>NC_142645.1:20020000-30020000 GCF_053813885.1 Theobroma cacao | reverse complement strand
TATTTTGAATTGTTTTTGCATTTTTTGATTAAAACAGATTGTAATTGATTGTTTGCCTCTGGACACATGGAGCGAAAACCATCCATTGTCAAGAAAAGATCATTTATAATCACTCATGCCTAGAAAAGCCTTATTACTCGGTTTAAATGCCTTTATAATCCCATTATTGAATTTATTTTGAATTTTTTTTACATTTTTTGATTAAAACAGATTGTAATTGATTGTTTACCTCGGGAAACATGGAGCGACAGCCATCCATAGTCAAGAAAAGTTCATTTACAGTCACTTATGCCTAGCAAAGCCTTATTACTCGGTTTAAATGCCTTTATAATCCCATTATTGAATTTATTTTGAATTTTTTTTACATTTTTTGATTAAAACATATTGTAATTGATTGTTTGCCTCGGGAAACATGGAGCAAAACCCATCCATTGTCAAGAATAGATCATTTATAGTCACTCATGCCTAGAAAAGCCTTATCACTCGGTTTAAATGCTTTTATAATCCCATTATTGAATTTATTTTGAATATTTTTTACATTTTTTTAATAAAACAGATTGTAATTGATTGTTTGCCTCGGGAAACATGGAGCGAAAGCCATCCATAGTCAAGAAAAGTTCATTTATAGTCACTTATGCCTAGCAAAGCCTTATTACTCGGTTTAAATGCCTTTATAATCCCATTATTGAATTTATTTTGAATTGTTTTTATATTTTTTGATTAAAACAGATTGTAATTGATTGTTTGCGGTGGGAAACATGGAGCGAAAGCCATCCATTGTCAAGAAAAGTTCATTTATAGTCACTCATGCCTAGAAAAGCCTTATTACTCGGTTTAAATGCCTTTATAATCCCATTATTGAAGTTATTTTGAATTGTTTTTATATTTTTAGATTAAAACAGATTGTAATTGATTGTTTGCCGTGGGAAACATGGAGCGAAAGCCATCCATTGTCAAGAAAAGTTCATTTATAGCCACTCATGCCTAGAAAAGCCTTATTACTCGGTTTAAATGCCTTTATAATCCCATTATTGAAGTTATTTTGAATTGTTTTTATATTTTTTGATTAAAACAGATTGTAATTGATTGTTTGCCGTGGGAAACATGGAGCGAAAGCCATCCATAGTCAAGAAAAGTTCATTTATAGTCACTTATGCCTAGCAAAGCCTTATTACTCGGTTTAAATGCCTTTATAATCCCATTATTGAATTTATTTTGAATTTTTTTTACATTTTTTTAATAAAACAGATTGTAATTGATTGTTTGCCTCGGGAAACATGGAGCGAAAGCCATCCATAGTCAAGAAAAGTTCATTTATAGTCACTTATGCCTAGCAAAGCCTTATTACTCGGTTTAAATGCCTTTATAATCCCATTATTGAATTTATTTTGAATTGTTTTTACATTTTTTGATTAAAACAGATTGTAATTGATTATTTGCCTCGGGAAACATGGAGCGAAAGCCATCCATTGTCAAGAAAAGATCATTTATAGCCACTCATGCCTAGAAAAGCCTTATTACTCGGTTTAAATGCCTTTATAATCCCATTATTGAATTTATTTTGAATTGTTTTTACATTTTTTGATTAAAACAGATTGTAATTGATTGTTTGCCTCTGGACACATGGAGCGAAAACCATCCATTGTCAAGAAAAGATCATTTATAATCACTCATGCCTAGAAAAGCCTTATTACTCGGTTTAAATGCCTTTATAATCCCATTATTGAATTTATTTTGAATTTTTTTTACATTTTTTGATTAAAACAGATTGTAATTGATTGTTTACCTCGGGAAACATGGAGCGAAAGCCATCCATAGTCAAGAAAAGTTCATTTACAGTCACTTATGCCTAGCAAAGCCTTATTACTCGGTTTAAATGCCTTTATAATCCCATTATTGAATTTATTTTGAATTTTTTTTACATTTTTTGATTAAAACATATTGTAATTGATTGTTTGCCTCGGGAAACATGGAGCAAAACCCATCCATTGTCAAGAATAGATCATTTATAGTCACTCATGCCTAGAAAAGCCTTATCACTCGGTTTAAATGCTTTTATAATCCCATTATTGAATTTATTTTGAATATTTTTTACATTTTTTTAATAAAACAGATTGTAATTGATTGTTTGCCTCGGGAAACATGGAGCGAAAGCCATCCATAGTCAAGAAAAGTTCATTTATAGTCAGTTATGCCTAGCAAAGCCTTATTACTCGGTTTAAATGCCTTTATAATCCCATTATTGAATTTATTTTGAATTGTTTTTATATTTTTTGATTAAAACAGATTGTAATTGATTGTTTGCGGTGGGAAACATGGAGCGAAAGCCATCCATTGTCAAGAAAAGTTCATTTATAGTCACTCATGCCTAGAAAAGCCTTATTACTCGGTTTAAATGCCTTTATAATCCCATTATTGAAGTTATTTTGAATTGTTTTTATATTTTTAGATTAAAACAGATTGTAATTGATTGTTTGCCGTGGGAAACATGGAGCGAAAGCCATCCATTGTCAAGAAAAGTTCATTTATAGCCACTCATGCCTAGAAAAGCCTTATTACTCAGTTTAAATGCCTTTATAATCTCATTATTGAAGTTATTTTGAATTGTTTTTATATTTTTTGATTAAAACAGATTGTAATTGATTGTTTGCCGTGGGAAACATGGAGCGAAAGCCATCCATAGTCAAGAAAAGTTCATTTATAGTCACTTATGCCTAGCAAAGCCTTATTACTCGGTTTAAATGCCTTTATAATCCCATTATTGAATTTATTTTGAATTGTTTTTACATTTTTTGATTAAAACAGATTATAATTGATTGTTTGCCTCGGGAAACATGGAGCGAAAGCCATCCATTGTCAAGAAAAGATCATTTATAGCCACTCATGCCTAGAAAAGCCTTATTACTCGGTTTAAATGCCTTTATAATCTCATTATTGAATTTCTTTTGAATTGTTTTTACATTTTTTGATTAAAACAGATTGTAATTGATTGTTTGCCTCTGGAAACATGGAGCGAAAACCATCCATTGTCAAGAAAAGATCATTTATAGTCACTCATGCCTAGAAAAGCCTTATTACACGGTTTAAATGCCTTTATAATCCCATTATTGAATTTATCTTGAATTTTTTTTACATTTTTTGATTAAAACAGATTGTAATTGATTGTTTACCTCGGGAAACATGGAGCGAAAGCCATCCATAGTCAAGAAAAGTTCATTTATAGACACTTATGCCTATAAAAGCCTTATTACTCGTTTTAAATGCCTTTATAATCCCATTATTGAAGTTATTTTGAATTGTTTTTATATTTTTTGATTAAAACAGATTGTAATTGATTGTTTGCCTTGGGAAACATGGAGCGAAAGCCATCCATCGTCAAGAAAAGTTCATTTATAGTCACTCTTGCCTACAAAAGCCTTAATACTCGTTTTAAATGCCTTTATAATCCCATTATTGAAGTTATTTTGAATTGTTTTTATATTTTTTGAATAAAACAGATTCTAATTGATTGTTTGCCTCGGGAAACGTGGAGTGAAAGCCATCCATTGTCAAGAAAAGATCATTTATAGTCACTCATGCCTAGAAAAGCCTTATTACTCGGTTTAAATGCCTTTATAATCCCATTATTGAAGTTATTTTGAATTGTTTTTATATTTTTTGATTAAAACAGATTCTAATTGATTGTTTGCCTCGGGAAACGTGGAGTGAAAGCCATCCATTGTCAAGAAAAGATCATTTATAGTCACTCATGCCTAGAAAAGCCTTATTACTCGGTTTAAATTCCTTTATAATCGCATTATTGAATTTATTTTGAATTTTTTTTACATTTTTTGATTAAAACAGATTGTAATTGATTGTTTGCCTCGGGAAACATGGAGCGAAAGCCATCCATAGTCAAGAAAAGTTCATTTATAGTCACTTATGCCTAGCAAAGCCTTATTACTCGGTTTAAATGCCTTTATAATCCCATTATTGAATTTATTTTGAATTGTTTTTACAATTTTTGAATAAAACAGATTGTAATTGATTGTTTGCCTCGGGAAACATGGAGCGAAAGCCATCCATTGTCAAGAAAAGATCGTTTATAGCCACTCATGCCTAGAAAAGCCTTATTACTCGGTTTAAATGCCTTTATAATCCCATTATTGAATTTATTTTGAATTGTTTTTACATTTTTTGATTAAAACAGATTGTAATTGATTGTTTACCTCGGGAAACATGGAGCGAAAGCCATCCATAGTCAAGAAAAGTTCATTTACAGTCACTTATGCCTAGCAAAGCCTTATTACTCGGTTTAAATGCTTTTATAATCGCATTATTGAATTTATTTTGAAATTTTTTTACATTTTTTGATTGAAACAGATTGTAATTGATTGTTTGCCTCGGGAAACATGGAGCGAAAGCCATCCATAGTCAAGAAGAGTTCATTTACAGTCACTTATGCCTAGCAAAGCCTTATTACTCGGTTTAAATGCCTTTATAATCCCATTATTGAATTTATTTTGAATTGTTTTTATATTTTTTTATTAAAACAGATTGTAATTGACTGTTTGCCTCGGGAAACATGGAGCGAAAGCCATCCATTTTCAAGAAAAGATCATTTATCGCCACTCATGCCTAGAAAAGCCTTATTACTCGGTTTAAATGCCTTTATAATCCCGTTATTGAATTTATTTTGAATTGTTTTTAAATTTTTTGATTAAAACAGATTGTAATTGATTGTTTGCCTCGGGAAACATGGAGCGAAAACCATCCATTGTCAAGAAAAGATCATTTATAGTCACTCATGCCTAGAAAAGCCTTATTACTCGGTTTAAATGCCTTTATAATCTCATTTTTGAATTTATTTTGAATTTTTTTTACATTTTTTGATTAAAACAGATTGTAATTGATTGTTTACCTCGGGAAACATGGAGCGAAAGCCATCCATAGTCAAGAAAAGTTCATTTACAGTCACTTATGCCTAGCAAAGCCTTATTACTCGGTTTAAATGTCTTTATAATCCCATTATTGAATTTATTTTGAATTTTTTTTACATTTTTTGATTAAAACATATTGTAATTGATTGTTTGCCTCGGGAAACATGGAGCAAAACCCATCCATTGTCAAGAATAGATCATTTATAGTCACTCATGCGTAGAAAAGCCTTATCAGTCGGTTTAAATGCTTTTATAATCCCATTATTGAATTTATTTTGAATTTTTTTTACATTTTTTTAATAAAACAGATTGTAATTGATTGTTTGCCTCGGGAAACATGGAGCGAAAGCCATCCATAGTCAAGAAAAGTTCATTTATAGTCACTTATGCCTAGCAAAGCCTTATTACTCGGTTTAAATGCCTTTATAATCCCATTATTGAATTTATTTTGAATTGTTTTTACATTTTTTGATTAAAACAGATTGTAATTGATTATTTGCCTCGGGAAACATGGAGCGAAAGCCATCCATTGTCAAGAAAAGATCATTTATAGCCACTCATGCCTAGAAAAGCCTTATTACTCGGTTTAAATGCCTTTATAATCCCATTATTGAATTTATTTTGAATTGTTTTTACATTTTTCGATTAAAACAGATTGTAATTGATTGTTTGCCTCTGGACACATGGAGCGAAAACCATCCATTGTCAAGAAAAGATCATTTATAATCACTCATGCCTAGAAAAGCCTTATTACACGGTTTAAATGCCTTTATAATCCCATTATTGAAGTTATTTTGAATTGTTTTTATATTTTTTGATTAAAACAGATTGTAATTGATTGTTTGCCGTGGGAAACATGGAGCGAAAGCCATCCATAGTTAAGAAAAGTTCATTTATAGTCACTTATGCCTAGCAAAGCCTTATTACTCGGTTTAAATGCCTTTATAATCCCATTATTGAATTTATTTTGAATTGTTTTTACATTTTTTGATTAAAACAGATTGTAATTGATTGTTTGCCTCGGGAAACGTGGAGTGAAAGCCATCCATTGTCAAGAAAAGATCATTTATAGTCACTCATGCCTAGAAAAGCCTTATTACTCGGTTTAAATGCCTTTATAATCCCATTATTGAAGTTATTTTGAATTGTTTTTATATTTTTTAATTAAAACAGATTCTAATTGATTGTTTGCCTCGGGAAACGTGGAGTGAAAGCCATCCATTGTCAAGAAAAGATCATTTATAGTCACTCATGCCTAGAAAAGCCTTATTACTCGGTTTAAATTCCTTTATAATCGCATTATTGAATTTATTTTGAATTTTTTTTGCTTTTTTTGATTAAAACAGATTGTAATTGATTGTTTGCCTCGGGAAACATGGAGCGAAAGCCATCCATAGTCAAGAAAAGTTCATTTATAGTCACTTATGCCTAGCAAAGCCTTATTACTCGGTTTAAATGCCTTTATAATCCCATTATTGAATTTATTTTGAATTGTTTTTACATTTTTTGATTAAAACAGATTGTAATTGATTGTTTACCTCGGGAAACATGGAGCGAAAGCCATCCATAGTCAAGAAAAGTTCATTTATAGTCACTTATGCCTAGCAAAGCCTTATTACTCGGTTTAAATGCCTTTATAATCCCATTATTGAATTTATTTTGAATTGTTTTTACATTTTTTGATTAAAACAGATTGTAATTGATTGTTTACCTCGGGAAACATGGAGCGAAAGCCATCCATAGTCAAGAAAAGTTCATTTATAGTCACTTATGCCTAGCAAAGCCTTATTACTCGGTTTAAATGCCTTTATAATCCCATTATTGAATTTATTTTGAATTGTTTTTATATTTTTTGATTAAAACAGATTGTAATTGATTGTTTGCCGTGGGAAACATGGAGCGAAAGCCATCCATAGTCAAGAAAAGTTCATTTATAGTCACTCATGCCTAGAAAAGCCTTATTACTCGGTTTAAATGCCTTTATAATCCCATTATTGAAGTTATTTTGAATTGTTTTTATATTTTTTGATTAAAACAGATTCTAATTGATTGTTTGCCGTGGGAAACATGGAGCGAAAGCCATCCATTGTCAAGAAAAGTTCATTTATAGTCACTCATGCCTAGAAAAGCCTTATTACTCGGTTTAAATGCCTTTATAATCCCATTATTGAAGTTATTTTGAATTGTTTTTATATTTTTTGATTAAAACAGATTGTAATTGATTGTTTGCCGTGGGAAACATGGGGCGAAAGCCATCCATAATTAAGAAAAGTTCATTTATAGTCACTTATGCCTAGCAAAGCCTTATTACTCGGTTTAAATGCCTTTATAATCCCATTATTGAATTTATTTTGAATTGTTTTTACATTTTTTGATTAAAACAGATTGTAATTGATTGTTTGCCTCGGGAAACGTGGAGTGAAAGCCATCCATTGTCAAGAAAAGATCATTTATAGTCACTCATGCCTAGAAAAGCCTTATTACTCGGTTTAAATGCCTTTATAATCCCATTATTGAAGTTATTTTGAATTGTTTTTATATTTTTTGATTAAAACAGATTCTAATTGATTGTTTGCCTCGGGAAACGTGGAGTGAAAGCCATCCATTGTCAAGAAAAGATCATTTATAGTCACTCATGCCTAGAAAAGCCTTATTACTCGGTTTAAATTCCTTTATAATCGCATTATTGAATTTATTTTGAATTTTTTTTGCATTTTTTGATTAAAACAGATTGTAATTGATTGTTTGCCTCGGGAAACTTGGAGCGAAATCCATCCATAGTCAAGAAAAGTTCATTTATAGTCACTTATGCCTAGCAAAGCCTTATTACTCGGTTTAAATGCCTTTATAATCCCATTATTGAATTTATTTTGAATTGTTTTTACATTTTTTGATTAAAACAGATTGTAATTGATTGTTTACCTCGGGAAACATGGAGCGAAAGCCATCCATAGTCAAGAAAAGTTCATTTATAGTCACTTATGCCTAGCAAAGCCTTATTACTCGGTTTAAATGCCTTTATAATCCCATTATTGAATTTATTTTGAATTGTTTTTATATTTTTTGATTAAAAGAGATTGTAATTGATTGTTTGCCGTGGGAAACATGGAGCGAAAGCCATCCATTGTCAAGAAAAGTTCATTTATAGTCACTCATACCTAGAAAAGCCTTATTACTCGGTTTAAATGCCTTTATAATCCCATTATTGAAGTTATTTTGAATTGTTTTTATATTTTTTGATTAAAACAGATTGTAATTGATTGTTTGCCGTGGGAAACATGGAGCGAAAGCCATCCATTGTCAAGAAAAGTTCATTTATAGTCACTCATACCTAGAAAAGCCTTATTACTCGGTTTAAATGCCTTTATAATCCCATTATTGAAGTTATTTTGAATTGTTTTTATATTTTTTGATTAAAACAGATTCTAATTGATTGTTTGCCTCATGGAAACGTGGAGTGAAAGCCATCCATTGTCAAGAAAAGTTCATTTATAGTCACTTATGCCTAGCAAAGCCTTATTACTCGGTTTAAATGCCTTTATAATCCCATTATTGAATTTATTTTGAATTGTTTTTATGTTTTTTGATTAAAACAGATTGTAATTGATTGTTTGCCGTGGGAAACATGGAGCGAAAGCCATCCATAGTCAAGAAAAGTTCATTTATAGTCACTCATGCCTAGAAAAGCCTTATTACTCGGTTTAAATGCCTTTATAATCCCATTATTGAAGTTATTTTGAATTGTTTTTATATTTTTTGATTAAAACAGATTGTAATTGATTGTTTGCCGTGGGAAACATGGAGCGAAAGCCATCCATTGTCAAGAAAAGTTCATTTATAGTCACTCATACCTAGAAAAGCCTTATTACTCGGTTTAAATGCCTTTATAATCCCATTATTGAAGTTATTTTGAATTGTTTTTATATTTTTTGATTAAAACAGATTGTAATTGATTGTTTGCCGTGGGAAACATGGAGCGAAAGCCATCCATTGTCAAGAAAAGTTCATTTATAGTCACTCATACCTAGAAAAGCCTTATTACTCGGTTTAAATGCCTTTATAATCCCATTATTGAAGTTATTTTGAATTGTTTTTATATTTTTTGATTAAAACAGATTCTAATTGATTGTTTGCCTCATGGAAACGTGGAGTGAAAGCCATCCATTGTCAAGAAAAGTTCATTTATAGTCACTTATGCCTAGCAAAGCCTTATTACTCGGTTTAAATGCCTTTATAATCCCATTATTGAATTTATTTTGAATTGTTTTTATGTTTTTTGATTAAAACAGATTGTAATTGATTGTTTGCCGTGGGAAACATGGAGCGAAAGCCATCCATAGTCAAGAAAAGTTGATTTATAGTCACTCATGCCTAGAAAAGCCTTATTACTCGGTTTAAATGCCTTTATAATCCCATTATTGAAGTTATTTTGAATTGTTTTTATATTTTTTAATTAAAACAGATTCTAATTGATTGTTTGCCTCGGGAAACGTGGAGTGAAAGCCATCCATTGTCAAGAAAAGATCATTTATAGTCACTCATGCCTAGAAAAGCCTTATTACTCGGTTTAAATTCCTTTATAATCGCATTATTGAATTTATTTTGAATTTTTTTTGCTTTTTTTGATTAAAACAGATTGTAATTGATTGTTTGCCTCGGGAAACATGGAGCGAAAGCCATCCATAGTCAAGAAAAGTTCATTTATAGTCACTTATGCCTAGCAAAGCCTTATTACTCGGTTTAAATGCCTTTATAATCCCATTATTGAATTTATTTTGAATTGTTTTTACATTTTTTGATTAAAACAGATTGTAATTGATTGTTTACCTCGGGAAACATGGAGCGAAAGCCATCCATAGTCAAGAAAAGTTCATTTATAGTCACTTATGCCTAGCAAAGCCTTATTACTCGGTTTAAATGCCTTTATAATCCCATTATTGAATTTATTTTGAATTGTTTTTACATTTTTTGATTAAAACAGATTGTAATTGATTGTTTACCTCGGGAAACATGGAGCGAAAGCCATCCATAGTCAAGAAAAGTTCATTTATAGTCACTTATGCCTAGCAAAGCCTTATTACTCGGTTTAAATGCCTTTATAATCCCATTATTGAATTTATTTTGAATTGTTTTTATATTTTTTGATTAAAACAGATTGTAATTGATTGTTTGCCGTGGGAAACATGGAGCGAAAGCCATCCATAGTCAAGAAAAGTTCATTTATAGTCACTCATGCCTAGAAAAGCCTTATTACTCGGTTTAAATGCCTTTATAATCCCATTATTGAAGTTATTTTGAATTGTTTTTATATTTTTTGATTAAAACAGATTCTAATTGATTGTTTGCCGTGGGAAACATGGAGCGAAAGCCATCCATTGTCAAGAAAAGTTCATTTATAGTCACTCATGCCTAGAAAAGCCTTATTACTCGGTTTAAATGCCTTTATAATCCCATTATTGAAGTTATTTTGAATTGTTTTTATATTTTTTGATTAAAACAGATTGTAATTGATTGTTTGCCGTGGGAAACATGGGGCGAAAGCCATCCATAGTTAAGAAAAGTTCATTTATAGTCACTTATGCCTAGCAAAGCCTTATTACTCGGTTTAAATGCCTTTATAATCCCATTATTGAATTTATTTTGAATTGTTTTTACATTTTTTGATTAAAACAGATTGTAATTGATTGTTTGCCTCGGGAAACGTGGAGTGAAAGCCATCCATTGTCAAGAAAAGATCATTTATAGTCACTCATGCCTAGAAAAGCCTTATTACTCGGTTTAAATGCCTTTATAATCCCATTATTGAATTTATTTTGAATTGTTTTTACATTTTTTGATTAAAACAGATTGTAATTGATTGTTTACCTCGGGAAACATGGAGCGAAAGCCATCCATAGTCAAGAAAAGTTCATTTATAGTCACTTATGCCTAGCAAAGCCTTATTACTCGGTTTAAATGCCTTTATAATCCCATTATTGAATTTATTTTGAATTGTTTTTATATTTTTTGATTAAAACAGATTGTAATTGATTGTTTGCCGTGGGAAACATGGAGCGAAAGCCATCCATTGTCAAGAAAAGTTCATTTATAGTCACTCATACCTAGAAAAGCCTTATTACTCGGTTTAAATGCCTTTATAATCCCATTATTGAAGTTATTTTGAATTGTTTTTATATTTTTTGATTAAAACAGATTCTAATTGATTGTTTGCCTCATGGAAACGTGGAGTGAAAGCCATCCATTGTCAAGAAAAGTTCATTTATAGTCACTTATGCCTAGCAAAGCCTTATTACTCGGTTTAAATGCCTTTATAATCCCATTATTGAATTTATTTTGAATTGTTTTTATGTTTTTTGATTAAAACAGATTGTAATTGATTGTTTGCCGTGGGAAACATGGAGCGAAAGCCATCCATAGTCAAGAAAAGTTCATTTATAGTCACTCATGCCTAGAAAAGCCTTATTACTCGGTTTAAATGCCTTTATAATCCCATTATTGAAGTTATTTTGAATTGTTTTTATATTTTTTGATTAAAACAGATTGTAATTGATTGTTTGCCGTGGGAAACATGGAGCGAAAGCCATCCATTGTCAAGAAAAGTTCATTTATAGTCACTCATACCTAGAAAAGCCTTATTACTCGGTTTAAATGCCTTTATAATCCCATTATTGAATTTATTTTGAATTGTTTTTATATTTTTTGATTAAAACAGATTGTAATTGATTGTTTGCCGTGGGAAACATGGAGCGAAAGCCATCCATTGTCAAGAAAAGTTCATTTATAGTCACTCATACCTAGAAAAGCCTTATTACTCGGTTTAAATGCCTTTATAATCCCATTATTGAAGTTATTTTGAATTGTTTTTATATTTTTTGATTAAAACAGATTCTAATTGATTGTTTGCCTCATGGAAACGTGGAGTGAAAGCCATCCATTGTCAAGAAAAGTTCATTTATAGTCACTTATGCCTAGCAAAGCCTTATTACTCGGTTTAAATGCCTTTATAATCCCATTATTGAATTTATTTTGAATTGTTTTTATGTTTTTTGATTAAAACAGATTGTAATTGATTGTTTGCCGTGGGAAACATGGAGCGAAAGCCATCCATAGTCAAGAAAAGTTCATTTATAGTCACTCATGCCTAGAAAAGCCTTATTACTCGGTTTAAATGCCTTTATAATCCCATTATTGAAGTTATTTTGAATTGTTTTTATATTTTTTAATTAAAACAGATTCTAATTGATTGTTTGCCTCGGGAAACGTGGAGTGAAAGCCATCCATTGTCAAGAAAAGATCATTTATAGTCACTCATGCCTAGAAAAGCCTTATTACTCGGTTTAAATTCCTTTATAATCGCATTATTGAATTTATTTTGAATTTTTTTTGCTTTTTTTGATTAAAACAGATTGTAATTGATTGTTTGCCTCGGGAAACATGGAGCGAAAGCCATCCATAGTCAAGAAAAGTTCATTTATAGTCACTTATGCCTAGCAAAGCCTTATTACTCGGTTTAAATGCCTTTATAATCCCATTATTGAATTTATTTTGAATTGTTTTTACATTTTTTGATTAAAACAGATTGTAATTGATTGTTTACCTCGGGAAACATGGAGCGAAAGCCATCCATAGTCAAGAAAAGTTCATTTATAGTCACTTATGCCTAGCAAAGCCTTATTACTCGGTTTAAATGCCTTTATAATCCCATTATTGAATTTATTTTGAATTGTTTTTACATTTTTTGATTAAAACAGATTGTAATTGATTGTTTACCTCGGGAAACATGGAGCGAAAGCCATCCATAGTCAAGAAAAGTTCATTTATAGTCACTTATGCCTAGCAAAGCCTTATTACTCGGTTTAAATGCCTTTATAATCCCATTATTGAATTTATTTTGAATTGTTTTTATATTTTTTGATTAAAACAGATTGTAATTGATTGTTTGCCGTGGGAAACATGGAGCGAAAGCCATCCATAGTCAAGAAAAGTTCATTTATAGTCACTCATGCCTAGAAAAGCCTTATTACTCGGTTTAAATGCCTTTATAATCCCATTATTGAAGTTATTTTGAATTGTTTTTATATTTTTTGATTAAAACAGATTCTAATTGATTGTTTGCCGTGGGAAACATGGAGCGAAAGCCATCCATTGTCAAGAAAAGTTCATTTATAGTCACTCATGCCTAGAAAAGCCTTATTACTCGGTTTAAATGCCTTTATAATCCCATTATTGAAGTTATTTTGAATTGTTTTTATATTTTTTGATTAAAACAGATTGTAATTGATTGTTTGCCGTGGGAAACATGGGGCGAAAGCCATCCATAGTTAAGAAAAGTTCATTTATAGTCACTTATGCCTAGCAAAGCCTTATTACTCGGTTTAAATGCCTTTATAATCCCATTATTGAATTTATTTTGAATTGTTTTTACATTTTTTGATTAAAACAGATTGTAATTGATTGTTTGCCTCGGGAAACGTGGAGTGAAAGCCATCCATTGTCAAGAAAAGATCATTTATAGTCACTCATGCCTAGAAAAGCCTTATTACTCGGTTTAAATGCCTTTATAATCCCATTATTGAAGTTATTTTGAATTGTTTTTATATTTTTTGATTAAAACAGATTCTAATTGATTGTTTGCCTCGGGAAACGTGGAGTGAAAGCCATCCATTGTCAAGAAAAGATCATTTATAGTCACTCATGCCTAGAAAAGCCTTATTACTCGGTTTAAATTCCTTTATAATCGCATTATTGAATTTATTTTGAATTTTTTTTGCATTTTTTGATTAAAACAGATTGTAATTGATTGTTTGCCTCGGGAAACATGGAGCGAAATCCATCCATAGTCAAGAAAAGTTCATTTATAGTCACTTATGCCTAGCAAAGCCTTATTACTCGGTTTAAATGCCTTTATAATCCCATTATTGAATTTATTTTGAATTGTTTTTACATTTTTTGATTAAAACAGATTGTAATTGATTGTTTACCTCGGGAAACATGGAGCGAAAGCCATCCATAGTCAAGAAAAGTTCATTTATAGTCACTTATGCCTAGCAAAGCCTTATTACTCGGTTTAAATGCCTTTATAATCCCATTATTGAATTTATTTTGAATTGTTTTTATATTTTTTGATTAAAAGAGATTGTAATTGATTGTTTGCCGTGGGAAACATGGAGCGAAAGCCATCCATTGTCAAGAAAAGTTCATTTATAGTCACTCATACCTAGAAAAGCCTTATTACTCGGTTTAAATGCCTTTATAATCCCATTATTGAAGTTATTTTGAATTGTTTTTATATTTTTTGATTAAAACAGATTGTAATTGATTGTTTGCCGTGGGAAACATGGAGCGAAAGCCATCCATTGTCAAGAAAAGTTCATTTATAGTCACTCATACCTAGAAAAGCCTTATTACTCGGTTTAAATGCCTTTATAATCCCATTATTGAAGTTATTTTGAATTGTTTTTATATTTTTTGATTAAAACAGATTCTAATTGATTGTTTGCCTCATGGAAACGTGGAGTGAAAGCCATCCATTGTCAAGAAAAGTTCATTTATAGTCACTTATGCCTAGCAAAGCCTTATTACTCGGTTTAAATGCCTTTATAATCCCATTATTGAATTTATTTTGAATTGTTTTTATGTTTTTTGATTAAAACAGATTGTAATTGATTGTTTGCCGTGGGAAACATGGAGCGAAAGCCATCCATAGTCAAGAAAAGTTCATTTATAGTCACTCATGCCTAGAAAAGCCTTATTACTCGGTTTAAATGCCTTTATAATCCCATTATTGAAGTTATTTTGAATTGTTTTTATATTTTTTGATTAAAACAGATTGTAATTGATTGTTTGCCGTGGGAAACATGGAGCGAAAGCCATCCATTGTCAAGAAAAGTTCATTTATAGTCACTCATGCCTAGAAAAGCCTTATTACTCGGTTTAAATGCCTTTATAATCCCATTATTGAAGTTATTTTGAATTGTTTTTATATTTTTTGATTAAAACAGATTGTAATTGATTGTTTGCCGTGGGAAACATGGAGCGAAAGCCATCCATAGTTAAGAAAAGTTCATTTATAGTCACTTATGCCTAGCAGAGCCTTATTACTCGGTTTAAATGCCTTTATAATCCCATTATTGAATTTATTTTGAATTGTTTTTACATTTTTTGATTAAAACAGATTGTAATTGATTGTTTGCCTCGGGAAACGTGGAGTGAAAGCCATCCATTGTCAAGAAAAGATCATTTATAGTCACTCATGCCTAGAAAAGCCTTATTACTCGGTTTAAATGCCTTTATAATCCCATTATTGAAGTTATTTTGAATTGTTTTTATATTTTTTGATTAAAACAGATTCTAATTGATTGTTTGCCTCGGGAAACGTGGAGCGAAAGCCATCCATTGTCAAGAAAAGATCATTTATAGTCACTCATGCCTAGAAAAGCCTTATTACTCGGTTTAAATTCCTTTATAATCGCATTATTGAATTTATTTTGAATTTTTTTTGCATTTTTTGATTAAAACAGATTGTAATTGATTGTTTGCCTCGGGAAACATGGAGCGAAAGCCATCCATAGTCAAGAAAAGTTCATTTATAGTCACTTATGCCTAGCAAAGCCTTATTACTCGGTTTAAATGCCTTTATA
This sequence comes from Theobroma cacao, assembly GCF_053813885.1. Classification (NCBI taxonomy): domain Eukaryota; kingdom Viridiplantae; phylum Streptophyta; class Magnoliopsida; order Malvales; family Malvaceae; genus Theobroma; species Theobroma cacao. Next base: position 30,004,441 of record NC_142645.1, on the reverse strand, counting down.
ATCCCATTATTGAATTTATTTTGAATTGTTTTTACATTTTTTGATTAAAACAGATTGTAATTGATTGTTTACCTCGGGAAACATGGAGCGAAAGCCATCCATAGTCAAGAAAAGTTCATTTATAGTCACTTATGCCTAGCAAAGCCTTATTACTCGGTTTAAATGCCTTTATAATCCCATTATTGAATTTATTTTGAATTGTTTTTATATTTTTTGATTAAAACAGATTGTAATTGATTGTTTGCCGTGGGAAACATGGAGCGAAAGCCATCCATAGTCAAGAAAAGTTCATTTATAGTCACTCATGCCTAGAAAAGCCTTATTACTCGGTTTAAATGCCTTTATAATCCCATTATTGAAGTTATTTTGAATTGTTTTTATATTTTTTGATTAAAACAGATTGTAATTGATTGTTTGCCGTGGGAAACATGGAGCGAAAGCCATCCATAGTTAAGAAAAGTTCATTTATAGTCACTTATGCCTAGCAAAGCCTTATTACTCGGTTTAAATGCCTTTATAATCCCATTATTGAATTTATTTTGAATTGTTTTTATATTTTTTGATTAAAACAGATTGTAATTGATTGTTTGCCGTGGGAAACATGGAGCGAAAGCCATCCATAGTCAAGAAAAGTTCATTTATAGTCACTCATGCCTAGAAAAGCCTTATTACTCGGTTTAAATGCCTTTATAATCCCATTATTGAAGTTATTTTGAATTGTTTTTATATTTTTTGATTAAAACAGATTGTAATTGATTGTTTGCCGTGGGAAACATGGAGCGAAAGCCATCCATAGTTAAGAAAAGTTCATTTATAGTCACTTATGCCTAGCAAAGCCTTATTACTCGGTTTAAATGCCTTTATAATCCCATTATTGAATTTATTTTGAATTGTTTTTACATTTTTTGATTAAAACAGATTGTAATTGATTGTTTGCCTCGGGAAACGTGGAGTGAAAGCCATCCATTGTCAAGAAAAGATCATTTATAGTCACTCATGCCTAGAAAAGCCTTATTACTCGGTTTAAATGCCTTTATAATCCCATTATTGAAGTTATTTTGAATTGTTTTTATATTTTTTGATTAAAACAGATTCTAATTGATTGTTTGCCTCGGGAAACGTGGAGCGAAAGCCATCCATTGTCAAGAAAAGATCATTTATAGTCACTCATGCCTAGAAAAGCCTTATTACTCGGTTTAAATTCCTTTATAATCGCATTATTGAATTTATTTTGAATTTTTTTTGCATTTTTTGATTAAAACAGATTGTAATTGATTGTTTGCCTCGGGAAACATGGAGCGAAAGCCATCCATAGTCAAGAAAAGTTCATTTATAGTCACTTATGCCTAGCAAAGCCTTATTACTCGGTTTAAATGCCTTTATAATCCCATTATTGAATTTATTTTGAATTGTTTTTACATTTTTTGATTAAAACAGATTGTAATTGATTGTTTACCTCGGGAAACATGGAGCGAAAGCCATCCATAGTCAAGAAAAGTTCATTTATAGTCACTTATGCCTAGCAAAGCCTTATTACTCGGTTTAAATGCCTTTATAATCCCATTATTGAATTTATTTTGAATTGTTTTTACATTTTTTGATTAAAACAGATTGTAATTGATTGTTTACCTCGGGAAACATGGAGCGAAAGCCATCCATAGTCAAGAAAAGTTCATTTGTAGTCACTTATGCCTAGCAAAGCCTTATTACTCGGTTTAAATGCCTTTATAATCCCATTATTGAATTTATTTTGAATTGTTTTTATATTTTTTGATTAAAACAGATTGTAATTGATTGTTTGCCGTGGGAAACATGGAGCGAAAGCCATCCATAGTCAAGAAAAGTTCATTTATAGTCACTCATGCCTAGAAAAGCCTTATTACTCGGTTTAAATGCCTTTATAATCCCATTATTGAAGTTATTTTGAATTGTTTTTATATTTTTTGATTAAAACAGATTGTAATTGATTGTTTGCCGTGGGAAACATGGAGCGAAAGCCATCCATTGTCAAGAAAAGTTCATTTATAGTCACTCATGCCTAGAAAAGCCTTATTACTCGGTTTAAATGCCTTTATAATCCCATTATTGAAGTTATTTTGAATTGTTTTTATATTTTTTGATTAAAACAGATTGTAATTGATTGTTTGCCGTGGGAAACATGGAGCGAAAGCCATCCATAGTTAAGAAAAGTTCATTTATAGTCACTTATGCCTAGCAAAGCCTTATTACTCGGTTTAAATGCCTTTATAATCCCATTATTGAATTTATTTTGAATTGTTTTTATATTTTTTGATTAAAACAGATTGTAATTGATTGTTTGCCGTGGGAAACATGGAGCGAAAGCCATCCATAGTCAAGAAAAGTTCATTTATAGTCACTCATGCCTAGAAAAGCCTTATTACTCGGTTTAAATGCCTTTATAATCCCATTATTGAAGTTATTTTGAATTGTTTTTATATTTTTTGATTAAAACAGATTGTAATTGATTGTTTGCCGTGGGAAACATGGAGCGAAAGCCATCCATAGTTAAGAAAAGTTCATTTATAGTCACTTATGCCTAGCAAAGCCTTATTACTCGGTTTAAATGCCTTTATAATCCCATTATTGAATTTATTTTGAATTGTTTTTACATTTTTTGATTAAAACAGATTGTAATTGATTGTTTGCCTCGGGAAACGTGGAGTGAAAGCCATCCATTGTCAAGAAAAGATCATTTATAGTCACTCATGCCTAGAAAAGCCTTATTACTCGGTTTAAATGCCTTTATAATCCCATTATTGAAGTTATTTTGAATTGTTTTTATATTTTTTGATTAAAACAGATTCTAATTGATTGTTTGCCTCGGGAAACGTGGAGTGAAAGCCATCCATTGTCAAGAAAAGATCATTTATAGTCACTCATGCCTAGAAAAGCCTTATTACTCGGTTTAAATTCCTTTATAATCGCATTATTGAATTTATTTTGAATTTTTTTTGCATTTTTTGATTAAAACAGATTGTAATTGATTGTTTGCCTCGGGAAACATGGAGCGAAAGCCATCCATAGTCAAGAAAAGTTCATTTATAGTCACTTATGCCTAGCAAAGCCTTATTACTCGGTTTAAATGCCTTTATAATCCCATTATTGAATTTATTTTGAATTGTTTTTACATTTTTTGATTAAAACAGATTGTAATTGATTGTTTACCTCGGGAAACATGGAGCGAAAGCCATCCATAGTCAAGAAAAGTTCATTTATAGTCACTTATGCCTAGCAAAGCCTTATTACTCGGTTTAAATGCCTTTATAATCCCATTATTGAATTTATTTTGAATTGTTTTTACATTTTTTGATTAAAACAGATTGTAATTGATTGTTTACCTCGGGAAACATGGAGCGAAAGCCATCCATAGTCAAGAAAAGTTCATTTGTAGTCACTTATGCCTAGCAAAGCCTTATTACTCGGTTTAAATGCCTTTATAATCCCATTATTGAATTTATTTTGAATTGTTTTTATATTTTTTGATTAAAACAGATTGTAATTGATTGTTTGCCGTGGGAAACATGGAGCGAAAGCCATCCATTGTCAAGAAAAGTTCATTTATAGTCACTCATGCCTAGAAAAGCCTTATTACTCGGTTTAAATGCCTTTATAATCCCATTATTGAAGTTATTTTGAATTGTTTTTATATTTTTTGATTAAAACAGATTGTAATTGATTGTTTGCCGTGGGAAACATGGAGCGAAAGCCATCCATAGTTAAGAAAAGTTCATTTATAGTCACTTATGCCTAGCAAAGCCTTATTACTCGGTTTAAATGCCTTTATAATCCCATTATTGAATTTATTTTGAATTGTTTTTACATTTTTTGATTAAAACAGATTGTAATTGATTGTTTGCCTCGGGAAACGTGGAGTGAAAGCCATCCATTGTCAAGAAAAGATCATTTATAGTCACTCATGCCTAGAAAAGCCTTATTACTCGGTTTAAATGCCTTTATAATCCCATTATTGAAGTTATTTTGAATTGTTTTTATATTTTTTGATTAAAACAGATTCTAATTGATTCTTTGCCTCGGGAAACGTGGAGTGAAAGCCATCCATTGTCAAGAAAAGATCATTTATAGTCACTCATGCCTAGAAAAGCCTTATTACTCGGTTTAAATTCCTTTATAATCGCATTATTGAATTTATTTTGAATTTTTTTTGCATTTTTTGATTAAAACAGATTGTAATTGATTGTTTGCCTCGGGAAACATGGAGCGAAAGCCATCCATAGTCAAGAAAAGTTCATTTATAGTCACTTATGCCTAGCAAAGCCTTATTACTCGGTTTAAATGCCTTTATAATCCCATTATTGAATTTATTTTGAATTGTTTTTACATTTTTTGATTAAAACAGATTGTAATTGATTGTTTACCTCGGGAAACATGGAGCGAAAGCCATCCATAGTCAAGAAAAGTTCATTTATAGTCACTTATGCCTAGCAAAGCCTTATTACTCGGTTTAAATGCCTTTATAATCCCATTATTGAATTTATTTTGAATTGTTTTTATATTTTTTGATTAAAACAGATTGTAATTGATTGTTTGCCGTGGGAAACATGGAGCGAAAGCCATCCATTGTCAAGAAAAGTTCATTTATAGTCACTCATACCTAGAAAAGCCTTATTACTCGGTTTAAATGCCTTTATAATCCCATTATTGAAGTTATTTTGAATTGTTTTTATATTTTTTGATTAAAACAGATTCTAATTGATTGTTTGCCGTGGGAAACATGGAGCTAAAGCCATCCATTGTCAAGAAAAGTTCATTTATAGTCACTCATACCTAGAAAAGCCTTATTACTCGGTTTAAATGCCTTTATAATCTCATTATTGAAGTTATTTTGAATTGTTTTTATATTTTTTGATTAAAACAGATTCTAATTGATTGTTTGCCTCATGGAAACGTGGAGTGAAAGCCATCCATTGTCAAGAAAAGTTCATTTATAGTCACTTATGCCTAGCAAAGCCTTATTACTCGGTTTAAATGCCTTTATAATCCCATTATTGAATTTATTTTGAATTGTTTTTATGTTTTTTGATTAAAACAGATTGTAATTGATTGTTTGCCGTGGGAAACATGGAGCGAAAGCCATCCATAGTCAAGAAAAGTTCATTTATAGTCACTCATGCCTAGAAAAGCCTTATTACTCGGTTTAAATGCCTTTATAATCCCATTATTGAAGTTATTTTGAATTGTTTTTATATTTTTTGATTAAAACAGATTGTAATTGATTGTTTGCCGTGGGAAACATGGAGCGAAAGCCATCCATTGTCAAGAAAAGTTCATTTATAGTCACTCATGCCTAGAAAAGCCTTATTACTCGGTTTAAATGCCTTTATAATCCCATTATTGAAGTTATTTTGAATTGTTTTTATATTTTTTGATTAAAACAGATTGTAATTGATTGTTTGCCGTGGGAAACATGGAGCGAAAGCCATCCATAGTTAAGAAAGGTTCATTTATAGTCACTTATGCCTAGCAGAGCCTTATTACTCGGTTTAAATGCCTTTATAATCCCATTATTGAATTTATTTTGAATTGTTTTTACATTTTTTGATTAAAACAGATTGTAATTGATTGTTTGCCTCGGGAAACGTGGAGTGAAAGCCATCCATTGTCAAGAAAAGATCATTTATAGTCACTCATGCCTAGAAAAGCCTTATTACTCGGTTTAAATGCCTTTATAATCCCATTATTGAAGTTATTTTGAATTGTTTTTATATTTTTTGATTAAAACAGATTCTAATTGATTGTTTGCCTCGGGAAACGTGGAGTGAAAGCCATCCATTGTCAAGAAAAGATCATTTATAGTCACTCATGCCTAGAAAAGCCTTATTACTCGGTTTAAATTCCTTTATAATCGCATTATTGAATTTATTTTGAATTTTTTTTGCATTTTTTGATTAAAACAGATTGTAATTGATTGTTTGCCTCGGGAAACATGGAGCGAAAGCCATCCATAGTCAAGAAAAGTTCATTTATAGTCACTTATGCCTAGCAAAGCCTTATTACTCGGTTTAAATGCCTTTATAATCCCATTATTGAATTTATTTTGAATTGTTTTTACATTTTTTGATTAAAACAGATTGTAATTGATTGTTTACCTCGGGAAACATGGAGCGAAAGCCATCCATAGTCAAGAAAAGTTCATTTATAGTCACTTATGCCTAGCAAAGCCTTATTACTCGGTTTAAATGCCTTTATAATCCCATTATTGAATTTATTTTGAATTGTTTTTATATTTTTTGATTAAAACAGATTGTAATTGATTGTTTGCCGTGGGAAACATGGAGCGAAAGACATCCATAGTCAAGAAAAGTTCATTTATAGTCACTCATGCCTAGAAAAGCCTTATTACTCGGTTTAAATGCCTTTATAATCCCATTATTGAAGTTATTTTGAATTGTTTTTATATTTTTTGATTAAAACAGATTGTAATTGATTGTTTGCCGTGGGAAACATAGAGCGAAAGCCATCCATTGTCAAGAAAAGTTCATTTATAGTCACTCATGCCTAGAAAAGCCTTATTACTCGGTTTAAATGCCTTTATAATCCCATTATTGAAGTTATTTTGAATTGTTTTTATATTTTTTGATTAAAACAGATTGTAATTGATTGTTTGCCGTGGGAAACATGGAGCGAAAGCCATCCATAGTTAAGAAAAGTTCATTTATAGTCACTTATGCCTAGCAAAGCCTTATTACTCGGTTTAAATGCCTTTATAATCCCATTATTGAATTTATTTTGAATTGTTTTTACATTTTTTGATTAAAACAGATTGTAATTGATTGTTTGCCTCGGGAAACGTGGAGTGAAAGCCATCCATTGTCAAGAAAAGATCATTTATAGTCACTCATGCCTAGAAAAGCCTTATTACTCGGTTTAAATGCCTTTATAATCCCATTATTGAAGTTATTTTGAATTGTTTTTATATTTTTTGATTAAAACAGATTCTAATTGATTGTTTGCCTCGGGAAACGTGGAGTGAAAGCCATCCATTGTCAAGAAAAGATCATTTATAGTCACTCATGCCTAGAAAAGCCTTATTACTCGGTTTAAATTCCTTTATAATCGCATTATTGAATTTATTTTGAATTTTTTTTGCATTTTTTGATTAAAACAGATTGTAATTGATTGTTTGCCTCGGGAAACATGGAGCGAAAGCCATCCATAGTCAAGAAAAGTTCATTTATAGTCACTTATGCCTAGCAAAGCCTTATTACTCGGTTTAAATGCCTTTATAATCCCATTATTGAATTTATTTTGAATTGTTTTTACATTTTTTGATTAAAACAGATTGTAATTGATTGTTTACCTCGGGAAACATGGAGCGAAAGCCATCCATAGTCAAGAAAAGTTCATTTATAGTCACTTATGCCTAGCAAAGCCTTATTACTCGGTTTAAATGCCTTTATAATCCCATTACTGAATTTATTTTGAATTGTTTTTATATTTTTTGATTAAAACAGATTGTAATTGATTGTTTGCCGTGGGAAACATGGAGCGAAAGCCATCCATTGTCAAGAAAAGTTCATTTATAGTCACTCATACCTAGAAAAGCCTTATTACTCGGTTTAAATGCCTTTATAATCCCATTATTGAAGTTATTTTGAATTGTTTTTATATTTTTTGATTAAAACAGATTGTAATTGATTGTTTGCCGTGGGAAACCTGGAGCGAAAGCCATCCATTGTCAAGAAAAGTTCATTTATAGTCACTCATACCTAGAAAAGCCTTATTACTCGGTTTAAATGCCTTTATAATCCCATTATTGAAGTTATTTTGAATTGTTTTTATATTTTTTGATTAAAACAGATTCTAATTGATTGTTTGCCTCATGGAAACGTGGAGTGAAAGCCATCCATTGTCAAGAAAAGTTCATTTATAGTCACTTATGCCTAGCAAAGCCTTATTACTCGGTTTAAATGCCTTTATAATCCCATTATTGAATTTATTTTGAATTGTTTTTATATTTTTTGATTAAAACAGATTGTAATTGATTGTTTGCCGTGGGAAACATGGAGCGAAAGCCATCCATAGTCAAGAAAAGTTCATTTATAGTCACTCATGCCTAGAAAAGCCTTATTACTCGGTTTAAATGCCTTTATAATCCCATTATTGAAGTTATTTTGAATTGTTTTTATATTTTTTGATTAAAACAGATTGTAATTGATTGTTTGCCGTGGGAAACATGGAGCGAAAGCCATCCATTGTCAAGAAAAGTTCATTTATAGTCACTCATACCTAGAAAAGCCTTATTACTCGGTTTAAATGCCTTTATAATCCCATTATTGAAGTTATTTTGAATTGTTTTTATATTTTTTGATTAAAACAGATTGTAATTGATTGTTTGCCGTGGGAAACATGGAGCGAAAGCCATCCATTGTCAAGAAAAGTTCATTTATTGTCACTCATACCTAGAAAAGCCTTATTACTCGGTTTAAATGCCTTTATAATCCCATTATTGAAGTTATTTTGAATTGTTTTTATATTTTTTGATTAAAACAGATTCTAATTGATTGTTTGCGTCATGGAAACGTGGAGTGAAAGCCATCCATTGTCAAGAAAAGTTCATTTATAGTCACTTATGCCTAGCAAAGCCTTATTACTCGGTTTAAATGCCTTTATAATCCCATTATTGAATTTATTTTGAATTGTTTTTATATTTTTTGATTAAAACAGATTGTAATTGATTGTTTGCCGTGGGAAACATGGAGCGAAAGCCATCCATAGTCAAGAAAAGTTCATTTATAGTCACTCATGCCTAGAAAAGCCTTATTACTCGGTTTAAATGCCTTTATAATCCCATTATTGAAGTTATTTTGAATTGTTTTTATATTTTTTGATTAAAACAGATTGTAATTGATTGTTTGCCGTGGGAAACATGGAGCGAAAGCCATCCATTGTCAAGAAAAGTTCATTTATAGTCACTCATGCCTAGAAAAGCCTTATTACTCGGTTTAAATGCCTTTATAATCCCATTATTGAAGTTATTTTGAATTGTTTTTATATTTTTTGATTAAAACAGATTGTAATTGATTGTTTGCCGTGGGAAACATGGAGCGAAAGCCATCCATAGTTAAGAAAAGTTCATTTATAGTCACTTATGCCTAGCAGAGCCTTATTACTCGGTTTAAATGCCTTTATAATCCCATTATTGAATTTATTTTGAATTGTTTTTACATTTTTTGATTAAAACAGATTGTAATTGATTGTTTGCCTCGGGAAACGTGGAGTGAAAGCCATCCATTGTCAAGAAAAGATCATTTATAGTCGCTCATGCCTAGAAAAGCCTTATTACTCGGTTTAAATGCCTTTATAATCCCATTATTGAAGTTATTTTGAATTGTTTTTATATTTTTTGATTAAAACAGATTCTAATTGATTGTTTGCCTCGGGAAACGTGGAGTGAAAGCCATCCATTGTCAAGAAAAGATCATTTATAGTCACTCATGCCTAGAAGAGCCTTATTACTCGGTTTAAATTCCTTTATAATCGCATTATTGAATTTATTTTGAATTTTTTTTGCATTTTTTGATTAAAACAGATTGTAATTGATTGTTTGCCTCGGGAAACATGGAGCGAAAGCCATCCATAGTCAAGAAAAGTTCATTTATAGTCACTTATGCCTAGCAAAGCCTTATTACTCGGTTTAAATGCCTTTATAATCCCATTATTGAATTTATTTTGAATTGTTTTTACATTTTTTGATTAAAACAGATTGTAATTGATTGTTTACCTCGGGAAACATGGAGCGAAAGCCATCCATAGTCAAGAAAAGTTCATTTATAGTCACTTATGCCTAGCAAAGCCTTATTACTCGGTTTAAATGCCTTTATAATCCCATTATTGAATTTATTTTGAATTGTTTTTATATTTTTTGATTAAAACAGATTGTAATTGATTGTTTGCCGTGGGAAACATGGAGCGAAAGCCATCCATTGTCAAGAAAAGTTCATTTATAGTCACTCATACCTAGAAAAGCCTTATTACTCGGTTTAAATGCCTTTATAATCCCATTATTGAAGTTATTTTGAATTGTTTTTATATTTTTTGATTAAAACAGATTGTAATTGATTGTTTGCCGTGGGAAACATGGAGCGAAAGCCATCCATAGTTAAGAAAAGTTCATTTATAGTCACTTATGCCTAGCAAAGCCTTATTACTCGGTTTAAATGCCTTTATAATCCCATTATTGAAGTTATTTTGAATTGTTTTTATATTTTTTGATTAAAACAGATTGTAATTGATTGTTTGCCGTGGGAAACATGGAGCGAAAGCCATCCATTGTCAAGAAAAGTTCATTTATAGTCACTCATGCCTAGAAAAGCCTTATTACTCGGTTTAAATGCCTTTATAATCCCATTATTGAAGTTATTTTGAATTGTTTTTATATTTTTTGATTAAAACAGATTGTAATTGATTGTTTGCCGTGGGAAACATGGAGCGAAAGCCATCCATAGTTAAGAAAGGTTCATTTATAGTCACTTATGCCTAGCAGAGCCTTATTACTCGGTTTAAATGCCTTTATAATCCCATTATTGAATTTATTTTGAATTGTTTTTACATTTTTTGATTAAAACAGATTGTAATTGATTGTTTGCCTCGGGAAACGTGGAGTGAAAGCCATCCATTGTCAAGAAAAGATCATTTATAGTCACTCATGCCTAGAAAAGCCTTATTACTCGGTTTAAATGCCTTTATAATCCCATTATTGAAGTTATTTTGAATTGTTTTTATATTTTTTGATTAAAACAGATTCTAATTGATTGTTTGCCTCGGGAAACGTGGAGTGAAAGCCATCCATTGTCAAGAAAAGATCATTTATAGTCACTCATGCCTAGAAAAGCCTTATTACTCGGTTTAAATTCCTTTATAATCGCATTATTGAATTTATTTTGAATTTTTTTTGCATTTTTTGATTAAAACAGATTGTAATTGATTGTTTGCCTCGGGAAACATGGAGCGAAAGCCATCCATAGTCAAGAAAAGTTCATTTATAGTCACTTATGCCTAGCAAAGCCTTATTACTCGGTTTAAATGCCTTTATAATCCCATTATTGAATTTATTTTGAATTGTTTTTACATTTTTTGATTAAAACAGATTGTAATTGATTGTTTACCTCGGGAAACATGGAGCGAAAGCCATCCATAGTCAAGAAAAGTTCATTTATAGTCACTTATGCCTAGCAAAGCCTTATTACTCGGTTTAAATGCCTTTATAATCCCATTATTGAATTTATTTTGAATTGTTTTTATATTTTTTGATTAAAACAGATTGTAATTGATTGTTTGCCGTGGGAAACATGGAGCGAAAGACATCCATAGTCAAGAAAAGTTCATTTATAGTCACTCATGCCTAGAAAAGCCTTATTACTCGGTTTAAATGCCTTTATAATCCCATTATTGAAGTTATTTTGAATTGTTTTTATATTTTTTGATTAAAACAGATTGTAATTGATTGTTTGCCGTGGGAAACATAGAGCGAAAGCCATCCATTGTCAAGAAAAGTTCATTTATAGTCACTCATGCCTAGAAAAGCCTTATTACTCGGTTTAAATGCCTTTATAATCCCATTATTGAAGTTATTTTGAATTGTTTTTATATTTTTTGATTAAAACAGATTGTAATTGATTGTTTGCCGTGGGAAACATGGAGCGAAAGCCATCCATAGTTAAGAAAAGTTCATTTATAGTCACTTATGCCTAGCAAAGCCTTATTACTCGGTTTAAATGCCTTTATAATCCCATTATTGAATTTATTTTGAATTGTTTTTACATTTTTTGATTAAAACAGATTGTAATTGATTGTTTGCCTCGGGAAACGTGGAGTGAAAGCCATCCATTGTCAAGAAAAGATCATTTATAGTCACTCATGCCTAGAAAAGCCTTATTACTCGGTTTAAATGCCTTTATAATCCCATTATTGAAGTTATTTTGAATTGTTTTTATATTTTTTGATTAAAACAGATTCTAATTGATTGTTTGCCTCGGGAAACGTGGAGTGAAAGCCATCCATTGTCAAGAAAAGATCATTTATAGTCACTCATGCCTAGAAAAGCCTTATTACTCGGTTTAAATTCCTTTATAATCGCATTATTGAATTTATTTTGAATTTTTTTTGCATTTTTTGATTAAAACAGATTGTAATTGATTGTTTGCCTCGGGAAACATGGAGCGAAAGCCATCCATAGTCAAGAAAAGTTCATTTATAGTCACTTATGCCTAGCAAAGCCTTATTACTCGGTTTAAATGCCTTTATAATCCCATTATTGAATTTATTTTGAATTGTTTTTACATTTTTTGATTAAAACAGATTGTAATTGATTGTTTACCTCGGGAAACATGGAGCGAAAGCCATCCATAGTCAAGAAAAGTTCATTTATAGTCACTTATGCCTAGCAAAGCCTTATTACTCGGTTTAAATGCCTTTATAATCCCATTACTGAATTTATTTTGAATTGTTTTTATATTTTTTGATTAAAACAGATTGTAATTGATTGTTTGCCGTGGGAAACATGGAGCGAAAGCCATCCATTGTCAAGAAAAGTTCATTTATAGTCACTCATACCTAGAAAAGCCTTATTACTCGGTTTAAATGCCTTTATAATCCCATTATTGAAGTTATTTTGAATTGTTTTTATATTTTTTGATTAAAACAGATTGTAATTGATTGTTTGCCGTGGGAAACCTGGAGCGAAAGCCATCCATTGTCAAGAAAAGTTCATTTATAGTCACTCATACCTAGAAAAGCCTTATTACTCGGTTTAAATGCCTTTATAATCCCATTATTGAAGTTATTTTGAATTGTTTTTATATTTTTTGATTAAAACAGATTCTAATTGATTGTTTGCCTCATGGAAACGTGGAGTGAAAGCCATCCATTGTCAAGAAAAGTTCATTTATAGTCACTTATGCCTAGCAAAGCCTTATTACTCGGTTTAAATGCCTTTATAATCCCATTATTGAATTTATTTTGAATTGTTTTTATATTTTTTGATTAAAACAGATTGTAATTGATTGTTTGCCGTGGGAAACATGGAGCGAAAGCCATCCATAGTCAAGAAAAGTTCATTTATAGTCACTCATGCCTAGAAAAGCCTTATTACTCGGTTTAAATGCCTTTATAATCCCATTATTGAAGTTATTTTGAATTGTTTTTATATTTTTTGATTAAAACAGATTGTAATTGATTGTTTGCCGTGGGAAACATGGAGCGAAAGCCATCCATTGTCAAGAAAAGTTCATTTATAGTCACTCATACCTAGAAAAGCCTTATTACTCGGTTTAAATGCCTTTATAATCCCATTATTGAAGTTATTTTGAATTGTTTTTATATTTTTTGATTAAAACAGATTGTAATTGATTGTTTGCCGTGGGAAACATGGAGCGAAAGCCATCCATTGTCAAGAAAAGTTCATTTATTGTCACTCATACCTAGAAAAGCCTTATTACTCGGTTTAAATGCCTTTATAATCCCATTATTGAAGTTATTTTGAATTGTTTTTATATTTTTTGATTAAAACAGATTCTAATTGATTGTTTGCGTCATGGAAACGTGGAGTGAAAGCCATCCATTGTCAAGAAAAGTTCATTTATAGTCACTTATGCCTAGCAAAGCCTTATTACTCGGTTTAAATGCCTTTATAATCCCATTATTGAATTTATTTTGAATTGTTTTTATATTTTTTGATTAAAACAGATTGTAATTGATTGTTTGCCGTGGGAAACATGGAGCGAAAGCCATCCATAGTCAAGAAAAGTTCATTTATAGTCACTCATGCCTAGAAAAGCCTTATTACTCGGTTTAAATGCCTTTATAATCCCATTATTGAAGTTATTTTGAATTGTTTTTATATTTTTTGATTAAAACAGATTGTAATTGATTGTTTGCCGTGGGAAACATGGAGCGAAAGCCATCCATTGTCAAGAAAAGTTCATTTATAGTCACTCATGCCTAGAAAAGCCTTATTACTCGGTTTAAATGCCTTTATAATCCCATTATTGAAGTTATTTTGAATTGTTTTTATATTTTTTGATTAAAACAGATTGTAATTGATTGTTTGCCGTGGGAAACATGGAGCGAAAGCCATCCATAGTTAAGAAAAGTTCATTTATAGTCACTTATGCCTAGCAGAGCCTTATTACTCGGTTTAAATGCCTTTATAATCCCATTATTGAATTTATTTTGAATTGTTTTTACATTTTTTGATTAAAACAGATTGTAATTGATTGTTTGCCTCGGGAAACGTGGAGTGAAAGCCATCCATTGTCAAGAAAAGATCATTTATAGTCGCTCATGCCTAGAAAAGCCTTATTACTCGGTTTAAATGCCTTTATAATCCCATTATTGAAGTTATTTTGAATTGTTTTTATATTTTTTGATTAAAACAGATTCTAATTGATTGTTTGCCTCGGGAAACGTGGAGTGAAAGCCATCCATTGTCAAGAAAAGATCATTTATAGTCACTCATGCCTAGAAGAGCCTTATTACTCGGTTTAAATTCCTTTATAATCGCATTATTGAATTTATTTTGAATTTTTTTTGCATTTTTTGATTAAAACAGATTGTAATTGATTGTTTGCCTCGGGAAACATGGAGCGAAAGCCATCCATAGTCAAGAAAAGTTCATTTATAGTCACTTATGCCTAGCAAAGCCTTATTACTCGGTTTAAATGCCTTTATAATCCCATTATTGAATTTATTTTGAATTGTTTTTACATTTTTTGATTAAAACAGATTGTAATTGATTGTTTACCTCGGGAAACATGGAGCGAAAGCCATCCATAGTCAAGAAAAGTTCATTTATAGTCACTTATGCCTAGCAAAGCCTTATTACTCGGTTTAAATGCCTTTATAATCCCATTATTGAATTTATTTTGAATTGTTTTTATATTTTTTGATTAAAACAGATTGTAATTGATTGTTTGCCGTGGGAAACATGGAGCGAAAGCCATCCATTGTCAAGAAAAGTTCATTTATAGTCACTCATACCTAGAAAAGCCTTATTACTCGGTTTAAATGCCTTTATAATCCCATTATTGAAGTTATTTTGAATTGTTTTTATATTTTTTGATTAAAACAGATTGTAATTGATTGTTTGCCGTGGGAAACATGGAGCGAAAGCCATCCATTGTCAAGAAAAGTTCATTTATAGTCACTCATACCCAGAAAAGCCTTATTACTCGGTTTAAATGCCTTTATAATCCCATTATTGAAGTTATTTTGAATTGTTTTTATATTTTTTGATTAAAACAGATTCTAATTGATTGTTTGCCTCGGGAAACGTGGAGTGAAAGCCATCCATTGTCAAGAAAAGATCATTTATAGTCACTCATGCCTAGAAAAGCCTTATTACTCGGTTTAAATGCCTTTATAATCCCATTATTGAAGTTATTTTGAATTGTTTTTATATTTTTTGATTAAAACAGATTCTAATTGATTGTTTGCCTCGGGAAACGTGGAGTGAAAGCCATCCATTGTCAAGAAAAGATCATTTATAGTCACTCATGCCTAGAAAAGCCTTATTACTCGGTTTAAATTCCTTTATAATCGCATTATTGAATTTATTTTGAATTTTTTTTGCATTTTTTGATTAAAACAGATTGTAATTGATTGTTTGCCTCGGGAAACATGGAGCGAAAGCCATCCATAGTCAAGAAAAGTTCATTTATAGTCACTTATGCCTAGCAAAGCCTTATTACTCGGTTTAAATGCCTTTATAATCCCATTATTGAATTTATTTTGAATTGTTTTTACATTTTTTGATTAAAACAGATTGTAATTGATTGTTTGCCTCGGGAAACATGGAGCGAAAGCCATCCATTGTCAAGAAAAGATCATTTATAGCCACTCATGCCTAGAAAAGCCTTATTACTCGGTTTAAATGCCTTTATAATCCCATTATTGAATTTATTTTGAATTGTTTTTACATTTTTTGATTAAAACAGATTGTAATTGATTGTTTACCTCGGGAAACATGGAGCGAAAGCCATCCATAGTCAAGAAAAGTTCATTTACAGTCACTTATGCCTAGCAAAGCCTTATTACTCGGTTTAAATGCCTTTATAATCCCATTATTGAATTTATTTTGAATTTTTTTTACATTTTTTGATTAAAACATATTGTAATTGATTGTTTGCCTTGGGAAACATGGAGCAAAACCCATCCATTGTCAAGAATAGATTATTTATAGTCACTCATGCCTAGAAAAGCCTTATTACTCGGTTTAAATGCTTTTATAATCCCATTATTGAATTTATTTTGAATTGTTTTTACATTTTTTGATTAAAACAGATTGTAATTGATTGTTTGCCGTGGGAAACGTGGAGCGAAAGACATCCATAGTCAAGAAAAGTTCATTTATAGTCACTCATGCCTAGAAAAGCCTTATTACTCGGTTTAAATGCCTTTATAATCCCATTATTGAAGTTATTTTGAATTGTTTTTATATTTTTTGATTAAAACAGATTGTAATTGATTGTTTGCCGTGGGAAACATGGAGCGAAAGCCATCCATTGTCAAGAAAAGTTCATTTATAGTCACTCATGCCTAGAAAAGCCTTATTACTCGGTTTAAATGCCTTTATAATCCCATTATTGAAGTTATTTTGAATTGTTTTTATATTTTTTGATTAAAACAGATTGTAATTGATGGTTTGCCTTGGGAAACATGGAGCGAAAGCCATCCATCGTCAAGAAAAGTTCATTTATAGTCACTCATGCCTAGAAAAGCCTTAATACTCGTTTTAAATGCTTTTATAATCCCATAATTGAATTTAATTTGAATCTTTTTACATTTTTTGATTAAAACAGATTCTAATTGATTGGTTGCCTCGGGAAACGTGGAGCAAAACCCATCCATTGTCAAGAATAGATTATTTATAGTCACTCATGCCTAGAAAAGCCTTATTACTCGGTTTAAATGCCTTTATAATCCCATTATTGAATTTATTTTGAATTGTTTTTACATTTTTTGATTAAAACAGATTGTAATTGATTGTTTGCCTCGGGAAACATGGAGCGAAAGCCATCCATTGTCAAGAAAAGATCATTTATAGTCACTCATGCCTAGAAAAGCCTTATTACTCGGTTTAAATGCCTTTATAATCCCATTATTGAATTTATTTTGAATTTTTTTTACATTTTTTGATTAAAACAGATTGTAATTGATTGTTTACCTCGGGAAACATGGAGCGAAAGCCATCCATAGTCAAGAAAAGTTCATTTATAGTCACTTATGCCTAGCAAAGCCTTATTACTCGGTTTAAATGCCTTTATAATCCCATTATTGAATTTATTTTGAATTGTTTTTATATTTTTTGATTAAAACAGATTGTAATTGACTGTTTGCCGTGGGAAACATGGACCGAAAGCCATCCATTGTCAAGAAAAGATCATTTATAGTCACTCATGCCTAGAAAAGCCTTATTACTCGGTTTAAATGCCTTTATAATCCCATTATTGAAGTTATTTTGAATTGTTGTTATATTTTTTGATTAAAACAGATTGTAATTGATTGTTTGCCTTGGGAAACATGGAGCGAAAGCCATCCATCGTCAAGAAAAGTTCATTTATAGTCACTCATGCCTACAAAAGCCTTAATACTCGTTTTAAATGCTTTTATAATCCCATAATTGAATTTAAGTTGAATCTTTTTACATTTTTTGATTAAAACAGATTCTAATTGATTGTTTGCCTCGGGAAACGTGGAGTGAAAGCCATCCATTGTCAAGAAAGGATCATTTATAGTCACTCATGCCTAGAAAAGCCTTATTACTCGGTTTAAATACCTTTATAATCGCATTATTGAATTTATTTTGAAATTTTTTTACATTTTTTGATTGAAACAGATTGTAATTGATTGTTTGCCTCGGGAAACATGGAGCGAAAGCCATCCATAGTCAAGAAGAGTTCATTTATAGTCACTTATGCCTAGCAAAGCCTTATTACTCGGTTTAAATGCCTTTATAATCCCATTATTGAATTTATTTTGAATTGTTTTTATATTTTTTAATTAAAACAGATTGTAATTGACTGTTTGCCTCGGGAAACATGGAGCGAAAGCCATCCATTGTCAAGAAAAGATCATTTATAGCCACTCATGCCTAGAAAAGCCTTATTACTCGGTTTAAATGCCTTTATAATCCCGTTATTGAATTTATTTTGAATTGTTTTTACATTTTTTGATTAAAACAGATTGTAATTGATTGTTTGCCTCGGGAAACATGGAGCGAAAACCATCCATTGTCAAGAAAAGATCATTTATAGTCACTCATGCCTAGAAAAGCCTTATTACTCGGTTTAAATGCCTTTATAATCCCATTATTGAATTTATTTTGAATTTTTTTTACATTTTTTGATTAAAACAGATTGTAATTGATTGTTTACCTCGGGAAACATGGAGCGAAAGCCATCCATAGTCAAGAAAAGTTCATTTACAGTCACTTATGCCTAGCAAAGCCTTATTACTCGGTTTAAATGCCTTTATAATCCCATTATTGAATTTATTTTGAATTTTTTTTACATTTTTTGATTAAAACATATTGTAATTGATTGTTTGCCTCGGGAAACATGGAGCAAAACCCATCCATTGTCAACAATAGATCATTTATAGTCACTCATGCCTAGAAAAGCCTTATCACTCGGTTTAAATGCTTTTATAATCCCATTATTGAATTTATTTTGAATTTTTTTTACATTTTTTTAATAAAACAGATTGTAATTGATTGTTTGCCTCGGGAAACATGGAGCGAAAGCCATCCATAGTCAAGAAAAGTTCATTTATAGTCACTTATGCCTAGCAAAGCCTTATTACTCGGTTTAAATGCCTTTATAATCCCATTATTGAATTTATTTTGAATTGTTTTTATATTTTTTGATTAAAACAGATTGTAATTGATTGTTTGCCGTGGGAAACATGGAGCGAAAGCCATCCATTGTCAAGAAAAGTTCATTTATAGTCACTCATGCCTAGAAAAGCCTTATTACTCGGTTTAAATGCCTTTATAATCCCATTATTGAAGTTATTTTGAATTGTTTTTATATTTTTAGATTAAAACATATTGTAATTGATTGTTTGCCGTGGGAAACATGGAGCGAAAGCCATCCATTGTCAAGAAAAGTTCATTTATAGCCACTCATGCCTAGAAAAGCCTTATTACTCGGTTTAAATGCCTTTATAATCCCATTATTGAAGTTATTTTGAATTGTTTTTATATTTTTTGATTAAAACAGATATTAATTGATTGTTTGCCGTGGGAAACATGGAGCGAAATCCATCCATAGTCAAGAAAAGTTCATTTATAGTCACTTATGCCTAGCAAAGCCTTATTACTCGGTTTAAATGCCTTTATAATCCCATTATTGAATTTATTTTGAATTGTTTTTACATTTTTTGATTAAAACAGATTGTAATTGATTGTTTGCCTCGGGAAACATGGAGCGAAAGCCATCCATTGTCAAGAAAAGATCATTTATAGCCACTCATGCCTAGAAAAGCCTTATTACTCGGTTTAAATGCCTTTATAATCTCATTATTGAATTTCTTTTGAATTGTTTTTACATTTTTTGATTAAAACAGATTGTAATTGATTGTTTGCCTCTGGAAACATGGAGCGAAAACCATCCATTGTCAAGAAAAGATCATTTATAGTCACTCATGACTAGAAAAGCCTTATTACACGGTTTAAATGCCTTTATAATCCCATTATTGAATTTATCTTGAATTTTTTTTACATTTTTTGATTAAAATAGATTGTAATTGATTGTTTACCTCGGGAAACATGGAGCGAAAGCCATCCATAGTCAAGAAAAGTTCATTTATAGACACTTATGCCTAGCAAAGCCTTATTACTCGGTTTAAATGGCTTTATAATCCCATTATTGAATTTATTTTGAATTGTTTTTTTATTTCTTGATTAAAACAGATTGTAATTGATTGTTTGCCGTGGGAAACATGGAGCGAAAGCCATCCATTGTCAAGAAAAGTTCATTTATAGTCACTCATGCCTAGAAAAGCCTTATTACTCGGTTTAAATGCCTTTATAATCCCATTATTGAAGTTATTTTGAATTGTTTTTATATTTTTTGATTAAAACAGATTGTAATTGATTGTTTGCCTTGGGAAACATGGAGCGAAAGCCATCCATCGTCAAGAAAAGTTCATTTATAGTCACTCTTGCCTACAAAAGCCTTAATACTCGTTTTAAATGCCTTTATAATCCCATTATTGAAGTTATTTTTAATTGTTTTTATATTTTTTGATTAAAACAGATTCTAATTGATTGTTTGCCTCGGGAAACGTGGAGTGAAAGCCATCCATTGTCAAGAAAAGATCATTTATAGTCACTCATGCCTAGAAAAGCCTTATTACTCGGTTTAAATGCCTTTATAATCCCATTATTGAAGTTATTTTGAATTGTTTTTATATTTTTTGATTAAAACAGATTCTAATTGATTGTTTGCCTCGGGAAACGTGGAGTGAAAGCCATCCATTGTCAAGAAAAGATCATTTATAGTCACTCATGCCTAGAAAAGCCTTATTACTCGGTTTACATTCCTTTATAATCGCATTATTGAATTTATTTTGAATTTTTTTTGCATTTTTTGATTAAAACAGATTGTAATTGATTGTTTGCCTCGGGAAACATGGAGCGAAAGCCATCCATAGTCAAGAAAAGTTCATTTATAGTCACTTATGCCTAGCAAAGCCTTATTACTCGGTTTAAATGGCTTTATAATCCCATTATTGAATTTATTTTGAATTATTTTTACATTTTTTGATTAAAACAGATTGTAATTGATTGTTTGCCTCGGGAAACATGGAGCGAAAGCCATCCATTGTCAAGAAAAGATCATTTATAGCCACTCATGCCTAGAAAAGCCTTATTACTCGGTTTAAATGCCTTTATAATCCCATTATTGAATTTATTTTGAATTGTTTTTATATTTTTTTATTAAAACAGATTGTAATTGATTGTTTGCCTCGGGAAACATGGAGCGAAAACCATCCATTGTCAAGAAAAGATCATTTATAGTCACTCATGCCTAGAAAAGCCTTATTACTCGGTTTAAATGCCTTTATAATCCCATTATTGAATTTATTTTCAATTGTTTTTACATTTTTTGATTAAAACAGATTGTAATTGATTGTTTACCTTGGGAAACATGGAGCGAAAGCCATCCATAGTTAAGAAAAGTTCATTTACAGTTACTTATGCCTAGCAAAGCCTTATTACTCGGTTTAAATGCCTTTATAATCCTATTATTGAATTTATTTTGAATTTTTTTTACATTTTTTGATTAAAACATATTGTAATTGATTGTTTGCCTCAGGAAACATGGAGCAAAACCCATCCATTGTCAAGAATAGATCATTTATAGTCACTCAAGCCTAGAAAAGCCTTATTACTCGGTTTAAATGCTTTTATAATCCCATTATTGAATTTATTTTGAATTGTTTTTACATTTTTTGATTAAAACAGATTGTAATTGATTGTTTGCCTCGGGAAACATGGAGCGAAAGCCATCCATTGTCAAGAAAAGTTCATTTATAGTCACTCATGCCTAGAAAAGCCTTATTACTCGGTTTAATTGCCTTTATAATCCCATTATTGAAGTTATTTTGAATTGTTTTTATATTTTTTGATTAAAACATATTGTAATTGATTGTTTGCCTTGGGAAACATGGAGCGAAAGCCATCCATTGTCAAGAAAAGATCATTTATAGCCACTCATGCCTAGAAAAGCCTTATTACTCGGTTTAAATGCCTTTATAATCCCATTATTGAAGTTATTTTGAATTTTTTTTACATTTTTTGATTAAAACATATTGTAATTGATTGTTTGCCTCGGGAAACATGGAGCGAAAGCCATCCATAGTCAAGAAAAGTTCATTTATAGCCACTCATGCCTAGAAAAGCCTTATTACTCGGTTTAAATGCCTTTATAATCCCATTATTGAATTTATTTTGAATTTTTTTTACATTTTTTGATTAAAACATATTGTAATTGATTGTTTGCCTCGGGAAACATGGAGCGAAAGCCATCCATTGTCAAGAAAAGATCATTTATAGCCACTCATGCCTAGAAAAGCCTTATTACTCGGTTTAAATGCCTTTATAATCCCATTATTGAATTTATTTTGAATTTTTTTTACATTTTTTGATTAAAACATATTGTAATTGATTGTTTGCCTCGGGAAACATGGAGCGAAAGCCATCCATTGTCAAGAAAAGATCATTTATAGCCACTCATGCCTAGAAAAGCCTTATTACTCGGTTTAAATGCCTTTATAATCCCATTATTGAATTTATTTTGAATTGTTTTTAAATTTTTTTATTAAAACAGATTGTAATTGATTGTTTGCCTCGGGAAACATGGAGCGAAAACCATCCATTGTCAAGAAAAGATCATTTATAGTCACTTATGCCTAGCAGAGCCTTATTACTCGGTTTAAATGCCTTTATAATCCCATTATTGAATTTATTTTGAATTGTTTTTACATTTTTTGATTAAAACAGATTGTAATTGATTGTTTGCCTCGGGAAACGTGGAGTGAAAGCCATCCATTGTCAAGAAAAGATCATTTATAGTCACTCATGCCTAGAAAAGCCTTATTACTCGGTTTAAATGCCTTTATAATCCCATTATTGAAGTTATTTTGAATTGTTTTTATATTTTTTGATTAAAACAGATTCTAATTGATTGTTTGCCTCGGGAAACGTGGAGTGAAAGCCATCCATTGTCAAGAAAAGATCATTTATAGTCACTCATGCCTAGAAAAGCCTTATTACTCGGTTTAAATTCCTTTATAATCGCATTATTGAATTTATTTTGAATTTTTTTTGCATTTTTTGATTAAAACAGATTGTAATTGATTGTTGGCCTCGGGAAACATGGAGCGAAAGCCATCCATAGTCAAGAAAAGTTCATTTATAGTCACTTATGCCTAGCAAAGCCTTATTACTCGGTTTAAATGCCTTTATAATCCCATTATTGAATTTATTTTGAATTGTTTTTACATTTTTTGATTAAAACAGATTGTAATTGATTGTTTACCTCGGGAAACATGGAGCGAAAGCCATCCATAGTCAAGAAAAGTTCATTTATAGTCACTTATGCCTAGCAAAGCCTTATTACTCGGTTTAAATGCCTTTATAATCCCATTATTGAATTTATTTTGAATTGTTTTTATATTTTTTGATTAAAACAGATTGTAATTGATTGTTTGCCGTGGGAAACATGGAGCGAAAGCCATCCATAGTCAAGAAAAGTTCATTTATAGTCACTCATGCCTAGAAAAGCCTTATTACTCGGTTTAAATGCCTTTATAATCCCATTATTGAAGTTATTTTGAATTGTTTTTATATTTTTTGATTAAAACAGATTGTAATTGATTGTTTGCCGTGGGAAACATGGAGCGAAAGCCATCCATTGTCAAGAAAAGTTCATTTATAGTCACTCATGCCTAGAAAAGCCTTATTACTCGGTTTAAATGCCTTTATAATCCCATTATTGAAGTTATTTTGAATTGTTTTTATATTTTTTGATTAAAACAGATTGTAATTGATTGTTTGCCGTGGGAAACATGGAGCGAAAGCCATCCATAGTTAAGAAAAGTTCATTTATAGTCACTTATGCCTAGCAAAGCCTTATTACTCGGTTTAAATGCCTTTATAATCCCATTATTGAATTTATTTTGAATTGTTTTTACATTTTTTGATTAAAACAGATTGTAATTGATTGTTTGCCTCGGGAAACGTGGAGTGAAAGCCATCCATTGTCAAGAAAAGATCATTTATAGTCACTCATGCCTAGAAAAGCCTTATTACTCGGTTTAAATGCCTTTATAATCCCATTATTGAAGTTATTTTGAATTGTTTTTATATTTTTTGATTAAAACAGATTCTAATTGATTGTTTGCCTCGGGAAACGTGGAGTGAAAGCCATCCATTGTCAAGAAAAGATCATTTATAGTCACTCATGCCTAGAAAAGCCTTATTACTCGGTTTAAATTCCTTTATAATCGCATTATTGAATTTATTTTGAATTTTTTTTGCATTTTTTGATTAAAACAGATTGTAATTGATTGTTTGCCTCGGGAAACATGGAGCGAAAGCCATCCATAGTCAAGAAAAGTTCATTTATAGTCACTTATGCCTAGCAAAGCCTTATTACTCGGTTTAAATGCCTTTATAATCCCATTATTGAATTTATTTTGAATTGTTTTTACATTTTTTGATTAAAACAGATTGTAATTGATTGTTTACCTCGGGAAACATGGAGCGAAAGCCATCCATAGTCAAGAAAAGTTCATTTATAGTCACTTATGCCTAGCAAAGCCTTATTACTCGGTTTAAATGCCTTTATAATCCCATTATTGAATTTATTTTGAATTGTTTTTATATTTTTTGATTAAAACAGATTGTAATTGATTGTTTGCCGTGGGAAACATGGAGCGAAAGCCATCCATTGTCAAGAAAAGTTCATTTATAGTCACTCATACCTAGAAAAGCCTTATTACTCGGTTTAAATGCCTTTATAATCCCATTATTGAAGTTATTTTGAATTGTTTTTATATTTTTTGATTAAAACAGATTGTAATTGATTGTTTGCCGTGGGAAACATGGAGCGAAAGCCATCCATTGTCAAGAAAAGTTCATTTATAGTCACTCATACCTAGAAAAGCCTTATTACTCGGTTTAAATGCCTTTATAATCCCATTATTGAAGTTATTTTGAATTGTTTTTATATTTTTTGATTAAAACAGATTCTAATTGATTGTTTGCCTCATGGAAACGTGGAGTGAAAGCCATCCATTGTCAAGAAAAGTTCATTTATAGTCACTTATGCCTAGCTAAGCCTTATTACTCGGTTTAAATGCCTTTATAATCCCATTATTGAATTTATTTTGAATTGTTTTTATATTTTTTGTTTAAAACAGATTGTAATTGATTGTTTGCCGTGGGAAACATGGAGCGAAAGCCATCCATAGTCAAGAAAAGTTCATTTATAGTCACTCATGCCTAGAAAAGCCTTATTACTCGGTTTAAATGCCTTTATAATCCCATTATTGAAGTTATTTTGAATTGTTTTTATATTTTTTGATTAAAACAGATTGTAATTGATTGTTTGCCGTGGGAAACATGGAGCGAAAGCCATCCATTGTCAAGAAAAGTTCATTTATAGTCACTCATGCCTAGAAAAGCCTTATTACTCGGTTTAAATGCCTTTATAATCCCATTATTGAAGTTATTTTGAATTGTTTTTATATTTTTTGATTAAAACAGATTGTAATTGATTGTTTGCCGTGGGAAACATGGAGCGAAAGCCATCCATAGTTAAGAAAAGTTCATTTATAGTCACTTATGCCTAGCAGAGCCTTATTACTCGGTTTAAATGCCTTTATAATCCCATTATTGAATTTATTTTGAATTGTTTTTACATTTTTTGATTAAAACAGATTGTAATTGATTGTTTGCCTCGGGAAACGTGGAGTGAAAGCCATCCATTGTCAAGAAAAGATCATTTATAGTCACTCATGCCTAGAAAAGCCATATTACTCGGTTTAAATGCCTTTATAATCCCATTATTGAAGTTATTTTGAATTGTTTTTATATTTTTTGATTAAAACAGATTCTAATTGATTGTTTGCCTCGGGAAACGTGGAGTGAAAGCCATCCATTGTCAAGAAAAGATCATTTATAGTCACTCATGCCTAGAAAAGCCTTATTACTCGGTTTAAATGCCTTTATAATCCCATTATTGAATTTATTTTGAATTTTTTTTACATTTTTTGATTAAAACATATTGTAATTGATTGTTTGCCTCGGGAAACATGGAGCGAAAGCCATCCATTGTCAAGAAAAGATCATTTATAGCCACTCATGCCTAGAAAAGCCTTATTACTCGGTTTAAATGCCTTTATAATCCCATTATTGAATTTATTTTGAATTTTTTTTACATTTTTTGATTAAAACATATTGTAATTGATTGTTTGCCTCGGGAAACATGGAGCGAAAGCCATCCATTGTCAAGAAAAGATCATTTATAGCCACTCATGCCTAGAAAAGCCTTATTACTCGGTTTAAATGCCTTTATAATCCCATTATTGAATTTATTTTGAATTGTTTTTAAATTTTTTTATTAAAACAGATTGTAATTGATTGTTTGCCTCGGGAAACATGGAGCGAAAACCATCCATTGTCAAGAAAAGATCATTTATAGTCACTTATGCCTAGCAGAGCCTTATTACTCGGTTTAAATGCCTTTATAATCCCATTATTGAATTTATTTTGAATTGTTTTCACATTTTTTGATTAAAACAGATTGTAATTGATTGTTTGCCTCGGGAAACGTGGAGTGAAAGCCATCCATTGTCAAGAAAAGATCATTTATAGTCACTCATGCCTAGAAAAGCCTTATTACTCGGTTTAAATGCCTTTATAATCCCATTATTGAAGTTATTTTGAATTGTTTTTATATTTTTTGATTAAAACAGATTCTAATTGATTGTTTGCCTCGGGAAACGTGGAGTGAAAGCCATCCATTGTCAAGAAAAGATCATTTATAGTCACTCATGCCTAGAAAAGCCTTATTACTCGGTTTAAATTCCTTTATAATCGCATTATTGAATTTATTTTGAATTTTTTTTGCATTTTTTGATTAAAACAGATTGTAATTGATTGTTGGCCTCGGGAAACATGGAGCGAAAGCCATCCATAGTCAAGAAAAGTTCATTTATAGTCACTTATGCCTAGCAAAGCCTTATTACTCGGTTTAAATGCCTTTATAATCCCATTATTGAATTTATTTTGAATTGTTTTTACATTTTTTGATTAAAACAGATTGTAATTGATTGTTTACCTCGGGAAACATGGAGCGAAAGCCATCCATAGTCAAGAAAAGTTCATTTATAGTCACTTATGCCTAGCAAAGCCTTATTACTCGGTTTAAATGCCTTTATAATCCCATTATTGAATTTATTTTGAATTGTTTTTATATTTTTTGATTAAAACAGATTGTAATTGATTGTTTGCCGTGGGAAACATGGAGCGAAAGCCATCCATAGTCAAGAAAAGTTCATTTATAGTCACTCATGCCTAGAAAAGCCTTATTACTCGGTTTAAATGCCTTTATAATCCCATTATTGAAGTTATTTTGAATTGTTTTTATATTTTTTGATTAAAACAGATTGTAATTGATTGTTTGCCGTGGGAAACATGGAGCGAAAGCCATCCATTGTCAAGAAAAGTTCATTTATAGTCACTCATGCCTAGAAAAGCCTTATTACTCGGTTTAAATGCCTTTATAATCCCATTATTGAAGTTATTTTGAATTGTTTTTATATTTTTTGATTAAAACAGATTGTAATTGATTGTTTGCCGTGGGAAACATGGAGCGAAAGCCATCCATAGTTAAGAAAAGTTCATTTATAGTCACTTATGCCTAGCAAAGCCTTATTACTCGGTTTAAATGCCTTTATAATCCCATTATTGAATTTATTTTGAATTGTTTTTACATTTTTTGATTAAAACAGATTGTAATTGATTGTTTGCCTCGGGAAACGTGGAGTGAAAGCCATCCATTGTCAAGAAAAGATCATTTATAGTCACTCATGCCTAGAAAAGCCTTATTACTCGGTTTAAATGCCTTTATAATCCCATTATTGAAGTTATTTTGAATTGTTTTTATATTTTTTGATTAAAACAGATTCTAATTGATTGTTTGCCTCGGGAAACGTGGAGTGAAAGCCATCCATTGTCAAGAAAAGATCATTTATAGTCACTCATGCCTAGAAAAGCCTTATTACTCGGTTTAAATTCCTTTATAATCGCATTATTGAATTTATTTTGAATTTTTTTTGCATTTTTTGATTAAAACAGATTGTAATTGATTGTTTGCCTCGGGAAACATGGAGCGAAAGCCATCCATAGTCAAGAAAAGTTCATTTATAGTCACTTATGCCTAGCAAAGCCTTATTACTCGGTTTAAATGCCTTTATAATCCCATTATTGAATTTATTTTGAATTGTTTTTACATTTTTTGATTAAAACAGATTGTAATTGATTGTTTACCTCGGGAAACATGGAGCGAAAGCCATCCATAGTCAAGAAAAGTTCATTTATAGTCACTTATGCCTAGCAAAGCCTTATTACTCGGTTTAAATGCCTTTATAATCCCATTATTGAATTTATTTTGAATTGTTTTTATATTTTTTGATTAAAACAGATTGTAATTGATTGTTTGCCGTGGGAAACATGGAGCGAAAGCCATCCATTGTCAAGAAAAGTTCATTTATAGTCACTCATACCTAGAAAAGCCTTATTACTCGGTTTAAATGCCTTTATAATCCCATTATTGAAGTTATTTTGAATTGTTTTTATATTTTTTGATTAAAACAGATTGTAATTGATTGTTTGCCGTGGGAAACATGGAGCGAAAGCCATCCATTGTCAAGAAAAGTTCATTTATAGTCACTCATACCTAGAAAAGCCTTATTACTCGGTTTAAATGCCTTTATAATCCCATTATTGAAGTTATTTTGAATTGTTTTTATATTTTTTGATTAAAACAGATTCTAATTGATTGTTTGCCTCATGGAAACGTGGAGTGAAAGCCATCCATTGTCAAGAAAAGTTCATTTATAGTCACTTATGCCTAGCTAAGCCTTATTACTCGGTTTAAATGCCTTTATAATCCCATTATTGAATTTATTTTGAATTGTTTTTATATTTTTTGTTTAAAACAGATTGTAATTGATTGTTTGCCGTGGGAAACATGGAGCGAAAGCCATCCATAGTCAAGAAAAGTTCATTTATAGTCACTCATGCCTAGAAAAGCCTTATTACTCGGTTTAAATGCCTTTATAATCCCATTATTGAAGTTATTTTGAATTGTTTTTATATTTTTTGATTAAAACAGATTGTAATTGATTGTTTGCCGTGGGAAACATGGAGCGAAAGCCATCCATTGTCAAGAAAAGTTCATTTATAGTCACTCATGCCTAGAAAAGCCTTATTACTCGGTTTAAATGCCTTTATAATCCCATTATTGAAGTTATTTTGAATTGTTTTTATATTTTTTGATTAAAACAGATTGTAATTGATTGTTTGCCGTGGGAAACATGGAGCGAAAGCCATCCATAGTTAAGAAAAGTTCATTTATAGTCACTTATGCCTAGCAGAGCCTTATTACTCGGTTTAAATGCCTTTATAATCCCATTATTGAATTTATTTTGAATTGTTTTTACATTTTTTGATTAAAACAGATTGTAATTGATTGTTTGCCTCGGGAAACGTGGAGTGAAAGCCATCCATTGTCAAGAAAAGATCATTTATAGTCACTCATGCCTAGAAAAGCCATATTACTCGGTTTAAATGCCTTTATAATCCCATTATTGAAGTTATTTTGAATTGTTTTTATATTTTTTGATTAAAACAGATTCTAATTGATTGTTTGCCTCGGGAAACGTGGAGTGAAAGCCATCCATTGTCAAGAAAAGATCATTTATAGTCACTCATGCCTAGAAAAGCCTTATTACTCGGTTTAAATTCCTTTATAATCGCATTATTGAATTTATTTTGAATTTTTTTTGCATTTTTTGATTAAAACAGATTGTAATTGATTGTTTGCCTCGGGAAACATGGAGCGAAAGCCATCCATAGTCAAGAAAAGTTCATTTATAGTCACTTATGCCTAGCAAAGCCTTATTACTCGGTTTAAATGCCTTTATAATCCCATTATTGAATTTATTTTGAATTGTTTTTACATTTTTTGATTAAAACAGATTGTAATTGATTGTTTACCTCGGGAAACATGGAGCGAAAGCCATCCATAGTCAAGAAAAGTTCATTTATAGTCACTTATGCCTAGCAAAGCCTTATTACTCGGTTTAAATGCCTTTATAATCCCATTATTGAATTTATTTTGAATTGTTTTTATATTTTTTGATTAAAACAGATTGTAATTGATTGTTTGCCGTGGGAAACATGGAGCGAAAGCCATCCATTGTCAAGAAAAGTTCATTTATAGTCACTCATACCTAGAAAAGCCTTATTACTCGGTTTAAATGCCTTTATAATCCCATTATTGAAGTTATTTTGAATTGTTTTTATATTTTTTGATTAAAACAGATTGTAATTGATTGTTTGCCGTGGGAAACATGGAGCGAAAGCCATCCATTGTCAAGAAAAGTTCATTTATAGTCACTCATACCTAGAAAAGCCTTATTACTCGGTTTAAATGCCTTTATAATCCCATTATTGAAGTTATTTTGAATTGTTTTTATATTTTTTGATTAAAACAGATTCTAATTGATTGTTTGCCTCATGGAAACGTGGAGTGAAAGCCATCCATTGTCAAGAAAAGTTCATTTATAGTCACTTATGCCTAGCTAAGCCTTATTACTCGGTTTAATTGCCTTTATAATCCCATTATTGAATTTATTTTGAATTGTTTTTATATTTTTTGTTTAAAACAGATTGTAATTGATTGTTTGCCGTGGGAAACATGGAGCGAAAGCCATCCATAGTCAAGAAAAGTTCATTTATAGTCACTCATGCCTAGAAAAGCCTTATTACTCGGTTTAAATGCCTTTATAATCCCA
Organism: Theobroma cacao; assembly: GCF_053813885.1. NCBI lineage: Eukaryota > Viridiplantae > Streptophyta > Magnoliopsida > Malvales > Malvaceae > Theobroma > Theobroma cacao. Next base: position 29,973,808 of record NC_142645.1, on the reverse strand, counting down.
TTATTGAAGTTATTTTGAATTGTTTTTATATTTTTTGATTAAAACAGATTGTAATTGATTGTTTGCCGTGGGAAACATGGAGCGAAAGCCATCCATTGTCAAGAAAAGTTCATTTATAGTCACTCATGCCTAGAAAAGCCTTATTACTCGGTTTAAATGCCTTTATAATCCCATTATTGAAGTTATTTTGAATTGTTTTTATATTTTTTGATTAAAACAGATTGTAATTGATTGTTTGCCGTGGGAAACATGGAGCGAAAGCCATCCATAGTTAAGAAAAGTTCATTTATAGTCACTTATGCCTAGCAGAGCCTTATTACTCGGTTTAAATGCCTTTATAATCCCATTATTGAATTTATTTTGAATTGTTTTTACATTTTTTGATTAAAACAGATTGTAATTGATTGTTTGCCTCGGGAAACGTGGAGTGAAAGCCATCCATTGTCAAGAAAAGATCATTTATAGTCACTCATGCCTAGAAAAGCCATATTACTCGGTTTAAATGCCTTTATAATCCCATTATTGAAGTTATTTTGAATTGTTTTTATATTTTTTGATTAAAACAGATTCTAATTGATTGTTTGCCTCGGGAAACGTGGAGTGAAAGCCATCCATTGTCAAGAAAAGATCATTTATAGTCACTCATACCTAGAAAAGCCTTATTACTCGGTTTAAATGCCTTTATAATCCCATTATTGAAGTTATTTTGAATTGTTTTTATATTTTTTGATTAAAACAGATTCTAATTGATTGTTTGCCTCGGGAAACGTGGAGTGAAAGCCATCCATTGTCAAGAAAAGATCATTTATAGTCACTCATGCCTAGAAAAGCCTTATTACTCGGTTTAAATGCCTTTATAATCCCATTATTGAAGTTATTTTGAATTGTTTTTATATTTTTTGATTAAAACAGATTCTAATTGATTGTTTGCCTCGGGAAACGTGGAGTGAAAGCCATCCATTGTCAAGAAAAGATCATTTATAGTCACTCATGCCTAGAAAAGCCTTATTACTCGGTTTAAATTCCTTTATAATCGCATTATTGAATTTATTTTGAAGTTTTTTTGCATTTTTTGATTAAAACAGATTGTAATTGATTGTTTGCCTCGGGAAACATGGAGCGAAAGCCATCCATAGTCAAGAAAAGTTCATTTATAGTCACTTATGCCTAGCAAAGCCTTATTACTCGGTTTAAATGCCTTTATAATCCCATTATTGAATTTATTTTGAATTGTTTTTACATTTTTTGATTAAAACAGATTGTAATTGATTGTTTGCCTCGGGAAACATGGAGCGAAAGCCATCCATTGTCAAGAAAAGATCATTTATAGCCACTCATGCCTAGAAAAGCCTTATTACTCGGTTTAAATGCCTTTATAATCCCATTATTGAATTTATTTTGAATTGTTTTTACATTTTTTGATTAAAACAGATTGTAATTGATTGTTTACCTCGGGAAACATGGAGCGAAAGCCATCCATAGTCAAGAAAAGTTCATTTACAGTCACTTATGCCTAGCAAAGCCTTATTACTCGGTTTAAATGCCTTTATAATCCCATTATTGAATTTATTTTGAATTTTTTTTACATTTTTTGATTAAAACATATTGTAATTGATTGTTTGCCTCGGGAAACATGGAGCAAAACCCATCCATTGTCAAGAATAGATTATTTATAGTCACTCATGCCTAGAAAAGCCTTATTACTCGGTTTAAATGCTTTTATAATCCCATTATTGAATTTATTTTGAATTGTTTTTACATTTTTTGATTAAAACAGATTGTAATTGATTGTTTGCCTCGGGAAACATGGAGCGAAAGCCATCCATTGTCAAGAAAAGTTCATTTATAGTCACTCATGCCTAGAAAAGCCTTATTACTCGGTTTAAATGCCTTTATAATCCCATTATTGAAGTTATTTTGAATTGTTTTTATATTTTTTGATTAAAACAGATTGTAATTGATGGTTTGCCTTGGGAAACATGGAGCGAAAGCCATCCATCGTCAAGAAAAGTTCATTTATAGTCACTCATGCCTAGAAAAGCCTTAATACTCGTTTTAAATGCTTTTATAATCCCATAATTGAATTTAATTTGAATCTTTTTACATTTTTTGATTAAAACAGATTCTAATTGATTGGTTGCCTCGGGAAACGTGGAGTGAAAGCCATCCATTGTCAAGAAAAGATCATTTATAGTCACTCATGCCTAGAAAAGCCTTATTACTCGGTTTAAATGCCTTTATAATCCCATTATTGAATTTATTTTGAATTTTTTTTACATTTTTTGATTAAAACAGATTGTAATTGATTGTTTACCTCGGGAAACATGGAGCGAAAGCCATCCATAGTCAAGAAAAGTTGATTTATAGTCACTTATGCCTAGCAAAGCCTTATTACTCGGTTTAAATGCCTTTATAATCCCATTATTGAATTTATTTTGAATTGTTTTTATATTTTTTGATTAAAACAGATTGTAATTGACTGTTTGCCGTGGGAAACATGGACCGAAAGCCATCCATTGTCAAGAAAAGATCATTTATAGTCACTCATGCCTAGAAAAGCCTTATTACTCGGTTTAAATGCCTTTATAATCCCATTATTGAAGTTATTTTGAATTGTTGTTATATTTTTTGATTAAAACAGATTGTAATTGATTGTTTGCCTTGGGAAACATGGAGCGAAAGCCATCCATCGTCAAGAAAAGTTCATTTATAGTCACTCATGCCTACAAAAGCCTTAATACTCGTTTTAAATGCTTTTATAATCCCATAATTGAATTTAAGTTGAATCTTTTTACATTTTTTGATTAAAACAGATTCTAATTGATTGTTTGCCTCGGGAAACATGGAGTGAAAGCCATCCATTGTCAAGAAAGGATCATTTATAGTCACTCATGCCTAGAAAAGCCTTATTACTCGGTTTAAATACCTTTATAATCGCATTATTGAATTTCTTTTGAAATTTTTTTACATTTTTTGATTGAAACAGATTGTAATTGATTGTTTGCCTCGGGAAACATGGAGCGAAAGCCATCCATAGTCAAGAAGAGTTCATTTATAGTCACTTATGCCTAGCAAAGCCTTATTACTCGGTTTAAATGCCTTTATAATCCCATTATTGAATTTATTTTGAATTGTTTTTATATTTTTTGATTACAACAGATTGTAATTGACTGTTTGCCTCGGGAAACATGGAGCGAAAGCCATCCATTGTCAAGAAAAGATCATTTATAGCCACTCATGCCTAGAAAAGCCTTATTACTCGGTTTAAATGCCTTTATAATCCCGTTATTGAATTTATTTTGAATTGTTTTTACATTTTTTGATTAAAACCGATTGTAATTGATTGTTTGCCTCGGGAAACATGGAGCGAAAACCATCCATTGTCAAGAAAAGATCATTTATAGTCACTCATGCCTAGAAAAGCCTTATTACTCGGTTTAAATGCCTTTATAATCCCATTATTGAATTTATTTTGAATTTTTTTTACATTTTTTGATTAAAACAGATTGTAATTGATTGTTTACCTCGGGAAACATGGAGCGAAAGCCATCCATAGTCAAGAAAAGTTCATTTACAGTCACTTATGCCTAGCAAAGCCTTATTACTCGGTTTAAATGCCTTTATAATCCCATTATTGAATTTATTTTGAATTTTTTTTACATTTTTTGATTAAAACATATTGTAATTGATTGTTTGCCTCGGGAAACATGGAGCAAAACCCATCCATTGTCAAGAATAGATCATTTATAGTCACTCATGCCTAGAAAAGCCTTATCACTCGGTTTAAATGCTTTTATAATCCCATTATTGAATTTATTTTGAATTTTTTTTACATTTTTTTAATAAAACAGATTGTAATTGATTGTTTGCCTCGGGAAACATGGAGCGAAAGCCATCCATAGTCAAGAAAAGTTCATTTATAGTCACTTATGCCTAGCAAAGCCTTATTACTCGGTTTAAATGCCTTTATAATCCCATTATTGAATTTATTTTGAATTGTTTTTATATTTTTTGATTAAAACAGATTGTAATTGATTGTTTGCCGTGGGAAACATGGAGCGAAAGCCATCCATTGTCAAGAAAAGTTCATTTATAGTCACTCATGCCTAGAAAAGCCTTATTACTCGGTTTAAATGCCTTTATAATCCCATTAGTGAAGTTATTTTGAATTGTTTTTATATTTTTAGATTAAAACATATTGTAATTGATTGTTTGCCGTGGGAAACATGGAGCGAAAGCCATCCATTGTCAAGAAAAGTTCATTTATAGCCACTCATGCCTAGAAAAGCCTTATTACTCGGTTTAAATGCCTTTATAATCCCATTATTGAAGTTATTTTGAATTGTTTTTATATTTTTTGATTAAAACAGATATTAATTGATTGTTTGCCGTGGGAAACATGGAGCGAAATCCATCCATAGTCAAGAAAAGTTCATTTATAGTCACTTATGCCTAGCAAAGCCTTATTACTCGGTTTAAATGCCTTTATAATCCCATTATTGAATTTATTTTGAATTGTTTTTACATTTTTTGATTAAAACAGATTGTAATTGATTGTTTGCCTCGGGAAACATGGAGCGAAAGCCATCCATTGTCAAGAAAAGATCATTTATAGCCACTCATGCCTAGAAAAGCCTTATTACTCGGTTTAAATGCCTTTATAATCTCATTATTGAATTTCTTTTGAATTGTTTTTACATTTTTTGATTAAAACAGATTGTAATTGATTGTTTGCCTCTGGAAACATGGAGCGAAAACCATCCATTGTCAAGAAAAGATCATTTATAGTCACTCATGACTAGAAAAGCCTTATTACACGGTTTAAATGCCTTTATAATCCCATTATTGAATTTATCTTGAATTTTTTTTACATTTTTTGATTAAAACAGATTGTAATTGATTGTTTACCTCGGGAAACATGGAGCGAAAGCCATCCATAGTCAAGAAAAGTTCATTTATAGACACTTATGCCTAGCAAAGCCTTATTACTCGGTTTAAATGGCTTTATAATCCCATTATTGAATTTATTTTGAATTGTTTTTTTATTTCTTGATTAAAACAGATTGTAATTGATTGTTTGCCGTGGGAGACATGGAGCGAAAGCCATCCATTGTCAAGAAAAGTTCATTTATAGTCACTCATGCCTAGAAAAGCCTTATTACTCGGTTTAAATGCCTTTATAATCCCATTATTGAAGTTATTTTGAATTGTTTTTATATTTTTTGATTAAAACAGATTGTAATTGATTGTTTGCCTTGGGAAACATGGAGCGAAAGCCATCCATCGTCAAGAAAAGTTCATTTATAGTCACTCTTGCCTACAAAAGCCTTAATACTCGTTTTAAATGCCTTTATAATCCCATTATTGAAGTTATTTTTAATTGTTTTTATATTTTTTGATTAAAACAGATTCTAATTGATTGTTTGCCTCGGGAAACGTGGAGTGAAAGCCATCCATTGTCAAGAAAAGATCATTTATAGTCACTCATGCCTAGAAAAGCCTTATTACTCGGTTTACATTCCTTTATAATCGCATTATTGAATTTATTTTGAATTTTTTTTGCATTTTTTGATTAAAACAGATTGTAATTGATTGTTTGCCTCGGGAAACATGGAGCGAAAGCCATCCATAGTCAAGAAAAGTTCATTTATAGTCACTTATGCCTAGCAAAGCCTTATTACTCGGTTTAAATGGCTTTATAATCCCATTATTGAATTTATTTTGAATTATTTTTACATTTTTTGATTAAAACAGATTGTAATTGATTGTTTGCCTCGGGAAACATGGAGCGAAAGCCATCCATTGTCAAGAAAAGATCATTTATAGCCACTCATGCCTAGAAAAGCCTTATTACTCGGTTTAAATGCCTTTATAATCCCATTATTGAATTTATTTTGAATTGTTTTTATATTTTTTTATTAAAACAGATTGTAATTGATTGTTTGCCTCGGGAAACATGGAGCGAAAACCATCCATTGTCAAGAAAAGATCATTTATAGTCACTCATGCCTAGAAAAGCCTTATTACTCGGTTTAAATGCCTTTATAATCCCATTATTGAATTTATTTTGAATTGTTTTTACATTTTTTGATTAAAACAGATTGTAATTGATTGTTTACCTTGGGAAACATGGAGCGAAAGCCATCCATAGTCAAGAAAAGTTCATTTACAGTTACTTATGCCTAGCAAAGCCTTATTACTCGGTTTAAATGCCTTTATAATCCCATTATTGAATTTATTTTGAATTTTTTTTACATTTTTTGATTAAAACATATTGTAATTGATTGTTTGCCTCAGGAAACATGGAGCAAAACCCATCCATTGTCAAGAATAGATCATTTATAGTCACTCAAGCCTAGAAAAGCCTTATTACTCGGTTTAAATGCTTTTATAATCCCATTATTGAATTTATTTTGAATTGTTTTTACATTTTTTGATTAAAACAGATTGTAATTGATTGTTTGCCTCGGGAAACATGGAGCGAAAGCCATCCATTGTCAAGAAAAGTTCATTTATAGTCACTCATGCCTAGAAAAGCCTTATTACTCGGTTTAATTGCCTTTATAATCCCATTATTGAAGTTATTTTGAATTGTTTTTATATTTTTTGATTAAAACATATTGTAATTGATTGTTTGCCTTGGGAAACATGGAGCGAAAGCCATCCATCGTCAAGAAAAGTTCATTTATAGTCACTCATGCCTAGAAAAGCCTTAATACTCGTTTTAAATGCTTTTATAATCCCATAATTGAATTTAATTTGTATCTTTTTACATTTTTTGATTAAAACAGATTCTAATTGATTGTTTGCCTCAGGAAACGTGGAGTGAAAGCCATCCATTGTCAAGAAAAGATCATTTATAGTCACTCATGCCTAGAAAAGCCTTATTACTCGGTTTAAATGCCTTTATAATCCCATTATTGAATTTATTTTGAATTTTTTTTACATTTTTTGATTAAAACATATTGTAATTAATTGTTTGCCTCGGGAAACATGGAGCGAAAGCCATCCATTGTCAAGAAAAGATAATTTATAGCCACTCATGCCTAGAAAAGCCTTATTACTCGGTTTAAATGCCTTTATAATCCCATTATTGAATTTATTTTGAATTTTTTTTACATTTTTTGATTAAAACATATTGTAATTGATTGTTTGCCTCGGGAAACATGGAGCGAAAGCCATCCATTGTCAAGAAAAGATCATTTATAGCCACTCATGCCTAGAAAAGCCTTATTACTCGGTTTAAATGCCTTTATAATCCCATTATTGAATTTATTTTGAATTGTTTTTAAATTTTTTTATTAAAACAGATTGTAATTGATTGTTTGCCTCGGGAAACATGGAGCGAAAACCATCCATTGTCAAGAAAAGATCATTTATAGTCACTCATGCCTAGAAAAGCCTTATTACTCGGTTTAAATGCCTTTATAATCCCATTATTGAATTTATTTTGAATTTTTTTTACATTTTTTGATTAAAACATATTGTAATTGATTGTTTGCCTCGGGAAACATGGAGCAAAACCCATCCATTGTCAAGAATAGATCATTTATAGTCACTCATGCCTAGAAAAGCCTTATTACTCGGTTTAAATGCTTTTATAATCCCATTATTGAATTTATTTTGAATTGTTTTTACATTTTTTGATTAAAACAGATTGTAATTGATTGTTTGCCTCGGGAAACATGGAGCGAAAGCCATCCATTGTCAAGAAAAGTTCATTTATAGCCACTCATGCCTAGAAAAGCCTTATTACTCGGTTTAAATGCCTTTATAATCCCATTATTGAATTTATTTTGAATTGTTTTTATATTTTTTTATTAAAACAGATTGTAATTGATTGTTTGCCTCGGGAAACATGGAGCGAAAACCATCCATTGTCAAGAAAAGATCATTTATAGTCACTCATGCCTAGAAAAGCCTTATTACTCGGTTTAAATGCCTTTATAATCCCATTATTGAATTTATTTTGAATTGTTTTTACATTTTTTGATTAAAACAGATTGTAATTGATTGTTTACCTTGGGAAACATGGAGCGAAAGCCATCCATAGTCAAGAAAAGTTCATTTACAGTTACTTATGCCTAGCAAAGCCTTATTACTCGGTTTAAATGCCTTTATAATCCCATTATTGAATTTATTTTGAATTTTTTTTACATTTTTTGATTAAAACATATTGTAATTGATTGTTTGCCTCGGGAAACATGGAGCGAAAGCCATCCATTGTCAAGAAAAGATCATTTATAGCCACTCATGCCTAGAAAAGCCTTATTACTCGGTTTAAATGCTTTTATAATCCCATTATTGAATTTATTTTGAATTGTTTTTACATTTTTTGATTAAAACAGATTGTAATTGATTGTTTGCCTCGGGAAACATGGAGCGAAAGCCATCCATTTTCAAGAAAAGTTCATTTATAGCCACTCATGCCTAGAAAAGCCTTATTACTCGGTTTAAATGCCTTTATAATCCCATTATTGAATTTATTTTGAATTGTTTTTATATTTTTTTATTAAAACAGATTGTAATTGATTGTTTGCCTCGGGAAACATGGAGCGAAAACCATCCATTGTCAAGAAAAGATCATTTATAGTCACTCATGCCGAGAATAACCTTATTACTCGGTTTAAATGCCTTTATAATCCCATTATTGAATTTATTTTGAATTGTTTTTACATTTTTTGATTAAAACAGATTGTAATTGATTGTTTACCTTGGGAAACATGGAGCGAAAGCCATCCATAGTCAAGAAAAGTTCATTTACAGTTACTTATGCCTAGCAAAGCCTTATTACTCGGTTTAAATGCCTTTATAATCCCATTATTGAATTTATTTTGAATTTTTTTTACATTTTTTGATTAAAACATATTGTAATTGATTGTTTGCCTCGGGAAACATGGAGCGAAAGCCATCCATTGTCAAGAAAAGATCATTTATAGCCACTCATGCCTAGAAAAGCCTTATTACTCGGTTTAAATGCCTTTATAATCCCATTATTGAATTTATTTTGAATTGTTTTTATATTTTTTTATTAAAACAGATTGTAATTGATTGCTTGCCTCGGGAAACATGGAGCGAAAACCATCCATTGTCAAGAAAAGATCATTTATAGTCACTCATGCCTAGAAAAGCCTTATTACTCGGTTTAAATGGCTTTATAATCCCATTATTGAATTTATTTTGAATTGTTTTTAAATTTTTTTATTAAAACAGATTGTAATTGATTGTTTGCCTCGGGAAACATGGAGCGAAAACCATCCATTGTCAAGAAAAGATCATTTATAGTCACTCATGCCTAGAAAAGCCTTATTACTCGGTTTAAATGCCTTTATAATCCCATTATTGAATTTATTTTGAATTTTTTTTACATTTTTTGATTAAAACATATTGTAATTGATTGTTTGCCTCGGGAAACATGGAGCAAAACCCATCCATTGTCAAGAATAGATCATTTATAGTCACTCATGCCTAGAAAAGCCTTATTACTCGGTTTAAATGCTTTTATAATCCCATTATTGAATTTATTTTGAATTGTTTTTACATTTTTTGATTAAAACAGATTGTAATTGATTGTTTGCCTCGGGAAACATGGAGCGAAAGCCATCCATTGTCAAGAAAAGTTCATTTATAGCCACTCATGCCTAGAAAAGCCTTATTACTCGGTTTAAATGCCTTTATAATCCCATTATTGAATTTATTTTGAATTGTTTTTATATTTTTTTATTAAAACAGATTGTAATTGATTGTTTGCCTCGGGAAACATGGAGCGAAAACCATCCATTGTCAAGAAAAGATCATTTATAGTCACTCATGCCTAGAAAAGCCTTATTACTCGGTTTAAATGCCTTTATAATCCCATTATTGAATTTATTTTGAATTGTTTTTACATTTTTTGATTAAAACAGATTGTAATTGATTGTTTACCTTGGGAAACATGGAGCGAAAGCCATCCATAGTCAAGAAAAGTTCATTTACAGTTACTTATGCCTAGCAAAGCCTTATTACTCGGTTTAAATGCCTTTATAATCCCATTATTGAATTTATTTTGAATTTTTTTTACATTTTTTGATTAAAACATATTGTAATTGATTGTTTGCCTCGGGAAACATGGAGCGAAAGCCATCCATTGTCAAGAAAAGATCATTTATAGCCACTCATGCCTAGAAAAGCCTTATTACTCGGTTTAAATGCTTTTATAATCCCATTATTGAATTTATTTTGAATTGTTTTTACATTTTTTGATTAAAACAGATTGTAATTGATTGTTTGCCTCGGGAAACATGGAGCGAAAGCCATCCATTTTCAAGAAAAGTTCATTTATAGCCACTCATGCCTAGAAAAGCCTTATTACTCGGTTTAAATGCCTTTATAATCCCATTATTGAATTTATTTTGAATTGTTTTTATATTTTTTTATTAAAACAGATTGTAATTGATTGTTTGCCTCGGGAAACATGGAGCGAAAACCATCCATTGTCAAGAAAAGATCATTTATAGTCACTCATGCCGAGAATAACCTTATTACTCGGTTTAAATGCCTTTATAATCCCATTATTGAATTTATTTTGAATTGTTTTTACATTTTTTGATTAAAACAGATTGTAATTGATTGTTTACCTTGGGAAACATGGAGCGAAAGCCATCCATAGTCAAGAAAAGTTCATTTACAGTTACTTATGCCTAGCAAAGCCTTATTACTCGGTTTAAATGCCTTTATAATCCCATTATTGAATTTATTTTGAATTTTTTTTACATTTTTTGATTAAAACATATTGTAATTGATTGTTTGCCTCGGGAAACATGGAGCGAAAGCCATCCATTGTCAAGAAAAGATCATTTATAGCCACTCATGCCTAGAAAAGCCTTATTACTCGGTTTAAATGCCTTTATAATCCCATTATTGAATTTATTTTGAATTGTTTTTATATTTTTTTATTAAAACAGATTGTAATTGATTGCTTGCCTCGGGAAACATGGAGCGAAAACCATCCATTGTCAAGAAAAGATCATTTATAGTCACTCATGCCTAGAAAAGCCTTATTACTCGGTTTAAATGGCTTTATAATCCCATTATTGAATTTATTTTGAATTGTTTTTAAATTTTTTTATTAAAACAGATTGTAATTGATTGTTTGCCTCGGGAAACATGGAGCGAAAACCATCCATTGTCAAGAAAAGATCATTTATAGTCACTCATGCCTAGAAAAGCCTTATTACTCGGTTTAAATGCCTTTATAATCCCATTATTGAAGTTATTTTGAATTGTTTTTATATTTTTTGATTAAAACAGATTGTAATTGATTGTTTGCCTTGGGAAACATGGAGCGAAAGCCATCCATCGTCAAGAAAAGTTCATTTATAGTCACTCTTGCCTACAAAAGCCTTAATACTCGTTTTAAATGCCTTTATAATCCCATTATTGAAGTTATTTTTAATTGTTTTTATATTTTTTGATTAAAAGAGATTCTAATTGATTGTTTGCCTCGGGAAACGTGGAGTGAAAGCCATCCATTGTCAAGAAAAGATCATTTATAGTCACTCATGCCTAGAAAAGCCTTATTACTCGGTTGAAATGCCTTTATAATCCCATTATTGAAGTTATTTTGAATTGTTTTTATATTTTTTGATTAAAACAGATTCTAATTGATTGTTTGCCTCGGGAAACGTGGAGTGAAAGCCATCCATTGTCAAGAAAAGATCATTTATAGTCACTCATGCCTAGAAAAGCCTTATTACTCGGTTTACATTCCTTTATAATCGCATTATTGAATTTATTTTGAATTTTTTTTGCATTTTTTGATTAAAACAGATTGTAATTGATTGTTTGCCTCGGGAAACATGGAGCGAAAGCCATCCATAGTCAAGAAAAGTTCATTTATAGTCACTTATGCCTAGCAAAACCTTATTACTCGGTTTAAATGGCTTTATAATCCCATTATTGAATTTATTTTGAATTTTTTTTACATTTTTTGATTAAAACATATTGTAATTGATTGTTTGCCTCGGGAAACATGGAGCGAAAGCCATCCATTGTCAAGAAAAGATCATTTATAGCCACTCATGCCTAGAAAAGCCTTATTACTCGGTTTAAATGCCTTTATAATCCCATTATTGAATTTATTTTGAATTTTTTTTACATTTTTTGATTAAAACATATTGTAATTGATTGTTTGCCTCGGGAAACATGGAGCGAAAGCCATCCATTGTCAAGAAAAGATCATTTATAGCCACTCATGCCTAGAAAAGCCTTATTACTCGGTTTAAATGCCTTTATAATCCCATTATTGAATTTATTTTGAATTGTTTTTAAATTTTTTTATTAAAACAGATTGTAATTGATTGTTTGCCTCGGGAAACATGGAGCGAAAACCATCCATTGTCAAGAAAAGATCATTTATAGTCACTCATGCCTAGAAAAGCCTTATTACTCGGTTTAAATGCCTTTATAATCCCATTATTGAATTTATTTTGAATTTTTTTTACATTTTTTGATTAAAACATATTGTAATTGATTGTTTGCCTCGGGAAACATGGAGCAAAACCCATCCATTGTCAAGAATAGATCATTTATAGTCACTCATGCCTAGAAAAGCCTTATTACTCGGTTTAAATGCTTTTATAATCCCATTATTGAATTTATTTTGAATTGTTTTTACATTTTTTGATTAAAACAGATTGTAATTGATTGTTTGCCTCGGGAAACATGGAGCGAAAGCCATCCATTGTCAAGAAAAGTTCATTTATAGCCACTCATGCCTAGAAAAGCCTTATTACTCGGTTTAAATGCCTTTATAATCCCATTATTGAATTTATTTTGAATTGTTTTTATATTTTTTTATTAAAACAGATTGTAATTGATTGTTTGCCTCGGGAAACATGGAGCGAAAACCATCCATTGTCAAGAAAAGATCATTTATAGTCACTCATGCCTAGAAAAACCTTATTACTCGGTTTAAATGCCTTTATAATCCCATTATTGAATTTATTTTGAATTGTTTTTACATTTTTTGATTAAAACAGATTGTAATTGATTGTTTACCTTGGGAAACATGGAGCGAAAGCCATCCATAGTCAAGAAAAGTTCATTTACAGTTACTTATGCCTAGCAAAGCCTTATTACTCGGTTTAAATGCCTTTATAATCCCATTATTGAATTTATTTTGAATTTTTTTTACATTTTTTGATTAAAACATATTGTAATTGATTGTTTGCCTCGGGAAACATGGAGCGAAAGCCATCCATTGTCAAGAAAAGATCATTTATAGCCACTCATGCCTAGAAAAGCCTTATTACTCGGTTTAAATGCCTTTATAATCCCATTATTGAATTTATTTTGAATTGTTTTTATATTTTTTTATTAAAACAGATTGTAATTGATTGCTTGCCTCGGGAAACATGGAGCGAAAACCATCCATTGTCAAGAAAAGATCATTTATAGTCACTCATGCCTAGAAAAGCCTTATTACTCGGTTTAAATGCCTTTATAATCCCATTATTGAATTTATTTTGAATTGTTTTTACATTTTTTGATTAAAACAGATTGTAATTGATTGTTTACCTTGGGAAACATGGAGCGAAAGCCATCCATAGTCAAGAAAAGTTCATTTACAGTTACTTATGCCTAGCAAAGCCTTATTACTCGGTTTAAATGCCTTTATAATCCCATTATTGAATTTATTTTGAATTTTTTTTACATTTTTTGATTAAAACATATTGTAATTGATTGTTTGCCTCAGGAAACATGGAGCGAAAGCCATCCATTGTCAAGAAAAGATCATTTATAGCCACTCATGCCTAGAAAAGCCTTATTACTCGGTTTAAATGCCTTTATAATCCCATTATTGAATTTATTTTGAATTTTTTTTACAGTTTTTGATTAAAACATATTGTAATTGATTGTTTGCCTCGGGAAACATGGAGCGAAAGCCATCCATTGTCAAGAAAAGATCATTTATAGCCACTCATGCCTAGAAAAGCCTTATTACTCGGTTTAAATGCCTTTATAATCCCATTATTGAATTTATTTTGAATTGTTTTTATATTTTTTTATTAAAACAGATTGTAATTGATTGTTTGCCTCGGGAAACATGGAGCGAAAACATTCCATTGTCAAGAAAAGATCATTTATAGTCACTCATGCCTAGAAAAGCCTTATTACTCGGTTTAAATGCCTTTATAATCCCATTATTGAAGTTATTTTGAATTGTTTTTATATTTTTTGATTAAAACAGATTGTAATTGATTGTTTGCCTTGGGAAACATGGAGCGAAAGCCATCCATCGTCAAGAAAAGTTCATTTATAGTCACTCTTGCCTACAAAAGCCTTAATACTCGTTTTAAATGCCTTTATAATCCCATTATTGAAGTTATTTTTAATTGTTTTTATATTTTTTGATTAAAAGAGATTCTAATTGATTGTTTGCCTCGGGAAACGTGGAGTGAAAGCCATCCATTGTCAAGAAAAGATCATTTATAGTCACTCATGCCTAGAAAAGCCTTATTACTCGGTTGAAATGCCTTTATAATCCCATTATTGAAGTTATTTTGAATTGTTTTTATATTTTTTGATTAAAACAGATTCTAATTGATTGTTTGCCTCGGGAAACGTGGAGTGAAAGCCATCCATTGTCAAGAAAAGATCATTTATAGTCACTCATGCCTAGAAAAGCCTTATTACTCGGTTTACATTCCTTTATAATCGCATTATTGAATTTATTTTGAATTTTTTTTGCATTTTTTGATTAAAACAGATTGTAATTGATTGTTTGCCTCGGGAAACATGGAGCGAAAGCCATCCATAGTCAAGAAAAGTTCATTTATAGTCACTTATGCCTAGCAAAACCTTATTACTCGGTTTAAATGGCTTTATAATCCCATTATTGAATTTATTTTGAATTATTTTTACATTTTTTGATTAAAACAGATTGTAATTGCTTGTTTGCCTCGGGAAACATGGAGCGAAAGCCATCCATTGTCAAGAAAAGATCATTTATAGCCACTCATGCCTAGAAAAGCCTTATTACTCGGTTTAAATGCCTTTATAATCCCATTATTGAATTTATTTTGAATTGTTTTTATATTTTTTTATTAAAACAGATTGTAATTGATTGTTTGCCTCGGGAAACATGGAGCGAAAACCATCCATTGTCAAGAAAAGATCATTTATAGTCACTCATGCCTAGAAAAGCCTTATTACTCGGTTTAAATGCCTTTATAATCCCATTATTGAATTTATTTTGAATTGTTTTTACATTTTTTGGTTAAAACAGATTGTAATTGATTGTTTACCTTGGGAAACATGGAGCGAAAGCCATCCATAGTCAAGAAAAGTTCATTTACAGTTACTTATGCCTAGCAAAGCCTTATTACTCGGTTTAAATGCCTTTATAATCCCATTATTGAATTTATTTTGAATTTTTTTTACATTTTTTGATTAAAACATTTTGTAATTGATTGTTTGCCTCAGGAAACATGGAGCAAAACCCATCCATTGTCAAGAATAGATCATTTATAGTCACTCAAGCCTAGAAAAGCCTTATTACTCGGTTTAAATGCTTTTATAATCCCATTATTGAATTTATTTTGAATTGTTTTTACATTTTTTGATTAAAACAGATTGTAATTGATTGTTTGCCTCGGGAAACATGGAGCGAAAGCCATCCATTGTCAAGAAAAGTTCATTTATAGTCACTCATGCCTAGAAAAGCCTTATTACTCGGTTTAAATGCCTTTATAATCCCATTATTGAAGTTATTTTGAATTGTTTTTATATTTTTTGATTAAAACATATTGTAATTGATTGTTTGCCTTGGGAAACATGGAGCGAAAGCCATCCATCATCAAGAAAAGTTCATTTATAGTCACTCATGCCTAGAAAAGCCTTATTACTCGTTTTAAATGCTTTTATAATCCCATAATTGAATTTAATTTGTATCTTTTTACATTTTTTGATTAAAACAGATTCTAATTGATTGTTTGCCTCGGGAAACGTGGAGTGAAAGCCATCCATTGTCAAGAAAAGATCATTTATAGTCACTCATGCCTAGAAAAGCCTTATTACTCGGTTTAAATGCCTTTATAATCCCATTATTGAATTTATTTTGAATTTTTTTTACATTTTTTGATTAAAACATATTGTAATTGATTGTTTGCCTCGGGAAACATGGAGCGAAAGCCATCCATTGTCAAGAAAAGTTCATTTATAGTCACTCATGCCTAGAAAAGCCTTATTACTCGGTTTAAATGCCTTTATAATCCCATTATTGAATTTATTTTGAATTGTTTTTATATTTTTTTATTAAAACAGATTGTAATTGATTGTTTGCCTCGGGAAACATGGAGCGAAAGCCATCCATTGTCAAGAAAAGATCATTTATAGCCACTCATGCCTAGAAAAGCCTTATTACTCGGTTTAAATGCCTTTATAATCCCATTATTGAATTTATTTTGAATTTTTTTTACATTTTTTGATTAAAACATATTGTAATTGATTGTTTGCCTCGGGAAACATGGAGCGAAAGCCATCCATTGTCAAGAAAAGATCATTTATAGCCACTCATGCCTAGAAAAGCCTTATTACTCGGTTTAAATGCCTTTATAATCCCATTATTGAATTTATTTTGAATTGTTTTTATATTTTTTTATTAAAACAGATTGTAATTGATTGTTTGCCTCGAGAAACATGGAGCGAAAACCATCCATTGTCAAGAAAAGATCATTTATTGTCACTCATGCCTAGAAAAGCCTTATTACTCGGTTTAAATGCCTTTATAATCCCATTATTGAAGTTATTTTGAATTGTTTTTATATTTTTTGATTAAAACAGATTGTAATTGATTGTTTGCCTTGGGAAACATGGAGCGAAAGCCATCCATCGTCAAGAAAAGTTCATTTATAGTCACTCTTGCCTACAAAAGCCTTAATACTCGTTTTAAATGCCTTTATAATCCCATTATTGAAGTTATTTTTAATTGTTTTTATATTTTTTGATTAAAAGAGATTCTAATTGATTGTTTGCCTCGGGAAACGTGGAGTGAAAGCCATCCATTGTCAAGAAAAGATCATTTATAGTCACTCATGCCTAGAAAAGCCTTATTACTCGGTTGAAATGCCTTTATAATCCCATTATTGAAGTTATTTTGAATTGTTTTTATATTTTTTGATTAAAACAGATTCTAATTGATTGTTTGCCTCGGGAAACGTGGAGTGAAAGCCATCCATTGTCAAGAAAAGATCATTTATAGTCACTCATGCCTAGAAAAGCCTTATTACTCGGTTTACATTCCTTTATAATCGCATTATTGAATTTATTTTGAATTTTTTTTGCATTTTTTGATTAAAACAGATTGTAATTGATTGTTTGCCTCGGGAAACATGGAGCGAAAGCCATCCATAGTCAAGAAAAGTTCATTTATAGTCACTTATGCCTAGCAAAACCTTATTACTCGGTTTAAATGGCTTTATAATCCCATTATTGAATTTATTTTGAATTATTTTTACATTTTTTGATTAAAACAGATTGTAATTGCTTGTTTGCCTCGGGAAACATGGAGCGAAAGCCATCCATTGTCAAGAAAAGATCATTTATAGCCACTCATGCCTAGAAAAGCCTTATTACTCGGTTTAAATGCCTTTATAATCCCATTATTGAATTTATTTTGAATTGTTTTTATATTTTTTTATTAAAACAGATTGTAATTGATTGTTTGCCTCGGGAAACATGGAGCGAAAACCATCCATTGTCAAGAAAAGATCATTTATAGTCACTCATGCCTAGAAAAGCCTTATTACTCGGTTTAAATGCCTTTATAATCCCATTATTGAATTTATTTTGAATTGTTTTTACATTTTTTGGTTAAAACAGATTGTAATTGATTGTTTACCTTGGGAAACATGGAGCGAAAGCCATCCATAGTCAAGAAAAGTTCATTTACAGTTACTTATGCCTAGCAAAGCCTTATTACTCGGTTTAAATGCCTTTATAATCCCATTATTGAATTTATTTTGAATTTTTTTTACATTTTTTGATTAAAACATTTTGTAATTGATTGTTTGCCTCAGGAAACATGGAGCAAAACCCATCCATTGTCAAGAATAGATCATTTATAGTCACTCAAGCCTAGAAAAGCCTTATTACTCGGTTTAAATGCTTTTATAATCCCATTATTGAATTTATTTTGAATTGTTTTTACATTTTTTGATTAAAACAGATTGTAATTGATTGTTTGCCTCGGGAAACATGGAGCGAAAGCCATCCATTGTCAAGAAAAGTTCATTTATAGTCACTCATGCCTAGAAAAGCCTTATTACTCGGTTTAAATGCCTTTATAATCCCATTATTGAAGTTATTTTGAATTGTTTTTATATTTTTTGATTAAAACATATTGTAATTGATTGTTTGCCTTGGGAAACATGGAGCGAAAGCCATCCATCATCAAGAAAAGTTCATTTATAGTCACTCATGCCTAGAAAAGCCTTATTACTCGTTTTAAATGCTTTTATAATCCCATAATTGAATTTAATTTGTATCTTTTTACATTTTTTGATTAAAACAGATTCTAATTGATTGTTTGCCTCGGGAAACGTGGAGTGAAAGCCATCCATTGTCAAGAAAAGATCATTTATAGTCACTCATGCCTAGAAAAGCCTTATTACTCGGTTTAAATGCCTTTATAATCCCATTATTGAATTTATTTTGAATTTTTTTTACATTTTTTGATTAAAACATATTGTAATTGATTGTTTGCCTCGGGAAACATGGAGCGAAAGCCATCCATTGTCAAGAAAAGATCATTTATAGCCACTCATGCCTAGAAAAGCCTTATTACTCGGTTTAAATGCCTTTATAATCCCATTATTGAATTTATTTTGAATTTTTTTTACATTTTTTGATTAAAACATATTGTAATTGATTGTTTGCCTCGGGAAACATGGAGCGAAAGCCATCCATTGTCAAGAAAAGATCATTTATAGCCACTCATGCCTAGAAAAGCCTTATTACTCGGTTTAAATGCCTTTATAATCCCATTATTGAATTTATTTTGAATTGTTTTTAAATTTTTTTATTAAAACAGATTGTAATTGATTGTTTGCCTCGGGAAACATGGAGCGAAAACCATCCATTGTCAAGAAAAGATCATTTATAGTCACTCATGCCTAGAAAAGCCTTATTACTCGGTTTAAATGCCTTTATAATCCCATTATTGAATTTATTTTGAATTTTTTTTACATTTTTTGATTAAAACATATTGTAATTGATTGTTTGCCTCGGGAAACATGGAGCAAAACCCATCCATTGTCAAGAATAGATCATTTATAGTCACTCATGCCTAGAAAAGCCTTATTACTCGGTTTAAATGCTTTTATAATCCCATTATTGAATTTATTTTGAATTGTTTTTACATTTTTTGATTAAAACAGATTGTAATTGATTGTTTGCCTCGGGAAACATGGAGCGAAAGCCATCCATTGTCAAGAAAAGTTCATTTATAGTCACTCATGCCTAGAAAAGCCTTATTACTCGGTTTAAATGCCTTTATAATCCCATTATTGAAGTTATTTTGAATTGTTTTTATATTTTTTGATTAAAACAGATTGTAATTGATTGTTTGCTTTGGGAAACATGGAGCGAAAGCCATCCATCATCAAGAAAAGTTCATTTATAGTCACTCATGCCTAGAAAAGCCTTAATACTCGTTTTAAATGCTTTTATAATCCCATAACTGAATTTAATTTGAATCTTTTTACATTTTTTGATTAAAACAGATTCTAATTGATTGTTTGCCTCGGGAAACGTGGAGTGAAAGCCATCCATTGTCAAGAAAAGATCATTTATAGTCACTCATGCCTAGAAAAGCCTTATTACTCGGTTTAAATGCCTTTATAATCCCATTATTGAATTTATTTTGAATTTTTTTTAAATTTTTTGATTAAAACATATTGTAATTGATTGTTTGCCTCGGGAAACATGGAGCGAAAGCCATCCATTTTCAAGAAAAGATCATTTATAGCCACTCATGCCTAGAAAAGCCTTATTACTCGGTTTAAATGCCTTTATAATCCCATTATTGAATTTATTTTGAATTGTTTTTACATTTTTTGATTAAAACAGATTGTAATTGATTGTTTGCCTTGGGAAACATGGAGCGAAAACCATCCATTGTCAAGAAAAGATCATTTATAGTCACTCATGCCTAGAAAAGCCTTATTACTCGGTTTAAATGCCTTTATAAGCCCATTATTGAATTTATTTTGAATTTTTTTTACATTTTTTGATTAAAACATATTGTAATTGATTGTTTGCCTCGGGAAACATGGAGCAAAACCCATCCATTGTCAAGAATAGATCATTTATAGTCACTCATGCCTAGAAAAGCCTTATTACTCGGTTTAAATGCTTTTATAATCCCATTATTGAATTTATTTTGAATTGTTTTTACATTTTTTGATTAAAACAGATTGTAATTGATTGTTTGCCTCGGGAAACATGGAGCGAAAGCCATCCATTGTCAAGAAAAGTTCATTTATAGCCACTCATGCCTAGAAAAGCCTTATTACTCGGTTTAAATGCCTTTATAATCCCATTATTGAATTTATTTTGAATTGTTTTTATATTTTTTTATTAAAACAGATTGTAATTGATTGTTTGCCTCGGGAAACATGGAGCGAAAACCATCCATTGTCAAGAAAAGATCATTTATAGTCACTCATGCCTAGAAAAACCTTATTACTCGGTTTAAATGCCTTTATAATCCCATTATTGAATTTATTTTGAATTGTTTTTACATTTTTTGATTAAAACAGATTGTAATTGATTGTTTACCTTGGGAAACATGGAGCGAAAGCCATCCATAGTCAAGAAAAGTTCATTTACAGTTACTTATGCCTAGCAAAGCCTTATTACTCGGTTTAAATGCCTTTATAATCCCATTATTGAATTTATTTTGAATTTTTTTTACATTTTTTGATTAAAACATATTGTAATTGATTGTTTGCCTCGGGAAACATGGAGCGAAAGCCATCCATTGTCAAGAAAAGATCATTTATAGCCACTCATGCCTAGAAAAGCCTTATTACTCGGTTTAAATGCCTTTATAATCCCATTATTGAATTTATTTTGAATTGTTTTTATATTTTTTTATTAAAACAGATTGTAATTGATTGCTTGCCTCGGGAAACATGGAGCGAAAACCATCCATTGTCAAGAAAAGATCATTTATAGTCACTCATGCCTAGAAAAGCCTTATTACTCGGTTTAAATGCCTTTATAATCCCATTATTGAATTTATTTTGAATTGTTTTTACATTTTTTGATTAAAACAGATTGTAATTGATTGTTTACCTTGGGAAACATGGAGCGAAAGCCATCCATAGTCAAGAAAAGTTCATTTACAGTTACTTATGCCTAGCAAAGCCTTATTACTCGGTTTAAATGCCTTTATAATCCCATTATTGAATTTATTTTGAATTTTTTTTACATTTTTTGATTAAAACATATTGTAATTGATTGTTTGCCTCAGGAAACATGGAGCGAAAGCCATCCATTGTCAAGAAAAGATCATTTATAGCCACTCATGCCTAGAAAAGCCTTATTACTCGGTTTAAATGCCTTTATAATCCCATTATTGAATTTATTTTGAATTTTTTTTACAGTTTTTGATTAAAACATATTGTAATTGATTGTTTGCCTCGGGAAACATGGAGCGAAAGCCATCCATTGTCAAGAAAAGATCATTTATAGCCACTCATGCCTAGAAAAGCCTTATTACTCGGTTTAAATGCCTTTATAATCCCATTATTGAATTTATTTTGAATTGTTTTTATATTTTTTTATTAAAACAGATTGTAATTGATTGTTTGCCTCGGGAAACATGGAGCGAAAACATTCCATTGTCAAGAAAAGATCATTTATAGTCACTCATGCCTAGAAAAGCCTTATTACTCGGTTTAAATGCCTTTATAATCCCATTATTGAAGTTATTTTGAATTGTTTTTATATTTTTTGATTAAAACAGATTGTAATTGATTGTTTGCCTTGGGAAACATGGAGCGAAAGCCATCCATCGTCAAGAAAAGTTCATTTATAGTCACTCTTGCCTACAAAAGCCTTAATACTCGTTTTAAATGCCTTTATAATCCCATTATTGAAGTTATTTTTAATTGTTTTTATATTTTTTGATTAAAAGAGATTCTAATTGATTGTTTGCCTCGGGAAACGTGGAGTGAAAGCCATCCATTGTCAAGAAAAGATCATTTATAGTCACTCATGCCTAGAAAAGCCTTATTACTCGGTTGAAATGCCTTTATAATCCCATTATTGAAGTTATTTTGAATTGTTTTTATATTTTTTGATTAAAACAGATTCTAATTGATTGTTTGCCTCGGGAAACGTGGAGTGAAAGCCATCCATTGTCAAGAAAAGATCATTTATAGTCACTCATGCCTAGAAAAGCCTTATTACTCGGTTTACATTCCTTTATAATCGCATTATTGAATTTATTTTGAATTTTTTTTGCATTTTTTGATTAAAACAGATTGTAATTGATTGTTTGCCTCGGGAAACATGGAGCGAAAGCCATCCATAGTCAAGAAAAGTTCATTTATAGTCACTTATGCCTAGCAAAACCTTATTACTCGGTTTAAATGGCTTTATAATCCCATTATTGAATTTATTTTGAATTATTTTTACATTTTTTGATTAAAACAGATTGTAATTGCTTGTTTGCCTCGGGAAACATGGAGCGAAAGCCATCCATTGTCAAGAAAAGATCATTTATAGCCACTCATGCCTAGAAAAGCCTTATTACTCGGTTTAAATGCCTTTATAATCCCATTATTGAATTTATTTTGAATTGTTTTTATATTTTTTTATTAAAACAGATTGTAATTGATTGTTTGCCTCGGGAAACATGGAGCGAAAACCATCCATTGTCAAGAAAAGATCATTTATAGTCACTCATGCCTAGAAAAGCCTTATTACTCGGTTTAAATGCCTTTATAATCCCATTATTGAATTTATTTTGAATTGTTTTTACATTTTTTGGTTAAAACAGATTGTAATTGATTGTTTACCTTGGGAAACATGGAGCGAAAGCCATCCATAGTCAAGAAAAGTTCATTTACAGTTACTTATGCCTAGCAAAGCCTTATTACTCGGTTTAAATGCCTTTATAATCCCATTATTGAATTTATTTTGAATTTTTTTTACATTTTTTGATTAAAACATTTTGTAATTGATTGTTTGCCTCAGGAAACATGGAGCAAAACCCATCCATTGTCAAGAATAGATCATTTATAGTCACTCAAGCCTAGAAAAGCCTTATTACTCGGTTTAAATGCTTTTATAATCCCATTATTGAATTTATTTTGAATTGTTTTTACATTTTTTGATTAAAACAGATTGTAATTGATTGTTTGCCTCGGGAAACATGGAGCGAAAGCCATCCATTGTCAAGAAAAGTTCATTTATAGTCACTCATGCCTAGAAAAGCCTTATTACTCGGTTTAAATGCCTTTATAATCCCATTATTGAAGTTATTTTGAATTGTTTTTATATTTTTTGATTAAAACATATTGTAATTGATTGTTTGCCTTGGGAAACATGGAGCGAAAGCCATCCATCATCAAGAAAAGTTCATTTATAGTCACTCATGCCTAGAAAAGCCTTATTACTCGTTTTAAATGCTTTTATAATCCCATAATTGAATTTAATTTGTATCTTTTTACATTTTTTGATTAAAACAGATTCTAATTGATTGTTTGCCTCGGGAAACGTGGAGTGAAAGCCATCCATTGTCAAGAAAAGATCATTTATAGTCACTCATGCCTAGAAAAGCCTTATTACTCGGTTTAAATGCCTTTATAATCCCATTATTGAATTTATTTTGAATTTTTTTTACATTTTTTGATTAAAACATATTGTAATTGATTGTTTGCCTCGGGAAACATGGAGCGAAAGCCATCCATTGTCAAGAAAAGATCATTTATAGCCACTCATGCCTAGAAAAGCCTTATTACTCGGTTTAAATGCCTTTATAATCCCATTATTGAATTTATTATGAATTGTTTTTACATTTTTTGATTAAAACAGATTGTAATTGATTGTTTGCCTCGGGAAACATGGAGCGAAAGCCATCCATTGTCAAGAAAAGTTCATTTATAGTCACTCATGCCTAGAAAAGCCTTATTACTCGATTTAAATGCCTTTATAATCCCATTATTGAATTTATTTTGAATTGTTTTTATATTTTTTTATTAAAACAGATTGTAATTGATTGTTTGCCTCGGGAAACATGGAGCGAAAGCCATCCATTGTCAAGAAAAGATCATTTATAGCCACTCATGCCTAGAAAAGCCTTATTACTCGGTTTAAATGCCTTTATAATCCCATTATTGAATTTATTTTGAATTTTTTTTACATTTTTTGATTAAAACATATTGTAATTGATTGTTTGCCTCGGGAAACATGGAGCGAAAGCCATCCATTGTCAAGAAAAGATCATTTATAGCCACTCATGCCTAGAAAAGCCTTATTACTCGGTTTAAATGCCTTTATAATCCCATTATTGAATTTATTTTGAATTGTTTTTATATTTTTTTATTAAAACAGATTGTAATTGATTGTTTGCCTCGAGAAACATGGAGCGAAAACCATCCATTGTCAAGAAAAGATCATTTATTGTCACTCATGCCTAGAAAAGCCTTATTACTCGGTTTAAATGCCTTTATAATCCCATTATTGAAGTTATTTTGAATTGTTTTTATATTTTTTGATTAAAACAGATTGTAATTGATTGTTTGCCTTGGGAAACATGGAGCGAAAGCCATCCATCGTCAAGAAAAGTTCATTTATAGTCACTCTTGCCTACAAAAGCCTTAATACTCGTTTTAAATGCCTTTATAATCCCATTATTGAAGTTATTTTTAATTGTTTTTATATTTTTTGATTAAAAGAGATTCTAATTGATTGTTTGCCTCGGGAAACGTGGAGTGAAAGCCATCCATTGTCAAGAAAAGATCATTTATAGTCACTCATGCCTAGAAAAGCCTTATTACTCGGTTGAAATGCCTTTATAATCCCATTATTGAAGTTATTTTGAATTGTTTTTATATTTTTTGATTAAAACAGATTCTAATTGATTGTTTGCCTCGGGAAACGTGGAGTGAAAGCCATCCATTGTCAAGAAAAGATCATTTATAGTCACTCATGCCTAGAAAAGCCTTATTACTCGGTTTACATTCCTTTATAATCGCATTATTGAATTTATTTTGAATTTTTTTTGCATTTTTTGATTAAAACAGATTGTAATTGATTGTTTGCCTCGGGAAACATGGAGCGAAAGCCATCCATAGTCAAGAAAAGTTCATTTATAGTCACTTATGCCTAGCAAAACCTTATTACTCGGTTTAAATGGCTTTATAATCCCATTATTGAATTTATTTTGAATTATTTTTACATTTTTTGATTAAAACAGATTGTAATTGCTTGTTTGCCTCGGGAAACATGGAGCGAAAGCCATCCATTGTCAAGAAAAGATCATTTATAGCCACTCATGCCTAGAAAAGCCTTATTACTCGGTTTAAATGCCTTTATAATCCCATTATTGAATTTATTTTGAATTGTTTTTATATTTTTTTATTAAAACAGATTGTAATTGATTGTTTGCCTCGGGAAACATGGAGCGAAAACCATCCATTGTCAAGAAAAGATCATTTATAGTCACTCATGCCTAGAAAAGCCTTATTACTCGGTTTAAATGCCTTTATAATCCCATTATTGAATTTATTTTGAATTGTTTTTACATTTTTTGGTTAAAACAGATTGTAATTGATTGTTTACCTTGGGAAACATGGAGCGAAAGCCATCCATAGTCAAGAAAAGTTCATTTACAGTTACTTATGCCTAGCAAAGCCTTATTACTCGGTTTAAATGCCTTTATAATCCCATTATGGAATTTATTTTGAATTTTTTTTACATTTTTTGATTAAAACATTTTGTAATTGATTGTTTGCCTCAGGAAACATGGAGCAAAACCCATCCATTGTCAAGAATAGATCATTTATAGTCACTCAAGCCTAGAAAAGCCTTATTACTCGGTTTAAATGCTTTTATAATCCCATTATTGAATTTATTTTGAATTGTTTTTACATTTTTTGATTAAAACAGATTGTAATTGATTGTTTGCCTCGGGAAACATGGAGCGAAAGCCATCCATTGTCAAGAAAAGTTCATTTATAGTCACTCATGCCTAGAAAAGCCTTATTACTCGGTTTAAATGCCTTTATAATCCCATTATTGAAGTTATTTTGAATTGTTTTTATATTTTTTGATTAAAACATATTGTAATTGATTGTTTGCCTTGGGAAACATGGAGCGAAAGCCATCCATCATCAAGAAAAGTTCATTTATAGTCACTCATGCCTAGAAAAGCCTTATTACTCGTTTTAAATGCTTTTATAATCCCATAATTGAATTTAATTTGTATCTTTTTACATTTTTTGATTAAAACAGATTCTAATTGATTGTTTGCCTCGGGAAACGTGGAGTGAAAGCCATCCATTGTCAAGAAAAGATCATTTATAGTCACTCATGCCTAGAAAAGCCTTATTACTCGGTTTAAATGCCTTTATAATCCCATTATTGAATTTATTTTGAATTTTTTTTACATTTTTTGATTAAAACATATTGTAATTGATTGTTTGCCTCGGGAAACATGGAGCGAAAGCCATCCATTGTCAAGAAAAGATCATTTATAGCCACTCATGCCTAGAAAAGCCTTATTACTCGGTTTAAATGCCTTTATAATCCCATTATTGAATTTATTTTGAATTTTTTTTACATTTTTTGATTAAAACATATTGTAATTGATTGTTTGCCTCGGGAAACATGGAGCGAAAGCCATCCATTGTCAAGAAAAGATCATTTATAGCCACTCATGCCTAGAAAAGCCTTATTACTCGGTTTAAATGCCTTTATAATCCCATTATTGAATTTATTTTGAATTGTTTTTAAATTTTTTTATTAAAACAGATTGTAATTGATTGTTTGCCTCGGGAAACATGGAGCGAAAACCATCCATTGTCAAGAAAAGATCATTTATAGTCACTCATGCCTAGAAAAGCCTTATTACTCGGTTTAAATGCCTTTATAATCCCATTATTGAATTTATTTTGAATTTTTTTTACATTTTTTGATTAAAACATATTGTAATTGATTGTTTGCCTCGGGAAACATGGAGCAAAACCCATCCATTGTCAAGAATAGATCATTTATAGTCACTCATGCCTAGAAAAGCCTTATTACTCGGTTTAAATGCTTTTATAATCCCATTATTGAATTTATTTTGAATTGTTTTTACATTTTTTGATTAAAACAGATTGTAATTGATTGTTTGCCTCGGGAAACATGGAGCGAAAGCCATCCATTGTCAAGAAAAGTTCATTTATAGTCACTCATGCCTAGAAAAGCCTTATTACTCGGTTTAAATGCCTTTATAATCCCATTATTGAAGTTATTTTGAATTGTTTTTATATTTTTTGATTAAAACATATTGTAATTGATTGTTTGCTTTGGGAAACATGGAGCGAAAGCCATCCATCATCAAGAAAAGTTCATTTATAGTCACTCATGCCTAGAAAAGCCTTAATACTCGTTTTAAATGCTTTTATAATCCCATAACTGAATTTAATTTGAATCTTTTTACATTTTTTGATTAAAACAGATTCTAATTGATTGTTTGCCTCGGGAAACGTGGAGTGAAAGCCATCCATTGTCAAGAAAAGATCATTTATAGTCACTCATGCCTAGAAAAGCCTTATTACTCGGTTTAAATGCCTTTATAATCCCATTATTGAATTTATTTTGAATTTTTTTTAAATTTTTTGATTAAAACATATTGTAATTGATTGTTTGCCTCGGGAAACATGGAGCGAAAGCCATCCATTTTCAAGAAAAGATCATTTATAGCCACTCATGCCTAGAAAAGCCTTATTACTCGGTTTAAATGCCTTTATAATCCCATTATTAAATTTATTTTGAATTGTTTTTACATTTTTTGATTAAAACAGATTGTAATTGATTGTTTGCCTTGGGAAACATGGAGCGAAAACCATCCATTGTCAAGAAAAGATCATTTATAGTCACTCATGCCTAGAAAAGCCTTATTACTCGGTTTAAATGCCTTTATAAGCCCATTATTGAATTTATTTTGAATTTTTTTTACATTTTTTGATTAAAACATATTGTAATTTATTGTTTACCTCGGGAAACATGGAGCGAAAGCCATCCATAGTCAAGAAAAGTTCATTTATAGTCACTTATGCCTAGCAAAGCCTTATTACTCGGTTTAAATGCCTTTATAATCCCATTATTGAATTTATTTTGAATTTTTTTTTCATTTTTTGATTAAAATAAATTGTAATTGATTGTTTGCCTCGGGAAACATGGAGCAAAACCCATCCATTGTCAAGAATAGATCATTTATAGTCACTCAAGCCCAGAAAAACCTTATTACTCGGTTTAAATGCTTTTATAATCCCATTATTGAATTTATTTTGAATTGTTTTTACATTTTTTGATTAAAACAGATTGTAATTGATTGTTTGCCTCGGGAAACATGGAGCGAAAGCCATCCATTGTCAAGAAAAGATCATTTATAGCCACTCATGCCTAGAAAAACCTTATTACTCGGTTTAAATGCTTTTATAATCCCATTATTGAATTTATTTTGAATTGTTTTTACATTTTTTGATTAAAACAGATTGTAATTGATTGTTTGCCTTGGGAAACATGGAGCGAAAGCCATCCATCGTCAAGAAAAGTTCATTTATAGTCACTCATGCCTAGAAAAGCCTTAATACTCGTTTTAAATGCTTTTATAATCCCATAATTGAATTTAATTTGAATCTTTTTACATTTTTTGATTAAAACAGATTCTAATTGATTGTTTGCCTCGGGAAACGTGGAGTGAAAGCCATCCATTGTCAAGAAAAGATCATTTATAGTCACTCATGCCTAGAAAAGCCTTATTACTCGGTTTAAATGCCTTTATAATCCCATTATTGAATTTATTTTGAATTGTTTTTACATTTTTTGATTAAAACAGATTGTAATTGATTGTTTGCCTCGGGAAACATGGAGCGAAAGCCATCCATTGTCAAGAAAAGTTCATTTATAGCCACTCATGCCTAGAAAAGCCTTACTACTCGGTTTAAATGCCTTTATAATCCCATTATTGAATTTATTTTGAATTGTTTTTACATTTTTTGATTAAAACAGATTGTAATTGATTGTTTGCCTCTGGAAACATGGAGCGAAAACCATCCATTGTCAAGAAAAGATCATTTATAGCCACTCATGCCTAGAAAAGCCTTATTACACGGTTTAAATGCCTTTATAATCCCATTATTGAATTTATCTTGAATTTTTTGATTAAAACAGATTGTAATTGATTGTTTACCTCGGGAAACATGGAGCGAAAGCCATCCATAGTCAAGAAAAGTTCATTGATAGTCACTTATGCCTAGCAAAGCCTTATTACTCGGTTTAAATGCCTTTATAATCCCATTATTGAATTTATTTTGAATTGTTTTTATATTTTTTGATTAAAACAGATTGTAATTGATTGTTTGCCGTGGGAAACATGGAGCGAAAGCCATCCATTGTCAAGAAAAGTTCATTTATAGTCACTCATGCCTAGAAAAGCCTTATTACTCGGTTTAAATGCCTTTATAATCCCATTATTGAAGTTATTTTGAATTGTTTTTATATTTTTTGATTAAAACAGATTCTAATTGATTGTTTGCCTCGGGAAACGTGGAGTGAAAGCCATCCATTGTCAAGAAAAGATCATTTATAGTCACTCATGCCTAGAAAAGCCTTATTACTCGGTTTAAATTCTTTTATAATCGCATTATTGAATTTATTTTGAATTTTTTTTACATTTTTTGATTAAAACAGATTGTAATTGATTGTTTGCCTCGGGAAACATGGAGCGAAAGCCATCCATAGTCAAGAAAAGTTCATTTATAGTCACTTATGCCTAGCAAAGCCTTATTACTCGGTTTAAATGCCTTTATAATCCCATTATTGAATTTGTTTTGAATTGTTTTTACATTTTTTGATTAAAACAGATTGTAATTGATTGTTTGCCTCGGG
Source organism: Theobroma cacao (assembly GCF_053813885.1). Taxonomy (NCBI): domain Eukaryota; kingdom Viridiplantae; phylum Streptophyta; class Magnoliopsida; order Malvales; family Malvaceae; genus Theobroma; species Theobroma cacao. The sequence goes on along the minus strand of NC_142645.1, from coordinate 29,943,655 downwards.
AAACATGGAGCGAAACCCATCCATTGTCAAGAAAAGATCATTTATAGCCACTCATGCCTAGAAAAGCCTTATTACTCGGTTTAAATGCCTTTATAATCCCATTATTGAATTTATTTTGAATTGTTTTTAAATTTTTTTATTAAAACAGATTGTAATTGATTGTTTGCCTCGGGAAACATGGAGCGAAAACCATCCATTGTCAAGAAAAGATCATTTATAGTCACTCATGCCTAGAAAAGCCTTATTACTCGGTTTAAATGCCTTTATAATCCCATTATTGAATTTATTTTGAATTGTTTTTACATTTTTTGATTAAAACAGATTGTAATTGATTGTTTACCTCGGGAAACATGGAGCGAAAGCCATCCATAGTCAAGAAAAGTTCATTTACAGTCACTTATGCCTAGCAAAGCCTTATTACTCGGTTTAAATGCCTTTATAATCCCATTATTGAATTTATTTTGAATTGTTTTTACATTTTTTGATTAAAACATATTGTAATTGATTGTTTGCCTCGGGAAACATGGAGCAAAACCCATCCATTGTCAAGAATAGATCATTTATAGTCACTCAAGCCTAGAAAAGCCTTATTACTCGGTTTAAATGCTTTTATAATCCCATTATTGAATTTATTTTGAATTGTTTTTACATTTTTTGATTAAAACAGATTGTAATTGATTGTTTGCCTCGGGAAACATGGAGCGAAAGCCATCCATTGTCAAGAAAAGTTCATTTATAGTCACTCATGCCTAGAAAAGCCTTATTACTCGGTTTAAATGCCTTTATAATCCCATTATTGAAGTTATTTTGAATTGTTTTTATATTTTTTGATTAAAACATATTGTAATTGATTGTTTGCCTTGGGAAACATGGAGCGAAAGCCATCCATCGTCAAGAAAAGTTCATTTATAGTCACTCATGCCTAGAAAAGCCTTAATACTCGTTTTAAATGCTTTTATAATCCCATAATTGAATTTAATTTGAATCTTTTTACATTTTTTGATTAAAACAGATTCTAATTGATTGTTTGCCTCGGGAAACGTGGAGTGAAAGCCATCCATTGTCAAGAAAAGATCATTTATAGTCACTCATGCCTAGAAAAGCCTTTTTACTCGATTTAAATGCCTTTATAATCCCATTATTGAATTTATTTTGAATTGTTTTTACATTTTTTGATTAAAACAGATTGTAATTGATTGTTTGCCTCGGGAAACATGGAGCGAAAGCCATCCATTGTCAAGAAAAGTTCATTTATAGCCACTCATGCCTAGAAAAGCCTTACTACTCGGTTTAAATGCCTTTATAATCCCATTATTGAATTTATTTTGAATTGTTTTTACATTTTTTGATTAAAACAGATTGTAATTGATTGTTTGCCTCTGGAAACATGGAGCGAAAACCATCCATTGTCAAGAAAAGATCATTTATAGTCAGTCATGCCTAGAAAAGCCTTATTACACGGTTTAAATGCCTTTATAATCCCATTATTGAATTTATCTTGAATTTTTTGATTAAAACAGATTGTAATTGATTGTTTACCTCGGGAAACATGGAGCGAAAGCCATCCATAGTCAAGAAAAGTTCATTGATAGTCACTTATGCCTAGCAAAGCCTTATTACTCGGTTTAAATGCCTTTATAATCCCATTATTGAATTTATTTTGAATTGTTTTTATATTTTTTGATTAAAACAGATTGTAATTGATTGTTTGCCGTGGGAAACATGGAGCGAAAGCCATCCGTTGTCAAGAAAAGTTCATTTATAGCCACTCATGCCTAGAAAAGCCTTACTACTCGGTTTAAATGCCTTTATAATCCCATTATTGAATTTATTTTGAATTGTTTTTACATTTTTTGATTAAAACAGATTGTAATTGATTGTTTGCCTCTGGAAACATGGAGCGAAAACCATCCATTGGCAAGAAAAGATCATTTATAGTCACTCATGCCTAGAAAAGCCTTATTACACGGTTTAAATGCCTTTATAATCCCATTATTGAATTTATCTTGAATTTTTTGATTAAAACAGATTGTAATTGATTGTTTACCTCGGGAAACATGGAGCGAAAGCCATCCATAGTCAAGAAAAGTTCATTGATAGTCACTTATGCCTAGCAAAGCCTTATTACTCGGTTTAAATGCCTTTATAATCCCATTATTGAATTTATTTTGAATTGTTTTTATATTTTTTGATTAAAACAGATTGTAATTCATTGTTTGCCGTGGGAAACATGGAGCGAAAGCCATCCATTGTCAAGAAAAGTTCATTTATAGTCACTCATGCCTAGAAAAGCCTTATTACTCGGTTTAAATGCCTTTATAATCCCATTATTGAAGTTATTTTGAATTGTTTTTATATTTTTTGATTAAAACAGATTCTAATTGATTGTTTGCCTCGGGAAACGTGGAGTGAAAGCCATCCATTGTCAAGAAAAGATCATTTATAGTCACTCATGCCTAGAAAAGCCTTATTACTCGGTTTAAATTCCTTTATAATCGCATTATTGAATTTATTTTGAATTTTTTTTACATTTTTTGATTAAAACAGATTGTAATTGATTGTTTGCCTCGGGAAACATGGAGCGAAAGCCATCCATAGTCAAGAAAAGTTCATTTATAGTCACTTATGCCTAGCAAAGCCTTATTACTCGGTTTAAATGCCTTTATAATCCCATTATTGAATTTGTTTTGAATTGTTTTTACATTTTTTGATTAAAACAGATTGTAATTGATTGTTTGCCTCGGGAAACATGGAGCGAAACCCATCCATTGTCAAGAAAAGATCATTTATAGCCACTCATGCCTAGAAAAGCCTTATTACTCGGTTTAAATGCCTTTATAATCCCATTATTGAATTTATTTTGAATTGTTTTTACATTTTTTGATTAAAACAGATTGTAATTGATTGTTTACCTCGGGAAACATGGAGCGAAAGCCATCCATAGTCAAGAAAAGTTCATTTACAGTCACTTATGCCTAGCAAAGCCTTATTACTCGGTTTAAATGCCTTTATAATCCCATTATTGAATTTATTTTGAATTGTTTTTACATTTTTTGATTAAAACATATTGTAATTGATTGTTTGCCTTGGGAAACATGGAGCAAAACCCATCCATTGTCAAGAATAGATCATTTATAGTCACTCAAGCCTAGAAAAGCCTTATTACTCGGTTTAAATGCTTTTATAATCCCATTATTGAATTTATTTTGAATTGTTTTTACATTTTTTGATTAAAACAGATTGTAATTGATTGTTTGCCTCGGGAAACATGGAGCGAAAGCCATCCATTGTCAAGAAAAGTTCATTTATAGTCACTCATGCCTAGAAAAGCCTTATTACTCGGTTTAAATGCCTTTATAATCCCATTATTGAATTTATTTTGAATTTTTTTTAAATTTTTTGATTAAAACATATTGTAATTGATTGTTTGCCTTGGGAAACATGGAGCAAAACCCATCCATTGTCAAGAATAGATCATTTATAGTCACTCAAGCCTAGAAAAGCCTTATTACTCGGTTTAAAAGCTTTTATAATCCCATTATTGAATTTATTTTGAATTGTTTTTACATTTTTTGATTAAAACAGATTGTAATTGATTGTTTGCCTCGGGAAACATGGAGCGAAAGCCATCGATTGTCAAGAAAAATTCATTTACAGTCACTCATGCCTAGAAAAGGCTTATTACTCGGTTTAAATGCCTTTATAATCCCATTATTGAAGTTATTTTGAATTGTTTTTATATTTTTTGATTAAAACAGATTGTAATTGATTGTTTGCCTTGGGAAACATGGAGCGAAAGCCATCCATCGTCAAGAAAAGTTCATTTATAGTCACTCATGCCTAGAAAAGCCTTAATACTCGTTTTAAATGCTTTTATAATCCCATAATTGAATTTAATTTGAATCTTTTTACATTTTTTGATTAAAACAGATTCTAATTGATTGTTTGCCTCGGGAAACGTGGAGTGAAAGCCATCCATTGTCAAGAAAAGATCATTTATAGTCACTCATGCCTAGAAAAGCCTTATTACTCGATTTAAATGCCTTTATAATCCCATTATTGAATTTATTTTGAATTGTTTTTACATTTTTTGATTAAAACAGATTGTAATTGATTGTTTGCCTCGGGAAACATGGAGCGAAAGCCATCCATTGTCAAGAAAAGTTCATTTATAGCCACTCATGCCTAGAAAAGCCTTATTACTCGGTTTAAATGCCTTTATAATCCCATTATTGAATTTATTTTGAATTGTTTTTACATTTTTTGATTAAAACAGATTGTAATTGATTGTTTGCCTCTGGAAATATGGAGCGAAAACCATCCATTGTAAAGAAAAGATCATTTATAGTCACTCATGCCTAGAAAAGCCTTATTACACGGTTTAAATGCCTTTATAATCCCATTATTGAATTTATCTTGAATTTTTTTTACATTTTTTGATTAAAACAGATTGTAATTGATTGTTTACCTCGGGAAACATGGAGCGAAAGCCATCCATAGTCAAGAAAAGTTCATTTATAGTCACTTATGCCTAGCAAAATCTTATTACTCGGGTTAAATGCCTTTATAATCCCATTATTGAATTTATTTTGAATTGTTTTTATATTTTTTGATTAAAACATATTGTAATTGATTGTTTGCCGTGGGAAACATGGAGCGAAAGCCATCCATTGTCAAGAAAAGTTCATTTATAGTCACTCATGCCTAGAAAAGCCTTATTACTCGGTTTAAATGCCTTTATAATCCCATTATTGAAGTTATTTTGAATTGTTTTTATATTTTTTGATTAAAACAGATTGTAATTGATTGTTTGCCGTGGGAAACATGGAGCGAAAGCCATCCATTGTCAAGAAAAGATCATTTATAGTCACTCATGCCTAGAAAAGCCTTATTACTCGGTTTAAATGCCTTTATAATCCCATTATTGAAGTTATTTTGAATTGTTTTTATATTTTTTGATTAAAACAGATTGTAATTGATTGTTTGCCGTGGGAAACATGGAGCGAAAGCCATCCATAGTCAAGAAAAGTTCATTTATAGTCACTTATGCCTAGCAAAGCCTTATTACTCGGTTTAAATGCCTTTATAATCCCATTATTGAATTTATTTTGAATTGTTTTTATATTTTTTGATTAAAACAGATTGTAATTGATTGTTTGCCGTGGGAAAATGGAGCGAAAGCCATCCATTGTCAAGAAAAGTTCATTTATAGTCACTCATGCCTAGAAAAGCCTTATTACTCGGTTTAAATGCCTTTATAATCCCATTATTGAAGTTATTTTGAATTGTTTATATATTTTTTGATTAAAACAGATTGTAATTGATTGTTTGCCTTGGGAAACATGGAGCGAAACCCATCCATCGTCAAGAAAAGTTCATTTATAGTCACTCATGCCTACAAAAGCCTTAATACTCGTTTTAAATGCCTTTATAATCCCATTATTGAAGTTATTTTGAATTGTTTTTATATTTTTTGATTAAAACAGATTCTAAGTGATTGTTTGCCTCGGGAAACGTGGAGTGAAAGCCATCCATTGTCAAGAAAATATCATTTATAGTCACTCATGCCTAGAAAAGCCTTATTACTCGGTTTAAATGCTTTTATAATCCCATTATTGAATTTATTTTGAATTTTTTTTACATTTTTTGATTAAAACAGATTGTAATTGATTGTTTGCCTCGGGAAACATGGAGCGAAAGCCATCCATTGTCAAGAAAAGATCATTTATAGTCACTCATGCCTAGAAAAGCCTTATTACTTAGTTTAAATGCCCTTATAATCCCATTATTGAATTTATTTTGAATTTTTTTTACATTTTTTGATTAAAACAGATTGTAATTGATTGTTTGCCTCGGGAAACATGGAGCGAAAGCCATCCATTGTCAAGAAAAGATCATTTATAGTCACTCATGCCTAGAAAAGCCTTATTACTTAGTTTAAATGCCCTTATAATCCCATTATTGAATTTATTTTGAATTCTTTTTACATTTTTTGATTAAAACAGATTGTAATTGATTGTTTGCCTCGGGAAACATGGAGCGAAAGCCATCCATTGTCAAGAAAAGATCATTTATAGTCACTCATGCCTAGAAAAGCCTTATTACTCGGTTTAAATGCCTTTATAATCCCATTATTGAATTTATTTTGAATTTTTTTTTACATTTTTTGATTAAAACATATTGTAATTGATTGTTTGCCTCGGGAAATATGGAGCGAAAGCCATCCATTTTCAAGAAAAGATCATTTATAGTCACTCATGCCTAGAAAATCCTTATTACTCGGTTTAAATGCCTTTATAATCCCATTATTGAATTTATTTTGAATTGTTTTTACATTTTTTGATTAAAACAGATTGTAATTGATTGTTTGCCTCGGGAAACATGGAGCGAAAGCCATCCATTGTCAAGAAAAGTTCATTTATAGTCACTCATGCCTAGAAAAGCCTTATTACACGGTTTAAATGCCTTTATAATCCCATTATTGAATTTATCTTGAATTTTTTGATTAAAACAGATTGTAATTGATTGTTTACCTCGGGAAACATGGAGCGAAAGCCATCCATAGTCAAGAAAAGTTCATTGATAGTCACTTATGCCTAGCAAAGCCTTATTACTCGGTTTAAATGCCTTTATAATCCCATTATTGAATTTATTTTGAATTGTTTTTATATTTTTTGATTAAAACAGATTGTAATTGATTGTTTGCCGTGGGAAACATGGAGCGAAAGCCATCCGTTGTCAAGAAAAGTTCATTTATAGCCACTCATGCCTAGAAAAGCCTTACTACTCGGTTTAAATGCCTTTATAATCCCATTATTGAATTTATTTTGAATTGTTTTTACATTTTTTGATTAAAACAGATTGTAATTGATTGTTTGCCTCTGGAAACATGGAGCGAAAACCATCCATTGGCAAGAAAAGATCATTTATAGTCACTCATGCCTAGAAAAGCCTTATTACACGGTTTAAATGCCTTTATAATCCCATTATTGAATTTATCTTGAATTTTTTGATTAAAACAGATTGTAATTGATTGTTTACCTCGGGAAACATGGAGCGAAAGCCATCCATAGTCAAGAAAAGTTCATTGATAGTCACTTATGCCTAGCAAAGCCTTATTACTCGGTTTAAATGCCTTTATAATCCCATTATTGAATTTATTTTGAATTGTTTTTATATTTTTTGATTAAAACAGATTGTAATTCATTGTTTGCCGTGGGAAACATGGAGCGAAAGCCATCCATTGTCAAGAAAAGTTCATTTATAGTCACTCATGCCTAGAAAAGCCTTATTACTCGGTTTAAATGCCTTTATAATCCCATTATTGAAGTTATTTTGAATTGTTTTTATATTTTTTGATTAAAACAGATTCTAATTGATTGTTTGCCTCGGGAAACGTGGAGTGAAAGCCATCCATTGTCAAGAAAAGATCATTTATAGTCACTCATGCCTAGAAAAGCCTTATTACTCGGTTTAAATTCCTTTATAATCGCATTATTGAATTTATTTTGAATTTTTTTTACATTTTTTGATTAAAACAGATTGTAATTGATTGTTTGCCGTGGGAAACATGGAGCGAAAGCCATCCATAGTCAAGAAAAGTTCATTTATAGTCACTTATGCCTAGCAAAGCCTTATTACTCGGTTTAAATGCCTTTATAATCCCATTATTGAATTTATTTTGAATTGTTTTTACATTTTTTGATTAAAACAGATTGTAATTGATTGTTTGCCTCTGGAAACATGGAGCGAAAACCATCCATTGTCAAGAAAAGATCATTTATAGTCAGTCATGCCTAGAAAAGCCTTATTACACGGTTTAAATGCCTTTATAATCCCATTATTGAATTTATCTTGAATTTTTTGATTAAAACAGATTGTAATTGATTGTTTACCTCGGGAAACATGGAGCGAAAGCCATCCATAGTCAAGAAAAGTTCATTGATAGTCACTTATGCCTAGCAAAGCCTTATTACTCGGTTTAAATGCCTTTATAATCCCATTATTGAATTTATTTTGAATTGTTTTTATATTTTTTGATTAAAACAGATTGTAATTGATTGTTTGCCGTGGGAAACATGGAGCGAAAGCCATCCGTTGTCAAGAAAAGTTTATTTATAGCCACTCATGCCTAGAAAAGCCTTACTACTCGGTTTAAATGCCTTTATAATCCCATTATTGAATTTATTTTGAATTGTTTTTACATTTTTTGATTAAAACAGATTGTAATTGATTGTTTGCCTCTGGAAACATGGAGCGAAAACCATCCATTGGCAAGAAAAGATCATTTATAGTCACTCATGCCTAGAAAAGCCTTATTACACGGTTTAAATGCCTTTATAATCCCATTATTGAATTTATCTTGAATTTTTTGATTAAAACAGATTGTAATTGATTGTTTACCTCGGGAAACATGGAGCGAAAGCCATCCATAGTCAAGAAAAGTTCATTGATAGTCACTTATGCCTAGCAAAGCCTTATTACTCGGTTTAAATGCCTTTATAATCCCATTATTGAATTTATTTTGAATTGTTTTTATATTTTTTGATTAAAACAGATTGTAATTCATTGTTTGCCGTGGGAAACATGGAGCGAAAGCCATCCATTGTCAAGAAAAGTTCATTTATAGTCACTCATGCCTAGAAAAGCCTTATTACTCGGTTTAAATGCCTTTATAATCCCATTATTGAAGTTATTTTGAATTGTTTTTATATTTTTTGATTAAAACAGATTCTAATTGATTGTTTGCCTCGGGAAACGTGGAGTGAAAGCCATCCATTGTCAAGAAAAGATCATTTATAGTCACTCATGCCTAGAAAAGCCTTATTACTCGGTTTAAATTCCTTTATAATCGCATTATTGAATTTATTTTGAATTTTTTTTACATTTTTTGATTAAAACAGATTGTAATTGATTGTTTGCCGTGGGAAACATGGAGCGAAAGCCATCCATAGTCAAGAAAAGTTCATTTATAGTCACTTATGCCTAGAAAAGCCTTATTACTCGGTTTAAATGCCTTTATAATCCCATTATTGAATTTATTTTGAATTGTTTTTACATTTTTTGATTAAAACAGATTGTAATTGATTGTTTGCCTCTGGAAACATGGAGCGAAAACCATCCATTGGCAAGAAAAGATCATTTATAGTCACTCATGCCTAGAAAAGCCTTATTACACGGTTTAAATGCCTTTATAATCCCATTATTGAATTTATCTTGAATTTTTTGATTAAAACAGATTGTAATTGATTGTTTACCTCGGGAAACATGGAGCGAAAGCCATCCATAGTCAAGAAAAGTTCATTGATAGTCACTTATGCCTAGCAAAGCCTTATTACTCGGTTTAAATGCCTTTATAATCCCATTATTGAATTTATTTTGAATTGTTTTTATATTTTTTGATTAAAACAGATTGTAATTGATTGTTTACCTCGGGAAACATGGAGCGAAAGCCATCCATAGTCAAGAAAAGTTCATTGATAGTCACTTATGCCTAGCAAAGCCTTATTACTCGGTTTAAATGCCTTTATAATCCCATTATTGAATTTATTTTGAATTGTTTTTATATTTTTTGATTAAAACAGATTGTAATTGATTGTTTGCCGTGGGAAACATGGAGCGAAAGCCATCCATAGTCAAGAAAAGTTCATTTATAGTCACTCATGCCTAGAAAAGCCTTATTACTCGGTTTAAATGCCTTTATAATCCCATTATTGAATTTATTTTGAATTGTTTTTATATTTTTTGATTAAAACATATTGTAATTGATTGTTTGCCGTGGGAAACATGGAGCGAAAGCCATCCATTGTCAAGAAAAGTTCATTTATAGTCACTCATGCCTAGAAAAGCCTTATTACTCGGTTTAAATGCCTTTATAATCCCATTATTGAAGTTATTTTGAATTGTTTTTATATTTTTTGATTAAAACAGATTGTAATTGATTGTTTGCCGTGGGAAACATGGAGCGAAAGCCATCCATTGTCAAGAAAAGATCATTTATAGTCACTCATGCCTAGAAAAGCCTTATTACTCGGTTTAAATGCCTTTATAATCCCATTATTGAAGTTATTTTGAATTGTTTTTATATTTTTTGATTAAAACAGATTGTAATTGATTGTTTGCCGTGGGAAACATGGAGCGAAAGCCATCCATAGTCAAGAAAAGTTCATTTATAGTCACTTATGCCTAGCAAAGCCTTATTACTCGGTTTAAATGCCTTTATAATCTCATTATTGAATTTATTTTGAATTGTTTTTACATTTTTTGATTAAAACAGATTGTAATTGATTGTTGGCCTCTGGAAACATGGAGCGAAAACCATCCATTGTCAAGAAAAGATCATTTATAGTCACTCATGCCTAGAAAAGCCTTATTACTTAGTTTAAATGCCCTTATAATCCCATTATTGAATTTATCTTGAATTTTTTTTACATTTTTTGATTAAAACAGATTGAAATTGATTGTTTACCTCGGGAAACATGGAGCGAAAGCCATCCATAGTTAAGAAAAGTTCATTTATAGTCACTTATGCCTAGCAAAGCCTTATTACTCGGTTTAAATGCCTTTATAATCCCATTATTGAATTTATTTTGAATTGTTTTTATATTTTTTGATTAAAACAGATTGTAATTGATTGTTTGCCGTGGGAAAATGGAGCGAAAGCCATCCATTGTCAAGAAAAGTTCATTTATAGTCACTCATGCCTAGAAAAGCCTTATTACTCGGTTTAAATGCCTTTATAATCCCATTATTGAAGTTATTTTGAATTGTTTATATATTTTTTGATTAAAACAGATTGTAATTGATTGTTTGCCTTGGGAAACATGGAGCGAAACCCATCCATCGTCAAGAAAAGTTCATTTATAGTCACTCATGCCTACAAAAGCCTTAATACTCGTTTTAAATGCCTTTATAATCCCATTATTGAAGTTATTTTGAATTGTTTTTATATTTTTTGATTAAAACAGATTCTAAGTGATTGTTTGCCTCGGGAAACGTGGAGTGAAAGCCATCCATTGTCAAGAAAATATCATTTATAGTCACTCATGCCTAGAAAAGCCTTATTACTCGGTTTAAATGCTTTTATAATCCCATTATTGAATTTATTTTGAATTTTTTTTACATTTTTTGATTAAAACAGATTGTAATTGATTGTTTGCCTCGGGAAACATGGAGCGAAAGCCATCCATTGTCAAGAAAAGATCATTTATAGTCACTCATGCCTAGAAAAGCCTTATTACTTAGTTTAAATGCCCTTATAATCCCATTATTGAATTTATTTTGAATTTTTTTTACATTTTTTGATTAAAACAGATTGTAATTGATTGTTTGCCTCGGGAAACATGGAGCGAAAGCCATCCATTGTCAAGAAAAGATCATTTATAGTCACTCATGCCTAGAAAAGCCTTATTACTTAGTTTAAATGCCCTTATAATCCCATTATTGAATTTATTTTGAATTCTTTTTACATTTTTTGATTAAAACAGATTGTAATTGATTGTTTGCCTCGGGAAACATGGAGCGAAAGCCATCCATTGTCAAGAAAAGATCATTTATAGTCACTCATGCCTAGAAAAGCCTTATTACTCGGTTTAAATGCCTTTATAATCCCATTATTGAATTTATTTTGAATTTTTTTTTACATTTTTTGATTAAAACATATTGTAATTGATTGTTTGCCTCGGGAAATATGGAGCGAAAGCCATCCATTTTCAAGAAAAGATCATTTATAGTCACTCATGCCTAGAAAATCCTTATTACTCGGTTTAAATGCCTTTATAATCCCATTATTGAATTTATTTTGAATTGTTTTTACATTTTTTGATTAAAACAGATTGTAATTGATTGTTTGCCTCGGGAAACATGGAGCGAAAGCCATCCATTGTCAAGAAAAGTTCATTTATAGTCACTCATGCCTAGAAAAGCCTTATTACACGGTTTAAATGCCTTTATAATCCCATTATTGAATTTATCTTGAATTTTTTGATTAAAACAGATTGTAATTGATTGTTTACCTCGGGAAACATGGAGCGAAAGCCATCCATAGTCAAGAAAAGTTCATTGATAGTCACTTATGCCTAGCAAAGCCTTATTACTCGGTTTAAATGCCTTTATAATCCCATTATTGAATTTATTTTGAATTGTTTTTATATTTTTTGATTAAAACAGATTGTAATTGATTGTTTGCCGTGGGAAACATGGAGCGAAAGCCATCCGTTGTCAAGAAAAGTTCATTTATAGCCACTCATGCCTAGAAAAGCCTTACTACTCGGTTTAAATGCCTTTATAATCCCATTATTGAATTTATTTTGAATTGTTTTTACATTTTTTGATTAAAACAGATTGTAATTGATTGTTTGCCTCTGGAAACATGGAGCGAAAACCATCCATTGGCAAGAAAAGATCATTTATAGTCACTCATGCCTAGAAAAGCCTTATTACACGGTTTAAATGCCTTTATAATCCCATTATTGAATTTATCTTGAATTTTTTGATTAAAACAGATTGTAATTGATTGTTTACCTCGGGAAACATGGAGCGAAAGCCATCCATAGTCAAGAAAAGTTCATTGATAGTCACTTATGCCTAGCAAAGCCTTATTACTCGGTTTAAATGCCTTTATAATCCCATTATTGAATTTATTTTGAATTGTTTTTATATTTTTTGATTAAAACAGATTGTAATTCATTGTTTGCCGTGGGAAACATGGAGCGAAAGCCATCCATTGTCAAGAAAAGTTCATTTATAGTCACTCATGCCTAGAAAAGCCTTATTACTCGGTTTAAATGCCTTTATAATCCCATTATTGAAGTTATTTTGAATTGTTTTTATATTTTTTGATTAAAACAGATTCTAATTGATTGTTTGCCTCGGGAAACGTGGAGTGAAAGCCATCCATTGTCAAGAAAAGATCATTTATAGTCACTCATGCCTAGAAAAGCCTTATTACTCGGTTTAAATTCCTTTATAATCGCATTATTGAATTTATTTTGAATTTTTTTTACATTTTTTGATTAAAACAGATTGTAATTGATTGTTTGCCTCGGGAAACATGGAGTGAAAGCCATCCATAGTCAAGAAAAGTTCATTTATAGTCACTTATGCCTAGCAAAGCCTTATTACTCGGTTTAAATGCCTTTATAATCCCATTATTGAATTTGTTTTGAATTGTTTTTACATTTTTTGATTAAAACAGATTGTAATTGATTGTTTGCCTCGGGAAACATGGAGCGAAACCCATCCATTGTCAAGAAAAGATCATTTATAGCCACTCATGCCTAGAAAAGCCTTATTACTCGGTTTAAATGCCTTTATAATCCCATTATTGAATTTATTTTGAATTGTTTTTACATTTTTTGATTAAAACAGATTGTAATTGATTGTTTACCTCGGGAAACATGGAGCGAAAGCCATCCATAGTCAAGAAAAGTTCATTTACAGTCACTTATGCCTAGCAAAGCCTTATTACTCGGTTTAAATGCCTTTATAATCCCATTATTGAATTTATTTTGAATTGTTTTTACATTTTTTGATTAAAACATATTGTAATTGATTGTTTGCCTTGGGAAACATGGAGCAAAACCCATCCATTGTCAAGAATAGATCATTTATAGTCACTCAAGCCTAGAAAAGCCTTATTACTCGGTTTAAATGCTTTTATAATCCCATTATTGAATTTATTTTGAATTGTTTTTACATTTTTTGATTAAAACAGATTGTAATTGATTGTTTGCCTCGGGAAACATGGAGCGAAAGCCATCCATTGTCAAGAAAAGTTCATTTATAGTCACTCATGCCTAGAAAAGCCTTATTACTCGGTTTAAATGCCTTTATAATCCCATTATTGAATTTATTTTGAATTTTTTTTAAATTTTTTGATTAAAACATATTGTAATTGATTGTTTGCCTTGGGAAACATGGAGCAAAACCCATCCATTGTCAAGAATAGATCATTTATAGTCACTCAAGCCTAGAAAAGCCTTATTACTCGGTTTAAAAGCTTTTATAATCCCATTATTGAATTTATTTTGAATTGTTTTTACATTTTTTGATTAAAACAGATTGTAATTGATTGTTTGCCTCGGGAAACATGGAGCGAAAGCCATCGATTGTCAAGAAAAATTCATTTACAGTCACTCATGCCTAGAAAAGGCTTATTACTCGGTTTAAATGCCTTTATAATCCCATTATTGAAGTTATTTTGAATTGTTTTTATATTTTTTGATTAAAACAGATTGTAATTGATTGTTTGCCTTGGGAAACATGGAGCGAAAGCCATCCATCGTCAAGAAAAGTTCATTTATAGTCACTCATGCCTAGAAAAGCCTTAATACTCGTTTTAAATGCTTTTATAATCCCATAATTGAATTTAATTTGAATCTTTTTACATTTTTTGATTAAAACAGATTCTAATTGATTGTTTGCCTCGGGAAACGTGGAGTGAAAGCCATCCATTGTCAAGAAAAGATCATTTATAGTCACTCATGCCTAGAAAAGCCTTATTACTCGATTTAAATGCCTTTATAATCCCATTATTGAATTTATTTTGAATTGTTTTTACATTTTTTGATTAAAACAGATTGTAATTGATTGTTTGCCTCGGGAAACATGGAGCGAAAGCCATCCATTGTCAAGAAAAGTTCATTTATAGCCACTCATGCCTAGAAAAGCCTTATTACTCGGTTTAAATGCCTTTATAATCCCATTATTGAATTTATTTTGAATTGTTTTTACATTTTTTGATTAAAACAGATTGTAATTGATTGTTTGCCTCTGGAAATATGGAGCGAAAACCATCCATTGTAAAGAAAAGATCATTTATAGTCACTCATGCCTAGAAAAGCCTTATTACACGGTTTAAATGCCTTTATAATCCCATTATTGAATTTATCTTGAATTTTTTTTACATTTTTTGATTAAAACAGATTGTAATTGATTGTTTACCTCGGGAAACATGGAGCGAAAGCCATCCATAGTCAAGAAAAGTTCATTTATAGTCACTTATGCCTAGCAAAATCTTATTACTCGGGTTAAATGCCTTTATAATCCCATTATTGAATTTATTTTGAATTGTTTTTATATTTTTTGATTAAAACATATTGTAATTGATTGTTTGCCGTGGGAAACATGGAGCGAAAGCCATCCATTGTCAAGAAAAGTTCATTTATAGTCACTCATGCCTAGAAAAGCCTTATTACTCGGTTTAAATGCCTTTATAATCCCATTATTGAAGTTATTTTGAATTGTTTTTATATTTTTTGATTAAAACAGATTGTAATTGATTGTTTGCCGTGGGAAACATGGAGCGAAAGCCATCCATTGTCAAGAAAAGATCATTTATAGTCACTCATGCCTAGAAAAGCCTTATTTCTCGGTTTAAATGCCTTTATAATCCCATTATTGAAGTTATTTTGAATTGTTTTTATATTTTTTGATTAAAACAGATTGTAATTGATTGTTTGCCGTGGGAAACATGGAGCGAAAGCCATCCATAGTCAAGAAAAGTTCATTTATAGTCACTTATGCCTAGCAAAGCCTTATTACTCGGTTTAAATGCCTTTATAATCTCATTATTGAATTTATTTTGAATTGTTTTTACATTTTTTGATTAAAACAGATTGTAATTGATTGTTGGCCTCTGGAAACATGGAGCGAAAACCATCCATTGTCAAGAAAAGATCATTTATAGTCACTCATGCCTAGAAAAGCCTTATTACACGGTTTAAATGCCTTTATAATCCCATTATTGAATTTATCTTGAATTTTTTTTACATTTTTTGATTAAAACAGATTGAAATTGATTGTTTACCTCGGGAAACATGGAGCGAAAGCCATCCATAGTTAAGAAAAGTTCATTTATAGTCACTTATGCCTAGCAAAGCCTTATTACTCGGTTTAAATGCCTTTATAATCCCATTATTGAATTTATTTTGAATTGTTTTTATATTTTTTGATTAAAACAGATTGTAATTGATTGTTTGCCGTGGGAAAATGGAGCGAAAGCCATCCATTGTCAAGAAAAGTTCATTTATAGTCACTCATGCCTAGAAAAGCCTTATTACTCGGTTTAAATGCCTTTATAATCCCATTATTGAAGTTATTTTGAATTGTTTATATATTTTTTGATTAAAACAGATTGTAATTGATTGTTTGCCTTGGGAAACATGGAGCGAAACCCATCCATCGTCAAGAAAAGTTCATTTATAGTCACTCATGCCTACAAAAGCCTTAATACTCGTTTTAAATGCCTTTATAATCCCATTATTGAAGTTATTTTGAATTGTTTTTATATTTTTTGATTAAAACAGATTCTAAGTGATTGTTTGCCTCGGGAAACGTGGAGTGAAAGCCATCCATTGTCAAGAAAATATCATTTATAGTCACTCATGCCTAGAAAAGCCTTATTACTCGGTTTAAATGCTTTTATAATCCCATTATTGAATTTATTTTGAATTTTTTTTACATTTTTTGATTAAAACAGATTGTAATTGATTGTTTGCCTCGGGAAACATGGAGCGAAAGCCATCCATTGTCAAGAAAAGATCATTTATAGTCACTCATGCCTAGAAAAGCCTTATTACTTAGTTTAAATGCCCTTATAATCCCATTATTGAATTTATTTTGAATTTTTTTTACATTTTTTGATTAAAACAGATTGTAATTGATTGTTTGCCTCGGGAAACATGGAGCGAAAGCCATCCATTGTCAAGAAAAGATCATTTATAGTCACTCATGCCTAGAAAAGCCTTATTACTTAGTTTAAATGCCCTTATAATCCCATTATTGAATTTATTTTGAATTCTTTTTACATTTTTTGATTAAAACAGATTGTAATTGATTGTTTGCCTCGGGAAACATGGAGCGAAAGCCATCCATTGTCAAGAAAAGATCATTTATAGTCACTCATGCCTAGAAAAGCCTTATTACTCGGTTTAAATGCCTTTATAATCCCATTATTGAATTTATTTTGAATTTTTTTTTACATTTTTTGATTAAAACATATTGTAATTGATTGTTTGCCTCGGGAAATATGGAGCGAAAGCCATCCATTTTCAAGAAAAGATCATTTATAGTCACTCATGCCTAGAAAATCCTTATTACTCGGTTTAAATGCCTTTATAATCCCATTATTGAATTTATTTCGAATTGTTTTTACATTTTTTGATTAAAACAGATTGTAATTGATTGTTTGCCTCGGGAAACATGGAGCGAAAGCCATCCATTGTCAAGAAAAGTTCATTTATAGTCACTCATGCCTAGAAAAGCCTTATTACTCGGTTTAAATGCCTTTATAATCCCATTATTGAAGTTATTTTGAATTGTTTTTATATTTTTTGATTAAAACAGATTGTAATTGATTGTTTGCCTTGGGAAACATGGAGCGAAAGCCATCCATCGTCAAGAAAAGTTCATTTATAGTCACTCATGCCTAGAAAAGCCTTAATACTCGTTTTAAATGCTTTTATAATCCCATAATTGAATTTAATTTGAATCTTTTTACATTTTTTGATGAAAACAGATTCTAATTGATTGTTTGCCTCGGGAAACGTGGAGTGAAAGCCATCCATTGTCAAGAAAAGATCATTTATAGTCACTCATGCCTAGAAAAGCCTTATTACTCGGTTTAAATGCCTTTATAATCCCATTATTGAATTTATTTTGAATTTTTTTTAAATTTTTTGATTAAAACATATTGTAATTGATTGTTTGCCTCGGGAAACATGGAACGAAAACCATCCATTGTCAAGAAAAGATCATTTATAGTCACTCATGCCTAGAAAAGCCTTATTACTCGGTTTAAATGCTTTTATAATCCCATTATTGAATTTATTTTGAATTGTTTTTACATTTTTTGATTAAAACAGATTGTAATTGATTGTTTGCCTCGGGAAACATGGAGCGAAAGCCATCCATTGTCAAGAAAAGTTCATTTATAGTCACTCATGCCTAGAAAAGCCTTATTACTCGGTTTAAATGCCTTTATAATCCCATTATTGAAGTTATTTTGAATTGTTTTTATATTTTTTGATTAAAACAGATTGTAATTGATTGTTTGCCGTGGGAAACATGGAGCGAAAGCCATCCATTGTCAAGAAAAGATCATTTATAGTCACTCATGCCTAGAAAAGCCTTATTACTCGGTTTAAATGCCTTTATAATCCCATTATTGAAGTTATTTTGAATTGTTTTTATATTTTTTGATTAAAACAGATTGTAATTGATTGTTTGCCGTGGGAAACATGGAGCGAAAGCCATCCATAGTCAAGAAAAGTTCATTTATAGTCACTTATGCCTAGCAAAGCCTTATTACTCGGTTTAAATGCCTTTATAATCCCATTATTGAATTTATTTTGAATTGTTTTTACATTTTTTGATTAAAACAGATTGTAATTGATTGTTTGCCTCGGGAAACATGGAGCGAAAGCCATCCATTGTCAAGAAAAGATCATTTATAGCCACTCATGCCTAGAAAAGCCTTATTACTCGGTTTAAATGCCTTTATAATCTCATTATTGAATTTATTTTGAATTGTTTTTACATTTTTTGATTAAAACAGATTGTAATTGATTGTTTGCCTCTGGAAACATGGAGCGAAAACCATCCATTGTCAAGAAAAGATCATTTATAGTCACTCATGCCTAGAAAAGCCTTATTACACGGTTTAAATGCCTTTATAATCCCATTATTGAATTTATCTTGAATTTTTTTTACATTTTTTGATTAAAACAGATTGTAATTGATTGTTTACCTCGGGAAACATGGAGCGAAAGCCATCCATAGTCAAGAAAAGTTCATTTATAGTCACTTATGCCTAGCAAAGCCTTATTACTCGGTTTAAATGCCTTTATAATCCCATTATTGAATTTATTTTGAATTGTTTTTATAGTTTTTGATTAAAACAGATTGTAATTGATTGTTTGCCGTGGGAAACATGGAGCGAAAGCCATCCATTGTCAAGAAAAGTTCATTTATAGTCACTCATGCCTAGAAAAGCCTTATTACTCGGTTTAAATGCCTTTATAATCCCATTATTGAAGTTATTTTGAATTGTTTTTATATTTTTTGATTAAAACATATTGTAATTGATTGTTTGCCTTGGGAAACATGGAGCGAAAGCCATCCATCGTCAAGAAAAGTTCATTTATAGTCACTCATGCCTAGAAAAGCCTTAATACTCGTTTTAAATGCTTTTATAATCCCATAATTAAATTTAATTTGAATCTTTTTACATTTTTTGATTAAAACAGATTCTAATTGATTGTTTGCCTCGGGAAACGTGGAGTGAAAGCCATCCATTGTCAAGAAAAGATCATTTATAGTCACTCATGCCTAGAAAAGCCTTATTACTCGGTTTAAATGCCTTTATAATCCCATTATTGAATTTATTTTGAATTGTTTTTACATTTTTTGATTAAAACAGATTGTAATTGATTGTTTGCCTCGGGAAACATGGAGCGAAAGCCATCCATTGTCAAGAAAAGATCATTTATAGCCACTCATGCCTAGAAAAGCCTTACTACTCGGTTTAAATGCCTTTATAATCCCATTATTGAATTTATTTTGAATTGTTTTTACATTTTTTGATTAAAACATATTGTAATTGATTGTTTGCCTCTGGAAACATGGAGCGAAAACCATCCATTGTCAAGAAAAGATCATTTATTGTCACTCATGCCTAGAAAAGCCTTATTACACGGTTTAAATGCCTTTATAATCCCATTATTGAATTTATCTTGAATTGTTTTTACATTTTTTGATTAAAACAGATTGTAATTGATTGTTTGCCTCTGGAAACATGGAGCGAAAACCATCCATTGTCAAGAAAAGATCATTTATAGTCACTCATGCCTAGAAAAGCCTTATTACACGGTTTAAATGCCTTTACAATCCCATTATTGAATTTATCTTGAATTTTTTTTACATTTTTTGATTAAAACAGATTGTAATTGATTGTTTACCTCGGGAAACATGGAGCGAAAGCCATCCATAGTCAAGAAAAGTTCATTTATAGTCACTTATGCCTAGCAAAGCCTTATTACTCGGTTTAAATGCCTTTATAATCCCATTATTGAATTTATTTTGAATTGTTTTTATATTTTTTGTTTAAAACATATTGTAATTGATTGTTTGCCGTGGGAAAATGGAGCGAAAGCCATCCATTGTCAGGAAAAGTTCATTTATAGTCACTCATGCCTAGAAAAGCCTTATTACTCGGTTTAAATGCCTTTATAATCCCATTATTGAAGTTATTTTGAATTGTTTTTATATTTTTTGATTAAAACATATTGTAATTGATTGTTTGCCGTGGGAAACATGGAGCGAAAGCCATCCATTGTCAAGAAAAGTTCATTTATAGTCACTCATGCCTAGAAAAGCCTTATTACTCGGTTTAAATGCCTTTATAATCCCATTATTGAAGTTATTTTGAATTGTTTTTATATTTTTTGATTAAAACAGATTGTAATTGATTGTTTGCCGTGGGAAACATGGAGCGAAAGCCATCCATTGTCAAGAAAAGATCATTTATAGTCACTCATGCCTAGAAAAGCCTTATTACTCGGTTTAAATGCCTTTATAATCCCATTATTGAAGTTATTTTGAATTGTTTTTACATTTTTTGATTAAAACAGATTGTAATTGATTGTTTGCCGTGAAAAACATGGAGCGAAAGCCATCCATAGTCAAGAAAAGTTCATTTATAGTCACTTATGCCTAGCAAAGCCTTATTACTCGGTTTAAATGCCTTTATAATCCCATTATTGAATTTATTTTGAATTGTTTTTACATTTTTTGATTAAAACAGATTGTAATTGATTGTTTGCCTCAGGAAACATGGAGCGAAAGCCATCCATTGTCAAGAAAAGATCATTTATAGCCACTCATGCCTAGAAAAGCCTTATTACTCGGTTTAAATGCCTTTATAATCTCATTATCGAATTTATTTTGAATTGTTTTTACATTTTTTGATTAAAACAGATTGTAATTGATTGTTTGCCTCTGGAAACATGGAGCGAAAACCATCCATTGTCAAGAAAAGATCATTTATAGTCACTCATGCCTAGAAAAGCCTTATTACACGGTTTAAATGCCTTTATAATCCCATTATTGAATTTATCTTGAATTTTTTTTACATTTTTTGATTAAAACAGATTGAAATTGATTGTTTACCTCGGGAAACATGGAGCGAAAGCCATCCATAGTCAAGAAAAGTTCATTTATAGTCACTTATGCCTAGCAAAGCCTTATTACTCGGTTTAAATGCCTTTATAATCCCATTATTGAATTTATTTTGAATTGTTTTTATATTTTTTGATTAAAACATATTGTAATTGATTGTTTGCCGTGGGAAAATGGAGCGAAAGCCATCCATTGTCAGGAAAAGTTCATTTATAGTCACTCATGCCTAGAAAAGCCTTATTACTCGGTTTAAATGCCTTTATAATCCCATTATTGAAGTTATTTTGAATTGTTTTTATATTTTTTGATTAAAACATATTGTAATTGATTGTTTGCCTTGGGAAACATGGAGCGAAAGCCATCCATCGTCAAGAAAAGTTCATTTATAGTCACTCATGCCTACAAAAGCCTTAATACTCGTTTTAAATGCCTTTATAATCCCATTATTGAAGTTATTTTGAATTGTTTTTATATTCTTTGATTAAAACAGATTCTAATTGATTGTTTGCCTCGGGAAACGTGGAGCGAAAGCCATCCATTGTCAAGAAAAGATCATTTATAGTCACTCATGCCTAGAAAAGCCTTATTACTCGGTTTAAATGCCTTTATAATCCCATTATAGAAGTTATTTTGAATTGTTTTTATATTTTTTGATTAAAACAGATTCTAATTGATTGTTTGCCTCGGGAAACGTGGAGTGAAAGCCATCCATTGTCAAGAAAAGATCATTTATAGTCACTCATGCCTTGAAAAGCCTTATTACTCGGTTTAAATTCCTTTATAATCGCATTATTGAATTTATTTTGAATTTTTTTTACATTTTTTGATTAAAACAGATTGTAATTGATTGTTTGCCTTGGGAAACATGGAGCGAAAGCCATCCATAGTCAAGAAAAGTTCATTTATAGTCACTTATGCCTAGCAAAGCCTTATTACTCGGTTTAAATGCCTTTATAATCCCATTATTGAATTTATTTTGAATTGTTTTTACATTTTTTGATTAAAACAGATTGTAATTGATTGTTTGCCTCGGGAAACATGGAGCGAAAGCCATCCATTGTCAAGAAAAGATCATTTATAGCCACTCATGCCTAGAAAAGCCTTATTACTCGGTTTAAATGCCTTTATAATCCCATTATTGAATTTATTTTGAATTGTTTTTAAATTTTTTTATTAAAACAGATTGTAATTGATTGTTTGCCTCGGGAAACATGGAGCGAAAACCATCCATTGTCAAGAAAAGATCATTTATAGTCACTCATGCCTAGAAAAGCCTTATTACTCGGTTTAAATGCCTTTATAATCCCATTATTGAATTTATTTTGAATTGTTTTTACATTTTTTGATTAAAACATATTGTAATTGATTGTTTACCTCGGGAAACATGGAGCGAAAGCCATCCATAGTCAAGAAAAGTTCATTTACAGTCACTTATGCCTAGCAAAGCCTTATTACTCGGTTTAAATGCCTTTATAATCCCATTATTGAATTTATTTTGAATTTTTTTTACATTTTTTGATTAAAACAGATTGTAATTGATTGTTTGCCTCGGGAAACATGGAGCGAAAGCCATCCATTGTCAAGAAAAGTTCATTTATAGTCACTCAAGCCTAGAAAAGCCTTATTACTCGGTTTAAATGCCTTTATAATCCCATTATTGAAGTTATTTTGAATTGTTTTTATATTTTTTGATTAAAACAGATTGTAATTGATTGTTTGCCTTGGGAAACATGGAGCGAAAGCCATCCATCGTCAAGAAAAGTTCATTTATAGTCACTCATGCCTAGAAAAGCCTTAATACTCGTTTTAAATGCTTTTATAATCCCATAATTGAATTTAATTTGAATCTTTTTACATTTTTTGATTAAAACAGATTCTAATTGATTGTTTGCCTCGGGAAACGTGGAGTGAAAGCCATCCATTATCAAGAAAAGATCATTTATAGTTACTCATGCCTAGAAAAGCCTTATTACTCGGTTTAAATGCCTTAATAATCCCATTATTGAATTTATTTTGAATTTTTTTTACATTTTTTGATTAAAACATATTGTAATTGATTGTTTGCCTCGGGAAACATGGAGCGAAAACCATCCATTGTCAAGAAAAGATCATTTATAGCCACTCATGCCTAGAAAAGCCTTATTACTCGGTTTAAATGCCTTTATAATCCCATTATTGAATTCATTTTGAATTTTTTTTACATTTTTTGATTAAAACATATTGTAATTGATTGTTTGCCTCTGGAAACATGGAGCGAAAGCCATCCATTGTCAAGAAAAGATCATTTATAGCCACTCATGCCTAGAAAAGCCTTATTACTCGGTTTAAATGCCTTTATAATCCCATTATTGAATTTATTTTGAATTCTTTTTACATTTTTTGATTAAACAGATTGTAATTGATTGTTTGCCTTGGGAAACATGGAGCGAAAACCATCCATTGTCAAGAAAAGTTCATTTACAGTCACTCATGCCTAGAAAAGCCTTATTACTCGGTTTAAATGCCTTTATAATCCCATTATTGAAGTTATTTTGAATTGTTTTTACATTTTTTTATTCAAACATATTGTAATTGATTGTTTTCCTCGGGAAACATGGAGCGAAAGCCATCCATAGTTAAGAAAAGTTCATTTATAGTCACTTATGCCTAGCAAAGCCTTATTACTCGGTTTAAATGCCTTTATAATCCCATTATCGAATTTATTTTGAATTGTTTTTACATTTTTTGATTAAAACAGATTGTAATTGATTGTTTGCCTCGGGAAACATGGATCGAAAGCCATCCATTGTCAAGAAAAGATCATTTATAGCCACTCATGCCTAGAAAAGCCTTATTACTCGGTTTAAATGCCTTTATAATCCCATTATTGAATTTATTTTGAATTGTTTTAACATTTTTTGATTAAAACAGGTTGTAATTGATTGTTTGCCTCGGGAAACATGGAGCGAAAACCATCCATTGTCAAGAAAAGATCATTTATAGTCACTCATGCCTAGCAAAGCCTTATTACTCGGTTTAAATGCCTTTATAATCCCATTATTGAATTTATTTTGGATTGTTTTTTATATTTTTTGATTAAAACAGATTGTAATTGATTTTTTGCCGCGGGAAACATGGAGCAAAAGCCATCCATTGTCAAGAAAAGATCATTTATAGTCACTCATGCCTAGAAAAGCCTTATTACTCGGTTTAAATGCCTTTATAATCCCATTATTGAATTTATTTTGAATTGTTTTTACATTTTTTGATTAAAACAGATTGTAATTGATTGTTTGCCTCGGGAAACATGGAGCGAAAGCCATCCATTGTCAAGAAAAGATCATTTATAGCCACTCATGCCTAGAAAAGCCTTATTACTCGGTTTAAATGCCTTTATAATCCCATTATTGAATTTATTTTGAATTGTTTTTAAATTTTTTTATTAAAACAGATTGTAATTGATTGTTTGCCTCGGGAAACATGGAGCGAAAACCATCCATTGTCAAGAAAAGATCATTTATAGTCACTCATGCCTAGAAAAGCCTTATTACTCGGTTTAAATGCCTTTATAATCCCATTATTGAATTTATTTTGAATTGTTTTTACATTTTTTGATTAAAACATATTGTAATTGATTGTTTACCTCGGGAAACATGGAGCGAAAGCCATCCATAGTCAAGAAAAGTTCATTTACAGTCACTTATGCCTAGCAAAGCCTTATTACTCGGTTTAAATGCCTTTATAATCCCATTATTGAAGTTATTTTGAATTTTTTTTACATTTTTTGATTAAAACAGATTGTAATTGATTGTTTGCCTCGGGAAACATGGAGCGAAAGCCATCCATTGTCAAGAAAAGTTCATTTATAGTCACTCAAGCCTAGAAAAGCCTTATTACTCGGTTTAAATGCCTTTATAATCCCATTATTGAAGTTATTTTGAATTGTTTTTATATTTTTTGATTAAAACAGATTGTAATTGATTGTTTGCCTTGGGAAACATGGAGCGAAAGCCATCCATCGTCAAGAAAAGTTCATTTATAGTCACTCATGCCTAGAAAAGCCTTAATACTCGTTTTAAATGCTTTTATAATCCCATAATTGAATTTAATTTGAATCTTTTTACATTTTTTGATTAAAACAGATTCTAATTGATTGTTTGCCTCGGGAAACGTGGAGTGAAAGCCATCCATTATCAAGAAAAGATCATTTATAGTTACTCATGCCTAGAAAAGCCTTATTACTCGGTTTAAATGCCTTAATAATCCCATTATTGAATTTATTTTGAATTTTTTTTACATTTTTTGATTAAATCATATTGTAATTGATTGTTTGCCTCGGGAAACATGGAGCGAAAGCCATCCATTGTCAAGAAAAGATCATTTATAGCCACTCATGCCTAGAAAAGCCTTATTACTCGGTTTAAATGCCTTTATAATCCCATTATTGAATTTATTTTGAATTTTTTTTACATTTTTTGATTAAAACATATTGTAATTGATTGTTTGCCTCTGGAAACATGGAGCGAAAGCCATCCATTGTCAAGAAAAGATCATTTATAGCCACTCATGCCTAGAAAAGCCTTATTACTCGGTTTAAATGCCTTTATAATCCCATTATTGAATTTATTTTGAATTGTTTTTACATTTTTTGATTAAACAGATTGTAATTGATTGTTTGCCTTGGGAAACATGGAGCGAAAACCATCCATTGTCAAGAAAAGTTCATTTACAGTCACTCATGCCTAGAAAAGCCTTATTACTCGGTTTAAATGCCTTTATAATCCCATTATTGAAGTTATTTTGAATTGTTTTTACATTTTTTTATTCAAACATATTGTAATTGATTGTTTTCCTCGGGAAACATGGAGCGAAAGCCATCCATAGTTAAGAAAAGTTCATTTATAGTCACTTATGCCTAGCAAAGCCTTATTACTCGGTTTAAATGCCTTTATAATCCCATTATCGAATTTATTTTGAATTGTTTTTACATTTTTTGATTAAAACAGATTGTAATTGATTGTTTGCCTCGGGAAACATGGATCGAAAGCCATCCATTGTCAAGAAAAGATCATTTATAGCCACTCATGCCTAGAAAAGCCTTATTACTCGGTTTAAATGCCTTTATAATCCCATTATTGAATTTATTTTGAATTGTTTTAACATTTTTTGATTAAAACAGGTTGTAATTGATTGTTTGCCTCGGGAAACATGGAGCGAAAACCATCCATTGTCAAGAAAAGATCATTTATAGTCACTCATGCCTAGCAAAGCCTTATTACTCGGTTTAAATGCCTTTATAATCCCATTATTGAATTTATTTTGGATTGTTTTTTATATTTTTTGATTAAAACAGATTGTAATTGATTTTTTGCCGCGGGAAACATGGAGCAAAAGCCATCCATTGTCAAGAAAAGATCATTTATAGTCACTCATGCCTAGAAAAGCCTTATTACTCGGTTTAAATGCCTTTATAATCCCATTATTGAATTTATTTTGAATTTTTTTTACATTTTTTGATTAAAACAGATTGTAATTGATTGTTTGCCTCGGGAAACATGGAGCGAAAGCCATCCATTGTCAAGAAAAGATCATTTATAGCCACTCATTCCTAGAAAAGCCTTATTACTCGGTTTAAATGCCTTTATAATCCCATTATTGAATTTATTTTGAATTGTTTTTAAATTTTTTTATTAAAACAGATTGTAATTGATTGTTTGCCTCGGGAAACATGGAACGAAAACCATCCATTGTCAAGAAAAGATCATTTATAGTCACTCAAGCCTAGAGAAGCCTTATTACTCGGTTTAAATGCCTTTATAATCCCATTATTGAATTTATTTTCAATTGTTTTTACATTTTTTGATTAAAACAAATTGTAATTGATTGTTTACCTTGGGAAACATGGAGCGAAAGCCATCCATAGTCAAGAAAAGTTCATTTACAGTCACTTATGCCTAGCAAAGCCTTATTACTCGGTTTAAATGGCTTTATAATCCCATTATTGAATTTATTTGAATTTTTTTTACATTTTTTGATTAAAACATATTGTAATTGATTGTTTGCCTCGGGAAACATGGAGCAAAACCCATCCATTGTCAAGAATAGATCATTTATAGTCACTCATGCCTAGAAAAGCCTTATTACTCGGTTTAAATGCTTTTATAATCCCATTATTGAATTTATTTTGAATTGTTTTTACATTTTTTGATTAAAACAGATTGTAATTGATTGTTTGCCTCGGGAAACATGGAGCGAAAGCCATCCATTGTCAAGAAAAGTTCATTTATAGTCACTCATGCCTAGAAAAGCCTTATTACTCGGTTTAAATGCCTTTATAATCCCATTATTGAAGTTATTTTGAATTGTTTTTATATTTTTTGATTAAAACAGATTGTAATTGATTGTTTGCCTCTGGAAACATGGAGCGAAAGCCATCCATTGTCAAGAAAAGTTCATTTACAGTCACTTATGCCTTGAAAAGCCTTATTACTCGGTTTAAATGCCTTTATAATCCCATTATTGAATTTATTTTGAATTTTTTTTACATTTTTTGATTAAAACAAATTGTAATTGATTGTTTGCCTCGGGAAACATGGAGCAAAACCCATCCATTGTCAAGAATAGATCATTTATAGTCACTCAAGCCTAAAAAAGCCTTATTACTCGGTTTAAATGCTTTTATAATCCCATTATTGAATTTATTTTGAATTGTTTTTACATTTTTTGATTAAAACAGATTGTAATTGATTGTTTGCCTCGGGAAACATGGAGCGAAAGCCATCGATTGTCAAGAAAAATTCATTTACAGTCACTCATGCCTAGAAAAGGCTTATTACTCGGTTTAAATGCCTTTATAATCCCATTATTGAAGTTATTTTGAATTGTTTTTATATTTTTTGATTAAAACAGATTGTAATTGATTGTTTGCCTTGGGAAACATGGAGCGAAAGCCATCCATCGTCAAGAAAAGTTCATTTATAGTCACTCATGCCTAGAAAAGCCTTAATACTCGTTTTAAATGCTTTTATAATCCCATAATTGAATTTAATTTGAATCTTTTTACATTTTTTGATTAAAACAGATTCTAATTGATTGTTTGCCTCGGGAAACGTGGAGTGAAAGCCATCCATTGTCAAGAAAAGATCATTTATAGTCACTCATGCCTAGAAAAGCCTTATTACTCGGTTTAAATGCCTTTATAATCCCATTATTGAATTTATTTTGAATTGTTTTTACATTTTTTGATTAAAACAGATTGTAATTGATTGTTTGCCTTGGGAAACATGGAGCGAAAACCATCCATTGTCAAGAAAAGATCAGTTATAGTCACTCATGCCTAGAAAAGCCTTATTACTCGGTTTAAATGCCTTTATAATCCCATTATTGAATTTATTTTAAATTTTTTTTACATTTTTTGATTACAACATATTGTAATTTATTGTTTACCTCGGGAAACATGGAGCGAAAGCCATCCATAGTCAAGAAAAGTTCATTTATAGTCACTTATGCCTAGCAAAGCCTTATTACTCGGTTTAAATGCCTTTATAATCCCATTATTGAATTTATTTTGAATTTTTTTTACATTTTTTGATTAAAACAAATTGTAATTGATTGTTTGCCTCGGGAAACATGGAGCAAAACCCATCCATTGTCAAGAATAGATCATTTATAGTCACTCAAGCCTAGAAAAGCCTTATTACTCGGTTTAAATGCTTTTATAATCCCATTATTGAATTTATTTTGAATTGTTTTTACATTTTTTGATTAAAACAGATTGTAATTGATTGTTTGCCTCGGGAAACATGGAGCGAAAGCCATCGATTGTCAAGAAAAATTCATTTACAGTCACTCATGCCTAGAAAAGGCTTATTACTCGGTTTAAATGCCTTTATAATCCCATTATTGAAGTTATTTTGAATTGTTTTTATATTTTTTGATTAAAACAGATTGTAATTGATTGTTTGCCTTTTGAAACATGGAGCGAAAGCCATCCATCGTCAAGAAAAGTTCATTTGTAGTCACTCATGCCTAGAAAAGCCTTAATACTCGTTTTAAATGCTTTTATAATCCCATAATTGAATTTAATTTGAATCTTTTTACATTTTTTGATTAAAACAGATTGTAATTGATTGTTTGCCTTGGGAAACATGGAGCGAAAGCCATCCATCGTCAAGAAAAGTTCATTTATAGTCACTTATGCCTAGCAAAGCCTTATTACTCGGTTTAAATGCCTTTATAATCCCATTATCGAATTTATTTTGAATTGTTTTTACATTTTTTGATTAAAACAGATTGTAATTGATTGTTTGCCTCGGGAAACATGGATCGAAAGCCATCCATTGTCAAGAAAAGATCATTTATAGCCACTCATGCCTAGAAAAGCCTTATTACTCGGTTTAAATGCCTTTATAATCCCATTATTGAATTTATTTTGAATTGTTTTAACATTTTTTGATTAAAACAGGTTGTAATTGATTGTTTGCCTCGGGAAACATGGAGCGAAAACCATCCATTGTCAAGAAAAGATCATTTATAGTCACTCATGCCTAGCAAAGCCTTATTACTCGGTTTAAATGCCTTTATAATCCCATTATTGAATTTATTTTGGATTGTTTTTTATATTTTTTGATTAAAACAGATTGTAATTTATTTTTTGCCGCGGGAAACATGGAGCAAAAGCCATCCATTGTCAAGAAAAGATCATTTATAGTCACTCATGCCTAGAAAAGCCTTATTACTCGGTTTAAATGCCTTTATAATCCCATTATTGAATTTATTTTGAATTTTTTTTACATTTTTTGATTAAAACAGATTGTAATTGATTGTTTGCCTCGGGAAACATGGAGCGAAAGCCATCCATTGTCAAGAAAAGATCATTTATAGCCACTCATTCCTAGAAAAGCCTTATTACTCGGTTTAAATGCCTTCATAATCCCATTATTGAATTTATTTTGAATTGTTTTTAAATTTTTTTATTAAAACAGATTGTAATTGATTGTTTGCCTCGGGAAACATGGAACGAAAACCATCCATTGTCAAGAAAAGATCATTTATAGTCACTCAAGCCTAGAGAAGCCTTATTACTCGGTTTAAATGCCTTTATAATCCCATTATTGAATTTATTTTCAATTGTTTTTACATTTTTTGATTAAAACAAATTGTAATTGATTGTTTACCTTGGGAAACATGGAGCGAAAGCCATCCATAGTCAAGAAAAGTTCATTTACAGTCACTTATGCCTAGCAAAGCCTTATTACTCGGTTTAAATGGCTTTATAATCCCATTATTGAATTTATTTTGAATTTTTTTTACATTTTTTGATTAAAACATACTGTAATTGATTGTTTGCCTCGGGAAACATGGAGCAAAACCCATCCATTGTCAAGAATAGATCATTTATAGTCACTCATGCCTAGAAAAGCCTTATTACTCGGTTTAAATGCTTTTATAATCCCATTATTGAATTTATTTTGAATTGTTTTTACATTTTTTGATTAAAACAGATTGTAATTGATTGTTTGCCTCGGGAAACATGGAGCGAAAGCCATCCATTGTCAAAAAAAGTTCATTTATAGTCACTCATGCCTAGAAAAGCCTTATTACTCGGTTTAAATGCCTTTATAATCCCATTATTGAAGTTAGTTTGAATTGTTTTTATATTTTTTGATTAAAACATATTGTAATTGATTGTTTGCCTCTGGAAACATGGAGCGAAAGCCATCCATTGTCAAGAAAAGTTCATTTACAGTCACTCATGCCTAGAAAAGCCTTATTACTCGGTTTAAATGCCTTTATAATCCCATTATTGAAGTTATTTTGAATTGTTTTTATATTTTTTGATTAAAACAGATTGTAATTGATTGTTTGCCTCGGGAAACGTGCAGTGAAAGCCATCCATTGTCAAGAATAGATCATTTATAGTCACTCAAGCCTAGAAAAGCCTTATTACTCGGTTTAAATGCTTTTATAATCCCATTATTGAATTTATTTTGAATTGTTTTTACATTTTTTGATTAAAACAGATTGTAATTGATTGTTTGCCTCGGGAAACGTGGAGCGAAAGCCATCCATTGTCAAGAAAAGTTCATTTATAGTCACTCATGCCTAGAAAAGCCTTATTACTCGGTTTAAATGCCTTTATAATCCCATTATTGAAGTTATTTTGAATTGTTTTTATATTTTTTGATTAAAACAGATTGTAATTGATTGTTTGCCTTGGGAAACATGGAGCGAAAGCCATCCATCGTCAAGAAAAGTTCATTTATAGTCACTCATGCCTAGAAAAGCCTTAATACTCGTTTTAAATGCTTTTATAATCCCATAATTGAATTTAATTTGAATCTTTTTACATTTTTTGATTAAAACAGATTCTAATTGATTGTTTGCCTCGGGAAACGTGGAGTGAAAGCCATCCATTGTCAAGAAAAGATCATTTATAGTCACTCATGCCTAGAAAAGCCTTATTACTCGGTTTAAATGCCTTTATAATCCCATTATTGAATTTATTTTGAATTGTTTTTACATTTTTTGATTAAAAC
This sequence comes from Theobroma cacao, assembly GCF_053813885.1. Lineage (NCBI taxonomy): Eukaryota > Viridiplantae > Streptophyta > Magnoliopsida > Malvales > Malvaceae > Theobroma > Theobroma cacao. Next base: position 29,911,961 of record NC_142645.1, on the reverse strand, counting down.
AGATTGTAATTGATTGTTTGCCTTGGGAAACATGGAGCGAAAACCATCCATTGTCAAGAAAAGATCAGTTATAGTCACTCATGCCTAGAAAAGCCTTATTACTCGGTTTAAATGCCTTTATAATCCCATTATTGAATTTATTTTAAATTTTTTTTACATTTTTTGATTACAACATATTGTAATTTATTGTTTACCTCAGGAAACATGGAGCGAAAGCCATCCATAGTCAAGAAAAGTTCATTTATAGTCACTTATGCCTAGCAAAGCCTTATTACTCGGTTTAAATGCCTTTATAATCCCATTATTGAATTTATTTTGAATTTTTTTTACATTTTTTGATTAAAACAAATTGTAATTGATTGTTTGCCTCGGGAAACATGGAGCAAAACCCATCCATTGTCAAGAATAGATCATTTATAGTCACTCAAGCCTAGAAAAGCCTTATTACTCGGTTTAAATGCTTTTATAATCCCATTATTGAATTTATTTTGAATTGTTTTTACATTTTTTGATTAAAACAGATTGTAATTGATTGTTTGCCTCGGGAAACATGGAGCGAAAGCCACCGATTGTCAAGAAAAATTCATTTACAGTCACTCATGCCTAGAAAAGGCTTATTACTCGGTTTAAATGCCTTTATAATCCCATTATTGAAGTTATTTTGAATTGTTTTTATATTTTTTGATTAAAACAGATTGTAATTGATTGTTTGCCTTGGGAAACATGGAGCGAAAGCCATCCATCGTCAAGAAAAGTTCATTTATAGTCACTCATGCCTAGAAAAGCCTTAATACTCGTTTTAAATGCTTTTATAATCCCATAATTGAATTTAATTTGAATCTTTTTACATTTTTTGATTAAAACAGATTCTAATTGATTGTTTGCCTCGGGAAACGTGGAGTGAAAGCCATCCATTGTCAAGAAAAGATCATTTATAGTCACTCATGCCTAGAAAAGCCTTATTACTCGGTTTAAATGCCTTTATAATCCCATTATTGAATTTATTTTGAATTGTTTTTACATTTTTTGATTAAAACAGATTGTAATTGATTGTTTGCCTTGGGAAACATGGAGCGAAAACCATCCATTGTCAAGAAAAGATCAGTTATAGTCACTCATGCCTAGAAAAGCCTTATTACTCGGTTTAAATGCCTTTATAATCCCATTATTGAATTTATTTTAAATTTTTTTTACATTTTTTGATTACAACATATTGTAATTTATTGTTTACCTCGGGAAACATGGAGCGAAAGCCATCCATAGTCAAGAAAAGTTCATTTATAGTCACTTATGCCTAGCAAAGCCTTATTACTCGGTTTAAATGCCTTTATAATCCCATTATTGAATTTATTTTGAATTTTTTTTACATTTTTTGATTAAAACAAATTGTAATTGATTGTTTGCCTCGGGAAACATGGAGCAAAACCCATCCATTGTCAAGAATAGATCATTTATAGTCACTCAAGCCTAGAAAAGCCTTATTACTCGGTTTAAATGCTTTTATAATCCCATTATTGAATTTATTTTGAATTGTTTTTACATTTTTTGATTAAAACAGATTGTAATTGATTGTTTGCCTCGGGAAACATGGAGCGAAAGCCATCGATTGTCAAGAAAAATTCATTTACAGTCACTCATGCCTAGAAAAGGCTTATTACTCGGTTTAAATGCCTTTATAATCCCATTATTGAAGTTATTTTGAATTGTTTTTATATTTTTTGATTAAAACAGATTGTAATTGATTGTTTGCCTTGGGAAACATGGAGCGAGAGCCATCCATCGTCAAGAAAAGTTCATTTGTAGTCACTCATGCCTAGAAAAGCCTTAATACTCGTTTTAAATGCTTTTATAATCCCATAATTGAATTTAATTTGAATCTTTTTACATTTTTTGATTAAAACAGATTGTAATTGATTGTTTGCCTTGGGAAACATGGAGCGAAAGCCATCCATCGTCAAGAAAAGTTCATTTATAGTCACTTATGCCTAGCAAAGCCTTATTACTCGGTTTAAATGCCTTTATAATCCCATTATCGAATTTATTTTGAATTGTTTTTACATTTTTTGATTAAAACAGATTGTAATTGATTGTTTGCCTCGGGAAACATGGATCGAAAGCCATCCATTGTCAAGAAAAGATCATTTATAGCCACTCATGCCTAGAAAAGCCTTATTACTCGGTTTAAATGCCTTTATAATCCCATTATTGAATTTATTTTGAATTGTTTTAACATTTTTTGATTAAAACAGGTTGTAATTGATTGTTTGCCTCGGGAAACATGGAGCGAAAACCATCCATTGTCAAGAAAAGATCATTTATAGTCACTCATGCCTAGCAAAGCCTTATTACTCGGTTTAAATGCCTTTATAATCCCATTATTGAATTTATTTTGGATTGTTTTTTATATTTTTTGATTAAAACAGATTGTAATTGATTTTTTGCCGCGGGAAACATGGAGCAAAAGCCATCCATTGTCAAGAAAAGATCATTTATAGTCACTCATGCCTAGAAAAGCCTTATTACTCGGTTTAAATGCCTTTATAATCCCATTATTGAATTTATTTTGAATTTTTTTTACATTTTTTGATTAAAACAGATTGTAATTGATTGTTTGCCTCGGGAAACATGGAGCGAAAGCCATCCATTGTCAAGAAAAGATCATTTATAGCCACTCATTCCTAGAAAAGCCTTATTACTCGGTTTAAATGCCTTCATAATCCCATTATTGAATTTATTTTGAATTGTTTTTAAATTTTTTTATTAAAACAGATTGTAATTGATTGTTTGCCTCGGGAAACATGGAACGAAAACCATCCATTGTCAAGAAAAGATCATTTATAGTCACTCAAGCCTAGAGAAGCCTTATTACTCGGTTTAAATGCCTTTATAATCCCATTATTGAATTTATTTTCAATTGTTTTTACATTTTTTGATTAAAACAAATTGTAATTGATTGTTTACCTTGGGAAACATGGAGCGAAAGCCATCCATAGTCAAGAAAAGTTCATTTACAGTCACTTATGCCTAGCAAAGCCTTATTACTCGGTTTAAATGCCTTTATAATCCCATTATTGAATTTATTTTAAATTTTTTTTACATTTTTTGATTAAAACATATTGTAATTGATTGTTTGCCTCGGGAAACATGGAGCAAAACCCATCCATTGTCAAGAATAGATCATTTATAGTCACTCATGCCTAGAAAAGCCTTATTACTCGGTTTAAATGCTTTTATAATCCCATTATTGAATTTATTTTGAATTGTTTTTACATTTTTTGATTAAAACAGATTGTAATTGATTGTTTGCCTCGGGAAACATGGAGCGAAAGCCATCCATTGTCAAGAAAAGTTCATTTATAGTCACTCATGCCTAGAAAAGCCTTATTACTCGGTTTAAATGCCTTTATAATCCCATTATTGAAGTAATTTTGAATTGTTTTTATATTTTTTGATTAAAACAGATTGTAATTGATTGTTTGCCTCTGGAAACATGGAGCGAAAGCCATCCATTGTCAAGAAAAGTTCATTTACAGTCACTCATGCCTAGAAAAGCCTTATTACTCGGTTTAAATGCCTTTATAATCCCATTATTGAAGTTATTTTGAATTGTTTTTATATTTTTTGATTAAAACAGATTGTAATTGATTGTTTGCCTCGGGAAACGTGGAGTGAAAGCCATCCATTGTCAAGAATAGATCATTTATAGTCACTCAAGCCTAGAAAAGCCTTATTACTCGGTTTAAATGCTTTTATAATCCCATTATTGAATTTATTTTGAATTGTTTTTACATTTTTTGATTAAAACAGATTGTAATTGATTGTTTGCCTCGAAAAACGTGGAGCGAAAGCCATCCATTGTCAAGAAAAGTTCATTTATAGTCACTCATGCCTAGAAAAGCCTTATTACTCGGTTTAAATGCCTTTATAATCCCATTATTGAAGTTATTTTGAATTGTTTTTATATTTTTTGATTAAAACAGATTGTAATTGATTGTTTGCCTTGGGAAACATGGAGCGAAAGCCATCCATCGTCAAGAAAAGTTCATTTATAGTCACTCATGCCTAAAAAAGCCTTAATACTCGTTTTAAATGCTTTTATAATCCCATAATTGAATTTAATTTGAATCTTTTTACATTTTTTGATTAAAACAGATTCTAATTGATTGTTTGCCTCGGGAAACGTGGAGTGAAAGCCATCCATTGTCAAGAAAAGATCATTTATAGTCACTCATGCCTAGAAAAGCCTTATTACTCGGTTTAAATGCCTTTATAATCCCATTATTGAATTTATTTTGAATTGTTTTTACATTTTTTGATTAAAACAGATTGTAATTGATTGTTTGCCTCGGGAAACATGGAGCGAAAGCCATCGATTGTCAAGAAAAATTCATTTACAGTCACTCATGCCTAGAAAAGGCTTATTACTCGGTTTAAATGCCTTTATAATCCCATTATTGAAGTTATTTTAAATTGTTTTTATATTTTTTGATTAAAACAGTTTGTAATTGATTGTTTGCCTTGGGAAACATGGAGCGAAAGCCATCCATCGTCAAGAAAAGTTCATTTGTAGTCACTCATGCCTAGAAAAGCCTTAATACTCGTTTTAAATGCTTTTATAATCCCATAATTGAATTTAATTTGAATCTTTTTACATTTTTTGATTAAAACAGATTGTAATTGATTGTTTGCCTTGGGAAACATGGAGCGAAAGCCATCCATCGTCAAGAAAAGTTCATTTATAGTCACTTATGCCTAGCAAAGCCTTATTACTCGGTTTAAATGCCTTTATAATCCCATTATCGAATTTATTTTGAATTGTTTTTACATTTTTTGACTAAAACAGATTGTAATTGATTGTTTGCCTCGGGAAACATGGAGCGAAAGCCATCCATTGTCAAGAAAAGATCATTTATAGCCACTCATGCCTAGAAAAGCCTTATTACTCGGTTTAAATGCCTTTATAATCCCATTATTGAATTTATTTTGAATTGTTTTTACATTTTTTGATTAAAACAGGTTGTAATTGATTGTTTGCCTCGGGAAACATGGAGCGAAAACCATCCATTGTCAAGAAAAGATCATTTATAGTCACTCATGCCTAGCAAAGCCTTATTACTCGGTTTAAATGCCTTTATAATCCCATTATTGAATTTATTTTGGATTGTTTTTTATATTTTTTGATTAAAACAGATTGTAATTGATTGTTTGCCATGGGAAACATGGAGCAAAAGCCATCCATTGTCAAGAAAAGATCATTTATAGTCACTCATGCCTAGAAAAGCCTTATTACTCGGTTTAAATGCCTTTATAATCCCATTATTGAATTTATTTTGAATTTTTTTTACATTTTTTGAGTAAAACAGATTGTAATTGATTGTTTACCTTGGGAAATATGGAGCGAAAGCCATCCATTGTCAAGAAAAGATCATTTATATTCACTCATGCCTAGAAAAGCCTTATTACTCGGTTTAAATGCCTTTATAATCCCATTATTCAATTTATTTTGAATTGTTTTTGCATTTTTTGATTAAAACATATTGTAATTGATTGTTTGCCTCGGGAAACATGGAGCGAAAGCCATCCATTGTCAAGAAAAGATCATTTATAGCCACTCATGCCTAGAAAAGCCTTATTACTCGGTTTAAATGCCTTTATAATCCCATTATTGAATTTATTTTGAATTGTTTTTATATTTTTTGATTAAAACAGATTGTAATTGATTGTTTGCCGTGGGAAACATGGAGCGAAAGCCATCCATTGTCAAGAAAAGATCATTTATAGCCACTCATGCCTAGAAAAGCCTTATTACTCGGTTTAAATGCCTTTATAATCCCATTATTGAATTTATTTTGAATTGTTTTTGCATTTTTTGATTAAAACAGATTGTAATTGATTGTTTGCCTCGGGAAACATGGAGCAAAAGCCATCCATTGTCAAGAAAAGATCATTTATAGCCACTCATGCCTAGAAAAGCCTTATTACTCGGTTTAAATGCCTTTATAATCCCATTATTGAATTTATTTTGAATTGTTTTTATATTTTTTGATTAAAACAGATTGTAATTGATTGTTTGCCGTGGGAAACATGGAGCGAAAGCCATCCATTGTCAAGAAAAGATCATTTATCGCCACTCATGCCTAGAAAAGCCTTATTACTCGGTTTAAATGCCTTTATAATCCCATTATTGAATTTATTTTGAATTGTTTTTGCATGTTTTGATTAAAACAGGTTGTAAATGATTGTTTGCCTCGGGAAACATGGAGCGAATGCCATCCATTGTCAAGAAAAGATCATTTATAGCCACTCATGCCTAGAAAAGCCTTATTACTCGGTTTAAATGCCTTTATAATCCCATTATTGAATTTATTTTGAATTGTTTTTATATTTTTTGATTAAAACATATTGTAATTGATTGTTTGCCGTGGGAAACATGGAGCGAAAGCCATCCATTGTCAAGAAAAGATCATTTATAGCCACTCATGCCTAGAAAAGCCTTATTACTCGGTTTAAATGCCTTTATAATCCCATTATTGAATTTATTTTGAATTGTTTTTGCATGTTTTGATTAAAACAGGTTGTAAATGATTGTTTGCCTCGGGAAACATGGAGCGAATGCCATCCATTGTCAAGAAAAGATCATTTATAGCCACTCATACCTAGAAAAGCCTTATTACTCGGTTTAAATGCCTTTATAATCCCATTATTGAATTTATTTTGAATTGTTTTTATATTTTTTGATTAAAACAGGTTGTAATTGATTGTTTGCCTCGGGAAACATGGAGCGAAAACCATCCATTGTCAAGAAAAGATCATTTGTAGTCACTCATGCCTAGAAAAGCCTTATTACTCGGTTTAAATGCCTTTATAATCCCATTATTGAATTCATTTTGAATTTTTTTTACATTTTTTGATTAAAACAGATTGTAATTGATTGTTTACCTCGGGAAACATGGAGCGAAAGCCATCTATAGTCAAGAAAAGTTCATTTATAGTCACTTATGCCTAGCAAAGCCTTATTACTCAGTTTAAATGCCTTTATAATCCCATTATTGAATTTATTTTGAATTGTTTTTATATTTTTTGATTAAAACAGATTGTAATTAATTGTTTGCCGTGGGAAACATGGAGCGAAAGCCATCCATTGTCAAGAAAAGATCATTTATAGTCACTCATGCCTAGAAAAGCCTTATTACTCGGTTTAAATGCCTTTATAATCCCATTATTGAATTTATTTTGAATTTTTTTTACATTTTTTGAGTAAAACAAATTGTAATTGATTGTTTAACTTGGGAAATATGGAGCGAAAGCCATCCATTGTCAAGAAAAGATCATTTATAGTCACTCATACCTAGAAAAGCCTTATTACTCGGTTTAAATGCCTTTATAATCCCATTATTGAATTTATTTTGAATTGTTTTTACATTTTTTGATTAAAACAGATTGTAATTGATTGTTTGCCTCGTGAAACATGGAGCGAAAGCCATCCATTGTCAAGAAAAGATCATTTATAGCCACTCATGCCTAGAAAAGCCTTATTACTCGGTTTAAATGCCTTTATAATCCCATTATTGAATTTATTTTGAATTGTTTTTATATTTTTTTTTTAAAACAGATTGTAATTGATTGTTTGCCGTGGGAAACATGGAGCGAAAGCCATCCATTGTTAAGAAAAGATCATTTATAGCCACTCATGCCTAGAAAAGCCTTATTACTCGGTTTAAATGCCTTTATAATCCCATTATTGAATTTATTTTGAATTGTTTTTACATGTTTTGATTAAAACAGGTTGTAATTGATTGTTTGCCTTGGGAAACATGGAGCGAAAGCCATCCACTGTCAAGAAAAGATCATTTATAGCCACTCATACCTAGAAAAGCCTTATTACTCGGTTTAAATGCCTTTATAATCCCATTATTGAATTTATTTTGAATTGTTTTTACATTTTTTGATTAAAACAGGTTGTAATTGATTGTTTGCCTCGGGAAACATGGAGCGAAAGCCATCCATTGTCAAGAAAAGATCATTTATAGTCACTCATTCCTAGAAAAGCCTTATTACTCGGTTTAAATGCCTTTATAATCCCATTATTGAATTTATTTTGAATTTTTTTTACATTTTTTGATTAAAACAAATTGTAATTGATTGTTTGCCTCGGGAAACATGGAGCAAAACCCATCCATTGTCAAGAATAGATCATTTATAATCACTCAAGCCTAGAAAAGCCTTATTACTCGGTTTAAATGCTTTTATAATCCCATTATTGAATTTATTTTGAATTGTTTTTACATTTTTTGATTAAAACATATTGTAATTGATTGTTTGCCTCGGGAAACATGGAGCGAAAGCCATCCATTGTAAAGAAAAGTTCATTTACAGTCACTCATGCCTAGAAAAGCCTTATTACTCGGTTTAAATGCCTTTATAATCCCATTATTGAAGTTATTTTGAATTGTTTTTATATTTTTTGATTAAAACAGATTGTAATTGATTGTTTGCCTCGGGAAACATGGAGCGAAAGCCATCCATCGTCAAGAAAAGTTCATTTATAGTCACTCATGCCTAGAAAAGCCTTAATACTCGTTTTAAATGCTTTTATAATCCCATAATTGAATTTAATTTGAATCTTTTTACATTTTTTGATTAAAACAGATTCTAATTGATTGTTTGCCTCGGGAAACGTGGAGTGAAAGCCATCCATTGTCAAGAAAAGATCATTTATAGTCACTCATGCCTAGAAAAGCTTTATTACTCGGTTTAAATGCCTTTATAATCCCATTATTGAATTTATTTTGAATTGTTTTTACATTTTTTGATTAAAACAGATTGTAATTGATTGTTTTCCTCGGGAAACATGGAGCGAAAGCCATCCATAGTCAAGAAAAGTTCATTTATAGTCACTTATGCCTAGCAAAGCCTTATTACTCGGTTTAAATGCCTTTATAATCCCATTATCGAATTTATTTTGAATTGTTTTTACATTTTTTGATTAAAACAGATTGTAATTGATTTTTTGCCTCGGGAAACATGGAGCGAAAGCCATCCATTGTCAAGAAAAGATCATTTATAGCCACTCATGCCTAGAAAAGCCTTATTACTCGGTTTAAATGCCTTTATAATCCCATTATTGAATTTATTTTGAATTGTTTTTATATTTTTTGATTAAAACAGATTGTAATTGATTGTTTGCCGTGGGAAACATGGAGCGAAAGCCATCCATTGTCAAGAAAAGATCATTTATAGCCACTCATGCCTAGAAAAGCCTTATTACTCGGTTTAAATGCCTTTATAATCCCATTATTGAATTTATTTTGAATTGTTTTTGCATGTTTTGATTAAAACAGGTTGTAAATGATTGTTTGCCTCGGGAAACATGGAGCGAATGCCATCCATTGTCAAGAAAAGATCATTTATAGCCACTCATACCTAGAAAAGCCTTATTACTCGGTTTAAATGCCTTTATAATCCCATTATTGAATTTATTTTGAATTGTTTTTATATTTTTTGATTAAAACAGGTTGTAATTGATTGTTTGCCTCGGGAAACATGGAGCGAAAACCATCCATTGTCAAGAAAAGATCATTTGTAGTCACTCATGCCTAGAAAAGCCTTATTACTCGGTTTAAATGCCTTTATAATCCCATTATTGAATTCATTTTGAATTTTTTTTACATTTTTTGATTAAAACAGATTGTAATTGATTGTTTACCTCGGGAAACATGGAGCGAAAGCCATCTATAGTCAAGAAAAGTTCATTTATAGTCACTTATGCCTAGCAAAGCCTTATTACTCGGTTTAAATGCCTTTATAATCCCATTATTGAATTTATTTTGAATTGTTTTTATATTTTTTGATTAAAACAGATTGTAATTAATTGTTTGCCTTGGGAAACATGGAGCGAAAGCCATCCATTGTCAAGAAAAGATCATTTATAGTCACTCATGCCTAGAAAAGCCTTATTACTCGGTTTAAATGCCTTTATAATCCCATTATTGAATTTATTTTGAATTTTTTTTACATTTTTTGAGTAAAACAAATTGTAATTGATTGTTTAACTTGGGAAATATGGAGCGAAATCCATCCATTGTCAAGAAAAGATCATTTATAGTCACTCATACCTAGAAAAGCCTTATTACTCGGTTTAAATGCCTTTATAATCCCATTATTGAATTTATTTTGAATTGTTTTTACATTTTTTGATTAAAACAGATTGTAATTGATTGTTTACCTCGTGAAACATGGAGCGAAAGCCATCCATTGTCAAGAAAAGATCATTTATAGCCACTCATGCCTAGAAAAGCCTTATTACTCGGTTTAAATGCCTTTATAATCCCATTATTGAATTTATTTTGAATTGTTTTTATATATTTTTTTTAAAACAGATTGTAATTGATTGTTTGCCGTGGGAAACATGGAGCGAAAGCCATCCATTGTTAAGAAAAGATCATTTATAGCCACTCATGCCTAGAAAAGCCTTATTACTCGGTTTAAATGCCTTTATAATCCCATTATTGAATTTATTTTGAATTGTTTTTACATGTTTTGATTAAAACAGGTTGTAATTGATTGTTTGCCTCGGGAAACATGGAGCGAAAGCCATCCACTGTCAAGAAAAGATCATTTATAGCCACTCATACCTAGAAAAGCCTTATTACTCGGTTTAAATGCCTTTATAATCCCATTATTGAATTTATTTTGAATTGTTTTTACATTTTTTGATTAAAACAGGTTGTAATTGATTGTTTGCCTCGGGAAACATGGAGCGAAAGCCATCCATTGTCAAGAAAAGATCATTTATAGTCACTCATGCCTAGAAAAGCCTTATTACTCGGTTTAAATGCCTTTATAATCCCATTATTGAATTTATTTTGAATTTTTTTTACATTTTTTGATTAAAACAAATTGTAATTGATTGTTTGCCTCGGGAAACATGGAGCAAAACCCATCCATTGTCAAGAATAGATCATTTATAATCACTTAAGCCTAGAAAAGCCTTATTACTCGGTTTAAATGCTTTTATAATCCCATTATTGAATTTATTTTGAATTGTTTTTACATTTTTTGATTAAAACATATTGTAATTGATTGTTTGCCTCGGGAAACATGGAGCGAAAGCCATCCATTGTCAAGAAAAGTTCATTTACAGTCACTCATGCCTAGAAAAGCCTTATTACTCGGTTTAAATGCCTTTATAATCCCATTATTGAAGTTATTTTGAATTGTTTTTATATTTTTTGATTAAAACAGATTGTAATTGATTGTTTGCCTCGGGAAACATGGAGCGAAAGCCATCCATCGTCAAGAAAAGTTCATTTATAGTCACTCATGCCTAGAAAAGCCTTAATACTCGTTTTAAATGCTTTTATAATCCCATAATTGAATTTAATTTGAATCTTTTTACATTTTTTGATTAAAACAGATTCTAATTGATTGTTTGCCTCGGGAAACGTGGAGTGAAAGCCATCCATTGTCAAGAAAAGATCATTTATAGTCACTCATGCCTAGAAAAGCTTTATTACTCGGTTTAAATGCCTTTATAATCCCATTATTGAATTTATTTTGAATTGTTTTTACATTTTTTGATTAAAACAGATTGTAATTGATTGTTTTCCTCGGGAAACATGGAGCGAAAGCCATCCATAGTCAAGAAAAGTTCATTTATAGTCACTTATGCCTAGCAAAGCCTTATTACTCGGTTTAAATGCCTTTATAATCCCATTATTGAATTTATTTTGAATTGTTTTTATATTTTTTGATTAAAACAGATTGTAATTAATTGTTTGCCGTGGGAAACATGGAGCGAAAGCCATCCATTGTCAAGAAAAGATCATTTATAGTCACTCATGCCTAGAAAAGCCTTATTACTCGGTTTAAATGCCTTTATAATCCCATTATTGAATTTATTTTGAATTTTTTTTACATTTTTTGATTAAAACAGATTGTAATTGATTGTTTGCCTCGGGAAACATGGAGCGAAAGCCATCCATTGTCAAGAAAAGTTCATTTACAGTCACTCATGCGTAGAAAAGCCTTATTACTCGGTTTAAATGCCTTTATAATCCCATTATTGAAGTTATTTTGAATTGTTTTTATATTTTTTGATTAAAACAGATTGTAATTGATTGTTTGCCTTGGGAAACATGGAGCGAAAGCCATCCATCGTCAGGAAAAGTTCATTTATAGTCACTCATGCCTAGAAAAGCCTTAATACTCGTTTTAAATGGTTTTATAATCCCATAATTGAATTTAATTTGAATCTTTTTACATTTTTTGATTAAAACAGATTCTAATTGATTGTTTGCCTCGGGAAACGTGGAGTGAAAGCCATCCATTGTCAAGAAAAGATCATTTATAGTCACTCATGCCTAGAAAAGCCTTATTACTCGGTTTAAATGCCTTTATAATCCCATTATTGAATTTATTTTGAATTGTTTTTACATTTTTTGATTAAAACAGATTGTAATTGATTGTTTTCCTCGGGAAACTTGGAGCGAAAGCCATCCATAGTCAAGAAAAGTTCATTTATAGTCACTTATGCCTAGCAAAGCCTTATTACTCGGTTTAAATGCCTTTATAATCCCATTATCGAATTTATTTTGAATTGTTTTTACATTTTTTGATTAAAACAGATTGTAATTGATTGTTTGCCTCGGGAAACATGGAGCGAAAGCCATCCATTGTCAAGAAAAGATCATTTATAGCCACTCATGCCTAGAAAAGCCTTATTACTCGATTTAAATGCCTTTATAATCCCATTATTGAATTTATTTTGAATTGTTTTTACTTTTTTGATTAAAACAGGTTGTAATTGATTGTTTGCCTCGGGAAACATGGAGCGAAAACCATCCATTATCAAGAAAAGATCATTTATAGTCACTCATGCCTAGCAAAGCCTTATTACTCGGTTTAAATGCCTTTATAATCCCATTATTGAATTTATTTTGGATTGTTTTTTATATTTTTTGATTAAAACAGATTGTAATTGATTGTTTGCCGTGGGAAACATGGAGCAAAAGCCATCCATTGTCAAGAAAAGATCATTTATAGTCACTCATGCCTAGAAAAGCCTTATTACTCGGTTTAAATGCCTTTATAATCCCATTATTGAATTTATTTTGAATTTTTTTTACATTTTTTGAGTAAAACAGATTGTAATTGATTGTTTACCTTGGGAAATATGGAGCGAAAGCCGTCCATTGTCAAGAAAAGATCATTTATAGTCACTCATGCTTAGAAAAGCCTTATTACTCGGTTTAAATGCCTTTATAATCCCATTATTGAATTTATTTTGAATTATTTTTACATTTTTTGATTAAAACAGATTGTAATTGATTGTTTGCCTCGGGAAACATGGAGCGAAAGCCATCCATTGTCAAGAAAAGATCATTTATAGCCACTCATGCCTAGAAAAGCCTTATTACTCGGTTTCAATGCCTTTATAATCCCATTATTGAATTTATTTTGAATTGTTTTTATGTTTTTTGATTAAAACAGATTGTAATTGATTGTTTGCCGTGGGAGACATGGAGCGAAAGCCATCCATTGTCAAGAAAAGATCATTTATAGCCACTCATGCCTAGAAAAGCCTTATTACTCGGTTTAAATGCCTTTATAATCCCATTATTGAATTTATTTTGGATTGTTTTTTATATTTTTTGATTAAAACAGATTGTAATTGATTGTTTGCCGTGGGAAACATGGAGCAAAAGCCATCCATTGTCAAGAAAAGATCATTTATAGTCACTCATGCCTAGAAAAGCCTTATTACTCGGTTTAAATGCCTTTATAATCCCATTATTGAATTCATTTTGAATTTTTTTTACATTTTTTGATTAAAACAGATTGTAATTGATTGTTTACCTCGGGAAACATGGAGCGAAAGCCATCTATAGTCAAGAAAAGTTCATTTATAGTCACTTATGCCTAGCAAAGCCTTATTACTCGGTTTAAATGCCTTTATAATCCCATTATTGAATTTATTTTGAATTGTTTTTATATTTTTTGATTAAAACAGATTGTAATTGATTGTTTGCCGTGGGAAACATGGAGCGAAAGCCATCCATTGTCAAGAAAAGATCATTTATAGTCACTCATGCCTAGAAAAGCCTTATTACTCGGTTTAAATGCCTTTATAATGCCATTATTGAATTTATTTTGAATTGTTTTTACATTTTTTGATTAAAACAGATTGTAATTGATTGTTTGCCTCAGGAAACATGGAGCGAAAGCCATCCATTGTCAAGAAAAGATCATTTATAGTCACTCATGCCTAGAAAAGCCTTATTACTCGGTTTAAATGCCTTTATAATCCCATTATTGAATTTATTTTGAATTTTTTTTACATTTTTTGATTAAAACAGATTGTAATTGATTGTTTACCTCGGGAAACATGAAGCGAAAGCCATCCATAGTCAAGAAAAGATCATTTATAGTCACTCATGCCTAGAAAAGCCTTATTACTCGGTTTAAATGCATTTATAATCCCATTATTGAATTTATTTTGAATTTTTTTTTACATTTTTGATTAAAACAGATTGTAATTGATTGTTTACCTCGGGAAACATGGAGCGAAAACCATCCATTGTCAAGAAAAGATCATTTATAGACACTCATGCCTAGAAAAGCCTTATTACTCGGTTTAAATGCCTTTATAATCCCATTATTGAATTTCTTTTGAATTTTGTTTACATTTTTTGATTAAAACATATTGTAATTGATTGTTTGCCACGGGAAACATGGAGAGAAAGCCATCCATTGTCAAGAAAAGATCATTTATAGGCACTCATGCCTAGAAAAGCCTTATTACTCGGTTTAAATGCCTTTATAATGCCATTATTGAATTTATTTTGAATTGTTTTTACATGTTTTGATTAAAACAGGTTGTAATTGATTGTTTGCCTTGGGAAACATGGAGCGAAAGCTATCCACTGTCAAGAAAAGATCATTTATAGCCACTCATACCTAGAAAAGCCTTATTACTCGGTTTAAATGCCTTTATAATCCCATTATTGAATTTATTTTGAATTGTTTTTACATTTTTTGATTAAAACAGGTTGTAATTGATTGTTTGCCTCGGGAAACATGGAGCGAAAGCCATCCATTGTCAAGAAAAGATCATTTATAGTCACTCATTCCTAGAAAAGCCTTATTACTCGGTTTAAATGCCTTTATAATCCCATTATTGAATTTATTTTGAATTTTTTTTACATTTTTTGATTAAAACAAATTGTAATTGATTGTTTGCCTCGGGAAACATGGAGCAAAACCCATCCATTGTCAAGAATAGATCATTTATAATCACTCAAGCCTAGAAAAGCCTTATTACTCGGTTTAAATGCTTTTATAATCCCATTATTGAATTTATTTTGAATTGTTTTTACATTTTTTGATTAAAACATATTGTAATTGATTGTTTGCCTCGGGAAACATGGAGCGAAAGCCATCCATTGTAAAGAAAAGTTCATTTACAGTCACTCATGCCTAGAAAAGCCTTATTACTCGGTTTAAATGCCTTTATAATCCCATTATTGAAGTTATTTTGAATTGTTTTTATATTTTTTGATTAAAACAGATTGTAATTGATTGTTTGCCTCGGGAAACATGGAGCGAAAGCCATCCATCGTCAAGAAAAGTTCATTTATAGTCACTCATGCCTAGAAAAGCCTTAATACTCGTTTTAAATGCTTTTATAATCCCATAATTGAATTTAATTTGAATCTTTTTACATTTTTTGATTAAAACAGATTCTAATTGATTGTTTGCCTCGGGAAACGTGGAGTGAAAGCCATCCATTGTCAAGAAAAGATCATTTATAGTCACTCATGCCTAGAAAAGCTTTATTACTCGGTTTAAATGCCTTTATAATCCCATTATTGAATTTATTTTGAATTGTTTTTACATTTTTTGATTAAAACAGATTGTAATTGATTGTTTTCCTCGGGAAACATGGAGCGAAAGCCATCCATAGTCAAGAAAAGTTCATTTATAGTCACTTATGCCTAGCAAAGCCTTATTACTCGGTTTAAATGCCTTTATAATCCCATTATCGAATTTATTTTGAATTGTTTTTACATTTTTTGATTAAAACAGATTGTAATTGATTTTTTGCCTCGGGAAACATGGAGCGAAAGCCATCCATTGTCAAGAAAAGATCATTTATAGCCACTCATGCCTAGAAAAGCCTTATTACTCGGTTTAAATGCCTTTATAATCCCATTATTGAATTTATTTTGAATTGTTTTTATATTTTTTGATTAAAACAGATTGTAATTGATTGTTTGCCGTGGGAAACATGGAGCGAAAGCCATCCATTGTCAAGAAAAGATCATTTATAGCCACTCATGCCTAGAAAAGCCTTATTACTCGGTTTAAATGCCTTTATAATCCCATTATTGAATTTATTTTGAATTGTTTTTGCATGTTTTGATTAAAACAGGTTGTAAATGATTGTTTGCCTCGGGAAACATGGAGCGAATGCCATCCATTGTCAAGAAAAGATCATTTATAGCCACTCATACCTAGAAAAGCCTTATTACTCGGTTTAAATGCCTTTATAATCCCATTATTGAATTTATTTTGAATTGTTTTTATATTTTTTGATTAAAACAGGTTGTAATTGATTGTTTGCCTCGGGAAACATGGAGCGAAAACCATCCATTGTCAAGAAAAGATCATTTGTAGTCACTCATGCCTAGAAAAGCCTTATTACTCGGTTTAAATGCCTTTATAATCCCATTATTGAATTCATTTTGAATTTTTTTTACATTTTTTGATTAAAACAGATTGTAATTGATTGTTTACCTCGGGAAACATGGAGCGAAAGCCATCTATAGTCAAGAAAAGTTCATTTATAGTCACTTATGCCTAGCAAAGCCTTATTACTCGGTTTAAATGCCTTTATAATCCCATTATTGAATTTATTTTGAATTGTTTTTATATTTTTTGATTAAAACAGATTGTAATTAATTGTTTGCCTTGGGAAACATGGAGCGAAAGCCATCCATTGTCAAGAAAAGATCATTTATAGTCACTCATGCCTAGAAAAGCCTTATTACTCGGTTTAAATGCCTTTATAATCCCATTATTGAATTTATTTTGAATTTTTTTTACATTTTTTGAGTAAAACAAATTGTAATTGATTGTTTAACTTGGGAAATATGGAGCGAAATCCATCCATTGTCAAGAAAAGATCATTTATAGTCACTCATACCTAGAAAAGCCTTATTACTCGGTTTAAATGCCTTTATAATCCCATTATTGAATTTATTTTGAATTGTTTTTACATTTTTTGATTAAAACAGATTGTAATTGATTGTTTACCTCGTGAAACATGGAGCGAAAGCCATCCATTGTCAAGAAAAGATCATTTATAGCCACTCATGCCTAGAAAAGCCTTATTACTCGGTTTAAATGCCTTTATAATCCCATTATTGAATTTATTTTGAATTGTTTTTATATATTTTTTTTAAAACAGATTGTAATTGATTGTTTGCCGTGGGAAACATGGAGCGAAAGCCATCCATTGTTAAGAAAAGATCATTTATAGCCACTCATGCCTAGAAAAGCCTTATTACTCGGTTTAAATGCCTTTATAATCCCATTATTGAATTTATTTTGAATTGTTTTTACATGTTTTGATTAAAACAGGTTGTAATTGATTGTTTGCCTCGGGAAACATGGAGCGAAAGCCATCCACTGTCAAGAAAAGATCATTTATAGCCACTCATACCTAGAAAAGCCTTATTACTCGGTTTAAATGCCTTTATAATCCCATTATTGAATTTATTTTGAATTGTTTTTACATTTTTTGATTAAAACAGGTTGTAATTGATTGTTTGCCTCGGGAAACATGGAGCGAAAGCCATCCATTGTCAAGAAAAGATCATTTATAGTCACTCATGCCTAGAAAAGCCTTATTACTCGGTTTAAATGCCTTTATAATCCCATTATTGAATTTATTTTGAATTTTTTTTACATTTTTTGATTAAAACAAATTGTAATTGATTGTTTGCCTCGGGAAACATGGAGCAAAACCCATCCATTGTCAAGAATAGATCATTTATAATCACTCAAGCCTAGAAAAGCCTTATTACTCGGTTTAAATGCTTTTATAATCCCATTATTGAATTTATTTTGAATTGTTTTTACATTTTTTGATTAAAACATATTGTAATTGATTGTTTGCCTCGGGAAACATGGAGCGAAAGCCATCCATTGTCAAGAAAAGTTCATTTACAGTCACTCATGCCTAGAAAAGCCTTATTACTCGGTTTAAATGCCTTTATAATCCCATTATTGAAGTTATTTTGAATTGTTTTTATATTTTTTGATTAAAACAGATTGTAATTGATTGTTTGCCTCGGGAAACATGGAGCGAAAGCCATCCATCGTCAAGAAAAGTTCATTTATAGTCACTCATGCCTAGAAAAGCCTTAATACTCGTTTTAAATGCTTTTATAATCCCATAATTGAATTTAATTTGAATCTTTTTACATTTTTTGATTAAAACAGATTCTAATTGATTGTTTGCCTCGGGAAACGTGGAGTGAAAGCCATCCATTGTCAAGAAAAGATCATTTATAGTCACTCATGCCTAGAAAAGCTTTATTACTCGGTTTAAATGCCTTTATAATCCCATTATTGAATTTATTTTGAATTGTTTTTACATTTTTTGATTAAAACAGATTGTAATTGATTGTTTTCCTCGGGAAACATGGAGCGAAAGCCATCCATAGTCAAGAAAAGTTCATTTATAGTCACTTATGCCTAGCAAAGCCTTATTACTCGGTTTAAATGCCTTTATAATCCCATTATTGAATTTATTTTGAATTGTTTTTATATTTTTTGATTAAAACAGATTGTAATTAATTGTTTGCTGTGGGAAACATGGAGCGAAAGCCATCCATTGTCAAGAAAAGATCATTTATAGTCACTCATGCCTAGAAAAGCCTTATTACTCGGTTTAAATGCCTTTATAATCCCATTATTGAATTTATTTTGAATTTTTTTTACATTTTTTGATTAAAACAGATTGTAATTGATTGTTTGCCTCGGGAAACATGGAGCGAAAGCCATCCATTGTCAAGAAAAGTTCATTTACAGTCACTCATGCGTAGAAAAGCCTTATTACTCGGTTTAAATGCCTTTATAATCCCATTATTGAAGTTATTTTGAATTGTTTTTATATTTTTTGATTAAAACAGATTGTAATTGATTGTTTGCCTTGGGAAACATGGAGCGAAAGCCATCCATCGTCAGGAAAAGTTCATTTATAGTCACTCATGCCTAGAAAAGCCTTAATACTCGTTTTAAATGGTTTTATAATCCCATAATTGAATTTAATTTGAATCTTTTTACATTTTTTGATTAAAACAGATTCTAATTGATTGTTTGCCTCGGGAAACGTGGAGTGAAAGCCATCCATTGTCAAGAAAAGATCATTTATAGTCACTCATGCCTAGAAAAGCCTTATTACTCGGTTTAAATGCCTTTATAATCCCATTATTGAATTTATTTTGAATTGTTTTTACATTTTTTGATTAAAACAGATTGTAATTGATTGTTTTCCTCGGGAAACTTGGAGCGAAAGCCATCCATAGTCAAGAAAAGTTCATTTATAGTCACTTATGCCTAGCAAAGCCTTATTACTCGGTTTAAATGCCTTTATAATCCCATTATCGAATTTATTTTGAATTGTTTTTACATTTTTTGATTAAAACAGATTGTAATTGATTGTTTGCCTCGGGAAACATGGAGCGAAAGCCATCCATTGTCAAGAAAAGATCATTTATAGCCACTCATGCCTAGAAAAGCCTTATTACTCGATTTAAATGCCTTTATAATCCCATTATTGAATTTATTTTGAATTGTTTTTACTTTTTTGATTAAAACAGGTTGTAATTGATTGTTTGCCTCGGGAAACATGGAGCGAAAACCATCCATTATCAAGAAAAGATCATTTATAGTCACTCATGCGTAGCAAAGCCTTATTACTCGGTTTAAATGCCTTTATAATCCCATTATTGAATTTATTTTGGATTGTTTTTTATATTTTTTGATTAAAACAGATTGTAATTGATTGTTTGCCGTGGGAAACATGGAGCAAAAGCCATCCATTGTCAAGAAAAGATCATTTATAGTCACTCATGCCTAGAAAAGCCTTATTACTCGGTTTAAATGCCTTTATAATCCCATTATTGAATTTATTTTGAATTTTTTTTACATTTTTTGAGTAAAACAGATTGTAATTGATTGTTTACCTTGGGAAATATGGAGCGAAAGCCGTCCATTGTCAAGAAAAGATCATTTATAGTCACTCATGCTTAGAAAAGCCTTATTACTCGGTTTAAATGCCTTTATAATCCCATTATTGAATTTATTTTGAATTATTTTTACATTTTTTGATTAAAACAGATTGTAATTGATTGTTTGCCTCGGGAAACATGGAGCGAAAGCCATCCATTGTCAAGAAAAGATCATTTATAGCCACTCATGCCTAGAAAAGCCTTATTACTCGGTTTCAATGCCTTTATAATCCCATTATTGAATTTATTTTGAATTGTTTTTATGTTTTTTGATTAAAACAGATTGTAATTGATTGTTTGCCGTGGGAGACATGGAGCGAAAGCCATCCATTGTCAAGAAAAGATCATTTATAGCCACTCATGCCTAGAAAAGCCTTATTACTCGGTTTAAATGCCTTTATAATCCCATTATTGAATTTATTTTGGATTGTTTTTTATATTTTTTGATTAAAACAGATTGTAATTGATTGTTTGCCGTGGGAAACATGGAGCAAAAGCCATCCATTGTCAAGAAAAGATCATTTATAGTCACTCATGCCTAGAAAAGCCTTATTACTCGGTTTAAATGCCTTTATAATCCCATTATTGAATTCATTTTGAATTTTTTTTACATTTTTTGATTAAAACAGATTGTAATTGATTGTTTACCTCGGGAAACATGGAGCGAAAGCCATCTATAGTCAAGAAAAGTTCATTTATAGTCACTTATGCCTAGCAAAGCCTTATTACTCGGTTTAAATGCCTTTATAATCCCATTATTGAATTTATTTTGAATTGTTTTTATATTTTTTGATTAAAACAGATTGTAATTGATTGTTTGCCGTGGGAAACATGGAGCGAAAGCCATCCATTGTCAAGAAAAGATCATTTATAGTCACTCATGCCTAGAAAAGCCTTATTACTCGGTTTAAATGCCTTTATAATGCCATTATTGAATTTATTTTGAATTGTTTTTACATTTTTTGATTAAAACAGATTGTAATTGATTGTTTGCCTCAGGAAACATGGAGCGAAAGCCATCCATTGTCAAGAAAAGATCATTTATAGTCACTCATGCCTAGAAAAGCCTTATTACTCGGTTTAAATGCCTTTATAATCCCATTATTGAATTTATTTTGAATTTTTTTTACATTTTTTGATTAAAACAGATTGTAATTGATTGTTTACCTCGGGAAACATGAAGCGAAAGCCATCCATAGTCAAGAAAAGATCATTTATAGTCACTCATGCCTAGAAAAGCCTTATTACTCGGTTTAAATGCATTTATAATCCCATTATTGAATTTATTTTGAATTTTTTTTTACATTTTTGATTAAAACAGATTGTAATTGATTGTTTACCTCGGGAAACATGGAGCGAAAACCATCCATTGTCAAGAAAAGATCATTTATAGACACTCATGCCTAGAAAAGCCTTATTACTCGGTTTAAATGCCTTTATAATCCCATTATTGAATTTCTTTTGAATTTTGTTTACATTTTTTGATTAAAACATATTGTAATTGATTGTTTGCCACGGGAAACATGGAGAGAAAGCCATCCATTGTCAAGAAAAGATCATTTATAGGCACTCATGCCTAGAAAAGCCTTATTACTCGGTTTAAATGCCTTTAGAATCCCATTATTGAATTTATTTTGAATTGTTTTTACATTTTTTGATTAAAACAGGTTGTAATTGATTGTTTGCCTCGGGAAACATGGAGCGAAAACCATCCATTGTCAAGAAAAGATCATTTATAGTCACTCATGCCTAGAAAAGCCTTATTACTCGGTTTAAATGCCTTTACAATCCCATTATTGAATTTATTTTGAATTTTTTTTACATTTTTTGATTAAAACAGATTGTAATTGATTGTTTACCTCGGGAAACATGGAGCGAAAGCCATCCATTGTCAAGAAAAGTTCATTTATAGTCACTCATGCCTAGAAAAGCCTTATTACTCGGTTTAAATGCCTTTATAAACCCATTATTGAAGTTATTTTGAATTGTTTTTATATTTTTTGATTAAAACAGTTTGTAATTGATTGTTTGCCTTGGTAAACATGGAGCGAAAGCCATCCATCGTCAAGAAAAGTTCATTTATAGTCACTCATGCCTAGAAAAGCCTTAATACTCGTTTTAAATGCTTTTATAATCCCATAATTGAATTTAATTTGATTTTTTTTTACATTTTTTGATTAAAACATATTGTAATTGATTGTTTACCTCGGGAAACATGGAGCGAAAGCCATCCATAGTCAAGAAAAGTTCATTTATAGTCACTCATGCCTAGAAAAGCCTTATTACTCGGTTTAAATGCCTTTATAATCCCATTATTGAAGTTATTTTGAATTGTTTTTATATTTTTTGATTAAAACAGACTGTAATTGATTGTTTGCCTCGGGAAACGTGGAGCGAAAGCCATCCATTGTCAAGAAAAGATCATTTATAGTCACTCACGCCTAGAAAAGCCTTATTACTCGGTTTAAATGCCTTTATAATCCCATTATTGAATTTATTTTGAATTTTTTTTACATTTTTTGATTAAAACAGATTGTAATTGATTGTTTGCCTCGGGAAACATGGAGCGAAAGCCATCCATTGTCAAGAAAAGTTCATTTACAGTCACTCATGCCTAGAAAAGCCTTATTACTCGGTTTAAATGCCTTTATAATCCCATTATTGAAGTTATTTTGAATTGTTTTTATATTTTTTGATTAAAACAGATTGTAATTGATTGTTTGCCTTGGGAAACATGGAGCGAAAGCCATCCATCGTCAAGAAAAGTTCATTTATAGTCACTCATGCCTAGAAAAGCCTTAATACTCGGTTTAAATGCCTTTATAATCCCATTATTGAATTTATTTTGAATTTTTTTTACATTTTTTGATTAAACCAGATTGTAATTGATTGTTTGCCTCGGGAAACATGGAGCGAAAGCCATCCATAGTAAAGAAAAGTTCATTTATAGTCACTTATGCCTAGCAAAGCCTTATTACTCGGTTTAAATGCCTTTATAATCCCATTATTGAATTTATTTTGAATTGTTTTTACATTTTTTGATTAAAACTGATTGTAATTGATTGTTTGCCTCGGGAAACATGGACCGAAAGCCATCCATTGTCAAGAAAAGATCATTTATAGTCACTCATGCCTAGAAAAGCCTTATTACTCGGTTTAAATACCTTTATAATCCCATTATTGAAGTTATTTTGAATTGTTTTTATATTTTTTGATTAAAACAGATTGTAATTGATTGTTTGCCTCGGGAAACGTGGAGCGAAAGCCATCCATCGTCAAGAAAAGTTCATTTATAGTCACTCATGCCTAGAAAAGCCTTAATACTCGGTTTAAATGCCTTTATAATCCCATTATTGAATTTATTTTGAATTTTTTTTACATTTTTTGATTAAACCAGATTGTAATTAATTGTTTGCCTCGGGAAACATGGAGCGAAAGCCATCCATAGTAAAGAAAAGTTCATTTATAGTCACTTATGCCTAGCAAAGCCTTATTACTCAGTTTAAATGCCTTTATAATCCCATTATTGAATTTATTTTGAATTGTTTTTACATTTTTTGATTAAAACTGATTGTAATTGATTGTTTGCCTCGGGAAACATGGACCGAAAGCCATCCATTGTCAAGAAAAGATCATTTATAGTCACTCATGCCTAGAAAAGCCTTATTACTCGGTTTAAATGCCTTTATAATCCCATAATTGAATTTAATTTGAATTTTTTTTCATTTTTTGATTAAAACAGATTCTAATTGATTGTTTGCCTCGGGAAACGTGGAGGGAAAGCCATTCATTGTCAAGAAAAGATCATTTATAGCCACTCATGCCTAGAAAAGCCTTATTACTCGGTTTAAATGCCTTTATAATCCCATTATTGAATTTATTTTGAATTGTTTTTACATTTTTTGATTAAAACTGATTGTAATTGATTGTTTGCCTCAGGAAACGTGGAGCGAAAGCCATCCATTGTCAAGAAAAGATCATTTATAGTCACTCATGCCTAGAAAAGCCTTATTACTCGGTTTAAATGCCTTTATAATCCCATTACTGAATTTATTTTGAATTTTTTTTACATTTTTTGATTAAAACAGATTGTAATTGATTGTTTGCCTCGGGAAACATGGAGCGAAAGCCATCCATTGTCAAGAAAAGATCATTTATAGCCACTCATGCCTTGAAAAGCCTTATTACTCGGTTTAAATGCCTTTATAATCCCATTATTGAATTTATTTTGAATTGTTTTTACATGTTTTGATTAAAACTGATTGTAATTGATTGTTTGCCTCGGGAAACATGGAGCGAAAGCCATCCATTGTCAAGAAAAGATCATTTATAGACACTCATGCCTAGAAAAGCCTTATTACTCGGTCTAAATGCCTTTATAATCGCATTATTGAATTTCTTTTGAATTTTGTTTACATTTTTTGATTAAAACATATTGTAATTGATTGTTTGCCACGGGAAACATGGAGAGAAAGCCATCCATTGTCAAGAAAAGATCATTTATAGCCACTCATGCCTAGAAAAGCCTTATTACTCGGTTTAAATGCCTTTATAATCCCATTATTGAATTTATTTTGAATTGTTTTTACATTTTTTGATTAAAACAGGTTGTAATTGATTGTTTGCCTCGGGAAACATGGAGCGAAAACCATCCATTGTCAAGAAAAGATCATTTATAGTCACTCATGCCTAGAAAAGCCTTATTACTCGGTTTAAATGCCTTTACAATCCCATTATTGAATTTATTTTGAATTTTTTTTACATTTTTTTATTAAAACAGATTGTAATTGATTGTTTACCTCGGGAAACATGGAGCGAAAACCATCCATTGTCAAGAAAAGATCCTTTATAGCCACTCATGCCTAGAAAAGCCTTATTACTCGGTTTAAATGCCTTTATAATCCCATTATTGAATTTATTTTGAATTGTTTGTACATTTTTTGATTAAAACAGATTGTAATTGATTGTTTGCCTTGGGAAACATGGAGCGAAAGCCATCCATAGTAAAGAAAAGTTCATTTATAGTCACTTATGCCTAGCAAAGCCTTATTACTCGGTTTAAATGCCTTTATAATCCCATTATTGAATTTATTTTGAATTATTTTTACATTTTTTGATTAAAACTGATTGTAATTGATTGTTTGCCTCGGGAAACATGGAGCGAAAGCCATCCATTGTCAAGAAAAGATCATTTATAGTCACTCATGCCTAGAAAAGCCTTATTACTCGGTTTAAATGCCTTTATAATCCCATTATTGAAGTTATTTTGAATTGTTTTTATATTTTTTGATTAAAACAGATTGTAATTGATTGTTTGCCTTGGGAAACATGGAGCGAAAACCATCCATTGTCAAGAAAAGATCATTTATAGTCACTCATGCCTAGAAAAGCCTTAATACTCGTTTTAAATGCTTTTATAATCCCATAATTGAATTTAATTTGAATTTGTTTTCATTTTTTGATTAAAACAGATTGTAATTGATTGTTTGCCTCGGGAAACATGGAGCGAAAGCCATCCATTGTCAAGAAAAGATCATTTATAGTCACTCATGCCTAGCAAAGCCTTATTACTCGGTTTAAATGCCTTTACAATCCCATTATTGAATTTATTTTGAATTTTTTTTACATTTTTTGATTAAAACAGATTGTAATTGATTGTTTACCTCGGGAAACATGGAGCGAAAACCATCCATTGTCAAGAAAAGATCCTTTATAGCCACTCATGCCTAGAAAAGCCTTATTACTCGGTTTAAATGCCTTTATAATCCCATTATTGAATTTATTTTGAATTGTTTTTACATTTTTTGATTAAAACAGATTGTAATTGATTGTTTGCCTTGGGAAACATGGAGCGAAAGCCATCCATAGTAAAGAAAAGTTCATTTATAGTCACTTATGCCTAGCAAAGCCTTATTACTCGGTTTAAATGCCTTTATAATCCCATTATTGAATTTATTTTGAATTGTTTTTACATTTTTTGATTAAAACTGATTGTAATTGATTGTTTGCCTCGGGAAACATGGAGCGAAAGCCATCCATTGTCAAGAAAAGATCATTTATAGTCACTCATGCCTAGAAAAGCCTTATTACTCGGTTTAAATGCCTTTATAATCCCATTATTGAATTTATTTTCAATTGTTTTTACATTTTTTGATTAAAACTGATTGTAATTGATTGTTTGCCTCGGGAAACATGGAGCGAAAGCCATCCATTGTCAAGAAAAGATCATTTATAGCCACTCATGCCTAGAAAAGCCTTTTTACTCGGTTTAAATGCCTTTATAATCCCATTATTGAATTTATTTTGAATTGTTTTTACATGTTTTGATTAAAACTGATTGTAATTGATTGTTTGCCTCGGGAAACATGGAGCGAAAGCCATCCATTGTCAAGAAAAGATCATTTATAGACACTCATGCCTAGAAAAGCCTTATTACTCGGTCTAAATGCCTTTATAATCGCATTATTGAATTTCTTTTGAATTTTGTTTACATTTTTTGATTAAAACATATTGTAATTGATTGTTTGCCACGGGAAACATGGAGAGAAAGCCATCCATTGTCAAGAAAAGATCATTTATAGCCACTCATGCCTAGAAAAGCCTTATTACTCGGTTTAAATGCCTTTATAATCCCATTATTGAATTTATTTTGAATTGTTTTTACAAGTTTTGATTAAAACTGATTGTAATTGATTGTTTGCCTCGGGAAACATGGAGCGAAAGCCATCCATTGTCAAGAAAAGATCATTTATAGACACTCATGCCTAGAAAAGCCTTATTACTCGGTCTAAATGCCTTTATAATCGCATTATTGAATTTCTTTTGAATTTTGTTTACATTTTTTGATTAAAACATATTGTAATTGATTGTTTGCCACCGGAAACTTGGAGAGAAAGCCATCCATTGTCAAGAAAAGATCATTTATAGCCACTCATGCCTAGAAAAGCCTTATTACTCGGTTTAAATGCCTTTATAATCCCATTATTGAATTTATTTTGAATTGTTTTTACATTTTTTGATTAAAACAGGTTGTAATTGATTGTTTGCCTCGGGAAACATGGAGCGAAAACCATCCATTGTCAAGAAAAGATCATTTATAGTCACTCATGCCTAGAAAAGCCTTATTACTCGGTTTAAATGCCTTTACAATCCCATTATTGAATTTATTTTGAATTTTTTTTACATTTTTTGATTAAAACAGATTGTAATTGATTGTTTACCTCGGGAAACATGGAGCGAAAACCATCCATTGTCAAGAAAAGATCCTTTATAGCCACTCATGCCTAGAAAAGCCTTATTACTCGGTTTAAATGCCTTTATAATCCCATTATTGAATTTATTTTGAATTGTTTTTACATTTTTTGATTAAAACAGATTGTAATTGATTGTTTGCCTTGGGAAACATGGAGCGAAAGCCATCCATAGTAAAGAAAAGTTCATTTATAGTCACTTATGCCTAGCAAAGCCTTATTACTCGGTTTAAATGCCTTTATAATCCCATTATTGAATTTATTTTGAATTGTTTTTACATTTTTTGATTAAAACTGATTGTAATTGATTGTTTGCCTCGGGAAACATGGAGCGAAAGCCATCCATTGTCAAGAAAAGATCATTTATAGTCACCCATGCCTAGAAAAGCCTTATTACTCGGTTTAAATGCCTTTATAATCCCATTATTGAATTTATTTTGAATTGTTTTTACATTTTTTGATTAAAACTGATTGTAATTGATTGTTTGCCTCGGGAAACATGGAGCGAAAGCCATCCATTGTCAAGAAAAGATCATTTATAGTCACTCATGCCTAGAAAAGCCTTATTACTCGGTTTAAATGCCTTTATAATCCCATTATTGAATTTATTTTGAATTGTTTTTACATTTTTTGATTAAAACTGATTGTAATTGATTGTTTGCCTCGGGAAACATGGAGCGAAAGCCATCCATTGTCAAGAAAAGATCATTTATAGCCACTCATGCCTAGAAAAGCCTTATTACTCGGTTTAAATGCCTTTATAATCCCATTATTGAATTTATTTTGAATTGTTTTTATATGTTTTGATTAAAACTGATTGTAATTGATTGTTTGCCTCGGGAAACATGGAGCGAAAGCCATCCATTGTCAAAAAAAGATCATTTATAGACACTCATGCCTAGAAAAGCCTTATTACTCGGTCTAAATGCCTTTATAATCGCATTATTGAATTTCTTTTGAATTTTGTTTACATTTTTTGATTAAAACATATTGTAATTGATTGTTTGCCACGGGAAACATGGAGAGAAAGCCATCCATTGTCAAGAAAAGATCATTTATAGCCACTCATGCCTAGAAAAGCCTTATTACTCGGTTTAAATGCCTTTATAATCCCATTATTGAATTTATTTTGAATTGTTTTTACAAGTTTTGATTAAAACTGATTGTAATTGATTGTTTGCCTCGGGAAACATGGAGCGAAAGCCATCCATTGTCAAGAAAAGATCATTTATAGACACTCATGCCTAGAAAAGCCTTATTACTCGGTCTAAATGCCTTTATAATCGCATTATTGAATTTCTTTTGAATTTTGTTTACATTTTTTGATTAAAACATATTGTAATTGATTGTTTGCCACCGGAAACATGGAGAGAAAGCCATCCATTGTCAAGAAAAGATCATTTATAGCCACTCATGCCTAGAAAAGCCTTATTACTCGGTTTAAATGCCTTTATAATCCCATTATTGAATTTATTTTGAATTGTTTTTACATTTTTTGATTAAAACAGGTTGTAATTGATTGTTTGCCTCGGGAAACATGGAGCGAAAACCATCCATTGTCAAGAAAAGATCATTTATAGTCACTCATGCCTAGAAAAGCCTTATTACTCGGTTTAAATGCCTTTACAATCCCATTATTGAATTTATTTTGAATTTTTTTTACATTTTTTGATTAAAACAGATTGTAATTGATTGTTTACCTCGGGAAACATGGAGCGAAAACCATCCATTGTCAAGAAAAGATCCTTTATAGCCACTCATGCCTAGAAAAGCCTTATTACTCGGTTTAAATGCCTTTATAATCCCATTATTGAATTTATTTTGAATTGTTTTTACATTTTTTGATTAAAACAGATTGTAATTGATTGTTTGCCTTGGGAAACATGGAGCGAAAGCCATCCATAGTAAAGAAAAGTTCATTTATAGTCACTTATGCCTAGCAAAGCCTTATTACTCGGTTTAAATGCCTTTATAATCCCATTATTGAATTTATTTTGAATTGTTTTTACATTTTTTGATTAAAACTGATTGTAATTGATTGTTTGCCTCGGGAAACATGGAGCGAAAGCCATCCATTGTCAAGAAAAGATCATTTATAGTCACTCATGCCTAGAAAAGCCTTATTACTCGGTTTAAATGCCTTTATAATCCCATTATTGAAGTTATTTTGAATTGTTTTTATATTTTTTGATTAAAACAGATTGTAATTGATTGTTTGCCTTGGGAAACATGGAGCGAAAACCATCCATTGTCAAGAAAAGATCATTTATAGTCACTCATGCCTAGAAAAGCCTTAATACTCGTTTTAAATGCTTTTATAATCCCATAATTGAATTTAATTTGAATTTTTTTTATATTTTTTGATTAAAACAGATTGTAATTGATTGTTTGCCTTGGGAAACATGGAGCGAAAGCCATCCATAGTAAAGAAAAGTTCATTTATAGTCACTTATGCCTAGCAAAGCCTTATTACTCGGTTTAAATGCCTTTATAATCCCATTATTGAAGTTATTTTGAATTGTTTTTATATTTTTTGATTAAAACAGATTGTAATTGATTGTTTGCCTTGGGAAACATGGAGCGAAAGCCATCCATAGTAAAGAAAAGTTCATTTATAGTCACTTATGCCTAGCAAAGCCTTATTACTCGGTTTAAATGCCTTTATAATCCCATTATTGAATTTATTTTGAATTGTTTTTACATTTTTTGATTAAAACAGATTGTAATTGATTGTTTGCCTCGGGAAACATGGAGAGAAAGCCATCCATTGTCAAGAAAAGATCATTTATAGCCACTCATGCCTAGAAAAGCCTTATTACTCGGTTTAAATGCCTTTATAATCCCATTATTGAATTTATTTTGAATTGTTTTTACATTTTTTGATTAAAACAGGTTGTAATTGATTGTTTGCCTCGGGAAACATGGAGCGAAAACCATCCATTGTCAAGAAAAGATCATTTATAGTCACTCATGCCTAGAAAAGCCTTATTACTCGGTTTAAATGCCTTTACAATCCCATTATTGAATTTATTTTGAATTTTTTTTACATTTTTTGATTAAAACAGATTGTAATTGATTGTTTACCTCGGGAAACATGGAGCGAAAACCATCCATTGTCAAGAAAAGATCCTTTATAGCCACTCATGCCTAGAAAAGCCTTATTACTCGATTTAAATGCCTTTATAATCCCATTATTGAATTTATTTTGAATTGTTTTTACATTTTTTGATTAAAACAGGTTTGTAATTGATTGTTTACCTTGGGAAACATGGAGCGAAAGCCATCCATTGTCAAGAAAAGTTCATTTATAGACACTCATGCCTAGAAAAGCCTTATTACTCGGTCTAAATGCCTTTATAATCGCATTATTGAATTTCTTTTGAATTTTGTTTACATTTTTTGATTAAAACATATTGTAATTGATTGTTTGCCACGGGAAACATGGAGCGAAAGCCATCCATTGTCAAGAAAAGATCATTTATAGTCACTCATGCCTAGAAAAGCCTTATTACTCGGTTTAAATGCCTTTATAATCCCATTATTGAATTTATTTTGAATTTTTTTTACATTTTTTGATTAAAACTGATTGTAATTGATTGTTTGCCTCGGGAAACATGGAGCGAAAGCCATCCATTGTCAAGAAAAGATCATTTATAGCCACTCAAGCCTAGAAAAGCCTTATTACTCGGTTTAAATGCCTTTATAATCCCATTATTGAATTTATTTTGAATTGTTTTTACATGTTTTGATTAAAACTGATTGTAATTGATTGTTTGCCTTGGGAAACATGGAGCGAAAGCCATCCATTGTCAAGAAAAGATCATTTATAGACACTCATGCCTAGAAAAGCCTTATTACTCGGTTTAAATGCCTTTATAATCCCATTATTGAATTTATTTTGAATTGTTTTTACATTTTTTGATTAAAACAGGTTGTAATTGATTGTTTGCCTCGGGAAACATGGAGCGAAAACCATCCATTGTCAAGAAAAGATCATTTATAGTCACTCATGCCTAGAAAAGCCTTATTACTCGGTTTAAATGCCTTTACAATCCCATTATTGAATTTATTTTGAATTTTTTTTACATTTTTTGATTAAAACAGATTGTAATTGATTGTTTACCTCGGGAAACATGGAGCGAAAACCATCCATTGTCAAGAAAAGATCCTTTATAGCCACTCATGCCTAGAAAAGCCTTATTACTCGGTTTAAATGCCATTATAAACCCATTATTGAAGTTATTTTGAATTGTTTTTATATTTTTTGATTAAAACAGTTTGTAATTGATTGTTTGCCTTGGTAAACCTGGAGCGAAAGCCATCCATCGTCAAGAAAAGTTCATTTATAGTCACTCATGCCTAGAAAAGCCTTAATACTCGTTTTAAATGCTTTTATAATCCCATAATTGAATTTAATTTGAATTTTTTTTCATTTTTTGATTAAAACTGATTCTAATTGATTGTTTGCCTCGGGAAACGTGGAGGGAAAGCCATCCATTGTCAAGAAAAGATCATTTATAGTCACTCATGCCTAGAAAAGCCTTATTACTCGTTTTAAATGCCTTTATAATCCCATTATTGAATTTATTTTGAATTGTTTTTACATTTTTTGATTAAACCAGATTGTAATTGATTGTTTGCCTCGGGAAACATGGAGCGAAAGCCATCCATAGTAAAGAAAAGTTCATTTATAGTCACTTATGCCTAGCAAAGCCTTATTACTCGGTTTAAATGCCTTTATAATCCCATTATTGAATTTATTTTGAATTGGTTTTACATTTTTTGATTAAAACTGATTGTAATTGATTGTTTGCCTCGGGAAACATGGAGCGAAAGCCATCCATTGTCAAGAAAAGATCATTTATAGTCACTCATGCCTAGAAAAGCCTTATTACTCGGTTTAAATGCCTTTATAATCTCATTATTGAAGTTATTTTGAATTGTTTTTATATTTTTTGATTAAAACAGATTGTAATTGATTGTTTGCCTCGGGAAACGTGGAGCGAAAGCCATCCATTGTCAAGAAAAGATCATTTATAGTCACTCATGCCTAGAAAAGCCTTATTACTCGGTTTAAATGCCTTTATAATCCCATTATTGAATTTATTTTGAATTTTTTTACATTTTTTGATTAAAACTGATTGTAATTGATTGTTTGCCTCGGGAAACATGGAGCGAAAGCCATCCATTGTCAAGAAAAGATCATTTATAGCCACTCATGCCTAGAAAAGCCTTATTACTCGGTTTAAATGCCTTTATAATCCCATTATTGAATTTATTTTGAATTGTTTTTACATGTTTTGATTAAAACTGATTGTAATTGATTGTTTGCCTCGGGAAACATGGAGCGAAAGCCATCCATTGTCAAGAAAAGATCATTTATAGACACTCATGCCTAGAAAAGCCTTATTACTCGGTCTAAATGCCTTTATAATCGCATTATTGAATTTCTTTTGAATTTTGTTTACATTTTTTGATTAAAACATATTGTAATTGATTGTTTGCCACGGGAAACATGGAGAGAAAGCCATCCATTGTCAAGAAAAGATCATTTATAGCCACTCATGCCTAGAAAAGCCTTATTACTCGGTTTAAATGCCTTTATAATCCCATTATTGAATTTATTTTGAATTGTTTTTACATTTTTTGATTAAAACAGGTTGTAATTGATTGTTTGCCTCGGGAAACATGGAGCGAAAACCATCCATTGTCAAGAAAAGATCATTTATAGTCACTCATGCCTAGAAAAGCCTTATTACTCGGTTTAAATGCCTTTACAATCCCATTATTGAATTTATTTTGAATTTTTTTTACATTTTTTGATTAAAACAGATTGTAATTGATTGTTTACCTCGGGAAACATGGAGCGAAAACCATCCATTGTCAAGAAAAGATCCTTTATAGCCACTCATGCCTAGAAAAGCCTTATTACTCGGTTTAAATGCCTTTATAATCCCATTATTGAATTTATTTTGAATTGTTTTTACATTTTTTGATTAAAACATATTGTAATTGATTGTTTGCCTTGGGAAACATGGAGCGAAAGCCATCCATAGTAAAGAAAAGTTCATTTATAGTCACTTATGCCTAGCAAAGCCTTATTACTCGGTTTAAATGCCTTTATAATCCCATTATTGAATTTATTTTGAATTGTTTTTACATTTTTTGATTAAAACAGATTGTAATTGATTGTTTGCCTTGGGAAACATGGAGCGAAAGCCATCCATAGTAAAGAAAAGTTCATTTATAGTCACTTATGCCTAGCAAAGCCTTATTACTCGGTTTAAATGCCTTTATAATCCCATTATTGAATTTATTTTGAATTGTTTTTACATTTTTTGATTAAAACTGATTGTAATTGATTGTTTGCCTCGGGAAACATGGAGCGAAAGCCATCCATTGTCAAGAAAAGATCATTTATAGTCACTCATGCCTAGAAAAGCCTTATTACTCGGTTTAAATGCCTTTATAATCCCATTATTGAAGTTATTTTGAATTGTTTTTATATTTTTTGATTAAAACAGATTGTAATTGATTGTTTGCCTTGGGAAACATGGAGCGAAAACCATCCATTGTCAAGAAAAGATCATTTATAGTCACTCATGCCTAGAAAAGCCTTAATACTCGTTTTAAATGCTTTTATAATCCCATAATTGAATTTAATTTGAATTTTTTTTCATTTTTTGATTAAAACAGATTCTAATTGATTGTTTGCCTCGGGAAACGTGGAGGGAAAGCCATTCATTGTCAAGAAAAGATCATTTATAGTCACTCATGCCTAGAAAAGCCTTATTACTCGGTTTAAATGCCTTTACAATCCCATTATTGAATTTATTTTGAATTTTTTTTACATTTTTTGATTAAAACAGGTTGTAATTGATTGTTTGCCTCGGGAAACATGGAGCGAAAACCATCCATTGTCAAGAAAAGATCATTTATAGTCACTCATGCCTAGAAAAGCCTTAATACTCGTTTAAAATGCTTTTATAATCCCATAATTGAATTTAATTTGAATTTTTTTTCATTTTTTGATTAAAACAGATTCTAATTGATTGTTTGCACCGGGAAACGTGGAGGGAAAGCCATCCATTGTCAAGAAAAGATCATTTATAGTCACTCATGCCTAGAAAAGCCTTATTACTCGGTTTAAATGCCTTTATAATCCCATTATTGAATTTATTTTGAATTGTTTTTACATTTTTTGATTAAAACAGATTTTAATTGATTGTTTGCCTCGGGAAACATGGAGCGAAAGCCATCCATAGTAAAGAAAAGTTCATTTATAGTCACTTATGCCTAGCAAAGCCTTATTACTCGGTTTAAATGCCTTTATAATCCCATTATTGAATTTATTTTGAATTGTTTTTACATTTTTTGATTAAAACTGATTGTAATTGATTGTTTGCCTCGGGAAACATGGAGCGAAAGCCATCCATTGTCAAGAAAAGATCATTTATAGTCACTCATGCCTAGAAAAGCCTTATTACTCGGTTTAAATGCCTTTATAATCCCATTATTGAAGTTATTTTGAATTGTTTTTATATTTTTTGATTAAAACAGATTGTAATTGATTGTTTGCCTCGGGAAACGTGGAGCGAAAGCCATCCATTGTCAAGAAAAGATCATTTATAGTCACTCATGCCTAGAAAAGCCTTATTACTCGGTTTAAATGCCTTTATAATCCCATTATTGAATTTATTTTGAATTTTTTTTACATTTTTTGATTAAAACTGATTGTAATTGATTGTTTGCCTCGGGAAACATGGAGCGAAAGCCATCCATTGTCAAGAAAAGATCATTTATAGCCACTCAAGCCTAGAAAAGCCTTATTACTCGGTTTAAATGCCTTTATAATCCCATTATTGAATTTATTTTGAATTGTTTTTACATGTTTTGATTAAAACTGATTGTAATTGATTGTTTGCCTCGGGAAACATGGAGCGAAAGCCATCCATTGTCAAGAAAAGATCATTTATAGACACTCATGCCTAGAAAAGCCTTATTACTCGGTCTAAATGCCTTTATAATCGCATTATTGAATTTCTTTTGAATTTTGTTTACATTTTTTGATTAAAACATATTGTAATTGATTGTTTGCCACGGGAAACATGGAGAGAAAGCCATCCATTGTCAAGAAAAGATCATTTATAGCCACTCATGCCTAGAAAAGCCTTATTACTCGGTTTAAATGCCTTTATAATCCCATTATTGAATTTATTTTGAATTGTTTTTACATTTTTTGATTAAAACAGGTTGTAATTGATTGTTTGCCTCGGGAAACATGGAGCGAAAACCATCCATTGTCAAGAAAAGATCATTTATAGTCACTCATGCCTAGAAAAGCCTTATTACTCGGTTTAAATGCCTTTACAATCCCATTATTGAATTTATTTTGAATTTTTTTTACATTTTTTGATTAAAACAGATTGTAATTGATTGTTTGCCTCGGGAAACATGGAGCAAAAACCATCCATTGTCAAGAAAAGATCATTTATAGTCACTCATGCCTAGAAAAGCCTTATTACTCGGTTTAAATGCCTTTACAATCCCATTATTGAATTTATTTTGAATTTTTTTTACATTTTTTGATTAAAACAGATTGTAATTGATTGTTTACCTCGGGAAACATGGAGCGAAAGCCATCCATTGTCAAGAAAAGTTCATTTATAGTCACTCATGCCTAGAAAAGCCTTATTACTCGGTTTAAATGCCTTTATAAACCCATTATTGAAGTTATTTTGAATTGTTTTTATATTTTTTGATTAAAACAGTTTGTAATTGATTGTTTGCCTTGGTAAACCTGGAACGAACGCCATCCATCGTCAAGAAAAGTTCATTTATAGTCACTCATGCCTAGAAAAGCCTTAATACTCGTTTTAAATGCTTTTATAATCCCATAATTGAATTTAATTTGAATCTTTTTACATTTTTTGATTAAAACAGATTGTAATTGATTGTTTGCCACGGGAAACATGGAGAGAAAGCCATCCATTGTCAAGAAAAGATCATTTATAGCCACTCATGCCTAGAAAAGCCTTATTACTCGGTTTAAATGCCTTTATAATCCCATTATTGAATTTATTTTGAATTGTTTTTACATTTTTTGATTAAAACAGGTTGTAATTGATTGTTTGCCACGGGAAACATGGAGAGAAAGCCATCCATTGTCAAGAAAAGATCATTTATAGCCACTCATGCCTAGAAAAGCCTTATTACTCGGTTTAAATGCCTTTATAATCCCATTATTGAATTTATTTTGAATTGTTTTTACATTTTTTGATTAAAACAGGTTGTAATTGATTGTTTGCCTCGGGAAACATGGAGCGAAAACCATCCATTGTCAAGAAAAGATCATTTATAGTCACTCATGCCTAGAAAAGCCTTATTACTCGGTTTAAATGCCTTTACAATCCCATTATTGAATTTATTTTGAATTTTTTTTACATTTTTTGATTAAAACAGATTGTAATTGATTGTTTACCTCGGGAAACATGGAGCGAAAGCCATCCATTGTCAAGAAAAGTTCATTTATAGTCACTCATGCCTAGAAAAGCCTTATTACTCGGTTTAAATGCCTTTATAATCCCATTATTGAATTTATTTTGAATTTTTTTTACATTTTTTGATTAAACCAGATTGTAATTGATTGTTTGCCTCGGGAAACATGGAGCGAAAGCCATCCATAGTAAAGAAAAGTTCATTTATAGTCACTTATGCCTAGCAAAGCCTTATTACTCGGTTTAAATGCCTTTATAATCCCATTATTGAATTTATTTTGAATTGTTTTTACATTTTTTGATTAAAACAGATTGTAATTGATTGTTTGCCTTGGGAAACATGGAGCGAAAGCCATCCATAGTAAAGAAAAGTTCATTTATAGTCACTTATGCCTAGCAAAGCCTTATTACTCGGTTTAAATGCCTTTATAATCCCATTATTGAATTTATTTTGAATTGTTTTTACATTTTTTGATTAAAACTGATTGTAATTGATTGTTTGCCTTGGGAAACATGGAGCGAAAGCCATCCATAGTAAAGAAAAGTTCATTTATAGTCACTTATGCCTAGCAAAGCCTTATTACTCGGTTTAAATGCCTTTATAATCCCATTATTGAATTTATTTTGAATTATTTTTACATTTTTTGATTAAAACTGATTGTAATTGATTGTTTGCCTCGGGAAACATGGAGCGAAAGCCATCCATTGTCAAGAAAAGATCATTTATAGTCACTCATGCCTAGAAAAGCCTTATTACTCGGTTTAAATGCCTTTATAATCCCATTATTGAAGTTATTTTGAATTGTTTTTATATTTTTTGATTAAAACAGATTGTAATTGATTGTTTGCCTTGGGAAACATGGAGCGAACACCATCCATTGTCAAGAAAAGATCATTTATAGTCACTCATGCCTAGAAAAGCCTTAATACTCGTTTTAAATGCTTTTATAATCCCATAATTGAATTTAATTTGAATTTTTTTTCATTTTTTGATTAAAACAGATTCTAATTGATTGTTTGCCTCGGGAAACGTGGAGGGAAAGCCATTCATTGTCAAGAAAAGATCATTTATAGTCACTCATGCCTAGAAAAGCCTTATTACTCGGTTGAAATGCCTTTACAATCCCATTATTGAATTTATTTTGAATTTTTTTTACATTTTTTGATTAAAACAGGTTGTAATTGATTGTTTGCCTCGGGAAACATGGAGCGAAAACCATCCATTGTCAAGAAAAGATCATTTATAGTCACTCATGCCTAGAAAAGCCTTAATACTCGTTTTAAATGCTTTTATAATCCCATAATTGAATTTAATTTGAATTTTTTTTCATTTTTTGATTAAAACAGATTCTAATTGATTGTTTGCACCGGGAAACGTGGAGGGAAAGCCATCCATTGTCAAGAAAAGATCATTTATAGTCACTCATGCCTAGAAAAGCCTTATTACTCGGTTTAAATGCCTTTATAATCCCATTATTGAATTTATTTTGAATTGTTTTTACATTTTTTGATTAAAACAGATTGTAATTGATTGTTTGCCTCGGGAAACATGGAGCGAAAGCCATCCATAGTAAAGAAAAGTTCATTTATAGTCACTTATGCCTAGCAAAGCCTTATTACTCGGTTTAAATGCCTTTATAATCCCATTATTGAATTTATTTTGAATTGTTTTTACATTTTTTGATTAAAACTGATTGTAATTGATTGTTTGCCTCGGGAAACATGGAGCGAAAGCCATCCATTGTCAAGAAAAGATCATTTATAGTCACTCATGCCTAGAAAAGCCTTATTACTCGGTTTAAATGCCTTTATAATCCCATTATTGAAGTTATTTTGAATTGTTTTTATATTTTTTGATTAAAACAGATTGTAATTGATTGTTTGCCTCGGGAAACGTGGAGCGAAAGCCATCCATTGTCAAGAAAAGATCATTTATAGTCACTCATGCCTAGAAAAGCCTTATTACTCGGTTTAAATGCCTTTATAATCCCATTATTGAATTTATTTTGAATTTTTTTTACATTTTTTGATTAAAACTGATTGTAATTGATTGTTTGCCTCGGGAAACATGGAGCGAAAGCCATCCATTGTCAAGAAAAGATCATTTATAGCCACTCAAGCCTAGAAAAGCCTTATTACTCGGTTTAAATGCCTTTATAATCCCATTATTGAATTTATTTTGAATTGTTTTTACATGTTTTGATTAAAACTGATTGTAATTGATTGTTTGCCTCGGGAAACATGGAGCGAAAGCCATCCATTGTCAAGAAAAGATCATTTATAGACACTCATGCCTAGAAAAGCCTTATTACTCGGTCTAAATGCCTTTATAATCGCATTATTGAATTTCTTTTGAATTTTGTTTACATTTTTTGATTAAAACATATTGTAATTGATTGTTTGCCACGGGAAACATGGAGAGAAAGCCATCCATTGTCAAGAAAAGATCATTTATAGCCACTCATGCCTAGAAAAGCCTTATTACTCGGTTTAAATGCCTTTATAATCCCATTATTGAATTTATTTTGAATTGTTTTTACATTTTTTGATTAAAACAGGTTGTAATTGATTGTTTGCCTCGGGAAACATGGAGCGAAAACCATCCATTGTCAAGAAAAGATCATTTATAGTCACTCATGCCTAGAAAAGCCTTATTACTCGGTTTAAATGCCTTTACAATCCCATTATTGAATTTATTTTGAATTTTTTTTACATTTTTTGATTAAAACAGATTGTAATTGATTGTTTGCCTCGGGAAACATGGAGCGAAAACCATCCATTGTCAAGAAAAGATCATTTATAGTCACTCATGCCTAGAAAAGCCTTATTACTCGGTTTAAATGCCTTTACAATCCCATTATTGAATTTATTTTGAATTTTTTTTACATTTTTTGATTAAAACAGATTGTAATTGATTGTTTACCTCGGGAAACATGGAGCGAAAGCCATCCATTGTCAAGAAAAGTTCATTTATAGTCACTCATGCCTAGAAAAGCCTTATTACTCGGTTGAAATGCCTTTATAAACCCATTATTGAAGTTATTTTGAATTGTTTTTATATTTTTTGATTAAAACAGTTTGTAATTGATTGTTTGCCTTGGTAAACCTGGAACGAACGCCATCCATCGTCAAGAAAAGTTCATTTATAGTCACTCATGCCTAGAAAAGCCTTAATACTCGTTTTAAATGCCTTTATAATCCCATAATTGAATTTAATTTGAATCTTTTTACATTTTTTGATTAAAACAGATTGTAATTGATTGTTTGCCACGGGAAACATGGAGAGAAAGCCATCCATTGTCAAGAAAAGATCATTTATAGCCACTCATGCCTAGAAAAGCCTTATTACTCGGTTTAAATGCCTTTATAATCCCATTATTGAATTTATTTTGAATTGTTTTTACATTTTTTGATTAAAACAGGTTGTAATTGATTGTTTGCCTCGGGAAACATGGAGCGAAAACCATCCATTGTCAAGAAAAGATCATTTATAGTCACTCATGCCTAGAAAAGCCTTATTACTCGGTTTAAATGCCTTTACAATCCCATTATTGAATTTATTTTGAATTTTTTTTACATTTTTTGATTAAAACAGATTGTAATTGATTGTTTACCTCGGGAAACATGGAGCGAAAGCCATCCATTGTCAAGAAAAGTTCATTTATAGTCACTCATGCCTAGAAAAGCCTTATTACTCGGTTTAAATGCCTTTATAATCCCATTATTGAATTTATTTTGAATTTTTTTTACATTTTTTGATTAAACCAGATTGTAATTGATTGTTTGCCTCGGGAAACATGGAGCGAAAGCCATCCATAGTAAAGAAAAGTTCATTTATAGTCACTTATGCCTAGCAAAGCCTTATTACTCGGTTTAAATGCCTTTATAATCCCATTATTGAATTTATTTTGAATTATTTTTACATTTTTTGATTAAAACTGATTGTAATTGATTGTTTGCCTCGGGAAACATGGAGCGAAAGCCATCCATTGTCAAGAAAAGATCATTTATAGTCACTCATGCCTAGAAAAGCCTTATTACTCGGTTTAAATGCCTTTATAATCTCATTATTGAAGTTATTTTGAATTGTTTTTATATTTTTTGATTAAAACAGATTGTAATTGATTGTTTGCCTCGGGAAACGTGGAGCGAAAGCCATCCATTGTCAAGAAAAGATCATTTATAGTCACTCATGCCTAGAAAAGCCTTATTACTCGGTTTAAATGCCTTTATAATCCCATTATTGAATTTATTTTGAATTGTTTTTACATGTTTTGATTAAAACTGATTGTAATTGATTGTTTGCCTCGGGAAACATGGAGCGAAAGCCATCCATTGTCAAGAAAAGATCATTTATAGACACTCATGCCTAGAAAAGCCTTATTACTCGGTCTAAATGCCTTTATAATCGCATTATTGAATTTCTTTTGAATTTTGTTTACATTTTTTGATTAAAACATATTGTAATTGATTGTTTGCCACGGGAAACATGGAGAGAAAGCCATCCATTGTCAAGAAAAGATCATTTATAGCCACTCATGCCTAGAAAAGCCTTATTACTCGGTTTAAATGCCTTTATAATCCCATTATTGAATTTATTTTGAATTGTTTTTACATTTTTTGATTAAAACAGGTTGTAATTGATTGTTTGCCTCGGGAAACATGGAGCGAAAACCATCCATTGTCAAGAAAAGATCATTTATAGTCACTCATGCCTAGAAAAGCCTTATTACTCGGTTTAAATGCCTTTACAATCTCATTATTGAATTTATTTTGAATTTTTTTTACATTTTTTGATTAAAACATATTGTAATTGATTGTTTACCTCGGGAAACATGGAGCGAAAACCATCCATTGTCAAGAAAAGATCCTTTATAGCCACTCATGCCTAGAAAAGCCTTATTACTCGATTTAAATGCCTTTATAATCCCATTATTGAATTTATTTTGAATTGTTTTTACATTTTTTGATTAAAACAGGTTGTAATTGATTGTTTACCTTGGGAAACATGGAGCGAAAGCCATCCATTGTCAAGAAAAGTTAATTTATAGTCACTCATGCCTAGAAAAGCCTTATTACTCGGTTTAAATGCCATTATAAACCCATTATTGAAGTTATTTTGAATTGTTTTTATATTTTTTGATTAAAACAGTTTGTAATTGATTGTTTGCCTTGGTAAACCTGGAGCGAAAGCCATCCATCGTCAAGAAAAGTTCATTTATAGTCACTCATGCCTAGAAAAGCCTTAATACTCGTTTTAAATGCTTTTATAATCCCATAATTGAATTTAATTTGAATTTTTTTTCATTTTTTGATTAAAACAGATTCTAATTGATTGTTTGCCTCGGGAAACGTGGAGGGAAAGCCATCCATTGTCAAGAAAAGATCATTTATAGTCACTCATGCCTAGAAAAGCCTTATTACTCGGTTTAAATGCCTTTATAATCCCATTATTGAATTTATTTTGAATTGTTTTTACATTTTTTGATTAAACCAGATTGTAATTGATTGTTTGCCTCGGGAAACATGGAGCGAAAGCCATCCATAGTAAAGAAAAGTTCATTTATAGTCACTTATGCCTAGCAAAGCCTTATTACTCGGTTTAAATGCCTTTATAATCCCATTATTGAATTTATTTTGAATTGGTTTTACATTTTTTGATTAAAACTGATTGTAATTGATTGTTTGCCTCGGGAAACATGGAGCGAAAGCCATCCATTGTCAAGAAAAGATCATTTATAGTCACTCATGCCTAGAAAAGCCTTATTACTCGGTTTAAATGCCTTTATAATCCCATTATTGAATTTATTTTGAATTTTTTTTACATTTTTTGATTAAACCAGATTGTAATTGATTGTTTGCCTCGGGAAACATGGAGCGAAAGCCATCCATTGTCAAGAAAAGATCATTTATAGTCACTCATGCCTAGAAAAGCCTTATTACTCGGTTTAAATGCCTTTATAATCCCATTATTGAATTTATTTTGAATTTTTTTTACATTTTTTGATTAAAACAGATTGTAATTGATTGTTTGCCTCGGGAAACATGGAGCGAAAGCCATCCATTGTCAAGAAAAGATCATTTATAGCCACTCATTCCTAGAAAAGCCTTATTACTCGGTTTAAATGCCTTTATAATCCCATTATTGAATTTATTTTGAATTGTTTTTACATGTTTTGATTAAAACTGATTGTAATTGATTGTTTGCCTCGGGAAACATGGAGCGAAAGCCATCCATTGTCAAGAAAAGATCATTTATAGACACTCATGCCTAGAAAAGCCTTATTACTCGGTCTAAATGCCTTTATAATCGCATTATTGAATTTCTTTTGAATTTTGTTTACATTTTTTGATTAAAACATATTGTAATTGATTGTTTGCCACGGGAAACATGGAGAGAAAGCCATCCATTGTCAAGAAAAGATCATTTATAGCCACTCATGCCTAGAAAAGCCTTATTACTCGGTTTAAATGCCTTTATAATCCCATTATTGAATTTATTTTGAATTGTTTTTACATTTTTTGATTAAAACAGGTTGTAATTGATTGTTTGCCTCGGGAAACATGGAGTGAAAACCATCCATTGTCAAGAAAAGATCATTTATAGTCACTCATGCCTAGAAAAACCTTATTACTCGGTTTAAATGCCTTTACAATCCCATTATTGAATTTATTTTGAATTTTTTTTACATTTTTTGATTCAAACAGATTGTAATTGATTGTTTACCTCGGGAAACATGGAGCGAAAGCCATCCATTGTCAAGAAAAGTTCATTTATAGTCACTCATGCCTAGAAAAGCCTTATTACTCGGTTTAAATGCCTTTATAAACCCATTATTGAAGTTATTTTGAATTGTTTTTATATTTTTTGATTAAAACCGTTTGTAATTGATTGTTTGCCTTGGTAAACCTGGAACGAACGCCATCCATCGTCAAGAAAAGTTCATTTATAGTCACTCATGCCTAGAAAAGCCTTAATACTCGTTTTAAATGCTTTTATAATCCCATAATTGAATTTAATTTGAATTTTTTTTACATTTTTTGATTAAAACAGATTGTAATTGATTGTTTACCTCGTAAAACATGGAGCGAAAGCCATCCATAGTCAAGAAAAGTTCATTTATAGTCACTCATGCCTAGAAAAGCCTTATTACTCGGTTTAAATGCCTTTATAATCCCATTATTGAAGTTATTTTGAATTGTTTTTATATTTTTTGATTAAAACAGATTGTAATTGATTGTTTGCCTTGGGAAACATGGAGCGAAAGCCATCCATCGTCAAGAAAAGTTCATTTATAGTCACTCATGCCTAGAAAAGCCTTAATACTCGTTTTAAATGCTTTTATAATCCCATAATTGAATTTAATTTGAATCTTTTTACATTTTTTGATTAAAACAGATTCTAATTGATTGTTTGCCTCGGGAAACGTGGAGTGAAAGCCATCCATTGTCAAGAAAAGATCATTTATAGCCACTCATGCCTAGAAAAGCCTTATTACTCGGTTTAAATGCCTTTATAATCCCATTATTGAATTTATTTTGAATTGTTTTTATATTTTTTGATTAAAACAGATTGTAATTGATTGTTTGCCTTGGGAAACATGGAGCGAAAGCCATCCATCGTCAAGAAAAG
The DNA here is from genome assembly GCF_053813885.1 of Theobroma cacao. NCBI lineage: Eukaryota > Viridiplantae > Streptophyta > Magnoliopsida > Malvales > Malvaceae > Theobroma > Theobroma cacao. The sequence goes on along the minus strand of NC_142645.1, from coordinate 29,867,281 downwards.
TTCATTTATAGTCACTCATGCCTAGAAAAGCCTTAATACTCGGTTTAAATGCCTTTATAATCCCATTATTGAATTTATTTTGAATTTTTTTTACATTTTTTGATTAAACCAGATTGTAATTGATTGTTTGCCTCGGGAAACATGGAGCGAAAGCCATCCATAGTAAAGAAAAGTTCATTTATAGACACTTATGCCTAGCAAAGCCTTATTACTCGGTTTAAATGCCTTTATAATCCCATTATTGAATTTATTTTGAATTATTTTTACATATTTTGATTAAAACTGATTGTAATTGATTGTTTGCCTCGGGAAACATGGAGCGAAAGCCATCCATTGTCAAGAAAAGATCATTTATAGTCACTCATGCCTAGAAAAGCCTTATTACTCGGTTTAAATGCCTTTATAATCTCATTATTGAAGTTATTTTGAATTGTTTTTATATTTTTTGATTAAAACAGATTGTAATTGATTGTTTGCCTCGGGAAACGTGGAGCGAAAGCCATCCATTGTCAAGAAAAGATCATTTATAGTCACTCATGCCTAGAAAAGCCTTATTGCTCGGTTTAAATGCCTTTATAATCCCATTATTGAATTTATTTTGAATTTTTTTTACATTTTTTGATTAAAACAGATTGTAATTGATTGTTTGCCTCGGGAAACATGGAGCGAAAGCCATCCATTGTCAAGAAAAGATCATTTATAGCCACTCATGCCTAGAAAAGCCTTATTACTCGGTTTAAATGCCTTTATAATCCCATTATTGAATTTATTTTGAATTGTTTTTACATGTTTTGATTAAAACTGATTGTAATTGATTCTTTGCCTCGGGAAACATGGAGCGAAAGCCATCCATTGTCAAGAAAAGATCATTTATAGTCACTCATGCCTAGAAAAGCCTTATTACTCGGTTTAAATGCCTTTATAATCCCATTATTGAATTTATTTTGAATTTTTTTTACATTTTTTGATTAAAACATATTGTAATTGATTGTTTGCCTCGGGAAACATGGAGCGAAAGCCATCCATTGTCAAGAAAAGATCATTTATAGTCACTCATGCCTAGAAAAGCCTTATTACTCGGTGTAAATGCCTTTAGAATCCCATTATTGAAGTTATTTTGAATTGTTTTTATATTTTTTGATTAAAACAGATTGTAATTGATTGTTTGCCTCGGGAAACGTGGAGCGAAAGCCATCCATTGTCAAGAAAAGATCATTTATAGTCACTCATGCCTAGAAAAGCCTTATTACTCGGTTTAAATGCCTTTATAATCCCATTATTGAAGTTATTTTGAATTGTTTTTATATTTTTTGATTAAAACTGATTGTAATTGATTGTTTGCCTCGGGAAACGTGGAGCGAAAGCCATCCATTGTCAAGAAAAGATCATTTATAGTCACTCATGCCTAGAAAAGCCTTATTACTCGGTTTAAATGCCTTTATAATCCCATTATTGAAGTTATTTTGAATTGTTTTTATATTTTTTGATTAAAACTGATTGTAATTGATTGTTTGCCTCGGGAAACGTGGAGCGAAAGCCATCCATTGTCAAGAAAAGATCATTTATAGTCACTCATGCCTAGAAAAGCCTTATTACTCGGTTTAAATGCCTTTATAATCCCATTATTGAATTTATTTTGAATTTTTTTTACATTTTTTGATTAAAACAGATTGTAATTGATTGTTTACCTCGGGAAACATGGAGCGAAAGCCATCCATTGTCAAGAAAAGATCATTTATAGCCACTCATGCCTAGAAAAGCCTTATTACTCGGTTTAAATGCCTTTATAATCCCATTATTGAATTTATTTTGAATTGTTTTTACATGTTTTGATTAAAACTGATTGTAATTGATTCTTTGCCTCGGGAAACATGGAGCGAAAGCCATCCATTGTCAAGAAAAGATCATTTATAGTCACTCATGCCTAGAAAAGCCTTATTACTCGGTTTAAATGCCTTTATAATCCCAAAATTGAATTTATTTTGAATTTTTTTTACATTTTTTGATTAAAACAGATTGTAATTGATTGTTTGCCTCGGGAAACATGGAGCGAAAGCCATCCATTGTCAAGAAAAGATCATTTATAGTCACTCATGCCTAGAAAAGCCTTATTACTCGGTTTAAATGCCTTTAGAATCCCATTATTGAAGTTATTTTGAATTGTTTTTATATTTTTTGATTAAAACAGATTGTAATTGATTGTTTGCCTCGGGAAACGTGGAGGGAAAGCCATCCATTGTCAAGAAAAGATCATTTATAGTCACTCATGCCTAGAAAAGCCTTATTACTCGGTTTAAATGCCTTTATAATCCCATTATTGAATTTATTTTGAATTTTTTTTACATTTTTTGATTAAAACAGATTGTAATTGATTGTTTACCTCGGGAAACATGGAGCGAAAGCCATCCATTGTCAAGAAAAGATCATTTATAGCCACTCATGCCTAGAAAAGCCTTATTACTCGGTTTAAATGCCTTTATAATCCCATTATTGAATTTATTTTGAATTGTTTTTACATGTTTTGATTAAAACTGATTGTAATTGATTGTTTGCCTCGGGAAACATGGAGCGAAAGCCATCCATTGTCAAGAAAAGACCATTTATATTCACTCATGCCTAGAAAAGCCTTATTACTCGGTTTAAATGCCTTTATAATCCCATTATTGAATTTATTTTGAATGTTTTTACATTTTTTGATTAAAACATATTGTAATTGATTGTTTGCCTCAGGAAACATGGAGCGAAAGCCATCCATTGTCAAGAAAAGATCATTTATAGCCACTCATGCCTAGAAAAGCCTTATTACTCGGTTTAAATGCCTTTATAATCCCATTATTGAATTTATTTTGAATTTTTTTTACATTTTTTGATTAAAACAGATTGTAATTGATTGTTTGCCTCGGGAAACATGGAGCGAAAGCCATCCATTGTCAAGAAAAGATCATTTATAGCCACTCATGCCTAGAAAAGCCTTATTACTCGGTTTAAATGCCTTTATAATCCCATTATTGAAGTTATTTTGAATTGTTTTTATATTTTTTGATTAAAACAGATTGTAATTGATTGTTTGCCTTGGTAAACATGGAGCGAAAGCCATCCATCGTCAAGAAAAGTTCATTTATAGTCACTCATGCCTAGAAAAGCCTTAATACTCGTTTTAAATGCTTTTATAATCCCATAATTGAATTTAATTTGAATTTTTTTTACATTTTTTGATTAAAACAGATTGTAATTGATTGTTTACCTCGGGAAACATGGAGCGAAAGCCATCCAAAGTCAAGAAAAGATCATTAGTAGTCACTCATGCCTGGAAAAGCCTTATTACTCGGTTTAAATGCCTTTATAATCCCATTATTGAATTTCTTTTGAATTTGTTTTACATTTTTTGATTAAAACAGATTGTAATTGATTGTTTGCCGCGGGTAACATGGAGAGAAAGCCATCCATTGTCAAGAAAAGATCATTTATAGCCACTCATGCCTAGAAAAGCCTTATTACTCGGTTTAAATGCCTTTATAATCCCATTATTGAATTTATTTTGAATTGTTTTTACATTTTTTGATTAAAACAGGTTGTAATTGATTGTTTGCCTCGGGAAACATGGAGCGAAAACCATCCATTGTCAAGAAAAGATCATTTATAGTCACTCATGCCTAGAAAAGCCTTATTACTCGGTTTAAATGCCTTTATAATCCCATTATTGAATTTATTTTGAATTTTTTTTACATTTTTTGATTAAAACAGATTGTAATTGATTGTTTACCTCGGGAAACATGGAGCGAAAGCCATCCATTGTCAAGAAAAGTTCATTTATAGTCACTCATGCCTAGAAAAGCCTTATTACTCGGTTTAAATGCCTTTATAATCCCATTATTGAAGTTATTTTGAATTGTTTTTATATTTTTTGATTAAAACAGATTGTAATTGATTGTTTGCCTTGGTAAACATGGAGCGAAAGCCATCCATCGTCAAGAAAAGTTCATTTATAGTCACTCATGCCTAGAAAAGCCTTAATACTCGTTTTAAATGCTTTTATAATCCCATAATTGAATTTAATTTGAATTTTTTTTACATTTTTTGATTAAAACAGATTGTAATTGATTGTTTACCACGGAAAACATGGAGCGAAAGCCATCCATAGTCAAGAAAAGTTCATTTATAGTCACTCATGCCTAGAAAAGCCTTATTACTCGGTTTAAATGCCTTTATAATCCCATTATTGAAGTTATTTTGAATTGTTTTTATATTTTTTGATTAAAACAGATTGTAATTGATTGTTTGCCTTGGGAAACATGGAGCGAAAGCCATCAATCGTCAAGAAAAGTTCATTTATAGTCACTCATGCCTAGAAAAGCCTTATTACTCGGTTTAAATGCCTTTATAATCCCATTATCGAAGTTATTTTGAATTGTTTTTATATTTTTTGATTAAAACAGATTGTAATTGATTGTTTGCCTCTGGAAATATGGAGCGAAAGCCATCCATTGTCAAGAAAAGATCATTTATAGTCACTCATGCCTAGAAAAGCCTTATTACTCGGTTTAAATGCCCTTATAATCCCATTATTGAATTTCTTTTGAATTTTTTTTACATTTTTTGATTAAAACAGATTGTAATTGATTGTTTGCCGCGGGTAACATGGAGAGAAAGCCATCCATTGTCAAGAAAAGATCATTTATAGCCACTCATGCCTAGAAAAGCCTTATTACTCGGTTTAAATGCCTTTATAATCCCATTATTGAATTTATTTTGAATTGTTTTTACATTTTTTGGTTAAAACAGGTTGTAATTGATTGTTTGCCTCGGGAAACATGGAGCGAAAACCATCCATTGTCAAGAAAAGATCATTTCTAGTCACTCATGCCTAGAAAAGCCTTATTACTCGGTTTAAATGCCTTTATAATCCCATTATTGAATTTATTTTGAATTTTTTTTATATTTTTTGATTAAAACAGATTGTAATTGATTGTTTACCTCGGGAAACATGGAGCGAAAGCCATCCATTGTCAAGAAAAGTTCATTTATAGTCACTCATGCCTAGAAAAGCCTTATTACTCGGTTTAAATGCCTTTATAATCCCATTATTGAAGTTATTTTGAATTGTTTTTATATTTTTTGATTAAAACAGATTGTAATTGATTGTTTGCCTCTGGAAACATGGAGCGAAAGCCATCCACTGTCAAGAAAAGTTCATTTACAGTCACTCATGCCTAGAAAAGCCTTATTACTCGGTTTAAATGCCTTTATAATCCCATTATTGAAGTTATTTTGAATTGTTTTTATATTTTTTGATTAAAACAGACTGTAATTGATTGTTTGCCTTGGGAAACATGGAGCGAAAGCCATCTATCGTCAAGAAAAGATCATTTATAGTCACTCATGCCTAAAAAAGCCTTAATACTCGTTTTAAATGCTTTTATAATCCCATAATTGATTTTAATTTGAATCTTTTTACATTTTTTGATTAAAACAGATTCTAATTGATTGTTTGCCTCGGGAAACGTGGAGAGAAAGCCATCCATTGTCAAGAAAAGATCATTTATAGCCACTCATGCCTAGAAAAGCCTTATTCCTCGGTTTAAATGCCTTTATAATCCCATTATTGAATTTATTTTGAATTGTTTTTACATTTTTTGATTAAAACAGATTGTAATTGATTGTTTGCCTCGGGAAACATGAAGCGAAAACCATCCATTGTCAAGAAAAGATCATTTATAGTCACTCATGCCTAGAAAAGCCTTATCTCGGTTTAAATGCCTTTATAATCCCATTATTGAATTTATTTTGAATTTTTTTTACATTTTTTGATTAAAACATATTGTAATTGATTGTTTGCCTCGGGAAACATTGAGCGAAAGCCATCCATAGTCAAGAAAAGTTCATTTATAGTCACTTATGCCTAGCAAAGCCTTATTACTCAGTTTAAAAGCCTTTATAATCCCATTATTGAATTTATTTTGAATTGTTTTTACATTTTTTGATTAAAACTGATTGTAATTGATTGTTTGCCTCGGGAAACATGGAGCGAAAGCCATCCATTGTCAAGAAAAGATCATTTATAGTCACTCATGCCTAGAAAAGCCTTATTACTCGGTTTAAATGCCTTTATAATCCCATTATTGAAGTTATTTTGAATTGTTTTTATATTTTTTGATTAAAACAGATTGTAATTGATTGTTTGCCTTGGGAAACGTGGAGCGAAAGCCATCCATAGTCAAGAAAAGTTCATTTATAGTCACTTATGCCTAGCAAAGCCTTATTACTCGGTTTAAATGCCTTTATAATCCCATTATTGAATTTATTTTGAATTGTTTTTACATTTTTTGATTAAAACTCATTGTAATTGATTGTTTGCCTCGGGAAACATGGAGCGAAAGCCATCCATTGTCAAGAAAAGATCGTTTATAGTCACTCATGCCTAGAAAAGCCTTAATACTCGGTTTAAATGCCTTTATAATCCCTTTATTGAATTTATTTTGAATTGTTTTTACATTTTTTGATTAAAACATATTGTAATTGATTGTTTGCCTCAGGAAACATGGAGCGAAAGCCATCCATTGTCAAGAAAAGATCATTTATAGCCACTCATGCCTAGAAAAGCCTTATTACTCGGTTTAAATGCCTTTATAATCCCATTATTGAATTTATTTTGAATTTTTTTTACATTTTTTGATTAAAACAGATTGTAATTGATTGTTTGCCTCGGGAAACATGGAGCGAAAGCCATCCATTGTCAAGAAAAGATCATTTATAGCCACTCATGCCTAGAAAAGCCTTATTACTCGGTTTAAATGCCTTTATAATCCCATTATTGAATTTATTTTGAATTGTTTTTACATTTTTTGATTAAAACAGATTGTAATTGATTGTTTGCCTCGGGAAACATGAAGCGAAAACCATCCATTGTCAAGAAAAGATCATTTATAGTCACTCATGCCTAGAAAAGCCTTATTACTCGGTTTAAATGCCTTTATAATCCCATTATTGAATTTATTTTGAATTTTTTTTACATTTTTTGATTAAAACAGATTGTAATTGATTGTTTGCCTCGGGAAACATGGAGCGAAAGCCATCCATTGTCAAGAAAAGATCATTTATAGCCACTCATGCCTAGAAAAGCCTTATTACTCGGTTTAAATGCCTTTATAATCCCATTATTGAATTTATTTTGAATTGTTTTTACATTTTTTGATTAAAACAGATTGTAATTGATTGTTTGCCTCGGGAAACATGAAGCGAAAACCATCCATTGTCAAGAAAAGATCATTTATAGTCACTCATGCCTAGAAAAGCCTTATTACTCGGTTTAAATGCCTTTATAATCCCATTATTGAATTTATTTTGAATTTTTTTTACATTTTTTGATTAAAACAGATTGTAATTGATTGTTTGCCTCGGGAAACATGGAGCGAAAGCCATCCATTGTCAAGAAAAGATCATTTATAGCCACTCATGCCTAGAAAAGCCTTATTACTCGGTTTAAATGCCTTTATAATCCCATTATTGAATTTATTTTGAATTGTTTTTACATTTTTTGATTAAAACAGATTGTAATTGATTGTTTGCCTCAGGAAACATGAAGCGAAAACCATCCATTGTCAAGAAAAGATCATTTATAGTCACTCATGCCTAGAAAAGTCTTATTACTCGGTTTAAATGCCTTTATAATCCCATTATTGAATTTATTTTGAATTTTTTTTTACATTTTTTGATTAAAACAGATTGTAATTGATTGTTTGCCTCGGGAAACATGAAGCGAAAACCATCCATTGTCAAGAAAAGATCATTTATAGTCACTCATGCCTAGAAAAGCCTTATTACTTAGTTTAAATGCCTTTATAATCCCATTATTGAATTTATTTTGAATTTTTTTTACATTTTTTGATTAAAACAGATTGTAATTGATTGTTTGCCTCGGGAAACATGGAGCGAAAGCCATCCATAGTCAAGAAAAGTTCATTTATAGTCACTTATGCCTAGCAAAGCCTTATTACTCGATTTAAATGCCTTTATAATCCCATTATTGAATTTATTTTGAATTGTTTTTACATTTTTTGATTAAAACAGATTGTAATTGATTGTTTGCCTCGGGAAACATGGAGCGAAAGCCATCCATAGTCCAGAAAAGTTCATTTATAGTCACTCATGCCTAGAAAAGCCTTATTACTCGGTTTAAATGCCTTTATAATCCCATTATTCAAGTTATTTTGAATTGTTTTTATATTTTTTGATTAAAACAGATTGTAATTAATTGTTTGCCTCGGGAAACGTGGAACGAAAGCCATCCATAGTCAAGAAAAGTTCATTTATAGTCACTTATGCCTAGCGAAGCCTTATTGCTCGGTTTCAATGCCTTTATAATCCCATTATTGAATTTATTTTGAATTGTTTTTACATTTTTTGATTAAAACTGATTGTAATTGATTGTTTTCCTCGGGAAACATGGAGCAAAAGCCATCCATTGTCAAGAAAAGATCGTTAATAGTCACTCATGCCTAGAAAAGCCTTAATACTCGGTTTAAATGCCTTTATAATCCCATTATTGAATTTATTTTGAATTGTTTTTACATTTTTTGATTAAAACAGATTGTAATTGATTGTTTGCCTCAGGAAACATGGAGCGAAAGCCATCCATTGTCAAGAAAAGATCATTTATAGTCACTCATGCCTAGAAAAGACTTATTACTCGGTTTAAATGCCTTTATAATCCCATTATTGAATTTATTTTGAATTTTTTTTACATTTTTTGATTAAAACATATTGTAATTGATTGTTTACCTCGGGAAACATGAAGCGAAAGCCATCCATTGTCAAGAAAAGATCATTTATAGCCATTCATGCCTAGAAAAGCCTTATTTCTCGGTTTAAATGCCTTTATAATCCCATTATTGAATTTATTTTGAATTGTTTTTACATGTTTGATTAAAACATATTGTAATTGATTGTTTGCCTCGGGAAACATGGAGCGAAAGCCATCCATTGTCAAGAAAAGATCATTTATAGTCAGTCATGCCTAGAAAAGCCTTAATACTCGACTTAAATGCCTTTATAATCCCATTATTGAATTTATTTTGAATTGTTTTTACATTTTTTGATTAAAACATATTGTAATTGATTGTTTGCCTCAGGAAACATGGAGCGAAAGCCATCCATTGTCAAGAAAAGATCATTTATAGTCACTCATGCCTAGAAAAGCCTTATTACTCGGTTCAAAAGCCTTTATAATCCCATTATTGAATTTATTTTGAATTTTTTTTACATTTTTTGATTAAAACAGATTGTAATTGATTGTTTACCTCGGGAAACATGGAGCGAAAGCCATCCATTGTCAAGAAAAGTTCATTTATAGTCACTCATGCCTAGAAAAGCCTTATTACTCGGTTTAAATGCCTTTATAATCCCATTATTGAAGTTATTTTGAATTGTTTTTATATTTTTTGATTAAAACAGATTGTAATTGATTGTTTGCCTTGGTAAACATGGAGCGAAAGCCATCCATTGTCAAGAAAAGTTCATTTATAGTCACTCATGTCTAGAAAAGCCTTATTACTCGGTTTAAATGCCTTTATAATCCCATTATTGAAGTTATTTTGAATTGTTTTTATATTTTTTGATTAAAACATATTGTAATTGATTGTTTGCCTCTGGAAACATGGAGCGAAAGCCATCCATTGTCAAGAAAAGTTCATTTACAGTCACTCATGCCTAGAAAAGCCTTATTACTCGGTTTAAATGCCTTTATAATCCCATTATTGAAGTTATTTTGAATTGTTTTTATATTTTTTGATTAAAACAGATTGTAATTGATTGTTTGCCTTGGGAAACATGGAGCGAAAGCCATCCATCGTCAAGAAAAGATCATTTATAGTCACTCATGCCTAAAAAAGCCTTAATACTCGTTTTAAATGCTTTTATAATCCCATAATTGATTTTAATTTGAATCTTTTTACATTTTTTGATTAAAACAGATTCTAATTGATTGTTTGCCTCGCGAAACGTGGAGAGAAAGCCATCCATTGTCAAGAAAAGATCATTTATAGCCACTCATGCCTAGAAAAGCCTTATTACTCGGTTTAAATGCCTTTATAATCCCATTATTGAATTTATTTTGAATTGTTTTTACATTTTTTGATTAAAACAGATTGTAATTGATTGTTTGCCTCGGGAAACATGAAGCGAAAACCATCCATTGTCAAGAAAAGATCATTTATAGTCACTCATGCCTAGAAAAGCCTTATTACTCGGTTTAAATGCCTTTATAATCCCATTATTGAATTTATTTTGAATTTTTTTTACATTTTTTGATTAAAACATATTGTAATTGATTGTTTGCCTCGGGAAACATTGAGCGAAAGCCATCCATAGTCAAGAAAAGTTCATTTATAGTCACTTATGCCTAGCAAAGCCTTATTACTCGGTTTAAATGCCTTTATAATCCCATTATTGAATTTATTTTGAATTGTTTTTACATTTTTTGATTAAAACTGATTGTAATTGATTGTTTGCCTCGGGAAACATGGAGCGAAAGCCATCCATTGTCAAGAAAAGATCATTTATAGTCACTCATGCCTAGAAAAGCCTTATTACTCGGTTTAAATGCCTTTATAATCCCATTATTGAAGTTATTTTGAATTGTTTTTATATTTTTTGATTAAAACAGATTGTAATTGATTGTTTGCCTCGGGAAACGTGGAGCGAAAACCATCCATAGTCAAGAAAAGTTCATTTATAGTCACTTATGCCTAGCAAAGCCTTATTACTCGGTTTAAATGCCTTTATAATCCCATTATTGAATTTATTTTGAATTGTTTTTACATTTTTTGATTAAAACTCATTGTAATTGATTGTTTGCCTCGGGAAACATGGAGCGAAAGCCATCCATTGTCAAGAAAAGATCGTTTATAGTCACTCATGCCTAGAAAAGCCTTAATACTCGGTTTAAATGCCTTTATAATCCCATTATTGAATTTATTTTGAATTGTTTTTACATTTTTTGATTAAAACATATTGTAATTGATTGTTTGCCTCAGGAAACATGGAGCGAAAGCCATCCATTGTCAAGAAAAGATCATTTATAGTCACTCATGCCTAGAAAAGCCTTATTACTCGGTTTAAAAGCCTTTATAATCCCATTATTGAATTTATTTTGAATTTTTTTTACATTTTTTGATTAAAACAGATTGTAATTGATTGTTTGCCTCGGGAAACATGGAGCGAAAGCCATCCATAGTCAAGAAAAGTTCATTTATAGTCACTTATGCCTAGCAAAGCCTTATTACTCGGTTTAAATGCCTTTATAATCCCATTATTGAATTTATTTTGAATTGTTTTTACATTTTTTGATTAAAACTGATTGTAATTGATTGTTTGCCTCGGGAAACATGGAGCGAAAGCCATCCATTGTCAAGAAAAGATCATTTATAGTCACTCATGCCTAGAAAAGCCTTATTACTCGGTTTAAATGCCTTTATAATCCCATTATTGAAGTTATTTTGAATTGTTTTTATATTTTTTGATTAAAACAGATTGTAATTGATTGTTTGCCTCGGGAAACGTGGAGCGAAAACCATCCATAGTCAAGAAAAGTTCATTTATAGTCACTTATGCCTAGCAAAGCCTTATTACTCGGTTTAAATGCCTTTATAATCCCATTATTGAATTTATTTTGAATTGTTTTTACATTTTTTGATTAAAACTCATTGTAATTGATTGTTTGCCTCGGGAAACATGGAGCGAAAGCCATCCATTGTCAAGAAAAGATCGTTTATAGTCACTCATGCCTAGAAAAGCCTTAATACTCGGTTTAAATGCCTTTATAATCCCATTATTGAATTTATTTTGAATTGTTTTTACATTTTTTGATTAAAACATATTGTAATTGATTGTTTGCCTCAGGAAACATGGAGCGAAAGCCATCCATTGTCAAGAAAAGATCATTTATAGTCACTCATGCCTAGAAAAGCCTTATTACTCGGTTTAAAAGCCTTTATAATCCCATTATTGAATTTATTTTGAATTTTTTTTACATTTTTTGATTAAAACAGATTGTAATTGATTGTTTACCTCGGGAAACATGGAGCGAAAGCCATCCATAGTCAAGAAAAGATCATTTATAGTCACTCATGCCTAGAAAAGCCTTATTACTCGGTTTAAATGCCTTTATAATCCCATTATTGAATTTATTTTGAATTTTTTTTACATTTTTTGATTAAAACAGATTGTAATTGATTGTTTGCCTCGGGAAACATGGAGCGAAAGCCATCCATTGTCAAGAAAAGATCATTTATGGCCACTCATGCCTAGAAAAGCCTTATTACTCGGTTTAAATGCCTTTATAATCCCATTATTGAATTTATTTTGAATTGTTTTTACATTTTTTGATTAAAACAGATTGTAATTGATTGTTTGCCTCGGGAAACATGGAGCGAAAGCCATCCATTGTCAAGAAAAGATCATTTATAGTCACTCATGCCTAGAAAAGCCTTATTACTCGGTTTAAATGCCTTTATAATCCCATTATTGAATTTATTTTGAATTGTTTTTATATTTTTTGGTTAAAACAGATTGTAATTGATTGTTTGCCATGGGAAACATGGAGCGAAAGCCATCCATTGTCAAGAAAAGATCATTTATAGCCACTCATGCCTAGAAAAGCCTTATTTCTCGGTTTAAATGCCTTTATAATCCCATTATTGAATTTATTTTGAATTGTTTTTAGATGTTTTGATTAAAACAGGTTGTAATTGGTTGTTTGCCTCGGGAAACATGGAGCGAAAGCCATCCATTGTCAAGAAAAGATCATTTATAGCCACTCATGCCTAGAAAAGCCTTATTACTCGATTTAAATGCCTTTATAATCCCATTATTGAATTTATTTTGACTTGTTTTTACATTTTTTGATTAAAACAGGTTGTAATTGATTGTTTGCCTCGGGAAACATGGAGCGAAAACCATCCATTGTCAAGAAAAGATCCTTTATAGCCACTCATGCCTAGAAAAGCCTTATTACTCGATTTAAATGCCTTTATAATCCCATTATTGAATTTATTTTGAATTGTTTTTACATTTTTTGATTAAAACAGGTTGTAATTGATTGTTTGCCTCGGGAAACATGGAGCGAAAACCATCCATTGTCAGGAAAAGATCATTTTATAGTCACTCATGCCTAGAAAAGCCTTATTACTCGGTTTAAATGCCTTTATAATCCCATTATTGAAGTTATTTTGAATTGTTTTTATATTTTTTGATTAAAACAGATTGTAATTGATTGTTTGCCTTGGTAAACATGGAGCGAAAGCCATCCATCGTCAAGAAAAGTTCATTTATAGTCACTCATGCCTAGAAAAGCCTTAATACTCGTTTTAAATGCTTTTATAATCCCATAATTGAATTTAATTTGAATTTTTTTTACATTTTTTGATTAAAACAGATTGTAATTGATTGTTTACCTCGGGAAACATGGAGCAAAAGCCATCCATAGTCAAGAAAAGTTCATTTATAGTCACTTATGCCTAGCAAAGCCTTATTACTCGGTTTAAATGCCTTTATAATCTCATTATTGAATTTATTTTGAATTTTTTTTTACATTTTTTGATTAAAACTTATTGTAATTGATTGTTTGCCTCGGGAAACATGGAGCAAAACCCATCCATTGTCAAGAATAGATCATTTATAGTCACTCATGCCTAGAAAAGCCTTATTACTCGGTTTAAATGCTTTTATAATCCCATTATTGAATTTATTTTGAATTGTTTTTACATTTTTTGATTAAAACATATTGTAATTGATTGTTTGCCTCGGGAAACATGGAGCGAAAGCCATCCATTGTCAAGAAAAGTTCATTTACACTCACTCATTCCTAAAAAAGCCTTATTACTCGGTTTAAATGCGTTTATAATCCCATTATTGAAGTTATTTTGAATTGTTTTTATATTTTTTGATTAAAACATATTGTAATTGATTGTTTGCCTTGGGAAACATGGAGCGAAAGCCATCCATCGTCAAGAAAAGTTCATTTATAGTCACTCATGCCTAGAAAAGCCTTAATACTCGTTTTAAATGCTTTTATAATCCCATAATTGAATTTAATTTGAATCTTTTTACATTTTTTGATTAAAACAGATTCTAATTGATTGTTTGCCTCGGGAAACGTGGAGTGAAAGCCATCCATTGTCAAGAAAAGATCATTTATAGTCACTCATGCCTAGAAAAGCCTTATTACTCGGTTTAAATGCCTTTATAATCCCATTATTGAGTTCATTTTGAATTTTTTTTACATTTTTTGATTAAAATAGATTGTAATTGATTGTTTACCTTGGGAAATATGGAGCGAAAGCCATCCATTGTCAAGAAAAGATCATTTTATAGTCACTCATGCCTAGAAAAGCCTTATTACTCGGTTTAAATGCCTTTATAATCCCATTATTGAATTTATTTTGAATTGTTTTATATTTTTTGATTAAAACAGATTGTAATTGATTGTTTGCCTTGGGAAACATGGAGCGAAAGCCATCCATTGTCAAGAAAAGTTCATTTACAGTCACTCATGCCTAGAAAAGCCTTATTACTCGGTTTAAATGCGTTTATAATCCCATTATTGAAGTTATTTTGAATTGTTTTTATATTTTTTGATTAAAACATATTGTAATTGATTGTTTGCCTTGGGAAACATGGAGCGAAAGCCATCCATCGTCAAGAAAAGTTCATTTATAGTCACTCATGCCTAGAAAAGCCTTAATACTCGTTTTAAATGCTTTTATAATCCCATAATTGAATTTATTTTGAATTTTTTTACATTTTTTGATTAAAACATATTGTAATTGATTGTTTGCCTCGGGAAACATGGAGCGAAAGCCATCCATTGTCAAGAAAAGATCATTTATAGCCACTCATGCCTAGAAAAGCCTTATTACTCGGTTTAAATGCCTTTATAATCCCATTATTGAATTTATTTTGAATTGTTTTTACATTTTTTGATTAAAACAGATTGTAATTGATTGTTTGCCTCGGGAAACATGGAGCGAAAACCATCCATTGTCAAGAAAAGATCAGTTATAGTCACTCATGCCTAGAAAAGCCTTATTACTCGGTTTAAATGCCTTTATAATCCCATTATTGAATTTATTTTGGATTTTTTTTACATTTTTTGATTAAAACATATTGTAATTTATTGTTTACCTCGGGAAACATGGAGCGAAAGCCATCCATAGTCAAGAAAAGTTCATTTATAGTCACTTATGCCTAGCAAAGCCTTATTACTCGGTTTAAATGCCTTTATAATCCCATTATTGAATTTATTTTGAATTTTTTTTTACATTTTTTGATTAAAACTTATTGTAATTGATTGTTTGCCTCGGGAAACATTGAGCAAAACCCATCCATTGTCAAGAATAGATCATTTATAGTCACTCATGCCTAGAAAAGCCTTATTACTCGGTTTAAATGCCTTTATAATCCCATTATTGAGTTCATTTTGAATTTTTTTTACATTTTTTGATTAAAATAGATTGTAATTGATTGTTTACCTTGGGAAATATGGAGCGAAAGCCATCCATTGTCAAGAAAAGATCATTTTATAGTCACTCATGCCTAGAAAAGCCTTATTACTCGGTTTAAATGCCTTTATAATCCCATTATTGAATTTATTTTGAATTGTTTTATATTTTTCGATTAAAACAGATTGTAATTGATTGTTTGCCGTGGGAAACATGGAGCGAAAGCCATCCATTGTCAAGAAAAGATCATTTATAGTCACTCATGCCTAGAAAAGCCTTATTACTCGGTTTAAATGCCTTTATAATCCCATTATTGAATTTATTTTGAATTTTTTTTACATTTTTTGATTAAAACAGATTGTAATTGATTGTTTGCCTCGGGAAACATGGAGCGAAAGCCATCCATTGTCAAGAAAAGATCATTTATAGCCACTCATGCCTAGAAAAGCCTTATTACTCGGTTTAAATGCCTTTATAATCCCATTATTGAATTTATTTTGAATTGTTTTTACATTTTTTGATTAAAACATATTGTAATTGATTGTTTGCCTCAGGAAACATGGAGTGAAAGCCATCCATTGTCAAGAAAAGATCATTTATAGTCACTCATGCCTAGAAAAGCCTTATTACTCGGTTTAAATGCCTTTATAATCCCATTATTGAATTTATTTTGAATTTTTTTTACATTTTTTGATTAAAACAGATTGTAATTGATTGTTTACCTCGGGAAACATGGAGCGAAAGCCATCCATTGTCAAGAAAAGATCATTTATAGTCACTCATGCCTAGAAAAGCCTTAATACTCGGTTTAAATGCCTTTATAATCCCATTATTGAATTTATTTTGAATTTTTTTTACATTTTTTGATTAAAACAGATTGTAATTGATTGTTTGCCTCGGGAAACATGGAGCGAAAGCCATCCATTGTCAAGAAAAGATCCTTTATAGCCACTCATGCCTAGAAAAGCCTTATTACTCGGTTTAAATGCCTTTATAATCCCATTATTGAATTTATTTTGAATTGTTTTTACATTTTTTGATTAAAACAGATTGTAATTGATTGTTTGCCTCAGGAAACATGGAGCGAAAGCCATCCATTGTCAAGAAAAGATCATTTATAGTCACTCATGCCTAGAAAAGCCTTTTACTCGGTTTAAATGCCTTTATAATCCCATTATTGAATTTATTTTGAATTTTTTTTACATTTTTTGATTAAAACAGATTGTAATTGATTGTTTACCTCGGGAAACATGGAGTGAAAGCCATCCATTGTCAAGAAAAGATCATTTATAGTCACTCATGCCTAGAAAAGCCTCATTACTCGGTTTAAATGCCTTTATAATCCCATTATTGAATTTATTTTGAATTTTTTTTACATTTTTTGATTAAAACAGATTGTAATTGATTGTTTGCCTCGGGAAACATGGAGCGAAAGCCATCCATTGTCAAGAAAAGATCATTTATAGCCACTCACGCCTAGAAAAGCCTTATTACTCGGTTTAAATGCCTTTATAATCCCATTATTGAATTTATTTTGAATTGTTTTTACATTTTTTGATTAAAACAGATTGTAATTGATTGTTTGCCTCAGGAAACATGGAGCGAAAGCTATCCATTGTCAAGAAAAGATCATTTATAGTCACTCATGCCTAGAAAAGCCTTATTACTCGGTTTAAATGCCTTTATAATCCCATTATTGAATTTATTTTGAATTTTTTTTACATTTTTTGATTAAAACAGATTGTAATTGATTGTTTACCTCGGGAAACATGGAGCGAAAGCCATCCATTGTCAAGAAAAGATCATTTATAGTCACTCATGCCTAGAAAAGCCTTATTACTTAGTTTAAATGCCTTTATAATCCCATTATTGAATTTATTTTGAATTGTTTTTACATTTTTGATTAAAACAGTATGTAATTGATTGTTTGCCTCGTGAAATATGGAGCGAAAGCCATCCATTGTCAAGAAAAGATCATTTATAGTCACTCATGCCTAGAAAAGCCTTATTACTCGGTTTAAATGCCACTATAATCCCATTATTGAATTTATTTTGAATTGTTTTTACATTTTTTGATTAAAACAGATTGTAATTGATTGTTTGCCTCGGGAAACATGAAGCGAAAACCATCCATTGTCAAGAAAAGGTCATTTATAGTCAGTCATGCCTAGAAAAGCCTTATTACTCGGTTTAAATGCCTTTATAATCCCATTATTGAATTTATTTTGAATTTTTTTTACATTTTTTGATTAAAACAGATTGTAATTGATTGTTTCCCTTGGGAAACATGGAGCGAAAGCCATCCATAGTCAAGAAAAGTTCATTTATAGTCACTTATGCCTAGCAAAGCCTTATTACTCGGTTTAAATGCCTTTATAATCCCATTATTGAATTTATTTTGAATTGTTTTTACATTTTTTGATTAAAACAGATTGTAATTGATTGTTTGCCGTGGGAAACATGGAGCGAAAGCCATCCATTGTCAAGAAAAGATCATTTATAGTCACTCATGCCTAGAAAAGCCTTATTACTCGGTTTAAATGCCTTTATAATCCCATTATTGAATTTATTTTGAATTGTTTTTATATTTTTTGGTTAAAACAGATTGTAATTGATTGTTTGCCATGGGAAACATGGAGCGAAAGCCATCCATTGTCAAGAAAAGATCATTTATAGCCACTCATGCCTAGAAAAGCCTTATTACTCGGTTTAAATGCCTTTATAATCCCATTATTGAATTTATTTTGAATTGTTTTTACATGTTTTGATTAAAACAGGTTGTAATTGATTGTTTCCCTCGGGAAACATGGAGCGAAAGCCATCCATTGTCAAGAAAAGATCATTTATAGCCACTCATGCCTAGAAAAGCCTTATTACTCGATTTAAATGCCTTTATAATCCCATTATTGAATTTATTTTGACTTGTTTTTACATTTTTTGATTAAAACAGGTTGTAATTGATTGTTTGCCTCGGGAAACATGGAGCGAAAACCATCCATTGTCAAGAAAAGATCCTTTATAGCCACTCATGCCTAGAAAAGCCTTATTACTCGATTTAAATGCCTTTATAATCCCATTATTGAATTTATTTTGAATTGTTTTTACATTTTTTGATTAAAACAGGTTGTAATTGATTGTTTGCCTCGGGAAACATGGAGCGAAAACCATCCATTGTCAAGAAAAGATCATTTATAGTCACTCATGCCTAGAAAAGCCTTATTACTCGGTTTAAATGCCTTTATAATCCCATTATTGAGTTCATTTTGAATTTTTTTTACATTTTTTGATTAAAATAGATTGTAATTGATTGTTTACCCTGGGAAATATGGAGCGAAAGCCATCCATTGTCAAGAAAAGATCATTTTATAGTCACTCATGCCTAGAAAAGCCTTATTACTCGGTTTAAATGCCTTTATAATCCCATTATTGAATTTATTTTGAATTGTTTTATATTTTTTGATTAAAACAGATTGTAATTGATTGTTTGCCGTGGGAAACATGGAGCGAAAGCCATCCATTGTCAAGAAAAGATCATTTATAGTCACTCATGCCTAGAAAAGCCTTATTACTCGGTTTAAATGCCTTTATAATCCCATTATTGAATTTATTTTGAATTTTTTTTACATTTTTTGATTAAAACAGATTGTAATTGATTGTTTGCCTCGGGAAACATGGAGCGAAAGCCATCCATTGTCAAGAAAAGATCATTTATAGCCACTCATGCCTAGAAAAGCCTTATTACTCGGTTTAAATGCCTTTATAATCCCATTATTGAATTTATTTTGAATTGTTTTTACATTTTTTGATTAAAACAGATTGTAATTGATTGTTTGCCTCAGGAAACATGGAGCGAAAGCCATCCATTGTCAAGAAAAGATCATTTATAGTCACTCATGCCTAGAAAAGCCTTATTACTCGGTTTAAATGCCTTTATAATCCCATTATTGAGTTCATTTTGAATTTTTTTTACATTTTTTGATTAAAATAGATTGTAATTGATTGTTTACCTTGGGAAATATGGAGCGAAAGCCATCCATTGTCAAGAAAAGATCATTTTATAGTCACTCATGCCTAGAAAAGCCTTATTACTCGGTTTAAATGCCTTTATAATCCCATTATTGAATTTATTTTGAATTGTTTTATATTTTTTGATTAAAACATATTGTAATTGATTGTTTGCCGTGGGAAACATGGAGCGAAAGCCATCCATTGTCAAGAAAAGATCATTTATAGTCACTCATGCCTAGAAAAGCCTTATTACTCGGTTTAAATGCCTTTATAATCCCATTATTGAATTTATTTTGAATTTTTTTTACATTTTTTGATTAAAACAGATTGTAATTGATTGTTTGCCTCGGGAAACATGGAGCGAAAGCCATCTATTGTCAAGAAAAGATCATTTATAGCCACTCATGCCTAGAAAAGCCTTATTACTCGGTTTAAATGCCTTTATAATCCCATTATTGAATTTATTTTGAATTGTTTTTACATTTTTTGATTAAAACAGATTGTAATTGATTGTTTGCCTCAGGAAACATGGAGCGAAAGCCATCCATTGTCAAGAAAAGATCATTTATAGTCACTCATGCCTAGAAAAGCCTTATTACTCGGTTTAAATGCCTTTATAATCCCATTATTGAGTTCATTTTGAAATTTTTTTACATTTTTTGATTAAAATAGATTGTAATTGATTGTTTACCTTGGGAAATATGGAGCGAAAGCCATCCATTGTCAAGAAAAGATCATTTTATAGTCACTCATGCCTAGAAAAGCCTTATTACTCGGTTTAAATGCCTTTATAATCCCATTATTGAATTTATTTTGAATTGTTTTATATTTTTTGATTAAAACAGATTGTAATTGATTGTTTGCCGTGGGAAACATGGAGCGAAAGCCATCCATTGTCAAGAAAAGATCATTTATAGTCACTCATGCCTAGAAAAGCCTTATTACTCGGTTTAAATGCCTTTATAATCCCATTATTGAATTTATTTTGAATTTTTTTTACATTTTTTGATTAAAACAGATTGTAATTATTTGTTTGCCTCGGGAAACATGGAGCGAAAGCCATCTATTGTCAAGAAAAGATCATTTATAGCCACTCATGCCTAGAAAAGCCTTATTACTCGGTTTAAATGCCTTTATAATCCCATTATTGAATTTATTTTGAATTGTTTTTACATTTTTTGATTAAAACATATTGTAATTGATTGTTTGCCTCAGGAAACATGGAGCGAAAGCCATCCATTGTCAAGAAAAGATCATTTATAGTCACTCATGCCTAGAAAAGCCTTATTACTCGGTTTAAATGCCTTTATAATCCCATTATTGAATTTATTTTGAATTTTTTTTACATTTTTTGATTAAAACAGATTGTAATTGATTGTTTGCCTCGGGAAACATGGAGCGAAAGCCATCCATTGTCAAGAAAAGATCATTTATAGCCACTCATGCCTAGAAAAGCCTTATTACTCGGTTTAAATGCCTTTATAATCCCATTATTGAATTTATTTTGAATTGTTTTTACATTTTTTGATTAAAACATATTGTAATTGATTGTTTGCCTCAGGAAACATGGAGTGAAAGCCATCCATTGTCAAGAAAAGATCATTTATAGTCACTCATGCCTAGAAAAGCCTTATTACTCGGTTTAAATGCCTTTATAATCCCATTATTGAATTTATTTTGAATTTTTTTTACATTTTTTGATTAAAACAGATTGTAATTGATTGTTTGCCTCGGGAAACATGGAGCGAAAGCCATCCATTGTCAAGAAAAGATCATTTATGGCCACTCATGCCTAGAAAAGCCTTATTACTCGGTTTAAATGCCTTTATAATCCCATTATTGAATTTATTTTGAATTGTTTTTACATTTTTTGATTAAAACAGATTGTAATTGATTGTTTGCCTCGGGAAACATGGAGCGAAAGCCATCCATTGTCAAGAAAAGATCATTTATAGTCACTCATGCCTAGAAAAGCCTTATTACTCGGTTTAAATGCCTTTATAATCCCATTATTGAATTTATTTTGAATTGTTTTTATATTTTTTGGTTAAAACAGATTGTAATTGATTGTTTGCCATGGGAAACATGGAGCGAAAGCCATCCATTGTCAAGAAAAGATCATTTATAGCCACTCATGCCTAGAAAAGCCTTATTTCTCGGTTTAAATGCCTTTATAATCCCATTATTGAATTTATTTTGAATTGTTTTTAGATGTTTTGATTAAAACAGGTTGTAATTGGTTGTTTGCCTCGGGAAACATGGAGCGAAAGCCATCCATTGTCAAGAAAAGATCATTTATAGCCACTCATGCCTAGAAAAGCCTTATTACTCGATTTAAATGCCTTTATAATCCCATTATTGAATTTATTTTGACTTGTTTTTACATTTTTTGATTAAAACAGGTTGTAATTGATTGTTTGCCTCGGGAAACATGGAGCGAAAACCATCCATTGTCAAGAAAAGATCCTTTATAGCCACTCATGCCTAGAAAAGCCTTATTACTCGATTTAAATGCCTTTATAATCCCATTATTGAATTTATTTTGAATTGTTTTTACATTTTTTGATTAAAACAGGTTGTAATTGATTGTTTGCCTCGGGAAACATGGAGCGAAAACCATCCATTGTCAGGAAAAGATCATTTTATAGTCACTCATGCCTAGAAAAGCCTTATTACTCGGTTTAAATGCCTTTATAATCCCATTATTGAAGTTATTTTGAATTGTTTTTATATTTTTTGATTAAAACAGATTGTAATTGATTGTTTGCCTTGGTAAACATGGAGCGAAAGCCATCCATCGTCAAGAAAAGTTCATTTATAGTCACTCATGCCTAGAAAAGCCTTAATACTCGTTTTAAATGCTTTTATAATCCCATAATTGAATTTAATTTGAATTTTTTTTACATTTTTTGATTAAAACAGATTGTAATTGATTGTTTACCTCGGGAAACATGGAGCAAAAGCCATCCATAGTCAAGAAAAGTTCATTTATAGTCACTTATGCCTAGCAAAGCCTTATTACTCGGTTTAAATGCCTTTATAATCTCATTATTGAATTTATTTTGAATTTTTTTTTACATTTTTTGATTAAAACTTATTGTAATTGATTGTTTGCCTCGGGAAACATGGAGCAAAACCCATCCATTGTCAAGAATAGATCATTTATAGTCACTCATGCCTAGAAAAGCCTTATTACTCGGTTTAAATGCTTTTATAATCCCATTATTGAATTTATTTTGAATTGTTTTTACATTTTTTGATTAAAACATATTGTAATTGATTGTTTGCCTCGGGAAACATGGAGCGAAAGCCATCCATTGTCAAGAAAAGTTCATTTACACTCACTCATTCCTAAAAAAGCCTTATTACTCGGTTTAAATGCGTTTATAATCCCATTATTGAAGTTATTTTGAATTGTTTTTATATTTTTTGATTAAAACATATTGTAATTGATTGTTTGCCTTGGGAAACATGGAGCGAAAGCCATCCATCGTCAAGAAAAGTTCATTTATAGTCACTCATGCCTAGAAAAGCCTTAATACTCGTTTTAAATGCTTTTATAATCCCATAATTGAATTTAATTTGAATCTTTTTACATTTTTTGATTAAAACAGATTCTAATTGATTGTTTGCCTCGGGAAACGTGGAGTGAAAGCCATCCATTGTCAAGAAAAGATCATTTATAGTCACTCATGCCTAGAAAAGCCTTATTACTCGGTTTAAATGCCTTTATAATCCCATTATTGAGTTCATTTTGAATTTTTTTTACATTTTTTGATTAAAATAGATTGTAATTGATTGTTTACCTTGGGAAATATGGAGCGAAAGCCATCCATTGTCAAGAAAAGATCATTTTATAGTCACTCATGCCTAGAAAAGCCTTATTACTCGGTTTAAATGCCTTTATAATCCCATTATTGAATTTATTTTGAATTGTTTTATATTTTTTGATTAAAACAGATTGTAATTGATTGTTTGCCTTGGGAAACATGGAGCGAAAGCCATCCATTGTCAAGAAAAGTTCATTTACAGTCACTCATGCCTAGAAAAGCCTTATTACTCGGTTTAAATGCGTTTATAATCCCATTATTGAAGTTATTTTGAATTGTTTTTATATTTTTTGATTAAAACATATTGTAATTGATTGTTTGCCTTGGGAAACATGGAGCGAAAGCCATCCATCGTCAAGAAAAGTTCATTTATAGTCACTCATGCCTAGAAAAGCCTTAATACTCGTTTTAAATGCTTTTATAATCCCATAATTGAATTTATTTTGAATTTTTTTACATTTTTTGATTAAAACATATTGTAATTGATTGTTTGCCTCGGGAAACATGGAGCGAAAGCCATCCATTGTCAAGAAAAGATCATTTATAGCCACTCATGCCTAGAAAAGCCTTATTACTCGGTTTAAATGCCTTTATAATCCCATTATTGAATTTATTTTGAATTGTTTTTACATTTTTTGATTAAAACAGATTGTAATTGATTGTTTGCCTCGGGAAACATGGAGCGAAAACCATCCATTGTCAAGAAAAGATCAGTTATAGTCACTCATGCCTAGAAAAGCCTTATTACTCGGTTTAAATGCCTTTATAATCCCATTATTGAATTTATTTTGGATTTTTTTTACATTTTTTGATTAAAACATATTGTAATTTATTGTTTACCTCGGGAAACATGGAGCGAAAGCCATCCATAGTCAAGAAAAGTTCATTTATAGTCACTTATGCCTAGCAAAGCCTTATTACTCGGTTTAAATGCCTTTATAATCCCATTATTGAATTTATTTTGAATTTTTTTTTACATTTTTTGATTAAAACTTATTGTAATTGATTGTTTGCCTCGGGAAACATTGAGCAAAACCCATCCATTGTCAAGAATAGATCATTTATAGTCACTCATGCCTAGAAAAGCCTTATTACTCGGTTTAAATGCCTTTATAATCCCATTATTGAGTTCATTTTGAATTTTTTTTACATTTTTTGATTAAAATAGATTGTAATTGATTGTTTACCTTGGGAAATATGGAGCGAAAGCCATCCATTGTCAAGAAAAGATCATTTTATAGTCACTCATGCCTAGAAAAGCCTTATTACTCGGTTTAAATGCCTTTATAATCCCATTATTGAATTTATTTTGAATTGTTTTATATTTTTCGATTAAAACAGATTGTAATTGATTGTTTGCCGTGGGAAACATGGAGCGAAAGCCATCCATTGTCAAGAAAAGATCATTTATAGTCACTCATGCCTAGAAAAGCCTTATTACTCGGTTTAAATGCCTTTATAATCCCATTATTGAATTTATTTTGAATTTTTTTTACATTTTTTGATTAAAACAGATTGTAATTGATTGTTTGCCTCGGGAAACATGGAGCGAAAGCCATCCATTGTCAAGAAAAGATCATTTATAGCCACTCATGCCTAGAAAAGCCTTATTACTCGGTTTAAATGCCTTTATAATCCCATTATTGAATTTATTTTGAATTGTTTTTACATTTTTTGATTAAAACATATTGTAATTGATTGTTTGCCTCAGGAAACATGGAGTGAAAGCCATCCATTGTCAAGAAAAGATCATTTATAGTCACTCATGCCTAGAAAAGCCATATTACTCGGTTTAAATGCCTTTATAATCCCATTATTGAATTTATTTTGAATTTTTTTTACATTTTTTGATTAAAACAGATTGTAATTGATTGTTTACCTCGGGAAACATGGAGCGAAAGCCATCCATTGTCAAGAAAAGATCATTTATAGTCACTCATGCCTAGAAAAGCCTTAATACTCGGTTTAAATGCCTTTATAATCCCATTATTGAATTTATTTTGAATTTTTTTTACATTTTTTGATTAAAACAGATTGTAATTGATTGTTTGCCTCGGGAAACATGGAGCGAAAGCCATCCATTGTCAAGAAAAGATCCTTTATAGCCACTCATGCCTAGAAAAGCCTTATTACTCGGTTTAAATGCCTTTATAATCCCATTATTGAATTTATTTTGAATTGTTTTTACATTTTTTGATTAAAACAGATTGTAATTGATTGTTTGCCTCAGGAAACATGGAGCGAAAGCCATCCATTGTCAAGAAAAGATCATTTATAGTCACTCATGCCTAGAAAAGCCTTTTACTCGGTTTAAATGCCTTTATAATCCCATTATTGAATTTATTTTGAATTTTTTTTACATTTTTTGATTAAAACAGATTGTAATTGATTGTTTACCTCGGGAAACATGGAGTGAAAGCCATCCATTGTCAAGAAAAGATCATTTATAGTCACTCATGCCTAGAAAAGCCTCATTACTCGGTTTAAATGCCTTTATAATCCCATTATTGAATTTATTTTGAATTTTTTTTACATTTTTTGATTAAAACAGATTGTAATTGATTGTTTGCCTCGGGAAACATGGAGCGAAAGCCATCCATTGTCAAGAAAAGATCATTTATAGCCACTCACGCCTAGAAAAGCCTTATTACTCGGTTTAAATGCCTTTATAATCCCATTATTGAATTTATTTTGAATTGTTTTTACATTTTTTGATTAAAACAGATTGTAATTGATTGTTTGCCTCAGGAAACATGGAGCGAAAGCTATCCATTGTCAAGAAAAGATCATTTATAGTCACTCATGCCTAGAAAAGCCTTATTACTCGGTTTAAATGCCTTTATAATCCCATTATTGAATTTATTTTGAATTTTTTTTACATTTTTTGATTAAAACAGATTGTAATTGATTGTTTACCTCGGGAAACATGGAGCGAAAGCCATCCATTGTCAAGAAAAGATCATTTATAGTCACTCATGCCTAGAAAAGCCTTATTACTTAGTTTAAATGCCTTTATAATCCCATTATTGAATTTATTTTGAATTGTTTTTACATTTTTGATTAAAACAGTATGTAATTGATTGTTTGCCTCGTGAAATATGGAGCGAAAGCCATCCATTGTCAAGAAAAGATCATTTATAGTCACTCATGCCTAGAAAAGCCTTATTACTCGGTTTAAATGCCACTATAATCCCATTATTGAATTTATTTTGAATTGTTTTTACATTTTTTGATTAAAACAGATTGTAATTGATTGTTTGCCTCGGGAAACATGAAGCGAAAACCATCCATTGTCAAGAAAAGGTCATTTATAGTCAGTCATGCCTAGAAAAGCCTTATTACTCGGTTTAAATGCCTTTATAATCCCATTATTGAATTTATTTTGAATTTTTTTTACATTTTTTGATTAAAACAGATTGTAATTGATTGTTTCCCTTGGGAAACATGGAGCGAAAGCCATCCATAGTCAAGAAAAGTTCATTTATAGTCACTTATGCCTAGCAAAGCCTTATTACTCGGTTTAAATGCCTTTATAATCCCATTATTGAATTTATTTTGAATTGTTTTTACATTTTTTGATTAAAACAGATTGTAATTGATTGTTTGCCGTGGGAAACATGGAGCGAAAGCCATCCATTGTCAAGAAAAGATCATTTATAGTCACTCATGCCTAGAAAAGCCTTATTACTCGGTTTAAATGCCTTTATAATCCCATTATTGAATTTATTTTGAATTGTTTTTATATTTTTTGGTTAAAACAGATTGTAATTGATTGTTTGCCATGGGAAACATGGAGCGAAAGCCATCCATTGTCAAGAAAAGATCATTTATAGCCACTCATGCCTAGAAAAGCCTTATTACTCGGTTTAAATGCCTTTATAATCCCATTATTGAATTTATTTTGAATTGTTTTTACATGTTTTGATTAAAACAGGTTGTAATTGATTGTTTCCCTCGGGAAACATGGAGCGAAAGCCATCCATTGTCAAGAAAAGATCATTTATAGCCACTCATGCCTAGAAAAGCCTTATTACTCGATTTAAATGCCTTTATAATCCCATTATTGAATTTATTTTGACTTGTTTTTACATTTTTTGATTAAAACAGGTTGTAATTGATTGTTTGCCTCGGGAAACATGGAGCGAAAACCATCCATTGTCAAGAAAAGATCCTTTATAGCCACTCATGCCTAGAAAAGCCTTATTACTCGATTTAAATGCCTTTATAATCCCATTATTGAATTTATTTTGAATTGTTTTTACATTTTTTGATTAAAACAGGTTGTAATTGATTGTTTGCCTCGGGAAACATGGAGCGAAAACCATCCATTGTCAAGAAAAGATCATTTATAGTCACTCATGCCTAGAAAAGCCTTATTACTCGGTTTAAATGCCTTTATAATCCCATTATTGAGTTCATTTTGAATTTTTTTTACATTTTTTGATTAAAATAGATTGTAATTGATTGTTTACCCTGGGAAATATGGAGCGAAAGCCATCCATTGTCAAGAAAAGATCATTTTATAGTCACTCATGCCTAGAAAAGCCTTATTACTCGGTTTAAATGCCTTTATAATCCCATTATTGAATTTATTTTGAATTGTTTTATACTTTTTGATTAAAACAGATTGTAATTGATTGTTTGCCGTGGGAAACATGGAGCGAAAGCCATCCATTGTCAAGAAAAGATCATTTATAGTCACTCATGCCTAGAAAAGCCTTATTACTCGGTTTAAATGCCTTTATAATCCCATTATTGAATTTATTTTGAATTTTTTTTACATTTTTTGATTAAAACAGATTGTAATTGATTGTTTGCCTCGGGAAACATGGAGCGAAAGCCATCCATTGTCAAGAAAAGATCATTTATAGCCACTCATGCCTAGAAAAGCCTTATTACTCGGTTTAAATGCCTTTATAATCCCATTATTGAATTTATTTTGAATTGTTTTTACATTTTTTGATTAAAACAGATTGTAATTGATTGTTTGCCTCAGGAAACATGGAGCGAAAGCCATCCATTGTCAAGAAAAGATCATTTATAGTCACTCATGCCTAGAAAAGCCTTATTACTCGGTTTAAATGCCTTTATAATCCCATTATTGAGTTCATTTTGAATTTTTTTTACATTTTTTGATTAAAATAGATTGTAATTGATTGTTTACCTTGGGAAATATGGAGCGAAAGCCATCCATTGTCAAGAAAAGATCATTTTATAGTCACTCATGCCTAGAAAAGCCTTATTACTCGGTTTAAATGCCTTTATAATCCCATTATTGAATTTATTTTGAATTGTTTTATATTTTTTGATTAAAACATATTGTAATTGATTGTTTGCCGTGGGAAACATGGAGCGAAAGCCATCCATTGTCAAGAAAAGATCATTTATAGTCACTCATGCCTAGAAAAGCCTTATTACTCGGTTTAAATGCCTTTATAATCCCATTATTGAATTTATTTTGAATTTTTTTTACATTTTTTGATTAAAACAGATTGTAATTGATTGTTTGCCTCGGGAAACATGGAGCGAAAGCCATCTATTGTCAAGAAAAGATCATTTATAGCCACTCATGCCTAGAAAAGCCTTATTACTCGGTTTAAATGCCTTTATAATCCCATTATTGAATTTATTTTGAATTGTTTTTACATTTTTTGATTAAAACAGATTGTAATTGATTGTTTGCCTCAGGAAACATGGAGCGAAAGCCATCCATTGTCAAGAAAAGATCATTTATAGTCACTCATGCCTAGAAAAGCCTTATTACTCGGTTTAAATGCCTTTATAATCCCATTATTGAGTTCATTTTGAAATTTTTTTACATTTTTTGATTAAAATAGATTGTAATTGATTGTTTACCTTGGGAAATATGGAGCGAAAGCCATCCATTGTCAAGAAAAGATCATTTTATAGTCACTCATGCCTAGAAAAGCCTTATTACTCGGTTTAAATGCCTTTATAATCCCATTATTGAATTTATTTTGAATTGTTTTATATTTTTTGATTAAAACAGATTGTAATTGATTGTTTGCCGTGGGAAACATGGAGCGAAAGCCATCCATTGTCAAGAAAAGATCATTTATAGTCACTCATGCCTAGAAAAGCCTTATTACTCGGTTTAAATGCCTTTATAATCCCATTATTGAATTTATTTTGAATTTTTTTTACATTTTTTGATTAAAACAGATTGTAATTATTTGTTTGCCTCGGGAAACATGGAGCGAAAGCCATCTATTGTCAAGAAAAGATCATTTATAGCCACTCATGCCTAGAAAAGCCTTATTACTCGGTTTAAATGCCTTTATAATCCCATTATTGAATTTATTTTGAATTGTTTTTACATTTTTTGATTAAAACATATTGTAATTGATTGTTTGCCTCAGGAAACATGGAGCGAAAGCCATCCATTGTCAAGAAAAGATCATTTATAGTCACTCATGCCTAGAAAAGCCTTATTACTCGGTTTAAATGCCTTTATAATCCCATTATTGAATTTATTTTGAATTTTTTTTACATTTTTTGATTAAAACAGATTGTAATTGATTGTTTACCTCGGGAAACATGGAGCGAAAGCCATCCATTGTCAAGAAAAGATCATTTATAGTCACTCATGCCTAGAAAAGCCTTTTACTCGGTTTAAATGCCTTTATAATCCCATTATTGAATTTATTTTGAATTTTTTTTACATTTTTTGATTAAAACAGATTGTAATTGATTGTTTACCTCGGGAAACATGGAGCGAAAGCCATCCATTGTCAAGAAAAGATCATTTATAGTCACTCATGCCTAGAAAAGCCTTATTACTCGGTTTAAATGCCTTTATAATCCCATTATTGAATTTATTTTGAATTTTTTTTACATTTTTTGATTAAAACAGATTGTAATTGATTGTTTGCCTCGGGAAACATGGAGCGAAAGCCATCCATTGTCAAGAAAAGATCATTTATAGTCACTCATGCCTAGAAAAGCCTTATTACTTAGTTTAAATGCCTTTATAATCCCATTATTGAATTTATTTTGAATTGTTTTTACATTTTTCATTAAAACAGTATGTAATTGATTGTTTGCCTCGTGAAATATGGAGCGAAAGCCATCCATTGTCAAGAAAAGATCATTTATAGTCAGTCATGCCTAGAAAAGCCTTATTACTCGGTTTAAATGCCTTTATAATCCCATTATTGAATTTATTTTGAATTTTTTTTACATTTTTTGATTAAAACAGATTGTAATTGATTGTTTGCCTCGGGAAACATGGAGCGAAAGCCATCCATTGTCAAGAAAAGATCATTTATAGCCACTCATGCCTAGAAAAGCCTTATTACTCGGTTTAAATGCCTTTATAATCCCATTATTGAATTTATTTTGAATTGTTTTTACATTTTTTGATTAAAACAGATTGTAATTGATTGTTTGCCTCAGGAAACATGGAGCGAAAGCCATCCATTGTCAAGAAAAGATCATTTATAGTCACTCATGCCTAGAAAAGCCTTATTACTCGGTTTAAATGCCTTTATAATCCCATTATTGAGTTCATTTTGAATTTTTTTTACATTTTTTGATTAAAATAGATTGTAATTGATTGTTTACCTTGGGAAATATGGAGCGAAAGCCATCCATTGTCAAGAAAAGATCATTTTATAGTCACTCATGCCTAGAAAAGCCTTATTACTCGGTTTAAATGCCTTTATAATCCCATTATTGAATTTATTTTGAATTGTTTTATATTTTTTGATTAAAACATATTGTAATTGATTGTTTGCCGTGGGAAACATGGAGCGAAAGCCATCCATTGTCAAGAAAAGATCATTTATAGTCACTCATGCCTAGAAAAGCCTTATTACTCGGTTTAAATGCCTTTATAATCCCATTATTGAATTTATTTTGAATTTTTTTTACATTTTTTGATTAAAACAGATTGTAATTGATTGTTTGCCTCGGGAAACATGGAGCGAAAGCCATCTATTGTCAAGAAAAGATCATTTATAGCCACTCATGCCTAGAAAAGCCTTATTACTCGGTTTAAATGCCTTTATAATCCCATTATTGAATTTATTTTGAATTGTTTTTACATTTTTTGATTAAAACAGATTGTAATTGATTGTTTGCCTCAGGAAACATGGAGCGAAAGCCATCCATTGTCAAGAAAAGATCATTTATAGTCACTTATGCCTAGAAAAGCCTTATTACTCGGTTTAAATGCCTTTATAATCCCATTATTGAGTTCATTTTGAAATTTTTTTACATTTTTTGATTAAAATAGATTGTAATTGATTGTTTACCTTGGGAAATATGGAGCGAAAGCCATCCATTGTCAAGAAAAGATCATTTTATAGTCACTCATGCCTAGAAAAGCCTTATTACTCGGTTTAAATGCCTTTATAATCCCATTATTGAATTTATTTTGAATTGTTTTATATTTTTTGATTAAAACAGATTGTAATTGATTGTTTGCCGTGGGAAACATGGAGCGAAAGCCATCCATTGTCAAGAAAAGATCATTTATAGTCACTCATGCCTAGAAAAGCCTTATTACTCGGTTTAAATGCCTTTATAATCCCATTATTGAATTTATTTTGAATTTTTTTTACATTTTTTGATTAAAACAGATTGTAATTATTTGTTTGCCTCGGGAAACATGGAGCGAAAGCCATCTATTGTCAAGAAAAGATCATTTATAGCCACTCATGCCTAGAAAAGCCTTATTACTCGGTTTAAATGCCTTTATAATCCCATTATTGAATTTATTTTGAATTGTTTTTACATTTTTTGATTAAAACATATTGTAATTGATTGTTTGCCTCAGGAAACATGGAGCGAAAGCCATCCATTGTCAAGAAAAGATCATTTATAGTCACTCATGCCTAGAAAAGCCTTATTACTCGGTTTAAATGCCTTTATAATCCCATTATTGAATTTATTTTGAATTTTTTTTACATTTTTTGATTAAAACAGATTGTAATTGATTGTTTACCTCGGGAAACATGGAGCGAAAGCCATCCATTGTCAAGAAAAGATCATTTATAGTCACTCATGCCTAGAAAAGCCTTTTACTCGGTTTAAATGCCTTTATAATCCCATTATTGAATTTATTTTGAATTTTTTTTACATTTTTTGATTAAAACAGATTGTAATTGATTGTTTACCTCGGGAAACATGGAGCGAAAGCCATCCATTGTCAAGAAAAGATCATTTATAGTCACTCATGCCTAGAAAAGCCTTATTACTCGGTTTAAATGCCTTTATAATCCCATTATTGAATTTATTTTGAATTTTTTTTACATTTTTTGATTAAAACAGATTGTAATTGATTGTTTGCCTCGGGAAACATGGAGCGAAAGCCATCCATTGTCAAGAAAAGATCATTTATAGTCACTCATGCCTAGAAAAGCCTTATTACTTAGTTTAAATGCCTTTATAATCCCATTATTGAATTTATTTTGAATTGTTTTTACATTTTTCATTAAAACAGTATGTAATTGATTGTTTGCCTCGTGAAATATGGAGCGAAAGCCATCCATTGTCAAGAAAAGATCATTTATAGTCACTCATGCCTAGAAAAGCCTTATTACTCGGTTTAAATGCCTTTATAATCCCATTATTGAATTTATTTTGAATTTTTTTTACATTTTTTGATTAAAACAGATTGTAATTGATTGTTTGCCTCGGGAAACATGGAGCGAAAGCCATCCATTGTCAAGAAAAGATCATTTATAGCCACTCATGCCTAGAAAAGCCTTATTACTCGGTTTAAATGCCTTTATAATCCCATTATTGAATTTATTTTGAATTGTTTTTACATTTTTTGATTAAAACAGATTGTAATTGATTGTTTGCCTCAGGAAACATGGAGCGAAAGCCATCCATTGTCAAGAAAAGATCATTTATAGTCACTCATGCCTAGAAAAGCCTTATTACTCGGTTTAAATGCCTTTATAATCCCATTATTGAGTTCATTTTGAATTTTTTTTACATTTTTTGATTAAAATAGATTGTAATTGATTGTTTACCTTGGGAAATATGGAGCGAAAGCCATCCATTGTCAAGAAAAGATCATTTTATAGTCACTCATGCCTAGAAAAGCCTTATTACTCGGTTTAAATGCCTTTATAATCCCATTATTGAATTTATTTTGAATTGTTTTATATTTTTTGATTAAAACAGATTGTAATTGATTGTTTGCCGTGGGAAACATGGAGCGAAAGCCATCCATTGTCAAGAAAAGATCATTTATAGTCACTCATGCCTAGAAAAGCCTTATTACTCGGTTTAAATGCCTTTATAATCCCATTATTGAATTTATTTTGAATTTTTTTTACATTTTTTGATTAAAACAGATTGTAATTGATTGTTTGCCTCGGGAAACATGGAGCGAAAGCCATCTATTGTCAAGAAAAGATCATTTATAGCCACTCATGCCTAGAAAAGCCTTATTACTCGGTTTAAATGCCTTTATAATCCCATTATTGAATTTATTTTGAATTGTTTTTACATTTTTTGATTAAAACAGATTGTAATTGATTGTTTGCCTCAGGAAACATGGAGCGAAAGCCATCCATTGTCAAGAAAAGATCATTTATAGTCACTCATGCCTAGAAAAGCCTTATTACTCGGTTTAAATGCCTTTATAATCCCATTATTGAGTTCATTTTGAAATTTTTTTGCATTTTTTGATTAAAATAGATTGTAATTGATTGTTTACCTTGGGAAATATGGAGCGAAAGCCATCCATTGTCAAGAAAAGATCATTTTATAGTCACTCATGCCTAGAAAAGCCTTATTACTCGGTTTAAATGCCTTTATAATCCCATTATTGAATTTATTTTGAATTGTTTTATATTTTTTGATTAAAACAGATTGTAATTGATTGTTTGCCGTGGGAAACATGGAGCGAAAGCCATCCATTGTCAAGAAAAGATCATTTATAGTCACTCATGCCTAGAAAAGCCTTATTACTCGGTTTAAATGCCTTTATAATCCCATTATTGAATTTATTTTGAATTTTTTTTACATTTTTTGATTAAAACAGATTGTAATTGATTGTTTGCCTCGGGAAACATGGAGCGAAAGCCATCTATTGTCAAGAAAAGATCATTTATAGCCACTCATGCCTAGAAAAGCCTTATTACTCGGTTTAAATGCCTTTATAATCCCATTATTGAATTTATTTTGAATTGTTTTTACATTTTTTGATTAAAACAGATTGTAATTGATTGTTTGCCTCAGGAAACATGGAGCTAAAGCCATCCATTGTCAAGAAAAGATCATTTATAGTCACTCATGCCTAGAAAAGCCTTATTACTCGGTTTAAATGCCTTTATAATCCCATTATTGAATTTATTTTGAATTTTTTTTACATTTTTTGATTAAAACAGATTGTAATTGATTGTTTACCTCGGGAAACATGGAGCGAAAGCCATCCATTGTCAAGAAAAGATCATTTATAGTCACTCATGCCTAGAAAAGCCTTTTACTCGGTTTAAATGCCTTTATAATCCCATTATTGAATTTATTTTGAATTTTTTTTACATTTTTTGATTAAAACAGATTGTAATTGATTGTTTACCTCGGGAAACATGGAGCGAAAGCCATCCATTGTCAAGAAAAGATCATTTATAGTCACTCATGCCTAGAAAAGCCTTATTACTCGGTTTAAATGCCTTTATAATCCCATTATTGAATTTATTTTGAATTTTTTTTACATTTTTTGATTAAAACAGATTGTAATTGATTGTTTGCCTCGGGAAACATGGAGCGAAAGCCATCCATTGTCAAGAAAAGATCATTTATAGCCACTCACGCCTAGAAAAGCCTTATTACTCGGTTTAAATGCCTTTATAATCCCATTATTGAATTTATTTTGAATTGTTTTTACATTTTTTGATTAAAACAGATTGTAATTGATTGTTTGCCTCAGGAAACATGGAGCGAAAGCCATCCATTGTCAAGAAAAGATCATTTATAGTCACTCATGCCTAGAAAAGCCTTATTACTCGGTTTAAATGCCTTTATAATCCCATTATTGAATTTATTTTGAATTTTTTTTACATTTTTTGGTTAAAACAGATTGTAATTGATTGTTTACCTCGGGAAACATGGAGCGAAAGCCATCCATTGTCAAGAAAAGATCATTTATAGTCACTCATGCCTAGAAAAGCCTTATTACTTAGTTTAAATGCCTTTATAATCCCATTATTGAATTTATTTTGAATTGTTTTTACATTTTTGATTAAAACAGTATGTAATTGATTGTTTGCCTCGTGAAATATGGAGCGAAAGCCATCCATTGTCAAGAAAAGATCATTTATAGTCACTCATGCCTAGAAAAGCCTTATTACTCGGTTTAAATGCCTTTATAATCCCATTATTGAATTTATTTTGAATTGTTTTTACATTTTTTGATTAAAACAGATTGTAATTGATTGTTTACCTTGGGAAACATGGAGCGAAAGCCATCCATTGTCAAGAAAAGATCATTTATAGCCACTCATGCCTAGAAAAGCCTTATTTCTCGGTTTAAATGCCTTTATAATCCCATTATTGAATTTATTTTGAATTGTTTTTACATGTTTTGATTAAAACAGGTTGTAATTGATTGTTTACCTCGGGAAACATGGAGCGAAAGCCATCCATTGTCAAGAAAAGATCATTTATAGCCACTCATGCCTAGAAAAGCCTTATTACTCGATTTAAATGCCTTTATAATCCCATTATTGAATTTATTTTGAATTGTTTTTACATTTTTTGATTAAAACAGGTTGTAATTGATTGTTTGCCTCGGGAAACATGGAGCGAAAACCATCCATTGTCAAGAAAAGATCATTTATAGTCACTCATGCCTAGAAAAGCCTTATTACTCGGTTTAAATGCCTTTATAATCCCATTATTGAATTCATTTTGAATTTTTTTTACATTTTTTGATTAAAATAGATTGTAATTGATTGTTTACCTTGGGAAATATGGAGCGAAAGCCATCCATTGTCAAGAAAAGATCATTTTATAGTCACTCATGCCTAGAAAAGCCTTATTACTCGGTTTAAATGCCTTTATAATCCCATTATTGAATTTATTTTGAATTGTTTTATATTTTTTGATTAAAACAGATTGTAATTGATTGTTTGCCGTGGGAAACATGGAGCGAAAGCCATCCATTGTCAAGAAAAGATCATTTATAGTCACTCATGCCTAGAAAAGCCTTATTACTCGGTTTAAATGCCTTTATAATCCCATTATTGAATTTATTTTGAATTTTTTTTACATTTTTTGATTAAAACAGATTGTAATTGATTGTTTGCCTCGGGAAACATGGAGCGAAAGCCATCCATTGTCAAGAAAAGATCATTTATAGCCACTCACGCCTAGAAAAGCCTTATTACTCGGTTTAAATGCCTTTATAATCCCATTATTGAATTTATTTTGAATTGTTTTTACATTTTTTGGTTAAAACAGATTGTAATTGATTGTTTACCTCGGGAAACATGGAGCGAAAGCCATCCATTGTCAAGAAAAGATCATTTATAGTCACTCATGCCTAGAAAAGCCTTATTACTCGGTTTAAATGCCTTTATAATCCCATTATTGAATTTATTTTGAATTGTTTTTACATTTTTTGATTAAAACAGATTGTAATTGATTGTTTGCCTCAGGAAACATGGAGCGAAAGCCATCCATTGTCAAGAAAAGATCATTTATAGCCACTCATGCCTAGAAAAGCCTTTTACTCGGTTTAAATGCTTTTATAATCCCATTATTGAATTTATTTTGAATTGTTTTTACATGTTTTGATTAAAACAGGTTGTAATTGATTGTTTACCTCGGGAAACATGGAGCGAAAGCCATCCATTGTCAAGAAAAGATCATTTATAGCCACTCATGCCTAGAAAAGCCTTATTACTCGATTTAAATGCCTTTATAATCCCATTATTGAATTTATTTTGAATTGTTTTTACATTTTTTGATTAAAACAGATTGTAATTGATTGTTTGCCTCAGGAAACATGGAGCGAAAGCCATCCATTGTCAAGAAAAGATCATTTATAGTCACTTATGCCTAGAAAAGCCTTATTACTCGGTTTAAATGCCTTTATAATCCCATTATTGAGTTCATTTTGAAATTTTTTTACATTTTTTGATTAAAATAGATTGTAATTGATTGTTTACCTTGGGAAATATGGAGCGAAAGCCATCCATTGTCAAGAAAAGATCATTTTATAGTCACTCATGCCTAGAAAAGCCTTATTACTCGGTTTAAATGCCTTTATAATCCCATTATTGAATTTATTTTGAATTGTTTTATATTTTTTGATTAAAACAGATTGTAATTGATTGTTTGCCGTGGGAAACATGGAGCGAAAGCCATCCATTGTCAAGAAAAGATCATTTATAGTCACTCATGCCTAGAAAAGCCTTATTACTCGGTTTAAATGCCTTTATAATCCCATTATTGAATTTATTTTGAATTTTTTTTACATTTTTTGATTAAAACAGATTGTAATTATTTGTTTGCCTCGGGAAACATGGAGCGAAAGCCATCTATTGTCAAGAAAAGATCATTTATAGCCACTCATGCCTAGAAAAGCCTTATTACTCGGTTTAAATGCCTTTATAATCCCATTATTGAATTTATTTTGAATTGTTTTTACATTTTTTGATTAAAACATATTGTAATTGATTGTTTGCCTCAGGAAACATGGAGTGAAAGCCATCCATTGTCAAGAAAAGATCATTTATAGTCACTCATGCCTAGAAAAGCCTTATTACTCGGTTTAAATGCCTTTATAATCCCATTATTGAATTTATTTTGAATTTTTTTTACATTTTTTGATTAAAACAGATTGTAATTGATTGTTTACCTCGGGAAACATGGAGCGAAAGCCATCCATTGTCAAGAAAAGATCATTTATAGTCACTCATGCCTAGAAAAACCTTTTACTCGGTTTAAATGCCTTTATAATCCCATTATTGAATTTATTTTGAATTTTTTTTACATTTTTTGATTAAAACAGATTGTAATTGATTGTTTACCTCGGGAAACATGGAGCGAAAGCCATCCATTGTCAAGAAAAGATCATTTATAGTCACTCATGCCTAGAAAAGCCTTATTACTCGGTTTAAATGCCTTTATAATCCCATTATTGAATTTATTTTGAATTTTTTTTACATTTTTTGATTAAAACAGATTGTAATTGATTGTTTGCCTCGGGAAACATGGAGCGAAAGCCATCCATTGTCAAGAAAAGATCATTTATAGTCACTCATGCCTAGAAAAGCCTTATTACTTAGTTTAAATGCCTTTATAATCCCATTATTGAATTTATTTTGAATTGTTTTTACATTTTTCATTAAAACAGTATGTAATTGATTGTTTGCCTCGTGAAATATGGAGCGAAAGCCATCCATTGTCAAGAAAAGATCATTTATAGTCACTCATGCCTAGAAAAGCCTTATTACTCGGTTTAAATGCCTTTATAATCCCATTATTGAATTTATTTTGAATTTTTTTTACATTTTTTGATTAAAACAGATTGTAATTGATTGTTTGCCTCGGGAAACATGGAGCGAAAGCCATCCATTGTCAAGAAAAGATCATTTATAGCCACTCATGCCTAGAAAAGCCTTATTACTCGGTTTAAATGCCTTTATAATCCCATTATTGAATTTATTTTGAATTGTTTTTACATTTTTTGATTAAAACAGATTGTAATTGATTGTTTGCCTCAGGAAACATGGAGCGAAAGCCATCCATTGTCAAGAAAAGATCATTTATAGTCACTCATGCCTAGAAAAGCCTTATTACTCGGTTTAAATGCCTTTATAATCCCATTATTGAGTTCATTTTGAATTTTTTTTACATTTTTTGATTAAAATAGATTGTAATTGATTGTTTACCTTGGGAAATATGGAGCGAAAGCCATCCATTGTCAAGAAAAGATCATTTTATAGTCACTCATGCCTAGAAAAGCCTTATTACTCGGTTTAAATGCCTTTATAATCCCATTATTGAATTTATTTTGAATTGTTTTATATTTTTTGATTAAAACAGATTGTAATTGATTGTTTGCCGTGGGAAACATGGAGCGAAAGCCATCCATTGTCAAGAAAAGATCATTTATAGTCACTCATGCCTAGAAAAGCCTTATTACTCGGTTTAAATGCCTTTATAATCCCATTATTGAATTTATTTTGAATTTTTTTTACATTTTTTGATTAAAACAGATTGTAATTGATTGTTTGCCTCGGGAAACATGGAGCGAAAGCCATCTATTGTCAAGAAAAGATCATTTATAGCCACTCATGCCTAGAAAAGCCTTATTACTCGGTTTAAATGCCTTTATAATCCCATTATTGAATTTATTTTGAATTGTTTTTACATTTTTTGATTAAAACAGATTGTAATTGATTGTTTGCCTCAGGAAACATGGAGCGAAAGCCATCCATTGTCAAGAAAAGATCATTTATAGTCACTCATGCCTAGAAAAGCCTTATTACTCGGTTTAAATGCCTTTATAATCCCATTATTGAGTTCATTTTGAAATTTTTTTGCATTTTTTGATTAAAATAGATTGTAATTGATTGTTTACCTTGGGAAATATGGAGCGAAAGCCATCCATTGTCAAGAAAAGATCATTTTATAGTCACTCATGCCTAGAAAAGCCTTATTACTCGGTTTAAATGCCTTTATAATCCCATTATTGAATTTATTTTGAATTGTTTTATATTTTTTGATTAAAACAGATTGTAATTGATTGTTTGCCGTGGGAAACATGGAGCGAAAGCCATCCATTGTCAAGAAAAGATCATTTATAGTCACTCATGCCTAGAAAAGCCTTATTACTCGGTTTAAATGCCTTTATAATCCCATTATTGAATTTATTTTGAATTTTTTTTACATTTTTTGATTAAAACAGATTGTAATTGATTGTTTGCCTCGGGAAACATGGAGCGAAAGCCATCTATTGTCAAGAAAAGATCATTTATAGCCACTCATGCCTAGAAAAGCCTTATTACTCGGTTTAAATGCCTTTATAATCCCATTATTGAATTTATTTTGAATTGTTTTTACATTTTTTGATTAAAACAGATTGTAATTGATTGTTTGCCTCAGGAAACATGGAGCTAAAGCCATCCATTGTCAAGAAAAGATCATTTATAGTCACTCATGCCTAGAAAAGCCTTATTACTCGGTTTAAATGCCTTTATAATCCCATTATTGAATTTATTTTGAATTTTTTTTACATTTTTTGATTAAAACAGATTGTAATTGATTGTTTACCTCGGGAAACATGGAGCGAAAGCCATCCATTGTCAAGAAAAGATCATTTATAGTCACTCATGCCTAGAAAAGCCTTTTACTCGGTTTAAATGCCTTTATAATCCCATTATTGAATTTATTTTGAATTTTTTTTACATTTTTTGATTAAAACAGATTGTAATTGATTGTTTACCTCGGGAAACATGGAGCGAAAGCCATCCATTGTCAAGAAAAGATCATTTATAGTCACTCATGCCTAGAAAAGCCTTATTACTCGGTTTAAATGCCTTTATAATCCCATTATTGAATTTATTTTGAATTTTTTTTACATTTTTTGATTAAAACAGATTGTAATTGATTGTTTGCCTCGGGAAACATGGAGCGAAAGCCATCCATTGTCAAGAAAAGATCATTTA
Organism: Theobroma cacao; assembly: GCF_053813885.1. Lineage (NCBI taxonomy): Eukaryota > Viridiplantae > Streptophyta > Magnoliopsida > Malvales > Malvaceae > Theobroma > Theobroma cacao. The sequence continues at coordinate 29,826,289 of NC_142645.1, read as the reverse complement.
TAGCCACTCACGCCTAGAAAAGCCTTATTACTCGGTTTAAATGCCTTTATAATCCCATTATTGAATTTATTTTGAATTGTTTTTACATTTTTTGATTAAAACAGATTGTAATTGATTGTTTGCCTCAGGAAACATGGAGCGAAAGCCATCCATTGTCAAGAAAAGATCATTTATAGTCACTCATGCCTAGAAAAGCCTTATTACTCGGTTTAAATGCCTTTATAATCCCATTATTGAATTTATTTTGAATTTTTTTTACATTTTTTGGTTAAAACAGATTGTAATTGATTGTTTACCTCGGGAAACATGGAGCGAAAGCCATCCATTGTCAAGAAAAGATCATTTATAGTCACTCATGCCTAGAAAAGCCTTATTACTTAGTTTAAATGCCTTTATAATCCCATTATTGAATTTATTTTGAATTGTTTTTACATTTTTGATTAAAACAGTATGTAATTGATTGTTTGCCTCGTGAAATATGGAGCGAAAGCCATCCATTGTCAAGAAAAGATCATTTATAGTCACTCATGCCTAGAAAAGCCTTATTACTCGGTTTAAATGCCTTTATAATCCCATTATTGAATTTATTTTGAATTGTTTTTACATTTTTTGATTAAAACAGATTGTAATTGATTGTTTACCTTGGGAAACATGGAGCGAAAGCCATCCATTGTCAAGAAAAGATCATTTATAGCCACTCATGCCTAGAAAAGCCTTATTTCTCGGTTTAAATGCCTTTATAATCCCATTATTGAATTTATTTTGAATTGTTTTTACATGTTTTGATTAAAACAGGTTGTAATTGATTGTTTACCTCGGGAAACATGGAGCGAAAGCCATCCATTGTCAAGAAAAGATCATTTATAGCCACTCATGCCTAGAAAAGCCTTATTACTCGATTTAAATGCCTTTATAATCCCATTATTGAATTTATTTTGAATTGTTTTTACATTTTTTGATTAAAACAGGTTGTAATTGATTGTTTGCCTCGGGAAACATGGAGCGAAAACCATCCATTGTCAAGAAAAGATCATTTATAGTCACTCATGCCTAGAAAAGCCTTATTACTCGGTTTAAATGCCTTTATAATCCCATTATTGAATTCATTTTGAATTTTTTTTACATTTTTTGATTAAAATAGATTGTAATTGATTGTTTACCTTGGGAAATATGGAGCGAAAGCCATCCATTGTCAAGAAAAGATCATTTTATAGTCACTCATGCCTAGAAAAGCCTTATTACTCGGTTTAAATGCCTTTATAATCCCATTATTGAATTTATTTTGAATTGTTTTATATTTTTTGATTAAAACAGATTGTAATTGATTGTTTGCCGTGGGAAACATGGAGCGAAAGCCATCCATTGTCAAGAAAAGATCATTTATAGTCACTCATGCCTAGAAAAGCCTTATTACTCGGTTTAAATGCCTTTATAATCCCATTATTGAATTTATTTTGAATTTTTTTTACATTTTTTGATTAAAACAGATTGTAATTGATTGTTTGCCTCGGGAAACATGGAGCGAAAGCCATCCATTGTCAAGAAAAGATCATTTATAGCCACTCACGCCTAGAAAAGCCTTATTACTCGGTTTAAATGCCTTTATAATCCCATTATTGAATTTATTTTGAATTGTTTTTACATTTTTTGATTAAAACAGATTGTAATTGATTGTTTGCCTCAGGAAACATGGAGCGAAAGCCATCCATTGTCAAGAAAAGATCATTTATAGCCACTCATGCCTAGAAAAGCCTTTTACTCGGTTTAAATGCTTTTATAATCCCATTATTGAATTTATTTTGAATTGTTTTTACATTTTTTGATTAAAACAGATTGTAATTGATTGTTTGCCTTGGGAAACATGGAGCGAAAGCCATCCATTGTCAAGAAAAGCTCATTTACAGTCACTCATGCCTAGAAAAGCCTTATTACTCAGTTTAAATGCGTTTATAATCCCATTATTGAAGTTATTTTGAATTGTTTTTATATTTTTTTGATTAAAACAGATTGTAATTGATTGTTTGCCTTGGGAAACATGGATCGAAAGCCATCCATCGGCAAGAAAAGTTCATTTATGGTCACTCATGCCTAGAAAAGCCTTAATACTCGTTTTAAATGCCTTTGTAATCCCATAATTGAATTTAATTTGAATCTTTTTACATTTTTTGATTAAAACAGATTCTAATTGATTGTTTGCCTCGGGAAACGTGGAGTGAAAGCCATCCATTGTCAAGAAAAGATCATTTATAGTCACTCATGCCTAGAAAAGCCTTATTACTCGGTTTTAATGCCTTTATAATCCCATTATTGAATTTATTTTGAATTGTTTTTACATTTTTTGATTAAAACAGATTGTAATTGATTGTTTTCCTCGGGAAACATGGAGCGAAAGCCATCCATAGTCAAGAAAAGTTCATTTATAGTCACTTATGCCTAGCAAAGCCTTATTACTCGGTTTAAATGCCTTTATAATCCCATTATCGAATTTATTTTGAATTGTTTTTACATTTTTTGATTAAAACAGATTGTAATTGATTGTTTGCCTCAGGAAACATGGAGCGAAAGCCATCCATTGTCAAGAAAAGATCATTTATAGCCACTCATGCCTAGAAAAGCCTTATTACTCGGTTTAAATGCCTTTATAATCCCATTATTGAATTTATTTTGAATTGTTTTTACATTTTTTGATTAAAACAGGTTGTAATTGATTGTTGGCCTCGGGAAACATGGAGCGAAAACCATCCATTGTCAAGAAAAGATCATTTATAGTCACTCATGCCTAGAAAAGCCTTATTACTCGGTTTAAATGCCTTTATAATCCCATTATTGAATTTATTTTGAATTTTTTTACATTTTTTGATTAAAACAGATTGTAATTGATTGTTTGCCTCGGGAAACATGGAGCGAAAGCCATCCATTGTCAAGAAAATATCATTTATAGCCACTCACGCCTAGAAAAGCCTTATTACTCGGTTTAAATGCCTTTATAATCCCATTATTGAATTTATTTTGAATTGTTTTTACATTTTTTGATTAAAACAGATTGTAATTGATTGTTTGCCTCAGGAAACATGGAGCGAAAGCCATCCATTGTCAAGAAAAGATCATTTATCGTCACTCATGCCTAGAAAAGCCTTATTACTCGGTTTAAATGCCTTTATAATCCCATTACTGAATTTATTTTGAATTTTTTTTACATTTTTTGATTAAAACAGATTGTAATTGATTGTTTACCTCGGGAAACATGGAGCGAAAGCCATCCATTGTCAAGAAAAGATCATTTATAGTCACTCATGCCTAGAAAAGCCTTATTACTTAGTTTAAATGCCTTTATAATCCCATTATTGAATTTATTTTGAATTGTTTTTACATTTTTGATTAAAACAGTATGTAATTGATTGTTTGCCTCGTGAAATATGGAGCGAAAGCCATCCATTGTCAAGAAAAGATCATTTATAGTCACTCATGCCTAGAAAAGCCTTATTACTCGGTTTAAATGCCTTTATAATCCCATTATTGAATTTATTTTGAATTGTTTTTACATTTTTTGATTAAAACAGATTGTAATTGATTGTTTGCCTCGGGAAACATGAAGCGAAAACCATCCATTGTCAAGAAAAGGTCATTTGTAGTCACTCATGCCTAGAAAAGCCTTATTACTCGGTTTAAATGCCTTTATAATCCCATTATTGAATTTATTTTGAATTTTTTTTACATTTTTTGATTAAAACAGATTGTAATTGATTGTTTGCCTTGGGAAACATGGAGCGAAAGCCATCCATAGTCAAGAAAAGTTCATTTATAGTCACTTATGCCTAGCAAAGCCTTATTACTCGGTTTTAATGCCTTTATAATCCCATTATTGAATTTATTTTGAATTGTTTTTACATTTTTTGATTAAAACAGATTGTAATTGATTGTTTGCCTCGGGAAACATGGAGCGAAAACCATCCATTGTCAAGAAAAGATCATTTATAGTCACTCATGCCTAGAAAAGCCTTATTACTCGGTTTAAATGCCTTTATAATCCCATTATTGAATTTATTTTGAATGTTTTTGACATTTTTTGATTAAAACAGATTGTAATTGATTGTTTGCCTCGGGAAACATGGAGCGAAAGCCATCCATTGTCAAGAAAAGATCATTTATAGCCACTCATTCCTAGAAAAGCCTTATTACTCGGTTTAAATGCCTTTATAATCCCATTATTGAATTTATTTTGAATTGTTTTTACATTTTTTGATTAAAACAGATTGTAATTGATTGTTTGCCTCGGGAAACATGAAGCGAAAACCATCCATTGTCAAGAAAAGGTCATTTATAGTCACTCATGCCTAGAAAAGCCTTATTACTCGGTTTAAATGCCTTTATAATCCCATTATTGAATTTATTTTGAATTGTTTTTACATTTTTTGATTAAAACAGATTGTAATTGATTGTTTGCCTCGGGAAACATGAAGCGAAAACCATCCATTGTCAAGAAAAGGTCATTTATAGTCACTCATGCCTAGAAAAGCCTTATTACTCGGTTTAAATGCCTTTATAATCCCATTATTGAATTTATTTTGAATTTTTTTTACATTTTTTGATTAAAACAGATTGTAATTGATTGTTTGCCTCAGGAAACATGGAGCGAAAGCCATCCATTGTCAAGAAAAGATCATTTATAGCCACTCATGCCTAGAAAAGCCTTATTACTCGGTTTAAATGCCTTTATAATCCCATTATTGAATTTATTTTGAATTGTTTTTACATTTTTTGATTAAAACAGATTGTAATTGATTGTTTGCCTCGGGAAACATGGAGCGAAAGCCCTCCATTGTCAAGAAAAGATCATTTATAGCCACTCAAGCCTAGAAAACTTATTACTCGGTTTAAATGCCTTTATAATCCCATTATTGAATTTATTTTGAATTGTTTTTACATTTTTTGATTAAAACAGGTTGTAATTGATTGTTTGCCTCGGGAAACATGGAGCGAAAACCATCCATTGTCAAGAAAAGATCATTTATAGTCACTCATGCCTAGCAAAGCCTTATTACTCGGTTTAAATGCCTTTATAATCCCATTATTGAATTTCTTTTGAATTTTTTTTACATTTTTTGATTAAAACAGATTCTAATTGATTGTTTACCTTGGGAAATATGGAGCGAAAGCCATCCATTGTCAAGAAAAGATCATTTATAGTCACTCATGCCTAGAAAAGCCTTATTACTCGGTTTAAATGCCTTTATAATCCCATTATTGAATTTATTTTGAATTTTTTTTACATTTTTTGATTAAAACAGATTCTAATTGATTGTTTACCTTGGGAAATATGGAGCGAAAGCCATCCATTGTCAAGAAAAGATCATTTATAGTCACTCATGCCTAGAAAAGCCTTATTACTCGGTTTAAATGCCTTTATAATCCCATTATTGAATTTATTTTGAATTGTTTTTACATTTTTTGATTAAAACAGATTGTAATTGATTGTTTGCCTCGGGAAACATGGAGCGAAAGCCATCCATTGTCAAGAAAAGATCATTTATAGCCACTCATGCCTAGAAAAGCCTTATTACTCGGTTTAAATGCCTTTATAATCCCATTATTGAATTTATTTTGAATTGTTTTTATATTTTTTGGTTAAAACAGATTGTAATTGATTGTTTGCCATGGGAAACATGGAGCGAAAGCCATCCATTGTCAAGAAAAGATCATTTATAGCCACTCATGCCTAGAAAAGCCTTATTTCTCGGTTTAAATGCCTTTATAATCCCATTATTGAATTTATTTTAAATTGTTTTTACATGTTTTGATTAAAACAGGTTGTAATTGATTGTTTGCCTCGGGAAACATGGAGCGAAAGCCATCCATTGTCAAGAAAAGATCATTTATAGCCACTCATGCCTAGAAAAGCCTTATTACTCGATTTAAATGCCTTTATAATCCCATTATTGAATTTATTTTGAATTGTTTTTACATTTTTTGATTAAAACAGGTTGTAATTGATTGTTTGCCTCGGGAAACATGGAGCGAAAACCATCCATTGTCAAGAAAAGATCATTTATAGTCACTCATGCCTAGAAAAGCCTTATTACTCGGTTTAAATGCCTTTATAATCCCATTATTGAATTCATTTTGAATTTTTTTTACATTTTTTGATTAAAATAGATTGTAATTGATTGTTTACCTCGGGAAATATGGAGCGAAAGCCATCCATTGTCAAGAAAAGATCATTTATAGTCACTCATGCCTAGAAAAGCCTTATTACTCGGTTTAAATGCCTTTATAATCCCATTATTGAATTCATTTTGAATTGTTTTATATTTTTTGATTAAAACAGATTGTAATTGATTGTTTACCGTGGGAAACATGGAGCGAAAGCCATCCATTGTCAAGAAAAGATCAATTATAGTCACTCATGCCTAGAAAAGCCTTATTACTCGGTTTAAATGCCTTTATAATCCCATTATTGAATTTATTTTGAATTTTTTTTACATTTTTTGATTAAAACAGATTGTAATTGATTGTTTGCCTCAGGAAACATGGAGCGAAAGCCATCCATTGTCAAGAAAAGATCATTTATAGCCACTCATGCCTAGAAAAGCCTTATTACTCGGTTTAAATGCCTTTATAATCCCATTATTGAATTTATTTTGAATTTTTTTTACATTTTTTGATTAAAACAGATTGTAATTGATTGTTTGCCTCAGGAAACATGGAGCGAAAGCCATCCATTGTCAAGAAAAGATCATTTATAGTCACTCATGCCTAGAAAAGCCTTTTACTCGGTTTAAATGCCTTTATAATCCCATTATTGAATTTATTTTGAATTTTTTTTACATTTTTTGATTAAAACAGATTGTAATTGATTGTTTACCTCGGGAAACATGGAGCGAAAGCCATCCATTGTCAAGAAAAGATCATTTATAGTCACTCATGCCTAGAAAAGCCTTATTACTCGGTTCAAATGCCTTTATAATCCCATTATTGAATTTATTTTGAATTTTTTTTACATTTTTTGATTAAAACAGATTGTAATTGATTGTTTGCCTCAGGAAACATGGAGCGAAAGCCATCCATTGTCAAGAAAAGATCATTTATAGCCACTCATGCCTAGAAAAGCCTTATTACTCGGTTCAAATGCCTTTATAATCCCATTATTGAATTTATTTTGAATTGTTTTTACATTTTTTGATTAAAACAGATTGTAATTGATTGTTTGCCTCGGGAAACATGGAGCGAAAGCCATCCATTGTCAAGAAAAGATCATTTATAGCCACTCATGCCTAGAAAAGCCTTATTACTCGGTTTTAATGCCTTTATAATCCCATTATTGAATTTATTTTGAATTGTTTTTACATTTTTTGATTAAAACAGATTGTAATTGATTGTTTGCCTCGGGAAACATGAAGCGAAAACCATCCATTGTCAAGAAAAGATCATTTATAGTCACTCATGCCTAGAAAAGCCTTATTACTCGGTTTAAATGCCTTTATAATCCCATTATTGAATTTATTTTGAATGTTTTTGACATTTTTTGATTAAAACAGATTGTAATTGATTGTTTGCCTCGGGAAACATGGAGCGAAAGCCATCCATTGTCAAGAAAAGATCATTTATAGCCACTCATGCCTAGAAAAGCCTTATTACTCGGTTTAAATGCCTTTATAATCCCATTATTGAATTTATTTTGAATTGTTTTTACATTTTTTGATTAAAACAGATTGTAATTGATTGTTTGCCTCGGGAAACATGAAGCGAAAACCATCCATTGTCAAGAAAAGGTCATTTATAGTCACTCATGCCTAGAAAAGCCTTATTACTCGGTTTAAATGCTTTTATAATCCCATTATTGAATTTATTTTGAATTGTTTTTACATTTTTTGATTAAAACAGATTGTAATTGATTGTTTGCCTTGGGAAACATGGAGCGAAAGCCATCCATTGTCAAGAAAAGCTCATTTACAGTCACTCATGCCTAGAAAAGCCTTATTACTCGGTTTAAATGCGTTTATAATCCCATTATTGAAGTTATTTTGAATTGTTTTTATATTTTTTTGATTAAAACAGATTGTAATTGATTGTTTGCCTTGGGAAACATGGATCGAAAGCCATCCATCGTCAAGAAAAGTTCATTTATGGTCACTCATGCCTAGAAAAGCCTTAATACTCGTTTTAAATGCCTTTATAATCCCATAATTGAATTTAATTTGAATCTTTTTACATTTTTTGATTAAAACAGATTCTAATTGATTGTTTGCCTCGGGAAACGTGGAGTGAAAGCCATCCATTGTCAAGAAAAGATCATTTATAGTCACTCATGCCTAGAAAAGCCTTATTACTCGGTTTTAATGCCTTTATAATCACATTATTGAATTTATTTTGAATTGTTTTTACATTTTTTGATTAAAACAGATTGTAATTGATTGTTTTCCTCGGGAAACATGGAGCGAAAGCCATCCATAGTCAAGAAAAGTTCATTTATAGTCACTTATGCCTAGCAAAGCCTTATTACTCGGTTTAAATGCCTTTATAATCCCATTATCGAATTTATTTTGAATTGTTTTTACATTTTTTGATTAAAACAGATTGTAATTGATTGTTTGCCTCAGGAAACATGGAGCGAAAGCCATCCATTGTCAAGAAAAGATCATTTATAGCCACTCATGCCTAGAAAAGCCTTATTACTCGGTTTAAATGCCTTTATAATCCCATTATTGAATTTATTTTGAATTGTTTTTACATTTTTTGATTAAAACAGGTTGTAATTGATTGTTTGCCTCGGGAAACATGGAGCGAAAACCATCCATTGTCAAGAAAAGATCATTTATAGTCACTCATGCCTAGAAAAGCCTTATTACTCGGTTTAAATGCCTTTATAATCCCATTATTGAATTTATTTTGAATTTTTTTACATTTTTTGATTAAAACAGATTGTAATTGATTGTTTGCCTCGGGAAACATGGAGCGAAAGCCATCCATTGTCAAGAAAAGATCATTTATAGCCACTCACGCCTAGAAAAGCCTTATTACTCGGTTTAAATGCCTTTATAATCCCATTATTGAATTTATTTTGAATTTTTTTTACATTTTTTGATTAAAACAGATTGTAATTGATTGTTTGCCTCAGGAAACATGGAGCGAAAGCCATCCATTGTCAAGAAAAGATCATTTATAGTCACTCATGCCTAGAAAAGCCTTTTACTCGGTTTAAATGCTTTTATAATCCCATTATTGAATTTATTTTGAATTTTTTTTACATTTTTTGATTAAAACAGATTGTAATTGATTGTTTACCTCGGGAAACATGGAGCGAAAGCCATCCATTGTCAAGAAAAGATCATTTATAGTCACTCATGCCTAGAAAAGCCTTATTACTCGGTTCAAATGCCTTTATAATCCCATTATTGAATTTATTTTGAATTTTTTTTACATTTTTTGATTAAAACAGATTGTAATTGATTGTTTGCCTCAGGAAACATGGAGCGAAAGCCATCCATTGTCAAGAAAAGATCATTTATAGCCACTCATGCCTAGAAAAGCCTTATTACTCGGTTTAAATGCCTTTATAATCCCATTATTGAATTTATTTTGAATTGTTTTTACATTTTTTGATTAAAACAGATTGTAATTGATTGTTTGCCTCAGGAAACATGGAGCGAAAGCCATCCATTGTCAAGAAAAGATCATTTATAGTCACTCATGCCTAGAAAAGCCTTATTACTCGGTTTAAATGCCTTTATAATCCCATTATTGAATTTATTTTGAATTTTTTTTACATTTTTTGATTAAAACAAATTGTAATTGATTGTTTACCTTGGGAAATATGGAGCGAAAGCCATCCATTGTCAAGAAAAGATCATTTATAGTCACTCATGCCTAGAAAAGCCTTATTACTCGGTTTAAATGCTTTTATAATCCCATTATTGAATTTATTTTGAATTGTTTTTACATTTTTTGATTAAAACAGATTGTAATTGATTGTTTGCCTTGGGAAACATGGAGCGAAAGCCATCCATTGTCAAGAAAAGCTCATTTACAGTCACTCATGCCTAGAAAAGCCTTATTACTCGGTTTAAATGCGTTTATAATCCCATTATTGAAGTTATTTTGAATTGTTTTTATATTTTTTTGATTAAAACAGATTGTAATTGATTGTTTGCCTTGGGAAACATGGATCGAAAGCCATCCATCGTCAAGAAAAGTTCATTTATGGTCACTCATGCCTAGAAAAGCCTTAATACTCGTTTTAAATGCCTTTATAATCCCATAATTGAATTTAATTTGAATCTTTTTACATTTTTTGATTAAAACAGATTCTAATTGATTGTTTGCCTCGGGAAACGTGGAGTGAAAGCCATCCATTGTCAAGAAAAGATCATTTATAGTCACTCATGCCTAGAAAAGCCTTATTACTCGGTTTTAATGCCTTTATAATCACATTATTGAATTTATTTTGAATTGTTTTTACATTTTTTGATTAAAACAGATTGTAATTGATTGTTTTCCTCGGGAAACATGGAGCGAAAGCCATCCATAGTCAAGAAAAGTTCATTTATAGTCACTTATGCCTAGCAAAGCCTTATTACTCGGTTTAAATGCTTTCATAATCCCATTATCGAATTTATTTTGAATTGTTTTTACATTTTTTGATTAAAACAGATTGTAATTGATTGTTTGCCTCAGGAAACATGGAGCGAAAGCCATCCATTGTCAAGAAAAGATCATTTATAGTCACTCATGCCTAGAAAAGCCTTATTACTCGGTTTAAATGCCTTTATAATCCCATTATTGAATTTATTTTGAATTTTTTTTACATTTTTTGATTAAAACAAATTGTAATTGATTGTTTACCTTGGGAAATATGGAGCGAAAGCCATCCATTGTCAAGAAAAGATCATTTATAGTCACTCATGCCTAGAAAAGCCTTATTACTCGGTTTAAATGCCTTTATAATCCCATTATTGAATTTATTTTGAATTGTTTTTACATTTTTTGATTAAAACAGATTGTAATTGATTGTTTGCCTCGGGAAACATGAAGCGAAAACCATCCATTGTCAAGAAAAGGTCATTTGTAGTCACTCATACCTAGAAAAGCCTTATTACTCGGTTTAAATGCCTTTATAATCCCATTATTGAATTTATTTTGAATTTTTTTTACATTTTTTGATTAAAACAGATTGTAATTGATTGTTTGCCTTGGGAAACATGGAGCGAAAGCCATCCATAGTCAAGAAAAGTTCATTTATAGTCACTTATGCCTAGCAAAGCCTTATTACTCGGTTTTAAAGCCTTTATAATCCCATTATTGAATTTATTTTGAATTGTTTTTACATTTTTTGATTAAAACAGATTGTAATTGATTGTTTGCCTCGGGAAACATGGAGCGAAAACCATCCATTGTCAAGAAAAGATCATTTATAGTCACTCATGCCTAGAAAAGCCTTATTACTCGGTTTAAATGCCTTTATAATCCCATTATTGAATTTATTTTGAATGTTTTTGACATTTTTTGATTAAAACAGATTGTAATTGATTGTTTGCCTCGGGAAACATGGAGCGAAAGCCATCCATTGTCAAGAAAAGATCATTTATAGCCACTCATGCCTAGAAAAGCCTTATTACTCGATTTAAATGCCTTTATAATCCCATTATTGAATTTATTTTGAATTGTTTTTACATTTTTTGATTAAAACAGATTGTAATTGATTGTTTGCCTCGGGAAACATGAAGCGAAAACCATCCATTGTCAAGAAAAGGTCATTTATAGTCACTCATGCCTAGAAAAGCCTTATTACTCGGTTTAAATGCCTTTATAATCCCATTATTGAATTTGTTTTGAATTGTTTTTACATTTTTTGATTAAAACAGATTGTAATTGATTGTTTGCCTCGGGAAACATGAAGCGAAAACCATCCATTGTCAAGAAAAGGTCATTTATAGTCACTCATGCCTAGAAAAGCCTTATTACTCGGTTTAAATGCCTTTATAATCCCATTATTGAATTTATTTTGAATTTTTTTTACATTTTTTGATTAAAACAGATTGTAATTGATTGTTTGCCTCAGGAAACATGGAGCGAAAGCCATCCATTGTCAAGAAAAGATCATTTATAGCCACTCATGCCTAGAAAAGCCTTATTACTCGGTTTAAATGCCTTTATAATCCCATTATCGAATTTATTTTGAATTGTTTTTACATTTTTTGATTAAAACAGATTGTAATTGATTGTTTGCCTCGGGAAACATGGAGCGAAAGCCCTCCATTGTCAAGAAAAGATCATTTATAGCCACTCAAGCCTAGAAAACTTATTACTCGGTTTAAATGCCTTTATAATCCCATTATTGAATTTATTTTGAATTGTTTTTACATTTTTTGATTAAAACAGGTTGTAATTGATTGTTTGCCTCGGGAAACATGGAGCGAAAACCATCCATTGTCAAGAAAAGATCATTTATAGTCACTCATGCCTAGCAAAGCCTTATTACTCGGTTTAAATGCCTTTATAATCCCATTATTGAATTTATTTTGAATTGTTTTTACATTTTTTGATTAAAACAGATTGTAATTGATTGTTTGCCTCGGGAAACATGAAGCGAAAACCATCCATTGTCAAGAAAAGGTCATTTATAGTCACTCATGCCTAGAAAAGCCTTATTACTCGGTTTAAATGCCTTTATAATCCCATTATTGAATTTATTTTGAATTGTTTTTACATTTTTTGATTAAAACAGATTGTAATTGATTGTTTACCTCGGGAAACATGGAGCGAAAGCCATCCATTGTCAAGAAAAGATCATTTATAGCCACTCATGCCTAGAAAAGCCTTATTTCTCGGTTTAAATGCCTTTATAATCCCATTATTGAATTTATTTTAAATTGTTTTTACATGTTTTGATTAAAACAGGTTGTAATTGATTGTTTGCCTCGGGAAACATGGAGCGAAAGCCATCCATTGTCAAGAAAAGATCATTTATAGCCACTCATGCCTAGAAAAGCCTTATTACTCGATTTAAATGCCTTTATAATCCCATTATTGAATTTATTTTGAATTGTTTTTACATTTTTTGATTAAAACAGGTTGTAATTGATTGTTTGCCTCGGGAAACATGGAGCGAAAACCATCCATTGTCAAGAAAAGATCATTTATAGTCACTCATGCCTAGAAAAGCCTTATTACTCGGTTTAAATGCCTTTATAATCCCATTATTGAATTCATTTTGAATTTTTTTTACATTTTTTGATTAAAATAGATTGTAATTGATTGTTTACCTTGGGAAATATGGAGCGAAAGCCATCCATTGTCAAGAAAAGATCATTTATAGTCACTCATGCCTAGAAAAGCCTTATTACTCGGTTTAAATGCCTTTATAATCCCATTATTGAATTTATTTTGAATTGTTTTATATTTTTTGATTAAAACAGATTGTAATTGATTGTTTGCCGTGGGAAACATGGAGCGAAAGCCATCCATTGTCAAGAAAAGATCAATTATAGTCACTCATGCCTAGAAAAGCCTTATTACTCGGTTTAAATGCCTTTATAATCCCATTACTGAATTTATTTTGAATTTTTTTTACATTTTTTGATTAAAACAGATTGTAATTGATTGTTTACCTCGGGAAACATGGAGCGAAAGCCATCCATTGTCAAGAAAAGATCATTTATAGTCACTCATGCCTAGAAAAGCCTTATTACTTAGTTTAAATGCCTTTATAATCCCATTATTGAATTTATTTTGAATTGTTTTTACATTTTTGATTAAAACAGTATGTAATTGATTGTTTGCCTCGTGAAATATGGAGCGAAAGCCATCCATTGTCAAGAAAAGATCATTTATAGTCACTCATGCCTAGAAAAGCCTTATTACTCGGTTTAAATGCCTTTATAATCCCATTATTGAATTTATTTTGAATTGTTTTTACATTTTTTGATTAAAACAGATTGTAATTGATTGTTTGCCTCGGGAAACATGAAGCGAAAACCATCCATTGTCAAGAAAAGGTCATTTGTAGTCACTCATGCCTAGAAAAGCCTTATTACTCGGTTTAAATGCCTTTATAATCCCATTATTGAATTTATTTTGAATTTTTTTTACATTTTTTGATTAAAACAGATTGTAATTGATTGTTTGCCTTGGGAAACATGGAGCGAAAGCCATCCATAGTCAAGAAAAGTTCATTTATAGTCACTTATGCCTAGCAAAGCCTTATTACTCGGTTTTAATGCCTTTATAATCCCATTATTGAATTTATTTTGAATTTTTTTACATTTTTTGATTAAAACAGATTGTAATTGATTGTTTGCCTCGGGAAACATGGAGCGAAAGCCATCCATTGTCAAGAAAAGATCATTTATAGCCACTCATGCCTAGAAAAGCCTTATTACTCGGTTTAAATGCCTTTATAATCCCATTATTGAATTTATTTTGAATGTTTTTGACATTTTTTGATTAAAACAGATTGTAATTGATTGTTTGCCTCGGGAAACATGGAGCGAAAGCCATCCATTGTCAAGAAAAGATCATTTATAGCCACTCATGCCTAGAAAAGCCTTATTACTCGGTTTAAATGCCTTTATAATCCCATTATTGAATTTATTTTGAATTGTTTTTACATTTTTTGATTAAAACAGATTGTAATTGATTGTTTGCCTCGGGAAACATGAAGCGAAAACCATCCATTGTCAAGAAAAGGTCATTTATAGTCACTCATGCCTAGAAAAGCCTTATTACTCGGTTTAAATGCCTTTATAATCCCATTATTGAATTTATTTTGAATTGTTTTTACATTTTTTGATTAAAACAGATTGTAATTGATTGTTTGCCTCGGGAAACATGAAGCGAAAACCATCCATTGTCAAGAAAAGGTCATTTATAGTCACTCATGCCTAGAAAAGCCTTATTACTCGGTTTAAATGCCTTTATAATCCCATTATTGAATTTATTTTGAATTTTTTTTACATTTTTTGATTAAAACAGATTGTAATTGATTGTTTGCCTCAGGAAACATGGAGCGAAAGCCATCCATTGTCAAGAAAAGATCATTTATAGCCACTCATGCCTAGAAAAGCCTTATTACTCGGTTTAAATGCCTTTATAATCCCATTATTGAATTTATTTTGAATTGTTTTTACATTTTTTGATTAAAACAGATTGTAATTGATTGTTTGCCTCGGGAAACATGGAGCGAAAGCCCTCCATTGTCAAGAAAAGATCATTTATAGCCACTCAAGCCTAGAAAACTTATTACTCGGTTTAAATGCCTTTATAATCCCATTATTGAATTTATTTTGAATTGTTTTTACATTTTTTGATTAAAACAGGTTGTAATTGATTGTTTGCCTCGGGAAACATGGAGCGAAAACCATCCATTGTCAAGAAAAGATCATTTATAGTCACTCATGCCTAGCAAAGCCTTATTACTCGGTTTAAATGCCTTTATAATCCCATTATTGAATTTCTTTTGAATTTTTTTTACATTTTTTGATTAAAACAGATTCTAATTGATTGTTTACCTTGGGAAATATGGAGCGAAAGCCATCCATTGTCAAGAAAAGATCATTTATAGTCACTCATGCCTAGAAAAGCCTTATTACTCGGTTTAAATGCCTTTATAATCCCATTATTGAATTTATTTTGAATTTTTTTTACATTTTTTGATTAAAACAGATTCTAATTGATTGTTTACCTTGGGAAATATGGAGCGAAAGCCATCCATTGTCAAGAAAAGATCATTTATAGTCACTCATGCCTAGAAAAGCCTTATTACTCGGTTTAAATGCCTTTATAATCCCATTATTGAATTTATTTTGAATTGTTTTTACATTTTTTGATTAAAACAGATTGTAATTGATTGTTTGCCTCGGGAAACATGGAGCGAAAGCCATCCATTGTCAAGAAAAGATCATTTATAGCCACTCATGCCTAGAAAAGCCTTATTACTCGGTTTAAATGCCTTTATAATCCCATTATTGAATTTATTTTGAATTGTTTTTATATTTTTTGGTTAAAACAGATTGTAATTGATTGTTTGCCATGGGAAACATGGAGCGAAAGCCATCCATTGTCAAGAAAAGATCATTTATAGCCACTCATGCCTAGAAAAGCCTTATTTCTCGGTTTAAATGCCTTTATAATCCCATTATTAATTTATTTTAAATTGTTTTTACATGTTTTGATTAAAACAGGTTGTAATTGATTGTTTGCCTCGGGAAACATGGAGCGAAAGCCATCCATTGTCAAGAAAAGATCATTTATAGCCACTCATGCCTAGAAAAGCCTTATTACTCGATTTAAATGCCTTTATAATCCCATTATTGAATTTATTTTGAATTGTTTTTACATTTTTTGATTAAAACAGGTTGTAATTGATTGTTTGCCTCGGGAAACATGGAGCGAAAACCATCCATTGTCAAGAAAAGATCATTTATAGTCACTCATGCCTAGAAAAGCCTTATTACTCGGTTTAAATGCCTTTATAATCCCATTATTGAATTCATTTTGAATTTTTTTTACATTTTTTGATTAAAATAGATTGTAATTGATTGTTTACCTTGGGAAATATGGAGCGAAAGCCATCCATTGTCAAGAAAAGATCATTTATAGTCACTCATGCCTAGAAAAGCCTTATTACTCGGTTTAAATGCCTTTATAATCCCATTATTGAATTTATTTTGAATTGTTTTATATTTTTTGATTAAAACAGATTGTAATTGATTGTTTGCCGTGGGAAACATGGAGCGAAAGCCATCCATTGTCAAGAAAAGATCAATTATAGTCACTCATGCCTAGAAAAGCCTTATTACTCGGTTTAAATGCCTTTATAATCCCATTATTGAATTTATTTTGAATTTTTTTTACATTTTTTGATTAAAACAGATTGTAATTGATTGTTTGCCTCAGGAAACATGGAGCGAAAGCCATCCATTGTCAAGAAAAGATCATTTATAGCCACTCATGCCTAGAAAAGCCTTATTACTCGGTTTAAATGCCTTTATAATCCCATTATTGAATTTATTTTGAATTTTTTTTACATTTTTTGATTAAAACAGATTGTAATTGATTGTTTGCCTCAGGAAACATGGAGCGAAAGCCATCCATTGTCAAGAAAAGATCATTTATAGTCACTCATGCCTAGAAAAGCCTTTTACTCGGTTTAAATGCCTTTATAATCCCATTATTGAATTTATTTTGAATTTTTTTTACATTTTTTGATTAAAACAGATTGTAATTGATTGTTTACCTCGGGAAACATGGAGCGAAAGCCATCCATTGTCAAGAAAAGATCATTTATAGTCACTCATGCCTAGAAAAGCCTTATTACTCGGTTCAAATGCCTTTATAATCCCATTATTGAATTTATTTTGAATTTTTTTTACATTTTTTGATTAAAACAGATTGTAATTGATTGTTTGCCTCAGGAAACATGGAGCGAAAGCCATCCATTGTCAAGAAAAGATCATTTATAGCCACTCATGCCTAGAAAAGCCTTATTACTCGGTTTAAATGCCTTTATAATCCCATTATTGAATTTATTTTGAATTGTTTTTACATTTTTTGATTAAAACAGATTGTAATTGATTGTTTGCCTCGGGAAACATGGAGCGAAAGCCATCCATTGTCAAGAAAAGATCATTTATAGCCACTCATGCCTAGAAAAGCCTTATTACTCGGTTTTAATGCCTTTATAATCCCATTATTGAATTTATTTTGAATTGTTTTTACATTTTTTGATTAAAACAGATTGTAATTGATTGTTTGCCTCGGGAAACATGAAGCGAAAACCATCCATTGTCAAGAAAAGATCATTTATAGTCACTCATGCCTAGAAAAGCCTTATTACTCGGTTTAAATGCCTTTATAATCCCATTATTGAATTTATTTTGAATGTTTTTGACATTTTTTGATTAAAACAGATTGTAATTGATTGTTTGCCTCGGGAAACATGGAGCGAAAGCCATCCATTGTCAAGAAAAGATCATTTATAGCCACTCATGCCTAGAAAAGCCTTATTACTCGGTTTAAATGCCTTTATAATCCCATTATTGAATTTATTTTGAATTGTTTTTACATTTTTTGATTAAAACAGATTGTAATTGATTGTTTGCCTCGGGAAACATGAAGCGAAAACCATCCATTGTCAAGAAAAGGTCATTTATAGTCACTCATGCCTAGAAAAGCCTTATTACTCGGTTTAAATGCTTTTATAATCCCATTATTGAATTTATTTTGAATTGTTTTTACATTTTTTGATTAAAACAGATTGTAATTGATTGTTTGCCTTGGGAAACATGGAGCGAAAGCCATCCATTGTCAAGAAAAGCTCATTTACAGTCACTCATGCCTAGAAAAGCCTTATTACTCGGTTTAAATGCGTTTATAATCCCATTATTGAAGTTATTTTGAATTGTTTTTATATTTTTTTGATTAAAACAGATTGTAATTGATTGTTTGCCTTGGGAAACATGGATCGAAAGCCATCCATCGTCAAGAAAAGTTCATTTATGGTCACTCATGCCTAGAAAAGCCTTAATACTCGTTTTAAATGCCTTTATAATCCCATAATTGAATTTAATTTGAATCTTTTTACATTTTTTGATTAAAACAGATTCTAATTGATTGTTTGCCTCGGGAAACGTGGAGTGAAAGCCATCCATTGTCAAGAAAAGATCATTTATAGTCACTCATGCCTAGAAAAGCCTTATTACTCGGTTTTAATGCCTTTATAATCACATTATTGAATTTATTTTGAATTGTTTTTACATTTTTTGATTAAAACAGATTGTAATTGATTGTTTTCCTCGGGAAACATGGAGCGAAAGCCATCCATAGTCAAGAAAAGTTCATTTATAGTCACTTATGCCTAGCAAAGCCTTATTACTCGGTTTAAATGCCTTTATAATCCCATTATCGAATTTATTTTGAATTGTTTTTACATTTTTTGATTAAAACAGATTGTAATTGATTGTTTGCCTCAGGAAACATGGAGCGAAAGCCATCCATTGTCAAGAAAAGATCATTTATAGCCACTCATGCCTAGAAAAGCCTTATTACTCGGTTTAAATGCCTTTATAATCCCATTATTGAATTTATTTTGAATTGTTTTTACATTTTTTGATTAAAACAGGTTGTAATTGATTGTTTGCCTCGGGAAACATGGAGCGAAAACCATCCATTGTCAAGAAAAGATCATTTATAGTCACTCATGCCTAGAAAAGCCTTATTACTCGGTTTAAATGCCTTTATAATCCCATTATTGAATTTATTTTGAATTTTTTTACATTTTTTGATTAAAACAGATTGTAATTGATTGTTTGCCTCGGGAAACATGGAGCGAAAGCCATCCATTGTCAAGAAAAGATCATTTATAGCCACTCACGCCTAGAAAAGCCTTATTACTCGGTTTAAATGCCTTTATAATCCCATTATTGAATTTATTTTGAATTTTTTTTACATTTTTTGATTAAAACAGATTGTAATTGATTGTTTGCCTCAGGAAACATGGAGCGAAAGCCATCCATTGTCAAGAAAAGATCATTTATAGTCACTCATGCCTAGAAAAGCCTTTTACTCGGTTTAAATGCCTTTATAATCCCATTATTGAATTTATTTTGAATTTTTTTTACATTTTTTGATTAAAACAGATTGTAATTGATTGTTTACCTCGGGAAACATGGAGCGAAAGCCATCCATTGTCAAGAAAAGATCATTTATAGTCACTCATGCCTAGAAAAGCCTTATTACTCGGTTCAAATGCCTTTATAATCCCATTATTGAATTTATTTTGAATTTTTTTTACATTTTTTGATTAAAACAGATTGTAATTGATTGTTTGCCTCAGGAAACATGGAGCGAAAGCCATCCATTGTCAAGAAAAGATCATTTATAGCCACTCATGCCTAGAAAAGCCTTATTACTCGGTTTAAATGCCTTTATAATCCCATTATTGAATTTATTTTGAATTGTTTTTACATTTTTTGATTAAAACAGATTGTAATTGATTGTTTGCCTCAGGAAACATGGAGCGAAAGCCATCCATTGTCAAGAAAAGATCATTTATAGTCACTCATGCCTAGAAAAGCCTTATTACTCGGTTTAAATGCCTTTATAATCCCATTATTGAATTTATTTTGAATTTTTTTTACATTTTTTGATTAAAACAAATTGTAATTGATTGTTTACCTTGGGAAATATGGAGCGAAAGCCATCCATTGTCAAGAAAAGATCATTTATAGTCACTCATGCCTAGAAAAGCCTTATTACTCGGTTTAAATGCTTTTATAATCCCATTATTGAATTTATTTTGAATTGTTTTTACATTTTTTGATTAAAACAGATTGTAATTGATTGTTTGCCTTGGGAAACATGGAGCGAAAGCCATCCATTGTCAAGAAAAGCTCATTTACAGTCACTCATGCCTAGAAAAGCCTTATTACTCGGTTTAAATGCGTTTATAATCCCATTATTGAAGTTATTTTGAATTGTTTTTATATTTTTTTGATTAAAACAGATTGTAATTGATTGTTTGCCTTGGGAAACATGGATCGAAAGCCATCCATCGTCAAGAAAAGTTCATTTATGGTCACTCATGCCTAGAAAAGCCTTAATACTCGTTTTAAATGCCTTTATAATCCCATAATTGAATTTAATTTGAATCTTTTTACATTTTTTGATTAAAACAGATTCTAATTGATTGTTTGCCTCGGGAAACGTGGAGTGAAAGCCATCCATTGTCAAGAAAAGATCATTTATAGTCACTCATGCCTAGAAAAGCCTTATTACTCGATTTTAATGCCTTTATAATCACATTATTGAATTTATTTTGAATTGTTTTTACATTTTTTGATTAAAACAGATTGTAATTGATTGTTTTCCTCGGGAAACATGGAGCGAAAGCCATCCATAGTCAAGAAAAGTTCATTTATAGTCACTTATGCCTAGCAAAGCCTTATTACTCGGTTTAAATGCTTTCATAATCCCATTATCGAATTTATTTTGAATTGTTTTTACATTTTTTGATTAAAACAGATTGTAATTGATTGTTTGCCTCAGGAAACATGGAGCGAAAGCCATCCATTGTCAAGAAAAGATCATTTATAGTCACTCATGCCTAGAAAAGCCTTATTACTCGGTTTAAATGCCTTTATAATCCCATTATTGAATTTATTTTGAATTTTTTTTACATTTTTTGATTAAAACAAATTGTAATTGATTGTTTACCTTGGGAAATATGGAGCGAAAGCCATCCATTGTCAAGAAAAGATCATTTATAGTCACTCATGCCTAGAAAAGCCTTATTACTCGGTTTAAATGCCTTTATAATCCCATTATTGAATTTATTTTGAATTGTTTTTACATTTTTTGATTAAAACAGATTGTAATTGATTGTTTGCCTCGGGAAACATGAAGCGAAAACCATCCATTGTCAAGAAAAGGTCATTTGTAGTCACTCATACCTAGAAAAGCCTTATTACTCGGTTTAAATGCCTTTATAATCCCATTATTGAATTTATTTTGAATTTTTTTTACATTTTTTGATTAAAACAGATTGTAATTGATTGTTTGCCTTGGGAAACATGGAGCGAAAGCCATCCATAGTCAAGAAAAGTTCATTTATAGTCACTTATGCCTAGCAAAGCCTTATTACTCGGTTTTAAAGCCTTTATAATCCCATTATTGAATTTATTTTGAATTGTTTTTACATTTTTTGATTAAAACAGATTGTAATTGATTGTTTGCCTCGGGAAACATGGAGCGAAAACCATCCATTGTCAAGAAAAGATCATTTATAGTCACTCATGCCTAGAAAAGCCTTATTACTCGGTTTAAATGCCTTTATAATCCCATTATTGAATTTATTTTGAATGTTTTTGACATTTTTTGATTAAAACAGATTGTAATTGATTGTTTGCCTCGGGAAACATGGAGCGAAAGCCATCCATTGTCAAGAAAAGATCATTTATAGCCACTCATGCCTAGAAAAGCCTTATTACTCGGTTTAAATGCCTTTATAATCCCATTATTGAATTTATTTTGAATTGTTTTTACATTTTTTGATTAAAACAGATTGTAATTGATTGTTTGCCTCGGGAAACATGAAGCGAAAACCATCCATTGTCAAGAAAAGGTCATTTATAGTCACTCATGCCTAGAAAAGCCTTATTACTCGGTTTAAATGCCTTTATAATCCCATTATTGAATTTGTTTTGAATTGTTTTTACATTTTTTGATTAAAACAGATTGTAATTGATTGTTTGCCTCGGGAAACATGAAGCGAAAACCATCCATTGTCAAGAAAAGGTCATTTATAGTCACTCATGCCTAGAAAAGCCTTATTACTCGGTTTAAATGCCTTTATAATCCCATTATTGAATTTATTTTGAATTTTTTTTACATTTTTTGATTAAAACAGATTGTAATTGATTGTTTGCCTCAGGAAACATGGAGCGAAAGCCATCCATTGTCAAGAAAAGATCATTTATAGCCACTCATGCCTAGAAAAGCCTTATTACTCGGTTTAAATGCCTTTATAATCCCATTATCGAATTTATTTTGAATTGTTTTTACATTTTTTGATTAAAACAGATTGTAATTGATTGTTTGCCTCGGGAAACATGGAGCGAAAGCCCTCCATTGTCAAGAAAAGATCATTTATAGCCACTCAAGCCTAGAAAACTTATTACTCGGTTTAAATGCCTTTATAATCCCATTATTGAATTTATTTTGAATTGTTTTTACATTTTTTGATTAAAACAGGTTGTAATTGATTGTTTGCCTCGGGAAACATGGAGCGAAAACCATCCATTGTCAAGAAAAGATCATTTATAGTCACTCATGCCTAGCAAAGCCTTATTACTCGGTTTAAATGCCTTTATAATCCCATTATTGAATTTATTTTGAATTGTTTTTACATTTTTTGATTAAAACAGATTGTAATTGATTGTTTGCCTCGGGAAACATGAAGCGAAAACCATCCATTGTCAAGAAAAGGTCATTTATAGTCACTCATGCCTAGAAAAGCCTTATTACTCGGTTTAAATGCCTTTATAATCCCATTATTGAATTTATTTTGAATTGTTTTTACATTTTTTGATTAAAACAGATTGTAATTGATTGTTTACCTCGGGAAACATGGAGCGAAAGCCATCCATTGTCAAGAAAAGATCATTTATAGCCACTCATGCCTAGAAAAGCCTTATTTCTCGGTTTAAATGCCTTTATAATCCCATTATTGAATTTATTTTAAATTGTTTTTACATGTTTTGATTAAAACAGGTTGTAATTGATTGTTTGCCTCGGGAAACATGGAGCGAAAGCCATCCATTGTCAAGAAAAGATCATTTATAGCCACTCATGCCTAGAAAAGCCTTATTACTCGATTTAAATGCCTTTATAATCCCATTATTGAATTTATTTTGAATTGTTTTTACATTTTTTGATTAAAACAGGTTGTAATTGATTGTTTGCCTCGGGAAACATGGAGCGAAAACCATCCATTGTCAAGAAAAGATCATTTATAGTCACTCATGCCTAGAAAAGCCTTATTACTCGGTTTAAATGCCTTTATAATCCCATTATTGAATTCATTTTGAATTTTTTTTACATTTTTTGATTAAAATAGATTGTAATTGATTGTTTACCTTGGGAAATATGGAGCGAAAGCCATCCATTGTCAAGAAAAGATCATTTATAGTCACTCATGCCTAGAAAAGCCTTATTACTCGGTTTAAATGCCTTTATAATCCCATTATTGAATTTATTTTGAATTGTTTTATATTTTTTGATTAAAACAGATTGTAATTGATTGTTTGCCGTGGGAAACATGGAGCGAAAGCCATCCATTGTCAAGAAAAGATCAATTATAGTCACTCATGCCTAGAAAAGCCTTATTACTCGGTTTAAATGCCTTTATAATCCCATTATTGAATTTATTTTGAATTTTTTTTACATTTTTTGATTAAAACAGATTGTAATTGATTGTTTGCCTCAGGAAACATGGAGCGAAAGCCATCCATTGTCAAGAAAAGATCATTTATAGCCACTCATGCCTAGAAAAGCCTTATTACTCGGTTTAAATGCCTTTATAATCCCATTATTGAATTTATTTTGAATTTTTTTTACATTTTTTGATTAAAACAGATTGTAATTGATTGTTTGCCTCAGGAAACATGGAGCGAAAGCCATCCATTGTCAAGAAAAGATCATTTATAGTCACTCATGCCTAGAAAAGCCTTTTACTCGGTTTAAATGCCTTTATAATCCCATTATTGAATTTATTTTGAATTTTTTTTACATTTTTTGATTAAAACAGATTGTAATTGATTGTTTACCTCGGGAAACATGGAGCGAAAGCCATCCATTGTCAAGAAAAGATCATTTATAGTCACTCATGCCTAGAAAAGCCTTATTACTCGGTTCAAATGCCTTTATAATCCCATTATTGAATTTATTTTGAATTTTTTTTACATTTTTTGATTAAAACAGATTGTAATTGATTGTTTGCCTCAGGAAACATGGAGCGAAAGCCATCCATTGTCAAGAAAAGATCATTTATAGCCACTCATGCCTAGAAAAGCCTTATTACTCGGTTTAAATGCCTTTATAATCCCATTATTGAATTTATTTTGAATTGTTTTTACATTTTTTGATTAAAACAGATTGTAATTGATTGTTTGCCTCGGGAAACATGGAGCGAAAGCCATCCATTGTCAAGAAAAGATCATTTATAGCCACTCATGCCTAGAAAAGCCTTATTACTCGGTTTTAATGCCTTTATAATCCCATTATTGAATTTATTTTGAATTGTTTTTACATTTTTTGATTAAAACAGATTGTAATTGATTGTTTGCCTCGGGAAACATGAAGCGAAAACCATCCATTGTCAAGAAAAGATCATTTATAGTCACTCATGCCTAGAAAAGCCTTATTACTCGGTTTAAATGCCTTTATAATCCCATTATTGAATTTATTTTGAATGTTTTTGACATTTTTTGATTAAAACAGATTGTAATTGATTGTTTGCCTCGGGAAACATGGAGCGAAAGCCATCCATTGTCAAGAAAAGATCATTTATAGCCACTCATGCCTAGAAAAGCCTTATTACTCGGTTTAAATGCCTTTATAATCCCATTATTGAATTTATTTTGAATTGTTTTTACATTTTTTGATTAAAACAGATTGTAATTGATTGTTTGCCTCGGGAAACATGAAGCGAAAACCATCCATTGTCAAGAAAAGGTCATTTATAGTCACTCATGCCTAGAAAAGCCTTATTACTCGGTTTAAATGCTTTTATAATCCCATTATTGAATTTATTTTGAATTGTTTTTACATTTTTTGATTAAAACATATTGTAATTGATTGTTTGCCTTGGGAAACATGGAGCGAAAGCCATCCATTGTCAAGAAAAGCTCATTTACAGTCACTCATGCCTAGAAAAGCCTTATTACTCGGTTTAAATGCGTTTATAATCCCATTATTGAAGTTATTTTGAATTGTTTTTATATTTTTTTGATTAAAACAGATTGTAATTGATTGTTTGCCTTGGGAAACATGGATCGAAAGCCATCCATCGTCAAGAAAAGTTCATTTATGGTCACTCATGCCTAGAAAAGCCTTAATACTCGTTTTAAATGCCTTTATAATCCCATAATTGAATTTAATTTGAATCTTTTTACATTTTTTGATTAAAACAGATTCTAATTGATTGTTTGCCTCGGGAAACGTGGAGTGAAAGCCATCCATTGTCAAGAAAAGATCATTTATAGTCACTCATGCCTAGAAAAGCCTTATTACTCGGTTTTAATGCCTTTATAATCACATTATTGAATTTATTTTGAATTGTTTTTACATTTTTTGATTAAAACAGATTGTAATTGATTGTTTTCCTCGGGAAACATGGAGCGAAAGCCATCCATAGTCAAGAAAAGTTCATTTATAGTCACTTATGCCTAGCAAAGCCTTATTACTCGGTTTAAATGCCTTTATAATCCCATTATCGAATTTATTTTGAATTGTTTTTACATTTTTTGATTAAAACAGATTGTAATTGATTGTTTGCCTCAGGAAACATGGAGCGAAAGCCATCCATTGTCAAGAAAAGATCATTTATAGCCACTCATGCCTAGAAAAGCCTTATTACTCGGTTTAAATGCCTTTATAATCCCATTATTGAATTTATTTTGAATTGTTTTTACATTTTTTGATTAAAACAGGTTGTAATTGATTGTTTGCCTCGGGAAACATGGAGCGAAAACCATCCATTGTCAAGAAAAGATCATTTATAGTCACTCATGCCTAGAAAAGCCTTATTACTCGGTTTAAATGCCTTTATAATCCCATTATTGAATTTATTTTGAATTTTTTTACATTTTTTGATTAAAACAGATTGTAATTGATTGTTTGCCTCGGGAAACATGGAGCGAAAGCCATCCATTGTCAAGAAAAGATCATTTATAGCCACTCACGCCTAGAAAAGCCTTATTACTCGGTTTAAATGCCTTTATAATCCCATTATTGAATTTATTTTGAATTTTTTTTACATTTTTTGATTAAAACAGATTGTAATTGATTGTTTGCCTCAGGAAACATGGAGCGAAAGCCATCCATTGTCAAGAAAAGATCATTTATAGTCACTCATGCCTAGAAAAGCCTTTTACTCGGTTTAAATGCCTTTATAATCCCATTATTGAATTTATTTTGAATTTTTTTTACATTTTTTGATTAAAACAGATTGTAATTGATTGTTTACCTCGGGAAACATGGAGCGAAAGCCATCCATTGTCAAGAAAAGATCATTTATAGACACTCATGCCTAGAAAAGCCTTATTACTCGGTTCAAATGCCTTTATAATCCCATTATTGAATTTATTTTGAATTTTTTTTACATTTTTTGATTAAAACAGATTGTAATTGATTGTTTGCCTCAGGAAACATGGAGCGAAAGCCATCCATTGTCAAGAAAAGATCATTTATAGCCACTCATGCCTAGAAAAGCCTTATTACTCGGTTTAAATGCCTTTATAATCCCATTATTGAATTTATTTTGAATTGTTTTTACATTTTTTGATTAAAACAGATTGTAATTGATTGTTTGCCTCAGGAAACATGGAGCGAAAGCCATCCATTGTCAAGAAAAGATCATTTATAGTCACTCATGCCTAGAAAAGCCTTATTACTCGGTTTAAATGCCTTTATAATCCCATTATTGAATTTATTTTGAATTTTTTTTACATTTTTTGATTAAAACAAATTGTAATTGATTGTTTACCTTGGGAAATATGGAGCGAAAGCCATCCATTGTCAAGAAAAGATCATTTATAGTCACTCATGCCTAGAAAAGCCTTATTACTCGGTTTAAATGCTTTTATAATCCCATTATTGAATTTATTTTGAATTGTTTTTACATTTTTTGATTAAAACAGATTGTAATTGATTGTTTGCCTTGGGAAACATGGAGCGAAAGCCATCCATTGTCAAGAAAAGCTCATTTACAGTCACTCATGCCTAGAAAAGCCTTATTACTCGGTTTAAATGCGTTTATAATCCCATTATTGAAGTTATTTTGAATTGTTTTTATATTTTTTTGATTAAAACAGATTGTAATTGATTGTTTGCCTTGGGAAACATGGAGCGAAAGCCATCCATAGTCAAGAAAAGTTCATTTATAGTCACTTATGCCTAGCAAAGCCTTATTACTCGGTTTAAATGCCTTCATAATCCCATTATCGAATTTATTTTGAATTGTTTTTACATTTTTTGATTAAAACAGATTGTAATTGATTGTTTGCCTCAGGAAACATGGAGCGAAAGCCATCCATTGTCAAGAAAAGATCATTTATAGCCACTCATGCCTAGAAAAGCCTTATTACTCGGTTTAAATGCCTTTATAATCCCATTATTGAATTTATTTTGAATTTTTTTTACATTTTTTGATTAAAACAGATTGTAATTGATTGTTTGCCTCAGGAAACATGGAGCGAAAGCCATCCATTGTCAAGAAAAGATCATTTATAGTCACTCATGCCTAGAAAAGCCTTTTACTCGGTTTAAATGCCTTTATAATCCCATTATTGAATTTATTTTGAATTTTTTTTACATTTTTTGATTAAAACAGATTGTAATTGATTGTTTACCTCGGGAAACATGGAGCGAAAGCCATCCATTGTCAAGAAAAGATCATTTATAGTCACTCATGCCTAGAAAAGCCTTATTACTCGGTTCAAATGCCTTTATAATCCCATTATTGAATTTATTTTGAATTTTTTTTACATTTTTTGATTAAAACAGATTGTAATTGATTGTTTGCCTCAGGAAACATGGAGCGAAAGCCATCCATTGTCAAGAAAAGATCATTTATAGCCACTCATGCCTAGAAAAGCCTTATTACTCGGTTTAAATGCCTTTATAATCCCATTATTGAATTTATTTTGAATTGTTTTTACATTTTTTGATTAAAACAGATTGTAATTGATTGTTTGCCTCGGGAAACATGGAGCGAAAGCCATCCATTGTCAAGAAAAGATCATTTATAGCCACTCATGCCTAGAAAAGCCTTATTACTCGGTTTTAATGCCTTTATAATCCCATTATTGAATTTATTTTGAATTGTTTTTACATTTTTTGATTAAAACAGATTGTAATTGATTGTTTGCCTCGGGAAACATGAAGCGAAAACCATCCATTGTCAAGAAAAGATCATTTATAGTCACTCATGCCTAGAAAAGCCTTATTACTCGGTTTAAATGCCTTTATAATCCCATTATTGAATTTATTTTGAATGTTTTTGACATTTTTTGATTAAAACAGATTGTAATTGATTGTTTGCCTCGGGAAACATGGAGCGAAAGCCATCCATTGTCAAGAAAAGATCATTTATAGCCACTCATGCCTAGAAAAGCCTTATTACTCGGTTTAAATGCCTTTATAATCCCATTATTGAATTTATTTTGAATTGTTTTTACATTTTTTGATTAAAACAGATTGTAATTGATTGTTTGCCTCGGGAAACATGAAGCGAAAACCATCCATTGTCAAGAAAAGGTCATTTATAGTCACTCATGCCTAGAAAAGCCTTATTACTCGGTTTAAATGCTTTTATAATCCCATTATTGAATTTATTTTGAATTGTTTTTACATTTTTTGATTAAAACATATTGTAATTGATTGTTTGCCTTGGGAAACATGGAGCGAAAGCCATCCATTGTCAAGAAAAGCTCATTTACAGTCACTCATGCCTAGAAAAGCCTTATTACTCGGTTTAAATGCGTTTATAATCCCATTATTGAAGTTATTTTGAATTGTTTTTATATTTTTTTGATTAAAACAGATTGTAATTGATTGTTTGCCTTGGGAAACATGGATCGAAAGCCATCCATCGTCAAGAAAAGTTCATTTATGGTCACTCATGCCTAGAAAAGCCTTAATACTCGTTTTAAATGCCTTTATAATCCCATAATTGAATTTAATTTGAATCTTTTTACATTTTTTGATTAAAACAGATTCTAATTGATTGTTTGCCTCGGGAAACGTGGAGTGAAAGCCATCCATTGTCAAGAAAAGATCATTTATAGTCACTCATGCCTAGAAAAGCCTTATTACTCGGTTTTAATGCCTTTATAATCACATTATTGAATTTATTTTGAATTGTTTTTACATTTTTTGATTAAAACAGATTGTAATTGATTGTTTTCCTCGGGAAACATGGAGCGAAAGCCATCCATAGTCAAGAAAAGTTCATTTATAGTCACTTATGCCTAGCAAAGCCTTATTACTCGGTTTAAATGCCTTTATAATCCCATTATCGAATTTATTTTGAATTGTTTTTACATTTTTTGATTAAAACAGATTGTAATTGATTGTTTGCCTCAGGAAACATGGAGCGAAAGCCATCCATTGTCAAGAAAAGATCATTTATAGCCACTCATGCCTAGAAAAGCCTTATTACTCGGTTTAAATGCCTTTATAATCCCATTATTGAATTTATTTTGAATTGTTTTTACATTTTTTGATTAAAACAGGTTGTAATTGATTGTTTGCCTCGGGAAACATGGAGCGAAAACCATCCATTGTCAAGAAAAGATCATTTATAGTCACTCATGCCTAGAAAAGCCTTATTACTCGGTTTAAATGCCTTTATAATCCCATTATTGAATTTATTTTGAATTTTTTTACATTTTTTGATTAAAACAGATTGTAATTGATTGTTTGCCTCGGGAAACATGGAGCGAAAGCCATCCATTGTCAAGAAAAGATCATTTATAGCCACTCACGCCTAGAAAAGCCTTATTACTCGGTTTAAATGCCTTTATAATCCCATTATTGAATTTATTTTGAATTTTTTTTACATTTTTTGATTAAAACAGATTGTAATTGATTGTTTGCCTCAGGAAACATGGAGCGAAAGCCATCCATTGTCAAGAAAAGATCATTTATAGTCACTCATGCCTAGAAAAGCCTTTTACTCGGTTTAAATGCCTTTATAATCCCATTATTGAATTTATTTTGAATTTTTTTTACATTTTTTGATTAAAACAGATTGTAATTGATTGTTTACCTCGGGAAACATGGAGCGAAAGCCATCCATTGTCAAGAAAAGATCATTTATAGTCACTCATGCCTAGAAAAGCCTTATTACTCGGTTCAAATGCCTTTATAATCCCATTATTGAATTTATTTTGAATTTTTTTTACATTTTTTGATTAAAACAGATTGTAATTGATTGTTTGCCTCGGGAAACATGGAGCGAAAACCATCCATTGTCAAGAAAAGATCATTTATAGTCACTCATGCCTAGAAAAGCCTTATTACTCGGTTTAAATGCCTTTATAATCCCATTATTGAATTTATTTTGAATGTTTTTGACATTTTTTGATTAAAACAGATTGTAATTGATTGTTTGCCTCGGGAAACATGGAGCGAAAGCCATCCATTGTCAAGAAAAGATCATTTATAGCCACTCATGCCTAGAAAAGCCTTATTACTCGGTTTAAATGCCTTTATAATCCCATTATTGAATTTATTTTGAATTGTTTTTACATTTTTTGATTAAAACAGATTGTAATTGATTGTTTGCCTCGGGAAACATGAAGCGAAAACCATCCATTGTCAAGAAAAGGTCATTTATAGTCACTCATGCCTAGAAAAGCCTTATTACTCGGTTTAAATGCCTTTATAATCCCATTATTGAATTTGTTTTGAATTGTTTTTACATTTTTTGATTAAAACAGATTGTAATTGATTGTTTGCCTCGGGAAACATGAAGCGAAAACCATCCATTGTCAAGAAAAGGTCATTTATAGTCACTCATGCCTAGAAAAGCCTTATTACTCGGTTTAAATGCCTTTATAATCCCATTATTGAATTTATTTTGAATTTTTTTTACATTTTTTGATTAAAACAGATTGTAATTGATTGTTTGCCTCAGGAAACATGGAGCGAAAGCCATCCATTGTCAAGAAAAGATCATTTATAGCCACTCATGCCTAGAAAAGCCTTATTACTCGGTTTAAATGCCTTTATAATCCCATTATCGAATTTATTTTGAATTGTTTTTACATTTTTTGATTAAAACAGATTGTAATTGATTGTTTGCCTCGGGAAACATGGAGCGAAAGCCCTCCATTGTCAAGAAAAGATCATTTATAGCCACTCAAGCCTAGAAAACTTATTACTCGGTTTAAATGCCTTTATAATCCCATTATTGAATTTATTTTGAATTGTTTTTACATTTTTTGATTAAAACAGGTTGTAATTGATTGTTTGCCTCGGGAAACATGGAGCGAAAACCATCCATTGTCAAGAAAAGATCATTTATAGTCACTCATGCCTAGCAAAGCCTTATTACTCGGTTTAAATGCCTTTATAATCCCATTATTGAATTTATTTTGAATTGTTTTTACATTTTTTGATTAAAACAGATTGTAATTGATTGTTTGCCTCGGGAAACATGAAGCGAAAACCATCCATTGTCAAGAAAAGGTCATTTATAGTCACTCATGCCTAGAAAAGCCTTATTACTCGGTTTAAATGCCTTTATAATCCCATTATTGAATTTATTTTGAATTGTTTTTACATTTTTTGATTAAAACAGATTGTAATTGATTGTTTGCCTCGGGAAACATGGAGCGAAAGCCATCCATTGTCAAGAAAAGATCATTTATAGCCACTCATGCCTAGAAAAGCCTTATTACTCGGTTTAAATGCCTTTATAATCCCATTATTGAATTTATTTTGAATTGTTTTTATATTTTTTGGTTAAAACAGATTGTAATTGATTGTTTGCCATGGGAAACATGGAGCGAAAGCCATCCATTGTCAAGAAAAGATCATTTATAGCCACTCATGCCTAGAAAAGCCTTATTTCTCGGTTTAAATGCCTTTATAATCCCATTATTGAATTTATTTTAAATTGTTTTTACATGTTTTGATTAAAACAGGTTGTAATTGATTGTTTGCCTCGGGAAACATGGAGCGAAAGCCATCCATTGTCAAGAAAAGATCATTTATGGCCACTCATGCCTAGAAAAGCCTTATTACTCGATTTAAATGCCTTTATAATCCCATTATTGAATTTATTTTGAATTGTTTTTACATTTTTTGATTAAAACAGGTTGTCATTGATTGTTTGCCTCGGGAAACATGGAGCGAAAACCATCCATTGTCAAGAAAAGATCATTTATAGTCACTCATGCCTAGAAAAGCCTTATTACTCGGTTTAAATGCCTTTATAATCCCATTATTGAATTCATTTTGAATTTTTTTTACATTTTTTGATTAAAACAGATTCTAATTGATTGTTTACCTAGGGAAATATGGAGCGAAAGCCATCCATTGTCAAGAAAAGATCATTTATAGTCACTCATGCCTAGAAAAGCCTTATTACTCGGTTTAAATGCCTTTATAATCCCATTATTGAATTTATTTTGAATTGTTTTTACATTTTTTGATTAAAACAGATTGTAATTGATTGTTTGCCTCGGGAAACATGGAGCGAAAGCCATCCATTGTCAAGAAAAGATCATTTATAGCCACTCATGCCTAGAAAAGCCTTATTACTCGGTTTAAATGCCTTTATAATCCCATTATTGAATTTATTTTGAATTGTTTTTATATTTTTTGGTTAAAACAGATTGTAATTGATTGTTTGCCATGGGAAACATGGAGCGAAAGCCATCCATTGTCAAGAAAAGATCATTTATAGCCACTCATGCCTAGAAAAGCCTTATTTCTCGGTTTAAATGCCTTTATAATCCCATTATTGAATTTATTTTAAATTGTTTTTACATGTTTTGATTAAAACAGGTTGTAATTGATTGTTTGCCTCGGGAAACATGGAGCGAAAGCCATCCATTGTCAAGAAAAGATCATTTATAGCCACTCATGCCTAGAAAAGCCTTATTACTCGATTTAAATGCCTTTATAATCCCATTATTGAATTTATTTTGAATTGTTTTTACATTTTTTGATTAAAACAGGTTGTAATTGATTGTTTGCCTCGGGAAACATGGAGCGAAAACCATCCATTGTCAAGAAAAGATCATTTATAGTCACTCATGCCTAGAAAAGCCTTATTACTCGGTTTAAATGCCTTTATAATCCCATTATTGAATTCATTTTGAATTTTTTTTACATTTTTTGATTAAAATAGATTGTAATTGATTGTTTACCTTGGGAAATATGGAGCGAAAGCCATCCATTGTCAAGAAAAGATCATTTTATAGTCACTCATGCCTAGAAAAGCCTTATTACTCGGTTTAAATGCCTTTATAATCCCATTTTAGAATTTATTTTGAAATGTTTTATATTTTTTGATTAAAACAGATTGTAATTGATTGTTTGCCGTGGGAAACATGGAGCGAAAGCCATCCATTGTCAAGAAAAGATCAATTATAGTCACTCATGCCTAGAAAAGCCTTATTACTCGGTTTAAATGCCTTTATAATCCCATTATTGAATTTATTTTGAATTTTTTTTACATTTTTTGATTAAAACAGATTGTAATTGATTGTTTGCCTCAGGAAACATGGAGCGAAAGCCATCCATTGTCAAGAAAAGATCATTTATAGCCACTCATGCCTAGAAAAGCCTTATTACTCGGTTTAAATGCCTTTATAATCCCATTATTGAATTTATTTTGAATTTTTTTTACATTTTTTGATTAAAACAGATTGTAATTGATTGTTTGCCTCAGGAAACATGGAGCGAAAGCCATCCATTGTCAAGAAAAGATCATTTATAGTCACTCATGCCTAGAAAAGCCTTTTACTCGGTTTAAATGCCTTTATAATCCCATTATTGAATTTATTTTGAATTTTTTTTACATTTTTTGATTAAAACAGATTGTAATTGATTGTTTGCCTCAGGAAACATGGAGCGAAAGCCATCCATTGTCAAGAAAAGATCATTTATAGCCACTCATGCCTAGAAAAGCCTTATTACTCGGTTTAAATGCCTTTATAATCCCATTATCTAATTTATTTTGAATTGTTTTTACATTTTTTGATTAAAACAGATTGTAATTGATTGTTTGCCTCGGGAAACATGGAGCGAAAGCCCTCCATTGTCAAGAAAAGATCATTTATAGCCACTCAAGCCTAGAAAACTTATTACTCGGTTTAAATGCCTTTATAATCCCATTATTGAATTTATTTTGAATTTTTTTTACATTTTTTGATTAAAACAGATTGTAATTGATTGTTTGCCTCAGGAAACATGGAGCGAAAGCCATCCATTGTCAAGAAAAGATCATTTATAGTCACTCATGCCTAGAAAAGCCTTATTACTCGGTTCAAATGCCTTTATAATCCCATTATTGAATTTATTTTGAATTTTTTTTACATTTTTTGATTAAAACAGATTGTAATTGATTGTTTGCCTCAGGAAACATGGAGCGAAAGCCATCCATTGTCAAGAAAAGATCATTTATAGCCACTCATGCCTAGAAAAGCCTTATTACTCGGTTTAAATGCCTTTATAATCCCATTATTGAATTTATTTTGAATTGTTTTTACATTTTTTGATTAAAACAGATTGTAATTGATTGTTTGCCTCGGGAAACATGGAGCGAAAGCCATCCATTGTCAAGAAAAGATCATTTATAGCCACTCATGCCTAGAAAAGCCTTATTACTCGGTTTTAATGCCTTTATAATCCCATTATTGAATTTATTTTGAATTGTTTTTACATTTTTTGATTAAAACAGATTGTAATTGATTGTTTGCCTCGGGAAACATGAAGCGAAAACCATCCATTGTCAAGAAAAGATCATTTATAGTCACTCATGCCTAGAAAAGCCTTATTACTCGGTTTAAATGCCTTTATAATCCCATTATTGAATTTATTTTGAATGTTTTTGACATTTTTTGATTAAAACAGATTGTAATTGATTGTTTGCCTCGGGAAACATGGAGCGAAAGCCATCCATTGTCAAGAAAAGATCATTTATAGCCACTCATGCCTAGAAAAGCCTTATTACTCGGTTTAAATGCCTTTATAATCCCATTATTGAATTTATTTTGAATTGTTTTTACATTTTTTGATTAAAACAGATTGTAATTGATTGTTTGCCTCGGGAAACATGAAGCGAAAACCATCCATTGTCAAGAAAAGGTCATTTATAGTCACTCATGCCTAGAAAAGCCTTATTACTCGGTTTAAATGCCTTTATAATCCCATTATTGAATTTATTTTGAATTGTTTTTACATTTTTTGATTAAAACAGATTGTAATTGATTGTTTGCCTCGGGAAACATGAAGCGAAAACCATCCATTGTCAAGAAAAGGTCATTTATAGTCACTCATGCCTAGAAAAGCCTTATTACTCGGTTTAAATGCCTTTATAATCCCATTATTGAATTTATTTTGAATTTTTTTTACATTTTTTGATTAAAACAGATTGTAATTGATTGTTTGCCTCAGGAAACATGGAGCGAAAGCCATCCATTGTCAAGAAAAGATCATTTATAGCCACTCATGCCTAGAAAAGCCTTATTACTCGGTTTAAATGCCTTTATAATCCCATTATCGAATTTATTTTGAATTGTTTTTACATTTTTTGATTAAAACAGATTGTAATTGATTGTTTGCCTCGGGAAACATGGAGCGAAAGCCCTCCATTGTCAAGAAAAGATCATTTATAGCCACTCAAGCCTAGAAAACTTATTACTCGGTTTAAATGCCTTTATAATCCCATTATTGAATTTATTTTGAATTGTTTTTACATTTTTTGATTAAAACAGGTTGTAATTGATTGTTTGCCTCGGGAAACATGGAGCGAAAACCATCCATTGTCAAGAAAAGATCATTTATAGTCACTCATGCCTAGCAAAGCCTTATTACTCGGTTTAAATGCCTTTATAATCCCATTATTGAATTTCTTTTGAATTTTTTTTACATTTTTTGATTAAAACAGATTCTAATTGATTGTTTACCTTGGGAAATATGGAGCGAAAGCCATCCATTGTCAAGAAAAGATCATTTATAGTCACTCATGCCTAGAAAAGCCTTATTACTCGGTTTAAATGCCTTTATAATCCCATTATTGAATTTATTTTGAATTTTTTTTACATTTTTTGATTAAAACAGATTCTAATTGATTGTTTACCTTGGGAAATATGGAGCGAAAGCCATCCATTGTCAAGAAAAGATCATTTATAGTCACTCATGCCTAGAAAAGCCTTATTACTCGGTTTAAATGCCTTTATAATCCCATTATTGAATTTATTTTGAATTGTTTTTACATTTTTTGATTAAAACAGATTGTAATTGATTGTTTGCCTCGGGAAACATGGAGCGAAAGCCATCCATTGTCAAGAAAAGATCATTTATAGCCACTCATGCCTAGAAAAGCCTTATTACTCGGTTTAAATGCCTTTATAATCCCATTATTGAATTTATTTTGAATTGTTTTTATATTTTTTGGTTAAAACAGATTGTAATTGATTGTTTGCCATGGGAAACATGGAGCGAAAGCCATCCATTGTCAAGAAAAGATCATTTATAGCCACTCATGCCTAGAAAAGCCTTATTTCTCGGTTTAAATGCCTTTATAATCCCATTATTGAATTTATTTTAAATTGTTTTTACATGTTTTGATTAAAACAGGTTGTAATTGATTGTTTGCCTCGGGAAACATGGAGCGAAAGCCATCCATTGTCAAGAAAAGATCATTTATAGCCACTCATGCTTAGAAAAGCCTTATTACTCGATTTAAATGCCTTTATAATCCCATTATTGAATTTATTTTGAATTGTTTTTACATTTTTTGATTAAAACAGGTTGTAATTGATTGTTTGCCTCGGGAAACATGGAGCGAAAACCATCCATTGTCAAGAAAAGATCATTTATAGTCACTCATGCCTAGAAAAGCCTTATTACTCGGTTTAAATGCCTTTATAATCCCATTATTGAATTCATTTTGAATTTTTTTTACATTTTTTGATTAAAATAGATTGTAATTGATTGTTTACCTTGGGAAATATGGAGCGAAAGCCATCCATTGTCAAGAAAAGATCATTTTATAGTCACTCATGCCTACAAAAGCCTTATTACTCGGTTTAAATGCCTTTATAATCCCATTATTGAATTTATTTTGAATTGTTTTATATTTTTTGATTAAAACAGATTGTAATTGATTGTTTGCCGTGGGAAACATGGAGCGAAAGCCATCCATTGTCAAGAAAAGATCAATTATAGTCACTCATGCCTAGAAAAGCCTTATTACTCGGTTTAAATGCCTTTATAATCCCATTATTGAATTTATTTTGAATTTTTTTTACATTTTTTGATTAAAACAGATTGTAATTGATTGTTTGCCTCAGGAAACATGGAGCGAAAGCCATCCATTGTCAAGAAAAGATCATTTATAGCCACTCATGCCTAGAAAAGCCTTATTACTCGGTTTAAATGCCTTTATAATCCCATTATTGAATTTATTTTGAATTTTTTTACATTTTTTGATTAAAACAGATTGTAATTGATTGTTTGCCTCAGGAAACATGGAGCGAAAGCCATCCATTGTCAAGAAAAGATCATTTATAGTCACTCATGCCTAGAAAAGCCTTTTACTCGGTTTAAATGCCTTTATAATCCCATTATTGAATTTATTTTGAATTTTTTTTACATTTTTTGATTAAAACAGATTGTAATTGATTGTTTACCTCGGGAAACATGGAGCGAAAGCCATCCATTGTCAAGAAAAGATCATTTATAGTCACTCATGCCTAGAAAAGCCTTATTACTCGGTTCAAATGCCTTTATAATCCCATTATTGAATTTATTTTGAATTTTTTTTACATTTTTTAATTAAAACAGATTGTAATTGATTGTTTGCCTCAGGAAACATGGAGCGAAAGCCATCCATTGTCAAGAAAAGATCATTTATAGCCACTCATGCCTAGAAAAGCCTTATTACTCGGTTTAAATGCCTTTATAATCCCATTATCGAATTTATTTTGAATTGTTTTTACATTTTTTGATTAAAACAGATTGTAATTGATTGTTTGCCTCGGGAAACATGGAGCGAAAGCCCTCCATTGTCAAGAAAAGATCATTTATAGCCACTCAAGCCTAGAAAACTTATTACTCGGTTTAAATGCCTTTATAATCCCATTATTGAATTTATTTTGAATTGTTTTTACATTTTTTGATTAAAACAGGTTGTAATTGATTGTTTGCCTCGGGAAACATGGAGCGAAAACCATCCATTGTCAAGAAAAGATCATTTATAGTCACTCATGCCTAGCAAAGCCTTATTACTCGGTTTAAATGCCTTTATAATCCCATTATTGAATTTATTTTGAATTTTTTTTACATTTTTTGATTAAAACAGATTGTAATTGATTGTTTACCTCGGGAAACATGGAGCGAAAGCCATCCATTGTCAAGAAAAGATCATTTATAGTCACTCATGCCTAGAAAAGCCTTATTACTCGGTTCAAATGCCTTTATAATCCCATTATTGAATTTATTTTGAATTTTTTTTATATTTTTTGATTAAAACAGAATGTAATTGATTGTTTGCCTCAGGAAACATGGAGCGAAAGCCATCCATTGTCAAGAAAAGATCAATTATAGTCACTCATGCCTAGAAAAGCCTTATTACTCGGTTTAAATGCCTTTATAATCCCATTATTGAATTTATTTTGAATTTTTTTTACATTTTTTGATTAAAACAGATTGTAATTGATTGTTTGCCTCAGGAAACATGGAGCGAAAGCCATCCATTGTCAAGAAAAGATCATTTATAGCCACTCATGCCTAGAAAAGCCTTATTACTCGGTTTAAATGCCTTTATAATCCCATTATTGAATTTATTTTGAATTGTTTTTATATTTTTTGGTTAAAACAGATTGTAATTGATTGTTTGCCATGGGAAACATGGAGCGAAAGCCATCCATTGTCAAGAAAAGATCATTTATAGCCACTCATGCCTAGAAAAGCCTTATTTCTCGGTTTAAATGCCTTTATAATCCCATTATTGAATTTATTTTAAATTGTTTTTACATGTTTTGATTAAAACAGGTTGTAATTGATTGTTTGCCTCGGGAAACATGGAGCGAAAGCCATCCATTGTCAAGAAAAGATCATTTATAGCCACTCATGCTTAGAAAAGCCTTATTACTCGATTTAAATGCCTTTATAATCCCATTATTGAATTTATTTTGAATTGTTTTTACATTTTTTGATTAAAACAGGTTGTAATTGATTGTTTGCCTCGGGAAACATGGAGCGAAAACCATCCATTGTCAAGAAAAGATCATTTATAGTCACTCATGCCTAGAAAAGCCTTATTACTCGGTTTAAATGCCTTTATAATCCCATTATTGAATTCATTTTGAATTTTTTTTACATTTTTTGATTAAAATAGATTGTAATTGATTGTTTACCTTGGGAAATATGGAGCGAAAGCCATCCATTGTCAAGAAAAGATCATTTTATAGTCACTCATGCCTACAAAAGCCTTATTACTCGGTTTAAATGCCTTTATAATCCCATTATTGAATTTATTTTGAATTGTTTTATATTTTTTGATTAAAACAGATTGTAATTGATTGTTTGCCGTGGGAAACATGGAGCGAAAGCCATCCATTGTCAAGAAAAGATCAATTATAGTCACTCATGCCTAGAAAAGCCTTATTACTCGGTTTAAATGCCTTTATAATCCCATTATTGAATTTATTTTGAATTTTTTTTACATTTTTTGATTAAAACAGATTGTAATTGATTGTTTGCCTCAGGAAACATGGAGCGAAAGCCATCCATTGTCAAGAAAAGATCATTTATAGCCACTCATGCCTAGAAAAGCCTTATTACTCGGTTTAAATGCCTTTATAATCCCATTATTGAATTTATTTTGAATTTTTTTACATTTTTTGATTAAAACAGATTGTAATTGATTGTTTGCCTCAGGAAACATGGAGCGAAAGCCATCCATTGTCAAGAAAAGATCATTTATAGTCACTCATGCCTAGAAAAGCCTTTTACTCGGTTTAAATGCCTTTATAATCCCATTATTGAATTTATTTTGAATTTTTTTTACATTTTTTGATTAAAACAGATTGTAATTGATTGTTTACCTCGGGAAACATGGAGCGAAAGCCATCCATTGTCAAGAAAAGATCATTTATAGTCACTCATGCCTAGAAAAGCCTTATTACTCGGTTCAAATGCCTTTATAATCCCATTATTGAATTTATTTTGAATTTTTTTTACATTTTTTAATTAAAACAGATTGTAATTGATTGTTTGCCTCAGGAAACATGGAGCGAAAGCCATCCATTGTCAAGAAAAGATCATTTATAGCCACTCATGCCTAGAAAAGCCTTATTACTCGGTTTAAATGCC
Source organism: Theobroma cacao (assembly GCF_053813885.1). NCBI lineage: Eukaryota > Viridiplantae > Streptophyta > Magnoliopsida > Malvales > Malvaceae > Theobroma > Theobroma cacao. The sequence continues at coordinate 29,785,459 of NC_142645.1, read as the reverse complement.
TTTATAATCCCATTATCGAATTTATTTTGAATTGTTTTTACATTTTTTGATTAAAACAGATTGTAATTGATTGTTTGCCTCGGGAAACATGGAGCGAAAGCCCTCCATTGTCAAGAAAAGATCATTTATAGCCACTCAAGCCTAGAAAACTTATTACTCGGTTTAAATGCCTTTATAATCCCATTATTGAATTTATTTTGAATTGTTTTTACATTTTTTGATTAAAACAGGTTGTAATTGATTGTTTGCCTCGGGAAACATGGAGCGAAAACCATCCATTGTCAAGAAAAGATCATTTATAGTCACTCATGCCTAGCAAAGCCTTATTACTCGGTTTAAATGCCTTTATAATCCCATTATTGAATTTATTTTGAATTTTTTTTACATTTTTTGATTAAAACAGATTGTAATTGATTGTTTACCTCGGGAAACATGGAGCGAAAGCCATCCATTGTCAAGAAAAGATCATTTATAGTCACTCATGCCTAGAAAAGCCTTATTACTCGGTTCAAATGCCTTTATAATCCCATTATTGAATTTATTTTGAATTTTTTTTATATTTTTTGATTAAAACAGAATGTAATTGATTGTTTGCCTCAGGAAACATGGAGCGAAAGCCATCCATTGTCAAGAAAAGATCATTTATAGCCACTCATGCCTAGAAAAGCCTTATTACTCGGTTTAAATGCCTTTATAATCCCATTATCGAATTTATTTTGAATTGTTTTTACATTTTTTGATTAAAACAGATTGTAATTGATTGTTTGCCTCGGGAAAATGGAGCGAAAGCCCTCCATTGTCAAGAAAAGATCATTTATAGCCACTCAAGCCTAGAAAACTTATTACTCGGTTTAAATGCCTTTATAATCCCATTATTGAATTTATTTTGAATTGTTTTTACATTTTTTGATTAAAACAGGTTGTAATTGATTGTTTGCCTCGGGAAACATGGAGCGAAAACCATCCATTGTCAAGAAAAGATCATTTATAGTCACTCATGCCTAGCAAAGCCTTATTACTCGGTTTAAATGCCTTTATAATCCCATTATTGAATTTCTTTTGAATTTTTTTTACATTTTTTGATTAAAACAGATTCTAATTGATTGTTTACCTTGGGAAATATGGAGCGAAAGCCATCCATTGTCAAGAAAAGATCATTTATAGTCACTCATGCCTAGAAAAGCCTTATTACTCGGTTTAAATGCCTTTATAATCCCATTATTGAATTTATTTTGAATTTTTTTTACATTTTTTGATTAAAACAGATTCTAATTGATTGTTTACCTTGGGAAATATGGAGCGAAAGCCATCCATTGTCAAGAAAAGATCATTTATAGTCACTCATGCCTAGAAAAGCCTTATTACTCGGTTTAAATGCCTTTATAATCCCATTATTGAATTTATTTTGAATTGTTTTTACATTTTTTGATTAAAACAGATTGTAATTGATTGTTTGCCTCGGGAAACATGGAGCGAAAGCCATCCATTGTCAAGAAAAGATCATTTATAGCCACTCATGCCTAGAAAAGCCTTATTACTCGGTTTAAATGCCTTTATAATCCCATTATTGAATTTATTTTGAATTGTTTTTATATTTTTTGGTTAAAACAGATTGTAATTGATTGTTTGCCATGGGAAACATGGAGCGAAAGCCATCCATTGTCAAGAAAAGATCATTTATAGCCACTCATGCCTAGAAAAGCCTTATTTCTCGGTTTAAATGCCTTTATAATCCCATTATTGAATTTATTTTAAATTGTTTTTACATGTTTTGATTAAAACAGGTTGTAATTGATTGTTTGCCTCGGGAAACATGGAGCGAAAGCCATCCATTGTCAAGAAAAGATCATTTATAGCCACTCATGCCTAGAAAAGCCTTATTACTCGATTTAAATGCCTTTATAATCCCATTATTGAATTTATTTTGAATTGTTGTTACATTTTTTGATTAAAACAGGTTGTAATTGATTGTTTGCCTCGGGAAACATGGAGCGAAAACCATCCATTGTCAAGAAAAGATCATTTATAGTCACTCATGCCTAGAAAAGCCTTATTACTCGGTTTAAATGCCTTTATAATCCCATTATTGAATTTATTTTGAATTGTTTTTACATTTTTTGATTAAAACAGATTGTAATTGATTGTTTGCCTCGGGAAACATGGAGCGAAAGCCATCCATTGTCAAGAAAAGATCATTTATAGCCACTCATGCCTAGAAAAGCCTTATTACTCGGTTTAAATGCCTTTATAATCTCATTATTGAATTTATTTTGAATTGTTTTTATATTTTTTGGTTAAAACAGATTGTAATTGATTGTTTGCCATGGGAAACATGGAGCGAAAGCCATCCATTGTCAAGAAAAGATCATTTATAGCCACTCATGCCTAGAAAAGCCTTATTTCTCGGTTTAAATGCCTTTATAATCCCATTATTGAATTTATTTTAAATTGTTTTTACATGTTTTGATTAAAACAGGTTGTAATTGATTGTTTGCCTCGGGAAACATGGAGCGAAAGCCATCCATTGTCAAGAAAAGATCATTTATAGCCACTCATGCCTAGAAAAGCCTTATTACTCGATTTAAATGCCTTTATAATCCCATTATTGAATTTATTTTGAATTGTTTTTACATTTTTTGATTAAAACAGGTTGTAATTGATTGTTTGCCTCGGGAAACATGGAGCGAAAACCATCCATTGTCAAGAAAAGATCATTTATAGTCACTCATGCCTAGAAAAGCCTTATTACTCGGTTTAAATGCCTTTATAATCCCATTATTGAATTCATTTTGAATTTTTTTTACATTTTTTGATTAAAATAGATTGTAATTGATTGTTTACCTTGGGAAATATGGAGCGAAAGCCATCCATTGTCAAGAAAAGATCATTTTATAGTCACTCATGCCTAGAAAAGCCTTATTACTCGGTTTAAATGCCTTTATAATCCCATTTTAGAATTTATTTTGAAATGTTTTATATTTTTTGATTAAAACAGATTGTAATTGATTGTTTGCCGTGGAAAACATGGAGCGAAAGCCATCCATTGTCAAGAAAAGATCAATTATAGTCACTCATGCCTAGAAAAGCCTTATTACTCGGTTTAAATGCCTTTATAATCCCATTATTGAATTTATTTTGAATTTTTTTTACATTTTTTGATTAAAACAGATTGTAATTGATTGTTTGCCTCAGGAAACATGGAGCGAAAGCCATCCATTGTCAAGAAAAGATCATTTATAGCCACTCATGCCTAGAAAAGCCTTATTACTCGGTTTAAATGCCTTTATAATCCCATTATTGAATTTATTTTGAATTTTTTTTACATTTTTTGATTAAAACAGATTGTAATTGATTGTTTGCCTCAGGAAACATGGAGCGAAAGCCATCCATTGTCAAGAAAAGATCATTTATAGTCACTCATGCCTAGAAAAGCCTTTTACTCGGTTTAAATGCCTTTATAATCCCATTATTGAATTTATTTTGAAATTTTTTTACATTTTTTGATTAAAACAGATTGTAATTGATTGTTTGCCTCAGGAAACATGGAGCGAAAGCCATCCATTGTCAAGAAAAGATCATTTATAGCCACTCATGCCTAGAAAAGCCTTATTACTCGGTTTAAATGCCTTTATAATCCCATTATCGAATTTATTTTGAATTGTTTTTACATTTTTTGATTAAAACAGATTGTAATTGATTGTTTGCCTCGGGAAACATGGAGCGAAAGCCCTCCATTGTCAAGAAAAGATCATTTATAGCCACTCAAGCCTAGAAAACTTATTACTCGGTTTAAATGCCTTTATAATCCCATTATTGAATTTATTTTGAATTTTTTTTACATTTTTTGATTAAAACAGATTGTAATTGATTGTTTGCCTCAGGAAACATGGAGCGAAAGCCATCCATTGTCAAGAAAAGATCATTTATAGTCACTCATGCCTAGAAAAGCCTTATTACTCGGTTCAAATGCCTTTATAATCCCATTATTGAATTTATTTTGAATTTTTTTTACATTTTTTGATTAAAACAGATTGTAATTGATTGTTTGCCTCAGGAAACATGGAGCGAAAGCCATCCATTGTCAAGAAAAGATCATTTATAGCCACTCATGCCTAGAAAAGCCTTATTACTCGGTTTAAATGCCTTTATAATCCCATTATTGAATTTATTTTGAATTGTTTTTACATTTTTTGATTAAAACAGATTGTAATTGATTGTTTGCCTCGGGAAACATGGAGCGAAAGCCATCCATTGTCAAGAAAAGATCATTTATAGCCACTCATGCCTAGAAAAGCCTTATTACTCGGTTTTAATGCCTTTATAATCCCATTATTGAATTTATTTTGAATTGTTTTTACATTTTTTGATTAAAACAGATTGTAATTGATTGTTTGCCTCGGGAAACATGAAGCGAAAACCATCCATTGTCAAGAAAAGATCATTTATAGTCACTCATGCCTAGAAAAGCCTTATTACTCGGTTTAAATGCCTTTATAATCCCATTATTGAATTTATTTTGAATGTTTTTGACATTTTTTGATTAAAACAGATTGTAATTGATTGTTTGCCTCGGGAAACATGGAGCGAAAGCCATCCATTGTCAAGAAAAGATCATTTATAGCCACTCATGCCTAGAAAAGCCTTATTACTCGGTTTAAATGCCTTTATAATCCCATTATTGAATTTATTTTGAATTGTTTTTACATTTTTTGATTAAAACAGATTGTAATTGATTGTTTGCCTCGGGAAACATGAAGCGAAAACCATCCATTGTCAAGAAAAGGTCATTTATAGTCACTCATGCCTAGAAAAGCCTTATTACTCGGTTTAAATGCCTTTATAATCCCATTATTGAATTTATTTTGAATTGTTTTTACATTTTTTGATTAAAACAGATTGTAATTGATTGTTTGCCTCGGGAAACATGAAGCGAAAACCATCCATTGTCAAGAAAAGGTCATTTATAGTCACTCATGCCTAGAAAAGCCTTATTACTCGGTTTAAATGCCTTTATAATCCCATTATTGAATTTATTTTGAATTTTTTTTACATTTTTTGATTAAAACAGATTGTAATTGATTGTTTGCCTCAGGAAACATGGAGCGAAAGCCATCCATTGTCAAGAAAAGATCATTTATAGCCACTCATGCCTAGAAAAGCCTTATTACTCGGTTTAAATGCCTTTATAATCCCATTATCGAATTTATTTTGAATTGTTTTTACATTTTTTGATTAAAACAGATTGTAATTGATTGTTTGCCTCGGGAAACATGGAGCGAAAGCCCTCCATTGTCAAGAAAAGATCATTTATAGCCACTCAAGCCTAGAAAACTTATTACTCGGTTTAAATGCCTTTATAATCCCATTATTGAATTTATTTTGAATTGTTTTTACATTTTTTGATTAAAACAGGTTGTAATTGATTGTTTGCCTCGGGAAACATGGAGCGAAAACCATCCATTGTCAAGAAAAGATCATTTATAGTCACTCATGCCTAGCAAAGCCTTATTACTCGGTTTAAATGCCTTTATAATCCCATTATTGAATTTCTTTTGAATTTTTTTTACATTTTTTGATTAAAACAGATTCTAATTGATTGTTTACCTTGGGAAATATGGAGCGAAAGCCATCCATTGTCAAGAAAAGATCATTTATAGTCACTCATGCCTAGAAAAGCCTTATTACTCGGTTTAAATGCCTTTATAATCCCATTATTGAATTTATTTTGAATTTTTTTTACATTTTTTGATTAAAACAGATTCTAATTGATTGTTTACCTTGGGAAATATGGAGCGAAAGCCATCCATTGTCAAGAAAAGATCATTTATAGTCACTCATGCCTAGAAAAGCCTTATTACTCGGTTTAAATGCCTTTATAATCCCATTATTGAATTTATTTTGAATTGTTTTTACATTTTTTGATTAAAACAGATTGTAATTGATTGTTTGCCTCGGGAAACATGGAGCGAAAGCCATCCATTGTCAAGAAAAGATCATTTATAGCCACTCATGCCTAGAAAAGCCTTATTACTCGGTTTAAATGCCTTTATAATCCCATTATTGAATTTATTTTGAATTGTTTTTATATTTTTTGGTTAAAACAGATTGTAATTGATTGTTTGCCATGGGAAACATGGAGCGAAAGCCATCCATTGTCAAGAAAAGATCATTTATAGCCACTCATGCCTAGAAAAGCCTTATTTCTCGGTTTAAATGCCTTTATAATCCCATTATTGAATTTATTTTAAATTGTTTTTACATGTTTTGATTAAAACAGGTTGTAATTGATTGTTTGCCTCGGGAAACATGGAGCGAAAGCCATCCATTGTCAAGAAAAGATCATTTATAGCCACTCATGCTTAGAAAAGCCTTATTACTCGATTTAAATGCCTTTATAATCCCATTATTGAATTTATTTTGAATTGTTTTTACATTTTTTGATTAAAACAGGTTGTAATTGATTGTTTGCCTCGGGAAACATGGAGCGAAAACCATCCATTGTCAAGAAAAGATCATTTATAGTCACTCATGCCTAGAAAAGCCTTATTACTCGGTTTAAATGCCTTTATAATCCCATTATTGAATTCATTTTGAATTTTTTTTACATTTTTTGATTAAAATAGATTGTAATTGATTGTTTACCTTGGGAAATATGGAGCGAAAGCCATCCATTGTCAAGAAAAGATCATTTTATAGTCACTCATGCCTACAAAAGCCTTATTACTCGGTTTAAATGCCTTTATAATCCCATTATTGAATTTATTTTGAATTGTTTTATATTTTTTGATTAAAACAGATTGTAATTGATTGTTTGCCGTGGGAAACATGGAGCGAAAGCCATCCATTGTCAAGAAAAGATCAATTATAGTCACTCATGCCTAGAAAAGCCTTATTACTCGGTTTAAATGCCTTTATAATCCCATTATTGAATTTATTTTGAATTTTTTTTACATTTTTTGATTAAAACAGATTGTAATTGATTGTTTGCCTCAGGAAACATGGAGCGAAAGCCATCCATTGTCAAGAAAAGATCATTTATAGCCACTCATGCCTAGAAAAGCCTTATTACTCGGTTTAAATGCCTTTATAATCCCATTATTGAATTTATTTTGAATTTTTTTACATTTTTTGATTAAAACAGATTGTAATTGATTGTTTGCCTCAGGAAACATGGAGCGAAAGCCATCCATTGTCAAGAAAAGATCATTTATAGTCACTCATGCCTAGAAAAGCCTTTTACTCGGTTTAAATGCCTTTATAATCCCATTATTGAATTTATTTTGAATTTTTTTTACATTTTTTGATTAAAACAGATTGTAATTGATTGTTTACCTCGGGAAACATGGAGCGAAAGCCATCCATTGTCAAGAAAAGATCATTTATAGTCACTCATGCCTAGAAAAGCCTTATTACTCGGTTCAAATGCCTTTATAATCCCATTATTGAATTTATTTTGAATTTTTTTTACATTTTTTAATTAAAACAGATTGTAATTGATTGTTTGCCTCAGGAAACATGGAGCGAAAGCCATCCATTGTCAAGAAAAGATCATTTATAGCCACTCATGCCTAGAAAAGCCTTATTACTCGGTTTAAATGCCTTTATAATCCCATTATCGAATTTATTTTGAATTGTTTTTACATTTTTTGATTAAAACAGATTGTAATTGATTGTTTGCCTCGGGAAACATGGAGCGAAAGCCCTCCATTGTCAAGAAAAGATCATTTATAGCCACTCAAGCCTAGAAAACTTATTACTCGGTTTAAATGCCTTTATAATCCCATTATTGAATTTATTTTGAATTGTTTTTACATTTTTTGATTAAAACAGGTTGTAATTGATTGTTTGCCTCGGGAAACATGGAGCGAAAACCATCCATTGTCAAGAAAAGATCATTTATAGTCACTCATGCCTAGCAAAGCCTTATTACTCGGTTTAAATGCCTTTATAATCCCATTATTGAATTTATTTTGAATTTTTTTTACATTTTTTGATTAAAACAGATTGTAATTGATTGTTTACCTCGGGAAACATGGAGCGAAAGCCATCCATTGTCAAGAAAAGATCATTTATAGTCACTCATGCCTAGAAAAGCCTTATTACTCGGTTCAAATGCCTTTATAATCCCATTATTGAATTTATTTTGAATTTTTTTTATATTTTTTGATTAAAACAGAATGTAATTGATTGTTTGCCTCAGGAAACATGGAGCGAAAGCCATCCATTGTCAAGAAAAGATCATTTATAGCCACTCATGCCTAGAAAAGCCTTATTACTCGGTTTAAATGCCTTTATAATCCCATTATCGAATTTATTTTGAATTGTTTTTACATTTTTTGATTAAAACAGATTGTAATTGATTGTTTGCCTCGGGAAAATGGAGCGAAAGCCCTCCATTGTCAAGAAAAGATCATTTATAGCCACTCAAGCCTAGAAAACTTATTACTCGGTTTAAATGCCTTTATAATCCCATTATTGAATTTATTTTGAATTGTTTTTACATTTTTTGATTAAAACAGGTTGTAATTGATTGTTTGCCTCGGGAAACATGGAGCGAAAACCATCCATTGTCAAGAAAAGATCATTTATAGTCACTCATGCCTAGCAAAGCCTTATTACTCGGTTTAAATGCCTTTATAATCCCATTATTGAATTTCTTTTGAATTTTTTTTACATTTTTTGATTAAAACAGATTCTAATTGATTGTTTACCTTGGGAAATATGGAGCGAAAGCCATCCATTGTCAAGAAAAGATCATTTATAGTCACTCATGCCTAGAAAAGCCTTATTACTCGGTTTAAATGCCTTTATAATCCCATTATTGAATTTATTTTGAATTTTTTTTACATTTTTTGATTAAAACAGATTCTAATTGATTGTTTACCTTGGGAAATATGGAGCGAAAGCCATCCATTGTCAAGAAAAGATCATTTATAGTCACTCATGCCTAGAAAAGCCTTATTACTCGGTTTAAATGCCTTTATAATCCCATTATTGAATTTATTTTGAATTGTTTTTACATTTTTTGATTAAAACAGATTGTAATTGATTGTTTGCCTCGGGAAACATGGAGCGAAAGCCATCCATTGTCAAGAAAAGATCATTTATAGCCACTCATGCCTAGAAAAGCCTTATTACTCGGTTTAAATGCCTTTATAATCCCATTATTGAATTTATTTTGAATTGTTTTTATATTTTTTGGTTAAAACAGATTGTAATTGATTGTTTGCCATGGGAAACATGGAGCGAAAGCCATCCATTGTCAAGAAAAGATCATTTATAGCCACTCATGCCTAGAAAAGCCTTATTTCTCGGTTTAAATGCCTTTATAATCCCATTATTGAATTTATTTTAAATTGTTTTTACATGTTTTGATTAAAACAGGTTGTAATTGATTGTTTGCCTCGGGAAACATGGAGCGAAAGCCATCCATTGTCAAGAAAAGATCATTTATAGCCACTCATGCCTAGAAAAGCCTTATTACTCGATTTAAATGCCTTTATAATCCCATTATTGAATTTATTTTGAATTGTTGTTACATTTTTTGATTAAAACAGGTTGTAATTGATTGTTTGCCTCGGGAAACATGGAGCGAAAACCATCCATTGTCAAGAAAAGATCATTTATAGTCACTCATGCCTAGAAAAGCCTTATTACTCGGTTTAAATGCCTTTATAATCCCATTATTGAATTCATTTTGAATTTTTTTTACATTTTTTGATTAAAATAGATTGTAATTGATTGTTTACCTTGGGAAATATGAAGCGAAAGCCATCCATTGTCAAGAAAAGATCATTTTATAGTCACTCATGCCTAGAAAAGCCTTATTACTCGGTTTAAATGCCTTTATAATCCCATTATTGAATTTATTTTGAATTGTTTTATATTTTTTGATTAAAACAGATTGTAATTGATTGTTTGCCGTGGGAAACATGGAGCGAAAGCCATCCATTGTCAAGAAAAGATCAATTATAGTCACTCATGCCTAGAAAAGCATTATTACTCGGTTTAAATGCCTTTATAATCCCATTATTGAATTTATTTTGAATTTTTTTTACATTTTTTGATTAAAACAGATTGTAATTGATTGTTTGCCTCAGGAAACATGGAGCGAAAGCCATCCATTGTCAAGAAAAGATCATTTATAGCCACTCATGCCTAGAAAAGCCTTATTACTCGGTTTAAATGCCTTTATAATCCCATTATTGAATTTATTTTGAATTTTTTTTACATTTTTTGATTAAAACAGATTGTAATTGATTGTTTGCCTCAGGAAACATGGAGCGAAAGCCATCCATTGTCAAGAAAAGATCATTTATAGTCACTCATGCCTAGAAAAGCCTTTTACTCGGTTTAAATGCCTTTATAATCCCATTATTGAATTTATTTTGAATTTTTTTTACATTTTTTGATTAAAACAGATTGTAATTGATTGTTTACCTCGGGAAACATGGAGCGAAAGCCATCCATTGTCAAGAAAAGATCATTTATAGTCACTCATGCCTAGAAAAGCCTTATTACTCGGTTCAAATGTCTTTATAATCCCATTATTGAATTTATTTTGAATTTTTTTTACATTTTTTGATTAAAACAGATTGTAATTGATTGTTTGCCTCAGGAAACATGGAGCGAAAGCCATCCATTGTCAAGAAAAGATCATTTATAGCCACTCATGCCTAGAAAAGCCTTATTACTCGGTTTAAATGCCTTTATAATCCCATTATTGAATTTATTTTGAATTGTTTTTACATTTTTTGATTAAAACAGATTGTAATTGATTGTTTGCCTCAGGAAACATGGAGCGAAAGCCATCCATTGTCAAGAAAAGATCATTTATAGTCACTCATGCCTAGAAAAGCCTTATTACTCGGTTTAAATGCCTTTATAATCCCATTATTGAATTTATTTTGAATTTTTTTTACATTTTTTGATTAAAACAGATTCTAATTGATTGTTTACCTTGGGAAATATGGAGCGAAAGCCATCCATTGTCAAGAAAAGATCATTTATAGTCACTCATGCCTAGAAAAGCCTTATTACTCGGTTTAAATGCCTTTATAATCCCATTATTGAATTTATTTTGAATTGTTTTTACATTTTTTGATTAAAACAGATTGTAATTGATTGTTTGCCTCGGGAAACATGAAGCGAAAACCATCCATTGTCAAGAAAAGGTCATTTATAGTCACTCATGCCTAGAAAAGCCTTATTACTCGGTTTAAATGCCTTTATAATCCCATTATTGAATTTATTTTGAATTTTTTTTACATTTTTTGATTAAAACAGATTGTAATTGATTGTTTGCCTCAGGAAACATGGAGCGAAAGCCATCCATTGTCAAGAAAAGATCATTTATAGCCACTCATGCCTAGAAAAGCCTTATTACTCGGTTTAAATGCCTTTATAATCCCATTATCGAATTTATTTTGAATTGTTTTTACATTTTTTGATTAAAACAGATTGTAATTGATTGTTTGCCTCGGGAAACATGGAGCGAAAGCCCTCCATTGTCAAGAAAAGATCATTTATAGCCACTCAAGCCTAGAAAACTTATTACTCGGTTTAAATGCCTTTATAATCCCATTATTGAATTTATTTTGAATTGTTTTTACATTTTTTGATTAAAACAGGTTGTAATTGATTGTTTGCCTCGGGAAACATGGAGCGAAAACCATCCATTGTCAAGAAAAGATCATTTATAGTCACTCATGCCTAGCAAAGCCTTATTACTCGGTTTAAATGCCTTTATAATCCCATTATTGAATTTCTTTTGAATTTTTTTTACATTTTTTGATTAAAACAGATTCTAATTGATTGTTTACCTTGGGAAATATGGAGCGAAAGCCATCCATTGTCAAGAAAAGATCATTTATAGTCACTCATGCCTAGAAAAGCCTTATTACTCGGTTTAAATGCCTTTATAATCCCATTATTGAATTTATTTTGAATTTTTTTTACATTTTTTGATTAAAACAGATTCTAATTGATTGTTTACCTTGGGAAATATGGAGCGAAAGCCATCCATTGTCAAGAAAAGATCATTTATAGTCACTCATGCCTAGAAAAGCCTTATTACTCGGTTTAAATGCCTTTATAATCCCATTATTGAATTTATTTTGAATTGTTTTTACATTTTTTGATTAAAACAGATTGTAATTGATTGTTTGCCTCGGGAAACATGGAGCGAAAGCCATCCATTGTCAAGAAAAGATCATTTATAGCCACTCATGCCTAGAAAAGCCTTATTACTCGGTTTAAATGCCTTTATAATCCCATTATTGAATTTATTTTGAATTGTTTTTATATTTTTTGGTTAAAACAGATTGTAATTGATTGTTTGCCATGGGAAACATGGAGCGAAAGCCATCCATTGTCAAGAAAAGATCATTTATAGCCACTCATGCCTAGAAAAGCCTTATTTCTCGGTTTAAATGCCTTTATAATCCCATTATTGAATTTATTTTAAATTGTTTTTACATGTTTTGATTAAAACAGGTTGTAATTGATTGTTTGCCTCGGGAAACATGGAGCGAAAGCCATCCATTGTCAAGAAAAGATCATTTATAGCCACTCATGCTTAGAAAAGCCTTATTACTCGATTTAAATGCCTTTATAATCCCATTATTGAATTTATTTTGAATTGTTTTTACATTTTTTGATTAAAACAGGTTGTAATTGATTGTTTGCCTCGGGAAACATGGAGCGAAAACCATCCATTGTCAAGAAAAGATCATTTATAGTCACTCATGCCTAGAAAAGCCTTATTACTCGGTTTAAATGCCTTTATAATCCCATTATTGAATTCATTTTGAATTTTTTTTACATTTTTTGATTAAAATAGATTGTAATTGATTGTTTACCTTGGGAAATATGGAGCGAAAGCCATCCATTGTCAAGAAAAGATCATTTTATAGTCACTCATGCCTACAAAAGCCTTATTACTCGGTTTAAATGCCTTTATAATCCCATTATTGAATTTATTTTGAATTGTTTTATATTTTTTGATTAAAACAGATTGTAATTGATTGTTTGCCGTGGGAAACATGGAGCGAAAGCCATCCATTGTCAAGAAAAGATCAATTATAGTCACTCATGCCTAGAAAAGCCTTATTACTCGGTTTAAATGCCTTTATAATCCCATTATTGAATTTATTTTGAATTTTTTTTACATTTTTTGATTAAAACAGATTGTAATTGATTGTTTGCCTCAGGAAACATGGAGCGAAAGCCATCCATTGTCAAGAAAAGATCATTTATAGCCACTCATGCCTAGAAAAGCCTTATTACTCGGTTTAAATGCCTTTATAATCCCATTATTGAATTTATTTTGAATTTTTTTACATTTTTTGATTAAAACAGATTGTAATTGATTGTTTGCCTCAGGAAACATGGAGCGAAAGCCATCCATTGTCAAGAAAAGATCATTTATAGTCACTCATGCCTAGAAAAGCCTTTTACTCGGTTTAAATGCCTTTATAATCCCATTATTGAATTTATTTTGAATTTTTTTTACATTTTTTGATTAAAACAGATTGTAATTGATTGTTTACCTCGGGAAACATGGAGCGAAAGCCATCCATTGTCAAGAAAAGATCATTTATAGTCACTCATGCCTAGAAAAGCCTTATTACTCGGTTCAAATGCCTTTATAATCCCATTATTGAATTTATTTTGAATTTTTTTTACATTTTTTAATTAAAACAGATTGTAATTGATTGTTTGCCTCAGGAAACATGGAGCGAAAGCCATCCATTGTCAAGAAAAGATCATTTATAGCCACTCATGCCTAGAAAAGCCTTATTACTCGGTTTAAATGCCTTTATAATCCCATTATCGAATTTATTTTGAATTGTTTTTACATTTTTTGATTAAAACAGATTGTAATTGATTGTTTGCCTCGGGAAACATGGAGCGAAAGCCCTCCATTGTCAAGAAAAGATCATTTATAGCCACTCAAGCCTAGAAAACTTATTACTCGGTTTAAATGCCTTTATAATCCCATTATTGAATTTATTTTGAATTGTTTTTACATTTTTTGATTAAAACAGGTTGTAATTGATTGTTTGCCTCGGGAAACATGGAGCGAAAACCATCCATTGTCAAGAAAAGATCATTTATAGTCACTCATGCCTAGCAAAGCCTTATTACTCGGTTTAAATGCCTTTATAATCCCATTATTGAATTTATTTTGAATTTTTTTTACATTTTTTGATTAAAACAGATTGTAATTGATTGTTTACCTCGGGAAACATGGAGCGAAAGCCATCCATTGTCAAGAAAAGATCATTTATAGTCACTCATGCCTAGAAAAGCCTTATTACTCGGTTCAAATGCCTTTATAATCCCATTATTGAATTTATTTTGAATTTTTTTTATATTTTTTGATTAAAACAGAATGTAATTGATTGTTTGCCTCAGGAAACATGGAGCGAAAGCCATCCATTGTCAAGAAAAGATCATTTATAGCCACTCATGCCTAGAAAAGCCTTATTACTCGGTTTAAATGCCTTTATAATCCCATTATCGAATTTATTTTGAATTGTTTTTACATTTTTTGATTAAAACAGATTGTAATTGATTGTTTGCCTCGGGAAAATGGAGCGAAAGCCCTCCATTGTCAAGAAAAGATCATTTATAGCCACTCAAGCCTAGAAAACTTATTACTCGGTTTAAATGCCTTTATAATCCCATTATTGAATTTATTTTGAATTGTTTTTACATTTTTTGATTAAAACAGGTTGTAATTGATTGTTTGCCTCGGGAAACATGGAGCGAAAACCATCCATTGTCAAGAAAAGATCATTTATAGTCACTCATGCCTAGCAAAGCCTTATTACTCGGTTTAAATGCCTTTATAATCCCATTATTGAATTTCTTTTGAATTTTTTTTACATTTTTTGATTAAAACAGATTCTAATTGATTGTTTACCTTGGGAAATATGGAGCGAAAGCCATCCATTGTCAAGAAAAGATCATTTATAGTCACTCATGCCTAGAAAAGCCTTATTACTCGGTTTAAATGCCTTTATAATCCCATTATTGAATTTATTTTGAATTTTTTTTACATTTTTTGATTAAAACAGATTCTAATTGATTGTTTACCTTGGGAAATATGGAGCGAAAGCCATCCATTGTCAAGAAAAGATCATTTATAGTCACTCATGCCTAGAAAAGCCTTATTACTCGGTTTAAATGCCTTTATAATCCCATTATTGAATTTATTTTGAATTGTTTTTACATTTTTTGATTAAAACAGATTGTAATTGATTGTTTGCCTCGGGAAACATGGAGCGAAAGCCATCCATTGTCAAGAAAAGATCATTTATAGCCACTCATGCCTAGAAAAGCCTTATTACTCGGTTTAAATGCCTTTATAATCCCATTATTGAATTTATTTTGAATTGTTTTTATATTTTTTGGTTAAAACAGATTGTAATTGATTGTTTGCCATGGGAAACATGGAGCGAAAGCCATCCATTGTCAAGAAAAGATCATTTATAGCCACTCATGCCTAGAAAAGCCTTATTTCTCGGTTTAAATGCCTTTATAATCCCATTATTGAATTTATTTTAAATTGTTTTTACATGTTTTGATTAAAACAGGTTGTAATTGATTGTTTGCCTCGGGAAACATGGAGCGAAAGCCATCCATTGTCAAGAAAAGATCATTTATAGCCACTCATGCCTAGAAAAGCCTTATTACTCGATTTAAATGCCTTTATAATCCCATTATTGAATTTATTTTGAATTGTTGTTACATTTTTTGATTAAAACAGGTTGTAATTGATTGTTTGCCTCGGGAAACATGGAGCGAAAACCATCCATTGTCAAGAAAAGATCATTTATAGTCACTCATGCCTAGAAAAGCCTTATTACTCGGTTTAAATGCCTTTATAATCCCATTATTGAATTCATTTTGAATTTTTTTTACATTTTTTGATTAAAATAGATTGTAATTGATTGTTTACCTTGGGAAATATGAAGCGAAAGCCATCCATTGTCAAGAAAAGATCATTTTATAGTCACTCATGCCTAGAAAAGCCTTATTACTCGGTTTAAATGCCTTTATAATCCCATTATTGAATTTATTTTGAATTGTTTTATATTTTTTGATTAAAACAGATTGTAATTGATTGTTTGCCGTGGGAAACATGGAGCGAAAGCCATCCATTGTCAAGAAAAGATCAATTATAGTCACTCATGCCTAGAAAAGCATTATTACTCGGTTTAAATGCCTTTATAATCCCATTATTGAATTTATTTTGAATTTTTTTTACATTTTTTGATTAAAACAGATTGTAATTGATTGTTTGCCTCAGGAAACATGGAGCGAAAGCCATCCATTGTCAAGAAAAGATCATTTATAGCCACTCATGCCTAGAAAAGCCTTATTACTCGGTTTAAATGCCTTTATAATCCCATTATTGAATTTATTTTGAATTTTTTTTACATTTTTTGATTAAAACAGATTGTAATTGATTGTTTGCCTCAGGAAACATGGAGCGAAAGCCATCCATTGTCAAGAAAAGATCATTTATAGTCACTCATGCCTAGAAAAGCCTTTTACTCGGTTTAAATGCCTTTATAATCCCATTATTGAATTTATTTTGAATTTTTTTTACATTTTTTGATTAAAACAGATTGTAATTGATTGTTTACCTCGGGAAACATGGAGCGAAAGCCATCCATTGTCAAGAAAAGATCATTTATAGTCACTCATGCCTAGAAAAGCCTTATTACTCGGTTCAAATGCCTTTATAATCCCATTATTGAATTTATTTTGAATTTTTTTTACATTTTTTGATTAAAACAGATTGTAATTGATTGTTTGCCTCAGGAAACATGGAGCGAAAGCCATCCATTGTCAAGAAAAGATCATTTATAGCCACTCATGCCTAGAAAAGCCTTATTACTCGGTTTAAATGCCTTTATAATCCCATTATTGAATTTATTTTGAATTGTTTTTACATTTTTTGATTAAAACAGATTGTAATTGATTGTTTGCCTCAGGAAACATGGAGCGAAAGCCATCCATTGTCAAGAAAAGATCATTTATAGTCACTCATGCCTAGAAAAGCCTTATTACTCGGTTTAAATGCCTTTATAATCCCATTATTGAATTTATTTTGAATTTTTTTTACATTTTTTGATTAAAACAAATTGTAATTGATTGTTTACCTTGGGAAATATGGAGCGAAAGCCATCCATTGTCAAGAAAAGATCATTTATAGTCACTCATGCCTAGAAAAGCCTTATTACTCGGTTTAAATGCTTTTATAATCCCATTATTGAATTTATTTTGAATTGTTTTTACATTTTTTGATTAAAACAGATTGTAATTGATTGTTTGCCTTGGGAAACATGGAGCGAAAGCCATCCATTGTCAAGAAAAGCTCATTTACAGTCACTCATGCCTAGAAAAGCCTTATTACTCGGTTTAAATGCGTTTATAATCCCATTATTGAAGTTATTTTGAATTGTTTTTATATTTTTTTGATTAAAACAGATTGTAATTGATTGTTTGCCTTGGGAAACATGGATCGAAAGCCATCCATCGTCAAGAAAAGTTCATTTATGGTCACTCATGCCTAGAAAAGCCTTAATACTCGTTTTAAATGCCTTTATAATCCCATAATTGAATTTAATTTGAATCTTTTTACATTTTTTGATTAAAACAGATTCTAATTGATTGTTTGCCTCGGGAAACGTGGAGTGAAAGCCATCCATTGTCAAGAAAAGATCATTTATAGTCACTCATGCCTAGAAAAGCCTTATTACTCGGTTTTAATGCCTTTATAATCACATTATTGAATTTATTTTGAATTGTTTTTACTTTTTTTGATTAAAACAGATTGTAATTGATTGTTTTCCTCGGGAAACATGGAGCGAAAGCCATCCATAGTCAAGAAAAGTTCATTTATAGTCACTTATGCCTAGCAAAGCCTTATTACTCGGTTTAAATGCCTTTATAATCCCATTATCGAATTTATTTTGAATTGTTTTTACATTTTTTGATTAAAACAGATTGTAATTGATTGTTTGCCTCAGGAAACATGGAGCGAAAGCCATCCATTGTCAAGAAAAGATCATTTATAGCCACTCATGCCTAGAAAAGCCTTATTACTCGGTTTAAATGCCTTTATAATCCCATTATTGAATTTATTTTGAATTGTTTTTACATTTTTTGATTAAAACAGGTTGTAATTGATTGTTTGCCTCGGGAAACATGGAGCGAAAACCATCCATTGTCAAGAAAAGATCATTTATAGTCACTCATGCCTAGAAAAGCCTTATTACTCGGTTTAAATGCCTTTATAATCCCATTATTGAATTTATTTTGAATTTTTTTACATTTTTTGATTAAAACAGATTGTAATTGATTGTTTGCCTCGGGAAACATGGAGCGAAAGCCATCCATTGTCAAGAAAAGATCATTTATAGCCACTCACGCCTAGAAAAGCCTTATTACTCGGTTTAAATGCCTTTATAATCCCATTATTGAATTTATTTTGAATTGTTTTTACATTTTTTGATTAAAACAGATTGTAATTGATTGTTTGCCTCAGGAAACATGGAGCGAAAGCCATCCATTGTCAAGAAAAGATCATTTATAGTCACTCATGCCTAGAAAAGCCTTATTACTCGGTTTAAATGCCTTTATAATCCCATTATTGAATTTATTTTGAATTTTTTTTACATTTTTTGATTAAAACAGATTGTAATTGATTGTTTACCTCGGGAAACATGGAGCGAAAGCCATCCATTGTCAAGAAAAGATCATTTATAGTCACTCATGCCTAGAAAAGCCTTATTACTTAGTTTAAATGCCTTTATAATCCCATTATTGAATTTATTTTGAATTGTTTTTACATTTTTGATTAAAACAGTATGTAATTGATTGTTTGCCTCGTGAAATATGGAGCGAAAGCCATCCATTGTCAAGAAAAGATCATTTATAGTCACTCATGCCTAGAAAAGCCTTATTACTCGGTTTAAATGCCTTTATAATCCCATTATTGAATTTATTTTGAATTGTTTTTACATTTTTTGATTAAAACAGATTGTAATTGATTGTTTGCCTCGGGAAACATGAAGCGAAAACCATCCATTGTCAAGAAAAGGTCATTTATAGTCACTCATGCCTAGAAAAGCCTTATTACTCGGTTTAAATGCCTTTATAATCCCATTATTGAATTTATTTTGAATTTTTTTTACATTTTTTGATTAAAACAGATTGTAATTGATTGTTTGCCTTGGGAAACATGGAGCGAAAGCCATCCATAGTCAAGAAAAGTTCATTTATAGTCACTTATGCCTAGCAAAGCCTTATTACTCGGTTTAAATGCCTTTATAATCCCATTATTGAATTTATTTTGAATTGTTTTTACATTTTTTGATTAAAACAGATTGTAATTGATTGTTTGCCTCGGGAAACATGGAGCGAAAGACATCCATTGTCAAGAAAAGATCATTTATAGCCACTCATGCCTAGAAAAGCCTTATTACTCGGTTTGAATGCCTTTATAATCCCATTATTGAATTTATTTTGAATTGTTTTTACATTTTTTGATTAAAACAGATTGTAATTGATTGTTTGCCTCGGGAAACATGAAGCGAAAACCATCCATTGTCAAGAAAAGATCATTTATAGTCACTCATGCCTAGAAAAGCCTTATTACTCGGTTTAAATGCCTTTATAATCCCATTATTGAATTTATTTTGAATGTTTTTGACATTTTTTGATTACAACAGATTGTAATTGATTGTTTGCCTCGGGAAACATGGAGCGAAAGCCATCCATTGTAAAGAAAAGATCATTTATAGCCACTTATGCCTAGAAAAGCCTTATTACTCGGTTTAAATGCCTTTATAATCCCATTATTGAATTTATTTTGAATTGTTTTTACATTTTTTGATTAAAACAGATTGTAATTGATTGTTTGCCTCGGGAAACATGAAGCGAAAACCATCCATTGTCAAGAAAAGGTCATTTATAGTCACTCATGCATAGAAAAGCCTTATTACTCGGTTTAAATGCCTTTATAATCCCATTATTGAATTTATTTTGAATTTTTTTTACATTTTTTGATTAAAACAGATTGTAATTGATTGTTTGCCTCGGGAAACATGGAGCGAAAGCCATCCATAGTCAAGAAAAGTTCATTTATAGTCACTTATGCCTAGCAAAGCCTTATTACTCGGTTTAAATGCCTTTATAATCCCATTATTGAATTTATTTTGAATTTTTTTTACATTTTTTGATTAAAACAAATTGTAATTGATTGTTTACCTTGGGAAATATGGAGCGAAAGCCATCCATTGTCAAGAAAAGATCATTTATAGTCACTCATGCCTAGAAAAGCCTTATTACTCGGTTTAAATGCTTTTATAATCCCATTATTGAATTTATTTTGAATTGTTTTTACATTTTTTGATTAAAACAGATTGTAATTGATTGTTTGCCTTGGGAAACATGGAGCGAAAGCCATCCACTGTCAAGAAAAGCTCATTTACATTCACTCATGCCTAGAAAAGCCTTATTACTCGGTTTAAATGCGTTTATAATCCCATTATTGAAGTTATTTTGAATTGTTTTTATATTTTTTTGATTAAAACAGATTGTAATTGATTGTTTGCCTTGGGAAACATGGATCGAAAGCCATCCATCGTCAAGAAAAGTTCATTTATGGTCACTCATGCCTAGAAAAGCCTTAATACTCGTTTTAAATGCCTTTATAATCCCATAATTGAATTTAATTTGAATCTTTTTACATTTTTTGATTAAAACAGATTCTAATTGATTGTTTGCCTCGGGAAACGTGGAGTGAAAGCCATCCACTGTCAAGAAAAGATCATTTATAGTCACTCATGCCTAGAAAAGCCTTATTACTCGGTTTTAATGCCTTTATAATCACATTATTGAATTTATTTTGAATTGTTTTTACATTTTTTGATTAAAACAGATTGTAATTGATTGTTTTCCTCGGGAAACATGGAGCGAAAGCCATCCATAGTCAAGAAAAGTTCATTTATAGTCACTTATGCCTAGCAAAGCCTTATTACTCGGTTTAAATGCCTTTATAATCCCATTATCGAATTTATTTTGAATTGTTTTTACATTTTTTGATTAAAACAGATTGTAATTGATTGTTTGCCTCAGGAAACATGGAGCGAAAGCCATCCATTGTCAAGAAAAGATCATTTATAGCCACTCATGCCTAGAAAAGCCTTATTACTCGGTTTAAATGCCTTTATAATCCCATTATTGAATTTATTTTGAATTGTTTTTACTTTTTTGATTAAAACAGGTTGTAATTGATTGTTTGCCTCGGGAAACATGGAGCGAAAACCATCCATTGTCAAGAAAAGATCATTTATAGTCACTCATGCCTAGAAAAGCCTTATTACTCGGTTTAAATGCCTTTATAATCCCATTTTTGAATTTATTTTGAATTTTTTTACATTTTTTGATTAAAACAGATTGTAATTGATTGTTTGCCTCGGGAAACATGGAGCGAAAGCCATCCATTGTCAAGAAAAGATCATTTATAGCCACTCACGCCTAGAAAAGCCTTATTACTCGGTTTAAATGCCTTTATAATCCCATTATTGAATTTATTTTGAATTGTTTTTACATTTTTTGATTAAAACAGATTGTAATTGATTGTTTGCCTCAGGAAACATGGAGCGAAAGCCATCCATTGTCAAGAAAAGATCATTTATAGTCACTCATGCCTAGAAAAGCCTTATTACTCGGTTTAAATGCCTTTATAATCCCATTATTGAATTTATTTTGAATTTTTTTTACATTTTTTGATTAAAACAGATTGTAATTGATTGTTTACCTCGAGAAACATGGAGCGAAAGCCATCCATTGTCAAGAAAAGATCATTTATAGTCACTCATGCCTAGAAAAGCCTTATTACTTAGTTTAAATGCCTTTATAATCCCATTATTGAATTTATTTTGAATTGTTTTTACATTTTTGATTAAAACAGTATGTAATTGATTGTTTGCCTCGTGAAATATGGAGCGAAAGCCATCCATTGTCAAGAAAAGATCATTTATAGTCACTCATGCCTAGAAAAGCCTTATTACTCGGTTTAAATGCCTTTATAATCCCATTATTGAATTTATTTTGAATTTTTTTTACATTTTTTGATTAAAACAGATTGTAATTGATTGTTTGCCTCGGGAAACATGAAGCGAAAACCATCCATTGTCAAGAAAAGGTCATTTATAGTCACTCATGCCTAGAAAAGCCTTATTACTCGGTTTAAATGCCTTTATAATCCCATTATTGAATTTATTTTGAATTTTTTTTACATTTTTTGATTAAAACAGATTGTAATTGATTGTTTGCCTTGGGAAACATGGAGCGAAAGCCATCCATAGTCAAGAAAAGTTCATTTATAGTCACTTATGCCTAGCAAAGCCTTATTACTCGGTTTAAATGCCTTTATAATCCCATTATTGAATTTATTTTGAATTGTTTTTACATTTTTTGATTAATACAGATTGTAATTGATTGTTTGCCTCGGGAAACATGGAGCGAAAGCCATCCATTGTCAAGAAAAGATCATTTATAGCCACTCATGCCTAGAAAAGCCTTATTACTCGGTTTGAATGCCTTTATAATCCCATTATTGAATTTATTTTGAATTGTTTTTACATTTTTTGATTAAAACAGATTGTAATTGATTGTTTGCCTCGGGAAACATGAAGCGAAAACCATCCATTGTCAAGAAAAGATCATTTATAGTCACTCATGCCTAGAAAAGCCTTATTACTCGGTTTAAATGCCTTTATAATCCCATTATTGAATTTATTTTGAATGTTTTTGACATTTTTTGATTAAAACAGATTGTAATTGATTGTTTGCCTCGGGAAACATGGAGCGAAAGCCATCCATTGTAAAGAAAAGATCATTTATAGCCACTCATGCCTAGAGAAGCCTTATTACTCGGTTTAAATGCCTTTATAATCCCATTATTGAATTTATTTTGAATTGTTTTTACATTTTTTGATTAAAACAGATTGTAATTGATTGTTTGCCTCGGGAAACATGAAGCGAAAACCATCCATTGTCAAGAAAAGGTCATTTATAGTCACTCATGCATAGAAAAGCCTTATTACTCGGTTTAAATGCCTTTATAATCCCATTATTGAATTTATTTTGAATTTTTTTTACATTTTTTGATTAAAACAGATTGTAATTGATTGTTTGCCTCGGGAAACATGGAGCGAAAGCCATCCATAGTCAAGAAAAGTTCATTTATAGTCACTTATGCCTAGCAAAGCCTTATTACTCGGTTTAAATGCCTTTATAATCCCATTATTGAATTTATTTTGAATTGTTTTTACATTTTTTGATTAAAACTTATTGTAATTGATTTTTTGCCTCGGGAAACATGGAGCGAAAGCCATCCATTGTCAAGAAAAGATCATTTATAGTCACTCATGCCTAGAAAAGCCTTATTACTCGGTTTAAATGCCTTTATAATCCCATTATTGAAGTTATTTTCAATTGTTTTTATATTTTTTGATTAAAACAGATTGTAATTGATTGTTTGCCTTGGGAAACATGGAGCGAAAGCCATCCATCGTCAAGAAAAGTTCATTTATAGTCACTCATGCCTAGAAAAGCCTTAATACTCGTTTTAAATGCTTTTATAATCCCTTAATTTGAATCTTTTTACATTTTTTGATTAAAACAGATTCTAATTGATTGTTTGCCTCGGGAAACGTGGAGTGAAAGCCATCCATTGTCAAGAAAAGATCATTTATAGTCACTCATGCCTAGAAAAGCCTTATTACTCGGTTTAAATGCCTTTATAATCCCATTATTGAATTTATTTTGAATTTTTTTACATTTTTTGATTAAAACATATTGTAATTGATTGTTTGCCTCGGGAAACATGGAGCGAAAGCCATCCATTGTCAAGAAAAGATCATTTATAGCCACTCATGCCTAGAAAAGCCTTATTACTCGGTTTAAATGCCTTTATAATCCCATTATTGAATTTATTTTGAATTGTTTTTACATTTTTTGATTAAAACAGATTGTAATTGATTGTTTGCCTTGGGAAACATGGAGCGAAGACCATCCATTGTCAAGAAAAGATCAGTTATAGTCACTCATGCCTAGAAAAGCCTTATTACTCGGTTTAAATGCCTTTATAATCCCATTATTGAATTTATTTTGAATTTTTTTTACATTTTTTGATTAAAACATATTGTAATTTATTGTTTACCTCGAGAAACATGGAGCGAAAGCCATCCATAGTCAAGAAAAGTTCATTTATAGTCACTTATGCCTAGCAAAGCCTTATTACTCGGTTTAAATGCCTTTATAATCCCATTATTGAATTTATTTTGAATTTTTTTTTACATTTTTTGATTAAAACTTATTGTAATTGATTGTTTGCCTCGGGAAACATGGAGCAAAACCCATCCATTGTCAAGAATAGATCATTTATAGTCACTCATGCCTAGAAAAGCCTTATTACTCGGTTTAAATGCTTTTATAATCCCATTATTGAATTTATTTTGAATTGTTTTTACATTTTTTGATTAAAACAGATTGTAATTGATTGTTTGCCTTGGGAAACATGGAGCGAAAGCCATCCATTGTCAAGAAAAGTTCATTTACAGTCACTCATGCCTAGAAAAGCCTTATTACTCGGTTTAAATGCGTTTATAATCCCATTATTGAAATTATTTTGAATTGTTTTTATCTTTTTTGATTAAAACAGATTGTAATTGATTGTTTGCCTTGGGAAACATGGAGCGAAAGCCATCCATCGTCAAGAAAAGTTCATTTATAGTCACTCATGCCTAGAAAAGCCTTAATACTCGTTTTAAATGCTTTTATAATCCCATAATTGAATTTAATTTGAATCTTTTTACATTTTTTGATTAAAACAGATTCTAATTGATTGTTTGCCTCGGGAAACGTGGAGTGAAAGCAATCCATTGTCAAGAAAAGATCATTTATAGTCACTCATGCCTAGAAAAGCCTTATTACTCGGTTTTAATGCCTTTATAATCCCATTATTGAATTTATTTTGAATTGTTTTTACATTTTTTGATTAAAACAGATTGTAATTGATTGTTTTCCTCGGGAAACATGGAGCGAAAGCCATCCATAGTCAAGAAAAGTTCATTTATAGTCACTTATGCCTAGCAAAGCCTTATTACTCGGTTTAAATGCCTTTATAATCCCATTATCGAATTTATTTTGAATTGTTTTTACATTTTTTGATTAAAACAGATTGTAATTGATTGTTTGCCTCGGGAAACATGGACCGAAAGCCCTCCATTGTCAAGAAAAGATCATTTATAGCCACTCATGCCTAGAAAACTTATTACTCGGTTTAAATGCCTTTATAATCCCATTATTGAATTTATTTTGAATTGTTTTTACATTTTTTGATTAAAACAGGTTGTAATTGATTGTTTGCCTCGGGAAACATGGAGCGAAAGCCATCCATTGTCAAGAAAAGATCATTTATAGCCACTCATGCCTAGAAAAGCCTTATTTCTCGGTTTAAATGCCTTTATAATCCCATTATTGAATTTATTTTGAATTGTTTTTACATGTTTTGATTAAAACAGGTTGTAATTGATTGTTTGCCTCGGGAAACATGGAGCGAAAGCCATCCATTGTCAAGAAAAGATCATTTATAGCCACTCATGCCTAGAAAAGCCTTATTACTCGATTTAAATGCCTTTATAATCCCATTATTGAATTTATTTTGAATTGTTTTTACATTTTTTGATTAAAACAGGTTGTAATTGATTGTTTGCCTCGGGAAACATGGAGCGAAAACCATCCATTGTCAAGAAAAGATCATTTATAGTCACTCATGCCTAGAAAAGCCTTATTACTCGGTTTAAATGCCTTTATAATCCCATTATTGAATTCATTTTGAATTTTTTTTTACATTTTTTGATTAAAATAGATTGTAATTGATTGTTTACCTTGGGAAATATGGAGCGAAAGCCATCCATTGTCAAGAAAAGATCATTTTTTAGTCACTCATGCCTAGAAAAGCCTTATTACTCGGTTTAAATGCCTTTATAATCCCATTATTGAATTTATTTTGAATTGTTTTATATTTTTTGATTAAAACAGATTGTAATTGATTGTTTGCCGTGGGAAACATGGAGCGAAAGCCATCCATTGTCAAGAAAAGATCATTTATAGTCACTCATGCCTAGAAAAGCCTTATTACTCGGTTTAAATGCCTTTATAATCCCATTATTGAATTTATTTTGAATTTTTTTTACATTTTTTGATTAAAACAGATTGTAATTGATTGTTTGCCTCAGGAAACATGGAGCGAAAGCCATCCATTGTCAAGAAAAGATCATTTATAGCCACTCATGCCTAGAAAAGCCTTATTACTCGGTTTAAATGCCTTTATAATCCCATTATTGAATTTATTTTGAATTGTTTTTACATTTTTTGATTAAAACAGATTGTAATTGATTGTTTGCCTCAGGAAACATGGAGCGAAAGCCATCCATTGTCAAGAAAAGATCATTTATAGTCACTCATGCCTAGAAAAGCCTTATTACTCGGTTTAAATGCCTTTATAATCCCATTATTGAATTTATTTTGAATTTTTTTTACATTTTTTGATTAAAACAAATTGTAATTGATTGTTTACCTTGGGAAATATGGAGCGAAAGCCATCCATTGTCAAGAAAAGATCATTTATAGTCACTCATGCCTAGAAAAGCCTTATTACTCGGTTTAAATGCTTTTATAATCCCATTATTGAATTTATTTTGAATTGTTTTTACATTTTTTGATTAAAACAGATTGTAATTGATTGTTTGCCTCGGGAAACATGGAGCGAAAGCCATCCATTGTCAAGAAAAGCTCATTTACAGTCACTCATGCCTAGAAAAGCCTTATTACTTGGTTTAAATGCGTTTATAATCCCATTATTGAAGTTATTTTGAATTGTTTTTATATTTTTTGATTAAAACAGATTGTAATTGATTGTTTGCCTTGGGAAACATGGAGCGAAAGCCATCCATCGTCAAGAAAAGTTCATTTATAGTCACTCATGCCTAGAAAAGCCTTAATACTCGTTTTAAATGCTTTTATAATCCCATAATTGAATTTAATTTGAATCTTTTTACATTTTTTGATTAAAACAGATTCTAATTGATTGTTTGCCTCGGGAAACGTGGAGTGAAAGCCATCCATTGTCAAGAAAAGATCATTTATAGTCACTCATGCCTAGAAAAGCCTTATTACTCGGTTTAAATGCCTTTATAATCCCATTATTGAATTTATTTTGAATTTTTTTACATTTTTTGATTAAAACATATTGTAATTGATTGTTTGCCTCGGGAAACATGGAGCGAAAGCCATCCATTGTCAAGAAAAGATCATTTATAGCCACTCATGCCTAGAAAAGCCTTATTACTCGGTTTAAATGCCTTTATAATCCCATTATTGAATTTATTTTGAATTGTTTTTACATTTTTTGATTAAAACAGATTGTAATTGATTGTTTGTCTTGGGAAACATGGAGCGGAAACCATCCATTGTCAAGAAAAGATCAGTTATAGTCACTCATGCCTAGAAAAGCCTTATTACTCGGTTTAAATGCCTTTATAATCCCATTATTGAATTTATTTTGAATTTTTTTTACATATTTTGATTAAAACATATTGTAATTTATTGTTTACCTCGGGAAACATGGAGCGAAAGCCATCCATAGTCAAGAAAAGTTCATTTATAGTCACTTATGCCTAGCAAAGCCTTATTACTCGGTTTAAATGCCTTTATAATCCCATTATTGAATTTATTTTGAATTTTTTTTTACATTTTTTGATTAAAACTTATTGTAATTGATTGTTTGCCTCGGGAAACATGGAGCAAAACCCATCCATTGTCAAGAATAGATCATTTATAGTCACTCATGCCTAGAAAAGCCTTATTACTCGGTTTAAATGCTTTTATAATCCCATTATTGAATTTATTTTGAATTGTTTTTACATTTTTTGATTAAAACAGATTGTAATTGATTGTTTGCCTCGGGAAACATGGAGCGAAAGCCATCCATTGTCAAGAAAAGTTCATTTACAGTCACTCATGCCTAGAAAAGCCTTATTACTCGGTTTAAATGCGTTTGTAATCCCATTATTGAAGTTATTTGGAATTGTTTTTATATTTTTTGATTAAAACAGATTGTAATTGATTGTTTGCCTTGGGAAACATGGAGCGAAAGCCATCCATCGTCAAGAAAAGTTCATTTATAGTCACTCATGCCTAGAAAAGCCTTAATACTCGTTTTAAATGCTTTTATAATCCCATAATTGAATTTAATTTGAATCTTTTTACATTTTTTGATTAAAACAGATTCTAATTGATTGTTTGCCTCGGGAAACGTGGAGTGAAAGCCATCCATTGTCAAGAAAAGATCATTTATAGTCACTCATGCCTAGAAAAGCCTTATTACTCGGTTTTAATGCCTTTATAATCCCATTATTGAATTTATTTTGAATTGTTTTTACATTTTTTGATTAAAACAGATTGTAATTGATTGTTTTCCTCGGGAAACATGGAGCGAAAGCCATCCATAGTCAAGAAAAGTTCATTTATAGTCACTTATGCCTAGCAAAGCCTTATTACTCGGTTTAAATGCCTTTATAATCCCATTATCGAATTTATTTTGAATTGTTTTTACATTTTTTGATTAAAACAGATTGTAATTGATTGTTTGCCTCGGGAAACATGGAGCGAAAGCCCTCCATTGTCAAGAAAAGATCATTTATAGCCACTCATGCCTGGAAAACTTATTACTCGGTTTAAATGCCTTTATAATCCCATTATTGAATTTATTTTGAATTGTTTTTACATTTTTTGATTAAAACAGGTTGTAATTGATTGTTTGCCTCGGGAAACATGGAGCGAAAACCATCCGTTGTCAAGAAAAGATCATTTATAGTCACTCATGCCTAGCAAAGCCTTATTACTCGGTTTAAATGCCTTTATAATCCCATTATTGAATTTATTTTGAATTGTTTTTATATTTTTTGATTAAAACAGATTGTAATTGATTGTTTGCCGTGGGAAACATGGAGCAAAAGCCATCCATTGTCAAGAAAAGATCATTTATAGTCACTCATGCCTAGAAAAGCCTTATTACTCGGTTTAAATGCCTTTATAATCCCACTATTGAATTTATTTTGAATTTTTTTTACATTTTTTGATTAAAACAGATTCTAATTGATTGTTTACCTTGGGAAATATGGAGCGAAAGCCATCCATTGTCAAGAAAAGATCATTTATAGTCACTCATGCCTAGAAAAGCCTTATTACTCAGTTTAAATGCCTTTATAATCCCATTATTGATTTTATTTTGAATTGTTTTTACATTTTTTGATTAAAACAGATTGTAATTGATTGTTTGCCTCGGGAAACATGGAGCGAAAGCCATCCATTGTCAAGAAAAGATCATTTATAGCCACTCATGCCTAGAAAAGCCTTATTACTCGGTTTAAATGCCTTTATAATCCCATTATTGAATTTATTTTGAATTGTTTTTATATTTTTTGGTTAAAACAGATTGTAATTGATTGTTTGCCATGGGAAACATGGAGCGAAAGCCATCCATTGTCAAGAAAAGATCATTTATAGCCACTCATGCCTAGAAAAGCCTTATTTCTCGGTTTAAATGCCTTTATAATCCCATTATTGAATTTATTTTGAATTGTTTTTACATGTTTTGATTAAAACAGGTTGTAATTGATTGTTTGCCTCGGGAAACATGGAGCGAAAGCCATCCATTGTCAAGAAAAGATCATTTATAGCCACTCATGCCTAGAAAAGCCTTATTACTCGATTTAAATGCCTTTATAATCCCATTATTGAATTTACTTTGAATTGTTTTTACATTTTTTGATTAAAACAGGTTGTAATTGATTGTTTGCCTCGGGAAACATGGAGCGAAAACCATCCATTGTCAAGAAAAGATCATTTATAGTCACTCATGCCTAGAAAAGCCTTATTACTCGGTTTAAATGCCTTTATAATCCCATTATTGAATTCATTTTGAATTTTTTTTACATTTTTTGATTAAAATAGATTGTAATTGATTGTTTACCTTGGGAAATATGGAGCGAAAGCCATCCATTGTCAAGAAAAGATCATTTTATAGTCACTCATGCCTAGAAAAGCCTTATTACTCGGTTTAAATGCCTTTATAATCCCATTATTGAATTTATTTTGAATTGTTTTATATTTTTTGATTAAAACAGATTGTAATTGATTGTTTGCCGTGGGAAACATGGAGCGAAAGCCATCCATTGTCAAGAAAAGATCATTTATAGTCACTCATGCCTAGAAAAGCCTTATTACTCGGTTTAAATGCCTTTATAATCCCATTATTCAATTTATTTTGAATTTTTTTTACATTTTTTGATTAAAACAGATTGTAATTGATTGTTTGCCTCAGGAAACGTGGAGCGAAAGCCATCCATTGTCAAGAAAAGATCATTTATAGCCACTCATGCCTAGAAAAGCGTTATTACTCGGTTTAAATGCCTTTATAATCCCATTATTGAATTTATTTTGAATTTTTTTTACATTTTTTGATTAAAACAGATTGTAATTGATTGTTTGCCTCAGGAAACATGGAGCGAAAGCCATCCATTGTCAAGAAAAGATCATTTATAGTCACTCATGCCTAGAAAAGCCTTTTACTCGGTTTAAATGCCTTTATAATCCCATTATTGAATTTATTTTGAATTTTTTTTACATTTTTTGATTAAAACAGATTGTAATTGATTGTTTGCCTCGGGAAACATGGAGCGAAAGCCATCCATTGTCAAGAAAAGATCATTTATAGTCACTCATGCCTAGAAAAGCCTTTTACTCGGTTTAAATGCCTTTATAATCCCATTATTGAATTTATTTTGAATTGTTTTTACATTTTTTGATTAAAACAGATTGTAATTGATTGTTTGCCTCGGGAAACATGGAGCGAAAACCATCCATTGTCAAGAAAAGATCATTTATAGTCACTCATGCCTAGAAAAGCCTTATTACTCGGTTTAAATGCCTTTATAATCCCATTATTGAATTTATTTTGAATTGTTTTTACATTTTTTGATTAAAACAGATTGTAATTGATTGTTTGCCTCAGGAAACATGGAGCGAAAGCCATCCATTGTCAAGAAAAGATCATTTATAGCCACTCATGCCTAGAAAAGCCTTATTACTCGGTTTAAATGCCTTTATAATCCCATTATTGAATTTATTTTGAATTGTTTTATATTTTTTGATTAAAACAGATTGTAATTGATTGTTTGCCGTGGGAAACATGGAGCGAAAGCCATCCATTGTCAAGAAAAGATCATTTATAGTCACTCATGCCTAGAAAAGCCTTATTACTCGGTTTAAATGCCTTTATAATCCCATTATTCAATTTATTTTGAATTTTTTTTACATTTTTTGATTAAAACAGATTGTAATTGATTGTTTGCCTCAGGAAACGTGGAGCGAAAGCCATCCATTGTCAAGAAAAGATCATTTATAGCCACTCATGCCTAGAAAAGCGTTATTACTCGGTTTAAATGCCTTTATAATCCCATTATTGAATTTATTTTGAATTTTTTTTACATATTTTGATTAAAACATATTGTAATTTATTGTTTACCTCGGGAAACATGGAGCGAAAGCCATCCATAGTCAAGAAAAGTTCATTTATAGTCACTTATGCCTAGCAAAGCCTTATTACTCGGTTTAAATGCCTTTATAATCCCATTATTGAATTTATTTTGAATTTTTTTTTACATTTTTTGATTAAAACTTATTGTAATTGATTGTTTGCCTCGGGAAACATGGAGCAAAACCCATCCATTGTCAAGAATAGATCATTTATAGTCACTCATGCCTAGAAAAGCCTTATTACTCGGTTTAAATGCTTTTATAATCCCATTATTGAATTTATTTTGAATTGTTTTTACATTTTTTGATTAAAACAGATTGTAATTGATTGTTTGCCTCGGGAAACATGGAGCGAAAGCCATCCATTGTCAAGAAAAGTTCATTTACAGTCACTCATGCCTAGAAAAGCCTTATTACTCGGTTTAAATGCGTTTGTAATCCCATTATTGAAGTTATTTTGAATTGTTTTTATATTTTTTGATTAAAACAGATTGTAATTGATTGTTTGCCTTGGGAAACATGGAGCGAAAGCCATCCATCGTCAAGAAAAGTTCATTTATAGTCACTCATGCCTAGAAAAGCCTTAATACTCGTTTTAAATGCTTTTATAATCCCATAATTGAATTTAATTTGAATCTTTTTACATTTTTTGATTAAAACAGATTCTAATTGATTGTTTGCCTCGGGAAACGTGGAGTGAAAGCCATCCATTGTCAAGAAAAGATCATTTATAGTCACTCATGCCTAGAAAAGCCTTATTACTCGGTTTTAATGCCTTTATAATCCCATTATTGAATTTATTTTGAATTGTTTTTACATTTTTTGATTAAAACAGATTGTAATTGATTGTTTTCCTCGGGAAACATGGAGCGAAAGCCATCCATAGTCAAGAAAAGTTCATTTATAGTCACTTATGCCTAGCAAAGCCTTATTACTCGGTTTAAATGCCTTTATAATCCCATTATCGAATTTATTTTGAATTGTTTTTACATTTTTTGATTAAAACAGATTGTAATTGATTGTTTGCCTCGGGAAACATGGAGCGAAAGCCCTCCATTGTCAAGAAAAGATCATTTATAGCCACTCATGCCTGGAAAACTTATTACTCGGTTTAAATGCCTTTATAATCCCATTATTGAATTTATTTTGAATTGTTTTTACATTTTTTGATTAAAACAGGTTGTAATTGATTGTTTGCCTCGGGAAACATGGAGCGAAAACCATCCGTTGTCAAGAAAAGATCATTTATAGTCACTCATGCCTAGCAAAGCCTTATTACTCGGTTTAAATGCCTTTATAATCCCATTATTGAATTTATTTTGAATTGTTTTTATATTTTTTGATTAAAACAGATTGTAATTGATTGTTTGCCGTGGGAAACATGGAGCAAAAGCCATCCATTGTCAAGAAAAGATCATTTATAGTCACTCATGCCTAGAAAAGCCTTATTACTCGGTTTAAATGCCTTTATAATCCCACTATTGAATTTATTTTGAATTTTTTTTACATTTTTTGATTAAAACAGATTCTAATTGATTGTTTACCTTGGGAAATATGGAGCGAAAGCCATCCATTGTCAAGAAAAGATCATTTATAGTCACTCATGCCTAGAAAAGCCTTATTACTCAGTTTAAATGCCTTTATAATCCCATTATTGATTTTATTTTGAATTGTTTTTACATTTTTTGATTAAAACAGATTGTAATTGATTGTTTGCCTCGGGAAACATGGAGCGAAAGCCATCCATTGTCAAGAAAAGATCATTTATAGCCACTCATGCCTAGAAAAGCCTTATTACTCGGTTTAAATGCCTTTATAATCCCATTATTGAATTTATTTTGAATTGTTTTTATATTTTTTGGTTAAAACAGATTGTAATTGATTGTTTGCCATGGGAAACATGGAGCGAAAGCCATCCATTGTCAAGAAAAGATCATTTATAGCCACTCATGCCTAGAAAAGCCTTATTTCTCGGTTTAAATGCCTTTATAATCCCATTATTGAATTTATTTTGAATTGTTTTTACATGTTTTGATTAAAACAGGTTGTAATTGATTGTTTGCCTCGGGAAACATGGAGCGAAAGCCATCCATTGTCAAGAAAAGATCATTTATAGCCACTCATGCCTAGAAAAGCCTTATTACTCGATTTAAATGCCTTTATAATCCCATTATTGAATTTACTTTGAATTGTTTTTACATTTTTTGATTAAAACAGGTTGTAATTGATTGTTTGCCTCGGGAAACATGGAGCGAAAACCATCCATTGTCAAGAAAAGATCATTTATAGTCACTCATGCCTAGAAAAGCCTTATTACTCGGTTTAAATGCCTTTATAATCCCATTATTGAATTCATTTTGAATTTTTTTTACATTTTTTGATTAAAATAGATTGTAATTGATTGTTTACCTTGGGAAATATGGAGCGAAAGCCATCCATTGTCAAGAAAAGATCATTTTATAGTCACTCATGCCTAGAAAAGCCTTATTACTCGGTTTAAATGCCTTTATAATCCCATTATTGAATTTATTTTGAATTGTTTTATATTTTTTGATTAAAACAGATTGTAATTGATTGTTTGCCGTGGGAAACATGGAGCGAAAGCCATCCATTGTCAAGAAAAGATCATTTATAGTCACTCATGCCTAGAAAAGCCTTATTACTCGGTTTAAATGCCTTTATAATCCCATTATTCAATTTATTTTGAATTTTTTTTACATTTTTTGATTAAAACAGATTGTAATTGATTGTTTGCCTCAGGAAACGTGGAGCGAAAGCCATCCATTGTCAAGAAAAGATCATTTATAGCCACTCATGCCTAGAAAAGCGTTATTACTCGGTTTAAATGCCTTTATAATCCCATTATTGAATTTATTTTGAATTTTTTTTACATTTTTTGATTAAAACAGATTGTAATTGATTGTTTGCCTCAGGAAACATGGAGCGAAAGCCATCCATTGTCAAGAAAAGATCATTTATAGTCACTCATGCCTAGAAAAGCCTTTTACTCGGTTTAAATGCCTTTATAATCCCATTATTGAATTTATTTTGAATTTTTTTTACATTTTTTGATTAAAACAGATTGTAATTGATTGTTTACCTCGGGAAACATGGAGCGAAAGCCATCCATTGTCAAGAAAAGATCATTTATAGTCACTCATGCCTAGAAAAGCCTTATTACTCGGTTTAAATGCCTTTATAATCCCATTATTGAATTTATTTTGAATTTTTTTTACATTTTTTGATTAAAACAGATTGTAATTGATTGTTCGCCTCGGGAAACATGGAGCGAAAGCCATCCATTGTCAAGAAAAGATCATTTATAGCCACTCATGCCTAGAAAAGCCTTATTACTCGGTTTAAATGCCTTTATAATCCCATTATTGAATTTATTTTGAATTGTTTTTACATTTTTTGATTAAAACAGATTGTAATTGATTGTTTGCCTCAGGAAACATGGAGCGAAAGCCATCCATTGTCAAGAAAAGATCATTTATAGTCACTCATGCCTAGAAAAGCCTTATTACTCGGTTTAAATGCCTTTATAATCCCATTATGGAATTTATTTTGAATTTTTTTTACATTTTTTGATTAAAACAAATTGTAATTGATTGTTTACCTTGGGAAATATGGAGCGAAAGCCATCCATTGTCAAGAAAAGATCATTTATAGTCACTCATGCCTAGAAAAGCCTTATTACTCGGTTTAAATGCTTTTATAATCCCATTATTGAATTTATTTTGAATTGTTTTTACATTTTTTTGATTAAAACAGATTGTAATTGATTGTTTGCCTCGGGAAACATGGAGCGAAAGCCATCCATTGTCAAGAAAAGCTCATTTACAGTCACTCATGCCTAGAAAAGCCTTATTACTCGGTTTAAATGCGTTTATAATCCCATTATTGAAGTTATTTTGAATTGTTTTTATATTTTTTGATTAAAACAGATTGTAATTGATTGTTTGCCTTGGGAAACATGGAGCGAAAGCCATCCATCGTCAAGAAAAGTTCATTTATAGTCACTCATGCCTAGAAAAGCCTTAATACTCGTTTTAAATGCTTTTATAATCCCATAATTGAATTTAATTTGAATCTTTTTACATTTTTTGATTAAAACAGATTCTAATTGATTGTTTGCCTCGGGAAACGTGGAGTGAAAGCCATCCATTGTCAAGAAAAGATCATTTATAGTCACTCATGCCTAGAAAAGCCTTATTACTCGGTTTTAATGCCTTTATAATCCCATTATTGAATTTATTTTGAATTGTTTTTACATTTTTTGATTAAAACAGATTGTAATTGATTGTTTTCCTCGGGAAACATGGAGCGAAAGCCATCCATAGTCAAGAAAAGTTCATTTATAGTCACTTATGCCTAGCAAAGCCTTATTACTCGGTTTAAATGCCTTTATAATCCCATTATCGAATTTATTTTGAATTGTTTTTACATTTTTTGATTAAAACAGATTGTAATTGATTGTTTGCCTCAGGAAACATGGAGCGAAAGCCATCCATTGTCAAGAAAAGATCATTTATAGCCACTCATGCCTAGAAAAGCCTTATTACTCGGTTTAAATGCCTTTATAATCCCATTATTGAATTTATTTTGAATTGTTTTTACATTTTTTGATTAAAACAAGTTGTAATTGATTGTTTGCCTCGGGAAACATGGAGCGAAAACCATCCATTGTCAAGAAAAGATCATTTATAGTCACTCATGCCTAGCAAAGGCTTATTACTCGGTTTAAATGCCTTTATAATCCCATTATTGAATTTATTTTGAATTGTTTTTATATTTTTTGATTAAAACAGATTGTAATTGATTGTTTGTCGTGGGAAACATGGAGCAAAAGCCATCCATTGTCAAGAAAAGATCATTTATAGTCACTCATGCCTAGAAAAGCCTTATTACTCGGTTTAAATGCTTTTATAATCCCATTATTGAATTTATTTTGAATTGTTTTTACATTTTTTGATTAAAACAGATTGTAATTGATTGTTTGCCTCGGGTAACATGGAGCGAAAGCCATCCATTGTCAAGAAAAGTTCATTTACAGTCACTCATGCCTAGAAAAGCCTTATTACTCGGTTTAAATGCGTTTATAATCCCATTATTGAAGTTATTTTGAATTGTTTTTATATTTTTTGATTAAAACAGATTGTAATTGATTGTTTGCCTTGGGAAACATGGAGCGAAAGCCATCCATCGTCAAGAAAAGTTCATTTATAGTCACTCATGCCTAGAAAAGCCTTAATACTCGTTTTAAATGCTTTTATAATCCCATAATTGAATTTAATTTGAATCTTTTTACATTTTTTGATTAAAACAGATTCTAATTGATTGTTTGCCTCGGGAAACGTGGAGTGAAAGCCATCCATTGTCAAGAAAAGATCATTTATAGTCACTCATGCCTAGAAAAGCCTTATTACTCGGTTTTAATGCCTTTATAATCCCATTATTGAATTTATTTTGAATTGTTTTTACATTTTTTGATTAAAACAGATTGTAATTGATTGTTTTCCTCGGGAAACATGGAGCGAAAGCCATCCATAGTCAAGAAAAGTTCATTTACAGTCACTCATGCCTAGAAAAGCCTTATTACTCGGTTTAAATGCGTTTATAATCCCATTATTGAAGTTATTTTGAATTGTTTTTATATTTTTTGATTAAAACAGATTGTAATTGATTGTTTGCCTTGGGAAACATGGAGCGAAAGCCATCCATCGTCAAGAAAAGTTCATTTATAGTCACTCATGCCTAGA
Source organism: Theobroma cacao (assembly GCF_053813885.1). NCBI lineage: Eukaryota > Viridiplantae > Streptophyta > Magnoliopsida > Malvales > Malvaceae > Theobroma > Theobroma cacao. The sequence continues at coordinate 29,748,002 of NC_142645.1, read as the reverse complement.
AAAGCCTTAATACTCGTTTTAAATGCTTTTATAATCCCATAATTGAATTTAATTTGAATCTTTTTACATTTTTTGATTAAAACAGATTCTAATTGATTGTTTGCCTCGGGAAACGTGGAGTGAAAGCCATCCATTGTCCAGAAAAGATCATTTATAGTCACTCATGCCTAGAAAAGCCTTATTACTCGGTTTTAATGCCTTTATAATCCCATTATTGAATTTATTTTGAATTGTTTTTACATTTTTTGATTAAAACAGATTGTAATTGATTGTTTTCCTCGGGAAACATGGAGCGAAAGCCATCCATAGTCAAGAAAAGTTCATTTATAGTCACTTATGCCTAGCAAAGCCTTATTACTCGGTTTAAATGCATTTATAATCCCATTATCGAATTTATTTTGAATTGTTTTTACATTTTTTGATTAAAACAGATTGTAATTGATTGTTTGCCTCGGGAAACATGGAGCGAAAGCCATCCATTGTCAAGAAAAGATCATTTATAGCCACTCATGCCTAGAAAAGCCTTATTACTCGGTTTAAATGCCTTTATAATCCCATTATTGAATTTATTTTGAATTGTTTTTACATTTTTTGATTAAAACAGGTTGTAATTGATTGTTTTCCTCGGGAAAGATGGAGCGAAAGCCATCCATAGTCAAGAAAATTTCATTTATAGTCACTTATGCCTAGCAAAGCCTTATTACTCGGTTTAAATGCCTTTATAATCCCATTATCGAATTTATTTTGAATTGTTTTTACATTTTTTGATTAAAACAGATTGTAATTGATTGTTTGCCTTGGGAAACATGGAGCGAAAACCATCCATTGTCAAGAAAACATCAGTTATAGTCACTCATGCCTAGAAAAGCCTTATTACTCGGTTTAAATGCCTTTATAATCCCATTATTGAATTTATTTTGAATTTTTTTTACATTTTTTGATTAAAACATATTGTAATTTATTGTTTACCTCGGGAAACATGGAGCGAAAGCCATCCATAGTCAAGAAAAGTTCATTTATAGTCACTTATGCCGAGCAAAGCCTTATTACTCGGTTTAAATGCCTTTATAATCCCATTATTGAATTTATTTTGAATTTTTTTTACATTTTTTGATTAAAACTTATTGTAATTGATTGTTTGCCTCGGGAAACATGGAGCAAAACCCATCCATTGTCAAGAATAGATCATTTATAGTCACTCATGCCTAGAAAAGCCTTATTACTCGGTTTAAATGCTTTTATAATCCCATTATTGAATTTATTTTGAATTGTTTTTACATTTTTTGATTAAAACAGATTGTAATTGATTGTTTGCCTCGGGAAACATGGAGCGAAAGCCATCCATTGTCAAGAAAAGTTCATTTACAGTCACTCATGCCTAGAAAAGCCTTATTACTCGGTTTAAATGCGTTTATAATCCCATTATTGAAGTTATTTTGAATTGTTTTTATATTTTTTGATTAAAACAGATTGTAATTGATTGTTTGCCTTGGGAAACATGGAGCGAAAGCCATCCATCGTCAAGAAAAGTTCATTTATAGTCACTCATGCCTAGAAAAGCCTTAATACTCGTTTTAAATGCTTTAATAATCCCATAATTGAATTTAATTTGAATCTTTTTACATTTTTTGATTAAAACAGATTCTAATTGATTGTTTGCCTCGGGAAACGTGGAGTGAAAGCCATCCATTGTCCAGAAAAGATCATTTATAGTCACTCATGCCTAAAAAAGCCTTATTACTCGGTTTTAATGCCTTTATAATCCCATTATTGAATTTATTTTGAATTGTTTTTACATTTTTTGATTAAAACAGATTGTAATTGATTGTTTTCCTCGGGAAACATGGAGCGAAAGCCATCCATAGTCAAGAAAAGTTCATTTATAGTCACTTATGCCTAGCAAAGCCTTATTACTCGGTTTAAATGCCTTTATAATCCCATTATCGAATTTATTTTGAATTGTTTTTACATTTTTTGATTAAAACAGATTGTAATTGATTGTTTGCCTCGGGAAACATGGAGCGAAAGCCATCCATTGTCAAGAAAAGATCATTTATAGCCACTCATGCCTAGAAAAGCCTTATTACTCGGTTTAAATGCCTTTATAATCCCATTATTGAATTTATTTTGAATTGTTTTTACATTTTTTGATTAAAACAGGTTGTAATTGATTGTTTGCCTCGGGAAACATGGAGCGAAAACCATCCATTGTCAAGAAAAGATCATTTATAGTCACTCATGCCTAGCAAAGCCTTATTACTCGGTTTAAATGCCTTTATAATCCCATTATTGAATTTATTTTGAATTGTTTTTATATTTTTTGGTTAAAACAGATTGTAATTGATTGTTTGCCATGGGAAACATGGAGCGAAAGCCATCCATTGTCAAGAAAAGATCATTTATAGCCACTCATGCCTAGAAAAGCCTTATTACTCGGTTTAAATGCCTTTATAATCCCATTATTGAATTTATTTTGAATTGTTTTTACATTTTTTGATTAAAACAGATTGTAATTGATTGTTTGCCTCGGGAAACATGGAGCGAAAGCCATCCATTGTCAAGAAAAGATCATTTATAGCCACTCATGCCTAGAAAAGCCATATTACTCGGTTTAAATGCCTTTATAATCCAATTATTGAATTTATTTTGAATTGTTTTTATATTTTTTGATTAAAACAGATTGTAATTGATTGTTTGCCATGGGAAACATGGAGCGAAAGCCATCCATTGTCAAGAAAAGATCATTTATAGTCACTCATGCCTAGAAACGCCTTATTACTTAGTTTAAATGCCTTTATAATCCCATTATTGAATTTATTTTGAATTGTTTTTACATGTTTTGATTAAAACAGGTTGTAATTGATTGTTTGCCTCAGGAAACATGGAGCGAAAGCCATCCATTGTCAAGAAAAGATCATTTATAGCCACTCATGCCTAGAAAAGCCTTATTACTCGGTTTAAATGCCTTTATAATCCCATTATTGAATTTATTTTCAATTGTTTTTACATTTTTTGATTAAAACAGGTTGTAATTGATTGTTTGCCTCGGGAAACATGGAGCGAAAACCATCCATTGTCAAGAAAAGATCATTTATAGTCACTCATGCCTAGAAAAGCCTTATTACTCGGTTTAAATGCCTCTATAATCCCATTATTGAATTCATTTTGAATTTTTTTTACATTTTTTGATTAAAACAGATTGTAATTGATTGTTTACCTTGGGAAATATGGAGCGAAAGCCATCCATTGTCAAGAAAAGATCATTTATAGTCACTCATGCCTAGAAAAGCCTTATTACTCGGTTTAAATGCCTTTATAATCCCATTATTGAATTTATTTTGAATTGTTTTATATTTTTTGATTAAAACAGATTGTAATTGATTGTTTGCCGTGGGAAACATGGGGCGAAAGCCATCCATTGTCAAGAAAAGATCATTTATTGTCACTCATGCCTAGAAAAGCCATATTACTCGGTTTAAATGCCTTTATAATCCAATTATTGAATTTATTTTGAATTGTTTTTATATTTTTTGATTAAAACAGATTGTAATTGATTGTTTGCCGTGGGAAACATGGAGCGAAAGCCATCCATTGTCAAGAAAAGATCATTTATAGTCACTCATGCCTAGAAAAGCCTTATTACTTAGTTTAAATGCCTTTATAATCCCATTATTGAATTTATTTTGAATTGTTTTTACATGTTTTGATTAAAACAGGTTGTAATTGATTGTTTGCCTCGGGAAACATGGAGCGAAAGCCATCCATTGTCAAGAAAAGTTCATTTACAGTCACTCATGCCTAGAAAAGCCTTATTACTCGGTTTAAATGCCTTTATAATCCCATTATTGAATTTATTTTGAATTGTTTTATATTTTTTGATTAAAACAGATTGTAATTGATTGTTTGCCGTGGGAAACATGGGGCGAAAGCCATCCATTGTCAAGAAAAGATCATTTATTGTCACTCATGCCTAGAAAAGCCTTATTACTCGGTTTAAATGCCTTTATAATCCCATTATTGAATTTATTTTGAATTTTTTTTACATTTTTTGATTAAAACAGATTGTAATTGATTGTTTAACTTGGGAAATATGGAGCGAAAGCCATCTATTGTCAAGAAAAGATCATTTATAGTCACTCATGCCTAGAAAAGCCTTATTACTCGGTTTAAATGCCTTTATAATCCCATTATTGAATTTATTTTGAATTGTTTTTACATTTTTTGATTAAAACAGATTGTAATTGATTGTTTGCCTCGGGAAACATGGAGCGAAAGCCATCCCCTGTCAAGAAAAGATCATTTATAGTCACTCATGCCTAGAAAAGCCTTATTACTCGGTTTAAATGCCTTTATAATCCCATTATTGAATTTATTTTGAATTTTTTTTACATTTTTTGATTAAAACAGATTGTAATTGATTGTTTGCCGTGGGAAACATGGGGCGAAAGCCATCCATTGTCAAGAAAAGATCGTTTATTGTCACTCATGCCTAGAAAAGCCTTATTACTCGGTTTAAATGCCTTTATAATCCCATTATTGAATTTATTTTGAATTTTTTTTACATTTTTTGATTAAAACAGATTGTAATTGATTTTTTGCCTCGGGAAACATGGAGCGAAAGCCATCCATTGTCAAGAAAAGTTCATTTATAGCCACTCATGCCTAGAAAAGCCTTATTACTCGGTTTAAATGCCTTTATAATCCCATTATTGAATTTATTTTGAATTGTTTTTACATTTTTTGATTAAAACAGATTGTAATTGATTGTTTGCCTCGGGAAACATGGAGCGAAAGCCATCCATTGTCAAGAAAAGATCATTTATAGCCACTCATGCCTAGAAAAGCCATATTACTCGGTTTAAATGCCTTTATAATCCAATTATTGAATTTATTTTGAATTGTTTTTATATTTTTTGATTAAAACAGATTGTAATTGATTGTTTGCCATGGGAAACATGGAGCGAAAGCCATCCATTGTCAAGAAAAGATCATTTATAGTCACTCATGCCTAGAAAAGCCTTATTACTTAGTTTAAATGCCTTTATAATCCCATTATTGAATTTATTTTGAATTGTTTTTACATGTTTTGATTAAAACAGGTTGTAATTGATTGTTTGCCTCAGGAAACATGGAGCGAAAGCCATCCATTGTCAAGAAAAGATCATTTATAGCCACTCATGCCTAGAAAAGCCTTATTACTCGGTTTAAATGCCTTTATAATCCCATTATTGAATTTATTTTCAATTGTTTTTACATTTTTTGATTAAAACAGGTTGTAATTGATTGTTTGCCTCGGGAAACATGGAGCGAAAACCATCCATTGTCAAGAAAAGATCATTTATAGTCACTCATGCCTAGAAAAGCCTTATTACTCGGTTTAAATGCCTCTATAATCCCATTATTGAATTCATTTTGAATTGTTTTTACATGTTTTGATTAAAACAGGTTGTAATTGATTGTTTGCCTCGGGAAACATGGAGCGAAAGCCATCCATTGTCAAGAAAAGTTCATTTACAGTCACTCATGCCTAGAAAAGCCTTATTACTCGGTTTAAATGCCTTTATAATCCCATTATTGAATTTATTTTGAATTGTTTTATATTTTTTGATTAAAACAGATTGTAATTGATTGTTTGCCGTGGGAAACATGGGGCGAAAGCCATCCATTGTCAAGAAAAGATCATTTATTGTCACTCATGCCTAGAAAAGCCTTATTACTCGGTTTAAATGCCTTTATAATCCCATTATTGAATTTATTTTGAATTTTTTTTACATTTTTTGATTAAAACAGATTGTAATTGATTGTTTAACTTGGGAAATATGGAGCGAAAGCCATCTATTGTCAAGAAAAGATCATTTATAGTCACTCATGCCTAGAAAAGCCTTATTACTCGGTTTAAATGCCTTTATAATCCCATTATTGAATTTATTTTGAATTGTTTTTACATTTTTTGATTAAAACAGATTGTAATTGATTGTTTGCCTCGGGAAACATGGAGCGAAAGCCATCCCCTGTCAAGAAAAGATCATTTATAGTCACTCATGCCTAGAAAAGCCTTATTACTCGGTTTAAATGCCTTTATACTCCCATTATTGAATTTATTTTGAATTTTTTTTACATTTTTTGATTAAAACAGATTGTAATTGATTGTTTGCCGTGGGAAACATGGGGCGAAAGCCATCCATTGTCAAGAAAAGATCGTTTATTGTCACTCATGCCTAGAAAAGCCTTATTACTCGGTTTAAATGCCTTTATAATCCCATTATTGAATTTATTTTGAATTGTTTTTACATTTTTTGATTAAAACAGATTGTAATTGATTGTTTCCCTCGGGAAACATGGAGCGAAAGCCATCCATTGTCAAGAAAAGATCATTTATAGCCACTCATGCCTAGAAAAGCCATATTACTCGGTTTAAATGCCTTTATAATCCAATTATTGAATTTATTTTGAATTGTTTTTATATTTTTTGATTAAAACAGATTGTAATTGATTGTTTGCCATGGGAAACATGGAGCGAAAGCCATCCATTGTCAAGAAAAGATCATTTATAGTCACTCATGCCTAGAAAAGCCTTATTACTTAGTTTAAATGCCTTTATAATCCCATTATTGAATTTATTTTGAATTGTTTTTACATGTTTTGATTAAAACAGGTTGTAATTGATTGTTTGCCTCAGGAAACATGGAGCGAAAGCCATCCATTGTCAAGAAAAGATCATTTATAGCCACTCATGCCTAGAAAAGCCTTATTACTCGGTTTAAATGCCTTTATAATCCCATTATTGAATTTATTTTCAATTGTTTTTACATTTTTTGATTAAAACAGGTTGTAATTGATTGTTTGCCTCGGGAAACATGGAGCGAAAACCATCCATTGTCAAGAAAAGATCATTTATAGTCACTCATGCCTAGAAAAGCCTTATTACTCGGTTTAAATGCCTCTATAATCCCATTATTGAATTCATTTTGAATTTTTTTTACATTTTTTGATTAAAACATATTGTAATTGATTGTTTACCTTGGGAAATATGGAGCGAAAGCCATCCATTGTCAAGAAAAGATCATTTATAGTCACTCATGCCTAGAAAAGCCTTATTACTCGGTTTAAATGCCTTTATAATCCCATTATTGAATTTATTTTGAATTGTTTTATATTTTTTGATTAAAACAGATTGTAATTGATTGTTTGCCGTGGGAAACATGGGGCGAAAACCATCCATTGTCAAGAAAAGATCATTTATTGTCACTCATGCCTAGAAAAGCCATATTACTCGGTTTAAATGCCTTTATAATCCAATTATTGAATTTATTTTGAATTGTTTTTATATTTTTTGATTAAAACAGATTGTAATTGATTGTTTGCCGTGGGAAACATGGAGCGAAAGCCATCCATTGTCAAGAAAAGATCATTTATAGTCACTCATGCCTAGAAAAGCCTTATTACTTAGTTTAAATGCCTTTATAATCCCATTATTGAATTTATTTTGAATTGTTTTTACATGTTTTGATTAAAACAGGTTGTAATTGATTGTTTGCCTCGGGAAACATGGAGCGAAAGCCATCCATTGTCAAGAAAAGTTCATTTACAGTCACTCATGCCTAGAAAAGCCTTATTACTCGGTTTAAATGCCTTTATAATCCCATTATTGAATTTATTTTGAATTGTTTTATATTTTTTGATTAAAACAGATTGTAATTGATTGTTTGCCGTGGGAAACATGGGGCGAAAGCCATCCATTGTCAAGAAAAGATCATTTATTGTCACTCATGCCTAGAAAAGCCTTATTACTCGGTTTAAATGCCTTTATAATCCCATTATTGAATTTATTTTGAATTTTTTTTACATTTTTTGATTAAAACAAATTGTAATTGATTGTTTAACTTGGGAAATATGGAGCGAAAGCCATCTATTGTCAAGAAAAGATCATTTATAGTCACTCATGCCTAGAAAAGCCTTATTACTCGGTTTAAATGCCTTTATAATCCCATTATTGAATTTATTTTGAATTGTTTTTACATTTTTTGATTAAAACAGATTGTAATTGATTGTTTGCCTCGGGAAACATGGAGCGAAAGCCATCCCCTGTCAAGAAAAGATCATTTATAGTCACTCATGCCTAGAAAAGCCTTATTACTCGGTTTAAATGCCTTTATAATCCCATTATTGAATTTATTTTGAATTTTTTTTACATTTTTTGATTAAAACATATTGTAATTGATTGTTTGCCGTGGGAAACATGGGGCGAAAGCCATCCATTGTCAAGAAAAGATCGTTTATTGTCACTCATGCCTAGAAAAGCCTTATTACTCGGTTTAAATGCCTTTATAATCCCATTATTGAATTTATTTTGAATTTTTTTTACATTTTTTGATTAAAACAGATTGTAATTGATTTTTTGCCTCGGGAAACATGGAGCGAAAGCCATCCATTGTCAAGAAAAGTTCATTTATAGCCACTCATGCCTAGAAAAGCCTTATTACTCGGTTTAAATGCCTTTATAATCCCATTATTGAATTTATTTTGAATTGTTTTTACATTTTTTGATTAAAACAGATTGTAATTGATTGTTTGCCTCGGGAAACATGGAGCGAAAGCCATCCATTGTCAAGAAAAGATCATTTATAGCCACTCATGCCTAGAAAAGCCATATTACTCGGTTTAAATGCCTTTATAATCCAATTATTGAATTTATTTTGAATTGTTTTTATATTTTTTGATTAAAACAGATTGTAATTGATTGTTTGCCATGGGAAACATGGAGCGAAAGCCATCCATTGTCAAGAAAAGATCATTTATAGTCACTCATGCCTAGAAAAGCCTTATTACTTAGTTTAAATGCCTTTATAATCCCATTATTGAATTTATTTTGAATTGTTTTTACATGTTTTGATTAAAACAGGTTGTAATTGATTGTTTGCCTCAGGAAACATGGAGCGAAAGCCATCCATTGTCAAGAAAAGATCATTTATAGCCACTCATGCCTAGAAAAGCCTTATTACTCGGTTTAAATGCCTTTATAATCCCATTATTGAATTTATTTTCAATTGTTTTTACATTTTTTGATTAAAACAGGTTGTAATTGATTGTTTGCCTCGGGAAACATGGAGCGAAAACCATCCATTGTCAAGAAAAGATCATTTATAGTCACTCATGCCTAGAAAAGCCTTATTACTCGGTTTAAATGCCTCTATAATCCCATTATTGAATTCATTTTGAATTTTTTTTACATTTTTTGATTAAAACAGATTGTAATTGATTGTTTACCTTGGGAAATATGGAGCGAAAGCCATCCATTGTCAAGAAAAGATCATTTATAGTCACTCATGCCTAGAAAAGCCTTATTACTCGGTTTAAATGCCTTTATAATCCCATTATTGAATTTATTTTGAATTGTTTTATATTTTTTGATTAAAACAGATTGTAATTGATTGTTTGCCGTGGGAAACATGGGGCGAAAGCCATCCATTGTCAAGAAAAGATCATTTATTGTCACTCATGCCTAGAAAAGCCATATTACTCGGTTTAAATGCCTTTATAATCCAATTATTGAATTTATTTTGAATTGTTTTTATATTTTTTGATTAAAACAGATTGTAATTGATTGTTTGCCGTGGGAAACATGGAGCGAAAGCCATCCATTGTCAAGAAAAGATCATTTATAGTCACTCATGCCTAGAAAAGCCTTATTACTTAGTTTAAATGCCTTTATAATCCCATTATTGAATTTATTTTGAATTGTTTTTACATGTTTTGATTAAAACAGGTTGTAATTGATTGTTTGCCTCGGGAAACATGGAGCGAAAGCCATCCATTGTCAAGAAAAGTTCATTTACAGTCACTCATGCCTAGAAAAGCCTTATTACTCGGTTTAAATGCCTTTATAATCCCATTATTGAATTTATTTTGAATTGTTTTATATTTTTTGATTAAAACAGATTGTAATTGATTGTTTGCCGTGGGAAACATGGGGCGAAAGCCATCCATTGTCAAGAAAAGATCATTTATTGTCACTCATGCCTAGAAAAGCCTTATTACTCGGTTTAAATGCCTTTATAATCCCATTATTGAATTTATTTTGAATTTTTTTTACATTTTTTGATTAAAACAGATTGTAATTGATTGTTTAACTTGGGAAATATGGAGCGAAAGCCATCTATTGTCAAGAAAAGATCATTTATAGTCACTCATGCCTAGAAAAGCCTTATTACTCGGTTTAAATGCCTTTATAATCCCATTATTGAATTTATTTTGAATTGTTTTTACATTTTTTGATTAAAACAGATTGTAATTGATTGTTTGCCTTGGGAAACATGGAGCGAAAGCCATCCCCTGTCAAGAAAAGATCATTTATAGTCACTCATGCCTAGAAAAGCCTTATTACTCGGTTTAAATGCCTTTATAATCCCATTATTGAATTTATTTTGAATTTTTTTTACATTTTTTGATTAAAACAGATTGTAATTGATTGTTTGCCGTGGGAAACATGGGGCGAAAGCCATCCATTGTCAAGAAAAGATCGTTTATTGTCACTCATGCCTAGAAAAGCCTTATTACTCGGTTTAAATGCCTTTATAATCCCATTATTGAATTTATTTTGAATTTTTTTTACATTTTTTGATTAAAACAGATTGTAATTGATTTTTTGCCTCGGGAAACATGGAGCGAAAGCCATCCATTGTCAAGAAAAGTTCATTTATAGCCACTCATGCCTAGAAAAGCCTTATTACTCAGTTTAAATGCCTTTATAATCCCATTATTGAATTTATTTTGAATTGTTTTTACATTTTTTGATTAAAACAGATTGTAATTGATTGTTTGCCTCAGGAAACATGGAGCGAAAGCCATCCATTGTCAAGAAAAGTTCATTTATAGTCACTCATGCCTAGAAAAGCCTTATTACTCGGTTTAAATGCCTTTATAATCCCATTATTGAATTTATTTTGAATTTTTTTTACATTTTTTGATTAAAACAGATTGTAATTGATCGTTCACCTCGGGAAACATGGAGCGAAAGCCATCCATTGTCAAGAAAAGATCATTTATAGTCACTCATGCCTAGAAAAGCCTTATTACTTAGTTTAAATGCCTTTATAATCCCATTATTGAATTTATTTTGAATTGTTTTAACATTTTTGATTAAAACAGATTGTAAATGATTGTTTGCCTCGTGAAATATGGAGTGAAAGCCATCCATCGTCAAGAAAAGATCATTTATAGTCACTCATGCCTAGAAAAGCCTTATTACTCGGTTTAAATGCCTTTATAATCCCATTGTTGAATTTATTTTGAATTGTTTTTACATTTTTTGATTAAAACAGATTGTAATTGATTGTTTACCTCGGGAAACATGGAGCGAAAGCCATCCCCTGTCAAGAAAAGATCATTTATAGTCACTCATGCCTAGAAAAGCCTTATTACTCGGTTTAAATGCCATTATAATCCCATTATTGAATTTATTTTGAAATTTTTTTTACATTTTTGATTAAAACAGATTGTAATTGATTGTTTACCTCGGGAAACATGGAGCGAAAACCATCCATTGTCAAGAAAAGATCATTTATAGACACTCATGCCTAGAAAAGCCTTATTACTCGGTTTAAATGCCTTTATAATCCCATTATTGAATTTCTTTTGAATTTTTTTTACATTTTTTGATTAAAACAGATTGTAATTGATTGTTTGCCACGGGAAACATGGAGAGAAAGCCATCCGTTGTCAAGAAAAGATCATTTATAGCCACTCATGCCTAGAAAAGCCTTATTACTCGGTTTAAATGCCTTTATAATCCCATTATTGAATTTATTTTGAATTGTTTTTACATTTTTTGATTAAAACAGGTTGTAATTGATTGTTTGCCTCGGGAAACATGGAGCGAAAACCATCCTTTGTCAAGAAAAGATCATTTATAGTCACTCATGCCTAGAAAAGCCTTATTACTCGGTTTAAATGCCTTTATAATCCCATTATTGAATTTATTTTGAATTTTTTTTACATTTTTTGATTAAAACAGATTGTAATTGATTGTTTACCTCGGGAAACATGGAGCGAAAGCCATCCATTGTCAAGAAAAGCTCATTTATAGTCACTCATGCCTAGAAAAGCCTTATTACTCGGTTTAAATGCCTTTATAATCCCATTATTGAAGTTATTTTGAATTGTTTTTATATTTTTTGATTAAAACAGATTGTAATTGATTGTTTGCCTTGGTAAACATGGAGCGAAAGCCATCCATCGTCAAAAAAAGTTCATTTATGGTCACTCATGCCTAGAAAAGGCTTAATACTCGTTTTAAATGCTTTTATAATCCCATAATTGAATTTAATTTGAATTTTTTTTACATTTTTTGATTAAAATAGATTGTAATTGATTGTTTACCTCGGGAAACATGGAGCGAAAGCCATCCATAGTCAAGAAAAGTTCATTTATAGTCACTCATGCCTAGAAAAGCCTTATTACTCGGTTTAAATGCCTTTATAATCCCATTATTGAAGTTATTTTGAATTGTTTTTATATTTTTTGATTAAAACAGATTGTAATTGATTGTTTGCCTTGGGAAACATGGAGCGAAAGCCATCCATCGTCAAGAAAAGATCATTTATAGTCACTCATGCCTAGAAAAGCCTTAATACTCGTTTTAAATGCTTTTATAATCCCATAATTGAATTTAATTTGAATCTTTTTACATTTTTTCATTAAAACAGATTCTAATTGATTGTTTGCCTCGGGAAACGTGGAGTGAAAGCCATCCATTGTCAAGAAAAGATCATTTATAGTCACTCATGCCTAGAAAAGCCTTATTACTCGGTTTAAATGCCTTTATAATCCCATTATTGAATTTATTTTGAATTTTTTTTACATTTTTTGATTAAAACAGATTGTAATTGATTGTTTTCCTTGGGAAATATGGAGCGAAAGCCATCCATTGTCAAGAAAAGATCATTTATAATCACTCATGCCTAGAAAAGCCTTATTACTCGGTTTAAATGCCTTTATAATCCCATTATTGAATTTATTTTGAATTGTTTTTACATTTTTTGATTAAAACAGATTGTAATTGATTGTTTGCCTCGGGAAACATGGAGCGAAAGCAATCCATTGTCAAGAAAAGATCATTTATAGCCACTCATGCCTAGAAAAGCCTTATTACTCGGTTTAAATGCCTTTATAATCCCATTATTGAATTTATTTTGAATTGTTTTTATATTTTTTGATTAAAACAGATTGTAATTGATGGTTTGCCGTGGGAAACATGGAGCGAAAGCCATCCATTGTCAAGAAAAGATCATTTATAGCCACTCATGCCTAGAAAAGCCTTATTACTCGGTTTAAATGCCTTTATAATCCCATTATTGAAGTTATTTTGAATTGTTTTTACATTTTTTGATTAAAACAGATTGTAATTGATTGTTTGCCTCGGGAAACATGGAGCGAAAGCCATCCATTGTCAAGAAAAGATCATTTATAGCCACTCATGCCTAGAAAAGCCTTATTACTCGGTTTAAATGCCTTTATAATCCCATTATTGAATTTATTTTGAATTGTTTTTACATTTTTTGATTAAAACAGATTGTAATTGATTGTTTGCCTCGGGAAACATGGAGCGAAAGCAATCCATTGCCAAGAAAAGATCATTTATAGCCACTCATGCCTAGAAAAGCCTTATTACTCGGTTTAAATGCCTTTATAATCCCATTATTGAATTTATTTTGAATTGTTTTTATATTTTTTGATTAAAACAGATTGTAATTGATTGTTTGCCGTGGGAAACATGGAGCGAAAGCCATCCATTGTCAAGAAAAGATCATTTATAGCCACTCATGCCTAGAAAAGCCTTATTACTCGGTTTAAATGCCTTTATAATCCCATTATTGAAGTTATTTTGAATTGTTTTTACATTTTTTGATTAAAACAGATTGTAATTGATTGTTTGCCTCGGGAAACATGGAGCGAAAGCCATCCATTGTCAAGAAAAGATCATTTATAGCCACTCATGCCTAGAAAAGCCTTATTACTCGGTTTAAATGCCTTTATAATCCCATTATTGAATTTATTTTGAATTGTTTTTACATTTTTTGATTAAAACAGATTGTAATTGATTGTTTGCCTCAGGAAACATGGAGCGAAAGCCATCCATTGTCAAGAAAAGTTCATTTATAGTCACTCATGCCTAGAAAAGCCTTATTACTCGGTTTAAATGCCTTTATAATCCCATTATTGAATTTATTTTGAATTTTTTTTACATTTTTTGATTAAAACAGATTGTAATTGATCGTTTACCTCGGGAAACATGGAGCGAAAGCCATCCATTGTCAAGAAAAGATCATTTATAGTCACTCATGCCTAGAAAAGCCTTATTACTTAGTTTAAATGCCTTTATAATCCCATTATTGAATTTATTTTGAATTGTTTTAACATTTTTGATTAAAACAGATTGTAAATGATTGTTTGCCTCGTGAAATATGGAGCGAAAGCCATCCATCGTCAAGAAAAGATCATTTATAGTCACTCATGCCTAGAAAAGCCTTATTACTCGGTTTAAATGCCTTTATAATCCCATTGTTGAATTTATTTTGAATTGTTTTTACATTTTTTGATTAAAACAGATTGTAATTGATTGTTTACCTCGGGAAACATGGAGCAAAAGCCATCGATAGTCAAGAAAAGATCATTTATAGTCACTCATGCCTAGAAAAGCCTTATTACTCGGTTTAAATGCCATTATAATCCCATTATTGAATTTATTTTGAAATTTTTTTTACATTTTTGATTAAAACAGATTGTAATTGATTGTTTACCTCGGGAAACATGGAGCGAAAACCATCCATTGTCAAGAAAAGATCATTTATAGACACTCATGCCTAGAAAAGCCTTATTACTCGGTTTAAATGCCTTTATAATCCCATTATTGAATTTCTTTTGAATTTTTTTTACATTTTTTGATTAAAACAGATTGTAATTGATTGTTTGCCACGGGAAACATGGAGAGAAAGCCATCCGTTGTCAAGAAAAGATCATTTATAGCCACTCATGCCTAGAAAAGCCTTATTACTCGGTTTAAATGCCTTTATAATCCCATTATTGAATTTATTTTGAATTGTTTTTACATTTTTTGATTAAAACAGGTTGTAATTGATTGTTTGCCTCAGGAAACATGGAGCGAAAACCATCCATTGTCAAGAAAAGATCATTTATAGTCACTCATGCCTAGAAAAGCCTTATTACTCGGTTTAAATGCCTTTATAATCCCATTATTGAATTTATTTTTAATTTTTTTTACATTTTTTGATTAAAACAGATTGTAATTGATTGTTTACCTCGGGAAACATGGAGCGAAAGCCATCCATTGTCAAGAAAAGCTCATTTATAGTCACTCATGCCTAGAAAAGCCTTATTACTCGGTTTAAATGCCTTTATAATCCCATTATTGAAGTTATTTTGAATTGTTTTTATATTTTTTGATTAAAACAGATTGTAATTGATTGTTTGCCTTGGTAAACATGGAGCGAAAGCCATCCATCGTCAAGAAAAGTTCATTTATGGTCACTCATGCCTAGAAAAGGCTTAATACTCGTTTTAAATGCTTTTATAATCCCATAATTGAATTTAATTTGAATTTTTTTTACATTTTTTGATTAAAATAGATTGTAATTGATTGTTTACCTCGGGAAACATGGAGCGAAAGCCATCCATAGTCAAGAAAAGTTCATTTATAGTCACTCATGCCTAGAAAAGCCTTATTACTCGGTTTAAATGCCTTTATAATCCCATTATTGAAGTTATTTTGAATTGTTTTTATATTTTTTGATTAAAACAGATTGTAATTGATTGTTTGCCTTGGGAAACATGGAGCGAAAGCCATCCATCGTCAAGAAAAGATCATTTATAGTCACTCATGCCTAGAAAAGCCTTAATACTCGTTTTAAATGCTTTTATAATCCCATAATTGAATTTAATTTGAATCTTTTTACATTTTTTCATTAAAACAGATTCTAATTGATTGTTTGGCACGGGAAACGTGGAGTGAAAGCCATCCATTGTCAAGAAAAGATCATTTATAGTCACTCATGCCTAGAAAAGCCTTATTACTCGGTTTAAATGCCTTTATAATCCCATTATTGAATTTATTTTGAATTTTTTTTACATTTTTTGATTAAAACAGATTGTAATTGATTGTTTACCTTGGGAAATATGGAGCGAAAGCCATCCATTGTCAAGAAAAGATCATTTATAATCACTCATGCCTAGAAAAGCCTTATTACTCGGTTTAAATGCCTTTATAATCCCATTATTGAATTTATTTTGAATTGTTTTTACATTTTTTGATTAAAACAGATTGTAATTGATTGTTTGCCTCGGGAAACATGGGGCGAAAGCAATCCATTGTCAAGAAAAGATCATTTATAGCCACTCATGCCTAGAAAAGCCTTATTACTCGGTTTAAATGCCTTTATAATCCCATTATTGAATTTATTTTGAATTGTTTTTATATTTTTTGATTAAAACAGATTGTAATTGATTGTTTGCCGTGGGAAACATGGAGCGAAAGCCATCCATTGTCAAGAAAAGATCATTTATAGCCACTCATGCCTAGAAAAGCCTTATTACTCGGCTTAAATGCCTTTATAATCCCATTATTGAAGTTATTTTGAATTGTTTTTACATTTTTTGATTAAAACAGATTGTAATTGATTGTTTGCCTCGGGAAACATGGAGCGAAAGCCATCCATTGTCAAGAAAAGATCATTTATAGCCACTCATGCCTAGAAAAGCCTTATTACTCGGTTTAAATGCCTTTATAATCCCATTATTGAATTTATTTTGAATTGTTTTTACATTTTTTGATTAAAACAGATTGTAATTGATTGTTTGCCTCAGGAAACATGGAGCGAAAGCCATCCATTGTCAAGAAAAGATCATTTATAGTCACTCATGCCTAGAAAAGCCTTATTACTCGGTTTAAATGCCTTTATAATCCCATTATTGAATTTATTTTGAATTTTTTTTACATTTTTTGATTAAAACAGATTGTAATTGATTGTTTACCTCGGGAAACATGGAGCGAAAGCCATCCATAGTCAAGAAAAGATCATTTATAGTCACTCATGCCTAGAAAAGCCTTATTACTCGGTTTAAATGCCTTTATAATCCCATTATTCAATTTATTTTGAATTTTTTTGTACATTTTTGATTAAAACAGATTGTAATTGATTGTTTACCTCGGGAAACATGGAGCGAAAACCATCCATTGTCAAGAAAAGATCATTTATAGACACTCATGCCTAGAAAAGCCTTATTACTCGGTTTAAATGCCTTTATAATCCCATTATTGAATTTCTTTTGAATTTTTTTTACATTTTTTGATTAAAACAGATTGTAATTGATTGTTTGCCACGGGAAATATGGAGAGAAAGCCATCCATTGTCAAGAAAAGATCATTCATAGCCACTCATGCCTGGAAAAGCCTTATTACTCGGTTTAAATGTTTTTATAATCCCATTATTGAAGTTATTTTGAATTGTTTTTACATTTTTTGATTAAAACAGATTGTAATTGATTGTTTGCCTTGGGAAACATGGAGTGAAAGCCATCCATCGTCAAGAAAAGTTCATTTATAGTCACTCATGCCTAGAAAAGCCTTAATACTCGTTTTAAATGCTTTTATAATCCCATAATTGAATTTAATTTGAATCTTTTTACATTTTTTGATTAAAACAGATTCTAATTGATTGTTTGCCTCGGGAAACGTGGAGTGAAAGCCATCCATTGTCAAGAAAAGATCATTTATAGTCACTCATGCCTAGCAAAGCCTTATTACTCGGTTTAAATGCCTTTATAATCCCATTATTGAATTTATTTTGAATTGTTTTTATATTTTTTGATTAAAACAGATTGTAATTGATTGTTTGCCATGGGAAACATGGAGCAAAAGCCATCCATTGTCAAGAAAAAATCATTTATAGTCACTCATGCCTAGAAAAGCCTTATTACTCGGTTTAAATGCCTTTATAATCCCATTATTGAATTTATTTTGAATTTTTTTTACATTTTTTGATTAAAATAGATTGTAATTGATTGTTGACCTCGGGAAACACGGAGCGAAAGCCATCCATTGTCAAGAAAAGTTCATTTATAGTCACTCATGCCTAGAAAAGCCTTATTACTCGGTTTAAATGCCTTTATAATCCCATTATTGAAGTTATTTTGAATTGTTTTTATATTTTTTGATTAAAACAGATTGTAATTGATTGTTTGCCTTGGTAAACATGGAGCGAAAGCCATCCATCGTCAAGAAAAGTTCATTTATAGTCACTCATGCCTAGAAAAGCCTTAATACTCGTTTTAAATGCTTTCATAATCCCATAATTGAATTTAATTTGAATTTTTTTTTCATTTTTTGATTAAAATAGATTGTAATTGATTGTTTACCTCGGGAAACATGGAGCGAAAGCCATCCATAGTAAAGAAAAGTTCATTTATAGTCACTTATGCCTAGCAAAGCCTTATTACTCGGTTTAAATGCCTTTATAATCCCATTATCGAATTTATTTTGAATTGTTTTTACATTTTTTGATTAAAACAGATTGTAATTGATTGTTTGCCTCGGGAAACATGGAGCGAAAGCCATCCATTGTCAAGAAAAGATCATTTATAGCCACTCATGCCTAGAAAAGCCTTATTACTCGGTTTAAATGCCTTTATAATCCCATTATTGAATTTATTTTGAATTATTTTTACATTTTTTGATTAAAACAGGTTGTAATTGATTGTTTGCCTCGGGAAACATGGAGCGAAAACCATCCATTGTCAAGAAAAGATCATTTATAGTCACTCATGCCTAGCAAAGCCTTATTACTCGGTTTAAATGCCTTTATAATCCCATTATTGAATTTATTTTGAATTGTTTTTATATTTTTTGATTAAAACAGATTGTAATTGATTGTTTGCCGTGGGAAACATGGAGCAAAAGCCAACCATTGTCAAGAAAAGATCATTTATAGTCACTCATGCCTAGAAAAGCCTTATTACTCGGTTTAAATGCCTTTATAATCCCATTATTGAATTTATTTTGAATTTTTTTTACATTTTTTGATTAAAACAGATTGTAATTGATTGTTTAACTTGGGAAATATGGAGCGAAAGCCATCTATTGTCAAGAAAAGATCATTTATAGTCACTCATGCCTAGAAAAGCCTTATTACTCGGTTTAAATGCCTTTATAATCCCATTATTGAATTTATTTTGAATTGTTTTTACATTTTTTGATTAAAACAGATTGTAATTGATTGTTTGCCTCGGGAAACATGGAGCGAAAGCCATCCCCTGTCAAGAAAAGATCATTTATAGTCACTCATACCTAGAAAAGCCTTATTACTCGGTTTAAATGCCTTTATAATCCCATTATTGAATTTATTTTGAATTTTTTTTACATTTTTTGATTAAAACAGATTGTAATTGATTGTTTGCCGTGGGAAACATGGGGCGAAAGCCATCCATTGTCAAGAAAAGATCGTTTATTGTCACTCATGCCTAGAAAAGCCTTATTACTCGGTTTAAATGCCTTTATAATCCCATTATTGAATTTATTTTGAATTTTTTTTACATTTTTTGATTAAAACAGATTGTAATTGATTGTTTACCTCGGGAAACATGGAGCGAAAGCCATCCATAGTCAAGAAAAGATCATTTATAGTCACTCATGCCTAGAAAAGCCTTATTACTCGGTTTAAATGCCTTTATAATCCCATTATTCAATTTATTTTGAATTTTTTTGTACATTTTTGATTAAAACAGATTGTAATTGATTGTTTACCTCGGGAAACATGGAGCGAAAACCATCCATTGTCAAGAAAAGATCATTTATAGACACTCATGCCTAGAAAAGCCTTATTACTCGGTTTAAATGCCTTTATAATCCCATTATTGAATTTCTTTTGAATTTTTTTTACATTTTTTGATTAAAACAGATTGTAATTGATTGTTTGCCACGGGAAATATGGAGAGAAAGCCATCCATTGTCAAGAAAAGATCATTCATAGCCACTCATGCCTGGAAAAGCCTTATTACTCGGTTTAAATGCCTTTATAATCCCATTATTGAAGTTATTTTGAATTGTTTTTACATTTTTT
The DNA here is from genome assembly GCF_053813885.1 of Theobroma cacao. NCBI lineage: Eukaryota > Viridiplantae > Streptophyta > Magnoliopsida > Malvales > Malvaceae > Theobroma > Theobroma cacao. The sequence goes on along the minus strand of NC_142645.1, from coordinate 29,727,873 downwards.
GATTAAAACAGATTGTAATTGATTGTTTGCCTTGGGAAACATGGAGTGAAAGCCATCCATCGTCAAGAAAAGTTCATTTATAGTCACTCATGCCTAGAAAAGCCTTAATACTCGTTTTAAATGCTTTTATAATCCCATAATTGAATTTAATTTGAATCTTTTTACATTTTTTGATTAAAACAGATTCTAATTGATTGTTTGCCTCGGGAAACGTGGAGTGAAAGCCATCCATTGTCAAGAAAAGATCATTTATAGTCACTCATGCCTAGCAAAGCCTTATTACTCGGTTTAAATGCCTTTATAATCCCATTATTGAATTTATTTTGAATTGTTTTTATATTTTTTGATTAAAACAGATTGTAATTGATTGTTTGCCATGGGAAACATGGAGCAAAAGCCATCCATTGTCAAGAAAAAATCATTTATAGTCACTCATGCCTAGAAAAGCCTTATTACTCGGTTTAAATGCCTTTATAATCCCATTATTGAATTTATTTTGAATTTTTTTTACATTTTTTGATTAAAACAGATTCTAATTGATTGTTTGCCTCGGGAAACGTGGAGTGAAAGCCATCCATTGTCAAGAAAAGATCATTTATAGTCACTCATGCCTAGCAAAGCCTTATTACTCGGTTTAAATGCCTTTATAATCCCATTATTGAATTTATTTTGAATTCTTTTTACATTTTTTGATTAAAACAGATTCTAATTGATTGTTTGCCTCGGGAAACATGGAGCGAAAGCCATCCATAGTAAAGAAAAGTTCATTTATAGTCACTTATGCCTAGCAAAGCCTCATTACTCGGTTTAAATGCCTTTATAATCCCATTATCGAATTTATTTTGAATTGTTTTTACATTTTTTGATTAAAACAGATTGTAATTGATTGTTTGCCTCGGGAAACATGGAGCGAAAGCCATCCATTGTCAAGAAAAGATCATTTATAGCCACTCATGCCTAGAAAAGCCTTATTACTCGGTTTAAATGCCTTTATAATCCCATTATTGAATTTATTTTGAATTGTTTTTACATTTTTTGATTAAAACAGATTGTAATTGATTGTTTACCTCGGGAAACATGGAGCGAAAGCCATCCATAGTCAAGAAAAGATCATTTATAGTCACTCATGCCTAGAAAAGCCTTATTACTCGGTTTAAATGCCTTTATAATCCCATTATTGAATTTATTTTGAATTTTTTTGTACATTTTTGATTAAAACAGATTGTAATTGATTGTTTACCTCGGGAAACATGGAGCGAAAACCATCCATTGTCAAGAAAAGATCATTTATAGACACTCATGCCTAGAAAAGCCTTATTACTCGGTTTAAATGCCTTTATAATCCCATTATTGAATTTATTTTGAATTTTTTTTACATTTTTTGATTAAAATAGATTGTAATTGATTGTTGACCTCGGGAAACACGGAGCGAAAGCCATCCATTGTCAAGAAAAGTTCATTTATAGTCACTCATGCCTAGAAAAGCCTTATTACTCGGTTTAAATGCCTTTATAATCCCATTATTGAAGTTATTTTAAATTGTTTTTATATTTTTTGATTAAAACAGATTGTAATTGATTGTTTGCCTTGGTAAACATGGAGCGAAAGCCATCCATCGTCAAGAAAAGTTCATTTATAGTCACTCATGCCTAGAAAAGCCTTAATACTCGTTTTAAATGCTTTTATAATCCCATAATTGAATTTAATTTGAATCTTTTTACATTTTTTGATTAAAACAGATTCTAATTGATTGTTTACCTCGGGAAACATGGAGCGAAAGCCATCCATAGTAAAGAAAAGTTCATTTATAGTCACTTATGCCTAGCAAAGCCTTATTACTCGGTTTAAATGCCTTTATAATCCCATTATCGAATTTATTTTGAATTGTTTTTACATTTTTTGATTAAAACAGATTGTAATTGATTGTTTGCCTCGGGAAACATGGAGCGAAAGCCATCCATTGTCAAGAAAAGATCATTTATAGCCACTCATGCCTAGAAAAGCCTTATTACTCGGTTTAAATGCCTTTATAATCCCATTATTGAATTTATTTTGAATTATCTTTACATTTTTTGATTAAAACAGGTTGTAATTGATTGTTTGCCTCGGGAAACATGGAGCGAAACCCATCCATTGTCAAGAAAAGATCATTTATAGTCACTCATGCCTAGCAAAGCCTTATTACTCGGTTTAAATGCCTTTATAATCCCATTATTGAATTTATTTTGAATTGTTTTTATATTTTTTGATTAAAACAGATTGTAATTGATTGTTTGCCGTGGGAAACATGGAGCAAAAGCCATCCATTGTCAAGAAAAGATCATTTATAGTCACTCATGCCTAGAAAAGCCTTATTACTCGGTTTAAATGCCTTTATAATCCCATTATTGAATTTATTTTGAATTGTTTTTACATGTTTTGATTAAAACAGGTTGTAATTGATTGTTTGCCTTGGTAAACATGGAGCGAAAACCATCCATTGTCAAGAAAAGATCATTTATAGCCACTCATGCCTAGAAAAGCCTTATTACTCGGTTTAAATGCCTTTATAATCCCATTATTGAATTTATTTTGAATTGTTTTTACATTTTTTGATTAAAACAGGTTGTAATTGATTGTTTGCCTCGGGAAACATGGAGCGAAAACCATCCATTGTCAAGAAAAGATCATTTATAGTCACTCATGCCTAGAAAAGCCTTATTACTCGGTTTAAATGCCTGTATAATCCCGTTATTGAATTCATTTTGAATTTTTTTTACATTTTTTGATTAAAACAGATTGTAATTGATTCTTTACCTCGGGAAACATGGAGCGAAAGCCATCTATAGTCAAGAAAAGTTCATTTATAGTCACTCATGCCTAGAAAAGCCTTATTACGCGGTTTAAATGCCTTTATAATCCCATTATTGAATTTATTTTGAAGTTTTTTTACAGTTTTTGATTAAAACAGATTGTAATTGATTGTTTGCCTCGGGAAACATGGAGCGAAAGCCATCCATTGTCAAGAAAAGATCATTTATAGCCACTCATGCCTAGAAAAGCCTTATTACTCGGTTTAAATGCCTTTATAATCCCATTATTGAATTTATTTTGAATTGTTTTTACATTTTTTGGTTAAAACAGATTGTAATTGATTGTTTGCCTCAGGAAACATGGAGCGAAAGCCATCCATTGTCAAGAAAAGATCATTTATAGTCACTCATGCCTAGAAAAGCCTTATTACTCGGTTTAAATGCCTTTATAATCCCATTATTGAATTTATTTTGAATTTTTTTTACATTTTTTGATTAAAACAGATTATAATTGAATGTTTACCTCGGGAAACATAGAGCGAAAGCCATCCATAGTCAAGAAAAGATCATTTATAGTCACTCATGCCTAGAAAAGCCTTATTACTCGGTTTAAATGCCTTTATAATCCCATTATTGAATTTATTTTGAATTTTTTTGTACATTTTTGATTAAAACAGATTGTAATTGATTGTTTACCTCGGGAAACATGGAGCGAAAACCATCCATTGTCAAGAAAAGATCATTTATAGACACTCATGCCTAGAAAAGCCTTATTACTCGGTTTAAATGCCTTTATAATCCCATTATTGAATTTCTTTTGAATTTTTTTTACAATTTTTGATTAAAACAGATTGTAATTGATTGTTTGCCACGGGAAATATGGAGAGAAAGCCATCCATTGTCAAGAAAAGATCATTTATAGCCACTCATGCCTAGAAAAGCCTTATTACTCGGTTTAAATGCCTTTATAATCCCATTATTGAAGTTATTTTGGATTTTTTTTACATTTTTTGATTAAAACAGATTGTAATTGATTGTTTGCCTTGGGAAACATGGAGCGAAAGCCATCCATCGTCAAGAAAAGTTCATTTATAGTCACTCATGCCTAGAAAAGCCTTAATACTCGTTTTAAATGCTTTTATAATCCCATAATTGAATTTAATTTGAATCTTTTTACATTTTTTGATTAACACAGATTCTAATTGATTGTTTGCCTCGGGAAACGTGCAGTGAAAGCCATCCATTGTCAAGAAAAGATCATTTATAGTCACTCATGCCTAGCAAAGCCTTATTACTCGGTTTAAATGCCTTTATAATCCCATTATTGAATTTATTTTGAATTGTTTTTATATTTTTTGATTAAAACATAATGTAATTGATTGTTTGCCATGGGAAACATGGAGCAAAAGCCATCCATTGTCAGGAAAAAATCATTTATAGTCACTCATGCCTAGAAAAGCCTTATTACTCGGTTTAAATGCCTTTATAATCCCATTATTGAATTTATTTTGAATTTTTTTTACATTTTTTGATTAAAACAGATTGTAATTGATTGTTTACCTCGGGAAACACGGAGCGAAAGCCATCCATTGCCAAGAAAAGTTCATTTATAGTCACTCATGCCTAGAAAAGCCTTATTACTCGGTTTAAATGCCTTTATAATCCCATTATTGAAGTTATTTTGAATTATTTTTATATTTTTTGATTAAAACAGATTGTAATTGATTGTTTGCCTTGGTAAACATGGAGCGAAAGCCATCCATCGTCAAGAAAAGTTCATTTATAGTCACTCATGCCTAGAAAAGCCTTAATGCTCGTTTTAAATGCTTTTATAATCCCATAATTGAATTTAATTTGAATTTTTTTTTCATTTTTTGATTAAAACAGATTGTAATTGATTGTTTACCTCGGGAAACATGGAGCGAAAGCCATCCATAGTAAAGAAAAGTTCATTTATAGTCACTTATGCCTAGCAAAGCCTCATTACTCGGTTTAAATGCCTTTATAATCCCATTATCGAATTTATTTTGAATTGTTTTTACATTTTTTGATTAAAACATATTGTAATTGATTGTTTGCCTCGGGAAACATGGAGCGAAAGCCATCCATTGTCAAGAAAAGATCATTTATAGCCACTCATGCCTAGAAAAGCCTTATTACTCGGTTTAAATGCCTTTATAATCCCATTATTGAATTTATTTTGAATTATTTTTACATTTTTTGATTAAAACAGGTTGTAATTGATTGTTTGCCTCGGGAAACATGGAGCGAAAACCATCCATTGTCAAGAAAAGATCATTTATAGTCACTCATGCCTAGCAAAGCCTTATTACTCGGTTTAAATGCCTTTATAATCCCATTATTGAATTTATTTTGAATTGTTTTTATATTTTTTGATTAAAACAGATTGTAATTGATTGTTTGCCGTGGGAAACATGGAGCAAAAGCCATCCATTGTCAAGAAAAGATCATTTATAGTCACTCATGCCTAGAAAAGCCTTATTACTCGGTTTAAATGCCTTTATAATCCCATTATTGAATTTATTTTGAATTTTTTTTTACATTTTTTGATTAAAACAGATTGTAATTGATTGTTTAACTTGGGAAATATGGAGCGAAAGCCATCTATTGTCAAGAAAAGATCATTTATAGTCACTCATGCCTAGAAAAGCCTTATTACTCGGTTTAAATGCCTTTATAATCCCATTATTGAATTTATTTTGAATTGTTTTTACATTTTTTGATTAAAACAGATTGTAATTGATTGTTTGCCTCGGGAAACATGGAGCGAAAGCCATCCCCTGTCAAGAAAAGATCATTTATAGTCACTCATGCCTAGAAAAGCCTTATTACTCGGTTTAAATGCCTTTATAATCCCATTATTGAATTTATTTTGAATTTTTTTTACATTTTTTGATTAAAACAGATTGTAATTGATTGTTTGCCGTGGGAAACATGGGGCGAAAGCCATCCATTGTCAAGAAAAGATCGTTTATTGTCACTCATGCCTAGAAAAGCCTTATTACTCGGTTTAAATGCCTTTATAATCCCATTATTGAATTTATTTTGAATTTTTTTTACATTTTTTGATTAAAACAGATTGTAATTGATTTTTTGCCTCGGGAAACATGGAGCGAAAGCCATCCATTGTCAAGAAAAGTTCATTTATAGCCACTCATGCCTAGAAAAGCCTTATTACTCAGTTTAAATGCCTTTATAATCCCATTATTGAATTTATTTTGAATTGTTTTTACATTTTTTGATTAAAACAGATTGTAATTGATTGTTTGCCTCAGGAAACATGGAGCGAAAGCCATCCATTGTCAAGAAAAGATCATTTATAGTCACTCATGCCTAGAAAAGCCTTATTACTCGGTTTAAATGCCTTTATAATCCCATTATTGAATTTATTTTGAATTTTTTTTACATTTTTTGATTAAAACAGATTGTAATTGATCGTTTACCTCGGGAAACATGGAGCGAAAGCCATCCATTGTAAAGAAAAGATCATTTATAGTCACTCATGCCTAGAAAAGCCTTATTACTTAGTTTAAATGCCTTTATAATCCCATTATTGAATTTATTTTGAACTGTTTTTACATTTTTGATTAAAACAGATTGTAAATGATTGTTTGCCTCGTGAAATATGGAGCGAAAGCCATCCATCGTCAAGAAAAGATCATTTATAGTCACTCATGCCTAGAAAAGCCTTATTACTCGGTTTAAATGCCTTTATAATCCCATTGTTGAATTTATTTTGAATTGTTTTTACATTTTTTGATTAAAACAGATTGTAATTGATTGTTTACCTCGGCAAACATGGAGCGAAAGCCATCCATAGTCAAGAAAAGATCATTTATAGTCACTCATGCCTAGAAAAGCCTTATTACTCGGTTTAAATGCCATTATAATCCCATTATTGAATTTATTTTGAATTTTTTTTTACATTTTTGATTAAAACAGATTGTAATTGATTGTTTACCTCGGGAAACATGGAGCGAAAACCATCCATTGTCAAGAAAAGATCATTTATAGACACTCATGCCTAGAAAAGCCTTATTACTCGGTTTAAATGCCTTTATAATCCCATTATTGAATTTCTTTTGATTTTTTTTTACATTTTTTGATTAAAACAGATTGTAATTGATTGTTTGCCACGGGAAACATGGAGAGAAAGCCATCCATTGTCAAGAAAAGATCATTTATAGCCACTCATGCCTAGAAAAGCCTTATTACTCGGTTTAAATGCCTTTATAATCCCATTATTGAATTTATTTTGAATTGTTTTTACATTTTTTGATTAAAACAGGTTGTAATTGATTGTTTGCCTCGGGAAACATGGAGCGAAAACCATCCATTGTCAAGAAAAGATCATTTATAGTCACTCATGCCTAGAAAAACCTTATTACTCGGTTTAAATGCCTTTATAATCCCATTATTGAATTTATTTTGAATTTTTTTTACATTTTTTGATTAAAACAGATTGTAATTGATTGTTTACCTAGGGAAACATGGAGCGAAAGCCATCCATTGTCAAGAAAAGCTCATTTATAGTCACTCATGCCTAGAAAAGCCTTATTACTCGGTTTAAATGCCTTTATAATCCCGTTATTGAAGTTATTTTGAATTGTTTTTATATTTTTTGATTAAAACAGATTGTAATTGATTGTTTGCCTTGGTAAACATGGAGCGAAAGCCATCCATCGTCAAGAAAAGTTCATTTATAGTCACTCATGCCTAGAAAAGCCTTAATACTCGTTTTAAATGCTTTTATAATCCCATAATTGAATTTAATTTGAATTTTTTTTACATTTTTTGATTAAAATAGATTGTAATTGATTGTTTACCTCGGGAAACATGGAGCGAAAGCCATCCATAGTCAAGAAAAGTTCATTTATAGTCACTCATGCCTAGAAAAGCCTTATTACTCGGTTTAAATGCCTTTATAATCCCATTATTGAAGTTATTTTGAATTGTTTTTATATTTTTTGATTAAAACAGATTGTAATTGATTGTTTGCCTTGGGAAACATGGAGCGAAAGCCATCCATCGTCAAGAAAAGATCATTTATAGTCACTCATGCCTAGAAAAGCCTTAATACTCGTTTTAAATGCTTTTATAATCCCATAATTGAATTTAATTTGAATCTTTTTACATTTTTTCATTAAAACAGATTCTAATTGATTGTTTGGCTCGGGAAACGTGGAGTGAAAGCCATCCATTGTCAAGATTAGATCATTTATAGTCACTCATGCCTAGAAAAGCCTTATTACTCGGTTTAAATGCCTTTATAATCCCATTATTGAATTTATTTTGAATTTTTTTTACATTTTTTGATTAAAACAGATTGTAATTGATTGTTTACCTTGGGAAATATGGAGCGAAAGCCAGCCATTGTCAAGAAAAGATCATTTATAATCACTCATGCCTAGAAAAGCCTTATTACTCGGTTTAAATGCCTTTATAATCCCATTATTGAATTTATTTTGAATTGTTTTTACATTTTTTGATTAAAACAGATTGTAATTGATTGTTTGCCTTGGGAAACATGGAGCGAAAGCAATCCATTGTCAAGAAAAGATCATTTATAGCCACTCATGCCTAGAAAAGCCTTATTACTCGGTTTAAATGCCTTTATAATCCCATTATTGAATTTATTTTGAATTGTTTTTATATTTTTTGATTAAAACAGATTGTAATTGATTGTTTGCCGTGGGAAACATGGAGCGAAAGCCATCCATTGTCAAGAAAAGATCATTTATAGCCACTCATGCCTAGAAAAACCTTATTACTCGGTTTAAATGCCTTTATAATCCCATTATTGAATTTATTTTGAATTGTTTTTACATGTTTTGATTAAAACAGGTTGTAATTGATTGTTTGCCTCGGTAAACATGGAGCGAAAGCCATCCATTGTCAAGAAAAGATCATTTATAGCCACTCATGCCTAGAAAAGCCTTATTACTCGGTTTAAATGCCTTTATAATCCCATTATTGAATTTATTTTGAATTGTTTTTACATTTTTTGATTAAAACAGGTTGTAATTGATTGTTTGCCTCGGGAAACATGGAGCGAAAACCATCCATTGTCAAGAAAAGATCATTTATAGTCACTCATGCCTAGAAAAGCCTTATTACTCGGTTTAAATGCCTGTATAATCCCATTATTGAATTCATTTTGAATTTTTTTTATATTTTTTGATTAAAACAGATTGTAATTGATTCTTTACCTCAGGAAACATGGAGCGAAAGCCATCTATAGTCAAGAAAAGTTCATTTATAGTCACTCATGCCTAGAAAAGCCTTATTACGCGGTTTAAATGCCTTTATAATCCCATTATTGAATTTATTTTGAATTTTTTTTACAGTTTTTGATTAAAACAGATTGTAATTGATTGTTTGCCTCGGGAAACATGGAGCGAAAGCCATCCATTGTCAAGAAAAGATCATTTATAGCCACTCATGCCTAGAAAAGCCTTATTACTCGGTTTAAATGCCTTTATAATCCCATTATTGAATTTATTTTGAATTGTTTTTATATTTTTTGATTAAAACAGATTGTAATTGATTGTTTGCCTCAGGAAACATGGAGCGAAAGCCATCCATTGTCAAGAAAAGATCATTTATAGTCACTCATGCCTAGAAAAGCCTTATTACTCGGTTTAAATGCCTTTATAATCCCATTATTGAATTTATTTTGAATTTTTTTTACATTTTTTGATTAAAACAAATTGTAATTGATTGTTTACCTCGGGAAACATGGAGCGAAAGCCATCCATAGTCAAGAAAAGATCATTTATAGTCACTCATGCCTAGAAAAACCTTATTACTCGGTTTAAATGCCTTTATAATCCCATTATTGAATTTATTTTGAATTTTTTTGTACATTTTTGATTAAAACAGATTGTAATTGATTGTTTACCTCGGGAAACATGGAGCGAAAACCATCCATTGTCAAGAAAAGATCATTTATAGACACTCATGCCTAGAAAACCCTTATTACTCGGTTTAAATGCCTTTATAATCCCATTATTGAATTTCTTTTGAATTTTTTTTACATTTTTTGATTAAAACAGATTGTAATTGATTGTTTGCCACGGGAAATATGGAGAGAAAGCCATCCATTGTCAAGAAAAGATCATTTATAGCCACTCATGCCTAGAAAAGCCTTATTACTCGGTTTAAATGCCTTTATAATCCCATTATTGAAGTTATTTTGAATTGTTTTTACATTTTTTGATTAAAACAGATTGTAATTGATTGTTTGCCTTGGGAGACATGGAGCGAAAGCCATCCATCGTCAAGAAAAGTTCATTTATAGTCACTCATGCCTAGAAAAGCCTTAATACTCGTTTTAAATGCTTTTATAATCCCATAATTGAATTTAATTTGAATCTTTTTACATTTTTTGATTAAAACAGATTCTAATTGATTGTTTGCCTCGGGAAACGTGGAGTGAAAGCCATCCATAGTCAAGAAAAGTTCATTTATAGTCACTTATGCCTAGCAAAGCCTTATTACTCGGTTTAAATGCCTTTATAATCCCATTATTGAATTTATTTTGAATTTTTTTTACATTTTTTGATTAAAACAGATTGTAATTGATTGTTTACCTCGGGAAACACGGAGCGAAAGCCATCCATTGCCAAGAAAAGTTCATTTATAGTCACTCATGCCTAGAAAAGCCTTATTACTCGGTTTAAATGCCTTTATAATCCCATTATTGAAGTTATTTTGAATTATTTTTATATTTTTTGATTAAAACAGATTGTAATTGATTGTTTGCCTTGGTAAACATGGAGCGAAAGCCATCCATCGTCAAGAAAAGTTCATTTATAGTCACTCATGCCTAGAAAAGCCTTAATGCTCGTTTTAAATGCTTTTATAATCCCATAATTGAATTTAATTTGAATTTTTTTTTCATTTTTTGATTAAAACAGATTGTAATTGATTGTTTACCTCGGGAAACATGGAGCGAAAGCCATCCATAGTAAAGAAAAGTTCATTTATAGTCACTTATGCCTAGCAAAGCCTCATTACTCGGTTTAAATGCCTTTATAATCCCATTATCGAATTTATTTTGAATTGTTTTTACATTTTTTGATTAAAACAGATTGTAATTGATTGTTTGCCTCGGGAAACATGGAGCGAAAGCCATCCATTGTCAAGAAAAGATCATTTATAGCCACTCATGCCTAGAAAAGCCTTATTACTCGGTTTAAATGCCTTTATAATCCCATTATTGAATTTATTTTGAATTATTTTTACATTTTTTGATTAAAACAGGTTGTAATTGATTGTTTGCCTCGGGAAACATGGAGCGAAAACCATCCATTGTCAAGAAAAGATCATTTATAGTCACTCATGCCTAGCAAAGCCTTATTACTCGGTTTAAATGCCTTTATAATCCCATTATTGAATTTATTTTGAATTGTTTTTATATTTTTTGATTAAAACAGATTGTAATTGATTGTTTGCCGTGGGAAACATGGAGCAAAAGCCATCCATTGTCAAGAAAAGATCATTTATAGTCACTCATGCCTAGAAAAGCCTTATTACTCGGTTTAAATGCCTTTATAATCCCATTATTGAATTTATTTTGAATTTTTTTTTACATTTTTTGATTAAAACAGATTGTAATTGATTGTTTAACTTGGGAAATATGGAGCGAAAGCCATCTATTGTCAAGAAAAGATCATTTATAGTCACTCATGCCTAGAAAAGCCTTATTACTCGGTTTAAATGCCTTTATAATCCCATTATTGAATTTATTTTGAATTGTTTTTACATTTTTTGATTAAAACAGATTGTAATTGATTGTTTGCCTCGGGAAACATGGAGCGAAAGCCATCCCCTGTCAAGAAAAGATCATTTATAGTCACTCATGCCTAGAAAAGCCTTATTACTCGGTTTAAATGCCTTTATAATCCCATTATTGAATTTATTTTGAATTTTTTTTACATTTTTTGATTAAAACAGATTGTAATTGATTGTTTGCCGTGGGAAACATGGGGCGAAAGCCATCCATTGTCAAGAAAAGATCGTTTATTGTCACTCATGCCTAGAAAAGCCTTATTACTCGGTTTAAATGCCTTTATAATCCCATTATTGAATTTATTTTGAATTTTTTTTACATTTTTTGATTAAAACAGATTGTAATTGATTTTTTGCCTCGGGAAACATGGAGCGAAAGCCATCCATTGTCAAGAAAAGTTCATTTATAGCCACTCATGCCTAGAAAAGCCTTATTACTCAGTTTAAATGCCTTTATAATCCCATTATTGAATTTATTTTGAATTGTTTTTACATTTTTTGATTAAAACAGATTGTAATTGATTGTTTGCCTCAGGAAACATGGAGCGAAAGCCATCCATTGTCAAGAAAAGATCATTTATAGTCACTCATGCCTAGAAAAGCCTTATTACTCGGTTTAAATGCCTTTATAATCCCATTATTGAATTTATTTTGAATTTTTTTTACATTTTTTGATTAAAACAGATTGTAATTGATCGTTTACCTCGGGAAACATGGAGCGAAAGCCATCCATTGTAAAGAAAAGATCATTTATAGTCACTCATGCCTAGAAAAGCCTTATTACTTAGTTTAAATGCCTTTATAATCCCATTATTGAATTTATTTTGAACTGTTTTTACATTTTTGATTAAAACAGATTGTAAATGATTGTTTGCCTCGTGAAATATGGAGCGAAAGCCATCCATCGTCAAGAAAAGATCATTTATAGTCACTCATGCCTAGAAAAGCCTTATTACTCGGTTTAAATGCCTTTATAATCCCATTGTTGAATTTATTTTGAATTGTTTTTACATTTTTTGATTAAAACAGATTGTAATTGATTGTTTACCTCGGCAAACATGGAGCGAAAGCCATCCATAGTCAAGAAAAGATCATTTATAGTCACTCATGCCTAGAAAAGCCTTATTACTCGGTTTAAATGCCATTATAATCCCATTATTGAATTTATTTTGAATTTTTTTTTACATTTTTGATTAAAACAGATTGTAATTGATTGTTTACCTCGGGAAACATGGAGCGAAAACCATCCATTGTCAAGAAAAGATCATTTATAGACACTCATGCCTAGAAAAGCCTTATTACTCGGTTTAAATGCCTTTATAATCCCATTATTGAATTTCTTTTGATTTTTTTTTACATTTTTTGATTAAAACAGATTGTAATTGATTGTTTGCCACGGGAAACATGGAGAGAAAGCCATCCATTGTCAAGAAAAGATCATTTATAGCCACTCATGCCTAGAAAAGCCTTATTACTCGGTTTAAATGCCTTTATAATCCCATTATTGAATTTATTTTGAATTGTTTTTACATTTTTTGATTAAAACAGGTTGTAATTGATTGTTTGCCTCGGGAAACATGGAGCGAAAACCATCCATTGTCAAGAAAAGATCATTTATAGTCACTCATGCCTAGAAAAACCTTATTACTCGGTTTAAATGCCTTTATAATCCCATTATTGAATTTATTTTGAATTTTTTTTACATTTTTTGATTAAAACAGATTGTAATTGATTGTTTACCTCGGGAAACATGGAGCGAAAGCCATCCATTGTCAAGAAAAGCTCATTTATAGTCACTCATGCCTAGAAAAGCCTTATTACTCGGTTTAAATGCCTTTATAATCCCATTATTGAAGTTATTTTGAATTGTTTTTATATTTTTTGATTAAAACAGATTGTAATTGATTGTTTGCCTTGGTAAACATGGAGCGAAAGCCATCCATCGTCAAGAAAAGTTCATTTATAGTCACTCATGCCTAGAAAAGCCTTAATACTCGTTTTAAATGCTTTTATAATCCCATAATTGAATTTAATTTGAATTTTTTTTACATTTTTTGATTAAAATAGATTGTAATTGATTGTTTACCTCGGGAAACATGGAGCGAAAGCCATCCATAGTCAAGAAAAGTTCATTTATAGTCACTCATGCCTAGAAAAGCCTTATTACTCGGTTTAAATGCCTTTATAATCCCATTATTGAAGTTATTTTGAATTGTTTTTATATTTTTTGATTAAAACAGATTGTAATTGATTGTTTGCCTTGGGAAACATGGAGCGAAAGCCATCCATCGTCAAGAAAAGATCATTTATAGTCACTCATGCCTAGAAAAGCCTTAATACTCGTTTTAAATGCTTTTATAATCCCATAATTGAATTTAATTTGAATCTTTTTACATTTTTTCATTAAAACAGATTCTAATTGATTGTTTGGCTCGGGAAACGTGGAGTGAAAGCCATCCATTGTCAAGATTAGATCATTTATAGTCACTCATGCCTAGAAAAGCCTTATTACTCGGTTTAAATGCCTTTATAATCCCATTATTTAATTTATTTTGAATTTTTTTTACATTTTTTGATTAAAACAGATTGTAATTGATTGTTTACCTTGGGAAATATGGAGCGAAAGCCATCCATTGTCAAGAAAAGATCATTTATAATCACTCATGCCTAGAAAAGCCTTATTACTCGGTTTAAATGCCTTTATAATCCCATTATTGAATTTATTTTGAATTGTTTTTACATTTTTTGATTAAAACAGATTGTAATTGATTGTTTGCCTTGGGAAACATGGAGCGAAAGCAATCCATTGTCAAGAAAAGATCATTTATAGCCACTCATGCCTAGAAAAGCCTTATTACTCGGTTTAAATGCCTTTATAATCCCATTATTGAATTTATTTTGAATTGTTTTTATATTTTTTGATTAAAACAGATTGTAATTGATTGTTTGCCGTGGGAAACATGGAGCGAAAGCCATCCATTGTCAAGAAAAGATCATTTATAGCCACTCATGCCTAGAAAAACCTTATTACTCGGTTTAAATGCCTTTATAATCCCATTATTGAATTTATTTTGAATTGTTTTTACATGTTTTGATTAAAACAGGTTGTAATTGATTGTTTGCCTCGGTAAACATGGAGCGAAAGCCATCCATTGTCAAGAAAAGATCATTTATAGCCACTCATGCCTAGAAAAGCCTTATTACTCGGTTTAAATGCCTTTATAATCCCATTATTGAATTTATTTTGAATTGTTTTTACATTTTTTGATTAAAACAGGTTGTAATTGATTGTTTGCCTCGGGAAACATGGAGCGAAAACCATCCATTGTCAAGAAAAGATCATTTATAGTCACTCATGCCTAGAAAAGCCTTATTACTCGGTTTAAATGCCTGTATAATCCCATTATTGAATTCATTTTGAATTTTTTTTATATTTTTTGATTAAAACAGATTGTAATTGATTCTTTACCTCAGGAAACATGGAGCGAAAGCCATCTATAGTCAAGAAAAGTTCATTTATAGTCACTCATGCCTAGAAAAGCCTTATTACGCGGTTTAAATGCCTTTATAATCCCATTATTGAATTTATTTTGAATTTTTTTTACAGTTTTTGATTAAAACAGATTGTAATTGATTGTTTGCCTCGGGAAACATGGAGCGAAAGCCATCCATTGTCAAGAAAAGATCATTTATAGCCACTCATGCCTAGAAAAGCCTTATTACTCGGTTTAAATGCCTTTATAATCCCATTATTGAATTTATTTTGAATTGTTTTTACATTTTTTGATTAAAACAGATTGTAATTGATTGTTTGCCTCAGGAAACATGGAGCGAAAGCCATCCATTGTCAAGAAAAGATCATTTATAGTCACTCATGCCTAGAAAAGCCTTATTACTCGGTTTAAATGCCTTTATAATCCCATTATTGAATTTATTTTGAATTTTTTTTACATTTTTTGATTAAAACAAATTGTAATTGATTGTTTACCTCGGGAAACATGGAGCGAAAGCCATCCATAGTCAAGAAAAGATCATTTATAGTCACTCATGCCTAGAAAAACCTTATTACTCGGTTTAAATGCCTTTATAATCCCATTATTGAATTTATTTTGAATTTTTTTGTACATTTTTGATTAAAACAGATTGTAATTGATTGTTTACCTCGGGAAACATGGAGCGAAAACCATCCATTGTCAAGAAAAGATCATTTATAGACACTCATGCCTAGAAAACCCTTATTACTCGGTTTAAATGCCTTTATAATCCCATTATTGAATTTCTTTTGAATTTTTTTTACATTTTTTGATTAAAACAGATTGTAATTGATTGTTTGCCACGGGAAATATGGAGAGAAAGCCATCCATTGTCAAGAAAAGATCATTTATAGCCACTCATGCCTAGAAAAGCCTTATTACTCGGTTTAAATGCCTTTATAATCCCATTATTGAAGTTATTTTGAATTGTTTTTACATTTTTTGATTAAAACAGATTGTAATTGATTGTTTGCCTTGGGAGACATGGAGCGAAAGCCATCCATCGTCAAGAAAAGTTCATTTATAGTCACTCATGCCTAGAAAAGCCTTAATACTCGTT
This sequence comes from Theobroma cacao, assembly GCF_053813885.1. Classification (NCBI taxonomy): domain Eukaryota; kingdom Viridiplantae; phylum Streptophyta; class Magnoliopsida; order Malvales; family Malvaceae; genus Theobroma; species Theobroma cacao. The sequence continues at coordinate 29,711,674 of NC_142645.1, read as the reverse complement.
TTAAATGCTTTTATAATCCCATAATTGAATTTAATTTGAATCTTTTTACATTTTTTGATTAAAACAGATTCTAATTGATTGTTTGCCTCGGGAAACGTGGAGTGAAAGCCATCCATAGTCAAGAAAAGTTCATTTATAGTCACTTATGCCTAGCAAAGCCTTATTACTCGGTTTAAATGCCTTTATAATCCCATTATTGAATTTATTTTGTATTGTTTTTATATTTTTTGATTAAAACAGATTGTAATTGATTGTTTGCCATGGGAAACATGGAGCAAAAGTCATCCATTGTCAAGAAAAAATCATTTATAGTCACTCATGCCTAGAAAAGCCTTATTACTCGGTTTAAATGCCTTTATAATCCCATTATTGAATTTATTTTGAATTTTTTTCACATTTTTTGATTAAAATAGATTGTAATTGATTGTTTACCTCGGGAAACACGGAGCGAAAGCCATCCATTGTCAAGAAAAGTTCATTTATAGTCACTCATGCCTAGAAAAGCCTTATTTCTCGGTTTAAATGCCTTTATAATCCCATTATTGAAGTTATTTTGAATTGTTTTTATATTTTTTGATTAAAACAGATTGTAATTGATTGTTTGCCTTGGTAAACATGGAGCGAAAGCCATCCATCGTCAAGAAAAGTTCATTTATAGTCACTCATGCCTAGAAAAGCCTTAATACTCGTTTTAAATGCTTTTATAATCCCATAATTGAATTTAATTTGAATTTTTTTTTCATTTTTTGATTAAAACAGATTGTAATTGATTGTTTTCCTCGGGAAACATGGAGCGAAAGCCATCCATAGTAAAGAAAAGTTCATTTATAGTCACTTATGCCTAGAAAAGCCTTATTACTCGGTTTAAATGCCTTTATAATCCCATTATTGAATTTATTTTGAAATTTTTTTACATTTTTTGATTAAAACAGATTGTAATTGATTGTTTGCCTCGGGAAATAGGGAGCGAAAGCCATCCATTGTCAAGAAAAGATCATTTATAGTCACTCATGCCTAGAAAAGCCTTATTACTCGGTTTAAATGCCTTTATAATCCCATTATTGAATTTATTTTGAATTGTTTTTATATTTTTTGATTAAAACAGATTGTAATTGATTGTTTGCCGTGGGAAACATGGAGCGAAAGCCATCCATTGTCAAGAAAAGATCATTTATAGTCACTCATGCCTAGAAAAGCCTTATTACTCGGTTTAAATGCCTTTATAATCCCATTATTGAATTTATTTTGAATTTTTTTTACATTTCTTGATTAAAACAGATTGTAATTGATTGTTTGCCTCGGGAAATATGGAGCGAAAGCCATCCATTGTCAAGAAAAGATCATTTGTAGTCACTCATGCCTAGAAAAGCCTTATTACTCGGTTTAAATGCCTTTATAATCCCATTATTGAATTCATTTTGAATTTTTTTAACATTTTTTGATTAAAACAGATTGTAATTGATTGTTTGCCTCGGGAAACATGGAGCGAAAGCCATTCATTGTCAAGAAAAGATCATTTATAGTCACTCATGCCTAGAAAAGGCTTATTACTCGGTTTAAATGCCTTTATAATCCCATTATTGAAGTTATTTTGAATTGTTTTTATATTTTTTGATTAAAACAGATTGTAATTGATTGTTTGCCTTGGTAAACATGGAGCGAAAGCCATCCATCGTCAAGAAAAGTTCATTTATAGTCACTCATGCCTAGAAAAGCCTTAATACTCGTTTTAAAGGCTTTTATAATCCCATAATTGAATTTAATTTGAATTTTTTTTTTCATTTTTTGATTAAAACAGATTGTAATTGATTGTTTTCCTCGGGAAACATGGAGCGAAAGCCATCCATAGTCAAGAAAAGTTCATTTATAGTCACTCATGCCTAGAAAAGCCTTATTACTCGGTTTAAATGCCTTTATAATCCCATTATTGGAGTTATTTTGAATTGTTTTTATATTTTTTGATTAAAACAGATTGTAATTGATTGTTTGCCTTGGGAAACATGGAGCGAAAGCCATCCATAGTCAAGAAAAGTTCATTTATAGTCACTCATGCCTAGAAAAGCCTTATTACTCGGTTTAAATGCCTTTATAATCCCATTATTGGAGTTATTTTGAATTGTTTTTATATTTTTTGATTAAAACAGATTGTAATTGATTGTTTGCCTTGGGAAACATGGAGCGAAAGCCATCCATTGTCAAGAAAAGATCATTTATAGTCACTCATGCCTAGAAAAGCCTTAATACTCGTTTTAAAGGCTTTTATAATCCCATAATTGAATTTAATTTGAATTTTTTTTTCATTTTTTGATTAAAACAGATTGTAATTGATTGTTTTCCTCGGGAAACATGGAGCGAAAGCCATCCATAGTCAAGAAAAGTTCATTTATAGTCACTCATGCCTAGAAAAGCCTTATTACTCGGTTTAAATGCCTTTATAATCCCATTATTGAAGTTATTTTGAATTGTTTTTATATTTTTTGATTAAAACAGATTGTAATTGATTGTTTGCCTTGGTAAACATGGAGCGAAAGCCATCCATCGTCAAGAAAAGTTCATTTATAGTCACTCATGCCTAGAAAAGCCTTAATACTCGTTTTAAAGGCTTTTATAATCCCATAATTGAATGTAATTTGAATTTTTTTTTCATTTTTTGATTAAAACAGATTGTAATTGATTGTTTTCCTCGGGAAACATGGAGCGAAAGCCATCCATAGTCAAGAAAAGTTCATTTATAGTCACTCATGCCTAGAAAAGCCTTATTACTCGGTTTAAATGCCTTTATAATCCCATTATTGGAGTTATTTTGAATTGTTTTTATATTTTTTGATTAAAACAGATTGTAATTGATTGTTTGCCTTGGGAAACATGGAGGGAAAGCCATCCATTGTCAAGAAAAGATCATTTATAGCCACTCATGCCTAGAAAAGCCTTATTACTCGGTTTAAATGCCTTTATAATCCCATTATTGAATTCATTTTGAATTTTTTTTACATTTTTTGATTAAAACAGATTGTAATTGATTGTTTGCCTCGGGAAACATGGAGCGAAAGCCATCCATTGTCAAGAAAAGATCATTTATAGTCACTCATGCCTAGAAAAGGCTTATTACTCAGTTTAAATGCCTTTATAATCCCATTATTGAAGTTATTTTGAATTGTTTTTATATTTTTTGATTAAAACAGATTGTAATTGATTGTTTGCCTTGGTAAACATGGAGCGAAAGCCATCCATCGTCAAGAAAAGTTCATTTATAGTCACTCATGCCTAGAAAAGCCTTATTACTCGGTTTAAATGCCTTTATAATCCCATTATTGGAGTTATTTTGAATTGTTTTTATATTTTTTGATTAAAACAGATTGTAATTGATTGTTTGCCTTGGGAAACATGGAGCGAAAGCCATCCATAGTCAAGAAAAGTTCATTTATAGTCACTCATGCCTAGAAAAGCCTTATTACTCGGTTTAAATGCCTTTATAATCCCATTATTGGAGTTATTTTGAATTGTTTTTATATTTTTTGATTAAAACAGATTGTAATTGATTGTTTGCCTTGGGAAACATGGAGCGAAAGCCATCCATAGTCAAGAAAAGTTCATTTATAGTCACTCATGCCTAGAAAAGCCTTATTACTCGGTTTAAATGCCTTTATAATCCCATTATTGGAGTTATTTTGAATTGTTTTTATATTTTTTGATTAAAACAGATTGTAATTGATTGTTTGCCTTGGGAAACATGGAGCGAAAGCCATCCATTGTCAAGAAAAGATCATTTATAGTCACTCATGCCTAGAAAAGCCTTAATACTCGTTTTAGAGGCTTTTATAATCCCATAATTGAATTTAATTTGAATTTTTTTTTCATTTTTTGATTAAAACAGATTGTAATTGATTGTTTTCCTCGGGAAACATGGAGCGAAAGCCATCCATAGTCAAGAAAAGTTCATTTATAGTCACTCATGCCTAGAAAAGCCTTATTACTCGGTTTAAATGCCTTTATAATCCCATTATTGAAGTTATTTTGAATTGTTTTTATATTTTTTGATTAAAACAGATTGTAATTGATTGTTTGCCTTGGTAAACATGGAACGAAAGCCATCCATCGTCAAGAAAAGTTCATTTATAGTCACTCATGCCTAGAAAAGCCTTAATACTCGTTTTAAAGGCTTTTATAATCCCATAATTGAATTTAATTTGAATTTTTTTTTTATTTTTTGATTAAAACAGATTGTAATTGATTGTTTTCCTCGGGAAACATGGAGCGAAAGCCATCCATAGTCAAGAAAAGTTCATTTATAGTCACTCATGCCTAGAAAAGCCTTATTACTCGGTTTAAATGCCTTTATAATCCCATTATTGGAGTTATTTTGAATTGTTTTTATATTTTTTGATTAAAACAGATTGTAATTGATTGTTTGCCTTGGGAAACATGGAGCGAAAGCCATCCATAGTCAAGAAAAGTTCATTTATAGTCACTCATGCCTAGAAAAGCCTTATTACTCGGTTTAAATGCCTTTATAATCCCATTATTGGAGTTATTTTGAATTGTTTTTATATTTTTTGATTAAAACAGATTGTAATTGATTGTTTGCCTTGGGAAACATGGAGCGAAAGCCATCCATAGTCAAGAAAAGTTCATTTATAGTCACTCATGCCTAGAAAAGCCTTATTACTCGGTTTAAATGCCTTTATAATCCCATTATTGGAGTTATTTTGAATTGTTTTTATATTTTTTGATTAAAACAGATTGTAATTGATTGTTTGCCTTGGGAAACATGGAGCGAAAGCCATCCATTGTCAAGAAAAGATCATTTATAGCCACTCATGCCTAGAAAAGCCTTATTACTCGGTTTAAATGCCTTTATAATCCCATTATTGAATTTATTTTGAATTGTTTTTATATTTTTTGATTAAAACAGATTGTAATTGATTGTTTGCCATCGGAAACATGGTGCGAAAGCCATCCATTGTCAAGAAAAGATCATTTATAGTCACTCATGCCTAGAAAAGCCTTATTACTCGGTTTAAATGCCTTGATAATCCCATTATTGAATTTATTTTAAATTTTTTTTACATTTTTTGATTAAAACAGATTGTAATTGATTGTTTGCCTCGGGAAATATGGAGCGAAAGCCATCCATTGTCAAGAAAAGATCATTTATAGTCACTCATGCCTAGAAAAGCCTTATTACTCGGTTTAAATGCCTTTATAATCCCATTATTGAATTTATTTTGAATTGTTTTTATATTTTTTGATTAAAACAGATTGTAATTGATTGTTTGCCGTGGGAAACATGGAGCGAAAGCCATCCATTGTCAAGAAAAGATCATTTATAGTCACTCATGCCTAGAAAAGCCTTATTACTCGGTTTAAATGCCTTTATAATCCCATTATTGAATTTATTTTGAATTTTTTTTACATTTCTTGATTAAAACAGATTGTAATTGATTGTTTGCCTCGGGAAATATGGAGCGAAAGCCATCCATTGTCAAGAAAAGAGCATTTATAGTCACTCATGCCTAGAAAAGCCTTAATACTCGTTTTAAAGGCTTTTATAATCCCATAATTGAATTTAATTTGAATTTTTTTTTCATTTTTTGATTAAAACAGATTGTAATTGATTGTTTTCCTCGGGAAACATGGAGCGAAAGCCATCCATAGTCAAGAAAAGTTCATTTATAGTCACTCATGCCTAGAAAAGCCTTATTACTCGGTTTAAATGCCTTTATAATCCCATTATTGAAGTTATTTTGAATTGTTTTTATATTTTTTGATTAAAACAGATTGTAATTGATTGTTTGCCTTGGTAAACATGGAGCGAAAGCCATCCATCGTCAAGAAAAGTTCATTTATAGTCACTCATGCCTAGAAAAGCCTTAATACTCGTTTTAAAGGCTTTTATAATCCCATAATTGAATGTAATTTGAATTTTTTTTTCATTTTTTGATTAAAACAGATTGTAATTGATTGTTTTCCTCGGGAAACATGGAGCGAAAGCCATCCATAGTCAAGAAAAGTTCATTTATAGTCACTCATGCCTAGAAAAGCCTTATTACTCGGTTTAAATGCCTTTATAATCCCATTATTGGAGTTATTTTGAATTGTTTTTATATTTTTTGATTAAAACAGATTGTAATTGATTGTTTGCCTTGGGAAACATGGAGGGAAAGCCATCCATTGTCAAGAAAAGATCATTTATAGCCACTCATGCCTAGAAAAGCCTTATTACTCGGTTTAAATGCCTTTATAATCCCATTATTGGAGTTATTTTGAATTGTTTTTATATTTTTTGATTAAAACAGATTGTAATTGATTGTTTGCCTTGGGAAACATGGAGCGAAAGCCATCCATTGTCAAGAAAAGATCATTTATAGTCACTCATGCCTAGAAAAGCCTTAATACTCGTTTTAAAGGCTTTTAAAATCCCATAATTGAATTTAATTTGAATTTTTTTTTCATTTTTTGATTAAAACAGATTGTAATTGATTGTTTTCCTCGGGAAACATGGAGCGAAAGCCATCCATAGTCAAGAAAAGTTCATTTATAGTCACTCATGCCTAGAAAAGCCTTATTACTCGGTTTAAATGCCTTTATAATCCCATTATTGAAGTTATTTTGAATTGTTTTTATATTTTTTGATTAAAACAGATTGTAATTGATTGTTTGCCTTGGTAAACATGGAGCGAAAGCCATCCATCGTCAAGAAAAGTTCATTTATAGTCACTCATGCCTAGAAAAGCCTTAATACTCGTTTTAAAGGCTTTTATAATCCCATAATTGAATGTAATTTGAATTTTTTTTTCATTTTTTGATTAAAACAGATTGTAATTGATTGTTTTCCTCGGGAAACATGGAGCGAAAGCCATCCATAGTCAAGAAAAGTTCATTTATAGTCACTCATGCCTAGAAAAGCCTTATTACTCGGTTTAAATGCCTTTATAATCCCATTATTGGAGTTATTTTGAATTGTTTTTATATTTTTTGATTAAAACAGATTGTAATTGATTGTTTGCCTTGGGAAACATGGAGGGAAAGCCATCCATTGTCAAGAAAAGATCATTTATAGCCACTCATGCCTAGAAAAGCCTTATTACTCGGTTTAAATGCCTTTATAATCCCATTATTGAATTCATTTTGAATTTTTTTTACATTTTTTGATTAAAACAGATTGTAATTGATTGTTTGCCTCGGGAAACATGGAGCGAAAGCCATCCATTGTCAAGAAAAGATCATTTATAGTCACTCATGCCTAGAAAAGGCTTATTACTCAGTTTAAATGCCTTTATAATCCCATTATTGAAGTTATTTTGAATTGTTTTTATATTTTTTGATTAAAACAGATTGTAATTGATTGTTTGCCTTGGTAAACATGGAGCGAAAGCCATCCATCGTCAAGAAAAGTTCATTTATAGTCACTCATGCCTAGAAAAGCCTTATTACTCGGTTTAAATGCCTTTATAATCCCATTATTGGAGTTATTTTGAATTGTTTTTATATTTTTTGATTAAAACAGATTGTAATTGATTGTTTGCCTTGGGAAACATGGAGCGAAAGCCATCCATAGTCAAGAAAAGTTCATTTATAGTCACTCATGCCTAGAAAAGCCTTATTACTCGGTTTAAATGCCTTTATAATCCCATTATTGGAGTTATTTTGAATTGTTTTTATATTTTTTGATTAAAACAGATTGTAATTGATTGTTTGCCTTGGGAAACATGGAGCGAAAGCCATCCATAGTCAAGAAAAGTTCATTTATAGTCACTCATGCCTAGAAAAGCCTTATTACTCGGTTTAAATGCCTTTATAATCCCATTATTGGAGTTATTTTGAATTGTTTTTATATTTTTTGATTAAAACAGATTGTAATTGATTGTTTGCCTTGGGAAACATGGAGCGAAAGCCATCCATTGTCAAGAAAAGATCATTTATAGTCACTCATGCCTAGAAAAGCCTTAATACTCGTTTTAGAGGCTTTTATAATCCCATAATTGAATTTAATTTGAATTTTTTTTTCATTTTTTGATTAAAACAGATTGTAATTGATTGTTTTCCTCGGGAAACATGGAGCGAAAGCCATCCATAGTCAAGAAAAGTTCATTTATAGTCACTCATGCCTAGAAAAGCCTTATTACTCGGTTTAAATGCCTTTATAATCCCATTATTGAAGTTATTTTGAATTGTTTTTATATTTTTTGATTAAAACAGATTGTAATTGATTGTTTGCCTTGGTAAACATGGAACGAAAGCCATCCATCGTCAAGAAAAGTTCATTTATAGTCACTCATGCCTAGAAAAGCCTTAATACTCGTTTTAAAGGCTTTTATAATCCCATAATTGAATTTAATTTGAATTTTTTTTTTATTTTTTGATTAAAACAGATTGTAATTGATTGTTTTCCTCGGGAAACATGGAGCGAAAGCCATCCATAGTCAAGAAAAGTTCATTTATAGTCACTCATGCCTAGAAAAGCCTTATTACTCGGTTTAAATGCCTTTATAATCCCATTATTGGAGTTATTTTGAATTGTTTTTATATTTTTTGATTAAAACAGATTGTAATTGATTGTTTGCCTTGGGAAACATGGAGCGAAAGCCATCCATAGTCAAGAAAAGTTCATTTATAGTCACTCATGCCTAGAAAAGCCTTATTACTCGGTTTAAATGCCTTTATAATCCCATTATTGGAGTTATTTTGAATTGTTTTTATATTTTTTGATTAAAACAGATTGTAATTGATTGTTTGCCTTGGGAAACATGGAGCGAAAGCCATCCATAGTCAAGAAAAGTTCATTTATAGTCACTCATGCCTAGAAAAGCCTTATTACTCGGTTTAAATGCCTTTATAATCCCATTATTGGAGTTATTTTGAATTGTTTTTATATTTTTTGATTAAAACAGATTGTAATTGATTGTTTGCCTTGGGAAACATGGAGCGAAAGCCATCCATTGTCAAGAAAAGATCATTTATAGCCACTCATGCCTAGAAAAGCCTTATTACTCGGTTTAAATGCCTTTATAATCCCATTATTGAATTTATTTTGAATTGTTTTTATATTTTTTGATTAAAACAGATTGTAATTGATTGTTTGCCATCGGAAACATGGTGCGAAAGCCATCCATTGTCAAGAAAAGATCATTTATAGTCACTCATGCCTAGAAAAGCCTTATTACTCGGTTTAAATGCCTTGATAATCCCATTATTGAATTTATTTTAAATTTTTTTTACATTTTTTGATTAAAACAGATTGTAATTGATTGTTTGCCTCGGGAAATATGGAGCGAAAGCCATCCATTGTCAAGAAAAGATCATTTATAGTCACTCATGCCTAGAAAAGCCTTATTACTCGGTTTAAATGCCTTTATAATCCCATTATTGAATTTATTTTGAATTGTTTTTATATTTTTTGATTAAAACAGATTGTAATTGATTGTTTGCCGTGGGAAACATGGAGCGAAAGCCATCCATTGTCAAGAAAAGATCATTTATAGTCACTCATGCCTAGAAAAGCCTTATTACTCGGTTTAAATGCCTTTATAATCCCATTATTGAATTTATTTTGAATTTTTTTTACATTTCTTGATTAAAACAGATTGTAATTGATTGTTTGCCTCGGGAAATATGGAGCGAAAGCCATCCATTGTCAAGAAAAGAGCATTTATAGTCACTCATGCCTAGAAAAGCCTTAATACTCGTTTTAAAGGCTTTTATAATCCCATAATTGAATTTAATTTGAATTTTTTTTTTATTTTTTGATTAAAACAGATTGTAATTGATTGTTTTCCTCGGGAAACATGGAGCGAAAGCCATCCATAGTCAAGAAAAGTTCATTTATAGTCACTCATGCCTAGAAAAGCCTTATTACTCGGTTTAAATGCCTTTATAATCCCATTATTGGAGTTATTTTGAATTGTTTTTATATTTTTTGATTAAAACAGATTGTAATTGATTGTTTGCCTTGGGAAACATGGAGCGAAAGCCATCCATAGTCAAGAAAAGTTCATTTATAGTCACTCATGCCTAGAAAAGCCTTATTACTCGGTTTAAATGCCTTTATAATCCCATTATTGGAGTTATTTTGAATTGTTTTTATATTTTTTGATTAAAACAGATTGTAATTGATTGTTTGCCTTGGGAAACATGGAGCGAAAGCCATCCATAGTCAAGAAAAGTTCATTTATAGTCACTCATGCCTAGAAAAGCCTTATTACTCGGTTTAAATGCCTTTATAATCCCATTATTGGAGTTATTTTGAATTGTTTTTATATTTTTTGATTAAAACAGATTGTAATTGATTGTTTGCCTTGGGAAACATGGAGCGAAAGCCATCCATAGTCAAGAAAAGTTCATTTATAGTCACTCATGCCTAGAAAAGCCTTATTACTCGGTTTAAATGCCTTTATAATCCCATTATTGGAGTTATTTTGAATTGTTTTTATATTTTTTGATTAAAACAGATTGTAATTGATTGTTTGCCTTGGGAAACATGGAGCGAAAGCCATCCATAGTCAAGAAAAGTTCATTTATAGTCACTCATGCCTAGAAAAGCCTTATTACTCGGTTTAAATGCCTTTATAATCCCATTATTGGAGTTATTTTGAATTGTTTTTATATTTTTTGATTAAAACAGATTGTAATTGATTGTTTGCCTTGGGAAACATGGAGCGAAAGCCATCCATAGTCAAGAAAAGTTCATTTATAGTCACTCATGCCTAGAAAAGCCTTATTACTCGGTTTAAATGCCTTTATAATCCCATTATTGAAGTTATTTTGAATTGTTTTTATATTTTTTGATTAAAACAGATTGTAATTGATTGTTTGCCTTGGTAAACATGGAGCGAAAGCCATCCATCGTCAAGAAAAGTTCATTTATAGTCACTCATGCCTAGAAAAGCCTTAATACTCGTTTTAAAGGCTTTTATAATCCCATAATTGAATTTAATTTGAAATTTTTTTTCATTTTTTGATTAAAACAGATTGTAATTGATTGTTTTCCTCGGGAAACATGGAGCGAAAGCCATCCATAGTCAAGAAAAGTTCATTTATAGTCACTCATGCCTAGAAAAGCCTTATTACTCGGTTTGAATGCCTTTATAATCCCATTATTGGAGTTATTTTGAATTGTTTTTATATTTTTTGATTAAAACAGATTGTAATTGATTGTTTGCCTTGGGAAACATGGAGCGAAAGCCATCCATTGTCAAGAAAAGATCATTTATAGCCACTCATGCCTAGAAAAGCCTTATTACTCGGTTTAAATGCCTTTATAATCCCATTATTGAATTCATTTTGAATTTTTTTTACATTTTTTGATTAAAACAGATTGTAATTGATTGTTTGCCTCGGGAAACATGGAGCGAAAGCCATCCATTGTCAAGAAAAGATCATTTATAGTCACTCATGCCTAGAAAAGGCTTATTACTCGGTTTAAATGCCTTTATAATCCCATTATTGAAGTTATTTTGAATTGTTTTTATATTTTTTGATTAAAACAGATTGTAATTGATTGTTTGCCTTGGTAAACATGGAGCGAAAGCCATCCATCGTCAAGAAAAGTTCATTTATAGTCACTCATGCCTAGAAAAGCCTTAATACTCGTTTTAAAGGCTTTTATAATCCCATAATTGAATTTAATTTGAATTTTTTTTTCATTTTTTGATTAAAACAGATTGTAATTGATTGTTTTCCTCGGGAAACATGGAGCGAAAGCCATCCATAGTCAAGAAAAGTTCATTTATAGTCACTCATGCCTAGAAAAGCCTTATTACTCTGTTTAAATGCCTTTATAATCCCATTATTGAAGTTATTTTGAATTGTTTTTATATTTTTTGATTAAAACAGATTGTAATTGATTGTTTGCCTTGGGAAACATGGAGCGAAAGCCATCCATAGTCAACAAAAGTTCATTTATAGTCACTCATGCCTAGAAAAGCCTTATTACTCGGTTTAAATGCCTTTATAATCCCATTATTGAATTCATTTTGAATTTTTTTTACATTTTTTGATTAAAACAGATTGTAATTGATTGTTTGCCTCGGGAAACATGGAGCGAAAGCCATCCATTGTCAAGAAAAGTTCATTTATAGTCACTCATGCCTAGAAAAGCCTTATTACTCGGTTTAAATGCCTTTATAATCCCATTATTGAAGTTATTTTGAATTGTTTTTATATTTTTTTATTAAAACAGATTGTAATTGATTGTTTGCCTTGGTAAACATGGAGCGAAAGCCATCCATCGTCAAGAAAAGTTCATTTATAGTCACTCATGCCTAGAAAAGCCTTATTACTCTGTTTAAATGCCTTTATAATCCCATTATTGGAGTTATTTTGAATTGTTTTTATATTTTTTGATTAAAACAGATTGTAATTGATTGTTTGCCTTGGGAAACATGGAGCGAAAGCCATCCATAGTCAAGAAAAGTTCATTTATAGTCACTCATGCCTAGAAAAGCCTTATTACTCGGTTTAAATGCCTTTATAATCCCATTATTGGAGTTATTTTGAATTGTTGTTATATTTTTTGATTAAAACAGATTGTAATTGATTGTTTGCCTTGGGAAACATGGAGCGAAAGCCATCCATTGTCAAGAAAAGTTCATTTATAGTCACTCATGCCTAGAAAAGCCTTATTACTCGGTTTAAATGCCTTTATAATCCCATTATTGGAGTTATTTTGAATTGTTTTTATATTTTTTGATTAAAACAGATTGTAATTGATTGTTTGCCTTGGGAAACATGGAGCGAAAGCCATCCATTGTCAAGAAAAGATCATTTATAGCCACTCATGCCTAGAAAAGCCTTATTACTCGGTTTAAATGCCTTTATAATCCCATTATTGAATTTATTTTGAATTGTTTTTATTTTTTTTGATTAAAACAGATTGTAATTGATTGTTTGCCATCGGAAACATGGTGCGAAAGCCATCCATTGTCAAGAAAAGATCATTTATAGTCACTCATGCCTAGAAAAGCCTTATTACTCGGTTTAAATGCCTTTATAATCCCATTATTGAATTTATTTTGAACTTTTTTTACATTTCTTGATTAAAACAGATTGTAATTGATTGTTTGCCTCGGGAAATATGGAGCGAAAGCCATCCATTGTCAAGAAAAGATCATTTGTAGTCACTCATGCCTAGAAAAGCCTTATTACTCGGTTTAAATGCCTTTATAATCCCATTATTGAATTCATTTTGAATTTTTTTTACATTTTTTGATTAAAACAGATTGTAATTGATTGTTTGCCTCGGGAAATATGGAGCGAAAGCCATCCATTGTCAAGAAAAGATCATTTGTAGTCACTCATGCCTAGAAAAGCCTTATTACTCGGTTTAAATGCCTTTATAATCCCATTATTGAATTTAATTTGAATTTTTTTTTCATTTTTTGATTAAAACAGATTGTAATTGATTGTTTTCCTCGGGAAACATGGAGCGAAAGCCATCCATAGTCAAGAAAAGTTCATTTATAGTCACTCATGCCTAGAAAAGCCTTATTACTCGGTTTAAATGCCTTTATAATCCCATTATTGGAGTTATTTTGAATTGTTTTTATATTTTTTGATTAAAACAGATTGTAATTGATTGTTTGCCTTGGGAAACATGGAGCGAAAGCCATCCATTGTCAAGAAAAGATCATTTATAGCCACTCATGCCTAGAAAAGCCTTATTACTCGGTTTAAATGCCTTTATAATCCCATTATTGAATTTATTTTGAATTGTTTTTATATTTTTTGATTAAAACAGATTGTAATTGATTGTTTGCCATCGGAAACATGGTGCGAAAGCCATCCATTGTCAAGAAAAGATCATTTATAGTCACTCATGCCTAGAAAAGCCTTATTACTCGGTTTAAATGCCTTTATAATCCCATTATTGAATTTATTTTGAATTTTTTTTACATTTTTTGATTAAAACAGATTGTAATTGATTGTTTGCCTCGGGAAATATGGAGCGAAAGCCATCCATTGTCAAGAAAAGATCATTTATAGTCACTCATGCCTAGAAAAGGCTTATTACTCGGTTTAAATGCCTTTATAATCCCATTATTGAAGTTATTTTGAATTGTTTTTATATTTTTTGATTAAAACAGATTGTAATTGATTGTTTGCCTTGGTAAACATGGAGCGAAAGCCATCCATCGTCAAGAAAAGTTCATTTATAGTCACTCATGCCTAGAAAAGCCTTAATACTCGTTTTAAAGGCTTTTATAATCCCATAATTGAATTTAATTTGAATTTTTTTTTCATTTTTTGATTAAAACAGATTGTAATTGATTGTTTTCCTCGGGAAACATGGAGCGAAAGCCATCCATAGTCAAGAAAAGTTCATTTATAGTCACTCATGCCTAGAAAAGCCTTATTACTCTGTTTAAATGCCTTTATAATCCCATTATTGAAGTTATTTTGAATTGTTTTTATATTTTTTGATTAAAACAGATTGTAATTGATTGTTTGCCTTGGGAAACATGGAGCGAAAGCCATCCATAGTCAAGAAAAGTTCATTTATAGTCACTCATGCCTAGAAAAGCCTTATTACTCGGTTTAAATTCCTTTATAATCCCATTATTGAATTCATTTTGAATTTTTTTTACATTTTTTGATTAAAACAGATTGTAATTGATTGTTTGCCTCGGGAAATATGGAGCGAAAGCCATCCATTGTCAATAAAAGATCATTTGTAGTCACTCATGCCTAGAAAAGCCTTATTACTCGGTTTAAATGCCTTTATAATCCCATTATTGAATTTAATTTGAATTTTTTTTTCATTTTTTGATTAAAACAGATTGTAATTGATTGTTTTCCTCGGGAAACATGGAGCGAAAGCCATCCATAGTCAAGAAAAGTTCATTTATAGTCACTCATGCCTAGAAAAGCCTTATTACTCTGTTTAAATGCCTTTATAATCCCATTATTGAAGTTATTTTCAATTGTTTTTATATTTTTTGATTAAAACAGATTGTAATTGATTGTTTGCCTTGGGAAACATGGAGCGAAAGCCATCCATAGTCAAGAAAAGTTCATTTATAGTCACTCATGCCTAGAAAAGCCTTATTACTCGGTTTAAATGCCTTTATAATCCCATTATTGGAGTTATTTTGAATTGTTTTTATATTTTTTGATTAAAACAGATTGTAATTGATTGTTTGCCTTGGGAAACATGGAGCGAAAGCCATCCATTGTCAAGAAAAGATCATTTATAGCCACTCATGCCTAGAAAAGCCTTATTACTCGGTTTAAATGCCTTTATAATCCCATTATTGAATTTATTTTGATTTGTTTTTATATTTTTTGATTAAAACAGATTGTAATTGATTGTTTGCCATCGGAAACATGGTGCGAAAGCCATCCATTGTCAAGAAAAGATCATTTATAGTCACTCATGCCTAGAAAAGCCTTATTACTCGGTTTAAATGCCTTTATAATCCCATTATTGAATTTATTTTGAATTTTTTTTACATTTTTTGATTAAAACAGATTGTAATTGATTGTTTGCCTCGGGAAATATGGAGCGAAAGCCATCCATTGTCAAGAAAAGATCATTTATAGTCACTCATGCCTAGAAAAGCCTTATTACTCGGTTTAAATGCCTTTATAATCCCATTATTGAATTTATTTTGAATTGTTTTTATATTTTTTGATTAAAACAGATTGTAATTGATTGTTTGCCGTGGGAAACATGGAGCGAAAGCCATCCATTGTCAAGAAAAGATCATTTATAGTCACTCATGCCTAGAAAAGCCTTATTACTCGGTTTAAATGCCTTTATAATCCCATTATTGAATTTATTTTGAATTTTTTTTACATTTCTTGATTAAAACAGATTGTAATTGATTGTTTGCCTCGGGAAATATGGAGCGAAAGCCATCCATTGTCAAGAAAAGATCATTTATAGTCACTCATGCCTAGAAAAGCCTTATTACTCGGTTTAAATGCCTTTATAATCCCATTATTGAATTTGTTTTGAATTTTTTTTACATTTCTTGATTAAAACAGATTGTAATTGATTGTTTGCCTCGGGAAATATGGAGCGAAAGCCATCCATTGTCAAGAAAAGATCATTTGTAGTCACTCATGCCTAGAAAAGCCTTATTACTCGGTTTAAATGCCTTTATAATCCCATTATTGAATTCATTTTGAATTTTTTTTACATTTTTTGATTAAAACAGATTGTAATTGATTGTTTGCCTCGGGAAACATGGAGCGAAAACCATCCATTGTCAAGAAAAGATCATTTATAGTCACTCATGCCTAGAAAAGGCTTATTACTCGGTTTAAATGCCTTTATAATCCCATTATTGAAGTTATTTTGAATTGTTTTTATATTTTTTGATTAAAACAGATTGTAATTGATTGTTTGCCTTGGTAAACATGGAGCGAAAGCCATCCATTGTCAAGAAAAGATCATTTGTAGTCACTCATGCCTAGAAAAGCCTTATTACTCGGTTTAAATGCCTTTATAATCCCATTATTGAATTCATTTTGAATTTTTTTTACATTTTTTGATTAAAACAGATTGTAATTGATTGTTTGCCTCGGGAAATATGGAGCGAAAGCCATCCATTGTCAAGAAAAGATCATTTATAGTCACTCATGCCTAGAAAAGCCTTATTACTCGGTTTAAATGCCTTTATAATCCCATTATTGAATTTTTTTTGAATTTTTTTTACATTTCTTGATTAAAACAGATTGTAATTGATTGTTTGCCTCGGGAAATATGGAGCGAAAGCCATCCATTGTCAAGAAAAGATCATTTGTAGTCACTCATGCCTAGAAAAGCCTTATTACTCGGTTTAAATGCCTTTATAATCCCATTATTGAATTCATTTTGAATTTTTTTTACATTTTTTGATTAAAACAGATTGTAATTGATTTTTTGCCTCGGGAAATATGGAGCGAAAGCCATCCATTGTCAAGAAAAGATCATTTGTAGTCACTCATGCCTAGAAAAGCCTTATTACTCGGTTTCAATGCCTTTATAATCCCATTATTGAATTTAATTTGAATTTTTTTTTCATTTTTTGATTAAAACAGATTGTAATTGATTGTTTTCCTCGGGAAACATGGAGCGAAAGCCATCCATAGTCAAGAAAAGTTCATTTATAGTCACTCATGCCTAGAAAAGCCTTATTACTCTGTTTAAATGCCTTTATAATCCCATTATTGAAGTTATTTTGAATTGTTTTTATATTTTTTGATTAAAACAGATTGTAATTGATTGTTTGCCTTGGGAAACATGGAGCGAAAGCCATCCATAGTCAAGAAAAGTTCATTTATAGTCACACATGCCTAGAAAAGCCTTATTACTCGGTTTAAATGCCTTTATAATCCCATTATTGGAGTTATTTTGAATTGTTTTTATATTTTTTGATTAAAACAGATTGTAATTGATTGTTTGCCTAGGGAAACATGGAGCGAAAGCCATCCATTGTCAAGAAAAGATCATTTATAGCCACTCATGCCTAGAAAAGCCTTATTACTCGGTTTAAATGCCTTTATAATCCCATTATTGAATTTATTTTGAATTGTTTTTATATTTTTTGATTAAAACAGATTGTAATTGATTGTTTGCCATCGGAAACATGGTGCGAAAGCCATCCATTGTCAAGAAAAGATCATTTATAGTCACTCATGCCTAGAAAAGCCTTATTACTCGGTTTAAATGCCTTTATAATCCCATTATTGAATTTATTTTGAATTTTTTTTACATTTTTTGATTAAAACAGATTGTAATTGATTGTTTGCCTCGGGAAATATGGAGCGAAAGCCATCCATTGTCAAGAAAAGATCATTTATAGTCACTCATGCCTAGAAAAGGCTTATTACTCGGTTTAAATGCCTTTATAATCCCATTATTGAAGTTATTTTGAATTGTTTTTATATTTTTTGATTAAAACAGATTGTAATTGATTGTTTGCCTTGGTAAACATTGAGCGAAAGCCATCCATCGTCAAGAAAAGTTCATTTATAGTCACTCATGCCTAGAAAAGCCTTAATACTCGTTTTAAAGGCTTTTATAATCCCATAATTGAATTTAATTTGAATTTTTTTTTCATTTTTTGATTAAAACAGATTGTAATTGATTGTTTTCCTCGGGAAACATGGAGCGAAAGCCATCCATAGTCAAGAAAAGTTCATTTATAGTCACTCATGCCTAGAAAAGCCTTATTACTCGGTTTAAATGCCTTTATAATCCCATTATTGGAGTTATTTTGAATTGTTTTTATATTTTTTGATTAAAACAGATTGTAATTGATTGTTTGCCTTGGGAAACATGGAGCGAAAGCCATCCATAGTCAAGAAAAGTTCATTTATAGTCACTCATGCCTAGAAAAGCCTTATTACTCGGTTTAAATGCCTTTATAATCCCATTATTGAATTCATTTTGAATTTTTTTTACATTTTTTGATTAAAACAGATTGTAATTGATTGTTTGCCTCGGGAAATATGGAGCGAAAGCCATCCATTGTCAAGAAAAGATCATTTGTAGTCACTCATGCCTAGAAAAGCCTTATTACTCGGTTTAAATGCCTTTATAATCCCATTATTGAATTTAATTTGAATTTTTTTTTCATTTTTTGATTAAAACAGATTGTAATTGATTGTTTTCCTCGGGAAACATGGAGCGAAAGCCATCCATAGTCAAGAAAAGTTCATTTATAGTCACTCATGCCTAGAAAAGCCTTATTACTCTGTTTAAATGCCTTTATAATCCCATTATTGAAGTTATTTTGAATTGTTTTTATATTTTTTGATTAAAACAGATTGTAATTGATTGTTTGCCTTGGGAAACATGGAGCGAAAGCCATCCATAGTCAAGAAAAGTTCATTTATAGTCACTCATGCCTAGAAAAGCCTTATTACTCGGTTTAAATGCCTTTATAATCCCATTATTGGAGTTATTTTGAATTGTTTTTATATTTTTTGATTAAAACAGATTGTAATTGATTGTTTGCCTTGGGAAACATGGAGCGAAAGCCATCCATTGTCAAGAAAAGATCATTTATAGCCACTCATGCCTAGAAAAGCCTTATTACTCGGTTTAAATGCCTTTATAATCCCATTATTGAATTTATTTTGAATTGTTTTTATATTTTTTGATTAAAACAGATTGTAATTGATTGGTTGCCAACGGAAACATGGTGCGAAAGCCATCCATTGTCAAGAAAAGATCATTTATAGTCACTCATGCCTAGAAAAGCCTTATTACTCGGTTTAAATGCCTTTATAATCCCATTATTGAATTTATTTTGAATTTTTTTTACATTTTTTGATTAAAACAGATTGTAATTGATTGTTTGCCTCGGGAAATATGGAGCGAAAGCCATCCATTGTCAAGAAAAGATCATTTACAGTCACTCATGCCTAGAAAAGCCTTATTACTCGGTTTAAATGCCTTTATAATCCCATTATTGAATTTATTTTGAATTGTTTTTATATTTTTTGATTAAAACAGATTGTAATTGATTGTTTGCCGTGGGAAACATGGAGCGGAAAGCCATCCATTGTCAAGAAAAGATCATTTATAGTCACTCATGCCTAGAAAAGCCTTATTACTCGGTTTAAATGCCTTTATAATCCCATTATTGAATTTATTTTGAATTTTTTTTACATTTCTTGATTAAAACAGATTGTAATTGATTGTTTGCCTCGGGAACTATGGAGCGAAAGCCATCCATTGTCAAGAAAAGATCATTTGTAGTCACTCATGCCTATAAAAGCCTTATTACTCGGTTTAAATGCCTTTATAATCCCATTATTGAATTCATTTTGAATTTTTTTTACATTTTTTGATTAAAACAGATTGTAATTGATTGTTTGCCTCGGGAAACATGGAGCGAAAACCATCCATTGTCAAGAAAAGATCATTTATAGTCACTCATGCCTAGAAAAGGCTTATTACTCGGTTTAAATGCCTTTATAATCCCATTATTGAAGTTATTTTGAATTGTTTTTATATTTTTTGATTAAAACAGATTGTAATTGATTGTTTGCCTTGGTAAACATGGAGCGAAAGCCATCCATCGTCAAGAAAAGTTCATTTATAGTCACTCATGCCTAGAAAAGCCTTAATATTCGTTTTAAAGGCTTTTATAATCCCATAATTGAATTTAATTTGAATTTTTTTTTCATTTTTTGATTAAAACAGATTGTAATTGATTGTTTTCCTCGGGAAACATGGAGCGAAAGCCATCCATAGTCAAGAAAAGTTCATTTCTAGTCACTCATGCCTAGAAAAGCCTTATTACTCTGTTTAAATGCCTTTATAATCCCATTATTGAAGTTATTTTGAATTGTTTTTATATTTTTTGATTAAAACAGATTGTAATTGATTGTTTGCCTTGGGAAACATGGAGCGAAAGCCATCCATAGTCAAGAAAAGTTCATTTATAGTCACTCATGCCTAGAAAAGCCTTATTACTCGGTTTAAATGCCTTTATAATCCCATTATTGAATTCATTTTGAATTTTTTTTACATTTTTTGATTAAAACAGATTGTAATTGATTGTTTGCCTTGGGAAACATGGAGCGAAAGCCATCCATTGTCAAGAAAAGATCATTTATAGCCACTCATGCCTAGAAAAGCCTTATTACTCGGTTTAAATGCCTTTATAATCCCATTATTGAATTTATTTTGAATTGTTTTTATATTTTTTGATTAAAACATATTGTAATTGATTGTTTGCCATCGGAAACATGGTGCGAAAGCCATCCATTGTCAAGAAAAGATCATTTATAGTCACTCATGCCTAGAAAAGCCTTATTACTCGGTTTAAATGCCTTTATAATCCCATTATTGAATTTATTTTGAATTTTTTTTACATTTTTTGATTAAAACAGATTGTAATTGATTGTTTGCCTTGGGAAACATGGAGCGAAAGCCATCCATTGTCAAGAAAAGATCATTTATAGCCACTCATGCCTAGAAAAGCCTTATTACTCGGTTTAAATGCCTTTATAATCCCATTATTGAAGTTATTTTGAATTGTTTTTATATTTTTTGATTAAAACAGATTGTAATTGATTGTTTGCCTTGGTAAACATGGAGCGAAAGCCATCCATCGTCAAGAAAAGTTCATTTATAGTCACTCATGCCTAGAAAAGCCTTATTACTCGGTTTAAATGCCTTTATAATCCCATTATTGGAGTTATTTTGAATTGTTTTTATATTTTTTGATTAAAACAGATTGTAATTGATTGTTTGCCTTGGGAAACATGGAGCGAAAGCCATCCATAGTCAAGAAAAGTTCATTTATAGTCACTCATGCCTAGAAAAGCCTTCTTACTCGGTTTAAATGCCTTTATAATCCCATTATTGGAGTTATTTTGAATTGTTTTTATATTTTTTGATTAAAACAGATTGTAATTGATTGTTTGCCTTGGGAAACATGGAGCGAAAGCCATCCATAGTCAAGAAAAGTTCATTTATAGTCACTCATGCCTAGAAAAGCCTTATTACTCGGTTTAAATGCCTTTATAATCCCATTATTGGAGTTATTTTGAATTGTTTTTATATTTTTTGATTAAAACAGATTGTAATTGATTGTTTGCCTTGGGAAACATGGAGCGAAAGCCATCCATTGTCAAGAAAAGATCATTTATAGCCACTCATGCCTAGAAAAGCCTTATTACTCGGTTTAAATGCCTTTATAATCCCATTATTGAATTTATTTTGAATTGTTTTTATATTTTTTGATTAAAACATATTGTAATTGATTGTTTGCCATCGGAAACATGGTGCGAAAGCCATCCATTGTCAAGAAAAGATCATTTATAGTCACTCATGCCTAGAAAAGCCTTATTACTCGGTTTAAATGCCTTTATAATCCCATTATTGAATTTATTTTGAATTTTTTTTACATTTTTTGATTAAAACAGATTGTAATTGATTGTTTGCCTCGGGAAATATGGAGCGAAAGCCATCCATTGTCAAGAAAAGATCATTTATAGTCACTCATGCCTAGAAAAGCCTTATTACTCGGTTTAAATGCCTTTATAATCCCATTATTGAATTTATTTTGAATTGTTTTTATATTTTTTGATTAAAACAGATTGTAATTGATTGTTTGCCGTGGGAAACATGGAGCGAAAGCCATCCATTGTCAAGAAAAGATCATTTATAGTCACTCATGCCTAGAAAAGCCTTATTACTCGGTTTAAATGCCTTTATAATCCCATTATTGAATTTATTTTGAATTTTTTTTACATTTCTTGATTAAAACAGATTGTAATTTATTGTTTGCCTCGGGAAATATGGAGCGAAAGCCATCCATTGTCAAGAAAAGATCATTTGTAGTCACTCATGCCTAGAAAAGCCTTATTACTCGGTTTAAATGCCTTTGTAATCCCATTATTGAATTCATTTTGAATTTTTTTTACATTTTTTGATTAAAACAGATTTTAATTGATTGTTTGCCTCGGGAAATATGGAGCGAAAGCCATCCATTGTCAAGAAAAGATCATTTGTAGTCACTCATGCCTAGAAAAGCCTTATTACTCGGTTTAAATGCCTTTATAATCCCATTATTGAATTTAATTTGAATTTTTTTTTCATTTTTTGATTAAAACAGATTGTAATTGATTGTTTTCCTCGGGAAACATGGAGCGAAAGCCATCCATAGTCAAGAAAAGTTCATTTATAGTCACTCATGCCTAGAAAAGCCTTATTACTCTGTTTAAATGCCTTTATAATCCCATTATTGAAGTTATTTTGAATTGTTTTTATATTTTTTGATTAAAACAGATTGTAATTGATTGTTTGCCTTGGGAAACATGGAGTGAAAGCCATCCATAGTCAAGAAAAGTTCATTTATAGTCACTCATGCCTAGAAAAGCCTTATTACTCGGTTTAAATGCCTTTATAATCCCATTATTGGAGTTATTTTGAATTGTTTTTATATTTTTTGATTAAAACAGATTGTAATTGATTGTTTGCCTTGGGAAACATGGAGCGAAAGCCATCCATTGTCAAGAAAAGATCAGTTATAGCCACTCATGCCTAGAAAAGCCTTATTACTCGGTTTAAATGCCTTTATAATCCCATTATTGAATTTATTTTGAATTGTTTTTATATTTTTTGATTAAAACAGATTGTAATTGATTGTTTGCCATCGGAAACATGGTGCGAAAGCCATCCATTGTCAAGAAAAGATCATTTATAGTCACTCATGCCTAGAAAAGCCTTATTACTCGGTTTAAATGCCTTTATAATCCCATTATTGAATTTATTTTGAATTTTTTTTACATTTTTTGATTAAAACATATTGTAATTGATTGTTTGCCTCGGGAAATATGGAGCGAAAGCCATCCATTGTCAAGAAAAGATCATTTGTAGTCACTCATGCCTAGAAAAGCCTTATTACTCGGTTTAAATGCCTTTATAATCCCATTATTGAATTTAATTTGAATTTTTTTTTCATTTTTTGATTAAAACAGATTGTAATTGATTGTTTTCCTCGGGAAACATGGAGCGAAAGCCATCCATAGTCAAGAAAAGTTCATTTATAGTCACTCATGCCTAGAAAAGCCTTATTACTCTGTTTAAATGTCTTTATAATCCCATTATTGAAGTTATTTTGAATTGTTTTTATATTTTTTGATTAAAACAGATTGTAATTGATTGTTTGCCTTGGGAAACATGGAGCGAAAGCCATCCATAGTCAAGAAAAGTTCATTTATAGTCACTCATGCCTAGAAAAGCCTTATTACTCGGTTTAAATGCCTTTATAATCCCATTATTGGAGTTATTTTGAATTGTTTTTATATTTTTTGATTAAAACAGATTGTAATTGATTGTTTGCCTTGGGAAACATGGAGCGAAAGCCATCCATTGTCAAGAAAAGATCATTTATAGCCACTCATGCCTAGAAAAGCCTTATTACTCGGTTTAAATGCCTTTATAATCCCATTATTGAATTTATTTTGAATTGTTTTTATATTTTTTGATTAAAACAGATTGTAATTGATTGTTTGCCATCGGAAACATGGTGCGAAAGCCATCCATTGTCAAGAAAAGATCATTTATAGTCACTCATGCCTAGAAAAGCCTTATTACTCGGTTTAAATGCCTTTATAATCCCATTATTGAATTTATTTTGAATTTTTTTTACATTTTTTGATTAAAACAGATTGTAATTGATTGTTTGCCTCGGGAAATATGGAGCGAAAGCCATCCATTGTCAAGAAAAGATCATTTATAGTCACTCATGCCTAGAAAAGGCTTATTACTCGGTTTAAATGCCTTTATAATCCCATTATTGAAGTTATTTTGAATTGTTTTTATATTTTTTGATTAAAACAGATTGTAATTGATTGTTTGCCTTGGTAAACATGGAGCGAAAGCCATCCATCGTCAAGAAAAGTTCATTTATAGTCACTCATGCCTAGAAAAGCCTTAATACTCGTTTTAAAGGCTTTTATAATCCCATAATTGAATTTAATTTGAATTTTTTTTTCATTTTTTGATTCAAACAGATTGTAATTGATTGTTTTCCTCGGGAAACATGGAGCGAAAGCCATCCATAGTCAAGAAAAGTTCATTTATAGTCACTCATGCCTAGAAAAGCCTTATTACTCTGTTTAAATGCCTTTATAATCCCATTATTGAAGTTATTTTGAATTGTTTTTATATTTTTTGATTAAAACAGATTGTACTTGATTGTTTGCCTTGGGAAACATGGAGCGAAAGCCATCCATAGTCAAGAAAAGTTCATTTATAGTCACTCATGCCTAGAAAAGCCTTATTACTCGGTTTAAATGCCTTTATAATCCCATTATTGAATTCATTTTGAATTTTTTTTACATTTTTTGATTAAAACAGATTGTAATTGATTGTTTGCCTCGGGAAACATGGAGCGAAAGCCATCCATTGTCAAGAAAAGTTCATTTATAGTCACTCATGCCTAGAAAAGCCTTATTACTCGGTTTAAATGCCTTTATAATCCCATTATTGAAGTTATTTTGAATTGTTTTTATATTTTTTGATTAAAACAGATTGTAATTGATTGTTTGCCTTGGTAAACATGGAGCGAAAGCCATCCATCGTCAAGAAAAGTTCATTTATAGTCACTCATGCCTAGAAAAGCCTTAATACTCGTTTTAAAGGCTTTTATAATCCCATAATTGAATTTAATTTGAATTTTTTTTTCATTTTTTGATTAAAACAGATTGTAATTGATTGTTTTCCTCGGGAAACATGGAGCGAAAGCCATCCATAGTCAAGAAAAGTTCATTTATAGTCACTCATGCCTAGAAAAGCCTTATTACTCGGTTTAAATGCCTTTATAATCCCATTATTGGAGTTATTTTGAATTGTTTTTATATTTTTTGATTAAAACAGATTGTAATTGATTGTTTGCCTTGGGAAACATGGAGCGAAAGCCATCCATTGTCAAGAAAAGATCATTTATAGCCACTCATGCCTAGAAAAGCCTTATTACTCGGTTTAAATGCCTTTATAATCCCATTATTGAATTTATTTTGAATTGTTTTTATATTTTTTGATTAAAACAGATTGTAATTGATTGTTTGCCATCGGAAACATGGAGCGAAAGCCATCCATTGTCAAGAAAAGATCATTTATAGTCACTCATGCCTAGAAAAGCCTTATTACTCGGTTTAAATGCCTTTATAATCCCATTATTGAATTTATTTTGAATTTTTTTTACATTTTTTGATTAAAACAGATTGTAATTGATTGTTTGCCTCGGGAAATATGGAGCGAAAGCCATCCATTGTCAAGAAAAGATCATTTATAGTCACTCATGCCTAGAAAAGCCTTATTACTCGGTTTAAATGCCTTTATAATCCCATTATTGAATTTATTTTGAATTGTTTTTATATTTTTTGATTAAAACAGATTGTAATTGATTGTTTGCCGTGGGAAACATGGAGCGAAAGCCATCCATTGTCAAGAAAATATCATTTATAGCCACTCATGCCTAGAAAAGCCTTATTACTCGGTTTAAATGCCTTTATAATCCCATTATTGAATTTATTTTGAATTTTTTTTATATTTTTTGATTAAAACAGATTGTAATTGATTGTTTGCCGTGGGAAACATGGAGCGAAAGCCATCCATTGTCAAGAAAAGATCATTTATAGCCACTCATGCCTAGAAAAGCCTTATTACTCGGTTTAAATGCCTTTATAATCCCATTATTGAATTTATTTTGAATTTTTTTTACATTTTTTGATTAAAACTAATTGTAATTGATTGTTTGCCTCGGGAAATATGGAGCGAAAGCCATCCATTGTCAAGAAAAGATCATTTATAGTCACTCATGCCTAGAAAAGCCTTATTACTCGGTTTAAATGCCTTTATAATCCCATTATTGAATTTATTTTGAATTTTTTTTACATTTTTTGATTAAAACAGATTGTAATTGATTGTTTGCCTCGGGAAATATGGAGCGAAAGCCATCCATTGTCAAGAAAAGATCATTTATAGTCACTCATGCCTAGAAAAGCCTTATTACTCGGTTTAAATGCCTTTATAATCCCATTATTGAATTTATTTTGAATTGTTTTTATATTTTTTGATTAAAACAGATTGTAATTGATTGTTTGCCGTGGGAAACATGGAGCGAAAGCCATCCATTGTCAAGAAAATATCATTTATAGCCACTCATGCCTAGAAAAGCCTTATTACTCGGTTTAAATGCCTTTATAATCCCATTATTGAATTTATTTTGATTTTTTTTTATATTTTTTGATTAAAACAGATTGTAATTGATTGTTTGCCGTGGGAAACATGGAGCGAAAGCCATCCATTGTCAAGAAAAGATCATTTATAGCCACTCATGCCTAGAAAAGCCTTATTACTCGGTTTAAATGCCTTTATAATCCCATTATTGAATTTATTTTGAATTTTTTTTACATTTTTTGATTAAAACTAATTGTAATTGATTGTTTGCCTCGGGAAATATGGAGCGAAAGCCATCCATTGTCAAGAAAAGATCATTTATAGTCACTCATGCCTAGAAAAGCCTTATTACTCGGTTTAAATGCCTTTATAATCCCATTATTGAATTTATTTTGAATTGTTTTTATATTTTTTGATTAAAACAGATTGTAATTGATTGTTTGCCGTGGGAAACATGGAGCGAAAGCCATCCATTGTCAAGAAAAGATCATTTATAGCCACTCATGCCTAGAAAAGCCTTATTACTCGGTTTAAATGCCTTTATAATCCCATTATTGAATTTATTTTGAATTTTTTTTATATTTTTTGATTAAAACAGATTGTAATTGATTGTTTGCCGTGGGAAACATGGAGCGAAAGCCATCCATTGTCAAGAAAAGATCATTTATAGCCACTCATGCCTAGAAAAGCCTTATTACTCGGTTTAAATGCCTTTATAATCCCATTATTGAATTTATTTTGAATTTTTTTTACATTTTTTGATTAAAACAGATTGTAATTGATTGTTTGCCTCGGGAAATATGGAGCGAAAGCCATCCATTGTCAAGAAAAGATCATTTATAGTCACTCATGCCTAGAAAAGCCTTATTACTCGGTTTAAATGCCTTTATAATCCCATTATTGAATTCATTTTGAATTTTTTTTACATTTTTTGATTAAAACAGATTGTAATTGATTGTTTGCCTCGGGAAACATGGAGCGAAAGCCATCCATTGTCAAGAAAAGATCATTTATAGTCACTCATGCCTAGAAAAGGCTTATTACTCGGTTTAAATGCCTTTATAATCCCATTATGGATTTTTTTTTGAATTTTTTTTACATTTTTTGATTAAAACAGATTGTAATTGATTGTTTACCTCGGGAAACATGGAGCGAAAGCCTTCCATTGTCAAGAAAAGTTCATTTATAGTCACTCATGCCTAGAAAAGCCTTATTACTCGGTTTAAATGCCTTTATAATCCCATTATTGAAGTTATTTTGAATTGTTTTTATATTTTTTGATTAAAACAGATTGTAATTGATTGTTTGCCTTGGGAAACATGGAGCGAAAGCCATCCATAGTCAAGAAAAGTTCATTTATAGTCACTTATCCCTAGCAAAGCCTTATTACTCGGTTTAAATGCCTTTATAATCCCATTATTGAATTTATTTTGAATTGTTTTTATATTTTTTGATTAAAACAGATTGTAATTGATTGTTTGCCATGGGAAACATAGAGCGAAAGCCATCCATTGTCAAGAAAAGATCATTTATAGTCACTCATGCCTAGAAAAGCCTTATTACTCGGTTTAAATGCCTTTATAATCCCATTATTGAATTTATTTTGAATTTTTTTTACATTTTTTGATTAAAACAGATTGTAATTGAATGTTTGCCTCGGGAAATATGGAGCGAATGCCATCCATTGTCAAGAAAAGATCATTTATAGTCACTCATGCCTAGAAAAGCCTTATTACTCGGTTTAAATGCCTTTATAATCCCATTATTGAATTTATTTTGAATTTTTTTTACATTTTTTGATTAAAACAGATTGTAATTGATTGTTTGCCATGGGAAACATGGAGCGAAAGCCATCCATTGTCAAGAAAAGATCATTTATAGTCACTCATGCCTAGAAAAGCCTTAATACTCGTTTTAAATGCTTTTATAATCCCATAATTGAATTTAATTTGAATCTTTTTACATTTTTTCATTAAAACAGATTCTAATTGATTGTTTGGCTCGGGAAACGTGGAGTGAAAGCCATCCATTGTCAAGAAAAGATCATTTATAGTCACTCATGCCTAGAAAAGCCTTAATACTCGTTTTAAATGCTTTTATAATCCCATAATTGAATTTAATTTGAATCTTTTTACATTTTTTCATTAAAACAGATTCTAATTGATTGTTTGGCTCGGGAAACGTGGAGTGAAAGCCATCCATTGTCAAGAAAAGATCATTTATAGTCACTCATGCCTAGAAAAGCCTTAATACTCGTTTTAAATGCTTTTATAATCCCATAATTGAATTTAATTTGAATCTTTTTACATTTTTTCATTAAAACAGATTCTAATTGATTGTTTGGCTCGGGAAACGTGGAGTGAAAGCCATCCATTGTCAAGAAAAGATCATTTATAGTCACTCATGCCTAGAAAAGCCTTATTACTCGGTTTAAATGCCTTTATAATCCCATTATTGAATTTATTTTGAATTTTTTTTAAATTTTTTGATTAAAACAGATTGTAATTGATTGTTTGCCTCGGGAAACATGGAGCGAAAGCCATCCATAGTCAAGAAAAGTTCATTTATAGTCACTAATCCCTAGCAAAGCCTTATTACTCGGTTTAAATGCCTTTATAATCCCATTATTGAATTTATTTTGAATTGTTTTTATATTTTTTGATTAAAACAGATTGTAATTGATTGTTTGCCATGGGAAACATGGAGCGAAAGCCATCCATTGTCAAGAAAAGATCATTTATAGTCACTCATGCCTAGAAAAGCCTTAATACTCGTTTTAAATGCTTTTATAATCCCATAATTGAATTTAATTTGAATCTTTTTACATTTTTTCATTAAAACAGATTCTAATTGATTGTTTGGCTCGGGAAACGTGGAGTGAAAGCCATCCATTGTCAAGAAAAGATCATTTATAGTCACTCATGCCTAGAAAAGCCTTATTACTCGGTTTAAATGCCTTTATAATCCCATTATTCAATTTATTTTGAATTTTTTTACATTTTTTGATTAAAACAGATTCTAATTGATTGTTTGCCTCGGGAAACATGGAGCGAAAGCCATCGATAGTCAAGAAAAGTTCATTTATAGTCACTTATCCCTAGCAAAGCCTTATTACTCGGTTTAAATGCCTTTATAATCCCATTATTGAATTTATTTTGAATTGTTTTTACATTTTTTGATTAAAACTTATTGTAATTGATTGGTTGCCTCGGGAAACATGGAGCGAAAGCCATCCATTGTCAAGAAAAGATCATTTATAGCCACTCATGCCTAGAAAAGCCTTATTACTCGATTTAAATGCCTTTATAATCCCATTATTGAAGTTATTTTGAATTGTTTTTATATTTTTTGATTAAAACAGATTGTAATTGATTGTTTGCCTTGGGAAACATGGAGCGAAAGCCATCCATCGTCAAGAAAAGTTCATTTATAGTCACTCATGCCTAGAAAAGCCTTATTACACGTTTTAAATGCTTTTATAATCCCATTATTGAATTTATTTTGAATTGTTTTTATATTTTTTGATTAAAACAGATTGTAATTGATTGTTTGCCGTGGGAAACATGGAGCGAAAGCCATCCATTGTCAAGAAAAGATCATTTATAGCCACTCATGCCTAGAAAAGCCTTATTACTCGGTTTAAATGCCTTTATAATCCCATTATTGAATTTATTTTGAATTGTTTTTATATTTTTTGATTAAAACAGATTGTAATTGATTGTTTGCCATGGGAAACATGGAGCGAAAGCCATCCATTGTCAAGAAAAGATCATTTATAGTCACTCATGCCTAGAAAAGCCTTATTACTCGGTTTAAATGCCTTTATAATCCCATTATTGAATTTATTTTGAATTTTTTTTACATTTTTTGATTAAAACAGATTGTAATTGATTGTTTGCCTCGGGAAATATGGAGCGAAAGCCATCCATTGTCAAGAAAAGATCATTTATAGTCACTCATGCCTAGAAAAGCCTTATTACTCGGTTTAAATGCCTTTATAATCCCATTATTGAATTCATTTTGAATTTTTTTTACATTTTTTGATTAAAACAGATTGTAATTGATTGTTTGCCTCGGGAAACATGGAGCGAAAGCCATCCATTGTCAAGAAAAGATCATTTATAGTCACTCATGCCTAGAAAAGGCTTATTACTCGGTTTAAATGCCTTTATAATCCCATTATGGATTTTTTTTTGAATTTTTTTTACATTTTTTGATTAAAACAGATTGTAATTGATTGTTTACCTCGGGAAACATGGAGCGAAAGCCTTCCATTGTCAAGAAAAGTTCATTTATAGTCACTCATGCCTAGAAAAGCCTTATTACTCGGTTTAAATGCCTTTATAATCCCATTATTGAAGTTATTTTGAATTGTTTTTATATTTTTTGATTAAAACAGATTGTAATTGATTGTTTGCCTTGGGAAACATGGAGCGAAAGCCATCCATAGTCAAGAAAAGTTCATTTATAGTCACTTATCCCTAGCAAAGCCTTATTACTCGGTTTAAATGCCTTTATAATCCCATTATTGAATTTATTTTGAATTGTTTTTATATTTTTTGATTAAAACAGATTGTAATTGATTGTTTGCCATGGGAAACATAGAGCGAAAGCCATCCATTGTCAAGAAAAGATCATTTATAGTCACTCATGCCTAGAAAAGCCTTATTACTCGGTTTAAATGCCTTTATAATCCCATTATTGAATTTATTTTGAATTTTTTTTACATTTTTTGATTAAAACAGATTGTAATTGAATGTTTGCCTCGGGAAATATGGAGCGAATGCCATCCATTGTCAAGAAAAGATCATTTATAGTCACTCATGCCTAGAAAAGCCTTATTACTCGGTTTAAATGCCTTTATAATCCCATTATTGAATTTATTTTGAATTTTTTTTACATTTTTTGATTAAAACAGATTGTAATTGATTGTTTGCCATGGGAAACATGGAGCGAAAGCCATCCATTGTCAAGAAAAGATCATTTATAGTCACTCATGCCTAGAAAAGCCTTAATACTCGTTTTAAATGCTTTTATAATCCCATAATTGAATTTAATTTGAATCTTTTTACATTTTTTCATTAAAACAGATTCTAATTGATTGTTTGGCTCGGGAAACGTGGAGTGAAAGCCATCCATTGTCAAGAAAAGATCATTTATAGTCACTCATGCCTAGAAAAGCCTTAATACTCGTTTTAAATGCTTTTATAATCCCATAATTGAATTTAATTTGAATCTTTTTACATTTTTTCATTAAAACAGATTCTAATTGATTGTTTGGCTCGGGAAACGTGGAGTGAAAGCCATCCATTGTCAAGAAAAGATCATTTATAGTCACTCATGCCTAGAAAAGCCTTAATACTCGTTTTAAATGCTTTTATAATCCCATAATTGAATTTAATTTGAATCTTTTTACATTTTTTCATTAAAACAGATTCTAATTGATTGTTTGGCTCGGGAAACGTGGAGTGAAAGCCATCCATTGTCAAGAAAAGATCATTTATAGTCACTCATGCCTAGAAAAGCCTTATTACTCGGTTTAAATGCCTTTATAATCCCATTATTGAATTTATTTTGAATTTTTTTTAAATTTTTTGATTAAAACAGATTGTAATTGATTGTTTGCCTCGGGAAACATGGAGCGAAAGCCATCCATAGTCAAGAAAAGTTCATTTATAGTCACTAATCCCTAGCAAAGCCTTATTACTCGGTTTAAATGCCTTTATAATCCCATTATTGAATTTATTTTGAATTGTTTTTATATTTTTTGATTAAAACAGATTGTAATTGATTGTTTGCCATGGGAAACATGGAGCGAAAGCCATCCATTGTCAAGAAAAGATCATTTATAGTCACTCATGCCTAGAAAAGCCTTAATACTCGTTTTAAATGCTTTTATAATCCCATAATTGAATTTAATTTGAATCTTTTTACATTTTTTCATTAAAACAGATTCTAATTGATTGTTTGGCTCGGGAAACGTGGAGTGAAAGCCATCCATTGTCAAGAAAAGATCATTTATAGTCACTCATGCCTAGAAAAGCCTTATTACTCGGTTTAAATGCCTTTATAATCCCATTATTCAATTTATTTTGAATTTTTTTACATTTTTTGATTAAAACAGATTCTAATTGATTGTTTGCCTCGGGAAACATGGAGCGAAAGCCATCGATAGTCAAGAAAAGTTCATTTATAGTCACTTATCCCTAGCAAAGCCTTATTACTCGGTTTAAATGCCTTTATAATCCCATTATTGAATTTATTTTGAATTGTTTTTACATTTTTTGATTAAAACTTATTGTAATTGATTGGTTGCCTCGGGAAACATGGAGCGAAAGCCATCCATTGTCAAGAAAAGATCATTTATAGCCACTCATGCCTAGAAAAGCCTTATTACTCGATTTAAATGCCTTTATAATCCCATTATTGAAGTTATTTTGAATTGTTTTTATATTTTTTGATTAAAACAGATTGTAATTGATTGTTTGCCTTGGGAAACATGGAGCGAAAGCCATCCATCGTCAAGAAAAGTTCATTTATAGTCACTCATGCCTAGAAAAGCCTTATTACACGTTTTAAATGCTTTTATAATCCCATTATTGAATTTATTTTGAATTGTTTTTATATTTTTTGATTAAAACAGATTGTAATTGATTGTTTGCCGTGGGAAACATGGAGCGAAAGCCATCCATTGTCAAGAAAAGATCATTTATAGCCACTCATGCCTAGAAAAGCCTTATTACTCGGTTTAAATGCCTTTATAATCCCATTATTGAATTTATTTTGAATTGTTTTTATATTTTTTGATTAAAACAGATTGTAATTGATTGTTTGCCATGGGAAACATGGAGCGAAAGCCATCCATTGTCAAGAAAAGATCATTTATTGTCACTCATGCCTAGAAAAGCCTTATTACTCGGTTTAAATGCCTTTATAATCCCATTATTGAATTTATTTTGAATTTTTTTTACATTTTTTGATTAAAACAGATTGTAATTGATTGTTTGCCTCGGGAAATATGGAGCGAAAGCCATCCATTGTCAAGAAAAGATCATTTATAGTCACTCATGCCTAGAAAAGCCTTATTACTCGGTTTAAATGCCTTTATAATCCCATTATTGAATTTATTTTGAATTGTTTTTATATTTTTTGATTAAAACAGATTGTAATTGATTGTTTGCCGTGGGAAACATGGAGCGAAAGCCATCCATTGTCAAGAAAATATCATTTATAGTCACTCATGCCTAGAAAAGCCTTATTACTCGGTTTAAATGCCTTTATAATCCCATTATTGAATTTATTTTGAATTTTTTTTACATTTTTTGATTAAAACAGATTGTAATTGATTGTTTGCCTCGGGAAATATGGAGCGAAAGCCATCCATTGTCAAGAAAAGATCATTTATAGTCACTCATGCCTAGAAAAGCCTTATTACTCGGTTTAAATGCCTTTATAATCCCATTATTGAATTCATTTTGAATTTTTTTTACATTTTTTGATTAAAACAGATTGTAATTGATTGTTTGCCTCGGGAAACATGGAGCGAAAGCCATCCATTGTCAAGAAAAGATCATTTATAGTCACTCATGCCTAGAAACGGCTTATTACTCGGTTTAAATGCCTTTATAATCCCATTATGGATTTTTTTTTGAATTTTTTTTACATTTTTTGATTAAAACAGATTGTAATTGATTGTTTACCTCGGGAAACATGGAGCGAAAGCCTTCCATTGTCAAGAAAAGTTCATTTATAGTCACTCATGCCTAGAAAAGCCTTATTACTCGGTTTAAATGCCTTTATAATCCCATTATTGAAGTTATTTTGAATTGTTTTTATATTTTTTGATTAAAACAGATTGTAATTGATTGTTTGCCTTGGGAAACATGGAGCGAAAGCCATCCATAGTCAAGAAAAGTTCATTTATAGTCACTTATCCCTAGCAAAGCCTTATTACTCGGTTTAAATGCCTTTATAATCCCATTATTGAATTTATTTTGAATTGTTTTTATATTTTTTGATTAAAACAGATTGTAATTGATTGTTTGCCATGGGAAACATAGAGCGAAAGCCATCCATTGTCAAGAAAAGATCATTTATAGTCACTCATGCCTAGAAAAGCCTTATTACTCGGTTTAAATGCCTTTATAATCCCATTATTGAATTTATTTTGAATTTTT
This sequence comes from Theobroma cacao, assembly GCF_053813885.1. Classification (NCBI taxonomy): domain Eukaryota; kingdom Viridiplantae; phylum Streptophyta; class Magnoliopsida; order Malvales; family Malvaceae; genus Theobroma; species Theobroma cacao. The sequence goes on along the minus strand of NC_142645.1, from coordinate 29,676,865 downwards.
TTTACATTTTTTGATTAAAACAGATTGTAATTGAATGTTTGCCTCGGGAAATATGGAGCGAATGCCATCCATTGTCAAGAAAAGATCATTTATAGTCACTCATGCCTAGAAAAGCCTTATTACTCGGTTTAAATGCCTTTATAATCCCATTATTGAATTTATTTTGAATTTTTTTTACATTTTTTGATTAAAACAGATTGTAATTGATTGTTTGCCATGGGAAACATGGAGCGAAAGCCATCCATTGTCAAGAAAAGATCATTTATAGTCACTCATGCCTAGAAAAGCCTTAATACTCGTTTTAAATGCTTTTATAATCCCATAATTGAATTTAATTTGAATCTTTTTACATTTTTTCATTAAAACAGATTCTAATTGATTGTTTGGCTCGGGAAACGTGGAGTGAAAGCCATCCATTGTCAAGAAAAGATCATTTATAGTCACTCATGCCTAGAAAAGCCTTATTACTCGGTTTAAATGCCTTTATAATCCCATTATTCAATTTATTTTGAATTTTTTTACATTTTTTGATTAAAACAGATTCTAATTGATTGTTTGCCTCGGGAAACATGGAGCGAAAGCCATCCATAGTCAAGAAAAGTTCATTTATAGTCACTTATCCCTAGCAAAGCCTTATTACTCGGTTTAAATGCCTTTATAATCCCATTATTGAATTTATTTTGAATTGTTTTTACATTTTTTGATTAAAACTTATTGTAATTGATTGTTTGCCTCGGGAAACATGGAGCGAAAGCCATCCATTGTCAAGAAAAGATCATTTATAGCCACTCATGCCTAGAAAAGCCTTATTACTCGATTTAAATGCCTTTATAATCCCATTATTGAAGTTATTTTGAATTGTTTTTATATTTTTTGATTAAAACAGATTGTAATTGATTGTTTGCCTTGGGAAACATGGAGCGAAAACCATCCATTGTCAAGAAAAGATCATTTATAGTCACTCATGCCTAGGAAAGCCTTATTACTCGGTTTAAATGCCTTTATAATCCCATTATTGAATTTATTTTGAATTTTTTTTACATTTTTTGACTAAAACAGATTGTAATTGATTGTTTACCTCGGGAAACATGGAGCGAAAGCCATCCATAGTCAAGAAAAGTTCATTTATAGTTACTTATGCCTAGGAAAGCCTTATTACTCGGTTTAAATGCCTTTATAATCCCATTATTGAATTTATTTTGAATTTTTTTTACATTTTTTGATTAAAACAGATTGTAATTGATTGTTTGCCTCGGGAAATATGGAGCGAAAGCCATCCATTGTCAAGAAAAGATCATTTATAGTCACTCATGCCTAGAAAAGCCTTATTACTCGGTTTAAATGCCTTTGTAATCCCATTATTGAATTTATTTTGAATTGTTTTTATATTTTTTGATTAAAACAGATTGTAATTGATTGTTTGCCGTGGGAAACATGGAGCGAAAGCCATCCATTGTCAAGAAAATATCATTTATAGCCACTCATGCCTAGAAAAGCCTTATTACTCGGTTTAAATGCCTTTATAATCCCATTATTGAATTTATTTTGAATTTTTTTTATATTTTTTGATTAAAACAGATTGTAATTGATTGTTTGCCGTGGGAAACATGGAGCGAAAGCCATCCATTGTCAAGAAAAGATCATTTATAGCCACTCATGCCTAGAAAAGCCTTATTACTCGGTTTAAATGCCTTTATAATCCCATTATTGAATTTATTTTGAATTGTTTTTATATTTTTTGATTAAAACAGATTGTAATTGATTGTTTGCCGTGGGAAACATAGAGCGAAAGCCATCCATTGTCAAGAAAAGATCATTTATAGCCACTCATGCCTAGAAAAGCCTTATTACTCGGTTTAAATGCCTTTATAATCCCATTATTGAATTTATTTTGAATTGTTTTTATATTTTTTGATTAAAACATATTGTAATTGATTGTTTGCCGTGGGAAACATGGAGCGAAAGCCATCCATTGCCAAGAAAAGATCATTTATAGCCACTCATGCCTAGAAAAGCCTTATTACTCGGTTTAAATGCCTTTATAATCCCATTATTGAATTTATTTTGAATTGTTTTTATTTTTTTTGATTAAAACAGATTGTAATTGATTGTTTGCCGTGGGAAACATGGAGCGAAAGCCATCCATTGTCAAGAAAAGATCATTTATAGCCACTCATGCCTAGAAAAGCCTTATTACTCGGTTTAAATGCCTTTATAATCCCATTATTGAATTTATTTTGAATTTTTTTTACATTTTTTGATTAAAACAGATTGTAATTGATTGTTTGCCTCGGGAAACATGGACCGAAAGCCATCCATTGTCAGGAAAAGATCATTTATAGCCACTCATGCCTAGAAAAGCCTTATTACTCGGTTTAAATGCCTTTATAATCCCATTATTGAATTTATTTTGAATTTTTTTTACATTTTTTGATTAAAACAGATTGTAATTGATTGTTTGCGTCGGGAAACATGAAGCGAAAGCCATCCATTGTCAAGAAAAGATCATTTATAGCCACTCATGCCTAGAAAAGCCTTATTACTCGGTTTAAATGCCTTTATAATCCCACTATTGAATTTATTTTAAATTGTTTTTACATTTTTTGATTAAAACAGATTGTAATTGATTGTTTGCCTCGGGAAACATGGAGCGAAAACCATCCATTGTCAAGAAAAGATCATTTATAGTCACTCATGCCTAGGAAAGCCTTATTACTCGGTTTAAATGCCTTTATAATCCCATTATTGAATTTATTTTGAATTTTTTTTACATTTTTTGACTAAAACAGATTGTAATTGATTGTTTACCTCGGGAAACATGGAGCGAAAGCCATCCATAGTCAAGAAAAGTTCATTTATAGTTACTTATGCCTAGGAAAGCCTTATTACTCGGTTTAAATGCCTTTATAATCCCATTATTGAATTTATTTTGAATTGTTTTTATATTTTTTGATTAAAACAGATTGTAATTGATTGTTTGCCGTGGGAAACATAGAGCGAAAGCCATCCATTGTCAAGAAAAGATCATTTATAGCCACTCATGCCTAGAAAAGCCTTATTACTCGGTTTAAATGCCTTTATAATCCCATTATTGAATTTATTTTGAATTGTTTTTATATTTTTTGATTAAAACATATTGTAATTGATTGTTTGCCGTGGGAAACATGGAGCGAAAGCCATCCATTGCCAAGAAAAGATCATTTATAGCCACTCATGCCTAGAAAAGCCTTATTACTCGGTTTAAATGCCTTTATAATCCCATTATTGAATTTATTTTGAATTGTTTTTATATTTTTTGATTAAAACAGATTGTAATTGATTGTTTGCCGTGGGAAACATGGAGCGAAAGCCATCCATTGTCAAGAAAAGATCATTTATAGCCACTCATGCCTAGAAAAGCCTTATTACTCGGTTTAAATGCCTTTATAATCCCATTATTGAATTTATTTTGAATTTTTTTTACATTTTTTGATTAAAACAGATTGTAATTGATTGTTTGCGTCGGGAAACATGAAGCGAAAGCCATCCATTGTCAAGAAAAGATCATTTATAGCCACTCATGCCTAGAAAAGCCTTATTACTCGGTTTAAATGCCTTTATAATCCCATTATTGAATATATTTTAAATTGTTTTTACATTTTTTAATTAAAACAGATTGTAATTGATTGTTTGCCTCGGGAAACATGGAGCGAAAACCATCCATTGTCAAGAAAAGATCATTTATAGTCACTCATGCCTAGGAAAGCCTTATTACTCGGTTTAAATGCCTTTATAATCCCATTATTGAATTTATTTTGAATTTTTTTTACATTTTTTGACTAAAACAGATTGTAATTGATTGTTTACCTCGGAAACATGGAGCGAAAGCCATCCATAGTCAAGAAAAGTTCATTTATAGTTACTTATGCCTAGGAAAGCCTTATTACTCGGTTTAAATGCCTTTATAATCCCATTATTGAATTTATTTTGAATTGTTTTTATATTTTTTGATTAAAACAGATTGTAATTGATTGTTTGCCGTGGGAAACATGGAGCGAAAGCCATCCATTGTCAAGAAAAGATCATTTATAGCCACTCATGCCTAGAAAAGCCTTATTACTCGGTTTAAATGCCTTTATAATCCCATTATTGAATTTATTTTGAATTGTTTTTATATTTTTTGATTAAAACAGATTGTAATTGATTGTTTGCCGTGGGAAACATAGAGCGAAAGCCATCCATTGTCAAGAAAAGATCATTTATAGCCACTCATGCCTAGAAAAGCCTTATTACTCGGTTTAAATGCCTTTATAATCCCATTATTGAATTTATTTTGAATTGTTTTTATATTTTTTGATTAAAACAGATTGTAATTGATTGTTTGCCGTGGGAAACATGGAGCGAAAGCCATCCATTGTCAAGAAAAGATCATTTATAGCCACTCATGCCTAGAAAAGCCTTATTACTCGGTTTAAATGCCTTTATAATCCCATTATTGAATTTATTTTGAATTGTTTTTATATTTTTTGATTAAAACAGATTGTAATTGATTGTTTGCCGTGGGAAACATGGAGCGAAAGCCATCCATTGTCAAGAAAAGATCATTTATAGCCACTCATGCCTAGAAAAGCCTTATTACTCGGTTTAAATGCCTTTATAATCCCATTATTGAATTTATTTTGAATTTTTTTTACATTTTTTGATTAAAACAGATTGTAATTGATTGTTTGCCTCGGGAAACATGGAGCGAAAGCCATCCATTGTCAAGAAAAGATCATTTATAGCCACTCATGCCTAGAAAAGCCTTATTACTCGGTTTAAATGCCTTTATAATCCCATTATTGAATTTATTTTGAATTTTTTTTACATTTTTTGATTAAAACAGATTGTAATTGATTGTTTGCGTCGGGAAACATGAAGCGAAAGCCATCCATTGTCAAGAAAAGATCATTTATAGCCACTCATGCCTAGAAAAGCCTTATTACTCGGTTTAAATGCCTTTATAATCCCACTATTGAATTTATTTTAAATTGTTTTTACATTTTTTGATTAAAACAGATTGTAATTGATTGTTTGCCTCGGGAAACATGGAGCGAAAACCATCCATTGTCAAGAAAAGATCATTTATAGTCACTCATGCCTAGGAAAGCCTTATTACTCGGTTTAAATGCCTTTATAATCCCATTATTGAATTTATTTTGAATTTTTTTTACATTTTTTGACTAAAACAGATTGTAATTGATTGTTTACCTCGGGAAACATGGAGCGAAAGCCATCCATAGTCAAGAAAAGTTCATTTATAGTTACTTATGCCTAGGAAAGCCTTATTACTCGGTTTAAATGCCTTTATAATCCCATTATTGAATTTATTTTGAATTGTTTTTATATTTTTTGATTAAAACAAATTGTAATTGATTGTTTGCCGTGGGAAACATGGAGCGAAAGCCATCCATTGTCAAGAAAAGATCATTTATAGCCACTCATGCCTAGAAAAGCCTTATTACTCGGTTTAAATGCCTTTATAATCCCATTATTGAATTTATTTTGAATTGTTTTTATATTTTTTGATTAAAACAGATTGTAATTGATTGTTTGCCGTGGGAAACATAGAGCGAAAGCCATCCATTGTCAAGAAAAGATCATTTATAGCCACTCATGCCTAGAAAAGCCTTATTACTCGGTTTAAATGCCTTTATAATCCCATTATTGAATTTATTTTGAATTGTTTTTATATTTTTTGATTAAAACATATTGTAATTGATTGTTTGCCGTGGGAAACATGGAGCGAAAGCCATCCATTGTCAAGAAAAGATCATTTATAGCCACTCATGCCTAGAAAAGCCTTATTACTCGGTTTAAATGCCTTTATAATCCCATTATTGAATTTATTTTGAATTTTTTTTACATTTTTTGATTAAAACAGATTGTAATTGATTGTTTGCCTCGGGAAACATGGAGCGAAAGCCATCCATTGTCAAGAAAAGATCATTTATAGCCACTCATGCCTAGAAAAGCCTTATCAGTCGGTTTAAATGCCTTTATAATCCCATTATTGAATTTATTTTGAATTTTTTTTACATTTTTTGAGTAAAACAGATTGTAATTGATTGTTTGCCTCGGGAAACATGGAGCGAAAGCCATCCATAGTCAAGAAAAGTTCATTTATAGTCACTTATGCCTAGCAAAGCCTTATTACTCGGTTTAAATGCCTTTATAATCCCATAATTGAATTTATTTTGAATTGTTTTTACATTTTTTGATTAAAACTGATTGTAATTGATTGTTTGCCTCGGGAAACATGGAGCGAAAGCCATCCATTGTCAAGAAAAGATCATTTATAGCCACTCATGCCTAGAAAAGCCTTATTACTCGGTTTAAATGCCTTTATAATCCCATTATTGAATTTATTTTGAATTTTTTTTATATTTTTTGATTAAAACATATTGTAATTGATTGTTTGCCGTGGGAAACATGGAGCGAAAGCCATCCATTGCCAAGAAAAGATCATTTATAGCCACTCATGCCTAGAAAAGCCTTATTACTCGGTTTAAATGCCTTTATAATCCCATTATTGAATTTATTTTGAATTGTTTTTATATTTTTTGATTAAAACATATTGTAATTGATTGTTTGCATTGGGAAACATGGAGCGAAAGCCATCCATTGCCAAGAAAAGATCATTTATAGCCACTCATGCCTAGAAAAGCCTTATTACTCGGTTTAAATGCCTTTATAATCCCATTATTGAATTTATTTTGAATTGTTTTTATATTTTTTGATTAAAACAGATTGTAATTGATTGTTTGCCGTGGGAAACATGGAGCGAAAGCCATCCATTGTCAAGAAAAGATCATTTATAGCCACTCATGCCTAGAAAAGCCTTATTACTCGGTTTAAATGCCTTTATAATCCCATTATTGAATTTATTTTGAATTTTTTTTACATTTTTTGATTAAAACAGATTGTAATTGATTGTTTGCCTCGGGAAACATGGACCGAAAGCCATCCATTGTCAAGAAAAGATCATTTATAGCCACTCATGCCTAGAAAAGCCTTATTACTCGGTTTAAATGCCTTTATAATCCCATTATTGAATTTATTTTGAATTTTTTTTACATTTTTTGATTAAAACAGATTGTAATTGATTGTTTGCGTCGGGAAACATGAAGCGAAAGCCATCCATTGTCAAGAAAAGATCATTTATAGCCACTCATGCCTAGAAAAGCCTTATTACTCGGTTTAAATGCCTTTATAATCCCATTATTGAATTTATTTTAAATTGTTTTTACATTTTTTAATTAAAACAGATTGTAATTGATTGTTTGCCTCGGGAAACATGGAGCGAAAACCATCCATTGTCAAGAAAAGATCATTTATAGTCACTCATGCCTAGGAAAGCCTTATTACTCGGTTTAAATGCCTTTATAATCCCATTATTGAATTTATTTTGAATTTTTTTTACATTTTTTGACTAAAACAGATTGTAATTGATTGTTTACCTCGGAAACATGGAGCGAAAGCCATCCATAGTCAAGAAAAGTTCATTTATAGTTACTTATGCCTAGGAAAGCCTTATTACTCGGTTTAAATGCCTTTATAATCCCATTATTGAATTTATTTTGAATTGTTTTTATATTTTTTGATTAAAACAAATTGTAATTGATTGTTTGCCGTGGGAAACATGGAGCGAAAGCCATCCATTGTCAAGAAAAGATCATTTATAGCCACTCATGCCTAGAAAAGCCTTATTACTCGGTTTAAATGCCTTTATAATCCCATTATTGAATTTATTTTGAATTGTTTTTATATTTTTTGATTAAAACAGATTGTAATTGATTGTTTGCCGTGGGAAACATGGAGCGAAAGCCATCCATTGTCAAGAAAAGATCATTTATAGCCACTCATGCCTAGAAAAGCCTTATTACTCGGTTTAAATGCCTTTATAATCCCATTATTGAATTTATTTTGAATTTTTTTTACATTTTTTGATTAAAACAGATTGTAATTGATTGTTTGCCTCGGGAAACATGGAGCGAAAGCCATCCATTGTCAAGAAAAGATCATTTATAGCCACTCATGCCTAGAAAAGCCTTATTACTCGGTTTAAATGCCTTTATAATCCCATTATTGAATTTATTTTGAATTTTTTTTACATTTTTTGATTAAAACAGATTGTAATTGATTGTTTGCGTCGGGAAACATGAAGCGAAAGCCATCCATTGTCAAGAAAAGATCATTTATAGCCACTCATGCCTAGAAAAGCCTTATTACTCGGTTTAAATGCCTTTATAATCCCACTATTGAATTTATTTTAAATTGTTTTTACATTTTTTGATTAAAACAGATTGTAATTGATTGTTTGCCTCGGGAAACATGGAGCGAAAACCATCCATTGTCAAGAAAAGATCATTTATAGTCACTCATGCCTAGGAAAGCCTTATTACTCGGTTTAAATGCCTTTATAATCCCATTATTGAATTTATTTTGAATTTTTTTTACATTTTTTGACTAAAACATATTGTAATTGATTGTTTACCTCGGGAAACATGGAGCGAAAGCCATCCATAGTCAAGAAAAGTTCATTTATAGTTACTTATGCCTAGGAAAGCCTTATTACTCGGTTTAAATGCCTTTATAATCCCATTATTGAATTTATTTTGAATTGTTTTTATATTTTTTGATTAAAACAGATTGTAATTGATTGTTTGCCGTGGGAAACATGGAGCGAAAGCCATCCATTGTCAAGAAAAGATCATTTATAGCCACTCATGCCTAGAAAAGCCTTATTACTCGGTTTAAATGCCTTTATAATCCCATTATTGAATTTATTTTGAATTGTTTTTACATTTTTTGATTAAAACAGATTGTAATTGATTGTTTGCCTCGGGAAACATGGAGCGAAAGCCATCCATTGTCAAGAAAAGATCATTTATAGTCACTCATGCCTAGAAAAGCCTTATTACTCGGTTTAAATGCCTTTATAATCCCATTATTGAATTTATTTTGAATTTTTTTTACATTTTTTGATTAAATTAGATTGTAATTGATTGTTTGCCTCGGGAAATATGGAGCGAAAGCCATCCATTGTCAAGAAAAGATCATTTATAGTCACTCATGCCTAGAAAAGCCTTATTACTCGGTTTAAATGCCTTTATAATCCCATTATTGAATTTATTTTGAATTTTTTTTATATTTTTTGATTAAAACAGATTGTAATTGATTGTTTGCCGTGGGAAACATGCAGCGAAAGCCATCCATTGTCAAGAAAAGATCATTTATAGTCACTCATGCCTAGAAAAACCTTATTACTCGGTTTAAATGCCTTTATAATCCCATTATTGAATTTATTTTGAATTTTTTTTACATTTTTGATTAAATTAGATTGTAATTGATTGTTTGCCTCGGGAAATATGGAGCGAAAGCCATCCATTGTCAAGAAAAGATCATTTATAGTCACTCATGCCTAGAAAAGCCTTATTACTCGGTTTAAATGCCTTTATAATCCCATTATTGAATTTATTTTGAATTGTTTTTACATTTTTTGATTAAAACTGATTGTAATTGATTGTTTGCCTCGGGAAACATGGAGCGAAAGCCATCCATTGTCAAGAAAAGATCATTTATAGCCACTCATGCCTAGAAAACCCGTATTACTCGGTTTAAATGCCTTTATAATCCCATTATTGAATTTATTTTGAATTGTTTTTACATTTTTTGATTAAAACAGATTGTAATTGATTGTTTGCCTCGGGAAACATGGAGCAAAAACCATCCATTGTCAAGAAAAGATCATTTATAGTCACTCATGCCTAGAAAAGCCTTATTACTCGGTTTAAATGCCTTTATAATCCCATTATTGAATTTATTTTAAATTTTTTTACATTTTTTGATTAAAACATATTGTAATTGATTGTTTGCCTCGGGAAACATGAAGCGAAAGCCATCCATTGTCAAGAAAAGATCATTTATAGCCACTCATGCCTAGAAAAGCCTTATTACTCGGTTTAAATGCCTTTATAATCCCATTATTGAATTTATTTTGAATTGTTTTTACATTTTTTGATTAAAACAGATTGTAATTGATTGTTTGCCTCGGGACACATGGAGCGAAAACCATCCATTGTCAAGAAAAGATCATTTATAGTCACTCATGCCTAGAAAAGCCTTATTACTCGGTTTAAATGCCTTTATAATCCCATTATTGAATTTATTTTGAATTTTTTTTACATTTTTTGACTAAAACAGATTGTAATTGATTGTTTACCTCGGGAAACATGGAGCGAAAGCCATCCATAGTCAAGAAAAGTTCATTTATAGTTACTTATGCCTAGCAAAGCCTTATTACTCGGTTTAAATGCCTTTATAATCCCATTATTGAATTTATTTTGAATTGTTTTTATATTTTTTGATTAAAACAGACTGTAATTGATTGTTTGCCGTGGGAAACATGGAGCGAAAGCCATCCATTGTCAAGAAAAGATCATTTATAGCCACTCATGCCTAGAAAAGCCTTATTACTCGGTTTAAATGCCTTTATAATCCCATTATTGAATTTATTTTGAATTGTTTTTATATTTTTTGATTAAAACAGATTGTAATTGATTGTTTGCCGTGGGAAACATGCAGCGAAAGCCATCCATTGTCAAGAAAAGATCATTTATAGTCACTCATGCCTAGAAAAACCTTATTACTCGGTTTAAATGCCTTTATAATCCCATTATTGAATTTATTTTGAATTTTTTTTACATTTTTTGATTAAATTAGATTGTAATTGATTGTTTGCCTCGGGAAATATGGAGCGAAAGCCATCCATTGTCAAGAAAAGATCATTTATAGTCACTCATGCCTAGAAAAGCCTTATTACTCGGTTTAAATGCCTTTATAATCCCATTATTGAATTTATTTTGAATTGTTTTTATATTTTTTGATTAAAACAGATTGTAATTGATTGTTTGCCTCGGGAAACATGGAGCGAAAGCCATCCATTGTCAAGAAAAAGTTCATTTATAGTCACTCATGCCTAGAAAAGCCTTATTACTCGGTTTAAATGCCTTTATAATCCCATTATTGAATTTATTTTGAATTGTTTTTATATTTTTTGATTAAAACAGATTGTAATTGATTGTTTGCCGTGGGAAACATGGAGCGAAAGCCATCCATTGTCAAGAAAAGATCATTTATAGTCACTCATGCCTAGAAAAGCCTTATTACTCGGTTTAAATGCCTTTATAATCCCATTATTGAATTTATTTTGAATTTTTTTTACATTTTTTGATTAAATTAGATTGTAATTGATTGTTTGCCTCGGGAAATATGGAGCGAAAGCCATCCATTGTCAAGAAAAGATCATTTATAGCCACTCATGCCTAGAAAAGCCTTATTACTCGGTTTAAATGCCTTTATAATCCCATTATTGAATTTATTTTGAATTTTTTTTACATTTTTTGATTAAAACAGATTGTAATTGATTGTTTGCCTCGGGAAACATGGAGCGAAAGCCATCCATTGTCAAGAAAAGATCATTTATAGCCACTCATGCCTAGAAAAGCCTTATTACTCGGTTTAAATGCCTTTATAATCCCATTATTGAATTTATTTTGAATTTTTTTTACATTTTTTGAGTAAAACAGATTGTAATTGATTGTTTGCCTCGGGAAACATGGAGCGAAAGCCATCCATAGTCAAGAAAAGTTCATTTATAGTCACTTATGCCTAGCAAAGCCTTATTACTCGGTTTAAATGCCTTTATAATCCCATAATTGAATTTATTTTGAATTGTTTTTACATTTTTTGATTAAAACTGATTGTAATTGATTGTTTGCCTCGGGAAACATGGAGCGAAAGCCATCCATTGTCAAGAAAAGATCATTTATAGCCACTCATGCCTAGAAAACCCGTATTACTCGGTTTAAATGCCTTTATAATCCCATTATTGAATTTATTTTGAATTGTTTTTACATTTTTTTATTAAAACAGATTGTAATTGATTGTTTGCCTCGGGAAACATGGAGCAAAAGCCATCCATTGTCAAGAAAAGATCATTTATAGTCACTCATGCCTAGAAAAGCCTTATTACTCGGTTTAAATGCCTTTATAATCCCATTATTGAATTTATTTTAAATTTTTTTACATTTTTTGATTAAAACATATTGTAATTGATTGTTTGCCTCGGGAAACATGAAGCGAAAGCCATCCATTGTCAAGAAAAGATCATTTATAGCCACTCATGCCTAGAAAAGCCTTATTACTCGGTTTAAATGCCTTTATAATCCCATTATTGAATTTATTTTGAATTGTTTTTACATTTTTTGATTAAAACAGATTGTAATTGATTGTTTGCCTCGGGAAACATGGAGCGAAAACCATCCATTGTCAAGAAAAGATCATTTATAGTCACTCATGCCTAGAAAAGCCTTATTACTCGGTTTAAATGCCTTTATAATCCCATTATTGAATTTATTTTGAATTTTTATTACATTTTTTGACTAAAACAGATTGTAATTGATTGTTTACCTCGGGAAACATGGAGCGAAAGCCATCCATAGTCAAGAAAAGTTCATTTATAGTTACTTATGCCTAGCGAAGCCTTATTACTCGGTTCAAATGCCTTTATAATCCCATTATTGAATTTATTTTGAATTGTTTTTATATTTTTTGATTAAAACAGACTGTAATTGATTGTTTGCCGTGGGAAACATGGAGCGAAAGCCATCCATTGTCAAGAAAAGATCATTTGTAGCCACTCATGCCTAGAAAAGCCTTATTACTCGGTTTAAATGCCTTTATAATCCCATTGTTGAATTTATTTTCAATTGTTTTTATATTTTTTGATTAAAACAGATTGTAATTGATTGTTTGCCGTGGGAAACATGCAGCGAAAGCCATCCATTGTCAAGAAAAGATCATTTATAGTCACTCATGCCTAGAAAAGCCTTATTACTCGGTTTAAATGCCTTTATAATCCAATTATTGAATTTATTTTGAATTTTTTTTACATTTTTTGATTAAATTAGATTGTAATTGATTGTTTGCCTCGGGAAATATGGAGCGAAAGCCATCCATTGTCAAGAAAAGATCATTTATAGTCACTCATGCCTAGAAAAGCCTTATTACTCGGTTTAAATGCCTTTATAATCCCATTATTGAATTTATTTTGAATTTTTTTTATATTTTTTGATTAAAACAGATTGTAATTGATTGTTTGCCGTGGGAAACATGCAGCGAAAGCCATCCATTGTCAAGAAAAGATCATTTATAGTCACTCATGCCTAGAAAAACCTTATTACTCGGTTTAAATGCCTTTATAATCCCATTATTGAATTTATTTTGAATTTTTTTTACATTTTTTGATTAAATTAGATTGTAATTGATTGTTTGCCTCGGGAAATATGGAGCGAAAGCCATCCATTGTCAAGAAAAGATCATTTATAGTCACTCATGCCTAGAAAAGCCTTATTACTCGGTTTAAATGCCTTTATAATCCCATTATTGAATTTATTTTGAATTGTTTTTACATTTTTTGATTAAAACTGATTGTAATTGATTGTTTGCCTCGGGAAACATGGAGCGAAAGCCATCCATTGTCAAGAAAAGATCATTTATAGCCACTCATGCCTAGAAAACCCGTATTACTCGGTTTAAATGCCTTTATAATCCCATTATTGAATTTATTTTGAATTGTTTTTACATTTTTTGATTAAAACAGATTGTAATTGATTGTTTGCCTCGGGAAACATGGAGCAAAAACCATCCATTGTCAAGAAAAGATCATTTATAGTCACTCATGCCTAGAAAAGCCTTATTACTCGGTTTAAATGCCTTTATAATCCCATTATTGAATTTATTTTAAATTTTTTTACATTTTTTGATTAAAACATATTGTAATTGATTGTTTGCCTCGGGAAACATGAAGCGAAAGCCATCCATTGTCAAGAAAAGATCATTTATAGCCACTCATGCCTAGAAAAGCCTTATTACTCGGTTTAAATGCCTTTATAATCCCATTATTGAATTTATTTTGAATTGTTTTTACATTTTTTGATTAAAACAGATTGTAATTGATTGTTTGCCTCGGGACACATGGAGCGAAAACCATCCATTGTCAAGAAAAGATCATTTATAGTCACTCATGCCTAGAAAAGCCTTATTACTCGGTTTAAATGCCTTTATAATCCCATTATTGAATTTATTTTGAATTTTTTTTACATTTTTTGACTAAAACAGATTGTAATTGATTGTTTACCTCGGGAAACATGGAGCGAAAGCCATCCATAGTCAAGAAAAGTTCATTTATAGTTACTTATGCCTAGCAAAGCCTTATTACTCGGTTTAAATGCCTTTATAATCCCATTATTGAATTTATTTTGAATTGTTTTTATATTTTTTGATTAAAACAGACTGTAATTGATTGTTTGCCGTGGGAAACATGGAGCGAAAGCCATCCATTGTCAAGAAAAGATCATTTATAGCCACTCATGCCTAGAAAAGCCTTATTACTCGGTTTAAATGCCTTTATAATCCCATTATTGAATTTATTTTGAATTGTTTTTATATTTTTTGATTAAAACAGATTGTAATTGATTGTTTGCCGTGGGAAACATGCAGCGAAAGCCATCCATTGTCAAGAAAAGATCATTTATAGTCACTCATGCCTAGAAAAACCTTATTACTCGGTTTAAATGCCTTTATAATCCCATTATTGAATTTATTTTGAATTTTTTTTACATTTTTTGATTAAATTAGATTGTAATTGATTGTTTGCCTCGGGAAATATGGAGCGAAAGCCATCCATTGTCAAGAAAAGATCATTTATAGTCACTCATGCCTAGAAAAGCCTTATTACTCGGTTTAAATGCCTTTATAATCCCATTATTGAATTTATTTTGAATTGTTTTTATATTTTTTGATTAAAACAGATTGTAATTGATTGTTTGCCTCGGGAAACATGGAGCGAAAGCCATCCATTGTCAAGAAAAAGTTCATTTATAGTCACTCATGCCTAGAAAAGCCTTATTACTCGGTTTAAATGCCTTTATAATCCCATTATTGAATTTATTTTGAATTGTTTTTATATTTTTTGATTAAAACAGATTGTAATTGATTGTTTGCCGTGGGAAACATTGAGCGAAAGCCATCCATTGTCAAGAAAAGATCATTTATAGTCACTCATGCCTAGAAAAGCCTTATTACTCGGTTTAAATGCCTTTATAATCCCATTATTGAATTTATTTTGAATTTTTTTTACATTTTTTGATTAAATTAGATTGTAATTGATTGTTTGCCTCGGGAAATATGGAGCGAAAGCCATCCATTGTCAAGAAAAGATCATTTATAGTCACTCATGCCTAGAAAAGGCTTATTACTCGGTTTAAATGCCTTTATAATCCCTTTATTGAATTTATTTTGAATTGTTTTTATATTTTTTGATTAAAACAGATTGTAATTGATTGTTTGCCTCGGGAAATATGGAGCGAAAGCCATCCATTGTCAAGAAAAGATCATTTATAGTCACTCATGCCTAGAAAAGCCTTATTACTCGGTTTAAATGCCTTTATAATCCCATTATTGAATTTATTTTGAATTGTTTTTATATTTTTTGATTAAAACAGATTGTAATTGATTGTTTGCCATGGGAAACATGGAGCGAAAGCCATCCATTGTCAAGAAAAGATCATTTATAGTCACTCATGCCTAGAAAAGCCTTATTACTCGGTTTAAATGCCTTTATAATCCCATTATTGAATTTATTTTGAATTTTTTTTACATTTTTTGATTAAAACTGATTGCAATTGATTGTTTGCCTCGGGAAACATGGTGCGAAAGCCATCCATTGTCAAGAAAAGATCATTTATAGCCACTCATGCCTAGAAAAGCCTTATTACTCGGTTTAAATGCCTTTATAATCCCATTATTGAATTTATTTTGAATTGTTTTTACATTTTTTGATTAAAACAGATTGTAATTGATTGTTTGCCTCGGGAAACATGGAGCGAAAACCATCCATTGTCAAGAAAAGATCATTTATAGTCACTCATGCCTAGAAAAGCCTTATTACTCGGTTTAAATGCCTTTATAATCCCATTATTGAATTTATTTTAAATTTTTTTACATTTTTTGATTAAAACAAATTGTAATTGATTGTTTGCCTCGGGAAACATGGGGCGAAAGCCATCCATTGTCAAGAAAAGATCATTTATAGCCACTCATGCCTAGAAAAGCCTTATTACTCGGTTTAAATGCCTTTATAATCCCATTATTGAATTTATTTTGAATTGTTTTTACATTTTTTGATTAAAACAGATTGTAATTGATTGTTTGCCGTGGGAAACATGGAGCGAAAGCCATCCATTGTCAAGAAAAGATCATTTATAGCCACTCATGCCTAGAAAAGCCTTATTACTCGGTTTAAATGCCTTTATAATCCCATTATTGAATTTATTTTGAATTGTTTTTATATTTTTTGATTAAAACAGATTGTAATTGATTGTTTGCCGTGGGAAACATGGAGCGAAAGCCATCCATTGTCAAGAAAAGATCATTTATAGTCACTCATGCCTAGAAAAGCCTTATTACTCGGTTTAAATGCCTTTATAATCCCATTATTGAATTTATTTTGAATTTTTTTTACATTTTTTGATTAAATTAGATTGTAATTGATTGTTTGCCTCGGGAAATATGGAGCGAAAGCCATCCATTGTCAGGAAAAGATCATTTATAGTCACTCATGCCTAGAAAAGCCTTATTACTCGGTTTAAATGCCTTTATAATCCCATTATTGAATTTATTTTGAATTGTTTTTATATTTTTTGATTAAAACAGATTGTAATTGATTGTTTGCCTCGGGAAACATGGAGCGAAAGCCATCCATTGTCAAGAAAAGATCATTTATAGTCACTCATGCCTAGAAAAGCCTTATTACTCGGTTTAAATGCCTTTATAATCCCATTATTGAATTTATTTTGAATTGTTTTTACATTTTTTGATTAAAACAGATTGTAATTGATTGTTTGCCGTGGGAAACATGGAGCGAAAGCCATCCATTGTTAAGAAAAGATCATTTATAGCCACTCATGCCTAGAAAAGCCTTATTACTCGGTTTAAATGCCTTTATAATCCCATTATTGAATTTATTTTGAATTGTTTTTATATTTTTTGATTAAAACAGATTGTAATTGATTGTTTGCCGTGGGAAACATGGAGCGAAAGCCATCCATTGTCAAGAAAAGATCATTTATAGTCACTCATGCCTAGAAAAGCCTTATTACGCGGTTTAAATGCCTTTATAATCCCATTATTGAATTTATTTTGAATTTTTTTTACATTTTTTGATTAAAACAGATTGTAATTGATTGTTTGCCTCGGGAAATATGGAGCGAAAGCCATCCATTGTCAAGAAAAGATCATTTATAGTCACTCATGCCTAGAAAAGCCTTATTACTCGGTTTAAATGCCTTTATAATCCCATTATTGAATTCATTTTGAATTGTTTTTACATTTTTTGATTAAAACATATTGTAATTGATTGTTTGCCTCGGGAAACATGGAGCGAAAGCCATCCATTGTCAAGAAAAGATCATTTATAGTCACTCATGCCTAGAAAAGGCTTATTACTCGGTTTAAATGCCTTTATAATCCCATTATTGAATTTATTTTGAATTTTTTTTACTTTTTTTGATTAAAACATATTGTAATTGATTGTTTGCCTCAGGAAATATGGAGCGAAAGCCATCCATTGTCAAGAAAAGATCATTTATAGTCACTCATGCCTAGAAAAGCCTTATTACTCGGTTTAAATGCCTTTATAATCCCATTATTCAATTTATTTTGAATTGTTTTTACATTTTTTGATTAAAACAGATTGTAATTGATTGTTTGCCTCGGGAAACATGGAGCGAAAGCCATCCATTGTCAAGAAAAGATCATTTACAGTCACTCATGCCTAGGAAAGCCTTATTACTCGGTTTAAATGCCTTTATAATCCCATTATTGAATTTGTTTTGAATTTTTTTTACATTTTTTGAATAAAACATAGTTTAATTGATTGTTTGCCTCGGGAAACATGGAGCAAAACCCATCCATTGTCAAGAATAGATCATTTATTGTCACTTATGCCTAGAAAAGCCTTATTACTAGGTTTAAAAGCTTTTATAATTCCATTATTGAAGTTATTTTGAATTGTTTTTATATTTTATGATTAAAGCAGATTGTAATTGATTGTTTGCCTTGAGAAACATGGAGCGAAAGCCATCCATTGTGAAGAAAAGATCATTTATAGTCACTCATGCCTAGAAAAGCCTTATTACTTAGTTTAAATGCGTTTATAATCCCATTATTGAATTTATTTTGAATTGTTTTTACATTTTTGATTAAAACAGATTATAATTGATTGTTTGCCTCGTGAAATATGGAGCGAAAGCCATCCATTGTCAAGAAAAGATCATTTATAGTCCCTCATGCCTAGAAAAGCCTTATTACTCGGTTTAAATGCCTTTATAATCCCATTATTGAATTTATTTTAAATTTTTTTACATTTTTTGATTAAAACAGATTGTAATTGATTGTTTGCCTCGGGAAACATGGGGCGAAAGCCATCCATTGTCAAGAAAAGATCATTTATAGCCACTCATGCCTAGAAAAGCCTTATTACTCGGTTTAAATGCCTTTATAATCCCATTATTGAATTTATTTTGAATTGTTTTTACATTTTTTGATTAAAACAGATTGTAATTGATTGTTTGCCTCGGGAAACATGGAGCGAAAACCATCCATTGTCAAGAAAAGATCATTTATAGTCACTCATGCCTAGAAAAGCCTTATTACTCGGTTTAAATGCCTTTATAATCCCATTATTGAATATATTTTGAATTCTTTTTACATTTTTTGATTAAAACAGATTGTAATTGATTGTTTGCCTCGGGAAACATGGAGCGAAAGCCATCCATTGTCAAGAAAAGATCATTTATAGCCAGTCATGCCTAGAAAAGCCTTATTACTCGGTTTAAATGCCTTGATAATCCCATTATTGAATATATTTTGAATTTTTTTTACATTTTTTGATTAAAACAGATTGTAATTGATTGTTTGCCTCGGGAAATATGGAGCGAAAGCCATCCATTGTCAAGAAAAGATCATTTATAGTCACTCATGCCTAGAAAAGCCTTATTACACGGTTTAAATGCCTTTATAATCCCATTATTGAATTTATTTTGAATTGTTTTTATATTTTTTGATTAAAACAGATTGTAATTGATTGTTTGCCGTGGGAAACATGGAGCGAAAGCCATCCATTGTCAAGAAAAGATCATTTATAGTCACTCATGCCTAGAAAAGCCTTATTACGCGGTTTAAATGCCTTTATAATCCCATTATTGAATTTATTTTGAATTTTTTTTACATTTTTTGATTAAAACAGATTGTAATTGATTGTTTGCCTCGGGAAATATGGAGCGAAAGCCATCCATTGTCAAGAAAAGATCATTTATAGTCACTCATGCCTAGAAAAGCCTTATTACTCGGTTTAAATGCCTTTATAATCCCATTATTGAATTCATTTTGAATTGTTTTTACATTTTTTGATTAAAACATATTGTAATTGATTGTTTGCCTCGGGAAACATGGAGCGAAAGCCATCCATTGTCAAGAAAAGATCATTTATAGTCACTCATGCCTAGAAAAGGCTTATTACTCGGTTTAAATGCCTTTATAATCCCATTATTGAATTTATTTTGAATTGTTTTTACTTTTTTTGATTAAAACATATTGTAATTGATTGTTTGCCTCAGGAAATATGGAGCGAAAGCCATCCATTGTCAAGAAAAGATCATTTATAGTCACTCATGCCTAGAAAAGCCTTATTACTCGGTTTAAATGCCTTTATAATCCCATTATTCAATTTATTTTGAATTGTTTTTACATTTTTTGATTAAAACAGATTGTAATTGATTGTTTGCCTCGGGAAACATGGAGCGAAAGCCATCCATTGTCAAGAAAAGATCATTTACAGTCACTCATGCCTAGGAAAGCCTTATTACTCGGTTTAAATGCCTTTATAATCCCATTATTGAATTTGTTTTGAATTTTTTTTACATTTTTTGAATAAAACATAGTTTAATTGATTGTTTGCCTCGGGAAACATGGAGCAAAACCCATCCATTGTCAAGAATAGATCATTTATAGTCACTTATGCCTAGAAAAGCCTTATTACTAGGTTTAAAAGCTTTTATAATTCCATTATTGAAGTTATTTTGAATTGTTTTTACATTTTATGATTAAAGCAGATTGTAATTGATTGTTTGCCTCGGGAAACATGGAGCGAAAGCCATCCATTGTCAAGAAAAGATCATTTATAGTCACTCATGCCTAGAAAAGGCTTATTACTCGGTTTAAATGCCTTTATAATCCCATTATTGAATTTATTTTGAATTTTTTTTACTTTTTTTGATTAAAACATATTGTAATTGATTGTTTGCCTCAGGAAATATGGAGCGAAAGCCATCCATTGTCAAGAAAAGATCATTTATAGTCACTCATGCCTAGAAAAGCCTTATTACTCGGTTTAAATGCCTTTATAATCCCATTATTCAATTTATTTTGAATTGTTTTTACATTTTTTGATTAAAACAGATTGTAATTGATTGTTTGCCTCGGGAAACATGGAGCGAAAGCCATCCATTGTCAAGAAAAGATCATTTACAGTCACTCATGCCTAGGAAAGCCTTATTACTCGGTTTAAATGCCTTTATAATCCCATTATTGAATTTGTTTTGAATTTTTTTTACATTTTTTGAATAAAACATAGTTTAATTGATTGTTTGCCTCGGGAAACATGGAGCAAAACCCATCCATTGTCAAGAATAGATCATTTATAGTCACTTATGCCTAGAAAAGCCTTATTACTAGGTTTAAAAGCTTTTATAATTCCATTATTGAAGTTATTTTGAATTGTTTTTACATTTTATGATTAAAGCAGATTGTAATTGATTGTTTGCCTCGGGAAACATGGAGCGAAAGCCATCCATTGTGAAGAAAAGATCATTTATAGTCACTCATGCCTAGAAAAGCCTTATTACTTAGTTTAAATGCCTTTATAATCCCATTATTGAATTTATTTTGAATTGTTTTTACATTTTTGATTAAAACAGATTATAATTGATTGTTTGCCTCGTGAAATATGGAGCGAAAGCCATCCATTGTCAAGAAAAGATCATTTATAGTCCCTCATGCCTAGAAAAGCCTTATTACTCGGTTTAAATGCCTTTATAATCCCATTATTGAATTTATTTTAAATTTTTTTACATTTTTTGATTAAAACAGATTGTAATTGATTGTTTGCCTCGGGAAACATGGGGCGAAAGCCATCCATTGTCAAGAAAAGATCATTTATAGCCACTCATGCCTAGAAAAGCCTTATTACTCGGTTTAAATGCCTTTATAATCCCATTATTGAATTTATTTTGAATTGTTTTTACATTTTTTGATTAAAACAGATTGTAATTGATTGTTTGCCTCGGGAAACATGGAGCGAAAACCATCCATTGTCAAGAAAAGATCATTTATAGTCACTCATGCCTAGAAAAGCCTTATTACTCGGTTTAAATGCCTTTATAATCCCATTATTGAATATATTTTGAATTCTTTTTACATTTTTTGATTAAAACAGATTGTAATTGATTGTTTGCCTCGGGAAACATGGAGCGAAAGCCATCCATTGTCAAGAAAAGATCATTTATAGCCATTCATGCCTAGAAAAACCTTATTACTCGGTTTAAATGCCTTTATAATCCCATTATTGAATTTATTTTGAATTGTTTTTATATTTTTTGATTAAAACAGATTGTAATTGATTGTTTGCCGTGGGAAACATGGAGCGAAAGCCATCCATTGTCAAGAAAAGATCATTTATAGTCACTCATGCCTACAAAAGCCTTATTACTCGGTTTAAATGCCTTTATAATCCCACTATTGAATTTATTTTGAATTTTTTTTACATTTTTTTATTAAAACAGATTGTAATTGATCGTTTACCTCGGGAAACATGGAGCGAAAGCCATCCATAGCCAAGAAAAGATCATTTATAGTCACTCATGCCTAGAAAAGCCTTATTACACGGTTTAAATGCCTTTATAATCCAATTATTGAATTTATTTTGAATTTTTTTTTACATTTTTGATTAAAACAGATTGTAATTGATTGTTTACCTCGGGAAACATGGAGCGAAAACCATCCATTGTCAAGAAAAGATCATTTATAGACACTCATGCCTAGAAAAGCCTTATTACTCGGTTTAAATGCCTTTATAATCCCATTATTGAATTTATTTTGAAATGTTTTTAGATTTTTTGATTAAAACAGATTGTAATTGATTGTTTGCCTCGGGAAATATGGAGCGAAAGCCATCCATTGTCAAGAAAAGATCATTTATAGCCACTCAGGCCTAGAAAAACCTTATTACTCGGTTTAAATGCCTTTATAATCTCGTTATTGAATTTATTTTGAATTTTTTTTACTTTTTTTGATTAAAACATATTGTAATTAATTGTTTGCCTAGGGAAACATGGAGCAAAACCCATCCATTGTCAAGAATAGATCATTTATAGTCACTCATGCCAAGAAAAGCCTTATTACTCGGTTTAAATGCTTTTATAATCCCATTATTGAGTTTATTTTGAATTGTTTTTACATTTTTTGATTAAAACAGATTGTAATTGATTGTTTGCCTCGGGAAACATGGAGCGAAAGCCATCCATTGTCAAGAAAAGATCATTTACAGTCACTCATGCCTAGGAAAGCCTTATTACTCGGTTTAAATGCCTTTATAATCCCATTATTGAATTTGTTTTGAATTTTTTTTACATTTTTTGAATAAAACATAGTTTAATTGATTGTTTGCCTCGGGAAACATGGAGCAAAACCCATCCATTGTCAAGAATAGATCATTTATAATCACTTATGCCTAGAAAAGCCTTATTACTCGGTTTAAATGCCTTTATAATCCCATTATTGAATTTATTTTGAATTGTTTTTACATTTTTTGATTAAAACAGATTGTAATTGATTGTTTGCCTCGGGAAACATGGAGCGAAAACCATCCATTGTCAAGAAAAGATCATTTATAGTCACTCATGCCTAGAAAAGCCTTATTACTCGGTTTAAATGCCTTTATAATCCCATTATTGAATATATTTTGAATTCTTTTTACATTTTTTGATTAAAACAGATTGTAATTGATTGTTTGCCTCGGGAAACATGGAGCGAAAGCCATCCATTGTCAAGAAAAGATCATTTATAGCCATTCATGCCTAGAAAAACCTTATTACTCGGTTTAAATGCCTTTATAATCCCATTATTGAATTTATTTTGAATTGTTTTTATATTTTTTGATTAAAACAGATTGTAATTGATTGTTTGCCGTGGGAAACATGGAGCGAAAGCCATCCATTGTCAAGAAAAGATCATTTATAGTCACTCATGCCTACAAAAGCCTTATTACTCGGTTTAAATGCCTTTATAATCCCACTATTGAATTTATTTTGAATTTTTTTTACATTTTTTTATTAAAACAGATTGTAATTGATCGTTTACCTCGGGAAACATGGAGCGAAAGCCATCCATAGCCAAGAAAAGATCATTTATAGTCACTCATGCCTAGAAAAGCCTTATTACACGGTTTAAATGCCTTTATAATCCAATTATTGAATTTATTTTGAATTTTTTTTTACATTTTTGATTAAAACAGATTGTAATTGATTGTTTACCTCGGGAAACATGGAGCGAAAACCATCCATTGTCAAGAAAAGATCATTTATAGACACTCATGCCTAGAAAAGCCTTATTACTCGGTTTAAATGCCTTTATAATCCCATTATTGAATTTATTTTGAAATGTTTTTAGATTTTTTGATTAAAACAGATTGTAATTGATTGTTTGCCTCGGGAAATATGGAGCGAAAGCCATCCATTGTCAAGAAAAGATCATTTATAGCCACTCAGGCCTAGAAAAACCTTATTACTCGGTTTAAATGCCTTTATAATCTCGTTATTGAATTTATTTTGAATTTTTTTTACTTTTTTTGATTAAAACATATTGTAATTAATTGTTTGCCTAGGGAAACATGGAGCAAAACCCATCCATTGTCAAGAATAGATCATTTATAGTCACTCATGCCAAGAAAAGCCTTATTACTCGGTTTAAATGCTTTTATAATCCCATTATTGAGTTTATTTTGTATTGTTTTTACATTTTTTGATTAAAACAGATTGTAATTGATTGTTTGCCTCGGGAAACATGGAGCGAAAGCCATCCATTGTCAAGAAAAAGTTCATTTATAGTCACTCATGCCTAGAAAAGCCTTATTACTCGGTTTAAATGCCTTTATAATCCCATTATTGAATTTATTTTGAATTTTTTTTACTTTTTTTGATTAAAACATATTGTAATTAATTGTTTGCCTAGGGAAACATGGAGCAAAACCCATCCATTGTCAAGAATAGATCATTTATAGTCACTCATGCCAAGAAAAGCCTTATTACTCGGTTTAAATGCTTTTATAATCCCATTATTGAGTTTATTTTGTATTGTTTTTACATTTTTGATTAAAACAGATTATAATTGATTGTTTGCCTCGTGAAATATGGAGCGAAAGCCATCCATTGTCAAGAAAAGATCATTTATAGTCCCTCATGCCTAGAAAAGCCTTATTACTCGGTTTAAATGCCTTTATAATCCCATTATTGAATTTATTTTAAATTTTTTTACATTTTTTGATTAAAACAGATTGTAATTGATTGTTTGCCTCGGGAAACATGGGGCGAAAGCCATCCATTGTCAAGAAAAGATCATTTATAGCCACTCATGCCTAGAAAAGCCTTATTACTCGGTTTAAATGCCTTTATAATCCCATTATTGAATTTATTTTGAATTGTTTTTACATTTTTTGATTAAAACAGATTGTAATTGATTGTTTGCCTCGGGAAACATGGAGCGAAAACCATCCATTGTCAAGAAAAGATCATTTATAGTCACTCATGCCTAGAAAAGCCTTATTACTCGGTTTAAATGCCTTTATAATCCCATTATTGAATATATTTTGAATTCTTTTTACATTTTTTGATTAAAACAGATTGTAATTGATTGTTTGCCTCGGGAAACATGGAGCGAAAGCCATCCATTGTCAAGAAAAGATCATTTATAGCCATTCATGCCTAGAAAAACCTTATTACTCGGTTTAAATGCCTTTATAATCCCATTATTGAATTTATTTTGAATTGTTTTTATATTTTTTGATTAAAACAGATTGTAATTGATTGTTTGCCGTGGGAAACATGGAGCGAAAGCCATCCATTGTCAAGAAAAGATCATTTATAGTCACTCATGCCTACAAAAGCCTTATTACTCGGTTTAAATGCCTTTATAATCCCACTATTGAATTTATTTTGAATTTTTTTTACATTTTTTTATTAAAACAGATTGTAATTGATCGTTTACCTCGGGAAACATGGAGCGAAAGCCATCCATAGCCAAGAAAAGATCATTTATAGTCACTCATGCCTAGAAAAGCCTTATTACACGGTTTAAATGCCTTTATAATCCAATTATTGAATTTATTTTGAATTTTTTTTTACATTTTTGATTAAAACAGATTGTAATTGATTGTTTACCTCGGGAAACATGGAGCGAAAACCATCCATTGTCAAGAAAAGATCATTTATAGACACTCATGCCTAGAAAAGCCTTATTACTCGGTTTAAATGCCTTTATAATCCCATTATTGAATTTATTTTGAAATGTTTTTAGATTTTTTGATTAAAACAGATTGTAATTGATTGTTTGCCTCGGGAAATATGGAGCGAAAGCCATCCATTGTCAAGAAAAGATCATTTATAGCCACTCAGGCCTAGAAAAACCTTATTACTCGGTTTAAATGCCTTTATAATCTCGTTATTGAATTTATTTTGAATTTTTTTTACTTTTTTTGATTAAAACATATTGTAATTAATTGTTTGCCTAGGGAAACATGGAGCAAAACCCATCCATTGTCAAGAATAGATCATTTATAGTCACTCATGCCAAGAAAAGCCTTATTACTCGGTTTAAATGCTTTTATAATCCCATTATTGAGTTTATTTTGTATTGTTTTTACATTTTTTGATTAAAACAGATTGTAATTGATTGTTTGCCTCGGGAAACATGGAGCGAAAGCCATCCATTGTCAAGAAAAAGTTCATTTATAGTCACTCATGCCTAGAAAAGCCTTATTACTCGGTTTAAATGCCTTTATAATCCCATTATTGAATTTATTTTGAATTGTTTTTACATTTTTTGATTAAAACAGATTGTAATTGATTGTTTGCCTCGGGAAATATGGAGCGAAAGCCATCCATTGTCAAGAAAAGATCATTTATAGTCACTCATGCCTAGAAAAGCCTTGTTACTCGGTTTAAATGCCTTTATAATCCCATTATTGAATTTAATTTGAATTGTTTTTATATTTTTTGATTAAAACAGATTGTAATTGATTGTTTGCCTCGGGAAACATGGAGCGAAAGCCATCCATTGTCAAGAAAAGATCATTTATAGTTAGTCATGCCTAGAAAAGCCTTAATACTCGCTTTAAATGCTTTTATAATCCCATAATTGAATTTAATTTGAATCTTTTTACATTTTTTGATTAAAACAGATTCTAATTGATTGTTTGCTTCGGGAAACGCGGAGTGAAAGCCATCCATTGTAAAGAAAATATCATTTGTAGTCACTCATGCCTAGAAAAGCCTTATTACTCGGTTTAAATGCCTTTATAATCCCATTATCAAATTTATTTTGAATTTTTTTTACATTTTTTGATTAAAACAGATTCTAATTGATTTTTTGCCTCGGGAAACATGGAACGAAAGCCATCCATTGTCAAGAAAAGATCATTTATAGCCACTCATGCCTAGAAAAGCCTTATTACTCGGTTTGAATGCCTTTATAATCCCATTATTGAATTTATTTTGAATTTTTTTTACATTTTTTGATTAAAACAGATTCTAATTGATTGTTTGCTTCGGGAAACGTGGAGTGAAAGCCATCGATTGTAAAGAAAATATCATTTATAGTCACTCATGCCTAGAAAAGCCTTATTACTCGGTTTAAATGCCTTTATAATCCCATTATCAAATTTATTTTGAACTTTTTTTACATTTTTTGATTAAAACAGATTCTAATTGATTTTTTGCCTCGGGAAACATGGAGCGAAAGCCATCCATTGTCAAGAAAAGATCATTTATAGCCACTCATGCCTAGAAAAGCCTTATTACTCGGTTTAAATGCCTTTATAATCCCATTATTGAATTTATTTTGAATTTTTTTTACTTTTTTTGATTAAAACATATTGTAATTAATTGTTTGCCTAGGGAAACATGGAGCAAAACCCATCCATTGTCAAGAATAGATCATTTATAGTCACTCATGCCAAGAAAAGCCTTATTACTCGGTTTAAATGCTTTTATAATCCCATTATTGTGTTTATTTTGAATTGTTTTTACATTTTTTGATTAAAACAGATTGTAATTGATTGTTTGCCTCGGGAAACATGGAGCGAAAGCGATCCATTGTCAAGAAAAAGTTCATTTATAGTCACTCATGCCTAGAAAAGCCTTATTACTCGGTTTAAATGCCTTTATAATCCCATTATTGAATTTATTTTGAATTGTTTTTACATTTTTTGATTAAAACAGATTGTAATTGATTGTTTGCCTCGGGAAATATGGAGCGAAAGCCATCCATTGTCAAGAAAAGATCATTTATAGTCACTCATGCCTAGAAAAGCCTTGTTACTCGGTTTAAATGCCTTTATAATCCCATTATTGAATTTATTTTGAATTGTTTTTACATTTTTTGATTAAAACAGATTCTAATTAATTGTTTGCTTCGGGAAACGCGGAGTGAAAGCCATCCATTGTAAAGAAAATATCATTTATAGTCACTCATGCCTAGAAAAGCCTTATTACTCGGTTTAAATGCCTTTATAATCCCATTATCAAATTTATTTTGAATTTTTTTTACATTTTTTGATTAAAACAGATTCTAATTGCTTTTTTGCCTCGGGAAACATGGAGCGAAAGCCATCCATTGTCAAGAAAAGATCATTTATAGCCACTCATGCCTAGAAAAGCCTTATTACTCGGTTTAAATGCCTTTATAATCCCATTATTGAATTTATTTTGAATTTTTTTTACATTTTTTGATTAAAACAGATTCTAATTGATTGTTTGCTTCGGGAAACGTGGAGTGAAAGCCATCCATTGTAAAGAAAATATCATTTATAGTCACTCATGCCTAGAAAAGCCTTATTACTCGGTTTAAATGCCTTTATAATCCCATTATTGAATTTATTTTGAATTTTTTTTACATTTTTTGATTAAAACAGATTGTAATTGATTGTTTACCTCGGGAAACATGGAGCGAAAGCCATCCATTGTCAAGAAAAGTTCATTTATAGTCACTCATGCCTAGAAAAGCCTTATTACTCGGTTTATATGCCTTTATAATCCCATTATTGAAGTTATTTTGAATTGTTTTTATATTTTTTGATTAAAACAGATTGTAATTGATTGTTTGCCTTGGGAAACATGGAGCGAAAGCCATCCATCGTCAAGAAAAGTTCATTTATAGTCACTCATGCCTAGAAAAGCCTTAATACTCATTTTAAATGCTTTTATAATCCCATAATTGAATTTAATTTGAATCTTTTTTACATTTTTTGATTAAAACAGATTGTACTTGATTGTTTACCTCGGGAAACATGGGGCGAAACCCATCCATAGTCAAGAAAAGTTCATTTATAGTCACTCTTGCCTAGAAAAGCCTTATTACTGGGTTTAAATGCCTTTATAATCCCATTATTGAAGTTATTTTGAATTGTTTTTATATTTTTTAATTAAAACAGATTGTAATTGATTGTTTGCCTTGGGAAACATGGAGCGAAAGCCATCCATCGTCAAGAAAAGTTCATTTATAGTCACTCATGCCTAGAAAAGCCTTAATACTAGTTTTAAATGCTTTTATAATCCCATTATTGAATTTATTTTGAATTTTTTTTACATTTTTTGATTAAAACAGATTGTAATTGATTGTTTGCCTTGGGAAACATGGAGCGAAAGCCATCCATAGTCAAGAAAAGTTCATTTATAGTCACTCATGCCTAGAAAAGCCTTATTACTCGGTTTAAATGCCTTTATAATCCCATTATTGAAGTTATGTTGAATTGTTTTTATATTTTTTGATTAAAACAGATTGTAATTGATTGTTTGCCTCGGGAAACATGGAGCGAAAGCCATCCATCGTCAATAAAAGTTCATTTATAGTCACTCATGCCTAGAAAAGCCTTAATACTCGTTTTAAATGCTTTTATAATCCCATAATTGAATTTAATTTGAATCTTTTTTACATTTTTTGATTAAAACAGATTGTAATTGATTGTTTACCTCAGGAAACATGGAGCGAAAGCCATCCATCGTCAATAAAAGTTCATTTATAGTCACTCATGCCTAGAAAAGCCTTAATACTCATTTTAAATGCTTTTATAATCCCATAATTGAATTTAATTTGAATCTTTTTTACATTTTTTGATTAAAACAGATTGTACTTGATTGTTTACCTCGGGAAACATGGGGCGAAAGCCATCCATAGTCAAGAAAAGTTCATTTATAGTCACTCATGCCTAGAAAAGCCTTATTACTCGGTTTAAATGCCTTTATAATCCCATTAGTGAAGTTATTTTGAATTGTTTTTATATTTTTTGATTAAAACAGATTGTAATTGATTGTTTGCCTTGGGAAACATGGAGCGAAAGCCATCCATAGTCAAGAAAAGTTCATTTATAGTCACTCATGCCTAGAAAAGCCTTATTACTCGGTTTAAATGCCTTTATAATCCCATTATTGAATTTATTTTGAATTGTTTTTATATTTTTTGATTAAAACAGATTGTAATTGATTGTTTGCCGTGGGAAACATGGAGCGAAAGCCATCCATTGTCAAGAAAAGATCATTTATAGTCACTCATGCCTAGAAAAGCCTTATTACTCGGTTTAAATGCCTTTATAATCCCATTATTGAATTTATTTTGAATTTTTTTTACATTTTTTGATTAAATTTGATTGTAATTGATTGTTTGCCTCGGGAAATATGGAGCGAAAGCCATCCATTGTCAAGAAAAGATCATTTATAGTCACTCATGCCTAGAAAAGGCTTATTACTCGGTTTAAATGCCTTTATAATCCTTTTATTGAATTTATTTTGAATTGTTTTTATATTTTTTGATTAAAACAGATTGTAATTGATTGTTTGCCTTGGGAAACATGGAGCGAAAGCCATCCATCGTCAAGAAAAGTTCATTTATAGTCACTCATGCCTAGAAAAGCCTTAATACTCGTTTTAAATGCTTTTATAATCCCATAATTGAATTTAATTTGAATCTTTTTACATTTTTTCATTAAAACAGATTCTAATTGATTGTTTGGCTCGGGAAACGTGGATTGAAAGCCATCCATTGTCAAGAAAAGATCATTTATAGTCACTCATGCCTAGAAAAGCCTTATTACTCGGTTTAAATGCCTTTATAATCCCATTATTGAAGTTATTTTGAATAGTTTTTATATTTTTTGATTAAAACAGATTGTAATTGATTGTTTGCCTTGGGAAACATGGAGCGAAAGCCATCCATCGTCAAGAAAAGTTCATTTATAGTCACTCATGCCTAGAAAAGCCTTAATACTCGTTTTAAATGCTTTTATAATCCCATTATTGAATTTATTTTGAATTTTTTTTACATTTTTTGATTAAAACAGATTGTAATTGATTGTTTAATTCGGGAAACATGGAGCGAAAGCCATCCATAGTCAAGAAAAGTTCATTTATAGTCACTCATGCCTAGAAAAGCCTTATTACTCGGTTTAAATGCCTTTATAATCCCATTAGTGAAGTTATTTTGAATTGTTTTTATATTTTTTGATTAAAACAGATTGTAATTGATTGTTTGCCTTGGGAAACATGGAGCGAAAGCCATCCATCGTCAAGTAAAGTTCATTTATAGTCACTCATGCCTAGAAAAGCCTTAATACTCGTTTTAAATGCTTTTATAATCCCATAATTGAATTTAATTTGAATCTTTTTACATTTTTTCATTAAAACAGATTCTAATTGATTGTTTGGCTCGGGAAACGTGGAGTGAAAGCCATCCATTGTCAAGAAAAGATCATTTATAGTCACTCATGCCTAGAAAAGCCTTATTACTCGGTTTAAATGCCTTTATAATCCCATTATTGAATTTATTTTGAATTTTTTTTACATTTTTTGATTAAAACATATTGTAATTGACTGTTTGCCTCGGGAAACTTGGAGCGAAAGCCATCCATAGTCAAGAAAAGTTCATTTATAGTCACTTATTTCTAGCAAAGCCTTATTACTCGGTTTAAATGCCTTTATAATCCCATTATTGAATTTATTTTGAATTGTTTTTACATTTTTTGATTATAACAGATTGTAATTGATTGTTTGCCTCGGGAAACATGGAGCGAAAGCCATCCATTGTCAAGAAAAGATCATTTATAGCCACTCATGCCTAGAAAAGCCTTATTACTCGGTTTAAACGCCTTTATAATCCCATTATTGAATTTATTTTGAATTATTTTTACATTTTTTGATTAAAACAGATTGTAATTGATTGTTTGCCTCGGGAAACATGAAGCCAAAACCATCCATTGTCAAGAAAAGATCATTTATAGTCACTCATGCCTAGAAAAGCCTTATTACTCGGTTTAAATGCCTTTATAATCCCATTATTGAATTTATTTTGAATTTTTTTTACATTTTTTGATTAAAACAGACTGTAATTGATTGTTTTCCTCGGGAAACATGGAGCGAAAGCCATCCATAGTCAAGAAAAGATCATTTATAGTCACTCATGCCTAGAAAAGCCTTATTACTCGGTTAAAATGCCTTTATAATCCCATTATTGAATTTATTTTGAATTGTTTTTACATTTTTTGATTATAACAGATTGTAATTGATTGTTTGCCGTGGGAAACATGCAGCGAAAGCCATCCATTGTCAAGAAAATATCATTTATAGTCACTCATGCCTAGAAAAGCCTTATTACTCGGTTAAAATGCCTTTATAATCCCATTATTGAATTTATTTTGAATTTTTTTTTACATTTTTGATTAAAACAGATTGTAATTGATTGTTTACCTCGGGAAACATGGAGCGAAAACTATCCATTGTCAAGAAAAGATCATTTATAGACACTCATGCCTAGAAAAGCCTTATTACTCGGTTTAAATGCCTTTATAATCCCATTATTGAATTTCTTTTGAATTTTTTTTACATTTTTTGATTAAAACAGATTGTAATTGATTGTTTGCCACGGGAAACATGGAGAGAAAGCCATCCATTGTCAAGAAAAGATCATTTATAGCCACTCATGCCTAGAAAAGCCTTATTACTCGGTTTAAATGCCTTTATAATCCCATTATTGAATTTATTTTGAATTGTTTTTACATTTTTTGATTAAAACAGGTTGTAATTGATTGTTTGCCTCGGGAAACATGGAGCGAAAACCATCCATTGTCAAGAAAAGATCATTTATAGTCACTCATGCCTAGAAAAGCCTTATTACTCGGTTTAAATGCCTTTATAATCCCATTATTGAATTTATTTTGATTTTTTTTTACATTTTTTGATTAAAACAGATTGTAATTGATTGTTTACCTCGGGAAACATGGAGCGAAAGCCATCCATTGTCAAGAAAAGTTCATTTATAGTCACTCATGCCTAGAAAAGCCTTATTACTCGGTTTAAATGCCTTTATAATCCCATTATTGAAGTTATTTTGAATTGTTTTTATATTTTTTGATTAAAACAGATTGTAATTGATTGTTTGCCTTAGGAAACATGGAGCGAAAGCCATCCATCGTCAAGAAAAGTTCATTTATAGTCACTCATGCCTAGAAAAGCCTTAATACTCGTTTTAAATGCTTTTATAATCCCATTATTGAATTTATTTTAAATTTTTTTACATTTTTTGATTAAAACAGATTGTAATTGATTGTTTGCCTCGGGAAACATGGAGCGAAAGCCATCCATTGTCAAAAAAAGTTCAATTATAGTCACTCATGCCTAGAAAAGCCTTATTACTCGGTTTAAATGCCTTTATAATCCCATTATTGAATTTCTTTTGAATTTTTTTTACATTTTTTGATTAAAACAGATTGTAATTGATTGTTTGCCTCGAGAAACATGGAGCGAAAACCATCCATTGTCAAGAAAAGATCATTTATAGTCACTCATGCCTAGAAAAGCCTTATTACTCGGTTTAAATGCCTTTATAATCCCATTATTGAATTTATTTTAAATTTTTTTACATTTTTTGATTAAAACAGATTGTAATTGATTGTTTCCCTCGGGAAACATGGAGCGAAAGCCATCCATTGTCAAAAAAAGTTCAATTATAGTCACTCATGCCTAGAAAAGCCTTATTACTCGGTTTAAATGCCTTTATAATCCCATTATTGAATTTATTTTGAATTTTTTTTACATTTTTTTATTAAAACAGATTGTAATTGATTGTTTACCTCGGGAAACATGGAGCGAAAGCCATCCATAGTCAAGAAAAGATCATTTATAGTCACTCATGCCTAGAAAAGCCTTATTACTCGGTTTAAATGCCTTTATAATCCCATTATTGAATTTATTTTGAATTTTTTTTTACATTTTTGATTAAAACAGATTGTAATTGATTGTTTACCTCGGGAAACTTGGAGCGAAAACCATCCATTGTCAAGAAAAGATCATTTATAGACACTCATGCCTAGAAAAGCCTTATTACTCGGTTTAAATGCCTTTATAATCCCATTATTGAATTTCTTTTGAATTTTTTTAACATTTTTTGATTAAAACAGATTGTAATTGATTGTTTGCCACGGGAAACATGGAGAGAAAGCCATCCATTGTCAAGAAAAGATCATTTATAGCCACTCATGCCTAGAAAAGCCTTATTACTCGGTTTAAATGCCTTTATAATCCCATTATTGAATTTATTTTGAATTGTTTTTACATTTTTTGATCAAAACAGGTTGTAATTCATTGTTTGCCTCGGGAAACATGGAGCGAAAACCATCCATTGTCAAGAAAAGATCATTTATAGTCACTCATGCCTAGAAAAGCCTTATTACTCGGTTTAAATGCCTTTATAATCCCATTATTGAATTTATTTTGAATTTTTTTTGCATTTTTTGATTAAAACAGATTGTAATTGATTGTTTACCTCGGGAAACATGGAGCGAAAGCCATCCATTGTCAAGAAAAGTTCATTTATAGTCACTCATGCCTAGAAAAGCCTTATTACTCGGTTTAAATGCCTTTATAATCCCATTATTGAAGTTATTTTGAATTGTTTTTATATTTTTTGATTAAAACAGATTGTAATTGATTGTTTGCCTTGGTAAACATGGAGCGAAAGCCATCCATCGTCAAGAAAAGTTCATTTATAGTCACTCATGCCTAGAAAAGCTTTAATACTCGTTTTAAATGCTTTTATAATCCCATAATTGAATTTATTTTGAATTTTTTTTACATTTTTTGATTAAAACAGATTGTAATTGATCTTTTACCTCGGGAAACATGGATCTAAAGCCATCCATAGTCAAGAAAAGTTCATTTATAGTCACTCATGCCTAGAAAAGCCTTATTACTCGGTTTAAATGCCTTTATAATCCCATTATTGAAGTTATTTTGAATTGTTTTTATATTTTTTGATTAAAACAGATTGTAATTGATTGTTTGCCTTGGGAAACATGGAGCGAAAGCCATCCATCGTCAAGAAAAGTTCATTTATAGTCACTCATGCCTAGAAAAGCCTTAATACTCGTTTTAAATGCTTTTATAATCCCATAATTGAATTTAATTTGAATCTTTTTACATTTTTTCATTAAAACAGATTCTAATTGATTGTTTGGCTCGGGAAACGTGGAGTGAAAGCCATCCATTGTCAAGAAAAGATCATTTATAGTCACTCATGCCTAGAAAAGCCTTATTACTCAGTTTAAATGCCTTTATAATCCCATTATTGAATTTATTTTAATTTTTTTTTACATTTTTTGATTAAAACAGATTGTAATTGATTGTTTGCCTCGGGAAACATGGAGCGAAAGCCATCCATTGTCAAGAAAAGATCATTTATAGCCACTCATGCCTAGAAAAGCCTTATTACTCGGTTTAAATGCCTTTATAATCCCATTATTGAATTTATTTTGAATTGTTTTTACATTTTTTGATTAAAACAGATTGTTATTGATTGTTTGCCTCGGGAAACATGGAGCGAAAACCATCCATTGTCAAGAAAAGATCATTTATAGTCACTCATGCCTAGAAAAGCCTTATTACTCGGTTTAAATGCCTTTATAATCCCATTATTGAATTTATTTTAAATTTTTTTACATTTTTTGATTAAAACAGATTGTAATTGATTGTTTGCCTCGGGAAACATGAAGCGAAAGCCATCCATTGTCAAGAAAAGATCATTTATAGCCACTCATGCCTAGAAAAGCCTTATTTCTCGGTTTAAATGCCTTTATAATCCCATTATTGAATTTATTTTGAATTTATTTTACATTTTTTGACTAAAACAGATTGTAATTGATTGTTTACCTCGGGAAACATGGAGCGAAAGCCATCCATAGTCAAGAAAAGTTCATTTATAGTTACTTATGCCAAGCAAAGCCTTATTACTCGGTTTAAATGCCTTTATAATCCCATTATTGAATTTATTTTGAATTGTTTTTATATTTTTTTATTAAAACAGATTGTAATTGATTGTTTGCCGTGGGAAACATGGAGCGAAAGCCATCCATTGTCAAGAAAAGATCATTTATAGCAACTCATGCCTACAAAAGCCTTATTACTCGGTTTAAATGCCTTTATAATCCCATTATTGAATTTATTTTGAATTGTTTTTATATTTTTTGATTAAAACAGATTGTAATTGATTGTTTGCCGTGGGAAACATGGAGCGAAAGCCATCCATTGTCAAGAAAAGATCATTTATAGTCACTCATGAGTAGAAAAGCCTTATTACTCGGTTTAAATGCTTTTATAATCCCATTATTGAATTTATTTTGAATTTTTTTTACATTTTTTGATTAAAACAGATTGTAATTGATTGTTTGCCTCGGGAAATATGGAGCGAAAGCCATCCATTGTCAAGAAAAGATCATTTATAGTCACTCATGCCTAGAAAAGCTTTATTACTCGGTTTAAATGCCTTTATAATCCCATTATTGAATTTATTTTGAATTTTTTTTTACATTTTTGATTAAAACAGATTGTAATTGATTGTTTACCTCGGGAAACATGGAGCGAAAACCATCCATTGTCAAGAAAAGATCATTTATAGCCACTCATGCCTAGAAAAGCCTTATTACTCGGTTTAAATGCCTTTATAATCCCATTATTGAATTTATTTTGAATTGTTTTTACATTTTTTGATTAAAACAGATTGTAATTGATTGTTTGCCTCGGGAAACATGAAGCGAAAACCATCCATTGTCAAGAAAAGATCATTTATAGTCACTCATGCCTAGAAAAGCCTTATTACTCGGTTTAAATGCCTTTATAATCCCATTATTGAATTTATTTTGAATTGTTTTTACATTTTTTGATTAAAACAGATTGTAATTGATTGTTTGCCTCAGGAAACATGGAGCGAAAGCCATCCATTGTCAAGAAAAGATCATTTATAGTCACTCATGCCTAGAAAAGCCTTATTACTCGGTTTAAATGCCTTTATAATCCCATTATTGAATTTATTTTGAATTTTTTTTACATTTTTTGATTAAAACAGATTGTAATTGATTGTTTACCTCAGGAAACATGGAGCGAAAGCCATCCATAGTCAAGAAAAGATCATTTATAGTCACTCATGCCTAGAAAAGCCTTATTAGTCGGTTTAAATGCCTTTATAATCCCATTATTGAATTTATTTTGAATTTTTTTTTGCACTTTTGATTAAAACAGATTGTAATTGATTGTTTACCTCGGGAAACATGGAGCGAAAACCATCCATTGTCAAGTAAAGATCATTTATAGACACTCATGCCTAGAAAAGCCTTATTACTCGGTTTAAATGCCTTTATAATCCCATTATTGAATTTCTTTTGAATTTTTTTTACATTTTTTGATTAAAACAGATTGTAATTGATTGTTTGCCACGGGAAACATGGAGAGAAAGCCATCCATTGTCAAGAAAAGATCATTTATAGCCACTCATGCCTAGAAAAGCCTTATTACTCGGTTCAAATGCCTTTATAATCCCATTATTGAATTTATTTTGAATTGTTTTTACATTTTTTGATTAAAACAGGTTGTAATTGATTGTTTGCCTCGGGAAACATGGAGCGAAAACCATCAATTGTCAAGAAAAGATCATTTATAGTCACTCATGCCTAGAAAAGCCTTATTACTCGTTTTAAATGCCTTTATAATCCCATTATTGAATTTATTTTGAATTTTTTTTACATTTCTTGATTAAAACAGATTGTAATTGATTGTTTACCTCGGGAAACATGGAGCGAAAGCCATCCATTGTCAAGAAAAGTTCATTTATAGTCACTCATGCCTAGAAAAGCCTTATTACTCGGTTTAAATGCCTTTATAATCCCATTATTGAAGTTATTTTGAATTGTTTTTATATTTTTTGATTAAAACAGATTGTAATTGATTGTTTGCCTTGGTAAACATGGAGCGAAAGCCATCCATCGTCAAGAAAAGTTCATTTATAGTCACTCATGCCTAGAAAAGCCTTAATACTCGTTTTAAATGCTTTTATAATCCCATAATTGAATTTTTTTTGAATTTTTTTTACATTTTTTTATTAAAACAGATTGTAATTGATATTTTACCTCGGGAAACATGGAGCGAAAGCCATCCATAGTCAAGAAAAGTTCATTTATAGTCACTCATGCCTAGAAAAGCCTTATTACTCGGTTTAAATGCCTTTATAATCCCATTATTGAAGTTATTTTGAATTGTTTTTATATTTTTTGATTAAAACAGATTGTAATTGATTGTTTGCCTTGGGAAACATGGAGCGAAAGTCATCCATCGTCAAGAAAAGTTCATTTATAGTCACTCATGCCTAGAAAAGCCTTAATACTCGTTTTAAATGCTTTTATAATCCCATAATTGAATTTAATTTGAATCTTTTTACATTTTTTCATTAAAACAGATTCTAATTGATTGTTTGGCTCGGGAAACATGGAGTGAAAGCCATCCATTGTCAAGAAAAGATCATTTATAGTCACTCATGCCTAGAAAAGCCTTATTACTCGGTTTAAATGCCTTTATAACCCCATTATTGAATTTATTTTGAATTTTTTTACATTTTTTGATTAAAACAGATTGTAATTGATTGTTTACCTCGGGAAACATGGAGCGAAAGCCATCCATTGTCAAGAAAAGATCATTTATAGCCACTCATGCCTAGAAAAGCCTTATTACTCGGTTTAAATGCCTTTATAATCCCATTATTGAATTTATTTTGAATTGTTTTTACATTTTTTGATTAAAACAGATTGTAATTGATTGTTTGCCTCGGGAAACATGGAGCGAAAACCATCCATTGTCAAGAAAAGATCATTTATAGTCACTCATGCCTAGAAAAGCCTTATTACTCGGTTTAAATGCCTTTATAATCCCATTATTGAATTTATTTTAAATTTTTTTACATTTTTTGATTAAAACAGATTGTAATTGATTGTTTGCCTCGGGAAACATGAAGCGAAAGCCATCCATTGTCAAGAAAAGATCATTTATAGCCACTCATGCCTAGAAAAGCCTTATTACTCGGTTTAAATGCCTTTATAATCCCATTATTGAATTTATTTTGAATTGTTTTTACATTTCTTGATTAAAACAGATTGTAATTGATTGTTTGCCTCGGGAAACATGGAGCGAAAGCCATCCATTGTCAAGAAAAGATCATTTATAGTCACTCATGCCTAGAAAAGACTTATTACTCGGTTTAAATGCCTTTATAATCCCATTATTGAATTTATTTTGAATTGTTTTTACATTTTTTGATTAAAACAGATTGTAATTGATTGTTTGCCTTCGGAAACACGGAGCGAAAGCCGTCCATTGTCAAGAAAAGATCATTTATAGTCACTCATGCCTAGAAAAGCCTTATTACTCGGTTTAAATGCCTTTATAATCCCATTATTGAATTTATTTTGAATTTTTTTTACATTTTTTGACTAAAACAGATTGTAATTGATTGTTTACCTCGGGAAACATGGAGCGAAAGCCATCCATAGTCAAGAAAAGTTCATTTATAGTTACTTATGCCTAGCAAAGCCTTATTACTCGGTTTACATGCCTTTATAATCCCATTATTGAATTTATTTTCAATTGTTTTTATATTTTTTGATTAAAACAGATTGTAATTGATTGTTTGCCGTGGGAAACATGGAGCGAAAGCCATCCATTGTCAAGAAAAGATCATTTATAGTCACTCATGCCTAGAAAAGCCTTATTACTCGGTTTAAATGCCTTTATAATCCCATTATTGAAGTTATTTTGAATTGTTTTTATATTTTTTGATTAAAACAGATTGTAATTGATTGTTTGCCTCGGGAAACATGGAGCGAAAGCCATCCATTGTCAAGAAAAGATCATTTACAGCCACTCATGCCTAGAAAAGCCTTATTACTCGGTTTAAATGCCTTTATAATCCCATTATTGAAGTTATTTTGAATTGTTTTTTAAATTTTTTGATTAAAACAGATTGTAATTGATTGTTTGCCTCGGGAAACATGGAGCGAAAGCCATCCATTGTCAAGAAAAGATCATTTATAGCCACTCATGCCTAGAAAAGCCTTATTACTAGGGTTTAAATGCCTTTATAATCCCATTATTGAATTTATTTTGAATTGTTTTTATATTTTTTGATTAAAACAGATTGTAATTGATTGTTTGCCGTGGGAAACATGGAGCGAAAGCCATCCATTGTCAAGAAAAGATCATTTATAGTCACTCATGCCTAGAAAAGCCTTATTACTCGGTTTAAATGCCTTTATAATCCCATTATTGAAGTTATTTTGAATTGTTTTTATATTTTTTGATTAAAACAGATTGTAATTGATTGTTTGCCTCGGGAAACATGGAGCGAAAGCCATCCAATGTCAAGAAAAGATCATTTATAGCCACTCATGCCTAGAAAAGCCTTATTACTCGGTTTAAATGCCTTTATAATCCCATTATTGAAGTTATTTTGAATTGTTTTTTAAATTTTTTGATTAAAACAGATTGTAATTGATTGTTTGCCTCGGGAAACATGGAGCGAAAGCCATCCATCGTCAAGAAAAGTTCATTTATAGTCACTCATGCCTAGAAAAGCCTTAATACTCGTTTTAAATGCTTTTATAATCCCATAATTGAATTTAATTTGAATCTTTTTACATTTTTTCATTAAAACAGATTCTAATTGATTGTTT
Source organism: Theobroma cacao (assembly GCF_053813885.1). Classification (NCBI taxonomy): domain Eukaryota; kingdom Viridiplantae; phylum Streptophyta; class Magnoliopsida; order Malvales; family Malvaceae; genus Theobroma; species Theobroma cacao. Next base: position 29,636,361 of record NC_142645.1, on the reverse strand, counting down.
GGCTCGGGAAACATGGAGTGAAAGCCATCCATTGTCAAGAAAAGATCATTTATAGTCACTCATGCCTAGAAAAGCCTTATTACTCGGTTTAAATGCCTTTATAACCCCATTATTGAATTTATTTTGAATTTTTTTACATTTTTTGATTAAAACAGATTGTAATTGATTGTTTGCCTCGGGAAACATGGAGCGAAAGCCATCCATTGTCAAGAAAATATCATTTATAGCCACTCATGCCTAGAAAAGCCTTATTACTCGGTTTAAATGCCTTTATAATCCCATTATTGAATTTATTTTGAATTGTTTTTACATTTTTTGATTAAAACAGATTGTAATTGATTGTTTGCCTCGGGAAACATGGAGCGAAAACCATCCATTGTCAAGAAAAGATCATTTATAGTCACTCATGCCTAGAAAAGCCTTATTACTCGGTTTAAATGCCTTTATAATCCCATTATTGAATTTATTTTAAATTTTTTTACATTTTTTGATTAAAACAGATTGTAATTGATTGTTTGCCTCGGGAAACATGAAGCGAAAGCCATCCATTGTCAAGAAAAGATCATTTATAGCCACTCATGCCTAGAAAAGCCTTATTACTCGGTTTAAATGCCTTTATAATCCCATTATTGAATTTATTTTGAATTGTTTTTACATTTCTTGATTAAAACAGATTGTAATTGATTGTTTGCCTCGGGAAACATGGAGCGAAAGCCATCCATTGTCAAGAAAAGATCATTTATAGTCACTCATGCCTAGAAAAGACTTATTACTCGGTTTAAATGCCTTTATAATCCCATTATTGAATTTATTTTGAATTGTTTTTACATTTTTTGATTAAAACAGATTGTAATTGATTGTTTGCCTTCGGAAACACGGAGCGAAAGCCGTCCATTGTCAAGAAAAGATCATTTATAGTCACTCATGCCTAGAAAAGCCTTATTACTCGGTTTAAATGCCTTTATAATCCCATTATTGAATTTATTTTGAATTTTTTTTACATTTTTTGACTAAAACAGATTGTAATTGATTGTTTACCTCGGGAAACATGGAGCGAAAGCCATCCATAGTCAAGAAAAGTTCATTTATAGTTACTTATGCCTAGCAAAGCCTTATTACTCGGTTTAAATGCCTTTATAATCCCATTATTGAATTTATTTTGAATTGTTTTTATATTTTTTGATTAAAACAGATTGTAATTGATTGTTTGCCGTGGGAAACATGGAGCGAAAGCCATCCATTGTCAAGAAAAGATCATTTATAGTCACTCATGCCTAGAAAAGCCTTATTACTCGGTTTAAATGCCTTTATAATCCCATTATTGAAGTTATTTTGAATTGTTTTTATATTTTTTGATTAAAACAGATTGTAATTGATTGTTTGCCTCGGGAAACATGGAGCGAAAGCCATCCATTGTCAAGAAAAGATCATTTACAGCCACTCATGCCTAGAAAAGCCTTATTACTCGGTTTAAATGCCTTTATAATCCCATTATTGAATTTATTTTGAATTGTTTTTTCATTTTTTGATTAAAACAGATTGTAATTGATTGTTTGCCTCAGGAAACATGGAGCGAAAGCCATCCATTGTCAAGAAAAGATCATTTATAGCCACTCATGCCTAGAAAAGCCTTATTACTAGGGTTTAAATGCCTTTATAATCCCATTATTGAATTTATTTTGAATTGTTTTTATATTTTTTGATTAAAACAGATTGTAATTGATTGTTTGCCGTGGGAAACATGGAGCGAAAGCCATCCATTGTCAAGAAAAGATCATTTATAGTCACTCATGCCTAGAAAAGCCTTATTACTCGGTTTAAATGCCTTTATAATCCCATTATTGAAGTTATTTTGAATTGTTTTTATATTTTTTGATTAAAACAGATTGTAATTGATTGTTTGCCTCGGGAAACATGGAGCGAAAGCCATCCATTGTCAAGAAAAGATCATTTATAGCCACTCATGCCTAGAAAAGCCTTATTACTCGGTTTAAATGCCTTTATAATCCCATTATTGAATTTATTTTGAATTGTTTTTACATATTTTGATTAAAACAGATTGTAATTGATTGTTTGCCTCGGGAAACATGGAGCGAAAACCATCCATTGTCAAGAAAAGATCATTTCTAGTCACTCATGCCTAGAAAAGCCTTATTACTCGGTTTAAATGCCTTTATAATCCCATTATTGAATTTATTTTGAATTTTCTTTACATTTTCTGATTAAAACAGATTGTAATTGATTGTTTACCTCGGGAAACATGGAGCGAAAGCCATCCATATTCAAGAAAAGTTCATTTATAGTCACTTATGCCTAGCAAAGCCTTATTACTCGGTTTAAATGCCTTTATAATCCCATTATTGAATTTATTTTGAATTGTTTTTATATTTTTTGATTAAAACAGATTGTAATTGATTGTTTGCCGTGGGAAACATGGAGCGAAAGCCATCCATTGTCAAGAAAAGATCATTTATAGCCACTCATGCCTAGAAAAGCCTTATTACTCGGTTTAAATGCCTTTATAATCCCATTATTGAATTTATTTTGAATTGTTTTTATATTTTTTGATTAAAACAGATTGTAATTGATTGTTTGCCGTGGGAAACATGGAACGAAAGCCATCCATTGTCAAGAAAAGATCATTTATAGTCGCTCATGCCTAGAAAAGCCTTATTACTCGGTTTAAATGCCTTTATAATCCCATTATTGAATTTATTTTGAATTTTTTTTACATTTTTTGATTAAAACAGATTGTAATTGATTGTTTGCCTTGGGAAATATGGAGCGAAAGCCATCCATTGTCAAGAAAAGATCATTTATAGTCACTCATGCCTAGAAAAGCCTTATTACTCGGTTTAAATGCCTTTATAATCCCATTATTGAATTTATTTTGAATTGTTTTTATATTTTTTGATTAAAACAGATTGTAATTGATTGTTTACCGTGGGAAACATGGAGCGAAAGCCATCCATTGTCAAGAAAAGATCGTTTATAGTCACTCATGCCTAGAAAAGCCTTATTACTCGGTTTAAATGCCTTTATAATCCCATTATTGAAGTTATTTTGAATTGTTTTTATATTTTTTGATTAAAACAGATTGTATATGATTGTTTGCCTCGGGAAACAAGGAGCGAAAGCCATCCATTGTCAAGAAAAGATCATTTATAGTCACTCATGCCTAGAAAAGCCTTATTACTCGGTTTAAATGCCTTTATAATCCCATTATTGAAGTTATTTTGAATTGTTTTTACATTTTTTGATTAAAACAGATTGTAATTGATTGTTTGCCTCGGGAAACATGGAGCGAAAGCCATCCATTGTCAAGAAAAAGTTCATTTATAGTCAATCATGCCTAGAAAAGCCTTATTACTCGGTTTAAATGCCTTTATAATCCCATTATTGAATTTATTTTGAATTGTTTTTACATTTTTTGATTAAAACAGACTGTAATTGATTGTTTGCCTCGGGAAACATGGAGCGAAAACCATCCATTGTCAAGAAAAGATCATTTATAGTCACTCATGCCTAGAAAAGCCTTATTACTCGGTTTAAATGCCTTTATAATCCCATTATTGAAGTTATTTTGAATTGTTTTTATATTTTTTGATTAAAACAGATTGTAATTGATTGTTTGCCTCGGGAAACATGGAGCGAAAGCCATCCATTGTCAAGAAAAGATCATTTATAGCCACTCATGCCTAGAAAAGCCTTATTACTCGGTTTAAATGCCTTTATAATCCCATTATTGAAGTTATTTTGAATTGTTTTTATATTTTTTGATTAAAACAGATTGTAATTGATTGTTTGCCTCGGGAAATATGGAGCGAAAGCCATCCATTGTCAAGAAAAGATCATTTATAGTCACTCATGCCTAGAAAAGCCTTATTACTCGGTTTAAATGCCTTTATAATCCCATTATTCAATTTATTTTGAATTGTTTTTACATTTTATGATTAAAGCAGATTGTAATTGATTGTTTGCCTCGGGAAACATGGAGCGAAAGCCATCCATTGTCAAGAAAAGATCATTTATAGTCACTCATGCCTAGAAAAGCCTTATTACTTAATTTAAATGCCTTTATAATCCCATTATTGAATTTATTTTGAATTGTTTTTACATTTTTGATTAAAACAGATTATAATTGATTGTTTGCCTCGTGAAATATGGAGCGAAAGCCATCCATTGTCAAGAAAAGATCATTTATAGTCCCGCATGCCTAGAAAAGCCTTATTACTCGGTTTAAATGCCTTTATAATCCCATTATTGAATTTATTTTGAATTTTTTTTACATTTTTTGATTAAAACAGATTGTAATTGATTGTTTACCTCGGGAAACATGGAGCGAAAGCCATCCATAGTCAAGAAAAGTTCATTTATAGTCACTTATGCCTAGCAAAGCCTTATTACTCGGTTTAAATGCCTTTATAATCCCATTATTGAATTTATTTTGAATTTTTTTTACATTTTTTGATTAAAACATAGTTTAATTGATTGTTTGCCTCGGGAAACATGGAGCAAAACCCATCCATTGTGAAGAATAGATCATTTATAGTCACTCATGCCTAGAAAAGCCTTATTACTAGGTTTAAAAGCTTTTATAATCCCATTATTGAAGTTATTTTGAATTGTTTTTACATTTTATGATTAAAGCAGATTGTAATTGATTGTTTGCCTCGGGAAACATGGAGCGAAAGCCATCCATTGTCAAGAAAAGATCATTTATAGTCACTCATGCCTAGAAAAGCCTTATTACTTAATTTAAATGCCTTTATAATCCCATTATTGAATTTATTTTGAATTGTTTTTACATTTTTGATTAAAACAGATTATAATTGATTGTTTGCCTCGTGAAATATGGAGCGAAAGCCATCCATTGTCAAGAAAAGATCATTTATAGTCCCGCATGCCTAGAAAAGCCTTATTACTCGGTTTAAATGCCTTTATAATCCCATTATTGAATTTTTTTTGAATTTTTTTTACATTTTTTGATTAAAACAGATTGTAATTGATTGTTTACCTCGGGAAACATGGAGCGAAAGCCATCCATAGTCAAGAAAAGATCATTTACAGTCACTCATGCCTAGAAAAGCCTTATTACTCGGTTTAAATGCCTTTATAATCCCATTATTGAATTTGTTTTGAATTTTTTTTACATTTTTTGATTAAAACATAGTTTAATTGATTGTTTGCCTCGGGAAACATGGAGCAAAACCCATCCATTGTGAAGAATAGATCATTTATAGTCACTCATGCCTAGAAAAGCCTTATTACTAGGTTTAAAAGCTTTTATAATCCCATTATTGAAGTTATTTTGAATTGTTTTTACATTTTATGATTAAAGCAGATTGTAATTGATTGTTTGTCTCGGGAAACATGGAGCGAAAGCCATCCATTGTCAAGAAAAGATCATTTATAGTCACTCATGCCTAGAAAAGCCTTATTACTTAATTTAAATGCCTTTATAATCCCATTATTGAATTTATTTTGAGTTGTTTTTACATTTTTGATTAAAACAGATTATAATTGATTGTTTGCCTCGTGAAATATGGAGCGAAAGCCATCCATTGTCAAGAAAAGATCATTTATAGTCCCGCATGCGTAGAAAAGCCTTATTACTCGGTTTAAATGCCTTTATAATCTCATTATTGAATTTATTTTGAATTGTTTTTACATTTTTTGATTAAAACAGATTGTAATTGATTGTTTGCCTCGGGAAACATGGAGCGAAAGCCATCCATTGTCAAGAAAAGATCATTTATAGCCACTCATGCCTAGAAAAGCGTTATTACTCGGTTTAAATGCCTTTATAATCCCATTATTGAATTTATTTTGAATTGTTTTTACATTTTTTGATTAAAACAGATTGTAATTGATTGTTTGCCTCGGGAAACATGGAGCGAAAGCCATCCATTGTCAAGAAAAGATCATTTATAGCCACTCATGCCTAGAAAAGCCTTATTACTAGGGTTTAAATGCCTTTATAATCCCATTATTGAATTTATTTTGAATTGTTTTTATATTTTTTGATTAAAACAGATTGTAATTGATTGTTTGCCGTGGGAAACATGGAGCGAAAGCCATCCATTGTCAAGAAAAGATCATTTATAGTCACTCATGCCTAGAAAAGCCTTATTACTCGGTTTAAATGCCTTTATATTCCCATTATTGAATTTATTTTGAATTTTTTTTACATTTTTTGATTAAAACAGATTGTAATTGATTGTTTACCTCGGGAAAGATGGAGCGAAAGCCATCCATAGTCAAGAAAAGTTCATTTATAGTCACTTACGCCTAGCAAAGCCTTATTACTCGGTTTAAATGCCTTTATAATCCCATTATTGAATTTATTTTGAATTGTTTTTACTTTTTTGATTAAAACAGATTATAATTGATTGTTTGCCTCGTGAAATATGGAGCGAAAGCCATCCATTGTCAAGAAAAGATCATTTATAGTCCCGCATGCGTAGAAAAGCCTTATTACTCGGTTTAAATGCCTTTATAATCTCATTATTGAATTTATTTTGAATTGTTTTTACATTTTTTGATTAAAACAGATTGTAATTGATTGTTTGCCTCGGGAAACATGGAGCGAAAGCCATCCATTGTCAAGAAAAGATCATTTATAGCCACTCATGCCTAGAAAAGCCTTATTACTCGGTTTAAATGCCTTTATAATCCCATTATTGAATTTATTTTGAATTGTTTTTACATTTTTTGATTAAAACAGATTGTAATTGATTGTTTGCCTCGGGAAACATGGAGCGAAAGCCATCCATTGTCAAGAAAAGATCATTTATAGCCACTCATGCCTAGAAAAGCCTCATTACTAGGGTTTAAATGCCTTTATAATCCCATTATTGAATTTATTTTGAATTGTTTTTATATTTTTTGATTAAAACAGATTGTAATTGATTGTTTGCCGTGGGAAACATGGAGCGAAAGCCATCCATTGTCAAGAAAAGATCATTTATAGTCACTCATGCCTAGAAAAGCCTTATTACTCGGTTTAAATGCCTTTATAATCCCATTATTGAATTTATTTTGAATTTTTTTTACATTTTTTGATTAAAACAGATTGTAATTGATTGTTTACCTCGGGAAACATGGAGCGAAAGCCATCCATAGTCAAGAAAAGTTCATTTATAGTCACTTATGCCTAGCAAAGCCTTATTACTCGGTTTAAATGCCTTTATAATCCCATTATTGAATTTATTTTGAATTGTTTTTACATTTTTGATTAAAACAGATTATAATTGATTGTTTGCCTCGTGAAATATGGAGCGAAAGCCATCCATTGTCAAGAAAAGATCATTTATAGTCCCGCATGCCTAGAAAAGCCTTATTACTCGGTTTAAATGCCTTTATAATCTCATTATTGAAATTATTTTGAATTGTTTTTACATTTTTTGATTAAAACAGATTGTAATTGATTGTTTGCCTCGGGAAACATGGAGCGAAAGCCATCCATTGTCAAGAAAAGATCATTTATAGCCACTCATGCCTAGAAAAGCCTTATTACTCGGTTTAAATGCCTTTATAATCCCATTATTGAATTTATTTTGAATTGTTTTTACATTTTTTGATTAAAACAGATTGTAATTGATTGTTTGCCTCGGGAAACATGGAGCGAAAACCATCCATTATCAAGAAAAGATTATTTATAGTCACTCATGCCTAGAAAAGCCTTATTACTCGGTTTAAATGCCTTTATAATCCCATTATTGAATTTATTTTGAATTGTTTTTACATTTTTGATTAAAACAGATTATAATTGATTGTTTGCCTCGGGAAACATGGAGCGAAAGCCATCCATTGTCAAGAAAAGATCATTTATAGTCACTCATGCCTAGAAAAGCCTTATTACTCGGTTTAAATGCCTTTATATTCCCATTATTGAATTTATTTTGAATTTTTTTTACATTTTTTGATTAAAACAGATTGTAATTGATTGTTTGCCTCGGGAAACATGGAGCGAAAGCCATCCATTGTCAAGAAAAAGTTCATTTATAGTCACTCATGCCTAGAAAAGCCTTATTACTCGGTTTAAATGCCTTTATAATCCCATTATTGAATTTGTTTTGAATTTTTTTTACATTTTTTGATTAAAGCATAGTTTAATTGATTGTTTGCCTCGGGAAACATGGAGCGAAAGCCATCCATTGTCAAGAAAAGATCATTTATAGCCACTCATGCCTAGAAAAGCCTTATTACTCGGTTTAAATGCCTTTATAATCTCATTATTGAATTTATTTTGAATTGTTTTTACATTTTTTGATTAAAACAGATTGTAATTGATTGTTTGCCTCGGGAAACGTGGAGCGAAAACCATCCATTGCCAAGAAAAGATCATTTATAGTCACTCATGCCTAGAAAAGCCTTATTACTCGGTTTAAATGCCTTTATAATCCCATTATTGAATTTATTTTGAATTCTTTTTACATTTTTTGATTAAAACAGATTGTAATTGATTGTTTACCTCGGGAAACATGGAGCGAAAGCCATCCATTGTCAAGAAAAGATCATTTATAGCCACTCATGCCTAGAAAAGCCTTATTACTAGGGTTTAAATGCCTTTATAATCCCATTATTGAATTTATTTTGAATTGTTTTTACATTTTTTGATTAAAACAGATTGTGATTGATTGTTTGCCTCGGGAAACATGGAGCGAAAACAATCCATTGTCAAGAAAATATCATTTATAGTCACTCATGCCTAGAAAAGCCTTATTACTCGGTTTAAATGCCTTTATAATCCCATTATTGAATTTATTTTGAATTGTTTTTACATTTTTTGATTAAAACAGATTGTAATTGATTGTTTGCCTCAGGAAACATGGAGCGAAAGCCATCCATTGTCAAGAAAAGATCATTTATAGTCACTCATGCCTAGAAAAGCCTTATTACTCGGTTTAAATGCCTTTATAATCCCATTATTGAATTTATTTTGAATTGTTTTTACATTTTTTGATTAAAACAGATTGTAATTGATTGTTTGCCTCGGGAAACATGGAGCGAAAGCCATCCATTGTCAAGAAAAGATCATTTATAGTCACTCATGCCTAGAAAAGCCTTATTACTCGATTTAAATGCCTTTATAATCCCATTATTGAAGTTATTTTGAATTGTTTTTATATTTTTTGATTAAAACAGATTGTAATTGATTGATTTCCTTGGGAAACATGGAGCGAAAGCCATCCATCGTCAAGAAAAGTTCATTTATAGTCACTCATGCCTAGAAAAGCCTTAATACTCGTTTTAAATGCTTTTATAATCCCATAATTGAATTTAATTTGAATCTTTTTACATTTTTTGATTAAAACAGATTCTAATTGATTGTTTGCCTCGGGAAACGTGGAGTGAAAGCCATCCATTGTCAAGAAATGATCATTTATAGTCACTCATGCCTAGAAAAGCCTTATTACTCGGTTTAAATGCCTTTATAATCCCATTATTGAATTTGTTTTGAATTTTTTTTACATTTTTTGATTAAAACATAATTTAATCGATTGTTTGCCTCAGGAAACATGGAGAAAAACCCATCCATTGTCAAGAATAGATCATTTATAGTCACTTATGCCTAGAAAAGCCTTATTACTAGGTTTACAAGCTTTTATAATCCCATTATTGAAGTTATTTTGAATTGTTTTTACATTTTATGATTAATACAGATTGTAATTGATTGTTTGCCTCGGGAAACATGGAGCGAAAGCCATCCATTGTCAAGAAAAGATCATTTATAGCCACTCATGCCTAGAAAAGCCTTATTACTAGGGTTTAAATGCCTTTATAATCCCATTATTGAATTTATTTTGAATTGTTTTTATATTTTTTGATTAAAACAGATTGTAATTGATTGTTTGCCTCGGGAAACATGGAGCGAAAGCCATCCATTGTCAAGAAAAGATCATTTATAGCCACTCATGCCTAGAAAAGCCTTATTACTCGGTTTAAATGCCTTTAAAATCCCATTATTGAATTTATTTTGAATTGTTTTTACATTTTTTGATTAAAACAGATTGTAATTGATTGTTTGCCTCGGGAAACATGGAGCGAAAACCATCCATTGTCAAGAAAAGATCATTTATAGTCACTCATGCCTAGAAAAGCCTTATTACTCGGTTTAAATGCCTTTATAATCCCATTATTGAATTTATTTTGAATTGTTTTTACATTTTTTGATTACAACAGATTGTAATTGATTGTTTGCCTCGGGAAACATGGAGCGAAAGCCATCCATTGTCAAGAAAAGATCATTTATAGCCACTCATGCCGAGAAAAGCCTTATTACTAGGGTTTAAATGCCTTTATAATCCCATTATTGAATTTATTTTGAACTGTTTTTATATTTTTTGATTAAAACAGATTGTAATTGATTGTTTGCCTCGGGAAACATGGAGCGATAGCCATCCATTGTCAAGAAAAGATCATTTATAGCCACTCATGCCTAGAAAAGCCTTATTACTCGGTTTAAATGCCTTTATAATCCCATTTTTGAATTTATTTTGAATTGTTTTTACATTTTTTGATTAAAACAGATTGTAATTGATTGTTTGCCTCGGGAAACATGGAGCGAAAACCATCCATTGTCAAGAAAAGATCATTTATAGTCACTCATGCCTAGAAAAGCCTTATTACTCGGTTTAAATGCCTTTATAATCCCATTATTGAATTTATTTTGAATTTTTTTTACATTTTTTGATTAAAACAGATTGTAATTGATTGTTTGCCTCGGGAAATATGGAGCGAAAGCCATCCATTGTCAAGAAAAGATCATTTATAGTCACTCATGCCTAGAAAAGCCTTATTACTCGGTTTAAATGCCTTTATAATCCCATTATTCAATTTATTTTGAATTGTTTTTACATTTTTTGGTTAAAACATATTGTAATTGATTGTTTGCCTCGGGAAACATGGAGCGAAAGCCATCCATTGTCAAGAAAAGATCATTTACAGTCACCCATGCCTAGAAAAGCCTTATTACTCGGTTTAAATGCCTTTATAATCCCATTATTGAATTTGTTTTGAATTTTTTTTACATTTTTTGATTAAAACATAGTTTAATTGATTGTTTGCCTCGGGAAACATGGAGCAAAACCCATCCATTGTGAAGAATAGATCATTTATAGTCACTCATGCCTAGAAAAGCCTTATTACTAGGTTTAAATGCCTTTATAATCCCATTATTGAATTTATTTTGAATTGTTTTTATATTTTTTGATTAAAACAGATTGTAATTGATTGTTTGCCTCGGGAAACATGGAGCGAAAGCCATCCATTGTCAAGAAAAGATCATTTATAGCCACTCATGCCTAGAAAAGCCTTATTACTAGGGTTTAAATGCCTTTATAATCCCATTATTGAATTTATTTTGAATTGTTTTTATATTTTTTGATTAAAACAGATTGTAATTGATTGTTTGCCTCGGGAAACATGGAGCGAAAGCCATCCATTGTCAAGAAAAGATCATTTATAGCCACTCATGCCTAGAAAAGCCTTATTACTCGGTTTAAATGCCTTTAAAATCCCATTATTGAATTTATTTTGAATTGTTTTTACATTTTTTGATTAAAACAGATTGTAATTGATTGTTTGCCTCGGGAAACATGGAGCGAAAACCATCCATTGTCAAGAAAAGATCATTTATAGTCACTCATGCCTAGAAAAGCCTTATTACTCGGTTTAAATGCCTTTATAATCCCATTATTGAATTTATTTTGAATTGTTTTTACATTTTTTGATTACAACAGATTGTAATTGATTGTTTGCCTCGGGAAACATGGAGCGAAAGCCATCCATTGTCAAGAAAAGATCATTTATAGCCACTCATGCCGAGAAAAGCCTTATTACTAGGGTTTAAATGCCTTTATAATCCCATTATTGAATTTATTTTGAACTGTTTTTATATTTTTTGATTAAAACAGATTGTAATTGATTGTTTGCCTCGGGAAACATGGAGCGATAGCCATCCATTGTCAAGAAAAGATCATTTATAGCCACTCATGCCTAGAAAAGCCTTATTACTCGGTTTAAATGCCTTTATAATCCCATTATTGAATTTATTTTGAATTGTTTTTATATTTTTTGATTAAAACAGATTGTAATTGATTGTTTACCGTGGGAAACATGGAGCGAAAGCCATCCATTGTCAAGAAAAGATCGTTTATAGTCACTCATGCCTAGAAAAGCCTTATTACTCGGTTTAAATGCCTTTATAATCCCATTATTGAAGTTATTTTGAATTGTTTTTATATTTTTTGATTAAAACAGATTGTATATGATTGTTTGCCTCGGGAAACAAGGAGCGAAAGCCATCCATTGTCAAGAAAAGATCATTTATAGTCACTCATGCCTAGAAAAGCCTTATTACTCGGTTTAAATGCCTTTATAATCCCATTATTGAAGTTATTTTGAATTGTTTTTACATTTTTTGATTAAAACAGATTGTAATTGATTGTTTGCCTCGGGAAACATGGAGCGAAAGCCATCCATTGTCAAGAAAAAGTTCATTTATAGTCAATCATGCCTAGAAAAGCCTTATTACTCGGTTTAAATGCCTTTATAATCCCATTATTGAATTTATTTTGAATTGTTTTTACATTTTTTGATTAAAACAGACTGTAATTGATTGTTTGCCTCGGGAAACATGGAGCGAAAACCATCCATTGTCAAGAAAAGATCATTTATAGTCACTCATGCCTAGAAAAGCCTTATTACTCGGTTTAATGCCTTTATAATCCCATTATTGAAGTTATTTTGAATTGTTTTTATATTTTTTGATTAAAACAGATTGTAATTGATTGTTTGCCTCGGGAAACATGGAGCGAAAGCCATCCATTGTCAAGAAAAGATCATTTATAGTCACTCATGCCTAGAAAAGCCTTATTACTTAATTTAAATGCCTTTATAATCCCATTATTGAATTTATTTTGAATTGTTTTTACATTTTTGATTAAAACAGATTATAATTGATTGTTTGCCTCGTGAAATATGGAGCGAAAGCCATCCATTGTCAAGAAAAGATCATTTATAGTCCCGCATGCCTAGAAAAGCCTTATTACTCGGTTTAAATGCCTTTATAATCCCATTATTGAATTTATTTTGAATTTTTTTTACATTTTTTGATTAAAACAGATTGTAATTGATTGTTTACCTCGGGAAACATGGAGCGAAAGCCATCCATAGTCAAGAAAAGTTCATTTATAGTCACTTATGCCTAGCAAAGCCTTATTACTCGGTTTAAATGCCTTTATAATCCCATTATTGAATTTATTTTGAATTTTTTTTACATTTTTTGATTAAAACATAGTTTAATTGATTGTTTGCCTCGGGAAACATGGAGCAAAACCCATCCATTGTGAAGAATAGATCATTTATAGTCACTCATGCCTAGAAAAGCCTTATTACTAGGTTTAAAAGCTTTTATAATCCCATTATTGAAGTTATTTTGAATTGTTTTTACATTTTATGATTAAAGCAGATTGTAATTGATTGTTTGCCTCGGGAAACATGGAGCGAAAGCCATCCATTGTCAAGAAAAGATCATTTATAGTCACTCATGCCTAGAAAAGCCTTATTACTTAATTTAAATGCCTTTATAATCCCATTATTGAATTTATTTTGAATTGTTTTTACATTTTTGATTAAAACAGATTATAATTGATTGTTTGCCTCGTGAAATATGGAGCGAAAGCCATCCATTGTCAAGAAAAGATCATTTATAGTCCCGCATGCCTAGAAAAGCCTTATTACTCGGTTTAAATGCCTTTATAATCCCATTATTGAATTTATTTTGAATTTTTTTTACATTTTTTGATTAAAACAGATTGTAATTGATTGTTTACCTCGGGAAACATGGAGCGAAAGCCATCCATAGTCAAGAAAAGTTCATTTATAGTCACTTATGCCTAGCAAAGCCTTATTACTCGGTTTAAATGCCTTTATAATCCCATTATTGAATTTATTTTGAATTTTTTTTACATTTTTTGATTAAAACATAGTTTAATTGATTGTTTGCCTCGGGAAACATGGAGCAAAACCCATCCATTGTGAAGAATAGATCATTTATAGTCACTCATGCCTAGAAAAGCCTTATTACTAGGTTTAAAAGCTTTTATAATCCCATTATTGAAGTTATTTTGAATTCTTTTTACATTTTATGATTAAAGCAGATTGTAATTGATTGTTTGCCTCGGGAAACATGGAGCGAAAGCCATCCATTGTCAAGAAAAGATCATTTATAGTCACTCATGCCTAGAAAAGCCTTATTACTTAATTTAAATGCCTTTATAATCCCATTATTGAATTTATTTTGAATTGTTTTTACATTTTTGATTAAAACAGATTATAATTGATTGTTTGCCTCGTGAAATATGGAGCGAAAGCCATCCATTGTCAAGAAAAGATCATTTATAGTCCCGCATGCCTAGAAAAGCCTTATTACTCGGTTTAAATGCCTTTATAATCCCATTATTGAATTTTTTTTGAATTTTTTTTACATTTTTTGATTAAAACAGATTGTAATTGATTGTTTACCTCGGGAAACATGGAGCGAAAGCCATCCATAGTCAAGAAAAGATCATTTACAGTCACTCATGCCTAGAAAAGCCTTATTACTCGGTTTAAATGCCTTTATAATCCCATTATTGAATTTGTTTTGAATTTTTTTTACATTTTTTGATTAAAACATAGTTTAATTGATTGTTTGCCTCGGGAAACATGGAGCAAAACCCAACCATTGTGAAGAATAGATCATTTATAGTCACTCATGCCTAGAAAAGCCTTATTACTAGGTTTAAAAGCTTTTATAATCCCATTATTGAAGTTATTTTGAATTGTTTTTACATTTTATGATTAAAGCAGATTGTAATTGATTGTTTGTCTCGGGAAACATGGAGCGAAAGCCATCCATTGTCAAGAAAAGATCATTTATAGTCACTCATGCCTAGAAAAGCCTTATTACTTAATTTAAATGCCTTTATAATCCCATTATTGAATTTATTTTGAGTTGTTTTTACATTTTTGATTAAAACAGATTATAATTGATTGTTTGCCTCGTGAAATATGGAGCGAAAGCCATCCATTGTCAAGAAAAGATCATTTATAGTCCCGCATGCGTAGAAAAGCCTTATTACTCGGTTTAAATGCCTTTATAATCTCATTATTGAATTTATTTTGAATTGTTTTTACATTTTTTGATTAAAACAGATTGTAATTGATTGTTTGCCTCGGGAAACATGGAGCGAAAGCCATCCATTGTCAAGAAAAGATCATTTATAGCCACTCATGCCTAGAAAAGCGTTATTACTCGGTTTAAATGCCTTTATAATCCCATTATTGAATTTATTTTGAATTGTTTTTACATTTTTTGATTAAAACAGATTGTAATTGATTGTTTGCCTCGGGAAACATGGAGCGAAAGCCATCCATTGTCAAGAAAAGATCATTTATAGCCACTCATGCCTAGAAAAGCCTTATTACTAGGGTTTAAATGCCTTTATAATCCCATTATTGAATTTATTTTGAATTGTTTTTATATTTTTTGATTAAAACAGATTGTAATTGATTGTTTGCCGTGGGAAACATGGAGCGAAAGCCATCCATTGTCAAGAAAAGATCATTTATAGTCACTCATGCCTAGAAAAGCCTTATTACTCGGTTTAAATGCCTTTATATTCCCATTATTGAATTTATTTTGAATTTTTTTTACATTTTTTGATTAAAACAGATTGTAATTGATTGTTTACCTCGGGAAACATGGAGCGAAAGCCATCCATAGTCAAGAAAAGTTCATTTATAGTCACTTACGCCTAGCAAAGCCTTATTACTCGGTTTAAATGCCTTTATAATCCCATTATTGAATTTATTTTGAATTGTTTTTACTTTTTTGATTAAAACAGATTATAATTGATTGTTTGCCTCGTGAAATATGGAGCGAAAGCCATCCATTGTCAAGAAAAGATCATTTATAGTCCCGCATGCGTAGAAAAGCCTTATTACTCGGTTTAAATGCCTTTATAATCTCATTATTGAATTTATTTTGAATTGTTTTTACATTTTTTGATTAAAACAGATTGTAATTGATTGTTTGCCTCGGGAAACATGGAGCGAAAGCCATCCATTGTCAAGAAAAGATCATTTATAGCCACTCATGCCTAGAAAAGCCTTATTACTCGGTTTAAATGCCTTTATAATCCCATTATTGAATTTATTTTGAATTGTTTTTACATTTTTTGATTAAAACAGATTGTAATTGATTGTTTGCCTCGGGAAACATGGAGCGAAAGCCATCCATTGTCAACAAAAGATCATTTATAGCCACTCATGCCTAGAAAAGCCTCATTACTAGGGTTTAAATGCCTTTATAATCCCATTATTGAATTTATTTTGAATTGTTTTTATATTTTTTGATTAAAACAGATTGTAATTGATTGTTTGCCGTGGGAAACATGGAGCGAAAGCCATCCATTGTCAAGAAAAGATCATTTATAGTCACTCATGCCTAGAAAAGCCTTATTACTCGGTTTAAATGCCTTTATAATCCCATTATTGAATTTATTTTGAATTTTTTTTACATTTTTTGATTAAAACAGATTGTAATTGATTGTTTACCTCGGGAAACATGGAGCGAAAGCCATCCATAGTCAAGAAAAGTTCATTTATAGTCACTTATGCCTAGCAAAGCCTTATTACTCGGTTTAAATGCCTTTATAATCCCATTATTGAATTTATTTTGAATTGTTTTTACATTTTTGATTAAAACAGATTATAATTGATTGTTTGCCTCGTGAAATATGGAGCGAAAGCCATCCATTGTCAAGAAAAGATCATTTATAGTCCCGCATGCCTAGAAAAGCCTTATTACTCGGTTTAAATGCCTTTATAATCTCATTATTGAAATTATTTTGAATTGTTTTTACATTTTTTGATTAAAACAGATTGTAATTGATTGTTTGCCTCGGGAAACATGGAGCGAAAGCCATCCATTGTCAAGAAAAGATCATTTATAGCCACTCATGCCTAGAAAAGCCTTATTACTCGGTTTAAATGCCTTTATAATCCCATTATTGAATTTATTTTGAATTGTTTTTACATTTTTTGATTAAAACAGATTGTAATTGATTGTTTGCCTCGGGAAACATGGAGCGAAAACCATCCATTATCAAGAAAAGATTATTTATAGTCACTCATGCCTAGAAAAGCCTTATTACTCGGTTTAAATGCCTTTATAATCCCATTATTGAATTTATTTTGAATTGTTTTTACATTTTTGATTAAAACAGATTATAATTGATTGTTTGCCTCGGGAAACATGGAGCGAAAGCCATCCATTGTCAAGAAAAGATCATTTATAGTCACTCATGCCTAGAAAAGCCTTATTACTCGGTTTAAATGCCTTTATATTCCCATTATTGAATTTATTTTGAATTTTTTTTACATTTTTTGATTAAAACAGATTGTAATTGATTGTTTGCCTCGGGAAACATGGAGCGAAAGCCATCCATTGTCAAGAAAAAGTTCATTTATAGTCACTCATGCCTAGAAAAGCCTTATTACTCGGTTTAAATGCCTTTATAATCCCATTATTGAATTTGTTTTGAATTTTTTTTACATTTTTTGATTAAAGCATAGTTTAATTGATTGTTTGCCTCGGGAAACATGGAGCGAAAGCCATCCATTGTCAAGAAAAGATCATTTATAGCCACTCATGCCTAGAAAAGCCTTATTACTCGGTTTAAATGCCTTTATAATCTCATTATTGAATTTATTTTGAATTGTTTTTACATTTTTTGATTAAAACAGATTGTAATTGATTGTTTGCCTCGGGAAACGTGGAGCGAAAACCATCCATTGCCAAGAAAAGATCATTTATAGTCACTCATGCCTAGAAAAGCCTTATTACTCGGTTTAAATGCCTTTATAATCCCATTATTGAATTTATTTTGAATTCTTTTTACATTTTTTGATTAAAACAGATTGTAATTGATTGTTTACCTCGGGAAACATGGAGCGAAAGCCATCCATTGTCAAGAAAAGATCATTTATAGCCACTCATGCCTAGAAAAGCCTTATTACTAGGGTTTAAATGCCTTTATAATCCCATTATTGAATTTATTTTGAATTGTTTTTACATTTTTTGATTAAAACAGATTGTGATTGATTGTTTGCCTCGGGAAACATGGAGCGAAAACAATCCATTGTCAAGAAAATATCATTTATAGTCACTCATGCCTAGAAAAGCCTTATTACTCGGTTTAAATGCCTTTATAATCCCATTATTGAATTTATTTTGAATTGTTTTTACATTTTTTGATTAAAACAGATTGTAATTGATTGTTTGCCTCAGGAAACATGGAGCGAAAGCCATCCATTGTCAAGAAAAGATCATTTATAGTCACTCATGCCTAGAAAAGCCTTATTACTCGGTTTAAATGCCTTTATAATCCCATTATTGAATTTATTTTGAATTGTTTTTACATTTTTTGATTAAAACAGACTGTAATTGATTGTTTGCCTCGGGAAACATGGAGCGAAAACCATCCATTGTCAAGAAAAGATCATTTATAGTCACTCATGCCTAGAAAAGCCTTATTACTCGGTTTAAATGCCTTTATAATCCCATTATTGAAGTTATTTTGAATTGTTTTTATATTTTTTGATTAAAACAGATTGTAATTGATTGTTTGCCTCGGGAAACATGGAGCGAAAGCCATCCATTGTCAAGAAAAGATCATTTATAGCCACTCATGCCTAGAAAAGCCTTATTACTCGGTTTAAATGCCTTTATAATCCCATTATTGAAGTTATTTTGAATTGTTTTTATATTTTTTTGATTAAAACAGATTGTAATTGATTGTTTGCCTCGGGAAATATGGAGCGAAAGCCATCCATTGTCAAGAAAAGATCATTTATAGTCACTCATGCCTAGAAAAGCCTTATTACTCGGTTTAAATGCCTTTATAATCCCATTATTCAATTTATTTTGAATTGTTTTTACATTTTATGATTAAAGCAGATTGTAATTGATTGTTTGCCTCGGGAAACATGGAGCGAAAGCCATCCATTGTCAAGAAAAGATCATTTATAGTCACTCATGCCTAGAAAAGCCTTATTACTTAATTTAAATGCCTTTATAATCCCATTATTGAATTTATTTTGAATTGTTTTTACATTTTTGATTAAAACAGATTATAATTGATTGTTTGCCTCGTGAAATATGGAGCGAAAGCCATCCATTGTCAAGAAAAGATCATTTATAGTCCCGCATGCCTAGAAAAGCCTTATTACTCGGTTTAAATGCCTTTATAATCCCATTATTGAATTTATTTTGAATTTTTTTTACATTTTTTGATTAAAACAGATTGTAATTGATTGTTTACCTCGGGAAACATGGAGCGAAAGCCATCCATAGTCAAGAAAAGTTCATTTATAGTCACTTATGCCTAGCAAAGCCTTATTACTCGGTTTAAATGCCTTTATAATCCCATTATTGAATTTATTTTGAATTTTTTTTACATTTTTTGATTAAAACATAGTTTAATTGATTGTTTGCCTCGGGAAACATGGAGCAAAACCCATCCATTGTGAAGAATAGATCATTTATAGTCACTCATGCCTAGAAAAGCCTTATTACTAGGTTTAAAAGCTTTTATAATCCCATTATTGAAGTTATTTTGAATTGTTTTTACATTTTATGATTAAAGCAGATTGTAATTGATTGTTTGCCTCGGGAAACATGGAGCGAAAGCCATCCATTGTCAAGAAAAGATCATTTATAGTCACTCATGCCTAGAAAAGCCTTATTACTTAATTTAAATGCCTTTATAATCCCATTATTGAATTTATTTTGAATTGTTTTTACATTTTTGATTAAAACAGATTATAATTGATTGTTTGCCTCGTGAAATATGGAGCGAAAGCCATCCATTGTCAAGAAAAGATCATTTATAGTCCCGCATGCCTAGAAAAGCCTTATTACTCGGTTTAAATGCCTTTATAATCCCATTATTGAATTTTTTTTGAATTTTTTTTACATTTTTTGATTAAAACAGATTGTAATTGATTGTTTACCTCGGGAAACATGGAGCGAAAGCCATCCATAGTCAAGAAAAGATCATTTACAGTCACTCATGCCTAGAAAAGCCTTATTACTCGGTTTAAATGCCTTTATAATCCCATTATTGAATTTGTTTTGAATTTTTTTTACATTTTTTGATTAAAACATAGTTTAATTGATTGTTTGCCTCGGGAAACATGGAGCAAAACCCATCCATTGTGAAGAATAGATCATTTATAGTCACTCATGCCTAGAAAAGCCTTATTACTAGGTTTAAAAGCTTTTATAATCCCATTATTGAAGTTATTTTGAATTGTTTTTACATTTTATGATTAAAGCAGATTGTAATTGATTGTTTGTCTCGGGAAACATGGAGCGAAAGCCATCCATTGTCAAGAAAAGATCATTTATAGTCACTCATGCCTAGAAAAGCCTTATTACTTAATTTAAATGCCTTTATAATCCCATTATTGAATTTATTTTGAGTTGTTTTTACATTTTTGATTAAAACAGATTATAATTGATTGTTTGCCTCGTGAAATATGGAGCGAAAGCCATCCATTGTCAAGAAAAGATCATTTATAGTCCCGCATGCGTAGAAAAGCCTTATTACTCGGTTTAAATGCCTTTATAATCTCATTATTGAATTTATTTTGAATTGTTTTTACATTTTTTGATTAAAACAGATTGTAATTGATTGTTTGCCTCGGGAAACATGGAGCGAAAGCCATCCATTGTCAAGAAAAGATCATTTATAGCCACTCATGCCTAGAAAAGCGTTATTACTCGGTTTAAATGCCTTTATAATCCCATTATTGAATTTATTTTGAATTGTTTTTACATTTTTTGATTAAAACAGATTGTAATTGATTGTTTGCCTCGGGAAACATGGAGCGAAAGCCATCCATTGTCAAGAAAAGATCATTTATAGCCACTCATGCCTAGAAAAGCCTTATTACTAGGGTTTAAATGCCTTTATAATCCCATTATTGAATTTATTTTGAATTGTTTTTATATTTTTTGATTAAAACAGATTGTAATTGATTGTTTGCCGTGGGAAACATGGAGCGAAAGCCATCCATTGTCAAGAAAAGATCATTTATAGTCACTCATGCCTAGAAAAGCCTTATTACTCGGTTTAAATGCCTTTATATTCCCATTATTGAATTTATTTTGAATTTTTTTTACATTTTTTGATTAAAACAGATTGTAATTGATTGTTTACCTCGGGAAACATGGAGCGAAAGCCATCCATAGTCAAGAAAAGTTCATTTATAGTCACTTACGCCTAGCAAAGCCTTATTACTCGGTTTAAATGCCTTTATAATCCCATTATTGAATTTATTTTGAATTGTTTTTACTTTTTTGATTAAAACAGATTATAATTGATTGTTTGCCTCGTGAAATATGGAGCGAAAGCCATCCATTGTCAAGAAAAGATCATTTATAGTCCCGCATGCGTAGAAAAGCCTTATTACTCGGTTTAAATGCCTTTATAATCTCATTATTGAATTTATTTTGAATTGTTTTTACATTTTTTGATTAAAACAGATTGTAATTGATTGTTTGCCTCGGGAAACATGGAGCGAAAGCCATCCATTGTCAAGAAAAGATCATTTATAGCCACTCATGCCTAGAAAAGCCTTATTACTCGGTTTAAATGCCTTTATAATCCCATTATTGAATTTATTTTGAATTGTTTTTACATTTTTTGATTAAAACAGATTGTAATTGATTGTTTGCCTCGGGAAACATGGAGCGAAAGCCATCCATTGTCAAGAAAAGATCATTTATAGCCACTCATGCCTAGAAAAGCCTCATTACTAGGGTTTAAATGCCTTTATAATCCCATTATTGAATTTATTTTGAATTGTTTTTATATTTTTTGATTAAAACAGATTGTAATTGATTGTTTGCCGTGGGAAACATGGAGCGAAAGCCATCCATTGTCAAGAAAAGATCATTTATAGTCACTCATGCCTAGAAAAGCCTTATTACTCGGTTTAAATGCCTTTATAATCCCATTATTGAATTTATTTTGAATTTTTTTTACATTTTTTGATTAAAACAGATTGTAATTGATTGTTTACCTCGGGAAACATGGAGCGAAAGCCATCCATAGTCAAGAAAAGTTCATTTATAGTCACTTATGCCTAGCAAAGCCTTATTACTCGGTTTAAATGCCTTTATAATCCCATTATTGAATTTATTTTGAATTGTTTTTACATTTTTGATTAAAACAGATTATAATTGATTGTTTGCCTCGTGAAATATGGAGCGAAAGCCATCCATTGTCAAGAAAAGATCATTTATAGTCCCGCATGCCTAGAAAAGCCTTATTACTCGGTTTAAATGCCTTTATAATCTCATTATTGAAATTATTTTGAATTGTTTTTACATTTTTTGATTAAAACAGATTGTAATTGATTGTTTGCCTCGGGAAACATGGAGCGAAAGCCATCCATTGTCAAGAAAAGATCATTTATAGCCACTCATGCCTAGAAAAGCCTTATTACTCGGTTTAAATGCCTTTATAATCCCATTATTGAATTTATTTTGAATTGTTTTTACATTTTTTGATTAAAACAGATTGTAATTGATTGTTTGCCTCGGGAAACATGGAGCGAAAACCATCCATTATCAAGAAAAGATTATTTATAGTCACTCATGCCTAGAAAAGCCTTATTACTCGGTTTAAATGCCTTTATAATCCCATTATTGAATTTATTTTGAATTGTTTTTACATTTTTGATTAAAACAGATTATAATTGATTGTTTGCCTCGGGAAACATGGAGCGAAAGCCATCCATTGTCAAGAAAAGATCATTTATAGTCACTCATGCCTAGAAAAGCCTTATTACTCGGTTTAAATGCCTTTATATTCCCATTATTGAATTTATTTTGAATTTTTTTTACATTTTTTGATTAAAACAGATTGTAATTGATTGTTTGCCTCGGGAAACATGGAGCGAAAGCCATCCATTGTCAAGAAAAAGTTCATTTATAGTCACTCATGCCTAGAAAAGCCTTATTACTCGGTTTAAATGCCTTTATAATCCCATTATTGAATTTGTTTTGAATTTTTTTTACATTTTTTGATTAAAGCATAGTTTAATTGATTGTTTGCCTCGGGAAACATGGAGCGAAAGCCATCCATTGTCAAGAAAAGATCATTTATAGCCACTCATGCCTAGAAAAGCCTTATTACTCGGTTTAAATGCCTTTATAATCTCATTATTGAATTTATTTTGAATTGTTTTTACATTTTTTGATTAAAACAGATTGTAATTGATTGTTTGCCTCGGGAAACGTGGAGCGAAAACCATCCATTGCCAAGAAAAGATCATTTATAGTCACTCATGCCTAGAAAAGCCTTATTACTCGGTTTAAATGCCTTTATAATCCCATTATTGAATTTATTTTGAATTCTTTTTACATTTTTTGATTAAAACAGATTGTAATTGATTGTTTACCTCGGGAAACATGGAGCGAAAGCCATCCATTGTCAAGAAAAGATCATTTATAGCCACTCATGCCTAGAAAAGCCTTATTACTAGGGTTTAAATGCCTTTATAATCCCATTATTGAATTTATTTTGAATTGTTTTTACATTTTTTGATTAAAACAGATTGTGATTGATTGTTTGCCTCGGGAAACATGGAGCGAAAACAATCCATTGTCAAGAAAATATCATTTATAGTCACTCATGCCTAGAAAAGCCTTATTACTCGGTTTAAATGCCTTTATAATCCCATTATTGAATTTATTTTGAATTGTTTTTACATTTTTTGATTAAAACAGATTGTAATTGATTGTTTGCCTCAGGAAACATGGAGCGAAAGCCATCCATTGTCAAGAAAAGATCATTTATAGTCACTCATGCCTAGAAAAGCCTTATTACTCGGTTTAAATGCCTTTATAATCCCATTATTGAATTTATTTTGAATTGTTTTTACATTTTTTGATTAAAACAGATTGTAATTGATTGTTTGCCTCGGGAAACATGGAGCGAAAGCCATCCATTGTCAAGAAAAGATCATTTATAGTCACTCATGCCTAGAAAAGCCTTATTACTCGATTTAAATGCCTTTATAATCCCATTATTGAAGTTATTTTGAATTGTTTTTATATTTTTTGATTAAAACAGATTGTAATTGATTGATTTCCTTGGGAAACATGGAGCGAAAGCCATCCATCGTCAAGAAAAGTTCATTTATAGTCACTCATGCCTAGAAAAGCCTTAATACTCGTTTTAAATGCTTTTATAATCCCATAATTGAATTTAATTTGAATCTTTTTACATTTTTTGATTAAAACAGATTCTAATTGATTGTTTGCCTCGGGAAACGTGGAGTGAAAGCCATCCATTGTCAAGAAATGATCATTTATAGTCACTCATGCCTAGAAAAGCCTTATTACTCGGTTTAAATGCCTTTATAATCCCATTATTGAATTTGTTTTGAATTTTTTTTACATTTTTTGATTAAAACATAATTTAATCGATTGTTTGCCTCAGGAAACATGGAGAAAAACCCATCCATTGTCAAGAATAGATCATTTATAGTCACTTATGCCTAGAAAAGCCTTATTACTAGGTTTACAAGCTTTTATAATCCCATTATTGAAGTTATTTTGAATTGTTTTTACATTTTATGATTAATACAGATTGTAATTGATTGTTTGCCTCGGGAAACATGGAGCGAAAGCCATCCATTGTCAAGAAAAGATCATTTATAGCCACTCATGCCTAGAAAAGCCTTATTACTAGGGTTTAAATGCCTTTATAATCCCATTATTGAATTTATTTTGAATTGTTTTTATATTTTTTGATTAAAACAGATTGTAATTGATTGTTTGCCTCGGGAAACATGGAGCGAAAGCCATCCATTGTCAAGAAAAGATCATTTATAGCCACTCATGCCTAGAAAAGCCTTATTACTCGGTTTAAATGCCTTTAAAATCCCATTATTGAATTTATTTTGAATTGTTTTTACATTTTTTGATTAAAACAGATTGTAATTGATTGTTTGCCTCGGGAAACATGGAGCGAAAACCATCCATTGTCAAGAAAAGATCATTTATAGTCACTCATGCCTAGAAAAGCCTTATTACTCGGTTTAAATGCCTTTATAATCCCATTATTGAATTTATTTTGAATTGTTTTTACATTTTTTGATTACAACAGATTGTAATTGATTGTTTGCCTCGGGAAACATGGAGCGAAAGCCATCCATTGTCAAGAAAAGATCATTTATAGCCACTCATGCCGAGAAAAGCCTTATTACTAGGGTTTAAATGCCTTTATAATCCCATTATTGAATTTATTTTGAACTGTTTTTATATTTTTTGATTAAAACAGATTGTAATTGATTGTTTGCCTCGGGAAACATGGAGCGATAGCCATCCATTGTCAAGAAAAGATCATTTATAGCCACTCATGCCTAGAAAAGCCTTATTACTCGGTTTAAATGCCTTTATAATCCCATTTTTGAATTTATTTTGAATTGTTTTTACATTTTTTGATTAAAACAGATTGTAATTGATTGTTTGCCTCGGGAAACATGGAGCGAAAACCATCCATTGTCAAGAAAAGATCATTTATAGTCACTCATGCCTAGAAAAGCCTTATTACTCGGTTTAAATGCCTTTATAATCCCATTATTGAATTTATTTTGAATTTTTTTTACATTTTTTGATTAAAACAGATTGTAATTGATTGTTTGCCTCGGGAAATATGGAGCGAAAGCCATCCATTGTCAAGAAAAGATCATTTATAGTCACTCATGCCTAGAAAAGCCTTATTACTCGGTTTAAATGCCTTTATAATCCCATTATTCAATTTATTTTGAATTGTTTTTACATTTTTTGGTTAAAACATATTGTAATTGATTGTTTGCCTCGGGAAACATGGAGCGAAAGCCATCCATTGTCAAGAAAAGATCATTTACAGTCACCCATGCCTAGAAAAGCCTTATTACTCGGTTTAAATGCCTTTATAATCCCATTATTGAATTTGTTTTGAATTTTTTTTACATTTTTTGATTAAAACATAGTTTAATTGATTGTTTGCCTCGGGAAACATGGAGCAAAACCCATCCATTGTGAAGAATAGATCATTTATAGTCACTCATGCCTAGAAAAGCCTTATTACTAGGTTTAAAAGCTTTTATAATCCCATTATTGAAGTTATTTTGAATTGTTTTTACATTTTATGATTAAAGCAGATTGTAATTGATTGTTTGCCTCGGGAAACATGGTGCGAAAGCCATCCATTGTCAAGAAAAGATCATTTATAGTCACTCATGCCGAGAAAAGCCTTATTACTTAATTTAAATGCCTTTATAATCCCATTATTGAATTTATTTTGAATTGTTTTTACATTTTTGATTAAAACAGATTATAATTGATTGTTTGCCTCGTGAAATATGGAGCGAAAGCCATCCATTGTCAAGAAAAGATCATTTATAGTCCCGCATGCCTAGAAAAGCCTTATTACTCGGTTTAAATGCCTTTATAATCGCATTATTGAATTTATTTTGAATTGTTTTTACATTTTTTGATTAAAACAGATTGTAATTGATTGTTTGCCTCGGGAAACATGGAGCGAAAGCCATCCATTGTCAAGAAAAGATCATTTATAGCCACTCATGCCTAGAAAAGCCTTATTACTCGGTTTAAATGCCTTTATAATCCCATTATTGAATTTTTTTTGAATTGTTTTTACATTTTTTGATTAAAACAGATTGTAATTGATTGTTTGCCTCGGGAAACATGGAGCGAAAGCCATCCATTGTCAAGAAAAGATCATTTATAGCCACTCATGTCTAGAAAAGCCTTATTACTAGGGTTTAAATGCCTTTATAATCCCATTATTGAATTTATTTTGAATTGTTTTTATATTTTTTGATTAAAACAGATTGTAATTGATTGTTTGCCGTGGGAAACATGGAGCGAAAGCCATCCATTGTCAAGAAAAGATCATTTATAGTCACTCATGCCTAGAAAAGCCTTATTACTCGGTTTAAATGCCTTTATAATCCCATTATTGAATTTATTTTGAATTTTTTTTACATTTTTTGATTAAAACAGATTGTAATTGATTGTTCACCTCGGGAAACATGGAGCGAAAGCCATCCATAGTCAAGAAAAGTTCATTTATAGTCACTTATGCCTAGCAAAGCCTTATTACTCGGTTTAAATGCCTTTATAATCCCATTATTGAATTTATTTTGAATTGTTTTTACATTTTTGATTAAAACAAATTATAATTGATTGTTTCCCTCGTGAAATATGGAGCGAAAGCCATCCATTGTCAAGAAAAGATCATTTATAGTCCCGCATGCCTAGAAAAGCCTTATTACTCGGTTTAAATGCCTTTATAATCCCATTATTGAATTTATTTTGAATTGTTTTTACATTTTTTGATTAAAACAGATTGTAATTGATTGTTTGCCTCGGGAAACATGGAGCGAAAGCCATCCATTGTCAAGAAAAGATCATTTATAGCCACTCATGCCTAGAAAAGCCTTATTACTCGGTTTAAATGCCTTTATAATCCCATTATTGAATTTATTTTGAATTGTTTTTACATTTTTTGATTTAAACATATTGTAATTGATTGTTTGCCTCGGGAAACATGGAGCGAAAACCATCCATTGTCAAGAAAAGATTATTTATAGTCACTCATGCCTAGAAAAGCCTTATTACTCGGTTTAAATGCCTTTATAATCCCATTATTGAATATATTTTGAATTCTTTTTACATTTTTTGATTAAAACAGATTGTAATTGATTGTTTGCCTCGGGAAACATGGAGCGAAAGCCATCCATTGTCAAGAAAAGATCATTTATAGCCATTCATGCCTAGAAAAACCTTATTACTCGGTTTAAATGCCTTTATAATCCCAGTATTGAATTTATTTTGAATTGTTTTTATATTTTTTGATTAAAACAGATTGTAATTGATTGTTTGCCGTTGGAAACATGGAGCGAAAGCCATCCATCGTCAAGAAATGTTCATTTATAGTCACTCATGCCTAGAAAAGCCTTAATACTTGTTTTAAATGCTTTTATAATCCCATAATTGAATTTAATTTGAATCTTTTTACATTTTTTGATTAAAACAGATTCTAATTGATTGTTTGCCTCGGGAAACGTGGAGTGAAAGCCATCCATTGTCAAGAAAAGATCATTTATAGTCACTCATGCCTAGAAAAGCCTTATTACTCGGTTTAAATGCCTTTATAATCCCATTATTGAATTTATTTTGAATTGTTTTTACATTTTTTGATTAAAACAGATTGTAATTGATTGTTTGCCTCGGGAAACATGGAGCAAAAGCCATCCATTGTCAAGAAAAGATCATTTATAGTCACTCATGCCTAGAAAAGCCTTATTACTCGGTTTAAATGCCTTTATAATCCCATTATTGAATTTGTTTTGAATTTTTTTTACATTTTTTGATTAAAACATAGTTTAATTGATTGTTTGCCTCGGGAAACATGGAGCAAAACCCATCCATTGTCAAGAATAGATCATTTATAGTCACTCATGCCTAGAAAAGCCTTATTACTAGGTTTAAAAGCTTTTATAATCCCATTATTGAAGTTATTTTGAATTGTTTTTAAATTTTATGATTAAAGCAGATTGTAATTGATTGTTTGCCTCGGGAAACATGGAGCGAAAGCCATCCATTGTCAAGAAAAGATCATTTATAGTCACTCATGCCTAGAAAAGCCTTATTACTTAGTTTAAATGCCTTTATAATCCCATTATTGAATTTATTTTCAATTGTTTTTATATTTTTTGATTAAAACAGATTGTAATTGATTGTTTGCCTCAGGAAACATGGAGCGAAAGCCATCCATTGTCAAGAAAAGATCATTTACAGTCACTCATGCCTAGAAAAGCCTTATTACTCGGTTTAAATGCCTTTATAATCCCATTATTGAATTTGTTTTGAATTTTTTTTACATTTTTTGATTAAAACATAGTTTAATTGATTGTTTGCCTCGGGAAACATGGAGCAAAACCCATCCATTGTCAAGAATAGATCATTTATAGTCACTCATGCCTAGAAAAGCCTTATTACTAGGTTTAAAAGCTTTTATAATCCCATTATTGAAGTTATTTTGAATTGTTTTTACATTTTATGATTAAAGCAGATTGTAATTGATTGTTTGCCTCGGGAAACATGGAGCGAAAGCCATCCATTGTCAAGAAAAGATCATTTATAGTCACTCATGCCTAGAAAAGCCTTATTACTTAATTTAAATGCCTTTATAATCCCATTATTGAATTTATTTTGAATTGTTTTTACATTTTTGATTAAAACAGATTATAATTGATTGTTTGCCTCGTGAAATATGGAGCGAAAGCCATCCATTGTCAAGAAAAGATCATTTATAGTCCCGCATGCCTAGAAAAGCCTTATTACTCGGTTTAAATGCCTTTATAATCGCATTATTGAATTTATTTTGAATTGTTTTTACATTTTTTGATTAAAACAGATTGTAATTGATTGTTTGCCTCGGGAAACATGGAGCGAAAGCCATCCATTGTCAAGAAAAGATCATTTATAGCCACTCATGCCTAGAAAAGCCTTATTACTCGATTTAAATGCCTTTATAATCCCATTATTGAATTTATTTTGAATTGTTTTTACATTTTTTGATTAAAACAGATTGTAATTGATTGTTTGCCTCGGGAAACGTGGAGCGAAAGCCATCCATTGTCAAGAAAAGATCATTTATAGCCACTCATGCCTAGAAAAGCCTTATTACTAGGGTTTAAATGCCTTTATAATCCCATTATTGAATTTATTTTGAATTGTTTTTATATTTTTTGATTAAAACAGATTGTAATTGATTGTTTGCCGTGGGAAACATGGAGCGAAAGCCATCCATTCTCAAGAAAAGATCATTTATAGTCACTCATGCCTAGAAAAGCCTTATTACTTGGTTTAAATGCCTTTATAATCCCATTATTGAATTTATTTTGAATTTTTTTTACATTTTTTGATTAAAACAGATTGTAATTGATTGTTTACCTCGGGAAACATGGAGCGAAAGCCATCCATAGTCAAGAAAAGTTCATTTATAGTCACTTATGCCTAGCAAAGCCTTATTACTCGGTTTAAATGCTTTTATAATCCCATTATTGAATTTATTTTGAATTGTTTTTACATTTTTGATTAAAACAGATTATAATTGATTGTTTGCCTCGTGAAATATGGAGCGAAAGCCATCCATTGTCAAGAAAAGATCATTTATAGTCCCGCATGCCTAGAAAAGCCTTATTACTCGGTTTAAATGCCTTTATAATCTCATTATTGAATTTATTTTGAATTGTTTTTACATTTTTTGATTAGAACAGATTGTAATTGATTGTTTGCCTCGGGAAACATGGAGCGAAAGCCATCCATTGTCAAGAAAAGATCATTTATAGCCACTCATGCCTAGAAAAGCGTTATTACTCGGTTTAAATGCCTTTATAATCCCATTATTGAATTTATTTTGAATTGTTTTTACATTTTTTGATTAAAACAGATTGTAATTGATTGTTTGCCTCGGGAAACATGGAGCGAAAACCATCCATTGTCAAGAAAAGATTATTTATAGTCACTCATGCCTAGAAAAGCCTTATTACTCGGTTTAAATGCCTTTATAATCCCATTACTGAATATATTTTGAATTCTTTTTACATTTTTTGATTAAAACAGATTGTAATTGATTGTTTGCCTCGGGAAACATGGAGCGAAAGCCATCCATTGTCAAGAAAAGATCATTTATAGCCATTCATGCCTAGAAAAACCTTATTACTCGGTTTAAATGCCTTTATAATCCCAGTATTGAATTTATTTTGAATTGTTTTTATATTTTTTGATTAAAACAGATTGTAATTGATTGTTTGCCGTCGGAAACATGGAGCGAAAGCCATCAATTGTCAAGAAAAGATCATTTATACTCACTCATGCCTAGAAAAGCCTTATTACTCGGTTTAAATGCCTTTATAATCCCATTATTGAAGTTATTTTGAATTGTTTTTATATTTTTTGATTAAAACAGATTGTAATTGATTGTTTGCCTTGGGAAACATGGAGCGAAAGCCATCCATCGTCAAGAAAAGTTCATTTATAGTCACTCATGCCTAGAAAAGCCTTAATACTCGTTTTAAATGCTTATATAATCCCATAATTGAATTTAATTTGAATCTTTTTACATTTTTTGATTAAAACATATTCTAATTGATTGTTTGCCTCGGGAAACGTGGAGTGAAAGCCATCCATTGTCAAGAAAAGATCATTTATAGTCACTCATGCCTAGAAAAGCCTTATTACTCGGTTTAAATGCGTTTATAATCCCATTATTGAATTTATTTTGAATTGTTTTTACTTTTTTTGATTAAAACAGATTGTAATTGATTGTTTGCCTCGGGAAACATGGAGCAAAAGCCATCCATTGTCAAGAAAAGATCATTTATAGTCACTCATGCCTAGAAAAGCCTTATTACTCGGTTTAAATGCCTTTATAATCCCATTATTGAATTTGTTTTGAATTTTTTTTACATTTTTTGATTAAAACATAGTTTAATTGATTGTTTGCCTCGGGAAACATGGAGCAAAACCCATCCATTGTCAAGAATAGATCATTTATAGTCACTCATGCCTAGAAAAGCCTTATTACTAGGTTTAAAAGCTTTTATAATCCCATT
Source organism: Theobroma cacao (assembly GCF_053813885.1). Taxonomy (NCBI): domain Eukaryota; kingdom Viridiplantae; phylum Streptophyta; class Magnoliopsida; order Malvales; family Malvaceae; genus Theobroma; species Theobroma cacao. Next base: position 29,604,597 of record NC_142645.1, on the reverse strand, counting down.
ATTGAAGTTATTTTGAATTGTTTTTAAATTTTATGATTAAAGCAGATTGTAAATGATTGTTTGCCTCGGGACACATGGAGCGAAAGCCATCCATTGTCAAGAAAAGATCATTTATAGTCACTCATGCCTAGAAAAGCCTTATTACTTAGTTTAAATGCCTTTATAATCCCATTATTGAATTTATTTTGAATTGTTTTTATATTTTTGATTAAAACAGATTATAATTGATTGTTTGCCTCGTGAAATATGGAGCGAAAGCCATCCATTGTTAAGAAAAGATCATTTATAGTCCCTCATGCCTAGAAAAGCCTTATTACTCGGTTTAAATGCCTTTATAATCTCATTATTGAATTTCTTTTGAATTGTTTTTACATTTTTTGATTAAAACAGATTGTAATTGATTGTTTGCCTCGGGAAACATGGAGCGAAAGCCATCCATTGTCAAGAAAAGATCATTTATAGCCACTCATACCTAGAAAAGCCTTATTACTAGGGTTTAAATGCCTTTATAATCCCATTATTGAATTTATTTTGAATTTTTTTTACATTTTTTGATTAAAACATAGTTTAATCGATTGTTTGCCTCGGGAAACATGGAGAAAAACCCATCCATTGTCAAGAATAGATCATTTATAGTCACTTATGCCTAGAAAAGCCTTATTACTAGGTTTAAAAGCTTTTATAATCCCATTATTGAAGTTATTTTGAATTGTTTTTACATTTTATGATTAAAGCAGATTGTAATTGATTGTTTGCCTCGGGAAACATGGAGCGAAAGCCATCCATTGTCAAGAAAAGATCATTTATAGCCTCTCATGCCTAGAAAAACCTTATTACTCGGTTTAAATGCCTTTATAATCCCGTTATTGAATTTATTTTGAATTTTTTTTACTTTTTTTGATTAAAACATATTGTAATTAATTGTTTGCCTAGGGAAACATGGAGCAAAACCCATCCATTGTCAAGAATAGATCATTTATAGTCACTCATGCCTAGAAAAGCCTTATTACTCGGTTTAAATGCTTTTATAATCCCATTATTGAGTTTATTTTGAATTGTTTTTACATTTTTTGATTAAAACAGATTGTAATTGATTGTTTGCCTCGGGAAACATGGAGCGAAAGCCATCCATTGTCAAGAAAAAGTTCATTTATAGTCACTCAAGCCTAGAAAAGCCTTATTACTCGGTTTAAATGCCTTTATAATCCCATTATTGAATTTGTTTTGAATTTTTTTTACATTTTTTGATTAAAGCATAGTTTAATTGATTGTTTGCCTCGGGAAACATGGAGCGAAAGCCATCCATTGTCAAGAAAAGATCATTTATAGCCACTCATGCCTAGAAAAGCCTTATTACTCGGTTTAAATGCCTTTATAATCCCATTATTGAATTTATTTTGAATTGTTTTTACATTTTTTCATTAAAACAGATTGTAATTGATTGTTTGCCTCGGGAAACATGGAGCGAAAACCATCCATTGTCGAGAAAAGATCATTTATAGTCACTCATGCCTAGAAAAGCCTTATTACTCGGTTTAAATGCCTTTATAATCCCATTATTGAATTTATTTTGAATTCTTTTTACATTTTTTGATTAAAACAGATTGTAATTGATTGTTTGCCTCGGGAAACATGGAGCGAAAGCCATCCATTGTCAAGAAAAGATCATTTATAGCCACTCATGCCTAGAAAAGCCTTATTACTCGGTTTAAATGCCTTTATAATCCCATTATTGAAGTTATTTTGAATTGTTTTTACATTTTTTGATTAAAACAGATTGTAATTGATTGTTTGCCTCGGGAAACATGGAGCAAAAGCCATCCATTGTCAAGAAAAGATCATTTATAGTCACTCATGCCTAGAAAAGCCTTATTACTCGGTTTAAATGCCTTTATAATCCCATTATTGAATTTGTTTTGAATTTTTTTTACATTTTTTGATTAAAACATAGTTTAATTGATTGTTTGCCTCGGGAAACATGGAGCAAAACCCATCCATTGTCAAGAATAGATCATTTATAGTCACTCATGCCTAGAAAAGCCTTATTACTAGGTTTAAAAGCTTTTATAATCCCATTATTGAAGTTATTTTGAATTGTTTTTAAATTTTATGATTAAAGCAGATTGTAAATGATTGTTTGCCTCGGGAAACATGGAGCGAAAGCCATCCATTGTCAAGAAAAGATCATTTATAGTCACTCATGCCTAGAAAAGCCTTATTACTTAGTTTAAATGCCTTTATAATCCCATTATTGAATTTATTTTGAATTGTTTTTACATTTTTGATTAAAACAGATTATAATTGATTGTTTGCCTCGTGAAATATGGAGCGAAAGCCATCCATTGTTAAGAAAAGATCATTTATAGTTTCTCATGCCTAGAAAAGCCTTATTACTCGGTTTAAATGCCTTTAGAATCTCATTATTGAATTTCTTTTGAATTGTTTTTACATTTTTTGATTAAAACATATTGTAAATGATTGTTTGCCTCAGGAAACATGGAGCGAAAGCCATCCATTGTCAAGAAAAGATCATTTATAGCCACTCATGCCTAGAAAAGCCTTATTACTCGGTTTAAATGCCTTTATAATCCCATTATTGAATTTATTTTGAATTGTTTTTAAATTTTTTGATTAAAACAGATTGTAATTGATTGTTTGCCTCGGGAAACATGGAGCGAAAACCATCCATTGTCAAGAAAAGATCATTTATAGTCACTCATGCCTAGAAAAGCCTTATTACTCGGTTTAAATGCCTTTATAATCCCATTATTGAATTTATTTTGAATTGTTTTTACATTTTTTGATTAAAACAGATTGTAATTGTTTGTTTGCCTCGGGAAACATGGAGCGAAAGCCATCCATTGTCAAGAAAAGATCATTTATAGCCACTCATACCTAGAAAAGCCTTATTACTAGGGTTTAAATGCCTTTATAATCCCATTATTGAATTTATTTTGAATTTTTTTTACATTTTTTGATTAAAACATAGTTTAATCGATTGTTTGCCTCGGGAAACATGGAGAAAAACCCATCCATTGTCAAGAATAGATCATTTATAGTCACTTATGCCTAGAAAAGCCTTATTACTAGGTGTAAAAGCTTTTATAATCCCATTATTGAAGTTATTTTGAATTGTTTTTACATTTTATGATTAAAGCAGATTGTAATTGATTGTTTGCCTCGGGAAACATGGAGCGAAAGCCATCCATTGTCAAGAAAAGATCATTTATAGCCTCTCATGCCTAGAAAAACCTTATTACTCGGTTTAAATGCCTTTATAATCCCGTTATTGAATTTATTTTGAATTTTTTTTACTTTTTTTGATTAAAACATATTGTAATTAATTGTTTGCCTAGGGAAACATGGAGCAAAACCCATCCATTGTCAAGAATAGATCATTTATAGTCACTCATGCCTAGAAAAGCCTTATTACTCGGTTTAAATGCTTTTATAATCCCATTATTGAGTTTATTTTGAATTGTTTTTACATTTTTTGATTAAAACAGATTGTAATTGATTGTTTGCCTCGGGAAACATGGAGCGAAAGCCATCCATTGTCAAGAAAAAGTTCATTTATAGTCACTCATGCCTAGAAAAGCCTTATTACTCGGTTTAAATGCCTTTATAATCCCATTATTGAATTTGTTTTGAATTTTTTTTACATTTTTTGATTAAAGCATAGTTTAATTGATTGTTTGCCTCGGGAAACATGGAGCGAAAGCCATCCATTGTCAAGAAAAGATCATTTATAGCCACTCATGCCTAGAAAAGCCTTATTACTCGGTTTAAATGCCTTTATAATCTCATTATTGAATTTATTTTGAATTGTTTTTACATTTTTTCATTAAAACAGATTGTAATTGATTGTTTGCCTCGGGAAACATGGAGCGAAAACCATCCGTTGTCGAGAAAAGATCATTTATAGTCACTCATGCCTAGAAAAGTCTTATTACTCGGTTTAAATGCCTTTATAATCCCATTATTGAATTTATTTTGAATTCTTTTTACATTTTTTGATTAAAACAGATTGTAATTGATTGTTTGCCTCGGGAAACATGGAGCGAAAGCCATCCATTGTCAAGAAAAGATCATTTATAGCCACTCATGCCTTGAAAAGCCTTATTACTCGGTTTAAATGCCTTTATAATCCCATTATTGAATTTATTTTGAATTGTTTTTACATTTTTTGATTAAAACAGATTGTAATTGATTGTTTGCCGTGGGAAACATGGAGCGAAAGCCATCAATTGTCAAGAAAAGATCATTTATAGTCGCTCATGCCTAGAAAAGCCTTATTACTCGGTTTAAATGCCTTTATAATCCCCTTATTGAAGTTATTTTGAATTGTTTTTATATTTTTTGATTAAAACAGATTGTAATTGATTGTTTGCCTCGGGAAATATGGAGCGAAAGCCATCCATTGTCAAGAAAAGATCATTTATAGCCACTCATGCCTAGAAAAGCCTTATTACTAGGGTTTAAATGCCTTTATAATCCCATTATTGAATTTATTTTGAATTGTTTTTATATTTTTTGATTAAAACAGATTGTAATTGATTGTTTGCCGTGGGAAACATGGAGCGAAAGCCATCCATTGTCAAGAAAAGATCATTTATAGTCACTCATGCCTAGAAAAGCCTTATTACTCGGTTTAAATGCCTTTATAATCCCATTATTGAATTTATTTTGAATTTTTTTTACATTTTTTGATTAAAACAGATTGTAATTGATTGTTTACCTCGGGAAACATGGAGCGAAAGCCATCCATAGTCAAGAAAAGTTCATTTATAGTCACTTATGCCTAGCAAAGCCTTATTACTCGGTTTAAATGCCTTTATAATCCCATTATTGAATTTATTTTGAATTTTTTTTTTACATTTTTTGATTAAAACATATTGTAATTGATTGTTTGCCTAAGGAAACATGGAGCAAAACCCATCCATTGTCAAGAATAGATCATTTATAGTCACTCATGCCTAGAAAAGCCTTATTACTCGGTTTAAATGCCTTTATAATCCCATTATTGAATTTATTTTGAATTGTTTTTACATTTTTTGATTAAAACAGATTGTAATTGATTGTTTGCCTCAGGAAACATGGAGCGAAAGCCATCCATTGTCAAGAAAAGATCATTTATAGTCACTCATGCCTAGAAAAGCCTTATTACTCGGTTTAAATGCCTTTATAATCCCATTATTGAATTTATTTTGAATTGTTTTTACATTTTTTGATTAAAACAGATTGTAATTGATTGTTTGCCTCGGGAAACATGGAGCGAAAGCCATCCATTGTCAAGAAAAGATCATTTATAGTCACTCATGCCTAGAAAAGCCTTATTACTCGATTTAAATGTATTTATAATCCCATTATTGAAGTTATTTTGAATTGTTTTTATATTTTTTGATTAAAACAGATTGTAATTGATTGATTTCCTTGGGAAACATGGAGCGAAAGCCATCCATCGTCAAGAAAAGTTCATTTATAGTCACTCATGCCTAGAAAAGCCTTAATACTCGTTTTAAATGCTTTTATAATCCCATAATTGAATTTAATTTGAATCTTTTTACATTTTTTTATTAAAACAGATTCTAATTGATTGTTTGCCTCGGGAAACGTGGAGTGAAAGCCATCCATTGTCAAGAAAAGATCATTTATAGTCACTCATGCCTAGAAAAGCCTTATTACTCGGTTTAAATGCCTTTATAATCCCATTATTGAATTTGTTTTGAATTTTTTTTACATTTTTTGATTAAAACATAGTTTAATCGATTGTTTGCCTCGGGAAACATGGAGAAAAACCCATCCATTGTCAAGAATAGATCATTTATAGTCACTTATGCCTAGAAAAGCCTTATTACTAGGTTTACAAGCTTTTATAATCCCATTATTGAAGTTATTTTGAATTGTTTTTACATTTTATGATTAAAGCAGATTGTAATTGATTGTTTGCCTCGGGAAACATGGAGCGAAAGCCAGCCATTGTCAAGAAAAGATCATTTATAGTCACTCATGCCTAGAAAAGCCTTATTACTTAGTTTAAATGCCTTTATAATCCCATTATTGAATTTATTTTGAATTGTTTTTACATTTTTGATTAAAACAGATTATAATTGATTGTTTACCTCGTGAAATATGGAGCGAAAGCCATCCATTGTCAAGAAAAGATCATTTATAGTCCGTCATGCCTAGAAAAGCCTTATTACTCGGTTTAAATGCCTTTATAATCTCATTATTGAATTTATTTTGAATTGTTTTTACATTTTTTGACTAAAACAGATTGTAATTGATTGTTTGCCTCGGGAAACATGGAGCGAAAGCCATCCATTGTCAAGAAAAGATCATTTATAGCCACTCATGCCTAGAAAAGCCTTATTACTCGGTTTAAATGCCTTTATAATCCCATTATTGAATTTATTTTGAATTGTTTTTATATTTTTTGATTAAAACAGATTGTAATTGATTGTTTGCCGTGGGAAACATGGAGCGAAAGCCATCCATTGTCAAGAAAAGATCATTTATAGTCACTCATGCCTAGAAAAGCCGTATTACTCGGTTTAAATGCCTTTATAATCCCATTATTGAATTTATTTTGAATTGTTTTTACATTTTTTGATTAAAACAGATTGTAATTGATTGTTTGCCTCGGGAAACATGGAGCGAAAGCCATCCATTGTCAAGAAAAGATCATTTATAGCCACTCATGCCTAGAAAAGCCTTATTACTCGGTTTAAATGCCTTTATAATCCCATTATTGAATTTATTTTGAATTGTTTTTATATTTTTTGATTAAAACAGATTGTAATTGATTGTTTGCCGTGGGAAACATGGAGTGGAAGCCATCCATTGTCAAGAAAAGATCATTTATCGTCACTCATGCCGAGAAAAGCCTTATTACTCGGTTTAAATGCCTTTATAATCCCATTATTGAATTTATTTTGAATTTTTTTTACATTTTTTGATTAAAACAGATTGTAATTGATTGTTTACCTCGGGAAACATGGAGCGAAAGCCATCCATAGTCAAGAGAAGTTCATTTATAGTCACTTATGCCTAGCAAAGCCTTATTACTCGGTTTAAATGCCTTTATAATCCCATTATTGAATTTATTTTGAATTTTTTTTACATTTTTTGATTAAAACATATTGTAATTGATTGTTTGCCTAGGAAAACATGGAGCAAAACCCATCCATTGTCAAGAATAGATCATTTATAGTCACTAGTGCCTAGAAAAGCCTTATTACTCGGTTTAAATGCTTTTATAATCCCATTATTGAATATATTTTGAATTGTTTTTACATTTTTTGATTAAAACAGGTTGTAACTGATTGTTTGCCTCGGGAAACATGGAGCGAAAGCCATCCATTGTCAGAATAGTTCATTTATAGTCACTCATGCCTAGAAAAGCCTTATTACTCGGTTTAAATGCCTTTATAATCCCATTATTGAAGTTATTTTGAATTGTTTTTATATTTTTTGATTAAAACAGATTGTAATTGATTGTTTTCCTTGGGAAACATGGAGCGAAAGCCATCCATTGTCAAGAAAAGTTCATTTATAGTCACTCATGCCTAGAAAAGCCTTAATACTCGTTTTAAATGCTTTTATAATCCCATAATTGAATTTAATTTGAATCTTTTTTACATTTTTTGATTAAAACAGATTCTAATTGATTGTTTGCCTCGGGAAACGTGGAGTGAAAGCCATCCATTGTCAAGAAAAGATCATTTATAGTCACTCATGCCTAGAAAAGCCTTATTACTCGGTTTAAATGCCTTTATAATCCCATTATTGAATTATTTTTGAATTTTTTTAACATTTTTTGATTAAAACATAGTTTAATTGATTGTTTGCCTCGGGAAACATGGAGCAAAACCCATCCATTGTCAAGAATAGATCATTTATAGTCACTCATGCCTAGAAAAGCCTTATTACTAGGTTTAAAAGCTTTTATAATCCCATTATTGAAGTTATTTTGAATTGTTTTTACATTTTATGATTAAAGCAGATTGTAATTGATTGTTTGCCTCGGGAAACATGGAGCGAAAGCCATCCATTGTCAAGAAAAGATCTTTTATAGTCACTCATGCCTAGAAAAGCCTTATTACTTAGTTTAAATGCCTTTATAATCCCATTATTGAATTTATTTTGAATTGTTTTTACATTTTTGATTAAAACAGATTATAATTGATTGTTTGCCTCGTGAAATATGGAGCGAAAGCCATCCATTGTCAAGAAAAGATCATTTATAGTCCCTCATGCCTAGAAAAGCCTTATTACTCGGTTTAAATGCCTTTATAATCTCATTATTGAATTTATTCTGAATTGTTTTTACATTTTTTGATTAAAACAGATTGTAATATATTGTTTGCCTCGGGAAACATGGAGCGAAAGCCATCCATTGTCAAGAAAAGATCATTTATAGCCACTCATGCCTAGAAAAGCCTTATTACTCGGTTTAAATGCCTTTATAATCCCATTATTGAATTTATTTTGAATTGTTTTTACATTTTTTGATTAAAACATATTGTAATTGATTGTTTGCCTCGGGAAACATGGAGCGAAAACCATCCATTGTCAAGAAAAGATCATTTATAGTCACTCATGCCTAGAAAAGCCTTATTACTCGGTTTAAATGCCTTTATAATCCCATTATTGAATTTATTTTGAATTCTTTTTACATTTTTTGATTAAAACAGATTGTAATTGATTGTTTGCCTCGGGAAACATGGAGCAAAACCCATCCATTGTCAAGAATAGATCATTTATAGTCACTAGTGCCTAGAAAAGCCTTATTACTCGGTTTAAATGCTTTTATAATCCCATTATTGAATTTATTTTGAATTGTTTTTACATTTTTTGATTAAAACAGGTTGTAACTGATTGTTTGCCTCGGGAAACATGGAGCGAAAGCCATCCATTGTCAGAATAGTTCATTTATAGTCACTCATGCCTAGAAAAGCCTTATTACTCGGTTTAAATGCCTTTATAATCCCATTATTGAATTTATTTTGAATTGTTTTTATATTTTTTGATTAAAACAGATTGTAATTGATTGTTTGCCGTGGGAAACATGGAGTGGAAGCCATCCATTGTCAAGAAAAGATCATTTATCGTCACTCATGCCGAGAAAAGCCTTATTACTCGGTTTAAATGCCTTTATAATCCCATTATTGAATTTATTTTGAATTTTTTTTACATTTTTTGATTAAAACAGATTGTAATTGATTGTTTACCTCGGGAAACATGGAGCGAAAGCCATCCATAGTCAAGAGAAGTTCATTTATAGTCACTTATGCCTAGCAAAGCCTTATTACTCGGTTTAAATGCCTTTATAATCCCATTATTGAATTTATTTTGAATTTTTTTTACATTTTTTGATTAAAACATATTGTAATTGATTGTTTGCCTAGGGAAACATGGAGCAAAACCCATCCATTGTCAAGAATAGATCATTTATAGTCACTAGTGCCTAGAAAAGCCTTATTACTCGGTTTAAATGCTTTTATAATCCCATTATTGAATTTATTTTGAATTGTTTTTACATTTTTTGATTAAAACAGGTTGTAACTGATTGTTTGCCTCGGGAAACATGGAGCGAAAGCCATCCATTGTCAGAATAGTTCATTTATAGTCACTCATGCCTAGAAAAGCCTTATTACTCGGTTTAAATGCCTTTATAATCCCATTATTGAAGTTATTTTGAATTGTTTTTATATTTTTTGATTAAAACAGATTGTAATTGATTGTTTTCCTTGGGAAACATGGAGCGAAAGCCATCCATTTTCAAGAAAAGTTCATTTATAGTCACTCATGCCTAGAAAAGCCTTAATACTCGTTTTAAATGCTTTTATAATCCCATAATTGAATTTAATTTGAATCTTTTTACATTTTTTGATTAAAACAGATTCTAATTGATTGTTTGCCTCGGGAAACGTGGAGTGAAAGCCATCCATTGTCAAGAAAAGATCATTTATAGTCACTCATGCCTAGAAAAGCCTTATTACTCGGTTTAAATGCCTTTATAATCCCATTATTGAATTATTTTTGAATTTTTTTAACATTTTTTCATTAAAACATTGTTTAATTGATTGTTTGCCTCGGGAAACATGGAGCAAAACCCATCCATTGTCAAGAATAGATCATTTATAGTCACTCATGCCTAGAAAAGCCTTATTACTAGGTTTAAAAGCTTTTATAATCCCATTATTGAAGTTATTTTGAATTGTTTTTACATTTTATGATTAAAGCAGATTGTAATTGATTGTTTGCCTCGGGAAACATGGAGCGAAAGCCATCCATTGTCAAGAAAAGATCTTTTATAGTCACTCATGCCTAGAAAAGCCTTATTACTTAGTTTAAATGCCTTTATAATCCCATTATTGAATTTATTTTGAATTGTTTTTACATTTTTGATTAAAACAGATTATAATTGATTGTTTGCCTTGTGAAATATGGAGCGAAAGCCATCCATTGTCAAGAAAAGATCATTTATAGTCCCTCATGCCGAGAAAAGCCTTATTACTCGGTTTAAATGCCTTTATAATCTCATTATTGAATTTATTCTGAATTGTTTTTACATTTTTTGATTAAAACAGATTGTAATATATTGTTTGCCTCGGGAAACATGGAGCGAAAGCCATCCATTGTCAAGAAAAGATCATTTATAGCCACTCATGCCTAGAAAAGCCTTATTACTCGGTTTAAATGCCTTTATAATCCCATTATTGAATTTATTTTGAATTGTTTTTACATTTTTTGATTAAAACATATTGTAATTGATTGTTTGCCTCGGGAAACATGGAGCGAAAACCATCCATTGTCAAGAAAAGATCATTTATAGTCACTCATGCCTAGAAAAGCCTTATTACTCGGTTTAAATGCCTTTATAATCCCATTATTGAATTTATTTTGAATTCTTTTTACATTTTTTGATTAAAACAGATTGTAATTGATTGTTTGCCTCGGGAAACATGGAGCGAAAGCCATCCATTGTCAAGAAAAGATCATTTATAGCCACTCATGCCTAGAAAAACCTTATTACTCGGTTTAAATGCCTTTATAATCCCATTATTGAAGTTATTTTGAATTGTTTTTATATTTTTTGATTAATACATATTGTAATTGATTGTTTGCCTTGGGCAACATGGAGGGAAAGCCATCCATCGTCAAGAAAAGTTCATTTATAGTCACTCATGCCTAGAAAAGCCTTAATACTCGTTTTAAATGCCTTTATAATCCCATAATTGAATTTAATTTGAATCTTTTTACATTTTTTGATTAAAACAGATTCTAATTGATTGTTTGCCTCGGGAAACGTGGAGTGAAAGCCATCCGTTGTCAAGAAAAGATCATTTATAGTCACTCATGCCTAGAAAAGCCTTAATACTCGTTTTAAATGCTTTTATAATCCCATAATTGAATTTAATTTGAATCTTTTGACATTTTTTGATTAAAACAGATTCTAATTGATTGTTTGCCTCGGGAAACGTGGAGTGAAAGCCATCCATTGTCAAGAAAAGATCATTTATAGTCACTCATGCCTAGAAAAGCCTTATTACTCGGTTTAAATGCCTTTATAATCCCATTATTGAATTTGTTTTGAATTTTTTTTACATTTTTTGATTAAAACATAGTTTAATCGATTGTTTGCCTCGGGAAACATGGAGAAAAACCCATCCATTCTCAATAATAGATCATTTATAGTCACTTATGCCTAGAAAAGCCTTATTACTAGGTTTAAAACCTTTTATAATCCCATTATTGAAGTTATTTTGAATTGTTTTTACATTTTATGATTAAAGCAGATTGTAATTGATTGTTTGCCCCGGGAAACATGGAGCGAAAGCCATCCATTGTCAAGAAAAGATCATTTATAGTCACTCATGCCTAGAAAAGCCTTATTACTTAGTTTAAATGCCTTTATAATCCCATTATTGAATTTATTTTGAATTGTTTTTACATTTTTGATTAAAACAGATTATAATTGATTGTTTGCCTCGTGAAATATGGAGCGAAAGCCATCCATTGTAAAGAAAAGATCATTTATAGTCCCTCATGCCTAGAAAACCCTTATTACTCGGTTTAAATGCCTTTATAATCTCATTATTAAATTTATTCAGAATTGTTTTTACATTTTTTGATTAAAACATATTGTAATTGATTGTTTGCCTCGGGAAACATGGAGCGAAAGCCATCCATTGTCAAGAAAAGATCATTTATAGCCACTCAAGCCTAGAAAAGCCTTAATACTCGTTTTAAATGCCTTTATAATCCCATTATTGAATTTATTTTGAATTGTTTTTACATTTTTTGATTAAAACAGATTGTAATTGATTGTTTGCCTCGGGAAACATGGAGCGAAAACCATCCATTGTCAAGAAAAGATCATTTATAGTCACTCATGCCTAGAAAAGCCGTATTACTCGGTTTAAATGCCTTTATAATCCCATTATTGAATTTATTTTGAATTGTTTTTACATTTTTTGATTAAAACATATTGTAATTGATTGTTTGCCTCGGGAAACATGGAGCGAAAGCCATCCATTGTCAAGAAAAGATCATTTATAGCCACTCATGCCTAGAAAAACCTTATTACTCGGTTTAAATGCCTTTATAATCCCATTATTGAATTTATTTTGAGTTGTTTTTATATTTTTTGATTAAAACAGATTATAATTGATTGTTTGCCTCGGGAAACATGGAGCGAAAACCATCCATTGTCAAGAAAAGATCATTTGTAGTCACTCATGCCTAGAAAAGCCGTATTACTCGGTTTAAATGCCTTTATAATCCCATTATTGAATTTATTTTGAGTTGTTTTTACATTTTTTGATTAAAACAGATTGTAATTGATTGTTTGCCTCAGGAAACATGGAGCGAAAGCCATCCATTGTCAAGAAAAGATCATTTATCGTCACTCATGCCGAGAAAAGCCTTATTACTCGGTTTAAATGCTTTTATAATCCCATTATTGAATTTATTTTCAATTTTTTTTACATTTTTTGATTAAAACAGATTGTAATTGATTGTTTACCTCGGGAAACATGGAGCGAAAGCCATCCATAGTCAAGAGAAGTTGATTTATAGTCACTTATGCGTAGCAAAGCCTTATCACTCGGTTTAACTGCCTTTATAATCCCATTATTGAATTTATTTTGAATTTTTTTTACATTTTTTGATTAAAACAGATTGTAATTGATTGTTTACCTCGGGAAACATGGAGCGAAAGCCATCCATAGTCAAGAAAAGTTCATTTATAGTCACTTATGCCTAGCAAAGCCTTATTACTCGGTTTAAATGCCTTTATAATCCCATTATTGAATTTATTTTGAATTTTTTTTACATTTTTTGATTAAAACATAGTTTAATTGATTGTTTGCCTCGGGAAACATGGAGCAAAACCCATCCATTGTGAAGAATAGATCATTTATAGTCACTCATGCCTAGAAAAGCCTTATTACTAGGTTTAAAAGCTTTTATAATCCCATTATTGAATTTATTTTGAATTGTTTTTACATTTTTTGATAAAAACAGATTGTAACTGATTGTTTGCCTCGGGAAACATGGAGCGAAAGCCATCCATTGTCAAGAATAGTTCATTTATAGTCACTCATGCCTAGAAAAGCCTTATTAATCGGTTTAAATGCTTTTATAATCCCATTATTGAAGTTATTTTGAATTGTTTTTATCTTTTTTGATTAAAACAGATTGTAATTGACTGTTTTCCTTGGGAAACATGGAGCGAAAACCATCCATTGTCAAGAAAAGATCATTTATAGTCACTCATGCCTAGAAAAGCCTTATTACTCGGTTTAAATGCCTTTATAATCCCATTATTGAATTTATTTTGAATTCTTTTTACATTTTTTGATTAAAACAGATTGTAATTGATTTTTTGCCTCGGGAAACATTGAGCGAAAGCCATCCATTGTCAAGAAAATATCATTTATAGCCACTCATGCCTAGAAAAACCTTATTACTCAGTTTAAATGCCTTTATAATCCCATTATTAAAGTTATTTTGAATTGTTTTTATATTTTTTGATTAAAACAGATTGTAATTGAATGATTTCCTTGGGAAACATGGAGCGAAAGCCATCCATCGTCAAGAAAAGTTCATTTATAGTCACTCATGCCTAGAAAAGCCTTAATACTCGTTTTAAATGCTTTTATAATCCCATAATTGAATTTAATTTGAATCTTTTTACATTTTTTGATAAAAACAGATTCTAATTGATTGTTTGCCTCGGGAAACGTGGAGTGAAAGCCATCCATTGTCAAGAACAGATCATTTATAGTCACTCATGCCTAGAAAAGCCTTATTACTCGGTTTAAATGCCTTTATAATCCCATTATTGAATTTGTTTTGAATTTTTTTTACATTTTTTGATTAAAACATAGTTTAATCGATTGTTTGCCTCGGGAAACATGGAGAAAAACCCATCCATTGTCAAGAATAGATTATTTATAGTCACTTATGCCTAGAAAAGCCTTATTACTTAGTTTAAATGCCTTTATAATCCCATTATTGAATTTATTTTGAATTGTTTTTACATTTTTGATTAAAACAGATTATAATTGATTGTTTGCCTCGTGAAATATGGAGCGAAAGCCATCCATTGTCAAGAACAGATCATTTATAGTCCCTCATGCCTAGAAAAGCCTTATTACTCGGTTTAAATGCCTTTATAATCTCATTATTGAATTTATTTTGAATTGTTTTTACATTTTTTGATTAAAACAGATTGTAATTGATTGTTTGCCTCGGGAAACATGGAGCGAAAGCCATCCATTGTCAAGAAAAGATCATTTATAGCCACTCATGCCTAGAAAAGCCTTATTACTCGGTTTAAATGCCTTTATAATCCCATTATTGAATTTATTTTGAATTGTTTTTACATTTTTTGATTAAAACAGATTGTAATTGATTGTTTGCCTCGGGAAACATGGAGCGAAAGCCATCCATTGTCAAGAAAAGATCATTTATAGCCACTCATGCCTAGAAAAGCCTTATTACTCGGTTTAAATGCCTTTATAATCCCATTATTGAATTTATTTTGAATTGTTTTTATATTTTTTGATTAAAACAGATTGTAATTGATTGTTTGCCGTGGGAAACATGGAGCGAAAGCCATCAATTGTCAAGAAAAGATCATTTATCGTCACTCATGCCGAGAAAAGCCTTATTACTCGGTTTAAATGCCTTTATAATCCCATTATTGAATATATTTTGAATTTTTTTTACATTTTTTGATTAAAACAGATTGTAATTGATTGTTTACCTCGGGAAATATGGAGCGAAAGCCAGCCATAGTCAAGAGAAGTTCATTTATAGTCACTTATGCCTAGCAAAGCCTTATCACTCGGTTTAAATGCCTTTATAATCCCATTATTGAATTTATTTTGAATTTTTTTTACATTTTTTGATTAAAACATATTGTAATTGATTGTTTGCCTAGGGAAACATGGAGCAAAACCCATCCATTGTCAAGAATAGATCATTTATAGTCACTAATGCCTAGAAAAGCCTTATTACTCGGTTTAAATGCTTTTATAATCCCATTATTGAATTTATTTTGAATTGTTTTTACATTTTTTGATTAAAACAGGTTGTAACTGATTGTTTGCCTCGGGAAACATGGAGCGAAAGCCATCCATTGTCAGAATAGTTCATTTATAGTCACTCATGCCTAGAAAAGCCTTATTACTCGGTTTAAATGCCTTTATAATCCCATTATTGAAGTTATTTTGAATTGTTTTTATATTTTTTGATTAAAACAGATTGTAATTGATTGTTTTCCTTGGGAAACATGGAGCGAAAGCCATCCATTGTCAAGAAAAGTTCATTTATAGTCACTCATGCCTAGAAAAGCCTTAATACTCGTTTTAAATGCTTTTATAATCCCATAATTGAATTTAATTTGAATCTTTTTACATTTTTTGATTAAAACAGATTCTAATTGATTGTTTGCCTCGGGAAACGTGGAGTGAAAGCCATCCATTGTCAAGAAAAGATCATTTATAGTCACTCATGCCTAGAAAAGCCTTATTACTCGGTTTAAATGCCTTTATAATCCCATTATTGAATTTGTTTTGAATTTTTTTTACATTTTTTGATTAAAACATAGTTTAATCGATTGTTTGCCTCGGGAAACATGGAGAAAAACCCATCCATTCTCAATAATAGATCATTTATAGTAACTTATGCCTAGAAAAGCCTTATTACTAGGTTTAAAACCTTTTATAATCCCATTATTGAAGTTATTTTGAATTGTTTTTACATTTTATGATTAAAGCAGATTGTAATTGATTGTTTGCCTCGGGAAACATGGAGCGAAAGCCATCCATTGTCAAGAAAAGATCATTTATAGTCACTCATGCCTAGAAAAGCCTTATTACTTAGTTTAAATGCCTTTATAATCCCATTATTGAATTTATTTTGAATTGTTTTTACATTTTTGATTAAAACAGATTATAATTGATTGTTTGCCATGTGAAATATGGAGCGAAAGCCATCCATTGTCAAGAAAAGATCATTTATAGTCACTCATGCCTAGAAAAGCCTTATTAACCGGTTTAAATGCCTTTATAATCCCATTATCAAATTTATTTTGAATTTTTTTTACATTTTTTGATTAAAACAGATTGTAATTGATTGTTTGCCTCGTGAAATATGGAGCGAAAGCCATCCATTGTCAAGAAAAGATCATTTATAGTCCCTCATGCCTAGAAAAGCCTTATTACTCGGTTTAAATGCCTTTATAATCTCAATATTGAATTTATTTTGAATTGTTTTTACATTTTTTGATTAAAACATATTGTAATTGATTGTTTGCCTCGGGAAACATAGAGCGAAAGCCATCCATTGTCAAGAAAAGATCATTTATAGCCACTCATGCCTAGAAAAGCCTTATTACTCGGTTTAAATGCCTTTATAATCCCATTATTGAATTTATTTTGAATTGTTTTTACATTTTTTGATTAAAACAGATTGTAATTGATTGTTTGCCTCGGGAAACATGGAGCGAAAACCATCCATTGTCAAGAAAAGATCATTTATAGTCACTCATGCCTAGAAAAGCCGTATTACTCGGTTTAAATGCCTTTATAATCCCATTATTGAATTTATTTTGAATTGTTTTTACATTTTTTGATTAAAACAGATTCTAATTGATTGTTTGCCTCGGGAAACATGGAGCGAAAGCCATCCATTGTCAAGAAAAGATCATTTATAGCCACTTATGCCTAGAAAAGCCTTATTACTCGGTTTAAATGCCTTTATAATCCCATTATTGAATTTATTTTGAATTGTTTTTATATTTTTTGATTAAAACAGATTGTAATTGATTGTTTGCCGTGGGAAACATGGAGCGAAAGCCATCCATTGTCAAGAAAAGATCATTTATCGTCACTCATGCCGAGAAAAGCCTTATTACTCGGTTTAAATGCCTTTATAATCCCATTATTGAATTTATTTTCAATTTTTTTTTACATTTTTTGATTAAAAAAAATTGTAATTGATTGTTTGCCTCGGGAAACATGGAGCGAAAGCCATCCATAGTCAAGAGAAGTTCATTTATAGTCACTTATGCCTAGCAAAGCCTTATCACTCGGTTTAACTGCCTTTATAATCCCATTATTGAATTTATTTTGAATTTTTTTTACATTTTTTGATTAAAACATATTGTAATTGATTGTTTGCCTAGGGAAACATGGAGCGAAAGCCATCCATTGTCAAGAAAAGATCATTTATAGTCACTCATGCCTAGAAACGCCTTATTACTCGGTTTAAATGCTTTTATAATCCCATTATTGAATTTATTTTGAATTGTTTTTACATTTTTTTGATAAAAACAGATTGTAACTGATTGTTTGCCTCGGGAAACATGGAGCGAAAGCCATCCATTGTCAAGAATAGTTCATTTATAGTCACTCATGCCTAGAAAAGCCTTATTACTCGGTTTAAATGCCTTTATAATCCCATTATTGAAGTTATTTTGAATTGTTTTTATCTTTTTTGATTAAAACAGATTGTAATTGATTGTTTTCCTTGGGAAACATGGAGCGAAAGCCATCCATTGTCAAGAAAAGTTCATTTATAGTCACTCATGCCTAGAAAAGCCTTAATACTCGTTTTAAATGCTTTTATAATCCCATAATTGAATTTAATTTGAATCTTTTTACATTTTTTGATTAAAACAGATTCTAATTGATTGTTTGCCTCGGGAAACGTGGAGTGAAAGCCATCCACTGTCAAGAAAAGATCATTTATAGTCACTCATGCCTAGAAAAGCCTTATTACTCGGTTTAAATGCCTTTATAATCCCATTATTGAATTTATTTTGAATTTTTTTTACATTTTTTGATTAAAACATACTGTAATTGATTGTTTGCCTTGGGAAACATGAGCAAAAGACATCCATTGTCAAGAATAGATCATTTATAGTCACTTATGCCTAGAAAAGCCTTATTACTCGGTTTAAATGCTTTTATAATCCCATTATTGAATTTATTTTGAATTGTTTTTACATTTTTTGATTAAAATAGATTGTAATTGATTGTTTGCCTCGGGAAACATGGAGCGAAAGCCTTCCATTGTCAAGAAAAGATCATTTATAGTCACTCATGCCTAGAAAAGCCTTATTACTTAGTTTAAATGCCTTTATAATCCCATTATTTAATTTATTTTGAATTGTTTTTACATTTTTTGATTAAAACAGATTGTAATTGATTGTTTGCCTCGGGAAATATGGAGCGAAACCCATCCATTGTCAAGAAAAGATCATTTATAGTCACTCATGCCTAGAAAAGCCTTATTACTCGGTTTAAATGCCTTTATAATCCCATTATTGAATTTAATTTGAATTGTTTTTACATTTCTTGATTAAAACAGATTGTAATTGATTGTTTGCCTCGGGAAACATGGAGCGAAAGCCATCCATTGTCAATAAAAGATCATTTATAGTCACTCATGCCTAGAAAAGCCTTATTACTCGGTTTAAATGCCTTTATAATCCCATTATTGAATTTGTTTTGAATTTTTTTTACATTTTTTGATTAAAACATAGTTTAATCGATTGTTTGCCTCGGGAAACATGGAGAAAAACCCATCCATTCTCAATAATAGATCATTTATAGTCACTTATGCCTAGAAAAGCCTTATTACTAGGTTTAAAACCTTTTATAATCCCATTATTGAAGTTATTTTGAATTGTTTTTACATTTTATGATTAAAGCAGATTGTAATTGATTGTTTGCCTCGGGAAACATGGAGCGAAAGCCATCCATTGTCAAGAAAAGATCATTTATAGTCACTCATGCCTAGAAAAGCCTTATTACTTAGTTTAAATGCCTTTATAATCCCATTATTGAATTTATTTTGAATTGTTTTTACATTTTTGATTAAAACAGATTATAATTGATTGTTTGCCTCGTGAAATATGGAGCGAAAGCCATCCATTGTCAAGAAAAGATCATTTATAGTCACTCATGCCTAGAAAAGCCTTATTACCCGGTTTAAATGCCTTTATAATCCCATTATCAAATTTATTTTGAATTTTTTTTACATTTTTTGATTAAAACAGATTGTAATTGATTGTTTGCCTCGTGAAATATGGAGCGAAAGCCATCCATTGTCAAGAAAAGATCATTTATAGTCCCTCATGCCTAGAAAAGCCTTATTACTCGGTTTAAATGCCTTTATAATCTCATTATTGAATTTATTTTGAATTGTTTTTACATTTTTTGATTAAAACATATTGTAATTGATTGTTTGCCTCGGGAAACATAGAGCGAAAGCCATCCATTGTCAAGAAAAGATCATTTATAGCCACTCATGCCTAGAAAAGCCTTATTACTCGGTTTAAATGCCTTTATAATCCCATTATTGAATTTATTTTGAATTGTTTTTACATTTTTTGATTAAAACAGATTGTAATTGATTGTTTGCCTCGGGAAACATGGAGCGAAAACCATCCATTGTCAAGAAAAGATCATTTATAGTCACTCATGCCTAGAAAAGCCGTATTACTCGGTTTAAATGCCTTTATAATCCCATTATTGAATTTATTTTGAATTGTTTTTACATTTTTTGATTAAAACAGATTCTAATTGATTGTTTGCCTCGGGAAACGTGGAGTGAAAGCCATCCATTGTCAAGAAAGATCATTTATAGTCACTCATGCCTAGAAAAGCCTTAATACTCGTTTTAAATGCTTTTATAATCCCATAATTGAATTTAATTTGAATCTTTTTACATTTTTTGATTAAAACAGATTCTAATTGATTGTTTGCCTCGGGAAACGTGGAGTGAAAGCCATCCATTGTCAAGAAAAGATCATTTATAGTCACTCATGCCTAGAAAAGCCTTATTACTCGGTTTAAATGCCTTTATAATCCCATTATTGAATTTGTTTTGAATTTTTTTTACATTTTTTGATTAAAACATAGTTTAATCGATTGTTTGCCTCGGGAAACATGGAGAAAAACCCATCCATTCTCAATAATAGATCATTTATAGTCACTTATGCCTAGAAAAGCCTTATTACTAGGTTTAAAACCTTTTATAATCCCATTATTGAAGTTATTTTGAATTGTTTTTACATTTTATGATTAAAGCAGATTGTAATTGATTGTTTGCCTCGGGAAACATGGAGCGAAAGCCATCCATTGTCAAGAAAAGATCATTTATAGTCACTCATGCCTAGAAAAGCCTTATTACTTAGTTTAAATGCCTTTATAATCCCATTATTGAATTTATTTTGAATTGTTTTTACATTTTTGATTAAAACAGATTATAATTGATTGTTTGCCTCGTGAAATATGGAGCGAAAGCCATCCATTGTCAAGAAAAGATCATTTATAGTCACTCATGCCTAGAAAAGCCTTATTACCCGGTTTAAATGCCTTTATAATCCCATTATCAAATTTATTTTGAATTTTTTTTACATTTTTTGATTAAAACAGATTGTAATTGATTGTTTGCCTCGTGAAATATGGAGCGAAAGCCATCCATTGTCAAGAAAAGATCATTTATAGTCCCTCATGCCTAGAAAAGCCTTATTACTCGGTTTAAATGCCTTTATAATCTCATTATTGAATTTATTTTGAATTGTTTTTACATTTTTTGATTAAAACATATTGTAATTGATTGTTTGCCTCGGGAAACATAGAGCGAAAGCCATCCATTGTCAAGAAAAGATCATTTATAGCCACTCATGCCTAGAAAAGCCTTATTACTCGGTTTAAATGCCTTTATAATCCCATTATTGAATTTATTTTGAATTGTTTTTACATTTTTTGATTAAAATAGATTGTAATTGATTGTTTGCCTCGGGAAACATGGAGCGAAAATCATCCATTGTCAAGAAAAGATCATTTATAGTCACTCATGCCTAGAAAAGCCGTATTACTCGGTTTAAATGCCTTTATAATCCCATTATTGAATTTATTTTGAATTGTTTTTACATTTTTTGATTAAAACAGATTCTAATTGATTGTTTGCCTCGGGAAACATGGAGCGAAAGCCATCCATTGTCAAGAAAAGATCATTTATAGCCACTCATGCCTAGAAAAGCCTTATTACTCGGTTTAAATGCCTTTATAATCCCATTATTGAATTTATTTTGAATTGTTTTTATATTTTTTGATTAAAACAGATTGTAATTGATTGTTTGCCGTGGGAAACATGGAGCGAAAGCCATCCATTGTCAAGAAAAGATCATTTATCGTCACTCATGCCGAGAAAAGCCTTATTACTCGGTTTAAATGCCTTTATAATCCCATTATTGAATTTATTTTCAATTTTTTTTTACATTTTTTGATTAAAACAGATTGTAATTGATTGTTTGCCTCGGGAAACATGGAGCGAAAGCCATCCATAGTCAAGAGAAGTTCATTTATAGTCACTTATGCCTAGCAAAGCCTTATCACTCGGTTTAACTGCCTTTATAATCCCATTATTGAATTTATTTTGAATTTTTTTTACATTTTTTGATTAAAACATATTGTAATTGATTGTTTGCCTAGGGAAACATGGAGCGAAAGCCATCCATTGTCAAGAATAGTTCATTTATAGTCACTCATGCCTAGAAAAGCCTTATTACTCGGTTTAAATGCCTTTATAATCCCATTATTGAAGTTATTTTGAATTGTTTTTATCTTTTTTGATTAAAACAGATTGTAATTGATTGTTTTCCTTGGGAAACATGGAGCGAAAGCCATCCATTGTCAAGAAAAGTTCATTTATAGTCACTCATGCCTAGAAAAGCCTTAATACTCGTTTTAAATGCTTTTATAATCCCATAATTGAATTTAATTTGAATCTTTTTACATTTTTTGATTAAAACAGATTCTAATTGATTGTTTGCCTCGGGAAACGTGGAGTGAAAGCCATCCACTGTCAAGAAAAGATCATTTATAGTCACTCATGCCTAGAAAAGCCTTATTACTTGGTTTAAATGCCTTTATAATCCCATTATTGAATTTATTTTGAATTTTTTTTACATTTTTTGATTAAAACATACTGTAATTGATTGTTTGCCTTGGGAAACATGAGCAAAAGACATCCATTGTCAAGAATAGATCATTTATAGTCACTTACGCCTAGAAAAGCCTTATTACTCGGTTTAAATGCTTTTATAATCCCATTATTGAATTTATTTTGAATTGTTTTTACATTTTTTGATTAAAATAGATTGTAATTGATTGTTTGCCTCGGGAAACATGGAGCGAAAGCCTTCCATTGTCAAGAAAAGATCATTTATAGTCACTCATGCCTAGAAAAGCCTTATTACTTAGTTTAAATGCCTTTATAATCCCATTATTTAATTTATTTTGAATTGTTTTTACATTTTTTGATTAAAACAGATTGTAATTGATTGTTTGCCTCGGGAAATATGGAGCGAAACCCATCCATTGTCAAGAAAAGATCATTTATAGTCACTCATGCCTAGAAAAGCCTTATTACTCGGTTTAAATGCCTTTATAATCCCATTATTGAATTTAATTTGAATTGTTTTTACATTTCTTGATTAAAACAGATTGTAATTGATTGTTTGCCTCGGGAAACATGGAGCGAAAGCCATCCATTGTCAATAAAAGATCATTTATAGTCACTCATGCCTAGAAAAGCCTTATTACTCGGTTTAAATGCCTTTATAATCCCATTATTGAATTTGTTTTGAATTTTTTTTACATTTTTTGATTAAAACATAGTTTAATCGATTGTTTGCCTCGGGAAACATGGAGAAAAACCCATCCATTCTCAATAATAGATCATTTATAGTCACTTATGCCTAGAAAAGCCTTATTACTAGGTTTAAAACCTTTTATAATCCCATTATTGAAGTTATTTTGAATTGTTTTTACATTTTATGATTAAAGCAGATTGTAATTGATTGTTTGCCTCGGGAAACATGGAGCGAAAGCCATCCATTGTCAAGAAAAGATCATTTATAGTCACTCATGCCTAGAAAAGCCTTATTACTTAGTTTAAATGCCTTTATAATCCCATTATTGAATTTATTTTGAATTGTTTTTACATTTTTGATTAAAACAAATTATAATTGATTGTTTGCCTCGTGAAATATGGAGCGAAAGCCATCCATTGTCAAGAAAAGATCATTTATAGTCACTCATGCCTAGAAAAGCCTTATTACCCGGTTTAAATGCCTTTATAATCCCATTATCAAATTTATTTTGAATTTTTTTTACATTTTTTGATTAAAACAGATTGTAATTGATTGTTTGCCTCGTGAAATATGGAGCGAAAGCCATCCATTGTCAAGAAAAGATCATTTATAGTCCCTCATGCCTAGAAAAGCCTTATTACTCGGTTTAAATGCCTTTATAATCTCATTATTGAATTTATTTTGAATTGTTTTTACATTTTTTGATTAAAACATATTGTAATTGATTGTTTGCCTCGGGAAACATAGAGCGAAAGCCATCCATTGTCAAGAAAAGATCATTTATAGCCACTCATGCCTAGAAAAGCCTTATTACTCGGTTTAAATGCCTTTATAATCCCATTATTGAATTTATTTTGAATTGTTTTTACATTTTTTGATTAAAACAGATTGTAATTGATTGTTTGCCTCGGGAAACATGGAGCGAAAACCATCCATTGTCAAGAAAAGATCATTTATAGTCACTCATGCCTAGAAAAGCCGTATTACTCGGTTTAAATGCCTTTATAATCCCATTATTGAATTTATTTTGAATTGTTTTTACATTTTTTGATTAAAACAGATTCTAATTGATTGTTTGCCTCGGGAAACATGGAGCGAAAGCCATCCATTGTCAAGAAAAGATCATTTATAGCCACTCATGCCTAGAAAAGCCTTATTACTCGGTTTAAATGCCTTTATAATCCCATTATTGAATTTATTTTGAATTGTTTTTATATTTTTTGATTAAAACAGATTGTAATTGATTGTTTGCCGTGGGAAACATGGAGCGAAAGCCATCCATTGTCAAGAAAAGATCATTTATCGTCACTCATGCCGAGAAAAGCCTTATTACTCGGTTTAAATGCCTTTATAATCCCATTATTGAATTTATTTTCAATTTTTTTTTACATTTTTTGATTAAAACAGATTGTAATTGATTGTTTGCCTCGGGAAACATGGAGCGAAAGCCATCCATAGTCAAGAGAAGTTCATTTATAGTCACTTATGCCTAGCAAAGCCTTATCACTCGGTTTAACTGCCTTTATAATCCCATTATTGAATTTATTTTGAATTTTTTTTACATTTTTTGATTAAAACATATTGTAATTGATTGTTTGCCTAGGGAAACATGGAGCGAAACCCATCCATTGTCAAGAATAGATCATTTATAGTCACTCATGCCTAGAAACGCCTTATTACTCGGTTTAAATGCTTTTATAATCCCATTATTGAATTTATTTTGAATTGTTTTTACATTTTTTGATAAAAACAGATTGTAACTGATTGTTTGCCTCGGGAAACATGGAGCGAAAGCCATCCATTGTCAAGAATAGTTCATTTATAGTCACTCATGCCTAGAAAAGCCTTATTACTCGGTTTAAATGCCTTTATAATCCCATTATTGAAGTTATTTTGAATTGTTTTTATCTTTTTTGATTAAAACAGATTGTAATTGATTGTTTTCCTTGGGAAACATGGAGCGAAAGCCATCCATTGTCAAGAAAAGTTCATTTATAGTCACTCATGCCTAGAAAAGCCTTAATACTCGTTTTAAATGCTTTTATAATCCCATAATTGAATTTAATTTGAATCTTTTTACATTTTTTGATTAAAACAGATTCTAATTGATTGTTTGCCTCGGGAAACGTGGAGTGAAAGCCATCCACTGTCAAGAAAAGATCATTTATAGTCACTCATGCCTAGAAAAGCCTTATTACTCGGTTTAAATGCCTTTATAATCCCATTATTGAATTTATTTTGAATTTTTTTTACATTTTTTGATTAAAACATACTGTAATTGATTGTTTGCCTTGGGAAACATGAGCAAAAGACATCCATTGTCAAGAATAGATCATTTATAGTCACTTATGCCTAGAAAAGCCTTATTACTCGGTTTAAATGCTTTTATAATCCCATTATTGAATTTATTTTGAATTGTTTTTACATTTTTTGATTAAAATAGATTGTAATTGATTGTTTGCCTCAGGAAACATGGAGCGAAAGCCTTCCATTGTCAAGAAAAGATCATTTATAGTCACTCATGCCTAGAAAAGCCTTATTACTTAGTTTAAATGCCTTTATAATCCCATTATTTAATTTATTTTGAATTGTTTTTACATTTTTTGATTAAAACAGATTGTAATTGATTGTTTGCCTCGGGAAATATGGAGCGAAACCCATCCATTGTCAAGAAAAGATCATTTATAGTCCCTCATGCCTAGAAAAGCCTTATTACTCGGTTTAAATGCCTTTATAATCTCATTATTGAATTTATTTTGAATTGTTTTTACATTTTTTGATTAAAACATATTGTAATTGATTGTTTGCCTCGGGAAACATAGAGCGAAAGCCATCCATTGTCAAGAAAAGATCATTTATAGCCACTCATGCCTAGAAAAGCCTTATTACTCGGTTTAAATGCCTTTATAATCCCATTATTGAATTTATTTTGAATTGTTTTTACATTTTTTGATTAAAATAGATTGTAATTGATTGTTTGCCTCGGGAAACATGGAGCGAAAATCATCCATTGTCAAGAAAAGATCATTTATAGTCACTCATGCCTAGAAAAGCCGTATTACTCGGTTTAAATGCCTTTATAATCCCATTATTGAATTTATTTTGAATTGTTTTTACATTTTTTGATTAAAACAGATTCTAATTGATTGTTTGCCTCGGGAAACATGGAGCGAAAGCCATCCATTGTCAAGAAAAGATCATTTATAGCCACTCATGCCTAGAAAAGCCTTATTACTCGGTTTAAATGCCTTTATAATCCCATTATTGAATTTATTTTGAATTGTTTTTATATTTTTTGATTAAAACAGATTGTAATTGATTGTTTGCCGTGGGAAACATGGAGCGAAAGCCATCCATTGTCAAGAAAAGATCATTTATCGTCACTCATGCCGAGAAAAGCCTTATTACTCGGTTTAAATGCCTTTATAATCCCATTATTGAATTTATTTTCAATTTTTTTTTACATTTTTTGATTAAAACAGATTGTAATTGATTGTTTGCCTCGGGAAACATGGAGCGAAAGCCATCCATAGTCAAGAGAAGTTCATTTATAGTCACTTATGCCTAGCAAAGCCTTATCACTCGGTTTAACTGCCTTTATAATCCCATTATTGAATTTATTTTGAATTTTTTTTACATTTTTTGATTAAAACATATTGTAATTGATTGTTTGCCTAGGGAAACATGGAGCGAAAGCCATCCATTGTCAAGAATAGTTCATTTATAGTCACTCATGCCTAGAAAAG
This sequence comes from Theobroma cacao, assembly GCF_053813885.1. Lineage (NCBI taxonomy): Eukaryota > Viridiplantae > Streptophyta > Magnoliopsida > Malvales > Malvaceae > Theobroma > Theobroma cacao. The sequence continues at coordinate 29,577,663 of NC_142645.1, read as the reverse complement.
CCTTATTACTCGGTTTAAATGCCTTTATAATCCCATTATTGAAGTTATTTTGAATTGTTTTTATCTTTTTTGATTAAAACAGATTGTAATTGATTGTTTTCCTTGGGAAACATGGAGCGAAAGCCATCCATTGTCAAGAAAAGTTCATTTATAGTCACTCATGCCTAGAAAAGCCTTAATACTCGTTTTAAATGCTTTTATAATCCCATAATTGAATTTAATTTGAATCTTTTTAAATTTTTTGATTAAAACAGATTCTAATTGATTGTTTGCCTCGGGAAACGTGGAGTGAAAGCCATCCACTGTCAAGAAAAGATCATTTATAGTCACTCATGCCTAGAAAAGCCTTATTACTCGGTTTAAATGCCTTTATAATCCCATTATTGAATTTATTTTGAATTGTTTTTACATTTTTTGATTAAAACAGATTCTAATTGATTGTTTGCCTCGGGAAACATGGAGCGAAAGCCATCCATTGTCAAGAAAAGATCATTTATAGCCACTCATGCCTAGAAAAGCCTTATTACTCGGTTTAAATGCCTTTATAATCCCATTATTGAATTTATTTTGAATTGTTTTTATATTTTTTGATTAAAACAGATTGTAATTGATTGTTTGCCGTGGGAAACATGGAGCGAAAGCCATCCATTGTCAAGAAAAGATCATTTATCGTCACTCATGCCGAGAAAAGCCTTATTACTCGGTTTAAATGCCTTTATAATCCCATTATTGAATTTATTTTCAATTTTTTTTTACATTTTTTGATTAAAACAGATTGTAATTGATTGTTTGCCTCGGGAAACATGGAGCGAAAGCCATCCATAGTCAAGAGAAGTTCATTTATAGTCACTTATGCCTAGCAAAGCCTTATCACTCGGTTTAACTGCCTTTATAATCCCATTATTGAATTTATTTTGAATTTTTTTTACATTTTTTGATTAAAACATATTGTAATTGATTGTTTGCCTAGGGAAACATGGAGCGAAAGCCATCCATTGTCAAGAATAGTTCATTTATAGTCACTCATGCCTAGAAAAGCCTTATTACTCGGTTTAAATGCCTTTATAATCCCATTATTGAAGTTATTTTGAATTGTTTTTATCTTTTTTGATTAAAACAGATTGTAATTGATTGTTTTCCTTGGGAAACATGGAGCGAAAGCCATCCATTGTCAAGAAAAGTTCATTTATAGTCACTCATGCCTAGAAAAGCCTTAATACTCGTTTTAAATGCTTTTATAATCCCATAATTGAATTTAATTTGAATCTTTTTAAATTTTTTGATTAAAACAGATTCTAATTGATTGTTTGCCTCGGGAAACGTGGAGTGAAAGCCATCCACTGTCAAGAAAAGATCATTTATAGTCACTCATGCCTAGAAAAGCCTTATTACTCGGTTTAAATGCCTTTATAATCCCATTATTGAATTTATTTTGAATTTTTTTTACATTTTTTGATTAAAACATACTGTAATTGATTGTTTGCCTTGGGAAACATGAGCAAAAGACATCCATTGTCAAGAATAGATCATTTATAGTCACTTACGCCTAGAAAAGCCTTATTACTCGGTTTAAATGCTTTTATAATCCCATTATTGAATTTATTTTGAATTGTTTTTACATTTTTTGATTAAAATAGATTGTAATTGATTGTTTGCCTCGGGAAACATGGAGCGAAAGCCTTCCATTGTCAAGAAAAGATCATTTATAGTCACTCATGCCTAGAAAAGCCTTATTACTTAGTTTAAATGCCTTTATAATCCCATTATTTAATTTATTTTGAATTGTTTTTACATTTTTTGATTAAAACAGATTGTAATTGATTGTTTGCCTCGGGAAATATGGAGCGAAACCCATCCATTGTCAAGAAAAGATCATTTATAGTCACTCATGCCTAGAAAAGCCTTATTACTCGGTTTAAATGCCTTTATAATCCCATTATTGAATTTAATTTGAATTGTTTTTACATTTCTTGATTAAAACAGATTGTAATTGATTGTTTGCCTCGGGAAAAATGGAGCGAAAGCCATCCATTGTCAATAAAAGATCATTTATAGTCACTCATGCCTAGAAAAGCCTTATTACTCGGTTTAAATGCCTTTATAATCCCATTATTGAATTTGTTTTGAATTTTTTTTACATTTTTTGATTAAAACATAGTTTAATCGATTGTTTGCCTCGGGAAACATGGAGAAAAACCCATCCATTCTCAATAATAGATCATTTATAGTCACTTATGCCTAGAAAAGCCTTATTACTAGGTTTAAAACCTTTTATAATCCCATTATTGAAGTTATTTTGAATTGTTTTTACATTTTATGATTAAAGCAGATTGTAATTGATTGTTTGCCTCGGGAAACATGGAGCGAAAGCCATCCATTGTCAAGAAAAGATCATTTATAGTCACTCATGCCTAGAAAAGCCTTATTACTTAGTTTAAATGCCTTTATAATCCCATTATTGAATTTATTTTGAATTGTTTTTACATTTTTGATTAAAACAAATTATAATTGATTGTTTGCCTCGTGAAATATGGAGCGAAAGCCATCCATTGTCAAGAAAAGATCATTTATAGTCACTCATGCCTAGAAAAGCCTTATTACCCGGTTTAAATGCCTTTATAATCCCATTATCAAATTTATTTTGAATTTTTTTTACATTTTTTGATTAAAACAGATTGTAATTGATTGTTTGCCTCGTGAAATATGGAGCGAAAGCCATCCATTGTCAAGAAAAGATCATTTATAGTCCCTCATGCCTAGAAAAGCCTTATTACTCGGTTTAAATGCCTTTATAATCTCATTATTGAATTTATTTTGAATTGTTTTTACATTTTTTGATTAAAACAAATTGTAATTGATTGTTTGCCTCGGGAAACATAGAGCGAAAGCCATCCATTGTCAAGAAAAGATCATTTATAGCCACTCATGCCTAGAAAAGCCTTATTACTCGGTTTAAATGCCTTTATAATCCCATTATTGAATTTATTTTGAATTGTTTTTACATTTTTTGATTAAAACAGATTGTAATTGATTGTTTGCCTCGGGAAACATGGAGCGAAAACCATCCATTGTCAAGAAAAGATCATTTATAGTCACTCATGCCTAGAAAAGCCGTATTACTCGGTTTAAATGCCTTTATAATCCCATTATTGAATTTATTTTGAATTGTTTTTACATTTTTTGATTAAAACAGATTCTAATTGATTGTTTGCCTCGGGAAACATGGAGCGAAAGCCATCCATTGTCAAGAAAAGATCATTTATAGCCACTCATGCCTAGAAAAGCCTTATTACTCGGTTTAAATGCCTTTATAATCCCATTATTGAATTTATTTTGAATTGTTTTTATATTTTTTGATTAAAACATATTGTAATTGATTGTTTGCCGTGGGAAACATGGAGCGAAAGCCATCCATTGTCAAGAAAAGATCATTTATCGTCACTCATGCCGAGAAAAGCCTTATTACTCGGTTTAAATGCCTTTATAATCCCATTATTGAATTTATTTTCAATTTTTTTTTACATTTTTTGATTAAAACAGATTGTAATTGATTGTTTGCCTCGGGAAACATGGAGCGAAAGCCATCCATAGTCAAGAGAAGTTCATTTATAGTCACTTATGCCTAGCAAAGCCTTATCACTCGGTTTAACTGCCTTTATAATCCCATTATTGAATTTATTTTGAATTTTTTTTACATTTTTTGATTAAAACATATTGTAATTGATTGTTTGCCTAGGGAAACATGGAGCGAAACCCATCCATTGTCAAGAATAGATCATTTATAGTCACTCGTGCCTAGAAACGCCTTATTACTCGGTTTAAATGCTTTTATAATCCCATTATTGAATTTATTTTGAATTGTTTTTACATTTTTTGATAAAAACAGATTGTAACTGATTGTTTGCCTCGGGAAACATGGAGCGAAAGCCATCCATTGTCAAGAATAGTTCATTTATAGTCACTCATGCCTAGAAAAGCCTTATTACTCGGTTTAAATGCCTTTATAATCCCATTATTGAAGTTATTTTGAATTGTTTTTATCTTTTTTGATTAAAACAGATTGTAATTGATTGTTTTCCTTGGGAAACATGGAGCGAAAGCCATCCATTGTCAAGAAAAGTTCATTTATAGTCACTCATGCCTAGAAAAGCCTTAATACTCGTTTTAAATGCTTTTATAATCCCATAATTGAATTTAATTTGAATCTTTTTACATTTTTTGATTAAAACAGATTCTAATTGATTGTTTGCCTCGGGAAACGTGGAGTGAAAGCCATCCACTGTCAAGAAAAGATCATTTATAGTCACTCATGCCTAGAAAAGCCTTATTACTCGGTTTAAATGCCTTTATAATCCCATTATTGAATTTATTTTGAATTTTTTTTACATTTTTTGATTAAAACATACTGTAATTGATTGTTTGCCTTGGGAAACATGAGCAAAAGACATCCATTGTCAAGAATAGATCATTTATAGTCACTTATGCCTAGAAAAGCCTTATTACTCGGTTTAAATGCTTTTATAATCCCATTATTGAATTTATTTTGAATTGTTTTTACATTTTTTGATTAAAATAGATTGTAATTGATTGTTTGCCTCAGGAAACATGGAGCGAAAGCCTTCCATTGTCAAGAAAAGATCATTTATAGTCACTCATGCCTAGAAAAGCCTTATTACTTAGTTTAAATGCCTTTATAATCCCATTATTTAATTTATTTTGAATTGTTTTTACATTTTTTGATTAAAACAGATTGTAATTGATTGTTTGCCTCGGGAAATATGGAGCGAAACCCATCCATTGTCAAGAAAAGATCATTTACAGTCACTCATGCCTAGAAAAGCCTTATTACTCGGTTTAAATGCCTTTATAATCCCATTATTGAATTTAATTTGAATTGTTTTTACATTTCTTGATTAAAACAGATTGTAATTGATTGTTTGCCTCGGGAAACATGGAGCGAAAGCCATCCATTGTCAATAAAAGATCATTTATAGTCACTCATGCCTAGAAAAGCCTTAATTCTCGCTTTAAATGCTTTTATAATCTCATAATTGAATTTAATTTGAATCTTTTTAAATTTTTTGATTAAAATAGATTCTAATTGATTGTTTGCCTCGGGAAACGTGGAGTGAAAGCCATCCATTGTCAAGAAAAGATCATTTATAGTCACTCATGCCTAGAAAAGCCTTATTACTAGGTTTAAATGCCTTTATAATCCCATTATCAAATTTATTTTGAATTTTTTTTACAATTTTCGATTAAAACAGATTGTAATTGATTGTTTGCCTCGGGAAACATGGAGCGAAAGCCATCCATTGTCAAGAAAAGATCATTTATAGCCACTCATGCCTAGAAAAGCCTTATTACTCGGTTTAAATGCCTTTATAATCCCATTATTGAATTTATTTTGAATTGTTTTTACATTTTTTGATGAAAACAGATTGTAATTGATTGTTTGCCTCGGGAAACATGGAGCGAAAACCATCCATTGTCAAGAAAAGATCATTTATAGTCACTCATGCCTAGAAAAGCCGTATTACTCGGTTTAAATGCCTTTATAATCCCATTATTGAATTTATTTTGAATTGTTTTTACATTTTTTGATTAAAATAGATTCTAATTGATTGTTTGCCTCGGGAAACGTGGAGGGAAAGCCAACCATTGTCAAGAAAAGATCATTTATAGTCACTCATGCCTAGAAAAGCCTTATTACTAGGTTTAAATGCCTTTATAATCCCATTATCAAATTTATTTTGAATTTTTTTTACAATTTTCGATTAAAACAGATTGTAATTGATTGTTTGCCTCGGGAAACATGGAGCGAAAGCCATCCATTGTCAAGAAAAGATCATTTATAGCCACTCATGCCTAGAAAAGCCTTATTACTCGGTTTAAATGCCTTTATAATCCCATTATTGAATTTATTTTGAATTGTTTTTACATTTTTTGATTAAAACAGATTGTAATTGATTGTTTGCCTCGGGAAACATGGAGCGAAAACCATCCATTGTCAAGAAAAGATCATTTATAGTCACTCATGCCTAGAAAAGCCGTATTACTCGGTTTAAATGCCTTTATAATCCCATTATTGAATTTATTTTGAATTGTTTTTACATTTTTTGATTAAAATAGATTCTAATTGATTGTTTGCCTCGGGAAACGTGGAGGGAAAGCCAACCATTGTCAAGAAAAGATCATTTACAGTCACTCATGCCTAGAAAAGCCTTATTACTCGGTTTAAATGCTTTTATAATCCCATTATTGAATTTATTTTGAATTTTTTTTACATTTTTTGATTAAAACAGATTGTAATTGATTGTTTGCCGTGGGAAATATGGAGCGAAAGCCATCCATTGTCAAGAAAAGATCATTTATAGTCACTCATGCCTAGAAAAGCCTTATTACTCGGTTTAAATGCCTTTATAATCCCATTATTGAATTTATTTTGAATTGTTTGTACATTTCTTGTTTAAAACAGATTGTAATTGATTGTTTGCCTCGGAAAACATGGAGCGAAAGCCATCCATTGTCAAGAAAAGATCATTTATAGTCACTCATGCCTAGAAAAGCCTTATTACTCGGTTTAAATGCCTTTATAATCTCATTATTGAATTTATTTTGAATTTTTTTTACATTTTTTGATTAAAACAGATTGTAATTGATTGTTTGCCTCGGGAAATATGGAGCGAAAGCCATCCATTATCAAGAAAAGATCATTTATAGTCACTCATGCCTAGAAAAGCCTTATTACTCGGTTTAAATGCCTTTATAATCCCATTATCAAATTTATTTTGAATTTTTTTTACACTTTTTGATTAAAACAGATTCTAATTGATTGTTTGCCTCGGAAAACGTGGAGTGAAAGCCATCCATTGTCAAGAAAAGATCATTTATAGTCACTCATGCCTAGAAAAGCCTTATTACTCGGTTTAAATGCCTTTATAATCCCATTATTGAATTTATTTTGAATTGTTTTTACATTTTTTGATTAAAACATACTGTAATTGATTGTTTGCCTTGGGAAACATGAGCAAAAGACATCCATTGTCAAGAATAGATCATTTATAGTCACTTATGCCTAGAAAAGCCTTATTACTCGGTTTAAATGCTTTTATAATCCCATTATTGAATTTATTTTGAATTGTTTTTACATTTTTTGATTAAAATAGATTGTAATTGATTGTTTGCCTCGGGAAACATGGAGCGAAAGCCTTCCATTGTCAAGAAAAGATCATTTATAGTCACTCATGCCTAGAAAAGCCTTATTACTTAGTTTAAATGCCTTTATAATCCCATTATTTAATTTATTTTGAATTGTTTTTACATTTTTTGATTAAAACAGATTGTAATTGATTGTTTGCCTCGGGAAATATGGAGCGAAACCCATCCATTGTCAAGAAAAGATCATTTACAGTCACTCATGCCTAGAAAAGCCTTATTACTCGGTTTAAATGCCTTTATAATCCCATTATTGAATTTAATTTGAATTGTTTTTACATTTCTTCATTAAAACAGATTGTAATTGATTGTTTGCCTCGGGAAACATGGAGCGAAAGCCATCCATTGTCAATAAAAGATCATTTATAGTCACTCATGCCTAGAAAAGCCTTAATTCTCGCTTTAAATGCTTTTATAATCTCATAATTGAATTTAATTTGAATCTTTTTAAATTTTTTGATTAAAATAGATTCTAATTGATTGTTTGCCTCGGGAAACGTGGAGTGAAAGCCATCCATTGTCAAGAAAAGATCATTTATAGTCACTCATGCCTAGAAAAGCCTTATTACTAGGTTTAAATGCCTTTATAATCCCATTATCAAATTTATTTTGAATTTTTTTTACAATTTTCGATTAAAACAGATTGTAATTGATTGTTTGCCTCGGGAAACATGGAGCGAAAGCCATCCATTGTCAAGAAAAGATCATTTATAGCCACTCATGCCTAGAAAAGCCTTATTACTCGGTTTAAATGCCTTTATAATCCCATTATTGAATTTATTTTGAATTGTTTTTACATTTTTTGATTAAAACAGATTGTAATTGATTGTTTGCCTCGGGAAACATGGAGCGAAAACCATCCATTGTCAAGAAAAGATCATTTATAGTCACTCATGCCTAGAAAAGCCGTATTACTCGGTTTAAATGCCTTTATAATCCCATTATTGAATTTATTTTGAATTGTTTTTACATTTTTTGATTAAAATAGATTCTAATTGATTGTTTGCCTCGGGAAACGTGGAGGGAAAGCCAACCATTGTCAAGAAAAGATCATTTACAGTCACTCATGCCTAGAAAAGCCTTATTACTCGGTTTAAATGCTTTTATAATCCCATTATTGAATTTATTTTGAATTTTTTTTACATTTTTTGATTAAAACAGATTGTAATTGATTGTTTGCCGTGGGAAATATGGAGCGAAAGCCATCCATTGTCAAGAAAAGATCATTTATAGTCACTCATGCCTAGAAAAGCCTTATTACTCGGTTTAAATGCCTTTATAATCCCATTATTGAATTTATTTTGAATTGTTTTTACATTTCTTGTTTAAAACAGATTGTAATTGATTGTTTGCCTCGGAAAACATGGAGCGAAAGCCATCCATTGTCAAGAAAAGATCATTTATAGTCACTCATGCCTAGAAAAGCCTTATTACTCGGTTTAAATGCCTTTATAATCTCATTATTGAATTTATTTTGAATTTTTTTTACATTTTTTGATTAAAACAGATTGTAATTGATTGTTTGCCTCGGGAAATATGGAGCGAAAGCCATCCATTATCAAGAAAAGATCATTTATAGTCACTCATGCCTAGAAAAGCCTTATTACTCGGTTTAAATGCCTTTATAATCCCATTATCAAATTTATTTTGAATTTTTTTTACACTTTTTGATTAAAACAGATTCTAATTGATTGTTTGCCTCGGGAAACGTGGAGTGAAAGCCATCCATTGTCAAGAAAAGATCATTTATAGTCACTCATGCCTAGAAAAGCCTTATTACTCGGTTTAAATGCTTTTATAATCCCATTATTGAATTTATTTTGAATTTATTTTACATTTTTTGATTAAAACAGATTGTAATTGATTGTTTGCCTCGGGAAACATGGAGCGAAAGCCATCCATTGTCAAGAAAAGATCATTTATAGTCACTCATGCCTAAAAAAGCCTCATTACTCGGTTTAAATGCCTTTATAATCCCATTATTGAAGTTATTTTAAATTGTTTTTATATTTTTTGATTAAAACAGATTGTAATTGATTGTTTGCCTCGGGAAACATGGAGCGAAAGCCATCCATTGTCAAGAAAAGATCATTTATAGTCACTCATGCCTAGAAAAGCCTTATTACTCGGTTTAAATGCCTTTATAATCCCATTATTGAATTTATTTTGAATTGTTTTTACATTTTTTGATTAAAACATATTGTAATTGATTGTTTGCCTCAGGAAACATAGAGCGAAAGCCATCCATTGTCAAGAAAAGATCATTTATAGTCACTCATGCCTTGAAAAGCCTTTTTACTCGGTTTAAATGCCTTTATAATCCCATTATCGAATTTATTTTAAATTGTTTTTACATTTTTTGATTAAAACATATAGTAATTGATTGTTTGCGTCGGAAAACATGGAGCCAAACCCATCCATTGTCAAGAATAGATCATTTATAGTCACTTATGCATAGAAAAGCCTTATTACTCGGTTTAAATGCTTTTATAATCCCATTACTGAATTTATTTTGAATTGTTTTTACATTTTTTGATTAAAACAGATTGTAATTGATTGTTTGCCTCGGGAAACATGGAGCGAAAACCATCCATTGTCAAGAAAAGATCATTTATAGTCACTCATGCCTAGAAAAGCCGTATTACTCGGTTTAAATGCCTTTATAATCCCATTATTGAATTTATTTTGAATTGTTTTTACATTTTTTGATTAAAATAGATTCTAATTGATTGTTTGCCTCGGGAAACGTGGAGGGAAAGCCAACCATTGTCAAGAAAAGATCATTTACAGTCACTCATGCCTAGAAAAGCCTTATTACTCGGTTTAAATGCTTTTATAATCCCATTATTGAATTTATTTTGAATTTTTTTTACATTTTTTGATTAAAACAGATTGTAATTGATTGTTTGCCGTGGGAAATATGGAGCGAAAGCCATCCATTGTCAAGAAAAGATCATTTATAGTCACTCATGCCTAGAAAAGCCTTATTACTCGGTTTAAATGCCTTTATAATCCCATTATTGAATTTATTTTGAATTGTTTTTACATTTTTTGATTAAAACATATAGTAATTGATTGTTTGCCTCGGGAAATATGGAGCGAAAGCCATCCATTATCAAGAAAAGATCATTTATAGTCACTCATGCCTAGAAAAGCCTTATTACTCGGTTTAAATGCCTTTATAATCCCATTATCAAATTTATTTTGAATTTTTTTTACACTTTTTGATTAAAACAGATTCTAATTGATTGTTTGCCTCGGGAAACGTGGAGTGAAAGCCATCCATTGTCAAGAAAAGATCATTTATAGTCACTCATGCCTAGAAAAGCCTTATTACTCGGTTTAAATGCTTTTATAATCCTATTATTGAATTTATTTTGAATTTTTTTTACATTTTTTGATTAAAACAGATTGTAATTGATTGTTTGCCTCGGGAAACATGGAGCGAAAGCCATCCATTGTCAAGAAAAGATCATTTATAGTCACTCATGCCTAAAAAAGCGTCATTACTCGGTTTAAATGCCTTTATAATCCCATTATTGAAGTTATTTTAAATTTTTTTTATATTTTTTGATTAAAACAGATTGTAATTGATTGTTTGCCTCGGGAAACATGGAGCGAAAGCCATCCATTGTCAAGAAAAGATCATTTATAGTCACTCATGCCTAGAAAAGCCTTATTACTCGGTTTAAATGCCTTTATAATCCCATTATTGAATTTATTTTGAATTGTTTTTACATTTTTTGATTAAAACATATTGTAATTGATTGTTTGCCTCAGGAAACATGGAGCGAAAGCCATCCATTGTCAAGAAAAGATCATTTATAGTCACTCATGCCTTGAAAAGCCTTTTTACTCGGTTTAAATGCCTTTATAATCCCATTATCGAATTTATTTTAAATTGTTTTTACATTTTTTGATTAAAACATATAGTAATTGATTGTTTGCGTCGGAAAACATGGAGCCAAACCCATCCATTGTCAAGAATAGATTATTTATAGTCACTTATGCCTAGAAAAGCCTTATTACTCGGTTTAAATGCTTTTATAATCCCATTACTGAATTTATTTTGAATTGTTTTTACATTTTTTTGATTAAAACATATTGTAATTGATTGTTTGCCTCTGGAAATATGGAGGGAAAGCCATCCATTGTCAAGAAAAGATCATTTATAATCACTCATGCCTAGAAAAGCCTTATTACTCGGTTTAAATGCCTTTATAATCCCATTATTGAATTTGTTTTGAATTTTTTTTTAAATTTTTTGATTAAAACATATTGTAATTGATTGTTTGCCTCGGGAAACATGGAGCAAAACCCATCCATTGTCAAGAATAGATCATTTATAGTCACTTATGCCTAGAAAAGCCTTATTACTCGGTTTAAATGCTTTTATAATCCCATTATTGAAGTTATTTTGAATTGTTTTTACATTTTATGATTAAAACAGATTGTAATTGATTGTTTGCCTCGGGAAATATGGGGCGAAAGCCATCCATTGTCAAGAAAAGATCATTTATATTCACTTATGCCTAGAAAAGCCTTATTACTCGGTTTAAATGCCTTTATAATCCCATTATTGAATTTCTTTTGAATTGTTTTTACATTTTTTGATTAAAACAGATTGTAATTGATTGTTTGCCTCGGGAAACATGGAGCGAAAGCCATCCATTGTCAAGAAAAGATCATTTATAGTCACTCATGCCTAGAAAAGCCTTATTACTCGGTTTAAATGCCTTTATAATCCCATTATTGAATTTGTTTTGAATTTTTTTTACATTTTTTGATTAAAACAGATTGTAATTGATTGTTTGCCTCGGGAAACATGGAGCGAAAGCCATCCATTGTCAAGAAAAGATCATTTATAGTCACTCATGCCTAGAAAAGCCTTATTACTCGGTTTAAATGCCTTTATAATCCCATTATTGAATTTGTTTTGAATTTTTTTTTAAATTTTTTGATTAAAACATATTGTAATTGATTGTTTGCCTCGGGAAACATGGAGCAAAACCCATCCATTGTCAAGAATAGATCATTTATAGTCACTTATGCCTAGAAAAGCCTTATTACTCGGTTTAAATGCTTTTATAATCCCATTATTGAAGTTATTTTGAATTGTTTTTACATTTTATGATTAAAACAGATTGTAATTGATTGTTTGCCTCGGGAAATATGGGGCGAAAGCCATCCATTGTCAAGAAAAGATCATTTATATTCACTTATGCCTAGAAAAGCCTTATTACTCGGTTTAAATGCCTTTATAATCCCATTATTGAATTTCTTTTGAATTGTTTTTACATTTTTTGATTAAAACAGATTGTAATTGATTGTTTGCCTCGGGAAACATGGAGCGAAAGCCATCCATTGTCAAGAAAAGATCATTTATAGTCACTCATGCCTAGAAAAGCCTTATTACTCGGTTTAAATGCCTTTATAATCCCATTATTGAATTTGTTTTGAATTTTTTTTACATTTTTTGATTAAAACAGATTGTAATTGATTGTTTGCCTCGGGAAACATGGAGCGAAAGCCATCCATTGTCAAGAAAAGATCATTTATAGTCACTCATGCCTAGAAAAGCCTTATTACTCGGTTTAAATGCCTTTATAATCCCATTATTGAATTTGTTTTGAATTTTTTTTTAAATTTTTTGATTAAAACATATTGTAATTGATTGTTTGCCTCGGGAAACATGGAGCAAAACCCATCCATTGTCAAGAATAGATCATTTATAGTCACTTATGCCTAGAAAAGCCTTATTTCTCGGTTTAAATGCTTTTATAATCCCATTATTGAAGTTATTATGAATTGTTTTTACATTTTATGATTAAAACAGATTGTAATTGATTGTTTGCCTCGGGAAACATGGAGCGAAAGCCATCAATTGTCAAGAAAAGATCATTTATAGTCACTCATGCCTACAAAAGCCTTAATACTTAGTTTAAATGCGTTTATAATCCCATTATTGAATTTATTTTGAATTGTTTTTACATTTTATGATTAAAACAGATTGTAATTGATTGTTTGCCTCGGGAAATATGGGGCGAAAGCCATCCATTGTCAAGAAAAGATCATTTATAGTCACTCATGCCTAGAAAAGCCTTATTACTCGGTTTAAATGCCTTTATAATCCCATTATTGAATTTATTTTGAATTGTTTTTACATTTTTTTGATTAAAACATATTGTAATTGATTGTTTGCCTCTGGAAATATGGAGGGAAAGCCATCCATTGTCAAGAAAAGATCATTTATAGTCACTCATGCCTAGAAAAGCCTTATTACTCGGTTTAAATGCCTTTATAATCCCATTATTGAATTTATTTTGAATTGTTTTTACATTTTTTGATTAAAACAGATTGTAATTGATTGTTTGCCTCGGGAAACATGGAGCGAAAGCCATCCATTGTCAAGAAAAGATCATTTATAGTCACTCATGCCTAGAAAAGCCTTATTACTCGGTTTAAATGCCTTTATAATCCCATTATTGAATTTGTTTTGAATTTTTTTTTAAATTTTTTGATTAAAACATATTGTAATTGATTGTTTGCCTCGGGAAATATGGAGCAAAACCCATCCATTGTCAATAATAGATCATTTATAGTCACTTATGCCTAGAAAAGCCTTATTACTCGGTTTAAATGCTTTTATAATCCCATTATTGAAGTTATTTTGAATTGTTTTTACATTTTATGATTAAAACAGATTGTAATTGATTGTTTGCCTCGGGAAACATGGAGATAAAGCCATTCATTATCAAGAAAAGATCATTTATAGTCACTCATGCCTAGAAAAGCCTTATTACTTAGTTTAAATGCGTTTATAATCCCATTATTGAATTTATTTTGAATTGTTTTTACATTTTTTGATTAAAACAGATTGTAATTGATTGTTTGCCTCTTGAAACATGGAGCGAAAGCCATCCATTGTCAAGAAAAGATCATTTATAGTCACTCATGCCTAGAAAAGCCTTATTACTCGGTTTAAATGCCTTTATAATCCCATTATTGAATTTGTTTTGAATTTTTTTTTAAATTTTTTGATTAAAACATATTGTAATTGATTGTTTGCCTCGGGAAACATGGAGCGAAAGCCATCCATTGTCAAGAAAAGATCATTTACAGTCACTCATGCCTAGAAAAGCCTTATTACTCGGTTTAAATGCCTTTATAATCCCATTATTGAATTTGTTTTGAATTTTTTTTTAAATTTTTTGATTAAAACATATTGTAATTGATTGTTTGCCTCGGGAAATATGGGGCGAAAGCCATCCATTGTCAAGAAAAGATCATTTATAGTCACTCATGCCTAGAAAAGCCTTATTACTCGGTTTAAATCCCTTTATAATCCCATTATTGAATTTATTTTGAAATTTTTTTACATTTTTTGATTAAAACATATTGTAATTGATTGTTTGCCTCGGGAAATATGGGGCGAAAGCCATCCATTGTCAAGAAAAGATCATTTATAGTCACTCATGCCTAGAAAAGCCTTATTACTCGGTTTAAATGCCTTTATAATCCCATTATCGAATTTATTTTAAATTGTTTTTACATTTTTTGATTAAAACATATTGTAATTGATTGTTTGCCTCGGGAAACATGGAGCCAAACCCATCCATTGTCAAGAATAGATCATTTATAGTAACTTATGCCTAGAAAAGCCTTATTACTCGGTTTAAATGCTTTTCTAATCCCATTACTGAATTTATTTTGAATTGTTTTTACATTTTTTGATTAAAACAGATTGTAATTGATTGTTTGCCTCGGGAAACATGGAGCGAAAGCCATCCATTGTCAAGAAAAGATCATTTATAGTCACTCATGCCTAGAAAAGCCTTATTACTCGGTTTAAATGCCTTTATAATCCCATTATTGAATTTGTTTAGAATTTTTTTTACATTTTTTGATTAAAACAGATTGTAATTGTTTGTTTGCCTTGGGAAACATGGAGCAAACCCCATCCATTGTCAAGAATAGATCATTTATAGTCACTTATGCCTAAAAAAGCCTTATTACTCGGTTTAAATGCCTTTATAATTCCATTATTGAATTTATTTTGAATTTTTTTTACATTTTTTGATTAAAACATTTTGTAATTGATTGTTTGCCTTCGGAAATATGGGGCGAAGGCCATCCATTGTGAAGAAAAGATCATTTATAGTCACTCATGCCTAGAAAAGCCTTATTACTCGGTTTAAATGCCTTTATAATCCCATTATTGAATTTATTTTGAATTGTTTTTACATTTTTTGGTTAAAACAGATTATAATTGATTGTTTACCTCGGGAAACATGGAGCGAAAGCCATCCATTGTCAAGAAAAGGTCATTTATAGTCACTCATGCCTAGAAAAGCCTTATTACTCGGTTTAAATGCCTTTATAATCCCATTATTGAATTTGTTTTGAATTTTTTTTACATTTTTTGATTAAAACATATTGTAATTGTTTGTTTGCCTCGGGAAACATAGAGCAAACCCCATCCATTGTCAAGAATAGATCATTTATAGTCACTTATGCCTAAAAAAGCCTTATTACTCGGTTTAAATGCCTTTATAATTCCATTATTGAATTTATTTTGAATTTTTTTTACATTTTTTGATTCAAACATATTGTAATTCATTGTTTGCCTCGGGAAATATGGGGCGAAAGCCATCCATTGTCAAGAAAAGATCATTTATAGTCACTCATGCCTAGAAAAGCCTTATTACTCGGTTTAAATGCCTTTATAATCCCATTATTGAATTTATTTTGAATTGTTTTTACATTTTTTCATTAAAACAGATTGTAATTGATTGTTTGCCTCGGGAAACATGGAGCTAAAGCCATCCATTGTCAAGAAAAGATCATTTATAGTCACTCATGCCTAGAAAAGCCTTATTACTCAGTTTAAATGACTTTATAATCCCATTATTGAATTTATTTTGAATTGTTTTTACATTTTTTGATTAAAACATATTGTAATTGATTGTTTGCCTCAGGAAACATGGAGCAAAAGCCATCCATTGTCAAGAAAAGATCATTTATAGTCACTCATGCCTAGAAAAGCCTTATTACTCGGTTTAAATGCCTTTATAATCCCATTATCGAATTTATTTTAAATTGTTTTTACATTTTTTCATTAAAACATATTGTAATTGATTGTTTGCCTCGGGAAACATGGAGCCAAACCCATCCATTGTCAAGAATAGATCATTTATAGTAACTTATGCCTAGAAAAGCCTTATTACTCGGTTTAAATGCTTTTATAATCCCATTACTGAATTTATTTTGAATTGTTTTTACATTTTTTGATTAAAACAGATTGTAATTGATTGTTTGCCTCGGGAAACATGGAGCGAAAGCCATCCATTGTCAAGAAAAGATTATTTATAGTCACTCATGCCTAGAAAAGCCTTATTACTTAGTTTAAATGCCTTTATAATCCCATTATTGAATTTATTTTGAATTGTTTTTACATTTTTTGATTAAAACAGATTGTAATTGATTGTTTGCCTCGGGAAACATGGAGCGAAAGCCATCCATTGTCAAGAAAAGATCATTTATAGTCACTCATGGCTAGAAAAGCCTTATTACTCGGTTTAAATGCATTTATAATCCCATTATTGAATTTATTTTGAATTGTTTTTACATTTTTTTGATTAAAACATATTGGAATTGATTGTTTGCCTCCGGAAATATGGAGGGAAAGCCATCCATTGTCAAGAAAAGATCATTTATAGTCACTCATGCCTAGAAAAGCCTTATTACTCGGTTTAAATGCCTTTATAATCCCATTATTGAATTTCTTTTGAATTGTTTTTACATTTTTTGATTAAAACAGATTGTAATTGATTGTTTGCCTCGGGAACCATGGAGCGAAAGCCATCCATTGTCAAGAAAAGATCATTTATAGTCACTCATGCCTAGAAAAGCCTTATTACTCGGTTTAAATGCCTTTATAATCCCATTATTGAATTTGTTTTGAATTTTTTTTTAAATTTTTTGATTAAAACATATTGTAATTGATTGTTTGCCTCGGGAAACATGGAGCAAAACCCATCCATTGTCAAGAATAGATCATTTATAGTCACTTATGCCTAGAAAAGCCTTATTACTCGGTTTAAATGCTTTTATAATCCCATTATTGAAGTAATTTTGAATTGATTTTACATTTTATGATTAAAAAAGATTGTAATTGATTGTTTGCCTCGGGAAATATGGGGCGAAAGCCATCCATTGTCAAGAAAAGATCATTTATATTCACTCATGCCTAGAAAAGCCTTATTACTCGGTTTAAATGCCTTTATAATCCCATTATTGAATTTCTTTTGAATTGTTTTTACATTTTTTGATTAAAACAGATTGTAATTGATTGTTTGCCTCGGGAAAGATGGAGCGAAAGCCATCCATTGTCAAGAAAAGATCATTTATAGTCACTCATGCCTAGAAAAGCCTTATTACTCGGTTTAAATGCCTTTATAATCCCATTATTGAATTTGTTTTGATTTTTTTTTAAATTTTTTGATTAAAACATATTGTAATTGATTGTTTGCCTCGGGAAACATGGAGCAAAACCCATCCATTGTCAAGAATAGATCATTTATAGTCACTTATGCCTAGAAAAGCCTTATTACTCGGTTTAAATGGTTTTATAATCCCATTACTGAATTTATTTTGAATTGTTTTTACATTTTTTGATTAAAACAGATTGTAATTGATTGTTTGCCTCGGGAAACATGGAGCGAAAGCCATCCATTGTCAAGAAAAGATTATTTATAGTCACTCATGCCTAGAAAAGCCTTATTACTTAGTTTAAATGCCTTTATAATCCCATTATTGAATTTATTTTGAATTGTTTTTACATTTTTTGATTAAAACAGATTGTAATTGATTGTTTGCCTCGGGAAACATGGAGCGAAAGCCATCCATTGTCAAGAAAAGATCATTTATAGTCACTCATGGCTAGAAAAGCCTTATTACTCGGTTTAAATGCATTTATAATCCCATTATTGAATTTATTTTGAATTGTTTTTACATTTTTTTGATTAAAACATATTGGAATTGATTGTTTGCCTCCGGAAATATGGAGGGAAAGCCATCCATTGTCAAGAAAAGATCATTTATAGTCACTCATGCCTAGAAAAGCCTTATTACTCGGTTTAAATGCCTTTATAATCCCATTATTGAATTTATTTTGAATTGTTTTTACATTTTTTGATTAAAACAGATTGTAATTGATTGTTTGCCTCGGGAAACATGGAGCGAAAGCCATCCATTGTCAAGAAAAGATCATTTATAGTCACTCATGCCTAGAAAAGCCTTATTACTCGGTTTAAATGCCTTTATAATCCCATTATTGAATTTGTTTTGAATTTTTTTTTAAATTTTTTGATTAAAACATATTGTAATTGATTGTTTGCCTCGGGAAACATGGAGCAAAACCCATCCATTGTCAAGAATAGATCATTTATAGTCACTTATGCCTAGAAAAGCCTTATTACTCGGTTTAAATGCTTTTATAATCCCATTATTGAAGTTATTTTGAATTGATTTTACATTTTATGATTAAAAAAGATTGTAATTGATTGTTTGCCTCGGGAAATATGGGGCGAAAGCCATCCATTGTCAAGAAAAGATCATTTATATTCACTCATGCCTAGAAAAGCCTTATTACTCGGTTTAAATGCCTTTATAATCCCATTATTGAATTTCTTTTGAATTCCTTTTACATTTTTTGATTAAAACAGATTGTAATTGATTGTTTCCCTCGGGAAACATGGAGCGAAAGCCATCCATTGTCAAGAAAAGATCATTTATAGTCACTCATGCCTAGAAAAGCCTTATTACTCGGTTTAAATGCCTTTATAATCCCATTATTGAATTTGTTTTGATTTTTTTTTAAATTTTTTGATTAAAACATATTGTAATTGATTGTTTGCCTCGGGAAACATGGAGCAAAACCCATCCATTGTCAAGAATTGATCATTTATAGTCACTTATGCCTAGAAAAGCCTTATTACTCGGTTTAAATGCTTTTATAATCCCATTATTGAAGTTATTTTGAATTGTTTTTACATTTTATGATTAAAACAGATTGTAATTGATTGTTTGCCTCGGGAAACATGGAGAGAAAGCCATTCATTATCAAGAAAATATCATTTATAGTCACTCATGCCTAGAAAAGCCTTATTACTTAGTTTAAATGCGTTTATAATCCGATTATTGAATTTATTTTGAATTGTTTTTACATTTTATGATTAAAAAAGATTGTAATTGATTGTTTGCCTCGGGAAATATGGGGCGAAAGCCATCCATTGTCAAGAAAAGATCATTTATAGTCACTCATGCCTAGAAAAGCCTTATTACTCGGTTTAAATGCCTTTATAATCCCATTATTGAATTTATTTTGAATTGTTTTTACATTTTTTGATTAAAACATATTGTAATTGATTGTTTGCCTCCGGAAATATGGAGGGAAAGCCATCCATTGTCAAGAAAAGATCATTTATAGTCACTCATGCCTAGAAAAGCCTTATTACTCGGTTTAAATACCTTTATAATCCCATTATTGAATTTATTTTGAATTGTTTTTACATTTTTTGATTAAAACAGATTAAAATTGATTGTTTGCCCCGGGAAACATGGAGCGAAAGCCATCCATTGTCAAGAAAAGATCATTTATAGTCACTCATGCCTAGAAAAGCCTTATTACTCGGTTTAAATGCCTTTATAATCCCATTATTGAATTTGTTTTGAATTTTTTTTTAAATTTTTTGATTAAAACATATTGTAATTGATTGTTTGCCTCGGGAAACATGGAGCAAAACCCATCCATTGTCAAGAATAGATCATTTATAGTCACTTATGCCTAGAAAAGCCTTATTACTCGGTTTAAATGCTTTTATAATCCCATTATTGAAGTTATTTTGAATTGTTTTTACATTTTATGATTAAAACAGATTGTAATTGATTGTTTGCCTCGGGAAACATGGAGAGAAAGCCATTCATTATCATGAAAAGATCATTTATAGTCACTCATGCCTAGAAAAGCCTTATTACTTAGTTTAAATGCGTTTATAATCCCATTATTGAATTTATTTTGAATTGTTTTTACATTTTTTGATTAAAACAGATTGTAATTGATTGTTTGCCTCGGGAAACATGGAGCGAAAGCCATCCATTGTCAAGAAAAGATCATTTATAGTCACTCATGCCTAGAAAAGCCTTATTACTCGGTTTAAATGCCTTTATAATCCCATTATTGAATTTATTATGAATTTTTTTTACATTTTTTGATTAAAACAGATTGTAATTGTTTGTGTGCCTCGGGAAACATGGAGCAAAACCCATCCATTGTCAAGAATAGATCATTTGTAGTCACTTATGCCTAAAAAAGCCTTATTACTCGGTTTAAATCCCTTTATAATCCCATTATTGAATTTATTTTGAATTTTTTTTACATTTTTTGATTAAAACATATTGTAATTGATTGTTTGCCTCGGGAAATATGGAGCGAAAGCCATCCATTGTCAAGAAAAGATCATTTATAGTCACTCATGCCTAGAAAAGCCTTATTACTCGGTTTAAATGCCTTTATAATCCCATTATTGAATTTATTTTGAATTGTTTTTACATTTTTTGATTAAAATAGATTGTAATTGATTGTTTGCCTCGGGAAACATGGAGCGAAAGCCATCCATTGTCAAGAAAAGATCATTTACAGTCACTCATGCCTAGAAAAGCCTTATTACTCGGTTTAAATGCATTTATAATCCCATTATTGAATTTATTTTGAATTGTTTTTACATTTTTTTGATTAAAACATATTGGAATTGATTGTTTGCCTCCGGAAATATGGAGGGAAAGCCATCCATTGTCAAGAAAAGATCATTTATAGTCACTCATGCCTAGAAAAGCCTTATTACTCGGTTTAAATGCCTTTATAATCCCATTATCGAATTTATTTTAAATTGTTTTTACATTTTTTGATTAAAACATATTGTAATTGATTGTTTGCCTCGGGAAACATGGAGCCAAACCCATCCATTGTCAAGAATAGATCATTTATAGTAACTTATGCCTAGAAAAGCCTTATTACTCGGTTTAAATGCTTTTATAATCCCATTACTGAATTTATTTTGAATTGTTTTTACATTTTTTGATTAAAACAGATTGTAATTGATTGTTTGCCTCGGGAAACATGGAGCGAAAGCCATCCATTGTCAAGAAAAGATCATTTATAGTCACTCATGCCTAGAAAAGCCTTATTACTCGGTTTAAATGCCTTTATAATCCCATTATTGAATTTGTTTAGAATTTTTTTTACATTTTTTGATTAAAACAGATTGTAATTGTTTGTTTGCCTCGGGAAACATGGAGCAAACCCCATCCATTGTCAAGAATAGATCATTTATAGTCACTTATGCCTAAAAGAGCCTTATTACTCGGTTTAAATGCCTTTATAATTCCATTATTGAATTTATTTTGAATTTTTTTTACATTTTTTGATTAAAACATATTGTAATTGATTGTTTGCCTTCGGAAATATGGGGCGAAGGCCATCCATTGTCAAGAAAAGATCATTTATAGTCACTCATGCCTAGAAAAGCCTTATTACTCGGTTTAAATGCCTTTATAATCCCATTATTGAATTTATTTTGAATTGTTTTTACTTTTTTTGGTTAAAACAGATTATAATTGATTGTTTACCTCGGGAAACATGGAGCGAAAGCCATCCATTGTCAAGAAAAGGTCATTTATAGTCACTCATGCCTAGAAAAGCCTTATTACTCGGTTTAAATGCCTTTATAATCCCATTATTGAATTTGTTTTGAATTTTTTTTACATTTTTTGATTAAAACATATTGTAATTGTTTGTTTGCCTCGGGAAACATAGAGCAAACCCCATCCATTGTCAAGAATAGATCATTTATAGTCACTTATGCCTAAAAAAGCCTTATTACTCGGTTTAAATGCCTTTATAATTCCATTATTGAATTTATTTTGAATTTTTTTTACATTTTTTGATTAAAACATATTGTAATTCATTGTTTGCCTCGGGAAATATGGGGCGAAAGCCATCCATTGTCAAGAAAAGATCATTTATAGTCACTCATGCCTAGAAAAGCCTTATTACTCGGTTTAAATGCCTTTATAATCCCATTATTGAATTTATTTTGAATTGTTTTTACATTTTTTCCTTAAAACAGATTGTAATTGATTGTTTGCCTCGGGAAACATAGAGCTAAAGCCATCCATTGTCAAGAAAAGATCATTTATAGTCACTCATGCCTAGAAAAGCCTTATTACTCAGTTTAAATGACTTTATAATCCCATTATTGAATTTATTTTGAATTGTTTTTACATTTTTTGATTAAAACATATTGTAATTGATTGTTTGCCTCAGGAAACATGGAGCAAAAGCCATCCATTGTCAAGAAAAGATCATTTATAGTCACTCATGCCTAGAAAAGCCTTATTACTCGGTTTAAATGCCTTTATAATCCCATTATCGAATTTATTTTAAATTGTTTTTACATTTTTTCATTAAAACATATTGTAATTGATTGTTTGCCTCGGGAAACATGGAGCCAAACCCATCCATTGTCAAGAATAGATCATTTATAGTAACTTATGCCTAGAAAAGCCTTATTACTCGGTTTAAATGCTTTTATAATCCCATTACTGAATTTATTTTGAATTGTTTTTACATTTTTTGATTAAAACAGATTGTAATTGATTGTTTGCCTCGGGAAACATGGAGCGAAAGCCATCCATTGTCAAGAAAAGATTATTTATAGTCACTCATGCCTAGAAAAGCCTTATTACTTAGTTTAAATGCCTTTATAATCCCATTATTGAATTTATTTTGAATTGTTTTTACATTTTTTGATTAAAACAGATTGTAATTGATTGTTTGCCTCGGGAAACATGGAGCGAAAGCCATCCATTGTCAAGAAAAGATCATTTATAGTCACTCATGGCTAGAAAAGCCTTATTACTCGGTTTAAATGCATTTATAATCCCATTATTGAATTTATTTTGAATTGTTTTTACATTTTTTTGATTAAAACATATTGGAATTGATTGTTTGCCTCCGGAAATATGGAGGGAAAGCCATCCATTGTCAAGAAAAGATCATTTATAGTCACTCATGCCTAGAAAAGCCTTATTACTCGGTTTAAATGCCTTTATAATCCCATTATTGAATTTATTTTGAATTGTTTTTACATTTTTTGATTAAAACAGATTGTAATTGATTGTTTGCCTCGGGAAACATGGAGCGAAAGCCATCCATTGTCAAGAAAAGATCATTTATAGTCACTCATGCCTAGAAAAGCCTTATTACTCGGTTTAAATGCCTTTATAATCCCATTATTGAATTTGTTTTGAATTTTTTTTTAAATTTTTTGATTAAAACATATTGTAATTGATTGTTTGCCTCGGGAAACATGGAGCAAAACCCATCCATTGTCAAGAATAGATCATTTATAGTCACTTATGCCTAGAAAAGCCTTATTACTCGGTTTAAATGCTTTTATAATCCCATTATTGAAGTAATTTTGAATTGATTTTACATTTTATGATTAAAAAAGATTGTAATTGATTGTTTGCCTCGGGAAATATGGGGCGAAAGCCATCCATTGTCAAGAAAAGATCATTTATATTCACTCATGCCTAGAAAAGCCTTATTACTCGGTTTAAATGCCTTTATAATCCCATTATTGAATTTCTTTTGAATTGTTTTTACATTTTTTGATTAAAACAGATTGTAATTGATTGTTTGCCTCGGGAAAGATGGAGCGAAAGCCATCCATTGTCAAGAAAAGATCATTTATAGTCACTCATGCCTAGAAAAGCCTTATTACTCGGTTTAAATGCCTTTATAATCCCATTATTGAATTTGTTTTGATTTTTTTTTAAATTTTTTGATTAAAACATATTGTAATTGATTGTTTGCCTCGGGAAACATGGAGCAAAACCCATCCATTGTCAAGAATAGATCATTTATAGTCACTTATGCCTAGAAAAGCCTTATTACTCGGTTTAAATGGTTTTATAATCCCATTACTGAATTTATTTTGAATTGTTTTTACATTTTTTGATTAAAACAGATTGTAATTGATTGTTTGCCTCGGGAAACATGGAGCGAAAGCCATCCATTGTCAAGAAAAGATTATTTATAGTCACTCATGCCTAGAAAAGCCTTATTACTTAGTTTAAATGCCTTTATAATCCCATTATTGAATTTATTTTGAATTGTTTTTACATTTTTTGATTAAAACAGATTGTAATTGATTGTTTGCCTCGGGAAACATGGAGCGAAAGCCATCCATTGTCAAGAAAAGATCATTTATAGTCACTCATGGCTAGAAAAGCCTTATTACTCGGTTTAAATGCATTTATAATCCCATTATTGAATTTATTTTGAATTGTTTTTACATTTTTTTGATTAAAACATATTGGAATTGATTGTTTGCCTCCGGAAATATGGAGGGAAAGCCATCCATTGTCAAGAAAAGATCATTTATAGTCACTCATGCCTAGAAAAGCCTTATTACTCGGTTTAAATGCCTTTATAATCCCATTATTGAATTTATTTTGAATTGTTTTTACATTTTTTGATTAAAACAGATTGTAATTGATTGTTTGCCTCGGGAAACATGGAGCGAAAGCCATCCATTGTCAAGAAAAGATCATTTATAGTCACTCATGCCTAGAAAAGCCTTATTACTCGGTTTAAATGCCTTTATAATCCCATTATTGAATTTGTTTTGAATTTTTTTTTAAATTTTTTGATTAAAACATATTGTAATTGATTGTTTGCCTCGGGAAACATGGAGCAAAACCCATCCATTGTCAAGAATAGATCATTTATAGTCACTTATGCCTAGAAAAGCCTTATTACTCGGTTTAAATGCTTTTATAATCCCATTATTGAAGTTATTTTGAATTGATTTTACATTTTATGATTAAAAAAGATTGTAATTGATTGTTTGCCTCGGGAAATATGGGGCGAAAGCCATCCATTGTCAAGAAAAGATCATTTATATTCACTCATGCCTAGAAAAGCCTTATTACTCGGTTTAAATGCCTTTATAATCCCATTATTGAATTTCTTTTGAATTCTTTTTACATTTTTTGATTAAAACAGATTGTAATTGATTGTTTCCCTCGGGAAACATGGAGCGAAAGCCATCCATTGTCAAGAAAAGATCATTTATAGTCACTCATGCCTAGAAAAGCCTTATTACTCGGTTTAAATACCTTTATAATCCCATTATTGAATTTGTTTTGATTTTTTTTTAAATTTTTTGATTAAAACATATTGTAATTGATTGTTTGCCTCGGGAAACATGGAGCAAAACCCATCCATTGTCAAGAATTGATCATTTATAGTCACTTATGCCTAGAAAAGCCTTATTACTCGGTTTAAATGCTTTTATAATCCCATTATTGAAGTTATTTTGAATTGTTTTTACATTTTATGATTAAAACAGATTGTAATTGATTGTTTGCCTCGGGAAACATGGAGAGAAAGCCATTCATTATCAAGAAAAGATCATTTATAGTCACTCATGCCTAGAAAAGCCTTATTACTTAGTTTAAATGCGTTTATAATCCGATTATTGAATTTATTTTGAATTGTTTTTACATTTTATGATTAAAAAAGATTGTAATTGATTGTTTGCCTCGGGAAATATGGGGCGAAAGCCATCCATTGTCAAGAAAAGATCATTTATAGTCACTCATGCCTAGAAAAGCCTTATTACTCGGTTTAAATGCCTTTATAATCCCATTATTGAATTTATTTTGAATTGTTTTTACATTTTTTGATTAAAACATATTGTAATTGATTGTTTGCCTCCGGAAATATGGAGGGAAAGCCATCCATTGTCAAGAAAAGATCATTTATAGTCACTCATGCCTAGAAAAGCCTTATTACTCGGTTTAAATGCCTTTATAATCCCATTATTGAATTTATTTTGAATTGTTTTTACATTTTTTGATTAAAACAGATTGTAATTGATTGTTTGCCCCGGGAAACATGGAGCGAAAGCCATCCATTGTCAAGAAAAGATCATTTATAGTCACTCATGCCTAGAAAAGCCTTATTACTCGGTTTAAATGCCTTTATAATCCCATTATTGAATTTGTTTTGAATTTTTTTTTAAATTTTTTGATTAAAACATATTGTAATTGATTGTTTGCCTCGGGAAACATGGAGCAAAACCCATCCATTGTCAAGAATAGATCATTTATAGTCACTTATGCCTAGAAAAGCCTTATTACTCGGTTTAAATGCTTTTATAATCCCATTATTGAAGTTATTTTGAATTGTTTTTACATTTTATGATTAAAACAGATTGTAATTGATTGTTTGCCTCGGGAAACATGGAGAGAAAGCCATTCATTATCATGAAAAGATCATTTATAGTCACTCATGCCTAGAAAAGCCTTATTACTTAGTTTAAATGCGTTTATAATCCCATTATTGAATTTATTTTGAATTGTTTTTACATTTTTTGATTAAAACAGATTGTAATTGATTGTTTGCCTCGGGAAACATGGAGCGAAAGCCATCCATTGTCAAGAAAAGATCATTTATAGTCACTCATGCCTAGAAAAGCCTTATTACTCGGTTTAAATGCCTTTATAATCCCATTATTGAATTTATTATGAATTTTTTTTACATTTTTTGATTAAAACAGATTGTAATTGTTTGTGTGCCTCGGGAAACATGGAGCAAAACCCATCCATTGTCAAGAATAGATCATTTGTAGTCACTTATGCCTAAAAAAGCCTTATTACTCGGTTTAAATCCCTTTATAATCCCATTATTGAATTTATTTTGAATTTTTTTTACATTTTTTGATTAAAACATATTGTAATTGATTGTTTGCCTCGGGAAATATGGAGCGAAAGCCATCCATTGTCAAGAAAAGATCATTTATAGTCACTCATGCCTAGAAAAGCCTTATTACTCGGTTTAAATGCCTTTATAATCCCATTATTGAATTTATTTTGAATTGTTTTTACATTTTTTGATTAAAATAGATTGTAATTGATTGTTTGCCTCGGGAAACATGGAGCGAAAGCCATCCATTGTCAAGAAAAGATCATTTATAGTCACTCATGCCTAGAAAAGCCTTATTACTCGGTTTAAATGCATTTATAATCCCATTATTGAATTTATTTTGAATTGTTTTTACATTTTTTTGATTAAAACATATTGGAATTGATTGTTTGCCTCCGGAAATATGGAGGGAAAGCCATCCATTGTCAAGAAAAGATCATTTATAGTCACTCATGCCTAGAAAAGCCTTATTACTCGGTTTAAATGCCTTTATAATCCCATTATCGAATTTATTTTAAATTGTTTTTACATTTTTTGATTAAAACATATTGTAATTGATTGTTTGCCTCGGGAAACATGGAGCCAAACCCATCCATTGTCAAGAATAGATCATTTATAGTAACTTATGCCTAGAAAAGCCTTATTACTCGGTTTAAATGCTTTTATAATCCCATTATTGAATTTATTTTGAATTGTTTTTACATTTTTTGATTAAAACAGATTGTAATTGATTGTTTGCCTCGGGAAACATGGAGCGAAAGCCATCCATTGTCAAGAAAAGATCATTTATAGTCACTCATGCCTAGAAAAGCCTTATTACTCGGTTTAAATGCCTTTATAATCCCATTATTGAATTTATTATGAATTTTTTTTACATTTTTTGATTAAAACAGATTGTAATTGTTTGTGTGCCTCGGGAAACATGGAGCAAAACCCATCCATTGTCAAGAATAGATCATTTGTAGTCACTTATGCCTAAAAAAGCCTTATTACTCGGTTTAAATCCCTTTATAATTCCATTATTGAATTTATTTTGAATTTTTTTTACATTTTTTGATTAAAACATATTGTAATTGATTGTTTGCCTTCGGAAATATGGGGCGAAGGCCATCCATTGTCAAGAAAAGATCATTTATAGTCACTCATGCCTAGAAAAGCCTTATTACTCGGTTTAAATGCCTTTATAATCCCATTATTGAATTTATTTTGAATTGTTTTTACATTTTTTGGTTAAAACAGATTATAATTGATTGTTTACCTCGGGAAACATGGAGCGAAAGCCATCCATTGTCAAGAAAAGGTCATTTATAGTCACTCATGCCTAGAAAAGCCTTATTACTCGGTTTAAATGCCTTTATAATCCCATTATTGAATTTGTTTTGAATTTTTTTTACATTTTTTGATTAAAACATATTGTAATTGTTTGTTTGCCTCGGGAAACATAGAGCAAACCCCATCCATTGTCAAGAATAGATCATTTATAGTCACTTATGCCTAAAAAAGCCTTATTACTCGGTTTAAATGCCTTTATAATTCCATTATTGAATTTATTTTGAATTTTTTTTACATTTTTTGATTAAAACATATTGTAATTCATTGTTTGCCTCGGGAAATATGGGGCGAAAGCCATCCATTGTCAAGAAAAGATCATTTATAGTCACTCATGCCTAGAAAAGCCTTATTACTCGGTTTAAATGCCTTTATAATCCCATTATTGAATTTATTTTGAATTGTTTTTACATTTTTTCATTAAAACAGATTGTAATTGATTGTTTGCCTCGGGAAACATGGAGCTAAAGCCATCCATTGTCAAGAAAAGATCATTTATAGTCACTCATGCCTAGAAAAGCCTTATTACTCAGTTTAAATGACTTTATAATCCCATTATTGAATTTATTTTGAATTGTTTTTACATTTTTTGATTAAAACATATTGTAATTGATTGTTTGCCTCAGGAAACATGGAGCAAAAGCCATCCATTGTCAAGAAAAGATCATTTATAGTCACTCATGCCTAGAAAAGCCTTATTACTCGGTTTAAATGCCTTTATAATCCCATTATCGAATTTATTTTAAATTGTTTTTACATTTTTTCATTAAAACATATTGTAATTGATTGTTTGCCTCGGGAAACATGGAGCCAAACCCATCCATTGTCAAGAATAGATCATTTATAGTAACTTATGCCTAGAAAAGCCTTATTACTCGGTTTAAATGCTTTTATAATCCCATTACTGAATTTATTTTGAATTGTTTTTACATTTTTTGATTAAAACAGATTGTAATTGATTGTTTGCCTCGGGAAACATGGAGCGAAAGCCATCCATTGTCAAGAAAAGATTATTTATAGTCACTCATGCCTAGAAAAGCCTTATTACTTAGTTTAAATGCCTTTATAATCCCATTATTGCATTTATTTTGAATTGTTTTTACATTTTTTGATTAAAACAGATTGTAATTGATTGTTTGCCTCGGGAAACATGGAGCGAAAGCCATCCATTGTCAAGAAAAGATCATTTATAGTCACTCATGGCTAGAAAAGCCTTATTACTCGGTTTAAATGCATTTATAATCCCATTATTGAATTTATTTTGAATTGTTTTTACATTTTTTTGATTAAAACATATTGGAATTGATTGTTTGCCTCCGGAAATATGGAGGGAAAGCCATCCATTGTCAAGAAAAGATCATTTATAGTCACTCATGCCTAGAAAAGCCTTATTACTCGGTTTAAATGCCTTTATAATCCCATTATTGAATTTCTTTTGAATTGTTTTTACATTTTTTGATTAAAACAGATTGTAATTGATTGTTTGCCTCGGGAAACATGGAGCGAAAGCCATCCATTGTCAAGAAAAGATCATTTATAGTCACTCATGCCTAGAAAAGCCTTATTACTCGGTTTAAATGCCTTTATAATCCCATTATTGAATTTGTTTTGAATTTTTTTTAAAATTTTTTGATTAAAACATATTGTAATTGATTGTTTGCCTCGGGAAACATGGAGCAAAACCCATCCATTGTCAAGAATAGATCATTTATAGTCACTTATGCCTAGAAAAGCCTTATTACTCGGTTTAAATGCTTTTATAATCCCATTATTGAAGTAATTTTGAATTGATTTTACATTTTATGATTAAAAAAGATTGTAATTGATTGTTTGCCTCGGGAAATATGGGGCGAAAGCCATCCATTGTCAAGAAAAGATCATTTATATTCACTCATGCCTAGAAAAGCCTTATTACTCGGTTTAAATGCCTTTATAATCCCATTTTTGAATTTCTTTTGAATTGTTTTTACATTTTTTGATTAAAACAGATTGTAATTGATTGTTTGCCTCGGGAAAGATGGAGCGAAAGCCATCCATTGTCAAGAAAAGATTATTTATAGTCACTCATGCCTAGAAAAGCCTTATTACTCGGTTTAAATGCCTTTATAATCCCATTATTGAATTTATTTTGAATTGTTTTTACATTTTTTGGTTAAAACAGATTATAATTGATTGTTTACCTCGGGAAACATGGAGCGAAAGCCATCCATTGTCAAGAAAAGGTCATTTATAGTCACTCATGCCTAGAAAAGCCTTATTACTCGGTTTAAATGCCTTTATAATCCCATTATTGAATTTGTTTTGAATTTTTTTTACATTTTTTGATTAAAACATATTGTAATTGTTTGTTTGCCTCGGGAAACATAGAGCAAACCCCATCCATTGTCAAGAATAGATCATTTATAGTCACTTATGCCTAAAAAAGCCTTATTACTCGGTTTAAATGCCTTTATAATTCCATTATTGAATTTATTTTGAATTTTTTTTACATTTTTTGATTAAAACATATTGTAATTCATTGTTTGCCTCGGGAAATATGGGGCGAAAGCCATCCATTGTCAAGAAAAGATCATTTATAGTCACTCATGCCTAGAAAAGCCTTATTACTCGGTTTAAATGCCTTTATAATCCCATTATTGAATTTATTTTGAATTGTTTTTACATTTTTTCATTAAAACAGATTGTAATTGATTGTTTGCCTCAGGAAACATGGAGCTAAAGCCATCCATTGTCAAGAAAAGATCATTTATAGTCACTCATGCCTAGAAAAGCCTTATTAC
Source organism: Theobroma cacao (assembly GCF_053813885.1). NCBI lineage: Eukaryota > Viridiplantae > Streptophyta > Magnoliopsida > Malvales > Malvaceae > Theobroma > Theobroma cacao. The sequence continues at coordinate 29,546,499 of NC_142645.1, read as the reverse complement.
TCGGTTTAAATGCCTTTATAATCCCATTATCGAATTTATTTTAAATTGTTTTTACATTTTTTCATTAAAACATATTGTAATTGATTGTTTGCCTCGGGAAACATGGAGCCAAACCCATCCATTGTCAAGAATAGATCATTTATAGTAACTTATGCCTAGAAAAGCCTTATTACTCGGTTTAAATGCTTTTATAATCCCATTACTGAATTTATTTTGAATTGTTTTTACATTTTTTGATTAAAACAGATTGTAATTGATTGTTTGCCTCGGGAAACATGGAGCGAAAGCCATCCATTGTCAAGAAAAGATTATTTATAGTCACTCATGCCTAGAAAAGCCTTATTACTTAGTTTAAATGCCTTTATAATCCCATTATTGAATTTATTTTGAATTGTTTTTACATTTTTTGATTAAAACAGATTGTAATTGATTGTTTGCCTCGGGAAACATGGAGCGAAAGCCATCCATTGTCAAGAAAAGATCATTTATAGTCACTCATGGCTAGAAAAGCCTTATTACTCGGTTTAAATGCATTTATAATCCCATTATTGAATTTATTTTGAATTGTTTTTACATTTTTTTGATTAAAACATATTGGAATTGATTGTTTGCCTCCGGAAATATGGAGGGAAAGCCATCCATTGTCAAGAAAAGATCATTTATAGTCACTCATGCCTAGAAAAGCCTTATTACTCGGTTTAAATGCCTTTATAATCCCATTATTGAATTTATTTTGAATTGTTTTTACATTTTTTGATTAAAACAGATTGTAATTGATTGTTTGCCTCGGGAAACATGGAGCGAAAGCCATCCATTGTCAAGAAAAGATCATTTATAGTCACTCATGCCTAGAAAAGCCTTATTACTCGGTTTAAATGCCTTTATAATCCCATTATTGAATTTGTTTTGAATTTTTTTTTAAATTTTTTGATTAAAACATATTGTAATTGATTGTTTGCCTCGGGAAACATGGAGCAAAACCCATCCATTGTCAAGAATAGATCATTTATAGTCACTTATGCCTAGAAAAGCCTTATTACTCGGTTTAAATGCTTTTATAATCCCATTATTGAAGTAATTTTGAATTGATTTTACATTTTATGATTAAAAAAGATTGTAATTGATTGTCTGCCTCGGGAAATATGGGGCGAAAGCCATCCATTGTCAAGAAAAGATCATTTATATTCACTCATGCCTAGAAAAGCCTTATTACTCGGTTTAAATGCCTTTATAATCCCATTATTGAATTTCTTTTGAATTGTTTTTACATTTTTTGATTAAAACAGATTGTAATTGATTGTTTGCCTCGGGAAAGATGGAGCGAAAGCCATCCATTGTCAAGAAAAGATCATTTATAGTCACTCATGCCTAGAAAAGCCTTATTACTCGGTTTAAATGCCTTTATAATCCCATTATTGAATTTGTTTTGATTTTTTTTTAAATTTTTTGATTAAAACATATTGTAATTGATTGTTTGCCTCGGGAAACATGGAGCAAAACCCATCCATTGTCAAGAATAGATCATTTATAGTCACTTATGCCTAGAAAAGCCTTATTACTCGGTTTAAATGCTTTTATAATCCCATTACTGAATTTATTTTGAATTGTTTTTACATTTTTTGATTAAAACAGATTGTAATTGATTGTTTGCCTCGGGAAACATGGAGCGAAAGCCATCCATTGTCAAGAAAAGATTATTTATAGTCACTCATGCCTAGAAAAGCCTTATTACTTAGTTTAAATGCCTTTATAATCCCATTATTGAATTTATTTTGAATTGTTTTTACATTTTTTGATTAAAACAGATTGTAATTGATTGTTTGCCTCGGGAAACATGGAGCGAAAGCCATCCATTGTCAAGAAAAGATCATTTATAGTCACTCATGGCTAGAAAAGCCTTATTACTCGGTTTAAATGCATTTATAATCCCATTATTGAATTTATTTTGAATTGTTTTTACATTTTTTTGATTAAAACATATTGGAATTGATTGTTTGCCTCCGGAAATATGGAGGGAAAGCCATCCATTGTCAAGAAAAGATCATTTATAGTCACTCATGCCTAGAAAAGCCTTATTACTCGGTTTAAATGCCTTTATAATCCCATTATTGAATTTATTTTGAATTGTTTTTACATTTTTTGATTAAAACAGATTGTAATTGATTGTTTGCCTCGGGAAACATGGAGCGAAAGCCATCCATTGTCAAGAAAAGATCATTTATAGTCACTCATGCCTAGAAAAGCCTTATTACTCGGTTTAAATGCCTTTATAATCCCATTATTGAATTTGTTTTGAATTTTTTTTTAAATTTTTTGATTAAAACAGATTGTAATTGATTGTTTGCCTCGGGAAACATGGAGCAAAACCCATCCATTGTCAACAATAGATCATTTATAGTCACTTATGCCTAGAAAAGCCTTATTACTCGGTTTAAATGCTTTTATAATCCCATTATTGAAGTTATTTTGAATTGATTTTACATTTTATGATTAAAAAAGATTGTAATTGATTGTTTGCCTCGGGAAATATGGGGCGAAAGCCATCCATTGTCAAGAAAAGATCATTTATATTCACTCATGCCTAGAAAAGCCTTATTACTCGGTTTAAATGCCTTTATAATCCCATTATTGAATTTCTTTTGAATTGTTTTTACATTTTTTGATTAAAACAGATTGTAATTGATTGTTTCCCTCGGGAAAGATGGAGCGAAAGCCATCCATTGTCAAGAAAAGATCATTTATAGTCACTCATGCCTAGAAAAGCCTTATTACTCGGTTTAAATGCCTTTATAATCCCATTATTGAATTTCTTTTGAATTGTTTTTACATTTTTTGATTAAAACAGATTGTAATTGATTGTTTGCCTCGGGAAACATGGAGCGAAAGCCATCCATTGTCAAGAAAAGATCATTTATAGTCACTCATGCCTAGAAAAGCCTTATTACTCGGTTTAAATGCCTTTATAATCCCATTATTGAATTTGTTTTGAATTTTTTTTAAAATTTTTTGATTAAAACATATTGTAATTGATTGTTTGCCTCGGGAAACATGGAGCAAAACCCATCCATTGTCAAGAATAGATCATTTATAGTCACTTATGCCTAGAAAAGCCTTATTACTCGGTTTAAATGCTTTTATAATCCCATTATTGAAGTAATTTTGAATTGATTTTACATTTTATGATTAAAAAAGATTGTAATTGATTGTTTGCCTCGGGAAATATGGGGCGAAAGCCATCCATTGTCAAGAAAAGATCATTTATATTCACTCATGCCTAGAAAAGCCTTATTACTCGGTTTAAATGCCTTTATAATCCCATTTTTGAATTTCTTTTGAATTGTTTTTACATTTTTTGATTAAAACAGATTGTAATTGATTGTTTGCCTCGGGAAAGATGGAGCGAAAGCCATCCATTGTCAAGAAAAGATTATTTATAGTCACTCATGCCTAGAAAAGCCTTATTACTCGGTTTAAATGCCTTTATAATCCCATTATTGAATTTATTTTGAATTGTTTTTACATTTTTTGGTTAAAACAGATTATAATTGATTGTTTACCTCGGGAAACATGGAGCGAAAGCCATCCATTGTCAAGAAAAGGTCATTTATAGTCACTCATGCCTAGAAAAGCCTTATTACTCGGTTTAAATGCCTTTATAATCCCATTATTGAATTTGTTTTGAATTTTTTTTACATTTTTTGATTAAAACATATTGTAATTGTTTGTTTGCCTCGGGAAACATAGAGCAAACCCCATCCATTGTCAAGAATAGATCATTTATAGTCACTTATGCCTAAAAAAGCCTTATTACTCGGTTTAAATGCCTTTATAATTCCATTATTGAATTTATTTTGAATTTTTTTTACATTTTTTGATTAAAACATATTGTAATTCATTGTTTGCCTCGGGAAATATGGGGCGAAAGCCATCCATTGTCAAGAAAAGATCATTTATAGTCACTCATGCCTAGAAAAGCCTTATTACTCGGTTTAAATGCCTTTATAATCCCATTATTGAATTTATTTTGAATTGTTTTTACATTTTTTCATTAAAACAGATTGTAATTGATTGTTTGCCTCGGGAAACATGGAGCTAAAGCCATCCATTGTCAAGAAAAGATCATTTATAGTCACTCATGCCTAGAAAAGCCTTATTACTCGGTTTAAATGCCTTTATAATCCCATTATCGAATTTATTTTAAATTGTTTTTACATTTTTTCATTAAAACATATTGTAATTGATTGTTTGCCTCGGGAAACATGGAGCCAAACCCATCCATTGTCAAGAATAGATCATTTATAGTAACTTATGCCTAGAAAAGCCTTATTACTCGGTTTAAATGCTTTTATAATCCCATTACTGAATTTATTTTGAATTGTTTTTACATTTTTTGATTAAAACAGATTGTAATTGATTGTTTGCCTCGGGAAACATGGAGCGAAAGCCATCCATTGTCAAGAAAAGATTATTTATAGTCACTCATGCCTAGAAAAGCCTTATTACTTAGTTTAAATGCCTTTATAATCCCATTATTGAATTTATTTTGAATTGTTTTTACATTTTTTGATTAAAACAGATTGTAATTGATTGTTTGCCTCGGGAAACATGGAGCGAAAGCCATCCATTGTCAAGAAAAGATCATTTATAGTCACTCATGGCTAGAAAAGCCTTATTACTCGGTTTAAATGCATTTATAATCCCATTATTGAATTTATTTTGAATTGTTTTTACATTTTTTTGATTAAAACATATTGGAATTGATTGTTTGCCTCCGGAAATATGGAGGGAAAGCCATCCATTGTCAAGAAAAGATCATTTATAGTCACTCATGCCTAGAAAAGCCTTATTACTCGGTTTAAATGCCTTTATAATCCCATTATTGAATTTATTTTGAATTGTTTTTACATTTTTTGATTAAAACAGATTGTAATTGATTGTTTGCCTCGGGAAACATGGAGCGAAAGCCATCCATTGTCAAGAAAAGATCATTTATAGTCACTCATGCCTAGAAAAGCCTTATTACTCGGTTTAAATGCCTTTATAATCCCATTATTGAATTTGTTTTGAATTTTTTTTTAAATTTTTTGATTAAAACATATTGTAATTGATTGTTTGCCTCGGGAAACATGGAGCAAAACCCATCCATTGTCAAGAATAGATCATTTATAGTCACTTATGCCTAGAAAAGCCTTATTACTCGGTTTAAATGCTTTTATAATCCCATTATTGAAGTAATTTTGAATTGATTTTACATTTTATGATTAAAAAAGATTGTAATTGATTGTCTGCCTCGGGAAATATGGGGCGAAAGCCATCCATTGTCAAGAAAAGATCATTTATATTCACTCATGCCTAGAAAAGCCTTATTACTCGGTTTAAATGCCTTTATAATCCCATTATTGAATTTCTTTTGAATTGTTTTTACATTTTTTGATTAAAACAGATTGTAATTGATTGTTTGCCTCGGGAAAGATGGAGCGAAAGCCATCCATTGTCAAGAAAAGATCATTTATAGTCACTCATGCCTAGAAAAGCCTTATTACTCGGTTTAAATGCCTTTATAATCCCATTATTGAATTTGTTTTGATTTTTTTCTAAATTTTTTGATTAAAACATATTGTAATTGATTGTTTGCCTCGGGAAACATGGAGCAAAACCCATCCATTGTCAAGAATAGATCATTTATAGTCACTTATGCCTAGAAAAGCCTTATTACTCGGTTTAAATGCTTTTATAATCCCATTACTGAATTTATTTTGAATTGTTTTTACATTTTTTGATTAAAACAGATTGTAATTGATTGTTTGCCTCGGGAAACATGGAGCGAAAGCCATCCATTGTCAAGAAAAGATTATTTATAGTCACTCATGCCTAGAAAAGCCTTATTACTTAGTTTAAATGCCTTTATAATCCCATTATTGAATTTATTTTGAATTGTTTTTACATTTTTTGATTAAAACAGATTGTAATTGATTGTTTGCCTCGGGAAACATGGAGCGAAAGCCATCCATTGTCAAGAAAAGATCATTTATAGTCACTCATGGCTAGAAAAGCCTTATTACTCGGTTTAAATGCATTTATAATCCCATTATTGAATTTATTTTGAATTGTTTTTACATTTTTTTGATTAAAACATATTGGAATTGATTGTTTGCCTCCGGAAATATGGAGGGAAAGCCATCCATTGTCAAGAAAAGATCATTTATAGTCACTCATGCCTAGAAAAGCCTTATTACTCGGTTTAAATGCCTTTATAATCCCATTATTGAATTTATTTTGAATTGTTTTTACATTTTTTGATTAAAACAGATTGTAATTGATTGTTTGCCTCGGGAAACATGGAGCGAAAGCCATCCATTGTCAAGAAAAGATCATTTATAGTCACTCATGCCTAGAAAAGCCTTATTACTCGGTTTAAATGCCTTTATAATCCCATTATTGAATTTGTTTTGAATTTTTTTTTAAATTTTTTGATTAAAACAGATTGTAATTGATTGTTTGCCTCGGGAAACATGGAGCAAAACCCATCCATTGTCAACAATAGATCATTTATAGTCACTTATGCCTAGAAAAGCCTTATTACTCGGTTTAAATGCTTTTATAATCCCATTATTGAAGTTATTTTGAATTGATTTTACATTTTATGATTAAAAAAGATTGTAATTGATTGTTTGCCTCGGGAAATATGGGGCGAAAGCCATCCATTGTCAAGAAAAGATCATTTATATTCACTCATGCCTAGAAAAGCCTTATTACTCGGTTTAAATGCCTTTATAATCCCATTATTGAATTTCTTTTGAATTGTTTTTACATTTTTTGATTAAAACAGATTGTAATTGATTGTTTCCCTCGGGAAAGATGGAGCGAAAGCCATCCATTGTCAAGAAAAGATCATTTATAGTCACTCATGCCTAGAAAAGCCTTATTACTCGGTTTAAATGCCTTTATAATCCCATTATTGAATTTGTTTTGATTTTTTTTTAAATTTTTTGATTAAAACATATTGTAATTGATTGTTTGCCTCGGGAAACATGGAGCAAAACCCATCCATTGTCAAGAATTGATCATTTATAGTCACTTATGCCTAGAAAAGCCTTATTACTCGGTTTAAATGCTTTTATAATCCCATTATTGAAGTTATTTTGAATTGTTTTTACATTTTATGATTAAAACAGATTGTAATTGATTGTTTGCCTCGGGAAACATGGAGAGAAAGCCATTCATTATCAAGAAAAGATCATTTATAGTCACTCATGCCTAGAAAAGCCTTATTACTTAGTTTAAATGCGTTTATAATCCGATTATTGAATTTATTTTGAATTGTTTTTACATTTTATGATTAAAAAAGATTGTAATTGATTGTTTGCCTCGGGAAATATGGGGCGAAAGCCATCCATTGTCAAGAAAAGATCATTTATAGTCACTCATGCCTAGAAAAGCCTTATTACTCGGTTTAAATGCCTTTATAATCCCATTATTGAATTTATTTTGAATTGTTTTTACATTTTTTGATTAAAACATATTGTAATTGATTGTTTGCCTCCGGAAATATGGAGGGAAAGCCATCCATTGTCAAGAAAAGATCATTTATAGTCACTCATGCCTAGAAAAGCCTTATTACTCGGTTTAAATGCCTTTATAATCCCATTATTGAATTTATTTTGAATTGTTTTTACATTTTTTGATTAAAACAGATTGTAATTGATTGTTTGCCCCGGGAAACATGGAGCGAAAGCCATCCATTGTCAAGAAAAGATCATTTATAGTCACTCATGCCTAGAAAAGCCTTATTACTCGGTTTAAATGCCTTTATAATCCCATTATTGAATTTGTTTTGAATTTTTTTTTAAATTTTTTGATTAAAACATATTGTAATTGATTGTTTGCCTCGGGAAACATGGAGCAAAACCCATCCATTGTCAAGAATAGATCATTTATAGTCACTTATGCCTAGAAAAGCCTTATTACTCGGTTTAAATGCTTTTATAATCCCATTATTGAAGTTATTTTGAACTATTTTTACATTTTATGATTAAAACAGATTGTAATTGATTGTTTGCCTCGGGAAACATGGAGAGAAAGCCATTCATTATCATGAAAAGATCATTTATAGTCACTCATGCCTAGAAAAGCCTTATTACTTAGTTTAAATGCGTTTATAATCCCATTATTGAATTTATTTTGAATTGTTTTTACATTTTTTGATTAAAACAGATTGTAATTGATTGTTTGCCTCGGGAAACATGGAGCGAAAGCCATCCATTGTCAAGAAAAGATCATTTATAGTCACTCATGCCTAGAAAAGCCTTATTACTCGGTTTAAATGCCTTTATAATCCCATTATTGAATTTATTATGAATTTTTTTTACATTTTTTGATTAAAACAGATTGTAATTGTTTGTGTGCCTCGGGAAACATGGAGCAAAACCCATCCATTGTCAAGAATAGATCATTTGTAGTCACTTATGCCTAAAAAAGCCTTATTACTCGGTTTAAATCCCTTTATAATCCCATTATTGAATTTATTTTGAATTTTTTTTACATTTTTTGATTAAAACATATTGTAATTGATTGTTTGCCTTGGGAAATATGGAGCGAAAGCCATCCATTGTCAAGAAAAGATCATTTATAGTCACTCATGCCTAGAAAAGCCTTATTACTCGGTTTAAATGCCTTTATAATCCCATTATTGAATTTATTTTGAATTGTTTTTACATTTTTTGATTAAAATAGATTGTAATTGATTGTTTGCCTCGGGAAACATGGAGCGAAAGCCATCCATTGTCAAGAAAAGATCATTTATAGTCACTCATGCCTAGAAAAGCCTTATTACTCGGTTTAAATGCATTTATAATCCCATTATTGAATTTATTTTGAATTGTTTTTACATTTTTTTGATTAAAACATATTGGAATTGATTGTTTGCCTCCGGAAATATGGAGGGAAAGCCATCCATTGTCAAGAAAAGATCATTTATAGTCACTCATGCCTAGAAAAGCCGTATTACTCGGTTTAAATGCCTTTATAATCCCATTATCGAATTTATTTTAAATTGTTTTTACATTTTTTGATTAAAACATATTGTAATTGATTGTTTACCTCGGGAAACATGGAGCCAAACCCATCCATTGTCAAGAATAGATCATTTATAGTAACTTATGCCTAGAAAAGCCTTATTACTCGGTTTAAATGCTTTTATAATCCCATTACTGAATTTATTTTGAATTGTTTTTACATTTTTTGATTAAAACAGATTGTAATTGATTGTTTGCCTCGGGAAACATGGAGCGAAAGCCATCCATTGTCAAGAAAAGATCATTTATAGTCACTCATGGCTAGAAAAGCCTTATTACTCGGTTTAAATGCATTTATAATCCCATTATTGCATTTATTTTGAATTGTTTTTAAATTTTTTTGATTAAAACATATTGGAATTGATTGTTTGCCTCCGGAAATATGGAGGGAAAGCCATCCATTGTCAAGAAAAGATCATTTATAGTCACTCATGCCTAGAAAAGCCTTATTACTCGGTTTAAATGCCTTTATAATCCCATTATTGAATTTATTTTGAATTGTTTTTACATTTTTGATTAAAACAGATTGTAATTGATTGTTTGCCTCGGGAAACATGGAGCGAAAGCCATCCATTGTCAAGAAAAGATCATTTATAGTCACTCATGCCTAGAAAAGCCTTATTACTCGGTTTAAATGCCTTTATAATCCCATTATTGAATTTGTTTTGAATTTTTTTTTAAATTTTTTGATTAAAACAGATTGTAATTGATTGTTTGCCTCGGGAAACATGGAGCAAAACCCATCCATTGTCAAGAATAGATCATTTATAGTCACTTATGCCTAGAAAAGCCTTATTACTCGGTTTAAATGCTTTTATAATCCCATTATTGAAGTTATTTTGAATTGATTTTACATTTTATGATTAAAAAAGATTGTAATTGATTGTTTGCCTCGGGAAATATGGGGCGAAAGCCATCCATTGTCAAGAAAAGATCATTTATATTCACTCATGCCTAGAAAAGCCTTATTACTCGGTTTAAATGCCTTTATAATCCCATTATTGAATTTCTTTTGAATTGTTTTTACATTTTTTGATTAAAACAGATTGTAATTGATTGTTTCCCTCGGGAAAGATGGAGCGAAAGCCATCCATTGTCAAGAAAAGATCATTTATAGTCACTCATGCCTAGAAAAGCCTTATTACTCGGTTTAAATGCCTTTATAATCCCATTATTGAATTTGTTTTGATTTTTTTTTAAATTTTTTGATTAAAACATATTGTAATTGATTGTTTGCCTCGGGAAACATGGAGCAAAACCCATCCATTGTCAAGAATTGATCATTTATAGTCACTTATGCCTAGAAAAGCCTTATTACTCGGTTTAAATGCTTTTATAATCCCATTATTGAAGTTATTTTGAATTGTTTTTACATTTTATGATTAAAACAGATTGTAATTGATTGTTTGCCTCGGGAAACATGGAGAGAAAGCCATTCATTATCAAGAAAAGATCATTTATAGTCACTCATGCCTAGAAAAGCCTTATTACTTAGTTTAAATGCGTTTATAATCCGATTATTGAATTTATTTTGAATTGTTTTTACATTTTATGATTAAAAAAGATTGTAATTGATTGTTTGCCTCGGGAAATATGGGGCGAAAGCCATCCATTGTCAAGAAAAGATCATTTATAGTCACTCATGCCTAGAAAAGCCTTATTACTCGGTTTAAATGCCTTTATAATCCCATTATTGAATTTATTTTGAATTGTTTTTACATTTTTTGATTAAAACAGATTGTAATTGATTGTTTGCCTCGGGAAACATGGAGCGAAAGCCATCCATTGTCAAGAAAAGATTATTTATAGTCACTCATGCCTAGAAAAGCCTTATTACTTAGTTTAAATGCCTTTATAATCCCATTATTGCATTTATTTTGAATTGTTTTTACATTTTTTGATTAAAACAGATTGTAATTGATTGTTTGCCTCGGGAAACATGGAGCGAAAGCCATCCATTGTCAAGAAAAGATCATTTATAGTCACTCATGGCTAGAAAAGCCTTATTACTCGGTTTAAATGCATTTATAATCCCATTATTGAATTTATTTTGAATTGTTTTTACATTTTTTTGATTAAAACATATTGGAATTGATTGTTTGCCTCCGGAAATATGGAGGGAAAGCCATCCATTGTCAAGAAAAGATCATTTATAGTCACTCATGCCTAGAAAAGCCTTATTACTCGGTTTAAATGCCTTTATAATCCCATTATTGAATTTATTTTGAATTGTTTTTACATTTTTTGATTAAAACAGATTGTAATTGATTGTTTGCCTCGGGAAACATGGAGCGAAAGCCATCCATTGTCAAGAAAAGATCATTTATAGTCACTCATGCCTAGAAAAGCCTTATTACTCGGTTTAAATGCCTTTATAATCCCATTATTGAATTTGTTTTGAATTTTTTTTTAAATTTTTTGATTAAAACATATTGTAATTGATTGTTTGCCTCGGGAAACATGGAGCAAAACCCATCCATTGTCAAGAATTGATCATTTATAGTCACTTATGCCTAGAAAAGCCTTATTACTCGGTTTAAATGCTTTTATAATCCCATTATTGAAGTTATTTTGAATTGTTTTTACATTTTATGATTAAAACAGATTGTAATTGATTGTTTGCCTCGGGAAACATGGAGAGAAAGCCATTCATTATCAAGAAAAGATCATTTATAGTCACTCATGCCTAGAAAAGCCTTATTACTTAGTTTAAATGCGTTTATAATCCGATTATTGAATTTATTTTGAATTGTTTTTACATTTTATGATTAAAAAAGATTGTAATTGATTGTTTGCCTCGGGAAATATGGGGCGAAAGCCATCCATTGTCAAGAAAAGATCATTTATAGTCACTCATGCCTAGAAAAGCCTTATTACTCGGTTTAAATGCCTTTATAATCCCATTATTGAATTTATTTTGAATTGTTTTTACATTTTTTGATTAAAACAGATTGTAATTGATTGTTTGCCTCGGGAAACATGGAGCGAAAGCCATCCATTGTCAAGAAAAGATTATTTATAGTCACTCATGCCTAGAAAAGCCTTATTACTTAGTTTAAATGCCTTTATAATCCCATTATTGCATTTATTTTGAATTGTTTTTACATTTTTTGATTAAAACAGATTGTAATTGATTGTTTGCCTCGGGAAACATGGAGCGAAAGCCATCCATTGTCAAGAAAAGATCATTTATAGTCACTCATGGCTAGAAAAGCCTTATTACTCGGTTTAAATGCATTTATAATCCCATTATTGAATTTATTTTGAATTGTTTTTACATTTTTTTGATTAAAACATATTGGAATTGATTGTTTGCCTCCGGAAATATGGAGGGAAAGCCATCCATTGTCAAGAAAAGATCATTTATAGTCACTCATGCCTAGAAAAGCCTTATTACTCGGTTTAAATGCCTTTATAATCCCATTATTGAATTTATTTTGAATTGTTTTTACATTTTTTGATTAAAACAGATTGTAATTGATTGTTTGCCTCGGGAAATATGGAGCGAAAGCCATCCATTGTCAAGAAAAGATCATTTATAGTCACTCATGCCTAGAAAAGCCTTATTACTCGGTTTAAATGCCTTTATAATCCCATTATTGAATTTGTTTTGAATTTTTTTTTAAATTTTTTGATTAAAACATATTGTAATTGATTGTTTGCCTCGGGAAACATGGAGCAAAACCCATCCATTGTCAAGAATTGATCATTTATAGTCACTTATGCCTAGAAAAGCCTTATTACTCGGTTTAAATGCTTTTATAATCCCATTATTGAAGTTATTTTGAATTGTTTTTACATTTTATGATTAAAACAGATTGTAATTGATTGTTTGCCTCGGGAAACATGGAGAGAAAGCCATTCATTATCAAGAAAAGATCATTTATAGTCACTCATGCCTAGAAAAGCCTTATTACTTAGTTTAAATGCGTTTATAATCCGATTATTGAATTTATTTTGAATTGTTTTTACATTTTATGATTAAAAAAGATTGTAATTGATTGTTTGCCTCGGGAAATATGGGGCGAAAGCCATCCATTGTCAAGAAAAGATCATTTATAGTCACTCATGCCTAGAAAAGCCTTATTACTCGGTTTAAATGCCTTTATAATCCCATTATTGAATTTATTTTGAATTGTTTTTACATTTTTTGATTAAAACATATTGTAATTGATTGTTTGCCTCCGGAAATATGGAGGGAAAGCCATCCATTGTCAAGAAAAGATCATTTATAGTCACTCATGCCTAGAAAAGCCTTATTACTCGGTTTAAATGCCTTTATAATCCCATTATTGAATTTATTTTGAATTGTTTTTACATTTTTTGATTAAAACAGATTGTAATTGATTGTTTGCCCCGGGAAACATGGAGCGAAAGCCATCCATTGTCAAGTAAAGATCATTTATAGTCACTCATGCCTAGAAAAGCCTTATTACTCGGTTTAAATGCCTTTATAATCCCATTATTGAATTTGTTTTGAATTTTTTTTTAAATTTTTTGATTAAAACATATTGTAATTGATTGTTTGCCTCGGGAAACATGGAGCAAAACCCATCCATTGTCAAGAATAGATCATTTATAGTCACTTATGCCTAGAAAAGCCTTATTACTCGGTTTAAATGCTTTTATAATCCCATTATTGAAGTTATTTTGAATTGTTTTTACATTTTATGATTAAAACAGATTGTAATTGATTGTTTGCCTCGGGAAACATGGAGAGAAAGCCATTCATTATCATGAAAAGATCATTTATAGTCACTCATGCCTAGAAAAGCCTTATTACTCGGTTTAAATGCCTTTATAATCCCATTATTGAATTTATTATGAATTTTTTTTACATTTTTTGATTAAAACAGATTGTAATTGTTTGTGTGCCTCGGGAAACATGGAGCAAAACCCATCCATTGTCAAGAATAGATCATTTGTAGTCACTTATGCCTAAAAAAGCCTTATTACTCGGTTTAAATGCTTTTATAATCCCATTATTGAAGTTATTTTGAATTGTTTTTACATTTTATGATTAAAACAGATTGTAATTGATTGTTTGCCTCGGGAAACATGGAGAGAAAGCCATTCATTATCAAGAAAAGATCATTTATAGTCACTCATGCCTAGAAAAGCCTTATTACTTAGTTTAAATGCGTTTATAATCCGATTATTGAATTTATTTTGAATTGTTTTTACATTTTTTGATTAAAACAGATTGTAATTGATTGTTTGCCTCGGGAAACATGGAGCGAAAGCCATCCATTGTCAAGAAAAGATCATTTATAGTCACTCATGCCTAGAAAAGCCTTATTACTCGGTTTAAATGCCTTTATAATCCCATTATTGAATTTGTTTTGAATTTTTTTTTAAATTTTTTGATTAAAACATATTGTAATTGATTGTTTGCCTCGGGAAACATGGAGCAAAACCCATCCATTGTCAAGAATAGATCATTTATAGTCACTTATGCCTAGAAAAGCCTTATTACTCGGTTTAAATGCGTTTATAATCCCATTATTGAATTTATTTTGAATTGTTTTTACATTTTTTGATTAAAACAGATTGTAATTGATTGTTTGCCTCGGGAAACATGGAGCGAAAGCCATCCATTGTCAAGAAAAGATCATTTATAGTCACTCATGCCTAGAAAAGCCTTATTACTCGGTTTAAATGCCTTTATAATCCCATTATTGAATTTATTATGAATTTTTTTTACATTTTTTGATTAAAACAGATTGTAATTGTTTGTGTGCCTCGGGAAACATGGAGCAAAACCCATCCATTGTCAAGAATAGATCATTTGTAGTCACTTATGCCTAAAAAAGCCTTATTACTCGGTTTAAATCCCTTTATAATCCCATTATTGAATTTATTTTGAATTTTTTTTACATTTTTTGATTAAAACATATTGTAATTGATTGTTTGCCTCGGGAAATATGGAGCGAAAGCCATCCATTGTCAAGAAAAGATCATTTATAGTCACTCATGCCTAGAAAAGCCTTATTACTCGGTTTAAATGCCTTTATAATCCCATTATTGAATTTATTTTGAATTGTTTTTACATTTTTTGATTAAAATAGATTGTAATTGATTGTTTGCCTCGGGAAACATGGAGCGAAAGCCATCCATTGTCAAGAAAAGATCATTTATAGTCACTCATGCCTAGAAAAGCCTTATTACTCGGTTTAAATGCATTTATAATCCCATTATTGAATTTATTTTGAATTGTTTTTACATTTTTTTGATTAAAACATATTGGAATTGATTGTTTGCCTCCGGAAATATGGAGGGAAAGCCATCCATTGTCAAGAAAAGATCATTTATAGTCACTCATGCCTAGAAAAGCCTTATTACTCGGTTTAAATGCCTTTATAATCCCATTATCGAATTTATTTTAAATTGTTTTTACATTTTTTGATTAAAACATATTGTAATTGATTGTTTGCCTCGGGAAACATGGAGCCAAACCCATCCATTGTCAAGAATAGATCATTTATAGTAACTTATGCCTAGAAAAGCCTTATTACTCGGTTTAAATGCTTTTATAATCCCATTATTGAATTTATTTTGAATTGTTTTTACATTTTTTGATTAAAACAGATTGTAATTGATTGTTTGCCTCGGGAAACATGGAGCGAAAGCCATCCATTGTCAAGAAAAGATCATTTATAATCACTCATGCCTAGAAAAGCCTTATTACTCGGTTTAAATGCCTTTATAATCCCATTATTGAATTTATTATGAATTTTTTTTACATTTTTTGATTAAAACAGATTGTAATTGTTTGTGTGCCTCGGGAAACATGGAGCAAAACCCATCCATTGTCAAGAATAGATCATTTGTAGTCACTTATGCCTAAAAAAGCCTTATTACTCGGTTTAAATCCCTTTATAATTCCATTATTGAATTTATTTTGAATTTTTTTTACATTTTTTGATTAAAACATATTGTAATTGATTGTTTGCCTTCGGAAATATGGGGCGAAGGCCATCCATTGTCAAGAAAAGATCATTTATAGTCACTCATGCCTAGAAAAGCCTTATTACTCGGTTTAAATGCCTTTATAATCCCATTATTGAATTTATTTTGAATTGTTTTTACATTTTTTGGTTAAAACAGATTATAATTGATTGTTTACCTCGGGAAACATGGAGCGAAAGCCATCCATTGTCAAGAAAAGGTCATTTATAGTCACTCATGCCTAGAAAAGCCTTATTACTCGGTTTAAATGCCTTTATAATCCCATTATTGAATTTGTTTTGAATTTTTTTTACATTTTTTGATTAAAACATATTGTAATTGTTTGTTTGCCTCGGGAAACATAGAGCAAACCCCATCCATTGTCAAGAATAGATCATTTATAGTCACTTATGCCTAAAAAAGCCTTATTACTCGGTTTAAATGCCTTTATAATTCCATTATTGAATTTATTTTGAATTTTTTTTACATTTTTTGATTAAAACATATTGTAATTCATTGTTTGCCTCGGGAAATATGGGGCGAAAGCCATCCATTGTCAAGAAAAGATCATTTATAGTCACTCATGCCTAGAAAAGCCTTATTACTCGGTTTAAATGCCTTTATAATCCCATTATTGAATTTATTTTGAATTGTTTTTACATTTTTTCATTAAAACAGATTGTAATTGATTGTTTGCCTCGGGAAACATGGAGCTAAAGCCATCCATTGTCAAGAAAAGATCATTTATAGTCACTCATGCCTAGAAAAGCCTTATTACTCAGTTTAAATGACTTTATAATCCCATTATTGAATTTATTTTGAATTGTTTTTACATTTTTTGATTAAAACATATTGTAATTGATTGTTTGCCTCAGGAAACATGGAGCAAAAGCCATCCATTGTCAAGAAAAGATCATTTATAGTCACTCATGCCTAGAAAAGCCTTATTACTCGGTTTAAATGCCTTTATAATCCCATTATCGAATTTATTTTAAATTGTTTTTACATTTTTTCATTAAAACATATTGTAATTGATTGTTTGCCTCGGGAAACATGGAGCCAAACCCATCCATTGTCAAGAATAGATCATTTATAGTAACTTATGCCTAGAAAAGCCTTATTACTCGGTTTAAATGCTTTTATAATCCCATTACTGAATTTATTTTGAATTGTTTTTACATTTTTTGATTAAAACAGATTGTAATTGATTGTTTGCCTCGGGAAACATGGAGCGAAAGCCATCCATTGTCAAGAAAAGATTATTTATAGTCACTCATGCCTAGAAAAGCCTTATTACTTAGTTTAAATGCCTTTATAATCCCATTATTGCATTTATTTTGAATTGTTTTTACATTTTTTGATTAAAACAGATTGTAATTGATTGTTTGCCTCGGGAAACATGGAGCGAAAGCCATCCATTGTCAAGAAAAGATCATTTATAGTCACTCATGGCTAGAAAAGCCTTATTACTCGGTTTAAATGCATTTATAATCCCATTATTGAATTTATTTTGAATTGTTTTTACATTTTTTTGATTAAAACATATTGGAATTGATTGTTTGCCTCCGGAAATATGGAGGGAAAGCCATCCATTGTCAAGAAAAGATCATTTATAGTCACTCATGCCTAGAAAAGCCTTATTACTCGGTTTAAATGCCTTTATAATCCCATTATTGAATTTCTTTTGAATTGTTTTTACATTTTTTGATTAAAACAGATTGTAATTGATTGTTTGCCTCGGGAAACATGGAGCGAAAGCCATCCATTGTCAAGAAAAGATCATTTATAGTCACTCATGCCTAGAAAAGCCTTATTACTCGGTTTAAATGCCTTTATAATCCCATTATTGAATTTGTTTTGAATTTTTTTTTAAATTTTTTGATTAAAACATATTGTAATTGATTGTTTGCCTCGGGAAACATGGAGCAAAACCCATCCATTGTCAAGAATAGATCATTTATAGTCACTTATGCCTAGAAAAGCCTTATTACTCGGTTTAAATGCTTTTATAATCCCATTATTGAAGTAATTTTGAATTGATTTTACATTTTATGATTAAAAAAGATTGTAATTGATTGTTTGCCTCGGGAAATATGGGGCGAAAGCCATCCATTGTCAAGAAAAGATCATTTATATTCACTCATGCCTAGAAAAGCCTTATTACTCGGTTTAAATGCCTTTATAATCCCATTTTTGAATTTCTTTTGAATTGTTTTTACATTTTTTGATTAAAACAGATTGTAATTGATTGTTTGCCTCGGGAAAGATGGAGCGAAAGCCATCCATTGTCAAGAAAAGATTATTTATAGTCACTCATGCCTAGAAAAGCCTTATTACTCGGTTTAAATGCCTTTATAATCCCATTATTGAATTTATTTTGAATTGTTTTTACATTTTTTGGTTAAAACAGATTATAATTGATTGTTTACCTCGGGAAACATGGAGCGAAAGCCATCCATTGTCAAGAAAAGGTCATTTATAGTCACTCATGCCTAGAAAAGCCTTATTACTCGGTTTAAATGCCTTTATAATCCCATTATTGAATTTGTTTTGAATTTTTTTTACATTTTTTGATTAAAACATATTGTAATTGTTTGTTTGCCTCGGGAAACATAGAGCAAACCCCATCCATTGTCAAGAATAGATCATTTATAGTCACTTATGCCTAAAAAAGCCTTATTACTCGGTTTAAATGCCTTTATAATTCCATTATTGAATTTATTTTGAATTTTTTTTACATTTTTTGATTAAAACATATTGTAATTCATTGTTTGCCTCGGGAAATATGGGGCGAAAGCCATCCATTGTCAAGAAAAGATCATTTATAGTCACTCATGCCTAGAAAAGCCTTATTACTCGGTTTAAATGCCTTTATAATCCCATTATTGAATTTATTTTGAATTGTTTTTACATTTTTTCATTAAAACAGATTGTAATTGATTGTTTGCCTCGGGAAACATGGAGCTAAAGCCATCCATTGTCAAGAAAAGATCATTTATAGTCACTCATGCCTAGAAAAGCCTTATTACTCGGTTTAAATGCCTTTATAATCCCATTATCGAATTTATTTTAAATTGTTTTTACATTTTTTCATTAAAACATATTGTAATTGATTGTTTGCCTCGGGAAACATGGAGCCAAACCCATCCATTGTCAAGAATAGATCATTTATAGTAACTTATGCCTAGAAAAGCCTTATTACTCGGTTTAAATGCTTTTATAATCCCATTACTGAATTTATTTTGAATTGTTTTTACATTTTTTGATTAAAACAGATTGTAATTGATTGTTTGCCTCGGGAAACATGGAGCGAAAGCCATCCATTGTCAAGAAAAGATTATTTATAGTCACTCATGCCTAGAAAAGCCTTATTACTTAGTTTAAATGCCTTTATAATCCCATTATTGAATTTATTTTGAATTGTTTTTACATTTTTTGATTAAAACAGATTGTAATTGATTGTTTGCCTCGGGAAACATGGAGCGAAAGCCATCCATTGTCAAGAAAAGATCATTTATAGTCACTCATGGCTAGAAAAGCCTTATTACTCGGTTTAAATGCATTTATAATCCCATTATTGAATTTATTTTGAATTGTTTTTACATTTTTTTGATTAAAACATATTGGAATTGATTGTTTGCCTCCGGAAATATGGAGGGAAAGCCATCCATTGTCAAGAAAAGATCATTTATAGTCACTCATGCCTAGAAAAGCCTTATTACTCGGTTTAAATGCCTTTATAATCCCATTATTGAATTTATTTTGAATTGTTTTTACATTTTTTGATTAAAACAGATTGTAATTGATTGTTTGCCTCGGGAAACATGGAGCGAAACCCATCCATTGTCAAGAAAAGATCATTTATAGTCACTCATGCCTAGAAAAGCCTTATTACTCGGTTTAAATGCCTTTATAATCCCATTATTGAATTTGTTTTGAATTTTTTTTTAAATTTTTTGATTAAAACATATTGTAATTGATTGTTTGCCTCGGGAAACATGGAGCAAAACCCATCCATTGTCAAGAATAGATCATTTATAGTCACTTATGCCTAGAAAAGCCTTATTACTCGGTTTAAATGCTTTTATAATCCCATTATTGAAGTAATTTTGAATTGATTTTACATTTTATGATTAAAAAAGATTGTAATTGATTGTTTGCCTCGGGAAATATGGGGCGAAAGCCATCCATTGTCAAGAAAAGATCATTTATATTCACTCATGCCTAGAAAAGCCTTATTACTCGGTTTAAATGCCTTTATAATCCCATTATTGAATTTCTTTTGAATTGTTTTTACATTTTTTGATTAAAACAGATTGTAATTGATTGTTTGCCTCGGGAAAGATGGAGCGAAAGCCATCCATTGTCAAGAAAAGATCATTTATAGTCACTCATGCCTAGAAAAGCCTTATTACTCGGTTTAAATGCCTTTATAATCCCATTATTGAATTTGTTTTGATTTTTTTTTAAATTTTTTGATTAAAACATATTGTAATTGATTGTTTGCCTCGGGAAACATGGAGCAAAACCCATCCATTGTCAAGAATAGATCATTTATAGTCACTTATGCCTAGAAAAGCCTTATTACTCGGTTTAAATGCTTTTATAATCCCATTACTGAATTTATTTTGAATTGTTTTTACATTTTTTGATTAAAACAGATTGTAATTGATTGTTTGCCTCGGGAAACATGGAGCGAAAGCCATCCATTGTCAAGAAAAGATTATTTATAGTCACTCATGCCTAGAAAAGCCTTATTACTTAGTTTAAATGCCTTTATAATCCCATTATTGAATTTATTTTGAATTGTTTTTACATTTTTTGATTAAAACAGATTGTAATTGATTGTTTGCCTCGGGAAACATGGAGCGAAAGCCATCCATTGTCAAGAAAAGATCATTTATAGTCACTCATGGCTAGAAAAGCCTTATTACTCGGTTTAAATGCATTTATAATCCTATTATTGAATTTATTTTGAATTGTTTTTACATTTTTTTGATTAAAACATATTGGAATTGATTGTTTGCCTCCGGAAATATGGAGGGAAAGCCATCCATTGTCAAGAAAAGATCATTTATAGTCACTCATGCCTAGAAAAGCCTTATTACTCGGTTTAAATGCCTTTATAATCCCATTATTGAATTTATTTTGAATTGTTTTTACATTTTTTGATTAAAACAGATTGTAATTGATTGTTTGCCTCGGGAAACATGGAGCGAAAGCCATCCATTGTCAAGAAAAGATCATTTATAGTCACTCATGCCTAGAAAAGCCTTATTACTCGGTTTAAATGCCTTTATAATCCCATTATTGAATTTGTTTTGAATTTTTTTTTAAATTTTTTGATTAAAACAGATTGTAATTGATTGTTTGCCTCGGGAAACATGGAGCAAAACCCATCCATTGTCAACAATAGATCATTTATAGTCACTTATGCCTAGAAAAGCCTTATTACTCGGTTTAAATGCTTTTATAATCCCATTATTGAAGTTATTTTGAATTGATTTTACATTTTATGATTAAAAAAGATTGTAATTGATTGTTTGCCTCGGGAAATATGGGGCGAAAGCCATCCATTGTCAAGAAAAGATCATTTATATTCACTCATGCCTAGAAAAGCCTTATTACTCGGTTTAAATGCCTTTATAATCCCATTATTGAATTTCTTTTGAATTGTTTTTACATTTTTTGATTAAAACAGATTGTAATTGATTGTTTCCCTCGGGAAAGATGGAGCGAAAGCCATCCATTGTCAAGAAATGATCATTTATAGTCACTCATGCCTAGAAAAGCCTTATTACTCGGTTTAAATGCCTTTATAATCCCATTATTGAATTTGTTTTGATTTTTTTTTAAATTTTTTGATTAAAACATATTGTAATTGATTGTTTGCCTCGGGAAACATGGAGCAAAACCCATCCATTGTCAAGAATTGATCATTTATAGTCACTTATGCCTAGAAAAGCCTTATTACTCGGTTTAAATGCTTTTATAATCCCATTATTGAAGTTATTTTGAATTGTTTTTACATTTTATGATTAAAACAGATTGTAATTGATTGTTTGCCTCGGGAAACATGGAGAGAAAGCCATTCATTATCAAGAAAAGATCATTTATAGTCACTCATGCCTAGAAAAGCCTTATTACTTAGTTTAAATGCGTTTATAATCCCATTATTGAATTTATTTTGAATTGTTTTTACATTTTATGATTAAAAAAGATTGTAATTGATTGTTTGCCTCGGGAAATATGGGGCGAAAGCCATCCATTGTCAAGAAAAGATCATTTATAGTCACTCATGCCTAGAAAAGCCTTATTACTCGGTTTAAATGCCTTTATAATCCCATTATTGAATTTATTTTGAATTGTTTTTACATTTTTTCATTAAAACATATTGTAATTGATTGTTTGCCTCCGGAAATATGGAGGGAAAGCCATCCATTGTCAAGAAAAGATCATTTATAGTCACTCATGCCTAGAAAAGCCTTATTACTCGGTTTAAATGCCTTTATAATCCCATTATTGAATTTATTTTGAATTGTTTTTACATTTTTTGATTAAAACAGATTGTAATTGATTGTTTGCCCCAGGAAACATGGAGCGAAAGCCATCCATTGTCAAGAAAAGATCATTTATAGTCACTCATGCCTAGAAAAGCCTTATTACTCGGTTTAAATGCCTTTATAATCCCATTACTGAATTTGTTTTGAATTTTTTTTTAAATTTTTTGATTAAAACATATTGTAATTGATTGTTTGCCTCGGGAAACATGGAGCAAAACCCATCCATTGTCAAGAATAGATCATTTATAGTCACTTATGCCTAGAAAAGCCTTATTACTCGGTTTAAATGCTTTTATAATCCCATTATTGAAGTTATTTTGAACTGTTTTTACATTTTATGATTAAAACAGATTGTAATTGATTGTTTGCCTCGGGAAACATGGAGAGAAAGCCATTCATTATCATGAAAAGATCATTTATAGTCACTCATGCCTAGAAAAGCCTTATTACTTAGTTTAAATGCGTTTATAATCCCATTATTGAATTTATTTTGAATTGTTTTTACATTTTTTGATTAAAACAGATTGTAATTGATTGTTTGCCTCGGGAAACATGGAGCGAAAGCCATCCATTGTCAAGAAAAGATCATTTATAGTCACTCATGCCTAGAAAAGCCTTATTACTCGGTTTAAATGCCTTTATAATCCCATTATTGAATTTATTATGAATTTTTTTTACATTTTTTGATTAAAACAGATTGTAATTGTTTGTGTGCCTCGGGAAACATGGAGCAAAACCCATCCATTGTCAAGAATAGATCATTTGTAGTCACTTATGCCTAAAAAAGCCTTATTACTCGGTTTAAATCCCTTTATAATCCCATTATTGAATTTATTTTGAATTTTTTTTACATTTTTTGATTAAAACATATTGTAATTGATTGTTTGCCTCGGGAAATATGGAGCGAAAGCCATCCATTGTCAAGAAAAGATCATTTATAGTCACTCATGCCTAGAAAAGCCTTATTACTCGGTTTAAATGCCTTTATAATCCCATTATTGAATTTATTTTGAATTGTTTTTACATTTTTTGATTAAAATAGATTGTAATTGATTGTTTGCCTCGGGAAACATGGAGCGAAAGCCATCCATTGTCAAGAAAAGATCATTTATAGTCACTCATGCCTAGAAAAGCCTTATTACTCGGTTTAAATGCATTTATAATCCCATTATTGAATTTATTTTGAATTGTTTTTACATTTTTTTGATTAAAACATATTGGAATTGATTGTTTGCCTCCGGAAATATGGAGGGAAAGCCATCCATTGTCAAGAAAAGATCATTTATAGTCACTCATGCCTAGAAAAGCCGTATTACTCGGTTTAAATGCCTTTATAATCCCATTATCGAATTTATTTTAAATTGTTTTTACATTTTTTGATTAAAACATATTGTAATTGATTGTTTACCTCGGGAAACATGGAGCCAAACCCATCCATTGTCAAGAATAGATCATTTATAGTAACTTATGCCTAGAAAAGCCTTATTACTCGGTTTAAATGCTTTTATAATCCCATTACTGAATTTATTTTGAATTGTTTTTACATTTTTTGATTAAAACAGATTGTAATTGATTGTTTGCCTCGGGAAACATGGAGCGAAAGCCATCCATTGTCAAGAAAAGATCATTTATAGTCACTCATGGCTAGAAAAGCCTTATTACTCGGTTTAAATGCATTTATAATCCCATTATTGCATTTATTTTGAATTGTTTTTACATTTTTTTGATTAAAACATATTGGAATTGATTGTTTGCCTCCGGAAATATGGAGGGAAAGCCATCCATTGTCAAGAAAAGATCATTTATAGTCACTCATGCCTAGAAAAGCCTTATTACTCGGTTTAAATGCCTTTATAATCCCATTATTGAATTTATTTTGAATTGTTTTTACATTTTTGATTAAAACAGATTGTAATTGATTGTTTGCCTCGGGAAACATGGAGCGAAAGCCATCCATTGTCAAGAAAAGATCATTTATAGTCACTCATGCCTAGAAAAGCCTTATTACTCGGTTTAAATGCCTTTATAATCCCATTATTGAATTTGTTTTGAATTTTTTTTTAAATTTTTTGATTAAAACAGATTGTAATTGATTGTTTGCCTCGGGAAACATGGAGCAAAACCCATCCATTGTCAAGAATAGATCATTTATAGTCACTTATGCCTAGAAAAGCCTTATTACTCGGTTTAAATGCTTTTATAATCCCATTATTGAAGTTATTTTGAATTGATTTTACATTTTATGATTAAAAAAGATTGTAATTGATTGTTTGCCTCGGGAAATATGGGGCGAAAGCCATCCATTGTCAAGAAAAGATCATTTATATTCACTCATGCCTAGAAAAGCCTTATTACTCGGTTTAAATGCCTTTATAATCCCATTATTGAATTTCTTTTGAATTGTTTTTACATTTTTTGATTAAAACAGATTGTAATTGATTGTTTCCCTCGGGAAAGATGGAGCGAAAGCCATCCATTGTCAAGAAAAGATCATTTATAGTCACTCATGCCTAGAAAAGCCTTATTACTCGGTTTAAATGCCTTTATAATCCCATTATTGAATTTGTTTTGATTTTTTTTTAAATTTTTTGATTAAAACATATTGTAATTGATTGTTTGCCTCGGGAAACATGGAGCAAAACCCATCCATTGTCAAGAATTGATCATTTATAGTCACTTATGCCTAGAAAAGCCTTATTACTCGGTTTAAATGCTTTTATAATCCCATTATTGAAGTTATTTTGAATTGTTTTTACATTTTATGATTAAAACAGATTGTAATTGATTGTTTGCCTCGGGAAACATGGAGAGAAAGCCATTCATTATCAAGAAAAGATCATTTATAGTCACTCATGCCTAGAAAAGCCTTATTACTTAGTTTAAATGCGTTTATAATTCGATTATTGAATTTATTTTGAATTGTTTTTACATTTTATGATTAAAAAAGATTGTAATTGATTGTTTGCCTCGGGAAATATGGGGCGAAAGCCATCCATTGTCAAGAAAAGATCATTTATAGTCACTCATGCCTAGAAAAGCCTTATTACTCGGTTTAAATGCCTTTATAATCCCATTATTGAATTTATTTTGAATTGTTTTTACATTTTTTGATTAAAACATATTGTAATTGATTGTTTGCCTCCGGAAATATGGAGGGAAAGCCATCCATTGTCAAGAAAAGATCATTTATAGTCACTCATGCCTAGAAAAGCCTTATTACTCGGTTTAAATGCCTTTATAATCCCATTATTGAATTTATTTTGAATTGTTTTTACATTTTTTGATTAAAACAGATTGTAATTGATTGTTTGCCCCGGGAAACATGGAGCGAAAGCCATCCATTGTCAAGAAAAGATCATTTATAGTCACTCATGCCTAGAAAAGCCTTATTACTCGGTTTAAATGCCTTTATAATCCCATTATTGAATTTGTTTTGAATTTTTTTTTAAATTTTTTGATTAAAACATATTGTAATTGATTGTTTGCCTCGGGAAACATGGAGCAAAACCCATCCATTGTCAAGAATAGATCATTTATAGTCACTTATGCCTAGAAAAGCCTTATTACTCGGTTTAAATGCTTTTATAATCCCATTATTGAAGTTATTTTGAATTGTTTTTACATTTTATGATTAAAACAGATTGTAATTGATTGTTTGCCTCGGGAAACATGGAGAGAAAGCCATTCATTATCATGAAAAGATCATTTATAGTCACTCATGCCTAGAAAAGCCTTATTACTTAGTTTAAATGCGTTTATAATCCCATTATTGAATTTATTTTGAATTGTTTTTACATTTTTTGATTAAAACAGATTGTAATTGATTGTTTGCCTCGGGAAACATGGAGCGAAAGCCATCCATTGTCAAGAAAAGATCATTTATAGTCACTCATGCCTAGAAAAGCCTTATTACTCGGTTTAAATGCCTTTATATTCCCATTATTGAATTTATTATGAATTTTTTTTACATTTTTTGATTAAAACAGATTGTAATTGTTTGTGTGCCTCGGGAAACATGGAGCAAAACCCATCCATTGTCAAGAATAGATCATTTGTAGTCACTTATGCCTAAAAAAGCCTTATTACTCGGTTTAAATCCCTTTATAATCCCATTATTGAATTTATTTTGAATTTTTTTTACATTTTTTGATTAAAACATATTGTAATTGATTGTTTGCCTCGGGAAATATGGAGCGAAAGCCATCCATTGTCAAGAAAAGATCATTTATAGTCACTAATGCCTAGAAAAGCCTTATTACTCGGTTTAAATGCCTTTATAATCCCATTATTGAATTTATTTTGAATTGTTTTTACATTTTTTGATTAAAATAGATTGTAATTGATTGTTTGCCTCGGGAAACATGGAGCGAAAGCCATCCATTGTCAAGAAAAGATCATTTATAGTCACTCATGCCTAGAAAAGCCTTATTACTCGGTTTAAATGCCTTTATAATCCCATTATTGAATTTGTTTTGAATTTTTTTTACATTTTTTGATTAAAACAGATTGTAATTGTTTGTTTGCCTCGGGAAACATGGAGCAAACCCCATCCATTGTCAAGAATAGATCATTTATAGTCACTTATGCCTAAAAAAGCCTTATTACTCGGTGTAAATGCTTTTATAATTCCATTATTGAATTTATTTTGAATTTTTTTTACATTTTTTGATTAAAACATATTGTAATTGATTGTTTGCCTCGGGGAACATGGAGCGAAAGCCATCCATGGTCAAGAAAAGTTCATTTATAGCCACTCATGCCTAGAAAAGTCTTATTACTCGGTTTAAATGCGTTTATAATCCCATTATCAAATTTATTTTGAATTTTTTTTACATTTTTTGATTAAAACAGATTGTAATTGATTGTTTGCCTCGGGAAACATGGAGCGAAAGCCATCCATTGTCAAGAAAAGATCATTTATTGTCACTCATGCCTAGAAAAGCCTTATTACTCGGTTTAAATGCCTTTATAATCCCATTATTGAATTTGTTTTGAATTTTTTTTACATTTTTTGATTAAAACAGATTGTAATTGTTTGTTTGCCTCGGGAAACATGGAGCAAACCCCATCCATTGTCAAGAATAGATCATTTATAGTCACTTATGCCTAAAAAAGCCTTATTACTCGGTTTAAATGCCTTTATAATTCCATTATTGAATTTATTTTGAATTTTTTTTACATTTTTTGATTAAAACATATTGTAATTGATTGTTTGCCTTCGGAAATATGGGGCGAAAGCCATCCATTGTCAAGAAAAGATCATTTATAGTCACTCATGCCTAGAAACGCCTTATTACTAGGTTTAAATGCCTTTATAATCCCATTATTGAATTTATTTTGAATTGTTTTTACATTTTTTGATTAAAACAGATTGTAATTGATTGTTTGCCTCGGGAAACATGGAGCGAAAGCCATCCATTGTCAAGAAAAGATCATTTATAGTCACTCATGCCTAGAAAAGCCTTATTACTCGGTTTAAATGCCTTTATAATCCCATTATTGAATTTGTTTTGAATTTTTTTAACATTTTTTGATTAAAACAGATTGTAATTGTTTGTTTGCCTCGGGAAACATGGAGCAAACCCCATCCATTGTCAAGAATAGATCATTTATAGTCACTTATGCCTAAAAAAGCCTTATTACTCGGTTTAAATGCCTTTATAATTCCATTATTGAATTTATTTTGAATTTTTTTTACATTTTTTGATTAAAACATATTGTAATTAATTGTTTGCCTCCGGAAATATGGGGCGAAAGCCATCCATTGTCAAGAAAAGATCATTTATAGTCACTCATGCCTAGAAAAGCCTTATTACTCGGTTTAAATGCCTTTATAATCCCATTATTGAATTTATTTTTAATTGTTTTTACATTTTTTGGTTAAAACAGATTGTAATTGATTGTTTGCCTTGGGAAACATGGAGCGAAAGCCATCCATTGTCAAGAAAAGATCATTTATAGTCACTCATGCCAAGAAAAGCCTTATTACTCTGTTTAAATGCCTTTATAATCCTATTATTGAATTTGTTTTGAATTTTTTTTACATTTTTTGATTAAAACAGATTGTAATTGTTTGTTTGCCTCGGGAAACATGGAGCCAACCCCATCCATTGTCAAGAATAGATCATTTATAGTCACTTATGCCTAAAAAAGCCTTATTACTCGGTTTAAATGCCTTTATAATTCCATTATTGAATTTATTTTGAATTTTTTTTACATTTTTTGATTAAAACATATTGTAATTGATTGTTTGCCTCGGGAAATACGGGGCGAAAGCCATCCATTGTCAAGAAAAGATCATTTATAGTCACTCATGCCTAGAAAAGCCTTATTACTCGGTTTAAATCCCTTTATAATCCCATTATTGAATTTATTTTGAAATTTTTTTACATTTTTTGATTAAAACATATTGTAATTGATTGTTTGCCTCGGGAAATATGGGGCGAAAGCCATCCATTGTCAAGAAAAGATCATTTATAGTCACTCATGCCTAGAAAAGCCTTATTACTC
Organism: Theobroma cacao; assembly: GCF_053813885.1. Taxonomy (NCBI): domain Eukaryota; kingdom Viridiplantae; phylum Streptophyta; class Magnoliopsida; order Malvales; family Malvaceae; genus Theobroma; species Theobroma cacao. The sequence continues at coordinate 29,517,404 of NC_142645.1, read as the reverse complement.
GGTTTAAATGCCTTTATAATCCCATTATCGAATTTATTTTAAATTGTTTTTACATTTTTTGATTAAAACATATTGTAATTGATTGTTTGCCTCGGGAAACATGGAGCCAAACCCATCCATTGTCAAGAATAGATCATTTATAGTAACTTATGCCTAGAAAAGCCTTATTACTCGGTTTAAATGCTTTTATAATCCCATTACTGAATTTATTTTGAATTGTTTTTACATTTTTTGATTAAAACAGATTGTAATTGATTGTTTGCCTCGGGAAACATGGAGCGAAAGCCATCCATTGTCAAGAAAAGATTATTTATAGTCACTCATGCCTAGAAAAGGCTTATTACTTAGTTTAAATGCGTTTATAATCCCATTATTGAATTTATTTTGAATTGTTTTTACATTTTTGATTAAAACATATTGTAATTGATTGTTTGCCTCGGGAAATATGGGGCGAAAGCCATCCATTGTCAAGAAAAGATCATTTATAGTCACTCATGCCTAGAAAAGCCTTATTACTCGTTTTAATTCCCTTTATAATCCCATTATTGAATTTATTTTGAATTGTTTTTACATTTTTTGATTAAAACATATTGTAATTGATTGTTTGCCTCCGGAAATATGGAGGGAAAGCCATCCATTGTCAAGAAAAGATCATTTATAGTCACTCATGCCTAGAAAAGCCTTATTACTCGGTTTAAATGCCTTTATAATCCCATTATTGAATTTATTTTGAATTGTTTTTACATTTTTTGATTAAAACAGATTGTAATTGATTGTTTGCCTCGGCAAACATGGAGCGAAAGCCATCCATTGTCAAGAAAAGATCATTTATAGTCACTCATGCCTAGAAAAGCCTTATTACTCGGTTTAAATGCCTTTATAATCCCATTATTGAATTTGTTTTGAATTTTTTTTTAAATTTTTTGATTAAAACATATTGTAATTGATTGTTTGCCTCGGGAAACATGGAGCAAAACCCATCCATTGTCAAGAATAGATCATTTATAGTCACTTATGCCTAGAAAAGCCTTATTACTCGGTTTAAATGCTTTTATAATCCCATTATTGAAGTTATTTTGAATTGTTTTTACATTTTATGATTAAAACAGATTGTAATTGATTGTTTGCCTCGGGAAACATGGAGAGAAAGCCATTCATTATCAAGAAAAGATCATTTATAGTCACCCATGCCTAGAAAAGCCTTATTACTTAGTTTAAATGCGTTTATAATCCGATTATTGAATTTATTTTGAATTGTTTTTACATTTTTTGATTAAAACAGATTGTAATTGATTGTTTGCCTCGGGAAATATGGGGCGAAAGCCATCCATTGTCAAGAAAAGATCATTTATAGTCACTCATGCCTAGAAAAGCCTTATTACTCGGTTTAAATGCCTTTATAATCCCATTATTGAATTTATTTTGAATTGTTTTTACATTTTTTGATTAAAACATATTGTAATTGATTGTTTGCCTCCGGAAATATGGAGGGAAAGCCATCCATTGTCAAGAAAAGATCATTTATAGTCACTCATGCCTAGAAAAGCCTTATTACTCGGTTTAAATGCCTTTATAATCCCATTATTGAATTTATTTTGAATTGTTTTTACATTTTTTGATTAAAACAGATTGTAATTGATTGTTTGCCTCGGCAAACATGGAGCGAAAGCCATCCATTGTCAAGAAAAGATCATTTATACTCACTCATGCCTAGAAAAGCCTTATTACTCGGTTTAAATGCCTTTATAATCCCATTATTGAATTTGTTTTGAATTTTTTTTTAAATTTTTTGATTAAAACATATTGTAATTGATTGTTTGCCTCGGGAAACATGGAGCAAAACCCATCCATTGTCAAGAATAGATCATTTATAGTCACTTATGCCTAGAAAAGCCTTATTACTCGGTTTAAATGCTTTTATAATCCCATTATTGAAGTTATTTTGAATTGTTTTTACATTTTATGATTAAAACAGATTGTAATTGATTGTTTGCCTCGGGAAACATGGAGAGAAAGCCATTCATTATCAAGAAAAGATCATTTATAGTCACTCATGCCTAGAAAAGCCTTATTACTTAGTTTAAATGCGTTTATAATCCCATTATTGAATTTATTTTGAATTGTTTTTACATTTTTTGATTAAAACAGATTGTAATTGATTGTTTGCCTCGGGAAACATGGAGCGAAAGCCATCCATTGTCAAGAAAAGATCATTTATAGTCACTCATGCCTAGAAAAGCCTTATTACTCGGTTTAAATGCCTTTATAATCCCATTATCGAATTTATTTTGAATTTTTTTTACATTTTTTGATTAAAACATATTGTAATTGATTGTTTGCCTTGGGAAATATGGGGCGAAAGCCATCCATTGTCAAGAAAAGATCATTTATAGTCACTCATGCCTAGAAAAGCCTTATTACTCGGTTTAAATCCCTTTATAATCCCATTATTGAATTTATTTTGAATTTTTTTTACATTTTTTGATTAAAACATATTGTAATTGATTGTTTGCCTCGGGAAATATGGGGCGAAAGCCATCCATTGTCAAGAAAAGATCATTTATAGTCACTCATGCCTAGAAAAGCCTTATTACTCGGTTTAAATGCCTTTATAATCCCATTATTGAATTTATTTTGAATTGTTTTTACATTTTTTGATTAAAACAGATTGTAATTGATTGTTTGCCTCGGGAAACATGGAGCGAAAGCCATCCATTGTCAAGAAAAGATCATTTATAGTCACTCATGCCTAGAAAAGCCTTATTACTCGGTTTAAATGCCTTTATAATCCCATTATTGAATTTATTATGAATTTTTTTTACATTTTTTGATTAAAACAGATTGTAATTGTTTGTGTGCCTCGGGAAACATGGAGCAAAACCCATCCATTATCAAGAATAGATCATTTGTAGTCACTTATGCCTAAAAAAGCCTTATTTCTCGGTTTAAATCCCTTTATAATCCCATTATTGAATTTATTTTGAATTTTTTTTACATTTTTTGATTAAAACATATTGTAATTGATTGTTTGCCTCGGGAAATATGGAGCGAAAGCCATCCATTGTCAAGAAAAGATCATTTATAGTCACTCATGCCTAGAAAAGCCTTATTACTCGGTTTAAATGCCTTTATAATCCCATTATTGAATTTATTTTGAATTGTTTTTACATTTTTTGATTAAAACAGATTGTAATTGATTGTTTGCCTCGGGAAACATGGAGCGAAAGCCATCCATTGTCAAGAAAAGATCATTTATAGTCACTCATGCCTAGAAAAGCCTTATTACTCGGTTTAAATGCCTTTATAATCCCATTATTGAATTTATTTTGAATTTTTTTTACATTTTTTGATTAAAACAGATTGTAATTGATTGTTTGCCTCGGGAAACATGGAGCGAAAGCCATCCATTGTCAAGAAAAGATCATTTATAGTCACTCATGCCTAGAAAAGCCTTATTACTCGGTTTAAATGCCTTTATAATCCCATTATCGAATTTATTTTGAATTTTTTTTACATTTTTTGATTAAAACATATTGTAATTGATTGTTTGCCTTGGGAAATATGGGGCGAAAGCCATCCATTGTCAAGAAAAGATCATTTATAGTCACTCATGCCTAGAAAAGCCTTATTACTCGGTTTAAATCCCTTTATAATCCCATTATTGAATTTATTTTGAATTTTTTTTACATTTTTTGATTAAAACATATTGTAATTGATTGTTTGCCTTGGGAAATATGGGGCGAAAGCCATCCATTGTCAAGAAAAGATCATTTATAGTCACTCATGCCTAGAAAAGCCTTATTACTCGGTTTAAATGCTTTTATAATCCCATTATCGAATTTATTTTAAATTGTTTTTACATTTTTTTATTAAAACATATTGTAATTGATTGTTTGCCTCGGGAAACATGGAGCCAAACCCATCCATTGTCAAGAATAGATCATTTATAGTAACTTATGCCTAGAAAAGCCTTATTAATCGGTTTAAATGCTTTTATAATCCCATTACTGAATTTATTTTGAATTGTTTTTACATTTTTTGATTAAAACAGATTGTAATTGATTGTTTGCCTCGGGAAACATGGAGCGAAAGCCATCCATTGTCAAGAAAAGATTATTTATAGTCACTCATGCCTAGAAAAGGCTTATTACTTAGTTTAAATGCGTTTATAATCCCATTATTGAATTTATTTTGAATTGTTTTTACATTTTTGATTAAAACAGATTGTAATTGATTGTTTGCCTCGGGAAATATAGGGCGAAAACCATCCATTGTCAAGAAAAGATCATTTATAGTCACTCATGCCTAGAAAAGCCTTATTACTCGGTTTAAATGCCTTTATAATCCCATTATTGAATTTATTTTGAATTGTTTTTACATTTTTTCATTAAAACATATTGTAATTGATTGTTTGCCTCCGGAAATATGGAGGGAAAGCCATCCATTGTCAAGAAAAGATCATTTATAGTCACTCATGCCTAGAAAAGCCTTATTACTCGGTTTAAATGCCTTTATAATCCCATTATTGAATTTATTTTGAATTGTTTTTACATTTTTTGATTAAAACAGATTGTAATTGATTGTTTGCCTCGGGAAACATGGAGCGAAAGCCATCCATTGTCAAGAAAAGATCATTTATAGTCACTCATGCCTAGAAAAGCCTTATTACTCGGTTTAAATGCCTTTATAATCCCATTATTGAATTTGTTTTGAATTTTTTTTTAAATTTTTTGATTAAAACATATTGTAATTGATTGTTTGCCTCGGGAAACATGGAGCAAAACCCATCCATTGTCAAGAATAGATCATTTATAGTCACTTATGCCTAGAAAAGCCTTATTACTCGGTTTAAATGCTTTTATAATCCCATTATTGAAGTTATTTTGAATTATTTTTACATTTTATGATTAAAACAGATTGTAATTGATTGTTTGCCTCGGGAAACATGGAGAGAAAGCCATTCATTATCAAGAAAAGATCATTTATAGTCACTCATGCCTAGAAAAGCCTTATTACTTAGTTTAAATGCGTTTATAATCCCATTATTGAATTTATTTTGAATTATTTTTACATTTTTTGATTAAAACAGATTGTAATTGATTGTTTGCCTCGGGAAACATGGAGCGAAAGCCATCCATTGTCAAGAAAAGATCATTTATAGTCACTCATGCCTAGAAAAGCCTTATTACTCGGTTTAAATGCCTTTATAATCCCATTATCGAATTTATTTTGAATTTTTTTTACATTTTTTGATTAAAACATATTGTAATTGATTGTTTGCCTTGGGAAATATGGGGCGAAAGCCATCCATTGTCAAGAAAAGATCATTTATAGTCACTCATGCCTAGAAAAGCCTTATTACTCGGTTTAAATCCCTTTATAATCCCATTATTGAATTTATTTTGAATTTTTTTTACATTTTTTGATTAAAACATATTGTAATTGATTGTTTGCCTCGGGAAATATGGGGCGAAAGCCATCCATTGTCAAGAAAAGATCATTTATAGTCACTCATGCCTAGAAAAGCCTTATTACTCGGTTTAAATGCCTTTATAATCCCATTATTGAATTTATTTTGAATTGTTTTTACATTTTTTGATTAAAACATATTGTAATTGATTGTTTGCCTCCGGAAATATGGAGGGAAAGCCATCCATTGTCAAGAAAAGATCATTTATAGTCACTCATGCCTAGAAAAGCCTTATTACTCGGTTTAAATGCCTTTATAATCCCATTATTGAATTTATTTTGAATTGTTTTTACATTTTTTGATTAAAACAGATTGTAATTGATTGTTTGCCTCGGCAAACATGGAGCGAAAGCCATCCATTGTCAAGAAAAGATCATTTATAGTCACTCATGCCTAGAAAAGCCTTATTACTCGGTTTAAATGCCTTTATAATCCAATTATTGAATTTGTTTTGAATTTTTTTTTAAATTTTTTGATTAAAACATATTGTAATTGATTGTTTGCCTCGGGAAACATGGAGCAAAACCCATCCATTGTCAAGAATAGATCATTTATAGTCACTTATGCCTAGAAAAGCCTTATTACTCGGTTTAAATGCTTTTATAATCCCATTATTGAAGTTATTTTGAATTGTTTTTACATTTTATGATTAAAACAGATTGTAATTGATTGTTTGCCTCGGGAAACATGGAGAGAAAGCCATTCATTATCAAGAAAAGATCATTTATAGTCACTCATGCCTAGAAAAGCCTTATTACTTAGTTTAAATGCGTTTATAATCCCATTATTGAATTTATTTTGAATTGTTTTTACATTTTTGATTAAAACAGATTGTAATTGATTGTTTGCCTTGGGAAATATGGGGCGAAAGCCATCCATTGTCAAGAAAAGATCATTTATAGTCACTCATGCCTAGAAAAGCCTTATTACTCGGTTTAAATGCCTTTATAATCCCATTATTGAATTTATTTTGAATTGTTTTTACATTTTTTGATTAAAACATACTGTAATTGATTGTTTGCCTCCGGAAATATGGAGGGAAAGCCATCCATTGTCAAGAAAAGATCATTTATAGTCACTCATGCCTAGAAAAGCCTTATTACTCGGTTTAAATGCCTTTATAATCCCATTATTGAATTTATTTTGAATTGTTTTTACATTTTTTGATTAAAACAGATTGTAATTGATTGTTTGCCTCGGGAAACATGGAGCGAAAGCCATCCATTGTCAAGAAAAGATCATTTATAGTCACTCATGCCTAGAAAAGCCTTATTACTCGGTTTAAATGCCTTTATAATCCCATTATTGAATTTGTTTTGAATTTTTTTTTAAATTTTTTGATTAAAACATATTGTAATTGATTGTTTGCCTCGGGAAACATGGAGCAAAACCCATCCATTGTCAAGAATAGATCATTTATAGTCACTTATGCCTAGAAAAGCCTTATTACTCGGTTTAAATGCTTTTATAATCCCATTATTGAAGTTATTTTGAATTGTTTTTACATTTTATGATTAAAACAGATTGTAATTGACTGTTTGCCTCGGGAAACATGGAGAGAAAGCCATTCATTATCAAGAAAAGATCATTTATAGTCACTCATGCCTAGAAAAGCCTTATTACTTAGTTTAAATGCGTTTATAATCCCATTATTGAATTTATTTTGAATTGTTTTTACATTTTTTGATTAAAACAGATTGTAATTGATTGTTTGCCTCGGGAAACATGGAGCAAAAGCCATCCATTGTCAAGAAAAGATCATTTATAGTCCATCATGCCTAGAAAAGCCTTATTACTCGGTTTAAATGCCTTTATAATCCCATTATTGAATTTATTATGAATTTTTTTTACATTTTTTGATTAAAACAGATTGTAATTGTTTGTGTGCCTCGGGAAACATGGAGCAAAACCCATCCATTGTCAAGAATAGATCATTTGTAGTCACTTATGCCTAAAAAAGCCTTATTTCTCGGTTTAAATCCCTTTATAATCCCATTATTGAATTTATTTTGAATTTTTTTTACATTTTTTGATTAAAACATATTGTAATTGATTATTTGCCTCGGGAAATATGGAGCGAAAGCCATCCATTGTCAAGAAAAGATCATTTATAGTCACTCATGCCTAGAAAAGCCTTATTACTCGGTTTAAATGCCTTTATAATCCCATTATTGAATTTATTTTGAATTGTTTTTACATTTTTTTATTAAAACAGATTGTAATTGATTGTTTGCCTCGGGAAACATGGAGCGAAAGCCATCCATTGTCAAGAAAAGATCATTTATAGTCACTCATGCCTAGAAAAGCCTTATTACTCGGTTTAAATGCCTTTATAATCCCATTATCGAATTTATTTTGAATTTTTTTTACATTTTTTGATTAAAACATATTGTAATTGATTGTTTGCCTTGGGAAATATGGGGCGACAGCCATCCATTGTCAAGAAAAGATCATTTATAGTCACTCATGCCTAGAAAAGCCTTATTACTCGGTTTAAATCCCTTTATAATCCCATTATTGAATTTATTTTGAATTTTTTTTACATTTTTTGATTAAAACATATTGTAATTGATTGTTTGCCTCGGGAAATATGGGGCGAAAGCCATCCATTGTCAAGAAAAGATCATTTATAGTCACTCATGCCTAGAAAAGCCTTATTACTCGGTTTAAATGCTTTTATAATCCCATTATCGAATTTATTTTAAATTGTTTTTACATTTTTTTATTAAAACATATTGTAATTGATTGTTTGCCTCGGGAAACATGGAGCCAAACCCATCCATTGTCAAGAATAGATCATTTATAGTAACTTATGCCTAGAAAAGCCTTATTACTCGGTTTAAATGCTTTTATAATCCCATTACTGAATTTATTTTGAATTGTTTGTACATTTTTTGATTAAAACAGATTGTAATTGATTGTTTGCCTCGGGAAACATGGAGCGAAAGCCATCCATTGTCAAGAAAAGATTATTTATAGTCACTCATGCCTAGAAAAGGCTTATTACTCGGTTTAAATGCCTTTATAATCCCATTATTGAATTTATTTTGAATTGTTTTTACATTTTTTGATTAAAACATATTGTAATTGATTGTTTGCCTCGGGAAACATGGAGAGAAAGCCATTCATTATCAAGAAAAGATCATTTATAGTCACTCATGCCTAGAAAAGCCTTATTACTTAGTTTAAATGCGTTTATAATCCCATTATTGAATTTATTTTGAATTGTTTTTACATTTTTTGATTAAAACAGATTGTAATTGATTGTTTGCCTCGGGAAACATGGAGCAAAAGCCATCCATTGTCAAGAAAAGATCATTTATAATCCATCATGCCTAGAAAAGCCTTATTACTCGGTTTAAATGCCTTTATAATCCCATTATTGAATTTATTATGAATTTTTTTTACATTTTTTTATTAAAACAGATTGTAATTGTTTGTGTGCCTCGGGAAACATGGAGCAAAACCCGTCCATTGTCAAGAATAGATCATTTGTAGTCACTTATGCCTAAAAAAGCCTTATTTCTCGGTTTAAATCCCTTTATAATCCCATTATTGAATTTATTTTGAATTTTTTTTACATTTTTTGATTAAAACATATTGTAATTGATTATTTGCCTCGGGAAATATGGAGCGAAAGCCATCCATTGTCAAGAAAAGATCATTTATAGTCACTCATGCCTAGAAAAGCCTTATTACTCGGTTTAAATGCCTTTATAATCCCATTATTGAATTTATTTTGAATTGTTTTTACATTTTTTTATTAAAACAGATTGTAATTGATTGTTTGCCTCGGGAAACATGGAGCGAAAGCCATCCATTGTCAAGAAAAGATCATTTATAGTCACTCATGCCTAGAAAAGCCTTATTACTCGGTTTAAATGCCTTTATAATCCCATTATCGAATTTATTTTGAATTTTTTTTACATTTTTTGATTAAAACATATTGTAATTGATTGTTTGCCTTGGGAAATATGGGGCGACAGCCATCCATTGTCAAGAAAAGATCATTTATAGTCACTCATGCCTAGAAAAGCCTTATTACTCGGTTTAAATCCCTTTATAATCCCATTATTGAATTTATTTTGAATTTTTTTTACATTTTTTGATTAAAACATATTGTAATTGATTGTTTGCCTCGGGAAATATGGGGCGAAAGCCATCCATTGTCAAGAAAAGATCATTTATAGTCACTCATGCCTAGAAAAGCCTTATTACTCGGTTTAAATGCTTTTATAATCCCATTATCGAATTTATTTTAAATTGTTTTTACATTTTTTTATTAAAACATATTGTAATTGATTGTTTGCCTCGGGAAACATGGAGCCAAACCCATCCATTGTCAAGAATAGATCATTTATAGTAACTTATGCCTAGAAAAGCCTTATTACTCGGTTTAAATGCTTTTATAATCCCATTACTGAATTTATTTTGAATTGTTTGTACATTTTTTGATTAAAACAGATTGTAATTGATTGTTTGCCTCGGGAAACATGGAGCGAAAGCCATCCATTGTCAAGAAAAGATTATTTATAGTCACTCATGCCTAGAAAAGGCTTATTACTTAGTTTAAATGCGTTTATAATCCCATTATTGAATTTATTTTGAATTGTTTTTACATTTTTGATTAAAACAGATTGTAATTGATTGTTTGCCTCGGGAAATATGGGGCGAAAGCCATCCATTGTCAAGAAAAGATCATTTATAGTCACTCATGCCTAGAAAAGCCTTATTACTCGGTTTAAATGCCTTTATAATCCCATTATTGAATTTATTTTGAATTGTTTTTACATTTTTTCATTAAAACATATTGTAATTGATTGTTTGCCTCCGGAAATATGGAGGGAAAGCCATCCATTGTCAAGAAAAGATCATTTATAGTCACTCATGCCTAGAAAAGCCTTATTACTCGGTTTAAATGCCTTTATAATCCCATTATTGAATTTATTTTGAATTGTTTTTACATTTTTTGATTAAAACAGATTGTAATTGATTGTTTGCCTCGGCAAACATGGAGCGAAAGCCATCCATTGTCAAGAAAAGATCATTTATAGTCACTCATGCCTAGAAAAGCCTTATTACTCGGTTTAAATGCCTTTATAATCCCATTATTGAATTTGTTTTGAATTTTTTTTTAAATTTTTTGATTAAAACATATTGTAATTGATTGTTTGCCTCGGGAAACATGGAGCAAAACCCATCCATTGTCAAGAATAGATCATTTATAGTCACTTATGCCTAGAAAAGCCTTATTACTCGGTTTAAATGCTTTTATAATCCAATTATTGAAGTTATTTTGAATTGTTTTTACATTTTATGATTAAAACAGATTGTAATTGATTGTTTGCCTCGGGAAACATGGAGAGAAAGCCATTCATTATCAAGAAAAGATCATTTATAGTCACTCATGCCTAGAAAAGCCTTATTACTTAGTTTAAATGCGTTTATAATCCCATTATTGAATTTATTTTGAATTATTTTTACATTTTTTGATTAAAACAGATTGTAATTGATTAGTTGCCTCGGGAAACATGGAGCGAAAGCCATCCATTGTCAAGAAAAGATCATTTATAGTCACTCATGCCTAGAAAAGCCTTATTACTCGGTTTAAATGCCTTTATAATCCAATTATTGAATTTGTTTTGAATTTTTTTTACATTTTTTGATTAAAACAGATTGTAATTGTTTGTTTGCCTCGGGAAACATGGAGCAAACCCCATCCATTGTCAAGAATAGATCATTTATAGTCACTTATGCCTAAAAAAGCCTTATTACTCGGTTTAAATGCCTTTATAATTCCATTATTGAATTTTTTTTGAATTTTTTTTACATTTTTTGATTAAAACATATTGTAATTGATTGTTTGCCTTCGGAAATATGGGGCGAAAGCCATCCATTGTCAAGAAAAGATCATTTATAGTCACTCATGCCTAGAAAAGCCTTATTACTCGGTTTAAATGCCTTTATAATCCCATTATTGAATTTATTTGGAATTGTTTTTACATTTTTTGATTAAAACAGATTGTAATTGATTGTTTGCCTCGGGAAACATGAAGCGAAAGCCATCCATTGTCAAGAAAAGATCATTTATAGTCACTCATGCCTAGAAAAGCCTTATTACTCGGTTTAAATGCCTTTATAATCCCATTATTGAATTTGTTTTGAATTTTTTTTACATTTTTTGATTAAAACAGATTGTAATTGTTTGTTTGCCTCGGGAAACATGGAGCAAACCCCATCCATTGTCAAGAATAGATCATTTATAGTCACTTATGCCTAAAAAAGCCTTATTACTCGGTTTAAATGCCTTTATAATTCCATTATTGAATTTATTTTGAATTGTTTTTACATTTTTTGGTTAAAACATATTGTAATTGATTGTTTGCCTTGGGAAACATGGAGAGAAAGCCATTCATTATCAAGAAAAGATCATTTATAGTCACTCATGCCTAGAAAAGCCTTATTACTTAGTTTAAATGCGTTTATAATCCGATTATTGAATTTATTTTGAATTGTTTTTACATTTTTTGATTAAAACAGATTGTAATTGATTGTTTGCCTCGGGAAATATGGGGCGAAAGCCATCCATTGTCAAGAAAAGATCATTTATAGTCACTCATGCCTAGAAAAGCCTTATTACTCGGTTTAAATGCCTTTATAATCCCATTATTGAATTTATTTTGAATTGTTTTTACATTTTTTGATTAAAACATATTGTAATTGATTGTTTGCCTCCGGAAATATGGAGGGAAAGCCATCCATTGTCAAGAAAAGATCATTTATAGTCACTCATGCCTAGAAAAGCCTTATTACTCGGTTTAAATGCCTTTATAATCCCATTATTGAATTTATTTTGAATTGTTTTTACATTTTTTGATTAAAACAGATTGTAATTGATTGTTTGCCTCGGGAAACATGGAGCGAAAGCCATCCATTGTCAAGAAAAGATCATTTATAGTCACTCATGCCTAGAAAAGCCTTATTACTCGGTTTAAATGCCTTTATAATCCCATTATTGAATTTGTTTTGAATTTTTTTTTAAATTTTTTGATTAAAACATATTGTAATTGATTGTTTGCCTCGGGAAACATGGAGCAAAACCCATCCATTGTCAAGAATAGATCATTTATAGCCACTTATGCCTAGAAAAGCCTTATTACTCGGTTTAAATGCCTTTATAATCCCATTATTGAATTTATTTTGAATTGTTTTTACATTTTTTGATTAAAACAGATTGTAATTGATTGTTTGCCTCGGGAAACATGGAGCGAAAGCCATCCATTGTCAAGAAAAGATCATTTATAGTCACTCATGCCTAGAAAAGCCTTATTACTCGGTTTAAATGCCTTTATAATCCCATTATTGAATTTGTTTTGAATTTTTTTTACATTTTTTGATTAAAACATATTGTAATTGATTGTTTGCCTCGGGAAACATGGAGCGAAAGCCATCCATTGTCAAGAAAAGATCATTTATAGTCACTCATGCCTAGAAAAGCCTTATTACTCGGTTTAAATGCCTTTATAATCCCATTATCGAATTTATTTTGAATTTTTTTTACATTTTTTGATTAAAACATATTGTAATTGATTGTTTGCCTTGGGAAATATGGGGCGAAAGCCATCCATTGTCAAGAAAAGATCATTTATAGTCACTCATGCCTAGAAAAGCCTTATTACTCGGTTTAAATCCCTTTATAATCCCATTATTGAATTTATTTTGAATTTTTTTTACATTTTTTGATTAAAACATATTGTAATTGATTGTTTGCCTCGGGAAATATGGGGCGAAAGCCATCCATTGTCAAGAAAAGATCATTTATAGTCACTCATGCCTAGAAAAGCCTTATTACTCGGTTTAAATGCTTTTATAATCCCATTATCGAATTTATTTTAAATTGTTTTTACATTTTTTTATTAAAACATATTGTAATTGATTGTTTGCCTCGGGAAACATGGAGCCAAACCCATCCATTGTCAAGAATAGATCATTTATAGTAACTTATGCCTAGAAAAGCCTTATTACTCGGTTTAAATGCTTTTATAATCCCATTACTGAATTTATTTTGAATTGTTTTTACATTTTTTGATTAAAACAGATTGTAATTGATTGTTTGCCTCGGGAAACATGGAGCGAAAGCCATCCATTGTCAAGAAAAGATTATTTATAGTCACTCATGCCTAGAAAAGGCTTATTACTTAGTTTAAATGCGTTTATAATCCCATTATTGAATTTATTTTGAATTGTTTTTACATTTTTGATTAAAACAGATTGTAATTGATTGTTTGCCTCGGGAAATATGGGGCGAAAGCCATCCATTGTCAAGAAAAGATCATTTATAGTCACTCATGCCTAGAAAAGGCTTATTACTCGGTTTAAATGCCTTTATAATCCCATTATTGAATTTATTTTGAATTGTTTTTACATTTTTTCATTAAAACATATTGTAATTGATTGTTTGCCTCCGGAAATATGGAGGGAAAGCCATCCATTGTCAAGAAAAGATCATTTATAGTCACTCATGCCTAGAAAAGCCTTATTACTCGGTTTAAATGCCTTTATAATCCCATTATTGAATTTATTTTGAATTGTTTTTACATTTTTTGATTAAAACAGATTGTAATTGATTGTTTGCCTCGGGAAACATGGAGCGAAAGCCATCCATTGTCAAGAAAAGATCATTTATAGTCACTCATGCCTAGAAAAGCCTTATTACTCGGTTTAAATGCCTTTATAATCCCATTATTGAATTTGTTTTGAATTTTTTTTTAAATTTTTTGATTAAAACATATTGTAATTGATTGTTTGCCTCGGGAAACATGGAGCAAAACCCATCCATTGTCAAGAATAGATCATTTGTAGTCACTTATGCCTAAAAAAGCCTTATTACTCGGTTTAAATGCTTTTATAATCCCATTATTGAAGTTATTTTGAATTGTTTTTCCATTTTATGATTAAAACAGATTGTAATTGATTGTTTGCCTCGGGAAACATGGAGAGAAAGCCATTCATTATCAAGAAAAGATCATTTATAGTCACTCATGCCTAGAAAAGCCTTATTACTTAGTTTAAATGCGTTTATAATCCCATTATTGAATTTATTTTGAATTGTTTTTACATTTTTTGATAAAACAGATTGTAATTGATTGTTTGCCTCGGGAAACATGGAGCGAAAGCCATCCATTGTCAAGAAAAGATCATTTATAGTCACTCATGCCTAGAAAAGCCTTATTACTCGGTTTAAATGCCTTTATAATCCCATTATTGAATTTGTTTTGAATTTTTTTTACATTTTTTGATTAAAACATATTGTAATTGTTTGTTTGCCTCGGGAAACATGGAGCAAACCCCATCCATTGTCAAGAATAGATCATTTATAGTCACTTATGCCTAAAAAAGCCTTATTACTCGGTTTAAATGCCTTTATAATTCCATTATTGAATTTTTTTTGAATTTTTTTTACATTTTTTGATTAAAACATATTATAATTGATTGTTTGCCTTCGGAAATATGGGGCGAAAGCCATCCATTGTCAAGAAAAGATCATTTATAGTCACTCATGCCTAGAAAAGCCTTATTACTCGGTTTAAATGCCTTTATAATCCCATTATTGAATTTATTTTGAATTGTTTTTACATTTTTTGATTAAAACAGATTGTAATTGATTGTTTGCCTCGGGAAACATGAAGCGAAAGCCATCCATTGTCAAGAAAAGATCATTTATAGTCACTCATGCCTAGAAAAGCCTTATTACTCGGTTTAAATGCCTTTATAATCCCATTATCGAATTTGTTTTGAATTTTTTTTACATTTTTTGATTAAAACAGATTGTAATTGTTTGTTTGCCTCGGGAAACATGGAGCAAACCCCATCCATTGTCAAGAATAGATCATTTATAGTCACTTATGCCTAAAAAAGCCTTATTACTCGGTTTAAATGCCTTTATAATTCCATTATTGAATTTATTTTGAATTGTTTTTACATTTTTTGGTTAAAACATATTGTAATTGATTGTTTGCCTCGGGAAACATGGAGAGAAAGCCATTCATTATCAAGAAAAGATCATTTATAGTCACTCATGCCTAGAAAAGCCTTATTACTTAGATTAAATGCGTTTATAATCCGATTATTGAATTTATTTTGAATTGTTTTTACATTTTTTGATTAAAACAGATTGTAATTGATTGTTTGCCTCGGGAAATATGGGGCGAAAGCCATCCATTGTCAAGAAAAGATCATTTATAGTCACTCATGCCTAGAAAAGCCTTATTACTCGGTTTAAATGCCTTTATAATCCCATTATTGAATTTATTTTGAATTGTTTTTACATTTTTTGATTAAAACATATTGTAATTGATTGTTTGCCTCGGGAAACATGGAGCAAAACCCATCCATTGTCAAGAATAGATCATTTATAGCCACTTATGCCTAGAAAAGCCTTATTACTCGGTTTAAATGCTTTTATAATCCCATTATTGAAGTTATTTTGAATTGTTTTTACATTTTATGATTAAAACAGATTGTAATTGATTGTTTGCCTCGGGAAACATGGAGAGAAAGCCATTCATTATCAAGAAAAGATCATTTATAGTCACTCATGCCTAGAAAAGCCTTATTACTTAGTTTAAATGCGTTTATAATCCCATTATTGAATTTATTTTGAATGGTTTTTATATTTTTGATTAAAACAGATTGTAATTGATTGTTTGCCTCGGGAAATATGGGGCGAAAGCCATCCATTGTCAAGAAAAGATCATTTATAGTCACTCATGCCTAGAAAAGCCTTATTACTCGGTTTAAATGCCTTTATAATCCCATTATTGAATTTATTTTGATTTGTTTTTACATTTTTTGATTAAAACATATTGTAATTGATTGTTTGCCTCCGGAAATATGGAGGGAAAGCCATCCATTGTCAAGAAAAGATCATTTATAGTCACTCATGCCTAGAAAAGCCTTATTACTCGGTTTAAATGCCTTTATAATCCCATTATTGAATTTATTTTGAATTGTTTTTACATTTTTTGATTAAAACAGATTGTAATTGATTGTTTGCCTCGGGAAACATGGAGCGAAAGCCATCCATTGTCAAGAAAAGATCATTTATAGTCACTCATGCCTAGAAAAGCCTTATTACTCGGTTTAAATGCCTTTATAATCCCATTATTGAATTTCTTTTGAATTTTTTTTTAAATTTTTTGATTAAAACATATTGTAATTGATTGTTTGCCTCGGGAAACATGGAGCAAAACCCATCCATTGTCAAGATAGATCATTTATAGTCACTTATGCCTAGAAAAGCCTTATCACTCGGTTTAAATGCTTTTATAATCCCATTATTGAAGTTATTTTGAATTGTTTTTACATTTTATGATTAAAACAGATTGTAATTGATTGTTTGCCTCGGGAAACATGGAGAGAAAGCCATTCATTATCAAGAAAAGATCATTTATAGTCACTCATGCCTAGAAAAGCCTTATTACTTAGTTTAAATGCGTTTATAATCCCATTATTGAATTTATTTTGAATTGTTTTTACATTTTTTGATTAAAACAGATTGTAAGTGATTGTTTGCCTCAGGAAACATGGAGCGAAAGCCATCCATTGTCAAGAAAAGATCATTTATAGTCACTCATGCCTAGAAAAGCCTTATTACTCGGTTTAAATGCCTTTATAATCCCATTATTGAATTTATTATGAATTTTTTTTACATTTTTTGATTAAAACAGATTGTAATTGTTTGTGTGCCTCGGGAAACATGGAGCAAAACCCCTCCATTGTCAAGAATAGATCATTTGTAGTCACTTATGCCTAAAAAAGCCTTATTACTCGGTTTAAATCCCTTTATAATCCCATTATTGAATTTATTTTGAATTTTTTTTACATTTTTTGATTAAAACATATTGTAATTGATTGTTTGCCTTCGGAAATTTGGGGCGAAAGCCATCCATTGTCAAGAAAAGATCATTTATAGTCACTCATGCCTAGAAAAGCCTTATTACTCGGTTTAAATGCCTTTATAATCCCATTATTGAATTTATTTTGAATTATTTTTACATTTTTTGGTTAAAACAGATTGTAATTGATTGTTTGCCTCGGGAAACCTGGAGCGAAAGCCATCCATTGTCAAGAAAAGATCATTTATAGTCACTCATGCCTAGAAAAGCCTTATTACTCGGTTTAAATGCCTTTATAATCCCATTATTGAATTTGTTTTGAATTTTTTTTACATTTTTTGATTAAAACAGATTGTAATTGATTGTTTGCCTCCGGAAATATGGAGGGAAAGCCATCCATTGTCAAGAAAAGATCATTTATAGTCACTCATGCCTAGAAAAGCCTTATTACTCGGTTTAAATGCCTTTATAATCCCATTATTGAATTTGTTTTGAATTTTTTTTACATTTTTTGATTAAAACAGATTGTAATTGTTTGTTTGCCTCGGGAAACATGGAGCAAACCCCATCCATTGTCAAGAATAGATCATTTATAGTCACTTATGCCTAAAAAAACCTTATTACTCGGTTTAAATGCCTTTATAATTCCATTATTGAATTTATTTTGAATTTTTTTTACATTTTTTGATTAAAACATATTGTAATTGATTGTTTGCCTTCGGAAATTTGGGGCGAAAGCCATCCATTGTCAAGAAAAGATCATTTATAGTCACTCATGCCTAGAAAAGCCTTATTACTCGGTTTAAATGCCTTTATAATCCCATTATTGAATTTATTTTGAATTATTTTTACATTTTTTGGTTAAAACAGATTGTAATTGATTGTTTGCCTCGGGAAACATGGAGCGAAAGCCATCCATTGTCAAGAAAAGATCATTTATAGTCACTCATGCCTAGAAAAGCCTTATTACTCGGTTTAAATGCCTTTATAATCCCATTATTGAATTTGTTTTGAATTTTTTTTACATTTTTTGATTAAAACAGATTGTAATTGATTGTTTGCCTCGGGAAACATGGAGCAAAACCCATCCATTGTCGAGAATAGATCATTTATAGTTACTTATGCCTAGAAAAGCCTTCTTACTCGGTTTAAATGCTTTTATAATCCCATTATTGAATTTATTTTGAATTGTTTTTACATTTTTTGATTAAAACAGATTGTAATTGATTGTTTGCCTCGGGAAACATGGAGCGAAAGCCATCCATTGTCAAGAAAAGATTATTTATAGTCACTCATGCCTAGAAAAACCTTATTACTTAGTTTAAATGCTTTTATAATCCCATTATTGAATTTATTTTGAATTCTTTTTACATTTTTTGATTAAAACAGATTGTAATTGATTGTTTGCCTCAGGAAACATGAAGCGAAAGCCATCCATCGTCAAGAAAAGCTCATTTATAGTCACTCATACCTAGAAAATCCTTAATACTCGTTTTAAATGCTTTTATAATCCCATAATTGAATTTAATTTGAATCTTTTTAAATTTTTTGATTAAAACAGATTCTAATTGATTGTTTGCCTCGGGAAACGTGGAGTGATAGCCATCCATTGTCAAGAAAAGATCATTTATAGTCACTCATGCCTAGAAAAGCCTTATTACTCGGTTTAAATGCCTTTATAATCCCATTATTGAATTTATTTTGAAATGTTTTTACATTTTTTGATTAAAACAGATTGTAATTGATTGTTTGCCTCGGGAAACATGGAGCGAAAGCCATCCATTGTCAAGAATAGATCATTTATAGTCAGTTATGCCTAGAAAAGCCTTATTACTCGGTTTAAATGCTTTTATAATCCCATTATTGAATTTATTTTGAATTGTTTTTACATTTTTTGATTAAAATAGATTGTAATTGATTGTTTGCCTCATGAAATATGGAGCGAAAGCCATCCATTGTCAAGAAAAGATCATTTATAGTCCCTCATGCCTAGAAAAGCCTTATTACTCGGTTTAAATGCCTTTATAATCCCATTATTGAATTTATTTTGAATTGTTTTTACATTTTTTGATTAAAACAGATTGTAATTGATTGTTTGCCTCGGGAAACATGGAGCGAAAGCCATCCATTGTCAAGAAAAGATCATTTATAGCCACTCATGCCTAGAAAAGCCTTATTACTCGGTTTAAATGCCTTTATAATCCCATTATTGAAAGTATTTTGAATTGTTTTTAGATTTTTTGATTAAAACAGATTGTAATTGATTGTTTGCCTCGGGAAACATGGAGTGAAAACCATCCATTGTCAAGAAAAGATCATTTATAGTCACTCATGCCTAGAAAAGCCTTATTACTCGGTTTAAATGCCTTTATAATCCCATTATTGAATTTATTTTGAATTGTTTTTACATTTTTTGATTAAAACATATTGTAATTGATTGTTTGCCTCCGGAAATATGGAGCGAAAGCCATCCATTGTCAAGAAAAGATCATTTATAGTCACTCATGCATAGAAAAGCCTTATTACTCGGTTTAAATGCATTTATAATCCCATTATTGAATTTATTTTGAATTGTTTTTACATTTTTTGATTAAAACAGATTGTAATTGATTGTTTGCCTCGGGAAACATGGAGCGAAAGCCATCCATTGTCAAGAAAAGATCATTTATAGTCACTCATGCCTAGAAAAGCCTTATTACTTAGTTTAAATGCCTTTATAATCCCATTATTGAATTTATTTTAAATTGTTTTTACATTTTTTGATTAAAACAGATTGTAATTGATTGTTTGCCTCGGGAAGCATGGAGCGAAAGCCAGCCATTGTCAAGAAAAGATCATTTATAGTCACTCATGCCTAGAAAAGCCTTATTACTCGGTTTAAATGCATTTATAATCCCATTATTGAATTTATTTTGAATTGTTTTTACATTTTTTGATTAAAACATATTGTAATTGATTGTTTGCCTCGGGAAACATGGAGCGAAAGCCATCCATTGTCAAGAAAAGATCATTTATAGTCACTCATGCCTAGAAAAGCCTTATTACTCGGTTTGAATGCATTTATAATCCCATTATTGAATTTATTTTGAATTGTTTTTACATTTTTTTGATTAAAACATATTGTAATTGATTGTTTGCCTCCGGAAATATGGATGGAAAGCCATCCATTGTCAAGAAAAGATCATTTATAGTCACTCATGCCTAGAAAAGCCTTATTACTCGGTTTAAATGCCTTTATAATCCCATTATTGAATTTATTTTGAATTGTTTTTACATTTTTTGATTAAAACAGATTGTAATTGATACTTTGCCTCGGGAAACATGGAGCGAAAGCCATCCATTGTCAAGAAAAGATCATTTATAGTCACTCATGCCTAGAAAAGCCTTATTACTCGGTTTAAATGCCTTTATAATCCCATTATTGAATTTGTTTTGAATTTTTTTTTAAATTTTTTGATTAAAACATATTGTAATTGATTGTTTGCCTCGGGAAACATGGAGCGAAAGCCATCCATTGTCAAGAAAAGATCATTTATAGTCACTCATGCCTAGAAAAGCCTTATTACTCGGTTTAAATGCCTTTATAATCCCATTATTGAATTTGTTTTGAATTTTTTTTTAAATTTTTTGATTAAAACATATTGTAATTGATTGTTTGCCTCGGGAAACATGGAGCAAAACCCATCCATTGTCAAAAATAGATCATTTATAGTCACTTATGCCTAGAAAAGCATTATTACTCGGTTTAAATGCTTTTATAATCCCATTATTGAAGTTAATTTGAATTGTTTTTACATTTTATGATTAAAACAGATTGTAATTGATTGTTTGCCTCGGGAAACATGGAGCCAAAGCCATCCATTGTCAAGAAAAGATCATTTATAGTCACTCATGCCTAGAAAAGCCTTATTACTCGGTTTCAATGCCTTTATAATCCCATTATTGAATTTATTTTGAATTGTTTTTACATTTTTTGATTAAAACATATTGTAATTGATTGTTTGCCTCAGGAAACATGGAGTGAAAGCCATCCATTGTCATGAAAAGATCATGTATAGTCACTCATGCCTAGAAAAGCCTTATTACTCGGTTTAAATGCCTTTATAATCCAATTATCGAATTTATATTAAATTGTTTTTACATTTTTTGATTAAAATATATTGTAATTGATTGTTTGCCTCGGGAAACATGGAGCCAAACCCATCCATTGTCAAGAATAGATCATTTATAGTCACTTATGCCTAGAAAAGCCTTATTACTCGGTTTAAATGCTTTTATAATCCCATTATTGAATTTATTTTCAATTTTTTTTACATTTTATGATTAAAACAGATTGTAATTGATTGTTTGCCTCGGGAAATATGGGGCGAAAGCCATCCATTGTCAAGAAAAGATCATTTATAGTCACTCATGCCTAGAAAAGCCTTATTACTCGGTTTAAATGCCTTTATAATCCCATTATTGAATTTATTTTGAATTGTTTTTACATTTTTTGATTAAAACAGATTGCAATTGATTGTTTGCCTCGGGAAACATGGAGCGAAAGCCATCCATTGTCAAGAAAAGATCATTTATAGTCACTCATGCCTAGAAAAGCCTTATTACTCGGTTTAAATGCCTTTATAATCCCATTATTGAATTTGTTTTGAATTTTTTTTAAATTTTTTGATTAAAACATATTGTAATTGATTGTTTGCCTCGGGAAACATGGAGCAAAACCCATCCATGTCAAGAATAGATCATTTATAGTCACTTATGCCTAGAAAAGCCTTATTACTCGGTTTAAATGCTTTTATAGTCCCATTATTGAAGTTATTTTGAATTGTTTTTACATTTTACGATTAAAACAGATTGTAATTGATTGTTGACCTCGGGAAACATGGAGCGAAAGCCATCCATAGTCAAGAAAAGTTCATTGATAGTCACTTATGCCTAGCAAAGCCTTATTACTCGGTTTAAATGCCTTTATAATCCCATTATTGAATTTATTTTGAATTGTTTTTACATTTTTTGATTAAAACAGATTGTAATTGATTGTTTTCCTCGGGAAACATGGAGCGAAAGCCATCCATTGTCAAGAAAAGATCATTTATAGTCACTCATGCCTAGAAAAGCCTTATTACTCGGTTTAAATGCCTTTATAATCCCATTATTGAATTTATTTTGAATTGTTTTTACATTTTTTGATTAAAACATATTGTAATTGATTGTTTGCCTCAGGAAACATGGAGTGAAAGCCATCCATTGTCAAGAAAAGATCATTTATAGTCACTCATGCCTAGAAAAGTCTTATTACTCGGTTTAAATGCCTTTATAATCCCATTATCGAATTTATATTAAATTGTTTTTACATTTTTTGATTAAAACATATTGTAATTGATTGTTTGCCTCGGGAAACATGGAGCCAAACCCATCCATTGTCAAGAATAGATCATTTATAGTCACTTATGCCTAGAAAAGCCTTATTACTCGGTTTAAATGCTTTTATAATGCCATTACTGAATTTATTTTGAATTGTTTTTACATTTTTTTGATTAAAACATATTGTAATTGATTGTTTGCCTCCGGAAATATGGAGGGAAAGCCATCCATTGTCAAGAAAAGATCATTTATAGTCACTCATGCCTAGAAAAGCCTTATTACTCGGTTTAAATGCCTTTATAATCCCATTATTGAATTTATTTTGAATTGTTTTTACATTTTTTGATTAAAACAGATTGTAATTGATTGTTTGCCTCGGGAAACATGGAGCGAAAGCCATCCATTGTCATGAAAAGATCATTTATTGTCACTCATTCCAAGAAAAGCCTTATTACTCGGTTTAAATACCTTTATAATCCCATTATTGAATTTGTTTTGAATTTTTTTTTTAATTTTTTGATTAAAACATATTGTAATTGATTTTTTGCCTCGGGAAACATGGAGCAAAACCCATCCATTGTCAAGAATAGATCATTTATAGTCACTTATGCCTAGAAAAGCCTTATTACTCGGTTTAAATGCTTTTATAATCCCATTATTGAAGTTATTTTGAATTGTTTTTACATTTTATGATTAAAACAGATTGTAATTGATTGTTTGCCTCGGGAAACATGGAGAGAAAGCCATTCATTATCAAGAAAAGATCATTTATAGTCACTCATGCCAAGAAAAGCCTTATTACTCGGTTTAAATGCCTTTATAATCCCATTATTGAATTTATTATGAATTTTTTTTACATTTTTTGATTAAAACAGATTGTAATTGTTTGTGTGCCTCGGGAAACATGGAGCAAAACCCATCCATTGTCAAGAATAGATCATTTGTAGTCACTTATGCCTAGAAAAGCCTTATTACTCGGTTTAAATGCCTTTCTAATCCCATTATTGAATTTATTATGAATTTTTTTTACATTTTTTGATTAAAACAGATTGTAATTGTTTGTGTGCCTCGGGAAACATGGAGCAAAACCCATCCATTGTCAAGAATAGATCATTTGTAGTCACTTATGCCTAAAAAAGCCTTATTACTCGGTTTAAATCCCTTTATAATCCCATTATTGAATTTATTTTGAATTTTTTTTACATTTTTTGATTAAAACATATTGTAATTGATTGTTTGCCTCGGGAAATATGGAGCGAAAGCCATCCATTGTCAAGAAAAGATCATTTATAGTCACTCATGCCTAGAAAAGCCTTATTACTCGATTTAAATGCCTTTATAATCCCATTATTGAATTTATTTTGAATTGTTTTTACATTTTTTGATTAAAACAGATTGTAATTGATTGTTTGCCTCGGGAAACATGGAGCGAAAGCCATCCATTGTCAAGAAAAGATCATTTATAGTCACTCATGCCTAGAAAAGCCTTATTACTCGGTTTAAATGCCTTTATAATCCCATTATTGAATTTGTTTTGAATTTTTTTTACATTTTTTGATTAAAACAGATTGTAATTGGTTGTTTGCCTCGGGAAACATGGAGCAAACCCCATCCATTGTCAAGAATAGATCATTTATAGTCACTTATGCCTAAAAAAGCCTTATTACTCGGTTTAAATGCCTTTATAATTCCATTATTGAATTTATTTTGAATTTTTTTTACATTTTTTGATTAAAACATATTGTAATTGATTGTTTGCCTCGGGAAATATGGGGCGAAAGCCATCCATTGTCAAGAAAAGATCATTTATAGTCACTCATGCCTAGAAAAGCCTTATTACTCGGTTTAAATGCCTTTATAATCCCATTATTGAATTTATTTTGAATTGTTTTTACATTTTTTGATTAAAACAGATTGTAATTGATTGTTTGCCTCGGGAAACATGGAGCGAAAGCCATCCATTGTCAAGAAAAGATCATTTATAGTCACTCATGCCTAGAAAAGCCTTATTACTCGGTTTAAATGCCTTTATAATCCCATTATTGAATTTGTTTTGAATTTTTTTTGCATTTTTTGATTAAAACAGATTGTAATTGTTTGTTTGCCTCGGGAAACATGGAGCAAACCCCATCCATTGTCAAGAATAGATCATTTATAGTCACTTATGCCTAAAAAAGCCTTATTACTCGGTTTAAATGCCTTTATAATTCCATTATTGAATTTATTTTGAATTTTTTTTACATTTTTTGATTAAAACATATTGTAATTGATTGTTTGCCTCCGGAAATATGGGGCGAAAGCCATCCATTGTCAAGAAAAGATCATTTATAGTCACTCATGCCTAGAAAAGCCTTATTACTCAGTTTAAATGCCTTTATAATCCCATTATTGAATTTATTTTGAATTGTTTTTACATTTTTTGGTTAAAACAGATTGTAAATGATTGTTAGCCTCGGGAAACATGGAGCGAAAGGCATCCATTGTCAAGAAAAGATCATTTATAGTCACTCATGCCTAGAAAAGCCTTATTACTCGGTTTAAATGCCTTTATAATCCCATTATTGAATTTGTTTTGAATTTTTTTTACATTTTTTGATTAAAACATATTATAATTGTTTGTTTGCCTCGGGAAACATGGAGCAAACCCCATCCATTGTCAAGAATAGATCATTTATAGTCACTTATGCCTAAAAAAGCCTTATTACTCGGTTTAAATGCCTTTATAATTCCATTATTGAATTTATTTTGAATTTTTTTTACATTTTTTGATTAAAACATATTGTAATTGATTGTTTGCCTCGGGAAATATGGGGCGAAAGCCATCCATTGTCAAGAAAAGATCATTTATAGTCACTCATGCCTAGAGAAGCCTTATTACTCGGTTTAAATGCCTTTATAATCCCATTATTGAATTTATTTTGAATTGTTTTTACATTTTTTTGATTAAAACATATTGTAATTGATTGTTTGCCTCCGGAAATATGGAGGGAAAGCCATCCATTGTCAAGAAAAGATCATTTATAGTCACTCATGCCTAGAAAAGCCTTATTACTCGGTTTAAATGCCTTTATAATCCCATTATTGAATTTATTTTGAATTGTTTTTACATTTTTTGATTAAAACAGATTGTAATTGATTGTTTGCCTCGGGAAACATGGAGCGAAAGCCATCCATTGTCAAGAAAAGATCATTTATAGTCACTCATGCCTAGAAAAGCCTTATTACTCGGTTTAAATGCTTTTATAATCCCATTATTGAATTTATTTTGAATTGTTTTTACATTTTTTGATTAAAACATATTGTAATTGATTGTTTGCCTCGGGAAACATGGAGCGAAAGCCATCCATTGTCAAGAAAAGATTATTTATAGTCACTCATGCCTAGAAAAGCCTTATTACTTAGTTTAAATGCTTTTATAATCCCATTATTGAATTTATTTTGAATTCTTTTTACATTTTTTGATTAAAACAGATTGTAATTGATTGTTTGCCTCGGGAAACATGGAGCGAAAGCCATCCATCGTCATGAAAAGTTAATTTATAGTCACTCATGCCTAGAAAATCCTTAATATTCGTTTTAAATGCTTTTATAATCCCATAATTGAATTTAATTTGAATCTTTTTAAATTTTTTGATTAAAACAGATTCTAATTGATTGTTTGCCTCGGGAAACGTGGAGTGATAGCCATCCATTGTCAAGAAAAGATCATTTATAGTCACTCATGCCTAGAAAAGCCTTATTACTCGGTTTAAATGCCTTTATAATCCCATTATTGAATTTATTTTGAATTGTTTTTAGATTTTTTGATTAAAACAGATTGTAATTGATTGTTTTCCTCGGGAAACATGGAGCGAAAGCCATCCATTGTCAAGAAAAGATCATTTATAGTCACTCATGCCTAGAAAAGCCTAATTACTCGGTTTAAATGCCTTTATAATCCCATTATTGAATTTATTTTGAATTGTTTTTACATTTTTTGATTAAAACATATTGTAATTGATTGTTTGCCTCGGGAAACATGGAGTGAAAACCATCCATTGTCAAGAAAAGATCATTTATAGTCACTCATGCCTAGAAAAGCCTTATTACTCGGTTTAAATGCCTTTATAATCCCATTATTGAATTTATTTTGAATTTTTTTTACATTTTTTGATTAAAACATATTGTAATTGATTGTTTGCCTCTGGAAATATGGAGCGAAAGCCATCCATTGTCAAGAAAAGATCATTTATAGTCACTCATGCCTAGAAAGCCTTATTACTCGGTTTAAATGCTTTTATAATCCCATTATTGAATTTATTTTGAATTGTTTTTACATTTTTTGATTAAAACAGATTGTAATTGATTGTTTGCCTCGGGAAACATGGAGCGAAAGCCATCCATTGTCAAGAAAACATCATTTATAGTCACTCATGCCTAGAAAAGCCTTATTACTCGGTTTAAATGCCTTTATAATCCCATTATTGAATTTGTTTTGAATTTTTTTTAAATTTTTTGATTAAAACATATTGTAATTGATTGTTTGCCTCGGGAAACATGGAGCAAAACCCATCCATGTCAAGAATAGATCATTTATAGTCACTGATGCCTAGAAAAGCCTTATTACTCGGTTTAAATGCCTTTATAATCCCATTATTGAATGTATTTTGAATTGTTTTTAGATTTTTTAATTAAAACGGATTGTAATTGATTGTTTGCCTCGGGAAACATGGAGTGAAAACCATCCATTGTCAAGAAAAGATCATTTATAGTCACTCATGCCTAGAAAAGCCTTATTACTCGGTTTAAATGCCTTTATAATCCCATTATTGAATTTATTTTGAATTTTTTTTACATTTTTTGATTAAAACATATTGTAATTGATTGTTTGCCTCCGGAAATATGGAGCGAAAGCCATCCATTGTCAAGAAAAGATCATTTATAGTCACTCATGCCTAGAAAAGCCTTATTACTCGGTTTAAATGCTTTTATAATCTCATTATTGAATTTATTTTGAATTGTTTTTACATTTTTTGATTAAAACAGATTGTAATTGATTGTTTGCCTCGGGAAACATGGAGCGAAAGCCATCCATTGTCAAGAAAAGATCATTTATAGTCACTCATGCCTAGAAAAGCCTTATTACTCGGTTTAAATGCCTTTATAATCCCATTATTGAATTTGTTTTGAATTTTTTTTAAATTTTTTGATTAAAACATATTGTAATTGATTGTTTGCCTCGGGAAACATGGAGCAAAACCCATCCATGTCAAGTATAGATCATTTATAGTCACTTATGCCTAGAAAAGCCTTATTACTCGGTTTAAATGCTTTTATAATCCCATTATTGAAGTTATTTTGAATTGTTTTTACATTTTACGATTAAAACAGATTGTAATTGATTGTTGACCTCGGGAAACATGGAGCGAAAGCCATCCATAGTCAAGAAAAGTTCATTGATAGTCACTTATGCCTAGCAAAGCCTTATTACTCGGTTTAAATGCCTTTATAATCCCATTATTGAATTTATTTTGAATTGTTTTTACATTTTTTGATTAAAACAGATTGTAATTGATTGTTTTCCTCGGGAAACACGGAGCGAAAGCCATCCATTGTCAAGAAAAGATCATTTATAGTCACTCATGCCTAGAAAAGCCTTATTACTCGGTTTAAATGCCTTTATAATCCCATTATTGAATTTGTTTTGAATTTTTTTTAAATTTTTTGTTTAAAACATATTGTAATTGATTGTTTGCCTCGGAAAACATGGAGCAAAACCCATCCATTGTCAAGAATAGATCATTTATAGTCACTTATGCCTAGAAAAGCCTTATTACTCGGTTTAAATGCTTTTATAATCCCATTATTGAAGTTATTTTGAATTGTTTTTACATTTTATGATTAAAACAGATTGTAATTGATTGTTTGCCTCGAGAAACATGGAGTGAAAGCAATTCATTGTCAAGAAAAGATCTTTTATAGTCTCTCATGCCTAGAAAAGCCTTATTACTTAATTTAAATGCTTTTATAATCCCATTATTGAATTTATTTTGAATTGTTTTTACATTTTTGATTAAAACAGATTGTAATTGATTGTTTGCCTCGTGAAAAATGGAGCGAAAGCCATCCATTGTCAAGAAAAGATCATTTATAGTCCCTCATGCCTAGAAAAGCCTTATTACTCGGTTTAAATGCCTTTATAATCCCATTATTGAATTTATTTTGAATTGTTTTTAAATTTTTTAATTAAAACAGATTGTAATTGATTGTTTGCCTCGGGAAACATGGAGCGAAAGCCATCCATTGTCAAGAAAAGATCATTTATAGCCACTCATGCCTAGAAAAGCCTTATTACTCGGTTTAAATGCCTTTATAATCCCATTATTGAATGTATTTTGAATTGTTTTTACATTTTTTGATTAAAACAGATTGTAATTGATTGTTTGCCTCGGGAAACATGTAGCGAAAACCATCCATTGTCAAGAAAAGATCATTTATAGTCACTCATGCCTAGAAAAGCCTTATTACTCGGTTTAAATGCCTTTATAATCCCATTATTGAATTTTTTTTGAATTTTTTTTACATTTTTTGATTAAAACAGATTGTAATTGATTGTTTACCTCGGGAAACATGGAGCGAAAGCCATCCATAGTCAAGAAAAGTTCATTTATAGTCACTTATGCCTAGCAAAGCCTTAATACTCGGTTTAAATGCCTTTATAATCCCATTATTGAATTTATTTTGAATTTTTTTTACATTTTTTGATTAAAACATAATGTAATTGATTGTTTGCCTCGGGAAACTTGGAGCGAAAGCCACCCATTGTCAAGAAAAGTTCATTTATAGTCACTTATGCCTAGCAAAGCCTTATTACTCGGTTTAAATGCCTTTATAATCCCATTATTGAATTTATTTTGAATTCTTTTTACATTTTTTCATTAAAACAGATTCTAAATGATTGTTTGCCTTGGGAAACTTGGAGCGAAAGCCCTCCATTGTCAAGAAAAGATCATTTATAGTCACTCATGCTGAGAAAAGCCTTATTACTCGGTTTAAATGCCTTTATAATCCCATTATTGAATTTATTTTGAATTGTTTTTACATTTTTTGATTAAAACAGATTGTAATTGATTGTTTGCCTCGGAAACATGGAGCGAAAACCATCCATTGTCAAGAAAAGATCATTTATAGTCACTCATGCCTAGCAAAGCCTTATTACTCGGTTTAAATGCCTTTATAATCCCATTATTGAAGTTATTTTGAATTGTTTTTACATTTTATGATTAAAACAGATTGTAATTGATTGTTTACCTCGGGAAACATGGAGCGAAAGCCATCCATAGTGAAGAAAAGTTCATTTATAGTCACTTATGCCTAGCAAAGCCTTATTACTCGGTTTAAATGCCTTTATAATCCCATTATTGAATTTATTTTGAATTGTTTTTACATTTTTTGATTAAAACAGATTGTAATTGATTGTTTGCCTTGGGAATCATGGAGCGAAAGCCATCCATAGTGAAGAAAAGTTCATTTATAGTCACTTACACCTAGCAAAGCCTTATTACTCGGTTTAAATGCCTTTATAATCCCATTATTGAATTTATTTTGAATTGTTTTTACATTTTTTGATTAAAACAGATTGTAATTGATTGTTTGCCTCGGGAAACATGGAGCGAAAGCCATCCATTGTGAAGAAAAGATCATTTATAGTCACTTATGCCTAGCAAAGCCTTATTACTCGGTTTAAATGCCTTTATAATCCCATTATTGAATTTATTTTGAATTTTTTTTACATTTTTTGATTAAAACAGATTGTAATTGATTGTTTGCCTCGGGAAACATGGAGCGAAAGCCATCCATTGTCAAGAAAAGATCATTTATAGTCACTCATGCCTAGAAAAGCCTTATTACTCGGTTTAAATGCTTTTTAAATCCCATTATTGAATTTATTTTGAATTGTTTTTAGATTTTTTGATTAAAACAGATTGTAATTGATTGTTTGCCTCGGGAAACATGGAGCGAAAGCCATCCATTGTCAAGAAAGGATCATTTACAGTCACTCATGCCTAGAAACGCCTTATTACATAGTTTAAATGCCTTTATAATCCCATTATTGAGTTTATTTTGAATTGTTTTTACATTTTTTGTTTAAAACAGATTGTAATTGATTGTTTGCCTCGGGAAATATGGAGCGAAAGCCATCCATTGTCAAGAAAAGATCATTTATAGTCACTCATGCCTAGATAAGCCTTATTACTCGGTTTAAATGCCTTTATAATCCCATTATTGAAGTTATTTTGAATTGTTTTTACATTTTATGATTAAAACAGATTGTAATTGATTGTTTGCCTCAGGAAACATGGAGCGAAAGCCATCCATTGTCAAGAAAAGATCATTTATAGTCACTCATGCCTAGAAAAGCCTTATTACTTAGTTTAAATGCCTTTATAATCCCATTATTGAATTTATTTTGAATTCTTTTTACATTTTTGATTAAAACAGATTGTAATTGATTGTTTGCCTTGTGAAATACGGAGCGAAAGCCATCCATTGTCAAGAAAAGATCATTTATAGTCCCTCATGCCTAGAAAAGCCTTATTACTCGGTTTAAATGCCTTTATAATCCCATTATTGAATTTATTTTGAATTGTTTTTACATTTTTTGATTAAAACAAATTGTAATTGATTGTTTGCCTCGGGAAACATGGAGCGAAAGCCATCCATTGTCAAGAAAAGATCATTTATAGTCACTTATGCCTAGCAAAGCCTTATTACTCGGTTTAAATGCCTTTATAATCCCATTATTGAATTTATTTTGAATTTTTTTTACATTTTTTGATTAAAACAGATTGTAATTGATTGTTTGCCTCGGGAAACATGGAGCGAAAGCCATCCATTGTCAAGAAAAGATCATTTATAGTCACTCATGCCTAGAAAAGCCTTATTACTCGGTTTAAATGCCTTTATAATCCCATTATTGAAGTTATTTTGAATTGTTCTTATATTTTTTGATTAAAACAGATTGTAATTGATTGTTTGCCTTAGGAAACTTGGAGCGAAAGCCATCCATCGTCAAGAAAAGTTCATTTATAGTCACTTATGCCTAGCAAAGCCTTATTACTCGGTTTAAATGCCTTTATAATCCCATTATTGAATTTATTTTGAATTTTTTTTACATTTTTTGATTAAAACAGATTGTAATTGATTGTTTGCCTTGGGAATCATGGAGCGAAAGCCATCCATAGTGAAGAAAAGTTCATTTATAGTCACTTACGCCTAGCAAAGCCTTATTACTCGGTTTAAATGCCTTTATAATCCCATTATTGAATTTATTTTGAATTGTTTTTACATTTTTTGATTAAAACAGATTGTAATTGATTGTTTGCCTCGGGAAACATGGAGCGAAAGCCATCCATTGTCAAGAAAAGATCATTTATAGTCACTTATGCCTAGCAAAGCCTTATTACTCGGTTTAAATGCCTTTATAATCCCATTATTGAATTTATTTTGAATTTTTTTTACATTTTTTGATTAAAACAAATTGTAATTGATTGTTTGCCTCGGCAAACATGGAGCGAAAGCCATCCATTGTCAAGAAAAGATCATTTATAGTCACTTATGCCTAGCAAAGCCTTATTACTCGGTTTAAATGCCTTTATAATCCCATTATTGAATTTATTTTGAATTTTTTTTACATTTTTTGATTAAAACAGATTGTAATTGATTGTTTGCCTCGGGAAACATGGAGCGAAAGCCATCCATTGTCAAGAAAAGATCATTTATAGTCACTCATGCCTAGAAAAGCCTTATTACTCGGTTTAAATGCCTTTATAATCCCATTATTGAAGTTATTTTGAATTGTTCTTATATTTTTTGATTAAAACAGATTGTAATTGATTGTTTGCCTTAGGAAACTTGGAGCGAAAGCCATCCATCGTCAAGAAAAGTTCATTTATAGTCACTTATGCCTAGCAAAGCCTTATTACTCGGTTTAAATGCCTTTATAATCCCATTATTGAATTTATTTTGAATTTTTTTTACATTTTTTGATTAAAACAGATTGTAATTGATTGTTTGCCTTGGGAATCATGGAGCGAAAGCCATCCATAGTGAAGAAAAGTTCATTTATAGTCACTTACGCCTAGCGAAGCCTTATTACTCGGTTTAAATGCCTTTATAATCCCATTATTGAATTTATTTTGAATTGTTTTTACATTTTTTGATTAAAACAGATTGTAATTGATTGTTTGCCTCGGGAAACATGGAGCGAAAGCCATCCATTGTCAAGAAAAGATCATTTATAGTCACTTATGCCTAGCAAAGCCTTATTACTCGGTTTAAATGCCTTTATAATCCCATTATTGAATTTATTTTGAATTTTTTTTACATTTTTTGATTAAAACAGATTGTAATTGATTGTTTGCCTCGGGAAACATGGAGCGAAAGCCATCCATTGTCAAGAAAAGATCATTTATAGTCACTCATGCCTAGAAAAGCCTTATTACTCGGTTTAAATGCTTTTTAAATCCCATTATTGAATTTATTTTGAATTGTTTTTAGATTTTTTGATTAAAACAGATTGTAATTGATTGTTTACCTCGGGAAACATGGAGCGAAATCCATCCATTGTCAAGAAAGGATCATTTACAGTCACTCATGCCTAGAAAAGCCTTTTTACATAGTTTAAATGCCTTTATAATCCCATTATTGAATTTATTTTGAATTGTTTTTACATTTTTTGATTAAAACAGATTGTAATTGATTGTTTGCCTCGGGAAACATGGAGCGAAAGCCATCCATTGTCAAGAAAAGATCATTTATAGTCACTTATGCCTAGCAAAGCCTTATTACTCGGTTTAAATGCCTTTATAATCCCATTATTGAATTTATTTTGAATTTTTTTTACATTTTTTGATTAAAACAAATTGTAATTGATTGTTTGCCTCGGGAAACATGGAGCGAAAGCCATCCATTGTCAAGAAAAGATCATTTATAGTCACTTATGCCTAGCAAAGCCTTATTACTCGGTTTAAATGCCTTTATAATCCCATTATTGAATTTATTTTGAATTTTTTTTACATTTTTTGATTAAAACAGATTGTAATTGATTGTTTGCCTCGGGAAACATGGAGCGAAAGCCATCCATTGTCAAGAAAAGATCATTTATAGTCACTCATGCCTAGAAAAGCCTTATTACTCGGTTTAAATGCCTTTATAATCCCATTATTGAAGTTATTTTGAATTGTTCTTATATTTTTTGATTAAAACAGATTGTAATTGATTGTTTGCCTTAGGAAACTTGGAGCGAAAGCCATCCATCGTCAAGAAAAGTTCATTTATAGTCACTTATGCCTAGCAAAGCCTTATTACTCGGTTTAAATGCCTTTATAATCCCATTATTGAATTTATTTTGAATTTTTTTTACATTTTTTGATTAAAACAGATTGTAATTGATTGTTTGCCTTGGGAATCATGGAGCGAAAGCCATCCATAGTGAAGAAAAGTTCATTTATAGTCACTTACGCCTAGCAAAGCCTTATTACTCGGTTTAAATGCCTTTATAATCCCATTATTGAATTTATTTTGAATTGTTTTTACATTTTTTGATTAAAACAGATTGTAATTGATTGTTTGCCTCGGGAAACATGGAGCGAAAGCCATCCATTGTCAAGAAAAGATCATTTATAGTCACTTATGCCTAGCAAAGCCTTATTACTCGGTTTAAATGCCTTTATAATCCCATTATTGAATTTATTTTGAATTTTTTTTACATTTTTTGATTAAAACAGATTGTAATTGATTGTTTGCCTCGGGAAACATGGAGCGAAAGCCATCCATTGTCAAGAAAAGATCATTTATAGTCACTCATGCCTAGAAAAGCCTTATTACTCGGTTTAAATGCTTTTTAAATCCCATTATTGAATTTATTTTGAATTGTTTTTAGATTTTTTAATTAAAACAGATTGTAATTGATTGTTTACCTCGGGAAACATGGAGCGAAATCCATCCATTGTCAAGAAAGGATCATTTACAGTCACTCATGCCTAGAAAAGCCTTTTTACATAGTTTAAATGCCTTTATAATCCCATTATTGAATTTATTTTGAATTGTTTTTACATTTTTTGATTAAAACAGATTGTAATTGATTGTTTGCCTCGGGAAATATGGAGCGAATGCCATCCATTGTCAAGAAAAGATCATTTATAGTCACTCATGCCTAGATAAGCCTTATTACTCGGTTTAAATGCCTTTATAATCCCATTATTGAATTTATTTTGAATTTTTTTTACATTTTTTGATTAAAACAGATTGTAATTGATTGTTTGCCTCGGGAAACATGGAGCGAAAGCCATCCATTGTCAAGAAAAGATCATTTATAGTCACTCATGCCTAGAAAAGCCTTATTACTCGGTTTAAATGCCTTTATAATCCCATTATTGAAGTTATTTTGAATTGTTCTTATATTTTTTGATTAAAACAGATTGTAATTGATTGTTTGCCTTAGGAAACCTGGAGCGAAAGCCATCCATCGTCAAGAAAAGTTCATTTATAGTCACTTATGCCTAGCAAAGCCTTATTACTCGGTTTAAATGCCTTTATAATCCCATTATTGAATTTATTTTGAATTTTTTTTACATTTTTTGATTAAAACAGATTGTAATTGATTGTTTGCCTTGGGAATCATGGAGCGAAAGCCATCCATAGTGAAGAAAAGTTCATTTATAGTCACTTACGCCTAGCAAAGCCTTATTACTCGGTTTAAATGCCTTTATAATCCCATTATTGAATTTATTTTGAATTGTTTTTACATTTTTTGATTAAAACAGATTGTAATTGATTGTTTGCCTCGGGAAACATGGAGCGAAAGCCATCCATTGTCAAGAAAAGATCATTTATAGTCACTTATGCCTAGCAAAGCCTTATTACTCGGTTTAAATGCCTTTATAATCCCATTATTGAATTTATTTTGAATTTTTTTTACATTTTTTGATTAAAACAGATTGTAATTGATTGTTTGCCTCGGGAAACATGGAGCGAAAGCCATCCATTGTCAAGAAAAGATCATTTATAGTCACTCATGCCTAGAAAAGCCTTATTACTCGGTTTAAATGCTTTTTAAATCCCATTATTGAATTTATTTTGAATTGTTTTTAGATTTTTTGATTAAAACAGATTGTAATTGATTGTTTACCTCGAAAAACATGGAGCGAAATCCATCCATTGTCAAGAAAGGATCATTTACAGTCACTCATGCCTAGAAAAGCCTTTTTACATAGTTTAAATGCCTTTATAATCCCATTATTGAATTTATTTTGAATTGTTTTTACATTTTTTGATTAAAACAGATTGTAATTGATTGTTTGCCTCGGGACACATGGAGCGAAAGCCATCCATTGTCAAGAAAAGATCATTTATAGTCACTTATGCCTAGCAAAGCCTTATTACTCGGTTTAAATGCCTTTATAATCCCATTATTGAATTTATTTTGAATTTTTTTTACATTTTTTGATTAAAACAAATTGTAATTGATTGTTTGCCTCGGGAAACATGGAGCGAAAGCCATCCATTGTCAAGAAAAGATCATTTATAGTCACTTATGCCTAGCAAAGCCTTATTACTCGGTTTAAATGCCTTTATAATCCCATTATTGAATTTATTTTGAATTTTTTTTACATTTTTTGATTAAAACAGATTGTAATTGATTGTTTGCCTCGGGAAACATGGAGCGAAAGCCATCCATTTTCAAGAAAAGATCATTTATAGTCACTCATGCCTAGAAAAGCCTTATTACTCGGTTTAAATGCCTTTATAATCCCATTATTGAAGTTATTTTGAATTGTTCTTATATTTTTTGATTAAAACAGATTGTAATTGATTGTTTGCCTTAGGAAACTTGGAGCGAAAGCCATCCATCGTCAAGAAAAGTTCATTTATAGTCACTTATGCCTAGCAAAGCCTTATTACTCGGTTTAAATGCCTTTATAATCCCATTATTGAATTTATTTTGAATTTTTTTTACATTTTTTGATTAAAACAGATTGTAATTGATTGTTTGCCTTGGGAATCATGGAGCGAAAGCCATCCATAGTGAAGAAAAGTTCATTTATAGTCACTTACGCCTAGCAAAGCCTTATTACTCGGTTTAAATGCCTTTATAATCCCATTATTGAATTTATTTTGAATTGTTTTTACATTTTTTGATTAAAACAGATTGTAATTGATTGTTTGCCTCGGGAAACATGGAGCGAAAGCCATCCATTGTCAAGAAAAGATCATTTATAGTCACTTATGCCTAGCAAAGCCTTATTACTCGGTTTAAATGCCTTTATAATCCCATTATTGAATTTATTTTGAATTTTTTTTACATTTTTTGATTAAAACAAATTGTAATTGATTGTTTGCCTCGGGAAACATGGAGCGAAAGCCATCCATTGTCAAGAAAAGATCATTTATAGTCACTTATGCCTAGCAAAGCCTTATTACTCGGTTTAAATGCCTTTATAATCCCATTATTGAATTTATTTTGAATTTTTTTTACATTTTTTGATTAAAACAGATTGTAATTGATTGTTTGCCTCGGGAAACATGGAGCGAAAGCTATCCATTGTCAAGAAAAGATCATTTATAGCCACTCATGCCTAGAAAAGCCTTATTACTCGGTTTAAATGCCTTTATAATCCCATTATTGAATTTATTTTGAATTTTTTTTACATTTTTTGATTAAAACAGATTGTAATTGATTGTTTGCCTCGGGAAACATGGAGCGAAAGCCATCCATTGTCAAGAAAAGATCATTTATAGTCACTCATGCCTAGAAAAGCCTTATTACTCGGTTTAAATGCTTTTTAAATCCCATTATTGAATTTATTTTGAATTGTTTTTAGATTTTTTAATTAAAACAGATTGTAATTGATTGTTTACCTCGGGAAACATGGAGCGAAATCCATCCATTGTCAAGAAAGGATCATTTACAGTCACTCATGCCTAGAAAAGCCTTTTTACATAGTTTAAATGCCTTTATAATCCCATTATTGAATTTATTTTGAATTGTTTTTACATTTTTTGATTAAAACAGATTGTAATTGATTGTTTGCCTCGGGAAATATGGAGCGAATGCCATCCATTGTCAAGAAAAGATCATTTATAGTCACTCATGCCTAGATAAGCCTTATTACTCGGTTTAAATGCCTTTATAATCCCATTATTGAATTTATTTTGATTTTTTTTTACATTTTTTTGATTAAAACAGATTGTAATTGATTGTTTGCCTCGGGAAACATGGAGCGAAAGCCATCCATTGTCAAGAAAAGATCATTTATAGTCACTCATGCCTAGAAAAGCCTTATTACTCGGTTTAAATGCCTTTATAATCCCATTATTGAAGTTATTTTGAATTGTTCTTATATTTTTTGATTAAAACAGATTGTAATTGATTGTTTGCCTTAGGAAACTTGGAGCGAAAGCCATCCATCGTCAAGAAAAGTTCATTTATAGTCACTTATGCCTAGCAAAGCCTTATTACTCGGTTTAAATGCCTTTATAATCCCATTATTGAATTTATTTTGAATTTTTTTTATATTTTTTGATTAAAACAGATTGTAATTGATTGTTTGCCTTGGGAATCATGGAGCGAAAGCCATCCATAGTGAAGAAAAGTTCATTTATAGTCACTTACGCCTAGCAAAGCCTTATTACTCGGTTTAAATGCCTTTATAATCCCATTATTGAATTTATTTTGAATTGTTTTTACATTTTTTGATTAAAACAGATTGTAATTGATTGTTTGCCTCGGGAAACATGGAGCGAAAGCCATCCATTGTCAAGAAAAGATCATTTATAGTCACTTATGCCTAGCAAAGCCTTATTACTCGGTTTAAATGCCTTTATAATCCCATTATTGAATTTATTTTGAATTTTTTTTACATTTTTTGATTAAAACAGATTGTAATTGATTGTTTGCCTCGGGAAACATGGAGCGAAAGCCATCCATTGTCAAGAAAAGATCATTTATAGTCACTCATGCCTAGAAAAGCCTTATTACTCGGTTTAAATGCTTTTTAAATCCCATTATTGAATTTATTTTGAATTGTTTTTAGATTTTTTGATTAAAACAGATTGTAATTGATTGTTTACCTCGGGAAACATGGAGCGAAATCCATCCATTGTCAAGAAAGGATCATTTACAGTCACTCATGCCTAGAAAAGCCTTTTTACATAGTTTAAATGCCTTTATAATCCCATTATTGAATTTATTTTGAATTGTTTTTACATTTTTTGATTAAAACAGATTGTAATTGATTGTTTGCCTCGGGAAACATGGAGCGAAAGCCATCCATTGTCAAGAAAAGATCATTTATAGTCACTTATGCCTAGCAAAGCCTTATTACTCGGTTTAAATGCCTTTATAATCCCATTATTGAATTTATTTTGAATTTTTTTTACATTTTTTGATTAAAACAAATTGTAATTGATTGTTTGCCTCGGGAAACATGGAGCGAAAGCCATCCATTGTCAAGAAAAGATCATTTATAGTCACTTATGCCTAGCAAAGCCTTATTACTCGGTTTAAATGCCTTTATAATCCCATTATTGAATTTATTTTGAATTTTTTTTACATTTTTTGATTAAAACAGATTGTAATTGATTGTTTGCCTCGGGAAACATGGAGCGAAAGCCATCCATTGTCAAGAAAAGATCATTTATAGTCACTCATGCCTAGAAAAGCCTTATTACTCGGTTTAAATGCCTTTATAATCCCATTATTGAAGTTATTTTGAATTGTTCTTATATTTTTTGATTAAAACAGATTGTAATTGATTGTTTGCCTTAGGAAACTTGGAGCGAAAGCCATCCATCGTCAAGAAAAGTTCATTTATAGTCACTTATGCCTAGCAAAGCCTTATTACTCGGTTTAAATGCCTTTATAATCCCATTATTGAATTTATTTTGAATTTTTTTTACATTTTTTGATTAAAACAGATTGTAATTGATTGTTTGCCTTGGGAATCATGGAGCGAAAGCCATCCATAGTGAAGAAAAGTTCATTTATAGTCACTTACGCCTAGCAAAGCCTTATTACTCGGTTTAAATGCCTTTATAATCCCATTATTGAATTTATTTTGAATTGTTTTTACATTTTTTGATTAAAACAGATTGTAATTGATTGTTTGCCTCGGGAAACATGGAGCGAAAGCCATCCATTGTCAAGAAAAGATCATTTATAGTCACTTATGCCTAGCAAAGCCTTATTACTCGGTTTAAATGCCTTTATAATCCCATTATTGAATTTATTTTGAATTTTTATTACATTTTTTGATTAAAACAAATTGTAATTGATTGTTTGCCTCGGGAAACATGGAGCGAAATCCATCCATTGTCAAGAAAAGATCATTTATAGTCACTTATGCCTAGCAAAGCGTTATTACTCGGTTTAAATGCCTTTATAATCCCATTATTGAATTTATTTTGAATTTTTTTTACATTTTTTGATTAAAACAGATTGTAATTGATTGTTTGCCTCGGGAAACATGGAGCGAAAGCCATCCATAGTCAAGAAAAGATCATTTATAGCCACTCATGCCTAGAAAAGCCTTATTACTCGGTTTAAATGCCTTTATAATCCCATTATTGAATTTATTTTGAATTGTTTTTACATTTTTTGATTAAAACAGATTGTAATTAATTGTTTGCCTCGGGAAACATGGAGCGAAAACCATCCATTGTCAATAAAAGATCATTTATAGTCACTCATGCCTAGCAAAGCCTTATTACTCGGTTTAAATGCCTTTATAATCCCATTATTGAATTTATTTTGAATTTTTATTACATTTTTTGATTAAAACAAATTGTAATTGATTGTTTGCCTCGGGAAACATGGAGCGAAATCCATCCATTGTCAAGAAAAGATCATTTATAGTCACTTATGCCTAGCAAAGCGTTATTACTCGGTTTAAATGCCTTTATAATCCCATTATTGAATTTATTTTGATTTTTTTTTACATTTTTTGATTAAAACAGATTGTAATTGATTGTTTACCTCGGGAAACATGGAGCGAAAGCCATCCATAGTCAAGAAAAGTTCATTTATAGTCACTTATGCCTAGCAAAGCCTTATTACTCGGTTGAAATGCCTTTATAATCCCATTATTGAATTTATTTTGAATTTTTATTACATTTTTTTATTAAAACATATTTTAGTTGATTGTTTGCCTCGGGAAACATGGAGCAAAACCCATCCATTGTCAAGAATAGATCATTTATAGTCACTCATGCCTAGAAAAGCTTTATTAGTCGGTTTAAATGCTTTTATAATCCCATTATCGAATTTATTTTGAATTGTTTTTACATTTTTTGATTAAAATAGATTGTAATTGATTGTTTGCCTCGGGAAACATGGAGCGAAAGCCATCCATTGTCAAGAAAAGATCATTTATAGTCACTCATGCCTAGAAAAGCCTTATTACTCGGTTTAAATGCCTTTATAATCCCATTATTGAAGTTATTTTGAATTGTTCTTATATTTTTTGATTAAAACAGATTGTAATTGATTGTTTGCCTTAGGAAACTTGGAGCGAAAGCCATCCATCGTCAAGAAAAGTTCATTTATAGTCACTCATGCCTAGAAAAGCCTTAATACTCGCTTTAAATGCTTTTATAATCCCATAATTGAATTTAATTTGAATCTTTTTACATTTTTTGATTAAAACAGATTCTAATTGATTGTTTGCCTCGGGAAACGTGGAGTGAAAGCCGTCCATTGTCAAGAACAGATCATTTATAGTCACTCATGCCTAGAAAAGCCTTATTACTCGGTTTAAATGCCTTTATAATCCCATTATCAAATTTATTTTGAATTGTTTTTACATTTTCTGATTAAAACAGATTGTAATTGATTGTTTGCCTTGGGAAACTTGGAGCTAAAGCCATCCATTGTCAAGAAAAGATCGTTTATAGTCACTCATGCCTAGAAAACCTTATTACTCGGTTTAAATGCCTTTATAATCCCATTATCAAATTTATTTTGAATTTTTTTACATTTTTTGATTAAAACATATTGTAATTGATTGTTTGCCTCGGGAAACTTGGAGCGAAAACCACCCATTGTCAAGAAAAGTTCATTTATAGTCACTTATGCCTAGCAAAGCCTTATTACTCGGTTTAAATGCCTTTATAATCCCATTATTGAATTTATTTTGAATTGTTTTTACATTTTTTGATTAAAACAGATTGTAATTGATTGTTTGCCTCGGGAAACATGGAGCGAAAGCCATCCATTGTCAAGAAAAGATCATTTATAGTCACTCATGCCTAGAAAAGCCTTATTACTTAGTTTAAATGCCTTTATAATCCCATTATTGAATTTATTTTGAATTGTTTTTACATTTTTTGATTAAAACAGATTGTAATTGATTGTTTGACTCGGGAAATATGGAGCGAAAGCCATCCATTGTGAAGAAAAAATCATTTGTAGTCACTCATGCCTAGAAAAGCCTTATTACTCGGTTTAAATGCCTTTATAATCCCATTATTGAATTTATTTTGAATTGTTTTTACATTTTTTGATTAAAACAGATTGTAATTGATTGTTTGCCTCGGGAAACATGGAGCGAAACCCATCCATTGTCAAGAAAAGATCATTTATAGTAACTCATGCCTAGAAAAGCCTTATTACTCGGTTTAAATGCCTTTATAATCCCATTATTGAATTTATTTTGAATTTTTTTTACATTTTTTGATTAAAACAGATTGTAATTGGTTGTTTGCCTCGGGAAACATGGAGCGAAAGCCACCCATTGTCAAGAAAAGTTCATTTATAGTCACTTATGCCTAGCAAAGCCTTATTACTCGGTTTAAATGCCTTTATAATCCCATTATTGAATTTATTTTGAATTTTTTTTACATTTTTTGATTAAAACAGATTGTAATTGATTGTTTGCCTCGGGAAACATGGAGCGAAACCCATCCATTGTCAAGAAAAGATCATTTATAGTCACTCATGCCTAGAAAAGCCTTATTACTCGGTTTAAATGCCTTTATAATCCCATTATTGAATTTATTTTGAATTTTTTTTACATTTTTTGATTAAAACAGATTGTAATTGGTTGTTTGCCTCGGGAAACATGGAGCGAAAGCCACCCATTGTCAAGAAAAGTTCATTTATAGTCACTTATGCCTAGCAAAGCCTTATTACTCGGTTTAAATGCCTTTATAATCCCATTATTGAATTTATTTTGAATTTTTTTTACATTTT
Source organism: Theobroma cacao (assembly GCF_053813885.1). NCBI lineage: Eukaryota > Viridiplantae > Streptophyta > Magnoliopsida > Malvales > Malvaceae > Theobroma > Theobroma cacao. Next base: position 29,474,446 of record NC_142645.1, on the reverse strand, counting down.
TTGATTAAAACATATTGTAATTGATTGTTTCCCTCGGTAAACATGGAGCAAAACCCATCCATTGTCAAGAATAGATCATTTATAGTCACTTATGCCTAAAAAAGCCTTATTACTCGGTTTAAATGCTTTTTAAATCCAATTATTGAATTTATTTTGAATTGTTTTTACATTTTTTGATTAAAACAGATTGTAATTGATTGCTTGCCTCGGGAAACATGGAGCGAAAGCCATCCATTGTCAAGAAAAGATCATTTACAGTCACTCATGCCTAGAAAAGCCTTATTACTTAGTTTAAATGCCTTTATAATCCCATTATTGAGTTTATTTTGAATTGTTTTTACATTTTTTGATTAAAACAGATTGTAATTGATTGTTTGCCTCGGGAAATATGGAGCGAAAGCCATCCATAGTCAAGAAAAGTTCATTTATAGTCACTCATGCCTAGAAAAGCCTTATTACTCGGTTTAAATGCCTTTATAATCCCATTATTGAATTTATTTTGAATTTTTTTTACATTTTTTGATTAAAACAGATTGTAATTGATTGTTTACCTCGGGAAACATGGAACGAAAGCCATCCATAGTCAAGAAAAGTTCATTTATAGTCACTTATGCCTAGCAAAGCCTTATTACTCGGTTTAAATACCTTTATAATCCCGTTATTGAATTTATTTTGAATTGTTTATATATTTTTTGATTAAAACAGATTGTAATTGATTGTTTGCCGTGGGAAACATGGAGCGAAAGCCATCCATTGTCAAGAAAAGATCATTTATAGTCACTCATGCCTAGAAAAGCCTTATTACTCGGTTTAAATGCCTTTATAATCCGATTGTTGAAGTTATTTTGAATTGTTGTTATATTTTTTGATTAAAACAGATTGTAATTGATTGTTTGCCTTGGGAAACATGGAGCGAAAGCCATCCATCGTCAAGAAAAGTTCATTTATAGTCACTCATGCCTAGAAAAGCCTTAATACTCGTTTTAAATGCTTTTATAATCCCATAATTGAATTTAATTTGAATCTTTTTACATTTTTTGATTAAAACAGATTCTAATTGATTGTTTGCCTCGGGAAACGTGGAGTGAAAGCCATCCATAGTCAAGAAAAGATCATTTATAGTCAGTCATGCCTAGAAAAGCCTTATTACTCGGTTTAAATGCCTTTATAATCCCATTATTGAATTTATTTTGAAATTTTTTTACATTTTTTGATTAAAACAGATTGTAATTGGTTGTTTGCCTCGGGAAACAGGGAGTGAAAGCCATCCATAGTCAAGAAAAGTTCATTTATAGTCACTTATGCCTAGCAAAGCCTTATTACTCGGTTTAAATGCCTTTATAATCCCGTTATTGAATTTATTTTGAATTGTTTTTATATTTTTTGATTAAAACAGATTGTAATTGATTGTTTGCCGTGGGAAACATGGAGCGAAAGCCATCCATTGTCAAGAAAAGATCATTTATAGTCACTCATGCCTAGAAAAGCCTTATTACTCGGTTTAAATGCCTTTATAATCCCATTATTGAAGTTATTTTGAATTGTTCTTATATTTTTTGATTAAAACAGATTGTAATTGATTGTTTGCCTTGGGAAACATGGAGCGAAAGCCATCCATCGTCAAGAAAAGTTCATTTATAGTCACTCATGCCTAGAAAAGCCTTAATACTCGCTTTAAATGCTTTTATAATCCCATAATTGAATTTAATTTGAATCTTTTTACATTTTTTGATTAAAACAGATTCTAATTGATTGTTTGCCTCGGGAAACGTGGAGTGAAAGCCGTCCATTGTCAAGAACAGATCATTTATAGTCACTCATGCCTAGAAAAGCCTTATTACTCGGTTTAAATGCCTTTATAATCCCATTATCAAATTTATTTTGAATTGTTTTTACATTTTCTGATTAAAACAGATTGTAATTGATTGTTTGCCTTGGGAAACTTGGAGCTAAAGCCATCCATTGTCAAGAAAAGATCGTTTATAGTCACTCATGCCTAGAAAACCTTATTACTCGGTTTAAATGCCTTTATAATCCCATTATCAAATTTATTTTGAATTTTTTTACATTTTTTGATTAAAACATATTGTAATTGATTGTTTGCCTCGGGAAACTTGGAGCGAAAGCCACCCATTGTCAAGAAAAGTTCATTTATAGTCACTTATGCCTAGCAAAGCCTTATTACTCGGTTTAAATGCCTTTATAATCCCATTATTGAATGTATTTTGAATTGTTTTTAGATTTTTTAATTAAAACAGATTGTAATTGATTGTTTGCCTCGGGAAACATGGAGTGAAAACCATCCATTGTCCAGAAAAGATCATTTATAGTCACTCATGCCTAGAAAAGCCTTATTACTCGGTTTAAATGCCTTTATAATCCCATTATTGAATTTATTTTGAATTGTTTTTACATTTTTTGATTAAAACAGATTGTAATTGATTGTTTGCCTCGGGAAACATGGAGCGAAAGCCATCCATTGTCAAGAAAAGATCATTTATAGTCACTCATGCCTAGAAAAGCCTTATTACTTAGTTTAAATGCCTTTATAATCCCATTATTGAATTTATTTTGAATTGTTTTTACATTTTTTGATTAAAACAGATTGTAATTGATTGTTTGCCTCGGGAAATATGGAGCGAAAGCCATCCATAGTGAAGAAAAAATCATTTGTAGTCACTCATGCTTAGAAAAGCATTATTACTCGGTTTAAATGCCTTTATAAACCCATTATTGAATTTATTTTGAATTATTTTTACATTTTTTGATTAAAACAGATTGTAATTGATTGTTTGCCTCGGGAAACATGGAGCGAAAACCATCCATTGTCAAGAAAAGATCATTTATAGTCACTCATGCCTAGAAAAGCCTTATTACTCGGTTTAAATGCCTTTATAATCCCATTATTGAATTTATTTTGAATTGTTTTTACATTTTTTGATTAAAACAGATTGTAATTGATTGTTTGCCTCGGGAAATATGGAGCGAAAGCCATCCATTGTCAAGAAAAGATCATTTATAGTCACTCATGCCTAGATAAGCCTTATTACTCGGTTTAAATGCCTTTATAATCCCATTATTGAATTTATTTTGAATTGTTTTTACATTTTTTGATTAAAACAGATTGTAATTGACTGTTTGCCTCGGGAAATATGGAGCGAAAGCCATCCATTGTCAAGAAAAGATCATTTATAGTCACTCATGCCTAGATAAGCCTTATTACTCGGTTTAAATGCCTTTATAATCCCATTATTGAATTTATTTTGAATTGTTTTTACATTTTTTGATTAAAACAGATTGTAATTGATTGTTTGCCTCGGGAAACATGGAGCGAAAACCATCCATTGTCAAGAAAAGATCATTTATAGTCACTCATGCCTAGAAAAGCCTTATTACTCGGTTTAAATGCCTTTATAATCCCATTATTGAATTTATTTTGAATTTTTTTTACATTTTTTGATTACAACAGATTGTAATTGATTGTTTGCCTCGGGAAACATGGAGCGAAAGCCATCCATTGTCAAGAAAAGATCATTTATAGCCACTCATGCCTAGAAAAGCCTTATTACTCGGTTTAAATGCCTTTATAATCCCATTATTGAATTTATTTTGAATTGTTTTTACATTTTTTGATTAAAACAGATTGTAATTGATTGTTTGCCTCGGGAAACATGGAGCGAAAACCATCCATTGTCAAGAAAAGATCATTTATAGTCACTCATGCCTAGAAAAGCCTTATTACTCGGTTTAAATGTTTTTATAATCCCATTATTGAATTTATTTTGAAATTTTTTTACTTTTTTTGATTAAAACAGAGTGTAATTGATTGTTTACCTCGGGAAACATGGAGCGAAAGCCATCCATAGTCAAGAAAAGTTCATTTATAGTCACTTATGCCTAGCAAAGCCTTATTACTCGGTTTAAATGCCTTTATAATCCCATTATTGAATTTATTTTGAATTTTTTTTTACATTTTTTGATTAAAACATATTGTAATTGATTGTTTGCCTCGGGAAACATGGAGCAAAACCCATCCATTGTCAAGAATAGATCATTTATAGTCACTCATGCCTAGAAAAGCCTTATTACTCGGTTTAAATGCTTTTATAATCCCATTATTGAATTTATTTTGAATTTTTTTTACATTTTTTGATTAAAACAGATTGTAATTGATTGTTTGCCTCGGGAAACATGGAGCGAAAGCCATCCATAGTCAAGAAAAGATCATTTATAGTCACTCATGCCTAGAAAAGCCTTATTACTCGGTTTAAATGCTTTTATAATCCCATTATTGAATTTATTTTGAATTTTTTTTACATTTTTTGATTAAAACAGATTGTAATTGATTGTTTGCCTCGGGAAACATGGAGCGAAAGCCATCCATTGTCAAGAAAAGATCATCTATAGTCACTCATGCCTAGAAAAGCCTTATTACTTAGTTTAAATGCCTTTATAATCCCATTATTGAATTTATTTTGAATTGTTTTTACATTTTTTGATTAAAATAGATTGTAATTGATTGTTTGCCTCGGGAAATATGGAGCGAAAGCCATCCATAGTGAAGAAAAAATCATTTGTAGTCACTCATGCTTAGAAAAGCCTTATTACTCGGTTTAAATGCCTTTATAATCCCATTATTGAATTTATTTTGAATTGTTTTTACATTTTTTGATTAAAACAGATTGTAATTGATTGTTTGCCTCGGGAAACATGGAGCGAAAACCATCCATTGTCAAGAAAAGATCATTTATAGTCACTCATGCCTAGAAAAGCCTTATTACTCGGTTTAAATGCCTTTATAATCCCATTATTGAATTTATTTTGAATTTTTTTTACATTTTTTGATTAAAACAGATTGTAATTGATTGTTTACCTTGGGAAATATGAAGCGAAAGCCATCCATTGTCAAGGAAAGATCATTTATAGCCACTCATGTTTAGAAAAGCCTTATTACTCGGTTTAAATGCCTTTATAATCCCATTATTGAATTTATTTTGAATTGTTTTTACATTTTTTGATTAAAACAGATTGTAATTGATTGTTTGCCTCGGGAAACATGGAGCGAAAACCATCCATTGTCAAGAAAAGATCATTTATAGTCACTCATGCCTAGAAAAGCCTTATTACTCGGTTTAAATGCCTTTATAATCCCATTATTGAATTTATTTTGAATTTTTTTTACATTTTTTGATTACAACAGATTGTAATTGATTGTTTGCCTCGGGAAACATGGAGCGAAAGCCATCCATTGTCAAGAAAAGATCATTTATAGCCACTCATGCCTAGAAAAGCCTTATTACTCGGTTTAAATGCCTTTATAATCCCATTATTGAATTTATTTTGAATTATTTTTACATTTTTTGATTAAAACAGATTGTAATTGATTGTTTGCCTCGAGAAACATGGAGCGAAAACCATCCATTGTCAAGAAAAGATCATTTATAGTCACTCATGCCTAGAAAAGCCTTATTACTCGGTTTAAATGCCTTTATAATCCCATTATTGAATTTATTTTGAAATTTTTTTACTTTTTTTGATTAAAACAGATTGTAATTGATTGTTTACCTCGGGAAACATGGAGCAAAAGCCATCCATAGTCAAGAAAAGTTCATTTATAGTCACTTATGCCTAGCAAAGCCTTATTACTCGGTTTAAATGCCTTTATAATCCCATTATTGAATTTATTTTGAATTTTTTTTACATTTTTTGATTAAAACAGATTGTAATTGATTGTTTGCCTCGAGAAACATGGAGCGAAAACCATCCATTGTCAAGAAAAGATCATTTATAGTCACTCATGCCTAGAAAAGCCTTATTACTCGGTTTAAATGCCTTTATAATCCCATTATTGAATTTATTTTGAAATTTTTTTACTTTTTTTGATTAAAACAGATTGTAATTGATTGTTTACCTCGGGAAACATGGAGCAAAAGCCATCCATAGTCAAGAAAAGTTCATTTATAGTCACTTATGCCTAGCAAAGCCTTATTACTCGGTTTAAATGCCTTTATAATCCCATTATTGAATTTATTTTGAATTATTTTTACATTTTTTGATTAAAACAGATTGTAATTGATTGTTTGCCTCGAGAAACATGGAGCGAAAACCATCCATTGTCAAGAAAAGATCATTTATAGTCACTCATGCCTAGAAAAGCCTCATTACTCGGTTTAAATGCCTTTATAATCTCATTATTGAATTTATTTTGAATTTTTTTTACATTTTTTGATTACAACAGATTGTAATTGATTGTTTGCCTCGAGAAACATGGAGCGAAAGCCATCCATTGTCAAGAAAAGATCATTTATAGCCACTCATGCCTAGAAAAGCCTTATTACTCGGTTTAAATGCCTTTATAATCCCATTATTGAATTTATTTTGAATTGTTTTTACATTTTTTGATTAAAACAGATTGTAATTGATTGTTTGCCTCGGGAAACATGGAGCGAAAACCATCCATTGTCAAGAAAAGATCATTTATAGTCACTCATGCCTAGAAAAGCCTTATTACTCGGTTTAAATGTTTTTATAATCCCATTATTGAATTTATTTTGAAATTTTTTTACTTTTTTTGATTAAAACAGATTGTAATTGATTGTTTACCTCGGGAAACATGGAGCGAAAGCCATCCATAGTCAAGTAAAGTTCATTTATAGTCACTTATGCCTAGCAAAGCCTTATTACTCGGTTTAAATGCCTTTATAATCCCATTATTGAATTTATTTTGAATTTTTTTTTACATTTTTTGATTAAAACATATTGTAATTGATTGTTTGCCTCGGGAAACATGGAGCAAAACCCATCCATTGTCAAGAATAGATCATTTATAGTCACTCATGCCTAGAAAAGCCTTATTACTCGGTTTAAATGCTTTTATAATCCCATTATTGAATTTATTTTGAATTTTTTTTACATTTTTTGATTAAAACAGATTGTAATTGATTGTTTGCCTCGGGAAACATGGAGTGAAAGCCATCCATAGTCAAGAAAAGTTCATTTATAGTCACTTATGCCTAGCAAAGCCTTATTACTCGGTTTAAATGCCTTTATAATCCCATTATTGAATTTATTTTGAATTGTTTTTACATTTTTTGATTAAAACAGATTGTAATTGATTGTTTGCCTCGGGAAACATGGAGCGAAAGCCATCCATTGTCAAGAAAAGATCATTTATAGCCACTCATGCCTAGAAAAGCCTTATTACTCGGTTTAAATGCTTTTTAAATCCTATTATTGAATTTATTTTGAATTGTTTTTACATTTTTTTATTAAAACAGATTGTAATTGATTGTTTGCCTCGGGAAACATGGAGCGAAAGGCATCCATTGTCAAGAAAAGATCATTTACAGTCACTCATGCCTAGAAAAGCCTTATTACTTAGTTTAAATGCCTTTATAATCCCATTATTGAATTTATTTTGAATTGTTTTTACATTTTTTGATTAAAACAGATTGTAATTGATTGTTTGCCTCGAGAAATATGGAGCGAAAGCCATCCATTGTCAAGAAAAGATCATTTATAGTCACTCATGCCTAGATAAGCCTTATTACTCGGTTTAAATGCCTTTATAATCCCATTATTGAATTTATTTTGAATTGTTTTTACATTTTTTTATTAAAACAGATTGTATTTGATTGTTTGCCTCGGGAAACATGGAGCGAAAGCCATCCATTGTCAAGAAAAGATCATTTATAGTCACTCATGCCTAGAAAAGCCTTATTACTCTGTTGAAATGCCTTTATAATCCCATTATTGAATTTATTTTGAATTGTTTTTATATTTTTTGATTAAAACAGATTGTAATTGATTGTTTGCCGTGGGAAAGATGGAGCGAAAGCCATCCATTGTCAAGAAAAGATCATTTATAGTCACTCATGCCTAGAAAAGCCTTATTACTCGGTTTAAATGCCTTTATAATCCCATTATTGAATTTATTTTGAATTTTTTTTACATTTTTTGATTAAAACATATTGTCATTGATTGTTTCCCTCGGTAAACATGGAGCAAAACCCATCCATTGTCAAGAATAGATCATTTATAGCCACTCATGCCTAGAAAAGCCTTATTACTCGGTTTAAATGCCTTTATAATCCCATTATTGAATTTATTTTGAATTGTTTTTATATTTTTTGATTAAAAGAGATTGTAATTGATTGTTTACCGTGGGAAACATGGAGCGAAAGCCATCCATTGTCAAGAAAAGATCATATATAGTCACTCTTGCCTAGAAAAGCCTTATTACTCGGTTTAAATGCCTTTATAATCCCATTATTGAATTTATTTTGAAATTTTTATACATTTTTTGACTAAAACAGATTGTAATTTATTGTTTACCTCAGGAAACATGGAGCGAAAACCATCCATAGTCAAGAAAAGTTCATTTATAGTCACTTATGCCTAGCAAAGCCTTATTACTCGGTTTAAATCCCTTTATAATCCCATTATTGAATTTATTTTGAATTGTTTTTATATTTTTTGATTAAAACAGATTGTAATTGATTGTTTGCCGTGGGAAACATGGAGCGAAAGCCATCCATTGTCAAGAAAAGATCATTTATAGCCACTCATGCCTAGAAAAGCCTTATTACTCGGTTTAAATGCCTTTATAATCCCATTATTGAATTTATTTTGAATTTTGTTAACATTTTTTGATTAAAACATATTGTAATTGATTGTTTGCCTCGGTAAACATGGAGCAAAACCCATCCATTGTCAAGAATAGATCATTTATAGTCACTTATGCCTAAAAAAGCCTTATTACTCGATTTAAATGCTTTTTAAATCCCATTATTGAATTTATTTTGAATTGTTTTTACATTTTTTGATTAAAACAGATTGTAATTGATTGTTTGCCTCGGGAAACACGGAGCGAAAGCCATCGACTGTCAGGAAAAGATCATTTACAGTCACTCATGCCTAGAAAAGCCTTATTACTTAGTTTAAATGCCTTTATAATCCCATTATTGAGTTTATTTTGAATTGTTTTTACATTTTTTGATTAAAACAGATTGTAATTGATTGTTTGCCTCGGGCAATATGGAGCGAAAGCCATCCATTGTCAAGAAAAGATCATTTATAGTCACTCATGCCTAGATAAGCCTTATTACTCGATTTAAATGCCTTTATAATCCCATTATTGAATTTATTTTGAATTGTTTTTAAATTTTTTGATTAAAACAGATTGTTTCCCTTGGGAAACATGGAGCGAAAGCCATCCATTGTCAAGAAAAGATCATTTATAGTCACTCATGCCTAGAAAAGCCTTATTACTCGGTTTAAATGCCTTTATAATCCCATTATTGAATTTATTTTGAATTTTTTTTACATTTTTTGATTAAAACATATTGTAATTGATTGTTTCCCTCGGTAAACATGGAGCAAAACCCATCCATTGTCAAGAATAGATCATTTATAGTCACTTATGCCTAAAAAAGCCTTATTACTCGGTTTAAATGCTTTTTAAATCCCATTATTGAATTTATTTTGAATTGTTTTTACATTTTTTGATTAAAACAGATTGTAATTGATTGTTTGCCTCGGGAAACATGGAGCGAAAGCCATCCATTGTCAAGAAAAGATCATTTACAGTCACTCATGCCTTGAAAAGCCTTATTACTTAGTTTAAATGCCTTTATAATCCCATTATTGAGTTTATTTTGAATTGTTTTTACATTTTTTGATTAAAACAGATTGTAATTGATTGTTTGCCTCGGGAAATATGGAGCGAAAGCCATCCATTGTCAAGAAAAGATCATTTATAGTCACTCATGCCTAGATAAGCCTTATTACTCGGTTTAAATGCCTTTATAATCCCATTATTGAATTTATTTTGAATTGTTTTTACATTTTTTGATTAAAACAGATTGTAATTGATTGTTTGCCTCGGGAAACATGGAGCGAAAGCCATCCATTGTCAAGAAAAGATCATTTACAGTCACTCATGCCTAGAAAAGCCTTATTACTTAGTTTAAATGCCTTTATAATCCCATTATTGAGTTTATTTTGAATTGTTTTTACATTTTTTGATTAAAACAGATTGTAATTGATTGTTTTCCTTGGGAAATATGGAGCGAAAGCCATCCATTGTCAAGAAAAGATCATTTATAGTCACTCATGCCTAGAAAAGCCTTATTACTCGGTTTAAATGCCTTTATAATCCCATTATTGAATTTATTTTAAATTGTTTTTACATTTTTTGATTAAAACAGATTGTAATTGATTGTTTGCCTCGGGAAACATGGAGCGAAAGCCATCCATTTTCAAGAAAAGATCATTTATAGTCACTCATGCCTAGAAAAGCCTTATTTCTCGGTTTAAATGCCTTTATAATCCCATTATTGAATTTATTTTGAATTTTTTTTACATTTTTTGATTAAAACATATTGTAATTGTTTGTTTGCCTCGGGAAACATGGAGCAAAACCCATCCATTGTCAATAATAGATCATTTATAGTCACTTATGCCTAAAAAAGCCTTATTACTCGGTTTAAATGCTTTTTAAATCCCATTATTGAATTTATTTTGAATTGTTTTTACATTTTTTGATTAAAACAGATTGTAATTGATTGTTTGCCTCGGGAAACATGGAGCGAAAGCCATCCATTGTCAAGAAAAGATCATTTACAGTCACTCATGCCTAGAAAAGCCTTATTACTTAGTTTAAATGCCTTTATAATCCCATTATTGAGTTTATTTTGAATTGTTTTTACATTTTTTTGATTAAAACAGATTGTAATTGATTGTTTGCCTCGGGAAATATGGAGCGAAAGCCATCCATTGTCAAGAAAAGATCATTTATAGTCACTCATGCCTAGATAAGCCTTATTACTCGGTTTAAATGCCTTTATAATCCCATTATTGAATTTATTTTGAATTGTTTTTACATTTTTTGATTAAAACAGATTGTAATTGATTGTGTGCCTCGGGAAACATGGAGCGAAAGCCATCCATTTTCAAGAAAAGATCATTTATAGTCACTCATGCCTAGAAAAAGACTTATTTCTCGGTTTAAATGCCTTTATAATCCCATTATTGAATTTATTTTGAATTGTTTTTACATTTTTTGATTAAAACATATTGTAATTGATTGTTTGCCTCAGGAAACATGGAGGGAAAGCCATCCATTGTCAAGAAAAGATCATTTATAGTCACTCATGCCTAGAAAAGCCTTATTACTCGGTTTAAATGCCTTTATAATCCCATTATTGAATTTATTTTGAATTGTTTTTATATTTTTTGATTAAAAGAGATTGTAATTGATTGTTTACCGTGGGAAACATGGAGCGAAAGCCATCCATTGTCAAGAAAAGATCATATATAGTCACTCTTGCCTAGAAAAGCCTTATTACTCGGTTTAAATGCCTTTATAATCCCATTATTGAATTTATTTTGAAATTTTTATACATTTTTTGACTAAAACAGATTGTAATTTATTGTTTACCTCAGGAAACATGGAGCGAAAACCATCCATAGTCAAGAAAAGTTCATTTATAGTCACTCATGCCTAGAAAAGCCTTATTACTCGGTTTAAATGCCTTTATAATCCCATTATTGAATTTATTTTAAATTGTTTTTACATTTTTTGATTAAAACAGATTGTAATTGATTGTTTGCCTCGGGAAACATGGAGCGAAAGCCATCCATTTTCAAGAAAAGATCATTTATAGTCACTCATGCCTAGAAAAGCCTTATTTCTCGGTTTAAATGCCTTTATAATCCCATTATTGAATTTATTTTGAATTGTTTTTACATTTTTTGATTAAAACAGATTGTAATTGATTGTTTGCCTCGGGAAACATGGAGCGAAAGCCATCCATTGTCAAGAAAAGATCATTTACAGTCACTCATGCCTAGAAAAGCCTTATTACTTAGTTTAAATGCCTTTATAATCCCATTATTGAGTTTATTTTGAATTGTTTTTACATTTTTTGATTAAAACAGATTGTAATTGATTGTTTTCCTTGGGAAATATGGAGCGAAAGCCATCCATTGTCAAGAAAAGATCATTTATAGTCACTCATGCCTAGAAAAGCCTTATTACTCGGTTTAAATGCCTTTATAATCCCATTATTGAATTTATTTTAAATTGTTTTTACATTTTTTGATTAAAACAGATTGTAATTGATTGTTTGCCTCGGGAAACATGGAGCGAAAGCCATCCATTTTCAAGAAAAGATCATTTATAGTCACTCATGCCTAGAAAAGCCTTATTTCTCGGTTTAAATGCCTTTATAATCCCATTATTGAATTTATTTTGAATTTTTTTTACATTTTTTGATTAAAACATATTGTAATTGTTTGTTTGCCTCGGGAAACATGGAGCAAAACCCATCCATTGTCAATAATAGATCATTTATAGTCACTTATGCCTAAAAAAGCCTTATTACTCGGTTTAAATGCTTTTTAAATCCCATTATTGAATTTATTTTGAATTGTTTTTACATTTTTTGATTAAAACAGATTGTAATTGATTGTTTGCCTCGGGAAACATGGAGCGAAAGCCATCCATTGTCAAGAAAAGATCATTTACAGTCACTCATGCCTAGAAAAGCCTTATTACTTAGTTTAAATGCCTTTATAATCCCATTATTGAGTTTATTTTGAATTGTTTTTACATTTTTTGATTAAAACAGATTGTAATTGATTGTTTGCCTCGGGAAATATGGAGCGAAAGCCATCCATTGTCAAGAAAAGATCATTTATAGTCACTCATGCCTAGATAAGCCTTATTACTCGGTTTAAATGCCTTTATAATCCCATTATTGAATTTATTTTGAATAGTTTTTACATTTTTTGATTAAAACAGATTGTAATTGATTGTGTGCCTCGGGAAACATGGAGCGAAAGCCATCCATTTTCAAGAAAAGATCATTTATAGTCACTCATGCCTAGAAAAAGACTTATTTCTCGGTTTAAATGCCTTTATAATCCCATTATTGAATTTATTTTGAATTGTTTTTACATTTTTTGATTAAAACATATTGTAATTGATTGTTTGCCTCAGGAAACATGGAGGGAAAGCCATCCATTGTCAAGAAAAGATCATTTATAGTCACTCATGCCTAGAAAAGCCTTATTACTCGGTTTAAATGCCTTTATAATCCCATTATTGAATTTATTTTGAATTGTTTTTATATTTTTTGATTAAAAGAGATTGTAATTGATTGTTTACCGTGGGAAACATGGAGCGAAAGCCATCCATTGTCAAGAAAAGATCATATATAGTCACTCTTGCCTAGAAAAGCCTTATTACTCGGTTTAAATGCCTTTATAATCCCATTATTGAATTTATTTTGAAATTTTTATACATTTTTTGACTAAAACAGATTGTAATTTATTGTTTACCTCAGGAAACATGGAGCGAAAACCATCCATAGTCAAGAAAAGTTCATTTATAGTCACTCATGCCTAGAAAAGCCTTATTACTCGGTTTAAATGCCTTTATAATCCCATTATTGAATTTATTTTAAATTGTTTTTACATTTTTTGATTAAAACAGATTGTAATTGATTGTTTGCCTCGGGAAACATGGAGCGAAAGCCATCCATTTTCAAGAAAAGATCATTTATAGTCACTCATGCCTAGAAAAGCCTTATTTCTCGGTTTAAATGCCTTTATAATCCCATTATTGAATTTATTTTGAATTGTTTTTACATTTTTTGATTAAAACAGATTGTAATTGATTGTTTGCCTCGGGAAACATGGAGCGAAAGCCATCCATTGTCAAGAAAAGATCATTTACAGTCACTCATGCCTAGAAAAGCCTTATTACTTAGTTTAAATGCCTTTATAATCCCATTATTGAGTTTATTTTGAATTGTTTTTACATTTTTTGATTAAAACAGATTGTAATTGATTGTTTTCCTTGGGAAATATGGAGCGAAAGCCATCCATTGTCAAGAAAAGATCATTTATAGTCACTCATGCCTAGAAAAGCCTTATTACTCGGTTTAAATGCCTTTATAATCCCATTATTGAATTTATTTTAAATTGTTTTTACATTTTTTGATTAAAACAGATTGTAATTGATTGTTTGCCTCGGGAAACATGGAGCGAAAGCCATCCATTTTCAAGAAAAGATCATTTATAGTCACTCATGCCTAGAAAAGCCTTATTTCTCGGTTTAAATGCCTTTATAATCCCATTATTGAATTTATTTTGAATTTTTTTTACATTTTTTGATTAAAACATATTGTAATTGTTTGTTTGCCTCGGGAAACATGGAGCAAAACCCATCCATTGTCAATAATAGATCATTTATAGTCACTTATGCCTAAAAAAGCCTTATTACTCGGTTTAAATGCTTTTTAAATCCCATTATTGAATTTATTTTGAATTGTTTTTACATTTTTTGATTAAAACAGATTGTAATTGATTGTTTGCCTCGGGAAACATGGAGCGAAAGCCATCCATTGTCAAGAAAAGATCATTTACAGTCACTCATGCCTAGAAAAGCCTTATTACTTAGTTTAAATGCCTTTATAATCCCATTATTGAGTTTATTTTGAATTGTTTTTACATTTTTTGATTAAAACAGATTGTAATTGATTGTTTGCCTCGGGAAATATGGAGCGAAAGCCATCCATTGTCAAGAAAAGATCATTTATAGTCACTCATGCCTAGATAAGCCTTATTACTCGGTTTAAATGCCTTTATAATCCCATTATTGAATTTATTTTGAATTGTTTTTACATTTTTTGATTAAAACAGATTGTAATTGATTGTGTGCCTCGGGAAACATGGAGCGAAAGCCATCCATTTTCAAGAAAAGATCATTTATAGTCACTCATGCCTAGAAAAAGACTTATTTCTCGGTTTAAATGCCTTTATAATCCCATTATTGAATTTATTTTGAATTGTTTTTACATTTTTTGATTAAAACATATTGTAATTGATTGTTTGCCTCGGGAAACATGGAGCGAAAGCCATCCATTTTCAAGAAAAGATCATTTATAGTCACTCATGCCTAGAAAAGCCTTATTTCTCGGTTTAAATGCCTTTATAATCCCATTATTGAATTTATTTTGAATTTTTTTTACATTTTTTGATTAAAACATATTGTAATTGTTTGTTTGCCTCGGGAAACATGGAGCAAAACCCATCCATTGTCAATAATAGATCATTTATAGTCACTTATGCCTAAAAAAGCCTTATTACTCGGTTTAAATGCTTTTTAAATCCCATTATTGAATTTATTTTGAATTGTTTTTACATTTTTTGATTAAAACAGATTGTAATTGATTGTTTGCCTCGGGAAACATGGAGCGAAAGCCATCCATTGTCAAGAAAAGATCATTTACAGTCACTCATGCCTTGAAAAGCCTTATTACTTAGTTTAAATGCCTTTATAATCCCATTATTGAGTTTATTTTGAATTGTTTTTACATTTTTTGATTAAAACAGATTGTAATTGATTGTTTGCCTCGGGAAATATGGAGCGAAAGCCATCCATTGTCAAGAAAAGATCATTTATAGTCACTCATGCCTAGATAAGCCTTATTACTCGGTTTAAATGCCTTTATAATCCCATTATTGAATTTATTTTGAATTGTTTTTACATTTTTTGATTAAAACAGATTGTAATTGATTGTTTGCCTCGGGAAACATGGAGCGAAAGCCATCCATTGTCAAGAAAAGATCATTTACAGTCACTCATGCCTAGAAAAGCCTTATTACTTAGTTTAAATGCCTTTATAATCCCATTATTGAGTTTATTTTGAATTGTTTTTACATTTTTTGATTAAAACAGATTGTAATTGATTGTTTTCCTTGGGAAATATGGAGCGAAAGCCATCCATTGTCAAGAAAAGATCATTTATAGTCACTCATGCCTAGAAAAGCCTTATTACTCGGTTTAAATGCCTTTATAATCCCATTATTGAATTTATTTTAAATTGTTTTTACATTTTTTGATTAAAACAGATTGTAATTGATTGTTTGCCTCGGGAAACATGGAGCGAAAGCCATCCATTTTCAAGAAAAGATCATTTATAGTCACTCATGCCTAGAAAAGCCTTATTTCTCGGTTTAAATGCCTTTATAATCCCATTATTGAATTTATTTTGAATTTTTTTTACATTTTTTGATTAAAACATATTGTAATTGTTTGTTTGCCTCGGGAAACATGGAGCAAAACCCATCCATTGTCAATAATAGATCATTTATAGTCACTTATGCCTAAAAAAGCCTTATTACTCGGTTTAAATGCTTTTTAAATCCCATTATTGAATTTATTTTGAATTGTTTTTACATTTTTTGATTAAAACAGATTGTAATTGATTGTTTGCCTCGGGAAACATGGAGCGAAAGCCATCCATTGTCAAGAAAAGATCATTTACAGTCACTCATGCCTAGAAAAGCCTTATTACTTAGTTTAAATGCCTTTATAATCCCATTATTGAGTTTATTTTGAATTGTTTTTACATTTTTTTGATTAAAACAGATTGTAATTGATTGTTTGCCTCGGGAAATATGGAGCGAAAGCCATCCATTGTCAAGAAAAGATCATTTATAGTCACTCATGCCTAGATAAGCCTTATTACTCGGTTTAAATGCCTTTATAATCCCATTATTGAATTTATTTTGAATTGTTTTTACATTTTTTGATTAAAACAGATTGTAATTGATTGTGTGCCTCGGGAAACATGGAGCGAAAGCCATCCATTTTCAAGAAAAGATCATTTATAGTCACTCATGCCTAGAAAAAGACTTATTTCTCGGTTTAAATGCCTTTATAATCCCATTATTGAATTTATTTTGAATTGTTTTTACATTTTTTGATTAAAACATATTGTAATTGATTGTTTGCCTCAGGAAACATGGAGGGAAAGCCATCCATTGTCAAGAAAAGATCATTTATAGTCACTCATGCCTAGAAAAGCCTTATTACTCGGTTTAAATGCCTTTATAATCCCATTATTGAATTTATTTTGAATTGTTTTTATATTTTTTGATTAAAAGAGATTGTAATTGATTGTTTACCGTGGGAAACATGGAGCGAAAGCCATCCATTGTCAAGAAAAGATCATATATAGTCACTCTTGCCTAGAAAAGCCTTATTACTCGGTTTAAATGCCTTTATAATCCCATTATTGAATTTATTTTGAAATTTTTATACATTTTTTGACTAAAACAGATTGTAATTTATTGTTTACCTCAGGAAACATGGAGCGAAAACCATCCATAGTCAAGAAAAGTTCATTTATAGTCACTCATGCCTAGAAAAGCCTTATTACTCGGTTTAAATGCCTTTATAATCCCATTATTGAATTTATTTTAAATTGTTTTTACATTTTTTGATTAAAACAGATTGTAATTGATTGTTTGCCTCGGGAAACATGGAGCGAAAGCCATCCATTTTCAAGAAAAGATCATTTATAGTCACTCATGCCTAGAAAAGCCTTATTTCTCGGTTTAAATGCCTTTATAATCCCATTATTGAATTTATTTTGAATTGTTTTTACATTTTTTGATTAAAACAGATTGTAATTGATTGTTTGCCTCGGGAAACATGGAGCGAAAGCCATCCATTGTCAAGAAAAGATCATTTACAGTCACTCATGCCTAGAAAAGCCTTATTACTTAGTTTAAATGCCTTTATAATCCCATTATTGAGTTTATTTTGAATTGTTTTTACATTTTTTGATTAAAACAGATTGTAATTGATTGTTTTCCTTGGGAAATATGGAGCGAAAGCCATCCATTGTCAAGAAAAGATCATTTATAGTCACTCATGCCTAGAAAAGCCTTATTACTCGGTTTAAATGCCTTTATAATCCCATTATTGAATTTATTTTAAATTGTTTTTACATTTTTTGATTAAAACAGATTGTAATTGATTGTTTGCCTCGGGAAACATGGAGCGAAAGCCATCCATTTTCAAGAAAAGATCATTTATAGTCACTCATGCCTAGAAAAGCCTTATTTCTCGGTTTAAATGCCTTTATAATCCCATTATTGAATTTATTTTGAATTTTTTTTACATTTTTTGATTAAAACATATTGTAATTGTTTGTTTGCCTCGGGAAACATGGAGCAAAACCCATCCATTGTCAATAATAGATCATTTATAGTCACTTATGCCTAAAAAAGCCTTATTACTCGGTTTAAATGCTTTTTAAATCCCATTATTGAATTTATTTTGAATTGTTTTTACATTTTTTGATTAAAACAGATTGTAATTGATTGTTTGCCTCGGGAAACATGGAGCGAAAGCCATCCATTGTCAAGAAAAGATCATTTACAGTCACTCATGCCTAGAAAAGCCTTATTACTTAGTTTAAATGCCTTTATAATCCCATTATTGAGTTTATTTTGAATTGTTTTTACATTTTTTGATTAAAACAGATTGTAATTGATTGTTTGCCTCGGGAAATATGGAGCGAAAGCCATCCATTGTCAAGAAAAGATCATTTATAGTCACTCATGCCTAGATAAGCCTTATTACTCGGTTTAAATGCCTTTATAATCCCATTATTGAATTTATTTTGAATTGTTTTTACATTTTTTGATTAAAACAGATTGTAATTGATTGTGTGCCTCGGGAAACATGGAGCGAAAGCCATCCATTTTCAAGAAAAGATCATTTATAGTCACTCATGCCTAGAAAAAGACTTATTTCTCGGTTTAAATGCCTTTATAATCCCATTATTGAATTTATTTTGAATTGTTTTTACATTTTTTGATTAAAACATATTGTAATTGATTGTTTGCCTCAGGAAACATGGAGGGAAAGCCATCCATTGTCAAGAAAAGATCATTTATAGTCACTCATGCCTAGAAAAGCCTTATTACTCGGTTTAAATGCCTTTATAATCCCATTATTGAATTTATTTTGAATTGTTTTTATATTTTTTGATTAAAAGAGATTGTAATTGATTGTTTACCGTGGGAAACATGGAGCGAAAGCCATCCATTGTCAAGAAAAGATCATATATAGTCACTCTTGCCTAGAAAAGCCTTATTACTCGGTTTAAATGCCTTTATAATCCCATTATTGAATTTATTTTGAAATTTTTATACATTTTTTGACTAAAACAGATTGTAATTTATTGTTTACCTCAGGAAACATGGAGCGAAAACCATCCATAGTCAAGAAAAGTTCATTTATAGTCACTTATGCCTAGCAAAGCCTTATTACTCGGTTTAAATCCCTTTATAATCCCATTATTGAATTTATTTTGAATTGTTTTTATATTTTTTGATTAAAACAGATTGTAATTGATTGTTTGCCGTGGGAAACATGGAGCGAAAGCCATCCATTGTCAAGAAAAGATCATTTATAGCCACTCATGCCTAGAAAAGCCTTATTACTCGGTTTAAATGCCTTTATAATCCCATTATTGAATTTATTTTGAATTTTGTTAACATTTTTTGATTAAAACATATTGTAATTGATTGTTTGCCTCGGTAAACATGGAGCAAAACCAATCCATTGTCAAGAATAGATCATTTATAGTCACTTATGCCTAAAAAAGCCTTATTACTCGATTTAAATGCTTTTTAAATCCCATTATTGAATTTATTTTGAATTGTTTTTACATTTTTTGATTAAAACAGATTGTAATTGATTGTTTGCCTCGGGAAACACGGAGCGAAAGCCATCGACTGTCAGGAAAAGATCATTTACAGTCACTCATGCCTAGAAAAGCCTTATTACTTAGTTTAAATGCCTTTATAATCCCATTATTGAGTTTATTTTGAATTGTTTTTACATTTTTTGATTAAAACAGATTGTAATTGATTGTTTGCCTCGGGCAATATGGAGCGAAAGCCATCCATTGTCAAGAAAAGATCATTTATAGTCACTCATGCCTAGATAAGCCTTATTACTCGATTTAAATGCCTTTATAATCCCATTATTGAATTTATTTTGAATTGTTTTTAAATTTTTTGATTAAAACAGATTGTTTCCCTTGGGAAACATGGAGCGAAAGCCATCCATTGTCAAGAAAAGATCATTTATAGTCACTCATGCCTAGAAAAGCCTTATTACTCGGTTTAAATGCCTTTATAATCCCATTATTGAATTTATTTTGAATTTTTTTTACATTTTTTGATTAAAACATATTGTAATTGATTGTTTCCCTCGGTAAACATGGAGCAAAACCCATCCATTGTCAAGAATAGATCATTTATAGTCACTTATGCCTAAAAAAGCCTTATTACTCGGTTTAAATGCTTTTTAAATCCCATTATTGAATTTATTTTGAATTGTTTTTACATTTTTTGATTAAAACAGATTGTAATTGATTGTTTGCCTCGGGAAACATGGAGCGAAAGCCATCCATTGTCAAGAAAAGATCATTTACAGTCACTCATGCCTTGAAAAGCCTTATTACTTAGTTTAAATGCCTTTATAATCCCATTATTGAGTTTATTTTGAATTGTTTTTACATTTTTTGATTAAAACAGATTGTAATTGATTGTTTGCCTCGGGAAATATGGAGCGAAAGCCATCCATTGTCAAGAAAAGATCATTTATAGTCACTCATGCCTAGATAAGCCTTATTACTCGGTTTAAATGCCTTTATAATCCCATTATTGAATTTATTTTGAATTGTTTTTACATTTTTTGATTAAAACAGATTGTAATTGATTGTTTGCCTCGGGAAACATGGAGCGAAAGCCATCCATTGTCAAGAAAAGATCATTTACAGTCACTCATGCCTAGAAAAGCCTTATTACTTAGTTTAAATGCCTTTATAATCCCATTATTGAGTTTATTTTGAATTGTTTTTACATTTTTTGATTAAAACAGATTGTAATTGATTGTTTTCCTTGGGAAATATGGAGCGAAAGCCATCCATTGTCAAGAAAAGATCATTTATAGTCACTCATGCCTAGATAAGCCTTATTACTCGGTTTAAATGCCTTTATAATCCCATTATTGAATTTATTTTAAATTGTTTTTACATTTTTTGATTAAAACAGATTGTAATTGATTGTTTGCCTCGGGAAACATGGAGCGAAAGCCATCCATTTTCAAGAAAAGATCATTTATAGTCACTCATGCCTAGAAAAGCCTTATTTCTCGGTTTCAATGCCTTTATAATCCCATTATTGAATTTATTTTGAATTTTTTTTACATTTTTTGATTAAAACATATTGTAATTGTTTGTTTGCCTCGGGAAACATGGAGCAAAACCCATCCATTGTCAATAATAGATCATTTATAGTCACTTATGCCTAAAAAAACCTTATTACTCGGTTTAAATGCTTTTTAAATCCCATTATTGAATTTATTTTGAATTGTTTTTACATTTTTTGATTAAAACAGATTGTAATTGATTGTTTGCCTCGGGAAACATGGAGCGAAAGCCATCCATTGTCAAGAAAAGATCATTTACAGTCACTCATGCCTAGAAAAGCCTTATTACTTAGTTTAAATGCCTTTATAATCCCATTATTGAGTTTATTTTGAATTGTTTTTACATTTTTTGATTAAAACAGATTGTAATTGATTGTTTGCCTCGGGAAATATGGAGCGAAAGCCATCCATTGTCAAGAAAAGATCATTTATAGTCACTCATGCCTAGATAAGCCTTATTACTCGGTTTAAATGCCTTTATAATCCCATTATTGAATTTATTTTGAATTGTTTTTACATTTTTTGATTAAAACAGATTGTAATTGATTGTGTGCCTCGGGAAACATGGAGCGAAAGCCATCCATTGTCAAGAAAAGATCATTTACAGTCACTCATGCCTAGAAAAGCCTTATTACTTAGTTTAAATGCCTTTATAATCCCATTATTGAGTTTATTTTGAATTGTTTTTACATTTTTTGATTAAAACAGATTGTAATTGATTGTTTTCCTTGGGAAATATGGAGCGAAAGCCATCCATTGTCAAGAAAAGATCATTTATAGTCACTCATGCCTAGATAAGCCTTATTACTCGGTTTAAATGCCTTTATAATCCCATTATTGAATTTATTTTAAATTGTTTTTACATTTTTTGATTAAAACAGATTGTAATTGATTGTTTGCCTCGGGAAACATGGAGCGAAAGCCATCCATTTTCAAGAAAAGATCATTTATAGTCACTCATGCCTAGAAAAGCCTTATTTCTCGGTTTCAATGCCTTTATAATCCCATTATTGAATTTATTTTGAATTTTTTTTACATTTTTTGATTAAAACATATTGTAATTGTTTGTTTGCCTCGGGAAACATGGAGCAAAACCCATCCATTGTCAATAATAGATCATTTATAGTCACTTATGCCTAAAAAAGCCTTATTACTCGGTTTAAATGCTTTTTAAATCCCATTATTGAATTTATTTTGAATTGTTTTTACATTTTTTGATTAAAACAGATTGTAATTGATTGTTTGCCTCGGGAAACATGGAGCGAAAGCCATCCATTGTCAAGAAAAGATCATTTACAGTCACTCATGCCTAGAAAAGCCTTATTACTTAGTTTAAATGCCTTTATAATCCCATTATTGAGTTTATTTTGAATTGTTTTTACATTTTTTGATTAAAACAGATTGTAATTGATTGTTTGCCTCGGGAAATATGGAGCGAAAGCCATCCATTGTCAAGAAAAGATCATTTATAGTCACTCATGCCTAGATAAGCCTTATTACTCGGTTTAAATGCCTTTATAATCCCATTATTGAATTTATTTTGAATTGTTTTTACATTTTTTGATTAAAACAGATTGTAATTGATTGTGTGCCTCGGGAAACATGGAGCGAAAGCCATCCATTTTCAAGAAAAGATCATTTATAGTCACTCATGCCTAGAAAAAGACTTATTTCTCGGTTTAAATGCCTTTATAATCCCATTATTGAATTTATTTTGAATTGTTTTTACATTTTTTGATTAAAACATATTGTAATTGATTGTTTGCCTCAGGAAACATGGAGGGAAAGCCATCCATTGTCAAGAAAAGATCATTTATAGTCACTCATGCCTAGAAAAGCCTTATTACTCGGTTTAAATGCCTTTATAATCCCATTATTGAATTTATTTTGAATTGTTTTTATATTTTTTGATTAAAAGAGATTGTAATTGATTGTTTACCGTGGGAAACATGGAGCGAAAGCCATCCATTGTCAAGAAAAGATCATATATAGTCACTCTTGCCTAGAAAAGCCTTATTACTCGGTTTAAATGCCTTTATAATCCCATTATTGAATTTATTTTGAAATTTTTATACATTTTTTGACTAAAACAGATTGTAATTTATTGTTTACCTCAGGAAACATGGAGCGAAAACCATCCATAGTCAAGAAAAGTTCATTTATAGTCACTTATGCCTAGCAAAGCCTTATTACTCGGTTTAAATCCCTTTATAATCCCATTATTGAATTTATTTTGAATTGTTTTTATATTTTTTGATTAAAACAGATTGTAATTGATTGTTTGCCGTGGGAAACATGGAGCGAAAGCCATCCATTGTCAAGAAAAGATCATTTATAGCCACTCATGCCTAGAAAAGCCTTATTACTCGGTTTAAATGCCTTTATAATCCCATTATTGAATTTATTTTGAATTTTTTTAACATTTTTTGATTAAAACATATTGTAATTGATTGTTTGCCTCGGTAAACATGGAGCAAAACCAATCCATTGTCAAGAATAGATCATTTATAGTCACTTATGCCTAAAAAAGCCTTATTACTCGATTTAAATGCTTTTTAAATCCCATTATTGAATTTATTTTGAATTGTTTTTACATTTTTTGATTAAAACAGATTGTAATTGATTGTTTGCCTCGGGAAACACGGAGCGAAAGCCATCGACTGTCAGGAAAAGATCATTTACAGTCACTCATGCCTAGAAAAGCCTTATTACTTAGTTTAAATGCCTTTATAATCCCATTATTGAGTTTATTTTGAATTGTTTTTACATTTTTTGATTAAAACAGATTGTAATTGATTGTTTGCCTCGGGCAATATGGAGCGAAAGCCATCCATTGTCAAGAAAAGATCATTTATAGTCACTCATGCCTAGATAAGCCTTATTACTCGATTTAAATGCCTTTATAATCCCATTATTGAATTTATTTTGAATTGTTTTTAAATTTTTTGATTAAAACAGATTGTTTCCCTTGGGAAACATGGAGCGAAAGCCATCCATTGTCAAGAAAAGATCATTTATAGTCACTCATGCCTAGAAAAGCCTTATTACTCGGTTTAAATGCCTTTATAATCCCATTATTGAATTTATTTTGAATTTTTTTTACATTTTTTGATTAAAACATATTGTAATTGATTGTTTCCCTCGGTAAACATGGAGCAAAACCCATCCATTGTCAAGAATAGATCATTTATAGTCACTTATGCCTAAAAAAGCCTTATTACTCGGTTTAAATGCTTTTTAAATCCCATTATTGAATTTATTTTGAATTGTTTTTACATTTTTTGATTAAAACAGATTGTAATTGATTGTTTGCCTCGGGAAACATGGAGCGAAAGCCATCCATTGTCAAGAAAAGATCATTTACAGTCACTCATGCCTTGAAAAGCCTTATTACTTAGTTTAAATGCCTTTATAATCCCATTATTGAGTTTATTTTGAATTGTTTTTACATTTTTTGATTAAAACATATTGTAATTGATTGTTTGCCTCGGGAAATATGGAGCGAAAGCCATCCATTGTCAAGAAAAGATCATTTATAGTCACTCATGCCTAGATAAGCCTTATTACTCGATTTAAATGCCTTTATAATCTCATTATTGAATTTATTTTGAATTGTTTTTACATTTTTTGATTAAAACAGATTGTAATTGATTGTTTGCCTCGGGAAACATGGAGCGAAAGCCATCCATTGTCAAGAAAAGATCATTTACAGTCACTCATGCCTAGAAAAGCCTTATTACTTAGTTTAAATGCCTTTATAATCCCATTATTGAGTTTATTTTGAATTGTTTTTACATTTTTTGATTAAAACAGATTGTAATTGATTGTTTTCCTCGGGAAATATGGAGCGAAAGCCATCCATTGTCAAGAAAAGATCATTTATAGTCACTCATGCCTAGATAAGCCTTATTACTCGGTTTAAATGCCTTTATAATCCCATTATTGAATTTATTTTAAATTGTTTTTACATTTTTTGATTAAAACAGATTGTAATTCATTGTTTGCCTCGGGAAACATGGAGCGAAAGCCATCCATTTTCAAGAAAAGATCATTTATACTCACTCATGCCTAGAAAAGCCTTATTTCTCGGTTTAAATGCCTTTATAATCCCATTATTGAATTTATTTTGAATTTTTTTTACATTTTTTGATTAAAACATATTGTAATTGTTTGTTTGCCTCGGGAAACATGGAGCAAAACCCATCCATTGTCAATAATAGATCATTTATAGTCACTTATGCCTAAAAAAGCCTTATTACTCGGTTTAAATGCTTTTTAAATCCCATTATTGAATTTGTTTTGAATTGTTTTTACATTTTTTGATTAAAACAGATTGTAATTGATTGTTTGCCTCGGGAAACATGGAGCGAAAGCCATCCATTGTCAAGAAAAGATCATTTACAGTCACTCATGCCTAGAAAAGCCTTATTACTTAGTTTAAATGCCTTTATAATCCCATTATTGAGTTTATTTTGAATTGTTTTTACATTTTTTGATTAAAACAGATTGTAATTGATTGTTTGCCTCGGGAAATATGGAGCGAAAGCCATCCATTGTCAAGAAAAGATCATTTATAGTCACTCATGCCTAGATAAGCCTTATTACTCGGTTTAAATGCCTTTATAATCCCATTATTGAATTTATTTTGAATTGTTTTTACATTTTTTGATTAAAACAGATTGTAATTGATTGTGTGCCTCGGGAAACATGGAGCGAAAGCCATCCATTTTCAAGAAAAGATCATTTATAGTCACTCATGCCTAGAAAAAGACTTATTTCTCGGTTTAAATGCCTTTATAATCCCATTATTGAATTTATTTTGAATTGTTTTTACATTTTTTGATTAAAACATATTGTAATTGATTGTTTGCCTCAGGAAACATGGAGGGAAAGCCATCCATTGTCAAGAAAAGATCATTTATAGTCACTCATGCCTAGAAAAGCCTTATTACTCGGTTTAAATGCCTTTATAATCCCATTATTGAATTTATTTTGAATTGTTTTTATATTTTTTGATTAAAAGAGATTGTAATTGATTGTTTACCGTGGGAAACATGGAGCGAAAGCCATCCATTGTCAAGAAAAGATCATATATAGTCACTCTTGCCTAGAAAAGCCTTATTACTCGGTTTAAATGCCTTTATAATCCCATTATTGAATTTATTTTGAAATTTTTATACATTTTTTGACTAAAACAGATTGTAATTTATTGTTTACCTCAGGAAACATGGAGCGAAAACCATCCATAGTCAAGAAAAGTTCATTTATAGTCACTTATGCCTAGCAAAGCCTTATTACTCGGTTTAAATCCCTTTATAATCCCATTATTGAATTTATTTTGAATTGTTTTTATATTTTTTGATTAAAACAGATTGTAATTGATTGTTTGCCGTGGGAAACATGGAGCGAAAGCCATCCATTGTCAAGAAAAGATCATTTATAGCCACTCATGCCTAGAAAAGCCTTATTACTCGGTTTAAATGCCTTTATAATCCCATTATTGAATTTATTTTGAATTTTTTTAACATTTTTTGATTAAAACATATTGTAATTGATTGTTTGCCTCGGTAAACATGGAGCAAAACCAATCCATTGTCAAGAATAGATCATTTATAGTCACTTATGCCTAAAAAAGCCTTATTACTCGATTTAAATGCTTTTTAAATCCCATTATTGAATTTATTTTGAATTGTTTTTACATTTTTTGATTAAAACAGATTGTAATTGATTGTTTGCCTCGGGAAACACGGAGCGAAAGCCATCGACTGTCAGGAAAAGATCATTTACAGTCACTCATGCCTAGAAAAGCCTTATTACTTAGTTTAAATGCCTTTATAATCCCATTATTGAGTTTATTTTGAATTGTTTTTACATTTTTTGATTAAAACAGATTGTAATTGATTGTTTGCCTCGGGCAATATGGAGCGAACGCCATCCATTGTCAAGAAAAGATCATTTATAGTCACTCATGCCTAGATAAGCCTTATTACTCGATTTAAATGCCTTTATAATCCCATTATTGAATTTATTTTGAATTGTTTTTAAATTTTTTGATTAAAACAGATTGTTTCCCTTGGGAAACATGGAGCGAAAGCCATCCATTGTCAAGAAAAGATCATTTATAGTCACTCATGCCTAGAAAAGCCTTATTACTCGGTTTAAATGCCTTTATAATCCCATTATTGAATTTATTTTGAATTTTTTTTACATTTTTTGATTAAAACATATTGTAATTGATTGTTTCCCTCGGTAAACATGGAGCAAAACCCATCCATTGTCAAGAATAGATCATTTATAGTCACTTATGCCTAAAAAAGCCTTATTACTCGGTTTAAATGCTTTTTAAATCCCATTATTGAATTTATTTTGAATTGTTTTTACATTTTTTGATTAAAACAGATTGTAATTGATTGTTTGCCTCGGGAAACATGGAGCGAAAGCCATCCATTGTCAAGAAAAGATCATTTACAGTCACTCATGCCTTGAAAAGCCTTATTACTTAGTTTAAATGCCTTTATAATCCCATTATTGAGTTTATTTTGAATTGTTTTTACATTTTTTGATTAAAACATATTGTAATTGATTGTTTGCCTCGGGAAATATGGAGCGAAAGCCATCCATTGTCAAGAAAAGATCATTTATAGTCACTCATGCCTAGATAAGCCTTATTACTCGATTTAAATGCCTTTATAATCTCATTATTGAATTTATTTTGAATTGTTTTTACATTTTTTGATTAAAACAGATTGTAATTGATTGTTTGCCTCGGGAAACATGGAGCGAAAGCCATCCATTGTCAAGAAAAGATCATTTACAGTCACTCATGCCTAGAAAAGCCTTATTACTTAGTTTAAATGCCTTTATAATCCCATTATTGAGTTTATTTTGAATTGTTTTTACATTTTTTGATTAAAACAGATTGTAATTGATTGTTTTCCTCGGGAAATATGGAGCGAAAGCCATCCATTGTCAAGAAAAGATCATTTATAGTCACTCATGCCTAGATAAGCCTTATTACTCGGTTTAAATGCCTTTATAATCCCATTATTGAATTTATTTTAAATTGTTTTTACATTTTTTGATTAAAACAGATTGTAATTCATTGTTTGCCTCGGGAAACATGGAGCGAAAGCCATCCATTTTCAAGAAAAGATCATTTATACTCACTCATGCCTAGAAAAGCCTTATTTCTCGGTTTAAATGCCTTTATAATCCCATTATTGAATTTATTTTGAATTTTTTTTACATTTTTTGATTAAAACATATTGTAATTGTTTGTTTGCCTCGGGAAACATGGAGCAAAACCCATCCATTGTCAATAATAGATCATTTATAGTCACTTATGCCTAAAAAAGCCTTATTACTCGGTTTAAATGCTTTTTAAATCCCATTATTGAATTTGTTTTGAATTGTTTTTACATTTTTTGATTAAAACAGATTGTAATTGATTGTTTGCCTCGGGAAACAAGGAGCGAAAGCCATCCATTGTCAAGAAAAGATCATTTACAGTCACTCATGCCTAGAAAAGCCTTATTACTTAGTTTAAATGCCTTTATAATCCCATTATTGAGTTTATTTTGAATTGTTTTTACATTTTTTGATTAAAACAGATTGTAATTGATTGTTTGCCTCGGGAAATATGGAGCGAAAGCCATCCATTGTCAAGAAAAGATCATTTATAGTCACTCATGCCTAGATAAGCCTTATTACTCGGTTTAAATGCCTTTATAATCCCATTATTGAATTTATTTTGAATTGTTTTTACATTTTTTGATTAAAACAGATTGTAATTGATTGTGTGCCTCGGGAAACATGGAGCGAAAGCCATCCATTTTCAAGAAAAGATCATTTATAGTCACTCATGCCTAGAAAAAGACTTATTTCTCGGTTTAAATGCCTTTATAATCCCATTATTGAATTTATTTTGAATTGTTTTTACATTTTTTGATTAAAACATATTGTAATTGATTGTTTGCCTCAGGAAACATGGAGGGAAAGCCATCCATTGTCAAGAAAAGATCATTTATAGTCACTCATGCCTAGAAAAGCCTTATTACTCGGTTTAAATGCCTTTATAATCCCATTATTGAATTTATTTTGAATTGTTTTTATATTTTTTGATTAAAAGAGATTGTAATTGATTGTTTACCGTGGGAAACATGGAGCGAAAGCCATCCATTGTCAAGAAAAGATCATATATAGTCACTCTTGCCTAGAAAAGCCTTATTACTCGGTTTAAATGCCTCTATAATCCCATTATTGAATTTATTTTGAAATTTTTATACATTTTTTGACTAAAACAGATTGTAATTTATTGTTTACCTCAGGAAACATGGAGCGAAAACCATCCATAGTCAAGAAAAGTTCATTTATAGTCACTTATGCCTAGCAAAGCCTTATTACTCGGTTTAAATCCCTTTATAATCCCATTATTGAATTTATTTTGAATTGTTTTTATATTTTTTGATTAAAACAGATTGTAATTGATTGTTTGCCGTGGGAAACATGGAGCGAAAGCCATCCATTGTCAAGAAAAGATCATTTATAGCCACTCATGCCTAGAAAAGCCTTATTACTCGGTTTAAATGCCTTTATAATCCCATTATTGAATTTATTTTGAATTTTTTTAACATTTTTTGATTAAAACATATTGTAATTGATTGTTTGCCTCGGTAAACATGGAGCAAAACCCATCCATTGTCAAGAATAGATCATTTATAGTCACTTATGCCTAAAAAAGCCTTATTACTCGATTTAAATGCTTTTTAAATCCCATTATTGAATTTATTTTGAATTGTTTTTACATTTTTTGATTAAAACAGATTGTAATTGATTGTTTGCCTCGGGAAACACGGAGCGAAAGCCATCGACTGTCAGGAAAAGATCATTTACAGTCACTCATGCCTAGAAAAGCCTTATTACTTAGTTTAAATGCCTTTATAATCCCATTATTGAGTTTATTTTGAATTGTTTTTACATTTTTTGATTAAAACAGATTGTAATTGATTGTTTGCCTCGGGCAATATGGAGCGAAAGCCATCCATTGTCAAGAAAAGATCATTTATAGTCACTCATGCCTAGATAAGCCTTATTACTCGATTTAAATGCCTTTATAATCCCATTATTGAATTTATTTTGAATTGTTTTTAAATTTTTTGATTAAAACAGATTGTTTCCCTTGGGAAACATGGAGCGAAAGCCATCCATTGTCAAGAAAAGATCATTTATAGTCACTCATGCCTAGAAAAGCCTTATTACTCGGTTTAAATGCCTTTATAATCCCATTATTGAATTTATTTTGAATTTTTTTTACATTTTTTGATTAAAACATATTGTAATTGATTGTTTCCCTCGGTAAACATGGAGCAAAACCCATCCATTGTCAAGAATAGATCATTTATAGTCACTTATGCCTAAAAAAGCCTTATTACTCGGTTTAAATGCTTTTTAAATCCCATTATTGAATTTATTTTGAATTGTTTTTACATTTTTTGATTAAAACAGATTGTAATTGATTGTTTGCCTCGGGAAACATAGAGCGAAAGCCATCCATTGTCAAGAAAAGATCATTTACAGTCACTCATGCCTTGAAAAGCCTTATTACTTAGTTTAAATGCCTTTATAATCCCATTATTGAGTTTATTTTGAATTGTTTTTACATTTTTTGATTAAAACATATTGTAATTGATTGTTTGCCTCGGGAAATATGGAGCGAAAGCCATCCATTGTCAAGAAAAGATCATTTATAGTCACTCATGCCTAGATAAGCCTTATTACTCGGTTTAAATGCCTTTATAATCCCATTATTGAATTTATTTTGAATTGTTTTTACATTTTTTGATTAAAACAGATTGTAATTGATTGTTTGCCTCGGGAAACATGGAGCGAAAGCCAACCATTGTCAAGAAAAGATCATTTACAGTCACTCATGCCTAGAAAAGCCTTATTACTTAGTTTAAATGCCTTTATAATCCCATTATTGAGTTTATTTTGAATTGTTTTTACATTTTTTGATTAAAACAGATTGTAATTGATTGTTTGCCTCGGGAAACATAGAGCGAAAGCCATCCATTGTCAAGAAAAGATCATTTACAGTCACTCATGCCTTGAAAAGCCTTATTACTTAGTTTAAATGCCTTTATAATCCCATTATTGAGTTTATTTTGAATTGTTTTTACATTTTTTGATTAAAACAGATTGTAATTGATTGTTTGCCTCGGGAAATATGGAGCGAAAGCCATCCATTGTCAAGAAAAGATCATTTATAGTCACTCATGCCTAGATAAGCCTTATTACTCGGTTTAAATGCCTTTATAATCCCATTATTGAATTTATTTTGAATTGTTTTTACATTTTTTGATTAAAACAGATTGTAATTGATTGTGTGCCTCGGGAAACATGGAGCGAAAGCCATCCATTTTCAAGAAAAGATCATTTATAGTCACTCATGCCTAGAAAAAGACTTATTTCTCGGTTTAAATGCCTTTATAATCCCATTATTGAATTTATTTTGAATTGTTTTTACATTTTTTGATTAAAACATATTGTAATTGATTGTTTGCCTCAGGAAACATGGAGGGAAAGCCATCCATTGCCAAGAAAAGATCATTTATAGTCACTCATGCCTAGAAAAGCCTTATTACTCGGTTTAAATGCCTTTATAATCTCAATATTGAATTTATTTTGAATTTTTTTTACATTTTTTGATTAAAACATATTGTAATTGATTGTTTGCCTCGGGAAACATGGAGCAAAACCCATCCATTGTCAAGAATAGATCATTTATAGTCACTTATGCCTACAAAAGCCTTATTACTCGGTTTAAATGCTTTTATAATCCCATTATTGAATTTATTTTGAATTGTTTTTACATTTTTTGATTAAAACAGATCTTAATTGATTGTTTGCCTCGGGGAACATGGAGCGAAAGCCATCCATTGTCAAGAAAAGATCATTTATAGTCACTCATGCCTCGAAAAGCCTTATTACTTAGTTTAAATGCCTTTATAATCCCATTATTGAATTTATTTTGAATTATTTTTACATTTTTTTATTAAAACAGATTGTAATTGATTGTTTGCCTCGGGAAACATGGAGCGAAAGCCATCCATTGTCAAGAAAAGATCATTTACAGTCACTCATGCCTAGAAAAGCCTTATTACTTTGTTTAAATGCCTTTATAATCCCACTATTGAGTTTATTTTGAATTGTTTTTACATTTTTTGATTAAAACAGATTGTAATTGATTGTTTGCCTCGGGAAATATGGAGCGAAAGCCATCCATTGTCAAGAAAAGATCATTTATAGTCACTCATGCCTAGATAAGCCTTATTACTCGGTTTAAATGCCTTTATGATCCCATTATTGAATTTATTTTGAATTGTTTTTACATTTTTTGATTAAAACAGATTGTAATTGATTGTTTGCCTCGGGAAACATGGAGCGAAAGCCATCCATTTTCAAGAAAAGATCATTTATAGTCACTCATGCCTAGAAAAGCCTTATTTCTCGGTTTAAATGCCTTTATCATCCCATTATTGAATTTGTTTTGAATTTTTTTTACATTTTTTGATTAAAACATATTGTAATTGTTTGCTTGCCTCGGGAAACATGGAGTAAAACCCATCCATTGTCAAGAATAGATCATTTATAGTCACTTATGCCTAAAAAAGCCTTATTACTCGGTTTCAATGCCTTTATAATCCCATTATTGAATTTATTTTGAATTCTTTTTACATTTTTTGATTAAAACATATTGTAATTGATTGTTTGCCTCGGGAAACATGGAGTGAAAGCCATCCATTGTCAAGAAAAGATCATTTATAGTCACTCATGCCTAGAAAAGCCTTATTACTCGGTTTAAATGCCTTGATAATCCCATTATTGAATTTATTTTGAATTGTTTTTACATTTATTGATTAAAACATATTGTAATAGATTGTTTGCCTCGGGAAATATGGAGCGAAAGCAATCCATTGTCAAGAAAAGATCATTTACAGTCACTCATGCCTAGAAAAGCCTTATTACTTAGTTTAAATGCCTTTATAATCCCATTATTGAGTTTATTTTGAATTGTTTTTACATTTTTTGATTAAAACAGATTGTAATTGATTGTTTGCCTCGGGAAATATGGAGCGAAAGCCATCCATTGTCAAGAAAAGATCATTTATAGTCACTCATGCCTAGATAAGCCTTATTACTCGGTTTAAATGCCTTTATAATCCCATTATTGAATTTATTCTGAATTGTTTTTACATTTTTTGATTAAAACATATTGTAATTGATTGTTTGCCTCGGGAAACATGGAGCGAAAGCCATCCATTTTCAAGAAAAGATCATTTATAGTCACTCATGCCTAGAAAAGCCTTATTACTCGGTTTAAAAGCCTTTATAATCCCATTATTGAATTTATTTTGAATTTTTTTTACATTTTTTGATTAAAACTTATTGTAATTGATTGTTTGCCTTGGGAAACATGGAGCAAAACCAATCCATTGTCAAGAATAGATCATTTATAGTCACTTATGCCTAGAAAAGCCTTATTACTCGGTTTAAATGCTTTTATAATCCCATTATTGAATTTATTTTCAATTGTTTTTACATTTTTTTATTAAAACAGATTGTAATTGATTGTTTGCCTCAGGAAACATGGAGCGAAAGCCATCCATTGTCAAGAAAATATCATTTATAGTCACTCATGCCTGGAAAAGCCTTATTACTTAGTTTAAATGCCTTTATAATCCCATTATTGAATTTATTTTGAATTGTTTTTACATTTTTGATTAAAACAGATTGTAATTGATTGTTTGGCTAGGGAAATATGGAGCGAAAGCCATCCATTGTCAAGAAAAGATCATTTATAGTCACTCATGCCTAGAAAAGCCTTATTACTCGGTTTAAATGCCTTTATAATCCCATTATTGAATTTATTTTGAATTGTTTTTACATTTTTTGATTAAAACATATTGTAATTGATTGTTTGCCTCGGGAAACATGGAGCGAAAGCCATCCATTGTCAAGAAAAGATCATTTATAGTCACTTATGCCTAGCAAAGCCTTATTACTCGGTTTAAATGCCTTTATAATCCCATTATTGAATTTATTTTGAATTTTTTTTACATTTTTTGATTAAAACAGATTGTAATTGATTGTTTGCCTTGGGAATCATGGAGCGAAAGCCATCCATAGTGAAGAAAGGTTCATTTATAGTCACTTACGCCTAGCAAAGCCTTATTACTCGGTTTAAATGCCTTTATAATCCCCTTATTGAATTTATTTTGAATTGTTTTTACATTTTTTGATTAAAACAAATTGTAATTGATTGTTTGCCTCGGGAAACATGGAGCGAAAGCCATCCATTGTCAAGAAAAGATCATTTATAGTCACTTATGCCTAGCAAAGCCTTATTACTCGGTTTAAATGCCTTTATAATCCCATTATTGAATTTATTTTGAATTTTTTTTACATTTTTTGATTAAAACAGATTGTAATTGATTGTTTGCCTCGGGAAACATGGAGCGAAAGCCATCCATTGTCAAGAAAAGATCATTTATAGTCACTCATGCCTAGAAAAGCCTTATTACTCGGTTTAAATGCCTTTATAATCCCATTATTGAAGTTATTTTGAATTGTTCTTATATTTTTTGATTAAAACAGATTGTAATTGATTGTTTGCCTTAGGAAACTTGGAGCGAAAGCCATCCATCGTCAAGAAAAGTTCATTTATAGTCACTTATGCCTAGCAAAGCCTTATTACTCGGTTTAAATGCCTTTATAATCCCATTATTGAATTTATTTTGAATTTTTTTTACATTTTTTGATTAAAACATATTGTAATTGATTGTTTGCCTTGGGAATCATGGAGCGAAAGCCATCCATAGTGAAGAAAAGTTCATTTATAGTCACTTACGCCTAGCAAAGCCTTATTACTCGGTTTAAATGCCTTTATAATCCCATTATTGAATTTATTTTGAATTGTTTTTACATTTTTTGATTAAAACAGATTGTAATTGATTGTTTGCCTCGGGAAACATGGAGCGAAAGCCATCCATTGTCAAGAAAAGATCATTTATAGTCACTTATGCCTAGCAAAGCCTTATTACTCGGTTTAAATGCCTTTATAATCCCATTATTGAATTTATTTTGAATTTTTTTTACATTTTTTGATTAAAACAGATTGTAATTGATTGTTTGCCTCGGGAAACATGGAGCGAAAGCCATCCATTGTCAAGAAAAGATCATTTATAGTCACTTATGCCTAGCAAAGCCTTATTACTCGGTTTAAATGCCTTTATAATCCCATTATTGAATTTATTTTGAATTGTTTTTACATTTTTTGATTAAAACAGATTGTAATTGATTGTTTGCCTCGGGAAACACGGAGCGAAAGCCATCGACTGTCAGGAAAAGATCATTTACAGTCACTCATGCCTAGAAAAGCCTTATTACTTAGTTTAAATGCCTTTATAATCCCATTATTGAGTTTATTTTGAATTGTTTTTACATTTTTTGATTAAAACAGATTGTAATTGATTGTTTGCCTCGGGCAATATGGAGCGAAAGCCATCCATTGTCAAGAAAAGATCATTTATAGTCACTCATGCCTAGATAAGCCTTATTACTCGATTTAAATGCCTTTATAATCCCATTATTGAATTTATTTTGAATTGTTTTTAAATTTTTTGATTAAAACAGATTGTTTCCCTTGGGAAACATGAAGCGAAAGCCATCCATTGTCAAGAAAAGATCATTTATAGTCACTCAT
This sequence comes from Theobroma cacao, assembly GCF_053813885.1. Lineage (NCBI taxonomy): Eukaryota > Viridiplantae > Streptophyta > Magnoliopsida > Malvales > Malvaceae > Theobroma > Theobroma cacao. Next base: position 29,438,594 of record NC_142645.1, on the reverse strand, counting down.
GCCTAGAAAAGCCTTATTACTCGGTTTAAATGCCTTTATAATCCCATTATTGAATTTATTTTGAATTTTTTTTACATTTTTTGATTAAAACATATTGTAATTGATTGTTTCCCTCGGTAAACATGGAGCAAAACCCATCCATTGTCAAGAATAGATCATTTATAGTCACTTATGCCTAAAAAAGCCTTATTACTCGGTTTAAATGCTTTTTAAATCCCATTATTGAATTTATTTTGAATTGTTTTTACATTTTTTGATTAAAACAGATTGTAATTGATTGTTTGCCTCGGGAAACATGGAGCGAAAGCCATCCATTGTCAAGAAAAGATCATTTACAGTCACTCATGCCTTGAAAAGCCTTATTACTTAGTTTAAATGCCTTTATAATCCCATTATTGAGTTTATTTTGAATTGTTTTTACATTTTTTGATTAAAACAGATTGTAATTGATTGTTTGCCTCGGGAAATATGGAGCGAAAGCCATCCATTGTCAAGAAAAGATCATTTATAGTCACTCATGCCTAGATAAGCCTTATTACTCGGTTTAAATGCCTTTATAATCCCATTATTGAATTTATTTTGAATTGTTTTTACATTTTTTGATTAAAACAGATTGTAATTGATTGTTTGCCTCGGGAAACATGGAGCGAAAGCCATCCATTGTCAAGAAAAGATCATTTACAGTCACTCATGCCTAGAAAAGCCTTATTACTTAGTTTAAATGCCTTTATAATCCCATTATTGAGTTTATTTTGAATTGTTTTTACATTTTTTGATTAAAACAGATTGTAATTGATTGTTTTCCTTGGGAAATATGGAGCGAAAGCCATCCATTGTCAAGAAAAGATCATTTATAGTCACTCATGCCTAGATAAGCCTTATTACTCGGTTTAAATGCCTTTATAATCCCATTATTGAATTTATTTTAAATTGTTTTTACATTTTTTGATTAAAACAGATTGTAATTGATTGTTTGCCTCGGGAAACATGGAGCGAAAGCCATCCATTTTCAAGAAAAGATCATTTATAGTCACTCATGCCTAGAAAAGCCTTATTTCTCGGTTTCAATGCCTTTATAATCCCATTATTGAATTTATTTTGAATTTTTTTTACATTTTTTGATTAAAACATATTGTAATTGTTTGTTTGCCTCGGGAAACATGGAGCAAAACCCATCCATTGTCAATAATAGATCATTTATAGTCACTTATGCCTAAAAAAGCCTTATTACTCGGTTTAAATGCTTTTTAAATCCCATTATTGAATTTATTTTGAATTGTTTTTACATTTTTTGATTAAAACAGATTGTAATTGATTGTTTGCCTCGGGAAACATGGAGCGAAAGCCATCCATTGTCAAGAAAAGATCATTTACAGTCACTCATGCCTAGAAAAGCCTTATTACTTAGTTTAAATGCCTTTATAATCCCATTATTGAGTTTATTTTGAATTGTTTTTACATTTTTTGATTAAAACAGATTGTAATTGATTGTTTGCCTCGGGAAATATGGAGCGAAAGCCATCCATTGTCAAGAAAAGATCATTTATAGTCACTCATGCCTAGATAAGCCTTATTACTCGGTTTAAATGCCTTTATAATCCCATTATTGAATTTATTTTGAATTGTTTTTACATTTTTTGATTAAAACAGATTGTAATTGATTGTGTGCCTCGGGAAACATGGAGCGAAAGCCATCCATTGTCAAGAAAAGATCATTTACAGTCACTCATGCCTAGAAAAGCCTTATTACTTAGTTTAAATGCCTTTATAATCCCATTATTGAGTTTATTTTGAATTGTTTTTACATTTTTTGATTAAAACAGATTGTAATTGATTGTTTTCCTTGGGAAATATGGAGCGAAAGCCATCCATTGTCAAGAAAAGATCATTTATAGTCACTCATGCCTAGATAAGCCTTATTACTCGGTTTAAATGCCTTTATAATCCCATTATTGAATTTATTTTAAATTGTTTTTACATTTTTTGATTAAAACAGATTGTAATTGATTGTTTGCCTCGGGAAACATGGAGCGAAAGCCATCCATTTTCAAGAAAAGATCATTTATAGTCACTCATGCCTAGAAAAGCCTTATTTCTCGGTTTCAATGCCTTTATAATCCCATTATTGAATTTATTTTGAATTTTTTTTACATTTTTTGATTAAAACATATTGTAATTGTTTGTTTGCCTCGGGAAACATGGAGCAAAACCCATCCATTGTCAATAATAGATCATTTATAGTCACTTATGCCTAAAAAAGCCTTATTACTCGGTTTAAATGCTTTTTAAATCCCATTATTGAATTTATTTTGAATTGTTTTTACATTTTTTGATTAAAACAGATTGTAATTGATTGTTTGCCTCGGGAAACATGGAGCGAAAGCCATCCATTGTCAAGAAAAGATCATTTACAGTCACTCATGCCTAGAAAAGCCTTATTACTTAGTTTAAATGCCTTTATAATCCCATTATTGAGTTTATTTTGAATTGTTTTTACATTTTTTGATTAAAACAGATTGTAATTGATTGTTTGCCTCGGGAAATATGGAGCGAAAGCCATCCATTGTCAAGAAAAGATCATTTATAGTCACTCATGCCTAGATAAGCCTTATTACTCGGTTTAAATGCCTTTATAATCCCATTATTGAATTTATTTTGAATTGTTTTTACATTTTTTGATTAAAACAGATTGTAATTGATTGTGTGCCTCGGGAAACATGGAGCGAAAGCCATCCATTTTCAAGAAAAGATCATTTATAGTCACTCATGCCTAGAAAAAGACTTATTTCTCGGTTTAAATGCCTTTATAATCCCATTATTGAATTTATTTTGAATTGTTTTTACATTTTTTGATTAAAACATATTGTAATTGATTGTTTGCCTCAGGAAACATGGAGGGAAAGCCATCCATTGTCAAGAAAAGATCATTTATAGTCACTCATGCCTAGAAAAGCCTTATTACTCGGTTTAAATGCCTTTATAATCCCATTATTGAATTTATTTTGAATTGTTTTTATATTTTTTGATTAAAAGAGATTGTAATTGATTGTTTACCGTGGGAAACATGGAGCGAAAGCCATCCATTGTCAAGAAAAGATCATATATAGTCACTCTTGCCTAGAAAAGCCTTATTACTCGGTTTAAATGCCTTTATAATCCCATTATTGAATTTATTTTGAAATTTTTATACATTTTTTGACTAAAACAGATTGTAATTTATTGTTTACCTCAGGAAACATGGAGCGAAAACCATCCATAGTCAAGAAAAGTTCATTTATAGTCACTTATGCCTAGCAAAGCCTTATTACTCGGTTTAAATCCCTTTATAATCCCATTATTGAATTTATTTTGAATTGTTTTTATATTTTTTGATTAAAACAGATTGTAATTGATTGTTTGCCGTGGGAAACATGGAGCGAAAGCCATCCATTGTCAAGAAAAGATCATTTATAGCCACTCATGCCTAGAAAAGCCTTATTACTCGGTTTAAATGCCTTTATAATCCCATTATTGAATTTATTTTGAATTTTTTTAACATTTTTTGATTAAAACATATTGTAATTGATTGTTTGCCTCGGTAAACATGGAGCAAAACCAATCCATTGTCAAGAATAGATCATTTATAGTCACTTATGCCTAAAAAAGCCTTATTACTCGATTTAAATGCTTTTTAAATCCCATTATTGAATTTATTTTGAATTGTTTTTACATTTTTTGATTAAAACAGATTGCAATTGATTGTTTGCCTCGGGAAACACGGAGCGAAAGCCATCGACTGTCAGGAAAAGATCATTTACAGTCACTCATGCCTTGAAAAGCCTTATTACTTAGTTTAAATGCCTTTATAATCCCATTATTGAGTTTATTTTGAATTGTTTTTACATTTTTTGATTAAAACATATTGTAATTGATTGTTTGCCTCGGGAAATATGGAGCGAAAGCCATCCATTGTCAAGAAAAGATCATTTATAGTCACTCATGCCTAGATAAGCCTTATTACTCGATTTAAATGCCTTTATAATCTCATTATTGAATTTATTTTGAATTGTTTTTACATTTTTTGATTAAAACAGATTGTAATTGATTGTTTGCCTCGGGAAACATGGAGCGAAAGCCATCCATTGTCAAGAAAAGATCATTTACAGTCACTCATGCCTAGAAAAGCCTTATTACTTAGTTTAAATGCCTTTATAATCCCATTATTGAGTTTATTTTGAATTGTTTTTACATTTTTTGATTAAAACAGATTGTAATTGATTGTTTTCCTCGGGAAATATGGAGCGAAAGCCATCCATTGTCAAGAAAAGATCATTTATAGTCACTCATGCCTAGATAAGCCTTATTACTCGGTTTAAATGCCTTTATAATCCCATTATTGAATTTATTTTAAATTGTTTTTACATTTTTTGATTAAAACAGATTGTAATTCATTGTTTGCCTCGGGAAACATGGAGCGAAAGCCATCCATTTTCAAGAAAAGATCATTTATACTCACTCATGCCTAGAAAAGCCTTATTTCTCGGTTTAAATGCCTTTATAATCCCATTATTGAATTTATTTTGAATTTTTTTTACATTTTTTGATTAAAACATATTGTAATTGTTTGTTTGCCTCGGGAAACATGGAGCAAAACCCATCCATTGTCAATAATAGATCATTTATAGTCACTTATGCCTAAAAAAGCCTTATTACTCGGTTTAAATGCTTTTTAAATCCCATTATTGAATTTGTTTTGAATTGTTTTTACATTTTTTGATTAAAACAGATTGTAATTGATTGTTTGCCTCGGGAAACATGGAGCGAAAGCCATCCATTGTCAAGAAAAGATCATTTACAGTCACTCATGCCTAGAAAAGCCTTATTACTTAGTTTAAATGCCTTTATAATCCCATTATTGAGTTTATTTTGAATTGTTTTTACATTTTTTGATTAAAACAGATTGTAATTGATTGTTTGCCTCGGGAAATATGGAGCGAAAGCCATCCATTGTCAAGAAAAGATCATTTATAGTCACTCATGCCTAGATAAGCCTTATTACTCGGTTTAAATGCCTTTATAATCCCATTATTGAATTTATTTTGAATTGTTTTTACATTTTTTGATTAAAACAGATTGTAATTGATTGTGTGCCTCGGGAAACATGGAGCGAAAGCCATCCATTTTCAAGAAAAGATCATTTATAGTCACTCATGCCTAGAAAAAGACTTATTTCTCGGTTTAAATGCCTTTATAATCCCATTATTGAATTTATTTTGAATTGTTTTTACATTTTTTGATTAAAACATATTGTAATTGATTGTTTGCCTCAGGAAACATGGAGGGAAAGCCATCCATTGTCAAGAAAAGATCATTTATAGTCACTCATGCCTAGAAAAGCCTTATTACTCGGTTTAAATGCCTTTATAATCCCATTATTGAATTTATTTTGAATTGTTTTTATATTTTTTGATTAAAAGAGATTGTAATTGATTGTTTACCGTGGGAAACATGGAGCGAAAGCCATCCATTGTCAAGAAAAGATCATATATAGTCACTCTTGCCTAGAAAAGCCTTATTACTCGGTTTAAATGCCTCTATAATCCCATTATTGAATTTATTTTGAAATTTTTATACATTTTTTGACTAAAACAGATTGTAATTTATTGTTTACCTCAGGAAACATGGAGCGAAAACCATCCATAGTCAAGAAAAGTTCATTTATAGTCACTTATGCCTAGCAAAGCCTTATTACTCGGTTTAAATCCCTTTATAATCCCATTATTGAATTTATTTTGAATTGTTTTTATATTTTTTGATTAAAACAGATTGTAATTGATTGTTTGCCGTGGGAAACATGGAGCGAAAGCCATCCATTGTCAAGAAAAGATCATTTATAGCCACTCATGCCTAGAAAAGCCTTATTACTCGGTTTAAATGCCTTTATAATCCCATTATTGAATTTATTTTGAATTTTTTTAACATTTTTTGATTAAAACATATTGTAATTGATTGTTTGCCTCGGTAAACATGGAGCAAAACCCATCCATTGTCAAGAATAGATCATTTATAGTCACTTATGCCTAAAAAAGCCTTATTACTCGATTTAAATGCTTTTTAAATCCCATTATTGAATTTATTTTGAATTGTTTTTACATTTTTTGATTAAAACAGATTGTAATTGATTGTTTGCCTCGGGAAACACGGAGCGAAAGCCATCGACTGTCAGGAAAAGATCATTTACAGTCACTCATGCCTAGAAAAGCCTTATTACTTAGTTTAAATGCCTTTATAATCCCATTATTGAGTTTATTTTGAATTGTTTTTACATTTTTTGATTAAAACAGATTGTAATTGATTGTTTGCCTCGGGCAATATGGAGCGAAAGCCATCCATTGTCAAGAAAAGATCATTTATAGTCACTCATGCCTAGATAAGCCTTATTACTCGATTTAAATGCCTTTATAATCCCATTATTGAATTTATTTTGAATTGTTTTTAAATTTTTTGATTAAAACAGATTGTTTCCCTTGGGAAACATGGAGCGAAAGCCATCCATTGTCAAGAAAAGATCATTTATAGTCACTCATGCCTAGAAAAGCCTTATTACTCGGTTTAAATGCCTTTATAATCCCATTATTGAATTTATTTTGAATTTTTTTTACATTTTTTGATTAAAACATATTGTAATTGATTGTTTCCCTCGGTAAACATGGAGCAAAACCCATCCATTGTCAAGAATAGATCATTTATAGTCACTTATGCCTAAAAAAGCCTTATTACTCGGTTTAAATGCTTTTTAAATCCCATTATTGAATTTATTTTGAATTGTTTTTACATTTTTTGATTAAAACAGATTGTAATTGATTGTTTGCCTCGGGAAACATAGAGCGAAAGCCATCCATTGTCAAGAAAAGATCATTTACAGTCACTCATGCCTTGAAAAGCCTTATTACTTAGTTTAAATGCCTTTATAATCCCATTATTGAGTTTATTTTGAATTGTTTTTACATTTTTTGATTAAAACATATTGTAATTGATTGTTTGCCTCGGGAAATATGGAGCGAAAGCCATCCATTGTCAAGAAAAGATCATTTATAGTCACTCATGCCTAGATAAGCCTTATTACTCGGTTTAAATGCCTTTATAATCCCATTATTGAATTTATTTTGAATTGTTTTTACATTTTTTGATTAAAACAGATTGTAATTGATTGTTTGCCTCGGGAAACATGGAGCGAAAGCCAACCATTGTCAAGAAAAGATCATTTACAGTCACTCATGCCTAGAAAAGCCTTATTACTTAGTTTAAATGCCTTTATAATCCCATTATTGAGTTTATTTTGAATTGTTTTTACATTTTTTGATTAAAACAGATTGTAATTGATTGTTTTCCTCGGGAAATATGGAGCGAAAGCCATCCATTGTCAAGAAAAGATCATTTATAGTCACTCATGCCTAGATAAGCCTTATTACTCGGTTTAAATGCCTTTATAATCCCATTATTGAATTTATTTTAAATTGTTTTTACATTTTTTGATTAAAACAGATTGTAATTGATTGTTTGCCTCGGGAAACATGGAGCGAAAGCCATCCATTTTCAAGAAAAGATCATTTATAGTCACTCATGCCTAGACAAGCCTTATTTCTCGGTTTAAATGCCTTTATAATCCCATTATTGAATTTATTTTGAATTTTTTTTACATTTTTTGATTAAAACATATTGTAATTGTTTGTTTGCCTCAGGAAACATGGAGCAAAACCCATCCATTGTCAATAATAGATCATTTATAGTCACTTATGCCTAAAAAAGCCTTATTACTCGGTTTAAATGCTTTTTAAATCCCATTATTGAATTTATTTTGAATTGTTTTTACATTTTTTGATTAAAACAGATTGTAATTGATTGTTTGCCTCGGGAAACATGGAGCGAAAGCCATCCATTGTCAAGAAAAGATCATTTACAGTCACTCATGCCTAGAAAAGCCTTATTACTTAGTTTAAATGCCTTTATAATCCCATTATTGAGTTTATTTTGAATTGTTTTTACATTTTTTGATTAAAACAGATTGTAATTGATTGTTTGCCTCGGGAAATATGGAGCGAAAGCCATCCATTGTCAAGAAAAGATCATTTATAGTCACTCATGCCTAGATAAGCCTTATTACTCGGTTTAAATGCCTTTATAATCCCATTATTGAATTTATTTTGAATTGTTTTTACATTTTTTGATTAAAACAGATTGTAATTGATTGTGTGCCTCGGGAAACATGGAGCGAAAGCCATCCATTTTCAAGAAAAGATCATTTATAGTCACTCATGCCTAGAAAAAGACTTATTTCTCGGTTTAAATGCCTTTATAATCCCATTATTGAATTTATTTTGAATTGTTTTTACATTTTTTGATTAAAACATATTGTAATTGATTGTTTGCCTCAGGAAACATGGAGGGAAAGCCATCCATTGTCAAGAAAAGATCATTTATAGTCACTCATGCCTAGAAAAGCCTTATTACTCGGTTTAAATGCCTTTATAATCTCAATATTGAATTTATTTTGAATTTTTTTTACATTTTTTGATTAAAACATATTGTAATTGATTGTTTGCCTCGGGAAACATGGAGCAAAACCCATCCATTGTCAAGAATAGATCATTTATAGTCACTTATGCCTACAAAAGCCTTATTACTCGGTTTAAATGCTTTTATAATCCCATTATTGAATTTATTTTGAATTGTTTTTACATTTTTTGATTAAAACAGATCTTAATTGATTGTTTGCCTCGGGGAACATGGAGCGAAAGCCATCCATTGTCAAGAAAAGATCATTTATAGTCACTCATGCCTCGAAAAGCCTTATTACTTAGTTTAAATGCCTTTATAATCCCATTATTGAATTTATTTTGAATTATTTTTACATTTTTTTATTAAAACAGATTGTAATTGATTGTTTGCCTCGGGAAACATGGAGCGAAAGCCATCCATTGTCAAGAAAAGATCATTTACAGTCACTCATGCCTAGAAAAGCCTTATTACTTAGTTTAAATGCCTTTATAATCCCATTATTGAGTTTATTTTGAATTGTTTTTACATTTTTTGATTAAAACAGATTGTAATTGATTGTTTGCCTCGGGAAATATGGAGCGAAAGCCATCCATTGTCAAGAAAAGATCATTTATAGTCACTCATGCCTAGATAAGCCTTATTACTCGGTTTAAATGCCTTTATGATCCCATTATTGAATTTATTTTGAATTGTTTTTACATTTTTTGATTAAAACAGATTGTAATTGATTGTTTGCCTCGGGAAACATGGAGCGAAAGCCATCCATTTTCAAGAAAAGATCATTTATAGTCACTCATGCCTAGAAAAGCCTTATTTCTCGGTTTAAATGCCTTTATCATCCCATTATTGAATTTGTTTTGAATTTTTTTTACATTTTTTGATTAAAACATATTGTAATTGTTTGCTTGCCTCGGGAAACATGGAGTAAAACCCATCCATTGTCAAGAATAGATCATTTATAGTCACTTATGCCTAAAAAAGCCTTATTACTCGGTTTCAATGCCTTTATAATCCCATTATTGAATTTATTTTGAATTCTTTTTACATTTTTTGATTAAAACATATTGTAATTGATTGTTTGCCTCGGGAAACATGGAGCGAAAGCCATCCATTGTCAAGAAAAGATCATTTATAGTCACTCATGCCTAGAAAAGCCTTATTACTCGGTTTAAATGCCTTGATAATCCCATTATTGAATTTATTTTGAATTGTTTTTACATTTATTGATTAAAACATATTGTAATAGATTGTTTGCCTCGGGAAATATGGAGCGAAAGCAATCCATTGTCAAGAAAAGATCATTTACAGTCACTCATGCCTAGAAAAGCCTTATTACTTAGTTTAAATGCCTTTATAATCCCATTATTGAGTTTATTTTGAATTGTTTTTACATTTTTTGATTAAAACAGATTGTAATTGATTGTTTGCCTCGGGAAATATGGAGCGAAAGCCATCCATTGTCAAGAAAAGATCATTTATAGTCACTCATGCCTAGATAAGCCTTATTACTCGGTTTAAATGCCTTTATAATCCCATTATTGAATTTATTCTGAATTGTTTTTACATTTTTTGATTAAAACATATTGTAATTGATTGTTTGCCTCGGGAAACATGGAGCGAAAGCCATCCATTTTCAAGAAAAGATCATTTATAGTCACTCATGCCTAGAAAAGCCTTATTACTCGGTTTAAAAGCCTTTATAATCCCATTATTGAATTTATTTTGAATTTTTTTTACATTTTTTGATTAAAACTTATTGTAATTGATTGTTTGCCTTGGGAAACATGGAGCAAAACCAATCCATTGTCAAGAATAGATCATTTATAGTCACTTATGCCTAGAAAAGCCTTATTACTCGGTTTAAATGCTTTTATAATCCCATTATTGAATTTATTTTCAATTGTTTTTACATTTTTTTATTAAAACAGATTGTAATTGATTGTTTGCCTCAGGAAACATGGAGCGAAAGCCATCCATTGTCAAGAAAATATCATTTATAGTCACTCATGCCTAGAAAAGCCTTATTACTTAGTTTAAATGCCTTTATAATCCCATTATTGAATTTATTTTGAATTGTTTTTACATTTTTGATTAAAACAGATTGTAATTGATTGTTTGGCTAGGGAAATATGGAGCGAAAGCCATCCATTGTCAAGAAAAGATCATTTATAGTCACTCATGCCTAGAAAAGCCTTATTACTCGGTTTAAATGCCTTTATAATCCCATTATTGAATTTATTTTGAATTGTTTTTACATTTTTTGATTAAAACATATTGTAATTGATTGTTTGCCTCGGGAAACATGGAGCGAAAGCCATCCATTGTCAAGAAAAGATCATTTATAGTCACTTATGCCTAGCAAAGCCTTATTACTCGGTTTAAATGCCTTTATAATCCCATTATTGAATTTATTTTGAATTTTTTTTACATTTTTTGATTAAAACAGATTGTAATTGATTGTTTGCCTTGGGAATCATGGAGCGAAAGCCATCCATAGTGAAGAAAGGTTCATTTATAGTCACTTACGCCTAGCAAAGCCTTATTACTCGGTTTAAATGCCTTTATAATCCCCTTATTGAATTTATTTTGAATTGTTTTTACATTTTTTGATTAAAACAAATTGTAATTGATTGTTTGCCTCGGGAAACATGGAGCGAAAGCCATCCATTGTCAAGAAAAGATCATTTATAGTCACTTATGCCTAGCAAAGCCTTATTACTCGGTTTAAATGCCTTTATAATCCCATTATTGAATTTATTTTGAATTTTTTTTACATTTTTTGATTAAAACAGATTGTAATTGATTGTTTGCCTCGGGAAACATGGAGCGAAAGCCATCCATTGTCAAGAAAAGATCATTTATAGTCACTCATGCCTAGAAAAGCCTTATTACTCGGTTTAAATGCCTTTATAATCCCATTATTGAAGTTATTTTGAATTGTTCTTATATTTTTTGATTAAAACAGATTGTAATTGATTGTTTGCCTTAGGAAACTTGGAGCGAAAGCCATCCATCGTCAAGAAAAGTTCATTTATAGTCACTTATGCCTAGCAAAGCCTTATTACTCGGTTTAAATGCCTTTATAATCCCATTATTGAATTTATTTTGAATTTTTTTTACATTTTTTGATTAAAAGATATTGTAATTGATTGTTTGCCTTGGGAATCATGGAGCGAAAGCCATCCATAGTGAAGAAAAGTTCATTTATAGTCACTTACGCCTAGCAAAGCCTTATTACTCGGTTTAAATGCCTTTATAATCCCATTATTGAATTTATTTTGAATTGTTTTTACATTTTTTGATTAAAACAGATTGTAATTGATTGTTTGCCTCGGGAAATATGGAGCGAAAGCCATCCATTGTCAAGAAAAGATCATTTATAGTCACTTATGCCTAGCAAAGCCTTATTACTCGGTTTAAATGCCTTTATAATCCCATTATTGAATTTATTTTGAATTTTTTTTACATTTTTTGATTAAAACAGATTGTAATTGATTGTTTGCCTCGGGAAACATGGAGCGAAAGCCATCCATTGTCAAGAAAAGATCATTTATAGTCACTCATGCCTAGAAAAGCCTTATTACTCGGTTTAAATGCTTTTTAAATCCCATTATTGAATTTATTTTGAATTGTTTTTAGATTTTTTGATTAAAACAGATTGTAATTGATTGTTTGCCTCGGGAAACATGGAGCGAAATCCATCCATTGTCAAGAAAGGATCAATTACAGTCACTCATGCCTAGAAAAGCCTTTTTACATAGTTTAAATGCCTTTATAATCCCATTATTGAGTTTATTTTGAATTGTTTTTACATTTTTTGATTAAAACAGATTGTAATTGATTGTTCGCCTCGGGAAATATGGAGCGAAAGCCATCCATTGTCAAGAAAAGATCATTTATAGTCACTCATGCCTAGATAAGCCTTATTACTCGGTTTAAATGCCTTTATAATCCCATTATTGAAGTTATTTTGAATTGTTTTTACATTTTATGATTAAAACAGATTGTAATTGATTGTTTGCCTCAGGAAACATGGAGCGAAAGCCATCCATTGTCAAGAAAAGATCATTTATAGTCACTCATGCCTAGAAAAGCCTTATTACTTAGTTTAAATGCCTTTATAATCCCATTATTGAATTTATTTTGAATTCTTTTTACATTTTTGATTAAAACAGATTGTAATTGATTGTTTGCCTTGTGAAATATGGAGCGAAAGCCATCCATTGTCAAGAAAAGATCATTTATAGTCCCTCATGCCTAGAAAAGCCTTATTACTCGGTTTAAATGCCTCTATAATCCCATTATTGAATTTATTTTGAATTTTTTTTACATTTTTTGATTAAAACAGATTGTAATTGATTGTTTGCCTCGGGAAACATGGAGCGAAAGCCATCCATTGTCAAGAAAAGATCATTTATAGCCACTCATGCCTAGAAAAGCCTTATTACTCGGTTTAAATGCCTTTATAATCCCATTATTGAATTTATTTTGAATTGTTTTTACATTTTTTGATTAAAACAGATTGTAATTAATTGTTTGCCTCGGGAAACATGGAGCGAAAACCATCCATTGTCAATAAAAGATCATTTATAGTCACTCATGCCTAGCAAAGCCTTATTACTCGGTTTAAATGCCTTTATAATCCCATTATTGAATTTATTTTGATTTTTTTTTACATTTTTTGATTAAAACAGATTGTAATTGATTGTTTACCTCGGGAAACATGGAGCGAAAGCCATCCATAGTCAAGAAAAGTTCATTTATAGTCACTTATGCCTAGCAAAGCCTTATTACTCGGTTGAAATGCCTTTATAATCCCATTATTGAATTTATTTTGAATTTTTATTACATTTTTTTATTAAAACATATTTTAGTTGATTGTTTGCCTCGGGAAACATGGAGCAAAACCCATCCATTGTCAAGAATAGATCATTTATAGTCACTCATGCCTAGAAATGCCTTATTAGTCGGTTTAAATGCTTTTATAATCCCATTATCGAATTTATTTTGAATTGTTTTTACATTTTTTGATTAAAATAGATTGTAATTGATTGTTTGCCTCGGGAAACATGGAGCGAAAGCCATCCATTGTCAAGAAAAGATCATTTATAGTCACTCATGCCTAGAAAAGCCTTATTACTCGGTTTAAATGCCTTTATAATCCCATTATTGAAGTTATTTTGAATTGTTCTTATATTTTTTGATTAAAACATATTGTAATTGATTGTTTGCCTTAGGAAACTTGGAGCGAAAGCCATCCATCGTCAAGAAAAGTTCATTTATAGTCACTCATGCCTAGAAAAGCCTTAATACTCGCTTTAAATGCTTTTATAATACCATAATTGAATTTAATTTGAATCTTTTTACATTTTTTGATTAAAACAGATTCTAATTGATTGTTTGCCTCGGGAAACGTGGAGTGAAAGCCGTCCATTGTCAAGAACAGATCATTTATAGTCACTCATGCCTAGAAAAGCCTTATTACTCGGTTTAAATGCCTTTATAATCCCATTATCAAATTTATTTTGAATTGTTTTTACATTTTCTGATTAAAACAGATTGTAATTGATTGTTTGCCTTGGGAAACTTGGAGCTAAAGCCATCCATTGTCAAGAAAAGATCGTTTATAGTCACTCATGCCTAGAAAACCTTATTACTCAGTTTAAATGCCTTTATAATCCCATTATCAAATTTATTTTGAATTTTTTTACATTTTTTGATTAAAACATATTGTAATTGATTGTTTGCCTCGGGAAACTTGGAGCGAAAGCCACCCATTGTCAAGAAAAGTTCATTTATAGTCACTTATGCCTAGCAAAGCCTTATTACTCGGTTTAAATGCCTTTATAATCCCATTATTGAATTTATTTTGAATTGTTTTTACATTTTTTGATTAAAACAGATTGTAATTGATTGTTTGCCTCGGGAAACATGGAGCGAAAGCCATCCATTGTCAAGAAAAGATCATTTATAGTCACTCATGCCAAGAAAAGCCTTATTACTTAGTTTAAATGCCTTTATAATCCCATTATTGAATTTATTTTGAATTGTTTTTACATTTTTTGATTAAAACATATTGTAATTGATTGTTTGCCTCGGGAAATATGGAGCGAAAGCCATCCATTGTGAAGAAAAAATCATTTGTAGTCACTCATGCCTAGAAAAGCCTTATTACTCGGTTTAAATGCCTTTATAATCCCATTATTGAATTTATTTTGAATTGTTTTTACATTTTTTGATTAAAACAGATTGTAATTGATTGTTTGCCTCGGGAAACATGGAGCGAAACCCATCCATTGTCAAGAAAAAATCATTTATAGTAACTCATGCCTAGAAAAGCCTTATTACTCGGTTTAAATGCCTTTATAATCCCATTATTGAATTTATTTTGAATTTTTTTTACATTTTTTGATTAAAACAGATTGTAATTGGTTGTTTGCCTCGGGAAACATGGAGCGAAAGCCACCCATTGTCAAGAAAAGTTCATTTATAGTCACTTATGCCTAGCAAAGCCTTATTACTCGGTTTAAATGCCTTTATAATCCCATTATTGAATTTATTTTGAATTTTTTTTACATTTTTTGATTAAAACAGATTGTAATTGATTGTTTGCCTCGGGAAACATGGAGCGAAAGCCATCCATTGTCAAGAAAAGTTCATTTATAGTAACTCATGCCTAGAAAAGCCTTATTACTCGGTTTAAATGCCTTTATAATCCCATTATTGAATTTATTTTGAATTTTTTTTACATTTTTTGATTAAAACATAATGTAATTGATTGTTTCCCTCGGTAAACATGGAGCAAAACCCATCCATTGTCAAGAATAGATCATTTATAGTCACTTATGCCTAAAAAAGCCTTATTACTCGGTTTAAATGCTTTTTAAATCCAATTATTGAATTTATTTTGAATTGTTTTTACATTTTTTGATTAAAACAGATTGTAATTGATTGCTTGCCTCGGGAAACATGGAGCGAAAGCCATCCATTGTCAAGAAAAGATCATTTACAGTCACTCATGCCTAGGAAAGCCTTATTACTTAGTTTAAATGCCTTTATAATCCCATTATTGAGTTTATTTTGAATTGTTTTTACATTTTTTGATTAAAACAGATTGTAATTGACTGTTTGCCTCGGGAAATATAGAGCGAAAGCCATCCATTGTCAAGAAAAGATCATTTATAGTCACTCATGCCTAGATAAGCCTTATTACTCGGTTTAAATGCCTTTATAATCCCATTATTGAATTTATTTTGAATTGTTTTTACATTTTTTGATTAAAACAGATTGTAATTGATTGTTTGCCTCGGGAAACATGGAGCGAAAACCATCCATTGTGAAGAAAAGATCATTTATAGTCACTCATGCCTAGAAAAGCCTTATTACTCGGTTTAAATGCCTTTATAATCCCATTATTGAATTTATTTTGAATTTTTTTTACACTTTTTGATTAAAACAGATTGTAATTGATTGTTTGCCTCGGAAAACATGGAGCGAAAGCCATCCATTGTCAAGAAAAGATCATTTATAGCCACTCATGACTAGAAAAGCCTTATTACTCGGTTTAAATGCCTTTATAATCCCATTATTGAATTTATTTTGAATTGTTTTTACATTTTTTGATTAAAACAGATTGTAATTGATTGTTTGCCTCAGGAAACATGGAGCGAAAACCATCCATTGTCAAGAAAAGATCATTTATAGTCACTCATGCCTAGAAAAGCCTTATTACTCGGTTTAAATGCCTTTATAATCCCATTATTGAATTTATTTTGAATTTTTTTTACATTTTTTGATTAAAACAGATTGTAATTGATTGTTTACCTCGGGAAACATGGAGCGAAAGCCATCCATAGTCAAGAAAAGATCATTTATAGTCACTCATGCCTAGAAAAGCCTTATTACTCGGTTTAAATACCTTTATAATCCCATTGTTGAAGTTATTTTGAATTGTTGTTATATTTTTTGATTAAAACAGATTGTAATTGATTGTTTGCCTTGGGAAACATGGAGCGAAAGCCATCCATCGTCAAGAAAAGTTCATTTATAGTCACTCATGCCTAGAAAAGCCTTAATACTCGTTTTAAATGCTTTTATAATCCCATAATTGAATTTAATTTGAATCTTTTTACATTTTTTGATTAAAACAGATTCTAATTGATTGTTTGCCTCGGGAAACGTGGAGTGAAAGCCATCCATTGTCAAGAAAAGATCATTTATAGTCACTCATGCCTAGAAAAGCCTTATTACTCGGTTTAAATGCCTTTATAATCCCATTATTGAATTTATTTTGAAATTTTTTTACATTTTTTGATTAAAACAGATTGTAATTGGTTGTTTGCCTCGGGAAACATGGAGCGAAAGCCACCCATTGTCAAGAAAAGTTCATTTATAGTCACTTATGCCTAGCAAAGCCTTATTACTCAGTTTAAATGCCTTTATAATCCCATTATTGAATTTATTTTGAATTGTTTTTACATTTTTTGATTAAAACAGATTGTAATTGATTGTTTGCCTCGGGAAACATGGAGCAAAAGCCATCCATTGTCAAGAAAAGATCATTTATAGCCACTCATGCCTAGAAAAGCCTTATTACTCGGTTTAAATGCCTTTATAATCCCATTATTGAATTTATTTTGAATTGTTTTTACATTTTTTGATTAAAACAGATTGTAATTGATTGTTTGCCTCGGGAAACAATGAGCGAAAACCATCCATTGTCAAGAAAAGATCATTTATAGTCACTCATGCCTAGAAAAGCCTTAGTACTCGGTTTAAATGCCTTTATAATCCCATTATTGAATTTATTTTGAATTTTTTTTTACATTTTTTGATTAAAACAGATTGTAATTGATTGTTTACCTCGGGAAACATGGAGCGAAAGCCATCCATAGTCAAGAAAAGTTCATTTATAGTCACTTATGCCTAGGAAAGCCTTATTACTCGATTTAAATGCCTTTATAATCCCATTATTGAATTTATTTTGAATTGTTTTTATATTTTTTGATTAAAACAGATTGTAATTGATTGTTTGCCGTGGGAAACATGGAGCGAAAGCCATCCATTGTCAAGAAAAGATCATTTATAGTAACTCATGCCTAGAAAAGCCTTATTACTCGGTTTAAATGCCTTTATAATCCCATTATTGAATTTATTTTGAATTGTTTTTACATTTTTTGATTAAAACATAATGTAATTGATTGTTTCCCTCGGTAAACATGGAGCAAAACCCATCCATTGTCAAGAATAGATCATTTATAGTCACTTATGCCTAAAAAAGCCTTATTACTCGGTTTAAATGCTTTTTAAATCCAATTATTGAATTTATTTTGAATTGTTTTTACATTTTTTGATTAAAACAGATTGTAATTGATTGCTTGCCTCGGGAAACATGGAGCGAAAGCCATCCATTGTCAAGAAAAGATCATTTACAGTCACTCATGCCTAGAAAAGCGTTATTACTTAGTTTAAATGCCTTTATAATCCCATTATTGAGTTTATTTTGAATTGTTTTTACATTTTTTGATTAAAACAGATTGTAATTGATTGTTTGCCTCGGGAAATATGGAGCGAAAGCCATCCATTGTCAAGAAAAGATCATTTATAGTCACTCATGCCTAGATAAGCCTTATTACTCGGTTTAAATGCCTTTATAATCCCATTATTGAATTTATTTTGAATTGTTTTTACATTTTTTGATTAAAACATATTGTAATTGATTGTTTGCCTCGGGAAACATGGAGCGAAAACCATCCATTGTGAAGAAAAGATCATTTATAGTCACTCATGCCTAGAAAAGCCTTATTACTCGGTTTAAATGCCTTTATAATCCCATTATTGAATTTATTTTGAATTTTTTTTACACTTTTTGATTAAAACAGATTGTAATTGATTGTTTGCCTCGGGAAACATGGAGCGAAAACCATCCATTGTGAAGAAAAGATCATTTATAGTCACTCATGCCTAGAAAAGCCTTATTACTCGGTTTAAATGCCTTTATAATCCCATTATTGAATTTATTTTGAATTTTTTTTACACTTTTTGATTAAAACAGATTGTAATTGCTTGTTTGCCTCGGGAAACATGGAGCGAAAGCCATCCATTGTCAAGAAAAGATCATTTATAGCCACTCATGCCTAGAAAAGCCTTATTACTCGGTTTAAATGCCTTTATAATCCCATTATTGAATTTATTTTGAATTGTTTTTACATTTTTTGATTAAAACAGATTGTAATTGATTGTTTGCCTCGGGAAACATGGAGCGAAAACCATCCATTGTGAAGAAAAGATCATTTATAGTCACTCATGCCTAGAAAAGCCTTATTACTCGGTTTAAATGCCTTTATAATCCCATTATTGAATTTATTTTGAATTTTTTTTACACTTTTTGATTAAAACAGATTGTAATTGATTGTTTACCTCGGGAAACATGGAGCGAAAGCCATCCATTGTCAGGAAAAGATCATTTATAGCCACTCATGCCTAGAAAAGCCTTATTACTCGGTTTAAATGCCTTTATAATCCCATTATTGAATTTATTTTGAATTGTTTTTACATTTTTTGATTAAAACAGATTGTAATTGATTATTTGCCTCAGGAAACATGGAGCGAAAACCATCCATTGTCAAGAAAAGATCATTTATAGTCACTCATGCCTAGAAAAGCCTTATTACTCGGTTTAAATGCCTTTATAATCCCATTATTGAATTTATTTTGAATTTTTTTTACATTTTTTGATTAAAACAGATTGTAATTGATTGTTTACCTCGGGAAACATGGAACGAAAGCCATCCATAGTCAAGAAAAGTTCATTTATAGTCACTTATGCCTAGCAAAGCCTTATTACTCGGTTTAAATGCCTTTATAATCCCGTTATTGAATTTATTTTGAATTGTTTTTATATTTTTTGATTAAAACAGATTGTAATTGATTGTTTGCCGTGGGAAACATGGAACGAAAGCCATCCATTGTCAAGAAAAGATCATTTATAGTCACTCATGCCTAGAAAAGCCTTATTACTCGGTTTAAATGCCTTTATAATCCGATTGTTGAAGTTATTTTGAATTGTTGTTATATTTTTTGATTAAAACAGATTGTAATTGATTGTTTGCCTTGGGAAACATGGAGCGAAAGCCATCCATCGTCAAGAAAACTTCATTTATAGTCACTCATGCCTAGAAAAGCCTTAATACTCGTTTTAAATGCTTTTATAATCCCATAATTGAATTTAATTTGAATCTTTTTACATTTTTTGATTAAAACAGATTCTAATAGATTGTTTGCCTCGGGAAACGTGGAGTGAAAGCCATCCATTGTCAAGAAAAGATCATTTATAGTCAGTCATGCCTAGAAAAGCCTTATTACTCGGTTTAAATGCCTTTATAATCCCATTATTGAATTTATTTTGAAATTTTTTTACATTTTTTGATTAAAACAGATTGTAATTGGTTGTTTGCCTCGGGAAACATGGAGCGAAAGCCACCCATTGTCAAGAAAAGTTCATTTATAGTCACTTATGCCTAGCAAAGCCTTATTACTCGGTTTAAATGCCTTTATAATCCCATTATTGAATGTATTTTGAATTGTTTTTAGATTTTTTAATTAAAACAGATTGTAATTGATTGTTTGCCTCGGGAAACATGGAGTGAAAACCATCCATTGTCAAGAAAAGATCATTTATAGTCACTCATGCCTAGAAAAGCCTTATTACTCGGTTTGAATGCCTTTATAATCCCATTATTGAATTTATTTTGAATTGTTTTTACATTTTTTGATTAAAACAGATTGTAATTGATTGTTTGCCTCGGGAAACATGGAGCGAAAGCCATCCATTGTCAAGAAAAGATCATTTATAGTCACTCATGCCTAGAAAAGCCTTATTACTTAGTTTAAATGCCTTTATAATCCCATTATTGAATTTATTTTGAATTGTTTTTACATTTTTTGATTAAAACAGATTGTAATTGATTCTTTGCCTCGGGAAATATGGAGCGAAAGCCATCCATAGTGAAGAAAAAATCATTTGTAGTCACTCATGCTTAGAAAAGCCTTATTACTCGGTTTAAATGCCTTTATAAACCCATTATTGAATTTATTTTGAATTGTTTTTACATTTTTTGATTAAAACAGATTGTAATTGATTGTTTGCCTCGGGAAACATGGAGCGAAAACCATCCATTGTCAAGAAAAGATCATTTATAGCCACTCATGACTAGAAAAGCCTTATTACTCGGTTTAAATGCCTTTATAATCCCATTATTGAATTTATTTTGAATTTTTTTTACACTTTTTGATTAAAACAGATTGTAATTGATTGTTTGCCTCGGGAAACATGGAGCGAAAGCCATCCATTGTCAAGAAAAGATCATTTATAGCCACTCATGACTAGAAAAGCCTTATTACTCGGTTTAAATGCCTTTATAATCCCATTATTGAATTTATTTTGAATTGTTTTTACATTTTTTGATTAAAACAGATTGTAATTGATTGTTTGCCTCAGGAAACATGGAGCGAAAACCATCCATTGTCAAGAAAAGATCATTTATAGTCACTCATGCCTAGAAAAGCCTTATTACTCGGTTTAAATGCCTTTATAATCCCATTATTGAATTTATTTTGAATTTTTTTTACATTTTTTGATTAAAACAGATTGTAATTGATTGTTTACCTCGGGAAACATGGAGCGAAAGCCATCCATAGTCAAGAAAAGATCATTTATAGTCACTCATGCCTAGAAAAGCCTTATTACTCGGTTTAAATACCTTTATAATCCCATTGTTGAAGTTATTTTGAATTGTTGTTATATTTTTTGATTAAAACAGATTGTAATTGATTGTTTGCCTTGGGAAACATGGAGCGAAAGCCATCCATCGTCAAGAAAAGTTCATTTATAGTCACTCATGCCTAGAAAAGCCTTAATACTCGTTTTAAATGCTTTTATAATCCCATAATTGAATTTAATTTGAATCTTTTTACATTTTTTGATTAAAACAGATTCTAATTGATTGTTTGCCTCGGGAAACGTGGAGTGAAAGCCATCCATTGTCAAGAAAAGATCATTTATAGTCACTCATGCCTAGAAAAGCCTTATTACTCGGTTTAAATGCCTTTATAATCCCATTATTGAATTTATTTTGAAATTTTTTTACATTTTTTGATTAAAACAGATTGTAATTGGTTGTTTGCCTCGGGAAACATGGAGCGAAAGCCACCCATTGTCAAGAAAAGTTCATTTATAGTCACTTATGCCTAGCAAAGCCTTATTACTCAGTTTAAATGCCTTTATAATCCCATTATTGAATTTATTTTGAATTGTTTTTACATTTTTTGATTAAAACAGATTGTAATTGATTGTTTGCCTCGGGAAACATGGAGCAAAAGCCATCCATTGTCAAGAAAAGATCATTTATAGCCACTCATGCCTAGAAAAGCCTTATTACTCGGTTTAAATGCCTTTATAATCCCATTATTGAATTTATTTTGAATTGTTTTTACATTTTTTGATTAAAACAGATTGTAATTGATTGTTTGCCTCGGGAAACAATGAGCGAAAACCATCCATTGTCAAGAAAAGATCATTTATAGTCACTCATGCCTAGAAAAGCCTTAGTACTCGGTTTAAATGCCTTTATAATCCCATTATTGAATTTATTTTGAATTTTTTTTTACATTTTTTGATTAAAACAGATTGTAATTGATTGTTTACCTCGGGAAACATGGAGCGAAAGCCATCCATAGTCAAGAAAAGTTCATTTATAGTCACTTATGCCTAGGAAAGCCTTATTACTCGATTTAAATGCCTTTATAATCCCATTATTGAATTTATTTTGAATTGTTTTTATATTTTTTGATTAAAACAGATTGTAATTGATTGTTTGCCGTGGGAAACATGGAGCGAAAGCCATCCATTGTCAAGAAAAGATCATTTATAGTAACTCATGCCTAGAAAAGCCTTATTACTCGGTTTAAATGCCTTTATAATCCCATTATTGAATTTATTTTGAATTGTTTTTACATTTTTTGATTAAAACATAATGTAATTGATTGTTTCCCTCGGTAAACATGGAGCAAAACCCATCCATTGTCAAGAATAGATCATTTATAGTCACTTATGCCTAAAAAAGCCTTATTACTCGGTTTAAATGCTTTTTAAATCCAATTATTGAATTTATTTTGAATTGTTTTTACATTTTTTGATTAAAACAGATTGTAATTGATTGCTTGCCTCGGGAAACATGGAGCGAAAGCCATCCATTGTCAAGAAAAGATCATTTACAGTCACTCATGCCTAGAAAAGCGTTATTACTTAGTTTAAATGCCTTTATAATCCCATTATTGAGTTTATTTTGAATTGTTTTTACATTTTTTGATTAAAACAGATTGTAATTGATTGTTTGCCTCGGGAAATATGGAGCGAAAGCCATCCATTGTCAAGAAAAGATCATTTATAGTCACTCATGCCTAGATAAGCCTTATTACTCGGTTTAAATGCCTTTATAATCCCATTATTGAATTTATTTTGAATTGTTTTTACATTTTTTGATTAAAACATATTGTAATTGATTGTTTGCCTCGGGAAACATGGAGCGAAAACCATCCATTGTGAAGAAAAGATCATTTATAGTCACTCATGCCTAGAAAAGCCTTATTACTCGGTTTAAATGCCTTTATAATCCCATTATTGAATTTATTTTGAATTTTTTTTACACTTTTTGATTAAAACAGATTGTAATTGATTGTTTGCCTCGGGAAACATGGAGCGAAAACCATCCATTGTGAAGAAAAGATCATTTATAGTCACTCATGCCTAGAAAAGCCTTATTACTCGGTTTAAATGCCTTTATAATCCCATTATTGAATTTATTTTGAATTTTTTTTACACTTTTTGATTAAAACAGATTGTAATTGCTTGTTTGCCTCGGGAAACATGGAGCGAAAGCCATCCATTGTCAAGAAAAGATCATTTATAGCCACTCATGCCTAGAAAAGCCTTATTACTCGGTTTAAATGCCTTTATAATCCCATTATTGAATTTATTTTGAATTGTTTTTACATTTTTTGATTAAAACAGATTGTAATTGATTGTTTGCCTCGGGAAACATGGAGCGAAAACCATCCATTGTGAAGAAAAGATCATTTATAGTCACTCATGCCTAGAAAAGCCTTATTACTCGGTTTAAATGCCTTTATAATCCCATTATTGAATTTATTTTGAATTTTTTTTACACTTTTTGATTAAAACAGATTGTAATTGATTGTTTACCTCGGGAAACATGGAGCGAAAGCCATCCATTGTCAGGAAAAGATCATTTATAGCCACTCATGCCTAGAAAAGCCTTATTACTCGGTTTAAATGCCTTTATAATCCCATTATTGAATTTATTTTGAATTGTTTTTACATTTTTTGATTAAAACAGATTGTAATTGATTATTTGCCTCAGGAAACATGGAGCGAAAACCATCCATTGTCAAGAAAAGATCATTTATAGTCACTCATGCCTAGAAAAGCCTTATTACTCGGTTTAAATGCCTTTATAATCCCATTATTGAATTTATTTTGAATTTTTTTTACATTTTTTGATTAAAACAGATTGTAATTGATTGTTTACCTCGGGAAACATGGAACGAAAGCCATCCATAGTCAAGAAAAGTTCATTTATAGTCACTTATGCCTAGCAAAGCCTTATTACTCGGTTTAAATGCCTTTATAATCCCGTTATTGAATTTATTTTGAATTGTTTTTATATTTTTTGATTAAAACAGATTGTAATTGATTGTTTGCCGTGGGAAACATGGAGCGAAAGCCATCCATTGTCAAGAAAAGATCATTTATAGTCACTCATGCCTAGAAAAGCCTTATTACTCGGTTTAAATGCCTTTATAATCCGATTGTTGAAGTTATTTTGAATTGTTGTTATATTTTTTGATTAAAACAGATTGTAATTGATTGTTTGCCTTGGGAAACATGGAGCGAAAGCCATCCATCGTCAAGAAAACTTCATTTATAGTCACTCATGCCTAGAAAAGCCTTAATACTCGTTTTAAATGCTTTTATAATCCCATAATTGAATTTAATTTGAATCTTTTTACATTTTTTGATTAAAACAGATTCTAATAGATTGTTTGCCTCGGGAAACGTGGAGTGAAAGCCATCCATTGTCAAGAAAAGATCATTTATAGTCAGTCATGCCTAGAAAAGCCTTATTACTCGGTTTAAATGCCTTTATAATCCCATTATTGAATTTATTTTGAAATTTTTTTACATTTTTTGATTAAAACAGATTGTAATTGGTTGTTTGCCTCGGGAAACATGGAGCGAAAGCCACCCATTGTCAAGAAAAGTTCATTTATAGTCACTTATGCCTAGCAAAGCCTTATTACTCGGTTTAAATGCCTTTATAATCCCATTATTGAATGTATTTTGAATTGTTTTTAGATTTTTTAATTAAAACAGATTGTAATTGATTGTTTGCCTCGGGAAACATGGAGTGAAAACCATCCATTGTCAAGAAAAGATCATTTATAGTCACTCATGCCTAGAAAAGCCTTATTACTCGGTTTGAATGCCTTTATAATCCCATTATTGAATTTATTTTGAATTGTTTTTACATTTTTTGATTAAAACAGATTGTAATTGATTGTTTGCCTCGGGAAACATGGAGCGAAAGCCATCCATTGTCAAGAAAAGATCATTTATAGTCACTCATGCCTAGAAAAGCCTTATTACTTAGTTTAAATGCCTTTATAATCCCATTATTGAATTTATTTTGAATTGTTTTTACATTTTTTGATTAAAACAGATTGTAATTGATTCTTTGCCTCGGGAAATATGGAGCGAAAGCCATCCATAGTGAAGAAAAAATCATTTGTAGTCACTCATGCTTAGAAAAGCCTTATTACTCGGTTTAAATGCCTTTATAAACCCATTATTGAATTTATTTTGAATTGTTTTTACATTTTTTGATTAAAACAGATTGTAATTGATTGTTTGCCTCGGGAAACATGGAGCGAAAACCATCCATTGTCAAGAAAAGATCATTTATAGTCACTCATGCCTAGAAAAGCCTTATTACTCGGTTTAAATGCCTTTATAATCCCATTATTGAATTTATTTTGAATTGTTTTTACATTTTTTGATTAAAACAGATTGTAATTGATTGTTTGCCTCGGGAAATATGGAGCGAAAGCCATCCATTGTCAAGAAAAGATCATTTATAGTCACTCATGCCTAGATAAGCCTTATTACTCGGTTTAAATGCCTTTATAATCCCATTATTGAATTTATTTTGAATTGTTTTTACATTTTTTGATTAAAACAGATTGTAATTGATTGTTTGCCTCGGGAAATATGGAGCGAAAGCCATCCATTGTCAAGAAAAGATCATTTATAGTCACTCATGCCTAGATAAGCCTTATTACTCGGTTTAAATGCCTTTATAATCCCATTATTGAATTTATTTTGAATTGTTTTTACATTTTTTGATTAAAACAGATTGTAATTGATTGTTTGCCTCGGGAAACATGGAGCAAAAACCATCCATTGTCAAGAAAAGATCATTTATAGTCACTCATGCCTAGAAAAGCCTTATTACTCGGTTTAAATGCCTTTATAATCCCATTATTGAATTTATTTTGAATTTTTTTTACATTTTTTGATTACAACAGATTGTAATTGATTGTTTGCCTCGGGAAACATGGAGCGAAAGCCATCCATTGTCAAGAAAAGATCATTTATAGCCACTCATGCCTAGAAAAGCCTTATTACTCGGTTTAAATGCCTTTATAATCCCATTATTGAATTTATTTTGAATTGTTTTTACATTTTTTGATTAAAACAGATTGTAATTGATTGTTTGCCTCGGGAAACATGGAGCGAAAACCATCCATTGTCAAGAAAAGATCATTTATAGTCACTCATGCCTAGAAAAGCCTTATTACTCGGTTTAAATGTTTTTATAATCCCATTATTGAATTTATTTTGAAATTTTTTTACTTTTTTTGATTAAAACAGATTGTAATTGATTGTTTACCTCGGGAAACATGGAGCGAAAGCCATCCATAGTCAAGAAAAGTTCATTTATAGTCACTTATGCCTAGCAAAGCCTTATTACTCGGTTTAAATGCCTTTATAATCCCATTATTGAATTTATTTTGAATTGTTTTTATATTTTTTGATTAAAACAGATTGTAATTGATTGTTTGCCGTGGGAAACATGGAGCGAAAGCCATCCATTGTCAAGAAAAGATCATTTATAGTAACTCATGCCTAGAAAAGCCTTATTACTCGGTTTAAATGCCTTTATAATCCCATTATTGAATTTATTTTGAATTGTTTTTACATTTTTTGATTAAAACATAATGTAATTGATTGTTTCCCTCGGTAAACATGGAGCAAAACCCATCCATTGTCAAGAATAGATCATTTATAGTCACTTATGCCTAAAAAAGCCTTATTACTCGGTTTAAATGCTTTTTAAATCCAATTATTGAATTTATTTTGAATTGTTTTTACATTTTTTGATTAAAACAGATTGTAATTGATTGCTTGCCTCGGGAAACATGGAGCGAAAGCCATCCATTGTCAAGAAAAGATCATTTACAGTCACTCATGCCTAGAAAAGCGTTATTACTTAGTTTAAATGCCTTTATAATCCCATTATTGAGTTTATTTTGAATTGTTTTTACATTTTTTGATTAAAACAGATTGTAATTGATTGTTTGCCTCGGGAAATATGGAGCGAAAGCCATCCATTGTCAAGAAAAGATCATTTATAGTCACTCATGCCTAGATAAGCCTTATTACTCGGTTTAAATGCCTTTATAATCCCATTATTGAATTTATTTTGAATTGTTTTTACATTTTTTGATTAAAACATATTGTAATTGATTGTTTGCCTCGGGAAACATGGAGCGAAAACCATCCATTGTGAAGAAAAGATCATTTATAGTCACTCATGCCTAGAAAAGCCTTATTACTCGGTTTAAATGCCTTTATAATCCCATTATTGAATTTATTTTGAATTTTTTTTACACTTTTTGATTAAAACAGATTGTAATTGATTGTTTGCCTCGGGAAACATGGAGCGAAAACCATCCATTGTGAAGAAAAGATCATTTATAGTCACTCATGCCTAGAAAAGCCTTATTACTCGGTTTAAATGCCTTTATAATCCCATTATTGAATTTATTTTGAATTTTTTTTACACTTTTTGATTAAAACAGATTGTAATTGCTTGTTTGCCTCGGGAAACATGGAGCGAAAGCCATCCATTGTCAAGAAAAGATCATTTATAGCCACTCATGCCTAGAAAAGCCTTATTACTCGGTTTAAATGCCTTTATAATCCCATTATTGAATTTATTTTGAATTGTTTTTACATTTTTTGATTAAAACAGATTGTAATTGATTGTTTGCCTCGGGAAACATGGAGCGAAAACCATCCATTGTGAAGAAAAGATCATTTATAGTCACTCATGCCTAGAAAAGCCTTATTACTCGGTTTAAATGCCTTTATAATCCCATTATTGAATTTATTTTGAATTTTTTTTACACTTTTTGATTAAAACAGATTGTAATTGATTGTTTACCTCGGGAAACATGGAGCGAAAGCCATCCATTGTCAGGAAAAGATCATTTATAGCCACTCATGCCTAGAAAAGCCTTATTACTCGGTTTAAATGCCTTTATAATCCCATTATTGAATTTATTTTGAATTGTTTTTACATTTTTTGATTAAAACAGATTGTAATTGATTATTTGCCTCAGGAAACATGGAGCGAAAACCATCCATTGTCAAGAAAAGATCATTTATAGTCACTCATGCCTAGAAAAGCCTTATTACTCGGTTTAAATGCCTTTATAATCCCATTATTGAATTTATTTTGAATTTTTTTTACATTTTTTGATTAAAACAGATTGTAATTGATTGTTTACCTCGGGAAACATGGAACGAAAGCCATCCATAGTCAAGAAAAGTTCATTTATAGTCACTTATGCCTAGCAAAGCCTTATTACTCGGTTTAAATGCCTTTATAATCCCGTTATTGAATTTATTTTGAATTGTTTTTATATTTTTTGATTAAAACAGATTGTAATTGATTGTTTGCCGTGGGAAACATGGAGCGAAAGCCATCCATTGTCAAGAAAAGATCATTTATAGTCACTCATGCCTAGAAAAGCCTTATTACTCGGTTTAAATGCCTTTATAATCCGATTGTTGAAGTTATTTTGAATTGTTGTTATATTTTTTGATTAAAACAGATTGTAATTGATTGTTTGCCTTGGGAAACATGGAGCGAAAGCCATCCATCGTCAAGAAAACTTCATTTATAGTCACTCATGCCTAGAAAAGCCTTAATACTCGTTTTAAATGCTTTTATAATCCCATAATTGAATTTAATTTGAATCTTTTTACATTTTTTGATTAAAACAGATTCTAATAGATTGTTTGCCTCGGGAAACGTGGAGTGAAAGCCATCCATTGTCAAGAAAAGATCATTTATAGTCAGTCATGCCTAAAAAAGCCTTATTACTCGGTTTAAATGCCTTTATAATCCCATTATTGAATTTATTTTGAAATTTTTTTACATTTTTTGATTAAAACAGATTGTAATTGGTTGTTTGCCTCGGGAAACATGGAGCGAAAGCCACCCATTGTCAAGAAAAGTTCATTTATAGTCACTTATGCCTAGCAAAGCCTTATTACTCGGTTTAAATGCCTTTATAATCCCATTATTGAATGTATTTTGAATTGTTTTTAGATTTTTTAATTAAAACAGATTGTAATTGATTGTTTGCCTCGGGAAACATGGAGTGAAAACCATCCATTGTCAAGAAAAGATCATTTATAGTCACTCATGCCTAGAAAAGCCTTATTACTCGGTTTGAATGCCTTTATAATCCCATTATTGAATTTATTTTGAATTGTTTTTACATTTTTTGATTAAAACAGATTGTAATTGATTGTTTGCCTCGGGAAACATGGAGCGAAAGCCATCCATTGTCAAGAAAAGATCATTTATAGTCACTCATGCCTAGAAAAGCCTTATTACTTAGTTTAAATGCCTTTATAATCCCATTATTGAATTTATTTTGAATTGTTTTTACATTTTTTGATTAAAACAGATTGTAATTGATTCTTTGCCTCGGGAAATATGGAGCGAAAGCCATCCATAGTGAAGAAAAAATCATTTGTAGTCACTCATGCTTAGAAAAGCCTTATTACTCGGTTTAAATGCCTTTATAAACCCATTATTGAATTTATTTTGAATTGTTTTTACATTTTTTGATTAAAACAGATTGTAATTGATTGTTTGCCTCGGGAAACATGGAGCGAAAACCATCCATTGTCAAGAAAAGATCATTTATAGTCACTCATGCCTAGAAAAGCCTTATTACTCGGTTTAAATGCCTTTATAATCCCATTATTGAATTTATTTTGAATTGTTTTTACATTTTTTGATTAAAACAGATTGTAATTGATTGTTTGCCTCGGGAAATATGGAGCGAAAGCCATCCATTGTCAAGAAAAGATCATTTATAGTCACTCATGCCTAGATAAGCCTTATTACTCGGTTTAAATGCCTTTATAATCCCATTATTGAATTTATTTTGAATTGTTTTTACATTTTTTGATTAAAACAGATTGTAATTGATTGTTTGCCTCGGGAAATATGGAGCGAAAGCCATCCATTGTCAAGAAAAGATCATTTATAGTCACTCATGCCTAGATAAGCCTTATTACTCGGTTTAAATGCCTTTATAATCCCATTATTGAATTTATTTTGAATTGTTTTTACATTTTTTGATTAAAACAGATTGTAATTGATTGTTTGCCTCGGGAAACATGGAGCAAAAACCATCCATTGTCAAGAAAAGATCATTTATAGTCACTCATGCCTAGAAAAGCCTTATTACTCGGTTTAAATGCCTTTATAATCCCATTATTGAATTTATTTTGAATTTTTTTTACATTTTTTGATTACAACAGATTGTAATTGATTGTTTGCCTCGGGAAACATGGAGCGAAAGCCATCCATTGTCAAGAAAAGATCATTTATAGCCACTCATGCCTAGAAAAGCCTTATTACTCGGTTTAAATGCCTTTATAATCCCATTATTGAATTTATTTTGAATTGTTTTTACATTTTTTGATTAAAACAGATTGTAATTGATTGTTTGCCTCGGGAAACATGGAGCGAAAACCATCCATTGTCAAGAAAAGATCATTTATAGTCACTCATGCCTAGAAAAGCCTTATTACTCGGTTTAAATGTTTTTATAATCCCATTATTGAATTTATTTTGAAATTTTTTTACTTTTTTTGATTAAAACAGATTGTAATTGATTGTTTACCTCGGGAAACATGGAGCGAAAGCCATCCATAGTCAAGAAAAGTTCATTTATAGTCACTTATGCCTAGCAAAGCCTTATTACTCGGTTTAAATGCCTTTATAATCCCATTATTGAATTTATTTTGAATTTTTTTTTACATTTTTTGATTAAAACATATTGTAATTGATTGTTTGCCTCGGGAAACATGGAGCAAAACCCATCCATTGTCAAGAATAGATCATTTATAGTCACTCATGCCTAGAAAAGCCTTATTACTCGGTTTAAATGCTTTTATAATCCCATTATTGAATTTATTTTGAATTTTTTTTACATTTTTTGATTAAAACAGATTGTAATTGATTGTTTGCCTCGGGAAACATGGAGCGAAAGCCATCCATAGTCAAGAAAAGATCATTTATAGTCACTCATGCCTAGAAAAGCCTTATTACTCGGTTTAAATGCTTTTATAATCCCATTATTGAATTTATTTTGAATTTTTTTTACATTTTTTGATTAAAACAGATTGTAATTGATTGTTTGCCTCGGGAAACATGGAGCGAAAGCCATCCATTGTCAAGAAAAGATCATCTATAGTCACTCATGCCTAGAAAAGCCTTATTACTTAGTTTAAATGCCTTTATAATCCCATTATTGAATTTATTTTGAATTGTTTTTACATTTTTTGATTAAAACAGATTGTAATTGATTGTTTGCCTCGGGAAATATGGAGCGAAAGCCATCCATAGTGAAGAAAAAATCATTTGTAGTCACTCATGCTTAGAAAAGCCTTATTACTCGGTTTAAATGCCTTTATAATCCCATTATTGAATTTATTTTGAATTGTTTTTACATTTTTTGATTAAAACAGATTGTAATTGATTGTTTGCCTCGGGAAACATGGAGCAAAAACCATCCATTGTCAAGAAAAGATCATTTATAGTCACTCATGCCTAGAAAAGCCTTATTACTCGGTTTAAATGCCTTTATAATCCGATTGTTGAAGTTATTTTGAATTGTTGTTATATTTTTTGATTAAAACAGATTGTAATTGATTGTTTGCCTTGGGAAACATGGAGCGAAAGCCATCCATCGTCAAGAAAACTTCATTTATAGTCACTCATGCCTAGAAAAGCCTTAATACTCGTTTTAAATGCTTTTATAATCCCATAATTGAATTTAATTTGAATCTTTTTACATTTTTTGATTAAAACAGATTCTAATTGATTGTTTGCCTCGGGAAACGTGGAGTGAAAGCCATCCATTGTCAAGAAAAGATCATTTATAGTCAGTCATGCCTAGAAAAGCCTTATTACTCGGTTTAAATGCCTTTATAATCCCATTATTGAATTTATTTTGAAATTTTTTTACATTTTTTGATTAAAACAGATTGTAATTGGTTGTTTGCCTCGGGAAACATGGAGCGAAAGCCACCCATTGTCAAGAAAAGTTCATTTATAGTCACTTATGCCTAGCAAAGCCTTATTACTCGGTTTAAATGCCTTTATAATCCCATTATTGAATGTATTTTTAATTGTTTTTAGATTTTTTAATTAAAACATATTGTAATTGATTGTTTGCCTCGGGAAATATGGAGCGAAAGCCATCGATAGTGAAGAAAAAATCATTTGTAGTCACTCATGCTTAGAAAAGCCTTATTACTCGGTTTAAATGCCTTTATAATCCCATTATTGAATTTATTTTGAATTGTTTTTACATTTTTTGATTAAAACATATTGTAATTGATTGTTTGCCTCGAGAAACATGGAGCGAAAACCATCCATTGTCAAGAAAAGATCATTTATAGTCACTCATGCCTAGAAAAGCCTTATTACTCGGTTTAAATGCCTTTATAATCCCATTATTGAATTTATTTTGAATTGTTTTTACATTTTTTGATTAAAACAGATTGTAATTGATTGTTTGCCTCGGGAAATATGGAGCGAAAGCCATCCATTGTCAAGAAAAGATCATTTATAGTCACTCATGCCTAGATAAGCCTTATTACTCGGTTTAAATGCCTTTATAATCCCATTATTGAATTTATTTTGAATTGTTTTTACATTTTTTGATTAAAACAGATTGTAATTGATTGTTTGCCTCGGGAAATATGGAGCGAAAGCCATCCATTGTCAAGAAAAGATCATTTATAGTCACACATGCCTAGATAAGCCTTATTACTCGGTTTAAATGCCTTTATAATCCCATTATTGAATTTATTTTGAATTGTTTTTACATTTTTTGATTAAAACAGATTGTAATTGATTGTTTGCCTCGGGAAACATGGAGCAAAAACCATCCATTGTCAAGAAAAGATCATTTATAGTCACTCATGCCTAGAAAAGCCTTATTACTCGGTTTGAATGCCTTTATAATCCCATTATTGAATTTATTTTGAATTGTTTTTACATTTTTTGATTAAAACAGATTGTAATTGATTGTTTGCCTCGGGAAACATGGAGCGAAAGCCATCCATTGTCAAGAAAAGATCATTTATAGTCACTCATGCCTAGAAAAGCCTTATTACTTAGTTTAAATGCCTTTATAATCCCATTATTGAATTTATTTTGAATTGTTTTTACATTTTTTGATTAAAACAGATTGTAATTGATTCTTTGCCTCGGGAAATATGGAGCGAAAGCCATCCATAGTGAAGAAAAAATCATTTGTAGTCACTCATGCTTAGAAAAGCCTTATTACTCGGTTTAAATGCCTTTATAAACCCATTATTGAATTTATTTTGAATTGTTTTTACATTTTTTGATTAAAACAGATTGTAATTGATTGTTTGCCTCGGGAAACATGGAGCGAAAACCATCCATTGTCAAGAAAAGATCATTTATAGTCACTCATGCCTAGAAAAGCCTTATTACTCGGTTTAAATGCCTTTATAATCCCATTATTGAATTTATTTTGAATTGTTTTTACATTTTTTGATTAAAACAGATTGTAATTGATTGTTTGCCTCGGGAAATATGGAGCGAAAGCCATCCATTGTCAAGAAAAGATCATTTATAGTCACTCATGCCTAGATAAGCCTTATTACTCGGTTTAAATGCCTTTATAATCCCATTATTGAATTTATTTTGAATTGTTTTTACATTTTTTGATTAAAACAGATTGTAATTGATTGTTTGCCTCGGGAAATATGGAGCGAAAGCCATCCATTGTCAAGAAAAGATCATTTATAGTCACTCATGCCTAGATAAGCCTTATTACTCGGTTTAAATGCCTTTATAATCCCATTATTGAATTTATTTTGAATTGTTTTTACATTTTTTGATTAAAACAGATTGTAATTGATTGTTTGCCTCGGGAAACATGGAGCAAAAACCATCCATTGTCAAGAAAAGATCATTTATAGTCACTCATGCCTAGAAAAGCCTTATTACTCGGTTTAAATGCCTTTATAATCCCATTATTGAATTTATTTTGAATTTTTTTTACATTTTTTGATTACAACAGATTGTAATTGATTGTTTGCCTCGGGAAACATGGAGCGAAAGCCATCCATTGTCAAGAAAAGATCATTTATAGCCACTCATGCTTAGAAAAGCCTTATTACTCGGTTTAAATGCCTTTATAATCCCATTATTGAATTTATTTTGAATTGTTTTTACATTTTTTGATTAAAACAGATTGTAATTGATTGTTTGCCTCGGGAAACATGGAGCGAAAACCATCCATTGTCAAGAAAAGATCATTTATAGTCACTCATGCCTAGAAAAGCCTTATTACTCGGTTTAAATGTTTTTATAATCCCATTATTGAATTTATTTTGAAATTTTTTTACTTTTTTTGATTAAAACAGATTGTAATTGATTGTTTACCTCGGGAAACATGGAGCGAAAGCCATCCATAGTCAAGAAAAGTTCATTTATAGTCACTTATGCCTAGCAAAGCCTTATTACTCGGTTTAAATGCCTTTATAATCCCATTATTGAATTTATTTTGAATTGTTTTTATATTTTTTGATTAAAACAGATTGTAATTGATTGTTTGCCGTGGGAAACATGGAGCGAAAGCCATCCATTGTCAAGAAAAGATCATTTATAGTAACTCATGCCTAGAAAAGCCTTATTACTCGGTTTAAATGCCTTTATAATCCCATTATTGAATTTATTTTGAATTGTTTTTACATTTTTTGATTAAAACATAATGTAATTGATTGTTTCCCTCGGTAAACATGGAGCAAAACCCATCCATTGTCAAGAATAGATCATTTATAGTCACTTATGCCTAAAAAAGCCTTATTACTCGGTTTAAATGCTTTTTAAATCCAATTATTGAATTTATTTTGAATTGTTTTTACATTTTTTGATTAAAACAGATTGTAATTGATTGCTTGCCTCGGGAAACATGGAGCGAAAGCCATCCATTGTCAAGAAAAGATCATTTACAGTCACTCATGCCTAGAAAAGCGTTATTACTTAGTTTAAATGCCTTTATAATCCCATTATTGAATTTATTTTGAATTGTTTTTACATTTTTTGATTAAAACAGATTGTAATTGATTGTTTGCCTCGGGAAATATGGAGCGAAAGCCATCCATTGTCAAGAAAAGATCATTTATAGTCACTCATGCCTAGATAAGCCTTATTACTCGGTTTAAATGCCTTTATAATCCCATTATTGAATTTATTTTGAATTGTTTTTACATTTTTTGATTAAAACATATTGTAATTGATTGTTTGCCTCGGGAAACATGGAGCGAAAACCATCCATTGTGAAGAAAAGATCATTTATAGTCACTCATGCCTAGAAAAGCCTTATTACTCGGTTTAAATGCCTTTATAATCCCATTATTGAATTTATTTTGAATTTTTTTTACACTTTTTGATTAAAACAGATTGTAATTGATTGTTTGCCTCGGGAAACATGGAGCGAAAACCATCCATTGTGAAGAAAAGATCATTTATAGTCACTCATGCCTAGAAAAGCCTTATTACTCGGTTTAAATGCCTTTATAATCCCATTATTGAATTTATTTTGAATTTTTTTTACACTTTTTGATTAAAACAGATTGTAATTGCTTGTTTGCCTCGGGAAACATGGAGCGAAAGCCATCCATTGTCAAGAAAAGATCATTTATAGCCACTCATGCCTAGAAAAGCCTTATTACTCGGTTTAAATGCCTTTATAATCCCATTATTGAATTTATTTTGAATTGTTTTTACATTTTTTGATTAAAACAGATTGTAATTGATTGTTTGCCTCGGGAAACATGGAGCGAAAACCATCCATTGTGAAGAAAAGATCATTTATAGTCACTCATGCCTAGAAAAGCCTTATTACTCGGTTTAAATGCCTTTATAATCCCATTATTGAATTTATTTTGAATTTTTTTTACACTTTTTGATTAAAACAGATTGTAATTGATTGTTTACCTCGGGAAACATGGAGCGAAAGCCATCCATTGTCAGGAAAAGATCATTTATAGCCACTCATGCCTAGAAAAGCCTTATTACTCGGTTTAAATGCCTTTATAATCCCATTATTGAATTTATTTTGAATTGTTTTTACATTTTTTGATTAAAACAGATTGTAATTGATTATTTGCCTCAGGAAACATGGAGCGAAAACCATCCATTGTCAAGAAAAGATCATTTATAGTCACTCATGCCTAGAAAAGCCTTATTACTCGGTTTAAATGCCTTTATAATCCCATTATTGAATTTATTTTGAATTTTTTTTACATTTTTTGATTAAAACAGATTGTAATTGATTGTTTACCTCGGGAAACATGGAACGAAAGCCATCCATAGTCAAGAAAAGTTCATTTATAGTCACTTATGCCTAGCAAAGCCTTATTACTCGGTTTAAATGCCTTTATAATCCCGTTATTGAATTTATTTTGAATTGTTTTTATATTTTTTGATTAAAACAGATTGTAATTGATTGTTTGCCGTGGGAAACATGGAGCGAAAGCCATCCATTGTCAAGAAAAGATCATTTATAGTCACTCATGCCTAGAAAAGCCTTATTACTCGGTTTAAATGCCTTTATAATCCGATTGTTGAAGTTATTTTGAATTGTTGTTATATTTTTTGATTAAAACAGATTGTAATTGATTGTTTGCCTTGGGAAACATGGAGCGAAAGCCATCCATCGTCAAGAAAACTTCATTTATAGTCACTCATGCCTAGAAAAGCCTTAATACTCGTTTTAAATGCTTTTATAATCCCATAATTGAATTTAATTTGAATCTTTTTACATTTTTTGATTAAAACAGATTCTAATAGATTGTTTGCCTCGGGAAACGTGGAGTGAAAGCCATCCATTGTCAAGAAAAGATCATTTATAGTCAGTCATGCCTAAAAAAGCCTTATTACTCGGTTTAAATGCCTTTATAATCCCATTATTGAATTTATTTTGAAATTTTTTTACATTTTTTGATTAAAACAGATTGTAATTGGTTGTTTGCCTCGGGAAACATGGAGCGAAAGCCACCCATTGTCAAGAAAAGTTCATTTATAGTCACTTATGCCTAGCAAAGCCTTATTACTCGGTTTAAATGCCTTTATAATCCCATTATTGAATGTATTTTGAATTGTTTTTAGATTTTTTAATTAAAACAGATTGTAATTGATTGTTTGCCTCGGGAAACATGGAGTGAAAACCATCCATTGTCAAGAAAAGATCATTTATAGTCACTCATGCCTAGAAAAGCCTTATTACTCGGTTTGAATGCCTTTATAATCCCATTATTGAATTTATTTTGAATTGTTTTTACATTTTTTGATTAAAACAGATTGTAATTGATTGTTTGCCTCGGGAAACATGGAGCGAAAGCCATCCATTGTCAAGAAAAGATCATTTATAGTCACTCATGCCTAGAAAAGCCTTATTACTTAGTTTAAATGCCTTTATAATCCCATTATTGAATTTATTTTGAATTGTTTTTACATTTTTTGATTAAAACAGATTGTAATTGATTCTTTGCCTCGGGAAATATGGAGCGAAAGCCATCCATAGTGAAGAAAAAATCATTTGTAGTCACTCATGCTTAGAAAAGCCTTATTACTCGGTTTAAATGCCTTTATAAACCCATTATTGAATTTATTTTGAATTGTTTTTACATTTTTTGATTAAAACAGATTGTAATTGATTGTTTGCCTCGGGAAACATGGAGCGAAAACCATCCATTGTCAAGAAAAGATCATTTATAGTCACTCATGCCTAGAAAAGCCTTATTACTCGGTTTAAATGCCTTTATAATCCCATTATTGAATTTATTTTGAATTGTTTTTACATTTTTTGATTAAAACAGATTGTAATTGATTGTTTGCCTCGGGAAATATGGAGCGAAAGCCATCCATTGTCAAGAAAAGATCATTTATAGTCACTCATGCCTAGATAAGCCTTATTACTCGGTTTAAATGCCTTTATAATCCCATTATTGAATTTATTTTGAATTGTTTTTACATTTTTTGATTAAAACAGATTGTAATTGATTGTTTGCCTCGGGAAATATGGAGCGAAAGCCATCCATTGTCAAGAAAAGATCATTTATAGTCACTCATGCCTAGATAAGCCTTATTACTCGGTTTAAATGCCTTTATAATCCCATTATTGAATTTATTTTGAATTGTTTTTACATTTTTTGATTAAAACAGATTGTAATTGATTGTTTGCCTCGGGAAACATGGAGCAAAAACCATCCATTGTCAAGAAAAGATCATTTATAGTCACTCATGCCTAGAAAAGCCTTATTACTCGGTTTAAATGCCTTTATAATCCCATTATTGAATTTATTTTGAATTTTTTTTACATTTTTTGATTACAACAGATTGTAATTGATTGTTTGCCTCGGGAAACATGGAGCGAAAGCCATCCATTGTCAAGAAAAGATCATTTATAGCCACTCATGCCTAGAAAAGCCTTATTACTCGGTTTAAATGCCTTTATAATCCCATTATTGAATTTATTTTGAATTGTTTTTACATTTTTTGATTAAAACAGATTGTAATTGATTGTTTGCCTCGGGAAACATGGAGCGAAAACCATCCATTGTCAAGAAAAGATCATTTATAGTCACTCATGCCTAGAAAAGCCTTATTACTCGGTTTAAATGTTTTTATAATCCCATTATTGAATTTATTTTGAAATTTTTTTACTTTTTTTGATTAAAACAGATTGTAATTGATTGTTTACCTCGGGAAACATGGAGCGAAAGCCATCCATAGTCAAGAAAAGTTCATTTATAGTCACTTATGCCTAGCAAAGCCTTATTACTCGGTTTAAATGCCTTTATAATCCCATTATTGAATTTATTTTGAATTTTTTTTTACATTTTTTGATTAAAACATATTGTAATTGATTGTTTGCCTCGGGAAACATGGAGCAAAACCCATCCATTGTCAAGAATAGATCATTTATAGTCACTCATGCCTAGAAAAGCCTTATTACTCGGTTTAAATGCTTTTATAATCCCATTATTGAATTTATTTTGAATTTTTTTTACATTTTTTGATTAAAACAGATTGTAATTGATTGTTTGCCTCGGGAAACATGGAGCGAAAGCCATCCATAGTCAAGAAAAGATCATTTATAGTCACTCATGCCTAGAAAAGCCTTATTACTCGGTTTAAATGCTTTTATAATCCCATTATTGAATTTATTTTGAATTTTTTTTACATTTTTTGATTAAAACAGATTGTAATTGATTGTTTGCCTCGGGAAACATGGAGCGAAAGCCATCCATTGTCA
The DNA here is from genome assembly GCF_053813885.1 of Theobroma cacao. NCBI lineage: Eukaryota > Viridiplantae > Streptophyta > Magnoliopsida > Malvales > Malvaceae > Theobroma > Theobroma cacao. Next base: position 29,399,018 of record NC_142645.1, on the reverse strand, counting down.
AGAAAAGATCATCTATAGTCACTCATGCCTAGAAAAGCCTTATTACTTAGTTTAAATGCCTTTATAATCCCATTATTGAATTTATTTTGAATTGTTTTTACATTTTTTGATTAAAACAGATTGTAATTGATTGTTTGCCTCGGGAAATATGGAGCGAAAGCCATCCATAGTGAAGAAAAAATCATTTGTAGTCACTCATGCTTAGAAAAGCCTTATTACTCGGTTTAAATGCCTTTATAATCCCATTATTGAATTTATTTTGAATTGTTTTTACATTTTTTGATTAAAACAGATTGTAATTGATTGTTTGCCTCGGGAAACATGGAGCAAAAACCATCCATTGTCAAGAAAAGATCATTTATAGTCACTCATGCCTAGAAAAGCCTTATTACTCGGTTTAAATGCCTTTATAATCCGATTGTTGAAGTTATTTTGAATTGTTGTTATATTTTTTGATTAAAACAGATTGTAATTGATTGTTTGCCTTGGGAAACATGGAGCGAAAGCCATCCATCGTCAAGAAAACTTCATTTATAGTCACTCATGCCTAGAAAAGCCTTAATACTCGTTTTAAATGCTTTTATAATCCCATAATTGAATTTAATTTGAATCTTTTTACATTTTTTGATTAAAACAGATTCTAATTGATTGTTTGCCTCGGGAAACGTGGAGTGAAAGCCATCCATTGTCAAGAAAAGATCATTTATAGTCAGTCATGCCTAGAAAAGCCTTATTACTCGGTTTAAATGCCTTTATAATCCCATTATTGAATTTATTTTGAAATTTTTTTACATTTTTTGATTAAAACAGATTGTAATTGGTTGTTTGCCTCGGGAAACATGGAGCGAAAGCCACCCATTGTCAAGAAAAGTTCATTTATAGTCACTTATGCCTAGCAAAGCCTTATTACTCGGTTTAAATGCCTTTATAATCCCATTATTGAATGTATTTTTAATTGTTTTTAGATTTTTTAATTAAAACATATTGTAATTGATTGTTTGCCTCGGGAAATATGGAGCGAAAGCCATCGATAGTGAAGAAAAAATCATTTGTAGTCACTCATGCTTAGAAAAGCCTTATTACTCGGTTTAAATGCCTTTATAATCCCATTATTGAATTTATTTTGAATTGTTTTTACATTTTTTGATTAAAACATATTGTAATTGATTGTTTGCCTCGGGAAACATGGAGCGAAAACCATCCATTGTCAAGAAAAGATCATTTATAGTCACTCATGCCTAGAAAAGCCTTATTACTCGGTTTAAATGCCTTTATAATCCCATTATTGAATTTATTTTGAATTGTTTTTACATTTTTTGATTAAAACAGATTGTAATTGATTGTTTGCCTCGGGAAATATGGAGCGAAAGCCATCCATTGTCAAGAAAAGATCATTTATAGTCACTCATGCCTAGATAAGCCTTATTACTCGGTTTAAATGCCTTTATAATCCCATTATTGAATTTATTTTGAATTGTTTTTACATTTTTTGATTAAAACAGATTGTAATTGATTGTTTGCCTCGGGAAATATGGAGCGAAAGCCATCCATTGTCAAGAAAAGATCATTTATAGTCACACATGCCTAGATAAGCCTTATTACTCGGTTTAAATGCCTTTATAATCCCATTATTGAATTTATTTTGAATTGTTTTTACATTTTTTGATTAAAACAGATTGTAATTGATTGTTTGCCTCGGGAAACATGGAGCAAAAACCATCCATTGTCAAGAAAAGATCATTTATAGTCACTCATGCCTAGAAAAGCCTTATTACTCGGTTTAAATGCCTTTATAATCCGATTGTTGAAGTTATTTTGAATTGTTGTTATATTTTTTGATTAAAACAGATTGTAATTGATTGTTTGCCTTGGGAAACATGGAGCGAAAGCCATCCATCGTCAAGAAAACTTCATTTATAGTCACTCATGCCTAGAAAAGCCTTAATACTCGTTTTAAATGCTTTTATAATCCCATAATTGAATTTAATTTGAATCTTTTTACATTTTTTGATTAAAACAGATTCTAATTGATTGTTTGCCTCGGGAAACGTGGAGTGAAAGCCATCCATTGTCAAGAAAAGATCATTTATAGTCAGTCATGCCTAGAAAAGCCTTATTACTCGGTTTAAATGCCTTTATAATCCCATTATTGAATTTATTTTGAAATTTTTTTACATTTTTTGATTAAAACAGATTGTAATTGGTTGTTTGCCTCGGGAAACATGGAGCGAAAGCCATCCATAGTGAAGAAAAAATCATTTGTAGTCACTCATGCTTAGAAAAGCCTTATTACTCGGTTTAAATGCCTTTATAAACCCATTATTGAATTTATTTTGAATTGTTTTTACATTTTTTGATTAAAACAGATTGTAATTGATTGTTTGCCTCGGGAAACATGGAGCGAAAACCATCCATTGTCAAGAAAAGATCATTTATAGTCACTCATGCCTAGAAAAGCCTTATTACTCGGTTTAAATGCCTTTATAATCCCATTATTGAATTTATTTTGAATTGTTTTTACATTTTTTGATTAAAACAGATTGTAATTGATTGTTTGCCTCGGGAAATATGGAGCGAAAGCCATCCATTGTGAAGAAAAGATCATTTATAGTCACTCATGCCTAGATAAGCCTTATTACTCGGTTTAAATGCCTTTATAATCCCATTATTGAATTTATTTTGAATTGTTTTTACATTTTTTGATTAAAACAGATTGTAATTGATTGTTTGCCTCGGGAAATATTTAGCGAAAGCCATCCATTGTCAAGAAAAGATCATTTATAGTCACTCATGCCTAGATAAGCCTTATTACTCGGTTTAAATGCCTTTATAATCCCATTATTGAATTTATTTTGAATTGTTTTTACATTTTTTGATTAAAACAGATTGTAATTGATTGTTTGCCTCGGGAAACATGGAGCAAAAACCATCCATTGTCAAGAAAAGATCATTTATAGTCACTCATGCCTAGAAAAGCCTTATTACTCGGTTTAAATGCCTTTATAATCCCATTATTGAATTTATTTTGAATTTTTTTTACATTTTTTGATTACAACAGATTGTAATTGATTGTTTGCCTCGGGAAACATGGAGCGAAAGCCATCCATTGTCAAGAAAAGATCATTTATAGCCACTCATGCCTAGAAAAGCCTTATTACTCGGTTTAAATGCCTTTATAATCCCATTATTGAATTTATTTTGAATTGTTTTTACATTTTTTGATTAAAACAGATTGTAATTGATTGTTTGCCTCGGGAAACATGGAGCGAAAACCATCCATTGTCAAGAAAAGATCATTTATAGTCACTCGTGCCTAGAAAAGCCTTATTACTCGGTTTAAATTTTTTTATAATCCCATTATTGAATTTATTTTGAAATTTTTTTACTTTTTTTGATTAAAACAGATTGTAATTGATTGTTTACCTCGGGAAACATGGAGCGAAAGCCATCCATAGTCAAGAAAAGTTCATTTATAGTCACTTATGCCTAGCAAAGCCTTATTACTCGGTTTAAATGCCTTTATAATCCCATTATTGAATGTATTTTGAATTGTTTTTAGATTTTTTAATTAAAACAGATTGTAATTGATTGTTTGCCTCGGGAAATATGGAGCGAAAGCCATCGATAGTGAAGAAAAAATCATTTGTAGTCACTCATGCTTAGAAAAGCCTTATTACTCGGTTTAAATGCCTTTATAATCCCATTATTGAATTTATTTTGAATTGTTTTTACATTTTTTGATTAAAACATATTGTAATTGATTGTTTGCCTCGGGAAACATGGAGCGAAAACCATCCATTGTCAAGAAAAGATCATTTATAGTCACTCATGCCTAGAAAAGCCTTATTACTCGGTTTAAATGCCTTTATAATCCCATTATTGAATTTATTTTGAATTGTTTTTACATTTTTTGATTAAAACAGATTGTAATTGATTGTTTGCCTCGGGAAATATGGAGCGAAAGCCATCCATTGTCAAGAAAAGATCATTTATAGTCACTCATGCCTAGATAAGCCTTATTACTCGGTTTAAATGCCTTTATAATCCCATTATTGAATTTATTTTGAATTGTTTTTACATTTTTTGATTAAAACAGATTGTAATTGATTGTTTGCCTCGGGAAATATGGAGCGAAAGCCATCCATTGTCAAGAAAAGATCATTTATAGTCACTCATGCCTAGATAAGCCTTATTACTCGGTTTAAATGCCTTTATAATCCCATTATTGAATTTATTTTGAATTGTTTTTACATTTTTTGATTAAAACAGATTGTAATTGATTGTTTGCCTCGGGAAACATGGAGCAAAAACCATCCATTGTCAAGAAAAGATCATTTATAGTCACTCATGCCTAGAAAAGCCTTATTACTCGGTTTAAATGCCTTTATAATCCGATTGTTGAAGTTATTTTGAATTGTTGTTATATTTTTTGATTAAAACAGATTGTAATTGATTGTTTGCCTTGGGAAACATGGAGCGAAAGCCATCCATCGTCAAGAAAACTTCATTTATAGTCACTCATGCCTAGAAAAGCCTTAATACTCGTTTTAAATGCTTTTATAATCCCATAATTGAATTTAATTTGAATCTTTTTACATTTTTTGATTAAAACAGATTCTAATTGATTGTTTGCCTCGGGAAACGTGGAGTGAAAGCCATCCATTGTCAAGAAAAGATCATTTATAGTCAGTCATGCCTAGAAAAGCCTTATTACTCGGTTTAAATGCCTTTATAATCCCATTATTGAATTTATTTTGAAATTTTTTTACATTTTTTGATTAAAACAGATTGTAATTGGTTGTTTGCCTCGGGAAACATGGAGCGAAAGCCACCCATTGTCAAGAAAAGTTCATTTATAGTCACTTATGCCTAGCAAAGCCTTATTACTCGGTTTAAATGCCTTTATAATCCCATTATTGAATTTATTTTGAATTGTTTTTACATTTTTTGATTAAAACAGATTGTAATTGATTGTTTGCCTCGGGAAACATGGAGCGAAAGCCATCCATTGTCAAGAAAAGATCATTTATAGTCACTCATGCCTAGAAAAGCCTTATTACTTAGTTTAAATGCCTTTATAATCCCATTATTGAATTTATTTTGAATTGTTTTTACATTTTTTGATTAAAACAGATTGTAATTGATTGTTTGCCTCGGGAAATATGGAGCGAAAGCCATCCATAGTGAAGAAAAAATCATTTGTAGTCACTCATGCTTAGAAAAGCCTTATTACTCGGTTTAAATGCCTTTATAAACCCATTATTGAATTTATTTTGAATTGTTTTTACATTTTTTGATTAAAACAGATTGTAATTGATTGTTTGCCTCGGGAAACATGGAGCGAAAACCATCCATTGTCAAGAAAAGATCATTTATAGTCACTCATGCCTAGAAAAGCCTTATTACTCGGTTTAAATGCCTTTATAATCCCATTATTGAATTTATTTTGAATTGTTTTTACATTTTTTGATTAAAACAGATTGTAATTGATTGTTTGCCTCGGGAAATATGGAGCGAAAGCCATCCATTGTGAAGAAAAGATCATTTATAGTCACTCATGCCTAGATAAGCCTTATTACTCGGTTTAAATGCCTTTATAATCCCATTATTGAATTTATTTTGAATTGTTTTTACATTTTTTGATTAAAACAGATTGTAATTGATTGTTTGCCTCGGGAAATATTTAGCGAAAGCCATCCATTGTCAAGAAAAGATCATTTATAGTCACTCATTCCTAGATAAGCCTTATTACTCGGTTTAAATGCCTTTATAATCCCATTATTGAATTTATTTTGAATTGTTTTTACATTTTTTGATTAAAACAGATTGTAATTGATTGTTTGCCTCGGGAAACATGGAGCAAAAACCATCCATTGTCAAGAAAAGATCATTTATAGTCACTCATGCCTAGAAAAGCCTTATTACTCGGTTTAAATGCCTTTATAATCCCATTATTGAATTTATTTTGAATTTTTTTTACATTTTTTGATTACAACAGATTGTAATTGATTGTTTGCCTCGGGAAACATGGAGCGAAAGCCATCCATTGTCAAGAAAAGATCATTTATAGCCACTCATGCCTAGAAAAGCCTTATTACTCGGTTTAAATGCCTTTATAATCCCATTATTGAATTTATTTTGAATTGTTTTTACATTTTTTGATTAAAAAAGATTGTAATTGATTGTTTGCCTCGGGAAACATGGAGCGAAAACCATCCATTGTCAAGAAAAGATCATTTATAGTCACTCGTGCCTAGAAAAGCCTTATTACTCGGTTTAAATTTTTTTATAATCCCATTATTGAATTTATTTTGAAATTTTTTTACTTTTTTTGATTAAAACAGATTGTAATTGATTGTTTACCTCGGGAAACATGGAGCGAAAGCCATCCATAGTCAAGAAAAGTTCATTTATAGTCACTTATGCCTAGCAAAGCCTTATTACTCGGTTTAAATGCCTTTATAATCCCATTATTGAATGTATTTTGAATTGTTTTTAGATTTTTTAATTAAAACAGATTGTAATTGATTGTTTGCCTCGGGAAATATGGAGCGAAAGCCATCGATAGTGAAGAAAAAATCATTTGTAGTCACTCATGCTTAGAAAAGCCTTATTACTCGGTTTAAATGCCTTTATAATCCCATTATTGAATTTATTTTGAATTGTTTTTACATTTTTTGATTAAAACATATTGTAATTGATTGTTTGCCTCGGGAAACATGGAGCGAAAACCATCCATTGTCAAGAAAAGATCATTTATAGTCACTCATGCCTAGAAAAGCCTTATTACTCGGTTTAAATGCCTTTATAATCCCATTATTGAATTTATTTTGAATTGTTTTTACATTTTTTGATTAAAACAGATTGTAATTGATTGTTTGCCTCGGGAAATATGGAGCGAAAGCCATCCATTGTCAAGAAAAGATCATTTATAGTCACTCATGCCTAGATAAGCCTTATTACTCGGTTTAAATGCCTTTATAATCCCATTATTGAATTTATTTTGAATTGTTTTTACATTTTTTGATTAAAACAGATTGTAATTGATTGTTTGCCTCGGGAAATATGGAGCGAAAGCCATCCATTGTCAAGAAAAGATCATTTATAGTCACTCATGCCTAGATAAGCCTTATTACTCGGTTTAAATGCCTTTATAATCCCATTATTGAATTTATTTTGAATTGTTTTTACATTTTTTGATTAAAACAGATTGTAATTGATTGTTTGCCTCGGGAAACATGGAGCAAAAACCATCCATTGTCAAGAAAAGATCATTTATAGTCACTCATGCCTAGAAAAGCCTTATTACTCGGTTTAAATGCCTTTATAATCCGATTGTTGAAGTTATTTTGAATTGTTGTTATATTTTTTGATTAAAACAGATTGTAATTGATTGTTTGCCTTGGGAAACATGGAGCGAAAGCCATCCATCGTCAAGAAAACTTCATTTATAGTCACTCATGCCTAGAAAAGCCTTAATACTCGTTTTAAATGCTTTTATAATCCCATAATTGAATTTAATTTGAATCTTTTTACATTTTTTGATTAAAACAGATTCTAATTGATTGTTTGCCTCGGGAAACGTGGAGTGAAAGCCATCCATTGTCAAGAAAAGATCATTTATAGTCAGTCATGCCTAGAAAAGCCTTATTACTCGGTTTAAATGCCTTTATAATCCCATTATTGAATTTATTTTGAAATTTTTTTACATTTTTTGATTAAAACAGATTGTAATTGGTTGTTTGCCTCGGGAAACATGGAGCGAAAGCCACCCATTGTCAAGAAAAGTTCATTTATAGTCACTTATGCCTAGCAAAGCCTTATTACTCGGTTTAAATGCCTTTATAATCCCATTATTGAATGTATTTTTAATTGTTTTTAGATTTTTTAATTAAAACATATTGTAATTGATTGTTTGCCTCGGGAAATATGGAGCGAAAGCCATCGATAGTGAAGAAAAATCATTTGTAGTCACTCATGCTTAGAAAAGCCTTATTACTCGGTTTAAATGCCTTTATAATCCCATTATTGAATTTATTTTGAATTGTTTTTACATTTTTTGATTAAAACATATTGTAATTGATTGTTTGCCTCGGGAAACATGGAGCGAAAACCATCCATTGTCAAGAAAAGATCATTTATAGTCACTCATGCCTAGAAAAGCCTTATTACTCGGTTTAAATGCCTTTATAATCCCATTATTGAATTTATTTTGAATTGTTTTTACATTTTTTGATTAAAACAGATTGTAATTGATTGTTTGCCTCGGGAAATATGGAGCGAAAGCCATCCATTGTCAAGAAAAGATCATTTATAGTCACTCATGCCTAGATAAGCCTTATTACTCGGTTTAAATGCCTTTATAATCCCATTATTGAATTTATTTTGAATTGTTTTTACATTTTTTGATTAAAACAGATTGTAATTGATTGTTTGCCTCGGGAAATATGGAGCGAAAGCCATCCATTGTCAAGAAAAGATCATTTATAGTCACTCATGCCTAGATAAGCCTTATTACTCGGTTTAAATGCCTTTATAATCCCATTATTGAATTTATTTTGAATTGTTTTTACATTTTTTGATTAAAACAGATTGTAATTGATTGTTTGCCTCGGGAAACATGGAGCAAAAACCATCCATTGTCAAGAAAAGATCATTTATAGTCACTCATGCCTAGAAAAGCCTTATTACTCGGTTTAAATGCCTTTATAATCCGATTGTTGAAGTTATTTTGAATTGTTGTTATATTTTTTGATTAAAACAGATTGTAATTGATTGTTTGCCTTGGGAAACATGGAGCGAAAGCCATCCATCGTCAAGAAAACTTCATTTATAGTCACTCATGCCTAGAAAAGCCTTAATACTCGTTTTAAATGCTTTTATAATCCCATAATTGAATTTAATTTGAATCTTTTTACATTTTTTGATTAAAACAGATTCTAATTGATTGTTTGCCTCGGGAAACGTGGAGTGAAAGCCATCCATTGTCAAGAAAAGATCATTTATAGTCAGTCATGCCTAGAAAAGCCTTATTACTCGGTTTAAATGCCTTTATAATCCCATTATTGAATTTATTTTGAAATTTTTTTACATTTTTTGATTAAAACAGATTGTAATTGGTTGTTTGCCTCGGGAAACATGGAGCGAAAGCCACCCATTGTCAAGAAAAGTTCATTTATAGTCACTTATGCCTAGCAAAGCCTTATTACTCGGTTTAAATGCCTTTATAATCCCATTATTGAATTTATTTTGAATTGTTTTTACATTTTTTGATTAAAACAGATTGTAATTGATTGTTTGCCTCGGGAAACATGGAGCGAAAGCCATCCATTGTCAAGAAAAGATCATTTATAGTCACTCATGCCTAGAAAAGCCTTATTACTTAGTTTAAATGCCTTTATAATCCCATTATTGAATTTATTTTGAATTGTTTTTACATTTTTTGATTAAAACAGATTGTAATTGATTGTTTGCCTTGGGAAATATGGAGCGAAAGCCATCCATAGTGAAGAAAAAATCATTTGTAGTCACTCATGCTTAGAAAAGCCTTATTACTCGGTTTAAATGCCTTTATAAACCCATTATTGAATTTATTTTGAATTGTTTTTACATTTTTTGATTAAAACAGATTGTAATTGATTGTTTGCCTCGGGAAACATGGAGCGAAAACCATCCATTGTCAAGAAAAGATCATTTATAGTCACTCATGCCTAGAAAAGCCTTATTACTCGGTTTAAATGCCTTTATAATCCCATTATTGAATTTATTTTGAATTGTTTTTACATTTTTTGATTAAAACAGATTGTAATTGATTGTTTGCCTCGGGAAATATGGAGCGAAAGCCATCCATTGTCAAGAAAAGATCATTTATAGTCACTCATGCCTAGATATGCCTTATTACTCGGTTTAAATGCCTTTATAATCCCATTATTGAATTTATTTTGAATTGTTTTTACATTTTTTGATTAAAACAGATTGTAATTGATTGTTTGCCTCGGGAAACATGGAGCAAAAACCATCCATTGTCAAGAAAAGATCATTTATAGTCACTCATGCCTAGAAAAGCCTTATTACTCGGTTTAAATGCCTTTATAATCCGATTGTTGAAGTTATTTTGAATTGTTGTTATATTTTTTGATTAAAACAGATTGTAATTGATTGTTTGCCTTGGGAAACATGGAGCGAAAGCCATCCATCGTCAAGAAAACTTCATTTATAGTCACTCATGCCTAGAAAAGCCTTAATACTCGTTTTAAATGCTTTTATAATCCCATAATTGAATTTAATTTGAATCTTTTTACATTTTTTGATTAAAACAGATTCTAATTGATTGTTTGCCTCGGGAAACGTGGAGTGAAAGCCATCCATTGTCAAGAAAAGATCATTTATAGTCAGTCATGCCTAGAAAAGCCTTATTACTCGGTTTAAATGCCTTTATAATCCCATTATTGAATTTATTTTGAAATTTTTTTACATTTTTTGATTAAAACAGATTGTAATTGGTTGTTTGCCTCGGGAAACATGGAGCGAAAGCCACCCATTGTCAAGAAAAGTTCATTTATAGTCACTTATGCCTAGCAAAGCCTTATTACTCGGTTTAAATGCCTTTATAATCCCATTATTGAATTTATTTTGAATTGTTTTTACATTTTTTGATTAAAACAGATTGTAATTGATTGTTTGCCTCGGGAAACATGGAGCGAAAGCCATCCATTGTCAAGAAAAGATCATTTATAGTCACTCATGCCTAGAAAAGCCTTATTACTTAGTTTAAATGCCTTTATAATCCCATTATTGAATTTATTTTGAATTGTTTTTACATTTTTTGATTAAAACAGATTGTAATTGATTGTTTGCCTCGGGAAATATGGAGCGAAAGCCATCCATAGTGAAGAAAAAATCATTTGTAGTCACTCATGCTTAGAAAAGCCTTATTACTCGGTTTAAATGCCTTTATAAACCCATTATTGAATTTATTTTGAATTGTTTTTACATTTTTTGATTAAAACAGATTGTAATTGATTGTTTGCCTCGGGAAACATGGAGCGAAAACCATCCATTGTCAAGAAAAGATCATTTATAGTCACTCATGCCTAGAAAAGCCTTATTACTCGGTTTAAATGCCTTTATAATCCCATTATTGAATTTATTTTGAATTTTTTTTACATTTTTTGATTAAAACAGATTGTAATTGATTGTTTGCCTCGGGAAATATGGAGCGAAAGCCATCCATTGTCAAGAAAAGATCATTTATAGTCACTCATGCCTAGATAAGCCTTATTACTCGGTTTAAATGCCTTTATAATCCCATTATTGAATTTATTTTGAATTGTTTTTACATTTTTTGATTAAAACAGATTGTAATTGATTGTTTGCCTCGGGAAACATGGAGCAAAAACCATCCATTGTCAAGAAAAGATCATTTATAGTCACTCATGCCTAGAAAAGCCTTATTACTCGGTTTAAATGCCTTTATAATCCGATTGTTGAAGTTATTTTGAATTGTTGTTATATTTTTTGATTAAAACAGATTGTAATTGATTGTTTGCCTTGGGAAACATGGAGCGAAAGCCATCCATCGTCAAGAAAACTTCATTTATAGTCACTCATGCCTAGAAAAGCCTTAATACTCGTTTTAAATGCTTTTATAATCCCATAATTGAATTTAATTTGAATCTTTTTACATTTTTTGATTAAAACAGATTCTAATTGATTGTTTGCCTCGGGAAACGTGGAGTGAAAGCCATCCATTGTCAAGAAAAGATCATTTATAGTCAGTCATGCCTAGAAAAGCCTTATTACTCGGTTTAAATGCCTTTATAATCCCATTATTGAATTTATTTTGAAATTTTTTTACATTTTTTTATTAAAACAGATTGTAATTGGTTGTTTGCCTCGGGAAACATGGAGCGAAAGCCACCCATTGTCAAGAAAAGTTCATTTATAGTCACTTATGCCTAGCAAAGCCTTATTACTCGGTTTAAATGCCTTTATAATCCCATTATTGAATTTATTTTGAATTGTTTTTACATTTTTTGATTAAAACAGATTGTAATTGATTGTTTGCCTCGGGAAACATGGAGCGAAAGCCATCCATTGTCAAGAAAAGATCATTTATAGTCACTCATGCCTAGAAAAGCCTTATTACTTAGTTTAAATGCCTTTATAATCCCATTATTGAATTTATTTTGAATTGTTTTTACATTTTTTGATTAAAACAGATTGTAATTGATTGTTTGCCTTGGGAAATATGGAGCGAAAGCCATCCATAGTGAAGAAAAAATCATTTGTAGTCACTCATGCTTAGAAAAGCCTTATTACTCGGTTTAAATGCCTTTATAAACCCATTATTGAATTTATTTTGAATTGTTTTTACATTTTTTGATTAAAACAGATTGTAATTGATTGTTTGCCTCGGGAAACATGGAGCGAAAACCATCCATTGTCAAGAAAAGATCATTTATAGTCACTCATGCCTAGAAAAGCCTTATTACTCGGTTTAAATGCCTTTATAATCCCATTATTGAATTTATTTTGAATTGTTTTTACATTTTTTGATTAAAACAGATTGTAATTGATTGTTTGCCTCGGGAAATATGGAGCGAAAGCCATCCATTGTGAAGAAAAGATCATTTATAGTCACTCATGCCTAGATAAGCCTTATTACTCGGTTTAAATGCCTTTATAATCCCATTATTGAATTTATTTTGAATTGTTTTTACATTTTTTGATTAGAACAGATTGTAATTGATTGTTTCCCTCGGGAAATATTTAGCGAAAGCCATCCATTGTCAAGAAAAGATCATTTATAGTCACTCATGCCTAGATAAGCCTTATTACTCGGTTTAAATGCCTTTATAATCCCATTATTGAATTTATTTTGAATTGTTTTTACATTTTTTGATTAAAACAGATTGTAATTGATTGTTTGCCTCGGGAAACATGGAGCAAAAACCATCCATTGTCAAGAAAAGATCATTTATAGTCACTCATGCCTAGAAAAGCCTTATTACTCGGTTTAAATGCCTTTATAATCCCATTATTGAATTTATTTTGAATTTTTTTTACATTTTTTGATTACAACAGATTGTAATTGATTGTTTGCCTCGGGAAACATGGAGCGAAAGCCATCCATTGTCAAGAAAAGATCATTTATAGCCACTCATGCCTAGAAAAGCCTTATTACTCGGTTTAAATGCCTTTATAATCCCATTATTGAATTTATTTTGAATTGTTTTTACATTTTTTTATTAAAACAGATTGTAATTGATTGTTTGCCTCGGGAAACATGGAGCGAAAACCATCCATTGTCAAGAAAAGATCATTTATAGTCACTCGTGCCTAGAAAAGCCTTATTACTCGGTTTAAATTTTTTTATAATCCCATTATTGAATTTATTTTGAAATTTTTTTACTTTTTTTGATTAAAACAGATTGTAATTGATTGTTTACCTCGGGAAACATGGAGCGAAAGCCATCCATAGTCAAGAAAAGTTCATTTATAGTCACTTATGCCTAGCAAAGCCTTATTACTCGGTTTAAATGCCTTTATAATCCCATTATTGAATGTATTTTGAATTGTTTTTAGATTTTTTAATTAAAACAGATTGTAATTGATTGTTTGCCTCGGGAAATATGGAGCGAAAGCCATCGATAGTGAAGAAAAAATCATTTGTAGTCACTCATGCTTAGAAAAGCCTTATTACTCGGTTTAAATGCCTTTATAATCCCATTATTGAATTTATTTTGAATTGTTTTTACATTTTTTGATTAAAACATATTGTAATTGATTGTTTGCCTCGGGAAACATGGAGCGAAAACCATCCATTGTCAAGAAAAGATCATTTATAGTCACTCATGCCTAGAAAAGCCTTATTACTCGGTTTAAATGCCTTTATAATCCCATTATTGAATTTATTTTGAATTGTTTTTACATTTTTTGATTAAAACAGATTGTAATTGATTGTTTGCCTCGGGAAATATGGAGCGAAAGCCATCCATTGTCAAGAAAAGATCATTTATAGTCACTCATGCCTAGATAAGCCTTATTACTCGGTTTAAATGCCTTTATAATCCCATTATTGAATTTATTTTGAATTGTTTTTACATTTTTTGATTAAAACAGATTGTAATTGATTGTTTGCCTCGGGAAATATGGAGCGAAAGCCATCCATTGTCAAGAAAAGATCATTTATAGTCACTCATGCCTAGATATGCCTTATTACTCGGTTTAAATGCCTTTATAATCCCATTATTGAATTTATTTTGAATTGTTTTTACATTTTTTGATTAAAACAGATTGTAATTGATTGTTTGCCTCGGGAAACATGGAGCAAAAACCATCCATTGTCAAGAAAAGATCATTTATAGTCACTCATGCCTAGAAAAGCCTTATTACTCGGTTTAAATGCCTTTATAATCCGATTGTTGAAGTTATTTTGAATTGTTGTTATATTTTTTGATTAAAACAGATTGTAATTGATTGTTTGCCTTGGGAAACATGGAGCGAAAGCCATCCATCGTCAAGAAAACTTCATTTATAGTCACTCATGCCTAGAAAAGCCTTAATACTCGTTTTAAATGCTTTTATAATCCCATAATTGAATTTAATTTGAATCTTTTTACATTTTTTGATTAAAACAGATTCTAATTGATTGTTTGCCTCGGGAAACGTGGAGTGAAAGCCATCCATTGTCAAGAAAAGATCATTTATAGTCAGTCATGCCTAGAAAAGCCTTATTACTCGGTTTAAATGCCTTTATAATCCCATTATTGAATTTATTTTGAAATTTTTTTACATTTTTTGATTAAAACAGATTGTAATTGGTTGTTTGCCTCGGGAAACATGGAGCGAAAGCCACCCATTGTCAAGAAAAGTTCATTTATAGTCACTTATGCCTAGCAAAGCCTTATTACTCGGTTTAAATGCCTTTATAATCCCATTATTGAATGTATTTTTAATTGTTTTTAGATTTTTTAATTAAAACATATTGTAATTGATTGTTTGCCTCGGGAAATATGGAGCGAAAGCCATCGATAGTGAAGAAAAAATCATTTGTAGTCACTCATGCTTAGAAAAGCCTTATTACTCGGTTTAAATGCCTTTATAATCCCATTATTGAATTTATTTTGAATTGTTTTTACATTTTTTGATTAAAACATATTGTAATTGATTGTTTGCCTCGGGAAACATGGAGCGAAAGCCACCCATTGTCAAGAAAAGTTCATTTATAGTCACTTATGCCTAGCAAAGCCTTATTACTCGGTTTAAATGCCTTTATAATCCCATTATTGAATTTATTTTGAATTGTTTTTACATTTTTTGATTAAAACAGATTGTAATTGATTGTTTGCCTCGGGAAACATGGAGCGAAAGCCATCCATTGTCAAGAAAAGATCATTTATAGTCACTCATGCCTAGAAAAGCCTTATTACTTAGTTTAAATGCCTTTATAATCCCATTATTGAATTTATTTTGAATTGTTTTTACATTTTTTGATTAAAACAGATTGTAATTGATTGTTTGCCTCGGGAAATATGGAGCGAAAGCCATCCATAGTGAAGAAAAAATCATTTGTAGTCACTCATGCTTAGAAAAGCCTTATTACTCGGTTTAAATGCCTTTATAAACCCATTATTGAATTTATTTTGAATTGTTTTTACATTTTTTGATTAAAACAGATTGTAATTGATTGTTTGCCTCGGGAAACATGGAGCGAAAGCCATCCATTGTCAAGAAAAGATCATTTATAGCCACTCATGCCTAGAAAAGCCTTATTACTCGGTTTAAATGCCTTTATAATCCCATTATTGAATTTATTTTGAATTGTTTTTACATTTTTTGATTAAAACAGATTGTAATTGATTGTTTGCCTCGGGAAACATGGAGCGAAAACCATCCATTGTCAAGAAAAGATCATTTATAGTCACTCGTGCCTAGAAAAGCCTTATTACTCGGTTTAAATTTTTTTATAATCCCATTATTGAATTTATTTTGAAATTTTTTTACTTTTTTTGATTAAAACAGATTGTAATTGATTGTTTACCTCGGGAAACATGGAGCGAAAGCCATCCATAGTCAAGAAAAGTTCATTTATAGTCACTTATGCCTAGCAAAGCCTTATTACTCGGTTTAAATGCCTTTATAATCCCATTATTGAATGTATTTTGAATTGTTTTTAGATTTTTTAATTAAAACAGATTGTAATTGATTGTTTGCCTCGGGAAATATGGAGCGAAAGCCATCGATAGTGAAGAAAAAATCATTTGTAGTCACTCATGCTTAGAAAAGCCTTATTACTCGGTTTAAATGCCTTTATAATCCCATTATTGAATTTATTTTGAATTGTTTTTACATTTTTTGATTAAAACATATTGTAATTGATTGTTTGCCTCGGGAAACATGGAGCGAAAACCATCCATTGTCAAGAAAAGATCATTTATAGTCACTCATGCCTAGAAAAGCCTTATTACTCGGTTTAAATGCCTTTATAATCCCATTATTGAATTTATTTTGAATTGTTTTTACATTTTTTGATTAAAACAGATTGTAATTGATTGTTTGCCTCGGGAAATATGGAGCGAAAGCCATCCATTGTCAAGAAAAGATCATTTATAGTCACTCATGCCTAGATAAGCCTTATTACTCGGTTTAAATGCCTTTATAATCCCATTATTGAATTTATTTTGAATTGTTTTTACATTTTTTGATTAAAACAGATTGTAATTGATTGTTTGCCTCGGGAAATATGGAGCGAAAGCCATCCATTGTCAAGAAAAGATCATTTATAGTCACTCATGCCTAGATATGCCTTATTACTCGGTTTAAATGCCTTTATAATCCCATTATTGAATTTATTTTGAATTGTTTTTACATTTTTTGATTAAAACAGATTGTAATTGATTGTTTGCCTCGGGAAACATGGAGCAAAAACCATCCATTGTCAAGAAAAGATCATTTATAGTCACTCATGCCTAGAAAAGCCTTATTACTCGGTTTAAATGCCTTTATAATCCGATTGTTGAAGTTATTTTGAATTGTTGTTATATTTTTTGATTAAAACAGATTGTAATTGATTGTTTGCCTTGGGAAACATGGAGCGAAAGCCATCCATCGTCAAGAAAACTTCATTTATAGTCACTCATGCCTAGAAAAGCCTTAATACTCGTTTTAAATGCTTTTATAATCCCATAATTGAATTTAATTTGAATCTTTTTACATTTTTTGATTAAAACAGATTCTAATTGATTGTTTGCCTCGGGAAACGTGGAGTGAAAGCCATCCATTGTCAAGAAAAGATCATTTATAGTCAGTCATGCCTAGAAAAGCCTTATTACTCGGTTTAAATGCCTTTATAATCCCATTATTGAATTTATTTTGAAATTTTTTTACATTTTTTGATTAAAACAGATTGTAATTGGTTGTTTGCCTCGGGAAACATGGAGCGAAAGCCACCCATTGTCAAGAAAAGTTCATTTATAGTCACTTATGCCTAGCAAAGCCTTATTACTCGGTTTAAATGCCTTTATAATCCCATTATTGAATTTATTTTGAATTGTTTTTACATTTTTTGATTAAAACAGATTGTAATTGATTGTTTGCCTCGGGAAACATGGAGCGAAAGCCATCCATTGTCAAGAAAAGATCATTTATAGTCACTCATGCCTAGAAAAGCCTTATTACTTAGTTTAAATGCCTTTATAATCCCATTATTGAATTTATTTTGAATTGTTTTTACATTTTTTGATTAAAACAGATTGTAATTGATTGTTTGCCTCGGGAAATATGGAGCGAAAGCCATCCATAGTGAAGAAAAAATCATTTGTAGTCACTCATGCTTAGAAAAGCCTTATTACTCGGTTTAAATGCCTTTATAAACCCATTATTGAATTTATTTTGAATTGTTTTTACATTTTTTGATTAAAACAGATTGTAATTGATTGTTTGCCTCGGGAAACATGGAGCGAAAACCATCCATTGTCAAGAAAAGATCATTTATAGTCACTCATGCCTAGAAAAGCCTTATTACTCGGTTTAAATGCCTTTATAATCCCATTATTGAATTTATTTTGAATTGTTTTTACATTTTTTGATTAAAACAGATTGTAATTGATTGTTTGCCTCGGGAAATATGGAGCGAAAGCCATCCATTGTGAAGAAAAGATCATTTATAGTCACTCATGCCTAGATAAGCCTTATTACTCGGTTTAAATGCCTTTATAATCCCATTATTGAATTTATTTTGAATTGTTTTTACATTTTTTGATTAAAACAGATTGTAATTGATTGTTTGCCTCGGGAAATATGGAGCGAAAGCCATCCATTGTCAAGAAAAGATCATTTATAGTCACTCATGCCTAGATAAGCCTTATTACTCGGTTTAAATGCCTTTATAATCCCATTATTGAATTTATTTTGAATTGTTTTTACATTTTTTGATTAAAACAGATTGTAATTGATTGTTTGCCTCGGGAAACATGGAGCAAAAACCATCCATTGTCAAGAAAAGATCATTTATAGTCACTCATGCCTAGAAAAGCCTTATTACTCGGTTTAAATGCCTTTATAATCCCATTATTGAATTTATTTTGAATTTTTTTTACATTTTTTGATTACAACAGATTGTAATTGATTGTTTGCCTCGGAAAACATGGAGCGAAAGCCATCCATTGTCAAGAAAAGATCATTTATAGCCACTCATGCCTAGAAAAGCCTTATTACTCGGTTTAAATGCCTTTATAATCCCATTATTGAATTTATTTTGAATTGTTTTTACATTTTTTGATTAAAACAGATTGTAATTGATTGTTTGCCTCGGGAAACATGGAGCGAAAACCATCCATTGTCAAGAAAAGATCATTTATAGTCACTCGTGCCTAGAAAAGCCTTATTACTCGGTTTAAATTTTTTTATAATCCCATTATTGAATTTATTTTGAAATTTTTTTACTTTTTTTGATTAAAACAGATTGTAATTGATTGTTTACCTCGGGAAACATGGAGCGAAAGCCATCCATAGTCAAGAAAAGTTCATTTATAGTCACTTATGCCTAGCAAAGCCTTATTACTCGGTTTAAATGCCTTTATAATCCCATTATTGAATTTATTTTGAATTTTTTTTTACATTTTTTGATTAAAACATATTGTAATTGATTGTTTGCCTCGGGAAACATGGAGCAAAACCCATCCATTGTCAAGAATAGATCATTTATAGTCACTCATGCCTAGAAAAGCCTTATTACTCGGTTTAAAGGCTTTTATAATCCCATTATTCAATTTATTTTGAATTTGTTTTACATTTTTTGATTAAAACAGATTGTAATTGATTGTTTCCCTCGGGAAACATGGAGCGAAAGCCATCCATAGTCAAGAAAAGATCATTTATAGTCACTCATGCCTAGAAAAGCCTTATTACTCGGTTTAAATGCTTTTATAATCCCATTATTGAATTTATTTTGAATTTTTTTTACATTTTTTGATTAAAACAGATTGTAATTGATTGTTTGCCTCGGGAAACATGGAGCGAAAGCCATCCATTGTCAAGAAAAGATCATCTATAGTCACTCATGCCTAGAAAAGCCTTATTACTTAGTTTAAATGCCTTTATAATCCCATTATTGAATTTATTTTGAATTGTTTTTACATTTTTTGATTAAAACAGATTGTAATTGATTGTTTGCCTCGGGAAATATGGAGCGAAAGCCATCCATAGTGAAGAAAAAATCATTTGTAGTCACTCATGCTTAGAAAAGACTTATTACTCGGTTTAAATGCCTTTATAATCCCATTATTGAATTTATTTTGAATTGTTTTTACATTTTTTGATTAAAACATATTGTAATTGATTGTTTCCCTCGGGA
The DNA here is from genome assembly GCF_053813885.1 of Theobroma cacao. NCBI lineage: Eukaryota > Viridiplantae > Streptophyta > Magnoliopsida > Malvales > Malvaceae > Theobroma > Theobroma cacao. Next base: position 29,379,160 of record NC_142645.1, on the reverse strand, counting down.
AACATGGAGCGAAAACCATCCATTGTCAAGAAAAGATCATTTATAGTCACTCATGCCTAGAAAAGCCTTATTACTCGGTTTAAATGCCTTTATAATCCCATTATTGAATTTATTTTGAATTGTTTTTACATTTTTTGAATAAAACAGATTGTAATTGATTGTTTGCCTCGGGAAATATGGAGTGAAAGCCATCCATTGTGAAGAAAAGATCATTTATAGTCACTCATGCCTAGATAAGCCTTATTACTCGGTTTAAATGCCTTTATAATCCCATTATTGAATTTATTTTGAATTGTTTTTACATTTTTTGATTAAAACAGATTGTAATTGATTGTTTGCCTCGGGAAATATGGAGCGAAAGCCATCCATTGTCAAGAAAAGATCATTTATAGTCACTCATGCCTAGATAAGCCTTATTACTCGGTTTAAATGCCTTTATAATCCCATTATTGAATTTATTTTGAATTGTTTTTACATTTTTTGATTAAAACAGATTGTAATTGATTGTTTGCCTCGGGAAACATGGAGCAAAAACCATCCATTGTCAAGAAAAGATCATTTATAGTCACTCATGCCTAGAAAAGCCTTATTACTCGGTTTAAATGCCTTTATAATCCCATTATTGAATTTATTTTGAATTGTTTTTACATTTTTTGATTAAAACAGATTGTAATTGATTGTTTGCCTCGGGAAACATGGAGCAAAAACCATCCATTGTCAAGAAAAGATCATTTATAGTCACTCATGCCTAGAAAAGCCTTATTACTCGGTTTAAATGCCTTTATAATCCCATTATTGAATTTATTTTGAATTTTTTTTACATTTTTTGATTACAACAGATTGTAATTGATTGTTTGCCTCGGAAAACATGGAGCGAAAGCCATCCATTGTCAAGAAAAGATCATTTATAGCCACTCATGCCTAGAAAAGCCTTATTACTCGGTTTAAATGCCTTTATAATCCCATTATTGAATTTATTTTGAATTGTTTTTACATTTTTTGATTAAAACAGATTGTAATTGATTGTTTGCCTCGGGAAACATGGAGCGAAAACCATCCATTGTCAAGAAAAGATCATTTATAGTCACTCGTGCCTAGAAAAGCCTTATTACTCGGTTTAAATTTTTTTATAATCCCATTATTGAATTTATTTTGAAATTTTTTTACTTTTTTTGATTAAAACAGATTGTAATTGATTGTTTACCTCGGGAAACATGGAGCGAAAGCCATCCATAGTCAAGAAAAGTTCATTTATAGTCACTTATGCCTAGCAAAGCCTTATTACTCGGTTTAAATGCCTTTATAATCCCATTATTGAATTTATTTTGAATTGTTTTTACATTTTTTGATTAAAACAGATTGTAATTGATTGTTTGCCTCGGGAAACATGGAGCGAAAACCATCCATTGTCAAGAAAAGATCATTTATAGTCACTCATGCCTAGAAAAGCCTTATTACTCGGTTTAAATGCCTTTATAATCCCATTATTGAATTTATTTTGAATTGTTTTTACATTTTTTGATTAAAACAGATTGTAATTGATTGTTTGCCTCGGGAAATATGGAGTGAAAGCCATCCATTGTGAAGAAAAGATCATTTATAGTCACTCATGCCTAGATAAGCCTTATTACTCGGTTTAAATGCCTTTATAATCCCATTATTGAATTTATTTTGAATTGTTTTTACATTTTTTGATTAAAACAGATTGTAATTGATTGTTTGCCTCGGGAAATATGGAGCGAAAGCCATCCATTGTCAAGAAAAGATCATTTATAGTCACTCATGCCTAGATAAGCCTTATTACTCGGTTTAAATGCCTTTATAATCCCATTATTGAATTTATTTTGAATTGTTTTTACATTTTTTGATTAAAACAGATTGTAATTGATTGTTTGCCTCGGGAAACATGGAGCAAAAACCATCCATTGTCAAGAAAAGATCATTTATAGTCACTCATGCCTAGAAAAGCCTTATTACTCGGTTTAAATGCCTTTATAATCCCATTATTGAATTTATTTTGAATTTTTTTTACATTTTTTGATTACAACAGATTGTAATTGATTGTTTGCCTCGGAAAACATGGAGCGAAAGCCATCCATTGTCAAGAAAAGATCATTTATAGCCACTCATGCCTAGAAAAGCCTTATTACTCGGTTTAAATGCCTTTATAATCCCATTATTGAATTTATTTTGAATTGTTTTTACATTTTTTGATTAAAACAGATTGTAATTGATTGTTTGCCTCGGGAAACATGGAGCGAAAACCATCCATTGTCAAGAAAAGATCATTTATAGTCACTCGTGCCTAGAAAAGCCTTATTACTCGGTTTAAATTTTTTTATAATCCCATTATTGAATTTATTTTGAAATTTTTTTACTTTTTTTGATTAAAACAGATTGTAATTGATTGTTTACCTCGGGAAACATGGAGCGAAAGCCATCCATAGTCAAGAAAAGTTCATTTATAGTCACTTATGCCTAGCAAAGCCTTATTACTCGGTTTAAATGCCTTTATAATCCCATTATTGAATTTATTTTGAATTTTTTTTTACATTTTTTGATTAAAACATATTGTAATTGATTGTTTGCCTCGGGAAACATGGAGCAAAACCCATCCATTGTCAAGAATAGATCATTTATAGTCACTCATGCCTAGAAAAGCCTTATTACTCGGTTTAAATGCTTTTATAATCCCATTATTGAATTTATTTTGAATTTTTTTTACATTTTTTGATTAAAACAGATTGTAATTGATTGTTTCCCTCGGGAAACATGGAGCGAAAGCCATCCATAGTCAAGAAAAGATCATTTATAGTCACTCATGCCTAGAAAAGCCTTATTACTCGGTTTAAATGCTTTTATAATCCCATTATTGAATTTATTTTGAATTTTTTTTACATTTTTTGATTAAAACAGATTGTAATTGATTGTTTGCCTCGGGAAACATGGAGCGAAAGCCATCCATTGTCAAGAAAAGATCATCTATAGTCACTCATGCCTAGAAAAGCCTTATTACTTAGTTTAAATGCCTTTATAATCCCATTATTGAATTTATTTTGAATTGTTTTTACATTTTTTGATTAAAACAGATTGTAATTGATTGTTTGCCTCGGGAAATATGGAGCGAAAGCCATCCATAGTGAAGAAAAAATCATTTGTAGTCACTCATGCTTAGAAAAGCCTTATTACTCGGTTTAAATGCCTTTATAATCCCATTATTGAATTTATTTTGAATTGTTTTTACATTTTTTGATTAAAACATATTGTAATTGATTGTTTCCCTCGGGAAACATGGAGCGAAAACCATCCATTGTCAAGAAAAGATCATTTATAGTCACTCATGCCTAGAAAAGCCTTATTACTCGGTTTAAATGCCTTTATAATCCCATTATTGAATTTATTTTGAATTGTTTTTACATTTTTTGATTAAAACAGATTGTAATTGATTGTTTGCCTCGGGAAATATGGAGCGAAAGCCATCCATTGTCAACAAAAGATCATTTATAGTCACTCATGCCTAGATAAGCCTTATTACTCGGTTTAAATGCCTTTATAATCCCATTATTGAATTTATTTTGAATTGTTTTTACATTTTTTGATTAAAACAGATTGTAATTGATTGTTTGCCTCGGGAAATATGGAGAGAAAGCCATCCATTGTCAAGAAAAGATCATTTATAGTCACTCATGCCTAGATAAGCCTTATTACTCGGTTTAAATGCCTTTATAATCCCATTATTGAATTTATTTTGAATTGTTTTTACATTTTTTGATTAAAACAGATTGTAATTGATTGTTTGCCTCGGGAAACATGGAGCAAAAACCATCCATTGTCAAGAAAAGATCATTTATAGTCACTCATGCCTAGAAAAGCCTTATTACTCGGTTTAAATGCCTTTATAATCCCATTATTGAATTTATTTTGAATTTTTTTTACATTTTTTGATTACAACAGATTGTAATTGATTGTTTGCCTCGGGAAACATGGAGCGAAAGCCATCCATTGTCAAGAAAAGATCATTTATAGCCACTCATGCCTAGAAAAGCCTTATTACTCGGTTTAAATGCCTTTATAATCCCATTATTGAATTTATTTTGAATTGTTTTTACATTTTTTGATTAAAACAGATTGTAATTGATTGTTTGCCTCGGGAAACATGGAGCGAAAACCATCCATTGTCAAGAAAAGATCATTTATAGTCACTCGTGCCTAGAAAAGCCTTATTACTCGGTTTAAATTTTTTTATAATCCCATTATTGAATTTATTTTGAAATTTTTTTACTTTTTTTGATTAAAACAGATTGTAATTGATTGTTTACCTCGGGAAACATGGAGCGAAAGCCATCCATAGTCAAGAAAAGTTCATTTATAGTCACTTATGCCTAGCAAAGCCTTATTACTCGGTTTAAATGCCTTTATAATCCCATTATTGAATTTATTTTGAATTTTTTTTTACATTTTTTGATTAAAACATATTGTAATTGATTGTTTGCCTCGGGAAACATGGAGCAAAACCCATCCATTGTCAAGAATAGATCATTTATAGTCACTCATGCCTAGAAAAGCCTTATTACTCGGTTTAAATGCTTTTATAATCCCATTATTGAATTTATTTTGAATTTTTTTTACATTTTTTGATTAAAACAGATTGTAATTGATTGTTTCCCTCGGGAAACATGGAGCGAAAGCCATCCATAGTCAAGAAAAGATCATTTATAGTCACTCATGCCTAGAAAAGCCTTATTACTCGGTTTAAATGCTTTTATAATCCCATTATTGAATTTATTTTGAATTTTTTTTACATTTTTTGATTAAAACAGATTGTAATTGATTGTTTGCCTCGGGAAACATGGAGCGAAAGCCATCCATTGTCAAGAAAAGATCATCTATTGTCACTCATGCCTAGAAAAGCCTTATTACTTAGTTTAAATGCCTTTATAATCCCATTATTGAATTTATTTTGAATTGTTTTTACATTTTTTGATTAAAACAGATTGTAATTGATTGTTTGCCTCGGGAAATATGGAGCGAAAGCCATCCATAGTGAAGAAAAAATCATTTGTAGTCACTCATGCTTAGAAAAGCCTTATTACTCGGTTTAAATGCCTTTATAATCCCATTATTGAATTTATTTTGAATTGTTTTTACATTTTTTGATTAAAACATATTGTAATTGATTGTTTCCCTCGGGAAACATGGAGCGAAAACCATCCATTGTCAAGAAAAGATCATTTATAGTCACTCATGCCTAGAAAAGCCTTATTACTCGGTTTAAATGCCTTTATAATCCCATTATTGAATTTATTTTGAATTGTTTTTACATTTTTTGATTAAAACAGATTGTAATTGATTGTTTGCCTCGGGAAATATGGAGCGAAAGCCATCCATTGTCAACAAAAGATCATTTATAGTCACTCATGCCTAGATAAGCCTTATTACTCGGTTTAAATGCCTTTATAATCCCATTATTGAATTTATTTTGAATTGTTTTTACATTTTTTGATTAAAACAGATTGTAATTGATTGTTTGCCTCGGGAAATATGGAGAGAAAGCCATCCATTGTCAAGAAAAGATCATTTATAGTCACTCATGCCTAGATAAGCCTTATTACTCGGTTTAAATGCCTTTATAATCCCATTATTGAATTTATTTTGAATTGTTTTTACATTTTTTGATTAAAACATATTGTAATTGATTGTTTGCCTCGGGAAACATGGAGCAAAAACCATCCATTGTCAAGAAAAGATCATTTATAGTCACTCATGCCTAGAAAAGCCTTATTACTCGGTTTAAATGCCTTTATAATCCCATTATTGAATTTATTTTGAATTTTTTTTACATTTTTTGATTACAACAGATTGTAATTGATTGTTTGCCTCGGGAAACATGGAGCGAAAGCCATCCATTGTCAAGAAAAGATCATTTATAGCCACTCATGCCTAGAAAAGCCTTATTACTCGGTTTAAATGCCATTATAATCCCATTATTGAATTTATTTTGAATTGTTTTTACATTTTTTGATTAAAACAGATTGTAATTGATTGTTTGCCTCGGGAAACATGGAGCGAAAACCATCCATTGTCAAGAAAAGATCATTTATAGTCACTCATGCCTAGAAAAGCCTTATTACTCGGTTTAAATGTTTTTATAATCCCATTATTGAATTTATTTTGAAATTTTTTTACTTTTTTTGATTAAAACAGATTGTAATTGATTGTTTACCTCGGGAAACATGGAGCGAAAGCCATCCATAGTCAAGAAAAGTTCATTTATAGTCACTTATGCCTAGCAAAGCCTTATTACTCGGTTTAAATGCCTTTATAATCCCATTATTGAATTTATTTTGAATTTTTTTTACATTTTTTGATTAAAACATATTGTAATTGATTGTTTGCCTCGGGAAACATGGAGCAAAACCCATCCATTGTCAAGAATAGATCATTTATAGTCACTCATGCCTAGAAAAGCCTTATTACTCGGTTTAAATGCTTTTATAATCCCATTATTGAATTTATTTTGAATTTTTTTTACATTTTTTGATTAAAACAGATTGTAATTGATTGTTTGCCTCGGGAAATATGGAGCGAAAGCCATCCATTGTCAAGAAAAGATCATTTATAGTCACTCATGCCTAGATAAGCCTTATTACTCGGTTTAAATGCCTTGATAATCCCATTATTGAATTTATTTTGAATTGTTTTTACATTTTTTGATTAAAACAGATTGTAATTGATTGTTTGCCTCGGGAAACATGGAGCGAAAACCATCCATTGTCAAGAAAAGATCATTTATAGTCACTCATGCCTAGAAAAGCCTTATTACTCGGTTTAAATGCCTTTATAATCCCATTATTGAATTTATTTTGAATTTTTTTTACATTTTTTGATTACAACAGATTGTAATTGATTGTTTGCCTCGGGAAACATGGAGCGAAAGCCATCCATTGTCAAGAAAAGATCATTTATAGCCACTCATGCCTAGAAAAGCCTTATTACTCGGTTTAAATGCCTTTATAATCCCATTATTGAATTTATTTTGAATTGTTTTTACATTTTTTGATTAAAACATATTGTAATTGATTGTTTGCCTCGGGAAACATGGAGCGAAAACCATCCATTGTCAAGAAAAGATCATTTATAGTCACTCATGCCTAGAAAAGCCTTATTACTCGGTTTAAATGTTTTTATAATCCCATTATTGAATTTATTTTGAAATTTTTTTACTTTTTTTGATTAAAACAGATTGTAATTGATTGTTTACCTCGGGAAACATGGAGCGAAAGCCATCCATAGTCAAGTAAAGTTCATTTATAGTCACTTATGCCTAGCAAAGCCTTATTACTCGGTTTAAATGCCTTTATAATCCCATTATTGAATTTATTTTGAATTTTTTTTTACATTTTTTGATTAAAACATATTGTAATTGATTGTTTGCCTCGGGAAACATGGAGCAAAACCCATCCATTGTCAAGAATAGATCATTTATAGTCACTCATGCCTAGAAAAGCCTTATTACTCGGTTTAAATGCTTTTATAATCCCATTATTGAATTTATTTTGAATTTTTTTTACATTTTTTGATTAAAACAGATTGTAATTGATTGTTTGCCTCGGGAAACATGGAGTGAAAGCCATCCATAGTCAAGAAAAGTTCATTTATAGTCACTTATGCCTAGCAAAGCCTTATTACTCGGTTTAAATGCCTTTATAATCCCATTATTGAATTTATTTTGAATTGTTTTTACATTTTTTGATTAAAACAGATTGTAATTGATTGTTTGCCTCGGGAAACATGGAGCGAAAGCCATCCATTGTCAAGAAAAGATCATTTATAGCCACTCATGCCTAGAAAAGCCTTATTACTCGGTTTAAATGCCTTTATAATCCCATTATTGAATTTATTTTGAATTGTTTTTGCATTTTCTGATTAAAACAGATTGTAATTGATTGTTTGCCTCGGGAAACATGGAGCGAAAACCATCCATTGTCAAGAAAAGGTCATTTATAGTCACTCATGCCTAGAAAAGCCTTATTACTCGGTTTAAATGCCTTTATAATCCCATTATTGAATTTATTTTGAATTTTTTTTACATTTTTTGATTAAAACAGATTGTAATTGATTGTTTACCTCGGGAAACATGGAGCGAAAGCCATCCATAGTCAAGAAAAGCTCATTTATAGTCACTTATGCCTAGCAAAGCCTTATTACTCGGTTTAAATGCCTTTATAATCCCATTATTGAATTTATTTTGAATTGTTTTTATATTTTTTGATTAAAACAGATTGTAATTGATTGTTTGCCGTGGGAAACATGGAGCGAAAGCCATCCATTGTCAAGAAAAGATCATTTATAGTCACTCATGCCTAGAAAAGCCTTATTACTCGGTTTAAATGCCTTTATAATCCCATTATTGAAGTTATTTTGAATTGTTGTTATATTTTTTGATTAAAACAGATTGTAATTGATTGTTTGCCTTGGGAAACATGGAGCGAAAGCCATCCATCGTCAAGAAAAGTTCATTTATAGTCACTCATGCCTAGAAAAGCCTTAATACTCGTTTTAAATGCTTTTATAATCCCATAATTGAATTTAATTTGAATCTTTTTACATTTTTTGATTAAAACAGATTCTAATTGATTGTTTGCCGCGGGAAACGTGGAGGGAAAGCCATCCATTGTCAAGAAAAGATCATTTATAGTCACTCATGCCTAGAAAAGCCTTATTACTCGGTTTAAATGCCTTTATAATCCCATTATTGAATTTATTTTGAATTTTTTTTACATTTTTTGATTAAAACAGATTGTAATTGGTTGTTTACCTCGGGAAACATGGAGCGAAAGCCATCCATTGTCAAGAAAAGATCATTTATAGTTACTCATGCCTAGAAAAGCCTTATTAAATGCCTTTATAATCCCATTATTGAATTTATTTTAAATTTTTTTTACATTTTTTGATTAAAACATATTGTAATTGATTGTTTCCCTCGGTAAACATGGAGCAAAACCCATCCATTGTCAAGAATAGATCATTTATAGTCACTTATGCCTAAAAAAGCCTTATTACTCGGTTTAAATGCTTTTTAAATCCTATTATTGAATTTATTTTGAATTGTTTTTACATTTTTTTATTAAAACAGATTGTAATTGATTGTTTGCCTCGGGAAACATGGAGCGAAAGGCATCCATTGTCAAGAAAAGATCATTTACAGTCACTCATGCCTAGAAAAGCCTTATTACTTAGTTTAAATGCCTTTATAATCCCATTATTGAATTTATTTTGAATTGTTTTTACATTTTTTGATTAAAACAGATTGTAATTGATTGTTTGCCTCGGGAAATATGGAGCGAAAGCCATCCATTGTCAAGAAAAGATCATTTATAGTCACTCATGCCTAGATAAGCCCTATTACTCGGTTTAAATGCCTTTATAATCCCATTATTGAATTTATTTTGAATTGTTTTTACATTTTTTTATTAAAACAGATTGTATTTGATTGTTTGCCTCGGGAAACATGGAGCGAAAGCCATCCATTGTCAAGAAAAGATCATTTATAGTCACTCATGCCTAGAAAAGCCTTATTACTCGGTTGAAATGCCTTTATAATCCCATTATTGAATTTATTTTCAATTGTTTTTATATTTTTTGATTAAAACAGATTGTAATTGATTGTTTGCCGTGGGAAAGATGGAGCGAAAGCCATCCATTGTCAAGAAAAGATCATTTATAGTCACTCATGCCTAGAAAAGCCTTATTACTCGGTTTAAATGCCTTTATAATCCCATTATTGAATTTATTTTGAATTTTTTTTACATTTTTTGATTAAAACATATTGTATTTGATTGTTTCCCTCGGTAAACATGGAGAAAAACCCATCCATTGTCAAGAATAGATCATTTATAGTCACCTATGCCTGAAAAAGCCTTATTACTCGGTTTAAATGCTTTTTAAATCCAATTATTGAATTTATTTTGAATTGTTTTTACATTTTTTGATTAAAACAGATTGTAATTGATTGTTTGCCTCGGGAAACATGGAGCGAAAGCCATCCATTGTCAAGAAACGATCATTTACAGTCACTCATGCCTAGAAAAGCCTTATTACTTAGTTTAAATGCCTTTATAATCCCATTATTGAGTTTATTTTGAATTGTTTTTACATTTTTTGATTAAAACAGATTGTAATTGATTGTTTGCCTCTAGAAATATGGAGCGAAAGCCATCCATTGTCAAGAAAAGATCATTTATAGCCACTCATGCCTAGATAAGCCTTATTACTCGGTTTAAATGCCTTTATAATCCCATTATTGAATTTATTTTGAATTGTTTTTACATTTTTTGATTAAAACAGATTGTAATTGATTGTTTGCCTTGGGAAACATGGAGCGAAAGCCATCCATTGTCAAGAAAAGATCATTTATAGTCACTCATGCCTAGAAAAGCCTTATTACTCGGTTTAAATGCCTTTATAATACCATTATTGAATTTATTTTGAATTTTTTTTACATTTTTTGATTAAAACATATTGTAATTGATTGTTTCCCTCGGTAAACATGGAGCAAAACCCATCCATTGTCAAGAATAGATCATTTATAGCCACTCATGCCTAGAAAAGCCTTATTACTCGGTTTAAATGCCTTTATAATCCCATTATTGAATTTATTTTGAATTGTTTTTATATTTTTTGATTAAAAGAGATTGTAATTGATTGTTTACCGTGGGAAACATGGAGCGAAAGCCATCCATTGTCAAGAAAAGATCATATATAGTCACTCTTGCCTAGAAAAGCCTTATTACTCGGTTTAAATGCCTTTATAATCCCATTATTGAATTTATTTTGAAATTTTTATACATTTTTTGACTAAAACAGATTGTAATTTATTGTTTACCTCAGGAAACATGGAGCGAAAACCATCCATAGTCAAGAAAAGTTCATTTATAGTCACTTATGCCTAGCAAAGCCTTATTACTCGGTTTAAATCCCTTTATAATACCATTATTGAATTTATTTTGAATTGTTTTTATATTTTTTGATTAAAACAGATTGTAATTGATTGTTTGCCGTGGGAAACATGGAGCGAAAGCCATCCATTGTCAAGAAAAGATCATTTATAGCCACTCATGCCAAGAAAAGCCTTATTACTCGGTTTAAATGCCTTTATAATCCCATTATTGAATTTATTTTGAATTTTTTTTACATTTTTTAATTAAAACATATTGTAATTGATTGTTTGCCTCGGTAAACATGGAGCAAAACCCATCCATTGTCAAGAATAGATCATTTATAGTCACTTATGCCTAAAAAAGCCTTATTACTCGATTTAAATGCTTTTTAAATCCCATTATTGAATTTATTTTGAATTGTTTTTACATTTTTTGATTACAACAGATTGTAATTGATTGTTTTCCTCGGGAAACACGAAGCGAAAGCCATCGACTGTCAGGAAAAGATCATTTACAGTCACTCATGCCTAGAAAAGCCTTATTACTTAGTTTAAATGCCTTTATAATCCCATTATTGAGTTTATTTTGAATTGTTTTTACATTTTTTGATTAAAACAGATTGTAATTGATTGTTTGCCTCGGGCAATATGGAGCGAAAGCCATCCATTGTCAAGAAAAGATCATTTATAGTCACTCATGCCCAGATAAGCCTTATTACTCGATTTAAATGCCTTTATAATCCCATTATTGAATTTATTTTGAATTGTTTTTAAATTTTTTGATTAAAACAGATTGTTTCCCTTGGGAAACATGGAGCGAAAGCCATCCATTGTCAAGAAAAGATCATTTATAGTCACTCATGCCTAGAAAAGCCTTATTACTCGGTTTAAATGCCTTTATAATCCCATTATTGAATTTATTTTGAATTTTTTTTACATTTTTTTATTAAAACATATTGTAATTGATTGTTTCCCTCGGTAAACATGGAGCAAAACCCATCCATTGTCAAGAATAGATCATTTATAGTCACTTATGCCTAAAAAAGCCTTATTACTCGGTTTAAATGCTTTTTAAATCCCATTATTGAATTTATTTTGAATTGTTTTTACATTTTTTGATTAAAACAGATTGTAATTGATTGTTTGCCTCGGGAAACATGGAGCGAAAGCCATCCATTGTCAAGAAAAGATCATTTACAGTCACTCATGCCTTGAAAAGCCTTATTACTTAGTTTAAATGCCTTTATAATCCCATTATTGAGTTTATTTTGAATTTTTTTTACATTTTTTGATTAAAACAGATTGTAATTGATTGTTTGCCTCGGGAAATATGGAGCGAAAGCCATCCATTGTCAAGAAAAGATCATTTATAGTCACTCATGCCTAGATAAGCCTTATTACTCGGTTTAAATGCCTTTATAATCCCATTATTGAATTTATTTTGAATTGTTTTTACATTTTTTGATTAAAACAGATTGTAATTGATTGTTTGCCTCGGGAAACATGGAGCGAAAGCCATCCATTGTCAAGAAAAGATCATTTACAGTCACTCATGCCTAGAAAATCCTTATTACTTAGTTTAAATGCCTTTATAATCCCATTATTGAGTTTATTTTGAATTGTTTTTACATTTTTTGATTAAAACAGATTGTAATTGATTGTTTTCCTCGGGAAATATGGAGCGAAAGCCATCCATTGTCAAGAAAAGATCATTTATAGTCACTCATGCCTAGATAAGGCTTATTACTCGGTTTAAATGCCTTTATAATCCCATTATTGAATTTATTTTAAATTGTTTTTACATTTTTTGATTAAAACAGATTGTAATTGATTGTTTGCCTCGGGAAACATGGAGCGAAAGCCATCCATTTTCAAGAAAAGATCATTTATAGTCACTCATGCCTAGAAAAGCCTTATTTCTCGGTTTAAATGCCTTTATAATCCCATTATTGACTTTATTTTGAATTTTTTTTACATTTTTTGATTAAAACATATTGTAATTGTTTGTTTGCCTCGGGAAACATGGAGCAAAACCCATCCATTGTCAATAATAGATCATTTATAGTCACTTATGCCTAAAAAAGCCTTATTACTCGGTTTAAATGCTTTTTAAATCCCATTATTGAATTTATTTTGAATTGTTTTTACATTTTTTGATTAAAACAGATTGTAATTGATTGTTTGCCTCGGGAAACATGGAGCGAAAGCCATCCATTGTCAAGAAAAGATCATTTACAGTCACTCATGCCTAGAAAAGCCTTATTACTTAGTTTAAATGCCTTTATAATCCCATTATTGAGTTTATTTTGAATTGTTTTTACATTTTTTGATTAAAACAGATTGTAATTGATTGTTTGCCTCGGGAAATATGGAGCGAAAGCCATCCATTGTCAAGAAAAGATCATTTATAGTCACTCATGCCTAGATAAGCCTTATTACTCGGTTTAAATGCCTTTATAATCCCATTATTGAATTTATTTTGAATTGTTTTTACATTTTTTGATTAAAACATATTGTAATTGATTGTGTGCCTCGGGAAACATGGAGCGAAAGCCATCTATTTTCAAGAAAAGATCATTTATAGTCACTCATGCCTAGAAAAAGACTTATTTCTCGGTTTAAATGCCTTTATAATCCCATTATTGAATTTATTTTGAATTGTTTTTACATTTTTTGATTAAAACATATTGTAATTGATTGTTTGCCTCAGGAAACATGGAGGGAAAGCCATCCATTGTCAAGAAAAGATCATTTATAGTCACTCATGCCTAGAAAAGCCTTATTACTCGGTTTAAATGCCTTTATAATCTCAATATTGAATTTATTTTGAATTTTTTTTACATTTTTTGATTAAAACATATTGTAATTGATTGTTTGCCTCGGGAAACATGGAGCAAAACCCATCCATTGTCAAGAATAGATCATTTATAGTCACTTATGCCTACAAAAGCCTTATTACTCGGTTTAAATGCTTTTATAATCCCATTATTGAATTTATTTTGAATTGTTTTTACATTTTGTGATTAAAACAGATCTTAATTGATTGTTTGCCTCGGGAAACATGGAACGAAAGCCATCCATTGTCAAGAAAAGATCATTTATAGTCACTCATGCCTCGAAAAGCCTTATTACTTAGTTTAAATGCCTTTATAATCCCATTATTGAATTTATTTTGAATTATTTTTACATTTTTTGATTAAAACAGATTGTAATTGATTGTTTGCCTCGGGAAACATGGAGCGAAAGCCATCCATTGTCAAGAAAAGATCATTTACAGTCACTCATGCCTAGAAAAGCCTTATTACTTAGTTTAAATGCCTTTATAATCCCATTATTGAGTTTATTTTGAATTGTTTTTACATTTTTTGATTAAAACAGATTGTAATTGATTGTTTGCCTCGGGAAATATGGAGCGAAAGCCATCCATTGTCAAGAAAAGATCATTTATAGTCACTCATGCCTAGATAAGCCTTATTACTCGGTTTAAATGCCTTTATGATCCCATTATTGAATTTATTTTGAATTGTTTTTACATTTTTTGATTAAAACAGATTGTAATTGATTGTTTGCCTCGGGAAACATGGAGCGAAAGCCATCCATTTTCAAGAAAAGATCATTTATAGTCAGTCATGCCTAGAAAAGCCTTATTTCTCGGTTTAAATGCCTTTATCTTCCCATTATTGAATTTGTTTTGAATTTTTTTTACATTTTTTGATTAAAACATATTGTAATTGTTTGCTTGCCTCGGGAAACATGGAGTAAAACCCATCCATTGTCAAGAATAGATCATTTATAGTCACTTATACCTAAAAAAGCCTTATTACTCGGTTTCAATGCCTTTATAATCCCATTATTGAATTTATTTTGAAATCTTTTTACATTTTTTGATTAAAACATATTGTAATTGATTGTTTGCCTCGGGAAACATGGAGCGAAAGCCATCCATTGTCAAGAAAAGATCATTTATAGTCACTCATGCCTAGAAAAGCCTTATTACTCGGTTTAAATGCCTTGATAATCCCATTATTGAATTTATTTTGAATTGTTTTTACATTTATTGATTAAAACAGATTGTAATTGATTGTTTGCCTCGGGAAATATGGAGCGAAAGTAATCCATTGTCAAGAAAAGATCATTTACAGTCACTCATGCCTAGAAAAGCCTTATTACTTAGTTTAAATGCCTTTATAATCCCATTATTGAGTTTATTTTGAATTGTTTTTACATTTTTTGATTAAAACAGATTGTAATTGATTGTTTACCTCGGGAAATATGGAGCGAAATCCATCCATTGTCAAGAAAAGATCATTTATAGTCACTCATGCCTAGATAAGCCTTATTACTCGGTTTAAATGCCTTTATAATCCCATTATTGAATTTATTCTGAATTGTTTTTACATTTTTTGATTAAAACATATTGTAATTGATTGTTTGCCTCGGGAAACATGGAGCGAAAGCCATCCATTTTCAAGAAAAGATCATTTATAGTCACTCATGCCTAGAAAAGCCTTATTACTCGGTTTAAAAGCCTTTATAATCCCATTATTGAATTTATTTTGAATTTTTTTTACATTTTTTGATTAAAACTTATTGTAATTGATTGTTTGCCTTGGGAAACATGGAGCAAAACCAATCCATTGTCAAGAATAGATCATTTATAGTCACTTATGCCTAGAAAAGCCTTATTACTCGGTTTAAATGCTTTTATAATCCCATTATTGAATTTATTTTGAATTGTTTTTACATTTTTTTATTAAAACAGATTGTAATTGATTGTTTGCCTCAGGAAACATGGAGCGAAAGCCATCCATTGTCAAGAAAAGATCATTTATAGTCACTCATGCCTAGAAAAGCCTTATTACTTAGTTTAAATGCCTTTATAATCCCATTATTGAATTTATTTTGAATTGTTTTTACATTTTTGATTAAAACAGATTGTAATTGATTGTTTGGCTAGGGAAATATGGAGCGAAAGCCATCCATTGTCAAGAAAAGATCATTTATAGTCACTCATGCCTAGAAAAGCCTTATTACTCGGTTTAAATGCCTTTATAATCCCATTATTGAATTTATTTTGAATTGTTTTTACATTTTTTGATTAAAATAGATTGTAATTGATTGTTTGCCTCGGGAAACATGGAGCGAAAACCATCCATTGTCAAGAAAAGATCATTTATAGTCACTCATGCCTAGAAAAGCCTTATTACTTAGTTTAAATGCCTTTATAATCCCATTATTGAATTTATTTTGAATTGTTTTTACATTTTTGATTAAAACAGATTGTAATTGATTGTTTGGCTCGGGAAATATGGAGCGAAAGCCATCCATTGTCAAGAAAAGATCATTTATAGTCACTCATGCCTAGAAAAGCCTTGTTACTCTGTTTAAATGCCTTTATAATCCCATTATTGAATTTATTTTGAATTGTTTTTACATTTTTTGATTAAAACAGATTGTAATTGATTGTTTGCCTCAGGAAACATGGAGCGAAAGCCATCCATTGTCAAGAAAAGATCATTTATAGTCACTCATGCCTAGAAAAGCCTTATTACTTAGTTTAAATGCCTTTATAATCCCATTATCGAATTTATTTTCAATTGTTTTTACATTTTTGATTAAAACAGATTGTAATTGATTGTTTGGCTCGGGAAATATGGAGCGAAAGCCATCCATTGTCAAGAAAAGATCATTTATAGTCACTCATGCCTACAAAAGCCTTATTACTCGGTTTAAATGCCTTTATAATCCCATTATTGAATTTATTTTGAATTGTTTTTACATTTTTTGATTAAAACAGATTGTAATTGATTGTTTGCCTCGGGAAATATGGAGCGAAAGCCATCCATTGTCAAGAAAAGATCATTTATAGTCACTCATGCCTAGATAAGCCTTATTACTCGGTTTAAATGCCTTTATAATCCCATTATTGAATTTATTTTGAATTGTTTTTACATTTTTTGATTAAAACAGATTGTAATTGATTGTTTGCCTCGGGAAACATGGAGCGAAAGCCATCCATTGTCAAGAAAAGATCATTTATAGTCACTCATGCCTAGAAAAGCCTTATTACTCGGTTTAAATCTCTTTATAATCCCATTATTTAATTTATTTTGAATTGTTTTTATATTTTTTGATTAAAACAGATTGTAATTGATTGTTTGCCTCGGGAAACATGGAGCGAAAGCCATCCATAGTCAAGAAAAGTTCATTTATAGTCAGTTATGCCTAGCAAAGCCTTATTACTCGGTTTAAATGCCTTTATAATCCCATTATTGAATTTATTTTGAATTGTTTTTACATTTTTTGATTAAAACAGATTGTAATTGATTGTTTGCCTCGGGAAACATGGAGTGAAACCCATCCATTTTCAAGAAAAGATCATTTATAGTCACTCATGCCTAGAAAAGCCTCATTTCTCGGTTTAAATGCCTTTATAATCCCATTATTGAATTTATTTTCAATTTTTTTTACATTTTTTGATTAAAACATATTGTAATTGTTTGTTTGCCTCGAGAAACATGGAGCAAAACCCATCCATTGTCAAGAATAGATCATTTATAGTCACTTATGCCTAAAAAAGCCTTATTACTCGGTTTAAATGCCTTTATAATCCCATTATTGAATTTATTTTGAATTTTTTTTACATTTTTTGATTAAAACAGATTGTAATTGATTGTTTGCCTCGGGAAACATGGAGCGAAAGCCATCCATAGTCAAGAAAAGTTCATTTATAGTCACTTATGCCTAGCAAAGCCTTATTACTCGGTTTAAATGCCTTTATAATCCCATTATTGAATTTATTTTGAATTGTTTTTACATTTTTTGATTAAAACAGATTGTAATTTGTTGTTTGCCTAGGGAAACATGGAGCGAAAGCCATCCATTGTCAAGAAAAGATCATTTATAGCCACTCATGCCTAGAAAAGCCTTATTACACGGTTTAAATGCCTTTATAATCCCATTATTGAATTTATTTTGAATTGTTTTTATATTTTTTGATTAAAACAGATTGTAATTGATTGTTTGCCGTGGGAAACATGCAGCGAAAGCCATCCATTGTCAAGAAAAGATCATTTATAGTCACTCATGCCTAGAAAAGCCTTATTACTCGGTTTAAATGCCTTTATAATCCCATTATTGAATTTATTTTCAATTTTTTTTACATTTTTTGATTAAAACATATTGTAATTGTTTGTTTGCCTCGGGAAACATGGAGCAAAACCCATCCATTGTCAAGAATAGATCATTTATAGTCACTTATGCCTGAAAAAGCCTTATTACTCGGTTTAAATGCCTTTATAATCCCATTATTGAATTTATTTTGAATTTTTTTTACATTTTTTGATTAAAACAGATTGTAATTGATTGTTTGCCTCGGGAAACATGGAGCGAAAGCCATCCATTTTCAAGAAAAGATCATTTATAGTCACTCATGCCTAGAAAAGCCTCATTTCTCGGTTTAAATGCCTTTATAATCCCATTATTGAATTTATTTTCAATTTTTTTTACATTTTTTGATTAAAACATATTGTAATTGTTTGTTTGCCTCGGGAAACATGGAGCAAAACCCATCCATTGTCAAGAATAGATCATTTATAGTCACTTATGCCTGAAAAAGCCTTATTACTCGGTTTAAATGCCTTTATAATCCCATTATTGAATTTATTTTGAATTTTTTTTTACATTTTTTGATTAAAACAGATTGTAATTGATTGTTTGCCTCGGGAAACATGGAGCGAAAGCCATCCATTTTCAAGAAAAGATCATTTATAGTCACTCATGCCTAGAAAAGACTCATTTCTCGGTTTAAATGCCTTTATAATCCCATTATTGAATTTATTTTCAATTTTTTTTATATTTTTTGATTAAAACATATTGTAATTGTTTGTTTGCCTCGGGAAACATGGAGCAAAACCCATCCATTGTCAAGAATAGATCATTTATAGTCACTTATGCCTAAAAAAGCCTTATTACTCGGTTTAAATGCCTTTATAATCCCATTATTGAATTTATTTTGAATTTTTTTTACATTTTTTGATTAAAACAGATTGTAATTGATTGTTTGCCTCGGGAAACATGGAGCGAAAGCCATCCATTTTCAAGAAAAGATCATTTATAGTCACTCATGCCTAGAAAAGCCTCATTTCTCGGTTTAAATGCCTTTATAATCCCATTATTGAATTTATTTTCAATTTTTTTTACATTTTTTGATTAAAACATATTGTAATTGATTGTTTGCCTCGGGAAACATGGAGCAAAACCCATCCATTGTCAAGAATAGATCATTTATAGTCACTTATGCCTAGAAAAGCCTTATTACTCGGTTTAAATGCTTTTATAATCCCATTATTGAATTTATTTTGAATTGTTTTTACATTTTTTGATTAAAACAGATCTTAATTGATTGTTTGCCTCGGGAAACATGGAGCGAAAGCCATCCATTGTCAAGAAAAGATCATTTATAGTCACTCATGCCTCGAAAAGCCTTATTACTTAGTTTAAATGCCTTTATAATCCTATTATTGAATTTATTTTGAATTGTTTTTACATTTTTTGATTAAAACAGATTGTAATTGATTGTATGCCTCGGGAAATATGGAGCGAAAGCCATCCATTGTCAAGAAAAGATCATTTATAGTCACTCATGCCTAGAAAAGCCTTATTACTCGGTTTAAATGCCTTTATAATCCCATTATTGAATTTATTTTGAATTGTTTTTATATTTTTTGATTAAAACATATGGTAATTGATTGTTTGCCGTGGGAAACATGGAGCGAAAGCCATCCATTGTCAAGAAAAGATCATTTATAGTCACTCATGCCTAGAAAAGCCTTATTACTCAATTTAAATGCCTTTATAATCCCATTATTAAATTTATTTTGAATTTTTTTTACATTTTTTGATTAAAACAGATTGTAATTGATTGTTTACCTCGGGAAACATGGAGCGAAAGCCATCCATAGTCAAGAAAAGTTCATTTATAGTCACTTATGCCTAGCAAAGCCTTATTACTCGGTTTAAATGCCTTTATAATCCCATTATTGAATTTATTTTGAATTTTTTTTACATTTTTTGATTAAAACAGATTGTAAATGATTGTTTGCCTCGGGAAACATGGAGCAAAACCAATCCATTGTCAAGAATAGATCATTTATAGTCACTCATGCCTAGAAAAGCCTTATTACTCGGTTTAAATGCTTTTATAATCCCATTATTGAATTTATTTTGAATTGTTTTTAAATTTTATGATTAAAACAGATTGTAATTGATTGTTTGCCTAGGGAAACATGGAGCTAAAGCCATCCATTGTCAAGAGAAGATCATTTATAGTCACTCATGCCTAGAAAAGCCTTATTACTTAGTTTAAATGCCTTTATAATCCCATTATTGAATTTATTTTGAATTGTTTTTACATTTTTGATTAAAACAGATTGTAATTGATTGTTTGCCTCGGGAAATATGGAGCGAAAGCCATCCATTGTCAAAAAAAGATCATTTATAGGCACTCATGCCTAGAAAAGCCTTATTTCTCGGTTTAATGGCCTTCATAATCCCATTATTGAATTTATTTTGAATTGTTTTTACATTTTTTGATTAAAACAGATTGTAATTGATTGTTTGCCTCGAGAAACATGGAGCGAAAGCCATCCATTGTCAAGAAAAGATCATTTATAGCCACTCATGCCTAGAAAAGCCTTATTACTCGGTTTAAATGCCTTTATAATCCCATTATTGAATTTATTTTGAATTGTTTTTATATTTTTTGATTAAAACAGATTGTAATTGATTGTTTGCCGTGGGAAACATGGAGCGAAAGCCATCCATTGTCAAGAAAAGATCATTTATAGTCACTCATGCCTAGAAAAGCCTTATTACTCGGTTTAAATGCCTTTATAATCCCATTATTGAATTTATTTTGAATTTTTTTTACATTTTTTGATTAAAACAGATTGTAATTGATTGTTTACCTCGGGAAACATGGAGCGAAAGCTATCCATAGTCAAGAAAAGTTCATTTATAGTCACTTATGCCTAGCAAAGCCTTATTACTCGGTTTAAATGCCTTTATAATCCCATTATTGAATTTATTTTGAATTGTTTTTACATGTTTTGATTAAAACAGATTGTAATTGATTGTTTGCCTCGGGAAACATGGAGCGAAAGCCATCCATTTTCAAGAAAAGATCATTTATAGTCACTCATGCCTAGAAAAGCCTCATTTCTCGGTTTCAATGCCTTTATAATCCCATTATTGAATTTATTTTCAATTTTTTTTACATTTTTTGATTAAAACATATTGTAATTGTTTGTTTGCCTCGGGAAACATGGAGCCAAACCCATCCATTGTCAAGAATAGATCATTTATAGTCACTTATGCCTAAAAAAGCCTTATTACTCGGTTTAAATGCCTTTATAATCCCATTTTTGAATTTATTTTGAATTTTTTTTACATTTTTTGATTAAAACATATTGTAATTGATTGTTTGCCTCGGGAAACATGGAGCGAAAGCCATCCATTGTCAAGAAAAGATCATTTATTGTCACTCATGCCTAGAAAGCCTTATTACTCGGTTTAAATGCTTTGATAATCCCATTATTGAATTTATTTTGAATTTTTTTTACATTTTTTGATTAAAACAGATTGTAATTGATTGTTTGCCTCGGGAAACAAGGAGCGAAAGCCATCCATAGTCAAGAAAAGTTCATTTATAGTCACTTATACCTAGCAAAGCCTTATTACTCGATTTAAATGCCTTTATAATCCCATTATTGAATTTATTTTGAATTGTTTTTACATTTTTTGATTAAAACATATTGTAATTGATTGTTTGCCTCGGGAAACATGGAGCGAAATCCATCCATTGTCAAGAAAAGATCGTTTATAGTCACTCATGCCTAGAAAAGCCCCATTTCTCGGTTTAAATGCCTTTATAATCCCATTATTGAATTTATTTTCAATTTTTTTTACATTTTTTGATTAAAACATATTGTAATTGTTTGTTTGCCTCGGGAAACATGGAGCAAAACCCATCCATTGTCAAGAATAGATCATTTATAGTCACTTATGCCTAAAAAAGCCTTATTACTCGGTTTAAATGCCTTTATAATCCCATTATTGAATTTATTTTGAATTGTTTTTACATTTTTTGATTAAAACAGATTGTAATTTGTTGTTTGCCTCGAGAAACATGGAGCGAAAGCCATCCATTGTCAAGAAAAGATCATTTATAGTCACTCATGCCTAGAAAAGCCTTATTACTCGGTTTAAATGCCTTTATAATCCCATTATTGAATTTATTTTGAATTTTTTTTACATTTTTTGATTAAAACAGATTGTAATTGATTGTTTACCTCGGGAAACATGGAGCGAAAGCTATCCATAGTCAAGAAAAGTTCATTTATAGTCACTTATGCCTAGCAAAGCCTTATTACTCGGTTTAAATGCCTTTATAATCCCATTATTGAATTTATTTTGAATTGTTTTTACATGTTTTGATTAAAACAGATTGTAATTGA
Source organism: Theobroma cacao (assembly GCF_053813885.1). Lineage (NCBI taxonomy): Eukaryota > Viridiplantae > Streptophyta > Magnoliopsida > Malvales > Malvaceae > Theobroma > Theobroma cacao. The sequence goes on along the minus strand of NC_142645.1, from coordinate 29,356,705 downwards.
TTGTTTGCCTCGGGAAACATGGAGCGAAAGCCATCCATTTTCAAGAAAAGATCATTTATAGTCACTCATGCCTAGAAAAGCCTCATTTCTCGGTTTCAATGCCTTTATAATCCCATTATTGAATTTATTTTCAATTTTTTTTACATTTTTTGATTAAAACATATTGTAATTGTTTGTTTGCCTCGGGAAACATGGAGCCAAACCCATCCATTGTCAAGAATAGATCATTTATAGTCACTTATGCCTAAAAAAGCCTTATTACTCGGTTTAAATGCCTTTATAATCCCATTTTTGAATTTATTTTGAATTTTTTTTACATTTTTTGATTAAAACATATTGTAATTGATTGTTTGCCTCGGGAAACATGGAGCGAAAGCCATCCATTGTCAAGAAAAGATCATTTATAGTCACTCATGCCTAGAAAGCCTTATTACTCGGTTTAAATGCTTTGATAATCCCATTATTGAATTTATTTTGAATTTTTTTTACATTTTTTGATTAAAACAGATTGTAATTGATTGTTTGCCTCGGGAAACAAGGAGCGAAAGCCATCCATAGTCAAGAAAAGTTCATTTATAGTCACTTATACCTAGCAAAGCCTTATTACTCGATTTAAATGCCTTTATAATCCCATTATTGAATTTATTTTGAATTGTTTTTACATTTTTTGATTAAAACATATTGTAATTGATTGTTTGCCTCGGGAAACATGGAGCGAAATCCATCCATTGTCAAGAAAAGATCGTTTATAGTCACTCATGCCTAGAAAAGCCCCATTTCTCGGTTTAAATGCCTTTATAATCCCATTATTGAATTTATTTTCAATTTTTTTTACATTTTTTGATTAAAACATATTGTAATTGTTTGTTTGCCTCGGGAAACATGGAGCAAAACCCATCCATTGTCAAGAATAGATCATTTATAGTCACTTATGCCTAAAAAAGCCTTATTACTCGGTTTAAATGCCTTTATAATCCCATTATTGAATTTATTTTGAATTGTTTTTACATTTTTTGATTAAAACAGATTGTAATTTGTTGTTTGCCTCGAGAAACATGGAGCGAAAGCCATCCATTGTCAAGAAAAGATCATTTATAGTCACTCATGCCTAGAAAAGCCTTATTACTCGGTTTAAATGCCTTTATAATCCCATTATTAAATTTATTTTGAATTTTTTTTACATTTTTTGATTAAAACAGATTGTAATTGATTGTTTACCTCGGGAAACATGGAGCGAAAGCCATCCATAGTCAAGAAAAGTTCATTTATAGTCACTTATGCCTAGCAAAGCCTTATTACTCGGTTTAAATGCCTTTATAATCCCATTATTGAATTTATTTTGAATTTTTTTTACATTTTTTGATTAAAACAGATTGTAATTGATTGTTTGCCTCGGGAAACATGGAGCAAAACCCATCCATTGTCAAGAATAGATCATTTATAGTCACTCATGCCTAGAAAAGCCTTATTACTCGGTTTAAATGCTTTTATAATCCCATTATTGAATTTATTTTGAATTGTTTTTAAATTTTATGATTAAAACAGATTGTAATTGATTGTTTGCCTAGGGAAACATGGAGCTAAAGCCATCCATTGTCAAGAAAAGATCATTTATAGTCACTCATGCCTAGAAAAGCCTTATTACTTAGTTTAAATGCCTTTATAATCCCATTATTGAATTTATTTTGAATTGTTTTTACATTTTTGATTAAAACAGATTGTAATTGATTGTTTGCCTCGAGAAATATGGAGCGAAAGCCATCCATTGTCAAGAAAAGATCATTTATAGGCACTCATGCCTAGAAAAGCCTTATTTCTCGGTTTAATGGCCTTCATAATCCCATTATTGAATTTATTTTGAATTGTTTTTACATTTTTTGATTAAAATAGATTGTAATTGATTGTTTGCCTCGAGAAACATGGAGCGAAAGCCATCCATTGTCAAGAAAAGATCATTTATAGTCACTCATGCCTAGAAAAGCCTTATTACTCGGTTTAAATGCCTTTATAATCCCATTATTGAATTTATTTTGAATTTTTTTTACATTTTTTGATTAAAACAGATTGTAATTGATTGTTTACCTCGGGAAACATGGAGCGAAAGCTATCCATAGTCAAGAAAAGTTCATTTATAGTCACTTATGCCTAGCAAAGCCTTATTACTCGGTTTAAATGCCTTTATAATCCCATTATTGAATTTATTTTGAATTGTTTTTACATGTTTTGATTAAAACAGATTGTAATTGATTGTTTGCCTCGGGAAACATGGAGCGAAAGCCATCCATTTTCAAGAAAAGATCATTTATAGTCACTCATGCCTAGAAAAGCCTCATTTCTCGGTTTCAATGCCTTTATAATCCCATTATTGAATTTATTTTCAATTTTTTTTACATTTTTTGATTAAAACATATTGTAATTGTTTGTTTGCCTCGGGAAACATGGAGCCAAACCCATCCATTGTCAAGAATAGATCATTTATAGTCACTTATGCCTAAAAAAGCCTTATTACTCGGTTTAAATGCCTTTATAATCCCATTTTTGAATTTATTTTGAATTTTTTTTACATTTTTTGATTAAAACATATTGTAATTGATTGTTTGCCTCGGGAAACATGGAGCGAAAGCCATCCATTGTCAAGAAAAGATCATTTATAGTCACTCATGCCTAGAAAGCCTTATTACTCGGTTTAAATGCTTTGATAATCCCATTATTGAATTTATTTTGAATTTTTTTTACATTTTTTGATTAAAACAGATTGTAATTGATTGTTTGCCTCGGGAAACAAGGAGCGAAAGCCATCCATAGTCAAGAAAAGTTCATTTATAGTCACTTATACCTAGCAAAGCCTTATTACTCGATTTAAATGCCTTTATAATCCCATTATTGAATTTATTTTGAATTGTTTTTACATTTTTTGATTAAAACATATTGTAATTGATTGTTTGCCTCGGGAAACATGGAGCGAAATCCATCCATTGTCAAGAAAAGATCGTTTATAGTCACTCATGCCTAGAAAAGCCCCATTTCTCGGTTTAAATGCCTTTATAATCCCATTATTGAATTTATTTTCAATTTTTTTTACATTTTTTGATTAAAACATATTGTAATTGTTTGTTTGCCTCGGGAAACATGGAGCAAAACCCATCCATTGTCAAGAATAGATCATTTATAGTCACTTATGCCTAAAAAAGCCTTATTACTCGGTTTAAATGCCTTTATAATCCCATTATTGAATTTATTTTGAATTGTTTTTACATTTTTTGATTAAAACAGATTGTAATTTGTTGTTTGCCTCGAGAAACATGGAGCGAAAGCCATCCATTGTCAAGAAAAGATCATTTATAGTCACTCATGCCTAGAAAAGCCTTATTACTCGGTTTAAATGCCTTTATAATCCCATTATTGAATTTATTTTGAATTTTTTTTACATTTTTTGATTAAAACAGATTGTAATTGATTGTTTACCTCGGGAAACATGGAGCGAAAGCTATCCATAGTCAAGAAAAGTTCATTTATAGTCACTTATGCCTAGCAAAGCCTTATTACTCGGTTTAAATGCCTTTATAATCCCATTATTGAATTTATTTTGAATTGTTTTTACATGTTTTGATTAAAACAGATTGTAATTGATTGTTTGCCTCGGGAAACATGGAGCGAAAGCCATCCATTTTCAAGAAAAGATCATTTATAGTCACTCATGCCTAGAAAAGCCTCATTTCTCGGTTTCAATGCCTTTATAATCCCATTATTGAATTTATTTTCAATTTTTTTTACATTTTTTGATTAAAACATATTGTAATTGTTTGTTTGCCTCGGGAAACATGGAGCCAAACCCATCCATTGTCAAGAATAGATCATTTATAGTCACTTATGCCTAAAAAAGCCTTATTACTCGGTTTAAATGCCTTTATAATCCCATTTTTGAATTTATTTTGAATTTTTTTTACATTTTTTGATTAAAACATATTGTAATTGATTGTTTGCCTCGGGAAACATGGAGCGAAAGCCATCCATTGTCAAGAAAAGATCATTTATAGTCACTCATGCCTAGAAAGCCTTATTACTCGGTTTAAATGCTTTGATAATCCCATTATTGAATTTATTTTGAATTTTTTTTACATTTTTTGATTAAAACAGATTGTAATTGATTGTTTGCCTCGGGAAACAAGGAGCGAAAGCCATCCATAGTCAAGAAAAGTTCATTTATAGTCACTTATACCTAGCAAAGCCTTATTACTCGATTTAAATGCCTTTATAATCCCATTATTGAATTTATTTTGAATTGTTTTTACATTTTTTGATTAAAACATATTGTAATTGATTGTTTGCCTCGGGAAACATGGAGCGAAATCCATCCATTGTCAAGAAAAGATCGTTTATAGTCACTCATGCCTAGAAAAGCCCCATTTCTCGGTTTAAATGCCTTTATAATCCCATTATTGAATTTATTTTCAATTTTTTTTACATTTTTTGATTAAAACATATTGTAATTGTTTGTTTGCCTCGGGAAACATGGAGCAAAACCCATCCATTGTCAAGAATAGATCATTTATAGTCACTTATGCCTAAAAAAGCCTTATTACTCGGTTTAAATGCCTTTATAATCCCATTATTGAATTTATTTTGAATTGTTTTTACATTTTTTGATTAAAACAGATTGTAATTTGTTGTTTGCCTCGAGAAACATGGAGCGAAAGCCATCCATTGTCAAGAAAAGATCATTTATAGTCACTCATGCCTAGAAAAGCCTTATTACTCGGTTTAAATGCCTTTATAATCCCATTATTAAATTTATTTTGAATTTTTTTTACATTTTTTGATTAAAACAGATTGTAATTGATTGTTTACCTCGGGAAACATGGAGCGAAAGCCATCCATAGTCAAGAAAAGTTCATTTATAGTCACTTATGCCTAGCAAAGCCTTATTACTCGGTTTAAATGCCTTTATAATCCCATTATTGAATTTATTTTGAATTTTTTTTACATTTTTTGATTAAAACAGATTGTAATTGATTGTTTGCCTCGGGAAACATGGAGCAAAACCCATCCATTGTCAAGAATAGATCATTTATAGTCACTCATGCCTAGAAAAGCCTTATTACTCGGTTTAAATGCTTTTATAATCCCATTATTGAATTTATTTTGAATTGTTTTTAAATTTTATGATTAAAACAGATTGTAATTGATTGTTTGCCTAGGGAAACATGGAGCTAAAGCCATCCATTGTCAAGAAAAGATCATTTATAGTCACTCATGCCTAGAAAAGCCTTATTACTTAGTTTAAATGCCTTTATAATCCCATTATTGAATTTATTTTGAATTGTTTTTACATTTTTGATTAAAACAGATTGTAATTGATTGTTTGCCTCGAGAAATATGGAGCGAAAGCCATCCATTGTCAAGAAAAGATCATTTATAGGCACTCATGCCTAGAAAAGCCTTATTTCTCGGTTTAATGGCCTTCATAATCCCATTATTGAATTTATTTTGAATTGTTTTTACATTTTTTGATTAAAATAGATTGTAATTGATTGTTTGCCTCGAGAAACATGGAGCGAAAGCCATCCATTGTCAAGAAAAGATCATTTATAGCCACTCATGCCTAGAAAAGCGTTATTACTCGGTTTAAATGCCTTTGTAATCCCATTATTGAATTTATTTTGAATTGTTTTTATATTTTTTGATTAAAACAGATTGTAATTGATTGTTTGCCGTGGGAAACATGGAGCGAAAGCCATCCATTGTCAAGAAAAGATCATTTATAGCCACTCATGCCTAGAAAAGCCTTATTACTCGGTTTAAATGCCTTTATAATCCCATTATTGAATTTATTTTGAATTGTTTTTATATTTTTTGATTAAAACAGATTGTAATTGATTGTTTGCCGTGGGAAACATGGAGCGAAATCCATCCATTGTCAAGAAAAGATCATTTATAGCCACTCATGCCTAGAAAAGCCTTATTACTCGGTTTAAATGTCTTTATAATCCCATTATTGAATTTATTTTCAATTTTTTTTACATTTTTTGATTAAAACATATTGTAATTGTTTGTTTGCCTCGGGAAACATGGAGCAAAACCCATCCATTGTCAAGAATAGATCATTTATAGTCACTTATGCCTAAAAAAGCCTTATTACTCGGTTTAAATGCCTTTATAATCCCATTATTGAATTTATTTTGAATTTTTTTTACATTTTTTGATTAAAACATATTGTAATTGATTGTTTACCTCGGGAAACATGGAGCGAAAGCCATCCATTTTCAAGAAAAGATCATTTATAGTCACTCATGCCTAGAAAAGCCCCATTTCTCGGTTTAAATGCCTTTATAATCCCATTATTGAATTTATTTTCAATTTTTTTTACATTTTTTGATTAAAACATATTGTAATTGTTTGTTTGCCTCGGGAAACATGGAGCAAAACCCATCCATTATCAAGAATAGATCATTTATAGTCACTTATGCCTAAAAAAGCCTTATTACTCGGTTTAAATGCCTTTATAATCCCATTATTGAATTTATTTTGAATTATTTTTACATTTTTTGATTAAAACATATTGTACTTGATTGTTTGCCTCGGGAAACATGGAGCGAAAGCCATCCATTGTCAAGAAAAGATCATTTATAGCCACTCACGCCTAGAAAAGCGTTATTACTCGGTTTAAATGCATTTATAATCCCATTATTGAATTTATTTTGCATTGTTTTTACATTTTTTGATTAAAACATATTGTAATTGATTGTTTGCCTCGGGAAACATGGAGCGAAAGCCATCCATTGTCAAGAAAAGATCATTTATAGTCACTTATGCCTAGAAAAGCCTTATTAATCGGTTTAAATGCCTTTATAATCTCATTATTGAATTTATTTTCAATTTTTTTTACATTTTTTGATTAAAACATATTGTAATTGATTGTTTGCCTCGGGAAATATGGAGCAAAACCCATCCATTGTCAAGAATAGATCATTTATAGTCACTTATGCCTAGAAAAGCCTTATTACTCGGTTTAAATGCTTTTATAATCCAATTATTGAATTTATTTTGAATTGTTTTTAAATTTTATGATTAAAACAGATTGTAATTGATTGTTGGCCCAGGGAAACATGGAGCTAAAGCCATCCATTGTCAAGAAAAGATCATTTATAGTCACTCATGCCTAAAAAAGCCTTATTACTTAGTTTAAATGCCTTTATAATCCCATTATTGAATTTATTTTGAATTGTTTTTACATTTTTGATTAAAACAGATTGTAATTGATTGTTTGCCTCGGGAAATATGGAGCGAAAGCCATCCATTGTCAAGAAAAGATCATTTATAGGCACTCATACCTAGAAAAGCCTTATTTCTCGGTTTAATGGCCTTCATAATCCCATTATTGAATTTATTTTGAATTGTTTTTACATTTTTTGATTAAAACAGATTGTAATTGATTGTTTGCCTCGAGAAACATGGAGCGAAAGCCATCCATTGTCAAGAAAAGATCATTTATAGCCACTCATGCCTAGAAAAGCCTTATTACTCGGTTTAAATGCCTTTATAATCCCATTATTGAATTTATTTTGAATTGCTTTTATATTTTTTGATTAAAACAGATTGTAATTGATTGTTTGCCGTGGGAAACATGGAGCGAAAGCCATCCATTGTCAAGAAAAGATCATTTATAGCCACTCATGCCTAGAAAAGCCTTATTACTCGGTTTAAATGCCTTTATAATCCCATTATTGAATTTATTTTCAATTTTTTTTACATTTTTTGATTAAAACATATTGTAATTGTTTGTTTGCCTCGGGAAACATGGAGCAAAACCCATCCATTGTCAAGAACAGATCATTTATAGTCACTTATGCCTAAAAAAGCCTTATTACTCGGTTTAAATGCCTTTATAATCCCATTATTGAATTTATTTTGAATTTTTTTTACATTTTTTGATTAAAACATATTGTAATCGATTGTTTACCTCGGGAAACATGGAGCGAAAGCCATCCATTTTCAAGAAAAGATCATTTATAGTCACTCATGCCTAGAAAAGCCCCATTTCTCGGTTTAAATGCCTTTATAATCCCATTATTGAATTTATTTTCAATTTTTTTTACATTTTTTGATTAAAACATATTGTAATTGTTTGTTTGCCTCGGGAAACATGGAGCAAAACCCATCCATTATCAAGAATAGATCATTTATAGTCACTTATGCCTAAAAAAGCCTTATTACTCGGTTTAAATGCCTTTATAATCCCATTATTGAATTTATTTTGAATTATTTTTACATTTTTTGATTAAAACATATTGTACTTGATTGTTTGCCTCGGGAAACATGGAGCGAAAGCCATCCATTGTCAAGAAAAGATCATTTATAGCCACTCACGCCTAGAAAAGCGTTATTACTCGGTTTAAATGCATTTATAATCCCATTATTGAATTTATTTTGCATTGTTTTTACATTTTTTGATTAAAACAGATTGTAATTGATTGTTTGCCTCGGGAAACATGGAGCGAAAGCCATCCATTGTCAAGAAAAGATCATTTATAGTCACTTATGCCTAGAAAAGCCTTATTAATCGGTTTAAATGCCTTTATAATCTCATTATTGAATTTATTTTCAATTTTTTTTACATTTTTTGATTAAAACATATTGTAATTGATTGTTTGCCTCGGGAAATATGGAGCAAAACCCATCCATTGTCAAGAATAGATCATTTATAGTCACTTATGCCTAGAAAAGCCTTATTACTCGGTTTAAATGCTTTTATAATCCCATTATTGAATTTATTTTGAATTGTTTTTAAATTTTATGATTAAAACAGATTGTAATTGATTGTTGGCCCAGGGAAACATGGAGCTAAAGCCATCCATTGTCAAGAAAAGATCATTTATAGTCACTCATGCCTAGAAAAGCCTTATTACTTAGTTTAAATGCCTTTATAATCCCATTATTGAATTTATTTTGAATTGTTTTTACATTTTTGATTAAAACAGATTGTAATTGATTGTTTGCCTCGGGAAATATGGAGCGAAAGCCATCCATTGTCAAGAAAAGATCATTTATAGGCACTCATACCTAGAAAAGCCTTATTTCTCGGTTTAATGGCCTTCATAATCCCATTATTGAATTTATTTTGAATTGTTTTTACATTTTTTGATTAAAACAGATTGTAATTGATTGTTTGCCTCGAGAAACATGGAGCGAAAGCCATCCATTGTCAAGAAAAGATCATTTATAGCCACTCATGCCTAGAAAAGCCTTATTACTCGGTTTAAATGCCTTTATAATCCCATTATTGAATTTATTTTGAATTGTTTTTATATTTTTTGATTAAAACAGATTGTAATTGATTGTTTGCCGTGGGAAACATGGAGCGAAAGCCATCCATTGTCAAGAAAAGATCATTTATAGCCACTCATGCCTAGAAAAGCCTTATTACTCGGTTTAAATGCCTTTATAATCCCATTATTGAATTTATTTTCAATTTTTTTTACATTTTTTGATTAAAACATATTGTAATTGTTTGTTTGCCTCGGGAAACATGGAGCAAAACCCATCCATTGTCAAGAATAGATCATTTATAGTCACTTATGCCTAAAAAAGCCTTATTACTCGGTTTAAATGCCTTTATAATCCCATTATTGAATTTATTTTGAATTTTTTTTACATTTTTTGATTAAAACATATTGTAATTGATTGTTTACCTCGGGAAACATGGAGCGAAAGCCATCCATTTTCAAGAAAAGATCATTTATAGTCACTCATGCCTAGAAAAGCCCCATTTCTCGGTTTAAATGCCTTTATAATCCCATTATTGAATTTATTTTCAATTTTTTTTACATTTTTTGATTAAAACATATTGTAATTGTTTGTTTGCCTCGGGAAACATGGAGCAAAACCCATCCATTGTCAAGAATAGATCATTTATAGTCACTTATGCCTAAAAAAGCCTTATTACTCGGTTTAAATGCCTTTATAATCCCATTATTGAATTTATTTTGAATTTTTTTTACATTTTTTGATTAAAACATATTGTAATTGATTGTTTGCCTCGGGAAACATGGAGCGAAAGCCATCCATTGTCAAGAAAAGATCATTTATAGCCACTCACGCCTAGAAAAGCGTTATTACTCGGTTTAAATGCATTTATAATCCCATTATTGAATTTATTTTGAATTGTTTTTACATTTTTTGATTAAAACATATTGTAATTGATTGTTTGCCTCGGGAAACATGGAGCGAAAGCCATCCATTGTCAAGAAAAGATCATTTATAGTCACTCATGCCTAGAAAAGCCTTATTACTCGGTTTAAATGCCTTTATAATCTCATTATTGAATTTATTTTGAATTTTTTTTACATTTTTTGATTAAAACATATTGTAATTGATTGTTTGCCTCGGGAAATATGGAGCAAAACCCATCCATTGTCAAGAATAGATCATTTATAGTCACTTATGCCTAGAAAAGCCTTATTACTCGGTTTAAATGCTTTTATAATCCCATTATTTAATTTATTTTCAATTGTTTTTACATTTTTTGATTAAAACAGATCTTAATTGATTGTTTGCCTCGGGAAACATAGAGCGAAAGCCATCCATTGTCAAGAAAAGATCACTTATAGTCACTCATGCCTCGAAAAGCCTTATTACTTAGTTTAAATGCCATTATAATCCCATTATTGAATTTATTTTGAATTGTTTTTATATTTTTTGATTAAAACAGATTGTAATTGATTGTTTGCCGTGGGAAACATGGAGCGAAAGCCATCCATTGTCAAGAAAAGATCATTTATAGCCACTCATGCCTAGAAAAGCCTTATTACTCGGTTTAAATGCCTTTCTAATCCCATTATTGAATTTATTTTCAATTTTTTTTACATTTTTTGATTAAAACATATTGTAATTGTTTGTTTGCCTCGGGAAACATGGAGCAAAACCCATCCATTGTCAAGAATAGATCATTTATAGTCACTTATGCCTAAAAAAGCCTTATTACTCGGTTTAAATGCCTTTATAATCCCATTATTGAATTTATTTTGAATTTTTTTTACATTTTTTGATTAAAACATATTGTAATTGATTGTTTACCTCGGGAAACATGGAGCGAAAGCCATCCATTTTCAAGAAAAGATCATTTATAGTCACTCATGCCTAGAAAAGCCCCATTTCTCGGTTTAAATGCCTTTATAATCCCATTATTGAATTTATTTTCAATTTTTTTTTACATTTTTTGATTAAAACATATTGTAATTGTTTGTTTGCCTCGGGAAACATGGAGCAAAACCCATCCATTGTCAAGAATAGATCATTTATAGTCACTTATGCCTAAAAAAGCCTTATTACTCGGTTTAAATGCCTTTATAATCCCATTATTGAATTTATTTTGAATTTTTTTTACATTTTTTGATTAAAACATATTGTAATTGATTGTTTGCCTTGGGAAACATGGAGCGAAAGCCATCCATTGTCAAGAAAAGATCATTTATAGCCACTCACACCTAGAAAAGCGTTATTACTCGGTTTAAATGCATTTATAATCCCATTATTGAATTTATTTTGAATTGTTTTTACATTTTTTGATTAAAACATATTGTAATTGATTGTTTGCCTCGGGAAACATGGAGCGAAAGCCATCCATTGTCAAGAAAAGATCATTTATAGTCACTCATGCCTAGAAAAGCCTTATTACTCGGTTTAAATGCCTTTATAATCTCATTATTGAATTTATTTTGAATTTTTTTTACATTTTTTGATTAAAACATATTGTAATTGATTGTTTGCCTCGGGAAATATGGAGCAAAACCCATCCATTGTCAAGAATAGATCATTTATAGTCACTTATGCCTAGAAAAGCCTTATTACTCGGTTTAAATGCTTTTATAATCCCATTATTGAATTTATTTTCAATTGTTTTTACATTTTTTGATTAAAACAGATCTTAATTGATTGTTTGCCTCGGGAAACATGGAGCGAAAGCCATCCATTGTCAAGAAAAGATCATTTATAGTCACTCATGCCTCGAAAAGCCTTATTACTTAGTTTAAATGCCTTTATAATCCCATTATTGAATTTATTTTGAATTGTTTTTATATTTTTTGATTAAAACAGATTGTAATTGATTGTTTGCCGTGGGAAACATGGAGCGAAAGCCATCCATTGTCAAGAAAAGATCATTTATAGCCACTCATGCCTAGAAAAGCCTTATTACTCGGTTTAAATGCCTTTATAATCCCATTATTGAATTTATTTTCAATTTTTTTTACATTTTTTGATTAAAACATATTGTAATTGTTTGTTTGCCTCGGGAAACATGGAGCAAAACCCATCCATTGTCAAGAATAGATCATTTATAGTCACTTATGCCTAAAAAAGCCTTATTACTCGGTTTAAATGCCTTTATAATCCCATTATTGAATTTATTTTGAATTTTTTTTACATTTTTTGATTAAAACATATTGTAATTGATTGTTTACCTCGGGAAACATGGAGCGAAAGCCATCCATTTCCAAGAAAAGATCATTTATAGTCACTCATGCCTAGAAAAGCCCCATTTCTCGGTTTAAATGCCTTTATAATCCCATTATTGAATTTATTTTCAATTTTTTTTACATTTTTTGATTAAAACATATTGTAATTGTTTGTTTGCCTCGGGAAACATGGAGCAAAACCCATCCATTGTCAAGAATAGATCATTTATAGTCACTTATGCCTAAAAAAGCCTTATTACTCGGTTTAAATGCCTTTATAATCCCATTATTGAATTTATTTTGAATTTTTTTTACATTTTTTGATTAAAACATATTGTTATTGATTGTTTGCCTCGGGAAACATGGAGCGAAAGCCATCCATTGTCAAGAAAAGATCATTTATAGCCATTCACGCCTAGAAAAGCGTTATTACTCGGTTTAAATGCATTTATAATCCCATTATTGAATTTATTTTGCATTGTTTTTACATTTTTTGATTAAAACAGATTGTAATTGATTGTTTGCCTCGGGAAACATGGAGCGAAAGCCATCCATTGTCAAGAAAAGATCATTTATAGTCACTCATGCATAGAAAAGCCTTATTACTCGGTTTAAATGCCTTTATAATCTCATTATTGAATTTATTTTGAATTTTTTTTTACATTTTTTGATTAAAACATATTGTAATTGATTGTTTGCCTCGGGAAATATGATGCAAAACCCATCCATTGTCAAGAATAGATCATTTATAGTCACTTATGCCTAGAAAAGCCTTATTACTCGGTTTAAATGCTTTTATAATCCCATTATTGAATTTATTTTGAATTGTTTTTACATTTTTTGATTAAAACAGATCTTAATTGATTGTTTGCCTCGGGAAACATGGAGCGAAAGCCATCCATTGTCAAGAAAAGATCATTTATAGTCACTCATGCCTCGAAAAGCCTTATTACTTAGTTTAAATGCCTTTATAATCCCATTATTGAATTTATTTTGAATTGTTTTTACATTTTTTGATTAAAACAGATTGTAATTGATTGTTTGCCTCGGGAAACATGGAGCGAAAGCCATCCATTGTCAAGAAAAGATCATTTATAGTCACTCATGCCTAGAAAAGCCTTATTACTCGGTTTAAATGCCTTTATAATCTCATTATTGAATTTATTTTGAATTTTTTTTCCATTTTTTGATTAAAACATATTGTAATTGATTGTTTGCCTCGGGAAACATGGAGCGAAAGCCATCCATTGTCAAGAAAAGATCATTTATAGCCATTCACGCCTAGAAAAGCGTTATTACTCGGTTTAAATGCATTTATAATCCCATTATTGAATTTATTTTGAATTGTTTTTACATTTTTTGATTAAAACATATTGTAATTGATTGTTTGCCTCGGGAAACATGGAGCGAAAGCCATCCATTGTCAAGAAAAGATCATTTATAGTCACTCATGCCTAGAAAAGCCTTATTACTCGGTTTAAATGCCTTTATAATCTCATTATTGAATTTATTTTGAATTTTTTTTACATTTTTTGATTAAAACATATTGTAATTGATTGTTTGCCTCGGGAAATATGGAGCAAAACCCATCCATTGTCAAGAATAGATCATTTATAGTCACTTATGCCTAGAAAAGCCTTATTACTCGGTTTAAATGCTTTTATAATCCCATTATTGAATTTATTTTCAATTGTTTTTACATTTTTTGATTAAAACAGATCTTAATTGATTGTTTGCCTCGGGAAACATGGAGCGAAAGCCATCCATTGTCAAGAAAAGATCATTTATAGTCACTCATGCCTCGAAAAGCCTTATTACTTAGTTTAAATGCCTTTATAATCCCATTATTGAATTTATTTTGAATTGTTTTTATATTTTTTGATTAAAACAGATTGTAATTGATTGTTTGCCGTGGGAAACATGGAGCGAAAGCCATCCATTGTCAAGAAAAGATCATTTATAGCCACTCATGCCTAGAAAAGCCTTATTACTCGGTTTAAATGCCTTTATAATCCCATTATTGAATTTATTTTCAATTTTTTTTACATTTTTTGATTAAAACATATTGTAATTGTTTGTTTGCCTCGGGAAACATGAAGCAAAACCCATCCATTGTCAAGAATAGATCATTTATAGTCACTTATGCCTAAAAAAGCCTTATTACTCGGTTTAAATGCCTTTATAATCCCATTATTGAATTTATTTTGAATTTTTTTTACATTTTTTGATTAAAACATATTGTAATTGATTGTTTACCTCGGGAAACATGGAGCGAAAGCCATCCATTTCCAAGAAAAGATCATTTATAGTCACTCATGCCTAGAAAAGCCCCATTTCTCGGTTTAAATGCCTTTATAATCCCATTATTGAATTTATTTTCAATTTTTTTTACATTTTTTGATTAAAACATATTGTAATTGTTTGTTTGCCTCGGGAAACATGGAGCAAAACCCATCCATTGTCAAGAATAGATCATTTATAGTCACTTATGCCTAAAAAAGCCTTATTACTCGGTTTAAATGCCTTTATAATCCCATTATTGAATTTATTTTGAATTTATTTTACATTTTTTGATTAAAACATATTGTAATTGATTGTTTGCCTCGGGAAACATGGAGCGAAAGCCATCCATTGTCAAGAAAAGATCATTTATAGCCATTCACGCCTAGAAAAGCGTTATTACTCGGTTTAAATGCATTTATAATCCCATTATTGAATTTATTTTGCATTGTTTTTACATTTTTTGATTAAAACAGATTGTAATTGATTGTTTGCCTCGGGAAACATGGAGCGAAAGCCATCCATTGTCAAGAAAAGATCATTTATAGTCACTCATGCATAGAAAAGCCTTATTACTCGGTTTAAATGCCTTTATAATCTCATTATTGAATTTATTTTGAATTTTTTTTTACATTTTTTGATTAAAACATATTGTAATTGATTGTTTGCCTCGGGAAATATGATGCAAAACCCATCCATTGTCAAGAATAGATCATTTATAGTCACTTATGCCTAGAAAAGCCTTATTACTCGGTTTAAATGCTTTTATAATCCCATTATTGAATTTATTTTGAATTGTTTTTACATTTTTTGATTAAAACAGATCTTAATTGATTGTTTGCCTCGGGAAACATGGAGCGAAAGCCATCCATTGTCAAGAAAAGATCATTTATAGTCACTCATGCCTCGAAAAGCCTTATTACTTAGTTTAAATGCCTTTATAATCCCATTATTGAATTTATTTTGAATTGTTTTTACATTTTTTGATTAAAACAGATTAAAATTGATTGTTTGCCTCGGGAAATATGGAGCGAAAGCCATCCATTGTCAAGAAAAGATCATTTATAGTCACTCATGCCTAGAAAAGCCTTATTACTCGGTTTAAATGCCTTTATAATCCCATTATTGAATTTATTTTGAATTGTTTTTACATTTTTTGATTAAAACAGATTGTAATTGATTGTTTGCCTCGGGAAACATGGAGCGAAAGCCATCCATTGTCAAGAAAAGATCATTTATAGTCACTCATGCCTAGAAAAGCCTTATTACTCGGTTTAAATGCCTTTATAATCCCATTATTGAATTTATTTTGAATTCTTTTTACATTTTTTGATTAAAACAGATTAAAATTGATTGTTTGCCTCGGGAAATATGGAGCGAAAGCCATCCATTGTCAAGAAAAGATCATTTATAGTCACTCATGCCTAGAAAAGCCTTATTACTCGGTTTAAATGCCTTTATAATCCCATTATTGAATTTATTTTGAATTGTTTTTACATTTTTTGATTAAAACAGATTGTAATTGATTGTTTGCCTCGGGAAACATGGAGCGAAAGCCATCCATTGTCAAGAAAAGATCATTTATAGTCACTCATGCCTAGAAAAGCCTTATTACTCGGTTTAAATGCCTTTATAATCCCATTATTGAATTTATTTTGAATTCTTTTTACATTTTTTGATTAAAACAGATTAAAATTGATTGTTTGCCTCGGGAAATATGGAGCGAAAGCCATCCATTGTCAAGAAAAGATCATTTATAGTCACTCATGCCTAGAAAAGCCTTATTGCTCGGTTTAAATGCCTTTATAATCCCATTATTGAATTTATTTTGAATTGTTTTTACATTTTTTGATTAAAACAGATTGTAATTGATTGTTTGCCTCGGGAAACATGGAGCGAAAGCCATCCATTGTCAAGAAAAGATCATTTATAGTCACTCATGCCTCGAAAAGCCTTATTACTTAGTTTAAATGCCTTTATAATCCCATTATTGAATTTATTTTGAATTGTTTTTACATTTTTTGATTAAAACAGATTAAAATTGATTGTTTGCCTCGGGAAATATGGAGCGAAAGCCATCCATTGTCAAGAAAAGATCATTTATAGTCACTCATGCCTAGAAAAGCCTTATTACTCGGTTTAAATGCCTTTATAATCCCATTATTGAATTTATTTTGAATTGTTTTTACATTTTTTGATTAAAACAGATTGTAATTGATTGTTTGCCTCGGGAAACATGGAGCGAAAGCCATCCATTGTCAAGAAAAGATCATTTATAGTCACTCATGCCTAGAAAAGCCTTATTACTCGGTTTAAATGCCTTTATAATCCCATTATTGAATTTATTTTGAATTCTTTTTACATTTTTTGATTAAAACATATTGTAATTGATTGTTTGCCTCGGGAAACATTGAGCAAAACCCATCCATTGTCAGGAATAAATCATTTATAGTCACTTATGCGTAGAAAAGCCTTATTACTCGGTTTAAAAGCTTTTATAATCCCATTATTGAATTTATTTTGAATTGTTTTTAAATTTTATGATTAAAACAGATTGTAATTGATTGTTTGCCTCAGGAAACATGGAGCCAAAGCCATCCATTGTCAAGAAAAGATCATTTATAGTCACTCATGCCTCGAAAAGCCTTATTACTTAGTTTAAATGCCTTTATAATCCCATTATTGAATTTATTTTGAATTGTTTTTACATTTTTTGATTAAAACAGATTGTAATTGATTGTTTGCCTCGGGAAACATGGAGCGAAAGCCATCCATTGTCAAGAAAAGATCATTTATAGTCACTCATGCCTAGAAAAGCCTTATTACTCGGTTTAAATGCCTTTATAATCTCATTATTGAATTTATTTTGAATTTTTTTTACATTTTTTGATTAAAACATATTGTAATTGATTGTTTGCCTCGGGAAACATGGAGCAAAACCCATCCATTGTCAAGAATAGATCATTTATAGTCACTTATGCCTAGAAAAGCCTTATTACTCTGTTTAAATGCTTTTATAATCCCATTATTGAATTTATTTTGAATTGTTTTTACATTTTTTGATTAAAACAGATCTTAATTGATTGTTTGCCTCGGGAAACATGGAGCGAAAGCCATCCATTATCAAGAAAAGATCATTTATAGTCACTCATGCCTCGAAAAGCCTTGTTACTTAGTTTAAATGCCTTTATAATCCCATTATTGAATTTATTTTGAATTGTTTTTACATTTTTTGATTAAAACAGAGTGAAATTGATTGTTTGCCTCGGGAAATATGGAGCGAAAGCCATCCATTGTCAAGAAAAGATGATTTATAGTCACTCATGCCTAGAAAAGCCTTATTACTCGGTTTAAATGCCTTTATAATCCCATTATTGAATTTATTTTGAATTGTTTTTACATTTTTTGATTAAAACAGATTGTAATTGATTGTTTGCCTCGGGAAACATGGAGCGAAAGCCATCCATTGTCAAGAAAAGATCATTTATAGTCACTCATGCCTAGAAAAGCCTTATAACTCGGTTTAAATGCCTTTATAATCCCATTATTGAATTTATTTTGAATTCTTTTTACATTTTTTGATTAAAACATATTGTAATTGGTTGTTTGCCTCGGGAAACATGGAGCAAAACCCATCCATTGTCAGGAATAGATCATTTATAGTCACTTATGCGTAGAAAAGCCTTATTACTCGGTTTAAAAGCTTTTGTAATCCAATTATTGAATTTATTTTGAATTATTTTTAAATTTATGATTAAAACAGATTGTAATTGATTGTTTGCCTCAAGAAACATGGAGCTAAAGCCATCCATTGTCAAGAAAAGATCATTTATAGTCACTCATGCCTAGAAAAGCCTTATTACTTAGTTTAAATGCCTTTATAATCCCATTATTGAATTTATTTTGAATTGTTTTTACATTTTTGATTAAAACAGATTGTAATTGATTGTTTGCCTCGGGAAATATGGAGCGAAAGCCATCCATTGTCAAGAAAAGATCATTTATAGGCACTCATGCCTAGAAAAGCCTTATTTCTCGGTTTAATGGCCTTTATAATCCCATTATTGAATTTATTTTGAATTGTTTTTACATTTTTTGATTAAAACAGATTGTAATTGATTGTTTGCCTCGGGAAACATGGAGCGAAAGCCATCCATTGTCAAGAAAAGATCATTTATAGCCACTCATGCCTAGAAAAGCCTTATTACTCGGTTTAAATGCCTTTATAATCCCATTATTGAATTT
Organism: Theobroma cacao; assembly: GCF_053813885.1. Taxonomy (NCBI): domain Eukaryota; kingdom Viridiplantae; phylum Streptophyta; class Magnoliopsida; order Malvales; family Malvaceae; genus Theobroma; species Theobroma cacao. Next base: position 29,337,728 of record NC_142645.1, on the reverse strand, counting down.
ATTTTGAATTGTTTTTAAATTTTTTGATTAAAACAGATTGTAATTGATTGTTTGCCGTGGGAAACATGGAGCGAAAGCCATCCATTGTCAAGAAAAGATCATTTATAGTCACTCATGCCTAGAAAAGCCTTATTACTCGGTTTAAATGCCTTTATAATCCCATTATTGAATTTATTTTGAATTTTTTTTACATTTTTTGATTAAAACATATTGTAATTGATTGTTTGCCTCAGGAAACATGGAGCAAAAGCCATCCATTGTCAAGAATAGATCATTTATAGTCACTTATGCCTAGAAAAGCCTTATTACTCGGTTTAAATGCTTTTATAATCCCATTATTGAATTTATTTTGAATTGTTATTACATTTTTTGATTAAAACAGATTGTAATTGATTGTTTGCCTCGGGAAACATGGAGCGAAAGCCATCCATTGTCAAGAAAAGATCATTTATAGTCACTCATGCCTAGAAAAGCCTTATTACTCGGTTTAAATGCCTTTATAATCCCATTATTGAATTTATTTTGAATTTTTTTTACATTTTTTGATTAAAACAGATTGTAATTGATTGTTTACCTCAGGAAACATGGAGCGAAAGCCATCCATAGTCAAGAAAAGTTCATTTATAGTCACTTATGCCTAGCAAAGCCTTATTACTCGGTTTAAATGCCTTTATAATCCCTTTATTGAATTTATTTTGAATTGTTTTTACATTTTTTGATTAAAACAGATTGTAATTGATTGTTTGCCTCGGGAAACATGGAGCGAAAGCCATCCATTTTCAAGAAAAGATCATTTATAGTCACTCATGCCTAGAAAAGCCTCATTTCTCGGTTTAAATGCCTTTATAATCCCATTATTGAATTTATTTTGAATTGTTTTTACATTTTTTGATTAAAACAGATTGTAATTGATTGTTTGCCTCGGGAAACATGGAGCGAAAGCCATCCATTTTCAAGAAAAGATCATTTATAGTCACTCATGCCTAGAAAAGCCTCATTTCTCGGTTTAAATGCCTTTATAATCCCATTATTGAATTTATTTTTAATTTTTTTTACATTTTTTGATTAAAACATATTGTAATTGATTGTTTGCCTCGGGAAACATGGAGCGAAAGCCATCCATTGTCAAGAAAAGATCATTTATAGTCACTCATGCCTAGAAAAGCCTTATTACTCGGTTTAAATGCCTTTATAATCCCATTATTGAATTTATTTTGAATTCTTTTTACATTTTTTGTTTAAAACATATTGTAATTGATTGTTTGCCTCGGGAAACATGGAGCAAAACCCATCCATTGTCAGGAATAGATCATTTATAGTCACTTATGCGTAGAAAAGCCTTATTACTCGGTTGAAAAGCTTTTGTAATCCAATTATTGAATTTATTTTGAATTGTTTTTAAATTTTATGATTAAAACAGATTGTAATTGATTGTTTGCCTCAGGAAACATGGAGCTAAAGCCATCCATTGTCAAGAAAAGATCATTTATAGTCACTCATGCCTAGAAAAGCCTTATTACTTAGTTTAAATGCCTTTATAATCCCATTATTGAATTTATTTTGAATTGTTTTTACATTTTTGATTAAAACAGATTGTAATTGATTGTTTGCCTCGGGAAATATGGAGCGAAAGCCATCCATTGTCAAGAAAAGATCATTTATAGGCACTCATGCCTAGAAAAGCCTTATTTCTCGGTTTAATGGCCTTTATAATCCCATTATTGAATTTATTTTGAATTGTTTTTACATTTTTTGATTAAAACAGATTGTAATTGATTGTTTGCCTCGGGAAACATGGAGCGAAAGCCATCCATTGTCAAGAAAAGATCATTTATAGCCACTCATGCCTAGAAAAGCCTTATTACTCGGTTTAAATGCCTTTATAATCCCATTATTGAATTTATTTTGAATTGTTTTTATATTTTTTGATTAAAACAGATTGTAATTGATTGTTTGCCGTGGGAAACATGGAGCGAAAGCCATCCATTGTCAAGAAAAGATCATTTATAGTCACTCATGCCTAGAAAAGCCTTATTACTCGGTTTAAATGCCTTTATAATCCCATTATTGAATTTATTTTGAATTTTTTTTACATTTTTTGATTAAAACATATTGTAATTGATTGTTTGCCTTGGGAAACATGGAGCGAAAGCCATCCATTGTCAAGAAAAGATCATTTATAGCCACTCACGCCTAGAAAAGCGTTATTACTCGGTTTAAATGCATTTATAATCCCATTATTGAATTTATTTTGAATTGTTTTTACATTTTTTGATTAAAACAGATTGTAATTGATTGTTTGCCTCGGGAAACATGGAGCGAAAGCCATCCATTGTCAAGAAAAGATCATTTATAGTCACTCATGCCTAGAAAAGCCTTATTACTCGGTTTAAATGCCTTTATAATCTCATTATTGAATTTATTTTGAATTTTTTTTACATTTTTTGATTAAAACATATTGTAATTGATTGTTTGCCTCGGGAAATATGGAGCAAAACCCATCCATTGTCAAGAATAGATCATTTATAGTCACTTATGCCTAGAAAAGCCTTATTACTCGGTTTAAATGCTTTTATAATCCCATTATTGAATTTATTTTCAATTGTTTTTACATTTTTTGATTAAAACAGATCTTAATTGATTGTTTGCCTCGGGAAACATGGAGCGAAAGCCATCCATTGTCAAGAAAAGATCATTTATAGTCACTCATGCCTCGAAAAGCCTTATTACTTAGTTTAAATGCCTTTATAATCCCATTATTGAATTTATTTTGAATTGTTTTTATATTTTTTGATTAAAACAGATTGTAATTGATTGTTTGCCGTGGGAAACATGGAGCGAAAGCCATCCATTGTCAAGAAAAGATCATTTATAGCCACTCATGCCTAGAAAAGCCTTATTACTCGGTTTAAATGCCTTTATAATCCCATTATTGAATTTATTTTCAATTTTTTTTACATTTTTTGATTAAAACATATTGTAATTGTTTGTTTGCCTCGGGAAACATGGAGCGAAAGCCATCCATTGTCAAGAAAAGATCATTTATAGTCACTTATGCCTAGAAAAGCCTTATTACTCGGTTTAAATGCTTTTATAATACCATTATTGAATTTATTTTCAATTGTTTTTACATTTTTTGATTAAAACAGATCTTAATTGATTGTTTGCCTCGGGAAACATGGAGCGAAAGCCATCCATTGTCAAGAAAAGATCATTTATAGTCACTCATGCCTAGAAAAGCCTTATTACTCGGTTTAAATGCCTTTATAATCCCATTATTGAATTTATTTTGAATTTTTTTTACATTTTTTGATTAAAACAGATTGTAATTGATTGTTTGCCTCGGGAAACATGGAGCAAAACCCATCCATTGTCAGGAATAGATCATTTATAGTCACTTATGCGTAGAAAAGCCTTATTACTCGGTTTAAAAGCTTTTATAATCCAATTATTGAATTTATTTTGAATTGTTTTTAAATTTTATGATTAAAACATATTGTAATTGATTGTTTGCCTCAGGAAACATGGAGCTAAAGCCATCCATTGTCAAGAAAAGATCATTTATAGTCACTCATGCCTAGAAAAGCCTTATTACTTAGTTTAAATGCCTTTATAATCCCATTATTGAATTTATTTTGAATTGTTTTTACATTTTTGATTAAAACAGATTGTAATTGATTGTTTGCCTCGGGAAATATGGAGCGAAAGCCATCCATTGTCAAGAAGAGATCATTTATAGGCACTCATGCCTAGAAAAGCCTTATTTCTCGGTTTAATGGCCTTTATAATCCCATTATTGAATTTATTTTGAATTGTTTTTACATTTTTTGATTAAAACAGATTGTAATTGATTGTTTGCCTCGGGAAACATGGAGCGAAAGCCATCCATTGTCAAGAAAAGATCATTTATAGCCACTCATGCCTAGAAAAGCCTTATTACTCGGTTTAAATGCCTTTATAATCCCATTATTGAATTTATTTTGAATTGTTTTTATATTTTTTGATTAAAACAGATTGTAATTGATTGTTTGCCGTGGGAAACATGGAGCGAAAGCCATCCATTGTCAAGAAAAGATCATTTATAGTCACTCATGCCTAGAAAAGCCTTATTACTCGGTTTAAATGCCTTTATAATCCCATTATTGAATTTATTTTGAATTTTTTTTACATTTTTTGATTAAAACATATTGTAATTGATTGTTTGCCTCAGGAAACATGGAGCAAAAGCCATCCATTGTCAAGAATAGATCATTTATAGTCACTTATGCCTAGAAAAGCCTTATTACTCGGTTTAAATGCTTTTATAATCCCATTATTGAATTTATTTTGAATTGTTATTACATTTTTTGATTAAAACAGATTGTAATTGATTGTTTGCCTCGGGAAACATGGAGCGAAAGCCATCCATTGTCAAGAAAAGATCATTTATAGTCACTCATGCCTAGAAAAGCCTTATTACTCGGTTTAAATGCCTTTATAATCCCATTATTGAATTTATTTTGAATTTTTTTTACATTTTTTGATTAAAACAGATTGTAATTGATTGTTTACCTCGGGAAACATGGAGCGAAAGCCATCCATAGTCAAGAAAAGTTCATTTATAGTCACTTATGCCTAGCAAAGCCTTATTACTCGGTTTAAATGCCTTTATAATCCCTTTATTGAATTTATTTTGAATTTTTTTTACATTTTTTGATTAAAACAGATTGTAATTGATTGTTTGCCTCGGGAAACATGGAGCGAAAGCCATCCATTGTCAAGAAAAGATCATTTATAGTCACTCATGCCTAGAAAAGCCTTATTACTCGGTTTAAATGCCTTTATAATCCCATTATTGAATTTATTTTTAATTTTTTTTACATTTTTTGATTAAAACAGATTGTAATTGATTGTTTGCCTCGGGAAACATGGAGCGAAAGCCATCCATAGTGAAGAAAAGTTCATTTATAGTCACTCATGCCTAGCAAAGCCTTATTACTCGGTTTAAATGCCTTTATAATCCCATTATTGAATTTATTTTGAATTGTTTTTACATTTTTTGATTAAAACAGATTGTAATTGATTGTTTGCCTCGGGAAACATGGAGCGAAAGCCATCCATTGTCAAGAAAAGATCATTTATAGTCACTCATGCCTAGAAAAGCCTTATTACTCGGTTTAAATGCCTTGATAATCCAATTTTTGAATTGTTTTTATATTTTTTGATTAAAACAGATTGTAATTGATTGTTTGCCGTGGGAAACATGGAGCGAAAGCCATCCATTGTCAAGAAAAGATCATTTATAGTCACTCATGCCTAGAAAAGCCTTATTACTCGGTTTAAATGCCTTTATAATCCCATTATTGAATTTATTTTGAATTTTTTTTACATTTTTTGATTAAAACAGATTGTAATTGATTGTTTACCTCGGGAAACATGGAGCGAAAGCCATCCATAGTCAAGAAAAGTTCATTTATAGTCACTTATGCCTAGCAAAGCCTTATTACTCGGTTTAAATGCTTTTATAATCCCATTATTGAATTTATTTTGAATTTTTTTTACATTTTTTGATTAAAACAGATTGTAATTGATTGTTTGCCTCGGGAAATATGGAGCGGAAGCCATCCATGGTCAAGAAAAGTTCATTTATAGTCACTTATACCTAGCAAAGCCTTATTACTCGATTTAAATGCCTTTATAATCCCTTTATTGAATTTATTTTAAATTGTTTTTACATTTTTTGATTAAAACAGACTGTAATTGATTGTTTGCCTCGGGAAACATGGAGCGAAAGCCATCCATTGTCAAGAAAAGATCATTTATAGTCACTCATGCCTAGAAAAGCCTTATTACTCGGTTTAAATGCCTTTATAATCCCATTATTGAATTTATTTTGAATTGTTTTTATATTTTTTGATTAAAACAGATTGTAATTGATTGTTTGCCGTGGGAAACATGGAGCGAAAGCCATCCATTGTCAAGAAAAGATCATTTATAGTCACTCATGCCTAGAAAAGCCTTATTACTTAGTTTAAATGCCTTTATAATCCCATTATTGAATTTATTTTGAATTGTTTTTACATTTTTGAGTAAAACAGATTGTAATTGATTGTTTGCCTCGGGAAATATGGAGCGAAAGCCATCCATTGTCAAGAAAAGATCATTTATAGGCACTCATGCCTAGAAAAGCCTTATTTCTCGGTTTAATGGCCTTTGTAATCCCATTATTGAATTTATTTTGAATTGTTTTTACATTTTTTGATTAAAACAGATTGTAATTGATTGTTTGCCTCGGGAAACATGGAGCGAAAGCCATCCATTGTCAAGAAAAGATCATTTATAGTCACTCATGCCTAGAAAAGCCTTATTACTCGGTTTAAATGCCTTTATAATCCCATTATTGAATTTATTTTGAATTGTTTTTATATTTTTTGATTAAAACAGATTGTAATTGATTGTTTGCCGTGGGAAACATGGAGCAAAACCCATCCATTGTCAAGAATAGATCATTTATAGTCACTCATGCCTAGAAAAGCCTTATTACTCGGTTTAAATGCTTTTATAATCCCATTATTGAATTTATTTTGAATTGTTTTTAAATTTTATGATTAAAACAGATTGTAATTGATTGTTTGCCTAGGGAAACATGGAGCTAAAGCCATCCATTGTCAAGAAAAGATCATTTATAGTCACTCATGCCTAGAAAAGCCTTATTACTTAGTTTAAATGCCTTTATAATCCCATTATTGAATTTATTTTGAATTGTTTTTACATTTTTTGATTAAAACATATTGTAATTGATTGTTTGCCTCGGGAAACATGGAGCGAAAGCCATCCATTGTCAAGAAAAGATCATTTATAGCCACTCATGCCTAGAAAAGCCTTATTACTCGGTTTAAATGCCTTTATAATCCCATTATTGAATTTATTTTGAATTCTTTTTATATTTTTTGATTAAAACAGATTGTAATTGATTGTTTGCCGTGGGAAACATGGAGCAAAAGCCATCCATTGTCAAGAAAACATCATTTATAGCCACTCATGCCTAGAAAAGCCTTATTACTCGGTTTAAATGCCTTTATAATCCCATTATTGAATTTATTTTGAATTTTTTTTACATTTTTTGATTAAAACATATTGTCATTGATTGTTTGCCTCAGGAAACATGGAGCAAAAGCCATCCATTGTCAACAATAGATCATTTATAGTCACTTATGCCTAGAAAAGCCTTATTACTCGGTTTAAATGCTTTTATAATCCCATTATTGAATTTATTTTGAATTGTTATTACATTTTTTGATTAAAACAGATTGTAATTGATTGTTTGCCTCGGGAAACATGGAGCGAAAGCCATCCATTGTCAAGAAAAGTTCATTTATAGTCACTCATGCCTACAAAAGCCTTATTACTCGGTTTAAATGCCTTTATAATCCCATTATTGAAGTTATTTTGAATTGTTTTTATATTTTTTGATTAAAACAGATTGTAATTGATTGTTTGCCTTGGGAAACATGGAGCAAAAGCCATCCATCGTCAAGAAAAGTTCATTTATAGTCTCTCATGCCTAGAAAAGCCTTAATACTCGTTTTAAATACTTTTATAATCCCATAATTGAATTTAATTTTAATCTTTTTACATTTTTTGATTAAAACAGATTCTAATTGATTGTTTGCCTCGGGAAACGTGGAGTGAAAGCAATCCATTGTCAAGAAAAGATCATTTATAGTCACTCATGCCTAGAAAAGCCATATTACTCGGTTTAAATGCCTTTATAATCCCATTATTGAATTTATTTTGAATTTTTTTTACATTTTTTGATTAAAACAGATTGTAATTGATTGTTTGCCTCGGGAAACATGGAGCGAAAGCCATCCATAGTGAAGAAAAGTTCATTTATAGTCACTTATGCCTAGCAAAGCCTTATTACTCGGTTTAAATGCCTTTATAATCCCATTATTGAATTTATTTTGAATTGTTTTTAAATTTTTTGATTAAAACAGATTGTAATTGATTGTTTGCCTCGGGAAACGTGGAGCGAAAGCCATCCATTGTCAAGAAAAGATCATTTATAGTCACTCATGCCTAGAAAAGCCTTATTACTCGGTTTAAATGCCTTTATAATCCCATTATTGAATTTATTTTGAATTGTTTTTATATTTTTTGATTAAAACAGATTGTAATTGATTGTTTGCCGTGGGAAACATGGAGCGAAAGCCATCCATTGTCAAGAAAAGATCATTTATAGCCACTCATGCCTAGAAAAGCCTTATTACTCGGTTTAAATGCCTTTATAATCCCATTATTGAATTTATTTTGAATTTTTTTTACATTTTTTGATTAAAACAGATTGTAATTGATTGTTTACCTCGGGAAATATGGAGCGAAAGCCATCCATTGCCAAGAAAAGATCATTTATAGTCACTCATGCCTAGAAAAGCCTTATTACTCGGTTTAAATGCCTTTATAATCCCATTATTGAATTTATTTTGAATTGTTTTTACATTTTTTGATTAAAACAGATTGTAATTGATTGTTTACCTCGGGAAACATGGAGCGAAAGCCATCCATAGTCAAGAAAAGTTCATTTATAGTCACTTATGCCTAGCAAAGCCTTATTACTCGGTTTAAATGCCTTTATAATCCCATTATTGAATTTATTTTGAATTTTTTTTACATTTTTTGATTAAAACATATTGTAATTGATTGTTTGCCTCGGGAAACATGGAGCAAAACCCATCCATTGTCAAGAATAGATCATTTATAGTCACTCATGCCTAGAAAAGCCTTATTACTCGGTTTAAATGCTTTTATAATCCCATTATTGAATTTATTTTGAATTTTTTTTACATTTTTTGATTAAAACAGATTGTAATTGATTGTTTGCCTCGCGAAATATGGAGCGGAAGCCATCCATAGTCAAGAAAAGTTCATTTATAGTCACTTATACCTAGCAAAGCCTTATTACTCGATTTAAATGCCTTTATAATCCCTTTATTGAATTTATTTTGAATTGTTTTTACATTTTTTGATTAAAACAGATTGTAATTGATTGTTTGCCTCGGGAAACATGGAGCGAAAGCCATCCATTGTCAAGAAAAGATCATTTATAGTCACTCATGCCTAGAAAAGCCTTATTACTCGGTTTAAATGCCTTTATAATCCCATTATTGAATTTATTTTGAATTGTTTTTATATTTTTTGATTAAAACATATTGTAATTGATTGTTTGCCGTGGGAAACATGGAGCGAAAGCCATCCATTGTCAAGAAAAGATCATTTATAGTCACTCATGCCTAGAAAAGCCTTATTACTTAGTTTAAATGCCTTTATAATCCCATTATTGAATTTATTTTGAATTGTTTTTACATTTTTGAGTAAAACAGATTGTAATTGATTGTTTGCCTCGGGAAATATGGAGCGAAAGCCATCCATTGTCAAGAAAAGATCATTTATAGGCACTCATGCCTAGAAAAGCCTTATTTCTAGGTTTAATGGCCTTTGTAATCCCATTATTGAATTTATTTTGAATTGTTTTTACATTTTTTGATTAAAACATATTGTAATTGATTGTTTGCCTCGGGAAACATGGAGCGAAAGCCATCCATTGTCAAGAAAAGATCATTTATAGCCACTCATGCCTAGAAAAGCCTTATTACTCGGTTTAAATGCCTTTATAATCCCATTATTGAATTTATTTTGAATTGTTTTTATATTTTTTGATTAAAACAGATTGTAATTGATTGTTTGCCGTGGGAAACATGGAGCAAAAGCCATCCATTGTCAAGAAAACATCATTTATAGCCACTCATGCCTAGAAAAGCCTTATTACTCGGTTTAAATGCCTTTATAATCCCATTATTGAATTTATTTTGAATTTTTTTTACATTTTTTGATTAAAACATATTGTAATTGATTGTTTGCCTCAGGAAACATGGAGCAAAAGCCATCCATTGTCAAGAATAGATCATTTATAGTCACTTATGCCTAGAAAAGCCTTATTACTCGGTTTAAATGCTTTTATAATCCCATTATTGAATTTATTTTGAATTGTTATTACATTTTTTGATTAAAACAGATTGTAATTGATTGTTTGCCTCGGGAAACATGGAGCGAAAGCCATCCATTGTCAAGAAAAGTTCATTTATAGTCACTCATGCCTAGAAAAGCCTTATTACTCGGTTTAAATGCCTTTATAATCCCATTATTGAAGTTATTTTGAATTGTTTTTATATTTTTTGATTAAAACAGATTGTAATTGATTGTTTGCCTTGGGAAACATGGAGCGAAAGCCATCCATCGTCAAGAAAAGTTCATTTATAGTCTCTCATGCCTAGAAAAGCCTTAATACTCGTTTTAAATACTTTTATAATCCCATAATTGAATTTAATTTTAATCTTTTTACATTTTTTGATTAAAACAGATTCTAATTGATTGTTTGCCTCGGGAAACGTGGAGTGAAAGCAATCCATTGTCAAGAAAAGATCATTTATAGTCACTCATGCCTAGAAAAGCCTTATTACTCGGTTTAAATGCCTTTATAATCCCATTATTGAATTTATTTTGAATTTTTTTTACATTTTTGATTAAAACAGATTGTAATTGATTGTTTGCCTCGGGAAACATGGAGGGAAAGCCATCCATAGTGAAGAAAAGTTCATTTATAGTCACTTATGCCTAGCAAAGCCTTATTACTCGGTTTAAATGCCTTTATAATCCCATTATTGAATTTATTTTGAATTGTTTTTACATTTTTTGATTAAAACAGATTGTAATTGATTGTTTGCCTCGGGAAACATGGAGCGAAAGCCATCCATTGTCAAGAAAAGATCATTTATAGTCACTCATGCCTAGAAAAGCCTTATTACTCGGTTTAAATGCCTTTATAATCCCATTATTGAATTTATTTTGAATTGTTTTTATATTTTTTGATTAAAACAGATTGTAATTGATTGTTTGCCGTGGGAAACATGGAGCGAAAGCCATCCATTGTCAAGAAAAGATCATTTATAGCCACTCATGCCTAGAAAAGCCTTATTACTCGGTTTAAATGCCTTTATAATCCCATTATTGAATTTATTTTGAATTTTTTTTACATTTTTTGATTAAAACATATTGTAATTGATTGTTTACCTCGGGAAATATGGAGCGAAAGCCATCCATTGCCAAGAAAAGATCATTTATAGTCACTCATGCCTAGAAAAGCCTTATTACTCGGTTTAAATGCCTTTATAATCCCATTATTGAATTTATTTTGAATTGTTTTTACATTTTTTGATTAAAACAAATTGTAATTGATTGTTTGCCTCGGGAAACATGGAGCGAAAGCCATCCATTGTCAAGAAAAGATCATTTATAGCCACTCATGCCTAGAAAAGCCTTATTACTCGGTTTAAATGCCTTTATAATCCCGTTATTCAATTTATTTTGAATTGTTTTTATATTTTTTTATTAAAACAGATTGTAATTGATTTTTTGCCGCGGGAAACATGGAGCGAAAGCCATCCATTGTCAAGAAAAGATCATTTATAGTCACTCATGCCTAGAAAAGCCTTATTACTCGGTTTAAATGCCTTTATAATCCCATTATTGAATTTATTTTGAATTTTTTTTACATTTTTTGATTAAAACAGATTGTAATTGATTGTTTGCCTCGAGAAACATGGAGCGAAAGCCATCCATTGTCAAGAAAAGATCATTTATAGCCACTCATGCCTAGAAAAGCCTTATTACTCGGTTTAAATGCCTTTATAATCCCATTATTGAATTTATTTTGAATTGTTTTTATATTTTTTGATTAAAACAGATTGTAATTGATTGTTTGCCGTGGGAAACATGGAGCGAAAGCCATCCATTGTCAAGAAAAGATCATTTATAGTCACTTATGCCTAGAAAAGCCTTATTACTCGGTTTAAATGCCTTTATAATCCCATTATTGAATTTATTTTGAATTTTTTTTACATTTTTTGATTAAAACAGATTGTAATTGATTGTTTACCTCGGCAAATATGGAGCGAAAGCCATCCATTGCCAAGAAAAGATCATTTATAGTCACTCATGCCTAGAAAAGCCTTATTACTCGGTTTAAATGCCTTTATAATCCCATTATTGAATTTATTTTGAATTGTTTTTACATTTTTTGATTAAAACAGATTGTAATTGATTGTTTGCCTCGAGAAACATGGAGCGAAAGCCATCCATTGTCAAGAAAAGATCATTTATAGTCACTCATGCCTAGAAAAGCCTTATTACTCGGTTTAAATGCCTTTATAATCCCATTATTGAATTTATTTTGAATTGTTTTTATATTTTTTGATTAAAACAGATTGTAAATGATTGTTTGCCGTGGGAAACATGGAGCGAAAGCCATCCATTGTCAAGAAAAGATCATTTATAGCCACTCATGCCTAGAAAAGCCTTATTACTCGGTTTAAATGCCTTTATAATCCCATTATTGAATTTATTTTGAATTTTTTTTACATTTTTTGATTAAAACAGATTGTAATTGATTGTTTGCCGTGGGAAACATGGAGCGAAAGCCATCCATTGTCAAGAAAAGATCATTTATAGTCACTCATGCCTAGAAAAGCCTTATTACTCGGTTTAAATGCCTTTATAATCCCATTATTGAATTTATTTTGAATTTTTTTTACATTTTTTGACTAAAACAGATTGTAATTGATTGTTTGCCTCGAGAAACATGGAGCGAAAGCCATCCATTGTCAAGAAAAGATCATTTATAGCCACTCATGCCTAGAAAAGCCTTATTACTCGGTTTAAATGCCTTTATAATCCCATTATTGAATTTATTTTGAATTTTTTTTTACATTTTTTGATTAAAACAGATTGTAATTGATTGTTTGCCGTGGGAAACATGGAGCGAAAGCCATCCATTGTCAAGAAAAGATCATTTATAGCCACTCATGCCTAGAAAAGCCTTATTACTCGGTTTAAATGCCTTTATAATCCCATTATTGAATTTATTTTGAATTTTTTTTACATTTTTTGATTAAAACATATTGTAATTGATTGTTTACCTCGGGAAATATGGAGCGAAAGCCATCCATTGCCAAGAAAAGATCATTTATAGTCACTCATGCCTAGAAAAGCCTTATTACTCGGTTTAAATGCCTTTATAATCCCATTATTGAATTTATTTTGAATTGTTTTTACATTTTTTGATTAAAACAAATTGTAATTGATTGTTTGCCTCGGGAAACATGGAGCGAAAGCCATCCATTGTCAAGAAAAGATCATTTATAGCCACTCATGCCTAGAAAAGCCTTATTACTCGGTTTAAATGCCTTTATAATCCCGTTATTCAATTTATTTTGAATTGTTTTTATATTTTTTTATTAAAACAGATTGTAATTGATTTTTTGCCGCGGGAAACATGGAGCGAAAGCCATCCATTGTCAAGAAAAGATCATTTATAGTCACTCATGCCTAGAAAAGCCTTATTACTCGGTTTAAATGCCTTTATAATCCCATTATTGAATTTATTTTGAATTTTTTTTACATTTTTTGATTAAAACAGATTGTAATTGATTGTTTGCCTCGAGAAACATGGAGCGAAAGCCATCCATTGTCAAGAAAAGATCATTTATAGCCACTCATGCCTAGAAAAGCCTTATTACTCGGTTTAAATGCCTTTATAATCCCATTATTGAATTTATTTTGAATTGTTTTTATATTTTTTGATTAAAACAGATTGTAATTGATTGTTTGCCGTGGGAAACATGGAGCGAAAGCCATCCATTGTCAAGAAAAGATCATTTATAGTCACTTATGCCTAGAAAAGCCTTATTACTCGGTTTAAATGCCTTTATAATCCCATTATTGAATTTATTTTGAATTTTTTTTACATTTTTTGATTAAAACAGATTGTAATTGATTGTTTACCTCGGCAAATATGGAGCGAAAGCCATCCATTGCCAAGAAAAGATCATTTATAGTCACTCATGCCTAGAAAAGCCTTATTACTCGGTTTAAATGCCTTTATAATCCCATTATTGAATTTATTTTGAATTGTTTTTACATTTTTTGATTAAAACAGATTGTAATTGATTGTTTGCCTCGAGAAACATGGAGCGAAAGCCATCCATTGTCAAGAAAAGATCATTTATAGTCACTCATGCCTAGAAAAGCCTTATTACTCGGTTTAAATGCCTTTATAATCCCATTATTGAATTTATTTTGAATTGTTTTTATATTTTTTGATTAAAACAGATTGTAAATGATTGTTTGCCGTGGGAAACATGGAGCGAAAGCCATCCATTGTCAAGAAAAGATCATTTATAGCCACTCATGCCTAGAAAAGCCTTATTACTCGGTTTAAATGCCTTTATAATCCCATTATTGAATTTATTTTGAATTTTTTTTACATTTTTTGATTAAAACAGATTGTAATTGATTGTTTGCCGTGGGAAACATGGAGCGAAAGCCATCCATTGTCAAGAAAAGATCATTTATAGTCACTCATGCCTAGAAAAGCCTTATTACTCGGTTTAAATGCCTTTATAATCCCATTATTGAATTTATTTTGAATTTTTTTTACATTTTTTGACTAAAACAGATTGTAATTGATTGTTTGCCTCGAGAAACATGGAGCGAAAGCCATCCATTGTCAAGAAAAGATCATTTATAGCCACTCATGCCTAGAAAAGCCTTATTACTCGGTTTAAATGCCTTTATAATCCCATTATTGAATTTATTTTGAATTTTTTTTTACATTTTTTGATTAAAACAGATTGTAATTGATTGTTTGCCGTGGGAAACATGGAGCGAAAGCCATCCATTGTCAAGAAAAGATCATTTATAGTCACTCATGCCTAGAAAAGCCTTATTACTCGGTTTAAATGCATTTATAATCCCATTATTGAATTTATTTTGAATTTTTTTTACATTTTTTGATTAAAACATATTGTAATTGATTGTTTGCCTCGGGAAACATGGAGCGAAAGCCATCCATTGTCAAGAAAAGATCATTTATAGTCACTCATCCCTAGAAAAGCCTTATTACTCGGTTTAAATGCCTTTATAATCCCATTATTGAATTTATTTTGAATTTTTTTTACATTTTTTGATTAAAACAGATTGTAATTGATTGTTTGCCTCGGGAAACATGGAGCGAAAGCCATCCATAGTGAAGAAAAGTTCATTTATAGTCACTCATGCCTAGCAAAGCCTTATTACTCGGTTTAAATGCCTTTATAATCCCATTATTGAATTTATTTTGAATTGTTTTTACATTTTTTGATTAAAACAGATTGTAATTGATTGTTTGCCTCGGGAAACATGGAGCGAAAGCCATCCATTGTCAAGAAAAGATCATTTATAGTCACTCATGCCTAGAAAAGCCTTATTACTCGGTTTAAATGCCTTGATAATCCAATTTTTGAATTGTTTTTATATTTTTTGATTAAAACAGATTGTAATTGATTGTTTGCCGTGGGAAACATGGAGCGAAAGCCATCCATTGTCAAGAAAAGATCATTTATAGTCACTCATGCCTAGAAAAGCCTTATTACTCGGTTTAAATGCCTTTATAATCCCATTATTGAATTTATTTTGAATTTTTTTTACATTTTTTGATTAAAACAGATTGTAATTGATTGTTTACCTCGGGAAACATGGAGCGAAAGCCATCCATAGTCAAGAAAAGTTCATTTATAGTCACTTATGCCTAGCAAAGCCTTATTACTCGGTTTAAATGCTTTTATAATCCCATTATTGAATTTATTTTGAATTTTTTTTACATTTTTTGATTAAAACAGATTGTAATTGATTGTTTGCCTCGGGAAATATGGAGCGGAAGCCATCCATGGTCAAGAAAAGTTCATTTATAGTCACTTATACCTAGCAAAGCCTTATTACTCGATTTAAATGCCTTTATAATCCCTTTATTGAATTTATTTTGAATTGTTTTTACATTTTTTGATTAAAACAGACTGTAATTGATTGTTTGCCTCGGGAAACATGGAGCGAAAGCCATCCATTGTCAAGAAAAGATCATTTATAGTCACTCATGCCTAGAAAAGCCTTATTACTCGGTTTAAATGCCTTTATAATCCCATTATTGAATTTATTTTGAATTGTTTTTACATTTTTTGATTAAAACAGATTGTAATTGATTGTTTGCCTCGAGAAACATGGAGCGAAAGCCATCCATTGTCAAGAAAAGATCATTTATAGTCACTCATGCCTAGAAAAGCCTTATTACTCGGTTTAAATGCCTTTATAATCCCATTATTGAATTTATTTTGAATTGTTTTTATATTTTTTGATTAAAACAGATTGTAAATGATTGTTTGCCGTGGGAAACATGGAGCGAAAGCCATCCATTGTCAAGAAAAGATCATTTATAGCCACTCATGCCTAGAAAAGCCTTATTACTCGGTTTAAATGCCTTTATAATCCCATTATTGAATTTATTTTGAATTTTTTTTACATTTTTTGATTAAAACAGATTGTAATTGATTGTTTGCCGTGGGAAACATGGAGCGAAAGCCATCCATTGTCAAGAAAAGATCATTTATAGTCACTCATGCCTAGAAAAGCCTTATTACTCGGTTTAAATGCCTTTATAATCCCATTATTGAATTTATTTTGAATTTTTTTTACATTTTTTGACTAAAACAGATTGTAATTGATTGTTTGCCTCGAGAAACATGGAGCGAAAGCCATCCATTGTCAAGAAAAGATCATTTATAGCCACTCATGCCTAGAAAAGCCTTATTACTCGGTTTAAATGCCTTTATAATCCCATTATTGAATTTATTTTGAATTTTTTTTTACATTTTTTGATTAAAACAGATTGTAATTGATTGTTTGCCGTGGGAAACATGGAGCGAAAGCCATCCATTGTCAAGAAAAGATCATTTATAGTCACTCATGCCTAGAAAAGCCTTATTACTCGGTTTAAATGCCTTTATAATCCCATTATTGAATTTATTTTGAATTTTTTTTACATTTTTTGATTAAAACATATTGTAATTGATTGTTTGCCTCGGGAAACATGGAGCGAAAGCCATCCATTGTCAAGAAAAGATCATTTATAGTCACTCATGCCTAGAAAAGCCTTATTACTCGGTTTAAATGCCTTTATAATCCCATTATTGAATTTATTTTGAATTTTTTTTACATTTTTTGATTAAAACAGATTGTAATTGATTGTTTGCCTCGGGAAACATGGAGCGAAAGCCATCCATAGTGAAGAAAAGTTCATTTATAGTCACTCATGCCTAGCAAAGCCTTATTACTCGGTTTAAATGCCTTTATAATCCCATTATTGAATTTATTTTGAATTGTTTTTACATTTTTTGATTAAAACAGATTGTAATTGATTGTTTGCCTCGGGAAACATGGAGCGAAAGCCATCCATTGTCAAGAAAAGATCATTTATAGTCACTCATGCCTAGAAAAGCCTTATTACTCGGTTTAAATGCCTTGATAATCCAATTTTTGAATTGTTTTTATATTTTTTGATTAAAACAGATTGTAATTGATTGTTTGCCGTGGGAAACATGGAGCGA
Organism: Theobroma cacao; assembly: GCF_053813885.1. NCBI lineage: Eukaryota > Viridiplantae > Streptophyta > Magnoliopsida > Malvales > Malvaceae > Theobroma > Theobroma cacao. The sequence goes on along the minus strand of NC_142645.1, from coordinate 29,320,218 downwards.
AAGCCATCCATTGTCAAGAAAAGATCATTTATAGTCACTCATGCCTAGAAAAGCCTTATTACTCGGTTTAAATGCCTTTATAATCCCATTATTGAATTTATTTTGAATTTTTTTTACATTTTTTGATTAAAACAGATTGTAATTGATTGTTTACCTCGGGAAACATGGAGCGAAAGCCATCCATAGTCAAGAAAAGTTCATTTATAGTCACTTATGCCTAGCAAAGCCTTATTACTCGGTTTAAATGCTTTTATAATCCCATTATTGAATTTATTTTGAATTTTTTTTACATTTTTTGATTAAAACAGATTGTAATTGATTGTTTGCCTCGGGAAATATGGAGCGGAAGCCATCCATGGTCAAGAAAAGTTCATTTATAGTCACTTATACCTAGCAAAGCCTTATTACTCGATTTAAATGCCTTTATAATCCCTTTATTGAATTTATTTTGAATTGTTTTTACATTTTTTGATTAAAACAGACTGTAATTGATTGTTTGCCTCGGGAAACATGGAGCGAAAGCCATCCATTGTCAAGAAAAGATCATTTATAGTCACTCATGCCTAGAAAAGCCTTATTACTCGGTTTAAATGCCTTTATAATCCCATTATTGAATTTATTTTGAATTGTTTTTATATTTTTTGATTAAAACAGATTGTAATTGATTGTTTGCCGTGGGAAACATGGAGCGAAAGCCATCCATTGTCAAGAAAAGATCATTTATAGTCACTCATGCCTAGAAAAGCCTTATTACTTAGTTTAAATGCCTTTATAATCCCATTATTGAATTTATTTTGAATTGTTTTTACATTTTTGAGTAAAACAGATTGTAATTGATTGTTTGCCTCGGGAAATATGGAGCGAAAGCCATCCATTGTCAAGAAAAGATCATTTATAGGCACTCATGCCTAGAAAAGCCTTATTTCTCGGTTTAATGGCCTTTGTAATCCCATTATTGAATTTATTTTGAATTGTTTTTACATTTTTTGATTAAAACATATTGTAATTGATTGTTTGCCTCGGGAAACATGGAGCGAAAGCCATCCATTGTCAAGAAAAGATCATTTATAGTCACTCATGCCTAGAAAAGCCTTATTACTCGGTTTAAATGCCTTTATAATCCCATTATTGAATTTATTTTGAATTGTTTTTATATTTTTTGATTAAAACAGATTGTAATTGATTGTTTGCCGTGGGAAACATGGAGCAAAACCCATCCATTGTCAAGAATAGATCATTTATAGTCACTCATGCCTAGAAAAGCCTTATTACTCGGTTTAAATGCTTTTATAATCCCATTATTGAATTTATTTTGAATTGTTTTTAAATTTTATGATTAAAACAGATTGTAATTGATTGTTTGCCTAGGGAAACATGGAGCTAAAGCCATCCATTGTCAAGAAAAGATCATTTATAGTCACTCATGCCTAGAAAAGCCTTATTACTTAGTTTAAATGCCTTTATAATCCCATTATTGAATTTATTTTGAATTGTTTTTACATTTTTTGATTAAAACATATTGTAATTGATTGTTTGCCTCGGGAAACATGGAGCGAAAGCCATCCATTGTCAAGAAAAGATCATTTATAGCCACTCATGCCTAGAAAAGCCTTATTACTCGGTTTAAATGCCTTTATAATCCCATTATTGAATTTATTTTGAATTCTTTTTATATTTTTTGATTAAAACAGATTGTAATTGATTGTTTGCCGTGGGAAACATGGAGCAAAAGCCATCCATTGTCAAGAAAACATCATTTATAGCCACTCATGCCTAGAAAAGGCTTATTACTCGGTTTAAATGCCTTTATAATCCCATTATTGAATTTATTTTGAATTTTTTTTACATTTTTTGATTAAAACATATTGTCATTGATTGTTTGCCTCAGGAAACATGGAGCAAAAGCCATCCATTGTCAACAATAGATCATTTATAGTCACTTATGCCTAGAAAAGCCTTATTACTCGGTTTAAATGCTTTTATAATCCCATTATTGAATTTATTTTGAATTGTTATTACATTTTTTGATTAAAACAGATTGTAATTGATTGTTTGCCTCGGGAAACATGGAGCGAAAGCCATCCATTGTCAAGAAAAGTTCATTTATAGTCACTCATGCCTACAAAAGCCTTATTACTCGGTTTAAATGCCTTTATAATCCCATTATTGAAGTTATTTTGAATTGTTTTTATATTTTTTGATTAAAACAGATTGTAATTGATTGTTTGCCTTGGGAAACATGGAGCAAAAGCCATCCATCGTCAAGAAAAGTTCATTTATAGTCTCTCATGCCTAGAAAAGCCTTAATACTCGTTTTTAATACTTTTATATTTCCATAATTGAATTTAATTTTAATCTTTTTACATTTTTTGATTAAAACAGATTCTAATTGATTGTTTGCCTCGGGAAACGTGGAGTGAAAGCAATCCATTGTCAAGAAAAGATCATTTATAGTCACTCATGCCTAGAAAAGCCTTATTACTCGGTTTAAATGCCTTTATAATCCCATTATTGAATTTATTTTGAATTTTTTTTACATTTTTTGATTAAAACAGATTGTAATTGATTGTTTGCCTCGGGAAACATGGAGCGAAAGCCATCCATAGTGAAGAAAAGTTCATTTATAGTCACTTATGCCTAGCAAAGCCTTATTACTCGGTTTAAATGCCTTTATAATCCCATTATTGAATTTATTTTGAATTGTTTTTAAATTTTTTGATTAAAACAGATTGTAATTGATTGTTTGCCTCGGGAAACGTGGAGCGAAAGCCATCCATTGTCAAGAAAAGATCATTTATAGTCACTCATGCCTAGAAAAGCCTTATTACTCGGTTTAAATGCCTTTATAATCCCATTATTGAATTTATTTTGAATTGTTTTTATATTTTTTGATTAAAACAGATTGTAATTGATTGTTTGCCGTGGGAAACATGGAGCGAAAGCCATCCATTGTCAAGAAAAGATCATTTATAGCCACTCATGCCTAGAAAAGCCTTATTACTCGGTTTAAATGCCTTTATAATCCCATTATTGAATTTATTTTGAATTTTTTTTACATTTTTTGATTAAAACAGATTGTAATTGATTGTTTACCTCGGGAAATATGGAGCGAAAGCCATCCATTGCCAAGAAAAGATCATTTATAGACACTCATGCCTAGAAAAGCCTTATTACTCGGTTTAAATGCCTTTATAATCCCATTATTGAATTTATTTTGAATTGTTTTTACATTTTTTGATTAAAACAGATTGTAATTGATTGTTTACCTCGGGAAACATGGAGCGAAAGCCATCCATAGTCAAGAAAAGTTCATTTATAGTCACTTATGCCTAGCAAAGCCTTATTACTCGGTTTAAATGCCTTTATAATCCCATTATTGAATTTATTTTGAATTTTTTTTACATTTTTTGATTAAAACATATTGTAATTGATTGTTTGCCTCGGGAAACATGGAGCAAAACCCATCCATTGTCAAGAATAGATCATTTATAGTCACTCATGCCTAGAAAAGCCTTATTACTCGGTTTAAATGCTTTTATAATCCCATTATTGAATTTATTTTGAATTTTTTTTACATTTTTTGATTAAAACAGATTGTAATTGATTGTTTGCCTCGCGAAATATGGAGCGGAAGCCATCCATAGTCAACAAAAGTTCATTTATAGTCACTTATACCTAGCAAAGCCTTATTACTCGATTTAAATGCCTTTATAATCCCTTTATTGAATTTATTTTGAATTGTTTTTACATTTTTTGATTAAAACAGATTGTAATTGATTGTTTGCCTCGGGAAACATGGAGCGAAAGCCATCCATTGTCAAGAAAAGATCATTTATAGTCACTCATGCCTAGAAAAGCCTTATTACTCGGTTTAAATGCCTTTATAATCCCATTATTGAATTTATTTTGAATTGTTTTTATATTTTTTGATTAAAACATATTGTAATTGATTGTTTGCCGTGGGAAACATGGAGCGAAAGCCATCCATTGTCAAGAAAAGATCATTTATAGTCACTCATGCCTAGAAAAGCCTTATTACTTAGTTTAAATGCCTTTATAATCCCATTATTGAATTTATTTTGAATTGTTTTTACATTTTTGAGTAAAACAGATTGTAATTGATTGTTTGCCTCGGGAAATATGGAGCGAAAGCCATCCATTGTCAAGAAAAGATCATTTATAGGCACTCATGCCTAGAAAAGCCTTATTTCTAGGTTTAATGGCCTTTGTAATCCCATTATTGAATTTATTTTGAATTGTTTTTACATTTTTTGATTAAAACATATTGTAATTGATTGTTTACCTCGGGAAACATGGAGCGAAAGCCATCCATTGTCAAGAAAAGATCATTTATAGCCACTCATGCCTAGAAAAGCCTTATTACTCGGTTTAAATGCCTTTATAATCCCATTATTGAATTTATTTTGAATTGTTTTTATATTTTTTGATTAAAACAGATTGTAATTGATTGTTTGCCGTGGGAAACATGGAGCAAAAGCCATCCATTGTCAAGAAAACATCATTTATAGCCACTCATGCCTAGAAAAGCCTTATTACTCGGTTTAAATGCCTTTATAATCCCATTATTGAATTTATTTTGAATTTTTTTTACATTTTTTGATTAAAACATATTGTAATTGATTGTTTGCCTCAGGAAACATGGAGCAAAAGCCATCCATTGTCAAGAATAGATCATTTATAGTCACTTATGCCTAGAAAAGCCTTATTACTCGGTTTAAATGCTTTTATAATCCCATTATTGAATTTATTTTGAATTGTTATTACATTTTTTGATTAAAACAGATTGTAATTGATTGTTTGCCTCGGGAAACATGGAGCGAAAGCCATCCATTGTCAAGAAAAGTTCATTTATAGTCACTCATGCCTAGAAAAGCCTTATTACTCGGTTTAAATGCCTTTATAATCCCATTATTGAAGTTATTTTGAATTGTTTTTATATTTTTTGATTAAAACAGATTGTAATTGATTGTTTGCCTTGGGAAACATGGAGCGAAAGCCATCCATCGTCAAGAAAAGTTCATTTATAGTCTCTCATGCCTAGAAAAGCCTTAATACTCGTTTTAAATACTTTTATAATCCCATAATTGAATTTAATTTTAATCTTTTTACATTTTTTGATTAAAACAGATTCTAATTGATTGTTTGCCTCGGGAAACGTGGAGTGAAAGCAATCCATTGTCAAGAAAAGATCATTTATAGTCACTCATGCTTAGAAAAGCCTTATTACTCGGTTTAAATGCCTTTATAATCCCATTATTGAATTTATTTTGAATTTTTTTTACATTTTTGATTAAAACAGATTGTAATTGATTGTTTGCCTCGGGAAACATGGAGGGAAAGCCATCCATAGTGAAGAAAAGTTCATTTATAGTCACTTATGCCTAGCAAAGCCTTATTACTCGGTTTAAATGCCTTTATAATCCCATTATTGAATTTATTTTGAATTGTTTTTACATTTTTTGATTAAAACAGATTGTAATTGATTGTTTGCCTCGGGAAACATGGAGCGAAAGCCATCCATTGTCAAGAAAAGATCATTTATAGTCACTCATGCCTAGAAAAGCCTTATTACTCGGTTTAAATGCCTTTATAATCCCATTATTGAATTTATTTTGAATTGTTTTTATATTTTTTGATTAAAACAGATTGTAATTGATTGTTTGCCGTGGGAAACATGGAGCGAAAGCCATCCATTGTCAAGAAAAGATCATTTATAGCCACTCATGCCTAGAAAAGCCTTATTACTCGGTTTAAATGCCTTTATAATCCCATTATTGAATTTATTTTGAATTTTTTTTACATTTTTTGATTAAAACATATTGTAATTGATTGTTTACCTCGGGAAATATGGAGCGAAAGCCATCCATTGCCAAGAAAAGATCATTTATAGTCACTCATGCCTAGAAAAGCCTTATTACTCGGTTTAAATGCCTTTATAATCCCATTATTGAATTTATTTTGAATTGTTTTTACATTTTTTGATTAAAACAAATTGTAATTGATTGTTTGCCTCGGGAAACATGGAGCGAAAGCCATCCATTGTCAAGAAAAGATCATTTATAGCCACTCATGCCTAGAAAAGCCTTATTACTCGGTTTAAATGCCTTTATAATCCCGTTATTCAATTTATTTTGAATTGTTTTTATATTTTTTTATTAAAACAGATTGTAATTGATTTTTTGCCGCGGGAAACATGGAGCGAAAGCCATCCATTGTCAAGAAAAGATCATTTATAGTCACTCATGCCTAGAAAAGCCTTATTACTCGGTTTAAATGCCTTTATAATCCCATTAATGAATTTATTTTGAATTTTTTTTACATTTTTTGATTAAAACAGATTGTAATTGATTGTTTGCCTCGAGAAACATGGAGCGAAAGCCATCCATTGTCAAGAAAAGATCATTTATAGCCACTCATGCCTAGAAAAGCCTTATTACTCGGTTTAAATGCCTTTATAATCCCATTATTGAATTTATTTTGAATTGTTTTTATATTTTTTGATTAAAACAGATTGTAATTGATTGTTTGCCGTGGGAAACATGGAGCGAAAGCCATCCATTGTCAAGAAAAGATCATTTATAGTCACTTATGCCTAGAAAAGCCTTATTACTCGGTTTAAATGCCTTTATAATCCCATTATTGAATTTATTTTGAATTTTTTTTACATTTTTTGATTAAAACAGATTGTAATTGATTGTTTACCTCGGCAAATATGGAGCGAACGCCATCCATTGCCAAGAAAAGATCATTTATAGTCACTCATGCCTAGAAAAGCCTTATTACTCGGTTTAAATGCCTTTATAATCCCATTATTGAATTTATTTTGAATTGTTTTTACATTTTTTGATTAAAACAGATTGTAATTGATTGTTTGCCGCGAGAAACATGGAGCGAAAGCCATCCATTGTCAAGAAAAGATCATTTATAGTCACTCATGCCTAGAAAAGCCTTATTACTCGGTTTAAATGCCTTTATAATCCCATTATTGAATTTATTTTGAATTGTTTTTATATTTTTTGATTAAAACAGATTGTAAATGATTGTTTGTCGTGGGAAACATGGAGCGAAAGCCATCCATTGTCAAGAAAAGATCATTTATAGCCACTCATGCCTAGAAAAGCCTTATTACTCGGTTTAAATGCCTTTATAATCCCATTATTGAATTTATTTTGAATTTTTTTTACATTTTTTGATTAAAACAGATTGTAATTGATTGTTTGCCGTGGGAAACATGGAGCGAAAGCCATCCATTGTCAAGAAAAGATCATTTATAGTCACTCATGCCTAGAAAAGCCTTATTACTCGGTTTAAATGCCTTTATAATCCCATTATTGAATTTATTTTGAATTTTTTTTACATTTTTTGACTAAAACAGATTGTAATTGATTGTTTGCCTCGAGAAACATGGAGCGAAAGCCATCCATTGTCAAGAAAAGATCATTTATAGCCACTCATGCCTAGAAAAGCCTTATTACTCGGTTTAAATGCCTTTATAATCCCATTATTGAATTTATTTTGAATTTTTTTTTACATTTTTTGATTAAAACAGATTGTAATTGATTGTTTGCCGTGGGAAACATGGAGCGAAAGCCATCCATTGTCAAGAAAAGATCATTTATAGTCACTCATGCCTAGAAAAGCCTTATTACTCGGTTTAAATGCCTTTATAATCCCATTATTGAATTTATTTTGAATTTTTTTTACATTTTTTGATTAAAACAGATTGTAATTGATTGTTTGCCTCGAGAAACATGGAGTTAAAGCCATCCATTGTCAAGAAAAGATCATTTATAGCCACTCATGCCTAGAAAAGCCTTATTACTCGGTTTAAATGCCTTTATAATCCCATTATTGAATTTCTTTTGAATTGTTTTTATATTTTTTGGTTAAAACAGATTGTAATTGATTGTTTGCCGTGGGAAACATGGAGCGAAAGCCATCCATTGTCAAGAAAAGATCATTTATAGTCACTCATGCCTAGAAAAGCCTTATTACTCGGTTTAAATGCCTTTATAATCCCATTATTGAATTTATTTTGAATTGTTTTTATATTTTTTGATTAAAACATATTGTAATTGATTGTTTGCCGTGGGAAACATGGAGCGAAAGCCATCCATTGTCAAGAAAAGATCATTTATAGCAACTCATGCCTAGAAAAGCCTTATTACTCGGTTTAAATGCCTTTATAATCCCATTATTGAATTTATTTTGAATTTTTTTTACATTTTTTGATTAAAACAGATTGTAATTGATTGTTTACCTCGGGAAATATGGAGCGAAAGCCATCCATTGCCAAGAAAAGATCATTTATAGTCACTCATGCCTAGAAAAGCCTTATTACTCGGTTTAAATGCCTTTATAATCCCATTATTGAATTTATTTTGAATTGTTTTTACATTTTTTGATTAAAACAAATTGTAATTGATTGTTTGCTTTGGGAAACATGGAGCGAAAGCCATCCATTGTCAAGAAAAGATCATTTATAGCCACTCATGCCTAGAAAAGCCTTATTACTCGGTTTAAATGCCTTTATAATCCCGCTATTGAATTTAATTTGAATTGTTTTTATATTTTTTTATTAAAACAGATTGTAATTGATTGTTTGTCGTGGGAAACATGGAGCGAAAGCCATCCATTGTCAAGAAAAGATCATTTATAGTCACTCATGCCTAGAAAAGCCTTATTACTCGGTTTAAATGCCTTTATAATCCCATTATTGAATTTATTTTGAATTTTTTTTACATTTTTTGATTAAAACAGATTGTAATTGATTGTTTTCCCCGAGAAACATGGAGCGAAAGCCATCCATTGTCAAGAAAAGATCATTTATAGCCACTCATGCCTAGAAAAGCCTTATTACTCGGTTTAAATGCCTTTATAATCCCATTATTGAATTTATTTTGAATTGTTTTTATATTTTTTGATTAAAACAGATTGTAATTGATTGTTTGCCGTGGGAAACATGGAGCGAAAGCCATCCACTGTCAAGAAAAGATCATTTATAGCCACTCATGCCTAGAAAAGCCTTATTACTCGGTTTAAATGCCTTTATAATCCCATTATTGGATTTATTTTGAATTTTTTTTACATTTTTTGATTAAAACAGATTGTAATTGATTGTTTACCTCGGGAAACATGGAGCGAAAGCCATCCATAGTCAAGAAAAGTTCATTTATAGTCACTTATGCCTAGCAAAGCCTTATTACTCGGTTTAAATGCCTTTATAATCCCATTATTGAAATTATTTTGAATTGTTTTTATATTTTTTGATTAAAACAGATTGTAATTGATTGTTTGCCATGGGAAACATAGAGCGAAAGCCATCCATTGTCAAGAAAAGTTCATTTATAGTCACTTATGCCTAGAAAAGCCTTATTACTCGGTTTAAATGCCTTTATAATCCCATTATTGAAGTTATTTTGAATTGTTTTTATATTTTTTGATTAAAACAGATTGTAATTGATTGTTTGCCTTGGGAAACATGGAGCGAAAGCCATCCATCGTCAAGAAAAGTTCATTTATAGTCAATCATGCCTACAAAAGCCTTAATACTCGTTTTAAATGCTTTTATAATCCCATAATTGAATTTAAGTTGAATCTTTTTACATTTTTTGATTAAAGCAGATTCTAATTGATTGTTTGACTCGGGAAACGTGGAGTGAAAGCCATCCATTCTCAAGAAAATATCATTTATAGTCACTCATGCCTAGAAAAGCCTTATTACTCGGTTTAAATGCCTTTATAATCGCATTATTGAATTTATTTTGAATTTTTTTTACATTTTTTGGTTAAAACAGATTGTAATTGATTGTTTGCCTCGGGAAACATGGAGCGAAAGCCATCCATAGTCAAGAAAAGTTCATTTATAGTCACTTATGCCTAGCAAAGCCTTATTACTCGGTTTAAATGCCTTTATAATCCCATTATTGAATTTATTTTGAATTGTTTTTACATTTTTTGGTTAAAACATATTGTAATTGATTGTTTGCCTCAGGAAACATGGAGTGAAAGCCATCCATTGGCAAGAAAAGATCATTAATAGCCACTCATGCCTAGAAAAACCTTATTACTCGGTTTAAATGCCTTTATAATCCCATTATTGAATTTATTTTGAATTGTTTTTACATTTTTTTATTAAAACAGATTGTAATTGATTGTTTGCCTCGGGAAAAATGGAGCGAAAACCATCCATTGTCAAGAAAAGATCATTTATAGTCACTCATGCCTAGAAAAGCCTTATTACTCGGTTTAAATGCCTTTATAATCCCATTATTGATTTTATTTTGAATTTTTTTTACATTTTTTTATTAAAACAGATTGTAATTGATTGTTTACCTCGGGAAACATGGAGCGAAAGCCATCCATAGTCAAGAAAAGTTCATTTACAGTCACTTATACCTAGCAAAGCCTTATTACTCGGTTTAAATGCCTTTATAATCCCATTATTGAATTTTTTTTGAATTTTTTTTTCATTTTTTGATTAAAACATATTGTAATTGATTGTTTGCCTCGGGAAACATGGAGCAAAACCCATCCATTGTCAAGAATAGATCATTTATAGTCACTCATGCCTAGAAAAGCCTTATTACTCGGTTTAAATGCTTTTATAATCCCATTATTGAATTTATTTTGAATTGTTTTTACATTTTTTGATTAAAACAGATTGTAATTGATTGTTTGCCTCGGGAAACATGGAGCAAAACCCATCCATTGTCAAGAATAGATCATTTATAGTCACTTATGCCTAGAAAAGCCTTATTACTCGGTTTAAATGCTTTTATAATCCCATTACTGAATTTATTTTGAATTGTTTTTACATTTTTTGATTAAAACAGATCTTAATTGATTGTTTGCCTCGGGAAACATGGAGCGAAAGCCATCCATTGTCAAGAAAAGATCATTTATAGTCACTCATGCCTCGAAAAGCCTTATTACTTAGTTTAAATGCCTTTATAATCCCATTATTGAATTTATTTTGAATTGCTTTTACATTTTTTGATTAAAACAGATTGTAATTGATTGTTTGCCTCGGGAAATATGGAGCGAAAGCCATCCATTGTCAAGAAAAGATCATTTATAGTCACTCATGCCTAGAAAAGCCTTATTACTCGGTTTAAATGCCTTTATAATCCCATTATTGAATTTATTTTGAATTTTTTTTTACATTTTTTGATTAAAACATATTGTAATTGTTTGTTTGCCTCGGGAAACGTGGAGCAAAACCCATCCATTGTCAAGAATAGATCATTTATAGTCACTGATGCCTAAAAAAGCTTTATTACTCGGTTTAAATGCCTTTATAATCCCATTATTGAATTTATTTTGAATTTTTTTTACATTTTTTGATTAAAACAGATTGTAATTGATTGTTTGCCTCAGGAAACATGGAGCGAAAGCCATCCATTTTCAAGAAAAGATCATTTATAGTCACTCATGCCTAGAAAAGCCTCATTTCTCGGTTTAAATGCCTTTATAATCCCATTATTGAATTTATTTTCAATTTTTTTTACATTTTTTGATTAAAACATATTGTAATTGTTTGTTTGCCTCGGGAAACATGGAGCAAAACCCATCCATTGTCAAGAATAGATCATTTATAGTCACTTATGCCTAAAAAAGCCTTATTACTCGGTTTAAATGCCTTTATAATCCCATTATTGAATTTATTTTGAATTTGTTTTACATTTTTTGATTAAAAGATATTGTAATTGATTGTTTGCCTCGGGAAACATGGAGCGAAAGCCATCCATTGTCAAGAAAAGATCATTTATAGTCACTCATGCCTAGAAAAGCCTTATTACTTGGTTTAAATGCCTTTATAATCTCATTATTGAATTTATTTTGAATTTTTTTTACATTTTTTGTTTAAAACATATTGTAATTGATTGTTTGCCTTGGGAAACATGGAGCAAATCCCATCCATTGTCAAGAATAGATCATTTATAGTCACTTATGCCTAGAAAAGCCTTATTACTCGGTTTAAATGCTTTTATAATCCCATTATTGAATTTATTTTGAATTGTTTTTACATTTTTTGATTAAAACAGATCTTAATTGATTGTTTGCCTCGGGAAACATGGAGCTAAAGCCATCCATTGTCAAGAAAAGGTCATTTATAGCCACTCATGCCTAGAAAAGCCTTATTACTCGGTTTAAATGCCTTTATAATCCCATTATTTAATTTATTTTGAATTGTTTTTATATTTTATGATTAAAACAGGTTGTAATTTATTGTTTGCCGTGGGAAACATGGAGCGAAAGCCATCCATTGTCAAGAAAAGATCATTTATAGTCACTCATGCCTAGAAAAGCCTTATTACTCGGTTTAAATGCCTTTATAATCCCATTATTGAATTTATTTTGAATTTTTTTTACATTTTTTGATTAAAACAGATTGTAATTGATTGTTTACCTCGGGAAACATGGAGCGAAAGCCATCCATAGTCAAGAAAAGTTCATTTATAGTCACTTATGCCTAGCAAAGCCTTATTACTCGGTTTAAATGCCTTTATAATCCCATTATTGAATTTATTTTGAATTTTTTTTACATTTTTTGATTAAAACATATTGTAATTGATTGTTTGCCTCGGGAAACATGGAGCAAAACCCATCCATTGTCAAGAATAGATCATTTATAGTCACTCATGCCTAGAAAAGCCTTATTACTCGGTTTAAATGCTTTTATAATCTCATTATTGAATTTATTTTGAATTTTTTTTACATTTTTTGATTAAAACAGATTGTAATTGATTGTTTGCCTCGGGAAACATGGAGCGAAAGCCATCCATAGTCAAGAAAAGTTCATTTATAGTCACTTATACCTAGCAAAGCCTTATTACTCGATTTACATGCCTTTATAATCCCATTATTGAATTTATTTTGAATTGTTTTTACATTTTTTGATTAAAACAGATTGTAATTGATTGTTTGCCTCGGGAAACATGGAGCGAAATCCATCCATTGTCAAGAAAAGATCATTTATAGTCACTCATGCCTAGAAAAGCCTCATTTCTCGGTTTAAATGCCTTTATAATCCCATTATTGAATTTATTTTCAATTTTTTTTACATTTTTTGATTAAAACAGATTGTAATTGATTGTTTGCCTTGGGAAACATGGAGCGAAAGCCATCCATAGTGAAGAAAAGTTCATTTATAGTCACTTATGCCTAGCAAAGCCTTATTACTCGGTTTAAATGCCTTTATAATCCCATTATTGAATTTATTTTGAATTGTTTTTACATTTTTTGATTAAAACAGATTGTAATTGATTGTTTGCCTCGGGAAACATGGAGCGAAAGCCATCCATTTTCAAGAAAAGATCATTTATAGTCACTCATGCCTGGAAAAGCCTCATTTCTCGGTTTAAATGCCTTTATAATCCCATTATTGAATTTATTTTCAATTTTTTTTACATTTTTTGATTAAAACAGATTGTAATTGATTGTTTGCCTTGGGAAACATGGAGCGAAAGCCATCCATAGTGAAGAAAAGTTCATTTATAGTCACTTATGCCTAGCAAAGCCTTATTACTCGGTTTAAATGCCTTTATAATCCCATTATTGAATTTATTTTGAATTGTTTTTACATTTTTTGATTAAAACAGATTGTAATTGATTGTTTGCCTCGGGAAACATGGAGCGAAAGCCATCCATTTTCAAGAAAAGATCATTTATAGTCACTCATGCCTAGAAAAGCCTCATTTCTCGGTTTAAATGCCTTTATAATCCCATTATTGAATTTATTTTCAATTTTTTTTACATTTTTTGATTAAAACAGATTGTAATTGATTGTTTGCCTTGGGAAACATGGAGCGAAAGCCATCCATAGTGAAGAAAAGTTCATTTATAGTCACTTATGCCTAGCAAAGCCTTATTACTCGGTTTAAATGCCTTTATAATCCCATTATTGAATTTATTTTGAATTGTTTTTACATTTTTTGATTAAAACAGATTGTAATTAATTGTTTGCCTCGGGAAACATGGAGCAAAAACCATCCATTGTCAATAAAAGATCATTTATAGTCACTCATGCCTAGAAAAGCCTTATTACTCGGTTTAAATGCCTTTATAATCCCATTATTGAATTTATTTTGAATTGTTTTTACATTTATTTATTAAAACAGATTGTAATTGATTGTTTGCCTCGGGAAACATGGAGCGAAAGCCATCCATTGTCAAGAAAAGATCATTTATAGTCACTCATGCCTAGAAAAGCCTCATTTCTCGGTTTAAATGCCTTTATAATCCCATTATTGAATTTATTTTCAATTTTTTTTACATTTTTTGATTAAAACATATTGTAATTGTTTGTTTGCCTCGGGAAACATGGAGCAAAACCCATCCATTGTCAAGAATAGATCATTTATAGTCACTTATGCCTAAAAAAGCCTTATTACTCGGTTTAAATGCCTTTATAATCCCATTATTGAATTTATTTTGAATTTGTTTTACATTTTTTGATTAAAACATATTGTAATTGATTGTTTGCATCGGGAAACATGGAGCGAAAGCCATCCATTGTCAAGAAAAGATCATTTATAGTCACTCATGCCTAGAAAAGCCTTATTACTCGGTTTAAATGGCTTTATAATCCCATTATTGAATTTATTTTGAATTTTTTTTACATTTTTTGATTAAAACAGATTGTAATTGATTGTTTGCCTTGGGAAACATGGAGCGAAAGCCATCCATAGTGAAGAAAAGTTCATTTATAGTCACTTATGCCTAGCAAAGCCTTATTACTCGGTTTAAATGCCTTTATAATCCCATTATTGAATTTATTTTGAATTGTTTTTACATTTTTTGATTAAAACAGATTGTAATTGATTGTTTGCCTCGGGAAACATGGAGCGAAAGCCATCCATTTTCAAGAAAAGATCATTTATAGTCACTCATGCCTGGAAAAGCCTCATTTCTCGGTTTAAATGCCTTTATAATCCCATTATTGAATTTATTTTCAATTTTTTTTACATTTTTTGATTAAAACATATTGTAATTGTTTGTTTGCCTCGGGAAACATGGAGCAAAACCCATCCATTGTCAAGAATAGATCATTTATAGTCACTTATGCCTAAAAAAGCGTTATTACTCGGTTTAAATGCCTTTATAATCCCATTATTGAATTTATTTTCAATTTTTTTTACATTTTTTGATTAAAACATATTGTAATTGATTGTTTGCCTCGGGAAACATGGAGCGAAAGCCATCCATTGTCAAGAAAAGATCATTTATAGTCACTCTTGCCTAGAAAAGCCTTATTACTCGGTTTAAATGCCTTTATAATCCCATTATTGAATTTTTTTTGAATTTTTTTTTCATTTTTTGATTAAAACATATTGTAATTGATTGTTTGCCTCGGGAAACATGGAGCAAAACCCATCCATTGTCAAGAATAGATCATTTATAGTCACTCATGCCTAGAAAAGCCTTATTACTCGGTTTAAATGCTTTTATAATCCCATTATTGAATTTATTTTGAATTGTTTTTACATTTTTTGATTAAAACAGATTGTAATTGATTGTTTGCCTCGGGAAACATGGAGCAAAACCCATCCATTGTCAAGAATAGATCATTTATAGTCACTTATGCCTAGAAAAGCCTTATTACTCGGTTTAAATGCTTTTATAATCCCATTACTGAATTTATTTTGAATTGTTTTTACATTTTTTGATTAAAACAGATCTTAATTGATTGTTTGCCTCGGGAAACATGGAGCGAAAGCCATCCATTGTCAAGAAAAGATCATTTATAGTCACTCATGCCTCGAAAAGCCTTATTACTTAGTTTAAATGCCTTTATAATCCCATTATTGAATTTATTTTGAATTGTTTTTACATTTTTTGATTAAAACAGATTGTAATTGATTGTTTGCCTCGGGAAATATGGAGCGAAAGCCATCCATTGTCAAGAAAAGATCATTTATAGTCACTCATGCCTAGAAAAGCCTTATTACTCGGTTTAAATGCCTTTATAATCCCATTATTGAATTTATTTTGAATTTTTTTTTACATTTTTTGATTAAAACATATTGTAATTGTTTGTTTGCCTCGGGAAACGTGGAGCAAAACCCATCCATTGTCAAGAATAGATCATTTATAGTCACTGATGCCTAAAAAAGCTTTATTACTCGGTTTAAATGCCTTTATAATCCCATTATTGAATTTATTTTGAATTTTTTTTACATTTTTTGATTAAAACAGATTGTAATTGATTGTTTGCCTCAGGAAACATGGAGCGAAAGCCATCCATTTTCAAGAAAAGATCATTTATAGTCACTCATGCCTAGAAAAGCCTCAATTCTCGGTTTAAATGCCTTTATAATCCCATTATTGAATTTATTTTCAATTTTTTTTACATTTTTTGATTAAAACATATTGTAATTGTTTGTTTGCCTCGGGAAACATGGAGCAAAACCCATCCATTGTCAAGAATAGATCATTTATAGTCACTTATGCCTAAAAAAGCCTTATTACTCGGTTTAAATGCCTTTATAATCCCATTATTGAATTTATTTTGAATTTGTTTTACATTTTTTGATTAAAAGATATTGTAATTGATTGTTTGCCTCGGGAAACATGGAGCGAAAGCCATCCATTGTCAAGAAAAGATCATTTATAGTCACTCATGCCTAGAAAAGCCTTATTACTTGGTTTAAATGCCTTTATAATCTCATTATTGAATTTATTTTGAATTTTTTTTACATTTTTTGTTTAAAACATATTGTAATTGATTGTTTGCCTTGGGAAACATGGAGCAAATCCCATCCATTGTCAAGAATAGATCATTTATAGTCACTTATGCCTAGAAAAGCCTTATTACTCGGTTTAAATGCTTTTATAATCCCATTATTGAATTTATTTTGAATTGTTTTTACATTTTTTGATTAAAACAGATCTTAATTGATTGTTTGCCTCGGGAAACATGGAGCTAAAGCCATCCATTGTCAAGAAAAGATCATTTATAGCCACTCATGCCTAGAAAAGCCTTATTACTCGGTTTAAATGCCTTTATAATCCCATTATTTAATTTATTTTGAATTGTTTTTATATTTTATGATTAAAACAGGTTGTAATTTATTGTTTGTCGTGGGAAACATGGAGCGAAAGCCATCCATTGTCAAGAAAAGATCATTTATAGTCACTCATGCCTAGAAAAGCCTTATTACTCGGTTTAAATGCCTTTATAATCCCATTATTGAATTTATTTTGAATTTTTTTTACATTTTTTGATTAAAACAGATTGTAATTGATTGTTTACCTCGGGAAACAAGGAGCGAAAGCCATCCATAGTCAAGAAAAGTTCATTTATAGTCACTTATGCCTAGCAAAGCCTTATTACTCGGTTTAAATGCCTTTATAATCCCATTATTGAATTTATTTTGAATTTTTTTTACATTTTTTGATTAAAACATATTGTAATTGATTGTTTGCCTCGGGAAACATGGAGCAAAACCCATCCATTGTCAAGAATAGATCATTTATAGTCACTCATGCCTAGAAAAGCCTTATTACTCGGTTTAAATGCTTTTATAATCTCATTATTGAATTTATTTTGAATTTTTTTTACATTTTTTGATTAAAACAGATTGTAATTGATTGTTTGCCTCGGGAAACATGGAGCGAAAGCCATCCATAGTCAAGAAAAGTTCATTTATAGTCACTTATACCTAGCAAAGCCTTATTACTCGATTTACATGCCTTTATAATCCCATTATTGAATTTATTTTGAATTGTTTTTACATTTTTTGATTAAAACAGATTGTAATTGATTGTTTGCCTCGGGAAACATGGAGCGAAATCCATCCATTGTCAAGAAAAGATCATTTATAGTCACTCATGCCTAGAAAAGCCTCATTTCTCGGTTTAAATGCCTTTATAATCCCATTATTGAATTTATTTTCAATTTTTTTTACATTTTTTGATTAAAACAGATTGTAATTGATTGTTTGCCTTGGGAAACATGGAGCGAAAGCCATCCATAGTGAAGAAAAGTTCATTTATAGTCACTTATGCCTAGCAAAGCCTTATTACTCGGTTTAAATGCCTTTATAATCCCATTATTGAATTTATTTTGAATTGTTTTTACATTTTTTGATTAAAACAGATTGTAATTGATTGTTTGCCTCGGGAAACATGGAGCGAAAGCCATCCATTTTCAAGAAAAGATCATTTATAGTCACTCATGCCTGGAAAAGCCTCATTTCTCGGTTTAAATGCCTTTATAATCCCATTATTGAATTTATTTTCAATTTTTTTTACATTTTTTGATTAAAACAGATTGTAATTGATTGTTTGCCTTGGGAAACATGGAGCGAAAGCCATCCATAGTGAAGAAAAGTTCATTTATAGTCACTTATGCCTAGCAAAGCCTTATTACTCGGTTTAAATGCCTTTATAATCCCATTATTGAATTTATTTTGAATTGTTTTTACATTTTTTGATTAAAACAGATTGTAATTGATTGTTTGCCTCGGGAAACATGGAGCGAAAGCCATCCATTTTCAAGAAAAGATCATTTATAGTCACTCATGCCTAGAAAAGCCTCATTTCTCGGTTTAAATGCCTTTATAATCCCATTATTGAATTTATTTTCAATTTTTTTTACATTTTTTGATTAAAACAGATTGTAATTGATTGTTTGCCTTGGGAAACATGGAGCGAAAGCCATCCATAGTGAAGAAAAGTTCATTTATAGTCACTTATGCCTAGCAAAGCCTTATTACTCGGTTTAAATGCCTTTATAATCCCATTATTGAATTTATTTTGAATTGTTTTTACATTTTTTGATTAAAACAGATTGTAATTAATTGTTTGCCTCGGGAAACATGGAGCAAAAACCATCCATTGTCAATAAAAGATCATTTATAGTCACTCATGCCTAGAAAAGCCTTATTACTCGGTTTAAATGCCTTTATAATCCCATTATTGAATTTATTTTGAATTGTTTTTACATTTATTTATTAAAACAGATTGTAATTGATTGTTTGCCTCGGGAAACATGGAGCGAAAGCCATCCATTGTCAAGAAAAGATCATTTATAGTCACTCATGCCTAGAAAAGCCTCATTTCTCGGTTTAAATGCCTTTATAATCCCATTATTGAATTTATTTTCAATTTTTTTTACATTTTTTGATTAAAACATATTGTAATTGTTTGTTTGCCTCGGGAAACATGGAGCAAAACCCATCCATTGTCAAGAATAGATCATTTATAGTCACTTATGCCTAAAAAAGCCTTATTACTCGGTTTAAATGCCTTTATAATCCCATTATTGAATTTATTTTGAATTTGTTTTACATTTTTTGATTAAAACATATTGTAATTGATTGTTTGCATCGGGAAACATGGAGCGAAAGCCATCCATTGTCAAGAAAAGATCATTTATAGTCACTCATGCCTAGAAAAGCCTTATTACTCGGTTTAAATGGCTTTATAATCCCATTATTGAATTTATTTTGAATTTTTTTTACATTTTTTGATTAAAACAGATTGTAATTGATTGTTTGCCTTGGGAAACATGGAGCGAAAGCCATCCATAGTGAAGAAAAGTTCATTTATAGTCACTTATGCCTAGCAAAGCCTTATTACTCGGTTTAAATGCCTTTATAATCCCATTATTGAATTTATTTTGAATTGTTTTTACATTTTTTGATTAAAACAGATTGTAATTGATTGTTTGCCTCGGGAAACATGGAGCGAAAGCCATCCATTTTCAAGAAAAGATCATTTATAGTCACTCATGCCTGGAAAAGCCTCATTTCTCGGTTTAAATGCCTTTATAATCCCATTATTGAATTTATTTTCAATTTTTTTTACATTTTTTGATTAAAACATATTGTAATTGTTTGTTTGCCTCGGGAAACATGGAGCAAAACCCATCCATTGTCAAGAATAGATCATTTATAGTCACTTATGCCTAAAAAAGCGTTATTACTCGGTTTAAATGCCTTTATAATCCCATTATTGAATTTATTTTCAATTTTTTTTACATTTTTTGATTAAAACATATTGTAATTGATTGTTTGCCTCGGGAAACATGGAGCGAAAGCCATCCATTGTCAAGAAAAGATCATTTATAGTCACTCTTGCCTAGAAAAGCCTTATTACTCGGTTTAAATGCCTTTATAATCCCATTATTGAATTTATTTTGAATTGTTTTTACATTTTTTTATTAAAACAGATTGTAATTGATTGTTTGCCTCGGGAAACATGGAGCGAAAGCCATCCATTGTCAAGAAAAGATAATTTATAGTAACTCATGCCTAGAAAAGCCTTATTACTCGGTTTAAATGCCTTTATAATCTCATTATTGAATTTATTTTGAATTTTTTTACATTTTTTGATTAAAACATATTGTAATTGATTGTTTGCCTCGGGAAATATGGAGCGAAAGCCATCCATTGTCAAGAAAAGATCATATATAGTCAGTCATGCCTAGAAAAGCCTTATTACTCGGTTTAAATGCCTTTATAATCCCATTACTGAATTTATTTTGAATTGTTTTTATATTTTTTGATTAAAACATATTGTAATTGATTGTTTGCCGTGGGAAACATCGAGCGAAAGCCATCCATTATCAAGAAAAGATCATTTATAGTCACTAATGCCTAGAAAAGCCTTATTACTCGGTTTAAATGCCTTTATAATCCCATTATTGAATTTATTTTGAATTTTTTTTACATTTTTTGATTAAAACAGATTGTAATTGATTGTTTACCTCGGGAAATATGGAGCGAAAGCCATCCATTGTCAAGAAAAGATCATTTATAGCCACTCATGCCTAGAAAAGCCTTATTACTCGGTTTAAATGCCTTTATAATCCCATTATTGAATTTATTTTGAATTTTTTTTACATTTTTTGATTAAAACAGATTGTAATTGATTGTTTACCTCGGGAAACATGGAGCGAAAGCCATCCATAGTCAAGAAAAGTTCATTTATAGTCACTTATGCCTAGCAAAGCCTTATTACTCGGTTTAAATGCCTTTATAATCCCATTATTGAATTTATTTTGAATTTTTTTTACATTTTTTGATTAAAACATATTGTAATTGATTGTTTGCCTCGGGAAACATGGAGCAAAACCCATCCATTGTCAAGAATAGATCATTTATAGTCACTCATGCCTAGAAAAGCCTTATTACTCGGTTTAAATGCTTTTATAATCCCATTATTGAATTTATTTTGAATTTTTTTTACATTTTTTGATTAAAACAGATTGTAATTGATTGTTTGCCTTGGGAAACATGGAGCAAAAGCCATCCATAGTCAAGAAAAGTTCATTTATAGTCACTTATACCTAGCAAAGCCTTATTACTCGATTTACATGCCTTTATAATCCCATTATTGAATTTATTTTGAATTGTTTTTACATTTTTTGATTAAAACAGATTGTAATTGATTGTTTGCCTCGGGAAACATGGAGCGAAATCCATCCATTGTCAAGAAAAGATCATTTATAGCCACTCATGCCTAGAAAAGCCTTATTACTCGGTTTAAATGCCTTTATAATCCCATTATTGAATTTATTTTGAATTGTTTTTACATTTATTTATTAAAACAGATTGTAATTGATTGTTTGCCTCGGGAAACATGGAGCGAAAGCCATCCATTGTCAAGAAAAGATCATTTATAGTCACTCATGCCTAGAAAAGCCTCATTTCTCGGTTTAAATGCCTTTATAATCCCATTATTGAATTTATTTTCAATTTTTTTTACATTTTTTGATTAAAACATGTTGTAATTGTTTGTTTGCCTCGGGAAACATGGAGCAAAACCCATCCATTGTCAAGAATAGATCATTTATAGTCACTTATGCCTAAAAAAGCCTTATTACTCGGTTTAAATGCCTTTATAATCCCATTATTGAATTTATTTTGAATTTGTTTTACATTTTTTGATTAAAACATATTGTAATTGATTGTTTGCATCGGGAAACATGGAGCGAAAGCCATCCATTGTCAAGAAAAGATCATTTATAGTCACTCATGCCTAGAAAAGCCTTATTACTCGGTTTAAATGGCTTTATAATCCCATTATTGAATTTATTTTGAATTTTTTTTACATTTTTTGATTAAAACAGATTGTAATTGATTGTTTGCCGTGGGAAACATGGAGCGAAAGCCATCCATTGTCAAGAAAAGATCATTTATAGTCACTCATGCCTAGAAAAGCCTTATTACTCGGTTTAAATGCCTTTATAATCCCATTATTGAATTTATTTTCAATTGTTTTTACATTTTTTGATTAAAACAGATTGTAATTGATTGTTTGCCTCGGGAAACATGGAGCGAAAGCCATCCATTTTCAAGAAAAGATCATTTATAGTCACTCATGCCTGGAAAAGCCTCATTTCTCGGTTTAAATGCCTTTATAATCCCATTATTGAATTTATTTTGAATTTTTTTTACATTTTTTGATTAAAACAGATTGTAATTGATTGTTTACCTCGGGAAACATGGAGCGAAAGCCATCCATAGTCAAGAAAAGTTCATTTATAGTCACTTATGCCTAGCAAAGCCTTATTACTCGGTTTAAATGCCTTTATAATCCCATTATTGAATTTATTTTGAATTTTTTTTACATTTTTTGATTAAAACATATTGTAATTGATTGTTTGCCTCGGGAAACATGGAGCAAAACCCATCCATTGTCAAGAATAGATCATTTATAGTCACTCATGCCTAGAAAAGCCTTATTACTCGGTTTAAATGCTTTTATAATCCCATTATTGAATTTATTTTGAATTTTTTTTACATTTTTTGATTAAAACATATTGTAATTGATTGTTTGCCTCGGGAAACATGGAGCGAAAGCCATCCATAGTCAAGAAAAGTTCATTTATAGTCACTTATACCTAGCAAAGCCTTATTACTCGATTTAAATGCCTTTATATTCCCATTATTGAATTTATTTTGAATTGTTTTTACATATTTTGATTAAAACAGATTGTAATTGATTGTTTGCCTCGGGAAACATGGAGCGAAATCCATCCATTGTCAAGAAAAGATCATTTATAGCCACTCATGCCTAGAAAAGCCTTATTACTCGGTTTAAATGCCTTTATAATCCCATTATTGAATTTATTTTGAATTGTTTTTACATTTTTTGATTAAAACAGATTGTAATTGATTGTTTGCCTCGTGAAACATGGAGCGAAAGCCATCCATAGTCAAGAAAAGTTCATTTATAGTCACTTATGCCTAGCAAAGCCTTATTACTCGGTTTAAATGCCTTTATAATCCCATTATTGAATTTATTTTGAATTTTTTTTACATTTTTTGATTAAAACAGATTGTAATTGATTGTTTGGCTCGGGAAACATGGAGCGAAAGCCATCCATAGTCAAGAAAAGTTCATTTATAGTCACTTATGCCTAGCAAAGCCTTATTACTCGGTTTAAATGCCTTTATAATCCCATTATTGAATTTATTTTGAATTGTTTTTATATTTTTTGATTAAAACAGATTGTAATTGATTGTTTGCCGTGGGAAACATGGAGCGAAAGCCATCCATTGTCAAGAAAAGATCATTTATAGTCACTCATGCCTAGAAAAGCCTTATTACTCGGTTTAAATGCCTTTATAATCCCATTATTGAATTTATTTTGAATTGTTTTTACATTTTTTGATTAAAACAGATTGTAATTGATTGTTTGCCTCGGGAAACATGGAGCGAAAGCCATCCATTTTCAAGAAAAGATCATTTATAGTCACTCATGCCTGGAAAAGCCTCATTTCTCGGTTTAAATGCCTTTATAATCCCATTATTGAATTTATTTTCAATTTTTTTTACATTTTTTGATTAAAACATATTGTAATTGTTTGTTTGCCTCGGGAAACATGGAGCAAAACCCATCCATTGTCAAGAATAGATCATTTATAGTCACTTATGCCTAAAAAAGCGTTATTACTCGGTTTAAATGCCTTTATAATCCCATTATTGAATTTATTTTCAATTTTTTTTACATTTTTTGATTAAAACATATTGTAATTGATTGTTTGCCTCGGGAAACATGGAGCGAAAGCCATCCATTGTCAAGAAAAGATCATTTATAGTCACTCTTGCCTAGAAAAGCCTTATTACTCGGTTTAAATGCCTTTATAATCCCATTATTGAATTTATTTTGAATTGTTTTTACATTTTTTTATTAAAACAGATTGTAATTGATTGTTTGCCTCGGGAAACATGGAGCGAAAGCCATCCATTGTCAAGAAAAGATAATTTATAGTAACTCATGCCTAGAAAAGCCTTATTACTCGGTTTAAATGCCTTTATAATCTCATTATTGAATTTATTTTGAATTTTTTTACATTTTTTGATTAAAACATATTGTAATTGATTGTTTGCCTCGGGAAATATGGAGCGAAAGCCATCCATTGTCAAGAAAAGATCATATATAGTCAGTCATGCCTAGAAAAGCCTTATTACTCGGTTTAAATGCCTTTATAATCCCATTATTGAATTTATTTTGAATTGTTTTTACATTTTTTGATTAAAACAGATTGTAATTGATTGTTTGCCTCGGGAAACATGGAGCAAAAGCCATCCATTGTCAAGAAAAGATCATTTATAGTCACTCATGCCTAGAAAAGCCTTATTACTCGGTTTAAATGCCTTTATAATCCCATTATTGAATTTATTTTGAATTTTTTTTACATTTTTTGATTAAAACATATTGTAATTGATTGTTTGCCTCGGGAAACATGGAGCAAAACCCATCCATTGTCAAGAATAGATCATTTATAGTCACTTATGCCTAGAAAAGCCTTATTACTCGGTTTAAATGCTTTTATAATCCCATTATTGAATTTATTTTGAATTGTTTTTAAATTTTATGATTAAAACAGATTGTAATTGATTGTTTGCCTCGGGAAACATGGAGCTAAAGCCATCCATTGTCAAGAAAAGATCATTTATAGTCACTCATGCCTAGAAAAGCCTTATTACTTAGTTTAAATGCCTTTATAATCCCATTATTGAATTTATTTTGAATTGTTTTTACATTTTTGAGTAAAACAGATTGTAATTGATTGTTTGCCTCGGGACATATGGAGCGAAAGCCATCCATTGTCAAGAAAAGATCATTTATAGGCACTCATGCCTAGAAAAGCCTTATTTCTCGGTTTAATGGCCTTTATAATCCCATTATTGAATTTATTTTGAATTGTTTTTACATTTTTTGATTAAAACAGATTGTAATTGATTGTTTGCCTCGGGAAACATGGAGCGAAAGCCATCCATTGTCAAGAAAAGATCATTTATAGCCACTCATGCCTAGAAAAGCCTTATTACTCGGTTTAAATGCATTTATAATCCCATTATTGAATTTATTTTGAATTGTTTTTATATTTTTTGATTAAAACAGATTGTAATTGATTGTTTGCCATGGGAAACATGGAGAGAAAGCCATCCATTGTCAAGAAAAGATCATTTATAGTCACTCATGCCTAGAAAAGCCTTATTACTCGGTCTAAATGCCTTTATAATCCCATTATTGAATTTATGCTGAATTTTTTTTAAATTTTTTGATTAAAACAGATTATAATTTATTGTTTACCTCGGGAAATATGGAGCGAAAGCCATCCATGGTCAAGAAAAGTTCATTTATAGTCACTTATGCCTAGCAAAGCCTTATTACTCGGTTTAAATGCCTTTATAATCCCATTATTGAATTTATTTTGAATTGTTTTTATATTTTTTGATTAAAACAGATTGTAATTGATTGTTTGCCGTGGGAAACATGGAGCGAAAGCCATCCATTGTCAAGAAAACATCATTTATAGCCACTCATGCCTAGAAAAGCCTTATTACTCGGTTTAAATGCCTTTATAATCCCATTATTGAATTTATTTTGAATTGTTTTTACATTTTTTGATTAAAACAGATTGTAATTGATTGTTTGCCTCGGGAAACATGGAGCGAAAGCCATCCATTGTCAAGAAAAGATCATTTATAGCCACTCATGCCTAGAGAAGCCTTATTACTCGGTTTAAATGCATTTATAATCCCATTATTGAATTTATTTTGAATTGTTTTTATATTTTTTGATTAAAACAGATTGTAATTGATTGTTTGCCATGGGAAACATGGAGAGAAAGCCATCCATTGTCAAGAAAAGATCATTTATAGTCACTCATGCCTAGAAAAGCCTTATTACTCGGTTTAAATGCCTTTATAATCCCATTATTGAATTTATGCTGAATTTTTTTTAAATTTTTTGATTAAAACAGATTATAATTTATTGTTTACCTCGGGAAATATGGAGCGAAAGCCATCCATGGTCAAGAAAAGTTCATTTATAGTCACTTATGCCTAGCAAAGCCTTTTTACTCGGTTTAAATGCCTTTATAATCCCATTATTGAATTTATTTTGAATTGTTTTTATATTTTTTGATTAAAACAGATTGTAATTGATTGTTTGCCGTGGGAAACATGGAGCGAAAGCCATCCATTGTCAAGAAAACATCATTTATAGCCACTCATGCCTAGAAAAGCCTTATTACTCGGTTTAAATGCCTTTATAATCCCATTATTGAATTTATTTTGAATTTTTTTTACATTTTTTGATTAAAACATATTGTAATTGATTGTTTGGCTTGGGAAACATGGAGCAAAAGCCATCCATTGTCAAGAATAGATCATTTATAGTCACTCATGCCTAGAAAAACCTTATTACTCGGTTTAAATGCTTTTATAATCCCATTAGTGAATTTATTTAGAATTGTTATTACATTTTTTGATTAAAATAGATTGTAATTGATTGTTTGCCTCGGGAAACATGGAGCGAAAGCCATCCATTGTCAAGAAAAGTTCATTTATAGTCACTCATGCCTAGAAAAGCCTTATTACTCGGTTTAAATGCCTTTATAATCCCATTATTGAAGTTATTTTGAATTGTTTTTATATTTTTTGATTAAAACAGATTGTAATTGATTGTTTGCCTTGGGAAACATGGAGCGAAAGCCATCCATCGTCAAGAAAAGATCATTTATAGTCACTCATGCCTAGAAAAGCCTTATTATTCGGTTTAAATGCCTTTATAATCCCATTATTGAATTTATTTTCAATTTTTTTTACATTTTTTGATTAAAACATATTGTAATTGTTTGTTTGCCTCAGGAAACATGGAGCGAAAGCCATCCATTGTCAAGAAAAGATCATTTATAGCCACTCATGCCTAGAAAAGCCTTATTACTCGGTTTAAATGCCTTTATAATCCCATTATTGAATTTATTTTGAATTGTTTTTATATTTTTTGATTAAAACATATTGTAATTGATTGTTTGCCGTGGGAAACATGGAGCGAAAGCCATCCATTGTCAAGAAAAGATCATTTATAGTCACTCATGCCTAGAAAAGCCTTATTACTCGGTTTAAATGCCTTTATAATCCCATTATTGAATTTATTTTGAATTGTTTTTACATTTTTTGATTAAAACAGATTGTAATTGATTGTTTGCCTCGGGAAACATGGAGCGAAAGCCACCATTTTCAAGAAAAGATCATTTATAGTCACTCATGCCTAGAAAAGCCTCATTTCTCGGTTTAAATGCCTTTATAATCCCATTATTGAATTTATTTTCAATTTTTTTTACATTTTTTGATTAAAACATGTTGTAATTGTTTGTTTGCCTTGGGAAACATGGAGCAAAACCCATCCATTGTCAAGAATAGATCATTTATAGTCACTTATGCCTAAAAAAGCCTTATTACTCGGTTCAAATGCCTTTATAATCCCATTATTGAATTTATTTTGAATTTTTTTTACATTTTTTGATTAAAACATATTGTAATTGATTGTTTGCCTCGGGAAACATGGAGCGAAAGCCATCCATTGTCAAGAAAAGATCATTTATAGTCACTCATGCCTAGAAAAGCCTTATTACTCGGTTTAAATGCCTTTATAATCCCATTATTGAATTTATTTTGAATTGTTTTTACATTTTTTGATTAAAACAGATTGTAATTGATTGTTTGCCTCGGGAAACATGGAGCGAAAGCCATCCATTGTCAAGAAAAGATCATTTATAGTAACTCATGCCTAGAAAAGCCTTATTACTCGGTTTAAATGCCTTTATAATCTCATTATTGAATTTATTTTGAATTTTTTTTACATTTTTTGATTAAAACATATTGTAATTGATTGTTTGCCTCGGGAAACATGGAGCAAAACCCATCCATTGTCAAGAATAGATCATTTATAGTCACTCATGCCTAGAAAAGCCTTATTACTCGGTTTAAATGCCTTTATAATCCCATTATTGAATTTATTTTGAATTGTTTTTAAATTTTATGATTAAAACAGATTGTAATTGATTGTTTGCCTCGGGAAACATGGAGCTAAAGCCATCCATTGTCAAGAAAAGATCATTTATAGTCACTCATGCCTAGAAAAGCCTTATTACTCGGTTTAAATGCTTTTATAATCCCATTATTGAATTTATTTTGAATTGTTTTTAAATTTTATGATTAAAACAGATTGTAATTGATTGTTTGCCTCGGGAAACATGGAGCTAAAGCCATCCATTGTCAAGAAAGGATCATTTATAGTCACTCATGCCTAGAAAAGCCTTATTACTTAGTTTAAATGCCTTTATAATCCCATTATTGAATTTATTTTGAATTGTTTTTACATTTTTGAGTAAAACAGATTGTAATTGATTGTTTGCCTCGGGAAATATGGAGCGAAAGCCACCCATTGTCAAGAAAAGATCATTTATAGGCACTCATGCATAGAAAAGCCTTATTTCTCGGTTTAATGGCCTTTATAATCCCATTATTGAATTTATTTTGAATTGTTTTTACATTTTTTGATTAAAACAGATTGTAATTGATTGTTTGCCTCGGGAAACATGGAGCGAAAGCCATCCATTGTCAAGAAAAGATCATTTATAGTCACTCATGCCTAGAAAAGCCTTATTACTCGGTTTAAATGCCTTTATAATCCCATTATTGAATTTATGTTGAATTTTTTTAAAATTTTTTGATTAAAACAGATTATAATTTATTGTTTACCACGGGAAATATGGAGCGAAAGCCATCCATGGTCAAGAAAAGTTCATTTATAGTCACTTATGCCTAGCAAAGCCTTATTACTCGGTTTAAATGCCTTTATAATCCCATTATTGAATTTATTTTGAATTGTTTTTATATTTTTTGATTAAAACAGATTGTAATTGATTGATTGCCGTGGGAAACATGGAGCGAAGGCCATCCATTGTCAAGAAAACATCATTTATAGCCACTCATGCCTCGAAAAGCCTTATTACTCGGTTTAAATGCCTTTATAATCCCATTATTGAATTTATTTTGAATTTTTTTACATTTTTTGATTAAAACATATTGTAATTGATTGTTTGCCTCGGGAAACATGGAGCAAAAGCCATCCATTGTCAAGAAAAGATCATTTATAGTCACTCATGCCTAGAAAAGCCTTATTACTCGGTTTAAATGCTTTTATAATCCCATTATTGAATTTATTTAGAATTGTTATTACATTTTTTGATTAAAACAGATTGTAATTGATTGTTTGCCTCGGGAAACATGGAGTGAAAGCCATCCATTGTCAAGAAAAGTTCATTTATAGTCACTCATGCCTAGAAAAGCCTTATTACTCGGTTTAAATGCTTTTATAATCCCATTATTGAAGTTATTTTGAATTGTTTTTATATTTTTTTGATTAAAACAGATTGTAATTGATTGTTTGCCTTGGGAAACATGGAGCGAAAGCCATCCATCGTCAAGAAAAGTTCATTTATAGTCTCTCATGCCTAGAAAAGCCTTAATACTCGTTTTAAATGCTTTTATAATCCCATAATTGAATTTAATTTTAATCTTTTTACATTTTTTGATTAAAACAGATTCTAATTGATTGTTTGACTCGGGAAACGTGGAGTGAAAGCCATCCATTGTCAAGAAAAGATCATTTATAGTCACTCATGCCTAGAAAAGCCTTATTACTCGGTTTAAATGCTTTTATAATCCCATTATTGAATTTATTTTCAATTTTTTTTACATTTTTTGATTAAAACATATTGTAATTGATTGTTTGCCTCGGGAAATATGGAGCGAAAGCCATCCATTGTCAAGAAAAGATCATATATAGTCACTCATGCCTAGAAAAGCCTTATTACTCGGTTTAAATGCCTTTATAATCCCATTATTGAATTTATTTTGAATTGTTTTTATATTTTTTGATTAAAACATATTGTAATTGATTGTTTGCCTCGGGAAACATGGAGCAAAAGCCATCCATTGTCAAGAAAAGATCATTTATAGTCACTCATGCCTAGAAAAGCTTTATTACTCGGTTTAAATGCTTTTATAATCCCATTATTGAATTTATTTTGAATTGTTTTTAAATTTTATGATTAAAACAGATTGTAATTGATTGTTTGCCTCGGGAACCATGGAGCTAAAGCCATCCATTGTCAAGAAAAGATCATTTATAGTCACTCATGCCTAGAAAAGCCTTATTACTTAGTTTAAATGCCTTTATAATCCCATTATTGAATTTATTTTGAATTGTTTTTACATTTTTGAGTAAAACAGATTGTAATTGATTGTTTACCTCGGGAAATATGGAGCGAAAGCCACCCATTGTCAAGAAAAGATCATTTATAGGCACTCATGCCTAGAAAAGCCTTATTTCTCGGTTTAATGGCCTTTATAATCCCATTATTGAATTTATTTTGAATTGTTTTTACATTTTTTGATTAAAACGGATTGTAATTGATTGTTTGCCTCGGGAAACATGGAGCGAAAGCCATCCATTGTCAAGAAAAGATCATTTGTAGCCACTCATGCCTAGAAAAGCCTTATTACTCGGTTTAAATGCATTTATAATCCCATTATTGAATTTATTTTGAATTGTTTTTATATTTTTTGATTAAAACAGATTGTAATTGATTGTTTGCCGTGGGAAACATGGAGCGAAAGCCATCCATTGTCAAGAAAAGATCATTTATAGTCACTCATGCCTAGAAAAGCCTTATTACTCGGTTTAAATGCCTTTATAATCCCATTATTGAATTTATGTTGAATTTTTTTTAAATTTTTTGATTAAAACAGATTATAATTTATTGTTTACCTCGGGAAATATGGAGCGAAAGCCATCCATAGTCAAGAAAAGTTCATTTATAGTCACTTATGCCTAGCAAAGCCTTATTACTCAGTTTAAATGCCTTTATAATCCCATTATTGAATTTATTTTGAATTGTTTTTATATTTTTTGATTAAGACAGATTGTAATTGATTGTTTGCCGTGGGAAACATGGAGCGAAAGCCATCCATTGTCAAGAAAACATCATTTATAGCCACTCATGCCTAGAAAAGCCTTATTACTCGGTTTAAATGCCTTTATAATCCCATTATTGAATTTATTTTGAATTGTTTTTACATTTTTTGATTAAAACAGATTGTAATTGATTGTTTGCCTCGGGAAACATGGAGCGAAAGCCATCCATAGTCCAGAAAAGTTCATTTATAGTCACTTATGCCTAGCAAAGCCTTATTACTCGGTTTAAATGCCTTTATAATCCTATTATTGAATTTATTTTGAATTTTTTTTACATTTTTTGATTAAAACAGATTGTAATTGATTGTTTACCTCGGGAAATATGGAGCGAAAGCCATCCATTGCCAAGAAAAGATCATTTATAGTCACTCATGCCTAGAAAAGCCTTATTACTCGGTTTAAATGCCTTTATAATCCCATTATTGAATTTATTTTGAATTGTTTTTACATTTTTTGATTAAAACAGATTGTAATTGATTGTTTGCCTCGAGAAACATGGAGCGAAAGCCATCCATTGTCAAGAAAAGATCATTTATAGCCACTCATGCCTAGAAAAGCCTTATTACTCGGTTTAAATGCCTTTATAATCCCATTATTGAATTTATTTTGAATTGTTTTTATATTTTTTGATTAAAACATATTGTAATTGATTGTTTGCCGTGGGAAACATAGAGCGAAAGCCATCTATTGTCAAGAAAAGATCATTTATAGTCACTCATGCCTAGAAAAGCCTTATTACTCGGTTTAAATGCCTTTATAATCCCATTATTGAATTTATTTTGAATTTTTTTTACATTTTTTGATTAAAACAGATTGTAATTGATTGTTTACCTCGGGAAACATGGAGCGAAAGCCATCCGTAGTCAAGAAAAGTTCATTTATAGTCACTTATGCATAGCAAAGCCTTATTACTCGGTTTAAATGCCTTTATAATCCTATTATTGAATTTATTTTGAATTTTTTTTACATTTTTTGATTAAAACATATTGTAATTGATTGTTTGCCTCGGGAAACATGGAGCAAAACCCATCCATTGTCAAGAATAGGTCATTTATAGTCACTCATGCCTAGAAAAGGCTTATTACTCGGTTTAAATGCTTTTATAATCCCATTATTGAATTTATTTTGAATTTTTTTTACATTTTTTGATTAAAACAGATTGTAATTGATTGTTTGCCTCGGGAAACATGGAGCGAAAGCCATCCATAGTCAAGAAAAGTTCATTTATAGTCACTTATACCTAGCAAAGCCTTATTACTCGATTTAAATGCCTTTATAATCCCATTATTGAATTTATTTTGAATTGTTTTTACATTTTTTGATTAAAACAGATTGTAATTGATTGTTTGCCTCGGGAAACATGGAGCGAAATCCATCCATTGTCAAGAAAAGATCATTTATAGCCACTCATGCCTAGAAAAGCCTTATTACTCGGTTTAAATGCCTTTATAATCCCATTATTGAATTTATTTTGAATTGTTTTTACATTTTTTGATTAAAACAGATTGTAATTGATTGTTTGCCTTGGGAGACATGGAGCGAAAGCCATCCATCGTCAAGAAAAGTTCATTTATAGTCTCTCATACCTAGAAAAGCCTTAATACTCGTTTTAAATGCTTTTATAATCCCATAATTGAATTTAATTTTAATCTTTTTACATTTTTTGATTAAAACAGATTCTAATTGATTGTTTGCCTCGGGAAACGTGGAGTGAAAGCCATCCATTGTCAACAAAAGATCATTTATAGTCACTCATGCCTAGAAAAGCCTTATTACTCGGTTTAAATGCCTTTATAATCCCATTATTGAATTTATTTTGAATTTTTTTTACACTTTTTGATTAAAACAGATTGTAATTGATTGTTTGCCTCGGGAAACATGGAGCGAAAGCCATCCATAGTGAAGAAAAGTTCATTTATAGTCACTTATGCCTAGGAAAGCCTTATTACTCGGTTTAAATGCCTTTATAATCCCATTATTGAATTTATTTTGAATTGTTTTTACATTTTTTGATTAAAACAGATTGTAATTGATTGTTTGCCTCGAGAAATATGGAGCGAAAGCCATCCATTGTCAAGAAAAGATCATTTATAGTCACTCATGCCTAGAAAAGCCTTATTACTCGGTTTAAATGCCTTTATAATCCCATTATTGAATTTATTTTGAATTGTTTTTATATTTTTTGATTAAAACAGAATGTAATTGATTGTTTGCCGTGGGAAACATGGAGCGAAAGGCATCCATTGTCAAGAAAAGATCATTTATAGCCACTCATGCCTAGAAAAGCCTTATTACTCGGTTTAAATGCCTTTATAGTCCCATTATTGAATTTATTTTGAATTTTTTTTACATTTTTTGATTAAAACAGATTGTAATTGATTGTTTACCTCGGGAAATATGGAGCAAAAGCCATCCATTGCCAAGAAAAGATCATTTATAGTCACTCATGCCTAGAAAAGCCTTATTACTCGGTTTAAATGCCTTTATAATCCCATTATTGAATTTATTTTGAATTGTTTTTACATTTTTTGATTAAAACAGATTGTAATTGATTGTTTGCCTCGGGAAACATGGAGCGAAAGCCATCCATTGTCAAGAAAAGATCATTTATAGCCACTCATGCCTAGAAAAGCCTTATTACTCGGTTTAAATGCCTTTATAATCCCATTATTGAATTTATTTTGAATTGTTTTTATATTTTTTGATTAAAACATATTGTAATTGATTATTTGTCGTGGGAAACATGGAGCGAAAGCCATCCATTGTCAAGAAAAGATCATTTATAGTCACTCATGCCTAGAAAAGCCTTATTACTCGGTTTAAATGCCTTTATAATCCCATTATTGAATTTATTTTGAATTTTTTTTACATTTTTTGATTAAAACAGATTGTAATTGATTGTTTACCTCGGGAAACATGGAGCGAAAGCCATCCATAGTCAAGAAAAGTTCATTTATAGTCACTTATGCCTAGCAAAGCCTTATTACTCGGTTTAAATGCCTTTATAATCCTATTATTGAATTTATTTTGAATTTTTTTTACATTTTTTGATTAAAACATATTGTAATTGATTGTTTGCATCGGGAAACATAGAGCAAAACCCATCCATTGTCTAGACTAGATCATTTATAGTCACTCATGCCTAGAAAAGCCTTATTACTCGGTTTAAATGCTTTTATAATCCCATTATTGAATTTATTTTGAATTTTTTTTACATTTTTGGATTAAAACAGATTGTAATTGATTGTTTGCCTCAGGAAACATGGAGCGAAAGCCATCCACAGTCAAGAAAAGTTCATTTATAGTCACTTATACCTAGCAAAGCCTTATTACTCGATTTAAATGCCTTTATAATCCCATTATTAAATTTATTTTGAATTGTTTTTACATTTTTTGATTAAAACAGATTGTAATTGATTGTTTGCCTCGAGAAATATGGAGCGAAAGCCATCCATTGTCAAGAAAAGATCATTTATAGTCACTCATGCCTAGAAAAGCCTTATTACTCGGTTTAAATGCCTTTATAATCCCATTATTGAATTTTTTTTGAATTTTTTTTACACTTTTTGATTAAAACAGATTGTAATTGATTGTTTGCCTCGGGAAACATGGAGCGAAAGCCATCCATAGTGAAGAAAAGTTCATTTATAGTCACTTATGCCTAGGAAAGCCTTATTACTCGGTTTAAATGCCTTTATAATCCCATTATTGAATTTATTTTGAATTGTTTTTACATTTTTTGATTAAAACAGATTGTAATTGATTGTTTGCCTCGAGAAATATGGAGCGAAAGCCATCCATTGTCAAGAAAAGATCATTTATAGTCACTCATGCCTAGAAAAGCCTTATTACTCGGTTTAAATGCCTTTATAATCCCATTATTGAATTTATTTTGAATTGTTTTTATATTTTTTGATTAAAACAGATTGTAATTGATTGTTTGCCGTGGGAAACATGGAGCGAAAGGCATCCATTGTCAAGAAAAGATCATTTATAGCCACTCATGCCTAGAAAAGCCTTATTACTCGGTTTAAATGCCTTTATAGTCCCATTATTGAATTTATTTTGAATTTTTTTTACATTTTTTGATTAAAACAGATTGTAATTGATTGTTTACCTCGGGAAATATGGAGCGAAAGCCATCCATTGCCAAGAAAAGATCATTTATAGTCACTCATGCCTAGAAAAGCCTTATTACTCGGTTTAAATGCCTTTATAATCCCATTATTGAATTTATTTTGAATTGTTTTTACATTTTTTGATTAAAACAGATTGTAATTGATTGTTTGCCTCGGGAAACATGGAGCGAAAGCCATCCATTGTCAAGAAAAGATCATTTATAGCCACTCATGCCTAGAAAAGCCTTATTACTCGGTTTAAATGCCTTTATAATCCCATTATTGAATTTATTTTGAATTGTTTTTATATTTTTTGATTAAAACATATTGTAATTGATTATTTGTCGTGGGAAACATGGAGCGAAAGCCATCCATTGTCAAGAAAAGATCATTTATAGTCACTCATGCCTAGAAAAGCCTTATTACTCGGTTTAAATGCCTTTATAATCCCATTATTGAATTTATTTTGAATTTTTTTTACATTTTTTGATTAAAACAGATTGTAATTGATTGTTTACCTCGGGAAACATGGAGCGAAAGCCATCCATAGTCAAGAAAAGTTCATTTATAGTCACTTATGCCTAGCAAAGCCTTATTACTCGGTTTAAATGCCTTTATAATCCTATTATTGAATTTATTTTGAATTTTTTTTACATTTTTTGATTAAAACATATTGTAATTGATTGTTTGCATCGGGAAACATAGAGCAAAACCCATCCATTGTCAAGACTAGATCATTTATAGTCACTCATGCCTAGAAAAGCCTTATTACCCGGTTTAAATGCTTTTATAATCCCATTATTGAATTTATTTTGAATTTTTTTTACATTTTTGGATTAAAACAGATTGTAATTGATTGTTTGCCTCAGGAAACATGGAGCGAAAGCCATCCACAGTCAAGAAAAGTTCATTTATAGTCACTTATACCTAGCAAAGCCTTATTACTCGATTTAAATGCCTTTATAATCCCATTATTAAATTTATTTTGAATTGTTTATACATTTTTTGATTAAAACAGATTGTAATTGATTGTTTGCCTCGGGAAACATGGAGCGAAATCCATCCATTGTCAAGAAAAGATCATTTATAGCCACTCATGCCTAGAAAAGCCTTATTACTCGGTTTAAATGCCTTTATAATCCCATTATTGAATTTATTTTGAATTGTTTTTACATTTTTTGATTAAAACAGATTGTAATTGATTGTTTGCCTCGGGAAACATGGAGCGAAAGCCATCCATAGTCAAGAAAAGTTCATTTATAGTCACTTATGCCTAGCAAAGCCTTATTACTCGGTTTAAATGCCTTTATAATCCCATTATTGAATTTATTTTGAATTTTTTTTACATTTTTTGATTAAAACAGATTGTAATTGATTGTTTGCCTCGGGAAACATGGAGCGAAAGCCATCCATAGTCAAGAAAAGTTCATTTATAGTCACTTATGCCTAGCAAAGCCTTATCACTCGGTTTAAATGCCTTTATAATCCCATTATTGAATTTATTTTGAATTGTTTTTACATTTTTTTATTAAAACAGATTGTAATTGATTGTTTGCCTCGGGAAACATGGAGCGAAAACCATCCATTGTCAAGAAAAGATCATTTATAGTCACTAATGCCTAGAAAAGCCTTATTACTCGGTTTAAATGCCTTTATAATCCCATTATTGAATTTATTTTGAATTTTTTTTACATTTTTTGATTAAAACAGATTGTAATTGATTGTTTACCTCGGGAAACATAGAGCGAAAGCCATCCATAGTCAAGAAAAGTTCATTTACAGTCACTTATGCCTAGCAAAGCCTTATTACTCGGTTTAAATGCCTTTATAATCCCATTATTGAATTTATTTTGAATTTTTTTTACATTTTTTGATTAAAACATATTGTAAATGATTGTTTGTTTCGGGAAACATGGACCAAAACCCATCCATTGTCAAGAATAGATCATTTATAGTCACTCATGCCTAGAAAAGCCTTATTAGTCGGTTTAAATGCTTTTATAATCCCATTATTGAATTTATTTTGAATTGTTTTTACATTTTTTGATTAAAACAGATTGTAATTGATTGTTTGCCTCGGGAAACATGGAGCGAAAGCCATCCATTGTCAAGAAAAGATCATTTATAGTCACTCATGCCTAGAAAAGCCTTATTACTCGGTTTAAATGCCTTTATAATCCCATTATTGAATTTATTTTGAATTGTTTTTACATTTTTTGATTAAAACAGATTGTAATTGATTGTTTACCTCGGGAAATATGGAGCGAAAGCCATCCATTGCCAAGAAAAGATCATTTATAGTCACTCATGCCTAGAAAAGCCTTATTACTCGGTTTAAATGCCTTTATAATCCCATTATTGAATTTATTTTGAATTGTTTTTACATTTTTTGATTAAAACAGATTGTAATTGATTGTTTGCCTCGGGAAACATGGAGCGAAAGCCATCCATTGTCAAGAAAAGATCATTTATAGCCACTCATGCCTAGAAAAGCCTTATTACTCGGTTTAAATGCCTTTATAATCCCATTATTGAATTTATTTTGAATTGTTTTTATATTTTTTGATTAAAACATATTGTAATTGATTGTTTGTCGTGGGAAACATGGAGCGAAAGCCATCCATTGTCAAGAAAAGATCATTTATAGTCACTCATGCCTAGAAAAGCCTTATTACTCGGTTTAAATGCCTTTATAATCCCATTATTGAATTTATTTTGAATTTTTTTTACATTTTTTGATTAAAACAGATTGTAATTGATTGTTTGCCTCGGGAAACATGGAGCGAAAACCATCCATTGTCAAGAAAAGATCATTTATAGTCACTCATGCCTAGAAAAGCCTTATTACTCGGTTTAAATGCTTTTATAATCCCATTATTGAATTTATTTTGAATTGTTTTTACATTTTTTGATTAAAACAGATTGTAATTGATTGTTTGCCTCGGGAAACATGGAGTGAAAGCCATCCATTGTCAAGAAAAGTTCATTTATAGTCACTTATGCCTAGCAAAGCCTTATTACTCGGTTTAAATGCCTTTATAATCCCATTATTGA
Source organism: Theobroma cacao (assembly GCF_053813885.1). NCBI lineage: Eukaryota > Viridiplantae > Streptophyta > Magnoliopsida > Malvales > Malvaceae > Theobroma > Theobroma cacao. Next base: position 29,281,728 of record NC_142645.1, on the reverse strand, counting down.
ATTTATTTTGAATTGTTTTTACATTTTTTCATTAAAACAGATTGTAATTGATTGTTTGCCTCGGGAAACAGGGAGCGAAATCCATCCATTGTCAAGAAAAGATCATTTTAAGCCACTCATGCCTAGAAAAGCCTTATTACTCGGTTTAAATGCCTTTATAATCCCATTATTGAATTTATTTTGAATTCTTTTTACATTTTTTGATTAAAACAGATTGTAATTGATTGTTTGCCTCGAGAAACATGGAGCGAAAACCATCCATTGTCAAGAAAAGATCATTTATAGTCACTCATGCCTAGAAAAGCCTTATTACTCGGTTTAAATGTTTTTATAATCCCATTATTGAATTTATTTTGAATTTTTTTTACTTTTTTTGATTAAAACAGATTGTAATTGATTGTTTGCCATGGGAAACATGGAGCGAAAGCCATCCATTGTCAAGAAAAGATCATTTATAGCCACTCATGCCTAGAAAAGCCTTCTTACTCGGTTTAAATGCCTTTATAATCCCATTATTGAATTTATTTTGAATTGTTTTTACATTTTTTGATTAAAACAGATTGTAATTGATTGTTTGCCTCGGGAAACATGGAGCGAAAACCATCCATTGTCAAGAAAAGATCATTTATAGTCACTCATGCCTAGAAAAGCCTTATTACACGGTTTAAATGCTTTTATAATCCCATTATTGAATTTATTTTGAATTTTTTTTACATTTTTTGATTAAAACAGATTGTAATTGATTGTTTACCTCGGGAAACATGGAGCGAAAGCCATCCATAGTCAAGAAAAGTTCATTTATAGTCACTTATGCCTAGCAAAGCCTTATTACTCGGTTTAAATGCCTTTATAATCCCATTATTGAATTTATTTTGAATTGTTTTTATATTTTTTGATTAAAACAGATTGTAATTGATTGTTTGCCATGGGAAACATGGAGCCAAAGCCATCCATTGTCAAGAAAAGTTCATTTATAGTCACTCATGCCTAGAAAAGCCTTATTACTCGGTTTAAATGCCTTTATAATCCCATTATTGAAGTTATTTTGAATTGTTTTTATATTTTTTGATTAAAACAGATTGTAATTGATTGTTTGCCTTGGGAAACATGGAGCGAAAGCCATCCATCGTCAAGAAAAGTTCATTTATAGTCACTCATGCCTACAAAAGCCTTAATACTCGTTTTAAATGCTTTTATAATCCCATAATTGAATTTAAGTTGAATCTTTTTACATTTTTTGATTAAAACAGATTCTAATTGATTGTTTGGCGCGGGAAACGTGGAGTGAAAGCCATCCATTGTCAAGAAAAGATCATTTATAGTCACTCATGCCAAGAAAAGCCTTATTACTCGGTTTAAATGCCTTTATAATCGCATTATTGAATTTATTTTGAATTTTTTTTACACTTTTTGATTAAAACAGATTGTAATTGATTGTTTGCCTCGGGAAACATGGAGCGAAAGCCATCCATAGTCAAGAAAAGTTCATTTATAGTCACTTATGCCTAGCAAAGCCTTATTACTCGGTTTAAATGCCTTTATAATCCCATTATTGAATTTATTTTGAATTGTTTTTACATTTTTTGATTAAAACAGATTGTAATTGATTGTTTGCGTCGGGAAACATGGAGCGAAAGCCATCCATTGTCAAGAAAAGATCATTAATAGCCACTCATGCCTAGAAAAGCCTTATTACTCGGTTGAAATGCCTTTATAATCCCATTATTGAATTTATTTTGAATTGTTTTTACATTTTTTTATTAAAACAGATTGTAATTGATTGTTTGCCTCGGGAAACATGGAGCGAAAACCATCCATTGTCAAGAAAAGATCATTTATAGTCACTAATGCCTAGAAAAGCCTTATTACTCGGTTTAAATGCCTTTATAATCCCATTATTGAATTTATTTTGAATTTTTTTTACATTTTTTGATTAAAACAGATTGTAATTGATTGTTTACCTCGGGAAACATAGAGCGAAAGCCATCCATAGTCAAGAAAAGTTCATTTACAGTCACTTATGCCTAGCAAAGCCTTATTACTCGGTTTAAATGCCTTTATAATCCCATTATTGAATTTATTTTGAATTTTTTTTACATTTTTTGATTAAAACATATTGTAAATGATTGTTTGTTTCGGGAAACATGGACCAAAACCCATCCATTGTCAAGAATAGATCATTTATAGTCACTCATGCCTAGAAAAGCCTTATTAGTCGGTTTAAATGCTTTTATAATCCCATTATTGAATTTATTTTGAATTGTTTTTACATTTTTTGATTAAAACAGATTGTAATTGATTGTTTGCCTCGGGAAACATGGAGCGAAAGCCATCCATTGTCAAGAAAAGTTCATTTATAGTCACTCATGCCTAGAAAAGCCTTATTACTCGGTTTAAATGCCTTTATAATCCCATTATTGAATTTATTTTGAATTGTTTTTACATTTTTTGATTAAAACAGATTGTAATTGATTGTTTACCTCGGGAAATATGGAGCGAAAGCCATCCATTGCCAAGAAAAGATCATTTATAGTCACTCATGCCTAGAAAAGCCTTATTACTCGGTTTAAATGCCTTTATAATCCCATTATTGAATTTATTTTGAATTGTTTTTACATTTTTTGATTAAAACAGATTGTAATTGATTGTTTGCCTCGGGAAACATGGAGCGAAAGCCATCCATTGTCAAGAAAAGATCATTTATAGCCACTCATGCCTAGAAAAGCCTTATTACTCGGTTTAAATGCCTTTATAATCCCATTATTGAATTTATTTTGAATTGTTTTTATTTTTTTTGATTAAAACATATTGTAATTGATTGTTTGTCGTGGGAAACATGGAGCGAAAGCCATCCATTGTCAAGAAAAGATCATTTATAGTCACTCATGCCTAGAAAAGCCTTATTACTCGGTTTAAATGCCTTTATAATCCCATTATTGAATTTATTTTGAATTTTTTTTACATTTTTTGATTAAAACAGATTGTAATTGATTCTTTGCCTCGGGAAACATGGAGCGAAAACCATCCATTGTCAAGAAAAGATCATTTATAGTCACTCATGCCTAGAAAAGCCTTATTACTCGGTTTAAATGCTTTTATAATCCCATTATTGAATTTATTTTGAATTGTTTTTACATTTTTTGATTAAAACAGATTGTAATTGATTGTTTGCCTCGGGAAACATGGAGTGAAAGCCATCCATTGTCAAGAAAAGTTCATTTATAGTCACTTATGCCTAGCAAAGCCTTATTACTCGGTTTAAATGCCTTTATAATCCCATTATTGAATTTATTTTGAATTGTTTTTACATTTTTTGATTAAAACAGATTGTAATTGATTGTTTGCCTCGGGAAACAGGGAGCGAAATCCATCCATTGTCAAGAAAAGATCATTTATAGCCACTCATGCCTAGAAAAGCCTTATTACTCGGTTTAAATGCCTTTATAATCCCATTACTGAATTTATTTTGAATTCTTTTTACATTTTTTGATTAAAACAGATTGTAATTGATTGTTTGCCTCGAGAAACATGGAGCGAAAACCATCCATTGTCAAGAAAAGATCATTTATAGTCACTCATGCCTAGAAAAGCCTTATTACTCGGTTTAAATGTTTTTATAATCCCATTATTGAATTTATTTTGAATTTTTTTTACTTTTTTTGATTAAAACAGATTGTAATTGATTGTTTGCCATGGGAAACATGGAGCGAAAGCCATCCATTGTCAAGAAAAGATCATTTATAGCCACTCATGCCTAGAAAAGCCTTATTACTCGGTTTAAATGCCTTTATAATCCCATTATTGAATTTATTTTGAATTGTTTTTACATTTTTTGATTAAAACAGATTGTAATTGATTGTTTGCCTCGGGAAACATGGAGCGAAAACCATCCATTGTCAAGAAAAGATCATTTATAGTCACTCATGCCTAGAAAAGCCTTATTACTCGGTTTAAATGCCTTTATAATCCCATTATTGAATTTATTTTGAATTGTTTTTACATTTTTTGATTAAAACAGATTGTAATTGATTGTTTGCCTCGGGAAACATGGAGCGAAAGCCATCCATTGTCAAGAAAAGATCATTTATAGCCACTCATGCCTAGAAAAGCCTTATTACTCGGTTTAAATGCCTTTATAATCCCATTATTGAATTTATTTTGAATTGTTTTTATATTTTTTGATTAAAACATATTGTAATTGATTGTTTGTCGTGGGAAACATGGAGCGAAAGCCATCCATTGTCAAGAAAAGATCATTTATAGTCACTCATGCCTAGAAAAGCCTTATTACTCGGTTTAAATGCCTTTATAATCCCATTATTGAATTTATTTTGAATTGTTTTTACATTTTTTGATTAAAACAGATTGTAATTGATTGTTTGCCTCGGGAAACATGGAGCGAAGGCCATCCATTGTCAAGAAAAGATCATTTATAGCCACTCATGCCTAGAAAAGCCTTATTACTCGGTTTAAATGCCTTTATAATCCCATTATTGAATTTATTTTGAATTGTTTTTATATTTTTTGATTAAAACATATTGTAATTGATTGTTTGTCGTGGGAAACATGGAGCGAAAGCCATCCATTGTCAAGAAAAGATCATTTATAGTCACTCATGCCTAGAAAAGCCTTATTACTCGGTTTAAATGCCTTTATAATCCCATTATTGAATTTATTTTGAATTTTTTTTACATTTTTTGATTAAAATAGATTGTAATTGATTGTTTGCCTCGAGAAACATGGAGCGAAAACCATCCATTGTCAAGAAAAGATCATTTATAGTCACTCATGCCTAGAAAAGCCTTATTACTCGGTTTAAATGTTTTTATAATCCCATTATTGAATGTATTTTGAATTTTTTTTACTTTTTTTGATTAAAACAGATTGTAATTGATTGTTTGCCATGGGAAACATGGAGCGAAAGCCATCCATTGTCAAGAAAAGATCATTTATAGCCACTCATGCCTAGAAAAGCCTTCTTACTCGGTTTAAATGCCTTTATAATCCCATTATTGAATTTATTTTGAATTGTTTTTACATTTTTTGATTAAAACAGATTGTAATTGATTGTTTGCCTCGGGAAACATGGAGCGAAAACCATCCATTGTCAAGAAAAGATCATTTATAGTCACTCATGCCTAGAAAAGCCTTATTACACGGTTTAAATGCTTTTATAATCCCATTATTTAATTTATTTTGAATTTTTTTTACATTTTTTGATTAAAATAGATTGTAATTGATTGTTTACCTCGGGAAACATGGAGCGAAAGCCATCCATAGTCAAGAAAAGTTCATTTATAGTCACTTATGCCTAGCAAAGCCTTATTACTCGGTTTAAATGCCTTTATAATCCCATTATTGAATTTATTTTGAATTGTTTTTATATTTTTTGATTAAAACAGATTGTAATTGATTGTTTGCCATGGGAAACATGGAGCCAAAGCCATCCATTGTCAAGAAAAGTTCATTTATAGTCACTCATGCCTAGAAAAGCCTTATTACTCGGTTTAAATGCCTTTATAATCCCATTATTGAAGTTATTTTGAATTGTTTTTATATTTTTTGATTAAAACAGATTGTAATTGATTGTTTGCCTTGGGAAACATGGAGCGAAAGCCATCCATCGTCAAGAAAAGTTCATTTATAGTCACTCATGCCTACAAAAGCCTTAATACTCGTTTTAAATGCTTTTATAATCCCATAATTGAATTTAAGTTGAATCTTTTTACATTTTTTGATTAAAACAGATTCTAATTGATTGTTTGGCGCGGGAAACGTGGAGTGAAAGCCATCCATTGTCAAGAAAAGATCATTTATAGTCACTCATGCCAAGAAAAGCCTTATTACTCGGTTTAAATGCCTTTATAATCGCATTATTGAATTTATTTTGAATTTTTTTTACACTTTTTGATTAAAACAGATTGTAATTGATTGTTTGCCTCGGGAAACATGGAGCAAAAGCCATCCATAGTCAAGAAAAGTTCATTTATAGTCACTTATGCCTAGCAAAGCCTTATTACTCGGTTTAAATGCCTTTATAATCCCATTATTGAATTTATTTTGAATTGTTTTTACATTTTTTGATTAAAACAGATTGTAATTGATTGTTTGCGTCAGGAAACATGGAGCGAAAGCCATCCATTGTCAAGAAAAGATCATTAATAGCCACTCATGCCTAGAAAAGCCTTATTACTCGGTTGAAATGCCTTTATAATCCCATTATTGAATTTATTTTGAATTGTTTTTACATTTTTTTATTAAAACAGATTGTAATTGATTGTTTGCCTCGGGAAACATGGAGCGAAAACCATCCATTGTCAAGAAAAGATCATTTATAGTCACTAATGCCTAGAAAAGCCTTATTACTCGGTTTAAATGCCTTTATAATCCCATTATTGAATTTATTTTGAATTTTTTTTACATTTTTTGATTAAAACAGATTGTAATTGATTGTTTACCTCGGGAAACATAGAGCGAAAGCCATCCATAGTCAAGAAAAGTTCATTTACAGTCACTTATGCCTAGCAAAGCCTTATTACTCGGTTTAAATGCCTTTATAATCCCATTATTGAATTTATTTTGAATTTTTTTTACATTTTTTGATTAAAACATATTGTAAATGATTGTTTGTTTCGGGAAACATGGACCAAAACCCATCCATTGTCAAGAATAGATCATTTATAGTCACTCATGCCTAGAAAAGCCTTATTAGTCGGTTTAAATGCTTTTATAATCCCATTATTGAATTTATTTTGAATTGTTTTTACATTTTTTGATTAAAACAGATTGTAATTGATTGTTTGCCTCGGGAAACATGGAGCGAAAGCCATCCATTGTCAAGAAAAGTTCATTTATAGTCACTCATGCCTAGAAAAGCCTTATTACTCGGTTTAAATGCCTTTATAATCCCATTATTGAATTTATTTTGAATTGTTTTTACATTTTTTGATTAAAACAGATTGTAATTGATTGTTTACCTCGGGAAATATGGAGCGAAAGCCATCCATTGCCAAGAAAAGATCATTTATAGTCACTCATGCCTAGAAAAGCCTTATTACTCGGTTTAAATGCCTTTATAATCCCATTATTGAATTTATTTTGAATTGTTTTTACATTTTTTGATTAAAACAGATTGTAATTGATTGTTTGCCTCGGGAAACATGGAGCGAAAGCCATCCATTGTCAAGAAAAGATCATTTATAGCCACTCATGCCTAGAAAAGCCTTATTACTCGGTTTAAATGCCTTTATAATCCCATTATTGAATTTATTTTGAATTGTTTTTATTTTTTTTGATTAAAACATATTGTAATTGATTGTTTGTCGTGGGAAACATGGAGCGAAAGCCATCCATTGTCAAGAAAAGATCATTTATAGTCACTCATGCCTAGAAAAGCCTTATTACTCGGTTTAAATGCCTTTATAATCCCATTATTGAATTTATTTTGAATTTTTTTTACATTTTTTGATTAAAACAGATTGTAATTGATTCTTTGCCTCGGGAAACATGGAGCGAAAACCATCCATTGTCAAGAAAAGATCATTTATAGTCACTCATGCCTAGAAAAGCCTTATTACTCGGTTTAAATGCTTTTATAATCCCATTATTGAATTTATTTTGAATTGTTTTTACATTTTTTGATTAAAACAGATTGTAATTGATTGTTTGCCTCGGGAAACATGGAGTGAAAGCCATCCATTGTCAAGAAAAGTTCATTTATAGTTACTTATGCCTAGCAAAGCCTTATTACTCGGTTTAAATGCCTTTATAATCCCATTATTGAATTTATTTTGAATTGTTTTTACATTTTTTGATTAAAACAGATTGTAATTGATTGTTTGCCTCGGGAAACAGGGAGCGAAATCCATCCATTGTCAAGAAAAGATCATTTATAGCCACTCATGCCTAGAAAAGCCTTATTACTCGGTTTAAATGCCTTTATAATCCCATTACTGAATTTATTTTGAATTCCTTTTACATTTTTTGATTAAAACAGATTGTAATTGATTGTTTGCCTCGAGAAACATGGAGCGAAAACCATCCATTGTCAAGAAAAGATCATTTATAGTCACTCATGCCTAGAAAAGCCTTATTACTCGGTTTAAATGTTTTTATAATCCCATTATTGAATTTATTTTGAATTTTTTTTACTTTTTTTGATTAAAACAGATTGTAATTGATTGTTTGCCATGGGAAACATGGAGCGAAAGCCATCCATTGTCAAGAAAAGATCATTTATAGCCACTCATGCCTAGAAAAGCCTTCTTACTCGGTTTAAATGCCTTTATAATCCCATTATTGAATTTATTTTGAATTGTTTTTACATTTTTTGATTAAAACAGATTGTAATTGATTGTTTGCCTCGGGAAACATGGAGCGAAAACCATCCATTGTCAAGAAAAGATCATTTATAGTCACTCATGCCTAGAAAAGCCTTATTACTCGGTTTAAATGCCTTTATAATCCCATTATTGAATTTATTTTGAATTGTTTTTACATTTTTTGATTAAAACAGATTGTAATTGATTGTTTGCCTCGGGAAACATGGAGCGAAAGCCATCCATTGTCAAGAAAAGATCATTTATAGCCACTCATGCCTAGAAAAGCCTTATTACTCGGTTTAAATGCCTTTATAATCCCATTATTGAATTTATTTTGAATTGTTTTTATATTTTTTGATTAAAACATATTGTAATTGATTGTTTGTCGTGGGAAACATGGAGCGAAAGCCATCCATTGTCAAGAAAAGATCATTTATAGTCACTCATGCCTAGAAAAGCCTTATTACTCGGTTTAAATGCCTTTATAATCCCATTATTGAATTTATTTTGAATTTTTTTTACATTTTTTGATTAAAACAGATTGTAATTGATTGTTTGCCTCGGGAAACATGGAGCGAAAACCATCCATTGTCAAGAAAAGATCATTTATAGTCACTCATGCCTAGAAAAGCCTTATTACTCGGTTTAAATGCTTTTATAATCCCATTATTGAATTTATTTTGAATTGTTTTTACATTTTTTGATTAAAACAGATTGTAATTGATTGTTTGCCTCGGGAAACATGGAGTGAAAGCCATCCATTGTCAAGAAAAGTTCATTTATAGTCACTTATGCCTAGCAAAGCCTTATTACTCGGTTTAAATGCCTTTATAATCCCATTATTGAATTTATTTTGAATTGTTTTTACATTTTTTGATTAAAACAGATTGTAATTGATTGTTTGCCTCGGGAAACAGGGAGCGAAATCCATCCATTGTCAAGAAAAGATCATTTATAGCCACTCATGCCTAGAAAAGCCTTATTACTCGGTTTAAATGCCTTTATAATCCCATTATTGAATTTATTTTGAATTCTTTTTACATTTTTTGATTAAAACAGATTGTAATTGATTGTTTGCCTCGAGAAACATGGAGCGAAAACCATCCATTGTCAAGAAAAGATCATTTATAGTCACTCATGCCTAGAAAAGCCTTATTACTCGGTTTAAATGTTTTTATAATCCCATTATTGAATTTATTTTGAATTTTTTTTACTTTTTTTGATTAAAACAGATTGTAATTGATTGTTTGCCATGGGAAACATGGAGCGAAAGCCATCCATTGTCAAGAAAAGATCATTTATAGCCACTCATGCCTAGAAAAGCCTTCTTACTCGGTTTAAATGCCTTTATAATCCCATTATTGAATTTATTTTGAATTTTTTTTACATTTTTTGATTAAAACAGATTGTAATTGATTGTTTGCCTCGGGAAACATGGAGCGAAAACCATCCATTGTCAAGAAAAGATCATTTATAGTCACTCATGCCTAGAAAAGCCTTATTACTCGGTTTAAATGCCTTTATAATCCCATTATTGAATTTATTTTGAATTGTTTTTATATTTTTTGATTAAAACATATTGTAATTGATTGTTTGTCGTGGGAAACATGGAGCGAAAGCCATCCATTGTCAAGAAAAGATCATTTATAGTCACTCATGCCTAGAAAAGCCTTATTACTCGGTTTAAATGCCTTTATAATCCCATTATTGAATTTATTTTGAATTTTTTTTATATTTTTTGATTAAAACAGATTGTAATTGATTGTTTACCTCGGGAAACATGGAGCGAAAGCCATCCATAGTCAAGAAAAGTTCATTTATAGTCACTTATGCCTAATAAAGCCTTATTACTCGGTTTAAATGCCTTTATAATCCTATTATTGAATTTATTTTGAATTTTTTTTACATTTTTTGATTAAAACATATTGTAATTGATTGTTTGCATCGGGAAACATGGAGCAAAACCCATCCATTGTCAAGACTAGATCATTTATAGTAACTCATGCCTAGAAAAGCCTTATTACTCGGTTTAAATGCTTTTATAATCCCATTATTGAATTTATTTTGAATTTTTTTTACATTTTTGGATTAAAACAGATTGTAATTGATTGTTTGCCTCAGGAAACATGGAGCGAAAGCCATCCATAGTCAAGAAAAGTTCATTTATAGTCACTTATACCTAGCAAAGCCTTATTACTCGATTTAAATGCCTTTATAATCCCATTATTAAATTTATTTTGAATTGTTTATACATTTTTTGATTAAAACAGATTGTAATTGATTGTTTGCCTCGGGAAACATGGAGCGAAATCCATCCATTGTCAAGAAAAGATCATTTATAGCCACTCATGCCTAGAAAAGCCTTATTACTCGGTTTAAATGCCTTTATAATCCCATTATTGAATTTATTTTGAATTGTTTTTACATTTTTAGATTAAAACAGATTGTAATTGATTGTTTGCCTCGGGAAACATGGAGCGAAAGCCATCCATAGTCAAGAAAAGTTCATTTATAGTCACTTATGCCTAGCAAAGCCTTATTACTCGGTTTAAATGCCTTTATAATCCCATTATTGTATTTATTTTGAATTTTTTTTACATTTTTTGATTAAAACAGATTGTAATTGATTGTTTGCCTCGGGAAACATGGAGCGAAAGCCATCCATAGTCAAGAAAAGTTCATTTATAGTCACTTATGCCTAGCAAAGCCTTATTACTCGGTTTAAATGCCTTTATAATCCCATTATTGAATTTATTTTGAATTGTTTTTACATTTTTGATTAAAACAGATTGTAATTGATTGTTTGCCTCGGGAAACATGGAGCGAAAGCCATCCATTGTCAAGAAAAGATCATTTATAGCCACTCATGCGTAGAAAAGCCTTATTACTCGGTTTAAATGCCTTTATAATCCCATTATTGAATTTATTTTGAATTGTTTTTACATTTTTTGATTAAAACAGATTGTAATTGATTGTTTGCCTCGGGAAACATGGAGCGAAAACCATCCATTGTCAAGAAAAGATCATTTATAGTCACTCATGCCTAGAAAAGCCTTATTACTCGGTTTAAATGCTTTTATAATCCCATTATTGAATTTATTTTGAATTGTTTTTACATTTTTTGATTAAAACAGATTGTAATTGATTGTTTGCCTCGGGAAACATGGAGTGAAAGCCATCCATTGTCAAGAAAAGTTCATTTATAGTCACTTATGCCGAGCAAAGCCTTATTACTCGGTTTAAATTCCTTTATAATCCCATTATTGAATTTATTTTGAATTGTTTTTACATTTTTTGATTAAAACAGATTGTAATTGATTGTTTGCCTCGGGAAACAGGGAGCGAAATCCATCCATTGTCAAGAAAAGATCATTTATAGCCACTCATGCCTAGAAAAGCCTTATTACTCGGTTTAAATGCCTTTATAATCCCATTATTGAATTTATTTTGAATTCTTTTTACATTTTTTGATTAAAACAGATTGTAATTGATTGTTTGCCTCGAGAAACATGGAGCGAAAACCATCCATTGTCAAGAAAAGATCATTTATAGTCACTCATGCCTAGAAAAGCCTTATTACTCGGTTTAAATGTTTTTATAATCCCATTATTGAATGTATTTTGAATTTTTTTTACTTTTTTTGATTAAAACAGATTGTAATTGATTGTTTGCCATGGGAAACATGGAGCGAAAGCCATCCATTGTCAAGAAAAGATCATTTATAGCCACTCATGCCTAGAAAAGCCTTCTTACTCGGTTTAAATGCCTTTATAATCCCATTATTGAATTTATTTTGAATTGTTTTTACATTTTTTGATTAAAACAGATTGTAATTGATTGTTTGCCTCGGGAAACATGGAGCGAAAACCATCCATTGTCAAGAAAAGATCATTTATAGTCACTCATGCCTAGAAAAGCCTTATTACACGGTTTAAATGCTTTTATAATCCCATTATTGAATTTATTTTGAATTTTTTTTACATTTTTTGATTAAAATAGATTGTAATTGATTGTTTACCTCGGGAAACATGGAGCGAAAGCCATCCATAGTCAAGAAAAGTTCATTTATAGTCACTTATGCCTAGCAAAGCCTTATTACTCGGTTTAAATGCCTTTATAATCCCATTATTGAATTTATTTTGAATTGTTTTTATATTTTTTGATTAAAACAGATTGTAATTGATTGTTTGCCATGGGAAACATGGAGCCAAAGCCATCCATTGTCAAGAAAAGTTCATTTATAGTCACTCATGCCTAGAAAAGCCTTATTACTCGGTTTAAATGCCTTTATAATCCCATTATTGAAGTTATTTTGAATTGTTTTTATATTTTTTGATTAAAACAGATTGTAATTGATTGTTTGCCTTGGGAAACATGGAGCGAAAGCCATCCATCGTCAAGAAAAGTTCATTTATAGTCACTCATGCCTACAAAAGCCTTAATACTCGTTTTAAATGCTTTTATAATCCCATAATTAAATTTAAGTTGAATCTTTTTACATTTTTTGATTAAAACAGATTCTAATTGATTGTTTGGCGCGGGAAACGTGGAGTGAAAGCCATCCATTGTCAAGAAAAGATCATTTATAGTCACTCATGCCAAGAAAAGCCTTATTACTCGGTTTAAATGCCTTTATAATCGCATTATTGAATTTATTTTGAATTTTTTTTACACTTTTTGATTAAAACAGATTGTAATTGATTGTTTGCCTCGGGAAACATGGAGCGAAAGCCATCCATAGTCAAGAAAAGTTCATTTATAGTCACTTATGCCTAGCAAAGCCTTATTACTCGGTTTAAATGCCTTTATAATCCCATTATTGAATTTATTTTGAATTGTTTTTACATTTTTTGATTAAAACAGATTGTAATTGATTGTTTGCGTCGGGAAACATGGAGCGAAAGCCATCCATTGTCAAGAAAAGATCATTAATAGCCACTCATGCCTAGAAAAGCCTTATTACTCGGTTTAAATGCCTTTATAATCCCATTATTGAATTTATTTTGAATTGTTTTTACATTTTTTTATTAAAACAGATTGTAATTGATTGTTTGCCTCGGGAAACATGGAGCGAAAACCATCCATTGTCAAGAAAAGATCATTTATAGTCACTAATGCCTAGAAAAGCCTTATTACTCGGTTTAAATGCCTTTATAATCCCATTATTGAATTTATTTTGAATTTTTTTAACATTTTTTGATTAAAACAGATTGTAATTGATTGTTTACCTCGGGAAACATAGAGCGAAAGCCATCCATAGTCAAGAAAAGTTCATTTACAGTCACTTATGCCTAGCAAAGCCTTATTACTCGGTTTAAATGCCTTTATAATCCCATTATTGAATTTATTTTGAATTTTTTTTACATTTTTTGATTAAAACATATTGTAAATGATTGTTTGTTTCGGGAAACATGGACCAAAACCCATCCATTGTCAAGAATAGATCATTTATAGTCACTCATGCCTAGAAAAGCCTTATTAGTCGGTTTAAATGCTTTTATAATCCCATTATTGAATTTATTTTGAATTGTTTTTACATTTTTTGATTAAAACAGATTGTAATTGATTGTTTGCCTCGGGAAACATGGAGCGAAAGCCATCCATTGTCAAGAAAAGTTCATTTATAGTCACTCATGCCTAGAAAAGCCTTATTACTCGGTTTAAATGCCTTTATAATCCCATTATTGAATTTATTTTGAATTGTTTTTACATTTTTTGATTAAAACAGATTGTAATTGATTGTTTACCTCGGGAAATATGGAGCGAAAGCCATCCATTGCCAAGAAAAGATCATTTATAGTCACTCATGCCTAGAAAAGCCTTATTACTCGGTTTAAATGCCTTTATAATCCCATTATTGAATTTATTTTGAATTGTTTTTACATTTTTTGATTAAAACAGATTGTAATTGATTGTTTGCCTCGGGAAACATGGAGCGAAAGCCATCCATTGTCAAGAAAAGATCATTTATAGCCACTCATGCCTAGAAAAGCCTTATTACTCGGTTTAAATGCCTTTATAATCCCATTATTGAATTTATTTTGAATTGTTTTTATATTTTTTGATTAAAACATATTGTAATTGATTGTTTGTCGTGGGAAACATGGAGCGAAAGCCATCCATTGTCAAGAAAAGATCATTTATAGTCACTCATGCCTAGAAAAGCCTTATTACTCGGTTTAAATGCCTTTATAATCCCATTATTGAATTTATTTTGAATTTTTTTTACATTTTTTGATTAAAACAGATTGTAATTGATTGTTTGCCTCGGGAAACATGGAGCGAAAACCATCCATTGTCAAGAAAAGATCATTTATAGTCACTCATGCCTAGAAAAGCCTTATTACTCGGTTTAAATGCTTTTATAATCCCATTATTGAATTTATTTTGAATTGTTTTTACATTTTTTGATTAAAACAGATTGTAATTGATTGTTTGCCTCGGGAAACATGGAGTGAAAGCCATCCATTGTCAAGAAAAGTTCATTTATAGTCACTTATGCCGAGCAAAGCCTTATTACTCGGTTTAAATTCCTTTATAATCCCATTATTGAATTTATTTTGAATTGTTTTTACATTTTTGATTAAAACAGATTGTAATTGATTGTTTGCCTCGGGAAACATGGAGCGAAAGCCATCCATTGTCAAGAAAAGATCATTTATAGCCACTCATGCGTAGAAAAGCCTTATTACTCGGTTTAAATGCCTTTATAATCCCATTATTGAATTTATTTTGAATTGTTTTTACATTTTTTGATTAAAACAGATTGTAATTGATTGTTTGCCTCGGGAAACATGGAGCGAAAACCATCCATTGTCAAGAAAAGATCATTTATAGTCACTCATGTCTAGAAAAGCCTTATTACTCGGTTTAAATGCTTTTATAATCCCATTATTGAATTTATTTTGAATTGTTTTTACATTTTTTGATTAAAACAGATTGTAATTGATTGTTTGCCTCGGGAAACATGGAGTGAAAGCCATCCATTGTCAAGAAAAGTTCATTTATAGTCACTTATGCCGAGCAAAGCCTTATTACTCGGTTTAAATTCCTTTATAATCCCATTATTGAATTTATTTTGAATTGTTTTTACATTTTTTGATTAAAACAGATTGTAATTGATTGTTTGCCTCGGGAAACAGGGAGCGAAATCCATCCATTGTCAAGAAAAGATCATTTATAGCCACTCATGCCTAGAAAAGCCTTATTACTCGGTTTAAATGCCTTTATAATCCCATTATTGAATTTATTTTGAATTCTTTTTACATTTTTTGATTAAAACAGATTGTAATTGATTGTTTGCCTCGAGAAACATGGAGCGAAAACCATCCATTGTCAAGAAAAGATCATTTATAGTCACTCATGCCTAGAAAAGCCTTATTACTCGGTTTAAATGTTTTTATAATCCCATTATTGAATGTATTTTGAATTTTTTTTACTTTTTTTGATTAACACAGATTGTAATTGATTGTTTGCCATGGGAAACATGGAGCGAAAGCCATCCATTGTCAAGAAAAGATCATTTATAGCCACTCATGCCTAGAAAAGCCTTCTTACTCGGTTTAAATGCCTTTATAATCCCATTATTGAATTTATTTTGAATTGTTTTTACATTTTTTGATTAAAACAGATTGTAATTGATTGTTTGCCTCGGGAAACATGGAGCGAAAACCATCCATTGTCAAGAAAAGATCATTTATAGTCACTCATGCCTAGAAAAGCCTTATTACACGGTTTAAATGCTTTTATAATCCCATTATTGAATTTATTTTGAATTTTTTTTACATTTTTTGATTAAAATAGATTGTAATTGATTGTTTACCTCGGGAAACATGGAGCGAAAGCCATCCATAGTCAAGAAAAGTTCATTTATAGTCACTTATGCCTAGCAAAGCCTTATTACTCGGTTTAAATGCCTTTATAATCCCATTATTGAATTTATTTTGAATTGTTTTTATATTTTTTGATTAAAACAGATTGTAATTGATTGTTTGCCATGGGAAACATGGAGCCAAAGCCATCCATTGTCAAGAAAAGTTCATTTATAGTCACTCATGCCTAGAAAAGCCTTATTACTCGGTTTAAATGCCTTTATAATCCCATTATTGAAGTTATTTTGAATTGTTTTTATATTTTTTGATTAAAACAGATTGTAATTGATTGTTTGCCTTGGGAAACATGGAGCGAAAGCCATCCATCGTCAAGAAAAGTTCATTTATAGTCACTCATGCCTACAAAAGCCTTAATACTCGTTTTAAATGCTTTTATAATCCCATAATTAAATTTAAGTTGAATCTTTTTACATTTTTTGATTAAAACAGATTCTAATTGATTGTTTGGCGCGGGAAACGTGGAGTGAAAGCCATCCATTGTCAAGAAAAGATCATTTATAGTCACTCATGCCAAGAAAAGCCTTATTACTCGGTTTAAATGCCTTTATAATCGCATTATTGAATTTATTTTGAATTTTTTTTACACTTTTTGATTAAAACAGATTGTAATTGATTGTTTGCCTCGGGAAACATGGAGCGAAAGCCATCCATAGTCAAGAAAAGTTCATTTATAGTCACTTATGCCTAGCAAAGCCTTATTACTCGGTTTAAATGCCTTTATAATCCCATTATTGAATTTATTTTGAATTGTTTTTACATTTTTTGATTAAAACAGATTGTAATTGATTGTTTGCGTCGGGAAACATGGAGCGAAAGCCATCCATTGTCAAGAAAAGATCATTAATAGCCACTCATGCCTAGAAAAGCCTTATTACTCGGTTTAAATGCCTTTATAATCCCATTATTGAATTTATTTTGAATTGTTTTTACATTTTTTTATTAAAACAGATTGTAATTGATTGTTTGCCTCGGGAAACATGGAGCGAAAACCATCCATTGTCAAGAAAAGATCATTTATAGTCACTAATGCCTAGAAAAGCCTTATTACTCGGTTTAAATGCCTTTATAATCCCATTATTGAATTTATTTTGAATTTTTTTTACATTTTTTGATTAAAACAGATTGTAATTGATTGTTTACCTCGGGAAACATAGAGCGAAAGCCATCCATAGTCAAGAAAAGTTCATTTACAGTCACTTATGCCTAGCAAAGCCTTATTACTCGGTTTAAATGCCTTTATAATCCCATTATTGAATTTATTTTGAATTTTTTTTACATTTTTTGATTAAAACATATTGTAAATGATTGTTTGTTTCGGGAAACATGGACCAAAACCCATCCATTGTCAAGAATAGATCATTTATAGTCACTCATGCCTAGAAAAGCCTTATTAGTCGGTTTAAATGCTTTTATAATCCCATTATTAAATTTATTTTGAATTGTTTTTACATTTTTTGATTAAAACAGATTGTAATTGATTGTTTGCCTCGGGAAACATGGAGCGAAAGCCATCCATTGTCAAGAAAAGTTCATTTATAGTCACTCATGCCTAGAAAAGCCTTATTACTCGGTTTAAATGCCTTTATAATCCCATTATTGAATTTATTTTGAATTGTTTTTACATTTTTTGATTAAAACAGATTGTAATTGATTGTTTACCTCGGGAAATATGGAGCGAAAGCCATCCATTGCCAAGAAAAGATCATTTATAGTCACTCATGCCTAGAAAAGCCTTATTACTCGGTTTAAATGCCTTTATAATCCCATTATTGAATTTATTTTGAATTGTTTTTACATTTTTTGATTAAAACAGATTGTAATTGATTGTTTGCCTCGGGAAACATGGAGCGAAAGCCATCCATTGTCAAGAAAAGATCATTTATAGCCACTCATGCCTAGAAAAGCCTTATTACTCGGTTTAAATGCCTTTATAATCCCATTATTGAATTTATTTTGAATTGTTTTTATATTTTTTGATTAAAACATATTGTAATTGATTGTTTGTCGTGGGAAACATGGAGCGAAAGCCATCCATTGTCAAGAAAAGATCATTTATAGTCACTCATGCCTAGAAAAGCCTTATTACTCGGTTTAAATGCCTTTATAATCCCATTATTGAATTTATTTTGAATTTTTTTTACATTTTTTGATTAAAACAGATTGTAATTGATTGTTTGCCTCGGGAAACATGGAGCGAAAACCATCCATTGTCAAGAAAAGATCATTTATAGTCACTCATGCCTAGAAAAGCCTTATTACTCGGTTTAAATGCTTTTATAATCCCATTATTGAATTTATTTTGAATTGTTTTTACATTTTTTGATTAAAACAGATTGTAATTGATTGTTTGCCTCGGGAAACATGGAGTTAAAGCCATCCATTGTCAAGAAAAGTTCATTTATAGTCACTTATGCCTAGCAAAGCCTTATTACTCGGTTTAAATGCCTTTATAATCCCATTATTGAATTTATTTTGAATTGTTTTTACATTTTTTGATTAAAACAGATTGTAATTGATTGTTTGCCTCGGGAAACAGGGAGCGAAATCCATCCATTGTCAAGAAAAGATCATTTATAGCCACTCATGCCTAGAAAAGCCTTATTACTCGGTTTAAATGCCTTTATAATCCCATTATTGAATTTATTTTGAATTCTTTTTACATTTTTTGATTAAAACAGATTGTAATTGATTGTTTGCCTCGAGAAACATGGAGCGAAAACCATCCATTGTCAAGAAAAGATCATTTATAGTCACTCATGCCTAGAAAAGCCTTATTACTCGGTTTAAATGTTTTTATAATCCATTATTGAATTTATTTTGAATTTTTTTTACTTTTTTTGATTAAAACATATTGTAATTGATTGTTTGCCATGGGAAACATAGAGCGAAAGCCATCCATTGTCAAGAAAAGATCATTTATAGCCACTCATGCCTAGAAAAGCCTTCTTACTCGGTTTAAATGCCTTTATAATCCCATTATTGAATTTATTTTGAATTGTTTTTACATTTTTTGATTAAAACAGATTGTAATTGATTGTTTGCCTCGGGAAACATGGAGCGAAAACCATCCATTGTCAAGAAAAGATCATTTATAGTCACTCATGCCTAGAAAAGCCTTATTACTCGGTTTAAATGCCTTTATAATCCCATTATTGAATTTATTTTGAATTGTTTTTATATTTTTTGATTAAAACATATTGTAATTGATTGTTTGTCGTGGGAAACATGGAGCGAAAGCCATCCATTGTCAAGAAAAGATCATTTATAGTCACTCATGCCTAGAAAAGCCTTATTACTCGGTTTAAATGCCTTTATAATCCCATTATTGAATTTATTTTGAATTTTTTTTACATTTTTTGATTAAAACAGATTGTAATTGATTGTTTACCTCGGGAAACATGGAGCGAAAGCCATCCATAGTCAAGAAAAGTTCATTTATAGTCACTTACGCCTAGCAAAGCCTTATTACTCGGTTTAAATGCCTTTATAATCCTATTATTGAATTTATTTTGAATTTTTTTTACATTTTTTGATTAAAACATATTGTAATTGATTGTTTGCATCGGGAAACATGGAGCAAAACCCATCCATTGTCAAGACTAGATCATTTATAGTAACTCATGCCTAGAAAAGCCTTATTACTCGGTTTAAATGCTTTTATAATCCCATTATTGAATTTATTTTGAATTTTTTTTACATTTTTGGATTAAAACAGATTGTAATTGATTGTTTGCCTCAGGAAACATGGAGCGAAAGCCATCCATAGTCAAGAAAAGTTCATTTATAGTCACTTATACCTAGCAAAGCCTTATTACTCGATTTAAATGCCTTTATAATCCCATTATTAAATTTATTTTGAATTGTTTATACATTTTTTGATTAAAACAGATTGTAATTGATTGTTTGCCTCGGGAAACATGGAGCGAAATCCATCCATTGTCAAGAAAAGATCATTTATAGCCACTCATGCCTAGAAAAGCCTTATTACTCGGTTTAAATGCCTTTATAATCCCATTATTGAATTTATTTTGAATTCTTTTTACATTTTTTGATTAAAACAGATTGTAATTGATTGTTTGCCTCGAGAAACATGGAGCGAAAACCATCCATTGTCAAGAAAAGATCCTTTATAGTCACTCATGCCTAGAAAAGCCTTATTACTCGGTTTAAATGTTTTTATAATCCCATTATTGAATGTATTTTGAATTTTTTTTACTTTTTTTGATTAAAACAGATTGTGATTGATTTTTTGCCATGGGAAACATGGAGCGAAAGCCATCCATTGTCAAGAAAAGATCATTTATAGCCACTCATGCCTAGAAAAGCCTTCTTACTCGGTTTAAATGCCTTTATAATCCCATTATTGAATTTATTTTGAATTGTTTTTACATTTTTTGATTAAAACAGATTGTAATTGATTGTTTGCCTCGGGAATCATGGAGCGAAAACCATCCATTGTCAAGAAAAGTTCATTTATAGTCACTCATGCCTAGAAAAGCCTTATTACACGGTTTAAATGCTTTTATAATCCCATTATTGAATTTATTTTGAATTTTTTTTACATTTTTTGATTAAAATAGATTGTAATTGATTGTTTACCTCGGGAAACATGGAGCGAAAGCCATCCATAGTCAAGAAAAGTTCATTTATAGTCACTTATGCCTAGCAAAGCCTTATTACTCGGTTTAAATGCCTTTATAATCCCATTATTGAATTTATTTTGAATTGTTTTTATATTTTTTGATTAAAACAGATTGTAATTGATTGTTTGCCATGGGAAACATGGAGCCAAAGCCATCCATTGTCAAGAAAAGTTCATTTATAGTCACTCATGCCTAGAAAAGCCTTATTACTCGGTTTAAATGCCTTTATAATCCCATTATTGAAGTTATTTTGAATTGTTTTTATATTTTTTGATTAAAACAGATTGTAATTGATTGTTTGCCTTGGGAAACATGGAGCGAAAGCCATCCATCGTCAAGAAAAGTTCATTTATAGTCACTCATGCCTACAAAAGCCTTAATACTCGTTTTAAATGCTTTTATAATCCCATAATTAAATTTAAGTTGAATCTTTTTACATTTTTTGATTAAAACAGATTCTAATTGATTGTTTGGCGCGGGAAACGTGGAGTGAAAGCCATCCATTGTCAAGAAAAGATCATTTATAGTCACTCATGCCAAGAAAAGCCTTATTACTCGGTTTAAATGCCTTTATAATCGCATTATTGAATTTATTTTGAATTTTTTTTACACTTTTTGATTAAAACAGATTGTAATTGATTGTTTGCCTCGGGAAACATGGAGCGAAAGCCATCCATAGTCAAGAAAAGTTCATTTATAGTCACTTATGCCTAGCAAAGCCTTATTACTCGGTTTAAATGCCTTTATAATCCCATTATTGAATTTATTTTGAATTGTTTTTACATTTTTTGATTAAAACAGATTGTAATTGATTGTTTGCGTCGGGAAACATGGAGCGAAAGCCATCCATTGTCAAGAAAAGATCATTAATAGCCACTCATGCCTAGAAAAGCCTTATTACTCGGTTTAAATGCCTTTATAATCCCATTATTGAATTTATTTTGAATTGTTTTTACATTTTTTTATTAAAACAGATTGTAATTGATTGTTTGCCTCGGGAAACATGGAGCGAAAACCATCCATTGTCAAGAAAAGATCATTTATAGTCACTAATGCCTAGAAAAGCCTTATTACTCGGTTTAAATGCCTTTATAATCCCATTATTGAATTTATTTTGAATTTTTTTTACATTTTTTGATTAAAACAGATTGTAATTGATTGTTTACCTCGGGAAACATAGAGCGAAAGCCATCCATAGTCAAGAAAAGTTCATTTACAGTCACTTATGCCTAGCAAAGCCTTATTACTCGGTTTAAATGCCTTTATAATCCCATTATTGAATTTATTTTGAATTTTTTTTACATTTTTTGATTAAAACATATTGTAAATGATTGTTTGTTTCGGGAAACATGGACCAAAACCCATCCATTGTCAAGAATAGATCATTTATAGTCACTCATGCCTAGAAAAGCCTTATTAGTCGGTTTAAATGCTTTTATAATCCCATTATTGAATTTATTTTGAATTGTTTTTACATTTTTTGATTAAAACAGATTGTAATTGATTGTTTGCCTCGGGAAACATGGAGCGAAAGCCATCCATTGTCAAGAAAAGTTCATTTATAGTCACTCATGCCTAGAAAAGCCTTATTACTCGGTTTAAATGCCTTTATAATCCCATTATTGAATTTATTTTGAATTGTTTTTACATTTTTTGATTAAAACAGATTGTAATTGATTGTTTACCTCGGGAAATATGGAGCGAAAGCCATCCATTGCCAAGAAAAGATCATTTATAGTCACTCATGCCTAGAAAAGCCTTATTACTCGGTTTAAATGCCTTTATAATCCCATTATTGAATTTATTTTGAATTGTTTTTACATTTTTTGATTAAAACAGATTGTAATTGATTGTTTGCCTCGGGAAACATGGAGCGAAAGCCATCCATTGTCAAGAAAAGATCATTTATACCCACTCATGCCTAGAAAAGCCTTATTACTCGGTTTAAATGTTTTTATAATCCATTATTGAATTTATTTTGAATTTTTTTTACTTTTTTTGATTAAAACAGATTGTAATTGATTGTTTGCCATGGGAAACATGGAGCGAAAGCCATCCATTGTCAAGAAAAGATCATTTATACCCACTCATGCCTAGAAAAGCCTTCTTACTCGGTTTAAATGCCTTTATAATCCCATTATTGAATTTATTTTGAATTGTTTTTACATTTTTTGATTAAAACAGATTGTAATTGATTGTTTGCCTCGGGAAACATGGAGCGAAAACCATCCATTGTCAAGAAAAGATCATTTATAGTCACTCATGCCTAGAAAAGCCTTATTACTCGGTTTAAATGCCTTTATAATCCCATTATTGAATTTATTTTGAATTGTTTTTATATTTTTTGATTAAAACATATTGTAATTGATTGTTTGTCGTGGGAAACATGGAGCGAAAGCCATCCATTGTCAAGAAAAGATCATTTATAGTCACTCATGCCTAGAAAAGCCTTATTACTCGGTTTAAATGCCTTTATAATCCCATTATTGAATTTATTTTGAATTTTTTTTACATTTTTTGATTAAAACAGATTGTAATTGATTGTTTACCTCGGGAAACATGGAGCGAAAGCCATCCATAGTCAAGAAAAGTTCATTTATAGTCACTTATGCCTAGCAAAGCCTTATTACTCGGTTTAAATGCCTTTATAATCCTATTATTGAATTTATTTTGAATTTTTTTTACATTTTTTGATTAAAACAGATTGTAATTGATTGTTTGCATCGGGAAACATGGAGCAAAACCCATCCATTGTCAAGACTAGATCATTTATAGTAACTCATGCCTAGAAAAGCCTTATTACTCGGTTTAAATGCTTTTATAATCCCATTATTGAATTTATTTTGAATTTTTTTTACATTTTTTGATTAAAACAGATTGTAATTGATTGTTTACCTCGGGAAACATAGAGCGAAAGCCATCCATAGTCAAGAAAAGTTCATTTACAGTCACTTATGCCTAGCAAAGCCTTATTACTCGGTTTAAATGCCTTTATAATCCCATTATTGAATTTATTTTGAATTTTTTTTACATTTTTTGATTAAAACATATTGTAAATGATTGTTTGTTTCGGGAAACATGGACCAAAACCCATCCATTGTCAAGAATAGATCATTTATAGTCACTCATGCCTAGAAAAGCCTTATTAGTTGGTTTAAATGCTTTTATAATCCCATTATTGAATTTATTTTGAATTGTTTTTACATTTTTTGATTAAAACAGATTGTAATTGATTGTTTGCCTCGGGAAACATGGAGCGAAAGCCATCCATTGTCAAGAAAAGTTCATTTATAGTCACTCATGCCTAGAAAAGCCTTATTACTCGGTTTAAATGCCTTTATAATCCCATTATTGAATTTATTTTGAATTGTTTTTACATTTTTTGATTAAAACAGATTGTAATTGATTGTTTACCTCGGGAAATATGGAGCGAAAGCCATCCATTGCCAAGAAAAGATCATTTATAGTCACTCATGCCTAGAAAAGCCTTATTACTCGGTTTAAATGCCTTTATAATCCCATTATTGAATTTATTTTGAATTGTTTTTACATTTTTTGATTAAAACAGATTGTAATTGATTGTTTGCCTCGGGAAACATGGAGCGAAAGCCATCCATTGTCAAGAAAAGATCATTTATACCCACTCATGCCTAGAAAAGCCTTATTACTCGGTTTAAATGTTTTTATAATCCATTATTGAATTTATTTTGAATTTTTTTTACTTTTTTTGATTAAAACAGATTGTAATTGATTGTTTGCCATGGGAAACATGGAGCGAAAGCCATCCATTGTCAAGAAAAGATCATTTATACCCACTCATGCCTAGAAAAGCCTTCTTACTCGGTTTAAATGCCTTTATAATCCCATTATTGAATTTATTTTGAATTGTTTTTACATTTTTTGATTAAAACAGATTGTAATTGATTGTTTGCCTCGGGAAACATGGAGCGAAAACCATCCATTGTCAAGAAAAGATCATTTATAGTCACTCATGCCTAGAAAAGCCTTATTACTCGGTTTAAATGCCTTTATAATCCCATTATTGAATTTATTTTGAATTGTTTTTATATTTTTTGATTAAAACATATTGTAATTGATTGTTTGTCGTGGGAAACATGGAGCGAAAGCCATCCATTGTCAAGAAAAGATCATTTATAGTCACTCATGCCTAGAAAAGCCTTATTACTCGGTTTAAATGCCTTTATAATCCCATTATTGAATTTATTTTGAATTTTTTTTACATTTTTTGATTAAAACAGATTGTAATTGATTGTTTACCTCGGGAAACATGGAGCGAAAGCCATCCATAGTCAAGAAAAGTTCATTTATAGTCACTTATGCCTAGCAAAGCCTTATTACTCGGTTTAAATGCCTTTATAATCCTATTATTGAATTTATTTTGAATTTTTTTTACATTTTTTGATTAAAACAGATTGTAATTGATTGTTTGCATCGGGAAACATGGAGCAAAACCCATCCATTGTCAAGACTAGATCATTTATAGTAACTCATGCCTAGAAAAGCCTTATTACTCGGTTTAAATGCTTTTATAATCCCATTATTGAATTTATTTTGAATTTTTTTTACATTTTTGGATTAAAACAGATTGTAATTGATTGTTTGCCTCAGGAAACATGGAGCGAAAGCCATCCATAGTCAAGAAAAGTTCATTTATAGTCACTTATACCTAGCAAAGCCTTATTACTCGATTTAAATGCCTTTATAATCCCATTATTAAATTTATTTTGAATTGTTTATACATTTTTTGATTAAAACAGATTGTAATTGATTGTTTGCCTCGGGAAACATGGAGCGAAATCCATCCATTGTCAAGAAAAGATCATTTATAGCCACTCATGCCTAGAAAAGCCTTATTACTCGGTTTAAATGCCTTTATAATCCCATTATTGAATTTATTTTGAATTGTTTTTACATTTTTAGATTAAAACAGATTGTAATTGATTGTTTGCCTCGGGAAACATGGAGCGAAAGCCATCCATAGTCAAGAAAAGTTCATTTATAGTCACTTATGCCTAGCAAAGCCTTATTACTCGGTTTAAATGCCTTTATAATCCCATTATTGAATTTATTTTGAATTTTTTTTACATTTTTTGATTAAAACAGATTGTAATTGATTGTTTGCCTCGGGAAACATGGAGCGAAAGCCATCCATAGTCAAGAAAAGTTCATTTATAGTCACTTATGCCTAGCAAAGCCTTATTACTCGGTTTAAATGCCTTTATAATCCCATTATTGAATTTATTTTGAATTGTTTTTACATTTTTGATTAAAACAGATTGTAATTGATTGTTTGCCTCGGGAAACATGGAGCGAAAGCCATCCATTGTCAAGAAAAGATCATTTATAGCCACTCATGCGTAGAAAAGCCTTATTACTCGGTTTAAATGCCTTTATAATCCCATTATTGAATTTATTTTGAATTGTTTTTACATTTTTTGATTAAAACAGATTGTAATTGATTGTTTGCCTCGGGAAACATGGAGCGAAAACCATCCATTGTCAAGAAAAGATCATTTATAGTCACTCATGCCTAGAAAAGCCTTATTACTCGGTTTAAATGCTTTTATAATCCCATTATTGAATTTATTTTGAATTGTTTTTACATTTTTTGATTAAAACAGATTGTAATTGATTGTTTGCCTCGGGAAACATGGAGTGAAAGCCATCCATTGTCAAGAAAAGTTCATTTATAGTCACTTATGCCTAGCAAAGCCTTATTACTCGGTTTAAATGCCTTTATAATCCCATTATTGAATTTATTTTGAATTGTTTTTACATTTTTTGATTAAAACAGATTGTAATTGATTGTTTGCCTCGGGAAACAGGGAGCGAAATCCATCCATTGTCAAGAAAAGATCATTTATAGCCACTCATGCCTAGAAAAGCTTTATTACTCGGTTTAAATGCCTTTATAATCCCATTATTGAATTTATTTTGAATTCTTTCTACATTTTTTGATTAAAACAGATTGTAATTGATTGTTTGCCTCGAGAAACATGGAGCGAAAACCATCCATTGTCAAGAAAAGATCATTTATAGTCAGTCATGCCTAGAAAAGCCTTATTACTCGGTTTAAATGTTTTTATAATCCCATTATTGAATTTATTTTGAATTTTTTTTACTTTTTTTGATTAAAACAGATTGTAATTGATTGTTTGCCATGGGAAACATGGAGCGAAAGCCATCCATTGTCAAGAAAAGATCATTTATAGCCACTCATGCCTAGAAAAGCCTTCTTACTCGGTTTAAATGCCTTTATAATCCCATTATTGAATTTATTTTGAATTGTTTTTACATTTTTTGATTAAAACAGATTGTAATTGATTGTTTGCCTCGGGAAACATGGAGCGAAAACCATCCATTGTCAAGAAAAGATCATTTATAGTCACTCATGCCTAGAAAAGCCTTATTACACGGTTTAAATGCTTTTATAATCCCATTATTGAATTTATTTTGAATTTTTTTTACATTTTTTGATTAAAACAGATTGTAATTGATTGTTTACCTCGGGAAACATGGAGCGAAAGCCATCCATAGTCAAGAAAAGTTCATTTATAGTCACTTATGCCTAGCAAAGCCTTATTACTCGGTTTAAATGCCTTTATAATCCCATTATTGAATTTATTTTGAATTGTTTTTATATTTTTTAATTAAAACAGATTGTAATTGATTGTTTGCCATGGGAAACATGGAGCCAAAGCCATCCATTGTCAAGAAAAGTTCATTTATAGTCACTTATGCCTAGAAAAGCCTTATTACTCGGTTTAAATGCCTTTATAATCCCATTATTGAAGTTATTTTGAATTGTTTTTATATTTTTTGATTAAAACAGATTGTAATTGATTGTTTGCCTTGGGAAACATGGAGCGAAAGCCATCCATCGTCAAGAAAAGTTCATTTATAGTCACTCATGCCTACAAAAGCCTTAATACTCGTTTTAAATGCTTTTATAATCCCATAATTGAATTTAAGTTGAATCTTTTTACATTTTTTGATTAAAACAGATTCTAATTGATTGTTTGGCTCGGGAAACGTGGAGTGAAAGCCATCCATTGTCAAGAAAAGATCATTTATAGTCACTCATGCCAAGAAAAGCCTTATTACTCGGTTTAAATGCCTTTATAATCGCATTATTGAATTTATTTTGAATTTTTTTTACACTTTTTGATTAAAACAGATTGTAATTGATTGTTTGCCTCGGGAAACATGGAGCGAAAGCCATCCATAGTCAAGAAAAGTTCATTTATAGTCACTTATGCCTAGCAAAGCCTTATTACTCGGTTTAAATGCCTTTATAATCCCATTATTGAATTTATTTTGAATTGTTTTTACATTTTTTGATTAAAACAGATTGTAATTGATTGTTTGCCTCGGGAAACATGGAGCGAAAGCCATCCATTGTCAAGAAAAGATCATTAATAGCCACTCATGCCTAGAAAAGCCTTATTACTCGGTTTAAATGCCTTTATAATCCCATTATTGAATTTATTTTGAATTGTTTTTACATTTTTTTATTAAAACAGATTGTAATTGATTGTTTGCCTCGGGAAACATGGAGCGAAAACCATCCATTGTCAAGAAAGGATCATTTATAGTCACTCATGCCTAGAAAAGCCTTATTACTCGGTTTAAATGCCTTTATAATCCCATTATTGAATTTATTTTGAATTTTTTTTACATTTTTTGATTAAAACAGATTGTAATTGATTGTTTACCTCGGGAAACATAGAGCGAAAGCCATCCATAGTCAAGAAAAGTTCATTTACAGTCACTTATGCCTAGCAAAGCCTTATTACTCGGTTTAAATGCCTTTATAATCCCATTATTGAATTTATTTTGAATTTTTTTTACATTTTTTGATTAAAACATATTGTAAATGATTGTTTGTTTCGGGAAACATGGACCAAAACCCATCCATTGTCAAGAATAGATCATTTATATTCACTCATGCCTAGAAAAGCCTTATTAGTCGGTTTAAATGCTTTTATAATCCCATTATTGAATTTATTTTGAATTGTTTTTACATTTTTTGATTAAAACAGATTGTAATTGATTGTTTGCCTCGGGAAACATGGAGCGAAAGCCATCCATTGTCAAGAAAAGTTCATTTATAGTCACTCATGCCTAGAAAAGCCTTATTACTCGGTTTAAATGCCTTTATAATCCCATTATTGAAGTTATTTTGAATTGTTTTTATATTTTTTGATTAAAACAGATTGTAATTGATTGTTTGCATTGGGAAACATGGAGCGAAAGCCATCCATTGTCAAGAAAAGTTCATTTATAGTCACTCATGCCTAGAAAAGCCTTAATACTCGTTTTAAATGCTTTTATAATCCCATAATTGAATTTAATTTGAATCTTTTTACATTTTTTGATTAAAACAGATTCTAATTGATTGTTTGCCTCGGGAAACGTGGAGTGAAAGCCATCCATTGTCAAGAAAAGATCATTTATAGTCACTCATGCCTAGAAAAGCCTTATTACTCGGTTTAAATGCCTTTATAATCCCATTATTGAATTTATTTTGATTTTTTTTTAAATTTTTTGATTAAAACAGATTGTAATTGATTGTTTGCCTCCGGAAACATGGAGCGAAAGCCATCCATTGTCAAGAAAAGATCATTTATAGCCACTCATGCCTAGAAAAGCCTTATTACTCTGTTTAAATGCCTTTATAATCCCATTATTGAAGTTATTTTGAATTGTTTTTATATTTTTTGATTAAAACAGATTGTAATTGATTGTTTGCCATGGGAAACATGGAGCGAAAGCCATCCATTGTCAAGAAAAGTGCATTTATAGTCACTCATGCCTAGAAAATCCTTATTACTCGGTTTAAATGCCTTTATAATCCCATTATTGAAGTTATTTTGAATTGTTTTTATATTTTTTGATTAAAACAGATTGTAATTGATTGTTTGCCTTGGGAAACATGGAGCGAAAGCCATCCATCGTCAAGAAAAGTTCATTTATAGTTACTCATGCCTACAAAAGCCTTAATACTCGTTTTAAATGCTTTTATAATCCCATAATTGAATTTCAGTTGAATCTTTTTACATTTTTTGATTAAAACAGATTCTAATTGATTGTTTGCCTCGGGAAACGTGGAGTGAAAGCCATCCATTGTCAAGAAAAGATCATTTATAGTCACTCATGCCTAGAAAAGCCTTATTACTCGGTTTAAATGCCTTTATAATCGCATTATTGAATTTATTTTGAATTTTTTTTACATTTTTTGATTAAAACAGATTGTAATTGATTGTTTGCCTCGGCAAACATGGAGCGAAAGCCATCCATAGTCAAGAAAAGTTCATTTATAGTCACTTATGCCTAGCAAAGCCTTATTACTCGGTTTAAATGCCTTTATAATCCCATTATTGAATTTATTTTGAATTGTTTTTACATTTTTTGATTAAAACAGATTGTAATTGATTGTTTGCCTCGGGAAACATGGAGCGAAAGCCATCCATTGTCAAGAAAAGATCATTAATAGCCACTCATGCCTAGAAAAGCCTTATTACTCGGTTTAAATGCCTTTATAATCCCATTATTGAATTTATTTTGAATTGTTTTTACATTTTTTTATTAAAACAGATTGTAATTGATTGTTTGCCTCGGGAAACATGGAGCGAAAACCATCCATTGTCAAGAAAAGATCATTTATAGTCACTCATGCCTAGAAAAGCCTTATTACTCGGTTTAAATGCCTTTATAATCCCATTATTGAATTTATTTCGAATTTTTTTTACATTTTTTGATTAAAACAAATTGTAATTGATTGTTTACCTCGGGAAACATGGAGCGAAAGCCATCCATAGTCAAGAAAAGTTCATTTACAGTCACTTATGCCTAGCAAAGCCTTATTACTCGGTTTAAATGCCTTTATAATCCCATTATTGAATTTATTTTGAATTTTTTTTACATTTTTTGATTAAAACATATTGTAAATGATTGTTTGCCTCGGGAAACATGGAGCAAAACCCATCCATTGTCAAGAATAGATCATTTATAGTCACTCATGCCTAGAAAAGCCTTATTACTCGGTTTAAATGCTTTTATAATCCCATTATTGAATTTATTTTGAATTGTTTTTACATTTTTTGATTAAAACAGATTGTAATTGATTGTTTCCCTCGGGAAACACGGAGCGAAAGCCATCCATTGTCAAGAAAAGTTCATTTATAGTCACTCATGCCTAGAAAAGCCTTATTACTCGGTTTAAATGCCTTTATAATCCCATTATTGAAGTTATTTTGAATTGTTTTTATATTTTTTGATTAAAACAGATTGTAATTGATTGTTTGCCTTGGGAAACATGGAGCGAAAGCCATCCATCGTCAAGAAAAGTTCATTTATAGTCACTCATGCCTAGAAAAGCTTTAATACTCGTTTTAAATGCTTTTATAATCCCATAATTGAATTTAATTTGAATCTTTTTACATTTTTTGATTAAAACAGATTCTAATTGATTGTTTGCCTCGGGAAACGTGGGGTGAAAGCCATCCATTGTCAAGAAAAGATCATTTATAGTCACTCATGCCTAGAAAAGCCTTATTACTCGGTTTAAATGCCTTTATAATCCCATTATTGAATTTATTTTGATTTTTTTTTACATTTTTTGATTAAAACAGATTGTAATTGATTGTTTGCCTCGGGAAACATGGAGCGAAAGCCATCCATTGTCAAGAAAAGATCATTTATAGCCACTCATGCCTAGAAAAGCCTTATTACTCTGTTTAAATGCCTTTATAATCCCATTATTGAATTTATTTTGAATTGTTTTTACATTTTTTGATTAAAACAGATTGTAATTGATTGTTTGCCTCGGGAAACATGGAGCGAAAACCATCCATTGTCAAGAAAAGATCATTTATAGTCACTCATGCCTAGAAAAGCCTTATTACTTGGTTTAAATGCCTTTATAATCCGATTATTGAATTTATTTTGAATTTTTTTTACATTTTTTGATTAAAACAGATTGTAATTGATTGTTTACCTCGGGAAACATGGAGCGAAAGCCATCCATAGTCAAGAAAAGTTCATTTATAGTCACTTATGCCTAGCAAAGCCTTATTACTCGGTTTAAATGCCTTTATAATCCCATTATTGAATTTATTTTGAATTGTTTTTATATTTTTTGATTAAAACAGATTGTAATTGACTGTTTGCCGTGGGAAACATGGAGCGAAAGCCATCCATTGTCAAGAAAAGATCATTTATAGTCACTCATGCCTAGAAAAGCCTTATTACTTGGTTTAAATGCCTTTATAATCCCATTATTGAAGTTATTCTGAATTGTTGTTATATTTTTTGATTAAAACAGATTGTAATTGATTGTTTGCCTTGGGAAACATGGAGCGAAGGCCATCCATCTTCAAGAAAAGTTCATTTATAGTCACTCATGCCTACAAAAGCCTTAATACTCGTTTTAAATGCTTTTATAATCCCATAATTGAATTTAAGTTGAATCTTTTTACATTTTTTGATTAAAACAGATTCTAATTGATTGTTTGCCCCGGGAAACGTGGAGTGAAAGCCATCCATTGTCAAGAAAATATCATTTATAGTCACTCATGCCTAGAAAAGCCTTATTACTCGGTTTAAATGCCTTTATAATCGCATTATTGATTTTATTTTGAAATTTTTTTACATTTTTTGACTGAAACAGATTGTAATTGATTGTTTGCCTCGGGAAACATGGAGCGAAAGCCATCCATAGTCAAGAAGAGTTCATTTATAGTCACTTATGCCTAGCAAAGCCTTATTACTCGGTTTAAATGCCTTTATAATCCCATTATTGAATTTATTTTGAATTGTTTTTATATTTTTTGATTAAAACATATTGTAATTGACTGTTTGCCTCGGAAAACATGGAGCGAAAGCCATCCATTGTCAAGAAAAGATCATTTATAGCCACTCATGCCTAGAAAAGCCTTATTACTCGGTTTAAATGCCTTTATAATCCCGTTTTTGAATTTATTTTGAATTGTTTTTATATTTTTTTATTAAAACAGATTGTAATTGATTGTTTGCCTCGGGAAACATGGAGCGAAAACCATCCATTGTCAAGAAAAGATCATTTATAGTCACTCATGCCTAGAAAAGCCTTATTACTCGGTTTAAATGCCTTTATAATCCCATTATTGAATTTATTTTGAATTTTTTTTACCTTTTTTGATTAAAACAGATTGTAATTGATTGTTTACCTCGGGAAACATGGAGCGAAAGCCATCCATAGTCAAGAAAAGTTCATTTACAGTCACTTATGCCTAGCAAAGCCTTATTACTCGGTTTAAATGCCTTTATAATCCCATTATTGAATTTATTTTGAATTTTTTTTACATTTTTTGATTAAAACATATTGTAATTGATTGTTTGCCTCAGGAAACATGGAGCAAAACCCATCCATTGTCAAGAATAGATCATTTATAGTCACTCATGCCTAGAAAAGCCTTATCACTCGGTTTAAATGCTTTTATAATCCCATTATTGAATTTATTTTGAATTTTTTTTACATTTTTTTAATAAAACAGATTGTAATTGATTGTTTGCCTCGGGAAACATGGAGCGAAAGCCATCCATAGTCAAGAAAAGTTCATTTATAGTCACTTATGCCTAGCAAAGCCTTATTACTCGGTTTAAATGCCTTTATAATCCCATTATTGAATTTATTTTGAATTGTTTTTACATTTTTTGATTAAAACAGATTGTAATTGATTGTTTGCCTCGGGAAACATGGAGCGAAAGCCATCCATTGTCAAGAAAAGATCATTTATAGCCACTCATGCCTAGAAAAGCCTTATTACTCGGTTTAAATGCCTTTATAATCCCATTATTGAATTTATTTTGAATTGTTTTTACATTTTTTGATTAAAACAGATTGTAATTGATTGTTTGCCTCTGGAAACATGGAGGGAAAACCATCCATTGTCAAGAAAAGATCATTTATAGTCACTCATGCCTAGAAAAGCCTTATTACACTGTTTAAATGCCTTTATAATCCCATTATTGAATTTATCTTGAATTTTTTTTACATTTTTTGATTAAAACAGATTGTAATTGACTGTTTACCTCGGGAAACATGGAGCGAAAGCCATCCATAGTCAAGAAAAGTTCATTTATAGTCACTTATGCCTAGCAAAGCCTTATTACTCGGTTTAAATGCCTTTATAATCCCATTATTGAATTTATTTTGAATTGTTTTTACATTTTTTGATTAAAACAGATTGTAATTGATTGTTTGCCTCGGCAAACATGGAGCGAAAGCCATCCATAGTCAAGAAAAGTTCATTTATAGTCACTTATGCCTAGCAAAGCCTTATTACTCGGTTTAAATGCCTTTATAATCCCATTATTGAATTTATTTTGAATTGTTTTTATATTTTTTGATTAAAACAGATTGTAATTGACTGTTTGCCGTGGGAAACATGGACCGAAAGCCATCCATTGTCAAGAAAAGATCATTTATAGTCACTCATGCCTAGAAAAGCCTTATTACTCGGTTTAAATGCCTTTATAATCCCATTATTGAAGTTATTTTGAATTGTTTTTATACTTTTTGATTAAAACAGATTGTAATTGATTGTTTGCCTTGGGAAACATGGAGCGAAAGCCATCCATCGTCAAGAAAAGTTCATTTATAGTTACTCATGCCTACAAAAGCCTTAATACTCGTTTTAAATGCTTTTATAATCCCATAATTGAATTTCAGTTGAATCTTTTTACATTTTTTGACTAAAACAGATTCTAATTGATTGTTTGCCTCGGGAAACGTGGAGTGAAAGCCATCCATTGTCAAGAAAAGATCATTTATAGTCACTCATGCCTAGAAAAGCCTTATTACTCGGTTTAAATGCCTTTATAATCGCATTATTGAATTTATTTTGAATTTTTTTTACATTTTTTGATTAAAACAGATTGTAATTGATTGTTTGCCTCGGCAAACATGGAGCGAAAGCCATCCATAGTCAAGAAAAGTTCATTTATAGTCACTTATGCCTAGCAAAGCCTTATTACTCGGTTTAAATGTCTTTATAATCCCATTATTGAATTTATTTTGAATTGTTTTTACATTTTTTGATTAAAACATATTGTAATTGATTGTTTGCCTCGGGAAACATGGAGCGAAAGCCATCCATTGTCAAGAAAAGATCAATAATAGCCACTCATGCCTAGAAAAGCCTTATTACTCGGTTTAAATGCCTTTATAATCCCATTATTGAATTTATTTTGAATTGTTTTTACATTTTTTTATTAAAACAGATTGTAATTGATTGTTTGCCTCGGGAAACATGGAGCGAAAACCATCCATTGTCAAGAAAAGATCATTTATAGTCACTCATGCCTAGAAAAGCCTTATTACTCGGTTTAAATGCCTTTATAATCCCATTATTGAATTTATTTTGAATTTTTTTTACATTTTTTGATTAAAACAGATTGTAATTGATTGTTTACCTCGGGAAACATGGAGCGAAAGCCATCCATAGTCAAGAAAAGTTCATTTACAGTCACTTATGCCTAGCAAAGCCTTATTACTCGGTTTAAATGCCTTTATAATCCCATTATTGAATTTATTTTGAATTTTTTTTACATTTTTTGATTAAAACATATTGTAAATGATTGTTTGCCTCGGGAAACATGGAGCAAAACCCATCCATTGTCAAGAATAGATCATTTATAGTCACTCATGCCTAGAAAAGCCTTATGACTCGGTTTAAATGCTTTTATAATCCCATTATTGAATTTATTTTGAATTGTTTTTACATTTTTTGATTAAAACAGATTGTAATTGATTGTTTGCCTCGGGAAACATGGAGCGAAAGCCATCCATTGTCAAGAAAAGTTCATTTATAGTCACTCATGCCTAGAAAAGCCTTATTACTCGGTTTAAATGCCTTTATAATCCCATTATTGAAGTTATTTTGAATTGTTTTTATATTTTTTGATTAAAACAGATTGTAATTGATTGTTTGCCTTGGGAAACATGGAGCGAAAGCCATCCATCGTCAAGAAAAGTTCATTTATAGTCACTCATGCCTAGAAAAGCCTTAATACTCGTTTTAAATGCTTTTATAATCCCATAATTGAATTTAATTTGAATCTTTTTACATTTTTTGATTAAAACAGATTCTAATTGATTGTTTGCCTCGGGAAACGTGGAGTGAAAGCCATCCATTGTCAAGAAAAGATCATTTATAGTCACTCATGCCTAGAAAAGCCTTATTACTCGGTTTAAATGCCTTTATAATCCCATTATTGAATTTATTTTGATTTTTTTTTTAATTTTTTGATTAAAACAGATTGTAATTGATTGTTTGCCTCCGGAAACATGGAGCGAAAGCCATCCATTGTCAAGAAAAGATCATTTATAGCCACTCATTCCTAGAAAAGCCTTATTACTCTGTTTAAATGCCTTTATAATCCCATTATTGAAGTTATTTTGAATTGTTTTTATATTTTTTGATTAAAACAGATTGTAATTGATTGTTTGCCATGGGAAACATGGAGCGAAAGCCATCCATTGTCAAGAAAAGTGCATTTATAGTCACTCATGCCTAGAAAAGCCTTATTACTCGGTTTAAATGCCTTTATAATCCCATTATTGAAGTTATTTTGAATTGTTTTTATATTTTTTGATTAAAACAGATTGTAATTGATTGTTTGCCTTGGGAAACATGGAGCGAAAGCCATCCATCGTCAAGAAAAGTTCATTTATAGTTACTCATGCCTACAAAAGCCTTAATACTCGTTTTAAATGCTTTTATAATCCCATAATTGAATTTCAGTTGAATCTTTTTACATTTTTTGATTAAAACAGATTCTAATTGATTGTTTGCCTCGGGAAACGTGGAGTGAAAGCCATCCATTGTCAAGAAAAGATCATTTATAGTCACTCATGCCTAGAAAAGCCTTATTACTCGGTTTAAATGCCTTTATAATCGCATTATTGAATTTATTTTGAATTTTTTTTACATTTTTTGATTAAAACAGATTGTAATTGATTGTTTGCCTCGGTAAACATGGAGCGAAAGCCATCCATAGTCAAGAAAAGTTCATTTATAGTCACTTATGCCTAGCAAAGCCTTATTACTCGGTTTAAATGCCTTTATAATCCCATTATTGAATTTATTTTGAATTGTTTTTACATTTTTTGATTAAAACAGATTGTAATTGATTGTTTGCCTCGGGAAACATGGAGCGAAAGCCATCCATTGTCAAGAAAAGATCATTAATAGCCACTCATGCCTAGAAAAGCCTTATTACTCGGTTTAAATGCCTTTATAATCCCATTATTGAATTTATTTTGAATTGTTTTTACATTTTTTTATTAAAACAGATTGTAATTGATTGTTTGCCTCGGGAAACATGGAGCGAAAACCATCCATTGTCAAGAAAAGATCATTTATAGTCACTCATGCCTAGAAAAGCCTTATTACTCGGTTTAAATGCCTTTATAATCCCATTATTGAATTTATTTTGATTTTTTTTTACATTTTTTGATTAAAACAGATTGTAATTGATTGTTTGCCTCGGGAAACATGGAGCGAAAGCCATCCATTGTCAAGAAAAGATCATTTATAGCCACTCATGCCTAGAAAAGCCTTATTACTCTGTTTAAATGCCTTTATAATCCCATTATTGAATTTATTTTGAATTGTTTTTACATTTTTTGATTAAAACAGATTGTAATTGATTGTTTGCCTCGGGAAACATGGAGCGAAAAGCATCCATTGTCAAGAAAAGATCATTTATAGTCACTCATGCCTAGAAAAGCCTTATTACTTGGTTTAAATGCCTTTATAATCCGATTATTGAATTTATTTTGAATTTTTTTTACATTTTTTGATTAAAACAGATTGTAATTGATTGTTTACCTCGGGAAACATGGAGCGAAAGCCATCCATAGTCAAGAAAAGTTCATTTATAGTCACTTATGCCTAGCAAAGCCTTATTACTCGGTTTAAATGCCTTTATAATCCCATTATTGAATTTATTTTGAATTGTTTTTATATTTTTTGATTAAAACAGATTGTAATTGACTGTTTGCCGTGGGAAACATGGAGCGAAAGCCATCCATTGTCAAGAAAAGATCATTTATAGTCACTCATGCCTAGAAAAGCCTTATTACTTGGTTTAAATGCCTTTATAATCCCATTATTGAAGTTATTCTGAATTGTTGTTATATTTTTTGATTAAAACAGATTGTAATTGATTGTTTGCCTTGGGAAACATGGAGCGAAGGCCATCCATCGTCAAGAAAAGTTCATTTATAGTCACTCATGCCTACAAAAGCCTTAATACTCGTTTTAAATGCTTTTATAATCCCATAATTGAATTTAAGTTGAATCTTTTTACATTTTTGATTAAAACAGATTCTAATTGATTGTTTGCCCCGGGAAACGTGGAGTGAAAGCCATCCATTGTCAAGAAAATATCATTTATAGTCACTCATGCCTAGAAAAGCCTTATTACTCGGTTTAAATGCCTTTATAATCGCATTATTGAATTTATTTTGAAATTTTTTTACATTTTTTGACTGAAACAGATTGTAATTGATTGTTTGCCTCGGGAAACATGGAGCGAAAGCCATCCATAGTCAAGAAGAGTTCATTTATAGTCACTTATGCCTAGCAAAGCCTTATTACTCGGTTTAAATGCCTTTATAATCCCATTATTGAATTTATTTTGAATTGTTTTTATATTTTTTGATTAAAACAGATTGTAATTGACTGTTTGCCTCGGAAAACATGGAGCGAAAGCCATCCATTGTCAAGAAAAGATTATTTATAGCCACT
The DNA here is from genome assembly GCF_053813885.1 of Theobroma cacao. Lineage (NCBI taxonomy): Eukaryota > Viridiplantae > Streptophyta > Magnoliopsida > Malvales > Malvaceae > Theobroma > Theobroma cacao. The sequence goes on along the minus strand of NC_142645.1, from coordinate 29,243,053 downwards.
CATGCCTAGAAAAGCCTTATTACTCGGTTTAAATGCCTTTATAATCCCGTTTTTGAATTTATTTTGAATTGTTTTTACATTTTTTTATTAAAACAGATTGTAATTGATTGTTTGCCTCGGGAAATATGGAGCGAAAACCATCCATTGTCAAGAAAAGATCATTTATAGTCACTCATGCCTAGAAAAGCCTTATTACTCGGTTTAAATGCCTTTGTAATCCCATTCTTGAATTTATTTTGAATTTTTTTTACATTTTTTGATTAAAACAGATTGTAATTGATTGTTTACCTCGGGAAACATGGAGCGAAAGCCATCCATAGTCAAGAAAAGTTCATTTACAGTCACTTATGCCTAGCGAAGCCTTATTACTCGGTTTAAATGCCTTTATAATCCCATTATTGAATTTATTTTGAATTTTTTTTACATTTTTTGATTAAAACATATTGTAATTGATTGTTTGCCTCGGGAAACATGGAGCGAAAGCCATCCATTGTCAAGAAAAGATCATTTATAGCCACTCATGCCTAGAAAAGCCTTATTACTCGGTTTAAATGCCTTTATAATCCCATTATTGAATTTATTTTGAATTGTTTTTACATTTTTTGATTAAAACAGATTGTAATTGATTGTTTGCCTCTGGAAACATGGAGGGAAAACCATCCATTGTCAAGAAAAGATCATTTATAGTCACTCATGCCTAGAAAAGCCTTATTACACGGTTTAAATGCCTTTATAATCCCATTATTGAATTTATCTTGAATTTTTTTTACATTTTTTGATTAAAACAGATTGTAATTGACTGTTTACCTCGGGAAACATGGAGCGAAAGCCATCCATAGTCAAGAAAAGTTCATTTATAGTCACTTATGCCTAGCAAAGCCTTATTACTCGGTTTAAATGCCTTTATAATCCCATTATTGAATTTATTTTGAATTGTTTTTACATTTTTTGATTAAAACAGATTGTAATTGATTGTTTGCCTCGGCAAACATGGAGCGAAAGCCATCCATAGTCAAGAAAAGTTCATTTATAGTCACTTATGCCTAGCAAAGCCTTATTACTCGGTTTAAATGCCTTTATAATCCCATTATTGAATTTATTTTGAATTGTTTTTATATTTTTTGATTAAAACAGATTGTAATTGACTGTTTGCCGTGGGAAACATGGACCGAAAGCCATCCATTGTCAAGAAAAGATCATTTATAGTCACTCATGCCTAGAAAAGCCTTATTACTCGGTTTAAATGCCTTTATAATCCCATTATTGAAGTTATTTTGAATTGTTTTTATACTTTTTGATTAAAACAGATTGTAATTGATTGTTTGCCTTGGGAAACATGGAGCGAAAGCCATCCATCGTCAAGAAAAGTTCATTTATAGTTACTCATGCCTACAAAAGCCTTAATACTCGTTTTAAATGCTTTTATAATCCCATAATTGAATTTCAGTTGAATCTTTTTACATTTTTTGACTAAAACAGATTCTAATTGATTGTTTGCCTCGGGAAACGTGGAGTGAAAGCCATCCATTGTCAAGAAAAGATCATTTATAGTCACTCATGCCTAGAAAAGCCTTATTACTCGGTTTAAATGCCTTTATAATCGCATTATTGAATTTATTTTGAATTTTTTTTACATTTTTTGATTAAAACAGATTGTAATTGATTGTTTGCCTCGGCAAACATGGAGCGAAAGCCATCCATAGTCAAGAAAAGTTCATTTATAGTCACTTATGCCTAGCAAAGCCTTATTACTCGGTTTAAATGCCTTTATAATCCCATTATTGAATTTATTTTGAATTGTTTTTACATTTTTTGATTAAAACATATTGTAATTGATTGTTTGCCTCGGGAAACATGGAGCGAAAGCCATCCATTGTCAAGAAAAGATCAATAATAGCCACTCATGCCTAGAAAAGCCTTATTACTCGGTTTAAATGCCTTTATAATCCCATTATTGAATTTATTTTGAATTGTTTTTACATTTTTTTATTAAAACAGATTGTAATTGATTGTTTGCCTCGGGAAACATGGAGCGAAAACCATCCATTGTCAAGAAAAGATCATTTATAGTCACTCATGCCTAGAAAAGCCTTATTACTCGGTTTAAATGCCTTTATAATCCCATTATTGAATTTATTTTGAATTTTTTTTACATTTTTTGATTAAAACAGATTGTAATTGATTGTTTACCTCGGGAAACATGGAGCGAAAGCCATCCATAGTCAAGAAAAGTTCATTTACAGTCACTTATGCCTAGCAAAGCCTTATTACTCGGTTTAAATGCCTTTATAGTCCCATTATTGAATTTATTTTGAATTTTTTTTACATTTTTTGATTAAAACATATTGTAAATGATTGTTTGCCTCGGGAAACATGGAGCAAAACCCATCCATTGTCAAGAATAGATCATTTATAGTCACTCATGCCTAGAAAAGCCTTATGACTCGGTTTAAATGCTTTTATAATCCCATTATTGAATTTATTTTGAATTGTTTTTACATTTTTTGATTAAAACAGATTGTAATTGATTGTTTGCCTCGGGAAACATGGAGCGAAAGCCATCCATTGTCAAGAAAAGTTCATTTATAGTCACTCATGCCTAGAAAAGCCTTATTACTCGGTTTAAATGCCTTTATAATCCCATTATTGAAGTTATTTTGAATTGTTTTTATATTTTTTGATTAAAACAGATTGTAATTGATTGTTTGCCTTGGGAAACATGGAGCGAAAGCCATCCATCGTCAAGAAAAGTTCATTTATAGTCACTCATGCCTAGAAAAGCCTTAATACTCGTTTTAAATGCTTTTATAATCCCATAATTGAATTTAATTTGAATCTTTTTACATTTTTTGATTAAAACAGATTCTAATTGATTGTTTGCCTCGGGAAACGTGGAGTGAAAGCCATCCATTGTCAAGAAAAGATCATTTATAGTCACTCATGCCTAGAAAAGCCTTATTACTCGGTTTAAATGCCTTTATAATCCCATTATTGAATTTATTTTGATTTTTTTTTTAATTTTTTGATTAAAACAGATTGTAATTGATTGTTTGCCTCCGGAAACATGGAGCGAAAGCCATCCATTGTCAAGAAAAGATCATTTATAGCCACTCATTCCTAGAAAAGCCTTATTACTCTGTTTAAATGCCTTTATAATCCCATTATTGAAGTTATTTTGAATTGTTTTTATATTTTTTGATTAAAACAGATTGTAATTGATTGTTTGCCATGGGAAACATGGAGCGAAAGCCATCCATTGTCAAGAAAAGTGCATTTATAGTCACTCATGCCTAGAAAAGCCTTATTACTCGGTTTAAATGCCTTTATAATCCCATTATTGAAGTTATTTTGAATTGTTTTTATATTTTTTGATTAAAACAGATTGTAATTGATTGTTTGCCTTGGGAAACATGGAGCGAAAGCCATCCATCGTCAAGAAAAGTTCATTTATAGTTACTCATGCCTACAAAAGCCTTAATACTCGTTTTAAATGCTTTTATAATCCCATAATTGAATTTCAGTTGAATCTTTTTACATTTTTTGATTAAAACAGATTCTAATTGATTGTTTGCCTCGGGAAACGTGGAGTGAAAGCCATCCATTGTCAAGAAAAGATCATTTATAGTCACTCATGCCTAGAAAAGCCTTATTACTCGGTTTAAATGCCTTTATAATCGCATTATTGAATTTATTTTGAATTTTTTTTACATTTTTTGATTAAAACAGATTGTAATTGATTGTTTGCCTCGGTAAACATGGAGCGAAAGCCATCCATAGTCAAGAAAAGTTCATTTATAGTCACTTATGCCTAGCAAAGCCTTATTACTCGGTTTAAATGCCTTTATAATCCCATTATTGAATTTATTTTGAATTGTTTTTACATTTTTTGATTAAAACAGATTGTAATTGATTGTTTGCCTCGGGAAACATGGAGCGAAAGCCATCCATTGTCAAGAAAAGATCATTAATAGCCACTCATGCCTAGAAAAGCCTTATTACTCGGTTTAAATGCCTTTATAATCCCATTATTGAATTTATTTTGAATTGTTTTTACATTTTTTTATTAAAACAGATTGTAATTGATTGTTTGCCTCGGGAAACATGGAGCGAAAACCATCCATTGTCAAGAAAAGATCATTTATAGTCACTCATGCCTAGAAAAGCCTTATTACTCGGTTTAAATGCCTTTATAATCCCATTATTGAATTTATTTTGATTTTTTTTTACATTTTTTGATTAAAACAGATTGTAATTGATTGTTTGCCTCGGGAAACATGGAGCGAAAGCCATCCATTGTCAAGAAAAGATCATTTATAGCCACTCATGCCTAGAAAAGCCTTATTACTCTGTTTAAATGCCTTTATAATCCCATTATTGAATTTATTTTGAATTGTTTTTACATTTTTTGATTAAAACAGATTGTAATTGATTGTTTGCCTCGGGAAACATGGAGCGAAAACCATCCATTGTCAAGAAAAGATCATTTATAGTCACTCATGCCTAGAAAAGCCTTATTACTTGGTTTAAATGCCTTTATAATCCGATTATTGAATTTATTTTGAATTTTTTTTACATTTTTTGATTAAAACAGATTGTAATTGATTGTTTACCTCGGGAAACATGGAGCGAAAGCCATCCATAGTCAAGAAAAGTTCATTTATAGTCACTTATGCCTAGCAAAGCCTTATTACTCGGTTTAAATGCCTTTATAATCTCATTATTGAATTTATTTTGAATTGTTTTTATATTTTTTGATTAAAACAGATTGTAATTGACTGTTTGCCGTGGGAAACATGGAGCGAAAGCCATCCATTGTCAAGAAAAGATCATTTATAGTCACTCATGCCTAGAAAAGCCTTATTACTTGGTTTAAATGCCTTTATAATCCCATTATTGAAGTTATTCTGAATTGTTGTTATATTTTTTGATTAAAACAGATTGTAATTGATTGTTTGCCTTGGGAAACATGGAGCGAAGGCCATCCATCGTCAAGAAAAGTTCATTTATAGTCACTCATGCCTACAAAAGCCTTAATACTCGTTTTAAATGCTTTTATAATCCCATAATTGAATTTAAGTTGAATCTTTTTACATTTTTGATTAAAACAGATTCTAATTGATTGTTTGCCCCGGGAAACGTGGAGTGAAAGCCATCCATTGTCAAGAAAATATCATTTATAGTCACTCATGCCTAGAAAAGCCTTATTACTCGGTTTAAATGCCTTTATAATCGCATTATTGAATTTATTTTGAAATTTTTTTACATTTTTTGACTGAAACAGATTGTAATTGATTGTTTGCCTCGGGAAACATGGAGCGAAAGCCATCCATAGTCAAGAAGAGTTCATTTATAGTCACTTATGCCTAGCAAAGCCTTATTACTCGGTTTAAATGCCTTTATAATCCCATTATTGAATTTATTTTGAATTGTTTTTATATTTTTTGATTAAAACAGATTGTAATTGACTGTTTGCCTCGGAAAACATGGAGCGAAAGCCATCCATTGTCAAGAAAAGATTATTTATAGCCACTCATGCCTAGAAAAGCCTTATTACTCGGTTTAAATGCCTTTATAATCCCGTTTTTGAATTTATTTTGAATTATTTTTACATTTTTTTATTAAAACAGATTGTAATTGATTGTTTGCCTCGGGAAATATGGAGCGAAAACCATCCATTGTCAAGAAAAGATCATTTATAGTCACTCATGCCTAGAAAAGCCTTATTACTCGGTTTAAATGCCTTTGTAATCCCATTATTGAATTTATTTTGAATTTTTTTTACATTTTTTGATTAAAACAGATTGTAATTGATTGTTTACCTCGGGAAACATGGAGCGAAAGCCATCCATAGTCAAGAAAAGTTCATTTACAGTCACTTATGCCTAGCGAAGCCTTATTACTCGGTTTAAATGCCTTTATAATCCCATTATTGAATTTATTTTGAATTTTTTTTACATTTTTTGATTAAAACATATTGTATTTGATTGTTTGCCTCGGGAAACATGGAGCAAAACCCATCCATTGTCAAGAATAGATCATTTATAGTCACTCATGCCTAGAAAAGCCTTATCACTCGGTTTAAATGCTTTTATAATCCCATTATTGAATTTATTTTGAATTTTTTTTACATTTTTTTAATAAAACAGATTGTAATTGATTGTTTGCCTCGGGAAACATGGAGCGAAAGCCATCCATAGTCAAGAAAAGTTCATTTATAGTCACTTATGCCTAGCAAAGCCTTATTACTCGGTTTAAATGCCTTTATAATCCCATTATTGAATTTATTTTGAATTGTTTTTACATTTTTTGATTAAAACACATTGTAATTGATTGTTTGCCTCGGGAAACATGGAGCGAAAGCCATCCATTGTCAAGAAAAGATCATTTATAGCCACTCATGCCTAGAAAAGCCTTATTACTCGGTTTAAATGCCTTTATAATCCCATTATTGAATTTATTTTGAATTGTTTTTACAGTTTTTGATTAAAACAGATTGTAATTGATTGTTTGCCTCTGGAAACATGGAGCGAAAACCATCCATTGTCAAGAAAAGATCATTTATAGTCACTCATGCCTAGAAAAGCCTTATTACACGGTTTAAATGCCTTTATAATCCCATTATTGAATTTATCTTGAATTTTTTTTACATTTTTTGATTAAAACAGATTGTAATTGATTGTTTACCTCGGGAAACATGGAGCGAAAGCCATCCATAGTCAAGAAAAGTTCATTTATAGTCACTTATGCCTAGCAAAGCCTTATTACTCGGTTTAAATGCCTTTATAATCCCATTATTGAATTTATTTTGAATTTTTTTTACATTTTTTGATTAAAACAGATTGTAATTGATTGTTTGCCTCGGCAAACATGGAGCGAAAGCCATCCATAGTCAAGAAAAGTTCATTTATAGTCACTTATGCCTAGCAAAGCCTTATTACTCGGTTTAAATGCCTTTATAATCCCATTATTGAATTTATTTTGAATTGTTTTTATATTTTTTGATTAAAACAGATTGTAATTGACTGTTTGCCGTGGGAAACATGGACCGAAAGCCATCCATTGTCAAGAAAAGATCATTTATAGTCACTCATGCCTAGAAAAGCCTTATTACTCGGTTTAAATGCCTTTATAATCCCATTATTGAAGTTATTTTGAATTGTTTTTATACTTTTTGATTAAAACAGATTGTAATTGATTGTTTGCCTTGGGAAACATGGAGCGAAAGCCATCCATCGTCAAGAAAAGTTCATTTATAGTTACTCATGCCTACAAAAGCCTTAATACTCGTTTTAAATGCTTTTATAATCCCATAATTGAATTTCAGTTGAATCTTTTTACATTTTTTGACTAAAACAGATTCTAATTGATTGTTTGCCTCGGGAAACGTGGAGTGAAAGCCATCCATTGTCAAGAAAAGATCATTTATAGTCACTCATGCCTAGAAAAGCCTTATTACTCGGTTTAAATGCCTTTATAATCGCATTATTGAATTTATTTTGAATTTTTTTTACATTTTTTGATTAAAACAGATTTTAATTGATTGTTTGCCTCGGTAAACATGGAGCGAAAGCCATCCATAGTCAAGAAAAGTTCATTTATAGTCACTTATGCCTAGCAAAGCCTTATTACTCGGTTTAAATGCCTTTATAATCGCATTATTGAATTTATTTTGAATTTTTTTTACATTTTTTGATTAAAACAGATTGTAATTGATTGTTTGCCTCGGCAAACATGGAGCGAAAGCCATCCATAGTCAAGAAAAGTTCATTTATAGTCACTTATGCCTAGCAAAGCCTTATTACTCGGTTTAAATGCCTTTATAATCCCATTATTGAATTTATTTTGAATTGTTTTTACATTTTTTGATTAAAACATATTGTAATTGATTGTTTGCCTCGGGAAACATGGAGCGAAAGCCATCCATTGTCAAGAAAAGATCAATAATAGCCACTCATGCCTAGAAAAGCCTTATTACTCGGTTTAAATGCCTTTATAATCCCATTATTGAATTTATTTTGAATTGTTTTTACATTTTTTTATTAAAACAGATTGTAATTGATTGTTTGCCTCGGGAAACATGGAGCGAAAACCATCCATTGTCAAGAAAAGATCATTTATAGTCACTCATGCCTAGAAAAGCCTTATTACTCGGTTTAAATGCCTTTATAATCCCATTATTGAATTTATTTTGAATTTTTTTTACATTTTTTGATTAAAACAGATTGTAATTGATTGTTTACCTCGGGAAACATGGAGCGAAAGCCATCCATAGTCAAGAAAAGTTCATTTACAGTCACTTATGCCTAGCAAAGCCTTATTACTCGGTTTAAATGCCTTTATAATCCCATTATTGAATTTATTTTGAATTTTTTTTACATTTTTTGATTAAAACATATTGTAAATGATTGTTTGCCTCGGGAAACATGGAGCAAAACCCATCCATTGTCAAGAAAAGATCATTTATAGTCACTCATGCCTAGAAAAGCCTTATGACTCGGTTTAAATGCTTTTATAATCCCATTATTGAATTTATTTTGAATTGTTTTTACATTTTTTGATTAAAACAGATTGTAATTGATTGTTTGCCTCGGGAAACATGGAGCGAAAGCCATCCATTGTCAAGAAAAGTTCATTTATAGTCACTCATGCCTAGAAAAGCCTTATTACTCGGTTTAAATGCCTTTATAATCCCATTATTGAATTTATTTTGAATTGTTTTTACATTTTTTGATTAAAACAGATTGTAATTGATTGTTTGCCTCTGGAAACATGGAGCGAAAACCATCCATTGTCAAGAAAAGATCATTTATAGTCACTCATGCCTAGAAAAGCCTTATTACACGGTTTAAATGCCTTTATAATCCCATTATTGAATTTATCCTGAATTTTTTTTACATTTTTTGATTAAAACAGATTGTAATTGACTGTTTACCTCGGGAAACATGGAGCGAAAGCCATCCATAGTCAAGAAAAGTTCATTTATAGTCACTGATGCCTAGCAAAGCCTTATTACTCGGTTTAAATGCCTTTATAATCCCATTATTGAATTTATTTTGAATTTTTTTTACATTTTTTGATTAAAACAGATTGTAATTGATTGTTTGCCTCGGCAAACATGGAGCGAAAGCCATCCATAGTCAAGAAAAGTTCATTTATAGTCACTTATGCCTAGCAAAGCCTTATTACTCGGTTTAAATGCCTTTATAATCCCATTATTGAATTTATTTTGAATTGTTTTTATATTTTTTGATTAAAACAGATTGTAATTGACTGTTTGCCGTGGGAAACATGGACCGAAAGCCATCCATTGTCAAGAAAAGATCATTTATAGTCACTCATGCCTAGAAAAGCCTTATTACTCGGTTTAAATGCCTTTATAATCCCATTATTGAAGTTATTTTGAATTGTTTTTATACTTTTTGATTAAAACAGATTGTAATTGATTGTTTGCCTTGGGAAACATGGAGCGAAAGCCATCCATCGTCAAGAAAAGTTCATTTATAGTTACTCATGCCTACAAAAGCCTTAATACTCGTTTTAAATGCTTTTATAATCCCATAATTGAATTTCAGTTGAATCTTTTTACATTTTTTGACTAAAACAGATTCTAATTGATTGTTTGCCTCGGGAAACGTGGAGTGAAAGCCATCCATTGTCAAGAAAAGATCATTTATAGTCACTCATGCCTAGAAAAGCCTTATTACTCGGTTTAAATGCCTTTATAATCGCATTATTGAATTTATTTTGAATTTTTTTTACATTTTTTGATTAAAACAGATTGTAATTGATTGTTTGCCTCGGCAAACGTGGAGCGAAAGCCATCCATAGTCAAGAAAAGTTCATTTATAGTCACTTATGCCTAGCAAAGCCTTATTACTCGGTTTAAATGCCTTTATAATCGCATTATTGAATTTATTTTGAATTTTTTTTACATTTTTTGATTAAAACAGATTGTAATTGATTGTTTGCCTCGGCAAACATGGAGCGAAAGCCATCCATAGTCAAGAAAAGTTCATTTATAGTCACTTATGCCTAGCAAAGCCTTATTACTCGGTTTAAATGCCTTTATAATCCCATTATTGAATTTATTTTGAATTGTTTTTACATTTTTTGATTAAAACATATTGTAATTGATTGTTTGCCTCGGGAAACATGGAGCGAAAGCCATCCATTGTCAAGAAAAGATCAATAATAGCCACTCATGCCTAGAAAAGCCTTATTACTCGGTTTAAATGCCTTTATAATCCCATTATTGAATTTATTTTGAATTGTTTTTACATTTTTTTATTAAAACAGATTGTAATTGATTGTTTGCCTCGGGAAACATGGAGCGAAAACCATCCATTGTCAAGAAAAGATCATTTATAGTCACTCATGCCTAGAAAAGCCTTATTACACGGTTTAAATGCCTTTATAATCCCATTATTGAATTTATCTTGAATTTTTTTTACATTTTTTGATTAAAACAGATTGTAATTGACTGTTTACCTCGGGAAACATGGAGCGAAAGCCATCCATAGTCAAGAAAAGTTCATTTATAGTCACTTATGCCTAGCAAAGCCTTATTACTCGGTTTAAATGCCTTTATAATCCCATTATTGAATTTATTTTGAATTTTTTTTACATTTTTTGATTAAAACAGATTGTAATTGATTGTTTGCCTCGGCAAACATGGAGCGAAAGCCATCCATAGTCAAGAAAAGTTCATTTATAGTCACTTATGCCTAGCAAAGCCTTATTACTCGGTTTAAATGCCTTTATAATCCCATTATTGAATTTATTTTGAATTGTTTTTATATTTTTTTATTAAAACAGATTGTAATTGACTGTTTGCCTCGGAAAACATGGAGCGAAAGCCATCCATTGTCAAGAAAAGATTATTTATAGCCACTCATGCCTAGAAAAGCCTTATTACTCGGTTTAAATGCCTTTATAATCCCGTTTTTGAATTTATTTTGAATTATTTTTACATTTTTTTATTAAAACAGATTGTAATTGATTGTTTGCCTCGGGAAATATGGAGCGAAAACCATCCATTGTCAAGAAAAGATCATTTATAGTCACTCATGCCTAGAAAAGCCTTATTACTCGGTTTAAATGCCTTTGTAATCCCATTATTGAATTTATTTTGAATTTTTTTTACATTTTTTGATTAAAACAGATTGTAATTGATTGTTTACCTCGGGAAACATGGAGCGAAAGCCATCCATAGTCAAGAAAAGTTCATTTACAGTCACTTATGCCTAGCGAAGCCTTATTACTCGGTTTAAATGCCTTTATAATCCCATTATTGAATTTATTTTGAATTTTTTTTACATTTTTTGATTAAAACATATTGTATTTGATTGTTTGCCTCGGGAAACATGGAGCAAAACCCATCCATTGTCAAGAATAGATCATTTATAGTCACTCATGCCTAGAAAAGCCTTATCACTCGGTTTAAATGCTTTTATAATCCCATTATTGAATTTATTTTGAATTTTTTTTACATTTTTTTAATAAAACAGATTGTAATTGATTGTTTGCCTCGGGAAACATGGAGCGAAAGCCATCCATAGTCAAGAAAAGTTCATTTATAGTCACTTATGCCTAGCAAAGCCTTATTACTCGGTTTAAATGCCTTTATAATCCCATTATTGAATTTATTTTGAATTGTTTTTACATTTTTTGATTAAAACACATTGTAATTGATTGTTTGCCTCGGGAAACATGGAGCGAAAGCCATCCATTGTCAAGAAAAGATCATTTATAGCCACTCATGCCTAGAAAAGCCTTATTACTCGGTTTAAATGCCTTTATAATCCCATTATTGAATTTATTTTGAATTGTTTTTACAGTTTTTGATTAAAACAGATTGTAATTGATTGTTTGCCTCTGGAAACATGGAGCGAAAACCATCCATTGTCAAGAAAAGATCATTTATAGTCACTCATGCCTAGAAAAGCCTTATTACACGGTTTAAATGCCTTTATAATCCCATTATTGAATTTATCTTGAATTTTTTTTACATTTTTTGATTAAAACAGATTGTAATTGACTGTTTACCTCGGGAAACATGAAGCGAAAGCCATCCATAGTCAAGAAAAGTTCATTTATAGTCACTTATGCCTAGCAAAGCCTTATTACTCGGTTTAAATGCCTTTATAATCCCATTATTGAATTTATTTTGAATTTTTTTTACATTTTTTGATTAAAACAGATTGTAATTGATTGTTTGCCTCGGCAAACATGGAGCGAAAGCCATCCATAGTCAAGAAAAGTTCATTTATAGTCACTTATGCCTAGCAAAGCCTTATTACTCGGTTTAAATGCCTTTATAATCCCATTATTGAATTTATTTTGAATTGTTTTTATATTTTTTGATTAAAACAGATTGTAATTGACTGTTTGCCGTGGGAAACATGGACCGAAAGCCATCCATTGTCAAGAAAAGATCATTTATAGTCACTCATGCCTAGAAAAGCCTTATTACTCGGTTTAAATGCCTTTATAATCCCATTATTGAAGTTATTTTGAATTGTTTTTATACTTTTTGATTAAAACAGATTGTAATTGATTGTTTGCCTTGGGAAACATGGAGCGAAAGCCATCCATCGTCAAGAAAAGTTCATTTATAGTTACTCATGCCTACAAAAGCCTTAATACTCGTTTTAAATGCTTTTATAATCCCATAATTGAATTTCAGTTGAATCTTTTTACATTTTTTGACTAAAACAGATTCTAATTGATTGTTTGCCTCGGGAAACGTGGAGTGAAAGCCATCCATTGTCAAGAAAAGATCATTTATAGTCACTCATGCCTAGAAAAGCCTTATTACTCGGTTTAAATGCCTTTATAATCGCATTATTGAATTTATTTTGAATTTTTTTTACATTTTTTGATTAAAACAGATTTTAATTGATTGTTTGCCTCGGTAAACATGGAGCGAAAGCCATCCATAGTCAAGAAAAGTTCATTTATAGTCACTTATGCCTAGCAAAGCCTTATTACTCGGTTTAAATGCCTTTATAATCGCATTATTGAATTTATTTTGAATTTTTTTTACATTTTTTGATTAAAACAGATTGTAATTGATTGTTTGCCTCGGCAAACATGGAGCGAAAGCCATCCATAGTCAAGAAAAGTTCATTTATAGTCACTTATGCCTAGCAAAGCCTTATTACTCGGTTTAAATGCCTTTATAATCCCATTATTGAATTTATTTTGAATTGTTTTTACATTTTTTGATTAAAACATATTGTAATTGATTGTTTGCCTCGGGAAACATGGAGCGAAAGCCATCCATTGTCAAGAAAAGATCAATAATAGCCACTCATGCCTAGAAAAGCCTTATTACTCGGTTTAAATGCCTTTATAATCCCATTATTGAATTTATTTTGAATTGTTTTTACATTTTTTTATTAAAACAGATTGTAATTTATTGTTTGCCTCGGGAAACATGGAGCGAAAACCATCCATTGTCAAGAAAAGATCATTTATAGTCACTCATGCCTAGAAAAGCCTTATTACTCGGTTTAAATGCCTTTATAATCCCATTATTGAATTTATTTTGAATTTTTTTTACATTTTTTGATTAAAACAGATTGTAATTGATTGTTTACCTCGGGAAACATGGAGCGAAAGCCATCCATAGTCAAGAAAAGTTCATTTACAGTCACTTATGCCTAGCAAAGCCTTATTACTCGGTTTAAATGCCTTTATAATCCCATTATTGAATTTATTTTGAATTTTTTTTACATTTTTTGATTAAAACATATTGTAAATGATTGTTTGCCTCGGGAAACATGGAGCAAAACCCATCCATTGTCAAGAATAGATCATTTATAGTCACTCATGCCTAGAAAAGCCTTATGACTCGGTTTAAATGCTTTTATAATCCCATTATTGAATTTATTTTGAATTGTTTTTACATTTTTTGATTAAAACAGATTGTAATTGATTGTTTGCCTCGGGAAACATGGAGCGAAAGCCATCCATTGTCAAGAAAAGTTCATTTATAGTCACTCATGCCTAGAAAAGCCTTATTACTCGGTTTAAATGCCTTTATAATCCCATTATTGAATTTATTTTGAATTGTTTTTACATTTTTTGATTAAAACAGATTGTAATTGATTGTTTGCCTCTGGAAACATGGAGCGAAAACCATCCATTGTCAAGAAAAGATCATTTATAGTCACTCATGCCTAGAAAAGCCTTATTACACGGTTTAAATGCCTTTATAATCCCATTATTGAATTTATCCTGAATTTTTTTTACATTTTTTGATTAAAACAGATTGTAATTGACTGTTTACCTCGGGAAACATGGAGCGAAAGCCATCCATAGTCAAGAAAAGTTCATTTATAGTCACTGATGCCTAGCAAAGCCTTATTACTCGGTTTAAATGCCTTTATAATCCCATTATTGAATTTATTTTGAATTTTTTTTACATTTTTTGATTAAAACAGATTGTAATTGATTGTTTGCCTCGGCAAACATGGAGCGAAAGCCATCCATAGTCAAGAAAAGTTCATTTATAGTCACTTATGCCTAGCAAAGCCTTTATACTCGGTTTAAATGCCTTTATAATCCCATTATTGAATTTATTTTGAATTGTTTTTATATTTTTTGATTAAAACAGATTGTAATTGACTGTTTGCCGTGGGAAACATGGACCGAAAGCCATCCATTGTCAAGAAAAGATCATTTATAGTCACTCATGCCTAGAAAAGCCTTATTACTCGGTTTAAATGCCTTTATAATCCCATTATTGAAGTTATTTTGAATTGTTTTTATACTTTTTGATTAAAACAGATTGTAATTGATTGTTTGCCTTGGGAAACATGGAGCGAAAGCCATCCATCGTCAAGAAAAGTTCATTTATAGTTACTCATGCCTACAAAAGCCTTAATACTCGTTTTAAATGCTTTTATAATCCCATAATTGAATTTCAGTTGAATCTTTTTACATTTTTTGACTAAAACAGATTCTAATTGATTGTTTGCCTCGGGAAACGTGGAGTGAAAGCCATCCATTGTCAAGAAAAGATCATTTATAGTCACTCATGCCTAGAAAAGCCTTATTACTCGGTTTAAATGCCTTTATAATCGCATTATTGAATTTATTTTGAATTTTTTTTACATTTTTTGATTAAAACAGATTGTAATTGATTGTTTGCCTCGGCAAACGTGGAGCGAAAGCCATCCATAGTCAAGAAAAGTTCATTTATAGTCACTTATGCCTAGCAAAGCCTTATTACTCGGTTTAAATGCCTTTATAATCGCATTATTGAATTTATTTTGAATTTTTTTTACATTTTTTGATTAAAACAGATTGTAATTGATTGTTTGCCTCGGCAAACATGGAGCGAAAGCCATCCATAGTCAAGAAAAGTTCATTTATAGTCACTTATGCCTAGCAAAGCCTTATTACTCGGTTTAAATGCCTTTATAATCCCATTATTGAATTTATTTTGAATTGTTTTTACATTTTTTGATTAAAACATATTGTAATTGATTGTTTGCCTCGGGAAACATGGAGCGAAAGCCATCCATTGTCAAGAAAAGATCAATAATAGCCACTCATGCCTAGAAAAGCCTTATTACTCGGTTTAAATGCCTTTATAATCCCATTATTGAATTTATTTTGAATTGTTTTTACATTTTTTTATTAAAACAGATTGTAATTGATTGTTTGCCTCGGGAAACATGGAGCGAAAACCATCCATTGTCAAGAAAAGATCATTTATAGTCACTCATGCCTAGAAAAGCCTTATTACTCGGTTTAAATGCCTTTATAATCCCATTATTGAATTTATTTTGAATTTTTTTTACATTTTTTGATTAAAACAGATTGTAATTGATTGTTTACCTCGGGAAACATGGAGCGAAAGCCATCCATAGTCAAGAAAAGTTCATTTACAGTCACTTATGCCTAGCAAAGCCTTATTACTCGGTTTAAATGCCTTTATAATCCCATTATTGAATTTATTTTGAATTTTTTTTACATTTTTTGATTAAAACATATTGTAAATGATTGTTTGCCTCGGGAAACATGGAGCAAAACCCATCCATTGTCAAGAATAGATCATTTATAGTCACTCATGCCTAGAAAAGCCTTATGACTCGGTTTAAATGCTTTTATAATCCCATTATTGAATTTATTTTGAATTGTTTTTACATTTTTTGATTAAAACAGATTGTAATTGATTGTTTGCCTCGGGAAACATGGAGCGAAAGCCATCCATTGTCAAGAAAAGTTCATTTATAGTCACTCATGCCTAGAAAAGCCTTATTACTCGGTTTAAATGCCTTTATAATCCCATTATTGAATTTATTTTGAATTGTTTTTACATTTTTTGATTAAAACAGATTGTAATTGATTGTTTGCCTCTGGAAACATGGAGCGAAAACCATCCATTGTCAAGAAAAGATCATTTATAGTCACTCATGCCTAGAAAAGCCTTATTACTCGGTTTAAATGCCTTTATAATCCCATTATTGAATTTATCTTGAATTTTTTTTACATTTTTTGATTAAAACAGATTGTAATTGATTGTTTGCCTTGGCAAACATGGAGCGAAAGCCATCCATAGTCAAGAAAAGTTCATTTATAGTCACTTATGCCTAGCAAAGCCTTATTACTCGGTTTAAATGCCTTTATAATCCCATTATTGAATTTATTTTGAATTGTTTTTACATTTTTTGATTAAAACATATTGTAATTGATTGTTTGCCTCGGGAAACATGGAGCGAAAGCCATCCATTGTCAAGAAAAGATCAATAATAGCCACTCATGCCTAGAAAAGCCTTATTACTCGGTTTAAATGCCTTTATAATCCCATTATTGAATTTATTTTGAATTGTTTTTACATTTTTTTATTAAAACAGATTGTAATTGATTGTTTGCCTCGGGAAACATGGAGCGAAAACCATCCATTGTCAAGAAAAGATCATTTATAGTCACTCATGCCTGGAAAAGCCTTATTACTCGGTTTAAATGCCTTTATAATCCCATTATTGAATTTATTTTGAATTTTTTTTACATTTTTTGATTAAAACAGATTGTAATTGATTGTTTACCTCGGGAAACATGGAGCGAAAGCCATCCATAGTCAAGAAAAGTTCTTTTACAGTCACTTATGCCTAGCAAAGCCTTATTACTCGGTTTAAATGCCTTTATAATCCCATTATTGAATTTATTTTGAATTTTTTTTACATTTTTTGATTAAAACATATTGTAAATGATTGTTTGCCTCGGGAAACATGGAGCAAAACCCATCCATTGTCAAGAATAGATCATTTATAGTCACTCATGCCTAGAAAAGCCTTATGACTCGGTTTAAATGCTTTTATAATCCCATTATTGAATTTATTTTGAATTGTTTTTACATTTTTTGATTAAAACAGATTGTAATTGATTGTTTGCCTCGGGAAACATGGAGCGAAAGCCATCCATTGTCAAGAAAAGTTCATTTATAGTCACTCATGCCTAGAAAAGCCTTATTACTCGGTTTAAATGCCTTTATAATCCCATTATTGAATTTATTTTGAATTGTTTTTACATTTTTTGATTAAAACAGATTGTAATTGATTGTTTGCCTCTGGAAACATGGAGCGAAAACCATCCATTGTCAAGAAAAGATCATTTATAGTCACTCATGCCTAGAAAAGCCTTATTACTCGGTTTAAATGCCTTTATAATCCCATTATTGAATTTATCTTGAATTTTTTTTACATTTTTTGATTAAAACAGATTGTAATTGACTGTTTACCTCGGGAAACATGGAGCGAAAGCCATCCATAGTCAAGAAAAGTTCATTTATAGTCACTTATGCCTAGCAAAGCCTTATTACTCGGTTTAAATGCCTTTATAATCCCATTATTGAATTTATTTTGAATTTTTTTTACATTTTTTGATTAAAACAGATTGTAATTGATTGTTTGCCTCGGCAAACATGGAGCGAAAGCCATCCATAGTCAAGAAAAGTTCATTTATAGTCACTTATGCCTAGCAAAGCCTTATTACTCGGTTTAAATGCCTTTATAATCCCATTATTGAATTTATTTTGAATTGTTTTTATATTTTTTGATTAAAACAGATTGTAATTGACTGTTTGCCGTGGGAAACATGGACCGAAAGCCATCCATTGTCAAGAAAAGATCATTTATAGTCACTCATGCCTAGAAAAGCCTTATTACTCGGTTTAAATGCCTTTATAATCCCATTATTGAAGTTATTTTGAATTGTTTTTATACTTTTTGATTAAAACAGATTGTAATTGATTGTTTGCCTTGGGAAACATGGAGCGAAAGCCATCCATCGTCAAGAAAAGTTCATTTATAGTTACTCATGCCTACAAAAGCCTTAATACTCGTTTTAAATGCTTTTATAATCCCATAATTGAATTTCAGTTGAATCTTTTTACATTTTTTGACTAAAACAGATTCTAATTGATTGTTTGCCTCGGGAAACGTGGAGTGAAAGCCATCCATTGTCAAGAAAAGATCATTTATAGTCACTCATGCCTAGAAAAGCCTTATTACTCGGTTTAAATGCCTTTATAATCGCATTATTGAATTTATTTTGAATTTTTTTTACATTTTTTGATTAAAACAGATTGTAATTGATTGTTTGCCTCGGCAAACGTGGAGCGAAAGCCATCCATAGTCAAGAAAAGTTCATTTATAGTCACTTATGCCTAGCAAAGCCTTATTACTCGGTTTAAATGCCTTTATAATCGCATTATTGAATTTATTTTGAATTTTTTTTACATTTTTTGATTAAAACAGATTGTAATTGATTGTTTGCCTCGGCAAACATGGAGCGAAAGCCATCCATAGTCAAGAAAAGTTCATTTATAGTCACTTATGCCTAGCAAAGCCTTATTACTCGGTTTAAATGCCTTTATAATCCCATTATTGAATTTATTTTGAATTGTTTTTACATTTTTTGATTAAAACATATTGTAATTGATTGTTTGCCTCGGGAAACATGGAGCGAAAGCCATCCATTGTCAAGAAAAGATCAATAATAGCCACTCATGCCTAGAAAAGCCTTATTACTCGGTTTAAATGCCTTTATAATCCCATTATTGAATTTATTTTGAATTGTTTTTACATTTTTTTATTAAAACAGATTGTAATTGATTGTTTGCCTCGGGAAACATGGAGCGAAAACCATCCATTGTCAAGAAAAGATCATTTATAGTCACTCATGCCTAGAAAAGCCTTATTACTCGGTTTAAATGCCTTTATAATCCCATTATTGAATTTATTTTGAATTTTTTTTACATTTTTTGATTAAAACAGATTGTAATTGATTGTTTACCTCGGGAAACATGGAGCGAAAGCCATCCATAGTCAAGAAAAGTTCATTTACAGTCACTTATGCCTAGCAAAGCCTTATTACTCGGTTTAAATGCCTTTATAATCCCATTATTGAATTTATTTTGAATTTTTTTTACATTTTTTGATTAAAACATATTGTAAATGATTGTTTGCCTCGGGAAACATGGAGCAAAACCCATCCATTGTCAAGAATAGATCATTTATAGTCACTCATGCCTAGAAAAGCCTTATGACTCGGTTTAAATGCTTTTATAATCCCATTATTGAATTTATTTTGAATTGTTTTTACATTTTTTGATTAAAACAGATTGTAATTGATTGTTTGCCTCGGGAAACATGGAGCGAAAGCCATCCATTGTCAAGAAAAGTTCATTTATAGTCACTCATGCCTAGAAAAGCCTTATTACTCGGTTTAAATGCCTTTATAATCCCATTATTGAAGTTATTTTGAATTGTTTTTATATTTTTTGATTAAAACAGATTGTAATTGATTGTTTGCCTTGGGAAACATGGAGCGAAAGCCATCCATCGTCAAGAAAAGTTCATTTATAGTCACTCATGCCTAGAAAAGCCTTAATACTCGTTTTAAATGCTTTTATAATCCCATAATTGAATTTAATTTGAATCTTTTTACATTTTTTGATTAAAACAGATTCTAATTGATTGTTTGCCTCGGGAAACGTGGAGTGAAAGCCATCCATTGTCAAGAAAAGATCATTTATAGTCACTCATGCCTAGAAAAGCCTTATTACTCGGTTTAAATGCCTTTATAATCCCAATATTGAATTTATTTTGATTTTTTTTTTAATTTTTTGATTAAAACAGATTGTAATTGATTGTTTGCCTCCGGAAACATGGAGCGAAAGCCATCCATTGTCAAGAAAAGATCATTTATAGCCACTCATGCCTAGAAAAGCCTTATTACTCTGTTTAAATGCCTTTATAATCCCATTATTGAAGTTATTTTGAATTGTTTTTATATTTTTTGATTAAAACAGATTGTAATTGATTGTTTGCCATGGGAAACATGGAGCGAAAGCCATCCATTGTCAAGAAAAGTGCATGTATAGTCACTCATGCCTAGAAAAGCCTTATTACTCGGTTTAAATGCCTTTATAATCCCATTATTGAAGTTATTTTGAATTGTTTTTATAGTTTTTGATTAAAACAGATTGTAATTGATTGTTTGCCTTGGGAAACATGGAGCGAAAGCCATCCATCGTCAAGAAAAGTTCATTTATAGTTACTCATGCCTACAAAAGCCTTAATACTCGTTTTAAATGCTTTTATAATCCCATAATTGAATTTCAGTTGAATCTTTTTACATTTTTTGATTAAAACAGATTCTAATTGATTGTTTGCCTCGGGAAACGTGGAGTGAAAGCCATCCATTGTCAAGAAAAGATCATTTATAGTCACTCATGCCTAGAAAAGCCTTATTACTCGGTTTAAATGCCTTTATAATCGCATTATTGAATTTATTTTGAATTTTTTTTACATTTTTTGATTAAAACAGATTGTAATTGATTGTTTGCCTCGGCAAACATGGAGCGAAAGCCATCCATGGTCAAGAAAAGTTCATTTATAGTCACTTATGCCTAGCAAAGCCTTATTACTCGGTTTAAATGCCTTTATAATCCCATTATTGAATTTATTTCGAATTTTTTTTACATTTTTTACTTAAAACAGATTGTAATTGATTGTTTACCTCGGGAAACATGGAGCGAAAGCCATCCATAGTCAAGAAAAGTTCATTTACAGTCACTTATGCCTAGCAAAGCCTTATTACTCGGTTTAAATGCCTTTATAATCCCATTATTAAATTTATTTTGAATTTTTTTTACATTTTTTGATTAAAACATATTGTAAATGATTGTTTGCCTCGGGAAACATGGAGCAAAACCCATCCATTGTCAAGAATAGATCATTTATAGTCACTCATGCCTAGAAAAGCCTTATTACTCGGTTTAAATGCTTTTATAATCCCATTATTGAATTTATTTTGAATTGTTTTTACATTTTTTGATTAAAACAGATTGTAATTGATTGTTTCCCTCGGGAAACATGGAGCGAAAGCCATCCATTGTCAAGAAAAGTTCATTTATAGTCACTCATGCCTAGAAAAGCCTTATTACTCGGTTTAAATGCCTTTATAATCCCATTATTGAAGTTATTTTGAATTGTTTTTATATTTTTTGATTAAAACAGATTGTAATTGATTGTTTGCCTTGGGAGACATGGAGCGAAAGCCATCCATCGTCAAGAAAAGTTCATTTATAGTCACTCATGCCTAGAAAAGCTTTAATACTCGTTTTAAATGCTTTTATAATCCCATAATTGAATTTAATTTGAATCTTTTTACATTTTTTGATTAAAACAAATTCTAATTGATTGTTTGCCTCGGGAAACGTGGAGTGAAAGCCATCCATTGTCAAGAAAAGATCATTTATAGTCACTCATGCCTAGAAAAGCATTATTACTCGGTTTAAATGCCTTTATAATCCCATTATTGAATTTATTTCGAATTTTTTTTACATTTTTTACTTAAAACAGATTGTAATTGATTGTTTACCTCGGGAAACATGGAGCGAAAGCCATCCATAGTCAAGAAAAGTTCATTTACAGTCACTTATGCCTAGCAAAGCCTTATTACTCGGTTTAAATGCCTTTATAATCCCATTATTGAATTTATTTTGAATTTTTTTTACATTTTTTGATTAAAACATATTGTAAATGATTGTTTGCCTCGGGAAACATGGAGCAAAACCCATCCATTGTCAAGAATAGATCATTTATAGTCACTCATGCCTAGAAAAGCCTTATTACTCGGTTTAAATGCTTTTATAATCCCATTATTGAATTTATTTTGAATTGTTTTTACATTTTTTGATTAAAACAGATTGTAATTGATTGTTTCCCTCGGGAAACATGGAGCGAAAGCCATCCATTGTCAAGAAAAGTTCATTTATAGTCACTCATGCCTAGAAAAGCCTTATTACTCGGTTTAAATGCCTTTATAATCCCATTATTGAAGTTATTTTGAATTGTTTTTATATTTTTTGATTAAAACAGATTGTAATTGATTGTTTGCCTTGGGAAACATGGAGCGAAAGCCATCCATCGTCAAGAAAAGTTCATTTATAGTCACTCATGCCTAGAAAAGCTTTAATACTCGTTTTAAATGCTTTTATAATCCCATAATTGAATTTAATTTGAATCTTTTTACATTTTTTGATTAAAACAGATTCTAATTGATTGTTTGCCTCGGGAAACGTGGAGTGAAAGCCATCCATTGTCAAGAAAAGATCATTTATAGTCACTCATGCCTAGAAAAGCCTTATTACTCGGTTTAAATGCCTTTATAATCCCATTATTGAATTTATTTTGATTTTTTTTTACATTTTTTGATTAAAACAGATTGTAATTGATTGTTTGCCTCGGGAAACATGGAGCGAAAGCCATCCATTGTCAAGAAAAGATCATTTATAGCCACTCATGCCTAGAAAAGCCTTATTACTCTGTTTAAATGCCTTTATAATCCCATTATTGAATTTATTTTGAATTGTTTTTACATTTTTTGATTAAAACATATTGTAATTGATTGTTTGCCTCGGGAAACATGGAGCGAAAACCATCCATTGTCAAGAAAAGATCATTTATAGTCACTCATGCCTAGAAAAGCCTTATTACTTGGTTTAAATGCCTTTATAATCCGATTATTGAATTTATTTTGAATTTTTTTTACATTTTTTGATTAAAACAGATTGTAATTGATTGTTTACCTCAGGAAACATGGAGCGAAAGCCATCCATAGTCAAGAAAAGTTCATTTATAGTCACTTATGCCTAGCAAAGCCTTATTACTCGGTTTAAATGCCTTTATAATCCCATTATTGAATTTATTTTGAATTGTTTTTATATTTTTTGATTAAAACAGATTGTAATTGACTGTTTGCCGTGGGAAACATGGAGCGAAAGCCATCCATAGTCAAGAAAAGATCATTTATAGTCACTCATGCCTAGAAAAGCCTTATTACTTGGTTTAAATGCCTTTATAATCCCATTATTGAAGTTATTCTGAATTGTTGTTATATTTTTTGATTAAAACAGATTGTAATTGATTGTTTGCCTTGGGAAACATGGAGCGAAGGCCATCCATCGTCAAGAAAAGTTCATTTATAGTCACTAATGCCTACAAAAGCCTTAATACTCGTTTTAAATGCTTTTATAATCCAATAATTGAATTTAAGTTGAATCTTTTTACAATTTTTGATTAAAACAGATTCTAATTGATTGTTTGCCCCGGGAAACGTGGAGTGAAAGCCATCCATTGTCAAGAAAATATCATTTATAGTCACTCATGCCTAGAAAAGCCTTATTACTCGGTTTAAATGCCTTTATAATCGCATTATTGAATTTATTTTGAAATTTTTTTACATTTTTTGACTGAAACAGATTGTAATTGATTGTTTGCCTCGGGAAACATGGAGCGAAAGCCATCCATAGTCAAGAAGAGTTCATTTATAGTCACTTATGCCTAGCAAAGCCTTATTACTCGGTTTAAATGCCTTTATAATCCCATTATTGAATTTATTTTGAATTGTTTTTATATTTTTTGATTAAAACAGATTGTAATTGACTGTTTGCCTCGGAAAACATGGAGCGAAAGCCATCCATTGTCAAGAAAAGATCATTTATAGCCACTCATGCCTAGAAAAGCCTTATTACTCGGTTTAAATGCCTTTATAATCCCGTTTTTGAATTTATTTTGAATTTTTTTTACATTTTTTTATTAAAACAGATTGTAATTGATTGTTTGCCTCGGGAAACATGGAGCGAAAACCATCCATTGTCAAGAAAAGATCATTTATAGTCACTCATGCCTAGAAAAGCCTTATTACTCGGTTTAAATGCCTTTATAATCCCATTATTGAATTTATTTTGAATTTTGTTTACATTTTTTGATTAAAACAGATTGTAATTGATTGTTTACCTCGGGAAACATGGAGCGAAAGCCATCCATAGTCAAGAAAAGTTCATTTACAGTCACTTATGCCTAGCAAAGCCTTATTACTCGGTTTAAATGCCTTTATAATCCCATTATTGAATTTATTTTGAATTTTTTTTACATTTTTTGATTAAAACATATTGTAATTGATTGTTTGCCTCGGGAAACATGGAGCAAAACCCATCCATTGTCAAGAATAGATCATTTATAGTCACTCATGCCTAGAAAAGCCTTATCACTCGGTTTAAATGCTTTTATAATCCCATTATTGAATTTATTTTGAATTTTTTTTACATTTTTTTAATAAAACAGATTGTAATTGATTGTTTGCCTCGGGAAACATTTAGCGAAAGCCATCCATAGTCAAGAAAAGTTCATTTATAGTCACTTATGCCTAGCAAAGCCTTATTACTCGGTTTAAATGCCTTTATAATCCCATTATTGAATTTATTTTGAATTGTTTTTACATTTTTTGATTAAAACAGATTGTAATTGATTGTTTGCCTCGGGAAACATGGAGCGAAAGCCATCCATTGTCAAGAAAAGATCATTTATAGCCACTCATGCCTAGAAAAGCCTTATTACTCGGTTTAAATGCCTTTATAATCCCATTATTGAATTTATTTTGAATTGTTTTTACATTTTTTGATTAAAACAGATTGTAATTGATTGTTTGCCTCTGGAAACATGGAGCGAAAACCATCCATTGTCAAGAAAAGATCATTTATAGTCACTCATGCCTAGAAAAGCCTTATTACACGGTTTAAATGCCTTTATAATCCCATTATTGAATTTATCTTGAATTTTTTTTACATTTTTTGATTAAAACAGATTGTAATTGACTGTTTACCTCGGGAAACATGGAGCGAAAGCCATCCATAGTCAAGAAAAGTTCATTTATAGTCACTTATGCCTAGCAAAGCCTTATTACTCGGTTTAAATGCCTTTATAATCCCATTATTGAATTTATTTTGAATTATTTTTACATTTTTTGATTAAAACAGATTGTAATTGATTGTTTGCCTCGGCAAACATGGAGCGAAAGCCATCCATAGTCAAGAAAAGTTCATTTATAGTCACTTATGCCTAGCAAAGCCTTATTACTCGGTTTAAATGCCTTTATAATCCCATTATTGAATTTATTTTGAATTGTTTTTATATTTTTTGATTAAAACAGATTGTAATTGACTGTTTGCCGTGGGAAACATGGACCGAAAGCCATCCATTGTCAAGAAAAGATCATTTATAGTCACTCATGCCTAGAAAAGCCTTATTACTCGGTTTAAATGCCTTTATAATCCCATTATTGAAGTTATTTTGAATTGTTTTTATACTTTTTGATTAAAACAGATTGTAATTGATTGTTTGCCTTGGGAAACATGGAGCGAAAGCCATCCATCGTCAAGAAAAGTTCATTTATAGTTACTCATGCCTACAAAAGCCTTAATACTCGTTTTAAATGCTTTTATAATCCCATAATTGAATTTCAGTTGAATCTTTTTACATTTTTTGACTAAAACATATTCTAATTGATTGTTTGCCTCGGGAAACGTGGAGTGAAAGCCATCCATTGTCAAGAAAAGATCATTTATAGTCACTCATGCCTAGAAAAGCCTTATTACTCGGTTTAAATGCCTTTATAATCGCATTATTGAATTTATTTTGAATTTTTTTTACATTTTTTGATTAAAACAGATTGTAATTGATTGTTTGCCTCGGCAAACATGGAGCGAAAGCCATCCATAGTGAAGAAAAGTTCATTTATAGTCACTTATGCCTAGCAAAGCCTTATTACTCGGTTTAAATGCCTTTATAATCCCATTATTGAATTTATTTTGAATTGTTTTTACATTTTTTGATTAAAACATATTGTAATTGATTGTTTGCCTCGGGAAACATGGAGCGAAAGCCATCCATTGTCAAGAAAAGATCATTAATAGCCACTCATGCCTAGAAAAGCCTTATTACTCGGTTTAAATGCCTTTATAATCCCATTATTGAATTTATTTTGAATTGTTTTTACATTTTTTTATTAAAACAGATTGTAATTGATTGTTTGCCTCGGGAAACATGGAGCGAAAACCATCCATTGTCAAGAAAAGATCATTTATAGTCACTCATGCCTAGAAAAGCCTTATTACTCGGTTTAAATGCCTTTATAATCCCATTATTGAATTTATTTTGAATTTTTTTTACATTTTTTGATTAAAACAGGTTGTAATTGATTGTTTACCTCGGGAAACATGGAGCGAAAGCCATCCATAGTCAAGAAAAGTTCATTTACAGTCACTTATGCCTAGCAAAGCCTTATTACTCGGTTTAAATGCCTTTATAATCCCATTATTGAATTTATTTTGAATTGTTTTTACATTTTTTGATTAAAACAGATTGTAATTGATTGTTTGCCTCGGGAAACGTGGAGTGAAAGCCATCCATTGTCAAGAAAAGATCATTTATAGTCACTCATGCCTAGAAAAGCCTTATTACTCGGTTTAAATGCCTTTATAATCCCATTATTGAATTTATTTTGATTTTTTTTTACATTTTTTGATTAAAACATATTGTAAATGATTGTTTGCCTCGGGAAACATGGAGCAAAACCCATCCATTGTCAAGAATAGATCATTTATAGTCACTCATGCCTAGAAAAGCCTTATGACTCGGTTTAAATGCTTTTATAATCCCATAATTGAATTTAATTTGAATCTTTTTGCATTTTTTGATTAAAACAGATTCTAATTGATTGGTTGCCTCGGGAAACGTGGAGTGAAAGCCATCCATTGTCAAGAAAAGATCATTTATAGTCACTCATGCCTAGAAAAGCCTTATTACTCGGTTTAAATGCCTTTATAATCCCATTATTGAATTTATTTTGATTTTTTTTTACATTTTTTGATTAAAACAGATTGTAATTGATTGTTTGCCTCGGGAAACATGGAGCGAAAGCCATCCATTGTCAAGAAAAGATCATTTATAGCCACTCATGCCTAGAAAAGCCTTATTACTCGGTTTAAATGCCTTTATAATCCCATTATTGAATTTATTTTGAATTGTTTTTACATTTTTTGATTAAAACAGATTGTAATTGATTGTTTGCCTCGGGAAACATGGAGCGAAAACCATCCATTGTCAAGAAAAGATCATTTATAGTCACTCATGCCTAGAAAAGCCTTATTACTCGGATTAAATGCTTTTATAATCCCATTATTGAATTTATTTTGAATTGTTTTTACATTTTTTGATTAAAACAGATTGTAATTGATTGTTTGCCTCGGGAAACATGGAGCGAAAGCCATCCATTGTCAAGAAAAGTTCATTTATAGTCACTTATGCCTAGCAAAGCCTTATTACTCGGTTTAAATGCCTTTATAATCCCATTATTGAATTTATTTTGAATTGTTTTTACATTTTTTGATTAAAACAGATTGTAATTGATTGTTTTCCTCGGGAAACATGGAGCGAAATCCATCCATTGTCAAGAAAAGATCATTTATAGCCACTCATGCCTAGAAAAGCCTTATTACTCGGTTCAAATGCCTTTATAATCCCATTATTGAATTTATTTTGAATTGTTTTTACATTTTTTGATTAAAACAGATTGTAATTGATTGTTTGCCTCGAAAAACATGGAGCGAAAACTATCCATTGTCAAGAAAAGATCATTTATAGTCACTCATGCCTAGAAAAGCCTTATTACTCGGTTTAAATGTTTTTATAATCCCATTATTGAATTTATTTTGAATTTTTTTTACTTTTTTTGATTAAAACAGATTGTAATTGATTGTTTACCTCGAGAAACATGGAGCGAAAGCCATCCATTGTCAAGAAAAGTTCATTTATAGTCACTTATGCCTAGCAAAGCCTTATTACTCGGTTTAAATGCCTTTATAATCCCATTATTGAATTTATTTTGAATTTTTTTTACATTTTTTGATTAAAACATATTGTAATTGATTGTTTGCCTCGGGAAACATGGAGCAAAACCCATCCATTGTCAAGAATAGATCATTTATAGTCACTCATGCCTAGAAAAGCCTTATTACTCGGTTTAAATGCTTTTATAATCCCATTATTGAATTTATTTTGAATTTTTTTTACATTTTTTTAATAAAACAGATTGTAATTGATTGTTTGCCTCGGGAAACATGGAGCGAAAGCCATCCATAGTCAAGAAAAGTTCATTTATAGTCACTTATGCCTAGCAAAGCCTTATTACTCGGTTTAAATACCTTTATAATCCCATTATTGAATTTATTTTGAATTGTTTTTACATTTTTTGATTAAAACAGATTGTAATTGATTGTTTGCCTTGGGAAACATGGAGCGAAAGCTATCCATTGTCAAGAAAAGATCATTTATAGCCACTCATGCCTACAAAAGCCTTATTACTCGGTTTAAATGCCTTTATAATCCCATTATTGAATTTATTTTGAATTTTTTTTACATTTTTTGATTAAAACAGGTTGTAATTGATTGTTTACCTCGGGAAACATGGAGCGAAAGCCATCCATAGTCAAGAAAAGTTCATTTACAGTCACTTATGCCTAGCAAAGCCTTATTACTCGGTTTAAATGCCTTTATAATCCCATTATTGAATTTATTTTGAATTGTTTTTACATTTTTTGATTAAAACAGATTGTAATTGATTGTTTGCCTCGGGAAACGTGGAGTGAAAGCCATCCATTGTCAAGAAAAGATCATTTATAGTCACTCATGCCTAGAAAAGCCTTATTACTCGGTTTAAATGCCTTTATAATCCCATTATTGAATTTATTTTGATTTTTTTTTACATTTTTTGATTAAAACATATTGTAAATGATTGTTTGCCTCGGGAAACATGGAGCAAAACCCATCCATTGTCAAGAATAGATCATTTATAGTCACTCATGCCTAGAAAAGCCTTATGACTCGGTTTAAATGCTTTTATAATCCCATAATTGAATTTAATTTGAATCTTTTTGCATTTTTTGATTAAAACAGATTCTAATTGATTGGTTGCCTCGGGAAACGTGGAGTGAAAGCCATCCATTGTCAAGAAAAGATCATTTATAGTCACTCATGCCTAGAAAAGCCTTATTACTCGGTTTAAATGCCTTTATAATCCCATTATTGAATTTATTTTGATTTTTTTTTACATTTTTTGATTAAAACAGATTGTAATTGATTGTTTGCCTCGGGAAACATGGAGCGAAAGCCATCCATTGTCAAGAAAAGATCATTTATAGCCACTCATGCCTAGAAAAGCCTTATTACTCGGTTTAAATGCCTTTATAATCCCATTATTGAATTTATTTTGAATTGTTTTTACATTTTTTGATTAAAACAGATTGTAATTGATTGTTTGCCTCGGGAAACATGGAGCGAAAACCATCCATTGTCAAGAAAAGATCATTTATAGTCACTCATGCCTAGAAAAGCCTTATTACTCGGATTAAATGCTTTTATAATCCCATTATTGAATTTATTTTGAATTGTTTTTACATTTTTTGATTAAAACAGATTGTAATTGATTGTTTGCCTCGGGAAACATGGAGCGAAAGCCATCCATTGTCAAGAAAAGTTCATTTATAGTCACTTATGCCTAGCAAAGCCTTATTACTCGGTTTAAATGCCTTTATAATCCCATTATTGAATTTATTTTGAATTGTTTTTACATTTTTTGATTAAAACAGATTGTAATTGATTGTTTTCCTCGGGAAACATGGAGCGAAATCCATCCATTGTCAAGAAAAGATCATTTATAGCCACTCATGCCTAGAAAAGCCTTATTACTCGGTTCAAATGCCTTTATAATCCCATTATTGAATTTATTTTGAATTGTTTTTACATTTTTTGATTAAAACAGATTGTAATTGATTGTTTGCCTCGAAAAACATGGAGCGAAAACTATCCATTGTCAAGAAAAGATCATTTATAGTCACTCATGCCTAGAAAAGCCTTATTACTCGGTTTAAATGTTTTTATAATCCCATTATTGAATTTATTTTGAATTTTTTTTACTTTTTTTGATTAAAACAGATTGTAATTGATTGTTTACCTCGAGAAACATGGAGCGAAAGCCATCCATTGTCAAGAAAAGTTCATTTATAGTCACTTATGCCTAGCAAAGCCTTATTACTCGGTTTAAATGCCTTTATAATCCCATTATTGAATTTATTTTGAATTTTTTTTACATTTTTTGATTAAAACATATTGTAATTGATTGTTTGCCTCGGGAAACATGGAGCAAAACCCATCCATTGTCAAGAATAGATCATTTATAGTCACTCATGCCTAGAAAAGCCTTATTACTCGGTTTAAATGCTTTTATAATCCCATTATTGAATTTATTTTGAATTTTTTTTACATTTTTTTAATAAAACAGATTGTAATTGATTGTTTGCCTCGGGAAACATGGAGCGAAAGCCATCCATAGTCAAGAAAAGTTCATTTATAGTCACTTATGCCTAGCAAAGCCTTATTACTCGGTTTAAATACCTTTATAATCCCATTATTGAATTTATTTTGAATTGTTTTTACATTTTTTGATTAAAACAGATTGTAATTGATTGTTTGCCTTGGGAAACATGGAGCGAAAGCTATCCATTGTCAAGAAAAGATCATTTATAGCCACTCATGCCTACAAAAGCCTTATTACTCGGTTTAAATGCCTTTATAATCCCATTATTGAATTTATTTTGAATTTTTTTTACATTTTTTGATTAAAACAGATTGTAATTGATTGTTTGCCTCGGGAAACATGGAGCGAAAGCCATCCATAGTCAAGAAAAGTTCATTTACAGTCACTTATGCCTAGCAAAGCCTTATTACTCTGTTTAAATGCCTTTATAATCCCATTATTGAATTTATTTTGAATTGTTTTTACATTTTTTGATTAAAACAGATTGTAATTGATTGTTTGCCTCGGGAAACATGGAGCGAAAGCTATCCATTGTCAAGAAAAGATCATTTATAGCCACTCATGCCTACAAAAGCCTTATTACTCGGTTTAAATGCCTTTATAATCCCATTATTGAATTTATTTTGAATTTTTTTTACATTTTTTGATTAAAACAGATTGTAATTGATTGTTTGCCTCGGGAAACATGGAGCGAAAGCCATCCATAGTCAAGAAAAGTTCATTTACAGTCACTTATGCCTAGCAAAGCCTTATTACTCTGTTTAAATGCCTTTATAATCCCATTATTGAATTTATTTTGAATTTTTTTTACATTTTTTGATTAAAACATATTGTAATTGATTGTTTGCCTCAGGAAACATGGAGCAAAACCCATCCATTGTCAAGAATAGATCATTTATAGTCACTCATGCCTAGAAAAGCCTTATTACTCGGTTTAAATGCTTTTATAATCCCATTATTGAATTTATTTTGAATTGTTTTTACATTTTTTGATTAAAACAGATTGTAATTGATTGTTTGCCTCGGGAAACATGGAGCGAAAGCCATCCATTGTCAAGAAAAGTTCATTTATAGTCACTCATGCCTAGAAAAGCCTTATTACTCGGTTTAAATGCCTTTATAATCCCATTATTGAAGTTATTTTGAATTGTTTTTATATTTTTTAATTAAAACAGATTGTAATTGATGGTTTGCCTTGGGAAACATGGAGCGAAAGCCATCCATCGTCAAGAAAAGTTCATTTATAGTCACTCATGCCTAGAAAAGCCTTAATACTCGTTTTAAATGCTTTTATAATCCCATAATTGAATTTAATTTGAATCTTTTTACATTTTTTGATTAAAACAGATTCTAATTGATTGGTTGCCTCGGGAAACGTGGAGTGAAAGCCATCCATTGTCAAGAAAATATCATTTATAGTCACTCATGCCTAGAAAAGCCTTATTACTCGGTTTAAATGCCTTTATAATCGCATTATTGAATTTATTTTGAATTTTTTTTACATTTTTTGATTAAAACAGATTGTAATTGATTGTTTGCCTCGGGAAACTTGGAGCGAAAGCCATCCATAGTCAAGAAAAGTTCATTTACAGTCACTTATGCCTAGCAAAGCCTTATTACTCTGTTTAAATGCCTTTATAATACCATTATTGAATTTATTTTGAATTTTTCTTACATTTTTTGATTAAAACATATTGTAATTGATTGTTTGCCTCGGGAAACATGGAGCAAAACCCATCCATTGTCAAGAATAGATCATTTATAGTCACTCATGCCTAGAAAAGCCTTATTACTCGGTTTAAATGCTTTTATAATCCCATTATTGAAATTATTTTGAATTGTTTTTACATTTTTTGATTAAAACAGATTGTAATTGATTGTTTGCCTAGGGAAACATGGAGCGAAAGCCAACCATTGTCAAGAAAAGTTCATTTATAGTCACTCATGCCTAGAAAAGCCTTATTACTCGGTTTAAATGCCTTTATAATCCCATTATTGAATTTATTTTGAATTTTTTTTAGATTTTTTGATTAAAACAGATTCTAATTGATTGGTTGCCTCGGGAAACGTGGAGTGAAAGCCATCCATTGTCAAGAAAAGATCATTTATAGTCACTCATGCCTAGAAAAGCCTTAGTACTCGGTTTAAATGCCTTTATAATCCCATTATTGAATTTATTTTGAATTTTTTTTACATTTTTTGATTAAAACAGATTGTAATTGATTGTTTGCCTCGGGAAACATGGAGCGAAAGCCATCCATTGTCAAGAAAAGATCATTTATAGCCACTCATGCCTAGAAAAGCCTTATTACTCTGTTTAAATGCCTTTATAATCCCATTATTGAATTTATTTTGAATTGTTTTTACATTTTTTTAATTAAAACAGATTGTAATTGATTGTTTGCCTCGGGAAACATGGAGCGAAAACCATCCATTGTCAAGAAAAGATCATTTATAGTCACTCATGCCTAGAAAAGCCTTATTACTCGGTTTAAATGCCTTTATAATCCCATTATTGAATTTATTTTGAATTTTTTTTAGATTTTTTGATTAAAACAGATTGTAATTGATTGTTTACCTCGGGAAACATGGAGCGAAAGCCATCCATAGTCAAGAAAAGTTCATTTATAGTCACTTATGCCTAGCAAAGCCTTATTACTCGGTTTAAATGCCTTTATAATCCCATTATTGAATTTATTTTGAATTGTTTTTATATTTTTTGATTAAAACAGATTGTAATTGACTGTTTGCCGTGGGAAACATGGACCGAAAGCCATCCATTGTCAAGAAAAGATCATTTATAGTCACTCATGCCTAGAAAAGCCTTATTACTCGGTTTAAATGCCTTTATAATCCCATTATTGAAGTTATTTTGAATTGTTGTTATATTTTTTGATTAAAACAGATTGTAATTGATTGTTTGCCTTGGGAAACATGGAGCGAAAGCCATCCATCGTCAAGAAAAGTTCATTTATAGTCACTCATGCCTACAAAAGCCTTAATACTCGTTTTAAATGCTTTTATAATCCCATAATTGAATTTAAGTTGAATCTTTTTACATTTTTTGATTAAAACAGATTCTAATTGATTGTTTGCCTCGGGAAACGTGGAGTGAAAGCCATCCATTGTCAAGAAAAGATCATTTATAGTCACTCATGCCTAGAAAAGCCTTATTACTCGGTTTAAATGCCTTTATAATCGCATTATTGAATTTATTTTGAAATTTTTTTACATTTTTTTATTGAAACAGATTGTAATTGATTGTTTGCCTCGGGAAACATGGAGCGAAA
Source organism: Theobroma cacao (assembly GCF_053813885.1). Classification (NCBI taxonomy): domain Eukaryota; kingdom Viridiplantae; phylum Streptophyta; class Magnoliopsida; order Malvales; family Malvaceae; genus Theobroma; species Theobroma cacao. Next base: position 29,209,028 of record NC_142645.1, on the reverse strand, counting down.
GCCATCCATAGTCAAGAAGAGTTCATTTATAGTCACTCATGCCTAGAAAAGCCTTATTACTCGGTTTAAATGCCTTTATAATCCCATTATTGAATTTATTTTGAATTTTTTTTACATTTTTTGATTAAAACAGATTGTAATTGATTGTTTACCTCGGGAAACATGGAGCGAAAGCCATCCATAGTCAAGAAAAGTTCATTTACAGTCACTTATGCCTAGCAAAGCCTTATTACTCGGTTTAAATGCCTTTATAATCCCATTATTGAATTTATTTTGAATTTTTTTTACATTTTTTGATTAAAACATATTGTAATTGATTGTTTGCCTCGGGAAACATGGAGCAAAACCCATCCATTGTCAAGAATAGATCATTTATAGTCACTCATGCCTAGAAAAGCCTTATCACTCGGTTTAAATGCTTTTATAATTCCATTATTGAATTTATTTTGAATTTTTTTTACATTTTTTTAATAAAACAGATTGTAATTGATTGTTTGCCTCGGGAAACATGGAGCGAAAGCCATCCATAGTCAAGAAAAGTTCATTTATAGTCACTTATGCCTAGCAAAGCCTTATTACTCGGTTTAAATGCCTTTATAATCCCATTATTGAATTTATTTTGAATTGTTTTTACATTTTTTGATTAAAACAGATTGTAATTGATTGTTTGCCTCGGGAAACATGGAGCGAAAGCCATCCATTGTCAAGAAAAGATCATTTATAGCCACTCATGCCTAGAAAAGCCTTATTACTCCGTTTAAATGCCTTTATAATCCCATTATTGAATTTATTTTGAATTGTTTTTACATTTTTTGATTAAAACAGATTGTAATTGATTGTTTGCCTCTGGAAACATGGAGCGAAAACCATCCATTGTCAAGAAAAGATCATTTATAGTCACTCATGCCTAGAAAAACCTTATTACAGGGTTTAAATGCCTTTATAATCCAATTATTGAATTTATCTTGAATTTTTTTTACATTTTTTGATTAAAACAGATTGTAATTGATTGTTTACCTCGGGAAACATGGAGCGAAAGCCATCCATAGTCAAGAAAAGTTCATTTATTGTCACTTATGCCTAGCAAAGCCTTATTACTCGGTTTAAATGCCTTTATAATCCCATTATTGAATTTATTTTGAATTTTTTTTATATTTTTTGATTAAAACAGATTGTAATTGATTGTTTGCCGTGGGAAACATGGAGCGAAAGCCATCCATTGTCAAGAAAAGTTCATTTATAGTCACTCATGCCTAGAAAAGCCTTATTACTCGGTTTAAATGCCTTTATAATCCCATTATTGAAGTTATTTTGAATTGTTTTTATATTTTTTGATTAAAACAGATTGTAATTGATTGTTTGCCGTGGGAAACATGGAGCGAAAGCCATCCATTGTCAAGAAAAGATCATTTATAGTCACTCATGCCTAGAAAAGCCTTATTACTTGGTTTAAATGCCTTTATAATCCCATTATTGAAGTTATTCTGAATTGTTTTTATATTTTTTGATTAAAACAGATTGTAATTGATTGTTTGCCTTGGGAAACATGAAGCGAAGGCAATCCATCGTCAAGAAAAGTTCATTTATAGTCACTCATGCCTACAAAAGCCTTAATACTCGTTTTAAATGCTTTTATAATCCCATAATTGAATTTAAGTTGAATCTTTTTACATTTTTTGATTAAAACAGATTCTAATTGATTGTTTGCCCCGGGAAACGTGGAGTGAAAGCCATCCATTGTCAAGAAAATATCATTTATAGTCACTCATGCCTAGAAAAGCCTTATTACTCGGTTTAAATGCCTTTATAATCGCATTATTGAATTTATTTTGAATTTTTTTTACATTTTTTGATTAAAACAGATTGTAATTGATTGTTTGCCTCGGGAAACATGGAGCGAAAGCCATCCATAGTCAAGAAAAGTTCATTTACAGTCACTTATGCCTAGCAAAGCCTTATTACTCTGTTTAAATGCCTTTATAATCCCATTATTGAATTTATTTTGAATTTTTTTTACATTTTTTGATTAAAACATATTGTAATTGACTGTTTGCCTCGGAAAACATGGAGCGAAAGCCATCCATTGTCAAGAAAAGATCATTTATAGCCACTCATGCCTAGAAAAGCCTTATTACTCGGTTTAAATGCCTTTATAATCCCGTTTTTGAATTTATTTTGAATTTTTTTTACATTTTTTGATTAAAACAGATTGTAATTGATTGTTTGCCTAGGGAAACATGGAGCGAAAGCCAACCATTGTCAAGAAAAGTTCATTTATAGTCACTCATGCCTAGAAAAGCCTTATTACTCGGTTTAAATGCCTTTATAATCCCATTATTGAAGTTATTTTGAATTGTTTTTATATTTTTTGATTAAAACAGATTGTAATTGATGGTTTGCCTTGGGAAACATGGAGCGAAAGCCATCCATCGTCAAGAAAAGTTCATTTATAGTCACTCATGCCTAGAAAAGCCTTAATACTCGTTTTAAATGCTTTTATAATCCCATAATTGAATTTAATTTGAATCTTTTTATATTTTTTGATTAAAACAGATTCTAATTGATTGGTTGTCAAGAAAAGTTCATTTATAGTCACTTATGCCTAGCAAAGCCTTATTACTCGGTTTAAATGCCTTTATAATCCCATTATTGAATTTATTTTGAATTGTTTTTACAGTTTTTGATTAAAACAGATTGTAATTGATTGTTTGCCTCGGGAAACATGGAGCGAAAGCCATCCATTGTCAAGAAAAGATCATTTATAGCCACTCATGCCTAGAAAAGCCTTATTACTCTGTTTAAATGCCTTTATAATCCCATTATTGAATTTATTTTGAATTGTTTTTACATTTTTTTAATTAAAACAGATTGTAATTGATTGTTTGCCTCGGGAAACATGGAGCGAAAACCATCCATTGTCAAGAAAAGATCATTTATAGTCACTCATGCCTAGAAAAGCCTTATTACTCGGTTTAAATGCCTTTATAATCCCATTATTGAATTTATTTTGATTTTTTTTTAGATTTTTTGATTAAAACAGATTGTAATTGATTGTTTACCTCGGGAAACATGGAGCGACAGCCATCCATAGTCAAGAAAAGTTCATTTATAGTCACTTATGCCTAGCAAAGCCTTATTACTCGGTTTAAATGCCTTTATAATCCCATTATTGAATTTATTTTGAATTGTTTTTATATTTTTTGATTAAAACAGATTGTAATTGACTGTTTGCCGTGGGAAACATGGACCGAAAGCCATCCATTGTCAAGAAAAGATCATTTATAGTCACTCATGCCTAGAAAAGCCTTATTACTCGGTTTAAATGCCTTTATAATCCCATTATTGAAGTTATTTTGAATTGTTGTTATATTTTTTGATTAAAACAGATTGTAATTGATTGTTTGCCTTGGGAAACATGGAGCGAAAGCCATCCATCGTCAAGAAAAGTTCATTTATAGTCACTCATGCCTACAAAAGCCTTAATACTCGTTTTAAATGCTTTTATAATCCCATAATTGAATTTAAGTTGAATCTTTTTACATTTTTTGATTAAAACAGATTCTAATTGATTGTTTGCCTCGGGAAACGTGGAGTGAAAGCCATCCATTGTCAAGAAAAGATCATTTATAGTCACTCATGCCTAGAAAAGCCTTATTACTCGGTTTTAATGCCTTTATAATCCCATTATTGAATTTATTTTGAATTGTTTTTATATTTTTTGATTAAAACAGATTGTAATTGATTGTTTGCCGTGGGAAACATGGAGCGAAAGCCATCCATTGTCAAGAAAAGTTCATTTATAGTCACTCATGCCTAGAAAAGCCTTATTACTCGGTTTAAATGCCTTTATAATCCCATTATTGAAGTTATTTTGAATTGTTGTTATATTTTTTGATTAAAACAGATTGTAATTGATTGTTTGCCTTGGGAAACATGGAGCGAAAGCCATCCATCGTCAAGAAAAGTTCATTTATAGTCACTCATGCCTACAAAAGCCTTAATACTCGTTTTAAATGCTTTTATAATCCCATAATTGAATTTAAGTTGAATCTTTTTACATTTTTTGATTAAAACAGATTCTAATTGATTGTTTGCCTCGGGAAACGTGGAGTGAAAGCCATCCATTGTCAAGAAAAGATCATTTATAGTCACTCATGCCTAGAAAAGCCTTATTACTCGGTTTTAATGCCTTTATAATCCCATTATTGAATTTATTTTGAATTGTTTTTATATTTTTTGATTAAAACAGATTGTAATTGATTGTTTGCCGTGGGAAACATGGAGCGAAAGCCATCCATTGTCAAGAAAAGTTCATTTATAGTCACTCATGCCTAGAAAAGCCTTATTACTCGGTTTAAATGCCTTTATAATCCCATTATTGAAGTTATTTTGAATTGTTTTTATATTCTTTGATTAAAACAGATTCTAATTGATTGTTTGTCGTGGGAAACATGGAGCGAAAGCCATCCATAGTCAAGAAAAGTTCATTTATAGTCACTTATGCCTAGCAAAGCCTTATTACTCGGTTTAAATGCCTTTATAATCCCATTATTGAATTTATTTTGAATTGTTTTTACATTTTTTGATTAAAACAGATTGTAATTGATTGTTTGCCTCGAGAAACATGGAGCGAAAGCCATCCATTGTCAAGAAAAGATCATTTATAGCCACTCATGCCTAGAAAAGCCTTATTACTCGGTTTAAATGCCTTTATAATCTCATTATTGAATTTATTTTGAATTGTTTTTACATTTTTTGATTAAAACAGATTGTAATTGATTGTTTGCCTCTGGAAACATGGAGAGAAAACCATCCATTGTCAAGAAAAGATCATTTATGGTCACTCATGCCTAGAAAAGCCTTATTACACGGTTTAAATGCCTTTATAATCCCATTATTGAATTTATCTTGAATTTTTTTTACATTTTTTGATTAAAACAGATTGTAATTGATTGTTTACCTCGAGAAACATGGAGCGAAAGCCATCCATAGTCAAGAAAAGTTCATTTATAGTCACTCATGCCTAGCAAAGCCTTATTACTCGGTTTAAATGCCTTTATAATCCCATTATTGAATTTATTTTGAATTGTTTTTATATTTTTTGATTAAAACAGATTGTAATTGATTGTTTGCCGTGGGAAACATGGAGCGAAAGCCATCCATTGTCAAGAAAAGTTCATTTATAGTCACTCATGCCTAGAAAAGCCTTATTACTCGGTTTAAATGCCTTTATAATCCCATTATTGAAGTTATTTTGAATTGTTTTTATATTTTTTGATTAAAACAGATTGTAATTGATGGTTTGCCTTGGGAAACATGGAGCGAAAGCCATCCATCGTCAAGAAAAGTTCATTTATAGTCACTCATGCCTAGAAAAGCCTTAATACTCGTTTTAAATGCTTTTATAATCCCATAATTGAATTTAATTTGAATCTTTTTATATTTTTTGATTAAAACAGATTCTAATTGATTGGTTGTCAAGAAAAGTTCATTTATAGTCACTTATGCCTAGCAAAGCCTTATTACTCGGTTTAAATGCCTTTATAATCCCATTATTGAATTTATTTTGAATTGTTTTTACAGTTTTTGATTAAAACAGATTGTAATTGATTGTTTGCCTCGGGAAACATGGAGCGAAAGCCATCCATTGTCAAGAAAAGATCATTTATAGCCACTCATGCCTAGAAAAGCCTTATTACTCGGTTTAAATTCCTTTATAATCGCATTATTGAATTTATTTTGAATTTTTTTTACATTTTTTGATTAAAACAGATTGTAATTGATTGTTTGGCTCGGGAAACATGGAGCGAAAGCCATCCATAGTCAAGAAAAGTTCATTTATAGTCACTTATGCCTAGCAAAGCCTTATTACTCGGTTTAAATGCCTTTATAATCCCATTATTGAATTTATTTTGAATTGTTTTTACAATTTTTGAATAAAACAGATTGTAATTGATTGTTTGCCTCGGGAAACATGGAGCGAAAGCCATCCATTGTCAAGAAAAGATCATTTATAGCCACTCATGCCTAGAAAAGCCTTATTACTCGGTTTAAATGCCTTTATAATCCCATTATTGAATTTATTTTGAATTGTTTTTACATTTTTTGATTAAAACAGATTGTAATTGATTGTTTACCTCGGGAAACATGGAGCGAAAGCCATCCATAGTCAAGAAAAGTTCATTTACAGTCACTTATGCCTAGCAAAGCCTTATTACTCGGTTTAAATGCTTTTATAATCGCATTATTGAATTTATTTTGAAATTTTTTTACATTTTTTGATTGAAACAGATTGTAATTGATTGTTTGCCTCGGGAAACATGGAGCGAAAGCCATCCATAGTCAAGAAGAGTTCATTTACAGTCACTTATGCCTAGCAAAGCCTTATTACTCGGTTTAAATGCCTTTATAATCCCATTATTGAATTTATTTTGAATTGTTTTTATATTTTTTGATTAAAACAGATTGTAATTGACTGTTTGCCTCGGGAAAAATGGAGCGAAAGCCATCCATTGTCAAGAAAAGATCATTTATAGCCACTCATGCCAAGAAAAGCCTTATTACTCGGTTTAAATGCCTTTATAATCCCGTTATTGAATTTATTTTGAATTGTTTTTACATTTTTTGATTAAAACAGATTGTAATTGATTGTTTGCCTCGGGAAACATGGAGCGAAAACCATCCATTGTCAAGAAAAGATCATTTATAGTCACTCATGCCTAGAAAAGCCTTATTACTCGGTTTAAATGCCTTTATAATCCCATTATTGAATTTATTTTGATTTTTTTTTAGATTTTTTGATTAAAACAGATTGTAATTGATTGTTTACCTCGGGAAACATGGAGCGACAGCCATCCATAGTCAAGAAAAGTTCATTTATAGTCACTTATGCCTAGCAAAGCCTTATTACTCGGTTTAAATGCCTTTATAATCCCATTATTGAATTTATTTTGAATTGTTTTTATATTTTTTGATTAAAACAGATTGTAATTGACTGTTTGCCGTGGGAAACATGGAGCGAAAGCCATCCATTGTCAAGAAAAGTTCATTTATAGTCACTCATGCCTAGAAAAGCCTTATTACTCGGTTTAAATGCCTTTATAATCCCATTATTGAAGTTATTTTGAATTGTTTTTATATTTTTTGATTAAAACAGATTGTAATTGATTGTTTGCCGTGGGAAACATGGAGCGAAAGCCATCCATTGTCAAGAAAAGTTCATTTATAGTCACCCATGCCTAGAAAAGCCTTATTACTCGGTTTAAATGCCTTTATAATCCCATTATTGAAGTTATTTTGAATTGTTTTTATATTTTTTTATTAAAACAGATTGTAATTGATTGTTTGCCGTGGGAAACATGGAGCGAAAGCCATCCATAGTCAAGAAAAGTTCATTTATAGTCACTTATGCCTAGCAAAGCCTTATTACTCGGTTTAAATGCCTTTATAATCCCATTATTGAATTTATTTTGAATTGTTTTTACATTTTTTGATTAAAACAGATTGTAATTGATTGTTTGCCTTGGGAAACATGGAGCGAAAGCCATCCATCGTCTAGAAAAGTTCATTTATAGTCACTAATGCCTACAAAAGCCTTAATACTCGTTTTAAATGCCTTTATAATCCCATTATTGAAGTTATTTTGAATTGTTTTTATATTTTTTGATTAAAACAGATTCTAATTGATTGTTTGCCTCGGGAAACGTGGAGTGAAAGCCATCCATTGTCAAGAAAAGATCATTTATAGTCACTCATGCCTAGAAAAGCCTTATTACTCGGTTTAAATGCCTTTATAATCCCATTATTGAAGTTATTTTGAATTGTTTTTATATTTTTTGATTAAAACAGATTCTAATTGATTGTTTGCCTCGGGAAACGTGGAGTGAAAGCCATCCATTGTCAAGAAAAGATCATTTATAGTCACTCATGCCTAGAAAAGCCTTATTACTCGGTTTAAATTCCTTTATAATCGCATTATTGAATTTATTTTGAATTTTTTTTACATTTTTTGATTAAAACAGATTGTAATTGATTGTTTGGCTCGGGAAACATGGAGCGAAAGCCATCCATAGTCAAGAAAAGTTCATTTATAGTCACTTATGCCTAGCAAAGCCTTATTACTCGGTTTAAATGCCTTTATAATCCCATTATTGAATTTATTTTGAATTGTTTTTACAATTTTTGAATAAAACAGATTGTAATTGATTGTTTGCCTCGGGAAACATGGAGCGAAAGCCATCCATTGTCAAGAAAAGATCATTTATAGCCACTCATGCCTAGAAAAGCCTTATTACTCGGTTTAAATGCCTTTATAATCCCATTATTGAATTTATTTTGAATTGTTTTTACATTTTTTGATTAAAACAGATTGTAATTGATTGTTTACCTCGGGAAACATGGAGCGAAAGCCATCCATAGTCAAGAAAAGTTCATTTACAGTCACTTATGCCTAGCAAAGCCTTATTACTCGGTTTAAATGCTTTTATAATCGCATTATTGAATTTATTTTGAAATTTTTTTACATTTTTTGATTGAAACAGATTGTAATTGATTGTTTGCCTCGGGAAACATGGAGCGAAAGCCATCCATAGTCAAGAAGAGTTCATTTACAGTCACTTATGCCTAGCAAAGCCTTATTACTCGGTTTAAATGCCTTTATAATCCTATTATTGAATTTATTTTGAATTGTTTTTATATTTTTTGATTAAAACAGATTGTAATTGATTGTTTGCCTCGGGAAACATGGAGCGAAAGCCATCCATTGTCAAGAAAAGATCATTTATAGCCACTCATGCCAAGAAAAGCCTTATTACTCGGTTTAAATGCCTTTATAATCCCGTTATTGAATTTATTTTGAATTGTTTTTACATTTTTTGATTAAAACAGATTGTAATTGATTGTTTACCTCGGGAAACATGGAGCGAAAACCATCCATTGTCAAGAAAAGATCATTTATAGTCACTCATGCCTAGAAAAGCCTTATTACTCGGTTTAAATGCCTTTATAATCCCATTATTGAAGTTATTTTGAATTGTTTTTATATTTTTAGATTAAAACAGATTGTAATTGATTGTTTGCCGTGGGAAACATGGAGCGAAAGCCATCCATTTTCAAGAAAAGTTCATTTATAGCCACTCATGCCTAGAAAAGCCTTATTACTCGGTTTAAATGCCTTTATAATCCCATTATTGAAGTTATTTTGAATTGTTTTTATATTTTTTGATTAAAACAGATTGTAATTGACTGTTTGCCTCGGGAAACATGGAGCGAAAGCCATCCATTGTCAAGAAAAGATCATTTATAGCCACTCATGCCAAGAAAAGCCTTATTACTCGGTTTAAATGCCTTTATAATCCCGTTATTGAATTTATTTTGAATTGTTTTTACATTTTTTGATTAAAACAGATTGTAATTGATTGTTTGCCTCGGGAAACATGGAGCGAAAACCATCCATTGTCAAGAAAAGATCATTTATAGTCACTCATGCCTAGAAAAGCCTTATTACTCGGTTTAAATGCCTTTATAATCCCATTATTGAATTTATTTTGAATTTTTTTTACATTTTTTGATTAAAACAGATTGTAATTGATTGTTTACCTCGGGAAACATGGAGAGAAAGCCATCCATAGTCAAGAAAAGTTCATTTACAGTCACTTATGCCAAGCAAAGCCTTATTACTCGGTTTAAATGCCTTTATAATCCCATTATTGAATTTATTTTGAATTTTTTTTACATTTTTTGATTAAAACATATTGTAATTGATTGTTTGCCTCGGGAAACATGGAGCAAAACCCATCCATTGTCAAGAATAGATCATTTATAGTCACTCATGCCTAGAAAAGCCTTATCACTCGGTTTAAATGCTTTTATAATCCCATTATTGAATTTATTTTGAATTTTTTTTACATTTTTTTAATAAAACAGATTGTAATTGATTGTTTGCCTCGGGAAACATGGAGCGAAAGCCATCCATAGTCAAGAAAAGTTCATTTATAGTCACTTATGCCTAGCAAAGCCTTATTACTCGGTTTAAATGCCTTTATAATCCCATTATTGAATTTATTTTGAATTGTTTTTATATTTTTTGATTAAAACAGATTGTAATTGATTGTTTGCCGGGGGAAACATGGAGCGAAAGCCATCCATAGTCAAGAAAAGTTCATTTATAGTCACTTATGCCTAGCAAAGCCTTATTACTCGGTTTAAATGCCTTTATAATCCCATTATTGAATTTATTTTGAATTGTTTTTACATTTTTTGATTAAAACAGATTGTAATTGATTGTTTGCCTCGGGAAACATGGAGCGAAAGCCATCCATTGTCAAGAAAAGATCATTTATAGCCACTCATGCCTAGAAAAGCCTTATTACTCGGTTTAAATGCCTTTATAATCTCATTATTGAATTTCTTTTGAATTGTTTTTACAGTTTTTTATTAAAACAGATTGTAATTGATTGTTTGCCGTGGGAAACATGGAGCGAAAGCCATCCATTGTCAAGAAAAGATCATTTATAGCCACTCATTCCTAGAAAAGCCTTATTACTCTGTTTAAATGCCTTTATAATCCCATTATTGAATTTATTTTGAATTGTTTTTACATTTTTTTAATTAAAACAGATTGTAATTGATTGTTTGGCTTGGGAAACATGGAGCGAAAACCATCCATTGTCAAGAAAAGATCATTTATAGTCACTCATGCCTAGAAAAGCCTTATTACTCGGTTTAAATGCCTTTATAATCCCATTATTGAATTTATTTTGAATTTTTTTTAGATTTTTTGATTAAAACAGATTGTAATTGATTGTTTACCTCGGGAAACATGGAGCGAAAGCCATCCATAGTCAAGAAAATTTCATTTATAGTCACTTATGCCTAGCAAAGCCTTATTACTCGGTTTAAATGCCTTTATAATCCCATTATTGAATTTATTTTGAATTTTTTTTTACATTTTTTGATTAAAACATATTGTAATTGATTGTTTGCCTCGGGAAACATGGAGCAAAACCCATCCATTGTCAAGAATAGATCATTTATAGTCACTCATGCCTAGAAAAGCCTTATCACTCGGTTTAAATGCTTTTATAATCCCATTATTGAATTTATTTTGAATTTTTTTTACATTTTTTTAATAAAACAGATTGTAATTGATTGTTTGCCTCGGGAAACATGGAGCGAAAGCCATCCATAGTCAAGAAAAGTTCATTTATAGTCACTTATGCCTAGCAAAGCCTTATTACTCGGTTTAAATGCCTTTATAATCCCATTATTGAATTTATTTTGAATTGTTTTTATATTTTTTGACTAAAACAGATTGTAATTGATTGTTTGCCGTGGGAAACATGGAGCGAAAGCCATCCATTGTCAAGAAAAGTTCATTTATAGTCACTCATGCCTAGAAAAGCCTTATTACTCGGTTTAAATGCCTTTATAATCCCATTATTGAAGTTATTTTGAATTGTTTTTATATTTTTAGATTAAAACAGATTGTAATTGATTGTTTGCCGTGGGAAACATGGAGCGAAAGCCATCCATTTTCAAGAAAAGTTCATTTATAGCCACTCATGCCTAGAAAAGCCTTATTACTCGGTTTAAATGCCTTTATAATCCCATTATTGAAGTTATTTTGAATTGTTTTTATATTTTTTGATTAAAACAGATTGTAATTGACTGTTTGCCTCGGGAAACATGGAGCGAAAGCCATCCATTGTCAAGAAAAGATCATTTATAGCCACTCATGCCAAGAAAAGCCTTATTACTCGGTTTAAATGCCTTTATAATCCCGTTATTGAATTTATTTTGAATTGTTTTTACATTTTTTGATTAAAACAGATTGTAATTGATTGTTTGCCTCGGGAAACATGGTGCGAAAACCATCCATTGTCAAGAAAAGATCATTTATAGTCACTCATGCCTAGAAAAGCCTTATTACTCGGTTTAAATGCCTTTATAATCCCATTATTGAATTTATTTTGAATTTTTTTTACATTTTTTGATTAAAACAGATTGTAATTGATTGTTTACCTCGGGAAACATGGAGCGAAAGCCATCCATAGTCAAGAAAAGTTCATTTACAGTCACTTATGCCTAGCAAAGCCTTATTACTCGGTTTAAATGCCTTTATAATCCCATTATTGAATTTATTTTGAATTTTTTTTACATTTTTTGATTAAAACATATTGTAATTGATTGTTTGCCTCGGGAAACATGGAGCAAAACCCATCCATTGTCAAGAATAGATCATTTATAGTCACTCATGCCTAGAAAAGCCTTATCACTCGGTTTAAATGCTTTTATATTCCCATTATTGAATTTATTTTGAATTTTTTTTACATTTTTTTAATAAAACAGATTGTAATTGATTGTTTGCCTCGGGAAACATGGAGCGAAAGCCATCCATAGACAAGAAAAGTTCATTTATAGTCACTTATGCCTAGCAAAGCCTTATTACTCGGTTTAAATGCCTTTATAATCCCATTATTGAATTTATTTTGAATTGTTTTTATATTTTTTGATTAAAACAGATTGTAATTGATTGTTTGCCGTGGGAAACATGGAGCGAAAGCCATCCATTGTCAAGAAAAGTTCATTTATAGTCACTCATGCCTAGAAAAGCCTTATTACTCGGTTTAAATGCCTTTATAATCCCATTATTGAAGTTATTTTGAATTGTTTTTATATTTTTAGATTAAAACAGATTGTAATTGATTGTTTGCCGTGGGAAACATGGAGCGAAAGCCATCCATTGTCAAGAAAAGTTCATTTATAGTCACTCATGCCTAGAAAAGCCTTATTACTCGGTTTAAATGCCTTTATAATCCCATTATTGAAGTTATTTTGAATTGTTTTTATATTTTTAGATTAAAACAGATTGTAATTGATTGTTTGCCGTGGGAAACATGGAGCGAAAGCCATCCATTTTCAAGAAAAGTTCATTTATAGCCACTCATGCCTAGAAAAGCCTTATTACTCGGTTTAAATGCCTTTATAATCCCATTATTGAAGTTATTTTGAATTGTTTTTATATTTTTTGATTAAAACAGATTGTAATTGATTGTTTGCCGTGGGAAACATGGAGCGAAAGCCATCCATAGTCAAGAAAAGTTCATTTATAGTCACTTATGCCTAGCAAAGCCTTATTACTCGGTTTAAATGCCTTTATAATCCCATTATTGAATTTATTTTGAATTGTTTTTACATTTTTTGATTAAAACAGATTGTAATTGACTGTTTGCCTCGGGAAACATGGAGCGAAAGCCATCCATTGTCAAGAAAAGATCATTTATAGCCACTCATGCCTAGAAAAGCCTTATTACTCGGTTTAAATGCCTTTATAATCTCATTATTGAATTTCTTTTGAATTGTTTTTACAGTTTTTTATTAAAACAGATTGTAATTGATTGTTTGCCTCGGGAAACATGGAGCGAAAGCCATCCATTGTCAAGAAAAGATCATTTATAGCCACTCATTCCTAGAAAAGCCTTATTACTCTGTTTAAATGCCTTTATAATCCCATTATTGAATTTATTTTGAATTTTTTTTATATTTTTTGATTAAAACAGATTGTAATTGACTGTTTGCCTCGGGAAACATGGAGCGAAAGCCATCCATTGTCAAGAAAAGATCATTTATAGCCACTCATGCCAAGAAAAGCCTTATTACTCGGTTTAAATGCCTTTATAATCCCGTTATTGAATTTATTTTGAATTGTTTTTACATTTTTTGATTAAAACAGATTGTAATTGATTGTTTGCCTCGGGAAACATGGAGCGAAAACCATCCATTGTCAAGAAAAGATCATTTATAGTCACTCATGCCTAGAAAAGCCTTATTACTCGGTTTAAATGCCTTTATAATCCCATTATTGAATTTATTTTGAATTTTTTTTACATTTTTTGATTAAAACAGATTGTAATTGATTGTTTACCTCGGGAAACATGGAGCGAAAGCCATCCATAGTCAAGAAAAGTTCATTTACAGTCACTTATGCCTAGCAAAGCCTTATTACTCGGTTTAAATGCCTTTATAATCCCATTATTGAATTTATTTTGAATTTTTTTTACATTTTTTGATTAAAACATATTGTAATTGATTGTTTGCCTCGGGAAACATGGAGCAAAACCCATCCATTGTCAAGAATAGATCATTTATAGTCACTCATGCCTAGAAAAGCCTTATCACTCGGTTTAAATGCTTTTATATTCCCATTATTGAATTTATTTTGAATTTTTTTTACATTTTTTTAATAAAACAGATTGTAATTGATTGTTTGCCTCGGGAAACATGGAGCGAAAGCCATCCATAGACAAGAAAAGTTCATTTATAGTCACTTATGCCTAGCAAAGCCTTATTACTCGGTTTAAATGCCTTTATAATCCCATTATTGAATTTATTTTGAATTGTTTTTATATTTTTTGATTAAAACAGATTGTAATTGATTGTTTGCCGTGGGAAACATGGAGCGAAAGCCATCCATTGTCAAGAAAAGTTCATTTATAGTCACTCATGCCTAGAAAAGCCTTATTACTCGGTTTAAATGCCTTTATAATCCCATTATTGAAGTTATTTTGAATTGTTTTTATATTTTTAGATTAAAACAGATTGTAATTGATTGTTTGCCGTGGGAAACATGGAGCGAAAGCCATCCATTGTCAAGAAAAGTTCATTTATAGTCACTCATGCCTAGAAAAGCCTTATTACTCGGTTTAAATGCCTTTATAATCCCATTATTGAAGTTATTTTGAATTGTTTTTATATTTTTAGATTAAAACAGATTGTAATTGATTGTTTGCCGTGGGAAACATGGAGCGAAAGCCATCCATTTTCAAGAAAAGTTCATTTATAGCCACTCATGCCTAGAAAAGCCTTATTACTCGGTTTAAATGCCTTTATAATCCCATTATTGAAGTTATTTTGAATTGTTTTTATATTTTTTGATTAAAACAGATTGTAATTGATTGTTTGCCGTGGGAAACATGGAGCGAAAGCCATCCATAGTCAAGAAAAGTTCATTTATAGTCACTTATGCCTAGCAAAGCCTTATTACTCGGTTTAAATGCCTTTATAATCCCATTATTGAATTTATTTTGAATTGTTTTTACATTTTTTGATTAAAACAGATTGTAATTGATTGTTTGCCTCGGGAAACATGGAGCGAAAGCCATCCATTGTCAAGAAAAGATCATTTATAGCCACTCATGCCTAGAAAAGCCTTATTACTCGGTTTAAATGCCTTTATAATCTCATTATTGAATTTCTTTTGAATTGTTTTTACAGTTTTTTATTAAAACAGATTGTAATTGATTGTTTGCCTCGGGAAACATGGAGCGAAAGCCATCCATTGTCAAGAAAAGATCATTTATAGCCACTCATTCCTAGAAAAGCCTTATTACTCTGTTTAAATGCCTTTATAATCCCATTATTGAATTTATTTTGAATTGTTTTTACATTTTTTTAATTAAAACAGATTGTAATTGATTGTTTGCCTTGGGAAACATGGAGCGAAAACCATCCATTGTCAAGAAAAGATCATTTATAGTCACTCATGCCTAGAAAAGCCTTATTACTCGGTTTAAATGCCTTTATAATCCCATTATTGAATTTATTTTGAATTTTTTTTAGATTTTTTGATTAAAACAGATTGTAATTGATTGTTTACCTCGGGAAACATGGAGCGAAAGCCATCCATAGTCAAGAAAATTTCATTTATAGTCACTTATGCCTAGCAAAGCCTTATTACTCGGTTTAAATGCCTTTATAATCCCATTATTGAATTTATTTTGAATTGTTTTTATATTTTTTGATTAAAACAGATTGTAATTGATTGTTTACCTCGGGAAACATGGAGCGAAAGCCATCCATTGTCAAGAAAAGTTCATTTATAGTCACTCATGCCTAGAAAAGCCTTATTACTCGGTTTAAATGCCTTTATAATCCCATTATTGAAGTTATTTTGAATTGTTGTTATATTTTTTGATTAAAACAGATTGTAATTGATTGTTTGCCTTGGGAAACATGGAGCGAAAGCCATCCATCGTCAAGAAAAGTTCATTTATAGTCACTCATGCCTACAAAAGCCTTAATACTCGTTTTAAATGCTTTTATAATCCCATAATTGAATTTAAGTTGAATCTTTTTACATTTTTTGATTAAAACAGATTCTAATTGATTGTTTGCCTCGGGAAACGTGGAGGGAAAGCCATCCATTGTCAAGAAAAGATCATTTATAGTCACTCATGCCTAGAAAAGCCTTATTACTCGGTTTAAATGCCTTTATAATCCCATTATTGAATTTATTTTGAATTGTTTTTATATTTTTTGATTAAAACAGATTGTAATTGATTGTTTGCCGTGGGAAACATGGAGCGAAAGCCATCCATTGTCAAGAAAAGTTCATTTATAGTCACTCATGCCTAGAAAAGCCTTATTACTCGGTTTAAATGCCTTTATAATCCCATTATTGAAGTTATTTTGAATTGTTTTTATATTTTTTGATTAAAACAGATTGTAATTGATTGTTTGCCGTGGGAAACATGGAGCGAAATCCATCCATTGTCAAGAAAAGTTCATTTATAGTCACTCATGCCTAGAAAAGCCTTATTACTCGGTTTAAATGCCTTTATAATCCCATTATTGAAGTTATTTTGAATTGTTTTTATATTTTTTGATTAAAACAGATTGTAATTGATTGTTTGCCGTGGGAAACATGGAGCGAAAGCCATCCATAGTCAAGAAAAGTTCATTTATAGTCACTTATGCCTAGCAAAGCCTTATTACTCGGTTTAAATGCCTTTATAATCCCATTATTGAATTTATTTTGAATTGTTTTTACATTTTTTGATTAAAACAGATTGTAATTGATTGTTTGCCTCGGGAAACATGGAGCGAAAGCCATCCATTGTCAAGAAAAGATCATTTATAGCCACTCATGCCTAGAAAAGCCTTATTACTCGGTTTAAATGCCTTTATAATCTCATTATTGAATTTATTTTGAATTGTTTTTACATTTTTTGATTAAAACAGATTGTAATTGATTGTTTGCCTCTGGAAACATGGAGAGAAAACCATCCATTGTCAAGAAAAGATCATTTATAGTCACTCATGCCTAGAAAAGCCTTATTACACGGTTTAAATGCCTTTATAATCCCATTATTGAATTTATCTTGAATTTTTTTTACATTTTTTGATTAAAACAGATTGTAATTGATTGTTTACCTCGGGAAACATGGAGCGAAAGCCATCCATAGTCAAGAAAAGTTCATTTATAGTCACTTATGCCTAGCAAAGCCTTATTACTCGGTTTAAATGCCTTTATAATCCCATTATTGAATTTATTTTGAATTGTTTTTATATTTTTTGATTAAAACAGATTGTAATTGATTGTTTGCCGTGGGAAACATGGAGCGAAAGCCATCCATTGTCAAGAAAAGTTCATTTATAGTCACTCATGCCTAGAAAAGCCTTATTACTCGGTTTAAATGCCTTTCTAATCCCATTATTGAAGTTATTTTGAATTGTTTTTATATTTTTTGATTAAAACAGATTGTAATTGATTGTTTGCCTTGGGAAACATGGAGCGAAAGCCATCCATCGTCAAGAAAAGTTCATTTATAGTCACTAATGCCTACAAAAGCCTTAATACTAGTTTTAAATGCCTTTATAATCCCATTATTGAAGTTATTTTGAATTGTTTTTATATTTTTTGATTAAAACAGATTCTAATTGATTGTTTGCCTCGGGAAACGTGGAGTGAAAGCCATCCATTGTGAAGAAAAGATCATTTATAGTCACTCATGCCTAGAAAAGCCTTATTACTCGGTTTAAATGCCTTTATAATCCCATTATTGAAGTTATTTTGAATTGTTTTTATATTTTTTGATTAAAACAGATTCTAATTGATTGTTTGCCTCGGGAAACGTGGAGTGAAAGCCATCCATTGTCAAGAAAAGATCATTTATAGTCACTCATGCCTAGAAAAGCCTTATTACTCGGTTTAAATTCCTTTATAATCGCATTATTGAATTTATTTTGAATTTTTTTTACATTTTTTGATTAAAACATATTGTAATTGATTGTTTGCCTCGGGAAACATGGAGCGAAAGCCATCCATAGTCAAGAAAAGTTCATTTATAGTCACTTATGCTTAGCAAAGCCTTATTACTCGGTTTAAATGCCTTTATAATCCCATTATTGAATTTATTTTGAATTGTTTTTACAATTTTTGAATAAAACAGATTGTAATTGATTGTTTGCCTCGGGAAACATGGAGCGAAAGCCATCCATTGTCAAGAAAAGATCATTTATAGCCACTCATGCCTAGAAAAGCCTTATTACTCGGTTTAAATGCCTTTATAATCCCATTATTGAATTTATTTTCAATTGTTTTTACATTTTTTGATTAAAACAGATTGTAATTGATTGTTTACCTCGGGAAACATGGAGCGAAAGCCATCCATAGTCAAGAAAAGTTCATTTACAGTCACTTATGCCTAGCAAAGCCTTATTACTCGGTTTAAATGCTTTTATAATCGCATTATTGAATTTATTTTGAAATTTTTTTACATTTTTTGATTGAAACAGATTGTAATTGATTGTTTGCCTCGGGAAACATGGAGCGAAAGCCATCCATAGTCAAGAAGACTTCATTTACAGTCACTTATGCCTAGCAAAGCCTTATTACTCGGTTTAAATGCCTTTATAATCCCATTATTGAATTTATTTTGAATTGTTTTTATATTTTTTGATTAAAACAGATTGTAATTGACTGTTTGCCTCGGGAAACATGGAGCGAAAGCCATCCATTGTCAAGAAAAGATCATTTATCGCCACTCATGCCTAGAAAAGCCTTATTACTCGGTTTAAATGCCTTTATAATCCCGTTATTGAATTTATTTTGAATTGTTTTTACATTTTTTGATTAAAACAGATTGTAATTGATTGTTTGCCTCGGGAAACATGGAGCGAAAACCATCCATTGTCAAGAAAAGATCATTTATAGTCACTCATGCCTAGAAAAGCCTTATTACTCGGTTTAAATGCCTTTATAATCCCATTTTTGAATTTATTTTGAATTTTTTTTACATTTTTTGATTAAAACAGATTGTAATTGATTGTTTACCTCGGGAAACATGGAGCGAAAGCCATCCATAGTCAAGAAAAGTTCATTTACAGTCACTTATGCCTAGCAAAGCCTTATTACTCGATTTAAATGTCTTTATATTCCCATTATTGAAGTTATTTTGAATTGTTTTTATATTTTTTGATTAAAACAGATTGTAATTGATTGTTTGCCGTGGGAAACATGGAGCGAAATCCATCCATTGTCAAGAAAAGTTCATTTATAGTCACTCATGCCTAGAAAAGCCTTATTACTCGGTTTAAATGCCTTTATAATCCCATTATTGAAGTTATTTTGAATTGTTTTTATATTTTTTGATTAAAACAGATTGTAATTGATTGTTTGCCGTGGGAAACATGGAGCGAAAGCCATCCATAGTCAAGAAAAGTTCATTTATAGTCACTTATGCCTAGCAAAGCCTTATTACTCGGTTTAAATGCCTTTATAATCCCATTATTGAATTTATTTTGAATTGTTTTTACATTTTTTGATTAAAACAGATTGTAATTGATTGTTTGCCTCGGGAAACATGGAGCGAAAGCCATCCATTGTCAAGAAAAGATCATTTATAGCCACTCATGCCTAGAAAAGCCTTATTACTCGGTTTAAATGCCTTTATAATCTCATTATTGAATTTATTTTGAATTGTTTTTACATTTTTTGATTAAAACAGATTGTAATTGATTGTTTGCCTCTGGAAACATGGAGAGAAAACCATCCATTGTCAAGAAAAGATCATTTATAGTCACTCATGCCTAGAAAAGCCTTATTACACGGTTTAAATGCCTTTATAATCCCATTATTGAATTTATCTTGAATTTTTTTTACATTTTTTGATTAAAACAGATTGTAATTGATTGTTTGCCTCGGGAAACATGGAGCGAAAGCCATCCATTGTCAAGAAAAGATCATTTATAGCCACTCATGCCTAGAAAAGCCTTATTACTCTGTTTAAATGCCTTTATAATCCCATTATTGAATTTATTTTGAATTGTTTTTACATTTTTTTAATTAAAACAGATTGTAATTGATTGTTTGCCTCGGGAAACATGGAGCGAAAACCATCCATTGTCAAGAAAAGATCATTTATAGTCACTCATGCCTAGAAAAGCCTTATTACTCGGTTTAAATGCCTTTATAATCCCATTATTGAATTTATTTTGAATTTTTTTTAGATTTTTTGATTAAAACAGATTGTAATTGATTGTTTACCTCGGGAAACATGGAGCGAAAGCCATCCATAGTCAAGAAAATTTCATTTATAGTCACTTATGCCTAGCAAAGCCTTATTACTCGGTTTAAATGCCTTTATAATCCCATTATTGAAGTTATTTTGAATTGTTTTTATATTTTTAGATTAAAACAGATTGTAATTGATTGTTTGCCGTGGGAAACATGGAGCGAAAGCCATCCATTGTCAAGAAAAGTTCATTTATAGTCACTCATGCCTAGAAAAGCCTTATTACTCGGTTTAAATGCCTTTATAATCCCATTATTGAAGTTATTTTGAATTGTTTTTATATTTTTAGATTAAAACAGATTGTAATTGATTGTTTGCCGTGGGAAACATGGAGCGAAAGCCATCCATTTTCAAGAAAAGTTCATTTATAGCCACTCATGCCTAGAAAAGCCTTATTACTCGGTTTAAATGCCTTTATAATCCCATTATTGAAGTTATTTTGAATTGTTTTTATATTTTTTGATTAAAACAGATTGTAATTGATTGTTTGCCGTGGGAAACATGGAGCGAAAGCCATCCATAGTCAAGAAAAGTTCATTTATAGTCACTTATGCCTAGCAAAGCCTTATTACTCGGTTTAAATGCCTTTATAATCCCATTATTGAATTTATTTTGAATTGTTTTTACATTTTTTGATTAAAACAGATTGTAATTGATTGTTTGCCTCGGGAAACATGGAGCGAAAGCCATCCATTGTCAAGAAAAGATCATTTATAGCCACTCATGCCTAGAAAAGCCTTATTACTCGGTTTAAATGCCTTTATAATCTCATTATTGAATTTCTTTTGAATTGTTTTTACAGTTTTTTATTAAAACAGATTGTAATTGATTGTTTGCCTCGGGAAACATGGAGCGAAAGCCATCCATTGTCAAGAAAAGATCATTTATAGCCACTCATTCCTAGAAAAGCCTTATTACTCTGTTTAAATGCCTTTATAATCCCATTATTGAATTTATTTTGAATTGTTTTTACATTTTTTTAATTAAAACAGATTGTAATTGATTGTTTGCCTTGGGAAACATGGAGCGAAAACCATCCATTGTCAAGAAAAGATCATTTATAGTCACTCATGCCTAGAAAAGCCTTATTACTCGGTTTAAATGCCTTTATAATCCCATTATTGAATTTATTTTGAATTTTTTTTAGATTTTTTGATTAAAACAGATTGTAATTGATTGTTTACCTCGGGAAACATGGAGCGAAAGCCATCCATAGTCAAGAAAATTTCATTTATAGTCACTTATGCCTAGCAAAGCCTTATTACTCGGTTTAAATGCCTTTATAATCCCATTATTGAATTTATTTTGAATTGTTTTTATATTTTTTGATTAAAACAGATTGTAATTGATTGTTTACCTCGGGAAACATGGAGCGAAAGCCATCCATTGTCAAGAAAAGTTCATTTATAGTCACTCATGCCTAGAAAAGCCTTATTACTCGGTTTAAATGCCTTTATAATCCCATTATTGAAGTTATTTTGAATTGTTGTTATATTTTTTGATTAAAACAGATTGTAATTGATTGTTTGCCTTGGGAAACATGGAGCGAAAGCCATCCATCGTCAAGAAAAGTTCATTTATAGTCACTCATGCCTACAAAAGCCTTAATACTCGTTTTAAATGCTTTTATAATCCCATAATTGAATTTAAGTTGAATCTTTTTACATTTTTTGATTAAAACAGATTCTAATTGATTGTTTGCCTCGGGAAACGTGGAGGGAAAGCCATCCATTGTCAAGAAAAGATCATTTATAGTCACTCATGCCTAGAAAAGCCTTATTACTCGGTTTAAATGCCTTTATAATCCCATTATTGAATTTATTTTGAATTGTTTTTATATTTTTTGATTAAAACAGATTGTAATTGATTGTTTGCCGTGGGAAACATGGAGCGAAAGCCATCCATTGTCAAGAAAAGTTCATTTATAGTCACTCATGCCTAGAAAAGCCTTATTACTCGGTTTAAATGCCTTTATAATCCCATTATTGAAGTTATTTTGAATTGTTTTTATATTTTTTGATTAAAACAGATTGTAATTGATTGTTTGCCGTGGGAAACATGGAGCGAAATCCATCCATTGTCAAGAAAAGTTCATTTATAGTCACTCATGCCTAGAAAAGCCTTATTACTCGGTTTAAATGCCTTTATAATCCCATTATTGAAGTTATTTTGAATTGTTTTTATATTTTTTGATTAAAACAGATTGTAATTGATTGTTTGCCGTGGGAAACATGGAGCGAAAGCCATCCATAGTCAAGAAAAGTTCATTTATAGTCACTTATGCCTAGCAAAGCCTTATTACTCGGTTTAAATGCCTTTATAATCCCATTATTGAATTTATTTTGAATTGTTTTTACATTTTTTGATTAAAACAGATTGTAATTGATTGTTTGCCTCGGGAAACATGGAGCGAAAGCCATCCATTGTCAAGAAAAGATCATTTATAGCCACTCATGCCTAGAAAAGCCTTATTACTCGGTTTAAATGCCTTTATAATCTCATTATTGAATTTATTTTGAATTGTTTTTACATTTTTTGATTAAAACAGATTGTAATTGATTGTTTGCCTCTGGAAACATGGAGAGAAAACCATCCATTGTCAAGAAAAGATCATTTATAGTCACTCATGCCTAGAAAAGCCTTATTACACGGTTTAAATGCCTTTATAATCCCATTATTGAATTTATCTTGAATTTTTTTTACATTTTTTGATTAAAACAGATTGTAATTGATTGTTTACCTCGGGAAACATGGAGCGAAAGCCATCCATAGTCAAGAAAAGTTCATTTATAGTCACTTATGCCTAGCAAAGCCTTATTACTCGGTTTAAATGCCTTTATAATCCCATTATTGAATTTATTTTGAATTGTTTTTATATTTTTTGATTAAAACAGATTGTAATTGATTGTTTGCCGTGGGAAACATGGAGCGAAAGCCATCCATTGTCAAGAAAAGTTCATTTATAGTCACTGATGCCTAGAAAAGCCTTATTACTCGGTTTAAATGCCTTTCTAATCCCATTATTGAAGTTATTTTGAATTGTTTTTATATTTTTTGATTAAAACAGATTGTAATTGATTGTTTGCCTTGGGAAACATGGAGCGAAAGCCATCCATCGTCAAGAAAAGTTCATTTATAGTCACTAATGCCTACAAAAGCCTTAATACTAGTTTTAAATGCCTTTATAATCCCATTATTGAAGTTATTTTGAATTGTTTTTATATTTTTTGATTAAAACAGATTCTAATTGATTGTTTGCCTCGGGAAACGTGGAGTGAAAGCCATCCATTGTGAAGAAAAGATCATTTATAGTCACTCATGCCTAGAAAAGCCTTATTACTCGGTTTAAATGCCTTTATAATCCCATTATTGAAGTTATTTTGAATTGTTTTTATATTTTTTGATTAAAACAGATTCTAATTGATTGTTTGCCTCGGGAAACGTGGAGTGAAAGCCATCCATTGTCAAGAAAAGATCATTTATAGTCACTCATGCCTAGAAAAGCCTTATTACTCGGTTTAAATTCCTTTATAATCGCATTATTGAATTTATTTTGAATTTTTTTTACATTTTTTGATTAAAACATATTGTAATTGATTGTTTGCCTCGGGAAACATGGAGCGAAAGCCATCCATAGTCAAGAAAAGTTCATTTATAGTCACTTATGCTTAGCAAAGCCTTATTACTCGGTTTAAATGCCTTTATAATCCCATTATTGAATTTATTTTGAATTGTTTTTACAATTTTTGAATAAAACAGATTGTAATTGATTGTTTGCCTCGGGAAACATGGAGCGAAAGCCATCCATTGTCAAGAAAAGATCATTTATAGCCACTCATGCCTAGAAAAGCCTTATTACTCGGTTTAAATGCCTTTATAATCCCATTATTGAATTTATTTTCAATTGTTTTTACATTTTTTGATTAAAACAGATTGTAATTGATTGTTTACCTCGGGAAACATGGAGCGAAAGCCATCCATAGTCAAGAAAAGTTCATTTACAGTCACTTATGCCTAGCAAAGCCTTATTACTCGGTTTAAATGCTTTTATAATCGCATTATTGAATTTATTTTGAAATTTTTTTACATTTTTTGATTGAAACAGATTGTAATTGATTGTTTGCCTCGGGAAACATGGAGCGAAAGCCATCCATAGTCAAGAAGACTTCATTTACAGTCACTTATGCCTAGCAAAGCCTTATTACTCGGTTTAAATGCCTTTATAATCCCATTATTGAATTTATTTTGAATTGTTTTTATATTTTTTGATTAAAACAGATTGTAATTGACTGTTTGCCTCGGGAAACATGGAGCGAAAGCCATCCATTGTCAAGAAAAGATCATTTATCGCCACTCATGCCTAGAAAAGCCTTATTACTCGGTTTAAATGCCTTTATAATCCCGTTATTGAATTTATTTTGAATTGTTTTTACATTTTTTGATTAAAACAGATTGTAATTGATTGTTTGCCTCGGGAAACATGGAGCGAAAACCATCCATTGTCAAGAAAAGATCATTTATAGTCACTCATGCCTAGAAAAGCCTTATTACTCGGTTTAAATGCCTTTATAATCCCATTTTTGAATTTATTTTGAATTTTTTTTACATTTTTTGATTAAAACAGATTGTAATTGATTGTTTACCTCGGGAAACATGGAGCGAAAGCCATCCATAGTCAAGAAAAGTTCATTTACAGTCACTTATGCCTAGCAAAGCCTTATTACTCGATTTAAATGTCTTTATATTCCCATTATTGAAGTTATTTTGAATTGTTTTTATATTTTTTGATTAAAACAGATTGTAATTGATTGTTTGCCGTGGGAAACATGGAGCGAAATCCATCCATTGTCAAGAAAAGTTCATTTATAGTCACTCATGCCTAGAAAAGCCTTATTACTCGGTTTAAATGCCTTTATAATCCCATTATTGAAGTTATTTTGAATTGTTTTTATATTTTTTGATTAAAACAGATTGTAATTGATTGTTTGCCGTGGGAAACATGGAGCGAAAGCCATCCATAGTCAAGAAAAGTTCATTTATAGTCACTTATGCCTAGCAAAGCCTTATTACTCGGTTTAAATGCCTTTATAATCCCATTATTGAATTTATTTTGAATTGTTTTTACATTTTTTGATTAAAACAGATTGTAATTGATTGTTTGCCTCGGGAAACATGGAGCGAAAGCCATCCATTGTCAAGAAAAGATCATTTATAGCCACTCATGCCTAGAAAAGCCTTATTACTCGGTTTAAATGCCTTTATAATCTCATTATTGAATTTATTTTGAATTGTTTTTACATTTTTTGATTAAAACAGATTGTAATTGATTGTTTGCCTCTGGAAACATGGAGAGAAAACCATCCATTGTCAAGAAAAGATCATTTATAGTCACTCATGCCTAGAAAAGCCTTATTACACGGTTTAAATGCCTTTATAATCCCATTATTGAATTTATCTTGAATTTTTTTTACATTTTTTGATTAAAACAGATTGTAATTGATTGTTTGCCTCGGGAAACATGGAGCGAAAGCCATCCATTGTCAAGAAAAGATCATTTATAGCCACTCATGCCTAGAAAAGCCTTATTACTCTGTTTAAATGCCTTTATAATCCCATTATTGAATTTATTTTGAATTGTTTTTACATTTTTTTAATTAAAACAGATTGTAATTGATTGTTTGCCTCGGGAAACATGGAGCGAAAACCATCCATTGTCAAGAAAAGATCATTTATAGTCACTCATGCCTAGAAAAGCCTTATTACTCGGTTTAAATGCCTTTATAATCCCATTATTGAATTTATTTTGAATTTTTTTTAGATTTTTTGATTAAAACAGATTGTAATTGATTGTTTACCTCGGGAAACATGGAGCGAAAGCCATCCATAGTCAAGAAAATTTCATTTATAGTCACTTATGCCTAGCAAAGCCTTATTACTCGGTTTAAATGCCTTTATAATCCCATTATTGAATTTATTTTGAATTGTTTTTATATTTTTTGATTAAAACAGATTGTAATTGACTGTTTGCCGTGGGAAACATGGACCGAAAGCCATCCATTGTCAAGAAAAGATCATTTATAGTTACTCATGCCTAGAAAAGCCTTATTACTCGGTTTAAATGCCTTTATAATCCCATTATTGAAGTTATTTTGAATTGTTGTTATATTTTTTGATTAAAACAGATTGTAATTGATTGTTTGCCTTGGGAAACATGGAGCGAAAGCCATCCATCGTCAAGAAAAGTTCATTTATAGTCACTCATGCCTACAAAAGCCTTAATACTCGTTTTAAATGCTTTTATAATCCCATAATTGAATTTAAGTTGAATCTTTTTACATTTTTTGATTAAAACAGATTCTAATTGATTGTTTGCCTCGGGAAACGTGGAGTGAAAGCCATCCATTGTCAAGAAAAGATCATTTATAGTCACTCATGCCTAGAAAAGCCTTATTACTCGGTTTAAATGCCTTTATAATCCCATTATTGAATTTATTTTGAATTGTTTTTATATTTTTTGATTAAAACAGATTGTAATTGATTGTTTGCCGTGGGAAACATGGAGCGAAAGCCATCCATTGTCAAGAAAAGTTCATTTATAGTCACTCATGCCTAGAAAAGCCTTATTACTCGGTTTAAATGCCTTTATAATCCCATTATTGAAGTTATTTTGAATTGTTTTTATATTTTTTGATTAAAACAGATTGTAATTGATTGTTTGCCGTGGGAAACATGGAGCGAAATCCATCCATTGTCAAGAAAAGTTCATTTATAGTCACTCATGCCTAGAAAAGCCTTATTACTCGGTTTAAATGCCTTTATAATCCCATTATTGAAGTTATTTTGAATTGTTTTTATATTTTTTGATTAAAACAGATTGTAATTGATTGTTTGCCGTGGGAAACATGGAGCGAAAGCCATCCATAGTCAAGAAAAGTTCATTTATAGTCACTTATGCCTAGCAAAGCCTTATTACTCGGTTTAAATGCCTTTATAATCCCATTATTGAATTTATTTTGAATTGTTTTTACATTTTTTGATTAAAACAGATTGTAATTGATTGTTTGCCTCGGGAAACATGGAGCGAAAGCCATCCATTGTCAAGAAAAGATCATTTATAGCCACTCATGCCTAGAAAGCCTTATTACTCGGTTTAAATGCCTTTATAATCTCATTATTGAATTTATTTTGAATTGTTTTTACATTTTTTGATTAAAACAGATTGTAATTGATTGTTTGCCTCTGGAAACATGGAGAGAAAACCATCCATTGTGAAGAAAAGATCATTTATAGTCACTCATGCCTAGAAAAGCCTTATTACACGGTTTAAATGCCTTTATAATCCCATTATTGAATTTATCTTGAATTTTTTTTACATTTTTTGATTAAAACAGATTGTAATTGATTGTTTACCTCGGGAAACATGGAGCGAAAGCCATCCATAGTCAAGAAAAGTTCATTTATAGTCACTTATGCCTAGCAAAGCCTTATTACTCGGTTTAAATGCCTTTATAATCCCATTATTGAATTTATTTTGAATTGTTTTTATATTTTTTGATTAAAACAGATTGTAATTGATTGTTTGCCGTGGGAAACATGGAGCGAAAGCCATCCATTGTCAAGAAAAGTTCATTTATAGTCACTCATGCCTAGAAAAGCCTTATTACTCGGTTTAAATGCCTTTATAATCCCATTATTGAAGTTATTTTGAATTGTTTTTATATTTTTTGATTAAAACAGATTGTAATTGATTGTTTGCCTTGGGAAACATGGAGCGAAAGCCATCCATCGTCAAGAAAAGTTCATTTATAGTCACTAATGCCTACAAAAGCCTTAATACTCGTTTTAAATGCCTTTATAATCCCATTATTGAAGTTATTTTGAATTGTTTTTATATTTTTTGATTAAAACAGATTCTAATTGATTGTTTGCCTCGGGAAACGTGGAGTGAAAGCCATCCATTGTGAAGAAAAGATCATTTATAGTCACTCATGCCTAGAAAAGCCTTATTACTCGGTTTAAATGCCTTTATAATCCCATTATTGAAGTTATTTTGAATTATTTTTATATTTTTTGATTAAAACAGATTCTAATTGATTGTTTGCCTCGGGAAACGTGGAGTGAAAGCCATCCATTGTCAAGAAAAGATCATTTATAGTCACTCATGCCTAGAAAAGCCTTATTACTCGGTTTAAATTCCTTTATAATCGCATTATTGAATTTATTTTGAATTTTTTTTACATTTTTTGATTAAAACATATTGTAATTGATTGTTTGCCTCGGGAAACATGGAGCGAAAGCCATCCATAGTCAAGAAAAGTTCATTTATAGTCACTTATGCCTAGCAAAGCCTTATTACTCGGTTTAAATGCCTTTATAATCCCATTATTGAATTTATTTTGAATTGTTTTTACAATTTTTGAATAAAACAGATTGTAATTGATTGTTTGCCTCGGGAAACATGGAGCGAAAGCCATCCATTGTCAAGAAAAGATCATTTATAGCCACTCAGGCTTAGAAAAGCCTTATTACTCGGTTTAAATGCCTTTATAATCCCATTATTGAATTTATTTTGAATTGTTTTTACATTTTTTGATTAAAACATATTGTAATTGATTGTTTACCTCGGGAAACATGGAGCGAAAGCCATCCATAGTCAAGAAAAGTTCATTTACAGTCACTTATGCCTAGCAAAGCCTTATTACTCGGTTTAAATGCTTTTATAATCGCATTATTGAATTTATTTTGAAATTTTTTTACATTTTTTGATTGAAACAGATTGTAATTGATTGTTTGCCTCGGGAAACATGGAGCGAAAGCCATCCATAGTCAAGAAGACTTCATTTACAGTCACTTATGCCTAGCAAAGCCTTATTACTCGGTTTAAATGCCTTTATAATCCCATTATTGAATTTATTTTGAATTGTTTTTATATTTTTTGATTAAAACAGATTGTAATTTACTGTTTGCCTCGGGAAACATGGAGCGAAAGCCATCCATTGTCAAGAAAAGATCATTTATCGCCACTCATGCCTAGAAAAGCCTTATTACTCGGTTTAAATGCCTTTATAATCCCGTTATTGAATTTATTTTGAATTGTTTTTACATTTTTTGATTAAAACAGATTGTAATTGATTGTTTGCCTCGGGAAACATGGAGCGAAAACCATCCATTGTCAAGAAAAGATCATTTATAGTCACTCATGCCTAGAAAAGCCTTATTACTCGGTTTAAATGCCTTTATAATCCCATTTTTGAATTTATTTTGAATTTTTTTTACATTTTTTGATTAAAACAGATTGTAATTGATTGTTTACCTCGGGAAACATGGAGCGAAAGCCATCCATAGTCAAGAAAAGTTCATTTACAGTCACTTATGCCTAGCAAAGCCTTATTACTCGGTTTAAATGTCTTTATAATCCCATTATTGAAGTTATTTTGAATTGTTTTTATATTTTTTGATTAAAACAGATTGTAATTGATTGTTTGCCGTGGGAAACATGGAGCGAAATCCATCCATTGTCAAGAAAAGTTCATTTATAGTCACTCATGCCTAGAAAAGCCTTATTACTCGGTTTAAATGCCTTTATAATCCCATTATTGAAGTTATTTTCAATTGTTTTTATATTTTTTGATTAAAACAGATTGTAATTGATTGTTTGCAGTGGGAAACATGGAGCGAAAGCCATCCATAGTCAAGAAAAGTTCATTTATAGTCACTTATGCCTAGCAAAGCCTTATTACTCGGTTTAAATGCCTTTATAATCCCATTATTGAATTTATTTTGAATTGTTTTTACATTTTTTGATTAAAACAGATTGTAATTGATTGTTTGCCTCGGGAAACATGGAGCGAAAGCCATCCATTGTCAAGAAAAGATCATTTATAGCCACTCATGCCTAGAAAAGCCTTATTACTCGGTTTAAATGCCTTTATAATCTCATTATTGAATTTATTTTGAATTGTTTTTACATTTTTTGATTAAAACAGATTGTAATTGATTGTTTGCCTCTGGAAACATGGAGAGAAAACCATCCATTGTCAAGAAAAGATCATTTATAGTCACTCATGCCTAGAAAAGCCTTATTACACGGTTTAAATGCCTTTATAATCCCATTATTGAATTTATCTTGAATTTTTTTTACATTTTTTGATTAAAACAGATTGTAATTGATTGTTTACCTCGGGAAACATGGAGCGAAAGCCATCCATAGTCAAGAAAAGTTCATTTACAGTCACTTATGCCTAGCAAAGCCTTATTACTCGGTTTAAATGTCTTTATAATCCCATTATTGAATTTATTTTGAATTTTTTTTACATTTTTTGATTAAAACATATTGTAATTGATAATTTGCCTCGGGAAACATGGAGCAAAACCCATCCATTGTCAAGAATAGATCATTTATAGTCACTCTTGCCTAGAAAAGCCTTATCACTCGGTTTAAATGCTTTTATAATCCCATTATTGAATTTATTTTGAATTTTTTTTACATTTTTTTAATAAAACAGATTGTAATTGATTGTTTGCCTCGGGAAACATGGAGCGAAAGCCATCCATAGTCAAGAAAAGTTCATTTATAGTCACTTATGCCTAGCAAAGCCTTATTACTCGGTTTAAATGCCTTTATAATCCCATTATTGAATTTATTTTGAATTGTTTTTACATTTTTTGATTAAAACAGATTGTAATTGATTGTTTGCCTCGGGAAACATGGAGCGAAAGCCATCCATTGTCAAGAAAAGATCATTTATAGCCACTCATGCCTAGAAAAGCCTTATTACTCGGTTTAAATGCCTTTATAATCCCATTATTGAATTTATTTTGAATTGTTTTTATATTTTTTGATTAAAACAGATTGTAATTGACTGTTTGCCGTGGGAAACATGGACCGAAAGCCATCCATTGTCAAGAAAAGATCATTTATAGTTACTCATGCCTAGAAAAGCCTTATTACTCGGTTTAAATGCCTTTATAATCCCATTATTGAAGTTATTTTGAATTGTTGTTATATTTTTTGATTAAAACAGATTGTAATTGATTGTTTGCCTTGGGAAACATGGAGCGAAAGCCATCCATCGTCAAGAAAAGTTCATTTATAGTCACTCATGCCTACAAAAGCCTTAATACTCGTTTTAAATGCTTTTATAATCCCATAATTGAATTTAAGTTGAATCTTTTTACATTTTTTGATTAAAACAGATTCTAATTGATTGTTTGCCTCGGGAAACGTGGAGTGAAAGCCATCCATTGTCAAGAAAAGATCATTTATAGTCACTCATGCCTAGAAAAGCCTTATTACTCGGTTTAAATGCCTTTATAATCCCATTATTGAATTTATTTTGAATTGTTTTTATATTTTTTGATTAAAACAGATTGTAATTGATTGTTTGCCGTGGGAAACATGGAGCGAAAGCCATCCATTGTCAAGAAAAGTTCATTTATAGTCACTCATGCCTAGAAAAGCCTTATTACTCGGTTTAAATGCCTTTATAATCCCATTATTGAAGTTATTTTGAATTGTTTTTATATTTTTTGATTAAAACAGATTCTAATTGATTGTTTGCCGTGGGAAACATGGAGCGAAATCCATCCATTGTCAAGAAAAGTTCATTTATAGTCACTCATGCCTAGAAAAGCCTTATTACTCGGTTTAAATGCCTTTATAATCCCATTATTGAAGTTATTTTGAATTGTTTTTATATTTTTTGATTAAAACAGATTGTAATTGATTGTTTGCCGTGGGAAACATGGAGCGAAAGCCATCCATAGTCAAGAAAAGTTCATTTATAGTCACTTATGCCTAGCAAAGCCTTATTACTCGGTTTAAATGCCTTTATAATCCCATTATTGAATTTATTTTGAATTGTTTTTACATTTTTTGATTAAAACAGATTGTAATTGATTGTTTGCCTCGGGAAACATGGAGCGAAAGCCATCCATTGTCAAGAAAAGATCATTTATAGCCACTCATGCCTAGAAAGCCTTATTACTCGGTTTAAATGCCTTTATAATCTCATTATTGAATTTATTTTGAATTGTTTTTACATTTTTTGATTAAAACAGATTGTAATTGATTGTTTGCCTCTGGAAACATGGAGAGAAAACCATCCATTGTGAAGAAAAGATCATTTATAGTCACTCATGCCTAGAAAAGCCTTATTACACGGTTTAAATGCCTTTATAATCCCATTATTGAATTTATCTTGAATTTTTTTTACATTTTTTGATTAAAACAGATTGTAATTGATTGTTTACCTCGGGAAACATGGAGCGAAAGCCATCCATAGTCAAGAAAAGTTCATTTATAGTCACTTATGCCTAGCAAAGCCTTATTACTCGGTTTAAATGCCTTTATAATCCCATTATTGAATTTATTTTGAATTGTTTTTATATTTTTTGATTAAAACAGATTGTAATTGATTGTTTGCCGTGGGAAACATGGAGCGAAAGCCATCCATTGTCAAGAAAAGTTCATTTATAGTCACTCATGCCTAGAAAAGCCTTATTACTCGGTTTAAATGCCTTTATAATCCCATTATTGAAGTTATTTTGAATTGTTTTTATATTTTTTGATTAAAACAGATTGTAATTGATTGTTTGCCTTGGGAAACATGGAGCGAAAGCCATCCATCGTCAAGAAAAGTTCATTTATAGTCACTAATGCCTACAAAAGCCTTAATACTCGTTTTAAATGCCTTTATAATCCCATTATTGAAGTTATTTTGAATTGTTTTTATATTTTTTGATTAAAACAGATTCTAATTGATTGTTTGCCTCGGGAAACGTGGAGTGAAAGCCATCCATTGTGAAGAAAAGATCATTTATAGTCACTCATGCCTAGAAAAGCCTTATTACTCGGTTTAAATGCCTTTATAATCCCATTATTGAAGTTATTTTGAATTATTTTTATATTTTTTGATTAAAACAGATTCTAATTGATTGTTTGCCTCGGGAAACGTGGAGTGAAAGCCATCCATTGTCAAGAAAAGATCATTTATAGTCACTCATGCCTAGAAAAGCCTTATTACTCGGTTTAAATTCCTTTATAATCGCATTATTGAATTTATTTTGAATTTTTTTTACATTTTTTGATTAAAACATATTGTAATTGATTGTTTGCCTCGGGAAACATGGAGCGAAAGCCATCCATAGTCAAGAAAAGTTCATTTATAGTCACTTATGCCTAGCAAAGCCTTATTACTCGGTTTAAATGCCTTTATAATCCCATTATTGAATTTATTTTGAATTGTTTTTACAATTTTTGAATAAAACAGATTGTAATTGATTGTTTGCCTCGGGAAACATGGAGCGAAAGCCATCCATTGTCAAGAAAAGATCATTTATAGCCACTCAGGCTTAGAAAAGCCTTATTACTCGGTTTAAATGCCTTTATAATCCCATTATTGAATTTATTTTGAATTGTTTTTACATTTTTTGATTAAAACATATTGTAATTGATTGTTTACCTCGGGAAAC
Source organism: Theobroma cacao (assembly GCF_053813885.1). Classification (NCBI taxonomy): domain Eukaryota; kingdom Viridiplantae; phylum Streptophyta; class Magnoliopsida; order Malvales; family Malvaceae; genus Theobroma; species Theobroma cacao. The sequence goes on along the minus strand of NC_142645.1, from coordinate 29,175,201 downwards.
ATGGAGCGAAAGCCATCCATAGTCAAGAAAAGTTCATTTACAGTCACTTATGCCTAGCAAAGCCTTATTACTCGGTTTAAATGCTTTTATAATCGCATTATTGAATTTATTTTGAAATTTTTTTACATTTTTTGATTGAAACAGATTGTAATTGATTGTTTGCCTCGGGAAACATGGAGCGAAAGCCATCCATAGTCAAGAAGACTTCATTTACAGTCACTTATGCCTAGCAAAGCCTTATTACTCGGTTTAAATGCCTTTATAATCCCATTATTGAATTTATTTTGAATTGTTTTTATATTTTTTGATTAAAACAGATTGTAATTGACTGTTTGCCTCGGGAAACATGGAGCGAAAGCCATCCATTGTCAAGAAAAGATCATTTATCGCCACTCATGCCTAGAAAAGCCTTATTACTCGGTTTAAATGCCTTTATAATCCCGTTATTGAATTTATTTTGAATTGTTTTTACATTTTTTGATTAAAACAGATTGTAATTGATTGTTTGCCTCGGGAAACATGGAGCGAAAACCATCCATTGTCAAGAAAAGATCATTTATAGTCACTCATGCCTAGAAAAGCCTTATTACTCGGTTTAAATGCCTTTATAATCCCATTTTTGAATTTATTTTGAATTTTTTTTACATTTTTTGATTAAAACAGATTGTAATTGATTGTTTACCTTGGGAAACATGGAGCGAAAGCCATCCATAGTCAAGAAAAGTTCATTTACAGTCACTTATGCCTAGCAAAGCCTTATTACTCGGTTTAAATGTCTTTATAATCCCATTATTGAAGTTATTTTGAATTGTTTTTATATTTTTTGATTAAAACAGATTGTAATTGATTGTTTGCCGTGGGAAACATGGAGCGAAATCCATCCATTGTCAAGAAAAGTTCATTTATAGTCACTCATGCCTAGAAAAGCCTTATTACTCGGTTTAAATGCCTTTATAATCCCATTATTGAAGTTATTTTCAATTGTTTTTATATTTTTTGATTAAAACAGATTGTAATTGATTGTTTGCAGTGGGAAACATGGAGCGAAAGCCATCCATAGTCAAGAAAAGTTCATTTATAGTCACTTATGCCTAGCAAAGCCTTATTACTCGGTTTAAATGCCTTTATAATCCCATTATTGAATTTATTTTGAATTGTTTTTACATTTTTTGATTAAAACAGATTGTAATTGATTGTTTGCCTCGGGAAACATGGAGCGAAAGCCATCCATTGTCAAGAAAAGATCATTTATAGCCACTCATGCCTAGAAAAGCCTTATTACTCGGTTTAAATGCCTTTATAATCTCATTATTGAATTTATTTTGAATTGTTTTTACATTTTTTGATTAAAACAGATTGTAATTGATTGTTTGCCTCTGGAAACATGGAGAGAAAACCATCCATTGTCAAGAAAAGATCATTTATAGTCACTCATGCCTAGAAAAGCCTTATTACACGGTTTAAATGCCTTTATAATCCCATTATTGAATTTATCTTGAATTTTTTTTACATTTTTTGATTAAAACAGATTGTAATTGATTGTTTACCTCGGGAAACATGGAGCGAAAGCCATCCATAGTCAAGAAAAGTTCATTTACAGTCACTTATGCCTAGCAAAGCCTTATTACTCGGTTTAAATGTCTTTATAATCCCATTATTGAATTTATTTTGAATTTTTTTTACATTTTTTGATTAAAACATATTGTAATTGATAATTTGCCTCGGGAAACATGGAGCAAAACCCATCCATTGTCAAGAATAGATCATTTATAGTCACTCTTGCCTAGAAAAGCCTTATCACTCGGTTTAAATGCTTTTATAATCCCATTATTGAATTTATTTTGAATTTTTTTTACATTTTTTTAATAAAACAGATTGTAATTGATTGTTTGCCTCGGGAAACATGGAGCGAAAGCCATCCATAGTCAAGAAAAGTTCATTTATAGTCACTTATGCCTAGCAAAGCCTTATTACTCGGTTTAAATGCCTTTATAATCCCATTATTGAATTTATTTTGAATTGTTTTTACATTTTTTGATTAAAACAGATTGTAATTGATTGTTTGCCTCGGGAAACATGGAGCGAAAGCCATCCATTGTCAAGAAAAGATCATTTATAGCCACTCATGCCTAGAAAAGCCTTATTACTCGGTTTAAATGCCTTTATAATCCCATTATTGAATTTATTTTGAATTGTTTTTATATTTTTTGATTAAAACAGATTGTAATTGACTGTTTGCCGTGGGAAACATGGACCGAAAGCCATCCATTGTCAAGAAAAGATCATTTATAGTTACTCATGCCTAGAAAAGCCTTATTACTCGGTTTAAATGCCTTTATAATCCCATTATTGAAGTTATTTTGAATTGTTGTTATATTTTTTGATTAAAACAGATTGTAATTGATTGTTTGCCTTGGGAAACATGGAGCGAAAGCCATCCATCGTCAAGAAAAGTTCATTTATAGTCACTCATGCCTACAAAAGCCTTAATACTCGTTTTAAATGCTTTTATAATCCCATAATTGAATTTAAGTTGAATCTTTTTACATTTTTTGATTAAAACAGATTCTAATTGATTGTTTGCCTCGGGAAACGTGGAGTGAAAGCCATCCATTGTCAAGAAAAGATCATTTATAGTCACTCATGCCTAGAAAAGCCTTATTACTCGGTTTAAATGCCTTTATAATCCCATTATTGAATTTATTTTGAATTGTTTTTATATTTTTTGATTAAAACAGATTGTAATTGATTGTTTGCCGTGGGAAACATGGAGCGAAAGCCATCCATTGTCAAGAAAAGTTCATTTATAGTCACTCATGCCTAGAAAAGCCTTATTACTCGGTTTAAATGCCTTTATAATCCCATTATTGAAGTTATTTTGAATTGTTTTTATATTTTTTGATTAAAACAGATTGTAATTGATTGTTTGCCGTGGGAAACATGGAGCGAAATCCATCCATTGTCAAGAAAAGTTCATTTATAGTCACTCATGCCTAGAAAAGCCTTATTACTCGGTTTAAATGCCTTTATAATCCCATTATTGAAGTTATTTTGAATTGTTTTTATATTTTTTGATTAAAACAGATTGTAATTGATTGTTTGCCGTGGGAAACATGGAGCGAAAGCCATCCATAGTCAAGAAAAGTTCATTTATAGTCACTTATGCCTAGCAAAGCCTTATTACTCGGTTTAAATGCCTTTATAATCCCATTATTGAATTTATTTTGAATTGTTTTTACATTTTTTGATTAAAACAGATTGTAATTGATTGTTTGCCTCGGGAAACATGGAGCGAAAGCCATCCATTGTCAAGAAAAGATCATTTATAGCCACTCATGCCTAGAAAGCCTTATTACTCGGTTTAAATGCCTTTATAATCTCATTATTGAATTTATTTTGAATTGTTTTTACATTTTTTGATTAAAACAGATTGTAATTGATTGTTTGCCTCTGGAAACATGGAGAGAAAACCATCCATTGTGAAGAAAAGATCATTTATAGTCACTCATGCCTAGAAAAGCCTTATTACACGGTTTAAATGCCTTTATAATCCCATTATTGAATTTATCTTGAATTTTTTTTACATTTTTTGATTAAAACAGATTGTAATTGATTGTTTACCTCGGGAAACATGGAGCGAAAGCCATCCATAGTCAAGAAAAGTTCATTTATAGTCACTTATGCCTAGCAAAGCCTTATTACTCGGTTTAAATGCCTTTATAATCCCATTATTGAATTTATTTTGAATTGTTTTTATATTTTTTGATTAAAACAGATTGTAATTGATTGTTTGCCGTGGGAAACATGGAGCGAAAGCCATCCATTGTCAAGAAAAGTTCATTTATAGTCACTCATGCCTAGAAAAGCCTTATTACTCGGTTTAAATGCCTTTATAATCCCATTATTGAAGTTATTTTGAATTGTTTTTATATTTTTTGATTAAAACAGATTGTAATTGATTGTTTGCCTTGGGAAACATGGAGCGAAAGCCATCCATCGTCAAGAAAAGTTCATTTATAGTCACTAATGCCTACAAAAGCCTTAATACTCGTTTTAAATGCCTTTATAATCCCATTATTGAAGTTATTTTGAATTGTTTTTATATTTTTTGATTAAAACAGATTCTAATTGATTGTTTGCCTCGGGAAACGTGGAGTGAAAGCCATCCATTGTGAAGAAAAGATCATTTATAGTCACTCATGCCTAGAAAAGCCTTATTACTCGGTTTAAATGCCTTTATAATCCCATTATTGAAGTTATTTTGAATTATTTTTATATTTTTTGATTAAAACAGATTCTAATTGATTGTTTGCCTCGGGAAACGTGGAGTGAAAGCCATCCATTGTCAAGAAAAGATCATTTATAGTCACTCATGCCTAGAAAAGCCTTATTACTCGGTTTAAATTCCTTTATAATCGCATTATTGAATTTATTTTGAATTTTTTTTACATTTTTTGATTAAAACATATTGTAATTGATTGTTTGCCTCGGGAAACATGGAGCGAAAGCCATCCATAGTCAAGAAAAGTTCATTTATAGTCACTTATGCCTAGCAAAGCCTTATTACTCGGTTTAAATGCCTTTATAATCCCATTATTGAATTTATTTTGAATTGTTTTTACAATTTTTGAATAAAACAGATTGTAATTGATTGTTTGCCTCGGGAAACATGGAGCGAAAGCCATCCATTGTCAAGAAAAGATCATTTATAGCCACTCAGGCTTAGAAAAGCCTTATTACTCGGTTTAAATGCCTTTATAATCCCATTATTGAATTTATTTTGAATTGTTTTTACATTTTTTGATTAAAACATATTGTAATTGATTGTTTACCTCGGGAAACATGGAGCGAAAGCCATCCATAGTCAAGAAAAGTTCATTTACAGTCACTTATGCCTAGCAAAGCCTTATTACTCGGTTTAAATGCTTTTATAATCGCATTATTGAATTTATTTTGAAATTTTTTTACATTTTTTGATTGAAACAGATTGTAATTGATTGTTTGCCTCGGGAAACATGGAGCGAAAGCCATCCATAGTCAAGAAGACTTCATTTACAGTCACTTATGCCTAGCAAAGCCTTATTACTCGGTTTAAATGCCTTTATAATCCCATTATTGAATTTATTTTGAATTGTTTTTATATTTTTTGATTAAAACAGATTGTAATTGACTGTTTGCCTCGGGAAACATGGAGCGAAAGCCATCCATTGTCAAGAAAAGATCATTTATCGCCACTCATGCCTAGAAAAGCCTTATTACTCGGTTTAAATGCCTTTATAATCCCGTTATTGAATTTATTTTGAATTGTTTTTACATTTTTTGATTAAAACAGATTGTAATTGATTGTTTGCCTCGGGAAACATGGAGCGAAAACCATCCATTGTCAAGAAAAGATCATTTATAGTCACTCATGCCTAGAAAAGCCTTATTACTCGGTTTAAATGCCTTTATAATCCCATTTTTGAATTTATTTTGAATTTTTTTTACATTTTTTGATTAAAACAGATTGTAATTGATTGTTTACCTCGGGAAACATGGAGCGAAAGCCATCCATAGTCAAGAAAAGTTCATTTACAGTCACTTATGCCTAGCAAAGCCTTATTACTCGGTTTAAATGTCTTTATAATCCCATTATTGAAGTTATTTTGAATTGTTTTTATATTTTTTGATTAAAACAGATTGTAATTGATTGTTTGCCGTGGGAAACATGGAGCGAAATCCATCCATTGTCAAGAAAAGTTCATTTATAGTCACTCATGCCTAGAAAAGCCTTATTACTCGGTTTAAATGCCTTTATAATCCCATTATTGAAGTTATTTTCAATTGTTTTTATATTTTTTGATTAAAACAGATTGTAATTGATTGTTTGCAGTGGGAAACATGGAGCGAAAGCCATCCATAGTCAAGAAAAGTTCATTTATAGTCACTTATGCCTAGCAAAGCCTTATTACTCGGTTTAAATGCCTTTATAATCCCATTATTGAATTTATTTTGAATTGTTTTTACATTTTTTGATTAAAACAGATTGTAATTGATTGTTTGCCTCGGGAAACATGGAGCGAAAGCCATCCATTGTCAAGAAAAGATCATTTATAGCCACTCATGCCTAGAAAAGCCTTATTACTCGGTTTAAATGCCTTTATAATCTCATTATTGAATTTATTTTGAATTGTTTTTACATTTTTTGATTAAAACAGATTGTAATTGATTGTTTGCCTCTGGAAACATGGAGAGAAAACCATCCATTGTCAAGAAAAGATCATTTATAGTCACTCATGCCTAGAAAAGCCTTATTACACGGTTTAAATGCCTTTATAATCCCATTATTGAATTTATCTTGAATTTTTTTTACATTTTTTGATTAAAACAGATTGTAATTGATTGTTTACCTCGGGAAACATGGAGCGAAAGCCATCCATAGTCAAGAAAAGTTCATTTACAGTCACTTATGCCTAGCAAAGCCTTATTACTCGGTTTAAATGTCTTTATAATCCCATTATTGAATTTATTTTGAATTTTTTTTACATTTTTTGATTAAAACATATTGTAATTGATAATTTGCCTCGGGAAACATGGAGCAAAACCCATCCATTGTCAAGAATAGATCATTTATAGTCACTCTTGCCTAGAAAAGCCTTATCACTCGGTTTAAATGCTTTTATAATCCCATTATTGAATTTATTTTGAATTTTTTTTACATTTTTTTAATAAAACAGATTGTAATTGATTGTTTGCCTCGGGAAACATGGAGCGAAAGCCATCCATAGTCAAGAAAAGTTCATTTATAGTCACTTATGCCTAGCAAAGCCTTATTACTCGGTTTAAATGCCTTTATAATCCCATTATTGAATTTATTTTGAATTGTTTTTACATTTTTTGATTAAAACAGATTGTAATTGATTGTTTGCCTCGGGAAACATGGAGCGAAAGCCATCCATTGTCAAGAAAAGATCATTTATAGCCACTCATGCCTAGAAAAGCCTTATTACTCGGTTTAAATGCCTTTATAATCCCATTATTGAATTTATTTTGAATTGTTTTTATATTTTTTGATTAAAACAGATTGTAATTGACTGTTTGCCGTGGGAAACATGGACCGAAAGCCATCCATTGTCAAGAAAAGATCATTTATAGTTACTCATGCCTAGAAAAGCCTTATTACTCGGTTTAAATGCCTTTATAATCCCATTATTGAAGTTATTTTGAATTGTTGTTATATTTTTTGATTAAAACAGATTGTAATTGATTGTTTGCCTTGGGAAACATGGAGCGAAAGCCATCCATCGTCAAGAAAAGTTCATTTATAGTCACTCATGCCTACAAAAGCCTTAATACTCGTTTTAAATGCTTTTATAATCCCATAATTGAATTTAAGTTGAATCTTTTTACATTTTTTGATTAAAACAGATTCTAATTGATTGTTTGCCTCGGGAAACGTGGAGTGAAAGCCATCCATTGTCAAGAAAAGATCATTTATAGTCACTCATGCCTAGAAAAGCCTTATTACTCGGTTTAAATGCCTTTATAATCCCATTATTGAATTTATTTTGAATTGTTTTTATATTTTTTGATTAAAACAGATTGTAATTGATTGTTTGCCGTGGGAAACATGGAGCGAAAGCCATCCATTGTCAAGAAAAGTTCATTTATAGTCACTCATGCCTAGAAAAGCCTTATTACTCGGTTTAAATGCCTTTATAATCCCATTATTGAAGTTATTTTGAATTATTTTTATATTTTTTGATTAAAACAGATTGTAATTGATTGTTTGCCGTGGGAAACATGGAGCGAAATCCATCCATTGTCAAGAAAAGTTCATTTATAGTCACTCATGCCTAGAAAAGCCTTATTACTCGGTTTAAATGCCTTTATAATCCCATTATTGAAGTTATTTTGAATTGTTTTTATATTTTTTGATTAAAACAGATTGTAATTGATTGTTTGCCGTGGGAAACATGGAGCGAAAGCCATCCATAGTCAAGAAAAGTTCATTTATAGTCACTTATGCCTAGCAAAGCCTTATTACTCGGTTTAAATGCCTTTATAATCCCATTATTGAATTTATTTTGAATTGTTTTTACATTTTTTGATTAAAACAGATTGTAATTGATTGTTTGCCTCGGGAAACATGGAGCGAAAGCCATCCATTGTCAAGAAAAGATCATTTATAGCCACTCATGCCTAGAAAGCCTTATTACTCGGTTTAAATGCCTTTATAATCTCATTATTGAATTTATTTTGAATTGTTTTTACATTTTTTGATTAAAACAGATTGTAATTGATTGTTTGCCTCTGGAAACATGGAGAGAAAACCATCCATTGTGAAGAAAAGATCATTTATAGTCACTCATGCCTAGAAAAGCCTTATTACACGGTTTAAATGCCTTTATAATCCCATTATTGAATTTATCTTGAATTTTTTTTACATTTTTTGATTAAAACAGATTGTAATTGATTGTTTACCTCGGGAAACATGGAGCGAAAGCCATCCATAGTCAAGAAAAGTTCATTTATAGTCACTTATGCCTAGCAAAGCCTTATTACTCGGTTTAAATGCCTTTATAATCCCATTATTGAATTTATTTTGAATTGTTTTTATATTTTTTGATTAAAACAGATTGTAATTGATTGTTTGCCGTGGGAAACATGGAGCGAAAGCCATCCATTGTCAAGAAAAGTTCATTTATAGTCACTCATGCCTAGAAAAGCCTTATTACTCGGTTTAAATGCCTTTATAATCCCATTATTGAAGTTATTTTGAATTGTTTTTATATTTTTTGATTAAAACAGATTGTAATTGATTGTTTGCCTTGGGAAACATGGAGCGAAAGCCATCCATCGTCAAGAAAAGTTCATTTATAGTCACTAATGCCTACAAAAGCCTTAATACTCGTTTTAAATGCCTTTATAATCCCATTATTGAAGTTATTTTGAATTGTTTTTATATTTTTTGATTAAAACAGATTCTAATTGATTGTTTGCCTCGGGAAACGTGGAGTGAAAGCCATCCATTGTGAAGAAAAGATCATTTATAGTCACTCATGCCTAGAAAAGCCTTATTACTCGGTTTAAATGCCTTTATAATCCCATTATTGAAGTTATTTTGAATTATTTTTATATTTTTTGATTAAAACAGATTCTAATTGATTGTTTGCCTCGGGAAACGTGGAGTGAAAGCCATCCATTGTCAAGAAAAGATCATTTATAGTCACTCATGCCTAGAAAAGCCTTATTACTCGGTTTAAATTCCTTTATAATCGCATTATTGAATTTATTTTGAATTTTTTTTACATTTTTTGATTAAAACATATTGTAATTGATTGTTTGCCTCGGGAAACATGGAGCGAAAGCCATCCATAGTCAAGAAAAGTTCATTTATAGTCACTTATGCCTAGCAAAGCCTTATTACTCGGTTTAAATGCCTTTATAATCCCATTATTGAATTTATTTTGAATTGTTTTTACAATTTTTGAATAAAACAGATTGTAATTGATTGTTTGCCTCGGGAAACATGGAGCGAAAGCCATCCATTGTCAAGAAAAGATCATTTATAGCCACTCAGGCTTAGAAAAGCCTTATTACTCGGTTTAAATGCCTTTATAATCCCATTATTGAATTTATTTTGAATTGTTTTTACATTTTTTGATTAAAACATATTGTAATTGATTGTTTACCTCGGGAAACATGGAGCGAAAGCCATCCATAGTCAAGAAAAGTTCATTTACAGTCACTTATGCCTAGCAAAGCCTTATTACTCGGTTTAAATGCTTTTATAATCGCATTATTGAATTTATTTTGAAATTTTTTTACATTTTTTGATTGAAACAGATTGTAATTGATTGTTTGCCTCGGGAAACATGGAGCGAAAGCCATCCATAGTCAAGAAGACTTCATTTACAGTCACTTATGCCTAGCAAAGCCTTATTACTCGGTTTAAATGCCTTTATAATCCCATTATTGAATTTATTTTGAATTGTTTTTATATTTTTTGATTAAAACAGATTGTAATTGACTGTTTGCCTCGGGAAACATGGAGCGAAAGCCATCCATTGTCAAGAAAAGATCATTTATCGCCACTCATGCCTAGAAAAGCCTTATTACTCGGTTTAAATGCCTTTATAATCCCGTTATTGAATTTATTTTGAATTGTTTTTACATTTTTTGATTAAAACAGATTGTAATTGATTGTTTGCCTCGGGAAACATGGAGCGAAAACCATCCATTGTCAAGAAAAGATCATTTATAGTCACTCATGCCTAGAAAAGCCTTATTACTCGGTTTAAATGCCTTTATAATCCCATTTTTGAATTTATTTTGAATTTTTTTTACATTTTTTGATTAAAACAGATTGTAATTGATTGTTTACCTCGGGAAACATGGAGCGAAAGCCATCCATAGTCAAGAAAAGTTCATTTACAGTCACTTATGCCTAGCAAAGCCTTATTACTCGGTTTAAATGTCTTTATAATCCCATTATTGAAGTTATTTTGAATTGTTTTTATATTTTTTGATTAAAACAGATTGTAATTGATTGTTTGCCGTGGGAAACATGGAGCGAAATCCATCCATTGTCAAGAAAAGTTCATTTATAGTCACTCATGCCTAGAAAAGCCTTATTACTCGGTTTAAATGCCTTTATAATCCCATTATTGAAGTTATTTTCAATTGTTTTTATATTTTTTGATTAAAACAGATTGTAATTGATTGTTTGCAGTGGGAAACATGGAGCGAAAGCCATCCATAGTCAAGAAAAGTTCATTTATAGTCACTTATGCCTAGCAAAGCCTTATTACTCGGTTTAAATGCCTTTATAATCCCATTATTGAATTTATTTTGAATTGTTTTTACATTTTTTGATTAAAACAGATTGTAATTGATTGTTTGCCTCGGGAAACATGGAGCGAAAGCCATCCATTGTCAAGAAAAGATCATTTATAGCCACTCATGCCTAGAAAAGCCTTATTACTCGGTTTAAATGCCTTTATAATCTCATTATTGAATTTATTTTGAATTGTTTTTACATTTTTTGATTAAAACAGATTGTAATTGATTGTTTGCCTCTGGAAACATGGAGAGAAAACCATCCATTGTCAAGAAAAGATCATTTATAGTCACTCATGCCTAGAAAAGCCTTATTACACGGTTTAAATGCCTTTATAATCCCATTATTGAATTTATCTTGAATTTTTTTTACATTTTTTGATTAAAACAGATTGTAATTGATTGTTTACCTCGGGAAACATGGAGCGAAAGCCATCCATAGTCAAGAAAAGTTCATTTACAGTCACTTATGCCTAGCAAAGCCTTATTACTCGGTTTAAATGTCTTTATAATCCCATTATTGAATTTATTTTGAATTTTTTTTACATTTTTTGATTAAAACATATTGTAATTGATAATTTGCCTCGGGAAACATGGAGCAAAACCCATCCATTGTCAAGAATAGATCATTTATAGTCACTCTTGCCTAGAAAAGCCTTATCACTCGGTTTAAATGCTTTTATAATCCCATTATTGAATTTATTTTGAATTTTTTTTACATTTTTTTAATAAAACAGATTGTAATTGATTGTTTGCCTCGGGAAACATGGAGCGAAAGCCATCCATAGTCAAGAAAAGTTCATTTATAGTCACTTATGCCTAGCAAAGCCTTATTACTCGGTTTAAATGCCTTTATAATCCCATTATTGAATTTATTTTGAATTGTTTTTACATTTTTTGATTAAAACAGATTGTAATTGATTGTTTGCCTCGGGAAACATGGAGTGAAAGCCATCCATTGTCAAGAAAAGATCATTTATAGCCACTCATGCCTAGAAAAGCCTTATTACTCGGTTTAAATGCCTTTATAATCCCATTATTGAATTTATTTTGAATTGTTTTTACATTTTTCGATTAAAACAGATTGTAATTGATTGTTTGCCTCTGGACACATGGAGCGAAAACCATCCATTGTCAAGAAAAGATCATTTATAGTCACTCAAGCCTAGAAAAGCCTTATTACACGGTTTAAATGCCTTTATAATCCCATTATTGAATTTATCTTGAATTTTTTTTACATTTTTTGATTAAAACAGATTGTAATTGATTGTTTACCTCGGGAAACATGGAGCGAAAGCCATCCATAGTCAAGAAAAGTTCATTTATAGTCACTTATGCCTAGCAAAGCCTTATTACTCGGTTTAAATGCCTTTATAATCCCATTATTGAATTTATTTTGAATTGTTTTTATATTTTTTGATTAAAACAGATTGTAATTGATTGTTTGCCGTGGGAAACCTGGAGCGAAAGCCATCCATTGTCAAGAAAAGTTCATTTATAGTCACTCATGCCTAGAAAAGCCTTATTACTCGGTTTAAATGCCTTTATAATCCCATTATAGAAGTTATTTTGAATTGTTTTTATATTTTTTGATTAAAACAGATTGTAATTGATTGTTTGCCGTGGGAAACATGGAGCGAAAGCCATCCATTGTCAAGAAAAGTTCATTTATAGTCACTCATGCCTAGAAAAGCCTTATTACTCGGTTTAAATGCCTTTATAATCCCATTATTGAAGTTATTTTGAATTGTTTTTATATTTTTTGATTAAAACAGATTGTAATTGATTGTTTGCCGTGGGAAACATGGAGCGAAAGCCATCCATAGTTAAGAAAAGTTCATTTATAGTCACTTATGCCTAGCAAAGCCTTATTACTCGGTTTAAATGCCTTTATAATCCCATTATTGAATTTATTTTGAATTGTTTTTACATTTTTTGATTAAAACAGATTGTAATTGATTGTTTGCCTCGGGAAACATGGAGCGAAAGCCATCCATTGTCAAGAAAAGATCATTTATAGCCACTCATGCCTAGAAAAGCCTTATTACTCGGTTTAAATGGCTTTATAATCTCATTATTGAATTTATTTTGAATTGTTTTTACATTTTTTGATTAAAACATATTGTAATTGATTGTTTGCCTCTGGAAACATGGAGCGAAAACCATCCATTGTCAAGAAAAGATCATTTATAGTCACTCATGCCTAGAAAAGCCTTATTACACGGTTTAAATGCCTTTATAATCCCATTATTGAATTTATCTTGAATTTTTTTTACATTTTTTGATTAAAACAGATTGTAATTGATTGTTTACCTCGGGAAACATGGAGCGAAACCATCCATAGTCAAGAAAAGTTCATTTATAGTCACTTATGCCTAGCAAAGCCTTATTACTCGGTTTAAATGCCTTTATAATCCCATTATTGAATTTATTTTGAATTGTTTTTATATTTTTTGATTAAAACAGATTGTAATTGATTGTTTGCCGTGGGAAACATGGAGCGAAAGCCATCCATTGTCAAGAAAAGTTCATTTATAGTCACTCATACCTAGAAAAGCCTTATTACTCGGTTTAAATGCCTTTATAATCCCATTATTGAAGTTATTTTGAATTGTTTTAATATTTTTTGATTAAAACAGATTGTAATTGATTGTTTGCCGTGGGAAACATGGAGCGAAAGCCATCCATTGTCAAGAAAAGTTCATTTATAGTCACTCATACCTAGAAAAGCCTTATTACTCGGTTTAAATGCCTTTATAATCCCATTATTGAAGTTATTTTGAATTGTTTTTATATTTTTTGATTAAAACAGATTCTAATTGATTGTTTGCCTCGGAAAACGTGGAGTGAAAGCCATCCATTGTCAAGAAAAGATCATTTATAGTCACTCATGCCTAGAAAAGCCTTATTACTCGGTTTAAATGCCTTTATAATCCCATTATTGAAGTTATTTTGAATTGTTTTTATATTTTTTGATTAAAACAGATTCTAATTGATTGTTTGCCTCGGGAAACGTGGAGTGAAAGCCATCCATTGTCAAGAAAAGATCATTTATAGTCACTCATGCCTAGAAAAGCCTTATTACTCGGTTTAAATTCCTTTATAATCGCATTATTGAATTTATTTTGAATTTTTTTTGCATTTTTCGATTAAAACAGATTGTAATTGATTGTTTGCCTCGGGAAACATGGAGCGAAAGCCATCCATAGTCAAGAAAAGTTCATTTATAGTCACTTATGCCTAGCAAAGCCTTATTACTCGGTTTAAATGCCTTTATAATCCCATTATTGAATTTATTTTGAATTGTTTTTACATTTTTTGATTAAAACAGATTGTAATTGATTGTTTGCCTCGGGAAACATGGAGCGAAAGCCATCCATTGTCAAGAATAGATCATTTATAGTCACTCTTGCCTAGAAAAGCCTTATCACTCGGTTTAAATGCTTTTATAATCCCATTATTGAATTTATTTTGAATTTTTTTTACATTTTTTGATTAAAACAGATTGTAATTGATTGTTTACCTCGGGAAACATGGAGCGAAAGCCATCCATAGTCAAGAAAAGTTCATTTACAGTCACTTATGCCTAGCAAAGCCTTATTACTCGGTTTAAATGTCTTTATAATCCCATTATTGAAGTTATTTTGAATTGTTTTTATATTTTTTGATTAAAACAGATTGTAATTGATTGTTTGCCGTGGGAAACATGGAGCGAAATCCATCCATTGTCAAGAAAAGTTCATTTATAGTCACTCATGCCTAGAAAAGCCTTATTACTCGGTTTAAATGCCTTTATAATCCCATTATTGAAGTTATTTTCAATTGTTTTTATATTTTTTGATTAAAACAGATTGTAATTGATTGTTTGCAGTGGGAAACATGGAGCGAAAGCCATCCATAGTCAAGAAAAGTTCATTTATAGTCACTTATGCCTAGCAAAGCCTTATTACTCGGTTTAAATGCCTTTATAATCCCATTATTGAATTTATTTTGAATTGTTTTTACATTTTTTGATTAAAACAGATTGTAATTGATTGTTTGCCTCGGGAAACATGGAGCGAAAGCCATCCATTGTCAAGAAAAGATCATTTATAGCCACTCATGCCTAGAAAAGCCTTATTACTCGGTTTAAATGCCTTTATAATCTCATTATTGAATTTATTTTGAATTGTTTTTACATTTTTTGATTAAAACAGATTGTAATTGATTGTTTGCCTCTGGAAACATGGAGAGAAAACCATCCATTGTCAAGAAAAGATCATTTATAGTCACTCATGCCTAGAAAAGCCTTATTACACGGTTTAAATGCCTTTATAATCCCATTATTGAATTTATCTTGAATTTTTTTTACATTTTTTGATTAAAACAGATTGTAATTGATTGTTTACCTCGGGAAACATGGAACGAAAGCCATCCATAGTCAAGAAAAGTTCATTTACAGTCACTTATGCCTAGCAAAGCCTTATTACTCGGTTTAAATGTCTTTATAATCCCATTATTGAATTTATTTTGAATTTTTTTTACATTTTTTGATTAAAACATATTGTAATTGATAATTTGCCTCGGGAAACATGGAGCAAAACCCATCCATTGTCAAGAATAGATCATTTATAGTCACTCTTGCCTAGAAAAGCCTTATCACTCGGTTTAAATGCTTTTATAATCCCATTATTGAATTTTTTTTGAATTTTTTTTACATTTTTTTAATAAAACAGATTGTAATTGATTGTTTGCCTCGGGAAACATGGAGCGAAAGCCATCCATAGTCAAGAAAAGTTCATTTATAGTCACTTATGCCTAGCAAAGCCTTATTACTCGGTTTAAATGCCTTTATAATCCCATTATTGAATTTATTTTGAATTGTTTTTATATTTTTTGATTAAAACAGATTGTAATTGATTGTTTGCCGTGGGAAACCTGGAGCGAAAGCCATCCATTGTCAAGAAAAGTTCATTTATAGTCACTCATGCCTAGAAAAGCCTTATTACTCGGTTTAAATGCCTTTATAATCCCATTATAGAAGTTATTTTGAATTGTTTTTATATTTTTTGATTAAAACAGATTGTAATTGATTGTTTGCCGTGGGAAACATGGAGCGAAAGCCATCCATTGTCAAGAAAAGTTCATTTATAGTCACTCATGCCTAGAAAAGCCTTATTACTCGGTTTAAATGCCTTTATAATCCCATTATTGAAGTTATTTTGAATTGTTTTTATATTTTTTGATTAAAACAGATTGTAATTGATTGTTTGCCGTGGGAAACATGGAGCGAAAGCCATCCATAGTTAAGAAAAGTTCATTTATAGTCACTTATGCCTAGCAAAGCCTTATTACTCGGTTTAAATGCCTTTATAATCCCATTATTGAATTTATTTTGAATTGTTTTTACATTTTTTGATTAAAACAGATTGTAATTGATTGTTTGCCTCGGGAAACATGGAGCGAAAGCCATCCATTGTCAAGAAAAGATCATTTATAGCCACTCATGCCTAGAAAAGCCTTATTACTCGGTTTAAATGGCTTTATAATCTCATTATTGAATTTATTTTGAATTGTTTTTACATTTTTTGATTAAAACATATTGTAATTGATTGTTTGCCTCTGGAAACATGGAGCGAAAACCATCCATTGTCAAGAAAAGATCATTTATAGTCACTCATGCCTAGAAAAGCCTTATTACACGGTTTAAATGCCTTTATAATCCCATTATTGAATTTATCTTGAATTTTTTTTACATTTTTTGATTAAAACAGATTGTAATTGATTGTTTACCTCGGGAAACATGGAGCGAAACCATCCATAGTCAAGAAAAGTTCATTTATAGTCACTTATGCCTAGCAAAGCCTTATTACTCGGTTTAAATGCCTTTATAATCCCATTATTGAATTTATTTTGAATTGTTTTTATATTTTTTGATTAAAACAGATTGTAATTGATTGTTTGCCGTGGGAAACATGGAGCGAAAGCCATCCATTGTCAAGAAAAGTTCATTTATAGTCACTCATACCTAGAAAAGCCTTATTACTCGGTTTAAATGCCTTTATAATCCCATTATTGAAGTTATTTTGAATTGTTTTAATATTTTTTGATTAAAACAGATTGTAATTGATTGTTTGCCGTGGGAAACATGGAGCGAAAGCCATCCATTGTCAAGAAAAGTTCATTTATAGTCACTCATACCTAGAAAAGCCTTATTACTCGGTTTAAATGCCTTTATAATCCCATTATTGAAGTTATTTTGAATTGTTTTTATATTTTTTGATTAAAACAGATTCTAATTGATTGTTTGCCTCGGAAAACGTGGAGTGAAAGCCATCCATTGTCAAGAAAAGATCATTTATAGTCACTCATGCCTAGAAAAGCCTTATTACTCGGTTTAAATGCCTTTATAATCCCATTATTGAAGTTATTTTGAATTGTTTTTATATTTTTTGATTAAAACAGATTCTAATTGATTGTTTGCCTCGGGAAACGTGGAGTGAAAGCCATCCATTGTCAAGAAAAGATCATTTATAGTCACTCATGCCTAGAAAAGCCTTATTACTCGGTTTAAATTCCTTTATAATCGCATTATTGAATTTATTTTGAATTTTTTTTGCATTTTTCGATTAAAACAGATTGTAATTGATTGTTTGCCTCGGGAAACATGGAGCGAAAGCCATCCATAGTCAAGAAAAGTTCATTTATAGTCACTTATGCCTAGCAAAGCCTTATTACTCGGTTTAAATGCCTTTATAATCCCATTATTGAATTTATTTTGAATTGTTTTTACATTTTTTGATTAAAACAGATTGTAATTGATTGTTTGCCTCGGGAAACATGGAGCGAAAGCCATCCATTGTCAAGAATAGATCATTTATAGTCACTCTTGCCTAGAAAAGCCTTATCACTCGGTTTAAATGCTTTTATAATCCCATTATTGAATTTATTTTGAATTTTTTTTACATTTTTTGATTAAAACAGATTGTAATTGATTGTTTACCTCGGGAAACATGGAGCGAAAGCCATCCATAGTCAAGAAAAGTTCATTTACAGTCACTTATGCCTAGCAAAGCCTTATTACTCGGTTTAAATGTCTTTATAATCCCATTATTGAAGTTATTTTGAATTGTTTTTATATTTTTTGATTAAAACAGATTGTAATTGATTGTTTGCCGTGGGAAACATGGAGCGAAATCCATCCATTGTCAAGAAAAGTTCATTTATAGTCACTCATGCCTAGAAAAGCCTTATTACT
Source organism: Theobroma cacao (assembly GCF_053813885.1). Classification (NCBI taxonomy): domain Eukaryota; kingdom Viridiplantae; phylum Streptophyta; class Magnoliopsida; order Malvales; family Malvaceae; genus Theobroma; species Theobroma cacao. The sequence continues at coordinate 29,157,143 of NC_142645.1, read as the reverse complement.
CGGTTTAAATGCCTTTATAATCCCATTATTGAAGTTATTTTCAATTGTTTTTATATTTTTTGATTAAAACAGATTGTAATTGATTGTTTGCAGTGGGAAACATGGAGCGAAAGCCATCCATAGTCAAGAAAAGTTCATTTATAGTCACTTATGCCTAGCAAAGCCTTATTACTCGGTTTAAATGCCTTTATAATCCCATTATTGAATTTATTTTGAATTGTTTTTACATTTTTTGATTAAAACAGATTGTAATTGATTGTTTGCCTCGGGAAACATGGAGCGAAAGCCATCCATTGTCAAGAAAAGATCATTTATAGCCACTCATGCCTAGAAAAGCCTTATTACTCGGTTTAAATGCCTTTATAATCTCATTATTGAATTTATTTTGAATTGTTTTTACATTTTTTGATTAAAACAGATTGTAATTGATTGTTTGCCTCTGGAAACATGGAGAGAAAACCATCCATTGTCAAGAAAAGATCATTTATAGTCACTCATGCCTAGAAAAGCCTTATTACACGGTTTAAATGCCTTTATAATCCCATTATTGAATTTATCTTGAATTTTTTTTACATTTTTTGATTAAAACAGATTGTAATTGATTGTTTACCTCGGGAAACATGGAACGAAAGCCATCCATAGTCAAGAAAAGTTCATTTACAGTCACTTATGCCTAGCAAAGCCTTATTACTCGGTTTAAATGTCTTTATAATCCCATTATTGAATTTATTTTGAATTTTTTTTACATTTTTTGATTAAAACATATTGTAATTGATAATTTGCCTCGGGAAACATGGAGCAAAACCCATCCATTGTCAAGAATAGATCATTTATAGTCACTCTTGCCTAGAAAAGCCTTATCACTCGGTTTAAATGCTTTTATAATCCCATTATTGAATTTTTTTTGAATTTTTTTTACATTTTTTTAATAAAACAGATTGTAATTGATTGTTTGCCTCGGGAAACATGGAGCGAAAGCCATCCATAGTCAAGAAAAGTTCATTTATAGTCACTTATGCCTAGCAAAGCCTTATTACTCGGTTTAAATGCCTTTATAATCCCATTATTGAATTTATTTTGAATTGTTTTTACATTTTTTGATTAAAACAGATTGTAATTGATTGTTTGCCTCGGGAAACATGGAGTGAAAGCCATCCATTGTCAAGAAAAGATCATTTATAGCCACTCATGCCTAGAAAAGCCTTATTACTCGGTTTAAATGCCTTTATAATCCCATTATTGAATTTATTTTGAATTGTTTTTACATTTTTCGATTAAAACAGATTGTAATTGATTGTTTGCCTCTGGACACATGGAGCGAAAACCATCCATTGTCAAGAAAAGATCATTTATAGTCACTCAAGCCTAGAAAAGCCTTATTACACGGTTTAAATGCCTTTATAATCCCATTATTGAATTTATCTTGAATTTTTTTTACATTTTTTGATTAAAACAGATTGTAATTGATTGTTTACCTCGGGAAACATGGAGCGAAAGCCATCCATAGTCAAGAAAAGTTCATTTATAGTCACTTATGCCTAGCAAAGCCTTATTACTCGGTTTAAATGCCTTTATAATCCCATTATTGAATTTATTTTGAATTGTTTTTATATTTTTTGATTAAAACAGATTGTAATTGATTGTTTGCCGTGGGAAACATGGAGCGAAAGCCATCCATTGTCAAGAAAAGTTCATTTATAGTCACTCATGCCTAGAAAAGCCTTATTACTCGGTTTAAATGCCTTTATAATCCCATTATAGAAGTTATTTTGAATTGTTTTTATATTTTTTGATTAAAACAGATTGTAATTGATTGTTTGCCGTGGGAAACATGGAGCGAAAGCCATCCATTGTCAAGAAAAGTTCATTTATAGTCACTCATGCCTAGAAAAGCCTTATTACTCGGTTTAAATGCCTTTATAATCCCATTATTGAAGTTATTTTGAATTGTTTTTATATTTTTTGATTAAAACAGATTGTAATTGATTGTTTGCCGTGGGAAACATGGAGCGAAAGCCATCCATAGTTAAGAAAAGTTCATTTATAGTCACTTATGCCTAGCAAAGCCTTATTACTCGGTTTAAATGCCTTTATAATCCCATTATTGAATTTATTTTGAATTGTTTTTACATTTTTTGATTAAAACAGATTGTAATTGATTGTTTGCCTCGGGAAACATGGAGCGAAAGCCATCCATTGTCAAGAAAAGATCATTTATAGCCACTCATGCCTAGAAAAGCCTTATTACTCGGTTTAAATGGCTTTATAATCTCATTATTGAATTTATTTTGAATTGTTTTTACATTTTTTGATTAAAACATATTGTAATTGATTGTTTGCCTCTGGAAACATGGAGCGAAAACCATCCATTGTCAAGAAAAGATCATTTATAGTCACTCATGCCTAGAAAAGCCTTATTACACGGTTTAAATGCCTTTATAATCCCATTATTGAATTTATCTTGAATTTTTTTTACATTTTTTGATTAAAACAGATTGTAATTGATTGTTTACCTCGGGAAACATGGAGCGAAACCATCCATAGTCAAGAAAAGTTCATTTATAGTCACTTATGCCTAGCAAAGCCTTATTACTCGGTTTAAATGCCTTTATAATCCCATTATTGAATTTATTTTGAATTGTTTTTATATTTTTTGATTAAAACAGATTGTAATTGATTGTTTGCCGTGGGAAACATGGAGCGAAAGCCATCCATTGTCAAGAAAAGTTCATTTATAGTCACTCATACCTAGAAAAGCCTTATTACTCGGTTTAAATGCCTTTATAATCCCATTATTGAAGTTATTTTGAATTGTTTTAATATTTTTTGATTAAAACAGATTGTAATTGATTGTTTGCCGTGGGAAACATGGAGCGAAAGCCATCCATTGTCAAGAAAAGTTCATTTATAGTCACTCATACCTAGAAAAGCCTTATTACTCGGTTTAAATGCCTTTATAATCCCATTATTGAAGTTATTTTGAATTGTTTTTATATTTTTTGATTAAAACAGATTCTAATTGATTGTTTGCCTCGGAAAACGTGGAGTGAAAGCCATCCATTGTCAAGAAAAGATCATTTATAGTCACTCATGCCTAGAAAAGCCTTATTACTCGGTTTAAATGCCTTTATAATCCCATTATTGAAGTTATTTTGAATTGTTTTTATATTTTTTGATTAAAACAGATTCTAATTGATTGTTTGCCTCGGGAAACGTGGAGTGAAAGCCATCCATTGTCAAGAAAAGATCATTTATAGTCACTCATGCCTAGAAAAGCCTTATTACTCGGTTTAAATTCCTTTATAATCGCATTATTGAATTTATTTTGAATTTTTTTTGCATTTTTCGATTAAAACAGATTGTAATTGATTGTTTGCCTCGGGAAACATGGAGCGAAAGCCATCCATAGTCAAGAAAAGTTCATTTATAGTCACTTATGCCTAGCAAAGCCTTATTACTCGGTTTAAATGCCTTTATAATCCCATTATTGAATATATTTTGAATTGTTTTTACATTTTTTGATTAAAACAGATTGTAATTGATTGTTTGCCTCGGGAAACATGGAGCGAAAGCCATCCATTGTCAAGAAAAGATCATTTATAGCCACTCATGCCTAGAAAAGCCTTATTACTCGGTTTAAATGCCTTTATAATCCCATTATTGAATTTATTTTGAAATGTTTTTACATTTTTTGATTAAAACAGATTGTAATTGATTGTTTACCACGGGAAACATGGAGCGAAAGCCATCCATAGTCAAGAAAAGTTCATTTACAGTCACTTATGCCTAGCAAAGCCTTATTACTCGGATTAAATGCCTTTATAATCCCATTATTGAATTTATTTTGAATTTTTTTTACATTTTTTGATTAAAACATATTGTAATTGATTGTTTGCCTCGGGAAACATGGAGCAAAACCCATCCATTGTCAAGAATAGATTATTTATAGTCACTCATGCCTAGAAAAGCCTTATTACTCGGTTTAAATGCTTTTATAATCCCATTATTGAATTTATTTTGAATTGTTTTTACATTTTTTGATTAAAACAGATTGTAATTGATTGGTTGCCTCGGGAAACATGGAGCGAAAGCCATCCATTGTCAAGAAAAGTTCATTTACAGTCACTCATGCCTAGAAAAGCCTTATTACTCGGTTTAAATGCCTTTATAATCCCATTATTGATGTTATTTTGAATTGTTTTTATATTTTTTGATTAAAACAGATTGTAATTGATGGTTTGCCTTGGGAAACATGGAGCGAAAGCCATCCATCGTCAAGAAAAGTTCATTTATAGTCACTTATGCCTAGCAAAGCCTTATTACTCGGTTTAAATGCCTTTATAATCCCATTATTGAATTTATTTTGAATTGTTTTTACATTTTTTGATTAAAACAGATTGTAATTGATTGTTTGCCTCGGGAAACATGGTGTGAAAGCCATCCATTGTCAAGAAAAGATCATTTATAGCCACTCATGCCTAGAAAAGCCTTATTACTCGGTTTAAATGCCTTTATAATCCCATTATTGAATTTATTTTGAATTGTTTTTACATTTTTCGATTAAAACAGATTGTAATTGATTGTTTGCCTCTGGACACATGGAGCGAAAACCATCCATTGTCAAGAAAAGATCATTTATAGTCACTCAAGCCTAGAAAAGCCTTATTACACGGTTTAAATGCCTTTATAATCCCATTATTGAATTTATCTTGAATTTTTTTTACATTTTTTGATTAAAACAGATTGTAATTGATTGTTTACCTCGGGAAACATGGAGCGAAAGCCATCCATAGTCAAGAAAAGTTCATTTATAGTCACTTATGCCTAGCAAAGCCTTATTACTCGGTTTAAATGCCTTTATAATCCCATTATTGAATTTATTTTGAATTGTTTTTATATTTTTTGATTAAAACAGATTGTAATTGATTGTTTGCCGTGGGAAACATGGAGCGAAAGCCATCCATTGTCAAGAAAAGTTCATTTATAGTCACTCATGCCTAGAAAAGCCTTATTACTCGGTTTAAATGCCTTTATAATCCCATTATAGAAGTTATTTTGAATTGTTTTTATATTTTTTGATTAAAACAGATTGTAATTGATTGTTTGCCGTGGGAAACATGGAGCGAAAGCCATCCATTGTCAAGAAAAGTTCATTTATAGTCACTCATGCCTAGAAAAGCCTTATTACTCGGTTTAAATGCCTTTATAATCCCATTATTGAAGTTATTTTGAATTGTTTTTATATTTTTTGATTAAAACAGATTGTAATTGATTGTTTGCCATGGGAAACATGGAGCGAAAGCCATCCATAGTTAAGAAAAGTTCATTTATAGTCACTTATGCCTAGCAAAGCCTTATTACTCGGTTTAAATGCCTTTATAATCCCATTATTGAATTTATTTTGAATTGTTTTTACATTTTTTGATTAAAACAGATTGTAATTGATTGTTTGCCTCGGGAAACATGGAGCGAAAGCCATCCATTGTCAAGAAAAGATCATTTATAGCCACTCATGCCTAGAAAAGCCTTATTACTCGGTTTAAATGCCTTTATAATCTCATTATTGAATTTATTTTGAATTGTTTTTACATTTTTTGATTAAAACATATTGTAATTGATTGTTTGCCTCTAGAAACATGGAGCGAAAACCATCCATTGTCAAGAAAAGATCATTTATAGTCACTCATGCCTAGAAAAGCCTTATTACACGGTTTAAATGCCTTTATAATCCCATTATTGAATTTATCTTGAATTTTTTTTACATTTTTTGATTAAAACAGATTGTAATTGATTGTTTACCTCGGGAAACATGGAGCGAAACCATCCATAGTCAAGAAAAGTTCATTTATAGTCACTTATGCCTAGCAAAGCCTTATTACTCGGTTTAAATGCCTTTATAATCCCATTATTGAATTTATTTTGAATTGTTTTTATATTTTTTGATTAAAACAGATTGTAATTGATTGTTTGCCGTGGGAAACTTGGAGCGAAAGCCATCCATTGTCAAGAAAAGTTCATTTATAGTCACTCATACCTAGAAAAGCCTTATTACTCGGTTTAAATGCCTTTATAATCCCATTATTGAAGTTATTTTGAATTGTTTTAATATTTTTTGATTAAAACAGATTGTAATTGATTGTTTGCCGTGGGAAACATGGAGCGAAAGCCATCCATTGTCAAGAAAAGTTCATTTATAGTCACTCATACCTAGAAAAGCCTTATTACTCGGTTTAAATGCCTTTATAATCCCATTATTGAAGTTATTTTGAATTGTTTTTATATTTTTTGATTAAAACAGATTCTAATTGATTGTTTGCCTCGGAAAACGTGGAGTGAAAGCCATCCATTGTCAAGAAAAGATCATTTATAGTCACTCATGCCTAGAAAAGCCTTATTACTCGGTTTAAATGCCTTTATAATCCCATTATTGAAGTTATTTTGAATTGTTTTTATATTTTTTGATTAAAACAGATTCTAATTGATTGTTTGCCTCGGGAAACGTGGAGTGAAAGCCATCCATTGTCAAGAAAAGATCATTTATAGTCACTCATGCCTAGAAAAGCCTTATTACTCGGTTTAAATTCCTTTATAATCGCATTATTGAATTTATTTTGAATTTTTTTTGCATTTTTCGATTAAAACAGATTGTAATTGATTGTTTGCCTCGGGAAACATGGAGCGAAAGCCATCCATAGTCAAGAAAAGTTCATTTATAGTCACTTATGCCTAGCAAAGCCTTATTACTCGGTTTAAATGCCTTTATAATCCCATTATTGAATATATTTTGAATTGTTTTTACATTTTTTGATTAAAACAGATTGTAATTGATTGTTTGCCTCGGGAAACATGGAGCGAAAGCCATCCATTGTCAAGAAAAGATCATTTATAGCCACTCATGCCTAGAAAAGCCTTATTACTCGGTTTAAATGCCTTTATAATCCCATTATTGAATTTATTTTGAATTGTTTTTACATTTTTTGATTAAAACAGATTGTAATTGATTGTTTACCTCGGGAAACATGGAGCGAAAGCCATCCATAGTCAAGAAAAGTTCATTTACAGTCACTTATGCCTAGCAAAGCCTTATTACTCGGATTAAATGCCTTTATAATCCCATTATTGAATTTATTTTGAATTTTTTTTACATTTTTTGATTAAAACATATTGTAATTGATTGTTTGCCTCGGGAAACATGGAGCAAAACCCATCCATTGTCAAGAATAGATTATTTATAGTCACTCATGCCTAGAAAAGCCTTATTACTCGGTTTAAATGCTTTTATAATCCCATTATTGAATTTATTTTGAATTGTTTTTACATTTTTTGATTAAAACAGATTGTAATTGATTGGTTGCCTCGGGAAACATGGAGCGAAAGCCATCCATTGTCAAGAAAAGTTCATTTATAGTCACTCATGCCTAGAAAAGCCTTATTACTCGGTTTAAATGCCTTTATAATCCCATTATTGAAGTTATTTTGAATTGTTTTTATATTTTTTGATTAAAACAGATTGTAATTGATGGTTTGCCTTGGGAAACATGGAGCGAAAGCCATCCATCGTCAAGAAAAGTTCATTTATAGTCACTCATGCCTAGAAAAGCCTTAATACTCGTTTTAAATGCTTTTATAATCCCATAATTGAATTTAATTTGAATCTTTTTACATTTTTTGATTAAAACAGATTCTAATTGATTGGTTGCCTCGGGAAACGTGGAGTGAAAGCCATCCATTGTCAAGAAAAGATCATTTATAGTCACTCATGCCTAGAAAAGCCTTATTACTCGGTTTAAATGCCTTTATAATCCCATTATTGAAGTTATTTTGAAATTTTTTTATATTTTTTGATTAAAACATATTGTAATTGATGGTTTGCCTTGGGAAACATGGAGCGAAAGCCATCCATCGTCAAGAAAAGTTCATTTATAGTCACTCATGCCTAGAAAAGCCTTAATACTCGTTTTAAATGCTTTTATAATCCCATAATTGAATTTAATTTGAATCTTTTTACATTTTTTGATTAAAACAGATTCTAATTGATTGGTTGCCTCGGGAAACGTGGAGTGAAAGCCATCCATAGTCAAGAAAAGTTCATTTACAGTCACTTATGCCAAGCAAAGCCTTATTACTCGGTTTAAATGCCTTTATAATCCCATTATTGAATTTATTTTGAATTTTTTTTACATTTTTTGATTAAAACATATTGTAATTGATTGTTTGCCTCGGGAAACATGGGGCAAAACCCATCCATTGTCAAGAATAGATTATTTATAGTCACTCATGCCTAGAAAAGCCTTATTACTCGGTTTAAATGCTTTTATAATCCCATTATTGAATTTATTTTGAATTGTTTTTACATTTTTTGATTAAAACAGATTGTAATTGATTGTTTGCCTCGGGAAACATGGAGCGAAAGCCATCCATTGTCAAGAAAAGTTCATTTATAGTCACTTATGCCTAGCAAAGCCTTATTACTCGGTTTAAATGCCTTTATAATCCCATTATTGAATTTATTTTGAATTGTTTTTATATTTTTTGATTAAAACAGATTGTAATTGACTGTTTGCCGTGGGAAACATGGAGCGAAAGCCATCCATTGTCAAGAAAAGATCATTTATAGTCACTCATGCCTAGAAAAGCCTTATTACTCGGTTTAAATGCCTTTATAATCCCATTATTGAAGTTATTTTCAATTGTTTTTATATTTTTTGATTAAAACAGATTGTAATTGATTGTTTGCCTTGGGAAACATGGAGCGAAAGCCATCCATCGTCAAGAAAAGTTCATTTATAGTCACTAATGCCTGCAAAAGCCTTAATACTCGTTTTAAATGCCTTTATAATCCCATTATTGAAGTTATTTTGAATTGTTTTTATATTTTTTGATTAAAACAGATTCTAATTGATTGTTTGCCTCGGGAAACGTGGAGTGAAAGCCATCCATTGTCAAGAAAAGATCATTTATAGTCACTCATGCCTAGAAAAGCCTTATTACTCGGTTTAAATGCCTTTATAATCCCATTATTGAAGTTATTTTGAATTGTTTTTATATTTTTTGATTAAAACAGATTCTAATTGATTGTTTGCCTCGGGAAACGTGGAGTGAAAGCCATCCATTGTCAAGAAAAGATCATTTATAGTCACTCATGCCTAGAAAAGCCTTATTACTCGGTTTAAATTCCTTTATAATCGCATTATTGAATTTATTTTGAATTTTTTTTACATTTTTTAATTAAAACAGATTGTAATTGATTGTTTGCCTCGGGAAACATGGAGCGAAAGCCATCCATAGTCAAGAAAAGTTCATTTATAGTCACTTATGCCTAGCAAAGCCTTATTACTCGGTTTAAATGCCTTTATAATCCCATTATTGAATTTATTTTGAATTGTTTTTACAATTTTTGAATAAAACAGATTGTAATTGATTGTTTGCCTCGGGAAACATGGAGCGAAAGCCATCCATTGTCATGAAAAGATCATTTATAGCCACTCATGCCAAGAAAAGCCTTATTACTCGGTTTAAATGCCTTTATAATCCCATTATTGAAGTTATTTTGAATTGTTTTTATATTTTTTGATTAAAACAGATTGTAATTGACTGTTTGCCTCGGGAAACATGGAGCGAAAGCCATCCATTGTCAAGAAAAGATCATTTATAGCCACTCATGCCAAGAAAAGCCTTATTACTCGGTTTAAATGCCTTTATAATCCCGTTATTGAATTTATTTTGAATTGTTTTTACATTTTTTGATTAAAACATATTGTAATTGATTGTTTGCCTCGGGAAACATGGAGCGAAAACCATCCATTGTCAAGAAAAGATCATTTATAGTCACTCATGCCTAGAAAAGCCTTATTACTCGGTTTAAATGCCTTTATAATCCCATTATTGAATTTATTTTGAATTTTTTTTACATTTTTTGATTAAAACAGATTGTAATTGATTGTTTACCTCGGCAAACATGGAGCGAAAGCCATCCATAGTCAAGAAAAGTTCATTTACAGTCACTTATGCCTAGCAAAGCCTTATTACTCGGTTTAAATGCCTTTATAATCCCATTATTGAATTTATTTTGAATTTTTTTTACATTTTTTGATTAAAACATATTGTAATTGATTGTTTGCCTCAGGAAACATGGAGCAAAACCCATCCATTGTCAAGAATAGATCATTTATAGTCACTCATGCCTAGAAAAGCCTTATCACTCGGTTTAAATGCTTTTATAATCCCATTATTGAATTTATTTTGAATTTTTTTTACATTTTTTTAATAAAACATATTGTAATTGATTGTTTTCCTCGGGAAACATGGAGCGAAAGCCATCCATAGTCAAGAAAAGTTCATTTATAGTCACTTATGCCTAGCAAAGCCTTATTACTCGGTTTAAATGCCTTTATAATCCCATTATTGAATTTATTTTGAATTGTTTTTATATTTTTTGATTAAAACAGATTGTAATTGATTGTTTGCCGTGGGAAACATGGAGCGAAAGCCATCCATTGTCAAGAAAGGTTCATTTATAGTCACTCATGCCTAGAAAAGCCTTATTACTCGGTTTAAATGCCTTTATAATCCCGTTATTGAAGTTATTTTGAATTGTTTTTATATTTTTAGATTAAAACAGATTGTAATTGATTGTTTGCCGTGGGAAACATGGAGCGAGAGCACACCATTTTCAAGAAAAGTTCATTTATAGCCACTCATGCCTAGAAAAGCCTTATTACTCGGTTTAAATGCCTTTATAATCCCATTATTGAAGTTATTTTGAATTGTTTTTATATTTTTTGATTAAAACAGATTGTAATTGATTGTTTGCCGTGGGAAACATGGAGCGAAAGCCATCCATAGTCAAGAAAAGTTCATTTATAGTCACTTATGCCTAGCAAAGCCTTATTACTCGGTTTAAATGCCTTTATAATCCCATTATTGAATTTATTTTGAATTGTTTTTACATTTTTTGATTAAAACAGATTGTAATTGATTGTTTGCCTCGGGAAACATGGAGCGAAAGCCATCCATTGTCAAGAAAAGATCATTTATAGCCACTCATGCCTAGAAAAGCCTTATTACTCGGTTTAAATGCCTTTATAATCTCATTATTGAATTTCTTTTGAATTGTTTTTACATTTTTTGATTAAAACAGATTGTAATTGATTGTTTGCCTCGGGAAACATGGAGCGAAAGCCATCCATTGTCAAGAAAAGATCATTTATAGCCACTCATGCCTAGAAAAGCCTTATTACTCTGTTTAAATGCCTTTATAATCCCATTATTGAATTTATTTTGAATTGTTTTTACATTTTTTTAATTAAAACAGATTGTAATTGATTGTTTGCCTCGGGAAACATGGAGCGAAAACCATCCATTGTCAAGAAAAGATCATTTATAGTCACTCATGCCTAGAAAAGCCTTATTACTCGGTTTAAATGCCTTTATAATCCCATTATTGAATTTATTTTGAATTTTTTTTAGATTTTTTAATTAAAACAGATTGTAATTGATTGTTTACCTCGGGAAACATGGAGCGAAAGCCATCCATAGTCAAGAAAAGTTCATTTATAGTCACTTATGCCTAGCAAAGCCTTATTACTCGGTTTAAATGCCTTTATAATCCCATTATTGAATTTATTTTGAATTGTTTTTATATTTTTTGATTAAAACAGATTGTAATTGACTGTTTGCCGTGGGAAACATGGACCGAAAGCCATCCATTGTCAAGAAAAGATCATTTATAGTCACTCATGCCTAGAAAAGCCTTATTACTCGGTTTAAATGCCTTTATAATCCCATTATTGAAGTTATTTTGAATTGTTGTTATATTTTTTGATTAAAACAGATTGTAATTGATTGTTTGCCTTGGGAAACATGGAGCGAAAGCCATCCATCGTCAAGAAAAGTTCATTTATAGTCACTCATGCCTACAAAAGCCTTAATACTCGTTTTAAATGCTTTTATAATCCCATAATTGAATTTAAGTTGAATCTTTTTACATTTTTTGATTAAAACAGATTCTAATTGATTGTTTGCCTCGGGAAACGTGGAGTGAAAGCCATCCATTGTCAAGAAAAGATCATTTATAGTCACTCATGCCTAGAAAAGCCTTATTACTCGGTTTAAATGCCTTTATAATCCCATTATTGAATTTATTTTGAATTGTTTTTATATTTTTTGATTAAAACAGATTGTAATTGATTGTTTGTCGTGGGAAACATGGAGCGAAAGCCATCCATTGTCAAGAAAAGTTCATTTATAGTCACTCATGCCTAGAAAAGCCTTATTACTCGGTTTAAATGCCTTTATAATCCCATTATTGAAGTTATTTTGAATTGTTTTTATATTTTTTGATTAAAACAGATTGTAATTGATTGTTTGCCTTGGGAAACATGGAGCGAAAGCCATCCATCGTCAAGAAAAGTTCATTTATAGTCACTCATGCCTACAAAAGCCTTAATACTCGTTTTAAATGCTTTTATAATCCCATAATTGAATTTAAGTTGAATCTTTTTACATTTTTTGATTAAAACAGATTCTAATTGATTGTTTGCCTCGGGAAACGTGGAGTGAAAGCCATCCATTGTCAAGAAAAGATCATTTATAGTCACTCATGCCTAGAAAAGCCTTATTACTCGGTTTAAATGCCTTTATAATCCCATTATTGAATTTATTTTGAATTGTTTTTATATTTTTTGATTAAAACAGATTGTAATTGATTGTTTGCCGTGGGAAACATGGAGCGAAAGCCATCCATTGTCAAGAAAAGTTCATTTATAGTCACTCATTCCTAGAAAAGCCTTATTACTCGGTTTAAATGCCTTTATAATCCCATTATTGAAGTTATTTTGAATTGTTTTTATATTTTTTGATTAAAACAGATTGTAATTGATTGTTTGCCGTGGGAAACATGCAGCGAAATCCATCCATTGTCAAGAAAAGTTCATTTATAGTCACTCATGCCTAGAAAAGCCTTATTACTCGGTTTAAATGCCTTTATAATCCCATTATTGAAGTTATTTTGAATTGTTTTTATATTTTTTGATTAAAACAGATTGTAATTGATTGTTTGCCATGGGAAACATGGAGCGAAAGCCATCCATAGTCAAGAAAAGTTCATTTATAGTCACTTATGCCTAGCAAAGCCTTATTACTCGGTTTAAATGCCTTTATAATCCCATTATTGAATTTATTTTGAATTGTTTTTACATTTTTTGATTAAAACAGATTGTAATTGATTGTTTGCCTCGGGAAACATGGAGGGAAAGCCATCCATTGTCAAGAAAAGATCATTTATAGCCACTCATGCCTAGAAAAGCCTTATTACTCGGTTTAAATGCCTTTATAATCTCATTATTGAATTTATTTTGAATTGTTTTTACATTTTTTGATTAAAACATATTGTAATTGATTGTTTGCCTCTGGAAACATGGAGAGAAAACCATCCATTGTCAAGAAAAGATCATTTATAGTCACTCATGCCTAGAAAAGCCTTATTACACGGTTTAAATGCCTTTATAATCCCATTATTGAATTTATCTTGAATTTTTTTTACATTTTTTGATTAAAACATATTGTAATTGATTGTTTACCTCGGGAAACATGGAGCGAAAGCCATCCATACTCAAGAAAAGTTCATTTATAGTCACTTATGCCTAGCAAAGCCTTATTACTCGGTTTAAATGCCTTTCTAATCCCATTATTGAATTTATTTTGAATTGTTTTTATATTTTTTGATTAAAATAGATTGTAATTGATTGTTTGCCGTGGGAAACATGGAGCGAAAGCCATCCATTGTCAAGAAAAGTTCATTTATAGTCACTCATGCCTAGAAAAGCCTTATTACTCGGTTTAAATGCCTTTATAATCCCATTATTGAAGTTATTTTGAATTGTTTTTATATTTTTTGATTAAAACAGATTGTAATTGATTGTTTGCCTTGGGAAACATGGAGCGAAAGCCATCCATCGTCAAGAAAAGTTCATTTATAGTCACTAATGCCTACAAAAGCCTTAATACTCGTTTTAAATGCCTTTATAATCCCATTATTGAAGTTATTTTGAATTGTTTTTATATTTTTTGATTAAAACAGATTCTAATTGATTGTTTGCCTCGGGAAACGTGGAGTGAAAGCCATCCATTGTCAAGAAAAGATCATTTATAGTCACTCATGTCTAGAAAAGCCTTATTACTCGGTTTAAATGCCTTTATAATCCCATTATTGAAATTATTTTGAATTGTTTTTATATTTTTTGATTAAAACAGATTGTAATTGATTGTTTGCCTCGGGAAACGTGGAGTGAAAGCCATCCATTGTCAAGAAAAGATCATTTATAGTCACTCATGCCTAGAAAAGCCTTATTACTCGGTTTAAATTCCTTTATAATCGCATTATTGAATTTATTTTGAATTTTTTTTACATTTTTTGATTAAAACAGATTGTAATTGATTGTTTGCCTCGGGAAACATGGAGCGAAAGCCATCCATAGTCAAGAAAAGTTCATTTATAGTCACTTATGCCTAGCAAAGCATTATTACTCGGTTTAAATGCCTTTATAATTCCATTATTGAATTTATTTTGAATTGTTTTTACAATTTTTGAATAAAACAGATTGTAATTGATTGTTTGCCTCGGGAAACATGGAGCGAAAGCCATCCATTGTCAAGAAAAGATCATTTATACCCACTCATGCCTAGAAAAGCCTTATTACTCGGTTTAAATGCCTTTATAATCCCATTATTGAATTTATTTTGAAATTTTTTTACATTTTTTGATTGAAACAGATTGTAATTGATTGTTTGCCTCGGGAAACATGGAGCGAAAGCCATCCATAGTCAAGAAAAGTTCATTTATAGTCACTTATGCCTAGCAAAGCCTTATTACTCGGTTTAAATGCCTTTATAATCCCATTATTGAATTTATTTTGAATTGTTTTTATATTTTTTGATTAAAACAGATTGTAATTGACTGTTTGCCTCGGGAAACATGGAGCGAAAGCCATCCATTGTCAAGAAAAGTTCATTTATAGTCACTCATGCCTAGAAAAGCCTTATTACTCGGTTTAAATGCCTTTATAATCCCATTATTGAAGTTATTTTGAATTGTTTTTATATTTTTTGATTAAAACAGATTGTAATTGATTGTTTGCCTTGGGAAACATGGAGCGAAAGCCATCCATCGTCAAGAAAAGTTCATTTATAGTCACTAATGCCTACAAAAGCCTTAATACTCGTTTTAAATGCCTTTATAATCCCATTATTGAAGTTATTTTGAATTGTTTTTATATTTTTTGATTAAAACAGATTCTAATTGATTGTTTGCCTCGGGAAACATGGAGTGAAAGCCATCCATTGTCAAGAAAAGATCATTTATAGTCACTCATGTCTAGAAAAGCCTTATTACTCGGTTTAAATGCCTTTATAATCCCATTATTGAAATTATTTTGAATTGTTTTTATATTTTTTGATTAAAACAGATTGTAATTGATTGTTTGCCTCGGGAAACGTGGAGTGAAAGCCATCCATTGTCAAGAAAAGATCATTTATAGTCACTCATGCCTAGAAAAGCCTTATTACTCGGTTTAAATTCCTTTATAATCGCATTATTGAATTTATTTTGAATTTTTTTTACATTTTTTGATTAAAACAGATTGTAATTGATTGTTTGCCTCGGGAAACATGGAGCGAAAGCCATCCATAGTCAAGAAAAGTTCATTTATAGTCACTTATGCCTAGCAAAGCATTATTACTCGGTTTAAATGCCTTTATAATTCCATTATTGAATTTATTTTGAATTGTTTTTACAATTTTTGAATAAAACAGATTGTAATTGATTGTTTGCCTCGGGAAACATGGAGCGAAAGCCATCCATTGTCAAGAAAATATCATTTATACCCACTCATGCCTAGAAAAGCCTTATTACTCGGTTTAAATGCCTTTATAATCCCATTATTGAATTTATTTTGAAATTTTTTTACATTTTTTGATTGAAACAGATTGTAATTGATTGTTTGCCTCGGGAAACATGGAGCGAAAGCCATCCATAGTCAAGAAAAGTTCATTTATAGTCACTTATGCCTAGCAAAGCCTTATTACTCGGTTTAAATGCCTTTATAATCCCATTATTGAATTTATTTTGAATTGTTTTTATATTTTTTGATTAAAACAGATTGTAATTGACTGTTTGCCTCGGGAAACATGGAGCGAAAGCCATCCATTGTCAAGAAAAGATCATTTATCGCCACTCATGCCTAGAAAAGCCTTATTACTCGGTTTAAATGCCTTTATAATCCCGTTATTGAATTTATTTTGAATTGTTTTTACATTTTTTGATTAAAACAGATTGTAATTGATTGTTTGCCTCGGGAAACATGGAGCGAAAACCATCCATTGTCAAGAAAAGATCATTTATAGTCACTCATGCCTAGAAAAGCCTTATTACTCGGTTTAAATGCCTTTATAATCCCATTTTTGAATTTATTTTGAATTTTTTTTACATTTTTTGATTAAAACAGATTGTAATTGATTGTTTACCTCGGGAAACATGGAGCGAAAGCCATCCATAGTCAAGAAAAGTTCATTTACAGTCACTTATGCCTAGCAAAGCCTTATTACTCGGTTTAAATGTCTTTATAATCCCATTATTGAATTTATTTTGAATTTTTTTTACATTTTTTGATTAAAACATATTGTAATTGATAATTTGCCTCGGGAAACATGGAGCAAAACCCATCCATTGTCAAGAATAGATCATTTATAGTCACTCATGCCTAGAAAAGCCTTATCACTCGGTTTAAATGCTTTTATAATCCCATTATTGAATTTATTTTGAATTTTTTTTACATTTTTTTAATAAAACAGATTGTAATTGATTGTTTTCCTCGGGAAACATGGAGCGAAAGCCATCCATAGTCAAGAAAAGTTCATTTAGAGTCACTTATGCCTAGCAAAGCGTTATTACTCGGTTTAAATGCCTTTATAATCCCATTATTGAATTTATTTTGAATTGTTTTTACATTTTTTGATTAAAACAGATTGTAATTGATTGTTTGCCTCGGGAAACATGGAGCGAAAGCCATCCATTGTCAAGAAAAGATCATTTATAGCCACTCATGCCTAGAAAAGCCTTATTACTCGGTTTAAATGCCTTTATAATCCCATTATTGAATTTATTTTGAATTGTTTTTACATTTTTCGATTAAAACAGATTGTAATTGATTGTTTGCCTCTGGACACATGGAGCGAAAACCATCCATTGTCAAGAAAAGATCATTTATAGCCACTCATGCCTAGAAAAGCCTTATTACTCGGTTTAAATGCCTTTATAATCTCATTATTGAATTTATTTTGAATTGTTTTTACATTTTTTGATTAAAACAGATTGTAATTGATTGTTTGCCTCTGGAAACATGGAGCGAAAACCATCCATTGTCAAGAAAAGATCATTTATAGTCACTCATGCCTAGAAAAGCCTTATTACACGGTTTAAATGCCTTTATAATCCCATTATTGAATTTATCTTGAATTTTTTTTACATTTTTTGATTAAAACAGATTGTAATTGATTGTTTACCTCGGGAAACATGGAGCGAAACCATCCATAGTCAAGAAAAGTTCATTTATAGTCACTTATGCCTAGCAAAGCCTTATTACTCGGTTTAAATGCCTTTATAATCCCATTATTGAATTTATTTTGAATTGTTTTTATATTTTTTGATTAAAACAGATTGTAATTGATTGTTTGCCGTGGGAAACATGGAGCGAAAGCCATCCATTGTCAAGAAAAGTTCATTTATAGTCACTCATACCTAGAAAAGCCTTATTACTCGGTTTAAATGCCTTTATAATCCCATTATTGAAGTTATTTTGAATTGTTTTAATATTTTTTGATTAAAACAGATTGTAATTGATTGTTTGCCGTGGGAAACATGGAGCGAAAGCCATCCATTGTCAAGAAAAGTTCATTTATAGTCACTCATGCCTAGAAAAGCCTTATTACTCGGTTTAAATGCCTTGATAATCCCATTATTGAAGTTATTTTGAATTGTTTTTATATTTTTTGATTAAAACAGATTGTAATTGATTGTTTGCCTCGGGAAACGTGGAGTGAAAGCCATCCATTGTCAAGAAAAGATCATTTATAGTCACTCATGCCTAGAAAAGCCTTATTACTCGGTTTAAATGCCTTTATAATCCCATTATTGAAGTTATTTTGAATTGTTTTTATATTTTTTGATTAAAGCAGATTGTAATTGATTGTTTGCCGTGGGAAACATGGAGCGAAAGCCATCCATTGTCAAGAAAAGTTCATTTATAGTCACTCATACCTAGAAAAGCCTTATTACTCGGTTTAAATGCCTTTATAATCCCATTATTGAAGTTATTTTGAATTGTTTTTATATTTTTTGATTAAAACAGATTCTAATTGATTGTTTGCCTCGGGAAACGTGGAGTGAAAGCCATCCATTGTCAAGAAAAGATCATTTATAGTCACTCATGCCTAGAAAAGCCTAATTACTCGGTTTAAATGCCTTTATAATCCCATTATTGAAGTTATTTTGAATTGTTTTTATATTTTTTGATTAAAACAGATTGTAATTGATTGTTTGTCGTGGGAAACATGGAGCGAAAGCCATCCATAGTCAAGAAAAGTTCATTTATAGTCACTTATGCCTAGCAAAGCCTTATTACTCGGTTTAAATGCCTTTATAATCCCATTATTGAATTTATTTTGAATTGTTTTTATATTTTTTGATTAAAACAGATTGTAATTGATTGTTTGCCGTGGGAAACATGGAGAGAAAGCCATCCATTGTCAAGAAAAGTTCATTTATAGTCACTCATGCCTAGAAAAGCCTTATTACTCGGTTTAAATGCCTTTATAATCCCATTATTGAAGTTATTTTGAATTGTTTTTATATTTTTTGATTAAAACAGATTGTAATTGATTGTTTGCCGTGGGAAACATGGAGCGAAAGCCATCCATTGTCAAGAAAAGTTCATTTATAGTCACTCATACCTAGAAAAGCCTTATTACTCGGTTTAAATGCCTTTATAATCCCATTATTGAAGTTATTTTGAATTGTTTTTATATTTTTTGATTAAAACAGATTCTAATTGATTGTTTGCCTCGGGAAACGTGGAGTGAAAGCCATCCATTGTCAAGAAAAGATCATTTATAGTCACTCATGCCTAGAAAAGCCTTATTACTCGGTTTAAATGCCTTTATAATCCCATTATTGAAGTTATTTTGAATTGTTTTTATATTTTTTGATTAAAACAGATTGTAATTGATTGTTTGCCGTGGGAAACATGGAGCGAAAGCCATCCATTGTCAAGAAAAGTTCATTTATAGTCACTCATACCTAGAAAAGCCTTATTACTCGGTTTAAATGCCTTTATAATCCCATTATTGAAGTTATTTTGAATTGTTTTTATATTTTTTGATTAAAACAGATTCTAATTGATTGTTTGCCTCGGGAAACGTGGAGTGAAAGCCATCCATTGTCAAGAAAAGATCATTTATAGTCACTCATGCCTAGAAAAGCCTTATTACTCGGTTTAAATGCCTTTATAATCCCATTATTGAAGTTATTTTGAATTGTTTTTATATTTTTTGATTAAAACAGATTCTAATTGATTGTTTGCCTCGGGAAACGTGGAGTGAAAGCCATCCATTGTCAAGAAAAGATCATTTATAGTCACTCATGCCTAGAAAAGCCTTATTACTCAGTTTAAATTCCTTTATAATCGCATTATTGAATTTATTTTGAATTTTTTTTGCATTTTTTGATTAAAACAGATTGTAATTGATTGTTTGCCTCGGGAAACATGGAGCGAAAGCCATCCATAGTCAAGGAAAGTTCATTTATAGTCACTTATGCCTAGCAAAGCCTTATTACTCGGTTTAAATGCCTTTATAATCCCATTATTGAATTTATTTTGAATTGTTTTTACATTTTTTGATTAAAACAGATTGTAATTGATTGTTTGCCTCGGGAAACATGGAGCGAAAGCCATCCATTGTCAAGAAAAGATCATTTATAGCCACTCATGCCTAGAAAAGCCTTATTACTCGGTTTAAATGCCTTTATAATCCCATTATTGAATTTATTTTGAATTGTTTTTACATTTTTTGATTAAAACAGATTCTAATTGATTGTTTGCCTCGGGAAACGTGGAGTGAAAGCCATCCATTGTCAAGAAAAGATCATTTATAGTCACTCATGCCTAGAAAAGCCTAATTACTCGGTTTAAATGCCTTTATAATCCCATTATTGAAGTTATTTTGAATTGTTTTTATATTTTTTGATTAAAACAGATTGTAATTGATTGTTTGTCGTGGGAAACATGGAGCGAAAGCCATCCATAGTCAAGAAAAGTTCATTTATAGTCACTTATGCCTAGCAAAGCCTTATTACTCGGTTTAAATGCCTTTATAATCCCATTATTGAATTTATTTTGAATTGTTTTTATATTTTTTGATTAAAACAGATTGTAATTGATTGTTTGCCGTGGGAAACATGGAGAGAAAGCCATCCATTGTCAAGAAAAGTTCATTTATAGTCACTCATGCCTAGAAAAGCCTTATTACTCGGTTTAAATGCCTTTATAATCCCATTATTGAAGTTATTTTGAATTGTTTTTATATTTTTTGATTAAAACAGATTGTAATTGATTGTTTGCCGTGGGAAACATGGAGCGAAAGCCATCCATTGTCAAGAAAAGTTCATTTATAGTCACTCATACCTAGAAAAGCCTTATTACTCGGTTTAAATGCCTTTATAATCCCATTATTGAAGTTATTTTGAATTGTTTTTATATTTTTTGATTAAAACAGATTCTAATTGATTGTTTGCCTCGGGAAACGTGGAGTGAAAGCCATCCATTGTCAAGAAAAGATCATTTATAGTCACTCATGCCTAGAAAAGCCTTATTACTCGGTTTAAATGCCTTTATAATCCCATTATTGAAGTTATTTTGAATTGTTTTTATATTTTTTGATTAAAACAGATTGTAATTGATTGTTTGCCGTGGGAAACATGGAGCGAAAGCCATCCATTGTCAAGAAAAGTTCATTTATAGTCACTCATACCTAGAAAAGCCTTATTACTCGGTTTAAATGCCTTTATAATCCCATTATTGAAGTTATTTTGAATTGTTTTTATATTTTTTGATTAAAACAGATTCTAATTGATTGTTTGCCTCGGGAAACGTGGAGTGAAAGCCATCCATTGTCAAGAAAAGATCATTTATAGTCACTCATGCCTAGAAAAGCCTTATTACTCGGTTTAAATGCCTTTATAATCCCATTATTGAAGTTATTTTGAATTGTTTTTATATTTTTTGATTAAAACAGATTCTAATTGATTGTTTGCCTCGGGAAACGTGGAGTGAAAGCCATCCATTGTCAAGAAAAGATCATTTATAGTCACTCATGCCTAGAAAAGCCTTATTACTCAGTTTAAATTCCTTTATAATCGCATTATTGAATTTATTTTGAATTTTTTTTGCATTTTTTGATTAAAACAGATTGTAATTGATTGTTTGCCTCGGGAAACATGGAGCGAAAGCCATCCATAGTCAAGGAAAGTTCATTTATAGTCACTTATGCCTAGCAAAGCCTTATTACTCGGTTTAAATGCCTTTATAATCCCATTATTGAATTTATTTTGAATTGTTTTTACATTTTTTGATTAAAACAGATTGTAATTGATTGTTTGCCTCGGGAAACATGGAGCGAAAGCCATCCATTGTCAAGAAAAGATCATTTATAGCCACTCATGCCTAGAAAAGCCTTATTACTCGGTTTAAATGCCTTTATAATCCCATTATTGAATTTATTTTGAATTGTTTTTACATTTTTTGATTAAAACAGATTGTAATTGATTGTTTACCTCGGGAAACATGGAGCGAAAGCCATCCATTGTCAAGAAAAGTTCATTTACAGTCACTTATGCCTAGCAAAGCCTTATTACTCGGTTTAAATGCCTTTATAATCCCATTATTGAATTTATTTTGAATTTTTTTTACATTTTTTGATTAAAACATATTGTAATTGATTGTTTGCCTCGGGAAACATGGAGCAAAACCCATCCATTGTCAAGAATAGATTATTTATAGTCACTCATGCCTAGAAAAGCCTTATTACTCGGTTTAAATGCTTTTATAATCCCATTATTGAATTTATTTTGAATTGTTTTTACATTTTTTGATTAAAACAGATTGTAATTGATTGTTTGCCTCGGGAAACATGGAGCGAAAGCCATCCATTGTCAAGAAAAGTTCATTTATAGCCACTCATGCCTAGAAAAGCCTTATTACTCTGTTTAAATGCCTTTATAATCCCATTATTGAATTTATTTTGAATTGTTTTTACATTTTTTTAATTAAAACAGATTGTAATTGATTGGTTGCCTCGGGAAACATGGAGCGAAAACCATCCATTGTCAAGAAAAGCTCATTTATAGTCACTCATGCCTAGAAAAGCCTTATTACTCGGTTTAAATGCCTTTATAATCCCATTATTGAATTTATTTTGAATTTTTTTTAGATTTTTTGATTAAAACAGATTGTAATTGATTGTTTACCTCGGGAAACATGGAGCGAAAGCCATCCATAGTCAAGAAAAGTTCATTTATAGTCACTTATGCCTAGCAAAGCCTTATTACTCGGTTCAAATGCCTTTATAATCCCATTATTGAATTTATTTTGAATTGTTTTTATATTTTTTGATTAAAACAGATTGTAATTAACTGTTTGCCGTGGGAAACATGGACCGAAAGCCATCCATTGTCAAGAAAAGATCATTTATAGTCACTCATGCCTAGAAAAGCCTTATTACTCGGTTTAAATGCCTTTATAATCCCATTATTGAAGTTATTTTGAATTGTTGTTATATTTTTTGATTAGAACAGATTGTAATTGATTGTTTGCCTTGGGAAACATGGAGCGAAAGCCATCCATCGTCAAGAAAAGTTCATTTATAGTCACTCATGCCTACAAAAGCCTTAATACTCGTTTTAAATGCTTTTATAATCCCATAATTGAATTTAAGTTGAATCTTTTTACATTTTTTGATTAAAACAGATTCTAATTGATTGTTTGCCTCGGGAAACGTGGAGTGAAAGCCATCCATTGTCAAGAAAAGATCATTTATAGTCACTCATGCCTAGAAAAGCCTTATTACTCGGTTTAAATACCTTTATAATCGCATTATTGAATTTATTTTGAAATTTTTTTACATTTTTTGATTGAAACAGATTGTAATTGATTGTTTGCCTCGGGAAACATGGAGCGAAAGCCATCCATAGTCAAGAAGAGTTCATTTATAGTCACTTATGCCTAGCAAAGCCTTATTACTCGGTTTAAATGCCTTTATAATCCCATTATTGAATTTATTTTGAATTGTTTTTATATTTTTTGATTAAAACAGATTGTAATTGACTGTTTGCCTCGGGAAACATGGAGCGAAAGCCATCCATTGTCAAGAAAAGATCATTTATAGCCACTCATGCCTAGAAAAGCCTTATTACTCGGTTTAAATGCCTTTATAATCCCGTTATTGAATTTATTTTGAATTGTTTTTACATTTTTTGATTAAAACAGATTGTAATTGATTGTTTGCCTCGGGAAACATGGAGCGAAAACCATCCATTGTCAAGAAAAGATCATTTATAGTCACTCATGCCTAGAAAAGCCTTATTACTCGGTTTAAATGCCTTTATAATCCCATTATTGAATTTATTTTGAATTTTTTTTACATTTTTTGATTAAAACAGATTGTAATTGATTGTTTACCTCGGGAAACATGGAGCGAAAGCCATCCATAGTCAAGAAAAGTTCATTTACAGTCACTTATGCCTAGCAAAGCCTTATTACTCGGTTTAAATGCCTTTATAATCCCATTATTGAATTTATTTTGAATTTTTTTTACATTTTTTGATTAAAACATATTGTAATTGATTGTTTGCCTCGGGAAACATGGAGCAAAACCCATCCATTGTCAAGAATAGATCATTTATAGTCACTCATGCCTAGAAAAGCCTTATCACTCGGTTTAAATGCTTTTATAATCCCATTATTGAATTTATTTTGAATATTTTTTACATTTTTTTAATAAAACAGATTGTAATTGATTGTTTGCCTCGGGAAACATGGAGCGAAAGCCATCCATAGTCAAGAAAAGTTCATTTATAGTCACTTATGCCTAGCAAAGCCTTATTACTCGGTTTAAATGCCTTTATAATCCCATTATTGAATTTATTTTGAATTGTTTTTATATTTTTTGATTAAAACAGATTGTAATTGATTGTTTGCCGTGGGAAACATGGAGCGAAAGCCATCCATTGTCAAGAAAAGTTCATTTATAGTCACTCATGCCTAGAAAAGCCTTATTACTCGGTTTAAATGCCTTTATAATCCCATTATTGAAGTTATTTTGAATTGTTTTTATATTTTTAGATTAAAACAGATTGTAATTGATTGTTTGCCGTGGGAAACATGGAGCGAAAGCCATCCATTGTCAAGAAAAGTTCATTTATAGCCACTCATGCCTAGAAAAGCCTTATTACTCGGTTTAAATGCCTTTATAATCCCATTATTGAAGTTATTTTGAATTGTTTTTATATTTTTTGATTAAAACAGATTGTAATTGATTGTTTGCCGTGGGAAACATGGAGCGAAAGCCATCCATAGTCAAGAAAAGTTCATTTATAGTCACTTATGCCTAGCAAAGCCTTATTACTCGGTTTAAATGCCTTTATAATCCCATTATTGAATTTATTTTGAATTGTTTTTACATTTTTTGATTAAAACAGATTGTAATTGATTGTTTGCCTCGGGAAACATGGAGCGAAAGCCATCCATTGTCAAGAAAAGATCATTTATAGCCACTCATGCCTAGAAAAGCCGTATTACTCGGTTTAAATGCCTTTATAATCTCATTATTGAATTTCTTTTGAATTGTTTTTACATTTTTTGATTAAAACAGATTGTAATTGATTGTTTGCCTCTGGAAACATGGAGCGAAAACCATCCATTGCCAAGAAAAGATCATTTATAGTCACTCATGCCTAGAAAAGCCTTATTACATGGTTTAAATGCCTTTATAATCCCATTATTGAATTTATCTTGAATTTTTTTTACATTTTTTGATTAAAACAGATTGTAATTGATTGTTTACCTCGGGAAACATGGAGCGAAAGCCATCCATAGTCAAGAAAAGTTCATTTATAGACACTTATGCCTAGCAAAGCCTTATTACTCGGTTTAAATGGCTTTATAATCCCATTATTGAATTTATTTTGAATTGTTTTTATATTTCTTGATTAAAACAGATTGTAATTGATTGTTTGCCGTGGGAAACATGGAGCGAAAGCCATCCATTGTCAAGAAAAGTTCATTTATAGTCACTCTTGCCTACAAAAGCCTTAATACTCGTTTTAAATGCCTTTATAATCCCATTATTGAAGTTATTTTGAATTGTTTTTATATTTTTTGATTAAAACAGATTCTAATTGATTGTTTGCCTCGGGAAACGTGGAGTGAAAGCCATCCATTGTCAAGAAAAGATCATTTATAGTCACTCATGCCTAGAAAAGCCTTATTACTCGGTTTAAATGCCTTTATAATCCCATTATTGAAGTTATTTTGAATTGTTTTTATATTTTTTAATTAAAACAGATTCTAATTGATTGTTTGCCTCGGGAAACGTGCAGTGAAAGCCATCCATTGTCAAGAAAAGATCATTTAGAGTCACTCATGCCTAGAAAAGCCTTATTACTCGGTTTAAATTCCTTTATAATCGCATTATTGAATTTATTTTGAATTTTTTTTACATTTTTTTATTAAAACAGATTGTAATTGATTGTTTGCCTCGGGAAACATGGAGCGAAAGCCATCCATAGTCAAGAAAAGTTCATTTATAGTCACTTATGCCTAGCAAAGCCTTATTACTCGGTTTAAATGCCTTTATAATCCCATTATTGAATTTATTTTGAATTGTTTTTACAATTTTTGAATAAAACAGATTGTAATTGATTGTTTGCCTCGGGAAACATGGAGCGAAAGCCATCCATTGTCAAGAAAAGATCATTTATAGCCACTCATGCCTAGAAAAGCCTTATTACTCGGTTTAAATGCCTTTATAATCCCATTATTGAATTTATTTTGAATTGTTTTTACATTTTTTGATTAAAACAGATTGTAATTGATTGTTTACCTCGGGAAACATGGAGCGAAAGCCATCCATAGTCAAGAAAAGTTCATTTACAGTCACTTATGCCTAGCAAAGCCTTATTACTCGGTTTAAATGCTTTTATAATCGCATTATTGAATTTATTTTGAAATTTTTTTACATTTTTTGATTGAAACAGATTGTAATTGATTGTTTACCTCGGGAAACATGGAGCGAAAGCCATCCATAGTCAAGAAAAGTTCATTTTACAGTCACTTATGCCTAGCAAAGCCTTATTACTCGGTTTAAATGCCTTTACAATCCCATTATTGAATTTATTTTGAATTGTTTTTATATTTTTTGATTAAAACAGATTGTAATTGATTGTTTGCGGTGGGAAACATGGAGCGAAAGCCATCCATTGTCAAGAAAAGTTCATTTATAGTCACTCATGCCTAGAAAAGCCTTATTACTCGGTTTAAATGCCTTTATAATCCCATTATTGAAGTTATTTTGAATTGTTTTTATATTTTTAGATTAAAACAGATTGTAATTGATTGTTTGCCGTGGGAAACATGGAGCGAAAGCCATCCATTGTCAAGAAAAGTTCATTTATAGCCACTCATGCCTAGAAAAGCCTTATTACTCGGTTTAAATGCCTTTATAATCCCATTATTGAAGTTATTTTGAATTGTTTTTATATTTTTTGATTAAAACAGACTGTAATTGATTGTTTGCCGTGGGAAACATGGAGCGAAAGCCATCCATAGTCAAGAAAAGTTCATTTATAGTCACTTATGCCTAGCAAAGCCTTATTACTCGGTTTAAATGCCTTTATAATCCCATTATTGAAAATATTTTGAATTGTTTTTACATTTTTTGATTAAAACAGATTGTAATTGATTGTTTGCCTCGGGAAACATGGAGCGAAAGCCATCCATTGTCAAGAAAAGATCATTTATCGCCACTCATGCCTAGAAAAGCCTTATTACTCGGTTTAAATGCCTTTATAATCCCGTTATTGAATTTATTTTGAATTGTTTTTACATTTTTTGATTAAAACAGATTGTAATTGATTGTTTGCCTCGGGAAACATGGAGCGAAAACCATCCATTGTCAAGAAAAGATCATTTATAGTCACTCATGCCTAGAAAAGCCTTATTACTCGGTTTAAATGCCTTTATAATCCCATTTTTGAATTTATGTTGAATTTTTTTTACATTTTTTGATTAAAACAGATTGTAATTGATTGTTTACCTCGGGAAACATGGAGCGAAAGCCATCCATAGTCAAGAAAAGTTCATTTACAGTCACTTATGCCTAGCAAAGCCTTATTACTCGGTTTAAATGTCTTTATAATCCCATTATTGAATTTATTTTGAATTTTTTTTACATTTTTTGATTAAAACATATTGTAATTGATTGTTTGCCTCGGGAAACATGGAGCAAAACCCATCCATTGTCAAGAATAGATCATTTATAGTCACTCATGCCTAGAAAAGCCTTATCAGTCGGTTTAAATGCTTTTATAATCCCATTATTGAATTTATTTTGAATTTTTTTTACATTTTTTTTATAAAACAGATTGTAATTGATTGTTTGCCTCGGGAAACATGGAGCGAAAGCCATCCATAGTCAAGAAAAGTTCATTTATAGTCACTTATGCCTAGCAAAGCCTTATTACTCGGTTTAAATGCCTTTATAATCCCATTATTGAATTTATTTTGAATTGTTTTTACATTTTTTGATTAAAACAGATTGTAATTGATTATTTGCCTCGGGAAACATGGAGCGAAAGCCATCCATTGTCAAGAAAAGATCATTTATAGCCACTCATGCCTAGAAAAGCCTTATTACTCGGTTTAAATGCCTTTATAATCCCATTATTGAATTTATTTTGAATTGTTTTTGCATTTTTTGATTAAAACAGATTGTAATTGATTGTTTGCCTCTGGACACATGGAGCGAAAACCATCCATTGTCAAGAAAAGATCATTTATAATCACTCATGCCTAGAAAAGCCTTATTACTCGGTTTAAATGCCTTTATAATCCCATTATTGAATTTATTTTGAATTTTTTTTACATTTTTTGATTAAAACAGATTGTAATTGATTGTTTACCTCGGGAAACATGGAGCGACAGCCATCCATAGTCAAGAAAAGTTCATTTACAGTCACTTATGCCTAGCAAAGCCTTATTACTCGGTTTAAATGCCTTTATAATCCCATTATTGAATTTATTTTGAATTTTTTTTACATTTTTTGATTAAAACATATTGTAATTGATTGTTTGCCTCGGGAAACATGGAGCAAAACCCATCCATTGTCAAGAATAGATCATTTATAGTCACTCATGCCTAGAAAAGCCTTATCACTCGGTTTAAATGCTTTTATAATCCCATTATTGAATTTATTTTGAATATCTTTTACATTTTTTTAATAAAACAGATTGTAATTGATTGTTTGCCTCGGGAAACATGGAGCGAAAGCCATCCATAGTCAAGAAAAGTTCATTTATAGTCACTTATGCCTAGCAAAGCCTTATTACTCGGTTTAAATGCCTTTATAATCCCATTATTGAATTTATTTTGAATTGTTTTTATATTTTTTGATTAAAACAGTTTGTAATTGATTGTTTGCGGTGGGAAACATGGAGCGAAAGCCATCCATTGTCAAGAAAAGTTCATTTATAGTCACTCATGCCTAGAAAAGCCTTATTACTCGGTTTAAATGCCTTTATAATCCCATTATTGAAGTTATTTTGAATTGTTTTTATATTTTTAGATTAAAACAGATTGTAATTGATTGTTTGCCGTGGGAAACATGGAGCGAAAGCCATCCATTGTCAAGAAAAGTTCATTTATAGCCACTCATGCCTAGAAAAGCCTTATTACTCGGTTTAAATGCCTTTATAATCCCATTATTGAAGTTATTTTGAATTGTTTTTATATTTTTTGATTAAAACAGATTGTAATTGATTGTTTGCCGTGGGAAACATGGAGCGAAAGCCATCCATAGTCAAGAAAAGTTCATTTATAGTCACTTATGCCTAGCAAAGCCTTATTACTCGGTTTAAATGCCTTTATAATCCCATTATTGAATTTATTTTAAATTTTTTTTACATTTTTTTAATAAAACAGATTGTAATTGATTGTTTGCCTCGGGAAACATGGAGCGAAAGCCATCCATAGTCAAGAAAAGTTCATTTATAGTCACTTATGCCTAGCAAAGCCTTATTACTCGGTTTAAATGCCTTTATAATCCCATTATTGAATTTATTTTGAATTGTTTTTACATTTTTTGATTAAAACAGATTGTAATTGATTATTTGCCTCGGGAAACATGGAGCGAAAGCCATCCATTGTCAAGAAAAGATCATTTATAGCCACTCATGCCTAGAAAAGCCTTATTACTCGGTTTAAATGCCTTTATAATCCCATTATTGAATTTATTTTGAATTGTTTTTACATTTTTTGATTAAAACAGATTGTAATTGATTGTTTGCCTCTGGACACATGGAGCGAAAACCATCCATTGTCAAGAAAAGATCATTTATAATCACTCATGCCTAGAAAAGCCTTATTACTCGGTTTAAATGCCTTTATAATCCCATTATTGAATTTATTTTGAATTTTTTTTACATTTTTTGATTAAAACAGATTGTAATTGATTGTTTACCTCGGGAAACATGGAGCGAAAGCCATCCATAGTCAAGAAAAGTTCATTTACAGTCACTTATGCCTAGCAAAGCCTTATTACTCGGTTTAAATGCCTTTATAATCCCATTATTGAATTTATTTTGAATTTTTTTTACATTTTTTGATTAAAACATATTGTAATTGATTGTTTGCCTCGGGAAACATGGAGCAAAACCCATCCATTGTCAAGAATAGATCATTTATAGTCACTCATGCCTAGAAAAGCCTTATCACTCGGTTTAAATGCTTTTATAATCCCATTATTGAATTTATTTTGAATATTTTTTACATTTTTTTAATAAAACAGATTGTAATTGATTGTTTGCCTCGGGAAACATGGAGCGAAAGCCATCCATAGTCAAGAAAAGTTCATTTATAGTCAGTTATGCCTAGCAAAGCCTTATTACTCGGTTTAAATGCCTTTATAATCCCATTATTGAATTTATTTTGAATTGTTTTTCTATTTTTTGATTAAAACAGATTGTAATTGATTGTTTGCGGTGGGAAACATGGAGCGAAAGCCATCCATTGTCAAGAAAAGTTCATTTATAGTCACTCATGCCTAGAAAAGCCTTATTACTCGGTTTAAATGCCTTTATAATCCCATTATTGAAGTTATTTTGAATTGTTTTTATATTTTTAGATTAAAACAGATTGTAAATGATTGTTTGCCGTGGGAAACATGGAGCGAAAGCCATCCATTGTCAAGAAAAGTTCATTTATAGTCACTTATGCCTAGCAAAGCCTTATTACTCGGTTTAAATGCCTTTATAATCCCATTATTGAATTTATTTTGAATTGTTTTTACATTTTTTGATTAAAACAGATTATAATTGATTGTTTGCCTCGGGAAACATGGAGCGAAAGCCATCCATTGTCAAGAAAAGATCATTTATAGCCACTCATGCCTAGAAAAGCCTTATTACTCGGTTTAAATGCCTTTATAATCTCATTATTGAATTTCTTTTGAATTGTTTTTACATTTTTTGATTAAAACAGATTGTAATTGATTGTTTGCCTCTGGAAACATGGAGCGAAAACCATCCATTGTCAAGAAAAGATCATTTATAGTCACTCATGCCTAGAAAAGCCTTATTACACGGTTTAAATGCCTTTATAATCCCATTATTGAATTTATCTTGAATTTTTTTTACATTTTTTGATTAAAACAGATTGTAATTGATTGTTTACCTCGGGAAACATGGAGCGAAAGCCATCCATAGTCAAGAAAAGTTCATTTATAGACACTTATGCCTAGCAAAGCCTTATTACTCGGTTTAAATGGCTTTATAATCCCATTATTGAATTTATTTTGAATTGTTTTTATATTTCTTGATTAAAACAGATTGTAATTGATTGTTTGCCGTGGGAAACATGGAGCGAAAGCCATCCATTGTCAAGAAAAGTTCATTTATAGTCACTCATGCCTAGAAAAGCCTTATTACTCGTTTTAAATGCCTTTATAATCCCATTATTGAAGTTATTTTGAATTGTTTTTATATTTTTTGATTAAAACAGATTGTAATTGATTGTTTGCCTTGGGAAACATGGAGCGAAAGCCATCCATCGTCAAGAAAAGTTCATTTATAGTCACTCTTGCCTACAAAAGCCTTAATACTCGTTTTAAATGCCTTTATAATCCCATTATTGAAGTTATTTTGAATTGTTTTTATATTTTTTGAATAAAACAGATTCTAATTGATTGTTTGCCTCGGGAAACGTGGAGTGAAAGCCATCCATTGTCAAGAAAAGATCATTTATAGTCACTCATGCCTAGAAAAGCCTTATTACTCGGTTTAAATGCCTTTATAATCCCATTATTGAAGTTATTTTGAATTGTTTTTATATTTTTTGATTAAAACAGATTCTAATTGATTGTTTGCCTCGGGAAACGTGGAGTGAAAGCCATCCATTGTCAAGAAAAGATCATTTATAGTCACTCATGCCTAGAAAAGCCTTATTACTCGGTTTAAATTCCTTTATAATCGCATTATTGAATTTATTTTGAATTTTTTTTACATTTTTTGATTAAAACAGATTGTAATTGATTGTTTGCCTCGGGAAACATGGAGCGAAAGCCATCCATAGTCAAGAAAAGTTCATTTATAGTCACTTATGCCTAGCAAAGCCTTATTACTCGGTTTAAATGCCTTTATAATCCCATTATTGAATTTAT
The DNA here is from genome assembly GCF_053813885.1 of Theobroma cacao. NCBI lineage: Eukaryota > Viridiplantae > Streptophyta > Magnoliopsida > Malvales > Malvaceae > Theobroma > Theobroma cacao. The sequence goes on along the minus strand of NC_142645.1, from coordinate 29,125,105 downwards.
TTTGAATTGTTTTTACAATTTTTGAATAAAACAGATTGTAATTGATTGTTTGCCTCGGGAAACATGGAGCGAAAGCCATCCATTGTCAAGAAAAGATCGTTTATAGCCACTCATGCCTAGAAAAGCCTTATTACTCGGTTTAAATGCCTTTATAATCCCATTATTGAATTTATTTTGAATTGTTTTTACATTTTTTGATTAAAACAGATTGTAATTGATTGTTTACCTCGGGAAACATGGAGCGAAAGCCATCCATAGTCAAGAAAAGTTCATTTACAGTCACTTATGCCTAGCAAAGCCTTATTACTCGGTTTAAATGCTTTTATAATCGCATTATTGAATTTATTTTGAAATTTTTTTACATTTTTTGATTGAAACAGATTGTAATTGATTGTTTGCCTCGGGAAACATGGAGCGAAACCCATCCATAGTCAAGAAGAGTTCATTTACAGTCACTTATGCCTAGCAAAGCCTTATTAGTCGGTTTAAATGCCTTTATAATCCCATTATTGAATTTATTTTGAATTGTTTTTATATTTTTTTATTAAAACAGATTGTAATTGACTGTTTGCCTCGGGAAACATGGAGCGAAAGCCATCCATTTTCAAGAAAAGATCATTTATCGCCACTCATGCCTAGAAAAGCCTTATTACTCGGTTTAAATGCCTTTATAATCCCGTTATTGAATTTATTTTGAATTGTTTTTAAATTTTTTGATTAAAACAGATTGTAATTGATTGTTTGCCTCGGGAAACATGGAGCGAAAACCATCCATTGTCAAGAAAAGATCATTTATAGTCACTCATGCCTAGAAAAGCCTTATTACTCGGTTTAAATGCCTTTATAATCCCATTTTTGAATTTATTTTGAATTTTTTTTACATTTTTTGATTAAAACAGATTGTAATTGATTGTTTACCTCGGGAAACATGGAGCGAAAGCCATCCATAGTCAAGAAAAGTTCATTTACAGTCACTTATGCCTAGCAAAGCCTTATTACTCGGTTTAAATGTCTTTATAATCCCATTATTGAATTTATTTTGAATTTTTTTTACATTTTTTGATTAAAACATATTGTAATTGATTGTTTGCCTCGGGAAACATGGAGCAAAACCCATCCATTGTCAAGAATAGATCATTTATAGTCACTCATGCGTAGAAAAGCCTTATCAGTCGGTTTAAATGCTTTTATAATCCCATTATTGAATTTATTTTGAATTTTTTTTACATTTTTTTAATAAAACAGAGTGTAATTGATTGTTTGCCTCGGGAAACATGGAGCGAAAGCCATCCATAGTCAAGAAAAGTTCATTTATAGTCACTTATGCCTAGCAAAGCCTTATTACTCGGTTTAAATGCCTTTATAATCCCATTATTGAATTTATTTTGAATTGTTTTTACATTTTTTGATTAAAACAGATTGTAATTGATTATTTGCCTCGGGAAACATGGAGCGAAAGCCATCCATTGTCAAGAAAAGATCATTTATAGCCACTCATGCCTAGAAAAGCCTTATTACTCGGTTTAAATGCCTTTATAATCCCATTATTGAATTTATTTTGAATTGTTTTTACATTTTTCGATTAAAACAGATTGTAATTGATTGTTTGCCTCTGGACACATGGAGCGAAAACCATCCATTGTCAAGAAAAGATCATTTATAATCACTCATGCCTAGAAAAGCCTTATTACACGGTTTAAATGCCTTTATAATCCCATTATTGAAGTTATTTTGAATTGTTTTTATATTTTTTGATTAAAACAGATTGTAATTGATTGTTTGCCGTGGGAAACATGGAGCGAAAGCCATCCATAGTTAAGAAAAGTTCATTTATAGTCACTTATGCCTAGCAAAGCCTTATTACTCGGTTTAAATGCCTTTATAATCCCATTATTGAATTTATTTTGAATTGTTTTTACATTTTTTGATTAAAACAGATTGTAATTGATTGTTTGCCTCGGGAAACGTGGAGTGAAAGCCATCCATTGTCAAGAAAAGATCATTTATAGTCACTCATGCCTAGAAAAGCCTTATTACTCGGTTTAAATGCCTTTATAATCCCATTATTGAAGTTATTTTGAATTGTTTTTATATTTTTTAATTAAAACAGATTCTAATTGATTGTTTGCCTCGGGAAACGTGGAGTGAAAGCCATCCATTGTCAAGAAAAGATCATTTATAGTCACTCATGCCTAGAAAAGCCTTATTACTCGGTTTAAATTCCTTTATAATCGCATTATTGAATTTATTTTGAATTTTTTTTGCTTTTTTTGATTAAAACAGATTGTAATTGATTGTTTGCCTCGGGAAACATGGAGCGAAAGCCATCCATAGTCAAGAAAAGTTCATTTATAGTCACTTATGCCTAGCAAAGCCTTATTACTCGGTTTAAATGCCTTTATAATCCCATTATTGAATTTATTTTGAATTGTTTTTACATTTTTTGATTAAAACAGATTGTAATTGATTGTTTACCTCGGGAAACATGGAGCGAAAGCCATCCATAGTCAAGAAAAGTTCATTTATAGTCACTTATGCCTAGCAAAGCCTTATTACTCGGTTTAAATGCCTTTATAATCCCATTATTGAATTTATTTTGAATTGTTTTTACATTTTTTGATTAAAACAGATTGTAATTGATTGTTTACCTCGGGAAACATGGAGCGAAAGCCATCCATAGTCAAGAAAAGTTCATTTATAGTCACTTATGCCTAGCAAAGCCTTATTACTCGGTTTAAATGCCTTTATAATCCCATTATTGAATTTATTTTGAATTGTTTTTATATTTTTTGATTAAAACAGATTGTAATTGATTGTTTGCCGTGGGAAACATGGAGCGAAAGCCATCCATAGTCAAGAAAAGTTCATTTATAGTCACTCATGCCTAGAAAAGCCTTATTACTCGGTTTAAATGCCTTTATAATCCCATTATTGAAGTTATTTTGAATTGTTTTTATATTTTTTGATTAAAACAGATTCTAATTGATTGTTTGCCGTGGGAAACATGGAGCGAAAGCCATCCATTGTCAAGAAAAGTTCATTTATAGTCACTCATGCCTAGAAAAGCCTTATTACTCGGTTTAAATGCCTTTATAATCCCATTATTGAAGTTATTTTGAATTGTTTTTATATTTTTTGATTAAAACAGATTGTAATTGATTGTTTGCCGTGGGAAACATGGGGCGAAAGCCATCCATAGTTAAGAAAAGTTCATTTATAGTCACTTATGCCTAGCAAAGCCTTATTACTCGGTTTAAATGCCTTTATAATCCCATTATTGAATTTATTTTGAATTGTTTTTACATTTTTTGATTAAAACAGATTGTAATTGATTGTTTGCCTCGGGAAACGTGGAGTGAAAGCCATCCATTGTCAAGAAAAGATCATTTATAGTCACTCATGCCTAGAAAAGCCTTATTACTCGGTTTAAATGCCTTTATAATCCCATTATTGAAGTTATTTTGAATTGTTTTTATATTTTTTGATTAAAACAGATTCTAATTGATTGTTTGCCTCGGGAAACGTGGAGTGAAAGCCATCCATTGTCAAGAAAAGATCATTTATAGTCACTCATGCCTAGAAAAGCCTTATTACTCGGTTTAAATTCCTTTATAATCGCATTATTGAATTTATTTTGAATTTTTTTTGCATTTTTTGATTAAAACAGATTGTAATTGATTGTTTGCCTCGGGAAACATGGAGCGAAATCCATCCATAGTCAAGAAAAGTTCATTTATAGTCACTTATGCCTAGCAAAGCCTTATTACTCGGTTTAAATGCCTTTATAATCCCATTATTGAATTTATTTTGAATTGTTTTTACATTTTTTGATTAAAACAGATTGTAATTGATTGTTTACCTCGGGAAACATGGAGCGAAAGCCATCCATAGTCAAGAAAAGTTCATTTATAGTCACTTATGCCTAGCAAAGCCTTATTACTCGGTTTAAATGCCTTTATAATCCCATTATTGAATTTATTTTGAATTGTTTTTATATTTTTTGATTAAAAGAGATTGTAATTGATTGTTTGCCGTGGGAAACATGGAGCGAAAGCCATCCATTGTCAAGAAAAGTTCATTTATAGTCACTCATACCTAGAAAAGCCTTATTACTCGGTTTAAATGCCTTTATAATCCCATTATTGAAGTTATTTTGAATTGTTTTTATATTTTTTGATTAAAACAGATTGTAATTGATTGTTTGCCGTGGGAAACATGGAGCGAAAGCCATCCATTGTCAAGAAAAGTTCATTTATAGTCACTCATACCTAGAAAAGCCTTATTACTCGGTTTAAATGCCTTTATAATCCCATTATTGAAGTTATTTTGAATTGTTTTTATATTTTTTGATTAAAACAGATTCTAATTGATTGTTTGCCTCATGGAAACGTGGAGTGAAAGCCATCCATTGTCAAGAAAAGTTCATTTATAGTCACTTATGCCTAGCAAAGCCTTATTACTCGGTTTAAATGCCTTTATAATCCCATTATTGAATTTATTTTGAATTGTTTTTATGTTTTTTGATTAAAACAGATTGTAATTGATTGTTTGCCGTGGGAAACATGGAGCGAAAGCCATCCATAGTCAAGAAAAGTTCATTTATAGTCACTCATGCCTAGAAAAGCCTTATTACTCGGTTTAAATGCCTTTATAATCCCATTATTGAAGTTATTTTGAATTGTTTTTATATTTTTTGATTAAAACAGATTGTAATTGATTGTTTGCCGTGGGAAACATGGAGCGAAAGCCATCCATTGTCAAGAAAAGTTCATTTATAGTCACTCATGCCTAGAAAAGCCTTATTACTCGGTTTAAATGCCTTTATAATCCCATTATTGAAGTTATTTTGAATTGTTTTTATATTTTTTGATTAAAACAGATTGTAATTGATTGTTTGCCGTGGGAAACATGGAGCGAAAGCCATCCATAGTTAAGAAAAGTTCATTTATAGTCACTTATGCCTAGCAGAGCCTTATTACTCGGTTTAAATGCCTTTATAATGCCATTATTGAATTTATTTTGAATTGTTTTTACATTTTTTGATTAAAACAGATTGTAATTGATTGTTTGCCTCGGGAAACGTGGAGTGAAAGCCATCCATTGTCAAGAAAAGATCATTTATAGTCACTCATGCCTAGAAAAGCCTTATTACTCGGTTTAAATGCCTTTATAATCCCATTATTGAAGTTATTTTGAATTGTTTTTATATTTTTTGATTAAAACAGATTCTAATTGATTGTTTGCCTCGGGAAACGTGGAGCGAAAGCCATCCATTGTCAAGAAAAGATCATTTATAGTCACTCATGCCTAGAAAAGCCTTATTACTCGGTTTAAATTCCTTTATAATCGCATTATTGAATTTATTTTGAATTTTTTTTGCATTTTTTGATTAAAACAGATTGTAATTGATTGTTTGCCTCGGGAAACATGGAGCGAAAGCCATCCATAGTCAAGAAAAGTTCATTTATAGTCACTTATGCCTAGCAAAGCCTTATTACTCGGTTTAAATGCCTTTATAATCCCATTATTGAATTTATTTTGAATTGTTTTTACATTTTTTGATTAAAACAGATTGTAATTGATTGTTTACCTCAGGAAACATGGAGCGAAAGCCATCCATAGTCAAGAAAAGTTCATTTATAGTCACTTATGCCTAGCAAAGCCTTATTACTCGGTTTAAATGCCTTTATAATCCCATTATTGAATTTATTTTGAATTGTTTTTATATTTTTTGATTAAAACAGATTGTAATTGATTGTTTGCCGTGGGAAACATGGAGCGAAAGCCATCCATAGTCAAGAAAAGTTCATTTATAGTCACTCATGCCTAGAAAAGCCTTATTACTCGGTTTAAATGCCTTTATAATCCCATTATTGAAGTTATTTTGAATTGTTTTTATATTTTTTGATTAAAACAGATTGTAATTGATTGTTTGCCGTGGGAAACATGGAGCGAAAGCCATCCATAGTTAAGAAAAGTTCATTTATAGTCACTTATGCCTAGCAAAGCCTTATTACTCGGTTTAAATGCCTTTATAATCCCATTATTGAATTTATTTTGAATTGTTTTTATATTTTTTGATTAAAACAGATTGTAATTGATTGTTTGCCGTGGGAAACATGGAGCGAAAGCCATCCATAGTCAAGAAAAGTTCATTTATAGTCACTCATGCCTAGAAAAGCCTTATTACTCGGTTTAAATGCCTTTATAATCCCATTATTGAAGTTATTTTGAATTGTTTTTATATTTTTTGATTAAAACAGATTGTAATTGATTGTTTGCCGTGGGAAACATGGAGCGAAAGCCATCCATAGTTAAGAAAAGTTCATTTATAGTCACTTATGCCTAGCAAAGCCTTATTACTCGGTTTAAATGCCTTTATAATCCCATTATTGAATTTATTTTGAATTGTTTTTACATTTTTTGATTAAAACAGATTGTAATTGATTGTTTGCCTCGGGAAACGTGGAGTGAAAGCCATCCATTGTCAAGAAAAGATCATTTATAGTCACTCATGCCTAGAAAAGCCTTATTACTCGGTTTAAATGCCTTTATAATCCCATTATTGAAGTTATTTTGAATTGTTTTTATATTTTTTGATTAAAACAGATTCTAATTGATTGTTTGCCTCGGGAAACGTGGAGTGAAAGCCATCCATTGTCAAGAAAAGATCATTTATAGTCACTCATGCCTAGAAAAGCCTTATTACTCGGTTTAAATTCCTTTATAATCGCATTATTGAATTTATTTTGAATTTTTTTTGCATTTTTTGATTAAAACAGATTGTAATTGATTGTTTGCCTCGGGAAACATGGAGCGAAAGCCATCCATAGTCAAGAAAAGTTCATTTATAGTCACTTATGCCTAGCAAAGCCTTATTACTCGGTTTAAATGCCTTTATAATCCCATTATTGAATTTATTTTGAATTGTTTTTACATTTTTTGATTAAAACAGATTGTAATTGATTGTTTACCTCGGGAAACATGGAGCGAAAGCCATCCATAGTCAAGAAAAGTTCATTTATAGTCACTTATGCCTAGCAAAGCCTTATTACTCGGTTTAAATGCCTTTATAATCCCATTATTGAATTTATTTTGAATTGTTTTTACATTTTTTGATTAAAACAGATTGTAATTGATTGTTTACCTCGGGAAACATGGAGCGAAAGCCATCCATAGTCAAGAAAAGTTCATTTGTAGTCACTTATGCCTAGCAAAGCCTTATTACTCGGTTTAAATGCCTTTATAATCCCATTATTGAATTTATTTTGAATTGTTTTTATATTTTTTGATTAAAACAGATTGTAATTGATTGTTTGCCGTGGGAAACATGGAGCGAAAGCCATCCATAGTCAAGAAAAGTTCATTTATAGTCACTCATGCCTAGAAAAGCCTTATTACTCGGTTTAAATGCCTTTATAATCCCATTATTGAAGTTATTTTGAATTGTTTTTATATTTTTTGATTAAAACAGATTGTAATTGATTGTTTGCCGTGGGAAACATGGAGCGAAAGCCATCCATTGTCAAGAAAAGTTCATTTATAGTCACTCATGCCTAGAAAAGCCTTATTACTCGGTTTAAATGCCTTTATAATCCCATTATTGAAGTTATTTTGAATTGTTTTTATATTTTTTGATTAAAACAGATTGTAATTGATTGTTTGCCGTGGGAAACATGGAGCGAAAGCCATCCATAGTTAAGAAAAGTTCATTTATAGTCACTTATGCCTAGCAAAGCCTTATTACTCGGTTTAAATGCCTTTATAATCCCATTATTGAATTTATTTTGAATTGTTTTTATATTTTTTGATTAAAACAGATTGTAATTGATTGTTTGCCGTGGGAAACATGGAGCGAAAGCCATCCATAGTCAAGAAAAGTTCATTTATAGTCACTCATGCCTAGAAAAGCCTTATTACTCGGTTTAAATGCCTTTATAATCCCATTATTGAAGTTATTTTGAATTGTTTTTATATTTTTTGATTAAAACAGATTGTAATTGATTGTTTGCCGTGGGAAACATGGAGCGAAAGCCATCCATAGTTAAGAAAAGTTCATTTATAGTCACTTATGCCTAGCAAAGCCTTATTACTCGGTTTAAATGCCTTTATAATCCCATTATTGAATTTATTTTGAATTGTTTTTACATTTTTTGATTAAAACAGATTGTAATTGATTGTTTGCCTCGGGAAACGTGGAGTGAAAGCCATCCATTGTCAAGAAAAGATCATTTATAGTCACTCATGCCTAGAAAAGCCTTATTACTCGGTTTAAATGCCTTTATAATCCCATTATTGAAGTTATTTTGAATTGTTTTTATATTTTTTGATTAAAACAGATTCTAATTGATTGTTTGCCTCGGGAAACGTGGAGTGAAAGCCATCCATTGTCAAGAAAAGATCATTTATAGTCACTCATGCCTAGAAAAGCCTTATTACTCGGTTTAAATTCCTTTATAATCGCATTATTGAATTTATTTTGAATTTTTTTTGCATTTTTTGATTAAAACAGATTGTAATTGATTGTTTGCCTCGGGAAACATGGAGCGAAAGCCATCCATAGTCAAGAAAAGTTCATTTATAGTCACTTATGCCTAGCAAAGCCTTATTACTCGGTTTAAATGCCTTTATAATCCCATTATTGAATTTATTTTGAATTGTTTTTACATTTTTTGATTAAAACAGATTGTAATTGATTGTTTACCTCGGGAAACATGGAGCGAAAGCCATCCATAGTCAAGAAAAGTTCATTTATAGTCACTTATGCCTAGCAAAGCCTTATTACTCGGTTTAAATGCCTTTATAATCCCATTATTGAATTTATTTTGAATTGTTTTTACATTTTTTGATTAAAACAGATTGTAATTGATTGTTTACCTCGGGAAACATGGAGCGAAAGCCATCCATAGTCAAGAAAAGTTCATTTGTAGTCACTTATGCCTAGCAAAGCCTTATTACTCGGTTTAAATGCCTTTATAATCCCATTATTGAATTTATTTTGAATTGTTTTTATATTTTTTGATTAAAACAGATTGTAATTGATTGTTTGCCGTGGGAAACATGGAGCGAAAGCCATCCATTGTCAAGAAAAGTTCATTTATAGTCACTCATGCCTAGAAAAGCCTTATTACTCGGTTTAAATGCCTTTATAATCCCATTATTGAAGTTATTTTGAATTGTTTTTATATTTTTTGATTAAAACAGATTGTAATTGATTGTTTGCCGTGGGAAACATGGAGCGAAAGCCATCCATAGTTAAGAAAAGTTCATTTATAGTCACTTATGCCTAGCAAAGCCTTATTACTCGGTTTAAATGCCTTTATAATCCCATTATTGAATTTATTTTGAATTGTTTTTACATTTTTTGATTAAAACAGATTGTAATTGATTGTTTGCCTCGGGAAACGTGGAGTGAAAGCCATCCATTGTCAAGAAAAGATCATTTATAGTCACTCATGCCTAGAAAAGCCTTATTACTCGGTTTAAATGCCTTTATAATCCCATTATTGAAGTTATTTTGAATTGTTTTTATATTTTTTGATTAAAACAGATTCTAATTGATTCTTTGCCTCGGGAAACGTGGAGTGAAAGCCATCCATTGTCAAGAAAAGAACATTTATAGTCACTCATGCCTAGAAAAGCCTTATTACTCGGTTTAAATTCCTTTATAATCGCATTATTGAATTTATTTTGAATTTTTTTTGCATTTTTTGATTAAAACAGATTGTAATTGATTGTTTGCCTCGGGAAACATGGAGCGAAAGCCATCCATAGTCAAGAAAAGTTCATTTATAGTCACTTATGCCTAGCAAAGCCTTATTACTCGGTTTAAATGCCTTTATAATCCCATTATTGAATTTATTTTGAATTGTTTTTACATTTTTTGATTAAAACAGATTGTAATTGATTGTTTACCTCGGGAAACATGGAGCGAAAGCCATCCATAGTCAAGAAAAGTTCATTTATAGTCACTTATGCCTAGCAAAGCCTTATTACTCGGTTTAAATGCCTTTATAATCCCATTATTGAATTTATTTTGAATTGTTTTTACATTTTTTGATTAAAACAGATTGTAATTGATTGTTTACCTCGGGAAACATGGAGCGAAAGCCATCCATAGTCAAGAAAAGTTCATTTATAGTCACTTATGCCTAGCAAAGCCTTATTACTCGGTTTAAATGCCTTTATAATCCCATTATTGAATTTATTTTGAATTGTTTTTATATTTTTTGATTAAAACAGATTGTAATTGATTGTTTGCCGTGGGAAACATGGAGCGAAAGCCATCCATAGTCAAGAAAAGTTCATTTATAGTCACTCATGCCTAGAAAAGCCTTATTACTCGGTTTAAATGCCTTTATAATCCCATTATTGAAGTTATTTTGAATTGTTTTTATATTTTTTGATTAAAACAGATTGTAATTGATTGTTTGCCGTGGGAAACATGGAGCGAAAGCCATCCATAGTTAAGAAAAGTTCATTTATAGTCACTTATGCCTAGCAAAGCCTTATTACTCGGTTTAAATGCCTTTATAATCCCATTATTGAATTTATTTTGAATTGTTTTTATATTTTTTGATTAAAACAGATTGTAATTGATTGTTTGCCGTGGGAAACATGGAGCGAAAGCCATCCATAGTCAAGAAAAGTTCATTTATAGTCACTCATGCCTAGAAAAGCCTTATTACTCGGTTTAAATGCCTTTATAATCCCATTATTGAAGTTATTTTGAATTGTTTTTATATTTTTTGATTAAAACATATTGTAATTGATTGTTTGCCGTGGGAAACATGGAGCGAAAGCCATCCATAGTTAAGAAAAGTTCATTTATAGTCACTTATGCCTAGCAAAGCCTTATTACTCGGTTTAAATGCCTTTATAATCCCATTATTGAATTTATTTTGAATTGTTTTTACATTTTTTGATTAAAACAGATTGTAATTGATTGTTTGCCTCGGGAAACGTGGAGTGAAAGCCATCCATTGTCAAGAAAAGATCATTTATAGTCACTCATGCCTAGAAAAGCCTTATTACTCGGTTTAAATGCCTTTATAATCCCATTATTGAAGTTATTTTGAATTGTTTTTATATTTTTTGATTAAAACAGATTCTAATTGATTGTTTGCCTCGGGAAACGTGGAGTGAAAGCCATCCATTGTCAAGAAAAGATCATTTATAGTCACTCATGCCTAGAAAAGCCTTATTACTCGGTTTAAATTCCTTTATAATCGCATTATTGAATTTATTTTGAATTTTTTTTGCATTTTTTGATTAAAACAGATTGTAATTGATTGTTTGCCTCGGGAAACATGGAGCGAAAGCCATCCATAGTCAAGAAAAGTTCATTTATAGTCACTTATGCCTAGCAAAGCCTTATTACTCGGTTTAAATGCCTTTATAATCCCATTATTGAATTTATTTTGAATTGTTTTTACATTTTTTGATTAAAACAGATTGTAATTGATTGTTTACCTCGGGAAACATGGAGCGAAAGCCATCCATAGTCAAGAAAAGTTCATTTATAGTCACTTATGCCTAGCAAAGCCTTATTACTCGGTTTAAATGCCTTTATAATCCCATTATTGAATTTATTTTGAATTGTTTTTACATTTTTTGATTAAAACAGATTGTAATTGATTGTTTACCTCGGGAAACATGGAGCGAAAGCCATCCATAGTCAAGAAAAGTTCATTTGTAGTCACTTATGCCTAGCAAAGCCTTATTACTCGGTTTAAATGCCTTTATAATCCCATTATTGAATTTATTTTGAATTGTTTTTATATTTTTTGATTAAAACAGATTGTAATTGATTGTTTGCCGTGGGAAACATGGAGCGAAAGCCATCCATAGTCAAGAAAAGTTCATTTATAGTCACTCATGCCTAGAAAAGCCTTATTACTCGGTTTAAATGCCTTTATAATCCCATTATTGAAGTTATTTTGAATTGTTTTTATATTTTTTGATTAAAACAGATTGTAATTGATTGTTTGCCGTGGGAAACATGGAGCGAAAGCCATCCATAGTTAAGAAAAGTTCATTTATAGTCACTTATGCCTAGCAAAGCCTTATTACTCGGTTTAAATGCCTTTATAATCCCATTATTGAATTTATTTTGAATTGTTTTTACATTTTTTGATTAAAACAGATTGTAATTGATTGTTTGCCTCGGGAAACGTGGAGTGAAAGCCATCCATTGTCAAGAAAAGATCATTTATAGTCACTCATGCCTAGAAAAGCCTTATTACTCGGTTTAAATGCCTTTATAATCCCATTATTGAAGTTATTTTGAATTGTTTTTATATTTTTTGATTAAAACAGATTCTAATTGATTCTTTGCCTCGGGAAACGTGGAGTGAAAGCCATCCATTGTCAAGAAAAGATCATTTATAGTCACTCATGCCTAGAAAAGCCTTATTACTCGGTTTAAATTCCTTTATAATCGCATTATTGAATTTATTTTGAATTTTTTTTGCATTTTTTGATTAAAACAGATTGTAATTGATTGTTTGCCTCGGGAAACATGGAGCGAAAGCCATCCATAGTCAAGAAAAGTTCATTTATAGTCACTTATGCCTAGCAAAGCCTTATTACTCGGTTTAAATGCCTTTATAATCCCATTATTGAATTTATTTTGAATTGTTTTTACATTTTTTGATTAAAACAGATTGTAATTGATTGTTTACCTCGGGAAACATGGAGCGAAAGCCATCCATAGTCAAGAAAAGTTCATTTATAGTCACTTATGCCTAGCAAAGCCTTATTACTCGGTTTAAATGCCTTTATAATCCCATTATTGAATTTATTTTGAATTGTTTTTATATTTTTTGATTAAAACAGATTGTAATTGATTGTTTGCCGTGGGAAACATGGAGCGAAAGCCATCCATTGTCAAGAAAAGTTCATTTATAGTCACTCATACCTAGAAAAGCCTTATTACTCGGTTTAAATGCCTTTATAATCCCATTATTGAAGTTATTTTGAATTGTTTTTATATTTTTTGATTAAAACAGATTCTAATTGATTGTTTGCCGTGGGAAACATGGAGCTAAAGCCATCCATTGTCAAGAAAAGTTCATTTATAGTCACTCATACCTAGAAAAGCCTTATTACTCGGTTTAAATGCCTTTATAATCTCATTATTGAAGTTATTTTGAATTGTTTTTATATTTTTTGATTAAAACAGATTCTAATTGATTGTTTGCCTCATGGAAACGTGGAGTGAAAGCCATCCATTGTCAAGAAAAGTTCATTTATAGTCACTTATGCCTAGCAAAGCCTTATTACTCGGTTTAAATGCCTTTATAATCCCATTATTGAATTTATTTTGAATTGTTTTTATGTTTTTTGATTAAAACAGATTGTAATTGATTGTTTGCCGTGGGAAACATGGAGCGAAAGCCATCCATAGTCAAGAAAAGTTCATTTATAGTCACTCATGCCTAGAAAAGCCTTATTACTCGGTTTAAATGCCTTTATAATCCCATTATTGAAGTTATTTTGAATTGTTTTTATATTTTTTGATTAAAACAGATTGTAATTGATTGTTTGCCGTGGGAAACATGGAGCGAAAGCCATCCATTGTCAAGAAAAGTTCATTTATAGTCACTCATGCCTAGAAAAGCCTTATTACTCGGTTTAAATGCCTTTATAATCCCATTATTGAAGTTATTTTGAATTGTTTTTATATTTTTTGATTAAAACAGATTGTAATTGATTGTTTGCCGTGGGAAACATGGAGCGAAAGCCATCCATAGTTAAGAAAGGTTCATTTATAGTCACTTATGCCTAGCAGAGCCTTATTACTCGGTTTAAATGCCTTTATAATCCCATTATTGAATTTATTTTGAATTGTTTTTACATTTTTTGATTAAAACAGATTGTAATTGATTGTTTGCCTCGGGAAACGTGGAGTGAAAGCCATCCATTGTCAAGAAAAGATCATTTATAAACACTCATGCCTAGAAAAGCCTTATTACTCGGTTTAAATGCCTTTATAATCCCATTATTGAAGTTATTTTGAATTGTTTTTATATTTTTTGATTAAAACAGATTCTAATTGATTGTTTGCCACGGGAAACGTGGAGTGAAAGCCATCCATTGTCAAGAAAAGATCATTTATAGTCACTCATGCCTAGAAAAGCCTTATTACTCGGTTTAAATTCCTTTATAATCGCATTATTGAATTTATTTTGAATTTTTTTTGCATTTTTTGATTAAAACAGATTGTAATTGATTGTTTGCCTCGGGAAACATGGAGCGAAAGCCATCCATAGTCAAGAAAAGTTCATTTATAGTCACTTATGCCTAGCAAAGCCTTATTACTCGGTTTAAATGCCTTTATAATCCCATTATTGAATTTATTTTGAATTGTTTTTACATTTTTTGATTAAAACAGATTGTAATTGATTGTTTACCTCGGGAAACATGGAGCGAAAGCCATCCATAGTCAAGAAAAGTTCATTTATAGTCACTTATGCCTAGCAAAGCCTTATTACTCGGTTTAAATGCCTTTATAATCCCATTATTGAATTTATTTTGAATTGTTTTTATATTTTTTGATTAAAACAGATTGTAATTGATTGTTTGCCGTGGGAAACATGGAGCGAAAGACATCCATAGTCAAGAAAAGTTCATTTATAGTCACTCATGCCTAGAAAAGCCTTATTACTCGGTTTAAATGCCTTTATAATCCCATTATTGAAGTTATTTTGAATTGTTTTTATATTTTTTGATTAAAACAGATTGTAATTGATTGTTTGCCGTGGGAAACATGGAGCGAAAGCCATCCATTGTCAAGAAAAGTTCATTTATAGTCACTCATGCCTAGAAAAGCCTTATTACTCGGTTTAAATGCCTTTATAATCCCATTATTGAAGTTATTTTGAATTGTTTTTATATTTTTTGATTAAAACAGATTGTAATTGATTGTTTGCCGTGGGAAACATGGAGCGAAAGCCATCCATAGTTAAGAAAAGTTCATTTATAGTCACTTATGCCTAGCAAAGCCTTATTACTCGGTTTAAATGCCTTTATAATCCCATTATTGAATTTATTTTGAATTGTTTTTACATTTTTTGATTAAAACAGATTGTAATTGATTGTTTGCCTCGGGAAACGTGGAGTGAAAGCCATCCATTGTCAAGAAAAGATCATTTATAGTCACTCATGCCTAGAAAAGCCTTATTACTCGGTTTAAATGCCTTTATAATCCCATTATTGAAGTTATTTTGAATTGTTTTTATATTTTTTGATTAAAACAGATTGTAATTGATTGTTTGCCGTGGGAAACATGGAGCGAAAGACATCCATAGTCAAGAAAAGTTCATTTATAGTCACTCATGCCTAGAAAAGCCTTATTACTCGGTTTAAATGCCTTTATAATCCCATTATTGAAGTTATTTTGAATTGTTTTTATATTTTTTGATTAAAACAGATTGTAATTGATTGTTTGCCGTGGGAAACATGGAGCGAAAGCCATCCATTGTCAAGAAAAGTTCATTTATAGTCACTCATGCCTAGAAAAGCCTTATTACTCGGTTTAAATGCCTTTATAATCCCATTATTGAAGTTATTTTGAATTGTTTTTATATTTTTTGATTAAAACAGATTGTAATTGATTGTTTGCCGTGGGAAACATGGAGCGAAAGCCATCCATAGTTAAGAAAAGTTCATTTATAGTCACTTATGCCTAGCAAAGCCTTATTACTCGGTTTAAATGCCTTTATAATCCCATTATTGAATTTATTTTGAATTGTTTTTACATTTTTTGATTAAAACAGATTGTAATTGATTGTTTGCCTCGGGAAACGTGGAGTGAAAGCCATCCATTGTCAAGAAAAGATCATTTATAGTCACTCATGCCTAGAAAAGCCTTATTACTCGGTTTAAATGCCTTTATAATCCCATTATTGAAGTTATTTTGAATTGTTTTTATATTTTTTGATTAAAACAGATTCTAATTGATTGTTTGCCTCGGGAAACGTGGAGTGAAAGCCATCCATTGTCAAGAAAAGATCATTTATAGTCACTCATGCCTAGAAAAGCCTTATTACTCGGTTTAAATTCCTTTATAATCGCATTATTGAATTTATTTTGAATTTTTTTTGCATTTTTTGATTAAAACAGATTGTAATTGATTGTTTGCCTCGGGAAACATGGAGCGAAAGCCATCCATAGTCAAGAAAAGTTCATTTATAGTCACTTATGCCTAGCAAAGCCTTATTACTCGGTTTAAATGCCTTTATAATCCCATTATTGAATTTATTTTGAATTGTTTTTACATTTTTTGATTAAAACAGATTGTAATTGATTGTTTACCTCGGGAAACATGGAGCGAAAGCCATCCATAGTCAAGAAAAGTTCATTTATAGTCACTTATGCCTAGCAAAGCCTTATTACTCGGTTTAAATGCCTTTATAATCCCATTATTGAATTTATTTTGAATTGTTTTTATATTTTTTGATTAAAACAGATTGTAATTGATTGTTTGCCGTGGGAAACATGGAGCGAAAGACATCCATAGTCAAGAAAAGTTCATTTATAGTCACTCATGCCTAGAAAAGCCTTATTACTCGGTTTAAATGCCTTTATAATCCCATTATTGAAGTTATTTTGAATTGTTTTTATATTTTTTGATTAAAACAGATTGTAATTGATTGTTTGCCGTGGGAAACATGGAGCGAAAGCCATCCATTGTCAAGAAAAGTTCATTTATAGTCACTCATGCCTAGAAAAGCCTTATTACTCGGTTTAAATGCCTTTATAATCCCATTATTGAAGTTATTTTGAATTGTTTTTATATTTTTTGATTAAAACAGATTGTAATTGATTGTTTGCCGTGGGAAACATGGAGCGAAAGCCATCCATAGTTAAGAAAAGTTCATTTATAGTCACTTATGCCTAGCAAAGCCTTATTACTCGGTTTAAATGCCTTTATAATCCCATTATTGAATTTATTTTGAATTGTTTTTACATTTTTTGATTAAAACAGATTGTAATTGATTGTTTGCCTCGGGAAACGTGGAGTGAAAGCCATCCATTGTCAAGAAAAGATCATTTATAGTCACTCATGCCTAGAAAAGCCTTATTACTCGGTTTAAATGCCTTTATAATCCCATTATTGAAGTTATTTTGAATTGTTTTTATATTTTTTGATTAAAACAGATTCTAATTGATTGTTTGCCTCGGGAAACGTGGAGTGAAAGCCATCCATTGTCAAGAAAAGATCATTTATAGTCACTCATGCCTAGAAAAGCCTTATTACTCGGTTTAAATTCCTTTATAATCGCATTATTGAATTTATTTTGAATTTTTTTTGCATTTTTTGATTAAAACAGATTGTAATTGATTGTTTGCCTCGGGAAACATGGAGCGAAAGCCATCCATAGTCAAGAAAAGTTCATTTATAGTCACTTATGCCTAGCAAAGCCTTATTACTCGGTTTAAATGCCTTTATAATCCCATTATTGAATTTATTTTGAATTGTTTTTACATTTTTTGATTAAAACAGATTGTAATTGATTGTTTACCTCGGGAAACATGGAGCGAAAGCCATCCATAGTCAAGAAAAGTTCATTTATAGTCACTTATGCCTAGCAAAGCCTTATTACTCGGTTTAAATGCCTTTATAATCCCATTACTGAATTTATTTTGAATTGTTTTTATATTTTTTGATTAAAACAGATTGTAATTGATTGTTTGCCGTGGGAAACATGGAGCGAAAGCCATCCATTGTCAAGAAAAGTTCATTTATAGTCACTCATACCTAGAAAAGCCTTATTACTCGGTTTAAATGCCTTTATAATCCCATTATTGAAGTTATTTTGAATTGTTTTTATATTTTTTGATTAAAACAGATTGTAATTGATTGTTTGCCGTGGGAAACATGGAGCGAAAGCCATCCATTGTCAAGAAAAGTTCATTTATAGTCACTCATACCTAGAAAAGCCTTATTACTCGGTTTAAATGCCTTTATAATCCCATTATTGAAGTTATTTTGAATTGTTTTTATATTTTTTGATTAAAACAGATTCTAATTGATTGTTTGCCTCATGGAAACGTGGAGTGAAAGCCATCCATTGTCAAGAAAAGTTCATTTATAGTCACTTATGCCTAGCAAAGCCTTATTACTCGGTTTAAATGCCTTTATAATCCCATTATTGAATTTATTTTGAATTGTTTTTATATTTTTTGATTAAAACAGATTGTAATTGATTGTTTGCCGTGGGAAACATGGAGCGAAAGCCATCCATAGTCAAGAAAAGTTCATTTATAGTCACTCATGCCTAGAAAAGCCTTATTACTCGGTTTAAATGCCTTTATAATCCCATTATTGAAGTTATTTTGAATTGTTTTTATATTTTTTGATTAAAACAGATTGTAATTGATTGTTTGCCGTGGGAAACATGGAGCGAAAGCCATCCATTGTCAAGAAAAGTTCATTTATAGTCACTCATACCTAGAAAAGCCTTATTACTCGGTTTAAATGCCTTTATAATCCCATTATTGAAGTTATTTTGAATTGTTTTTATATTTTTTGATTAAAACAGATTGTAATTGATTGTTTGCCGTGGGAAACATGGAGCGAAAGCCATCCATTGTCAAGAAAAGTTCATTTATTGTCACTCATACCTAGAAAAGCCTTATTACTCGGTTTAAATGCCTTTATAATCCCATTATTGAAGTTATTTTGAATTGTTTTTATATTTTTTGATTAAAACAGATTCTAATTGATTGTTTGTGTCATGGAAACGTGGAGTGAAAGCCATCCATTGTCAAGAAAAGTTCATTTATAGTCACTTATGCCTAGCAAAGCCTTATTACTCGGTTTAAATGCCTTTATAATCCCATTATTGAATTTATTTTGAATTGTTTTTATATTTTTTGATTAAAACAGATTGTAATTGATTGTTTGCCGTGGGAAACATGGAGCGAAAGCCATCCATAGTCAAGAAAAGTTCATTTATAGTCACTCATGCCTAGAAAAGCCTTATTACTCGGTTTAAATGCCTTTATAATCCCATTATTGAAGTTATTTTGAATTGTTTTTATATTTTTTGATTAAAACAGATTGTAATTGATTGTTTGCCGTGGGAAACATGGAGCGAAAGCCATCCATTGTCAAGAAAAGTTCATTTATAGTCACTCATGCCTAGAAAAGCCTTATTACTCGGTTTAAATGCCTTTATAATCCCATTATTGAAGTTATTTTGAATTGTTTTTATATTTTTTGATTAAAACAGATTGTAATTGATTGTTTGCCGTGGGAAACATGGAGCGAAAGCCATCCATAGTTAAGAAAAGTTCATTTATAGTCACTTATGCCTAGCAGAGCCTTATTACTCGGTTTAAATGCCTTTATAATCCCATTATTGAATTTATTTTGAATTGTTTTTACATTTTTTGATTAAAACAGATTGTAATTGATTGTTTGCCTTGGGAAACGTGGAGTGAAAGCCATCCATTGTCAAGAAAAGATCATTTATAGTCGCTCATGCCTAGAAAAGCCTTATTACTCGGTTTAAATGCCTTTATAATCCCATTATTGAAGTTATTTTGAATTGTTTTTATATTTTTTGATTAAAACAGATTCTAATTGATTGTTTGCCTCGGGAAACGTGGAGTGAAAGCCATCCATTGTCAAGAAAAGATCATTTATAGTCACTCATGCCTAGAAAAGCCTTATTACTCGGTTTAAATTCCTTTATAATCGCATTATTGAAGTTATTTTGAATTGTTTTTATATTTTTTGATTAAAACAGATTCTAATTGATTGTTTGCCTCATGGAAACGTGGAGTGAAAGCCATCCATTGTCAAGAAAAGTTCATTTATAGTCACTTATGCCTAGCAAAGCCTTATTACTCGGTTTAAATGCCTTTATAATCCCATTATTGAATTTATTTTGAATTGTTTTTATATTTTTTGATTAAAACAGATTGTAATTGATTGTTTGCCGTGGGAAACATGGAGCGAAAGCCATCCATAGTCAAGAAAAGTTCATTTATAGTCACTTATGCCTAGCAAAGCCTTATTACTCGGTTTAAATGCCTTTATAATCCCATTATTGAATTTATTTTGAATTGTTTTTATATTTTTTGATTAAAACAGATTGTAATTGATTGTTTGCCGTGGGAAACATGGAGCGAAAGACATCCATAGTCAAGAAAAGTTCATTTATAGTCACTCATGCCTAGAAAAGCCTTATTACTCGGTTTAAATGCCTTTATAATCCCATTATTGAAGTTATTTTGAATTGTTTTTATATTTTTTGATTAAAACAGATTGTAATTGATTGTTTGCCGTGGGAAACATGGAGCGAAAGCCATCCATTGTCAAGAAAAGTTCATTTATAGTCACTCATGCCTAGAAAAGCCTTATTACTCGGTTTAAATGCCTTTATAATCCCATTATTGAAGTTATTTTGAATTGTTTTTATATTTTTTGATTAAAACAGATTGTAATTGATTGTTTGCCGTGGGAAACATGGAGCGAAAGCCATCCATAGTTAAGAAAAGTTCATTTATAGTCACTTATGCCTAGCAAAGCCTTATTACTCGGTTTAAATGCCTTTATAATCCCATTATTGAATTTATTTTGAATTGTTTTTACATTTTTTGATTAAAACAGATTGTAATTGATTGTTTGCCTCGGGAAACGTGGAGTGAAAGCCATCCATTGTCAAGAAAAGATCATTTATAGTCACTCATGCCTAGAAAAGCCTTATTACTCGGTTTAAATGCCTTTATAATCCCATTATTGAAGTTATTTTGAATTGTTTTTATATTTTTTGATTAAAACAGATTCTAATTGATTGTTTGCCTCGGGAAACGTGGAGTGAAAGCCATCCATTGTCAAGAAAAGATCATTTATAGTCACTCATGCCTAGAAAAGCCTTATTACTCGGTTTAAATTCCTTTATAATCGCATTATTGAATTTATTTTGAATTTTTTTTGCATTTTTTGATTAAAACAGATTGTAATTGATTGTTTGCCTCGGGAAACATGGAGCGAAAGCCATCCATAGTCAAGAAAAGTTCATTTATAGTCACTTATGCCTAGCAAAGCCTTATTACTCGGTTTAAATGCCTTTATAATCCCATTATTGAATTTATTTTGAATTGTTTTTACATTTTTTGATTAAAACAGATTGTAATTGATTGTTTACCTCGGGAAACATGGAGCGAAAGCCATCCATAGTCAAGAAAAGTTCATTTATAGTCACTTATGCCTAGCAAAGCCTTATTACTCGGTTTAAATGCCTTTATAATCCCATTACTGAATTTATTTTGAATTGTTTTTATATTTTTTGATTAAAACAGATTGTAATTGATTGTTTGCCGTGGGAAACATGGAGCGAAAGCCATCCATTGTCAAGAAAAGTTCATTTATAGTCACTCATACCTAGAAAAGCCTTATTACTCGGTTTAAATGCCTTTATAATCCCATTATTGAAGTTATTTTGAATTGTTTTTATATTTTTTGATTAAAACAGATTGTAATTGATTGTTTGCCGTGGGAAACATGGAGCGAAAGCCATCCATTGTCAAGAAAAGTTCATTTATAGTCACTCATACCTAGAAAAGCCTTATTACTCGGTTTAAATGCCTTTATAATCCCATTATTGAAGTTATTTTGAATTGTTTTTATATTTTTTGATTAAAACAGATTCTAATTGATTGTTTGCCTCATGGAAACGTGGAGTGAAAGCCATCCATTGTCAAGAAAAGTTCATTTATAGTCACTTATGCCTAGCAAAGCCTTATTACTCGGTTTAAATGCCTTTATAATCCCATTATTGAATTTATTTTGAATTGTTTTTATATTTTTTGATTAAAACAGATTGTAATTGATTGTTTGCCGTGGGAAACATGGAGCGAAAGCCATCCATAGTCAAGAAAAGTTCATTTATAGTCACTCATGCCTAGAAAAGCCTTATTACTCGGTTTAAATGCCTTTATAATCCCATTATTGAAGTTATTTTGAATTGTTTTTATATTTTTTGATTAAAACAGATTGTAATTGATTGTTTGCCGTGGGAAACATGGAGCGAAAGCCATCCATTGTCAAGAAAAGTTCATTTATAGTCACTCATACCTAGAAAAGCCTTATTACTCGGTTTAAATGCCTTTATAATCCCATTATTGAAGTTATTTTGAATTGTTTTTATATTTTTTGATTAAAACAGATTGTAATTGATTGTTTGCCGTGGGAAACATGGAGCGAAAGCCATCCATTGTCAAGAAAAGTTCATTTATTGTCACTCATACCTAGAAAAGCCTTATTACTCGGTTTAAATGCCTTTATAATCCCATTATTGAAGTTATTTTGAATTGTTTTTATATTTTTTGATTAAAACAGATTCTAATTGATTGTTTGTGTCATGGAAACGTGGAGTGAAAGCCATCCATTGTCAAGAAAAGTTCATTTATAGTCACTTATGCCTAGCAAAGCCTTATTACTCGGTTTAAATGCCTTTATAATCCCATTATTGAATTTATTTTGAATTGTTTTTATATTTTTTGATTAAAACAGATTGTAATTGATTGTTTGCCGTGGGAAACATGGAGCGAAAGCCATCCATAGTCAAGAAAAGTTCATTTATAGTCACTCATGCCTAGAAAAGCCTTATTACTCGGTTTAAATGCCTTTATAATCCCATTATTGAAGTTATTTTGAATTGTTTTTATATTTTTTGATTAAAACAGATTGTAATTGATTGTTTGCCGTGGGAAACATGGAGCGAAAGCCATCCATTGTCAAGAAAAGTTCATTTATAGTCACTCATGCCTAGAAAAGCCTTATTACTCGGTTTAAATGCCTTTATAATCCCATTATTGAAGTTATTTTGAATTGTTTTTATATTTTTTGATTAAAACAGATTGTAATTGATTGTTTGCCGTGGGAAACATGGAGCGAAAGCCATCCATAGTTAAGAAAAGTTCATTTATAGTCACTTATGCCTAGCAGAGCCTTATTACTCGGTTTAAATGCCTTTATAATCCCATTATTGAATTTATTTTGAATTGTTTTTACATTTTTTGATTAAAACAGATTGTAATTGATTGTTTGCCTTGGGAAACGTGGAGTGAAAGCCATCCATTGTCAAGAAAAGATCATTTATAGTCGCTCATGCCTAGAAAAGCCTTATTACTCGGTTTAAATGCCTTTATAATCCCATTATTGAAGTTATTTTGAATTGTTTTTATATTTTTTGATTAAAACAGATTCTAATTGATTGTTTGCCTCGGGAAACGTGGAGTGAAAGCCATCCATTGTCAAGAAAAGATCATTTATAGTCACTCATGCCTAGAAAAGCCTTATTACTCGGTTTAAATTCCTTTATAATCGCATTATTGAATTTATTTTGAATTTTTTTTGCATTTTTTGATTAAAACAGATTGTAATTGATTGTTTGCCTCGGGAAACATGGAGCGAAAGCCATCCATAGTCAAGAAAAGTTCATTTATAGTCACTTATGCCTAGCAAAGCCTTATTACTCGGTTTAAATGCCTTTATAATCCCATTATTGAATTTATTTTGAATTGTTTTTACATTTTTTGATTAAAACAGATTGTAATTGATTGTTTACCTCGGGAAACATGGAGCGAAAGCCATCCATAGTCAAGAAAAGTTCATTTATAGTCACTTATGCCTAGCAAAGCCTTATTACTCGGTTTAAATGCCTTTATAATCCCATTATTGAATTTATTTTGAATTGTTTTTATATTTTTTGATTAAAACAGATTGTAATTGATTGTTTGCCGTGGGAAACATGGAGCGAAAGCCATCCATTGTCAAGAAAAGTTCATTTATAGTCACTCATACCTAGAAAAGCCTTATTACTCGGTTTAAATGCCTTTATAATCCCATTATTGAAGTTATTTTGAATTGTTTTTATATTTTTTGATTAAAACAGATTGTAATTGATTGTTTGCCGTGGGAAACATGGAGCGAAAGCCATCCATTGTCAAGAAAAGTTCATTTATAGTCACTCATACCTAGAAAAGCCTTATTACTCGGTTTAAATGCCTTTATAATCCCATTATTGAAGTTATTTTGAATTGTTTTTATATTTTTTGATTAAAACAGATTCTAATTGATTGTTTGCCTCGGGAAACGTGGAGTGAAAGCCATCCATTGTCAAGAAAAGATCATTTATAGTCACTCATGCCTAGAAAAGCCTTATTACTCGGTTTAAATGCCTTTATAATCCCATTATTGAAGTTATTTTGAATTGTTTTTATATTTTTTGATTAAAACAGATTCTAATTGATTGTTTGCCTCGGGAAACGTGGAGTGAAAGCCATCCATTGTCAAGAAAAGATCATTTATAGTCACTCATGCCTAGAAAAGCCTTATTACTCGGTTTAAATTCCTTTATAATCGCATTATTGAATTTATTTTGAATTTTTTTTGCATTTTTTGATTAAAACAGATTGTAATTGATTGTTTGCCTCGGGAAACATGGAGCGAAAGCCATCCATAGTCAAGAAAAGTTCATTTATAGTCACTTATGCCTAGCAAAGCCTTATTACTCGGTTTAAATGCCTTTATAATCCCATTATTGAATTTATTTTGAATTGTTTTTACATTTTTTGATTAAAACAGATTGTAATTGATTGTTTGCCTCGGGAAACATGGAGCGAAAGCCATCCATTGTCAAGAAAAGATCATTTATAGCCACTCATGCCTAGAAAAGCCTTATTACTCGGTTTAAATGCCTTTATAATCCCATTATTGAATTTATTTTGAATTGTTTTTACATTTTTTGATTAAAACAGATTGTAATTGATTGTTTACCTCGGGAAACATGGAGCGAAAGCCATCCATAGTCAAGAAAAGTTCATTTACAGTCACTTATGCCTAGCAAAGCCTTATTACTCGGTTTAAATGCCTTTATAATCCCATTATTGAATTTATTTTGAATTTTTTTTACATTTTTTGATTAAAACATATTGTAATTGATTGTTTGCCTTGGGAAACATGGAGCAAAACCCATCCATTGTCAAGAATAGATTATTTATAGTCACTCATGCCTAGAAAAGCCTTATTACTCGGTTTAAATGCTTTTATAATCCCATTATTGAATTTATTTTGAATTGTTTTTACATTTTTTGATTAAAACAGATTGTAATTGATTGTTTGCCGTGGGAAACATGGAGCGAAAGACATCCATAGTCAAGAAAAGTTCATTTATAGTCACTCATGCCTAGAAAAGCCTTATTACTCGGTTTAAATGCCTTTATAATCCCATTATTGAAGTTATTTTGAATTGTTTTTATATTTTTTGATTAAAACAGATTGTAATTGATTGTTTGCCGTGGGAAACATGGAGCGAAAGCCATCCATTGTCAAGAAAAGTTCATTTATAGTCACTCATGCCTAGAAAAGCCTTATTACTCGGTTTAAATGCCTTTATAATCCCATTATTGAAGTTATTTTGAATTGTTTTTATATTTTTTGATTAAAACAGATTGTAATTGATGGTTTGCCTTGGGAAACATGGAGCGAAAGCCATCCATCGTCAAGAAAAGTTCATTTATAGTCACTCATGCCTAGAAAAGCCTTAATACTCGTTTTAAATGCTTTTATAATCCCATAATTGAATTTAATTTGAATCTTTTTACATTTTTTGATTAAAACAGAT
The DNA here is from genome assembly GCF_053813885.1 of Theobroma cacao. Classification (NCBI taxonomy): domain Eukaryota; kingdom Viridiplantae; phylum Streptophyta; class Magnoliopsida; order Malvales; family Malvaceae; genus Theobroma; species Theobroma cacao. The sequence continues at coordinate 29,099,459 of NC_142645.1, read as the reverse complement.
TCTAATTGATTGGTTGCCTCGGGAAACGTGGAGCAAAACCCATCCATTGTCAAGAATAGATTATTTATAGTCACTCATGCCTAGAAAAGCCTTATTACTCGGTTTAAATGCCTTTATAATCCCATTATTGAATTTATTTTGAATTGTTTTTACATTTTTTGATTAAAACAGATTGTAATTGATTGTTTGCCTCGGGAAACATGGAGCGAAAGCCATCCATTGTCAAGAAAAGATCATTTATAGTCACTCATGCCTAGAAAAGCCTTATTACTCGGTTTAAATGCCTTTATAATCCCATTATTGAATTTATTTTGAATTTTTTTTACATTTTTTGATTAAAACAGATTGTAATTGATTGTTTACCTCGGGAAACATGGAGCGAAAGCCATCCATAGTCAAGAAAAGTTCATTTATAGTCACTTATGCCTAGCAAAGCCTTATTACTCGGTTTAAATGCCTTTATAATCCCATTATTGAATTTATTTTGAATTGTTTTTATATTTTTTGATTAAAACAGATTGTAATTGACTGTTTGCCGTGGGAAACATGGACCGAAAGCCATCCATTGTCAAGAAAAGATCATTTATAGTCACTCATGCCTAGAAAAGCCTTATTACTCGGTTTAAATGCCTTTATAATCCCATTATTGAAGTTATTTTGAATTGTTGTTATATTTTTTGATTAAAACAGATTGTAATTGATTGTTTGCCTTGGGAAACATGGAGCGAAAGCCATCCATCGTCAAGAAAAGTTCATTTATAGTCACTCATGCCTACAAAAGCCTTAATACTCGTTTTAAATGCTTTTATAATCCCATAATTGAATTTAAGTTGAATCTTTTTACATTTTTTGATTAAAACAGATTCTAATTGATTGTTTGCCTCGGGAAACGTGGAGTGAAAGCCATCCATTGTCAAGAAAGGATCATTTATAGTCACTCATGCCTAGAAAAGCCTTATTACTCGGTTTAAATACCTTTATAATCGCATTATTGAATTTATTTTGAAATTTTTTTACATTTTTTGATTGAAACAGATTGTAATTGATTGTTTGCCTCGGGAAACATGGAGCGAAAGCCATCCATAGTCAAGAAGAGTTCATTTATAGTCACTTATGCCTAGCAAAGCCTTATTACTCGGTTTAAATGCCTTTATAATCCCATTATTGAATTTATTTTGAATTGTTTTTATATTTTTTAATTAAAACAGATTGTAATTGACTGTTTGCCTCGGGAAACATGGAGCGAAAGCCATCCATTGTCAAGAAAAGATCATTTATAGCCACTCATGCCTAGAAAAGCCTTATTACTCGGTTTAAATGCCTTTATAATCCCGTTATTGAATTTATTTTGAATTGTTTTTACATTTTTTGATTAAAACAGATTGTAATTGATTGTTTGCCTCGGGAAACATGGAGCGAAAACCATCCATTGTCAAGAAAAGATCATTTATAGTCACTCATGCCTAGAAAAGCCTTATTACTCGGTTTAAATGCCTTTATAATCCCATTATTGAATTTATTTTGAATTTTTTTTACATTTTTTGATTAAAACAGATTGTAATTGATTGTTTACCTCGGGAAACATGGAGCGAAAGCCATCCATAGTCAAGAAAAGTTCATTTACAGTCACTTATGCCTAGCAAAGCCTTATTACTCGGTTTAAATGCCTTTATAATCCCATTATTGAATTTATTTTGAATTTTTTTTACATTTTTTGATTAAAACATATTGTAATTGATTGTTTGCCTCGGGAAACATGGAGCAAAACCCATCCATTGTCAACAATAGATCATTTATAGTCACTCATGCCTAGAAAAGCCTTATCACTCGGTTTAAATGCTTTTATAATCCCATTATTGAATTTATTTTGAATTTTTTTTACATTTTTTTAATAAAACAGATTGTAATTGATTGTTTGCCTCGGGAAACATGGAGCGAAAGCCATCCATAGTCAAGAAAAGTTCATTTATAGTCACTTATGCCTAGCAAAGCCTTATTACTCGGTTTAAATGCCTTTATAATCCCATTATTGAATTTATTTTGAATTGTTTTTATATTTTTTGATTAAAACAGATTGTAATTGATTGTTTGCCGTGGGAAACATGGAGCGAAAGCCATCCATTGTCAAGAAAAGTTCATTTATAGTCACTCATGCCTAGAAAAGCCTTATTACTCGGTTTAAATGCCTTTATAATCCCATTATTGAAGTTATTTTGAATTGTTTTTATATTTTTAGATTAAAACATATTGTAATTGATTGTTTGCCGTGGGAAACATGGAGCGAAAGCCATCCATTGTCAAGAAAAGTTCATTTATAGCCACTCATGCCTAGAAAAGCCTTATTACTCGGTTTAAATGCCTTTATAATCCCATTATTGAAGTTATTTTGAATTGTTTTTATATTTTTTGATTAAAACAGATATTAATTGATTGTTTGCCGTGGGAAACATGGAGCGAAATCCATCCATAGTCAAGAAAAGTTCATTTATAGTCACTTATGCCTAGCAAAGCCTTATTACTCGGTTTAAATGCCTTTATAATCCCATTATTGAATTTATTTTGAATTGTTTTTACATTTTTTGATTAAAACAGATTGTAATTGATTGTTTGCCTCGGGAAACATGGAGCGAAAGCCATCCATTGTCAAGAAAAGATCATTTATAGCCACTCATGCCTAGAAAAGCCTTATTACTCGGTTTAAATGCCTTTATAATCCCATTATTGAATTTATTTTGAATTGTTTTTACATTTTTTGATTAAAACAGATTGTAATAGATTGTTTACCTCGGGAAACATGGAGCGAAAGCCATCCATAGTCAAGAAAAGTTCATTTATAGTCACTTATGCCTAGCAAAGCCTTATTACTCGGTTTAAATGCCTTTATAATCCCATTATTGAATTTATTTTGAATTGTTTTTACATTTTTTGATTAAAACAGATTGTAATTGATTGTTTGCCTCGGGAAACATGGAGCGAAAGCCATCCATTGTCAAGAAAAGATCATTTATAGCCACTCATGCCTAGAAAAGCCTTATTACTCGGTTTAAATGCCTTTATAATCCCATTATTGAATTTATTTTGAATTGTTTTTACATTTTTTGATTAAAACAGATTGTAATTGATTGTTTACCTCGGGAAACATGGAGCGAAAGCCATCCATAGTCAAGAAAAGTTCATTTACAGTCACTTATGCCTAGCAAAGCCTTATTACTCGGTTTAAATGCCTTTATAATCCCATTATTGAATTTATTTTGAATTTTTTTTACATTTTTTGATTAAAACATATTGTAATTGATTGTTTGCCTTCGGAAACATGGAGCAAAACCCATCCATTGTCAAGAATAGATTATTTATAGTCACTCATGCCTAGAAAAGCCTTATTACTCGGTTTAAATGCTTTTATAATCCCATTATTGAATTTATTTTGAATTGTTTTTACATTTTTTGATTAAAACAGATTGTAATTGATTGTTTGCCGTGGGAAACATGGAGCGAAAGACATCCATAGTCAAGAAAAGTTCATTTATAGTCACTCATGCCTAGAAAAGCCTTATTACTCGGTTTAAATGCCTTTATAATCCCATTATTGAAGTTATTTTGAATTGTTTTTATATTTTTTGATTAAAACAGATTGTAATTGATTGTTTGCCGTGGGAAACATGGAGCGAAAGCCATCCATTGTCAAGAAAAGTTCATTTATAGTCACTCATGCCTAGAAAAGCCTTATTACTCGGTTTAAATGCCTTTATAATCCCATTATTGAAGTTATTTTGAATTGTTTTTATATTTTTTGATTAAAACAGATTGTAATTGATGGTTTGCCTTGGGAAACATGGAGCGAAAGCCATCCATCGTCAAGAAAAGTTCATTTATAGTCACTCATGCCTAGAAAAGCCTTAATACTCGTTTTAAATGCTTTTATAATCCCATAATTGAATTTAATTTGAATCTTTTTACATTTTTTGATTAAAACAGATTCTAATTGATTGGTTGCCTCGGGAAACGTGGAGCAAAACCCATCCATTGTCAAGAATAGATTATTTATAGTCACTCATGCCTAGAAAAGCCTTATTACTCGGTTTAAATGCCTTTATAATCCCATTATTGAATTTATTTTGAATTGTTTTTACATTTTTTGATTAAAACAGATTGTAATTGATTGTTTGCCTCGGGAAACATGGAGCGAAAGCCATCCATTGTCAAGAAAAGATCATTTATAGTCACTCATGCCTAGAAAAGCCTTATTACTCGGTTTAAATGCCTTTATAATCCCATTATTGAATTTATTTTGAATTTTTTTTACATTTTTTGATTAAAACAGATTGTAATTGATTGTTTACCTCGGGAAACATGGAGCGAAAGCCATCCATAGTCAAGAAAAGTTCATTTATAGTCACTTATGCCTAGCAAAGCCTTATTACTCGGTTTAAATGCCTTTATAATCCCATTATTGAATTTATTTTGAATTGTTTTTATATTTTTTGATTAAAACAGATTGTAATTGACTGTTTGCCGTGGGAAACATGGACCGAAAGCCATCCATTGTCAAGAAAAGATCATTTATAGTCACACATGCCTAGAAAAGCCTTATTACTCGGTTTAAATGCCTTTATAATCCCATTATTGAAGTTATTTTGAATTGTTGTTATATTTTTTGATTAAAACAGATTGTAATTGATTGTTTGCCTTGGGAAACATGGAGCGAAAGCCATCCATCGTCAAGAAAAGTTCATTTATAGTCACTCATGCCTACAAAAGCCTTAATACTCGTTTTAAATGCTTTTATAATCCCATAATTGAATTTAAGTTGAATCTTTTTACATTTTTTGATTAAAACAGATTCTAATTGATTGTTTGCCTCGGGAAACGTGGAGTGAAAGCCATCCATTGTCAAGAAAGGATCATTTATAGTCACTCATGCCTAGAAAAGCCTTATTACTCGGTTTAAATACCTTTATAATCGCATTATTGAATTTATTTTGAAATTTTTTTACATTTTTTGATTGAAACAGATTGTAATTGATTGTTTGCCTCGGGAAACATGGAGCGAAAGCCATCCATAGTCAAGAAGAGTTCATTTATAGTCACTTATGCCTAGCAAAGCCTTATTACTCGGTTTAAATGCCTTTATAATCCCATTATTGAATTTATTTTGAATTGTTTTTATATTTTTTAATTAAAACAGATTGTAATTGACTGTTTGCCTCGGGAAACATGGAGCGAAAGCCATCCATTGTCAAGAAAAGATCATTTATAGCCACTCATGCCTAGAAAAGCCTTATTACTCGGTTTAAATGCCTTTATAATCCCGTTATTGAATTTATTTTGAATTGTTTTTACATTTTTTGATTAAAACAGATTGTAATTGATTGTTTGCCTCGGGAAACATGGAGCGAAAACCATCCATTGTCAAGAAAAGATCATTTATAGTCACTCATGCCTAGAAAAGCCTTATTACTCGGTTTAAATGCCTTTATAATCCCATTATTGAATTTATTTTGAATTTTTTTTACATTTTTTGATTAAAACAGATTGTAATTGATTGTTTACCTCGGGAAACATGGAGCGAAAGCCATCCATAGTCAAGAAAAGTTCATTTACAGTCACTTATGCCTAGCAAAGCCTTATTACTCGGTTTAAATGCCTTTATAATCCCATTATTGAATTTATTTTGAATTTTTTTTACATTTTTTGATTAAAACATATTGTAATTGATTGTTTGCCTCGGGAAACATGGAGCAAAACCCATCCATTGTCAACAATAGATCATTTATAGTCACTCATGCCTAGAAAAGCCTTATCACTCGGTTTAAATGCTTTTATAATCCCATTATTGAATTTATTTTGAATTTTTTTTACATTTTTTTAATAAAACAGATTGTAATTGATTGTTTGCCTCGGGAAACATGGAGCGAAAGCCATCCATAGTCAAGAAAAGTTCATTTATAGTCACTTATGCCTAGCAAAGCCTTATTACTCGGTTTAAATGCCTTTATAATCCCATTATTGAATTTATTTTGAATTGTTTTTATATTTTTTGATTAAAACAGATTGTAATTGATTGTTTGCCGTGGGAAACATGGAGCGAAAGCCATCCATTGTCAAGAAAAGTTCATTTATAGTCACTCATGCCTAGAAAAGCCTTATTACTCGGTTTAAATGCCTTTATAATCCCATTATTGAAGTTATTTTGAATTGTTTTTATATTTTTAGATTAAAACATATTGTAATTGATTGTTTGCCGTGGGAAACATGGAGCGAAAGCCATCCATTGTCAAGAAAAGTTCATTTATAGCCACTCATGCCTAGAAAAGCCTTATTACTCGGTTTAAATGCCTTTATAATCCCATTATTGAAGTTATTTTGAATTGTTTTTATATTTTTTGATTAAAACAGATATTAATTGATTGTTTGCCGTGGGAAACATGGAGCGAAATCCATCCATAGTCAAGAAAAGTTCATTTATAGTCACTTATGCCTAGCAAAGCCTTATTACTCGGTTTAAATGCCTTTATAATCCCATTATTGAATTTATTTTGAATTGTTTTTACATTTTTTGATTAAAACAGATTGTAATTGATTGTTTGCCTCGGGAAACATGGAGCGAAAGCCATCCATTGTCAAGAAAAGATCATTTATAGCCACTCATGCCTAGAAAAGCCTTATTACTCGGTTTAAATGCCTTTATAATCTCATTATTGAATTTCTTTTGAATTGTTTTTACATTTTTTGATTAAAACAGATTGTAATTGATTGTTTGCCTCTGGAAACATGGAGCGAAAACCATCCATTGTCAAGAAAAGATCATTTATAGTCACTCATGACTAGAAAAGCCTTATTACACGGTTTAAATGCCTTTATAATCCCATTATTGAATTTATCTTGAATTTTTTTTACATTTTTTGATTAAAACAGATTGTAATTGATTGTTTACCTCGGGAAACATGGAGCGAAAGCCATCCATAGTCAGGAAAAGTTCATTTATAGACACTTATGCCTAGCAAAGCCTTATTACTCGGTTTAAATGGCTTTATAATCCCATTATTGAATTTATTTTGAATTGTTTTTTTATTTCTTGATTAAAACAGATTGTAATTGATTGTTTGCCGTGGGAAACATGGAGCGAAAGCCATCCATTGTCAAGAAAAGTTCATTTATAGTCACTCATGCCTAGAAAAGCCTTATTACTCGGTTTAAATGCCTTTATAATCCCATTATTGAAGTTATTTTGAATTGTTTTTATATTTTTTGATTAAAACAGATTGTAATTGATTGTTTGCCTTGGGAAACATGGAGCGAAAGCCATCCATCGTCAAGAAAAGTTCATTTATAGTCACTCTTGCCTACAAAAGCCTTAATACTCGTTTTAAATGCCTTTATAATCCCATTATTGAAGTTATTTTTAATTGTTTTTATATTTTTTGATTAAAACAGATTCTAATTGATTGTTTGCCTCGGGAAACGTGGAGTGAAAGCCATCCATTGTCAAGAAAAGATCATTTATAGTCACTCATGCCTAGAAAAGCCTTATTACTCGGTTTAAATGCCTTTATAATCCCATTATTGAAGTTATTTTGAATTGTTTTTATATTTTTTGATTAAAACAGATTCTAATTGATTGTTTGCCTCGGGAAACGTGGAGTGAAAGCCATCCATTGTCAAGAAAAGATCATTTATAGTCACTCATGCCTAGAAAAGCCTTATTACTCGGTTTACATTCCTTTATAATCGCATTATTGAATTTATTTTGAATTTTTTTTGCATTTTTTGATTAAAACAGATTGTAATTGATTGTTTGCCTCGGGAAACATGGAGCGAAAGCCATCCATAGTCAAGAAAAGTTCATTTATAGTCACTTATGCCTAGCAAAGCCTTATTACTCGGTTTAAATGGCTTTATAATCCCATTATTGAATTTATTTTGAATTATTTTTACATTTTTTGATTAAAACAGATTGTAATTGATTGTTTGCCTCGGGAAACATGGAGCGAAAGCCATCCATTGTCAAGAAAAGATCATTTATAGCCACTCATGCCTAGAAAAGCCTTATTACTCGGTTTAAATGCCTTTATAATCCCATTATTGAATTTATTTTGAATTGTTTTTATATTTTTTTATTAAAACAGATTGTAATTGATTGTTTGCCTCGGGAAACATGGAGCGAAAACCATCCATTGTCAAGAAAAGATCATTTATAGTCACTCATGCCTAGAAAAGCCTTATTACTCGGTTTAAATGCCTTTATAATCCCATTATTGAATTTATTTTCAATTGTTTTTACATTTTTTGATTAAAACAGATTGTAATTGATTGTTTACCTTGGGAAACATGGAGCGAAAGCCATCCATAGTTAAGAAAAGTTCATTTACAGTTACTTATGCCTAGCAAAGCCTTATTACTCGGTTTAAATGCCTTTATAATCCTATTATTGAATTTATTTTGAATTTTTTTTACATTTTTTGATTAAAACATATTGTAATTGATTGTTTGCCTCAGGAAACATGGAGCAAAACCCATCCATTGTCAAGAATAGATCATTTATAGTCACTCAAGCCTAGAAAAGCCTTATTACTCGGTTTAAATGCTTTTATAATCCCATTATTGAATTTATTTTGAATTGTTTTTACATTTTTTGATTAAAACAGATTGTAATTGATTGTTTGCCTCGGGAAACATGGAGCGAAAGCCATCCATTGTCAAGAAAAGTTCATTTATAGTCACTCATGCCTAGAAAAGCCTTATTACTCGGTTTAATTGCCTTTATAATCCCATTATTGAAGTTATTTTGAATTGTTTTTATATTTTTTGATTAAAACATATTGTAATTGATTGTTTGCCTTGGGAAACATGGAGCGAAAGCCATCCATCGTCAAGAAAAGTTCATTTATAGTCACTCATGCCTAGAAAAGCCATAATACTCGTTTTAAATGCTTTTATAATCCCATAATTGAATTTAATTTGTATCTTTTTACATTTTTTGATTAAAACAGATTCTAATTGATTGTTTGCCTCGGGAAACGTGGAGTGAAAGCCATCCATTGTCAAGAAAAGATCATTTATAGTCACTCATGCCTAGAAAAGCCTTATTACTCGGTTTAAATGCCTTTATAATCCCATTATTGAATTTATTTTGAATTTTTTTTACATTTTTTGATTAAAACATATTGTAATTGATTGTTTGCCTCGGGAAACATGGAGCGAAAGCCATCCATTGTCAAGAAAAGATCATTTATAGCCACTCATGCCTAGAAAAGCCTTATTACTCGGTTTAAATGCCTTTATAATCCCATTATTGAATTTATTTTGAATTTTTTTTACATTTTTTGATTAAAACATATTGTAATTGATTGTTTGCCTCGGGAAACATGGAGCGAAAGCCATCCATTGTCAAGAAAAGATCATTTATAGCCACTCATGCCTAGAAAAGCCTTATTACTCGGTTTAAATGCCTTTATAATCCCATTATTGAATTTATTTTGAATTGTTTTTAAATTTTTTTATTAAAACAGATTGTAATTGATTGTTTGCCTCGGGAAACATGGAGCGAAAACCATCCATTGTCAAGAAAAGATCATTTATAGTCACTTATGCCTAGCAGAGCCTTATTACTCGGTTTAAATGCCTTTATAATCCCATTATTGAATTTATTTTGAATTGTTTTTACATTTTTTGATTAAAACAGATTGTAATTGATTGTTTGCCTCGGGAAACGTGGAGTGAAAGCCATCCATTGTCAAGAAAAGATCATTTATAGTCACTCATGCCTAGAAAAGCCTTATTACTCGGTTTAAATGCCTTTATAATCCCATTATTGAAGTTATTTTGAATTGTTTTTATATTTTTTGATTAAAACAGATTCTAATTGATTGTTTGCCTCGGGAAACGTGGAGTGAAAGCCATCCATTGTCAAGAAAAGATCATTTATAGTCACTCATGCCTAGAAAAGCCTTATTACTCGGTTTAAATTCCTTTATAATCGCATTATTGAATTTATTTTGAATTTTTTTTGCATTTTTTGATTAAAACAGATTGTAATTGATTGTTGGCCTCGGGAAACATGGAGCGAAAGCCATCCATAGTCAAGAAAAGTTCATTTATAGTCACTTATGCCTAGCAAAGCCTTATTACTCGGTTTAAATGCCTTTATAATCCCATTATTGAATTTATTTTGAATTGTTTTTACATTTTTTGATTAAAACAGATTGTAATTGATTGTTTACCTCGGGAAACATGGAGCGAAAGCCATCCATAGTCAAGAAAAGTTCATTTATAGTCACTTATGCCTAGCAAAGCCTTATTACTCGGTTTAAATGCCTTTATAATCCCATTATTGAATTTATTTTGAATTGTTTTTATATTTTTTGATTAAAACAGATTGTAATTGATTGTTTGCCGTGGGAAACATGGAGCGAAAGCCATCCATAGTCAAGAAAAGTTCATTTATAGTCACTCATGCCTAGAAAAGCCTTATTACTCGGTTTAAATGCCTTTATAATCCCATTATTGAAGTTATTTTGAATTGTTTTTATATTTTTTGATTAAAACAGATTGTAATTGATTGTTTGCCGTGGGAAACATGGAGCGAAAGCCATCCATTGTCAAGAAAAGTTCATTTATAGTCACTCATGCCTAGAAAAGCCTTATTACTCGGTTTAAATGCCTTTATAATCCAATTATTGAAGTTATTTTGAATTGTTTTTATATTTTTTGATTAAAACAGATTGTAATTGATTGTTTGCCGTGGGAAACATGGAGCGAAAGCCATCCATAGTTAAGAAAAGTTCATTTATAGTCACTTATGCCTAGCAAAGCCTTATTACTCGGTTTAAATGCCTTTATAATCCCATTATTGAATTTATTTTGAATTGTTTTTACATTTTTTGATTAAAACAGATTGTAATTGATTGTTTGCCTCGGGAAACGTGGAGTGAAAGCCATCCATTGTCAAGAAAAGATCATTTATAGTCACTCATGCCTAGAAAAGCCTTATTACTCGGTTTAAATGCCTTTATAATCCCATTATTGAAGTTATTTTGAATTGTTTTTATATTTTTTGATTAAAACAGATTCTAATTGATTGTTTGCCTCGGGAAACGTGGAGTGAAAGCCATCCATTGTCAAGAAAAGATCATTTATAGTCACTCATGCCTAGAAAAGCCTTATTACTCGGTTTAAATTCCTTTATAATCGCATTATTGAATTTATTTTGAATTTTTTTTGCATTTTTTGATTAAAACAGATTGTAATTGATTGTTTGCCTCGGGAAACATGGAGCGAAAGCCATCCATAGTCAAGAAAAGTTCATTTATAGTCACTTATGCCTAGCAAAGCCTTATTACTCGGTTTAAATGCCTTTATAATCCCATTATTGAATTTATTTTGAATTGTTTTTACATTTTTTGATTAAAACAGATTGTAATTGATTGTTTACCTCGGGAAACATGGAGCGAAAGCCATCCATAGTCAAGAAAAGTTCATTTATAGTCACTTATGCCTAGCAAAGCCTTATTACTCGGTTTAAATGCCTTTATAATCCCATTATTGAATTTATTTTGAATTGTTTTTATATTTTTTGATTAAAACAGATTGTAATTGATTGTTTGCCGTGGGAAACATGGAGCGAAAGCCATCCATTGTCAAGAAAAGTTCATTTATAGTCACTCATACCTAGAAAAGCCTTATTACTCGGTTTAAATGCCTTTATAATCCCATTATTGAAGTTATTTTGAATTGTTTTTATATTTTTTGATTAAAACAGATTGTAATTGATTGTTTGCCGTGGGAAACATGGAGCGAAAGCCATCCATTGTCAAGAAAAGTTCATTTATAGTCACTCATACCTAGAAAAGCCTTATTACTCGGTTTAAATGCCTTTATAATCCCATTATTGAAGTTATTTTGAATTGTTTTTATATTTTTTGATTAAAACAGATTCTAATTGATTGTTTGCCTCATGGAAACGTGGAGTGAAAGCCATCCATTGTCAAGAAAAGTTCATTTATAGTCACTTATGCCTAGCTAAGCCTTATTACTCGGTTTAAATGCCTTTATAATCCCATTATTGAATTTATTTTGAATTGTTTTTATATTTTTTGTTTAAAACAGATTGTAATTGATTGTTTGCCGTGGGAAACATGGAGCGAAAGCCATCCATAGTCAAGAAAAGTTCATTTATAGTCACTCATGCCTAGAAAAGCCTTATTACTCGGTTTAAATGCCTTTATAATCCCATTATTGAAGTTATTTTGAATTGTTTTTATATTTTTTGATTAAAACAGATTGTAATTGATTGTTTGCCGTGGGAAACATGGAGCGAAAGCCATCCATTGTCAAGAAAAGTTCATTTATAGTCACTCATGCCTAGAAAAGCCTTATTACTCGGTTTAAATGCCTTTATAATCCCATTATTGAAGTTATTTTGAATTGTTTTTATATTTTTTGATTAAAACAGATTGTAATTGATTGTTTGCCGTGGGAAACATGGAGCGAAAGCCATCCATAGTTAAGAAAAGTTCATTTATAGTCACTTATGCCTAGCAGAGCCTTATTACTCGGTTTAAATGCCTTTATAATCCCATTATTGAATTTATTTTGAATTGTTTTTACATTTTTTGATTAAAACAGATTGTAATTGATTGTTTGCCTCGGGAAACGTGGAGTGAAAGCCATCCATTGTCAAGAAAAGATCATTTATAGTCACTCATGCCTAGAAAAGCCATATTACTCGGTTTAAATGCCTTTATAATCCCATTATTGAAGTTATTTTGAATTGTTTTTATATTTTTTGATTAAAACAGATTCTAATTGATTGTTTGCCTCGGGAAACGTGGAGTGAAAGCCATCCATTGTCAAGAAAAGATCATTTATAGTCACTCATGCCTAGAAAAGCCTTATTACTCGGTTTAAATTCCTTTATAATCGCATTATTGAATTTATTTTGAATTTTTTTTGCATTTTTTGATTAAAACAGATTGTAATTGATTGTTTGCCTCGGGAAACATGGAGCGAAAGCCATCCATAGTCAAGAAAAGTTCATTTATAGTCACTTATGCCTAGCAAAGCCTTATTACTCGGTTTAAATGCCTTTATAATCCCATTATTGAATTTATTTTGAATTGTTTTTACATTTTTTGATTAAAACAGATTGTAATTGATTGTTTACCTCGGGAAACATGGAGCGAAAGCCATCCATAGTCAAGAAAAGTTCATTTATAGTCACTTATGCCTAGCAAAGCCTTATTACTCGGTTTAAATGCCTTTATAATCCCATTATTGAATTTATTTTGAATTGTTTTTATATTTTTTGATTAAAACAGATTGTAATTGATTGTTTGCCGTGGGAAACATGGAGCGAAAGCCATCCATTGTCAAGAAAAGTTCATTTATAGTCACTCATACCTAGAAAAGCCTTATTACTCGGTTTAAATGCCTTTATAATCCCATTATTGAAGTTATTTTGAATTGTTTTTATATTTTTTGATTAAAACAGATTGTAATTGATTGTTTGCCGTGGGAAACATGGAGCGAAAGCCATCCATTGTCAAGAAAAGTTCATTTATAGTCACTCATACCTAGAAAAGCCTTATTACTCGGTTTAAATGCCTTTATAATCCCATTATTGAAGTTATTTTGAATTGTTTTTATATTTTTTGATTAAAACAGATTCTAATTGATTGTTTGCCTCGGGAAACGTGGAGTGAAAGCCATCCATTGTCAAGAAAAGATCATTTATAGTCACTCATGCCTAGAAAAGCCTTATTACTCGGTTTAAATGCCTTTATAATCCCATTATTGAAGTTATTTTGAATTGTTTTTATATTTTTTGATTAAAACAGATTCTAATTGATTGTTTGCCTCGGGAAACGTGGAGTGAAAGCCATCCATTGTCAAGAAAAGATCATTTATAGTCACTCATGCCTAGAAAAGCCTTATTACTCGGTTTAAATTCCTTTATAATCGCATTATTGAATTTATTTTGAATTTTTTTTGCATCTTTTGATTAAAACAGATTGTAATTGATTGTTTGCCTCGGGAAACATGGAGCGAAAGCCATCCATAGTCAAGAAAAGTTCATTTATAGTCACTTATGCCTAGCAAAGCCTTATTACTCGGTTTAAATGCCTTTATAATTCCATTATTGAATTTATTTTGAATTGTTTTTACATTTTTTGATTAAAACAGATTGTAATTGATTGTTTGCCTCGGGAAACATGGAGCGAAAGCCATCCATTGTCAAGAAAAGATCATTTATAGCCACTCATGCCTAGAAAAGCCTTATTACTCGGTTTAAATGCCTTTATAATCCCATTATTGAATTTATTTTGAATTGTTTTTACATTTTTTGATTAAAACAGATTGTAATTGATTGTTTACCTCGGGAAACATGGAGCGAAAGCCATCCATAGTCAAGAAAAGTTCATTTACAGTCACTTATGCCTAGCAAAGCCTTATTACTCGGTTTAAATGCCTTTATAATCCCATTATTGAATTTATTTTGAATTTTTTTTACATTTTTTGATTAAAACATATTGTAATTGATTGTTTGCCTCGGGAAACATGGAGCAAAACCCATCCATTGTCAAGAATAGATTATTTATAGTCACTCATGCCTAGAAAAGCCTTATTACTCGGTTTAAATGCTTTTATAATCCCATTATTGAATTTATTTTGAATTGTTTTTACATTTTTTGATTAAAACAGATTGTAATTGATTGTTTGCCTCGGGAAACATGGAGCGAAAGCCATCCATTGTCAAGAAAAGTTCATTTATAGTCACTCATGCCTAGAAAAGCCTTATTACTCGGTTTAAATGCCTTTATAATCCCATTATTGAAGTTATTTTGAATTGTTTTTATATTTTTTGATTAAAACAGATTGTAATTGATGGTTTGCCTTGGGAAACATGGAGCGAAAGCCATCCATCGTCAAGAAAAGTTCATTTATAGTCACTCATGCCTAGAAAAGCCTTAATACTCGTTTTAAATGCTTTTATAATCCCATAATTGAATTTAATTTGAATCTTTTTACATTTTTTGATTAAAACAGATTCTAATTGATTGGTTGCCTCGGGAAACGTGGAGTGAAAGCCATCCATTGTCAAGAAAAGATCATTTATAGTCACTCATGCCTAGAAAAGCCTTATTACTCGGTTTAAATGCCTTTATAATCCCATTATTGAATTTATTTTGAATTTTTTTTACATTTTTTGATTAAAACAGATTGTAATTGATTGTTTACCTCGGGAAACATGGAGCGAAAGCCATCCATAGTCAAGAAAAGTTGATTTATAGTCACTTATGCCTAGCAAAGCCTTATTACTCGGTTTAAATGCCTTTATAATCCCATTATTGAATTTATTTTGAATTGTTTTTATATTTTTTGATTAAAACAGATTGTAATTGACTGTTTGCCGTGGGAAACATGGACCGAAAGCCATCCATTGTCAAGAAAAGATCATTTATAGTCACTCATGCCTAGAAAAGCCTTATTACTCGGTTTAAATGCCTTTATAATCCCATTATTGAAGTTATTTTGAATTGTTGTTATATTTTTTGATTAAAACAGATTGTAATTGATTGTTTGCCTTGGGAAACATGGAGCGAAAGCCATCCATCGTCAAGAAAAGTTCATTTATAGTCACTCATGCCTACAAAAGCCTTAATACTCGTTTTAAATGCTTTTATAATCCCATAATTGAATTTAAGTTGAATCTTTTTACATTTTTTGATTAAAACAGATTCTAATTGATTGTTTGCCTCGGGAAACATGGAGTGAAAGCCATCCATTGTCAAGAAAGGATCATTTATAGTCACTCATGCCTAGAAAAGCCTTATTACTCGGTTTAAATACCTTTATAATCGCATTATTGAATTTCTTTTGAAATTTTTTTACATTTTTTGATTGAAACAGATTGTAATTGATTGTTTGCCTCGGGAAACATGGAGCGAAAGCCATCCATAGTCAAGAAGAGTTCATTTATAGTCACTTATGCCTAGCAAAGCCTTATTACTCGGTTTAAATGCCTTTATAATCCCATTATTGAATTTATTTTGAATTGTTTTTATATTTTTTGATTAAAACATATTGTAATTGACTGTTTGCCTCGGGAAACATGGAGCGAAAGCCATCCATTGTCAAGAAAAGATCATTTATAGCCACTCATGCCTAGAAAAGCCTTATTACTCGGTTTAAATGCCTTTATAATCCCGTTATTGAATTTATTTTGAATTGTTTTTACATTTTTTGATTAAAACAGATTGTAATTGATTGTTTGCCTCGGGAAACATGGAGCGAAAACCATCCATTGTCAAGAAAAGATCATTTATAGTCACTCATGCCTAGAAAAGCCTTATTACTCGGTTTAAATGCCTTTATAATCCCATTATTGAATTTATTTTGAATTTTTTTTACATTTTTTGATTAAAACAGATTGTAATTGATTGTTTACCTCGGGAAACATGGAGCGAAAGCCATCCATAGTCAAGAAAAGTTCATTTACAGTCACTTATGCCTAGCAAAGCCTTATTACTCGGTTTAAATGCCTTTATAATCCCATTATTGAATTTATTTTGAATTTTTTTTACATTTTTTGATTAAAACATATTGTAATTGATTGTTTGCCTCGGGAAACATGGAGCAAAACCCATCCATTGTCAAGAATAGATCATTTATAGTCACTCATGCCTAGAAAAGCCTTATCACTCGGTTTAAATGCTTTTATAATCCCATTATTGAATTTATTTTGAATTTTTTTTACATTTTTTTAATAAAACAGATTGTAATTGATTGTTTGCCTCGGGAAACATGGAGCGAAAGCCATCCATAGTCAAGAAAAGTTCATTTATAGTCACTTATGCCTAGCAAAGCCTTATTACTCGGTTTAAATGCCTTTATAATCCCATTATTGAATTTATTTTGAATTGTTTTTATATTTTTTGATTAAAACAGATTGTAATTGATTGTTTGCCGTGGGAAACATGGAGCGAAAGCCATCCATTGTCAAGAAAAGTTCATTTATAGTCACTCATGCCTAGAAAAGCCTTATTACTCGGTTTAAATGCCTTTATAATCCCATTAGTGAAGTTATTTTGAATTGTTTTTATATTTTTAGATTAAAACATATTGTAATTGATTGTTTGCCGTGGGAAACATGGAGCGAAAGCCATCCATTGTCAAGAAAAGTTCATTTATAGCCACTCATGCCTAGAAAAGCCTTATTACTCGGTTTAAATGCCTTTATAATCCCATTATTGAAGTTATTTTGAATTGTTTTTATATTTTTTGATTAAAACAGATATTAATTGATTGTTTGCCGTGGGAAACATGGAGCGAAATCCATCCATAGTCAAGAAAAGTTCATTTATAGTCACTTATGCCTAGCAAAGCCTTATTACTCGGTTTAAATGCCTTTATAATCCCATTATTGAATTTATTTTGAATTGTTTTTACATTTTTTGATTAAAACAGATTGTAATTGATTGTTTGCCTCGGGAAACATGGAGCGAAAGCCATCCATTGTCAAGAAAAGATCATTTATAGCCACTCATGCCTAGAAAAGCCTTATTACTCGGTTTAAATGCCTTTATAATCTCATTATTGAATTTCTTTTGAATTGTTTTTACATTTTTTGATTAAAACAGATTGTAATTGATTGTTTGCCTCTGGAAACATGGAGCGAAAACCATCCATTGTCAAGAAAAGATCATTTATAGTCACTCATGACTAGAAAAGCCTTATTACACGGTTTAAATGCCTTTATAATCCCATTATTGAATTTATCTTGAATTTTTTTTACATTTTTTGATTAAAACAGATTGTAATTGATTGTTTACCTCGGGAAACATGGAGCGAAAGCCATCCATAGTCAAGAAAAGTTCATTTATAGACACTTATGCCTAGCAAAGCCTTATTACTCGGTTTAAATGGCTTTATAATCCCATTATTGAATTTATTTTGAATTGTTTTTTTATTTCTTGATTAAAACAGATTGTAATTGATTGTTTGCCGTGGGAGACATGGAGCGAAAGCCATCCATTGTCAAGAAAAGTTCATTTATAGTCACTCATGCCTAGAAAAGCCTTATTACTCGGTTTAAATGCCTTTATAATCCCATTATTGAAGTTATTTTGAATTGTTTTTATATTTTTTGATTAAAACAGATTGTAATTGATTGTTTGCCTTGGGAAACATGGAGCGAAAGCCATCCATCGTCAAGAAAAGTTCATTTATAGTCACTCTTGCCTACAAAAGCCTTAATACTCGTTTTAAATGCCTTTATAATCCCATTATTGAAGTTATTTTTAATTGTTTTTATATTTTTTGATTAAAAGAGATTCTAATTGATTGTTTGCCTCGGGAAACGTGGAGTGAAAGCCATCCATTGTCAAGAAAAGATCATTTATAGTCACTCATGCCTAGAAAAGCCTTATTACTCGGTTTACATTCCTTTATAATCGCATTATTGAATTTATTTTGAATTTTTTTTGCATTTTTTGATTAAAACAGATTGTAATTGATTGTTTGCCTCGGGAAACATGGAGCGAAAGCCATCCATAGTCAAGAAAAGTTCATTTATAGTCACTTATGCCTAGCAAAACCTTATTACTCGGTTTAAATGGCTTTATAATCCCATTATTGAATTTATTTTGAATTATTTTTACATTTTTTGATTAAAACAGATTGTAATTGCTTGTTTGCCTCGGGAAACATGGAGCGAAAGCCATCCATTGTCAAGAAAAGATCATTTATAGCCACTCATGCCTAGAAAAGCCTTATTACTCGGTTTAAATGCCTTTATAATCCCATTATTGAATTTATTTTGAATTGTTTTTATATTTTTTTATTAAAACAGATTGTAATTGATTGTTTGCCTCGGGAAACATGGAGCGAAAACCATCCATTGTCAAGAAAAGATCATTTATAGTCACTCATGCCTAGAAAAGCCTTATTACTCGGTTTAAATGCCTTTATAATCCCATTATTGAATTTATTTTGAATTGTTTTTACATTTTTTGGTTAAAACAGATTGTAATTGATTGTTTACCTTGGGAAACATGGAGCGAAAGCCATCCATAGTCAAGAAAAGTTCATTTACAGTTACTTATGCCTAGCAAAGCCTTATTACTCGGTTTAAATGCCTTTATAATCCCATTATTGAATTTATTTTGAATTTTTTTTACATTTTTTGATTAAAACATTTTGTAATTGATTGTTTGCCTCAGGAAACATGGAGCAAAACCCATCCATTGTCAAGAATAGATCATTTATAGTCACTCAAGCCTAGAAAAGCCTTATTACTCGGTTTAAATGCTTTTATAATCCCATTATTGAATTTATTTTGAATTGTTTTTACATTTTTTGATTAAAACAGATTGTAATTGATTGTTTGCCTCGGGAAACATGGAGCGAAAGCCATCCATTGTCAAGAAAAGTTCATTTATAGTCACTCATGCCTAGAAAAGCCTTATTACTCGGTTTAAATGCCTTTATAATCCCATTATTGAAGTTATTTTGAATTGTTTTTATATTTTTTGATTAAAACATATTGTAATTGATTGTTTGCCTTGGGAAACATGGAGCGAAAGCCATCCATCATCAAGAAAAGTTCATTTATAGTCACTCATGCCTAGAAAAGCCTTAATACTCGTTTTAAATGCTTTTATAATCCCATAATTGAATTTAATTTGTATCTTTTTACATTTTTTGATTAAAACAGATTCTAATTGATTGTTTGCCTCAGGAAACGTGGAGTGAAAGCCATCCATTGTCAAGAAAAGATCATTTATAGTCACTCATGCCTAGAAAAGCCTTATTACTCGGTTTAAATGCCTTTATAATCCCATTATTGAATTTATTTTGAATTTTTTTTACATTTTTTGATTAAAACATATTGTAATTGATTGTTTGCCTCGGGAAACATGGAGCGAAAGCCATCCATTGTCAAGAAAAGATAATTTATAGCCACTCATGCCTAGAAAAGCCTTATTACTCGGTTTAAATGCCTTTATAATCCCATTATTGAATTTATTTTGAATTTTTTTTACATTTTTTGATTAAAACATATTGTAATTGATTGTTTGCCTCGGGAAACATGGAGCGAAAGCCATCCATTGTCAAGAAAAGATCATTTATAGCCACTCATGCCTAGAAAAGCCTTATTACTCGGTTTAAATGCCTTTATAATCCCATTATTGAATTTATTTTGAATTGTTTTTAAATTTTTTTATTAAAACAGATTGTAATTGATTGTTTGCCTCGGGAAACATGGAGCGAAAACCATCCATTGTCAAGAAAAGATCATTTATAGTCACTCATGCCTAGAAAAGCCTTATTACTCGGTTTAAATGCCTTTATAATCCCATTATTGAATTTATTTTGAATTTTTTTTACATTTTTTGATTAAAACATATTGTAATTGATTGTTTGCCTCGGGAAACATGGAGCAAAACCCATCCATTGTCAAGAATAGATCATTTATAGTCACTCATGCCTAGAAAAGCCTTATTACTCGGTTTAAATGCTTTTATAATCCCATTATTGAATTTATTTTGAATTGTTTTTACATTTTTTGATTAAAACAGATTGTAATTGATTGTTTGCCTCGGGAAACATGGAGCGAAAGCCATCCATTGTCAAGAAAAGTTCATTTATAGCCACTCATGCCTAGAAAAGCCTTATTACTCGGTTTAAATGCCTTTATAATCCCATTATTGAATTTATTTTGAATTGTTTTTATATTTTTTTATTAAAACAGATTGTAATTGATTGTTTGCCTCGGGAAACATGGAGCGAAAACCATCCATTGTCAAGAAAAGATCATTTATAGTCACTCATGCCTAGAAAAGCCTTATTACTCGGTTTAAATGCCTTTATAATCCCATTATTGAATTTATTTTGAATTGTTTTTACATTTTTTGATTAAAACAGATTGTAATTGATTGTTTACCTTGGGAAACATGGAGCGAAAGCCATCCATAGTCAAGAAAAGTTCATTTACAGTTACTTATGCCTAGCAAAGCCTTATTACTCGGTTTAAATGCCTTTATAATCCCATTATTGAATTTATTTTGAATTTTTTTTACATTTTTTGATTAAAACATATTGTAATTGATTGTTTGCCTCGGGAAACATGGAGCGAAAGCCATCCATTGTCAAGAAAAGATCATTTATAGCCACTCATGCCTAGAAAAGCCTTATTACTCGGTTTAAATGCTTTTATAATCCCATTATTGAATTTATTTTGAATTGTTTTTACATTTTTTGATTAAAACAGATTGTAATTGATTGTTTGCCTCGGGAAACATGGAGCGAAAGCCATCCATTTTCAAGAAAAGTTCATTTATAGCCACTCATGCCTAGAAAAGCCTTATTACTCGGTTTAAATGCCTTTATAATCCCATTATTGAATTTATTTTGAATTGTTTTTATATTTTTTTATTAAAACAGATTGTAATTGATTGTTTGCCTCGGGAAACATGGAGCGAAAACCATCCATTGTCAAGAAAAGATCATTTATAGTCACTCATGCCGAGAATAACCTTATTACTCGGTTTAAATGCCTTTATAATCCCATTATTGAATTTATTTTGAATTGTTTTTACATTTTTTGATTAAAACAGATTGTAATTGATTGTTTACCTTGGGAAACATGGAGCGAAAGCCATCCATAGTCAAGAAAAGTTCATTTACAGTTACTTATGCCTAGCAAAGCCTTATTACTCGGTTTAAATGCCTTTATAATCCCATTATTGAATTTATTTTGAATTTTTTTTACATTTTTTGATTAAAACATATTGTAATTGATTGTTTGCCTCGGGAAACATGGAGCGAAAGCCATCCATTGTCAAGAAAAGATCATTTATAGCCACTCATGCCTAGAAAAGCCTTATTACTCGGTTTAAATGCCTTTATATACCCATTATTGAATTTATTTTGAATTGTTTTTATATTTTTTTATTAAAACAGATTGTAATTGATTGCTTGCCTCGGGAAACATGGAGCGAAAACCATCCATTGTCAAGAAAAGATCATTTATAGTCACTCATGCCTAGAAAAGCCTTATTACTCGGTTTAAATGGCTTTATAATCCCATTATTGAATTTATTTTGAATTGTTTTTAAATTTTTTTATTAAAACAGATTGTAATTGATTGTTTGCCTCGGGAAACATGGAGCGAAAACCATCCATTGTCAAGAAAAGATCATTTATAGTCACTCATGCCTAGAAAAGCCTTATTACTCGGTTTAAATGCCTTTATAATCCCATTATTGAAGTTATTTTGAATTGTTTTTATATTTTTTGATTAAAACAGATTGTAATTGATTGTTTGCCTTGGGAAACATGGAGCGAAAGCCATCCATCGTCAAGAAAAGTTCATTTATAGTCACTCTTGCCTACAAAAGCCTTAATACTCGTTTTAAATGCCTTTATAATCCCATTATTGAAGTTATTTTTAATTGTTTTTATATTTTTTGATTAAAAGAGATTCTAATTGATTGTTTGCCTCGGGAAACGTGGAGTGAAAGCCATCCATTGTCAAGAAAAGATCATTTATAGTCACTCATGCCTAGAAAAGCCTTATTACTCGGTTGAAATGCCTTTATAATCCCATTATTGAAGTTATTTTGAATTGTTTTTATATTTTTTGATTAAAACAGATTCTAATTGATTGTTTGCCTCGGGAAACGTGGAGTGAAAGCCATCCATTGTCAAGAAAAGATCATTTATAGTCACTCATGCCTAGAAAAGCCTTATTACTCGGTTTACATTCCTTTATAATCGCATTATTGAATTTATTTTGAATTTTTTTTGCATTTTTTGATTAAAACAGATTGTAATTGATTGTTTGCCTCGGGAAACATGGAGCGAAAGCCATCCATAGTCAAGAAAAGTTCATTTATAGTCACTTATGCCTAGCAAAACCTTATTACTCGGTTTAAATGGCTTTATAATCCCATTATTGAATTTATTTTGAATTTTTTTTACATTTTTTGATTAAAACATATTGTAATTGATTGTTTGCCTCGGGAAACATGGAGCGAAAGCCATCCATTGTCAAGAAAAGATCATTTATAGCCACTCATGCCTGGAAAAGCCTTATTACTCGGTTTAAATGCCTTTATAATCCCATTATTGAATTTATTTTGAATTTTTTTTACATTTTTTGATTAAAACATATTGTAATTGATTGTTTGCCTCGGGAAACATGGAGCGAAAGCCATCCATTGTCAAGAAAAGATCATTTATAGCCACTCATGCCTAGAAAAGCCTTATTACTCGGTTTAAATGCCTTTATAATCCCATTATTGAATTTATTTTGAATTGTTTTTAAATTTTTTTATTAAAACAGATTGTAATTGATTGTTTGCCTCGGGAAACATGGAGCGAAAACCATCCATTGTCAAGAAAAGATCATTTATAGTCACTCATGCCTAGAAAAGCCTTATTACTCGGTTTAAATGCCTTTATAATCCCATTATTGAATTTATTTTGAATTTTTTTTACATTTTTTGATTAAAACATATTGTAATTGATTGTTTGCCTCGGGAAACATGGAGCAAAACCCATCCATTGTCAAGAATAGATCATTTATAGTCACTCATGCCTAGAAAAGCCTTATTACTCGGTTTAAATGCTTTTATAATCCCATTATTGAATTTATTTTGAATTGTTTTTACATTTTTTGATTAAAACAGATTGTAATTGATTGTTTGCCTCGGGAAACATGGAGCGAAAGCCATCCATTGTCAAGAAAAGTTCATTTATAGCCACTCATGCCTAGAAAAGCCTTATTACTCGGTTTAAATGCCTTTATAATCCCATTATTGAATTTATTTTGAATTGTTTTTATATTTTTTTATTAAAACAGATTGTAATTGATTGTTTGCCTCGGGAAACATGGAGCGAAAACCATCCATTGTCAAGAAAAGATCATTTATAGTCACTCATGCCTAGAAAAACCTTATTACTCGGTTTAAATGCCTTTATAATCCCATTATTGAATTTATTTTGAATTGTTTTTACATTTTTTGATTAAAACAGATTGTAATTGATTGTTTACCTTGGGAAACATGGAGCGAAAGCCATCCATAGTCAAGAAAAGTTCATTTACAGTTACTTATGCCTAGCAAAGCCTTATTACTCGGTTTAAATGCCTTTATAATCCCATTATTGAATTTATTTTGAATTTTTTTTACATTTTTTGATTAAAACATATTGTAATTGATTGTTTGCCTCGGGAAACATGGAGCGAAAGCCATCCATTGTCAAGAAAAGATCATTTATAGCCACTCATGCCTAGAAAAGCCTTATTACTCGGTTTAAATGCCTTTATAATCCCATTATTGAATTTATTTTGAATTGTTTTTATATTTTTTTATTAAAACAGATTGTAATTGATTGCTTGCCTCGGGAAACATGGAGCGAAAACCATCCATTGTCAAGAAAAGATCATTTATAGTCACTCATGCCTAGAAAAGCCTTATTACTCGGTTTAAATGCCTTTATAATCCCATTATTGAATTTATTTTGAATTGTTTTTACATTTTTTGATTAAAACAGATTGTAATTGATTGTTTACCTTGGGAAACATGGAGCGAAAGCCATCCATAGTCAAGAAAAGTTCATTTACAGTTACTTATGCCTAGCAAAGCCTTATTACTCGGTTTAAATGCCTTTATAATCCCATTATTGAATTTATTTTGAATTTTTTTTACATTTTTTGATTAAAACATATTGTAATTGATTGTTTGCCTCAGGAAACATGGAGCGAAAGCCATCCATTGTCAAGAAAAGATCATTTATAGCCACTCATGCCTAGAAAAGCCTTATTACTCGGTTTAAATGCCTTTATAATCCCATTATTGAATTTATTTTGAATTTTTTTTACAGTTTTTGATTAAAACATATTGTAATTGATTGTTTGCCTCGGGAAACATGGAGCGAAAGCCATCCATTGTCAAGAAAAGATCATTTATAGCCACTCATGCCTAGAAAAGCCTTATTACTCGGTTTAAATGCCTTTATAATCCCATTATTGAATTTATTTTGAATTGTCTTTATATTTTTTTATTAAAACAGATTGTAATTGATTGTTTGCCTCGGGAAACATGGAGCGAAAACATTCCATTGTCAAGAAAAGATCATTTATAGTCACTCATGCCTAGAAAAGCCTTATTACTCGGTTTAAATGCCTTTATAATCCCATTATTGAAGTTATTTTGAATTGTTTTTATATTTTTTGATTAAAACAGATTGTAATTGATTGTTTGCCTTGGGAAACATGGAGCGAAAGCCATCCATCGTCAAGAAAAGTTCATTTATAGTCACTCTTGCCTACAAAAGCCTTAATACTCGTTTTAAATGCCTTTATAATCCCATTATTGAAGTTATTTTTAATTGTTTTTATATTTTTTGATTAAAAGAGATTCTAATTGATTGTTTGCCTCGGGAAACGTGGAGTGAAAGCCATCCATTGTCAAGAAAAGATCATTTATAGTCACTCATGCCTAGAAAAGCCTTATTACTCGGTTGAAATGCCTTTATAATCCCATTATTGAAGTTATTTTGAATTGTTTTTATATTTTTTGATTAAAACAGATTCTAATTGATTGTTTGCCTCGGGAAACGTGGAGTGAAAGCCATCCATTGTCAAGAAAAGATCATTTATAGTCACTCATGCCTAGAAAAGCCTTATTACTCGGTTTACATTCCTTTATAATCGCATTATTGAATTTATTTTGAATTTTTTTTGCATTTTTTGATTAAAACAGATTGTAATTGATTGTTTGCCTCGGGAAACATGGAGCGAAAGCCATCCATAGTCAAGAAAAGTTCATTTATAGTCACTTATGCCTAGCAAAACCTTATTACTCGGTTTAAATGGCTTTATAATCCCATTATTGAATTTATTTTGAATTATTTTTACATTTTTTGATTAAAACAGATTGTAATTGCTTGTTTGCCTCGGGAAACATGGAGCGAAAGCCATCCATTGTCAAGAAAAGATCATTTATAGCCACTCATGCCTAGAAAAGCCTTATTACTCGGTTTAAATGCCTTTATAATCCCATTATTGAATTTATTTTGAATTGTTTTTATATTTTTTTATTAAAACAGATTGTAATTGATTGTTTGCCTCGGGAAACATGGAGCGAAAACCATCCATTGTCAAGAAAAGATCATTTATAGTCACTCATGCCTAGAAAAGCCTTATTACTCGGTTTAAATGCCTTTATAATCCCATTATTGAATTTATTTTGAATTGTTTTTACATTTTTTGGTTAAAACAGATTGTAATTGATTGTTTACCTTGGGAAACATGGAGCGAAAGCCATCCATAGTCAAGAAAAGTTCATTTACAGTTACTTATGCCTAGCAAAGCCTTATTACTCGGTTTAAATGCCTTTATAATCCCATTATTGAATTTATTTTGAATTTTTTTTACATTTTTTGATTAAAACATTTTGTAATTGATTGTTTGCCTCAGGAAACATGGAGCAAAACCCATCCATTGTCAAGAATAGATCATTTATAGTCACTCAAGCCTAGAAAAGCCTTATTACTCGGTTTAAATGCTTTTATAATCCCATTATTGAATTTATTTTGAATTGTTTTTACATTTTTTGATTAAAACAGATTGTAATTGATTGTTTGCCTCGGGAAACATGGAGCGAAAGCCATCCATTGTCAAGAAAAGTTCATTTATAGTCACTCATGCCTAGAAAAGCCTTATTACTCGGTTTAAATGCCTTTATAATCCCATTATTGAAGTTATTTTGAATTGTTTTTATATTTTTTGATTAAAACATATTGTAATTGATTGTTTGCCTTGGGAAACATGGAGCGAAAGCCATCCATCATCAAGAAAAGTTCATTTATAGTCACTCATGCCTAGAAAAGCCTTATTACTCGTTTTAAATGCTTTTATAATCCCATAATTGAATTTAATTTGTATCTTTTTACATTTTTTGATTAAAACAGATTCTAATTGATTGTTTGCCTCGGGAAACGTGGAGTGAAAGCCATCCATTGTCAAGAAAAGATCATTTATAGTCACTCATGCCTAGAAAAGCCTTATTACTCGGTTTAAATGCCTTTATAATCCCATTATTGAATTTATTTTGAATTTTTTTTACATTTTTTGATTAAAACATATTGTAATTGATTGTTTGCCTCGGGAAACATGGAGCGAAAGCCATCCATTGTCAAGAAAAGATCATTTATAGCCACTCATGCCTAGAAAAGCCTTATTACTCGGTTTAAATGCCTTTATAATCCCATTATTGAATTTATTATGAATTGTTTTTACATTTTTTGATTAAAACAGATTGTAATTGATTGTTTGCCTCGGGAAACATGGAGCGAAAGCCATCCATTGTCAAGAAAAGTTCATTTATAGTCACTCATGCCTAGAAAAGCCTTATTACTCGGTTTAAATGCCTTTATAATCCCATTATTGAATTTATTTTGAATTGTTTTTATATTTTTTTATTAAAACAGATTGTAATTGATTGTTTGCCTCGGGAAACATGGAGCGAAAGCCATCCATTGTCAAGAAAAGATCATTTATAGCCACTCATGCCTAGAAAAGCCTTATTACTCGGTTTAAATGCCTTTATAATCCCATTATTGAATTTATTTTGAATTTTTTTTACATTTTTTGATTAAAACATATTGTAATTGATTGTTTGCCTCGGGAAACATGGAGCGAAAGCCATCCATTGTCAAGAAAAGATCATTTATAGCCACTCATGCCTAGAAAAGCCTTATTACTCGGTTTAAATGCCTTTATAATCCCATTATTGAATTTATTTTGAATTGTTTTTATATTTTTTTATTAAAACAGATTGTAATTGATTGTTTGCCTCGGGAAACATGGAGCAAAAACCATCCATTGTCAAGAAAAGATCATTTATAGTCACTCATGCCTAGAAAAGCCTTATTACTCGGTTTAAATGCCTTTATAATCCCATTATTGAAGTTATTTTGAATTGTTTTTATATTTTTTGATTAAAACAGATTGTAATTGATTGTTTGCCTTGGGAAACATGGAGCGAAAGCCATCCATCGTCAAGAAAAGTTCATTTATAGTCACTCTTGCCTACAAAAGCCTTAATACTCGTTTTAAATGCCTTTATAATCCCATTATTGAAGTTATTTTTAATTGTTTTTATATTTTTTGATTAAAAGAGATTCTAATTGATTGTTTGCCTCGGGAAACGTGGAGTGAAAGCCATCCATTGTCAAGAAAAGATCATTTATAGTCACTCATGCCTAGAAAAGCCTTATTACTCGGTTGAAATGCCTTTATAATCCCATTATTGAAGTTATTTTGAATTGTTTTTATATTTTTTGATTAAAACAGATTCTAATTGATTGTTTGCCTCGGGAAACGTGGAGTGAAAGCCATCCATTGTCAAGAAAAGATCATTTATAGTCACTCATGCCTAGAAAAGCCTTATTACTCGGTTTACATTCCTTTATAATCGCATTATTGAATTTATTTTGAATTTTTTTTGCATTTTTTGATTAAAACAGATTGTAATTGATTGTTTGCCTCGGGAAACATGGAGCGAAAGCCATCCATAGTCAAGAAAAGTTCATTTATAGTCACTTATGCCTAGCAAAACCTTATTACTCGGTTTAAATGGCTTTATAATCCCATTATTGAATTTATTTTGAATTATTTTTACATTTTTTGATTAAAACAGATTGTAATTGCTTGTTTGCCTCGGGAAACATGGAGCGAAAGCCATCCATTGTCAAGAAAAGATCATTTATAGCCACTCATGCCTAGAAAAGCCTTATTACTCGGTTTAAATGCCTTTATAATCCCATTATTGAATTTATTTTGAATTGTTTTTATATTTTTTTATTAAAACAGATTGTAATTGATTGTTTGCCTCGGGAAACATGGAGCGAAAACCATCCATTGTCAAGAAAAGATCATTTATAGTCACTCATGCCTAGAAAAGCCTTATTACTCGGTTTAAATGCCTTTATAATCCCATTATTGAATTTATTTTGAATTGTTTTTACATTTTTTGGTTAAAACAGATTGTAATTGATTGTTTACCTTGGGAAACATGGAGCGAAAGCCATCCATAGTCAAGAAAAGTTCATTTACAGTTACTTATGCCTAGCAAAGCCTTATTACTCGGTTTAAATGCCTTTATAATCCCATTATTGAATTTATTTTGAATTTTTTTTACATTTTTTGATTAAAACATTTTGTAATTGATTGTTTGCCTCAGGAAACATGGAGCAAAACCCATCCATTGTCAAGAATAGATCATTTATAGTCACTCAAGCCTAGAAAAGCCTTATTACTCGGTTTAAATGCTTTTATAATCCCATTATTGAATTTATTTTGAATTGTTTTTACATTTTTTGATTAAAACAGATTGTAATTGATTGTTTGCCTCGGGAAACATGGAGCGAAAGCCATCCATTGTCAAGAAAAGTTCATTTATAGTCACTCATGCCTAGAAAAGCCTTATTACTCGGTTTAAATGCCTTTATAATCCCATTATTGAAGTTATTTTGAATTGTTTTTATATTTTTTGATTAAAACATATTGTAATTGATTGTTTGCCTTGGGAAACATGGAGCGAAAGCCATCCATCATCAAGAAAAGTTCATTTATAGTCACTCATGCCTAGAAAAGCCTTATTACTCGTTTTAAATGCTTTTATAATCCCATAATTGAATTTAATTTGTATCTTTTTAGATTTTTTGATTAAAACAGATTCTAATTGATTGTTTGCCTCGGGAAACGTGGAGTGAAAGCCATCCATTGTCAAGAAAAGATCATTTATAGTCACTCATGCCTAGAAAAGCCTTATTACTCGGTTTAAATGCCTTTATAATCCCATTATTGAATTTATTTTGAATTTTTTTTACATTTTTTGATTAAAACATATTGTAATTGATTGTTTGCCTCGGGAAACATGGAGCGAAAGCCATCCATTGTCAAGAAAAGATCATTTATAGCCACTCATGCCTAGAAAAGCCTTATTACTCGGTTTAAATGCCTTTATAATCCCATTATTGAATTTATTTTGAATTTTTTTTACATTTTTTAATTAAAACAGATTGTAATTGATTGTTTGCCTCGGGAAACATGGAGCGAAAGCCATCCATTGTCAAGAAAAGATCATTTATAGCCACTCATGCCTAGAAAAGCCTTATTACTCGGTTTAAATGCCTTTATAATCCCATTATTGAATTTATTTTGAATTGTTTTTATATTTTTTTATTAAAACAGATTGTAATTGATTGTTTGCCTCGGGAAACATGGAGCGAAAGCCATCCATTGTCAAGAAAAGATCATTTATAGCCACTCATGCCTAGAAAAGCCTTATTACTCGGTTTAAATGCCTTTATAATCCCATTATTGAATTTATTTTGAATTTTTTTTACATTTTTTGATTAAAACATATTGTAATTGATTGTTTGCCTCGGGAAACATGGAGCGAAAGCCATCCATTGTCAAGAAAAGATCATTTATAGCCACTCATGCCTAGAAAAGCCTTATTACTCGGTTTAAATGCCTTTATAATCCCATTATTGAATTTATTTTGAATTGTTTTTATATTTTTTTATTAAAACAGATTGTAATTGATTGTTTGCCTCGGGAAACATGGAGCAAAAACCATCCATTGTCAAGAAAAGATCATTTATAGTCACTCATGCCTAGAAAAGCCTTATTACTCGGTTTAAATGCCTTTATAATCCCATTATTGAAGTTATTTTGAATTGTTTTTATATTTTTTGATTAAAACAGATTGTAATTGATTGTTTGCCTTGGGAAACATGGAGCGAAAGCCATCCATCGTCAAGAAAAGTTCATTTATAGTCACTCTTGCCTACAAAAGCCTTAATACTCGTTTTAAATGCCTTTATAATCCCATTATTGAAGTTATTTTTAATTGTTTTTATATTTTTTGATTAAAAGAGATTCTAATTGATTGTTTGCCTCGGGAAACGTGGAGTGAAAGCCATCCATTGTCAAGAAAAGATCATTTATAGTCACTCATGCCTAGAAAAGCCTTATTACTCGGTTGAAATGCCTTTATAATCCCATTATTGAAGTTATTTTGAATTGTTTTTATATTTTTTGATTAAAACAGATTCTAATTGATTGTTTGCCTCGGGAAACGTGGAGTGAAAGCCATCCATTGTCAAGAAAAGATCATTTATAGTCACTCATGCCTAGAAAAGCCTTATTACTCGGTTTACATTCCTTTATAATCGCATTATTGAATTTATTTTGAATTTTTTTTGCATTTTTTGATTAAAACAGATTGTAATTGATTGTTTGCCTCGGGAAACATGGAGCGAAAGCCATCCATAGTCAAGAAAAGTTCATTTATAGTCACTTATGCCTAGCAAAACCTTATTACTCGGTTTAAATGGCTTTATAATCCCATTATTGAATTTATTTTGAATTATTTTTACATTTTTTGATTAAAACAGATTGTAATTGCTTGTTTGCCTCGGGAAACATGGAGCGAAAGCCATCCATTGTCAAGAAAAGATCATTTATAGCCACTCATGCCTAGAAAAGCCTTATTACTCGGTTTAAATGCCTTTATAATCCCATTATTGAATTTATTTTGAATTATTTTTATATTTTTTTATTAAAACAGATTGTAATTGATTGTTTGCCTCGGGAAACATGGAGCGAAAACCATCCATTGTCAAGAAAAGATCATTTATAGTCACTCATGCCTAGAAAAGCCTTATTACTCGGTTTAAATGCCTTTATAATCCCATTATTGAATTTATTTTGAATTGTTTTTACATTTTTTGGTTAAAACAGATTGTAATTGATTGTTTACCTTGGGAAACATGGAGCGAAAGCCATCCATAGTCAAGAAAAGTTCATTTACAGTTACTTATGCCTAGCAAAGCCTTATTACTCGGTTTAAATGCCTTTATAATCCCATTATTGAATTTATTTTGAATTTTTTTTACATTTTTTGATTAAAACATTTTGTAATTGATTGTTTGCCTCAGGAAACATGGAGCAAAACCCATCCATTGTCAAGAATAGATCATTTATAGTCACTCAAGCCTAGAAAAGCCTTATTACTCGGTTTAAATGCTTTTATAATCCCATTATTGAATTTATTTTGAATTGTTTTTACATTTTTTGATTAAAACAGATTGTAATTGATTGTTTGCCTCGGGAAACATGGAGCGAAAGCCATCCATTGTCAAGAAAAGTTCATTTATAGTCACTCATGCCTAGAAAAGCCTTATTACTCGGTTTAAATGCCTTTATAATCCCATTATTGAAGTTATTTTGAATTGTTTTTATATTTTTTGATTAAAACATATTGTAATTGATTGTTTGCCTTGGGAAACATGGAGCGAAAGCCATCCATCATCAAGAAAAGTTCATTTATAGTCACTCATGCCTAGAAAAGCCTTATTACTCGTTTCAAATGCTTTTATAATCCCATAATTGAATTTAATTTGTATCTTTTTACATTTTTTGATTAAAACAGATTCTAATTGATTGTTTGCCTCGGGAAACGTGGAGTGAAAGCCATCCATTGTCAAGAAAAGATCATTTATAGTCACTCATGCCTAGAAAAGCCTTATTACTCGGTTTAAATGCCTTTATAATCCCATTATTGAATTTATTTTGAATTTTTTTTACATTTTTTGATTAAAACATATTGTAATTGATTGTTTGCCGCGGGAAACATGGAGCGAAAGCCATCCATTGTCAAGAAAAGATCATTTATAGCCACTCATGCCTAGAAAAGCCTTATTACTCGGTTTAAATGCCTTTATAATCCCATTATTGAATTTATTTTGAATTTTTTTTACATTTTTTGATTAAAACATATTGTAATTGATTGTTTGCCTCGGGAAACATGGAGCGAAAGCCATCCATTGTCAAGAAAAGATCATTTATAGCCACTCATGCCTAGAAAAGCCTTATTACTCGGTTTAAATGCCTTTATAATCCCATTATTGAATTTATTTTGAATTGTTTTTAAATTTTTTTATTAAAACAGATTGTAATTGATTGTTTGCCTCGGGAAACATGGAGCGAAAACCATCCATTGTCAAGAAAAGATCATTTATAGTCACTCATGCCTAGAAAAGCCTTATTACTCGGTTTAAATGCCTTTATAATCCCATTATTGAATTTATTTTGAATTTTTTTTACATTTTTTGATTAAAACATATTGTAATTGATTGTTTGCCTCGGGAAACATGGAGCAAAACCCATCCATTGTCAAGAATAGATCATTTATAGTCACTCATGCCTAGAAAAGCCTTATTACTCGGTTTAAATGCTTTTATAATCCCATTATTGAATTTATTTTGAATTGTTTTTACATTTTTTGATTAAAACAGATTGTAATTGATTGTTTGCCTCGGGAAACATGGAGCGAAAGCCATCCATTGTCAAGAAAAGTTCATTTATAGTCACTCATGCCTAGAAAAGCCTTATTACTCGGTTTAAATGCCTTTATAATCCCATTATTGAAGTTATTTTGAATTGTTTTTATATTTTTTGATTAAAACAGATTGTAATTGATTGTTTGCTTTGGGAAACATGGAGCGAAAGCCATCCATCATCAAGAAAAGTTCATTTATAGTCACTCATGCCTAGAAAAGCCTTAATACTCGTTTTAAATGCTTTTATAATCCCATAACTGAATTTAATTTGAATCTTTTTACATTTTTTGATTAAAACAGATTCTAATTGATTGTTTGCCTCGGGAAACGTGGAGTGAAAGCCATCCATTGTCAAGAAAAGATCATTTATAGTCACTCATGCCTAGAAAAGCCTTATTACTCGGTTTAAATGCCTTTATAATCCCATTATTGAATTTATTTTGAATTTTTTTTAAATTTTTTGATTAAAACATATTGTAATTGATTGTTTGCCTCGGGAAACATGGAGCGAAAGCCATCCATTTTCAAGAAAAGATCATTTATAGCCACTCATGCCTAGAAAAGCCTTATTACTCGGTTTAAATGCCTTTATAATCCCATTATTGAATTTATTTTGAATTTTTTTTACATTTTTTGATTAAAACATATTGTAATTGATTGTTTGCCTCGCGAAACATGGAGCGAAAGCCATCCATTGTCAAGAAAAGATCATTTATAGCCACTCATGCCTAGAAAAGCCTTATTACTCGGTTTAAATGCCTTTATAATCCCATTATTGAATTTATTTTGAATTGTTTTTACATTTTTTGATTAAAAAAGATTGTAATTGATTGTTTGCCTTGGGAAACATGGAGCGAAAACCATCCATTGTCAAGAAAAGATCATTTATAGTCACTCATGCCTAGAAAAGCCTTATTACTCGGTTTAAATGCCTTTATAAGCCCATTATTGAATTTATTTTGAATTTTTTTTACATTTTTTGATTAAAACATATTGTAATTTATTGTTTACCTCGGGAAACATGGAGCGAAAGCCATCCATAGTCAAGAAAAGTTCATTTATAGTCACTTATGCCTAGCAAAGCCTTATTACTCGGTTTAAATGCCTTTATAATCCCATTATTGAATTTATTTTGAATTTTTTTTTCATTTTTTGATTAAAATAAATTGTAATTGATTGTTTGCCTCGGGAAACATGGAGCAAAACCCATCCATTGTCAAGAATAGATCATTTATAGTCACTCAAGCCTAGAAAAACCTTATTACTCGGTTTAAATGCTTTTATAATCCCATTATTGAATTTATTTTGAATTGTTTTTACATTTTTTGATTAAAACAAATTGTAATTGATTGTTTGCCTCGGGAAACATGGAGCGAAAGCCATCCATTGTCAAGAAAAGATCATTTATAGCCACTCATGCCTAGAAAAACCTTATTACTCGGTTTAAATGCTTTTATAATCCCATTATTGAATTTATTTTGAATTGTTTTTACATTTTTTGATTAAAACAGATTGTAATTGATTGTTTGCCTTGGGAAACATGGAGCGAAAGCCATCCATCGTCAAGAAAAGTTCATTTATAGTCACTCATGCCTAGAAAAGCCTTAATACTCGTTTTAAATGCTTTTATAATCCCATAATTGAATTTAATTTGAATCTTTTTACATTTTTTGATTAAAACAGATTCTAATTGATTGTTTGCCTCGGGAAACGTGGAGTGAAAGCCATCCATTGTCAAGAAAAGATCATTTATAGTCACTCATGCCTAGAAAAGCCTTATTACTCGGTTTAAATGCCTTTATAATCCCATTATTGAATTTATTTTGAATTGTTTTTACATTTTTTGATTAAAACAGATTGTAATTGATTGTTTGCCTCGGGAAACATGGAGCGAAAGCCATCCATTGTCAAGAAAAGTTCATTTATAGCCACTCATGCCTAGAAAACCTTACTACTCGGTTTAAATGCCTTTATAATCCCATTATTGAATTTATTTTGAATTGTTTTTACATTTTTTGATTAAAACAGATTGTAATTGATTGTTTGCCTCTGGAAACATGGAGCGAAAACCATCCATTGTCAAGAAAAGATCATTTATAGCCACTCATGCCTAGAAAAGCCTTATTACACGGTTTAAATGCCTTTATAATCCCATTATTGAATTTATCTTGAATTTTTTGATTAAAACAGATTGTAATTGATTGTTTACCTCGGGAAACATGGAGCGAAAGCCATCCATAGTCAAGAAAAGTTCATTGATAGTCACTTATGCCTAGCAAAGCCTTATTACTCGGTTTAAATGCCTTTATAATCCCATTATTGAATTTATTTTGAATTGTTTTTATATTTTTTGATTAAAACAGATTGTAATTGATTGTTTGCCGTGGGAAACATGGAGCGAAAGCCATCCATTGTCAAGAAAAGTTCATTTATAGTCACTCATGCCTAGAAAAGCCTTATTACTCGGTTTAAATGCCTTTATAATCCCATTATTGAAGTTATTTTGAATTGTTTTTATATTTTTTGATTAAAACAGATTCTAATTGATTGTTTGCCTCGGGAAACGTGGAGTGAAAGCCATCCATTGTCAAGAAAAGATCATTTATAGTCACTCATGCCTAGAAAAGCCTTATTACTCGGTTTACATTCCTTTATAATCGCATTATTGAATTTATTTTGAATTTTTTTTGCATTTTTTGATTAAAACAGATTGTAATTGATTGTTTGCCTCGGGAAACATGGAGCGAAAGCCATCCATAGTCAAGAAAAGTTCATTTATAGTCACTTATGCCTAGCAAAACCTTATTACTCGGTTTAAATGGCTTTATAATCCCATTATTGAATTTATTTTGAATTATTTTTACATTTTTTGATTAAAACAGATTGTAATTGCTTGTTTGCCTCGGGAAACATGGAGCGAAAGCCATCCATTGTCAAGAAAAGATCATTTATAGCCACTCATGCCTAGAAAAGCCTTATTACTCGGTTTAAATGCCTTTATAATCCCATTATTGAATTTATTTTGAATTATTTTTATATTTTTTTATTAAAACAGATTGTAATTGATTGTTTGCCTCGGGAAACATGGAGCGAAAACCATCCATTGTCAAGAAAAGATCATTTATAGTCACTCATGCCTAGAAAAGCCTTATTACTCGGTTTAAATGCCTTTATAATCCCATTATTGAATTTATTTTGAATTGTTTTTACATTTTTTGGTTAAAACAGATTGTAATTGATTGTTTACCTTGGGAAACATGGAGCGAAAGCCATCCATAGTCAAGAAAAGTTCATTTACAGTTACTTATGCCTAGCAAAGCCTTATTACTCGGTTTAAATGCCTTTATAATCCCATTATTGAATTTATTTTGAATTTTTTTTACATTTTTTGATTAAAACATTTTGTAATTGATTGTTTGCCTCAGGAAACATGGAGCAAAACCCATCCATTGTCAAGAATAGATCATTTATAGTCACTCAAGCCTAGAAAAGCCTTATTACTCGGTTTAAATGCTTTTATAATCCCATTATTGAATTTATTTTGAATTGTTTTTACATTTTTTGATTAAAACAGATTGTAATTGATTGTTTGCCTCGGGAAACATGGAGCGAAAGCCATCCATTGTCAAGAAAAGTTCATTTATAGTCACTCATGCCTAGAAAAGCCTTATTACTCGGTTTAAATGCCTTTATAATCCCATTATTGAAGTTATTTTGAATTGTTTTTATATTTTTTGATTAAAACATATTGTAATTGATTGTTTGCCTTGGGAAACATGGAGCGAAAGCCATCCATCATCAAGAAAAGTTCATTTATAGTCACTCATGCCTAGAAAAGCCTTATTACTCGTTTCAAATGCTTTTATAATCCCATAATTGAATTTAATTTGTATCTTTTTACATTTTTTGATTAAAACAGATTCTAATTGATTGTTTGCCTCGGGAAACGTGGAGTGAAAGCCATCCATTGTCAAGAAAAGATCATTTATAGTCACTCATGCCTAGAAAAGCCTTATTACTCGGTTTAAATGCCTTTATAATCCCATTATTGAATTTATTTTGAATTTTTTTTACATTTTTTGATTAAAACATATTGTAATTGATTGTTTGCCGCGGGAAACATGGAGCGAAAGCCATCCATTGTCAAGAAAAGATCATTTATAGCCACTCATGCCTAGAAAAGCCTTATTACTCGGTTTAAATGCCTTTATAATCCCATTATTGAATTTATTTTGAATTTTTTTTACATTTTTTGATTAAAACATATTGTAATTGATTGTTTGCCTCGGGAAACATGGAGCGAAAGCCATCCATTGTCAAGAAAAGATCATTTATAGCCACTCATGCCTAGAAAAGCCTTATTACTCGGTTTAAATGCCTTTATAATCCCATTATTGAATTTATTTTGAATTGTTTTTAAATTTTTTTATTAAAACAGATTGTAATTGATTGTTTGCCTCGGGAAACATGGAGCGAAAACCATCCATTGTCAAGAAAAGATCATTTATAGTCACTCATGCCTAGAAAAGCCTTATTACTCGGTTTAAATGCCTTTATAATCCCATTATTGAATTTATTTTGAATTTTTTTTACATTTTTTGATTAAAACATATTGTAATTGATTGTTTGCCTCGGGAAACATGGAGCAAAACCCATCCATTGTCAAGAATAGATCATTTATAGTCACTCATGCCTAGAAAAGCCTTATTACTCGGTTTAAATGCTTTTATAATCCCATTATTGAATTTATTTTGAATTGTTTTTACATTTTTTGATTAAAACAGATTGTAATTGATTGTTTGCCTCGGGAAACATGGAGCGAAAGCCATCCATTGTCAAGAAAAGTTCATTTATAGTCACTCATGCCTAGAAAAGCCTTATTACTCGGTTTAAATGCCTTTATAATCCCATTATTGAAGTTATTTTGAATTGTTTTTATATTTTTTGATTAAAACAGATTGTAATTGATTGTTTGCTTTGGGAAACATGGAGCGAAAGCCATCCATCATCAAGAAAAGTTCATTTATAGTCACTCATGCCTAGAAAAGCCTTAATACTCGTTTTAAATGCTTTTATAATCCCATAACTGAATTTAATTTGAATCTTTTTACATTTTTTGATTAAAACAGATTCTAATTGATTGTTTGCCTCGGGAAACGTGGAGTGAAAGCCATCCATTGTCAAGAAAAGATCATTTATAGTCACTCATGCCTAGAAAAGCCTTATTACTCGGTTTAAATGCCTTTATAATCCCATTATTGAATTTATTTTGAATTTTTTTTAAATTTTTTGATTAAAACATATTGTAATTGATTGTTTGCCTCGGGAAACATGGAGCGAAAGCCATCCATTTTCAAGAAAAGATCATTTATAGCCACTCATGCCTAGAAAAGCCTTATTACTCGGTTTAAATGCCTTTATAATCCCATTATTGAATTTATTTTGAATTTTTTTTACATTTTTTGATTAAAACATATTGTAATTGATTGTTTGCCTCGCGAAACATGGAGCGAAAGCCATCCATTGTCAAGAAAAGATCATTTATAGCCACTCATGCCTAGAAAAGCCTTATTACTCGGTTTAAATGCCTTTATAATCCCATTATTGAATTTATTTTGAATTGTTTTTACATTTTTTGATTAAAAAAGATTGTAATTGATTGTTTGCCTTGGGAAACATGGAGCGAAAACCATCCATTGTCAAGAAAAGATCATTTATAGTCACTCATGCCTAGAAAAGCCTTATTACTCGGTTTAAATGCCTTTATAAGCCCATTATTGAATTTATTTTGAATTTTTTTTACATTTTTTGATTAAAACATATTGTAATTTATTGTTTACCTCGGGAAACATGGAGCGAAAGCCATCCATAGTCAAGAAAAGTTCATTTATAGTCACTTATGCCTAGCAAAGCCTTATTACTCGGTTTAAATGCCTTTATAATCCCATTATTGAATTTATTTTGAATTTTTTTTTCATTTTTTGATTAAAATAAATTGTAATTGATTGTTTGCCTCGGGAAACATGGAGCAAAACCCATCCATTGTCAAGAATAGATCATTTATAGTCACTCAAGCCTAGAAAAACCTTATTACTCGGTTTAAATGCTTTTATAATCCCATTATTGAATTTATTTTGAATTGTTTTTACATTTTTTGATTAAAACAGATTGTAATTGATTGTTTGCCTCGGGAAACATGGAGCGAAAGCCATCCATTGTCAAGAAAAGATCATTTATAGCCACTCATGCCTAGAAAAACCTTATTACTCGGTTTAAATGCTTTTATAATCCCATTATTGAATTTATTTTGAATTGTTTTTACATTTTTTGATTAAAACAGATTGTAATTGATTGTTTGCCTTGGGAAACATGGAGCGAAAGCCATCCATCGTCAAGAAAAGTTCATTTATAGTCACTCATGCCTAGAAAAGCCTTAATACTCGTTTTAAATGCTTTTATAATCCCATAATTGAATTTAATTTGAATCTTTTTACATTTTTTGATTAAAACAGATTCTAATTGATTGTTTGCCTCGGGAAACGTGGAGTGAAAGCCATCCATTGTCAAGAAAAGATCATTTATAGTCACTCATGCCTAGAAAAGCCTTATTACTCGGTTTAAATGCCTTTATAATCCCATTATTGAATTTATTTTGAATTGTTTTTACATTTTTTGATTAAAACAGATTGTAATTGATTGTTTGCCTCGGGAAACATGGAGCGAAAGCCATCCATTGTCAAGAAAAGTTCATTTATAGCCACTCATGCCTAGAAAAGCCTTACTACTCGGTTTAAATGCCTTTATAATCCCATTATTGAATTTATTTTGAATTGTTTTTACATTTTTTGATTAAAACAGATTGTAATTGATTGTTTGCCTCTGGAAACATGGAGCGAAAACCATCCATTGTCAAGAAAAGATCATTTATAGCCACTCATGCCTAGAAAAGCCTTATTACACGGTTTAAATGCCTTTATAATCCCATTATTGAATTTATCTTGAATTTTTTGATTAAAACAGATTGTAATTGATTGTTTACCTCGGGAAACATGGAGCGAAAGCCATCCATAGTCAAGAAAAGTTCATTGATAGTCACTTATGCCTAGCAAAGCCTTATTACTCGGTTTAAATGCCTTTATAATCCCATTATTGAATTTATTTTGAATTGTTTTTATATTTTTTGATTAAAACAGATTGTAATTGATTGTTTGCCGTGGGAAACATGGAGCGAAAGCCATCCATTGTCAAGAAAAGTTCATTTATAGTCACTCATGCCTAGAAAAGCCTTATTACTCGGTTTAAATGCCTTTATAATCCCATTATTGAAGTTATTTTGAATTGTTTTTATATTTTTTGATTAAAACAGATTCTAATTGATTGTTTGCCTCGGGAAACGTGGAGTGAAAGCCATCCATTGTCAAGAAAAGATCATTTATAGTCACTCATGCCTAGAAAAGCCTTATTACTCGGTTTAAATTCTTTTATAATCGCATTATTGAATTTATTTTGAATTTTTTTTACATTTTTTGATTAAAACAGATTGTAATTGATTGTTTGCCTCGGGAAACATGGAGCGAAAGCCATCCATAGTCAAGAAAAGTTCATTTATAGTCACTTATGCCTAGCAAAGCCTTATTACTCGGTTTAAATGCCTTTATAATCCCATTATTGAATTTATTTTGAATTGTTTTTATATTTTTTGATTAAAACAGATTGTAATTGATTGTTTGCCGTGGGAAACATGGAGCGAAAGCCATCCATAGTCAAGAAAAGTTCATTTATAGTCACTTATGCCTAGCAAAGCCTTATTACTCGGTTTAAATGCCTTTATAATCCCATTATTGAATTTATTTTGAATTGTTTTTACATTTTTTGATTAAAACAGATTGTAATTGATTGTTTGCCTCGGGAAACATGGAGCGAAAGCCATCCATTGTCAAGAAAAGATCATTTATAGCCACTCATGCCTAGAAAAGCCTTATTACTCGGTTTAAATGCCTTTATAATCCCATTATTGAATTTATTTTGAATTTTTTTTACATTTTTTGATTAAAACATATTGTAATTGATTGTTTGCCTCGGGAAACATGGAGCGAAAGCCATCCATTGTCAAGAAAAGTTCATTTATAGCCACTCATGCCTAGAAAAGCCTTACTACTCGGTTTAAATGCCTTTATAATCCCATTATTGAATTTATTTTGAATTGTTTTTACATTTTTTGATTAAAACAGATTGTAATTGATTGTTTGCCTCTGGAAACATGGAGCGAAAACCATCCATTGTCAAGAAAAGATCATTTATAGCCACTCATGCCTAGAAAAGCCTTATTACACGGTTTAAATGCCTTTATAATCCCATTATTGAATTTATCTTGAATTTTTTGATTAAAACAGATTGTAATTGATTGTTTACCTCGGGAAACATGGAGCGAAAGCCATCCATAGTCAAGAAAAGTTCATTGATAGTCACTTATGCCTAGCAAAGCCTTATTACTCGGTTTAAATGCCTTTATAATCCCATTATTGAATTTATTTTGAATTGTTTTTATATTTTTTGATTAAAACAGATTGTAATTGATTGTTTGCCGTGGGAAACATGGAGCGAAAGCCATCCATTGTCAAGAAAAGTTCATTTATAGTCACTCATGCCTAGAAAAGCCTTATTACTCGGTTTAAATGCCTTTATAATCCCATTATTGAAGTTATTTTGAATTGTTTTTATATTTTTTGATTAAAACAGATTCTAATTGATTGTTTGCCTCGGGAAACGTGGAGTGAAAGCCATCCATTGTCAAGAAAAGATCATTTATAGTCACTCATGCCTAGAAAAGCCTTATTACTCGGTTTAAATTCTTTTATAATCGCATTATTGAATTTATTTTGAATTTTTTTTACATTTTTTGATTAAAACAGATTGTAATTGATTGTTTGCCTCGGGAAACATGGAGCGAAAGCCATCCATAGTCAAGAAAAGTTCATTTATAGTCACTTATGCCTAGCAAAGCCTTATTACTCGGTTTAAATGCCTTTATAATCCCATTATTGAATTTATTTTGAATTGTTTTTATATTTTTTGATTAAAACAGATTGTAATTGATTGTTTGCCGTGGGAAACATGGAGCGAAAGCCATCCATTGTCAAGAAAAGTTCATTTATAGTCACTCATGCCTAGAAAAGCCTTATTACTCGGTTTAAATGCCTTTATAATCCCATTATTGAATTTGTTTTGAATTGTTTTTAAATTTTTTTATTAAAACAGATTGTAATTGATTGTTTGCCTCGGGAAACATGGAGCGAAAACCATCCATTGTCAAGAAAAGATCATTTATAGTCACTCATGCCTAGAAAAGCCTTATTACTCGGTTTAAATGCCTTTATAATCCCATTATTGAATTTATTTTGAATTGTTTTTACATTTTTTGATTAAAACAGATTGTAATTGATTGTTTACCTCGGGAAACATGGAGCGAAAGCCATCCATAGTCAAGAAAAGTTCATTTACAGTCACTTATGCCTAGCAAAGCCTTATTACTCGGTTTAAATGCCTTTATAATCCCATTATTGAATTTATTTTGAATTGTTTTTACATTTTTTGATTAAAACATATTGTAATTGATTGTTTGCCTCGGGAAACATGGAGCAAAACCCATCCATTGTCAAGAATAGATCATTTATAGTCACTCAAGCCTAGAAAAGCCTTATTACTCGGTTTAAATGCTTTTATAATCCCATTATTGAATTTATTTTGAATTGTTTTTACATTTTTTGATTAAAACAGATTGTAATTGATTGTTTGCCTCGGGAAACATGGAGCGAAAGCCATCCATTGTCAAGAAAAGTTCATTTATAGTCACTCATGCCTAGAAAAGCCTTATTACTCGGTTTAAATGCCTTTATAATCCCATTATTGAAGTTATTTTGAATTGTTTTTATATTTTTTGATTAAAACATATTGTAATTGATTGTTTGCCTTGGGAAACATGGAGCGAAAGCCATCCATCGTCAAGAAAAGTTCATTTATAGTCACTCATGCCTAGAAAAGCCTTAATACTCGTTTTAAATGCTTTTATAATCCCATAATTGAATTTAATTTGAATCTTTTTACATTTTTTGATTAAAACAGATTCTAATTGATTGTTTGCCTCGGGAAACGTGGAGTGAAAGCCATCCATTGTCAAGAAAAGATCATTTATAGTCACTCATGCCTAGAAAAGCCTTATTACTCGATTTAAATGCCTTTATAATCCCATTATTGAATTTATTTTGAATTGTTTTTACATTTTTTGATTAAAACAGATTGTAATTGATTGTTTGCCTCGGGAAACATGGAGCGAAAGCCATCCATTGTCAAGAAAAGTTCATTTATAGCCACTCAT
Source organism: Theobroma cacao (assembly GCF_053813885.1). Classification (NCBI taxonomy): domain Eukaryota; kingdom Viridiplantae; phylum Streptophyta; class Magnoliopsida; order Malvales; family Malvaceae; genus Theobroma; species Theobroma cacao. The sequence goes on along the minus strand of NC_142645.1, from coordinate 29,055,661 downwards.
GCCTAGAAAAGCCTTACTACTCGGTTTAAATGCCTTTATAATCCCATTATTGAATTTATTTTGAATTGTTTTTACATTTTTTGATTAAAACAGATTGTAATTGATTGTTTGCCTCTGGAAACATGGAGCGAAAACCATCCATTGTCAAGAAAAGATCATTTATAGTCAGTCATGCCTAGAAAAGCCTTATTACACGGTTTAAATGCCTTTATAATCCCATTATTGAATTTATCTTGAATTTTTTGATTAAAACAGATTGTAATTGATTGTTTACCTCGGGAAACATGGAGCGAAAGCCATCCATAGTCAAGAAAAGTTCATTGATAGTCACTTATGCCTAGCAAAGCCTTATTACTCGGTTTAAATGCCTTTATAATCCCATTATTGAATTTATTTTGAATTGTTTTTATATTTTTTGATTAAAACAGATTGTAATTGATTGTTTGCCGTGGGAAACATGGAGCGAAAGCCATCCGTTGTCAAGAAAAGTTCATTTATAGCCACTCATGCCTAGAAAAGCCTTACTACTCGGTTTAAATGCCTTTATAATCCCATTATTGAATTTATTTTGAATTGTTTTTACATTTTTTGATTAAAACAGATTGTAATTGATTGTTTGCCTCTGGAAACATGGAGCGAAAACCATCCATTGGCAAGAAAAGATCATTTATAGTCACTCATGCCTAGAAAAGCCTTATTACACGGTTTAAATGCCTTTATAATCCCATTATTGAATTTATCTTGAATTTTTTGATTAAAACAGATTGTAATTGATTGTTTACCTCGGGAAACATGGAGCGAAAGCCATCCATAGTCAAGAAAAGTTCATTGATAGTCACTTATGCCTAGCAAAGCCTTATTACTCGGTTTAAATGCCTTTATAATCCCATTATTGAATTTATTTTGAATTGTTTTTATATTTTTTGATTAAAACAGATTGTAATTCATTGTTTGCCGTGGGAAACATGGAGCGAAAGCCATCCATTGTCAAGAAAAGTTCATTTATAGTCACTCATGCCTAGAAAAGCCTTATTACTCGGTTTAAATGCCTTTATAATCCCATTATTGAAGTTATTTTGAATTGTTTTTATATTTTTTGATTAAAACAGATTCTAATTGATTGTTTGCCTCGGGAAACGTGGAGTGAAAGCCATCCATTGTCAAGAAAAGATCATTTATAGTCACTCATGCCTAGAAAAGCCTTATTACTCGGTTTAAATTCCTTTATAATCGCATTATTGAATTTATTTTGAATTTTTTTTACATTTTTTGATTAAAACAGATTGTAATTGATTGTTTGCCTCGGGAAACATGGAGCGAAAGCCATCCATAGTCAAGAAAAGTTCATTTATAGTCACTTATGCCTAGCAAAGCCTTATTACTCGGTTTAAATGCCTTTATAATCCCATTATTGAATTTGTTTTGAATTGTTTTTACATTTTTTGATTAAAACAGATTGTAATTGATTGTTTGCCTCGGGAAACATGGAGCGAAACCCATCCATTGTCAAGAAAAGATCATTTATAGCCACTCATGCCTAGAAAAGCCTTATTACTCGGTTTAAATGCCTTTATAATCCCATTATTGAATTTATTTTGAATTGTTTTTACATTTTTTGATTAAAACAGATTGTAATTGATTGTTTACCTCGGGAAACATGGAGCGAAAGCCATCCATAGTCAAGAAAAGTTCATTTACAGTCACTTATGCCTAGCAAAGCCTTATTACTCGGTTTAAATGCCTTTATAATCCCATTATTGAATTTATTTTGAATTGTTTTTACATTTTTTGATTAAAACATATTGTAATTGATTGTTTGCCTTGGGAAACATGGAGCAAAACCCATCCATTGTCAAGAATAGATCATTTATAGTCACTCAAGCCTAGAAAAGCCTTATTACTCGGTTTAAATGCTTTTATAATCCCATTATTGAATTTATTTTGAATTGTTTTTACATTTTTTGATTAAAACAGATTGTAATTGATTGTTTGCCTCGGGAAACATGGAGCGAAAGCCATCCATTGTCAAGAAAAGTTCATTTATAGTCACTCATGCCTAGAAAAGCCTTATTACTCGGTTTAAATGCCTTTATAATCCCATTATTGAATTTATTTTGAATTTTTTTTAAATTTTTTGATTAAAACATATTGTAATTGATTGTTTGCCTTGGGAAACATGGAGCAAAACCCATCCATTGTCAAGAATAGATCATTTATAGTCACTCAAGCCTAGAAAAGCCTTATTACTCGGTTTAAAAGCTTTTATAATCCCATTATTGAATTTATTTTGAATTGTTTTTACATTTTTTGATTAAAACAGATTGTAATTGATTGTTTGCCTCGGGAAACATGGAGCGAAAGCCATCGATTGTCAAGAAAAATTCATTTACAGTCACTCATGCCTAGAAAAGGCTTATTACTCGGTTTAAATGCCTTTATAATCCCATTATTGAAGTTATTTTGAATTGTTTTTATATTTTTTGATTAAAACAGATTGTAATTGATTGTTTGCCTTGGGAAACATGGAGCGAAAGCCATCCATCGGCAAGAAAAGTTCATTTATAGTCACTCATGCCTAGAAAAGCCTTAATACTCGTTTTAAATGCTTTTATAATCCCATAATTGAATTTAATTTGAATCTTTTTACATTTTTTGATTAAAACAGATTCTAATTGATTGTTTGCCTCGGGAAACGTGGAGTGAAAGCCATCCATTGTCAAGAAAAGATCATTTATAGTCACTCATGCCTAGAAAAGCCTTATTACTCGATTTAAATGCCTTTATAATCCCATTATTGAATTTATTTTGAATTGTTTTTACATTTTTTGATTAAAACAGATTGTAATTGATTGTTTGCCTCGGGAAACATGGAGCGAAAGCCATCCATTGTCAAGAAAAGTTCATTTATAGCCACTCATGCCTAGAAAAGCCTTATTACTCGGTTTAAATGCCTTTATAATCCCATTATTGAATTTATTTTGAATTGTTTTTACATTTTTTGATTAAAACAGATTGTAATTGATTGTTTGCCTCTGGAAATATGGAGCGAAAACCATCCATTGTAAAGAAAAGATCATTTATAGTCACTCATGCCTAGAAAAGCCTTATTACACGGTTTAAATGCCTTTATAATCCCATTATTGAATTTATCTTGAATTTTTTTTACATTTTTTGATTAAAACAGATTGTAATTGATTGTTTACCTCGGGAAACATGGAGCGAAAGCCATCCATAGTCAAGAAAAGTTCATTTATAGTCACTTATGCCTAGCAAAATCTTATTACTCGGGTTAAATGCCTTTATAATCCCATTATTGAATTTATTTTGAATTGTTTTTATATTTTTTGATTAAAACATATTGTAATTGATTGTTTGTCGTGGGAAACATGGAGCGAAAGCCATCCATTGTCAAGAAAAGTTCATTTATAGTCACTCATGCCTAGAAAAGCCTTATTACTCGGTTTAAATGCCTTTATAATCCCATTATTGAAGTTATTTTGAATTGTTTTTATATTTTTTGATTAAAACAGATTGTAATTGATTGTTTGCCGTGGGAAACATGGAGCGAAAGCCATCCATTGTCAAGAAAAGATCATTTATAGTCACTCATGCCTAGAAAAGCCTTATTACTCGGTTTAAATGCCTTTATAATCCCATTATTGAAGTTATTTTGAATTGTTTTTATATTTTTTGATTAAAACAGATTGTAATTGATTGTTTGCCGTGGGAAACATGGAGCGAAAGCCATCCATAGTCAAGAAAAGTTCATTTATAGTCACTTATGCCTAGCAAAGCCTTATTACTCGGTTTAAATGCCTTTATAATCTCATTATTGAATTTATTTTGAATTGTTTTTACATTTTTTGATTAAAACAGATTGTAATTGATTGTTGGCCTCTGGAAACATGGAGCGAAAACCATCCATTGTCAAGAAAAGATCATTTATAGTCACTCATGCCTAGAAAAGCCTTATTACACGGTTTAAATGCCTTTATAATCCCATTATTGAATTTATCTTGAATTTTTTTTACATTTTTTGATTAAAACAGATTGAAATTGATTGTTTACCTCGGGAAACATGGAGCGAAAGCCATCCATAGTTAAGAAAAGTTCATTTATAGTCACTTATGCCTAGCAAAGCCTTATTACTCGGTTTAAATGCCTTTATAATCCCATTATTGAATTTATTTTGAATTGTTTTTATATTTTTTGATTAAAACAGATTGTAATTGATTGTTTGCCGTGGGAAAATGGAGCGAAAGCCATCCATTGTCAAGAAAAGTTCATTTATAGTCACTCATGCCTAGAAAAGCCTTATTACTCGGTTTAAATGCCTTTATAATCCCTTTATTGAAGTTATTTTGAATTGTTTATATATTTTTTGATTAAAACAGATTGTAATTGATTGTTTGCCTTGGGAAACATGGAGCGAAACCCATCCATCGTCAAGAAAAGTTCATTTATAGTCACTCATGCCTACAAAAGCCTTAATACTCGTTTTAAATGCCTTTATAATCCCATTATTGAAGTTATTTTGAATTGTTTTTATATTTTTTGATTAAAACAGATTCTAAGTGATTGTTTGCCTCGGGAAACGTGGAGTGAAAGCCATCCATTGTCAAGAAAATATCATTTATAGTCACTCATGCCTAGAAAAGCCTTATTACTCGGTTTAAATGCTTTTATAATCCCATTATTGAATTTATTTTGAATTTTTTTTACATTTTTTGATTAAAACAGATTGTAATTGATTGTTTGCCTCGGGAAACATGGAGCGAAAGCCATCCATTGTCAAGAAAAGATCATTTATAGTCACTCATGCCTAGAAAAGCCTTATTACTTAGTTTAAATGCCCTTATAATCCCATTATTGAATTTATTTTGAATTTTTTTTACATTTTTTGATTAAAACAGATTGTAATTGATTGTTTGCCTCGGGAAACATGGAGCGAAAGCCATCCATTGTCAAGAAAAGATCATTTATAGTCACTCATGCCTAGAAAAGCCTTATTACTTAGTTTAAATGCCCTTATAATCCCATTATTGAATTTATTTTGAATTTTTTTTACATTTTTTGATTAAAACAGATTGTAATTGATTGTTTGCCTCGGGAAACATGGAGCGAAAGCCATCCATTGTCAAGAAAAGATCATTTATAGTCACTCATGCCTAGAAAAGCCTTATTACTTAGTTTAAATGCCCTTATAATCCCATTATTGAATTTATTTTGAATTCTTTTTACATTTTTTGATTAAAACATATTGTAATTGATTGTTTGCCTCGGGAAATATGGAGCGAAAGCCATCCATTTTCAAGAAAAGATCATTTATAGTCACTCATGCCTAGAAAATCCTTATTACTCGGTTTAAATGCCTTTATAATCCCATTATTGAATTTATTTTGAATTGTTTTTACATTTTTTGATTAAAACAGATTGTAATTGATTGTTTGCCTCGGGAAACATGGAGCGAAAGCCATCCATTGTCAAGAAAAGTTCATTTATAGTCACTCATGCCTAGAAAAGCCTTATTACTCGGTTTAAATGCCTTTATAATCCCATTATTGAAGTTATTTTGAATTGTTTTTATATTTTTTGATTAAAACAGATTGTAATTGATTGTTTGCCTTGGGAAACATGGAGCGAAAGCCATCCATCGTCAAGAAAAGTTCATTTATAGTCACTCATGCCTAGAAAAGCCTTAATACTCGTTTTAAATGCTTTTATAATCCCATAATTGAATTTAATTTGAATCTTTTTACATTTTTTGATTAAAACAGATTCTAATTGATTGTTTGCCTCGGGAAACGTGGAGTGAAAGCCATCCATTGTCAAGAAAAGATCATTTATAGTCACTCATGCCTAGAAAAGCCTTATTACTCGGTTTAAATGCCTTTATAATCCCATTATTGAATTTATTTTGCATTTTTTTAAAATTTTTTGATTAAAACATATTGTAATTGATTGTTTGCCTCGGGAAACATGGAACGAAAACCATCCATTGTCAAGAAAAGATCATTTATAGTCACTCATGCCTAGAAAAGCCTTATTACTCGGTTTAAATGCTTTTATAATCCCATTATTGAATTTATTTTGAATTGTTTTTACATTTTTTGATTAAAACAGATTGTAATTGATTGTTTGCCTCGGGAAACATGGAGCGAAAGCCATCCATTGTCAAGAAAAGTTCATTTATAGTCACTCATGCCTAGAAAAGCCTTATTACTCGGTTTAAATGCCTTTATAATCCCATTATTGAAGTTATTTTGAATTGTTTTTATATTTTTTGATTAAAACAGATTGTAATTGATTGTTTGCCGTGGGAAACATGGAGCGAAAGCCATCCATTGTCAAGAAAAGATCATTTATAGTCACTCATGCCTAGAAAAGCCTTATTACTCGGTTTAAATGCCTTTATAATCCCATTATTGAAGTTATTTTGAATTGTTTTTATATTTTTTGATTAAAACAGATTGTAATTGATTGTTTGCCGTGGGAAACATGGAGCGAAAGCCATCCATAGTCAAGAAAAGTTCATTTATAGTCACTTATGCCTAGCAAAGCCTTATTACTCGGTTTAAATGCCTTTATAATCCCATTATTGAATTTATTTTGAATTGTTTTTACATTTTTTGATTAAAACAGATTGTAATTGATTGTTTGCCTCGGGAAACATGGAGCGAAAGCCATCCATTGTCAAGAAAAGATCATTTATAGCCACTCATGCCTAGAAAAGCCTTATTACTCGGTTTAAATGCCTTTATAATCTCATTATTGAATTTATTTTGAATTGTTTTTACATTTTTTGATTAAAACAGATTGTAATTGATTGTTTGCCTCTGGAAACATGGAGCGAAAACCATCCATTGTCAAGAAAAGATCATTTATAGTCACTCATGCCTAGAAAAGCCTTATTACACGGTTTAAATGCCTTTATAATCCCATTATTGAATTTATCTTGAATTTTTTGATTAAAACAGATTGTAATTGATTGTTTACCTCGGGAAACATGGAGCGAAAGCCATCCATAGTCAAGAAAAGTTCATTGATAGTCACTTATGCCTAGCAAAGCCTTATTACTCGGTTTAAATGCCTTTATAATCCCATTATTGAATTTATTTTGAATTGTTTTTATATTTTTTGATTAAAACAGATTGTAATTGATTGTTTGCCGTGGGAAACATGGAGCGAAAGCCATCCGTTGTCAAGAAAAGTTCATTTATAGCCACTCATGCCTAGAAAAGCCTTACTACTCGGTTTAAATGCCTTTATAATCCCATTATTGAATTTATTTTGAATTGTTTTTACATTTTTTGATTAAAACAGATTGTAATTGATTGTTTGCCTCTGGAAACATGGAGCGAAAACCATCCATTGTCAAGAAAAGATCATTTATAGTCACTCATGCCTAGAAAAGCCTTATTACACGGTTTAAATGCCTTTATAATCCCATTATTGAATTTATCTTGAATTTTTTGATTAAAACAGATTGTAATTGATTGTTTACCTCGGGAAACATGGAGCGAAAGCCATCCATAGTCAAGAAAAGTTCATTGATAGTCACTTATGCCTAGCAAAGCCTTATTACTCGGTTTAAATGCCTTTATAATCCCATTATTGAATTTATTTTGAATTGTTTTTATATTTTTTGATTAAAACAGATTGTAATTGATTGTTTGCCGTGGGAAACATGGAGCGAAAGCCATCCATTGTCAAGAAAAGTTCATTTATAGTCACTCATGCCTAGAAAAGCCTTATTACTCGGTTTAAATGCCTTTATAATCCCATTATTGAAGTTATTTTGAATTGTTTTTATATTTTTTGATTAAAACAGATTCTAATTGATTGTTTGCCTCGGGAAACGTGGAGTGAAAGCCATCCATTGTCAAGAAAAGATCATTTATAGTCACTCATGCCTAGAAAAGCCTTATTACTCGGTTTAAATTCCTTTATAATCGCATTATTGAATTTATTTTGAATTTTTTTTACATTTTTTGATTAAAACAGATTGTAATTGATTGTTTGCCTCGGGAAACATGGAGCGAAAGCCATCCATAGTCAAGAAAAGTTCATTTATAGTCACTTATGCCTAGCAAAGCCTTATTACTCGGTTTAAATGCCTTTATAATCCCATTATTGAATTTGTTTTGAATTGTTTTTACATTTTTTGATTAAAACAGATTGTAATTGATTGTTTGCCTCGGGAAACATGGAGCGAAACCCATCCATTGTCAAGAAAAGATCATTTATAGCCACTCATGCCTAGAAAAGCCTTATTACTCGGTTTAAATGCCTTTATAATCGCATTATTGAATTTATTTTGAATTGTTTTTAAATTTTTTTATTAAAACAGATTGTAATTGATTGTTTGCCTCGGGAAACATGGAACGAAAACCATCCATTGTCAAGAAAAGATCATTTATAGTCACTCATGCCTAGAAAAGCCTTATTACTCGGTTTAAATGCTTTTATAATCCCATTATTGAATTTATTTTGAATTGTTTTTACATTTTTTGATTAAAACAGATTGTAATTGATTGTTTGCCGTGGGAAACATGGAGCGAAAGCCATCCATTGTCAAGAAAAGATCATTTATAGTCACTCATGCCTAGAAAAGCCTTATTACTCGGTTTAAATGCCTTTATAATCCCATTATTGAAGTTATTTTGAATTGTTTTTATATTTTTTGATTAAAACAGATTGTAATTGATTGTTTGCCGTGGGAAACTTGGAGCGAAAGCCATCCATAGTCAAGAAAAGTTCATTTATAGTCACTTATGCCTAGCAAAGCCTTATTACTCGGTTTAAATGCCTTTATAATCTCATTATTGAATTTATTTTGAATTGTTTTTACATTTTTTGATTAAAACAGATTGTAATTGATTGTTGGCCTCTGGAAACATGGAGCGAAAACCATCCATTGTCAAGAAAAGATCATTTATAGTCACTCATGCCTAGAAAAGCCTTATTACACGGTTTAAATGCCTTTATAATCCCATTATTGAATTTATCTTGAATTTTTTTTACATTTTTTGATTAAAACAGATTGAAATTGATTGTTTACCTCGGGAAACATGGAGCGAAAGCCATCCATAGTTAAGAAAAGTTCATTTATAGTCACTTATGCCTAGCAAAGCCTTATTACTCGGTTTAAATGCCTTTATAATCCCATTATTGAATTTATTTTGAATTGTTTTTATATTTTTTGATTAAAACAGATTGTAATTGATTGTTTGCCGTGGGAAAATGGAGCGAAAGCCATCCATTGTCAAGAAAAGTTCATTTATAGTCACTCATGCCTAGAAAAGCCTTATTACTCGGTTTAAATGCCTTTATAATCCCATTATTGAAGTTATTTTGAATTGTTTATATATTTTTTGATTAAAACAGATTGTAATTGATTGTTTGCCTTGGGAAACATGGAGCGAAACCCATCCATCGTCAAGAAAAGTTCATTTATAGTCACTCATGCCTACAAAAGCCTTAATACTCGTTTTAAATGCCTTTATAATCCCATTATTGAAGTTATTTTGAATTGTTTTTATATTTTTTGATTAAAACAGATTCTAAGTGATTGTTTGCCTCGGGAAACGTGGAGTGAAAGCCATCCATTGTCAAGAAAATATCATTTATAGTCACTCATGCCTAGAAAAGCCTTATTACTCGGTTTAAATGCTTTTATAATCCCATTATTGAATTTATTTTGAATTTTTTTTACATTTTTTGATTAAAACAGATTGTAATTGATTGTTTGCCTCGGGAAACATGGAGCGAAAGCCATCCATTGTCAAGAAAAGATCATTTATAGTCACTCATGCCTAGAAAAGCCTTATTACTTAGTTTAAATGCCCTTATAATCCCATTATTGAATTTATTTTGAATTTTTTTTACATTTTTTGATTAAAACAGATTGTAATTGATTGTTTGCCTCGGGAAACATGGAGCGAAAGCCATCCATTGTCAAGAAAAGATCATTTATAGTCACTCATGCCTAGAAAAGCCTTATTACTTAGTTTAAATGCCCTTATAATCCCATTATTGAATTTATTTTGAATTTTTTTTACATTTTTTGATTAAAACAGATTGTAATTGATTGTTTGCCTCGGGAAACATGGAGCGAAAGCCATCCATTGTCAAGAAAAGATCATTTATAGTCACTCATGCCTAGAAAAGCCTTATTACTCGGTTTAAATGCCTTTATAATCCCATTATTGAATTTATTTTGAATTTTTTTTTACATTTTTTGATTAAAACATATTGTAATTGATTGTTTGCCTCGGGAAATATGGAGCGAAAGCCATCCATTTTCAAGAAAAGATCATTTATAGTCACTCATGCCTAGAAAATCCTTATTACTCGGTTTAAATGCCTTTATAATCCCATTATTGAATTTATTTTGAATTGTTTTTACATTTTTTGATTAAAACAGATTGTAATTGATTGTTTGCCTCGGGAAACATGGAGCGAAAGCCATCCATTGTCAAGAAAAGTTCATTTATAGTCACTCATGCCTAGAAAAGCCTTATTACTCGGTTTAAATGCCTTTATAATCCCATTATTGAAGTTATTTTGAATTGTTTTTATATTTTTTGATTAAAACAGATTGTAATTGATTGTTTGCCTTGGGAAACATGGAGCGAAAGCCATCCATCGTCAAGAAAAGTTCATTTATAGTCACTCATGCCTAGAAAAGCCTTAATACTCGTTTTAAATGCTTTTATAATCCCATAATTGAATTTAATTTGAATCTTTTTACATTTTTTGATTAAAACAGATTCTAATTGATTGTTTGCCTCGGGAAACGTGGAGTGAAAGCCATCCATTGTCAAGAAAAGATCATTTATAGTCACTCATGCCTAGAAAAGCCTTATTACTCGGTTTAAATGCCTTTATAATCCCATTATTGAATTTATTTTGAATTTTTTTTAAATTTTTTGATTAAAACATATTGTAATTGATTGTTTGCCTCGGGAAACATGGAACGAAAACCATCCATTGTCAAGAAAAGATCATTTATAGTCACTCATGCCTAGAAAAGCCTTATTACTCGGTTTAAATGCTTTTATAATCCCATTATTGAATTTATTTTGAATTGTTTTTACATTTTTTGATTAAAACAGATTGTAATTGATTGTTTGCCTCGGGAAACATGGAGCGAAAGCCATCCATTGTCAAGAAAAGTTCATTTATAGTCACTCATGCCTAGAAAAGCCTTATTACTCGGTTTAAATGCCTTTATAATCCCATTATTGAAGTTATTTTGAATTGTTTTTATATTTTTTGATTAAAACAGATTGTAATTGATTGTTTGCCGTGGGAAACATGGAGCGAAAGCCATCCATTGTCAAGAAAAGATCATTTATAGTCACTCATGCCTAGAAAAGCCTTATTACTCGGTTTAAATGCCTTTATAATCCCATTATTGAAGTTATTTTGAATTGTTTTTATATTTTTTGATTAAAACAGATTGTAATTGATTGTTTGCCGTGGGAAACATGGAGCGAAAGCCATCCATAGTCAAGAAAAGTTCATTTATAGTCACTTATGCCTAGCAAAGCCTTATTACTCGGTTTAAATGCCTTTATAATCCCATTATTGAATTTATTTTGAATTGTTTTTACATTTTTTGATTAAAACAGATTGTAATTGATTGTTTGCCTCGGGAAACATGGAGCGAAAGCCATCCATTGTCAAGAAAAGATCATTTATAGCCACTCATGCCTAGAAAAGCCTTATTACTCGGTTTAAATGCCTTTATAATCTCATTATTGAATTTATTTTGAATTGTTTTTACATTTTTTGATTAAAACAGATTGTAATTGATTGTTTGCCTCTGGAAACATGGAGCGAAAACCATCCATTGTCAAGAAAAGATCATTTATAGTCACTCATGCCTAGAAAAGCCTTATTACACGGTTTAAATGCCTTTATAATCCCATTATTGAATTTATCTTGAATTTTTTGATTAAAACAGATTGTAATTGATTGTTTACCTCGGGAAACATGGAGCGAAAGCCATCCATAGTCAAGAAAAGTTCATTGATAGTCACTTATGCCTAGCAAAGCCTTATTACTCGGTTTAAATGCCTTTATAATCCCATTATTGAATTTATTTTGAATTGTTTTTATATTTTTTGATTAAAACAGATTGTAATTGATTGTTTGCCGTGGGAAACATGGAGCGAAAGCCATCCGTTGTCAAGAAAAGTTCATTTATAGCCACTCATGCCTAGAAAAGCCTTACTACTCGGTTTAAATGCCTTTATAATCCCATTATTGAATTTATTTTGAATTGTTTTTACATTTTTTGATTAAAACAGATTGTAATTGATTGTTTGCCTCTGGAAACATGGAGCGAAAACCATCCATTGTCAAGAAAAGATCATTTATAGTCACTCATGCCTAGAAAAGCCTTATTACACGGTTTAAATGCCTTTATAATCCCATTATTGAATTTATCTTGAATTTTTTGATTAAAACAGATTGTAATTGATTGTTTACCTCGGGAAACATGGAGCGAAAGCCATCCATAGTCAAGAAAAGTTCATTGATAGTCACTTATGCCTAGCAAAGCCTTATTACTCGGTTTAAATGCCTTTATAATCCCATTATTGAATTTATTTTGAATTGTTTTTATATTTTTTGATTAAAACAGATTGTAATTGATTGTTTGCCGTGGGAAACATGGAGCGAAAGCCATCCATTGTCAAGAAAAGTTCATTTATAGTCACTCATGCCTAGAAAAGCCTTATTACTCGGTTTAAATGCCTTTATAATCCCATTATTGAAGTTATTTTGAATTGTTTTTATATTTTTTGATTAAAACAGATTCTAATTGATTGTTTGCCTTGGGAAACGTGGAGTGAAAGCCATCCATTGTCAAGAAAAGATCATTTATAGTCACTCATGCCTAGAAAAGCCTTATTACTCGGTTTAAATTCCTTTATAATCGCATTATTGAATTTATTTTGAATTTTTTTTACATTTTTTGATTAAAACAGATTGTAATTGATTGTTTGCCTCGGGAAACATGGAGCGAAAGCCATCCATAGTCAAGAAAAGTTCATTTATAGTCACTTATGCCTAGCAAAGCCTTATTACTCGGTTTAAATGCCTTTATAATCCCATTATTGAATTTGTTTTGAATTGTTTTTACATTTTTTGATTAAAACAGATTGTAATTGATTGTTTGCCTCGGGAAACATGGAGCGAAAGCCATCCATTGTCAAGAAAAGTTCATTTATAGTCACTCATGCCTAGAAAAGCCTTATTACTCGGTTTAAATGCCTTTATAATCCCATTATTGAAGTTATTTTGAATTGTTTTTATATTTTTTGATTAAAACAGATTCTAATTGATTGTTTGCCTTGGGAAACGTGGAGTGAAAGCCATCCATTGTCAAGAAAAGATCATTTATAGTCACTCATGCCTAGAAAAGCCTTATTACTCGGTTTAAATGCCTTTATAATCGCATTATTGAATTTATTTTGAATTGTTTTTAAATTTTTTTATTAAAACAGATTGTAATTGATTGTTTGCCTCGGGAAACATGGAACGAAAACCATCCATTGTCAAGAAAAGATCATTTATAGTCACTCATGCCTAGAAAAGCCTTATTACTCGGTTTAAATGCTTTTATAATCCCATTATTGAATTTATTTTGAATTTTTTTTAAATTTTTTGATTAAAACATATTGTAATTGATTGTTTGCCTCGGGAAACATGGAACGAAAACCATCCATTGTCAAGAAAAGATCATTTATAGTCACTCATGCCTAGAAAAGCCTTATTACTCGGTTTAAATGCTTTTATAATCCCATTATTGAATTTATTTTGAATTGTTTTTACATTTTTTGATTAAAACAGATTGTAATTGATTGTTTGCCTCGGGAAACATGGAGCGAAAGCCATCCATTGTCAAGAAAAGTTCATTTATTGTCACTCATGCCTAGAAAAGCCTTATTACTCGGTTTAAATGCCTTTATAATCCCATTATTGAAGTTATTTTGAATTGTTTTTATATTTTTTGATTAAAACAGATTGTAATTGATTGTTTGCCGTGGGAAACATGGAGCGAAAGCCATCCATTGTCAAGAAAAGATCATTTATAGTCACTCATGCCTAGAAAAGCCTTATTACTCGGTTTAAATGCCTTTATAATCCCATTATTGAAGTTATTTTGAATTGTTTTTATATTTTTTGATTAAAACAGATTGTAATTGATTGTTTGCCGTGGGAAACATGGAGCGAAAGCCATCCATAGTCAAGAAAAGTTCATTTATAGTCACTTATGCCTAGCAAAGCCTTATTACTCGGTTTAAATGCCTTTATAATCCCATTATTGAATTTATTTTGAATTGTTTTTACATTTTTTGATTAAAACAGATTGTAATTGATTGTTTGCCTCGGGAAACATGGAGCGAAAGCCATCCATTGTCAAGAAAAGATCATTTATAGCCACTCATGCCTAGAAAAGCCTTATTACTCGGTTTAAATGCCTTTATAATCTCATTATTGAATTTATTTTGAATTGTTTTTACATTTTTTGATTAAAACAGATTGTAATTGATTGTTTGCCTCTGGAAACATGGAGCGAAAACCATCCATTGTCAAGAAAAGATCATTTATAGTCACTCATGCCTAGAAAAGCCTTATTACACGGTTTAAATGCCTTTATAATCCCATTATTGAATTTATCTTGAATTTTTTGATTAAAACAGATTGTAATTGATTGTTTACCTCGGGAAACATGGAGCGAAAGCCATCCATAGTCAAGAAAAGTTCATTGATAGTCACTTATGCCTAGCAAAGCCTTATTACTCGGTTTAAATGCCTTTATAATCCCATTATTGAATTTATTTTGAATTGTTTTTATATTTTTTGATTAAAACAGATTGTAATTGATTGTTTGCCGTGGGAAACATGGAGCGAAAGCCATCCGTTGTCAAGAAAAGTTCATTTATAGCCACTCATGCCTAGAAAAGCCTTACTACTCGGTTTAAATGCCTTTATAATCCCATTATTGAATTTATTTTGAATTGTTTTTACATTTTTTGATTAAAACAGATTGTAATTGATTGTTTGCCTCTGGAAACATGGAGCGAAAACCATCCATTGTCAAGAAAAGATCATTTATAGTCACTCATGCCTAGAAAAGCCTTATTACACGGTTTAAATGCCTTTATAATCCCATTATTGAATTTATCTTGAATTTTTTGATTAAAACAGATTGTAATTGATTGTTTACCTCGGGAAACATGGAGCGAAAGCCATCCATAGTCAAGAAAAGTTCATTGATAGTCACTTATGCCTAGCAAAGCCTTATTACTCGGTTTAAATGCCTTTATAATCCCATTATTGAATTTATTTTGAATTGTTTTTATATTTTTTGATTAAAACAGATTGTAATTGATTGTTTGCCGTGGGAAACATGGAGCGAAAGCCATCCATTGTCAAGAAAAGTTCATTTATAGTCACTCATGCCTAGAAAAGCCTTATTACTCGGTTTAAATGCCTTTATAATCCCATTATTGAAGTTATTTTGAATTGTTTTTATATTTTTTGATTAAAACAGATTCTAATTGATTGTTTGCCTCGGGAAACGTGGAGTGAAAGCCATCCATTGTCAAGAAAAGATCATTTATAGTCACTCATGCCTAGAAAAGCCTTATTACTCGGTTTAAATTCCTTCATAATCGCATTATTGAATTTATTTTGAATTTTTTTTACATTTTTTGATTAAAACAGATTGTAATTGATTGTTTGCCTCGGGAAACATGGAGCGAAAGCCATCCATAGTCAAGAAAAGTTCATTTATAGTCACTTATGCCTAGCAAAGCCTTATTACTCGGTTTAAATGCCTTTATAATCCCATTATTGAATTTGTTTTGAATTGTTTTTACATTTTTTGATTAAAACAGATTGTAATTGATTGTTTGCCTCGGGAAACATGGAGCGAAACCCATCCATTGTCAAGAAAAGATCATTTATAGCCACTCATGCCTAGAAAAGCCTTATTACTCGGTTTAAATGCCTTTATAATCGCATTATTGAATTTATTTTGAATTGTTTTTAAATTTTTTTATTAAAACAGATTGTAATTGATTGTTTGCCTCGGGAAACATGGAGCGAAAACCATCCATTGTCAAGAAAAGATCATTTATAGTCACTCATGCCTAGAAAAGCCTTATTACTCGGTTTAAATGCCTTTATAATCCCATTATTGAATTTATTTTGAATTGTTTTTACATTTTTTGATTAAAACAGATTGTAATTGATTGTTTACCTCGGGAAACATGGAGCGAAAGCCATCCATAGTCAAGAAAAGTTCATTTACAGTCACTTATGCCTAGCAAAGCCTTATTACTCGGTTTAAATGCCTTTATAATCCCATTATTGAATTTATTTTGAATTGTTTTTGCATTTTTTGATTAAAACATATTGTAATTGATTGTTTGCCTTGGGAAACATGGAGCAAAACCCATCCATTGTCAAGAATAGATCATTTATAGTCACTCAAGCCTAGAAAAGCCTTATTACTCGGTTTAAATGCTTTTATAATCCCATTATTGAATTTATTTTGAATTGTTTTTACATTTTTTGATTAAAACAGATTGTAATTGATTGTTTGCCTCGGGAAACATGGAGCGAAAGCCATCCATTGTCAAGAAAAGTTCATTTATAGTCACTCATGCCTAGAAAAGCCTTATTACTCGGTTTAAATGCCTTTATAATCCCATTATTGAAGTTATTTTGAATTGTTTTTATATTTTTTGATTAAAACAGATTGTAATTGATTGTTTGCCTTGGGAAACATGGAGCGAAAGCCATCCATCGTCAAGAAAAGTTCATTTATAGTCACTCATGCCTAGAAAAGCCTTAATACTCGTTTGAAATGCTTTTATAATCCCATAATTGAATTTAATTTGAATCTTTTTACATTTTTTGATTAAAACAGATTCTAATTGATTGTTTGCCTCGGGAAACGTGGAGTGAAAGCCATCCATTGTCAAGAAAAGATCATTTATAGTCACTCATGCCTAGAAAAGCCTTATTACTCGATTTAAATGCCTTTATAATCCCATTATTGAATTTATTTTGAATTGTTTTTACATTTTTTGATTAAAACAGATTGTAATTGATTGTTTGCCTCGGGAAACATGGAGCGAAAGCCATCCATTGTCAAGAAAAGTTCATTTATAGCCACTCATGCCTAGAAAAGCCTTATTACTCGGTTTAAATGCCTTTATAATCCCATTATTGAATTTATTTTGAATTGTTTTTACATTTTTTGATTAAAACAGATTGTAATTGATTGTTTGCCTCTGGAAATATGGAGCGAAAACCATCCATTGTAAAGAAAAGATCATTTATAGTCACTCATGCCTAGAAAAGCCTTATTACACGGTTTAAATGCCTTTATAATCCCATTATTGAATTTATCTTGAATTTTTTTTACATTTTTTGATTAAAACAGATTGTAATTGATTGTTTACCTCGGGAAACATGGAGCGAAAGCCATCCATAGTCAAGAAAATTTCATTTATAGTCACTTATGCCTAGCAAAATCTTATTACTCGGGTTAAATGCCTTTATAATCCCATTATTGAATTTATTTTGAATTGTTTTTATATTTTTTGATTAAAACATATTGTAATTGATTGTTTGCCGTGGGAAACATGGAGCGAAAGCCATCCATTGTCAAGAAAAGTTCATTTATAGTCACTCATGCCTAGAAAAGCCTTATTACTCGGTTTAAATGCCTTTATAATCCCATTATTGAAGTTATTTTGAATTGTTTTTATATTTTTTGATTAAAACAGATTGTAATTGATTGTTTGCCGTGGGAAACATGGAGCGAAAGCCATCCATTGTCAAGAAAAGATCATTTATAGTCACTCATGCCTAGAAAAGCTTTATTACTCGGTTTAAATGCCTTTATAATCCCATTATTGAAGTTATTTTGAATTGTTTTTATATTTTTTGATTAAAACAGATTGTAATTGATTGTTTGCCGTGGGAAACATGGAGCGAAAGCCATCCATAGTCAAGAAAAGTTCATTTATAGTCACTTATGCCTAGCAAAGCCTTATTACTCGGTTTAAATGCCTTTATAATCTCATTATTGAATTTATTTTGAATTGTTTTTACATTTTTTGATTAAAACAGATTGTAATTGATTGTTGGCCTCTGGAAACATGGAGCGAAAACCATCCATTGTCAAGAAAAGATCATTTATAGTCACTCATGCCTAGAAAAGCCTTATTACACGGTTTAAATGCCTTTATAATCCCATTATTGAATTTATCTTGAATTTTTTTTACATTTTTTGATTAAAACAGATTGAAATTGATTGTTTACCTCGGGAAACATGGAGCGAAAGCCATCCATAGTTAAGAAAAGTTCATTTATAGTCACTTATGCCTAGCAAAGCCTTATTACTCGGTTTAAATGCCTTTATAATCCCATTATTGAATTTATTTTGAATTGTTTTTATATTTTTTGATTAAAACAGATTGTAATTGATTGTTTGCCGTGGGAAAATGGAGCGAAAGCCATCCATTGTCAAGAAAAGTTCATTTATAGTCACTCATGCCTAGAAAAGCCTTATTACTCGGTTTAAATGCCTTTATAATCCCATTATTGAAGTTATTTTGAATTGTTTATATATTTTTTGATTAAAACAGATTGTAATTGATTGTTTGCCTTGGGAAACATGGAGCGAAACCCATCCATCGTCAAGAAAAGTTCATTTATAGTCACTCATGCCTACAAAAGCCTTAATACTCGTTTTAAATGCCTTTATAATCCCATTATTGAAGTTATTTTGAATTGTTTTTATATTTTTTGATTAAAACAGATTCTAAGTGATTGTTTGCCTCGGGAAACGTGGAGTGAAAGCCATCCATTGTCAAGAAAATATCATTTATAGTCACTCATGCCTAGAAAAGTCTTATTACTCGGTTTAAATGCTTTTATAATCCCATTATTGAATTTATTTTGAATTTTTTTTACATTTTTTGATTAAAACAGATTGTAATTGATTGTTTGCCTCGGGAAACATGGAGCGAAAGCCATCCATTGTCAAGAAAAGATCATTTATAGTCACTCATGCCTAGAAAAGCCTTATTACTTAGTTTAAATGCCCTTATAATCCCATTATTGAATTTATTTTGAATTTTTTTTACATTTTTTGATTAAAACAGATTGTAATTGATTGTTTGCCTCGGGAAACATGGAGCGAAAGCCATCCATTGTCAAGAAAAGATCATTTATAGTCACTCATGCCTAGAAAAGCCTTATTACTTAGTTTAAATGCCCTTATAATCCCATTATTGAATTTATTTTGAATTCTTTTTACATTTTTTGATTAAAACAGATTGTAATTGATTGTTTGCCTCGGGAAACATGGAGCGAAAGCCATCCATTGTCAAGAAAAGATCATTTATAGTCACTCATGCCTAGAAAAGCCTTATTACTCGGTTTAAATGCCTTTATAATCCCATTATTGAATTTATTTTGAATTTTTTTTTACATTTTTTGATTAAAACATATTGTAATTGATTGTTTGCCTCGGGAAATATGGAGCGAAAGCCATCCATTTTCAAGAAAAGATCATTTATAGTCACTCATGCCTAGAAAATCCTTATTACTCGGTTTAAATGCCTTTATAATCCCATTATTGAATTTATTTCGAATTGTTTTTACATTTTTTGATTAAAACAGATTGTAATTGATTGTTTGCCTCGGGAAACATGGAGCGAAAGCCATCCATTGTCAAGAAAAGTTCATTTATAGTCACTCATGCCTAGAAAAGCCTTATTACTCGGTTTAAATGCCTTTATAATCCCATTATTGAAGTTATTTTGAATTGTTTTTATATTTTTTGATTAAAACAGATTGTAATTGATTGTTTGCCTTGGGAAACATGGAGCGAAAGCCATCCATCGTCAAGAAAAGTTCATTTATAGTCACTCATGCCTAGAAAAGCCTTAATACTCGTTTTAAATGCTTTTATAATCCCATAATTGAATTTAATTTGAATCTTTTTACATTTTTTGATTAAAACAGATTCTAATTGATTGTTTGCCTCGGGAAACGTGGAGTGAAAGCCATCCATTGTCAAGAAAAGATCATTTATAGTCACTCATGCCTAGAAAAGCCTTATTACTCGGTTTAAATGCCTTTATAATCCCATTATTGAATTTATTTTGAATTTTTTTTAAATTTTTTGATTAAAACATATTGTAATTGATTGTTTGCCTCGGGAAACATGGAACGAAAACCATCCATTGTCAAGAAAAGATCATTTATAGTCACTCATGCCTAGAAAAGCCTTATTACTCGGTTTAAATGCTTTTATAATCCCATTATTGAATTTATTTTGAATTGTTTTTACATTTTTTGATTAAAACAGATTGTAATTGATTGTTTGCCTCGGGAAACATGGAGCGAAAGCCATCCATTGTCAAGAAAAGTTCATTTATAGTCACTCATGCCTAGAAAAGCCTTATTACTCGGTTTAAATGCCTTTATAATCCCATTATTGAAGTTATTTTGAATTGTTTTTATATTTTTTGATTAAAACAGATTGTAATTGATTGTTTGCCGTGGGAAACATGGAGCGAAAGCCATCCATTGTCAAGAAAAGATCATTTATAGTCACTCATGCCTAGAAAAGCCTTATTACTCGGTTTAAATGCCTTTATAATCCCATTATTGAAGTTATTTTGAATTGTTTTTATATTTTTTGATTAAAACAGATTGTAATTGATTGTTTGCCGTGGGAAACATGGAGCGAAAGCCATCCATAGTCAAGAAAAGTTCATTTATAGTCACTTATGCCTAGCAAAGCCTTATTACTCGGTTTAAATGCCTTTATAATCCCATTATTGAATTTATTTTGAATTGTTTTTACATTTTTTGATTAAAACAGATTGTAATTGATTGTTTGCCTCGGGAAACATGGAGCGAAAGCCATCCATTGTCAAGAAAAGATCATTTATAGCCACTCATGCCTAGAAAAGCCTTATGACTCGGTTTAAATGCCTTTATAATCTCATTATTGAATTTATTTTGAATTGTTTTTACATTTTTTGATTAAAACAGATTGTAATTGATTGTTTGCCTCTGGAAACATGGAGCGAAAACCATCCATTGTCAAGAAAAGATCATTTATAGTCACTCATGCCTAGAAAAGCCTTATTACACGGTTTAAATGCCTTTATAATCCCATTATTGAATTTATCTTGAATTTTTTTTACATTTTTTGATTAAAACAGATTGTAATTGATTGTTTACCTCGGGAAACATGGAGCGAAAGCCATCCATAGTCAAGAAAAGTTCATTTATAGTCACTTATGCCTAGCAAAGCCTTATTACTCGGTTTAAATGCCTTTATAATCCCATTATTGAATTTATTTTGAATTGTTTTTATAGTTTTTGATTAAAACAGATTGTAATTGATTGTTTGCCGTGGGAAACATGGAGCGAAAGCCATCCATTGTCAAGAAAAGTTCATTTATAGTCACTCATGCCTAGAAAAGCCTTATTACTCGGTTTAAATGCCTTTATAATCCCATTATTGAAGTTATTTTGAATTGTTTTTATATTTTTTGATTAAAACATATTGTAATTGATTGTTTGCCTTGGGAAACATGGAGCGAAAGCCATCCATCGTCAAGAAAAGTTCATTTATAGTCACTCATGCCTAGAAAAGCCTTAATACTCGTTTTAAATGCTTTTATAATCCCATAATTAAATTTAATTTGAATCTTTTTACATTTTTTGATTAAAACAGATTCTAATTGATTGTTTGCCTCGGGAAACGTGGAGTGAAAGCCATCCATTGTCAAGAAAAGATCATTTATAGTCACTCATGCCTAGAAAAGCCTTATTACTCGGTTTAAATGCCTTTATAATCCCATTATTGAATTTATTTTGAATTGTTTTTACATTTTTTGATTAAAACAGATTGTAATTGATTGTTTGCCTCGGGAAACATGGAGCGAAAGCCATCCATTGTCAAGAAAAGATCATTTATAGCCACTCATGCCTAGAAAAGCCTTACTACTCGGTTTAAATGCCTTTATAATCCCATTATTGAATTTATTTTGAATTGTTTTTACATTTTTTGATTAAAACATATTGTAATTGATTGTTTGCCTCTGGAAACATGGAGCGAAAACCATCCATTGTCAAGAAAAGATCATTTATTGTCACTCATGCCTAGAAAAGCCTTATTACACGGTTTAAATGCCTTTATAATCCCATTATTGAATTTATCTTGAATTGTTTTTACATTTTTTCATTAAAACAGATTGTAATTGATTGTTTGCCTCTGGAAACATGGAGCGAAAACCATCCATTGTCAAGAAAAGATCATTTATAGTCACTCATGCCTAGAAAAGCCTTATTACACGGTTTAAATGCCTTTACAATCCCATTATTGAATTTATCTTGAATTTTTTTTACATTTTTTGATTAAAACAGATTGTAATTGATTGTTTACCTCGGGAAACATGGAGCGAAAGCCATCCATAGTCAAGAAAAGTTCATTTATAGTCACTTATGCCTAGCAAAGCCTTATTACTCGGTTTAAATGCCTTTATAATCCCATTATTGAATTTATTTTGAATTGTTTTTATATTTTTTGTTTAAAACATATTGTAATTGATTGTTTGCCGTGGGAAAATGGAGCGAAAGCCATCCATTGTCAGGAAAAGTTCATTTATAGTCACTCATGCCTAGAAAAGCCTTATTACTCGGTTTAAATGCCTTTATAATCCCATTATTGAAGTTATTTTGAATTGTTTTTATATTTTTTGATTAAAACATATTGTAATTGATTGTTTGCCGTGGGAAACATGGAGCGAAAGCCATCCATTGTCAAGAAAAGTTCATTTATAGTCACTCATGCCTAGAAAAGCCTTATTACTCGGTTTAAATGCCTTTATAATCCCATTATTGAAGTTATTTTGAATTGTTTTTATATTTTTTGATTAAAACAGATTGTAATTGATTGTTTGCCGTGGGAAACATGGAGCGAAAGCCATCCATTGTCAAGAAAAGATCATTTATAGTCACTCATGCCTAGAAAAGCCTTATTACTCGGTTTAAATGCCTTTATAATCCCATTATTGAAGTTATTTTGAATTGTTTTTACATTTTTTGATTAAAACAGATTGTAATTGATTGTTTGCCGTGAAAAACATGGAGCGAAAGCCATCCATAGTCAAGAAAAGTTCATTTATAGTCACTTATGCCTAGCAAAGCCTTATTACTCGGTTTAAATGCCTTTATAATCCCATTATTGAATTTATTTTGAATTGTTTTTACATTTTTTGATTAAAACAGATTGTAATTGATTGTTTGCCTCAGGAAACATGGAGCGAAAGCCATCCATTGTCAAGAAAAGATCATTTATAGCCACTCATGCCTAGAAAAGCCTTATTACTCGGTTTAAATGCCTTTATAATCTCATTATCGAATTTATTTTGAATTGTTTTTACATTTTTTGATTAAAACAGATTGTAATTGATTGTTTGCCTCTGGAAACATGGAGCGAAAACCATCCATTGTCAAGAAAAGATCATTTATAGTCACTCATGCCTAGAAAAGCCTTATTACACGGTTTAAATGCCTTTATAATCCCATTATTGAATTTATCTTGAATTTTTTTTACATTTTTTGATTAAAACAGATTGAAATTGATTGTTTACCTCGGGAAACATGGAGCGAAAGCCATCCATAGTCAAGAAAAGTTCATTTATAGTCACTTATGCCTAGCAAAGCCTTATTACTCGGTTTAAATGCCTTTATAATCCCATTATTGAATTTATTTTGAATTGTTTTTATATTTTTTGATTAAAACATATTGTAATTGATTGTTTGCCGTGGGAAAATGGAGCGAAAGCCATCCATTGTCAGGAAAAGTTCATTTATAGTCACTCATGCCTAGAAAAGCCTTATTACTCGGTTTAAATGCCTTTATAATCCCATTATTGAAGTTATTTTGAATTGTTTTTATATTTTTTGATTAAAACATATTGTAATTGATTGTTTGCCTTGGGAAACATGGAGCGAAAGCCATCCATCGTCAAGAAAAGTTCATTTATAGTCACTCATGCCTACAAAAGCCTTAATACTCGTTTTAAATGCCTTTATAATCCCATTATTGAAGTTATTTTGAATTGTTTTTATATTTTTTGATTAAAACAGATTCTAATTGATTGTTTGCCTCGGGAAACGTGGAGCGAAAGCCATCCATTGTCAAGAAAAGATCATTTATAGTCACTCATGCCTAGAAAAGCCTTATTACTCGGTTTAAATGCCTTTATAATCCCATTATAGAAGTTATTTTGAATTGTTTTTATATTTTTTGATTAAAACAGATTCTAATTGATTGTTTGCCTCGGGAAACGTGGAGTGAAAGCCATCCATTGTCAAGAAAAGATCATTTATAGTCACTCATGCCTTGAAAAGCCTTATTACTTGGTTTAAATTCCTTTATAATCGCATTATTGAATTTATTTTGAATTTTTTTTACATTTTTTGATTAAAACAGATTGTAATTGATTGTTTGCCTTGGGAAACATGGAGCGAAAGCCATCCATAGTCAAGAAAAGTTCATTTATAGTCACTTATGCCTAGCAAAGCCTTATTACTCGGTTTAAATGCCTTTATAATCCCATTATTGAATTTATTTTGAATTGTTTTTACATTTTTTGATTAAAACAGATTGTAATTGATTGTTTGCCTCGGGAAACATGGAGCGAAAGCCATCCATTGTCAAGAAAAGATCATTTATAGCCACTCATGCCTAGAAAAGCCTTATTACTCGGTTTAAATGCCTTTATAATCCCATTATTGAATTTATTTTGAATTGTTTTTAAATTTTTTTATTAAAACAGATTGTAATTGATTGTTTGCCTCGGGAAACATGGAGCGAAAACCATCCATTGTCAAGAAAAGATCATTTATAGTCACTCATGCCTAGAAAAGCCTTATTACTCGGTTTAAATGCCTTTATAATCCCATTATTGAATTTATTTTGAATTGTTTTTACATTTTTTGATTAAAACATATTGTAATTGATTGTTTACCTCGGGAAACATGGAGCGAAAGCCATCCATAGTCAAGAAAAGTTCATTTACAGTCACTTATGCCTAGCAAAGCCTTATTACTCGGTTTAAATGCCTTTATAATCCCATTATTGAATTTATTTTGAATTTTTTTTACATTTTTTGATTAAAACAGATTGTAATTGATTGTTTGCCTCGGGAAACATGGAGCGAAAGCCATCCATTGTCAAGAAAAGTTCATTTATAGT
This sequence comes from Theobroma cacao, assembly GCF_053813885.1. Taxonomy (NCBI): domain Eukaryota; kingdom Viridiplantae; phylum Streptophyta; class Magnoliopsida; order Malvales; family Malvaceae; genus Theobroma; species Theobroma cacao. Next base: position 29,030,334 of record NC_142645.1, on the reverse strand, counting down.
CACTCAAGCCTAGAAAAGCCTTATTACTCGGTTTAAATGCCTTTATAATCCCATTATTGAAGTTATTTTGAATTGTTTTTATATTTTTTGATTAAAACAGATTGTAATTGATTGTTTGCCTTGGGAAACATGGAGCGAAAGCCATCCATCGTCAAGAAAAGTTCATTTATAGTCACTCATGCCTAGAAAAGCCTTAATACTCGTTTTAAATGCTTTTATAATCCCATAATTGAATTTAATTTGAATCTTTTTACATTTTTTGATTAAAACAGATTCTAATTGATTGTTTGCCTCGGGAAACGTGGAGTGAAAGCCATCCATTATCAAGAAAAGATCATTTATAGTTACTCATGCCTAGAAAAGCCTTATTACTCGGTTTAAATGCCTTAATAATCCCATTATTGAATTTATTTTGAATTTTTTTTACATTTTTTGATTAAAACATATTGTAATTGATTGTTTGCCTCGGGAAACATGGAGCGAAAACCATCCATTGTCAAGAAAAGATCATTTATAGCCACTCATGCCTAGAAAAGCCTTATTACTCGGTTTAAATGCCTTTATAATCCCATTATTGAATTTATTTTGAATTTTTTTTACATTTTTTGATTAAAACATATTGTAATTGATTGTTTGCCTCTGGAAACAAGGAGCGAAAGCCATCCATTGTCAAGAAAAGATCATTTATAGCCACTCATGCCTAGAAAAGCCTTATTACTCGGTTTAAATGCCTTTATAATCCCATTATTGAATTTATTTTGAATTGTTTTTACATTTTTTGATTAAACAGATTGTAATTGATTGTTTGCCTTGGGAAACATGGAGCGAAAACCATCCATTGTCAAGAAAAGTTCATTTACAGTCACTCATGCCTAGAAAAGCCTTATTACTCGGTTTAAATGCCTTTATAATCCCATTATTGAAGTTATTTTGAATTGTTTTTACATTTTTTTATTCAAACATATTGTAATTGATTGTTTTCCTCGGGAAACATGGAGCGAAAGCCATCCATAGTTAAGAAAAGTTCATTTATAGTCACTTATGCCTAGCAAAGCCTTATTACTCGGTTTAAATGCCTTTATAATCCCATTATCGAATTTATTTTGAATTGTTTTTACATTTTTTGATTAAAACAGATTGTAATTGATTGTTTGCCTCGGGAAACATGGATCGAAAGCCATCCATTGTCAAGAAAAGATCATTTATAGCCACTCATGCCTAGAAAAGCCTTATTACTCGGTTTAAATGCCTTTATAATCCCATTATTGAATTTATTTTGAATTGTTTTAACATTTTTTGATTAAAACAGGTTGTAATTGATTGTTTGCCTCGGGAAACATGGAGCGAAAACCATCCATTGTCAAGAAAAGATCATTTATAGTCACTCATGCCTAGCAAAGCCTTATTACTCGGTTTAAATGCCTTTATAATCCCATTATTGAATTTATTTTGGATTGTTTTTTATATTTTTTGATTAAAACAGATTGTAATTGATTTTTTGCCGCGGGAAACATGGAGCAAAAGCCATCCATTGTCAAGAAAAGATCATTTATAGTCACTCATGCCTAGAAAAGCCTTATTACTCGGTTTAAATGCCTTTATAATCCCATTATTGAATTTATTTTGAATTGTTTTTACATTTTTTGATTAAAACAGATTGTAATTGATTGTTTGCCTCGGGAAACATGGAGCGAAAGCCATCCATTGTCAAGAAAAGATCATTTATAGCCACTCATGCCTAGAAAAGCCTTATTACTCGGTTTAAATTCCTTTATAATCCCATTATTGAATTTATTTTGAATTGTTTTTAAATTTTTTTATTAAAACAGATTGTAATTGATTGTTTGCCTCGGGAAACATGGAGCGAAAACCATCCATTGTCAAGAAAAGATCATTTATAGTCACTCATGCCTAGAAAAGCCTTATTACTCGGTTTAAATGCCTTTATAATCCCATTATTGAATTTATTTTGAATTGTTTTTACATTTTTTGATTAAAACATATTGTAATTGATTGTTTACCTCGGGAAACATGGAGCGAAAGCCATCCATAGTCAAGAAAAGTTCATTTACAGTCACTTATGCCTAGCAAAGCCTTATTACTCGGTTTAAATGCCTTTATAATCCCATTATTGAATTTATTTTGAATTGTTTTTACATTTTTTGATTAAACAGATTGTAATTGATTGTTTGCCTTGGGAAACATGGAGCGAAAACCATCCATTGTCAAGAAAAGTTCATTTACAGTCACTCATGCCTAGAAAAGCCTTATTACTCGGTTTAAATGCCTTTATAATCCCATTATTGAAGTTATTTTGAATTGTTTTTACATTTTTTTATTCAAACATATTGTAATTGATTGTTTTCCTCGGGAAACATGGAGCGAAAGCCATCCATAGTTAAGAAAAGTTCATTTATAGTCACTTATGCCTAGCAAAGCCTTATTACTCGGTTTAAATGCCTTTATAATCCCATTATCGAATTTATTTTGAATTGTTTTTACATTTTTTGATTAAAACAGATTGTAATTGATTGTTTGCCTCGGGAAACATGGATCGAAAGCCATCCATTGTCAAGAAAAGATCATTTATAGCCACTCATGCCTAGAAAAGCCTTATTACTCGGTTTAAATGCCTTTATAATCCCATTATTGAATTTATTTTGAATTGTTTTAACATTTTTTGATTAAAACAGGTTGTAATTGATTGTTTGCCTCGGGAAACATGGAGCGAAAACCATCCATTGTCAAGAAAAGATCATTTATAGTCACTCATGCCTAGCAAAGCCTTATTACTCGGTTTAAATGCCTTTATAATCCCATTATTGAATTTATTTTGGATTGTTTTTTATATTTTTTGATTAAAACAGATTGTAATTGATTTTTTGCCGCGGGAAACATGGAGCAAAAGCCATCCATTGTCAAGAAAAGATCATTTATAGTCACTCATGCCTAGAAAAGCCTTATTACTCGGTTTAAATGCCTTTATAATCCCATTATTGAATTTATTTTGAATTTTTTTTACATTTTTTGATTAAAACAGATTGTAATTGATTGTTTGCCTCGGGAAACATGGAGCGAAAGCCATCCATTGTCAAGAAAAGATCATTTATAGCCACTCATTCCTAGAAAAGCCTTATTACTCGGTTTAAATGCCTTTATAATCCCATTATTGAATTTATTTTGAATTGTTTTTAAATTTTTTTATTAAAACAGATTGTAATTGATTGTTTGCCTCGGGAAACATGGAACGAAAACCATCCATTGTCAAGAAAAGATCATTTATAGTCACTCAAGCCTAGAGAAGCCTTATTACTCGGTTTAAATGCCTTTATAATCCCATTATTGAATTTATTTTCAATTGTTTTTACATTTTTTGATTAAAACAAATTGTAATTGATTGTTTACCTTGGGAAACATGGAGCGAAAGCCATCCATAGTCAAGAAAAGTTCATTTACAGTCACTTATGCCTAGCAAAGCCTTATTACTCGGTTTAAATGGCTTTATAATCCCATTATTGAATTTATTTGAATTTTTTTTACATTTTTTGATTAAAACATATTGTAATTGATTGTTTGCCTCGGGAAACATGGAGCAAAACCCATCCATTGTCAAGAATAGATCATTTATAGTCACTCATGCCTAGAAAAGCCTTATTACTCGGTTTAAATGCTTTTATAATCCCATTATTGAATTTATTTTGAATTGTTTTTACATTTTTTGATTAAAACAGATTGTAATTGATTGTTTGCCTCGGGAAACATGGAGCGAAAGCCATCCATTGTCAAGAAAAGTTCATTTATAGTCACTCATGCCTAGAAAAGCCTTATTACTCGGTTTAAATGCCTTTATAATCCCATTATTGAAGTTATTTTGAATTGTTTTTATATTTTTTGATTAAAACAGATTGTAATTGATTGTTTGCCTCTGGAAACATGGAGCGAAAGCCATCCATTGTCAAGAAAAGTTCATTTACAGTCACTTATGCCTAGAAAAGCCTTATTACTCGGTTTAAATGCCTTTATAATCCCATTATTGAATTTATTTTGAATTTTTTTTACATTTTTTGATTAAAACAAATTGTAATTGATTGTTTGCCTCGGGAAACATGGAGCAAAACCCATCCATTGTCAAGAATAGATCATTTATAGTCACTCAAGCCTAAAAAAGCCTTATTACTCGGTTTAAATGCTTTTATAATCCCATTATTGAATTTATTTTGAATTGTTTTTACATTTTTTGATTAAAACAGATTGTAATTGATTGTTTGCCTCGGGAAACATGGAGCGAAAGCCATCGATTGTCAAGAAAAATTCATTTACAGTCACTCATGCCTAGAAAAGGCTTATTACTCGGTTTAAATGCCTTTATAATCCCATTATTGAAGTTATTTTGAATTGTTTTTATATTTTTTGATTAAAACAGATTGTAATTGATTGTTTGCCTTGGGAAACATGGAGCGAAAGCCATCCATCGTCAAGAAAAGTTCATTTATAGTCACTCATGCCTAGAAAAGCCTTAATACTCGTTTTAAATGCTTTTATAATCCCATAATTGAATTTAATTTGAATCTTTTTACATTTTTTGATTAAAACAGATTCTAATTGATTGTTTGCCTCGGGAAACGTGGAGTGAAAGCCATCCATTGTCAAGAAGAGATCATTTATAGTCACTCATGCCTAGAAAAGCCTTATTACTCGGTTTAAATGCCTTTATAATCCCATTATTGAATTTATTTTGAATTGTTTTTACATTTTTTGATTAAAACAGATTGTAATTGATTGTTTGCCTTGGGAAACATGGAGCGAAAACCATCCATTGTCAAGAAAAGATCAGTTATAGTCACTCATGCCTAGAAAAGCCTTATTACTCGGTTTAAATGCCTTTATAATCCCATTATTGAATTTATTTTAAATTTTTTTTACATTTTTTGATTACAACATATTATAATTTATTGTTTACCTCGGGAAACATGGAGCGAAAGCCATCCATAGTCAAGAAAAGTTCATTTATAGTCACTTATGCCTAGCAAAGCCTTATTACTCGGTTTAAATGCCTTTATAATCCCATTATTGAATTTATTTTGAATTTTTTTTACATTTTTTGATTAAAACAAATTGTAATTGATTGTTTGCCTCGGGAAACATGGAGCAAAACCCATCCATTGTCAAGAATAGATCATTTATAGTCACTCAAGCCTAGAAAAGCCTTATTACTCGGTTTAAATGCTTTTATAATCCCATTATTGAATTTATTTTGAATTGTTTTTACATTTTTTGATTAAAACAGATTGTAATTGATTGTTTGCCTCGGGAAACATGGAGCGAAAGCCATCGATTGTCAAGAAAAATTCATTTACAGTCACTCATGCCTAGAAAAGGCTTATTACTCGGTTTAAATGCCTTTATAATCCCATTATTGAAGTTATTTTGAATTGTTTTTATATTTTTTGATTAAAACAGATTGTAATTGATTGTTTGCCTTTTGAAACATGGAGCGAAAGCCATCCATCGTCAAGAAAAGTTCATTTGTAGTCACTCATGCCTAGAAAAGCCTTAATACTCGTTTTAAATGCTTTTATAATCCCATAATTGAATTTAATTTGAATCTTTTTACATTTTTTGATTAAAACAGATTGTAATTGATTGTTTGCCTTGGGAAACATGGAGCGAAAGCCATCCATCGTCAAGAAAAGTTCATTTATAGTCACTTATGCCTAGCAAAGCCTTATTACTCGGTTTAAATGCCTTTATAATCCCATTATCGAATTTATTTTGAATTGTTTTTACATTTTTTGATTAAAACAGATTGTAATTGATTGTTTGCCTCGGGAAACATGGATCGAAAGCCATCCATTGTCAAGAAAAGATCATTTATAGCCACTCATGCCTAGAAAAGCCTTATTACTCGGTTTAAATGCCTTTATAATCCCATTATTGAATTTATTTTGAATTGTTTTAACATTTTTTGATTAAAACAGGTTGTAATTGATTGTTTGCCTCGGGAAACATGGAGCGAAAACCATCCATTGTCAAGAAAAGATCATTTATAGTCACTCATGCCTAGCAAAGCCTTATTACTCGGTTTAAATGCCTTTATAATCCCATTATTGAATTTATTTTGGATTGTTTTTTATATTTTTTGATTAAAACAGATTGTAATTTATTTTTTGCCGCGGGAAACATGGAGCAAAAGCCATCCATTGTCAAGAAAAGATCATTTATAGTCACTCATGCCTAGAAAAGCCTTATTACTCGGTTTAAATGCCTTTATAATCCCATTATTGAATTTATTTTGAATTTTTTTTACATTTTTTGATTAAAACAGATTGTAATTGATTGTTTGCCTCGGGAAACATGGAGCGAAAGCCATCCATTGTCAAGAAAAGATCATTTATAGCCACTCATTCCTAGAAAAGCCTTATTACTCGGTTTAAATGCCTTCATAATCCCATTATTGAATTTATTTTGAATTGTTTTTAAATTTTTTTATTAAAACAGATTGTAATTGATTGTTTGCCTCGGGAAACATGGAACGAAAACCATCCATTGTTAAGAAAAGATCATTTATAGTCACTCAAGCCTAGAGAAGCCTTATTACTCGGTTTAAATGCCTTTATAATCCCATTATTGAATTTATTTTCAATTGTTTTTACATTTTTTGATTAAAACAAATTGTAATTGATTGTTTACCTTGGGAAACATGGAGCGAAAGCCATCCATAGTCAAGAAAAGTTCATTTACAGTCACTTATGCCTAGCAAAGCCTTATTACTCGGTTTAAATGGCTTTATAATCCCATTATTGAATTTATTTTGAATTTTTTTTACATTTTTTGATTAAAACATACTGTAATTGATTGTTTGCCTCGGGAAACATGGAGCAAAACCCATCCATTGTCAAGAATAGATCATTTATAGTCACTCATGCCTAGAAAAGCCTTATTACTCGGTTTAAATGCTTTTATAATCCCATTATTGAATTTATTTTGAATTGTTTTTACATTTTTTGATTAAAACAGATTGTAATTGATTGTTTGCCTCGGGAAACATGGAGCGAAAGCCATCCATTGTCAAGAAAAGTTCATTTATAGTCACTCATGCCTAGAAAAGCCTTATTACTCGGTTTAAATGCCTTTATAATCCCATTATTGAAGTTAGTTTGAATTGTTTTTATATTTTTTGATTAAAACATATTGTAATTGATTGTTTGCCTCTGGAAACATGGAGCGAAAGCCATCCATTGTCAAGAAAAGTTCATTTACAGTCACTCATGCCTAGAAAAGCCTTATTACTCGGTTTAAATGCCTTTATAATCCCATTATTGAAGTTATTTTGAATTGTTTTTATATTTTTTGATTAAAACAGATTGTAATTGATTGTTTGCCTCGGGAAACGTGCAGTGAAAGCCATCCATTGTCAAGAATAGATCATTTATAGTCACTCAAGCCTAGAAAAGCCTTATTACTCGGTTTAAATGCTTTTATAATCCCATTATTGAATTTATTTTGAATTGTTTTTACATTTTTTGATTAAAACAGATTGTAATTGATTGTTTGCCTCGGGAAACGTGGAGCGAAAGCCATCCATTGTCAAGAAAAGTTCATTTATAGTCACTCATGCCTAGAAAAGCCTTATTACTCGGTTTAAATGCCTTTATAATCCCATTATTGAAGTTATTTTGAATTGTTTTTATATTTTTTGATTAAAACAGATTGTAATTGATTGTTTGCCTTGGGAAACATGGAGCGAAAGCCATCCATCGTCAAGAAAAGTTCATTTATAGTCACTCATGCCTAGAAAAGCCTTAATACTCGTTTTAAATGCTTTTATAATCCCATAATTGAATTTAATTTGAATCTTTTTACATTTTTTGATTAAAACAGATTCTAATTGATTGTTTGCCTCGGGAAACGTGGAGTGAAAGCCATCCATTGTCAAGAAAAGATCATTTATAGTCACTCATGCCTAGAAAAGCCTTATTACTCGGTTTAAATGCCTTTATAATCCCATTATTGAATTTATTTTGAATTGTTTTTACATTTTTTGATTAAAACAGATTGTAATTGATTGTTTGCCTTGGGAAACATGGAGCGAAAACCATCCATTGTCAAGAAAAGATCAGTTATAGTCACTCATGCCTAGAAAAGCCTTATTACTCGGTTTAAATGCCTTTATAATCCCATTATTGAATTTATTTTAAATTTTTTTTACATTTTTTGATTACAACATATTGTAATTTATTGTTTACCTCGGGAAACATGGAGCGAAAGCCACCCATAGTCAAGAAAAGTTCATTTATAGTCACTTATGCCTAGCAAAGCCTTATTACTCGGTTTAAATGCCTTTATAATCCCATTATTGAATTTATTTTGAATTTTTTTTACATTTTTTGATTAAAACAAATTGTAATTGATTGTTTGCCTCGGGAAACATGGAGCAAAACCCATCCATTGTCAAGAATAGATCATTTATAGTCACTCAAGCCTAGAAAAGCCTTATTACTCGGTTTAAATGCTTTTATAATCCCATTATTGAATTTATTTTGAATTGTTTTTACATTTTTTGATTAAAACAGATTGTAATTGATTGTTTGCCTCGGGAAACATGGAGCGAAAGCCACCGATTGTCAAGAAAAATTCATTTACAGTCACTCATGCCTAGAAAAGGCTTATTACTCGGTTTAAATGCCTTTATAATCCCATTATTGAAGTTATTTTGAATTGTTTTTATATTTTTTGATTAAAACAGATTGTAATTGATTGTTTGCCTTGGGAAACATGGAGCGAAAGCCATCCATCGTCAAGAAAAGTTCATTTATAGTCACTCATGCCTAGAAAAGCCTTAATACTCGTTTTAAATGCTTTTATAATCCCATAATTGAATTTAATTTGAATCTTTTTACATTTTTTGATTAAAACAGATTCTAATTGATTGTTTGCCTCGGGAAACGTGGAGTGAAAGCCATCCATTGTCAAGAAAAGATCATTTATAGTCACTCATGCCTAGAAAAGCCTTATTACTCGGTTTAAATGCCTTTATAATCCCATTATTGAATTTATTTTGAATTGTTTTTACATTTTTTGATTAAAACAGATTGTAATTGATTGTTTGCCTTGGGAAACATGGAGCGAAAACCATCCATTGTCAAGAAAAGATCAGTTATAGTCACTCATGCCTAGAAAAGCCTTATTACTCGGTTTAAATGCCTTTATAATCCCATTATTGAATTTATTTTAAATTTTTTTTACATTTTTTGATTACAACATATTGTAATTTATTGTTTACCTCGGGAAACATGGAGCGAAAGCCATCCATAGTCAAGAAAAGTTCATTTATAGTCACTTATGCCTAGCAAAGCCTTATTACTCGGTTTAAATGCCTTTATAATCCCATTATTGAATTTATTTTGAATTTTTTTTACATTTTTTGATTAAAACAAATTGTAATTGATTGTTTGCCTCGGGAAACATGGAGCAAAACCCATCCATTGTCAAGAATAGATCATTTATAGTCACTCAAGCCTAGAAAAGCCTTATTACTCGGTTTAAATGCTTTTATAATCCCATTATTGAATTTATTTTGAATTGTTTTTACATTTTTTGATTAAAACAGATTGTAATTGATTGTTTGCCTCGGGAAACATGGAGCGAAAGCCATCGATTGTCAAGAAAAATTCATTTACAGTCACTCATGCCTAGAAAAGGCTTATTACTCGGTTTAAATGCCTTTATAATCCCATTATTGAAGTTATTTTGAATTGTTTTTATATTTTTTGATTAAAACAGATTGTAATTGATTGTTTGCCTTGGGAAACATGGAGCGAAAGCCATCCATCGTCAAGAAAAGTTCATTTGTAGTCACTCATGCCTAGAAAAGCCTTAATACTCGTTTTAAATGCTTTTATAATCCCATAATTGAATTTAATTTGAATCTTTTTACATTTTTTGATTAAAACAGATTGTAATTGATTGTTTGCCTTGGGAAACATGGAGCGAAAGCCATCCATCGTCAAGAAAAGTTCATTTATAGTCACTTATGCCTAGCAAAGCCTTATTACTCGGTTTAAATGCCTTTATAATCCCATTATCGAATTTATTTTGAATTGTTTTTACATTTTTTGATTAAAACAGATTGTAATTGATTGTTTGCCTCGGGAAACATGGATCGAAAGCCATCCATTGTCAAGAAAAGATCATTTATAGCCACTCATGCCTAGAAAAGCCTTATTACTCGGTTTAAATGCCTTTATAATCCCATTATTGAATTTATTTTGAATTGTTTTAACATTTTTTGATTAAAACAGGTTGTAATTGATTGTTTGCCTCGGGAAACATGGAGCGAAAACCATCCATTGTCAAGAAAAGATCATTTATAGTCACTCATGCCTAGCAAAGCCTTATTACTCGGTTTAAATGCCTTTATAATCCCATTATTGAATTTATTTTGGATTGTTTTTTATATTTTTTGATTAAAACAGATTGTAATTGATTTTTTGCCGCGGGAAACATGGAGCAAAAGCCATCCATTGTCAAGAAAAGATCATTTATAGTCACTCATGCCTAGAAAAGCCTTATTACTCGGTTTAAATGCCTTTATAATCCCATTATTGAATTTATTTTGAATTTTTTTTACATTTTTTGATTAAAACAGATTGTAATTGATTGTTTGCCTCGGGAAACATGGAGCGAAAGCCATCCATTGTCAAGAAAAGATCATTTATAGCCACTCATTCCTAGAAAAGCCTTATTACTCGGTTTAAATGCCTTCATAATCCCATTATTGAATTTATTTTGAATTGTTTTTAAATTTTTTTATTAAAACAGATTGTAATTGATTGTTTGCCTCGGGAAACATGGAACGAAAACCATCCATTGTCAAGAAAAGATCATTTATAGTCACTCAAGCCTAGAGAAGCCTTATTACTCGGTTTAAATGCCTTTATAATCCCATTATTGAATTTATTTTCAATTGTTTTTACATTTTTTGATTAAAACAAATTGTAATTGATTGTTTACCTTGGGAAACATGGAGCGAAAGCCATCCATAGTCAAGAAAAGTTCATTTACAGTCACTTATGCCTAGCAAAGCCTTATTACTCGGTTTAAATGCCTTTATAATCCCATTATTGAATTTATTTTGAATTTTTTTTACATTTTTTGATTAAAACATATTGTAATTGATTGTTTGCCTCGGGAAACATGGAGCAAAACCCATCCATTGTCAAGAATAGATCATTTATAGTCACTCATGCCTAGAAAAGCCTTATTACTCGGTTTAAATGCTTTTATAATCCCATTATTGAATTTATTTTGAATTGTTTTTACATTTTTTGATTAAAACAGATTGTAATTGATTGTTTGCCTCGGGAAACATGGAGCGAAAGCCATCCATTGTCAAGAAAAGTTCATTTATAGTCACTCATGCCTAGAAAAGCCTTATTACTCGGTTTAAATGCCTTTATAATCCCATTATTGAAGTAATTTTGAATTGTTTTTATATTTTTTGATTAAAACAGATTGTAATTGATTGTTTGCCTTTGGAAACATGGAGCGAAAGCCATCCATTGTCAAGAAAAGTTCATTTACAGTCACTCATGCCTAGAAAAGCCTTATTACTCGGTTTAAATGCCTTTATAATCCCATTATTGAAGTTATTTTGAATTGTTTTTATATTTTTTGATTAAAACAGATTGTAATTGATTGTTTGCCTCGGGAAACGTGGAGTGAAAGCCATCCATTGTCAAGAATAGATCATTTATAGTCACTCAAGCCTAGAAAAGCCTTATTACTCGGTTTAAATGCTTTTATAATCCCATTATTGAATTTATTTTGAATTGTTTTTACATTTTTTGATTAAAACAGATTGTAATTGATTGTTTGCCTCGGGAAACGTGGAGCGAAAGCCATCCATTGTCAAGAAAAGTTCATTTATAGTCACTCATGCCTAGAAAAGCCTTATTACTCGGTTTAAATGCCTTTATAATCCCATTATTGAAGTTATTTTGAATTGTTTTTATATTTTTTGATTAAAACAGATTGTAATTGATTGTTTGCCTTGGGAAACATGGAGCGAAAGCCATCCATCGTCAAGAAAAGTTCATTTATAGTCACTCATGCCTAGAAAAGCCTTAATACTCGTTTTAAATGCTTTTATAATCCCATAATTGAATTTAATTTGAATCTTTTTACATTTTTTGATTAAAACAGATTCTAATTGATTGTTTGCCTCGGGAAACGTGGAGTGAAAGCCATCCATTGTCAAGAAAAGATCATTTATAGTCACTCATGCCTAGAAAAGCCTTATTACTCGGTTTAAATGCCTTTATAATCCCATTATTGAATTTATTTTGAATTGTTTTTACATTTTTTGATTAAAACAGATTGTAATTGATTGTTTGCCTTGGGAAACATGGAGCGAAAACCATCCATTGTCAAGAAAAGATCAGTTATAGTCACTCATGCCTAGAAAAGCCTTATTACTCGGTTTAAATGCCTTTATAATCCCATTATTGAATTTATTTTAAATTTTTTTTACATTTTTTGATTACAACATATTGTAATTTATTGTTTACCTCGGGAAACATGGAGCGAAAGCCATCCATAGTCAAGAAAAGTTCATTTATAGTCACTTATGCCTAGCAAAGCCTTATTACTCGGTTTAAATGCCTTTATAATCCCATTATTGAATTTATTTTGAATTTTTTTTACATTTTTTGATTAAAACAAATTGTAATTGATTGTTTGCCTCGGGAAACATGGAGCAAAACCCATCCATTGTCAAGAATAGATCATTTATAGTCACTCAAGCCTAGAAAAGCCTTATTACTCGGTTTAAATGCTTTTATAATCCCATTATTGAATTTATTTTGAATTGTTTTTACATTTTTTGATTAAAACAGATTGTAATTGATTGTTTGCCTCGGGAAACATGGAGCGAAAGCCATCGATTGTCAAGAAAAATTCATTTACAGTCACTCATGCCTAGAAAAGGCTTATTACTCGGTTTAAATGCCTTTATAATCCCATTATTGAAGTTATTTTGAATTGTTTTTATATTTTTTGATTAAAACAGTTTGTAATTGATTGTTTGCCTTGGGAAACATGGAGCGAAAGCCATCCATCGTCAAGAAAAGTTCATTTGTAGTCACTCATGCCTAGAAAAGCCTTAATACTCGTTTTAAATGCTTTTATAATCCCATAATTGAATTTAATTTGAATCTTTTTACATTTTTTGATTAAAACAGATTGTAATTGATTGTTTGCCTTGGGAAACATGGAGCGAAAGCCATCCATCGTCAAGAAAAGTTCATTTATAGTCACTTATGCCTAGCAAAGCCTTATTACTCGGTTTAAATGCCTTTATAATCCCATTATCGAATTTATTTTGAATTGTTTTTACATTTTTTGACTAAAACAGATTGTAATTGATTGTTTGCCTCGGGAAACATGGAGCGAAAGCCATCCATTGTCAAGAAAAGATCATTTATAGCCACTCATGCCTAGAAAAGCCTTATTACTCGGTTTAAATGCCTTTATAATCCCATTATTGAATTTATTTTGAATTGTTTTTACATTTTTTGATTAAAACAGGTTGTAATTGATTGTTTGCCTCGGGAAACATGGAGCGAAAACCATCCATTGTCAAGAAAAGATCATTTATAGTCACTCATGCCTAGCAAAGCCTTATTACTCGGTTTAAATGCCTTTATAATCCCATTATTGAATTTATTTTGGATTGTTTTTTATATTTTTTGATTAAAACAGATTGTAATTGATTGTTTGCCATGGGAAACATGGAGCAAAAGCCATCCATTGTCAAGAAAAGATCATTTATAGTCACTCATGCCTAGAAAAGCCTTATTACTCGGTTTAAATGCCTTTATAATCCCATTATTGAATTTATTTTGAATTTTTTTTACATTTTTTGAGTAAAACAGATTGTAATTGATTGTTTACCTTGGGAAATATGGAGCGAAAGCCATCCATTGTCAAGAAAAGATCATTTATATTCACTCATGCCTAGAAAAGCCTTATTACTCGGTTTAAATGCCTTTATAATCCCATTATTCAATTTATTTTGAATTGTTTTTGCATTTTTTGATTAAAACATATTGTAATTGATTGTTTGCCTCGGGAAACATGGAGCGAAAGCCATCCATTGTCAAGAAAAGATCATTTATAGCCACTCATGCCTAGAAAAGCCTTATTACTCGGTTTAAATGCCTTTATAATCCCATTATTGAATTTATTTTGAATTGTTTTTATATTTTTTGATTAAAACAGATTGTAATTGATTGTTTGCCGTGGGAAACATGGAGCGAAAGCCATCCATTGTCAAGAAAAGATCATTTATAGCCACTCATGCCTAGAAAAGCCTTATTACTCGGTTTAAATGCCTTTATAATCCCATTATTGAATTTATTTTGAATTGTTTTTGCATTTTTTGATTAAAACAGATTGTAATTGATTGTTTGCCTCGGGAAACATGGAGCGAAAGCCATCCATTGTCAAGAAAAGATCATTTATAGCCACTCATGCCTAGAAAAGCCTTATTACTCGGTTTAAATGCCTTTATAATCCCATTATTGAATTTATTTTGAATTGTTTTTATATTTTTTGATTAAAACAGATTGTAATTGATTGTTTGCCGTGGGAAACATGGAGCGAAAGCCATCCATTGTCAAGAAAAGATCATTTATCGCCACTCATGCCTAGAAAAGCCTTATTACTCGGTTTAAATGCCTTTATAATCCCATTATTGAATTTATTTTGAATTGTTTTTGCATGTTTTGATTAAAACAGGTTGTAAATGATTGTTTGCCTCGGGAAACATGGAGCGAATGCCATCCATTGTCAAGAAAAGATCATTTATAGCCACTCATGCCTAGAAAAGCCTTATTACTCGGTTTAAATGCCTTTATAATCCCATTATTGAATTTATTTTGAATTGTTTTTATATTTTTTGATTAAAACAGATTGTAATTGATTGTTTGCCGTGGGAAACATGGAGCGAAAGCCATCCATTGTCAAGAAAAGATCATTTATAGCCACTCATGCCTAGAAAAGCCTTATTACTCGGTTTAAATGCCTTTATAATCCCATTATTGAATTTATTTTGAATTGTTTTTGCATGTTTTGATTAAAACAGGTTGTAAATGATTGTTTGCCTCAGGAAACATGGAGCGAATGCCATCCATTGTCAAGAAAAGATCATTTATAGCCACTCATACCTAGAAAAGCCTTATTACTCGGTTTAAATGCCTTTATAATCCCATTATTGAATTTATTTTGAATTGTTTTTATATTTTTTGATTAAAACAGGTTGTAATTGATTGTTTGCCTCGGGAAACATGGAGCGAAAACCATCCATTGTCAAGAAAAGATCATTTGTAGTCACTCATGCCTAGAAAAGCCTTATTACTCGGTTTAAATGCCTTTATAATCCCATTATTGAATTCATTTTGAATTTTTTTTACATTTTTTGATTAAAACAGATTGTAATTGATTGTTTACCTCGGGAAACATGGAGCGAAAGCCATCTATAGTCAAGAAAAGTTCATTTATAGTCACTTATGCCTAGCAAAGCCTTATTACTCGGTTTAAATGCCTTTATAATCCCATTATTGAATTTATTTTGAATTGTTTTTATATTTTTTGATTAAAACAGATTGTAATTAATTGTTTGCCGTGGGAAACATGGAGCGAAAGCCATCCATTGTCAAGAAAAGATCATTTATAGTCACTCATGCCTAGAAAAGCCTTATTACTCGGTTTAAATGCCTTTATAATCCCATTATTGAATTTATTTTGAATTTTTTTTACATTTTTTGAGTAAAACAAATTGTAATTGATTGTTTAACTTGGGAAATATGGAGCGAAAGCCATCCATTGTCAAGAAAAGATCATTTATAGTCACTCATACCTAGAAAAGCCTTATTACTCGGTTTAAATGCCTTTATAATCCCATTATTGAATTTATTTTGAATTGTTTTTACATTTTTTGATTAAAACAGATTGTAATTGATTGTTTGCCTCGTGAAACATGGAGCGAAAGCCATCCATTGTCAAGAAAAGATCATTTATAGCCACTCATGCCTAGAAAAGCCTTATTACTCGGTTTAAATGCCTTTATAATCCCATTATTGAATTTATTTTGAATTGTTTTTATATTTTTTTTTTAAAACAGATTGTAATTGATTGTTTGCCGTGGGAAACATGGAGCGAAAGCCATCCATTGTTAAGAAAAGATCATTTATAGCCACTCATGCCTAGAAAAGCCTTATTACTCGGTTTAAATGCCTTTATAATCCCATTATTGAATTTATTTTGAATTGTTTTTACATGTTTTGATTAAAACAGGTTGTAATTGATTGTTTGCCTTGGGAAACATGGAGCGAAAGCCATCCACTGTCAAGAAAAGATCATTTATAGCCACTCATACCTAGAAAAGCCTTATTACTCGGTTTAAATGCCTTTATAATCCCATTATTGAATTTATTTTGAATTGTTTTTACATTTTTTGATTAAAACAGGTTGTAATTGATTGTTTGCCTCGGGAAACATGGAGCGAAAGCCATCCATTGTCAAGAAAAGATCATTTATAGTCACTCATTCCTAGAAAAGCCTTATTACTCGGTTTAAATGCCTTTATAATCCCATTATTGAATTTATTTTGAATTTTTTTTACATTTTTTGATTAAAACAAATTGTAATTGATTGTTTGCCTCGGGAAACATGGAGCAAAACCCATCCATTGTCAAGAATAGATCATTTATAATCACTCAAGCCTAGAAAAGCCTTATTACTCGGTTTAAATGCTTTTATAATCCCATTATTGAATTTATTTTGAATTATTTTTACATTTTTTGATTAAAACATATTGTAATTGATTGTTTGCCTCGGGAAACATGGAGCGAAAGCCATCCATTGTAAAGAAAAGTTCATTTACAGTCACTCATGCCTAGAAAAGCCTTATTACTCGGTTTAAATGCCTTTATAATCCCATTATTGAAGTTATTTTGAATTGTTTTTATATTTTTTGATTAAAACAGATTGTAATTGATTGTTTGCCTCGGGAAACATGGAGCGAAAGCCATCCATCGTCAAGAAAAGTTCATTTATAGTCACTCATGCCTAGAAAAGCCTTAATACTCGTTTTAAATGCTTTTATAATCCCATAATTGAATTTAATTTGAATCTTTTTACATTTTTTGATTAAAACAGATTCTAATTGATTGTTTGCCTCGGGAAACGTGGAGTGAAAGCCATCCATTGTCAAGAAAAGATCATTTATAGTCACTCATGCCTAGAAAAGCTTTATTACTCGGTTTAAATGCCTTTATAATCCCATTATTGAATTTATTTTGAATTGTTTTTACATTTTTTGATTAAAACAGATTGTAATTGATTGTTTTCCTCGGGAAACATGGAGCGAAAGCCATCCATAGTCAAGAAAAGTTCATTTATAGTCACTTATGCCTAGCAAAGCCTTATTACTCGGTTTAAATGCCTTTATAATCCCATTATCGAATTTATTTTGAATTGTTTTTACATTTTTTGATTAAAACAGATTGTAATTGATTTTTTGCCTCGGGAAACATGGAGCGAAAGCCATCCATTGTCAAGAAAAGATCATTTATAGCCACTCATGCCTAGAAAAGCCTTATTACTCGGTTTAAATGCCTTTATAATCCCATTATTGAATTTATTTTGAATTGTTTTTGCATGTTTTGATTAAAACAGGTTGTAAATGATTGTTTGCCTCGGGAAACATGGAGCGAATGCCATCCATTGTCAAGAAAAGATCATTTATAGCCACTCATACCTAGAAAAGCCTTATTACTCGGTTTAAATGCCTTTATAATCCCATTATTGAATTTATTTTGAATTGTTTTTATATTTTTTGATTAAAACAGGTTGTAATTGATTGTTTGCCTCGGGAAACATGGAGCGAAAACCATCCATTGTCAAGAAAAGATCATTTGTAGTCACTCATGCCTAGAAAAGCCTTATTACACGGTTTAAATGCCTTTATAATCCCATTATTGAATTCATTTTGAATTTTTTTTACATTTTTTGATTAAAACAGATTGTAATTGATTGTTTACCTCGGGAAACATGGAGCGAAAGCCATCTATAGTCAAGAAAAGTTCATTTATAGTCACTTATGCCTAGCAAAGCCTTATTACTCGGTTTAAATGCCTTTATAATCCCATTATTGAATTTATTTTGAATTGTTTTTATATTTTTTGATTAAAACAGATTGTAATTAATTGTTTGCCTTGGGAAACATGGAGCGAAAGCCATCCATTGTCAAGAAAAGATCATTTATAGTCACTCATGCCTAGAAAAGCCTTATTACTCGGTTTAAATGCCTTTATAATCCCATTATTGAATTTATTTTGAATTTTTTTTACATTTTTTGAGTAAAACAAATTGTAATTGATTGTTTAACTTGGGAAATATGGAGCGAAATCCATCCATTGTCAAGAAAAGATCATTTATAGTCACTCATACCTAGAAAAGCCTTATTACTCGGTTTAAATGCCTTTATAATCCCATTATTGAATTTATTTTGAATTGTTTTTACATTTTTTGATTAAAACAGATTGTAATTGATTGTTTGCCTCGTGAAACATGGAGCGAAAGCCATCCATTGTCAAGAAAAGATCATTTATAGCCACTCATGCCTAGAAAAGCCTTATTACTCGGTTTAAATGCCTTTATAATCCCATTATTGAATTTATTTTGAATTGTTTTTATATATTTTTTTTAAAACAGATTGTAATTGATTGTTTGCCGTGGGAAACATGGAGCGAAAGCCATCCATTGTTAAGAAAAGATCATTTATAGCCACTCATGCCTAGAAAAGCCTTATTACTCGGTTTAAATGCCTTTATAATCCCATTATTGAATTTATTTTGAATTGTTTTTACATGTTTTGATTAAAACAGGTTGTAATTGATTGTTTGCCTCGGGAAACATGGAGCGAAAGCCATCCACTGTCAAGAAAAGATCATTTATAGCCACTCATACCTAGAAAAGCCTTATTACTCGGTTTAAATGCCTTTATAATCCCATTATTGAATTTATTTTGAATTGTTTTTATATTTTTTGATTAAAACAGGTTGTAATTGATTGTTTGCCTCGGGAAACATGGAGCGAAAACCATCCATTGTCAAGAAAAGATCATTTGTAGTCACTCATGCCTAGAAAAGCCTTATTACTCGGTTTAAATGCCTTTATAATCCCATTATTGAATTCATTTTGAATTTTTTTTACATTTTTTGATTAAAACAGATTGTAATTGATTGTTTACCTCGGGAAACATGGAGCGAAAGCCATCTATAGTCAAGAAAAGTTCATTTATAGTCACTTATGCCTAGCAAAGCCTTATTACTCGGTTTAAATGCCTTTATAATCCCATTATTGAATTTATTTTGAATTGTTTTTATATTTTTTGATTAAAACAGATTGTAATTAATTGTTTGCCGTGGGAAACATGGAGCGAAAGCCATCCATTGTCAAGAAAAGATCATTTATAGTCACTCATGCCTAGAAAAGCCTTATTACTCGGTTTAAATGCCTTTATAATCCCATTATTGAATTTATTTTGAATTTTTTTTACATTTTTTGAGTAAAACAAATTGTAATTGATTGTTTAACTTGGGAAATATGGAGCGAAAGCCATCCATTGTCAAGAAAAGATCATTTATAGTCACTCATACCTAGAAAAGCCTTATTACTCGGTTTAAATGCCTTTATAATCCCATTATTGAATTTATTTTGAATTGTTTTTACATTTTTTGATTAAAACAGATTGTAATTGATTGTTTGCCTCGTGAAACATGGAGCGAAAGCCATCCATTGTCAAGAAAAGATCATTTATAGCCACTCATGCCTAGAAAAGCCTTATTACTCGGTTTAAATGCCTTTATAATCCCATTATTGAATTTATTTTGAATTGTTTTTATATTTTTTTTTTAAAACAGATTGTAATTGATTGTTTGCCGTGGGAAACATGGAGCGAAAGCCATCCATTGTTAAGAAAAGATCATTTATAGCCACTCATGCCTAGAAAAGCCTTATTACTCGGTTTAAATGCCTTTATAATCCCATTATTGAATTTATTTTGAATTGTTTTTACATGTTTTGATTAAAACAGGTTGTAATTGATTGTTTGCCTTGGGAAACATGGAGCGAAAGCCATCCACTGTCAAGAAAAGATCATTTATAGCCACTCATACCTAGAAAAGCCTTATTACTCGGTTTAAATGCCTTTATAATCCCATTATTGAATTTATTTTGAATTGTTTTTACATTTTTTGATTAAAACAGGTTGTAATTGATTGTTTGCCTCGGGAAACATGGAGCGAAAGCCATCCATTGTCAAGAAAAGATCATTTATAGTCACTCATTCCTAGAAAAGCCTTATTACTCGGTTTAAATGCCTTTATAATCCCATTATTGAATTTATTTTGAATTTTTTTTACATTTTTTGATTAAAACAAATTGTAATTGATTGTTTGCCTCGGGAAACATGGAGCAAAACCCATCCATTGTCAAGAATAGATCATTTATAATCACTCAAGCCTAGAAAAGCCTTATTACTCGGTTTAAATGCTTTTATAATCCCATTATTGAATTTATTTTGAATTATTTTTACATTTTTTGATTAAAACATATTGTAATTGATTGTTTGCCTCGGGAAACATGGAGCGAAAGCCATCCATTGTAAAGAAAAGTTCATTTACAGTCACTCATGCCTAGAAAAGCCTTATTACTCGGTTTAAATGCCTTTATAATCCCATTATTGAAGTTATTTTGAATTGTTTTTATATTTTTTGATTAAAACAGATTGTAATTGATTGTTTGCCTCGGGAAACATGGAGCGAAAGCCATCCATCGTCAAGAAAAGTTCATTTATAGTCACTCATGCCTAGAAAAGCCTTAATACTCGTTTTAAATGCTTTTATAATCCCATAATTGAATTTAATTTGAATCTTTTTACATTTTTTGATTAAAACAGATTCTAATTGATTGTTTGCCTCGGGAAACGTGGAGTGAAAGCCATCCATTGTCAAGAAAAGATCATTTATAGTCACTCATGCCTAGAAAAGCTTTATTACTCGGTTTAAATGCCTTTATAATCCCATTATTGAATTTATTTTGAATTGTTTTTACATTTTTTGATTAAAACAGATTGTAATTGATTGTTTTCCTCGGGAAACATGGAGCGAAAGCCATCCATAGTCAAGAAAAGTTCATTTATAGTCACTTATGCCTAGCAAAGCCTTATTACTCGGTTTAAATGCCTTTATAATCCCATTATCGAATTTATTTTGAATTGTTTTTACATTTTTTGATTAAAACAGATTGTAATTGATTTTTTGCCTCGGGAAACATGGAGCGAAAGCCATCCATTGTCAAGAAAAGATCATTTATAGCCACTCATGCCTAGAAAAGCCTTATTACTCGGTTTAAATGCCTTTATAATCCCATTATTGAATTTATTTTGAATTGTTTTTGCATGTTTTGATTAAAACAGGTTGTAAATGATTGTTTGCCTCGGGAAACATGGAGCGAATGCCATCCATTGTCAAGAAAAGATCATTTATAGCCACTCATACCTAGAAAAGCCTTATTACTCGGTTTAAATGCCTTTATAATCCCATTATTGAATTTATTTTGAATTGTTTTTATATTTTTTGATTAAAACAGGTTGTAATTGATTGTTTGCCTCGGGAAACATGGAGCGAAAACCATCCATTGTCAAGAAAAGATCATTTGTAGTCACTCATGCCTAGAAAAGCCTTATTACACGGTTTAAATGCCTTTATAATCCCATTATTGAATTCATTTTGAATTTTTTTTACATTTTTTGATTAAAACAGATTGTAATTGATTGTTTACCTCGGGAAACATGGAGCGAAAGCCATCTATAGTCAAGAAAAGTTCATTTATAGTCACTTATGCCTAGCAAAGCCTTATTACTCGGTTTAAATGCCTTTATAATCCCATTATTGAATTTATTTTGAATTGTTTTTATATTTTTTGATTAAAACAGATTGTAATTAATTGTTTGCCTTGGGAAACATGGAGCGAAAGCCATCCATTGTCAAGAAAAGATCATTTATAGTCACTCATGCCTAGAAAAGCCTTATTACTCGGTTTAAATGCCTTTATAATCCCATTATTGAATTTATTTTGAATTTTTTTTACATTTTTTGAGTAAAACAAATTGTAATTGATTGTTTAACTTGGGAAATATGGAGCGAAATCCATCCATTGTCAAGAAAAGATCATTTATAGTCACTCATACCTAGAAAAGCCTTATTACTCGGTTTAAATGCCTTTATAATCCCATTATTGAATTTATTTTGAATTGTTTTTACATTTTTTGATTAAAACAGATTGTAATTGATTGTTTGCCTCGTGAAACATGGAGCGAAAGCCATCCATTGTCAAGAAAAGATCATTTATAGCCACTCATGCCTAGAAAAGCCTTATTACTCGGTTTAAATGCCTTTATAATCCCATTATTGAATTTATTTTGAATTGTTTTTATATATTTTTTTTAAAACAGATTGTAATTGATTGTTTGCCGTGGGAAACATGGAGCGAAAGCCATCCATTGTTAAGAAAAGATCATTTATAGCCACTCATGCCTAGAAAAGCCTTATTACTCGGTTTAAATGCCTTTATAATCCCATTATTGAATTTATTTTGAATTGTTTTTACATGTTTTGATTAAAACAGGTTGTAATTGATTGTTTGCCTCGGGAAACATGGAGCGAAAGCCATCCACTGTCAAGAAAAGATCATTTATAGCCACTCATACCTAGAAAAGCCTTATTACTCGGTTTAAATGCCTTTATAATCCCATTATTGAATTTATTTTGAATTGTTTTTACATTTTTTGATTAAAACAGGTTGTAATTGATTGTTTGCCTCGGGAAACATGGAGCGAAAGCCATCCATTGTCAAGAAAAGATCATTTATAGTCACTCATGCCTAGAAAAGCCTTATTACTCGGTTTAAATGCCTTTATAATCCCATTATTGAATTTATTTTGAATTTTTTTTACATTTTTTGATTAAAACAAATTGTAATTGATTGTTTGCCTCGGGAAACATGGAGCAAAACCCATCCATTGTCAAGAATAGATCATTTATAATCACTCAAGCCTAGAAAAGCCTTATTACTCGGTTTAAATGCTTTTATAATCCCATTATTGAATTTATTTTGAATTGTTTTTACATTTTTTGATTAAAACATATTGTAATTGATTGTTTGCCTCGGGAAACATGGAGCGAAAGCCATCCATTGTCAAGAAAAGTTCATTTACAGTCACTCATGCCTAGAAAAGCCTTATTACTCGGTTTAAATGCCTTTATAATCCCATTATTGAAGTTATTTTGAATTGTTTTTATATTTTTTGATTAAAACAGATTGTAATTGATTGTTTGCCTCGGGAAACATGGAGCGAAAGCCATCCATCGTCAAGAAAAGTTCATTTACAGTCACTCATGCCTAGAAAAGCCTTATTACTCGGTTTAAATGCCTTTATAATCCCATTATTGAAGTTATTTTGAATTGTTTTTATATTTTTTGATTAAAACAGATTGTAATTGATTGTTTGCCTCGGGAAACATGGAGCGAAAGCCATCCATAGTCAAGAAAAGATCATTTATAGTCACTCATGCCTAGAAAAGCCTTATTACTCGGTTTAAATGCATTTATAATCCCATTATTGAATTTATTTTGAATTTTTTTTTACATTTTTGATTAAAACAGATTGTAATTGATTGTTTACCTCGGGAAACATGGAGCGAAAACCATCCATTGTCAAGAAAAGATCATTTATAGTCACTCATGCCTAGAAAAGCCTTATTACTCGGTTTAAATGCATTTATAATCCCATTATTGAATTTATTTTGAATTTTTTTTTACATTTTTGATTAAAACAGATTGTAATTGATTGTTTACCTCGGGAAACATGGAGCGAAAACCATCCATTGTCAAGAAAAGATCATTTATAGACACTCATGCCTAGAAAAGCCTTATTACTCGGTTTAAATGCCTTTATAATCCCATTATTGAATTTCTTTTGAATTTTGTTTACATTTTTTGATTAAAACATATTGTAATTGATTGTTTGCCACGGGAAACATGGAGAGAAAGCCATCCATTGTCAAGAAAAGATCATTTATAGCCACTCATGCCTAGAAAAGCCTTATTACTCGGTTTAAATGCCTTTAGAATCCCATTATTGAATTTATTTTGAATTTTTTTTACATTTTTTGATTAAAACAGATTGTAATTGATTGTTTACCTCGGGAAACATGAAGCGAAAGCCATCCATAGTCAAGAAAAGATCATTTATAGTCACTCATGCCTAGAAAAGCCTTATTACTCGGTTTAAATGCATTTATAATCCCATTATTGAATTTATTTTGAATTTTTTTTTACATTTTTGATTAAAACAGATTGTAATTGATTGTTTACCTCGGGAAACATGGAGCGAAAACCATCCATTGTCAAGAAAAGATCATTTATAGTCACTCATGCCTAGAAAAGCCTTATTACTCGGTTTAAATGCATTTATAATCCCATTATTGAATTTATTTTGAATTTTTTTTTACATTTTTGATTAAAACAGATTGTAATTGATTGTTTACCTCGGGAAACATGGAGCGAAAACCATCCATTGTCAAGAAAAGATCATTTATAGACACTCATGCCTAGAAAAGCCTTATTACTCGGTTTAAATGCCTTTATAATCCCATTATTGAATTTCTTTTGAATTTTGTTTACATTTTTTGATTAAAACATATTGTAATTGATTGTTTGCCACGGGAAACATGGAGAGAAAGCCATCCATTGTCAAGAAAAGATCATTTATAGCCACTCATGCCTAGAAAAGCCTTATTACTCGGTTTAAATGCCTTTAGAATCCCATTATTGAATTTATTTTGAATTGTTTTTACATTTTTTGATTAAAACAGGTTGTAATTGATTGTTTGCCTCGGGAAACATGGAGCGAAAACCATCCATTGTCAAGAAAAGATCATTTATAGTCACTCATGCCTAGAAAAGCCTTATTACTCGGTTTAAATGCCTTTACAATCCCATTATTGAATTTATTTTGAATTTTTTTTACATTTTTTGATTAAAACAGATTGTAATTGATTGTTTACCTCGGGAAACATGGAGCGAAAGCCATCCATTGTCAAGAAAAGTTCATTTATAGTCACTCATGCCTAGAAAAGCCTTATTACTCGGTTTAAATGCCTTTATAAACCCATTATTGAAGTTATTTTGAATTGTTTTTATATTTTTTGATTAAAACAGTTTGTAATTGATTGTTTGCCTTGGTAAACAT
The DNA here is from genome assembly GCF_053813885.1 of Theobroma cacao. Classification (NCBI taxonomy): domain Eukaryota; kingdom Viridiplantae; phylum Streptophyta; class Magnoliopsida; order Malvales; family Malvaceae; genus Theobroma; species Theobroma cacao. The sequence continues at coordinate 29,004,953 of NC_142645.1, read as the reverse complement.
GGAGCGAAAGCCATCCATCGTCAAGAAAAGTTCATTTATAGTCACTCATGCCTAGAAAAGCCTTAATACTCGTTTTAAATGCTTTTATAATCCCATAATTGAATTTAATTTGATTTTTTTTTACATTTTTTGATTAAAACATATTGTAATTGATTGTTTACCTCGGGAAACATGGAGCGAAAGCCATCCATAGTCAAGAAAAGTTCATTTATAGTCACTCATGCCTAGAAAAGCCTTATTACTCGGTTTAAATGCCTTTATAATCCCATTATTGAAGTTATTTTGAATTGTTTTTATATTTTTTGATTAAAACAGACTGTAATTGATTGTTTGCCTCGGGAAACGTGGAGCGAAAGCCATCCATTGTCAAGAAAAGATCATTTATAGTCACTCACGCCTAGAAAAGCCTTATTACTCGGTTTAAATGCCTTTATAATCCCATTATTGAATTTATTTTGAATTTTTTTTACATTTTTTGATTAAAACAGATTGTAATTGATTGTTTGCCTCGGGAAACATGGAGCGAAAGCCATCCATTGTCAAGAAAAGTTCATTTACAGTCACTCATGCCTAGAAAAGCCTTATTACTCGGTTTAAATGCCTTTATAATCCCATTATTGAAGTTATTTTGAATTGTTTTTATATTTTTTGATTAAAACAGATTGTAATTGATTGTTTGCCTTGGGAAACATGGAGCGAAAGCCATCCATCGTCAAGAAAAGTTCATTTATAGTCACTCATGCCTAGAAAAGCCTTAATACTCGGTTTAAATGCCTTTATAATCCCATTATTGAATTTATTTTGAATTTTTTTTACATTTTTTGATTAAACCACATTGTAATTGATTGTTTGCCTCGGGAAACATGGAGCGAAAGCCATCCATAGTAAAGAAAAGTTCATTTATAGTCACTTATGCCTAGCAAAGCCTTATTACTCGGTTTAAATGCCTTTATAATCCCATTATTGAATTTATTTTGAATTGTTTTTACATTTTTTGATTAAAACTGATTGTAATTGATTGTTTGCCTCGGGAAACATGGACCGAAAGCCATCCATTGTCAAGAAAAGATCATTTATAGTCACTCATGCCTAGAAAAGCCTTATTACTCGGTTTAAATACCTTTATAATCCCATTATTGAAGTTATTTTGAATTGTTTTTATATTTTTTGATTAAAACAGATTGTAATTGATTGTTTGCCTCGGGAAACGTGGAGCGAAAGCCATCCATCGTCAAGAAAAGTTCATTTATAGTCACTCATGCCTAGAAAAGCCTTAATACTCGGTTTAAATGCCTTTATAATCCCATTATTGAATTTATTTTGAATTTTTTTTACATTTTTTGATTAAACCAGATTGTAATTAATTGTTTGCCTCGGGAAACATGGAGCGAAAGCCATCCATAGTAAAGAAAAGTTCATTTATAGTCACTTATGCCTAGCAAAGCCTTATTACTCAGTTTAAATGCCTTTATAATCCCATTATTGAATTTATTTTGAATTGTTTTTACATTTTTTGATTAAAACTGATTGTAATTGATTGTTTGCCTCGGGAAACATGGACCGAAAGCCATCCATTGTCAAGAAAAGATCATTTATAGTCACTCATGCCTAGAAAAGCCTTATTACTCGGTTTAAATGCCTTTATAATCCCATAATTGAATTTAATTTGAATTTTTTTTCATTTTTTGATTAAAACAGATTCTAATTGATTGTTTGCCTCGGGAAACGTGGAGGGAAAGCCATTCATTGTCAAGAAAAGATCATTTATAGCCACTCATGCCTAGAAAAGCCTTATTACTCGGTTTAAATGCCTTTATAATCCCATTATTGAATTTATTTTGAATTGTTTTTACATTTTTTGATTAAAACTGATTGTAATTGATTGTTTGCCTCGGGAAACGTGGAGCGAAAGCCATCCATTGTCAAGAAAAGATCATTTATAGTCACTCATGCCTAGAAAAGCCTTATTACTCGGTTTAAATGCCTTTATAATCCCATTACTGAATTTATTTTGAATTTTTTTTACATTTTTTGATTAAAACAGATTGTAATTGATTGTTTGCCTCGGGAAACATGGAGCGAAAGCCATCCATTGTCAAGAAAAGATCATTTATAGCCACTCATGCCTTGAAAAGCCTTATTACTCGGTTTAAATGCCTTTATAATCCCATTATTGAATTTATTTTGAATTGTTTTTACATGTTTTGATTAAAACTGATTGTAATTGATTGTTTGCCTCGGGAAACATGGAGCGAAAGCCATCCATTGTCAAGAAAAGATCATTTATAGACACTCATGCCTAGAAAAGCCTTATTACTCGGTCCAAATGCCTTTATAATCGCATTATTGAATTTCTTTTGAATTTTGTTTACATTTTTTGATTAAAACATATTGTAATTGATTGTTTGCCACGGGAAACATGGAGAGAAAGCCATCCATTGTCAAGAAAAGATCATTTATAGCCACTCATGCCTAGAAAAGCCTTATTACTCGGTTTAAATGCCTTTATAATCCCATTATTGAATTTATTTTGAATTGTTTTTACATTTTTTGATTAAAACAGGTTGTAATTGATTGTTTGCCTCGGGAAACATGGAGCGAAAACCATCCATTGTCAAGAAAAGATCATTTATAGTCACTCATGCCTAGAAAAGCCTTATTACTCGGTTTAAATGCCTTTACAATCCCATTATTGAATTTATTTTGAATTTTTTTTACATTTTTTTATTAAAACAGATTGTAATTGATTGTTTACCTCGGGAAACATGGAGCGAAAACCATCCATTGTCAAGAAAAGATCCTTTATAGCCACTCATGCCTAGAAAAGCCTTATTACTCGGTTTAAATGCCTTTATAATCCCATTATTGAATTTATTTTGAATTGTTTTTACATTTTTTGATTAAAACAGATTGTAATTGATTGTTTGCCTTGGGAAACATGGAGCGAAAGCCATCCATAGTAAAGAAAAGTTCATTTATAGTCACTTATGCCTAGCAAAGCCTTATTACTCGGTTTAAATGCCTTTATAATCCCATTATTGAATTTATTTTGAATTGTTTTTACATTTTTTGATTAAAACTGATTGTAATTGATTGTTTGCCTCGGGAAACATGGAGCGAAAGCCATCCATTGTCAAGAAAAGATCATTTATAGTCACTCATGCCTAGAAAAGCCTTATTACTCGGTTTAAATGCCTTTATAATCCCATTATTGAAGTTATTTTGAATTGTTTTTATATTTTTTGATTAAAACAGATTGTAATTGATTGTTTGCCTTGGGAAACATGGAGCGAAAACCATCCATTGTCAAGAAAAGATCATTTATAGTCACTCATGCCTAGAAAAGCCTTAATACTCGTTTTAAATGCTTTTATAATCCCATAATTGAATTTAATTTGAATTTGTTTTCATTTTTTGATTAAAACAGATTGTAATTGATTGTTTGCCTCGGGAAACATGGAGCGAAAGCCATCCATTGTCAAGAAAAGATCATTTATAGTCACTCATGCCTAGCAAAGCCTTATTACTCGGTTTAAATGCCTTTACAATCCCATTATTGAATTTATTTTGAATTTTTTTTACATTTTTTGATTAAAACAGATTGTAATTGATTGTTTACCTCGGGAAACATGGAGCGAAAACCATCCATTGTCAAGAAAAGATCCTTTATAGCCACTCATGCCTAGAAAAGCCTTATTACTCGGTTTAAATGCCTTTATAATCCCATTATTGAATTTATTTTGAATTGTTTTTACATTTTTTGATTAAAACAGATTGTAATTGATTGTTTGCCTTGGGAAACATGGAGCGAAAGCCATCCATAGTAAAGAAAAGTTCATTTATAGTCACTTATGCCTAGCAAAGCCTTATTACTCGGTTTAAATGCCTTTATAATCCCATTATTGAATTTATTTTGAATTGTTTTTACATTTTTTGATTAAAACTGATTGTAATTGATTGTTTGCCTCGGGAAACATGGAGCGAAAGCCATCCATTGTCAAGAAAAGATCATTTATAGTCACTCATGCCTAGAAAAGCCTTATTACTCGGTTTAAATGCCTTTATAATCCCATTATTGAATTTATTTTGAATTGTTTTTACATTTTTTGATTAAAACTGATTGTAATTGATTGTTTGCCTCGGGAAACATGGAGCGAAAGCCATCCATTGTCAAGAAAAGATCATTTATAGCCACTCATGCCTAGAAAAGCCTTTTTACTCGGTTTAAATGCCTTTATAATCCCATTATTGAATTTATTTTGAATTGTTTTTACATGTTTTGATTAAAACTGATTGTAATTGATTGTTTGCCTCGGGAAACATGGAGCGAAAGCCATCCATTGTCAAGAAAAGATCATTTATAGACACTCATGCCTAGAAAAGCCTTATTACTCGGTCTAAATGCCTTTATAATCGCATTATTGAATTTCTTTTGAATTTTGTTTACATTTTTTGATTAAAACATATTGTAATTGATTGTTTGCCACGGGAAACATGGAGAGAAAGCCATCCATTGTCAAGAAAAGATCATTTATAGCCACTCATGCCTAGAAAAGCCTTATTACTCGGTTTAAATGCCTTTATAATCCCATTATTGAATTTATTTTGAATTGTTTTTACAAGTTTTGATTAAAACTGATTGTAATTGATTGTTTGCCTCGGGAAACATGGAGCGAAAGCCATCCATTGTCAAGAAAAGATCATTTATAGACACTCATGCCTAGAAAAGCCTTATTACTCGGTCTAAATGCCTTTATAATCGCATTATTGAATTTCTTTTGAATTTTGTTTACATTTTTTGATTAAAACATATTGTAATTGATTGTTTGCCACCGGAAACTTGGAGAGAAAGCCATCCATTGTCAAGAAAAGATCATTTATAGCCACTCATGCCTAGAAAAGCCTTATTACTCGGTTTAAATGCCTTTATAATCCCATTATTGAATTTATTTTGAATTGTTTTTACATTTTTTGATTAAAACAGGTTGTAATTGATTGTTTGCCTCGGGAAACATGGAGCGAAAACCATCCATTGTCAAGAAAAGATCATTTATAGTCACTCATGCCTAGAAAAGCCTTATTACTCGGTTTAAATGCCTTTACAATCCCATTATTGAATTTATTTTGAATTTTTTTTACATTTTTTGATTAAAACAGATTGTAATTGATTGTTTACCTCGGGAAACATGGAGCGAAAACCATCCATTGTCAAGAAAAGATCCTTTATAGCCACTCATGCCTAGAAAAGCCTTATTACTCGGTTTAAATGCCTTTATAATCCCATTATTGAATTTATTTTGAATTGTTTTTACATTTTTTGATTAAAACAGATTGTAATTGATTGTTTGCCTTGGGAAACATGGAGCGAAAGCCATCCATAGTAAAGAAAAGTTCATTTATAGTCACTTATGCCTAGCAAAGCCTTATTACTCGGTTTAAATGCCTTTATAATCCCATTATTGAATTTATTTTGAATTGTTTTTACATTTTTTGATTAAAACTGATTGTAATTGATTGTTTGCCTCGGGAAACATGGAGCGAAAGCCATCCATTGTCAAGAAAAGATCATTTATAGTCACCCATGCCTAGAAAAGCCTTATTACTCGGTTTAAATGCCTTTATAATCCCATTATTGAATTTATTTTGAATTGTTTTTACATTTTTTGATTAAAACTGATTGTAATTGATTGTTTGCCTCGGGAAACATGGAGCGAAAGCCATCCATTGTCAAGAAAAGATCATTTATAGTCACTCATGCCTAGAAAAGCCTTATTACTCGGTTTAAATGCCTTTATAATCCCATTATTGAATTTATTTTGAATTGTTTTTACATTTTTTGATTAAAACTGATTGTAATTGATTGTTTGCCTCGGGAAACATGGAGCGAAAGCCATCCATTGTCAAGAAAAGATCATTTATAGCCACTCATGCCTAGAAAAGCCTTATTACTCGGTTTAAATGCCTTTATAATCCCATTATTGAATTTATTTTGAATTGTTTTTACATGTTTTGATTAAAACTGATTGTAATTGATTGTTTGCCTCGGGAAACATGGAGCGAAAGCCATCCATTGTCAAAAAAAGATCATTTATAGACACTCATGCCTAGAAAAGCCTTATTACTCGGTCTAAATGCCTTTATAATCGCATTATTGAATTTCTTTTGAATTTTGTTTACATTTTTTGATTAAAACATATTGTAATTGATTGTTTGCCACGGGAAACATGGAGAGAAAGCCATCCATTGTCAAGAAAAGATCATTTATAGCCACTCATGCCTAGAAAAGCCTTATTACTCGGTTTAAATGCCTTTATAATCCCATTATTGAATTTATTTTGAATTGTTTTTACAAGTTTTGATTAAAACTGATTGTAATTGATTGTTTGCCTCGGGAAACATGGAGCGAAAGCCATCCATTGTCAAGAAAAGATCATTTATAGACACTCATGCCTAGAAAAGCCTTATTACTCGGTCTAAATGCCTTTATAATCGCATTATTGAATTTCTTTTGAATTTTGTTTACATTTTTTGATTAAAACATATTGTAATTGATTGTTTGCCACCGGAAACATGGAGAGAAAGCCATCCATTGTCAAGAAAAGATCATTTATAGCCACTCATGCCTAGAAAAGCCTTATTACTCGGTTTAAATGCCTTTATAATCCCATTATTGAATTTATTTTGAATTGTTTTTACATTTTTTGATTAAAACAGGTTGTAATTGATTGTTTGCCTCGGGAAACATGGAGCGAAAACCATCCATTGTCAAGAAAAGATCATTTATAGTCACTCATGCCTAGAAAAGCCTTATTACTCGGTTTAAATGCCTTTACAATCCCATTATTGAATTTATTTTGAATTTTTTTTACATTTTTTGATTAAAACAGATTGTAATTGATTGTTTACCTCGGGAAACATGGAGCGAAAACCATCCATTGTCAAGAAAAGATCCTTTATAGCCACTCATGCCTAGAAAAGCCTTATTACTCGGTTTAAATGCCTTTATAATCCCATTATTGAATTTATTTTGAATTGTTTTTACATTTTTTGATTAAAACAGATTGTAATTGATTGTTTGCCTTGGGAAACATGGAGCGAAAGCCATCCATAGTAAAGAAAAGTTCATTTATAGTCACTTATGCCTAGCAAAGCCTTATTACTCGGTTTAAATGCCTTTATAATCCCATTATTGAATTTATTTTGAATTGTTTTTACATTTTTTGATTAAAACTGATTGTAATTGATTGTTTGCCTCGGGAAACATGGAGCGAAAGCCATCCATTGTCAAGAAAAGATCATTTATAGTCACTCATGCCTAGAAAAGCCTTATTACTCGGTTTAAATGCCTTTATAATCCCATTATTGAAGTTATTTTGAATTGTTTTTATATTTTTTGATTAAAACAGATTGTAATTGATTGTTTGCCTTGGGAAACATGGAGCGAAAACCATCCATTGTCAAGAAAAGATCATTTATAGTCACTCATGCCTAGAAAAGCCTTAATACTCGTTTTAAATGCTTTTATAATCCCATAATTGAATTTAATTTGAATTTTTTTTATATTTTTTGATTAAAACAGATTGTAATTGATTGTTTGCCTTGGGAAACATGGAGCGAAAGCCATCCATAGTAAAGAAAAGTTCATTTATAGTCACTTATGCCTAGCAAAGCCTTATTACTCGGTTTAAATGCCTTTATAATCCCATTATTGAAGTTATTTTGAATTGTTTTTATATTTTTTGATTAAAACAGATTGTAATTGATTGTTTGCCTTGGGAAACATGGAGCGAAAGCCATCCATAGTAAAGAAAAGTTCATTTATAGTCACTTATGCCTAGCAAAGCCTTATTACTCGGTTTAAATGCCTTTATAATCCCATTATTGAATTTATTTTGAATTGTTTTTACATTTTTTGATTAAAACAGATTGTAATTGATTGTTTGCCTCGGGAAACATGGAGAGAAAGCCATCCATTGTCAAGAAAAGATCATTTATAGCCACTCATGCCTAGAAAAGCCTTATTACTCGGTTTAAATGCCTTTATAATCCCATTATTGAATTTATTTTGAATTGTTTTTACATTTTTTGATTAAAACAGGTTGTAATTGATTGTTTGCCTCGGGAAACATGGAGCGACAACCATCCATTGTCAAGAAAAGATCATTTATAGTCACTCATGCCTAGAAAAGCCTTATTACTCGGTTTAAATGCCTTTACAATCCCATTATTGAATTTATTTTGAATTTTTTTTACATTTTTTGATTAAAACAGATTGTAATTGATTGTTTACCTCGGGAAACATGGAGCGAAAACCATCCATTGTCAAGAAAAGATCCTTTATAGCCACTCATGCCTAGAAAAGCCTTATTACTCGATTTAAATGCCTTTATAATCCCATTATTGAATTTATTTTGAATTGTTTTTACATTTTTTGATTAAAACAGGTTTGTAATTGATTGTTTACCTTGGGAAACATGGAGCGAAAGCCATCCATTGTCAAGAAAAGTTCATTTATAGACACTCATGCCTAGAAAAGCCTTATTACTCGGTCTAAATGCCTTTATAATCGCATTATTGAATTTCTTTTGAATTTTGTTTACATTTTTTGATTAAAACATATTGTAATTGATTGTTTGCCACGGGAAACATGGAGCGAAAGCCATCCATTGTCAAGAAAAGATCATTTATAGTCACTCATGCCTAGAAAAGCCTTATTACTCGGTTTAAATGCCTTTATAATCCCATTATTGAATTTATTTTGAATTTTTTTTACATTTTTTGATTAAAACTGATTGTAATTGATTGTTTGCCTCGGGAAACATGGAGCGAAAGCCATCCATTGTCAAGAAAAGATCATTTATAGCCACTCAAGCCTAGAAAAGCCTTATTACTCGGTTTAAATGCCTTTATAATCCCATTATTGAATTTATTTTGAATTGTTTTTACATGTTTTGATTAAAACTGATTGTAATTGATTGTTTGCCTCGGGAAACATGGAGCGAAAGCCATCCATTGTCAAGAAAAGATCATTTATAGACACTCATGCCTAGAAAAGCCTTATTACTCGGTCTAAATGCCTTTATAATCGCATTATTGAATTTCTTTTGAATTTTGTTTACATTTTTTGATTAAAACATATTGTAATTGATTGTTTGCCACGGGAAACATGGAGAGAAAGCCATCCATTGTCAAGAAAAGATCATTTATAGCCACTCATGCCTAGAAAAGCCTTATTACTCGGTTTAAATGCCTTTATAATCCCATTATTGAATTTATTTTGAATTGTTTTTACATTTTTTGATTAAAACAGGTTGTAATTGATTGTTTGCCTCGGGAAACATGGAGCGAAAACCATCCATTGTCAAGAAAAGATCATTTATAGTCACTCATGCCTAGAAAAGCCTTATTACTCGGTTTAAATGCCTTTACAATCCCATTATTGAATTTATTTTGAATTTTTTTTACATTTTTTGATTAAAACAGATTGTAATTGATTGTTTACCTCGGGAAACATGGAGCGAAAACCATCCATTGTCAAGAAAAGATCCTTTATAGCCACTCATGCCTAGAAAAGCCTTATTACTCGATTTAAATGCCTTTATAATCCCATTATTGAATTTATTTTGAATTGTTTTTACATTTTTTGATTAAAACAGGTTTGTAATTGATTGTTTACCTTGGGAAACATGGAGCGAAAGCCATCCATTGTCAAGAAAAGTTCATTTATAGTCACTCATGCCTAGAAAAGCCTTATTACTCGGTTTAAATGCCATTATAAACCCATTATTGAAGTTATTTTGAATTGTTTTTATATTTTTTGATTAAAACAGTTTGTAATTGATTGTTTGCCTTGGTAAACCTGGAGCGAAAGCCATCCATCGTCAAGAAAAGTTCATTTATAGTCACTCATGCCTAGAAAAGCCTTAATACTCGTTTTAAATGCTTTTATAATCCCATAATTGAATTTAATTTGAATTTTTTTTCATTTTTTGATTAAAACTGATTCTAATTGATTGTTTGCCTCGGGAAACGTGGAGGGAAAGCCATCCATTGTCAAGAAAAGATCATTTATAGTCACTCATGCCTAGAAAAGCCTTATTACTCGTTTTAAATGCCTTTATAATCCCATTATTGAATTTATTTTGAATTGTTTTTACATTTTTTGATTAAACCAGATTGTAATTGATTGTTTGCCTCGGGAAACATGGAGCGAAAGCCATCCATAGTAAAGAAAAGTTCATTTATAGTCACTTATGCCTAGCAAAGCCTTATTACTCGGTTTAAATGCCTTTATAATCCCATTATTGAATTTATTTTGAATTGGTTTTACATTTTTTGATTAAAACTGATTGTAATTGATTGTTTGCCTCGGGAAACATGGAGCGAAAGCCATCCATTGTCAAGAAAAGATCATTTATAGTCACTCATGCCTAGAAAAGCCTTATTACTCGGTTTAAATGCCTTTATAATCTCATTATTGAAGTTATTTTGAATTGTTTTTATATTTTTTGATTAAAACAGATTGTAATTGATTGTTTGCCTCGGGAAACGTGGAGCGAAAGCCATCCATTGTCAAGAAAAGATCATTTATAGTCACTCATGCCTAGAAAAGCCTTATTACTCGGTTTAAATGCCTTTATAATCCCATTATTGAATTTATTTTGAATTTTTTTTACATTTTTTGATTAAAACTGATTGTAATTGATTGTTTGCCTCGGGAAACATGGAGCGAAAGCCATCCATTGTCAAGAAAAGATCATTTATAGCCACTCATGCCTAGAAAAGCCTTATTACTCGGTTTAAATGCCTTTATAATCCCATTATTGAATTTATTTTGAATTGTTTTTACATGTTTTGATTAAAACTGATTGTAATTGATTGTTTGCCTCGGGAAACATGGAGCGAAAGCCATCCATTGTCAAGAAAAGATCATTTATAGACACTCATGCCTAGAAAAGCCTTATTACTCGGTCTAAATGCCTTTATAATCGCATTATTGAATTTCTTTAGAATTTTGTTTACATTTTTTGATTAAAACATATTGTAATTGATTGTTTGCCACGGGAAACATGGAGAGAAAGCCATCCATTGTCAAGAAAAGATCATTTATAGCCACTCATGCCTAGAAAAGCCTTATTACTCGGTTTAAATGCCTTTATAATCCCATTATTGAATTTATTTTGAATTGTTTTTACATTTTTTGATTAAAACAGGTTGTAATTGATTGTTTGCCTCGGGAAACATGGAGCGAAAACCATCCATTGTCAAGAAAAGATCATTTATAGTCACTCATGCCTAGAAAAGCCTTATTACTCGGTTTAAATGCCTTTACAATCCCATTATTGAATTTATTTTGAATTTTTTTTACATTTTTTGATTAAAACAGATTGTAATTGATTGTTTACCTCGGGAAACATGGAGCGAAAACCATCCATTGTCAAGAAAAGATCCTTTATAGCCACTCATGCCTAGAAAAGCCTTATTACTCGGTTTAAATGCCTTTATAATCCCATTATTGAATTTATTTTGAATTGTTTTTACATTTTTTGATTAAAACATATTGTAATTGATTGTTTGCCTTGGGAAACATGGAGCGAAAGCCATCCATAGTAAAGAAAAGTTCATTTATAGTCACTTATGCCTAGCAAAGCCTTATTACTCGGTTTAAATGCCTTTATAATCCCATTATTGAATTTATTTTGAATTGTTTTTACATTTTTTGATTAAAACAGATTGTAATTGATTGTTTGCCTTGGGAAACATGGAGCGAAAGCCATCCATAGTAAAGAAAAGTTCATTTATAGTCACTTATGCCTAGCAAAGCCTTATTACTCGGTTTAAATGCCTTTATAATCCCATTATTGAATTTATTTTGAATTGTTTTTACATTTTTTGATTAAAACTGATTGTAATTGATTGTTTGCCTCGGGAAACATGGAGCGAAAGCCATCCATTGTCAAGAAAAGATCATTTATAGTCACTCATGCCTAGAAAAGCCTTATTACTCGGTTTAAATGCCTTTATAATCCCATTATTGAAGTTATTTTGAATTGTTTTTATATTTTTTGATTAAAACAGATTGTAATTGATTGTTTGCCTTGGGAAACATGGAGCGAAAACCATCCATTGTCAAGAAAAGATCATTTATAGTCACTCATGCCTAGAAAAGCCTTAATACTCGTTTTAAATGCTTTTATAATCCCATAATTGAATTTAATTTGAATTTTTTTTCATTTTTTGATTAAAACAGATTCTAATTGATTGTTTGCCTCGGGAAACGTGGAGGGAAAGCCATTCATTGTCAAGAAAAGATCATTTATAGTCACTCATGCCTAGAAAAGCCTTATTACTCGGTTTAAATGCCTTTACAATCCCATTATTGAATTTATTTTGAATTTTTTTTACATTTTTTGATTAAAACAGGTTGTAATTGATTGTTTGCCTCGGGAAACATGGAGCGAAAACCATCCATTGTCAAGAAAAGATCATTTATAGTCACTCATGCCTAGAAAAGCCTTAATACTCGTTTTAAATGCTTTTATAATCCCATAATTGAATTTAATTTGAATTTTTTTTCATTTTTTGATTAAAACAGATTCTAATTGATTGTTTGCACCGGGAAACGTGGAGGGAAAGCCATCCATTGTCAAGAAAAGATCATTTATAGTCACTCATGCCTAGAAAAGCCTTATTACTCGGTTTAAATGCCTTTATAATCCCATTATTGAATTTATTTTGAATTGTTTTTACATTTTTTGATTAAAACAGATTGTAATTGATTGTTTGCCTCGGGAAACATGGAGCGAAAGCCATCCATAGTAAAGAAAAGTTCATTTATAGTCACTTATGCCTAGCAAAGCCTTATTACTCGGTTTAAATGCCTTTATAATCCCATTATTGAATTTATTTTGAATTGTTTTTACATTTTTTGATTAAAACTGATTGTAATTGATTGTTTGCCTCGGGAAACATGGAGCGAAAGCCATCCATTGTCAAGAAAAGATCATTTATAGTCACTCATGCCTAGAAAAGCCTTATTACTCGGTTTAAATGCCTTTATAATCCCATTATTGAAGTTATTTTGAATTGTTTTTATATTTTTTGATTAAAACAGATTGTAATTGATTGTTTGCCTCGGGAAACGTGGAGCGAAAGCCATCCATTGTCAAGAAAAGATCATTTATAGTCACTCATGCCTAGAAAAGCCTTATTACTCGGTTTAAATGCCTTTATAATCCCATTATTGAATTTATTTTGAATTTTTTTTACATTTTTTGATTAAAACTGATTGTAATTGATTGTTTGCCTCGGGAAACATGGAGCGAAAGCCATCCATTGTCAAGAAAAGATCATTTATAGCCACTCAAGCCTAGAAAAGCCTTATTACTCGGTTTAAATGCCTTTATAATCCCATTATTGAATTTATTTTGAATTGTTTTTACATGTTTTGATTAAAACTGATTGTAATTGATTGTTTGCCTCGGGAAACATGGAGCGAAAGCCATCCATTGTCAAGAAAAGATCATTTATAGACACTCATGCCTAGAAAAGCCTTATTACTCGGTCTAAATGCCTTTATAATCGCATTATTGAATTTCTTTTGAATTTTGTTTACATTTTTTGATTAAAACATATTGTAATTGATTGTTTGCCACGGGAAACATGGAGAGAAAGCCATCCATTGTCAAGAAAAGATCATTTATAGCCACTCATGCCTAGAAAAGCCTTATTACTCGGTTTAAATGCCTTTATAATCCCATTATTGAATTTATTTTGAATTGTTTTTACATTTTTTGATTAAAACAGGTTGTAATTGATTGTTTGCCTCGGGAAACATGGAGCGAAAACCATCCATTGTCAAGAAAAGATCATTTATAGTCACTCATGCCTAGAAAAGCCTTATTACTCGGTTTAAATGCCTTTACAATCCCATTATTGAATTTATTTTGAATTTTTTTTACATTTTTTGATTAAAACAGATTGTAATTGATTGTTTGCCTCGGGAAACATGGAGCGAAAACCATCCATTGTCAAGAAAAGATCATTTATAGTCACTCATGCCTAGAAAAGCCTTATTACTCGGTTTAAATGCCTTTACAATCCCATTATTGAATTTATTTTGAATTTTTTTTACATTTTTTGATTAAAACAGATTGTAATTGATTGTTTACCTCGGGAAACATGGAGCGAAAGCCATCCATTGTCAAGAAAAGTTCATTTATAGTCACTCATGCCTAGAAAAGCCTTATTACTCGGTTGAAATGCCTTTATAAACCCATTATTGAAGTTATTTTGAATTGTTTTTATATTTTTTGATTAAAACAGTTTGTAATTGATTGTTTGCCTTGGTAAACCTGGAACGAACGCCATCCATCGTCAAGAAAAGTTCATTTATAGTCACTCATGCCTAGAAAAGCCTTAATACTCGTTTTAAATGCCTTTATAATCCCATAATTGAATTTAATTTGAATCTTTTTACATTTTTTGATTAAAACAGATTGTAATTGATTGTTTGCCACGGGAAACATGGAGAGAAAGCCATCCATTGTCAAGAAAAGATCATTTATAGCCACTCATGCCTAGAAAAGCCTTATTACTCGGTTTAAATGCCTTTACAATCCCATTATTGAATTTATTTTGAATTTTTTTTACATTTTTTGATTAAAACAGATTGTAATTGATTGTTTACCTCGGGAAACATGGAGCGAAAGCCATCCATTGTCAAGAAAAGTTCATTTATAGTCACTCATTCCTAGAAAAGCCTTATTACTCGGTTTAAATGCCTTTATAATCCCATTATTGAATTTATTTTGAATTTTTTTTACATTTTTTGATTAAACCAGATTGTAATTGATTGTTTGCCTCGGGAAACATGGAGCGAAAGCCATCCATAGTAAAGAAAAGTTCATTTATAGTCACTTATGCCTAGCAAAGCCTTATTACTCGGTTTAAATGCCTTTATAATCCCATTATTGAATTTATTTTGAATTATTTTTACATTTTTTGATTAAAACTGATTGTAATTGATTGTTTGCCTCGGGAAACATGGAGCGAAAGCCATCCATTGTCAAGAAAAGATCATTTATAGTCACTCATGCCTAGAAAAGCCTTATTACTCGGTTTAAATGCCTTTATAATCTCATTATTGAAGTTATTTTGAATTGTTTTTATATTTTTTGATTAAAACAGATTGTAATTGATTGTTTGCCTCGGGAAACGTGGAGCGAAAGCCATCCATTGTCAAGAAAAGATCATTTATAGTCACTCATGCCTAGAAAAGCCTTATTACTCGGTTTAAATGCCTTTATAATCCCATTATTGAATTTATTTTGAATTGTTTTTACATGTTTTGATTAAAACTGATTGTAATTGATTGTTTGCCTCGGGAAACATGGAGCGAAAGCCATCCATTGTCAAGAAAAGATCATTTATAGACACTCATGCCTAGAAAAGCCTTATTACTCGGTCTAAATGCCTTTATAATCGCATTATTGAATTTCTTTTGAATTTTGTTTACATTTTTTGATTAAAACATATTGTAATTGATTGTTTGCCACGGGAAACATGGAGAGAAAGCCATCCATTGTCAAGAAAAGATCATTTATAGCCACTCATGCCTAGAAAAGCCTTATTACTCGGTTTAAATGCCTTTATAATCCCATTATTGAATTTATTTTGAATTGTTTTTACATTTTTTGATTAAAACAGGTTGTAATTGATTGTTTGCCTCGGGAAACATGGAGCGAAAACCATCCATTGTCAAGAAAAGATCATTTATAGTCACTCATGCCTAGAAAAGCCTTATTACTCGGTTTAAATGCCTTTACAATCTCATTATTGAATTTATTTTGAATTTTTTTTACATTTTTTGATTAAAACATATTGTAATTGATTGTTTACCTCGGGAAACATGGAGCGAAAACCATCCATTGTCAAGAAAAGATCCTTTATAGCCACTCATGCCTAGAAAAGCCTTATTACTCGATTTAAATGCCTTTATAATCCCATTATTGAATTTATTTTGAATTGTTTTTACATTTTTTGATTAAAACAGGTTGTAATTGATTGTTTACCTTGGGAAACATGGAGCGAAAGCCATCCATTGTCAAGAAAAGTTAATTTATAGTCACTCATGCCTAGAAAAGCCTTATTACTCGGTTTAAATGCCATTATAAACCCATTATTGAAGTTATTTTGAATTGTTTTTATATTTTTTGATTAAAACAGTTTGTAATTGATTGTTTGCCTTGGTAAACCTGGAGCGAAAGCCATCCATCGTCAAGAAAAGTTCATTTATAGTCACTCATGCCTAGAAAAGCCTTAATACTCGTTTTAAATGCTTTTATAATCCCATAATTGAATTTAATTTGAATTTTTTTTCATTTTTTGATTAAAACAGATTCTAATTGGTTGTTTGCCTCGGGAAACGTGGAGGGAAAGCCATCCATTGTCAAGAAAAGATCATTTATAGTCACTCATGCCTAGAAAAGCCTTATTACTCGGTTTAAATGCCTTTATAATCCCATTATTGAATTTATTTTGAATTGTTTTTACATTTTTTGATTAAACCAGATTGTAATTGATTGTTTGCCTCGGGAAACATGGAGCGAAAGCCATCCATAGTAAAGAAAAGTTCATTTATAGTCACTTATGCCTAGCAAAGCCTTATTACTCGGTTTAAATGCCTTTATAATCCCATTATTGAATTTATTTTGAATTGGTTTTACATTTTTTGATTAAAACTGATTGTAATTGATTGTTTGCCTCAGGAAACATGGAGCGAAAGCCATCCATTGTCAAGAAAAGATCATTTATAGTCACTCATGCCTAGAAAAGCCTTATTACTCGGTTTAAATGCCTTTATAATCTCATTATTGAAGTTATTTTGAATTGTTTTTATATTTTTTGATTAAAACAGATTGTAATTGATTGTTTGCCTCGGGAAACGTGGAGCAAAAGCCATCCATTGTCAAGAAAAGATCATTTATAGTCACTCATGCCTAGAAAAGCCTTATTACTCGGTTTAAATGCCTTTATAATCCCATTATTGAATTTATTTTGAATTTTTTTTACATTTTTTGATTAAAACAGATTGTAATTGATTGTTTGCCTCGGGAAACATGGAGCGAAAGCCATCCATTGTCAAGAAAAGATCATTTATAGCCACTCATTCCTAGAAAAGCCTTATTACTCGGTTTAAATGCCTTTATAATCCCATTATTGAATTTATTTTGAATTGTTTTTACATGTTTTGATTAAAACTGATTGTAATTGATTGTTTGCCTCGGGAAACATGGAGCGAAAGCCATCCATTGTCAAGAAAAGATCATTTATAGACACTCATGCCTAGAAAAGCCTTATTACTCGGTCTAAATGCCTTTATAATCGCATTATTGAATTTCTTTTGAATTTTGTTTACATTTTTTGATTAAAACATATTGTAATTGATTGTTTGCCACGGGAAACATGGAGAGAAAGCCATCCATTGTCAAGAAAAGATCATTTATAGCCACTCATGCCTAGAAAAGCCTTATTACTCGGTTTAAATGCCTTTATAATCCCATTATTGAATTTATTTTGAATTGTTTTTACATTTTTTGATTAAAACAGGTTGTAATTGATTGTTTGCCTCGGGAAACATGGAGTGAAAACCATCCATTGTCAAGAAAAGATCATTTATAGTCACTCATGCCTAGAAAAGCCTTATTACTCGGTTTAAATGCCTTTACAATCCCATTATTGAATTTATTTTGAATTTTTTTTACATTTTTTGATTCAAACAGATTGTAATTGATTGTTTACCTCGGGAAACATGGAGCGAAAGCCATCCATTGTCAAGAAAAGTTCATTTATAGTCACTCATGCCTAGAAAAGCCTTATTACTCGGTTTAAATGCCTTTATAAACCCATTATTGAAGTTATTTTGAATTGTTTTTATATTTTTTGATTAAAACCGTTTGTAATTGATTGTTTGCCTTGGTAAACCTGGAACGAACGCCATCCATCGTCAAGAAAAGTTCATTTATAGTCACTCATGCCTAGAAAAGCCTTAATACTCGTTTTAAATGCTTTTATAATCCCATAATTGAATTTAATTTGAATTTTTTTTACATTTTTTGATTAAAACAGATTGTAATTGATTGTTTACCTCGTAAAACATGGAGCGAAAGCCATCCATAGTCAAGAAAAGTTCATTTATAGTCACTCATGCCTAGAAAAGCCTTATTACTCGGTTTAAATGCCTTTATAATCCCATTATTGAAGTTATTTTGAATTGTTTTTATATTTTTTGATTAAAACAGATTGTAATTGATTGTTTGCCTTGGGAAACATGGAGCGAAAGCCATCCATCGTCAAGAAAAGTTCATTTATAGTCACTCATGCCTAGAAAAGCCTTAATACTCGTTTTAAATGCTTTTATAATCCCATAATTGAATTTAATTTGAATCTTTTTACATTTTTTGATTAAAACAGATTCTAATTGATTGTTTGCCTCGGGAAACGTGGAGTGAAAGCCATCCATTGTCAAGAAAAGATCATTTATAGCCACTCATGCCTAGAAAAGCCTTATTACTCGGTTTAAATGCCTTTATAATCCCATTATTGAATTTATTTTGAATTGTTTTTATATTTTTTGATTAAAACAGATTGTAATTGATTGTTTGCCTTGGGAAACATGGAGCGAAAGCCATCCATCGTCAAGAAAAGTTCATTTATAGTCACTCATGCCTAGAAAAGCCTTAATACTCGGTTTAAATGCCTTTATAATCCCATTATTGAATTTATTTTGAATTTTTTTTACATTTTTTGATTAAACCAGATTGTAATTGATTGTTTGCCTCGGGAAACATGGAGCGAAAGCCATCCATAGTAAAGAAAAGTTCATTTATAGACACTTATGCCTAGCAAAGCCTTATTACTCGGTTTAAATGCCTTTATAATCCCATTATTGAATTTATTTTGAATTATTTTTACATATTTTGATTAAAACTGATTGTAATTGATTGTTTGCCTCGGGAAACATGGAGCGAAAGCCATCCATTGTCAAGAAAAGATCATTTATAGTCACTCATGCCTAGAAAAGCCTTATTACTCGGTTTAAATGCCTTTATAATCTCATTATTGAAGTTATTTTGAATTGTTTTTATATTTTTTGATTAAAACAGATTGTAATTGATTGTTTGCCTCGGGAAACGTGGAGCGAAAGCCATCCATTGTCAAGAAAAGATCATTTATAGTCACTCATGCCTAGAAAAGCCTTATTGCTCGGTTTAAATGCCTTTATAATCCCATTATTGAATTTATTTTGAATTTTTTTTACATTTTTTGATTAAAACAGATTGTAATTGATTGTTTGCCTCGGGAAACATGGAGCGAAAGCCATCCATTGTCAAGAAAAGATCATTTATAGCCACTCATGCCTAGAAAAGCCTTATTACTCGGTTTAAATGCCTTTATAATCCCATTATTGAATTTATTTTGAATTGTTTTTACATGTTTTGATTAAAACTGATTGTAATTGATTCTTTGCCTCGGGAAACATGGAGCGAAAGCCATCCATTGTCAAGAAAAGATCATTTATAGTCACTCAGGCCTAGAAAAGCCTTATTACTCGGTTTAAATGCCTTTATAATCCCATTATTGAATTTATTTTGAATTTTTTTTACATTTTTTGATTAAAACATATTGTAATTGATTGTTTGCCTCGGGAAACATGGAGCGAAAGCCATCCATTGTCAAGAAAAGATCATTTATAGTCACTCATGCCTAGAAAAGCCTTATTACTCGGTTTAAATGCCTTTAGAATCCCATTATTGAAGTTATTTTGAATTGTTTTTATATTTTTTGATTAAAACAGATTGTAATTGATTGTTTGCCTCGGGAAACGTGGAGCGAAAGCCATCCATTGTCAAGAAAAGATCATTTATAGTCACTCATGCCTAGAAAAGCCTTATTACTCGGTTTAAATGCCTTTATAATCCCATTATTGAAGTTATTTTGAATTGTTTTTATATTTTTTGATTAAAACTGATTGTAATTGATTGTTTGCCTCGGGAAACGTGGAGCGAAAGCCATCCATTGTCAAGAAAAGATCATTTATAGTCACTCATGCCTAGAAAAGCCTTATTACTCGGTTTAAATGCCTTTATAATCCCATTATTGAAGTTATTTTGAATTGTTTTTATATTTTTTGATTAAAACTGATTGTAATTGATTGTTTGCCTCGGGAAACGTGGAGCGAAAGCCATCCATTGTCAAGAAAAGATCATTTATAGTCACTCATGCCTAGAAAAGCCTTATTACTCGGTTTAAATGCCCTTAGAATCCCATTATTGAAGTTATTTTGAATTGTTTTTATATTTTTTGATTAAAACAGATTGTAATTGATTGTTTGCCTCGGGAAACGTGGAGGGAAAGCCATCCATTGTCAAGAAAAGATCATTTATAGTCACTCATGCCTAGAAAAGCCTTATTACTCGGTTTAAATGCCTTTATAATCCCATTATTGAATTTATTTTGAATTTTTTTTACATTTTTTGATTAAAACAGATTGTAATTGATTGTTTACCTCGGGAAACATGGAGCGAAAGCCATCCATTGTCAAGAAAAGATCATTTATAGCCACTCATGCCTAGAAAAGCCTTATTACTCGGTTTAAATGCCTTTATAATCCCATTATTGAATTTATTTTGAATTGTTTTTACATGTTTTGATTAAAACTGATTGTAATTGATTGTTTGCCTCGGGAAACATGGAGCGAAAGCCATCCATTGTCAAGAAAAGACCATTTATATTCACTCATGCCTAGAAAAGCCTTATTACTCGGTTTAAATGCCTTTATAATCCCATTATTGAATTTATTTTGAATGTTTTTACATTTTTTGATTAAAACATATTGTAATTGATTGTTTGCCTCAGGAAACATGGAGCGAAAGCCATCCATTGTCAAGAAAAGATCATTTATAGTCACTCATGCCTAGAAAAGCCTTATTACTCGGTTTAAATGCCTTTATAATCCCATTATTGAATTTATTTTGAATTTTTTTTACATTTTTTGATTAAAACAGATTGTAATTGATTGTTTGCCTCGGGAAACATGGAGCGAAAGCCATCCATTGTCAAGAAAAGATCATTTATAGCCACTCATGCCTAGAAAAGCCTTATTACTCGGTTTAAATGCCTTTATAATCCCATTATTGAAGTTATTTTGAATTGTTTTTATATTTTTTGATTAAAACAGATTGTAATTGATTGTTTGCCTTGGTAAACATGGAGCGAAAGCCATCCATCGTCAAGAAAAGTTCATTTATAGTCACTCATGCCTAGAAAAGCCTTAATACTCGTTTTAAATGCTTTTATAATCCCATAATTGAATTTAATTTGAATTTTTTTTACATTTTTTGATTAAAACAGATTGTAATTGATTGTTTACCTCGGGAAACATGGAGCGAAAGCCATCCATAGTCAAGAAAAGATCATTAGTAGTCACTCATGCCTGGAAAAGCCTTATTACTCGGTTTAAATGCCTTTATAATCCCATTATTCAATTTATTTTGAATTTTTTTTTACATTTTTGATTAAAACAGATTGTAATTGATTGTTTACCTCGGGAAACATGGAGCGAAAACCATCCATTGTCAAGAAAAGATCATTTATAGACACTCATGCCTAGAAAAGCCTTATTACTCGGTTTAAATGCCTTTATAATCCCATTATTGAATTTCTTTTGAATTTGTTTTACATTTTTTGATTAAAACAGATTGTAATTGATTGTTTGCCGCGGGTAACATGGAGAGAAAGCCATCCATTGTCAAGAAAAGATCATTTATAGCCACTCATGCCTAGAAAAGCCTTATTACTCGGTTTAAATGCCTTTATAATCCCATTATTGAATTTATTTTGAATTGTTTTTACATTTTTTGATTAAAACAGGTTGTAATTGATTGTTTGCCTCGGGAAACATGGAGCGAAAACCATCCATTGTCAAGAAAAGATCATTTATAGTCACTCATGCCTAGAAAAGCCTTATTACTCGGTTTAAATGCCTTTATAATCCCATTATTGAATTTATTTTGAATTTTTTTTACATTTTTTGATTAAAACAGATTGTAATTGATTGTTTACCTCGGGAAACATGGAGCGAAAGCCATCCATTGTCAAGAAAAGTTCATTTATAGTCACTCATGCCTAGAAAAGCCTTATTACTCGGTTTAAATGCCTTTATAATCCCATTATTGAAGTTATTTTGAATTGTTTTTATATTTTTTGATTAAAACAGATTGTAATTGATTGTTTGCCTTGGTAAACATGGAGCGAAAGCCATCCATCGTCAAGAAAAGTTCATTTATAGTCACTCATGCCTAGAAAAGCCTTAATACTCGTTTTAAATGCTTTTATAATCCCATAATTGAATTTAATTTGAATTTTTTTTACATTTTTTGATTAAAACAGATTGTAATTGATTGTTTACCACGGAAAACATGGAGCGAAAGCCATCCATAGTCAAGAAAAGTTCATTTATAGTCACTCATGCCTAGAAAAGCCTTATTACTCGGTTTAAATGCCTTTATAATCCCATTATTGAAGTTATTTTGAATTGTTTTTATATTTTTTGATTAAAACAGATTGTAATTGATTGTTTGCCTTGGGAAACATGGAGCGAAAGCCATCAATCGTCAAGAAAAGTTCATTTATAGTCACTCATGCCTAGAAAAGCCTTATTACTCGGTTTAAATGCCTTTATAATCCCATTATTGAAGTTATTTTGAATTGTTTTTATATTTTTTGATTAAAACAGATTGTAATTGATTGTTTGCCTCTGGAAATATGGAGCGAAAGCCATCCATTGTCAAGAAAAGATCATTTATAGTCACTCATGCCTAGAAAAGCCTTATTACTCGGTTTAAATGCCCTTATAATCCCATTATTGAATTTCTTTTGAATTTTTTTTACATTTTTTGATTAAAACAGATTGTAATTGATTGTTTGCCGCGGGTAACATGGAGAGAAAGCCATCCATTGTCAAGAAAAGATCATTTATAGCCACTCATGCCTAGAAAAGCCTTATTACTCGGTTTAAATGCCTTTATAATCCCATTATTGAATTTATTTTGAATTGTTTTTACATTTTTTGGTTAAAACAGGTTGTAATTGATTGTTTGCCTCGGGAAACATGGAGCAAAAACCATCCATTGTCAAGAAAAGATCATTTCTAGTCACTCATGCCTAGAAAAGCCTTATTACTCGGTTTAAATGCCTTTATAATCCCATTATTGAATTTATTTTGAATTTTTTTTATATTTTTTGATTAAAACAGATTGTAATTGATTGTTTACCTCGGGAAACATGGAGCGAAAGCCATCCATTGTCAAGAAAAGTTCATTTATAGTCACTCATGCCTAGAAAAGCCTTATTACTCGGTTTAAATGCCTTTATAATCCCATTATTGAAGTTATTTTGAATTGTTTTTATATTTTTTGATTAAAACAGATTGTAATTGATTGTTTGCCTCTGGAAACATGGAGCGAAAGCCATCCACTGTCAAGAAAAGTTCATTTACAGTCACTCATGCCTAGAAAAGCCTTATTACTCGGTTTAAATGCCTTTATAATCCCATTATTGAAGTTATTTTGAATTGTTTTTATATTTTTTGATTAAAACAGATTGTAATTGATTGTTTGCCTTGGGAAACATGGAGCGAAAGCCATCAATCGTCAAGAAAAGTTCATTTATAGTCACTCATGCCTAGAAAAGCCTTATTACTCGGTTTAAATGCCTTTATAATCCCATTATTGAAGTTATTTTGAATTGTTTTTATATTTTTTGATTAAAACAGATTGTAATTGATTGTTTGCCTCTGGAAATATGGAGCGAAAGCCATCCATTGTCAAGAAAAGATCATTTATAGTCACTCATGCCTAGAAAAGCCTTATTACTCGGTTTAAATGCCCTTATAATCCCATTATTGAATTTCTTTTGAATTTTTTTTACATTTTTTGATTAAAACAGATTGTAATTGATTGTTTGCCGCGGGTAACATGGAGAGAAAGCCATCCATTGTCAAGAAAAGATCATTTATAGCCACTCATGCCTAGAAAAGCCTTATTACTCGGTTTAAATGCCTTTATAATCCCATTATTGAATTTATTTTGAATTGTTTTTACATTTTTTGGTTAAAACAGGTTGTAATTGATTGTTTGCCTCGGGAAACATGGAGCGAAAACCATCCACTGTCAAGAAAAGTTCATTTACAGTCACTCATGCCTAGAAAAGCCTTATTACTCGGTTTAAATGCCTTTATAATCCCATTATTGAAGTTATTTTGAATTGTTTTTATATTTTTTGATTAAAACAGACTGTAATTGATTGTTTGCCTTGGGAAACATGGAGCGAAAGCCATCTATCGTCAAGAAAAGATCATTTATAGTCACTCATGCCTAAAAAAGCCTTAATACTCGTTTTAAATGCTTTTATAATCCCATAATTGATTTTAATTTGAATCTTTTTACATTTTTTGATTAAAACAGATTCTAATTGATTGTTTGCCTCGGGAAACGTGGAGAGAATGCCATCCATTGTCAAGAAAAGATCATTTAGAGCCACTCATGCCTAGAAAAGCCTTATTCCTCGGTTTAAATGCCTTTATAATCCCATTATTGAATTTATTTTGAATTGTTTTTACATTTTTTGATTAAAACAGATTGTAATTGATTGTTTGCCTCGGGAAACATGAAGCGAAAACCATCCATTGTCAAGAAAAGATCATTTATAGTCACTCATGCCTAGAAAAGCCTTATTACTCGGTTTAAATGCCTTTATAATCCCATTATTGAATTTTTTTTGAATTTTTTTTACATTTTTTGATTAAAACATATTGTAATTGATTGTTTGCCTCGGGAAACATTGAGCGAAAGCCATCCATAGTCAAGAAAAGTTCATTTATAGTCACTTATGCCTAGCAAAGCCTTATTACTCAGTTTAAAAGCCTTTATAATCCCATTATTGAATTTATTTTGAATTGTTTTTACATTTTTTGATTAAAACTGATTGTAATTGATTGTTTGCCTCGGGAAACATGGAGCGAAAGCCATCCATTGTCAAGAAAAGATCATTTATAGTCACTCATGCCTAGAAAAGCCTTATTACTCGGTTTAAATGCCTTTATAATCCCATTATTGAAGTTATTTTGAATTGTTTTTATATTTTTTGATTAAAACAGATTGTAATTGATTGTTTGCCTTGGGAAACGTGGAGCGAAAGCCATCCATAGTCAAGAAAAGTTCATTTATAGTCACTTATGCCTAGCAAAGCCTTATTACTCGGTTTAAATGCCTTTATAATCCCATTATTGAATTTATTTTGAATTATTTTTACATTTTTTGATTAAAACTCATTGTAATTGATTGTTTGCCTCGGGAAACATGGAGCGAAAGCCATCCATTGTCAAGAAAAGATCGTTTATAGTCACTCATGCCTAGAAAAGCCTTAATACTCGGTTTAAATGCCTTTATAATCCCTTTATTGAATTTATTTTGAATTGTTTTTACATTTTTTGATTAAAACATATTGTAATTGATTGTTTGCCTCAGGAAACATGGAGCGAAAGCCATCCATTGTCAAGAAAAGATCATTTATAGCCACTCATGCCTAGAAAAGCCTTATTACTCGGTTTAAATGCCTTTATAATCCCATTATTGATTTTATTTTGAATTTTTTTTACATTTTTTGATTAAAACAGATTGTAATTGATTGTTTGCCTCGGGAAACATGGAGCGAAAGCCATCCATTGTCAAGAAAAGATCATTTATAGCCACTCATGCCTAGAAAAGCCTTATTACTCGGTTTAAATGCCTTTATAATCCCATTATTGAATTTATTTTGAATTGTTTTTACATTTTTTGATTAAAACAGATTGTAATTGATTGTTTGCCTCGGGAAACATGAAGCGAAAACCATCCATTGTCAAGAAAAGATCATTTATAGTCACTCATGCCTAGAAAAGCCTTATTACTCGGTTTAAATGCCTTTATAATCCCATTATTGAATTTATTTTGAATTTTTTTTACATTTTTTGATTAAAACAGATTGTAATTGATTGTTTGCCTCGGGAAACATGGAGCGAAAGCCATCCATTGTCAAGAAAAGATCATTTATAGCCACTCATGCCTAGAAAAGCCTTATTACTCGGTTTAAATGCCTTTATAATCCCATTATTGAATTTATTTTGAATTGTTTTTACATTTTTTGATTAAAACAGATTGTAATTGATTGTTTGCCTCGGGAAACATGAAGCGAAAACCATCCATTGTCAAGAAAAGATCATTTATAGTCACTCATGCCTAGAAAAGCCTTATTACTCGGTTTAAATGCCTTTATAATCCCATTATTGAATTTATTTTGAATTTTTTTTACATTTTTTGATTAAAACAGATTGTAATTGATTGTTTGCCTCGGGAAACATGGAGCGAAAGCCATCCATTGTCAAGAAAAGATCATTTATAGCCACTCATGCCTAGAAAAGCCTTATTACTCGGTTTAAATGCCTTTATAATCCCATTATTGAATTTATTTTGAATTGTTTTTACATTTTTTGATTAAAACAGATTGTAATTGATTGTTTGCCTCAGGAAACATGAAGCGAAAACCATCCATTGTCAAGAAAAGATCATTTATAGTCACTCATGCCTAGAAAAGCCTTATTACTCGGTTTAAATGCCTTTATAATCCCATTATTGAATTTATTTTGAATTTTTTTTTACATTTTTTGATTAAAACAGATTGTAATTGATTGTTTGCCTCGGGAAACATGAAGCGAAAACCATCCATTGTCAAGAAAAGATCATTTATAGTCACTCATGCCTAGAAAAGCCTTATTACTTAGTTTAAATGCCTTTATAATCCCATTATTGAATTTATTTTGAATTTTTTTTACATTTTTTGATTAAAACAGATTGTAATTGATTGTTTGCCTCGGGAAACATGGAGCGAAAGCCATCCATAGTCAAGAAAAGTTCATTTATAGTCACTTATGCCTAGCAAAGCCTTATTACTTGATTTAAATGCCTTTATAATCCCATTATTGAATTTATTTTGAATTGTTTTTACATTTTTTGATTAAAACAGATTGTAATTGATTGTTTGCCTCGGGAAACATGGAGCGAAAGCCATCCATAGTCCAGAAAAGTTCATTTATAGTCACTCATGCCTAGAAAAGCCTTATTACTCGGTTTAAATGCCTTTATAATCCCGTTATTCAAGTTATTTTGAATTGTTTTTATATTTTTTGATTAAAACAGATTGTAATTAATTGTTTGCCTCGGGAAACGTGGAACGAAAGCCATCCATAGTCAAGAAAAGTTCATTTATAGTCACTTATGCCTAGCGAAGCCTTATTACTCGGTTTCAATGCCTTTATAATCCCATTATTGAATTTATTTTGAATTGTTTTTACATTTTTTGATTAAAACTGATTGTAATTGATTGTTTTCCTCGGGAAACATGGAGCAAAAGCCATCCATTGTCAAGAAAAGATCGTTAATAGTCACTCATGCCTAGAAAAGCCTTAATACTCGGTTTAAATGCCTTTATAATCCCATTATTGAATTTATTTTGAATTGTTTTTACATTTTTTGATTAAAACAGATTGTAATTGATTGTTTGCCTCAGGAAACATGGAGCGAAAGCCATCCATTGTCAAGAAAAGATCATTTATAGTCACTCATGCCTAGAAAAGACTTATTACTCGGTTTAAATGCCTTTATAATCCCATTATTGAATTTATTTTGAATTTTTTTTACATTTTTTGATTAAAACATATTGTAATTGATTGTTTACCTCGGGAAACATGAAGCGAAAGCCATCCATTGTCAAGAAAAGATCATTTATAGCCATTCATGCCTAGAAAAGCCTTATTTCTCGGTTTAAATGCCTTTATAATCCCATTATTGAATTTATTTTGAATTGTTTTTACATGTTTGATTAAAACATATTGTAATTGATTGTTTGCCTCGGGAAACATGGAGCGAAAGCCATCCATTGTCAAGAAAAGATTATTTATAGTCAGTCATGCCTAGAAAAGCCTTAATACTCGACTTAAATGCCTTTATAATCCCATTATTGAATTTATTTTGAATTGTTTTTACATTTTTTGATTAAAACATATTGTAATTGATTGTTTGCCTCAGGAAACATGGAGCGAAAGCCATCCATTGTCAAGAAAAGATCATTTATAGTCACTCATGCCTAGAAAAGCCTTATTACTCGGTTCAAAAGCCTTTATAATCCCATTATTGAATTTATTTTGAATTTTTTTTACATTTTTTGATTAAAACAGATTGTAATTGATTGTTTACCTCGGGAAACATGGAGCGAAAGCCATCCATTGTCAAGAAAAGTTCATTTATAGTCACTCATGCCTAGAAAAGCCTTATTACTCGGTTTAAATGCCTTTATAATCCCATTATTGAAGTTATTTTGAATTGTTTTTATATTTTTTGATTAAAACAGATTGTAATTGATTGTTTGCCTTGGTAAACATGGAGCGAAAGCCATCCATTGTCAAGAAAAGTTCATTTATAGTCACTCATGTCTAGAAAAGCCTTATTACTCGGTTTAAATGCCTTTATAATCCCATTATTGAAGTTATTTTGAATTGTTTTTATATTTTTTGATTAAAACAGATTGTAATTGATTGTTTGCCTCTGGAAACATGGAGCGAAAGCCATCCATTGTCAAGAAAAGTTCATTTACAGTCACTCATGCCTAGAAAAGCCTTATTACTCGGTTTAAATGCCTTTATAATCCCATTATTGAAGTTATTTTGAATTGTTTTTATATTTTTTGATTAAAACAGATTGTAATTGATTGTTTGCCTTGGGAAACATGGAGCGAAAGCCATCCATCGTCAAGAAAAGATCATTTATAGTCACTCATGCCTAAAAAAGCCTTAATACTCGTTTTAAATGCTTTTATAATCCCATAATTGATTTTAATTTGAATCTTTTTACATTTTTTGATTAAAACAGATTCTAATTGATTGTTTGCCTCGCGAAACGTGGAGAGAAAGCCATCCATTGTCAAGAAAAGATCATTTATAGCCACTCATGCCTAGAAAAGCCTTATTACTCGGTTTAAATGCCTTTATAATCCCATTATTGAATTTATTTTGAATTGTTTTTACATTTTTTGATTAAAACAGATTGTAATTGATTGTTTGCCTCGGGAAACATGAAGCGAAAACCATCCATTGTCAAGAAAAGATCATTTATAGTCACTCATGCCTAGAAAAGCCTTATTACTCGGTTTAAATGCCTTTATAATCCCATTATTGAATTTATTTTGAATTTTTTTTACATTTTTTGATTAAAACATATTGTAATTGATTGTTTGCCTCGGGAAACATTGAGCGAAAGCCATCCATAGTCAAGAAAAGTTCATTTATAGTCACTTATGCCTAGCAAAGCCTTATTACTCGGTTTAAATGCCTTTATAATCCCATTATTGAATTTATTTTGAATTGTTTTTACATTTTTTGATTAAAACTGATTGTAATTGATTGTTTGCCTCGGGAAACATGGAGCGAAAGCCATCCATTGTCAAGAAAAGATCATTTATAGTCACTCATGCCTAGAAAAGCCTTATTACTCGGTTTAAATGCCTTTATAATCCCATTATTGAAGTTATTTTGAATTGTTTTTATATTTTTTGATTAAAACAGATTGTAATTGATTGGTTGCCTCGGGAAACGTGGAGCGAAAACCATCCATAGTCAAGAAAAGTTCATTTATAGTCACTTATGCCTAGCAAAGCCTTATTACTCGGTTTAAATGCCTTTATAATCCCATTATTGAATTTATTTTGAATTGTTTTTACATTTTTTGATTAAAACTCATTGTAATTGATTGTTTGCCTCGGGAAACATGGAGCGAAAGCCATCCATTGTCAAGAAAAGATCGTTTATAGTCACTCATGCCTAGAAAAGCCTTAATACTCGGTTTAAATGCCTTTATAATCCCATTATTGAATTTATTTTGAATTGTTTTTACATTTTTTGATTAAAACATATTGTAATTGATTGTTTGCCTCAGGAAACATGGAGCGAAAGCCATCCATTGTCAAGAAAAGATCATTTATAGTCACTCATGCCTAGAAAAGCCTTATTACTCGGTTTAAAAGCCTTTATAATCCCATTATTGAATTTATTTTGAATTTTTTTTACATTTTTTGATTAAAACAGATTGTAATTGATTGTTTGCCTCGGGAAACATGGAGCGAAAGCCATCCATAGTCAAGAAAAGTTCATTTATAGTCACTTATGCCTAGCAAAGCCTTATTACTCGGTTTAAATGCCTTTATAATCCCATTATTGAATTTATTTTGAATTGTTTTTACATTTTTTGATTAAAACTGATTGTAATTGATTGTTTGCCTCGGGAAACATGGAGCGAAAGCCATCCATTGTCAAGAAAAGATCATTTATAGTCACTCATGCCTAGAAAAGCCTTATTACTCGGTTTAAATGCCTTTATAATCCCATTATTGAAGTTATTTTGAATTGTTTTTATATTTTTTGATTAAAACAGATTGTAATTGATTGTTTGCCTCGGGAAACGTGGAGCGAAAACCATCCATAGTCAAGAAAAGTTCATTTATAGTCACTTATGCCTAGCAAAGCCTTATTACTCGGTTTAAATGCCTTTATAATCCCATTATTGAATTTATTTTGAATTGTTTTTACATTTTTTGATTAAAACTCATTGTAATTGATTGTTTGCCTCGGGAAACATGGAGCGAAAGCCATCCATTGTCAAGAAAAGATCGTTTATAGTCACTCATGCCTAGAAAAGCCTTAATACTCGGTTTAAATGCCTTTATAATCCCATTATTGAATTTATTTTGAATTGTTTTTACATTTTTTGATTAAAACATATTGTAATTGATTGTTTGCCTCAGGAAACATGGAGCGAAAGCCATCCATTGTCAAGAAAAGATCATTTATAGTCACTCATGCCTAGAAAAGCCTTATTACTCGGTTTAAAAGCCTTTATAATCCCATTATTGAATTTATTTTGAATTTTTTTTACATTTTTTGATTAAAACAGATTGTAATTGATTGTTTGCCTCGGGAAACATGGAGCGAAAGCCATCCATAGTCAAGAAAAGTTCATTTATAGTCACTTATGCCTAGCAAAGCCTTATTACTCGGTTTAAATGCCTTTATAATCCCATTATTGAATTTATTTTGAATTGTTTTTACATTTTTTGATTAAAACTGATTGTAATTGATTGTTTGCCTCGGGAAACATGGAGCGAAAGCCATCCATTGTCAAGAAAAGATCATTTATAGTCACTCATGCCTAGAAAAGCCTTATTACTCGGTTTAAATGCCTTTATAATCCCATTATTGAAGTTATTTTGAATTGTTTTTATATTTTTTGATTAAAACAGATTGTAATTGATTGTTTGCCTCGGGAAACGTGGAGCGAAAACCATCCATAGTCAAGAAAAGTTCATTTATAGTCACTTATGCCTAGCAAAGCCTTATTACTCGGTTTAAATGCCTTTATAATCCCATTATTGAATTTATTTTGAATTGTTTTTACATTTTTTGATTAAAACTCATTGTAATTGATTGTTTGCCTCGGGAAACATGGAGCGAAAGCCATCCATTGTCAAGAAAAGATCGTTTATAGTCACTCATGCCTAGAAAAGCCTTAATACTCGGTTTAAATGCCTTTATAATCCCATTATTGAATTTATTTTGAATTGTTTTTACATTTTTTGATTAAAACATATTGTAATTGATTGTTTGCCTCAGGAAACATGGAGCGAAAGCCATCCATTGTCAAGAAAAGATCATTTATAGTCACTCATGCCTAGAAAAGCCTTATTACTCGGTTTAAAAGCCTTTATAATCCCATTATTGAATTTATTTTGAATTTTTTTTACATTTTTTGATTAAAACAGATTGTAATTGATTGTTTGCCTCGGGAAACATGGAGCGAAAGCCATCCATAGTCAAGAAAAGTTCATTTATAGTCACTTATGCCTAGCAAAGCCTTATTACTCGGTTTAAATGCCTTTATAATCCCATTATTGAATTTATTTTGAATTGTTTTTACATTTTTTGATTAAAACTGATTGTAATTGATTGTTTGCCTCGGGAAACATGGAGCGAAAGCCATCCATTGTCAAGAAAAGATCATTTATAGTCACTCATGCCTAGAGAAGCCTTATTACTCGGTTTAAATGCCTTTATAATCCCATTATTGAAGTTATTTTGAATTGTTTTTATATTTTTTGATTAAAACAGATTGTAATTGATTGTTTGCCTCGGGAAACGTGGAGCGAAAACCATCCATAGTCAAGAAAAGTTCATTTATAGTCACTTATGCCTAGCAAAGCCTTATTACTCGGTTTAAATGCCTTTATAATCCCATTATTGAATTTATTTTGAATTGTTTTTACATTTTTTGATTAAAACTCATTGTAATTGATTGTTTGCCTCGGGAAACATGGAGCGAAAGCCATCCATTGTCAAGAAAAGATCGTTTATAGTCACTCATGCCTAGAAAAGCCTTAATACTCGGTTTAAATGCCTTTATAATCCCATTATTGAATTTATTTTGAATTGTTTTTACATTTTTTGATTAAAACATATTGTAATTGATTGTTTGCCTCAGGAAACATGGAGCGAAAGCCATCCATTGTCAAGAAAAGATCATTTATAGTCACTCATGCCTAGAAAAGCCTTATTACTCGGTTTAAAAGCCTTTATAATCCCATTATTGAATTTATTTTGAATTTTTTTTACATTTTTTGATTAAAACAGATTGTAATTGATTGTTTGCCTCGGGAAACATGGAGCGAAAGCCATCCATAGTCAAGAAAAGTTCATTTATAGTCACTTATGCCTAGCAAAGCCTTATTACTCGGTTTAAATGCCTTTATAATCCCATTATTGAATTTATTTTGAATTGTTTTTACATTTTTTGATTAAAACTGATTGTAATTGATTGTTTGCCTCGGGAAACATGGAGCGAAAGCCATCCATTGTCAAGAAAAGATCATTTATAGTCACTCATGCCTAGAAAAGCCTTATTACTCGGTTTAAATGCCTTTATAATCCCATTATTGAAGTTATTTTGAATTGTTTTTATATTTTTTGATTAAAACAGATTGTAATTGATTGTTTGCCTCGGGAAACGTGGAGCGAAAACCATCCATAGTCAAGAAAAGTTCATTTATAGTCACTTATGCCTAGCAAAGCCTTATTACTCGGTTTAAATGCCTTTATAATCCCATTATTGAATTTATTTTGAATTGTTTTTATATTTTTTGATTAAAACATATTGTAATTGATTGTTTGCCTTGGGAAACATGGAGCGAAAGCCATCCATCGTCAAGAAAAGTTCATTTATAGTCACTCATGCCTAGAAAAGCCTTAATACTCGTTTTAAATGCTTTTATAATCCCATAATTGAATTTAATTTGAATCTTTTTACATTTTTTGATTAAAACAGATTCTAATTGATTGTTTGCCTCGGGAAACGTGGAGTGAAAGCCATCCATTGTCAAGAAAAGATCATTTATAGTCACTCATGTCTAGAAAAGCCTTATTACTCGGTTTAAATGCCTTTATAATCCCATTATTGAGTTCATTTTGAATTTTTTTTACATTTTTTGATTAAAATAGATTGTAATTGATTGTTTACCTTGGGAAATATGGAGCGAAAGCCATCCATTGTCAAGAAAAGATCATTTATGGCCACTCATGCCTAGAAAAGCCTTATTACTCGGTTTAAATGCCTTTATAATCCCATTATTGAATTTATTTTGAATTGTTTTTACATTTTTTGATTAAAACAGATTGTAATTGATTGTTTGCCTCGGGAAACATGGAGCGAAAGCCATCCATTGTCAAGAAAAGATCATTTATAGTCACTCATGCCTAGAAAAGCCTTATTACTCGGTTTAAATGCCTTTATAATCCCATTATTGAATTTATTTTGAATTGTTTTTATATTTTTTGGTTAAAACAGATTGTAATTGATTGTTTGCCATGGGAAACATGGAGCGAAAGCCATCCATTGTCAAGAAAAGATCATTTATAGCCACTCATGCCTAGAAAAGCCTTATTTCTCGGTTTAAATGCCTTTATAATCCCATTATTGAATTTATTTTGAATTGTTTTTAGATGTTTTGATTAAAACAGGTTGTAATTGGTTGTTTGCCTCGGGAAACATGGAGCGAAAGCCATCCATTGTCAAGAAAAGATCATTTATAGCCACTCATGCCTAGAAAAGCCTTATTACTCGATTTAAATGCCTTTATAATCCCATTATTGAATTTATTTTGACTTGTTTTTACATTTTTTGATTAAAACAGGTTGTAATTGATTGTTTGCCTCGGGAAACATGGAGCGAAAACCATCCATTGTCAAGAAAAGATCCTTTATAGCCACTCATGCCTAGAAAAGCCTTATTACTCGATTTAAATGCCTTTATAATCCCATTATTGAATTTATTTTGAATTGTTTTTACATTTTTTGATTAAAACAGGTTGTAATTGATTGTTTGCCTCGGGAAACATGGAGCGAAAACCATCCATTGTCAGGAAAAGATCATTTTATAGTCACTCATGCCTAGAAAAGCCTTATTACTCGGTTTAAATGCCTTTATAATCCCATTATTGAAGTTATTTTGAATTGTTTTTATATTTTTTGATTAAAACAGATTGTAATTGATTGTTTGCCTTGGTAAACATGGAGCGAAAGCCATCCATCGTCAAGAAAAGTTCATTTATAGTCACTCATGCCTAGAAAAGCCTTAATACTCGTTTTAAATGCTTTTATAATCCCATAATTGAATTTAATTTGAATTTTTTTTACATTTTTTGATTAAAACAGATTGTAATTGATTGTTTACCTCGGGAAACATGGAGCAAAAGCCATCCATAGTCAAGAAAAGTTCATTTATAGTCACTTATGCCTAGCAAAGCCTTATTACTCGGTTTAAATGCCTTTATAATCTCATTATTGAATTTATTTTGAATTTTTTTTTACATTTTTTGATTAAAACTTATTGTAATTGATTGTTTGCCTCGGGAAACATGGAGCAAAACCCATCCATTGTCAAGAATAGATCATTTATAGTCACTCATGCCTAGAAAAGCCTTATTACTCGGCTTAAATGCTTTTATAATCCCATTATTGAATTTATTTTGAATTGTTTTTACATTTTTTGATTAAAACATATTGTAATTGATTGTTTGCCTCGGGAAACATGGAGCGAAAGCCATCCATTGTCAAGAAAAGTTCATTTACACTCACTCATTCCTAAAAAAGCCTTATTACTCGGTTTAAATGCGTTTATAATCCCATTATTGAAGTTATTTTGAATTGTTTTTATATTTTTTGATTAAAACATATTGTAATTGATTGTTTGCCTTGGGAAACATGGAGCGAAAGCCATCCATCGTCAAGAAAAGTTCATTTATAGTCACTCATGCCTAGAAAAGCCTTAATACTCGTTTTAAATGCTTTTATAATCCCATAATTGAATTTAATTTGAATCTTTTTACATTTTTTGATTAAAACAGATTCTAATTGATTGTTTGCCTCGGGAAACGTGGAGTGAAAGCCATCCATTGTCAAGAAAAGATCATTTATAGTCACTCATGTCTAGAAAAGCCTTATTACTCGGTTTAAATGCCTTTATAATCCCATTATTGAGTTCATTTTGAATTTTTTTTACATTTTTTGATTAAAATAGATTGTAATTGATTGTTTACCTTGGGAAATATGGAGCGAAAGCCATCCATTGTCAAGAAAAGATCATTTTATAGTCACTCATGCCTAGAAAAGCCTTATTACTCGGTTTAAATGCCTTTATAATCCCATTATTGAATTTATTTTGAATTGTTTTATATTTTTTGATTAAAACAGATTGTAATTGATTGTTTGCCTTGGGAAACATGGAGCGAAAGCCATCCATTGTCAAGAAAAGTTCATTTACAGTCACTCATGCCTAGAAAAGCCTTATTACTCGGTTTAAATGCGTTTATAATCCCATTATTGAAGTTATTTTGAATTGTTTTTATATTTTTTGATTAAAACATATTGTAATTGATTGTTTGCCTTGGGAAACATGGAGCGAAAGCCATCCATCGTCAAGAAAAGTTCATTTATAGTCACTCATGCCTAGAAAAGCCTTAATACTCGTTTTAAATGCTTTTATAATCCCATAATTGAATTTATTTTGAATTTTTTTACATTTTTTGATTAAAACATATTGTAATTGATTGTTTGCCTCGGGAAACATGGAGCGAAAGCCATCCATTGTCAAGAAAAGATCATTTATAGCCACTCATGCCTAGAAAAGCCTTATTACTCGGTTTAAATGCCTTTATAATCCCATTATTGAATTTATTTTGAATTGTTTTTACATTTTTTGATTAAAACAGATTGTAATTGATTGTTTGCCTCGGGAAACATGGAGCGAAAACCATCCATTGTCAAGAAAAGATCAGTTATAGTCACTCATGCCTAGAAAAGCCTTATTACTCGGTTTAAATGCCTTTATAATCCCATTATTGAATTTATTTTGGATTTTTTTTACATTTTTTGATTAAAACATATTGTAATTTATTGTTTACCTCGGGAAACATGGAGCGAAAGCCATCCATAGTCAAGAAAAGTTCATTTATAGTCACTTATGCCTAGCAAAGCCTTATTACTCGGTTTAAATGCCTTTATAATCCCATTATTGAATTTATTTTGAATTTTTTTTTACATTTTTTGATTAAAACTTATTGTAATTGATTGTTTGCCTCGGGAAACATTGAGCAAAACCCATCCATTGTCAAGAATAGATCATTTATAGTCACTCATGCCTAGAAAAGCCTTATTACTCGGTTTAAATGCCTTTATAATCCCATTATTGAGTTCATTTTGAATTTTTTTTACATTTTTTGATTAAAATAGATTGTAATTGATTGTTTACCTTGGGAAATATGGAGCGAAAGCCATCCATTGTCAAGAAAAGATCATTTTATAGTCACTCATGCCTAGAAAAGCCTTATTACTCGGTTTAAATGCCTTTATAATCCCATTATTGAATTTATTTTGAATTGTTTTATATTTTTCGATTAAAACAGATTGTAATTGATTGTTTGCCGTGGGAAACATGGAGCGAAAGCCATCCATTGTCAAGAAAAGATCATTTATAGTCACTCATGCCTAGAAAAGCCTTATTACTCGGTTTAAATGCCTTTATAATCCCATTATTGAATTTATTTTGAATTTTTTTTACATTTTTTGATTAAAACAGATTGTAATTGATTGTTTGCCTCGGGAAACATGGAGCGAAAGCCATCCATTGTCAAGAAAAGATCATTTATAGCCACTCATGCCTAGAAAAGCCTTATTACTCGGTTTAAATGCCTTTATAATCCCATTATTGAATTTATTTTGAATTGTTTTTACATTTTTTGATTAAAACATATTGTAATTGATTGTTTGCCTCAGGAAACATGGAGTGAAAGCCATCCATTGTCAAGAAAAGATCATTTATAGTCACTCATGCCTAGAAAAGCCTTATTACTCGGTTTAAATGCCTTTATAATCCCATTATTGAATTTATTTTGAATTTTTTTTACATTTTTTGATTAAAACAGATTGTAATTGATTGTTTACCTCGGGAAACATGGAGCGAAAGCCATCCATTGTCAAGAAAAGATCATTTATAGTCACTCATGCCTAGAAAAGCCTTAATACTCGGTTTAAATGCCTTTATAATCCCATTATTGAATTTATTTTGAATTTTTTTTACATTTTTTGATTAAAACAGATTGTAATTGATTGTTTGCCTCGGGAAACATGGAGCGAAAGCCATCCATTGTCAAGAAAAGATCCTTTATAGCCACTCATGCCTAGAAAAGCCTTATTACTCGGTTTAAATGCCTTTATAATCCCATTATTGAATTTATTTTGAATTGTTTTTACATTTTTTGATTAAAACAGATTGTAATTGATTGTTTGCCTCAGGAAACATGGAGCGAAAGCCATCCATTGTCAAGAAAAGATCATTTATAGTCACTCATGCCTAGAAAAGCCTTTTACTCGGTTTAAATGCCTTTATAATCCCATTATTGAATTTATTTTGAATTTTTTTTACATTTTTTGATTAAAACAGATTGTAATTGATTGTTTACCTCGGGAAACATGGAGTGAAAGCCATCCATTGTCAAGAAAAGATCATTTATAGTCACTCATGCCTAGAAAAGCCTCATTACTCGGTTTAAATGCCTTTATAATCCCATTATTGAATTTATTTTGAATTTTTTTTACATTTTTTGATTAAAACAGATTGTAATTGATTGTTTGCCTCGGGAAACATGGAGCGAAAGCCATCCATTGTCAAGAAAAGATCATTTATAGCCACTCACGCCTAGAAAAGCCTTATTACTCGGTTTAAATGCCTTTATAATCCCATTATTGAATTTATTTTGAATTGTTTTTACATTTTTTGATTAAAACAGATTGTAATTGATTGTTTGCCTCAGGAAACATGGAGCGAAAGCTATCCATTGTCAAGAAAAGATCATTTATAGTCACTCATGCCTAGAAAAGCCTTATTACTCGGTTTAAATGCCTTTATAATCCCATTATTGAATTTATTTTGAATTTTTTTTACATTTTTTGATTAAAACAGATTGTAATTGATTGTTTACCTCGGGAAACATGGAGCGAAAGCCATCCATTGTCAAGAAAAGATCATTTATAGTCACTCATGCCTAGAAAAGCCTTATTACTTAGTTTAAATGCCTTTATAATCCCATTATTGAATTTATTTTGAATTGTTTTTACATTTTTGATTAAAACAGTATGTAATTGATTGTTTGCCTCGTGAAATATGGAGCGAAAGCCATCCATTGTCAAGAAAAGATCATTTATAGTCACTCATGCCTAGAAAAGCCTTATTACTCGGTTTAAATGCCACTATAATCCCATTATTGAATTTATTTTGAATTGTTTTTACATTTTTTGATTAAAACAGATTGTAATTGATTGTTTGCCTCGGGAAACATGAAGCGAAAACCATCCATTGTCAAGAAAAGGTCATTTATAGTCAGTCATGCCTAGAAAAGCCTTATTACTCGGTTTAAATGCCTTTATAATCCCATTATTGAATTTATTTTGAATTTTTTTTACATTTTTTGATTAAAACAGATTGTAATTGATTGTTTCCCTTGGGAAACATGGAGCGAAAGCCATCCATAGTCAAGAAAAGTTCATTTATAGTCACTTATGCCTAGCAAAGCCTTATTACTCGGTTTAAATGCCTTTATAATCCCATTATTGAATTTATTTTGAATTGTTTTTACATTTTTTGATTAAAACAGATTGTAATTGATTGTTTGCCGTGGGAAACATGGAGCGAAAGCCATCCATTGTCAAGAAAAGATCATTTATAGTCACTCATGCCTAGAAAAGCCTTATTACTCGGTTTAAATGCCTTTATAATCCCATTATTGAATTTATTTTGAATTGTTTTTATATTTTTTGGTTAAAACAGATTGTAATTGATTGTTTGCCATGGGAAACATGGAGCGAAAGCCATCCATTGTCAAGAAAAGATCATTTATAGCCACTCATGCCTAGAAAAGCCTTATTACTCGGTTTAAATGCCTTTATAATCCCATTATTGAATTTATTTTGAATTGTTTTTACATGTTTTGATTAAAACAGGTTGTAATTGATTGTTTCCCTCGGGAAACATGGAGCGAAAGCCATCCATTGTCAAGAAAAGATCATTTATAGCCACTCATGCCTAGAAAAGCCTTATTACTCGATTTAAATGCCTTTATAATCCCATTATTGAATTTATTTTGACTTGTTTTTACATTTTTTGATTAAAACAGGTTGTAATTGATTGTTTGCCTCGGGAAACATGGAGCGAAAGCCATCCATTGTCAAGAAAAGTTCATTTACAGTCACTCATGCCTAGAAAAGCCTTATTACTCGGTTTAAATGCGTTTATAATCCCATTATTGAAGTTATTTTGAATTGTTTTTATATTTTTTGATTAAAACATATTGTAATTGATTGTTTGCCTTGGGAAACATGGAGCGAAAGCCATCCATCGTCAAGAAAAGTTCATTTATAGTCACTCATGCCTAGAAAAGCCTTAATACTCGTTTTAAATGCTTTTATAATCCCATAATTGAATTTATTTTGAATTTTTTTACATTTTTTGATTAAAACATATTGTAATTGATTGTTTGCCTCGGGAAACATGGAGCGAAAGCCATCCATTGTCAAGAAAAGATCATTTATAGCCACTCATGCCTAGAAAAGCCTTATTACTCGGTTTAAATGCCTTTATAATCCCATTATTGAATTTATTTTGAATTGTTTTTACATTTTTTGATTAAAACAGATTGTAATTGATTGTTTGCCTCGGGAAACATGGAGCGAAAACCATCCATTGTCAAGAAAAGATCAGTTATAGTCACTCATGCCTAGAAAAGCCTTATTACTCGGTTTAAATGCCTTTATAATCCCATTATTGAATTTATTTTGGATTTTTTTTACATTTTTTGATTAAAACATATTGTAATTTATTGTTTACCTCGGGAAACATGGAGCGAAAGCCATCCATAGTCAAGAAAAGTTCATTTATAGTCACTTATGCCTAGCAAAGCCTTATTACTCGGTTTAAATGCCTTTATAATCCCATTATTGAATTTATTTTGAATTTTTTTTTACATTTTTTGATTAAAACTTATTGTAATTGATTGTTTGCCTCGGGAAACATTGAGCAAAACCCATCCATTGTCAAGAATAGATCATTTATAGTCACTCATGCCTAGAAAAGCCTTATTACTCGGTTTAAATGCCTTTATAATCCCATTATTGAGTTCATTTTGAATTTTTTTTACATTTTTTGATTAAAATAGATTGTAATTGATTGTTTACCTTGGGAAATATGGAGCGAAAGCCATCCATTGTCAAGAAAAGATCATTTTATAGTCACTCATGCCTAGAAAAGCCTTATTACTCGGTTTAAATGCCTTTATAATCCCATTATTGAATTTATTTTGAATTGTTTTATATTTTTCGATTAAAACAGATTGTAATTGATTGTTTGCCGTGGGAAACATGGAGCGAAAGCCATCCATTGTCAAGAAAAGATCATTTATAGTCACTCATGCCTAGAAAAGCCTTATTACTCGGTTTAAATGCCTTTATAATCCCATTATTGAATTTATTTTGAATTTTTTTTACATTTTTTGATTAAAACAGATTGTAATTGATTGTTTGCCTCGGGAAACATGGAGCGAAAGCCATCCATTGTCAAGAAAAGATCATTTATAGCCACTCATGCCTAGAAAAGCCTTATTACTCGGTTTAAATGCCTTTATAATCCCATTATTGAATTTATTTTGAATTGTTTTTACATTTTTTGATTAAAACATATTGTAATTGATTGTTTGCCTCAGGAAACATGGAGTGAAAGCCATCCATTGTCAAGAAAAGATCATTTATAGTCACTCATGCCTAGAAAAGCCTTATTACTCGGTTTAAATGCCTTTATAATCCCATTATTGAATTTATTTTGAATTTTTTTTACATTTTTTGATTAAAACAGATTGTAATTGATTGTTTACCTCGGGAAACATGGAGCGAAAGCCATCCATTGTCAAGAAAAGATCATTTATAGTCACTCATGCCTAGAAAAGCCTTAATACTCGGTTTAAATGCCTTTATAATCCCATTATTGAATTTATTTTGAATTTTTTTTACATTTTTTGATTAAAACAGATTGTAATTGATTGTTTGCCTCGGGAAACATGGAGCGAAAGCCATCCATTGTCAAGAAAAGATCCTTTATAGCCACTCATGCCTAGAAAAGCCTTATTACTCGGTTTAAATGCCTTTATAATCCCATTATTGAATTTATTTTGAATTGTTTTTACATTTTTTGATTAAAACAGATTGTAATTGATTGTTTGCCTCAGGAAACATGGAGCGAAAGCCATCCATTGTCAAGAAAAGATCATTTATAGTCACTCATGCCTAGAAAAGCCTTTTACTCGGTTTAAATGCCTTTATAATCCCATTATTGAATTTATTTTGAATTTTTTTTACATTTTTTGATTAAAACAGATTGTAATTGATTGTTTACCTCGGGAAACATGGAGTGAAAGCCATCCATTGTCAAGAAAAGATCATTTATAGTCACTCATGCCTAGAAAAGCCTCATTACTCGGTTTAAATGCCTTTATAATCCCATTATTGAATTTATTTTGAATTTTTTTTACATTTTTTGATTAAAACAGATTGTAATTGATTGTTTGCCTCGGGAAACATGGAGCGAAAGCCATCCATTGTCAAGAAAAGATCATTTATAGCCACTCACGCCTAGAAAAGCCTTATTACTCGGTTTAAATGCCTTTATAATCCCATTATTGAATTTATTTTGAATTGTTTTTACATTTTTTGATTAAAACAGATTGTAATTGATTGTTTGCCTCAGGAAACATGGAGCGAAAGCTATCCATTGTCAAGAAAAGATCATTTATAGTCACTCATGCCTAGAAAAGCCTTATTACTCGGTTTAAATGCCTTTATAATCCCATTATTGAATTTATTTTGAATTTTTTTTACATTTTTTGATTAAAACAGATTGTAATTGATTGTTTACCTCGGGAAACATGGAGCGAAAGCCATCCATTGTCAAGAAAAGATCATTTATAGTCACTCATGCCTAGAAAAGCCTTATTACTTAGTTTAAATGCCTTTATAATCCCATTATTGAATTTATTTTGAATTGTTTTTACATTTTTGATTAAAACAGTATGTAATTGATTGTTTGCCTCGTGAAATATGGAGCGAAAGCCATCCATTGTCAAGAAAAGATCATTTATAGTCACTCATGCCTAGAAAAGCCTTATTACTCGGTTTAAATGCCACTATAATCCCATTATTGAATTTATTTTGAATTGTTTTTACATTTTTTGATTAAAACAGATTGTAATTGATTGTTTGCCTCGGGAAACATGAAGCGAAAACCATCCATTGTCAAGAAAAGGTCATTTATAGTCAGTCATGCCTAGAAAAGCCTTATTACTCGGTTTAAATGCCTTTATAATCCCATTATTGAATTTATTTTGAATTTTTTTTACATTTTTTGATTAAAACAGATTGTAATTGATTGTTTCCCTTGGGAAACATGGAGCGAAAGCCATCCATAGTCAAGAAAAGTTCATTTATAGTCACTTATGCCTAGCAAAGCCTTATTACTCGGTTTAAATGCCTTTATAATCCCATTATTGAATTTATTTTGAATTGTTTTTACATTTTTTGATTAAAACAGATTGTAATTGATTGTTTGCCGTGGGAAACATGGAGCGAAAGCCATCCATTGTCAAGAAAAGATCATTTATAGTCACTCATGCCTAGAAAAGCCTTATTACTCGGTTTAAATGCCTTTATAATCCCATTATTGAATTTATTTTGAATTGTTTTTATATTTTTTGGTTAAAACAGATTGTAATTGATTGTTTGCCATGGGAAACATGGAGCGAAAGCCATCCATTGTCAAGAAAAGATCATTTATAGCCACTCATGCCTAGAAAAGCCTTATTACTCGGTTTAAATGCCTTTATAATCCCATTATTGAATTTATTTTGAATTGTTTTTACATGTTTTGATTAAAACAGGTTGTAATTGATTGTTTCCCTCGGGAAACATGGAGCGAAAGCCATCCATTGTCAAGAAAAGATCATTTATAGCCACTCATGCCTAGAAAAGCCTTATTACTCGATTTAAATGCCTTTATAATCCCATTATTGAATTTATTTTGACTTGTTTTTACATTTTTTGATTAAAACAGGTTGTAATTGATTGTTTGCCTCGGGAAACATGGAGCGAAAACCATCCATTGTCAAGAAAAGATCCTTTATAGCCACTCATGCCTAGAAAAGCCTTATTACTCGATTTAAATGCCTTTATAATCCCATTATTGAATTTATTTTGAATTGTTTTTACATTTTTTGATTAAAACAGGTTGTAATTGATTGTTTGCCTCGGGAAACATGGAGCGAAAACCATCCATTGTCAAGAAAAGATCATTTATAGTCACTCATGCCTAGAAAAGCCTTATTACTCGGTTTAAATGCCTTTATAATCCCATTATTGAGTTCATTTTGAATTTTTTTTACATTTTTTGATTAAAATAGATTGTAATTGATTGTTTACCCTGGGAAATATGGAGCGAAAGCCATCCATTGTCAAGAAAAGATCATTTTATAGTCACTCATGCCTAGAAAAGCCTTATTACTCGGTTTAAATGCCTTTATAATCCCATTATTGAATTTATTTTGAATTGTTTTATATTTTTTGATTAAAACAGATTGTAATTGATTGTTTGCCGTGGGAAACATGGAGCGAAAGCCATCCATTGTCAAGAAAAGATCATTTATAGTCACTCATGCCTAGAAAAGCCT
Source organism: Theobroma cacao (assembly GCF_053813885.1). Lineage (NCBI taxonomy): Eukaryota > Viridiplantae > Streptophyta > Magnoliopsida > Malvales > Malvaceae > Theobroma > Theobroma cacao. The sequence goes on along the minus strand of NC_142645.1, from coordinate 28,960,442 downwards.
TATTACTCGGTTTAAATGCCTTTATAATCCCATTATTGAATTTATTTTGAATTTTTTTTACATTTTTTGATTAAAACAGATTGTAATTGATTGTTTGCCTCGGGAAACATGGAGCGAAAGCCATCCATTGTCAAGAAAAGATCATTTATAGCCACTCATGCCTAGAAAAGCCTTATTACTCGGTTTAAATGCCTTTATAATCCCATTATTGAATTTATTTTGAATTGTTTTTACATTTTTTGATTAAAACAGATTGTAATTGATTGTTTGCCTCAGCAAAACATGGAGCGAAAGCCATCCATTGTCAAGAAAAGATCATTTATAGTCACTCATGCCTAGAAAAGCCTTATTACTCGGTTTAAATGCCTTTATAATCCCATTATTGAGTTCATTTTGAATTTTTTTTACATTTTTTGATTAAAATAGATTGTAATTGATTGTTTACCTTGGGAAATATGGAGCGAAAGCCATCCATTGTCAAGAAAAGATCATTTTATAGTCACTCATGCCTAGAAAAGCCTTATTACTCGGTTTAAATGCCTTTATAATCCCATTATTGAATTTATTTTGAATTGTTTTATATTTTTTGATTAAAACAGATTGTAATTGATTGTTTGCCGTGGGAAACATGGAGCGAAAGCCATCCATTGTCAAGAAAAGATCATTTATAGTCACTCATGCCTAGAAAAGCCTTATTACTCGGTTTAAATGCCTTTATAATCCCATTATTGAATTTATTTTGAATTTTTTTTACATTTTTTGATTAAAACAGATTGTAATTGATTGTTTGCCTCGGGAAACATGGAGCGAAAGCCATCTATTGTCAAGAAAAGATCATTTATAGCCACTCATGCCTAGAAAAGCCTTATTACTCGGTTTAAATGCCTTTATAATCCCATTATTGAATTTATTTTGAATTGTTTTTACATTTTTTGATTAAAACAGATTGTAATTGATTGTTTGCCTCAGGAAACATGGAGCGAAAGCCATCCATTGTCAAGAAAAGATCATTTATAGTCACTCATGCCTAGAAAAGCCTTATTACTCGGTTTAAATGCCTTTATAATCCCATTATTGAGTTCATTTTGAAATTTTTTTACATTTTTTGATTAAAATAGATTGTAATTGATTGTTTACCTTGGGAAATATGGAGCGAAAGCCATCCATTGTCAAGAAAAGATCATTTTATAGTCACTCATGCCTAGAAAAGCCTTATTACTCGGTTTAAATGCCTTTATAATCCCATTATTGAATTTATTTTGAATTGTTTTATATTTTTTGATTAAAACAGATTGTAATTGATTGTTTGCCGTGGGAAACATGGAGCGAAAGCCATCCATTGTCAAGAAAAGATCATTTATAGTCACTCATGCCTAGAAAAGCCTTATTACTCGGTTTAAATGCCTTTATAATCCCATTATTGAATTTATTTTGAATTTTTTCTACATTTTTTGATTAAAACAGATTGTAATTGATTGTTTGCCTCGGGAAACATGGAGCGAAAGCCATCTATTGTCAAGAAAAGATCATTTATAGCCACTCATGCCTAGAAAAGCCTTATTACTCGGTTTAAATGCCTTTATAATCCCATTATTGAATTTATTTTGAATTGTTTTTACATTTTTTGATTAAAACAGATTGTAATTGATTGTTTGCCTCAGGAAACATGGAGCGAAAGCCATCCATTGTCAAGAAAAGATCATTTATAGTCACTCATGCCTAGAAAAGCCTTATTACTCGGTTTAAATGCCTTTATAATCCCATTATTGAATTTATTTTGAATTTTTTTTACATTTTTTGATTAAAACAGATTGTAATTGATTGTTTACCTCGGGAAACATGGAGCGAAAGCCATCCATTGTCAAGAAAAGATCATTTATAGTCACTCATGCCTAGAAAAGCCTTTTACTCGGTTTAAATGCCTTTATAATCCCATTATTGAATTTATTTTGAATTTTTTTTACATTTTTTGATTAAAACAGATTGTAATTGATTGTTTACCTCGGGAAACATGGAGCGAAAGCCATCCATTGTCAAGAAAAGATCATTTATAGTCACTCATGCCTAGAAAAGCCTTATTACTCGGTTTAAATGCCTTTATAATCCCATTATTGAATTTATTTTGAATTTTTTTTACATTTTTTGATTAAAACAGATTGTAATTGATTGTTTGCCTCGGGAAACATGGAGCGAAAGCCATCCATTGTCAAGAAAAGATCATTTATAGCCACTCACGCCTAGAAAAGCCTTATTACTCGGTTTAAATGCCTTTATAATCCCATTATTGAATTTATTTTGAATTGTTTTTACATTTTTTGATTAAAACAGATTGTAATTGATTGTTTGCCTCAGGAAACATGGAGCGAAAGCCATCCATTGTCAAGAAAAGATCATTTATAGTCACTCATGCCTAGAAAAGCCTTATTACTCGGTTTAAATGCCTTTATAATCCCATTATTGAATTTATTTTGAATTTTTTTTACATTTTTTGGTTAAAACAGATTGTAATTGATTGTTTACCTCGGGAAACATGGAGCGAAAGCCATCCATTGTCAAGAAAAGATCATTTATAGTCACTCATGCCTAGAAAAGCCTTATTACTTAGTTTAAATGCCTTTATAATCCCATTATTGAATTTATTTTGAATTGTTTTTACATTTTTCATTAAAACAGTATGTAATTGATTGTTTGCCTCGTGAAATATGGAGCGAAAGCCATCCATTGTCAAGAAAAGATCATTTATAGTCACTCATGCCTAGAAAAGCCTTATTACTCGGTTTAAATGCCTTTATAATCCCATTATTGAATTTATTTTGAATTTTTTTTACATTTTTTGATTAAAACAGATTGTAATTGATTGTTTGCCTCGGGAAACATGGAGCGAAAGCCATCCATTGTCAAGAAAAGATCATTTATAGCCACTCATGCCTAGAAAAGCCTTATTACTCGGTTTAAATGCCTTTATAATCCCATTATTGAATTTATTTTGAATTGTTTTTACATTTTTTGATTAAAACAGATTGTAATTGATTGTTTGCCTCAGGAAACATGGAGCGAAAGCCATCCATTGTCAAGAAAAGATCATTTATAGTCACTCATGCCTAGAAAAGCCTTATTACTCGGTTTAAATGCCTTTATAATCCCATTATTGAGTTCATTTTGAATTTTTTTTACATTTTTTGATTAAAATAGATTGTAATTGATTGTTTACCTTGGGAAATATGGAGCGAAAGCCATCCATTGTCAAGAAAAGATCATTTTATAGTCACTCATGCCTAGAAAAGCCTTATTACTCGGTTTAAATGCCTTTATAATCCCATTATTGAATTTATTTTGAATTGTTTTATATTTTTTGATTAAAACAGATTGTAATTGATTGTTTGCCGTGGGAAACATGGAGCGAAAGCCATCCATTGTCAAGAAAAGATCATTTATAGTCACTCATGCCTAGAAAAGCCTTATTACTCGGTTTAAATGCCTTTATAATCCCATTATTGAATTTATTTTGAATTTTTTTTACATTTTTTGATTAAAACAGATTGTAATTGATTGTTTGCCTCGGGAAACATGGAGCGAAAGCCATCTATTGTCAAGAAAAGATCATTTATAGCCACTCATGCCTAGAAAAGCCTTATTACTCGGTTTAAATGCCTTTATAATCCCATTATTGAATTTATTTTGAATTGTTTTTACATTTTTTGATTAAAACAGATTGTAATTGATTGTTTGCCTCAGGAAACATGGAGCGAAAGCCATCCATTGTCAAGAAAAGATCATTTATAGTCACTCATGCCTAGAAAAGCCTTATTACTCGGTTTAAATGCCTTTATAATCCCATTATTGAGTTCATTTTGAAATTTTTTTACATTTTTTGATTAAAATAGATTGTAATTGATTGTTTACCTTGGGAAATATGGAGCGAAAGCCATCCATTGTCAAGAAAAGATCATTTTATAGTCACTCATGCCTAGAAAAGCCTTATTACTCGGTTTAAATGCCTTTATAATCCCATTATTGAATTTATTTTGAATTGTTTTATATTTTTTGATTAAAACAGATTGTAATTGATTGTTTGCCGTGGGAAACATGGAGCGAAAGCCATCCATTGTCAAGAAAAGATCATTTATAGTCACTCATGCCTAGAAAAGCCTTATTACTCGGTTTAAATGCCTTTATAATCCCATTATTGAATTTATTTTGAATTTTTTTTACATTTTTTGATTAAAACAGATTGTAATTGATTGTTTGCCTCGGGAAACATGGAGCGAAAGCCATCTATTGTCAAGAAAAGATCATTTATAGCCACTCATGCCTAGAAAAGCCTTATTACTCGGTTTAAATGCCTTTATAATCCCATTATTGAATTTATTTTGAATTGTTTTTACATTTTTTGATTAAAACAGATTGTAATTGATTGTTTGCCTCAGGAAACATGGAGCGAAAGCCATCCATTGTCAAGAAAAGATCATTTATAGTCACTCATGCCTAGAAAAGCCTTATTACTCGGTTTAAATGCCTTTATAATCCCATTATTGAGTTCATTTTGAAATTTTTTTACATTTTTTGATTAAAATAGATTGTAATTGATTGTTTACCTTGGGAAATATGGAGCGAAAGCCATCCATTGTCAAGAAAAGATCATTTTATAGTCACTCATGCCTAGAAAAGCCTTATTACTCGGTTTAAATGCCTTTATAATCCCATTATTGAATTTATTTTGAATTGTTTTATATTTTTTGATTAAAACAGATTGTAATTGATTGTTTGCCGTGGGAAACATGGAGCGAAAGCCATCCATTGTCAAGAAAAGATCATTTATAGTCACTCATGCCTAGAAAAGCCTTATTACTCGGTTTAAATGCCTTTATAATCCCATTATTGAATTTATTTTGAATTTTTTTTACATTTTTTGATTAAAACAGATTGTAATTGATTGTTTGCCTCGGGAAACATGGAGCGAAAGCCATCTATTGTCAAGAAAAGATCATTTATAGCCACTCATGCCTAGAAAAGCCTTATTACTCGGTTTAAATGCCTTTATAATCCCATTATTGAATTTATTTTGAATTGTTTTTACATTTTTTGATTAAAACAGATTGTAATTGATTGTTTGCCTCAGGAAACATGGAGCGAAAGCCATCCATTGTCAAGAAAAGATCATTTATAGTCACTCATGCCTAGAAAAGCCTTATTACTCGGTTTAAATGCCTTTATAATCCCATTATTGAATTTATTTTGAATTTTTTTTACATTTTTTGATTAAAACAGATTGTAATTGATTGTTTACCTCGGGAAACATGGAGCGAAAGCCATCCATTGTCAAGAAAAGATCATTTATAGTCACTCATGCCTAGAAAAGCCTTTTACTCGGTTTAAATGCCTTTATAATCCCATTATTGAATTTATTTTGAATTTTTTTTACATTTTTTGATTAAAACAGATTGTAATTGATTGTTTACCTCGGGAAACATGGAGCGAAAGCCATCCATTGTCAAGAAAAGATCATTTATAGTCACTCATGCCTAGAAAAGCCTTATTACTCGGTTTAAATGCCTTTATAATCCCATTATTGAATTTATTTTGAATTTTTTTTACATTTTTTGATTAAAACAGATTGTAATTGATTGTTTGCCTCGGGAAACATGGAGCGAAAGCCATCCATTGTCAAGAAAAGATCATTTATAGCCACTCACGCCTAGAAAAGCCTTATTACTCGGTTTAAATGCCTTTATAATCCCATTATTGAATTTATTTTGAATTTTTTTTACAGTTTTTGATTAAAACATATTGTAATTGATTGTTTGCCTCGGGAAACATGGAGCGAAAGCCATCCATTGTCAAGAAAAGATCATTTATAGCCACTCATGCCTAGAAAAGCCTTATTACTTAGTTTAAATGCCTTTATAATCCCATTATTGAATTTATTTTGAATTGTTTTTACATTTTTGATTAAAACAGTATGTAATTGATTGTTTGCCTCGTGAAATATGGAGCGAAAGCCATCCATTGTCAAGAAAAGATCATTTATAGTCACTCATGCCTAGAAAAGCCTTATTACTCGGTTTAAATGCCTTTATAATCCCATTATTGAATTTATTTTGAATTGTTTTTACATTTTTTGATTAAAACAGGTTGTAATTGATTGTTTACCTCGGGAAACATGGAGCGAAAGCCATCCATTGTCAAGAAAAGATCATTTATAGCCACTCATGCCTAGAAAAGCCTTATTTCTCGGTTTAAATGCCTTTATAATCCCATTATTGAATTTATTTTGAATTGTTTTTACATGTTTTGATTAAAACAGGTTGTAATTGATTGTTTACCTCGGGAAACATGGAGCGAAAGCCATCCATTGTCAAGAAAAGATCATTTATAGCCACTCATGCCTAGAAAAGCCTTATTACTCGATTTAAATGCCTTTATAATCCCATTATTGAATTTATTTTGAATTGTTTTTACATTTTTTGATTAAAACAGGTTGTAATTGATTGTTTGCCTCGGGAAACATGGAGCGAAAACCATCCATTGTCAAGAAAAGATCATTTATAGTCACTCATGCCTAGAAAAGCCTTATTACTCGGTTTAAATGCCTTTATAATCCCATTATTGAATTCATTTTGAATTTTTTTTACATTTTTTGATTAAAATAGATTGTAATTGATTGTTTACCTTGGGAAATATGGAGCGAAATCCATCCATTGTCAAGAAAAGATCATTTTATAGTCACTCATGCCTAGAAAAGCCTTATTACTCGGTTTAAATGCCTTTATAATCCCATTATTGAATTTATTTTGAATTGTTTTATATTTTTTGATTAAAACAGATTGTAATTGATTGTTTGCCGTGGGAAACATGGAGCGAAAGCCATCCATTGTCAAGAAAAGATCATTTATAGTCACTCATGCCTAGAAAAGCCTTATTACTCGGTTTAAATGCCTTTATAATCCCATTATTGAATTTATTTTGAATTTTTTTTACATTTTTTGATTAAAACAGATTGTAATTGATTGTTTGCCTCGGGAAACATGGAGCGAAAGCCATCCATTGTCAAGAAAAGATCATTTATAGCCACTCACGCCTAGAAAAGCCTTATTACTCGGTTTAAATGCCTTTATAATCCCATTATTGAATTTATTTTGAATTGTTTTTACATTTTTTGATTAAAACAGATTGTAATTGATTGTTTGCCTCAGGAAACATGGAGCGAAAGCCATCCATTGTCAAGAAAAGATCATTTATAGCCACTCATGCCTAGAAAAGCCTTTTACTCGGTTTAAATGCTTTTATAATCCCATTATTGAATTTATTTTGAATTGTTTTTACATTTTTTGATTAAAACAGATTGTAATTGATTGTTTGCCTTGGGAAACATGGAGCGAAAGCCATCCATTGTCAAGAAAAGCTCATTTACAGTCACTCATGCCTAGAAAAGCCTTATTACTCAGTTTAAATGCGTTTATAATCCCATTATTGAAGTTATTTTGAATTGTTTTTATATTTTTTTGATTAAAACAGATTGTAATTGATTGTTTGCCTTGGGAAACATGGATCGAAAGCCATCCATCGGCAAGAAAAGTTCATTTATGGTCACTCATGCCTAGAAAAGCCTTAATACTCGTTTTAAATGCCTTTGTAATCCCATAATTGAATTTAATTTGAATCTTTTTACATTTTTTGATTAAAACAGATTCTAATTGATTGTTTGCCTCGGGAAACGTGGAGTGAAAGCCATCCATTGTCAAGAAAAGATCATTTATAGTCACTCATGCCTAGAAAAGCCTTATTACTCGGTTTTAATGCCTTTATAATCCCATTATTGAATTTATTTTGAATTGTTTTTACATTTTTTGATTAAAACAGATTGTAATTGATTGTTTTCCTCGGGAAACATGGAGCGAAAGCCATCCATAGTCAAGAAAAGTTCATTTATAGTCACTTATGCCTAGCAAAGCCTTATTACTCGGTTTAAATGCCTTTATAATCCCATTATCGAATTTATTTTGAATTGTTTTTACATTTTTTGATTAAAACAGATTGTAATTGATTGTTTGCCTCAGGAAACATGGAGCGAAAGCCATCCATTGTCAAGAAAAGAACATTTATAGCCACTCATGCCTAGAAAAGCCTTATTACTCGGTTTAAATGCCTTTATAATCCCATTATTGAATTTATTTTGAATTGTTTTTACATTTTTTGATTAAAACAGGTTGTAATTGATTGTTGGCCTCGGGAAACATGGAGCGAAAACCATCCATTGTCAAGAAAAGATCATTTATAGTCACTCATGCCTAGAAAAGCCTTATTACTCGGTTTAAATGCCTTTATAATCCCATTATTGAATTTATTTTGAATTTTTTTACATTTTTTGATTAAAACAGATTGTAATTGATTGTTTGCCTCGGGAAACATGGAGCGAAAGCCATCCATTGTCAAGAAAATATCATTTATAGCCACTCACGCCTAGAAAAGCCTTATTACTCGGTTTAAATGCCTTTATAATCCCATTATTGAATTTATTTTGAATTGTTTTTACATTTTTTGATTAAAACAGATTGTAATTGATTGTTTGCCTCAGGAAACATGGAGCGAAAGCCATCCATTGTCAAGAAAAGATCATTTATCGTCACTCATGCCTAGAAAAGCCTTATTACTCGGTTTAAATGCCTTTATAATCCCATTACTGAATTTATTTTGAATTTTTTTTACATTTTTTGATTAAAACAGATTGTAATTGATTGTTTACCTCGGGAAACATGGAGCGAAAGCCATCCATTGTCAAGAAAAGATCATTTATAGTCACTCATGCCTAGAAAAGCCTTATTACTTAGTTTAAATGCCTTTATAATCCCATTATTGAATTTATTTTGAATTGTTTTTACATTTTTGATTAAAACAGTATGTAATTGATTGTTTGCCTCGTGAAATATGGAGCGAAAGCCATCCATTGTCAAGAAAAGATCATTTATAGTCACTCATGCCTAGAAAAGCCTTATTACTCGGTTTAAATGCCTTTATAATCCCATTATTGAATTTATTTTGAATTGTTTTTACATTTTTTGATTAAAACAGATTGTAATTGATTGTTTGCCTCGGGAAACATGAAGCGAAAACCATCCATTGTCAAGAAAAGGTCATTTGTAGTCACTCATGCCTAGAAAAGCCTTATTACTCGGTTTAAATGCCTTTATAATCCCATTATTGAATTTATTTTGAATTTTTTTTACATTTTTTGATTAAAACAGATTGTAATTGATTGTTTGCCTTGGGAAACATGGAGCGAAAGCCATCCATAGTCAAGAAAAGTTCATTTATAGTCACTTATGCCTAGCAAAGCCTTATTACTCGGTTTTAATGCCTTTATAATCCCATTATTGAATTTATTTTGAATTGTTTTTACATTTTTTGATTAAAACAGATTGTAATTGATTGTTTGCCTCGGGAAACATGGAGCGAAAACCATCCATTGTCAAGAAAAGATCATTTATAGTCACTCATGCCTAGAAAAGCCTTATTACTCGGTTTAAATGCCTTTATAATCCCATTATTGAATTTATTTTGAATGTTTTTGACATTTTTTGATTAAAACAGATTGTAATTGATTGTTTGCCTCGGGAAACATGGAGCGAAAGCCATCCATTGTCAAGAAAAGATCATTTATAGCCACTCATGCCTAGAAAAGCCTTATTACTCGGTTTAAATGCCTTTATAATCCCATTATTGAATTTATTTTGAATTGTTTTTACATTTTTTGATTAAAACAGATTGTAATTGATTGTTTGCCTCGGGAAACATGAAGCGAAAACCATCCATTGTCAAGAAAAGGTCATTTATAGTCACTCATGCCTAGAAAAGCCTTATTACTCGGTTTAAATGCCTTTATAATCCCATTATTGAATTTATTTTGAATTGTTTTTACATTTTTTGATTAAAACAGATTGTAATTGATTGTTTGCCTCGGGAAACATGAAGCGAAAACCATCCATTGTCAAGAAAAGGTCATTTATAGTCACTCATGCCTAGAAAAGCCTTATTACTCGGTTTAAATGCCTTTATAATCCCATTATTGAATTTATTTTGAATTTTTTTTACATTTTTTGATTAAAACAGATTGTAATTGATTGTTTGCCTCAGGAAACATGGAGCGAAAGCCATCCATTGTCAAGAAAAGATCATTTATAGCCACTCATGCCTAGAAAAGCCTTATTACTCGGTTTAAATGCCTTTATAATCCCATTATTGAATTTATTTTGAATTGTTTTTACATTTTTTGATTAAAACAGATTGTAATTGATTGTTTGCCTCGGGAAACATGGAGCGAAAGCCCTCCATTGTCAAGAAAAGATCATTTATAGCCACTCAAGCCTAGAAAACTTATTACTCGGTTTAAATGCCTTTATAATCCCATTATTGAATTTATTTTGAATTGTTTTTACATTTTTTGATTAAAACAGGTTGTAATTGATTGTTTGCCTCGGGAAACATGGAGCGAAAACCATCCATTGTCAAGAAAAGATCATTTATAGTCACTCATGCCTAGCAAAGCCTTATTACTCGGTTTAAATGCCTTTATAATCCCATTATTGAATTTCTTTTGAATTTTTTTTACATTTTTTGATTAAAACAGATTCTAATTGATTGTTTACCTTGGGAAATATGGAGCGAAAGCCATCCATTGTCAAGAAAAGATCATTTATAGTCACTCATGCCTAGAAAAGCCTTATTACTCGGTTTAAATGCCTTTATAATCCCATTATTGAATTTATTTTGAATTTTTTTTACATTTTTTGATTAAAACAGATTCTAATTGATTGTTTACCTTGGGAAATATGGAGCGAAAGCCATCCATTGTCAAGAAAAGATCATTTATAGTCACTCATGCCTAGAAAAGCCTTATTACTCGGTTTAAATGCCTTTATAATCCCATTATTGAATTTATTTTGAATTGTTTTTACATTTTTTGATTAAAACAGATTGTAATTGATTGTTTGCCTCGGGAAACATGGAGCGAAAGCCATCCATTGTCAAGAAAAGATCATTTATAGCCACTCATGCCTAGAAAAGCCTTATTACTCGGTTTAAATGCCTTTATAATCCCATTATTGAATTTATTTTGAATTGTTTTTATATTTTTTGGTTAAAACAGATTGTAATTGATTGTTTGCCATGGGAAACATGGAGCGAAAGCCATCCATTGTCAAGAAAAGATCATTTATAGCCACTCATGCCTAGAAAAGCCTTATTTCTCGGTTTAAATGCCTTTATAATCCCATTATTGAATTTATTTTAAATTGTTTTTATATGTTTTGATTAAAACAGGTTGTAATTGATTGTTTGCCTCGGGAAACATGGAGCGAAAGCCATCCATTGTCAAGAAAAGATCATTTATAGCCACTCATGCCTAGAAAAGCCTTATTACTCGATTTAAATGCCTTTATAATCCCATTATTGAATTTATTTTGAATTGTTTTTACATTTTTTGATTAAAACAGGTTGTAATTGATTGTTTGCCTCGGGAAACATGGAGCGAAAACCATCCATTGTCAAGAAAAGATCATTTATAGTCACTCATGCCTAGAAAAGCCTTATTACTCGGTTTAAATGCCTTTATAATCCCATTATTGAATTCATTTTGAATTTTTTTTACATTTTTTGATTAAAATAGATTGTAATTGATTGTTTACCTTGGGAAATATGGAGCGAAAGCCATCCATTGTCAAGAAAAGATCATTTATAGTCACTCATGCCTAGAAAAGCCTTATTACTCGGTTTAAATGCCTTTATAATCCCATTATTGAATTTATTTTGAATTGTTTTATATTTTTTGATTAAAACAGATTGTAATTGATTGTTTGCCGTGGGAAACATGGAGCGAAAGCCATCCATTGTCAAGAAAAGATCAATTATAGTCACTCATGCCTAGAAAAGCCTTATTACTCGGTTTAAATGCCTTTATAATCCCATTATTGAATTTATTTTGAATTTTTTTTACATTTTTTGATTAAAACAGATTGTAATTGATTGTTTGCCTCAGGAAACATGGAGCGAAAGCCATCCATTGTCAAGAAAAGATCATTTATAGCCACTCATGCCTAGAAAAGCCTTATTACTCGGTTTAAATGCCTTTATAATCCCATTATTGAATTTATTTTGAATTTTTTTTACATTTTTTGATTAAAACAGATTGTAATTGATTGTTTGCCTCAGGAAACATGGAGCGAAAGCCATCCATTGTCAAGAAAAGATCATTTATAGTCACTCATGCCTAGAAAAGCCTTTTACTCGGTTTAAATGCCTTTATAATCCCATTATTGAATTTATTTTGAATTTTTTTTACATTTTTTGATTAAAACAGATTGTAATTGATTGTTTACCTCGGGAAACATGGAGCGAAAGCCATCCATTGTCAAGAAAAGATCATTTATAGTCACTCATGCCTAGAAAAGCCTTATTACTCGGTTCAAATGCCTTTATAATCCCATTATTGAATTTATTTTGAATTTTTTTTACATTTTTTGATTAAAACAGATTGTAATTGATTGTTTGCCTCAGGAAACATGGAGCGAAAGCCATCCATTGTCAAGAAAAGATCATTTATAGCCACTCATGCCTAGAAAAGCCTTATTACTCGGTTTAAATGCCTTTATAATCCCATTATTGAATTTATTTTGAATTGTTTTTACATTTTTTGATTAAAACAGATTGTAATTGATTGTTTGCCTCGGGAAACATGGAGCGAAAGCCATCCATTGTCAAGAAAAGATCATTTATAGCCACTCATGCCTAGAAAAGCCTTATTACTCGGTTTTAATGCCTTTATAATCCCATTATTGAATTTATTTTGAATTGTTTTTACATTTTTTGATTAAAACAGATTGTAATTGATTGTTTGCCTCGGGAAACATGAAGCGAAAACCATCCATTGTCAAGAAAAGATCATTTATAGTCACTCATGCCTAGAAAAGCCTTATTACTCGGTTTAAATGCCTTTATAATCCCATTATTGAATTTATTTTGAATGTTTTTGACATTTTTTGATTAAAACAGATTGTAATTGATTGTTTGCCTCGGGAAACATGGAGCGAAAGCCATCCATTGTCAAGAAAAGATCATTTATAGCCACTCATGCCTAGAAAAGCCTTATTACTCGGTTTAAATGCCTTTATAATCCCATTATTGAATTTATTTTGAATTGTTTTTACATTTTTTGATTAAAACAGATTGTAATTGATTGTTTGCCTCGGGAAACATGAAGCGAAAACCATCCATTGTCAAGAAAAGGTCATTTATAGTCACTCATGCCTAGAAAAGCCTTATTACTCGGTTTAAATGCTTTTATAATCCCATTATTGAATTTATTTTGAATTGTTTTTACATTTTTTGATTAAAACAGATTGTAATTGATTGTTTGCCTTGGGAAACATGGAGCGAAAGCCATCCATTGTCAAGAAAGGCTCATTTACAGTCACTCATGCCTAGAAAAGCCTTATTACTCGGTTTAAATGCGTTTATAATCCCATTATTGAAGTTATTTTGAATTGTTTTTATATTTTTTTGATTAAAACAGATTGTAATTGATTGTTTGCCTTGGGAAACATGGATCGAAAGCCATCCATCGTCAAGAAAAGTTCATTTATGGTCACTCATGCCTAGAAAAGCCTTAATACTCGTTTTAAATGCCTTTATAATCCCATAATTGAATTTAATTTGAATCTTTTTACATTTTTTGATTAAAACAGATTCTAATTGATTGTTTGCCTCGGGAAACGTGGAGTGAAAGCCATCCATTGTCAAGAAAAGATCATTTATAGTCACTCATGCCTAGAAAAGCCTTATTACTCGGTTTTAATGCCTTTATAATCACATTATTGAATTTATTTTGAATTGTTTTTACATTTTTTGATTAAAACAGATTGTAATTGATTGTTTTCCTCGGGAAACATGGAGCGAAAGCCATCCATAGTCAAGAAAAGTTCATTTATAGTCACTTATGCCTAGCAAAGCCTTATTACTCGGTTTAAATGCCTTTATAATCCCATTATCGAATTTATTTTGAATTGTTTTTACATTTTTTGATTAAAACAGATTGTAATTGATTGTTTGCCTCAGGAAACATGGAGCGAAAGCCATCCATTGTCAAGAAAAGATCATTTATAGCCACTCATGCCTAGAAAAGCCTTATTACTCGGTTTAAATGCCTTTATAATCCCATTATTGAATTTATTTTGAATTGTTTTTACATTTTTTGATTAAAACAGGTTGTAATTGATTGTTTGCCTCGGGAAACATGGAGCGAAAACCATCCATTGTCAAGAAAAGATCATTTATAGTCACTCATGCCTAGAAAAGCCTTATTACTCGGTTTAAATGCCTTTATAATCCCATTATTGAATTTATTTTGAATTTTTTTACATTTTTTGATTAAAACAGATTGTAATTGATTGTTTGCCTCGGGAAACATGGAGCGAAAGCCATCCATTGTCAAGAAAAGATCATTTATAGCCACTCACGCCTAGAAAAGCCTTATTACTCGGTTTAAATGCCTTTATAATCCCATTATTGAATTTATTTTGAATTTTTTTTACATTTTTTGATTAAAACAGATTGTAATTGATTGTTTGCCTCAGGAAACATGGAGCGAAAGCCATCCATTGTCAAGAAAAGATCATTTATAGTCACTCATGCCTAGAAAAGCCTTTTACTCGGTTTAAATGCCTTTATAATCCCATTATTGAATTTATTTTGAATTTTTTTTACATTTTTTGATTAAAACAGATTGTAATTGATTGTTTACCTCGGGAAACATGGAGCGAAAGCCATCCATTGTCAAGAAAAGATCATTTATAGTCACTCATGCCTAGAAAAGCCTTATTACTCGGTTCAAATGCCTTTATAATCCCATTATTGAATTTATTTTGAATTTTTTTTACATTTTTTGATTAAAACAGATTGTAATTGATTGTTTGCCTCAGGAAACATGGAGCGAAAGCCATCCATTGTCAAGAAAAGATCATTTATAGCCACTCATGCCTAGAAAAGCCTTATTACTCGGTTTAAATGCCTTTATAATCCCATTATTGAATTTATTTTGAATTGTTTTTACATTTTTTGATTAAAACAGATTGTAATTGATTGTTTGCCTCAGGAAACATGGAGCGAAAGCCATCCATTGTCAAGAAAAGATCATTTATAGTCACTCATGCCTAGAAAAGCCTTATTACTCGGTTTAAATGCCTTTATAATCCCATTATTGAATTTATTTTGAATTTTTTTTACATTTTTTGATTAAAACAAATTGTAATTGATTGTTTACCTTGGGAAATATGGAGCGAAAGCCATCCATTGTCAAGAAAAGATCATTTATAGTCACTCATGCCTAGAAAAGCCTTATTACTCGGTTTAAATGCTTTTATAATCCCATTATTGAATTTATTTTGAATTGTTTTTACATTTTTTGATTAAAACAGATTGTAATTGATTGTTTGCCTTGGGAAACATGGAGCGAAAGCCATCCATTGTCAAGAAAAGCTCATTTACAGTCACTCATGCCTAGAAAAGCCTTATTACTCGGTTTAAATGCGTTTATAATCCCATTATTGAAGTTATTTTGAATTGTTTTTATATTTTTTTGATTAAAACAGATTGTAATTGATTGTTTGCCTTGGGAAACATGGATCGAAAGCCATCCATCGTCAAGAAAAGTTCATTTATGGTCACTCATGCCTAGAAAAGCCTTAATACTCGTTTTAAATGCCTTTATAATCCCATAATTGAATTTAATTTGAATCTTTTTACATTTTTTGATTAAAACAGATTCTAATTGATTGTTTGCCTCGGGAAACGTGGAGTGAAAGCCATCCATTGTCAAGAAAAGATCATTTATAGTCACTCATGCCTAGAAAAGCCTTATTACTCGGTTTTAATGCCTTTATAATCACATTATTGAATTTATTTTGAATTGTTTTTACATTTTTTGATTAAAACAGATTGTAATTGATTGTTTTCCTCGGGAAACATGGAGCGAAAGCCATCCATAGTCAAGAAAAGTTCATTTATAGTCACTTATGCCTAGCAAAGCCTTATTACTCGGTTTAAATGCCTTCATAATCCCATTATCGAATTTATTTTGAATTGTTTTTACATTTTTTGATTAAAACAGATTGTAATTGATTGTTTGCCTCAGGAAATATGGAGCGAAAGCCATCCATTGTCAAGAAAAGATCATTTATAGTCACTCATGCCTAGAAAAGCCTTATTACTCGGTTTAAATGCCTTTATAATCCCATTATTGAATTTATTTTGAATTTTTTTTACATTTTTTGATTAAAACAAATTGTAATTGATTGTTTACCTTGGGAAATATGGAGCGAAAGCCATCCATTGTCAAGAAAAGATCATTTATAGTCACTCATGCCTAGAAAAGCCTTATTACTCGGTTTAAATGCCTTTATAATCCCATTATTGAATTTATTTTGAATTGTTTTTACATTTTTTGATTAAAACAGATTGTAATTGATTGTTTGCCTCGGGAAACATGAAGCGAAAACCATCCATTGTCAAGAAAAGGTCATTTGTAGTCACTCATACCTAGAAAAGCCTTATTACTCGGTTTAAATGCCTTTATAATCCCATTATTGAATTTATTTTGAATTTTTTTTACATTTTTTGATTAAAACAGATTGTAATTGATTGTTTGCCTTGGGAAACATGGAGCGAAAGCCATCCATAGTCAAGAAAAGTTCATTTATAGTCACTTATGCCTAGCAAAGCCTTATTACTCGGTTTTAAAGCCTTTATAATCCCATTATTGAATTTATTTTGAATTGTTTTTACATTTTTTGATTAAAACAGATTGTAATTGATTGTTTGCCTCGGGAAACATGGAGCGAAAACCATCCATTGTCAAGAAAAGATCATTTATAGTCACTCATGCCTAGAAAAGCCTTATTACTCGGTTTAAATGCCTTTATAATCCCATTATTGAATTTATTTTGAATGTTTTTGACATTTTTTGATTAAAACAGATTGTAATTGATTGTTTGCCTCGGGAAACATGGAGCGAAAGCCATCCATTGTCAAGAAAAGATCATTTATAGCCACTCATGCCTAGAAAAGCCTTATTACTCGGTTTAAATGCCTTTATAATCCCATTATTGAATTTATTTTGAATTGTTTTTACATTTTTTGATTAAAACAGATTGTAATTGATTGTTTGCCTCGGGAAACATGAAGCGAAAACCATCCATTGTCAAGAAAAGGTCATTTATAGTCACTCATGCCTAGAAAAGCCTTATTACTCGGTTTAAATGCCTTTATAATCCCATTATTGAATTTGTTTTGAATTGTTTTTACATTTTTTGATTAAAACAGATTGTAATTGATTGTTTGCCTCGGGAAACATGAAGCGAAAACCATCCATTGTCAAGAAAAGGTCATTTATAGTCACTCATGCCTAGAAAAGCCTTATTACTCGGTTTAAATGCCTTTATAATCCCATTATTGAATTTATTTTGAATTTTTTTTACATTTTTTGATTAAAACAGATTGTAATTGATTGTTTGCCTCAGGAAACATGGAGCGAAAGCCATCCATTGTCAAGAAAAGATCATTTATAGCCACTCATGCCTAGAAAAGCCTTATTACTCGGTTTAAATGCCTTTATAATCCCATTATCGAATTTATTTTGAATTGTTTTTACATTTTTTGATTAAAACAGATTGTAATTGATTGTTTGCCTCGGGAAACATGGAGCGAAAGCCCTCCATTGTCAAGAAAAGATCATTTATAGCCACTCAAGCCTAGAAAACTTATTACTCGGTTTAAATGCCTTTATAATCCCATTATTGAATTTATTTTGAATTGTTTTTACATTTTTTGATTAAAACAGGTTGTAATTGATTGTTTGCCTCGGGAAACATGGAGCGAAAACCATCCATTGTCAAGAAAAGATCATTTATAGTCACTCATGCCTAGCAAAGCCTTATTACTCGGTTTAAATGCCTTTATAATCCCATTATTGAATTTATTTTGAATTGTTTTTACATTTTTTGATTAAAACAGATTGTAATTGATTGTTTGCCTCGGGAAACATGAAGCGAAAACCATCCATTGTCAAGAAAAGGTCATTTATAGTCACTCATGCCTAGAAAAGCCTTATTACTCGGTTTAAATGCCTTTATAATCCCATTATTGAATTTATTTTGAATTGTTTTTACATTTTTTGATTAAAACAGATTGTAATTGATTGTTTACCTCGGGAAACATGGAGCGAAAGCCATCCATTGTCAAGAAAAGATCATTTATAGCCACTCATGCCTAGAAAAGCCTTATTTCTCGGTTTAAATGCCTTTATAATCCCATTATTGAATTTATTTTAAATTGTTTTTACATGTTTTGATTAAAACAGGTTGTAATTGATTGTTTGCCTCGGGAAACATGGAGCGAAAGCCATCCATTGTCAAGAAAAGATCATTTATAGCCACTCATGCCTAGAAAAGCCTTATTACTCGATTTAAATGCCTTTATAATCCCATTATTGAATTTATTTTGAATTGTTTTTACATTTTTTGATTAAAACAGGTTGTAATTGATTGTTTGCCTCGGGAAACATGGAGCGAAAACCATCCATTGTCAAGAAAAGATCATTTATAGTCACTCATGCCTAGAAAAGCCTTATTACTCGGTTTAAATGCCTTTATAATCCCATTATTGAATTCATTTTGAATTTTTTTTACATTTTTTGATTAAAATAGATTGTAATTGATTGTTTACCTTGGGAAATATGGAGCGAAAGCCATCCATTGTCAAGAAAAGATCATTTATAGTCACTCATGCCTAGAAAAGCCTTATTACTCGGTTTAAATGCCTTTATAATCCCATTATTGAATTTATTTTGAATTGTTTTATATTTTTTGATTAAAACAGATTGTAATTGATTGTTTGCCGTGGGAAACATGGAGCGAAAGCCATCCATTGTCAAGAAAAGATCAATTATAGTCACTCATGCCTAGAAAAGCCTTATTACTCGGTTTAAATGCCTTTATAATCCCATTATTGAATTTATTTTGAATTTTTTTTACATTTTTTGATTAAAACAGATTGTAATTGATTGTTTGCCTCAGGAAACATGGAGCGAAAGCCATCCATTGTCAAGAAAAGATCATTTATAGCCACTCATGCCTAGAAAAGCCTTATTACTCGGTTTAAATGCCTTTATAATCCCATTATTGAATTTATTTTGAATTTTTTTTACATTTTTTGATTAAAACAGATTGTAATTGATTGTTTGCCTCAGGAAACATGGAGCGAAAGCCATCCATTGTCAAGAAAAGATCATTTATAGTCACTCATGCCTAGAAAAGCCTTTTACTCGGTTTAAATGCCTTTATAATCCCATTATTGAATTTATTTTGAATTTTTTTTACATTTTTTGATTAAAACAGATTGTAATTGATTGTTTACCTCGGGAAACATGGAGCGAAAGCCATCCATTGTCAAGAAAAGATCATTTATAGTCACTCATGCCTAGAAAAGCCTTATTACTCGGTTCAAATGCCTTTATAATCCCATTATTGAATTTATTTTGAATTTTTTTTACATTTTTTGATTAAAACAGATTGTAATTGATTGTTTGCCTCAGGAAACATGGAGCGAAAGCCATCCATTGTCAAGAAAAGATCATTTATAGCCACTCATGCCTAGAAAAGCCTTATTACTCGGTTTAAATGCCTTTATAATCCCATTATTGAATTTATTTTGAATTGTTTTTACATTTTTTGATTAAAACAGATTGTAATTGATTGTTTGCCTCGGGAAACATGGAGCGAACGCCATCCATTGTCAAGAAAAGATCATTTATAGCCACTCATGCCTAGAAAAGCCTTATTACTCGGTTTTAATGCCTTTATAATCCCATTATTGAATTTATTTTGAATTGTTTTTACATTTTTTGATTAAAACAGATTGTAATTGATTGTTTGCCTCGGGAAACATGAAGCGAAAACCATCCATTGTCAAGAAAAGATCATTTATAGTCACTCATGCCTAGAAAAGCCTTATTACTCGGTTTAAATGCCTTTATAATCCCATTATTGAATTTATTTTGAATGTTTTTGACATTTTTTGATTAAAACAGATTGTAATTGATTGTTTGCCTCGGGAAACATGGAGCGAAAGCCATCCATTGTCAAGAAAAGATCATTTATAGCCACTCATGCCTAGAAAAGCCTTATTACTCGGTTTAAATGCCTTTATAATCCCATTATTGAATTTATTTTGAATTGTTTTTACATTTTTTGATTAAAACAGATTGTAATTGATTGTTTGCCTCGGGAAACATGAAGCGAAAACCATCCATTGTCAAGAAAAGGTCATTTATAGTCACTCATGCCTAGAAAAGCCTTATTACTCGGTTTAAATGCTTTTATAATCCCATTATTGAATTTATTTTGAATTGTTTTTACATTTTTTGATTAAAACAGATTGTAATTGATTGTTTGCCTTGGGAAACATGGAGCGAAAGCCATCCATTGTCAAGAAAAGCTCATTTACAGTCACTCATGCCTAGAAAAGCCTTATTACTCGGTTTAAATGCGTTTATAATCCCATTATTGAAGTTATTTTGAATTGTTTTTATATTTTTTTGATTAAAACAGATTGTAATTGATTGTTTGCCTTGGGAAACATGGATCGAAAGCCATCCATCGTCAAGAAAAGTTCATTTATGGTCACTCATGCCTAGAAAAGCCTTAATACTCGTTTTAAATGCCTTTATAATCCCATAATTGAATTTAATTTGAATCTTTTTACATTTTTTGATTAAAACAGATTCTAATTGATTGTTTGCCTCGGGAAACGTGGAGTGAAAGCCATCCATTGTCAAGAAAAGATCATTTATAGTCACTCATGCCTAGAAAAGCCTTATTACTCGGTTTTAATGCCTTTATAATCACATTATTGAATTTATTTTGAATTGTTTTTACATTTTTTGATTAAAACAGATTGTAATTGATTGTTTTCCTCGGGAAACATGGAGCGAAAGCCATCCATAGTCAAGAAAAGTTCATTTATAGTCACTTATGCCTAGCAAAGCCTTATTACTCGGTTTAAATGCCTTTATAATCCCATTATCGAATTTATTTTGAATTGTTTTTACATTTTTTGATTAAAACAGATTGTAATTGATTGTTTGCCTCAGGAAACATGGAGCGAAAGCCATCCATTGTCAAGAAAAGATCATTTATAGCCACTCATGCCTAGAAAAGCCTTATTACTCGGTTTAAATGCCTTTATAATCCCATTATTGAATTTATTTTGAATTGTTTTTACATTTTTTGATTAAAACAGGTTGTAATTGATTGTTTGCCTCGGGAAACATGGAGCGAAAACCATCCATTGTCAAGAAAAGATCATTTATAGTCACTCATGCCTAGAAAAGCCTTATTACTCGGTTTAAATGCCTTTATAATCCCATTATTGAATTTATTTTGAATTTTTTTACATTTTTTGATTAAAACAGATTGTAATTGATTGTTTGCCTCGGGAAACATGGAGCGAAAGCCATCCATTGTCAAGAAAAGATCATTTATAGCCACTCACGCCTAGAAAAGCCTTATTACTCGGTTTAAATGCCTTTATAATCCCATTATTGAATTTATTTTGAATTTTTTTTACATTTTTTGATTAAAACAGATTGTAATTGATTGTTTGCCTCAGGAAACATGGAGCGAAAGCCATCCATTGTCAAGAAAAGATCATTTATAGTCACTCATGCCTAGAAAAGCCTTTTACTCGGTTTAAATGCCTTTATAATCCCATTATTGAATTTATTTTGAATTTTTTTTACATTTTTTGATTAAAACAGATTGTAATTGATTGTTTACCTCGGGAAACATGGAGCGAAAGCCATCCATTGTCAAGAAAAGATCATTTATAGTCACTCATGCCTAGAAAAGCCTTATTACTCGGTTCAAATGCCTTTATAATCCCATTATTGAATTTATTTTGAATTTTTTTTACATTTTTTGATTAAAACAGATTGTAATTGATTGTTTGCCTCAGGAAACATGGAGCGAAAGCCATCCATTGTCAAGAAAAGATCATTTATAGCCACTCATGCCTAGAAAAGCCTTATTACTCGGTTTAAATGCCTTTATAATCCCATTATTGAATTTATTTTGAATTTTTTTTACATTTTTTGATTAAAACAAATTGTAATTGATTGTTTACCTTGGGAAATATGGAGCGAAAGCCATCCATTGTCAAGAAAAGATCATTTATAGTCACTCATGCCTAGAAAAGCCTTATTACTCGGTTTAAATGCTTTTATAATCCCATTATTGAATTTATTTTGAATTGTTTTTACATTTTTTGATTAAAACAGATTGTAATTGATTGTTTGCCTTGGGAAACATGAAGCGAAAGCCATCCATTGTCAAGAAAAGCTCATTTACAGTCACTCATGCCTAGAAAAGCCTTATTACTCGGTTTAAATGCGTTTATAATCCCATTATTGAAGTTATTTTGAATTGTTTTTATATTTTTTTGATTAAAACAGATTGTAATTGATTGTTTGCCTTGGGAAACATGGATCGAAAGCCATCCATCGTCAAGAAAAGTTCATTTATGGTCACTCATGCCTAGAAAAGCCTTAATACTCGTTTTAAATGCCTTTATAATCCCATAATTGAATTTAATTTGAATCTTTTTACATTTTTTGATTAAAACAGATTCTAATTGATTGTTTGCCTCGGGAAACGTGGAGTGAAAGCCATCCATTGTCAAGAAAAGATCATTTATAGTCACTCATGCCTAGAAAAGCCTTATTACTCGGTTTTAATGCCTTTATAATCACATTATTGAATTTATTTTGAATTGTTTTTACATTTTTTGATTAAAACATATTGTAATTGATTGTTTTCCTCGGGAAACATGGAGCGAAAGCCATCCATAGTCAAGAAAAGTTCATTTATAGTCACTTATGCCTAGCAAAGCCTTATTACTCGGTTTAAATGCCTTCATAATCCCATTATCGAATTTATTTTGAATTGTTTTTACATTTTTTGATTAAAACAGATTGTAATTGATTGTTTGCCTCAGGAAACATGGAGCGAAAGCCATCCATTGTCAAGAAAAGATCATTTATAGTCACTCATGCCTAGAAAAGCCTTATTACTTGGTTTAAATGCCTTTATAATCCCATTATTGAATTTATTTTGAATTTTTTTTACATTTTTTGATTAAAACAAATTGTAATTGATTGTTTACCTTGGGAAATATGGAGCGAAAGCCATCCATTGTCAAGAAAAGATCATTTATAGTCACTCATGCCTAGAAAAGCCTTATTACTCGGTTTAAATGCCTTTATAATCCCATTATTGAATTTATTTTGAATTGTTTTTACATTTTTTGATTAAAACAGATTGTAATTGATTGTTTGCCTCGGGAAACATGAAGCGAAAACCATCCATTGTCAAGAAAAGGTCATTTGTAGTCACTCATACCTAGAAAAGCCTTATTACTCGGTTTAAATGCCTTTATAATCCCATTATTGAATTTATTTTGAATTTTTTTTATATTTTTTGATTAAAACAGATTGTAATTGATTGTTTGCCTTGGGAAACATGGAGCGAAAGCCATCCATAGTCAAGAAAAGTTCATTTATAGTCACTTATGCCTAGCAAAGCCTTATTACTCGGTTTTAAAGCCTTTATAATCCCATTATTGAATTTATTTTGAATTGTTTTTACATTTTTTGATTAAAACAGATTGTAATTGATTGTTTGCCTCGGGAAACATGGAGCGAAAACCATCCATTGTCAAGAAAAGATCATTTATAGTCACTCATGCCTAGAAAAGCCTTATTACTCGGTTTAAATGCCTTTATAATCCCATTATTGAATTTATTTTGAATGTTTTTGACATTTTTTGATTAAAACATATTGTAATTGATTGTTTGCCTCGGGAAACATGGAGCGAAAGCCATCCATTGTCAAGAAAAGATCATTTATAGCCACTCATGCCTAGAAAAGCCTTATTACTCGGTTTAAATGCCTTTATAATCCCATTATTGAATTTATTTTGAATTGTTTTTACATTTTTTGATTAAAACAGATTGTAATTGATTGTTTGCCTCGGGAAACATGAAGCGAAAACCATCCATTGTCAAGAAAAGGTCATTTATAGTCACTCATGCCTAGAAAAGCCTTATTACTCGGTTTAAATGCCTTTATAATCCCATTATTGAATTTGTTTTGAATTGTTTTTACATTTTTTGATTAAAACAGATTGTAATTGATTGTTTGCCTCGGGAAACATGAAGCGAAAACCATCCATTGTCAAGAAAAGGTCATTTATAGTCACTCATGCCTAGAAAAGCCTTATTACTCGGTTTAAATGCCTTTATAATCCCATTATTGAATTTATTTTGAATTTTTTTTACATTTTTTGATTAAAACAGATTGTAATTGATTGTTTGCCTCAGGAAACATGGAGCGAAAGCCATCCATTGTCAAGAAAAGATCATTTATAGCCACTCATGCCTAGAAAAGCCTTATTACTCGGTTTAAATGCCTTTATAATCCCATTATCGAATTTATTTTGAATTGTTTTTACATTTTTTGATTAAAACAGATTGTAATTGATTGTTTGCCTCGGGAAACATGGAGCGAAAGCCCTCCATTGTCAAGAAAAGATCATTTATAGCCACTCAAGCCTAGAAAACTTATTACTCGGTTTAAATGCCTTTATAATCCCATTATTGAATTTATTTTGAATTGTTTTTACATTTTTTGATTAAAACAGGTTGTAATTGATTGTTTGCCTCGGGAAACATGGAGCGAAAACCATCCATTGTCAAGAAAAGATCATTTATAGTCACTCATGCCTAGCAAAGCCTTATTACTCGGTTTAAATGCCTTTATAATCCCATTATTGAATTTATTTTGAATTGTTTTTACATTTTTTGATTAAAACAGATTGTAATTGATTGTTTGCCTCGGGAAACATGAAGCGAAAACCATCCATTGTCAAGAAAAGGTCATTTATAGTCACTCATGCCTAGAAAAGCCTTATTACTCGGTTTAAATGCCTTTATAATCCCATTATTGAATTTATTTTGAATTGTTTTTACATTTTTTGATTAAAACAGATTGTAATTGATTGTTTGCCTCGGGAAACATGGAGCGAAAGCCATCCATTGTCAAGAAAAGATCATTTATAGCCACTCATGCCTAGAAAAGCCTTATTACTCGGTTTAAATGCCTTTATAATCCCATTATTGAATTTATTTTGAATTGTTTTTATATTTTTTGGTTAAAACAGATTGTAATTGATTGTTTGCCATGGGAAACATGGAGCGAAAGCCATCCATTGTCAAGAAAAGATCATTTATAGCCACTCATGCCTAGAAAAGCCTTATTTCTCGGTTTAAATGCCTTTATAATCCCATTATTGAATTTATTTTAAATTGTTTTTACATGTTTTGATTAAAACAGGTTGTAATTGATTGTTTGCCTCGGGAAACATGGAGCGAAAGCCATCCATTGTCAAGAAAAGATCATTTATAGCCACTCATGCCTAGAAAAGCCTTATTACTCGATTTAAATGCCTTTATAATCCCATTATTGAATTTATTTTGAATTGTTTTTACATTTTTTGATTAAAACAGGTTGTAATTGATTGTTTGCCTAGGGAAACATGGAGCGAAAACCATCCATTGTCAAGAAAAGATCATTTATAGTCACTCATGCCTAGAAAAGCCTTATTACTCGGTTTAAATGCCTTTATAATCCCATTATTGAATTCATTTTGAATTTTTTTTACATTTTTTGATTAAAACAGATTCTAATTGATTGTTTACCTTGGGAAATATGGAGCGAAAGCCATCCATTGTCAAGAAAAGATCATTTATAGTCACTCATGCCTAGAAAAGCCTTATTACTCGGTTTAAATGCCTTTATAATCCCATTATTGAATTTATTTTGAATTGTTTTTACATTTTTTGATTAAAACAGATTGTAATTGATTGTTTGCCTCGGGAAACATGGAGCGAAAGCCATCCATTGTCAAGAAAAGATCATTTATAGCCACTCATGCCTAGAAAAGCCTTATTACTCGGTTTAAATGCCTTTATAATCCCATTATTGAATTTATTTTGAATTGTTTTTATATTTTTTGGTTAAAACAGATTGTAATTGATTGTTTGCCATGGGAAACATGGAGCGAAAGCCATCCATTGTCAAGAAAAGATCATTTATAGCCACTCATGCCTAGAAAAGCCTTATTTCTCGGTTTAAATGCCTTTATAATCCCATTATTGAATTTATTTTAAATTGTTTTTACATGTTTTGATTAAAACAGGTTGTAATTGATTGTTTGCCTCGGGAAACATGGAGCGAAAGCCATCCATTGTCAAGAAAAGATCATTTATAGCCACTCATGCCTAGAAAAGCCTTATTTCTCGGTTTAAATGCCTTTATAATCCCATTATTGAATTTATTTTAAATTGTTTTTACATGTTTTGATTAAAACAGGTTGTAATTGATTGTTTGCCTCGGGAAACATGGAGCGAAAGCCATCCATTGTCAAGAAAAGATCATTTATAGCCACTCATGCCTAGAAAAGCCTTATTACTCGGTTTAAATGCCTTTATAATCCCATTATTGAATTCATTTTGAATTTTTTTTACATTTTTTGATTAAAATAGATTGTAATTGATTGTTTACCTTGGGAAATATGGAGCGAAAGCCATCCATTGTCAAGAAAAGATCATTTTATAGTCACTCATGCCTAGAAAAGCCTTATTACTCGGTTTAAATGCCTTTATAATCCCATTTTAGAATTTATTTTGAAATGTTTTATATTTTTTGATTAAAACAGATTGTAATTGATTGTTTGCCGTGGGAAACATGGAGCGAAAGCCATCCATTGTCAAGAAAAGATCAATTATAGTCACTCATGCCTAGAAAAGCCTTATTACTCGGTTTAAATGCCTTTATAATCCCATTATTGAATTTATTTTGAATTTTTTTTACATTTTTTGATTAAAACAGATTGTAATTGATTGTTTGCCTCAGGAAACATGGAGCGAAAGCCATCCATTGTCAAGAAAAGATCATTTATAGCCACTCATGCCTAGAAAAGCCTTATTACTCGGTTTAAATGCCTTTATAATCCCATTATTGAATTTATTTTGAATTTTTTTTACATTTTTTGATTAAAACAGATTGTAATTGATTGTTTGCCTCAGGAAACATGGAGCGAAAGCCATCCATTGTCAAGAAAAGATCATTTATAGTCACTCATGCCTAGAAAAGCCTTTTACTCGGTTTAAATGCCTTTATAATCCCATTATTGAATTTATTTTGAATTTTTTTTACATTTTTTGATTAAAACAGATTGTAATTGATTGTTTGCCTCAGGAAACATGGAGCGAAAGCCATCCATTGTCAAGAAAAGATCATTTATAGCCACTCATGCCTAGAAAAGCCTTATTACTCGGTTTAAATGCCTTTATAATCCCATTATTGAATTTATTTTGAATTGTTTTTACATTTTTTGATTAAAACAGATTGTAATTGATTGTTTGCCTCAGGAAACATGGAGCGAAAGCCATCCATTGTCAAGAAAAGATCATTTATAGTCACTCATGCCTAGAAAAGCCTTTTACTCGGTTTAAATGCCTTTATAATCCCATTATTGAATTTATTTTGAATTTTTTTTACATTTTTTGATTAAAACAGATTGTAATTGATTGTTTGCCTCAGGAAACATGGAGCGAAAGCCATCCATTGTCAAGAAAAGATCATTTATAGCCACTCATGCCTAGAAAAGCCTTATTACTCGGTTTAAATGCCTTTATAATCCCATTATCGAATTTATTTTGAATTGTTTTTACATTTTTTGATTAAAACAGATTGTAATTGATTGTTTGCCTCGGGAAACATGGAGCGAAAGCCCTCCATTGTCAAGAAAAGATCATTTATAGCCACTCAAGCCTAGAAAACTTATTACTCGGTTTAAATGCCTTTATAATCCCATTATTGAATTTATTTTGAATTTTTTTTACATTTTTTGATTAAAACAGATTGTAATTGATTGTTTGCCTCAGGAAACATGGAGCGAAAGCCATCCATTGTCAAGAAAATATCATTTATAGTCACTCATGCCTAGAAAAGCCTTATTACTCGGTTCAAATGCCTTTATAATCCCATTATTGAATTTATTTTGAATTTTTTTTACATTTTTTGATTAAAACAGATTGTAATTGATTGTTTGCCTCAGGAAACATGGAGCGAAAGCCATCCATTGTCAAGAAAAGATCATTTATAGCCACTCATGCCTAGAAAAGCCTTATTACTCGGTTTAAATGCCTTTATAATCCCATTATTGAATTTATTTTGAATTGTTTTTACATTTTTTGATTAAAACAGATTGTAATTGATTGTTTGCCTCGGGAAACATGGAGCGAAAGCCATCCATTGTCAAGAAAAGATCATTTATAGCCACTCATGCCTAGAAAAGCCTTATTACTCGGTTTTAATGCCTTTATAATCCCATTATTGAATTTATTTTGAATTGTTTTTACATTTTTTGATTAAAACAGATTGTAATTGATTGTTTGCCTCGGGAAACATGAAGCGAAAACCATCCATTGTCAAGAAAAGATCATTTATAGTCACTCATGCCTAGAAAAGCCTTATTACTCGGTTTAAATGCCTTTATAATCCCATTATTGAATTTATTTTGAATGTTTTTGACATTTTTTGATTAAAACAGATTGTAATTGATTGTTTGCATCGGGAAACATGGAGCGAAAGCCATCCATTGTCAAGAAAAGATCATTTATAGCCACTCATGCCTAGAAAAGCCTTATTACTCGGTTTAAATGCCTTTATAATCCCATTATTGAATTTATTTTGAATTGTTTTTACATTTTTTGATTAAAACAGATTGTAATTGATTGTTTGCCTCGGGAAACATGAAGCGAAAACCATCCATTGTCAAGAAAAGGTCATTTATAGTCACTCATGCCTAGAAAAGCCTTATTACTCGGTTTAAATGCCTTTATAATCCCATTATTGAATTTATTTTGAATTGTTTTTACATTTTTTGATTAAAACAGATTGTAATTGATTGTTTGCCTCGGGAAACATGAAGCGAAAACCATCCATTGTCAAGAAAAGGTCATTTATAGTCACTCATGCCTAGAAAAGCCTTATTACTCGGTTTAAATGCCTTTATAATCCCATTATTGAATTTATTTTGAATTTTTTTTACATTTTTTGATTAAAACAGATTGTAATTGATTGTTTGCCTCAGGAAACATGGAGCGAAAGCCATCCATTGTCAAGAAAAGATCATTTATAGCCACTCATGCCTAGAAAAGCCTTATTACTCGGTTTAAATGCCTTTATAATCCCATTATCGAATTTATTTTGAATTGTTTTTACATTTTTTGATTAAAACAGATTGTAATTGATTGTTTGCCTCGGGAAACATGGAGCGAAAGCCCTCCATTGTCAAGAAAAGATCATTTATAGCCACTCAAGCCTAGAAAACTTATTACTCGGTTTAAATGCCTTTATAATCCCATTATTGAATTTATTTTGAATTGTTTTTACATTTTTTGATTAAAACAGGTTGTAATTGATTGTTTGCCTCGGGAAACATGGAGCGAAAACCATCCATTGTCAAGAAAAGATCATTTATAGTCACTCATGCCTAGCAAAGCCTTATTACTCGGTTTAAATGCCTTTATAATCCCATTATTGAATTTCTTTTGAATTTTTTTTACATTTTTTGATTAAAACAGATTCTAATTGATTGTTTACCTTTTGAAATATGGAGCGAAAGCCATCCATTGTCAAGAAAAGATCATTTATAGTCACTCATGCCTAGAAAAGCCTTATTACTCGGTTTAAATGCCTTTATAATCCCATTATTGAATTTATTTTGAATTTTTTTTACATTTTTTGATTAAAACAGATTCTAATTGATTGTTTACCTTGGGAAATATGGAGCGAAAGCCATCCATTGTCAAGAAAAGATCATTTATAGTCACTCATGCCTAGAAAAGCCTTATTACTCGGTTTAAATGCCTTTATAATCCCATTATTGAATTTATTTTGA
This sequence comes from Theobroma cacao, assembly GCF_053813885.1. Taxonomy (NCBI): domain Eukaryota; kingdom Viridiplantae; phylum Streptophyta; class Magnoliopsida; order Malvales; family Malvaceae; genus Theobroma; species Theobroma cacao. The sequence continues at coordinate 28,930,316 of NC_142645.1, read as the reverse complement.
ATTGTTTTTACATTTTTTGATTAAAACAGATTGTAATTGATTGTTTGCCTCGGGAAACATGGAGCGAAAGCCATCCATTGTCAAGAAAAGATCATTTATAGCCACTCATGCCTAGAAAAGCCTTATTACTCGGTTTAAATGCCTTTATAATCCCATTATTGAATTTATTTTGAATTGTTTTTATATTTTTTGGTTAAAACAGATTGTAATTGATTGTTTGCCATGGGAAACATGGAGCGAAAGCCATCCATTGTCAAGAAAAGATCATTTATAGCCACTCATGCCTAGAAAAGCCTTATTTCTCGGTTTAAATGCCTTTATAATCCCATTATTGAATTTATTTTAAATTGTTTTTACATGTTTTGATTAAAACAGGTTGTAATTGATTGTTTGCCTCGGGAAACATGGAGCGAAAGCCATCCATTGTCAAGAAAAGATCATTTATAGCCACTCATGCTTAGAAAAGCCTTATTACTCGATTTAAATGCCTTTATAATCCCATTATTGAATTTATTTTGAATTGTTTTTACATTTTTTGATTAAAACAGGTTGTAATTGATTGTTTGCCTCGGGAAACATGGAGCGAAAACCATCCATTGTCAAGAAAAGATCATTTATAGTCACTCATGCCTAGAAAAGCCTTATTACTCGGTTTAAATGCCTTTATAATCCCATTATTGAATTCATTTTGAATTTTTTTTACATTTTTTGATTAAAATAGATTGTAATTGATTGTTTACCTTGGGAAATATGGAGCGAAAGCCATCCATTGTCAAGAAAAGATCATTTTATAGTCACTCATGCCTAGAAAAGCCTTATTACTCGGTTTAAATGCCTTTATAATCCCATTATTGAATTTATTTTGAATTGTTTTATATTTTTTGATTAAAACAGATTGTAATTGATTGTTTGCCGTGGGAAACATGGAGCGAAAGCCATCCATTGTCAAGAAAAGATCAATTATAGTCACTCATGCCTAGAAAAGCCTTATTACTCGGTTTAAATGCCTTTATAATCCCATTATTGAATTTATTTTGAATTTTTTTTACATTTTTTGATTAAAACAGATTGTAATTGATTGTTTGCCTCAGGAAACATGGAGCGAAAGCCATCCATTGTCAAGAAAAGATCATTTATAGCCACTCATGCCTAGAAAAGCCTTATTACTCGGTTTAAATGCCTTTATAATCCCATTATTGAATTTATTTTGAATTTTTTTACATTTTTTGATTAAAACAGATTGTAATTGATTGTTTACCTCGGGAAACATGGAGCGAAAGCCATCCATTGTCAAGAAAAGATCATTTATAGTCACTCATGCCTAGAAAAGCCTTATTACTCGGTTCAAATGCCTTTATAATCCCATTATTGAATTTATTTTGAATTTTTTTTACATTTTTTGATTGAAACAGATTGTAATTGATTGTTTGCCTCAGGAAACATGGAGCGAAAGCCATCCATTGTCAAGAAAAGATCATTTATAGCCACTCATGCCTAGAAAAGCCTTATTACTCGGTTTAAATGCCTTTATAATCCCATTATCGAATTTATTTTGAATTGTTTTTACATTTTTTGATTAAAACAGATTGTAATTGATTGTTTGCCTCGGGAAACATGGAGCGAAAGCCCTCCATTGTCAAGAAAAGATCATTTATAGCCACTCAAGCCTAGAAAACTTATTACTCGGTTTAAATGCCTTTATAATCCCATTATTGAATTTATTTTGAATTGTTTTTACATTTTTTGATTAAAACAGGTTGTAATTGATTGTTTGCCTCGGGAAACATGGAGCGAAAACCATCCATTGTCAAGAAAAGATCATTTATAGTCACTCATGCCTAGCAAAGCCTTATTACTCGGTTTAAATGCCTTTATAATCCCATTATTGAATTTATTTTGAATTTTTTTTACATTTTTTGATTAAAACAGATTGTAATTGATTGTTTACCTCGGGAAACATGGAGCGAAAGCCATCCATTGTCAAGAAAAGATCATTTATAGTCACTCATGCCTAGAAAAGCCTTATTACTCGGTTCAAATGCCTTTATAATCCCATTATTGAATTTATTTTGAATTTTTTTTATATTTTTTGATTAAAACAGATTGTAATTGATTGTTTGCCTCAGGAAACATGGAGCGAAAGCCATCCATTGTCAAGAAAAGATCATTTATAGCCACTCATGCCTAGAAAAGCCTTATTACTCGGTTTAAATGCCTTTATAATCCCATTATCGAATTTATTTTGAATTGTTTTTACATTTTTTGATTAAAACAGATTGTAATTGATTGTTTGCCTCGGGAAAATGGAGCGAAAGCCCTCCATTGTCAAGAAAAGATCATTTATAGCCACTCAAGCCTAGAAAACTTATTACTCGGTTTAAATGCCTTTATAATCCCATTATTGAATTTATTTTGAATTGTTTTTACATTTTTTGATTAAAACAGGTTGTAATTGATTGTTTGCCTCGGGAAACATGGAGCGAAAACCATCCATTGTCAAGAAAAGATCATTTATAGTCACTCATGCCTAGCAAAGCCTTATTACTCGGTTTAAATGCCTTTATAATCCCATTATTGAATTTCTTTTGAATTTTTTTTACATTTTTTGATTAAAACAGATTCTAATTGATTGTTTACCTTGGGAAATATGGAGCGAAAGCCATCCATTGTCAAGAAAAGATCATTTATAGTCACTCATGCCTAGAAAAGCCTTATTACTCGGTTTAAATGCCTTTATAATCCCATTATTGAATTTATTTTGAATTTTTTTTACATTTTTTGATTAAAACAGATTCTAATTGATTGTTTACCTTGGGAAATATGGAGCGAAAGCCATCCATTGTCAAGAAAAGATCATTTATAGTCACTCATGCCTAGAAAAGCCTTATTACTCGGTTTAAATGCCTTTATAATCCCATTATTGAATTTATTTTGAATTGTTTTTACATTTTTTGATTAAAACAGATTGTAATTGATTGTTTGCCTCGGGAAACATGGAGCGAAAGCCATCCATTGTCAAGAAAAGATCATTTATAGCCACTCATGCCTAGAAAAGCCTTATTACTCGGTTTAAATGCCTTTATAATCCCATTATTGAATTTATTTTGAATTGTTTTTATATTTTTTGGTTAAAACAGATTGTAATTGATTGTTTGCCATGGGAAACATGGAGCGAAAGCCATCCATTGTCAAGAAAAGATCATTTATAGCCACTCATGCCTAGAAAAGCCTTATTTCTCGGTTTAAATGCCTTTATAATCCCATTATTGAATTTATTTTAAATTGTTTTTACATGTTTTGATTAAAACAGGTTGTAATTGATTGTTTGCCTCGGGAAACATGGAGCGAAAGCCATCCATTGTCAAGAAAAGATCATTTATAGCCACTCATGCCTAGAAAAGCCTTATTACTCGATTTAAATGCCTTTATAATCCCATTATTGAATTTATTTTGAATTGTTTTTACATTTTTTGATTAAAACAGGTTGTAATTGATTGTTTGCCTCGGGAAACATGGAGCGAAAACCATCCATTGTGAAGAAAAGATCATTTATAGTCACTCATGCCTAGAAAAGCCTTATTACTCGGTTTAAATGCCTTTATAATCCCATTATTGAATTCATTTTGAATTTTTTTTACATTTTTTGATTAAAATAGATTGTAATTGATTGTTTACCTTGGGAAATATGGAGCGAAAGCCATCCATTGTCAAGAAAAGATCATTTTATAGTCACTCATGCCTAGAAAAGCCTTATTACTCGGTTTAAATGCCTTTATAATCCCATTATTGAATTTATTTTGAATTGTTTTATATTTTTTGATTAAAACAGATTGTAATTGATTGTTTGCCGTGGGAAACATGGAGCGAAAGCCATCCATTGTCAAGAAAAGATCAATTATAGTCACTCATGCCTAGAAAAGCATTATTACTCGATTTAAATGCCTTTATAATCCCATTATTGAATTTATTTTGAATTTTTTTTACATTTTTTGATTAAAACAGATTGTAATTGATTGTTTGCCTCAGGAAACATGGAGCGAAAGCCATCCATTGTCAAGAAAAGATCATTTATAGCCACTCATGCCTAGAAAAGCCTTATTACTCGGTTTAAATGCCTTTATAATCCCATTATTGAATTTATTTTGAATTTTTTTTACATTTTTTGATTAAAACAGATTGTAATTGATTGTTTGCCTCAGGAAACATGGAGCGAAAGCCATCCATTGTCAAGAAAAGATCATTTATAGTCACTCATGCCTAGAAAAGCCTTTTACTCGGTTTAAATGCCTTTATAATCCCATTATTGAATTTATTTTGAATTTTTTTTACATTTTTTGATTAAAACAGATTGTAATTGATTGTTTACCTCGGGAAACATGGAGCGAAAGCCATCCATTGTCAAGAAAAGATCATTTATAGTCACTCATGCCTAGAAAAGCCTTATTACTCGGTTCAAATGCCTTTATAATCCCATTATTGAATTTATTTTGAATTTTTTTTACATTTTTTGATTAAAACAGATTGTAATTGATTGTTTGCCTCAGGAAACATGGAGCGAAAGCCATCCATTGTCAAGAAAAGATCATTTATAGCCACTCATGCCTAGAAAAGCCTTATTACTCGGTTTAAATGCCTTTATAATCCCATTATTGAATTTATTTTGAATTGTTTTTACATTTTTTGATTAAAACAGATTGTAATTGATTGTTTGCCTCAGGACACATGGAGCGAAAGCCATCCATTGTCAAGAAAAGATCATTTATAGTCACTCATGCCTAGAAAAGCCTTATTACTCGGTTTAAATGCCTTTATAATCCCATTATTGAATTTATTTTGAATTTTTTTTACATTTTTTGATTAAAACAAATTGTAATTGATTGTTTACCTTGGGAAATATGGAGCGAAAGCCATCCATTGTCAAGAAAAGATCATTTATAGTCACTCATGCCTAGAAAAGCCTTATTACTCGGTTTAAATGCTTTTATAATCCCATTATTGAATTTATTTTGAATTGTTTTTACATTTTTTGATTAAAACAGATTGTAATTGATTGTTTGCCTTGGGAAACATGGAGCGAAAGCCATCCATTGTCAAGAAAAGCTCATTTACAGTCACTCATGCCTAGAAAAGCCTTATTACTCGGTTTAAATGCGTTTATAATCCCATTATTGAAGTTATTTTGAATTGTTTTTATATTTTTTTGATTAAAACAGATTGTAATTGATTGTTTGCCTTGGGAAACATGGATCGAAAGCCATCCATCGTCAAGAAAAGTTCATTTATGGTCACTCATGCCTAGAAAAGCCTTAATACTCGTTTTAAATGCCTTTATAATCCCATAATTGAATTTAATTTGAATCTTTTTACATTTTTTGATTAAAACAGATTCTAATTGATTGTTTGCCTCGGGAAACGTGGAGTGAAAGCCATCCATTGTCAAGAAAAGATCATTTATAGTCACTCATGCCTAGAAAAGCCTTATTACTCGGTTTTAATGCCTTTATAATCACATTATTGAATTCATTTTGAATTGTTTTTACATTTTTTGATTAAAACAGATTGTAATTGATTGTTTTCCTCGGGAAACATGGAGCGAAAGCCATCCATAGTCAAGAAAAGTTCATTTATAGTCACTTATGCCTAGCAAAGCCTTATTACTCGGTTTAAATGCCTTTATAATCCCATTATCGAATTTATTTTGAATTGTTTTTACATTTTTTGATTAAAACAGATTGTAATTGATTGTTTGCCTCAGGAAACATGGAGCGAAAGCCATCCATTGTCAAGAAAAGATCATTTATAGCCACTCATGCCTAGAAAAGCCTTATTACTCGGTTTAAATGCCTTTATAATCCCATTAATGAATTTATTTTGAATTGTTTTTACATTTTTTGATTAAAACAGATTGTAATTGATTGTTTGCCTCGGGAAACATGGAGCGAAAGCCATCCATTGTCAAGAAAAGATCATTTATAGCCACTCACGCCTAGAAAAGCCTTATTACTCGGTTTAAATGCCTTTATAATCCCATTATTGAATTTATTTTGAATTGTTTTTACATTTTTTGATTAAAACAGATTGTAATTGATTGTTTGCCTCAGGAAACATGGAGCGAAAGCCATCCATTGTCAAGAAAAGATCATTTATAGTCACTCATGCCTAGAAAAGCCTTATTACTCGGTTTAAATGCCTTTATAATCCCATTATTGAATTTATTTTGAATTTTTTTTACATTTTTTGATTAAAACAGATTGTAATTGATTGTTTACCTCGGGAAACATGGAGCGAAAGCCATCCATTGTCAAGAAAAGATCATTTATAGTCACTCATGCCTAGAAAAGCCTTATTACTTAGTTTAAATGCCTTTATAATCCCATTATTGAATTTATTTTGAATTGTTTTTACATTTTTGATTAAAACAGTATGTAATTGATTGTTTGCCTCGTGAAATATGGAGCGAAAGCCATCCATTGTCAAGAAAAGATCATTTATAGTCACTCATGCCTAGAAAAGCCTTATTACTCGGTTTAAATGCCTTTATAATCCCATTATTGAATTTATTTTGAATTGTTTTTACATTTTTTGATTAAAACAGATTGTAATTGATTGTTTGCCTCGGGAAACATGAAGCGAAAACCATCCATTGTCAAGAAAAGGTCATTTATAGTCACTCATGCCTAGAAAAGCCTTATTACTCGGTTTAAATGCCTTTATAATCCCATTATTGAATTTATTTTGAATTTTTTTTACATTTTTTGATTAAAACAGATTGTAATTGATTGTTTGCCTTGGGAAACATGGAGCGAAAGCCATCCATAGTCAAGAAAAGTTCATTTATAGTCACTTATGCCTAGCAAAGCCTTATTACTCGGTTTAAATGCCTTTATAATCCCATTATTGAATTTATTTTGAATTGTTTTTACATTTTTTGATTAAAACAGATTGTAATTGATTGTTTGCCTCGGGAAACATGGAGCGAAAGACATCCATTGTCAAGAAAAGATCATTTATAGCCACTCATGCCTAGAAAAGCCTTATTACTCGGTTTGAATGCCTTTATAATCCCATTATTGAATTTATTTTGAATTGTTTTTACATTTTTTGATTAAAACAGATTGTAATTGATTGTTTGCCTCGGGAAACATGAAGCGAAAACCATCCATTGTCAAGAAAAGATCATTTATAGTCACTCATGCCTAGAAAAGCCTTATTACTCGGTTTAAATGCCTTTATAATCCCATTATTGAATTTATTTTGAATGTTTTTGACATTTTTTGATTACAACAGATTGTAATTGATTGTTTGCCTCGGGAAACATGGAGCGAAAGCCATCCATTGTAAAGAAAAGATCATTTATAGCCACTTATGCCTAGAAAAGCCTTATTACTCGGTTTAAATGCCTTTATAATCCCATTATTGAATTTATTTTGAATTGTTTTTACATTTTTTGATTAAAACAGATTGTAATTGATTGTTTGCCTCGGGAAACATGAAGCGAAAACCATCCATTGTCAAGAAAAGGTCATTTATAGTCACTCATGCATAGAAAAGCCTTATTACTCGGTTTAAATGCCTTTATAATCCCATTATTGAATTTATTTTGAATTTTTTTTACATTTTTTGATTAAAACAGATTGTAATTGATTGTTTGCCTCGGGAAACATGGAGCGAAAGCCATCCATAGTCAAGAAAAGTTCATTTATAGTCACTTATGCCTAGCAAAGCCTTATTACTCGGTTTAAATGCCTTTATAATCCCATTATTGAATTTATTTTGAATTTTTTTTACATTTTTTGATTAAAACAAATTGTAATTGATTGTTTACCTTGGGAAATATGGAGCGAAAGCCATCCATTGTCAAGAAAAGATCATTTATAGTCACTCATGCCTAGAAAAGCCTTATTACTCGGTTTAAATGCTTTTATAATCCCATTATTGAATTTATTTTGAATTGTTTTTACATTTTTTGATTAAAACAGATTGTAATTGATTGTTTGCCTTGGGAAACATGGAGCGAAAGCCATCCACTGTCAAGAAAAGCTCATTTACATTCACTCATGCCTAGAAAAGCCTTATTACTCGGTTTAAATGCGTTTATAATCCCATTATTGAAGTTATTTTGAATTGTTTTTATATTTTTTTGATTAAAACAGATTGTAATTGATTGTTTGCCTTGGGAAACATGGATCGAAAGCCATCCATCGTCAAGAAAAGTTCATTTATGGTCACTCATGCCTAGAAAAGCCTTAATACTCGTTTTAAATGCCTTTATAATCCCATAATTGAATTTAATTTGAATCTTTTTACATTTTTTGATTAAAACAGATTCTAATTGATTGTTTGCCTCGGGAAACGTGGAGTGAAAGCCATCCACTGTCAAGAAAAGATCATTTATAGTCACTCATGCCTAGAAAAGCCTTATTACTCGGTTTTAATGCCTTTATAATCACATTATTGAATTTATTTTGAATTGTTTTTACATTTTTTGATTAAAACAGATTGTAATTGATTGTTTTCCTCGGGAAACATGGAGCGAAAGCCATCCATAGTCAAGAAAAGTTCATTTATAGTCACTTATGCCTAGCAAAGCCTTATTACTCGGTTTAAATGCCTTTATAATCCCATTATCGAATTTATTTTGAATTGTTTTTACATTTTTTGATTAAAACAGATTGTAATTGATTGTTTGCCTCAGGAAACATGGAGCGAAAGCCATCCATTGTCAAGAAAAGATCATTTATAGCCACTCATGCCTAGAAAAGCCTTATTACTCGGTTTAAATGCCTTTATAATCCCATTATTGAATTTATTTTGAATTGTTTTTACTTTTTTGATTAAAACAGGTTGTAATTGATTGTTTGCCTCGGGAAACATGGAGCGAAAACCATCCATTGTCAAGAAAAGATCATTTATAGTCACTCATGCCTAGAAAAGCCTTATTACTCGGTTTAAATGCCTTTATAATCCCATTTTTGAATTTATTTTGAATTTTTTTACATTTTTTGATTAAAACAGATTGTAATTGATTGTTTGCCTCGGGAAACATGGAGCGAAAGCCATCCATTGTCAAGAAAAGATCATTTATAGCCACTCACGCCTAGAAAAGCCTTATTACTCGGTTTAAATGCCTTTATAATCCCATTATTGAATTTATTTTGAATTGTTTTTACATTTTTTGATTAAAACAGATTGTAATTGATTGTTTGCCTCAGGAAACATGGAGCGAAAGCCATCCATTGTCAAGAAAAGATCATTTATAGTCACTCATGCCTAGAAAAGCCTTATTACTCGGTTTAAATGCCTTTATAATCCCATTATTGAATTTATTTTGAATTTTTTTTACATTTTTTGATTAAAACAGATTGTAATTGATTGTTTACCTCGAGAAACATGGAGCGAAAGCCATCCATTGTCAAGAAAAGATCATTTATAGTCACTCATGCCTAGAAAAGCCTTATTACTCGGTTTTAATGCCTTTATAATCACATTATTGAATTTATTTTGAATTGTTTTTACATTTTTTGATTAAAACAGATTGTAATTGATTGTTTTCCTCGGGAAACATGGAGCGAAAGCCATCCATAGTCAAGAAAAGTTCATTTATAGTCACTTATGCCTAGCAAAGCCTTATTACTCGGTTTAAATGCCTTTATAATCCCATTATCGAATTTATTTTGAATTGTTTTTACATTTTTTGATTAAAACAGATTGTAATTGATTGTTTGCCTCAGGAAACATGGAGCGAAAGCCATCCATTGTCAAGAAAAGATCATTTATAGCCACTCATGCCTAGAAAAGCCTTATTACTCGGTTTAAATGCCTTTATAATCCCATTATTGAATTTATTTTGAATTGTTTTTACTTTTTTGATTAAAACAGGTTGTAATTGATTGTTTGCCTCGGGAAACATGGAGCGAAAACCATCCATTGTCAAGAAAAGATCATTTATAGTCACTCATGCCTAGAAAAGCCTTATTACTCGGTTTAAATGCCTTTATAATCCCATTTTTGAATTTATTTTGAATTTTTTTACATTTTTTGATTAAAACATATTGTAATTGATTGTTTGCCTCGGGAAACATGGAGCGAAAGCCATCCATTGTCAAGAAAAGATCATTTATAGCCACTCACGCCTAGAAAAGCCTTATTACTCGGTTCAAATGCCTTTATAATCCCATTATTGAATTTATTTTGAATTTTTTTTACATTTTTTGATTAAAACAGATTGTAATTGATTGTTTGCCTCAGGAAACATGGAGCGAAAGCCATCCATTGTCAAGAAAAGATCATTTATAGCCACTCATGCCTAGAAAAGCCTTATTACTCGGTTTAAATGCCTTTATAATCCCATTATTGAATTTATTTTGAATTGTTTTTACATTTTTTGATTAAAACAGATTGTAATTGATTGTTTGCCTCAGGACACATGGAGCGAAAGCCATCCATTGTCAAGAAAAGATCATTTATAGTCACTCATGCCTAGAAAAGCCTTATTACTCGGTTTAAATGCCTTTATAATCCCATTATTGAATTTATTTTGAATTTTTTTTACATTTTTTGATTAAAACAAATTGTAATTGATTGTTTACCTTGGGAAATATGGAGCGAAAGCCATCCATTGTCAAGAAAAGATCATTTATAGTCACTCATGCCTAGAAAAGCCTTATTACTCGGTTTAAATGCTTTTATAATCCCATTATTGAATTTATTTTGAATTGTTTTTACATTTTTTGATTAAAACAGATTGTAATTGATTGTTTGCCTTGGGAAACATGGAGCGAAAGCCATCCATTGTCAAGAAAAGCTCATTTACAGTCACTCATGCCTAGAAAAGCCTTATTACTCGGTTTAAATGCGTTTATAATCCCATTATTGAAGTTATTTTGAATTGTTTTTATATTTTTTTGATTAAAACAGATTGTAATTGATTGTTTGCCTTGGGAAACATGGATCGAAAGCCATCCATCGTCAAGAAAAGTTCATTTATGGTCACTCATGCCTAGAAAAGCCTTAATACTCGTTTTAAATGCCTTTATAATCCCATAATTGAATTTAATTTGAATCTTTTTACATTTTTTGATTAAAACAGATTCTAATTGATTGTTTGCCTCGGGAAACGTGGAGTGAAAGCCATCCATTGTCAAGAAAAGATCATTTATAGTCACTCATGCCTAGAAAAGCCTTATTACTCGGTTTTAATGCCTTTATAATCACATTATTGAATTCATTTTGAATTGTTTTTACATTTTTTGATTAAAACAGATTGTAATTGATTGTTTTCCTCGGGAAACATGGAGCGAAAGCCATCCATAGTCAAGAAAAGTTCATTTATAGTCACTTATGCCTAGCAAAGCCTTATTACTCGGTTTAAATGCCTTTATAATCCCATTATCGAATTTATTTTGAATTGTTTTTACATTTTTTGATTAAAACAGATTGTAATTGATTGTTTGCCTCAGGAAACATGGAGCGAAAGCCATCCATTGTCAAGAAAAGATCATTTATAGCCACTCATGCCTAGAAAAGCCTTATTACTCGGTTTAAATGCCTTTATAATCCCATTATTGAATTTATTTTGAATTGTTTTTACATTTTTTGATTAAAACAGGTTGTAATTGATTGTTTGCCTCGGGAAACATGGAGCGAAAACCATCCATTGTCAAGAAAAGATCATTTATAGTCACTCATGCCTAGAAAAGCCTTATTACTCGGTTTAAATGCCTTTATAATCCCATTATTGAATTTATTTTGAATTTTTTTACATTTTTTGATTAAAACAGATTGTAATTGATTGTTTGCCTCGGGAAACATGGAGCGAAAGCCATCCATTGTCAAGAAAAGATCATTTATAGCCACTCACGCCTAGAAAAGCCTTATTACTCGGTTTAAATGCCTTTATAATCCCATTATTGAATTTATTTTGAATTGTTTTTACATTTTTTGATTAAAACAGATTGTAATTGATTGTTTGCCTCAGGAAACATGGAGCGAAAGCCATCCATTGTCAAGAAAAGATCATTTATAGTCACTCATGCCTAGAAAAGCCTTATTACTCGGTTTAAATGCCTTTATAATCCCATTATTGAATTTATTTTGAATTTTTTTTACATTTTTTGATTAAAACAGATTGTAATTGATTGTTTACCTCGAGAAACATGGAGCGAAAGCCATCCATTGTCAAGAAAAGATCATTTATAGTCACTCATGCCTAGAAAAGCCTTATTACTTAGTTTAAATGCCTTTATAATCCCATTATTGAATTTATTTTGAATTGTTTTTACATTTTTGATTAAAACAGTATGTAATTGATTGTTTGCCTCGTGAAATATGGAGCGAAAGCCATCCATTGTCAAGAAAAGATCATTTATAGTCACTCATGCCTAGAAAAGCCTTATTACTCGGTTTAAATGCCTTTATAATCCCATTATTGAATTTATTTTGAATTGTTTTTACATTTTTTGATTAAAACAGATTGTAATTGATTGTTTGCCTCGGGAAACATGAAGCGAAAACCATCCATTGTCAAGAAAAGGTCATTTATAGTCACTCATGCCTAGAAAAGCCTTATTACTCGGTTTAAATGCCTTTATAATCCCATTATTGAATTTATTTTGAATTTTTTTTACATTTTTTGATTAAAACAGATTGTAATTGATTGTTTGCCTTGGGAAACATGGAGCGAAAGCCATCCATAGTCAAGAAAAGTTCATTTATAGTCACTTATGCCTAGCAAAGCCTTATTACTCGGTTTAAATGCCTTTATAATCCCATTATTGAATTTATTTTGAATTGTTTTTACATTTTTTGATTAATACAGATTGTAATTGATTGTTTGCCTCGGGAAACATGGAGCGAAAGCCATCCATTGTCAAGAAAAGATCATTTATAGCCACTCATGCCTAGAAAAGCCTTATTACTCGGTTTGAATGCCTTTATAATCCCATTATTGAATTTATTTTGAATTGTTTTTACATTTTTTGATTAAAACAGATTGTAATTGATTGTTTGCCTCGGGAAACATGAAGCGAAAACCATCCATTGTCAAGAAAAGATCATTTATAGTCACTCATGCCTAGAAAAGCCTTATTACTCGGTTTAAATGCCTTTATAATCCCATTATTGAATTTATTTTGAATGTTTTTGACATTTTTTGATTAAAACAGATTGTAATTGATTGTTTGCCTCGGGAAACATGGAGCGAAAGCCATCCATTGTAAAGAAAAGATCATTTATAGCCACTCATGCCTAGAAAAGCCTTATTACTCGGTTTAAATGCCTTTATAATCCCATTATTGAATTTATTTTGAATTGTTTTTACATTTTTTGATTAAAACAGATTGTAATTGATTGTTTGCCTCGGGAAACATGAAGCGAAAACCATCCATTGTCAAGAAAAGGTCATTTATAGTCACTCATGCATAGAAAAGCCTTATTACTCGGTTTAAATGCCTTTATAATCCCATTATTGAATTTATTTTGAATTTTTTTTACATTTTTTGATTAAAACAGATTGTAATTGATTGTTTGCCTCGGGAAACATGGAGCGAAAGCCATCCATAGTCAAGAAAAGTTCATTTATAGTCACTTATGCCCAGCAAAGCCTTATTACTCGGTTTAAATGCCTTTATAATCCCATTATTGAATTTATTTTGAATTGTTTTTACATTTTTTGATTAAAACTTATTGTAATTGATTTTTTGCCTCGGGAAACATGGAGCGAAAGCCATCCATTGTCAAGAAAAGATCATTTATAGTCACTCATGCCTAGAAAAGCCTTATTACTCGGTTTAAATGCCTTTATAATCCCATTATTGAAGTTATTTTCAATTATTTTTATATTTTTTGATTAAAACAGATTGTAATTGATTGTTTGCCTTGGGAAACATGGAGCGAAAGCCATCCATCGTCAAGAAAAGTTCATTTATAGTCACTCATGCCTAGAAAAGCCTTAATACTCGTTTTAAATGCTTTTATAATCCCTTAATTTGAATCTTTTTACATTTTTTGATTAAAACAGATTCTAATTGATTGTTTGCCTCGGGAAACGTGGAGTGAAAGCCATCCATTGTCAAGAAAAGATCATTTATAGTCACTCATGCCTAGAAAAGCCTTATTACTCGGTTTAAATGCCTTTATAATCCCATTATTGAATTTATTTTGAATTTTTTTACATTTTTTGATTAAAACATATTGTAATTGATTGTTTGCCTCGGGAAACATGGAGCGAAAGCCATCCATTGTCAAGAAAAGATCATTTATAGCCACTCATGCCTAGAAAAGCCTTATTACTCGGTTTAAATGCCTTTATAATCCCATTATTGAATTTATTTTGAATTGTTTTTACATTTTTTGATTAAAACAGATTGTAATTGATTGTTTGCCTTGGGAAACATGGAGCGAAAACCATCCATTGTCAAGAAAAGATCAGTTATAGTCACTCATGCCTAGAAAAGCCTTATTACTCGGTTTAAATGCCTTTATAATCCCATTATTGAATTTATTTTGAATTTTTTTTACATTTTTTGATGAAAACATATTGTAATTTATTGTTTACCTCGAGAAACATGGAGCGAAAGCCATCCATAGTCAAGAAAAGTTCATTTATAGTCACTTATGCCTAGCAAAGCCTTATTACTCGGTTTAAATGCCTTTATAATCCCATTATTGAATTTATTTTGAATTTTTTTTTACATTTTTTGATTAAAACTTATTGTAATTGATTGTTTGCCTCGGGAAACATGGAGCAAAACCCATCCATTGTCAAGAATAGATCATTTATAGTCACTCATGCCTAGAAAAGCCTTATTACTCGGTTTAAATGCTTTTATAATCCCATTATTGAATTTATTTTGAATTGTTTTTACATTTTTTGATTAAAACAGATTGTAATTGATTGTTTGCCTTGGGAAACATGGAGCGAAAGCCATCCATTGTCAAGAAAAGTTCATTTACAGTCACTCATGCCTAGAAAAGCCTTATTACTCGGTTTAAATGCGTTTATAATCCCATTATTGAAATTATTTTGAATTGTTTTTATCTTTTTTGATTAAAACAGATTGTAATTGATTGTTTGCCTTGGGAAACATGGAGCGAAAGCCATCCATCGTCAAGAAAAGTTCATTTATAGTCACTCATGCCTAGAAAAGCCTTAATACTCGTTTTAAATGCTTTTATAATCCCATAATTGAATTTAATTTGAATCTTTTTACATTTTTTGATTAAAACAGATTCTAATTGATTGTTTGCCTCGGGAAACGTGGAGTGAAAGCCATCCATTGTCAAGAAAAGATCATTTATAGTCACTCATGCCTAGAAAAGCCTTATTACTCGGTTTTAATGCCTTTATAATCCCATTATTGAATTTATTTTGAATTGTTTTTACATTTTTTGATTAAAACAGATTGTAATTGATTGTTTTCCTCGGGAAACATGGAGCGAAAGCCATCCATAGTCAAGAAAAGTTCATTTATAGTCACTTATGCCTAGCAAAGCCTTATTACTCGGTTTAAATGCCTTTATAATCCCATTATCGAATTTATTTTGAATTGTTTTTACATTTTTTGATTAAAACAGATTGTAATTGATTGTTTGCCTCGGGAAACATGGACCGAAAGCCCTCCATTGTCAAGAAAAGATCATTTATAGCCACTCATGCCTAGAAAACTTATTACTCGGTTTAAATGCCTTTATAATCCCATTATTGAATTTATTTTGAATTGTTTTTACATTTTTTGATTAAAACAGGTTGTAATTGATTGTTTGCCTCGGGAAACATGGAGCGAAAGCCATCCATTGTCAAGAAAAGATCATTTATAGCCACTCATGCCTAGAAAAGCCTTATTTCTCGGTTTAAATGCCTTTATAATCCCATTATTGAATTTATTTTGAATTGTTTTTACATGTTTTGATTAAAACAGGTTGTAATTGATTGTTTGCCTCGGGAAACATGGAGCGAAAGCCATCCATTGTCAAGAAAAGATCATTTATAGCCACTCATGCCTAGAAAAGCCTTATTACTCGATTTAAATGCCTTTATAATCCCATTATTGAATTTATTTTGAATTGTTTTTACATTTTTTGATTAAAACAGGTTGTAATTGATTGTTTGCCTCGGGAAACATGGAGCGAAAACCATCCATTGTCAAGAAAAGATCATTTATAGTCACTCATGCCTAGAAAAGCCTTATTACTCGGTTTAAATGCCTTTATAATCCCATTATTGAATTCATTTTGAATTTTTTTTTACATTTTTTGATTAAAATAGATTGTAATTGATTGTTTACCTTGGGAAATATGGAGCGAAAGCCATCCATTGTCAAGAAAAGATCATTTTTTAGTCACTCATGCCTAGAAAAGCCTTATTACTCGGTTTAAATGCCTTTATAATCCCATTATTGAATTTATTTTGAATTGTTTTATATTTTTTGATTAAAACAGATTGTAATTGATTGTTTGCCGTGGGAAACATGGAGCGAAAGCCATCCATTGTCAAGAAAAGATCATTTATAGTCACTCATGCCTAGAAAAGCCTTATTACTCGGTTTAAATGCCTTTATAATCCCATTATTGAATTTATTTTGAATTTTTTTTACATTTTTTGATTAAAACAGATTGTAATTGATTGTTTGCCTCAGGAAACATGGAGCGAAAGCCATCCATTGTCAAGAAAAGATCATTTATAGCCACTCATGCCTAGAAAAGCCTTATTACTCGGTTTAAATGCCTTTATAATCCCATTATTGAATTTTTTTTGAATTTTTTTTACATTTTTTGATTAAAACAGATTGTAATTGATTGTTTGCCTCAGGAAACATGGAGCGAAAGCCATCCATTGTCAAGAAAAGATCATTTATAGTCACTCATGCCTAGAAAAGCCTTTTACTCGGTTTAAATGCCTTTATAATCCCATTATTGAATTTATTTTGAATTTTTTTTATATTTTTTGATTAAAACAGATTGTAATTGATTGTTTACCTCGGGAAACATGGAGCGAAAGCCATCCATTGTCAAGAAAAGATCATTTATAGTCACTCATGCCTAGAAAAGCCTTATTACTCGGTTTAAATGCCTTTATAATCCCATTATTGAATTTATTTTGAATTTTTTTTACATTTTTTGATTAAAACAGATTGTAATTGATTGTTTGCCTCGGGAAACATTGAGCGAAAGCCATCCATTGTCAAGAAAAGATCATTTATAGCCACTCATGCCTAGAAAAGCCTTATTACTCGGTTTAAATGCCTTTATAATCCCATTATTGAATTTATTTTGAATTGTTTTTACATTTTTTGATTAAAACAGATTGTAATTGATTGTTTGCCTCAGGAAACATGGAGCGAAAGCCATCCATTGTCAAGAAAAGATCATTTATAGTCACTCATGCCTAGAAAAGCCTTATTACTCGGTTTAAATGCCTTTATAATCCCATTATTGAATTTATTTTGAATTTTTTTTACATTTTTTGATTAAAACAAATTGTAATTGATTGTTTACCTTGGGAAATATGGAGCGAAAGCCATCCATTGTCAAGAAAAGATCATTTATAGTCACTCATGCCTAGAAAAGCCTTATTACTCGGTTTAAATGCTTTTATAATCCCATTATTGAATTTATTTTGAATTGTTTTTACATTTTTTGATTAAAACAGATTGTAATTGATTGTTTGGCTCGGGAAACATGGAGCGAAAGCCATCCATTGTCAAGAAAAGCTCATTTACAGTCACTCATGCCTAGAAAAGCCTTATTACTCGGTTTAAATGCCTTTATAATCCCATTATTGAATTTATTTTGAATTGTTTTTACATTTTTTGATTAAAACAGATTGTAATTGATTGTTTTCCTCGGGAAACATGGACCGAAAGCCCTCCATTGTCAAGAAAAGATCATTTATAGCCACTCATGCCTAGAAAACTTATTACTCGGTTTAAATGCCTTTATAATCCCATTATTGAATTTATTTTGAATTGTTTTTACATTTTTTGATTAAAACAGATTGTAATTGATTGTTTGCCTCGGGAAACATGGAGCGAAAGCCATCCATTGTCAAGAAAAGATCATTTATAGCCACTCATGCCTAGAAAAGCCTTATTACTCGGTTTAAATGCCTTTATAATCCCATTATTGAATTTATTTTGAATTGTTTTTACATTTTTTGATTAAAACAGATTGTAATTGATTGTTTGTCTTGGGAAACATGGAGCGGAAACCATCCATTGTCAAGAAAAGATCAGTTATAGTCACTCATGCCTAGAAAAGCCTTATTACTCGGTTTAAATGCCTTTATAATCCCATTATTGAATTTATTTTGAATTTTTTTTACATATTTTGATTAAAACATATTGTAATTTATTGTTTACCTCGGGAAACATGGAGCGAAAGCCATCCATAGTCAAGAAAAGTTCATTTATAGTCACTTATGCCTAGCAAAGCCTTATTACTCGGTTTAAATGCCTTTATAATCCCATTATTGAATTTATTTTGAATTTTTTTTTACATTTTTTGATTAAAACTTATTGTAATTGATTGTTTGCCTCGGGAAACATGGAGCAAAACCCATCCATTGTCAAGAATAGATCATTTATAGTCACTCATGCCTAGAAAAGCCTTATTACTCGGTTTAAATGCTTTTATAATCCCATTATTGAATTTATTTTGAATTGTTTTTACATTTTTTGATTAAAACAGATTGTAATTGATTGTTTGCCTCGGGAAACATGGAGCGAAAGCCATCCATTGTCAAGAAAAGTTCATTTACAGTCACTCATGCCTAGAAAAGCCTTATTACTCGGTTTAAATGCGTTTGTAATCCCATTATTGAAGTTATTTGGAATTGTTTTTATATTTTTTGATTAAAACAGATTGTAATTGATTGTTTGCCTTGGGAAACATGGAGCGAAAGCCATCCATCGTCAAGAAAAGTTCATTTATAGTCACTCATGCCTAGAAAAGCCTTAATACTCGTTTTAAATGCTTTTATAATCCCATAATTGAATTTAATTTGAATCTTTTTACATTTTTTGATTAAAACAGATTCTAATTGATTGTTTGCCTCGGGAAACGTGGAGTGAAAGCCATCTATTGTCAAGAAAAGATCATTTATAGTCACTCATGCCTAGAAAAGCCTTATTACTCGGTTTTAATGCCTTTATAATCCCATTATTGAATTTATTTTGAATTGTTTTTACATTTTTTGATTAAAACAGATTGTAATTGATTGTTTTCCTCGGGAAACATGGAGCGAAAGCCATCCATAGTCAAGAAAAGTTCATTTATAGTCACTTATGCCTAGCAAAGCCTTATTACTCGGTTTAAATGCCTTTATAATCCCATTATCGAATTTATTTTGAATTGTTTTTACATTTTTTGATTAAAACAGATTGTAATTGATTGTTTGCCTCGGGAAACATGGAGCGAAAGCCCTCCATTGTCAAGAAAAGATCATTTATAGCCACTCATGCCTGGAAAACTTATTACTCGGTTTAAATGCCTTTATAATCCCATTATTGAATTTATTTTGAATTGTTTTTACATTTTTTGATTAAAACAGGTTGTAATTGATTGTCTGCCTCGGGAAACATGGAGCGAAAACCATCCGTTGTCAAGAAAAGATCATTTATAGTCACTCATGCCTAGCAAAGCCTTATTACTCGGTTTAAATGCCTTTATAATCCCATTATTGAATTTATTTTGAATTGTTTTTATATTTTTTGATTAAAACAGATTGTAATTGATTGTTTGCCGTGGGAAACATGGAGCAAAAGCCATCCATTGTCAAGAAAAGATCATTTATAGTCACTCATGCCTAGAAAAGCCTTATTACTCGGTTTAAATGCCTTTATAATCCCACTATTGAATTTATTTTGAATTTTTTTTACATTTTTTGATTAAAACAGATTCTAATTGATTGTTTACCTTGGGAAATATGGAGCGAAAGCCATCCATTGTCAAGAAAAGATCATTTATAGTCACTCATGCCTAGAAAAGCCTTATTACTCAGTTTAAATGCCTTTATAATCCCATTATTGATTTTATTTTGAATTGTTTTTACATTTTTTGATTAAAACAGATTGTAATTGATTGTTTGCCTCGGGAAACATGGAGCGAAAGCCATCCATTGTCAAGAAAAGATCATTTATAGCCACTCATGCCTAGAAAAGCCTTATTACTCGGTTTAAATGCCTTTATAATCCCATTATTGAATTTATTTTGAATTGTTTTTATATTTTTTGGTTAAAACAGATTGTAATTGATTGTTTGCCATGGGAAACATGGAGCGAAAGCCATCCATTGTCAAGAAAAGATCATTTATAGCCACTCATGCCTAGAAAAGCCTTATTTCTCGGTTTAAATGCCTTTATAATCCCATTATTGAATTTATTTTGAATTGTTTTTACATGTTTTGATTAAAACAGGTTGTAATTGATTGTTTGCCTCGGGAAACATGGAGCGAAAGCCATCCATTGTCAAGAAAAGATCATTTATAGCCACTCATGCCTAGAAAAGCCTTATTACTCGATTTAAATGCCTTTATAATCCCATTATTGAATTTACTTTGAATTGTTTTTACATTTTTTGATTAAAACAGGTTGTAATTGATTGTTTGCCTCGGGAAACATGGAGCGAAAACCATCCATTGTCAAGAAAAGATCATTTATAGTCACTCATGCCTAGAAAAGCCTTATTACTCGGTTTAAATGCCTTTATAATCCCATTATTGAATTCATTTTGAATTTTTTTTACATTTTTTGATTAAAATAGATTGTAATTGATTGTTTACCTTGGGAAATATGGAGCGAAAGCCATCCATTGTCAAGAAAAGATCATTTTATAGTCACTCATGCCTAGAAAAGCCTTATTACTCGGTTTAAATGCCTTTATAATCCCATTATTGAATTTATTTTGAATTGTTTTATATTTTTTGATTAAAACAGATTGTAATTGATTGTTTGCCGTGGGAAACATGGAGCGAAAGCCATCCATTGTCAAGAAAAGATCATTTATAGTCACTCATGCCTAGAAAAGCCTTATTACTCGGTTTAAATGCCTTTATAATCCCATTATTCAATTTATTTTGAATTTTTTTTACATTTTTTGATTAAAACAGATTGTAATTGATTGTTTGCCTCAGGAAACGTGGAGCGAAAGCCATCCATTGTCAAGAAAAGATCATTTATAGTCACTCATGCCTAGAAAAGCCTTATTACTCGGTTTAAATGCCTTTATAATCCCATTATTGAATTTTTTTTGAATTTTTTTTACATTTTTTGATTAAAACAGATTGTAATTGATTGTTTGCCTCAGGAAACATGGAGCGAAAGCCATCCATTGTCAAGAAAAGATCATTTATAGTCACTCATGCCTAGAAAAGCCTTATTACTCGGTTTAAATGCCTTTATAATCCCATTATTGAATTTATTTTGAATTTTTTTTACATTTTTTGATTAAAACAAATTGTAATTGATTGTTTACCTTGGGAAATATGGAGCGAAAGCCATCCATTGTCAAGAAAAGATCATTTATAGTCACTCATGCCTAGAAAAGCCTTATTACTCGGTTTAAATGCTTTTATAATCCCATTATTGAATTTATTTTGAATTGTTTTTACATTTTTTGATTAAAACAGATTGTAATTGATTGTTTGCCTCGGGAAACATGGAGCGAAAGCCATCCATTGTCAAGAAAAGCTCATTTACAGTCACTCATGCCTAGAAAAGCCTTATTACTTGGTTTAAATGCGTTTATAATCCCATTATTGAAGTTATTTTGAATTGTTTTTATATTTTTTGATTAAAACAGATTGTAATTGATTGTTTGCCTTGGGAAACATGGAGCGAAAGCCATCCATCGTCAAGAAAAGTTCATTTATAGTCACTCATGCCTAGAAAAGCCTTAATACTCGTTTTAAATGCTTTTATAATCCCATAATTGAATTTAATTTGAATCTTTTTACATTTTTTGATTAAAACAGATTCTAATTGATTGTTTGCCTCGGGAAACGTGGAGTGAAAGCCATCCATTGTCAAGAAAAGATCATTTATAGTCACTCATGCCTAGAAAAGCCTTATTACTCGGTTTAAATGCCTTTATAATCCCATTATTGAATTTATTTTGAATTGTTTTTACATTTTTTGATTAAAACAGATTGTAATTGATTGTTTGCCTCGGGAAACATGGAGCGAAAGCCATCCATTGTCAAGAAAAGATCATTTATAGTCACTCATGCCTAGAAAAGCCTTATTACTCGGTTTAAATGCCTTTATAATCCCATTATTGAATTTATTTTGAATTGTTTTTATATTTTTTGATTAAAACAGATTGTAATTGATTGTTTGCCTTGGGAAACATGGAGCGAAAGCCATCCATCGTCAAGAAAAGTTCATTTATAGTCACTCATGCCTAGAAAAGCCTTAATACTCGTTTTAAATGCTTTTATAATCCCATAATTGAATTTAATTTGAATCTTTTTACATTTTTTGATTAAAACAGATTCTAATTGATTGTTTGCCTCGGGAAACGTGGAGTGAAAGCCATCCATTGTCAAGAAAAGATCATTTATAGTCACTCATGCCTAGAAAAGCCTTATTACTCGGTTTAAATGCCTTTATAATCCCATTATTGAATTTATTTTGAATTTTTTTACATTTTTTGATTAAAACATATTGTAATTGATTGTTTGCCTCGGGAAACATGGAGCGAAAGCCATCCATTGTCAAGAAAAGATCATTTATAGCCACTCATGCCTAGAAAAGCCTTATTACTCGGTTTAAATGCCTTTATAATCCCATTATTGAATTTATTTTGAATTGTTTTTACATTTTTTGATTAAAACAGATTGTAATTGATTGTTTGTCTTGGGAAACATGGAGCGGAAACCATCCATTGTCAAGAAAAGATCAGTTATAGTCACTCATGCCTAGAAAAGCCTTATTACTCGGTTTAAATGCCTTTATAATCCCATTATTGAATTTATTTTGAATTTTTTTTACATATTTTGATTAAAACATATTGTAATTTATTGTTTACCTCGGGAAACATGGAGCGAAAGCCATCCATAGTCAAGAAAAGTTCATTTATAGTCACTTATGCCTAGCAAAGCCTTATTACTCGGTTTAAATGCCTTTATAATCCCATTATTGAATTTATTTTGAATTTTTTTTTACATTTTTTGATTAAAACTTATTGTAATTGATTGTTTGCCTCGGGAAACATGGAGCAAAACCCATCCATTGTCAAGAATAGATCATTTATAGTCACTCATGCCTAGAAAAGCCTTATTACTCGGTTTAAATGCTTTTATAATCCCATTATTGAATTTATTTTGAATTGTTTTTACATTTTTTGATTAAAACAGATTGTAATTGATTGTTTGCCTCGGGAAACATGGAGCGAAAGCCATCCATTGTCAAGAAAAGTTCATTTACAGTCACTCATGCCTAGAAAAGCCTTATTACTCGGTTTAAATGCGTTTGTAATCCCATTATTGAAGTTATTTGGAATTGTTTTTATATTTTTTGATTAAAACAGATTGTAATTGATTGTTTGCCTTGGGAAACATGGAGCGAAAGCCATCCATCGTCAAGAAAAGTTCATTTATAGTCACTCATGCCTAGAAAAGCCTTAATACTCGTTTTAAATGCTTTTATAATCCCATAATTGAATTTAATTTGAATCTTTTTACATTTTTTGATTAAAACAGATTCTAATTGATTGTTTGCCTCGGGAAACGTGGAGTGAAAGCCATCTATTGTCAAGAAAAGATCATTTATAGTCACTCATGCCTAGAAAAGCCTTATTACTCGGTTTTAATGCCTTTATAATCCCATTATTGAATTTATTTTGAATTGTTTTTACATTTTTTGATTAAAACAGATTGTAATTGATTGTTTTCCTCGGGAAACATGGAGCGAAAGCCATCCATAGTCAAGAAAAGTTCATTTATAGTCACTTATGCCTAGCAAAGCCTTATTACTCGGTTTAAATGCCTTTATAATCCCATTATCGAATTTATTTTGAATTGTTTTTACATTTTTTGATTAAAACAGATTGTAATTGATTGTTTGCCTCGGGAAACATGGAGCGAAAGCCCTCCATTGTCAAGAAAAGATCATTTATAGCCACTCATGCCTGGAAAACTTATTACTCGGTTTAAATGCCTTTATAATCCCATTATTGAATTTATTTTGAATTGTTTTTACATTTTTTGATTAAAACAGGTTGTAATTGATTGTCTGCCTCGGGAAACATGGAGCGAAAACCATCCGTTGTCAAGAAAAGATCATTTATAGTCACTCATGCCTAGCAAAGCCTTATTACTCGGTTTAAATGCCTTTATAATCCCATTATTGAATTTATTTTGAATTGTTTTTATATTTTTTGATTAAAACAGATTGTAATTGATTGTTTGCCGTGGGAAACATGGAGCAAAAGCCATCCATTGTCAAGAAAAGATCATTTATAGTCACTCATGCCTAGAAAAGCCTTATTACTCGGTTTAAATGCCTTTATAATCCCACTATTGAATTTATTTTGAATTTTTTTTACATTTTTTGATTAAAACAGATTCTAATTGATTGTTTACCTTGGGAAATATGGAGCGAAAGCCATCCATTGTCAAGAAAAGATCATTTATAGTCACTCATGCCTAGAAAAGCCTTATTACTCAGTTTAAATGCCTTTATAATCCCATTATTGATTTTATTTTGAATTGTTTTTACATTTTTTGATTAAAACAGATTGTAATTGATTGTTTGCCTCGGGAAACATGGAGCGAAAGCCATCCATTGTCAAGAAAAGATCATTTATAGCCACTCATGCCTAGAAAAGCCTTATTACTCGGTTTAAATGCCTTTATAATCCCATTATTGAATTTATTTTGAATTGTTTTTATATTTTTTGGTTAAAACAGATTGTAATTGATTGTTTGCCATGGGAAACATGGAGCGAAAGCCATCCATTGTCAAGAAAAGATCATTTATAGCCACTCATGCCTAGAAAAGCCTTATTTCTCGGTTTAAATGCCTTTATAATCCCATTATTGAATTTATTTTGAATTGTTTTTACATGTTTTGATTAAAACAGGTTGTAATTGATTGTTTGCCTCGGGAAACATGGAGCGAAAGCCATCCATTGTCAAGAAAAGATCATTTATAGCCACTCATGCCTAGAAAAGCCTTATTACTCGATTTAAATGCCTTTATAATCCCATTATTGAATTTACTTTGAATTGTTTTTACATTTTTTGATTAAAACAGGTTGTAATTGATTGTTTGCCTCGGGAAACATGGAGCGAAAACCATCCATTGTCAAGAAAAGATCATTTATAGTCACTCATGCCTAGAAAAGCCTTATTACTCGGTTTAAATGCCTTTATAATCCCATTATTGAATTCATTTTGAATTTTTTTTACATTTTTTGATTAAAATAGATTGTAATTGATTGTTTACCTTGGGAAATATGGAGCGAAAGCCATCCATTGTCAAGAAAAGATCATTTTATAGTCACTCATGCCTAGAAAAGCCTTATTACTCGGTTTAAATGCCTTTATAATCCCATTATTGAATTTATTTTGAATTGTTTTATATTTTTTGATTAAAACAGATTGTAATTGATTGTTTGCCGTGGGAAACATGGAGCGAAAGCCATCCATTGTCAAGAAAAGATCATTTATAGTCACTCATGCCTAGAAAAGCCTTATTACTCGGTTTAAATGCCTTTATAATCCCATTATTCAATTTATTTTGAATTTTTTTTACATTTTTTGATTAAAACAGATTGTAATTGATTGTTTGCCTCAGGAAACGTGGAGCGAAAGCCATCCATTGTCAAGAAAAGATCATTTATAGCCACTCATGCCTAGAAAAGCGTTATTACTCGGTTTAAATGCCTTTATAATCCCATTATTGAATTTATTTTGAATTTTTTTTACATTTTTTGATTAAAACAGATTGTAATTGATTGTTTGCCTCAGGAAACATGGAGCGAAAGCCATCCATTGTCAAGAAAAGATCATTTATAGTCACTCATGCCTAGAAAAGCCTTTTACTCGGTTTAAATGCCTTTATAATCCCATTATTGAATTTATTTTGAATTTTTTTTACATTTTTTGATTAAAACAGATTGTAATTGATTGTTTACCTCGGGAAACATGGAGCGAAAGCCATCCATTGTCAAGAAAAGATCATTTATAGTCACTCATGCCTAGAAAAGCCTTATTACTCGGTTTAAATGCCTTTATAATCCCATTATTGAATTTATTTTGAATTTTTTTTACATTTTTTGATTAAAACAGATTGTAATTGATTGTTTGCCTCGGGAAACATGGAGCGAAAGCCATCCATTGTCAAGAAAAGATCATTTATAGCCACTCATGCCTAGAAAAGCCTTATTACTCGGTTTAAATGCCTTTATAATCCCATTATTGAATTTATTTTGAATTGTTTTTACATTTTTTGATTAAAACAGATTGTAATTGATTGTTTGCCTCAGGAAACATGGAGCGAAAGCCATCCATTGTCAAGAAAAGATCATTTATAGTCACTCATGCCTAGAAAAGCCTTATTACTCGGTTTAAATGCCTTTATAATCCCATTATTGAATTTATTTTGAATTTTTTTTACATTTTTTGATTAAAACAAATTGTAATTGATTGTTTACCTTGGGAAATATGGAGCGAAAGCCATCCATTGTCAAGAAAAGATCATTTATAGTCACTCATGCCTAGAAAAGCCTTATTACTCGGTTTAAATGCTTTTATAATCCCATTATTGAATTTATTTTGAATTGTTTTTACATTTTTTTGATTAAAACAGATTGTAATTGATTGTTTGCCTCGGGAAACATGGAGCGAAAGCCATCCATTGTCAAGAAAAGCTCATTTACAGTCACTCATGCCTAGAAAAGCCTTATTACTCGGTTTAAATGCGTTTATAATCCCATTATTGAAGTTATTTTGAATTGTTTTTACATTTTTTGATTAAAACAGATTGTAATTGATTGTTTGCCTCAGGAAACATGGAGCGAAAGCCATCCATTGTCAAGAAAAGATCATTTATAGTCACTCATGCCTAGAAAAGCCTTATTACTCGGTTTAAATGCCTTTATAATCCCATTATTGAATTTATTTTGAATTTTTTTTACATTTTTTGATTAAAACAAATTGTAATTGATTGTTTACCTTGGGAAATATGGAGCGAAAGCCATCCATTGTCAAGAAAAGATCATTTATAGTCACTCATGCCTAGAAAAGCCTTATTACTCGGTTTAAATGCTTTTATAATCCCATTATTGAATTTATTTTGAATTGTTTTTACATTTTTTGATTAAAACAGATTGTAATTGATTGTTTGCCTCGGGAAACATGGAGCGAAAGCCATCCATTGTCAAGAAAAGCTCATTTACAGTCACTCATGCCTAGAAAAGCCTTATTACTTGGTTTAAATGCGTTTATAATCCCATTATTGAAGTTATTTTGAATTGTTTTTATATTTTTTGATTAAAACAGATTGTAATTGATTGTTTGCCTTGGGAAACATGGAGCGAAAGCCATCCATCGTCAAGAAAAGTTCATTTATAGTCACTCATGCCTAGAAAAGCCTTAATACTCGTTTTAAATGCTTTTATAATCCCATAATTGAATTTAATTTGAATCTTTTTACATTTTTTGATTAAAACAGATTCTAATTGATTGTTTGCCTCGGGAAACGTGGAGTGAAAGCCATCCATTGTCAAGAAAAGATCATTTATAGTCACTCATGCCTAGAAAAGCCTTATTACTCGGTTTAAATGCCTTTATAATCCCATTATTGAATTTATTTTGAATTGTTTTTACATTTTTTGATTAAAACAGATTGTAATTGATTGTTTGCCTCGGGAAACATGGAGCGAAAGCCATCCATTGTCAAGAAAAGATCATTTATAGTCACTCATGCCTAGAAAAGCCTTATTACTCGGTTTAAATGCCTTTATAATCCCATTATTGAATTTATTTTGAATTGTTTTTATATTTTTTGATTAAAACAGATTGTAATTGATTGTTTGCCTTGGGAAACATGGAGCGAAAGCCATCCATCGTCAAGAAAAGTTCATTTATAGTCACTCATGCCTAGAAAAGCCTTAATACTCGTTTTAAATGCTTTTATAATCCCATAATTGAATTTAATTTGAATCTTTTTACATTTTTTGATTAAAACAGATTCTAATTGATTGTTTGCCTCGGGAAACGTGGAGTGAAAGCCATCCATTGTCAAGAAAAGATCATTTATAGTCACTCATGCCTAGAAAAGCCTTATTACTCGGTTTAAATGCCTTTATAATCCCATTATTGAATTTATTTTGAATTTTTTTACATTTTTTGATTAAAACATATTGTAATTGATTGTTTGCCTCGGGAAACATGGAGCGAAAGCCATCCATTGTCAAGAAAAGATCATTTATAGCCACTCATGCCTAGAAAAGCCTTATTACTCGGTTTAAATGCCTTTATAATCCCATTATTGAATTTATTTTGAATTGTTTTTACATTTTTTGATTAAAACAGATTGTAATTGATTGTTTGTCTTGGGAAACATGGAGCGGAAACCATCCATTGTCAAGAAAAGATCAGTTATAGTCACTCATGCCTAGAAAAGCCTTATTACTCGGTTTAAATGCCTTTATAATCCCATTATTGAATTTATTTTGAATTTTTTTTACATATTTTGATTAAAACATATTGTAATTTATTGTTTACCTCGGGAAACATGGAGCGAAAGCCATCCATAGTCAAGAAAAGTTCATTTATAGTCACTTATGCCTAGCAAAGCCTTATTACTCGGTTTAAATGCCTTTATAATCCCATTATTGAATTTATTTTGAATTTTTTTTTACATTTTTTGATTAAAACTTATTGTAATTGATTGTTTGCCTCGGGAAACATGGAGCAAAACCCATCCATTGTCAAGAATAGATCATTTATAGTCACTCATGCCTAGAAAAGCCTTATTACTCGGTTTAAATGCTTTTATAATCCCATTATTGAATTTATTTTGAATTGTTTTAACATTTTTTGATTAAAACAGATTGTAATTGATTGTTTGCCTCGGGAAACATGGAGCGAAAGCCATCCATTGTCAAGAAAAGTTCATTTACAGTCACTCATGCCTAGAAAAGCCTTATTACTCGGTTTAAATGCGTTTGTAATCCCATTATTGAAGTTATTTGGAATTGTTTTTATATTTTTTGATTAAAACAGATTGTAATTGATTGTTTGCCTTGGGAAACATGGAGCGAAAGCCATCCATCGTCAAGAAAAGTTCATTTATAGTCACTCATGCCTAGAAAAGCCTTAATACTCGTTTTAAATGCTTTTATAATCCCATAATTGAATTTAATTTGAATCTTTTTACATTTTTTGATTAAAACAGATTCTAATTGATTGTTTGCCTCGGGAAACGTGGAGTGAAAGCCATCCATTGTCAAGAAAAGATCATTTATAGTCACTCATGCCTAGAAAAGCCTTATTACTCGGTTTTAATGCCTTTATAATCCCATTATTGAATTTATTTTGAATTGTTTTTACATTTTTTGATTAAAACAGATTGTAATTGATTGTTTTCCTCGGGAAACATGGAGCGAAAGCCATCCATAGTCAAGAAAAGTTCATTTATAGTCACTTATGCCTAGCAAAGCCTTATTACTCGGTTTAAATGCCTTTATAATCCCATTATCGAATTTATTTTGAATTGTTTTTACATTTTTTGATTAAAACAGATTGTAATTGATTGTTTGCCTCGGGAAACATGGAGCGAAAGCCCTCCATTGTCAAGAAAAGATCATTTATAGCCACTCATGCCTGGAAAACTTATTACTCGGTTTAAATGCCTTTATAATCCCATTATTGAATTTATTTTGAATTGTTTTTACATTTTTTGATTAAAACAGGTTGTAATTGATTGTTTGCCTCGGGAAACATGGAGCGAAAACCATCCGTTGTCAAGAAAAGATCATTTATAGTCACTCATGCCTAGCAAAGCCTTATTACTCGGTTTAAATGCCTTTATAATCCCATTATTGAATTTATTTTGAATTGTTTTTATATTTTTTGATTAAAACAGATTGTAATTGATTGTTTGCCGTGGGAAACATGGAGCAAAAGCCATCCATTGTCAAGAAAAGATCATTTATAGTCACTCATGCCTAGAAAAGCCTTATTACTCGGTTTAAATGCCTTTATAATCCCACTATTGAATTTATTTTGAATTTTTTTTACATTTTTTGATTAAAACAGATTCTAATTGATTGTTTACCTTGGGAAATATGGAGCGAAAGCCATCCATTGTCAAGAAAAGATCATTTATAGTCACTCATGCCTAGAAAAGCCTTATTACTCAGTTTAAATGCCTTTATAATCCCATTATTGATTTTATTTTGAATTGTTTTTACATTTTTTGATTAAAACAGATTGTAATTGATTGTTTGCCTCGGGAAACATGGAGCGAAAGCCATCCATTGTCAAGAAAAGATCATTTATAGCCACTCATGCCTAGAAAAGCCTTATTACTCGGTTTAAATGCCTTTATAATCCCATTATTGAATTTATTTTGAATTGTTTTTATATTTTTTGGTTAAAACAGATTGTAATTGATTGTTTGCCATGGGAAACATGGAGCGAAAGCCATCCAT
This sequence comes from Theobroma cacao, assembly GCF_053813885.1. Lineage (NCBI taxonomy): Eukaryota > Viridiplantae > Streptophyta > Magnoliopsida > Malvales > Malvaceae > Theobroma > Theobroma cacao. The sequence goes on along the minus strand of NC_142645.1, from coordinate 28,899,659 downwards.
TGTCAAGAAAAGATCATTTATAGCCACTCATGCCTAGAAAAGCCTTATTTCTCGGTTTAAATGCCTTTATAATCCCATTATTGAATTTATTTTGAATTGTTTTTACATGTTTTGATTAAAACAGGTTGTAATTGATTGTTTGCCTCGGGAAACATGGAGCGAAAGCCATCCATTGTCAAGAAAAGATCATTTATAGCCACTCATGCCTAGAAAAGCCTTATTACTCGATTTAAATGCCTTTATAATCCCATTATTGAATTTACTTTGAATTGTTTTTACATTTTTTGATTAAAACAGGTTGTAATTGATTGTTTGCCTCGGGAAACATGGAGCGAAAACCATCCATTGTCAAGAAAAGATCATTTATAGTCACTCATGCCTAGAAAAGCCTTATTACTCGGTTTAAATGCCTTTATAATCCCATTATTGAATTCATTTTGAATTTTTTTTACATTTTTTGATTAAAATAGATTGTAATTGATTGTTTACCTTGGGAAATATGGAGCGAAAGCCATCCATTGTCAAGAAAAGATCATTTTATAGTCACTCATGCCTAGAAAAGCCTTATTACTCGGTTTAAATGCCTTTATAATCCCATTATTGAATTTATTTTGAATTGTTTTATATTTTTTGATTAAAACAGATTGTAATTGATTGTTTGCCGTGGGAAACATGGAGCGAAAGCCATCCATTGTCAAGAAAAGATCATTTATAGTCACTCATGCCTAGAAAAGCCTTATTACTCGGTTTAAATGCCTTTATAATCCCATTATTCAATTTATTTTGAATTTTTTTTACATTTTTTGATTAAAACAGATTGTAATTGATTGTTTGCCTCAGGAAACGTGGAGCGAAAGCCATCCATTGTCAAGAAAAGATCATTTATAGCCACTCATGCCTAGAAAAGCGTTATTACTCGGTTTAAATGCCTTTATAATCCCATTATTGAATTTATTTTGAATTTTTTTTACATTTTTTGATTAAAACAGATTGTAATTGATTGTTTGCCTCAGGAAACATGGAGCGAAAGCCATCCATTGTCAAGAAAAGATCATTTATAGTCACTCATGCCTAGAAAAGCCTTTTACTCGGTTTAAATGCCTTTATAATCCCATTATTGAATTTATTTTGAATTTTTTTTACATTTTTTGATTAAAACAGATTGTAATTGATTGTTTACCTCGGGAAACATGGAGCGAAAGCCATCCATTGTCAAGAAAAGATCATTTATAGTCACTCATGCCTAGAAAAGCCTTATTACTCGGTTTAAATGCCTTTATAATCCCATTATTGAATTTATTTTGAATTTTTTTTACATTTTTTGATTAAAACAGATTGTAATTGATTGTTTGCCTCGGGAAACATGGAGCGAAAGCCATCCATTGTCAAGAAAAGATCATTTATAGCCACTCATGCCTAGAAAAGCCTTATTACTCGGTTTAAATGCCTTTATAATCCCATTATTGAATTTATTTTGAATTGTTTTTACATTTTTTGATTAAAACAGATTGTAATTGATTGTTTGCCTCAGGAAACATGGAGCGAAAGCCATCCATTGTCAAGAAAAGATCATTTATAGTCACTCATGCCTAGAAAAGCCTTATTACTCGGTTTAAATGCCTTTATAATCCCATTATTGAATTTATTTTGAATTTTTTTTACATTTTTTGATTAAAACAAATTGTAATTGATTGTTTACCTTGGGAAATATGGAGCGAAAGCCATCCATTGTCAAGAAAAGATCATTTATAGTCACTCATGCCTAGAAAAGCCTTATTACTCGGTTTAAATGCTTTTATAATCCCATTATTGAATTTATTTTGAATTGTTTTTACATTTTTTTGATTAAAACAGATTGTAATTGATTGTTTGCCTCGGGAAACATGGAGCGAAAGCCATCCATTGTCAAGAAAAGCTCATTTACAGTCACTCATGCCTAGAAAAGCCTTATTACTCGGTTTAAATGCGTTTATAATCCCATTATTGAAGTTATTTTGAATTGTTTTTACATTTTTTGATTAAAACAGATTGTAATTGATTGTTTGCCTCAGGAAACATGGAGCGAAAGCCATCCATTGTCAAGAAAAGATCATTTATAGTCACTCATGCCTAGAAAAGCCTTATTACTCGGTTTAAATGCCTTTATAATCCCATTATTGAATTTATTTTGAATTTTTTTTACATTTTTTGATTAAAACAAATTGTAATTGATTGTTTACCTTGGGAAATATGGAGCGAAAGCCATCCATTGTCAAGAAAAGATCATTTATAGTCACTCATGCCTAGAAAAGCCTTATTACTCGGTTTAAATGCTTTTATAATCCCATTATTGAATTTATTTTGAATTGTTTTTACATTTTTTGATTAAAACAGATTGTAATTGATTGTTTGCCTCGGGAAACATGGAGCGAAAGCCATCCATTGTCAAGAAAAGCTCATTTACAGTCACTCATGCCTAGAAAAGCCTTATTACTTGGTTTAAATGCGTTTATAATCCCATTATTGAAGTTATTTTGAATTGTTTTTATATTTTTTGATTAAAACAGATTGTAATTGATTGTTTGCCTTGGGAAACATGGAGCGAAAGCCATCCATCGTCAAGAAAAGTTCATTTATAGTCACTCATGCCTAGAAAAGCCTTAATACTCGTTTTAAATGCTTTTATAATCCCATAATTGAATTTAATTTGAATCTTTTTACATTTTTTGATTAAAACAGATTCTAATTGATTGTTTGCCTCGGGAAACGTGGAGTGAAAGCCATCCATTGTCAAGAAAAGATCATTTATAGTCACTCATGCCTAGAAAAGCCTTATTACTCGGTTTAAATGCCTTTATAATCCCATTATTGAATTTATTTTGAATTTTTTTACATTTTTTGATTAAAACATATTGTAATTGATTGTTTGCCTCGGGAAACATGGAGCGAAAGCCATCCATTGTCAAGAAAAGATCATTTATAGCCACTCATGCCTAGAAAAGCCTTATTACTCGGTTTAAATGCCTTTATAATCCCATTATTGAATTTATTTTGAATTGTTTTTACATTTTTTGATTAAAACAGATTGTAATTGATTGTTTGTCTTGGGAAACATGGAGCGGAAACCATCCATTGTCAAGAAAAGATCAGTTATAGTCACTCATGCCTAGAAAAGCCTTATTACTCGGTTTAAATGCCTTTATAATCCCATTATTGAATTTATTTTGAATTTTTTTTACATATTTTGATTAAAACATATTGTAATTTATTGTTTACCTCGGGAAACATGGAGCGAAAGCCATCCATAGTCAAGAAAAGTTCATTTATAGTCACTTATGCCTAGCAAAGCCTTATTACTCGGTTTAAATGCCTTTATAATCCCATTATTGAATTTATTTTGAATTTTTTTTTACATTTTTTGATTAAAACTTATTGTAATTGATTGTTTGCCTCGGGAAACATGGAGCAAAACCCATCCATTGTCAAGAATAGATCATTTATAGTCACTCATGCCTAGAAAAGCCTTATTACTCGGTTTAAATGCTTTTATAATCCCATTATTGAATTTATTTTGAATTGTTTTTACATTTTTTGATTAAAACAGATTGTAATTGATTGTTTGCCTCGGGAAACATGGAGCGAAAGCCATCCATTGTCAAGAAAAGTTCATTTACAGTCACTCATGCCTAGAAAAGCCTTATTACTCGGTTTAAATGCGTTTGTAATCCCATTATTGAAGTTATTTTGAATTGTTTTTATATTTTTTGATTAAAACAGATTGTAATTGATTGTTTGCCTTGGGAAACATGGAGCGAAAGCCATCCATCGTCAAGAAAAGTTCATTTATAGTCACTCATGCCTAGAAAAGCCTTAATACTCGTTTTAAATGCTTTTATAATCCCATAATTGAATTTAATTTGAATCTTTTTACATTTTTTGATTAAAACAGATTCTAATTGATTGTTTGCCTCGGGAAACGTGGAGTGAAAGCCATCCATTGTCAAGAAAAGATCATTTATAGTCACTCATGCCTAGAAAAGCCTTATTACTCGGTTTTAATGCCTTTATAATCCCATTATTCAATTTATTTTGAATTGTTTTTACATTTTTTGATTAAAACAGATTGTAATTGATTGTTTTCCTCGGGAAACATGGAGCGAAAGCCATCCATAGTCAAGAAAAGTTCATTTATAGTCACTTATGCCTAGCAAAGCCTTATTACTCGGTTTAAATGCCTTTATAATCCCATTATCGAATTTATTTTGAATTGTTTTTACATTTTTTGATTAAAACAGATTGTAATTGATTGTTTGCCTCGGGAAACATGGAGCGAAAGCCCTCCATTGTCAAGAAAAGATCATTTATAGCCACTCATGCCTGGAAAACTTATTACTCGGTTTAAATGCCTTTATAATCCCATTATTGAATTTATTTTGAATTGTTTTTACATTTTTTGATTAAAACAGGTTGTAATTGATTGTTTGCCTCGGGAAACATGGAGCGAAAACCATCCGTTGTCAAGAAAAGATCATTTATAGTCACTCATGCCTAGCAAAGCCTTATTACTCGGTTTAAATGCCTTTATAATCCCATTATTGAATTTATTTTGAATTGTTTTTATATTTTTTGATTAAAACAGATTGTAATTGATTGTTTGCCGTGGGAAACATGGAGCAAAAGCCATCCATTGTCAAGAAAAGATCATTTATAGTCACTCATGCCTAGAAAAGCCTTATTACTCGGTTTAAATGCCTTTATAATCCCACTATTGAATTTATTTTGAATTTTTTTTACATTTTTTGATTAAAACAGATTCTAATTGATTGTTTACCTTGGGAAATATGGAGCGAAAGCCATCCATTGTCAAGAAAAGATCATTTATAGTCACTCATGCCTAGAAAAGCCTTATTACTCAGTTTAAATGCCTTTATAATCCCATTATTGATTTTATTTTGAATTGTTTTTACATTTTTTGATTACAACAGATTGTAATTGATTGTTTGCCTCGGGAAACATGGAGCGAAAGCCATCCATTGTCAAGAAAAGATCATTTATAGCCACTCATGCCTAGAAAAGCCTTATTACTCGGTTTAAATGCCTTTATAATCCCATTATTGAATTTATTTTGAATTGTTTTTATATTTTTTGGTTAAAACAGATTGTAATTGATTGTTTGCCATGGGAAACATGGAGCGAAAGCCATCCATTGTCAAGAAAAGATCATTTATAGCCACTCATGCCTAGAAAAGCCTTATTTCTCGGTTTAAATGCCTTTATAATCCCATTATTGAATTTATTTTGAATTGTTTTTACATGTTTTGATTAAAACAGGTTGTAATTGATTGTTTGCCTCGGGAAACATGGAGCGAAAGCCATCCATTGTCAAGAAAAGATCATTTATAGCCACTCATGCCTAGAAAAGCCTTATTACTCGATTTAAATGCCTTTATAATCCCATTATTGAATTTACTTTGAATTGTTTTTACATTTTTTGATTAAAACAGGTTGTAATTGATTGTTTGCCTCGGGAAACATGGAGCGAAAACCATCCATTGTCAAGAAAAGATCATTTATAGTCACTCATGCCTAGAAAAGCCTTATTACTCGGTTTAAATGCCTTTATAATCCCATTATTGAATTCATTTTGAATTTTTTTTACATTTTTTGATTAAAATAGATTGTAATTGATTGTTTACCTTGGGAAATATGGAGCGAAAGCCATCCATTGTCAAGAAAAGATCATTTTATAGTCACTCATGCCTAGAAAAGCCTTATTACTCGGTTTAAATGCCTTTATAATCCCATTATTGAATTTATTTTGAATTGTTTTATATTTTTTGATTAAAACAGATTGTAATTGATTGTTTGCCGTGGGAAACATGGAGCGAAAGCCATCCATTGTCAAGAAAAGATCATTTATAGTCACTCATGCCTAGAAAAGCCTTATTACTCGGTTTAAATGCCTTTATAATCCCATTATTCAATTTATTTTGAATTTTTTTTACATTTTTTGATTAAAACAGATTGTAATTGATTGTTTGCCTCAGGAAACGTGGAGCGAAAGCCATCCATTGTCAAGAAAAGATCATTTATAGCCACTCATGCCTAGAAAAGCGTTATTACTCGGTTTAAATGCCTTTATAATCCCATTATTGAATTTATTTTGAATTTTTTTTACATTTTTTGATTAAAACAGATTGTAATTGATTGTTTGCCTCAGGAAACATGGAGCGAAAGCCATCCATTGTCAAGAAAAGATCATTTATAGTCACTCATGCCTAGAAAAGCCTTTTACTCGGTTTAAATGCCTTTATAATCCCATTATTGAATTTATTTTGAATTTTTTTTACATTTTTTGATTAAAACAGATTGTAATTGATTGTTTACCTCGGGAAACATGGAGCGAAAGCCATCCATTGTCAAGAAAAGATCATTTATAGTCACTCATGCCTAGAAAAGCCTTATTACTCGGTTTAAATGCCTTTATAATCCCATTATTGAATTTATTTTGAATTTTTTTTACATTTTTTGATTAAAACAGATTGTAATTGATTGTTCGCCTCGGGAAACATGGAGCGAAAGCCATCCATTGTCAAGAAAAGATCATTTATAGCCACTCATGCCTAGAAAAGCCTTATTACTCGGTTTAAATGCCTTTATAATCCCATTATTGAATTTATTTTGAATTGTTTTTACATTTTTTGATTAAAACAGATTGTAATTGATTGTTTGCCTCAGGAAACATGGAGCGAAAGCCATCCATTGTCAAGAAAAGATCATTTATAGTCACTCATGCCTAGAAAAGCCTTATTACTCGGTTTAAATGCCTTTATAATCCCATTATGGAATTTATTTTGAATTTTTTTTACATTTTTTGATTAAAACAAATTGTAATTGATTGTTTACCTTGGGAAATATGGAGCGAAAGCCATCCATTGTCAAGAAAAGATCATTTATAGTCACTCATGCCTAGAAAAGCCTTATTACTCGGTTTAAATGCTTTTATAATCCCATTATTGAATTTATTTTGAATTGTTTTTACATTTTTTTGATTAAAACAGATTGTAATTGATTGTTTGCCTCGGGAAACATGGAGCGAAAGCCATCCATTGTCAAGAAAAGCTCATTTACAGTCACTCATGCCTAGAAAAGCCTTATTACTCGGTTTAAATGCGTTTATAATCCCATTATTGAAGTTATTTTGAATTGTTTTTATATTTTTTGATTAAAACAGATTGTAATTGATTGTTTGCCTTGGGAAACATGGAGCGAAAGCCATCCATCGTCAAGAAAAGTTCATTTATAGTCACTCATGCCTAGAAAAGCCTTAATACTCGTTTTAAATGCTTTTATAATCCCATAATTGAATTTAATTTGAATCTTTTTACATTTTTTGATTAAAACAGATTCTAATTGATTGTTTGCCTCGGGAAACGTGGAGTGAAAGCCATCCATTGTCAAGAAAAGATCATTTATAGTCACTCATGCCTAGAAAAGCCTTATTACTCGGTTTTAATGCCTTTATAATCCCATTATTGAATTTATTTTGAATTGTTTTTACATTTTTTGATTAAAACAGATTGTAATTGATTGTTTTCCTCGGGAAACATGGAGCGAAAGCCATCCATAGTCAAGAAAAGTTCATTTATAGTCACTTATGCCTAGCAAAGCCTTATTACTCGGTTTAAATGCCTTTATAATCCCATTATCGAATTTATTTTGAATTGTTTTTACATTTTTTGATTAAAACAGATTGTAATTGATTGTTTACCTCGGGAAACATGGAGCGAAAGCCATCCATTGTCAAGAAAAGATCATTTATAGTCACTCATGCCTAGAAAAGCCTTATTACTCGGTTTAAATGCCTTTATAATCCCATTATTGAATTTATTTTGAATTTTTTTTACATTTTTTGATTAAAACAGATTGTAATTGATTGTTCGCCTCGGGAAACATGGAGCGAAAGCCATCCATTGTCAAGAAAAGATCATTTATAGCCACTCATGCCTAGAAAAGCCTTATTACTCGGTTTAAATGCCTTTATAATCCCATTATTGAATTTATTTTGAATTGTTTTTACATTTTTTGATTAAAACAGATTGTAATTGATTGTTTGCCTCAGGAAACATGGAGCGAAAGCCATCCATTGTCAAGAAAAGATCATTTATAGTCACTCATGCCTAGAAAAGCCTTATTACTCGGTTTAAATGCCTTTATAATCCCATTATGGAATTTATTTTGAATTTTTTTTACATTTTTTGATTAAAACAAATTGTAATTGATTGTTTACCTTGGGAAATATGGAGCGAAAGCCATCCATTGTCAAGAAAAGATCATTTATAGTCACTCATGCCTAGAAAAGCCTTATTACTCGGTTTAAATGCTTTTATAATCCCATTATTGAATTTATTTTGAATTGTTTTTACATTTTTTTGATTAAAACAGATTGTAATTGATTGTTTGCCTCGGGAAACATGGAGCGAAAGCCATCCATTGTCAAGAAAAGCTCATTTACAGTCACTCATGCCTAGAAAAGCCTTATTACTCGGTTTAAATGCGTTTATAATCCCATTATTGAAGTTATTTTGAATTGTTTTTATATTTTTTGATTAAAACAGATTGTAATTGATTGTTTGCCTTGGGAAACATGGAGCGAAAGCCATCCATCGTCAAGAAAAGTTCATTTATAGTCACTCATGCCTAGAAAAGCCTTAATACTCGTTTTAAATGCTTTTATAATCCCATAATTGAATTTAATTTGAATCTTTTTACATTTTTTGATTAAAACAGATTCTAATTGATTGTTTGCCTCGGGAAACGTGGAGTGAAAGCCATCCATTGTCAAGAAAAGATCATTTATAGTCACTCATGCCTAGAAAAGCCTTATTACTCGGTTTTAATGCCTTTATAATCCCATTATTGAATTTATTTTGAATTGTTTTTACATTTTTTGATTAAAACAGATTGTAATTGATTGTTTTCCTCGGGAAACATGGAGCGAAAGCCATCCATAGTCAAGAAAAGTTCATTTATAGTCACTTATGCCTAGCAAAGCCTTATTACTCGGTTTAAATGCCTTTATAATCCCATTATCGAATTTATTTTGAATTGTTTTTACATTTTTTGATTAAAACAGATTGTAATTGATTGTTTGCCTCAGGAAACATGGAGCGAAAGCCATCCATTGTCAAGAAAAGATCATTTATAGCCACTCATGCCTAGAAAAGCCTTATTACTCGGTTTAAATGCCTTTATAATCCCATTATTGAATTTATTTTGAATTGTTTTTACATTTTTTGATTAAAACAAGTTGTAATTGATTGTTTGCCTCGGGAAACATGGAGCGAAAACCATCCATTGTCAAGAAAAGATCATTTATAGTCACTCATGCCTAGCAAAGGCTTATTACTCGGTTTAAATGCCTTTATAATCCCATTATTGAATTTATTTTGAATTGTTTTTATATTTTTTGATTAAAACAGATTGTAATTGATTGTTTGTCGTGGGAAACATGGAGCAAAAGCCATCCATTGTCAAGAAAAGATCATTTATAGTCACTCATGCCTAGAAAAGCCTTATTACTCGGTTTAAATGCTTTTATAATCCCATTATTGAATTTATTTTGAATTGTTTTTACATTTTTTGATTAAAACAGATTGTAATTGATTGTTTGCCTCGGGTAACATGGAGCGAAAGCCATCCATTGTCAAGAAAAGTTCATTTACAGTCACTCATGCCTAGAAAAGCCTTATTACTCGGTTTAAATGCGTTTATAATCCCATTATTGAAGTTATTTTGAATTGTTTTTATATTTTTTGATTAAAACAGATTGTAATTGATTGTTTGCCTTGGGAAACATGGAGCGAAAGCCATCCATCGTCAAGAAAAGTTCATTTATAGTCACTCATGCCTAGAAAAGCCTTAATACTCGTTTTAAATGCTTTTATAATCCCATAATTGAATTTAATTTGAATCTTTTTACATTTTTTGATTAAAACAGATTCTAATTGATTGTTTGCCTCGGGAAACGTGGAGTGAAAGCCATCCATTGTCAAGAAAAGATCATTTATAGTCACTCATGCCTAGAAAAGCCTTATTACTCGGTTTTAATGCCTTTATAATCCCATTATTGAATTTATTTTGAATTGTTTTTACATTTTTTGATTAAAACAGATTGTAATTGATTGTTTTCCTCGGGAAACATGGAGCGAAAGCCATCCATAGTCAAGAAAAGTTCATTTACAGTCACTCATGCCTAGAAAAGCCTTATTACTCGGTTTAAATGCGTTTATAATCCCATTATTGAAGTTATTTTGAATTGTTTTTATATTTTTTGATTAAAACAGATTGTAATTGATTGTTTGCCTTGGGAAACATGGAGCGAAAGCCATCCATCGTCAAGAAAAGTTCATTTATAGTCACTCATGCCTAGAAAAGCCTTAATACTCATTTTAAATGCTTTTATAATCCCATAATTGAATTTAATTTGAATCTTTTTACATTTTTTGATTAAAACAGATTCTAATTGATTGTTTGCCTCGGGAAACGTGGAGTGAAAGCCATCCATTGTCCAGAAAAGATCATTTATAGTCACTCATGCCTAGAAAAGCCTTATTACTCGGTTTTAATGCCTTTATAATCCCATTATTGAATTTATTTTGAATTGTTTTTACATTTTTTGATTAAAACAGATTGTAATTGATTGTTTTCCTCGGGAAACATGGAGCGAAAGCCATCCATAGTCAAGAAAAGTTCATTTATAGTCACTTATGCCTAGCAAAGCCTTATTACTCGGTTTAAATGCCTTTATAATCCCATTATCGAATTTATTTTGAATTGTTTTTACATTTTTTGATTAAAACAGATTGTAATTGATTGTTTGCCTCGGGAAACATGGAGCGAAAGCCATCCATTGTCAAGAAAAGATCATTTATAGCCACTCATGCCTAGAAAAGCCTTATTACTCGGTTTAAATGCCTTTATAATCCCATTATTGAATTTATTTTGAATTGTTTTTACATTTTTTGATTAAAACAGGTTGTAATTGATTGTTTTCCTCGGGAAAGATGGAGCGAAAGCCATCCATAGTCAAGAAAATTTCATTTATAGTCACTTATGCCTAGCAAAGCCTTATTACTCGGTTTAAATGCCTTTATAATCCCATTATCGAATTTATTTTGAATTGTTTTTACATTTTTTGATTAAAACAGATTGTAATTGATTGTTTGCCTTGGGAAACATGGAGCGAAAACCATCCATTGTCAAGAAAACATCAGTTATAGTCACTCATGCCTAGAAAAGCCTTATTACTCGGTTTAAATGCCTTTATAATCCCATTATTGAATTTATTTTGAATTTTTTTTACATTTTTTGATTAAAACATATTGTAATTTATTGTTTACCTCGGGAAACATGGAGCGAAAGCCATCCATAGTCAAGAAAAGTTCATTTATAGTCACTTATGCCTAGCAAAGCCTTATTACTCGGTTTAAATGCCTTTATAATCCCATTATTGAATTTATTTTGAATTTTTTTTACATTTTTTGATTAAAACTTATTGTAATTGATTGTTTGCCTCGGGAAACATGGAGCAAAACCCATCCATTGTCAAGAATAGATCATTTATAGTCACTCATGCCTAGAAAAGCCTTATTACTCGGTTTAAATGCTTTTATAATCCCATTATTGAATTTATTTTGAATTGTTTTTACATTTTTTGATTAAAACAGATTGTAATTGATTGTTTGCCTCGGGAAACATGGAGCGAAAGCCATCCATTGTCAAGAAAAGTTCATTTACAGTCACTCATGCCTAGAAAAGCCTTATTACTCGGTTTAAATGCGTTTATAATCCCATTATTGAAGTTATTTTGAATTGTTTTTATATTTTTTGATTAAAACAGATTGTAATTGATTGTTTGCCTTGGGAAACATGGAGCGAAAGCCATCCATCGTCAAGAAAAGTTCATTTATAGTCACTCATGCCTAGAAAAGCCTTAATACTCGTTTTAAATGCTTTAATAATCCCATAATTGAATTTAATTTGAATCTTTTTACATTTTTTGATTAAAACAGATTCTAATTGATTGTTTGCCTCGGGAAACGTGGAGTGAAAGCCATCCATTGTCCAGAAAAGATCATTTATAGTCACTCATGCCTAGAAAAGCCTTATTACTCGGTTTTAATGCCTTTATAATCCCATTATTGAATTTATTTTGAATTGTTTTTACATTTTTTGATTAAAACAGATTGTAATTGATTGTTTTCCTCGGGAAACATGGAGCGAAAGCCATCCATAGTCAAGAAAAGTTCATTTATAGTCACTTATGCCTAGCAAAGCCTTATTACTCGGTTTAAATGCCTTTATAATCCCATTATCGAATTTATTTTGAATTGTTTTTACATTTTTTGATTAAAACAGATTGTAATTGATTGTTTGCCTCGGGAAACATGGAGCGAAAGCCATCCATTGTCAAGAAAAGATCATTTATAGCCACTCATGCCTAGAAAAGCCTTATTACTCGGTTTAAATGCCTTTATAATCCCATTATTGAATTTATTTTGAATTGTTTTTACATTTTTTGATTAAAACAGGTTGTAATTGATTGTTTGCCTCGGGAAACATGGAGCGAAAACCATCCATTGTCAAGAAAAGATCATTTATAGTCACTCATGCCTAGCAAAGCCTTATTACTCGGTTTAAATGCCTTTATAATCCCATTATTGAATTTATTTTGAATTGTTTTTATATTTTTTGGTTAAAACAGATTGTAATTGATTGTTTGCCATGGGAAACATGGAGCGAAAGCCATCCATTGTCAAGAAAAGATCATTTATAGCCACTCATGCCTAGAAAAGCCTTATTACTCGGTTTAAATGCCTTTATAATCCCATTATTGAATTTATTTTGAATTGTTTTTACATTTTTTGATTAAAACAGATTGTAATTGATTGTTTGCCTCGGGAAACATGGAGCGAAAGCCATCCATTGTCAAGAAAAGATCATTTATAGCCACTCATGCCTAGAAAAGCCATATTACTCGGTTTAAATGCCTTTATAATCCAATTATTGAATTTATTTTGAATTGTTTTTATATTTTTTGATTAAAACAGATTGTAATTGATTGTTTGCCATGGGAAACATGGAGCGAAAGCCATCCATTGTCAAGAAAAGATCATTTATAGTCACTCATGCCTAGAAAAGCCTTATTACTTAGTTTAAATGCCTTTATAATCCCATTATTGAATTTATTTTGAATTGTTTTTACATGTTTTGATTAAAACAGGTTGTAATTGATTGTTTGCCTCAGGAAACATGGAGCGAAAGCCATCCATTGTCAAGAAAAGATCATTTATAGCCACTCATGCCTAGAAAAGCCTTATTACTCGGTTTAAATGCCTTTATAATCCCATTATTGAATTTATTTTCAATTGTTTTTACATTTTTTGATTAAAACAGGTTGTAATTGATTGTTTGCCTCGGGAAACATGGAGCGAAAACCATCCATTGTCAAGAAAAGATCATTTATAGTCACTCATGCCTAGAAAAGCCTTATTACTCGGTTTAAATGCCTCTATAATCCCAATATTGAATTCATTTTGAATTTTTTTTACATTTTTTGATTAAAACAGATTGTAATTGATTGTTTACCTTGGGAAATATGGAGCGAAAGCCATCCATTGTCAAGAAAAGATCATTTATAGTCACTCATGCCTAGAAAAGCCTTATTACTCGGTTTAAATGCCTTTATAATCCCATTATTGAATTTATTTTGAATTGTTTTATATTTTTTGATTAAAACAGATTGTAATTGATTGTTTGCCGTGGGAAACATGGGGCGAAAGCCATCCATTGTCAAGAAAAGATCATTTATTGTCACTCATGCCTAGAAAAGCCATATTACTCGGTTTAAATGCCTTTATAATCCAATTATTGAATTTATTTTGAATTGTTTTTATATTTTTTGATTAAAACAGATTGTAATTGATTGTTTGCCGTGGGAAACATGGAGCGAAAGCCATCCATTGTCAAGAAAAGATCATTTATAGTCACTCATGCCTAGAAAAGCCTTATTACTTAGTTTAAATGCCTTTATAATCCCATTATTGAATTTATTTTGAATTGTTTTTACATGTTTTGATTAAAACAGGTTGTAATTGATTGTTTGCCTCGGGAAACATGGAGCGAAAGCCATCCATTGTCAAGAAAAGTTCATTTACAGTCACTCATGCCTAGAAAAGCCTTATTACTCGGTTTAAATGCCTTTATAATCCCATTATTGAATTTATTTTGAATTGTTTTATATTTTTTGATTAAAACAGATTGTAATTGATTGTTTGCCGTGGGAAACATGGGGCGAAAGCCATCCATTGTCAAGAAAAGATCATTTATTGTCACTCATGCCTAGAAAAGCCTTATTACTCGGTTTAAATGCCTTTATAATCCCATTATTGAATTTATTTTGAATTTTTTTTACATTTTTTGATTAAAACAGATTGTAATTGATTGTTTAACTTGGGAAATATGGAGCGAAAGCCATCTATTGTCAAGAAAAGATCATTTATAGTCACTCATGCCTAGAAAAGCCTTATTACTCGGTTTAAATGCCTTTATAATCCCATTATTGAATTTATTTTGAATTGTTTTTACATTTTTTGATTAAAACAGATTGTAATTGATTGTTTGCCTCGGGAAACATGGAGCGAAAGCCATCCCCTGTCAAGAAAAGATCATTTATAGTCACTCATGCCTAGAAAAGCCTTATTACTCGGTTTAAATGCCTTTATAATCCCATTATTGAATTTATTTTGAATTTTTTTTACATTTTTTGATTAAAACAGATTGTAATTGATTGTTTGCCGTGGGAAACATGGGGCGAAAGCCATCCATTGTCAAGAAAAGATCGTTTATTGTCACTCATGCCTAGAAAAGCCTTATTACTTGGTTTAAATGCCTTTATAATCCCATTATTGAATTTATTTTGAATTTTTTTTACATTTTTTGATTAAAACAGATTGTAATTGATTTTTTGCCTCGGGAAACATGGAGCGAAAGCCATCCATTGTCAAGAAAAGTTCATTTATAGCCACTCATGCCTAGAAAAGCCTTATTACTCGGTTTAAATGCCTTTATAATCCCATTATTGAATTTATTTTGAATTGTTTTTACATTTTTTGATTAAAACAGATTGTAATTGATTGTTTGCCTCGGGAAACATGGAGCGAAAGCCATCCATTGTCAAGAAAAGATCATTTATAGCCACTCATGCCTAGAAAAGCCATATTACTCGGTTTAAATGCCTTTATAATCCAATTATTGAATTTATTTTGAATTGTTTTTATATTTTTTGATTAAAACAGATTGTAATTGATTGTTTGCCATGGGAAACATGGAGCGAAAGCCATCCATTGTCAAGAAAAGATCATTTATAGTCACTCATGCCTAGAAAAGCCTTATTACTTAGTTTAAATGCCTTTATAATCCCATTATTGAATTTATTTTGAATTGTTTTTACATGTTTTGATTAAAACAGGTTGTAATTGATTGTTTGCCTCAGGAAACATGGAGCGAAAGCCATCCATTGTCAAGAAAAGATCATTTATAGCCACTCATGCCTAGAAAAGCCTTATTACTCGGTTTAAATGCCTTTATAATCCCATTATTGAATTTATTTTCAATTGTTTTTACATTTTTTGATTAAAACAGGTTGTAATTGATTGTTTGCCTCGGGAAACATGGAGCGAAAACCATCCATTGTCAAGAAAAGATCATTTATAGTCACTCATGCCTAGAAAAGCCTTATTACTCGGTTTAAATGCCTCTATAATCCCATTATTGAATTCATTTTGAATTGTTTTTACATGTTTTGATTAAAACAGGTTGTAATTGATTGTTTGCCTCGGGAAACATGGAGCGAAAGCCATCCATTGTCAAGAAAAGTTCATTTACAGTCACTCATGCCTAGAAAAGCCTTATTACTCGGTTTAAATGCCTTTATAATCCCATTATTGAATTTATTTTGAATTGTTTTATATTTTTTGATTAAAACAGATTGTAATTGATTGTTTGCCGTGGGAAACATGGGGCGAAAGCCATCCATTGTCAAGAAAAGATCATTTATTGTCACTCATGCCTAGAAAAGCCTTATTACTCGGTTTAAATGCCTTTATAATCCCATTATTGAATTTATTTTGAATTTTTTTTACATTTTTTGATTAAAACAGATTGTAATTGATTGTTTAACTTGGGAAATATGGAGCGAAAGCCATCTATTGTCAAGAAAAGATCATTTATAGTCACTCATGCCTAGAAAAGCCTTATTACTCGGTTTAAATGCCTTTATAATCCCATTATTGAATTTATTTTGAATTGTTTTTACATTTTTTGATTAAAACAGATTGTAATTGATTGTTTGCCTCGGGAAACATGGAGCGAAAGCCATCCCCTGTCAAGAAAAGATCATTTATAGTCACTCATGCCTAGAAAAGCCTTATTACTCGGTTTAAATGCCTTTATACTCCCATTATTGAATTTATTTTGAATTTTTTTTACATTTTTTGATTAAAACAGATTGTAATTGATTGTTTGCCGTGGGAAACATGGGGCGAAAGCCATCCATTGTCAAGAAAAGATCGTTTATTGTCACTCATGCCTAGAAAAGCCTTCTTACTCGGTTTAAATGCCTTTATAATCCCATTATTGAATTTATTTTGAATTGTTTTTACATTTTTTGATTAAAACAGATTGTAATTGATTGTTTGCCTCGGGAAACATGGAGCGAAAGCCATCCATTGTCAAGAAAAGATCATTTATAGCCACTCATGCCTAGAAAAGCCATATTACTCGGTTTAAATGCCTTTATAATCCAATTATTGAATTTATTTTGAATTGTTTTTATATTTTTTGATTAAAACAGATTGTAATTGATTGTTTGCCATGGGAAACATGGAGCGAAAGCCATCCATTGTCAAGAAAAGATCATTTATAGTCACTCATGCCTAGAAAAGCCTTATTACTTAGTTTAAATGCCTTTATAATCCCATTATTGAATTTATTTTGAATTGTTTTTACATGTTTTGATTAAAACAGGTTGTAATTGATTGTTTGCCTCAGGAAACATGGAGCGAAAGCCATCCATTGTCAAGAAAAGATCATTTATAGCCACTCATGCCTAGAAAAGCCTTATTACTCGGTTTAAATGCCTTTATAATCCCATTATTGAATTTATTTTCAATTGTTTTTACATTTTTTGATTAAAACAGGTTGTAATTGATTGTTTGCCTCGGGAAACATGGAGCGAAAACCATCCATTGTCAAGAAAAGATCATTTATAGTCACTCATGCCTAGAAAAGCCTTATTACTCGGTTTAAATGCCTCTATAATCCCATTATTGAATTCATTTTGAATTTTTTTTACATTTTTTGATTAAAACATATTGTAATTGATTGTTTACCTTGGGAAATATGGAGCGAAAGCCATCCATTGTCAAGAAAAGATCATTTATAGTCACTCATGCCTAGAAAAGCCTTATTACTCGGTTTAAATGCCTTTATAATCCCATTATTGAATTTATTTTGAATTGTTTTATATTTTTTGATTAAAACAGATTGTAATTGATTGTTTGCCGTGGGAAACATGGGGCGAAAACCATCCATTGTCAAGAAAAGATCATTTATTGTCACTCATGCCTAGAAAAGCCATATTACTCGGTTTAAATGCCTTTATAATCCAATTATTGAATTTATTTTGAATTGTTTTTATATTTTTTGATTAAAACAGATTGTAATTGATTGTTTGCCGTGGGAAACATGGAGCGAAAGCCATCCATTGTCAAGAAAAGATCATTTATAGTCACTCATGCCTAGAAAAGCCTTATTACTTAGTTTAAATGCCTTTATAATCCCATTATTGAATTTATTTTGAATTGTTTTTACATGTTTTGATTAAAACAGGTTGTAATTGATTGTTTGCCTCGGGAAACATGGAGCGAAAGCCATCCATTGTCAAGAAAAGTTCATTTACAGTCACTCATGCCTAGAAAAGCCTTATTACTCGGTTTAAATGCCTTTATAATCCCATTATTGAATTTATTTTGAATTGTTTTATATTTTTTGATTAAAACAGATTGTAATTGATTGTTTGCCGTGGGAAACATGGGGCGAAAGCCATCCATTGTCAAGAAAAGATCATTTATTGTCACTCATGCCTAGAAAAGCCTTATTACTCGGTTTAAATGCCTTTATAATCCCATTATTGAATTTATTTTGAATTTTTTTTACATTTTTTGATTAAAACAAATTGTAATTGATTGTTTAACTTGGGAAATATGGAGCGAAAGCCATCTATTGTCAAGAAAAGATCATTTATAGTCACTCATGCCTAGAAAAGCCTTATTACTCGGTTTAAATGCCTTTATAATCCCATTATTGAATTTATTTTGAATTGTTTTTACATTTTTTGATTAAAACAGATTGTAATTGATTGTTTGCCTCGGGAAACATGGAGCGAAAGCCATCCCCTGTCAAGAAAAGATCATTTATAGTCACTCATGCCTAGAAAAGCCTTATTACTCGGTTTAAATGCCTTTATAATCCCATTATTGAATTTATTTTGAATTTTTTTTACATTTTTTGATTAAAACATATTGTAATTGATTGTTTGCCGTGGGAAACATGGGGCGAAAGCCATCCATTGTCAAGAAAAGATCGTTTATTGTCACTCATGCCTAGAAAAGCCTTATTACTCGGTTTAAATGCCTTTATAATCCCATTATTGAATTTATTTTGAATTTTTTTTACATTTTTTGATTAAAACAGATTGTAATTGATTTTTTGCCTCGGGAAACATGGAGCGAAAGCCATCCATTGTCAAGAAAAGTTCATTTATAGCCACTCATGCCTAGAAAAGCCTTATTACTCGGTTTAAATGCCTTTATAATCCCATTATTGAATTTATTTTGAATTGTTTTTACATTTTTTGATTAAAACAGATTGTAATTGATTGTTTGCCTCGGGAAACATGGAGCGAAAGCCATCCATTGTCAAGAAAAGATCATTTATAGCCACTCATGCCTAGAAAAGCCATATTACTCGGTTTAAATGCCTTTATAATCCAATTATTGAATTTATTTTGAATTGTTTTTATATTTTTTGATTAAAACAGATTGTAATTGATTGTTTGCCATGGGAAACATGGAGCGAAAGCCATCCATTGTCAAGAAAAGATCATTTATAGTCACTCATGCCTAGAAAAGCCTTATTACTTAGTTTAAATGCCTTTATAATCCCATTATTGAATTTATTTTGAATTGTTTTTACATGTTTTGATTAAAACAGGTTGTAATTGATTGTTTGCCTCAGGAAACATGGAGCGAAAGCCATCCATTGTCAAGAAAAGATCATTTATAGCCACTCATGCCTAGAAAAGCCTTATTACTCGGTTTAAATGCCTTTATAATCCCATTATTGAATTTATTTTCAATTGTTTTTACATTTTTTGATTAAAACAGGTTGTAATTGATTGTTTGCCTCGGGAAACATGGAGCGAAAACCATCCATTGTCAAGAAAAGATCATTTATAGTCACTCATGCCTAGAAAAGCCTTATTACTCGGTTTAAATGCCTCTATAATCCCATTATTGAATTCATTTTGAATTGTTTTTACATGTTTTGATTAAAACAGGTTGTAATTGATTGTTTGCCTCGGGAAACATGGAGCGAAAGCCATCCATTGTCAAGAAAAGTTCATTTACAGTCACTCATGCCTAGAAAAGCCTTATTACTCGGTTTAAATGCCTTTATAATCCCATTATTGAATTTATTTTGAATTGTTTTATATTTTTTGATTAAAACAGATTGTAATTGATTGTTTGCCGTGGGAAACATGGGGCGAAAGCCATCCATTGTCAAGAAAAGATCATTTATTGTCACTCATGCCTAGAAAAGCCTTATTACTCGGTTTAAATGCCTTTATAATCCCATTATTGAATTTATTTTGAATTTTTTTTACATTTTTTGATTAAAACAGATTGTAATTGATTGTTTAACTTGGGAAATATGGAGCGAAAGCCATCTATTGTCAAGAAAAGATCATTTATAGTCACTCATGCCTAGAAAAGCCTTATTACTCGGTTTAAATGCCTTTATAATCCCATTATTGAATTTATTTTGAATTGTTTTTACATTTTTTGATTAAAACAGATTGTAATTGATTGTTTGCCTCGGGAAACATGGAGCGAAAGCCATCCCCTGTCAAGAAAAGATCATTTATAGTCACTCATGCCTAGAAAAGCCTTATTACTCGGTTTAAATGCCTTTATACTCCCATTATTGAATTTATTTTGAATTTTTTTTACATTTTTTGATTAAAACAGATTGTAATTGATTGTTTGCCGTGGGAAACATGGGGCGAAAGCCATCCATTGTCAAGAAAAGATCGTTTATTGTCACTCATGCCTAGAAAAGCCTTCTTACTCGGTTTAAATGCCTTTATAATCCCATTATTGAATTTATTTTGAATTGTTTTTACATTTTTTGATTAAAACAGATTGTAATTGATTGTTTGCCTCGGGAAACATGGAGCGAAAGCCATCCATTGTCAAGAAAAGATCATTTATAGCCACTCATGCCTAGAAAAGCCATATTACTCGGTTTAAATGCCTTTATAATCCAATTATTGAATTTATTTTGAATTGTTTTTATATTTTTTGATTAAAACAGATTGTAATTGATTGTTTGCCATGGGAAACATGGAGCGAAAGCCATCCATTGTCAAGAAAAGATCATTTATAGTCACTCATGCCTAGAAAAGCCTTATTACTTAGTTTAAATGCCTTTATAATCCCATTATTGAATTTATTTTGAATTGTTTTTACATGTTTTGATTAAAACAGGTTGTAATTGATTGTTTGCCTCAGGAAACATGGAGCGAAAGCCATCCATTGTCAAGAAAAGATCATTTATAGCCACTCATGCCTAGAAAAGCCTTATTACTCGGTTTAAATGCCTTTATAATCCCATTATTGAATTTATTTTCAATTGTTTTTACATTTTTTGATTAAAACAGGTTGTAATTGATTGTTTGCCTCGGGAAACATGGAGCGAAAACCATCCATTGTCAAGAAAAGATCATTTATAGTCACTCATGCCTAGAAAAGCCTTATTACTCGGTTTAAATGCCTCTATAATCCCATTATTGAATTCATTTTGAATTTTTTTTACATTTTTTGATTAAAACATATTGTAATTGATTGTTTACCTTGGGAAATATGGAGCGAAAGCCATCCATTGTCAAGAAAAGATCATTTATAGTCACTCATGCCTAGAAAAGCCTTATTACTCGGTTTAAATGCCTTTATAATCCCATTATTGAATTTATTTTGAATTGTTTTATATTTTTTGATTAAAACAGATTGTAATTGATTGTTTGCCGTGGGAAACATGGGGCGAAAACCATCCATTGTCAAGAAAAGATCATTTATTGTCACTCATGCCTAGAAAAGCCATATTACTCGGTTTAAATGCCTTTATAATCCAATTATTGAATTTATTTTGAATTGTTTTTATATTTTTTGATTAAAACAGATTGTAATTGATTGTTTGCCGTGGGAAACATGGAGCGAAAGCCATCCATTGTCAAGAAAAGATCATTTATAGTCACTCATGCCTAGAAAAGCCTTATTACTTAGTTTAAATGCCTTTATAATCCCATTATTGAATTTATTTTGAATTGTTTTTACATGTTTTGATTAAAACAGGTTGTAATTGATTGTTTGCCTCGGGAAACATGGAGCGAAAGCCATCCATTGTCAAGAAAAGTTCATTTACAGTCACTCATGCCTAGAAAAGCCTTATTACTCGGTTTAAATGCCTTTATAATCCCATTATTGAATTTATTTTGAATTGTTTTATATTTTTTGATTAAAACAGATTGTAATTGATTGTTTGCCGTGGGAAACATGGGGCGAAAGCCATCCATTGTCAAGAAAAGATCATTTATTGTCACTCATGCCTAGAAAAGCCTTATTACTCGGTTTAAATGCCTTTATAATCCCATTATTGAATTTATTTTGAATTTTTTTTACATTTTTTGATTAAAACAAATTGTAATTGATTGTTTAACTTGGGAAATATGGAGCGAAAGCCATCTATTGTCAAGAAAAGATCATTTATAGTCACTCATGCCTAGAAAAGCCTTATTACTCGGTTTAAATGCCTTTATAATCCCATTATTGAATTTATTTTGAATTGTTTTTACATTTTTTGATTAAAACAGATTGTAATTGATTGTTTGCCTCGGGAAACATGGAGCGAAAGCCATCCCCTGTCAAGAAAAGATCATTTATAGTCACTCATGCCTAGAAAAGCCTTATTACTCGGTTTAAATGCCTTTATAATCCCATTATTGAATTTATTTTGAATTTTTTTTACATTTTTTGATTAAAACATATTGTAATTGATTGTTTGCCGTGGGAAACATGGGGCGAAAGCCATCCATTGTCAAGAAAAGATCGTTTATTGTCACTCATGCCTAGAAAAGCCTTATTACTCGGTTTAAATGCCTTTATAATCCCATTATTGAATTTATTTTGAATTTTTTTTACATTTTTTGATTAAAACAGATTGTAATTGATTTTTTGCCTCGGGAAACATGGAGCGAAAGCCATCCATTGTCAAGAAAAGTTCATTTATAGCCACTCATGCCTAGAAAAGCCTTATTACTCGGTTTAAATGCCTTTATAATCCCATTATTGAATTTATTTTGAATTGTTTTTACATTTTTTGATTAAAACAGATTGTAATTGATTGTTTGCCTCGGGAAACATGGAGCGAAAGCCATCCATTGTCAAGAAAAGATCATTTATAGCCACTCATGCCTAGAAAAGCCATATTACTCGGTTTAAATGCCTTTATAATCCAATTATTGAATTTATTTTGAATTGTTTTTATATTTTTTGATTAAAACAGATTGTAATTGATTGTTTGCCATGGGAAACATGGAGCGAAAGCCATCCATTGTCAAGAAAAGATCATTTATAGTCACTCATGCCTAGAAAAGCCTTATTACTTAGTTTAAATGCCTTTATAATCCCATTATTGAATTTATTTTGAATTGTTTTTACATGTTTTGATTAAAACAGGTTGTAATTGATTGTTTGCCTCAGGAAACATGGAGCGAAAGCCATCCATTGTCAAGAAAAGATCATTTATAGCCACTCATGCCTAGAAAAGCCTTATTACTCGGTTTAAATGCCTTTATAATCCCATTATTGAATTTATTTTCAATTGTTTTTACATTTTTTGATTAAAACAGGTTGTAATTGATTGTTTGCCTCGGGAAACATGGAGCGAAAACCATCCATTGTCAAGAAAAGATCATTTATAGTCACTCATGCCTAGAAAAGCCTTATTACTCGGTTTAAATGCCTCTATAATCCCATTATTGAATTCATTTTGAATTTTTTTTACATTTTTTGATTAAAACAGATTGTAATTGATTGTTTACCTTGGGAAATATGGAGCGAAAGCCATCCATTGTCAAGAAAAGATCATTTATAGTCACTCATGCCTAGAAAAGCCTTATTACTCGGTTTAAATGCCTTTATAATCCCATTATTGAATTTATTTTGAATTGTTTTATATTTTTTGATTAAAACAGATTGTAATTGATTGTTTGCCGTGGGAAACATGGGGCGAAAGCCATCCATTGTCAAGAAAAGATCATTTATTGTCACTCATGCCTAGAAAAGCCATATTACTCGGTTTAAATGCCTTTATAATCCAATTATTGAATTTATTTTGAATTGTTTTTATATTTTTTGATTAAAACAGATTGTAATTGATTGTTTGCCGTGGGAAACATGGAGCGAAAGCCATCCATTGTCAAGAAAAGATCATTTATAGTCACTCATGCCTAGAAAAGCCTTATTACTTAGTTTAAATGCCTTTATAATCCCATTATTGAATTTATTTTGAATTGTTTTTACATGTTTTGATTAAAACAGGTTGTAATTGATTGTTTGCCTCGGGAAACATGGAGCGAAAGCCATCCATTGTCAAGAAAAGTTCATTTACAGTCACTCATGCCTAGAAAAGCCTTATTACTCGGTTTAAATGCCTTTATAATCCCATTATTGAATTTATTTTGAATTGTTTTATATTTTTTGATTAAAACAGATTGTAATTGATTGTTTGCCGTGGGAAACATGGGGCGAAAGCCATCCATTGTCAAGAAAAGATCATTTATTGTCACTCATGCCTAGAAAAGCCTTATTACTCGGTTTAAATGCCTTTATAATCCCATTATTGAATTTATTTTGAATTTTTTTTACATTTTTTGATTAAAACAGATTGTAATTGATTGTTTAACTTGGGAAATATGGAGCGAAAGCCATCTATTGTCAAGAAAAGATCATTTATAGTCACTCATGCCTAGAAAAGCCTTATTACTCGGTTTAAATGCCTTTATAATCCCATTATTGAATTTATTTTGAATTGTTTTTACATTTTTTGATTAAAACAGATTGTAATTGATTGTTTGCCTCGGGAAACATGGAGCGAAAGCCATCCCCTGTCAAGAAAAGATCATTTATAGTCACTCATGCCTAGAAAAGCCTTATTACTCGGTTTAAATGCCTTTATAATCCCATTATTGAATTTATTTTGAATTTTTTTTACATTTTTTGATTAAAACAGATTGTAATTGATTGTTTGCCGTGGGAAACATGGGGCGAAAGCCATCCATTGTCAAGAAAAGATCGTTTATTGTCACTCATGCCTAGAAAAGCCTTATTACTCGGTTTAAATGCCTTTATAATCCCATTATTGAATTTATTTTGAATTTTTTTTACATTTTTTGATTAAAACAGATTGTAATTGATTTTTTGCCTCGGGAAACATGGAGCGAAAGCCATCCATTGTCAAGAAAAGTTCATTTATAGCCACTCATGCCTAGAAAAGCCTTATTACTCAGTTTAAATGCCTTTATAATCCCATTATTGAATTTATTTTGAATTGTTTTTACATTTTTTGATTAAAACAGATTGTAATTGATTGTTTGCCTCAGGAAACATGGAGCGAAAGCCATCCATTGTCAAGAAAAGTTCATTTATAGTCACTCATGCCTAGAAAAGCCTTATTACTCGGTTTAAATGCCTTTATAATCCCATTATTGAATTTATTTTGAATTTTTTTTACATTTTTTGATTAAAACAGATTGTAATTGATCGTTCACCTCGGGAAACATGGAGCGAAAGCCATCCATTGTCAAGAAAAGATCATTTATAGTCACTCATGCCTAGAAAAGCCTTATTACTTAGTTTAAATGCCTTTATAATCCCATTATTGAATTTATTTTGAATTGTTTTAACATTTTTGATTAAAACAGATTGTAAATGATTGTTTGCCTCGTGAAATATGGAGTGAAAGCCATCCATCGTCAAGAAAAGATCATTTATAGTCACTCATGCCTAGAAAAGCCTTATTACTCGGTTTAAATGCCTTTATAATCCCATTGTTGAATTTATTTTGAATTGTTTTTACATTTTTTGATTAAAACAGATTGTAATTGATTGTTTACCTCGGGAAACATGGAGCGAAAGCCATCCCCTGTCAAGAAAAGATCATTTATAGTCACTCATGCCTAGAAAAGCCTTATTACTCGGTTTAAATGCCATTATAATCCCATTATTGAATTTATTTTGAAATTTTTTTTACATTTTTGATTAAAACAGATTGTAATTGATTGTTTACCTCGGGAAACATGGAGCGAAAACCATCCATTGTCAAGAAAAGATCATTTATAGACACTCATGCCTAGAAAAGCCTTATTACTCGGTTTAAATGCCTTTATAATCCCATTATTGAATTTCTTTTGAATTTTTTTTACATTTTTTGATTAAAACAGATTGTAATTGATTGTTTGCCACGGGAAACATGGAGAGAAAGCCATCCGTTGTCAAGAAAAGATCATTTATAGCCACTCATGCCTAGAAAAGCCTTATTACTCGGTTTAAATGCCTTTATAATCCCATTATTGAATTTATTTTGAATTGTTTTTACATTTTTTGATTAAAACAGGTTGTAATTGATTGTTTGCCTCGGGAAACATGGAGCGAAAACCATCCTTTGTCAAGAAAAGATCATTTATAGTCACTCATGCCTAGAAAAGCCTTATTACTCGGTTTAAATGCCTTTATAATCCCATTATTGAATTTATTTTGAATTTTTTTTACATTTTTTGATTAAAACAGATTGTAATTGATTGTTTACCTCGGGAAACATGGAGCGAAAGCCATCCATTGTCAAGAAAAGCTCATTTATAGTCACTCATGCCTAGAAAAGCCTTATTACTCGGTTTAAATGCCTTTATAATCCCATTATTGAAGTTATTTTGAATTGTTTTTATATTTTTTGATTAAAACAGATTGTAATTGATTGTTTGCCTTGGTAAACATGGAGCGAAAGCCATCCATCGTCAAAAAAAGTTCATTTATGGTCACTCATGCCTAGAAAAGGCTTAATACTCGTTTTAAATGCTTTTATAATCCCATAATTGAATTTAATTTG
Source organism: Theobroma cacao (assembly GCF_053813885.1). Taxonomy (NCBI): domain Eukaryota; kingdom Viridiplantae; phylum Streptophyta; class Magnoliopsida; order Malvales; family Malvaceae; genus Theobroma; species Theobroma cacao. The sequence continues at coordinate 28,873,115 of NC_142645.1, read as the reverse complement.
AATTTTTTTTACATTTTTTGATTAAAATAGATTGTAATTGATTGTTTACCTCGGGAAACATGGAGCGAAAGCCATCCATAGTCAAGAAAAGTTCATTTATAGTCACTCATGCCTAGAAAAGCCTTATTACTCGGTTTAAATGCCTTTATAATCCCATTATTGAAGTTATTTTGAATTGTTTTTATATTTTTTGATTAAAACAGATTGTAATTGATTGTTTGCCTTGGGAAACATGGAGCGAAAGCCATCCATCGTCAAGAAAAGATCATTTATAGTCACTCATGCCTAGAAAAGCCTTAATACTCGTTTTAAATGCTTTTATAATCCCATAATTGAATTTAATTTGAATCTTTTTACATTTTTTCATTAAAACAGATTCTAATTGATTGTTTGCCTCGGGAAACGTGGAGTGAAAGCCATCCATTGTCAAGAAAAGATCATTTATAGTCACTCATGCCTAGAAAAGCCTTATTACTCGGTTTAAATGCCTTTATAATCCCATTATTGAATTTATTTTGAATTTTTTTTACATTTTTTGATTAAAACAGATTGTAATTGATTGTTTACCTTGGGAAATATGGAGCGAAAGCCATCCATTGTCAAGAAAAGATCATTTATAATCACTCATGCCTAGAAAAGCCTTATTACTCGGTTTAAATGCCTTTATAATCCCATTATTGAATTTATTTTGAATTGTTTTTACATTTTTTGATTAAAACAGATTGTAATTGATTGTTTGCCTCGGGAAACATGGAGCGAAAGCAATCCATTGTCAAGAAAAGATCATTTATAGCCACTCATGCCTAGAAAAGCCTTATTACTCGGTTTAAATGCCTTTATAATCCCATTATTGAATTTATTTTGAATTGTTTTTATATTTTTTGATTAAAACAGATTGTAATTGATGGTTTGCCGTGGGAAACATGGAGCGAAAGCCATCCATTGTCAAGAAAAGATCATTTATAGCCACTCATGCCTAGAAAAGCCTTATTACTCGGTTTAAATGCCTTTATAATCCCATTATTGAAGTTATTTTGAATTGTTTTTACATTTTTTGATTAAAACAGATTGTAATTGATTGTTTGCCTCGGGAAACATGGAGCGAAAGCCATCCATTGTCAAGAAAAGATCATTTATAGCCACTCATGCCTAGAAAAGCCTTATTACTCGGTTTAAATGCCTTTATAATCCCATTATTGAATTTATTTTGAATTGTTTTTACATTTTTTGATTAAAACAGATTGTAATTGATTGTTTGCCTCGGGAAACATGGAGCGAAAGCAATCCATTGCCAAGAAAAGATCATTTATAGCCACTCATGCCTAGAAAAGCCTTATTACTCGGTTTAAATGCCTTTATAATCCCATTATTGAATTTATTTTGAATTGTTTTTATATTTTTTGATTAAAACAGATTGTAATTGATTGTTTGCCGTGGGAAACATGGAGCGAAAGCCATCCATTGTCAAGAAAAGATCATTTATAGCCACTCATGCCTAGAAAAGCCTTATTACTCGGTTTAAATGCCTTTATAATCCCATTATTGAAGTTATTTTGAATTGTTTTTACATTTTTTGATTAAAACAGATTGTAATTGATTGTTTGCCTCGGGAAACATGGAGCGAAAGCCATCCATTGTCAAGAAAAGATCATTTATAGCCACTCATGCCTAGAAAAGCCTTATTACTCGGTTTAAATGCCTTTATAATCCCATTATTGAATTTATTTTGAATTGTTTTTACATTTTTTGATTAAAACAGATTGTAATTGATTGTTTGCCTCAGGAAACATGGAGCGAAAGCCATCCATTGTCAAGAAAAGTTCATTTATAGTCACTCATGCCTAGAAAAGCCTTATTACTCGGTTTAAATGCCTTTATAATCCCATTATTGAATTTATTTTGAATTTTTTTTACATTTTTTGATTAAAACAGATTGTAATTGATCGTTTACCTCGGGAAACATGGAGCGAAAGCCATCCATTGTCAAGAAAAGATCATTTATAGTCACTCATGCCTAGAAAAGCCTTATTACTTAGTTTAAATGCCTTTATAATCCCATTATTGAATTTATTTTGAATTGTTTTAACATTTTTGATTAAAACAGATTGTAAATGATTGTTTGCCTCGTGAAATATGGAGCGAAAGCCATCCATCGTCAAGAAAAGATCATTTATAGTCACTCATGCCTAGAAAAGCCTTATTACTCGGTTTAAATGCCTTTATAATCCCATTGTTGAATTTATTTTGAATTGTTTTTACATTTTTTGATTAAAACAGATTGTAATTGATTGTTTACCTCGGGAAACATGGAGCAAAAGCCATCGATAGTCAAGAAAAGATCATTTATAGTCACTCATGCCTAGAAAAGCCTTATTACTCGGTTTAAATGCCATTATAATCCCATTATTGAATTTATTTTGAAATTTTTTTTACATTTTTGATTAAAACAGATTGTAATTGATTGTTTACCTCGGGAAACATGGAGCGAAAACCATCCATTGTCAAGAAAAGATCATTTATAGACACTCATGCCTAGAAAAGCCTTATTACTCGGTTTAAATGCCTTTATAATCCCATTATTGAATTTCTTTTGAATTTTTTTTACATTTTTTGATTAAAACAGATTGTAATTGATTGTTTGCCACGGGAAACATGGAGAGAAAGCCATCCGTTGTCAAGAAAAGATCATTTATAGCCACTCATGCCTAGAAAAGCCTTATTACTCGGTTTAAATGCCTTTATAATCCCATTATTGAATTTATTTTGAATTGTTTTTACATTTTTTGATTAAAACAGGTTGTAATTGATTGTTTGCCTCGGGAAACATGGAGCGAAAACCATCCATTGTCAAGAAAAGATCATTTATAGTCACTCATGCCTAGAAAAGCCTTATTACTCGGTTTAAATGCCTTTATAATCCCATTATTGAATTTATTTTTAATTTTTTTTACATTTTTTGATTAAAACAGATTGTAATTGATTGTTTACCTCGGGAAACATGGAGCGAAAGCCATCCATTGTCAAGAAAAGCTCATTTATAGTCACTCATGCCTAGAAAAGCCTTATTACTCGGTTTAAATGCCTTTATAATCCCATTATTGAAGTTATTTTGAATTGTTTTTATATTTTTTGATTAAAACAGATTGTAATTGATTGTTTGCCTTGGTAAACATGGAGCGAAAGCCATCCATCGTCAAGAAAAGTTCATTTATGGTCACTCATGCCTAGAAAAGGCTTAATACTCGTTTTAAATGCTTTTATAATCCCATAATTGAATTTAATTTGAATTTTTTTTACATTTTTTGATTAAAATAGATTGTAATTGATTGTTTACCTCGGGAAACATGGAGCGAAAGCCATCCATAGTCAAGAAAAGTTCATTTATAGTCACTCATGCCTAGAAAAGCCTTATTACTCGGTTTAAATGCCTTTATAATCCCATTATTGAAGTTATTTTGAATTGTTTTTATATTTTTTGATTAAAACAGATTGTAATTGATTGTTTGCCTTGGGAAACATGGAGCGAAAGCCATCCATCGTCAAGAAAAGATCATTTATAGTCACTCATGCCTAGAAAAGCCTTAATACTCGTTTTAAATGCTTTTATAATCCCATAATTGAATTTAATTTGAATCTTTTTACATTTTTTCATTAAAACAGATTCTAATTGATTGTTTGCCTCGGGAAACGTGGAGTGAAAGCCATCCATTGTCAAGAAAAGATCATTTATAGTCACTCATGCCTAGAAAAGCCTTATTACTCGGTTTAAATGCCTTTATAATCCCATTATTGAATTTATTTTGAATTTTTTTTACATTTTTTGATTAAAACAGATTGTAATTGATTGTTTACCTTGGGAAATATGGAGCGAAAGCCATCCATTGTCAAGAAAAGATCATTTATAATCACTCATGCCTAGAAAAGCCTTATTACTCGGTTTAAATGCCTTTATAATCCCATTATTGAATTTATTTTGAATTGTTTTTACATTTTTTGATTAAAACAGATTGTAATTGATTGTTTGCCTCGGGAAACATGGAGCGAAAGCAATCCATTGTCAAGAAAAGATCATTTATAGCCACTCATGCCTAGAAAAGCCTTATTACTCGGTTTAAATGCCTTTATAATCCCATTATTGAATTTATTTTGAATTGTTTTTATATTTTTTGATTAAAACAGATTGTAATTGATTGTTTGCCGTGGGAAACATGGAGCGAAAGCCATCCATTGTCAAGAAAAGATCATTTATAGCCACTCATGCCTAGAAAAGCCTTATTACTCGGCTTAAATGCCTTTATAATCCCATTATTGAAGTTATTTTGAATTGTTTTTACATTTTTTGATTAAAACAGATTGTAATTGATTGTTTGCCTCGGGAAACATGGAGCGAAAGCCATCCATTGTCAAGAAAAGATCATTTATAGCCACTCATGCCTAGAAAAGCCTTATTACTCGGTTTAAATGCCTTTATAATCCCATTATTGAATTTATTTTGAATTGTTTTTACATTTTTTGATTAAAACAGATTGTAATTGATTGTTTGCCTCAGGAAACATGGAGCGAAAGCCATCCATTGTCAAGAAAAGATCATTTATAGTCACTCATGCCTAGAAAAGCCTTATTACTCGGTTTAAATGCCTTTATAATCCCATTATTGAATTTATTTTGAATTTTTTTTACATTTTTTGATTAAAACAGATTGTAATTGATTGTTTACCTCGGGAAACATGGAGCGAAAGCCATCCATAGTCAAGAAAAGATCATTTATAGTCACTCATGCCTAGAAAAGCCTTATTACTCGGTTTAAATGCCTTTATAATCCCATTATTCAATTTATTTTGAATTTTTTTGTACATTTTTGATTAAAACATATTGTAATTGATTGTTTACCTCGGGAAACATGGAGCGAAAACCATCCATTGTCAAGAAAAGATCATTTATAGACACTCATGCCTAGAAAAGCCTTATTACTCGGTTTAAATGCCTTTATAATCCCATTATTGAATTTCTTTTGAATTTTTTTTACATTTTTTGATTAAAACAGATTGTAATTGATTGTTTGCCACGGGAAATATGGAGAGAAAGCCATCCATTGTCAAGAAAAGATCATTCATAGCCACTCATGCTTGGAAAAGCCTTATTACTCGGTTTAAATGCCTTTATAATCCCATTATTGAAGTTATTTTGAATTGTTTTTACATTTTTTGATTAAAACAGATTGTAATTGATTGTTTGCCTTGGGAAACATGGAGTGAAAGCCATCCATCGTCAAGAAAAGTTCATTTATAGTCACTCATGCCTAGAAAAGCCTTAATACTCGTTTTAAATGCTTTTATAATCCCATAATTGAATTTAATTTGAATCTTTTTACATTTTTTGATTAAAACAGATTCTAATTGATTGTTTGCCTCGGGAAACGTGGAGTGAAAGCCATCCATTGTCAAGAAAAGATCATTTATAGTCACTCATGCCTAGCAAAGCCTTATTACTCGGTTTAAATGCCTTTATAATCCCATTATTGAATTTATTTTGAATTGTTTTTATATTTTTTGATTAAAACAGATTGTAATTGATTGTTTGCCATGGGAAACATGGAGCAAAAGCCATCCATTGTCAAGAAAAAATCATTTATAGTCACTCATGCCTAGAAAAGCCTTATTACTCGGTTTAAATGCCTTTATAATCCCATTATTGAATTTATTTTGAATTTTTTTTACATTTTTTGATTAAAATAGATTGTAATTGATTGTTGACCTCGGGAAACACGGAGCGAAAGCCATCCATTGTCAAGAAAAGTTCATTTATAGTCACTCATGCCTAGAAAAGCCTTATTACTCGGTTTAAATGCCTTTATAATCCCATTATTGAAGTTATTTTGAATTGTTTTTATATTTTTTGATTAAAACAGATTGTAATTGATTGTTTGCCTTGGTAAACATGGAGCGAAAGCCATCCATCGTCAAGAAAAGTTCATTTATAGTCACTCATGCCTAGAAAAGCCTTAATACTCGTTTTAAATGCTTTCATAATCCCATAATTGAATTTAATTTGAATTTTTTTTTCATTTTTTGATTAAAATAGATTGTAATTGATTGTTTACCTCGGGAAACATGGAGCGAAAGCCATCCATAGTAAAGAAAAGTTCATTTATAGTCACTTATGCCTAGCAAAGCCTTATTACTCGGTTTAAATGCCTTTATAATCCCATTATCGAATTTATTTTGAATTGTTTTTACATTTTTTGATTAAAACAGATTGTAATTGATTGTTTGCCTCGGGAAACATGGAGCGAAAGCCATCCATTGTCAAGAAAAGATCATTTATAGCCACTCATGCCTAGAAAAGCCTTATTACTCGGTTTAAATGCCTTTATAATCCCATTATTGAATTTATTTTGAATTATTTTTACATTTTTTGATTAAAACAGGTTGTAATTGATTGTTTGCCTCGGGAAACATGGAGCGAAAACCATCCATTGTCAAGAAAAGATCATTTATAGTCACTCATGCCTAGCAAAGCCTTATTACTCGGTTTAAATGCCTTTATAATCCCATTATTGAATTTATTTTGAATTGTTTTTATATTTTTTGATTAAAACAGATTGTAATTGATTGTTTGCCGTGGGAAACATGGAGCAAAAGCCAACCATTGTCAAGAAAAGATCATTTATAGTCACTCATGCCTAGAAAAGCCTTATTACTCGGTTTAAATGCCTTTATAATCCCATTATTGAATTTATTTTGAATTTTTTTTACATTTTTTGATTAAAACAGATTGTAATTGATTGTTTAACTTGGGAAATATGGAGCGAAAGCCATCTATTGTCAAGAAAAGATCATTTATAGTCACTCATGCCTAGAAAAGCCTTATTACTCGGTTTAAATGCCTTTATAATCCCATTATTGAATTTATTTTGAATTGTTTTTACATTTTTTGATTAAAACAGATTGTAATTGATTGTTTGCCTCGGGAAACATGGAGCGAAAGCCATCCCCTGTCAAGAAAAGATCATTTATAGTCACTCATGCCTAGAAAAGCCTTATTACTCGGTTTAAATGCCTTTATAATCCCATTATTGAATTTATTTTGAATTTTTTTTACATTTTTTGATTAAAACAGATTGTAATTGATTGTTTGCCGTGGGAAACATGGGGCGAAAGCCATCCATTGTCAAGAAAAGATCGTTTATTGTCACTCATGCCTAGAAAAGCCTTATTACTCGGTTTAAATGCCTTTATAATCCCATTATTGAATTTATTTTGAATTTTTTTTACATTTTTTGATTAAAACAGATTGTAATTGATTGTTTGCCGTGGGAAACATGGGGCGAAAGCCATCCATTGTCAAGAAAAGATCGTTTATTGTCACTCATGCCTAGAAAAGCCTTATTACTCGGTTTAAATGCCTTTATAATCCCATTATTGAATTTATTTTGAATTATTTTTACATTTTTTGATTAAAACAGGTTGTAATTGATTGTTTGCCTCGGGAAACATGGAGCGAAAACCATCCATTGTCAAGAAAAGATCATTTATAGTCACTCATGCCTAGCAAAGCCTTATTACTCGGTTTAAATGCCTTTATAATCCCATTATTGAATTTATTTTGAATTGTTTTTATATTTTTTGATTAAAACAGATTGTAATTGATTGTTTGCCGTGGGAAACATGGAGCAAAAGCCAACCATTGTCAAGAAAAGATCATTTATAGTCACTCATGCCTAGAAAAGCCTTATTACTCGGTTTAAATGCCTTTATAATCCCATTATTGAATTTATTTTGAATTTTTTTTACATTTTTTGATTAAAACAGATTGTAATTGATTGTTTAACTTGGGAAATATGGAGCGAAAGCCATCTATTGTCAAGAAAAGATCATTTATAGTCACTCATGCCTAGAAAAGCCTTATTACTCGGTTTAAATGCCTTTATAATCCCATTATTGAATTTATTTTGAATTGTTTTTACATTTTTTGATTAAAACAGATTGTAATTGATTGTTTGCCTCGGGAAACATGGAGCGAAAGCCATCCCCTGTCAAGAAAAGATCATTTATAGTCACTCATGCCTAGAAAAGCCTTATTACTCGGTTTAAATGCCTTTATAATCCCATTATTGAATTTATTTTGAATTTTTTTTACATTTTTTGATTAAAACAGATTGTAATTGATTGTTTGCCGTGGGAAACATGGGGCGAAAGCCATCCATTGTCAAGAAAAGATCGTTTATTGTCACTCATGCCTAGAAAAGCCTTATTACTCGGTTTAAATGCCTTTATAATCCCATTATTGAATTTATTTTGAATTTTTTTTACATTTTTTGATTAAAACAGATTGTAATTGATTGTTTACCTCGGGAAACATGGAGCGAAAGCCATCCATAGTCAAGAAAAGATCATTTATAGTCACTCATGCCTAGAAAAGCCTTATTACTCGGTTTAAATGCCTTTATAATCCCATTATTCAATTTATTTTGAATTTTTTTGTACATTTTTGATTAAAACAGATTGTAATTGATTGTTTACCTCGGGAAACATGGAGCGAAAACCATCCATTGTCAAGAAAAGATCATTTATAGACACTCATGCCTAGAAAAGCCTTATTACTCGGTTTAAATGCCTTTATAATCCCATTATTGAATTTCTTTTGAATTTTTTTTACATTTTTTGATTAAAACAGATTGTAATTGATTGTTTGCCACGGGAAATATGGAGAGAAAGCCATCCATTGTCAAGAAAAGATCATTCATAGCCACTCATGCCTGGAAAAGCCTTATTACTCGGTTTAAATGCCTTTATAATCCCATTATTGAAGTTATTTTGAATTGTTTTTACATTTTTTGATTAAAACAGATTGTAATTGATTGTTTGCCTTGGGAAACATGGAGTGAAAGCCATCCATCGTCAAGAAAAGTTCATTTATAGTCACTCATGCCTAGAAAAGCCTTAATACTCGTTTTAAATGCTTTTATAATCCCATAATTGAATTTAATTTGAATCTTTTTACATTTTTTGATTAAAACAGATTCTAATTGATTGTTTGCCTCGGGAAACGTGGAGTGAAAGCCATCCATTGTCAAGAAAAGATCATTTATAGTCACTCATGCCTAGCAAAGCCTTATTACTCGGTTTAAATGCCTTTATAATCCCATTATTGAATTTATTTTGAATTGTTTTTATATTTTTTGATTAAAACAGATTGTAATTGATTGTTTGCCATGGGAAACATGGAGCAAAAGCCATCCATTGTCAAGAAAAAATCATTTATAGTCACTCATGCCTAGAAAAGCCTTATTACTCGGTTTAAATGCCTTTATAATCCCATTATTGAATTTATTTTGAATTTTTTTTACATTTTTTGATTAAAATAGATTGTAATTGATTGTTGACCTCGGGAAACACGGTGCGAAAGCCATCCATTGTCAAGAAAAGTTCATTTATAGTCACTCATGCCTAGAAAAGCCTTATTACTCGGTTTAAATGCCTTTATAATCCCATTATTGAAGTTATTTTGAATTGTTTTTATATTTTTTGGTTAAAACAGATTGTAATTGATTGTTTGCCTCAGGAAACATGGAGCGAAAGCCATCCATTGTCAAGAAAAGATCGTTTATTGTCACTCATGCCTAGAAAAGCCTTATTACTCGGTTTAAATGCCTTTATAATCCCATTATTGAATTTATTTTGAATTTTTTTTACATTTTTTGATTAAAACAGATTGTAATTGATTGTTTACCTCGGGAAACATGGAGCGAAAGCCATCCATAGTCAAGAAAAGATCATTTATAGTCACTCATGCCTAGAAAAGCCTTATTACTCGGTTTAAATGCCTTTATAATCCCATTATTCAATTTATTTTGAATTTTTTTGTACATTTTTGATTAAAACAGATTGTAATTGATTGTTTACCTCGGGAAACATGGAGCGAAAACCATCCATTGTCAAGAAAAGATCATTTATAGACACTCATGCCTAGAAAAGCCTTATTACTCGGTTTAAATGCCTTTATAATCCCATTATTGAATTTCTTTTGAATTTTTTTTACATTTTTTGATTAAAACAGATTGTAATTGATTGTTTGCCACGGGAAATATGGAGAGAAAGCCATCCATTGTCAAGAAAAGATCATTCATAGCCACTCATGCCTGGAAAAGCCTTATTACTCGGTTTAAATGCCTTTATAATCCCATTATTGAAGTTATTTTGAATTGTTTTTACATTTTTTGATTAAAACAGATTGTAATTGATTGTTTGCCTTGGGAAACATGGAGTGAAAGCCATCCATCGTCAAGAAAAGTTCATTTATAGTCACTCATGCCTAGAAAAGCCTTAATACTCGTTTTAAATGCTTTTATAATCCCATAATTGAATTTAATTTGAATCTTTTTACATTTTTTGATTAAAACAGATTCTAATTGATTGTTTGCCTCGGGAAACGTGGAGTGAAAGCCATCCATTGTCAAGAAAAGATCATTTATAGTCACTCATGCCTAGCAAAGCCTTATTACTCGGTTTAAATGCCTTTATAATCCCATTATTGAATTTATTTTGAATTGTTTTTATATTTTTTGATTAAAACAGATTGTAATTGATTGTTTGCCATGGGAAACATGGAGCAAAAGCCATCCATTGTCAAGAAAAAATCATTTATAGTCACTCATGCCTAGAAAAGCCTTATTACTCGGTTTAAATGCCTTTATAATCCCATTATTGAATTTATTTTGAATTTTTTTTACATTTTTTGATTAAAATAGATTGTAATTGATTGTTGACCTCGGGAAACACGGAGCGAAAGCCATCCATTGTCAAGAAAAGTTCATTTATAGTCACTCATGCCTAGAAAAGCCTTATTACTCGGTTTAAATGCCTTTATAATCCCATTATTGAAGTTATTTTGAATTGTTTTTATATTTTTTGATTAAAACAGATTGTAATTGATTGTTTGCCTTGGTAAACATGGAGCGAAAGCCATCCATCGTCAAGAAAAGTTCATTTATAGTCACTCATGCCTAGAAAAGCCTTAATACTCGTTTTAAATGCTTTCATAATCCCATAATTGAATTTAATTTGAATTTTTTTTTCATTTTTTGATTAAAATAGATTGTAATTGATTGTTTACCTCGGGAAACATGGAGCGAAAGCCATCCATAGTAAAGAAAAGTTCATTTATAGTCACTTATGCCTAGCAAAGCCTTATTACTCGGTTTAAATGCCTTTATAATCCCATTATCGAATTTATTTTGAATTGTTTTTACATTTTTTGATTAAAACAGATTGTAATTGATTGTTTGCCTCGGGAAACATGGAGCGAAAGCCATCCATTGTCAAGAAAAGATCATTTATAGCCACTCATGCCTAGAAAAGCCTTATTACTCGGTTTAAATGCCTTTATAATCCCATTATTGAATTTATTTTGAATTATTTTTACATTTTTTGATTAAAACAGGTTGTAATTGATTGTTTGCCTCGGGAAACATGGAGCGAAAACCATCCATTGTCAAGAAAAGATCATTTATAGTCACTCATGCCTAGCAAAGCCTTATTACTCGGTTTAAATGCCTTTATAATCCCATTATTGAATTTATTTTGAATTGTTTTTATATTTTTTGATTAAAACAGATTGTAATTGATTGTTTGCCGTGGGAAACATGGAGCAAAAGCCAACCATTGTCAAGAAAAGATCATTTATAGTCACTCATGCCTAGAAAAGCCTTATTACTCGGTTTAAATGCCTTTATAATCCCATTATTGAATTTATTTTGAATTTTTTTTACATTTTTTGATTAAAACAGATTGTAATTGATTGTTTAACTTGGGAAATATGGAGCGAAAGCCATCTATTGTCAAGAAAAGATCATTTATAGTCACTCATGCCTAGAAAAGCCTTATTACTCGGTTTAAATGCCTTTATAATCCCATTATTGAATTTATTTTGAATTGTTTTTACATTTTTTGATTAAAACAGATTGTAATTGATTGTTTGCCTCGGGAAACATGGAGCGAAAGCCATCCCCTGTCAAGAAAAGATCATTTATAGTCACTCATGCCTAGAAAAGCCTTATTACTCGGTTTAAATGCCTTTATAATCCCATTATTGAATTTATTTTGAATTTTTTTTACATTTTTTGATTAAAACAGATTGTAATTGATTGTTTGCCGTGGGAAACATGGGGCGAAAGCCATCCATTGTCAAGAAAAGATCGTTTATTGTCACTCATGCCTAGAAAAGCCTTATTACTCGGTTTAAATGCCTTTATAATCCCATTATTGAATTTATTTTGAATTTTTTTTACATTTTTTGATTAAAACAGATTGTAATTGATTGTTTACCTCGGGAAACATGGAGCGAAAGCCATCCATAGTCAAGAAAAGATCATTTATAGTCACTCATGCCTAGAAAAGCCTTATTACTCGGTTTAAATGCCTTTATAATCCCATTATTCAATTTATTTTGAATTTTTTTGTACATTTTTGATTAAAACAGATTGTAATTGATTGTTTACCTCGGGAAACATGGAGCGAAAACCATCCATTGTCAAGAAAAGATCATTTATAGACACTCATGCCTAGAAAAGCCTTATTACTCGGTTTAAATGCCTTTATAATCCCATTATTGAATTTCTTTTGAATTTTTTTTACATTTTTTGATTAAAACAGATTGTAATTGATTGTTTGCCACGGGAAATATGGAGAGAAAGCCATCCATTGTCAAGAAAAGATCATTCATAGCCACTCATGCCTGGAAAAGCCTTATTACTCGGTTTAAATGCCTTTATAATCCCATTATTGAAGTTATTTTGAATTGTTTTTACATTTTTTGATTAAAACAGATTGTAATTGATTGTTTGCCTTGGGAAACATGGAGTGAAAGCCATCCATCGTCAAGAAAAGTTCATTTATAGTCACTCATGCCTAGAAAAGCCTTAATACTCGTTTTAAATGCTTTTATAATCCCATAATTGAATTTAATTTGAATCTTTTTACATTTTTTGATTAAAACAGATTCTAATTGATTGTTTGCCTCGGGAAACGTGGAGTGAAAGCCATCCATTGTCAAGAAAAGATCATTTATAGTCACTCATGCCTAGCAAAGCCTTATTACTCGGTTTAAATGCCTTTATAATCCCATTATTGAATTTATTTTGAATTGTTTTTACATTTTTTGATTAAAACATATTGTAATTGATTGTTTGCCTCGGGAAACATGGGGCGAAAGCAATCCATTGTCAAGAAAAGATCATTTATAGCCACTCATGCCTAGAAAAGCCTTATTACTCGGTTTAAATGCCTTTATAATCCCATTATTGAATTTATTTTGAATTTTTTTTACATTTTTTGATTAAAACAGATTGTAATTGATTGTTTAACTTGGGAAATATGGAGCGAAAGCCATCTATTGTCAAGAAAAGATCATTTATAGTCACTCATGCCTAGAAAAGCCTTATTACTCGGTTTAAATGCCTTTATAATCCCATTATTGAATTTATTTTGAATTGTTTTTACATTTTTTGATTAAAACAGATTGTAATTGATTGTTTGCCTCGGGAAACATGGAGCGAAAGCCATCCCCTGTCAAGAAAAGATCATTTATAGTCACTCATGCCTAGAAAAGCCTTATTACTCGGTTTAAATGCCTTTATAATCCCATTATTGAATTTATTTTGAATTTTTTTTACATTTTTTGATTAAAACAGATTGTAATTGATTGTTTGCCGTGGGAAACATGGGGCGAAAGCCATCCATTGTCAAGAAAAGATCGTTTATTGTCACTCATGCCTAGAAAAGCCTTATTACTCGGTTTAAATGCCTTTATAATCCCATTATTGAATTTATTTTGAATTTTTTTTACATTTTTTGATTAAAACAGATTGTAATTGATTTTTTGCCTCGGGAAACATGGAGCGAAAGCCATCCATTGTCAAGAAAAGTTCATTTATAGCCACTCATGCCTAGAAAAGCCTTATTACTCAGTTTAAATGCCTTTATAATCCCATTATTGAATTTATTTTGAATTGTTTTTACATTTTTTGATTAAAACAGATTGTAATTGATTGTTTGCCTCAGGAAACATGGAGCGAAAGCCATCCATTGTCAAGAAAAGATCATTTATAGTCACTCATGCCTAGAAAAGCCTTATTACTCGGTTTAAATGCCTTTATAATCCCATTATTGAATTTATTTTGAATTTTTTTTACATTTTTTGATTAAAACAGATTGTAATTGATCGTTTGCCTCGGGAAACATGGAGCGAAAGCCATCCATACTCAAGAAAAGATCATTTATAGTCACTCATGCCTAGAAAAGCCTTATTACTCGGTTTAAATGCCTTTATAATCCCATTATTGAATTTCTTTTGAATTTTTTTTACATTTTTTGATTAAAACAGATTGTAATTGATTGTTTGCCACGGGAAACATGGAGAGAAAGCCATCCATTGTCAAGAAAAGATCATTTATAGCCACTCATGCCTAGAAAAGCCTTATTACTCGGTTTAAATGCCTTTATAATCCCATTATTGAATTTATTTTGAATTGTTTTTACATTTTTTGATTAAAACAGGTTGTAATTGATTGTTTGCCTCGGGAAACATGGAGCGAAAACCATCCATTGTCAAGAAAAGATCATTTATAGTCACTCATGCCTAGAAAAGCCTTATTACTCGGTTTAAATGCCTTTATAATCCCATTATTGAATTTATTTTGAATTTTTTTTACATTTTTTGATTAAAACAGATTGTAATTGATTGTTTACCTCGGGAAACATGGAGCGAAAGCCATCCATTGTCAAGAAAAGCTCATTTATAGTCACTCATGCCTAGAAAAGCCTTATTACTCGGTTTAAATGCCTTTATAATCCCATTATTGAAGTTATTTTGAATTGTTTTTATATTTTTTGATTAAAACAGATTGTAATTGATTGTTTGCCTTGGTAAACATGGAGCGAAAGCCATCCATCGTCAAGAAAAGTTCATTTATAGTCACTCATGCCTAGAAAAGCCTTAATACTCGTTTTAAATGCTTTTATAATCCCATAATTGAATTTAGTTTGAATTTTTTTTACATTTTTTGATTAAAATGGATTGTAATTGATTGTTTATCTCGGGAAACATGGAGCGAAAGCCATCCATAGTCAAGAAAAGTTCATTTATAGTCACTCATGCCTAGAAAAGCCTTATTACTCGGTTTAAATGCCTTTATAATCCCATTATTGAAGTTATTTTGAATTGTTTTTATATTTTTTGATTAAAACAGATCGTAATTGATTGTTTGCCTTGGGAAACATGGAGCGAAAGCCATCCATCGTCAAGAAAAGATCATTTATAGTCACTCATGCCTAGAAAAGCCTTAATACTCGTTTTAAATGCTTTTATAATCCCATAATTGAATTTAATTTGAATCTTTTTACATTTTTTCATTAAAACAGATTCTAATTGATTGTTTGGCTCGGGAAACGTGGAGTGAAAGCCATCCATTGTCAAGAAAAGATCATTTATAATCACTCATGCCTAGAAAAGCCATATTACTCGGTTTAAATGCCTTTATAATCCCATTATTGAATTTATTTTGAATTTTTTTTACATTTTTTGATTAAAACAGATTGTAATTGATTGTTTACCTTGGGAAATATGGAGCGTAAGCCATCCATTGTCAAGAAAAGATCATTTATAATCACTCATGCCTAGAAAAGCCTTATTACTCGGTTTAAATGCCTTTATAATCCCATTATTGAATTTATTTTGATTTTTTTTTACATTTTTTGATTAAAACAGATTGTAATTGATTGTTTACCTCGGGAAACATGGAGCGAAAGCCATCCATAGTCAAGAAAAGATCATTTATAGTCACTCATGCCTAGAAAAGCCTTATTACTCGGTTTAAATGCCTTTATAATCCCATTATTGAATTTATTTTGAATTTTTTTGTACATTTTTGATTAAAACAGATTGTAATTGATTGTTTACCTCGGGAAACATGGAGCGAAAACCATCCATTGTCAAGAAAAGATCATTTATAGACACTCATGCCTAGAAAAGCCTTATTACTCGGTTTAAATGCCTTTATAATCCCATTATTGAATTTATTTTCAATTTTTTTTACATTTTTTGATTAAAATAGATTGTAATTGATTGTTGACCTCGGGAAACACGGAGCGAAAGCCATCCATTGTCAAGAAAAGTTCATTTATAGTCACTCATGCCTAGAAAAGCCTTATTACTCGGTTTAAATGCCTTTATAATCCCATTATTGAAGTTATTTTAAATTGTTTTTATATTTTTTGATTAAAACAGATTGTAATTGATTGTTTGCCTTGGTAAACATGGAGCGAAAGCCATCCATCGTCAAGAAAAGTTCATTTATAGTCACTCATGCCTAGAAAAGCCTTAATACTCGTTTTAAATGCTTTTATAATCCCATAATTGAATTTAATTTGAATCTTTTTACATTTTTTGATTAAAACAGATTCTAATTGATTGTTTACCTCGGGAAACATGGAGCGAAAGCCATCCATAGTAAAGAAAAGTTCATTTATAGTCACTTATGCCTAGCAAAGCCTTATTACTCGGTTTAAATGCCTTTATAATCCCATTATCGAATTTATTTTGAATTGTTTTTACATTTTTTGATTAAAACAGATTGTAATTGATTGTTTGCCTCGGGAAACATGGAGCGAAAGCCATCCATTGTCAAGAAAAGATCATTTATAGCCACTCATGCCTAGAAAAGCCTTATTACTCGGTTTAAATGCCTTTATAATCCCATTATTGAATTTATTTTGAATTATTTTTACATTTTTTGATTAAAACAGGTTGTAATTGATTGTTTGCCTCGGGAAACATGGAGCGAAACCCATCCATTGTCAAGAAAAGATCATTTATAGTCACTCATGCCTAGCAAAGCCTTATTACTCGGTTTAAATGCCTTTATAATCCCATTATTGAATTTATTTTGAATTGTTTTTATATTTTTTGATTAAAACAGATTGTAATTGATTGTTTGCCGTGGGAAACATGGAGCAAAAGCCATCCATTGTCAAGAAAAGATCATTTATAGTCACTCATGCCTAGAAAAGCCTTATTACTCGGTTTAAATGCCTTTATAATCCCATTATTGAATTTATTTTGAATTGTTTTTACATGTTTTGATTAAAACAGGTTGTAATTGATTGTTTGCCTTGGTAAACATGGAGCGAAAACCATCCATTGTCAAGAAAAGATCATTTATAGCCACTCATGCCTAGAAAAGCCTTATTACTCGGTTTAAATGCCTTTATAATCCCATTATTGAATTTATTTTGAATTGTTTTTACATTTTTTGATTAAAACAGGTTGTAATTGATTGTTTCCCTCGGGAAACATGGAGCGAAAACCATCCATTGTCAAGAAAAGATCATTTATAGTCACTCATGCCTAGAAAAGCCTTATTACTCGGTTTAAATGCCTGTATAATCCCGTTATTGAATTCATTTTGAATTTTTTTTACATTTTTTGATTAAAACAGATTGTAATTGATTCTTTACCTCGGGAAACATGGAGCGAAAGCCATCTATAGTCAAGAAAAGTTCATTTATAGTCACTCATGCCTAGAAAAGCCTTATTACGCGGTTTAAATGCCTTTATAATCCCATTATTGAATTTATTTTGAAGTTTCTTTACAGTTTTTGATTAAAACAGATTGTAATTGATTGTTTGCCTCGGGAAACATGGAGCGAAAGCCATCCATTGTCAAGAAAAGATCATTTATAGTCACTCATGCCTAGAAAAGCCTTATTACTCGGTTTAAATGCCTTTATAATCCCATTATTGAATTTATTTTGAATTTTTTTTATATTTTTTGATTAAAACAGATTATAATTGAATGTTTACCTCGGGAAACATAGAGCGAAAGCCATCCATAGTCAAGAAAAGATCATTTATAGTCACTCATGCCTAGAAAAGCCTTATTACTCGGTTTAAATGCCTTTATAATCCCATTATTGAATTTATTTTGAATTTTTTTGTACATTTTTGATTAAAACAGATTGTAATTGATTGTTTACCTCGGGAAACATGGAGCGAAAACCATCCATTGTCAAGAAAAGATCATTTATAGACACTCATGCCTAGAAAAGCCTTATTACTCGGTTTAAATGCCTTTATAATCCCATTATTGAATTTCTTTTGAATTTTTTTTACAATTTTTGATTAAAACAGATTGTAATTGATTGTTTGCCACGGGAAATATGGAGAGAAAGCCATCCATTGTCAAGAAAAGATCATTTATAGCCACTCATGCCTAGAAAAGCCTTATTACTCGGTTTAAATGCCTTTATAATCCCATTATTGAAGTTATTTTGGATTTTTTTTACATTTTTTGATTAAAACAGATTGTAATTGATTGTTTGCCTTGGGAAACATGGAGCGAAAGCCATCCATCGTCAAGAAAAGTTCATTTATAGTCACTCATGCCTAGAAAAGCCTTAATACTCGTTTTAAATGCTTTTATAATCCCATAATTGAATTTAATTTGAATCTTTTTACATTTTTTGATTAACACAGATTCTAATTGATTGTTTGCCTCGGGAAACGTGGAGTGAAAGCCATCCATTGTCAAGAAAAGATCATTTATAGTCACTCATGCCTAGCAAAGCCTTATTACTCGGTTTAAATGCCTTTATAATCCCATTATTGAATTTATTTTGAATTGTTTTTATATTTTTTGATTAAAACATATTGTAATTGATTGTTTGCCATGGGAAACATGGAGCAAAAGCCATCCATTGTCAGGAAAAAATCATTTATAGTCACTCATGCCTAGAAAAGCCTTATTACTCGGTTTAAATGCCTTTATAATCCCATTATTGAATTTATTTTGAATTTTTTTTACATTTTTTGATTAAAACAGATTGTAATTGATTGTTTACCTCGGGAAACACGGAGCGAAAGCCATCCATTGCCAAGAAAAGTTCATTTATAGTCACTCATGCCTAGAAAAGCCTTATTACTCGGTTTAAATGCCTTTATAATCCCATTATTGAAGTTATTTTGAATTATTTTTATATTTTTTGATTAAAACAGATTGTAATTGATTGTTTGCCTTGGTAAACATGGAGCGAAAGCCATCCATCGTCAACAAAAGTTCATTTATAGTCACTCATGCCTAGAAAAGCCTTAATGCTCGTTTTAAATGCTTTTATAATCCCATAATTGAATTTAATTTGAATTTTTTTTTCATTTTTTGATTAAAACAGATTGTAATTGATTGTTTACCT
Source organism: Theobroma cacao (assembly GCF_053813885.1). NCBI lineage: Eukaryota > Viridiplantae > Streptophyta > Magnoliopsida > Malvales > Malvaceae > Theobroma > Theobroma cacao. The sequence goes on along the minus strand of NC_142645.1, from coordinate 28,853,871 downwards.
CGGGAAACATGGAGCGAAAGCCATCCATAGTAAAGAAAAGTTCATTTATAGTCACTTATGCCTAGCAAAGCCTCATTACTCGGTTTAAATGCCTTTATAATCCCATTATCGAATTTATTTTGAATTGTTTTTACATTTTTTGATTAAAACAGATTGTAATTGATTGTTTGCCTCGGGAAACATGGAGCGAAAGCCATCCATTGTCAAGAAAAGATCATTTATAGCCACTCATGCCTAGAAAAGCCTTATTACTCGGTTTAAATGCCTTTATAATCCCATTATTGAATTTATTTTGAATTATTTTTACATTTTTTGATTAAAACAGGTTGTAATTGATTGTTTGCCTCGGGAAACATGGAGCGAAAACCATCCATTGTCAAGAAAAGATCATTTATAGTCACTCATGCCTAGCAAAGCCTTATTACTCGGTTTAAATGCCTTTATAATCCCATTATTGAATTTATTTTGAATTGTTTTTATATTTTTTGATTAAAACAGATTGTAATTGATTGTTTGCCGTGGGAAACATGGAGCAAAAGCCATCCATTGTCAAGAAAAGATCATTTATAGTCACTCATGCCTAGAAAAGCCTTATTACTCGGTTTAAATGCCTTTATAATCCCATTATTGAATTTATTTTGAATTTTTTTTTACATTTTTTGATTAAAACAGATTGTAATTGATTGTTTAACTTGGGAAATATGGAGCGAAAGCCATCTATTGTCAAGAAAAGATCATTTATAGTCACTCATGCCTAGAAAAGCCTTATTACTCGGTTTAAATGCCTTTATAATCCCATTATTGAATTTATTTTGAATTGTTTTTACATTTTTTGATTAAAACAGATTGTAATTGATTGTTTGCCTCGGGAAACATGGAGCGAAAGCCATCCCCTGTCAAGAAAAGATCATTTATAGTCACTCATGCCTAGAAAAGCCTTATTACTCGGTTTAAATGCCTTTATAATCCCATTATTGAATTTATTTTGAATTTTTTTTACATTTTTTGATTAAAACAGATTGTAATTGATTGTTTGCCGTGGGAAACATGGGGCGAAAGCCATCCATTGTCAAGAAAAGATCGTTTATTGTCACTCATGCCTAGAAAAGCCTTATTACTCGGTTTAAATGCCTTTATAATCCCATTATTGAATTTATTTTGAATTTTTTTTACATTTTTTGATTAAAACAGATTGTAATTGATTTTTTGCCTCGGGAAACATGGAGCGAAAGCCATCCATTGTCAAGAAAAGTTCATTTATAGCCACTCATGCCTAGAAAAGCCTTATTACTCAGTTTAAATGCCTTTATAATCCCATTATTGAATTTATTTTGAATTGTTTTTACATTTTTTGATTAAAACAGATTGTAATTGATTGTTTGCCTCAGGAAACATGGAGCGAAAGCCATCCATTGTCAAGAAAAGATCATTTATAGTCACTCATGCCTAGAAAAGCCTTATTACTCGGTTTAAATGCCTTTATAATCCCATTATTGAATTTATTTTGAATTTTTTTTACATTTTTTGATTAAAACAGATTGTAATTGATCGTTTACCTCGGGAAACATGGAGCGAAAGCCATCCATTGTCAAGAAAAGATCATTTATAGTCACTCATGCCTAGAGAAGCCTTATTACTTAGTTTAAATGCCTTTATAATCCCATTATTGAATTTATTTTGAACTGTTTTTACATTTTTGATTAAAACAGATTGTAAATGATTGTTTGCCTCGTGAAATATGGAGCGAAAGCCATCCATCGTCAAGAAAAGATCATTTATAGTCACTCATGCCTAGAAAAGCCTTATTACTCGGTTTAAATGCCTTTATAATCCCATTGTTGAATTTATTTTGAATTGTTTTTACATTTTTTGATTAAAACAGATTGTAATTGATTGTTTACCTCGGCAAACATGGAGCGAAAGCCATCCATAGTCAAGAAAAGATCATTTATAGTCACTCATGCCTAGAAAAGCCTTATTACTCGGTTTAAATGCCATTATAATCCCATTATTGAATTTATTTTGAATTTTTTTTTACATTTTTGATTAAAACAGATTGTAATTGATTGTTTACCTCGGGAAACATGGAGCGAAAACCATCCATTGTCAAGAAAAGATCATTTATAGACACTCATGCCTAGAAAAGCCTTATTACTCGGTTTAAATGCCTTTATAATCCCATTATTGAATTTCTTTTGATTTTTTTTTACATTTTTTGATTAAAACAGATTGTAATTGATTGTTTGCCACGGGAAACATGGAGAGAAAGCCATCCATTGTCAAGAAAAGATCATTTATAGCCACTCATGCCTAGAAAAGCCTTATTACTCGGTTTAAATGCCTTTATAATCCCATTATTGAATTTATTTTGAATTGTTTTTACATTTTTTGATTAAAACAGGTTGTAATTGATTGTTTGCCTCGGGAAACATGGAGCGAAAACCATCCATTGTCAAGAAAAGATCATTTATAGTCACTCATGCCTAGAAAAACCTTATTACTCGGTTTAAATGCCTTTATAATCCCATTATTGAATTTATTTTGAATTTTTTTTACATTTTTTGATTAAAACAGATTGTAATTGATTGTTTACCTCGGGAAACATGGAGCGAAAGCCATCCATTGTCAAGAAAAGCTCATTTATAGTCACTCATGCCTAGAAAAGCCTTATTACTCGGTTTAAATGCCTTTATAATCCCATTATTGAAGTTATTTTGAATTGTTTTTATATTTTTTGATTAAAACAGATTGTAATTGATTGTTTGCCTTGGTAAACATGGAGCGAAAGCCATCCATCGTCAAGAAAAGTTCATTTATAGTCACTCATGCCTAGAAAAGCCTTAATACTCGTTTTAAATGCTTTTATAATCCCATAATTGAATTTAATTTGAATTTTTTTTACATTTTTTGATTAAAATAGATTGTAATTGATTGTTTACCTCGGGAAACATGGAGCGAAAGCCATCCATAGTCAAGAAAAGTTCATTTATAGTCACTCATGCCTAGAAAAGCCTTATTACTCGGTTTAAATGCCTTTATAATCCCATTATTGAAGTTATTTTGAATTGTTTTTATATTTTTTGATTAAAACAGATTGTAATTGATTGTTTGCCTTGGGAAACATGGAGCGAAAGCCATCCATCGTCAAGAAAAGATCATTTATAGTCACTCATGCCTAGAAAAGCCTTAATACTCGTTTTAAATGCTTTTATAATCCCATAATTGAATTTAATTTGAATCTTTTTACATTTTTTCATTAAAACAGATTCTAATTGATTGTTTGGCTCGGGAAACGTGGAGTGAAAGCCATCCATTGTCAAGATTAGATCATTTATAGTCACTCATGCCTAGAAAAGCCTTATTACTCGGTTTAAATGCCTTTATAATCCCATTATTGAATTTATTTTGAATTTTTTTTACATTTTTTGATTAAAACAGATTGTAATTGATTGTTTACCTTGGGAAATATGGAGCGAAAGCCAGCCATTGTCAAGAAAAGATCATTTATAATCACTCATGCCTAGAAAAGCCTTATTACTCGGTTTAAATGCCTTTATAATCCCATTATTGAATTTATTTTGAATTGTTTTTACATTTTTTGATTAAAACAGATTGTAATTGATTGTTTGCCTTGGGAAACATGGAGCGAAAGCAATCCATTGTCAAGAAAAGATCATTTATAGCCACTCATGCCTAGAAAAGCCTTATTACTCGGTTTAAATGCCTTTATAATCCCAATATTGAATTTATTTTGAATTGTTTTTATATTTTTTGATTAAAACAGATTGTAATTGATTGTTTGCCGTGGGAAACATGGAGCGAAAGCCATCCATTGTCAAGAAAAGATCATTTATAGCCACTCATGCCTAGAAAAACCTTATTACTCGGTTTAAATGCCTTTATAATCCCATTATTGAATTTATTTTGAATTGTTTTTACATGTTTTGATTAAAACAGGTTGTAATTGATTGTTTGCCTCGGTAAACATGGAGCGAAAGCCATCCATTGTCAAGAAAAGATCATTTATAGCCACTCATGCCTAGAAAAGCCTTATTACTCGGTTTAAATGCCTTTATAATCCCATTATTGAATTTATTTTGAATTGTTTTTACATTTTTTGATTAAAACAGGTTGTAATTGATTGTTTGCCTCGGGAAATATGGAGCGAAAACCATCCATTGTCAAGAAAAGATCATTTATAGTCACTCATGCCTAGAAAAGCCTTATTACTCGGTTTAAATGCCTGTATAATCCCATTATTGAATTCATTTTGAATTTTTTTTATATTTTTTGATTAAAACAGATTGTAATTGATTCTTTACCTCAGGAAACATGGAGCGAAAGCCATCTATAGTCAAGAAAAGTTCATTTATAGTCACTCATGCCTAGAAAAGCCTTATTACGCGGTTTAAATGCCTTTATAATCCCATTATTGAATTTATTTTGAATTTTTTTTACAGTTTTTGATTAAAACAGATTGTAATTGATTGTTTGCCTCGGGAAACATGGAGCGAAAGCCATCCATTGTCAAGAAAAGATCATTTATAGCCACTCATGCCTAGAAAAGCCTTATTACTCGGTTTAAATGCCTTTATAATCCCATTATTGAATTTATTTTGAATTGTTTTTACATTTTTTGATTAAAACAGATTGTAATTGATTGTTTGCCTCAGGAAACATGGAGCGAAAGCCATCCATTGTCAAGAAAAGATCATTTATAGTCACTCATGCCTAGAAAAGCCTTATTACTCGGTTTAAATGCCTTTATATTCCCATTATTGAATTTATTTTGAATTTTTTTTACATTTTTTGATTAAAACAAATTGTAATTGATTGTTTACCTCGGGAAACATGGAGCGAAAGCCATCCATAGTCAAGAAAAGATCATTTATAGTCACTCATGCCTAGAAAAACCTTATTACTCGGTTTAAATGCCTTTATAATCCCATTATTGAATTTATTTTGAATTTTTTTGTACATTTTTGATTAAAACAGATTGTAATTGATTGTTTACCTCGGGAAACATGGAGCGAAAACCATCCATTGTCAAGAAAAGATCATTTATAGACACTCATGCCTAGAAAACCCTTATTACTCGGTTTAAATGCCTTTATAATCCCATTATTGAATTTCTTTTGAATTTTTTTTACATTTTTTGATTAAAACAGATTGTAATTGATTGTTTGCCACGGGAAATATGGAGAGAAAGCCATCCATTGTCAAGAAAAGATCATTTATAGCCACTCATGCCTAGAAAAGCCTTATTACTCGGTTTAAATGCCTTTATAATCCCATTATTGAAGTTATTTTGAATTGTTTTTACATTTTTTGATTAAAACAGATTGTAATTGATTGTTTGCCTTGGGAGACATGGAGCGAAAGCCATCCATCGTCAAGAAAAGTTCATTTATAGTCACTCATGCCTAGAAAAGCCTTAATACTCGTTTTAAATGCTTTTATAATCCCATAATTGAATTTAATTTGAATCTTTTTACATTTTTTGATTAAAACAGATTCTAATTGATTGTTTGCCTCGGGAAACGTGGAGTGAAAGCCATCCATAGTCAAGAAAAGTTCATTTATAGTCACTTATGCCTAGCAAAGCCTTATTACTCGGTTTAAATGCCTTTATAATCCCATTATTGAATTTATTTTGAATTTTTTTTACATTTTTTGATTAAAACAGATTGTAATTGATTGTTTACCTCGGGAAACACGGAGCGAAAGCCATCCATTGCCAAGAAAAGTTCATTTATAGTCACTCATGCCTAGAAAAGCCTTATTACTCGGTTTAAATGCCTTTATAATCCCATTATTGAAGTTATTTTGAATTATTTTTATATTTTTTGATTAAAACAGATTGTAATTGATTGTTTGCCTTGGTAAACATGGAGCGAAAGCCATCCATCGTCAAGAAAAGTTCATTTATAGTCACTCATGCCTAGAAAAGCCTTAATGCTCGTTTTAAATGCTTTTATAATCCCATAATTGAATTTAATTTGAATTTTTTTTTCATTTTTTGATTAAAACAGATTGTAATTGATTGTTTACCTCGGGAAACATGGAGCGAAAGCCATCCATAGTAAAGAAAAGTTCATTTATAGTCACTTATGCCTAGCAAAGCCTCATTACTCGGTTTAAATGCCTTTATAATCCCATTATCGAATTTATTTTGAATTGTTTTTACATTTTTTGATTAAAACAGATTGTAATTGATTGTTTGCCTCGGGAAACATGGAGCGAAAGCCATCCATTGTCAAGAAAAGATCATTTATAGCCACTCATGCCTAGAAAAGCCTTATTACTCGGTTTAAATGCCTTTATAATCCCATTATTGAATTTATTTTGAATTATTTTTACATTTTTTGATTAAAACAGGTTGTAATTGATTGTTTGCCTCGGGAAACATGGAGCGAAAACCATCCATTGTCAAGAAAAGATCATTTATAGTCACTCATGCCTAGCAAAGCCTTATTACTCGGTTTAAATGCCTTTATAATCCCATTATTGAATTTATTTTGAATTGTTTTTATATTTTTTGATTAAAACAGATTGTAATTGATTGTTTGCCGTGGGAAACATGGAGCAAAAGCCATCCATTGTCAAGAAAAGATCATTTATAGTCACTCATGCCTAGAAAAGCCTTATTACTCGGTTTAAATGCCTTTATAATCCCATTATTGAATTTATTTTGAATTTTTTTTTACATTTTTTGATTAAAACAGATTGTAATTGATTGTTTAACTTGGGAAATATGGAGCGAAAGCCATCTATTGTCAAGAAAAGATCATTTATAGTCACTCATGCCTAGAAAAGCCTTATTACTCGGTTTAAATGCCTTTATAATCCCATTATTGAATTTATTTTGAATTGTTTTTACATTTTTTGATTAAAACAGATTGTAATTGATTGTTTGCCTCGGGAAACATGGAGCGAAAGCCATCCCCTGTCAAGAAAAGATCATTTATAGTCACTCATGCCTAGAAAAGCCTTATTACTCGGTTTAAATGCCTTTATAATCCCATTATTGAATTTATTTTGAATTTTTTTTACATTTTTTGATTAAAACAGATTGTAATTGATTGTTTGCCGTGGGAAACATGGGGCGAAAGCCATCCATTGTCAAGAAAAGATCGTTTATTGTCACTCATGCCTAGAAAAGCCTTATTACTCGGTTTAAATGCCTTTATAATCCCATTATTGAATTTATTTTGAATTTTTTTTACATTTTTTGATTAAAACAGATTGTAATTGATTTTTTGCCTCGGGAAACATGGAGCGAAAGCCATCCATTGTCAAGAAAAGTTCATTTATAGCCACTCATGCCTAGAAAAGCCTTATTACTCAGTTTAAATGCCTTTATAATCCCATTATTGAATTTATTTTGAATTGTTTTTACATTTTTTGATTAAAACAGATTGTAATTGATTGTTTGCCTCAGGAAACATGGAGCGAAAGCCATCCATTGTCAAGAAAAGATCATTTATAGTCACTCATGCCTAGAAAAGCCTTATTACTCGGTTTAAATGCCTTTATAATCCCATTATTGAATTTATTTTGAATTTTTTTTACATTTTTTGATTAAAACAGATTGTAATTGATCGTTTACCTCGGGAAACATGGAGCGAAAGCCATCCATTGTCAAGAAAAGATCATTTATAGTCACTCATGCCTAGAAAAGCCTTATTACTTAGTTTAAATGCCTTTATAATCCCATTATTGAATTTATTTTGAACTGTTTTTACATTTTTGATTAAAACAGATTGTAAATGATTGTTTGCCTCGTGAAATATGGAGCGAAAGCCATCCATCGTCAAGAAAAGATCATTTATAGTCACTCATGCCTAGAAAAGCCTTATTACTCGGTTTAAATGCCTTTATAATCCCATTGTTGAATTTATTTTGAATTGTTTTTACATTTTTTGATTAAAACAGATTGTAATTGATTGTTTACCTCGGCAAACATGGAGCGAAAGCCATCCATAGTCAAGAAAAGATCATTTATAGTCACTCATGCCTAGAAAAGCCTTATTACTCGGTTTAAATGCCATTATAATCCCATTATTGAATTTATTTTGAATTTTTTTTTACATTTTTGATTAAAACAGATTGTAATTGATTGTTTACCTCGGGAAACATGGAGCGAAAACCATCCATTGTCAAGAAAAGATCATTTATAGACACTCATGCCTAGAAAAGCCTTATTACTCGGTTTAAATGCCTTTATAATCCCATTATTGAATTTCTTTTGATTTTTTTTTACATTTTTTGATTAAAACAGATTGTAATTGATTGTTTGCCACGGGAAACATGGAGAGAAAGCCATCCATTGTCAAGAAAAGATCATTTATAGCCACTCATGCCTAGAAAAGCCTTATTACTCGGTTTAAATGCCTTTATAATCCCATTATTGAATTTATTTTGAATTGTTTTTACATTTTTTGATTAAAACAGGTTGTAATTGATTGTTTGCCTCGGGAAACATGGAGCGAAAACCATCCATTGTCAAGAAAAGATCATTTATAGTCACTCATGCCTAGAAAAACCTTATTACTCGGTTTAAATGCCTTTATAATCCCATTATTGAATTTATTTTGAATTTTTTTTACATTTTTTGATTAAAACAGATTGTAATTGATTGTTTACCTCGGGAAACATGGAGCGAAAGCCATCCATTGTCAAGAAAAGCTCATTTATAGTCACTCATGCCTAGAAAAGCCTTATTACTCGGTTTAAATGCCTTTATAATCCCATTATTGAAGTTATTTTGAATTGTTTTTATATTTTTTGATTAAAACAGATTGTAATTGATTGTTTTCCTTGGTAAACATGGAGCGAAAGCCATCCATCGTCAAGAAAAGTTCATTTATAGTCACTCATGCCTAGAAAAGCCTTAATACTCGTTTTAAATGCTTTTATAATCCCATAATTGAATTTAATTTGAATTTTTTTTACATTTTTTGATTAAAATAGATTGTAATTGATTGTTTACCTCGGGAAACATGGAGCGAAAGCCATCCATAGTCAAGAAAAGTTCATTTATAGTCACTCATGCCTAGAAAAGCCTTATTACTCGGTTTAAATGCCTTTATAATCCCATTATTGAAGTTATTTTGAATTGTTTTTATATTTTTTGATTAAAACAGATTGTAATTGATTGTTTGCCTTGGGAAACATGGAGCGAAAGCCATCCATCGTCAAGAAAAGATCATTTATAGTCACTCATGCCTAGAAAAGCCTTAATACTCGTTTTAAATGCTTTTATAATCCCATAATTGAATTTAATTTGAATCTTTTTACATTTTTTCATTAAAACAGATTCTAATTGATTGTTTGGCTCGGGAAACGTGGAGTGAAAGCCATCCATTGTCAAGATTAGATCATTTATAGTCACTCATGCCTAGAAAAGCCTTATTACTCGGTTTAAATGCCTTTATAATCCCATTATTGAATTTATTTTGAATTTTTTTTACATTTTTTGATTAAAACAGATTGTAATTGATTGTTTACCTTGGGAAATATGGAGCGAAAGCCAGCCATTGTCAAGAAAAGATCATTTATAATCACTCATGCCTAGAAAAGCCTTATTACTCGGTTTAAATGCCTTTATAATCCCATTATTGAATTTATTTTGAATTGTTTTTACATTTTTTGATTAAAACAGATTGTAATTGATTGTTTGCCTTGGGAAACATGGAGCGAAAGCAATCCATTGTCAAGAAAAGATCATTTATAGCCACTCATGCCTAGAAAAGCCTTATTACTCGGTTTAAATGCCTTTATAATCCCAATATTGAATTTATTTTGAATTGTTTTTATATTTTTTGATTAAAACAGATTGTAATTGATTGTTTGCCGTGGGAAACATGGAGCGAAAGCCATCCATTGTCAAGAAAAGATCATTTATAGCCACTCATGCCTAGAAAAACCTTATTACTCGGTTTAAATGCCTTTATAATCCCATTATTGAATTTATTTTGAATTGTTTTTACATGTTTTGATTAAAACAGGTTGTAATTGATTGTTTGCCTCGGTAAACATGGAGCGAAAGCCATCCATTGTCAAGAAAAGATCATTTATAGCCACTCATGCCTAGAAAAGCCTTATTACTCGGTTTAAATGCCTTTATAATCCCATTATTGAATTTATTTTGAATTGTTTTTACATTTTTTGATTAAAACAGGTTGTAATTGATTGTTTGCCTCGGGAAACATGGAGCGAAAACCATCCATTGTCAAGAAAAGATCATTTATAGTCACTCATGCCTAGAAAAGCCTTATTACTCGGTTTAAATGCCTGTATAATCCCATTATTGAATTCATTTTGAATTTTTTTTATATTTTTTGATTAAAACAGATTATAATTGATTCTTTACCTCAGGAAACATGGAGCGAAAGCCATCTATAGTCAAGAAAAGTTCATTTATAGTCACTCATGCCTAGAAAAGCCTTATTACGCGGTTTAAATGCCTTTATAATCCCATTATTGAATTTATTTTGAATTTTTTTTACAGTTTTTGATTAAAACAGATTGTAATTGATTGTTTGCCTCGGGAAACATGGAGCGAAAGCCATCCATTGTCAAGAAAAGATCATTTATAGCCACTCATGCCTAGAAAAGCCTTATTACTCGGTTTAAATGCCTTTATAATCCCATTATTGAATTTATTTTGAATTGTTTTTACATTTTTTGATTAAAACAGATTGTAATTGATTGTTTGCCTCAGGAAACATGGAGCGAAAGCCATCCATTGTCAAGAAAAGATCATTTATAGTCACTCATGCCTAGAAAAGCCTTATTACTCGGTTTAAATGCCTTTATATTCCCATTATTGAATTTATTTTGAATTTTTTTTACATTTTTTGATTAAAACAAATTGTAATTGATTGTTTACCTCGGGAAACATGGAGCGAAAGCCATCCATAGTCAAGAAAAGATCATTTATAGTCACTCATGCCTAGAAAAACCTTATTACTCGGTTTAAATGCCTTTATAATCCCATTATTGAATTTATTTTGAATTTTTTTGTACATTTTTGATTAAAACAGATTGTAATTGATTGTTTACCTCGGGAAACATGGAGCGAAAACCATCCATTGTCAAGAAAAGATCATTTATAGACACTCATGCCTAGAAAACCCTTATTACTCGGTTTAAATGCCTTTATAATCCCATTATTGAATTTCTTTTGAATTTTTTTTACATTTTTTGATTAAAACAGATTGTAATTGATTGTTTGCCACGGGAAATATGGAGAGAAAGCCATCCATTGTCAAGAAAAGATCATTTATAGCCACTCATGCCTAGAAAAGCCTTATTACTCGGTTTAAATGCCTTTATAATCCCATTATTGAAGTTATTTTGAATTGTTTTTACATTTTTTGATTAAAACAGATTGTAATTGATTGTTTGCCTTGGGAGACATGGAGCGAAAGCCATCCATCGTCAAGAAAAGTTCATTTATAGTCACTCATGCCTAGAAAAGCCTTAATACTCGTTTTAAATGCTTTTATAATCCCATAATTGAATTTAATTTGAATCTTTTTACATTTTTTGATTAAAACAGATTCTAATTGATTGTTTGCCTCGGGAAACGTGGAGTGAAAGCCATCCATAGTCAAGAAAAGTTCATTTATAGTCACTTATGCCTAGCAAAGCCTTATTACTCGGTTTAAATGCCTTTATAATCCCATTATTGAATTTATTTTGAATTTTTTTTACATTTTTTGATTAAAACAGATTGTAATTGATTGTTTACCTCGGGAAACACGGAGCGAAAGCCATCCATTGCCAAGAAAAGTTCATTTATAGTCACTCATGCCTAGAAAAGCCTTATTACTCGGTTTAAATGCCTTTATAATCCCATTATTGAAGTTATTTTGAATTATTTTTATATTTTTTGATTAAAACAGATTGTAATTGATTGTTTGCCTTGGTAAACATGGAGCGAAAGCCATCCATCGTCAAGAAAAGTTCATTTATAGTCACTCATGCCTAGAAAAGCCTTAATGCTCGTTTTAAATGCTTTTATAATCCCATAATTGAATTTAATTTGAATTTTTTTTTCATTTTTTGATTAAAACAGATTGTAATTGATTGTTTACCTCGGGAAACATGGAGCGAAAGCCATCCATAGTAAAGAAAAGTTCATTTATAGTCACTTATGCCTAGCAAAGCCTCATTACTCGGTTTAAATGCCTTTATAATCCCATTATCGAATTTATTTTGAATTGTTTTTACATTTTTTGATTAAAACAGATTGTAATTGATTGTTTGCCTCGGGAAACATGGTGCGAAAGCCATCCATTGTCAAGAAAAGATCATTTATAGCCACTCATGCCTAGAAAAGCCTTATTACTCGGTTTAAATGCCTTTATAATCCCATTATTGAATTTATTTTGAATTATTTTTACATTTTTTGATTAAAACAGGTTGTAATTGATTGTTTGCCTCGGGAAACATGGAGCGAAAACCATCCATTGTCAAGAAAAGATCATTTATAGTCACTCATGCCTAGCAAAGCCTTATTACTCGGTTTAAATGCCTTTATAATCCCATTATTGAATTTATTTTGAATTGTTTTTATATTTTTTGATTAAAACAGATTGTAATTGATTGTTTGCCGTGGGAAACATGGAGCAAAAGCCATCCATTGTCAAGAAAAGATCATTTATAGTCACTCATGCCTAGAAAAGCCTTATTACTCGGTTTAAATGCCTTTATAATCCCATTATTGAATTTATTTTGAATTTTTTTTTACATTTTTTGATTAAAACAGATTGTAATTGATTGTTTAACTTGGGAAATATGGAGCGAAAGCCATCTATTGTCAAGAAAAGATCATTTATAGTCACTCATGCCTAGAAAAGCCTTATTACTCGGTTTAAATGCCTTTATAATCCCATTATTGAATTTATTTTGAATTGTTTTTACATTTTTTGATTAAAACAGATTGTAATTGATTGTTTGCCTCGGGAAACATGGAGCGAAAGCCATCCCCTGTCAAGAAAAGATCATTTATAGTCACTCATGCCTAGAAAAGCCTTATTACTCGGTTTAAATGCCTTTATAATCCCATTATTGAATTTATTTTGAATTTTTTTTACATTTTTTGATTAAAACAGATTGTAATTGATTGTTTGCCGTGGGAAACATGGGGCGAAAGCCATCCATTGTCAAGAAAAGATCGTTTATTGTCACTCATGCCTAGAAAAGCCTTATTACTCGGTTTAAATGCCTTTATAATCCCATTATTGAATTTATTTTGAATTTTTTTTACATTTTTTGATTAAAACAGATTGTAATTGATTTTTTGCCTCGGGAAACATGGAGCGAAAGCCATCCATTGTCAAGAAAAGTTCATTTATAGCCACTCATGCCTAGAAAAGCCTTATTACTCAGTTTAAATGCCTTTATAATCCCATTATTGAATTTATTTTGAATTGTTTTTACATTTTTTGATTAAAACAGATTGTAATTGATTGTTTGCCTCAGGAAACATGGAGCGAAAGCCATCCATTGTCAAGAAAAGATCATTTATAGTCACTCATGCCTAGAAAAGCCTTATTACTCGGTTTAAATGCCTTTATAATCCCATTATTGAATTTATTTTGAATTTTTTTTACATTTTTTGATTAAAACAGATTGTAATTGATCGTTTACCTCGGGAAACATGGAGCGAAAGCCATCCATTGTCAAGAAAAGATCATTTATAGTCACTCATGCCTAGAAAAGCCTTATTACTTAGTTTAAATGCCTTTATAATCCCATTATTGAATTTATTTTGAACTGTTTTTACATTTTTGATTAAAACAGATTGTAAATGATTGTTTGCCTCGTGAAATATGGAGCGAAAGCCATCCATCGTCAAGAAAAGATCATTTATAGTCACTCATGCCTAGAAAAGCCTTATTACTCGGTTTAAATGCCTTTATAATCCCATTGTTGAATTTATTTTGAATTGTTTTTACATTTTTTGATTAAAACAGATTGTAATTGATTGTTTACCTCGGCAAACATGGAGCGAAAGCCATCCATAGTCAAGAAAAGATCATTTATAGTCACTCATGCCTAGAAAAGCCTTATTACTCGGTTTAAATGCCATTATAATCCCATTATTGAATTTATTTTGAATTTTTTTTTACATTTTTGATTAAAACAGATTGTAATTGATTGTTTACCTCGGGAAACATGGAGCGAAAACCATCCATTGTCAAGAAAAGATCATTTATAGACACTCATGCCTAGAAAAGCCTTATTACTCGGTTTAAATGCCTTTATAATCCCATTATTGAATTTCTTTTGATTTTTTTTTACATTTTTTGATTAAAACAGATTGTAATTGATTGTTTGCCACGGGAAACATGGAGAGAAAGCCATCCATTGTCAAGAAAAGATCATTTATAGCCACTCATGCCTAGAAAAGCCTTATTACTCGGTTTAAATGCCTTTATAATCCCATTATTGAATTTATTTTGAATTGTTTTTACATTTTTTGATTAAAACAGGTTGTAATTGATTGTTTGCCTCGGGAAACATGGAGCGAAAACCATCCATTGTCAAGAAAAGATCATTTATAGTCACTCATGCCTAGAAAAACCTTATTACTCGGTTTAAATGCCTTTATAATCCCATTATTGAATTTATTTTGAATTTTTTTTACATTTTTTGATTAAAACAGATTGTAATTGATTGTTTACCTCGGGAAACATGGAGCGAAAGCCATCCATTGTCAAGAAAAGCTCATTTATAGTCACTCATGCCTAGAAAAGCCTTATTACTCGGTTTAAATGCCTTTATAATCCCATTATTGAAGTTATTTTGAATTGTTTTTATATTTTTTGATTAAAACAGATTGTAATTGATTGTTTGCCTTGGTAAACATGGAGCGAAAGCCATCCATCGTCAAGAAAAGTTCATTTATAGTCACTCATGCCTAGAAAAGCCTTAATACTCGTTTTAAATGCTTTTATAATCCCATAATTGAATTTAATTTGAATTTTTTTTACATTTTTTGATTAAAATAGATTGTAATTGATTGTTTACCTCGGGAAACATGGAGCGAAAGCCATCCATAGTCAAGAAAAGTTCATTTATAGTCACTCATGCCTAGAAAAGCCTTATTACTCGGTTTAAATGCCTTTATAATCCCATTATTGAAGTTATTTTGAATTGTTTTTATATTTTTTGATTAAAACAGATTGTAATTGATTGTTTGCCTTGGGAAACATGGAGCGAAAGCCATCCATCGTCAAGAAAAGATCATTTATAGTCACTCATGCCTAGAAAAGCCTTAATACTCGTTTTAAATGCTTTTATAATCCCATAATTGAATTTAATTTGAATCTTTTTACATTTTTTCATTAAAACAGATTCTAATTGATTGTTTGGCTCGGGAAACGTGGAGTGAAAGCCATCCATTGTCAAGATTAGATCATTTATAGTCACTCATGCCTAGAAAAGCCTTATTACTCGGTTTAAATGCCTTTATAATCCCATTATTGAATTTATTTTGAATTTTTTTTACATTTTTTGATTAAAACAGATTGTAATTGATTGTTTACCTTGGGAAATATGGAGCGAAAGCCAGCCATTGTCAAGAAAAGATCATTTATAATCACTCATGCCTAGAAAAGCCTTATTACTCGGTTTAAATGCCTTTATAATCCCATTATTGAATTTATTTTGAATTGTTTTTACATTTTTTGATTAAAACAGATTGTAATTGATTGTTTGCCTTGGGAAACATGGAGCGAAAGCAATCCATTGTCAAGAAAAGATCATTTATAGCCACTCATGCCTAGAAAAGCCTTATTACTCGGTTTAAATGCCTTTATAATCCCAATATTGAATTTATTTTGAATTGTTTTTATATTTTTTGATTAAAACAGATTGTAATTGATTGTTTGCCGTGGGAAACATGGAGCGAAAGCCATCCATTGTCAAGAAAAGATCATTTATAGCCACTCATGCCTAGAAAAACCTTATTACTCGGTTTAAATGCCTTTATAATCCCATTATTGAATTTATTTTGAATTGTTTTTACATGTTTTGATTAAAACAGGTTGTAATTGATTGTTTGCCTCGGTAAACATGGAGCGAAAGCCATCCATTGTCAAGAAAAGATCATTTATAGCCACTCATGCCTAGAAAAGCCTTATTACTCGGTTTAAATGCCTTTATAATCCCATTATTGAATTTATTTTGAATTGTTTTTACATTTTTTGATTAAAACAGGTTGTAATTGATTGTTTGCCTCGGGAAATATGGAGCGAAAACCATCCATTGTCAAGAAAAGATCATTTATAGTCACTCATGCCTAGAAAAGCCTTATTACTCGGTTTAAATGCCTGTATAATCCCATTATTGAATTCATTTTGAATTTTTTTTATATTTTTTGATTAAAACAGATTGTAATTGATTCTTTACCTCAGGAAACATGGAGCGAAAGCCATCTATAGTCAAGAAAAGTTCATTTATAGTCACTCATGCCTAGAAAAGCCTTATTACGCGGTTTAAATGCCTTTATAATCCCATTATTGAATTTATTTTGAATTTTTTTTACAGTTTTTGATTAAAACAGATTGTAATTGATTGTTTGCCTCGGGAAACATGGAGCGAAAGCCATCCATTGTCAAGAAAAGATCATTTATAGCCACTCATGCCTAGAAAAGCCTTATTACTCGGTTTAAATGCCTTTATAATCCCATTATTGAATTTATTTTGAATTGTTTTTACATTTTTTGATTAAAACAGATTGTAATTGATTGTTTGCCTCAGGAAACATGGAGCGAAAGCCATCCATTGTCAAGAAAAGATCATTTATAGTCACTCATGCCTAGAAAAGCCTTATTACTCGGTTTAAATGCCTTTATATTCCCATTATTGAATTTATTTTGAATTTTTTTTACATTTTTTGATTAAAACAAATTGTAATTGATTGTTTACCTCGGGAAACATGGAGCGAAAGCCATCCATAGTCAAGAAAAGATCATTTATAGTCACTCATGCCTAGAAAAACCTTATTACTCGGTTTAAATGCCTTTATAATCCCATTATTGAATTTATTTTGAATTTTTTTGTACATTTTTGATTAAAACAGATTGTAATTGATTGTTTACCTCGGGAAACATGGAGCGAAAACCATCCATTGTCAAGAAAAGATCATTTATAGACACTCATGCCTAGAAAACCCTTATTACTCGGTTTAAATGCCTTTATAATCCCATTATTGAATTTCTTTTGAATTTTTTTTACATTTTTTGATTAAAACAGATTGTAATTGATTGTTTGCCACGGGAAATATGGAGAGAAAGCCATCCATTGTCAAGAAAAGATCATTTATAGCCACTCATGCCTAGAAAAGCCTTATTACTCGGTTTAAATGCCTTTATAATCCCATTATTGAAGTTATTTTGAATTGTTTTTACATTTTTTGATTAAAACAGATTGTAATTGATTGTTTGCCTTGGGAGACATGGAGCGAAAGCCATCCATCGTCAAGAAAAGTTCATTTATAGTCACTCATGCCTAGAAAAGCCTTAATACTCGTTTTAAATGCTTTTATAATCCCATAATTGAATTTAATTTGAATCTTTTTACATTTTTTGATTAAAACAGATTCTAATTGATTGTTTGCCTCGGGAAACGTGGAGTGAAAGCCATCCATAGTCAAGAAAAGTTCATTTATAGTCACTTATGCCTAGCAAAGCCTTATTACTCGGTTTAAATGCCTTTATAATCCCATTATTGAATTTATTTTGAATTTTTTTTACATTTTTTGATTAAAACAGATTGTAATTGATTGTTTACCTCGGGAAACACGGAGCGAAAGCCATCCATTGCCAAGAAAAGTTCATTTATAGTCACTCATGCCTAGAAAAGCCTTATTACTCGGTTTAAATGCCTTTATAATCCCATTATTGAAGTTATTTTGAATTATTTTTATATTTTTTGATTAAAACAGATTGTAATTGATTGTTTGCCTTGGTAAACATGGAGCGAAAGCCATCCATCGTCAAGAAAAGTTCATTTATAGTCACTCATGCCTAGAAAAGCCTTAATACTCGTTTTAAATGCTTTTATAATCCCATAATTGAATTTAATTTGAATTTTTTTTACATTTTTTGATTAAAATAGATTGTAATTGATTGTTTACCTCGGGAAACATGGAGCGAAAGCCATCCATAGTCAAGAAAAGTTCATTTATAGTCACTCATGCCTAGAAAAGCCTTATTACTCGGTTTAAATGCCTTTATAATCCCATTATTGAAGTTATTTTGAATTGTTTTTATATTTTTTGATTAAAACAGATTGTAAATGATTGTTTGCCTTGGGAAACATGGAGCGAAAGCCATCCATCGTCAAGAAAAGATCATTTATAGTCACTCATGCCTAGAAAAGCCTTAATACTCGTTTTAAATGCTTTTATAATCCCATAATTGAATTTAATTTGAATCTTTTTACATTTTTTCATTAAAACAGATTCTAATTGATTGTTTGGCTCGGGAAACGTGGAGTGAAAGCCATCCATTGTCAAGATTAGATCATTTATAGTCACTCATGCCTAGAAAAGCCTTATTACTCGGTTTAAATGCCTTTATAATCCCATTATTTAATTTATTTTGAATTTTTTTTACATTTTTTGATTAAAACAGATTGTAATTGATTGTTTACCTTGGGAAATATGGAGCGAAAGCCATCCATTGTCAAGAAAAGATCATTTATAATCACTCATGCCTAGAAAAGCCTTATTACTCGGTTTAAATGCCTTTATAATCCCATTATTGAATTTATTTTGAATTGTTTTTACATTTTTTGATTAAAACAGATTGTAATTGATTGTTTGCCTTGGGAAACATGGAGCGAAAGCAATCCATTGTCAAGAAAAGATCATTTATAGCCACTCATGCCTAGAAAAGCCTTATTACTCGGTTTAAATGCCTTTATAATCCCATTATTGAATTTATTTTGAATTGTTTTTATATTTTTTGATTAAAACAGATTGTAATTGATTGTTTGCCGTGGGAAACATGGAGCGAAAGCCATCCATTGTCAAGAAAAGATCATTTATAGCCACTCATGCCTAGAAAAACCTTATTACTCGGTTTAAATGCCTTTATAATCCCATTATTGAATTTATTTTGAATTGTTTTTACATGTTTTGATTAAAACAGGTTGTAATTGATTGTTTGCCTCGGTAAACATGGAGCGAAAGCCATCCATTGTCAAGAAAAGATCATTTATAGCCACTCATGCCTAGAAAAGCCTTATTACTCGGTTTAAATGCCTTTATAATCCCATTATTGAATTTATTTTGAATTGTTTTTACATTTTTTGATTAAAACAGGTTGTAATTGATTGTTTGCCTCGGGAAACATGGAGCGAAAACCATCCATTGTCAAGAAAAGATCATTTATAGTCACTCATGCCTAGAAAAGCCTTATTACTCGGTTTAAATGCCTGTATAATCCCATTATTGAATTCATTTTGAATTTTTTTTATATTTTTTGATTAAAACAGATTGTAATTGATTCTTTACCTCAGGAAACATGGAGCGAAAGCCATCTATAGTCAAGAAAAGTTCATTTATAGTCACTCATGCCTAGAAAAGCCTTATTACGCGGTTTAAATGCCTTTATAATCCCATTATTGAATTTATTTTGAATTTTTTTTACAGTTTTTGATTAAAACAGATTGTAATTGATTGTTTGCCTCGGGAAACATGGAGCGAAAGCCATCCATTGTCAAGAAAAGATCATTTATAGCCACTCATGCCTAGAAAAGCCTTATTACTCGGTTTAAATGCCTTTATAATCCCATTATTGAATTTATTTTGAATTGTTTTTACATTTTTTGATTAAAACAGATTGTAATTGATTGTTTGCCTCAGGAAACATGGAGCGAAAGCCATCCATTGTCAAGAAAAGATCATTTATAGTCACTCATGCCTAGAAAAGCCTTATTACTCGGTTTAAATGCCTTTATAATCCCATTATTGAATTTATTTTGAATTTTTTTTACATTTTTTGATTAAAACAAATTGTAATTGATTGTTTACCTCGGGAAACATGGAGCGAAAGCCATCCATAGTCAAGAAAAGATCATTTATAGTCACTCATGCCTAGAAAAACCTTATTACTCGGTTTAAATGCCTTTATAATCCCATTATTGAATTTATTTTGAATTTTTTTGTACATTTTTGATTAAAACAGATTGTAATTGATTGTTTACCTCGGGAAACATGGAGCGAAAACCATCCATTGTCAAGAAAAGATCATTTATAGACACTCATGCCTAGAAAACCCTTATTACTCGGTTTAAATGCCTTTATAATCCCATTATTGAATTTCTTTTGAATTTTTTTTACATTTTTTGATTAAAACAGATTGTAATTGATTGTTTGCCACGGGAAATATGGAGAGAAAGCCATCCATTGTCAAGAAAAGATCATTTATAGCCACTCATGCCTAGAAAAGCCTTATTACTCGGTTTAAATGCCTTTATAATCCCATTATTGAAGTTATTTTGAATTGTTTTTACATTTTTTGATTAAAACAGATTGTAATTGATTGTTTGCCTTGGGAGACATGGAGCGAAAGCCATCCATCGTCAAGAAAAGTTCATTTATAGTCACTCATGCCTAGAAAAGCCTTAATACTCGTTTTAAATGCTTTTATAATCCCATAATTGAATTTAATTTGAATCTTTTTACATTTTTTGATTAAAACAGATTCTAATTGATTGTTTGCCTCGGGAAACGTGGAGTGAAAGCCATCCATAGTCAAGAAAAGTTCATTTATAGTCACTTATGCCTAGCAAAGCCTTATTACTCGGTTTAAATGCCTTTATAATCCCATTATTGAATTTATTTTGTATTGTTTTTATATTTTTTGATTAAAACAGATTGTAATTGATTGTTTGCCATGGGAAACATGGAGCAAAAGTCATCCATTGTCAAGAAAAAATCATTTATAGTCACTCATGCCTAGAAAAGCCTTATTACTCGGTTTAAATGCCTTTATAATCCCATTATTGAATTTATTTTGAATTTTTTTTACATTTTTTGATTAAAATAGATTGTAATTGATTGTTTACCTCGGGAAACACGGAGCGAAAGCCATCCATTGTCAAGAAAAGTTCATTTATAGTCACTCATGCCTAGAAAAGCCTTATTGCTCGGTTTAAATGCCTTTATAATCCCATTATTGAAGTTATTTTGAATTGTTTTTATATTTTTTGATTAAAACAGATTGTAATTGATTGTTTGCCTTGGTAAACATGGAGCGAAAGCCATCCATCGTCAAGAAAAGTTCATTTATAGTCACTCATGCCTAGAAAAGCCTTAATACTCGTTTTAAATGCTTTTATAATCCCATAATTGAATTTAATTTGAATTTTTTTTTCATTTTTTGATTAAAACAGATTGTAATTGATTGTTTTCCTCGGGAAACATGGAGCGAAAGCCATCCATAGTAAAGAAAAGTTCATTTATAGTCACTTATGCCTAGAAAAGCCTTATTACTCGGTTTAAATGCCTTTATAATCCCATTATTGAATTTATTTTGAAATTTTTTTACATTTTTTGATTAAAACAGATTGTAATTGATTGTTTGCCTCGGGAAATAGGGAGCGAAAGCCATCCATTGTCAAGAAAAGATCATTTATAGTCACTCATGCCTAGAAAAGCCTTATTACTCGGTTTAAATGCCTTTATAATCCCATTATTGAATTTATTTTGAATTGTTTTTATATTTTTTGATTAAAACAGATTGTAATTGATTGTTTGCCGTGGGAAACATGGAGCGAAAGCCATCCATTGTCAAGAAAAGATCATTTATAGTCACTCATGCCTAGAAAAGCCTTATTACTCGGTTTAAATGCCTTTATAATCCCATTATTGAATTTATTTTGAATTTTTTTTACATTTCTTGATTAAAACAGATTGTAATTGATTGTTTGCCTCGGGAAATATGGAGCGAAAGCCATCCATTGTCAAGAAAAGATCATTTGTAGTCACTCATGCCTAGAAAAGCCTTATTACTCGGTTTAAATGCCTTTATAATCCCATTATTGAATTCATTTTGAATTTTTTTAACATTTTTTGATTAAAACAGATTGTAATTGATTGTTTGCCTCGGGAAACATGGAGCGAAAGCCATTCATTGTCAAGAAAAGATCATTTATAGTCACTCATGCCTAGAAAAGGCTTATTACTCGGTTTAAATGCCTTTATAATCCCATTATTGAAGTTATTTTGAATTGTTTTTATATTTTTTGATTAAAACAGATTGTAATTGATTGTTTGCCTTGGTAAACATGGAGCGAAAGCCATCCATCGTCAAGAAAAGTTCATTTATAGTCACTCATGCCTAGAAAAGCCTTAATACTCGTTTTAAAGGCTTTTATAATCCCATAATTGAATTTAATTTGAATTTTTTTTTTCATTTTTTGATTAAAACAGATTGTAATTGATTGTTTTCCTCGGGAAACATGGAGCGAAAGCCATCCATAGTCAAGAAAAGTTCATTTATAGTCACTCATGCCTAGAAAAGCCTTATTACTCGGTTTAAATGCCTTTATAATCCCATTATTGGAGTTATTTTGAATTGTTTTTATATTTTTTGATTAAAACAGATTGTAATTGATTGTTTGCCTTGGGAAACATGGAGCGAAAGCCATCCATAGTCAAGAAAAGTTCATTTATAGTCACTCATGCCTAGAAAAGCCTTATTACTCGGTTTAAATGCCTTTATAATCCCATTATTGGAGTTATTTTGAATTGTTTTTATATTTTTTGATTAAAACAGATTGTAATTGATTGTTTGCCTTGGGAAACATGGAGCGAAAGCCATCCATTGTCAAGAAAAGATCATTTATAGTCACTCATGCCTAGAAAAGCCTTAATACTCGTTTTAAAGGCTTTTATAATCCCATAATTGAATTTAATTTGAATTTTTTTTTCATTTTTTGATTAAAACAGATTGTAATTGATTGTTTTCCTCGGGAAACATGGAGCGAAAGCCATCCATAGTCAAGAAAAGTTCATTTATAGTCACTCATGCCTAGAAAAGCCTTATTACTCGGTTTAAATGCCTTTATAATCCCATTATTGAAGTTATTTTGAATTGTTTTTATATTTTTTGATTAAAACAGATTGTAATTGATTGTTTGCCTTGGTAAACATGGAGCGAAAGCCATCCATCGTCAAGAAAAGTTCATTTATAGTCACTCATGCCTAGAAAAGCCTTAATACTCGTTTTAAAGGCTTTTATAATCCCATAATTGAATTTAATTTGAATTTTTTTTTCATTTTTTGATTAAAACAGATTGTAATTGATTGTTTTCCTCGGGAAACATGGAGCGAAAGCCATCCATAGTCAAGAAAAGTTCATTTATAGTCACTCATGCCTAGAAAAGCCTTATTACTCGGTTTAAATGCCTTTATAATCCCATTATTGGAGTTATTTTGAATTGTTTTTATATTTTTTGATTAAAACAGATTGTAATTGATTGTTTGCCTTGGGAAACATGGAGGGAAAGCCATCCATTGTCAAGAAAAGATCATTTATAGCCACTCATGCCTAGAAAAGCCTTATTACTCGGTTTAAATGCCTTTACAATCCCATTATTGAATTCATTTTGAATTTTTTTTACATTTTTTGATTAAAACAGATTGTAATTGATTGTTTGCCTCGGGAAACATGGAGCGAAAGCCATCCATTGTCAAGAAAAGATCATTTATAGTCACTCATGCCTAGAAAAGGCTTATTACTCAGTTTAAATGCCTTTATAATCCCATTATTGAAGTTATTTTGAATTGTTTTTATATTTTTTGATTAAAACAGATTGTAATTGATTGTTTGCCTTGGTAAACATGGAGCGAAAGCCATCCATCGTCAAGAAAAGTTCATTTATAGTCACTCATGCCTAGAAAAGCCTTAATACTCGTTTTAAAGGCTTTTATAATCCCATAATTGAATTTAATTTGAATTTTTTTTTCATTTTTTGATTAAAACAGATTGTAATTGATTGTTTTCCTCGGGAAACATGGAGCGAAAGCCATCCATAGTCAAGAAAAGTTCATTTATAGTCACTCAAGCCTAGAAAAGCCTTATTACTCTGTTTAAATGCCTTTATAATCCCATTATTGAAGTTATTTTGAATTGTTTTTATATTTTTTGATTAAAACAGATTGTAATTGATTGTTTGCCTTGGGAAACATGGAGCGAAAGCCATCCATAGTCAAGAAAAGTTCATTTATAGTCACTCATGCCTAGAAAAGCCTTATTACTCGGTTTAAATGCCTTTATAATCCCATTATTGAATTCATTTTGAATTTTTTTTACATTTTTTGATTAAAACAGATTGTAATTGATTGTTTGCCTCGGGAAACATGGAGCGAAAGCCATCCATTGTCAAGAAAAGTTCATTTATAGTCACTCATGCCTAGAAAAGCCTTATTACTCGGTTTAAATGCCTTTATAATCCCATTATTGAAGTTATTTTGAATTGTTTTTATATTTTTTGATTAAAACAGATTGTAATTGATTGTTTGCCTTGGTAAACATGGAGCGAAAGCCATCCATCGTCAAGAAAAGTTCATTTATAGTCACTCATGCCTAGAAAAGCCTTATTACTCGGTTTAAATGCCTTTATAATCCCATTATTGGAGTTATTTTGAATTGTTTTTATATTTTTTGATTAAAACAGATTGTAATTGATTGTTTGCCTTGGGAAACATGGAGCGAAAGCCATCCATAGTCAAGAAAAGTTCATTTATAGTCACTCATGCCTAGAAAAGCCTTATTACTCGGTTTAAATGCCTTTATAATCCCATTATTGGAGTTATTTTGAATTGTTTTTATATTTTTTGATTAAAACAGATTGTAATTGATTGTTTGCCTTGGTAAACATGGAGCGAAAGCCATCCATCGTCAAGAAAAGTTCATTTATAGTCACTCATGCCTAGAAAAGCCTTAATACTCGTTTTAAAGGCTTTTATAATCCCATAATTGAATTTAATTTGAATTTTTTTTTCATTTTTTGATTAAAACAGATTGTAATTGATTGTTTTCCTCGGGAAACATGGAGCGAAAGCCATCCATAGTCAAGAAAAGTTCATTTATAGTCACTCATGCCTAGAAAAGCCTTATTACTCGGTTTAAATGCCTTTATAATCCCATTATTGGAGTTATTTTGAATTGTTTTTATATTTTTTGATTAAAACAGATTGTAATTGATTGTTTGCCTTGGGAAACATGGAGCGAAAGCCATCCATCGTCAAGAAAAGTTCATTTATAGTCACTCATGCCTAGAAAAGCCTTAATACTCGTTTTAAAGGCTTTTATAATCCCATTATTGAATTTATTTTGAAATTTTTTTACATTTTTTGATTAAAACAGATTGTAATTGATTGTTTGCCTCGGGAAATATGGAGCGAAAGCCATCCATTGTCAAGAAAAGATCATTTATAGTCACTCATGCCTAGAAAAGCCTTATTACTCGGTTTAAATGCCTTTATAATCCCATTATTGAATTTTTTTTGAATTTTTTTTACATTTCTTGATTAAAACAGATTGTAATTGATTGTTTGCCTCGGGAAATATGGAGCGAAAGCCATCCATTGTCAAGAAAAGATCATTTGTAGTCACTCATGCCTAGAAAAGCCTTATTACTCGGTTTAAATGCCTTTATAATCCCATTATTGAATTCATTTTGAATTTTTTTTACATTTTTTGATTAAAACAGATTGTAATTGATTGTTTGCCTCGGGAAATATGGAGCGAAAGCCATCCATTGTCAAGAAAAGATCATTTGTAGTCACTCATGCCTAGAAAAGCCTTATTACTCGGTTTCAATGCCTTTATAATCCCATTATTGAATTTAATTTGAATTTTTTTTTCATTTTTTGATTAAAACAGATTGTAATTGATTGTTTTCCTCGGGAAACATGGAGCGAAAGCCATCCATAGTCAAGAAAAGTTCATTTATAGTCACTCATGCCTAGAAAAGCCTTATTACTCTGTTTAAATGCCTTTATAATCCCATTATTGAAGTTATTTTGAATTGTTTTTATATTTTTTGATTAAAACAGATTGTAATTGATTGTTTGCCTTGGGAAACATGGAGCGAAAGCCATCCATAGTCAAGAAAAGTTCATTTATAGTCACACATGCCTAGAAAAGCCTTATTACTCGGTTTAAATGCCTTTATAATCCCATTATTGGAGTTATTTTGAATTGTTTTTATATTTTTTGATTAAAACAGATTGTAATTGATTGTTTGCCTTGGGAAACATGGAGCGAAAGCCATCCATTGTCAAGAAAAGATCATTTATAGCCACTCATGCCTAGAAAAGCCTTATTACTCGGTTTAAATGCCTTTATAATCCCATTATTGAATTTATTTTGAATTGTTTTTATATTTTTTGATTAAAACAGATTGTAATTGATTGTTTGCCATCGGAAACATGGTGCGAAAGCCATCCATTGTCAAGAAAAGATCATTTATAGTCACTCATGCCTAGAAAAGCCTTATTACTCGGTTTAAATGCCTTTATAATCCCATTATTGAATTTATTTTGAATTTTTTTTACATTTTTTGATTAAAACAGATTGTAATTGATTGTTTGCCTCGGGAAATATGGAGCGAAAGCCATCCATTGTCAAGAAAAGATCATTTATAGTCACTCATGCCTAGAAAAGGCTTATTACTCGGTTTAAATGCCTTTATAATCCCATTATTGAAGTTATTTTGAATTGTTTTTATATTTTTTGATTAAAACAGATTGTAATTGATTGTTTGCCTTGGTAAACATGGAGCGAAAGCCATCCATCGTCAAGAAAAGTTCATTTATAGTCACTCATGCCTAGAAAAGCCTTAATACTCGTTTTAAAGGCTTTTATAATCCCATAATTGAATTTAATTTGAATTTTTTTTTCATTTTTTGATTAAAACAGATTGTAATTGATTGTTTTCCTCGGGAAACATGGAGCGAAAGCCATCCATAGTCAAGAAAAGTTCATTTATAGTCACTCATGCCTAGAAAAGCCTTATTACTCTGTTTAAATGCCTTTATAATCCCATTATTGAAGTTATTTTGAATTGTTTTTATATTTTTTGATTAAAACATATTGTAATTGATTGTTTGCCTTGGGAAACATGGAGCGAAAGCCATCCATAGTCAAGAAAAGTTCATTTATAGTCACTCATGCCTAGAAAAGCCTTATTACTCGGTTTAAATGCCTTTATAATCCCATTATTGAATTCATTTTGAATTTTTTTTACATTTTTTGATTAAAACAGATTGTAATTGATTGTTTGCCTCGGGAAATATGGAGCGAAAGCCATCCATTGTCAAGAAAAGATCATTTGTAGTCACTCATGCCTAGAAAAGCCTTATTACTCGGTTTAAATGCCTTTATAATCCCATTATTGAATTTAATTTGAATTTTTTTTTCATTTTTTGATTAAAACAGATTGTAATTGATTGTTTTCCTCGGGAAACATGGAGCGAAAGCCATCCATAGTCAAGAAAAGTTCATTTATAGTCACTCATGCCTAGAAAAGCCTTATTACTCTGTTTAAATGCCTTTATAATCCCATTATTGAAGTTATTTTGAATTGTTTTTATATTTTTTGATTAAAACAGATTGTAATTGATTGTTTGCCTTGGGAAACATGGAGCGAAAGCCATCCATAGTCAAGAAAAGTTCATTTATAGTCACTCATGCCTAGAAAAGCCTTATTACTCGGTTTAAATGCCTTTATAATCCCATTATTGGAGTTATTTTGAATTGTTTTTATATTTTTTGATTAAAACAGATTGTAATTGATTGTTTGCCTTGGGAAACATGGAGCGAAAGCCATCCATTGTCAAGAAAAGATCATTTATAGCCACTCATGCCTAGAAAAGCCTTATTACTCGGTTTAAATGCCTTTATAATCCCATTATTGAATTTATTTTGAATTGTTTTTATATTTTTTGATTAAAACAGATTGTAATTGATTGTTTGCCAACGGAAACATGGTGCGAAAGCCATCCATTGTCAAGAAAAGATCATTTATAGTCACTCATGCCTAGAAAAGCCTTATTACTCGGTTTAAATGCCTTTATAATCCCATTATTGAATTTATTTTGAATTTTTTTTACATTTTTTGATTAAAACAGATTGTAATTGATTGTTTGCCTCGGGAAATATGGAGCGAAAGCCATCCATTGTCAAGAAAAGATCATTTATAGTCACTCATGCCTAGAAAAGCCTTATTACTCGGTTTAAATGCCTTTATAATCCCATTATTGAATTTATTTTGAATTGTTTTTATATTTTTTGATTAAAACAGATTGTAATTGATTGTTTGCCGTGGGAAACATGGAGCGAAAGCCATCCATTGTCAAGAAAAGATCATTTATAGTCACTCATGCCTAGAAAAGCCTTATTACTCGGTTTAAATGCCTTTATAATCCCATTATTGAATTTATTTTGAATTTTTTTTACATTTCTTGATTAAAACAGATTGTAATTGATTGTTTGCCTCGGGAACTATGGAGCGAAAGCCATCCATTGTCAAGAAAAGATCATTTGTAGTCACTCATGCCTAGAAAAGCCTTATTACTCGGTTTAAATGCCTTTATAATCCCATTATTGAATTCATTTTGAATTTTTTTTACATTTTTTGATTAAAACAGATTGTAATTGATTGTTTGCCTCGGGAAACATGGAGCGAAAACCATCCATTGTCAAGAAAAGATCATTTATAGTCACTCATGCCTAGAAAAGGCTTATTACTCGGTTTAAATGCCTTTATAATCCCATTATTGAAGTTATTTTGAATTGTTTTTATATTTTTTGATTAAAACAGATTGTAATTGATTGTTTGCCTTGGTAAACATGGAGCGAAAGCCATCCATCGTCAAGAAAAGTTCATTTATAGTCACTCATGCCTAGAAAAGCCTTAATATTCGTTTTAAAGGCTTTTATAATCCCATAATTGAATTTAATTTGAATTTTTTTTTCATTTTTTGATTAAAACAGATTGTAATTGATTGTTTTCCTCGGGAAACATGGAGCGAAAGCCATCCATAGTCAAGAAAAGTTCATTTCTAGTCACTCATGCCTAGAAAAGCCTTATTACTCTGTTTAAATGCCTTTATAATCCCATTATTGAAGTTATTTTGAATTGTTTTTATATTTTTTGATTAAAACAGATTGTAATTGATTGTTTGCCTTGGGAAACATGGAGCGAAAGCCATCCATAGTCAAGAAAAGTTCATTTATAGTCACTCATGCCTAGAAAAGCCTTATTACTCGGTTTAAATGCCTTTATAATCCCATTATTGAATTCATTTTGAATTTTTTTTACATTTTTTGATTAAAACAGATTGTAATTGATTGTTTGCCTTGGGAAACATGGAGCGAAAGCCATCCATTGTCAAGAAAAGATCATTTATAGCCACTCATGCCTAGAAAAGCCTTATTACTCGGTTTAAATGCCTTTATAATCCCATTATTGAATTTATTTTGAATTGTTTTTATATTTTTTGATTAAAACATATTGTAATTGATTGTTTGCCATCGGAAACATGGTGCGAAAGCCATCCATTGTCAAGAAAAGATCATTTATAGTCACTCATGCCTAGAAAAGCCTTATTACTCGGTTTAAATGCCTTTATAATCCCATTATTGAATTTATTTTGAATTTTTTTTACATTTTTTGATTAAAACAGATTGTAATTGATTGTTTGCCTTGGGAAACATGGAGCGAAAGCCATCCATTGTCAAGAAAAGATCATTTATAGCCACTCATGCCTAGAAAAGCCTTATTACTCGGTTTAAATGCCTTTATAATCCCATTATTGAAGTTATTTTGAATTGTTTTTATATTTTTTGATTAAAACAGATTGTAATTGATTGTTTGCCTTGGTAAACATGGAGCGAAAGCCATCCATCGTCAAGAAAAGTTCATTTATAGTCACTCATGCCTAGAAAAGCCTTATTACTCGGTTTAAATGCCTTTATAATCCCATTATTGGAGTTATTTTGAATTGTTTTTATATTTTTTGATTAAAACAGATTGTAATTGATTGTTTGCCTTGGGAAACATGGAGCGAAAGCCATCCATAGTCAAGAAAAGTTCATTTATAGTCACTCATGCCTAGAAAAGCCTTCTTACTCGGTTTAAATGCCTTTATAATCCCATTATTGGAGTTATTTTGAATTGTTTTTATATTTTTTGATTAAAACAGATTGTAATTGATTGTTTGCCTTGGGAAACATGGAGCGAAAGCCATCCATAGTCAAGAAAAGTTCATTTATAGTCACTCATGCCTAGAAAAGCCTTATTACTCGGTTTAAATGCCTTTATAATCCCATTATTGGAGTTATTTTGAATTGTTTTTATATTTTTTGATTAAAACAGATTGTAATTGATTGTTTGCCTTGGGAAACATGGAGCGAAAGCCATCCATTGTCAAGAAAAGATCATTTATAGCCACTCATGCCTAGAAAAGCCTTATTACTCGGTTTAAATGCCTTTATAATCCCATTATTGAATTTATTTTGAATTGTTTTTATATTTTTTGATTAAAACATATTGTAATTGATTGTTTGCCATCGGAAACATGGTGCGAAAGCCATCCATTGTCAAGAAAAGATCATTTATAGTCACTCATGCCTAGAAAAGCCTTATTACTCGGTTTAAATGCCTTTATAATCCCATTATTGAATTTATTTTGAATTTTTTTTACATTTTTTGATTAAAACAGATTGTAATTGATTGTTTGCCTCGGGAAATATGGAGCGAAAGCCATCCATTGTCAAGAAAAGATCATTTATAGTCACTCATGCCTAGAAAAGCCTTATTACTCGGTTTAAATGCCTTTATAATCCCATTATTGAATTTATTTTGAATTGTTTTTATATTTTTTGATTAAAACAGATTGTAATTGATTGTTTGCCGTGGGAAACATGGAGCGAAAGCCATCCATTGTCAAGAAAAGATCATTTATAGTCACTCATGCCTAGAAAAGCCTTATTACTCGGTTTAAATGCCTTTATAATCCCATTATTGAATTTATTTTGAATTTTTTTTACATTTCTTGATTAAAACAGATTGTAATTTATTGTTTGCCTCGGGAAATATGGAGCGAAAGCCATCCATTGTCAAGAAAAGATCATTTGTAGTCACTCATGCCTAGAAAAGCCTTATTACTCGGTTTAAATGCCTTTGTAATCCCATTATTGAATTCATTTTGAATTTTTTTTACATTTTTTGATTAAAACAGATTTTAATTGATTGTTTGCCTCGGGAAATATGGAGCGAAAGCCATCCATTGTCAAGAAAAGATCATTTGTAGTCACTCATGCCTAGAAAAGCCTTATTACTCGGTTTAAATGCCTTTATAATCCCATTATTGAATTTAATTTGAATTTTTTTTTCATTTTTTGATTAAAACAGATTGTAATTGATTGTTTTCCTCGGGAAACATGGAGCGAAAGCCATCCATAGTCAAGAAAAGTTCATTTATAGTCACTCATGCCTAGAAAAGCCTTATTACTCTGTTTAAATGCCTTTATAATCCCATTATTGAAGTTATTTTCAATTGTTTTTATATTTTTTGATTAAAACAGATTGTAATTGATTGTTTGCCTTGGGAAACATGGAGTGAAAGCCATCCATAGTCAAGAAAAGTTCATTTATAGTCACTCATGCCTAGAAAAGCCTTATTACTCGGTTTAAATGCCTTTATAATCCCATTATTGGAGTTATTTTGAATTGTTTTTATATTTTTTGATTAAAACAGATTGTAATTGATTGTTTGCCTTGGGAAACATGGAGCGAAAGCCATCCATTGTCAAGAAAAGATCAGTTATAGCCACTCATGCCTAGAAAAGCCTTATTACTCGGTTTAAATGCCTTTATAATCCCATTATTGGAGTTATTTTGAATTGTTTTTATATTTTTTGATTAAAACAGATTGTAATTGATTGTTTGCCTTGGGAAACATGGAGCGAAAGCCATCCATAGTCAAGAAAAGTTCATTTATAGTCACTCATGCCTAGAAAAGCCTTCTTACTCGGTTTAAATGCCTTTATAATCCCATTATTGGAGTTATTTTGAATTGTTTTTATATTTTTTGATTAAAACAGATTGTAATTGATTGTTTGCCTTGGGAAACATGGAGCGAAAGCCATCCATAGTCAAGAAAAGTTCATTTATAGTCACTCATGCCTAGAAAAGCCTTATTACTCGGTTTAAATGCCTTTATAATCCCATTATTGGAGTTATTTTGAATTGTTTTTATATTTTTTGATTAAAACAGATTGTAATTGATTGTTTGCCTTGGGAAACATGGAGCGAAAGCCATCCATTGTCAAGAAAAGATCATTTATAGCCACTCATGCCTAGAAAAGCCTTATTACTCGGTTTAAATGCCTTTATAATCCCATTATTGAATTTATTTTGAATTGTTTTTATATTTTTTGATTAAAACATATTGTAATTGATTGTTTGCCATCGGAAACATGGTGCGAAAGCCATCCATTGTCAAGAAAAGATCATTTATAGTCACTCATGCCTAGAAAAGCCTTATTACTCGGTTTAAATGCCTTTATAATCCCATTATTGAATTTATTTTGAATTTTTTTTACATTTTTTGATTAAAACAGATTGTAATTGATTGTTTGCCTCGGGAAATATGGAGCGAAAGCCATCCATTGTCAAGAAAAGATCATTTATAGTCACTCATGCCTAGAAAAGCCTTATTACTCGGTTTAAATGCCTTTATAATCCCATTATTGAATTTATTTTGAATTGTTTTTATATTTTTTGATTAAAACAGATTGTAATTGATTGTTTGCCATCGGAAACATGGTGCGAAAGCCATCCATTGTCAAGAAAAGATCATTTATAGTCACTCATGCCTAGAAAAGCCTTATTACTCGGTTTAAATGCCTTTATAATCCCATTATTGAATTTATTTTGAATTTTTTTTACATTTTTTGATTAAAACATATTGTAATTGATTGTTTGCCTCGGGAAATATGGAGCGAAAGCCATCCATTGTCAAGAAAAGATCATTTGTAGTCACTCATGCCTAGAAAAGCCTTATTACTCGGTTTAAATGCCTTTATAATCCCATTATTGAATTTAATTTGAATTTTTTTTTCATTTTTTGATTAAAACAGATTGTAATTGATTGTTTTCCTCGGGAAACATGGAGCGAAAGCCATCCATAGTCAAGAAAAGTTCATTTATAGTCACTCATGCCTAGAAAAGCCTTATTACTCTGTTTAAATGTCTTTATAATCCCATTATTGAAGTTATTTTGAATTGTTTTTATATTTTTTGATTAAAACAGATTGTAATTGATTGTTTGCCTTGGGAAACATGGAGCGAAAGCCATCCATAGTCAAGAAAAGTTCATTTATAGTCACTCATGCCTAGAAAAGCCTTATTACTCGGTTTAAATGCCTTTATAATCCCATTATTGGAGTTATTTTGAATTGTTTTTATATTTTTTGATTAAAACAGATTGTAATTGATTGTTTGCCTTGGGAAACATGGAGCGAAAGCCATCCATTGTCAAGAAAAGATCATTTATAACCACTCATGCCTAGAAAAGCCTTATTACTCGGTTTAAATGCCTTTATAATCCCATTATTGAATTTATTTTGAATTGTTTTTATATTTTTTGATTAAAACAGATTGTAATTGATTGTTTGCCATCGGAAACATGGTGCGAAAGCCATCCATTGTCAAGAAAAGATCATTTATAGTCACTCATGCCTAGAAAAGCCTTATTACTCGGTTTAAATGCCTTTATAATCCCATTATTGAATTTATTTTGAATTTTTTTTACATTTTTTGATTAAAACAGATTGTAATTGATTGTTTGCCTCGGGAAATATGGAGCGAAAGCCATCCATTGTCAAGAAAAGATCATTTATAGTCACTCATGCCTAGAAAAGGCTTATTACTCGGTTTAAATGCCTTTATAATCCCATTATTGAAGTTATTTTGAATTGTTTTTATATTTTTTGATTAAAACAGATTGTAATTGATTGTTTGCCTTGGTAAACATGGAGCGAAAGCCATCCATCGTCAAGAAAAGTTCATTTATAGTCACTCATGCCTAGAAAAGCCTTAATACTCGTTTTAAAGGCTTTTATAATCCCATAATTGAATTTAATTTGAATTTTTTTTTCATTTTTTGATTCAAACAGATTGTAATTGATTGTTTTCCTCGGGAAACATGGAGCGAAAGCCATCCATAGTCAAGAAAAGTTCATTTATAGTCACTCATGCCTAGAAAAGCCTTATTACTCTGTTTAAATGCCTTTATAATCCCATTATTGAAGTTATTTTGAATTGTTTTTATATTTTTTGATTAAAACAGATTGTACTTGATTGTTTGCCTTGGGAAACATGGAGCGAAAGCCATCCATAGTCAAGAAAAGTTCATTTATAGTCACTCATGCCTAGAAAAGCCTTATTACTCGGTTTAAATGCCTTTATAATCCCATTATTGAATTCATTTTGAATTTTTTTTACATTTTTTGATTAAAACAGATTGTAATTGATTGTTTGCCTCGGGAAACATGTAGCGAAAGCCATCCATTGTCAAGAAAAGTTCATTTATAGTCACTCATGCCTAGAAAAGCCTTATTACTCGGTTTAAATGCCTTTATAATCCCATTATTGAAGTTATTTTGAATTGTTTTTATATTTTTTGATTAAAACAGATTGTAATTGATTGTTTGCCTTGGTAAACATGGAGCGAAAGCCATCCATCGTCAAGAAAAGTTCATTTATAGTCACTCATGCCTAGAAAAGCCTTAATACTCGTTTTAAAGGCTTTTATAATCCCATAATTGAATTTAATTTGAATTTTTTTTTCATTTTTTGATTAAAACAGATTGTAATTGATTGTTTTCCTCGGGAAACATGGAGCGAAAGCCATCCATAGTCAAGAAAAGTTCATTTATAGTCACTCATGCCTAGAAAAGCCTTATTACTCGGTTTAAATGCCTTTATAATCCCATTATTGGAGTTATTTTGAATTGTTTTTATATTTTTTGATTAAAACAGATTGTAATTGATTGTTTGCCTTGGGAAACATGGAGCGAAAGCCATCCATTGTCAAGAAAAGATCATTTATAGCCACTCATGCCTAGAAAAGCCTTATTACTCGGTTTAAATGCCTTTATAATCCCATTATTGAATTTATTTTGAATTGTTTTTATATTTTTTGATTAAAACAGATTGTAATTGATTGTTTGCCATCGGAAACATGGAGCGAAAGCCATCCATTGTCAAGAAAAGATCATTTATAGTCACTCATGCCTAGAAAAGCCTTATTACTCGGTTTAAATGCCTTTATAATCCCATTATTGAATTTATTTTGAATTTTTTTTACATTTTTTGATTAAAACAGATTGTAATTGATTGTTTGCCTCGGGAAATATGGAGCGAAAGCCATCCATTGTCAAGAAAAGATCATTTATAGTCACTCATGCCTAGAAAAGCCTTATTACTCGGTTTAAATGCCTTTATAATCCCATTATTGAATTTATTTTGAATTGTTTTTATATTTTTTGATTAAAACAGATTGTAATTGATTGTTTGCCGTGGGAAACATGGAGCGAAAGCCATCCATTGTCAAGAAAATATCATTTATAGCCACTCATGCCTAGAAAAGCCTTATTACTCGGTTTAAATGCCTTTATAATCCCATTATTGAATTTATTTTGAATTTTTTTTATATTTTTTGATTAAAACAGATTGTAATTGATTGTTTGCCGTGGGAAACATGGAGCGAAAGCCATCCATTGTCAAGAAAAGATCATTTATAGCCACTCATGCCTAGAAAAGCCTTATTACTCGGTTTAAATGCCTTTATAATCCCATTATTGAATTTATTTTGAATTGTTTTTATATTTTTTGATTAAAACAGATTGTAATTGATTGTTTGCCGTGGGAAACATAGAGCGAAAGCCATCCATTGTCAAGAAAAGATCATTTATAGCCACTCATGCCTAGAAAAGCCTTATTACTCGGTTTAAATGCCTTTATAATCCCATTATTGAATTTATTTTGAATTGTTTTTATATTTTTTGATTAAAACAGATTGTAATTGATTGTTTGCCATGGGAAAAATGGAGCGAAAGCCATCCATTGTCAAGAAAAGATCATTTATAGTCACTCATGCCTAGAAAAGCCTTATTACTCGGTTTAAATGCCTTTATAATCCCATTATTGAATTTATTTTGAATTTTTTTTACATTTTTTGATTAAAACTGATTGTAATTGATTGTTTGCCTCGGGAAATATGGAGCGAAAGCCATCCATTGTCAAGAAAAGATCATTTATAGTCACTCATGCCTAGAAAAGCCTTATTACTCGGTTTAAATGCCTTTATAATCCCATTATTGAATTTATTTTGAATTGTTTTTATATTTTTTGATTAAAACAGATTGTAATTGATTGTTTGCCGTGGGAAACATGGAGCGAAAGCCATCCATTGTCAAGAAAAGATCATTTATAGCCACTCATGCCTAGAAAAGCCTTATTACTCGGTTTAAATGCCTTTATAATCCCATTATTGAATTTATTTTGAATTTTTTTTATATTTTTTGATTAAAACAGATTGTAATTGATTGTTTGCCGTGGGAAACATGGAGCGAAAGCCATCCATTGTCAAGAAAAGATCATTTATAGCCACTCATGCCTAGAAAAGCCTTATTACTCGGTTTAAATGCCTTTATAATCCCATTATTGAATTTATTTTGAATTTTTTTTACATTTTTTGATTAAAACAGATTGTAATTGATTGTTTGCCTCGGGAAATATGGAGCGAAAGCCATCCATTGTCAAGAAAAGATCATTTATAGTCACTCATGCCTAGAAAAGCCTTATTACTCGGTTTAAATGCCTTTATAATCCCATTATTGAATTCATTTTGAATTTTTTTTACATTTTTTGATTAAAACAGATTGTAATTGATTGTTTGCCTCGGGAAACATGGAGCGAAAGCCATCCATTGTCAAGAAAAGATCATTTATAGTCACTCATGCCTAGAAAAGGCTTATTACTCGGTTTAAATGCCTTTATAATCCCATTATGGATTTTTTTTTGAATTTTTTTTACATTTTTTGATTAAAACAGATTGTAATTGATTGTTTACCTAGGGAAACATGGAGTGAAAGCCTTCCATTGTCAAGAAAAGTTCATTTATAGTCACTCATGCCTAGAAAAGCCTTATTACTCGGTTTAAATGCCTTTATAATCCCATTATTGAAGTTATTTTGAATTGTTTTTATATTTTTTGATTAAAACAGATTGTAATTGATTGTTTGCCTTGGGAAACATGGAGCGAAAGCCATCCATAGTCAAGAAAAGTTCATTTATAGTCACTTATCCCTAGCAAAGCCTTATTACTCGGTTTAAATGCCTTTATAATCCCATTATTGAATTTATTTTGAATTGTTTTTATATTTTTTGATTAAAACAGATTGTAATTGATTGTTTGCCATGGGAAACATAGAGCGAAAGCCATCCATTGTCAAGAAAAGATCATTTATAGTCACTCATGCCTAGAAAAGCCTTATTACTCGGTTTAAATGCCTTTATAATCCCATTATTGAATTTATTTTGAATTTTTTTTACATTTTTTGATTAAAACAGATTGTAATTGAATGTTTGCCTCGGGAAATATGGAGCGAATGCCATCCATTGTCAAGAAAAGATCATTTATAGTCACTCATGCCTAGAAAAGCCTTATTACTCGGTTTAAATGCCTTTATAATCCCATTATTGAATTTATTTTGAATTTTTTTTACATTTTTTGATTAAAACAGATTGTAATTGATTGTTTGCCATGGGAAACATGGAGCGAAAGCCATCCATTGTCAAGAAAAGATCATTTATAGTCACTCATGCCTAGAAAAGCCTTAATACTCGTTTTAAATGCTTTTATAATCCCATAATTGAATTTAATTTGAATCTTTTTACATTTTTTCATTAAAACAGATTCTAATTGATTGTTTGGCTCGGGAAACGTGGAGTGAAAGCCATCCATTGTCAAGAAAAGATCATTTATAGTCACTCATGCCTAGAAAAGCCTTAATACTCGTTTTAAATGCTTTTATAATCCCATAATTGAATTTAATTTGAATCTTTTTACATTTTTTCATTAAAACAGATTCTAATTGATTGTTTGGCTCGGGAAACGTGGAGTGAAAGCCATCCATTGTCAAGAAAAGATCATTTATAGTCACTCATGCCTAGAAAAGCCTTAATACTCGTTTTAAATGCTTTTATAATCCCATAATTGAATTTAATTTGAATCTTTTTACATTTTTTCATTAAAACAGATTCTAATTGATTGTTTGGCTCGGGAAACGTGGAGTGAAAGCCATCCATTGTCAAGAAAAGATCATTTATAGTCACTCATGCCTAGAAAAGCCTTATTACTCGGTTTAAATGCCTTTATAATCCCATTATTGAATTTATTTTGAATTTTTTTTAAATTTTTTGATTAAAACAGATTGTAATTGATTGTTTGCCTCGGGAAACATGGAGCGAAAGCCATCCATAGTCAAGAAAAGTTCATTTATAGTCACTAATCCCTAGCAAAGCCTTATTACTCGGTTTAAATGCCTTTATAATCCCATTATTGAATTTATTTTGAATTGTTTTTATATTTTTTGATTAAAACAGATTGTAATTGATTGTTTGCCATGGGAAACATGGAGCGAAAGCCATCCATTGTCAAGAAAAGATCATTTATAGTCACTCATGCCTAGAAAAGCCTTAATACTCGTTTTAAATGCTTTTATAATCCCATAATTGAATTTAATTTGAATCTTTTTACATTTTTTCATTAAAACAGATTCTAATTGATTGTTTGGCTCGGGAAACGTGGAGTGAAAGCCATCCATTGTCAAGAAAAGATCATTTATAGTCACTCATGCCTAGAAAAGCCTTATTACTCGGTTTAAATGCCTTTATAATCCCATTATTCAATTTATTTTGAATTTTTTTACATTTTTTGATTAAAACAGATTCTAATTGATTGTTTGCCTCGGGAAACATGGAGCGAAAGCCATCGATAGTCAAGAAAAGTTCATTTATAGTCACTTATCCCTAGCAAAGCCTTATTACTCGGTTTAAATGCCTTTATAATCCCATTATTGAATTTATTTTGAATTGTTTTTACATTTTTTGATTAAAACTTATTGTAATTGATTGGTTGCCTCGGGAAACATGGAGCGAAAGCCATCCATTGTCAAGAAAAGATCATTTATAGCCACTCACGCCTAGAAAAGCCTTATTACTCGATTTAAATGCCTTTATAATCCCATTATTGAAGTTATTTTGAATTGTTTTTATATTTTTTGATTAAAACAGATTGTAATTGATTGTTTGCCTTGGGAAACATGGAGCGAAAGCCATCCATCGTCAAGAAAAGTTCATTTATAGTCACTCATGCCTAGAAAAGCCTTATTACACGTTTTAAATGCTTTTATAATCCCATTATTGAATTTATTTTGAATTGTTTTTATATTTTTTGATTAAAACAGATTGTAATTGATTGTTTGCCGTGGGAAACATGGAGCGAAAGCCATCCATTGTCAAGAAAAGATCATTTATAGCCACTCATGCCTAGAAAAGCCTTATTACTCGGTTTAAATGCCTTTATAATCCCATTATTGAATTTATTTTGAATTGTTTTTATATTTTTTGATTAAAACAGATTGTAATTGATTGTTTGCCATGGGAAACATGGAGCGAAAGCCATCCATTGTCAAGAAAAGATCATTTATAGTCACTCATGCCTAGAAAAGCCTTATTACTCGGTTTAAATGCCTTTATAATCCCATTATTGAATTTATTTTGAATTTTTTTTACATTTTTTGATTAAAACAGATTGTAATTGATTGTTTGCCTCGGGAAATATGGAGCGAAAGCCATCCATTGTCAAGAAAAGATCATTTATAGTCACTCATGCCTAGAAAAGCCTTATTACTCGGTTTAAATGCCTTTATAATCCCATTATTGAATTTATTTTGAATTGTTTTTATATTTTTTGATTAAAACAGATTGTAATTGATTGTTTGCCGTGGGAAACATGGAGCGAAAGCCATCCATTGTCAAGAAAATATCATTTATAGTCACTCATGCTTAGAAAAGCCTTATTACTCGGTTTAAATGCCTTTATAATCCCATTATTGAATTTATTTTGAATTTTTTTTACATTTTTTGATTAAAACAGATTGTAATTGATTGTTTGCCTCGGGAAATATGGAGCGAAAGCCATCCATTGTCAAGAAAAGATCATTTATAGTCACTCATGCCTAGAAAAGCCTTATTACTCGGTTTAAATGCCTTTATAATCCCATTATTGAATTCATTTTGAATTTTTTTTACATTTTTTGATTAAAACAGATTGTAATTGATTGTTTGCCTCGGGAAACATGGAGCGAAAGCCATCCATTGTCAAGAAAAGATCATTTATAGTCACTCATGCCTAGAAACGGCTTATTACTCGGTTTAAATGCCTTTATAATCCCATTATGGATTTTTTTTTGAATTTTTTTTACATTTTTTGATTAAAACAGATTGTAATTGATTGTTTACCTCGGGAAACATGAAGCGAAAGCCTTCCATTGTCAAGAAAAGTTCATTTATAGTCACTCATGCCTAGAAAAGCCTTATTACTCGGTTTAAATGCCTTTATAATCCCATTATTGAAGTTATTTTGAATTGTTTTTATATTTTTTGATTAAAACAGATTGTAATTGATTGTTTGCCTTGGGAAACATGGAGCGAAAGCCATCCATAGTCAAGAAAAGTTCATTTATAGTCACTTATCCCTAGCAAAGCCTTATTACTCGGTTTAAATGCCTTTATAATCCCATTATTGAATTTATTTTGAATTGTTTTTATATTTTTTGATTAAAACAGATTGTAATTGATTGTTTGCCATGGGAAACATAGAGCGAAAGCCATCCATTGTCAAGAAAAGATCATTTATAGTCACTCATGCCTAGAAAAGCCTTATTACTCGGTTTAAATGCCTTTATAATCCCATTATTGAATTTATTTTGAATTTTTTTTACATTTTTTGATTAAAACAGATTGTAATTGAATGTTTGCCTCGGGAAATATGGAGCGAATGCCATCCATTGTCAAGAAAAGATCATTTATAGTCACTCATGCCTAGAAAAGCCTTATTACTCGGTTTAAATGCCTTTATAATCCCATTATTGAATTTATTTTGAATTTTTTTTACATTTTTTGATTAAAACAGATTGTAATTGATTGTTTGCCATGGGAAACATGGAGCGAAAGCCATCCATTGTCAAGAAAAGATCATTTATAGTCACTCATGCCTAGAAAAGCCTTAATACTCGTTTTAAATGCTTTTATAATCCCATAATTGAATTTAATTTGAATCTTTTTACATTTTTTCATTAAAACAGATTCTAATTGATTGTTTGGCTCGGGAAACGTGGAGTGAAAGCCATCCATTGTCAAGAAAAGATCATTTATAGTCACTCATGCCTAGAAAAGCCTTAATACTCGTTTTAAATGCTTTTATAATCCCATAATTGAATTTAATTTGAATCTTTTTACATTTTTTCATTAAAACAGATTCTAATTGATTGTTTGGCTCGGGAAACGTGGAGTGAAAGC
This sequence comes from Theobroma cacao, assembly GCF_053813885.1. Classification (NCBI taxonomy): domain Eukaryota; kingdom Viridiplantae; phylum Streptophyta; class Magnoliopsida; order Malvales; family Malvaceae; genus Theobroma; species Theobroma cacao. The sequence goes on along the minus strand of NC_142645.1, from coordinate 28,812,171 downwards.
CATCCATTGTCAAGAAAAGATCATTTATAGTCACTCATGCCTAGAAAAGCCTTATTACTCGGTTTAAATGCCTTTATAATCCCATTATTGAATTTATTTTGAATTTTTTTTAAATTTTTTGATTAAAACAGATTGTAATTGATTGTTTGCCTCGGGAAACATGGAGCGAAAGCCATCCATAGTCAAGAAAAGTTCATTTATAGTCACTTATCCCTAGCAAAGCCTTATTACTCGGTTTAAATACCTTTATAATCCCATTATTGAATTTATTTTGAATTGTTTTTATATTTTTTGATTAAAACAGATTGTAATTGATTGTTTGCCATGGGAAACATGGAGCGAAAGCCATCCATTGTCAAGAAAAGATCATTTATAGTCACTCATGCCTAGAAAAGCCTTAATACTCGTTTTAAATGCTTTTATAATCCCATAATTGAATTTAATTTGAATCTTTTTACATTTTTTCATTAAAACAGATTCTAATTGATTGTTTGGCTCGGGAAACGTGGAGTGAAAGCCATCCATTGTCAAGAAAAGATCATTTATAGTCACTCATGCCTAGAAAAGCCTTATTACTCGGTTTAAATGCCTTTATAATCCCATTATTCAATTTATTTTGAATTTTTTTACATTTTTTGATTAAAACAGATTCTAATTGATTGTTTGCCTCGGGAAACATGGAGCGAAAGCCATCCATAGTCAAGAAAAGTTCATTTATAGTCACTTATCCCTAGCAAAGCCTTATTATTCGGTTTAAATGCCTTTATAATCCCATTATTGAATTTATTTTGAATTGTTTTTACATTTTTTGATTAAAACTTATTGTAATTGATTGTTTGCCTCGGGAAACATGGAGCGAAAGCCATCCATTGTCAAGAAAAGATCATTTATAGCCACTCATGCCTAGAAAAGCCTTATTACTCGATTTAAATGCCTTTATAATCCCATTATTGAAGTTATTTTGAATTGTTTTTATATTTTTTGATTAAAACAGATTGTAATTGATTGTTTGCCTTGGGAAACATGGAGCGAAAACCATCCATTGTCAAGAAAAGATCATTTATAGTCACTCATGCCTAGGAAAGCCTTATTACTCGGTTTAAATGCCTTTATAATCCCATTATTGAATTTATTTTGAATTTTTTTTACATTTTTTGACTAAAACAGATTGTAATTGATTGTTTACCTCGGGAAACATGGAGCGAAAGCCATCCATAGTCAAGAAAAGTTCATTTATAGTTACTTATGCCTAGGAAAGCCTTATTACTCGGTTTAAATGCCTTTATAATCCCATTATTGAATTTATTTTGAATTTTTTTTACATTTTTTGATTAAAACATATTGTAATTGATTGTTTGCCTCGGGAAATATGGAGCGAAAGCCATCCATTGTCAAGAAAAGATCATTTATAGTCACTCATGCCTAGAAAAGCCTTATTACTCGGTTTAAATGCCTTTGTAATCCCATTATTGAATTTATTTTGAATTGTTTTTATATTTTTTGATTAAAACAGATTGTAATTGATTGTTTGCCGTGGGAAACATGGAGCGAAAGCCATCCATTGTCAAGAAAATATCATTTATAGCCACTCATGCCTAGAAAAGCCTTATTACTCGGTTTAAATGCCTTTATAATCCCATTATTGAATTTATTTTGAATTTTTTTTATATTTTTTGATTAAAACAGATTGTAATTGATTGTTTGCCGTGGGAAACATGGAGCGAAAGCCATCCATTGTCAAGAAAAGATCATTTATAGCCACTCATGCCTAGAAAAGCCTTATTACTCGGTTTAAATGCCTTTATAATCCCATTATTGAATTTATTTTGAATTGTTTTTATATTTTTTGATTAAAACAGATTGTAATTGATTGTTTGCCGTGGGAAACATAGAGCGAAAGCCATCCATTGTCAAGAAAAGATCATTTATAGCCACTCATGCCTAGAAAAGCCTTATTACTCGGTTTAAATGCCTTTATAATCCCATTATTGAATTTATTTTGAATTGTTTTTATATTTTTTGATTAAAACATATTGTAATTGATTGTTTGCCGTGGGAAACATGGAGCGAAAGCCATCCATTGTCAAGAAAAGATCATTTATAGCCACTCATGCCTAGAAAAGCCTTATTACTCGGTTTAAATGCCTTTATAATCCCATTATTGAATTTATTTTGAATTGTTTTTATATTTTTTGATTAAAACAGATTGTAATTGATTGTTTGCCGTGGGAAACATGGAGCGAAAGCCATCCATTGTCAAGAAAAGATCATTTATAGCCACTCATGCCTAGAAAAGCCTTATTACTCGGTTTAAATGCCTTTATAATCCCATTATTGAATTTATTTTGAATTTTTTTTACATTTTTTGATTAAAACAGATTGTAATTGATTGTTTGCCTCGGGAAACATGGACCGAAAGCCATCCATTGTCAGGAAAAGATCATTTATAGCCACTCATGCCTAGAAAAGCCTTATTACTCGGTTTAAATGCCTTTATAATCCCATTATTGAATTTATTTTGAATTTTTTTTACATTTTTTGATTAAAACAGATTGTAATTGATTGTTTGCGTCGGGAAACATGAAGCGAAAGCCATCCATTGTCAAGAAAAGATCATTTATAGCCACTCATGCCTAGAAAAGCCTTATTACTCGGTTTAAATGCCTTTATAATCCCACTATTGAATTTATTTTAAATTGTTTTTACATTTTTTGATTAAAACAGATTGTAATTGATTGTTTGCCTCGGGAAACATGGAGCGAAAACCATCCATTGTCAAGAAAAGATCATTTATAGTCACTCATGCCTAGGAAAGCCTTATTACTCGGTTTAAATGCCTTTATAATCCCATTATTGAATTTATTTTGAATTTTTTTTACATTTTTTGACTAAAACAGATTGTAATTGATTGTTTACCTCGGGAAACATGGAGCGAAAGCCATCCATAGTCAAGAAAAGTTCATTTATAGTTACTTATGCCTAGGAAAGCCTTATTACTCGGTTTAAATGCCTTTATAATCCCATTATTGAATTTATTTTGAATTGTTTTTATATTTTTTGATTAAAACAGATTGTAATTGATTGTTTGCCGTGGGAAACATAGAGCGAAAGCCATCCATTGTCAAGAAAAGATCATTTATAGCCACTCATGCCTAGAAAAGCCTTATTACTCGGTTTAAATGCCTTTATAATCCCATTATTGAATTTATTTTGAATTGTTTTTATATTTTTTGATTAAAACATATTGTAATTGATTGTTTGCCGTGGGAAACATGGAGCGAAAGCCATCCATTGCCAAGAAAAGATCATTTATAGCCACTCATGCCTAGAAAAGCCTTATTACTCGGTTTAAATGCCTTTATAATCCCATTATTGAATTTATTTTGAATTGTTTTTATATTTTTTGATTAAAACATATTGTAATTGATTGTTTGCCGTGGGAAACATGGAGCGAAAGCCATCCATTGTCAAGAAAAGATCATTTATAGCCACTCATGCCTAGAAAAGCCTTATTACTCGGTTTAAATGCCTTTATAATCCCATTATTGAATTTATTTTGAATTTTTTTTACATTTTTTGATTAAAACAGATTGTAATTGATTGTTTGCCTCGGGAAACATGGACCGAAAGCCATCCATTGTCAAGAAAAGATCATTTATAGCCACTCATGCCTAGAAAAGCCTTATTACTCGGTTTAAATGCCTTTATAATCCCATTATTGAATTTATTTTGAATTTTTTTTACATTTTTTGATTAAAACAGATTGTAATTGATTGTTTGCGTCGGGAAACATGAAGCGAAAGCCATCCATTGTCAAGAAAAGATCATTTATAGCCACTCATGCCTAGAAAAGCCTTATTACTCGGTTTAAATGCCTTTATAATCCCATTATTGAATTTATTTTAAATTGTTTTTACATTTTTTAATTAAAACAGATTGTAATTGATTGTTTGCCTCGGGAAACATGGAGCGAAAACCATCCATTGTCAAGAAAAGATCATTTATAGTCACTCATGCCTAGGAAAGCCTTATTACTCGGTTTAAATGCCTTTATAATCCCATTATTGAATTTATTTTGAATTTTTTTTACATTTTTTGACTAAAACAGATTGTAATTGATTGTTTACCTCGGAAACATGGAGCGAAAGCCATCCATAGTCAAGAAAAGTTCATTTATAGTTACTTATGCCTAGGAAAGCCTTATTACTCGGTTTAAATGCCTTTATAATCCCATTATTGAATTTATTTTGAATTGTTTTTATATTTTTTGATTAAAACAGATTGTAATTGATTGTTTGCCGTGGGAAACATGGAGCGAAAGCCATCCATTGTCAAGAAAAGATCATTTATAGCCACTCATGCCTAGAAAAGCCTTATTACTCGGTTTAAATGCCTTTATAATCCCATTATTGAATTTATTTTGAATTGTTTTTATATTTTTTGATTAAAACAGATTGTAATTGATTGTTTGCCGTGGGAAACATAGAGCGAAAGCCATCCATTGTCAAGAAAAGATCATTTATAGCCACTCATGCCTAGAAAAGCCTTATTACTCGGTTTAAATGCCTTTATAATCCCATTATTGAATTTATTTTGAATTGTTTTTATATTTTTTGATTAAAACAGATTGTAATTGATTGTTTGCCGTGGGAAACATGGAGCGAAAGCCATCCATTGTCAAGAAAAGATCATTTATAGCCACTCATGCCTAGAAAAGCCTTATTACTCGGTTTAAATGCCTTTATAATCCCATTATTGAATTTATTTTGAATTGTTTTTATATTTTTTGATTAAAACAGATTGTAATTGATTGTTTGCCGTGGGAAACATGGAGCGAAAGCCATCCATTGTCAAGAAAAGATCATTTATAGCCACTCATGCCTAGAAAAGCCTTATTACTCGGTTTAAATGCCTTTATAATCCCATTATTGAATTTATTTTGAATTTTTTTTACATTTTTTGATTAAAACATATTGTAATTGATTGTTTGCCTCGGGAAACATGGAGCGAAAGCCATCCATTGTCAAGAAAAGATCATTTATAGCCACTCATGCCTAGAAAAGCCTTATTACTCGGTTTAAATGCCTTTATAATCCCATTATTGAATTTATTTTGAATTTTTTTTACATTTTTTGATTAAAACAGATTGTAATTGATTGTTTGCGTCGGGAAACATGAAGCGAAAGCCATCCATTGTCAAGAAAAGATCATTTATAGCCACTCATGCCTAGAAAAGCCTTATTACTCGGTTTAAATGCCTTTATAATCCCACTATTGAATTTATTTTAAATTGTTTTTACATTTTTTGATTAAAACAGATTGTAATTGATTGTTTGCCTCGGGAAACATGGAGCGAAAACCATCCATTGTCAAGAAAAGATCATTTATAGTCACTCATGCCTAGGAAAGCCTTATTATTCGGTTTAAATGCCTTTATAATCCCATTATTGAATTTATTTTGAATTTTTTTTACATTTTTTGACTAAAACAGATTGTAATTGATTGTTTACCTCGGGAAACATGGAGCGAAAGCCATCCATAGTCAAGAAAAGTTCATTTATAGTTACTTATGCCTAGGAAAGCCTTATTACTCGGTTTAAATGCCTTTATAATCCCATTATTGAATTTATTTTGAATTGTTTTTATATTTTTTGATTAAAACAAATTGTAATTGAATGTTTGCCGTGGGAAACATGGAGCGAAAGCCATCCATTGTCAAGAAAAGATCATTTATAGCCACTCATGCCTAGAAAAGCCTTATTACTCGGTTTAAATGCCTTTATAATCCCATTATTGAATTTATTTTGAATTGTTTTTATATTTTTTGATTAAAACAGATTGTAATTGATTGTTTTCCGTGGGAAACATAGAGCGAAAGCCATCCATTGTCAAGAAAAGATCATTTATAGCCACTCATGCCTAGAAAAGCCTTATTACTCGGTTTAAATGCCTTTATAATCCCATTATTGAATTTATTTTGAATTGTTTTTATATTTTTTGATTAAAACATATTGTAATTGATTGTTTGCCATGGGAAACATGGAGCGAAAGCCATCCATTGTCAAGAAAAGATCATTTATAGCCACTCATGCCTAGAAAAGCCTTATTACTCGGTTTAAATGCCTTTATAATCCCATTATTGAATTTATTTTGAATTTTTTTTACATTTTTTGATTAAAACAGATTGTAATTGATTGTTTGCCTCGGGAAACATGGAGCGAAAGCCATCCATTGTCAAGAAAAGATCATTTATAGCCACTCATGCCTAGAAAAGCCTTATTACTCGGTTTAAATGCCTTTATAATCCCATTATTGAATTTATTTTGAATTTTTTTTACATTTTTTGAGTAAAACAGATTGTAATTGATTGTTTGCCTCGGGAAACATGGAGCGAAAGCCATCCATAGTCAAGAAAAGTTCATTTATAGTCACTTATGCCTAGCAAAGCCTTATTACTCGGTTTAAATGCCTTTATAATCCCATAATTGAATTTATTTTGAATTGTTTTTACATTTTTTGATTAAAACTGATTGTAATTGATTGTTTGCCTCGGGAAACATGGAGCGAAAGCCATCCATTGTCAAGAAAAGATCATTTATAGCCACTCATGCCTAGAAAAGCCTTATTACTCGGTTTAAATGCCTTTATAATCCCATTATTGAATTTATTTTGAATTGTTTTTATATTTTTTGATTAAAACATATTGTAATTGATTGTTTGCCGTGGGAAACATGGAGCGAAAGCCATCCATTGCCAAGAAAAGATCATTTATAGCCACTCATGCCTAGAAAAGCCTTATTACTCGGTTTAAATGCCTTTATAATCCCATTATTGAATTTATTTTGAATTGTTTTTATATTTTTTGATTAAAACATATTGTAATTGATTGTTTGCCGTGGGAAACATGGAGCGAAAGCCATCCATTGCCAAGAAAAGATCATTTATAGCCACTCATGCCTAGAAAAGCCTTATTACTCGGTTTAAATGCCTTTATAATCCCATTATTGAATTTATTTTGAATTGTTTTTATATTTTTTGATTAAAACAGATTGTAATTGATTGTTTGCCGTGGGAAACATGGAGCGAAAGCCATCCATTGTCAAGAAAAGATCATTTATAGCCACTCATGCCTAGAAAAGCCTTATTACTCGGTTTAAATGCCTTTATAATCCCATTATTGAATTTATTTTGAATTTTTTTTACATTTTTTGATTAAAACAGATTGTAATTGATTGTTTGCCTCGGGAAACATGGACCGAAAGCCATCCATTGTCAAGAAAAGATCATTTATAGCCACTCATGCCTAGAAAAGCCTTATTACTCGGTTTAAATGCCTTTATAATCCCATTATTGAATTTATTTTGAATTTTTTTTACATTTTTTGATTAAAACAGATTGTAATTGATTGTTTGCGTCGGGAAACATGAAGCGAAAGCCATCCATTGTCAAGAAAAGATCATTTATAGCCACTCATGCCTAGAAAAGCCTTATTACTCGGTTTAAATGCCTTTATAATCCCATTATTGAATTTATTTTAAATTGTTTTTACATTTTTTAATTAAAACAGATTGTAATTGATTGTTTGCCTCGGGAAACATGGAGCGAAAGCCATCCATTGTCAAGAAAAGATCATTTATAGCCACTCATGCCTAGAAAAGCCTTATTACTCGGTTTAAATGCCTTTATAATCCCATTATTGAATTTATTTTGAATTTTTTTTACATTTTTTGATTAAAACAGATTGTAATTGATTGTTTGCCTCGGGAAACATGGAGCGAAAGCCATCCATTGTCAAGAAAAGATCATTTATAGCCACTCATGCCTAGAAAAGCCTTATTACTCGGTTTAAATGCCTTTATAATCCCATTATTGAATTTATTTTGAATTTTTTTTACATTTTTTGAGTAAAACAGATTGTAATTGATTGTTTGCCTCGGGAAACATGGAGCGAAAGCCATCCATAGTCAAGAAAAGTTCATTTATAGTCACTTATGCCTAGCAAAGCCTTATTACTCGGTTTAAATGCCTTTATAATCCCATAATTGAATTTATTTTGAATTGTTTTTACATTTTTTGATTAAAACTGATTGTAATTGATTGTTTGCCTCGGGAAACATGGAGCGAAAGCCATCCATTGTCAAGAAAAGATCATTTATAGCCACTCATGCCTAGAAAAGCCTTATTACTCGGTTTAAATGCCTTTATAATCCCATTATTGAATTTATTTTGAATTGTTTTTATATTTTTTGATTAAAACATATTGTAATTGATTGTTTGCCGTGGGAAACATGGAGCGAAAGCCATCCATTGCCAAGAAAAGATCATTTATAGCCACTCATGCCTAGAAAAGCCTTATTACTCGGTTTAAATGCCTTTATAATCCCATTATTGAATTTATTTTGAATTGTTTTTATATTTTTTGATTAAAACATATTGTAATTGATTGTTTGCCGTGGGAAACATGGAGCGAAAGCCATCCATTGCCAAGAAAAGATCATTTATAGCCACTCATGCCTAGAAAAGCCTTATTACTCGGTTTAAATGCCTTTATAATCCCATTATTGAATTTATTTTGAATTGTTTTTATATTTTTTGATTAAAACAGATTGTAATTGATTGTTTGCCGTGGGAAACATGGAGCGAAAGCCATCCATTGTCAAGAAAAGATCATTTATAGCCACTCATGCCTAGAAAAGCCTTATTACTCGGTTTAAATGCCTTTATAATCCCATTATTGAATTTATTTTGAATTTTTTTTACATTTTTTGATTAAAACAGATTGTAATTGATTGTTTGCCTCGGGAAACATGGACCGAAAGCCATCCATTGTCAAGAAAAGATCATTTATAGCCACTCATGCCTAGAAAAGCCTTATTACTCGGTTTAAATGCCTTTATAATCCCATTATTGAATTTATTTTGAATTTTTTTTACATTTTTTGATTAAAACAGATTGTAATTGATTGTTTGCGTCGGGAAACATGAAGCGAAAGCCATCCATTGTCAAGAAAAGATCATTTATAGCCACTCATGCCTAGAAAAGCCTTATTACTCGGTTTAAATGCCTTTATAATCCCATTATTGAATTTATTTTAAATTGTTTTTACATTTTTTAATTAAAACAGATTGTAATTGATTGTTTGCCTCGGGAAACATGGAGCGAAAACCATCCATTGTCAAGAAAAGATCATTTATAGTCACTCATGCCTAGGAAAGCCTTATTACTCGGTTTAAATGCCTTTATAATCCCATTATTGAATTTATTTTGAATTTTTTTTACATTTTTTGACTAAAACAGATTGTAATTGATTGTTTACCTCGGAAACATGGAGCGAAAGCCATCCATAGTCAAGAAAAGTTCATTTATAGTTACTTATGCCTAGGAAAGCCTTATTACTCGGTTTAAATGCCTTTATAATCCCATTATTGAATTTATTTTGAATTGTTTTTATATTTTTTGATTAAAACAGATTGTAATTGATTGTTTGCCGTGGGAAACATGGAGCGAAAGCCATCCATTGTCAAGAAAAGATCATTTATAGCCACTCATGCCTAGAAAAGCCTTATTACTCGGTTTAAATGCCTTTATAATCCCATTATTGAATTTATTTTGAATTGTTTTTATATTTTTTGATTAAAACATATTGTAATTGATTGTTTGCCGTGGGAAACATAGAGCGAAAGCCATCCATTGTCAAGAAAAGATCATTTATAGCCACTCATGCCTAGAAAAGCCTTATTACTCGGTTTAAATGCCTTTATAATCCCATTATTGAATTTATTTTGAATTGTTTTTATATTTTTTGATTAAAACAGATTGTAATTGATTGTTTGCCGTGGGAAACATGGAGCGAAAGCCATCCATTGTCAAGAAAAGATCATTTATAGCCACTCATGCCTAGAAAGGCCTTATTACTCGGTTTAAATGCCTTTATAATCCCATTATTGAATTTATTTTGAATTGTTTTTATATTTTTTGATTAAAACAGATTGTAATTGATTGTTTGCCGTGGGAAACATGGAGCGAAAGCCATCCATTGTCAAGAAAAGATCATTTATAGCCACTCATGCCTAGAAAAGCCTTATTACTCGGTTTAAATGCCTTTATAATCCCATTATTGAATTTATTTTGAATTTTTTTTACATTTTTTGATTAAAACAGATTGTAATTGATTGTTTGCCTCGGGAAACATGGAGCGAAAGCCATCCATTGTCAAGAAAAGATCATTTATAGCCACTCATGCCTAGAAAAGCCTTATTACTCGGTTTAAATGCCTTTATAATCCCATTATTGAATTTATTTTGAATTTTTTTTACATTTTTTGATTAAAACAGATTGTAATTGATTGTTTGCGTCGGGAAACATGAAGCGAAAGCCATCCATTGTCAAGAAAAGATCATTTATAGCCACTCATGCCTAGAAAAGCCTTATTACTCGGTTTAAATGCCTTTATAATCCCACTATTGAATTTATTTTAAATTGTTTTTACATTTTTTGATTAAAACAGATTGTAATTGATTGTTTGCCTCGGGAAACATGGAGCGAAAACCATCCATTGTCAAGAAAAGATCATTTATAGTCACTCATGCCTAGGAAAGCCTTATTACTCGGTTTAAATGCCTTTATAATCCCATTATTGAATTTATTTTGAATTTTTTTTACATTTTTTGACTAAAACATATTGTAATTGATTGTTTACCTCGGGAAACATGGAGCGAAAGCCATCCATAGTCAAGAAAAGTTCATTTATAGTTACTTATGCCTAGGAAAGCCTTATTACTCGGTTTAAATGCCTTTATAATCCCATTATTGAATTTATTTTGAATTGTTTTTATATTTTTTGATTAAAACAGATTGTAATTGATTGTTTGCCGTGGGAAACATGGAGCGAAAGCCATCCATTGTCAAGAAAAGATCATTTATAGCCACTCATGCCTAGAAAAGCCTTATTACTCGGTTTAAATGCCTTTATAATCCCATTATTGAATTTATTTTGAATTGTTTTTACATTTTTTGATTAAAACAGATTGTAATTGATTGTTTGCCTCGGGAAACATGGAGCGAAAGCCATCCATTGTCAAGAAAAGATCATTTATAGTCACTCATGCCTAGAAAAGCCTTATTACTCGGTTTAAATGCCTTTATAATCCCATTATTGAATTTATTTTGAATTTTTTTTACATTTTTTGATTAAATTAGATTGTAATTGATTGTTTGCCTCGGGAAATATGGAGCGAAAGCCATCCATTGTCAAGAAAAGATCATTTATAGTCACTCATGCCTAGAAAAGCCTTATTACTCGGTTTAAATGCCTTTATAATCCCATTATTGAATTTATTTTGAATTTTTTTTATATTTTTTGATTAAAACAGATTGTAATTGATTGTTTGCCGTGGGAAACATGCAGCGAAAGCCATCCATTGTCAAGAAAAGATCATTTATAGTCACTCATGCCTAGAAAAACCTTATTACTCGGTTTAAATGCCTTTATAATCCCATTATTGAATTTATTTTGAATTTTTTTTACATTTTTTGATTAAATTAGATTGTAATTGATTGTTTGCCTCGGGAAATATGGAGCGAAAGCCATCCATTGTCAAGAAAAGATCATTTATAGTCACTCATGCCTAGAAAAGCCTTATTACTCGGTTTAAATACCTTTATAATCCCATTATTGAATTTATTTTGAATTGTTTTTACATTTTTTGATTAAAACTGATTGTAATTGATTGTTTGCCTCGGGAAACATGGAGCGAAAGCCATCCATTGTCAAGAAAAGATCATTTATAGCCACTCATGCCTAGAAAACCCGTATTACTCGGTTTAAATGCCTTTATAATCCCATTATTGAATTTATTTTGAATTGTTTTTACATTTTTTGATTAAAACAGATTGTAATTGATTGTTTGCCTCGGGAAACATGGAGCAAAAACCATCCATTGTCAAGAAAAGATCATTTATAGTCACTCATGCCTAGAAAAGCCTTATTACTCGGTTTAAATGCCTTTATAATCCCATTATTGAATTTATTTTAAATTTTTTTACATTTTTTGATTAAAACATATTGTAATTGATTGTTTGCCTCGGGAAACATGAAGCGAAAGCCATCCATTGTCAAGAAAAGATCATTTATAGCCACTCATGCCTAGAAAAGCCTTATTACTCGGTTTAAATGCCTTTATAATCCCATTATTGAATTTATTTTGAATTGTTTTTACATTTTTTGATTAAAACAGATTGTAATTGATTGTTTGCCTCGGGACACATGGAGCGAAAACCATCCATTGTCAAGAAAAGATCATTTATAGTCACTCATGCCTAGAAAAGCCTTATTACTCGGTTTAAATGCCTTTATAATCCCATTATTGAATTTATTTTGAATTTTTTTTACATTTTTTGACTAAAACAGATTGTAATTGATTGTTTACCTCGGGAAACATGGAGCGAAAGCCATCCATAGTCAAGAAAAGTTCATTTATAGTTACTTATGCCTAGCAAAGCCTTATTACTCGGTTTAAATGCCTTTATAATCCCATTATTGAATTTATTTTGAATTGTTTTTATATTTTTTGATTAAAACAGACTGTAATTGATTGTTTGCCGTGGGAAACATGGAGCGAAAGCCATCCATTGTCAAGAAAAGATCATTTATAGCCACTCATGCCTAGAAAAGCCTTATTACTCGGTTTAAATGCCTTTATAATCCCATTATTGAATTTATTTTGAATTTTTTTTACATTTTTTGATTAAAACAGATTGTAATTGATTGTTTGCCTCGGGAAACATGGAGCGAAAGCCATCCATTGTCAAGAAAAGATCATTTATAGCCACTCATGCCTAGAAAAGCCTTATTACTCGGTTTAAATGCCTTTATAATCCCATTATTGAATTTATTTTGAATTTTTTTTACATTTTTTGATTAAATTAGATTGTAATTGATTGTTTGCCTCGGGAAATATGGAGCGAAAGCCATCCATTGTCAAGAAAAGATCATTTATAGTCACTCATGCCTAGAAAAGCCTTATTACTCGGTTTAAATGCCTTTATAATCCCATTATTGAATTTATTTTGAATTTTTTTTATATTTTTTGATTAAAACAGATTGTAATTGATTGTTTGCCGTGGGAAACATGCAGCGAAAGCCATCCATTGTCAAGAAAAGATCATTTATAGTCACTCATGCCTAGAAAAACCTTATTACTCGGTTTAAATGCCTTTATAATCCCATTATTGAATTTATTTTGAATTTTTTTTACATTTTTTGATTAAATTAGATTGTAATTGATTGTTTGCCTCGGGAAATATGGAGCGAAAGCCATCCATTGTCAAGAAAAGATCATTTATAGTCACTCATGCCTAGAAAAGCCTTATTACTCGGTTTAAATACCTTTATAATCCCATTATTGAATTTATTTTGAATTGTTTTTACATTTTTTGATTAAAACTGATTGTAATTGATTGTTTGCCTCGGGAAACATGGAGCGAAAGCCATCCATTGTCAAGAAAAGATCATTTATAGCCACTCATGCCTAGAAAACCCGTATTACTCGGTTTAAATGCCTTTATAATCCCATTATTGAATTTATTTTGAATTGTTTTTACATTTTTTGATTAAAACAGATTGTAATTGATTGTTTGCCTCGGGAAACATGGAGCAAAAACCATCCATTGTCAAGAAAAGATCATTTATAGTCACTCATGCCTAGAAAAGCCTTATTACTCGGTTTAAATGCCTTTATAATCCCATTATTGAATTTATTTTAAATTTTTTTACATTTTTTGATTAAAACATATTGTAATTGATTGTTTGCCTCGGGAAACATGAAGCGAAAGCCATCCATTGTCAAGAAAAGATCATTTATAGCCACTCATGCCTAGAAAAGCCTTATTACTCGGTTTAAATGCCTTTATAATCCCATTATTGAATTTATTTTGAATTGTTTTTACATTTTTTGATTAAAACAGATTGTAATTGATTGTTTGCCTCGGGACACATGGAGCGAAAACCATCCATTGTCAAGAAAAGATCATTTATAGTCACTCATGCCTAGAAAAGCCTTATTACTCGGTTTAAATGCCTTTATAATCCCATTATTGAATTTATTTTGAATTTTTTTTACATTTTTTGACTAAAACAGATTGTAATTGATTGTTTACCTCGGGAAACATGGAGCGAAAGCCATCCATAGTCAAGAAAAGTTCATTTATAGTTACTTATGCCTAGCAAAGCCTTATTACTCGGTTTAAATGCCTTTATAATCCCATTATTGAATTTATTTTGAATTGTTTTTATATTTTTTGATTAAAACAGACTGTAATTGATTGTTTGCCGTGGGAAACATGGAGCGAAAGCCATCCATTGTCAAGAAAAGATCATTTATAGCCACTCATGCCTAGAAAAGCCTTATTACTCGGTTTAAATGCCTTTATAATCCCATTATTGAATTTATTTTGAATTGTTTTTATATTTTTTGATTAAAACAGATTGTAATTGATTGTTTGCCGTGGGAAACATGCAGCGAAAGCCATCCATTGTCAAGAAAAGATCATTTATAGTCACTCATGCCTAGAAAAACCTTATTACTCGGTTTAAATGCCTTTATAATCCCATTATTGAATTTATTTTGAATTTTTTTTACATTTTTTGATTAAATTAGATTGTAATTGATTGTTTGCCTCGGGAAATATGGAGCGAAAGCCATCCATTGTCAAGAAAAGATCATTTATAGTCACTCATGCCTAGAAAAGCCTTATTACTCGGTTTAAATGCCTTTATAATCCCATTATTGAATTTATTTTGAATTGTTTTTATATTTTTTGATTAAAACAGATTGTAATTGATTGTTTGCCTCGGGAAACATGGAGCGAAAGCCATCCATTGTCAAGAAAAAGTTCATTTATAGTCACTCATGCCTAGAAAAGCCTTATTACTCGGTTTAAATGCCTTTATAATCCCATTATTGAATTTATTTTGAATTGTTTTTATATTTTTTGATTAAAACAGATTGTAATTGATTGTTTGCCGTGGGAAACATGGAGCGAAAGCCATCCATTGTCAAGAAAAGATCATTTATAGTCACTCATGCCTAGAAAAGCCTTATTACTCGGTTTAAATGCCTTTATAATCCCATTATTGAATTTATTTTGAATTTTTTTTACATTTTTTGATTAAATTAGATTGTAATTGATTGTTTGCCTCGGGAAATATGGAGCGAAAGCCATCCATTGTCAAGAAAAGATCATTTATAGCCACTCATGCCTAGAAAAGCCTTATTACTCGGTTTAAATGCCTTTATAATCCCATTATTGAATTTATTTTGAATTTTTTTTACATTTTTTGATTAAAACAGATTGTAATTGATTGTTTGCCTCGGGAAACATGGAGCGAAAGCCATCCATTGTCAAGAAAAGATCATTTATAGCCACTCATGCCTAGAAAAGCCTTATTACTCGGTTTAAATGCTTTTATAATCCCATTATTGAATTTATTTTGAATTTTTTTTACATTTTTTGAGTAAAACAGATTGTAATTGATTGTTTGCCTCGGGAAACATGGAGCGAAAGCCATCCATAGTCAAGAAAAGTTCATTTATAGTCACTTATGCCTAGCAAAGCCTTATTACTCGGTTTAAATGCCTTTATAATCCCATAATTGAATTTATTTTGAATTGTTTTTACATTTTTTGATTAAAACTGATTGTAATTGATTGTTTGCCTCGGGAAACATGGAGCGAAAGCCATCCATTGTCAAGAAAAGATCATTTATAGCCACTCATGCCTAGAAAACCCGTATTACTCGGTTTAAATGCCTTTATAATCCCATTATTGAATTTATTTTGAATTGTTTTTACATTTTTTTATTAAAACAGATTGTAATTGATTGTTTGCCTCGGGAAACATGGAGCAAAAGCCATCCATTGTCAAGAAAAGATCATTTATAGTCACTCATGCCTAGAAAAGCCTTATTACTCGGTTTAAATGCCTTTATAATCCCATTATTGAATTTATTTTAAATTTTTTTACATTTTTTGATTAAAACATATTGTAATTGATTGTTTGCCTCGGGAAACATGAAGCGAAAGCCATCCATTGTCAAGAAAAGATCATTTATAGCCACTCATGCCTAGAAAAGCCTTATTACTCGGTTTAAATGCCTTTATAATCCCATTATTGAATTTATTTTGAATTGTTTTTATATTTTTTGATTAAAACAGACTGTAATTGATTGTTTGCCGTGGGAAACATGGAGCGAAAGCCATCCATTGTCAAGAAAAGATCATTTGTAGCCACTCATGCCTAGAAAAGCCTTATTACTCGATTTAAATGCCTTTATAATCCCATTGTTGAATTTATTTTGAATTGTTTTTATATTTTTTGATTAAAACAGATTGTAATTGATTGTTTGCCGTGGGAAACATGCAGCGAAAGCCATCCATTGTCAAGAAAAGATCATTTATAGTCACTCATGCCTAGAAAAGCCTTATTACTCGGTTTAAATGCCTTTATAATCCAATTATTGAATTTATTTTGAATTTTTTTTACATTTTTTGATTAAATTAGATTGTAATTGATTGTTTGCCTCGGGAAATATGGAGCGAAAGCCATCCATTGTCAAGAAAAGATCATTTATAGTCACTCATGCCTAGAAAAGCCTTATTACTCGGTTTAAATGCCTTTATAATCCCATTATTGAATTTATTTTGAATTTTTTTTATATTTTTTGATTAAAACAGATTGTAATTGATTGTTTGCCGTGGGAAACATGCAGCGAAAGCCATCCATTGTCAAGAAAAGATCATTTATAGTCACTCATGCCTAGAAAAACCTTATTACTCGCTTTAAATGCCTTTATAATCCCATTATTGAATTTATTTTGAATTTTTTTTACATTTTTTGATTAAATTAGATTGTAATTGATTGTTTGCCTCGGGAAATATGGAGCGAAAGCCATCCATTGTCAAGAAAAGATCATTTATAGTCACTCATGCCTAGAAAAGCCTTATTACTCGGTTTAAATGCCTTTATAATCCCATTATTGAATTCATTTTGAATTGTTTTTACATTTTTTGATTAAAACTGATTGTAATTGATTGTTTGCCTCGGGAAACATGGAGCGAAAGCCATCCATTGTCAAGAAAAGATCATTTATAGCCACTCATGCCTAGAAAACCCGTATTACTCGGTTTAAATGCCTTTATAATCCCATTATTGAATTTATTTTGAATTGTTTTTACATTTTTTGATTAAAACAGATTGTAATTGATTGTTTGCCTCGGGAAACATGGAGCAAAAACCATCCATTGTCAAGAAAAGATCATTTATAGTCACTCATGCCTAGAAAAGCCTTATTACTCGGTTTAAATGCCTTTATAATCCCATTATTGAATTTATTTTAAATTTTTTTACATTTTTTGATTAAAACATATTGTAATTGATTGTTTGCCTCGGGAAACATGAAGCGAAAGCCATCCATTGTCAAGAAAAGATCATTTATAGCCACTCATGCCTAGAAAAGCCTTATTACTCGGTTTAAATGCCTTTATAATCCCATTATTGAATTTATTTTGAATTGTTTTTACATTTTTTGATTAAAACAGATTGTAATTGATTGTTTGCCTCGGGACACATGGAGCGAAAACCATCCATTGTCAAGAAAAGATCATTTATAGTCACTCATGCCTAGAAAAGCCTTATTACTCGGTTTAAATGCCTTTATAATCCCATTATTGAATTTATTTTGAATTTTTTTTACATTTTTTGACTAAAACAGATTGTAATTGATTGTTTACCTCGGGAAACATGGAGCGAAAGCCATCCATAGTCAAGAAAAGTTCATTTATAGTTACTTATGCCTAGCAAAGCCTTATTACTCGGTTTAAATGCCTTTATAATCCCATTATTGAATTTATTTTGAATTGTTTTTATATTTTTTGATTAAAACAGACTGTAATTGATTGTTTGCCGTGGGAAACATGGAGCGAAAGCCATCCATTGTCAAGAAAAGATCATTTATAGCCACTCATGCCTAGAAAAGCCTTATTACTCGGTTTAAATGCCTTTATAATCCCATTATTGAATTTATTTTGAATTGTTTTTATATTTTTTGATTAAAACAGATTGTAATTGATTGTTTGCCGTGGGAAACATGCAGCGAAAGCCATCCATTGTCAAGAAAAGATCATTTATAGTCACTCATGCCTAGAAAAACCTTATTACTCGGTTTAAATGCCTTTATAATCCCATTATTGAATTTATTTTGAATTTTTTTTACATTTTTTGATTAAATTAGATTGTAATTGATTGTTTGCCTCGGGAAATATGGAGCGAAAGCCATCCATTGTCAAGAAAAGATCATTTATAGTCACTCATGCCTAGAAAAGCCTTATTACTCGGTTTAAATGCCTTTATAATCCCATTATTGAATTTATTTTGAATTGTTTTTATATTTTTTGATTAAAACAGATTGTAATTGATTGTTTGCCTCGGGAAACATGGAGCGAAAGCCATCCATTGTCAAGAAAAAGTTCATTTATAGTCACTCATGCCTAGAAAAGCCTTATTACTCGGTTTAAATGCCTTTATAATCCCATTATTGAATTTATTTTGAATTGTTTTTATATTTTTTGATTAAAACAGATTGTAATTGATTGTTTGCCGTGGGAAACATGGAGCGAAAGCCATCCATTGTCAAGAAAAGATCATTTATAGTCACTCATGCCTAGAAAAGCCTTATTACTCGGTTTAAATGCCTTTATAATCCCATTATTGAATTTATTTTGAATTTTTTTTACATTTTTTGATTAAATTAGATTGTAATTGATTGTTTGCCTCGGGAAATATGGAGCGAAAGCCATCCATTGTCAAGAAAAGATCATTTATAGTCACTCATGCCTAGAAAAGGCTTATTACTCGGTTTAAATGCCTTTATAATCCCTTTATTGAATTTATTTTGAATTGTTTTTATATTTTTTGATTAAAACAGATTGTAATTGATTGTTTGCCTCGGGAAATATGGAGCGAAAGCCATCCATTGTCAAGAAAAGATCATTTATAGTCACTCATGCCTAGAAAAGCCTTATTACTCGGTTTAAATGCCTTTATAATCCCATTATTGAATTTATTTTGAATTGTTTTTATATTTTTTGATTAAAACAGATTGTAATTGATTGTTTGCCATGGGAAACATGGAGCGAAAGCCATCCATTGTCAAGAAAAGATCATTTATAGTCACTCATGCCTAGAAAAGCCTTATTACTCGGTTTAAATGCCTTTATAATCCCATTATTGAATTTATTTTGAATTTTTTTTACATTTTTTGATTAAAACTGATTGCAATTGATTGTTTGCCTCGGGAAACATGGTGCGAAAGCCATCCATTGTCAAGAAAAGATCATTTATAGCCACTCATGCCTAGAAAAGCCTTATTACTCGGTTTAAATGCCTTTATAATCCCATTATTGAATTTATTTTGAATTGTTTTTACATTTTTTGATTAAAACAGATTGTAATTGATTGTTTGCCTCGGGAAACATGGAGCGAAAACCATCCATTGTCAAGAAAAGATCATTTATAGTCACTCATGCCTAGAAAAGCCTTATTACTCGGTTTAAATGCCTTTATAATCCCATTATTGAATTTATTTTAAATTTTTTTACATTTTTTGATTAAAACAAATTGTAATTGATTGTTTGCCTCGGGAAACATGGGGCGAAAGCCATCCATTGTCAAGAAAAGATCATTTATAGCCACTCATGCCTAGAAAAGCCTTATTACTCGGTTTAAATGCCTTTATAATCCCATTATTGAATTTATTTTGAATTGTTTTTACATTTTTTGATTAAAACAGATTGTAATTGATTGTTTGCCGTGGGAAACATGGAGCGAAAGCCATCCATTGTCAAGAAAATATCATTTATAGCCACTCATGCCTAGAAAAGCCTTATTACTCGGTTTAAATGCCTTTATAATCCCATTATTGAATTTATTTTGAATTGTTTTTATATTTTTTGATTAAAACAGATTGTAATTGATTGTTTGCCGTGGGAAACATGGAGCGAAAGCCATCCATTGTCAAGAAAAGATCATTTATAGTCACTCATGCCTAGAAAAGCCTTATTACTCGGTTTAAATGCCTTTATAATCCCATTATTGAATTTATTTTGAATTTTTTTTACATTTTTTGATTAAATTAGATTGTAATTGATTGTTTGCCTCGGGAAATATGGAGCGAAAGCCATCCATTGTCAGGAAAAGATCATTTATAGTCACTCATGCCTAGAAAAGCCTTATTACTCGGTTTAAATGCCTTTATAATCCCATTATTGAATTTATTTTGAATTGTTTTTATATTTTTTGATTAAAACAGATTGTAATTGATTGTTTGCCTCGGGAAACATGGAGCGAAAGCCATCCATTGTCAAGAAAAGATCATTTATAGTCACTCATGCCTAGAAAAGCCTTATTACTCGGTTTAAATGCCTTTATAATCCCATTATTGAATTTATTTTGAATTGTTTTTACATTTTTTGATTAAAACAGATTGTAATTGATTGTTTGCCGTGGGAAACATGGAGCGAAAGCCATCCATTGTTAAGAAAAGATCATTTATAGCCACTCATGCCTAGAAAAGCCTTATTACTCGGTTTAAATGCCTTTATAATCCCATTATTGAATTTATTTTGAATTGTTTTTATATTTTTTGATTAAAACAGATTGTAATTGATTGTTTGCCGTGGGAAACATGGAGCGAAAGCCATCCATTGTCAAGAAAAGATCATTTATAGTCACTCATGCCTAGAAAAGCCTTATTACGCGGTTTAAATTCCTTTATAATCCCATTATTGAATTTATTTTGAATTTTTTTTACATTTTTTGATTAAAACAGATTGTAATTGATTGTTTGCCTCGGGAAATATGGAGCGAAAGCCATCCATTGTCAAGAAAAGATCATTTATAGTCACTCATGCCTAGAAAAGCCTTATTACTCGGTTTAAATGCCTTTATAATCCCATTATTGAATTCATTTTGAATTGTTTTTACATTTTTTGATTAAAACATATTGTAATTGATTGTTTGCCTCGGGAAACATGGAGCGAAAGCCATCCATTGTCAAGAAAAGATCATTTATAGTCACTCATGCCTAGAAAAGGCTTATTACTCGGTTTAAATGCCTTTATAATCCCATTATTGAATTTATTTTGAATTTTTTTTACTTTTTTTGATTAAAACATATTGTAATTGATTGTTTGCCTCAGGAAATATGGAGCGAAAGCCATCCATTGTCAAGAAAAGATCATTTATAGTCACTCATGCCTAGAAAAGCCTTATTACTCGGTTTAAATGCCTTTATAATCCCATTATTCAATTTATTTTGAATTGTTTTTACATTTTTTGATTAAAACAGATTGTAATTGATTGTTTGCCTCGGGAAACATGGAGCGAAAGCCATCCATTGTCAAGAAAAGATCATTTACAGTCACTCATGCCTAGGAAAGCCTTATTACTCGGTTTAAATGCCTTTATAATCCCATTATTGAATTTGTTTTGAATTTTTTTTACATTTTTTGAATAAAACATAGTTTAATTGATTGTTTGCCTCGGGAAACATGGAGCAAAACCCATCCATTGTCAAGAATAGATCATTTATTGTCACTTATGCCTAGAAAAGCCTTATTACTAGGTTTAAAAGCTTTTATAATTCCATTATTGAAGTTATTTTGAATTGTTTTTATATTTTATGATTAAAGCAGATTGTAATTGATTGTTTGCCTTGAGAAACATGGAGCGAAAGCCATCCATTGTGAAGAAAAGATCATTTATAGTCACTCATGCCTAGAAAAGCCTTATTACTTAGTTTAAATGCGTTTATAATCCCATTATTGAATTTATTTTGAATTGTTTTTACATTTTTGATTAAAACAGATTATAATTGATTGTTTGCCTCGTGAAATATGGAGCGAAAGCCATCCATTGTCAAGAAAAGATCATTTATAGTCCCTCATGCCTAGAAAAGCCTTATTACTAGGTTTAAATGCCTTTATAATCCCATTATTGAATTTATTTTAAATTTTTTTACATTTTTTGATTAAAACAGATTGTAATTGATTGTTTGCCTCGGGAAACATGGGGCGAAAGCCATCCATTGTCAAGAAAAGATCATTTATAGCCACTCATGCCTAGAAAAGCCTTATTACTCGGTTTAAATGCCTTTATAATCCCATTATTGAATTTATTTTGAATTGTTTTTACATTTTTTGATTAAAACAGATTGTAATTGATTGTTTGCCTCGGGAAACATGGAGCGAAAACCATCCATTGTCAAGAAAAGATCATTTATAGTCACTCATGCCTAGAAAAGCCTTATTACTCGGTTTAAATGCCTTTATAATCCCATTATTGAATATATTTTGAATTCTTTTTACATTTTTTGATTAAAACAGATTGTAATTGATTGTTTGCCTCGGGAAACATGGAGCGAAAGCCATCCATTGTCAAGAAAAGATCATTTATAGCCAGTCATGCCTAGAAAAGCCTTATTACTCGGTTTAAATGCCTTGATAATCCCATTATTGAATATATTTTGAATTTTTTTTACATTTTTTGATTAAAACAGATTGTAATTGATTGTTTGCCTCGGGAAATATGGAGCGAAAGCCATCCATTGTCAAGAAAAGATCATTTATAGTCACTCATGCCTAGAAAAGCCTTATTACACGGTTTAAATGCCTTTATAATCCCATTATTGAATTTATTTTGAATTGTTTTTATATTTTTTGATTAAAACAGATTGTAATTGATTGTTTGCCGTGGGAAACATGGAGCGAAAGCCATCCATTGTCAAGAAAAGATCATTTATAGTCACTCATGCCTAGAAAAGCCTTATTACGCGATTTAAATGCCTTTATAATCCCATTATTGAATTTATTTTGAATTTTTTTTACATTTTTTGATTAAAACAGATTGTAATTGATTGTTTGCCTCGGGAAATATGGAGCGAAAGCCATCCATTGTCAAGAAAAGATCATTTATAGTCACTCATGCCTAGAAAAGCCTTATTACTCGGTTTAAATGCCTTTATAATCCCATTATTGAATTCATTTTGAATTGTTTTTACATTTTTTGATTAAAACATATTGTAATTGATTGTTTGCCTCGGGAAACATGGAGCGAAAGCCATCCATTGTCAAGAAAAGATCATTTATAGTCACTCATGCCTAGAAAAGGCTTATTACTCGGTTTAAATGCCTTTATAATCCCATTATTGAATTTATTTTGAATTGTTTTTACTTTTTTTGATTAAAACATATTGTAATTGATTGTTTGCCTCAGGAAATATGGAGCGAAAGCCATCCATTGTCAAGAAAAGATCATTTATAGTCACTCATGCCTAGAAAAGCCTTATTACTCGGTTTAAATGCCTTTATAATCCCATTATTCAATTTATTTTGAATTGTTTTTACATTTTTTGATTAAAACAGATTGTAATTGATTGTTTGCCTCGGGAAACATGGAGCGAAAGCCATCCATTGTCAAGAAAAGATCATTTACAGTCACTCATGCCTAGGAAAGCCTTATTACTCGGTTTAAATGCCTTTATAATCCCATTATTGAATTTGTTTTGAATTTTTTTTACATTTTTTGAATAAAACATAGTTTAATTGATTGTTTGCCTCGGGAAACATGGAGCAAAACCCATCCATTGTCAAGAATAGATCATTTATAGTCACTTATGCCTAGAAAAGCCTTATTACTAGGTTTAAAAGCTTTTATAATTCCATTATTGAAGTTATTTTGAATTGTTTTTACATTTTATGATTAAAGCAGATTGTAATTGATTGTTTGCCTCGGGAAACATGGAGCGAAAGCCATCCATTGTCAAGAAAAGATCATTTATAGTCACTCATGTTTAGAAAAGGCTTATTACTCGGTTTAAATGCCTTTATAATCCCATTATTGAATTTATTTTGAATTTTTTTTACTTTTTTTGATTAAAACATATTGTAATTGATTGTTTGCCTCAGGAAATATGGAGCGAAAGCCATCCATTGTCAAGAAAAGATCATTTATAGTCACTCATGCCTAGAAAAGCCTTATTACTCGGTTTAAATGCCTTTATAATCCCATTATTCAATTTATTTTGAATTGTTTTTACATTTTTTGATTAAAACAGATTGTAATTGATTGTTTGCCTCGGGAAACATGGAGCGAAAGCCATCCATTGTCAAGAAAAGATCATTTACAGTCACTCATGCCTAGGAAAGCCTTATTACTCGGTTTAAATGCCTTTATAATCCCATTATTGAATTTGTTTTGAATTTTTTTTACATTTTTTGAATAAAACATAGTTTAATTGATTGTTTGCCTCGGGAAACATGGAGCAAAACCCATCCATTGTCAAGAATAGATCATTTATAGTCACTTATGCCTAGAAAAGCCTTATTACTAGGTTTAAAAGCTTTTATAATTCCATTATTGAAGTTATTTTGAATTGTTTTTATATTTTATGATTAAAGCAGATTGTAATTGATTGTTTGCCTTGAGAAACATGGAGCGAAAGCCATCCATTGTGAAGAAAAGATCATTTATAGTCACTCATGCCTAGAAAAGCCTTATTACTTAGTTTAAATGCCTTTATAATCCCATTATTGAATTTATTTTGAATTGTTTTTACATTTTTGATTAAAACAGATTATAATTGATTGTTTGCCTCGTGAAATATGGAGCGAAAGCCATCCATTGTCAAGAAAAGATCATTTATAGTCCCTCATGCCTAGAAAAGCCTTATTACTCGGTTTAAATGCCTTTATAATCCCATTATTGAATTTATTTTAAATTTTTTTACATTTTTTGATTAAAACAGATTGTAATTGATTGTTTGCCTCGGGAAACATGGAGCGAAAGCCATCCATTGTGAAGAAAAGATCATTTATAGTCACTCATGCCTAGAAAAGCCTTATTACTTAGTTTAAATGCCTTTATAATCCCATTATTGAATTTATTTTGAATTGTTTTTACATTTTTGATTAAAACAGATTATAATTGATTGTTTGCCTCGTGAAATATGGAGCGAAAGCCATCCATTGTCAAGAAAAGATCATTTATAGTCCCTCATGCCTAGAAAAGCCTTATTACTCGGTTTAAATGCCTTTATAATCCCATTATTGAATTTATTTTAAATTTTTTTACATTTTTTGATTAAAACAGATTGTAATTGATTGTTTGCCTCGGGAAACATGGGGAGAAAGCCATCCATTGTCAAGAAAAGATCATTTATAGCCACTCATGCCTAGAAAAGCCTTATTACTCGGTTTAAATGCCTTTATAATCCCATTATTGAATTTATTTTGAATTGTTTTTACATTTTTTGATTAAAACAGATTGTAATTGATTGTTTGCCTCGGGAAACATGGAGCGAAAACCATCCATTGTCAAGAAAAGATCATTTATAGTCACTCATGCCTAGAAAAGCCTTATTACTCGGTTTAAATGCCTTTATAATCCCATTATTGAATATATTTTGAATTCTTTTTACATTTTTTGATTAAAACAAATTGTAATTGATTGTTTGCCTCGGGAAACATGGAGCGAAAGCCATCCATTGTCAAGAAAAGATCATTTATAGCCACTCATGCCTAGAAAAGCCTTATTACTCGGTTTAAATGCCTTTATAATCCCATTATTGAATTTATTTTGAATTGTTTTTACATTTTTTGATTAAAACAGATTGTAATTGATTGTTTGCCTCGGGAAACATGGAGCGAAAACCATCCATTGTCAAGAAAAGATCATTTATAGTCACTCATGCCTAGAAAAGCCTTATTACTCGGTTTAAATGCCTTTATAATCCCATTATTGAATATATTTTGAATTCTTTTTACATTTTTTGATTAAAACAAATTGTAATTGATTGTTTGCCTCGGGAAACATGGAGCGAAAGCCATCCATTGTCAAGAAAAGATCATTTATAGCCATTCATGCCTAGAAAAACCTTATTACTCGGTTTAAATGCCTTTATAATCCCATTATTGAATTTATTTTGAATTGTTTTTATATTTTTTGATTAAAACAGATTGTAATTGATTGTTTGCCGTGGGAAACATGGAGCGAAAGCCATCCATTGTCAAGAAAAGATCATTTATAGTCACTCATGCCTACAAAAGCCTTATTACTCGGTTTAAATGCCTTTATAATCCCACTATTGAATTTATTTTGAATTTTTTTTACATTTTTTTATTAAAACAGATTGTAATTGATCGTTTACCTCGGGAAACATGGAGCGAAAGCCATCCATAGCCAAGAAAAGATCATTTATAGTCACTCATGCCTAGAAAAGCCTTATTACACGGTTTAAATGCCTTTATAATCCAATTATTGAATTTATTTTGAATTTTTTTTTACATTTTTGATTAAAACAGATTGTAATTGATTGTTTACCTCGGGAAACATGGAGCGAAAACCATCCATTGTCAAGAAAAGATCATTTATAGACACTCATGCCTAGAAAAGCCTTATTACTCGGTTTAAATGCCTTTATAATCCCATTATTGAATTTATTTTGAAATGTTTTTAGATTTTTTGATTAAAACAGATTGTAATTGATTGTTTGCCTCGGGAAATATGGAGCGAAAGCCATCCATTGTCAAGAAAAGATCATTTATAGCCACTCAGGCCTAGAAAAACCTTATTACTCGGTTTAAATGCCTTTATAATCTCGTTATTGAATTTATTTTGAATTTTTTTTACTTTTTTTGATTAAAACATATTGTAATTAATTGTTTGCCTAGGGAAACATGGAGCAAAGCCCATCCATTGTCAAGAATAGATCATTTATAGTCACTCATGCCAAGAAAAGCCTTATTACTCGGTTTAAATGCTTTTATAATCCCATTATTGAGTTTATTTTGAATTGTTTTTACATTTTTTGATTAAAACAGATTGTAATTGATTGTTTGCCTCGGGAAACATGGAGCGAAAGCCATCCATTGTCAAGAAAAGATCATTTACAGTCACTCATGCCTAGGAAAGCCTTATTACTCGGTTTAAATGCCTTTATAATCCCATTATTGAATTTGTTTTGAATTTTTTTTACATTTTTTGAATAAAACATAGTTTAATTGATTGTTTGCCTCGGGAAACATGGAGCAAAACCCATCCATTGTCAAGAATAGATCATTTATAATCACTTATGCCTAGAAAAGCCTTATTACTCGGTTTAAATGCTTTTATAATCCCATTATTGAGTTTATTTTGTATTGTTTTTACATTTTTTGATTAAAACAGATTGTAATTGATTGTTTGCCTCGGGAAACATGGAGCGAAAGCCATCCATTGTCAAGAAAAAGTTCATTTATAGTCACTCATGCCTAGAAAAGCCTTATTACTCGGTTTAAATGCCTTTATAATCCCATTATTGAATTTATTTTGAATTGTTTTTACATTTTTTGATTAAAACAGATTGTAATTGATTGTTTGCCTCGGGAAATATGGAGCGAAAGCCATCCATTGTCAAGAAAAGATCATTTATAGTCACTCATGCCTAGAAAAGCCTTGTTACTCGGTTTAAATGCCTTTATAATCCCATTATTGAATTTAATTTGAATTGTTTTTATATTTTTTGATTAAAACAGATTGTAATTGATTGTTTGCCTCGGGAAACATGGAGCGAAAGCCATCCATTGTCAAGAAAAGATCATTTATAGTTAGTCATGCCTAGAAAAGCCTTAATACTCGCTTTAAATGCTTTTATAATCCCATAATTGAATTTAATTTGAATCTTTTTACATTTTTTGATTAAAACAGATTCTAATTGATTGTTTGCTTCGGGAAACGCGGAGTGAAAGCCATCCATTGTAAAGAAAATATCATTTGTAGTCACTCATGCCTAGAAAAGCCTTATTACTCGGTTTAAATGCCTTTATAATCCCATTATCAAATTTATTTTGAATTTTTTTTACATTTTTTGATTAAAACAGATTCTAATTGATTTTTTGCCTCGGGAAACATGGAACGAAAGCCATCCATTGTCAAGAAAAGATCATTTATAGCCACTCATGCCTAGAAAAGCCTTATTACTCGGTTTGAATGCCTTTATAATCCCATTATTGAATTTATTTTGAATTTTTTTTACATTTTTTGATTAAAACAGATTCTAATTGATTGTTTGCTTCGGGAAACGTGGAGTGAAAGCCATCGATTGTAAAGAAAATATCATTTATAGTCACTCATGCCTAGAAAAGCCTTATTACTCGGTTTAAATGCCTTTATAATCCCATTATCAAATTTATTTTGAACTTTTTTTACATTTTTTGATTAAAACAGATTCTAATTGATTTTTTGCCTCGGGAAACATGGAGCGAAAGCCATCCATTGTCAAGAAAAGATCATTTATAGCCACTCATGCCTAGAAAAGCCTTATTACTCGGTTTAAATGCCTTTATAATCCCATTATTGAATTTATTTTGAATTTTTTTTACTTTTTTTGATTAAAACATATTGTAATTAATTGTTTGCCTAGGGAAACATGGAGCAAAACCCATCCATTGTCAAGAATAGATCATTTATAGTCACTCATGCCAAGAAAAGCCTTATTACTCGGTTTAAATGCTTTTATAATCCCATTATTGTGTTTATTTTGAATTGTTTTTACATTTTTTGATTAAAACAGATTGTAATTGATTGTTTGCCTCGGGAAACATGGAGCGAAAGCGATCCATTGTCAAGAAAAAGTTCATTTATAGTCACTCATGCCTAGAAAAGCCTTATTACTCGGTTTAAATGCCTTTATAATCCCATTATTGAATTTATTTTGAATTGTTTTTACATTTTTTGATTAAAACAGATTGTAATTGATTGTTTGCCTCGGGAAACATGGAGCGAAAGCGATCCATTGTCAAGAAAAAGTTCATTTATAGTCACTCATGCCTAGAAAAGCCTTATTACTCGGTTTAAATGCCTTTATAATCCCATTATTGAATTTATTTTGAATTGTTTTTACATTTTTTGATTAAAACAGATTCTAATTAATTGTTTGCTTCGGGAAACGCGGAGTGAAAGCCATCCATTGTAAAGAAAATATCATTTATAGTCACTCATGCCTAGAAAAGCCTTATTACTCGGTTTAAATGCCTTTATAATCCCATTATCAAATTTATTTTGAATTTTTTTTACATTTTTTGATTAAAACAGATTCTAATTGCTTTTTTGCCTCGGGAAACATGGAGCGAAAGCCATCCATTGTCAAGAAAAGATCATTTATAGCCACTCATGCCTAGAAAAGCCTTATTACTCGGTTTAAATGCCTTTATAATCCCATTATTGAATTTATTTTGAATTTTTTTTACATTTTTTGATTAAAACAGATTCTAATTGATTGTTTGCTTCGGGAAACGTGGAGTGAAAGCCATCCATTGTAAAGAAAATATCATTTATAGTCACTCATGCCTAGAAAAGCCTTATTACTCGGTTTAAATGCCTTTATAATCCCATTATTGAATTTATTTTGAATTTTTTTTACATTTTTTGATTAAAACAGATTGTAATTGATTGTTTACCTCGGGAAACATGGAGCGAAAGCCATCCATTGTCAAGAAAAGTTCATTTATAGTCACTCATGCCTAGAAAAGCCTTATTACTCGGTTTATATGCCTTTATAATCCCATTATTGAAGTTATTTTGAATTGTTTTTATATTTTTTGATTAAAACAGATTGTAATTGATTGTTTGCCTTGGGAAACATGGAGCGAAAGCCATCCATCGTCAAGAAAAGTTCATTTATAGTCACTCATGCCTAGAAAAGCCTTAATACTCATTTTAAATGCTTTTATAATCCCATAATTGAATTTAATTTGAATCTTTTTTACATTTTTTGATTAAAACAGATTGTACTTGATTGTTTACCTCGGGAAACATGGGGCGAAACCCATCCATAGTCAAGAAAAGTTCATTTATAGTCACTCTTGCCTAGAAAAGCCTTATTACTGGGTTTAAATGCCTTTATAATCCCATTATTGAAGTTATCTTGAATTGTTTTTATATTTTTTAATTAAAACAGATTGTAATTGATTGTTTGCCTTGGGAAACATGGAGCGAAAGCCATCCATCGTCAAGAAAAGTTCATTTATAGTCACTCATGCCTAGAAAAGCCTTAATACTAGTTTTAAATGCTTTTATAATCCCATTATTGAATTTATTTTGAATTTTTTTTACATTTTTTGATTAAAACAGATTGTAATTGATTGTTTGCCTTGGGAAACATGGAGCGAAAGCCATCCATAGTCAAGAAAAGTTCATTTATAGTCACTCATGCCTAGAAAAGCCTTATTACTCGGTTTAAATGCCTTTATAATCCCATTATTGAAGTTATTTTGAATTGTTTTTATATTTTTTGATTAAAACAGATTGTAATTGATTGTTTGCCTCGGGAAACATGGAGCGAAAGCCATCCATCGTCAATAAAAGTTCATTTATAGTCACTCATGCCTAGAAAAGCCTTAATACTCGTTTTAAATGCTTTTATAATCCCATAATTGAATTTAATTTGAATCTTTTTTACATTTTTTGATTAAAACAGATTGTAATTGATTGTTTACCTCAGGAAACATGGAGCGAAAGCCATCCATCGTCAATAAAAGTTCATTTATAGTCACTCATGCCTAGAAAAGCCTTAATACTCATTTTAAATGCTTTTATAATCCCATAATTGAATTTAATTTGAATCTTTTTTACATTTTTTGATTAAAACAGATTGTACTTGATTGTTTACCTCGGGAAACATGGGGCGAAAGCCATCCATAGTCAAGAAAAGTTCATTTATAGTCACTCATGCCTAGAAAAGCCTTATTACTCGGTTTAAATGCCTTTATAATCCCATTAGTGAAGTTATTTTGAATTGTTTTTATATTTTTTGATTAAAACAGATTGTAATTGATTGTTTGCCTTGGGAAACATGGAGCGAAAGCCATCCATAGTCAAGAAAAGTTCATTTATAGTCACTCATGCCTAGAAAAGCCTTATTACTCGGTTTAAATGCCTTTATAATCCCATTATTGAATTTATTTTGAATTGTTTTTATATTTTTTGATTAAAACAGATTGTAATTGATTGTTTGCCGTGGGAAACATGGAGCGAAAGCCATCCATTGTCAAGAAAAGATCATTTATAGTCACTCATGCCTAGAAAAGCCTTATTACTCGGTTTAAATGCCTTTATAATCCCATTATTGAATTTATTTTGAATTTTTTTTACATTTTTTGATTAAATTTGATTGTAATTGATTGTTTGCCTCGGGAAATATGGAGCGAAAGCCATCCATTGTCAAGAAAAGATCATTTATAGTCACTCATGCCTAGAAAAGGCTTATTACTCGGTTTAAATGCCTTTATAATCCCTTTATTGAATTTATTTTGAATTGTTTTTATATTTTTTGATTAAAACAGATTGTAATTGATTGTTTGCCTTGGGAAACATGGAGCGAAAGCCATCCATCGTCAAGAAAAGTTCATTTATAGTCACTCATGCCTAGAAAAGCCTTAATACTCGTTTTAAATGCTTTTATAATCCCATAATTGAATTTAATTTGAATCTTTTTACATTTTTTCATTAAAACAGATTCTAATTGATTGTTTGGCTCGGGAAACGTGGATTGAAAGCCATCCATTGTCAAGA
The DNA here is from genome assembly GCF_053813885.1 of Theobroma cacao. Taxonomy (NCBI): domain Eukaryota; kingdom Viridiplantae; phylum Streptophyta; class Magnoliopsida; order Malvales; family Malvaceae; genus Theobroma; species Theobroma cacao. The sequence goes on along the minus strand of NC_142645.1, from coordinate 28,780,509 downwards.
AAAGATCATTTATAGTCACTCATGCCTAGAAAAGCCTTATTACTCGGTTTAAATGCCTTTATAATCCCATTATTGAAGTTATTTTGAATAGTTTTTATATTTTTTGATTAAAACAGATTGTAATTGATTGTTTGCCTTGGGAAACATGGAGCGAAAGCCATCCATCGTCAAGAAAAGTTCATTTATAGTCACTCATGCCTAGAAAAGCCTTAATACTCGTTTTAAATGCTTTTATAATCCCATTATTGAATTTATTTTGAATTTTTTTTACATTTTTTGATTAAAACAGATTGTAATTGATTGTTTACCTCGGGAAACATGGAGCGAAAGCCATCCATAGTCAAGAAAAGTTCATTTATAGTCACTCATGCCTAGAAAAGCCTTATTACTCGGTTTAAATGCCTTTATAATCCCATTAGTGAAGTTATTTTGAATTGTTTTTATATTTTTTGATTAAAACAGATTGTAATTGATTGTTTGCCTTGGGAAACATGGAGCGAAAGCCATCCATCGTCAAGTAAAGTTCATTTATAGTCACTCATGCCTAGAAAAGCCTTAATACTCGTTTTAAATGCTTTTATAATCCCATAATTGAATTTAATTTGAATCTTTTTACATTTTTTCATTAAAACAGATTCTAATTGATTGTTTGGCTCGGGAAACGTGGAGTGAAAGCCATCCATTGTCAAGAAAAGATCATTTATAGTCACTCATGCCTAGAAAAGCCTTATTACTCGGTTTAAATGCCTTTATAATCCCATTATTGAATTTATTTTGAATTTTTTTTACATTTTTTGATTAAAACATATTGTAATTGACTGTTTGCCTCGGGAAACTTGGAGCGAAAGCCATCCATAGTCAAGAAAAGTTCATTTATAGTCACTTATTTCTAGCAAAGCCTTATTACTCGGTTTAAATGCCTTTATAATCCCATTATTGAATTTATTTTGAATTGTTTTTACATTTTTTGATTATAACAGATTGTAATTGATTGTTTGCCTCGGGAAACATGGAGCGAAAGCCATCCATTGTCAAGAAAAGATCATTTATAGCCACTCATGCCTAGAAAAGCCTTATTACTCGGTTTAAACGCCTTTATAATCCCATTATTGAATTTATTTTGAATTATTTTTACATTTTTTGATTAAAACAGATTGTAATTGATTGTTTGCCTCGGGAAACATGAAGCCAAAACCATCCATTGTCAAGAAAAGATCATTTATAGTCACTCATGCCTAGAAAAGCCTTATTACTCGGTTTAAATGCCTTTATAATCCCATTATTGAATTTATTTTGAATTTTTTTTACATTTTTTGATTAAAACAGACTGTAATTGATTGTTTTCCTCGGGAAACATGGAGCGAAAGCCATCCATAGTCAAGAAAAGATCATTTATAGTCACTCATGCCTAGAAAAGCCTTATTACTCGGTTAAAATGCCTTTATAATCCCATTATTGAATTTATTTTGAATTGTTTTTACATTTTTTGATTATAACAGATTGTAATTGATTGTTTGCCGTGGGAAACATGCAGCGAAAGCCATCCATTGTCAAGAAAATATCATTTATAGTCACTCATGCCTAGAAAAGCCTTATTACTCGGTTAAAATGCCTTTATAATCCCATTATTGAATTTATTTTGAATTTTTTTTTACATTTTTGATTAAAACAGATTGTAATTGATTGTTTACCTCGGGAAACATGGAGCGAAAACTATCCATTGTCAAGAAAAGATCATTTATAGACACTCATGCCTAGAAAAGCCTTATTACTCGGTTTAAATGCCTTTATAATCCCATTATTGAATTTCTTTTGAATTTTTTTTACATTTTTTGATTAAAACAGATTGTAATTGATTGTTTGCCACGGGAAACATGGAGAGAAAGCCATCCATTGTCAAGAAAAGATCATTTATAGCCACTCATGCCTAGAAAAGCCTTATTACTCGGTTTAAATGCCTTTATAATCCCATTATTGAATTTATTTTGAATTGTTTTTACATTTTTTGATTAAAACAGGTTGTAATTGATTGTTTGCCTCGGGAAACATGGAGCGAAAACCATCCATTGTCAAGAAAAGATCATTTATAGTCACTCATGCCTAGAAAAGCCTTATTACTCGGTTTAAATGCCTTTATAATCCCATTATTGAATTTATTTTGATTTTTTTTTACATTTTTTGATTAAAACAGATTGTAATTGATTGTTTACCTCGGGAAACATGGAGCGAAAGCCATCCATTGTCAAGAAAAGTTCATTTATAGTCACTCATGCCTAGAAAAGCCTTATTACTCGGTTTAAATGCCTTTATAATCCCATTATTGAAGTTATTTTGAATTGTTTTTATATTTTTTGATTAAAACAGATTGTAATTGATTGTTTGCCTTAGGAAACATGGAGCGAAAGCCATCCATCGTCAAGAAAAGTTCATTTATAGTCACTCATGCCTAGAAAAGCCTTAATACTCGTTTTAAATGCTTTTATAATCCCATTATTGAATTTATTTTAAATTTTTTTACATTTTTTGATTAAAACAGATTGTAATTGATTGTTTGCCTCGGGAAACATGGAGCGAAAGCCATCCATTGTCAAAAAAAGTTCAATTATAGTCACTCATGCCTAGAAAAGCCTTATTACTCGGTTTAAATGCCTTTATAATCCCATTATTGAATTTCTTTTGAATTTTTTTTACATTTTTTGATTAAAACAGATTGTAATTGATTGTTTGCCTCGAGAAACATGGAGCGAAAACCATCCATTGTCAAGAAAAGATCATTTATAGTCACTCATGCCTAGAAAAGCCTTATTACTCGGTTTAAATGCCTTTATAATCCCATTATTGAATTTATTTTAAATTTTTTTACATTTTTTGATTAAAACAGATTGTAATTGATTGTTTCCCTCGGGAAACATGGAGCGAAAGCCATCCATTGTCAAAAAAAGTTCAATTATAGTCACTCATGCCTAGAAAAGCCTTATTACTCGGTTTAAATGCCTTTATAATCCCATTATTGAATTTATTTTGAATTTTTTTTACATTTTTTTATTAAAACAGATTGTAATTGATTGTTTACCTCGGGAAACATGGAGCGAAAGCCATCCATAGTCAAGAAAAGATCATTTATAGTCACTCATGCCTAGAAAAGCCTTATTACTCGGTTTAAATGCCTTTATAATCCCATTATTGAATTTATTTTGAATTGTTTTTACATTTTTTGATTAAAACAGATTGTTATTGATTGTTTGCCTCGGGAAACATGGAGCGAAAACCATCCATTGTCAAGAAAAGATCATTTATAGTCACTCATGCCTAGAAAAGCCTTATTACTCGGTTTAAATGCCTTTATAATCCCATTATTGAATTTATTTTAAATTTTTTTACATTTTTTGATTAAAACAGATTGTAATTGATTGTTTGCCTCGGGAAACATGGAGCGAAAGCCATCCATTGTCAAGAAAAGATCATTTATAGTCACTCATGCCTAGAAAAGCCTTATTTCTCGGTTTAAATGCCTTTATAATCCCATTATTGAATTTATTTTGAATTTTTTTTACATTTTTTGACTAAAACAGATTGTAATTGATTGTTTACCTCGGGAAACATGGAGCGAAAGCCATCCATAGTCAAGAAAAGTTCATTTATAGTTACTTATGCCAAGCAAAGCCTTATTACTCGGTTTAAATGCCTTTATAATCCCATTATTGAATTTATTTTGAATTGTTTTTATATTTTTTTATTAAAACAGATTGTAATTGATTGTTTGCCGTGGGAAACATGGAGCGAAAGCCATCCATTGTCAAGAAAAGATCATTTATAGCAACTCATGCCTACAAAAGCCTTATTACTCGGTTTAAATGCCTTTATAATCCCATTATTGAATTTATTTTGAATTGTTTTTATATTTTTTGATTAAAACAGATTGTAATTGATTGTTTGCCGTGGGAAACATGGAGCGAAAGCCATCCATTGTCAAGAAAAGATCATTTATAGTCACTCATGAGTAGAAAAGCCTTATTACTCGGTTTAAATGCTTTTATAATCCCATTATTGAATTTATTTTGAATTTTTTTTACATTTTTTGATTAAAACAGATTGTAATTGATTGTTTGCCTCGGGAAATATGGAGCGAAAGCCATCCATTGTCAAGAAAAGATCATTTATAGTCACTCATGCCTAGAAAAGCTTTATTACTCGGTTTAAATGCCTTTATAATCCCATTATTGAATTTATTTTGAATTTTTTTTTACATTTTTGATTAAAACAGATTGTAATTGATTGTTTACCTCGGGAAACATGGAGCGAAAACCATCCATTGTCAAGAAAAGATCATTTATAGCCACTCATGCCTAGAAAAGCCTTATTACTCGGTTTAAATGCCTTTATAATCCCATTATTGAATTTATTTTGAATTGTTTTTACATTTTTTGATTAAAACAGATTGTAATTGATTGTTTGCCTCGGGAAACATGAAGCGAAAACCATCCATTGTCAAGAAAAGATCATTTATAGTCACTCATGCCTAGAAAAGCCTTATTACTCGGTTTAAATGCCTTTATAATCCCATTATTGAATTTATTTTGAATTGTTTTTACATTTTTTGATTAAAACAGATTGTAATTGATTGTTTGCCTCAGGAAACATGGAGCGAAAGCCATCCATTGTCAAGAAAAGATCATTTATAGTCACTCATGCCTAGAAAAGCCTTATTACTCGGTTTAAATGCCTTTATAATCCCATTATTGAATTTATTTTGAATTTTTTTTACATTTTTTGATTAAAACAGATTGTAATTGATTGTTTACCTCAGGAAACATGGAGCGAAAGCCATCCATAGTCAAGAAAAGATCATTTATAGTCACTCATGCCTAGAAAAGCCTTATTAGTCGGTTTAAATGCCTTTATAATCCCATTATTGAATTTATTTTGAATTTTTTTTTGCACTTTTGATTAAAACAGATTGTAATTGATTGTTTACCTCGGGAAACATGGAGCGAAAACCATCCATTGTCAAGTAAAGATCATTTATAGACACTCATGCCTAGAAAAGCCTTATTACTCGGTTTAAATGCCTTTATAATCCCATTATTGAATTTCTTTTGAATTTTTTTTACATTTTTTGATTAAAACAGATTGTAATTGATTGTTTGCCACGGGAAACATGGAGAGAAAGCCATCCATTGTCAAGAAAAGATCATTTATAGCCACTCATGCCTAGAAAAGCCTTATTACTCGGTTCAAATGCCTTTATAATCCCATTATTGAATTTATTTTGAATTGTTTTTACATTTTTTGATTAAAACAGGTTGTAATTGATTGTTTGCCTCGGGAAACATGGAGCGAAAACCATCAATTGTCAAGAAAAGATCATTTATAGTCACTCATGCCTAGAAAAGCCTTATTACTCGATTTAAATGCCTTTATAATCCCATTATTGAATTTATTTTGAATTTTTTTTACATTTCTTGATTAAAACAGATTGTAATTGATTGTTTACCTCGGGAAACATGGAGCGAAAGCCATCCATTGTCAAGAAAAGTTCATTTATAGTCACTCATGCCTAGAAAAGCCTTATTACTCGGTTTAAATGCCTTTATAATCCCATTATTGAAGTTATTTTGAATTGTTTTTATATTTTTTGATTAAAACAGATTGTAATTGATTGTTTGCCTTGGTAAACATGGAGCGAAAGCCATCCATCGTCAAGAAAAGTTCATTTATAGTCACTCATGCCTAGAAAAGCCTTAATACTCGTTTTAAATGCTTTTATAATCCCATAATTGAATTTTTTTTGAATTTTTTTTACATTTTTTTATTAAAACAGATTGTAATTGATATTTTACCTCGGGAAACATGGAGCGAAAGCCATCCATAGTCAAGAAAAGTTCATTTATAGTCACTCATGCCTAGAAAAGCCTTATTACTCGGTTTAAATGCCTTTATAATCCCATTATTGAAGTTATTTTGAATTGTTTTTATATTTTTTGATTAAAACAGATTGTAATTGATTGTTTGCCTTGGGAAACATGGAGCGAAAGTCATCCATCGTCAAGAAAAGTTCATTTATAGTCACTCATGCCTAGAAAAGCCTTAATACTCGTTTTAAATGCTTTTATAATCCCATAATTGAATTTAATTTGAATCTTTTTACATTTTTTCATTAAAACAGATTCTAATTGATTGTTTGGCTCGGGAAACATGGAGTGAAAGCCATCCATTGTCAAGAAAAGATCATTTATAGTCACTCATGCCTAGAAAAGCCTTATTACTCGGTTTAAATGCCTTTATAACCCCATTATTGAATTTATTTTGAATTTTTTTACATTTTTTGATTAAAACAGATTGTAATTGATTGTTTACCTCGGGAAACATGGAGCGAAAGCCATCCATTGTCAAGAAAAGATCATTTATAGCCACTCATGCCTAGAAAAGCCTTATTACTCGGTTTAAATGCCTTTATAATCCCATTATTGAAGTTATTTTGAATTGTTTTTATATTTTTTGATTAAAACAGATTGTAATTGATTGTTTGCCTTGGTAAACATGGAGCGAAAGCCATCCATCGTCAAGAAAAGTTCATTTATAGTCACTCATGCCTAGAAAAGCCTTAATACTCGTTTTAAATGCTTTTATAATCCCATAATTGAATTTTTTTTGAATTTTTTTTACATTTTTTTATTAAAACAGATTGTAATTGATATTTTACCTCGGGAAACATGGAGCGAAAGCCATCCATAGTCAAGAAAAGTTCATTTATAGTCACTCATGCCTAGAAAAGCCTTATTACTCGGTTTAAATGCCTTTATAATCCCATTATTGAAGTTATTTTGAATTGTTTTTATATTTTTTGATTAAAACAGATTGTAATTGATTGTTTGCCTTGGGAAACATGGAGCGAAAGTCATCCATCGTCAAGAAAAGTTCATTTATAGTCACTCATGCCTAGAAAAGCCTTAATACTCGTTTTAAATGCTTTTATAATCCCATAATTGAATTTAATTTGAATCTTTTTACATTTTTTCATTAAAACAGATTCTAATTGATTGTTTGGCTCGGGAAACATGGAGTGAAAGCCATCCATTGTCAAGAAAAGATCATTTATAGTCACTCATGCCTAGAAAAGCCTTATTACTCGGTTTAAATGCCTTTATAACCCCATTATTGAATTTATTTTGAATTTTTTTACATTTTTTGATTAAAACAGATTGTAATTGATTGTTTGCCTTCGGAAACACGGAGCAAAAGCCGTCCATTGTCAAGAAAAGATCATTTATAGTCACTCATGCCTAGAAAAGCCTTATTACTCGGTTTAAATGCCTTTATAATCCCATTATTGAATTTATTTTGAATTTTTTTTACATTTTTTGATTAAAACAGATTGTAATTGATTGTTTACCTCGGGAAACATGGAGCGAAAGCCATCCATTGTCAAGAAAAGTTCATTTATAGTCACTCATGCCTAGAAAAGCCTTATTACTCGGTTTATATGCCTTTATAATCCCATTATTGAAGTTATTTTGAATTGTTTTTATATTTTTTGATTAAAACAGATTGTAATTGATTGTTTGCCTTGGGAAACATGGAGCGAAAGCCATCCATCGTCAAGAAAAGTTCATTTATAGTCACTCATGCCTAGAAAAGCCTTAATACTCATTTTAAATGCTTTTATAATCCCATAATTGAATTTAATTTGAATCTTTTTTACATTTTTTGATTAAAACAGATTGTACTTGATTGTTTACCTCGGGAAACATGGGGCGAAACCCATCCATAGTCAAGAAAAGTTCATTTATAGTCACTCTTGCCTAGAAAAGCCTTATTACTGGGTTTAAATGCCTTTATAATCCCATTATTGAAGTTATTTTGAATTGTTTTTATATTTTTTAATTAAAACAGATTGTAATTGATTGTTTGCCTTGGGAAACATGGAGCGAAAGCCATCCATCGTCAAGAAAAGTTCATTTATAGTCACTCATGCCTAGAAAAGCCTTAATACTAGTTTTAAATGCTTTTATAATCCCATTATTGAATTTATTTTGAATTTTTTTTACATTTTTTGATTAAAACAGATTGTAATTGATTGTTTGCCTTGGGAAACATGGAGCGAAAGCCATCCATAGTCAAGAAAAGTTCATTTATAGTCACTCATGCCTAGAAAAGCCTTATTACTCGGTTTAAATGCCTTTATAATCCCATTATTGAAGTTATTTTGAATTGTTTTTATATTTTTTGATTAAAACAGATTGTAATTGATTGTTTGCCTCGGGAAACATGGAGCGAAAGCCATCCATCGTCAATAAAAGTTCATTTATAGTCACTCATGCCTAGAAAAGCCTTAATACTCGTTTTAAATGCTTTTATAATCCCATAATTGAATTTAATTTGAATCTTTTTTACATTTTTTGATTAAAACAGATTGTAATTGATTGTTTACCTCAGGAAACATGGAGCGAAAGCCATCCATCGTCAATAAAAGTTCATTTATAGTCACTCATGCCTAGAAAAGCCTTAATACTCATTTTAAATGCTTTTATAATCCCATAATTGAATTTAATTTGAATCTTTTTTACATTTTTTGATTAAAACAGATTGTACTTGATTGTTTACCTCGGGAAACATGGGGCGAAAGCCATCCATAGTCAAGAAAAGTTCATTTATAGTCACTCATGCCTAGAAAAGCCTTATTACTCGGTTTAAATGCCTTTATAATCCCATTAGTGAAGTTATTTTGAATTGTTTTTATATTTTTTGATTAAAACAGATTGTAATTGATTGTTTGCCTTGGGAAACATGGAGCGAAAGCCATCCATAGTCAAGAAAAGTTCATTTATAGTCACTCATGCCTAGAAAAGCCTTATTACTCGGTTTAAATGCCTTTATAATCCCATTATTGAATTTATTTTGAATTGTTTTTATATTTTTTGATTAAAACAGATTGTAATTGATTGTTTGCCGTGGGAAACATGGAGCGAAAGCCATCCATTGTCAAGAAAAGATCATTTATAGTCACTCATGCCTAGAAAAGCCTTATTACTCGGTTTAAATGCCTTTATAATCCCATTATTGAATTTATTTTGAATTTTTTTTACATTTTTTGATTAAATTTGATTGTAATTGATTGTTTGCCTCGGGAAATATGGAGCGAAAGCCATCCATTGTCAAGAAAAGATCATTTATAGTCACTCATGCCTAGAAAAGGCTTATTACTCGGTTTAAATGCCTTTATAATCCCTTTATTGAATTTATTTTGAATTGTTTTTATATTTTTTGATTAAAACAGATTGTAATTGATTGTTTGCCTTGGGAAACATGGAGCGAAAGCCATCCATCGTCAAGAAAAGTTCATTTATAGTCACTCATGCCTAGAAAAGCCTTAATACTCGTTTTAAATGCTTTTATAATCCCATAATTGAATTTAATTTGAATCTTTTTACATTTTTTCATTAAAACAGATTCTAATTGATTGTTTGGCTCGGGAAACGTGGATTGAAAGCCATCCATTGTCAAGAAAAGATCATTTATAGTCACTCATGCCTAGAAAAGCCTTATTACTCGGTTTAAATGCCTTTATAATCCCATTATTGAAGTTATTTTGAATAGTTTTTATATTTTTTGATTAAAACAGATTGTAATTGATTGTTTGCCTTGGGAAACATGGAGCGAAAGCCATCCATCGTCAAGAAAAGTTCATTTATAGTCACTCATGCCTAGAAAAGCCTTAATACTCGTTTTAAATGCTTTTATAATCCCATTATTGAATTTATTTTGAATTTTTTTTACATTTTTTGATTAAAACAGATTGTAATTGATTGTTTACCTCGGGAAACATGGAGCGAAAGCCATCCATAGTCAAGAAAAGTTCATTTATAGTCACTCATGCCTAGAAAAGCCTTATTACTCGGTTTAAATGCCTTTATAATCCCATTAGTGAAGTTATTTTGAATTGTTTTTATATTTTTTGATTAAAACAGATTGTAATTGATTGTTTGCCTTGGGAAACATGGAGCGAAAGCCATCCATCGTCAAGTAAAGTTCATTTATAGTCACTCATGCCTAGAAAAGCCTTAATACTCGTTTTAAATGCTTTTATAATCCCATAATTGAATTTAATTTGAATCTTTTTACATTTTTTCATTAAAACAGATTCTAATTGATTGTTTGGCTCGGGAAACGTGGAGTGAAAGCCATCCATTGTCAAGAAAAGATCATTTATAGTCACTCATGCCTAGAAAAGCCTTATTACTCGGTTTAAATGCCTTTATAATCCCATTATTGAATTTATTTTGAATTTTTTTTACATTTTTTGATTAAAACATATTGTAATTGACTGTTTGCCTCGGGAAACTTGGAGCGAAAGCCATCCATAGTCAAGAAAAGTTCATTTATAGTCACTTATTTCTAGCAAAGCCTTATTACTCGGTTTAAATGCCTTTATAATCCCATTATTGAATTTATTTTGAATTGTTTTTACATTTTTTGATTATAACAGATTGTAATTGATTGTTTGCCTCGGGAAACATGGAGCGAAAGCCATCCATTGTCAAGAAAAGATCATTTATAGCCACTCATGCCTAGAAAAGCCTTATTACTCGGTTTAAACGCCTTTATAATCCCATTATTGAATTTATTTTGAATTATTTTTACATTTTTTGATTAAAACAGATTGTAATTGATTGTTTGCCTCGGGAAACATGAAGCCAAAACCATCCATTGTCAAGAAAAGATCATTTATAGTCACTCATGCCTAGAAAAGCCTTATTACTCGGTTTAAATGCCTTTATAATCCCATTATTGAATTTATTTTGAATTTTTTTTACATTTTTTGATTAAAACAGACTGTAATTGATTGTTTTCCTCGGGAAACATGGAGCGAAAGCCATCCATAGTCAAGAAAAGATCATTTATAGTCACTCATGCCTAGAAAAGCCTTATTACTCGGTTAAAATGCCTTTATAATCCCATTATTGAATTTATTTTGAATTGTTTTTACATTTTTTGATTATAACAGATTGTAATTGATTGTTTGCCGTGGGAAACATGCAGCGAAAGCCATCCATTGTCAAGAAAATATCATTTATAGTCACTCATGCCTAGAAAAGCCTTATTACTCGGTTAAAATGCCTTTATAATCCCATTATTGAATTTATTTTGAATTTTTTTTTACATTTTTGATTAAAACAGATTGTAATTGATTGTTTACCTCGGGAAACATGGAGCGAAAACTATCCATTGTCAAGAAAAGATCATTTATAGACACTCATGCCTAGAAAAGCCTTATTACTCGGTTTAAATGCCTTTATAATCCCATTATTGAATTTCTTTTGAATTTTTTTTACATTTTTTGATTAAAACAGATTGTAATTGATTGTTTGCCACGGGAAACATGGAGAGAAAGCCATCCATTGTCAAGAAAAGATCATTTATAGCCACTCATGCCTAGAAAAGCCTTATTACTCGGTTTAAATGCCTTTATAATCCCATTATTGAATTTATTTTGAATTGTTTTTACATTTTTTGATTAAAACAGGTTGTAATTGATTGTTTGCCTCGGGAAACATGGAGCGAAAACCATCCATTGTCAAGAAAAGATCATTTATAGTCACTCATGCCTAGAAAAGCCTTATTACTCGGTTTAAATGCCTTTATAATCCCATTATTGAATTTATTTTGATTTTTTTTTACATTTTTTGATTAAAACAGATTGTAATTGATTGTTTACCTCGGGAAACATGGAGCGAAAGCCATCCATTGTCAAGAAAAGTTCATTTATAGTCACTCATGCCTAGAAAAGCCTTATTACTCGGTTTAAATGCCTTTATAATCCCATTATTGAAGTTATTTTGAATTGTTTTTATATTTTTTGATTAAAACAGATTGTAATTGATTGTTTGCCTGAGGAAACATGGAGCGAAAGCCATCCATCGTCAAGAAATGTTCATTTATAGTCACTCATGCCTAGAAAAGCCTTAATACTCGTTTTAAATGCTTTTATAATCCCATTATTGAATTTATTTTAAATTTTTTTACATTTTTTGATTAAAACAGATTGTAATTGATTGTTTGCCTCGGGAAACATGGAGCAAAAGCCATCCATTGTCAAAAAAAGTTCAATTATAGTCACTCATGCCTAGAAAAGCCTTATTACTCGGTTTAAATGCCTTTATAATCCCATTATTGAATTTCTTTTGAATTTTTTTTACATTTTTTGATTAAAACAGATTGTAATTGATTGTTTGCCTCGAGACACATGGAGCGAAAACCATCCATTGTCAAGAAAAGATCATTTATAGTCACTCATGCCTAGAAAAGCCTTATTACTCGGTTTAAATGCCTTTATAATCCCATTATTGAATTTATTTTAAATTTTTTTACATTTTTTGATTAAAACAGATTGTAATTGATTGTTTCCCTCGGGAAACATGGAGCGAAAGCCATCCATTGTCAAAAAAAGTTCAATTATAGTCACTCATGCCTAGAAAAGCCTTATTACTCGGTTTAAATGCCTTTATAATCCCATTATTGAATTTATTTTGAATTTTTTTTACATTTTTTTATTAAAACAGATTGTAATTGATTGTTTACCTCGGGAAACATGGAGCGAAAGCCATCCATAGTCAAGAAAAGATCATTTATAGTCACTCATGCCTAGAAAAGCCTTATTACTCGGTTTAAATGCCTTTATAATCCCATTATTGAATTTATTTTGAATTGTTTTTACATTTTTTGATTAAAACAGATTGTTATTGATTGTTTGCCTCGGGAAACATGGAGCGAAAACCATCCATTGTCAAGAAAAGATCATTTATAGTCACTCATGCCTAGAAAAGCCTTATTACTCGGTTTAAATGCCTTTATAATCCCATTATTGAATTTATTTTAAATTTTTTTACATTTTTTGATTAAAACAGATTGTAATTGATTGTTTGCCTCGGGAAACATGGAGCGAAAGCCATCCATTGTCAAGAAAAGATCATTTATAGTCACTCATGCCTAGAAAAGCCTTATTTCTCGGTTTAAATGCCTTTATAATCCCATTATTGAATTTATTTTGAATTTTTTTTACATTTTTTGACTAAAACAGATTGTAATTGATTGTTTACCTCGGGAAACATGGAGCGAAAGCCATCCATAGTCAAGAAAAGTTCATTTATAGTTACTTATGCCAAGCAAAGCCTTATTACCCGGTTTAAATGCCTTTATAATCCCATTATTGAATTTATTTTGAATTGTTTTTATATTTTTTTATTAAAACAGATTGTAATTGATTGTTTGCCGTGGGAAACATGGAGCGAAAGCCATCCATTGTCAAGAAAAGATCATTTATAGCAACTCATGCCTACAAAAGCCTTATTACTCGGTTTAAATGCCTTTATAATCCCATTATTGAATTTATTTTGAATTGTTTTTATATTTTTTGATTAAAACAGATTGTAATTGATTGTTTGCCGTGGGAAACATGGAGCGAAAGCCATCCATTGTCAAGAAAAGATCATTTATAGTCACTCATGAGTAGAAAAGCCTTATTACTCGGTTTAAATGCTTTTATAATCCCATTATTGAATTTATTTTGAATTTTTTTTACATTTTTTGATTAAAACAGATTGTAATTGATTGTTTGCCTCGGGAAATATGGAGCGAAAGCCATCCATTGTCAAGAAAAGATCATTTATAGTCACTCATGCCTAGAAAAGCTTTATTACTCGGTTTAAATGCCTTTATAATCCCATTATTGAATTTATTTTGAATTTTTTTTTACATTTTTGATTAAAACAGATTGTAATTGATTGTTTACCTCGGGAAACATGGAGCGAAAACCATCCATTGTCAAGAAAAGATCATTTATAGCCACTCATGCCTAGAAAAGCCTTATTACTCGGTTTAAATGCCTTTATAATCCCATTATTGAATTTATTTTGAATTGTTTTTACATTTTTTGATTAAAACAGATTGTAATTGATTGTTTGCCTCGGGAAACATGAAGCGAAAACCATCCATTGTCAAGAAAAGATCATTTATAGTCACTCATGCCTAGAAAAGCCTTATTACTCGGTTTAAATGCCTTTATAATCCCATTATTGAATTTATTTTGAATTGTTTTTACATTTTTTGATTAAAACAGATTGTAATTGATTGTTTGCCTCAGGAAACATGGAGCGAAAGCCATCCATTGTCAAGAAAAGATCATTTATAGTCACTCATGCCTAGAAAAGCCTTATTACTCGGTTTAAATGCCTTTATAATCCCATTATTGAATTTATTTTGAATTTTTTTTACATTTTTTGATTAAAACAGATTGTAATTGATTGTTTACCTCAGGAAACATGGAGCGAAAGCCATCCATAGTCAAGAAAAGATCATTTATAGTCACTCATGCCTAGAAAAGCCTTATTAGTCGGTTTAAATGCCTTTATAATCCCATTATTGAATTTATTTTGAATTTTTTTTTGCACTTTTGATTAAAACAGATTGTAATTGATTGTTTACCTCGGGAAACATGGAGCGAAAACCATCCATTGTCAAGTAAAGATCATTTATAGACACTCATGCCTAGAAAAGCCTTATTACTCGGTTTAAATGCCTTTATAATCCCATTATTGAATTTCTTTTGAATTTTTTTTACATTTTTTGATTAAAACAGATTGTAATTGATTGTTTGCCACGGGAAACATGGAGAGAAAGCCATCCATTGTCAAGAAAAGATCATTTATAGCCACTCATGCCTAGAAAAGCCTTATTACTCGGTTCAAATGCCTTTATAATCCCATTATTGAATTTATTTTGAATTGTTTTTACATTTTTTGATTAAAACAGGTTGTAATTGATTGTTTGCCTCGGGAAACATGGAGCGAAAACCATCAATTGTCAAGAAAAGATCATTTATAGTCACTCATGCCTAGAAAAGCCTTATTACTCGTTTTAAATGCCTTTATAATCCCATTATTGAATTTATTTTGAATTTTTTTTACATTTCTTGATTAAAACAGATTGTAATTGATTGTTTACCTCGGGAAACATGGAGCGAAAGCCATCCATTGTCAAGAAAAGTTCATTTATAGTCACTCATGCCTAGAAAAGCCTTATTACTCGGTTTAAATGCCTTTATAATCCCATTATTGAAGTTATTTTGAATTGTTTTTATATTTTTTGATTAAAACAGATTGTAATTGATTGTTTGCCTTGGTAAACATGGAGCGAAAGCCATCCATCGTCAAGAAAAGTTCATTTATAGTCACTCATGCCTAGAAAAGCCTTAATACTCGTTTTAAATGCTTTTATAATCCCATAATTGAATTTTTTTTGAATTTTTTTTACATTTTTTTATTAAAACAGATTGTAATTGATATTTTACCTCGGGAAACATGGAGCGAAAGCCATCCATAGTCAAGAAAAGTTCATTTATAGTCACTCATGCCTAGAAAAGCCTTATTACTCGGTTTAAATGCCTTTATAATCCCATTATTGAAGTTATTTTGAATTGTTTTTATATTTTTTGATTAAAACAGATTGTAATTGATTGTTTGCCTTGGGAAACATGGAGCGAAAGTCATCCATCGTCAAGAAAAGTTCATTTATAGTCACTCATGCCTAGAAAAGCCTAAATACTCGTTTTAAATGCTTTTATAATCCCATAATTGAATTTAATTTGAATCTTTTTACATTTTTTCATTAAAACAGATTCTAATTGATTGTTTGGCTCGGGAAACATGGAGTGAAAGCCATCCATTGTCAAGAAAAGATCATTTATAGTCACTCATGCCTAGAAAAGCCTTATTACTCGGTTTAAATGCCTTTATAACCCCATTATTGAATTTATTTTGAATTTTTTTACATTTTTTGATTAAAACAGATTGTAATTGATTGTTTACCTCGGGAAACATGGAGCGAAAGCCATCCATTGTCAAGAAAAGATCATTTATAGCCACTCATGCCTAGAAAAGCCTTATTACTCGGTTTAAATGCCTTTATAATCCCATTATTGAATTTATTTTGAATTGTTTTTACATTTTTTGATTAAAACAGATTGTAATTGATTGTTTGCCTCGGGAAACATGGAGCGAAAACCATCCATTGTCAAGAAAAGATCATTTATAGTCACTCATGCCTAGAAAAGCCTTATTACTCGGTTTAAATGCCTTTATAATCCCATTATTGAATTTATTTTAAATTTTTTTACATTTTTTGATTAAAACAGATTGTAATTGATTGTTTGCCTCGGGAAACATGAAGCGAAAGCCATCCATTGTCAAGAAAAGATCATTTATAGCCACTCATGCCTAGAAAAGCCTTATTACTCGGTTTAAATGCCTTTATAATCCCATTATTGAATTTATTTTGAATTGTTTTTACATTTCTTGATTAAAACAGATTGTAATTGATTGTTTGCCTCGGGAAACATGGAGCGAAAGCCATCCATTGTCAAGAAAAGATCATTTATAGTCACTCATGCCTAGAAAAGACTTATTACTCGGTTTAAATGCCTTTATAATCCCATTATTGAATTTATTTTGAATTGTTTTTACATTTTTTGATTAAAACAGATTGTAATTGATTGTTTGCCTTCGGAAACACGGAGCGAAAGCCGTCCATTGTCAAGAAAAGATCATTTATAGTCACTCATGCCTAGAAAAGCCTTATTACTCGGTTTAAATGCCTTTATAATCCCATTATTGAATTTATTTTGAATTTTTTTTACATTTTTTGACTAAAACAGATTGTAATTGATTGTTTACCTCGGGAAACATGGAGCGAAAGCCATCCATAGTCAAGAAAAGTTCATTTATAGTTACTTATGCCTAGCAAAGCCTTATTACTCGGTTTACATGCCTTTATAATCCCATTATTGAATTTATTTTGAATTGTTTTTATATTTTTTGATTAAAACAGATTGTAATTGATTGTTTGCCGTGGGAAACATGGAGCGAAAGCCATCCATTGTCAAGAAAAGATCATTTATAGTCACTCATGCCTAGAAAAGCCTTATTACTCGGTTTAAATGCCTTTATAATCCCATTATTGAAGTTATTTTGAATTGTTTTTATATTTTTTGATTAAAACAGATTGTAATTGATTGTTTGCCTCGGGAAACATGGAGCGAAAGCCATCCATTGTCAAGAAAAGATCATTTACAGCCACTCATGCCTAGAAAAGCCTTATTACTCGGTTTAAATGCCTTTATAATCCCATTATTGAATTTATTTTGAATTGTTTTTTCATTTTTTGATTAAAACAGATTGTAATTGATTGTTTGCCTCAGGAAACATGGAGCGAAAGCCATCCATTGTCAAGAAAAGATCATTTATAGCCACTCATGCCTAGAAAAGCCTTATTACTAGGGTTTAAATGCCTTTATAATCCCATTATTGAATTTATTTTGAATTGTTTTTATATTTTTTGATTAAAACAGATTGTAATTGATTGTTTGCCGTGGGAAACATGGAGCGAAAGCCATCCATTGTCAAGAAAAGATCATTTATAGTCACTCATGCCTAGAAAAGCCTTATTACTCGGTTTAAATGCCTTTATAATCCCATTATTGAAGTTATTTTGAATTGTTTTTATATTTTTTGATTAAAACAGATTGTAATTGATTGTTTGCCTCGGGAAACATGGAGCGAAAGCCATCCAATGTCAAGAAAAGATCATTTATAGCCACTCATGCCTAGAAAAGCCTTATTACTCGGTTTAAATGCCTTTATAATCCCATTATTGAAGTTATTTTGAATTGTTTTTTAAATTTTTTGATTAAAACAGATTGTAATTGATTGTTTGCCTCGGGAAACATGGAGCGAAAGCCATCCATCGTCAAGAAAAGTTCATTTATAGTCACTCATGCCTAGAAAAGCCTTAATACTCGTTTTAAATGCTTTTATAATCCCATAATTGAATTTAATTTGAATCTTTTTACATTTTTTCATTAAAACAGATTCTAATTGATTGTTTGGCTCGGGAAACATGGAGTGAAAGCCATCCATTGTCAAGAAAAGATCATTTATAGTCACTCATGCCTAGAAAAGCCTTATTACTCGGTTTAAATGCCTTTATAACCCCATTATTGAATTTATTTTGAATTTTTTTACATTTTTTGATTAAAACAGATTGTAATTGATTGTTTGCCTCGGGAAACATGGAGCGAAAGCCATCCATTGTCAAGAAAATATCATTTATAGCCACTCATGCCTAGAAAAGCCTTATTACTCGGTTTAAATGCCTTTATAATCCCATTATTGAATTTATTTTGAATTGTTTTTACATTTTTTGATTAAAACAGATTGTAATTGATTGTTTGCCTCGGGAAACATGGAGCGAAAACCATCCATTGTCAAGAAAAGATCATTTATAGTCACTCATGCCTAGAAAAGCCTTATTACTCGGTTTAAATGCCTTTATAATCCCATTATTGAATTTATTTTAAATTTTTTTACATTTTTTGATTAAAACAGATTGTAATTGATTGTTTGCCTCGGGAAACATGAAGCGAAAGCCATCCATTGTCAAGAAAAGATCATTTATAGCCACTCATGCCTAGAAAAGCCTTATTACTCGGTTTAAATGCCTTTATAATCCCATTATTGAATTTATTTTGAATTGTTTTTACATTTCTTGATTAAAACAGATTGTAATTGATTGTTTGCCTCGGGAAACATGGAGCGAAAGCCATCCATTGTCAAGAAAAGATCATTTATAGTCACTCATGCCTAGAAAAGACTTATTACTCGGTTTAAATGCCTTTATAATCCCATTATTGAATTTATTTTGAATTGTTTTTATATTTTTTGATTAAAACAGATTGTAATTGATTGTTTGCCTTCGGAAACACGGAGCGAAAGCCGTCCATTGTCAAGAAAAGATCATTTATAGTCACTCATGCCTAGAAAAGCCTTATTACTCGGTTTAAATGCCTTTATAATCCCATTATTGAATTTATTTTGAATTTTTTTTACATTTTTTGACTAAAACAGATTGTAATTGATTGTTTACCTCGGGAAACATGGAGCGAAAGCCATCCATAGTCAAGAAAAGTTCATTTATAGTTACTTATGCCTAGCAAAGCCTTATTACTCGGTTTAAATGCCTTTATAATCCCATTATTGAATTTATTTTGAATTGTTTTTATATTTTTTGATTAAAACAGATTGTAATTGATTGTTTGCCGTGGGAAACATGGAGCGAAAGCCATCCATTGTCAAGAAAAGATCATTTATAGTCACTCATGCCTAGAAAAGCCTTATTACTCGGTTTAAATGCCTTTATAATCCCATTATTGAAGTTATTTTGAATTGTTTTTATATTTTTTGATTAAAACAGATTGTAATTGATTGTTTGCCTCGGGAAACATGGAGCGAAAGCCATCCATTGTCAAGAAAAGATCATTTACAGCCACTCATGCCTAGAAAAGCCTTATTACTCGGTTTAAATGCCTTTATAATCCCATTATTGAATTTATTTTGAATTGTTTTTTCATTTTTTGATTAAAACAGATTGTAATTGATTGTTTGCCTCAGGAAACATGGAGCGAAAGCCATCCATTGTCAAGAAAAGATCATTTATAGCCACTCATGCCTAGAAAAGCCTTATTACTAGGGTTTAAATGCCTTTATAATCCCATTATTGAATTTATTTTGAATTGTTTTTATATTTTTTGATTAAAACAGATTGTAATTGATTGTTTGCCGTGGGAAACATGGAGCGAAAGCCATCCATTGTCAAGAAAAGATCATTTATAGTCACTCATGCCTAGAAAAGCCTTATTACTCGGTTTAAATGCCTTTATAATCCCATTATTGAAGTTATTTTGAATTGTTTTTATATTTTTTGATTAAAACAGATTGTAATTGATTGTTTGCCTCGGGAAACATGGAGCGAAAGCCATCCATTGTCAAGAAAAGATCATTTATAGCCACTCATGCCTAGAAAAGCCTTATTACTCGGTTTAAATGCCTTTATAATCCCATTATTGAATTTATTTTGAATTGTTTTTACATATTTTGATTAAAACAGATTGTAATTGATTGTTTGCCTCGGGAAACATGGAGCGAAAACCATCCATTGTCAAGAAAAGATCATTTCTAGTCACTCATGCCTAGAAAAGCCTTATTACTCGGTTTAAATGCCTTTATAATCCCATTATTGAATTTATTTTGAATTTTTTTTACATTTTCTGATTAAAACAGATTGTAATTGATTGTTTACCTCGGGAAACATGGAGCGAAAGCAATCCATATTCAAGAAAAGTTCATTTATAGTCACTTATGCCTAGCAAAGCCTTATTACTCGGTTTAAATGCCTTTATAATCCCATTATTGAATTTATTTTGAATTGTTTTTATATTTTTTGATTAAAACAGATTGTAATTGATTGTTTGCCGTGGGAAACATGGAGCGAAAGCCATCCATTGTCAAGAAAAGATCATTTATAGCCACTCATGCCTAGAAAAGCCTTATTACTCGGTTTAAATGCCTTTATAATCCCATTATTGAATTTATTTTGAATTGTTTTTATATTTTTTGATTAAAACAGATTGTAATTGATTGTTTGCCGTGGGAAACATGGAACGAAAGCCATCCATTGTCAAGAAAAGATCATTTATAGTCGCTCATGCCTAGAAAAGCCTTATTACTCGGTTTAAATGCCTTTATAATCCCATTATTGAATTTATTTTGAATTTTTTTTACATTTTTTGATTAAAACAGATTGTAATTGATTGTTTGCCTTGGGAAATATGGAGCGAAAGCCATCCATTGTCAAGAAAAGATCATTTATAGTCACTCATGCCTAGAAAAGCCTTATTACTCGGTTTAAATGCCTTTATAATCCCATTATTGAATTTATTTTGAATTGTTTTTATATTTTTTGATTAAAACAGATTGTAATTGATTGTTTACCGTGGGAAACATGGAGCGAAAGCCATCCATTGTCAAGAAAAGATCGTTTATAGTCACTCATGCCTAGAAAAGCCTTATTACTCGGTTTAAATGCCTTTATAATCCCATTATTGAAGTTATTTTGAATTGTTTTTATATTTTTTGATTAAAACAGATTGTATATGATTGTTTGCCTCGGGAAACAAGGAGCGAAAGCCATCCATTGTCAAGAAAAGATCATTTATAGTCACTCATGCCTAGAAAAGCCTTATTACTCGGTTTAAATGCCTTTATAATCCCATTATTGAAGTTATTTTGAATTGTTTTTACATTTTTTGATTAAAACAGATTGTAATTGATTGTTTGCCTCGGGAAACATGGAGCGAAAGCCATCCATTGTCAAGAAAAAGTTCATTTATAGTCAATCATGCCTAGAAAAGCCTTATTACTCGGTTTAAATGCCTTTATAATCCCATTATTGAATTTATTTTGAATTGTTTTTACATTTTTTGATTAAAACAGACTGTAATTGATTGTTTGCCTCGGGAAACATGGAGCGAAAACCATCCATTGTCAAGAAAAGATCATTTATAGTCACTCATGCCTAGAAAAGCCTTATTACTCGGTTTAAATGCCTTTATAATCCCATTATTGAAGTTATTTTGAATTGTTTTTATATTTTTTGATTAAAACAGATTGTAATTGATTGTTTGCCTCGGGAAACATGGAGCGAAAGCCATCCATTGTCAAGAAAAGATCATTTATAGCCACTCATGCCTAGAAAAGCCTTATTACTCGGTTTAAATGTCTTTATAATCCCATTATTGATGTTATTTTGAATTGTTTTTATATTTTTTGATTAAAACAGATTGTAATTGATTGTTTGCCTCGGGAAATATGGAGCGAAAGCCATCCATTGTCAAGAAAAGATCATTTATAGTCACTCATGCCTAGAAAAGCCTTATTACTCGGTTTAAATGCCTTTATAATCCCATTATTCAATTTATTTTGAATTGTTTTTACATTTTATGATTAAAGCAGATTGTAATTGATTGTTTGCCTCGGGAAACATGGAGCGAAAGCCATCCATTGTCAAGAAAATATCATTTATAGTCACTCATGCCTAGAAAAGCCTTATTACTTAATTTAAATGCCTTTATAATCCCATTATTGAATTTATTTTGAATTGTTTTTACATTTTTGATTAAAACAGATTATAATTGATTGTTTGCCTCGTGAAATATGGAGCGAAAGCCATCCATTGTCAAGAAAAGATCATTTATAGTCCCGCATGCCTAGAAAAGCCTTATTACTCGGTTTAAATGCCTTTATCATCCCATTATTGAATTTATTTTGAATTTTTTTTACATTTTTTGATTAAAACAGATTGTAATTGATTGTTTACCTCGGGAAACATGGAGCGAAAGCCATCCATAGTCAAGAAAAGTTCATTTATAGTCACTTATGCCTAGCAAAGCCTTATTACTCGGTTTAAATGCCTTTATAATCCCATTATTGAATTTATTTTGAATTTTTTTTACATTTTTTGATTAAAACATAGTTTAATTGATTGTTTGCCTCGGGAAACATGGAGCAAAACCCATCCATTGTGAAGAATAGATCATTTATAGTCACTCATGCCTAGAAAAGCCTTATTACTAGGTTTAAAAGCTTTTATAATCCCATTATTGAAGTTATTTTGAATTGTTTTTACATTTTATGATTAAAGCAGATTGTAATTGATTGTTTGCCTCGGGAAACATGGAGCGAAAGCCATCCATTGTCAAGAAAAGATCATTTATAGTCACTCATGCCTAGAAAAGCCTTATTACTTAATTTAAATGCCTTTATAATCCCATTATTGAATTTATTTTGAATTGTTTTTACATTTTTGATTAAAACAGATTATAATTGATTGTTTGCCTCGTGAAATATGGAGCGAAAGCCATCCATTGTCAAGAAAAGATCATTTATAGTCCCGCATGCCTAGAAAAGCCTTATTACTCGGTTTAAATGCCTTTATAATCCCATTATTGAATTTTTTTTGAATTTTTTTTACATTTTTTGATTAAAACAGATTGTAATTGATTGTTTACCTCGGGAAACATGGAGCGAAAGCCATCCATAGTCAAGAAAAGATCATTTACAGTCACTCATGCCTAGAAAAGCCTTATTACTCGGTTTAAATGCCTTTATAATCCCATTATTGAATTTGTTTTGAATTTTTTTTACATTTTTTGATTAAAACATAGTTTAATTGATTGTTTGCCGCGGGAAACATGGAGCAAAACCCATCCATTGTGAAGAATAGATCATTTATAGTCACTCATGCCTAGAAAAGCCTTATTACTAGGTTTAAAAGCTTTTATAATCCCATTATTGAAGTTATTTTGAATTGTTTTTACATTTTATGATTAAAGCAGATTGTAATTGATTGTTTGTCTCGGGAAACATGGAGCGAAAGCCATCCATTGTCAAGAAAAGATCATTTATAGTCACTCATGCCTAGAAAAGCCTTATTACTTAATTTAAATGCCTTTATAATCCCATTATTGAATTTATTTTGAGTTGTTTTTACATTTTTGATTAAAACAGATTATAATTGATTGTTTGCCTCGTGAAATATGGAGCGAAAGCCATCCATTGTCAAGAAAAGATCATTTATAGTCCCGCATGCGTAGAAAAGCCTTATTACTCGGTTTAAATGCCTTTATAATCTCATTATTGAATTTATTTTGAATTGTTTTTACATTTTTTGATTAAAACAGATTGTAATTGATTGTTTGCCTCGGGAAACATGGAGCGAAAGCCATCCATTGTCAAGAAAAGATCATTTATAGCCACTCATGCCTAGAAAAGCGTTATTACTCGGTTTAAATGCCTTTATAATCCCATTATTGAATTTATTTTGAATTGTTTTTACATTTTTTGATTAAAACAGATTGTAATTGATTGTTTGCCTCGGGAAACATGGAGCGAAAGCCATCCATTGTCAAGAAAAGATCATTTATAGCCACTCATGCCTAGAAAAGCCTTATTACTAGGGTTTAAATGCCTTTATAATCCCATTATTGAATTTATTTTGAATTGTTTTTATATTTTTTGATTAAAACAGATTGTAATTGATTGTTTGCCGTGGGAAACATGGAGCGAAAGCCATCCATTGTCAAGAAAAGATCATTTATAGTCACTCATGCCTAGAAAAGCCTTATTACTCGGTTTAAATGCCTTTATATTCCCATTATTGAATTTATTTTGAATTTTTTTTACATTTTTTGATTAAAACAGATTGTAATTGATTGTTTACCTCGGGAAACATGGAGCGAAAGCCATCCATAGTCAAGAAAAGTTCATTTATAGTCACTTACGCCTAGCAAAGCCTTATTACTCGGTTTAAATGCCTTTATAATCCCATTATTGAATTTATTTTGAATTGTTTTTACTTTTTTGATTAAAACAGATTATAATTGATTGTTTGCCTCGTGAAATATGGAGCGAAAGCCATCCATTGTCAAGAAAAGATCATTTATAGTCCCGCATGCGTAGAAAAGCCTTATTACTCGGTTTAAATGCCTTTATAATCTCATTATTGAATTTATTTTGAATTGTTTTTACATTTTTTGATTAAAACAGATTGTAATTGATTGTTTGCCTCGGGAAACATGGAGCGAAAGCCATCCATTGTCAAGAAAAGATCATTTATAGCCACTCATGCCTAGAAAAGCCTTATTACTCGGTTTAAATGCCTTTATAATCCCATTATTGAATTTATTTTGAATTGTTTTTACATTTTTTGATTAAAACAGATTGTAATTGATTGTTTGCCTCGGGAAACATGGAGCGAAAGCCATCCATTGTCAAGAAAAGATCATTTATAGCCACTCATGCCTAGAAAAGCCTCATTACTAGGGTTTAAATGCCTTTATAATCCCATTATTGAATTTATTTTGAATTGTTTTTATATTTTTTGATTAAAACAGATTGTAATTGATTGTTTGCCGTGGGAAACATGGAGCGAAAGCCATCCATTGTCAAGAAAAGATCATTTATAGTCACTCATGCCTAGAAAAGCCTTATTACTCGGTTTAAATGCCTTTATAATCCCATTATTGAATTTATTTTGAATTTTTTTTACATTTTTTGATTAAAACAGATTGTAATTGATTGTTTACCTCGGGAAACATGGAGCGAAAGCCATCCATAGTCAAGAAAAGTTCATTTATAGTCACTTATGCCTAGCAAAGCCTTATTACTCGGTTTAAATGCCTTTATAATCCCATTATTGAATTTATTTTGAATTGTTTTTACATTTTTGATTAAAACAGATTATAATTGATTGTTTGCCTCGTGAAATATGGAGCGAAAGCCATCCATTGTCAAGAAAAGATCATTTATAGTCCCGCATGCCTAGAAAAGCCTTATTACTCGGTTTAAATGCCTTTATAATCCCATTATTGAATTTATTTTGAATTGTTTTTATATTTTTTGATTAAAACAGATTGTAATTGATTGTTTGCCGTGGGAAACAAGGAGCGAAAGCCATCCATTGTCAAGAAAAGATCATTTATAGTCACTCATGCCTAGAAAAGCCTTATTACTCGGTTTAAATGCCTTTATAATCCCATTATTGAATTTATTTTGAAATTTTTTTTTAAATTTTTTGATTAAAACAGATTGTAATTGATTGTTTGCCGTGGGAAACATGGAACGAAAGCCATCCATTGTCAAGAAAAGATCATTTATAGTCGCTCATGCCTAGAAAAGCCTTATTACTCGGTTTAAATGCCTTTATAATCCCATTATTGAATTTATTTTGAATTTTTTTTACATTTTTTGATTAAAACAGATTGTAATTGATTGTTTGCCTTGGGAAATATGGAGCGAAAGCCATCCATTGTCAAGAAAAGATCATTTATAGTCACTCATGCCTAGAAAAGCCTTATTACTTAGTTTAAATGCCTTTATAATCCCATTATTGAATTTATTTTGAATTGTTTTTATATTTTTTGATTAAAACAGATTGTAATTGATTGTTTGCCGTGGGAAACATGGAGCGAAAGCCATCCATTGTCAAGAAAAGATCATTTATAGCCACTCATGCCTAGAAAAGCCTTATTACTCGGTTTAAATGCCTTTATAATCCCATTATTGAATTTATTTTGAATTGTTTTTATATTTTTTGATTAAAACAGATTGTAATTGATTGTTTGCCGTGGGAAACATGGAACGAAAGCCATCCATTGTCAAGAAAAGATCATTTATAGTCGCTCATGCCTAGAAAAGCCTTATTACTCGGTTTAAATGCCTTTATAATCCCATTATTGAATTTATTTTGAATTTTTTTTACATTTTTTGATTAAAACAGATTGTAATTGATTGTTTGCCTTGGGAAATATGGAGCGAAAGCCATCCATTGTCAAGAAAAGATCATTTATAGTCACTCATGCCTAGAAAAGCCTTATTACTCGGTTTAAATGCCTTTATAATCCCATTATTGAATTTATTTTGAATTGTTTTTATATTTTTTGATTAAAACAGATTGTAATTGATTGTTTACCGTGGGAAACATGGAGCGAAAGCCATCCATTGTCAAGAAAAGATCGTTTATAGTCACTCATGCCTAGAAAAGCCTTATTACTCGGTTTAAATGCCTTTATAATCCCATTATTGAAGTTATTTTGAATTGTTTTTATATTTTTTGATTAAAACAGATTGTATATGATTGTTTGCCTCGGGAAACAAGGAGCGAAAGCCATCCATTGTCAAGAAAAGATCATTTATAGTCACTCATGCCTAGAAAAGCCTTATTACTCGGTTTAAATGCCTTTATAATCCCATTATTGAAGTTATTTTGAATTGTTTTTACATTTTTTGATTAAAACAGATTGTAATTGATTGTTTGCCTCGGGAAACATGGAGCGAAAGCCATCCATTGTCAAGAAAAAGTTCATTTATAGTCAATCATGCCTAGAAAAGCCTTATTACTCGGTTTAAATGCCTTTATAATCCCATTATTGAATTTATTTTGAATTGTTTTTACATTTTTTGATTAAAACAGACTGTAATTGATTGTTTGCCTCGGGAAACATGGAGCGAAAACCATCCATTGTCAAGAAAAGATCATTTATAGTCACTCATGCCTAGAAAAGCCTTATTACTCGGTTTAAATGCCTTTATAATCCCATTATTGAAGTTATTTTGAATTGTTTTTATATTTTTTGATTAAAACAGATTGTAATTGATTGTTTGCCTCGGGAAACATGGAGCGAAAGCCATCCATTGTCAAGAAAAGATCATTTATAGCCACTCATGCCTAGAAAAGCCTTATTACTCGGTTTAAATGCCTTTATAATCCCATTATTGAAGTTATTTTGAATTGTTTTTATATTTTTTGATTAAAACAGATTGTAATTGATTGTTTGCCTCGGGAAATATGGAGCGAAAGCCATCCATTGTCAAGAAAAGATCATTTATAGTCACTCATGCCTAGAAAAGCCTTATTACTCGGTTTAAATGCCTTTATAATCCCATTATTCAATTTATTTTGAATTGTTTTTACATTTTATGATTAAAGCAGATTGTAATTGATTGTTTGCCTCGGGAAACATGGAGCGAAAGCCATCCATTGTCAAGAAAAGATCATTTATAGTCACTCATGCCTAGAAAAGCCTTATTACTTAATTTAAATGCCTTTATAATCCCATTATTGAATTTATTTTGAATTGTTTTTACATTTTTGATTAAAACAGATTATAATTGATTGTTTGCCTCGTGAAATATGGAGCGAAAGCCATCCATTGTCAAGAAAAGATCATTTATAGTCCCGCATGCCTAGAAAAGCCTTATTACTCGGTTTAAATGCCTTTATCATCCCATTATTGAATTTATTTTGAATTTTTTTTACATTTTTTGATTAAAACAGATTGTAATTGATTGTTTACCTCGGGAAACATGGAGCGAAAGCCATCCATAGTCAAGAAAAGTTCATTTATAGTCACTTATGCCTAGCAAAGCCTTATTACTCGGTTTAAATGCCTTTATAATCCCATTATTGAATTTATTTTGAATTTTTTTTACATTTTTTGATTAAAACATAGTTTAATTGATTGTTTGCCTCGGGAAACATGGAGCAAAACCCATCCATTGTGAAGAATAGATCATTTATAGTCACTCATGCCTAGAAAAGCCTTATTACTAGGTTTAAAAGCTTTTATAATCCCATTATTGAAGTTATTTTGAATTGTTTTTACATTTTATGATTAAAGCAGATTGTAATTGATTGTTTGCCTCGGGAAACATGGAGCGAAAGCCATCCATTGTCAAGAAAAGATCATTTATAGTCACTCATGCCTAGAAAAGCCTTATTACTTAATTTAAATGCCTTTATAATCCCATTATTGAATTTATTTTGAATTGTTTTTACATTTTTGATTAAAACAGATTATAATTGATTGTTTGCCTCGTGAAATATGGAGCGAAAGCCATCCATTGTCAAGAAAAGATCATTTATAGTCCCGCATGCCTAGAAAAGCCTTATTACTCGGTTTAAATGCCTTTATAATCCCATTATTGAATTTTTTTTGAATTTTTTTTACATTTTTTGATTAAAACAGATTGTAATTGATTGTTTACCTCGGGAAACAAGGAGCGAAAGCCA
Organism: Theobroma cacao; assembly: GCF_053813885.1. NCBI lineage: Eukaryota > Viridiplantae > Streptophyta > Magnoliopsida > Malvales > Malvaceae > Theobroma > Theobroma cacao. The sequence goes on along the minus strand of NC_142645.1, from coordinate 28,751,994 downwards.
TCCATAGTCAAGAAAAGATCATTTACAGTCACTCATGCCTAGAAAAGCCTTATTACTCGGTTTAAATGCCTTTATAATCCCATTATTGAATTTGTTTTGAATTTTTTTTACATTTTTTGATTAAAACATAGTTTAATTGATTGTTTGCCGCGGGAAACATGGAGCAAAACCCATCCATTGTGAAGAATAGATCATTTATAGTCACTCATGCCTAGAAAAGCCTTATTACTAGGTTTAAAAGCTTTTATAATCCCATTATTGAAGTTATTTTGAATTGTTTTTACATTTTATGATTAAAGCAGATTGTAATTGATTGTTTGTCTCGGGAAACATGGAGCGAAAGCCATCCATTGTCAAGAAAAGATCATTTATAGTCACTCATGCCTAGAAAAGCCTTATTACTTAATTTAAATGCCTTTATAATCCCATTATTGAATTTATTTTGAGTTGTTTTTACATTTTTGATTAAAACAGATTATAATTGATTGTTTGCCTCGTGAAATATGGAGCGAAAGCCATCCATTGTCAAGAAAAGATCATTTATAGTCCCGCATGCGTAGAAAAGCCTTATTACTCGGTTTAAATGCCTTTATAATCTCATTATTGAATTTATTTTGAATTGTTTTTACATTTTTTGATTAAAACAGATTGTAATTGATTGTTTGCCTCGGGAAACATGGAGCGAAAGCCATCCATTGTCAAGAAAAGATCATTTATAGCCACTCATGCCTAGAAAAGCGTTATTACTCGGTTTAAATGCCTTTATAATCCCATTATTGAATTTATTTTGAATTGTTTTTACATTTTTTGATTAAAACAGATTGTAATTGATTGTTTGCCTCGGGAAACATGGAGCGAAAGCCATCCATTGTCAAGAAAAGATCATTTATAGCCACTCATGCCTAGAAAAGCCTTATTACTAGGGTTTAAATGCCTTTATAATCCCATTATTGAATTTATTTTGAATTGTTTTTATATTTTTTGATTAAAACAGATTGTAATTGATTGTTTGCCGTGGGAAACATGGAGCGAAAGCCATCCATTGTCAAGAAAAGATCATTTATAGTCACTCATGCCTAGAAAAGCCTTATTACTCGGTTTAAATGCCTTTATATTCCCATTATTGAATTTATTTTGAATTTTTTTTACATTTTTTGATTAAAACAGATTGTAATTGATTGTTTACCTCGGGAAACATGGAGCGAAAGCCATCCATAGTCAAGAAAAGTTCATTTATAGTCACTTACGCCTAGCAAAGCCTTATTACTCGGTTTAAATGCCTTTATAATCCCATTATTGAATTTATTTTGAATTGTTTTTACTTTTTTGATTAAAACAGATTATAATTGATTGTTTGCCTCGTGAAATATGGAGCGAAAGCCATCCATTGTCAAGAAAAGATCATTTATAGTCCCGCATGCGTAGAAAAGCCTTATTACTCGGTTTAAATGCCTTTATAATCTCATTATTGAATTTATTTTGAATTGTTTTTACATTTTTTGATTAAAACAGATTGTAATTGATTGTTTGCCTCGGGAAACATGGAGCGAAAGCCATCCATTGTCAAGAAAAGATCATTTATAGCCACTCATGCCTAGAAAAGCCTTATTACTCGGTTTAAATGCCTTTATAATCCCATTATTGAATTTATTTTGAATTGTTTTTACATTTTTTGATTAAAACAGATTGTAATTGATTGTTTGCCTCGGGAAACATGGAGCGAAAGCCATCCATTGTCAAGAAAAGATCATTTATAGCCACTCATGCCTAGAAAAGCCTCATTACTAGGGTTTAAATGCCTTTATAATCCCATTATTGAATTTATTTTGAATTGTTTTTATATTTTTTGATTAAAACAGATTGTAATTGATTGTTTGCCGTGGGAAACATGGAGCGAAAGCCATCCATTGTCAAGAAAAGATCATTTATAGTCACTCATGCCTAGAAAAGCCTTATTACTCGGTTTAAATGCCTTTATAATCCCATTATTGAATTTATTTTGAATTTTTTTTACATTTTTTGATTAAAACAGATTGTAATTGATTGTTTACCTCGGGAAACATGGAGCGAAAGCCATCCATAGTCAAGAAAAGTTCATTTATAGTCACTTATGCCTAGCAAAGCCTTATTACTCGGTTTAAATGCCTTTATAATCCCATTATTGAATTTATTTTGAATTGTTTTTACATTTTTGATTAAAACAGATTATAATTGATTGTTTGCCTCGTGAAATATGGAGCGAAAGCCATCCATTGTCAAGAAAAGATCATTTATAGTCCCGCATGCCTAGAAAAGCCTTATTACTCGGTTTAAATGCCTTTATAATCTCATTATTGAAATTATTTTGAATTGTTTTTACATTTTTTGATTAAAACAGATTGTAATTGATTGTTTGCCTCGGGAAACATGGAGCGAAAGCCATCCATTGTCAAGAAAAGATCATTTATAGCCACTCATGCCTAGAAAAGCCTTATTACTCGGTTTAAATGCCTTTATAATCCCATTATTGAATTTATTTTGAATTGTTTTTACATTTTTTGATTAAAACAGATTGTAATTGATTGTTTGCCTCGGGAAACATGGAGCGAAAACCATCCATTATCAAGAAAAGATTATTTATAGTCACTCATGCCTAGAAAAGCCTTATTACTCGGTTTAAATGCCTTTATAATCCCATTATTGAATTTATTTTGAATTGTTTTTACATTTTTGATTAAAACAGATTATAATTGATTGTTTGCCTCGGGAAACATGGAGCGAAAGCCATCCATTGTCAAGAAAAGATCATTTATAGTCACTCATGCCTAGAAAAGCCTTATTACTCGGTTTAAATGCCTTTATATTCCCATTATTGAATTTATTTTGAATTTTTTTTACATTTTTTGATTAAAACAGATTGTAATTGATTGTTTGCCTCGGGAAACATGGAGCGAAAGCCATCCATTGTCAAGAAAAAGTTCATTTATAGTCACTCATGCCTAGAAAAGCCTTATTACTCGGTTTAAATGCCTTTATAATCCCATTATTGAATTTGTTTTGAATTTTTTTTACATTTTTTGATTAAAGCATAGTTTAATTGATTGTTTGCCTCGGGAAACATGGAGCGAAAGCCATCCATTGTCAAGAAAAGATCATTTATAGCCACTCATGCCTAGAAAAGCCTTATTACTCGGTTTAAATGCCTTTATAATCTCATTATTGAATTTATTTTGAATTGTTTTTACATTTTTTGATTAAAACAGATTGTAATTGATTGTTTGCCTCGGGAAACGTGGAGCGAAAACCATCCATTGCCAAGAAAAGATCATTTATAGTCACTCATGCCTAGAAAAGCCTTATTACTCGGTTTAAATGCCTTTATAATCCCATTATTGAATTTATTTTGAATTCTTTTTACATTTTTTGATTAAAACAGATTGTAATTGATTGTTTACCTCGGGAAACATGGAGCGAAAGCCATCCATTGTCAAGAAAAGATCATTTATAGCCACTCATGCCTAGAAAAGCCTTATTACTAGGGTTTAAATGCCTTTATAATCCCATTATTGAATTTATTTTGAATTGTTTTTACATTTTTTGATTAAAACAGATTGTGATTGATTGTTTGCCTCGGGAAACATGGAGCGAAAACAATCCATTGTCAAGAAAATATCATTTATAGTCACTCATGCCTAGAAAAGCCTTATTACTCGGTTTAAATGCCTTTATAATCCCATTATTGAATTTATTTTGAATTGTTTTTACATTTTTTGATTAAAACAGATTGTAATTGATTGTTTGCCTCAGGAAACATGGAGCGAAAGCCATCCATTGTCAAGAAAAGATCATTTATAGTCACTCATGCCTAGAAAAGCCTTATTACTCGGTTTAAATGCCTTTATAATCCCATTATTGAATTTATTTTGAATTGTTTTTACATTTTTTGATTAAAACAGATTGTAATTGATTGTTTGCCTCGGGAAACATGGAGCGAAAGCCATCCATTGTCAAGAAAAGATCATTTATAGTCACTCATGCCTAGAAAAGCCTTATTACTCGATTTAAATGCCTTTATAATCCCATTATTGAAGTTATTTTGAATTGTTTTTATATTTTTTGATTAAAACAGATTGTAATTGATTGATTTCCTTGGGAAACATGGAGCGAAAGCCATCCATCGTCAAGAAAAGTTCATTTATAGTCACTCATGCCTAGAAAAGCCTTAATACTCGTTTTAAATGCTTTTATAATCCCATAATTGAATTTAATTTGAATCTTTTTACATTTTTTGATTAAAACAGATTCTAATTGATTGTTTGCCTCGGGAAACGTGGAGTGAAAGCCATCCATTGTCAAGAAATGATCATTTATAGTCACTCATGCCTAGAAAAGCCTTATTACTCGGTTTAAATGCCTTTATAATCCCATTATTGAATTTGTTTTGAATTTTTTTTACATTTTTTGATTAAAACATAATTTAATCGATTGTTTGCCTCAGGAAACATGGAGAAAAACCCATCCATTGTCAAGAATAGATCATTTATAGTCACTTATGCCTAGAAAAGCCTTATTACTAGGTTTACAAGCTTTTATAATCCCATTATTGAAGTTATTTTGAATTGTTTTTACATTTTATGATTAATACAGATTGTAATTGATTGTTTGCCTCGGGAAACATGGAGCGAAAGCCATCCATTGTCAAGAAAAGATCATTTATAGCCACTCATGCCTAGAAAAGCCTTATTACTAGGGTTTAAATGCCTTTATAATCCCATTATTGAATTTATTTTGAATTGTTTTTATATTTTTTGATTAAAACAGATTGTAATTGATTGTTTGCCTCGGGAAACATGGAGCGAAAGCCATCCATTGTCAAGAAAAGATCATTTATAGCCACTCATGCCTAGAAAAGCCTTATTACTCGGTTTAAATGCCTTTAAAATCCCATTATTGAATTTATTTTGAATTGTTTTTACATTTTTTGATTAAAACAGATTGTAATTGATTGTTTGCCTCGGGAAACATGGAGCGAAAACCATCCATTGTCAAGAAAAGATCATTTATAGTCACTCATGCCTAGAAAAGCCTTATTACTCGGTTTAAATGCCTTTATAATCCCATTATTGAATTTATTTTGAATTGTTTTTACATTTTTTGATTACAACAGATTGTAATTGATTGTTTGCCTCGGGAAACATGGAGCGAAAGCCATCCATTGTCAAGAAAAGATCATTTATAGCCACTCATGCCGAGAAAAGCCTTATTACTAGGGTTTAAATGCCTTTATAATCCCATTATTGAATTTATTTTGAACTGTTTTTATATTTTTTGATTAAAACAGATTGTAATTGATTGTTTGCCTCGGGAAACATGGAGCGATAGCCATCCATTGTCAAGAAAAGATCATTTATAGCCACTCATGCCTAGAAAAGCCTTATTACTCGGTTTAAATGCCTTTATAATCCCATTTTTGAATTTATTTTGAATTGTTTTTACATTTTTTGATTAAAACAGATTGTAATTGATTGTTTGCCTCGGGAAACATGGAGCGAAAACCATCCATTGTCAAGAAAAGATCATTTATAGTCACTCATGCCTAGAAAAGCCTTATTACTCGGTTTAAATGCCTTTATAATCCCATTATTGAATTTATTTTGAATTTTTTTTACATTTTTTGATTAAAACAGATTGTAATTGATTGTTTGCCTCGGGAAATATGGAGCGAAAGCCATCCATTGTCAAGAAAAGATCATTTATAGTCACTCATGCCTAGAAAAGCCTTATTACTCGGTTTAAATGCCTTTATAATCCCATTATTCAATTTATTTTGAATTGTTTTTACATTTTTTGGTTAAAACATATTGTAATTGATTGTTTGCCTCGGGAAACATGGAGCGAAAGCCATCCATTGTCAAGAAAAGATCATTTACAGTCACCCATGCCTAGAAAAGCCTTATTACTCGGTTTAAATGCCTTTATAATCCCATTATTGAATTTGTTTTGAATTTTTTTTACATTTTTTGATTAAAACATAGTTTAATTGATTGTTTGCCTCGGAAAACATGGAGCAAAACCCATCCATTGTGAAGAATAGATCATTTATAGTCACTCATGCCTAGAAAAGCCTTATTACTAGGTTTAAAAGCTTTTATAATCCCATTATTGAAGTTATTTTGAATTGTTTTTACATTTTATGATTAAAGCAGATTGTAATTGATTGTTTGCCTCGGGAAACATGGTGCGAAAGCCATCCATTGTCAAGAAAAGATCATTTATAGTCACTCATGCCGAGAAAAGCCTTATTACTTAATTTAAATGCCTTTATAATCCCATTATTGAATTTATTTTGAATTGTTTTTACATTTTTGATTAAAACAGATTATAATTGATTGTTTGCCTCGTGAAATATGGAGCGAAAGCCATCCATTGTCAAGAAAAGATCATTTATAGTCCCGCATGCCTAGAAAAGCCTTATTACTCGGTTTAAATGCCTTTATAATCGCATTATTGAATTTATTTTGAATTGTTTTTACATTTTTTGATTAAAACAGATTGTAATTGATTGTTTGCCTCGGGAAACATGGAGCGAAAGCCATCCATTGTCAAGAAAAGATCATTTATAGCCACTCATGCCTAGAAAAGCCTTATTACTCGGTTTAAATGCCTTTATAATCCCATTATTGAATTTTTTTTGAATTGTTTTTACATTTTTTGATTAAAACAGATTGTAATTGATTGTTTGCCTCGGGAAACATGGAGCGAAAGCCATCCATTGTCAAGAAAAGATCATTTATAGCCACTCATGTCTAGAAAAGCCTTATTACTAGGGTTTAAATGCCTTTATAATCCCATTATTGAATTTATTTTGAATTGTTTTTATATTTTTTGATTAAAACAGATTGTAATTGATTGTTTGCCGTGGGAAACATGGAGCGAAAGCCATCCATTGTCAAGAAAAGATCATTTATAGTCACTCATGCCTAGAAAAGCCTTATTACTCGGTTTAAATGCCTTTATAATCCCATTATTGAATTTATTTTGAATTTTTTTTACATTTTTTGATTAAAACAGATTGTAATTGATTGTTCACCTCGGGAAACATGGAGCGAAAGCCATCCATAGTCAAGAAAAGTTCATTTATAGTCACTTATGCCTAGCAAAGCCTTATTACTCGGTTTAAATGCCTTTATAATCCCATTATTGAATTTATTTTGAATTGTTTTTACATTTTTGATTAAAACAAATTATAATTGATTGTTTCCCTCGTGAAATATGGAGCGAAAGCCATCCATTGTCAAGAAAAGATCATTTATAGTCCCGCATGCCTAGAAAAGCCTTATTACTCGGTTTAAATGCCTTTATAATCCCATTATTGAATTTATTTTGAATTGTTTTTACATTTTTTGATTAAAACAGATTGTAATTGATTGTTTGCCTCGGGAAACATGGAGCGAAAGCCATCCATTGTCAAGAAAAGATCATTTATAGCCACTCATGCCTAGAAAAGCCTTATTACTCGGTTTAAATGCCTTTATAATCCCATTATTGAATTTATTTTGAATTGTTTTTACATTTTTTGATTTAAACATATTGTAATTGATTGTTTGCCTCGGGAAACATGGAGCGAAAACCATCCATTGTCAAGAAAAGATTATTTATAGTCACTCATGCCTAGAAAAGCCTTATTACTCGGTTTAAATGCCTTTATAATCCCATTATTGAATATATTTTGAATTCTTTTTACATTTTTTGATTAAAACAGATTGTAATTGATTGTTTGCCTCGGGAAACATGGAGCGAAAGCCATCCATTGTCAAGAAAAGATCATTTATAGCCATTCATGCCTAGAAAAACCTTATTACTCGGTTTAAATGCCTTTATAATCCCAGTATTGAATTTATTTTGAATTGTTTTTATATTTTTTGATTAAAACAGATTGTAATTGATTGTTTGCCGTTGGAAACATGGAGCGAAAGCCATCCATCGTCAAGAAATGTTCATTTATAGTCACTCATGCCTAGAAAAGCCTTAATACTTGTTTTAAATGCTTTTATAATCCCATAATTGAATTTAATTTGAATCTTTTTACATTTTTTGATTAAAACAGATTCTAATTGATTGTTTGCCTCGGGAAACGTGGAGTGAAAGCCATCCATTGTCAAGAAAAGATCATTTATAGTCACTCATGCCTAGAAAAGCCTTATTACTCGGTTTAAATGCCTTTATAATCCCATTATTGAATTTATTTTGAATTGTTTTTACATTTTTTGATTAAAACAGATTGTAATTGATTGTTTGCCTCGGGAAACATGGAGCAAAAGCCATCCATTGTCAAGAAAAGATCATTTATAGTCACTCATGCCTAGAAAAGCCTTATTACTCGGTTTAAATGCCTTTATAATCCCATTATTGAATTTGTTTTGAATTTTTTTTACATTTTTTGATTAGAACATAGTTTAATTGATTGTTTGCCTCGGGAAACATGGAGCAAAACCCATCCATTGTCAAGAATAGATCATTTATAGTCACTCATGCCTAGAAAAGCCTTATTACTAGGTTTAAAAGCTTTTATAATCCCATTATTGAAGTTATTTTGAATTGTTTTTAAATTTTATGATTAAAGCAGATTGTAATTGATTGTTTGCCTCGGGAAACATGGAGCGAAAGCCATCCATTGTCAAGAAAAGATCATTTATAGTCACTCATGCCTAGAAAAGCCTTATTACTTAGTTTAAATGCCTTTATAATCCCATTATTGAATTTATTTTCAATTGTTTTTATATTTTTTGATTAAAACAGATTGTAATTGATTGTTTGCCTCAGGAAACATGGAGCGAAAGCCATCCATTGTCAAGAAAAGATCATTTACAGTCACTCATGCCTAGAAAAGCCTTATTACTCGGTTTAAATGCCTTTATAATCCCATTATTGAATTTGTTTTGAATTTTTTTTACATTTTTTGATTAAAACATAGTTTAATTGATTGTTTGCCTCGGGAAACATGGAGCAAAACCCATCCATTGTCAAGAATAGATCATTTATAGTCACTCATGCCTAGAAAAGCCTTATTACTAGGTTTAAAAGCTTTTATAATCCCATTATTGAAGTTATTTTGAATTGTTTTTACATTTTATGATTAAAGCAGATTGTAATTGATTGTTTGCCTCGGGAAACATGGAGCGAAAGCCATCCATTGTCAAGAAAAGATCATTTATAGTCACTCATGCCTAGAAAAGCCTTATTACTTAATTTAAATGCCTTTATAATCCCATTATTGAATTTATTTTGAATTGTTTTTACATTTTTGATTAAAACAGATTATAATTGATTGTTTGCCTCGTGAAATATGGAGCGAAAGCCATCCATTGTCAAGAAAAGATCATTTATAGTCCCGCATGCCTAGAAAAGCCTTATTACTCGGTTTAAATGCCTTTATAATCGCATTATTGAATTTATTTTGAATTGTTTTTACATTTTTTGATTAAAACAGATTGTAATTGATTGTTTGCCTCGGGAAACATGGAGCGAAAGCCATCCATTGTCAAGAAAAGATCATTTATAGCCACTCATGCCTAGAAAAGCCTTATTACTCGATTTAAATGCCTTTATAATCCCATTATTGAATTTATTTTGAATTGTTTTTACATTTTTTGATTAAAACAGATTGTAATTGATTGTTTGCCTCGGGAAACGTGGAGCGAAAGCCATCCATTGTCAAGAAAAGATCATTTATAGCCACTCATGCCTAGAAAAGCCTTATTACTAGGGTTTAAATGCCTTTATAATCCCATTATTGAATTTATTTTGAATTGTTTTTATATTTTTTGATTAAAACAGATTGTAATTGATTGTTTGCCGTGGGAAACATGGAGCGAAAGCCATCCATTCTCAAGAAAAGATCATTTATAGTCACTCATGCCTAGAAAAGCCTTATTACTTGGTTTAAATGCCTTTATAATCCCATTATTGAATTTATTTTGAATTTTTTTTACATTTTTTGATTAAAACAGATTGTAATTGATTGTTTACCTCGGGAAACATGGAGCGAAAGCCATCCATAGTCAAGAAAAGTTCATTTATAGTCACTTATGCCTAGCAAAGCCTTATTACTCGGTTTAAATGCTTTTATAATCCCATTATTGAATTTATTTTGAATTGTTTTTACATTTTTGATTAAAACAGATTATAATTGATTGTTTGCCTCGTGAAATATGGAGCGAAAGCCATCCATTGTCAAGAAAAGATCATTTATAGTCCCGCATGCCTAGAAAAGCCTTATTACTCGGTTTAAATGCCTTTATAATCTCATTATTGAATTTATTTTGAATTGTTTTTACATTTTTTGATTAGAACAGATTGTAATTGATTGTTTGCCTCGGGAAACATGGAGCGAAAGCCATCCATTGTCAAGAAAAGATCATTTATAGCCACTCATGCCTAGAAAAGCGTTATTACTCGGTTTAAATGCCTTTATAATCCCATTATTGAATTTATTTTGAATTGTTTTTACATTTTTTGATTAAAACAGATTGTAATTGATTGTTTGCCTCGGGAAACATGGAGCGAAAACCATCCATTGTCAAGAAAAGATTATTTATAGTCACTCATGCCTAGAAAAGCCTTATTACTCGGTTTAAATGCCTTTATAATCCCATTACTGAATATATTTTGAATTCTTTTTACATTTTTTGATTAAAACAGATTGTAATTGATTGTTTGCCTCGGGAAACATGGAGCGAAAGCCATCCATTGTCAAGAAAAGATCATTTATAGCCATTCATGCCTAGAAAAACCTTATTACTCGGTTTAAATGCCTTTATAATCCCAGTATTGAATTTATTTTGAATTGTTTTTATATTTTTTGATTAAAACAGATTGTAATTGATTGTTTGCCGTCGGAAACATGGAGCGAAAGCCATCAATTGTCAAGAAAAGATCATTTATACTCACTCATGCCTAGAAAAGCCTTATTACTCGGTTTAAATGCCTTTATAATCCCATTATTGAAGTTATTTTGAATTGTTTTTATATTTTTTGATTAAAACAGATTGTAATTGATTGTTTGCCTTGGGAAACATGGAGCGAAAGCCATCCATCGTCAAGAAAAGTTCATTTATAGTCACTCATGCCTAGAAAAGCCTTAATACTCGTTTTAAATGCTTATATAATCCCATAATTGAATTTAATTTGAATCTTTTTACATTTTTTGATTAAAACATATTCTAATTGATTGTTTGCCTCGGGAAACGTGGAGTGAAAGCCATCCATTGTCAAGAAAAGATCATTTATAGTCACTCATGCCTAGAAAAGCCTTATTACTCGGTTTAAATGCGTTTATAATCCCATTATTGAATTTATTTTGAATTGTTTTTACATTTTTTGATTAAAACAGATTGTAATTGATTGTTTGCCTCGGGAAACATGGAGCGAAAGCCATCCATTGTCAAGAAAAAGTTCATTTATAGTCACTCAAGCCTAGAAAAGCCTTATTACTCGGTTTAAATGCCTTTATAATCCCATTATTGAATTTGTTTTGAATTTTTTTTACATTTTTTGATTAAAGCATAGTTTAATTGATTGTTTGCCTCGGGAAACATGGAGCGAAAGCCATCCATTGTCAAGAAAAGATCATTTATAGCCACTCATGCCTAGAAAAGCCTTATTACTCGGTTTAAATGCCTTTATAATCCCATTATTGAATTTATTTTGAATTGTTTTTACATTTTTTCATTAAAACAGATTGTAATTGATTGTTTGCCTCGGGAAACATGGAGCGAAAACCATCCATTGTCGAGAAAAGATCATTTATAGTCACTCATGCCTAGAAAAGCCTTATTACTCGGTTTAAATGCCTTTATAATCCCATTATTGAATTTATTTTGAATTCTTTTTACATTTTTTGATTAAAACAGATTGTAATTGATTGTTTGCCTCGGGAAACATGGAGCGAAAGCCATCCATTGTCAAGAAAAGATCATTTATAGCCACTCATGCCTAGAAAAGCCTTATTACTCGGTTTAAATGCCTTTATAATCCCATTATTGAAGTTATTTTGAATTGTTTTTACATTTTTTGATTAAAACAGATTGTAATTGATTGTTTGCCTCGGGAAACATGGAGCAAAAGCCATCCATTGTCAAGAAAAGATCATTTATAGTCACTCATGCCTAGAAAAGCCTTATTACTCGGTTTAAATGCCTTTATAATCCCATTATTGAATTTGTTTTGAATTTTTTTTACATTTTTTGATTAAAACATAGTTTAATTGATTGTTTGCCTCGGGAAACATGGAGCAAAACCCATCCATTGTCAAGAATAGATCATTTATAGTCACTCATGCCTAGAAAAGCCTTATTACTAGGTTTAAAAGCTTTTATAATCCCATTATTGAAGTTATTTTGAATTGTTTTTAAATTTTATGATTAAAGCAGATTGTAAATGATTGTTTGCCTCGGGAAACATGGAGCGAAAGCCATCCATTGTCAAGAAAAGATCATTTATAGTCACTCATGCCTAGAAAAGCCTTATTACTTAGTTTAAATGCCTTTATAATCCCATTATTGAATTTATTTTGAATTGTTTTTACATTTTTGATTAAAACAGATTATAATTGATTGTTTGCCTCGTGAAATATGGAGCGAAAGCCATCCATTGTTAAGAAAAGATCATTTATAGTCCCTCATGCCTAGAAAAGCCTTATTACTCGGTTTAAATGCCTTTATAATCTCATTATTGAATTTCTTTTGAATTGTTTTTACATTTTTTGATTAAAACATATTGTAAATGATTGTTTGCCTCAGGAAACATGGAGCGAAAGCCATCCATTGTCAAGAAAAGATCATTTATAGCCACTCATGCCTAGAAAAGCCTTATTACTCGGTTTAAATGCCTTTATAATCCCATTATTGAATTTATTTTGAATTGTTTTTACATTTTTTGATTAAAACAGATTGTAATTGATTGTTTGCCTCGGGAAACATGGAGCGAAAACCATCCATTGTCAAGAAAAGATCATTTATAGTCACTCATGCCTAGAAAAGCCTTATTACTCGGTTTAAATGCCTTTATAATCCCATTATTGAATTTATTTTGAATTGTTTTTACATTTTTTGATTAAAACAGATTGTAATTGTTTGTTTGCCTCGGGAAACATGGAGCGAAAGCCATCCATTGTCAAGAAAAGATCATTTATAGCCACTCATACCTAGAAAAGCCTTATTACTAGGGTTTAAATGCCTTTATAATCCCATTATTGAATTTATTTTGAATTTTTTTTACATTTTTTGATTAAAACATAGTTTAATCGATTGTTTGCCTCGGGAAACATGGAGAAAAACCCATCCATTGTCAAGAATAGATCATTTATAGTCACTTATGCCTAGAAAAGCCTTATTACTAGGTGTAAAAGCTTTTATAATCCCATTATTGAAGTTATTTTGAATTGTTTTTACATTTTATGATTAAAGCAGATTGTAATTGATTGTTTGCCTCGGGAAACATGGAGCGAAAGCCATCCATTGTCAAGAAAAGATCATTTATAGCCTCTCATGCCTAGAAAAACCTTATTACTCGGTTTAAATGCCTTTATAATCCCGTTATTGAATTTATTTTGAATTTTTTTTACTTTTTTTGATTAAAACATATTGTAATTAATTGTTTGCCTAGGGAAACATGGAGCAAAACCCATCCATTGTCAAGAATAGATCATTTATAGTCACTCATGCCTAGAAAAGCCTTATTACTCGGTTTAAATGCTTTTATAATCCCATTATTGAGTTTATTTTGAATTGTTTTTACATTTTTTGATTAAAACAGATTGTAATTGATTGTTTGCCTCGGGAAACATGGAGCGAAAGCCATCCATTGTCAAGAAAAAGTTCATTTATAGTCACTCATGCCTAGAAAAGCCTTATTACTCGGTTTAAATGCCTTTATAATCCCATTATTGAATTTGTTTTGAATTTTTTTTACATTTTTTGATTAAAGCATAGTTTAATTGATTGTTTGCCTCGGGAAACATGGAGCGAAAGCCATCCATTGTCAAGAAAAGATCATTTATAGCCACTCATGCCTAGAAAAGCCTTATTACTCGGTTTAAATGCCTTTATAATCTCATTATTGAATTTATTTTGAATTGTTTTTACATTTTTTCATTAAAACAGATTGTAATTGATTGTTTGCCTCGGGAAACATGGAGCGAAAACCATCCGTTGTCGAGAAAAGATCATTTATAGTCACTCATGCCTAGAAAAGTCTTATTACTCGGTTTAAATGCCTTTATAATCCCATTATTGAATTTATTTTGAATTCTTTTTACATTTTTTGATTAAAACAGATTGTAATTGATTGTTTGCCTCGGGAAACATGGAGCGAAAGCCATCCATTGTCAAGAAAAGATCATTTATAGCCACTCATGCCTTGAAAAGCCTTATTACTCGGTTTAAATGCCTTTATAATCCCATTATTGAATTTATTTTGAATTGTTTTTACATTTTTTGATTAAAACAGATTGTAATTGATTGTTTGCCGTGGGAAACATGGAGCGAAAGCCATCAATTGTCAAGAAAAGATCATTTATAGTCGCTCATGCCTAGAAAAGCCTTATTACTCGGTTTAAATGCCTTTATAATCCCCTTATTGAAGTTATTTTGAATTGTTTTTATATTTTTTGATTAAAACAGATTGTAATTGATTGTTTGCCTCGGGAAATATGGAGCGAAAGCCATCCATTGTCAAGAAAAGATCATTTATAGCCACTCATGCCTAGAAAAGCCTTATTACTAGGGTTTAAATGCCTTTATAATCCCATTATTGAATTTATTTTGAATTGTTTTTATATTTTTTGATTAAAACAGATTGTAATTGATTGTTTGCCGTGGGAAACATGGAGCGAAAGCCATCCATTGTCAAGAAAAGATCATTTATAGTCACTCATGCCTAGAAAAGCCTTATTACTCGGTTTAAATGCCTTTATAATCCCATTATTGAATTTATTTTGAATTTTTTTTACATTTTTTGATTAAAACAGATTGTAATTGATTGTTTACCTCGGGAAACATGGAGCGAAAGCCATCCATAGTCAAGAAAAGTTCATTTATAGTCACTTATGCCTAGCAAAGCCTTATTACTCGGTTTAAATGCCTTTATAATCCCATTATTGAATTTATTTTGAATTTTTTTTTTACATTTTTTGATTAAAACATATTGTAATTGATTGTTTGCCTAAGGAAACATGGAGCAAAACCCATCCATTGTCAAGAATAGATCATTTATAGTCACTCATGCCTAGAAAAGCCTTATTACTCGGTTTAAATGCCTTTATAATCCCATTATTGAATTTATTTTGAATTGTTTTTACATTTTTTGATTAAAACAGATTGTAATTGATTGTTTGCCTCAGGAAACATGGAGCGAAAGCCATCCATTGTCAAGAAAAGATCATTTATAGTCACTCATGCCTAGAAAAGCCTTATTACTCGGTTTAAATGCCTTTATAATCCCATTATTGAATTTATTTTGAATTGTTTTTACATTTTTTGATTAAAACAGATTGTAATTGATTGTTTGCCTCGGGAAACATGGAGCGAAAGCCATCCATTGTCAAGAAAAGATCATTTATAGTCACTCATGCCTAGAAAAGCCTTATTACTCGATTTAAATGTATTTATAATCCCATTATTGAAGTTATTTTGAATTGTTTTTATATTTTTTGATTAAAACAGATTGTAATTGATTGATTTCCTTGGGAAACATGGAGCGAAAGCCATCCATCGTCAAGAAAAGTTCATTTATAGTCACTCATGCCTAGAAAAGCCTTAATACTCGTTTTAAATGCTTTTATAATCCCATAATTGAATTTAATTTGAATCTTTTTACATTTTTTTATTAAAACAGATTCTAATTGATTGTTTGCCTCGGGAAACGTGGAGTGAAAGCCATCCATTGTCAAGAAAAGATCATTTATAGTCACTCATGCCTAGAAAAGCCTTATTACTCGGTTTAAATGCCTTTATAATCCCATTATTGAATTTGTTTTGAATTTTTTTTACATTTTTTGATTAAAACATAGTTTAATCGATTGTTTGCCTCGGGAAACATGGAGAAAAACCCATCCATTGTCAAGAATAGATCATTTATAGTCACTTATGCCTAGAAAAGCCTTATTACTAGGTTTACAAGCTTTTATAATCCCATTATTGAAGTTATTTTGAATTGTTTTTACATTTTATGATTAAAGCAGATTGTAATTGATTGTTTGCCTCGGGAAACATGGAGCGAAAGCCAGCCATTGTCAAGAAAAGATCATTTATAGTCACTCATGCCTAGAAAAGCCTTATTACTTAGTTTAAATGCCTTTATAATCCCATTATTGAATTTATTTTGAATTGTTTTTACATTTTTGATTAAAACAGATTATAATTGATTGTTTACCTCGTGAAATATGGAGCGAAAGCCATCCATTGTCAAGAAAAGATCATTTATAGTCCGTCATGCCTAGAAAAGCCTTATTACTCGGTTTAAATGCCTTTATAATCTCATTATTGAATTTATTTTGAATTGTTTTTACATTTTTTGACTAAAACAGATTGTAATTGATTGTTTGCCTCGGGAAACATGGAGCGAAAGCCATCCATTGTCAAGAAAAGATCATTTATAGCCACTCATGCCTAGAAAAGCCTTATTACTCGGTTTAAATGCCTTTATAATCCCATTATTGAATTTATTTTGAATTGTTTTTATATTTTTTGATTAAAACAGATTGTAATTGATTGTTTGCCGTGGGAAACATGGAGCGAAAGCCATCCATTGTCAAGAAAAGATCATTTATAGTCACTCATGCCTAGAAAAGCCGTATTACTCGGTTTAAATGCCTTTATAATCCCATTATTGAATTTATTTTGAATTGTTTTTACATTTTTTGATTAAAACAGATTGTAATTGATTGTTTGCCTCGGGAAACATGGAGCGAAAGCCATCCATTGTCAAGAAAAGATCATTTATAGCCACTCATGCCTAGAAAAGCCTTATTACTCGGTTTAAATGCCTTTATAATCCCATTATTGAATTTATTTTGAATTGTTTTTATATTTTTTGATTAAAACAGATTGTAATTGATTGTTTGCCGTGGGAAACATGGAGTGGAAGCCATCCATTGTCAAGAAAAGATCATTTATCGTCACTCATGCCGAGAAAAGCCTTATTACTCGGTTTAAATGCCTTTATAATCCCATTATTGAATTTATTTTGAATTTTTTTTACATTTTTTGATTAAAACAGATTGTAATTGATTGTTTACCTCGGGAAACATGGAGCGAAAGCCATCCATAGTCAAGAGAAGTTCATTTATAGTCACTTATGCCTAGCAAAGCCTTATTACTCGGTTTAAATGCCTTTATAATCCCATTATTGAATTTATTTTGAATTTTTTTTACATTTTTTGATTAAAACATATTGTAATTGATTGTTTGCCTAGGAAAACATGGAGCAAAACCCATCCATTGTCAAGAATAGATCATTTATAGTCACTAGTGCCTAGAAAAGCCTTATTACTCGGTTTAAATGCTTTTATAATCCCATTATTGAATATATTTTGAATTGTTTTTACATTTTTTGATTAAAACAGGTTGTAACTGATTGTTTGCCTCGGGAAACATGGAGCGAAAGCCATCCATTGTCAGAATAGTTCATTTATAGTCACTCATGCCTAGAAAAGCCTTATTACTCGGTTTAAATGCCTTTATAATCCCATTATTGAAGTTATTTTGAATTGTTTTTATATTTTTTGATTAAAACAGATTGTAATTGATTGTTTTCCTTGGGAAACATGGAGCGAAAGCCATCCATTGTCAAGAAAAGTTCATTTATAGTCACTCATGCCTAGAAAAGCCTTAATACTCGTTTTAAATGCTTTTATAATCCCATAATTGAATTTAATTTGAATCTTTTTTACATTTTTTGATTAAAACAGATTCTAATTGATTGTTTGCCTCGGGAAACGTGGAGTGAAAGCCATCCATTGTCAAGAAAAGATCATTTATAGTCACTCATGCCTAGAAAAGCCTTATTACTCGGTTTAAATGCCTTTATAATCCCATTATTGAATTATTTTTGAATTTTTTTAACATTTTTTGATTAAAACATAGTTTAATTGATTGTTTGCCTCGGGAAACATGGAGCAAAACCCATCCATTGTCAAGAATAGATCATTTATAGTCACTCATGCCTAGAAAAGCCTTATTACTAGGTTTAAAAGCTTTTATAATCCCATTATTGAAGTTATTTTGAATTGTTTTTACATTTTATGATTAAAGCAGATTGTAATTGATTGTTTGCCTCGGGAAACATGGAGCGAAAGCCATCCATTGTCAAGAAAAGATCTTTTATAGTCACTCATGCCTAGAAAAGCCTTATTACTTAGTTTAAATGCCTTTATAATCCCATTATTGAATTTATTTTGAATTGTTTTTACATTTTTGATTAAAACAGATTATAATTGATTGTTTGCCTCGTGAAATATGGAGCGAAAGCCATCCATTGTCAAGAAAAGATCATTTATAGTCCCTCATGCCTAGAAAAGCGTTATTACTCGGTTTAAATGCCTTTATAATCTCATTATTGAATTTATTCTGAATTGTTTTTACATTTTTTGATTAAAACAGATTGTAATATATTGTTTGCCTCGGGAAACATGGAGCGAAAGCCATCCATTGTCAAGAAAAGATCATTTATAGCCACTCATGCCTAGAAAAGCCTTATTACTCGGTTTAAATGCCTTTATAATCCCATTATTGAATTTATTTTGAATTGTTTTTACATTTTTTGATTAAAACATATTGTAATTGATTGTTTGCCTCGGGAAACATGGAGCGAAAACCATCCATTGTCAAGAAAAGATCATTTATAGTCACTCATGCCTAGAAAAGCCTTATTACTCGGTTTAAATGCCTTTATAATCCCATTATTGAATTTATTTTGAATTCTTTTTACATTTTTTGATTAAAACAGATTGTAATTGATTGTTTGCCTCGGGAAACATGGAGCAAAACCCATCCATTGTCAAGAATAGATCATTTATAGTCACTAGTGCCTAGAAAAGCCTTATTACTCGGTTTAAATGCTTTTATAATCCCATTATTGAATTTATTTTGAATTGTTTTTACATTTTTTGATTAAAACAGGTTGTAACTGATTGTTTGCCTCGGGAAACATGGAGCGAAAGCCATCCATTGTCAGAATAGTTCATTTATAGTCACTCATGCCTAGAAAAGCCTTATTACTCGGTTTAAATGCCTTTATAATCCCATTATTGAATTTATTTTGAATTGTTTTTATATTTTTTGATTAAAACAGATTGTAATTGATTGTTTGCCGTGGGAAACATGGAGTGGAAGCCATCCATTGTCAAGAAAAGATCATTTATCGTCACTCATGCCGAGAAAAGCCTTATTACTCGGTTTAAATGCCTTTATAATCCCATTATTGAATTTATTTTGAATTTTTTTTACATTTTTTGATTAAAACAGATTGTAATTGATTGTTTACCTCGGGAAACATGGAGCGAAAGCCATCCATAGTCAAGAGAAGTTCATTTATAGTCACTTATGCCTAGCAAAGCCTTATTACTCGGTTTAAATGCCTTTATAATCCCATTATTGAATTTATTTTGAATTTTTTTTACATTTTTTGATTAAAACATATTGTAATTGATTGTTTGCCTAGGGAAACATGGAGCAAAACCCATCCATTGTCAAGAATAGATCATTTATAGTCACTAGTGCCTAGAAAAGCCTTATTACTCGGTTTAAATGCTTTTATAATCCCATTATTGAATTTATTTTGAATTGTTTTTACATTTTTTGATTAAAACAGGTTGTAACTGATTGTTTGCCTCGGGAAACATGGAGCGAAAGCCATCCATTGTCAGAATAGTTCATTTATAGTCACTCATGCCTAGAAAAGCCTTATTACTCGGTTTAAATGCCTTTATAATCCCATTATTGAAGTTATTTTGAATTGTTTTTATATTTTTTGATTAAAACAGATTGTAATTGATTGTTTTCCTTGGGAAACATGGAGCGAAAGCCATCCATTTTCAAGAAAAGTTCATTTATAGTCACTCATGCCTAGAAAAGCCTTAATACTCGTTTTAAATGCTTTTATAATCCCATAATTGAATTTAATTTGAATCTTTTTACATTTTTTGATTAAAACAGATTCTAATTGATTGTTTGCCTCGGGAAACGTGGAGTGAAAGCCATCCATTGTCAAGAAAAGATCATTTATAGTCACTCATGCCTAGAAAAGCCTTATTACTCGGTTTAAATGCCTTTATAATCCCATTATTGAATTATTTTTGAATTTTTTTAACATTTTTTCATTAAAACATAGTTTAATTGATTGTTTGCCTCGGGAAACATGGAGCAAAACCCATCCATTGTCAAGAATAGATCATTTATAGTCACTCATGCCTAGAAAAGCCTTATTACTAGGTTTAAAAGCTTTTATAATCCCATTATTGAAGTTATTTTGAATTGTTTTTACATTTTATGATTAAAGCAGATTGTAATTGATTGTTTGCCTCGGGAAACATGGAGCGAAAGCCATCCATTGTCAAGAAAAGATCTTTTATAGTCACTCATGCCTAGAAAAGCCTTATTACTTAGTTTAAATGCCTTTATAATCCCATTATTGAATTTATTTTGAATTGTTTTTACATTTTTGATTAAAACAGATTATAATTGATTGTTTGCCTTGTGAAATATGGAGCGAAAGCCATCCATTGTCAAGAAAAGATCATTTATAGTCCCTCATGCCGAGAAAAGCCTTATTACTCGGTTTAAATGCCTTTATAATCTCATTATTGAATTTATTCTGAATTGTTTTTACATTTTTTGATTAAAACAGATTGTAATATATTGTTTGCCTCGGGAAACATGGAGCGAAAGCCATCCATTGTCAAGAAAAGATCATTTATAGCCACTCATGCCTAGAAAAGCCTTATTACTCGGTTTAAATGCCTTTATAATCCCATTATTGAATTTATTTTGAATTGTTTTTACATTTTTTGATTAAAACATATTGTAATTGATTGTTTGCCTCGGGAAACATGGAGCGAAAACCATCCATTGTCAAGAAAAGATCATTTATAGTCACTCATGCCTAGAAAAGCCTTATTACTCGGTTTAAATGCCTTTATAATCCCATTATTGAATTTATTTTGAATTCTTTTTACATTTTTTGATTAAAACAGATTGTAATTGATTGTTTGCCTCGGGAAACATGGAGCGAAAGCCATCCATTGTCAAGAAAAGATCATTTATAGCCACTCATGCCTAGAAAAACCTTATTACTCGGTTTAAATGCCTTTATAATCCCATTATTGAAGTTATTTTGAATTGTTTTTATATTTTTTGATTAATACATATTGTAATTGATTGTTTGCCTTGGGCAACATGGAGGGAAAGCCATCCATCGTCAAGAAAAGTTCATTTATAGTCACTCATGCCTAGAAAAGCCTTAATACTCGTTTTAAATGCCTTTATAATCCCATAATTGAATTTAATTTGAATCTTTTTACATTTTTTGATTAAAACAGATTCTAATTGATTGTTTGCCTCGGGAAACGTGGAGTGAAAGCCATCCGTTGTCAAGAAAAGATCATTTATAGTCACTCATGCCTAGAAAAGCCTTAATACTCGTTTTAAATGCTTTTATAATCCCATAATTGAATTTAATTTGAATCTTTTGACATTTTTTGATTAAAACAGATTCTAATTGATTGTTTGCCTCGGGAAACGTGGAGTGAAAGCCATCCATTGTCAAGAAAAGATCATTTATAGTCACTCATGCCTAGAAAAGCCTTATTACTCGGTTTAAATGCCTTTATAATCCCATTATTGAATTTGTTTTGAATTTTTTTTACATTTTTTGATTAAAACATAGTTTAATCGATTGTTTGCCTCGGGAAACATGGAGAAAAACCCATCCATTCTCAATAATAGATCATTTATAGTCACTTATGCCTAGAAAAGCCTTATTACTAGGTTTAAAACCTTTTATAATCCCATTATTGAAGTTATTTTGAATTGTTTTTACATTTTATGATTAAAGCAGATTGTAATTGATTGTTTGCCCCGGGAAACATGGAGCGAAAGCCATCCATTGTCAAGAAAAGATCATTTATAGTCACTCATGCCTAGAAAAGCCTTATTACTTAGTTTAAATGCCTTTATAATCCCATTATTGAATTTATTTTGAATTGTTTTTACATTTTTGATTAAAACAGATTATAATTGATTGTTTGCCTCGTGAAATATGGAGCGAAAGCCATCCATTGTAAAGAAAAGATCATTTATAGTCCCTCATGCCTAGAAAACCCTTATTACTCGGTTTAAATGCCTTTATAATCTCATTATTAAATTTATTCAGAATTGTTTTTACATTTTTTGATTAAAACATATTGTAATTGATTGTTTGCCTCGGGAAACATGGAGCGAAAGCCATCCATTGTCAAGAAAAGATCATTTATAGCCACTCAAGCCTAGAAAAGCCTTAATACTCGTTTTAAATGCCTTTATAATCCCATTATTGAATTTATTTTGAATTGTTTTTACATTTTTTGATTAAAACAGATTGTAATTGATTGTTTGCCTCGGGAAACATGGAGCGAAAACCATCCATTGTCAAGAAAAGATCATTTATAGTCACTCATGCCTAGAAAAGCCGTATTACTCGGTTTAAATGCCTTTATAATCCCATTATTGAATTTATTTTGAATTGTTTTTACATTTTTTGATTAAAACATATTGTAATTGATTGTTTGCCTCGGGAAACATGGAGCGAAAGCCATCCATTGTCAAGAAAAGATCATTTATAGCCACTCATGCCTAGAAAAACCTTATTACTCGGTTTAAATGCCTTTATAATCCCATTATTGAATTTATTTTGAGTTGTTTTTATATTTTTTGATTAAAACAGATTATAATTGATTGTTTGCCTCGGGAAACATGGAGCGAAAACCATCCATTGTCAAGAAAAGATCATTTGTAGTCACTCATGCCTAGAAAAGCCGTATTACTCGGTTTAAATGCCTTTATAATCCCATTATTGAATTTATTTTGAGTTGTTTTTACATTTTTTGATTAAAACAGATTGTAATTGATTGTTTGCCTCAGGAAACATGGAGCGAAAGCCATCCATTGTCAAGAAAAGATCATTTATCGTCACTCATGCCGAGAAAAGCCTTATTACTCGGTTTAAATGCTTTTATAATCCATTATTGAATTTATTTTCAATTTTTTTTACATTTTTTGATTAAAACAGATTGTAATTGATTGTTTACCTCGGGAAACATGGAGCGAAAGCCATCCATAGTCAAGAGAAGTTGATTTATAGTCACTTATGCGTAGCAAAGCCTTATCACTCGGTTTAACTGCCTTTATAATCCCATTATTGAATTTATTTTGAATTTTTTTTACATTTTTTGATTAAAACAGATTGTAATTGATTGTTTACCTCGGGAAACATGGAGCGAAAGCCATCCATAGTCAAGAAAAGTTCATTTATAGTCACTTATGCCTAGCAAAGCCTTATTACTCGGTTTAAATGCCTTTATAATCCCATTATTGAATTTATTTTGAATTTTTTTTACATTTTTTGATTAAAACATAGTTTAATTGATTGTTTGCCTCGGGAAACATGGAGCAAAACCCATCCATTGTGAAGAATAGATCATTTATAGTCACTCATGCCTAGAAAAGCCTTATTACTAGGTTTAAAAGCTTTTATAATCCCATTATTGAATTTATTTTGAATTGTTTTTACATTTTTTGATAAAAACAGATTGTAACTGATTGTTTGCCTCGGGAAACATGGAGCGAAAGCCATCCATTGTCAAGAATAGTTCATTTATAGTCACTCATGCCTAGAAAAGCCTTATTAATCGGTTTAAATGCTTTTATAATCCCATTATTGAAGTTATTTTGAATTGTTTTTATCTTTTTTGATTAAAACAGATTGTAATTGACTGTTTTCCTTGGGAAACATGGAGCGAAAACCATCCATTGTCAAGAAAAGATCATTTATAGTCACTCATGCCTAGAAAAGCCTTATTACTCGGTTTAAATGCCTTTATAATCCCATTATTGAATTTATTTTGAATTCTTTTTACATTTTTTGATTAAAACAGATTGTAATTGATTTTTTGCCTCGGGAAACATTGAGCGAAAGCCATCCATTGTCAAGAAAATATCATTTATAGCCACTCATGCCTAGAAAAACCTTATTACTCAGTTTAAATGCCTTTATAATCCCATTATTAAAGTTATTTTGAATTGTTTTTATATTTTTTGATTAAAACAGATTGTAATTGAATGATTTCCTTGGGAAACATGGAGCGAAAGCCATCCATCGTCAAGAAAAGTTCATTTATAGTCACTCATGCCTAGAAAAGCCTTAATACTCGTTTTAAATGCTTTTATAATCCCATAATTGAATTTAATTTGAATCTTTTTACATTTTTTGATAAAAACAGATTCTAATTGATTGTTTGCCTCGGGAAACGTGGAGTGAAAGCCATCCATTGTCAAGAACAGATCATTTATAGTCACTCATGCCTAGAAAAGCCTTATTACTCGGTTTAAATGCCTTTATAATCCCATTATTGAATTTGTTTTGAATTTTTTTTACATTTTTTGATTAAAACATAGTTTAATCGATTGTTTGCCTCGGGAAACATGGAGAAAAACCCATCCATTGTCAAGAATAGATTATTTATAGTCACTTATGCCTAGAAAAGCCTTATTACTTAGTTTAAATGCCTTTATAATCCCATTATTGAATTTATTTTGAATTGTTTTTACATTTTTGATTAAAACAGATTATAATTGATTGTTTGCCTCGTGAAATATGGAGCGAAAGCCATCCATTGTCAAGAACAGATCATTTATAGTCCCTCATGCCTAGAAAAGCCTTATTACTCGGTTTAAATGCCTTTATAATCTCATTATTGAATTTATTTTGAATTGTTTTTACATTTTTTGATTAAAACAGATTGTAATTGATTGTTTGCCTCGGGAAACATGGAGCGAAAGCCATCCATTGTCAAGAAAAGATCATTTATAGCCACTCATGCCTAGAAAAGCCTTATTACTCGGTTTAAATGCCTTTATAATCCCATTATTGAATTTATTTTGAATTGTTTTTACATTTTTTGATTAAAACAGATTGTAATTGATTGTTTGCCTCGGGAAACATGGAGCGAAAGCCATCCATTGTCAAGAAAAGATCATTTATAGCCACTCATGCCTAGAAAAGCCTTATTACTCGGTTTAAATGCCTTTAAAATCCCATTATTGAATTTATTTTGAATTGTTTTTATATTTTTTGATTAAAACAGATTGTAATTGATTGTTTGCCGTGGGAAACATGGAGCGAAAGCCATCAATTGTCAAGAAAAGATCATTTATCGTCACTCATGCCGAGAAAAGCCTTATTACTCGGTTTAAATGCCTTTATAATCCCATTATTGAATATATTTTGAATTTTTTTTACATTTTTTGATTAAAACAGATTGTAATTGATTGTTTACCTCGGGAAATATGGAGCGAAAGCCAGCCATAGTCAAGAGAAGTTCATTTATAGTCACTTATGCCTAGCAAAGCCTTATCACTCGGTTTAAATGCCTTTATAATCCCATTATTGAATTTATTTTGAATTTTTTTTACATTTTTTGATTAAAACATATTGTAATTGATTGTTTGCCTAGGGAAACATGGAGCAAAACCCATCCATTGTCAAGAATAGATCATTTATAGTCACTAATGCCTAGAAAAGCCTTATTACTCGGTTTAAATGCTTTTATAATCCCATTATTGAATTTATTTTGAATTGTTTTTACATTTTTTGATTAAAACAGGTTGTAACTGATTGTTTGCCTCGGGAAACATGGAGCGAAAGCCATCCATTGTCAGAATAGTTCATTTATAGTCACTCATGCCTAGAAAAGCCTTATTACTCGGTTTAAATGCCTTTATAATCCCATTATTGAAGTTATTTTGAATTGTTTTTATATTTTTTGATTAAAACAGATTGTAATTGATTGTTTTCCTTGGGAAACATGGAGCGAAAGCCATCCATTGTCAAGAAAAGTTCATTTATAGTCACTCATGCCTAGAAAAGCCTTAATACTCGTTTTAAATGCTTTTATAATCCCATAATTGAATTTAATTTGAATCTTTTTACATTTTTTGATTAAAACAGATTCTAATTGATTGTTTGCCTCGGGAAACGTGGAGTGAAAGCCATCCATTGTCAAGAAAAGATCATTTATAGTCACTCATGCCTAGAAAAGCCTTATTACTCGGTTTAAATGCCTTTATAATCCCATTATTGAATTTGTTTTGAATTTTTTTTACATTTTTTGATTAAAACATAGTTTAATCGATTGTTTGCCTCGGGAAACATGGAGAAAAACCCATCCATTCTCAATAATAGATCATTTATAGTAACTTATGCCTAGAAAAGCCTTATTACTAGGTTTAAAACCTTTTATAATCCCATTATTGAAGTTATTTTGAATTGTTTTTACATTTTATGATTAAAGCAGATTGTAATTGATTGTTTGCCTCGGGAAACATGGAGCGAAAGCCATCCATTGTCAAGAAAAGATCATTTATAGTCACTCATGCCTAGAAAAGCCTTATTACTTAGTTTAAATGCCTTTATAATCCCATTATTGAATTTATTTTGAATTGTTTTTACATTTTTGATTAAAACAGATTATAATTGATTGTTTGCCACGTGAAATATGGAGCGAAAGCCATCCATTGTCAAGAAAAGATCATTTATAGTCACTCATGCCTAGAAAAGCCTTATTAACCGGTTTAAATGCCTTTATAATCCCATTATCAAATTTATTTTGAATTTTTTTTACATTTTTTAATTAAAACAGATTGTAATTGATTGTTTGCCTCGTGAAATATGGAGCGAAAGCCATCCATTGTCAAGAAAAGTTCATTTATAGTCCCTCATGCCTAGAAAAGCCTTATTACTCGGTTTAAATGCCTTTATAATCTCATTATTGAATTTATTTTGAATTGTTTTTACATTTTTTGATTAAAACATATTGTAATTGATTGTTTGCCTCGGGAAACATAGAGCGAAAGCCATCCATTGTCAAGAAAAGATCATTTATAGCCACTCATGCCTAGAAAAGCCTTATTACTCGGTTTAAATGCCTTTATAATCCCATTATTGAATTTATTTTGAATTGTTTTTACATTTTTTGATTAAAACAGATTGTAATTGATTGTTTGCCTCGGGAAACATGGAGCGAAAACCATCCATTGTCAAGAAAAGATCATTTATAGTCACTCATGCCTAGAAAAGCCGTATTACTCGGTTTAAATGCCTTTATAATCCCATTATTGAATTTATTTTGAATTGTTTTTACATTTTTTGATTAAAACAGATTCTAATTGATTGTTTGCCTCGGGAAACATGGAGCGAAAGCCATCCATTATCAAGAAAAGATCATTTATAGCCACTTATGCCTAGAAAAGCCTTATTACTCGGTTTAAATGCCTTTATAATCCCATTATTGAATTTATTTTGAATTGTTTTTATATTTTTTGATTAAAACAGATTGTAATTGATTGTTTGCCGTGGGAAACATGGAGCGAAAGCCATCCATTGTCAAGAAAAGATCATTTATCGTCACTCATGCCGAGAAAAGCCTTATTACTCGGTTTAAATGCCTTTATAATCCCATTATTGAATTTATTTTCAATTTTTTTTTACATTTTTTGATTAAAACAGATTGTAATTGATTGTTTGCCTCGGGAAACATGGAGCGAAAGCCATCCATAGTCAAGAGAAGTTCATTTATAGTCACTTATGCCTAGCAAAGCCTTATCACTCGGTTTAACTGCCTTTATAATCCCATTATTGAATTTATTTTGAATTTTTTTTACATTTTTTGATTAAAACATATTGTAATTGATTGTTTGCCTAGGGAAACATGGAGCGAAAGCCATCCATTGTCAAGAAAAGATCATTTATAGTCACTCATGCCTAGAAACGCCTTATTACTCGGTTTAAATGCTTTTATAATCCCATTATTGAATTTATTTTGAATTGTTTTTACATTTTTTTGATAAAAACAGATTGTAACTGATTGTTTGCCTCGGGAAACATGGAGCGAAAGCCATCCATTGTCAAGAATAGTTCATTTATAGTCACTCATGCCTAGAAAAGCCTTATTACTCGGTTTAAATGCCTTTATAATCCCATTATTGAAGTTATTTTGAATTGTTTTTATCTTTTTTGATTAAAACAGATTGTAATTGATTGTTTTCCTTGGGAAACATGGAGCGAAAGCCATCCATTGTCAAGAAAAGTTCATTTATAGTCACTCATGCCTAGAAAAGCCTTAATACTCGTTTTAAATGCTTTTATAATCCCATAATTGAATTTAATTTGAATCTTTTTACATTTTTTGATTAAAACAGATTCTAATTGATTGTTTGCCTCGGGAAACGTGGAGTGAAAGCCATCCACTGTCAAGAAAAGATCATTTATAGTCACTCATGCCTAGAAAAGCCTTATTACTCGGTTTAAATGCCTTTATAATCCCATTATTGAATTTATTTTGAATTTTTTTTACATTTTTTGATTAAAACATACTGTAATTGATTGTTTGCCTTGGGAAACATGAGCAAAAGACATCCATTGTCAAGAATAGATCATTTATAGTCACTTATGCCTAGAAAAGCCTTATTACTCGGTTTAAATGCTTTTATAATCCCATTATTGAATTTATTTTGAATTGTTTTTACATTTTTTGATTAAAATAGATTGTAATTGATTGTTTGCCTCGGGAAACATGGAGCGAAAGCCTTCCATTGTCAAGAAAAGATCATTTATAGTCACTCATGCCTAGAAAAGCCTTATTACTTAGTTTAAATGCCTTTATAATCCCATTATTTAATTTATTTTGAATTGTTTTTACATTTTTTGATTAAAACAGATTGTAATTGATTGTTTGCCTCGGGAAATATGGAGCGAAACCCATCCATTGTCAAGAAAAGATCATTTATAGTCACTCATGCCTAGAAAAGCCTTATTACTCGGTTTAAATGCCTTTATAATCCCATTATTGAATTTAATTTGAATTGTTTTTACATTTCTTGATTAAAACAGATTGTAATTGATTGTTTGCCTCGGGAAACATGGAGCGAAAGCCATCCATTGTCAATAAAAGATCATTTATAGTCACTCATGCCTAGAAAAGCCTTATTACTCGGTTTAAATGCCTTTATAATCCCATTATTGAATTTGTTTTGAATTTTTTTTACATTTTTTGATTAAAACATAGTTTAATCGATTGTTTGCCTCGGGAAACATGGAGAAAAACCCATCCATTCTCAATAATAGATCATTTATAGTCACTTATGCCTAGAAAAGCCTTATTACTAGGTTTAAAACCTTTTATAATCCCATTATTGAAGTTATTTTGAATTGTTTTTACATTTTATGATTAAAGCAGATTGTAATTGATTGTTTGCCTCGGGAAACATGGAGCGAAAGCCATCCATTGTCAAGAAAAGATCATTTATAGTCACTCATGCCTAGAAAAGCCTTATTACTTAGTTTAAATGCCTTTATAATCCCATTACTGAATTTATTTTGAATTGTTTTTACATTTTTGATTAAAACAGATTATAATTGATTGTTTGCCTCGTGAAATATGGAGCGAAAGCCATCCATTGTCAAGAAAAGATCATTTATAGTCACTCATGCCTAGAAAAGCCTTATTACCCGGTTTAAATGCCTTTATAATCCCATTATCAAATTTATTTTGAATTTTTTTTACATTTTTTGATTAAAACAGATTGTAATTGATTGTTTGCCTCGTGAAATATGGAGCGAAAGCCATCCATTGTCAAGAAAAGATCATTTATAGTCCCTCATGCCTAGAAAAGCCTTATTACTCGGTTTAAATGCCTTTATAATCTCATTATTGAATTTATTTTGAATTGTTTTTACATTTTTTGATTAAAACATATTGTAATTGATTGTTTGCCTCGGGAAACATAGAGCGAAAGCCATCCATTGTCAAGAAAAGATCATTTATAGCCACTCATGCCTAGAAAAGCCTTATTACTCGGTTTAAATGCCTTTATAATCCCATTATTGAATTTATTTTGAATTGTTTTTACATTTTTTGATTAAAACAGATTGTAATTGATTGTTTGCCTCGGGAAACATGGAGCGAAAACCATCCATTGTCAAGAAAAGATCATTTATAGTCACTCATGCCTAGAAAAGCCGTATTACTCGGTTTAAATGCCTTTATAATCCCATTATTGAATTTATTTTGAATTGTTTTTACATTTTTTGATTAAAACAGATTCTAATTGATTGTTTGCCTCGGGAAACGTGGAGGGAAAGCCATCCATTGTCAAGAAAGATCATTTATAGTCACTCATGCCTAGAAAAGCCTTAATACTCGTTTTAAATGCTTTTATAATCCCATAATTGAATTTAATTTGAATCTTTTTACATTTTTTGATTAAAACAGATTCTAATTGATTGTTTGCCTCGGGAAACGT
The DNA here is from genome assembly GCF_053813885.1 of Theobroma cacao. Classification (NCBI taxonomy): domain Eukaryota; kingdom Viridiplantae; phylum Streptophyta; class Magnoliopsida; order Malvales; family Malvaceae; genus Theobroma; species Theobroma cacao. The sequence continues at coordinate 28,721,404 of NC_142645.1, read as the reverse complement.
GGAGTGAAAGCCATCCATTGTCAAGAAAAGATCATTTATAGTCACTCATGCCTAGAAAAGCCTTATTACTCGGTTTAAATGCCTTTATAATCCCATTATTGAATTTGTTTTGAATTTTTTTTACATTTTTTGATTAAAACATAGTTTAATCGATTGTTTGCCTCGGGAAACATGGAGAAAAACCCATCCATTCTCAATAATAGATCATTTATAGTCACTTATGCCTAGAAAAGCCTTATTACTAGGTTTAAAACCTTTTATAATCCCATTATTGAAGTTATTTTGAATTGTTTTTACATTTTATGATTAAAGCAGATTGTAATTGATTGTTTGCCTCGGGAAACATGGAGCGAAAGCCATCCATTGTCAAGAAAAGATCATTTATAGTCACTCATGCCTAGAAAAGCCTTATTACTTAGTTTAAATGCCTTTATAATCCCATTATTGAATTTATTTTGAATTGTTTTTACATTTTTGATTAAAACAGATTATAATTGATTGTTTGCCTCGTGAAATATGGAGCGAAAGCCATCCATTGTCAAGAAAAGATCATTTATAGTCACTCATGCCTAGAAAAGCCTTATTACCCGGTTTAAATGCCTTTATAATCCCATTATCAAATTTATTTTGAATTTTTTTTACATTTTTTGATTAAAACAGATTGTAATTGATTGTTTGCCTCGTGAAATATGGAGCGAAAGCCATCCATTGTCAAGAAAAGATCATTTATAGTCCCTCATGCCTAGAAAAGCCTTATTACTCGGTTTAAATGCCTTTATAATCTCATTATTGAATTTATTTTGAATTGTTTTTACATTTTTTGATTAAAACATATTGTAATTGATTGTTTGCCTCGGGAAACATAGAGCGAAAGCCATCCATTGTCAAGAAAAGATCATTTATAGCCACTCATGCCTAGAAAAGCCTTATTACTCGGTTTAAATGCCTTTATAATCCCATTATTGAATTTATTTTGAATTGTTTTTACATTTTTTGATTAAAATAGATTGTAATTGATTGTTTGCCTCGGGAAACATGGAGCGAAAATCATCCATTGTCAAGAAAAGATCATTTATAGTCACTCATGCCTAGAAAAGCCGTATTACTCGGTTTAAATGCCTTTATAATCCCATTATTGAATTTATTTTGAATTGTTTTTACATTTTTTGATTAAAACAGATTCTAATTGATTGTTTGCCTCGGGAAACATGGAGCGAAAGCCATCCATTGTCAAGAAAAGATCATTTATAGCCACTCATGCCTAGAAAAGCCTTATTACTCGGTTTAAATGCCTTTATAATCCCATTATTGAATTTATTTTGAATTGTTTTTATATTTTTTGATTAAAACAGATTGTAATTGATTGTTTGCCGTGGGAAACATGGAGCGAAAGCCATCCATTGTCAAGAAAAGATCATTTATCGTCACTCATGCCGAGAAAAGCCTTATTACTCGGTTTAAATGCCTTTATAATCCCATTATTGAATTTATTTTCAATTTTTTTTTACATTTTTTGATTAAAACAGATTGTAATTGATTGTTTGCCTCGGGAAACATGGAGCGAAAGCCATCCATAGTCAAGAGAAGTTCATTTATAGTCACTTATGCCTAGCAAAGCCTTATCACTCGGTTTAACTGCCTTTATAATCCCATTATTGAATTTATTTTGAATTTTTTTTACATTTTTTGATTAAAACATATTGTAATTGATTATTTGCCTAGGGAAACATGGAGCGAAAGCCATCCATTGTCAAGAATAGTTCATTTATAGTCACTCATGCCTAGAAAAGCCTTATTACTCGGTTTAAATGCCTTTATAATCCCATTATTGAAGTTATTTTGAATTGTTTTTATCTTTTTTGATTAAAACAGATTGTAATTGATTGTTTTCCTTGGGAAACATGGAGCGAAAGCCATCCATTGTCAAGAAAAGTTCATTTATAGTCACTCATGCCTAGAAAAGCCTTAATACTCGTTTTAAATGCTTTTATAATCCCATAATTGAATTTAATTTGAATCTTTTTACATTTTTTGATTAAAACAGATTCTAATTGATTGTTTGCCTCGGGAAACGTGGAGTGAAAGCCATCCACTGTCAAGAAAAGATCATTTATAGTCACTCATGCCTAGAAAAGCCTTATTACTTGGTTTAAATGCCTTTATAATCCCATTATTGAATTTATTTTGAATTTTTTTTACATTTTTTGATTAAAACATACTGTAATTGATTGTTTGCCTTGGGAAACATGAGCAAAAGACATCCATTGTCAAGAATAGATCATTTATAGTCACTTACGCCTAGAAAAGCCTTATTACTCGGTTTAAATGCTTTTATAATCCCATTATTGAATTTATTTTGAATTGTTTTTACATTTTTTGATTAAAATAGATTGTAATTGATTGTTTGCCTCGGGAAACATGGAGCGAAAGCCTTCCATTGTCAAGAAAAGATCATTTATAGTCACTCATGCCTAGAAAAGCCTTATTACTTAGTTTAAATGCCTTTATAATCCCATTATTTAATTTATTTTGAATTGTTTTTACATTTTTTGATTAAAACAGATTGTAATTGATTGTTTGCCTCGGGAAATATGGAGCGAAACCCATCCATTGTCAAGAAAAGATCATTTATAGTCACTCATGCCTAGAAAAGCCTTATTACTCGGTTTAAATGCCTTTATAATCCCATTATTGAATTTAATTTGAATTGTTTTTACATTTCTTGATTAAAACAGATTGTAATTGATTGTTTGCCTCGGGAAACATGGAGCGAAAGCCATCCATTGTCAATAAAAGATCATTTATAGTCACTCATGCCTAGAAAAGCCTTATTACTCGGTTTAAATGCCTTTATAATCCCATTATTGAATTTGTTTTGAATTTTTTTTACATTTTTTGATTAAAACATAGTTTAATCGATTGTTTGCCTCGGGAAACATGGAGAAAAACCCATCCATTCTCAATAATAGATCATTTATAGTCACTTATGCCTAGAAAAGCCTTATTACTAGGTTTAAAACCTTTTATAATCCCATTATTGAAGTTATTTTGAATTGTTTTTACATTTTATGATTAAAGCAGATTGTAATTGATTGTTTGCCTCGGGAAACATGGAGCGAAAGCCATCCATTGTCAAGAAAAGATCATTTATAGTCACTCATGCCTAGAAAAGCCTTATTACTTAGTTTAAATGCCTTTATAATCCCATTATTGAATTTATTTTGAATTGTTTTTACATTTTTGATTAAAACAAATTATAATTGATTGTTTGCCTCGTGAAATATGGAGCGAAAGCCATCCATTGTCAAGAAAAGATCATTTATAGTCACTCATGCCTAGAAAAGCCTTATTACCCGGTTTAAATGCCTTTATAATCCCATTATCAAATTTATTTTGAATTTTTTTTACATTTTTTGATTAAAACAGATTGTAATTGATTGTTTGCCTCGTGAAATATGGAGCGAAAGCCATCCATTGTCAAGAAAAGATCATTTATAGTCCCTCATGCCTAGAAAAGCCTTATTACTCGGTTTAAATGCCTTTATAATCTCATTATTGAATTTATTTTGAATTGTTTTTACATTTTTTGATTAAAACATATTGTAATTGATTGTTTGCCTCGGGAAACATAGAGCGAAAGCCATCCATTGTCAAGAAAAGATCATTTATAGCCACTCATGCCTAGAAAAGCCTTATTACTCGGTTTAAATGCCTTTATAATCCCATTATTGAATTTATTTTGAATTGTTTTTACATTTTTTGATTAAAACAGATTGTAATTGATTGTTTGCCTCGGGAAACATGGAGCGAAAACCATCCATTGTCAAGAAAAGATCATTTATAGTCACTCATGCCTAGAAAAGCCGTATTACTCGGTTTAAATGCCTTTATAATCCCATTATTGAATTTATTTTGAATTGTTTTTACATTTTTTGATTAAAACAGATTCTAATTGATTGTTTGCCTCGGGAAACATGGAGCGAAAGCCATCCATTGTCAAGAAAAGATCATTTATAGCCACTCATGCCTAGAAAAGCCTTATTACTCGGTTTAAATGCCTTTATAATCCCATTATTGAATTTATTTTGAATTGTTTTTATATTTTTTGATTAAAACAGATTGTAATTGATTGTTTGCCGTGGGAAACATGGAGCGAAAGCCATCCATTGTCAAGAAAAGATCATTTATCGTCACTCATGCCGAGAAAAGCCTTATTACTCGGTTTAAATGCCTTTATAATCCCATTATTGAATTTATTTTCAATTTTTTTTTACATTTTTTGATTAAAACAGATTGTAATTGATTGTTTGCCTCGGGAAACATGGAGCGAAAGCCATCCATAGTCAAGAGAAGTTCATTTATAGTCACTTATGCCTAGCAAAGCCTTATCACTCGGTTTAACTGCCTTTATAATCCCATTATTGAATTTATTTTGAATTTTTTTTACATTTTTTGATTAAAACATATTGTAATTGATTGTTTGCCTAGGGAAACATGGAGCGAAACCCATCCATTGTCAAGAATAGATCATTTATAGTCACTCATGCCTAGAAACGCCTTATTACTCGGTTTAAATGCTTTTATAATCCCATTATTGAATTTATTTTGAATTGTTTTTACATTTTTTGATAAAAACAGATTGTAACTGATTGTTTGCCTCGGGAAACATGGAGCGAAAGCCATCCATTGTCAAGAATAGTTCATTTATAGTCACTCATGCCTAGAAAAGCCTTATTACTCGGTTTAAATGCCTTTATAATCCCATTATTGAAGTTATTTTGAATTGTTTTTATCTTTTTTGATTAAAACAGATTGTAATTGATTGTTTTCCTTGGGAAACATGGAGCGAAAGCCATCCATTGTCAAGAAAAGTTCATTTATAGTCACTCATGCCTAGAAAAGCCTTAATACTCGTTTTAAATGCTTTTATAATCCCATAATTGAATTTAATTTGAATCTTTTTACATTTTTTGATTAAAACAGATTCTAATTGATTGTTTGCCTCGGGAAACGTGGAGTGAAAGCCATCCACTGTCAAGAAAAGATCATTTATAGTCACTCATGCCTAGAAAAGCCTTATTACTCGGTTTAAATGCCTTTATAATCCCATTATTGAATTTATTTTGAATTTTTTTTACATTTTTTGATTAAAACATACTGTAATTGATTGTTTGCCTTGGGAAACATGAGCAAAAGACATCCATTGTCAAGAATAGATCATTTATAGTCACTTATGCCTAGAAAAGCCTTATTACTCGGTTTAAATGCTTTTATAATCCCATTATTGAATTTATTTTGAATTGTTTTTACATTTTTTGATTAAAATAGATTGTAATTGATTGTTTGCCTCAGGAAACATGGAGCGAAAGCCTTCCATTGTCAAGAAAAGATCATTTATAGTCACTCATGCCTAGAAAAGCCTTATTACTTAGTTTAAATGCCTTTATAATCCCATTATTTAATTTATTTTGAATTGTTTTTACATTTTTTGATTAAAACAGATTGTAATTGATTGTTTGCCTCGGGAAATATGGAGCGAAACCCATCCATTGTCAAGAAAAGATCATTTATAGTCACTCATGCCTAGAAAAGCCTTATTACCCGGTTTAAATGCCTTTATAATCCCATTATCAAATTTATTTTGAATTTTTTTTACATTTTTTGATTAAAACAGATTGTAATTGATTGTTTGCCTCGTGAAATATGGAGCGAAAGCCATCCATTGTCAAGAAAAGATCATTTATAGTCCCTCATGCCTAGAAAAGCCTTATTACTCGGTTTAAATGCCTTTATAATCTCATTATTGAATTTATTTTGAATTGTTTTTACATTTTTTGATTAAAACATATTGTAATTGATTGTTTGCCTCGGGAAACATAGAGCGAAAGCCATCCATTGTCAAGAAAAGATCATTTATAGCCACTCATGCCTAGAAAAGCCTTATTACTCGGTTTAAATGCCTTTATAATCCCATTATTGAATTTATTTTGAATTGTTTTTACATTTTTTGATTAAAATAGATTGTAATTGATTGTTTGCCTCGGGAAACATGGAGCGAAAATCATCCATTGTCAAGAAAAGATCATTTATAGTCACTCATGCCTAGAAAAGCCGTATTACTCGGTTTAAATGCCTTTATAATCCCATTATTGAATTTATTTTGAATTGTTTTTACATTTTTTGATTAAAACAGATTCTAATTGATTGTTTGCCTCGGGAAACATGGAGCGAAAGCCATCCATTGTCAAGAAAAGATCATTTATAGCCACTCATGCCTAGAAAAGCCTTATTACTCGGTTTAAATGCCTTTATAATCCCATTATTGAATTTATTTTGAATTGTTTTTATATTTTTTGATTAAAACAGATTGTAATTGATTGTTTGCCGTGGGAAACATGGAGCGAAAGCCATCCATTGTCAAGAAAAGATCATTTATCGTCACTCATGCCGAGAAAAGCCTTATTACTCGGTTTAAATGCCTTTATAATCCCATTATTGAATTTATTTTCAATTTTTTTTTACATTTTTTGATTAAAACAGATTGTAATTGATTGTTTGCCTCGGGAAACATGGAGCGAAAGCCATCCATAGTCAAGAGAAGTTCATTTATAGTCACTTATGCCTAGCAAAGCCTTATCACTCGGTTTAACTGCCTTTATAATCCCATTATTGAATTTATTTTGAATTTTTTTTACATTTTTTGATTAAAACATATTGTAATTGATTGTTTGCCTAGGGAAACATGGAGCGAAAGCCATCCATTGTCAAGAATAGTTCATTTATAGTCACTCATGCCTAGAAAAGCCTTATTACTCGGTTTAAATGCCTTTATAATCCCATTATTGAAGTTATTTTGAATTGTTTTTATCTTTTTTGATTGAAACAGATTGTAATTGATTGTTTTCCTTGGGAAACATGGAGCGAAAGCCATCCATTGTCAAGAAAAGTTCATTTATAGTCACTCATGCCTAGAAAAGCCTTAATACTCGTTTTAAATGCTTTTATAATCCCATAATTGAATTTAATTTGAATCTTTTTAAATTTTTTGATTAAAACAGATTCTAATTGATTGTTTGCCTCGGGAAACGTGGAGTGAAAGCCATCCACTGTCAAGAAAAGATCATTTATAGTCACTCATGCCTAGAAAAGCCTTATTACTCGGTTTAAATGCCTTTATAATCCCATTATTGAATTTATTTTGAATTTTTTTTACATTTTTTGATTAAAACATACTGTAATTGATTGTTTGCCTTGGGAAACATGAGCAAAAGACATCCATTGTCAAGAATAGATCATTTATAGTCACTTACGCCTTGAAAAGCCTTATTACTCGGTTTAAATGCTTTTATAATCCCATTATTGAATTTATTTTGAATTGTTTTTACATTTTTTGATTAAAATAGATTGTAATTGATTGTTTGCCTCGGGAAACATGGAGCGAAAGCCTTCCATTGTCAAGAAAAGATCATTTATAGTCACTCATGCCTAGAAAAGCCTTATTACTTAGTTTAAATGCCTTTATAATCCCATTATTTAATTTATTTTGAATTGTTTTTACATTTTTTGATTAAAGCAGATTGTAATTGATTGTTTGCCTCGGGAAACATGGAGCGAAAGCCATCCATTGTCAAGAAAAGATCATTTATAGTCACTCATGCCTAGAAAAGCCTTATTACTTAGTTTAAATGCCTTTATAATCCCATTATTGAATTTATTTTGAATTGTTTTTACATTTTTGATTAAAACAAATTATAATTGATTGTTTGCCTCGTGAAATATGGAGCGAAAGCCATCCATTGTCAAGAAAAGATCATTTATAGTCACTCATGCCTAGAAAAGCCTTATTACCCGGTTTAAATGCCTTTATAATCCCATTATCAAATTTATTTTGAATTTTTTTTACATTTTTTGATTAAAACAGATTGTAATTGATTGTTTGCCTCGTGAAATATGGAGCGAAAGCCATCCATTGTCAAGAAAAGATCATTTATAGTCCCTCATGCCTAGAAAAGCCTTATTACTCGGTTTAAATGCCTTTATAATCTCATTATTGAATTTATTTTGAATTGTTTTTACATTTTTTGATTAAAACATATTGTAATTGATTGTTTGCCTCGGGAAACATAGAGCGAAAGCCATCCATTGTCAAGAAAAGATCATTTATAGCCACTCATGCCTAGAAAAGCCTTATTACTCGGTTTAAATGCCTTTATAATCCCATTATTGAATTTATTTTGAATTGTTTTTACATTTTTTGATTAAAACAGATTGTAATTGATTGTTTGCCTCGGGAAACATGGAGCGAAAACCATCCATTGTCAAGAAAAGATCATTTATAGTCACTCATGCCTAGAAAAGCCGTATTACTCGGTTTAAATGCCTTTATAATCCCATTATTGAATTTATTTTGAATTGTTTTTACATTTTTTGATTAAAACAGATTCTAATTGATTGTTTGCCTCGGGAAACATGGAGCGAAAGCCATCCATTGTCAAGAAAAGATCATTTATAGCCACTCATGCCTAGAAAAGCCTTATTACTCGGTTTAAATGCCTTTATAATCCCATTATTGAATTTATTTTGAATTGTTTTTATATTTTTTGATTAAAACAGATTGTAATTGATTGTTTGCCGTGGGAAACATGGAGCGAAAGCCATCCATTGTCAAGAAAAGATCATTTATCGTCACTCATGCCGAGAAAAGCCTTATTACTCGGTTTAAATGCCTTTATAATCCCATTATTGAATTTATTTTCAATTTTTTTTTACATTTTTTGATTAAAACAGATTGTAATTGATTGTTTGCCTCGGGAAACATGGAGCGAAAGCCATCCATAGTCAAGAGAAGTTCATTTATAGTCACTTATGCCTAGCAAAGCCTTATCACTCGGTTTAACTGCCTTTATAATCCCATTATTGAATTTATTTTGAATTTTTTTTACATTTTTTGATTAAAACATATTGTAATTGATTGTTTGCCTAGGGAAACATGGAGCGAAACCCATCCATTGTCAAGAATAGATCATTTATAGTCACTCATGCCTAGAAACGCCTTATTACTCGGTTTAAATGCTTTTATAATCCCATTATTGAATTTATTTTGAATTGTTTTTACATTTTTTGATAAAAACAGATTGTAACTGATTGTTTGCCTCGGGAAACATGGAGCGAAAGCCATCCATTGTCAAGAATAGTTCATTTATAGTCACTCATGCCTAGAAAAGCCGTATTACTCGGTTTAAATGCCTTTATAATCCCATTATTGAATTTATTTTGAATTGTTTTTACATTTTTTGATTAAAACAGATTCTAATTGATTGTTTGCCTCGGGAAACGTGGAGGGAAAGCCATCCATTGTCAAGAAAGATCATTTATAGTCACTCATGCCTAGAAAAGCCTTAATACTCGTTTTAAATGCTTTTATAATCCCATAATTGAATTTAATTTGAATCTTTTTACATTTTTTGATTAAAACAGATTCTAATTGATTGTTTGCCTCGGGAAACGTGGAGTGAAAGCCATCCATTGTCAAGAAAAGATCATTTATAGTCACTCATGCCTAGAAAAGCCTTATTACTCGGTTTAAATGCCTTTATAATCCCATTATTGAATTTATTTTGAATTGTTTTTACATTTTTTGATTAAAACAGATTGTAATTGATTGTTTGCCTCGGGAAACATGGAGCGAAAACCATCCATTGTCAAGAAAAGATCATTTATAGTCACTCATGCCTAGAAAAGCCGTATTACTCGGTTTAAATGCCTTTATAATCCCATTATTGAATTTATTTTGAATTGTTTTTACATTTTTTGATTAAAACAGATTCTAATTGATTGTTTGCCTCGGGAAACGTGGAGGGAAAGCCATCCATTGTCAAGAAAGATCATTTATAGTCACTCATGCCTAGAAAAGCCTTAATACTCGTTTTAAATGCTTTTATAATCCCATAATTGAATTTAATTTGAATCTTTTTACATTTTTTGATTAAAACAGATTCTAATTGATTGTTTGCCTCGGGAAACGTGGAGTGAAAGCCATCCATTGTCAAGAAAAGATCATTTATAGTCACTCATGCCTAGAAAAGCCTTATTACTCGGTTTAAATGCCTTTATAATCCCATTATTGAATTTGTTTTGAATTTTTTTTACATTTTTTGATTAAAACATAGTTTAATCGATTGTTTGCCTCGGGAAACATGGAGAAAAACCCATCCATTCTCAATAATAGATCATTTATAGTCACTTATGCCTAGAAAAGCCTTATTACTAGGTTTAAAACCTTTTATAATCCCATTATTGAAGTTATTTTGAATTGTTTTTACATTTTATGATTAAAGCAGATTGTAATTGATTGTTTGCCTCGGGAAACATGGAGCGAAAGCCATCCATTGTCAAGAAAAGATCATTTATAGTCACTCATGCCTAGAAAAGCCTTATTACTTAGTTTAAATGCCTTTATAATCCCATTATTGAATTTATTTTGAATTGTTTTTACATTTTTGATTAAAACAGATTATAATTGATTGTTTGCCTCGTGAAATATGGAGCGAAAGCCATCCATTGTCAAGAAAAGATCATTTATAGTCACTCATGCCTAGAAAAGCCTTATTACCCGGTTTAAATGCCTTTATAATCCCATTATCAAATTTATTTTGAATTTTTTTTACATTTTTTGATTAAAACAGATTGTAATTGATTGTTTGCCTCGTGAAATATGGAGCGAAAGCCATCCATTGTCAAGAAAAGATCATTTATAGTCCCTCATGCCTAGAAAAGCCTTATTACTCGGTTTAAATGCCTTTATAATCTCATTATTGAATTTATTTTGAATTGTTTTTACATTTTTTGATTAAAACATATTGTAATTGATTGTTTGCCTCGGGAAACATAGAGCGAAAGCCATCCATTGTCAAGAAAAGATCATTTATAGCCACTCATGCCTAGAAAAGCCTTATTACTCGGTTTAAATGCCTTTATAATCCCATTATTGAATTTATTTTGAATTGTTTTTACATTTTTTGATTAAAATAGATTGTAATTGATTGTTTGCCTCGGGAAACATGGAGCGAAAATCATCCATTGTCAAGAAAAGATCATTTATAGTCACTCATGCCTAGAAAAGCCGTATTACTCGGTTTAAATGCCTTTATAATCCCATTATTGAATTTATTTTGAATTGTTTTTACATTTTTTGATTAAAACAGATTCTAATTGATTGTTTGCCTCGGGAAACATGGAGCGAAAGCCATCCATTGTCAAGAAAAGATCATTTATAGCCACTCATGCCTAGAAAAGCCTTATTACTCGGTTTAAATGCCTTTATAATCCCATTATTGAATTTATTTTGAATTGTTTTTATATTTTTTGATTAAAACAGATTGTAATTGATTGTTTGCCGTGGGAAACATGGAGCGAAAGCCATCCATTGTCAAGAAAAGATCATTTATCGTCACTCATGCCGAGAAAAGCCTTATTACTCGGTTTAAATGCCTTTATAATCCCATTATTGAATTTATTTTCAATTTTTTTTTACATTTTTTGATTAAAACAGATTGTAATTGATTGTTTGCCTCGGGAAACATGGAGCGAAAGCCATCCATAGTCAAGAGAAGTTCATTTATAGTCACTTATGCCTAGCAAAGCCTTATCACTCGGTTTAACTGCCTTTATAATCCCATTATTGAATTTATTTTGAATTTTTTTTACATTTTTTGATTAAAACATATTGTAATTGATTATTTGCCTAGGGAAACATGGAGCGAAAGCCATCCATTGTCAAGAATAGTTCATTTATAGTCACTCATGCCTAGAAAAGCCTTATTACTCGGTTTAAATGCCTTTATAATCCCATTATTGAAGTTATTTTGAATTGTTTTTATCTTTTTTGATTAAAACAGATTGTAATTGATTGTTTTCCTTGGGAAACATGGAGCGAAAGCCATCCATTGTCAAGAAAAGTTCATTTATAGTCACTCATGCCTAGAAAAGCCTTAATACTCGTTTTAAATGCTTTTATAATCCCATAATTGAATTTAATTTGAATCTTTTTACATTTTTTGATTAAAACAGATTCTAATTGATTGTTTGCCTCGGGAAACGTGGAGTGAAAGCCATCCACTGTCAAGAAAAGATCATTTATAGTCACTCATGCCTAGAAAAGCCTTATTACTTGGTTTAAATGCCTTTATAATCCCATTATTGAATTTATTTTGAATTTTTTTTACATTTTTTGATTAAAACATACTGTAATTGATTGTTTGCCTTGGGAAACATGAGCAAAAGACATCCATTGTCAAGAATAGATCATTTATAGTCACTTACGCCTAGAAAAGCCTTATTACTCGGTTTAAATGCTTTTATAATCCCATTATTGAATTTATTTTGAATTGTTTTTACATTTTTTGATTAAAATAGATTGTAATTGATTGTTTGCCTCGGGAAACATGGAGCGAAAGCCTTCCATTGTCAAGAAAAGATCATTTATAGTCACTCATGCCTAGAAAAGCCTTATTACTTAGTTTAAATGCCTTTATAATCCCATTATTTAATTTATTTTGAATTGTTTTTACATTTTTTGATTAAAACAGATTGTAATTGATTGTTTGCCTCGGGAAATATGGAGCGAAACCCATCCATTGTCAAGAAAAGATCATTTATAGTCACTCATGCCTAGAAAAGCCTTATTACTCGGTTTAAATGCCTTTATAATCCCATTATTGAATTTAATTTGAATTGTTTTTACATTTCTTGATTAAAACAGATTGTAATTGATTGTTTGCCTCGGGAAACATGGAGCGAAAGCCATCCATTGTCAATAAAAGATCATTTATAGTCACTCATGCCTAGAAAAGCCTTATTACTCGGTTTAAATGCCTTTATAATCCCATTATTGAATTTGTTTTGAATTTTTTTTACATTTTTTGATTAAAACATAGTTTAATCGATTGTTTGCCTCGGGAAACATGGAGAAAAACCCATCCATTCTCAATAATAGATCATTTATAGTCACTTATGCCTAGAAAAGCCTTATTACTAGGTTTAAAACCTTTTATAATCCCATTATTGAAGTTATTTTGAATTGTTTTTACATTTTATGATTAAAGCAGATTGTAATTGATTGTTTGCCTCGGGAAACATGGAGCGAAAGCCATCCATTGTCAAGAAAAGATCATTTATAGTCACTCATGCCTAGAAAAGCCTTATTACTTAGTTTAAATGCCTTTATAATCCCATTATTGAATTTATTTTGAATTGTTTTTACATTTTTGATTAAAACAAATTATAATTGATTGTTTGCCTCGTGAAATATGGAGCGAAAGCCATCCATTGTCAAGAAAAGATCATTTATAGTCACTCATGCCTAGAAAAGCCTTATTACCCGGTTTAAATGCCTTTATAATCCCATTATCAAATTTATTTTGAATTTTTTTTACATTTTTTGATTAAAACAGATTGTAATTGATTGTTTGCCTCGTGAAATATGGAGCGAAAGCCATCCATTGTCAAGAAAAGATCATTTATAGTCCCTCATGCCTAGAAAAGCCTTATTACTCGGTTTAAATGCCTTTATAATCTCATTATTGAATTTATTTTGAATTGTTTTTACATTTTTTGATTAAAACATATTGTAATTGATTGTTTGCCTCGGGAAACATAGAGCGAAAGCCATCCATTGTCAAGAAAAGATCATTTATAGCCACTCATGCCTAGAAAAGCCTTATTACTCGGTTTAAATGCCTTTATAATCCCATTATTGAATTTATTTTGAATTGTTTTTACATTTTTTGATTAAAACAGATTGTAATTGATTGTTTGCCTCGGGAAACATGGAGCGAAAACCATCCATTGTCAAGAAAAGATCATTTATAGTCACTCATGCCTAGAAAAGCCGTATTACTCGGTTTAAATGCCTTTATAATCCCATTATTGAATTTATTTTGAATTGTTTTTACATTTTTTGATTAAAACAGATTCTAATTGATTGTTTGCCTCGGGAAACATGGAGCGAAAGCCATCCATTGTCAAGAAAAGATCATTTATAGCCACTCATGCCTAGAAAAGCCTTATTACTCGGTTTAAATGCCTTTATAATCCCATTATTGAATTTATTTTGAATTGTTTTTATATTTTTTGATTAAAACAGATTGTAATTGATTGTTTGCCGTGGGAAACATGGAGCGAAAGCCATCCATTGTCAAGAAAAGATCATTTATCGTCACTCATGCCGAGAAAAGCCTTATTACTCGGTTTAAATGCCTTTATAATCCCATTATTGAATTTATTTTCAATTTTTTTTTACATTTTTTGATTAAAACAGATTGTAATTGATTGTTTGCCTCGGGAAACATGGAGCGAAAGCCATCCATAGTCAAGAGAAGTTCATTTATAGTCACTTATGCCTAGCAAAGCCTTATCACTCGGTTTAACTGCCTTTATAATCCCATTATTGAATTTATTTTGAATTTTTTTTACATTTTTTGATTAAAACATATTGTAATTGATTGTTTGCCTAGGGAAACATGGAGCGAAACCCATCCATTGTCAAGAATAGATCATTTATAGTCACTCATGCCTAGAAACGCCTTATTACTCGGTTTAAATGCTTTTATAATCCCATTATTGAATTTATTTTGAATTGTTTTTACATTTTTTGATAAAAACAGATTGTAACTGATTGTTTGCCTCGGGAAACATGGAGCGAAAGCCATCCATTGTCAAGAATAGTTCATTTATAGTCACTCATGCCTAGAAAAGCCTTATTACTCGGTTTAAATGCCTTTATAATCCCATTATTGAAGTTATTTTGAATTGTTTTTATCTTTTTTGATTAAAACAGATTGTAATTGATTGTTTTCCTTGGGAAACATGGAGCGAAAGCCATCCATTGTCAAGAAAAGTTCATTTATAGTCACTCATGCCTAGAAAAGCCTTAATACTCGTTTTAAATGCTTTTATAATCCCATAATTGAATTTAATTTGAATCTTTTTACATTTTTTGATTAAAACAGATTCTAATTGATTGTTTGCCTCGGGAAACGTGGAGTGAAAGCCATCCACTGTCAAGAAAAGATCATTTATAGTCACTCATGCCTAGAAAAGCCTTATTACTCGGTTTAAATGCCTTTATAATCCCATTATTGAATTTATTTTGAATTTTTTTTACATTTTTTGATTAAAACATACTGTAATTGATTGTTTGCCTTGGGAAACATGAGCAAAAGACATCCATTGTCAAGAATAGATCATTTATAGTCACTTATGCCTAGAAAAGCCTTATTACTCGGTTTAAATGCTTTTATAATCCCATTATTGAATTTATTTTGAATTGTTTTTACATTTTTTGATTAAAATAGATTGTAATTGATTGTTTGCCTCAGGAAACATGGAGCGAAAGCCTTCCATTGTCAAGAAAAGATCATTTATAGTCACTCATGCCTAGAAAAGCCTTATTACTTAGTTTAAATGCCTTTATAATCCCATTATTTAATTTATTTTGAATTGTTTTTACATTTTTTGATTAAAACAGATTGTAATTGATTGTTTGCCTCGGGAAATATGGAGCGAAACCCATCCATTGTCAAGAAAAGATCATTTATAGTCACTCATGCCTAGAAAAGCCTTATTACCCGGTTTAAATGCCTTTATAATCCCATTATCAAATTTATTTTGAATTTTTTTTACATTTTTTGATTAAAACAGATTGTAATTGATTGTTTGCCTCGTGAAATATGGAGCGAAAGCCATCCATTGTCAAGAAAAGATCATTTATAGTCCCTCATGCCTAGAAAAGCCTTATTACTCGGTTTAAATGCCTTTATAATCTCATTATTGAATTTATTTTGAATTGTTTTTACATTTTTTGATTAAAACATATTGTAATTGATTGTTTGCCTCGGGAAACATAGAGCGAAAGCCATCCATTGTCAAGAAAAGATCATTTATAGCCACTCATGCCTAGAAAAGCCTTATTACTCGGTTTAAATGCCTTTATAATCCCATTATTGAATTTATTTTGAATTGTTTTTACATTTTTTGATTAAAATAGATTGTAATTGATTGTTTGCCTCGGGAAACATGGAGCGAAAATCATCCATTGTCAAGAAAAGATCATTTATAGTCACTCATGCCTAGAAAAGCCGTATTACTCGGTTTAAATGCCTTTATAATCCCATTATTGAATTTATTTTGAATTGTTTTTACATTTTTTGATTAAAACAGATTCTAATTGATTGTTTGCCTCGGGAAACATGGAGCGAAAGCCATCCATTGTCAAGAAAAGATCATTTATAGCCACTCATGCCTAGAAAAGCCTTATTACTCGGTTTAAATGCCTTTATAATCCCATTATTGAATTTATTTTGAATTGTTTTTATATTTTTTGATTAAAACAGATTGTAATTGATTGTTTGCCGTGGGAAACATGGAGCGAAAGCCATCCATTGTCAAGAAAAGATCATTTATCGTCACTCATGCCGAGAAAAGCCTTATTACTCGGTTTAAATGCCTTTATAATCCCATTATTGAATTTATTTTCAATTTTTTTTTACATTTTTTGATTAAAACAGATTGTAATTGATTGTTTGCCTCGGGAAACATGGAGCGAAAGCCATCCATAGTCAAGAGAAGTTCATTTATAGTCACTTATGCCTAGCAAAGCCTTATCACTCGGTTTAACTGCCTTTATAATCCCATTATTGAATTTATTTTGAATTTTTTTTACATTTTTTGATTAAAACATATTGTAATTGATTGTTTGCCTAGGGAAACATGGAGCGAAAGCCATCCATTGTCAAGAATAGTTCATTTATAGTCACTCATGCCTAGAAAAGCCTTATTACTCGGTTTAAATGCCTTTATAATCCCATTATTGAAGTTATTTTGAATTGTTTTTATCTTTTTTGATTAAAACAGATTGTAATTGATTGTTTTCCTTGGGAAACATGGAGCGAAAGCCATCCATTGTCAAGAAAAGTTCATTTATAGTCACTCATGCCTAGAAAAGCCTTAATACTCGTTTTAAATGCTTTTATAATCCCATAATTGAATTTAATTTGAATCTTTTTAAATTTTTTGATTAAAACAGATTCTAATTGATTGTTTGCCTCGGGAAACGTGGAGTGAAAGCCATCCACTGTCAAGAAAAGATCATTTATAGTCACTCATGCCTAGAAAAGCCTTATTACTCGGTTTAAATGCCTTTATAATCCCATTATTGAATTTATTTTGAATTTTTTTTACATTTTTTGATTAAAACATACTGTAATTGATTGTTTGCCTTGGGAAACATGAGCAAAAGACATCCATTGTCAAGAATAGATCATTTATAGTCACTTACGCCTTGAAAAGCCTTATTACTCGGTTTAAATGCTTTTATAATCCCATTATTGAATTTATTTTGAATTGTTTTTACATTTTTTGATTAAAATAGATTGTAATTGATTGTTTGCCTCGGGAAACATGGAGCGAAAGCCTTCCATTGTCAAGAAAAGATCATTTATAGTCACTCATGCCTAGAAAAGCCTTATTACTTAGTTTAAATGCCTTTATAATCCCATTATTTAATTTATTTTGAATTGTTTTTACATTTTTTGATTAAAGCAGATTGTAATTGATTGTTTGCCTCGGGAAACATGGAGCGAAAGCCATCCATTGTCAAGAAAAGATCATTTATAGTCACTCATGCCTAGAAAAGCCTTATTACTTAGTTTAAATGCCTTTATAATCCCATTATTGAATTTATTTTGAATTGTTTTTACATTTTTGATTAAAACAAATTATAATTGATTGTTTGCCTCGTGAAATATGGAGCGAAAGCCATCCATTGTCAAGAAAAGATCATTTATAGTCACTCATGCCTAGAAAAGCCTTATTACCCGGTTTAAATGCCTTTATAATCCCATTATCAAATTTATTTTGAATTTTTTTTACATTTTTTGATTAAAACAGATTGTAATTGATTGTTTGCCTCGTGAAATATGGAGCGAAAGCCATCCATTGTCAAGAAAAGATCATTTATAGTCCCTCATGCCTAGAAAAGCCTTATTACTCGGTTTAAATGCCTTTATAATCTCATTATTGAATTTATTTTGAATTGTTTTTACATTTTTTGATTAAAACATATTGTAATTGATTGTTTGCCTCGGGAAACATAGAGCGAAAGCCATCCATTGTCAAGAAAAGATCATTTATAGCCACTCATGCCTAGAAAAGCCTTATTACTCGGTTTAAATGCCTTTATAATCCCATTATTGAATTTATTTTGAATTGTTTTTACATTTTTTGATTAAAACAGATTGTAATTGATTGTTTGCCTCGGGAAACATGGAGCGAAAACCATCCATTGTCAAGAAAAGATCATTTATAGTCACTCATGCCTAGAAAAGCCGTATTACTCGGTTTAAATGCCTTTATAATCCCATTATTGAATTTATTTTGAATTGTTTTTACATTTTTTGATTAAAACAGATTCTAATTGATTGTTTGCCTCGGGAAACATGGAGCGAAAGCCATCCATTGTCAAGAAAAGATCATTTATAGCCACTCATGCCTAGAAAAGCCTTATTACTCGGTTTAAATGCCTTTATAATCCCATTATTGAATTTATTTTGAATTGTTTTTATATTTTTTGATTAAAACAGATTGTAATTGATTGTTTGCCGTGGGAAACATGGAGCGAAAGCCATCCATTGTCAAGAAAAGATCATTTATCGTCACTCATGCCGAGAAAAGCCTTATTACTCGGTTTAAATGCCTTTATAATCCCATTATTGAATTTATTTTCAATTTTTTTTTACATTTTTTGATTAAAACAGATTGTAATTGATTGTTTGCCTCGGGAAACATGGAGCGAAAGCCATCCATAGTCAAGAGAAGTTCATTTATAGTCACTTATGCCTAGCAAAGCCTTATCACTCGGTTTAACTGCCTTTATAATCCCATTATTGAATTTATTTTGAATTTTTTTTACATTTTTTGATTAAAACATATTGTAATTGATTGTTTGCCTAGGGAAACATGGAGCGAAACCCATCCATTGTCAAGAATAGATCATTTATAGTCACTCATGCCTAGAAACGCCTTATTACTCGGTTTAAATGCTTTTATAATCCCATTATTGAATTTATTTTGAATTGTTTTTACATTTTTTGATAAAAACAGATTGTAACTGATTGTTTGCCTCGGGAAACATGGAGCGAAAGCCATCCATTGTCAAGAATAGTTCATTTATAGTCACTCATGCCTAGAAAAGCCTTATTACTCGGTTTAAATGCCTTTATAATCCCATTATTGAAGTTATTTTGAATTGTTTTTATCTTTTTTGATTAAAACAGATTGTAATTGATTGTTTTCCTTGGGAAACATGGAGCGAAAGCCATCCATTGTCAAGAAAAGTTCATTTATAGTCACTCATGCCTAGAAAAGCCTTAATACTCGTTTTAAATGCTTTTATAATCCCATAATTGAATTTAATTTGAATCTTTTTACATTTTTTGATTAAAACAGATTCTAATTGATTGTTTGCCTCGGGAAACGTGGAGTGAAAGCCATCCACTGTCAAGAAAAGATCATTTATAGTCACTCATGCCTAGAAAAGCCTTATTACTCGGTTTAAATGCCTTTATAATCCCATTATTGAATTTATTTTGAATTTTTTTTACATTTTTTGATTAAAACATACTGTAATTGATTGTTTGCCTTGGGAAACATGAGCAAAAGACATCCATTGTCAAGAATAGATCATTTATAGTCACTTATGCCTAGAAAAGCCTTATTACTCGGTTTAAATGCTTTTATAATCCCATTATTGAATTTATTTTGAATTGTTTTTACATTTTTTGATTAAAATAGATTGTAATTGATTGTTTGCCTCAGGAAACATGGAGCGAAAGCCTTCCATTGTCAAGAAAAGATCATTTATAGTCACTCATGCCTAGAAAAGCCTTATTACTTAGTTTAAATGCCTTTATAATCCCATTATTTAATTTATTTTGAATTGTTTTTACATTTTTTGATTAAAACAGATTGTAATTGATTGTTTGCCTCGGGAAATATGGAGCGAAACCCATCCATTGTCAAGAAAAGATCATTTATAGTCACTCATGCCTAGAAAAGCCTTATTACCCGGTTTAAATGCCTTTATAATCCCATTATCAAATTTATTTTGAATTTTTTTTACATTTTTTGATTAAAACAGATTGTAATTGATTGTTTGCCTCGTGAAATATGGAGCGAAAGCCATCCATTGTCAAGAAAAGATCATTTATAGTCCCTCATGCCTAGAAAAGCCTTATTACTCGGTTTAAATGCCTTTATAATCTCATTATTGAATTTATTTTGAATTGTTTTTACATTTTTTGATTAAAACATATTGTAATTGATTGTTTGCCTCGGGAAACATAGAGCGAAAGCCATCCATTGTCAAGAAAAGATCATTTATAGCCACTCATGCCTAGAAAAGCCTTATTACTCGGTTTAAATGCCTTTATAATCCCATTATTGAATTTATTTTGAATTGTTTTTACATTTTTTGATTAAAATAGATTGTAATTGATTGTTTGCCTCGGGAAACATGGAGCGAAAATCATCCATTGTCAAGAAAAGATCATTTATAGTCACTCATGCCTAGAAAAGCCGTATTACTCGGTTTAAATGCCTTTATAATCCCATTATTGAATTTATTTTGAATTGTTTTTACATTTTTTGATTAAAACAGATTCTAATTGATTGTTTGCCTCGGGAAACATGGAGCGAAAGCCATCCATTGTCAAGAAAAGATCATTTATAGCCACTCATGCCTAGAAAAGCCTTATTACTCGGTTTAAATGCCTTTATAATCCCATTATTGAATTTATTTTGAATTGTTTTTATATTTTTTGATTAAAACAGATTGTAATTGATTGTTTGCCGTGGGAAACATGGAGCGAAAGCCATCCATTGTCAAGAAAAGATCATTTATCGTCACTCATGCCGAGAAAAGCCTTATTACTCGGTTTAAATGCCTTTATAATCCCATTATTGAATTTATTTTCAATTTTTTTTTACATTTTTTGATTAAAACAGATTGTAATTGATTGTTTGCCTCGGGAAACATGGAGCGAAAGCCATCCATAGTCAAGAGAAGTTCATTTATAGTCACTTATGCCTAGCAAAGCCTTATCACTCGGTTTAACTGCCTTTATAATCCCATTATTGAATTTATTTTGAATTTTTTTTACATTTTTTGATTAAAACATATTGTAATTGATTGTTTGCCTAGGGAAACATGGAGCGAAAGCCATCCATTGTCAAGAATAGTTCATTTATAGTCACTCATGCCTAGAAAAGCCTTATTACTCGGTTTAAATGCCTTTATAATCCCATTATTGAAGTTATTTTGAATTGTTTTTATCTTTTTTGATTAAAACAGATTGTAATTGATTGTTTTCCTTGGGAAACATGGAGCGAAAGCCATCCATTGTCAAGAAAAGTTCATTTATAGTCACTCATGCCTAGAAAAGCCTTAATACTCGTTTTAAATGCTTTTATAATCCCATAATTGAATTTAATTTGAATCTTTTTAAATTTTTTGATTAAAACAGATTCTAATTGATTGTTTGCCTCGGGAAACGTGGAGTGAAAGCCATCCACTGTCAAGAAAAGATCATTTATAGTCACTCATGCCTAGAAAAGCCTTATTACTCGGTTTAAATGCCTTTATAATCCCATTATTGAATTTATTTTGAATTTTTTTTACATTTTTTGATTAAAACATACTGTAATTGATTGTTTGCCTTGGGAAACATGAGCAAAAGACATCCATTGTCAAGAATAGATCATTTATAGTCACTTACGCCTTGAAAAGCCTTATTACTCGGTTTAAATGCTTTTATAATCCCATTATTGAATTTATTTTGAATTGTTTTTACATTTTTTGATTAAAATAGATTGTAATTGATTGTTTGCCTCGGGAAACATGGAGCGAAAGCCTTCCATTGTCAAGAAAAGATCATTTATAGTCACTCATGCCTAGAAAAGCCTTATTACTTAGTTTAAATGCCTTTATAATCCCATTATTTAATTTATTTTGAATTGTTTTTACATTTTTTGATTAAAACAGATTGTAATTGATTGTTTGCCTCGGGAAATATGGAGCGAAACCCATCCATTGTCAAGAAAAGATCATTTATAGTCACTCATGCCTAGAAAAGCCTTATTACTCGGTTTAAATGCCTTTATAATCCCATTATTGAATTTAATTTGAATTGTTTTTACATTTCTTGATTAAAACAGATTGTAATTGATTGTTTGCCTCGGGAAACATGGAGCGAAAGCCATCCATTGTCAATAAAAGATCATTTATAGTCACTCATGCCTAGAAAAGCCTTATTACTCGGTTTAAATGCCTTTATAATCCCATTATTGAATTTGTTTTGAATTTTTTTTACATTTTTTGATTAAAACATAGTTTAATCGATTGTTTGCCTCGGGAAACATGGAGAAAAACCCATCCATTCTCAATAATAGATCATTTATAGTCACTTATACCTAGAAAAGCCTTATTACTAGGTTTAAAACCTTTTATAATCCCATTATTGAAGTTATTTTGAATTGTTTTTACATTTTATGATTAAAGCAGATTGTAATTGATTGTTTGCCTCGGGAAACATGGAGCGAAAGCCATCCATTGTCAAGAAAAGATCATTTATAGTCACTCATGCCTAGAAAAGCCTTATTACTTAGTTTAAATGCCTTTATAATCCCATTATTGAATTTATTTTGAATTGTTTTTACATTTTTGATTAAAACAAATTATAATTGATTGTTTGCCTCGTGAAATATGGAGCGAAAGCCATCCATTGTCAAGAAAAGATCATTTATAGTCACTCATGCCTAGAAAAGCCTTATTACCCGGTTTAAATGCCTTTATAATCCCATTATCAAATTTATTTTGAATTTTTTTTACATTTTTTGATTAAAACAGATTGTAATTGATTGTTTGCCTCGTGAAATATGGAGCGAAAGCCATCCATTGTCAAGAAAAGATCATTTATAGTCCCTCATGCCTAGAAAAGCCTTATTACTCGGTTTAAATGCCTTTATAATCTCATTATTGAATTTATTTTGAATTGTTTTTACATTTTTTGATTAAAACAAATTGTAATTGATTGTTTGCCTCGGGAAACATAGAGCGAAAGCCATCCATTGTCAAGAAAAGATCATTTATAGCCACTCATGCCTAGAAAAGCCTTATTACTCGGTATAAATGCCTTTATAATCCCATTATTGAATTTATTTTGAATTGTTTTTACATTTTTTGATTAAAACAGATTGTAATTGATTGTTTGCCTCGGGAAACATGGAGCGAAAACCATCCATTGTCAAGAAAAGATCATTTATAGTCACTCATGCCTAGAAAAGCCGTATTACTCGGTTTAAATGCCTTTATAATCCCATTATTGAATTTATTTTGAATTGTTTTTACATTTTTTGATTAAAACAGATTCTAATTGATTGTTTGCCTCGGGAAACATGGAGCGAAAGCCATCCATTGTCAAGAAAAGATCATTTATAGCCACTCATGCCTAGAAAAGCCTTATTACTCGGTTTAAATGCCTTTATAATCCCATTATTGAATTTATTTTGAATTGTTTTTATATTTTTTGATTAAAACAGATTGTAATTGATTGTTTGCCGTGGGAAACATGGAGCGAAAGCCATCCATTGTCAAGAAAAGATCATTTATCGTCACTCATGCCGAGAAAAGCCTTATTACTCGGTTTAAATGCCTTTATAATCCCATTATTGAATTTATTTTCAATTTTTTTTTACATTTTTTGATTAAAACAGATTGTAATTGATTGTTTGCCTCGGGAAACATGGAGCGAAAGCCATCCATAGTCAAGAGAAGTTCATTTATAGTCACTTATGCCTAGCAAAGCCTTATCACTCGGTTTAACTGCCTTTATAATCCCATTATTGAATTTATTTTGAATTTTTTTTACATTTTTTGATTAAAACATATTGTAATTGATTGTTTGCCTAGGGAAACATGGAGCGAAACCCATCCATTGTCAAGAATAGATCATTTATAGTCACTCATGCCTAGAAACGCCTTATTACTCGGTTTAAATGCTTTTATAATCCCATTATTGAATTTATTTTGAATTGTTTTTACATTTTTTGATAAAAACAGATTGTAACTGATTGTTTGCCTCGGGAAACATGGAGCGAAAGCCATCCATTGTCAAGAATAGTTCATTTATAGTCACTCATGCCTAGAAAAGCCTTATTACTCGGTTTAAATGCCTTTATAATCCCATTATTGAAGTTATTTTGAATTGTTTTTATCTTTTTTGATTAAAACAGATTGTAATTGATTGTTTTCCTTGGGAAACATGGAGCGAAAGCCATCCATTGTCAAGAAAAGTTCATTTATAGTCACTCATGCCTAGAAAAGCCTTAATACTCGTTTTAAATGCTTTTATAATCCCATAATTGAATTTAATTTGAATCTTTTTACATTTTTTGATTAAAACAGATTCTAATTGATTGTTTGCCTCGGGAAACGTGGAGTGAAAGCCATCCACTGTCAAGAAAAGATCATTTATAGTCACTCATGCCTAGAAAAGCCTTATTACTCGGTTTAAATGCCTTTATAATCCCATTATTGAATTTATTTTGAATTTTTTTTACATTTTTTGATTAAAACATACTGTAATTGATTGTTTGCCTTGGGAAACATGAGCAAAAGACATCCATTGTCAAGAATAGATCATTTATAGTCACTTATGCCTAGAAAAGCCTTATTACTCGGTTTAAATGCTTTTATAATCCCATTATTGAATTTATTTTGAATTGTTTTTACATTTTTTGATTAAAATAGATTGTAATTGATTGTTTGCCTCAGGAAACATGGAGCGAAAGCCTTCCATTGTCAAGAAAAGATCATTTATAGTCACTCATGCCTAGAAAAGCCTTATTACTTAGTTTAAATGCCTTTATAATCCCATTATTTAATTTATTTTGAATTGTTTTTACATTTTTTGATTAAAACAGATTGTAATTGATTGTTTGCCTCGGGAAATATGGAGCGAAACCCATCCATTGTCAAGAAAAGATCATTTACAGTCACTCATGCCTAGAAAAGCCTTATTACTCGGTTTAAATGCCTTTATAATCCCATTATTGAATTTAATTTGAATTGTTTTTACATTTCTTGATTAAAACAGATTGTAATTGATTGTTTGCCTCGGGAAACATGGAGCGAAAGCCATCCATTGTCAATAAAAGATCATTTATAGTCACTCATGCCTAGAAAAGCCTTAATTCTCGCTTTAAATGCTTTTATAATCTCATAATTGAATTTAATTTGAATCTTTTTAAATTTTTTGATTAAAATAGATTCTAATTGATTGTTTGCCTCGGGAAACGTGGAGTGAAAGCCATCCATTGTCAAGAAAAGATCATTTATAGTCACTCATGCCTAGAAAAGCCTTATTACTAGGTTTAAATGCCTTTATAATCCCATTATCAAATTTATTTTGAATTTTTTTTACAATTTTCGATTAAAACAGATTGTAATTGATTGTTTGCCTCGGGAAACATGGAGCGAAAGCCATCCATTGTCAAGAAAAGATCATTTATAGCCACTCATGCCTAGAAAAGCCTTATTACTCGGTTTAAATGCCTTTATAATCCCATTATTCAATTTATTTTGAATTGTTTTTACATTTTTTGATTAAAACAGATTGTAATTGATTGTTTGCCTCGGGAAACATGGAGCGAAAACCATCCATTGTCAAGAAAAGATCATTTATAGTCACTCATGCCTAGAAAAGCCGTATTACTCGGTTTAAATGCCTTTATAATCCCATTATTGAATTTATTTTGAATTGTTTTTACATTTTTTGATTAAAATAGATTCTAATTGATTGTTTGCCTCGGGAAACGTGGAGGGAAAGCCAACCATTGTCAAGAAAAGATCATTTACAGTCACTCATGCCTAGAAAAGCCTTATTACTCGGTTTAAATGCTTTTATAATCCCATTATTGAATTTATTTTGAATTTTTTTTACATTTTTTGATTAAAACAGATTGTAATTGATTGTTTGCCGTGGGAAATATGGAGCGAAAGCCATCCATTGTCAAGAAAAGATCATTTATAGTCACTCATGCCTAGAAAAGCCTTATTACTCGGTTTAAATGCCTTTATAATCCCATTATTGAATTTATTTTGAATTGTTTTTACATTTCTTGTTTAAAACAGATTGTAATTGATTGTTTGCCTCGGAAAACATGGAGCGAAAGCCATCCATTGTCAAGAAAAGATCATTTATAGTCACTCATGCCTAGAAAAGCCTTATTACTCGGTTTAAATGCCTTTATAATCTCATTATTGAATTTATTTTGAATTTTTTTTACATTTTTTGATTAAAACAGATTGTAATTGATTGTTTGCCTCGGGAAATATGGAGCGAAAGCCATCCATTATCAAGAAAAGATCATTTATAGTCACTCATGCCTAGAAAAGCCTTATTACTCGGTTTAAATGCCTTTATAATCCCATTATCAAATTTATTTTGAATTTTTTTTACACTTTTTGATTAAAACAGATTCTAATTGATTGTTTGCCTCGGGAAACGTGGAGTGAAAGCCATCCATTGTCAAGAAAATATCATTTTATAGTCACTCATGCCTAGAAAAGCCTTATTACTCGGTTTAAATGCTTTTATAATCCCATTATTGAATTTATTTTGAATTTATTTTACATTTTTTGATTAAAACAGATTGTAATTGATTGTTTGCCTCGGGAAACATGGAGCGAAAGCCATCCATTGTCAAGAAAAGATCATTTATAGTCACTCATGCCTAAAAAAGCCTCATTACTCGGTTTAAATGCCTTTATAATCCCATTATTGAAGTTATTTTAAATTGTTTTTATATTTTTTGATTAAAACAGATTGTAATTGATTGTTTGCCTCGGGAAACATGGAGCGAAAGCCATCCATTGTCAAGAAAAGATCATTTATAGTCACTCATGCCTAGAAAAGCCTTATTACTCGGTTTAAATGCCTTTATAATCCCATTATTGAATTTATTTTGAATTGTTTTTACATTTTTTTATTAAAACATATTGTAATTGATTGTTTGCCTCAGGAAACATAGAGCGAAAGCCATCCATTGTCAAGAAAAGATCATTTATAGTCACTCATGCCTAGAAAAGCCTTATTACTCGGTTTAAATGCCTTTATAATCCCATTATTGAATTTATTTTGAATTTTTTTTACATTTTTTGATTAAAAGATACTGTAATTGATTGTTTGCCTTGGGAAACATGAGCAAAAGACATCCATTGTCAAGAATAGATCATTTATAGTCACTTATGCCTAGAAAAGCCTTATTACTCGGTTTAAATGCTTTTATAATCCCATTATTGAATTTATTTTGAATTGTTTTTACATTTTTTGATTAAAATAGATTGTAATTGATTGTTTGCCTCGGGAAACATGGAGCGAAAGCCTTCCATTGTCAAGAAAAGATCATTTATAGTCACTCATGCCTAGAAAAGCCTTATTACTTAGTTTAAATGCCTTTATAATCCCATTATTTAATTTATTTTGAATTGTTTTTACATTTTTTGATTAAAACAGATTGTAATTGATTGTTTGCCTCGGGAAATATGGAGCGAAACCCATCCATTGTCAAGAAAAGATCATTTACAGTCACTCATGCCTAGAAAAGCCTTATTACTCGGTTTAAATGCCTTTATAATCCCATTATTGAATTTAATTTGAATTGTTTTTACATTTCTTCATTAAAACAGATTGTAATTGATTGTTTGCCTCGGGAAACATGGAGCGAAAGCCATCCATTGTCAATAAAAGATCATTTATAGTCACTCATGCCTAGAAAAGCCTTAATTCTCGCTTTAAATGCTTTTATAATCTCATAATTGAATTTAATTTGAATCTTTTTAAATTTTTTGATTAAAATAGATTCTAATTGATTGTTTGCCTCGGGAAACGTGGAGTGAAAGCCATCCATTGTCAAGAAAAGATCATTTATAGTCACTCATGCCTAGAAAAGCCTTATTACTAGGTTTAAATGCCTTTATAATCCCATTATCAAATTTATTTTGAATTTTTTTTACAATTTTCGATTAAAACAGATTGTAATTGATTGTTTGCCTCGGGAAACATGGAGCGAAAGCCATCCATTGTCAAGAAAAGATCATTTATAGCCACTCATGCCTAGAAAAGCCTTATTACTCGGTTTAAATGCCTTTATAATCCCATTATTGAATTTATTTTGAATTGTTTTTACATTTTTTGATTAAAACAGATTGTAATTGATTGTTTGCCTCGGGAAACATGGAGCGAAAACCATCCATTGTCAAGAAAAGATCATTTATAGTCACTCATGCCTAGAAAAGCCGTATTACTCGGTTTAAATGCCTTTATAATCCCATTATTGAATTTATTTTGAATTGTTTTTACATTTTTTGATTAAAATAGATTCTAATTGATTGTTTGCCTCGGGAAACGTGGAGGGAAAGCCAACCATTGTCAAGAAAAGATCATTTACAGTCACTCATGCCTAGAAAAGCCTTATTACTCGGTTTAAATGCTTTTATAATCCCATTATTGAATTTATTTTGAATTTTTTTTACATTTTTTGATTAAAACAGATTGTAATTGATTGTTTGCCGTGGGAAATATGGAGCGAAAGCCATCCATTGTCAAGAAAAGATCATTTATAGTCACTCATGCCTAGAAAAGCCTTATTACTCGGTTTAAATGCCTTTATAATCCCATTATTGAATTTATTTTGAATTGTTTTTACATTTCTTGTTTAAAACAGATTGTAATTGATTGTTTGCCTCGGAAAACATGGAGCGAAAGCCATCCATTGTCAAGAAAAGATCATTTATAGTCACTCATGCCTAGAAAAGCCTTATTACTCGGTTTAAATGCCTTTATAATCTCATTATTGAATTTATTTTGAATTTTTTTTACATTTTTTGATTAAAACAGATTGTAATTGATTGTTTGCCTCGGGAAATATGGAGCGAAAGCCATCCATTATCAAGAAAAGATCATTTATAGTCACTCATGCCTAGAAAAGCCTTATTACTCGGTTTAAATGCCTTTATAATCCCATTATCAAATTTATTTTGAATTTTTTTTACACTTTTTGATTAAAACAGATTCTAATTGATTGTTTGCCTCGGGAAACGTGGAGTGAAAGCCATCCATTGTCAAGAAAAGATCATTTATAGTCACTCATGCCTAGAAAAGCCTTATTACTCGGTTTAAATGCTTTTATAATCCCATTATTGAATTTATTTTGAATTTATTTTACATTTTTTGATTAAAACAGATTGTAATTGATTGTTTGCCTCGGGAAACATGGAGCGAAAGCCATCCATTGTCAAGAAAAGATCATTTATAGTCACTCATGCCTAAAAAAGCCTCATTACTCGGTTTAAATGCCTTTATAATCCCATTATTGAAGTTATTTTAAATTGTTTTTATATTTTTTGATTAAAACAGATTGTAATTGATTGTTTGCCTCGGGAAACATGGAGCGAAAGCCATCCATTGTCAAGAAAAGATCATTTATAGTCACTCATGCCTAGAAAAGCCTTATTACTCGGTTTAAATGCCTTTATAATCCCATTATTGAATTTATTTTGAATTGTTTTTACATTTTTTGATTAAAACATATTGTAATTGATTGTTTGCCTCAGGAAACATAGAGCGAAAGCCATCCATTGTCAAGAAAAGATCATTTATAGTCACTCATGCCTTGAAAAGCCTTTTTACTCGGTTTAAATGCCTTTATAATCCCATTATCGAATTTATTTTAAATTGTTTTTACATTTTTTGATTAAAACATATAGTAATTGATTGTTTGCGTCGGAAAACATGGAGCCAAACCCATCCATTGTCAAGAATAGATCATTTATAGTCACTTATGCATAGAAAAGCCTTATTACTCGGTTTAAATGCTTTTATAATCCCATTACTGAATTTATTTTGAATTGTTTTTACATTTTTTGATTAAAACAGATTGTAATTGATTGTTTGCCTCGGGAAACATGGAGCGAAAACCATCCATTGTCAAGAAAAGATCATTTATAGTCACTCATGCCTAGAAAAGCCGTATTACTCGGTTTAAATGCCTTTATAATCCCATTATTGAATTTATTTTGAATTGTTTTTACATTTTTTGATTAAAATAGATTCTAATTGATTGTTTGCCTCGGGAAACGTGGAGGGAAAGCCAACCATTGTCAAGAAAAGATCATTTACAGTCACTCATGCCTAGAAAAGCCTTATTACTCGGTTTAAATGCTTTTATAATCCCATTATTGAATTTATTTTGAATTTTTTTTACATTTTTTGATTAAAACAGATTGTAATTGATTGTTTGCCGTGGGAAATATGGAGCGAAAGCCATCCATTGTCAAGAAAAGATCATTTATAGTCACTCATGCCTAGAAAAGCCTTATTACTCGGTTTAAATGCCTTTATAATCCCATTCTTGAATTTATTTTGAATTGTTTTTACATTTCTTGTTTAAAACAGATTGTAATTGATTGTTTGCCTCGGAAAACATGGAGCGAAAGCCATCCATTGTCAAGAAAAGATCATTTATAGTCACTCATGCCTAGAAAAGCCTTATTACTCGGTTTAAATGCCTTTATAATCTCATTATTGAATTTATTTTGAATTTTTTTTACATTTTTTGATTAAAACAGATTGTAATTGATTGTTTGCCTCGGGAAATATGGAGCGAAAGCCATCCATTATCAAGAAAAGATCATTTATAGTCACTCATGCCTAGAAAAGCCTTATTACTCGGTTTAAATGCCTTTATAATCCCATTATCAAATTTATTTTGAATTTTTTTTACACTTTTTGATTAAAACAGATTCTAATTGATTGTTTGCCTCGGGAAACGTGGAGTGAAAGCCATCCATTGTCAAGAAAAGATCATTTATAGTCACTCATGCCTAGAAAAGCCTTATTACTCGGTTTAAATGCTTTTATAATCCCATTATTGAATTTATTTTGAATTTTTTTTACATTTTTTGATTAAAACAGATTGTAATTGATTGTTTGCCTCGGGAAACATGGAGCGAAAGCCATCCATTGTCAAGAAAAGATCATTTATAGTCACTCATGCCTAAAAAAGCGTCATTACTCGGTTTAAATGCCTTTATAATCCCATTATTGAAGTTATTTTAAATTTTTTTTATATTTTTTGATTAAAACAGATTGTAATTGATTGTTTGCCGTGGGAAATATGGAGCGAAAGCCATCCATTGTCAAGAAAAGATCATTTATAGTCACTCATGCCTAGAAAAGCCTTATTACTCGGTTTAAATGCCTTTATAATCCCATTATTGAATTTATTTTGAATTGTTTTTACATTTTTTGATTAAAATAGATTCTAATTGATTGTTTGCCTCGGGAAACGTGGAGGGAAAGCCAACCATTGTCAAGAAAAGATCATTTACAGTCACTCATGCCTAGAAAAGCCTTATTACTCGGTTTAAATGCTTTTATAATCCCATTATTGAATTTATTTTGAATTTTTTTTACATTTTTTGATTAAAACAGATTGTAATTGATTGTTTGCCGTGGGAAATATGGAGCGAAAGCCATCCATTGTCAAGAAAAGATCATTTATAGTCACTCATGCCTAGAAAAGCCTTATTACTCGGTTTAAATGCCTTTATAATCCCATTATTGAAGTTATTTTAAATTGTTTTTATATTTTTTGATTAAAACAGATTGTAATTGATTGTTTGCCTCGGGAAACATGGAGCGAAAGCCATCCATTGTCAAGAAAAGATCATTTATAGTCACTCATGCCTAGAAAAGCCTTATTACTCGGTTTAAATGCCTTTATAATCCCATTATTGAATTTATTTTGAATTGTTTTTACATTTTTTGATTAAAACATATTGTAATTGATTGTTTGCCTCAGGAAACATAGAGCGAAAGCCATCCATTGTCAAGAAAAGATCATTTATAGTCACTCATGCCTAGAAAAGCCTTATTACTCGGTTTAAATGCCTTTATAATCCCATTATCAAATTTATTTTGAATTTTTTTTACACTTTTTGATTAAAACAGATTCTAATTGATTGTTTGCCTCGGGAAACGTGGAGTGAAAGCCATCCATTGTCAAGAAAAGATCATTTATAGTCACTCATGCCTAGAAAAGCCTTATTACTCGGTTTAAATGCTTTTATAATCCCATTATTGAATTTATTTTGAATTTTTTTTACATTTTTTGATTAAAACAGATTGTAATTGATTGTTTGCCTCGGGAAACATGGAGCGAAAGCCATCCATTGTCAAGAAAAGATCATTTATAGTCACTCATGCCTAAAAAAGCGTCATTACTCGGTTTAAATGCCTTTATAATCCCATTATTGAAGTTATTTTAAATTTTTTTTATATTTTTTGATTAAAACAGATTGTAATTGATTGTTTGCCGTGGGAAATATGGAGCGAAAGCCATCCATTGTCAAGAAAAGATCATTTATAGTCACTCATGCCTAGAAAAGCCTTATTACTCGGTTTAAATGCCTTTATAATCCCATTATTGAATTTATTTTGAATTGTTTTTACATTTTTTGATTAAAATAGATTCTAATTGATTGTTTGCCTCGGGAAACGTGGAGGGAAAGCCAACCATTGTCAAGAAAAGATCATTTACAGTCACTCATGCCTAGAAAAGCCTTATTACTCGGTTTAAATGCTTTTATAATCCCATTATTGAATTTATTTTGAATTTTTTTTACATTTTTTGATTAAAACAGATTGTAATTGATTGTTTGCCGTGGGAAATATGGAGCGAAAGCCATCCATTGTCAAGAAAAGATCATTTATAGTCACTCATGCCTAGAAAAGCCTTATTACTCGGTTTAAATGCCTTTATAATCCCATTATTGAAGTTATTTTAAATTGTTTTTATATTTTTTGATTAAAACAGATTGTAATTGATTGTTTGCCTCGGGAAACATGGAGCGAAAGCCATCCATTGTCAAGAAAAGATCATTTATAGTCACTCATGCCTAGAAAAGCCTTATTACTCGGTTTAAATGCCTTTATAATCCCATTATTGAATTTATTTTGAATTGTTTTTACATTTTTTGATTAAAACATATTGTAATTGATTGTTTGCCTCAGGAAACATAGAGCGAAAGCCATCCATTGTCAAGAAAAGATCATTTATAGTCACTCATGCCTTGAAAAGCCTTTTTACTCGGTTTAAATGCCTTTATAATCCCATTATTGAAGTTATTTTAAATTGTTTTTATATTTTTTGATTAAAACAGATTGTAATTGATTGTTTGCCTCGGGAAACATGGAGCGAAAGCCATCCATTGTCAAGAAAAGATCATTTATAGTCACTCATGCCTAGAAAAGCCTTATTACTCGGTTTAAATGCCTTTATAATCCCATTATTGAATTTATTTTGAATTGTTTTTACATTTTTTGATTAAAACATATTGTAATTGATTGTTTGCCTCAGGAAACATAGAGCGAAAGCCATCCATTGTCAAGAAAAGATCATTTATAGTCACTCATGCCTTGAAAAGCCTTTTTACTCGGTTTAAATGCCTTTATAATCCCATTATCGAATTTATTTTAAATTGTTTTTACATTTTTTGATTAAAACAGATTGTAATTGATTGTTTGCCGTGGGAAATATGGAGCGAAAGCCATCCATTGTCAAGAAAAGATCATTTATAGTCACTCATGCCTAGAAAAGCCTTATTACTCGGTTTAAATGCCTTTATAATCCCATTCTTGAATTTATTTTGAATTGTTTTTACATTTCTTGTTTAAAACAGATTGTAATTGATTGTTTGCCTCGGAAAACATGGAGCGAAAGCCATCCATTGTCAAGAAAAGATCATTTATAGTCACTCATGCCTAGAAAAGCCTTATTACTCGGTTTAAATGCCTTTATAATCTCATTATTGAATTTATTTTGAATTTTTTTTACATTTTTTGATTAAAACAGATTGTAATTGATTGTTTGCCTCGGGAAATATGGAGCGAAAGCCATCCATTATCAAGAAAAGATCATTTATAGTCACTCATGCCTAGAAAAGCCTTATTACTCGGTTTAAATGCCTTTATAATCCCATTATCAAATTTATTTTGAATTTTTTTTACACTTTTTGATTAAAACAGATTCTAATTGATTGTTTGCCTCGGGAAACGTGGAGTGAAAGCCATCCATTGTCAAGAAAAGATCATTTATAGTCACTCATGCCTAGAAAAGCCTTATTACTCGGTTTAAATGCTTTTATAATCCCATTATTGAATTTATTTTGAATTTTTTTTACATTTTTTGATTAAAACAGATTGTAATTGATTGTTTGCCTCGGGAAACATGGAGCGAAAGCCATCCATTGTCAAGAAAAGATCATTTATAGTCACTCATGCCTAAAAAAGCGTCATTACTCGGTTTAAATGCCTTTATAATCCCATTATTGAAGTTATTTTAAATTTTTTTTATATTTTTTGATTAAAACAGATTGTAATTGATTGTTTGCCTCGGGAAACATGGAGCGAAAGCCATCCATTGTCAAGAAAAGATCATTTATAGTCACTCATGCCTAGAAAAGCCTTATTACTCGGTTTAAATGCCTTTATAATCCCATTATTGAATTTATTTTGAATTGTTTTTACATTTTTTGATTAAAACATATTGTAATTGATTGTTTGCCTCAGGAAACATGGAGCGAAAGCCATCCATTGTCAAGAAAAGATCATTTATAGTCACTCATGCCTTGAAAAGCCTTTTTACTCGGTTTAAATGCCTTTATAATCCCATTATCGAATTTATTTTAAATTGTTTTTACATTTTTTGATTAAAACATATAGTAATTGATTGTTTGCGTCGGAAAACATGGAGCCAAACCCATCCATTGTCAAGAATAGATTATTTATAGTCACTTATGCCTAGAAAAGCCTTATTACTCGGTTTAAATGCTTTTATAATCCCATTACTGAATTTATTTTGAATTGTTTTTACATTTTTTTGATTAAAACATATTGTAATTGATTGTTTGCCTCTGGAAATATGGAGGGAAAGCCATCCATTGTCAAGAAAAGATCATTTATAGTCACTCATGCCTAGAAAAGCCTTATTACTCGGTTTAAATGCCTTTATAATCCCATTATTGAATTTGTTTTGAATTTTTTTTTAAATTTTTTGATTAAAACATATTGTAATTGATTGTTTGCCTCGGGAAACATGGAGCAAAACCCATCCATTGTCAAGAATAGATCATTTATAGTCACTTATGCCTAGAAAAGCCTTATTACTCGGTTTAAATGCTTTTATAATCCCATTATTGAAGTTATTTTGAATTGTTTTTACATTTTATGATTAAAACAGATTGTAATTGATTGTTTGCCTCCGGAAATATGGGGCGAAAGCCATCCATTGTCAAGAAAAGATCATTTATATTCACTCATGCCTAGAAAAGCCTTATTACTCGGTTTAAATGCCTTTATAATCCCATTATTGAATTTCTTTTGAATTGTTTTTACATTTTTTGATTAAAACAGATTGTAATTGATTGTTTGCCTCGGGAAACATGGAGCGAAAGCCATCCATTGTCAAGAAAAGATCATTTATAGTCACTCATGCCTAGAAAAGCCTTATTACTCGGTTTAAATGCCTTTATAATCCCATTATTGAATTTGTTTTGAATTTTTTTTACATTTTTTGATTAAAACAGATTGTAATTGATTGTTTGCCTCGGGAAACATGGAGCGAAAGCCATCCATTGTCAAGAAAAGATCATTTATAGTCACTCATGCCTAGAAAAGCCTTATTACTCGGTTTAAATGCCTTTATAATCCCATTATTGAATTTGTTTTGAATTTTTTTTTTAATTTTTTGATTAAAACATATTGTAATTGATTGTTTGCCTCGGGAAACATGGAGCAAAACCCATCCATTGTCAAGAATAGATCATTTATAGTCACTTATGCCTAGAAAAGCCTTATTTCTCGGTTTAAATGCTTTTATAATCCCATTATTGAAGTTATTATGAATTGTTTTTACATTTTATGATTAAAACAGATTGTAATTGATTGTTTGCCTCGGGAAACATGGAGCGAAAGCCATCAATTGTCAAGAAAAGATCATTTATAGTCACTCATGCCTAGAAAAGCCTTAATACTTAGTTTAAATGCGTTTATAATCCCATTATTGAATTTATTTTGAATTGTTTTTACATTTTATGATTAAAACAGATTGTAATTGATTGTTTGCCTCGGGAAATATGGGGCGAAAGCCATCCATTGTCAAGAAAAGATCATTTATAGTCACTCATGCCTAGAAAAGCCTTATTACTCGGTTTAAATGCCTTTATAATCCCATTATTGAATTTATTTTGAATTGTTTTTACATTTTTTTGATTAAAACATATTGTAATTGATTGTTTGCCTCTGAAAATATGGAGGGAAAGCCATCCATTGTCAAGAAAAGATCATTTATAGTCACTCATGCCTAGAAAAGCCTTATTACTCGGTTTAAATGCCTTTATAATCCCATTATTGAATTTATTTTGAATTGTTTTTACATTTTTTGATTAAAACAGATTGTAATTGATTGTTTGCCTCGGGAAACATGGAGCGAAAGCTATCCATTGTCAAGAAAAGATCATTTATAGTCACTCATGCCTAGAAAAGCCTTATTACTCGGTTTAAATGCCTTTCTAATCCCATTATTGAATTTGTTTTGAATTTTTTTTAAATTTTTTGATTAAAACATATTGTAATTGATTGTTTGCCTCGGGAAATATGGAGCAAAACCCATCCATTGTCAATAATAGATCATTTATAGTCACTTATGCCTAGAAAAGCCTTATTACTCGGTTTAAATGCTTTTATAATCCCATTATTGAAGTTATTTTGAATTGTTTTTACATTTTATGATTAAAACAGATTGTAATTGATTGTTTGCCTCGGGAAACATGGAGATAAAGCCATTCATTATCAAGAAAAGATCATTTATAGTCACTCATGCCTAGAAAAGCCTTATTACTTAGTTTAAATGCGTTTATAATCCCATTATTGAATTTATTTTGAATTGTTTTTACATTTTTTGATTAAAACAGATTGTAATTGATTGTTTGCCTCTTGAAACATGGAGCGAAAGCCATCCATTGTCAAGAAAAGATCATTTATAGTCACTCATGCCTAGAAAAGCCTTATTACTCGGTTTAAATGCCTTTATAATCCCATTATTGAATTTGTTTTGAATTTTTTTTTAAATTTTTTGATTAAAACATATTGTAATTGCATGTTTGCCTCGGGAAACATGGAGCGAAAGCCATCCATTGTCAAGAAAAGATCATTTACAGTCACTCATGCCTAGAAAAGCCTTATTACTCGGTTTAAATGCCTTTATAATCCCATTATTGAATTTGTTTTGAATTTTTTTTTAAATTTTTTGATTAAAACATATTGTAATTGATTGTTTGCCTCGGGAAATATGGGGCGAAAGCCATCCATTGTCAAGAAAAGATCATTTATAGTCACTCATGCCTAGAAAAGCCTTATTACTCGGTTTAAATCCCTTTATAATCCCATTATTGAATTTATTTTGAAATTTTTTTACATTTTTTGATTAAAACATATTGTAATTGATTGTTTGCCTCGGGAAATATGGGGCGAAAGCCATCCATTGTCAAGAAAAGATCATTTATAGTCACTCATGCCTAGAAAAGCCTTATTACTCGGTTTAAATGCCTTTATAATCCCATTATCGAATTTATTTTAAATTGTTTTTACATTTTTTGATTAAAACATATTGTAATTGATTGTTTGCCTCGGGAAACATGGAGCCAAACCCATCCATTGTCAAGAATAGATCATTTATAGTAACTTATGCCTAGAAAAGCCTTATTACTCGGTTTAAATGCTTTTCTAATCCCATTACTGAATTTATTTTGAATTGTTTTTACATTTTTTGATTAAAACAGATTGTAATTGATTGTTTGCCTCGGGAAACATGGAGCGAAAGCCATCCATTGTCAAGAAAAGATCATTTATAGTCACTCATGCCTAGAAAAGCCTTATTACTCGGTTTAAATGCCTTTATAATCCCATTATTGAATTTGTTTAGAATTTTTTTTACATTTTTTGATTAAAACAGATTGTAATTGTTTGTTTGCCTTGGGAAACATGGAGCAAACCCCATCCATTGTCAAGAATAGATCATTTATAGTCACTTATGCCTAAAAAAGCCTTATTACTCGGTTTAAATGCCTTTATAATTCCATTATTGAATTTATTTTGAATTTTTTTTACATTTTTTGATTAAAACATTTTGTAATTGATTGTTTGCCTTCGGAAATATGGGGCGAAGGCCATCCATTGTGAAGAAAAGATCATTTATAGTCACTCATGCCTAGAAAAGCCTTATTACTCGGTTTAAATGCCTTTATAATCCCATTATTGAATTTATTTTGAATTGTTTTTACATTTTTTGGTTAAAACAGATTATAATTGATTGTTTACCTCGGGAAACATGGAGCGAAAGCCATCCATTGTCAAGAAAAGGTCATTTATAGTCACTCATGCCTAGAAAAGCCTTATTACTCGGTTTAAATGCCTTTATAATCCCATTATTGAATTTGTTTTGAATTTTTTTTACATTTTTTGATTAAAACATATTGTAATTGTTTGTTTGCCTCGGGAAACATAGAGCAAACCCCATCCATTGTCAAGAATAGATCATTTATAGTCACTTATGCCTAAAAAAGCCTTATTACTCGGTTTAAATGCCTTTATAATTCCATTATTGAATTTATTTTGAATTTTTTTTACATTTTTTGATTAAAACATATTGTAATTCATTGTTTGCCTCGGGAAATACGGGGCGAAAGCCATCCATTGTCAAGAAAAGATCATTTATAGTCACTCATGCCTAGAAAAGCCTTATTACTCGGTTTAAATGCCTTTATAATCCCATTATTGAATTTATTTTGAATTGTTTTTACATTTTTTCATTAAAACAGATTGTAATTGATTGTTTGCCTCGGGAAACATGGAGCTAAAGCCATCCATTGTCAAGAAAAGATCATTTATAGTCACTCATGCCTAGAAAAGCCTTATTACTCAGTTTAAATGACTTTATAATCCCATTATTGAATTTATTTTGAATTGTTTTTACATTTTTTGATTAAAACATATTGTAATTGATTGTTTGCCTCAGGAAACATGGAGCAAAAGCCATCCATTGTCAAGAAAAGATCATTTATAGTCACTCATGCCTAGAAAAGCCTTATTACTCGGTTTAAATGCCTTTATAATCCCATTATCGAATTTATTTTAAATTGTTTTTACATTTTTTCGTTAAAACATATTGTAATTGATTGTTTGCCTCGGGAAACATGGAGCCAAACCCATCCATTGTCAAGAATAGATCATTTATAGTAACTTATGCCTAGAAAAGCCTTATTACTCGGTTTAAATGCTTTTATAATCCCATTACTGAATTTATTTTGAATTGTTTTTACATTTTTTGATTAAAACAGATTGTAATTGATTGTTTGCCTCGGGAAACATGGAGCGAAAGCCATCCATTGTCAAGAAAAGATTATTTATAGTCACTCATGCCTAGAAAAGCCTTATTACTTAGTTTAAATGCCTTTATAATCCCATTATTGAATTTATTTTGAATTGTTTTTACATTTTTTGATTAAAACAGATTGTAATTGATTGTTTGCCTCGGGAAACATGGAGCGAAAGCCATCCATTGTCAAGAAAAGATCATTTATAGTCACTCATGGCTAGAAAAGCCTTATTACTCGGTTTAAATGCATTTATAATCCCATTATTGAATTTATTTTGAATTGTTTTTACATTTTTTTGATTAAAACATATTGGAATTGATTGTTTGCCTCCGGAAATATGGAGGGAAAGCCATCCATTGTCAAGAAAAGATCATTTATAGTCACTCATGCCTAGAAAAGCCTTATTACTCGGTTTAAATGCCTTTATAATCCCATTATTGAATTTCTTTTGAATTGTTTTTACATTTTTTGATTAAAACAGATTGTAATTGATTGTTTGCCTCGGGAACCATGGAGCGAAAGCCATCCATTGTCAAGAAAAGATCATTTATAGTCACTCATGCCTAGAAAAGCCTTATTACTCGGTTTAAATGCCTTTATAATCCCATTATTGAATTTGTTTTGAATTTTTTTTTAAATTTTTTGATTAAAACATATTGTAATTGATTGTTTGCCTCGGGAAACATGGAGCAAAACCCATCCATTGTCAAGAATAGATCATTTATAGTCACTTATGCCTAGAAAAGCCTTATTACTCGGTTTAAATGCTTTTATAATCCCATTATTGAAGTAATTTTGAATTGATTTTACATTTTATGATTAAAAAAGATTGTAATTGATTGTTTGCCTCGGGAAATATGGGGCGAAAGCCATCCATTGTCAAGAAAAGATCATTTATATTCACTCATGCCTAGAAAAGCCTTATTACTCGGTTTAAATGCCTTTATAATCCCATTATTGAATTTCTTTTGAATTGTTTTTACATTTTTTGATTAAAACAGATTGTAATTGATTGTTTGCCTCGGGAAAGATGGAGCGAAAGCCATCCATTGTCAAGAAAAGATCATTTATAGTCACTCATGCCTAGAAAAGCCTTATTACTCGGTTTAAATGCCTTTATAATCCCATTATTGAATTTGTTTTGATTTTTTTTTAAATTTTTTGATTAAAACATATTGTAATTGATTGTTTGCCTCGGGAAACATGGAGCAAAACCCATCCATTGTCAAGAATAGATCATTTATAGTCACTTATGCCTAGAAAAGCCTTATTACTCGGTTTAAATGGTTTTATAATCCCATTACTGAATTTATTTTGAATTGTTTTTACATTTTTTGATTAAAACAGATTGTAATTGATTGTTTGCCTCGGGAAACATGGAGCGAAAGCCATCCATTGTCAAGAAAAGATTATTTATAGTCACTCATGCCTAGAAAAGCCTTATTACTTAGTTTAAATGCCTTTATAATCCCATTATTGAATTTATTTTGAATTGTTTTTACATTTTTTGATTAAAACAGATTGTAATTGATTGTTTGCCTCAGGAAACATGGAGCGAAAGCCATCCATTGTCAAGAAAAGATCATTTATAGTCACTCATGGCTAGAAAAGCCTTATTACTCGGTTTAAATGCATTTATAATCCCATTATTGAATTTATTTTGAATTGTTTTTACATTTTTTTGATTAAAACATATTGGAATTGATTGTTTGCCTCCGGAAATATGGAGGGAAAGCCATCCATTGTCAAGAAAAGATCATTTATAGTCACTCATGCCTAGAAAAGCCTTATTACTCGGTTTAAATGCCTTTATAATCCCATTATTGAATTTATTTTGAATTGTTTTTACATTTTTTGATTAAAACAGATTGTAATTGATTGTTTGCCTCGGGAAACATGGTGCGAAAGCCATCCATTGTCAAGAAAAGATCATTTATAGTCACTCATGCCTAGAAAAGCCTTATTACTCGATTTAAATGCCTTTATAATCCCATTATTGAATTTGTTTTGAATTTTTTTTTAAATTTTTTGATTAAAACATATTGTAATTGATTGTTTGCCTCGGGAAACATGGAGCAAAACCCATCCATTGTCAAGAATAGATCATTTATAGTCACTTATGCCTAGAAAAGCCTTATTACTCGGTTTAAATGCTTTTATAATCCCATTATTGAAGTTATTTTGAATTGATTTTACATTTTATGATTAAAAAAGATTGTAATTGATTGTTTGCCTCGGGAAATATGGGGCGAAAGCCATCCATTGTCAAGAAAAGATCATTTATATTCACTCATGCCTAGAAAAGCCTTATTACTCGGTTTAAATGCCTTTATAATCCCATTATTGAATTTCTTTTGAATTCTTTTTACATTTTTTGATTAAAACAGATTGTAATTGATTGTTTCCCTCGGGAAACATGGAGCGAAAGCCATCCATTGTCAAGAAAAGATCATTTATAGTCACTCATGCCTAGAAAAGCCTTATTACTCGGTTTAAATGCCTTTATAATCCCATTATTGAATTTGTTTTGATTTTTTTTTAAATTTTTTGATTAAAACATATTGTAATTGATTGTTTGCCTCGGGAAACATGGAGCAAAACCCATCCATTGTCAAGAATTGATCATTTATAGTCACTTATGCCTAGAAAAGCCTTATTACTCGGTTTAAATGCTTTTATAATCCCATTATTGAAGTTATTTTGAATTGTTTTTACATTTTATGATTAAAACAGATTGTAATTGATTGTTTGCCTCGGGAAACATGGAGAGAAAGCCATTCATTATCAAGAAAAGATCATTTATAGTCACTCATGCCTAGAAAAGCCTTATTACTTAGTTTAAATGCGTTTATAATCCGATTATTGAATTTATTTTGAATTGTTTTTACATTTTATGATTAAAAAAGATTGTAATTGATTGTTTGCCTCGGGAAATATGGGGCGAAAGCCATCCATTGTCAAGAAAAGATCATTTATAGTCACTCATGCCTAGAAAAGCCTTATTACTCGGTTTAAATGCCTTTATAATCCCATTATTGAATTTATTTTGAATTGTTTTTACATTTTTTGATTAAAACATATTGTAATTGATTGTTTGCCTCCGGAAATATGGAGGGAAAGCCATCCATTGTCAAGAAAAGATCATTTATAGTCACTCATGCCTAGAAAAGCCTTATTACTCGGTTTAAATACCTTTATAATCCCATTATTGAATTTATTTTGAATTGTTTTTACATTTTTTGATTAAAACAGATTAAAATTGATTGTTTGCCCCGGGAAACATGGAGCGAAAGCCATCCATTGTCAAGAAAAGATCATTTATAGTCACTCATGCCTAGAAAAGCCTTATTACTCGGTTTAAATGCCTTTATAATCCCATTATTGAATTTGTTTTGAATTTTTTTTTAAATTTTTTGATTAAAACATATTGTAATTGATTGTTTGCCTCGGGAAACATGGAGCAAAACCCATCCATTGTCAAGAATAGATCATTTATAGTCACTTATGCCTAGAAAAGCCTTATTACTCGGTTTAAATGCTTTTATAATCCCATTATTGAAGTTATTTTGAATTGTTTTTACATTTTATGATTAAAACAGATTGTAATTGATTGTTTGCCTCGGGAAACATGGAGAGAAAGCCATTCATTATCATGAAAAGATCATTTATAGTCACTCATGCCTAGAAAAGCCTTATTACTTAGTTTAAATGCGTTTATAATCCCATTATTGAATTTATTTTGAATTGTTTTTACATTTTTTGATTAAAACAGATTGTAATTGATTGTTTGCCTCGGGAAACATGGAGCGAAAGCCATCCATTGTCAAGAAAAGATCATTTATAGTCACTCATGCCTAGAAAAGCCTTATT
Organism: Theobroma cacao; assembly: GCF_053813885.1. Classification (NCBI taxonomy): domain Eukaryota; kingdom Viridiplantae; phylum Streptophyta; class Magnoliopsida; order Malvales; family Malvaceae; genus Theobroma; species Theobroma cacao. Next base: position 28,677,924 of record NC_142645.1, on the reverse strand, counting down.
ACTCGGTTTAAATGCCTTTATAATCCCATTATTGAATTTATTATGAATTTTTTTTACATTTTTTGATTAAAACAGATTGTAATTGTTTGTGTGCCTCGGGAAACATGGAGCAAAACCCATCCATTGTCAAGAATAGATCATTTGTAGTCACTTATGCCTAAAAAAGCCTTATTACTCGGTTTAAATCCCTTTATAATCCCATTATTGAATTTATTTTGAATTTTTTTTACATTTTTTGATTAAAACATATTGTAATTGATTGTTTGCCTCGGGAAATATGGAGCGAAAGCCATCCATTGTCAAGAAAAGATCATTTATAGTCACTCATGCCTAGAAAAGCCTTATTACTCGGTTTAAATGCCTTTATAATCCCATTATTGAATTTATTTTGAATTGTTTTTACATTTTTTGATTAAAATAGATTGTAATTGATTGTTTGCCTCGGGAAACATGGAGCGAAAGCCATCCATTGTCAAGAAAAGATCATTTATAGTCACTCATGCCTAGAAAAGCCTTATTACTCGGTTTAAATGCATTTATAATCCCATTATTGAATTTATTTTGAATTGTTTTTACATTTTTTTGATTAAAACATATTGGAATTGATTGTTTGCCTCCGGAAATATGGAGGGAAAGCCATCCATTGTCAAGAAAAGATCATTTATAGTCACTCATGCCTAGAAAAGCCTTATTACTCGGTTTAAATGCCTTTATAATCCCATTATCGAATTTATTTTAAATTGTTTTTACATTTTTTGATTAAAACATATTGTAATTGATTGTTTGCCTCGGGAAACATGGAGCCAAACCCATCCATTGTCAAGAATAGATCATTTATAGTAACTTATGCCTAGAAAAGCCTTATTACTCGGTTTAAATGCTTTTATAATCCCATTACTGAATTTATTTTGAATTGTTTTTACATTTTTTGATTAAAACAGATTGTAATTGATTGTTTGCCTCGGGAAACATGGAGCGAAAGCCATCCATTGTCAAGAAAAGATCATTTATAGTCACTCATGCCTAGAAAAGCCTTATTACTCGGTTTAAATGCCTTTATAATCCCATTATTGAATTTGTTTAGAATTTTTTTTACATTTTTTGATTAAAACAGATTGTAATTGTTTGTTTGCCTCGGGAAACATGGAGCAAACCCCATCCATTGTCAAGAATAGATCATTTATAGTCACTTATGCCTAAAAAAGCCTTATTACTCGGTTTAAATGCCTTTATAATTCCATTATTGAATTTATTTTGAATTTTTTTTACATTTTTTGATTAAAACATATTGTAATTGATTGTTTGCCTTCGGAAATATGGGGCGAAGGCCATCCATTGTCAAGAAAAGATCATTTATAGTCACTCATGCCTAGAAAAGCCTTATTACTCGGTTTAAATGCCTTTATAATCCCATTATTGAATTTATTTTGAATTGTTTTTACTTTTTTTGGTTAAAACAGATTATAATTGATTGTTTACCTCGGGAAACATGGAGCAAAAGCCATCCATTGTCAAGAAAAGATCATTTATAGTCACTCATGCCTAGAAAAGCCTTATTACTCGGTTTAAATGCCTTTATAATCCCATTATCGAATTTATTTTAAATTGTTTTTACATTTTTTCATTAAAACATATTGTAATTGATTGTTTGCCTCGGGAAACATGGAGCCAAACCCATCCATTGTCAAGAATAGATCATTTATAGTAACTTATGCCTAGAAAAGCCTTATTACTCGGTTTAAATGCTTTTATAATCCCATTACTGAATTTATTTTGAATTGTTTTTACATTTTTTGATTAAAACAGATTGTAATTGATTGTTTGCCTCGGGAAACATGGAGCGAAAGCCATCCATTGTCAAGAAAAGATTATTTATAGTCACTCATGCCTAGAAAAGCCTTATTACTTAGTTTAAATGCCTTTATAATCCCATTATTGAATTTATTTTGAATTGTTTTTACATTTTTTGATTAAAACAGATTGTAATTGATTGTTTGCCTCGGGAAACATGGAGCGAAAGCCATCCATTGTCAAGAAAAGATCATTTATAGTCACTCATGGCTAGAAAAGCCTTATTACTCGGTTTAAATGCATTTATAATCCCATTATTGAATTTATTTTGAATTGTTTTTACATTTTTTTGATTAAAACATATTGGAATTGATTGTTTGCCTCCGGAAATATGGAGGGAAAGCCATCCATTGTCAAGAAAAGATCATTTATAGTCACTCATGCCTAGAAAAGCCTTATTACTCGGTTTAAATGCCTTTATAATCCCATTATTGAATTTATTTTGAATTGTTTTTACATTTTTTGATTAAAACAGATTGTAATTGATTGTTTGCCTCGGGAAACATGGAGCGAAAGCCATCCATTGTCAAGAAAAGATCATTTATAGTCACTCATGCCTAGAAAAGCCTTATTACTCGGTTTAAATGCCTTTATAATCCCATTATTGAATTTGTTTTGAATTTTTTTTTAAATTTTTTGATTAAAACATATTGTAATTGATTGTTTGCCTCGGGAAACATGGAGCAAAACCCATCCATTGTCAAGAATAGATCATTTATAGTCACTTATGCCTAGAAAAGCCTTATTACTCGGTTTAAATGCTTTTATAATCCCATTATTGAAGTAATTTTGAATTGATTTTACATTTTATGATTAAAAAAGATTGTAATTGATTGTTTGCCTCGGGAAATATGGGGCGAAAGCCATCCATTGTCAAGAAAAGATCATTTATATTCACTCATGCCTAGAAAAGCCTTATTACTCGGTTTAAATGCCTTTATAATCCCATTATTGAATTTCTTTTGAATTGTTTTTACATTTTTTGATTAAAACAGATTGTAATTGATTGTTTGCCTCGGGAAAGATGGAGCGAAAGCCATCCATTGTCAAGAAAAGATCATTTATAGTCACTCATGCCTAGAAAAGCCTTATTACTCGGTTTAAATGCCTTTATAATCCCATTATTGAATTTGTTTTGATTTTTTTTTAAATTTTTTGATTAAAACATATTGTAATTGATTGTTTGCCTCGGGAAACATGGAGCAAAACCCATCCATTGTCAAGAATAGATCATTTATAGTCCCTTATGCCTAGAAAAGCCTTATTACTCGGTTTAAATGGTTTTATAATCCCATTACTGAATTTATTTTGAATTGTTTTTACATTTTTTGATTAAAACAGATTGTAATTGATTGTTTGCCTCGGGAAACATGGAGCGAAAGCCATCCATTGTCAAGAAAAGATTATTTATAGTCACTCATGCCTAGAAAAGCCTTATTACTTAGTTTAAATGCCTTTATAATCCCATTATTGAATTTATTTTGAATTGTTTTTACATTTTTTGATTAAAACAGATTGTAATTGATTGTTTGCCTCGGGAAACATGGAGCGAAAGCCATCCATTGTCAAGAAAAGATCATTTATAGTCACTCATGGCTAGAAAAGCCTTATTACTCGGTTTAAATGCATTTATAATCCCATTATTGAATTTATTTTGAATTGTTTTTACATTTTTTTGATTAAAACATATTGGAATTGATTGTTTGCCTCCGGAAATATGGAGGGAAAGCCATCCATTGTCAAGAAAAGATCATTTATAGTCACTCATGCCTAGAAAAGCCTTATTACTCGGTTTAAATGCCTTTATAATCCCATTATTGAATTTATTTTGAATTGTTTTTACATTTTTTGATTAAAACAGATTGTAATTGATTGTTTGCCTCGGGAAACATGGAGCGAAAGCCATCCATTGTCAAGAAAAGATCATTTATAGTCACTCATGCCTAGAAAAGCCTTATTAGTCGGTTTAAATGCCTTTATAATCCCATTATTGAATTTGTTTTGAATTTTTTTTTAAATTTTTTGATTAAAACATATTGTAATTGATTGTTTGCCTCGGGAAACATGGAGCAAAACCCATCCATTGTCAAGAATAGATCATTTATAGTCACTTATGCCTAGAAAAGCCTTATTACTCGGTTTAAATGCTTTTATAATCCCATTATTGAAGTTATTTTGAATTGATTTTACATTTTATGATTAAAAAAGATTGTAATTGATTGTTTGCCTCGGGAAATATGGGGCGAAAGCCATCCATTGTCAAGAAAAGATCATTTATATTCACTCATGCCTAGAAAAGCCTTATTACTCGGTTTAAATGCCTTTATAATCCCATTATTGAATTTCTTTTGAATTCTTTTTACATTTTTTGATTAAAACAGATTGTAATTGATTGTTTCCCTCGGGAAACATGGAGCGAAAGCCATCCATTGTCAAGAAAAGATCATTTATAGTCACTCATGCCTAGAAAAGCCTTATTACTCGGTTTAAATACCTTTATAATCCCATTATTGAATTTGTTTTGATTTTTTTTTAAATTTTTTGATTAAAACATATTGTAATTGATTGTTTGCCTCGGGAAACATGGAGCAAAACCCATCCATTGTCAAGAATTGATCATTTATAGTCACTTATGCCTAGAAAAGCCTTATTACTCGGTTTAAATGCTTTTATAATCCCATTATTGAAGTTATTTTGAATTGTTTTTACATTTTATGATTAAAACAGATTGTAATTGATTGTTTGCCTCGGGAAACATGGAGAGAAAGCCATTCATTATCAAGAAAAGATCATTTATAGTCACTCATGCCTAGAAAAGCCTTATTACTTAGTTTAAATGCGTTTATAATCCGATTATTGAATTTATTTTGAATTGTTTTTACATTTTATGATTAAAAAAGATTGTAATTGATTGTTTGCCTCGGGAAATATGGGGCGAAAGCCATCCATTGTCAAGAAAAGATCATTTATAGTCACTCATGCCTAGAAAAGCCTTATTACTCGGTTTAAATGCCTTTATAATCCCATTATTGAATTTATTTTGAATTGTTTTTACATTTTTTGATTAAAACATATTGTAATTGATTGTTTGCCTCCGGAAATATGGAGGGAAAGCCATCCATTGTCAAGAAAAGATCATTTATAGTCACTCATGCCTAGAAAAGCCTTATTACTCGGTTTAAATGCCTTTATAATCCCATTATTGAATTTATTTTGAATTGTTTTTACATTTTTTGATTAAAACAGATTGTAATTGATTGTTTGCCCCGGGAAACATGGAGCGAAAGCCATCCATTGTCAAGAAAAGATCATTTATAGTCACTCATGCCTAGAAAAGCCTTATTACTCGGTTTAAATGCCTTTATAATCCCATTATTGAATTTGTTTTGAATTTTTTTTTAAATTTTTTGATTAAAACATATTGTAATTGATTGTTTGCCTCGGGAAACATGGAGCAAAACCCATCCATTGTCAAGAATAGATCATTTATAGTCACTTATGCCTAGAAAAGCCTTATTACTCGGTTTAAATGCTTTTATAATCCCATTATTGAAGTTATTTTGAATTGTTTTTACATTTTATGATTAAAACAGATTGTAATTGATTGTTTGCCTCGGGAAACATGGAGAGAAAGCCATTCATTATCATGAAAAGATCATTTATAGTCACTCATGCCTAGAAAAGCCTTATTACTTAGTTTAAATGCGTTTATAATCCCATTATTGAATTTATTTTGAATTGTTTTTACATTTTTTGATTAAAACAGATTGTAATTGATTGTTTGCCTCGGGAAACATGGAGCGAAAGCCATCCATTGTCAAGAAAAGATCATTTATAGTCACTCATGCCTAGAAAAGCCTTATTACTCGGTTTAAATGCCTTTATAATCCCATTATTGAATTTATTATGAATTTTTTTTACATTTTTTGATTAAAACAGATTGTAATTGTTTGTGTGCCTCGGGAAACATGGAGCAAAACCCATCCATTGTCAAGAATAGATCATTTGTAGTCACTTATGCCTAAAAAAGCCTTATTACTCGGTTTAAATCCCTTTATAATCCCATTATTGAATTTATTTTGAATTTTTTTTACATTTTTTGATTAAAACATATTGTAATTGATTGTTTGCCTCGGGAAATATGGAGCGAAAGCCATCCATTGTCAAGAAAAGATCATTTATAGTCACTCATGCCTAGAAAAGCCTTATTACTCGGTTTAAATGCCTTTATAATCCCATTATTGAATTTATTTTGAATTGTTTTTACATTTTTTGATTAAAATAGATTGTAATTGATTGTTTGCCTCGGGAAACATGGAGCGAAAGCCATCCATTGTCAAGAAAAGATCATTTATAGTCACTCATGCCTAGAAAAGCCTTATTACTCGGTTTAAATGCATTTATAATCCCATTATTGAATTTATTTTGAATTGTTTTTACATTTTTTTGATTAAAACATATTGGAATTGATTGTTTGCCTCCGGAAATATGGAGGGAAAGCCATCCATTGTCAAGAAAAGATCATTTATAGTCACTCATGCCTAGAAAAGCCTTATTACTCGGTTTAAATGCCTTTATAATCCCATTATCGAATTTATTTTAAATTGTTTTTACATTTTTTGATTAAAACATATTGTAATTGATTGTTTGCCTCGGGAAACATGGAGCCAAACCCATCCATTGTCAAGAATAGATCATTTATAGTAACTTATGCCTAGAAAAGCCTTATTACTCGGTTTAAATGCTTTTATAATCCCATTATTGAATTTATTTTGAATTGTTTTTACATTTTTTGATTAAAACAGATTGTAATTGATTGTTTGCCTCGGGAAACATGGAGCGAAAGCCATCCATTGTCAAGAAAAGATCATTTATAGTCACTCATGCCTAGAAAAGCCTTATTACTCGGTTTAAATGCCTTTATAATCCCATTATTGAATTTATTATGAATTTTTTTTACATTTTTTGATTAAAACAGATTGTAATTGTTTGTGTGCCTCGGGAAACATGGAGCAAAACCCATCCATTGTCAAGAATAGATCATTTGTAGTCACTTATGCCTAAAAAAGCCTTATTACTCGGTTTAAATCCCTTTATAATTCCATTATTGAATTTATTTTGAATTTTTTTTACATTTTTTGATTAAAACATATTGTAATTGATTGTTTGCCTTCGGAAATATGGGGCGAAGGCCATCCATTGTCAAGAAAAGATCATTTATAGTCACTCATGCCTAGAAAAGCCTTATTACTCGGTTTAAATGCCTTTATAATCCCATTATTGAATTTATTTTGAATTGTTTTTACATTTTTTGGTTAAAACAGATTATAATTGATTGTTTACCTCGGGAAACATGGAGCGAAAGCCATCCATTGTCAAGAAAAGGTCATTTATAGTCACTCATGCCTAGAAAAGCCTTATTACTCGGTTTAAATGCCTTTATAATCCCATTATTGAATTTGTTTTGAATTTTTTTTACATTTTTTGATTAAAACATATTGTAATTGTTTGTTTGCCTCGGGAAACATAGAGCAAACCCCATCCATTGTCAAGAATAGATCATTTATAGTCACTTATGCCTAAAAAAGCCTTATTACTCGGTTTAAATGCCTTTATAATTCCATTATTGAATTTATTTTGAATTTTTTTTACATTTTTTGATTAAAACATATTGTAATTCATTGTTTGCCTCGGGAAATATGGGGCGAAAGCCATCCATTGTCAAGAAAAGATCATTTATAGTCACTCATGCCTAGAAAAGCCTTATTACTCGGTTTAAATGCCTTTATAATCCCATTATTGAATTTATTTTGAATTGTTTTTACATTTTTTCATTAAAACAGATTGTAATTGATTGTTTGCCTCGGGAAACATGGAGCTAAAGCCATCCATTGTCAAGAAAAGATCATTTATAGTCACTCATGCCTAGAAAAGCCTTATTACTCAGTTTAAATGACTTTATAATCCCATTATTGAATTTATTTTGAATTGTTTTTACATTTTTTGATTAAAACATATTGTAATTGATTGTTTGCCTCAGGAAACATGGAGCAAAAGCCATCCATTGTCAAGAAAAGATCATTTATAGTCACTCATGCCTAGAAAAGCCTTATTACTCGGTTTAAATGCCTTTATAATCCCATTATCGAATTTATTTTAAATTGTTTTTACATTTTTTCATTAAAACATATTGTAATTGATTGTTTGCCTCGGGAAACATGGAGCCAAACCCATCCATTGTCAAGAATAGATCATTTATAGTAACTTATGCCTAGAAAAGCCTTATTACTCGGTTTAAATGCTTTTATAATCCCATTACTGAATTTATTTTGAATTGTTTTTACATTTTTTGATTAAAACAGATTGTAATTGATTGTTTGCCTCGGGAAACATGGAGCGAAAGCCATCCATTGTCAAGAAAAGATTATTTATAGTCACTCATGCCTAGAAAAGCCTTATTACTTAGTTTAAATGCCTTTATAATCCCATTATTGCATTTATTTTGAATTGTTTTTACATTTTTTGATTAAAACAGATTGTAATTGATTGTTTGCCTCGGGAAACATGGAGCGAAAGCCATCCATTGTCAAGAAAAGATCATTTATAGTCACTCATGGCTAGAAAAGCCTTATTACTCGGTTTAAATGCATTTATAATCCCATTATTGAATTTATTTTGAATTGTTTTTACATTTTTTTGATTAAAACATATTGGAATTGATTGTTTGCCTCCGGAAATATGGAGGGAAAGCCATCCATTGTCAAGAAAAGATCATTTATAGTCACTCATGCCTAGAAAAGCCTTATTACTCGGTTTAAATGCCTTTATAATCCCATTATTGAATTTCTTTTGAATTGTTTTTACATTTTTTGATTAAAACAGATTGTAATTGATTGTTTGCCTCGGGAAACATGGAGCGAAAGCCATCCATTGTCAAGAAAAGATCATTTATAGTCACTCATGCCTAGAAAAGCCTTATTACTCGGTTTAAATGCCTTTATAATCCCATTATTGAATTTGTTTTGAATTTTTTTTTAAATTTTTTGATTAAAACATATTGTAATTGATTGTTTGCCTCGGGAAACATGGAGCAAAACCCATCCATTGTCAAGAATAGATCATTTATAGTCACTTATGCCTAGAAAAGCCTTATTACTCGGTTTAAATGCTTTTATAATCCCATTATTGAAGTAATTTTGAATTGATTTTACATTTTATGATTAAAAAAGATTGTAATTGATTGTTTGCCTCGGGAAATATGGGGCGAAAGCCATCCATTGTCAAGAAAAGATCATTTATATTCACTCATGCCTAGAAAAGCCTTATTACTCGGTTTAAATGCCTTTATAATCCCATTTTTGAATTTCTTTTGAATTGTTTTTACATTTTTTGATTAAAACAGATTGTAATTGATTGTTTGCCTCGGGAAAGATGGAGCGAAAGCCATCCATTGTCAAGAAAAGATTATTTATAGTCACTCATGCCTAGAAAAGCCTTATTACTCGGTTTAAATGCCTTTATAATCCCATTATTGAATTTATTTTGAATTGTTTTTACATTTTTTGGTTAAAACAGATTGTAATTGTTTGTTTGCCTCGGGAAACATAGAGCAAACCCCATCCATTGTCAAGAATAGATCATTTATAGTCACTTATGCCTAAAAAAGCCTTATTACTCGGTTTAAATGCCTTTATAATTCCATTATTGAATTTATTTTGAATTTTTTTTACATTTTTTGATTAAAACATATTGTAATTCATTGTTTGCCTCGGGAAATATGGGGCGAAAGCCATCCATTGTCAAGAAAAGATCATTTATAGTCACTCATGCCTAGAAAAGCCTTATTACTCGGTTTAAATGCCTTTATAATCCCATTATTGAATTTATTTTGAATTGTTTTTACATTTTTTCATTAAAACAGATTGTAATTGATTGTTTGCCTCGGGAAACATGGAGCTAAAGCCATCCATTGTCAAGAAAAGATCATTTATAGTCACTCATGCCTAGAAAAGCCTTATTACTCGGTTTAAATGCCTTTATAATCCCATTATCGAATTTATTTTAAATTGTTTTTACATTTTTTCATTAAAACATATTGTAATTGATTGTTTGCCTCGGGAAACATGGAGCCAAACCCATCCATTGTCAAGAATAGATCATTTATAGTAACTTATGCCTAGAAAAGCCTTATTACTCGGTTTAAATGCTTTTATAATCCCATTACTGAATTTATTTTGAATTGTTTTTACATTTTTTGATTAAAACAGATTGTAATTGATTGTTTGCCTCGGGAAACATGGAGCGAAAGCCATCCATTGTCAAGAAAAGAATATTTATAGTCACTCATGCCTAGAAAAGCCTTATTACTTAGTTTAAATGCCTTTATAATCCCATTATTGAATTTATTTTGAATTGTTTTTACATTTTTTGATTAAAACAGATTGTAATTGATTGTTTGCCTCGGGAAACATGGAGCGAAAGCCATCCATTGTCAAGAAAAGATCATTTATAGTCACTCATGGCTAGAAAAGCCTTATTACTCGGTTTAAATGCATTTATAATCCCATTATTGAATTTATTTTGAATTGTTTTTACATTTTTTTGATTAAAACATATTGGAATTGATTGTTTGCCTCCGGAAATATGGAGGGAAAGCCATCCATTGTCAAGAAAAGATCATTTATAGTCACTCATGCCTAGAAAAGCCTTATTACTCGGTTTAAATGCCTTTATAATCCCATTATTGAATTTATTTTGAATTGTTTTTACATTTTTTGATTAAAACAGATTGTAATTGATTGTTTGCCTCGGGAAACATGGAGCGAAAGCCATCCATTGTCAAGAAAAGATCATTTATAGTCACTCATGCCTAGAAAAGCCTTATTACTCGGTTTAAATGCCTTTATAATCCCATTATTGAATTTGTTTTGAATTTTTTTTTAAATTTTTTGATTAAAACATATTGTAATTGATTGTTTGCCTCGGGAAACATGGAGCAAAACCCATCCATTGTCAAGAATAGATCATTTATAGTCACTTATGCCTAGAAAAGCCTTATTACTCGGTTTAAATGCTTTTATAATCCCATTATTGAAGTAATTTTGAATTGATTTTACATTTTATGATTAAAAAAGATTGTAATTGATTGTTTGCCTCGGGAAATATGGGGCGAAAGCCATCCATTGTCAAGAAAAGATCATTTATATTCACTCATGCCTAGAAAAGCCTTATTACTCGGTTTAAATGCCTTTATAATCCCATTATTGAATTTCTTTTGAATTGTTTTTACATTTTTTGATTAAAACAGATTGTAATTGATTGTTTGCCTCGGGAAAGATGGAGCGAAAGCCATCCATTGTCAAGAAAAGATCATTTATAGTCACTCATGCCTAGAAAAGCCTTATTACTCGGTTTAAATGCCTTTATAATCCCATTATTGAATTTGTTTTGATTTTTTTTAAAATTTTTTGATTAAAACATATTGTAATTGATTGTTTGCCTCGGGAAACATGGAGCAAAACCCATCCATTGTCAAGAATAGATCATTTATAGTCACTTATGCCTAGAAAAGCCTTATTACTCGGTTTAAATGCTTTTATAATCCCATTACTGAATTTATTTTGAATTGTTTTTACATTTTTTGATTAAAACAGATTGTAATTGATTGTTTGCCTCGGGAAACATGGAGCGAAAGCCATCCATTGTCAAGAAAAGATTATTTATAGTCACTCATGCCTAGAAAAGCCTTATTACTTAGTTTAAATGCCTTTATAATCCCATTATTGAATTTATTTTGAATTGTTTTTACATTTTTTGATTAAAACAGATTGTAATTGATTGTTTGCCTCGGGAAACATGGAGCGAAAGCCATCCATTGTCAAGAAAAGATCATTTATAGTCACTCATGGCTAGAAAAGCCTTATTTCTCGGTTTAAATGCATTTATAATCCCATTATTGAATTTATTTTGAATTGTTTTTACATTTTTTTGATTAAAACATATTGGAATTGATTGTTTGCCTCCGGAAATATGGAGGGAAAGCCATCCATTGTCAAGAAAAGATCATTTATAGTCACTCATGCCTAGAAAAGCCTTATTACTCGGTTTAAATGCCTTTATAATCCCATTATTGAATTTATTTTGAATTGTTTTTACATTTTTTGATTAAAACAGATTGTAATTGATTGTTTGCCTCGGGAAACATGGAGCGAAAGCCATCCATTGTCAAGAAAAGATCATTTATAGTCACTCATGCCTAGAAAAGCCTTATTACTCGGTTTAAATGCCTTTATAATCCCATTATTGAATTTGTTTTGAATTTTTTTTTAAATTTTTTGATTAAAACAGATTGTAATTGATTGTTTGCCTCGGGAAACATGGAGCAAAACCCATCCATTGTCAACAATAGATCATTTATAGTCACTTATGCCTAGAAAAGCCTTATTACTCGGTTTAAATGCTTTTATAATCCCATTATTGAAGTTATTTTGAATTGATTTTACATTTTATGATTAAAAAAGATTGTAATTGATTGTTTGCCTCGGGAAATATGGGGCGAAAGCCATCCATTGTCAAGAAAAGATCATTTATATTCACTCATGCCTAGAAAAGCCTTATTACTCGGTTTAAATGCCTTTATAATCCCATTATTGAATTTCTTTTGAATTGTTTTTACATTTTTTGATTAAAACAGATTGTAATTGATTGTTTCCCTCGGGAAAGATGGAGCGAAAGCCATCCATTGTCAAGAAAAGATCATTTATAGTCACTCATGCCTAGAAAAGCCTTATTACTCGGTTTAAATGCCTTTATAATCCCATTATTGAATTTGTTTTGATTTTTTTTTAAATTTTTTGATTAAAACATATTGTAATTGATTGTTTGCCTCGGGAAACATGGAGCAAAACCCATCCATTGTCAAGAATTGATCATTTATAGTCACTTATGCCTAGAAAAGCCTTATTACTCGGTTTAAATGCTTTTATAATCCCATTATTGAAGTTATTTTGAATTGTTTTTACATTTTATGATTAAAACAGATTGTAATTGATTGTTTGCCTCGGGAAACATGGAGAGAAAGCCATTCATTATCAAGAAAAGATCATTTATAGTCACTCATGCCTAGAAAAGCCTTATTACTTAGTTTAAATGCGTTTATAATCCGATTATTGAATTTATTTTGTATTGTTTTTACATTTTATGATTAAAAAAGATTGTAATTGATTGTTTGCCTCGGGAAATATGGGGCGAAAGCCATCCATTGTCAAGAAAAGATCATTTATAGTCACTCATGCCTAGAAAAGCCTTATTACTCGGTTTAAATGCCTTTATAATCCCATTATTGAATTTATTTTGAATTGTTTTTACATTTTTTGATTAAAACATATTGTAATTGATTGTTTGCCTCCGGAAATATGGAGGGAAAGCCATCCATTGTCAAGAAAAGATCATTTATAGTCACTCATGCCTAGAAAAGCCTTATTACTCGGTTTAAATGCCTTTATAATCCCATTATTGAATTTATTTTGAATTGTTTTTACATTTTTTGATTAAAACAGATTGTAATTGATTGTTTGCCCCGGGAAACATGGAGCGAAAGCCATCCATTGTCAAGAAAAGATCATTTATAGTCACTCATGCCTAGAAAAGGCTTATTACTCGGTTTAAATGCCTTTATAATCCCATTATTGAATTTGTTTTGAATTTTTTTTTAAATTTTTTGATTAAAACATATTGTAATTGATTGTTTGCCTCGGGAAACATGGAGCAAAACCCATCCATTGTCAAGAATAGATCATTTATAGTCACTTATGCCTAGAAAAGCCTTATTACTCGGTTTAAATGCTTTTATAATCCCATTATTGAAGTTATTTTGAACTGTTTTTACATTTTATGATTAAAACAGATTGTAATTGATTGTTTGCCTCGGGAAACATGGAGAGAAAGCCATTCATTATCATGAAAAGATCATTTATAGTCACTCATGCCTAGAAAAGCCTTATTACTTAGTTTAAATGCGTTTATAATCCCATTATTGAATTTATTTTGAATTGTTTTTACATTTTTTGATTAAAACAGATTGTAATTGATTGTTTGCCTCGGGAAACATGGAGCGAAAGCCATCCATTGTCAAGAAAAGATCATTTATAGTCACTCATGCCTAGAAAAGCCTTATTACTCGGTTTAAATGCCTTTATAATCCCATTATTGAATTTATTATGAATTTTTTTTACATTTTTTGATTAAAACAGATTGTAATTGTTTGTGTGCCTCGGGAAACATGGAGCAAAACCCATCCATTGTCAAGAATAGATCATTTGTAGTCACTTATGCCTAAAAAAGCCTTATTACTCGGTTTAAATCCCTTTATAATCCCATTATTGAATTTATTTTGAATTTTTTTTACATTTTTTGATTAAAACATATTGTAATTGATTGTTTGCCTCGGGAAATATGGAGCGAAAGCCATCCATTGTCAAGAAAAGATCATTTATAGTCACTCATGCCTAGAAAAGCCTTATTACTCGGTTTAAATGCCTTTATAATCCCATTATTGAATTTATTTTGAATTGTTTTTACATTTTTTGATTAAAATAGATTGTAATTGATTGTTTGCCTCGGGAAACATGGAGCGAAAGCCATCCATTGTCAAGAAAAGATCATTTATAGTCACTCATGCCTAGAAAAGCCTTATTACTCGGTTTAAATGCATTTATAATCCCATTATTGAATTTATTTTGAATTGTTTTTACATTTTTTTGATTAAAACATATTGGAATTGATTGTTTGCCTCCGGAAATATGGAGGGAAAGCCATCCATTGTCAAGAAAAGATCATTTATAGTCACTCATGCCTAGAAAAGCCGTATTACTCGGTTTAAATGCCTTTATAATCCCATTATCGAATTTATTTTAAATTGTTTTTACATTTTTTGATTAAAACATATTGTAATTGATTGTTTACCTCGGGAAACATGGAGCCAAACCCATCCATTGTCAAGAATAGATCATTTATAGTAACTTATGCCTAGAAAAGCCTTATTACTCGGTTTAAATGCTTTTATAATCCCATTACTGAATTTATTTTGAATTGTTTTTACATTTTTTGATTAAAACAGATTGTAATTGATTGTTTGCCTCGGGAAACATGGAGCGAAAGCCATCCATTGTCAAGAAAAGATCATTTATAGTCACTCATGGCTAGAAAAGCCTTATTACTCGGTTTAAATGCATTTATAATCCCATTATTGCATTTATTTTGAATTGTTTTTACATTTTTTTGATTAAAACATATTGGAATTGATTGTTTGCCTCCGGAAATATGGAGGGAAAGCCATCCATTGTCAAGAAAAGATCATTTATAGTCACTCATGCCTAGAAAAGCCTTATTACTCGGTTTAAATGCCTTTATAATCCCATTATTGAATTTATTTTGAATTGTTTTTACATTTTTGATTAAAACAGATTGTAATTGATTGTTTGCCTCGGGAAACATGGAGCGAAAGCCATCCATTGTCAAGAAAAGATCATTTATAGTCACTCATGCCTAGAAAAGCCTTATTACTCGGTTTAAATGCCTTTATAATCCCATTATTGAATTTGTTTTGAATTTTTTTTTAAATTTTTTGATTAAAACAGATTGTAATTGATTGTTTGCCTCGGGAAACATGGAGCAAAACCCATCCATTGTCAAGAATAGATCATTTATAGTCACTTATGCCTAGAAAAGCCTTATTACTCGGTTTAAATGCTTTTATAATCCCATTATTGAAGTTATTTTGAATTGATTTTACATTTTATGATTAAAAAAGATTGTAATTGATTGTTTGCCTCGGGAAATATGGGGCGAAAGCCATCCATTGTCAAGAAAAGATCATTTATATTCACTCATGCCTAGAAAAGCCTTATTACTCGGTTTAAATGCCTTTATAATCCCATTATTGAATTTCTTTTGAATTGTTTTTACATTTTTTGATTAAAACAGATTGTAATTGATTGTTTCCCTCGGGAAAGATGGAGCGAAAGCCATCCATTGTCAAGAAAAGATCATTTATAGTCACTCATGCCTAGAAAAGCCTTATTACTCGGTTTAAATGCCTTTATAATCCCATTATTGAATTTGTTTTGATTTTTTTTTAAATTTTTTGATTAAAACATATTGTAATTGATTGTTTGCCCCGGGAAACATGGAGCGAAAGCCATCCATTGTCAAGAAAAGATCATTTATAGTCACTCATGCCTAGAAAAGCCTTATTACTCGGTTTAAATGCCTTTATAATCCCATTATTGAATTTGTTTTGAATTTTTTTTTAAATTTTTTGATTAAAACATATTGTAATTGATTGTTTGCCTCGGGAAACATGGAGCAAAACCCATCCATTGTCAAGAATAGATCATTTATAGTCACTTATGCCTAGAAAAGCCTTATTACTCGGTTTAAATGCTTTTATAATCCCATTATTGAAGTTATTTTGAATTGTTTTTACATTTTATGATTAAAACAGATTGTAATTGATTGTTTGCCTCGGGAAACATGGAGAGAAAGCCATTCATTATCATGAAAAGATCATTTATAGTCACTCATGCCTAGAAAAGCCTTATTACTTAGTTTAAATGCGTTTATAATCCCATTATTGAATTTATTTTGAATTGTTTTTACATTTTTTGATTAAAACAGATTGTAATTGATTGTTTGCCTCGGGAAACATGGAGCGAAAGCCATCCATTGTCAAGAAAAGATCATTTATAGTCACTCATGCCTAGAAAAGCCTTATTACTCGGTTTAAATGCCTTTATATTCCCATTATTGAATTTATTATGAATTTTTTTTACATTTTTTGATTAAAACAGATTGTAATTGTTTGTGTGCCTCGGGAAACATGGAGCAAAACCCATCCATTGTCAAGAATAGATCATTTGTAGTCACTTATGCCTAAAAAAGCCTTATTACTCGGTTTAAATCCCTTTATAATCCCATTATTGAATTTATTTTGAATTTTTTTTACATTTTTTGATTAAAACATATTGTAATTGATTGTTTGCCTCGGGAAATATGGAGCGAAAGCCATCCATTGTCAAGAAAAGATCATTTATAGTCACTCATGCCTAGAAAAGCCTTATTACTCGGTTTAAATGCCTTTATAATCCCATTATTGAATTTATTTTGAATTGTTTTTACATTTTTTGATTAAAATAGATTGTAATTGATTGTTTGCCTCGGGAAACATGGAGCGAAAGCCATCCATTGTCAAGAAAAGATCATTTATAGTCACTCATGCCTAGAAAAGCCTTATTACTCGGTTTAAATGCCTTTATAATCCCATTATTGAATTTGTTTTGAATTTTTTTTACATTTTTTGATTAAAACAGATTGTAATTGTTTGTTTGCCTCGGGAAACATGGAGCAAACCCCATCCATTGTCAAGAATAGATCATTTATAGTCACTTATGCCTAAAAAAGCCTTATTACTCGGTGTAAATGCTTTTATAATTCCATTATTGAATTTATTTTGAATTTTTTTTACATTTTTTGATTAAAACATATTGTAATTGATTGTTTGCCTCGGGGAACATGGAGCGAAAGCCATCCATGGTCAAGAAAAGTTCATTTATAGCCACTCATGCCTAGAAAAGTCTTATTACTCGGTTTAAATGCGTTTATAATCCCATTATCAAATTTATTTTGAATTTTTTTTACATTTTTTGATTAAAACAGATTGTAATTGATTGTTTGCCTCGGGAAACATGGAGCGAAAGCCATCCATTGTCAAGAAAAGATCATTTATTGTCACTCATGCCTAGAAAAGCCTTATTACTCGGTTTAAATGCCTTTATAATCCCATTATTGAATTTGTTTTGAATTTTTTTTACATTTTTTGATTAAAACAGATTGTAATTGTTTGTTTGCCTCGGGAAACATGGAGCAAACCCCATCCATTGTCAAGAATAGATCATTTATAGTCACTTATGCCTAAAAAAGCCTTATTACTCGGTTTAAATGCCTTTATAATTCCATTATTGAATTTATTTTGAATTTTTTTTACATTTTTTGATTAAAACATATTGTAATTGATTGTTTGCCTTCGGAAATATGGGGCGAAAGCCATCCATTGTCAAGAAAAGATCATTTATAGTCACTCATGCCTAGAAACGCCTTATTACTAGGTTTAAATGCCTTTATAATCCCATTATTGAATTTATTTTGAATTGTTTTTACATTTTTTGATTAAAACAGATTGTAATTGATTGTTTGCCTCGGGAAACATGGAGCGAAAGCCATCCATTGTCAAGAAAAGATCATTTATAGTCACTCATGCCTAGAAAAGCCTTATTACTCGGTTTAAATGCCTTTATAATCCCATTATTGAATTTGTTTTGAATTTTTTTTACATTTTTTGATTAAAACAGATTGTAATTGTTTGTTTGCCTCGGGAAACATGGAGCAAACCCCATCCATTGTCAAGAATAGATCATTTATAGTCACTTATGCCTAAAAAAGCCTTATTACTCGGTTTAAATGCCTTTATAATTCCATTATTGAATTTATTTTGAATTTTTTTTACATTTTTTGATTAAAACATATTGTAATTAATTGTTTGCCTCCGGAAATATGGGGCGAAAGCCATCCATTGTCAAGAAAAGATCATTTATAGTCACTCATGCCTAGAAAAGCCTTATTACTCGGTTTAAATGCCTTTATAATCCCATTATTGAATTTATTTTGAATTGTTTTTACATTTTTTGGTTAAAACAGATTGTAATTGATTGTTTGCCTTGGGAAACATGGAGCGAAAGCCATCCATTGTCAAGAAAAGATCATTTATAGTCACTCATGCCAAGAAAAGCCTTATTACTCTGTTTAAATGCCTTTATAATCCTATTATTGAATTTGTTTTGAATTTTTTTTACATTTTTTGATTAAAACAGATTGTAATTGTTTGTTTGCCTCGGGAAACATGGAGCCAACCCCATCCATTGTCAAGAATAGATCATTTATAGTCACTTATGCCTAAAAAAGCCTTATTACTCGGTTTAAATGCCTTTATAATTCCATTATTGAATTTATTTTGAATTTTTTTTACATTTTTTGATTAAAACATATTGTAATTGATTGTTTGCCTCGGGAAATACGGGGCGAAAGCCATCCATTGTCAAGAAAAGATCATTTATAGTCACTCATGCCTAGAAAAGCCTTATTACTCGGTTTAAATCCCTTTATAATCCCATTATTGAATTTATTTTGAAATTTTTTTACATTTTTTGATTAAAACATATTGTAATTGATTGTTTGCCTCGGGAAATATGGGGCGAAAGCCATCCATTGTCAAGAAAAGATCATTTATAGTCACTCATGCCTAGAAAAGCCTTATTACTCGGTTTAAATGCCTTTATAATCCCATTATCGAATTTATTTTAAATTGTTTTTACATTTTTTGATTAAAACATATTGTAATTGATTGTTTGCCTCGGGAAACATGGAGCCAAACCCATCCATTGTCAAGAATAGATCATTTATAGTAACTTATGCCTAGAAAAGCCTTATTACTCGGTTTAAATGCTTTTATAATCCCATTACTGAATTTATTTTGAATTGTTTTTACATTTTTTGATTAAAACAGATTGTAATTGATTGTTTGCCTCGGGAAACATGGAGCGAAAGCCATCCATTGTCAAGAAAAGATTATTTATAGTCACTCATGCCTAGAAAAGGCTTATTACTTAGTTTAAATGCGTTTATAATCCCATTATTGAATTTATTTTGAATTGTTTTTACATTTTTGATTAAAACATATTGTAATTGATTGTTTGCCTCGGGAAATATGGGGCGAAAGCCATCCATTGTCAAGAAAAGATCATTTATAGTCACTCATGCCTAGAAAAGCCTTATTACTCGTTTTAATTCCCTTTATAATCCCATTATTGAATTTATTTTGAATTGTTTTTACATTTTTTGATTAAAACATATTGTAATTGATTGTTTGCCTCCGGAAATATGGAGGGAAAGCCATCCATTGTCAAGAAAAGATCATTTATAGTCACTCATGCCTAGAAAAGCCTTATTACTCGGTTTAAATGCCTTTATAATCCCATTATTGAATTTATTTTGAATTGTTTTTACATTTTTTGATTAAAACAGATTGTAATTGATTGTTTGCCTCGGGAAACATGGAGCGAAAGCCATCCATTGTCAAGAAAAGATCATTTATAGTCACTCATGCCTAGAAAAGCCTTATTACTCGGTTTAAATGCCTTTATAATCCCATTATTGAATTTGTTTTGAATTTTTTTTTAAATTTTTTGATTAAAACATATTGTAATTGATTGTTTGCCTCGGGAAACATGGAGCAAAACCCATCCATTGTCAAGAATAGATCATTTATAGTCACTTATGCCAAGAAAAGCCTTATTACTCGGTTTAAATGCTTTTATAATCCCATTATTGAAGTTATTTTGAATTGTTTTTACATTTTATGATTAAAACAGATTGTAATTGATTGTTTGCCTCGGGAAACATGGAGAGAAAGCCATTCATTATCAAGAAAAGATCATTTATAGTCACTCATGCCTAGAAAAGCCTTATTACTTAGTTTAAATGCGTTTATAATCCGATTATTGAATTTATTTTGAATTGTTTTTACATTTTTTGATTAAAACAGATTGTAATTGATTGTTTGCCTCGGGAAATATGGGGCGAAAGCCATCCATTGTCAAGAAAAGATCATTTATAGTCACTCATGCCTAGAAAAGCCTTATTACTCGGTTTAAATGCCTTTATAATCCCATTATTGAATTTATTTTGAATTGTTTTTACATTTTTTGATTAAAACATATTGTAATTGATTGTTTGCCTCCGGAAATATGGAGGGAAAGCCATCCATTGTCAAGAAAAGATCATTTATAGTCACTCATGCCTAGAAAAGCCTTATTACTCGGTTTAAATGCCTTTATAATCCCATTATTGAATTTATTTTGAATTGTTTTTACATTTTTTGATTAAAACAGATTGTAATTGATTGTTTGCCTCGGCAAACATGGAGCGAAAGCCATCCATTGTCAAGAAAAGATCATTTATACTCACTCATGCCTAGAAAAGCCTTATTACTCGGTTTAAATGCCTTTATAATCCCATTATTGAATTTGTTTTGAATTTTTTTTTAAATTTTTTGATTAAAACATATTGTAATTGATTGTTTGCCTCGGGAAACATGGAGCAAAACCCATCCATTGTCAAGAATAGATCATTTATAGTCACTTATGCCTAGAAAAGCCTTATTACTCGGTTTAAATGCTTTTATAATCCCATTATTGAAGTTATTTTGAATTGTTTTTACATTTTATGATTAAAACAGATTGTAATTGATTGTTTGCCTCGGGAAACATGGAGAGAAAGCCATTCATTATCAAGAAAAGATCATTTATAGTCACTCATGCCTAGAAAAGCCTTATTACTTAGTTTAAATGCGTTTATAATCCCATTATTGAATTTATTTTGAATTGTTTTTACATTTTTTGATTAAAACAGATTGTAATTGATTGTTTGCCTCGGGAAACATGGAGCGAAAGCCATCCATTGTCAAGAAAAGATCATTTATAGTCACTCATGCCTAGAAAAGCCTTATTACTCGGTTTAAATGCCTTTATAATCCCATTATCGAATTTATTTTGAATTTTTTTTACATTTTTTGATTAAAACATATTGTAATTGATTGTTTGCCTTGGGAAATATGGGGCGAAAGCCATCCATTGTCAAGAAAAGATCATTTATAGTCACTCATGCCTAGAAAAGCCTTATTACTCGGTTTAAATCCCTTTATAATCCCATTATTGAATTTATTTTGAATTTTTTTTACATTTTTTGATTAAAACATATTGTAATTGATTGTTTGCCTCGGGAAATATGGGGCGAAAGCCATCCATTGTCAAGAAAAGATCATTTATAGTCACTCATGCCTAGAAAAGCCTTATTACTCGGTTTAAATGCCTTTATAATCCCATTATTGAATTTATTTTGAATTGTTTTTACATTTTTTGATTAAAACAGATTGTAATTGATTGTTTGCCTCGGGAAACATGGAGCGAAAGCCATCCATTGTCAAGAAAAGATCATTTATAGTCACTCATGCCTAGAAAAGCCTTATTACTCGGTTTAAATGCCTTTATAATCCCATTATTGAATTTATTATGAATTTTTTTTACATTTTTTGATTAAAACAGATTGTAATTGTTTGTGTGCCTCGGGAAACATGGAGCAAAACCCATCCATTGTCAAGAATAGATCATTTGTAGTCACTTATGCCTAAAAAAGCCTTATTTCTCGGTTTAAATCCCTTTATAATCCCATTATTGAATTTATTTTTAATTTTTTGTACATTTTTTGATTAAAACATATTGTAATTGATTGTTTGCCTCGGGAAATATGGAGCGAAAGCCATCCATTGTCAAGAAAAGATCATTTATAGTCACTCATGCCTAGAAAAGCCTTATTACTCGGTTTAAATGCCTTTATAATCCCATTATTGAATTTATTTTGAATTGTTTTTACATTTTTTGATTAAAACAGATTGTAATTGATTGTTTGCCTCGGGAAACATGGAGCGAAAGCCATCCATTGTCAAGAAAAGATCATTTATAGTCACTCATGCCTAGAAAAGCCTTATTACTCGGTTTAAATGCCTTTATAATCCCATTATCGAATTTATTTTGAATTTTTTTTACATTTTTTGATTAAAACATATTGTAATTGATTGTTTGCCTTGGGAAATATGGGGCGAAAGCCATCCATTGTCAAGAAAAGATCATTTATAGTCACTCATGCCTAGAAAAGCCTTATTACTCGGTTTAAATCCCTTTATAATCCCATTATTGAATTTATTTTGAATTTTTTTTACATTTTTTGATTAAAACATATTGTAATTGATTGTTTGCCTTGGGAAATATGGGGCGAAAGCCATCCATTGTCAAGAAAAGATCATTTATAGTCACTCATGCCTAGAAAAGCCTTATTACTCGGTTTAAATGCTTTTATAATCCCATTATCGAATTTATTTTAAATTGTTTTTACATTTTTTTATTAAAACATATTGTAATTGATTGTTTGCCTCGGGAAACATGGAGCCAAACCCATCCATTGTCAAGAATAGATCATTTATAGTAACTTATGCCTAGAAAAGTCTTATTAATCGGTTTAAATGCTTTTATAATCCCATTACTGAATTTATTTTGAATTGTTTTTACATTTTTTGATTAAAACAGATTGTAATTGATTGTTTGCCTCGGGAAACATGGAGCGAAAGCCATCCATTGTCAAGAAAAGATTATTTATAGTCACTCATGCCTAGAAAAGGCTTATTACTTAGTTTAAATGCGTTTATAATCCCATTATTGAATTTATTTTGAATTGTTTTTACATTTTTGATTAAAACAGATTGTAATTGATTGTTTGCCTCGGGAAATATAGGGCGAAAGCCATCCATTGTCAAGAAAAGATCATTTATAGTCACTCATGCCTAGAAAAGCCTTATTACTCGGTTTAAATGCCTTTATAATCCCATTATTGAATTTATTTTGAATTGTTTTTACATTTTTTCATTAAAACATATTGTAATTGATTGTTTGCCTCCGGAAATATGGAGGGAAAGCCATCCATTGTCAAGAAAAGATCATTTATAGTCACACATGCCTAGAAAAGCCTTATTACTCGGTTTAAATGCCTTTATAATCCCATTATTGAATTTATTTTGAATTGTTTTTACATTTTTTCATTAAAACATATTGTAATTGATTGTTTGCCTCCGGAAATATGGAGGGAAAGCCATCCATTGTCAAGAAAAGATCATTTATAGTCACTCATGCCAAGAAAAGCCTTATTACTCTGTTTAAATGCCTTTATAATCCTATTATTGAATTTGTTTTGAATTTTTTTTACATTTTTTGATTAAAACAGATTGTAATTGTTTGTTTGCCTCGGGAAACATGGAGCCAACCCCATCCATTGTCAAGAATAGATCATTTATAGTCACTTATGCCTAAAAAAGCCTTATTACTCGGTTTAAATGCCTTTATAATTCCATTATTGAATTTATTTTGAATTTTTTTTACATTTTTTGATTAAAACATATTGTAATTGATTGTTTGCCTCGGGAAATACGGGGCGAAAGCCATCCATTGTCAAGAAAAGATCATTTATAGTCACTCATGCCTAGAAAAGCCTTATTACTCGGTTTAAATCCCTTTATAATCCCATTATTGAATTTATTTTGAAATTTTTTTACATTTTTTGATTAAAACATATTGTAATTGATTGTTTGCCTCGGGAAATATGGGGCGAAAGCCATCCATTGTCAAGAAAAGATCATTTATAGTCACTCATGCCTAGAAAAGCCTTATTACTCGGTTTAAATGCCTTTATAATCCCATTATCGAATTTATTTTAAATTGTTTTTACATTTTTTGATTAAAACATATTGTAATTGATTGTTTGCCTCGGGAAACATGGAGCCAAACCCATCCATTGTCAAGAATAGATCATTTATAGTAACTTATGCCTAGAAAAGCCTTATTACTCGGTTTAAATGCTTTTATAATCCCATTACTGAATTTATTTTGAATTGTTTTTACATTTTTTGATTAAAACAGATTGTAATTGATTGTTTGCCTCGGGAAACATGGAGCGAAAGCCATCCATTGTCAAGAAAAGATTATTTATAGTCACTCATGCCTAGAAAAGGCTTATTACTTAGTTTAAATGCGTTTATAATCCCATTATTGAATTTATTTTGAATTGTTTTTACATTTTTGATTAAAACATATTGTAATTGATTGTTTGCCTCGGGAAATATGGGGCGAAAGCCATCCATTGTCAAGAAAAGATCATTTATAGTCACTCATGCCTAGAAAAGCCTTATTACTCGTTTTAATTCCCTTTATAATCCCATTATTGAATTTATTTTGAATTGTTTTTACATTTTTTGATTAAAACATATTGTAATTGATTGTTTGCCTCCGGAAATATGGAGGGAAAGCCATCCATTGTCAAGAAAAGATCATTTATAGTCACTCATGCCTAGAAAAGCCTTATTACTCGGTTTAAATGCCTTTATAATCCCATTATTGAATTTATTTTGAATTGTTTTTACATTTTTTGATTAAAACAGATTGTAATTGATTGTTTGCCTCGGGAAACATGGAGCGAAAGCCATCCATTGTCAAGAAAAGATCATTTATAGTCACTCATGCCTAGAAAAGCCTTATTACTCGGTTTAAATGCCTTTATAATCCCATTATTGAATTTGTTTTGAATTTTTTTTTAAATTTTTTGATTAAAACATATTGTAATTGATTGTTTGCCTCGGGAAACATGGAGCAAAACCCATCCATTGTCAAGAATAGATCATTTATAGTCACTTATGCCAAGAAAAGCCTTATTACTCGGTTTAAATGCTTTTATAATCCCATTATTGAAGTTATTTTGAATTGTTTTTACATTTTATGATTAAAACAGATTGTAATTGATTGTTTGCCTCGGGAAACATGGAGAGAAAGCCATTCATTATCAAGAAAAGATCATTTATAGTCACTCATGCCTAGAAAAGCCTTATTACTTAGTTTAAATGCGTTTATAATCCGATTATTGAATTTATTTTGAATTGTTTTTACATTTTTTGATTAAAACAGATTGTAATTGATTGTTTGCCTCGGGAAATATGGGGCGAAAGCCATCCATTGTCAAGAAAAGATCATTTATAGTCACTCATGCCTAGAAAAGCCTTATTACTCGGTTTAAATGCCTTTATAATCCCATTATTGAATTTATTTTGAATTGTTTTTACATTTTTTGATTAAAACATATTGTAATTGATTGTTTGCCTCCGGAAATATGGAGGGAAAGCCATCCATTGTCAAGAAAAGATCATTTATAGTCACTCATGCCTAGAAAAGCCTTATTACTCGGTTTAAATGCCTTTATAATCCCATTATTGAATTTATTTTGAATTGTTTTTACATTTTTTGATTAAAACAGATTGTAATTGATTGTTTGCCTCGGCAAACATGGAGCGAAAGCCATCCATTGTCAAGAAAAGATCATTTATACTCACTCATGCCTAGAAAAGCCTTATTACTCGGTTTAAATGCCTTTATAATCCCATTATTGAATTTGTTTTGAATTTTTTTTTAAATTTTTTGATTAAAACATATTGTAATTGATTGTTTGCCTCGGGAAACATGGAGCAAAACCCATCCATTGTCAAGAATAGATCATTTATAGTCACTTATGCCTAGAAAAGCCTTATTACTCGGTTTAAATGCTTTTATAATCCCATTATTGAAGTTATTTTGAATTGTTTTTACATTTTATGATTAAAACAGATTGTAATTGATTGTTTGCCTCGGGAAACATGGAGAGAAAGCCATTCATTATCAAGAAAAGATCATTTATAGTCACTCATGCCTAGAAAAGCCTTATTACTTAGTTTAAATGCGTTTATAATCCCATTATTGAATTTATTTTGAATTGTTTTTACATTTTTTGATTAAAACAGATTGTAATTGATTGTTTGCCTCGGGAAACATGGAGCGAAAGCCATCCATTGTCAAGAAAAGATCATTTATAGTCACTCATGCCTAGAAAAGCCTTATTACTCGGTTTAAATGCCTTTATAATCCCATTATCGAATTTATTTTGAATTTTTTTTACATTTTTTGATTAAAACATATTGTAATTGATTGTTTGCCTTGGGAAATATGGGGCGAAAGCCATCCATTGTCAAGAAAAGATCATTTATAGTCACTCATGCCTAGAAAAGCCTTATTACTCGGTTTAAATCCCTTTATAATCCCATTATTGAATTTATTTTGAATTTTTTTTACATTTTTTGATTAAAACATATTGTAATTGATTGTTTGCCTCGGGAAATATGGGGCGAAAGCCATCCATTGTCAAGAAAAGATCATTTATAGTCACTCATGCCTAGAAAAGCCTTATTACTCGGTTTAAATGCCTTTATAATCCCATTATTGAATTTATTTTGAATTGTTTTTACATTTTTTGATTAAAACAGATTGTAATTGATTGTTTGCCTCGGGAAACATGGAGCGAAAGCCATCCATTGTCAAGAAAAGATCATTTATAGTCACTCATGCCTAGAAAAGCCTTATTACTCGGTTTAAATGCCTTTATAATCCCATTATTGAATTTATTATGAATTTTTTTTACATTTTTTGATTAAAACAGATTGTAATTGTTTGTGTGCCTCGGGAAACATGGAGCAAAACCCATCCATTGTCAAGAATAGATCATTTGTAGTCACTTATGCCTAAAAAAGCCTTATTTCTCGGTTTAAATCCCTTTATAATCCCATTATTGAATTTATTTTGAATTTTTTTTACATTTTTTGATTAAAACATATTGTAATTGATTGTTTGCCTCGGGAAATATGGAGCGAAAGCCATCCATTGTCAAGAAAAGATCATTTATAGTCACTCATGCCTAGAAAAGCCTTATTACTCGGTTTAAATGCCTTTATAATCCCATTATTGAATTTATTTTGAATTGTTTTTACATTTTTTGATTAAAACAGATTGTAATTGATTGTTTGCCTCGGGAAACATGGAGCGAAAGCCATCCATTGTCAAGAAAAGATCATTTATAGTCACTCATGCCTAGAAAAGCCTTATTACTCGGTTTAAATGCCTTTATAATCCCATTATCGAATTTATTTTGAATTTTTTTTACATTTTTTGATTAAAACATATTGTAATTGATTGTTTGCCTTGGGAAATATGGGGCGAAAGCCATCCATTGTCAAGAAAAGATCATTTATAGTCACTCATGCCTAGAAAAGCCTTATTACTCGGTTTAAATCCCTTTATAATCCCATTATTGAATTTATTTTGAATTTTTTTTACATTTTTTGATTAAAACATATTGTAATTGATTGTTTGCCTTGGGAAATATGGGGCGAAAGCCATCCATTGTCAAGAAAAGATCATTTATAGTCACTCATGCCTAGAAAAGCCTTATTACTCGGTTTAAATGCTTTTATAATCCCATTATCGAATTTATTTTAAATTGTTTTTACATTTTTTTATTAAAACATATTGTAATTGATTGTTTGCCTCGGGAAACATGGAGCCAAACCCATCCATTGTCAAGAATAGATCATTTATAGTAACTTATGCCTAGAAAAGTCTTATTAATCGGTTTAAATGCTTTTATAATCCCATTACTGAATTTATTTTGAATTGTTTTTACATTTTTTGATTAAAACAGATTGTAATTGATTGTTTGCCTCGGGAAACATGGAGCGAAAGCCATCCATTGTCAAGAAAAGATTATTTATAGTCACTCATGCCTAGAAAAGGCTTATTACTTAGTTTAAATGCGTTTATAATCCCATTATTGAATTTATTTTGAATTGTTTTTACATT
Source organism: Theobroma cacao (assembly GCF_053813885.1). Classification (NCBI taxonomy): domain Eukaryota; kingdom Viridiplantae; phylum Streptophyta; class Magnoliopsida; order Malvales; family Malvaceae; genus Theobroma; species Theobroma cacao. The sequence goes on along the minus strand of NC_142645.1, from coordinate 28,649,647 downwards.
TTTGATTAAAACAGATTGTAATTGATTGTTTGCCTCGGGAAATATAGGGCGAAAGCCATCCATTGTCAAGAAAAGATCATTTATAGTCACTCATGCCTAGAAAAGCCTTATTACTCGGTTTAAATGCCTTTATAATCCCATTATTGAATTTATTTTGAATTGTTTTTACATTTTTTCATTAAAACATATTGTAATTGATTGTTTGCCTCCGGAAATATGGAGGGAAAGCCATCCATTGTCAAGAAAAGATCATTTATAGTCACACATGCCTAGAAAAGCCTTATTACTCGGTTTAAATGCCTTTATAATCCCATTATTGAATTTATTTTGAATTGTTTTTACATTTTTTGATTAAAACAGATTGTAATTGATTGTTTGCCTCGGGAAACATGGAGCGAAAGCCATCCATTGTCAAGAAAAGATCATTTATAGTCACTCATGCCTAGAAAAGCCTTATTACTCGGTTTAAATGCCTTTATAATCCCATTATTGAATTTGTTTTGAATTTTTTTTTAAATTTTTTGATTAAAACATATTGTAATTGATTGTTTGCCTCGGGAAACATGGAGCAAAACCCATCCATTGTCAAGAATAGATCATTTATAGTCACTTATGCCTAGAAAAGCCTTATTACTCGGTTTAAATGCTTTTATAATCCCATTATTGAAGTTATTTTGAATTGTTTTTACATTTTATGATTAAAACAGATTGTAATTGATTGTTTGCCTCGGGAAACATGGAGAGAAAGCCATTCATTATCAAGAAAAGATCATTTATAGTCACTCATGCCTAGAAAAGCCTTATTACTTAGTTTAAATGCGTTTATAATCCCATTATTGAATTTATTTTGAATTGTTTTTACATTTTTTGATTAAAACAGATTGTAATTGATTGTTTGCCTCGGGAAACATGGAGCGAAAGCCATCCATTGTCAAGAAAAGATCATTTATAGTCACTCATGCCTAGAAAAGCCTTATTACTCGGTTTAAATGCCTTTATAATCCCATTATCGAATTTATTTTGAATTTTTTTTACATTTTTTGATTAAAACATATTGTAATTGATTGTTTGCCTTGGGAAATATGGGGCGAAAGCCATCCATTGTCAAGAAAAGATCATTTATAGTCACTCATGCCTAGAAAAGCCTTATTACTCGGTTTAAATCCCTTTATAATCCCATTATTGAATTTATTTTGAATTTTTTTTACATTTTTTGATTAAAACATATTGTAATTGATTGTTTGCCTCGGGAAATATGGGGCGAAAGCCATCCATTGTCAAGAAAAGATCATTTATAGTCACTCATGCCTAGAAAAGCCTTATTACTCGGTTTAAATGCCTTTATAATCCCATTATTGAATTTATTTTGAATTGTTTTTACATTTTTTGATTAAAACATATTGTAATTGATTGTTTGCCTCCGGAAATATGGAGGGAAAGCCATCCATTGTCAAGAAAAGATCATTTATAGTCACTCATGCCTAGAAAAGCCTTATTACTCGGTTTAAATGCCTTTATAATCCCATTATTGAATTTATTTTGAATTGTTTTTACATTTTTTGATTAAAACAGATTGTAATTGATTGTTGGCCTCGGCAAACATGGAGCGAAAGCCATCCATTGTCAAGAAAAGATCATTTATAGTCACTCATGCCTAGAAAAGCCTTATTACTCGGTTTAAATGCCTTTATAATCCAATTATTGAATTTGTTTTGAATTTTTTTTTAAATTTTTTGATTAAAACATATTGTAATTGATTGTTTGCCTCGGGAAACATGGAGCAAAACCCATCCATTGTCAAGAATAGATCATTTATAGTCACTTATGCCTAGAAAAGCCTTATTACTCGGTTTAAATGCTTTTATAATCCCATTATTGAAGTTATTTTGAATTGTTTTTACATTTTATGATTAAAACAGATTGTAATTGATTGTTTGCCTCGGGAAACATGGAGAGAAAGCCATTCATTATCAAGAAAAGATCATTTATAGTCACTCATGCCTAGAAAAGCCTTATTACTTAGTTTAAATGCGTTTATAATCCCATTATTGAATTTATTTTGAATTGTTTTTACATTTTTTGATTAAAACAGATTGTAATTGATTGTTTGCCTCGGGAAACATGGAGCGAAAGCCATCCATTGTCAAGAAAAGATCATTTATAGTCACTCATGCCTAGAAAAGCCTTATTACTCGGTTTAAATGCCTTTATAATCCCATTATTGAATTTATTTTGAATTGTTTTTACATTTTTTGATTAAAACATACTGTAATTGATTGTTTGCCTCCGGAAATATGGAGGGAAAGCCATCCATTGTCAAGAAAAGATCATTTATAGTCACTCATGCCTAGAAAAGCCTTATTACTCGGTTTAAATGCCTTTATAATCCCATTATTGAATTTATTTTGAATTGTTTTTACATTTTTTGATTAAAACAGATTGTAATTGATTGTTTGCCTCGGGAAACATGGAGCGAAAGCCATCCATTGTCAAGAAAAGATCATTTATAGTCACTCATGCCTAGAAAAGCCTTATTACTCGGTTTAAATGCCTTTATAATCCCATTATTGAATTTGTTTTGAATTTTTTTTTAAATTTTTTGATTAAAACATATTGTAATTGATTGTTTGCCTCGGGAAACATGGAGCAAAACCCATCCATTGTCAAGAATAGATCATTTATAGTCACTTATGCCTAGAAAAGCCTTATTACTCGGTTTAAATGCTTTTATAATCCCATTATTGAAGTTATTTTGAATTGTTTTTACATTTTATGATTAAAACAGATTGTAATTGACTGTTTGCCTCGGGAAACATGGAGAGAAAGCCATTCATTATCAAGAAAAGATCATTTATAGTCACTCATGCCTAGAAAAGCCTTATTACTTAGTTTAAATGCGTTTATAATCCCATTATTGAATTTATTTTGAATTGTTTTTACATTTTTTGATTAAAACAGATTGTAATTGATTGTTTGCCTCGGGAAACATGGAGCAAAAGCCATCCATTGTCAAGAAAAGATCATTTATAGTCCATCATGCCTAGAAAAGCCTTATTACTCGGTTTAAATGCCTTTATAATCCCATTATTGAATTTATTATGAATTTTTTTTACATTTTTTGATTAAAACAGATTGTAATTGTTTGTGTGCCTCGGGAAACATGGAGCAAAACCCATCCATTGTCAAGAATAGATCATTTGTAGTCACTTATGCCTAAAAAAGCCTTATTTCTCGGTTTAAATCCCTTTATAATCCCATTATTGAATTTATTTTGAATTTTTTTTACATTTTTTGATTAAAACATATTGTAATTGATTATTTGCCTCGGGAAATATGGAGCGAAAGCCATCCATTGTCAAGAAAAGATCATTTATAGTCACTCATGCCTAGAAAAGCCTTATTACTCGGTTTAAATGCCTTTATAATCCCATTATTGAATTTATTTTGAATTGTTTTTACATTTTTTTATTAAAACAGATTGTAATTGATTGTTTGCCTCGGGAAACATGGAGCGAAAGCCATCCATTGTCAAGAAAAGATCATTTATAGTCACTCATGCCTAGAAAAGCCTTATTACTCGGTTTAAATGCCTTTATAATCCCATTATCGAATTTATTTTGAATTTTTTTTACATTTTTTGATTAAAACATATTGTAATTGATTGTTTGCCTTGGGAAATATGGGGCGACAGCCATCCATTGTCAAGAAAAGATCATTTATAGTCACTCATGCCTAGAAAAGCCTTATTACTCGGTTTAAATCCCTTTATAATCCCATTATTGAATTTATTTTGAATTTTTTTTACATTTTTTGATTAAAACATATTGTAATTGATTGTTTGCCTCGGGAAATATGGGGCGAAAGCCATCCATTGTCAAGAAAAGATCATTTATAGTCACTCATGCCTAGAAAAGCCTTATTACTCGGTTTAAATGCTTTTATAATCCCATTATCGAATTTATTTTAAATTGTTTTTACATTTTTTTATTAAAACATATTGTAATTGATTGTTTGCCTCGGGAAACATGGAGCCAAACCCATCCATTGTCAAGAATAGATCATTTATAGTAACTTATGCCTAGAAAAGCCTTATTACTCGGTTTAAATGCTTTTATAATCCCATTACTGAATTTATTTTGAATTGTTTGTACATTTTTTGATTAAAACAGATTGTAATTGATTGTTTGCCTCGGGAAACATGGAGCGAAAGCCATCCATTGTCAAGAAAAGATTATTTATAGTCACTCATGCCTAGAAAAGGCTTATTACTTAGTTTAAATGCGTTTATAATCCCATTATTGAATTTATTTTGAATTGTTTTTACATTTTTGATTAAAACAGATTGTAATTGATTGTTTGCCTCGGGAAATATGGGGCGAAAGCCATCCATTGTCAAGAAAAGATCATTTATAGTCACTCATGCCTAGAAAAGCCTTATTACTCGGTTTAAATGCCTTTATAATCCCATTATTGAATTTATTTTGAATTGTTTTTACATTTTTTCATTAAAACATATTGTAATTGATTGTTTGCCTCCGGAAATATGGAGGGAAAGCCATCCATTGTCAAGAAAAGATCATTTATAGTCACTCATGCCTAGAAAAGCCTTATTACTCGGTTTAAATGCCTTTATAATCCCATTATTGAATTTATTTTGAATTGTTTTTACATTTTTTGATTAAAACAGATTGTAATTGATTGTTTGCCTCGGGAAACATGGAGCGAAAGCCATCCATTGTCAAGAAAAGATCATTTATAGTCACTCATGCCTAGAAAAGCCTTATTACTCGGTTTAAATGCCTTTATAATCCCATTATTGAATTTGTTTTGAATTTTTTTTTAAATTTTTTGATTAAAACATATTGTAATTGATTGTTTGCCTCGGGAAACATGGAGCAAAACCCATCCATTGTCAAGAATAGATCATTTATAGTCACTTATGCCTAGAAAAGCCTTATTACTCGGTTTAAATGCTTTTATAATCCAATTATTGAAGTTATTTTGAATTGTTTTTACATTTTATGATTAAAACAGATTGTAATTGATTGTTTGCCTCGGGAAACATGGAGAGAAAGCCATTCATTATCAAGAAAAGATCATTTATAGTCACTCATGCCTAGAAAAGCCTTATTACTTAGTTTAAATGCGTTTATAATCCCATTATTGAATTTATTTTGAATTATTTTTACATTTTTTGATTAAAACAGATTGTAATTGATTGTTTGCCTCGGGAAACATGGAGCGAAAGCCATCCATTGTCAAGAAAAGATCATTTATAGTCACTCATGCCTAGAAAAGCCTTATTACTCGGTTTAAATGCCTTTATAATCCAATTATTGAATTTGTTTTGAATTTTTTTTACATTTTTTGATTAAAACAGATTGTAATTGTTTGTTTGCCTCGGGAAACATGGAGCAAACCCCATCCATTGTCAAGAATAGATCATTTATAGTCACTTATGCCTAAAAAAGCCTTATTACTCGGTTTAAATGCCTTTATAATTCCATTATTGAATTTTTTTTGAATTTTTTTTACATTTTTTGATTAAAACATATTGTAATTGATTGTTTGCCTTCGGAAATATGGGGCGAAAGCCATCCATTGTCAAGAAAAGATCATTTATAGTCACTCATGCCTAGAAAAGCCTTATTACTCGGTTTAAATGCCTTTATAATCCCATTATTGAATTTATTTGGAATTGTTTTTACATTTTTTGATTAAAACAGATTGTAATTGATTGTTTGCCTCGGGAAACATGAAGCGAAAGCCATCCATTGTCAAGAAAAGATCATTTATAGTCACTCATGCCTAGAAAAGCCTTATTACTCGGTTTAAATGCCTTTATAATCCCATTATTGAATTTGTTTTGAATTTTTTTTACATTTTTTGATTAAAACAGATTGTAATTGTTTGTTTGCCTCGGGAAACATGGAGCAAACCCCATCCATTGTCAAGAATAGATCATTTATAGTCACTTATGCCTAAAAAAGCCTTATTACTCGGTTTAAATGCCTTTATAATTCCATTATTGAATTTATTTTGAATTGTTTTTACATTTTTTGGTTAAAACATATTGTAATTGATTGTTTGCCTCGGGAAACATGGAGAGAAAGCCATTCATTATCAAGAAAAGATCATTTATAGTCACTCATGCCTAGAAAAGCCTTATTACTTAGTTTAAATGCGTTTATAATCCGATTATTGAATTTATTTTGAATTGTTTTTACATTTTTTGATTAAAACAGATTGTAATTGATTGTTTGCCTCGGGAAATATGGGGCGAAAGCCATCCATTGTCAAGAAAAGATCATTTATAGTCACTCATGCCTAGAAAAGCCTTATTACTCGGTTTAAATGCCTTTATAATCCCATTATTGAATTTATTTTGAATTGTTTTTACATTTTTTGATTAAAACATATTGTAATTGATTGTTTGCCTCCGGAAATATGGAGGGAAAGCCATCCATTGTCAAGAAAAGATCATTTATAGTCACTCATGCCTAGAAAAGCCTTATTACTCGGTTTAAATGCCTTTATAATCCCATTATTGAATTTATTTTGAATTGTTTTTACATTTTTTGATTAAAACAGATTGTAATTGATTGTTTGCCTCGGGAAACATGGAGCGAAAGCCATCCATTGTCAAGAAAAGATCATTTATAGTCACTCATGCCTAGAAAAGCCTTATTACTCGGTTTAAATGCCTTTATAATCCCATTATTGAATTTGTTTTGAATTTTTTTTTAAATTTTTTGATTAAAACATATTGTAATTGATTGTTTGCCTCGGGAAACATGGAGCAAAACCCATCCATTGTCAAGAATAGATCATTTATAGCCACTTATGCCTAGAAAAGCCTTATTACTCGGTTTAAATGCCTTTATAATCCCATTATTGAATTTATTTTGAATTGTTTTTACATTTTTTGATTAAAACAGATTGTAATTGATTGTTTGCCTCGGGAAACATGGAGCGAAAGCCATCCATTGTCAAGAAAAGATCATTTATAGTCACTCATGCCTAGAAAAGCCTTATTACTCGGTTTAAATGCCTTTATAATCCCATTATTGAATTTGTTTTGAATTTTTTTTACATTTTTTGATTAAAACATATTGTAATTGATTGTTTGCCTCGGGAAACATGGAGCGAAAGCCATCCATTGTCAAGAAAAGATCATTTATAGTCACTCATGCCTAGAAAAGCCTTATTACTCGGTTTAAATGCCTTTATAATCCCATTATCGAATTTATTTTGAATTTTTTTTACATTTTTTGATTAAAACATATTGTAATTGATTGTTTGCCTTGGGAAATATGGGGCGAAAGCCATCCATTGTCAAGAAAAGATCATTTATAGTCACTCATGCCTAGAAAAGCCTTATTACTCGGTTTAAATCCCTTTATAATCCCATTATTGAATTTATTTTGAATTTTTTTTACATTTTTTGATTAAAACATATTGTAATTGATTGTTTGCCTCGGGAAATATGGGGCGAAAGCCATCCATTGTCAAGAAAAGATCATTTATAGTCACTCATGCCTAGAAAAGCCTTATTACTCGGTTTAAATGCTTTTATAATCCCATTATCGAATTTATTTTAAATTGTTTTTACATTTTTTTATTAAAACATATTGTAATTGATTGTTTGCCTCGGGAAACATGGAGCCAAACCCATCCATTGTCAAGAATAGATCATTTATAGTAACTTATGCCTAGAAAAGCCTTATTACTCGGTTTAAATGCTTTTATAATCCCATTACTGAATTTATTTTGAATTGTTTTTACATTTTTTGATTAAAACAGATTGTAATTGATTGTTTGCCTCGGGAAACATGGAGCGAAAGCCATCCATTGTCAAGAAAAGATTATTTATAGTCACTCATGCCTAGAAAAGGCTTATTACTTAGTTTAAATGCGTTTATAATCCCATTATTGAATTTATTTTGAATTGTTTTTACATTTTTGATTAAAACAGATTGTAATTGATTGTTTGCCTCGGGAAATATGGGGCGAAAGCCATCCATTGTCAAGAAAAGATCATTTATAGTCACTCATGCCTAGAAAAGGCTTATTACTCGGTTTAAATGCCTTTATAATCCCATTATTGAATTTATTTTGAATTGTTTTTACATTTTTTCATTAAAACATATTGTAATTGATTGTTTGCCTCCGAAAATATGGAGGGAAAGCCATCCATTGTCAAGAAAAGATCATTTATAGTCACTCATGCCTAGAAAAGCCTTATTACTCGGTTTAAATGCCTTTATAATCCCATTATTGAATTTATTTTGAATTGTTTTTACATTTTTTGATTAAAACAGATTGTAATTGATTGTTTGCCTCGGGAAACATGGAGCGAAAGCCATCCATTGTCAAGAAAAGATCATTTATAGTCACTCATGCCTAGAAAAGCCTTATTACTCGGTTTAAATGCCTTTATAATCCCATTATTGAATTTGTTTTGAATTTTTTTTTAAATTTTTTGATTAAAACATATTGTAATTGATTGTTTGCCTCGGGAAACATGGAGCAAAACCCATCCATTGTCAAGAATAGATCATTTGTAGTCACTTATGCCTAAAAAAGCCTTATTACTCGGTTTAAATGCTTTTATAATCCCATTATTGAAGTTATTTTGAATTGTTTTTCCATTTTATGATTAAAACAGATTGTAATTGATTGTTTGCCTCGGGAAACATGGAGAGAAAGCCATTCATTATCAAGAAAAGATCATTTATAGTCACTCATGCCTAGAAAAGCCTTATTACTTAGTTTAAATGCGTTTATAATCCCATTATTGAATTTATTTTGAATTGTTTTTACATTTTTTGATTAAAACAGATTGTAATTGATTGTTTGCCTCGGGAAACATGGAGCGAAAGCCATCCATTGTCAAGAAAAGATCATTTATAGTCACTCATGCCTAGAAAAGCCTTATTACTCGGTTTAAATGCCTTTATAATCCCATTATCGAATTTATTTTGAATTTTTTTTACATTTTTTGATTAAAACATATTGTAATTGATTGTTTGCCTTGGGAAATATGGGGCGAAAGCCATCCATTGTCAAGAAAAGATCATTTATAGTCACTCATGCCTAGAAAAGCCTTATTACTCGGTTTAAATGCCTTTATAATCCCATTATTGAATTTATTTTGAATTGTTTTTACATTTTTTGGTTAAAACATATTGTAATTGATTGTTTGCCTCGGGAAACATGGAGAGAAAGCCATTCATTATCAAGAAAAGATCATTTATAGTCACTCATGCCTAGAAAAGCCTTATTACTTAGTTTAAATGCGTTTATAATCCGATTATTGAATTTATTTTGAATTGTTTTTACATTTTTTGATTAAAACAGATTGTAATTGATTGTTTGCCTCGGGAAATATGGGGCGAAAGCCATCCATTGTCAAGAAAAGATCATTTATAGTCACTCATGCCTAGAAAAGCCTTATTACTCGGTTTAAATGCCTTTATAATCCCATTATTGAATTTATTTTGAATTGTTTTTACATTTTTTGATTAAAACATATTGTAATTGATTGTTTGCCTCCGGAAATATGGAGGGAAAGCCATCCATTGTCAAGAAAAGATCATTTATAGTCACTCATGCCTAGAAAAGCCTTATTACTCGGTTTAAATGCCTTTATAATCCCATTATTGAATTTATTTTGAATTGTTTTTACATTTTTTGATTAAAACAGATTGTAATTGATTGTTTGCCTCGGGAAACATGGAGCGAAAGCCATCCATTGTCAAGAAAAGATCATTTATAGTCACTCATGCCTAGAAAAGCCTTATTACTCGGTTTAAATGCCTTTATAATCCCATTATTGAATTTGTTTTGAATTTTTTTTTAAATTTTTTGATTAAAACATATTGTAATTGATTGTTTGCCTCGGGAAACATGGAGCAAAACCCATCCATTGTCAAGAATAGATCATTTATAGCCACTTATGCCTAGAAAAGCCTTATTACTCGGTTTAAATGCCTTTATAATCCCATTATTGAATTTATTTTGAATTGTTTTTACATTTTTTGATTAAAACAGATTGTAATTGATTGTTTGCCTCGGGAAACATGGAGCGAAAGCCATCCATTGTCAAGAAAAGATCATTTATAGTCACTCATGCCTAGAAAAGCCTTATTACTCGGTTTAAATGCCTTTATAATCCCATTATTGAATTTGTTTTGAATTTTTTTTACATTTTTTGATTAAAACATATTGTAATTGATTGTTTGCCTCGGGAAACATGGAGCGAAAGCCATCCATTGTCAAGAAAAGATCATTTATAGTCACTCATGCCTAGAAAAGCCTTATTACTCGGTTTAAATGCCTTTATAATCCCATTATCGAATTTATTTTGAATTTTTTTTACATTTTTTGATTAAAACATATTGTAATTGATTGTTTGCCTTGGGAAATATGGGGCGAAAGCCATCCATTGTCAAGAAAAGATCATTTATAGTCACTCATGCCTAGAAAAGCCTTATTACTCGGTTTAAATCCCTTTATAATCCCATTATTGAATTTATTTTGAATTTTTTTTACATTTTTTGATTAAAACATATTGTAATTGATTGTTTGCCTCGGGAAATATGGGGCGAAAGCCATCCATTGTCAAGAAAAGATCATTTATAGTCACCCATGCCTAGAAAAGCCTTATTACTCGGTTTAAATGCTTTTATAATCCCATTATCGAATTTATTTTAAATTGTTTTTACATTTTTTTATTAAAACATATTGTAATTGATTGTTTGCCTCGGGAAACATGGAGCCAAACCCATCCATTGTCAAGAATAGATCATTTATAGTAACTTATGCCTAGAAAAGCCTTATTACTCGGTTTAAATGCTTTTATAATCCCATTACTGAATTTATTTTGAATTGTTTTTACATTTTTTGATTAAAACAGATTGTAATTGATTGTTTGCCTCGGGAAACATGGAGCGAAAGCCATCCATTGTCAAGAAAAGATTATTTATAGTCACTCATGCCTAGAAAAGGCTTATTACTTAGTTTAAATGCGTTTATAATCCCATTATTGAATTTATTTTGAATTGTTTTTACATTTTTGATTAAAACAGATTGTAATTGATTGTTTGCCTCGGGAAATATGGGGCGAAAGCCATCCATTGTCAAGAAAAGATCATTTATAGTCACTCATGCCTAGAAAAGGCTTATTACTCGGTTTAAATGCCTTTATAATCCCATTATTGAATTTATTTTGAATTGTTTTTACATTTTTTCATTAAAACATATTGTAATTGATTGTTTGCCTCCGGAAATATGGAGGGAAAGCCATCCATTGTCAAGAAAAGATCATTTATAGTCACTCATGCCTAGAAAAGCCTTATTACTCGGTTTAAATGCCTTTATAATCCCATTATTGAATTTATTTTGAATTGTTTTTACATTTTTTGATTAAAACAGATTGTAATTGATTGTTTGCCTCGGGAAACATGGAGCGAAAGCCATCCATTGTCAAGAAAAGATCATTTATAGTCACTCATGCCTAGAAAAGCCTTATTACTCGGTTTAAATGCCTTTATAATCCCATTATTGAATTTGTTTTGAATTTTTTTTTAAATTTTTTGATTAAAACATATTGTAATTGATTGTTTGCCTCGGGAAACATGGAGCAAAACCCATCCATTGTCAAGAATAGATCATTTGTAGTCACTTATGCCTAAAAAAGCCTTATTACTCGGTTTAAATGCTTTTATAATCCCATTATTGAAGTTATTTTGAATTGTTTTTCCATTTTATGATTAAAACAGATTGTAATTGATTGTTTGCCTCGGGAAACATGGAGAGAAAGCCATTCATTATCAAGAAAAGATCATTTATAGTCACTCATGCCTAGAAAAGCCTTATTACTTAGTTTAAATGCGTTTATAATCCCATTATTGAATTTATTTTGAATTGTTTTTACATTTTTTGATTAAAACAGATTGTAATTGATTGTTTGCCTCGGGAAACATGGAGCGAAAGCCATCCATTGTCAAGAAAAGATCATTTATAGTCACTCATGCCTAGAAAAGCCTTATTACTCGGTTTAAATGCCTTTATAATCCCATTATTGAATTTGTTTTGAATTTTTTTTACATTTTTTGATTAAAACAGATTGTAATTGTTTGTTTGCCTCGGGAAACATGGAGCAAACCCCATCCATTGTCAAGAATAGATCATTTATAGTCACTTATGCCTAAAAAAGCCTTATTACTCGGTTTAAATGCCTTTATAATTCCATTATTGAATTTTTTTTGAATTTTTTTTACATTTTTTGATTAAAACATATTGTAATTGATTGTTTGCCTTCGGAAATATGGGGCGAAAGCCATCCATTGTCAAGAAAAGATCATTTATAGTCACTCATGCCTAGAAAAGCCTTATTACTCGGTTTAAATGCCTTTATAATCCCATTATTGAATTTATTTTGAATTGTTTTTACATTTTTTGATTAAAACAGATTGTAATTGATTGTTTGCCTCGGGAAACATGAAGCGAAAGCCATCCATTGTCAAGAAAAGATCATTTATAGTCACTCATGCCTAGAAAAGCCTTATTACTCGGTTTAAATGCCTTTATAATCCCATTATCGAATTTGTTTTGAATTTTTTTTACATTTTTTGATTAAAACAGATTGTAATTGTTTGTTTGCCTCGGGAAACATGGAGCAAACCCCATCCATTGTCAAGAATAGATCATTTATAGTCACTTATGCCTAAAAAAGCCTTATTACTCGGTTTAAATGCCTTTATAATTCCATTATTGAATTTATTTTGAATTGTTTTTACATTTTTTGGTTAAAACATATTGTAATTGATTGTTTGCCTCGGGAAACATGGAGAGAAAGCCATTCATTATCAAGAAAAGATCATTTATAGTCACTCATGCCTAGAAAAGCCTTATTACTTAGTTTAAATGCGTTTATAATCCGATTATTGAATTTATTTTGAATTGTTTTTACATTTTTTGATTAAAACAGATTGTAATTGATTGTTTGCCTCGGGAAATATGGGGCGAAAGCCATCCATTGTCAAGAAAAGATCATTTATAGTCACTCATGCCTAGAAAAGCCTTATTACTCGGTTTAAATGCCTTTATAATCCCATTATTGAATTTATTTTGAATTGTTTTTACATTTTTTGATTAAAACATATTGTAATTGATTGTTTGCCTCGGGAAACATGGAGCAAAACCCATCCATTGTCAAGAATAGATCATTTATAGCCACTTATGCCTAGAAAAGCCTTATTACTCGGTTTAAATGCTTTTATAATCCCATTATTGAAGTTATTTTGAATTGTTTTTACATTTTATGATTAAAACAGATTGTAATTGATTGTTTGCCTCGGGAAACATGGAGAGAAAGCCATTCATTATCAAGAAAAGATCATTTATAGTCACTCATGCCTAGAAAAGCCTTATTACTTAGTTTAAATGCGTTTATAATCCCATTATTGAATTTATTTTGAATGGTTTTTATATTTTTGATTAAAACAGATTGTAATTGATTGTTTGCCTCGGGAAATATGGGGCGAAAGCCATCCATTGTCAAGAAAAGATCATTTATAGTCACTCATGCCTAGAAAAGCCTTATTACTCGGTTTAAATGCCTTTATAATCCCATTATTGAATTTATTTTGATTTGTTTTTACATTTTTTGATTAAAACATATTGTAATTGATTGTTTGCCTCCGGAAATATGGAGGGAAAGCCATCCATTGTCAAGAAAAGATCATTTATAGTCACTCATGCCTAGAAAAGCCTTATTACTCGGTTTAAATGCCTTTATAATCCCATTATTGAATTTGTTTTGAATTTTTTTTACATTTTTTGATTAAAACAGATTGTAATTGATTGTTTGCCTCGGGAAACATGGAGCGAAAGCCATCCATTGTCAAGAAAAGATCATTTATAGTCACTCATGCCTAGAAAAGCCTTATTACTCGGTTTAAATGCCTTTATATTCCCATTATTGAATTTCTTTTGAATTTTTTTTTAAATTTTTTGATTAAAACATATTGTAATTGATTGTTTGCCTCGGGAAACATGGAGCAAAACCCATCCATTGTCAAGATAGATCATTTATAGTCACTTATGCCTAGAAAAGCCTTATTACTCGGTTTAAATGCTTTTATAATCCCATTATTGAAGTTATTTTGAATTGTTTTTACATTTTATGATTAAAACAGATTGTAATTGATTGTTTGCCTCGGGAAACATGGAGAGAAAGCCATTCATTATCAAGAAAAGATCATTTATAGTCACTCATGCCTAGAAAAGCCTTATTACTTAGTTTAAATGCGTTTATAATCCCATTATTGAATTTATTTTGAATTGTTTTTACATTTTTTGATTAAAACAGATTGTAAGTGATTGTTTGCCTCAGGAAACATGGAGCGAAAGCCATCCATTGTCAAGAAAAGATCATTTATAGTCACTCATGCCTAGAAAAGCCTTATTACTCGGTTTAAATGCCTTTATAATCCCATTATTGAATTTATTATGAATTTTTTTTACATTTTTTGATTAAAACAGATTGTAATTGTTTGTGTGCCTCGGGAAACATGGAGCAAAACCCCTCCATTGTCAAGAATAGATCATTTGTAGTCACTTATGCCTAAAAAAGCCTTATTACTCGGTTTAAATCCCTTTATAATCCCATTATTGAATTTATTTTGAATTTTTTTTACATTTTTTGATTAAAACATATTGTAATTGATTGTTTGCCTTCGGAAATTTGGGGCGAAAGCCATCCATTGTCAAGAAAAGATCATTTATAGTCACTCATGCCTAGAAAAGCCTTATTACTCGGTTTAAATGCCTTTATAATCCCATTATTGAATTTATTTTGAATTATTTTTACATTTTTTGGTTAAAACAGATTGTAATTGATTGTTTGCCTCGGGAAACCTGGAGCGAAAGCCATCCATTGTCAAGAAAAGATCATTTATAGTCACTCATGCCTAGAAAAGCCTTATTACTCGGTTTAAATGCCTTTATAATCCCATTATTGAATTTGTTTTGAATTTTTTTTACATTTTTTGATTAAAACAGATTGTAATTGATTGTTTGCCTCCGGAAATATGGAGGGAAAGCCATCCATTGTCAAGAAAAGATCATTTATAGTCACTCATGCCTAGAAAAGCCTTATTACTCGGTTTAAATGCCTTTATAATCCCATTATTGAATTTGTTTTGAATTTTTTTTACATTTTTTGATTAAAACAGATTGTAATTGTTTGTTTGCCTCGGGAAACATGGAGCAAACCCCATCCATTGTCAAGAATAGATCATTTATAGTCACTTATGCCTAAAAAAACCTTATTACTCGGTTTAAATGCCTTTATAATTCCATTATTGAATTTATTTTGAATTTTTTTTACATTTTTTGATTAAAACATATTGTAATTGATTGTTTGCCTTCGGAAATTTGGGGCGAAAGCCATCCATTGTCAAGAAAAGATCATTTATAGTCACTCATGCCTAGAAAAGCCTTATTACTCGGTTTAAATGCCTTTATAATCCCATTATTGAATTTATTTTGAATTATTTTTACATTTTTTGGTTAAAACAGATTGTAATTGATTGTTTGCCTCGGGAAACATGGAGCGAAAGCCATCCATTGTCAAGAAAAGATCATTTATAGTCACTCATGCCTAGAAAAGCCTTATTACTCGGTTTAAATGCCTTTATAATCCCATTATTGAATTTGTTTTGAATTTTTTTTACATTTTTTGATTAAAACAGATTGTAATTGATTGTTTGCCTCGGGAAACATGGAGCAAAACCCATCCATTGTCGAGAATAGATCATTTATAGTTACTTATGCCTAGAAAAGCCTTCTTACTCGGTTTAAATGCTTTTATAATCCCATTATTGAATTTATTTTGAATTGTTTTTACATTTTTTGATTAAAACAGATTGTAATTGATTGTTTGCCTCGGGAAACATGAAGCGAAAGCCATCCATCGTCAAGAAAAGCTCATTTATAGTCACTCATACCTAGAAAATCCTTAATACTCGTTTTAAATGCTTTTATAATCCCATAATTGAATTTAATTTGAATCTTTTTAAATTTTTTGATTAAAACAGATTCTAATTGATTGTTTGCCTCGGGAAACGTGGAGTGATAGCCATCCATTGTCAAGAAAAGATCATTTATAGTCACTCATGCCTAGAAAAGCCTTATTACTCGGTTTAAATGCCTTTATAATCCCATTATTGAATTTATTTTGAAATGTTTTTACATTTTTTGATTAAAACAGATTGTAATTGATTGTTTGCCTCGGGAAACATGGAGCGAAAGCCATCCATTGTCAAGAATAGATCATTTATAGTCAGTTATGCCTAGAAAAGCCTTATTACTCGGTTTAAATGCTTTTATAATCCCATTATTGAATTTATTTTGAATTGTTTTTACATTTTTTGATTAAAATAGATTGTAATTGATTGTTTGCCTCATGAAATATGGAGCGAAAGCCATCCATTGTCAAGAAAAGATCATTTATAGTCCCTCATGCCTAGAAAAGCCTTATTACTCGGTTTAAATGCCTTTATAATCCCATTATTGAATTTATTTTGAATTGTTTTTACATTTTTTGATTAAAACAGATTGTAATTGATTGTTTGCCTCGGGAAACATGGAGCGAAAGCCATCCATTGTCAAGAAAAGATCATTTATAGCCACTCATGCCTAGAAAAGCCTTATTACTCGGTTTAAATGCCTTTATAATCCCATTATTGAAAGTATTTTGAATTGTTTTTAGATTTTTTGATTAAAACAGATTGTAATTGATTGTTTGCCTCGGGAAACATGGAGTGAAAACCATCCATTGTCAAGAAAAGATCATTTATAGTCACTCATGCCTAGAAAAGCCTTATTACTCGGTTTAAATGCCTCTATAATCCCATTATTGAATTTATTTTGAATTGTTTTTACATTTTTTGATTAAAACATATTGTAATTGATTGTTTGCCTCCGGAAATATGGAGCGAAAGCCATCCATTGTCAAGAAAAGATCATTTATAGTCACTCATGCATAGAAAAGCCTTATTACTCGGTTTAAATGCATTTATAATCCCATTATTGAATTTATTTTGAATTGTTTTTACATTTTTTGATTAAAACAGATTGTAATTGATTGTTTGCCTCGGGAAACATGGAGCGAAAGCCATCCATTGTCAAGAAAAGATCATTTATAGTCACTCATGCCTAGAAAAGCCTTATTACTTAGTTTAAATGCCTTTATAATCCCATTATTGAATTTATTTTAAATTGTTTTTACATTTTTTGATTAAAACAGATTGTAATTGATTGTTTGCCTCGGGAAGCATGGAGCGAAAGCCAGCCATTGTCAAGAAAAGATCATTTATAGTCACTCATGCCTAGAAAAGCCTTATTACTCGGTTTAAATGCATTTATAATCCCATTATTGAATTTATTTTGAATTGTTTTTACATTTTTTGATTACAACATATTGTAATTGATTGTTTGCCTCGGGAAACATGGAGCGAAAGCCATCCATTGTCAAGAAAAGATCATTTATAGTCACTCATGCCTAGAAAAGCCTTATTACTCGGTTTGAATGCATTTATAATCCCATTATTGAATTTATTTTGAATTGTTTTTACATTTTTTTGATTAAAACATATTGTAATTGATTGTTTGCCTCCGGAAATATGGATGGAAAGCCATCCATTGTCAAGAAAAGATCATTTATAGTCACTCATGCCTAGAAAAGCCTTATTACTCGGTTTAAATGCCTTTATAATCCCATTATTGAATTTATTTTGAATTGTTTTTACATTTTTTGATTAAAACAGATTGTAATTGATACTTTGCCTCGGGAAACATGGAGCGAAAGCCATCCATTGTCAAGAAAAGATCATTTATAGTCACTCATGCCTAGAAAAGCCTTATTACTCGGTTTAAATGCCTTTATAATCCCATTATTGAATTTGTTTTGAATTTTTTTTTAAATTTTTTGATTAAAACATATTGTAATTGATTGTTTGCCTCGGGAAACATGGAGCGAAAGCCATCCATTGTCAAGAAAAGATCATTTATAGTCACTCATGCCTAGAAAAGCCTTATTACTCGGTTTAAATGCCTTTATAATCCCATTATTGAATTTGTTTTGAATTTTTTTTTAAATTTTTTGATTAAAACATATTGTAATTGATTGTTTGCCTCGGGAAACATGGAGCAAAACCCATCCATTGTCAAAAATAGATCATTTATAGTCACTTATGCCTAGAAAAGCATTATTACTCGGTTTAAATGCTTTTATAATCCCATTATTGAAGTTAATTTGAATTGTTTTTACATTTTATGATTAAAACAGATTGTAATTGATTGTTTGCCTCGGGAAACATGGAGCCAAAGCCATCCATTGTCAAGAAAAGATCATTTATAGTCACTCATGCCTAGAAAAGCCTTATTACTCGGTTTCAATGCCTTTATAATCCCATTATTGAATTTATTTTGAATTGTTTTTACATTTTTTGATTAAAACATATTGTAATTGATTGTTTGCCTCAGGAAACATGGAGTGAAAGCCATCCATTGTCATGAAAAGATCATGTATAGTCACTCATGCCTAGAAAAGCCTTATTACTCGGTTTAAATGCCTTTATAATCCAATTATCGAATTTATATTAAATTGTTTTTACATTTTTTGATTAAAATATATTGTAATTGATTGTTTGCCTCGGGAAACATGGAGCCAAACCCATCCATTGTCAAGAATAGATCATTTATAGTCACTTATGCCTAGAAAAGCCTTATTACTCGGTTTAAATGCTTTTATAATCCCATTATTGAATTTATTTTCAATTTTTTTTACATTTTATGATTAAAACAGATTGTAATTGATTGTTTGCCTCGGGAAATATGGGGCGAAAGCCATCCATTGTCAAGAAAAGATCATTTATAGTCACTCATGCCTAGAAAAGCCTTATTACTCGGTTTAAATGCCTTTATAATCCCATTATTGAATTTATTTTGAATTGTTTTTACATTTTTTGATTAAAACAGATTGCAATTGATTGTTTGCCTCGGGAAACATGGAGCGAAAGCCATCCATTGTCAAGAAAAGATCATTTATAGTCACTCATGCCTAGAAAAGCCTTATTACTCGGTTTAAATGCCTTTATAATCCCATTATTGAATTTGTTTTGAATTTTTTTTAAATTTTTTGATTAAAACATATTGTAATTGATTGTTTGCCTCGGGAAACATGGAGCAAAACCCATCCATGTCAAGAATAGATCATTTATAGTCACTTATGCCTAGAAAAGCCTTATTACTCGGTTTAAATGCTTTTATAATCCCATTATTGAAGTTATTTTGAATTGTTTTTACATTTTACGATTAAAACAGATTGTAATTGATTGTTGACCTCGGGAAACATGGAGCGAAAGCCATCCATAGTCAAGAAAAGTTCATTGATAGTCACTTATGCCTAGCAAAGCCTTATTACTCGGTTTAAATGCCTTTATAATCCCATTATTGAATTTATTTTGAATTGTTTTTACATTTTTTGATTAAAACAGATTGTAATTGATTGTTTTCCTCGGGAAACATGGAGCGAAAGCCATCCATTGTCAAGAAAAGATCATTTATAGTCACTCATGCCTAGAAAAGCCTTATTACTCGGTTTAAATGCCTTTATAATCCCATTATTGAATTTATTTTGAATTGTTTTTACATTTTTTGATTAAAACATATTGTAATTGATTGTTTGCCTCAGGAAACATGGAGTGAAAGCCATCCATTGTCAAGAAAAGATCATTTATAGTCACTCATGCCTAGAAAAGTCTTATTACTCGGTTTAAATGCCTTTATAATCCCATTATCGAATTTATATTAAATTGTTTTTACATTTTTTGATTAAAACATATTGTAATTGATTGTTTGCCTCGGGAAACATGGAGCCAAACCCATCCATTGTCAAGAATAGATCATTTATAGTCACTTATGCCTAGAAAAGCCTTATTACTCGGTTTAAATGCTTTTATAATGCCATTACTGAATTTATTTTGAATTGTTTTTACATTTTTTTGATTAAAACATATTGTAATTGATTGTTTGCCTCCGGAAATATGGAGGGAAAGCCATCCATTGTCAAGAAAAGATCATTTATAGTCACTCATGCCTAGAAAAGCCTTATTACTCGGTTTAAATGCCTTTATAATCCCATTATTGAATTTATTTTGAATTGTTTTTACATTTTTTGATTAAAACAGATTGTAATTGATTGTTTGCCTCGGGAAACATGGAGCGAAAGCCATCCATTGTCATGAAAAGATCATTTATAGTCACTCATTCCAAGAAAAGCCTTATTACTCGGTTTAAATACCTTTATAATCCCATTATTGAATTTGTTTTGAATTTTTTTTTTAATTTTTTGATTAAAACATATTGTAATTGATTTTTTGCCTCGGGAAACATGGAGCAAAACCCATCCATTGTCAAGAATAGATCATTTATAGTCACTTATGCCTAGAAAAGCCTTATTACTCGGTTTAAATGCTTTTATAATCCCATTATTGAAGTTATTTTGAATTGTTTTTACATTTTATGATTAAAACAGATTGTAATTGATTGTTTGCCTCGGGAAACATGGAGAGAAAGCCATTCATTATCAAGAAAAGATCATTTATAGTCACTCATGCCAAGAAAAGCCTTATTACTCGGTTTAAATGCCTTTATAATCCCATTATTGAATTTATTATGAATTTTTTTTACATTTTTTGATTAAAACAGATTGTAATTGTTTGTGTGCCTCGGGAAACATGGAGCAAAACCCATCCATTGTCAAGAATAGATCATTTGTAGTCACTTATGCCTAGAAAAGCCTTATTACTCGGTTTAAATGCCTTTCTAATCCCATTATTGAATTTATTATGAATTTTTTTTACATTTTTTGATTAAAACAGATTGTAATTGTTTGTGTGCCTCGGGAAACATGGAGCAAAACCCATCCATTGTCAAGAATAGATCATTTGTAGTCACTTATGCCTAAAAAAGCCTTATTACTCGGTTTAAATCCCTTTATAATCCCATTATTGAATTTATTTTGAATTTTTTTTACATTTTTTGATTAAAACATATTGTAATTGATTGTTTGCCTCGGGAAATATGGAGCGAAAGCCATCCATTGTCAAGAAAAGATCATTTATAGTCACTCATGCCTAGAAAAGCCTTATTACTCGATTTAAATGCCTTTATAATCCCATTATTGAATTTATTTTGAATTGTTTTTACATTTTTTGATTAAAACAGATTGTAATTGATTGTTTGCCTCGGGAAACATGGAGCGAAAGCCATCCATTGTCAAGAAAAGATCATTTATAGTCACTCATGCCTAGAAAAGCCTTATTACTCGGTTTAAATGCCTTTATAATCCCATTATTGAATTTGTTTTGAATTTTTTTTACATTTTTTGATTAAAACAGATTGTAATTGGTTGTTTGCCTCGGGAAACATGGAGCAAACCCCATCCATTGTCAAGAATAGATCATTTATAGTCACTTATTCCTAAAAAAGCCTTATTACTCGGTTTAAATGCCTTTATAATTCCATTATTGAATTTATTTTGAATTTTTTTTACATTTTTTGATTAAAACATATTGTAATTGATTGTTTGCCTCGGGAAATATGGGGCGAAAGCCATCCATTGTCAAGAAAAGATCATTTATAGTCACTCATGCCTAGAAAAGCCTTATTACTCGGTTTAAATGCCTTTATAATCCCATTATTGAATTTATTTTGAATTGTTTTTACATTTTTTGATTAAAACAGATTGTAATTGATTGTTTGCCTCGGGAAACATGGAGCGAAAGCCATCCATTGTCAAGAAAAGATCATTTATAGTCACTCATGCCTAGAAAAGCCTTATTACTCGGTTTAAATGCCTTTATAATCCCATTATTGAATTTGTTTTGAATTTTTTTTACATTTTTTGATTAAAACATATTATAATTGTTTATTTGCCTCGGGAAACATGGAGCAAACCCCATCCATTGTCAAGAATAGATCATTTATAGTCACTTATGCCTAAAAAAGCCTTATTACTCGGTTTAAATGCCTTTATAATTCCATTATTGAATTTATTTTGAATTTTTTTTACATTTTTTGATTAAAACATATTGTAATTGATTGTTTGCCTCGGGAAATATGGGGCGAAAGCCATCCATTGTCAAGAAAAGATCATTTATAGTCACTCATGCCTAGAAAAGCCTTATTACTCGGTTTAAATGCCTTTATAATCCCATTATTGAATTTATTTTGAATTGTTTTTACATTTTTTTGATTAAAACATATTGTAATTGATTGTTTGCCTCGGGAAACATGGAGCGAAAGCCATCCATTGTCAAGAAAAGATCATTTATAGTCACTCATGCCTAGAAAAGCCTTATTACTCGGTTTAAATGCCTTTATAATTCCATTATTGAATTTATTTTGAATTTTTTTTACATTTTTTGATTAAAACATATTGTAATTGATTGTTTGCCTCCGGAAATATGGGGCGAAAGCCATCCATTGTCAAGAAAAGATCATTTATAGTCACTCATGCCTAGAAAAGCCTTATTACTCAGTTTAAATGCCTTTATAATCCCATTATTGAATTTATTTTGAATTGTTTTTACATTTTTTGGTTAAAACAGATTGTAAATGATTGTTAGCCTCGGGAAACATGGAGCGAAAGGCATCCATTGTCAAGAAAAGATCATTTATAGTCACTCATGCCTAGAAAAGCCTTATTACTCGGTTTAAATGCCTTTATAATCCCATTATTGAATTTGTTTTGAATTTTTTTTACATTTTTTGATTAAAACATATTATAATTGTTTATTTGCCTCGGGAAACATGGAGCAAACCCCATCCATTGTCAAGAATAGATCATTTATAGTCACTTATGCCTAAAAAAGCCTTATTACTCGGTTTAAATGCCTTTATAATTCCATTATTGAATTTATTTTGAATTTTTTTTACATTTTTTGATTAAAACATATTGTAATTGATTGTTTGCCTCGGGAAATATGGGGCGAAAGCCATCCATTGTCAAGAAAAGATCATTTATAGTCACTCATGCCTAGAAAAGCCTTATTACTCGGTTTAAATGCCTTTATAATCCCATTATTGAATTTATTTTGAATTGTTTTTACATTTTTTTGATTAAAACATATTGTAATTGATTGTTTGCCTCCGGAAATATGGAGGGAAAGCCATCCATTGTCAAGAAAAGATCATTTATAGTCACTCATGCCTAGAAAAGCCTTATTACTCGGTTTAAATGCCTTTATAATCCCATTATTGAATTTATTTTGAATTGTTTTTACATTTTTTGATTAAAACAGATTGTAATTGATTGTTTGCCTCGGGAAACATGGAGCGAAAGCCATCCATTGTCAAGAAAAGATCATTTATAGTCACTCATGCCTAGAAAAGCCTTATTACTCGGTTTAAATGCTTTTATAATCCCATTATTGAATTTATTTTGAATTGTTTTTACATTTTTTGATTAAAACATATTGTAATTGATTGTTTGCCTCGGGAAACATGGAGCGAAAGCCATCCATTGTCAAGAAAAGATTATTTATAGTCACTCATGCCTAGAAAAGCCTTATTACTTAGTTTAAATGCTTTTATAATCCCATTATTGAATTTATTTTGAATTCTTTTTACATTTTTTGATTAAAACAGATTGTAATTGATTGTTTGCCTCGGGAAACATGGAGCGAAAGCCATCCATCGTCATGAAAAGTTAATTTATAGTCACTCATGCCTAGAAAATCCTTAATATTCGTTTTAAATGCTTTTATAATCCCATAATTGAATTTAATTTGAATCTTTTTAAATTTTTTGATTAAAACAGATTCTAATTGATTGTTTGCCTCGGGAAACGTGGAGTGATAGCCATCCATTGTCAAGAAAAGATCATTTATAGTCACTCATGCCTAGAAAAGCCTTATTACTCGGTTTAAATGCCTTTATAATCCCATTATTGAATTTATTTTGAATTGTTTTTAGATTTTTTGATTAAAACAGATTGTAATTGATTGTTTTCCTTGGGAAACATGGAGCGAAAGCCATCCATTGTCAAGAAAAGATCATTTATAGTCACTCATGCCTAGAAAAGCCTAATTACTCGGTTTAAATGCCTTTATAATCCCATTATTGAATTTATTTTGAATTGTTTTTACATTTTTTGATTAAAACATATTGTAATTGATTGTTTGCCTCGGGAAACATGGAGTGAAAACCATCCATTGTCAAGAAAAGATCATTTATAGTCACTCATGCCTAGAAAAGCCTTATTACTCGGTTTAAATGCCTTTATAATCCCATTATTGAATTTATTTTGAATTTTTTTTACATTTTTTGATTAAAACATATTGTAATTGATTGTTTGCCTCTGGAAATATGGAGCGAAAGCCATCCATTGTCAAGAAAAGATCATTTATAGTCACTCATGCCTAGAAAGCCTTATTACTCGGTTTAAATGCTTTTATAATCCCATTATTGAATTTATTTTGAATTGTTTTTACATTTTTTGATTAAAACAGATTGTAATTGATTGTTTGCCTCGGGAAACATGGAGCGAAAGCCATCCATTGTCAAGAAAACATCATTTATAGTCACTCATGCCTAGAAAAGCCTTATTACTCGGTTTAAATGCCTTTATAATCCCATTATTGAATTTGTTTTGAATTTTTTTTAAATTTTTTGATTAAAACATATTGTAATTGATTGTTTGCCTCGGGAAACATGGAGCAAAACCCATCCATGTCAAGAATAGATCATTTATAGTCACTGATGCCTAGAAAAGCCTTATTACTCGGTTTAAATGCCTTTATAATCCCATTATTGAATGTATTTTGAATTGTTTTTAGATTTTTTAATTAAAACGGATTGTAATTGATTGTTTGCCTCGGGAAACATGGAGTGAAAACCATCCATTGTCAAGAAAAGATCATTTATAGTCACTCATGCCTAGAAAAGCCTTATTACTCGGTTTAAATGCCTTTATAATCCCATTATTGAATTTATTTTGAATTTTTTTTACATTTTTTGATTAAAACATATTGTAATTGATTGTTTGCCTCCGGAAATATGGAGCGAAAGCCATCCATTGTCAAGAAAAGATCATTTATAGTCACTCATGCCTAGAAAAGCCTTATTACTCGGTTTAAATGCTTTTATAATCCCATTATTGAATTTATTTTGAATTGTTTTTACATTTTTTGATTAAAACAGATTGTAATTGATTGTTTGCCTCGGGAAACATGGAGCGAAAGCCATCCATTGTCAAGAAAAGATCATTTATAGTCACTCATGCCTAGAAAAGCCTTATTACTCGGTTTAAATGCCTTTATAATCCCATTATTGAATTTGTTTTGAATTTTTTTTAAATTTTTTGATTAAAACATATTGTAATTGATTGTTTGCCTCGGGAAACATGGAGCAAAACCCATCCATGTCAAGAATAGATCATTTATAGTCACTTATGCCTAGAAAAGCCTTATTACTCGGTTTAAATGCTTTTATAATCCCATTATTGAAGTTATTTTGAATTGTTTTTACATTTTACGATTAAAACAGATTGTAATTGATTGTTGACCTCGGGAAACATGGAGCGAAAGCCATCCATAGTCAAGAAAAGTTCATTGATAGTCACTTATGCCTAGCAAAGCCTTATTACTCGGTTTAAATGCCTTTATAATCCCATTATTGAATTTATTTTGAATTGTTTTTACATTTTTTGATTAAAACAGATTGTAATTGATTGTTTTCCTCGGGAAACACGGAGCGAAAGCCATCCATTGTCAAGAAAAGATCATTTATAGTCACTCATGCCTAGAAAAGCCTTATTACTCGGTTTAAATGCCTTTATAATCCCATTATTGAATTTGTTTTGAATTTTTTTTAAATTTTTTGTTTAAAACATATTGTAATTGATTGTTTGCCTCGGAAAACATGGAGCAAAACCCATCCATTGTCAAGAATAGATCATTTATAGTCACTTATGCCTAGAAAAGCCTTATTACTCGGTTTAAATGCTTTTATAATCCCATTATTGAAGTTATTTTGAATTGTTTTTACATTTTATGATTAAAACAGATTGTAATTGATTGTTTGCCTCGAGAAACATGGAGTGAAAGCAATTCATTGTCAAGAAAAGATCTTTTATAGTCTCTCATGCCTAGAAAAGCCTTATTACTTAATTTAAATGCTTTTATAATCCCATTATTGAATTTATTTTGAATTGTTTTTACATTTTTGATTAAAACAGATTGTAATTGATTGTTTGCCTCGTGAAAAATGGAGCGAAAGCCATCCATTGTCAAGAAAAGATCATTTATAGTCCCTCATGCCTAGAAAAGCCTTATTACTCGGTTTAAATGCCTTTATAATCCCATTATTGAATTTATTTTGAATTGTTTTTAAATTTTTTAATTAAAACAGATTGTAATTGATTGTTTGCCTCGGGAAACATGGAGCGAAAGCCATCCATTGTCAAGAAAAGATCATTTATAGCCACTCATGCCTAGAAAAGCCTTATTACTCGGTTTAAATGCCTTTATAATCCCATTATTGAATGTATTTTGAATTGTTTTTACATTTTTTGATTAAAACAGATTGTAATTGATTGTTTGCCTCGGGAAACATGTAGCGAAAACCATCCATTGTCAAGAAAAGATCATTTATAGTCACTCATGCCTAGAAAAGCCTTATTACTCGGTTTAAATGCCTTTATAATCCCATTATTGAATTTTTTTTGAATTTTTTTTACATTTTTTGATTAAAACAGATTGTAATTGATTGTTTACCTCGGGAAACATGGAGCGAAAGCCATCCATAGTCAAGAAAAGTTCATTTATAGTCACTTATGCCTAGCAAAGCCTTAATACTCGGTTTAAATGCCTTTATAATCCCATTATTGAATTTATTTTGAATTTTTTTTACATTTTTTGATTAAAACATAATGTAATTGATTGTTTGCCTCGGGAAACTTGGAGCGAAAGCCACCCATTGTCAAGAAAAGTTCATTTATAGTCACTTATGCCTAGCAAAGCCTTATTACTCGGTTTAAATGCCTTTATAATCCCATTATTGAATTTATTTTGAATTCTTTTTACATTTTTTCATTAAAACAGATTCTAAATGATTGTTTGCCTTGGGAAACTTGGAGCGAAAGCCCTCCATTGTCAAGAAAAGATCATTTATAGTCACTCATGCTGAGAAAAGCCTTATTACTCGGTTTAAATGCCTTTATAATCCCATTATTGAATTTATTTTGAATTGTTTTTACATTTTTTGATTAAAACAGATTGTAATTGATTGTTTGCCTCGGAAACATGGAGCGAAAACCATCCATTGTCAAGAAAAGATCATTTATAGTCACTCATGCCTAGCAAAGCCTTATTACTCGGTTTAAATGCCTTTATAATCCCATTATTGAAGTTATTTTGAATTGTTTTTACATTTTATGATTAAAACAGATTGTAATTGATTGTTTACCTCGGGAAACATGGAGCGAAAGCCATCCATAGTGAAGAAAAGTTCATTTATAGTCACTTATGCCTAGCAAAGCCTTATTACTCGGTTTAAATGCCTTTATAATCCCATTATTGAATTTATTTTGAATTGTTTTTACATTTTTTGATTAAAACAGATTGT
This sequence comes from Theobroma cacao, assembly GCF_053813885.1. NCBI lineage: Eukaryota > Viridiplantae > Streptophyta > Magnoliopsida > Malvales > Malvaceae > Theobroma > Theobroma cacao. The sequence goes on along the minus strand of NC_142645.1, from coordinate 28,621,945 downwards.
AATTGATTGTTTGCCTTGGGAATCATGGAGCGAAAGCCATCCATAGTGAAGAAAAGTTCATTTATAGTCACTTACACCTAGCAAAGCCTTATTACTCGGTTTAAATGCCTTTATAATCCCATTATTGAATTTATTTTGAATTGTTTTTACATTTTTTGATTAAAACAGATTGTAATTGATTGTTTGCCTCGGGAAACATGGAGCGAAAGCCATCCATTGTGAAGAAAAGATCATTTATAGTCACTTATGCCTAGCAAAGCCTTATTACTCGGTTTAAATGCCTTTATAATCCCATTATTGAATTTATTTTGAATTTTTTTTACATTTTTTGATTAAAACAGATTGTAATTGATTGTTTGCCTCGGGAAACATGGAGCGAAAGCCATCCATTGTCAAGAAAAGATCATTTATAGTCACTCATGCCTAGAAAAGCCTTATTACTCGGTTTAAATGCCTTTATAATCCCATTATTGAAGTTATTTTGAATTGTTCTTATATTTTTTGATTAAAACAGATTGTAATTGATTGTTTGCCTTAGGAAACTTGGAGCGAAAGCCATCCATCGTCAAGAAAAGTTCATTTATAGTCACTTATGCCTAGCAAAGCCTTATTACTCGGTTTAAATGCCTTTATAATCCCATTATTGAATTTATTTTGAATTTTTTTTACATTTTTTGATTAAAACAGATTGTAATTGATTGTTTGCCTTGGGAATCATGGAGCGAAAGCCATCCATAGTGAAGAAAAGTTCATTTATAGTCACTTACGCCTAGCAAAGCCTTATTACTCGGTTTAAATGCCTTTATAATCCCATTATTGAATTTATTTTGAATTGTTTTTACATTTTTTGATTAAAACAGATTGTAATTGATTGTTTGCCTCGGGAAACATGGAGCGAAAGCCATCCATTGTCAAGAAAAGATCATTTATAGTCACTTATGCCTAGCAAAGCCTTATTACTCGGTTTAAATGCCTTTATAATCCCATTATTGAATTTATTTTGAATTTTTTTTACATTTTTTGATTAAAACAAATTGTAATTGATTGTTTGCCTCGGCAAACATGGAGCGAAAGCCATCCATTGTCAAGAAAAGATCATTTATAGTCACTTATGCCTAGCAAAGCCTTATTACTCGGTTTAAATGCCTTTATAATCCCATTATTGAATTTATTTTGAATTTTTTTTACATTTTTTGATTAAAACAGATTGTAATTGATTGTTTGCCTCGGGAAACATGGAGCGAAAGCCATCCATTGTCAAGAAAAGATCATTTATAGTCACTCATGCCTAGAAAAGCCTTATTACTCGGTTTAAATGCCTTTATAATCCCATTATTGAAGTTATTTTGAATTGTTCTTATATTTTTTGATTAAAACAGATTGTAATTGATTGTTTGCCTTAGGAAACTTGGAGCGAAAGCCATCCATCGTCAAGAAAAGTTCATTTATAGTCACTTATGCCTAGCAAAGCCTTATTACTCGGTTTAAATGCCTTTATAATCCCATTATTGAATTTATTTTGAATTTTTTTTACATTTTTTGATTAAAACAGATTGTAATTGATTGTTTGCCTTGGGAATCATGGAGCGAAAGCCATCCATAGTGAAGAAAAGTTCATTTATAGTCACTTACGCCTAGCAAAGCCTTATTACTCGGTTTAAATGCCTTTATAATCCCATTATTGAATTTATTTTGAATTGTTTTTACATTTTTTGATTAAAACAGATTGTAATTGATTGTTTGCCTCGGGAAACATGGAGCGAAAGCCATCCATTGTCAAGAAAAGATCATTTATAGTCACTTATGCCTAGCAAAGCCTTATTACTCGGTTTAAATGCCTTTATAATCCCATTATTGAATTTATTTTGAATTTTTTTTACATTTTTTGATTAAAACAGATTGTAATTGATTGTTTGCCTCGGGAAACATGGAGCGAAAGCCATCCATTGTCAAGAAAAGATCATTTATAGTCACTCATGCCTAGAAAAGCCTTATTACTCGGTTTAAATGCTTTTTAAATCCCATTATTGAATTTATTTTGAATTGTTTTTAGATTTTTTGATTAAAACAGATTGTAATTGATTGTTTACCTCGGGAAACATGGAGCGAAATCCATCCATTGTCAAGAAAGGATCATTTACAGTCACTCATGCCTAGAAAGGCCTTTTTACATAGTTTAAATGCCTTTATAATCCCATTATTGAATTTATTTTGAATTGTTTTTACATTTTTTGATTAAAACAGATTGTAATTGATTGTTTGCCTCGGGAAACATGGAGCGAAAGCCATCCATTGTCAAGAAAAGATCATTTATAGTCACTTATGCCTAGCAAAGCCTTATTACTCGGTTTAAATGCCTTTATAATCCCATTATTGAATTTATTTTGAATTTTTTTTACATTTTTTGATTAAAACAAATTGTAATTGATTGTTTGCCTCGGGAAACATGGAGCGAAAGCCATCCATTGTCAAGAAAAGATCATTTATAGTCACTTATGCCTAGCAAAGCCTTATTACTCGGTTTAAATGCCTTTATAATCCCATTATTGAATTTATTTTGAATTTTTTTTACATTTTTTGATTAAAACAGATTGTAATTGATTGTTTGCCTCGGGAAACATGGAGCGAAAGCCATCCATTGTCAAGAAAAGATCATTTATAGTCACTCATGCCTAGAAAAGCCTTATTACTCGGTTTAAATGCCTTTATAATCCCATTATTGAAGTTATTTTGAATTGTTCTTATATTTTTTGATTAAAACAGATTGTAATTGATTGTTTGCCTTAGGAAACTTGGAGCGAAAGCCATCCATCGTCAAGAAAAGTTCATTTATAGTCACTTATGCCTAGCAAAGCCTTATTACTCGGTTTAAATGCCTTTATAATCCCATTATTGAATTTATTTTGAATTTTTTTTACATTTTTTGATTAAAACAGATTGTAATTGATTGTTTGCCTTGGGAATCATGGAGCGAAAGCCATCCATAGTGAAGAAAAGTTCATTTATAGTCACTTACGCCTAGCAAAGCCTTATTACTCGGTTTAAATGCCTTTATAATCCCATTATTGAATTTATTTTGAATTGTTTTTACATTTTTTGATTAAAACAGATTGTAATTGATTGTTTGCCTCGGGAAACATGGAGCGAAAGCCATCCATTGTCAAGAAAAGATCATTTATAGTCACTTATGCCTAGCAAAGCCTTATTACTCGGTTTAAATGCCTTTATAATCCCATTATTGAATTTATTTTGAATTTTTTTTACATTTTTTGATTAAAACAGATTGTAATTGATTGTTTGCCTCGGGAAACATGGAGCGAAAGCCATCCATTGTCAAGAAAAGATCATTTATAGTCACTCATGCCTAGAAAAGCCTTATTACTCGGTTTAAATGCTTTTTAAATCCCATTATTGAATTTATTTTGAATTGTTTTTAGATTTTTTAATTAAAACAGATTGTAATTGATTGTTTACCTCGGGAAACATGGAGCGAAATCCATCCATTGTCAAGAAAGGATCATTTACAGTCACTCATGCCTAGAAAAGCCTTTTTACATAGTTTAAATGCCTTTATAATCCCATTATTGAATTTATTTTGAATTGTTTTTACATTTTTTGATTAAAACAGATTGTAATTGATTGTTTGCCTCGGGAAATATGGAGCGAATGCCATCCATTGTCAAGAAAAGATCATTTATAGTCACTCATGCCTAGATAAGCCTTATTACTCGGTTTAAATGCCTTTATAATCCCATTATTGAATTTATTTTGAATTTTTTTTACATTTTTTGATTAAAACAGATTGTAATTGATTGTTTGCCTCGGGAAACATGGAGCGAAAGCCATCCATTGTCAAGAAAAGATCATTTATAGTCACTCATGCCTAGAAAAGCCTTATTACTCGGTTTAAATGCCTTTATAATCCCATTATTGAAGTTATTTTGAATTGTTCTTATATTTTTTGATTAAAACAGATTGTAATTGATTGTTTGCCTTAGGAAACTTGGAGCGAAAGCCATCCATCGTCAAGAAAAGTTCATTTATAGTCACTTATGCCTAGCAAAGCCTTATTACTCGGTTTAAATGCCTTTATAATCCCATTATTGAATTTATTTTGAATTTTTTTTACATTTTTTGATTAAAACAGATTGTAATTGATTGTTTGCCTTGGGAATCATGGAGCGAAAGCCATCCATAGTGAAGAAAAGTTCATTTATAGTCACTTACGCCTAGCAAAGCCTTATTACTCGGTTTAAATGCCTTTATAATCCCATTATTGAATTTATTTTGAATTGTTTTTACATTTTTTGATTAAACCATATTGTAATTGATTGTTTGCCTCGGGAAACATGGAGCGAAAGCCATCCATTGTCAAGAAAAGATCATTTATAGTCACTTATGCCTAGCAAAGCCTTATTACTCGGTTTAAATGCCTTTATAATCCCATTATTGAATTTATTTTGAATTTTTTTTACATTTTTTGATTAAAACAGATTGTAATTGATTGTTTGCCTCGGGAAACATGGAGCGAAAGCCATCCATTGTCAAGAAAAGATCATTTATAGTCACTCATGCCTAGAAAAGCCTTATTACTCGGTTTAAATGCTTTTTAAATCCCATTATTGAATTTATTTTGAATTGTTTTTAGATTTTTTGATTAAAACAGATTGTAATTGATTGTTTACCTCGGGAAACATGGAGCGAAATCCATCCATTGTCAAGAAAGGATCATTTACAGTCACTCATGCCTAGAAAAGCCTTTTTACATAGTTTAAATGCCTTTATAATCCCATTATTGAATTTATTTTGAATTGTTTTTACATTTTTTGATTAAAACAGATTGTAATTGATTGTTTGCCTCGGGAAACATGGAGCGAAAGCCATCCATTGTCAAGAAAAGATCATTTATAGTCACTTATGCCTAGCAAAGCCTTATTACTCGGTTTAAATGCCTTTATAATCCCATTATTGAATTTATTTTGAATTTTTTTTACATTTTTTGATTAAAACAAATTGTAATTGATTGTTTGCCTCGGGAAACATGGAGCGAAAGCCATCCATTGTCAAGAAAAGATCATTTATAGTCACTTATGCCTAGCAAAGCCTTATTACTCGGTTTAAATGCCTTTATAATCCCATTATTGAATTTATTTTGAATTTTTTTTACATTTTTTGATTAAAACAGATTGTAATTGATTGTTTGCCTCGGGAAACATGGAGCGAAAGCCATCCATTGTCAAGAAAAGATCATTTATAGTCACTCATGCCTAGAAAAGCCTTATTACTCGGTTTAAATGCCTTTATAATCCCATTATTGAAGTTATTTTGAATTGTTCTTATATTTTTTGATTAAAACAGATTGTAATTGATTGTTTGCCTTAGGAAACTTGGAGCGAAAGCCATCCATCGTCAAGAAAAGTTCATTTATAGTCACTTATGCCTAGCAAAGCCTTATTACTCGGTTTAAATGCCTTTATAATCCCATTATTGAATTTATTTTGAATTGTTTTTACATTTTTTGATTAAAACAGATTGTAATTGATTGTTTGCCTTGGGAATCATGGAGCGAAAGCCATCCATAGTGAAGAAAAGTTCATTTATAGTCACTTACGCCTAGCAAAGCCTTATTACTCGGTTTAAATGCCTTTATAATCCCATTATTGAATTTATTTTGAATTGTTTTTACATTTTTTGATTAAAACAGATTGTAATTGATTGTTTGCCTCGGGAAACATGGAGCGAAAGCCATCCATTGTCAAGAAAAGATCATTTATAGTCACTTATGCCTAGCAAAGCCTTATTACTCGGTTTAAATGCCTTTATAATCCCATTATTGAATTTATTTTGAATTTTTTTTACATTTTTTGATTAAAACAAATTGTAATTGATTGTTTGCCTCGGGAAACATGGAGCGAAAGCCATCCATTGTCAAGAAAAGATCATTTATAGTCACTTATGCCTAGCAAAGCGTTATTACTCGGTTTAAATGCCTTTATAATCCCATTATTGAATTTATTTTGAATTTTTTTTACATTTTTTGATTAAAACAGATTGTAATTGATTGTTTGCCTCGGGAAACATGGAGCGAAAGCCATCCATTGTCAAGAAAAGATCATTTATAGCCACTCATGCCTAGAAAAGCCTTATTACTCGGTTTAAATGCCTTTATAATCCCATTATTGAATTTATTTTGAATTTTTTTTACATTTTTTGATTAAAACAGATTGTAATTGATTGTTTGCCTCGGGAAACATGGAGCGAAAGCCATCCATTGTCAAGAAAAGATCATTTATAGTCACTCATGCCTAGAAAAGCCTTATTACTCGGTTTAAATGCTTTTTAAATCCCATTATTGAATTTATTTTGAATTGTTTTTAGATTTTTTAATTAAAACAGATTGTAATTGATTGTTTACCTCGGGAAACATGGAGCGAAATCCATCCATTGTCAAGAAAGGATCATTTACAGTCACTCATGCCTAGAAAAGCCTTTTTACATAGTTTAAATGCCTTTATAATCCCATTATTGAATTTATTTTGAATTGTTTTTACATTTTTTGATTAAAACAGATTGTAATTGATTGTTTGCCTCGGGAAATATGGAGCGAATGCCATCCATTGTCAAGAAAAGATCATTTATAGTCACTCATGCCTAGATAAGCCTTATTACTCGGTTTAAATGCCTTTATAATCCCATTATTGAATTTATTTTGAATTTTTTTTACATTTTTTGATTAAAACAGATTGTAATTGATTGTTTGCCTCGGGAAACATGGAGCGAAAGCCATCCATTGTCAAGAAAAGATCATTTATAGTCACTCATGCCTAGAAAAGCCTTATTACTCGGTTTAAATGCCTTTATAATCCCATTATTGAAGTTATTTTGAATTGTTCTTATATTTTTTGATTAAAACAGATTGTAATTGATTGTTTGCCTTAGGAAACTTGGAGCGAAAGCCATCCATCGTCAAGAAAAGTTCATTTATAGTCACTTATGCCTAGCAAAGCCTTATTACTCGGTTTAAATGCCTTTATAATCCCATTATTGAATTTATTTTGAATTTTTTTTACATTTTTTGATTAAAACAGATTGTAATTGATTGTTTGCCTTGGGAATCATGGAGCGAAAGCCATCCATAGTGAAGAAAAGTTCATTTATAGTCACTTACGCCTAGCAAAGCCTTATTACTCGGTTTAAATGCCTTTATAATCCCATTATTGAATTTATTTTGAATTGTTTTTACATTTTTTGATTAAAACAGATTGTAATTGATTGTTTGCCTCGGGAAACATGGAGCGAAAGCCATCCATTGTCAAGAAAAGATCATTTATAGTCACTTATGCCTAGCAAAGCCTTATTACTCGGTTTAAATGCCTTTATAATCCCATTATTGAATTTATTTTGAATTTTTTTTACATTTTTTGATTAAAACAGATTGTAATTGATTGTTTGCCTCGGGAAACATGGAGCGAAAGCCATCCATTGTCAAGAAAAGATCATTTATAGTCACTCATGCCTAGAAAAGCCTTATTACTCGGTTTAAATGCTTTTTAAATCCCATTATTGAATTTATTTTGAATTGTTTTTAGATTTTTTGATTAAAACAGATTGTAATTGATTGTTTACCTCGGGAAACATGGAGCGAAATCCATCCATTGTCAAGAAAGGATCATTTACAGTCACTCATGCCTAGAAAAGCCTTTTTACATAGTTTAAATGCCTTTATAATCCCATTATTGAATTTATTTTGAATTGTTTTTACATTTTTTGATTAAAACAGATTGTAATTGATTGTTTGCCTCGGGAAACATGGAGCGAAAGCCATCCATTGTCAAGAAAAGATCATTTATAGTCACTTATGCCTAGCAAAGCCTTATTACTCGGTTTAAATGCCTTTATAATCCCATTATTGAATTTATTTTGAATTTTTTTTACATTTTTTGATTAAAACAAATTGTAATTGATTGTTTGCCTCGGGAAACATGGAGCGAAAGCCATCCATTGTCAAGAAAAGATCATTTATAGTCACTTATGCCTAGCAAAGCCTTATTACTCGGTTTAAATGCCTTTATAATCCCATTATTGAATTTATTTTGAATTTTTTTTACATTTTTTGATTAAAACAGATTGTAATTGATTGTTTGCCTCGGGAAACATGGAGCGAAAGCCATCCATTGTCAAGAAAAGATCATTTATAGTCACTCATGCCTAGAAAAGCCTTATTACTCGGTTTAAATGCCTTTATAATCCCATTATTGAAGTTATTTTGAATTGTTCTTATATTTTTTGATTAAAACAGATTGTAATTGATTGTTTGCCTTAGGAAACTTGGAGCGAAAGCCATCCATCGTCAAGAAAAGTTCATTTATAGTCACTTATGCCTAGCAAAGCCTTATTACTCGGTTTAAATGCCTTTATAATCCCATTATTGAATTTATTTTGAATTTTTTTTACATTTTTTGATTAAAACAGATTGTAATTGATTGTTTGCCTTGGGAATCATGGAGCGAAAGCCATCCATAGTGAAGAAAAGTTCATTTATAGTCACTTACGCCTAGCAAAGCCTTATTACTCGGTTTAAATGCCTTTATAATCCCATTATTGAATTTATTTTGAATTGTTTTTACATTTTTTGATTAAAACAGATTGTAATTGATTGTTTGCCTCGGGAAACATGGAGCGAAAGCCATCCATTGTCAAGAAAAGATCATTTATAGTCACTTATGCCTAGCAAAGCCTTATTACTCGGTTTAAATGCCTTTATAATCCCATTATTGAATTTATTTTGAATTTTTTTTACATTTTTTGATTAAAACAAATTGTAATTGATTGTTTGCCTCGGGAAACATGGAGCGAAAGCCATCCATTGTCAAGAAAAGATCATTTATAGTCACTTATGCCTAGCAAAGCGTTATTACTCGGTTTAAATGCCTTTATAATCCCATTATTGAATTTATTTTGAATTTTTTTTACATTTTTTGATTAAAACAGATTGTAATTGATTGTTTGCCTCGGGAAACATGGAGCGAAAGCCATCCATTGTCAAGAAAAGATCATTTATAGCCACTCATGCCTAGAAAAGCCTTATTACTCGGTTTAAATGCCTTTATAATCCCATTATTGAATTTATTTTGAATTTTTTTTACATTTTTTGATTAAAACAGATTGTAATTGATTGTTTGCCTCGGGAAACATGGAGCGAAAGCCATCCATTGTCAAGAAAAGATCATTTATAGTCACTCATGCCTAGAAAAGCCTTATTACTCGGTTTAAATGCTTTTTAAATCCCATTATTGAATTTATTTTGAATTGTTTTTAGATTTTTTAATTAAAACAGATTGTAATTGATTGTTTACCTCGGGAAACATGGAGCGAAATCCATCCATTGTCAAGAAAGGATCATTTACAGTCACTCATGCCTAGAAAAGCCTTTTTACATAGTTTAAATGCCTTTATAATCCCATTATTGAATTTATTTTGAATTGTTTTTACATTTTTTGATTAAAACAGATTGTAATTGATTGTTTGCCTCGGGAAATATGGAGCGAATGCCATCCATTGTCAAGAAAAGATCATTTATAGTCACTCATGCCTAGATAAGCCTTATTACTCGGTTTAAATGCCTTTATAATCCCATTATTGAATTTATTTTGAATTTTTTTTACATTTTTTGATTAAAACAGATTGTAATTGATTGTTTGCCTCGGGAAACATGGAGCGAAAGCCATCCATTGTCAAGAAAAGATCATTTATAGTCACTCATGCCTAGAAAAGCCTTATTACTCGGTTTAAATGCCTTTATAATCCCATTATTGAAGTTATTTTGAATTGTTCTTATATTTTTTGATTAAAACAGATTGTAATTGATTGTTTGCCTTAGGAAACTTGGAGCGAAAGCCATCCATCGTCAAGAAAAGTTCATTTATAGTCACTTATGCCTAGCAAAGCCTTATTACTCGGTTTAAATGCCTTTATAATCCCATTATTGAATTTATTTTGAATTTTTTTTACATTTTTTGATTAAAACAGATTGTAATTGATTGTTTGCCTTGGGAATCATGGAGCGAAAGCCATCCATAGTGAAGAAAAGTTCATTTATAGTCACTTACGCCTAGCAAAGCCTTATTACTCGGTTTAAATGCCTTTATAATCCCATTATTGAATTTATTTTGAATTGTTTTTACATTTTTTGATTAAAACAGATTGTAATTGATTGTTTGCCTCGGGAAACATGGAGCGAAAGCCATCCATTGTCAAGAAAAGATCATTTATAGTCACTTATGCCTAGCAAAGCCTTATTACTCGGTTTAAATGCCTTTATAATCCCATTATTGAATTTATTTTGAATTTTTTTTACATTTTTTGATTAAAACAGATTGTAATTGATTGTTTGCCTCGGGAAACATGGAGCGAAAGCCATCCATTGTCAAGAAAAGATCATTTATAGTCACTCATGCCTAGAAAAGCCTTATTACTCGGTTTAAATGCTTTTTAAATCCCATTATTGAATTTATTTTGAATTGTTTTTAGATTTTTTGATTAAAACAGATTGTAATTGATTGTTTACCTCGGGAAACATGGAGCGAAATCCATCCATTGTCAAGAAAGGATCATTTACAGTCACTCATGCCTAGAAAAGCCTTTTTACATAGTTTAAATGCCTTTATAATCCCATTATTGAATTTATTTTGAATTGTTTTTACATTTTTTGATTAAAACAGATTGTAATTGATTGTTTGCCTCGGGAAACATGGAGCGAAAGCCATCCATTGTCAAGAAAAGATCATTTATAGTCACTTATGCCTAGCAAAGCCTTATTACTCGGTTTAAATGCCTTTATAATCCCATTATTGAATTTATTTTGAATTTTTTTTACATTTTTTGATTAAAACAAATTGTAATTGATTGTTTGCCTCGGGAAACATGGAGCGAAAGCCATCCATTGTCAAGAAAAGATCATTTATAGTCACTTATGCCTAGCAAAGCCTTATTACTCGGTTTAAATGCCTTTATAATCCCATTATTGAATTTATTTTGAATTTTTTTTACATTTTTTGATTAAAACAGATTGTAATTGATTGTTTGCCTCGGGAAACATGGAGCGAAAGCCATCCATTGTCAAGAAAAGATCATTTATAGTCACTCATGCCTAGAAAAGCCTTATTACTCGGTTTAAATGCCTTTATAATCCCATTATTGAAGTTATTTTGAATTGTTCTTATATTTTTTGATTAAAACAGATTGTAATTGATTGTTTGCCTTAGGAAACTTGGAGCGAAAGCCATCCATCGTCAAGAAAAGTTCATTTATAGTCACTTATGCCTAGCAAAGCCTTATTACTCGGTTTAAATGCCTTTATAATCCCATTATTGAATTTATTTTGAATTTTTTTTACATTTTTTGATTAAAACAGATTGTAATTGATTGTTTGCCTTGGGAATCATGGAGCGAAAGCCATCCATAGTGAAGAAAAGTTCATTTATAGTCACTTACGCCTAGCAAAGCCTTATTACTCGGTTTAAATGCCTTTATAATCCCATTATTGAATTTATTTTGAATTGTTTTTACATTTTTTGATTAAAACAGATTGTAATTGATTGTTTGCCTCGGGAAACATGGAGCGAAAACCATCCATTGTCAAGAAAAGATCATTTATAGTCACTTATGCCTAGCAAAGCCTTATTACTCGGTTTAAATGCCTTTATAATCCCATTATTGAATTTATTTTGAATTTTTTTTACATTTTTTGATTAAAACAAATTGTAATTGATTGTTTGCCTCGGGAAACATGGAGCGAAAGCCATCCATTGTCAAGAAAAGATCATTTATAGTCACTTATGCCTAGCAAAGCGTTATTACTCGGTTTAAATGCCTTTATAATCCCATTATTGAATTTATTTTGAATTTTTTTTACATTTTTTGATTAAAACAGATTGTAATTGATTGTTTGCCTCGGGAAACATGGAGCGAAAGCCATCCATTGTCAAGAAAAGATCATTTATAGCCACTCATGCCTAGAAAAGCCTTATTACTCGGTTTAAATGCCTTTATAATCCCATTATTGAATTTATTTTGAATTTTTTTTACATTTTTTGATTAAAACAGATTGTAATTGATTGTTTGCCTCGGGAAACATGGAGCGAAAGCCATCCATTGTCAAGAAAAGATCATTTATAGTCACTCATGCCTAGAAAAGCCTTATTACTCGGTTTAAATGCTTTTTAAATCCCATTATTGAATTTATTTTGAATTGTTTTTAGATTTTTTAATTAAAACAGATTGTAATTGATTGTTTACCTCGGGAAACATGGAGCGAAATCCATCCATTGTCAAGAAAGGATCATTTACAGTCACTCATGCCTAGAAAAGCCTTTTTACATAGTTTAAATGCCTTTATAATCCCATTATTGAATTTATTTTGAATTGTTTTTACATTTTTTGATTAAAACAGATTGTAATTGATTGTTTGCCTCGGGAAATATGGAGCGAATGCCATCCATTGTCAAGAAAAGATCATTTATAGTCACTCATGCCTAGATAAGCCTTATTACTCGGTTTAAATGCCTTTATAATCCCATTATTGAATTTATTTTGAATTTTTTTTACATTTTTTGATTAAAACAGATTGTAATTGATTGTTTGCCTCGGGAAACATGGAGCGAAAGCCATCCATTGTCAAGAAAAGATCATTTATAGTCACTCATGCCTAGAAAAGCCTTATTACTCGGTTTAAATGCCTTTATAATCCCATTATTGAAGTTATTTTGAATTGTTCTTATATTTTTTGATTAAAACAGATTGTAATTGATTGTTTGCCTTAGGAAACTTGGAGCGAAAGCCATCCATCGTCAAGAAAAGTTCATTTATAGTCACTTATGCCTAGCAAAGCCTTATTACTCGGTTTAAATGCCTTTATAATCCCATTATTGAATTTATTTTGAATTTTTTTTACATTTTTTGATTAAAACAGATTGTAATTGATTGTTTGCCTTGGGAATCATGGAGCGAAAGCCATCCATAGTGAAGAAAAGTTCATTTATAGTCACTTACGCCTAGCAAAGCCTTATTACTCGGTTTAAATGCCTTTATAATCCCATTATTGAATTTATTTTGAATTGTTTTTACATTTTTTGATTAAAACAGATTGTAATTGATTGTTTGCCTCGGGAAACATGGAGCGAAAGCCATCCATTGTCAAGAAAAGATCATTTATAGTCACTTATGCCTAGCAAAGCCTTATTACTCGGTTTAAATGCCTTTATAATCCCATTATTGAATTTATTTTGAATTTTTTTTACATTTTTTGATTAAAACAGATTGTAATTGATTGTTTGCCTCGGGAAACATGGAGCGAAAGCCATCCATTGTCAAGAAAAGATCATTTATAGTCACTCATGCCTAGAAAAGCCTTATTACTCGGTTTAAATGCTTTTTAAATCCCATTATTGAATTTATTTTGAATTGTTTTTAGATTTTTTGATTAAAACAGATTGTAATTGATTGTTTACCTCGGGAAACATGGAGCGAAATCCATCCATTGTCAAGAAAGGATCATTTACAGTCACTCATGCCTAGAAAAGCCTTTTTACATAGTTTAAATGCCTTTATAATCCCATTATTGAATTTATTTTGAATTGTTTTTACATTTTTTGATTAAAACAGATTGTAATTGATTGTTTGCCTCGGGAAACATGGAGCGAAAGCCATCCATTGTCAAGAAAAGATCATTTATAGTCACTTATGCCTAGCAAAGCCTTATTACTCGGTTTAAATGCCTTTATAATCCCATTATTGAATTTATTTTGAATTTTTTTTACATTTTTTGATTAAAACAAATTGTAATTGATTGTTTGCCTCGGGAAACATGGAGCGAAAGCCATCCATTGTCAAGAAAAGATCATTTATAGTCACTTATGCCTAGCAAAGCCTTATTACTCGGTTTAAATGCCTTTATAATCCCATTATTGAATTTATTTTGAATTTTTTTTACATTTTTTGATTAAAACAGATTGTAATTGATTGTTTGCCTCGGGAAACATGGAGCGAAAGCCATCCATTGTCAAGAAAAGATCATTTATAGTCACTCATGCCTAGAAAAGCCTTATTACTCGGTTTAAATGCCTTTATAATCCCATTATTGAAGTTATTTTGAATTGTTCTTATATTTTTTGATTAAAACAGATTGTAATTGATTGTTTGCCTTAGGAAACTTGGAGCGAAAGCCATCCATCGTCAAGAAAAGTTCATTTATAGTCACTTATGCCTAGCAAAGCCTTATTACTCGGTTTAAATGCCTTTATAATCCCATTATTGAATTTATTTTGAATTTTTTTTACATTTTTTGATTAAAACAGATTGTAATTGATTGTTTGCCTTGCGAATCATGGAGCGAAAGCCATCCATAGTGAAGAAAAGTTCATTTATAGTCACTTACGCCTAGCAAAGCCTTATTACTCGGTTTAAATGCCTTTATAATCCCATTATTGAATTTATTTTGAATTGTTTTTACATTTTTTGATTAAAACAGATTGTAATTGATTGTTTGCCTCGGGAAACATGGAGCGAAAGCCATCCATTGTCAAGAAAAGATCATTTATAGTCACTTATGCCTAGCAAAGCCTTATTACTCGGTTTAAATGCCTTTATAATCCCATTATTGAATTTATTTTGAATTTTTTTTACATTTTTTGATTAAAACAAATTGTAATTGATTGTTTGCCTCGGGAAACATGGAGCGAAAGCCATCCATTGTCAAGAAAAGATCATTTATAGTCACTTATGCCTAGCAAAGCGTTATTACTCGGTTTAAATGCCTTTATAATCCCATTATTGAATTTATTTTGAATTTTTTTTACATTTTTTGATTAAAACAGATTGTAATTGATTGTTTGCCTCGGGAAACATGGAGCGAAAGCCATCCATTGTCAAGAAAAGATCATTTATAGCCACTCATGCCTAGAAAAGCCTTATTACTCGGTTTAAATGCCTTTATAATCCCATTATTGAATTTATTTTGAATTGTTTTTACATTTTTTGATTAAAACAGATTGTAATTAATTGTTTGCCTCGGGAAACATGGAGCGAAAACCATCCATTGTCAATAAAAGATCATTTATAGTCACTCATGCCTAGCAAAGCCTTATTACTCGGTTTAAATGCCTTTATAATCCCATTATTGAATTTATTTTGATTTTTTTTTACATTTTTTGATTAAAACAGATTGTAATTGATTGTTTACCTCGGGAAACATGGAGCGAAAGCCATCCATAGTCAAGAAAAGTTCATTTATAGTCACTTATGCCTAGCAAAGCCTTATTACTCGGTTGAAATGCCTTTATAATCCCATTATTGAATTTATTTTGAATTTTTATTACATTTTTTTATTAAAACATATTTTAGTTGATTGTTTGCCTCGGGAAACATGGAGCAAAACCCATCCATTGTCAAGAATAGATCATTTATAGTCACTCATGCCTAGAAAAGCTTTATTAGTCGGTTTAAATGCTTTTATAATCCCATTATCGAATTTATTTTGAATTGTTTTTACATTTTTTGATTAAAATAGATTGTAATTGATTGTTTGCCTCGGGAAACATGGAGCGAAAGCCATCCATTGTCAAGAAAAGATCATTTATAGTCACTCATGCCTAGAAAAGCCTTATTACTCGGTTTAAATGCCTTTATAATCCCATTATTGAAGTTATTTTGAATTGTTCTTATATTTTTTGATTAAAACAGATTGTAATTGATTGTTTGCCTTAGGAAACTTGGAGCGAAAGCCATCCATCGTCAAGAAAAGTTCATTTATAGTCACTCATGCCTAGAAAAGCCTTAATACTCGCTTTAAATGCTTTTATAATCTCATAATTGAATTTAATTTGAATCTTTTTACATTTTTTGATTAAAACAGATTCTAATTGATTGTTTGCCTCGGGAAACGTGGAGTGAAAGCCGTCCATTGTCAAGAACAGATCATTTATAGTCACTCATGCCTAGAAAAGCCTTATTACTCGGTTTAAATGCCTTTATAATCCCATTATCAAATTTATTTTGAATTGTTTTTACATTTTCTGATTAAAACAGATTGTAATTGATTGTTTGCCTTGGGAAACTTGGAGCTAAAGCCATCCATTGTCAAGAAAAGATCGTTTATAGTCACTCATGCCTAGAAAACCTTATTACTCGGTTTAAATGCCTTTATAATCCCATTATCAAATTTATTTTGAATTTTTTTACATTTTTTGATTAAAACATATTGTAATTGATTGTTTGCCTCGGGAAACTTGGAGCGAAAACCACCCATTGTCAAGAAAAGTTCATTTATAGTCACTTATGCCTAGCAAAGCCTTATTACTCGGTTTAAATGCTTTTATAATCCCATTATTGAATTTATTTTGAATTGTTTTTACATTTTTTGATTAAAACAGATTGTAATTGATTGTTTGCCTCGGGAAACATGGAGCGAAAGCCATCCATTGTCAAGAAAAGATCATTTATAGTCACTCATGCCTAGAAAAGCCTTATTACTTAGTTTAAATGCCTTTATAATCCCATTATTGAATTTATTTTGAATTGTTTTTACATTTTTTGATTAAAACAGATTGTAATTGATTGTTTGACTCGGGAAATATGGAGCGAAAGCCATCCATTGTGAAGAAAAAATCATTTGTAGTCACTCATGCCTAGAAAAGCCTTATTACTCGGTTTAAATGCCTTTATAATCCCATTATTGAATTTATTTTGAATTGTTTTTACATTTTTTGATTAAAACAGATTGTAATTGATTGTTTGCCTCGGGAAACATGGAGCGAAACCCATCCATTGTCAAGAAAAGATCATTTATAGTAACTCATGCCTAGAAAAGCCTTATTACTCGGTTTAAATGCCTTTATAATCCCATTATTGAATTTATTTTGAATTTTTTTTACATTTTTTGATTAAAACATATTGTAATTGGTTGTTTGCCTCGGGAAACATGGAGCGAAAGCCACCCATTGTCAAGAAAAGTTCATTTATAGTCACTTATGCCTAGCAAAGCCTTATTACTCGGTTTAAATGCCTTTATAATCCCATTATTGAATTTATTTTGAATTTTTTTTACATTTTTTGATTAAAACAGATTGTAATTGATTGTTTGCCTCGGGAAACATGGAGCGAAACCCATCCATTGTCAAGAAAAGATCATTTATAGTAACTCATGCCTAGAAAAGCCTTATTACTCGGTTTAAATGCCTTTATAATCCCATTATTGAATTTATTTTGAATTTTTTTTACATTTTTTGATTAAAACAGATTGTAATTGGTTGTTTGCCTCGGGAAACATGGAGCGAAAGCCACCCATTGTCAAGAAAAGTTCATTTATAGTCACTTATGCCTAGCAAAGCCTTATTACTCGGTTTAAATGCCTTTATAATCCCATTATTGAATTTATTTTGAATTTTTTTTACATTTTTTGATTAAAACATATTGTAATTGATTGTTTCCCTCGGTAAACATGGAGCAAAACCCATCCATTGTCAAGAATAGATCATTTATAGTCACTTATGCCTAAAAAAGCCTTATTACTCGGTTTAAATGCTTTTTAAATCCAATTATTGAATTTATTTTGAATTGTTTTTACATTTTTTGATTAAAACAGATTGTAATTGATTGCTTGCCTCGGGAAACATGGAGCGAAAGCCATCCATTGTCAAGAAAAGATCATTTACAGTCACTCATGCCTAGAAAAGCCTTATTACTTAGTTTAAATGCCTTTATAATCCCATTATTGAGTTTATTTTGAATTGTTTTTACATTTTTTGATTAAAACAGATTGTAATTGATTGTTTGCCTCGGGAAATATGGAGCGAAAGCCATCCATAGTCAAGAAAAGTTCATTTATAGTCACTCATGCCTAGAAAAGCCTTATTACTCGGTTTAAATGCCTTTATAATCCCATTATTGAATTTATTTTGAATTTTTTTTACATTTTTTGATTAAAACAGATTGTAATTGATTGTTTACCTCGGGAAACATGGAACGAAAGCCATCCATAGTCAAGAAAAGTTCATTTATAGTCACTTATGCCTAGCAAAGCCTTATTACTCGGTTTAAATGCCTTTATAATCCCGTTATTGAATTTATTTTGAATTGTTTATATATTTTTTGATTAAAACAGATTGTAATTGATTGTTTGCCGTGGGAAACATGGAGCGAAAGCCATCCATTGTCAAGAAAAGATCATTTATAGTCACTCATGCCTAGAAAAGCCTTATTACTCGGTTTAAATGCCTTTATAATCCGATTGTTGAAGTTATTTTGAATTGTTGTTATATTTTTTGATTAAAACAGATTGTAATTGATTGTTTGCCTTGGGAAACATGGAGCGAAAGCCATCCATCGTCAAGAAAAGTTCATTTATAGTCACTCATGCCTAGAAAAGCCTTAATACTCGTTTTAAATGCTTTTATAATCCCATAATTGAATTTAATTTGAATCTTTTTACATTTTTTGATTAAAACAGATTCTAATTGATTGTTTGCCTCGGGAAACGTGGAGTGAAAGCCATCCATTGTCAAGAAAAGATCATTTATAGTCAGTCATGCCTAGAAAAGCCTTATTACTCGGTTTAAATGCCTTTATAATCCCATTATTGAATTTATTTTGAAATTTTTTTACATTTTTTGATTAAAACAGATTGTAATTGGTTGTTTGCCTCGGGAAACAGGGAGTGAAAGCCATCCATAGTCAAGAAAAGTTCATTTATAGTCACTTATGCCTAGCAAAGCCTTATTACTCGGTTTAAATGCCTTTATAATCCCGTTATTGAATTTATTTTGAATTGTTTTTATATTTTTTGATTAAAACAGATTGTAATTGATTGTTTGCCGTGGGAAACATGGAGCGAAAGCCATCCATTGTCAAGAAAAGATCATTTATAGTCACTCATGCCTAGAAAAGCCTTATTACTCGGTTTAAATGCCTTTATAATCCCATTATTGAAGTTATTTTGAATTGTTCTTATATTTTTTCATTAAAACAGATTGTAATTGATTGTTTGCCTTGGGAAACATGGAGCGAAAGCCATCCATCGTCAAGAAAAGTTCATTTATAGTCACTCATGCCTAGAAAAGCCTTAATACTCGCTTTAAATGCTTTTATAATCCCATAATTGAATTTAATTTGAATCTTTTTACATTTTTTGATTAAAACAGATTCTAATTGATTGTTTGCCTCGGGAAACGTGGAGTGAAAGCCGTCCATTGTCAAGAACAGATCATTTATAGTCACTCATGCCTAGAAAAGCCTTATTACTCGGTTTAAATGCCTTTATAATCCCATTATCAAATTTATTTTGAATTGTTTTTACATTTTCTGATTAAAACAGATTGTAATTGATTGTTTGCCTTGGGAAACTTGGAGCTAAAGCCATCCATTGTCAAGAAAAGATCGTTTATAGTCACTCATGCCTAGAAAACCTTATTACTCGGTTTAAATGCCTTTATAATCCCATTATCAAATTTATTTTGAATTTTTTTACATTTTTTGATTAAAACATATTGTAATTGATTGTTTGCCTCGGGAAACTTGGAGCGAAAGCCACCCATTGTCAAGAAAAGTTCATTTATAGTCACTTATGCCTAGCATAGCCTTATTACTCGGTTTAAATGCCTTTATAATCCCATTATTGAATGTATTTTGAATTGTTTTTAGATTTTTTAATTAAAACAGATTGTAATTGATTGTTTGCCTCGGGAAACATGGAGTGAAAACCATCCATTGTCCAGAAAAGATCATTTATAGTCACTCATGCCTAGAAAAGCCTTATTACTCGGTTTAAATGCCTTTATAATCCCATTATTGAATTTATTTTGAATTGTTTTTACATTTTTTGATTAAAACAGATTGTAATTGATTGTTTGCCTCGGGAAACATGGAGCGAAAGCCATCCATTGTCAAGAAAAGATCATTTATAGTCACTCATGCCTAGAAAAGCCTTATTACTTAGTTTAAATGCCTTTATAATCCCATTATTGAATTTATTTTGAATTGTTTTTACATTTTTTGATTAAAACAGATTGTAATTGATTGTTTGCCTCGGGAAATATGGAGCGAAAGCCATCCATAGTGAAGAAAAAATCATTTGTAGTCACTCATGCTTAGAAAAGCATTATTACTCGGTTTAAATGCCTTTATAAACCCATTATTGAATTTATTTTGAATTATTTTTACATTTTTTGATTAAAACAGATTGTAATTGATTGTTTGCCTCGGGAAACATGGAGCGAAAACCATCCATTGTCAAGAAAAGATCATTTATAGTCACTCATGCCTAGAAAAGCCTTATTACTCGGTTTAAATGCCTTTATAATCCCATTATTGAATTTATTTTGAATTGTTTTTACATTTTTTGATTAAAACAGATTGTAATTGATTGTTTGCCTCGGGAAATATGGAGCGAAAGCCATCCATTGTCAAGAAAAGATCATTTATAGTCACTCATGCCTAGATAAGCCTTATTACTCGGTTTAAATGCCTTTATAATCCCATTATTGAATTTATTTTGAATTGTTTTTACATTTTTTGATTAAAACAGATTGTAATTGACTGTTTGCCTCGGGAAATATGGAGCGAAAGCCATCCATTGTCAAGAAAAGATCATTTATAGTCACTCATGCCTAGATAAGCCTTATTACTCGGTTTAAATGCCTTTATAATCCCATTATTGAATTTATTTTGAATTGTTTTTACATTTTTTGATTAAAACAGATTGTAATTGATTGTTTGCCTCGGGAAACATGGAGCGAAAACCATCCATTGTCAAGAAAAGATCATTTATAGTCACTCATGCCTAGAAAAGCCTTATTACTCGGTTTAAATGCCTTTATAATCCCATTATTGAATTTATTTTGAATTTTTTTTACATTTTTTGATTACAACAGATTGTAATTGATTGTTTGCCTCGGGAAACATGGAGCGAAAGCCATCCATTGTCAAGAAAAGATCATTTATAGCCACTCATGCCTAGAAAAGCCTTATTACTCGGTTTAAATGCCTTTATAATCCCATTATTGAATTTATTTTGAATTGTTTTTACATTTTTTGATTAAAACAGATTGTAATTGATTGTTTGCCTCGGGAAACATGGAGCGAAAACCATCCATTGTCAAGAAAAGATCATTTATAGTCACTCATGCCTAGAAAAGCCTTATTACTCGGTTTAAATGTTTTTATAATCCCATTATTGAATTTATTTTGAAATTTTTTTACTTTTTTTGATTAAAACAGAGTGTAATTGATTGTTTACCTCGGGAAACATGGAGCGAAAGCCATCCATAGTCAAGAAAAGTTCATTTATAGTCACTTATGCCTAGCAAAGCCTTATTACTCGGTTTAAATGCCTTTATAATCCCATTATTGAATTTATTTTGAATTTTTTTTTACATTTTTTGATTAAAACATATTGTAATTGATTGTTTGCCTCGGGAAACATGGAGCAAAACCCATCCATTGTCAAGAATAGATCATTTATAGTCACTCATGCCTAGAAAAGCCTTATTATTCGGTTTAAATGCTTTTATAATCCCATTATTGAATTTATTTTGAATTTTTTTTACATTTTTTGATTAAAACAGATTGTAATTGATTGTTTGCCTCGGGAAACATGGAGCGAAAGCCATCCATAGTCAAGAAAAGATCATTTATAGTCACTCATGCCTAGAAAAGCCTTATTACTCGGTTTAAATGCTTTTATAATCCCATTATTGAATTTATTTTGAATTTTTTTTACATTTTTTGATTAAAACAGATTGTAATTGATTGTTTGCCTCGGGAAACATGGAGCGAAAGCCATTCATTGTCAAGAAAAGATCATCTATAGTCACTCATGCCTAGAAAAGCCTTATTACTTAGTTTAAATGCCTTTATAATCCCATTATTGAATTTATTTTGAATTGTTTTTACATTTTTTGATTAAAACAGATTGTAATTGATTGTTTGCCTCGGGAAATATGGAGCGAAAGCCATCCATAGTGAAGAAAAAATCATTTGTAGTCACTCATGCTTAGAAAAGCCGTATTACTCGGTTTAAATGCCTTTATAATCCCATTATTGAATTTATTTTGAATTGTTTTTACATTTTTTGATTAAAACAGATTGTAATTGATTGTTTGCCTCGGGAAACATGGAGCGAAAACCATCCATTGTCAAGAAAAGATCATTTATAGTCACTCATGCCTAGAAAAGCCTTATTACTCGGTTTAAATGCCTTTATAATCCCATTATTGAATTTATTTTGAATTGTTTTTACATTTTTTGATTAAAACAGATTGTAATTCATTGTTTGCCTCGGGAAATATGGAGCGAAAGCCATCCATTGTCAAGAAAAGATCATTTATAGTCACTCATGCCTAGATAAGCCTTATTACACGGTTTAAATGCCTTTATAATCCCATTATTGAATTTATTTTGAATTGTTTTTACATTTTTTGATTAAAACAGATTGTAATTGATTGTTTGCCTCGGGAAATATGGAGCGAAAGCCATCCATTGTCAAGAAAAGATCATTTATAGTCACTCATGCCTAGATAAGCCTTATTACTCGGTTTAAATGCCTTTATAATCCCATTATTGAATTTATTTTGAATTGTTTTTACATTTTTTGATTAAAACAGATTGTAATTGATTGTTTGCCTCGGGAAACATGGAGCGAAAACCATCCATTGTCAAGAAAAGATCATTTATAGTCACTCATGCCTAGAAAAGCCTTATTACTCGGTTTAAATGCCTTTATAATCCCATTATTGAATTTATTTTGAATTTTTTTTACATTTTTTGATTACAACAGATTGTAATTGATTGTTTGCCTCGGGAAACATGGAGCGAAAGCCATCCATTGTCAAGAAAAGATCATTTATAGCCACTCATGCCTAGAAAAGCCTTATTACTCGGTTTAAATGCCTTTATAATCCCATTATTGAATTTATTTTGAATTATTTTTACATTTTTTGATTAAAACAGATTGTAATTGATTGTTTGCCTCGAGAAACATGGAGCGAAAACCATCCATTGTCAAGAAAAGATCATTTATAGTCACTCATGCCTAGAAAAGCCTTATTACTCGGTTTAAATGCCTTTATAATCCCATTATTGAATTTATTTTGAAATTTTTTTACTTTTTTTGATTAAAACAGATTGTAATTGATTGTTTACCTCGGGAAACATGGAGCAAAAGCCATCCATAGTCAAGAAAAGTTCATTTATAGTCACTTATGCCTAGCAAAGCCTTATTACTCGGTTTAAATGCCTTTATAATCCCATTATTGAATTTATTTTGAATTTTTTTTACATTTTTTGATTAAAACAGATTGTAATTGATTGTTTTCCTCGAGAAACATGGAGCGAAAACCATCCATTGTCAAGAAAAGATCATTTATAGTCACTCATGCCTAGAAAAGCCTTATTACTCGGTTTAAATGCCTTTATAATCCCATTATTGAATTTATTTTGAAATTTTTTTACTTTTTTTGATTAAAACAGATTGTAATTGATTGTTTACCTCGGGAAACATGGAGCAAAAGCCATCCATAGTCAAGAAAAGTTCATTTATAGTCACTTATGCCTAGCAAAGCCTTATTACTCGGTTTAAATGCCTTTATAATCCCATTATTGAATTTATTTTGAATTATTTTTACATTTTTTGATTAAAACAGATTGTAATTGATTGTTTGCCTCGAGAAACATGGAGCGAAAACCATCCATTGTCAAGAAAAGATCATTTATAGTCACTCATGCCTAGAAAAGCCTTATTACTCGGTTTAAATGCCTTTATAATCCCATTATTGAATTTATTTTGAATTTTTTTTACATTTTTTGATTAAAACAGATTGTAATTGATTGTTTGCCTTGGGAATCATGGAGCGAAAGCCATCCATAGTGAAGAAAAGTTCATTTATAGTCACTTACGCCTAGCAAAGCCTTATTACTCGGTTTAAATGCCTTTATAATCCCATTATTGAATTTATTTTGAATTGTTTTTACATTTTTTGATTAAAACAGATTGTAATTGATTGTTTGCCTCGGGAAACATGGAGCGAAAGCCATCCATTGTCAAGAAAAGATCATTTATAGTCACTTATGCCTAGCAAAGCCTTATTACTCGGTTTAAATGCCTTTATAATCCCATTATTGAATTTATTTTGAATTTTTTTTACATTTTTTGATTAAAACAGATTGTAATTGATTGTTTGCCTCGGGAAACATGGAGCGAAAGCCATCCATTGTCAAGAAAAGATCATTTATAGTCACTCATGCCTAGAAAAGCCTTATTACTCGGTTTAAATGCTTTTTAAATCCCATTATTGAATTTATTTTGAATTGTTTTTAGATTTTTTGATTAAAACAGATTGTAATTGATTGTTTACCTCGGGAAACATGGAGCGAAATCCATCCATTGTCAAGAAAGGATCATTTACAGTCACTCATGCCTAGAAAAGCCTTTTTACATAGTTTAAATGCCTTTATAATCCCATTATTGAATTTATTTTGAATTGTTTTTACATTTTTTGATTAAAACAGATTGTAATTGATTGTTTGCCTCGGGAAACATGGAGCGAAAGCCATCCATTGTCAAGAAAAGATCATTTATAGTCACTTATGCCTAGCAAAGCCTTATTACTCGGTTTAAATGCCTTTATAATCCCATTATTGAATTTATTTTGAATTTTTTTTACATTTTTTGATTAAAACAAATTGTAATTGATTGTTTGCCTCGGGAAACATGGAGCGAAAGCCATCCATTGTCAAGAAAAGATCATTTATAGTCACTTATGCCTAGCAAAGCCTTATTACTCGGTTTAAATGCCTTTATAATCCCATTATTGAATTTATTTTGAATTGTTTTTACATTTTTTGATTAAAACAGATTGTAATTGATTGTTTGCCTCGGGAAACATGGAGCGAAAGCCATCCATTGTCAAGAAAAGATCATTTATAGTCACTCATGCCTAGAAAAGCCTTATTACTCGGTTTAAATGCCTTTATAATCCCATTATTGAAGTTATTTTGAATTGTTCTTATATTTTTTGATTAAAACAGATTGTAATTGATTGTTTGCCTTAGGAAACTTGGAGCGAAAGCCATCCATCGTCAAGAAAAGTTCATTTATAGTCACTTATGCCTAGCAAAGCCTTATTACTCGGTTTAAATGCCTTTATAATCCCATTATTGAATTTATTTTGAATTTTTTTTACATTTTTTGATTAAAACAGATTGTAATTGATTGTTTGCCTTGGGAATCATGGAGCGAAAGCCATCCATAGTGAAGAAAAGTTCATTTATAGTCACTTACGCCTAGCAAAGCCTTATTACTCGGTTTAAATGCCTTTATAATCCCATTATTGAATTTATTTTGAATTGTTTTTACATTTTTTGATTAAAACAGATTGTAATTGATTGTTTGCCTCGGGAAACATGGAGCGAAAGCCATCCATTGTCAAGAAAAGATCATTTATAGTCACTTATGCCTAGCAAAGCCTTATTACTCGGTTTAAATGCCTTTATAATCCCATTATTGAATTTATTTTGAATTGTTTTTACATTTTTTGATTAAAACAGATTGTAATTGATTGTTTGCCTCGGGAAACATGGAGCGAAAGCCATCCATTGTCAAGAAAAGATCATTTATAGTCACTCATGCCTAGAAAAGCCTTATTACTCGGTTTAAATGCTTTTTAAATCCCATTATTGAATTTATTTTGAATTGTTTTTAGATTTTTTAATTAAAACAGATTGTAATTGATTGTTTACCTCGGGAAACATGGAGCGAAATCCATCCATTGTCAAGAAAGGATCATTTACAGTCACTCATGCCTAGAAAAGCCTTTTTACATAGTTTAAATGCCTTTATAATCCCATTATTGAATTTATTTTGAATTGTTTTTACATTTTTTGATTAAAACAGATTGTAATTGATTGTTTGCCTCGGGAAATATGGAGCGAATGCCATCCATTGTCAAGAAAAGATCATTTATAGTCACTCATGCCTAGATAAGCCTTATTACTCGGTTTAAATGCCTTTATAATCCCATTATTGAATTTATTTTGAATTTTTTTTACATTTTTTGATTAAAACAGATTGTAATTGATTGTTTGCCTCGGGAAACATGGAGCGAAAGCCATCCATTGTCAAGAAAAGATCATTTATAGTCACTCATGCCTAGAAAAGCCTTATTACTCGGTTTAAATGCCTTTATAATCCCATTATTGAAGTTATTTTGAATTGTTCTTATATTTTTTGATTAAAACAGATTGTAATTGATTGTTTGCCTTAGGAAACTTGGAGCGAAAGCCATCCATCGTCAAGAAAAGTTCATTTATAGTCACTTATGCCTAGCAAAGCCTTATTACTCGGTTTAAATGCCTTTATAATCCCATTATTGAATTTATTTTGAATTTTTTTTACATTTTTTGATTAAAACAGATTGTAATTGATTGTTTGCCTTGGGAATCATGGAGCGAAAGCCATCCATAGTGAAGAAAAGTTCATTTATAGTCACTTACGCCTAGCAAAGCCTTATTACTCGGTTTAAATGCCTTTATAATCCCATTATTGAATTTATTTTGAATTGTTTTTACATTTTTTGATTAAAACAGATTGTAATTGATTGTTTGCCTCGGGAAACATGGAGCGAAAGCCATCCATTGTCAAGAAAAGATCATTTATAGTCACTTATGCCTAGCAAAGCCTTATTACTCGGTTTAAATGCCTTTATAATCCCATTATTGAATTTATTTTGAATTTTTTTTACATTTTTTGATTAAAACAGATTGTAATTGATTGTTTGCCTCGGGAAACATGGAGCGAAAGCCATCCATTGTCAAGAAAAGATCATTTATAGTCACTCATGCCTAGAAAAGCCTTATTACTCGGTTTAAATGCTTTTTAAATCCCATTATTGAATTTATTTTGAATTGTTTTTAGATTTTTTGATTAAAACAGATTGTAATTGATTGTTTACCTCGGGAAACATGGAGCGAAATCCATCCATTGTCAAGAAAGGATCATTTACAGTCACTCATGCCTAGAAAAGCCTTTTTACATAGTTTAAATGCCTTTATAATCCCATTATTGAATTTATTTTGAATTGTTTTTACATTTTTTGATTAAAACAGATTGTAATTGATTGTTTGCCTCGGGAAACATGGAGCGAAAGCCATCCATTGTCAAGAAAAGATCATTTATAGTCACTTATGCCTAGCAAAGCCTTATTACTCGGTTTAAATGCCTTTATAATCCCATTATTGAATTTATTTTGAATTTTTTTTACATTTTTTGATTAAAACAAATTGTAATTGATTGTTTGCCTCGGGAAACATGGAGCGAAAGCCATCCATTGTCAAGAAAAGATCATTTATAGTCACTTATGCCTAGCAAAGCCTTATTACTCGGTTTAAATGCCTTTATAATCCCATTATTGAATTTATTTTGAATTTTTTTTACATTTTTTGATTAAAACAGATTGTAATTGATTGTTTGCCTCGGGAAACATGGAGCGAAAGCCATCCATTGTCAAGAAAAGATCATTTATAGTCACTCATGCCTAGAAAAGCCTTATTACTCGGTTTAAATGCCTTTATAATCCCATTATTGAAGTTATTTTGAATTGTTCTTATATTTTTTGATTAAAACAGATTGTAATTGATTGTTTGCCTTAGGAAACTTGGAGCGAAAGCCATCCATCGTCAAGAAAAGTTCATTTATAGTCACTTATGCCTAGCAAAGCCTTATTACTCGGTTTAAATGCCTTTATAATCCCATTATTGAATTTATTTTGAATTTTTTTTACATTTTTTGATTAAAACAGATTGTAATTGATTGTTTGCCTTGGGAATCATGGAGCGAAAGCCATCCATAGTGAAGAAAAGTTCATTTATAGTCACTTACGCCTAGCAAAGCCTTATTACTCGGTTTAAATGCCTTTATAATCCCATTATTGAATTTATTTTGAATTGTTTTTACATTTTTTGATTAAAACAGATTGTAATTGATTGTTTGCCTCGGGAAACATGGAGCGAAAGCCATCCATTGTCAAGAAAAGATCATTTATAGTCACTTATGCCTAGCAAAGCCTTATTACTCGGTTTAAATGCCTTTATAATCCCATTATTGAATTTATTTTGAATTTTTTTTACATTTTTTGATTAAAACAAATTGTAATTGATTGTTTGCCTCGGGAAACATGGAGCGAAAGCCATCCATTGTCAAGAAAAGATCATTTATAGTCACTTATGCCTAGCAAAGCGTTATTACTCGGTTTAAATGCCTTTATAATCCCATTATTGAATTTATTTTGAATTTTTTTTACATTTTTTGATTAAAACAGATTGTAATTGATTGTTTGCCTCGGGAAACATGGAGCGAAAGCCATCCATTGTCAAGAAAAGATCATTTATAGCCACTCATGCCTAGAAAAGCCTTATTACTCGGTTTAAATGCCTTTATAATCCCATTATTGAATTTATTTTGAATTGTTTTTACATTTTTTGATTAAAACAGATTGTAATTAATTGTTTGCCTCGGGAAACATGGAGCGAAAACCATCCATTGTCAATAAAAGATCATTTATAGTCACTCATGCCTAGCAAAGCCTTATTACTCGGTTTAAATGCCTTTATAATCCCATTATTGAATTTATTTTGATTTTTTTTTACATTTTTTGATTAAAACAGATTGTAATTGATTGTTTACCTCGGGAAACATGGAGCGAAAGCCATCCATAGTCAAGAAAAGTTCATTTATAGTCACTTATGCCTAGCAAAGCCTTATTACTCGGTTGAAATGCCTTTATAATCCCATTATTGAATTTATTTTGAATTTTTATTACATTTTTTTATTAAAACATATTTTAGTTGATTGTTTGCCTCGGGAAACATGGAGCAAAACCCATCCATTGTCAAGAATAGATCATTTATAGTCACTCATGCCTAGAAAAGCTTTATTAGTCGGTTTAAATGCTTTTATAATCCCATTATCGAATTTATTTTGAATTGTTTTTACATTTTTTGATTAAAATAGATTGTAATTGATTGTTTGCCTCGGGAAACATGGAGCGAAAGCCATCCATTGTCAAGAAAAGATCATTTATAGTCACTCATGCCTAGAAAAGCCTTATTACTCGGTTTAAATGCCTTTATAATCCCATTATTGAAGTTATTTTGAATTGTTCTTATATTTTTTGATTAAAACAGATTGTAATTGATTGTTTGCCTTAGGAAACTTGGAGCGAAAGCCATCCATCGTCAAGAAAAGTTCATTTATAGTCACTCATGCCTAGAAAAGCCTTAATACTCGCTTTAAATGCTTTTATAATCTCATAATTGAATTTAATTTGAATCTTTTTACATTTTTTGATTAAAACAGATTCTAATTGATTGTTTGCCTCGGGAAACGTGGAGTGAAAGCCGTCCATTGTCAAGAACAGATCATTTATAGTCACTCATGCCTAGAAAAGCCTTATTACTCGGTTTAAATGCCTTTATAATCCCATTATCAAATTTATTTTGAATTGTTTTTACATTTTCTGATTAAAACAGATTGTAATTGATTGTTTGCCTTGGGAAACTTGGAGCTAAAGCCATCCATTGTCAAGAAAAGATCGTTTATAGTCACTCATGCCTAGAAAACCTTATTACTCGGTTTAAATGCCTTTATAATCCCATTATCAAATTTATTTTGAATTTTTTTACATTTTTTGATTAAAACATATTGTAATTGATTGTTTGCCTCGGGAAACTTGGAGCGAAAACCACCCATTGTCAAGAAAAGTTCATTTATAGTCACTTATGCCTAGCAAAGCCTTATTACTCGGTTTAAATGCCTTTATAATCCCATTATTGAATTTATTTTGAATTGTTTTTACATTTTTTGATTAAAACAGATTGTAATTGATTGTTTGCCTCGGGAAACATGGAGCGAAAGCCATCCATTGTCAAGAAAAGATCATTTATAGTCACTCATGCCTAGAAAAGCCTTATTACTTAGTTTAAATGCCTTTATAATCCCATTATTGAATTTATTTTGAATTGTTTTTACATTTTTTGATTAAAACAGATTGTAATTGATTGTTTGACTCGGGAAATATGGAGCGAAAGCCATCCATTGTGAAGAAAAAATCATTTGTAGTCACTCATGCCTAGAAAAGCCTTATTACTCGGTTTAAATGCCTTTATAATCCCATTATTGAATTTATTTTGAATTGTTTTTACATTTTTTGATTAAAACAGATTGTAATTGATTGTTTGCCTCGGGAAACATGGAGCGAAACCCATCCATTGTCAAGAAAAGATCATTTATAGTAACTCATGCCTAGAAAAGCCTTATTACTCGGTTTAAATGCCTTTATAATCCCATTATTGAATTTATTTTGAATTTTTTTTACATTTTTTGATTAAAACAGATTGTAATTGGTTGTTTGCCTCGGGAAACATGGAGCGAAAGCCACCCATTGTCAAGAAAAGTTCATTTATAGTCACTTATGCCTAGCAAAGCCTTATTACTCGGTTTAAATGCCTTTATAATCCCATTATTGAATTTATTTTGAATTTTTTTTACATTTTTTGATTAAAACAGATTGTAATTGATTGTTTGCCTCGGGAAACATGGAGCGAAACCCATCCATTGTCAAGAAAAGATCATTTATAGTAACTCATGCCTAGAAAAGCCTTATTACTCGGTTTAAATGCCTTTATAATCCCATTATTGAATTTATTTTGAATTTTTTTTACATTTTTTGATTAAAACAGATTGTAATTGGTTGTTTGCCTCGGGAAACATGGAGCGAAAGCCACCCATTGTCAAGAAAAGTTCATTTATAGTCACTTATGCCTAGCAAAGCCTTATTACTCGGTTTAAATGCCTTTATAATCCCATTATTGAATTTATTTTGAATTTTTTTTACATTTTTTGATTAAAACATATTGTAATTGATTGTTTCCCTCGGTAAACATGGAGCAAAACCCATCCATTGTCAAGAATAGATCATTTATAGTCACTTATGCCTAAAAAAGCCTTATTACTCGGTTTAAATGCTTTTTAAATCCAATTATTGAATTTATTTTGAATTGTTTTTACATTTTTTGATTAAAACAGATTGTAATTGATTGCTTGCCTCGGGAAACATGGAGCGAAAGCCATCCATTGTCAAGAAAAGATCATTTACAGTCACTCATGCCTAGAAAAGCCTTATTACTTAGTTTAAATGCCTTTATAATCCCATTATTGAGTTTATTTTGAATTGTTTTTACATTTTTTGATTAAAACAGATTGTAATTGATTGTTTGCCTCGGGAAATATGGAGCGAAAGCCATCCATAGTCAAGAAAAGTTCATTTATAGTCACTCATGCCTAGAAAAGCCTTATTACTCGGTTTAAATGCCTTTATAATCCCATTATTGAATTTATTTTGAATTTTTTTTACATTTTTTGATTAAAACAGATTGTAATTGATTGTTTACCTCGGGAAACATGGAACGAAAGCCATCCATAGTCAAGAAAAGTTCATTTATAGTCACTTATGCCTAGCAAAGCCTTATTACTCGGTTTAAATGCCTTTATAATCCCGTTATTGAATTTATTTTGAATTGTTTATATATTTTTTGATTAAAACAGATTGTAATTGATTGTTTGCCGTGGGAAACATGGAGCGAAAGCCATCCATTGTCAAGAAAAGATCATTTATAGTCACTCATGCCTAGAAAAGCCTTATTACTCGGTTTAAATGCCTTTATAATCCGATTGTTGAAGTTATTTTGAATTGTTGTTATATTTTTTGATTAAAACAGATTGTAATTGATTGTTTGCCTTGGGAAACATGGAGCGAAAGCCATCCATCGTCAAGAAAAGTTCATTTATAGTCACTCATGCCTAGAAAAGCCTTAATACTCGTTTTAAATGCTTTTATAATCCCATAATTGAATTTAATTTGAATCTTTTTACATTTTTTGATTAAAACAGATTCTAATTGATTGTTTGCCTCGGGAAACGTGGAGTGAAAGCCGTCCATAGTCAAGAAAAGTTCATTTATAGTCACTCATGCCTAGAAAAGCCTTATTACTCGGTTTAAATGCCTTTATAATCCCATTATCAAATTTATTTTGAATTGTTTTTACATTTTCTGATTAAAACAGATTGTAATTGATTGTTTGCCTTGGGAAACTTGGAGCTAAAGCCATCCATTGTCAAGAAAAGATCGTTTATAGTCACTCATGCCTAGAAAACCTTATTACTCGGTTTAAATGCCTTTATAATCCCATTATCAAATTTATTTTGAATTTTTTTACATTTTTTGATTAAAACATATTGTAATTGATTGTTTGCCTCGGGAAACTTGGAGCGAAAGCCACCCATTGTCAAGAAAAGTTCATTTATAGTCACTTATGCCTAGCAAAGCCTTATTACTCGGTTTAAATGCCTTTATAATCCCATTATTGAATGTATTTTGAATTGTTTTTAGATTTTTTAATTAAAACAGATTGTAATTGATTGTTTGCCTCGGGAAACATGGAGTGAAAACCATCCATTGTCCAGAAAAGATCATTTATAGTCACTCATGCCTAGAAAAGCCTTATTACTCGGTTTAAATGCCTTTATAATCCCATTATTGAATTTATTTTGAATTGTTTTTACATTTTTTGATTAAAACAGATTGTAATTGATTGTTTGCCTCGGGAAACATGGAGCGAAAGCCATCCATTGTCAAGAAAAGATCATTTATAGTCACTCATGCCTAGAAAAGCCTTATTACTTAGTTTAAATGCCTTTATAATCCCATTATTGAATTTATTTTGAATTGTTTTTACATTTTTTGATTAAAACAGATTGTAATTGATTGTTTGCCTCGGGAAATATGGAGCGAAAGCCATCCATAGTGAAGAAAAAATCATTTGTAGTCACTCATGCTTAGAAAAGCATTATTACTCGGTTTAAATGCCTTTATAAACCCATTATTGAATTTATTTTGAATTATTTTTACATTTTTTGATTAAAACAGATTGTAATTGATTGTTTGCCTCGGGAAACATGGAGCGAAAACCATCCATTGTCAAGAAAAGATCATTTATAGTCACTCATGCCTAGAAAAGCCTTATTACTCGGTTTAAATGCCTTTATAATCCCATTATTGAATTTATTTTGAATTGTTTTTACATTTTTTGATTAAAACAGATTGTAATTGATTGTTTGCCTCGGGAAATATGGAGCGAAAGCCATCCATTGTCAAGAAAAGATCATTTATAGTCACTCATGCCTAGATAAGCCTTATTACTCGGTTTAAATGCCTTTATAATCCCATTATTGAATTTATTTTGAATTGTTTTTACATTTTTTGATTAAAACAGATTGTAATTGATTGTTTGCCTCGGGAAACATGGAGCGAAAACCATCCATTGTCAAGAAAAGATCATTTATAGTCACTCATGCCTAGAAAAGCCTTATTACTCGGTTTAAATGCCTTTATAATCCCATTATTGAATTTATTTTGAATTTTTTTTACATTTTTTGATTACAACAGATTGTAATTGATTGTTTGCCTCGGGAAACATGGAGCGAAAGCCATCCATTGTCAAGAAAAGATCATTTATAGCCACTCATGCCTAGAAAAGCCTTATTACTCGGTTTAAATGCCTTTATAATCCCATTATTGAATTTATTTTGAATTGTTTTTACATTTTTTGATTAAAACAGATTGTAATTGATTGTTTGCCTCGGGAAACATGGAGCGAAAACCATCCATTGTCAAGAAAAGATCATTTATAGTCACTCATGCCTAGAAAAGCCTTATTACTCGGTTTAAATGTTTTTATAATCCCATTATTGAATTTATTTTGAAATTTTTTTACTTTTTTTGATTAAAACAGAGTGTAATTGATTGTTTACCTCGGGAAACATGGAGCGAAAGCCATCCATAGTCAAGAAAAGTTCATTTATAGTCACTTATGCCTAGCAAAGCCTTATTACTCGGTTTAAATGCCTTTATAATCCCATTATTGAATTTATTTTGAATTTTTTTTTACATTTTTTGATTAAAACATATTGTAATTGATTGTTTGCCTCGGGAAACATGGAGCAAAACCCATCCATTGTCAAGAATAGATCATTTATAGTCACTCATGCCTAGAAAAGCCTTATTACTCGGTTTAAATGCTTTTATAATCCCATTATTGAATTTATTTTGAATTTTTTTTACATTTTTTGATTAAAACAGATTGTAATTGATTGTTTGCCTCGGGAAACATGGAGCGAAAGCCATCCATAGTCAAGAAAAGATCATTTATAGTCACTCATGCCTAGAAAAGCCTTATTACTCGGTTTAAATGCTTTTATAATCCCATTATTGAATTTATTTTGAATTTTTTTTACATTTTTTGATTAAAACAGATTGTAATTGATTGTTTGCCTCGGGAAACATGGAGCGAAAGCCATCCATTGTCAAGAAAAGATCATCTATAGTCACTCATGCCTAGAAAAGCCTTATTACTTAGTTTAAATGCCTTTATAATCCCATTATTGAATTTATTTTGAATTGTTTTTACATTTTTTGATTAAAACAGATTGTAATTGATTGTTTGCCTCGGGAAATATGGAGCGAAAGCCATCCATAGTGAAGAAAAAATCATTTGTAGTCACTCATGCTTAGAAAAGCCTTATTACTCGGTTTAAATGCCTTTATAATCCCATTATTGAATTTATTTTGAATTGTTTTTACATTTTTTGATTAAAACAGATTGTAATTGATTGTTTGCCTCGGGAAACATGGAGCGAAAACCATCCATTGTCAAGAAAAGATCATTTATAGTCACTCATGCCTAGAAAAGCCTTATTACTCGGTTTAAATGCCTTTATAATCCCATTATTGAATTTATTTTGAATTGTTTTTACATTTTTTGATTAAAACAGATTGTAATTCATTGTTTGCCTCGGGAAATATGGAGCGAAAGCCATCCATTGTCAAGAAAAGATCATTTATAGTCACTCATGCCTAGATAAGCCTTATTACTCGGTTTAAATGCCTTTATAATCCCATTATTGAATTTATTTTGAATTGTTTTTACATTTTTTGATTAAAACAGATTGTAATTGATTGTTTGCCTCGGGAAATATGGAGCGAAAGCCATCCATTGTCAAGAAAAGATCATTTATAGTCACTCATGCCTAGATAAGCCTTATTACTCGGTTTAAATGCCTTTATAATCCCATTATTGAATTTATTTTGAATTGTTTTTACATTTTTTGATTAAAACAGATTGTAATTCATTGTTTGCCTCGGGAAATATGGAGCGAAAGCCATCCATTGTCAAGAAAAGATCATTTATAGTCACTCATGCCTAGATAAGCCTTATTACTCGGTTTAAATGCCTTTATAATCCCATTATTGAATTTATTTTGAATTTTTTTTACATTTTTTGATTAAAACAGATTGTAATTGATTGTTTGCCTCGGGAAACATGGAGCGAAAACCATCCATTGTCAAGAAAAGATCATTTATAGTCACTCATGCCTAGAAAAGCCTTATTACTCGGTTTAAATGCCTTTATAATCCCATTATTGAATTTATTTTGAATTTTTTTTACATTTTTTGATTACAACAGATTGTAATTGATTGTTTGCCTCGGGAAACATGGAGCGAAAGCCATCCATTGTCAAGAAAAGATCATTTATAGCCACTCATGCCTAGAAAAGCCTTATTACTCGGTTTAAATGCCTTTATAATCCCATTATTGAATTTATTTTGAATTATTTTTACATTTTTTGATTAAAACAGATTGTAATTGATTGTTTGCCTCGAGAAACATGGAGCGAAAACCATCCATTGTCAAGAAAAGATCATTTATAGTCACTCATGCCTAGAAAAGCCTTATTACTCGGTTTAAATGTTTTTATAATCCCATTATTGAATTTATTTTGAAATTTTTTTACTTTTTTTGATTAAAACAGATTGTAATTGATTGTTTACCTCGGGAAACATGGAGCAAAAGCCATCCATAGTCAAGAAAAGTTCATTTATAGTCACTTATGCCTAGCAAAGCCTTATTACTCGGTTTAAATGCCTTTATAATCCCATTATTGAATTTATTTTGAATTTTTTTTACATTTTTTGATTAAAACATATTGTAATTGATTGTTTGCCTCGGGAAACATGGAGCAAAACCCATCCATTGTCAAGAATAGATCATTTATAGTCACTCATGCCTAGAAAAGCCTTATTACTCGGTTTAAATGCTTTTATAATCCCATTATTGAATTTATTTTGAATTTTTTTTACATTTTTTGATTAAAACAGATTGTAATTGATTGTTTGCCTCGGGAAACATGGAGCGAAAGCCATCCATTGTCAAGAAAAGATCATTTATAGTCACTCATGCCTAGATAAGCCTTATTACTCGGTTTAAATGCCTTGATAATCCCATTATTGAATTTATTTTGAATTGTTTTTACATTTTTTGATTAAAACAGATTGTAATTGATTGTTTGCCTCGGGAAACATGGAGCGAAAACCATCCATTGTCAAGAAAAGATCATTTATAGTCACTCATGCCTAGAAAAGCCTCATTACTCGGTTTAAATGCCTTTATAATCTCATTATTGAATTTATTTTGAATTTTTTTTACATTTTTTGATTACAACAGATTGTAATTGATTGTTTGCCTCGAGAAACATGGAGCGAAAGCCATCCATTGTCAAGAAAAGATCATTTATAGCCACTCATGCCTAGAAAAGCCTTATTACTCGGTTTAAATGCCTTTATAATCCCATTATTGAATTTATTTTGAATTGTTTTTACATTTTTTGATTAAAACAGATTGTAATTGA
Source organism: Theobroma cacao (assembly GCF_053813885.1). Taxonomy (NCBI): domain Eukaryota; kingdom Viridiplantae; phylum Streptophyta; class Magnoliopsida; order Malvales; family Malvaceae; genus Theobroma; species Theobroma cacao. The sequence continues at coordinate 28,585,101 of NC_142645.1, read as the reverse complement.
TTGTTTGCCTCGGGAAACATGGAGCGAAAACCATCCATTGTCAAGAAAAGATCATTTATAGTCACTCATGCCTAGAAAAGCCTTATTACTCGGTTTAAATGTTTTTATAATCCCATTATTGAATTTATTTTGAAATTTTTTTACTTTTTTTGATTAAAACAGATTGTAATTGATTGTTTACCTCGGGAAACATGGAGCGAAAGCCATCCATAGTCAAGTAAAGTTCATTTATAGTCACTTATGCCTAGCAAAGCCTTATTACTCGGTTTAAATGCCTTTATAATCCCATTATTGAATTTATTTTGAATTTTTTTTTACATTTTTTGATTAAAACATATTGTAATTGATTGTTTGCCTCGGGAAACATGGAGCAAAACCCATCCATTGTCAAGAATAGATCATTTATAGTCACTCATGCCTAGAAAAGCCTTATTACTCGGTTTAAATGCTTTTATAATCCCATTATTGAATTTATTTTGAATTTTTTTTACATTTTTTGATTAAAACAGATTGTAATTGATTGTTTGCCTCGGGAAACATGGAGTGAAAGCCATCCATAGTCAAGAAAAGTTCATTTATAGTCACTTATGCCTAGCAAAGCCTTATTACTCGGTTTAAATGCCTTTATAATCCCATTATTGAATTTATTTTGAATTGTTTTTACATTTTTTGATTAAAACAGATTGTAATTGATTGTTTGCCTCGGGAAACATGGAGCGAAAGGCATCCATTGTCAAGAAAAGATCATTTACAGTCACTCATGCCTAGAAAAGCCTTATTACTTAGTTTAAATGCCTTTATAATCCCATTATTGAATTTATTTTGAATTGTTTTTACATTTTTTGATTAAAACAGATTGTAATTGATTGTTTGCCTCGGGAAATATGGAGCGAAAGCCATCCATTGTCAAGAAAAGATCATTTATAGTCACTCATGCCTAGATAAGCCTTATTACTCGGTTTAAATGCCTTTATAATCCCATTATTGAATTTATTTTGAATTGTTTTTACATTTTTTTATTAAAACAGATTGTATTTGATTGTTTGCCTCGGGAAACATGGAGCGAAAGCCATCCATTGTCAAGAAAAGATCATTTATAGTCACTCATGCCTAGAAAAGCCTTATTACTCTGTTGAAATGCCTTTATAATCCCATTATTGAATTTATTTTGAATTGTTTTTATATTTTTTGATTAAAACAGATTGTAATTGATTGTTTGCCGTGGGAAAGATGGAGCGAAAGCCATCCATTGTCAAGAAAAGATCATTTATAGTCACTCATGCCTAGAAAAGCCTTATTACTCGGTTTAAATGCCTTTATAATCCCATTATTGAATTTATTTTGAATTTTTTTTACATTTTTTGATTAAAACATATTGTCATTGATTGTTTCCCTCGGTAAACATGGAGAAAAACCCATCCATTGTCAAGAATAGATCATTTATAGTCACCTATGCCTGAAAAAGCCTTATTACTCGGTTTAAATGCTTTTTAAATCCAATTATTGAATTTATTTTGAATTGTTTTTACATTTTTTGATTAAAACAGATTGTAATTGATTGTTTGCCTCGGGAAACATGGAGCGAAAGCCATCCATTGTCAAGAAACGATCATTTACATTCACCCATGCCTAGAAAAGCCTTATTACTTAGTTTAAATGCCTTTATAATCCCATTATTGAGTTTATTTTGAATTGTTTTTACATTTTTTGATTAAAACAGATTGTAATTGATTGTTTGCCTCTGGAAATATGGAGCGAAAGCCATCCATTGTCAAGAAAAGATCATTTATAGCCACTCATGCCTAGATAAGCCTTATTACTCGGTTTAAATGCCTTTATAATCCCATTATTGAATTTATTTTGAATTGTTTTTACATTTTTTGATTAAAACAGATTGTAATTGATTGTTTGCCTTGGGAAACATGGAGCGAAAGCCATCCATTGTCAAGAAAAGATCATTTATAGTCACTCATGCCTAGAAAAGCCTTATTACTCGGTTTAAATGCCTTTATAATCCCATTATTGAATTTATTTTGAATTTTTTTTACATTTTTTGAATAAAACATATTGTAATTGATTGTTTCCCTCGGTAAACATGGAGCAAAACCCATCCATTGTCAAGAATAGATCATTTATAGCCACTCATGCCTAGAAAAGCCTTATTACTCGGTTTAAATGCCTTTATAATCCCATTATTGAATTTATTTTGAATTGTTTTTATATTTTTTGATTAAAAGAGATTGTAATTGATTGTTTACCGTGGGAAACATGGAGCGAAAGCCATCCATTGTCAAGAAAAGATCATATATAGTCACTCTTGCCTAGAAAAGCCTTATTACTCGGTTTAAATGCCTTTATAATCCCATTATTGAATTTATTTTGAAATTTTTATACATTTTTTGACTAAAACAGATTGTAATTTATTGTTTACCTCAGGAAACATGGAGCGAAAACCATCCATAGTCAAGAAAAGTTCATTTATAGTCACTTATGCCTAGCAAAGCCTTATTACTCGGTTTAAATCCCTTTATAATCCCATTATTGAATTTATTTTGAATTGTTTTTATATTTTTTGATTAAAACAGATTGTAATTGATTGTTTGCCGTGGGAAACATGGAGCGAAAGCCATCCATTGTCAAGAAAAGATCATTTATAGCCACTCATGCCTAGAAAAGCCTTATTACTCGGTTTAAATGCCTTTATAATCCCATTATTGAATTTATTTTGAATTTTGTTAACATTTTTTGATTAAAACATATTGTAATTGATTGTTTGCCTCGGTAAACATGGAGCAAAACCCATCCATTGTCAAGAATAGATCATTTATAGTCACTTATGCCTAAAAAAGCCTTATTACTCGATTTAAATGCTTTTTAAATCCCATTATTGAATTTATTTTGAATTGTTTTTACATTTTTTGATTAAAACAGATTGTAATTGATTGTTTGCCTCGGGAAACACGGAGCGAAAGCCATCGACTGTCAGGAAAAGATCATTTACAGTCACTCATGCCTAGAAAAGCCTTATTACTTAGTTTAAATGCCTTTATAATCCCATTATTGAGTTTATTTTGAATTGTTTTTACATTTTTTGATTAAAACAGATTGTAATTGATTGTTTGCCTCGGGCAATATGGAGCGAAAGCCATCCATTGTCAAGAAAAGATCATTTATAGTCACTCATGCCTAGATAAGCCTTATTACTCGATTTAAATGCCTTTATAATCCCATTATTGAATTTATTTTGAATTGTTTTTAAATTTTTTGATTAAAACAGATTGTTTCCCTTGGGAAACATGGAGCGAAAGCCATCCATTGTCAAGAAAAGATCATTTATAGTCACTCATGCCTAGAAAAGCCTTATTACTCGGTTTAAATGCCTTTATAATCCCATTATTGAATTTATTTTGAATTTTTTTTACATTTTTTGATTAAAACATATTGTAATTGATTGTTTCCCTCGGTAAACATGGAGCAAAACCCATCCATTGTCAAGAATAGATCATTTATAGTCACTTATGCCTAAAAAAGCCTTATTACTCGGTTTAAATGCTTTTTAAATCCCATTATTGAATTTATTTTGAATTGTTTTTACATTTTTTGATTAAAACAGATTGTAATTGATTGTTTGCCTCGGGAAACATGGAGCGAAAGCCATCCATTGTCAAGAAAAGATCATTTACAGTCACTCATGCCTTGAAAAGCCTTATTACTTAGTTTAAATGCCTTTATAATCCCATTATTGAGTTTATTTTGAATTGTTTTTACATTTTTTGATTAAAACAGATTGTAATTGATTGTTTGCCTCGGGAAATATGGAGCGAAAGCCATCCATTGTCAAGAAAAGATCATTTATAGTCACTCATGCCTAGATAAGCCTTATTACTCGGTTTAAATGCCTTTATAATCCCATTATTGAATTTATTTTGAATTGTTTTTACATTTTTTGATTAAAACAGATTGTAATTGATTGTTTGCCTCGGGAAACATGGAGCGAAAGCCATCCATTGTCAAGAAAAGATCATTTACAGTCACTCATGCCTAGAAAAGCCTTATTACTTAGTTTAAATGCCTTTATAATCCCATTATTGAGTTTATTTTGAATTGTTTTTACATTTTTTGATTAAAACAGATTGTAATTGATTGTTTTCCTTGGGAAATATGGAGCGAAAGCCATCCATTGTCAAGAAAAGATCATTTATAGTCACTCATGCCTAGAAAAGCCTTATTACTCGGTTTAAATGCCTTTATAATCCCATTATTGAATTTATTTTAAATTGTTTTTACATTTTTTGATTAAAACAGATTGTAATTGATTGTTTGCCTCGGGAAACATGGAGCGAAAGCCATCCATTTTCAAGAAAAGATCATTTATAGTCACTCATGCCTAGAAAAGCCTTATTTCTCGGTTTAAATGCCTTTATAATCCCATTATTGAATTTATTTTGAATTTTTTTTACATTTTTTGATTAAAACATATTGTAATTGTTTGTTTGCCTCGGGAAACATGGAGCAAAACCCATCCATTGTCAATAATAGATCATTTATAGTCACTTATGCCTAAAAAAGCCTTATTACTCGGTTTAAATGCTTTTTAAATCCCATTATTGAATTTATTTTGAATTGTTTTTACATTTTTTGATTAAAACAGATTGTAATTGATTGTTTGCCTCGGGAAACATGGAGCGAAAGCCATCCATTGTCAAGAAAAGATCATTTACAGTCACTCATGCCTAGAAAAGCCTTATTACTTAGTTTAAATGCCTTTATAATCCCATTATTGAGTTTATTTTGAATTGTTTTTACATTTTTTTGATTAAAACAGATTGTAATTGATTGTTTGCCTCGGGAAATATGGAGCGAAAGCCATCCATTGTCAAGAAAAGATCATTTATAGTCACTCATGCCTAGATAAGCCTTATTACTCGGTTTAAATGCCTTTATAATCCCATTATTGAATTTATTTTGAATTGTTTTTACATTTTTTGATTAAAACAGATTGTAATTGATTGTGTGCCTCGGGAAACATGGAGCGAAAGCCATCCATTTTCAAGAAAAGATCATTTATAGTCACTCATGCCTAGAAAAAGACTTATTTCTCGGTTTAAATGCCTTTATAATCCCATTATTGAATTTATTTTGAATTGTTTTTACATTTTTTGATTAAAACATATTGTAATTGATTGTTTGCCTCAGGAAACATGGAGGGAAAGCCATCCATTGTCAAGAAAAGATCATTTATAGTCACTCATGCCTAGAAAAGCCTTATTACTCGGTTTAAATGCCTTTATAATCCCATTATTGAATTTATTTTGAATTGTTTTTATATTTTTTGATTAAAAGAGATTGTAATTGATTGTTTACCGTGGGAAACATGGAGCGAAAGCCATCCATTGTCAAGAAAAGATCATATATAGTCACTCTTGCCTAGAAAAGCCTTATTACTCGGTTTAAATGCCTTTATAATCCCATTATTGAATTTATTTTGAAATTTTTATACATTTTTTGACTAAAACAGATTGTAATTTATTGTTTACCTCAGGAAACATGGAGCGAAAACCATCCATAGTCAAGAAAAGTTCATTTATAGTCACTCATGCCTAGAAAAGCCTTATTACTCGGTTTAAATGCCTTTATAATCCCATTATTGAATTTATTTTAAATTGTTTTTACATTTTTTGATTAAAACAGATTGTAATTGATTGTTTGCCTCGGGAAACATGGAGCGAAAGCCATCCATTTTCAAGAAAAGATCATTTATAGTCACTCATGCCTAGAAAAGCCTTATTTCTCGGTTTAAATGCCTTTATAATCCCATTATTGAATTTATTTTGAATTGTTTTTACATTTTTTGATTAAAACAGATTGTAATTGATTGTTTGCCTCGGGAAACATGGAGCGAAAGCCATCCATTGTCAAGAAAAGATCATTTACAGTCACTCATGCCTAGAAAAGCCTTATTACTTAGTTTAAATGCCTTTATAATCCCATTATTGAGTTTATTTTGAATTGTTTTTACATTTTTTGATTAAAACAGATTGTAATTGATTGTTTTCCTTGGGAAATATGGAGCGAAAGCCATCCATTGTCAAGAAAAGATCATTTATAGTCACTCATGCCTAGAAAAGCCTTATTACTCGGTTTAAATGCCTTTATAATCCCATTATTGAATTTATTTTAAATTGTTTTTACATTTTTTGATTAAAACAGATTGTAATTGATTGTTTGCCTCGGGAAACATGGAGCGAAAGCCATCCATTTTCAAGAAAAGATCATTTATAGTCACTCATGCCTAGAAAAGCCTTATTTCTCGGTTTAAATGCCTTTATAATCCCATTATTGAATTTATTTTGAATTTTTTTTACATTTTTTGATTAAAACATATTGTAATTGTTTGTTTGCCTCGGGAAACATGGAGCAAAACCCATCCATTGTCAATAATAGATCATTTATAGTCACTTATGCCTAAAAAAGCCTTATTACTCGGTTTAAATGCTTTTTAAATCCCATTATTGAATTTATTTTGAATTGTTTTTACATTTTTTGATTAAAACAGATTGTAATTGATTGTTTGCCTCGGGAAACATGGAGCGAAAGCCATCCATTGTCAAGAAAAGATCATTTACAGTCACTCATGCCTAGAAAAGCCTTATTACTTAGTTTAAATGCCTTTATAATCCCATTATTGAGTTTATTTTGAATTGTTTTTACATTTTTTGATTAAAACAGATTGTAATTGATTGTTTGCCTCGGGAAATATGGAGCGAAAGCCATCCATTGTCAAGAAAAGATCATTTATAGTCACTCATGCCTAGATAAGCCTTATTACTCGGTTTAAATGCCTTTATAATCCCATTATTGAATTTATTTTGAATTGTTTTTACATTTTTTGATTAAAACAGATTGTAATTGATTGTGTGCCTCGGGAAACATGGAGCGAAAGCCATCCATTTTCAAGAAAAGATCATTTATAGTCACTCATGCCTAGAAAAAGACTTATTTCTCGGTTTAAATGCCTTTATAATCCCATTATTGAATTTATTTTGAATTGTTTTTACATTTTTTGATTAAAACATATTGTAATTGATTGTTTGCCTCAGGAAACATGGAGGGAAAGCCATCCATTGTCAAGAAAAGATCATTTATAGTCACTCATGCCTAGAAAAGCCTTATTACTCGGTTTAAATGCCTTTATAATCCCATTATTGAATTTATTTTGAATTGTTTTTATATTTTTTGATTAAAAGAGATTGTAATTGATTGTTTACCGTGGGAAACATGGAGCGAAAGCCATCCATTGTCAAGAAAAGATCATATATAGTCACTCTTGCCTAGAAAAGCCTTATTACTCGGTTTAAATGCCTTTATAATCCCATTATTGAATTTATTTTGAAATTTTTATACATTTTTTGACTAAAACAGATTGTAATTTATTGTTTACCTCAGGAAACATGGAGCGAAAACCATCCATAGTCAAGAAAAGTTCATTTATAGTCACTTATGCCTAGCAAAGCCTTATTACTCGGTTTAAATCCCTTTATAATCCCATTATTGAATTTATTTTGAATTGTTTTTATATTTTTTGATTAAAACAGATTGTAATTGATTGTTTGCCGTGGGAAACATGGAGCGAAAGCCATCCATTGTCAAGAAAAGATCATTTATAGCCACTCATGCCTAGAAAAGCCTTATTACTCGGTTTAAATGCCTTTATAATCCCATTATTGAATTTATTTTGAATTTTGTTAACATTTTTTGATTAAAACATATTGTAATTGATTGTTTGCCTCGGTAAACATGGAGCAAAACCAATCCATTGTCAAGAATAGATCATTTATAGTCACTTATGCCTAAAAAAGCCTTATTACTCGATTTAAATGCTTTTTAAATCCCATTATTGAATTTATTTTGAATTGTTTTTACATTTTTTGATTAAAACAGATTGTAATTGATTGTTTGCCTCGGGAAACACGGAGCGAAAGCCATCGACTGTCAGGAAAAGATCATTTACAGTCACTCATGCCTAGAAAAGCCTTATTACTTAGTTTAAATGCCTTTATAATCCCATTATTGAGTTTATTTTGAATTGTTTTTACATTTTTTGATTAAAACAGATTGTAATTGATTGTTTGCCTCGGGCAATATGGAGCGAAAGCCATCCATTGTCAAGAAAAGATCATTTATAGTCACTCATGCCTAGATAAGCCTTATTACTCGATTTAAATGCCTTTATAATCCCATTATTGAATTTATTTTGAATTGTTTTTAAATTTTTTGATTAAAACAGATTGTTTCCCTTGGGAAACATGGAGCGAAAGCCATCCATTGTCAAGAAAAGATCATTTATAGTCACTCATGCCTAGAAAAGCCTTATTACTCGGTTTAAATGCCTTTATAATCCCATTATTGAATTTATTTTGAATTTTTTTTACATTTTTTGATTAAAACATATTGTAATTGATTGTTTCCCTCGGTAAACATGGAGCAAAACCCATCCATTGTCAAGAATAGATCATTTATAGTCACTTATGCCTAAAAAAGCCTTATTACTCGGTTTAAATGCTTTTTAAATCCCATTATTGAATTTATTTTGAATTGTTTTTACATTTTTTGATTAAAACAGATTGTAATTGATTGTTTGCCTCGGGAAACATGGAGCGAAAGCCATCCATTGTCAAGAAAAGATCATTTACAGTCACTCATGCCTTGAAAAGCCTTATTACTTAGTTTAAATGCCTTTATAATCCCATTATTGAGTTTATTTTGAATTGTTTTTACATTTTTTGATTAAAACAGATTGTAATTGATTGTTTGCCTCGGGAAATATGGAGCGAAAGCCATCCATTGTCAAGAAAAGATCATTTATAGTCACTCATGCCTAGATAAGCCTTATTACTCGGTTTAAATGCCTTTATAATCCCATTATTGAATTTATTTTGAATTGTTTTTACATTTTTTGATTAAAACAGATTGTAATTGATTGTTTGCCTCGGGAAACATGGAGCGAAAGCCATCCATTGTCAAGAAAAGATCATTTACAGTCACTCATGCCTAGAAAAGCCTTATTACTTAGTTTAAATGCCTTTATAATCCCATTATTGAGTTTATTTTGAATTGTTTTTACATTTTTTGATTAAAACAGATTGTAATTGATTGTTTTCCTTGGGAAATATGGAGCGAAAGCCATCCATTGTCAAGAAAAGATCATTTATAGTCACTCATGCCTAGATAAGCCTTATTACTCGGTTTAAATGCCTTTATAATCCCATTATTGAATTTATTTTAAATTGTTTTTACATTTTTTGATTAAAACAGATTGTAATTGATTGTTTGCCTCGGGAAACATGGAGCGAAAGCCATCCATTTTCAAGAAAAGATCATTTATAGTCACTCATGCCTAAAAAAGCCTTATTTCTCGGTTTCAATGCCTTTATAATCCCATTATTGAATTTATTTTGAATTTTTTTTACATTTTTTGATTAAAACATATTGTAATTGTTTGTTTGCCTCGGGAAACATGGAGCAAAACCCATCCATTGTCAATAATAGATCATTTATAGTCACTTATGCCTAAAAAAGCCTTATTACTCGGTTTAAATGCTTTTTAAATCCCATTATTGAATTTATTTTGAATTGTTTTTACATTTTTTGATTAAAACAGATTGTAATTGATTGTTTGCCTCGGGAAACATGGAGCGAAAGCCATCCATTGTCAAGAAAAGATCATTTACAGTCACTCATGCCTAGAAAAGCCTTATTACTTAGTTTAAATGCCTTTATAATCCCATTATTGAGTTTATTTTGAATTGTTTTTACATTTTTTGATTAAAACAGATTGTAATTGATTGTTTGCCTCGGGAAATATGGAGCGAAAGCCATCCATTGTCAAGAAAAGATCATTTATAGTCACTCATGCCTAGATAAGCCTTATTACTCGGTTTAAATGCCTTTATAATCCCATTATTGAATTTATTTTGAATTGTTTTTACATTTTTTGATTAAAACAGATTGTAATTGATTGTGTGCCTCGGGAAACATGGAGCGAAAGCCATCCATTGTCAAGAAAAGATCATTTACAGTCACTCATGCCTAGAAAAGCCTTATTACTTAGTTTAAATGCCTTTATAATCCCATTATTGAGTTTATTTTGAATTGTTTTTACATTTTTTGATTAAAACAGATTGTAATTGATTGTTTTCCTTGGGAAATATGGAGCGAAAGCCATCCATTGTCAAGAAAAGATCATTTACAGTCACTCATGCCTAGATAAGCCTTATTACTCGGTTTAAATGCCTTTATAATCCCATTATTGAATTTATTTTAAATTGTTTTTACATTTTTTGATTAAAACAGATTGTAATTGATTGTTTGCCTCGGGAAACATGGAGCGAAAGCCATCCATTTTCAAGAAAAGATCATTTATAGTCACTCATGCCTAGAAAAGCCTTATTTCTCGGTTTCAATGCCTTTATAATCCCATTATTGAATTTATTTTGAATTTTTTTTACATTTTTTGATTAAAACATATTGTAATTGTTTGTTTGCCTCGGGAAACATGGAGCAAAACCCATCCATTGTCAATAATAGATCATTTATAGTCACTTATGCCTAAAAAAGCCTTATTACTCGGTTTAAATGCTTTTTAAATCCCATTATTGAATTTATTTTGAATTGTTTTTACATTTTTTGATTAAAACAGATTGTAATTGATTGTTTGCCTCGGGAAACATGGAGCGAAAGCCATCCATTGTCAAGAAAAGATCATTTACAGTCACTCATGCCTAGAAAAGCCTTATTACTTAGTTTAAATGCCTTTATAATCCCATTATTGAGTTTATTTTGAATTGTTTTTACATTTTTTGATTAAAACAGATTGTAATTGATTGTTTGCCTCGGGAAATATGGAGCGAAAGCCATCCATTGTCAAGAAAAGATCATTTATAGTCACTCATGCCTAGATAAGCCTTATTACTCGGTTTAAATGCCTTTATAATCCCATTATTGAATTTATTTTGAATTGTTTTTACATTTTTTGATTAAAACAGATTGTAATTGATTGTGTGCCTCGGGAAACATGGAGCGAAAGCCATCCATTGTCAAGAAAAGATCATTTACAGTCACTCATGCCTAGAAAAGCCTTATTACTTAGTTTAAATGCCTTTATAATCCCATTATTGAGTTTATTTTGAATTGTTTTTACATTTTTTGATTAAAACAGATTGTAATTGATTGTTTTCCTTGGGAAATATGGAGCGAAAGCCATCCATTGTCAAGAAAAGATCATTTACAGTCACTCATGCCTAGATAAGCCTTATTACTCGGTTTAAATGCCTTTATAATCCCATTATTGAATTTATTTTAAATTGTTTTTACATTTTTTGATTAAAACAGATTGTAATTGATTGTTTGCCTCGGGAAACATGGAGCGAAAGCCATCCATTTTCAAGAAAAGATCATTTATAGTCACTCATGCCTAGAAAAGCCTTATTTCTCGGTTTCAATGCCTTTATAATCCCATTATTGAATTTATTTTGAATTTTTTTTACATTTTTTGATTAAAACATATTGTAATTGTTTGTTTGCCTCGGGAAACATGGAGCAAAACCCATCCATTGTCAATAATAGATCATTTATAGTCACTTATGCCTAAAAAAGCCTTATTACTCGGTTTAAATGCTTTTTAAATCCCATTATTGAATTTATTTTGAATTGTTTTTACATTTTTTGATTAAAACAGATTGTAATTGATTGTTTGCCTCGGGAAACATGGAGCGAAAGCCATCCATTGTCAAGAAAAGATCATTTACAGTCACTCATGCCTAGAAAAGCCTTATTACTTAGTTTAAATGCCTTTATAATCCCATTATTGAGTTTATTTTGAATTGTTTTTACATTTTTTGATTAAAACAGATTGTAATTGATTGTTTGCCTCGGGAAATATGGAGCGAAAGCCATCCATTGTCAAGAAAAGATCATTTATAGTCACTCATGCCTAGATAAGCCTTATTACTCGGTTTAAATGCCTTTATAATCCCATTATTGAATTTATTTTGAATTGTTTTTACATTTTTTGATTAAAACAGATTGTAATTGATTGTGTGCCTCGGGAAACATGGAGCGAAAGCCATCCATTTTCAAGAAAAGATCATTTATAGTCACTCATGCCTAGAAAAAGACTTATTTCTCGGTTTAAATGCCTTTATAATCCCATTATTGAATTTATTTTGAATTGTTTTTACATTTTTTGATTAAAACATATTGTAATTGATTGTTTGCCTCAGGAAACATGGAGGGAAAGCCATCCATTGTCAAGAAAAGATCATTTATAGTCACTCATGCCTAGAAAAGCCTTATTACTCGGTTTAAATGCCTTTATAATCCCATTATTGAATTTATTTTGAATTGTTTTTATATTTTTTGATTAAAAGAGATTGTAATTGATTGTTTACCGTGGGAAACATGGAGCGAAAGCCATCCATTGTCAAGAAAAGATCATATATAGTCACTCTTGCCTAGAAAAGCCTTATTACTCGGTTTAAATGCCTTTATAATCCCATTATTGAATTTATTTTGAAATTTTTATACATTTTTTGACTAAAACAGATTGTAATTTATTGTTTACCTCAGGAAACATGGAGCGAAAACCATCCATAGTCAAGAAAAGTTCATTTATAGTCACTTATGCCTAGCAAAGCCTTATTACTCGGTTTAAATCCCTTTATAATCCCATTATTGAATTTATTTTGAATTGTTTTTATATTTTTTGATTAAAACAGATTGTAATTGATTGTTTGCCGTGGGAAACATGGAGCGAAAGCCATCCATTGTCAAGAAAAGATCATTTATAGCCACTCATGCCTAGAAAAGCCTTATTACTCGGTTTAAATGCCTTTATAATCCCATTATTGAATTTATTTTGAATTTTTTTAACATTTTTTGATTAAAACATATTGTAATTGATTGTTTGCCTCGGTAAACATGGAGCAAAACCAATCCATTGTCAAGAATAGATCATTTATAGTCACTTATGCCTAAAAAAGCCTTATTACTCGATTTAAATGCTTTTTAAATCCCATTATTGAATTTATTTTGAATTGTTTTTACATTTTTTGATTAAAACAGATTGTAATTGATTGTTTGCCTCGGGAAACACGGAGCGAAAGCCATCGACTGTCAGGAAAAGATCATTTACAGTCACTCATGCCTAGAAAAGCCTTATTACTTAGTTTAAATGCCTTTATAATCCCATTATTGAGTTTATTTTGAATTGTTTTTACATTTTTTGATTAAAACAGATTGTAATTGATTGTTTGCCTCGGGCAATATGGAGCGAAAGCCATCCATTGTCAAGAAAAGATCATTTATAGTCACTCATGCCTAGATAAGCCTTATTACTCGATTTAAATGCCTTTATAATCCCATTATTGAATTTATTTTGAATTGTTTTTAAATTTTTTGATTAAAACAGATTGTTTCCCTTGGGAAACATGGAGCGAAAGCCATCCATTGTCAAGAAAAGATCATTTATAGTCACTCATGCCTAGAAAAGCCTTATTACTCGGTTTAAATGCCTTTATAATCCCATTATTGAATTTATTTTGAATTTTTTTTACATTTTTTGATTAAAACATATTGTAATTGATTGTTTCCCTCGGTAAACATGGAGCAAAACCCATCCATTGTCAAGAATAGATCATTTATAGTCACTTATGCCTAAAAAAGCCTTATTACTCGGTTTAAATGCTTTTTAAATCCCATTATTGAATTTATTTTGAATTGTTTTTACATTTTTTGATTAAAACAGATTGTAATTGATTGTTTGCCTCGGGAAACATGGAGCGAAAGCCATCCATTGTCAAGAAAAGATCATTTACAGTCACTCATGCCTTGAAAAGCCTTATTACTTAGTTTAAATGCCTTTATAATCCCATTATTGAGTTTATTTTGAATTGTTTTTACATTTTTTGATTAAAACATATTGTAATTGATTGTTTGCCTCGGGAAATATGGAGCGAAAGCCATCCATTGTCAAGAAAAGATCATTTATAGTCACTCATGCCTAGATAAGCCTTATTACTCGGTTTAAATGCCTTTATAATCCCATTATTGAATTTATTTTGAATTGTTTTTACATTTTTTGATTAAAACAGATTGTAATTGATTGTGTGCCTCGGGAAACATGGAGCGAAAGCCATCCATTTTCAAGAAAAGATCATTTATAGTCACTCATGCCTAGAAAAAGACTTATTTCTCGGTTTAAATGCCTTTATAATCCCATTATTGAATTTATTTTGAATTGTTTTTACATTTTTTGATTAAAACATATTGTAATTGATTGTTTGCCTCAGGAAACATGGAGGGAAAGCCATCCATTGTCAAGAAAAGATCATTTATAGTCACTCATGCCTAGAAAAGCCTTATTACTCGGTTTAAATGCCTTTATAATCCCATTATTGAATTTATTTTGAATTGTTTTTATATTTTTTGATTAAAAGAGATTGTAATTGATTGTTTACCGTGGGAAACATGGAGCGAAAGCCATCCATTGTCAAGAAAAGATCATATATAGTCACTCTTGCCTAGAAAAGCCTTATTACTCGGTTTAAATGCCTTTATAATCCCATTATTGAATTTATTTTGAAATTTTTATACATTTTTTGACTAAAACAGATTGTAATTTATTGTTTACCTCAGGAAACATGGAGCGAAAACCATCCATAGTCAAGAAAAGTTCATTTATAGTCACTTATGCCTAGCAAAGCCTTATTACTCGGTTTAAATCCCTTTATAATCCCATTATTGAATTTATTTTGAATTGTTTTTATATTTTTTGATTAAAACAGATTGTAATTGATTGTTTGCCGTGGGAAACATGGAGCGAAAGCCATCCATTGTCAAGAAAAGATCATTTATAGCCACTCATGCCTAGAAAAGCCTTATTACTCGGTTTAAATGCCTTTATAATCCCATTATTGAATTTATTTTGAATTTTTTTAACATTTTTTGATTAAAACATATTGTAATTGATTGTTTGCCTCGGTAAACATGGAGCAAAACCAATCCATTGTCAAGAATAGATCATTTATAGTCACTTATGCCTAAAAAAGCCTTATTACTCGATTTAAATGCTTTTTAAATCCCATTATTGAATTTATTTTGAATTGTTTTTACATTTTTTGATTAAAACAGATTGTAATTGATTGTTTGCCTCGGGAAACACGGAGCGAAAGCCATCGACTGTCAGGAAAAGATCATTTACAGTCACTCATGCCTAGAAAAGCCTTATTACTTAGTTTAAATGCCTTTATAATCCCATTATTGAGTTTATTTTGAATTGTTTTTACATTTTTTGATTAAAACAGATTGTAATTGATTGTTTGCCTCGGGCAATATGGAGCGAAAGCCATCCATTGTCAAGAAAAGATCATTTATAGTCACTCATGCCTAGATAAGCCTTATTACTCGATTTAAATGCCTTTATAATCCCATTATTGAATTTATTTTGAATTGTTTTTAAATTTTTTGATTAAAACAGATTGTTTCCCTTGGGAAACATGGAGCGAAAGCCATCCATTGTCAAGAAAAGATCATTTATAGTCACTCATGCCTAGAAAAGCCTTATTACTCGGTTTAAATGCCTTTATAATCCCATTATTGAATTTATTTTGAATTTTTTTTACATTTTTTGATTAAAACATATTGTAATTGATTGTTTCCCTCGGTAAACATGGAGCAAAACCCATCCATTGTCAAGAATAGATCATTTATAGTCACTTATGCCTAAAAAAGCCTTATTACTCGGTTTAAATGCTTTTTAAATCCCATTATTGAATTTATTTTGAATTGTTTTTACATTTTTTGATTAAAACAGATTGTAATTGATTGTTTGCCTCGGGAAACATGGAGCGAAAGCCATCCATTGTCAAGAAAAGATCATTTACAGTCACTCATGCCTTGAAAAGCCTTATTACTTAGTTTAAATGCCTTTATAATCCCATTATTGAGTTTATTTTGAATTGTTTTTACATTTTTTGATTAAAACAGATTGTAATTGATTGTTTGCCTCGGGAAATATGGAGCGAAAGCCATCCATTGTCAAGAAAAGATCATTTATAGTCACTCATGCCTAGATAAGCCTTATTACTCGATTTAAATGCCTTTATAATCTCATTATTGAATTTATTTTGAATTGTTTTTACATTTTTTGATTAAAACAGATTGTAATTGATTGTTTGCCTCGGGAAACATGGAGCGAAAGCCATCCATTGTCAAGAAAAGATCATTTACAGTCACTCATGCCTAGAAAAGCCTTATTACTTAGTTTAAATGCCTTTATAATCCCATTATTGGGTTTATTTTGAATTGTTTTTACATTTTTTGATTAAAACAGATTGTAATTGATTGTTTTCCTCGGGAAATATGGAGCGAAAGCCATCCATTGTCAAGAAAAGATCATTTATAGTCACTCATGCCTAGATAAGCCTTATTACTCGGTTTAAATGCCTTTATAATCCCATTATTGAATTTATTTTAAATTGTTTTTACATTTTTTGATTAAAACAGATTGTAATTCATTGTTTGCCTCGGGAAACATGGAGCGAAAGCCATCCATTTTCAAGAAAAGATCATTTATACTCACTCATGCCTAGAAAAGCCTTATTTCTCGGTTTAAATGCCTTTATAATCCCATTATTGAATTTATTTTGAATTTTTTTTACATTTTTTGATTAAAACATATTGTAATTGTTTGTTTGCCTCGGGAAACATGGAGCAAAACCCATCCATTGTCAATAATATATCATTTATAGTCACTTATGCCTAAAAAAGCCTTATTACTCGGTTTAAATGCTTTTTAAATCCCATTATTGAATTTGTTTTGAATTGTTTTTACATTTTTTGATTAAAACAGATTGTAATTGATTGTTTGCCTCGGGAAACATGGAGCGAAAGCCATCCATTGTCAAGAAAAGATCATTTACAGTCACTCATGCCTAGAAAAGCCTTATTACTTAGTTTAAATGCCTTTATAATCCCATTATTGAGTTTATTTTGAATTGTTTTTACATTTTTTGATTAAAACAGATTGTAATTGATTGTTTGCCTCGGGAAATATGGAGCGAAAGCCATCCATTGTCAAGAAAAGATCATTTATAGTCACTCATGCCTAGATAAGCCTTATTACTCGGTTTAAATGCCTTTATAATCCCATTATTGAATTTATTTTGAATTGTTTTTACATTTTTTGATTAAAACAGATTGTAATTGATTGTGTGCCTCGGGAAACATGGAGCGAAAGCCATCCATTTTCAAGAAAAGATCATTTATAGTCACTCATGCCTAGAAAAAGACTTATTTCTCGGTTTAAATGCCTTTATAATCCCATTATTGAATTTATTTTGAATTGTTTTTACATTTTTTGATTAAAACATATTGTAATTGATTGTTTGCCTCAGGAAACATGGAGGGAAAGCCATCCATTGTCAAGAAAAGATCATTTATAGTCACTCATGCCTAGAAAAGCCTTATTACTCGGTTTAAATGCCTTTATAATCCCATTATTGAATTTATTTTGAATTGTTTTTATATTTTTTGATTAAAAGAGATTGTAATTGATTGTTTACCGTGGGAAACATGGAGCGAAAGCCATCCATTGTCAAGAAAAGATCATATATAGTCACTCTTGCCTAGAAAAGCCTTATTACTCGGTTTAAATGCCTCTATAATCCCATTATTGAATTTATTTTGAAATTTTTATACATTTTTTGACTAAAACAGATTGTAATTTATTGTTTACCTCAGGAAACATGGAGCGAAAACCATCCATAGTCAAGAAAAGTTCATTTATAGTCACTTATGCCTAGCAAAGCCTTATTACTCGGTTTAAATCCCTTTATAATCCCATTATTGAATTTATTTTGAATTGTTTTTATATTTTTTGATTAAAACAGATTGTAATTGATTGTTTGCCGTGGGAAACATGGAGCGAAAGCCATCCATTGTCAAGAAAAGATCATTTATAGCCACTCATGCCTAGAAAAGCCTTATTACTCGGTTTAAATGCCTTTATAATCCCATTATTGAATTTATTTTGAATTTTTTTAACATTTTTTGATTAAAACATATTGTAATTGATTGTTTGCCTCGGTAAACATGGAGCAAAACCCATCCATTGTCAAGAATAGATCATTTATAGTCACTTATGCCTAAAAAAGCCTTATTACTCGATTTAAATGCTTTTTAAATCCCATTATTGAATTTATTTTGAATTGTTTTTACATTTTTTGATTAAAACAGATTGTAATTGATTGTTTGCCTCGGGAAACACGGAGCGAAAGCCATCGACTGTCAGGAAAAGATCATTTACAGTCACTCATGCCTAGAAAAGCCTTATTACTTAGTTTAAATGCCTTTATAATCCCATTATTGAGTTTATTTTGAATTGTTTTTACATTTTTTGATTAAAACAGATTGTAATTGATTGTTTGCCTCGGGCAATATGGAGCGAAAGCCATCCATTGTCAAGAAAAGATCATTTATAGTCACTCATGCCTAGATAAGCCTTATTACTCGGTTTAAATGCCTTTATAATCCCATTATTGAATTTATTTTGAATTGTTTTTACATTTTTTGATTAAAACAGATTGTAATTGATTGTTTGCCTCGGGAAACATGGAGCGAAAGCCAACCATTGTCAAGAAAAGATCATTTACAGTCACTCATGCCTAGAAAAGCCTTATTACTTAGTTTAAATGCCTTTATAATCCCATTATTGAGTTTATTTTGAATTGTTTTTACATTTTTTGATTAAAACAGATTGTAATTGATTGTTTTCCTCGGGAAATATGGAGCGAAAGCCATCCATTGTCAAGAAAAGATCATTTATAGTCACTCATGCCTAGATAAGCCTTATTACTCGGTTTAAATGCCTTTATAATCCCATTATTGAATTTATTTTAAATTGTTTTTACATTTTTTGATTAAAACAGATTGTAATTGATTGTTTGCCTCGGGAAACATGGAGCGAAAGCCATCCATTTTCAAGAAAAGATCATTTATAGTCACTCATGCCTAGACAAGCCTTATTTCTCGGTTTAAATGCCTTTATAATCCCATTATTGAATTTATTTTGAATTTTTTTTACATTTTTTGATTAAAACATATTGTAATTGTTTGTTTGCCTCAGGAAACATGGAGCAAAACCCATCCATTGTCAATAATAGATCATTTATAGTCACTTATGCCTAAAAAAGCCTTATTACTCGGTTTAAATGCTTTTTAAATCCCATTATTGAATTTATTTTGAATTGTTTTTACATTTTTTGATTAAAACAGATTGTAATTGATTGTTTGCCTCGGGAAACATGGAGCGAAAGCCATCCATTGTCAAGAAAAGATCATTTACAGTCACTCATGCCTAGAAAAGCCTTATTACTTAGTTTAAATGCCTTTATAATCCCATTATTGAGTTTATTTTGAATTGTTTTTACATTTTTTGATTAAAACAGATTGTAATTGATTGTTTGCCTCGGGAAATATGGAGCGAAAGCCATCCATTGTCAAGAAAAGATCATTTATAGTCACTCATGCCTAGATAAGCCTTATTACTCGGTTTAAATGCCTTTATAATCCCATTATTGAATTTATTTTGAATTGTTTTTACATTTTTTGATTAAAACAGATTGTAATTGATTGTGTGCCTCGGGAAACATGGAGCGAAAGCCATCCATTTTCAAGAAAAGATCATTTATAGTCACTCATGCCTAGAAAAAGACTTATTTCTCGGTTTAAATGCCTTTATAATCCCATTATTGAATTTATTTTGAATTGTTTTTACATTTTTTGATTAAAACATATTGTAATTGATTGTTTGCCTCAGGAAACATGGAGGGAAAGCCATCCATTGTCAAGAAAAGATCATTTATAGTCACTCATGCCTAGAAAAGCCTTATTACTCGGTTTAAATGCCTTTATAATCTCAATATTGAATTTATTTTGAATTTTTTTTACATTTTTTGATTAAAACATATTGTAATTGATTGTTTGCCTCGGGAAACATGGAGCAAAACCCATCCATTGTCAAGAATAGATCATTTATAGTCACTTATGCCTACAAAAGCCTTATTACTCGGTTTAAATGCTTTTATAATCCCATTATTGAATTTATTTTGAATTGTTTTTACATTTTTTGATTAAAACAGATCTTAATTGATTGTTTGCCTCGGGGAACATGGAGCGAAAGCCATCCATTGTCAAGAAAAGATCATTTATAGTCACTCATGCCTCGAAAAGCCTTATTACTTAGTTTAAATGCCTTTATAATCCCATTATTGAATTTATTTTGAATTATTTTTACATTTTTTTATTAAAACAGATTGTAATTGATTGTTTGCCTCGGGAAACATGGAGCGAAAGCCATCCATTGTCAAGAAAAGATCATTTACAGTCACTCATGCCTAGAAAAGCCTTATTACTTAGTTTAAATGCCTTTATAATCCCATTATTGAGTTTATTTTGAATTGTTTTTACATTTTTTGATTAAAACAGATTGTAATTGATTGTTTGCCTCGGGAAATATGGAGCGAAAGCCATCCATTGTCAAGAAAAGATCATTTATAGTCACTCATGCCTAGATAAGCCTTATTACTCGGTTTAAATGCCTTTATGATCCCATTATTGAATTTATTTTGAATTGTTTTTACATTTTTTGATTAAAACAGATTGTAATTGATTGTTTGCCTCGGGAAACATGGAGCGAAAGCCATCCATTTTCAAGAAAAGATCATTTATAGTCACTCATGCCTAGAAAAGCCTTATTTCTCGGTTTAAATGCCTTTATCATCCCATTATTGAATTTGTTTTGAATTTTTTTTACATTTTTTGATTAAAACATATTGTAATTGTTTGCTTGCCTCGGGAAACATGGAGTAAAACCCATCCATTGTCAAGAATAGATCATTTATAGTCACTTATGCCTAAAAAAGCCTTATTACTCGGTTTCAATGCCTTTATAATCCCATTATTGAATTTATTTTGAATTCTTTTTACATTTTTTGATTAAAACATATTGTAATTGATTGTTTGCCTCGGGAAACATGGAGCGAAAGCCATCCATTGTCAAGAAAAGATCATTTATAGTCACTCATGCCTAGAAAAGCCTTATTACTCGGTTTAAATGCCTTGATAATCCCATTATTGAATTTATTTTGAATTGTTTTTACATTTATTGATTAAAACATATTGTAATAGATTGTTTGCCTCGGGAAATATGGAGCGAAAGCAATCCATTGTCAAGAAAAGATCATTTACAGTCACTCATGCCTAGAAAAGCCTTATTACTTAGTTTAAATGCCTTTATAATCCCATTATTGAGTTTATTTTGAATTGTTTTTACATTTTTTGATTAAAACAGATTGTAGTTGATTGTTTGCCTCGGGAAATATGGAGCGAAAGCCATCCATTGTCAAGAAAAGATCATTTATAGTCACTCATGCCTAGATAAGCCTTATTACTCGGTTTAAATGCCTTTATAATCCCATTATTGAATTTATTCTGAATTGTTTTTACATTTTTTGATTAAAACATATTGTAATTGATTGTTTGCCTCGGGAAACATGGAGCGAAAGCCATCCATTTTCAAGAAAAGATCATTTATAGTCACTCATGCCTAGAAAAGCCTTATTACTCGGTTTAAAAGCCTTTATAATCCCATTATTGAATTTATTTTGAATTTTTTTTACATTTTTTGATTAAAACTTATTGTAATTGATTGTTTGCCTTGGGAAACATGGAGCAAAACCAATCCATTGTCAAGAATAGATCATTTATAGTCACTTATGCCTAGAAAAGCCTTATTACTCGGTTTAAATGCTTTTATAATCCCATTATTGAATTTATTTTCAATTGTTTTTACATTTTTTTATTAAAACAGATTGTAATTGATTGTTTGCCTCAGGAAACATGGAGCGAAAGCCATCCATTGTCAAGAAAATATCATTTATAGTCACTCATGCCTAGAAAAGCCTTATTACTTAGTTTAAATGCCTTTATAATCCCATTATTGAATTTATTTTGAATTGTTTTTACATTTTTGATTAAAACAGATTGTAATTGATTGTTTGGCTAGGGAAATATGGAGCGAAAGCCATCCATTGTCAAGAAAAGATCATTTATAGTCACTCATGCCTAGAAAAGCCTTATTACTCGGTTTAAATGCCTTTATAATCCCATTATTGAATTTATTTTGAATTGTTTTTACATTTTTTGATTAAAACATATTGTAATTGATTGTTTGCCTCGGGAAACATGGAGCGAAAGCCATCCATTGTCAAGAAAAGATCATTTATAGTCACTTATGCCTAGCAAAGCCTTATTACTCGGTTTAAATGCCTTTATAATCCCATTATTGAATTTATTTTGAATTTTTTTTACATTTTTTGATTAAAACAGATTGTAATTGATTGTTTGCCTTGGGAATCATGGAGCGAAAGCCATCCATAGTGAAGAAAGGTTCATTTATAGTCACTTACGCCTAGCAAAGCCTTATTACTCGGTTTAAATGCCTTTATAATCCCCTTATTGAATTTATTTTGAATTGTTTTTACATTTTTTGATTAAAACAAATTGTAATTGATTGTTTGCCTCGGGAAACATGGAGCGAAAGCCATCCATTGTCAAGAAAAGATCATTTATAGTCACTTATGCCTAGCAAAGCCTTATTACTCGGTTTAAATGCCTTTATAATCCCATTATTGAATTTATTTTGAATTTTTTTTACATTTTTTGATTAAAACAGATTGTAATTGATTGTTTGCCTCGGGAAACATGGAGCGAAAGCCATCCATTGTCAAGAAAAGATCATTTATAGTCACTCATGCCTAGAAAAGCCTTATTACTCGGTTTAAATGCCTTTATAATCCCATTGTTGAAGTTATTTTGAATTGTTCTTATATTTTTTGATTAAAACAGATTGTAATTGATTGTTTGCCTTAGGAAACTTGGAGCGAAAGCCATCCATCGTCAAGAAAAGTTCATTTATAGTCACTTATGCCTAGCAAAGCCTTATTACTCGGTTTAAATGCCTTTATAATCCCATTATTGAATTTATTTTGAATTTTTTTTACATTTTTTGATTAAAACATATTGTAATTGATTGTTTGCCTTGGGAATCATGGAGCGAAAGCCATCCATAGTGAAGAAAAGTTCATTTATAGTCACTTACGCCTAGCAAAGCCTTATTACTCGGTTTAAATGCCTTTATAATCCCATTATTGAATTTATTTTGAATTGTTTTTACATTTTTTGATTAAAACAGATTGTAATTGATTGTTTGCCTCGGGAAACATGGAGCGAAAGCCATCCATTGTCAAGAAAAGATCATTTATAGTCACTTATGCCTAGCAAAGCCTTATTACTCGGTTTAAATGCCTTTATAATCCCATTATTGAATTTATTTTGAATTTTTTTTACATTTTTTGATTAAAACAGATTGTAATTGATTGTTTGCCTCGGGAAACATGGAGCGAAAGCCATCCATTGTCAAGAAAAGATCATTTATAGTCACTCATGCCTAGAAAAGCCTTATTACTCGGTTTAAATGCTTTTTAAATCCCATTATTGAATTTATTTTGAATTGTTTTTAGATTTTTTGATTAAAACAGATTGTAATTGATTGTTTGCCTCGGGAAACATGGAGCGAAATCCATCCATTGTCAAGAAAGGATCATTTACAGTCACTCATGCCTAGAAAAGCCTTTTTACATAGTTTAAATGCCTTTATAATCCCATTATTGAGTTTATTTTGAATTGTTTTTACATTTTTTGATTAAAACAGATTGTAATTGATTGTTTGCCTCGGGAAATATGGAGCGAAAGCCATCCATTGTCAAGAAAAGATCATTTATAGTCACTCATGCCTAGATAAGCCTTATTACTCGGTTTAAATGCCTTTATAATCCCATTATTGAAGTTATTTTGAATTGTTTTTACATTTTATGATTAAAACAGATTGTAATTGATTGTTTGCCTCAGGAAACATGGAGCGAAAGCCATCCATTGTCAAGAAAAGATCATTTGTAGTCACTCATGCCTAGAAAAGCCTTATTACTTAGTTTAAATGCCTTTATAATCCCATTATTGAATTTATTTTGAATTCTTTTTACATTTTTGATTAAAACAGATTGTAATTGATTGTTTGCCTTGTGAAATATGGAGCGAAAGCCATCCATTGTCAAGAAAAGATCATTTATAGTCCCTCATGCCTAGAAAAGCCTTATTACTCGGTTTAAATGCCTCTATAATCCCATTATTGAATTTATTTTGAATTTTTTTTACATTTTTTGATTAAAACAGATTGTAATTGATTGTTTGCCTCGGGAAACATGGAGCGAAAGCCATCCATTGTCAAGAAAAGATCATTTATAGCCACTCATGCCTAGAAAAGCCTTATTACTCGGTTTAAATGCCTTTATAATCCCATTATTGAATTTATTTTGAATTGTTTTTACATTTTTTGATTAAAACAGATTGTAATTAATTGTTTGCCTCGGGAAACATGGAGCGAAAACCATCCATTGTCAATAAAAGATCATTTATAGTCACTCATGCCTAGCAAAGCCTTATTACTCGGTTTAAATGCCTTTATAATCCCATTATTGAATTTATTTTGATTTTTTTTTACATTTTTTGATTAAAACAGTTTGTAATTGATTGTTTACCTCGGGAAACATGGAGCGAAAGCCATCCATAGTCAAGAAAAGTTCATTTATAGTCACTTATGCCTAGCAAAGCCTTATTACTCGGTTGAAATGCCTTTATAATCCCATTATTGAATTTATTTTGAATTTTTATTACATTTTTTTATTAAAACATATTTTAGTTGATTGTTTGCCTCGGGAAACATGGAGCAAAACCCATCCATTGTCAAGAATAGATCATTTATAGTCACTCATGCCTAGAAATGCCTTATTAGTCGGTTTAAATGCTTTTATAATCCCATTATCGAATTTATTTTGAATTGTTTTTACATTTTTTGATTAAAATAGATTGTAATTGATTGTTTGCCTCGGGAAACATGGAGCGAAAGCCATCCATTGTCAAGAAAAGATCATTTATAGTCACTCATGCCTAGAAAAGCCTTATTACTCGGTTTAAATGCCTTTATAATCCCATTATTGAAGTTATTTTGAATTGTTCTTATATTTTTTGATTAAAACATATTGTAATTGATTGTTTGCCTTAGGAAACTTGGAGCGAAAGCCATCCATCGTCAAGAAAAGTTCATTTATAGTCACTCATGCCTAGAAAAGCCTTAATACTCGCTTTAAATGCTTTTATAATACCATAATTGAATTTAATTTGAATCTTTTTACATTTTTTGATTAAAACAGATTCTAATTGATTGTTTGCCTCGGGAAACGTGGAGTGAAAGCCGTCCATTGTCAAGAACAGATCATTTATAGTCACTCATGCCTAGAAAAGCCTTATTACTCGGTTTAAATGCCTTTATAATCCCATTATCAAATTTATTTTGAATTGTTTTTACATTTTCTGATTAAAACAGATTGTAATTGATTGTTTGCCTTGGGAAACTTGGAGCTAAAGCCATCCATTGTCAAGAAAAGATCGTTTATAGTCACTCATGCCTAGAAAACCTTATTACTCGGTTTAAATGCCTTTATAATCCCATTATCAAATTTATTTTGAATTTTTTTACATTTTTTGATTAAAACATATTGTAATTGATTGTTTGCCTCGGGAAACTTGGAGCGAAAGCCACCCATTGTCAAGAAAAGTTCATTTATAGTCACTTATGCCTAGCAAAGCCTTATTACTCGGTTTAAATGCCTTTATAATCCCATTATTGAATTTATTTTGAATTGTTTTTACATTTTTTGATTAAAACAGATTGTAATTGATTGTTTGCCTCGGGAAACATGGAGCGAAAGCCATCCATTGTCAAGAAAAGATCATTTATAGTCACTCATGCCAAGAAAAGCCTTATTACTTAGTTTAAATGCCTTTATAATCCCATTATTGAATTTATTTTGAATTGTTTTTACATTTTTTGATTAAAACATATTGTAATTGATTGTTTGCCTCGGGAAATATGGAGCGAAAGCCATCCATTGTGAAGAAAAAATCATTTGTAGTCACTCATGCCTAGAAAAGCCTTATTACTCGGTTTAAATGCCTTTATAATCCCATTATTGAATTTATTTTGAATTGTTTTTACATTTTTTGATTAAAACAGATTGTAATTGATTGTTTGCCTCGGGAAACATGGAGCGAAACCCATCCATTGTCAAGAAAAAATCATTTATAGTAACTCATGCCTAGAAAAGCCTTATTACTCGGTTTAAATGCCTTTATAATCCCATTATTGAATTTATTTTGAATTTTTTTTACATTTTTTGATTAAAACAGATTGTAATTGGTTGTTTGCCTCGGGAAACATGGAGCGAAAGCCACCCATTGTCAAGAAAAGTTCATTTATAGTCACTTATGCCTAGCAAAGCCTTATTACTCGGTTTAAATGCCTTTATAATCCCATTATTGAATTTTTTTTGAATTTTTTTTACATTTTTTGATTAAAACAGATTGTAATTGATTGTTTGCCTCGGGAAACATGGAGCGAAAGCCATCCATTGTCAAGAAAAGTTCATTTATAGTAACTCATGCCTAGAAAAGCCTTATTACTCGGTTTAAATGCCTTTATAATCCCATTATTGAATTTATTTTGAATTTTTTTTACATTTTTTGATTAAAACATAATGTAATTGATTGTTTCCCTCGGTAAACATGGAGCAAAACCCATCCATTGTCAAGAATAGATCATTTATAGTCACTTATGCCTAAAAAAGCCTTATTACTCGGTTTAAATGCTTTTTAAATCCAATTATTGAATTTATTTTGAATTGTTTTTACATTTTTTGATTAAAACAGATTGTAATTGATTGCTTGCCTCGGGAAACATGGAGCGAAAGCCATCCATTGTTAAGAAAAGATCATTTACAGTCACTCATGCCTAGGAAAGCCTTATTACTTAGTTTAAATGCCTTTATAATCCCATTATTGAGTTTATTTTGAATTGTTTTTACATTTTTTGATTAAAACAGATTGTAATTGACTGTTTGCCTCGGGAAATATGGAGCGAAAGCCATCCATTGTCAAGAAAAGATCATTTATAGTCACTCATGCCTAGATAAGCCTTATTACTCGGTTTAAATGCCTTTATAATCCCATTATTGAATTTATTTTGAATTGTTTTTACATTTTTTGATTAAAACAGATTGTAATTAATTGTTTGCCTCGGGAAACATGGAGCGAAAACCATCCATTGTCAATAAAAGATCATTTATAGTCACTCATGCCTAGCAAAGCCTTATTACTCGGTTTAAATGCCTTTATAATCCCATTATTGAATTTATTTTGATTTTTTTTTACATTTTTTGATTAAAACAGATTGTAATTGATTGTTTACCTCGGGAAACATGGAGCGAAAGCCATCCATAGTCAAGAAAAGTTCATTTATAGTCACTTATGCCTAGCAAAGCCTTATTACTCGGTTGAAATGCCTTTATAATCCCATTATTGAATTTATTTTGAATTTTTATTACATTTTTTTATTAAAACATATTTTAGTTGATTGTTTGCCTCGGGAAACATGGAGCAAAACCCATCCATTGTCAAGAATAGATCATTTATAGTCACTCATGCCTAGAAATGCCTTATTAGTCGGTTTAAATGCTTTTATAATCCCATTATCGAATTTATTTTGAATTGTTTTTACATTTTTTGATTAAAATAGATTGTAATTGATTGTTTGCCTCGGGAAACATGGAGCGAAAGCCATCCATTGTCAAGAAAAGATCATTTATAGTCACTCATGCCTAGAAAAGCCTTATTACTCGGTTTAAATGCCTTTATAATCCCATTATTGAAGTTATTTTGAATTGTTCTTATATTTTTTGATTAAAACATATTGTAATTGATTGTTTGCCTTAGGAAACTTGGAGCGAAAGCCATCCATCGTCAAGAAAAGTTCATTTATAGTCACTCATGCCTAGAAAAGCCTTAATACTCGCTTTAAATGCTTTTATAATACCATAATTGAATTTAATTTGAATCTTTTTACATTTTTTGATTAAAACAGATTCTAATTGATTGTTTGCCTCGGGAAACGTGGAGTGAAAGCCGTCCATTGTCAAGAACAGATCATTTATAGTCACTCATGCCTAGAAAAGCCTTATTACTCGGTTTAAATGCCTTTATAATCCCATTATCAAATTTATTTTGAATTGTTTTTACATTTTCTGATTAAAACAGATTGTAATTGATTGTTTGCCTTGGGAAACTTGGAGCTAAAGCCATCCATTGTCAAGAAAAGATCGTTTATAGTCACTCATGCCTAGAAAACCTTATTACTCGGTTTAAATGCCTTTATAATCCCATTATCAAATTTATTTTGAATTTTTTTACATTTTTTGATTAAAACATATTGTAATTGATTGTTTGCCTCGGGAAACTTGGAGCGAAAGCCACCCATTGTCAAGAAAAGTTCATTTATAGTCACTTATGCCTAGCAAAGCCTTATTACTCGGTTTAAATGCCTTTATAATCCCATTATTGAATTTATTTTGAATTGTTTTTACATTTTTTGATTAAAACAGATTGTAATTGATTGTTTGCCTCGGGAAACATGGAGCGAAAGCCATCCATTGTCAAGAAAAGATCATTTATAGTCACTCATGCCAAGAAAAGCCTTATTACTTAGTTTAAATGCCTTTATAATCCCATTATTGAATTTATTTTGAATTGTTTTTACATTTTTTGATTAAAACATATTGTAATTGATTGTTTGCCTCGGGAAATATGGAGCGAAAGCCATCCATTGTGAAGAAAAAATCATTTGTAGTCACTCATGCCTAGAAAAGCCTTATTACTCGGTTTAAATGCCTTTATAATCCCATTATTGAATTTATTTTGAATTGTTTTTACATTTTTTGATTAAAACAGATTGTAATTGATTGTTTGCCTCGGGAAACATGGAGCGAAACCCATCCATTGTCAAGAAAAAATCATTTATAGTAACTCATGCCTAGAAAAGCCTTATTACTCGGTTTAAATGCCTTTATAATCCCATTATTGAATTTATTTTGAATTTTTTTTACATTTTTTGATTAAAACAGATTGTAATTGGTTGTTTGCCTCGGGAAACATGGAGCGAAAGCCACCCATTGTCAAGAAAAGTTCATTTATAGTCACTTATGCCTAGCAAAGCCTTATTACTCGGTTTAAATGCCTTTATAATCCCATTATTGAATTTTTTTTGAATTTTTTTTACATTTTTTGATTAAAACAGATTGTAATTGATTGTTTGCCTCGGGAAACATGGAGCGAAAGCCATCCATTGTCAAGAAAAGTTCATTTATAGTAACTCATGCCTAGAAAAGCCTTATTACTCGGTTTAAATGCCTTTATAATCCCATTATTGAATTTATTTTGAATTTTTTTTACATTTTTTGATTAAAACATAATGTAATTGATTGTTTCCCTCGGTAAACATGGAGCAAAACCCATCCATTGTCAAGAATAGATCATTTATAGTCACTTATGCCTAAAAAAGCCTTATTACTCGGTTTAAATGCTTTTTAAATCCAATTATTGAATTTATTTTGAATTGTTTTTACATTTTTTGATTAAAACAGATTGTAATTGATTGCTTGCCTCGGGAAACATGGAGCGAAAGCCATCCATTGTTAAGAAAAGATCATTTACAGTCACTCATGCCTAGGAAAGCCTTATTACTTAGTTTAAATGCCTTTATAATCCCATTATTGAGTTTATTTTGAATTGTTTTTACATTTTTTGATTAAAACAGATTGTAATTGACTGTTTGCCTCGGGAAATATGGAGCGAAAGCCATCCATTGTCAAGAAAAGATCATTTATAGTCACTCATGCCTAGATAAGCCTTATTACTCGGTTTAAATGCCTTTATAATCCCATTATTGAATTTATTTTGAATTGTTTTTACATTTTTTGATTAAAACAGATTGTAATTGATTGTTTGCCTCGGGAAACATGGAGCGAAAACCATCCATTGTGAAGAAAAGATCATTTATAGTCACTCATGCCTAGAAAAGCCTTATTACTCGGTTTAAATGCCTTTATAATCCCATTATTGAATTTATTTTGAATTTTTTTTACACTTTTTGATTAAAACAGATTGTAATTGATTGTTTGCCTCGGGAAACATGGAGCGAAAGCCATCCATTGTCAAGAAAAGATCATTTATAGCCACTCATGACTAGAAAAGCCTTATTACTCGGTTTAAATGCCTTTATAATCCCATTATTGAATTTATTTTGAATTGTTTTTACATTTTTTGATTAAAACAGATTGTAATTGATTGTTTGCCTCAGGAAACATGGAGCGAAAACCATCCATTGTCAAGAAAAGATCATTTATAGTCACTCATGCCTAGAAAAGCCTTATTACTCGGTTTAAATGCCTTTATAATCCCATTATTGAATTTATTTTGAATTTTTTTTACATTTTTTGATTAAAACAGATTGTAATTGATTGTTTACCTCGGGAAACATGGAGCGAAAGCCATCCATAGTCAAGAAAAGATCATTTATAGTCACTCATGCCTAGAAAAGCCTTATTACTCGGTTTAAATACCTTTATAATCCCATTGTTGAAGTTATTTTGAATTGTTGTTATATTTTTTGATTAAAACAGATTGTAATTGATTGTTTGCCTTGGGAAACATGGAGCGAAAGCCATCCATCGTCAAGAAAAGTTCATTTATAGTCACTCATGCCTAGAAAAGCCTTAATACTCGTTTTAAATGCTTTTATAATCCCATAATTGAATTTAATTTGAATCTTTTTACATTTTTTGATTAAAACAGATTCTAATTGATTGTTTGCCTCGGGAAACGTGGAGTGAAAGCCATCCATTGTCAAGAAAAGATCATTTATAGTCACTCATGCCTAGAAAAGCCTTATTACTCGGTTTAAATGCCTTTATAATCCCATTATTGAATTTATTTTGAAATTTTTTTACATTTTTTGATTAAAGCAGATTGTAATTGGTTGTTTGCCTCGGGAAACATGGAGCGAAAGCCACCCATTGTCAAGAAAAGTTCATTTATAGTCACTTATGCCTAGCAAAGCCTTATTACTCAGTTTAAATGCCTTTATAATCCCATTATTGAATTTATTTTGAATTGTTTTTACATTTTTTGATTAAAACAGATTGTAATTGATTGTTTGCCTCGGGAAACATGGAGCAAAAGCCATCCATTGTCAAGAAAAGATCATTTATAGCCACTCATTCCTAGAAAAGCCTTATTACTCGGTTTAAATGCCTTTATAATCCCATTATTGAATTTATTTTGAATTGTTTTTACATTTTTTGATTAAAACAGATTGTAATTGATTGTTTGCCTCGGGAAACAATGAGCGAAAACCATCCATTGTCAAGAAAAGATCATTTATAGTCACTCATGCCTAGAAAAGCCTTAGTACTCGGTTTAAATGCCTTTATAATCCCATTATTGAATTTATTTTGAATTTTTTTTTACATTTTTTGATTAAAACAGATTGTAATTGATTGTTTACCTCGGGAAACATGGAGCGAAAGCCATCCATAGTCAAGAAAAGTTCATTTATAGTCACTTATGCCTAGGAAAGCCTTATTACTCGATTTAAATGCCTTTATAATCCCATTATTGAATTTATTTTGAATTGTTTTTATATTTTTTGATTAAAACAGATTGTAATTGATTGTTTGCCGTGGGAAACATGGAGCGAAAGCCATCCATTGTCAAGAAAAGATCATTTATAGTAACTCATGCCTAGAAAAGCCTTATTACTCGGTTTAAATGCCTTTATAATCCCATTATTGAATTTATTTTGAATTGTTTTTACATTTTTTGATTAAAACATAATGTAATTGATTGTTTCCCTCGGTAAACATGGAGCAAAACCCATCCATTGTCAAGAATAGATCATTTATAGTCACTTATGCCTAAAAAAGCCTTATTACTCGGTTTAAATGCTTTTTAAATCCAATTATTGAATTTATTTTGAATTGTTTTTACATTTTTTGATTAAAACAGATTGTAATTGATTGCTTGCCTCGGGAAACATGGAGCGAAAGCCATCCATTGTCAAGAAAAGATCATTTACAGTCACTCATGCCTAGAAAAGCGTTATTACTTAGTTTAAATGCCTTTATAATCCCATTATTGAGTTTATTTTGAATTGTTTTTACATTTTTTGATTAAAACAGATTGTAATTGATTGTTTGCCTCGGGAAATATGGAGCGAAAGCCATCCATTGTCAAGAAAAGATCATTTATAGTCACTCATGCCTAGATAAGCCTTATTACTCGGTTTAAATGCCTTTATAATCCCATTATTGAATTTATTTTGAATTGTTTTTACATTTTTTGATTAAAACATATTGTAATTGATTGTTTGCCTCGGGAAACATGGAGCGAAAACCATCCATTGTGAAGAAAAGATCATTTATAGTCACTCATGCCTAGAAAAGCCTTATTACTCGGTTTAAATGCCTTTATAATCCCATTATTGAATTTATTTTGAATTTTTTTTACACTTTTTGATTAAAACAGATTGTAATTGATTGTTTGCCTCGGGAAACATGGAGCGAAAACCATCCATTGTGAAGAAAAGATCATTTATAGTCACTCATGCCTAGAAAAGCCTTATTACTCGGTTTAAATGCCTTTATAATCCCATTATTGAATTTATTTTGAATTTTTTTTACACTTTTTGATTAAAACAGATTGTAATTGCTTGTTTGCCTCGGGAAACATGGAGCGAAAGCCATCCATTGTCAAGAAAAGATCATTTATAGCCACTCATGCCTAGAAAAGCCTTATTACTCGGTTTAAATGCCTTTATAATCCCATTATTGAATTTATTTTGAATTGTTTTTACATTTTTTGATTAAAACAGATTGTAATTGATTGTTTGCCTCGGGAAACATGGAGCGAAAACCATCCATTGTGAAGAAAAGATCATTTATAGTCACTCATGCCTAGAAAAGCCTTATTACTCGGTTTAAATGCCTTTATAATCCCATTATTGAATTTATTTTGAATTTTTTTTACACTTTTTGATTAAAACAGATTGTAATTGATTGTTTACCTCGGGAAACATGGAGCGAAAGCCATCCATTGTCAGGAAAAGATCATTTATAGCCACTCATGCCTAGAAAAGCCTTATTACTCGGTTTAAATGCCTTTATAATCCCATTATTGAATTTATTTTGAATTGTTTTTACATTTTTTGATTAAAACAGATTGTAATTGATTATTTGCCTCAGGAAACATGGAGCGAAAACCATCCATTGTCAAGAAAAGATCATTTATAGTCACTCATGCCTAGAAAAGCCTTATTACTCGGTTTAAATGCCTTTATAATCCCATTATTGAATTTATTTTGAATTTTTTTTACATTTTTTGATTAAAACAGATTGTAATTGATTGTTTACCTCGGGAAACATGGAACGAAAGCCATCCATAGTCAAGAAAAGTTCATTTATAGTCACTTATGCCTAGCAAAGCCTTATTACTCGGTTTAAATGCCTTTATAATCCCGTTATTGAATTTATTTTGAATTGTTTTTATATTTTTTGATTAAAACAGATTGTAATTGATTGTTTGCCGTGGGAAACATGGAGCGAAAGCCATCCATTGTCAAGAAAAGATCATTTATAGTCACTCATGCCTAGAAAAGCCTTATTACTCGGTTTAAATGCCTTTATAATCCGATTGTTGAAGTTATTTTGAATTGTTGTTATATTTTTTGATTAAAACAGATTGTAATTGATTGTTTGCCTTGGGAAACATGGAGCGAAAGCCATCCATCGTCAAGAAAACTTCATTTATAGTCACTCATGCCTAGAAAAGCCTTAATACTCGTTTTAAATGCTTTTATAATCCCATAATTGAATTTAATTTGAATCTTTTTACATTTTTTGATTAAAACAGATTCTAATAGATTGTTTGCCTCGGGAAACGTGGAGTGAAAGCCATCCATTGTCAAGAAAAGATCATTTATAGTCAGTCATGCCTAGAAAAGCCTTATTACTCGGTTTAAATGCCTTTATAATCCCATTATTGAATTTATTTTGAAATTTTTTTACATTTTTTGATTAAAACAGATTGTAATTGGTTGTTTGCCTCGGGAAACATGGAGCGAAAGCCACCCATTGTCAAGAAAAGTTCATTTATAGTCACTTATGCCTAGCAAAGCCTTATTACTCGGTTTAAATGCCTTTATAATCCCATTATTGAATGTATTTTGAATTGTTTTTAGATTTTTTAATTAAAACAGATTGTAATTGATTGTTTGCCTCGGGAAACATGGAGTGAAAACCATCCATTGTCAAGAAAAGATCATTTATAGTCACTCATGCCTAGAAAAGCCTTATTACTCGGTTTGAATGCCTTTATAATCCCATTATTGAATTTATTTTGAATTGTTTTTACATTTTTTGATTAAAACAGATTGTAATTGATTGTTTGCCTCGGGAAACATGGAGCGAAAGCCATCCATTGTCAAGAAAAGATCATTTATAGTCACTCATGCCTAGAAAAGCCTTATTACTTAGTTTAAATGCCTTTATAATCCCATTATTGAATTTATTTTGAATTATTTTTACATTTTTTGATTAAAACAGATTGTAATTGATTCTTTGCCTCGGGAAATATGGAGCGAAAGCCATCCATAGTGAAGAAAAAATCATTTGTAGTCACTCATGCTTAGAAAAGCCTTATTACTCGGTTTAAATGCCTTTATAAACCCATTATTGAATTTATTTTGAATTGTTTTTACATTTTTTGATTAAAACAGATTGTAATTGATTGTTTGCCTCGGGAAACATGGAGCGAAAACCATCCATTGTCAAGAAAGGATCATTTATAGTCACTCATGCCTAGAAAAGCCTTATTACTCGGTTTAAATGCCTTTATAATCCCATTATTGAATTTATTTTGAATTGTTTTTACATTTTTTGATTAAAACAGATTGTAATTGATTGTTTGCCTCGGGAAATATGGAGCGAAAGCCATCCATTGTCAAGAAAAGATCATTTATAGTCACTCATGCCTAGATAAGCCTTATTACTCGGTTTAAATGCCTTTATAATCCCATTATTGAATTTATTTTGAATTGTTTTTACATTTTTTGATTAAAACAGATTGTAATTGATTGTTTGCCTCGGGAAATATGGAGCGAAAGCCATCCATTGTCAAGAAAAGATCATTTATAGTCACTCATGCCTAGATAAGCCTTATTACTCGGTTTAAATGCCTTTATAATCCCATTATTGAATTTATTTTGAATTGTTTTTACATTTTTTGATTAAAACAGATTGTAATTGATTGTTTGCCTCGGGAAACATGGAGCAAAAACCATCCATTGTCAAGAAAAGATCATTTATAGTCACTCATGCCTAGAAAAGCCTTATTACTCGGTTTAAATGCCTTTATAATCCCATTATTGAATTTATTTTGAATTTTTTTTACATTTTTTGATTACAACAGATTGTAATTGATTGTTTGCCTCGGGAAACATGGAGCGAAAGCCATCCATTGTCAAGAAAAGATCATTTATAGCCACTCATGCCTAGAAAAGCCTTATTACTCGGTTTAAATGCCTTTATAATCCCATTATTGAATTTATTTTGAATTGTTTTTACATTTTTTGATTAAAACAGATTGTAATTGATTGTTTGCCTCGGGAAACATGGAGCGAAAACCATCCATTGTCAAGAAAAGATCATTTATAGTCACTCATGCCTAGAAAAGCCTTATTACTCGGTTTAAATGTTTTTATAATCCCATTATTGAATTTATTTTGAAATTTTTTTACTTTTTTTGATTAAAACAGATTGTAATTGATTGTTTACCTCGGGAAACATGGAGCGAAAGCCATCCATAGTCAAGAAAAGTTCATTTATAGTCACTTATGCCTAGCAAAGCCTTATTACTCGGTTTAAATGCCTTTATAATCCCATTATTGAATTTATTTTGAATTGTTTTTATATTTTTTGATTAAAACAGATTGTAATTGATTGTTTGCCGTGGGAAACATGGAGCGAAAGCCATCCATTGTCAAGAAAAGATCATTTATAGTAACTCATGCCTAGAAAAGCCTTATTACTCGGTTTAAATGCCTTTATAATCCCATTATTGAATTTATTTTGAATTGTTTTTACATTTTTTGATTAAAACATAATGTAATTGATTGTTTCCCTCGGTAAACATGGAGCAAAACCCATCCATTGTCAAGAATAGATCATTTATAGTCACTTATGCCTAAAAAAGCCTTATTACTCGGTTTAAATGCTTTTTAAATCCAATTATTGAATTTATTTTGAATTGTTTTTACATTTTTTGATTAAAACAGATTGTAATTGATTGCTTGCCTCGGGAAACATGGAGCGAAAGCCATCCATTGTCAAGAAAAGATCATTTACAGTCACTCATGCCTAGAAAAGCGTTATTACTTAGTTTAAATGCCTTTATAATCCCATTATTGAGTTTATTTTGAATTGTTTTTACATTTTTTGATTAAAACAGATTGTAATTGATTGTTTGCCTCGGGAAATATGGAGCGAAAGCCATCCATTGTCAAGAAAAGATCATTTATAGTCACTCATGCCTAGATAAGCCTTATTACTCGGTTTAAATGCCTTTATAATCCCATTATTGAATTTATTTTGAATTGTTTTTACATTTTTTGATTAAAACATATTGTAATTGATTGTTTGCCTCGGGAAACATGGAGCGAAAACCATCCATTGTGAAGAAAAGATCATTTATAGTCACTCATGCCTAGAAAAGCCTTATTACTCGGTTTAAATGCCTTTATAATCCCATTATTGAATTTATTTTGAATTTTTTTTACACTTTTTGATTAAAACAGATTGTAATTGATTGTTTGCCTCGGGAAACATGGAGCGAAAACCATCCATTGTGAAGAAAAGATCATTTATAGTCACTCATGCCTAGAAAAGCCTTATTACTCGGTTTAAATGCCTTTATAATCCCATTATTGAATTTATTTTGAATTTTTTTTACACTTTTTGATTAAAACAGATTATAATTGCTTGTTTGCCTCGGGAAACATGGAGCGAAAGCCATCCATTGTCAAGAAAAGATCATTTATAGCCACTCATGCCTAGAAAAGCCTTATTACTCGGTTTAAATGCCTTTATAATCCCATTATTGAATTTATTTTGAATTGTTTTTACATTTTTTGATTAAAACAGATTGTAATTGATTGTTTGCCTCGGGAAACATGGAGCGAAAACCATCCATTGTGAAGAAAAGATCATTTATAGTCACTCATGCCTAGAAAAGTCTTATTACTCGGTTTAAATGCCTTTATAATCCCATTATTGAATTTATTTTGAATTTTTTTTACACTTTTTGATTAAAACAGATTGTAATTGATTGTTTACCTCGGGAAACATGGAGCGAAAGCCATCCATTGTCAGGAAAAGATCATTTATAGCCACTCATGCCTAGAAAAGCCTTATTACTCGGTTTAAATGCCTTTATAATCCCATTATTGAATTTATTTTGAATTGTTTTTACATTTTTTGATTAAAACAGATTGTAATTGATTATTTGCCTCAGGAAACATGGAGCGAAAACCATCCATTGTCAAGAAAAGATCATTTATAGTCACTCATGCCTAGAAAAGCCTTATTACTCGGTTTAAATGCGTTTATAATCCCATTATTGAATTTATTTTGAATTTTTTTTACATTTTTTGATTAAAACAGATTGTAATTGATTGTTTACCTCGGGAAACATGGAACGAAAGCCATCCATAGTCAAGAAAAGTTCATTTATAGTCACTTATGCCTAGCAAAGCCTTATTACTCGGTTTAAATGCCTTTATAATCCCGTTATTGAATTTATTTTGAATTGTTTTTATATTTTTTGATTAAAACAGATTGTAATTGATTGTTTGCCGTGGGAAACATGGAGCGAAAGCCATCCATTGTCAAGAAAAGATCATTTATAGTCACTCATGCCTAGAAAAGCCTTATTACTCGGTTTAAATGCCTTTATAATCCGATTGTTGAAGTTATTTTGAATTGTTGTTATATTTTTTGATTAAAACAGATTGTAATTGATTGTTTGCCTTGGGAAACATGGAGCGAAAGCCATCCATCGTCAAGAAAACTTCATTTATAGTCACTCATGCCTAGAAAAGCCTTAATACTCGTTTTAAATGCTTTTATAATCCCATAATTGAATTTAATTTGAATCTTTTTACATTTTTTGATTAAAACAGATTCTAA
Source organism: Theobroma cacao (assembly GCF_053813885.1). NCBI lineage: Eukaryota > Viridiplantae > Streptophyta > Magnoliopsida > Malvales > Malvaceae > Theobroma > Theobroma cacao. The sequence goes on along the minus strand of NC_142645.1, from coordinate 28,546,741 downwards.
TAGATTGTTTGCCTCGGGAAACGTGGAGTGAAAGCCATCCATTGTCAAGAAAAGATCATTTATAGTCAGTCATGCCTAGAAAAGCCTTATTACTCGGTTTAAATGCCTTTATAATCCCATTATTGAATTTATTTTGAAATTTTTTTACATTTTTTGATTAAAACAGATTGTAATTGGTTGTTTGCCTCGGGAAACATGGAGCGAAAGCCACCCATTGTCAAGAAAAGTTCATTTATAGTCACTTATGCCTAGCAAAGCCTTATTACTCGGTTTAAATGCCTTTATAATCCCATTATTGAATGTATTTTGAATTGTTTTTAGATTTTTTAATTAAAACAGATTGTAATTGATTGTTTGCCTCGGGAAACATGGAGTGAAAACCATCCATTGTCAAGAAAAGATCATTTATAGTCACTCATGCCTAGAAAAGCCTTATTACTCGGTTTGAATGCCTTTATAATCCCATTATTGAATTTATTTTGAATTGTTTTTACATTTTTTGATTAAAACAGATTGTAATTGATTGTTTGCCTCGGGAAACATGGAGCGAAAGCCATCCATTGTCAAGAAAAGATCATTTATAGTCACTCATGCCTAGAAAAGCCTTATTACTTAGTTTAAATGCCTTTATAATCCCATTATTGAATTTATTTTGAATTGTTTTTACATTTTTTGATTAAAACAGATTGTAATTGATTCTTTGCCTCGTGAAATATGGAGCGAAAGCCATCCATAGTGAAGAAAAAATCATTTGTAGTCACTCATGCTTAGAAAAGCCTTATTACTCGGTTTAAATGCCTTTATAAACCCATTATTGAATTTATTTTGAATTGTTTTTACATTTTTTGATTAAAACAGATTGTAATTGATTGTTTGCCTCGGGAAACATGGAGCGAAAACCATCCATTGTCAAGAAAAGATCATTTATAGTCACTCATGCCTAGAAAAGCCTTATTACTCGGTTTAAATGCCTTTATAATCCCATTATTGAATTTATTTTGAATTGTTTTTACATTTTTTGATTAAAACAGATTGTAATTGATTGTTTGCCTCGGGAAATATGGAGCGAAAGCCATCCATTGTCAAGAAAAGATCATTTATAGTCACTCATGCCTAGATAAGCCTTATTACTCGGTTTAAATGCCTTTATAATCCCATTATTGAATTTATTTTGAATTGTTTTTACATTTTTTGATTAAAACAGATTGTAATTGATTGTTTGCCTCGGGAAATATGGAGCGAAAGCCATCCATTGTCAAGAAAAGATCATTTATAGTCACTCATGCCTAGATAAGCCTTATTACTCGGTTTAAATGCCTTTATAATCCCATTATTGAATTTATTTTGAATTGTTTTTACATTTTTTGATTAAAACAGATTGTAATTGATTGTTTGCCTCGGGAAACATGGAGCAAAAACCATCCATTGTCAAGAAAAGATCATTTATAGTCACTCATGCCTAGAAAAGCCTTATTACTCGGTTTAAATGCCTTTATAATCCCATTATTGAATTTATTTTGAATTTTTTTTACATTTTTTGATTACAACAGATTGTAATTGATTGTTTGCCTCGGGAAACATGGAGCGAAAGCCATCCATTGTCAAGAAAAGATCATTTATAGCCACTCATGCCTAGAAAAGCCTTATTACTCGGTTTAAATGCCTTTATAATCCCATTATTGAATTTATTTTGAATTGTTTTTACATTTTTTGATTAAAACAGATTGTAATTGATTGTTTGCCTCGGGAAACATGGAGCGAAAACCATCCATTGTCAAGAAAAGATCATTTATAGTCACTCATGCCTAGAAAAGCCTTATTACTCGGTTTAAATGTTTTTATAATCCCATTATTGAATTTATTTTGAAATTTTTTTACTTTTTTTGATTAAAACAGATTGTAATTGATTGTTTACCTCGGGAAACATGGAGCGAAAGCCATCCATAGTCAAGAAAAGTTCATTTATAGTCACTTATGCCTAGCAAAGCCTTATTACTCGGTTTAAATGCCTTTATAATCCCATTATTGAATTTATTTTGAATTTTTTTTTACATTTTTTGATTAAAACATATTGTAATTGATTGTTTGCCTCGGGAAACATGGAGCAAAACCCATCCATTGTCAAGAATAGATCATTTATAGTCACTCATGCCTAGAAAAGCCTTATTACTCGGTTTAAATGCTTTTATAATCCCATTATTGAATTTATTTTGAATTTTTTTTACATTTTTTGATTAAAACAGATTGTAATTGATTGTTTGCCTCGGGAAACATGGAGCGAAAGCCATCCATAGTCAAGAAAAGATCATTTATAGTCACTCATGCCTAGAAAAGCCTTATTACTCGGTTTAAATGCTTTTATAATCCCATTATTGAATTTATTTTGAATTTTTTTTACATTTTTTGATTAAAACAGATTGTAATTGATTGTTTGCCTCGGGAAACATGGAGCGAAAGCCATCCATTGTCAAGAAAAGATCATCTATAGTCACTCATGCCTAGAAAAGCCTTATTACTTAGTTTAAATGCCTTTATAATCCCATTATTGAATTTATTTTGAATTGTTTTTACATTTTTTGATTAAAACAGATTGTAATTGATTGTTTGCCTCGGGAAATATGGAGCGAAAGCCATCCATAGTGTAGAAAAAATCATTTGTAGTCACTCATGCTTAGAAAAGCCTTATTACTCGGTTTAAATGCCTTTATAATCCCATTATTGAATTTATTTTGAATTGTTTTTACATTTTTTGATTAAAACAGATTGTAATTGATTGTTTGCCTCGGGAAACATGGAGCAAAAACCATCCATTGTCAAGAAAAGATCATTTATAGTCACTCATGCCTAGAAAAGCCTTATTACTCGGTTTAAATGCCTTTATAATCCGATTGTTGAAGTTATTTTGAATTGTTGTTATATTTTTTGATTAAAACAGATTGTAATTGATTGTTTGCCTTGGGAAACATGGAGCGAAAGCCATCCATCATCAAGAAAACTTCATTTATAGTCACTCATGCCTAGAAAAGCCTTAATACTCGTTTTAAATGCTTTTATAATCCCATAATTGAATTTAATTTGAATCTTTTTACATTTTTTGATTAAAACAGATTCTAATTGATTGTTTGCCTCGGGAAACGTGGAGTGAAAGCCATCCATTGTCAAGAAAAGATCATTTATAGTCAGTCATGCCTAGAAAAGCCTTATTACTCGGTTTAAATGCCTTTATAATCCCATTATTGAATTTATTTTGAAATTTTTTTACATTTTTTGATTAAAACAGATTGTAATTGGTTGTTTGCCTCGGGAAACATGGAGCGAAAGCCACCCATTGTCAAGAAAAGTTCATTTATAGTCACTTATGCCTAGCAAAGCCTTATTACTCGGTTTAAATGCCTTTATAATCCCATTATTAAATGTATTTTTAATTGTTTTTAGATTTTTTAATTAAAACATATTGTAATTGATTGTTTGCCTCGGGAAATATGGAGCGAAAGCCATCGATAGTGAAGAAAAAATCATTTGTAGTCACTCATGCTTAGAAAAGCCTTATTACTCGGTTTAAATGCCTTTATAATCCCATTATTGAATTTATTTTGAATTGTTTTTACATTTTTTGATTAAAACATATTGTAATTGATTGTTTGCCTCGGGAAACATGGAGCGAAAACCATCCATTGTCAAGAAAAGATCATTTATAGTCACTCATGCCTAGAAAAGCCTTATTACTCGGTTTAAATGCCTTTATAATCCCATTATTGAATTTATTTTGAATTGTTTTTACATTTTTTGATTAAAACAGATTGTAATTGATTGTTTGCCTCGGGAAATATGGAGCGAAAGCCATCCATTGTCAAGAAAAGATCATTTATAGTCACTCATGCCTAGAAAAGCCTTATTACTCGGTTTAAATGCCTTTATAATCCCATTATTGAATTTATTTTGAATTTTTTTTACATTTTTTGATTACAACAGATTGTAATTGATTGTTTGCCTCGGGAAACATGGAGCGAAAGCCATCCATTGTCAAGAAAAGATCATTTATAGCCACTCATGCCTAGAAAAGCCTTATTACTCGGTTTAAATGCCTTTATAATCCCATTATTGAATTTATTTTGAATTGTTTTTACATTTTTTGATTAAAACAGATTGTAATTGATTGTTTGCCTCGGGAAATATGGAGCGAAAGCCATCCATTGTCAAGAAAAGATCATTTATAGTCACTCATGCCTAGATAAGCCTTATTACTCGGTTTAAATGCCTTTATAATCCCATTATTGAATTTATTTTGAATTGTTTTTACATTTTTTGATTAAAACAGATTGTAATTGATTGTTTGCCTCGGGAAATATGGAGCGAAAGCCATCCATTGTCAAGAAAAGATCATTTATAGTCACTCATGCCTAGATAAGCCTTATTACTCGGTTTAAATGCCTTTATAATCCCATTATTGAATTTATTTTGAATTGTTTTTACATTTTTTGATTAAAACAGATTGTAATTGATTGTTTGCCTCGGGAAACATGGAGCAAAAACCATCCATTGTCAAGAAAAGATCATTTATAGTCACTCATGCCTAGAAAAGCCTTATTACTCGGTTTAAATGCCTTTATAATCCGATTGTTGAAGTTATTTTGAATTGTTGTTATATTTTTTGATTAAAACAGATTGTAATTGATTGTTTGCCTTGGGAAACATGGAGCGAAAGCCACCCATTGTCAAGAAAAGTTCATTTATAGTCACTTATGCCTAGCAAAGCCTTATTACTCGGTTTAAATGCCTTTATAATCCCATTATTAAATGTATTTTTAATTGTTTTTAGATTTTTTAATTAAAACATATTGTAATTGATTGTTTGCCTCGGGAAATATGGAGCGAAAGCCATCGATAGTGAAGAAAAAATCATTTGTAGTCACTCATGCTTAGAAAAGCCTTATTACTCGGTTTAAATGCCTTTATAATCCCATTATTGAATTTATTTTGAATTGTTTTTACATTTTTTGATTAAAACATATTGTAATTGATTGTTTGCCTCGGGAAACATGGAGCGAAAACCATCCATTGTCAAGAAAAGATCATTTATAGTCACTCATGCCTAGAAAAGCCTTATTACTCGGTTTAAATGCCTTTATAATCCCATTATTGAATTTATTTTGAATTGTTTTTACATTTTTTGATTAAAACAGATTGTAATTGATTGTTTGCCTCGGGAAATATGGAGCGAAAGCCATCCATTGTCAAGAAAAGATCATTTATAGTCACTCATGCCTAGAAAAGCCTTATTACTCGGTTTAAATGCCTTTATAATCCCATTATTGAATTTATTTTGAATTTTTTTTACATTTTTTGATTACAACAGATTGTAATTGATTGTTTGCCTCGGGAAACATGGAGCGAAAGCCATCCATTGTCAAGAAAAGATCATTTATAGCCACTCATGCCTAGAAAAGCCTTATTACTCGGTTTAAATGCCTTTATAATCCCATTATTGAATTTATTTTGAATTGTTTTTACATTTTTTGATTAAAACAGATTGTAATTGATTGTTTGCCTCGGGAAATATGGAGCGAAAGCCATCCATTGTCAAGAAAAGATCATTTATAGTCACTCATGCCTAGATAAGCCTTATTACTCGGTTTAAATGCCTTTATAATCCCATTATTGAATTTATTTTGAATTGTTTTTACATTTTTTGATTAAAACAGATTGTAATTGATTGTTTGCCTCGGGAAATATGGAGCGAAAGCCATCCATTGTCAAGAAAAGATCATTTATAGTCACTCATGCCTAGATAAGCCTTATTACTCGGTTTAAATGCCTTTATAATCCCATTATTGAATTTATTTTGAATTGTTTTTACATTTTTTGATTAAAACAGATTGTAATTGATTGTTTGCCTCGGGAAACATGGAGCAAAAACCATCCATTGTCAAGAAAAGATCATTTATAGTCACTCATGCCTAGAAAAGCCTTATTACTCGGTTTAAATGCCTTTATAATCCGATTGTTGAAGTTATTTTGAATTGTTGTTATATTTTTTGATTAAAACAGATTGTAATTGATTGTTTGCCTCGGGAAATATGGAGCGAAAGCCATCCATTGTCAAGAAAAGATCATTTATAGTCACTCATGCCTAGAAAAGCCTTATTACTCGGTTTAAATGCCTTTATAATCCCATTATTGAATTTATTTTGAATTTTTTTTACATTTTTTGATTACAACAGATTGTAATTGATTGTTTGCCTCGGGAAACATGGAGCGAAAGCCATCCATTGTCAAGAAAAGATCATTTATAGCCACTCATGCCTAGAAAAGCCTTATTACTCGGTTTAAATGCCTTTATAATCCCATTATTGAATTTATTTTGAATTGTTTTTACATTTTTTGATTAAAACAGATTGTAATTGATTGTTTGCCTCGGGAAATATGGAGCGAAAGCCATCCATTGTCAAGAAAAGATCATTTATAGTCACTCATGCCTAGATAAGCCTTATTACTCGGTTTAAATGCCTTTATAATCCCATTATTGAATTTATTTTGAATTGTTTTTACATTTTTTGATTAAAACAGATTGTAATTGATTGTTTGCCTCGGGAAATATGGAGCGAAAGCCATCCATTGTCAAGAAAAGATCATTTATAGTCACTCATGCCTAGATAAGCCTTATTACTCGGTTTAAATGCCTTTATAATCCCATTATTGAATTTATTTTGAATTGTTTTTACATTTTTTAATTAAAACAGATTGTAATTGATTGTTTGCCTCGGGAAACATGGAGCAAAAACCATCCATTGTCAAGAAAAGATCATTTATAGTCACTCATGCCTAGAAAAGCCTTATTACTCGGTTTAAATGCCTTTATAATCCGATTGTTGAAGTTATTTTGAATTGTTGTTATATTTTTTGATTAAAACAGATTGTAATTGATTGTTTGCCTTGGGAAACATGGAGCGAAAGCCATCCATCGTCAAGAAAACTTCATTTATAGTCACTCATGCCTAGAAAAGCCTTAATACTCGTTTTAAATGCTTTTATAATCCCATAATTGAATTTAATTTGAATCTTTTTACATTTTTTGATTAAAACAGATTCTAATTGATTGTTTGCCTCGGGAAACGTGGAGTGAAAGCCATCCATTGTCAAGAAAAGATCATTTATAGTCAGTCATGCCTAGAAAAGCCTTATTACTCGGTTTAAATGCCTTTATAATCCCATTATTGAATTTATTTTGAAATTTTTTTACATTTTTTGATTAAAACAGATTGTAATTGGTTGTTTGCCTCGGGAAACATGGAGCGAAAGCCACCCATTGTCAAGAAAAGTTCATTTATAGTCACTTATGCCTAGCAAAGCCTTATTACTCGGTTTAAATGCCTTTATAATCCCATTATTGAATTTATTTTGAATTGTTTTTACATTTTTTGATTAAAACAGATTGTAATTGATTGTTTGCCTCGGGAAACATGGAGCGAAAGCCATCCATTGTCAAGAAAAGATCATTTATAGTCACTCATGCCTAGAAAAGCCTTATTACTTAGTTTAAATGCCTTTATAATCCCATTATTGAATTTATTTTGAATTGTTTTTACATTTTTTGATTAAAACAGATTGTAATTGATTGTTTGCCTCGGGAAATATGGAGCGAAAGCCATCCATAGTGAAGAAAAAATCATTTGTAGTCACTCATGCTTAGAAAAGCCTTATTACTCGGTTTAAATGCCTTTATAAACCCATTATTGAATTTATTTTGAATTGTTTTTACATTTTTTGATTAAAACAGATTGTAATTGATTGTTTGCCTCGGGAAACATGGAGCGAAAACCATCCATTGTCAAGAAAAGATCATTTATAGTCACTCATGCCTAGAAAAGCCTTATTACTCGGTTTAAATGCCTTTATAATCCCATTATTGAATTTATTTTGAATTGTTTTTACATTTTTTGATTAAAACAGATTGTAATTGATTGTTTGCCTCGGGAAATATGGAGCGAAAGCCATCCATTGTGAAGAAAAGATCATTTATAGTCACTCATGCCTAGATAAGCCTTATTACTCGGTTTAAATGCCTTTATAATCCCATTATTGAATTTATTTTGAATTGTTTTTACATTTTTTGATTAAAACAGATTGTAATTGATTGTTTGCCTCGGGAAATATTTAGCGAAAGCCATCCATTGTCAAGAAAAGATCATTTATAGTCACTCATTCCTAGATAAGCCTTATTACTCGGTTTAAATGCCTTTATAATCCCATTATTGAATTTATTTTGAATTGTTTTTACATTTTTTGATTAAAACAGATTGTAATTGATTGTTTGCCTCGGGAAACATGGAGCAAAAACCATCCATTGTCAAGAAAAGATCATTTATAGTCACTCATGCCTAGAAAAGCCTTATTACTCGGTTTAAATGCCTTTATAATCCCATTATTGAATTTATTTTGAATTTTTTTTACATTTTTTGATTACAACAGATTGTAATTGATTGTTTGCCTCGGGAAACATGGAGCGAAAGCCATCCATTGTCAAGAAAAGATCATTTATAGCCACTCATGCCTAGAAAAGCCTTATTACTCGGTTTAAATGCCTTTATAATCCCATTATTGAATTTATTTTGAATTGTTTTTACATTTTTTGATTAAAACAGATTGTAATTGATTGTTTGCCTCGGGAAACATGGAGCGAAAACCATCCATTGTCAAGAGAAGATCATTTATAGTCACTCGTGCCTAGAAAAGCCTTATTACTCGGTTTAAATTTTTTTATAATCCCATTATTGAATTTATTTTGAAATTTTTTTACTTTTTTTGATTAAAACAGATTGTAATTGATTGTTTACCTCGGGAAACATGGAGCGAAAGCCATCCATAGTCAAGAAAAGTTCATTTATAGTCACTTATGCCTAGCAAAGCCTTATTACTCGGTTTAAATGCCTTTATAATCCCATTATTGAATGTATTTTGAATTGTTTTTAGATTTTTTAATTAAAACAGATTGTAATTGATTGTTTGCCTCGGGAAATATGGAGCGAAAGCCATCGATAGTGAAGAAAAAATCATTTGTAGTCACTCATGCTTAGAAAAGCCTTATTACTCGGTTTAAATGCCTTTATAATCCCATTATTGAATTTATTTTGAATTGTTTTTACATTTTTTGATTAAAACATATTGTAATTGATTGTTTGCCTCGGGAAACATGGAGCGAAAACCATCCATTGTCAAGAAAAGATCATTTATAGTCACTCATGCCTAGAAAAGCCTTATTACTCGGTTTAAATGCCTTTATAATCCCATTATTGAATTTATTTTGAATTGTTTTTACATTTTTTGATTAAAACAGATTGTAATTGATTGTTTGCCTCGGGAAATATGGAGCGAAAGCCATCCATTGTCAAGAAAAGATCATTTATAGTCACTCATGCCTAGATAAGCCTTATTACTCGGTTTAAATGCCTTTATAATCCCATTATTGAATTTATTTTGAATTGTTTTTACATTTTTTGATTAAAACAGATTGTAATTGATTGTTTGCCTCGGGAAATATGGAGCGAAAGCCATCCATTGTCAAGAAAAGATCATTTATAGTCACTCATGCCTAGATAAGCCTTATTACTCGGTTTAAATGCCTTTATAATCCCATTATTGAATTTATTTTGAATTGTTTTTACATTTTTTGATTAAAACAGATTGTAATTGATTGTTTGCCTCGGGAAACATGGAGCAAAAACCATCCATTGTCAAGAAAAGATCATTTATAGTCACTCATGCCTAGAAAAGCCTTATTACTCGGTTTAAATGCCTTTATAATCCGATTGTTGAAGTTATTTTGAATTGTTGTTATATTTTTTGATTAAAACAGATTGTAATTGATTGTTTGCCTTGGGAAACATGGAGCGAAAGCCATCCATCGTCAAGAAAACTTCATTTATAGTCACTCATGCCTAGAAAAGCCTTAATACTCGTTTTAAATGCTTTTATAATCCCATAATTGAATTTAATTTGAATCTTTTTACATTTTTTGATTAAAACAGATTCTAATTGATTGTTTGCCTCGGGAAACGTGGAGTGAAAGCCATCCATTGTCAAGAAAAGATCATTTATAGTCAGTCATGCCTAGAAAAGCCTTATTACTCGGTTTAAATGCCTTTATAATCCCATTATTGAATTTATTTTGAAATTTTTTTACATTTTTTGATTAAAACAGATTGTAATTGGTTGTTTGCCTCGGGAAACATGGAGCGAAAGCCACCCATTGTCAAGAAAAGTTCATTTATAGTCACTTATGCCTAGCAAAGCCTTATTACTCGGTTTAAATGCCTTTATAATCCCATTATTGAATTTATTTTGAATTGTTTTTACATTTTTTGATTAAAACAGATTGTAATTGATTGTTTGCCTCGGGAAACATGGAGCGAAAGCCATCCATTGTCAAGAAAAGATCATTTATAGTCACTCATGCCTAGAAAAGCCTTATTACTTAGTTTAAATGCCTTTATAATCCCATTATTGAATTTATTTTGAATTGTTTTTACATTTTTTGATTAAAACAGATTGTAATTGATTGTTTGCCTCGGGAAATATGGAGCGAAAGCCATCCATAGTGAAGAAAAAATCATTTGTAGTCACTCATGCTTAGAAAAGCCTTATTACTCGGTTTAAATGCCTTTATAAACCCATTATTGAATTTATTTTGAATTGTTTTTACATTTTTTGATTAAAACAGATTGTAATTGATTGTTTGCCTCGGGAAACATGGAGCGAAAACCATCCATTGTCAAGAAAAGATCATTTATAGTCACTCATGCCTAGAAAAGCCTTATTACTCGGTTTAAATGCCTTTATAATCCCATTATTGAATTTATTTTGAATTGTTTTTACATTTTTTGATTAAAACAGATTGTAATTGATTGTTTGCCTCGGGAAATATGGAGCGAAAGCCATCCATTGTGAAGAAAAGATCATTTATAGTCACTCATGCCTAGATAAGCCTTATTACTCGGTTTAAATGCCTTTATAATCCCATTATTGAATTTATTTTGAATTGTTTTTACATTTTTTGATTAAAACAGATTGTAATTGATTGTTTGCCTCGGGAAATATTTAGCGAAAGCCATCCATTGTCAAGAAAAGATCATTTATAGTCACTCATTCCTAGATAAGCCTTATTACTCGGTTTAAATGCCTTTATAATCCCATTATTGAATTTATTTTGAATTGTTTTTACATTTTTTGATTAAAACAGATTGTAATTGATTGTTTGCCTCGGGAAACATGGAGCAAAAACCATCCATTGTCAAGAAAAGATCATTTATAGTCACTCATGCCTAGAAAAGCCTTATTACTCGGTTTAAATGCCTTTATAATCCCATTATTGAATTTATTTTGAATTTTTTTTACATTTTTTGATTACAACAGATTGTAATTGATTGTTTGCCTCGGGAAACATGGAGCGAAAGCCATCCATTGTCAAGAAAAGATTGTTTATAGCCACTCATGCCTAGAAAAGCCTTATTACTCGGTTTAAATGCCTTTATAATCCCATTATTGAATTTATTTTGAATTGTTTTTACATTTTTTGATTAAAACAGATTGTAATTGATTGTTTGCCTCGGGAAACATGGAGCGAAAACCATCCATTGTCAAGAAAAGATCATTTATAGTCACTCGTGCCTAGAAAAGCCTTATTACTCGGTTTAAATTTTTTTATAATCCCATTATTGAATTTATTTTGAAATTTTTTTACTTTTTTTGATTAAAACAGATTGTAATTGATTGTTTACCTCGGGAAACATGGAGCGAAAGCCATCCATAGTCAAGAAAAGTTCATTTATAGTCACTTATGCCTAGCAAAGCCTTATTACTCGGTTTAAATGCCTTTATAATCCCATTATTGAATGTATTTTGAATTGTTTTTAGATTTTTTAATTAAAACAGATTGTAATTGATTGTTTGCCTCGGGAAATATGGAGCGAAAGCCATCGATAGTGAAGAAAAAATCATTTGTAGTCACTCATGCTTAGAAAAGCCTTATTACTCGGTTTAAATGCCTTTATAATCCCATTATTGAATTTATTTTGAATTGTTTTTACATTTTTTGATTAAAACATATTGTAATTGATTGTTTGCCTCGGGAAACATGGAGCGAAAACCATCCATTGTCAAGAAAAGATCATTTATAGTCACTCATGCCTAGAAAAGCCTTATTACTCGGTTTAAATGCCTTTATAATCCCATTATTGAATTTATTTTGAATTGTTTTTACATTTTTTGATTAAAACAGATTGTAATTGATTGTTTGCCTCGGGAAATATGGAGCGAAAGCCATCCATTGTCAAGAAAAGATCATTTATTGTCACTCATGCCTAGATAAGCCTTATTACTCGGTTTAAATGCCTTTATAATCCCATTATTGAATTTATTTTGAATTGTTTTTACATTTTTTGATTAAAACAGATTGTAATTGATTGTTTGCCTCGGGAAATATGGAGCGAAAGCCATCCATTGTCAAGAAAAGATCATTTATAGTCACTCATGCCTAGATAAGCCTTATTACTCGGTTTAAATGCCTTTATAATCCCATTATTGAATTTATTTTGAATTGTTTTTACATTTTTTGATTAAAACAGATTGTAATTGATTGTTTGCCTCGGGAAACATGGAGCAAAAACCATCCATTGTCAAGAAAAGATCATTTATAGTCACTCATGCCTAGAAAAGCCTTATTACTCGGTTTAAATGCCTTTATAATCCGATTGTTGAAGTTATTTTGAATTGTTGTTATATTTTTTGATTAAAACAGATTGTAATTGATTGTTTGCCTTGGGAAACATGGAGCGAAAGCCATCCATCGTCAAGAAAACTTCATTTATAGTCACTCATGCCTAGAAAAGCCTTAATACTCGTTTTAAATGCTTTTATAATCCCATAATTGAATTTAATTTGAATCTTTTTACATTTTTTGATTAAAACAGATTCTAATTGATTGTTTGCCTCGGGAAACGTGGAGTGAAAGCCATCCATTGTCAAGAAAAGATCATTTATAGTCAGTCATGCCTAGAAAAGCCTTATTACTCGGTTTAAATGCCTTTATAATCCCATTATTGAATTTATTTTGAAATTTTTTTACATTTTTTGATTAAAACAGATTGTAATTGGTTGTTTGCCTCGGGAAACATGGAGCGAAAGCCACCCATTGTCAAGAAAAGTTCATTTATAGTCACTTATGCCTAGCAAAGCCTTATTACTCGGTTTAAATGCCTTTATAATCCCATTATTGAATTTATTTTGAATTGTTTTTACATTTTTTGATTAAAACAGATTGTAATTGATTGTTTGCCTCGGGAAACATGGAGCGAAAGCCATCCATTGTCAAGAAAAGATCATTTATAGTCACTCATGCCTAGAAAAGCCTTATTACTTAGTTTAAATGCCTTTATAATCCCATTATTGAATTTATTTTGAATTGTTTTTACATTTTTTGATTAAAACAGATTGTAATTGATTGTTTGCCTTGGAAAATATGGAGCGAAAGCCATCCATAGTGAAGAAAAAATCATTTGTAGTCACTCATGCTTAGAAAAGCCTTATTACTCGGTTTAAATGCCTTTATAAACCCATTATTGAATTTATTTTGAATTGTTTTTACATTTTTTGATTAAAACAGATTGTAATTGATTGTTTGCCTCGGGAAACATGGAGCGAAAACCATCCATTGTCAAGAAAAGATCATTTATAGTCACTCATGCCTAGAAAAGCCTTATTACTCGGTTTAAATGCCTTTATAATCCCATTATTGAATTTATTTTGAATTGTTTTTACATTTTTTGATTAAAACAGATTGTAATTGATTGTTTGCCTCGGGAAATATGGAGCGAAAGCCATCCATTGTGAAGAAAAGATCATTTATAGTCACTCATGCCTAGATAAGCCTTATTACTCGGTTTAAATGCCTTTATAATCCCATTATTGAATTTATTTTGAATTGTTTTTACATTTTTTGATTAAAACAGATTGTAATTGATTGTTTGCCTCGGGAAATATTTAGCGAAAGCCATCCATTGTCAAGAAAAGATCATTTATAGTCACTCATGCCTAGATAAGCCTTATTACTCGGTTTAAATGCCTTTATAATCCCATTATTGAATTTATTTTGAATTGTTTTTACATTTTTTGATTAAAACAGATTGTAATTGATTGTTTGCCTCGGGAAACATGGAGCAAAAACCATCCATTGTCAAGAAAAGATCATTTATAGTCACTCATGCCTAGAAAAGCCTTATTACTCGGTTTAAATGCCTTTATAATCCCATTATTGAATTTATTTTGAATTTTTTTTACATTTTTTGATTACAACAGATTGTAATTGATTGTTTGCCTCGGGAAACATGGAGCGAAAGCCATCCATTGTCAAGAAAAGATCATTTATAGCCACTCATGCCTAGAAAAGCCTTATTACTCGGTTTAAATGCCTTTATAATCCCATTATTGAATTTATTTTGAATTGTTTTTACATTTTTTGATTAAAACAGATTGTAATTGATTGTTTGCCTCGGGAAACATGGAGCGAAAACCATCCATTGTCAAGAAAAGATCATTTATAGTCACTCGTGCCTAGAAAAGCCTTATTACTCGGTTTAAATTTTTTTATAATCCCATTATTGAATTTATTTTGAAATTTTTTTACTTTTTTTGATTAAAACAGATTGTAATTGATTGTTTACCTCGGGAAACATGGAGCGAAAGCCATCCATAGTCAAGAAAAGTTCATTTATAGTCACTTATGCCTAGCAAAGCCTTATTACTCGGTTTAAATGCCTTTATAATCCCATTATTGAATGTATTTTGAATTGTTTTTAGATTTTTTAATTAAAACAGATTGTAATTGATTGTTTGCCTCGGGAAATATGGAGCGAAAGCCATCGATAGTGAAGAAAAAATCATTTGTAGTCACTCATGCTTAGAAAAGCCTTATTACTCGGTTTAAATGCCTTTATAATCCCATTATTGAATTTATTTTGAATTGTTTTTACATTTTTTGATTAAAACATATTGTAATTGATTGTTTGCCTCGGGAAACATGGAGCGAAAACCATCCATTGTCAAGAAAAGATCATTTATAGTCACTCATGCCTAGAAAAGCCTTATTACTCGGTTTAAATGCCTTTATAATCCCATTATTGAATTTATTTTGAATTGTTTTTACATTTTTTGATTAAAACAGATTGTAATTGATTGTTTGCCTCGGGAAATATGGAGCGAAAGCCATCCATTGTCAAGAAAAGATCATTTATAGTCACTCATGCCTAGATAAGCCTTATTACTCGGTTTAAATGCCTTTATAATCCCATTATTGAATTTATTTTGAATTGTTTTTACATTTTTTGATTAAAACAGATTGTAATTGATTGTTTGCCTCGGGAAATATGGAGCGAAAGCCATCCATTGTCAAGAAAAGATCATTTATAGTCACTCATGCCTAGATAAGCCTTATTACTCGGTTTAAATGCCTTTATAATCCCATTATTGAATTTATTTTGAATTGTTTTTACATTTTTTGATTAAAACAGATTGTAATTGATTGTTTGCCTCGGGAAACATGGAGCAAAAACCATCCATTGTCAAGAAAAGATCATTTATAGTCACTCATGCCTAGAAAAGCCTTATTACTCGGTTTAAATGCCTTTATAATCCGATTGTTGAAGTTATTTTGAATTGTTGTTATATTTTTTGATTAAAACAGATTGTAATTGATTGTTTGCCTTGGGAAACATGGAGCGAAAGCCATCCATCGTCAAGAAAACTTCATTTATAGTCACTCATGCCTAGAAAAGCCTTAATACTCGTTTTAAATGCTTTTATAATCCCATAATTGAATTTAATTTGAATCTTTTTACATTTTTTGATTAAAACAGATTCTAATTGATTGTTTGCCTCGGGAAACGTGGAGTGAAAGCCATCCATTGTAAAGAAAAGATCATTTATAGTCAGTCATGCCTAGAAAAGCCTTATTACTCGGTTTAAATGCCTTTATAATCCCATTATTGAATTTATTTTGAAATTTTTTTACATTTTTTGATTAAAACAGATTGTAATTGGTTGTTTGCCTCGGGAAACATGGAGCGAAAGCCACCCATTGTCAAGAAAAGTTCATTTATAGTCACTTATGCCTAGCAAAGCCTTATTACTCGGTTTAAATGCCTTTATAATCCCATTATTGAATTTATTTTGAATTGTTTTTACATTTTTTGATTAAAACAGATTGTAATTGATTGTTTGCCTCGGGAAACATGGAGCGAAAGCCATCCATTGTCAAGAAAAGATCATTTATAGTCACTCATGCCTAGAAAAGCCTTATTACTTAGTTTAAATGCCTTTATAATCCCATTATTGAATTTATTTTGAATTGTTTTTACATTTTTTGATTAAAACAGATTGTAATTGATTGTTTGCCTCGGGAAATATGGAGCGAAAGCCATCCATAGTGAAGAAAAAATCATTTGTAGTCACTCATGCTTAGAAAAGCCTTATTACTCGGTTTAAATGCCTTTATAAACCCATTATTGAATTTATTTTGAATTGTTTTTACATTTTTTGATTAAAACAGATTGTAATTGATTGTTTGCCTCGGGAAACATGGAGCGAAAACCATCCATTGTCAAGAAAAGATCATTTATAGTCACTCATGCCTAGAAAAGCCTTATTACTCGGTTTAAATGCCTTTATAATCCCATTATTGAATTTATTTTGAATTGTTTTTACATTTTTTGATTAAAACAGATTGTAATTGATTGTTTGCCTCGGGAAATATGGAGCGAAAGCCATCCATTGTGAAGAAAAGATCATTTATAGTCACTCATGCCTAGATAAGCCTTATTACTCGGTTTAAATGCCTTTATAATCCCATTATTGAATTTATTTTGAATTGTTTTTACATTTTTTGATTAAAACAGATTGTAATTGATTGTTTGCCTCGGGAAATATGGAGCGAAAGCCATCCATTGTCAAGAAAAGATCATTTATAGTCACTCATGCCTAGATAAGCCTTATTACTCGGTTTAAATGCCTTTATAATCCCATTATTGAATTTATTTTGAATTGTTTTTACATTTTTTGATTAAAACAGATTGTAATTGATTGTTTGCCTCGGGAAACATGGAGCAAAAACCATCCATTGTCAAGAAAAGATCATTTATAGTCACTCATGCCTAGAAAAGCCTTATTACTCGGTTTAAATGCCTTTATAATCCCATTATTGAATTTATTTTGAATTTTTTTTACATTTTTTGATTACAACAGATTGTAATTGATTGTTTGCCTCGGAAAACATGGAGCGAAAGCCATCCATTGTCAAGAAAAGATCATTTATAGCCACTCATGCCTAGAAAAGCCTTATTACTCGGTTTAAATGCCTTTATAATCCCATTATTGAATTTATTTTGAATTGTTTTTACATTTTTTGATTAAAACAGATTGTAATTGATTGTTTGCCTCGGGAAACATGGAGCGAAAACCATCCATTGTCAAGAAAAGATCATTTATAGTCACTCGTGCCTAGAAAAGCCTTATTACTCGGTTTAAATTTTTTTATAATCCCATTATTGAATTTATTTTGAAATTTTTTTACTTTTTTTGATTAAAACAGATTGTAATTGATTGTTTACCTCGGGAAACATGGAGCGAAAGCCATCCATAGTCAAGAAAAGTTCATTTATAGTCACTTATGCCTAGCAAAGCCTTATTACTCGGTTTAAATGCCTTTATAATCCCATTATTGAATTTATTTTGAATTTTTTTTTACATTTTTTGATTAAAACATATTGTAATTGATTGTTTGCCTCGGGAAACATGGAGCAAAACCCATCCATTGTCAAGAATAGATCATTTATAGTCACTCATGCCTAGAAAAGCCTTATTACTCGGTTTAAATGCTTTTATAATCCCATTATTCAATTTATTTTGAATTTTTTTTACATTTTTTGATTAAAACAGATTGTAATTGATTGTTTCCCTCGGGAAACATGGAGCGAAAGCCATCCATAGTCAAGAAAAGATCATTTATAGTCACTCATGCCTAGAAAAGCCTTATTACTCGGTTTAAATGCTTTTATAATCCCATTATTGAATTTATTTTGAATTTTTTTTACATTTTTTGATTAAAACAGATTGTAATTGATTGTTTGCCTCGGGAAACATGGAGCGAAAGCCATCCATTGTCAAGAAAAGATCATCTATAGTCACTCATGCCTAGAAAAGCCTTATTACTTAGTTTAAATGCCTTTATAATCCCATTATTGAATTTATTTTGAATTGTTTTTACATTTTTTGATTAAAACAGATTGTAATTGATTGTTTGCCTCGGGAAATATGGAGCGAAAGCCATCCATAGTGAAGAAAAAATCATTTGTAGTCACTCATGCTTAGAAAAGCCTTATTACTCGGTTTAAATGCCTTTATAATCCCATTATTGAATTTATTTTGAATTGTTTTTACATTTTTTGATTAAAACATATTGTAATTGATTGTTTCCCTCGGGAAACATGGAGCGAAAACCATCCATTGTCAAGAAAAGATCATTTATAGTCACTCATGCCTAGAAAAGCCTTATTACTCGGTTTAAATGCCTTTATAATCCCATTATTGAATTTATTTTGAATTGTTTTTACATTTTTTGAATAAAACAGATTGTAATTGATTGTTTGCCTCGGGAAATATGGAGTGAAAGCCATCCATTGTGAAGAAAAGATCATTTATAGTCACTCATGCCTAGATAAGCCTTATTACTCGGTTTAAATGCCTTTATAATCCCATTATTGAATTTATTTTGAATTGTTTTTACATTTTTTGATTAAAACAGATTGTAATTGATTGTTTGCCTCGGGAAATATGGAGCGAAAGCCATCCATTGTCAAGAAAAGATCATTTATAGTCACTCATGCCTAGATAAGCCTTATTACTCGGTTTAAATGCCTTTATAATCCCATTATTGAATTTATTTTGAATTGTTTTTACATTTTTTGATTAAAACAGATTGTAATTGATTGTTTGCCTCGGGAAACATGGAGCAAAAACCATCCATTGTCAAGAAAAGATCATTTATAGTCACTCATGCCTAGAAAAGCCTTATTACTCGGTTTAAATGCCTTTATAATCCCATTATTGAATTTATTTTGAATTGTTTTTACATTTTTTGATTAAAACAGATTGTAATTGATTGTTTGCCTCGGGAAACATGGAGCAAAAACCATCCATTGTCAAGAAAAGATCATTTATAGTCACTCATGCCTAGAAAAGCCTTATTACTCGGTTTAAATGCCTTTATAATCCCATTATTGAATTTATTTTGAATTTTTTTTACATTTTTTGATTACAACAGATTGTAATTGATTGTTTGCCTCGGAAAACATGGAGCGAAAGCCATCCATTGTCAAGAAAAGATCATTTATAGCCACTCATGCCTAGAAAAGCCTTATTACTCGGTTTAAATGCCTTTATAATCCCATTATTGAATTTATTTTGAATTGTTTTTACATTTTTTGATTAAAACAGATTGTAATTGATTGTTTGCCTCGGGAAACATGGAGCGAAAACCATCCATTGTCAAGAAAAGATCATTTATAGTCACTCGTGCCTAGAAAAGCCTTATTACTCGGTTTAAATTTTTTTATAATCCCATTATTGAATTTATTTTGAAATTTTTTTACTTTTTTTGATTAAAACAGATTGTAATTGATTGTTTACCTCGGGAAACATGGAGCGAAAGCCATCCATAGTCAAGAAAAGTTCATTTATAGTCACTTATGCCTAGCAAAGCCTTATTACTCGGTTTAAATGCCTTTATAATCCCATTATTGAATTTATTTTGAATTGTTTTTACATTTTTTGATTAAAACAGATTGTAATTGATTGTTTGCCTCGGGAAACATGGAGCGAAAACCATCCATTGTCAAGAAAAGATCATTTATAGTCACTCATGCCTAGAAAAGCCTTATTACTCGGTTTAAATGCCTTTATAATCCCATTATTGAATTTATTTTGAATTGTTTTTACATTTTTTGATTAAAACAGATTGTAATTGATTGTTTGCCTCGGGAAATATGGAGTGAAAGCCATCCATTGTGAAGAAAAGATCATTTATAGTCACTCATGCCTAGATAAGCCTTATTACTCGGTTTAAATGCCTTTATAATCCCATTATTGAATTTATTTTGAATTGTTTTTACATTTTTTGATTAAAACAGATTGTAATTGATTGTTTGCCTCGGGAAATATGGAGCGAAAGCCATCCATTGTCAAGAAAAGATCATTTATAGTCACTCATGCCTAGATAAGCCTTATTACTCGGTTTAAATGCCTTTATAATCCCATTATTGAATTTATTTTGAATTGTTTTTACATTTTTTGATTAAAACAGATTGTAATTGATTGTTTGCCTCGGGAAACATGGAGCAAAAACCATCCATTGTCAAGAAAAGATCATTTATAGTCACTCATGCCTAGAAAAGCCTTATTACTCGGTTTAAATGCCTTTATAATCCCATTATTGAATTTATTTTGAATTTTTTTTACATTTTTTGATTACAACAGATTGTAATTGATTGTTTGCCTCGGAAAACATGGAGCGAAAGCCATCCATTGTCAAGAAAAGATCATTTATAGCCACTCATGCCTAGAAAAGCCTTATTACTCGGTTTAAATGCCTTTATAATCCCATTATTGAATTTATTTTGAATTGTTTTTACATTTTTTGATTAAAACAGATTGTAATTGATTGTTTGCCTCGGGAAACATGGAGCGAAAACCATCCATTGTCAAGAAAAGATCATTTATAGTCACTCGTGCCTAGAAAAGCCTTATTACTCGGTTTAAATTTTTTTATAATCCCATTATTGAATTTATTTTGAAATTTTTTTACTTTTTTTGATTAAAACAGATTGTAATTGATTGTTTACCTCGGGAAACATGGAGCGAAAGCCATCCATAGTCAAGAAAAGTTCATTTATAGTCACTTATGCCTAGCAAAGCCTTATTACTCGGTTTAAATGCCTTTATAATCCCATTATTGAATTTATTTTGAATTTTTTTTTACATTTTTTGATTAAAACATATTGTAATTGATTGTTTGCCTCGGGAAACATGGAGCAAAACCCATCCATTGTCAAGAATAGATCATTTATAGTCACTCATGCCTAGAAAAGCCTTATTACTCGGTTTAAATGCTTTTATAATCCCATTATTGAATTTATTTTGAATTTTTTTTACATTTTTTGATTAAAACAGATTGTAATTGATTGTTTCCCTCGGGAAACATGGAGCGAAAGCCATCCATAGTCAAGAAAAGATCATTTATAGTCACTCATGCCTAGAAAAGCCTTATTACTCGGTTTAAATGCTTTTATAATCCCATTATTGAATTTATTTTGAATTTTTTTTACATTTTTTGATTAAAACAGATTGTAATTGATTGTTTGCCTCGGGAAACATGGAGCGAAAGCCATCCATTGTCAAGAAAAGATCATCTATAGTCACTCATGCCTAGAAAAGCCTTATTACTTAGTTTAAATGCCTTTATAATTCCATTATTGAATTTATTTTGAATTGTTTTTACATTTTTTGATTAAAACAGATTGTAATTGATTGTTTGCCTCGGGAAATATGGAGCGAAAGCCATCCATAGTGAAGAAAAAATCATTTGTAGTCACTCATGCTTAGAAAAGCCTTATTACTCGGTTTAAATGCCTTTATAATCCCATTATTGAATTTATTTTGAATTGTTTTTACATTTTTTGATTAAAACATATTGTAATTGATTGTTTCCCTCGGGAAACATGGAGCGAAAACCATCCATTGTCAAGAAAAGATCATTTATAGTCACTCATGCCTAGAAAAGCCTTATTACTCGGTTTAAATGCCTTTATAATCCCATTATTGAATTTATTTTGAATTGTTTTTACATTTTTTGATTAAAACAGATTGTAATTGATTGTTTGCCTCGGGAAATATGGAGCGAAAGCCATCCATTGTCAACAAAAGATCATTTATAGTCACTCATGCCTAGATAAGCCTTATTACTCGGTTTAAATGCCTTTATAATCCCATTATTGAATTTATTTTGAATTGTTTTTACATTTTTTGATTAAAACAGATTGTAATTGATTGTTTGCCTCGGGAAATATGGAGAGAAAGCCATCCATTGTCAAGAAAAGATCATTTATAGTCACTCATGCCTAGATAAGCCTTATTACTCGGTTTAAATGCCTTTATAATCCCATTATTGAATTTATTTTGAATTGTTTTTACATTTTTTGATTAAAACAGATTGTAATTGATTGTTTGCCTCGGGAAACATGGAGCAAAAACCATCCATTGTCAAGAAAAGATCATTTATAGTCACTCATGCCTAGAAAAGCCTTATTACTCGGTTTAAATGCCTTTATAATCCCATTATTGAATTTATTTTGAATTTTTTTTACATTTTTTGATTACAACAGATTGTAATTGATTGTTTGCCTCGGGAAACATGGAGCGAAAGCCATCCATTGTCAAGAAAAGATCATTTATAGCCACTCATGCCTAGAAAAGCCTTATTACTCGGTTTAAATGCCATTATAATCCCATTATTGAATTTATTTTGAATTGTTTTTACATTTTTTGATTAAAACAGATTGTAATTGATTGTTTGCCTCGGGAAACATGGAGCGAAAACCATCCATTGTCAAGAAAAGATCATTTATAGTCACTCATGCCTAGAAAAGCCTTATTACTCGGTTTAAATGTTTTTATAATCCCATTATTGAATTTATTTTGAAATTTTTTTACTTTTTTTGATTAAAACAGATTGTAATTGATTGTTTACCTCGGGAAACATGGAGCGAAAGCCATCCATAGTCAAGAAAAGTTCATTTATAGTCACTTATGCCTAGCAAAGCCTTATTACTCGGTTTAAATGCCTTTATAATCCCATTATTGAATTTATTTTGAATTTTTTTTACATTTTTTGATTAAAACATATTGTAATTGATTGTTTGCCTCGGGAAACATGGAGCAAAACCCATCCATTGTCAAGAAAAGATCATTTATAGTCAGTCATGCCTAGAAAAGCCTTATTACTCGGTTTAAATGCCTTTATAATCCCATTATTGAATTTATTTTGAAATTTTTTTACATTTTTTGATTAAAACAGATTGTAATTGGTTGTTTGCCTCGGGAAACATGGAGCGAAAGCCACCCATTGTCAAGAAAAGTTCATTTATAGTCACTTATGCCTAGCAAAGCCTTATTACTCGGTTTAAATGCCTTTATAATCCCATTATTGAATTTATTTTGAATTGTTTTTACATTTTTTGATTAAAACAGATTGTAATTGATTGTTTGCCTCGGGAAACATGGAGCGAAAGCCATCCATTGTCAAGAAAAGATCATTTATAGTCACTCATGCCTAGAAAAGCCTTATTACTTAGTTTAAATGCCTTTATAATCCCATTATTGAATTTATTTTGAATTGTTTTTACATTTTTTGATTAAAACAGATTGTAATTGATTGTTTGCCTCGGGAAATATGGAGCGAAAGCCATCCATAGTGAAGAAAAAATCATTTGTAGTCACTCATGCTTAGAAAAGCCTTATTACTCGGTTTAAATGCCTTTATAATCCCATTATTGAATTTATTTTGAATTGTTTTTACATTTTTTGATTAAAACAGATTGTAATTGATTGTTTGCCTCGGGAAACATGGAGCGAAAACCATCCATTGTCAAGAAAAGATCATTTATAGTCACTCATGCCTAGAAAAGCCTTATTACTCGGTTTAAATGCCTTTATAATCCCATTATTGAATTTATTTTGAATTGTTTTTACATTTTTTGATTAAAACAGATTGTAATTGATTGTTTGCCTCGGGAAATATGGAGCGAAAGCCATCCATTGTGAAGAAAAGATCATTTATAGTCACTCATGCCTAGATAAGCCTTATTACTCGGTTTAAATGCCTTTATAATCCCATTATTGAATTTATTTTGAATTGTTTTTACATTTTTTGATTAAAACAGATTGTAATTGATTGTTTGCCTCGGGAAATATGGGGCGAAAGCCATCCATTGTCAAGAAAAGATCATTTATAGTCACTCATGCCTAGATAAGCCTTATTACTCGGTTTAAATGCCTTTATAATCCCATTATTGAATTTATTTTGAATTGTTTTTACATTTTTTGATTAAAACAGATTGTAATTGATTGTTTGCCTCGGGAAACATGGAGCAAAAACCATCCATTGTCAAGAAAAGATCATTTATAGTCACTCATGCCTAGAAAAGCCTTATTACTCGGTTTAAATGCCTTTATAATCCCATTATTGAATTTATTTTGAATTTTTTTTATATTTTTTGATTACAACAGATTGTAATTGATTGTTTGCCTCGGGAAACATGGAGCGAAAGCCATCCATTGTCAAGAAAAGATCATTTATAGCCACTCATGCCTAGAAAAGCCTTATTACTCGGTTTAAATGCCTTTATAATCCCATTATTGAATTTATTTTGAATTGTTTTTACATTTTTTGATTAAAACAGATTGTAATTGATTGTTTGCCTCGGGAAACATGGAGCGAAAACCATCCATTGTCAAGAAAAGATCATTTATAGTCACTCGTGCCTAGAAAAGCCTTATTACTCGGTTTAAATTTTTTTATAATCCCATTATTGAATTTATTTTGAAATTTTTTTACTTTTTTTGATTAAAACAGATTGTAATTGATTGTTTACCTCGGGAAACATGGAGCGAAAGCCATCCATAGTCAAGAAAAGTTCATTTATAGTCACTTATGCCTAGCAAAGCCTTATTACTCGGTTTAAATGCCTTTATAATCCCATTATTGAATTTATTTTGAATTTTTTTTTACATTTTTTGATTAAAACATATTGTAATTGATTGTTTGCCTCGGGAAACATGGAGCAAAACCCATCCATTGTCAAGAATAGATCATTTATAGTCACTCATGCCTAGAAAAGCCTTATTACTCGGTTTAAATGCTTTTATAATCCCATTATTGAATTTATTTTGAATTTTTTTTACATTTTTTGATTAAAACAGATTGTAATTGATTGTTTCCCTCGGGAAACATGGAGCGAAAGCCATCCATAGTCAAGAAAAGATCATTTATAGTCACTCATGCCTAGAAAAGCCTTATTACTCGGTTTAAATGCTTTTATAATCCCATTATTGAATTTATTTTGAATTTTTTTTACATTTTTTGATTAAAACAGATTGTAATTGATTGTTTGCCTCGGGAAACATGGAGCGAAAGCCATCCATTGTCAAGAAAAGATCATCTATTGTCACTCATGCCTAGAAAAGCCTTATTACTTAGTTTAAATGCCTTTATAATCCCATTATTGAATTTATTTTGAATTGTTTTTACATTTTTTGATTAAAACAGATTGTAATTGATTGTTTGCCTCGGGAAATATGGAGCGAAAGCCATCCATAGTGAAGAAAAAATCATTTGTAGTCACTCATGCTTAGAAAAGCCTTATTACTCGGTTTAAATGCCTTTATAATCCCATTATTGAATTTATTTTGAATTGTTTTTACATTTTTTGATTAAAACATATTGTAATT
Organism: Theobroma cacao; assembly: GCF_053813885.1. Lineage (NCBI taxonomy): Eukaryota > Viridiplantae > Streptophyta > Magnoliopsida > Malvales > Malvaceae > Theobroma > Theobroma cacao. The sequence goes on along the minus strand of NC_142645.1, from coordinate 28,521,136 downwards.
GATTGTTTCCCTCGGGAAACATGGAGCGAAAACCATCCATTGTCAAGAAAAGATCATTTATAGTCACTCATGCCTAGAAAAGCCTTATTACTCGGTTTAAATGCCTTTATAATCCCATTATTGAATTTATTTTGAATTGTTTTTACATTTTTTGATTAAAACAGATTGTAATTGATTGTTTGCCTCGGGAAATATGGAGCGAAAGCCATCCATTGTCAACAAAAGATCATTTATAGTCACTCATGCCTAGATAAGCCTTATTACTCGGTTTAAATGCCTTTATAATCCCATTATTGAATTTATTTTGAATTGTTTTTACATTTTTTGATTAAAACAGATTGTAATTGATTGTTTGCCTCGGGAAATATGGAGAGAAAGCCATCCATTGTCAAGAAAAGATCATTTATAGTCACTCATGCCTAGATAAGCCTTATTACTCGGTTTAAATGCCTTTATAATCCCATTATTGAATTTATTTTGAATTGTTTTTACATTTTTTGATTAAAACAGATTGTAATTGATTGTTTGCCTCGGGAAACATGGAGCAAAAACCATCCATTGTCAAGAAAAGATCATTTATAGTCACTCATGCCTAGAAAAGCCTTATTACTCGGTTTAAATGCCTTTATAATCCCATTATTGAATTTATTTTGAATTTTTTTTACATTTTTTGATTACAACAGATTGTAATTGATTGTTTGCCTCGGGAAACATGGAGGGAAAGCCATCCATTGTCAAGAAAAGATCATTTATAGCCACTCATGCCTAGAAAAGCCTTATTACTCGGTTTAAATGCCATTATAATCCCATTATTGAATTTATTTTGAATTGTTTTTACATTTTTTGATTAAAACAGATTGTAATTGATTGTTTGCCTCGGGAAACATGGAGCGAAAACCATCCATTGTCAAGAAAAGATCATTTATAGTCACTCATGCCTAGAAAAGCCTTATTACTCGGTTTAAATGTTTTTATAATCCCATTATTGAATTTATTTTGAAATTTTTTTACTTTTTTTGATTAAAACAGATTGTAATTGATTGTTTACCTCGGGAAACATGGAGCGAAAGCCATCCATAGTCAAGAAAAGTTCATTTATAGTCACTTATGCCTAGCAAAGCCTTATTACTCGGTTTAAATGCCTTTATAATCCCATTATTGAATTTATTTTGAATTTTTTTTACATTTTTTGATTAAAACATATTGTAATTGATTGTTTGCCTCGGGAAACATGGAGCAAAACCCATCCATTGTCAAGAATAGATCATTTATAGTCACTCATGCCTAGAAAAGCCTTATTACTCGGTTTAAATGCTTTTATAATCCCATTATTGAATTTATTTTGAATTTTTTTTACATTTTTTGATTAAAACAGATTGTAATTGATTGTTTGCCTCGGGAAATATGGAGCGAAAGCCATCCATTGTCAAGAAAAGATCATTTATAGTCACTCATGCCTAGATAAGCCTTATTACTCGGTTTAAATGCCTTGATAATCCCATTATTGAATTTATTTTGAATTGTTTTTACATTTTTTGATTAAAACAGATTGTAATTGATTGTTTGCCTCGGGAAACATGGAGCGAAAACCATCCATTGTCAAGAAAAGATCATTTATAGTCACTCATGCCTAGAAAAGCCTTATTACTCGGTTTAAATGCCTTTATAATCCCATTATTGAATTTATTTTGAATTTTTTTTACATTTTTTGATTACAACAGATTGTAATTGATTGTTTGCCTCGGGAAACATGGAGCGAAAGCCATCCATTGTCAAGAAAAGATCATTTATAGCCACTCATGCCTAGAAAAGCCTTATTACTCGGTTTAAATGCCTTTATAATCCCATTATTGAATTTATTTTGAATTGTTTTTACATTTTTTGATTAAAACATATTGTAATTGATTGTTTGCCTCGGGAAACATGGAGCGAAAACCATCCATTGTCAAGAAAAGATCATTTATAGTCACTCATGCCTAGAAAAGCCTTATTACTCGGTTTAAATGTTTTTATAATCCCATTATTGAATTTATTTTGAAATTTTTTTACTTTTTTTGATTAAAACAGATTGTAATTGATTGTTTACCTCGGGAAACATGGAGCGAAAGCCATCCATAGTCAAGTAAAGTTCATTTATAGTCACTTATGCCTAGCAAAGCCTTATTACTCGGTTTAAATGCCTTTATAATCCCATTATTGAATTTATTTTGAATTTTTTTTTACATTTTTTGATTAAAACATATTGTAATTGATTGTTTGCCTCGGGAAACATGGAGCAAAACCCATCCATTGTCAAGAATAGATCATTTATAGTCACTCATGCCTAGAAAAGCCTTATTACTCGGTTTAAATGCTTTTATAATCCCATTATTGAATTTATTTTGAATTTTTTTTACATTTTTTGATTAAAACAGATTGTAATTGATTGTTTGCCTCGGGAAACATGGAGTGAAAGCCATCCATAGTCAAGAAAAGTTCATTTATAGTCACTTATGCCTAGCAAAGCCTTATTACTCGGTTTAAATGCCTTTATAATCCCATTATTGAATTTATTTTGAATTGTTTTTACATTTTTTGATTAAAACAGATTGTAATTGATTGTTTGCCTCGGGAAACATGGAGCGAAAGCCATCCATTGTCAAGAAAAGATCATTTATAGCCACTCATGCCTAGAAAAGCCTTATTACTCGGTTTAAATGCCTTTATAATCCCATTATTGAATTTATTTTGAATTGTTTTTGCATTTTCTGATTAAAACAGATTGTAATTGATTGTTTGCCTCGGGAAACATGGAGCGAAAACCATCCATTGTCAAGAAAAGGTCATTTATAGTCACTCATGCCTAGAAAAGCCTTATTACTCGGTTTAAATGCCTTTATAATCCCATTATTGAATTTATTTTGAATTTTTTTTACATTTTTTGATTAAAACAGATTGTAATTGATTGTTTACCTCGGGAAACATGGAGCGAAAGCCATCCATAGTCAAGAAAAGCTCATTTATAGTCACTTATGCCTAGCAAAGCCTTATTACTCGGTTTAAATGCCTTTATAATCCCATTATTGAATTTATTTTGAATTGTTTTTATATTTTTTGATTAAAACAGATTGTAATTGATTGTTTGCCGTGGGAAACATGGAGCGAAAGCCATCCATTGTCAAGAAAAGATCATTTTAGAGTCACTCATGCCTAGAAAAGCCTTATTACTCGGTTTAAATGCCTTTATAATCCCATTATTGAAGTTATTTTGAATTGTTGTTATATTTTTTGATTAAAACAGATTGTAATTGATTGTTTGCCTTGGGAAACATGGAGCGAAAGCCATCCATCGTCAAGAAAAGTTCATTTATAGTCACTCATGCCTAGAAAAGCCTTAATACTCGTTTTAAATGCTTTTATAATCCCATAATTGAATTTAATTTGAATCTTTTTACATTTTTTGATTAAAACAGATTCTAATTGATTGTTTGCCGCGGGAAACGTGGAGGGAAAGCCATCCATTGTCAAGAAAAGATCATTTATAGTCACTCATGCCTAGAAAAGCCTTATTACTCGGTTTAAATGCCTTTATAATCCCATTATTGAATTTATTTTGAATTTTTTTTACATTTTTTGATTAAAACAGATTGTAATTGGTTGTTTACCTCGGGAAACATGGAGCGAAAGCCATCCATTGTCAAGAAAAGATCATTTATAGTTACTCATGCCTAGAAAAGCCTTATTAAATGCCTTTATAATCCCATTATTGAATTTATTTTAAATTTTTTTTACATTTTTTGATTAAAACATATTGTAATTGATTGTTTCCCTCGGTAAACATGGAGCAAAACCCATCCATTGTCAAGAATAGATCATTTATAGTCACTTATGCCTAAAAAAGCCTTATTACTCGGTTTAAATGCTTTTTAAATCCTATTATTGAATTTATTTTGAATTGTTTTTACATTTTTTTATTAAAACAGATTGTAATTGATTGTTTGCCTCGGGAAACATGGAGCGAAAGGCATCCATTGTCAAGAAAAGATCATTTACAGTCACTCATGCCTAGAAAAGCCTTATTACTTAGTTTAAATGCCTTTATAATCCCATTATTGAATTTATTTTGAATTGTTTTTACATTTTTTGATTAAAACAGATTGTAATTGATTGTTTGCCTCGGGAAATATGGAGCGAAAGCCATCCATTGTCAAGAAAAGATCATTTATAGTCACTCATGCCTAGATAAGCCTTATTACTCGGTTTAAATGCCTTTATAATCCCATTATTGAATTTATTTTGAATTGTTTTTACATTTTTTTATTAAAACAGATTGTATTTGATTGTTTGCCTCGGGAAACATGGAGCGAAAGCCATCCATTGTCAAGAAAAGATCATTTATAGTCACTCATGCCTAGAAAAGCCTTATTACTCGGTTGAAATGCCTTTATAATCCCATTATTGAATTTATTTTCAATTGTTTTTATATTTTTTGATTAAAACAGATTGTAATTGATTGTTTGCCGTGGGAAAGATGGAGCGAAAGCCATCCATTGTCAAGAAAAGATCATTTATAGTCACTCATGCCTAGAAAAGCCTTATTACTCGGTTTAAATGCCTTTATAATCCCATTATTGAATTTATTTTGAATTTTTTTTACATTTTTTGATTAAAACATATTGTATTTGATTGTTTCCCTCGGTAAACATGGAGAAAAACCCATCCATTGTCAAGAATAGATCATTTATAGTCACCTATGCCTGAAAAAGCCTTATTACTCGGTTTAAATGCTTTTTAAATCCAATTATTGAATTTATTTTGAATTGTTTTTACATTTTTTGATTAAAACAGATTGTAATTGATTGTTTGCCTCGGGAAACATGGAGCGAAAGCCATCCATTGTCAAGAAACGATCATTTACAGTCACTCATGCCTAGAAAAGCCTTATTACTTAGTTTAAATGCCTTTATAATCCCATTATTGAGTTTATTTTGAATTGTTTTTACATTTTTTGATTAAAACAGATTGTAATTGATTGTTTGCCTCTAGAAATATGGAGCGAAAGCCATCCATTGTCAAGAAAAGATCATTTATAGCCACTCATGCCTAGATAAGCCTTATTACTCGGTTTAAATGCCTTTATAATCCCATTATTGAATTTATTTTGAATTGTTTTTACATTTTTTGATTAAAACAGATTGTAATTGATTGTTTGCCTTGGGAAACATGGAGCGAAAGCCATCCATTGTCAAGAAAAGATCATTTATAGTCACTCATGCCTAGAAAAGCCTTATTACTCGGTTTAAATGCCTTTATAATACCATTATTGAATTTATTTTGAATTTTTTTTACATTTTTTGATTAAAACATATTGTAATTGATTGTTTCCCTCGGTAAACATGGAGCAAAACCCATCCATTGTCAAGAATAGATCATTTATAGCCACTCATGCCTAGAAAAGCCTTATTACTCGGTTTAAATGCCTTTATAATCCCATTATTGAATTTATTTTGAATTGTTTTTATATTTTTTGATTAAAAGAGATTGTAATTGATTGTTTACCGTGGGAAACATGGAGCGAAAGCCATCCATTGTCAAGAAAAGATCATATATAGTCACTCTTGCCTAGAAAAGCCTTATTACTCGGTTTAAATGCCTTTATAATCCCATTATTGAATTTATTTTGAAATTTTTATACATTTTTTGACTAAAACAGATTGTAATTTATTGTTTACCTCAGGAAACATGGAGCGAAAACCATCCATAGTCAAGAAAAGTTCATTTATAGTCACTTATGCCTAGCAAAGCCTTATTACTCGGTTTAAATCCCTTTATAATCCCATTATTGAATTTATTTTGAATTGTTTTTATATTTTTTGATTAAAACAGATTGTAATTGATTGTTTGCCGTGGGAAACATGGAGCGAAAGCCATCCATTGTCAAGAAAAGATCATTTATAGCCACTCATGCCAAGAAAAGCCTTATTACTCGGTTTAAATGCCTTTATAATCCCATTATTGAATTTATTTTGAATTTTTTTTACATTTTTTAATTAAAACATATTGTAATTGATTGTTTGCCTCGGTAAACATGGAGCAAAACCCATCCATTGTCAAGAATAGATCATTTATAGTCACTTATGCCTAAAAAAGCCTTATTACTCGATTTAAATGCTTTTTAAATCCCATTATTGAATTTATTTTGAATTGTTTTTACATTTTTTGATTACAACAGATTGTAATTGATTGTTTTCCTCGGGAAACACGAAGCGAAAGCCATCGACTGTCAGGAAAAGATCATTTACAGTCACTCATGCCTAGAAAAGCCTTATTACTTAGTTTAAATGCCTTTATAATCCCATTATTGAGTTTATTTTGAATTGTTTTTACATTTTTTGATTAAAACAGATTGTAATTGATTGTTTGCCTCGGGCAATATGGAGCGAAAGCCATCCATTGTCAAGAAAAGATCATTTATAGTCACTCATGCCCAGATAAGCCTTATTACTCGATTTAAATGCCTTTATAATCCCATTATTGAATTTATTTTGAATTGTTTTTAAATTTTTTGATTAAAACAGATTGTTTCCCTTGGGAAACATGGAGCGAAAGCCATCCATTGTCAAGAAAAGATCATTTATAGTCACTCATGCCTAGAAAAGCCTTATTACTCGGTTTAAATGCCTTTATAATCCCATTATTGAATTTATTTTGAATTTTTTTTACATTTTTTTATTAAAACATATTGTAATTGATTGTTTCCCTCGGTAAACATGGAGCAAAACCCATCCATTGTCAAGAATAGATCATTTATAGTCACTTATGCCTAAAAAAGCCTTATTACTCGGTTTAAATGCTTTTTAAATCCCATTATTGAATTTATTTTGAATTGTTTTTACATTTTTTGATTAAAACAGATTGTAATTGATTGTTTGCCTCGGGAAACATGGAGCGAAAGCCATCCATTGTCAAGAAAAGATCATTTACAGTCACTCATGCCTTGAAAAGCCTTATTACTTAGTTTAAATGCCTTTATAATCCCATTATTGAGTTTATTTTGAATTTTTTTTACATTTTTTGATTAAAACAGATTGTAATTGATTGTTTGCCTCGGGAAATATGGAGCGAAAGCCATCCATTGTCAAGAAAAGATCATTTATAGTCACTCATGCCTAGATAAGCCTTATTACTCGGTTTAAATGCCTTTATAATCCCATTATTGAATTTATTTTGAATTGTTTTTACATTTTTTGATTAAAACAGATTGTAATTGATTGTTTGCCTCGGGAAACATGGAGCGAAAGCCATCCATTGTCAAGAAAAGATCATTTACAGTCACTCATGCCTAGAAAATCCTTATTACTTAGTTTAAATGCCTTTATAATCCCATTATTGAGTTTATTTTGAATTGTTTTTACATTTTTTGATTAAAACAGATTGTAATTGATTGTTTTCCTCGGGAAATATGGAGCGAAAGCCATCCATTGTCAAGAAAAGATCATTTATAGTCACTCATGCCTAGATAAGGCTTATTACTCGGTTTAAATGCCTTTATAATCCCATTATTGAATTTATTTTAAATTGTTTTTACATTTTTTGATTAAAACAGATTGTAATTGATTGTTTGCCTCGGGAAACATGGAGCGAAAGCCATCCATTTTCAAGAAAAGATCATTTATAGTCACTCATGCCTAGAAAAGCCTTATTTCTCGGTTTAAATGCCTTTATAATCCCATTATTGACTTTATTTTGAATTTTTTTTACATTTTTTGATTAAAACATATTGTAATTGTTTGTTTGCCTCGGGAAACATGGAGCAAAACCCATCCATTGTCAATAATAGATCATTTATAGTCACTTATGCCTAAAAAAGCCTTATTACTCGGTTTAAATGCTTTTTAAATCCCATTATTGAATTTATTTTGAATTGTTTTTACATTTTTTGATTAAAACAGATTGTAATTGATTGTTTGCCTCGGGAAACATGGAGCGAAAGCCATCCATTGTCAAGAAAAGATCATTTACAGTCACTCATGCCTAGAAAAGCCTTATTACTTAGTTTAAATGCCTTTATAATCCCATTATTGAGTTTATTTTGAATTGTTTTTACATTTTTTGATTAAAACAGATTGTAATTGATTGTTTGCCTCGGGAAATATGGAGCGAAAGCCATCCATTGTCAAGAAAAGATCATTTATAGTCACTCATGCCTAGATAAGCCTTATTACTCGGTTTAAATGCCTTTATAATCCCATTATTGAATTTATTTTGAATTGTTTTTACATTTTTTGATTAAAACATATTGTAATTGATTGTGTGCCTCGGGAAACATGGAGCGAAAGCCATCTATTTTCAAGAAAAGATCATTTATAGTCACTCATGCCTAGAAAAAGACTTATTTCTCGGTTTAAATGCCTTTATAATCCCATTATTGAATTTATTTTGAATTGTTTTTACATTTTTTGATTAAAACATATTGTAATTGATTGTTTGCCTCAGGAAACATGGAGGGAAAGCCATCCATTGTCAAGAAAAGATCATTTATAGTCACTCATGCCTAGAAAAGCCTTATTACTCGGTTTAAATGCCTTTATAATCTCAATATTGAATTTATTTTGAATTTTTTTTACATTTTTTGATTAAAACATATTGTAATTGATTGTTTGCCTCGGGAAACATGGAGCAAAACCCATCCATTGTCAAGAATAGATCATTTATAGTCACTTATGCCTACAAAAGCCTTATTACTCGGTTTAAATGCTTTTATAATCCCATTATTGAATTTATTTTGAATTGTTTTTACATTTTGTGATTAAAACAGATCTTAATTGATTGTTTGCCTCGGGAAACATGGAACGAAAGCCATCCATTGTCAAGAAAAGATCATTTATAGTCACTCATGCCTCGAAAAGCCTTATTACTTAGTTTAAATGCCTTTATAATCCCATTATTGAATTTATTTTGAATTATTTTTACATTTTTTGATTAAAACAGATTGTAATTGATTGTTTGCCTCGGGAAACATGGAGCGAAAGCCATCCATTGTCAAGAAAAGATCATTTACAGTCACTCATGCCTAGAAAAGCCTTATTACTTAGTTTAAATGCCTTTATAATCCCATTATTGAGTTTATTTTGAATTGTTTTTACATTTTTTGATTAAAACAGATTGTAATTGATTGTTTGCCTCGGGAAACATGGAGCGAAAACCATCCATTGTCAAGAAAAGATCATTTATAGTCACTCATGCCTAGAAAAGCCTTATTACTCGGTTTAAATGTTTTTATAATCCCATTATTGAATTTATTTTGAAATTTTTTTACTTTTTTTGATTAAAACATATTGTAATTGTTTGCTTGCCTCGGGAAACATGGAGTAAAACCCATCCATTGTCAAGAATAGATCATTTATAGTCACTTATACCTAAAAAAGCCTTATTACTCGGTTTCAATGCCTTTATAATCCCATTATTGAATTTATTTTGAATTATTTTTACATTTTTTGATTAAAACAGATTGTAATTGATTGTTTGCCTCGGGAAACATGGAGCGAAAGCCATCCATTGTCAAGAAAAGATCATTTACAGTCACTCATGCCTAGAAAAGCCTTATTACTTAGTTTAAATGCCTTTATAATCCCATTATTGAGTTTATTTTAAATTGTTTTTACATTTTTTGATTAAAACAGATTGTAATTGATTGTTTGCCTCGGGAAATATGGAGCGAAAGCCATCCATTGTCAAGAAAAGATCATTTATAGTCACTCATGCCTAGATAAGCCTTATTACTCGGTTTAAATGCCTTTATGATCCCATTATTGAATTTATTTTGAATTGTTTTTACATTTTTTGATTAAAACAGATTGTAATTGATTGTTTGCCTCGGGAAACATGGAGCGAAAGCCATCCATTTTCAAGAAAAGATCATTTATAGTCAGTCATGCCTAGAAAAGCCTTATTTCTCGGTTTAAATGCCTTTATCATCCCATTATTGAATTTGTTTTGAATTTTTTTTACATTTTTTGATTAAAACATATTGTAATTGTTTGCTTGCCTCGGGAAACATGGAGTAAAACCCATCCATTGTCAAGAATAGATCATTTATAGTCACTTATACCTAAAAAAGCCTTATTACTCGGTTTCAATGCCTTTATAATCCCATTATTGAATTTATTTTGAAATCTTTTTACATTTTTTGATTAAAACATATTGTAATTGATTGTTTGCCTCGGGAAACATGGAGCGAAAGCCATCCATTGTCAAGAAAAGATCATTTATAGTCACTCATGCCTAGAAAAGCCTTATTACTCGGTTTAAATGCCTTGATAATCCCATTATTGAATTTATTTTGAATTGTTTTTACATTTATTGATTAAAACAGATTGTAATTGATTGTTTGCCTCGGGAAATATGGAGCGAAAGTAATCCATTGTCAAGAAAAGATCATTTACAGTCACTCATGCCTAGAAAAGCCTTATTACTTAGTTTAAATGCCTTTATAATCCCATTATTGAGTTTATTTTGAATTGTTTTTACATTTTTTGATTAAAACAGATTGTAATTGATTGTTTGCCTCGGGAAATATGGAGCGAAATCCATCCATTGTCAAGAAAAGATCATTTATAGTCACTCATGCCTAGATAAGCCTTATTACTCGGTTTAAATGCCTTTATAATCCCATTATTGAATTTATTCTGAATTGTTTTTACATTTTTTGATTAAAACATATTGTAATTGATTGTTTGCCTCGGGAAACATGGAGCGAAAGCCATCCATTTTCAAGAAAAGATCATTTATAGTCACTCATGCCTAGAAAAGCCTTATTACTCGGTTTAAAAGCCTTTATAATCCCATTATTGAATTTATTTTGAATTTTTTTTACATTTTTTGATTAAAACTTATTGTAATTGATTGTTTGCCTTGGGAAACATGGAGCAAAACCAATCCATTGCCAAGAATAGATCATTTATAGTCACTTATGCCTAGAAAAGCCTTATTACTCGGTTTAAATGCTTTTATAATCACATTATTGAATTTATTTTGAATTGTTTTTACATTTTTTTATTAAAACAGATTGTAATTGATTGTTTGCCTCAGGAAACATGGAGCGAAAGCCATCCATTGTCAAGAAAAGATCATTTATAGTCACTCATGCCTAGAAAAGCCTTATTACTTAGTTTAAATGCCTTTATAATCCCATTATTGAATTTATTTTGAATTGTTTTTACATTTTTGATTAAAACAGATTGTAATTGATTGTTTGGCTAGGGAAATATGGAGCGAAAGCCATCCATTGTCAAGAAAAGATCATTTATAGTCACTCATGCCTAGAAAAGCCTTATTACTCGGTTTAAATGCCTTTATAATCCCATTATTGAATTTATTTTGAATTGTTTTTACATTTTTTGATTAAAATAGATTGTAATTGATTGTTTGCCTCGGGAAACATGGAGCGAAAACCATCCATTGTCAAGAAAAGATCATTTATAGTCACTCATGCCTAGAAAAGCCTTATTACTTAGTTTAAATGCCTTTATAATCCCATTATTGAATTTATTTTGAATTGTTTTTACATTTTTGATTAAAACAGATTGTAATTGATTGTTTGGCTCGGGAAATATGGAGCGAAAGCCATCCATTGTCAAGAAAAGATCATTTATAGTCACTCATGCCTAGAAAAGCCTTGTTACTCTGTTTAAATGCCTTTATAATCCCATTATTGAATTTATTTTGAATTGTTTTTACATTTTTTGATTAAAACAGATTGTAATTGATTGTTTGCCTCAGGAAACATGGAGCGAAAGCCATCCATTGTCATGAAAAGATCATTTATAGTCACTCATGCCTAGAAAAGCCTTATTACTTAGTTTAAATGCCTTTATAATCCCATTATTGAATTTATTTTCAATTGTTTTTACATTTTTGATTAAAACAGATTGTAATTGATTGTTTGGCTCGGGAAATATGGAGCGAAAGCCATCCATTGTCAAGAAAAGATCATTTATAGTCACTCATGCCTACAAAAGCCTTATTACTCGGTTTAAATGCCTTTATAATCCCATTATTGAATTTATTTTGAATTGTTTTTACATTTTTTGATTAAAACAGATTGTAATTGATTGTTTGCCTCGGGAAACATGGAGCGAAAACCATCCATTGTCAAGAAAAGATCATTTATAGTCACTCATGCCTAGAAAAGCCTTATTACTCGGTTTAAATGCCTTTATAATCCCATTATTGAATTTATTTTGAATTGTTTTTACATTTTTTGATTAAAACAGATTGTAATTGATTGTTTGCCTCGGGAAACATGGAGCGAAAGCCATCCATTGTCAAGAAAAGATCATTTATAGTCACTCATGCCTAGAAAAGCCTTATTACTCGGTTTAAATGCCTTTATAATCCCATTATTGAATTTATTTTGAATTTTTTTTACATTTTTTGATTAAAACAGATTGTAATTGATTGTTTACCTCGGGAAACATGGAGCGAAAGCCATCCATAGTCAAGAAAAGTTCATTTATAGTCACTTATGCCTAGCAAAGCCTTATTACTCGGTTTAAATGCCTTTATAATCCCATTATTGAATTTATTTTGAATTTTTTTTACATTTTTTGATTAAAACATATTGTAATTGATTGTTTGCCTCGGGAAACATGGAGCGAAAGCCATCCATTGTCAAGAAAAGATCATTTATAGTCACTCATGCCTAGAAAAGCCTTATTACTCGGTTTAAATGCCTTTATAATCTCATTATTGCATTTATTTTGAATTTTTTTTACATTTTTTGATTAAAACATATTGTAATTGATTGTTTGCCTCGGGAAACATGGAGCAAAACCCATCCATTGTCAAGAATAGATCATTTATAGTCACTTATGCCTAAAAAAGCCTTATTACTCGGTTTAAATGCTTTTATAATCCCATTATTGAATTTATTTTGAATTGTTTTTACATTTTTTGATTAAAACAGATTGTAATTGATTGTTTGCCTCGGGAAACATGGAGCGAAAACCATCCATTGTCAAGAAAAGATCATTTATAGTCACTCATGCCTAGAAAAGCCTTATTACTCGGTTTAAATGCCTTTATAATCCCATTATTGAATTTATTTTGAATTGTTTTTACATTTTTTGATTAAAACAGATTGTAATTGATTGTTTGCCTCGGGAAACATGGAGCGAAAACCATCCATTGTCAAGAAAAGATCATTTATAGTCACTCATGCCTAGAAAAGCCTTATTACTCGGTTTAAATGCCTTTATAATCCCATTATTGAATTTATTTTGAATTGTTTTTACATTTTTTGATTAAAACAGATTGTAATTGATTGTTTGCCTCGGGAAACATGGAGCGAAAGCCATCCATTGTCAAGAAAAGATCATTTATAGTCACTCATGCCTAGAAAAGCCTTATTACTCGGTTTAAATGCCTTTATAATCCCATTATTGAATTTATTTTGAATTTTTTTTACATTTTTTGATTAAAACAGATTGTAATTGATTGTTTACCTCGGGAAACATGGAGCGAAAGCCATCCATAGTCAAGAAAAGTTCATTTATAGTCACTTATGCCTAGCAAAGCCTTACTACTCGGTTTAAATGCCTTTATAATCCCATTATTGAATTTATTTTGAATTTGTTTTACATTTTTTGATTAAAACATATTGTAATTGATTGTTTGCCTCGGGAAACTTGGAGCGAAAGCCACCCATTGTCAAGAAAAGTTCATTTATAGTCACTTATGCCTAGCAAAGCCTTATTACTCGGTTTAAATGCCTTTATAATCCCATTATTGAATTTATTTTGAATTGTTTTTATATTTTTTGATTAAAACAGATTGTAATTGATTGTTTGCCGTGGGAAACATGGAGCGAAAGCCATCCATTGTCAAGAAAAGATCATTTATAGCCACTCATGCCTAGAAAAGCCTTATTACTCGGTTTAAATGCCTTTATAATCCCATTATTGAATTTATTTTGAATTTTTTTTACATTTTTTGATTAAAACATATTGTAATTGATTGTTTGCCTCGGGAACATGGAGCAAAACCCATCCATTGTCAAGAATAGATCATTTATAGTCACTTATGCCTAGCAAAGCCTTATTACTCGGTTTAAATGCCTTTATAATTCCATTATTGAATTTATTTTGAATTTTTTTTACATTTTTTTATTAAAACATATTGTAATTGATTGTTTGCCTCCGGAAACTTGGAGCGAAAGCCATCCATAGTCAAGAAAAGTTCATTTATAGTCACTTATGCCTAGCAAAGCCTTATTACTCGGTTTAAATGCCTTTATAATCCCATTATTGAATTTATTTTGAATTTTTTTTACATTTTTTGATTAAAACATATTGTAATTGATTGTTTGCCTCGGGAAACATGGAGCGAAAGCCATCCATTGTCAAGAAAAGATCATTTATAGTCACTCATGCCTAGAAAAGCCTTATTACTCGGTTTAAATGCCTTTATAATCCCATTATTGAATTTATTTTGAATTTTTTTTACATTTTTTGATTAAAACAGATTGTAATTGATTGTTTACCTCGGGAAACATGGAGCGAAAGCCATCCATAGTCAAGAAAAGTTCATTTATAGTCACTTATGCCTAGCAAAGCCTTACTACTCGGTTTAAATGCCTTTATAATCCCATTATTGAATTTATTTTGAATTTGTTTTACATTTTTTGATTAAAACATATTGTAATTGATTGTTTGCCTCGGGAAACTTGGAGCGAAAGCCACCCATTGTCAAGAAAAGTTCATTTATAGTCACTTATGCCTAGCAAAGCCTTATTACTCGGTTTAAATGCCTTTATAATCCCATTATTGAATTTATTTTGAATTGTTTTTATATTTTTTGATTAAAACAGATTGTAATTGATTGTTTGCCGTGGGAAACATGGAGCGAAAGCCATCCATTGTCAAGAAAAGATCATTTATAGCCACTCATGCCTAGAAAAGCCTTATTACTCGGTTTAAATGCCTTTATAATCCCATTATTGAATTTATTTTGAATTTTTTTTACATTTTTTGATTAAAACATATTGTAATTGATTGTTTGCCTCGGGAAACATGGAGCGAAAGCCATCCATTGTCAAGAAAAGATCATTTATAGCCACTCATGCCTAGAAAAGCCTTATTACTCGGTTTAAATGCCTTTATAATCCCATTATTGAATTTATTTTGAATTTTTTTTACATTTTTTGATTAAAACATATTGTAATTGATTGTTTGCCTCGGGAACATGGAGCAAAACCCATCCATTGTCAAGAATAGATCATTTATAGTCACTTATGCCTAGCAAAGCCTTATTACTCGGTTTAAATGCCTTTATAATTCCATTATTGAATTTATTTTGAATTTTTTTTACATTTTTTTATTAAAACATATTGTAATTGATTGTTTGCCTCCGGAAACTTGGAGCGAAAGCCATCCATAGTCAAGAAAAGTTCATTTATAGTCACTTATGCCTAGCAAAGCCTTATTACTCGGTTTAAATGCCTTTATAATCCCATTATTGAATTTATTTTGAATTTTTTTTACATTTTTTGATTAAAACATATTGTAATTGATTGTTTGCCTCGGGAAACATGGAGCGAAAGCCATCCATTGTCAAGAAAAGATCATTTATAGTCACTCATGCCTAGAAAAGCCTTATTACTCGGTTTAATTGCCTTTATAATCTTATTATTGAATTTATTTTGAATTTTTTTTACATTTTTTGATTAAAACATATTGTAATTGATTGTTTGCCTCGGGAAACATGGAGCAAAACCCATCCATTGTCAAGAATAGATCATTTATAGTCACTTATGCCTAAAAAAGCCTTATTACTCGGTTTAAATGCTTTTATAATCCCATTATTGAATTTATTTTGAATTGTTTTTACATTTTTTGATTAAAACAGATCTTAATTGATTGTTTGCCTCGGGAAACATGGAGCGAAAGCCATCCATTGTCAAGAAAAGATCATTTATAGTCACTCATGCCTCGAAAAGCCTTATTACTTAGTTTAAATGCCTTTGTAATCCCATTATTGAATTTATTTTGAATTGTTTTTACATTTTTTGATTAAAACAGATCTTAATTGATTGTTTGCCTCGGGAAACATGGAGCGAAAGCCATCCATTGTCAAGAAAAGATCATTTACAGTCACTCATGGCTAGAAAAGCCTTATTACTTAGTTTAAATGCCTTTATAATCACATTATTGAGTTTATTTTAAATTGTTTTTACATTTTTTGATTAAAACAGATTGTAATTGATTGTTTGCCTCGGGAAATATGGAGCGAAAGCCATCCATTGTCAAGAAAAGATCATTTATAGTCACTCATGCCTAGATAAGCCTTATTACTCGGTTTAAATGCCTTTATAATCCCATTATTGAATTTATTTTGAATTGTTTTTACATTTTTTGATTAAAACAGATTGTAATTGATTGTTTGCCTCGTGAAACATGGAGCGAAAGCCATCCATTTTCAAGAAAAGATCATTTATAGTCACTCATGCCTAGAAAAGCCTTATTTCATGGTTTAAATGCCTTTATCATCCCATTATTGAATTTGTTTTGAATTTTTTTTACATTTTTTGATTAAAACATATTGTAATTGTTTGCTTGCCTCGGGAAACGTGGAGCAAAACCCATCCATTGTCAAGAATAGATCATTTATAGTCACTTGTGCCTAAAAAAGCCTTATTACTCGGTTTAAATGCCTTTATACTCCCATTATTGAATTTATTTTGAATTTTTTTTACATTTTTTGATTAAAACATATTGTAATTGATTGTTTGCCTCGGGAAACATGGAGCGAAAGCCATCCATTGTCAAGAAAAGGTCATTTATAGTCACTCATGCCTAGAAAAGCCTTATTACTCGGTTTAAATGCCTTTATAATCCCATTATTGAATTTATTTTGAATTGTTTTTACATTTTTTGATTAAAACAGATTGTAATTGATTGTTTGCCTTCGGAAACACGGAGCGAAAGCCATCCATTGTCAAGAAAAGATCATTTATAGTCACTCATGCCTAGAAAAGCCTTACTACTCGGTTTAAATGCCTTTATAATCCCATTATTGAATTTATTTTGAATTGTTTTTACATTTTTTGATTAAAACATATTGTAATTGATTGTTTGCCTCGGGAAACATGGAGTGAAAGCCATCCATTGTCAAGAAAAGATCATTTATAGTCACTCATGCCTAGAAAAGCCTTATTACTCGGTTTAAATGCCTTTATAATCTCATTATTGAATTTATTTTGAATTTTTTTTACATTTTTTGATTAAAACATATTGTAATTGATTGTTTGCCTCGGGAAACATGGAGCAAAACCCATCCATTGTAAAGAATAGATCATTTACAGTCACTTATGCCTAGAAAAGCCTTATTACTCGGTTTAAAGGCATTTATAATCCCATTATTGAATTTATTTTGATTTGTTTTTACATTTTTTGATTAAAACAGATCTTAATTGATTGTTTGCCTCGGGAAACATAGAGCGAAAGCCATCCATTGTCAAGAAAAGATCATTTATAGTCACTCATGCCTCGAAAAGCCTTATTACTTAGTTTAAATGCCTTTGTAATCCCATTATTGAATTTATTTTGAATTGTTTTTACATTTTTTGATTAAAACAGATTGTAATTGATTGTTTGCCTCGGGAAACATGGAGCGAAAGCCATCCATTGTCAAGAAAAGATCATTTACAGTCACTCATGCCTAGAGAAGCCTTATTACTTAGTTTAAATGCCTTTATAATCCCATTATTGAGTTTATTTTGAATTGTTTTTACATTTTTTGATTAAAACAGATTGTAATTGATTGTTTGCCTCGGGAAATATGGAGCGAAAGCCATCCATTGTCAAGAAAAGATCATTTATAGTCACTCATGCCTAGATAAGCCTTATTACTCGGTTTAAATGCCTTTATAATCCCATTATTGAATTTATTTTGAATTGTTTTTACATTTTTTGATTAAAACAGATTGTAATTGATTGTTTGCCTCGGGAAACATGGAGCGAAAGCCATCCATTTTCAAGAAAAGATCATTTATAGTCACTCATGCCTAGAAAAGCCTTATTTCATGGTTTAAATGCCTTTATCATCCCATTATTGAATTTGTTTTGAATTTTTTTTACATTTTTTGAATAAAACATATTGTAATTGTTTGCTTGCCTCGGGAAACGTGGAGCAAAACCCATCCATTGTCAAGAATAGATCATTTATAGTCACTTGTGCCTAAAAAAGCCTTATTACTCGGTTTAAATGCCTTTATAATTCCATTATTGAATTTATTTTGAATTTTTTTTTACATTTTTTGATTAAAACATATTGTAATTGATTGTTTGCCTCGGGAAACATGGAGCGAAAGCCATCCATTGTCAAGAAAAGATCATTTATAGTCACTCATGCCTAGAAAAGCCTTATTACTCGGTTTAAATGCCTTTATAATCCCATTATTGAATTTATTTTGAATTGTTTTTACATTTTTTGATTAAAACAGATTGTAATTGATTGTTTGCCTCGGGAAACATGGAGCGAAAGCCAGCCATTGTCAAGAAAAGATCATTTATAGTCACTCATGCCTAGAAAAGCCTTATTACTCGGTTTAAATGCCTTTATAATCTCATTATTGAATTTATTTTGAATTTTTTTTACATTTTTTGATTAAAACATATTGTAATTGATTGTTTGCCTCGGGAAACATGCAGCAAAACCCATCCATTGTCAAGAATAGATCATTTATAGTCACTTATGCCTAGAAAAGCCTTATTACTCGGTTTAAATGCTTTTATAATCCCATTATTGAATTTATTTTGAATTGTTTTTACATTTTTTGATTAAAACAGATCTTAATTGATTGTTTGCCTCGGGAAACATGGAGCGAAAGCCATCCATTGTCAAGAAATGATCGTTTATAGTCACTCATGCCTCGAAAAGCCTTATTACTTAATTTAAATGCCTTTATAATCCCATTATTGAATTTATTTTGAATTGTTTTTACATTTTTTGATTAAAACAGATTGTAATTGATTGTTTGCTTCGGGAAATATGGAGCGAAAGCCATCCATTGTCAAGAAAAGATCATTTATAGTCACTCATGCCTAGAAAAGCCTTATTACTCGGTTTAAATGCCTTTATAATCCCATTATTGAATTTATTTTGAATTGTTTTTACATTTTTTGATTAAAACAGATTGTAATTGATTGTTTGCCTCGGGAAACACGGAGCGAAAGCCATCCATTGTCAAGAAAAGATCATTTATAGTCACTCATGCCTAGAAAAGCTTTATTACTCGGTTTAAATGCCTTTATAATCCCATTATTGAATTTATTTTGAATTTTTTTTACATTTTTTGATCAAAACATATTGTGATTGATTGTTTGCCTCGGGAAACATGGAGCGAAAACCATCCATTGTCAAGAAAATATAATTTATAGTCACTCATGCCTAGAAAAGCCTTATTACTTAGTTTAAATGCCTTTATAATCGCATTATTGAATTTATTTTGAATTGTTTTTACATTTTTGATTAAAACATATTGTAATTGATTGTTTGCCTCGGGAAATATGGAGCGAAAGCCATCCATTGTCAAGAAAAGATCATTTATAGCCACTCATGCCTAGAAAAGCCTTATTACTCGGTTTAAATGCCTTTATAATCCCATTATTGAATTTATTTTGAATTATTTTTACATTTTTTGATTAAAACAGATTGTAATTGATTGTTTGCCTCGGGAAACATGGAGCGAAAACCATCGATTGTCAAGAAAAGATCATTTATAGTCACTCATGCCTAGAAAAGCCTTATTACTCGGTTTAAATGCCTTTATAATCCCATTATTGAATTTATTTTGAATTGTTTTTACATTTTTTGATTAAAACAGATTGTAATTGATTGTTTGCCTCGGGAAACATGGAGCGAAAACCATCCATTGTCAAGAAAAGATCATTTATAGTCACTCATGCCTAGAAAAGCCTTATTACTCGGTTTAAATGCCTTTATAATCCCATTATTGAATTTATTTTGAATTGTTTTTACATTTTTTGATTAAAACAGATTGTAATTGATTGTTTGCCTCGGGAAACATGGAGCGAAAGCCATCCATTGTCAAGAAAAGATCATTTATAGTCACTCATGCCTAGAAAAGCCTTATTACTCGGTTTAAATGCCTTTATAATCCCATTATTGAATTTATTTTGAATTGTTTTTACATTTTTTGATTAAAACAGATTGTAATTGATTGTTTGCCTCGGGAAACATGGAGCGAAAGCCATCCATTGTCAAGAAAAGATCATTTATAGTCACTCATGCCTAGAAAAGCCTTATTACTCGGTTTAAATGCCTTTATAATCTCATTATTGAATTTATTTTGATTTTTTTTTACATTTTTTGATTAAAACATATTGTAATTGATTGTTTGCCTCGGGAAACATGGAGCAAAACCCATCCATTGTCAAGAATAGATCATTTATAGTCACTTATGCCTAGAAAAGCCTTATTACTAGGTTTAAATGCTTTTATAATCCCATTATTGAATTTATTTTGAATTGTTTTTACATTTTTTGATTAAAACAGATTGTAATTGATTGTTTGCCGCGAGAAACATGGAGCGAAAGTCATCCATTGTCAAGAAAAGATCATTTATAGTCACTCATGCCTAGAAAAGCCTTATTACTCGGTTTAAATGCCTTTATAATCCCATTATTGAATTTATTTTGAATTGTTTTTACATTTTTTGATTAAAACAGATTGTAATTGATTGTTTGCCTCGGGAAACATGGAGCAAAAGTCATCCATTTTCAAGAAAAGATCATTTATAGTCACTCATGCCTAGAAAAGCCTTATTTCTCGGTTTAAATGCCTTTATAATCCCATTATTGAATTTATTTTGAATTTTTGTTACATTTTTTGATTAAAACAGATTGTAATTGATTGTTTGCCTCGGGAAATATGGAGCGAAAGCCATCCATTGTCAAGAAAAGATCATTTATAGTCACTCATGCCTAGATAAGCCTTATTACTCGGTTTAAATGCCTTTATAATCCCATTATTGAATTTATTTTGAATTGTTTTACATTTTTTGATTAAAACAGATTGTAATTGATTGTTTGCCTCGGGAAACATGGAGCAAAAGCCATCCATTTTCAAGAAAAGATCACTTATAGTCACTCATGCCTAGAAAAGCCTTATTTCTCGGTTTAAATGCCTTTATAATCCCATTATTGAATTTATTTAGAATTTTTTTTACATTTTTTGATTAAAACATATTGTAATTGTTTGTTTGCCTCGGGAAACATGGAGCAAAACCCATCCATTGTCAAGAATAGATCATTTATAGTCACTTATGCCTAAAAAAGCCTTACTACTCGGTTTAAATGCCTTTATAATCCCATTATTGAATTTATTTTGAATTTTTTTACATTTTTTGATTAAAACATATTGTAATTGATTGTTTGCCTCGGGAAACATGGAGCGAAAGCCATCCATTGTCAAGAAAAGATCATTTATAGTCACTCATGCCTAGAAAAGCCTTATTACTAGGTTTAAATGCCTTTATAATCTCATTATTGAATTTATTTTGAATTTTTTTTACATTTTTTGATTAAAACATATTGTAATTGATTGTTTGCCTCGGGAAACATGGAGCAAAACCCATCCATTGTCAAGAAAAGATCATTTATAGTCACTCATGCCTCGAAAAGCCTTATTACTTAGTTTAAATGCCTTTGTAGTCCCATTATTGAATTTATTTTGAATTGTTTTTACATTTTTTGATTAAAACAGATTGTAATTGATTGTTTGCCTCGGGAAACATGGAGCGAAAGCCATCCATTGTCAAGAAAAGATCATTTACAGTCACTCATGCCTAGAAAAGCCTTATTACTTAGTTTAAATGCCTTTATAATCCCATTATTGAATTTATTTTGAATTGTTTTTACATTTTATGATTAAAACAGATTGTAATAGATTGTTTGCCTCGGGAAACATGGAGCGAAAGCCATCCATTGTCAAGAAAAGATCATTTATAGTCACTCATGCCTAGAAAAGCCTTATTACTTAGTTTAAATGCCTTTATAATCCCATTATTGAATTTATTTTGAATTGTTTTTACATTTTTGATTAAAACAGATTGTAATTGATTGTTTGCCTCGGGAAATATGGAGCGAAAGCCATCCATTGTCAAGAAAAGATCATTTATAGGCACTCATGCATAGAAAAGCCTTATTTCTCGGTTTAATGGCCTTTATAATCCCTTTATTGAATTTATTTTGAATTGTTTTTACATTTTTTGATTAAAACAGATTGTAATTGATTGTTTGCCTCGGGAAACATGGAGCGAAAGCCATCCATTGTCAAGAAAAGATCATTTATAGCCACTCATGCCTAGAAAAGTCTTATTACTCGGTTTAAATGCCTTTATAATCCCATTATTGAATTTATTTTGAATTGTTTTTATATTTATTGATTAAAAGAGATTGTAATTGATTGTTTGCCGTGGGAAACATGGAGCGAAAGCCATCCATTGTCAAGAAAAGATCATTTATAGTCACTCATGCCTAGAAAAGCCTTATTACTCGGTTTAAATGCCTTTATAATCCCATTATTGAATTTATTTTGAAATTTTTATACATTTTTTGATTAAAACAGATTGTAATTTATTGTTTACCTCGGGAAACATGGAGCGAAAGCCATCCATAGTCAAGAAAAGTTCATTTATAGTCACCTATGCCTAGCAAAGCCTTATTACTCGGTTTAAATGCCTTTATAATCCCATTATTGAATTTCTTTTGAATTTTTTTTATATTTTTTGATTAAAACAGATTGTAATTGATTGTTTGCCGTGGGAAACATGGAGCGAAAGCCATCCATTGTCAAGAAAAGATCATTTATAGCCACTCATGCCTAGAAAAGCCTTATTACTCGGTTTAAATGCCTTTATAATCCCATTATTGAATTTATTTTGAATTTTTTTTACATTTTTTGATTAAAACATATTGTAATTGATTGTTTGCCTCGGTAAACATGGAGCAAAACCCATCCATTGTCAAGAATAGATCATTTATAGTCACTTATGCCTAAAAAAGCCTTATTACTCGATTTAAATGCTTTTTAAATCCCATTATTGAATTTATTTTGAATTGTTTTTACATTTTTTGATTAAAACAGATTGTAATTGATTGTTTGCCTCGGGAAACATGGAGCGAAAGCCATCCACTGTCAGGAAAAGATCATTTACAGTCACTCATGCCTAGAAAAGCCTTATTACTTAGTTTAAATGCCTTTATAATCCCATTATTGAGTTTATTTTCAATTGTTTTTACATTTTTTGATTAAAACAGATTGTAATTGATTGTTTGCCTCGGGAAATATGGAGCGAAAGCCATCCATTGTCAAGAAAAGATCATTTATAGTCACTCATGCCTAGATAAGCCTTATTACTCGGTTTAAATGCCTTTATAATCCCTTTATTGAATTTATTTTGAATTGTTTTTAAATTTTTTGATTAAAACAGAATGTAATTGATTGTTTGCCTCGGGAAACATGGAGCGAAAGCCATCCATTGTCAAGAAAAGATCATTTATAGTCACTCATGCCTAGAAAAGCCTTATTACTCGGTTTAAATGCCTTTATAATCCCATTATTGAATTTATTTTGAATTTTTTTTACATTTTTTGATTAAAACATATTGTAATAGATTGTTTCCCTCGGTAAACATGGAGCAAAACCCATCCATTGTCAAGAATAGATCATTTATAGTCACTTATGCCTAAAAAAGACTTATTACTCGGTTTTAATGCTTTTTAAATCCCATTATTGAATTTATTTTGAATTGTTTTTACATTTTTTGATTAAAACAGATTGTAATTGATTGTTTGCCTCGGGAAACATGGAGCGAAAGCCATCCATTGTCAAGAAAAGATCATTTACAGTCACTCATGCCTAGAAAAGCCTTATTACTTAGTTTAAATGCCTTTATAATCCCATTATTGAGTTTATTTTGAATTGTTTTTACATTTTTTGATTAAAACAGATTGTAATTGATTGTTTGCCTCGGGAAATATGGAGCGAAAGCCATCCATTGTCAAGAAAAGATCATTTATAGTCACTCATGCCTAGATAAGCCTTATTACTCGGTTTAAATGCCTTTATAATCCCATTATTGAATTTATTTTGAATTGTTTTTACATTTTTTGATTAAAACAGATTGTAATTGATTGTTTGCCTCGGGAAACATGGAGCGAAAGCCATCCATTGTCAAGAAAAGATCATTTACAGTCACTCATGCCTAGAAAAGCCTTATTACTTAGTTTAAATGCCTTTATAATCCCATTATTGAGTTTATTTTGAATTGTTTTTACATTTTTTGATTAAAACATATTGTAATTGATTGTTTGCCTCGGGAAATATGGAGCGAAAGCCATCCATTGTCAAGAAAAGATCATTTATAGTCACTCATGCCTAGATAGGCCTTATTACTCGGTTTAAATGCCTTTATAATCCCATTATTGAATTTATTTTGAATTGTTTTTACATTTTTTGATTAAAACAGATTGTAATTGATTGTTTGCCTCGGGAAACATGGAGCGAAAGCCATCCATTTTCAAGAAAAGATCATTTATAGTCACTCATGCCTAGAAAAGCCTTATTTCTCGGTTTAAATGCCTTTATAATCCCATTATTGAATTTATTTTGAATTTTTTTTACATTTTTTGATTAAAACATATTGTAATTGTTTGTTTGCCTCGGGAAACATGGAGCAAAACCCATCCATTGTCAAGAATAGATCATTTATAGTCACTTATGCCTAAAAAAGCCTTATTACTCGGTTTAAACGCTTTTTAAATCCCATTATTGAATTTATTTTGAATTGTTTTTACATTTTTTGATTAAAACAGATTGTAATTGATTGTATGCCTCGGGAAACATGGAGCGAAAGCCATCCATTGTCAAGAAAAGATCATTTATAGTCACTCATGCCTAGAAAAGCCTTATTACTCGATTTAAATGCCTTTATAATCCCATTATTGAATTTATTTTGAATTGTTTTTACATTTTTTGATTAAAACAGATTGTAATTAATTGTTTGGCTCGGGAAATATGGAGCGAAAGCCATCCATTGTCAAGAAAAGATCATTTATAGTCACTCATGCCTAGAAAAGCCTTATTACTTAGTTTAAATGCCTTTATAATCCCATTATTGAATTTATTTTGAATTGTTTTTACATTTTTTGATTAAAACATATTGTAATTGATTGTTTGCCTCGGGAAACACGGAGCGAAAGCCATCCATTGTCAAGAAAAGATCATTTATAGTCACTCATGCCTAGAAAAGCCTTATTACTCGGTTTAAATGCCTTTATAATCCCATTATTGAATTTATTTTGAATTTTTTTTACATTTTTTGATTAAAACATATTGTAATTGATTGTTTGCCTCGGGAAACATGGAGCAAAACCCATCCATTGTCAAGAATAGATCATTTATAGTCACTTATGCCTAGACAAGCCTTATTACTCGGTTTAAATGCTTTTATAATCCCATTATTGAATTTATTTTGAATTGTTTTTACATTTTTTGATTAAAACAGATTGTAATTGATTGTTTGCCTCAGGAAACATGGAGCGAAAGCCATCCATTGTCAAGAAAAGATCATTTATAGTCACTCATGCCTAGATAGGCCTTATTACTCGGTTTAAATGCCTTTATAATCCCATTATTGAATTTATTTTGAATTGTTTTTACATTTTTTGATTAAAACAGATTGTAATTGATTGTTTGCCTCGGGAAACATGGAGCGAAAGCCATCCATTTTCAAGAAAAGATCATTTATAGTCACTCATGCCTAGAAAAGCCTTATTTCTCGGTTTAAATGCCTTTATAATCCCATTATTGAATTTATTTTGAATTTTTTTTACATTTTTTGATTAAAACATATTGTAATTGTTTGTTTGCCTCGGGAAACATGGAGCAAAACCCATCCATTGTCAAGAATAGATCATTTATAGTCACTTATGCCTAAAAAAGCCTTATTACTCGGTTTAAACGCTTTTTAAATCCCATTATTGAATTTATTTTGAATTGTTTTTACATTTTTTGATTAAAACAGATTGTAATTGATTGTATGCCTCGGGAAACATGGAGCGAAAGCCATCCATTGTCAAGAAAAGATCATTTATAGTCACTCATGCCTAGAAAAGCCTTATTACTCGATTTAAATGCCTTTATAATCCCATTATTGAATTTATTTTGAATTGTTTTTACATTTTTTGATTAAAACAGATTGTAATTAATTGTTTGGCTCGGGAAATATGGAGCGAAAGCCATCCATTGTCAAGAAAAGATCATTTATAGTCACTCATGCCTAGAAAAGCCTTATTACTTAGTTTAAATGCCTTTATAATCCCATTATTGAATTTATTTTGAATTGTTTTTACATTTTTTGATTAAAACATATTGTAATTGATTGTTTGCCTCGGGAAACACGGAGCGAAAGCCATCCATTGTCAAGAAAAGATCATTTATAGTCACTCATGCCTAGAAAAGCCTTATTACTCGGTTTAAATGCCTTTATAATCCCATTATTGAATTTATTTTGAATTTTTTTTACATTTTTTGATTAAAACATATTGTAATTGATTGTTTGCCTCGGGAAACATGGAGCAAAACCCATCCATTGTCAAGAATAGATCATTTATAGTCACTTATGCCTAGACAAGCCTTATTACTCGGTTTAAATGCTTTTATAATCCCATTATTGAATTTATTTTGAATTGTTTTTACATTTTTTGATTAAAACAGATTGTAATTGATTGTTTGCCTCAGGAAACATGGAGCGAAAGCCATCCATTGTCAAGAAAAGATCATTTATAGTCACTCATGCCTAGAAAAGCCTTATTACTCGGTTTAAATGCCTTTATAATCCCATTATTGAATTTATTTTGAATTGTTTTTACATTTTTTGATTAAAACAGATTGTAATTGATTGTTTGCCTCGGGAAACATGGAGCGAAAACCATCCATTGTCAAGAAAAGATCATTTATAGTCACTCATGCCTAGAAAAGCCTTATTACTTAGTTTAAATGCCTTTATAATCCCATTATTGAATTTATTTTGAATTGTTTTTACATTTTTGATTAAAACAGATTGTAATTGATTGTTTGCCTCGGGAAATATGGAGCGAAAGCCATCCATTGTCAAGAAAAGATCATTTATAGTCACTCATGCCTAGATAGGCCTTATTACTCGGTTTAAATGCCTTTATAATCCCATTATTGAATTTATTTTGAATTGTTTTTACATTTTTTGATTAAAACAGATTGTAATTGATTGTTTGCCTCGGGAAACATGGAGCGAAAGCCATCCATTTTCAAGAAAAGATCATTTATAGTCACTCATGCCTAGAAAAGCCTTATTACTCGGTTTAAATGCCTTTATAATCCCATTATTGAATTTATTGTGAATTGTTTTTACATTTTTTGATTAAAACATATTGTAATTGATTGTTTCCCTCGGTAAACATGGAGCAAAACCCATCCATTGTCAAGAATAGATCATTTATAGTCACTTATGCCTAAAAAAGACTTATTACTCGGTTTTAATGCTTTTTAAATCCCATTATTGAATTTATTTTGAATTGTTTTTACATTTTTTGATTAAAACAGATCTTAATTGATTGTTTGCCTCGGGAAACATGGAGCGAAAGCCATCCATTGTCAAGAAAAGATCATTTACAGTCACTCATGCCTAGAAAAGCCTTATTACTTAGTTTAAATGCCTTTATAATCCCATTATTGAGTTTATTTTGAATTGTTTTTACATTTTTTGATTAAAACAGATTGTAATTGATTGTTTGCCTCGGGAAATATGGAGCGAAAGCCATCCATTGTCAAGAAAAGATCATTTATAGTCACTCATGCCTAGATAGGCCTTATTACTCGGTTTAAATGCCTTTATAATCCCATTATTGAATTTATTTTGAATTGTTTTTACATTTTTTGATTAAAACAGATTGTAATTGATTGTTTGCCTCGGGAAACATGGAGCGAAAGCCATCCATTTTCAAGAAAAGATCATTTATAGTCACTCATGCCTAGAAAAGCCTTATTTCTCGGTTTAAATGCCTTTATAATCCCATTATTGAATTTATTTTGAATTTTTTTTACATTTTTTGATTAAAACATATTGTAATTGTTTGTTTGCCTCGGGAAACATGGAGCAAAACCCATCCATTGTCAAGAATAGATCATTTATAGTCACTTATGCCTAAAAAAGCCTTATTACTCGGTTTAAATGCTTTTTAAATCCCATTATTGAATTTATTTTGAATTGTTTTTACATTTTTTGATTAAAACAGATTGTAATTGATTGTATGCCTCGGGAAACATGGAGCGAAAGCCATCCATTGTCAAGAAAAGATCATTTATAGTCACTCATGCCTAGAAAAGCCTTATTACTTAGTTTAAATGCCTTTATAATCCCATTATTGAATTTATTTTGAATTGTTTTTACATTTTTTGATTAAAACAGATTGTAATTGATTCTTTGCCTCGGGAAATATGGAGCGAAAGCCATCCATAGTGAAGAAAAAATCATTTGTAGTCACTCATGCTTAGAAAAGCCTTATTACTCGGTTTAAATGCCTTTATAAACCCATTATTGAATTTATTTTGAATTGTTTTTACATTTTTTGATTAAAACAGATTGTAATTGATTGTTTGCCTCGGGAAACATGGAGCGAAAGCCATCCATTGTCAAGAAAAGATCATTTATAGCCACTCATGCCTAGAAAAGTCTTATTACTCGGTTTAAATGCCTTTATAATCCCATTATTGAATTTATTTTGAATTGTTTTTATATTTATTGATTAAAAGAGATTGTAATTGATTGTTTGCCGTGGGAAACATGGAGCGAAAGCCATCCATTGTCAAGAAAAGATCATTTATAGTCACTCATGCCTAGAAAAGCCTTATTACTCGGTTTAAATGCCTTTATAATCCCATTATTGAATTTATTTTGAAATTTTTATACATTTTTTGATTAAAACAGATTGTAATTTATTGTTTACCTCGGGAAACATGGAGCGAAAGCCATCCATAGTCAAGAAAAGTTCATTTATAGTCACCTATGCCTAGCAAAGCCTTATTACTCGGTTTAAATGCCTTTATAATCCCATTATTGAATTTCTTTTGAATTTTTTTTATATTTTTTGATTAAAACAGATTGTAATTGATTGTTTGCCGTGGGAAACATGGAGCGAAAGCCATCCATTGTCAAGAAAAGATCATTTATAGCCACTCATGCCTAGAAAAGCCTTATTACTCGGTTTAAATGCCTTTATAATCCCATTATTGAATTTATTTTGAATTTTTTTTACATTTTTTGATTAAAACATATTGTAATTGATTGTTTGCCTCGGTAAACATGGAGCAAAACCCATCCATTGTCAAGAATAGATCATTTATAGTGACTTATGCCTAAAAAAGCCTTATTACTCGATTTAAATGCTTTTTAAATCCCATTATTGAATTTATTTTGAATTGTTTTTACATTTTTTGATTAAAACAGATTGTAATTGATTGTTTGCCTCGGGAAACATGGAGCGAAAGCCATCCACTGTCAGGAAAAGATCATTTACAGTCACTCATGCCTAGAAAAGCCTTATTACTTAGTTTAAATGCCTTTATAATCCCATTATTGAGTTTATTTTCAATTGTTTTTACATTTTTTGATTAAAACAGATTGTAATTGATTGTTTGCCTCGGGAAATATGGAGCGAAAGCCATCCATTGTCAAGAAAAGATCATTTACAGTCACTCATGCCTAGATAAGCCTTATTACTCGGTTTAAATGCCTTTATAATCCCTTTATTGAATTTATTTTGAATTGTTTTTAAATTTTTTGATTAAAACAGATTGTAATTGATTGTTTGCCTCGGGAAACATGGAGCGAAAGCCATCCATTGTCAAGAAAAGATCATTTATAGTCACTCATGCCTAGAAAAGCCTTATTACTCGGTTTAAATGCCTTTATAATCCCATTATTGAATTTATTTTGAATTTTTTTTACATTTTTTGATTAAAACATATTGTAATTGATTGTTTCCCTCGGTAAACATGGAGCAAAACCCATCCATTGTCAAGAATAGATCATTTATAGTCACTTATGCCTAAAAAAGACTTATTACTCGGTTTTAATGCTTTTTAAATCCCTTTATTGAATTTATTTTGAATTGTTTTTACATTTTTTGATTAAAACAGATCTTAATTGATTGTTTGCCTCGGGAAACATGGAGCGAAAGCCATCCATTGTCAAGAAAAGATCATTTACAGTCACTCATGCCTAGAAAAGCCTTATTACTTAGTTTAAATGCCTTTATAATCCCATTATTGAGTTTATTTTGAATTGTTTTTACATTTTTTGATTAAAACAGATTGTAATTGATTGTTTGCCTCGGGAAATATGGAGCGAAAGCCATCCATTGTCAAGAAAAGATCATGTATAGTCACTCATGCCTAGATAAGCCTTATTACTCGGTTTAAAAGCCTTTATAATCCCATTATTGAATTTATTTTGAATTGTTTTTACATTTTTTGATTAAAACAGATTGTAATTGATTGTTTGCCTCGGGAAACATGGAGCGAAAGCCATCCATTGTCAAGAAAAGTTCATTTACAGTCACTCATGCCTAGAAAAGCCTTATTACTTAGTTTAAATGCCTTTATAATCCCATTATTGAGTTTATTTTGAATTGTTTTTACATTTTTTGATTAAAACATATTGTAATTGATTGTTTGCCTCGGGAAATATGGAGCGAAAGCCATCTATTGTCAAGAAAAGATCATTTATAGTCACTCATGCCTAGATAGGCCTTATTACTCGGTTTAAATGCCTTTATAATCCCATTATTGAATTTATTTTGAATTGTTTTTACATTTTTTGATTAAAACAGATTGTAATTGATTGTTTGCCTCGGGAAACATGGAGCGAAAGCCATCCATTTTCAAGAAAAGATCATTTATAGTCACTCATGCCTAGAAAAGCCTTATTTCTCGGTTTAAATGCCTTTATAATCCCATTATTGAATTTATTTTGAATTTTTTTTACATTTTTTGATTAAAACATATTGTAATTGTTTGTTTGCCTCGGGAAACATGGAGCAAAACCCATCCATTGTCAAGAATAGATCATTTATAGTCACTTATGCCTAAAAAAGCCTTATTACTCGGTTTAAACGCTTTTTAAATCCCATTATTGAATTTATTTTGAATTGTTTTTACATTTTTTGATTAAAACAGATTGTAATTGATTGTTTGCCTCGGGAAACTTGAAGCGAAAGCCATCCATAGTCAAGAAAAGTTCATTTATAGTCACTTATGCCTAGCAAAGCCTTATTACTCGGTTTAAATGCCTTTATAATTCCATTATTGAATTTATTTTGAATTTTTTTTACATTTTTTGATTAAAACATATTGTAATTGATTGTTTACCTCGGGAAACATGGAGCGAAAGCCATCCATAGTCAAGAAAAGTTCATTTATAGTCACTTATGCCTAGCAAAGCCTTATTACTCGGTTTAAATGCCTTTATAATTCCATTATTGAATTTATTTTGAATTTTTTTTACATTTTTTGATTAAAACAGATTGTAGTTGATTGTTTGCCTCGGGAAACATGGAGCGAAAGCCATCCATAGTCAAGAAAAGTTCATTTATAGTCACTTATGCCTAGCAAAGCCTTATTACTCGGTTTAAATGCCTTTATAATTCCATTATTGAATTTATTTTGAATTTTTTTTACATTTTTTGATTAAAACATATTGTAATTGATTGTTTGCCTCGGGAAACTTGAAGCGAAAGCCATCCATAGTCAAGAAAAGTTCATTTATAGTCACTTATGCCTAGCAAAGCCTTATTACTCGGTTTAAATGCCTTTATAATTCCATTATTGAATTTATTTTGAATTTTTTTTACATTTTTTGATTAAAACATATTGTAATTGATTGTTTACCTCGGGAAACATGGAGCGAAAGCCATCCATAGTCAAGAAAAGTTCATTTATAGTCACTTATGCCTAGCAAAGCCTTATTACTCGGTTTAAATGCCTTTATAATCCCATTATTGAATTTATTTTGAATTTTTTTTACATTTTTTGATTAAAACATATTGTAATTGATTGTTTGCCTCGGGAAACTTGGAGCGAAAGCCATCCATAGTCAAGAAAAGTTCATTTATAGTCACTTATGCCTAGCAAAGCCTTATTACTCGGTTTAAATGCCTTTATAATTCCATTATTGAATTTATTTTGAATTTTTTTTACATTTTTTGATTAAAACAGATTGTAGTTGATTGTTTGCCTCGGGAAACATGGAGCGAAAGCCATCCATTGTCAAGAAAAGATCATTTACAGTCACTCATGCCTAGAAAAGCCTTATTACTTAGTTTAAATGCCTTTATAATCCCATTATTGAGTTTATTTTGAATTGTTTTTACATTTTTTGATTAAAACAGATTGTAATTGATTGTTTGCCTCGGGAAATATGGAGCGAAAGCCATCCATTGTCAAGAAAAGATCATTTATAGTCACTCATGCCTAGATAAGCCTTATTACTCGGTTTAAATGCCTTTATAATCCCATTATTGAATTTATTTTGAATTGTTTTTACATTTTTTGATTAAAACATATTGTAATTGATTGTTTGCCTTGGGAAACATGGAGCAAAAGCCATCCATTTTCAAGAAAAGATCATTTATAGTCACTCATGCCTAGAAAAGCCTTATTTCTCGGTTTAAATGCCTTTATAATCCCATTATTGAATTTATTTTGAATTTTTTTTACATTTTTTGATTAAAACATATTGTAATAGTTTGTTTGCCTCGGGAAACATGGAGCAAAACCCATCCATTGTCAAGAATAGATCATTTATTGTCACTTATGCCTAAAAAAGCCTTATTACTCGGTTTAAATGCCTTTATAATCCCATTATTGAATTTATTTTGAATTTTTTTACATTTTTTGATTAAAACATATTGTAATTGATTGTTTGCCTCGGGAAACATGGAGCGAAAGCCATCCATTGTCAAGAAAAGATCATTTACAGTCACTCATGCCTAGAAAAGCCTTATTACTTAGTTTAAATGCCTTTATAATCCCATTATTGAGTTTATTTTGAATTGTTTTTACATTTTTTGATTAAAACAGATTGTAATTGATTGTTTGCCTCGGGAAATATGGAGCGAAAGCCATCCATAGTCAAGAAAAGTTCATTTATAGTCACTTATGCCTAGCAAAGACTTATTACTCGGTTTAAATGCCTTTATAATCCCATTATTGAATTTATTTTGAATTTTTTTTACATTTTTTGATTAAAACATATTGTAATTGATTGTTTACCTCGGGAAACATGGAGCGAAAGCCATCCATAGTCAAGAAAGGTTCATTTATAGTCACTTATGCCTAGCAAAGCCTTATTACTCGGTTTAAATGCCTTTATAATTCCATTATTGAATTTATTTTGAATTTTTTTTACATTTTTTGATTAAAACATATTGTAATTGATTTTTTGCCTCGGGAAACTTGAAGCGAAAGCCATCCATAGTCAAGAAAAGTTCATTTATAGTCACTTATGCCTAGCAAAGCCTTATTACTCGGTTTAAATGCCTTTATAATTCCATTATTGAATTTATTTTGAATTTTTTTTACATTTTTTGATTAAAACATATTGTAATTGATTGTTTACCTCGGGAAACATGGAGCGAAAGCCATCCATAGTCAAGAAAAGTTCATTTATAGTCACTTATGCCTAGCAAAGACTTATTACTCGGTTTAAATGCCTTTATAATCCCATTATTGAATTTATTTTGAATTTTTTTTACATTTTTTGATTAAAACATATTCTAATTGATTGTTTGCCTCGGGAAACTTGGAGCGAAAGCCACCCATGTCAAGAAAAGTTCATTTATAGTCACTTATGCCTAGCAAAGCCTTATTACTCGGTTTAAATGCCTTTATAATCCCATTATTGAATTTATTTTGAATTGTTTTTATATTTTTTGATTAAAACAGATTGTAATTGATTGTTTTCCATGGGAAACATGGAGCGAAAGCCATCCATTGTCAAGAAAAGATCATTTATAGCCACTCATGCCTAGAAAAGCCTTATTACTCGGTTTAAATGCCTTTATAATCCCATTATTGAATTTATTTTGAATTTTTTTTACATTTTTTGATTAAAACATATTGTAATTGATTGTTTGCCTCGGGAAACATGGAGCAAAACCCATCCATTGTCAAGAATAGATCATTTATAGTCACTTATGCCTAGAAAAGCGTTATTACTCGGTTTAAATGCTTTTATAATCCCATTATTGAATTTATTTTGAATTGTTTTTTCATTTTTTGATTAAAACAGATTGTAATTGATTGTTTGCCTCGGGAAACATGGAGCTAAAGCCATCCATTGCCAAAAAAAGATCATTTATAGTCACTTATGCCTAGCAAAGCCTTATTACTCGGTTTAAATGCCTTTATAATTCCATTATTGAATTTATTTTGAATTTTTTTTACATTTTTTGATTAAAACAGATTGTAATTGATTGTTTACCTCGGGAAACATGGAGCGAAAGCCATCCATAGTCAAGAAAAGTTCATTTATAGTCACTTATGCCTAGCAAAGCCTTATTACTCGGTTTAAATGCCTTTATAATTCCATTATTGAATTTATTTTGAATTTTTTTTACATTTTTTGATTAAAACATATTGTAATTGATTGTTTGCCTCGGGAAACTTGGAGCGAAAGCCATCCTTAGTCAAGAAAAGTTCATTTATAGTCACTTATGCCTATCAAAGCCTTATTACTCGGTTTAAATGCCTTTATAATCCCATTATTGAATTTATTTTGAATTTTTTTTACATTTTTTGATTAAAACATATTGTAATTGATTGTTTGCCTCGGGAAACTTGGAGCGAAAGCCACCCATTGTCAAGAAAAGTTCATTTATAGTCACTTATGCCTAGCAAAGCCTTATTACTCGGTTTAAATGCCTTTATAATCCCATTATTGAATTTATTTTGAATTGTTTTTATATTTTTTGATTAAAACAGATTGTAATTGATTGTTTGCCGTGGAAAACATGGAGCGAAAGCGATCCATTGTCAAGAAAAGATCATTTATAGCCACTCATGCCTAGAAAAGCCTTATTACTCGGTTTAAATGCCTTTATAATCCAATTATTGAATTTATTTTGAATTTTTTTTACATTTTTTGATTAAAACATATTGTAATTGATTGTTTGCCTCGGGAAACATGGAGCAAAACCCATCCATTGTCAAGAATAGATCATTTATAGTCACTTATGCCTAGCAAAGCCTTATTACTCGGTTTAAATGCCTTTATAATTCCATTATTGAATTTATTTTGAATTGTTTTTACATTTTTTGATTAAAACAGATTGTAATTGATTGTTTGCCTCGGGAAATATGGAGCGAAAGCCATCCATTGTCAAGAAAAGATCATTTACAGTCACTCATGCCTAGAAAAGCCTTATTACTTAGTTTAAATGCCTTTATAATCCCATTATTGAGTTTATTTTGAATTGTTTTTACATTTTTTGATTAAAACAGATTGTAATTGATTGTTTGCCTCGGGAAATTTGGAGCGAAAGCCATCCATTGTCAAGAAAAGATCATTTATAGTCACTCATGCCTAGATAAGCCTTATTACTCGGTTTAAATGCCTTTATAATCCCATTATTGAATTTATTTTGAATTGTTTTTACATTTTTTGATTAAAACATATTGTAATTGATTGTTTGCCTCGGGAAACATGGAGCAAAAGCCATCCATTTTCAAGAAAAGATCATTTATAGTCACTCATGCCTAGAAAAGCCTTATTTCTCGGTTTAAATGCCTTTATAATCCCATTATTGAATTTATTTTGAATTTTTTTTACATTTTTTGATTAAAACATATTGTAATTGTTTGTTTGCCTCGGGAAACATGGAGCAAAACCCATCCATTGTCAAGAATAGATCATTTATTGTCACCTATGCCTAAAAAAGCCTTATTACTCGGTTTAAATGCCTTTATAATCCCATTATTGAATTTATTTCGAATTTTTTTACATTTTTTGATTAAAACATATTGTAATTGATTGTTTGCCTCGGGAAACATGGAGCGAAAGCCATCCATAGTCAAGAAAAGTTCATTTATAGTCACTTATGCCTAGCAAAGCCTTATTACTCGGTTTAAATGCCTTTATAATTCCATTATTGAATTTATTTTGAATTTTTTTTTACATTTTTTGATTAAAACATATTGTAATTGTTTGTTTGCCTCGGGAAACATGGAGCAAAACCCATCCATTGTCAAGAATAGATCATTTATTGTCACCTATGCCTAAAAAAGCCTTATTACTCGGTTTAAATGCCTTTATAATCCCATTATTGAATTTATTTCGAATTTTTTTACATTTTTTGATTAAAACATATTGTAATTGATTGTTTGCCTCGGGAAACATGGAGCGAAAGCCATCCATAGTCAAGAAAAGTTCATTTATAGTCACTTATGCCTAGCAAAGCCTTATTACTCGGTTTAAATGCCTTTATAATTCCATTATTGAATTTATTTTGAATTTTTTTTACATTTTTTGATTAAAACATATTGTAATTGTTTGTTTGCCTCGGGAAACATGGAGCAAAACCCATCCATTGTCAAGAATAGATCATTTATTGTCACCTATGCCTAAAAAAGCCTTATTACTCGGTTTAAATGCCTTTATAATCCCATTATTGAATTTATTTCGAATTTTTTTACATTTTTTGATTAAAACATATTGTAATTGATTGTTTGACTCGGGAAAAATGGAGCGAAAGCCATCCATAGTCAAGAAAAGTTCATTTATAGTCACTTATGCCTAGCAAAGCCTTATTACTCGGTTTAAATGCCTTTATAATCCCATTATTGAATTTATTTTGAATTGTTTTTATATTTTTTGATTAAAACAGATTGTAATTGATTGTTTGCCGTGGAAAACATGGAGCGAAAGCCATCCATTGTCTAGAAAAGATCATTTATAGCCACTCATGCCTAGAAAAGCCTTATTACTCGGTTTAAATGCCTTTATAATCCCATTATTGAATTTATTTTGAATTTTTTTTACATTTTTTGATTAAAACATATTGTAATTGATTGTTTGCCTCGGGAAATATGGAGCAAAACCCATCCATTGTCAAGAATAGATCATTTATAGTCACTTATGCTTAGAAAAGCCTTATTACTCGGTTTAAATGCTTTTATAATCCCATTATTGAATTTATTTTGAGCTGTTTTTACATTTTTTGATTAAAACAGATTGTAATTGATTGTTTGCCTCGGGAAACATGGAGCTAAAGCCATCCATTGTCAAGAAAAGATCATTTATAGTCACTTATGCCTAGCAAAGCCTTATTACTCGGTTTAAATGCCTTTATAATTCCATTATTGAATTTATTTGGAATTTTTTTTACATTTTTTGATTAAAACAGATTGTAATTGATTGTTTACCTCGGGAAACATGGAGCGAAAGCGATCCATAGTCAAGAAAAGTTCATTTATAGTCACTTATGCCTAGCAAAGCCTTATTACTCGGTTTAAATGCCTTTATAATTCCATTATTGAATTTATTTTGAATTTTTTTTTACATTTTTTGATTAAAACATATTGTAATTGATTGTTTGCCTCGGGAAACTTCGAGCGAAAGCCATCCATAGTCAAGAAAAGTTCATTTATAGTCACTTATGCCTAGCAAAGCCTTATTACTCGGTTTAAATGCCTTTATAATCCCATTATTGAATTTATTTTGAATTTTTTTTACATTTTTTTAATTAAAACATATTGTAATTGATTGTTTGCCTCGGGAAACTTGGAGCGAAAGCCACCCATTGTCAAGAAAAGTTCATTTATAGTCACTTATGCCTAGCAAAGCCTTATTACTCGGTTTAAATGCCTTTATAATCCCATTATTGAATTTATTTTGAATTGTTTTTATATTTTTTGATTAAAACATATTGTAATTGATTGTTTGCCGTGGGAAACATGGAGCGAAAGCCATCCATTGTCAAGAAAAGATCATTTATAGCCACTCATGCCTAGAAAAGCCTTATTACTCGGTTTAAATGCCTTTATAATCCCATTATTGAATTTATTTTGAATTTTTTTTACATTTTTTGATTAAAACATATTGTAATTGATTGTTTGCCTCGGGAAACATGGAGCAAAACCCATCCATTGTCAAGAATAGATCATTTATAGTCACTTATGCCTAGGAAAGCCTTATTACTCGGTTTAAATGCCTTTATAATTCCATTATTGAATTTATTTTGAATTGTTTTTACATTTTTTGATTAAAACAGATTGTAATTGATTGTTTGCCTCGGGAAATATGGAGCGAAAGCCATCCATTGTCAAGAAAAGATCATTTATAGTCACTCATGCCTAGATAAGCCTTATTACTCGGTTTAAATGCCTTTATAATCCCATTATTGAATTTATTTTGAATTGTTTTTAAATTTTTTGATTAAAACAGATTGTAATTGATTGTTTACGTCGGGAAACATGGAGCGAAAGTCATCCATTGTCAAGAAAAGATCATTTATAGTCACTGATGCCTAGAAAAGCCTTATTACTGGGTTTAAATGCCTTTATAATCCCATTATTGAATTTATTTTGAATTTTTTTTACATTTTTTGATTAAAACATATTGTAATTGATTGTTTGCCTCGGGAAACATGGAGCAAAACCCATCCATTGTCAAGAATAGATCATTTATAGTCACTTATGCCTAGAAAAGCCTTATTACTCGGTTTAAATGCTTTTATAATCCCATTATTGAATTTATTTTGAATTGTTTTTACATTTTTTGATTAAAACAGATCTTAATTGATTGTTTGCCTCGGGAAACATGGAGCGAAAGCCATCCATTGTCAAGAAAAGATCATTTATAGTCACTCATGCCTCGAAAAGCCTTATTACTTAGTTTAAATGCCTTTGTAATCCCATTATTGAATTTATTTTGAATTGTTTTTACATTTTTTGATTAAAACAGATTGTAATTGATTGTTTGCCTCGGGAAACATGGAGCGAAAGCCATCCATTGTCAAGAAAAGATCATTTACAGTCACTCATGCCTAGAAAAGCCTTATTACTTAGTTTAAATGCCTTTATAATCCCATTATTGAGTTTATTTTGAATTGTTTTTACATTTTTTGATTAAAACAGATTGTAATTGATTGTTTGCCTCGGGAAATATGGAGCGAAAGCCATCCATTCTCAAGAAAAGATCATTTATAGTCACTCATGCCTAGATAAGCCTTATTACTCGGTTTAAATGCCTTTATAATCCCATTATTGAATTTATTTTGAATTGTTTTTACATTTTTTGATTAAAACAGATTGTAATTGATTGTTTGCCTCGGGAAACATGGAGCGAAAGCCATCCATTTTCAAGAAAAGATCATTTATAGTCACTCATGCCTAGAAAAGCCTTATTTCTTGGTTTAAATGCCTTTATCATCCCATTATTGAATTTGTTTTGAATTTCTTTTACATTTTTTGATTAAAACATATTGTAATTGATTGTTTGCCTCGGGAAACTTGCAGCGAAAGCCTCCCATTGTCAAGAAAAGTTCATTTATAGTCACTTATGCCTAGCAAAGCCTTATTACTCGGTTTAAATGCCTTTATAATCCCATTATTGAATTTATTTTGAATTGTTTTTATATTTTTTGATTAAAACAGATTGTAATTGATTGTTTTCCGTGGGAAACATGGAGCGAAAGCCATCCATTGTCAAGAAAAGATCATTTATAGCCACTTATGCCTATAAAAGCCTTATTACTCGGTTTAAATGCCTTTATAATCCCATTATTGAATTTATTTTGAATTTTTTTTACATTTTTTGATTAAAACATATTGTAATTGATTGTTTGCCTCGGGAAACATGGAGCAAAACCCATCCATTGTCAAGAATAGATCATTTATAGTCACTTATGCCTAGAAAAGCCTTATTACTCGGTTTAAATGCTTTTATAACCCCATTATTGAATTTATTTTGAATTGTTTTTTCATTTTTTGATTAAAACAGATTGTAATTGATTGTTTGCCTCGGGAAACATGGAGCTAAAGCCATCCATTGTCAAGAAAAGATCATTTATAGTCACTTATGCCTAGCAAAGCTTTATTACTCGGTTTAAATGCCTTTATAATTCCATTATTGAATTTATTTTGAATTTTTTTTACATTTTTTGATTAAAACAGATTGTAATTGATTGTTTACCTCGGGAAACATGGAGCGAAAGCCATCCATAGTCAAGAAAAGTTCATTTATAGTCACTTATGCCTAGCAAAGCCTTATTACTCGGTTTAAATGCCTTTATAATTCCA
This sequence comes from Theobroma cacao, assembly GCF_053813885.1. NCBI lineage: Eukaryota > Viridiplantae > Streptophyta > Magnoliopsida > Malvales > Malvaceae > Theobroma > Theobroma cacao. Next base: position 28,480,738 of record NC_142645.1, on the reverse strand, counting down.
TTATTGAATTTATTTTGAATTTTTTTTACATTTTTTGATTAAAACATATTGTAATTGATTGTTTGCCTCGGGAAACTTCGAGCGAAAGCCATCCATAGTCAAGAAAAGTTCATTTATAGTCACTTATGCCTAGCAAAGCCTTATTACTCGGTTTAAATGCCTTTATAATCCCATTATTGAATTTATTTTGAATTTTTTTTACATTTTTTGATTAAAACATATTGTAATTGATTGTTTGCCTCGGGAAACTTGGAGCGAAAGCCACCCATTGTCAAGAAAAGTTCATTTATAGTCACTTATGCCTAGCAAAGCCTTATTACTCGGTTTAAATGCCTTTATAATCCCATTATTGAATTTATTTTGAATTGTTTTTATATTTTTTGATTAAAACAGATTGTAATTGATTGTTTTCCGTGGGAAACATGGAGCGAAAGCCATCCATTGTCAAGAAAAGATCATTTATAGCCACTCATGCCTAGAAAAGCCTTATTACTCGGTTTAAATGCCTTTATAATCCCATTATTGAATTTATTTTGAATTTTTTTTACATTTTTTGATTAAAACATATTGTAATTGATTGTTTGCCTCGGGAAACATGGAGCAAAACCCATCCATTGTCAAGAATAGATCATTTATAGTCACTTATGCCTAGCAAGGCCTTATTACTCGGTTTAAATGCCTTTATAATTCCATTATTGAATTTATTTTGAATTGTTTTTACATTTTTTGATTAAAACAGATTGTAATTGATTGTTTGCCTCGGGAAATATGGAGCGAAAGCCATCCATTGTCAAGAAAAGATCATTTACAGTCACTCATGCCTAGAAAAGCCTTATTACTTAGTTTAAATGCCTTTATAATCCCATTATTGAGTTTATTTTGAATTGTTTTTACATTTTTTGATTAAAACAGATTGTAATTGATTGTTTGCCTCGGGAAATTTGGAGCGAAAGCCATCCATTGTCAAGAAAAGATCATTTATAGTCACTCATGCCTAGATAAGCCTTATTACTCGGTTTAAATGCCTTTATAATCCCATTATTGAATTTATTTTGAATTGTTTTTACATTTTTTGATTAAAACATATTGTAATTGATTGTTTGCCTCGGGAAACATGGAGCAAAAGCCATCCATTTTCAAGAAAAGATCATTTATAGTCACTCATGCCTAGAAAAGCCTTATTTCTCGGTTTAAATGCCTTTATAATCCCATTATTGAATTTATTTTGAATTTTTTTTACATTTTTTGATTAAAACATATTGTAATTGTTTGTTTGCCTCGGGAAACATGGAGCAAAACCCATCCATTGTCAAGAATAGATCATTTATTGTCACCTATGCCTAAAAAAGCCTTATTACTCGGTTTAAATGCCTTTATAATCCCATTATTGAATTTATTTCGAATTTTTTTACATTTTTTGATTAAAACATATTGTAATTGATTGTTTGCCTCGGGAAACATGGAGCGAAAGCCATCCATAGTCAAGAAAAGTTCATTTATAGTCACTTATGCCTTGCAAAGCCTTATTACTCGGTTTAAATGCCTTTATAATTCCATTATTGAATTTATTTTGAATTTTTTTTACATTTTTTGATTAAAACATATTGTAATTGATTGTTTGCCTCGGGAAACTTGGAGCGAAAGCCGTCCATAGTCAAGAAAAGTTCATTTATAGTCACTTATGCCTAGCAAAGCCTTATTACTCGGTTTAAATGCCTTTATAATCCCATTATTGAATTTATTTTGAATTTTTTTTACATTTTTTGATTAAAACATATTGTAATTGATTGTTTGCCTCGGGAAACTTGGAGCGAAAGCCACCCATTGTCAAGAAAAGTTCATTTATAGTCACTTATGCCTAGCAAAGCCTTATTACTCGGTTTAAATGCCTTTATAATCCCATTATTGAATTTATTTTGAATTGTTTTTATATTTTTTGATTAAAACAGATTGTAATTGATTGTTTGCCGTGGAAAACATGGAGCGAAAGCCATCCATTGTCTAGAAAAGATCATTTATAGCCACTCATGCCTAGAAAAGCCTTATTACTCGGTTTAAATGCCTTTATAATCCCATTATTGAATTTATTTTGAATTTTTTTTACATTTTTTGATTAAAACATATTGTAATTGATTGTTTGCCTCGGGAAATATGGAGCAAAACCCATCCATTGTCAAGAATAGATCATTTATAGTCACTTATGCTTAGAAAAGCCTTATTACTCGGTTTAAATGCTTTTATAATCCCATTATTGAATTTATTTTGAGCTGTTTTTACATTTTTTGATTAAAACAGATTGTAATTGATTGTTTGCCTCGGGAAACATGGAGCTAAAGCCATCCATTGTCAAGAAAAGATCATTTATAGTCACTTATGCCTAGCAAAGCCTTATTACTCGGTTTAAATGCCTTTATAATTCCATTATTGAATTTATTTTGAATTTTTTTTACATTTTTTGATTAAAACAGATTGTAATTGATTGTTTACCTCGGGAAACATGGAGCGAAAGCGATCCATAGTCAAGAAAAGTTCATTTATAGTCACTTATGCCTAGCAAAGCCTTATTACTCGGTTTAAATGCCTTTATAATTCCATTATTGAATTTATTTTGAATTTTTTTTTACATTTTTTGATTAAAACATATTGTAATTGATTGTTTGCCTCGGGAAACTTCGAGCGAAAGCCATCCATAGTCAAGAAAAGTTCATTTATAGTCACTTATGCCTAGCAAAGCCTTATTACTCGGTTTAAATGCCTTTATAATCCCATTATTGAATTTATTTTGAATTTTTTTTACATTTTTTGATTAAAACATATTGTAATTGATTGTTTGCCTCGGGAAACTTGGAGCGAAAGCCACCCATTGTCAAGAAAAGTTCATTTATAGTCACTTATGCCTAGCAAAGCCTTATTACTCGGTTTAAATGCCTTTATAATCCCATTATTGAATTTATTTTGAATTGTTTTTATATTTTTTGATTAAAACATATTGTAATTGATTGTTTGCCGTGGGAAACATGGAGCGAAAGCCATCCATTGTCAAGAAAAGATCATTTATAGCCACTCATGCCTAGAAAAGCCTTATTACTCGGTTTAAATGCCTTTATAATCCCATTATTGAATTTATTTTGAATTTTTTTTACATTTTTTGATTAAAACATATTGTAATTGATTGTTTGCCTCGGGAAACATGGAGCAAAACCCATCCATTGTCAAGAATAGATCATTTATAGTCACTTATGCCTAGGAAAGCCTTATTACTCGGTTTAAATGCCTTTATAATTCCATTATTGAATTTATTCTGAATTGTTTTTACATTTTTTGATTAAAACAGATTGTAATTGATTGTTTGCCTCGGGAAATATGGAGCGAAAGCCATCCATTGTCAAGAAAAGATCATTTATAGTCACTCATGCCTAGATAAGCCTTATTACTCGGTTTAAATGCCTTTATAATCCCATTATTGAATTTATTTTGAATTGTTTTTAAATTTTTTGATTAAAACAGATTGTAATTGATTGTTTGCCTCGGGAAATATGGAGCGAAAGTCATCCATTGTCAAGAAAAGATCATTTATAGTCACTCATGCCTAGAAAAGCCTTATTACTGGGTTTAAATGCCTTTATAATCCCATTATTGAATTTATTTTGAATTTTTTTTACATTTTTTGATTAAAACATATTGTAATTGATTGTTTGCCTCGGGAAACATGGAGCAAAACCCATCCATTGTCAAGAATAGATCATTTATAGTCACTTATGCCTAGAAAAGCCTTATTACTCAGTTTAAATGCTTTTATAATCCCATTATTGAATTTATTTTGAATTGTTTTTACATTTTTTGACTAAAACAGATCTTAATTGATTGTTTGCCTCGGGAAACATGGAGCGAAAGCCATCCATTGTCAAGAAAAGATCATTTATAGTCACTCATGCCTCGAAAAGCCTTATTACTTAGCTTAAATGCCTTTGTAATCCCATTATTGAATTTATTTTGAATTGTTTTTACATTTTTTGATTAAAACAGATTGTAATTGATTGTTTGCCTCGGGAAACATGGAGCGAAAGCCATCCATTGTCAAGAAAAGATCATTTACAGTCACTCATGCCTAGAAAAGCCTTATTACTTAGTTTAAATGCCTTTATAATCCCATTATTGAGTTTATTTTGAATTGTTTTTACATTTTTTGATTAAAACAGATTGTAATTGATTGTTTGCCTCGGGAAATATGGAGAGAAAGCCATCCATTCTCAAGAAAAGATCATTTATAGTCACTCATGCCTAGATAAGCCTTATTACTCGGTTTAAATGCCTTTATAATCCCATTATTGAATTTATTTTGAATTGTTTTTAAATTTTTTGATTAAAACAGATTGTAATTGATTGTTTGCCTCGGGAAACATGGAGCGAAAGTCATCCATTGTCAAGAAAAGATCATTTATAGTCACTCATGCATAGAAAAGCCTTATTACTCGGTTTAAATGCCTTTATAATTCCATTATTGAATTTATTTTGAATTTTTTTTACATTTTTTGATTAAAACAGATTGTAATTGATTGTTTACCTCGGGAAACATGGAGCGAAAGCCATCCATAGTCAAGAAAAGTTCATTTATAGTCACTTATGCCTAGCAAAGCCTTATTACTCGGTTTAAATGCCTTTATAATTCCATTATTGAATTTATTTTGAATTTTTTTTACATTTTTTGATTAAAACATATTGTAATTGATTGTTTGCCTCGGCAAACTTGGAGCGAAAGCCATCCATAGTCAAGAAAAGTTCATTTATAGTCACTTATGCCTAGCAAAGCCTTATTACTCGGTTTAAATGCCTTTATAATTCCATTATTGAATTTATTTTGAATTGTTTTTACATTTTTTGATTAAAACAGATTGTAATTGATTGTTTGCCTCGGGAAATATGGAGCGAAAGCCATCCATTGTCAAGAAAAGATCATTTATAGTCACTCATGCCTAGATAAGCCTTATTACTCGGTTTAAATGCCTTTATAATCCCATTATTGAATTTATTTTGAATTGTTTTTAAATTTTTTGATTAAAACAGATTGTAATTGATTGTTTGCCTCGGGAAACATGGAGCGAAAGTCATCCATTGTCAAGAAAAGATCATTTATAGTCACTCATGCCTAGAAAAGCCTTATTACTGGGTTTAAATGCCTTTATAATCCCATTATTGAATTTATTTTGAATTTTTTTTACATTTTTTGATTAAAACATATTGTAATTGATTGTTTGCCTCGGGAAACATGGAGCAAAACCCATCCATTGTCAAGAATAGATCATTTATAGTCACTTATGCCTAGAAAAGCCTTATTACTCAGTTTAAATGCTTTTATAATCCCATTATTGAATTTATTTTGAATTGTTTTTACATTTTTTGACTAAAACAGATCTTAATTGATTGTTTGCCTCGGGAAACATGGAGCGAAAGCCATCCATTGTCAAGAAAAGATCATTTATAGTCACTCATGCCTCGAAAAGCCTTATTACTTAGCTTAAATGCCTTTGTAATCCCATTATTGAATTTATTTTGAATTGTTTTTACATTTTTTGATTAAAACAGATTGTAATTGATTGTTTGCCTCGGGAAACATGGAGCGAAAGCCATCCATTGTCAAGAAAAGATCATTTACAGTCACTCATGCCTAGAAAAGCCTTATTACTTAGTTTAAATGCCTTTATAATCCCATTATTGAGTTTATTTTGAATTGTTTTTACATTTTTTGATTAAAACAGATTGTAATTGATTGTTTGCCTCGGGAAATATGGAGCGAAAGCCATCCATTCTCAAGAAAAGATCATTTATAGTCACTCATGCCTAGATAAGCCTTATTACTCGGTTTAAATGCCTTTATAATCCCATTATTGAATTTATTTTGAATTGTTTTTAAATTTTTTGATTAAAACAGATTGTAATTGATTGTTTGCCTCGGGAAACATGGAGCGAAAGTCATCCATTGTCAAGAAAAGATCATTTATAGTCACTCATGCATAGAAAAGCCTTATTACTCGGTTTAAATGCCTTTATAATTCCATTATTGAATTTATTTTGAATTTTTTTTACATTTTTTGATTAAAACAGATTGTAATTGATTGTTTACCTCGGGAAACATGGAGCGAAAGCCATCCATAGTCAAGAAAAGTTCATTTATAGTCACTTATGCCTAGCAAAGCCTTATTACTCGGTTTAAATGCCTTTATAATTCCATTATTGAATTTATTTTGAATTTTTTTTACATTTTTTGATTAAAACATATTGTAATTGATTGTTTGCCTCGGCAAACTTGGAGCGAAAGCCATCCATAGTCAAGAAAAGTTCATTTATAGTCACTTATGCCTAGCAAAGCCTTATTACTCGGTTTAAATGCCTTTATAATCCCATTATTGAATTTATTTTGAATTTTTTTTACATTTTTTGATTAAAACATATTGTAATTGATTGTTTGCCTCGGGAAACTTGGAGCGAAAGCCACCCATTGTCAAGAAAAGTTCATTTATAGTCACTTATGCCTAGCAAAGCCTTATTACTCGGTTTAAATGCCTTTATAATCCCATTATTGAATTTATTTTGAATTGTTTTTATATTTTTTGATTAAAACAGATTGTAATTGATTGTTTTCCGTGGGAAACATGGAGCGAAAGCCATCCATTGTCAAGAAAAGATCATTTATAGCCACTCATGCCTAGAAAAGCCTTATTACTCGGTTTAAATGCCTTTATAATCCCATTATTGAATTTATTTTGAATTTTTTTTACATTTTTTGATTAAAACATATTGTAATTGATTGTTTGCCTCGGGAAACATGGAGCAAAACCCATCCATTGTCAAGAATAGATCATTTATAGTCACTTATGCCTAGAAAAGCCTTATTACTCGGTTTAAATGCTTTTATAATCCCATTATTGAATTTATTTTGAATTGTTTTTTCATTTTTTGATTAAAACAGATTGTAATTGATTGTTTGCCTCGAAAAACATGGAGCTAAAGCCATCCATTGTCAAGAAAAGATCATTTATAGTCACTTATGCCTAGCAAAGCCTTATTACTCGGTTTAAATGCCTTTATAATCCCATTATTGAATTTATTTTGAATTTTTTTTACATTTTTTGATTAAAACATATTGTAATTGATTGTTTACCTCGGGAAACATGGAGCGAAAGCCATCCATAGTCAAGAAAAGTTCATTTATAGTCACTTATGCCTAGCAAAGCCTTATTACTCGGTTTAAATGCCTTTATAATTCCATTATTGAATTTATTTTGAATTTTTTTTACATTTTTTGATTAAAACATATTGTAATTGATTGTTTGCCTCGGGAAACTTGGAGCGAAAGCCATCCATAGTCAAGAAAAGTTCATTTATAGTCACTTATGCCAAGCAAAGCCTTATTACTCGGTTTAAATGCCTTTATAATCCCATTATTGAATTTATTTTGAATTTTTTTTACATTTTTTGATTAAAACATATTGTAATTGATTGTTTGCCTCGGGAAACTTGGAGCGAAAGCCACCCATTGTCAAGAAAAGTTCATTTATAGTCACTTATGCCTAGCAAAGCCTTATTACTCGGTTGAAATGCCTTTATAATCCCATTATTGAATTTATTTTGAATTGTTTTTATATTTTTTGATTAAAACAGATTGTAATTGATTGTTTGCCGTGGGAAACATGGAGCGAAAGCCATCCATTGTCAAGAAAAGATCATTTATAGCCACTCATGCCTAGAAAAGCCTTATTACTGGGTTTAAATGCCTTTATAATCCCATTATTGAATTTATTTTGAATTTTTTTTACATTTTTTGATTAAAACATATTGTAATTGATTGTTTGCCTCGGGAAATATGGAGCGAAAGCCATCCATTGTCAAGAAAAGATCATTTATAGTCACTCATGCCTAGATAAGCCTTATTACTCGGTTTAAATGCCTTTATAATCCCATTATTGAATTTATTTTGAATTGTTTTTAAATTTTTTGATTAAAACAGATTGTAATTGATTGTTTGCCTCGGGAAACATGGAGCGAAAGTCATCCATTGTCAAGAAAAGATCATTTATAGTCACTCATGCATAGAAAAGCCTTATTACTCGGTTTAAATGCCTTTATAATCCCATTATTGAATTTATTTTGAATTTTTTTTACATTTTTTGATTAAAACATATTGTAATTGATTGTTTCCCTCGGTAAACATGGAGCAAAACCCATCCATTGTCAAGAATAGATCATTTATAGTCACTTATGCTTAAAAAAGCCTTATTACTCGGTTTAAATGCTTTTTAAATCCCATTATTGAATTTATTTTGAATTGTTTTTACATTTTTTGATTAAAACAGATTGTAATTGATTGTTTGCCTCGGGAAACTTGGAGCGAAAGCCACCCATTGTCAAGAAAAGTTCATTTATAGTCACTTATGCCTAGCAAAGCCTTATTACTCGGTTTAAATGCCTTTATAATCCCATTATTGAATTTATTTTGAATTGTTTTTATATTTTTTGATTAAAACAGATTGTAATTGATTGTTTGCCGTGGGAAACATGGAGCGAAAGCCATCCATTGTCAAGAAAAGATCATTTATAGCCACTCATGCCTAGAAAAGCCTTATTACTGGGTTTAAATGCCTTTATAATCCCATTATTGAATTTATTTTGAATTTTTTTTACATTTTTTGATTAAAACATATTGTAATTGATTGTTTCCCTCCGTAAACATGGAGCAAAACCCATCCATTGTCAAGAATAGATCATTTATAGTCACTTATGCTTAAAAAAGCCTTATTACTCGGTTTAAATGCTTTTTAAATCCCATTATTGAATTTATTTTGAATTGTTTTTACATTTTTTGATTAAAACAGATTGTAATTGATTGTTTGCCTCGGGAAATTTGGAGCGAAAGCCATCCATTGTCAAGAAAATATCATTTATAGTCACTCATGCCTAGATAAGCCTTATTACTCGGTTTAAATGCCTTTATAATCCCATTATTGAATTTATTTTGAATTGTTTTTACATTTTTTGATTAAAACAGATTGTAATTGATTGTTTGCCTCGGGAAACATGGAGCAAAAGCCATCCATTTTCAAGAAAAGATCATTTATAGTCACTCATGCCTAGAAAAGCCTTATTTCTCGGTTTAAATGCCTTTATAATCCCATTATTGAATTTATTTTGAATTTTTTTTACATTTTTTGATTAAAACATATTGTAATTGATTGTTTGCCTCGGGAAACATGGAGCAAAACCCATCCATTGTCAAGAATAGATCATTTATAGTCACTTATGCCTAGAAAAGCCTTATTACTCGGTTTAAATGCTTTTATAATCCCATTATTGAATTTATTTTGAATTGTTTTTACATTTTTTGATTAAAACAGATCTTAATTGATTGTTTGCCTCGGGAAACATGGAGCGAAAGCCATCCATTGTCAAGAAAAGATCATTTATAGTCACTCATGCCTCGAAAAGCCTTATTACTTAGTTTAAATGCCTTTGTAATCCCATTATTGAGTTTATTTTGAATTGTTTTTAAATTTTTTGATTTAAACAGATTGTAATTGATTGTTTGCCTCGGGAAATATGGAGCGAAAGCCATCCATTGTCAAGAAAAGATCATTTACAGTCACTCATGCCTAGAAAAGCCTTATTACTTAGTTTAAATGCCTTTATAATCCCATTATTGAGTTTATTTTGAATTGTTTTTGCATTTTTTGATTAAAACAGATTGTAATTGATTGTTTGCCTCGAGAAATACGGAGCGAAAGCCATCCATTGTCAAGAAAAGATCATTTATAGTCACTCATGCCTAGATAAGCCTTATTACTCGGTTTAAATGCCTTTATAATCCCATTATTGAATTTATTTTGAATTGTTTTTACATTTTTTGATTAAAACAGATTGTAATTGATTGTTTGCCTCGGGAAACATGGAGCGAAAGCCATCCATTTTCAAGAAAAGATCATTTATAGTCACTCATGCCTAGAAAAGCCTTATTTCTTGGTTTAAATGCCTTTATCATCCCATTATTGAATTTGTTTTGAATTTTTTTTACATTTTTTGATTAAAACATATTGTAATTGATTGTTTGCCTCGGGAAACATGGAGCAAAACCCATCCATTGTCAAGAATAGATCATTTATAGTCACTTATGCCTAGAAAAGCCTTATTACTCGGTTTAAATGCTTTTATAATCCCATTATTGAATTTATTTTGAATTGTTTTTTCATTTTTTGATTAAAACAGATCTTAATTGATTGTTTGCCTCGGGAAACATGGAGCGAAAGCCATCCATTGTCAAGAAAAGATCATTTATAGTCACTCAGGCCTCGAAAAGCCTTATTACTTAGTTTAAATGCCTTTGTAATCCCATTATTGAATTTATTTTGAATTGTTTTTACATTTTTTGATTAAAACAGATTGTAATTGATTGTTTGCCGTGGGAAACATGGAGCGAAAGCCATCCATTGTCAAGAAAAGATCATTTATAGTCACTCATGCCTAGAAAAGCCTTATTATTTAGTTTAAATGCCTTTATAATCCCATTATTGAGTTTAGTTTGAATTGTTTTTACATTTTTTGATTAAAACAGATTGTAATTGATTGTTTACCTCGGGAAACATGGAGCGAAAGCCATCCATTGTCAAGAAAAGATCATTTATAGTCACTCATGCCTAGATAAGCCTTATTACTCGGTTTAAATGCCTTTATAATCCCATTATTGAATTTATTTTGAATTGTTTTTACATTTTTTGATTAAAACAGATTGTAATTGATTGTTTGCCTCGGGAAACAGGGAGCTAAAGCCATCCATTGTCAAGAAAATATCATTTATAGTCACTTATGCCTAGCAAAGCCTTATTACTCGATATAAATGCCTTTATAATTCCATTATTGAATTTATTTTGAATTTTTTTTACATTTTTTGATTAAAACAGATTGTAATTGATTGTTTACCTCGGGAAACATGGAGCGAAAGCCATCCATAGTCAAGAAAAGTTCATTTATAGTCACTTATGCCTAGCAAAGCCTTATTACTCGGTTTAAATGCCTTTATAATTCCATTATTGAATTTATTTTGAATTTTTTTTTACATTTTTTGATTAAAACATATTGTAATTGATTGTTTGCCTCGGGAAACTTGGAGCGAAAGCCATCCATAGTCAAGAAAAGTTCATTTATAGTCACTTATGCCTAGCAAAGCCTTATTACTCGGTTTAAATGCCTTTATAATCCCATTATTGAATTTATTTTGAATTTTTTTTACATTTTTTGATTAAAACATATTGTAATTGATTGTTTGCCTCGGGAAACATGGAGCGAAAGCCACCCATTGTCAAGAAAAGTTCATTTATAGTCACTTATGCCTAGCAAAGCCTTATTACTCGGTTTAAATGCCTTTATAATCCCATTATTGAATTTATTTTGAATTGTTTTTATATTTTTTGATTAAAACAGATTGTAATTGATTGTTTTCCGTGGGAAACATGGAGCGACAGCCATCCATTGTCAAGAAAAGATCATTTATAGCCACTCATGCCTAGAAAAGCCTTATTACTCGGTTTAAATGCCTTTATAATCCCATTATTGAATTTATTTTGAATTTTTTTTACATTTTTTGATTAAAACATATTGTAATTGATTGTTTGCCTCGGGAAACATGGAGCAAAACCCATCCATTGTCAAGAATAGATCATTTATAGTCACTTATGCCTAGAAAAGCCTTATTACTCGGTTTAAATGCTTTTATAATCCCATTATTGAATTTATTTTGAATTGTTTTTTCATTTTTTGATTAAAACAGATTGTAATTGATTGTTTGCCTCGGGTAACATGGAGCTAAAGCCATCCATTGTCAAGAAAAGATCATTTATAGTCACTTATGCCTAGCAAAGCCTTATTACTCGGTTTAAATGCCTTTATAATTCCATTATTGAATTTATTTTGAATTTTTTTTACATTTGTTGATTAAAACAGATTGTAATTGATTGTTTGCCTCGGGAAACTTGGAGCGAAAGCCATCCATAGTCAAGAAAAGTTCATTTATAGTCACTTATGCCAAGCAAAGCCTTATTACTCGGTTTAAATGCCTTTATAATCCCATTATTGAATTTATTTTGAATTTTTTTTACATTTTTTGATTAAAACATATTGTAATTGATTGTTTGCCTCGGGAAACTTGGAGCGAAAGCCACCCATTGTCAAGAAAAGTTCATTTATAGTCACTTATGCCTAGCAAAGCCTTATTACTCGGTTGAAATGCCTTTATAATCCCATTATTGAATTTATTTTGAATTGTTTTTATATTTTTTGATTAAAACAGATTGTAATTGATTGTTTGCCGTGGGAAACATGGAGCGAAAGCCATCCATTGTCAACAAAAGATCATTTATAGCCACTCATGCCTAGAAAAGCCTTATTACTGGGTTTAAATGCCTTTATAATTCCATTATTGAATTTATTTTGAATTTTTTTTTACATTTTTTGATTAAAACATATTGTAATTGATTGTTTGCCTCGGGAAACTTGGAGCGAAAGCCATCCATAGTCAAGAAAAGTTCATTTATAGTCACTTATGCCTAGCAAAGCCTTATTACTCGGTTTAAATGCCTTTATAATCCCATTATTGAATTTATTTTGAATTTTTTTTACATTTTTTGATTAAAACATATTGTAATTGATTGTTTGCCTCGGGAAACATGGAGCGAAAGCCACCCATTGTCAAGAAAAGTTCATTTATAGTCACTTATGCCTAGCAAAGCCTTATTACTCGGTTTAAATGCCTTTATAATCCCATTATTGAATTTATTTTGAATTGTTTTTATATTTTTTGATTAAAACAGATTGTAATTGATTGTTTTCCGTGGGAAACATGGAGCGACAGCCATCCATTGTCAAGAAAAGATCATTTATAGCCACTCATGCCTAGAAAAGCCTTATTACTCGGTTTAAATGCCTTTATAATCCCATTATTGAATTTATTTTGAATTTTTTTTACATTTTTTGATTAAAACATATTGTAATTGATTGTTTGCCTCGGGAAACATGGAGCAAAACCCATCCATTGTCAAGAATAGATCATTTATAGTCACTTATGCCTAGAAAAGCCTTATTACTCGGTTTAAATGCTTTTATAATCCCATTATTGAATTTATTTTGAATTGTTTTTTCATTTTTTGATTAAAACAGATTGTAATTGATTGTTTGCCTCGGGTAACATGGAGCTAAAGCCATCCATTGTCAAGAAAAGATCATTTATAGTCACTTATGCCTAGCAAAGCCTTATTACTCGGTTTAAATGCCTTTATAATTCCATTATTGAATTTATTTTGAATTTTTTTTACATTTGTTGATTAAAACAGATTGTAATTGATTGTTTGCCTCGGGAAACTTGGAGCGAAAGCCATCCATAGTCAAGAAAAGTTCATTTATAGTCACTTATGCCAAGCAAAGCCTTATTACTCGGTTTAAATGCCTTTATAATCCCATTATTGAATTTATTTTGAATTTTTTTTACATTTTTTGATTAAAACATATTGTAATTGATTGTTTGCCTCGGGAAACTTGGAGCGAAAGCCACCCATTGTCAAGAAAAGTTCATTTATAGTCACTTATGCCTAGCAAAGCCTTATTACTCGGTTGAAATGCCTTTATAATCCCATTATTGAATTTATTTTGAATTGTTTTTATATTTTTTGATTAAAACAGATTGTAATTGATTGTTTGCCGTGGGAAACATGGAGCGAAAGCCATCCATTGTCAAGAAAAGATCATTTATAGCCACTCATGCCTAGAAAAGCCTTATTACTGGGTTTAAATGCCTTTATAATCCCATTATTGAATTTATTTTGAATTTTTTTTACATTTTTTGATTAAAACATATTGTAATTGATTGTTTGCCTCGGGAAACATGGAGCAAAACCCATCCATTGTCAAGAATAGATCATTTATAGTCACTTATGCCTAGGAAAGCCTTACTACTCGGTTTAAATGCCTTTATAATTCCATTATTGAATTTATTTTGAATTGTTTTTACATTTTTTGATTAAAACAGATTGTAATTGATTGTTTGCCTCGGGAAATATGGAGCGAAAGCCATCCATTGTCAAGAAAAGATCATTTATAGTCACTCATGCCTAGATAAGCCTTATTACTCGGTTTAAATGCCTTTATAATCCCATTATTGAATTTATTTTGAATTGTTTTTAAATTTTTTGATTAAAACAGATTGTAATTGATTGTTTGCCTCGGGAAACATGGAGCGAAAGTCATCCATTGTCAAGAAAAGATCATTTATAGTCACTCATGCATAGAAAAGCCTTATTACTCGGTTTAAATGCCTTTATAATCCCATTATTGAATTTATTTTGAATTTTTTTTACATTTTTTGATTAAAACATATTGTCATTGATTGTTTCCCTCGGTAAACATGGAGCAAAACCCATCCATTGTCAAGAATAGATCATTTATAGTCACTTATGCTTAAAAAAGCCTTATTACTCGGTTTAAATGCTTTTTAAATCCCATTATTGAATTTATTTTGAATTGTTTTTACATTTTTTGATTAAAACAGATTGTAATTGATTGTTTGCCTCGGGAAATTTGGAGCGAAAGCCATCCATTGTCAAGAAAATATCATTTATAGTCACTCATGCCTAGATAAGCCTTATTACTCGGTTTAAATGCCTTTATAATCCCATTATTGAATTTATTTTGAATTGTTTTTACATTTTTTGATTAAAACAGATTGTAATTGATTGTTTGCCTCGGGAAACATGGAGCAAAAGCCATCCATTTTCAAGAAAAGATCATTTATAGTCACTCATGCCTAGAAAAGCCTTATTTCTCGGTTTAAATGCCTTTATAATCCCATTATTGAATTTATTTTGAATTTTTTTTACATTTTTTGATTAAAACATATTGTAATTGATTGTTTGCCTCGGGAAACATGGAGCAAAACCCATCCATTGTCAAGAATAGATCATTTATAGTCACTTATGCCTAGAAAAGCCTTATTACTCGGTTTAAATGCTTTTATAATCCCATTATTGAATTTATTTTGAATTGTTTTTACATTTTTTGATTAAAACAGATCTTAACTGATTGTTTGCCTCGGAAAACATGGAGCGAAAGCCATCCATTGTCAAGAAAAGATCATTTATAGTCACTCATGCCTCGAAAAGCCTTATTACTTAGTTTAAATGCCTTTGTAATCCCATTATTGAGTTTATTTTGAATTGTTTTTAAATTTTTTGATTTAAACAGATTGTAATTGATTGTTTGCCTCGGGAAATATAGAGCGAAAGCCATCCATTGTCAAGAAAAGATCATTTACAGTCACTCATGCCTAGAAAAGCCTTATTACTTAGTTTAAATGCCTTTATAATCCCATTATTGAGTTTATTTTGAATTGTTTTTGCATTTTTTGATTAAAACAGATTGTAATTGATTGTTTGCCTCGAGAAACACGGAGCGAAAGCCATCCATTGTCAAGAAAAGATCATTTATAGTCACTCATGCCTAGATAAGCCTTATTACTCGAATTAAATGCCTTTATAATCCCATTATTGAATTTATTTTGAATTGTTTTTACATTTTTTGATTAAAACAGATTGTAATTGATTGTTTGCCTCGGGAAACATGGAGCGAAAGCCATCCATTTTCAAGAAAAGATCATTTATAGTCACTCATGCCTAGAAAAGCCTTATTTCTTGGTTTAAATGCCTTTATCATCCCATTATTGAATTTGTTTTGAATTTTTTTTACATTTTTTGATTAAAACATATTGTAATTGATTGTTTGCCTCGGGAAACATGGAGCAAAACCCATCCATTGTCAAGAATAGATCATTTATAGTCACTTATGCCTAGAAAAGCCTTATTACTCGGTTTAAATGCTTTTATAATCCCATTATTGAATTTATTTTGAATTGTTTTTTCATTTTTTGATTAAAACAGATCTTAATTGATTGTTTGCCTCGGGAAACATGGAGCGAAAGCCATCCATTGTCAAGAAAAGATCATTTATAGTCACTCAGGCCTCGAAAAGCCTTATTACTTAGTTTAAATGCCTTTATAATCCCATTATTGAGTTTATTTTGAATTGTTTTTACATTTTTTGATTAAAACAGATTGTAATTGATTGTTTGCCGTGGGAAACATGGAGCGAAAGCCATCCATTGTCAAGAAAAGATCATTTACAGTCACTCATGCCTAGAAAAGCCTTATTATTTAGTTTAAATGCCTTTATAATCCCATTATTGAGTTTAGTTTGATTTGTTTTTACATTTTTTGATTAAAACAGATTGTAATTGATTGTTTGCCTCGGGAAACATGGAGCGAAAGCCATCCATTGTCAAGAAAAGATCATTTATAGTCACTCATGCCTAGATAAGCCTTATTACTCGGTTTAAATGCGTTTATAATCCCATTATTGAATTTATTTTGAATTATTTTTACATTTTTTGATTAAAACAGATTGTAATTGATTGTTTGCCTCGGGAAACAGGGAGCTAAAGCCATCCATTGTCAAGAAAATATCATTTATAGTCACTTATGCCTAGCAAAGCCTTATTACTCGATATAAATGCCTTTATAATTCCATTATTGAATTTATTTTGAATTTTTTTTACATTTTTTGATTAAAACAGATTGTAATTGATTGTTTACCTCGGGAAACATGGAGCGAAAGCCATCCATAGTCAAGAAAAGTTCATTTATAGTCACTTATGCCTAGCAAAGCCTTATTACTCGGTTTAAATGCCTTTATAATTCCATTATTGAATTTATTTTGAATTTTTTTTTACATTTTTTGATTAAAACATATTGTAATTGATTGTTTGCCTCGGGAAACTTGGAGCGAAAGCCATCCATAGTCAAGAAAAGTTCATTTATAGTCACTTATGCCTAGCAAAGCCTTATTACTCGGTTTAAATGCCTTTATAATCCCATTATTGAATTTATTTTGAATTTTTTTTACATTTTTTGATTAAAACATATTGTAATTGATTGTTTGCCTCGGGAAACATGGAGCGAAAGCCACCCATTGTCAAGAAAAGTTCATTTATAGTCACTTATGCCTAGCAAAGCCTTATTACTCGGTTTAAATGCCTTTATAATCCCATTATTGAATTTATTTTGAATTGTTTTTATATTTTTTGATTAAAACAGATTGTAATTGATTGTTTTCCGTGGGAAACATGGAGCGACAGCCATCCATTGTCAAGAAAAGATCATTTATAGCCACTCATGCCTAGAAAAGCCTTATTACTCGGTTTAAATGCCTTTATAATCCCATTATTGAATTTATTTTGAATTTTTTTTACATTTTTTGATTAAAACATATTGTAATTGATTGTTTGCCTCGGGAAACATGGAGCAAAACCCATCCATTGTCAAGAATAGATCATTTATAGTCACTTATGCCTAGAAAAGCCTTATTACTCGGTTTAAATGCTTTTATAATCCCATTATTGAATTTATTTTGAATTGTTTTTTCATTTTTTGATTAAAACAGATTGTAATTGATTGTTTGCCTCGGGTAACATGGAGCTAAAGCCATCCATTGTCAAGAAAAGATCATTTATAGTCACTTATGCCTAGCAAAGCCTTATTACTCGGTTTAAATGCCTTTATAATTCCATTATTGAATTTATTTTGAATTTTTTTTACATTTGTTGATTAAAACAGATTGTAATTGATTGTTTGCCTCGGGAAACTTGGAGCGAAAGCCATCCATAGTCAAGAAAAGTTCATTTATAGTCACTTATGCCAAGCAAAGCCTTATTACTCGGTTTAAATGCCTTTATAATCCCATTATTGAATTTATTTTGAATTTTTTTTACATTTTTTGATTAAAACATATTGTAATTGATTGTTTGCCTCGGGAAACTTGGAGCGAAAGCCATCCATAGTCAAGAAAAGTTCATTTATAGTCACTTATGCCTAGCAAAGCCTTATTACTCGGTTTAAATGCCTTTATAATCCCATTATTGAATTTATTTTGAATTTTTTTTACATTTTTTGATTAAAACATATTGTAATTGATTGTTTGCCTCGGGAAACATGGAGCGAAAGCCACCCATTGTCAAGAAAAGTTCATTTATAGTCACTTATGCCTAGCAAAGCCTTATTACTCGGTTTAAATGCCTTTATAATCCCATTATTGAATTTATTTTGAATTGTTTTTATATTTTTTGATTAAAACAGATTGTAATTGATTGTTTTCCGTGGGAAACATGGAGCGACAGCCATCCATTGTCAAGAAAAGATCATTTATAGCCACTCATGCCTAGAAAAGCCTTATTACTCGGTTTAAATGCCTTTATAATCCCATTATTGAATTTATTTTGAATTTTTTTTACATTTTTTGATTAAAACATATTGTAATTGATTGTTTGCCTCGGGAAACATGGAGCAAAACCCATCCATTGTCAAGAATAGATCATTTATAGTCACTTATGCCTAGAAAAGCCTTATTACTCGGTTTAAATGCTTTTATAATCCCATTATTGAATTTATTTTGAATTGTTTTTTCATTTTTTGATTAAAACAGATTGTAATTGATTGTTTGCCTCGGGTAACATGGAGCTAAAGCCATCCATTGTCAAGAAAAGATCATTTATAGTCACTTATGCCTAGCAAAGCCTTATTACTCGGTTTAAATGCCTTTATAATTCCATTATTGAATTTATTTTGAATTTTTTTTACATTTGTTGATTAAAACAGATTGTAATTGATTGTTTGCCTCGGGAAACTTGGAGCGAAAGCCATCCATAGTCAAGAAAAGTTCATTTATAGTCACTTATGCCAAGCAAAGCCTTATTACTCGGTTTAAATGCCTTTATAATCCCATTATTGAATTTATTTTGAATTTTTTTTACATTTTTGGATTAAAACATATTGTAATTGATTGTTTGCCTCGGGAAACTTGGAGCGAAAGCCACCCATTGTCAAGAAAAGTTCATTTATAGTCACTTATGCCTAGCAAAGCCTTATTACTCGGTTGAAATGCCTTTATAATCCCATTATTGAATTTATTTTGAATTGTTTTTATATTTTTTGATTAAAACAGATTGTAATTGATTGTTTGCCGTGGGAAACATGGAGCGAAAGCCATCCATTGTCAAGAAAAGATCATTTATAGCCACTCATGCCTAGAAAAGCCTTATTACTGGGTTTAAATGCCTTTATAATCCCATTATTGAATTTATTTTGAATTTTTTTTACATTTTTTGATTAAAACATATTGTAATTGATTGTTTGCCTCGGGAAACATGGAGCAAAACCCATCCATTGTCAAGAATAGATCATTTATAGTCACTTATGCCTAGGAAAGCCTTACTACTCGGTTTAAATGCCTTTATAATTCCATTATTGAATTTATTTTGAATTGTTTTTACATTTTTTGATTAAAACAGATTGTAATTGATTGTTTGCCTCGGGAAATATGGAGCGAAAGCCATCCATTGTCAAGAAAAGATCATTTATAGTCACTCATGCCTAGATAAGCCTTATTACTCGGTTTAAATGCCTTTATAATCCCATTATTGAATTTATTTTGAATTGTTTTTAAATTTTTTGATTAAAACAGATTGTAATTGATTGTTTGCCTCGGGAAACATGGAGCGAAAGTCATCCATTGTCAAGAAAAGATCATTTATAGTCACTCATGCATAGAAAAGCCTTATTACTCGGTTTAAATGCCTTTATAATCCCATTATTGAATTTATTTTGAATTTTTTTTACATTTTTTGATTAAAACATATTGTCATTGATTGTTTCCCTCGGTAAACATGGAGCAAAACCCATCCATTGTCAAGAATAGATCATTTATAGTCACTT
This sequence comes from Theobroma cacao, assembly GCF_053813885.1. Lineage (NCBI taxonomy): Eukaryota > Viridiplantae > Streptophyta > Magnoliopsida > Malvales > Malvaceae > Theobroma > Theobroma cacao. The sequence continues at coordinate 28,460,888 of NC_142645.1, read as the reverse complement.
ATGCTTAAAAAAGCCTTATTACTCGGTTTAAATGCTTTTTAAATCCCATTATTGAATTTATTTTGAATTGTTTTTACATTTTTTGATTAAAACAGATTGTAATTGATTGTTTGCCTCGGGAAATTTGGAGCGAAAGCCATCCATTGTCAAGAAAATATCATTTATAGTCACTCATGCCTAGATAAGCCTTATTACTCGGTTTAAATGCCTTTATAATCCCATTATTGAATTTATTTTGAATTGTTTTTACATTTTTTGATTAAAACAGATTGTAATTGATTGTTTGCCTCGGGAAACATGGAGCAAAAGCCATCCATTTTCAAGAAAAGATCATTTATAGTCACTCATGCCTAGAAAAGCCTTATTTCTCGGTTTAAATGCCTTTATAATCCCATTATTGAATTTATTTTGAATTTTTTTTACATTTTTTGATTAAAACATATTGTAATTGATTGTTTGCCTCGGGAAACATGGAGCAAAACCCATCCATTGTCAAGAATAGATCATTTATAGTCACTTATGCCTAGAAAAGCCTTATTACTCGGTTTAAATGCTTTTATAATCCCATTATTGAATTTATTTTGAATTGTTTTTTCATTTTTTGATTAAAACAGATCTTAATTGATTGTTTGCCTCGGGAAACATGGAGCGAAAGCCATCCATTGTCAAGAAAAGATCATTTATAGTCACTCAGGCCTCGAAAAGCCTTATTACTTAGTTTAAATGCCTTTATAATCCCATTATTGAGTTTATTTTGAATTGTTTTTACATTTTTTGATTAAAACAGATTGTAATTGATTGTTTGCCGTGGGAAACATGGAGCGAAAGCCATCCATTGTCAAGAAAAGATCATTTACAGTCACTCATGCCTAGAAAAGCCTTATTATTTAGTTTAAATGCCTTTATAATCCCATTATTGAGTTTAGTTTGATTTGTTTTTACATTTTTTGATTAAAACAGATTGTAATTGATTGTTTGCCTCGGGAAACATGGAGCGAAAGCCATCCATTGTCAAGAAAAGATCATTTATAGTCACTCATGCCTAGATAAGCCTTATTACTCGGTTTAAATGCGTTTATAATCCCATTATTGAATTTATTTTGAATTATTTTTACATTTTTTGATTAAAACAGATTGTAATTGATTGTTTGCCTCGGGAAACAGGGAGCTAAAGCCATCCATTGTCAAGAAAATATCATTTATAGTCACTTATGCCTAGCAAAGCCTTATTACTCGATATAAATGCCTTTATAATTCCATTATTGAATTTATTTTGAATTTTTTTTACATTTTTTGATTAAAACAGATTGTAATTGATTGTTTACCTCGGGAAACATGGAGCGAAAGCCATCCATAGTCAAGAAAAGTTCATTTATAGTCACTTATGCCTAGCAAAGCCTTATTACTCGGTTTAAATGCCTTTATAATTCCATTATTGAATTTATTTTGAATTTTTTTTTACATTTTTTGATTAAAACATATTGTAATTGATTGTTTGCCTCGGGAAACTTGGAGCGAAAGCCATCCATAGTCAAGAAAAGTTCATTTATAGTCACTTATGCCTAGAAAAGCCTTATTACTCGGTTTAAATGCTTTTATAATCCCATTATTGAATTTATTTTGAATTGTTTTTTCATTTTTTGATTAAAACAGATCTTAATTGATTGTTTGCCTCGGGAAACATGGAGCGAAAGCCATCCATTGTCAAGAAAAGATCATTTATAGTCACTCAGGCCTCGAAAAGCCTTATTACTTAGTTTAAATGCCTTTATAATCCCATTATTGAGTTTATTTTGAATTGTTTTTACATTTTTTGATTAAAACAGATTGTAATTGATTGTTTGCCGTGGGAAACATGGAGCGAAAGCCATCCATTGTCAAGAAAAGATCATTTACAGTCACTCATGCCTAGAAAAGCCTTATTATTTAGTTTAAATGCCTTTATAATCCCATTATTGAGTTTAGTTTGATTTGTTTTTACATTTTTTGATTAAAACAGATTGTAATTGATTGTTTGCCTCGGGAAACATGGAGCGAAAGCCATCCATTGTCAAGAAAAGATCATTTATAGTCACTCATGCCTAGATAAGCCTTATTACTCGGTTTAAATGCGTTTATAATCCCATTATTGAATTTATTTTGAATTATTTTTACATTTTTTGATTAAAACAGATTGTAATTGATTGTTTGCCTCGGGAAACAGGGAGCTAAAGCCATCCATTGTCAAGAAAATATCATTTATAGTCACTTATGCCTAGCAAAGCCTTATTACTCGATATAAATGCCTTTATAATTCCATTATTGAATTTATTTTGAATTTTTTTTACATTTTTTGATTAAAACAGATTGTAATTGATTGTTTACCTCGGGAAACATGGAGCGAAAGCCATCCATAGTCAAGAAAAGTTCATTTATAGTCACTTATGCCTAGCAAAGCCTTATTACTCGGTTTAAATGCCTTTATAATTCCATTATTGAATTTATTTTGAATTTTTTTTTACATTTTTTGATTAAAACATATTGTAATTGATTGTTTGCCTCGGGAAACATGGAGCAAAACCCATCCATTGTCAAGAATAGATCATTTATAGTCACTTATGCCTAGAAAAGCCTTATTACTCGGTTTAAATGCTTTTATAATCCCATTATTGAATTTATTTTGAATTGTTTTTTCATTTTTTGATTAAAACAGATTGTAATTGATTGTTTGCCTCGGGTAACATGGAGCTAAAGCCATCCATTGTCAAGAAAAGATCATTTATAGTCACTTATGCCTAGCAAAGCCTTATTACTCGGTTTAAATGCCTTTATAATTCCATTATTGAATTTATTTTGAATTTTTTTTACATTTGTTGATTAAAACAGATTGTAATTGATTGTTTGCCTCGGGAAACTTGGAGCGAAAGCCATCCATAGTCAAGAAAAGTTCATTTATAGTCACTTATGCCAAGCAAAGCCTTATTACTCGGTTTAAATGCCTTTATAATCCCATTATTGAATTTATTTTGAATTTTTTTTACATTTTTGGATTAAAACATATTGTAATTGATTGTTTGCCTCGGGAAACTTGGAGCGAAAGCCACCCATTGTCAAGAAAAGTTCATTTATAGTCACTTATGCATAGCAAAGCCTTATTACTCGGTTGAAATGCCTTTATAATCCCATTATTGAATTTATTTTGAATTGTTTTTATATTTTTTGATTAAAACAGATTGTAATTGATTGTTTGCCGTGGGAAACATGGAGCGAAAGCCATCCATTGTCAAGAAAAGATCATTTATAGCCACTCATGCCTAGAAAAGCCTTATTACTGGGTTTAAATGCCTTTATAATCCCATTATTGAATTTATTTTGAATTTTTTTTACATTTTTTGATTAAAACATATTGTAATTGATTGTTTGCCTCGGGAAACATGGAGCAAAACCCATCCATTGTCAAGAATAGATCATTTATAGTCACTTATGCCTAGGAAAGCCTTACTACTCGGTTTAAATGCCTTTATAATTCCATTATTGAATTTATTTTGAATTGTTTTTACATTTTTTGATTAAAACAGATTGTAATTGATTGTTTGCCTCGGGAAATATGGAGCGAAAGCCATCCATTGTCAAGAAAAGATCATTTATAGTCACTCATGCCTAGATAAGCCTTATTACTCGGTTTAAATGCCTTTATAATCCCATTATTGAATTTATTTTGAATTGTTTTTAAATTTTTTGATTAAAACAGATTGTAATTGATTGTTTGCCTCGGGAAACATGGAGCGAAAGTCATCCATTGTCAAGAAAAGATCATTTATAGTCACTCATGCATAGAAAAGCCTTATTACTCGGTTTAAATGCCTTTATAATCCCATTATTGAATTTATTTTGAATTTTTTTTACATTTTTTGATTAAAACATATTGTCATTGATTGTTTCCCTCGGTAAACATGGAGCAAAACCCATCCATTGTCAAGAATAGATCATTTATAGTCACTTATGCTTAAAAAAGCCTTATTACTCGGTTTAAATGCTTTTTAAATCCCATTATTGAATTTATTTTGAATTGTTTTTACATTTTTTGATTAAAACAGATTGTAATTGATTGTTTGCCTCGGGAAATTTGGAGCGAAAGCCATCCATTGTCAAGAAAATATCATTTATAGTCACTCATGCCTAGATAAGCCTTATTACTCGGTTTAAATGCCTTTATAATCCCATTATTGAATTTATTTTGAATTGTTTTTACATTTTTTGATTAAAACAGATTGTAATTGATTGTTTGCCTCGGGAAACATGGAGCAAAAGCCATCCATTTTCAAGAAAAGATCATTTATAGTCACTCATGCCTAGAAAAGCCTTATTTCTCGGTTTAAATGCCTTTATAATCCCATTATTGAATTTATTTTGAATTTTTTTTACATTTTTTGATTAAAACATATTGTAATTGATTGTTTGCCTCGGGAAACATGGAGCAAAACCCATCCATTGTCAAGAATAGATCATTTATAGTCACTTATGCCTAGAAAAGCCTTATTACTCGGTTTAAATGCTTTTATAATCCCATTATTGAATTTATTTTGAATTGTTTTTTCATTTTTTGATTAAAACAGATCTTAATTGATTGTTTGCCTCGGGAAACATGGAGCGAAAGCCATCCATTGTCAAGAAAAGATCATTTATAGTCACTCAGGCCTCGAAAAGCCTTATTACTTAGTTTAAATGCCTTTATAATCCCATTATTGAGTTTATTTTGAATTGTTTTTACATTTTTTGATTAAAACAGATTGTAATTGATTGTTTGCCGTGGGAAACATGGAGCGAAAGCCATCCATTGTCAAGAAAAGATCATTTACAGTCACTCATGCCTAGAAAAGCCTTATTATTTAGTTTAAATGCCTTTATAATCCCATTATTGAGTTTAGTTTGATTTGTTTTTACATTTTTTGATTAAAACAGATTGTAATTGATTGTTTGCCTCGGGAAACATGGAGCGAAAGCCATCCATTGTCAAGAAAAGATCATTTATAGTCACTCATGCCTAGATAAGCCTTATTACTCGGTTTAAATGCGTTTATAATCCCATTATTGAATTTATTTTGAATTATTTTTACATTTTTTGATTAAAACAGATTGTAATTGATTGTTTGCCTCGGGAAACAGGGAGCTAAAGCCATCCATTGTCAAGAAAATATCATTTATAGTCACTTATGCCTAGCAAAGCCTTATTACTCGATATAAATGCCTTTATAATTCCATTATTGAATTTATTTTGAATTTTTTTTACATTTTTTGATTAAAACAGATTGTAATTGATTGTTTACCTCGGGAAACATGGAGCGAAAGCCATCCATAGTCAAGAAAAGTTCATTTATAGTCACTTATGCCTAGCAAAGCCTTATTACTCGGTTTAAATGCCTTTATAATTCCATTATTGAATTTATTTTGAATTTTTTTTTACATTTTTTGATTAAAACATATTGTAATTGATTGTTTGCCTCGGGAAACTTGGAGCGAAAGCCATCCATAGTCAAGAAAAGTTCATTTATAGTCACTTATGCCTAGAAAAGCCTTATTACTCGGTTTAAATGCTTTTATAATCCCATTATTGAATTTATTTTGAATTGTTTTTTCATTTTTTGATTAAAACAGATCTTAATTGATTGTTTGCCTCGGGAAACATGGAGCGAAAGCCATCCATTGTCAAGAAAAGATCATTTATAGTCACTCAGGCCTCGAAAAGCCTTATTACTTAGTTTAAATGCCTTTATAATCCCATTATTGAGTTTATTTTGAATTGTTTTTACATTTTTTGATTAAAACAGATTGTAATTGATTGTTTGCCGTGGGAAACATGGAGCGAAAGCCATCCATTGTCAAGAAAAGATCATTTACAGTCACTCATGCCTAGAAAAGCCTTATTATTTAGTTTAAATGCCTTTATAATCCCATTATTGAGTTTAGTTTGATTTGTTTTTACATTTTTTGATTAAAACAGATTGTAATTGATTGTTTGCCTCGGGAAACATGGAGCGAAAGCCATCCATTGTCAAGAAAAGATCATTTATAGTCACTCATGCCTAGATAAGCCTTATTACTCGGTTTAAATGCGTTTATAATCCCATTATTGAATTTATTTTGAATTATTTTTACATTTTTTGATTAAAACAGATTGTAATTGATTGTTTGCCTCGGGAAACAGGGAGCTAAAGCCATCCATTGTCAAGAAAATATCATTTATAGTCACTTATGCCTAGCAAAGCCTTATTACTCGATATAAATGCCTTTATAATTCCATTATTGAATTTATTTTGAATTTTTTTTACATTTTTTGATTAAAACATATTGTAATTGATTGTTTACCTCGGGAAACATGGAGCGAAAGCCATCCATAGTCAAGAAAAGTTCATTTATAGTCACTTATGCCTAGCAAAGCCTTATTACTCGGTTTAAATGCCTTTATAATTCCATTATTGAATTTATTTTGAATTTTTTTTTACATTTTTTGATTAAAACATATTGTAATTGATTGTTTGCCTCGGGAAACATGGAGCAAAACCCATCCATTGTCAAGAATAGATCATTTATAGTCACTTATGCCTAGAAAAGCCTTATTACTCGGTTTAAATGCTTTTATAATCCCATTATTGAATTTATTTTGAATTGTTTTTTCATTTTTTGATTAAAACAGATCTTAATTGATTGTTTGCCTCGGGAAACATGGAGCGAAAGCCATCCATTGTCAAGAAAAGATCATTTATAGTCACTCAGGCCTCGAAAAGCCTTATTACTTAGTTTAAATGCCTTTGTAATCCCATTATTGAATTTATTTTGAATTGTTTTTACATTTTTTGATTAAAACAGATTGTAATTGATTGTTTGCCGTGGGAAACATGGAGCGAAAGCCATCCATTGTCAAGAAAAGATCATTTATAGTCACTCATGCCTAGAAAAGCCTTATTATTTAGTTTAAATGCCTTTATAATCCCATTATTGAGTTTAGTTTGAATTGTTTTTACATTTTTTGATTAAAACAGATTGTAATTGATTGTTTACCTCGGGAAACATGGAGCGAAAGCCATCCATTGTCAAGAAAAGATCATTTATAGTCACTCATGCCTAGATAAGCCTTATTACTCGGTTTAAATGCCTTTATAATCCCATTATTGAATTTATTTTGAATTGTTTTTACATTTTTTGATTAAAACAGATTGTAATTGATTGTTTGCCTCGGGAAACAGGGAGCTAAAGCCATCCATTGTCAAGAAAATATCATTTATAGTCACTTATGCCTAGCAAAGCCTTATTACTCGATATAAATGCCTTTATAATTCCATTATTGAATTTATTTTGAATTTTTTTTACATTTTTTGATTAAAACAGATTGTAATTGATTGTTTACCTCGGGAAACATGGAGCGAAAGCCATCCATAGTCAAGAAAAGTTCATTTATAGTCACTTATGCCTAGCAAAGCCTTATTACTCGGTTTAAATGCCTTTATAATTCCATTATTGAATTTATTTTGAATTTTTTTTTACATTTTTTGATTAAAACATATTGTAATTGATTGTTTGCCTCGGGAAACTTGGAGCGAAAGCCATCCATAGTCAAGAAAAGTTCATTTATAGTCACTTATGCCTAGCAAAGCCTTATTACTCGGTTTAAATGCCTTTATAATCCCATTATTGAATTTATTTTGAATTGTTTTTACATTTTTTGATTAAAACAGATTGAAATTGATTGTTTGCCTCGGGAAACATGGAGCAAAAGCCATCCATTTTCAAGAAAAGATCATTTATAGTCACTCATGCCTAGAAAAGCCTTATTTCTCGGTTTAAATGCCTTTATAATCCCATTATTGAATTTATTTTGAATTTTTTTTACATTTTTTGATTAAAACATATTGTAATTGATTGTTTGCCTCGGGAAACATGGAGCAAAACCCATCCATTGTCAAGAATAGATCATTTATAGTCACTTATGCCTAGAAAAGCCTTATTACTCGGTTTAAATGCTTTTATAATCCCATTATTGAATTTATTTTGAATTGTTTTTTCATTTTTTGATTAAAACAGATCTTAATTGATTGTTTGCCTCGGGAAACATGGAGCGAAAGCCATCCATTGTCAAGAAAAGATCATTTATAGTCACTCAGGCCTCGAAAAGCCTTATTACTTAGTTTAAATGCCTTTATAATCCCATTATTGAGTTTATTTTGAATTGTTTTTACATTTTTTGATTAAAACAGATTGTAATTGATTGTTTGCCGTGGGAAACATGGAGCGAAAGCCATCCATTGTCAAGAAAAGATCATTTACAGTCACTCATGCCTAGAAAAGCCTTATTATTTAGTTTAAATGCCTTTATAATCCCATTATTGAGTTTAGTTTGATTTGTTTTTACATTTTTTGATTAAAACAGATTGTAATTGATTGTTTGCCTCGGGAAACATGGAGCGAAAGCCATCCATTGTCAAGAAAAGATCATTTATAGTCACTCATGCCTAGATAAGCCTTATTACTCGGTTTAAATGCGTTTATAATCCCATTATTGAATTTATTTTGAATTATTTTTACATTTTTTGATTAAAACAGATTGTAATTGATTGTTTGCCTCGGGAAACAGGGAGCTAAAGCCATCCATTGTCAAGAAAATATCATTTATAGTCACTTATGCCTAGCAAAGCCTTATTACTCGATATAAATGCCTTTATAATTCCATTATTGAATTTATTTTGAATTTTTTTTACATTTTTTGATTAAAACAGATTGTAATTGATTGTTTACCTCGGGAAACATGGAGCGAAAGCCATCCATAGTCAAGAAAAGTTCATTTATAGTCACTTATGCCTAGCAAAGCCTTATTACTCGGTTTAAATGCCTTTATAATTCCATTATTGAATTTATTTTGAATTTTTTTTTACATTTTTTGATTAAAACATATTGTAATTGATTGTTTGCCTCGGGAAACTTGGAGCGAAAGCCATCCATAGTCAAGAAAAGTTCATTTATAGTCACTTATGCCTAGCAAAGCCTTATTACTCGGTTTAAATGCCTTTATAATCCCATTATTGAATTTATTTTGAATTTTTTTTACATTTTTTGATTAAAACATATTGTAATTGATTGTTTGCCTCGGGAAACATGGAGCGAAAGCCACCCATTGTCAAGAAAAGTTCATTTATAGTCACTTATGCCTAGCAAAGCCTTATTACTCGGTTTAAATGCCTTTATAATCCCATTATTGAATTTATTTTGAATTGTTTTTATATTTTTTGATTAAAACAGATTGTAATTGATTGTTTTCCGTGGGAAACATGGAGCGACAGCCATCCATTGTCAAGAAAAGATCATTTATAGCCACTCATGCCTAGAAAAGCCTTATTACTCGGTTTAAATGCCTTTATAATCCCATTATTGAATTTATTTTGAATTTTTTTTACATTTTTTGATTAAAACATATTGTAATTGATTGTTTGCCTCGGGAAACATGGAGCAAAACCCATCCATTGTCAAGAATAGATCATTTATAGTCACTTATGCCTAGAAAAGCCTTATTACTCGGTTTAAATGCTTTTATAATCCCATTATTGAATTTATTTTGAATTGTTTTTTCATTTTTTGATTAAAACAGATTGTAATTGATTGTTTGCCTCGGGTAACATGGAGCTAAAGCCATCCATTGTCAAGAAAAGATCATTTATAGTCACTTATGCCTAGCAAAGCCTTATTACTCGGTTTAAATGCCTTTATAATTCCATTATTGAATTTATTTTGAATTTTTTTTACATTTGTTGATTAAAACAGATTGTAATTGATTGTTTGCCTCGGGAAACTTGGAGCGAAAGCCATCCATAGTCAAGAAAAGTTCATTTATAGTCACTTATGCCAAGCAAAGCCTTATTACTCGGTTTAAATGCCTTTATAATCCCATTATTGAATTTATTTTGAATTTTTTTTACATTTTTTGATTAAAACATATTGTAATTGATTGTTTGCCTCGGGAAACTTGGAGCGAAAGCCATCCATAGTCAAGAAAAGTTCATTTATAGTCACTTATGCCTAGCAAAGCCTTATTACTCGGTTTAAATGCCTTTATAATCCCATTATTGAATTTATTTTGAATTTTTTTTACATTTTTTGATTAAAACATATTGTAATTGATTGTTTGCCTCGGGAAACATGGAGCGAAAGCCACCCATTGTCAAGAAAAGTTCATTTATAGTCACTTATGCCTAGCAAAGCCTTATTACTCGGTTTAAATGCCTTTATAATCCCATTATTGAATTTATTTTGAATTGTTTTTATATTTTTTGATTAAAACAGATTGTAATTGATTGTTTTCCGTGGGAAACATGGAGCGACAGCCATCCATTGTCAAGAAAAGATCATTTATAGCCACTCATGCCTAGAAAAGCCTTATTACTCGGTTTAAATGCCTTTATAATCCCATTATTGAATTTATTTTGAATTTTTTTTACATTTTTTGATTAAAACATATTGTAATTGATTGTTTGCCTCGGGAAACATGGAGCAAAACCCATCCATTGTCAAGAATAGATCATTTATAGTCACTTATGCCTAGAAAAGCCTTATTACTCGGTTTAAATGCTTTTATAATCCCATTATTGAATTTATTTTGAATTGTTTTTTCATTTTTTGATTAAAACAGATTGTAATTGATTGTTTGCCTCGGGTAACATGGAGCTAAAGCCATCCATTGTCAAGAAAAGATCATTTATAGTCACTTATGCCTAGCAAAGCCTTATTACTCGGTTTAAATGCCTTTATAATTCCATTATTGAATTTATTTTGAATTTTTTTTACATTTGTTGATTAAAACAGATTGTAATTGATTGTTTGCCTCGGGAAACTTGGAGCGAAAGCCATCCATAGTCAAGAAAAGTTCATTTATAGTCACTTATGCCAAGCAAAGCCTTATTACTCGGTTTAAATGCCTTTATAATCCCATTATTGAATTTATTTTGAATTTTTTTTACATTTTTGGATTAAAACATATTGTAATTGATTGTTTGCCTCGGGAAACTTGGAGCGAAAGCCACCCATTGTCAAGAAAAGTTCATTTATAGTCACTTATGCCTAGCAAAGCCTTATTACTCGGTTGAAATGCCTTTATAATCCCATTATTGAATTTATTTTGAATTGTTTTTATATTTTTTGATTAAAACAGATTGTAATTGATTGTTTGCCGTGGGAAACATGGAGCGAAAGCCATCCATTGTCAAGAAAAGATCATTTATAGCCACTCATGCCTAGAAAAGCCTTATTACTGGGTTTAAATGCCTTTATAATCCCATTATTGAATTTATTTTGAATTTTTTTTACATTTTTTGATTAAAACATATTGTAATTGATTGTTTGCCTCGGGAAACATGGAGCAAAACCCATCCATTGTCAAGAATAGATCATTTATAGTCACTTATGCCTAGGAAAGCCTTACTACTCGGTTTAAATGCCTTTATAATTCCATTATTGAATTTATTTTGAATTGTTTTTACATTTTTTGATTAAAACAGATTGTAATTGATTGTTTGCCTCGGGAAATATGGAGCGAAAGCCATCCATTGTCAAGAAAAGATCATTTATAGTCACTCATGCCTAGATAAGCCTTATTACTCGGTTTAAATGCCTTTATAATCCCATTATTGAATTTATTTTGAATTGTTTTTAAATTTTTTGATTAAAACAGATTGTAATTGATTGTTTGCCTCGGGAAACATGGAGCGAAAGTCATCCATTGTCAAGAAAAGATCATTTATAGTCACTCATGCATAGAAAAGCCTTATTACTCGGTTTAAATGCCTTTATAATCCCATTATTGAATTTATTTTGAATTTTTTTTACATTTTTTGATTAAAACATATTGTCATTGATTGTTTCCCTCGGTAAACATGGAGCAAAACCCATCCATTGTCAAGAATAGATCATTTATAGTCACTTATGCTTAAAAAAGCCTTATTACTCGGTTTAAATGCTTTTTAAATCCCATTATTGAATTTATTTTGAATTGTTTTTACATTTTTTGATTAAAACAGATTGTAATTGATTGTTTGCCTCGGGAAATTTGGAGCGAAAGCCATCCATTGTCAAGAAAATATCATTTATAGTCACTCATGCCTAGATAAGCCTTATTACTCGGTTTAAATGCCTTTATAATCCCATTATTGAATTTATTTTGAATTGTTTTTACATTTTTTGATTAAAACAGATTGTAATTGATTGTTTGCCTCGGGAAACATGGAGCAAAAGCCATCCATTTTCAAGAAAAGATCATTTATAGTCACTCATGCCTAGAAAAGCCTTATTTCTCGGTTTAAATGCCTTTATAATCCCATTATTGAATTTATTTTGAATTTTTTTTACATTTTTTGATTAAAACATATTGTAATTGATTGTTTGCCTCGGGAAACATGGAGCAAAACCCATCCATTGTCAAGAATAGATCATTTATAGTCACCTATGCCTAGAAAAGCCTTATTACTCGGTTTAAATGCTTTTATAATCCCATTATTGAATTTATTTTGAATTGTTTTTACATTTTTTGATTAAAACAGATCTTAACTGATTGTTTGCCTCGGGAAACATGGAGCGAAAGCCATCCATTGTCAAGAAAAGATCATTTATAGTCACTCATGCCTCGAAAAGCCTTATTACTTAGTTTAAATGCCTTTGTAATCCCATTATTGAGTTTATTTTGAATTGTTTTTAAATTTTTTGATTTAAACAGATTGTAATTGATTGTTTGCCTCGGGAAATATAGAGCGAAAGCCATCCATTGTCAAGAAAAGATCATTTACAGTCACTCATGCCTAGAAAAGCCTTATTACTTAGTTTAAATGCCTTTATAATCCCATTATTGAGTTTATTTTGAATTGTTTTTGCATTTTTTGATTAAAACAGATTGTAATTGATTGTTTGCCTCGAGAAACACGGAGCGAAAGCCATCCATTGTCAAGAAAAGATCATTTATAGTCACTCATGCCTAGATAAGCCTTATTACTCGAATTAAATGCCTTTATAATCCCATTATTGAATTTATTTTGAATTGTTTTTACATTTTTTGATTAAAACAGATTGTAATTGATTGTTTGCCTCGGGAAACATGGAGCGAAAGCCATCCATTTTCAAGAAAAGATCATTTATAGTCACTCATGCCTAGAAAAGCCTTATTTCTTGGTTTAAATGCCTTTATCATCCCATTATTGAATTTGTTTTGAATTTTTTTTACATTTTTTGATTAAAACATATTGTAATTGATTGTTTGCCTCGGGAAACATGGAGCAAAACCCATCCATTGTCAAGAATAGATCATTTATAGTCACTTATGCCTAGAAAAGCCTTATTACTCGGTTTAAATGCTTTTATAATCCCATTATTGAATTTATTTTGAATTGTTTTTTCATTTTTTGATTAAAACAGATCTTAATTGATTGTTTGCCTCGGGAAACATGGAGCGAAAGCCATCCATTGTCAAGAAAAGATCATTTATAGTCACTCAGGCCTCGAAAAGCCTTATTACTTAGTTTAAATGCCTTTATAATCCCATTATTGAGTTTATTTTGAATTGTTTTTACATTTTTTGATTAAAACAGATTGTAATTGATTGTTTGCCGTGGGAAACATGGAGCGAAAGCCATCCATTGTCAAGAAAAGATCATTTACAGTCACTCATGCCTAGAAAAGCCTTATTATTTAGTTTAAATGCCTTTATAATCCCATTATTGAGTTTAGTTTGATTTGTTTTTACATTTTTTGATTAAAACAGATTGTAATTGATTGTTTACCTCGGGAAACATGGAGCGAAAGCCATCCATAGTCAAGAAAAGTTCATTTATAGTCACTTATGCCTAGCAAAGCCTTATTACTCGGTTTAAATGCCTTTATAATTCCATTATTGAATTTATTTTGAATTTTTTTTACATTTTTGGATTAAAACATATTGTAATTGATTGTTTGCCTCGGGAAACTTGGAGCGAAAGCCATCCATAGTCAAGAAAAGTCCATTTATAGTCACTTATGCCTAGCAAAGCCTTATTACTCGGTTTAAATGCCTTTATAATCCCATTATTGAATTTATTTTGAATTTTTTTTACATTTTTTGATTAAAACATATTGTAATTGATTGTTTGCCTCGGGAAACATGGAGCGAAAGCCACCCATTGTCAAGAAAAGTTCATTTATAGTCACTTATGCCTAGCAAAGCCTTATTACTCGGTTTAAATGCCTTTATAATCCCATTATTGAATTTATTTTGAATTGTTTTTATATTTTTTGATTAAAACAGATTGTAATTGATTGTTTGCCGTGGGAAACATGGAGCGAAAGCCATCCATTGTCAAGAAAAGATCATTTATAGCCACTCATGCCTAGAAAAGCCTTATTACTCGGTTTAAATGCCTTTATAATCCCATTATTGAATTTATTTTGAATTTTTTTTACATTTTTTGATTAAAACATATCGTAATTGATTGTTTGCCTCGGGAAACATGGAGCAAAACCCATCCATTGTCAAGAATAGATCATTTATAGTCACTTATGCCTAGCAAAGCCTTATTACTCGGTTTAAATACCTTTATAATTCCATTATTGAATTTATTTTGAATTGTTTTTACATTTTTTGATTAAAACAGATTGTAATTGATTGTTTGCCTCGGGAAATATGGAGCGAAAGCTATCCATTGTCAAGAAAAGATCATTTATAGTCACTCATGCCTAGATAAGCCTTATTACTCGGTTTAAATGCCTTTATAATCCCATTATTGAATTTATTTTGAATTGTTTTTAAATTTTTTGATTAAAACAGATTGTAATTGATTGTTTGCCTCGGGAAACATGGAGCGAAAGTCATCCATTGTCAAGAAAAGATCATTTATAGTCACTCATGCCTAGAAAAGCCTTATTACTGGGTTTAAATGCCTTTATAATCCCATTATTGAATTTATTTTGAATTGTTTTTACATTTTTTGATTAAAACAGATTGTAATTGATTGTTTGCCTCGGGAAATATGGAGCGAAAGCCATCCATTGTCAAGAAAAGATCATTTATAGTCACTCATGCCTAGAAAAGCCTTATTACTCGGTTTAAATGCCTTTATAATCCCATTATTGAATTTATTTTGAATTGTTTTTACATTTTTTGATTAAAACAGATTGTAATTGATTGTTTGCCTCGGGAAACACGGAGCGAAAGCCATCCATTGTCAAGAAAAGATCATTTATAGTCACTCATGCCTAGAAAAGCCTTATTACTCGGTTAAAATGCCTTTATAATCCCATTATTGAATTTATTTTGAATTTTTTTTACATTTTTTGATCAAAACATATTGTAATTGATTGTTTGCCTAGGGAAACATGGAGCGAAAACCATCCATTGTCAAGAAAAGATCATTTATAGTCACTCATGCCTAGAAAAGCCTTATTACTTAGTTTAAATGCCTTTATAATCCCATTATTGAATTTATTTTGAATTGTTTTTACATTTTTGATTAAAACAGATTGTAATTGATTGTTTGCCTCGGGAAATATGGAGCGAAAGCCATCCATTGTCAAGAAAAGATCATTTATAGTCACTCATGCCTAGAAAAGCCTTATTACTCGGTTTAAATGCCTTTATAATCCCATTATTGAATTTATTTTGAATTGTTTTTACATTTTTTCATTAAAACATATTGTAATTGATTGTTTGCCTCGGGAAACATGGAGCGAAAACCATCCATTGTCAAGAAAAGATCATTTATAGTCACTCATGCCTAGAAAAGCCTTATTACTCGGTTTTAATGCCTTTATAATCCCATTATTGAATTTATTTTGAATTTTTTTTACATTTTTTGATTAAAACATATTGTAATTGATTGTTTGCCTTGGGAAACTTGGAGCGAAAGCCACCCATTGTCAACAAAAGTTCATTTGTAGTCACTTATGCCTAGCAAAGCCTTATTACTCGGTTTAAATGCCTTTATAATCCCATTATTGAATTTATTTTGAATTGTTTTTATATTTATTGATTACAACAGATTGTAATTTATTGTTTGCCGTGGGAAACATGGAGCGAAAGCCATCCATTGTCAAGAAAAGATCATTTATAGCCACTCATGCCTAGAAAAGCCTTATTACTCGGTTTAAATGCGTTAATAATACCATAATTGAATTTATTTTGAATTTTTTTTACATTTTTTGATTAAAACATATTGTAATTGATTGTTTGCCTCGGGAAACATGGAGCAAAAGCCATCCATTGTCAAGAATAGATCATTTATAGTCACTTATGCCTAGCAAAGCCTTATTACTCGGTTTAAATGCCTTTATAATTCCATTATTGAATTTATTTTGAATTTTTTTTACATTTGTTGATTAAAACAGATTGTAATTGATTGTTTACCTCGGGAAACATGGAGCGAAAGCCATCCATAGTCAAGAAAAGTTCATTTATAGTCACTTATGCCTAGCAAAGCCTTATTACTCGGTTTAAATGCCTTTATAATTCCATTATTGAATTTATTTTGAATTTTTTTTACATTTTTGGATTAAAACATATTGTAATTGATTGTTTGCCTCGGGAAACTTGGAGCGAAAGCCATCCATAGTCAAGAAAAGTCCATTTATAGTCACTTATGCCTAGCAAAGCCTTATTACTCGGTTTAAATGCCTTTATAATCCCATTATTGAATTTATTTTGAATTTTTTTTACATTTTTTGATTAAAACATATTGTAATTGATTGTTTGCCTCGGGAAACATGGAGCGAAAGCCACCCATTGTCAAGAAAAGTTCATTTATAGTCACTTATGCCTAGCAAAGCCTTATTACTCGGTTTAAATGCCTTTATAATCCCATTATTGAATTTATTTTGAATTGTTTTTATATTTTTTGATTAAAACAGATTGTAATTGATTGTTTGCCGTGGGAAACATGGAGCGAAAGCCATCCATTGTCAAGAAAAGATCATTTATAGCCACTCATGCCTAGAAAAGCCTTATTACTCGGTTTAAATGCCTTTATAATCCCATTATTGAATTTATTTTGAATTTTTTTTACATTTTTTGATTAAAACATATCGTAATTGATTGTTTACCTCGGGAAATATGGAGCAAAACCCATCCATTGTCAAGAATAGATCATTTATAGTCACTTATGCCTAGCAAAGCCTTATTACTCGGTTTAAATACCTTTATAATTCCATTATTGAATTTATTTTGAATTGTTTTTACATTTTTTGATTAAAACAGATTGTAATTGATTGTTTGCCTCGGGAAATATGGAGCGAAAGCTATCCATTGTCAAGAAAAGATCATTTATAGTCACTCATGCCTAGATAAGCCTTATTACTCGGTTTAAATGCCTTTATAATCCCATTATTGAATTTATTTTGAATTGTTTTTAAATTTTTTGATTAAAACAGATTGTAATTGATTGTTTGCCTCGGGAAACATGGAGCGAAAGTCATCCATTGTCAAGAAAAGATCATTTATAGTCACTCATGCCTAGAAAAGCCTTATTACTGGGTTTAAATGCCTTTATAATCCCATTATTGAATTTATTTTGAATTGTTTTTACATTTTTTGATTAAAACATATTGTAATTGATTGTTTGCCTCGGGAAATATGGAGCGAAAGCCATCCATTGTCAAGAAAAGATCATTTATAGTCACTCATGCCTAGAAAAGCCTTATTACTCGGTTTAAATGCCTTTATAATCCCATTATTGAATTTATTTTGAATTGTTTTTACATTTTTTGATTAAAACAGATTGTAATTGATTGTTTGCCTCGGGAAACACGGAGCGAAAGCCATCCATTGTCAAGAAAAGATCATTTATAGTCACTCATGCCTAGAAAAGCCTTATTACTCGGTTAAAATGCCTTTATAATCCCATTATTGAATTTATTTTGAATTGTTTTTATATTTTTTGATTAAAACAGATTGTAATTGATTGTTTTCCGTGGGAAACATGGAGCGACAACCATCCATTGTCAAGAAAAGATCATTTATAGCCACTCATGCCTAGAAAAGCCTTATTACTCGGTTTAAATGCCTTTATAATCCCATTATTGAATTTATTTTGAATTTTTTTTACATTTTTTGATTAAAACATATTGTAATTGATTGTTTGCCTCGGGAAACATGGAGCAAAACCCATCCATTGTCAAGAATAGATCATTTATAGTCACTTATGCCTAGAAAAGCCTTATTACTCGGTTTAAATGCTTTTATAATCCCATTATTGAATTTATTTTGAATTGTTTTTTCATTTTTTGATTAAAACAGATTGTAATTGATTGTTTGCCTCGGGTAACATGGAGCTAAAGCCATCCATTGTCAAGAAAAGATCATTTATAGTCACTTATGCCTAGCAAAGCCTTATTACTCGGTTTAAATGCCTTTATAATTCCATTATTGAATTTATTTTGAATTTTTTTTACATTTGTTGATTAAAACAGATTGTAATTGATTGTTTACCTCGGGAAACATGGAGCGAAAGCCATCCATAGTCAAGAAAAGTTCATTTATAGTCACTTATGCCTAGCAAAGCCTTATTACTCGGTTTAAATGCCTTTATAATTCCATTATTGAATTTATTTTGAATTTTTTTTACATTTTTGGATTAAAACATATTGTAATTGATTGTTTGCCTCGGGAAACTTGGAGCGAAAGCCATCCATAGTCAAGAAAAGTCCATTTATAGTCACTTATGCCTAGCAAAGCCTTATTACTCGGTTTAAATGCCTTTATAATCCCATTATTGAATTTATTTTGAATTTTTTTTACATTTTTTGATTAAAACATATTGTAATTGATTGTTTGCCTCGGGAAACATGGAGCGAAAGCCACCCATTGTCAAGAAAAGTTCATTTATAGTCACTTATGCCTAGCAAAGCCTTATTACTCGGTTTAAATGCCTTTATAATCCCATTATTGAATTTATTTTGAATTGTTTTTATATTTTTTGATTAAAACAGATTGTAATTGATTGTTTGCCGTGGGAAACATGGAGCGAAAGCCATCCATTGTCAAGAAAAGATCATTTATAGCCACTCATGCCTAGAAAAGCCTTATTACTCGGTTTAAATGCCTTTATAATCCCATTATTGAATTTATTTTGAATTTTTTTTACATTTTTTGATTAAAACATATCGTAATTGATTGTTTGCCTCGGGAAACATGGAGCAAAACCCATCCATTGTCAAGAATAGATCATTTATAGTCACTTATGCCTAGCAAAGCCTTATTACTCGGTTTAAATACCTTTATAATTCCATTATTGAATTTATTTTGAATTGTTTTTACATTTTTTGATTAAAACAGATTGTAATTGATTGTTTGCCTCGGGAAATATGGAGCGAAAGCTATCCATTGTCAAGAAAAGATCATTTATAGTCACTCATGCCTAGATAAGCCTTATTACTCGGTTTAAATGCCTTTATAATCCCATTATTGAATTTATTTTGAATTGTTTTTAAATTTTTTGATTAAAACAGATTGTAATTGATTGTTTGCCTCGGGAAACATGGAGCGAAAGTCATCCATTGTCAAGAAAAGATCATTTATAGTCACTCATGCCTAGAAAAGCCTTATTACTGGGTTTAAATGCCTTTATAATCCCATTATTGAATTTATTTTGAATTGTTTTTACATTTTTTGATTAAAACAGATTGTAATTGATTGTTTGCCTCGGGAAATATGGAGCGAAAGCCATCCATTGTCAAGAAAAGATCATTTATAGTCACTCATGCCTAGAAAAGCCTTATTACTCGGTTTAAATGCCTTTATAATCCCATTATTGAATTTATTTTGAATTGTTTTTACATTTTTTGATTAAAACAGATTGTAATTGATTGTTTGCCTCGGGAAACACGGAGCGAAAGCCATCCATTGTCAAGAAAAGATCATTTATAGTCACTCATGCCTAGAAAAGCCTTATTACTCGGTTAAAATGCCTTTATAATCCCATTATTGAATTTATTTTGAATTTTTTTTACATTTTTTGATCAAAACATATTGTAATTGATTGTTTGCCTAGGGAAACATGGAGCGAAAACCATCCATTGTCAAGAAAAGATCATTTATAGTCACTCATGCCTAGAAAAGCCTTATTACTTAGTTTAAATGCCTTTATAATCCCATTATTGAATTTATTTTGAATTGTTTTTACATTTTTGATTAAAACAGATTGTAATTGATTGTTTGCCTCGGGAAATATGGAGCGAAAGCCATCCATTGTCAAGAAAAGATCATTTATAGTCACTCATGCCTAGAAAAGCCTTATTACTCGGTTTAAATGCCTTTATAATCCCATTATTGAATTTATTTTGAATTGTTTTTACATTTTTTCATTAAAACATATTGTAATTGATTGTTTGCCTCGGGAAACATGGAGCGAAAACCATCCATTGTCAAGAAAAGATCATTTATAGTCACTCATGCCTAGAAAAGCCTTATTACTCGGTTTTAATGCCTTTATAATCCCATTATTGAATTTATTTTGAATTTTTTTTACATTTTTTGATTAAAACATATTGTAATTGATTGTTTGCCTTGGGAAACTTGGAGCGAAAGCCACCCATTGTCAACAAAAGTTCATTTGTAGTCACTTATGCCTAGCAAAGCCTTATTACTCGGTTTAAATGCCTTTATAATCCCATTATTGAATTTATTTTGAATTGTTTTTATATTTATTGATTACAACAGATTGTAATTTATTGTTTGCCGTGGGAAACATGGAGCGAAAGCCATCCATTGTCAAGAAAAGATCATTTATAGCCACTCATGCCTAGAAAAGCCTTATTACTCGGTTTAAATGCGTTAATAATACCATAATTGAATTTATTTTGAATTTTTTTTACATTTTTTGATTAAAACATATTGTAATTGATTGTTTGCCTCGGGAAACATGGAGCAAAAGCCATCCATTGTCAAGAATAGATCATTTATAGTCACTTATGCCTAGCAAAGCCTTATTACTCGGTTTAAATGCCTTTATAATTCCATTATTGAATTTATTTTGAATTTTTTTTACATTTTTTGATTAAAACATATTGTAATTGATTGTTTGCCTCGGGAAACATGGAGCGAAAACCATCCATTGTCAAGAAAAGATCATTTATAGTCACTCATGCCTAGAAAAGCCTTATTACTCGGTTTAAATGCCTTTATAATCCCATTATTGAATTTATTTTGAATTTTTTTTTAACATTTTTTGATTAAAACAGATTGTAATTGATTGTTTACCTCGGGAAACATGGAGCGAAAGCCATCCATAGTCAAGAAAAGTTCATTTATAGTCACTTATGCCTAGCAAAGCCTAATTACTCGGTTTAAATGCCTTTATAATTCCATTATTGAATTTATTTTGAATTTTTTTTACATTTTTTGATGAAAACATATTGTAATTGATTGTTTGCCTCGGGAAACTTGGAGCGAAAGCCATCCATAGTCAAGAAAAGTTCATTTATAGTCACTTATGCCTAGCAAAGCCTTATTACTCGGTTTAAATGCCTTTATAATCCCATTATTGAATTTATTTTGAATTTTTTTTGCATTTTTTGATTAAAACATATTGTAATTGATTGTTTGCCTCGGGAAACTTGGAGCGAAAGCCACCCATTGTCAACAAAAGTTCATTTGTAGTCACTTATGCCTAGCAAAGCCTTATTACTCGGTTTAAATGCCTTTATAATCCCATTATTGAATTTATTTTGAATTGTTTTTAAATTTTTTGATTAAAACAGATTGTAATTGATTGTTTGCCTCGGGAAACATGGAGCGAAAGCCATCCATTGTGAAGAAAAGATCATTTATTGTCACTCATGCCTAGAAAAGCCTTATTACTCGGTTTAAATGCCTTTATAATCCCATTATTGAATTTATTTTGAATTTTTTTTACATTTTTTGATTAAAACATATTGTAATTGACTGTTTCCCTCGGTAAACATGGAGCAAAACCCATCCATTGTCAAGAATAGATCATTTATAGTCACTTATGCCTAAAAAAGCCTTATTGCTCGGTTTAAATGCTTTTTAAATCCCATTATTCAATTTATTTTGAATTGTTTTTACATTTTTTGATCAAAACAGATTGTAATTGATTGTTTGCCTCGGGAACCATGGAGCGAAAGCCATCCATTGTCAAGAAATGATCATTTACAGTCACTCATGCCTAGAAAAGCCTTATTACTTAGTTTAAATGCCTTTATAATCCCATTATTGAGTTTATTTTGAATTGTTTTTACATTTTTTGATTAAAACAGATTGTAATTGATTGTTTGCCTCGGGAAATATGGAGCGAAAGCCATCCATTGTCAAGAAAAGATCATTTATAGTCACTCATGCTTAGATAAGCCTTATTACTTAGTTTAAATGCCTTTATAATCCCATTATTGAGTTTATTTTGAATTGTTTTTACATTTTTTGATTAAAACAGATTGTAATTGATTGTTTGCCTCGGGAAATATGGAGCGAAAGCCATCCATTGTCAAGAAAAGATCATTTCTAGTCACTCATGCCTAGATAAGCGTTATTACTCGGTTTAAATGCCTTTATAATCCCATTATTGAATTTATTTTGAATTGTTTTTACATTTTTTGATTAAAACAGATTGTAATTGATTGTTTGCCTCGGGAAACATGGAGCGGAAGCCATCCATTTTCAAGAAAAGATCATTTATAGTCACTCATGCCTAGAAAAGCCTTATTACTCGGTTTAAATGCTTTTATAATCCCATTATTGAATTTATTTGGAATTGTTTTTACATTTTTTGATTAAAACAGATCTTAATTGATTGTTTGCCTCGGGAAACATGGAGCGAAAGCCATCCATTGTCAAGAAAAGATCATTTATAGTCACTCATGCCTCGAAAAGTCTTATTACTTAGTTTAAATGCCTTTATAATCCCATTATTGAATTTATTTTGAATTGTTTTTACATTGTTTGATTAAAACAGATTGTAATTGATTGTTTGCCTCGGGAAATATGGAGCGAAAGCCATCCATTGTCAAGAAAAGATCATTTATAGTCACTCATGCCTAGAAAAGCCTTATTACTCGGTTTAAATGCCTTTATAATCCCATTATTGAATTTATTTTGAATTGTTTTTACATTTTTTGATTAAAACAGATTGTAATTGATTGTTTGCCTCGGGAAACATGGAGCGGAAGCCATCCATTTTCAAGAAAAGATCATTTATAGTCACTCATGCCTAGAAAAGCCTTATTACTCGGTTTAAATGCTTTTATAATCCCATTATTGAATTTATTTGGAATTGTTTTTACATTTTTTGATTAAAACAGATCTTAATTGATTGTTTGCCTCGGGAAACATGGAGCGAAAGCCATCCATTGTCAAGAAAAGATCATTTATAGTCACTCATGCCTCGAAAAGTCTTATTACTTAGTTTAAATGCCTTTATAATCCCATTATTAAATTTATTTTGAATTGTTTTTACATTGTTTGATTAAAACAGATTGTAATTGATTGTTTGCCTCGGGAAATATGGAGCGAAAGCCATCCATTGTCAAGAAAAGATCATTTATAGTCACTCATGCCTAGAAAAGCCTTATTACTCGGTTTAAATGCCTTTATAATCCCATTATTGAATTTATTTTGAATTGTTTTTACATTTTTTGATTAAAACAGATTGTAATTGATTGTTTGCCTCGGGAAACATGGAGCGGAAGCCATCCATTTTCAAGAAAAGATCATTTATAGTCACTCATGCCTAGAAAAGCCTTATTACTCGGTTTAAATGCTTTTATAATCCCATTATTGAATTTATTTGGAATTGTTTTTACATTTTTTGATTAAAACAGATCTTAATTGATTGTTTGCCTCGGGAAACATGGAGCGAAAGCCATCCATTGTCAAGAAAAGATCATTTATAGTCACTCATGCCTCGAAAAGTCTTATTACTTAGTTTAAATGCCTTTATAATCCCATTATTAAATTTATTTTGAATTGTTTTTACATTGTTTGATTAAAACAGATTGTAATTGATTGTTTGCCTCGGGAAATATGGAGCGAAAGCCATCCATTGTCAAGAAAAGATCATTTATAGTCACTCATGCCTAGAAAAGCCTTATTACTCGGTTTAAATGCCTTTATAATCCCATTATTGAATTTATTTTGAATTGTTTTCACATTTTTTGATTAAAACAGATTGTAATTGATTGTTTGCCTCGGGAAACATGGAGCGGAAGCCATCCATTTTCAAGAAAAGATCATTTATAGTCACTCATGCCTAGAAAAGCCTTATTACTCGGTTTAAATGCTTTTATAATCCCATTATTGAATTTATTTGGAATTGTTTTTACATTTCTTGATTAAAACAGATCTTAATTGATTGTTTGCCTCGGGAAACATGGAGCGAAAGCCATCCATTGTCAAGAAAAGATCATTTATAGTCACTCATGCCTCGAAAAGTCTTATTACTTAGTTTAAATGCCTTTATAATCCCATTATTGAATTTATTTTGAATTGTTTTTACATTGTTTGATTAAAACAGATTGTAATTGATTGTTTGCCTCGGGAAATATGGAGCGAAAGCCATCCATTGTCAAGAAAAGATCATTTATAGTCACTCATGCCTAGAAAAGCCTTATTACTCGGTTTAAATGCCTTTATAATCCCATTATTGAATTTATTTTGAATTGTTTTTACATTTTTTGATTAAAACAGATTGTAATTGATTGTTTGCCTCGGGAAACATGGAGCGAAAGCCATCCATTTTCAAGAAAAGATCATTTATAGTCACTCATGCCTAGAAAAGCCTTATTTCTCGGTTTAAATGCCTTTATAATCCCATTATTGAATTTATTTTGAATTTTTTTTACATTTTTTGATTAAAACATATTGTAATTGTTTGTTTGCCTCGGGAAACATGGAGCAAAACCCATCCATCGTCAAGAAAAGATCATTTATAGTCACTCATGCCTAGATAAGCCTTATTACTCGGTGTAATGGCCTTTATAATCCCATTATTGAATTTATTTTGAATTGTTTTTACATTTTTTGATTAAAACAGATTGTAATTGATTGTTTGCCTCGGGAAACATGGAGCGAAAGCCATCCATTTTCAAGAAAAGATCATTTATAGGCACTCATGCCTAGAAAAGCCTTATTTCTAGGTTTAATGGCCTTTATAATCCCATTATTGAATTTATTTTGAATTGTTTTTATATTTTTTGATTAAAACATATTGTAATTGATTGTTTGCTGTAGGAAAAATGGAGCGAAAGCCATCCATTGTCAAGAAAAGATCATTTATAGTCACTCATGCCTAGAAAAGCCTTATTACTCGGTTTAAATGCCTTTATAATCCCATTATTGAATTTATTTTGAATTGTTTTTACATTTTTTGATTAAAACATATTGTAATTGATTGTTTGCCTCGGGAAACATGGAGCGAAAGCCATCCATTTTCAAGAAAAGATCATTTATAGTCACTCATGCCTAGAAAAGCCTCATTTCTCGGTTTAAATGCCTTTATAATCCCAATATTGAATTTATTTTCAATTTTTTTTACATTTTTTGACTAAAACAAATTGTAATTGTTTGTTTGCTTCGGGAAACATGGAGCAAAACCCATCCATTGTCAAGAATAGATCATTTATAGTCACTTATGCCTAAAAAAGCCTTATTACTCGGTTTAAATGCCTTTATAATCCCATTGTTGAATTTATTTTGAATTTTTTTTACATTTTTTGATTAAAACATATTGTAATTGATTGTTTGCCTTGGGAAACTTGGAGCGAAAGCCACCCATTGTCAACAAAAGTTCATTTGTACTCACTTATGCCTAGCAAAGCCTTATTACTCGGTTTAAATGCCTTTATAATCCCATTATTGAATTTATTTTGAATTTTTTTTACATTTTTTGGTTAAAACATATTGTAATTGATTGTTTGCCTCGGGAAACATGGAACGAAAGCCATCCATTATCAAGAAAAGATCATTTATAGTCACTCATGCCTAGAAAAGCCTCATTTCTCGGTTTAAATGCCTTTATAATCCCATTATTGAATTTATTTTGAATTTTTTTTACATTTTTTGATTAAAACATATTGTAATTGATTGTTTGCCTCGGGAAACATGGAGCAAAACCCATCCATTGTCAAGAATAGATCATTTATAGTCACTTATGCCTAGAAAAGCCTTATTACTCGGTTTAAATGCATTTATAATCCCATTATTGAATTTATTTGGAATTGTTTTTACATTTTTTGATTAAAACAGATCGTAATTGATTGTTTGCCTCGGGAAACATGGAGCGAAAGCCATCCATTGTCAAGAAAACATCATTTATAGTCACTCATGCCTCGAAAAGCCTTATTACTTAGTTTAAATGCCTTTATAATCCCATTATTGAATTTATTTTGAATTGTTTTTACATTTTTTGATTAAAACAGATTGTAATTGATTGTTTGCCTCGGGAAATATGGAGCGAAAGCCATCCATTGTCAAGAAAAGATCATTTATAGTCACTCATGCCTAGAAAAGCCTTATTACTCGGTTTAAATGCCTTTATAATCCCATTATTGAATTTATTTTGAATTGTTTTTACATTTTTGATTAAAACAGATTGTAATTGATTGTTTGCCTCGGGAAACATGGAGCGAAAGCCATCCATTGTCAAGAAAAGATCATTTATAGTCACTCATGCCTAGAAAAGCCTTATTACTCGGTTTAAATGCCTTTATAATCCCATTATTGAATTTATTTTGAATTTTTTTTACATTTTTTGAATAAAACATATTGTAATTGGTTGTTTGCCTCGGGAAACATGGAGCAAAACCCATCCATTGTCAAGAAATGATCATTTACAGTCACTCATGCCTAGAAAAGCCTTATTACTTAGTTTAAATGCCTTTATAATCCCATTATTGAGTTTATTTTGAATTGTTTTTACATTTTTTGATTAAAACAGATTGTAATTGATTGTTTGCCTTGGGAAACTTGGAGCGAAAGCCACCCATTTTCAACAAAAGTTCATTTGTAGTCACTTATGCCTAGCAAAGCCTTATTACTCGGTTTAAATGCCTTTATAATCCCATTATTGAATTTATTTTGAATTGTTTTTACATTTTTTGATTAAAACAGATTGTAATTGATTGTTTGCCTCGGGAAACATGGAGCGAAAGCCATCCATTGTCAAGAAAAGATCATTTATAGTCACTCATGCCTAGAAAAGCCTTATTACTCGGTTTAAATGCCTTTATAATCCCATTATTGAATTTATTTTGAATTTTTTTTACATTTTTTGGTTAAAACATGTTGTAATTGATTGTTTGCCTCGGGAAACATGGAAAGAAAGCCATCCATTGTCAAGAAAAGATCATTTCTAGTCACTCATGCCTAGAAAAGCCTCATTTCTCGGTTTAAATGCCTTTATAATCCCATTATTGAATTTATTTTGAATTGTTTTTACATTTTTTGATTAAAACATATTGTAATTGATTGTTTGCCTCGGGAAACATGGAACGAAAGCCATCCATTGTCAAGAAAAGATCATTTATAGTCACTCATGCCTAGAAAAGCCTCATTTCTCGGTTTAAATGCCTTTATAATCCCATTATTGAATTTATTTTGAATTTTTTTTACATTTTTTGATTAAAACATATTGTAATTGATTGTTTGCCTCGGGAAACATGGAGCAAAACCCATCCATTGTCAAGAATAGATCATTTATAGTCACTTATGCCTAGAAAAGCCTTATTACTCGGTTTAAATGCATTTATAATCCCATTATTGAATTTATTTGGAATTGTTTTTACATTTTTTGATTAAAACAGATCTTAATTGATTGTTTGCCTCGGGAAACATGGAGCGAAAGCCATCCATTGTCAAGAAAACATCATTTATAGTCACTCATGCCTCGAAAAGCCTTATTACTTAGTTTAAATGCCTTTATAATCCCATTATTGAATTTATTTTGAATTGTTTTTACATTTTTTGATTAAAACAGATTGTAATTGATTGTTTGCCTCGGGAAATATGGAGCGAAAGCCATCCATTGTCAAGAAAAGATCATTTATAGTCACTCATGCCTAGAAAAGCCTTATTACTCGGTTTAAATGCCTTTATAATCCCATTATTGAATTTATTTTGAATTGTTTTTACATTTTTGATTAAAACAGATTGTAATTGATTGTTTGCCTCGAGAAACATGGAGCGAAAGCCATCCATTGTCAAGAAAAGATCATTTATAGTCACTCATGCCTAGAAAAGCCTTATTACTCGGTTTAAATGCCTTTATAATCCCATTATTGAATTTATTTTGAATTTTTTTTACATTTTTTGAATAAAACATATTGTAATTGGTTGTTTGCCTCGGGAAACATGGAGCAAAACCCATCCATTGTCAAGAAATGATCATTTACAGTCACTCATGCCTAGAAAAGCCTTATTACTTAGTTTAAATGCCTTTATAATCCCATTATTGAGTTTATTTTGAATTGTTTTTACATTTTTTGATTAAAACAGATTGTAATTGATTGTTTGCCTTGGGAAACTTGGAGCGAAAGCCACCCATTGTCAACAAAAGTTCATTTGTAGTCACTTATGCCTAGCAAAGCCTTATTACTCGGTTTAAATGCCTTTATAATCCCATTATTGAATTTATTTTGAATTGTTTTTACATTTTTTGATTAAAACAGATTGTAATTGATTGTTTGCCTCGGGAAACATGGAGCGAAAGCCATCCATTTTCAAGAAAAGATCATTTATAGTCACTCATGCCTAGAAAAGCCTTATTTCTCGGTTTAAATGCCTTTATAATCCCATTATTGAATTTATTTTGAATTTTTTTTACATTTTTTGATTAAAACATATTGTAATTGTTTGTTTGCCTCGGGAAACATGGAGCAAAACCCATCCATCGTCAAGAAAAGATCATTTATAGTCACTCATGCCTAGATAAGCCTTATTACTCGGTTTAATGGCCTTTATAATCCCATTATTGAATTTATTTTGAATTGTTTTTACATTTTTTGATTAAAACAGATTGTAATTGATTGTTTGCCTCGGGAAACATGGAGCGAAAGCCATCCATTGTCAAGAAAAGATCATTTATAGTCACTCATGCCTAGAAAAGCCTTATTACTCGGTTTAAATGCCTTTATAATCCCATTATTGAATTTATTTTGAATTGTTTTTACATTTTTTGATTAAAACAGATTGTAATTGATTGTTTGCCTCGGGAAACATGGAGCGGAAGCCATCCATTTTCAAGAAAAGATCATTTATAGTCACTCATGCCTAGAAAAGCCTTATTACTCGGTTTAAATGCTTTTATAATCCCATTATTGAATTTATTTGGAATTGTTTTTACATTTTTTGATTAAAACAGATCTTAATTGATTGTTTGCCTCGGGAAACATGGAGCGAAAGCCATCCATTGTCAAGAAAAGATCATTTATAGTCACTCATGCCTCGAAAAGTCTTATTACTTAGTTTAAATGCCTTTATAATCCCATTATTAAATTTATTTTGAATTGTTTTTACATTGTTTGATTAAAACAGATTGTAATTGATTGTTTGCCTCGGGAAATATGGAGCGAAAGCCATCCATTGTCAAGAAAAGATCATTTATAGTCACTCATGCCTAGAAAAGCCTTATTACTCGGTTTAAATGCCTTTATAATCCCATTATTGAATTTATTTTGAATTGTTTTTACATTTTTTGATTAAAACAGATTGTAATTGATTGTTTGCCTCGGGAAACATGGAGCGGAAGCCATCCATTTTCAAGAAAAGATCATTTATAGTCACTCATGCCTAGAAAAGCCTTATTACTCGGTTTAAATGCTTTTATAATCCCATTATTGAATTTATTTGGAATTGTTTTTACATTTTTTGATTAAAACAGATCTTAATTGATTGTTTGCCTCGGGAAACATGGAGCGAAAGCCATCCATTGTCAAGAAAAGATCATTTATAGTCACTCATGCCTCGAAAAGTCTTATTACTTAGTTTAAATTCCTTTATAATCCCATTATTGAATTTATTTTGAATTGTTTTTACATTGTTTGATTAAAACAGATTGTAATTGATTGTTTGCCTCGGGAAATATGGAGCGAAAGCCATCCATTGTCAAGAAAAGATCATTTATAGTCACTCATGCCTAGAAAAGCCTTATTACTCGGTTTAAATGCCTTTATAATCCCATTATTGAATTTATTTTGAATTGTTTTTACATTTTTTGATTAAAACAGATTGTAATTGATTGTTTGCCTCGGGAAACATGGAGCGAAAGCCATCCATTTTCAAGAAAAGATCATTTATAGTCACTCATGCCTAGAAAAGCCTTATTTCTCGGTTTAAATGCCTTTATAATCCCATTATTGAATTTATTTTGAATTTTTTTTACATTTTTTGATTAAAACATATTGTAATTGTTTGTTTGCCTCGGGAAACATGGAGCAAAACCCATCCATCGTCAAGAAAAGATCATTTATAGTCACTCATGCCTAGATAAGCCTTATTACTCGGTTTAATGGCCTTTATAATCCCATTATTGAATTTATTTTGAATTGTTTTTACATTTTTTGATTAAAACAGATTGTAATTGATTGTTTGCCTCGGGAAACATGGAGCGAAAGCCATCCATTTTCAAGAAAAGATCATTTATAGGCACTCATGCCTAGAAAAGCCTTATTTCTAGGTTTAATGGCCTTTATAATCCCATTATTGAATTTATTTTGAATTGTTTTTATATTTTTTGATTAAAACATATTGTAATTGATTGTTTGCTGTAGGAAAAATGGAGCGAAAGCCATCCATTGTCAAGAAAAGATCATTTATAGTCACTCATGCCTAGAAAAGCCTTATTACTCGGTTTAAATGCCTTTATAATCCCATTATTGAATTTATTTTGAATTGTTTTTACATTTTTTGATTAAAACATATTGTAATTGATTGTTTGCCTCGGGAAACATGGAGCGAAAGCCATCCATTTTCAAGAAAAGATCATTTATAGTCACTCATGCCTAGAAAAGCCTCATTTCTCGGTTTAAATGCCTTTATAATCCCAATATTGAATTTATTTTCAATTTTTTTTACATTTTTTGACTAAAACAAATTGTAATTGTTTGTTTGCTTCGGGAAACATGGAGCAAAACCCATCCATTGTCAAGAATAGATCATTTATAGTCACTTATGCCTAAAAAAGCCTTATTACTCGGTTTAAATGCCTTTATAATCCCATTGTTGAATTTATTTTGAATTTTTTTTACATTTTTTGATTAAAACATATTGTAATTGATTGTTTGCCTTGGGAAACTTGGAGCGAAAGCCACCCATTGTCAACAAAAGTTCATTTGTACTCACTTATGCCTAGCAAAGCCTTATTACTCGGTTTAAATGCCTTTATAATCCCATTATTGAATTTATTTTGAATTTTTTTTACATTTTTTGGTTAAAACATATTGTAATTGATTGTTTGCCTCGGGAAACATGGAACGAAAGCCATCCATTATCAAGAAAAGATCATTTATAGTCACTCATGCCTAGAAAAGCCTCATTTCTCGGTTTAAATGCCTTTATAATCCCATTATTGAATTTATTTTGAATTTTTTTTACATTTTTTGATTAAAACATATTGTAATTGATTGTTTGCCTCGGGAAACATGGAGCAAAACCCATCCATTGTCAAGAATAGATCATTTATAGTCACTTATGCCTAGAAAAGCCTTATTACTCGGTTTAAATGCATTTATAATCCCATTATTGAATTTATTTGGAATTGTTTTTACATTTTTTGATTAAAACAGATCGTAATTGATTGTTTGCCTCGGGAAACATGGAGCGAAAGCCATCCATTGTCAAGAAAACATCATTTATAGTCACTCATGCCTCGAAAAGCCTTATTACTTAGTTTAAATGCCTTTATAATCCCATTATTGAATTTATTTTGAATTGTTTTTACATTTTTTGATTAAAACAGATTGTAATTGATTGTTTGCCTCGGGAAATATGGAGCGAAAGCCATCCATTGTCAAGAAAAGATCATTTATAGTCACTCATGCCTAGAAAAGCCTTATTACTCGGTTTAAATGCCTTTATAATCCCATTATTGAATTTATTTTGAATTGTTTTTACATTTTTGATTAAAACAGATTGTAATTGATTGTTTGCCTCGGGAAACATGGAGCGAAAGCCATCCATTGTCAAGAAAAGATCATTTATAGTCACTCATGCCTAGAAAAGCCTTATTACTCGGTTTAAATGCCTTTATAATCCCATTATTGAATTTATTTTGAATTTTTTTTACATTTTTTGAATAAAACATATTGTAATTGGTTGTTTGCCTCGGGAAACATGGAGCAAAACCCATCCATTGTCAAGAAATGATCATTTACAGTCACTCATGCCTAGAAAAGCCTTATTACTTAGTTTAAATGCCTTTATAATCCCATTATTGAGTTTATTTTGAATTGTTTTTACATTTTTTGATTAAAACAGATTGTAATTGATTGTTTGCCTTGGGAAACTTGGAGCGAAAGCCACCCATTGTCAACAAAAGTTCATTTGTAGTCACTTATGCCTAGCAAAGCCTTATTACTCGGTTTAAATGCCTTTATAATCCCATTATTGAATTTATTTTGAATTGTTTTTACATTTTTTGATTAAAACAGATTGTAATTGATTGTTTGCCTCGGGAAACATGGAGCGAAAGCCATCCATTGTCAAGAAAAGATCATTTATAGTCACTCATGCCTAGAAAAGCCTTATTACTCGGTTTAAATGCCTTTATAATCCCATTATTGAATTTATTTTGAATTTTTTTTACATTTTTTGGTTAAAACATGTTGTAATTGATTGTTTGCCTCGGGAAACATGGAACGAAAGCCATCCATTGTCAAGAAAAGATCATTTCTAGTCACTCATGCCTAGAAAAGCCTCATTTCTCGGTTTAAATGCCTTTATAATCCCATTATTGAATTTATTTTGAATTGTTTTTACATTTTTTGATTAAAACATATTGTAATTGATTGTTTGCCTCGGGAAACATGGAACGAAAGCCATCCATTATCAAGAAAAGATCATTTATAGTCACTCATGCCTAGAAAAGCCTCATTTCTCGGTTTAAATGCCTTTATAATCCCATTATTGAATTTATTTTGAATTTTTTTTACATTTTTTGATTAAAACATATTGTAATTGATTGTTTGCCTCGGGAAACATGGAGCAAAACCCATCCATTGTCAAGAATAGATCATTTATAGTCACTTATGCCTAGAAAAGCCTTATTACTCGGTTTAAATGCATTTATAATCCCATTATTGAATTTATTTGGAATTGTTTTTACATTTTTTGATTAAAACAGATCTTAATTGATTGTTTGCCTCGGGAAACATGGAGCGAAAGCCATCCATTGTCAAGAAAACATCATTTATAGTCACTCATGCCTCGAAAAGCCTTATTACTTAGTTTAAATGCCTTTATAATCCCATTATTGAATTTATTTTGAATTGTTTTTACATTTTTTGATTAAAACAGATTGTAATTGATTGTTTGCCTCGGGAAATATGGAGCGAAAGCCATCCATTGTCAAGAAAAGATCATTTATAGTCACTCATGCCTAGAAAAGCCTTATTACTCGGTTTAAATGCCTTTATAATCCCATTATTGAATTTATTTTGAATTGTTTTTACATTTTTGATTAAAACAGATTGTAATTGATTGTTTGCCTCGAGAAACATGGAGCGAAAGCCATCCATTGTCAAGAAAAGATCATTTATAGTCACTCATGCCTAGAAAAGCCTTATTACTCGGTTTAAATGCCTTTATAATCCCATTATTGAATTTATTTTGAATTTTTTTTACATTTTTTGAATAAAACATATTGTAATTGGTTGTTTGCCTCGGGAAACATGGAGCAAAACCCATCCATTGTCAAGAAATGATCATTTACAGTCACTCATGCCTAGAAAAGCCTTATTACTTAGTTTAAATGCCTTTATAATCCCATTATTGAGTTTATTTTGAATTGTTTTTACATTTTTTGATTAAAACAGATTGTAATTGATTGTTTGCCTTGGGAAACTTGGAGCGAAAGCCACCCATTGTCAACAAAAGTTCATTTGTAGTCACTTATGCCTAGCAAAGCCTTATTACTCGGTTTAAATGCCTTTATAATCCCATTATTGAATTTATTTTGAATTGTTTTTACATTTTTTGATTAAAACAGATTGTAATTGATTGTTTGCCTCGGGAAACATGGAGCGAAAGCCATCCATTTTCAAGAAAAGATCATTTATAGTCACTCATGCCTAGAAAAGCCTTATTTCTCGGTTTAAATGCCTTTATAATCCCATTATTGAATTTATTTTGAATTTTTTTTACATTTTTTGATTAAAACATATTGTAATTGTTTGTTTGCCTCGGGAAACATGGAGCAAAACCCATCCATCGTCAAGAAAAGATCATTTATAGTCACTCATGCCTAGATAAGCCTTATTACTCGGTTTAATGGCCTTTATAATCCCATTATTGAATTTATTTTGAATTGTTTTTACATTTTTTGATTAAAACAGATTGTAATTGATTGTTTGCCTCGGGAAACATGGAGCGAAAGCCATCCATTGTCAAGAAAAGATCATTTATAGTCACTCATGCCTAGAAAAGCCTTATTACTCGGTTTAAATGCCTTTATAATCCCATTATTGAATTTATTTTGAATTGTTTTTACATTTTTTGATTAAAACAGATTGTAATTGATTGTTTGCCTCGGGAAACATGGAGCGGAAGCCATCCATTTTCAAGAAAAGATCATTTATAGTCACTCATGCCTAGAAAAGCCTTATTACTCGGTTTAAATGCTTTTATAATCCCATTATTGAATTTATTTGGAATTGTTTTTACATTTTTTGATTAAAACAGATCTTAATTGATTGTTTGCCTCGGGAAACATGGAGCGAAAGCCATCCATTGTCAAGAAAAGATCATTTATAGTCACTCATGCCTCGAAAAGTCTTATTACTTAGTTTAAATGCCTTTATAATCCCATTATTAAATTTATTTTGAATTGTTTTTACATTGTTTGATTAAAACAGATTGTAATTGATTGTTTGCCTCGGGAAATATGGAGCGAAAGCCATCCATTGTCAAGAAAAGATCATTTATAGTCACTCATGCCTAGAAAAGCCTTATTACTCGGTTTAAATGCCTTTATAATCCCATTATTGAATTTATTTTGAATTGTTTTTACATTTTTTGATTAAAACAGATTGTAATTGATTGTTTGCCTCGGGAAACATGGAGCGGAAGCCATCCATTTTCAAGAAAAGATCATTTATAGTCACTCATGCCTAGAAAAGCCTTATTACTCGGTTTAAATGCTTTTATAATCCCATTATTGAATTTATTTGGAATTGTTTTTACATTTTTTGATTAAAACAGATCTTAATTGATTGTTTGCCTCGGGAAACATGGAGCGAAAGCCATCCATTGTCAAGAAAAGATCATTTATAGTCACTCATGCCTCGAAAAGTCTTATTACTTAGTTTAAATGCCTTTATAATCCCATTATTGAATTTATTTTGAATTGTTTTTACATTGTTTGATTAAAACAGATTGTAATTGATTGTTTGCCTCGGGAAATATGGAGCGAAAGCCATCCATTGTCAAGAAAAGATCATTTATAGTCACTCATGCCTAGAAAAGCCTTATTACTCGGTTTAAATGCCTTTATAATCCCATTATTGAATTTATTTTGAATTGTTTTTACATTTTTTGATTAAAACAGATTGTAATTGATTGTTTGCCTCGGGAAACATGGAGCGAAAGCCATCCATTTTCAAGAAAAGATCATTTATAGTCACTCATGCCTAGAAAAGCCTTATTTCTCGGTTTAAATGCCTTTATAATCCCATTATTGAATTTATTTTGAATTTTTTTTACATTTTTTGATTAAAACATATTGTAATTGTTTGTTTGCCTCGGGAAACATGGAGCAAAACCCATCCATCGTCAAGAAAAGATCATTTATAGTCACTCATGCCTAGATAAGCCTTATTACTCGGTTTAATGGCCTTTATAATCCCATTATTGAATTTATTTTGAATTGTTTTTACATTTTTTGATTAAAACAGATTGTAATTGATTGTTTGCCTCGGGAAACATGGAGCGAAAGCCATCCATTTTCAAGAAAAGATCATTTATAGGCACTCATGCCTAGAAAAGCCTTATTTCTAGGTTTAATGGCCTTTATAATCCCATTATTGAATTTATTTTGAATTGTTTTTATATTTTTTGATTAAAACAGATTGTAATTGATTGTTTGCTGTAGGAAAAATGGAGCGAAAGCCATCCATTGTCAAGAAAAGATCATTTATAGTCACTCATGCCTAGAAAAGCCTTATTACTCGGTTTAAATGCCTTTATAATCCCATTATTGAATTTATTTTGAATTGTTTTTACATTTTTTGATTAAAACATATTGTAATTGATTGTTTGCCTCGGGAAACATGGAGCGAAAGCCATCCATTTTCAAGAAAAGATCATTTATAGTCACTCATGCCTAGAAA
Organism: Theobroma cacao; assembly: GCF_053813885.1. Classification (NCBI taxonomy): domain Eukaryota; kingdom Viridiplantae; phylum Streptophyta; class Magnoliopsida; order Malvales; family Malvaceae; genus Theobroma; species Theobroma cacao. The sequence continues at coordinate 28,424,372 of NC_142645.1, read as the reverse complement.
AGCCTCATTTCTCGGTTTAAATGCCTTTATAATCCCAATATTGAATTTATTTTCAATTTTTTTTACATTTTTTGACTAAAACAAATTGTAATTGTTTGTTTGCTTCGGGAAACATGGAGCAAAACCCATCCATTGTCAAGAATAGATCATTTATAGTCACTTATGCCTAAAAAAGCCTTATTACTCGGTTTAAATGCCTTTATAATCCCATTGTTGAATTTATTTTGAATTTTTTTTACATTTTTTGATTAAAACATATTGTAATTGATTGTTTGCCTTGGGAAACTTGGAGCGAAAGCCACCCATTGTCAACAAAAGTTCATTTGTACTCACTTATGCCTAGCAAAGCCTTATTACTCGGTTTAAATGCCTTTATAATCCCATTATTGAATTTATTTTGAATTTTTTTTACATTTTTTGGTTAAAACATATTGTAATTGATTGTTTGCCTCGGGAAACATGGAACGAAAGCCATCCATTATCAAGAAAAGATCATTTATAGTCACTCATGCCTAGAAAAGCCTCATTTCTCGGTTTAAATGCCTTTATAATCCCATTATTGAATTTATTTTGAATTTTTTTTACATTTTTTGATTAAAACATATTGTAATTGATTGTTTGCCTCGGGAAACATGGAGCAAAACCCATCCATTGTCAAGAATAGATCATTTATAGTCACTTATGCCTAGAAAAGCCTTATTACTCGGTTTAAATGCATTTATAATCCCATTATTGAATTTATTTGGAATTGTTTTTACATTTTTTGATTAAAACAGATCGTAATTGATTGTTTGCCTCGGGAAACATGGAGCGAAAGCCATCCATTGTCAAGAAAACATCATTTATAGTCACTCATGCCTCGAAAAGCCTTATTACTTAGTTTAAATGCCTTTATAATCCCATTATTGAATTTATTTTGAATTGTTTTTACATTTTTTGATTAAAACAGATTGTAATTGATTGTTTGCCTCGGGAAATATGGAGCGAAAGCCATCCATTGTCAAGAAAAGATCATTTATAGTCACTCATGCCTAGAAAAGCCTTATTACTCGGTTTAAATGCCTTTATAATCCCATTATTGAATTTATTTTGAATTGTTTTTACATTTTTGATTAAAACAGATTGTAATTGATTGTTTGCCTCGGGAAACATGGAGCGAAAGCCATCCATTGTCAAGAAAAGATCATTTATAGTCACTCATGCCTAGAAAAGCCTTATTACTCGGTTTAAATGCCTTTATAATCCCATTATTGAATTTATTTTGAATTTTTTTTACATTTTTTGAATAAAACATATTGTAATTGGTTGTTTGCCTCGGGAAACATGGAGCAAAACCCATCCATTGTCAAGAAATGATCATTTACAGTCACTCATGCCTAGAAAAGCCTTATTACTTAGTTTAAATGCCTTTATAATCCCATTATTGAGTTTATTTTGAATTGTTTTTACATTTTTTGATTAAAACAGATTGTAATTGATTGTTTGCCTTGGGAAACTTGGAGCGAAAGCCACCCATTGTCAACAAAAGTTCATTTGTAGTCACTTATGCCTAGCAAAGCCTTATTACTCGGTTTAAATGCCTTTATAATCCCATTATTGAATTTATTTTGAATTGTTTTTACATTTTTTGATTAAAACAGATTGTAATTGATTGTTTGCCTCGGGAAACATGGAGCGAAAGCCATCCATTGTCAAGAAAAGATCATTTATAGTCACTCATGCCTAGAAAAGCCTTATTACTCGGTTTAAATGCCTTTATAATCCCATTATTGAATTTATTTTGAATTTTTTTTACATTTTTTGGTTAAAACATGTTGTAATTGATTGTTTGCCTCGGGAAACATGGAACGAAAGCCATCCATTGTCAAGAAAAGATCATTTCTAGTCACTCATGCCTAGAAAAGCCTCATTTCTCGGTTTAAATGCCTTTATAATCCCATTATTGAATTTATTTTGAATTGTTTTTACATTTTTTGATTAAAACATATTGTAATTGATTGTTTGCCTCGGGAAACATGGAACGAAAGCCATCCATTGTCAAGAAAAGATCATTTATAGTCACTCATGCCTAGAAAAGCCTCATTTCTCGGTTTAAATGCCTTTATAATCCCATTATTGAATTTATTTTGAATTTTTTTTACATTTTTTGATTAAAACATATTGTAATTGATTGTTTGCCTCGGGAAACATGGAGCAAAACCCATCCATTGTCAAGAATAGATCATTTATAGTCACTTATGCCTAGAAAAGCCTTATTACTCGGTTTAAATGCATTTATAATCCCATTATTGAATTTATTTGGAATTGTTTTTACATTTTTTGATTAAAACAGATCTTAATTGATTGTTTGCCTCGGGAAACATGGAGCGAAAGCCATCCATTGTCAAGAAAACATCATTTATAGTCACTCATGCCTCGAAAAGCCTTATTACTTAGTTTAAATGCCTTTATAATCCCATTATTGAATTTATTTTGAATTGTTTTTACATTTTTTGATTAAAACAGATTGTAATTGATTGTTTGCCTCGGGAAATATGGAGCGAAAGCCATCCATTGTCAAGAAAAGATCATTTATAGTCACTCATGCCTAGAAAAGCCTTATTACTCGGTTTAAATGCCTTTATAATCCCATTATTGAATTTATTTTGAATTGTTTTTACATTTTTGATTAAAACAGATTGTAATTGATTGTTTGCCTCGAGAAACATGGAGCGAAAGCCATCCATTGTCAAGAAAAGATCATTTATAGTCACTCATGCCTAGAAAAGCCTTATTACTCGGTTTAAATGCCTTTATAATCCCATTATTGAATTTATTTTGAATTTTTTTTACATTTTTTGAATAAAACATATTGTAATTGGTTGTTTGCCTCGGGAAACATGGAGCAAAACCCATCCATTGTCAAGAAATGATCATTTACAGTCACTCATGCCTAGAAAAGCCTTATTACTTAGTTTAAATGCCTTTATAATCCCATTATTGAGTTTATTTTGAATTGTTTTTACATTTTTTGATTAAAACAGATTGTAATTGATTGTTTGCCTTGGGAAACTTGGAGCGAAAGCCACCCATTGTCAACAAAAGTTCATTTGTAGTCACTTATGCCTAGCAAAGCCTTATTACTCGGTTTAAATGCCTTTATAATCCCATTATTGAATTTATTTTGAATTGTTTTTACATTTTTTGATTAAAACAGATTGTAATTGATTGTTTGCCTCGGGAAACATGGAGCGAAAGCCATCCATTTTCAAGAAAAGATCATTTATAGTCACTCATGCCTAGAAAAGCCTTATTTCTCGGTTTAAATGCCTTTATAATCCCATTATTGAATTTATTTTGAATTTTTTTTACATTTTTTGATTAAAACATATTGTAATTGTTTGTTTGCCTCGGGAAACATGGAGCAAAACCCATCCATCGTCAAGAAAAGATCATTTATAGTCACTCATGCCTAGATAAGCCTTATTACTCGGTTTAATGGCCTTTATAATCCCATTATTGAATTTATTTTGAATTGTTTTTACATTTTTTGATTAAAACAGATTGTAATTGATTGTTTGCCTCGGGAAACATGGAGCGAAAGCCATCCATTGTCAAGAAAAGATCATTTATAGTCACTCATGCCTAGAAAAGCCTTATTACTCGGTTTAAATGCCTTTATAATCCCATTATTGAATTTATTTTGAATTGTTTTTACATTTTTTGATTAAAACAGATTGTAATTGATTGTTTGCCTCGGGAAACATGGAGCGGAAGCCATCCATTTTCAAGAAAAGATCATTTATAGTCACTCATGCCTAGAAAAGCCTTATTACTCGGTTTAAATGCTTTTATAATCCCATTATTGAATTTATTTGGAATTGTTTTTACATTTTTTGATTAAAACAGATCTTAATTGATTGTTTGCCTCGGGAAACATGGAGCGAAAGCCATCCATTGTCAAGAAAAGATCATTTATAGTCACTCATGCCTCGAAAAGTCTTATTACTTAGTTTAAATGCCTTTATAATCCCATTATTAAATTTATTTTGAATTGTTTTTACATTGTTTGATTAAAACAGATTGTAATTGATTGTTTGCCTCGGGAAATATGGAGCGAAAGCCATCCATTGTCAAGAAAAGATCATTTATAGTCACTCATGCCTAGAAAAGCCTTATTACTCGGTTTAAATGCCTTTATAATCCCATTATTGAATTTATTTTGAATTGTTTTTACATTTTTTGATTAAAACAGATTGTAATTGATTGTTTGCCTCGGGAAACATGGAGCGGAAGCCATCCATTTTCAAGAAAAGATCATTTATAGTCACTCATGCCTAGAAAAGCCTTATTACTCGGTTTAAATGCTTTTATAATCCCATTATTGAATTTATTTGGAATTGTTTTTACATTTTTTGATTAAAACAGATCTTAATTGATTGTTTGCCTCGGGAAACATGGAGCGAAAGCCATCCATTGTCAAGAAAAGATCATTTATAGTCACTCATGCCTCGAAAAGTCTTATTACTTAGTTTAAATGCCTTTATAATCCCATTATTGAATTTATTTTGAATTGTTTTTACATTGTTTGATTAAAACAGATTGTAATTGATTGTTTGCCTCGGGAAATATGGAGCGAAAGCCATCCATTGTCAAGAAAAGATCATTTATAGTCACTCATGCCTAGAAAAGCCTTATTACTCGGTTTAAATGCCTTTATAATCCCATTATTGAATTTATTTTGAATTGTTTTTACATTTTTTGATTAAAACAGATTGTAATTGATTGTTTGCCTCGGGAAACATGGAGCGAAAGCCATCCATTTTCAAGAAAAGATCATTTATAGTCACTCATGCCTAGAAAAGCCTTATTTCTCGGTTTAAATGCCTTTATAATCCCATTATTGAATTTATTTTGAATTTTTTTTACATTTTTTGATTAAAACATATTGTAATTGTTTGTTTGCCTCGGGAAACATGGAGCAAAACCCATCCATCGTCAAGAAAAGATCATTTATAGTCACTCATGCCTAGATAAGCCTTATTACTCGGTTTAATGGCCTTTATAATCCCATTATTGAATTTATTTTGAATTGTTTTTACATTTTTTGATTAAAACAGATTGTAATTGATTGTTTGCCTCGGGAAACATGGAGCGAAAGCCATCCATTTTCAAGAAAAGATCATTTATAGGCACTCATGCCTAGAAAAGCCTTATTTCTAGGTTTAATGGCCTTTATAATCCCATTATTGAATTTATTTTGAATTGTTTTTATATTTTTTGATTAAAACAGATTGTAATTGATTGTTTGCTGTAGGAAAAATGGAGCGAAAGCCATCCATTGTCAAGAAAAGATCATTTATAGTCACTCATGCCTAGAAAAGCCTTATTACTCGGTTTAAATGCCTTTATAATCCCATTATTGAATTTATTTTGAATTGTTTTTACATTTTTTGATTAAAACATATTGTAATTGATTGTTTGCCTCGGGAAACATGGAGCGAAAGCCATCCATTTTCAAGAAAAGATCATTTATAGTCACTCATGCCTAGAAAAGCCTCATTTCTCGGTTTAAATGCCTTTATAATCCCAATATTGAATTTATTTTCAATTTTTTTTACATTTTTTGACTAAAACAAATTGTAATTGTTTGTTTGCTTCGGGAAACATGGAGCAAAACCCATCCATTGTCAAGAATAGATCATTTATAGTCACTTATGCCTAAAAAAGCCTTATTACTCGGTTTAAATGCCTTTATAATCCCATTGTTGAATTTATTTTGAATTTTTTTTACATTTTTTGATTAAAACATATTGTAATTGATTGTTTGCCTTGGGAAACTTGGAGCGAAAGCCACCCATTGTCAACAAAAGTTCATTTGTACTCACTTATGCCTAGCAAAGCCTTATTACTCGGTTTAAATGCCTTTATAATCCCATTATTGAATTTATTTTGAATTTTTTTTACATTTTTTGGTTAAAACATATTGTAATTGATTGTTTGCCTCGGGAAACATGGAACGAAAGCCATCCATTATCAAGAAAAGATCATTTATAGTCACTCATGCCTAGAAAAGCCTCATTTCTCGGTTTAAATGCCTTTATAATCCCATTATTGAATTTATTTTGAATTTTTTTTACATTTTTTGATTAAAACATATTGTAATTGATTGTTTGCCTCGGGAAACATGGAGCAAAACCCATCCATTGTCAAGAATAGATCATTTATAGTCACTTATGCCTAGAAAAGCCTTATTACTCGGTTTAAATGCATTTATAATCCCATTATTGAATTTATTTGGAATTGTTTTTACATTTTTTGATTAAAACAGATCGTAATTGATTGTTTGCCTCGGGAAACATGGAGCGAAAGCCATCCATTGTCAAGAAAACATCATTTATAGTCACTCATGCCTCGAAAAGCCTTATTACTTAGTTTAAATGCCTTTATAATCCCATTATTGAATTTATTTTGAATTGTTTTTACATTTTTTGATTAAAACAGATTGTAATTGATTGTTTGCCTCGGGAAATATGGAGCGAAAGCCATCCATTGTCAAGAAAAGATCATTTATAGTCACTCATGCCTAGAAAAGCCTTATTACTCGGTTTAAATGCCTTTATAATCCCATTATTGAATTTATTTTGAATTGTTTTTACATTTTTGATTAAAACAGATTGTAATTGATTGTTTGCCTCGGGAAACATGGAGCGAAAGCCATCCATTGTCAAGAAAAGATCATTTATAGTCACTCATGCCTAGAAAAGCCTTATTACTCGGTTTAAATGCCTTTATAATCCCATTATTGAATTTATTTTGAATTTTTTTTACATTTTTTGAATAAAACATATTGTAATTGGTTGTTTGCCTCGGGAAACATGGAGCAAAACCCATCCATTGTCAAGAAATGATCATTTACAGTCACTCATGCCTAGAAAAGCCTTATTACTTAGTTTAAATGCCTTTATAATCCCATTATTGAGTTTATTTTGAATTGTTTTTACATTTTTTGATTAAAACAGATTGTAATTGATTGTTTGCCTTGGGAAACTTGGAGCGAAAGCCACCCATTGTCAACAAAAGTTCATTTGTAGTCACTTATGCCTAGCAAAGCCTTATTACTCGGTTTAAATGCCTTTATAATCCCATTATTGAATTTATTTTGAATTGTTTTTACATTTTTTGATTAAAACAGATTGTAATTGATTGTTTGCCTCGGGAAACATGGAGCGAAAGCCATCCATTGTCAAGAAAAGATCATTTATAGTCACTCATGCCTAGAAAAGCCTTATTACTCGGTTTAAATGCCTTTATAATCCCATTATTGAATTTATTTTGAATTTTTTTTACATTTTTTGGTTAAAACATGTTGTAATTGATTGTTTGCCTCGGGAAACATGGAACGAAAGCCATCCATTGTCAAGAAAAGATCATTTCTAGTCACTCATGCCTAGAAAAGCCTCATTTCTCGGTTTAAATGCCTTTATAATCCCATTATTGAATTTATTTTGAATTGTTTTTACATTTTTTGATTAAAACATATTGTAATTGATTGTTTGCCTCGGGAAACATGGAACGAAAGCCATCCATTATCAAGAAAAGATCATTTATAGTCACTCATGCCTAGAAAAGCCTCATTTCTCGGTTTAAATGCCTTTATAATCCCATTATTGAATTTATTTTGAATTTTTTTTACATTTTTTGATTAAAACATATTGTAATTGATTGTTTGCCTCGGGAAACATGGAGCAAAACCCATCCATTGTCAAGAATAGATCATTTATAGTCACTTATGCCTAGAAAAGCCTTATTACTCGGTTTAAATGCATTTATAATCCCATTATTGAATTTATTTGGAATTGTTTTTACATTTTTTGATTAAAACAGATCTTAATTGATTGTTTGCCTCGGGAAACATGGAGCGAAAGCCATCCATTGTCAAGAAAACATCATTTATAGTCACTCATGCCTCGAAAAGCCTTATTACTTAGTTTAAATGCCTTTATAATCCCATTATTGAATTTATTTTGAATTGTTTTTACATTTTTTGATTAAAACAGATTGTAATTGATTGTTTGCCTCGGGAAATATGGAGCGAAAGCCATCCATTGTCAAGAAAAGATCATTTATAGTCACTCATGCCTAGAAAAGCCTTATTACTCGGTTTAAATGCCTTTATAATCCCATTATTGAATTTATTTTGAATTGTTTTTACATTTTTGATTAAAACAGATTGTAATTGATTGTTTGCCTCGAGAAACATGGAGCGAAAGCCATCCATTGTCAAGAAAAGATCATTTATAGTCACTCATGCCTAGAAAAGCCTTATTACTCGGTTTAAATGCCTTTATAATCCCATTATTGAATTTATTTTGAATTTTTTTTACATTTTTTGAATAAAACATATTGTAATTGGTTGTTTGCCTCGGGAAACATGGAGCAAAACCCATCCATTGTCAAGAAATGATCATTTACAGTCACTCATGCCTAGAAAAGCCTTATTACTTAGTTTAAATGCCTTTATAATCCCATTATTGAGTTTATTTTGAATTGTTTTTACATTTTTTGATTAAAACAGATTGTAATTGATTGTTTGCCTTGGGAAACTTGGAGCGAAAGCCACCCATTGTCAACAAAAGTTCATTTGTAGTCACTTATGCCTAGCAAAGCCTTATTACTCGGTTTAAATGCCTTTATAATCCCATTATTGAATTTATTTTGAATTGTTTTTACATTTTTTGATTAAAACAGATTGTAATTGATTGTTTGCCTCGGGAAACATGGAGCGAAAGCCATCCATTTTCAAGAAAAGATCATTTATAGTCACTCATGCCTAGAAAAGCCTTATTTCTCGGTTTAAATGCCTTTATAATCCCATTATTGAATTTATTTTGAATTTTTTTTACATTTTTTGATTAAAACATATTGTAATTGTTTGTTTGCCTCGGGAAACATGGAGCAAAACCCATCCATCGTCAAGAAAAGATCATTTATAGTCACTCATGCCTAGATAAGCCTTATTACTCGGTTTAATGGCCTTTATAATCCCATTATTGAATTTATTTTGAATTGTTTTTACATTTTTTGATTAAAACAGATTGTAATTGATTGTTTGCCTCGGGAAACATGGAGCGAAAGCCATCCATTGTCAAGAAAAGATCATTTATAGTCACTCATGCCTAGAAAAGCCTTATTACTCGGTTTAAATGCCTTTATAATCCCATTATTGAATTTATTTTGAATTGTTTTTACATTTTTTGATTAAAACAGATTGTAATTGATTGTTTGCCTCGGGAAACATGGAGCGGAAGCCATCCATTTTCAAGAAAAGATCATTTATAGTCACTCATGCCTAGAAAAGCCTTATTACTCGGTTTAAATGCTTTTATAATCCCATTATTGAATTTATTTGGAATTGTTTTTACATTTTTTGATTAAAACAGATCTTAATTGATTGTTTGCCTCGGGAAACATGGAGCGAAAGCCATCCATTGTCAAGAAAAGATCATTTATAGTCACTCATGCCTCGAAAAGTCTTATTACTTAGTTTAAATGCCTTTATAATCCCATTATTAAATTTATTTTGAATTGTTTTTACATTGTTTGATTAAAACAGATTGTAATTGATTGTTTGCCTCGGGAAATATGGAGCGAAAGCCATCCATTGTCAAGAAAAGATCATTTATAGTCACTCATGCCTAGAAAAGCCTTATTACTCGGTTTAAATGCCTTTATAATCCCATTATTGAATTTATTTTGAATTGTTTTTACATTTTTTGATTAAAACAGATTGTAATTGATTGTTTGCCTCGGGAAACATGGAGCGGAAGCCATCCATTTTCAAGAAAAGATCATTTATAGTCACTCATGCCTAGAAAAGCCTTATTACTCGGTTTAAATGCTTTTATAATCCCATTATTGAATTTATTTGGAATTGTTTTTACATTTTTTGATTAAAACAGATCTTAATTGATTGTTTGCCTCGGGAAACATGGAGCGAAAGCCATCCATTGTCAAGAAAAGATCATTTATAGTCACTCATGCCTCGAAAAGTCTTATTACTTAGTTTAAATGCCTTTATAATCCCATTATTGAATTTATTTTGAATTGTTTTTACATTGTTTGATTAAAACAGATTGTAATTGATTGTTTGCCTCGGGAAATATGGAGCGAAAGCCATCCATTGTCAAGAAAAGATCATTTATAGTCACTCATGCCTAGAAAAGCCTTATTACTCGGTTTAAATGCCTTTATAATCCCATTATTGAATTTATTTTGAATTGTTTTTACATTTTTTGATTAAAACAGATTGTAATTGATTGTTTGCCTCGGGAAACATGGAGCGAAAGCCATCCATTTTCAAGAAAAGATCATTTATAGTCACTCATGCCTAGAAAAGCCTTATTTCTCGGTTTAAATGCCTTTATAATCCCATTATTGAATTTATTTTGAATTTTTTTTACATTTTTTGATTAAAACATATTGTAATTGTTTGTTTGCCTCGGGAAACATGGAGCAAAACCCATCCATCGTCAAGAAAAGATCATTTATAGTCACTCATGCCTAGATAAGCCTTATTACTCGGTTTAATGGCCTTTATAATCCCATTATTGAATTTATTTTGAATTGTTTTTACATTTTTTGATTAAAACAGATTGTAATTGATTGTTTGCCTCGGGAAACATGGAGCGAAAGCCATCCATTTTCAAGAAAAGATCATTTATAGGCACTCATGCCTAGAAAAGCCTTATTTCTAGGTTTAATGGCCTTTATAATCCCATTATTGAATTTATTTTGAATTGTTTTTATATTTTTTGATTAAAACAGATTGTAATTGATTGTTTGCTGTAGGAAAAATGGAGCGAAAGCCATCCATTGTCAAGAAAAGATCATTTATAGTCACTCATGCCTAGAAAAGCCTTATTACTCGGTTTAAATGCCTTTATAATCCCATTATTGAATTTATTTTGAATTGTTTTTACATTTTTTGATTAAAACATATTGTAATTGATTGTTTGCCTCGGGAAACATGGAGCGAAAGCCATCCATTTTCAAGAAAAGATCATTTATAGTCACTCATGCCTAGAAAAGCCTCATTTCTCGGTTTAAATGCCTTTATAATCCCAATATTGAATTTATTTTCAATTTTTTTTACATTTTTTGACTAAAACAAATTGTAATTGTTTGTTTGCTTCGGGAAACATGGAGCAAAACCCATCCATTGTCAAGAATAGATCATTTATAGTCACTTATGCCTAAAAAAGCCTTATTACTCGGTTTAAATGCCTTTATAATCCCATTGTTGAATTTATTTTGAATTTTTTTTACATTTTTTGATTAAAACATATTGTAATTGATTGTTTGCCTTGGGAAACTTGGAGCGAAAGCCACCCATTGTCAACAAAAGTTCATTTGTACTCACTTATGCCTAGCAAAGCCTTATTACTCGGTTTAAATGCCTTTATAATCCCATTATTGAATTTATTTTGAATTTTTTTTACATTTTTTGGTTAAAACATATTGTAATTGATTGTTTGCCTCGGGAAACATGGAACGAAAGCCATCCATTATCAAGAAAAGATCATTTATAGTCACTCATGCCTAGAAAAGCCTCATTTCTCGGTTTAAATGCCTTTATAATCCCATTATTGAATTTATTTTGAATTTTTTTTACATTTTTTGATTAAAACATATTGTAATTGATTGTTTGCCTCGGGAAACATGGAGCAAAACCCATCCATTGTCAAGAATAGATCATTTATAGTCACTTATGCCTAGAAAAGCCTTATTACTCGGTTTAAATGCATTTATAATCCCATTATTGAATTTATTTGGAATTGTTTTTACATTTTTTGATTAAAACAGATCGTAATTGATTGTTTGCCTCGGGAAACATGGAGCGAAAGCCATCCATTGTCAAGAAAACATCATTTATAGTCACTCATGCCTCGAAAAGCCTTATTACTTAGTTTAAATGCCTTTATAATCCCATTATTGAATTTATTTTGAATTGTTTTTACATTTTTTGATTAAAACAGATTGTAATTGATTGTTTGCCTCGGGAAATATGGAGCGAAAGCCATCCATTGTCAAGAAAAGATCATTTATAGTCACTCATGCCTAGAAAAGCCTTATTACTCGGTTTAAATGCCTTTATAATCCCATTATTGAATTTATTTTGAATTGTTTTTACATTTTTGATTAAAACAGATTGTAATTGATTGTTTGCCTCGGGAAACATGGAGCGAAAGCCATCCATTGTCAAGAAAAGATCATTTATAGTCACTCATGCCTAGAAAAGCCTTATTACTCGGTTTAAATGCCTTTATAATCCCATTATTGAATTTATTTTGAATTTTTTTTACATTTTTTGAATAAAACATATTGTAATTGGTTGTTTGCCTCGGGAAACATGGAGCAAAACCCATCCATTGTCAAGAAATGATCATTTACAGTCACTCATGCCTAGAAAAGCCTTATTACTTAGTTTAAATGCCTTTATAATCCCATTATTGAGTTTATTTTGAATTGTTTTTACATTTTTTGATTAAAACAGATTGTAATTGATTGTTTGCCTTGGGAAACTTGGAGCGAAAGCCACCCATTGTCAACAAAAGTTCATTTGTAGTCACTTATGCCTAGCAAAGCCTTATTACTCGGTTTAAATGCCTTTATAATCCCATTATTGAATTTATTTTGAATTGTTTTTACATTTTTTGATTAAAACAGATTGTAATTGATTGTTTGCCTCGGGAAACATGGAGCGAAAGCCATCCATTGTCAAGAAAAGATCATTTATAGTCACTCATGCCTAGAAAAGCCTTATTACTCGGTTTAAATGCCTTTATAATCCCATTATTGAATTTATTTTGAATTTTTTTTACATTTTTTGGTTAAAACATGTTGTAATTGATTGTTTGCCTCGGGAAACATGGAACGAAAGCCATCCATTGTCAAGAAAAGATCATTTCTAGTCACTCATGCCTAGAAAAGCCTCATTTCTCGGTTTAAATGCCTTTATAATCCCATTATTGAATTTATTTTGAATTGTTTTTACATTTTTTGATTAAAACATATTGTAATTGATTGTTTGCCTCGGGAAACATGGAACGAAAGCCATCCATTGTCAAGAAAAGATCATTTATAGTCACTCATGCCTAGAAAAGCCTCATTTCTCGGTTTAAATGCCTTTATAATCCCATTATTGAATTTATTTTGAATTTTTTTTACATTTTTTGATTAAAACATATTGTAATTGATTGTTTGCCTCGGGAAACATGGAGCAAAACCCATCCATTGTCAAGAATAGATCATTTATAGTCACTTATGCCTAGAAAAGCCTTATTACTCGGTTTAAATGCATTTATAATCCCATTATTGAATTTATTTGGAATTGTTTTTACATTTTTTGATTAAAACAGATCTTAATTGATTGTTTGCCTCGGGAAACATGGAGCGAAAGCCATCCATTGTCAAGAAAACATCATTTATAGTCACTCATGCCTCGAAAAGCCTTATTACTTAGTTTAAATGCCTTTATAATCCCATTATTGAATTTATTTTGAATTGTTTTTACATTTTTTGATTAAAACAGATTGTAATTGATTGTTTGCCTCGGGAAATATGGAGCGAAAGCCATCCATTGTCAAGAAAAGATCATTTATAGTCACTCATGCCTAGAAAAGCCTTATTACTCGGTTTAAATGCCTTTATAATCCCATTATTGAATTTATTTTGAATTGTTTTTACATTTTTGATTAAAACAGATTGTAATTGATTGTTTGCCTCGAGAAACATGGAGCGAAAGCCATCCATTGTCAAGAAAAGATCATTTATAGTCACTCATGCCTAGAAAAGCCTTATTACTCGGTTTAAATGCCTTTATAATCCCATTATTGAATTTATTTTGAATTTTTTTTACATTTTTTGAATAAAACATATTGTAATTGGTTGTTTGCCTCGGGAAACATGGAGCAAAACCCATCCATTGTCAAGAAATGATCATTTACAGTCACTCATGCCTAGAAAAGCCTTATTACTTAGTTTAAATGCCTTTATAATCCCATTATTGAGTTTATTTTGAATTGTTTTTACATTTTTTGATTAAAACAGATTGTAATTGATTGTTTGCCTTGGGAAACTTGGAGCGAAAGCCACCCATTGTCAACAAAAGTTCATTTGTAGTCACTTATGCCTAGCAAAGCCTTATTACTCGGTTTAAATGCCTTTATAATCCCATTATTGAATTTATTTTGAATTGTTTTTACATTTTTTGATTAAAACAGATTGTAATTGATTGTTTGCCTCGGGAAACATGGAGCGAAAGCCATCCATTTTCAAGAAAAGATCATTTATAGTCACTCATGCCTAGAAAAGCCTTATTTCTCGGTTTAAATGCCTTTATAATCCCATTATTGAATTTATTTTGAATTTTTTTTACATTTTTTGATTAAAACATATTGTAATTGTTTGTTTGCCTCGGGAAACATGGAGCAAAAGCCATCCATTGTCAAGAAAAGATCATTTCTAGTCACTCATGCCTAGAAAAGCCTCATTTCTCGGTTTAAATGCCTTTATAATCCCATTATTGAATTTATTTTGAATTTTTTTTACATTTTTTGATTAAAACATATTGTAATTGATTGTTCGCCTCGGGAAACATAGAGCAAAACCCATCCATTGTCAAGAATAGATCATTTATAGTCACTTATGCCTAGAAAAGCCTTATTACTCGGTTTAAATGCTTTTATAATCCCATTATTGAATTTATTTGGAATTGTTTTTACATTTTTTGATTAAAACAGATCTTAATTGATTGTTTGCCTCGGGAAACATGGAGCGAAAGCCATCCATTGTCAAGAAAAGATCATTTATAGTCACTCATGCCTCGAAAAGCCTTATTACTTAGTTTAAATGCCTTTATAATCCCATTATTGAATTTATTTTGAATTGTTTTTACATTTTTTGATTAAAACAGATTGTAATTGATTGTTTGCCTCGGGAAATATGGAGCGAAAGCCATCCATTGTCAAGAAAAGATCATTTATAGTCACTCATGCCTAGAAAAGCCTTATTACTCGGTTTAAATGCCTTTATAATCCCATTAATGAATTTATTTTGAATTGTTTTTACATTTTTGATTAAAACAGATTGTAATTGATTGATTGCCTCGGGAAACATGGAGCGAAAGCCATCCATTGTCAAGAAAAGATCATTTATAGTCACTCATGCCTAGAAAAGCCTTATTACTCGGTTTAAATGCCTTTATAATCCCATTATTGAATTTATTTTGAATTTTTTTTACATTTTTTGAATAAAACATATTGTAATTGGTTGTTTGCCTCGGGAAACATGGAGCAAAACCCATCCATTGTCAAGAATAGATCATTTATAGTCATTTATGCCTAGAAAAGCCTTATTACTCGGTTTAAATGCTTTTATAATCGCATTATTGAATTTATTTTGAATTGTTTTTCAATTTTATGATTAAAACAAATTGTAATTGATTGTTTGCCTCGGGAAACATGGAGCTAAAGCCATCCATTGTCAAGAAAAGATCATTTATCGTCACTCATGCCTAGAAAAGCCTGATTACTTAGTTTAAATGCCTTTATAATCCCATTATTGAATTTATTTTGAATTGTTTTTACATTTTTGATTAAAACAGATTGTAATTGATTGTTTGCCTCGGGAAATACGGAGCGAAACCCATCCATTGTCAAGAAAAGATCATTTATAGGCACTCATGCCTAGAAAAGCCTTATTTCTCGGTTTAAATGCTTTTATAATCCCATTATTGAATTTATTTTGAATTGTTTTTACATTTTTTGATTAAAACAGATTGTAATTGATTGTTTGCCTCGGAAAACATGGAGCGAAAGCCATCCATTGCCAAGAAAAGATCATTTATAGCCACTCATGCCTAGAAAAGCCTTATTACTCGGTTTAAATGCCTTTATAATCCCATTATTGAATTTATTTTGAATTGTTTTTATATTTTTTGATTAAAACAGATTGTAATTGATTGTTTGTCGTGGGAAACATGGAGCGAAAGCCATCCATTGTCAAGAAAAGATCATTTATAGTCACTCATGCCTAGATAAGCCTTATTACTCGGTTTAAATGCCTTTATAATCCCATTGTTGAATTTATTTTGAATTGTTTTTAAATTTTTTGATTAAAACAGATTGTAATTGATTGTTTGCCTCGGGAAACATGGAGCGAAAGCCATCCATTGTCAAGAAAAGATCATTTATAGTCACTCATGCCTAGAAAAGCCTTATTACTCGGTTTAAATGCCTTTATAATCCCATTATTGAATTTATTTTGAATTTTTTTTACATTTTTTGGTTAAAACATATTGTAATTGATTGTTTGCCTCGGGAAACATGGAACGAAAGCCATCCATTGTCAAGAAAAGATCATTTCTAGTCACTCATGCCTAGAAAAGCCTCATTTCTCGGTTTAAATGCCTTTATAATCCCATTATTGAATTTATTTTGAATTTTTTTTACATTTTTTGATTAAAACATATTGTAATTGATTGTTTGCCTCGGGAAACATAGAGCAAAACCCATCCATTGTAAAGAATAGATCATTTATAGTCACTTATGCCTAGAAAAGCCTTATTACTCGGTTTAAATGCTTTTATAATCCCATTATTGAATTTATTTGGAATTGTTTTTACATTTTTTGATTAAAACAGATCTTAATTGATTGTTTGCCTCGGGAAACATGGAGCGAAAGCCATCCATTGTCAAGAAAAGATCATTTATAGTCACCCATGCCTCGAAAAGCCTTATTACTTAGTTTAAATGCCTTTATAATCCCATTATTGAATTTATTTTGAATTGTTTTTACATTTTTTGATTAAAACAGATTGTAATTGATTGTTTGCCTCGGGAAATATGGAGCGAAAGCCATCCATTGTCAAGAAAAGATCATTTATAGTCACTCATGCCTAGAAAAGCCTTATTACTCGGTTTAAATGCCTTTATAATCCCATTATTGAATTTATTTTGAATTGTTTTTACATTTTTGATTAAAACAGATTGTAATTGATTGTTTGCCTCGGGAAACATGGAGCGAAAGCCATCCATTGTCAAGAAAAGATCATTTATAGTCACTCATGCCTAGAAAAGCCTTATTACTCGGTTTAAATGCCTTTATAATCCCATTATTGAATTTATTTTGAATTTTTTTTAAATTTTTTGAATAAAATATATTGTAATTGGTTGTTTGCCTCGGGAAACATGAAGCAAAACCCATCCATTGTCAAGAATAGATCATTTATAGTCACTTATGCCTAGAAAAGCCTTATTACTCGGTTTAAATGCTTTTATAATCCCATTATTGAATTTATTTTGAATTGTTTTTCAATTTTATGATTAAAACAAATTGTAATTGATTGTTTGCCTCGGGAAACATGGAGCTAAAGCCATCCATTGTCAAGAAAAGATCATTTATAGTCACTCATGCCTAGAAAAGCCTGATTACTTAGTTTAAATGCCTTTATAATCCCATTATTGAATTTATTTTGAATTGTTTTTACATTTTTGATTAAAACAGATTGTAATTGATTGTTTGCCTCGGGAAATACGGAGCGAAAGCCATCCATTGTCAAGAAAAGATCATTTATAGGCACTCATGCCTAGAAAAGCCTTATTTCTCGGTTTAAATGCTTTTATAATCCCATTATTGAATTTATTTTGAATTGTTTTTACATTTTTTGATTAAAACAGATTGTAATTGATTGTTTGCCTCGGGAAACATGGAGCGAAAGCCATCCATTGTCAAGAAAAGATCATTTATAGTCACTCATGCCTAGATAAGCCTTATTACTCGGTTTAAATGCCTTTATAATCCCATTGTTGAATTTATTTTGAATTGTTTTTAAATTTTTTGATTAAAACAAATTGTAATTGATTGTTTGCCTCGGGAAACATGGAGCGAAAGCCATCCATTGTCAAGAAAAGATCATTTATAGTCACTCATGCCTAGAAAAGCCTTATTACTCGGTTTAAATGCCTTTATAATCCCATTATTGAATTTATTTTGAATTTTTTTTACATTTTTTGGTTAAAACATATTGTAATTGATTGTTTGCCTCGGGAAACATGGAACGAAAGCCATCCATTGTCAAGAAAAGATCATTTCTAGTCACTCATGCCTAGAAAAGCCTCATTTCTCGGTTTAAATGCCTTTATAATCCCATTATTGAATTTATTTTGAATTTTTTTTACATTTTTTGATTAAAACATATTGTAATTGATTGTTTGCCTCGGGAAACATAGAGCAAAACCCATCCATTGTAAAGAATAGATCATTTATAGTCACTTATGCCTAGAAAACCCTTATTACTCGGTTTAAATGCTTTTATAATCCCATTATTGAATTTATTTGGAATTGTTTTTACATTTTTTGATTAAAACAGATCTTAATTGATTGTTTGCCTCGGGAAACATGGAGCGAAAGCCATCCATTGTCAAGAAAAGATCATTTATAGTCACCCATGCCTCGAAAAGCCTTATTACTTAGTTTAAATGCCTTTATAATCCCATTATTGAATTTATTTTGAATTGTTTTTACATTTTTTGATTAAAACAGATTGTAATTGATTGTTTGCCTCGGGAAATATGGAGCGAAAGCCATCCATTGTCAAGAAAAGATCATTTATAGTCACTCATGCCTAGAAAAGCCTTATTACTCGGTTTAAATGCCTTTATAATCCCATTATTGAATTTATTTTGAATTGTTTTTACATTTTTGATTAAAACAGATTGTAATTGATTGTTTGCCTCGGGAAACATGGAGCGAAAGCCATCCATTGTCAAGAAAAGATCATTTATAGTCACTCATGCCTAGAAAAGCCTTATTACTCGGTTTAAATGCCTTTATAATCCCATTATTGAATTTATTTTGAATTTTTTTTAAATTTTTTGAATAAAATATATTGTAATTGGTTGTTTGCCTCGGGAAACATGAAGCAAAACCCATCCATTGTCAAGAATAGATCATTTATAGTCACTTATGCCTAGAAAAGCCTTATTACTCGGTTTAAATGCTTTTATAATCCCATTATTGAATTTATTTTGAATTGTTTTTCAATTTTATGATTAAAACAAATTGTAATTGATTGTTTGCCTCGGGAAACATGGAGCTAAAGCCATCCATTGTCAAGAAAAGATCATTTATAGTCACTCATGCCTAGAAAAGCCTGATTACTTAGTTTAAATGCCTTTATAATCCCATTATTGAATTTATTTTGAATTGTTTTTACATTTTTGATTAAAACAGATTGTAATTGATTGTTTGCCTCGGGAAATACGGAGCGAAAGCCATCCATTGTCAAGAAAAGATCATTTATAGGCACTCATGCCTAGAAAAGCCTTATTTCTCGGTTTAAATGCTTTTATAATCCCATTATTGAATTTATTTTGAATTGTTTTTACATTTTTTGATTAAAACAGATCTTAATTGATTGTTTGCCTCGGGAAACATGGAGCGAAAGCCATCCATTGTCAAGAAAAGATCATTTATAGTCACTCATGCCTCGAAAAGCCTTATTACTTAGTTTAAATGCCTTTATAATCCCATTATTGAATTTATTTTGAATTGTTTTTACATTTTTTTATTAAAACAGATTGTAATTGATTGTTTGCCTCGGGAAATATGGAGCGAAAGCCATCCATTGTCAAGAAAAGATCATTTATAGTCACTCATGCCTAGAAAAGCCTTATTACTCGATTTAAATGCCTTTATAATCCCATTATTGAATTTATTTTGAATTGTTTTTACATTTTTGATAAAAACAGATTGTAATTGATTGTTTGCCTCGGAAAACATGGAGCGAAAGCCATCCATTGTCAAGAAAAGATCATTTATAGTCACTCATGCCTAGAAAAGCCTTATTACTCGGTTTAAATGCCTTTATAATCCCATTATTGAATTTATTTTGAATTGTTTTTACATTTTTGATTAAAACAGATTGTAATTGATTGTTTGCCTCGGGAAATACGGAGCGAAAGCCATCCATTGTCAAGAAAAGATCATTTATAGGCACTCATGCCTAGAAAAGCCTTATTTCTCGGTTTAAATGCTTTTATAATCCCATTATTGAATTTATTTTGAATTGTTTTTACATTTTTTGATTAAAACAGATTGTAATTGATTGTTTGCCTTGGGAAACATGGAGCGAAAGCCATCCATTGTCAAGAAAAGATCATTTATAGCCACTCATGCCTAGAAAAGCCTTATTACTCGGTTTAAATGCCTTTATAATCCCATTATTGAATTTATTTTGAATTGTTTTTATATTTTTTGATTAAAACAGATTGTAATTGATTGTTTGCCGTGGGAAACATGGAGCGAAAGCCATCCATTGTCAAGAAAAGATCATTTATAGTCACTCATGCCTAGATAAGCCTTATTACTCGGTTTAAATGCCTTTATAATCCCATTATTGAATTTATTTTGAATTGTTTTTAAATTTTTTGATTAAAACAGATTGTAATTGATTGTTTGCCTTGGGAAACATGGAGCGAAAGCCATCCATTGTCAAGAAAAGATCATTTATAGTCACTCATTCCTAGAAAAGCCTTATTACTCGGTTTAAATGCCTTTATAATCCCATTATTGAATTTATTTTGAATTTTTTTTACATTTTTTGATTAAAACATATTGTAATTGATTGTTTGCCGTGGGAAACATGGAGCGAAAGCCATCCATTGTCAAGAAAAGATCATTTATAGTCACTCATGCCTAGATAAGCCTTATTACTCGGTTTAATGGCCTTTATAATCCCATTATTGAATTTATTTTGAATTGTTTTTACATTTTTTGATTAAAACAGATTGTAATTGATTGTTTGCCTCGGGAAACATGGAGCGAAAGCTATCCATTTTCAAGAAAAGATCATTTATAGTCACTCATGCCTAGAAAAGCCTTATTTCTCGGTTTAATGGACTTTATAATCCCATTATTGAATTTATTTTGAATTTTTTTTACATTTTTTGATTAAAACATATTGTAATTGATTGTTTGCCTCGGGAAACTTGGAGCGAAAGCCACCCATTGTCAACAAAAGTTCATTTGTAGTCACTTATGCCTAGCAAAGCCTTATTACTCGGTTTAAATGCCTTTATAATCCCATTATTGAATTTATTTTGAATTGTTTTTAAATTTTTTGATTAAAACAGATTGTAATTGATTGTTTGCCTCGGGAAACATGGAGCGAAAGCCATCCATTGTCAAGAAAAGATCATTTATAGTCACTCATGCCTAGAAAAGCCTTATTACTTGGTTTAAATGCCTTTATAATCCCATTATTGAATTTATTTTGAATTTTTTTTACATTTTTTGATTAAAACATATTGTAATTGATTGTTTCCCTCGGTAAACATGGAGCAAAACCCATCCATTGTCAAGAATAGATCATTTATAGTCACTCATGCCTAGAAAAGCCTCATTTCTCGGTTTAAATGCCTTTATAATCCCATTATTGAATTTATTTTGAATTTTTTTTACATTTTTTGATTAAAACATATTGTAATTGATTGTTTGCCTCGGGAAACATGGAGCAAAACCCATCCATTGTCAAGAATAGATCATTTATAGTCACTTATGCCTAGAAAAGACTTATTACTCGGTTTAAATGCTTTTATAATCCCATTATTGAATTTATTTGGAATTGTTTTTACATTTTTTGATTAAAACAGATCTTAATTGATTGTTTGCCTCGGGAAACATGGAGCGAAAGCCATCCATTGTCAAGAAAAGATCATTTATAGTCACTCATGCCTCGAAAAGCCTTATTACTTAGTTTAAATGCCTTTATAATCTCATTATTGAATTTATTTTGAATTGTTTTTACATTTTTTGATTAAAACAGATTGTAATTGATTGTTTGCCTCGGGAAATATGGAGCGAAAGCCATCCATTGTCAAGAAAAGATCATTTATAGTCACTCATGCCTAGAAAAGCCTTATTACTCGGTTTAAATGCCTTTATAATCCCATTATTGAATTTATTTTGAATTGTTTTTACATTTTTGATTAAAACAGATTGTAATTGATTGTTTGCCTCGGGAAACATGGAGCGAAAGCCATCCATTGTCAAGAAAAGATCATTTATAGTCACTCATGCCTAGAAAAGCCTTATTACTCGGTTTAAATGCCTTTATAATCCCATTATTGAATTTATTTTGAATTTTTTTTACATTTTTTGAATAAAACATATTGTAATTGGTTGTTTGCCTCGAGAAACATGGAGCAAAACCCATCCATTGTCAAGAAATGATCATTTACAGTCACTCATGCCTAGAAAAGCCTTATTACTTAGTTTAAATGCCTTTATAATCCCATTATTGAGTTTATTTTGAATTGTTTTTACATTTTTTGATTAAAACAGATTGTAATTGATTGTTTGCCTCGGGAAACTTGGAGCGAAAGCCACCCATTGTCAACAAAAGTTCATTTGTAGTCACTTATGCCTAGCAAAGCCTTATTACTCGGTTTAAATGCCTTTATAATCCCATTATTGAATTTATTTTGAATTGTTTTTAAATTTTTTGATTAAAACAGATTGTAATTAATTGTTTGCCTCGGGAAACATGGAGCGAAAGCCTTCCATTGTCAAGAAAAGATCATTTATAGTCACTCATGCCTAGAAAAGCCTTATTACTCGGTTTAAATGCCTCTATAATCCCATTATTGAATTTATTTTGAATTTTTTTTACATTTTTTGGTTAAAACATATTGTATTGATTGTTTGCCTCGGGAAACATGGAACGAAAGCCATCCATTGTCAAGAAAAGATCATTTATAGTCACTCATGCCTAGAAAAGCCTCATTTCTCGGTTTAAATGCCTTTATAATCCCATTATTGAATTTATTTTGAATTTTTTTTACATTTTTTGATTAAAACATATTGTAATTGATTGTTTGCCTTGGGAAACATGGAGCAAAACCCATCCATTGTCAAGAATAGATCATTTATAGTCACTTATGCCTAGAAAAGCCTTATTACTCGGTTTAAATGCTTCTATAATCCCATTATTGAATTTATTTGGAATTGTTTTTACATTTTTTGATTAAAACAGATCTTAATTGATTGTTTGCCTCGGGAAACATGGAGCGAAAGCCATCCATTGTCAAGAAAAGATCATTTATAGTCACTCATGCCTCGAAAAGCCTTATTACTTAGTTTAAATGCCTTTATAATCCCATTATTGAATTTATTTTGAATTGTTTTTACATTTTTTGATTAAAACAGATTGTAATTGATTGTTTGCCCCGGGAAATATGGAGCGAAAGCCATCCATTGTCAAGAAAAGATCATTTATAGTCACTCATGCCTAGAAAAGCCTTATTACTCGGTTTAAATGCCTTTATAATCCCATTATTGAATTTATTTTGAATTGTTTTTACAATTTTGATTAAAACAGATTGTAATTGATTGTTTGCCTCGGGAAACATGGAGCGAAAGCCATCCATTGTCAAGAAAAGATCATTTATAATCACTCATGCCTAGAAAAGCCTTATTACTCGGTTTAAATGCCTTTATAATCCCATTATTGAATTTATTTTGAATTTTTTTTTACATTTTTTGAATAAAACATATTGTAATTGGTTGTTTGCCTCGGGAAACATGGAGCAAAACCCATCCATTGTCAAGAATAGATCATTTATAGTCACTTATGCCTAGAAAAGCCTTATTACTCGGTTTAAATGCTTTTATAATCCCATTATTGAATTTATTTTGAATTGTTTTTCAATTTTATGTATAAAACAAATTGTAATTGATTGTTTGCCTCGGGAAACATGGAGCTAAAGCCATCCATTGTCAAGAAAAGATCATTTATAGTCACTCATGCCTAGAAAAGCCTGATTACTTAGTTTAAATGCCTTTATAATCCCATTATTGAATTTATTTTGAATTGTTTTTACATTTTTGATTAAAACAGATTGTAATTGATTGTTTGCCTCGGGAAATATGGAGCGAAAGCCATCCATTGTCAAGAAAAGATCATTTATAGTCACTCATGCCTAGAAAAGCCTTATTACTCGGTTTAAATGCCTTTATAATCCCATTATTGAATTTATTTTGAATTGTTTTTACATTTTTGATTAAAACAGATTGTAATTGATTGTTTGCCTCGGGAAACATGGAGCGAAAGCCATCCATTGTCAAGAAAAGATCATTTATAGTCACTCATGCCTAGAAAAGCCTTATTACTCGGTTTAAATGCCTTTATAATCCCATTATTGAATTTATTTTGAATTTTTTTTACATTTTTTGAATAAAACATATTGTAATTGGTTGTTTGCCTCGAGAAACATGGAGCAAAACCCATCCATTGTCAAGAAATGATCATTTACAGTCACTCATGCCTAGAAAAGCCTTATTACTTAGTTTAAATGCCTTTATAATCCCATTATTGAGTTTATTTTGAATTGTTTTTACATTTTTTGATTAAAACAGATTGTAATTGATTCTTTGCCTCGGGAAACTTGGAGCGAAAGCCACCCATTGTCAACAAAAGTTCATTTGTAGTCACTTATGCCTAGCAAAGCCTTATTACTCGGTTTAAATGCCTTTATAATCCCATTATTGAATTTATTTTGAATTGTTTTTAAATTTTTTGATTAAAACAGATTGTAATTAATTGTTTGCCTCGGGAAACATGGAGCGAAAGCCTTCCATTGTCAAGAAAAGATCATTTATAGTCACTCATGCCTAGAAAAGCCTTATTACTCGGTTTAAATGCCTCTATAATCCCATTATTGAATTTATTTTGAATTTTTTTTACATTTTTTGGTTAAAACATATTGTATTGATTGTTTGCCTCGGGAAACATGGAACGAAAGCCATCCATTGTCAAGAAAAGATCATTTATAGTCACTCATGCCTAGAAAAGCCTCATTTCTCGGTTTAAATGCCTTTATAATCCCATTATTGAATTTATTTTGAATTTTTTTTACATTTTTTGATTAAAACATATTGTAATTGATTGTTTGCCTTGGGAAACATGGAGCAAAACCCATCCATTGTCAAGAATAGATCATTTATAGTCACTTATGCCTAGAAAAGCCTTATTACTCGGTTTAAATGCTTCTATAATCCCATTATTGAATTTATTTGGAATTGTTTTTACATTTTTTGATTAAAACAGATCTTAATTGATTGTTTGCCTCGGGAAACATGGAGCGAAAGCCATCCATTGTCAAGAAAAGATCATTTATAGTCACTCATGCCTCGAAAAGCCTTATTACTTAGTTTAAATGCCTTTATAATCCCATTATTGAATTTATTTTGAATTGTTTTTACATTTTTTGATTAAAACAGATTGTAATTGATTGTTTGCCCCGGGAAATATGGAGCGAAAGCCATCCATTGTCAAGAAAAGATCATTTATAGTCACTCATGCCTAGAAAAGCCTTATTACTCGGTTTAAATGCCTTTATAATCCCATTATTGAATTTATTTTGAATTGTTTTTACAATTTTGATTAAAACAGATTGTAATTGATTGTTTGCCTCGGGAAACATGGAGCGAAAGCCATCCATTGTCAAGAAAAGATCATTTATAATCACTCATGCCTAGAAAAGCCTTATTACTCGGTTTAAATGCCTTTATAATCCCATTATTGAATTTATTTTGAATTTTTTTTTACATTTTTTGAATAAAACATATTGTAATTGGTTGTTTGCCTCGGGAAACATGGAGCAAAACCCATCCATTGTCAAGAATAGATCATTTATAGTCACTTATGCCTAGAAAAGCCTTATTACTCGGTTTAAATGCTTTTATAATCCCATTATTGAATTTATTTTGAATTGTTTTTCAATTTTATGTATAAAACAAATTGTAATTGATTGTTTGCCTCGGGAAACATGGAGCTAAAGCCATCCATTGTCAAGAAAAGATCATTTATAGTCACTCATGCCTAGAAAAGCCTGATTACTTAGTTTAAATGCCTTTATAATCCCATTATTGAATTTATTTTGAATTGTTTTTACATTTTTGATTAAAACAGATTGTATTTGATTGTTTGCCTCGGGAAATATGGAGCGAAAGCCATCCATTGTCAAGAAAAGATCATTTATAGGCACTCATGCCTAGAAAAGCCTTATTTCTCGGTTTAAATGCTTTTATAATCCCATTATTTAATTTATTTTGAATTGTTTTTACATTTTTTGATTAAAACAGATTGTAATTGATTGTTTGCCTCGGGAAACATGGAGCGAAAGCCATCCATTGTCAAGAAAAGATCATTTATAGCCACTCATGCCTAGAAAAGCCTTATTACTCGGTTTAAATGCCTTTATAATCCCATTATTGAATTTATTTTGAATTGTTTTTATATTTTTTGATTAAAACAGATTGTAATTGATTGTTTGCCGTGGGAAACATGGAGCGAAAACCATCCATTGTCAAGAAAAGATCATTTATAGTCACTCATGCCTAGATAAGCCTTATTACTCGGTTTAAATGCCTTTATAATCCCATTATTGAATTTATTTTGTATTGTTTTTAAATTTTTTGATTAAAACAGATTGTAATTGATTGTTTGCCTCGGGAAACATGGAGCGAAAGCCATCCATTGTCAAGAAAAGATCATTTATAGTCACTCATGCCTAGAGAAGCCTTATTACTCGGTTTTAATGCCTTTACAATCCCATTATTGAATTTATTTTGAATTTTTTTTACATTTTTTGATTAAAACATATTGTAATTGATTGTTTGCCTTGGGAAACTTGGAGCGAAAGCCACCCATTGTCAACAAAAGTTCATTTGTAGTCACTTATGCCTAGCAAAGCCTTATTACTCGGTTTAAATGCCTTTATAATCCCATTATTGAATTTATTTTGAATTGTTTTTAAATTTTTTGATTAAAACAGATTGTAATTGATTGTTTGCCTCGGGAAACATGGAGCAAAAGCCATCCATTGTCAAGAAAAGATCATTTATAGTCACTCATGCCTAGAAAAGCCTTATTACTCGGTTTAAATGCCTTTATAATCCCATTATTGAATTTATTTTGAATTTTTTTTACATTTTTTGGTTAAAACATATTGTAATTGATTGTTTCCCTCGGTAAACATGGAGCAAAACCCATCCATTGTCAAGAATAGATCATTTATAGTCACTTATGCCTAAAAAAGCCTTATTACTCGGTTTAAATGCTTTTTAAATCCCATTATTCAATTTATTTTGAATTGTTTTTACATTTTTTGATTAAAACAGATTGTAATTGATTGTTTGCCTCGGGAAACATGGAGCGAAAGCCATCCATTGTCAAGAAATGATCATTTACAGTCACTCATGCCTAGAAAAGCCTTATTACTTAGTTTAAATGCCTTTATAATCCCATTATTGAGTTTATTTTGAATTGTTTTTACATTTTTTGATTAAAACAGATTGTAATTGATTGTTTGCCTCGGGAAATATGGAGCGAAAGCCATCCATTGTCAAGAAAAGATCATTTATAGTCACTCATGCCTAGATAAGCGTTATTACTCGGTTTAAATGCCTTTATAATCCCATTATTGAATTTATTTTGAATTGTTTTTACATTTTTTGATTAAAACAGATTGTAATTGATTGTTTGCCTCTGGAAACATGGAGCGAAAGCCATCCATTTTCAAGAAAAGATCATTTATAGTCACTCATGCCTAGAAAAGCCTTATTTCTCGGTTTAATGGCCTTTATAATCCCATTATTGAATTTATTTTGAATTGTTTTTACATTTTTTGATTAAAACAGATTGTAATTGATTGTTTGCCTCGGGAAACATGGAGCGAAAGCCATCCATTGTCAAGAAAAGATCATTTATAGTCACTCATGCCTAGAAAAGCCTTATTACTTAGTTTAAATGCCTTTATAATCCCATTATTGAATTTATTTTGAATTGTTTTTACACTTTTGATTAAAACAGATTGTAATTGATTGTTTGCCTCGGGAAATACGGAGCGAAAGCCATCCATTGTTAAGAAAAGATCATTTATAGGCACTCATGCCTAGAAAAGCCTTATTACTCGGTTTAAATGCTTTTATAATCCCATTATTGAATTTATTTGGAATTGTTTTTACATTTTTTGATTAAAACAGATCTTAATTGATTGTTTGCCTCAGGAAACATGGAGCGAAAGCCATCCATTGTCAAGAAAAGATCATTTATAGTCACTCATGCCTCGAAAAGCCTTATTACTTAGTTTAAATGCCTTTATAATCCCATTATTGAATTTATTTTGAATTGTTTTTACATTTTTTGATTAAAACAGATTGTAATTGATTGTTTGCCTCGGGAAATATAGAGCGAAAGCCATCCATTGTCAAGAAAAGATCATTTATAGTCACTCATGCCTAGAAAAGCCTTATTACTCGGTTTAAATGCCTTTATAATCCCATTATTGAATTTATTTTGAATTGTTTTTCCATTTTTTGATTAAAACATATTGTAATTGATTGTTTGCCTCGGGAAACATGGAGCGAAAGCCATCCATTGTCAAGAAAAGATCATTTATAGTCACTCATGCCTAGAAAAGCCTTATTACTCGGTTTAAATGCCTTTATAATCCCATTATTGAATTTATTTTGATTTGTTTTTACATTTTTGATTAAAACAGATTGTAATTGATTGTTTGCCTCGGGAAACATGGAGCGAAAGCCATCCATTGTCAAGAAAAGATCATTTATAGTCACTCATGCCTAGAAAAGCCTTATTACTCGGTTTAAATGCCTTTATAATCCCATTATTGAATTTATTTTGAATTTTTTTTACATTTTTTGAATAAAACATATTGTAATTGGTTGTTTGCCTCGGGAAACATGGAGCAAAACCCATCCATTGTCAAGAATAGATCATTTATAGTCACTTATGCCTAGAAAAGCCTTATTACTCGGTTTAAATGCTTTTATAATCCCATTATTGAATTTATTTTGAATTGTTTTTCAATTTTATGATTAAAACAAATTGTAATTGATTGTTTGCCTCGGGAAACGTGGAGCTAAAGGCATCCATTGTCAAGAAAAGATCATTTATAGTCACTCATGCCTAGAAAAGCCTTATTACTTAGTTTAAATGCCTTTATAATCCCATTATTGAATTTATTTTGAATTGTTTTTACATTTTTGATTAAAACAGATTGTAATTGATTGTTTGCCTCGGGAAATACGGAGCGAAAGCCATCCATTGTTAAGAAAAGATCATTTATAGGCACTCATGCCTAGAAAAGCCTTATTTCTCGGTTTAAATGCTTTTATAATCCCATTATTGAATTTATTTTGAATTGTTTTTACATTTTTTGATTAAAACATATTGTAATTGATTGTTTAGCTCGGGAAACATGGAGCGAAAGCCATCCATTGTCAAGAAAAGATCATTTATAGTCACTCATGCCTAGAAAAGCCTTATTACTCGGTTTAAATGCCTTTATAATCCCATTATTGAATTTATTTTGAATTTTGTTTACATTTTTTGATTAAAACATATTGTAATTGATTGTTTCCCTCGGTAAACATGGAGCAAAACCCATCCATTGTCAAGAATAGATCATTTATAGTCACTTATGCCTAGAAAAGCCTTATTACTCGGTTTAAATGCTTTTATAATCCCATTATTGAATTTATTTGGAATTGTTTTTACATTTTTTGATTAAAACAGATCTTAATTGATTGTTTGCCTCAGGAAACATGGAGCGAAAGCCATCCATTGTCAAGAAAAGATCATTTATAGTCACTCATGCCTCGAAAAGCCTTATTACTTAGTTTAAATGCCTTTATAATCCCATTATTGAATTTATTTTGAATTGTTTTTACATTTTTTGATTAAAACAGATTGTAATTGATTGTTTGCCTCGGGAAATATAGAGCGAAAGCCATCCATTGTCAAGAAAAGATCATTTATAGTCACTCATGCCTAGAAAAGCCTTATTACTCGGTTTAAATGCCTTTATAATCCCATTATTGAATTTATTTTGAATTGTTTTTCCATTTTTTGATTAAAACATATTGTAATTGATTGTTTGCCTCGGGAAACATGGAGCGAAAGCCATCCATTGTCAAGAAAAGATCATTTATAGTCACTCATGCCTAGAAAAGCCTTATTACTCGGTTTAAATGCCTTTATAATCCCATTATTGAATTTATTTTGAATTGTTTTTACATTTTTGATTAAAACAGATTGTAATTGATTGTTTGCCTCGGGAAACATGGAGCGAAAGCCATCCATTGTCAAGAAAAGATCATTTATAGTCACTCATGCCTAGAAAAGCCTTATTACTCGGTTTAAATGCCTTTATAATCCCATTATTGAATTTATTTTGAATTTTTTTTACATTTTTTGAATAAAACATATTGTAATTGGTTGTTTGCCTCGGGAAACATGGAGCAAAACCCATCCATTGTCAAGAATAGATCATTTATAGTCACTTATGCCTAGAAAAGCCTTATTACTCGGTTTAAATGCTTTTATAATCCCATTATTGAATTTATTTTGAATTGTTTTTCAATTTTATGATTAAAACAAATTGTAATTGATTGTTTGCCTCGGGAAACATGGAGCTAAAGGCATCCATTGTCAAGAAAAGATCATTTATAGTCACTCATGCCTAGAAAAGCCTTATTACTTAGTTAAAATGCCTTTATAATCCCATTATTGAATTTATTTTGATTTGTTTTTACATTTTTGATTAAAACAGATTGTAATTGATTGTTTGCCTCGGGAAATACGGAGCAAAAGCCATCCATTGTTAAGAAAAGATCATTTATAGGCACTCATGCCTAGAAAAGCCATATTTCTAGGTTTAAATGCTTTTATAATCCCATTATTGAATTTATTTTGAATTGTTTTTACATTTTTTGATTAAAACATATTGTAATTGATTGTTTGCCTCGGGAAACATGGAGCGAAAGCCATCCATTGTCAAGAAAAGATCATTTATAGTCACTCATGCCTAGAAAAGCCTTATTACTCGGTTTAAATGCCTTTATAATCTCATTATTGAATTTATTTTGAATTTTTTTTACATTTTTTGATTAAAACATATTGTAATTGATTGTTTGCCTCGGGAAACATGGAGCAAAACCCATCCATTGTCAAGAATAGATCATTTACAGTCACTCATGCCTAGAAAAGCCTTATTACTTAGTTTAAATGCCTTTATAATCCCATTATTGAGTTTATTTTGAATTGTTTTTACATTTTTTGATTAAAACAGATTGTAATTGATTGTTTGCCTCGGGAAATATGGAGCGAAAGCCATCCATTGTCAAGAAAAGATCATTTATAGTCACTCATGCCTAGATAAGCCTTATTACCCGATTTAAATGCCTTTATAATCCCATTATTGAATTTATTTTGAACTCTTTTTATATTTTTTGATTAAAACAGATTCTAATTGATTGTTTGCCTTGGGAAACATGGAGCGAAAGCCTTCCATCGTCATGAAAAGTTCATTTATAGTCACTCATGCCTAGAGAAGCCTTAATACTCGCTTTAAATGCTTTTATAATCCCATAATTGAATTTAATTTGAATCTTTTTTACATTTTTTGATTGAAACAGATTCTAAGTGATTGTTTGCCTTGGGAAACGTGGAGCGAAAGCCATCCATTGTCAAGAAAAGATCATTTATAGTCACTCATGCCTAGAAAAGCCTTATTACTCGGTTTAAATGCTTTTATAATCCCATTATTGAATTTATTTGGAATTGTTTTTACATTTTTTGATTAAAACAGATCTTAATTGATTGTTTGCCTCGGGAAACATGGAGCGAAAGCCATCCATTGTCAAGAAAAGATCATTTATAGTCACTCATGCCTCGAAAAGCCTTATTACTTAGTTTAAATGCCTTTATAATCCCATTATTGAATTTATTTTGAATTGTTTTTACATTTTTTGATTAAAACAGATTGTAATTGATTGTTTGCCTCGGGAAATATGGAGCGAAAGCCATCCATTGTCAAGAAAAGATCATTTATAGTCACTCATGCCTAGAAAAGCCTTATTACTCGGTTTAAATGCCTTTATAATCCCATTATTGAATTTATTTTGAATTGTTTTTACATTTTTGATTAAAACAGATTGTAATTGATTGTTTGCCTCGGGAAACATGGAGTGAAAGCCATCCATTGTCAAGAAAAGATCATTTATAGTCACTCATGCCTAGAAAAGCCTTATTACTCGGTTTAAATGCCTTTATAATCCCATTATTGAATTTATTTTGAATTGTTTTTACATTTTTTGATTAAAACAGATTGGAATTGATTGTTTGCCTCGGGAAACATGGAGCGAAAGCCATCCATTGTCAAGAAAAGATCATTTATAGCCACTCATGCCTAGAAAAGCCTTATTACTCGGTTTAAATGCCTTTATAATCCCATTATTGAATTTATTTTGAATTGTTTTTATATTTTTTGATTAAAACAGATTGTAATTGATTGTTTGCCGTGGGAAACATGGAGCGAAAACCATCCATTGTCAAGAAAAGATCATTTATAGTCACTCATGCCTAGATAAGCCTTATTACTCGGTTTAAATGCCTTTATAATCCCATTATTGAATTTATTTTGTATTGTTTTTAAATTTTTTGATTAAAACAGATTGTAATTGATTGTTTGCCTCGGGAAACATGGAGCGAAAGCCATCCATTGTCAAGAAAAGATCATTTATAGTCACTCATGCCTAGAGAAGCCTTATTACTCGGTTTTAATGCCTTTACAATCCCATTATTGAATTTATTTTGAATTTTTTTACATTTTTTGATTAAAACATATTGTAATTGATTGTTTGCCTTGGGAAACTTGGAGCGAAAGCCACCCATTGTCAACAAAAGTTCATTTGTAGTCACTTATGCCTAGCAAAGCCTTATTACTCGGTTTAAATGCCTTTATAATCCCATTATTGAATTTATTTTGAATTGTTTTTAAATTTTTTGATTAAAACAGATTGTAATTGATTGTTTGCCTCGGGAAACATGGAGCAAAAGCCATCCATTGTCAAGAAAAGATCATTTATAGTCACTCATGCCTAGAAAAGCCTTATTACTCGGTTTAAATGCCTTTATAATCCCATTATTGAATTTATTTTGAATTTTTTTTACATTTTTTGGTTAAAACATATTGTAATTGATTGTTTCCCTCGGTAAACATGGAGCAAAACCCATCCATTGTCAAGAATAGATCATTTATAGTCACTTATGCCTAAAAAAGCCTTATTACTCGGTTTAAATGCTTTTTAAATCCCATTATTCAATTTATTTTGAATTGTTTTTACATTTTTTGATTAAAACAGATTGTAATTGATTGTTTGCCTCGGGAAACATGGAGCGAAAGCCATCCATTGTCAAGAAATGATCATTTACAGTCACTCATGCCTAGAAAAGCCTTATTACTCAGTTTAAATGCCTTTATAATCCCATTATTGAGTTTATTTTGAATTGTTTTTACATTTTTTGATTAAAACAGATTGTAATTGATTGTTTGCCTCGGGAAATATGGAGCGAAAGCCATCCATTGTCAAGAAAAGATCATTTATAGTCACTCATGCCTAGATAAGCGTTATTACTCGGTTTAAATGCCTTTATAATCCCATTATTGAATTTATTTTGAATTGTTTTTACATTTTTTGATTAAAACAGATTGTAATTGATTGTTTGCCTCTGGAAACATGGAGCGAAAGCCATCCATTTTCAAGAAAAGATCATTTATAGTCACTCATGCCTAGAAAAGCCTTATTTCTCGGTTTAATGGCCTTTATAATCCCATTATTGAATTTATTTTGAATTGTTTTTACATTTTTTGATTAAAACATATTGTAATTGATTGTTTGCCTCGGGAAACATGGAGCGAAAGCCATCCATTGTCAAGAAAAGATCATTTATAGTCACTCATGCCTAGAAAAGCCTTATTACTTAGTTTAAATGCCTTTATAATCCCATTATTGAATTTATTTTGAATTGTTTTTACACTTTTGATTAAAACAGATTGTAATTGATTGTTTGCCTCGGGAAATACGGAGCGAAAGCCATCCATTGTTAAGAAAAGATCATTTATAGGCACTCATGCCTAGAAAAGCCTTATTACTCGGTTTAAATGCTTTTATAATCCCATTATTGAATTTATTTGGAATTGTTTTTACATTTTTTGATTAAAACAGATCTTAATTGATTGTTTGCCTCAGGAAACATGGAGCGAAAGCCATCCATTGTCAAGAAAAGATCATTTATAGTCACTCATGCTTCGAAAAGCCTTATTACTTAGTTTAAATGCCTTTATAATCCCATTATTGAATTTATTTTGAATTGTTTTTACATTTTTTGATTAAAACAGATTGTAATTGATTGTTTGCCTCGGGAAATATAGAGCGAAAGCCATCCATTGTCTAGAAAAGATCATTTATAGTCACTCATGCCTAGAAAAGCCTTATTACTCGGTTTAAATGCCTTTATAATCCCATTATTGAATTTATTTTGAATTGTTTTTCCATTTTTTGATTAAAACATATTGTAATTGATTGTTTGCCTCGGGAAACATGGAGCGAAAGCCATCCATTGTCAAGAAAAGATCATTTATAGTCACTCATGCCTAGAAAAGCCTTATTACTCGGTTTAAATGCCTTTATAATCCCATTATTGAATTTATTTTGATTTGTTTTTACATTTTTGATTAAAACAGATTGTAATTGATTGTTTGCCTCGGGAAACATGGAGCGAAAGCCATCCATTGTCAAGAAAAGATCATTTATAGTCACTCATGCCTAGAAAAGCCTTATTACTCGGTTTAAATGCCTTTATAATCCCATTATTGAATTTATTTTGAATTTTTTTTACATTTTTTGAATAAAACATATTGTAATTGGTTGTTTGCCTCGGGAAACATGGAGCAAAACCCATCCATTGTCAAGAATAGATCATTTATAGTCACTTATGCCTAGAAAAGCCTTATTACTCGGTTTAAATGCTTTTATAATCCCATTATTGAATTTATTTTGAATTGTTTTTCAATTTTATGATTAAAACAAATTGTAATTGATTGTTTGCCTCGGGAAACATGGAGCTAAAGGCATCCATTGTCAAGAAAAGATCATTTATAGTCACTCATGCCTAGAAAAGCCTTATTACTTAGTTTAAATGCCTTTATAATCCCATTATTGAATTTATTTTGAATTGTTTTTACATTTTTGATTAAAACAGATTGTAATTGATTGTTTGCCTCGGGAAATACGGAGCGAAAGCCATCCATTGTTAAGAAAAGATCATTTATAGGCACTCATGCCTAGAAAAGCCTTATTTCTCGGTTTAAATGCTTTTATAATCCCATTATTGAATTTATTTTGAATTGTTTTTACATTTTTTGATTAAAACATATTGTAATTGATTGTTTAGCTCGGGAAACATGGAGCGAAAGCCATCCATTGTCAAGAAAAGATCATTTATAGTCACTCATGCCTAGAAAAGCCTTATTACTCGGTTTAAATGCCTTTATAATCCCATTATTGAATTTATTTTGAATTTTGTTTACATTTTTTGATTAAAACATATTGTAATTGATTGTTTCCCTCGGTAAACATGGAGCAAAACCCATCCATTGTCAAGAATAGATCATTTATAGTCACTTATGCCTAGAAAAGCCTTATTACTCGGTTTAAATGCTTTTATAATCCCATTATTGAATTTATTTGGAATTGTTTTTACATTTTTTGATTAAAACAGATCTTAATTGATTGTTTGCCTCAGGAAACATGGAGCGAAAGCCATCCATTGTCAAGAAAAGATCATTTATAGTCACTCATGCCTCGAAAAGCCTTATTACTTAGTTTAAATGCCTTTATAATCCCATTATTGAATTTATTTTGAATTGTTTTTACATTTTTTGATTAAAACAGATTGTAATTGATTGTTTGCCTCGGGAAATATAGAGCGAAAGCCATCCATTGTCAAGAAAAGATCATTTATAGTCACTCATGCCTAGAAAAGCCTTATTACTCGGTTTAAATGCCTTTATAATCCCATTATTGAATTTATTTTGAATTGTTTTTCCATTTTTTGATTAAAACATATTGTAATTGATTGTTTGCCTCGGGAAACATGGAGCGAAAGCCATCCATTGTCAAGAAAAGATCATTTATAGTCACTCATGCCTAGAAAAGCCTTATTACTCGGTTTAAATGCCTTTATAATCCCATTATTGAATTTATTTTGAATTGTTTTTACATTTTTGATTAAAACAGATTGTAATTGATTGTTTGCCTCGGGAAACATGGAGCGAAAGCCATCCATTGTCAAGAAAAGATCATTTATAGTCACTCATGCCTAGAAAAGCCTTATTACTCGGTTTAAATGCCTTTATAATCCCATTATTGAATTTATTTTGAATTTTTTTTACATTTTTTGAATAAAACATATTGTAATTGGTTGTTTGCCTCGGGAAACATGGAGCAAAACCCATCCATTGTCAAGAATAGATCATTTATAGTCACTTATGCCTAGAAAAGCCTTATTACTCGGTTTAAATGCTTTTATAATCCCATTATTGAATTTATTTTGAATTGTTTTTCAATTTTATGATTAAAACAAATTGTAATTGATTGTTTGCCTCGGGAAACATGGAGCTAAAGGCATCCATTGTCAAGAAAAGATCATTTATAGTCACTCATGCCTAGAAAAGCCTTATTACTTAGTTAAAATGCCTTTATAATCCCATTATTGAATTTATTTTGATTTGTTTTTACATTTTTGATTAAAACAGATTGTAATTGATTGTTTGCCTCGGGAAATACGGAGCAAAAGCCATCCATTGTTAAGAAAAGATCATTTATAGGCACTCATGCCTAGAAAAGCCTTATTTCTAGGTTTAAATGCTTTTATAATCCCATTATTGAATTTATTTTGAATTGTTTTTACATTTTTTGATTAAAACATATTGTAATTGATTGTTTGCCTCGGGAAACATGGAGCGAAAGCCATCCATTGTCAAGAAAAGATCATTTATAGTCACTCATGCCTAGAAAAGCCTTATTACTCGGTTTAAATGCCTTTATAATCTCATTATTGAATTTATTTTGAATTTTTTTTACATTTTTTGATTAAAACATATTGTAATTGATTGTTTGCCTCGGGAAACATGGAGCAAAACCCATCCATTGTCAAGAATAGATCATTTACAGTCACTCATGCCTAGAAAAGCCTTATTACTTAGTTTAAATGCCTTTATAATCCCATTATTGAGTTTATTTTGAATTGTTTTTACATTTTTTGATTAAAACAGATTGTAATTGATTGTTTGCCTCGGGAAATATGGAGCGAAAGCCATCCATTGTCAAGAAAAGATCATTTATAGTCACTCATGCCTAGATAAGCCTTATTACCCGGTTTAAATGCCTTTATAATCCCATTATTGAATTTATTTTGAACTCTTTTTATATTTTTTGATTAAAACAGATTCTAATTGATTGTTTGCCTTGGGAAACATGGAGCGAAAGCCTTCCATCGTCATGAAAAGTTCATTTATAGTCACTCATGCCTAGAGAAGCCTTAATACTCGCTTTAAATGCTTTTATAATCCCATTATTGAATTTATTTGGAATTGTTTTTACATTTTTTGATTAAATTAGATCTTAATTGATTGTTTGCCTCGGGAAACATGGAGCGAAAGCCATCCATTGTCAAGAAAAGATCATTTATAGTCACTCATGCCTCGAAAAGCCTTATTACTTAGTTTAAATGCCTTTATAATCCCATTATTGAATTTATTTTGAATTGTTTTTACATTTTTTGATTAAAACAGATTGTAATTGATTGTTTGCCTCGGGAAATATGGAGCGAAAGCCATCCATTGTCAAGAAAAGATCATTTATAGTCACTCATGCCTAGAAAAGCCTTATTACTCGGTTTAAATGCCTTTATAATCCCATTATTGAATTTATTTTGAATTGTTTTTACATTTTTGATTAAAACAGATTGTAATTGATTGTTTGCCTCGGGAAACATGGAGTGAAAGCCATCCATTGTCAAGAAAAGATCATTTATAGTCACTCATGCCTAGAAAAGCCTTATTACTCGGTTTAAATGCCTTTATAATCCCATTATTGAATTTATTTTGAATTTTTTTTACATTTTTTGAATAAAACATATTGTAATTGGTTGTTTGCCTCGGGAAACATGGAGCAAAACCCATCCATTGTCAAGAATAGATCATTTATAGTCACTTATGCCTAGAAAAGCCTTATTACTCGGTTTAAATGCTTTTATAATCCCATTATTGAATTTATTTTGAATTGTTTTTCAATTTTATGATTAAAACAAATTGTAATTGATTGTTTGCCTCGGGAAACATGGAGCTAAAGCCATCCATTGTCAAGAAAAGATCATTTATAGTCACTCATGCCTAGAAAAGCCTTATTACTTAGTTTAAATGCCTTTATAATCCCATTATTGAATTTATTTTGAATTGTTTTTACATTTTTGATTAAAACAGATTGTAATTGATTGTTTGCCTCGGGAAATACGGAGCGAAAGCCATCCATTGTTAAGAAAAGATCATTTATAGGCACTCATGCCTAGAAAAGCCTTATTTCTCGGTTTAAATGCTTTTATAATCCCATTATTGAATTTATTTTGAATTGTTTTTACATTTTTTGATTAAAACATATTGTAATTGATTGTTTGCCTCGGGAAACATGGAGCGAAAGCCATCCATTGTCAAGAAAAGATCATTTATAGCCACTCATGCCTAGAAAAGCCTTATTACTCGGTTTAAATGCCTTTATAATCCCATTATTGAATTTATTTTGAATTGTTTTTATATTTTTTGATTAAAACAGATTGTAATTGATTGTTTGCCGTGGGAAACATGGAGCGAAAGCCATCCATTGTCAAGAAAAGATCATTTATAGTCACTCATGCCTAGATAAGCCTTATTACTCGGTTTAAATGCCTTTATAATCCCATTATTGAATTTATTTTGAATTGTTTTTAAATTTTTTGATTAAAACAGATTGTAATTGATTGTTTGCCTCGGGAAACATGGAGCGAAAGCCATCCATTGTCAAGAAAAGATCATTTATAGTCACTCATGCCTAGAAAAGCCTTATTACTCGGTTTAAATGCCTTTATAATCCCATTATTGAATTTATTTTGAATTTTTTTTACATTTTTTGATTAAAACATATCGTAATTGATTGTTTCCCTCGGTAAACATGGAGCAAAACCCATCCATTGTCAAGAATAGATCATTTCTAGTAACTTATGCCTAAAAAAGCCTTATTACTCGGTTTAAATGCTTTTTAAATCCCATTATTCAATTTATTTTGAATTGTTTTTACATTTTTTGATTAAAACAGATTGTAATTGATTGTTTGCCTCGGGAAACATGGAGCGAAAGCCATCCATTGTCAAGATATGATCATTTACAGTCACTCATGCCTAGAAAAGCCTTATTACTTAGTTTAAATGCCTTTATAATCCCATTATTGAGTTTATTTTGAATTGTTTTTACATTTTTTGATTAAAACAGATTGTAATTGATTGTTTGCCTCGGGAAATATGGAGCGAAAGCCATCCATTGTCAAGAAAAGATCATTTAGAGTCACTCATGCCTAGATAAGCCTTATTACTTAGTTTAAATGCCTTTATAATCCCATTATTGAGTTTATTTTGAATTGTTTTTACATTTTTTGATTAAAACAGATTGTAATTGATTGTTTGCCTCGGGAAATATGGAGCGAAAGCCATCCATTGTCAAGAAAAGATCATTTATAGTCACTCATGCCTAGATAAGCGTTATTACTCGGTTTAAATGCCTTTATAATCCCATTATTGAATTTATTTTGAATTGTTTTTACATTTTTTGATTAAAACAAATTGTAATTGATTGTTTACCTCGGGAAACATGGAGCGAAAGCCATCCATTTTCAAGAAAAGATCATTTATAGTCACTCATGCCTAGAAAAGCCTTATTTCTCGGTTTAAATGCCTTTATCATCCCAATATTGAATTTGTTTTGAATTTTTTTTACATTTTTTGATTAAAACATATTGTAATTGTTTGTTTGCCTCGGGAAACATGGAGCAAAACCCATCCATTGTCAAGAATAGATCATTTATAGTCACTTATGCCTAAAAAAGCCTTATTGCTCGGTTTAAATGCCTTTATAATCCCATTATTGAATTTATTTTGAATTTTTTTTACATTTTTTGATTAAAACATATTGTAATTGATTGTTTGCCTCGGGAAACATGGAGCGAAAGCCATCCATTGTCAAGAAAAGATCATTTATAGTCACTCATGCCTAGAAAAGCCTTATTACTCGGTTTAAATGCCTTTATAATCTCATTATTGAATTTATTTTGAATTTTTTTTACATTTTTTGATTAAAACATATTGTAATTGATTGTTTGCCTCGGGAAACATGGAGCAAAACCCATCCATTGTCAAGAATAGATCATTTACAGTCACTCATGCCTAGAAAAGCCTTATTACTTAGTTTAAATGCCTTTATAATCCCATTATTGAGTTTATTTTGAATTGTTTTTACATTTTTTGATTAAAACAGATTGTAATTGATTGTTTGCCTCGGGAAATATGGAGCGAAAGCCATCCATTGTCAAGAAAAGATCATTTATAGTCACTCATGCCTAGATAAGCCTTATTACTCGGTTTAAATGCCTTTATATCCCATTATTGAATTTATTTTGTATTGTTTTTAAATTTTTTGATTAAAACAGATTGTAATTGATTGTTTGCCTCGGGAAACATGGAGCGAAAGCCATCCATTGTCAAGAAAAGATCATTTATAGTCACTCATGCCTAGAAAAGCCTTATTACTCGGTTTAAATGCCTTTATAATCCCATTATTGAATTTATTTTGAATTTTGTTTACATTTTTTGATTAAAACATATTGTAATTGATTGTTTCCCTCGGTAAACATGGAGCGAAACCCATCCATTGTCAAGAATAGATCATTTATAGTCACTTATGCCTAGAAAAGCCTTATTACTCGGTTTAAATGCTTTTATAATCCCATTATTGAATTTATTTGGAATAGTTTTTACATTTTTTGATTAAAACAGATCTTAATTGATTGTTTGCCTCAGGAAACATGGAGCGAAAGCCATCCATTGTCAAGAAAAGATCATTTATAGTCACTCATGCCTCGAAAAGCCTTATTACTTAGTTTAAATGCCTTTATAATCCCATTATTGAATTTATTTTGAATTGTTTTTACATTTTTTGATTAAAACAGATTGTAATTGATTGTTTGCCTCGGGAAATATAGAGCGAAAGCCATCCATTGTCAAGAAAAGATCATTTATAGTCACTCATGCCTAGAAAAGCCTTATTACTCGGTTTAAATGCCTTTATAATCCCATTATTGAATTTATTTTGAATTGTTTTTCCATTTTTTGATTAAAACATATTGTAATTGATTGTTTGCCTCGGGAAACATGGAGCGAAAGCCATCCATTGTCAAGAAAAGATCATTTATAGTCACTCATGCCTAGAAAAGCCTTATTACTCGGTTTAAATGCCTTTATAATCCCATTATTGAATTTATTTTGAATTGTTTTTACATTTTTGATTAAAACAGATTGTAATTGATTGTTTGCCTCGGGAAACATGGAGCGAAAGCCATCCATTGTCAAGAAAAGATCATTTATAGTCACTCATGCCTAGAAAAGCCTTATTACTCGGTTTAAATGCCTTTATAATCCCATTATTGAATTTATTTTGAATTTTTTTTACATTTTTTGAATAAAACATATTGTAATTGGTTGTTTGCCTCGGGAAACATGGAGCAAAACCCATCCATTGTCAAGAATAGATCATTGATAGTCACTTATGCCTAGAAAAGCCTTATTACTCGGTTTAAATGCTTTTATAATCCCATTATTGAATTTATTTTGAATTGTTTTTCAATTTTATGATTAAAACAAATTGTAATTGATTGTTTGCCTCGGGAAACATGGAGCTAAAGGCATCCATTGTCAAGAAAAGATCATTTATAGTCACTCATGCCTAGAAAAGCCTTATTACTTAGTTTAAATGCCTTTATAATCCCATTATTGAATTTATTTTGAATTGTTTTTACATTTTTGATTAAAACAGATTGTAATTGATTGTTTGCCTCGGGAAATACGGAGCGAAAGCCATCCATTGTTAAGAAAAGATCATTTATAGGCACTCATGCCTAGAAAAGCCATATTTCTCGGTTTAAATGCTTTTATAATCCCATTATTGAATTTATTTTGAATTGTTTTTACATTTTTTGATTAAAACATATTGTAATTGATTGTTTGCCTCGGGAAACATGGAGCGAAAGCCATCCATTGTCAAGAAAAGATCATTTATAGTCACTCATGCCTAGAAAAGCCTTATTACTCGGTTTAAATGCCTTTATAATCCCATTATTGAATTTATTTTGAATTTTGTTTACATTTTTTGATTAAAACATATTGTAATTGATTGTTTCCCTCGGTAAACATGGAGCAAAACCCATCCATTGTCAAGAATAGATCATTTATAGTCACTTATGCCTAGAAAAGCCTTATTACTCGGTTTAAATGCTTTTATAATCCCATTATTGAATTTATTTGGAATTGTTTTTACATTTTTTGATTAAAACAGATCTTAATTGATTGTTTGCCTCAGGAAACATGGAGCGAAAGCCATCCATTGTCAAGAAAAGATCATTTATAGTCACTCATGCCTCGAAAAGCCTTATTACTTAGTTTAAATGCCTTTATAATCCCATTATTGAATTTATTTTGAATTGTTTTTACATTTTTTGATTAAAACAGATTGTAATTGATTGTTTGCCTCGGGAAATATAGAGCGAAAGCCATCCATTGTCAAGAAAAGATCATTTATAGTCACTCATGCCTAGAAAAGCCTTATTACTCGGTTTAAATGCCTTTATAATCCCATTATTGAATTTATTTTGAATTGTTTTTCCATTTTTTGATTAAAACATATTGTAATTGATTGTTTGCCTCGGGAAACATGGAGCGAAAGCCATCCATTGTCAAGAAAAGATCATTTATAGTCACTCATGCCTAGAAAAGCCTTATTACTCGGTTTAAATGCCTTTATAATCCCATTATTGAATTTATTTTGAATTGTTTTTACATTTTTGATTAAAACAGATTGTAATTGATTGTTTGCCTCGAGAAACATGGAGCGAAAGCCATCCATTGTCAAGAAAAGATCATTTATAGTCACTCATGCCTAGAAAAGCCTTATTACTCGGTTTAAATGCCTTTATAATCCCATTATTGAATTTATTTTGAATTTTTTTTACATTTTTTGAATAAAACATATTGTAATTGGTTGTTTGCCCCGGGAAACATGGAGCAAAACCCATCCATTGTCAAGAATAGATCATTTATAGTCACTTATGCCTAGAAAAGCCTTATTACTCGGTTTAAATGCTTTTATAATCCCATTATTGAATTTATTTTGAATTGTTTTTCAATTTTATGATTAAAACAAATTGTAATTGATTGTTTGCCTCGGGAAACATGGAGCTAAAGGCATCCATTGTCAAGAAAAGATCATTTATAGTCACTCATGCCTAGAAAAGCCTTAATACTCGGTTTAAATGCCTTTATAATCTCATTATTGAATTTATTTTGAATTGTTTTTCCATTTTTTGATTAAAACATATTGTAATTGATTGTTTGCCTCGGGAAACATGGAGCGAAACCCATCCATTGTCAAGAATAGATCATTTATAGTCACTTATGCCTAGAAAAGCCTTATTACTCGGTTTAAATGCTTTTATAATCCCATTATTGAAATTATTTTGAATTGCTTTTCAATTTTATGATTAAAACAAAATGTAATTGATTGTTTGCCTCGGGAAACATGGAGCAAAAGCCATCCATTGTCAAGAAAAGATCATTTATAGTCACTCATGCCTAGAAAAGCCTTATTACTTAGTTTAAATGCCTTTATAATCCCATTATTGAATTTATTTTGAATTGTTTTTACATTTTTGATTAAAACAGATTGTAATTGATTGTTTGCCTCGGGAAATATGGAGCGAAAGCCATCCATTGTCAAGAAAAGATCATTTATAGGCACTCATGCCTAGAAAAGCCTTATTTCTCGGTTTAAATGCTTTTATAATCCCATTATTGAATTTATTTTGAATTGTTTTTACATTTTTTGATTAAAACAGATTGTAATTGATTGTTTGCCTCGGGAAACATGGAGCGAAAGCCATCCATTGTCAAGAAAAGATCATTTATAGTCACTCATGCCTAGAAAAGCCCTATTACTCGGTTTAAATGCCTTTATAATCCCATTATTGAATTTATTTTGAATTGTTTTTACATTTTTTGATTAAAACATATTGTAATTGATTGTTTGCCTCGGGAAACATGGAGCGAAAGCCATCCATTTTCAAGAAAAGATCATTTATAGTCACTCATGCCTAGAAAAGCCTCATTTCTCAGTTTAAATGCCTTTATAATCCCATTATTGAATTTATTTTCAGTTTTTTTTTACATTTTTTGATTAAAACATATTGTAATTGTTTGTTTGCCTCGGGAAACATGGAGCAAAACCCATCCATTGTCAAGAATAGATCATTTATAGTCACTTATGCCTAAAAAGCCTTATTACTCGGTTTAAATGCCTTTATAATCCCATTATTGAATTTATTTTGAATTTTTTTTACATTTTTTGATTAAAACATATTGTAATTGATTGTTTGCCTCGGGAAACATGGAGCGAAAGCCATCCATTGTCAAGAAAAGATCATTTATAGTCACTCATGCCTAGAAAAGCTTTATTACTCGGTTTAAATGCCTTTATAATCCCATTATTGAATTTATTTTGAATTGTTTTTACATTTTTTGATTAAAACAGATTGTAATTGATTGTTTGCCTCGGGAAACATGGAGCGAAAGCCATCCATTGTCAAGAAAAGATCATTTATAGTCACTCATGCCTAGAAAAGCCTTATTACTCGGTTTAAATGCCTTTATAAT
This sequence comes from Theobroma cacao, assembly GCF_053813885.1. Lineage (NCBI taxonomy): Eukaryota > Viridiplantae > Streptophyta > Magnoliopsida > Malvales > Malvaceae > Theobroma > Theobroma cacao. The sequence continues at coordinate 28,379,398 of NC_142645.1, read as the reverse complement.
CTCATTATTGAATTTATTTTGAATTTTTTTACATTTTTTGATTAAAACATATTGTAATTGATTGTTTGCCTCGGGAAACATGAAGCAAAACCCATCCATTGTCAAGAATAGATCATTTATAGTCACTTATGCCTAGAAAAGCCTTATTACTCGGTTTAAATGCTTTTATAATCCCATTATTGAATTTATTTGGAATTGTTTTTACATTTTTTGATTAAAACAGATCCTAATTGATTGTTTGCCTCGGGAAACATGGAGCGAAAGCCATCCATTGTCAAGAAAAGATCATTTATAGTCACTCATGCCTCGAAAAGCCTTATTACTTAGTTTAAATGCCTTTATAATCCCATTATTGAATTTATTTTGAATTGTTTTTACATTTTTTGATTAAAACAGATTGTAATTGATTGTTTGCCTCGGGAAATATGGAGCGAAAGCCATCCATTGTCAAGAAAAGATCATTTATAGTCACTCATGCCTAGAAAAGCCTTATTACTCGGTTTAAATGCCTTTATAATCCCATTATTGAATTTATTTTGAATTGTTTTTACATTTTTGATTAAAACAGATTGTAATTGATTGTTTGCCTCGGGAAACATGGAGCGAAAGCCATCCATTGTCAAGAAAAGATCATTTATAGCCAGTCATGCCTAGAAAAGCCTTATTACTCGGTTTAAATGCCTTTATAATCCCATTATTGAATTTATTTTGAATTGTTTTTATATTTTTTGATTAAAACAGATTGTAATTGATTGTTTGCCGTGGGAAACATGGAGCGAAAGCCATCCATTGTCAAGAAAAGATCATTTATAGTCACTCATGCCTAGATAAGCCTTATTACTCGGTTTAAATGCCTTTATAATCCCATTATTGAATTTATTTTGAATTGTTTTTACATTTTTGATTAAAACAGATTGTAATTGATTGTTTGCCTCGGGAAATATGGAGCGAAAGCCATCCATTGTCAAGAAAAGATCATTTATAGCCACTCATGCCTAGAAAAGCCTTATTTCTCGGTTTAAATGCTTTTATAATCCCATTATTGAATTTATTTTGAATTGTTTTTACATTTTTTGATTAAAACATATTGTAATTGATTGTTTGCCTCGGGAAACATGGAGCGAAAGCCATCCATTGTCAAGAAAAGATCATTTATAGTCACTCATGCCTAGAAAAGCCTTATTACTCGGTTTAAATGCCTTTATAATCCCATTATTGAATTTATTTTGAATTTTGTTTACATTTTTTGATTAAAACATATTGTAATTGATTGTTTCCCTCGGTAAACATGGAGCAAAACCCATCCATTGTCAAGAATAGATCATTTATAGTCACTTATGCCTAGAAAAGCCTTATTACTCGGTTTAAATGCTTTTATAATCCCATTATTGAATTTATTTGGAATTGTTTTTACATTTTTTGATTAAAACAGATCTTAATTGATTGTTTGCCTCAGGAAACATGGAGCGAAAGCCATCCATTGTCAAGAAAAGATCATTTATAGTCACTCATGCCTCGAAAAGCCTTATTACTTAGTTTAAATGCCTTTATAATCCCATTATTGAATTTATTTTGAATTGTTTTTACATTTTTTGATTAAAACAGATTGTAATTGATTGTTTGCCTCGGGAAATATAGAGCGAAAGCCATCCATTGTCAAGAAAAGATCATTTATAGTCACTCATGCCTAGAAAAGCCTTATTACTCGGTTTAAATGCCTTTATAATCCCATTATTGAATTTATTTTGAATTGTTTTTCCATTTTTTGATTAAAACATATTGTAATTGATTGTTTGCCTCGGGAAACATGGAGCGAAAGCCATCCATTGTCAAGAAAAGATCATTTATAGTCACTCATGCCTAGAAAAGCCTTATTACTCGGTTTAAATGCCTTTATAATCCCATTATTGAATTTATTTTGAATTGTTTTTACATTTTTGATTAAAACAGATTGTAATTGATTGTTTGCCTCGAGAAACATGGAGCGAAAGCCATCCATTGTCAAGAAAAGATCATTTATAGTCACTCATGCCTAGAAAAGCCTTATTACTCGGTTTAAATGCCTTTATAATCCCATTATTGAATTTATTTTGAATTTTTTTTACATTTTTTGAATAAAACATATTGTAATTGGTTGTTTGCCCCGGGAAACATGGAGCAAAACCCATCCATTGTCAAGAATAGATCATTTATAGTCACTTATGCCTAGAAAAGCCTTATTACTCGGTTTAAATGCTTTTATAATCCCATTATTGAATTTATTTTGAATTGTTTTTCAATTTTATGATTAAAACAAATTGTAATTGATTGTTTGCCTCGGGAAACATGGAGCTAAAGGCATCCATTGTCAAGAAAAGATCATTTATAGTCACTCATGCCTAGAAAAGCCTTATTACTTAGTTTAAATGCCTTTATAATCCCATTATTGAATTTATTTTGAATTGTTTTTACATTTTTGATTAAAACAGATTGTAATTGATTGTTTGCCTCGGGAAATACGGAGCGAAAGCCATCCATTGTTAAGAAAAGATCATTTATAGGCACTCATGCCTAGAAAAGCCTTATTTCTCGGTTTAAATGCTTTTATAATCCCATTATTGAATTTATTTTGAATTGTTTTTACATTTTTTGATTAAAACATATTGTAATTGATTGTTTGCCTCGGGAAACATGGAGCGAAAGCCATCCATTGTCAAGAAAAGATCATTTATAGTCACTGATGCCTAGAAAAGCCTTATTACTCGGTTTAAATGCCTTTATAATCCCATTATTGAATTTATTTTGAATTTTGTTTACATTTTTTGATTAAAACACATTGTAATTGATTGTTTCCCTCGGTAAACATGGAGCAAAACCCATCCATTGTCAAGAATAGATCATTTATAGTCACTTATGCCTAGAAAAGCCTTATTACTCGGTTTAAATGCTTTTATAATCCCATTATTGAATTTATTTGGAATTGTTTTTACATTTTTTGATTAAAACAGATCTTAATTGATTGTTTGCCTCAGGAAACATGGAGCGAAAGCCATCCATTGTCAAGAAAAGATCATTTATAGTCACTCATGCCTCGAAAAGCCTTATTACTTAGTTTAAATGCCTTTATAATCCCATTATTGAATTTATTTTGAATTGTTTTTACATTTTTTGATTAAAACAGATTGTAATTGATTGTTTGCCTCGGGAAATATAGAGCGAAAGCCATCCATTGTCAAGAAAAGATCATTTATAGTCACTCATGCCTAGAAAAGCCTTATTACTCGGTTTAAATGCCTTTATAATCCCATTATTGAATTTATTTTGAATTGTTTTTCCATTTTTTGATTAAAACATATTGTAATTGATTGTTTGCCTCGGGAAATATGGAGCGAAAGCCATCCATTGTCAAGAAAAGATCATTTATAGCCACTCATGCCTAGAAAAGCCTTATTTCTCGGTTTAAATGCTTTTATAATCCCATTATTGAATTTATTTTGAATTGTTTTTACAGTTTTTGATTAAAACAGATTGTAATTGATTGTTTGCCTCGGGAAACATGGAGCGAAAGCCATCCATTGTCAAGAAAAGATCATTTATAGCCACTCATGCCTAGAAAAGCCTTATTACTCGGTTTAAATGCCTTTATAATCCCATTATTGAATTTATTTTGAATTGTTTTTATATTTTTTGATTAAAACAGATTGTAATTGATTGTTTGCCGTGGGAAACATGGAGCGAAAGCCATCCATTGTCAAGAAAAGATCATTTATAGTCACTCATGCCTAGAAAAGCCTTATTACTCGGTTTAAATGCCTTTATAATCCCATTATTGAATTTATTTTGAATTGTTTTTCCATTTTTTGATTAAAACATATTGTAATTGATTGTTTGCCTCGGGAAACATGGAGCGAAACCCATCCATTGTCAAGAATAGATCATTTATAGTCACTTATGCCTAGAAAAGCCTTATTACTCGGTTTAAATGCTTTTATAATCCCATTATTGAAATTATTTTGAATTGCTTTTCAATTTTATGATTAAAACAAAATGTAATTGATTGTTTGCCTCGGGAAACATGGAGCAAAAGCCATCCATTGTCAAGAAAAGATCATTTATAGTCACTCATGCCTAGAAAAGCCTTATTACTTAGTTTAAATGCCTTTATAATCCCATTATTGAATTTATTTTGAATTGTTTTTACATTTTTTATTAAAACAGATTGTAATTGATTGTTTGCCTCGGGAAATATGGAGCGAAAGCCATCCATTGTCAAGAAAAGATCATTTATAGGCACTCATGCCTAGAAAAGCCTTATTTCACGGTTTAAATGCTTTTATAATCCCATTATTGAATTTATTTTGAATTGTTTTTACATTTTTTGGTTAAAACAGATTGTAATTGATTGTTTGCCTCGGGAAACATGGAGCGAAAGCCATCCATTGTCAAGAAAAGATCATTTATAGCCACTCATGCCTAGAAAAGCCTTATTACTCGGTTTAAATGCCTTTATAATCCCATTATTGAATTTATTTTGAATTGTTTTTATATTTTTTGATTAAAACAGATTGTAATTGATTGTTTGCCGTGGGAAACATGGAGCGAAAGCCATCCATTGTCAAGAAAAGATCATTTATAGTCACTCATGCCTAGAAAAGCCCTATTACTCGGTTTAAATGCCTTTATAATCCCATTATTGAATTTATTTTGAATTGTTTTTACATTTTTTGATTAAAACATATTGTAATTGATTGTTTGCCTCGGGAAACATGGAGCGAAAGCCATCCATTTTCAAGAAAAGATCATTTATAGTCACTCATGCCTAGAAAAGCCTCATTTCTCAGTTTAAATGCCTTTATAATCCCATTATTGAATTTATTTTCAGTTTTTTTTTACATTTTTTGATTAAAACATATTCTAATTGTTTGTTTGCCTCGGGAAACATGGAGCAAAACCCATCCATTGTCAAGAATAGATCATTTATAGTCACTTATGCCTAAAAAAGCCTTATTACTCGGTTTAAATGCCTTTATAATCCCATTATTGAATTTATTTTGAATTTTTTTTACATTTTTTGATTAAAACATATTGTAATTGATTGTTTGCCTCGGGAAACATGGAGCGAAAGCCATCCATTGTCAAGAAAAGATCATTTATAGTCACTCATGCCTAGAAAAGCTTTATTACTCGGTTTAAATGCCTTTATAATCCCATTATTGAATTTATTTTGAATTGTTTTTACATTTTTTGATTAAAACAGATTGTAATTGATTGTTTGCCTCGGGAAACATGGAGCGAAAGCCATCCATTGTCAAGAAAAGATCATTTATAGTCACTCATGCCTAGAAAAGCCTTATTACTCGGTTTAAATGCCTTTATAATCTCATTATTGAATTTATTTTGAATTTTTTTACATTTTTTGATTAAAACATATTGTAATTGATTGTTTGCCTCGGGAAACATGGAGCAAAACCCATCCATTGTCAAGAATAGATCATTTATAGTCACTTATGCCTAGAGAAGCCTTATTACTCGGTTTAAATGCTTTTATAATCCCATTATTGAATTTATTTGGAATTGTTTTTACATTTTTTGATTAAAACAGATCCTAATTGATTGTTTGCCTCGGGAAACATGGAGCGAAAGCCATCCATTGTCAAGAAAAGATCATTTATAGTCACTCATGCCTCGAAAAGCCTTATTACTTAGTTTAAATGCCTTTATAATCCCATTATTGAATTTATTTTGAATTGTTTTTACATTTTTTGATTAAAACAGATTGTAATTGATTGTTTGCCTCGGGAAATATGGAGCGAAAGCCATCCATTGTCAAGAAAAGATCATTTATAGTCACTCATGCCTAGAAAAGCCTTATTACTCGGTTTAAATGCCTTTATAATCCCATTATTGAATTTATTTTGAATTGTTTTTACATTTTTGATTAAAACAGATTGTAATTGATTGTTTGCCTCGGGAAACATGGAGCGAAAGCCATCCATTGTCAAGAAAAGATCATTTATAGCCAGTCATGCCTAGAAAAGCCTTATTACTCGGTTTAAATGCCTTTATAATCCCATTATTGAATTTATTTTGAATTGTTTTTATATTTTTTGATTAAAACAGATTGTAATTGATTGTTTGCCGTGGGAAACGTGGAGCGAAAGCCATCCATTGTCAAGAAAAGATCATTTATAGTCACTCATGCCTAGATAAGCCTTATTACTTAGTTTAAATGCCTTTATAATCCCATTATTGAATTTATTTTGAATTGTTTTTACATTTTTGATTAAAACAGATTGTAATTGATTGTTTGCCTCGGGAAATATGGAGCGAAAGCCATCCATTGTCAAGAAAAGATCATTTATAGCCACTCATGCCTAGAAAAGCCTTATTTCTCGATTTAAATGCTTTTATAATCCCATTATTGAATTTATTTTGAATTGTTTTTACAGTTTTTGATTAAAACAGATTGTAATTGATTGTTTGCCTCGGGAAACATGGAGCGAAAGCCATCCATTGTCAAGAAAAGATCATTTATAGCCACTCATGCCTAGAAAAGCCTTATTACTCGGTTTAAATGCCTTTATAATCCCATTATTGAATTTATTTTGAATTGTTTTTATATTTTTTGATTAAAACAGATTGTAATTGATTGTTTGCCATGGGAAACATGGAGCGAAAGCCATCCATTGTCAAGAAAAGATCATTTATAGTCACTCATGCCTAGAAAAGCCTTATTACTAGGTTTAAATGCCTTTATAATCCCATTATTGAATTTATTTTGAATTGTTTTTACATTTTTTGATTAAAACATATTGTAATTGATTGTTTGCCTCGGGAAACATGGAGCGAAAGCCATCCATTTTCAAGAAAAGATCATTTATAGTCACTCATGCCTAGAAAAGACTCATTTCTCAGTTTAAATGCCTTTATAATCCCATTATTGAATTTATTTTCAATTTTTTTTACATTTTTTGATTAAAACATATTGTAATTGTTTGTTTGCCTCGGGAAACATGGAGCAAAACCCATCCATTGTCAAGAATAGATCATTTGTAGTCACTTATGCCTAAAAAAGCCTTATTACTCGTTTTAAATGCCTTTATAATCCCATTATTGAATTTATTTTGAATTTTTTTTACATTTTTTGATTAAAACATATTGTAATTGATTGTTTGCCTCGGGAAACATGGAGCGAAAGCCATCCATTGTCAAGAAAAGATCATTTATAGTCACTCATGCCTAGAAAAGCCTTATTACTCGGTTTAAATGCCTTTATAATCCCATTATTGAATTTATTTTGAATTGTTTTTACATTTTTTGATTAAAACAGATTGTAATTGATTGTTTGCCTCGGGAAACATGGAGCGAAAGCCATCCATTGTCAAGAAAAGATCATTTATAGTCACTCATGCCTAGAAAAGCCTTATTACTCGGTTTAAATGCCTTTATAATCTCATTATTGAATTTATTTTGAATTTTTTTACATTTTTTGATTAAAACATATTGTAATTGATTGTTTGCCTCGGGAAACTTGGAGCAAAACCCATCCATTGTCAAGAATAGATCATTTATAGTCACTTATGCCTAGAAAAGCCTTATTACTCGGTTTAAATGCTTTTATAATCCCATTATTGAATTTATTTGGAATTGTTTTTACATTTTTTGATTAAAACAGATCCTAATTGATTGTTTGCCTCGGGAAACATGGAGCAAAAGCCATCCATTGTCAAGAAAAGATCATTTATAGTCACTCATGCCTCGAAAAGCCTTATTACTTAGTTTAAATGCCTTTATAATCCCATTATTGAATTTATTTTGAATTGTTTTTACATTTTTTGATTAAAACAGATTGTAATTGATTGTTTGCCTCGGGAAACATGGAGCAAAACCCATCCATTGTCAAGAATAGATCATTTATAGTCACTTATGCCTAGAAAAGCCTTATTACTCGGTTTAAATGCTTTTATAATCCCATTATTGAATTTATTTTGAATTGTTTTTCAATTTTATGATGAAAACAAATTGTAATTGATTGTTTGCCTCGGGAAACATGGAGCTAAAGGCATCCATTGTCAAGAAAAGATCATTTATAGTCACTGATGCCTAGAAAAGCCTTATTACTTAGTTTAAATGCCTTTATAATCCCATTATTGAATTTATTTTGAATTGTTTTTACATTTTTGATTAAAACAGATTGTAATTGATTGTTTGCCTCGGGAAATACGGAGCGAAAGCCATCCATTGTTAAGAAAATATCATTTATAGGCACTCATGCCTAGAAAAGCCTTATTTCTCGGTTTAAATGCTTTTATAATCCCATTATTGAATTTATTTTGAATTGTTTTTACATTTTTTGATTAAAACATATTGTAATTGATTGTTTGCCTCGGGAAACATGGAGCGAAAGCCATCCATTGTCAAGAAAAGATCATTTATAGTCACTCATGCCTAGAAAAGCCTTATTACTCGGTTTAAATGCCTTTATAATCCCATTATTGAATTTATTTTGAATTTTGTTTACATTTTTTGATTAAAACATATTGTAATTGATTGTTTCCCTCGGTAAACATGGAGCAAAACCCATCCATTGTCAAGAATAGATCATTTATAGTCACTTATGCCTAGAAAAGCCTTATTACTCGGTTTAAATGCTTTTATAATCCCATTATTGAATTTATTTGGAATTGTTTTTACATTTTTTGATTAAAACAGATCTTAATTGATTGTTTGCCTCAGGAAACATGGAGCGAAAGCCATCCATTGTCAAGAAAAGATCATTTATAGTCACTCATGCCTAGAAAAGCCTTATTACTCGGTTTAAATGCCTTTATAATCTCATTATTGAATTTATTTTGAATTGTTTTTACATTTTTTGATTAAAACATATTGTAATTGATTGTTTGCCTCGGGAAACATGGAGCAAAACCCATCCATTGTCAAGAATAGATCATTTACAGTCACTCATGCCTAGAAAAGCCTTATTACTTAGTTTAAATGCCTTTATAATCCCATTATTGAGTTTATTTTGAATTGTTTTTACATTTTTTGATTAAAACAGATTGTAATTGATTGTTTGCCTCGGGAAATATGGAGCGAAAGCCATCCATTGTCAAGAAAAGATCATTTATAGTCACTCATGCCTAGATAAGCCTTATTACTCGGTTTAAATGCCTTTATATCCCATTATTGAATTTATTTTGTATTGTTTTTAAATTTTTTGATTAAAACAGATTGTAATTTATTGTTTGCCTCGGGAAACATGGAGCGAAAGCCATCCATTGTCAAGAAAAGATCATTTATAGTCACTCATGCCTAGAAAAGCCTTATTACTCGTTTTAAATGCCTTTATAATCCCATTATTGAATTTAATTTGAATTTTGTTTACATTTTTTGATTAAAACATATTGTAATTGATTGTTTCCCTCGGTAAACATGGAGCAAAACCCATCCATTGTCAAGAATAGATCATTTATAGTCACTTATGCCTAGAAAAGCCTTATTACTCGGTTTAAATGCTTTTATAATCCCATTATTGAATTTATTTGGAATTGTTTTTACATTTTTTGATTAAAACAGATCTTAATTGATTGTTTGCCTCAGGAAACATGGAGCGAAAGCCATCCATTGTCAAGAAAAGATCATTTATAGTCACTCATGCCTCGAAAAGCCTTATTACTTAGTTTAAATGCCTTTATAATCCCATTATTGAATTTATTTTGAATTGTTTTTACATTTTTTGATTAAAACAGATTGTAATTGATTGTTTGCCTCGGGAAACATGGAGCGAAAGCCATCCATTGTCAAGAAAAGATCATTTATAGCCAGTCATGCCTAGAAAAGCCTTATTACTCGGTTTAAATGCCTTTATAATCCCATTATTGAATTTATTTTGAATTGTTTTTATATTTTTTGATTAAAACAGATTGTAATTGATTGTTTGCCGTGGGAAACATGGAGCGAAAGCCATCCATTGTCAAGAAAAGATCATTTATAGTCACTCATGCCTAGATAAGCCTTATTACTCGGTTTAAATGCCTTTATAATCCCATTATTGAATTTATTTTGAATTGTTTTTAAATTTTTTGATTAAAACAGATTGTAATTGATTGTTTGCCTTGGGAAACATGGAGCGAAAGCCATCCATTGTCAAGAAAAGATCATTTATAGTCACTCATGCCTAGAAAAGCCTTATTACTCGGTTTAAATGCCTTTATAATCCCATTATTGAATTTATTTTGAATTTTTTTTACATTTTTTGATTAAAACATATTGTAATTGTTTGTTTGCCTTGGGAAACATGGAGCAAAACCCATCCATTGTCAAGAATAGATCATTTATAGTCACTCATGCCTAGAAAAGCCTTATTACTCGGTTTAAATGCCTTTATAATCCCATTATTGAATTTATTTTGAATTTTTTTTACATTTTTTGATTAAAACATATTGTAATTGATTGTTTGCCTCGGGAAACATGGAGCGAAAGCCATCCATTTTCAAGAAAAGATCATTTATAGTCACTCATGCCTAGAAAAGCCTCATTTCTCAGTTTAAATGCCTTTATAATCCCATTATTGAATTTATTTTCAATTTTTTTTACATTTTTTGATTAAAACATATTGTAATTGTTTGTTTGCCTCGTGAAACATGGAGCAAAACCCATCCATTGTCAAGAATAGATCATTTATAGTCACTTATGCCTAAAAAAGCCTTATTACTCGGTTTAAATGCCTTTATAATCCCATTATTGAATTTATTTTGAATTTTTTTTACATTTTTTGATTAAAACATATTGTAATTGATTGTTTGCCTCGGGAAACATGGAGCGAAAGCCATCCATTGTCAAGAAAAGATCATTTATAGTCACTCATGCCTAGAAAAGCTTTATTACTCGGTTTAAATGCCTTTATAATCCCATTATTGAATTTATTTTGAATTGTTTTTACATTTTTTGATTAAAACAGATTGTAATTGATTGTTTGCCTCGAGAAACATGGAGCGAAAGCCATCCATTGTCAAGAAAAGATCATTTATAGTCACTCATGCCTAGAAAAGCCTTATTACTCGGTTTAAATGCCTTTATAATCTCATTATTGAATTTATTTTGAATTTTTTTACATTTTTTGATTAAAACATATTGTAATTGATTGTTTGCCTCGGGAAACATGGAGCAAAACCCATCCATTGTCAAGAATAGATCATTTATAGTCACTTATGCCTAGAAAAGCCTTATTTCTCGGTTTAAATGCTTTTATAATCCCATTATTGAATTTATTTGGAATTGTTTTTACATTTTTTGATTAAAACAAATCCTAATTGATTGTTTGCCTCGGGAAACATGGAGCGAAAGCCATCCATTGTCAAGAAAAGATCATTTATAGTCACTCATGCCTCGAAAAGCCTTATTACTTAGTTTAAATGCCTTTATAATCCCATTATTGAATTTATTTTGAATTGTTTTTACATTTTTTGATTAAAACAGATTGTAATTGATTGTTTGCCTCGGGAAATATGGAGCGAAAGCCATCCATTGTCAAGAAAAGATCATTTATAGTCACTCATGCCTAGAAAAGCCTTATTACTCGGTTTAAATGCCTTTATAATCCCATTATTGAATTTATTTTGAATTGTTTTTACATTTTTGATTAAAACAGATTGTAATTGATTGTTTGCCTCGGGAAACATGGAGCGAAAGCCATCCATTGTCAAGAAAAGATCATTTATAGCCAGTCATGCCTAGAAAAGCCTTATTACTCGGTTTAAATGCCTTTATAATCCCATTATTGAATTTATTTTGAATTGTTTTTATATTTTTTGATTAAAACAGATTGTAATTGATTGTTTGCCGTGGGAAACATGGAGCGAAAGCCATCCATTGTCAAGAAAAGATCATTTATAGTCACTCATGCCTAGATAAGCCTTATTACTCGGTTTAAATGCCTTTATAATCCCATTATTGAATTTATTTTGAATTGTTTTTAAATTTTTTGATTAAAACAGATTGTAATTGATTGTTTGCCTTGGGAAACATGGAGCGAAAGCCATCCATTGTCAAGAAAAGATCATTTATAGTCACTCATGCCTAGAAAAGCCTTATTACTCGGTTTAAATGCCTTTATAATCCCATTATTGAATTTATTTTGAATTTTTTTTACATTTTTTGATTAAAACATATTGTAATTGTTTGTTTGCCTCGGGAAACATGGAGCAAAACCCATCCATTGTCAAGAATAGATCATTTATAGTCACTTATGCCTAAAAAAGCCTTATTACTCGGTTTAAATGCCTTTATAATCCCATGATTGAATTTATTTTGAATTTTTTTTTACATTTTTTGATTAAAACATATTGTAATTGATTGTTTGCCTCGGGAAACATGGAGCGAAAGCCATCCATTGTCAAGAAAAGATCATTTATAGTCACTCATGCCTAGAAAAGCCTTATTACTCGGTTTAAATGCCTTTATAATCTCATTATTGAATTTATTTTGAATTTTTTTTACATTTTTTGATTAAAACATATTGTAATTGATTGTTTGCCTCGGGAAACATGGAGCAAAACCCATCCATTGTCAAGAATAGATCATTTACAGTCACTCATGCCTAGAAAAGCCTTATTACTTAGTTTAAATGCCTTTATAATCCCATTATTGAGTTTATTTTGAATTGTTTTTACATTTTTTGATTAAAACAGATTGTAATTGATTGTTTGCCTCGGGAAATATGGAGCGAAAGCCATCCATTGTCAAGAAAAGATCATTTATAGTCACTCATGCCTAGATAAGCCTTATTACTCGGTTTAAATGCCTTTATATCCCATTATTGAATTTATTTTGTATTGTTTTTAAATTTTTTGATTAAAACAGATTGTAATTGATTGTTTGCCTCGGTAAACATGGAGCGAAAGCCATCCATTGTCAAGAAAAGATCATTTATAGTCACTCATGCCTAGAAAAGCCTTATTACTCGGTTTAAATGCCTTTATAATCCCATTATTGAATTTAATTTGAATTTTGTTTACATTTTTTGATTAAAACATATTGTAATTGATTGTTTCCCTCGGTAAACATGGAGCAAAACCCATCCATTGTCAAGAATAGATCATTTATAGTCACTTATGCCTAGAAAAGCCTTATTACTCGGTTTAAATGCTTTTATAATCCCATTATTGAATTTATTTGGAATTGTTTTTACATTTTTTGATTAAAACAGATCTTAATTGATTGTTTGCCTCAGGAAACATGGAGCGAAAGCCATCCATTGTCAAGAAAAGATCATTTATAGTCACTCATGCCTCGAAAAGCCTTATTACTTAGTTTAAATGCCTTTATAATCCCATTATTGAATTTATTTTGAATTGTTTTTACATTTTTGATTAAAACAGATTGTAATTGATTGTTTGCCTCGGGAAATATGGAGCGAAAGCCATCCATTGTCAAGAAAAGATCATTTATAGGCACTCATGCCTAGAAAAGCCTTATTTCTCGGTTTAAATGCTTTTATAATCCCATTATTGAATTTATTTTGAATTGTTTTTACAGTTTTTGATTAAAACAGATTGTAATTGATTGTTTGCCTCGGGAAACATGGAGCGAAAGCCATCCATTGTCAAGAAAAGATCATTTATAGCCACTCATGCCTAGAAAAGCCTTATTACTCGGTTTAAATGCCTTTATAATCCCATTATTGAATTTATTTTGAATTGTTTTTATATTTTTTGATTAAAACAGATTGTAATTGATTGTTTGCCGTGGGAAACATGGAGCGAAAGCCATCCATTGTCAAGAAAAGATCATTTATAGTCACTCATGCCTAGAAAAGCCTTATTACTCGGTTTAAATGCCTTTATAATCCCATTATTGAATTTATTTTGAATTGTTTTTACATTTTTTGATTAAAACATATTGTAATTGATTGTTTGCCTCGGGAAACATGGAGCGAAAGCCATCCATTTTCAAGAAAAGATCATTTATAGTCACTCATGCCTAGAAAAGACTCATTTCTCAGTTTAAATGCCTTTATAATCCCATTATTGAATTTATTTTCAATTTTTTTTACATTTTTTGATTAAAACATATTGTAATTGTTTGTTTGCCTCGGGAAACATGGAGCAAAACCCATCCATTGTCAAGAATAGATCATTTGTAGTCACTTATGCCTAAAAAAGCCTTATTACTCGTTTTAAATGCCTTTATAATCCCATTATTGAATTTATTTTGAATTTTTTTTACATTTTTTGATTAAAACATATTGTAATTGATTGTTTGCCTCGGGAAACATGGAGCGAAAGCCATCCATTGTCAAGAAAAGATCATTTATAGTCACTCATGCCTAGAAAAGCCTTATTACTCGGTTTAAATGCCTTTATAATCCCATTATTGAATTTATTTTGAATTGTTTTTACATTTTTTGATTAAAACAGATTGTAATTGATTGTTTGCCTCGGGAAACATGGAGCGAAAGCCATCCATTGTCAAGAAAAGATCATTTATAGTCACTCATGCCTAGAAAAGCCTTATTACTCGGTTTAAATGCCTTTATAATCCCATTATTGAATTTATTTTGAATTGTTTTTACATTTTTGATTAAAACAGATTGTAATTGATTGTTTGCCTCGGGAAACATGGAGCGAAAGCCATCCATTGTCAAGAAAAGATCATTTATAGCCAGTCATGCCTAGAAAAGCCTTATTACTCGGTTTAAATGCCTTTATAATCCCATTATTGAATTTATTTTGAATTGTTTTTATATTTTTTGATTAAAAGAGATTGTAATTGATTGTTTGCCGTGGGAAACATGGAGCGAAAGCCATCCATTGTCAAGAAAAGATCATTTATAGTCACTCATGCCTAGATAAGCCTTATTACTCGGTTTAAATGCCTTTATAATCCCATTATTGAATTTATTTTGAATTGTTTTTAAATTTTTTGATTAAAACAGATTGTAATTGATTGTTTGCCTCGGGAAACATGGAGCGAAAGCCATCCATTGTCAAGAAAAGATCATTTATAGTCACTCATGCCTAGAAAAGCCTTATTACTCGGTTTAAATGCCTTTATAATCCCATTATTGAATTTATTTTGAATTTTTTTTACATTTTTTGATTAAAACATATCGTAATTGATTGTTTCCCTCGGTAAACATGGATCAAAACCCATCCATTGTCAAGAATAGATCATTTATAGTCACTTATGCCTAAAAAAGCCTTATTACTCGGTTTAAATGCTTTTTAAATCCCATTATTCAATTTATTTTGAATTGTTTTTACATTTTTTGATTAAAACAGATTGTAATTGATTGTTTGCCTCGGGAAACATGGAGCGAAAGCCACCCATTGTCAAGAAATGATCATTTACAGTCACTCATGCCTAGAAAAGCCTTATTACTTAGTTTAAATGCCTTTATAATCCCATTATTGAGTTTATTTTGAATTGTTTTTACATTTTTTGATTAAAACAGATTGTAATTGATTGTTTGCCTCGGGAAATATGGAGCGAAATCCATCCATTGTCAAGAAAAGATCATTTAGAGTCACTCATGCCTAGATAAGCCTTATTACTTAGTTTAAATGCCTTTATAATCCCATTATTGAGTTTATTTTGAATTGTTTTTACATTTTTTGATTAAAACAGATTGTAACTGATTGTTTGCCTCGGGAAATATGGAGCGAAAGCCATGCATTGTCAAGAAAAGATCATTTATAGTCACTCATGCCTAGATAAGCGTTATTACTCGGTTTAAATGCCTTTATAATCCCATTATTGAATTTATTTTGAATTGTTTTTACATTTTTTGATTAAAACAGATTGTAATTGATTGTTTGGCTCGGGAAACATGGAGCGAAAGCCATCCATTTTTAAGAAAAGATCATTTATAGTCACTCATGCCTAGAAAAGCCTTATTTCTCGGTTTAAATGCCTTTATCATCCCAATATTGAATTTGTTTTGAATTTTTTTTACATTTTTTGATTAAAACATATTGTAATTGTTTGTTTGCCTCGGGAAACATGGAGCAAAACCCATCCATTGTCAAGAATAGATCATTTATAGTCACTTATGCCTAAAAAAGCCTTATTACTCGGTTTAAATGCCTTTATAATCCCATTATTGAATTTATTTTGAATTTTTTTTACATTTTTTGATTAAAACATATTGTAATTGATTGTTTGCCTCGGGAAACATGGAGCGAAAGCCATCCATTGTCAAGAAAAGATCATTTATAGTCACTCATGCCTAGAAAAGCCTTATTACTCGGTTTAAATGCCTTTATAATCTCATTATTGAATTTATTTTCAATTTTTTTTACATTTTTTGAATAAAACAAATTGTAATTGATTGTTTGCCTCGGGAAACATGGAGCCAAACCCATCCATTGTCAAGAATAGATCATTTACAGTCACTCATGCCTAGAAAAGCCTTATTACTTAGTTTAAATGCCTTTATAATCCCATTATTGAGTTTATTTTGAATTGTTTTTACATTTTTTGATTAAAACAGATTGTAATTGATTGTTTGCCTCGGGAAATATGGAGCGAA
This sequence comes from Theobroma cacao, assembly GCF_053813885.1. NCBI lineage: Eukaryota > Viridiplantae > Streptophyta > Magnoliopsida > Malvales > Malvaceae > Theobroma > Theobroma cacao. The sequence continues at coordinate 28,362,888 of NC_142645.1, read as the reverse complement.
AGCCATCCATTGTCAAGAAAAGATCATTTATAGTCACTCATGCCTAGATAAGGCTTATTACTCGGTTTAAATGCCTTTATATCCCATTACTGAATTTATTTTGTATTGTTTTTAAATTTTTTGATTAAAACAGATTGTAATTGATTGTTTGCCTCGGGAAACATGGAGCGAAAGCCATCCATTGTCAAGAAAAGATCATTTATAGTCACTCATGCCTAGAAAAGCCTTATTACTCGGTTTAAATGCCTTTATAATCCCATTATTGAATTTATTTTGAATTTTGTTTACATTTTTTGATTAAAACATATTGTAATTGATTGTTTCCCTCGGTAAACATGGAGCAAAACCCATCCATTGTCAAGAATAGATCATTTATAGTCACTTATGCCTGGAAAAGCCTTATTAGTCGGTTTAAATGCTTTTATAATCCCTTTATTGAATTTATTTGGAATTGTTTTTACATTTTTTGATTAAAACAGATCTTAATTGATTGTTTGCCTCAGGAAACATGGAGCGAAAGCCATCCATTGTCAAGAAAAGGTCATTTATAGTCACTCATGCCTCGAAAAGCCTTATTACTTAGTTTAAATGCCTTTATAATCCCATTATTGAATTTATTTTGAATTGTTTTTACATTTTTTGATTAAAACAGATTGTAATTGATTGTTTGCCTCGGGAAATATGGAGCGAAAGCCATCCATTGTCAAGAAAAGATCATTTATAGTCACTCATGCCTAGAAAAGCCTTATTACTCGGTTTAAATGCCTTTATAATCCCATTATTGAATTTATTTTGAATTGTTTTTACATTTTTTGATTAAAACATATTGTAATTGATTGTTTGCCTCGGGAAACATGGAGCGAAAGCCATCCATTGTCAAGAAAAGATCATTTATAGTCACTCATGCCTAGAAAAGCCTTATTACTCGGTTTAAATGCCTTTATAATCCCATTATTGAATTTATTTTGAATTTTTTTTACATTTTTTGAATAAAACATATTGTAATTGATTGTTTGCCTCGGGAAACATGGAGCAAAACCAATCCATTGTCAAGAATAGATCATTTATAGTCACTTATGCCTAGATAAGCCTTATTACTCGGTTTAAATGCCTTTATAATCCCATTATTGAATTTATTTTGTATTGTTTTTAAATTTTTTGATTAAAACAGATTGTAATTGATTGTTTGCCTCGAAAAACATGGAGCGAAAGCCATCCATTGTCAAGAAAAGATCATTTATAGTCACTCATGCCTAGAAAAGCCTTATTACTCGGTTTAAATGCCTTTATAATCCCATTATTGAATTTATTTTGAATTTTTTTTACATTTTTTGATTAAAACATATTGTAATTGATTATTTCCCTCGGTAAACATGGAGCAAAACCCATCCATTGTCAAGAATAGATCATTTATAGTCACTTATGCCTAAAAAAGCCTTATTACTCGGTTTAAATGCTTTTTAAATCCCATTATTCAATTTATTTTGAATTGTTTTTACATTTTTTGATTAAAACAGATTGTAATTGATTGTTTGCCTCGGGAAACATGGAGCGAAAGCCATCCATTGTCAAGAAATGATCATTTACAGTCACTCATGCCTAGAAAAGCCTTATTACTTAGTTTAAATGCCTTTATAATCCCATTATTGAGTTTATTTTGAATTGTTTTTACATTTTTTGATTAAAACAGATTGTAATTGATTGTTTGCCTCGGGAAATATGGAGCGAAAGCCATCCATTGTCAAGAAAAGATCATTTATAGTCACTCATGCCTAGATAAGCCTTATTACTTAGTTTAAATGCCTTTATAATCCCATTATTGAGTTTATTTTGAATTGTTTTTACATTTTTTGATTAAAACAGATTGTAATTGATTGTTTGCCTCGGGAAATATGGAGCGAAAGCCATCCATTGTCAAGAAAAGATCATTTATAGTCACTCATGCCTAGATAAGCGTTATTACTCGGTTTAAATGCCTTTATAATCCCATTATTGAATTTATTTTGAATTGTTTTTACATTTTTTGTTTAAAACAGATTGTAATTGATTGTTTGCCTCGGGAAACATGGAGCGAAAGCCATCCATTTTCAAGAAAAGATCATTTATAGTCACTCATGCCTAGAAAAGCCTTATTTCTCGATTTAAATGCCTTTATCATCCCAATATTGAATTTGTTTTGAATTTTTTTTACATTTTTTGATTAAAACATATTGTAATTGTTTGTTTGCCTCGGGAAACATGGAGCAAAACCCATCCATTGTCAAGAATAGATCATTTATAGTCACTTATGCCTAAAAAACCCTTATTACTCGGTTTAAATGCCTTTATAATCCCATTATTGAATTTATTTTGAATTTTTTTTACATTTTTTGATTAAAACATATTGTAATTGATTGTTTGCCTCGGGAAACATGGAGCGAAAGCCATCCATTGTCAAGAAAAGATCATTTATAGTCACTCATTCCTAGAAAAGCCTTATTACTCGGTTTAAATGCCTTTATAATCTCATTATTGAATTTATTTTGAATTTTTTTTACATTTTTTGATTAAAACATATTGTAATTGATTGTTTGCCTCGGGAAACATGGAGCAAAACCCATCCATTGTCAAGAATAGATCATTTACAGTCACTCATGCCTAGAAAAGCCTTATTACTTAGTTTAAATGCCTTTATAATCCAATTATTGAGTTTATTTTGAATTGTTTTTACATTTTTTGATTAAAACAGATTGTAATTGATTGTTTGCCTCGGGAAATATGGAGCGAAAGCCATCCATTGTCAAGAAAAGATCATTTATAGTCACTCATGCCTAGATAAGCCTTATTACTCGGTTTAAATGCCTTTATATCCCATTATTGAATTTATTTTGTATTGTTTTTAAATTTTTTGATTAAAACAGATTGTAATTGATTGTTTGCCTCGGGAAACATGGAGCGAAAGCCATCCATTGTCAAGAAAAGATCATTTATAGTCACTCATGCCTAGAAAAGCCTTATTACTCGGTTTAAATGCCTTTATAATCCCATTATTGAATTTATTTTGAATTTTGTTTACATTTTTTGATTAAAACATATTGTAATTGATTGTTTCCCTCGGTAAACATGGAGCAAAACCCATCCATTGTCAAGAATAGATCATTTATAGTCACTTATGCCTAAAAAAGCCTTATTACTCGGTTTAAATGCTTTTTAAATCCCATGATTGAATTTATTTTGAATTGTTTTTACATTTTTTGATTAAAACAGATTGTAATTGATTGTTTGCCTCGGGAAACATGGAGCGAAAGCCATCCATTGTCAAGAAAAGATCATTTACAGTCACTCATGCCTAGAAACGCCTTATTACTTAGTTTAAATGCCTTTATAATCCCATTATTGAGTTTATTTTGAATTGTTTTTACATTTTTTGATTAAAATAGATTGTAATTGATTGTTTGCCTCGGGAAATATGGAGCGAAAGCCATCCATTGTCAAGAAAAGATCATTTATAGTCACTCATGCCTAGATAAGCCTTATTACTCGGTTTAAATGCCTTTATACTCCCATTATTTAATTTATTTTGAATTGTTTTTACATTTTTTGATTAAAACAGATTGTAATTGATTGTTTGCCTCGGGAAACATGGAGCGAAAGCCATCCATTTTCAAGAAAAGATCATTTGTAGTCACTCATGCCTAGAAAAGCCTTATTTCTCGGTTTAAATGCCTTTATAATCCCATTATTGAATTTATTTTGAATTTTTTTTACATTTTTTGATTAAAACATATTGTAATTGTTTGTTTGCCTCGGGAAACATGGAGCAAAAACCATCCATTGTCAAGAAAAGATCATTTATAGTCACTCATGCCTAGATAAGCCTTATTACTCGGTTTAATGGCCTTTATAATCCCATTATTGAATTTATTTTGAATTGTTTTTACATTTTTTGATTAAAACAGATTGTAATTGATTGTTTGCCTCGGGAAACATGGAGCGAAAGCCATCCATTGTCAAGAAAAGATCATTTATAGGCACTCATGCCTAGAAAAGCCTTATTTCTCGGTTTAATGGCCTTTATAATCCCATTATTGAATTTATTTTGAATTGTTTTTACATTTTTTGATTAAAACAGATTGTAATTGATTGTTTGCCTCGGGAAACATGGAGCGAAAGCCATCCATTGTCAAGAAAAGATCATTTATAGCCACTCATGCCTAGAAAAGCCTTATTACTCGGTTTAAATGCCTTTATAATCCCATTATTGTATTTATTTTGAATTGTTTTTATATTTTTTGATTAAAACAGATTGTAATTGATTGTTTGCCGTGGGAAACATGGAGCGAAAGCCATCCATTGTCAAGAAAAGATCATTTATAATCACTCATGCCTAGATAAGCCTTATTACTCGGTTTAAATGCCTTTATAATCCCATTATTGAATTTATTTTGAATTGTTTTTAAATTTTTTGATTAAAACAGATTGTAATTGATTGTTTGCCTCGGGAAACATGGAGCGAAAGCCATCCATTGTCAAGAAATGATCATTTACAGTCACTCATGCCTAGAAAAGCCTTATTACTTAGTTTAAATGCCTTTATAATCCCATTATTGAGTTTATTTTGAATTGTTTTTACATTTTTTGATTAAAACAGATTGTAATTGATTGTTTGCCTCGGGAAATATGGAGCGAAAGCAATCCATTGTCAAGAAAAGATCATTTATAGTCACTCATGCCTAGATAAGCCTTATTACTTAGTTTAAATGCCTTTATAATCCCATTATTGAGTTTATTTTGAATTGTTTTTACATTTTTTGATTAAAACAGATTGTAATTGATTGTTTGCCTCGGGAAATATGGAGCGAAAGCCATCCATTGTCAAGAAAAGATCATTTATAGTCACTCATGCCTAGATAAGCGTTATTACTCGGTTTAAATGCCTTTATAATCCCATTATTGAATTTATTTTGAATTGTTTTTACATTTTTTGATTAAAACAGATTGTAATTGATTGTTTGCCTTGGGAAACATGGAGCGAAAGCCATCCATTTTCAAGAAAAGATCATTTATAGTCACTCATGCCTAGAAAAGCCTTATTTCTCGATTTAAATGCCTTTATCATCCCAATATTGAATTTGTTTTGAATTTTTTTTACATTTTTTGATTAAAACATATTGTAATTGTTTGTTTGCCTCGGGAAACGTGGAGCAAAACCCATCCATTGTCAAGAATAGATCATTTATAGTCACTTATGCCTAAAAAACCCTTATTACTCGGTTTAAATGCCTTTATAATCCCATTATTGAATTTATTTTGAATTTTTTTTACATTTTTTGATTAAAACATATTGTAATTGATTGTTTGCCTCGGGAAACATGGAGCGAAAGCCATCCATTGTCAAGAAAAGATCATTTATAGTCACTCATGCCTAGAAAAGCCTTATTACTCGGTTTAAATGCCTTTATAATCTCATTATTGAATTTATTTTGAATTTTTTTTACATTTTTTGATTAAAACATATTGTAATTGATTGTTTGCCTCGGGAAACATGGGGCAAAACCCATCCATTGTCAAGAATAGATCATTTACAGTCACTCATGCCTAGAAAAGCCTTATTACTTAGTTTAAATGCCTTTATAATCCAATTATTGAGTTTATTTTGAATTGTTTTTACATTTTTTGATTAAAACAGATTGTAATTGATTGTTTGCCTCGGGAAATATGGAGCGAAAGCCATCCATTGTCAAGAAAAGATCATTTATAGTCACTCATGCCTAGATAAGCCTTATTACTCGGTTTAAATGCCTTTATATCCCATTATTGAATTTATTTTGTATTGTTTTTAAATTTTTTAATTAAAACAGATTGTAATTGATTGTTTGCCTCGGGAAACATGGAGCGAAAGCCATCCATTGTCAAGAAAAGATCATTTATAGTCACTCATGCCTAGAAAAGCCTTATTACTCGGTTTAAATGCCTTTATAATCCCATTATTGAATTTATTTTGAATTTTGTTTACATTTTTTGATTAAAACATATTGTAATTGATTGTTTCCCTCGGTAAACATGGAGCAAAACCCATCCATTGTCAAGAATAGATCATTTATAGTCACTTATGCCTAAAAAAGCCTTATTACTCGGTTTAAATGCTTTTTAAATCCCATGATTGAATTTATTTTGAATTGTTTTTACATTTTTTGATTAAAACAGATTGTAATTGATTGTTTGCCTCGGGAAACATGGAGCGAAAGCCATCCATTGTCAAGAAAAGATCATTTACAGTCACTCATGCCTAGAAACGCCTTATTACTTAGTTTAAATGCCTTTATAATCCCATTATTGAGTTTATTTTGAATTGTTTTTACATTTTTTGATTAAAATAGATTGTAATTGATTGTTTGCCTCGGGAAATATGGAGCGAAAGCCATCCATTGTCAAGAAAAGATCATTTATAGTCACTCATGCCTAGATAAGCCTTATTACTCGGTTTAAATGCCTTTATAATCCCATTATTTAATTTATTTTGAATTGTTTTTACATTTTTTGATTAAAACAGATTGTAATTGATTGTTTGCCTCGGGAAACATGGAGCGAAAGCCATCCATTTTCAAGAAAAGATCATTTGTAGTCACTCATGCCTAGAAAAGCCTTATTTCTCGGTTTAAATGCCTTTATAATCCCATTATTGAATTTATTTTGAATTTTTTTTACATTTTTTGATTAAAACATATTGTAATTGTTTGTTTGCCTCGGGAAACATGGAGCAAAAACCATCCATTGTCAAGAAAAGATCATTTATAGTCACTCATGCCTAGATAAGCCTTATTACTCGGTTTAATGGCCTTTATAATCCCATTATTGAATTTATTTTGAATTGTTTTTACATTTTTTGATTAAAACAGATTGTAATTGATTGTTTGCCTCGGGAAACATGGAGCGAAAGCCATCCATTTTTAAGAAAAGATCATTTATAGGCACTCATGCCTAGAAAAGCCTTATTTTTCGGTTTAATGGCCTTTATAATCCCATTATTGAATTTATTTTGAATTGTTTTTACATTTTTTGATTAAAACAGATTGTAATTGATTGTTTGCCTCGGGAAACATGGAGCGAAAGCCATCCATTGTCAAGAAAAGATCATTTATAGCCACTCATGCCTAGAAAAGCCTTATTACTCGGTTTAAATGCCTTTATAATCCCATTATTGAATTTATTTTGAATTGTTTTTATATTTTTTGATTAAAACAGATTGTAATTGATTGTTTGCCGTGGGAAACATGGAGCGAAAGCCATCCATTGTCAAGAAAAGATCAATTATAGTCACTCATGCCTAGAAAAGCCTTATTACTCGGTTTAAATGCCTTTATAATCCCATTATTGAATTTATTTTGAATTGTTTTTACATTTTTTGATTAAAACATATTGTAATTGATTGTTTGCCTCGGGAAACATGGAGCGAAACCCTTCCATTTTCAAGAAAAGATCATTTATAGTCACTCATACCTAGAAAAGCCTCATTTCTCGGTTTAAATGCCTTTATAATCCCATTATTGAATTTATTTTCAATTTTTTTTTCATTTTTTGATTAAAACACATTGTAATTGTTTGTTTGCCTCGGGAAACATGGAGCAAAACCCATCCATTGTCAAGAATAGATCCTTTATAGTCACTTATGCCTAAAAAAGCCTTATTACTCGGTTTAAATGCCTTTATAATCCCATTATTGAATTTATTTTGAATTTTTTTTACATTTTTTGATTAAAACATATTGTAATTGATTGTTTGCCTCGGGAAACATGGAGCGAAAGCCATCCATTGTCAAGAAAAGATCATTTATAGTCACTCATGCCTAGAAAAGCCTTATTACTCGGTTTAAATGCCTTTATAATCCCATTATTGAATTTATTTTGAATTATTTTTACATTTTTTGATTACAACAGTTTGTAATTGATTGTTTGCCTCGGGAAACATGGAGCGAAAGCCATCCATTGTCAAGAAAAGATCATTTATAGTCACTCATGCCTAGAAAAGCCTTATTACTCGGTTTAAATGCCTTTATAATCTCATTATTGAATTTATTTTGAATTTTTTTACATTTTTTGATTAAAACATATTGTAATTGATTGTTTGCCTCGGGAAACATGGAGCAAAAGCCATCCATTGTCAAGAAAAGATCATTTATAGTCACTCATGCCTAGAAAAGCCTTACTACTTAGATTAAATGCTTTATAATCCCATTATTGAATTTATTTTGAATTGTTTTTACATTTTTGATTAAAACAGATTGTAATTGATTGTTTGCCTCGGGAAACATTGAGCGAAAGCCATCCATTGTCAAGAAAAGATCATTTATAGTCACTCATGCCTAGAAAAGCCTTATTACTCGGTTTAAATGCCTTTATAATCCCATTATTGAATTTATTTTGAATTTTTTTTACATTTTTTGAATAAAACATATTGTAATTGATTGTTTGCCTCGGGAAACATGGAGCAAAACCCATCCATTGTCAAGAATAGATCATTTATAGTCACTTATGCCTAAAAAAGCCTTATTACTCGGTTTAAATGCTTTTATAATCCCATCATTGAATTTATTTTGAATTGTTTTTCAATTTTATGATTAAAACAAATTGTAATTGATTGTTTGCCTCAGGAAATATGGAGCTAAAGCCATCCATTGTCAAGAAAAGATCATTTATAGTCACTCATGCCTAGAAAAGCCTTATTACTTAGTTTAAATGCCTTTATAATCCCATTATTGAATTTATTTTGAATTTTTTTTACATTTTTTGAATAAAACATATTGTAATTGATTGTTTGCCTCGGGAAACATGGAGCAAAACCCATCCATTGTCAAGAATAGATCATTTATAGTCACTTATGCCTAAAAAAGCCTTATTACTCGGTTTAAATGCTTTTATAATCCCATCATTGAATTTATTTTGAATTGTTTTTCAATTTTATGATTAAAACAAATTGTAATTGATTGTTTGCCTCGGGAAACATGGAGCTAAAGCCATCCATTGTCAAGAAAAGATCATTTATAGTCACTCATGCCTAGAAAAGCCTTATTACTTAGTTTAAATGCTTTATAATCCCATTATTGAATTTATTTTGAATTGTTTTTACATTTTTGATTAAAACAGATTGTAATTGATTGTTTGCCTCGGGAAACATGGAGCGAAAGCCATCCATTGTCAAGAAAAGATCATTTATAGTCACTCATGCCTAGAAAAGCCTTATTACTCGGTTTAAATGCCTTTATAATCCCATTATTGAATTTATTTTGAATTTTTTTTACATTTTTTGAATAAAACATATTGTAATTGATTGTTTGCCTCGGGAAACATGGAGCAAAACCCATCCATTGTCAAGAATAGATCATTTATAGTCACTTATGCCTAAAAAAGCCTTATTACTCGGTTTAAATGCTTTTATAATCCCATCATTGAATTTATTTTGAATTGTTTTTCAATTTTATGATTAAAACAAATTGTAATTGATTGTTTGCCTCGGGAAACATGGAGCTAAAGCCATCCATTGTCAAGAAAAGATCATTTATAGTCACTCATGCCTAGAAAAGCCTTATTACTTAGTTTAAATGCCTTTATAATCCCATTATTGAATTTATTTTGAATTGTTTTTACATTTTTTATTAAAACAGATTGTAATTGATTGTTTGCCTCGGGAAATATGGAGCGAAAGCCATCCATTGTCAAGAAAAGATCATTTATAGGCACTCATTCCTAGAAAAGCCTTATTTCTCGGTTTAAATGCTTTTATAATCCCATTATTGAATTTATTTTGAATTGTTTTTACATTTTTTGATTAAAACAGATTGTAATTGATTGTTTGCCTCGGGAAACATGGAGCGAAAGCCATCCATTGTCAAGAAAAGATCATTTATAGCCACTCATGCCTAGAAAAGCCTTATTACTCGGTTTAAATGCCTTTATAATCCCATTATTGAATTTATTTTGAATTGTTTTTATATTTTTTGATTAAAACAGATTGTAATTGATTGTTTGCCGTGGGAAACATGGAGCGAAAGCCATCCATTGTCAAGAAAAGATCATTTATAGTCACTCATTCCTAGAAAAGCCTTATTACTCAGTTTAAATGCCTTTATAATCCCATTATTGAATTTATGTTGAATTTTTTTTAAATTTTTTGATTAAAACAGATTGTAATTTATTATTTACCTCGGGAAACATGGAGCGAAAGCCATCCATAGTCAAGAAAAGTTCATTTATTGTCACTTACGCCTAGCAAAGCCTTATTACTCGGTTTAAAGGCCTTTATAATCCCATTATTGAATTTATTTTGAATTGTTTTTATATTTTTATATTAAAACAGATTGTAATTGATTGTTTGCCATGGGAAACATGGAGCGAAAGCCATCCATTGTCAATAAAACATCATTTATAGCCACTCATGCCTAGAAAAGCGTTATTACTCGGTTTAAATGCCTTTATAACCCCATTATTGAATTTATTTTGAATTTTTTTTACATTTTTTGATTAAAACATATTGTAATTGATTGTTTGCCTCGGGAAACGTGGAGCAAAAGCCATCCATTGTCAAGAATAGATCATTTATAGTCACTCATACCTAGAAAAGCCTTATTACTCGGTTTAAATGCTTTTATAATCCCATTATTGAATTTATTTTGAATTGTTACTACATTTTTTGATTAAAACAGATTGTAATTGATTGTTTGCCTCGGGAAACAAGGAGCGAAAGCCATCCATTGTCAAGAAAAGTTCATTTATAGTCACTCATGCCTAGAAAAGCCTTATTACTCGGTTTAAATGCCTTTATAATCCCATTAATGAAGTTATTTTGAATTGTTTTTATATTTTTTGATTAAAACTGATTGTAATTGATTGTTTGCCTTGGGAAACATGGAGCGAAAGCCATCCATCGTCAAGAAAAGTTCATTTATAGTCTCTCATGCCTAGAAAAGCCTTAATACTCGTTTTAAATGCTTTTATAATCCCATAATTGAATTTAATTTTAATATTTTTACATTTTTTGATTAAAACAGATTCTAATTGATTGTTTGTATCGGGAAACGTGGAGTGAAAGCCGTCCATTGTCAAGAAAAGATCATTTATAGTCACTCATGCCTAGAAAAGCCTTATTACTCGGTTTAAATGCCTTTATAATCCCATTATTGAATTTATTTTGAATTTTTTTTACATTTTTTGAGTAAAACAGATTGTAATTGATTGTTTGCCTCGGGAAACATGGAGCGAAAGCCATCCATAGTGAAGAAAAGTTCATTTATAGTCACTTATGCCTAGCAAAGCCTTATTACTCGGTTTAAATGCCTTTACAATCCCATTATTGAATTTATTTTGAATTGTTTTTACATTTTTTGATTAAAACAGATTGTAATTGATTGTTTTCCTCGGGAAACATGGAGCGAAACCCATCCATTGTCAAGAAAAGATCATTTATAGTCACTCATTCCTAGAAAAGCCTTATTACTCGGTTTAAATGCCTTTATAATCCCATTATTGAATTTATTTTGAATTGTTTTTATATTTTTTGATTAGAACAGATTGTAATTGATTGTTTGCCTCGGGAAACATGGAGCGAAAGCCATCCATAGTCAAGAAAAGTTCATTTATAGTAACTCATGCCCAGCAAAGCCTTATTACTCGGTTTAAATGCCTTTATAATCCCATTATTGAATTTATTTTGAATTTTTTTTACATTTTTTGATTAAAACATATTGTAATTGATTGTTTGCCTCGGGAAACATGGAGCGAAAGCCATCCATTGTCAAGAAAAGATCATTTATAGCCACTCATGCCTAGAAAAGCCTTATTACTCGGTTTAAATGCCTTTATAATCCCATTATTGAATTTATTTTGAATTTTTTTTACATTTTTTGAGTAAAACAGATTGTAATTGATTGTTTGCCTCGGGAAACATGGAGCGAAAGCCATCCATAGTGAAGAAAAGTTCATTTATAGTCACTTATGCCTAGCAAAGCCTTATTACTCGGTTTAAATGCCTTTACAATCCCATTATTGAATTTATTTTGAATTGTTTTTACATTTTTTGATTAAAACAGATTGTAATTGATTGTTTGCCTCGGGAAACATGGAGCGAAAGCCATCCATAGTGAAGAAAAGTTCATTTATAGTCACTTATGCCTAGCAAAGCCTTATTACTCGGTTTAAATGCCTTTATAATCCCATTATTGAATTTATTTTGAATTGTTTTTACATTTTTTGATTAAAACAGATTGTAATTGATTGTTTGCCTAGGGAAACATGGAGCGAAAGCCATCCATTGTCAAGAAAAGATCATTTATAGTCACTCATGCCTAGAAAAGCCTTATTACTCGGTTTAAATGCCTTTATAATCCCATTATTGAATTTATTTTGAATTGTTTTTATATTTTTTGATTAGAACAGATTGTAATTGATTGTTTGCCTCGGGAAACATGGAGCGAAAGCCATCCATAGTGAAGAAAAGTTCATTTATAGTCACTTATGCCTAGCAAAGCCTTATTACTCGGTTTAAATGCCTTTATAATCCCATTATTGAATTTATTTTGAATTGTTTTTACATTTTTTGATTAAAACAGATTGTAATTGATTGTTTGCCTCGGGAAACATGGAGCGAAAGCCATCCATTTTCAAGAAAAGATCATTTATAGTCACTCATTCCTAGAAAAGCCTCATTTCTCGGTTTTAATGCCGTTATAATCCCATTATTGAATTTATTTTCAATTTTTTTTACATTTTTTGATTAAAACAGATTGTAATTGATTGTTTGCCTCGGGAAACATGGAGCGAAAGCCATCCATAGTGAAGAAAAGTTCATATATAGTCACTTATGCCTAGCAAAGCTTTATTACTCGGTTTAAATGCCTTTATAATCCCATTATTGAATTTATTTTGAATTGTTTTTACATTTTTTGATTAAAACAGATTGTAATTGATTGTTTGCCTCGGGAAACATGGAGCGAAAGCCATCCATTGTCAAGAAAAGATCATTTATAGTCACTCATGCCTAGAAAAGCCTTATTACTCGGTTTAAATGCCTTTATAATCCCATTATTGAATTTATTTTGAATTGTTTTTATATTTTTTGATTAGAACAGATTGTAATTGATTGTTTGCCTCGGGAAACATGGAGCGAAAGCCATCCATAGTCAAGAAAAGTTCATTTATAGTAACTCATGCCTAGCAAAGCCTTATTACTCGGTTTAAATGCCTTTATAATCCCATTATTGAATTTATTTTGAATTTTTTTTACATTTTTTGATTAAAACAGATTGTAATTGATTGTTTGCCTCGGGAAACATGGAGCGAAAGCCATCCATAGTGAAGAAAAGTTCATTTATAGTCACTTATGCCTAGCAAAGCCTTATTACTCGGTTTAAATGCCTTTATAATCCCATTATTGAATTTATTTTGAATTGTTTTTACATTTTTTGATTAAAACAGATTGTAATTGATTGTTTGCCTCGGGAAACATGGAGCGAAAGCCATCCATTTTCAAGAAAAGATCATTTATAGTCACTCATGCCTAGAAAAGCCTCATTTCTCGGTTTTAATGCCTTTATAATCCCATTATTGAATTTATTTTCAATTTTTTTTACATTTTTTGATTAAAACATATTGTAATTGTTCGTTTGCCTCGGGAAACATGGAGCAAAACCCATCCATTGTCAAGAATAGATCATTTATAGTCACTTATGCCTAAAAAAGCCTTATTACTCGGTTTAAATGCCTTTATAATCCCATTATTGAATTTATTTTGAATTTTTTTTACATTTTTTGATTAAAACATATTGTAATTGATTGTTTGCCTCGGGAAACATGGAGCGAAAGCCATCCATTGTCAAGAAAAGATCATTTATAGTCACTCATGCCTAGAAAAGCCTTATTACTCGGTTTAAATGCCTTTATAATCCCATTATTGAATTTATTTTGAATTGTTTTTACATTTTTTGATTAAAACAGAATGTAATTGATTGTTTGCCGTGGGAAACATGGAGCGAAAGCCATCCATTGTCAAGAAAAGATCATTTATAGTCACTCATGCCTAGAAAAGCCTTATTACTCGGTTTAAATGCCTTTATAATCCCATTATTGAATTTATTTTGAATTTTTTTTACATTTTTTGATTAAAAAAGATTGTAATTGATTGTTTACCTCGGGAAATATGGAGCGAAAGCCATCCATTGCCAAGAAAAGATCATTTATAGTCACTCATGCCTAGAAAAGCCTTATTACTCGGTTTAAATGCCTTTATAATCCCATTATTGAATTTATTTTGAATTGTTTTTATATTTTTTGATTAGAACAGATTGTAATTGATTGTTTGCCTCGGGAAACATGGAGCGAAAGCCATCCATAGTCAAGAAAAGTTCATTTATAGTCACTTATGCCTAGCAAAGCCTTATTACTCGGTTTAAATGCCTTTATAATCCCATTATTGAATTTATTTTGAATTGTTTTTATATTTTTTGATTAAAACAGATTGTAATTGATTGTTTGCCGTGGGAAAGATGGAGCGAAAGCCATCCATTGTCAAGAAAAGATCATTTATAGTCACTCATGCCTAGAAAAGCCTTATTACTCGGTTTAAATGCCTTTATAATCCCATTATTGAATTTATTTTGAATTGTTTTTACATTTTTTGATTAAAACAGATTGTAATTGATTGTTTGCCTCGGGAAACATGGAGCGAAAGCCATCCATTTTCAAGAAAAGATCATTTATAGTAACTCATGCCTAGAAAAGCCTCATTTCTCGGTTTTAATGCCTTTATAATCCCATTATTGAATTTATTTTAAATTTTTTTTACATTTTTTGATTAAAACATATTGTAATTGTTTGTTTGCCTCGGGAAACATGGAGCAAAACCCATCCATTGTCAAGAATAGATCATTTATAGTCACTTATGCCTAAAAAAGCCTTATTACTCGGTTTAAATGCCTTTATAATCCCATTATTGAATTTATTTTGAATTTTTTTTACATTTTTTGATTAAAACATATTGTAATTGATTGTTTGCCTTGGGAAACATGGAGCGAAAGCCATCCATTGTCAAGAAAAGATCATTTATAGTCACTCATGCCTAGAAAAGCCTTATTACTCGGTTTAAATGCCTTTATAATCCCATTATTGAATTTATTTTGAATTTTTTTTACATTTTTTGATTAAAACAGATTGTAATTGATTGTTTGCCTCGGGAAACATGGAGCGATAGCCATCCATAGTGAAGAAAAGTTCATTTATAGTCACTTATGCCTAGCAAAGCCTTATTACTCGGTTTAAATGCCTTTATAATCCCATTATTGAATTTATTTTGAATTGTTTTTACATTTTTTGATTAAAACAGATTGTAATTGATTGTTTGCCTCGGGAAACATGGAGCGAAAGCCATCCATTGTCAAGAAAAGATCATTTATAGTCACTCATGCCTAGAAAAGCCTTATTACTCGGTTTAAATGCCTTTATAATCCCATTATTGAATTCATTTTGAATTGTTTTTATATTTTTTGATTAGAACAGATTGTAATTGATTGTTTGCCTCGGGAAACATGGAGCGAAAGCCATCCATAGTCAAGAAAAGTTCATTTATAGTAACTCATGCCTAGCAAAGCCTTATTACTCGGTTTAAATGCCTTTATAATCCCATTATTGAATTTATTTTGAATTGTTTTTATATTTTTTGATTAAAACAGATTGTAATTGATTGTTTGCCGTGGGAAAGATGGAGCGAAAGCCATCCATTGTCAAGAAAAGATCATTTATAGTCACTCATGCCTAGAAAAGCCTTATTACTCGGTTTAAATGCCTTTATAATCCCATTATTGAATTTATTTTGAATTGTTTTTATATTTTTTGATTAAAACAGATTGCAATTGATTGTTTGCCGTGGGAAACATGGAGCGAAAGCCATCCATTGTCAAGAAAAGATCATTTATAGTCACTCATGCCTAGAAAAGCCTTATTACTCGGTTTAAATGCCTTTATAATCCCATTATTGAATTTATTTTGAATTTTTTTTACATTTTTTGATTAAAAAAGATTGTAATTGATTGTTTACCTCGGGAAATATGGAGCGAAAGCCATCCATTGCCAAGAAAAGATCATTTATAGTCACTCATGCCTAGAAAAGCCTTATTACTCGGTTTAAATGCCTTTATAATCCCATTATTGAATTTATTTTGAATTGTTTTTATATTTTTTGATTAGAACAGATTGTAATTGATTGTTTGCCTCGGGAAACATGGAGCGAAAGCCATCCATTGTCAAGAAAAGATCATTTATAGCCACTCATGCCTAGAAAAGCTTTATTACTCGGTTTAAATGCCTTTATAATCCCATTATTGAATTTATTTTGAATTGTTTTTATATTTTTTGATTAAAACAGATTGCAATTGATTGTTTGCCGTGGGAAACATGGAGCGAAAGCCATCCATTGTCAAGAAAAGATCATTTATAGTCACTCATGCCTAGAAAAGCCTTATTACTCGGTTTAAATGCCTTTATAATCCCATTATTGAATTTTTTTTGAATTGTTTTTACATTTTTTGGTTAAAACAGATTGTAATTGATTGTTTTCCTTGGGAAACATGGAGCGAAAGCCATCCATAGTCAAAAAAGGTTCATTTATAGTCACTTATGCCTAGCAAAGCCTTATTACTCGGTTTAAATGCCTTTATAATCCCATTATTGAATTTATTTTGAATTTTTTTTACATTTTTTGATTAAAACATATTGTAATTGATTGTTTGCCTCGGGAAACATGGAGCGAAAGCCATCCATTGTCAAGAAAAGATCATTTATAGTCACTCATGCCTAGAAAAGCCTTATTACTCGGTTTAAATGCCTTTATAATCCCATTATTGAATTTATTTTGAATTTTTTTTACATTTTTTGATTAAAACAGATTGTAATTGATTGTTTGCCTCGGGAAACATGGAGCGATAGCCATCCATAGTGAAGAAAAGTTCATTTATAGTCACTTATGCCTAGCAAAGCCTTATTACTCGGTTTAAATGCCTTTATAATCCCATTATTGAATTTATTTTGAATTGTTTTTACATTTTTTGATTAAAACAGATTGTAATTGATTGTTTGCCTCGGGAAACATGGAGCGAAAGCCATCCATTGTCAAGAAAAGATCATTTATAGTCACTCATGCCTAGAAAAGCCTTATTACTCGGTTTAAATGCCTTTATAATCCCATTATTGAATTCATTTTGAATTGTTTTTATATTTTTTGATTAGAACAGATTGTAATTGATTGTTTGCCTCGGGAAACATGGAGCGAAAGCCATCCATAGTCAAGAAAAGTTCATTTATAGTAACTCATGCCTAGCAAAGCCTTATTACTCGGTTTAAATGCCTTTATAATCCCATTATTGAATTTATTTTGAATTGTTTTTATATTTTTTGATTAAAACAGATTGTAATTGATTGTTTGCCGTGGGAAAGATGGAGCGAAAGCCATCCATTGTCAAGAAAAGATCATTTATAGTCACTCATGCCTAGAAAAGCCTTATTACTCGGTTTAAATGCCTTTATAATCCCATTATTGAATTTATTTTGAATTGTTTTTACATTTTTTGATTAAAACAGATTGTAATTGATTGTTTGCCGTGGGAAACATGGAGCGAAAGCCATCCATTGTCAAGAAAAGATCATTTATAGTCACTCATGCCTAGAAAAGCCTTATTACTCGGTTTAAATGCCTTTATAATCCCATTATTGAATTTATTTTGAATTGTTTTTATATTTTTTGATTAAAACAGATTGTAATTGATTGTTTGCCGTGGGAAACATGGAGCGAAAGCCATCCATTGTCAAGAAAAGATCATTTATAGTCACTCATGCCTAGAAAAGCCTTATTACTCGGTTTAAATGCCTTTATAATCCCATTATTGAATTTATTTTGAATTGTTTTTATATTTTTTGATTAAAACAGATTGTAATTGATTGTTTGCCGTGGGAAACATGGAGCGAAAGCCATCCATTGTCAAGAAAAGATCATTTATAGTCACTCATGCCTAGAAAAGCCTTATTACTCGGTTTAAATGCCTTTATAATCCCATTATTGAATTTATTTTGAATTTTTTTTACATTTTTTGATTAAAACAGATTGTAATTGATTGTTTACCTCGGGAAACATGGAGCGAAAGCCATCCATAGTCAAAAAAGGTTCATTTATAGTCACTCATGCCTAGAAAAGCCTTATTACTCGGTTTAAATGCCTTTATAATCCCATTATTGAATTTATTTTGAATTGTTTTTACATTTTTTGATTAAAACAGTTTGTAATTGATTGTTTGCCTCGGGAAACATGGAGCGAAAACCATCCATTGTCAAGAAAAGATCATTTATAGTCACTTATGCCTAAAAAAGCCTTATTACTCGGTTTAAATGCCTTTATAATCCCATTATTGAATTTATTTTGAATTGTTTTTACATTTTTTGATTAAAACAGATTGTAATTGATTGTTTACCTCGGGAAACATGGAGCGAAATCCATCCATTGTCAAGAAAAGATCATTTATAGCCACTCATGCGTAGAAAAGCCTTATTACTCGGTTTAAATGGCTTTATAATCCCATTATTGAATTTATTTTGAATTGTTTTTACATTTTTTGATTAAAACAGATTGTAATTGATTGTTTGCCGTGGGAAACATGGAGCGAAAGCCATCCATTGTCAAGAAAAGATCATTTATAGTCACTCATGCCTAGAAAAGCCTTATTACTCGGTTTAAATGCCTTTATAATCCCATTATTGAATTTATTTTGAATTTTTTTTACATTTTTTGATTAAAACAGATTGTAATTGATTGTTTACCTCGGGAAACATGGAGCGAAATCCATCCATTGTCAAGAAAAGATCATTTATAGCCACTCATGCGTAGAAAAGCCTTATTACTCGGTTTAAATGGCTTTATAATCCCATTATTGAATTTATTTTGAATTGTTTTTACATTTTTTGATTAAAACAGATTGTAATTGATTGTTTGCCGTGGGAAACATGGAGCGAAAGCCATCCATTTTCAAGAAAAGATCATTTATAGTCACTCATGCCTAGAAAAGCCTTATTACTCGGTTTAAATGCTTTTATAATCCCATTATTGAATTTATTTGGAATTGTTTTTACATTTTTTGATTAAAACAGATCTTAATTGATTGTTTGCCTCGGGAAACATGGAGCGAAAGCCATCCATTGTCAAGAAAAGATCATTTATAGTCACTCATGCCTCGAAAAGTCTTATTACTTAGTTTAAATGCCTTTATAATCCCATTATTGAATTTATTTTGAATTGTTTTTACATTTTTTGATTAAAACAGATTGTAATTGATTGTTTGCCTCGGGAAACATGGAGCGAAAGCCATCCATTTTCAAGAAAAGATCATTTATAGTAACTCATGCCTAGAAAAGCCTCATTTCTCGGTTTTAATGCCTTTATAATCCCATTATTGAATTTATTTTCAATTTTTTTTACATTTTTTGATTAAAACATATTGTAATTGTTTGTTTGCCTCGGGAAACATGGAGCAAAACCCATCCATTGTCAAGAAAAGATCATTTATAGTCACTTATGCCTAAAAAAGCCTTCTTACTCGGTTTAAATGCCTTTATAATCCCATTATTGAATTTATTTTGAATTTTTTTTACATTTTTTGATTAAAACATATTGTAATTGATTGTTTGCCTTGGGAAACATGGAGCGAAAGCCATCCATTGTCAAGAAAAGATCATTTATAGTCACTCATGCCTAGAAAAGCCTTATTACTCGGTTTAAATGCCTTTATAATCCCATTATTGAATTTATTTTGAATTTTTTTACATTTTTTGATTAAAACATATTGTAATTGATTGTTTGCCTCGGGAAACATGGAGCGAAAGCCATCCATAGTCAAGAAAAGTTCATTTATAGTAACTCATGCCTAGCAAAGCCTTATTACTCGGTTTAAATGCCTTTATAATCCCATTATTGAATTTATTTTGAATTGTTTTTATATTTTTTGATTAAAACAGATTGTAATTGATTGTTTGCCGTGGGAAAGATGGAGCGAAAGCCATCCATTGTCAAGAAAAGATCATTTATAGTCACTCATGCCTAGAAAAGCCTTATTACTCGGTTTAAATGCCTTTATAATCCCATTATTGAATTTATTTTGAATTGTTTTTACATTTTTTGATTAAAACAGATTGTAATTGATTGTTTGCCTCGGGAAACATGGAGCGAAAGCCATCCATTTTCAAGAAAAGATCATTTATAGTAACTCATGCCTAGAAAAGCCTCATTTCTCGGTTTTAATGCCTTTATAATCCCATTATTGAATTTATTTTCAATTTTTTTTACATTTTTTGATTAAAACATATTGTAATTGTTTGTTTGCCTCGGGAAACATGGAGCAAAACCCATCCATTGTCAAGAAAAGATCATTTATAGTCACTTATGCCTAAAAAAGCCTTCTTACTCGGTTTAAATGCCTTTATAATCCCATTATTGAATTTATTTTGAATTTTTTTTACATTTTTTGATTAAAACATATTGTAATTGATTGTTTGCCTTGGGAAACATGGAGCGAAAGCCATCCATTGTCAAGAAAAGATCATTTATAGTCACTCATGCCTAGAAAAGCCTTATTACTCGGTTTAAATGCCTTTATAATCCCATTATTGAATTTATTTTGAATTTTTTTTACATTTTTTGATTAAAACATATTGTAATTGATTGTTTGCCTCGGGAAACATGGAGCGAAAGCCATCCATAGTCAAGAAAAGTTCATTTATAGTAACTCATGCCTAGCAAAGCCTTATTACTCGGTTTAAATGCCTTTATAATCCCATTATTGAATTTATTTTGAATTGTTTTTATATTTTTTGATTAAAACAGATTGTAATTGATTGTTTGCCGTGGGAAAGATGGAGCGAAAGCCATCCATTGTCAAGAAAAGATCATTTATAGTCACTCATGCCTAGAAAAGCCTTATTACTCGGTTTAAATGCCTTTATAATCCCATTATTGAATTTATTTTGAATTGTTTTTATATTTTTTGATTAAAACAGATTGTAATTGATTGTTTGCCGTGGGAAACATGGAGCGAAAGCCATCCATTGTCAAGAAAAGATCATTTATAGTCACTCATGCCTAGAAAAGCCTTATTACTCGGTTTAAATGCCTTTATAATCCCATTATTGAATTTATTTTGAATTGTTTTTATATTTTTTGATTAAAACAGATTGTAATTGATTGTTTGCCGTGGGAAACATGGAGCGAAAGCCATCCATTGTCAAGAAAAGATCATTTATAGTCACTCATGCCTAGAAAAGCCTTATTACTCGGTTTAAATGCCTTTATAATCCCATTATTGAATTTATTTTGAATTTTTTTTACATTTTTTGATTAAAACAGATTGTAATTGATTGTTTACCTCGGGAAACATGGAGCGAAATCCATCCATTGTCAAGAAAAGATCATTTATAGCCACTCATGCGTAGAAAAGCCTTATTACTCGGTTTAAATGGCTTTATAATCCCATTATTGAATTTATTTTGAATTGTTTTTACATTTTTTGATTAAAACAGATTGTAATTGATTGTTTGCCGTGGGAAACATGGAGCGAAAGCCATCCATTGTCAAGAAAAGATCATTTATAGTCACTCATGCCTAGAAAAGCCTTATTACTCGGTTTAAATGCCTTTATAATCCCATTATTGAATTTATTTTGAATTGTTTTTACATTTTTTGATTAAAACAGATTGTAATTGATTGTTTGCCTCGGGAAACATGGAGCGAAAGCCATCCATTTTCAAGAAAAGATCATTTATAGTAACTCATGCCTAGAAAAGCCTCATTTCTCGGTTTTAATGCCTTTATAATCCCATTATTGAATTTATTTTCAATTTTTTTTACATTTTTTGATTAAAACATATTGTAATTGTTTGTTTGCCTCGGGAAACATGGAGCAAAACCCATCCATTGTCAAGAAAAGATCATTTATAGTCACTTATGCCTAAAAAAGCCTTCTTACTCGGTTTAAATGCCTTTATAATCCCATTATTGAATTTATTTTGAATTTTTTTTACATTTTTTGATTAAAACATATTGTAATTGATTGTTTGCCTTGGGAAACATGGAGCGAAAGCCATCCATTGTCAAGAAAAGATCATTTATAGTCACTCATGCCTAGAAAAGCCTTATTACTCGGTTTAAATGCCTTTATAATCCCATTATTGAATTTATTTTGAATTTTTTTTACATTTTTTGATTAAAACATATTGTAATTGATTGTTTGCCTCGGGAAACATGGAGCGAAAGCCATCCATAGTCAAGAAAAGTTCATTTATAGTAACTCATGCCTAGCAAAGCCTTATTACTCGGTTTAAATGCCTTTATAATCCCATTATTGAATTTATTTTGAATTGTTTTTATATTTTTTGATTAAAACAGATTGTAATTGATTGTTTGCCGTGGGAAAGATGGAGCGAAAGCCATCCATTGTCAAGAAAAGATCATTTATAGTCACTCATGCCTAGAAAAGCCTTATTACTCGGTTTAAATGCCTTTATAATCCCATTATTGAATTTATTTTGAATTGTTTTTATATTTTTTGATTAAAACAGATTGTAATTGATTGTTTGCCGTGGGAAACATGGAGCGAAAGCCATCCATTGTCAAGAAAAGATCATTTATAGTCACTCATGCCTAGAAAAGCCTTATTACTCGGTTTAAATGCCTTTATAATCCCATTATTGAATTTATTTTGAATTGTTTTTATATTTTTTGATTAAAACAGATTGTAATTGATTGTTTGCCGTGGGAAACATGGAGCGAAAGCCATCCATTGTCAAGAAAAGATCATTTATAGTCACTCATGCCTAGAAAAGCCTTATTACTCGGTTTAAATGCCTTTATAATCCCATTATTGAATTTATTTTGAATTTTTTTTACATTTTTTGATTAAAACAGATTGTAATTGATTGTTTACCTCGGGAAACATGGAGCGAAATCCATCCATTGTCAAGAAAAGATCATTTATAGCCACTCATGCGTAGAAAAGCCTTATTACTCGGTTTAAATGGCTTTATAATCCCATTATTGAATTTATTTTGAATTGTTTTTACATTTTTTGATTAAAACAGATTGTAATTGATTGTTTGCCGTGGGAAACATGGAGCGAAAGCCATCCATTGTCAAGAAAAGATCATTTATAGTCACTCATGCCTAGAAAAGCCTTATTACTCGGTTTAAATGCCTTTATAATCCCATTATTGAATTTATTTTGAATTGTTTTTACATTTTTTGATTAAAACAGATTGTAATTGATTGTTTGCCTCGGGAAACATGGAGCGAAAGCCATCCATTTTCAAGAAAAGATCATTTATAGTAACTCATGCCTAGAAAAGCCTCATTTCTCGGTTTTAATGCCTTTATAATCCCATTATTGAATTTATTTTCAATTTTTTTTACATTTTTTGATTAAAACATATTGTAATTGTTTGTTTGCCTCGGGAAACATGGAGCAAAACCCATCCATTGTCAAGAAAAGATCATTTATAGTCACTTATGCCTAAAAAAGCCTTCTTACTCGGTTTAAATGCCTTTATAATCCCATTATTGAATTTATTTTGAATTTTTTTTACATTTTTTGATTAAAACATATTGTAATTGATTGTTTGCCTTGGGAAACATGGAGCGAAAGCCATCCATTGTCAAGAAAAGATCATTTATAGTCACTCATGCCTAGAAAAGCCTTATTACTCGGTTTAAATGCCTTTATAATCCCATTATTGAATTTATTTTGAATTTTTTTTACATTTTTTGATTAAAACATATTGTAATTGATTGTTTGCCTCGGGAAACATGGAGCGAAAGCCATCCATAGTCAAGAAAAGTTCATTTATAGTAACTCATGCCTAGCAAAGCCTTATTACTCGGTTTAAATGCCTTTATAATCCCATTATTGAATTTATTTTGAATTGTTTTTATATTTTTTGATTAAAACATATTGTAATTGATTGTTTGCCGTGGGAAAGATGGAGCGAAAGCCATCCATTGTCAAGAAAAGATCATTTATAGTCACTCATGCCTAGAAAAGCCTTATTACTCGGTTTAAATGCCTTTATAATCCCATTATTGAATTTATTTTGAATTGTTTTTATATTTTTTGATTAAAACAGATTGTAATTGATTGTTTGCCGTGGGAAACATGGAGCGAAAGCCATCCATTGTCAAGAAAAGATCATTTATAGTCACTCATGCCTAGAAAAGCCTTATTACTCGGTTTAAATGCCTTTATAATCCCATTATTGAATTTATTTTGAATTGTTTTTATATTTTTTGATTAAAACAGATTGTAATTGATTGTTTGCCGTGGGAAACATGGAGCGAAAGCCATCCATTGTCAAGAAAAGATCATTTATAGTCACTCATGCCTAGAAAAGCCTTATTACTCGGTTTAAATGCCTTTATAATCCCATTATTGAATTTATTTTGAATTTTTTTTACATTTTTTGATTAAAACAGATTGTAATTGATTGTTTACCTCGGGAAACATGGAGCGAAATCCATCCATTGTCAAGAAAAGATCATTTATAGCCACTCATGCGTAGAAAAGCCTTATTACTCGGTTTAAATGGCTTTATAATCCCATTATTGAATTTATTTTGAATTGTTTTTACATTTTTTGATTAAAACAGATTGTAATTGATTGTTTGCCGTGGGAAACATGGAGCGAAAGCCATCCATTGTCAAGAAAAGATCATTTATAGTCACTCATGCCTAGAAAAGCCTTATTACTCGGTTTAAATGCCTTTATAATCCCATTATTGAATTTATTTTGAATTGTTTTTACATTTTTTGATTAAAACAGATTGTAATTGATTGTTTGCCTCGGGAAACATGGAGCGAAAGCCATCCATTTTCAAGAAAAGATCATTTATAGTAACTCATGCCTAGAAAAGCCTCATTTCTCGGTTTTAATGCCTTTATAATCCCATTATTGAATTTATTTTCAATTTTTTTTACATTTTTTGATTAAAACATATTGTAATTGTTTGTTTGCCTCGGGAAACATGGAGCAAAACCCATCCATTGTCAAGAAAAGATCATTTATAGTCACTTATGCCTAAAAAAGCCTTCTTACTCGGTTTAAATGCCTTTATAATCCCATTATTGAATTTATTTTGAATTTTTTTTACATTTTTTGATTAAAACATATTGTAATTGATTGTTTGCCTTGGGAAACATGGAGCGAAAGCCATCCATTGTCAAGAAAAGATCATTTATAGTCACTCATGCCTAGAAAAGCCTTATTACTCGGTTTAAATGCCTTTATAATCCCATTATTGAATTTATTTTGAATTTTTTTTACATTTTTTGATTAAAACATATTGTAATTGATTGTTTGCCTCGGGAAACATGGAGCGAAAGCCATCCATAGTCAAGAAAAGTTCATTTATAGTAACTCATGCCTAGCAAAGCCTTATTACTCGGTTTAAATGCCTTTATAATCCCATTATTGAATTTATTTTGAATTGTTTTTATATTTTTTGATTAAAACAGATTGTAATTGATTGTTTGCCGTGGGAAAGATGGAGCGAAAGCCATCCATTGTCAAGAAAAGATCATTTATAGTCACTCATGCCTAGAAAAGCCTTATTACTCGGTTTAAATGCCTTTATAATCCCATTATTGAATTTATTTTGAATTGTTTTTATATTTTTTGATTAAAACAGATTGTAATTGATTGTTTGCCGTGGGAAACATGGAGCGAAAGCCATCCATTGTCAAGAAAAGATCATTTATAGTCACTCATGCCTAGAAAAGCCTTATTACTCGGTTTAAATGCCTTTATAATCCCATTATTGAATTTATTTTGAATTGTTTTTATATTTTTTGATTAAAACAGATTGTAATTGATTGTTTGCCGTGGGAAACATGGAGCGAAAGCCATCCATTGTCAAGAAAAGATCATTTATAGTCACTCATGCCTAGAAAAGCCTTATTACTCGGTTTAAATGCCTTTATAATCCCATTATTGAATTTATTTTGAATTTTTTTTACATTTTTTGATTAAAACAGATTGTAATTGATTGTTTACCTCGGGAAACATGGAGCGAAATCCATCCATTGTCAAGAAAAGATCATTTATAGCCACTCATGCGTAGAAAAGCCTTATTACTCGGTTTAAATGGCTTTATAATCCCATTATTGAATTTATTTTGAATTGTTTTTACATTTTTTGATTAAAACAGATTGTAATTGATTGTTTGCCGTGGGAAACATGGAGCGAAAGCCATCCATTGTCAAGAAAAGATCATTTATAGTCACTCATGCCTAGAAAAGCCTTATTACTCGGTTTAAATGCCTTTATAATCCCATTATTGAATTTATTTTGAATTGTTTTTACATTTTTTGATTAAAACAGATTGTAATTGATTGTTTGCCTCGGGAAACATGGAGCGAAAGCCATCCATTTTCAAGAAAAGATCATTTATAGTAACTCATGCCTAGAAAAGCCTCATTTCTCGGTTTTAATGCCTTTATAATCCCATTATTGAATTTATTTTCAATTTTTTTTACATTTTTTGATTAAAACATATTGTAATTGTTTGTTTGCCTCGGGAAACATGGAGCAAAACCCATCCATTGTCAAGAAAAGATCATTTATAGTCACTTATGCCTAAAAAAGCCTTCTTACTCGGTTTAAATGCCTTTATAATCCCATTATTGAATTTATTTTGAATTTTTTTTACATTTTTTGATTAAAACATATTGTAATTGATTGTTTGCCTTGGGAAACATGGAGCGAAAGCCATCCATTGTCAAGAAAAGATCATTTATAGTCACTCATGCCTAGAAAAGCCTTATTACTCGGTTTAAATGCCTTTATAATCCCATTATTGAATTTATTTTGAATTTTTTTTACATTTTTTGATTAAAACATATTGTAATTGATTGTTTGCCTCGGGAAACATGGAGCGAAAGCCATCCATAGTCAAGAAAAGTTCATTTATAGTAACTCATGCCTAGCAAAGCCTTATTACTCGGTTTAAATGCCTTTATAATCCCATTATTGAATTTATTTTGAATTGTTTTTATATTTTTTGATTAAAACAGATTGTAATTGATTGTTTGCCGTGGGAAAGATGGAGCGAAAGCCATCCATTGTCAAGAAAAGATCATTTATAGTCACTCATGCCTAGAAAAGCCTTATTACTCGGTTTAAATGCCTTTATAATCCCATTATTGAATTTATTTTGAATTGTTTTTATATTTTTTGATTAAAACAGATTGTAATTGATTGTTTGCCGTGGGAAACATGGAGCGAAAGCCATCCATTGTCAAGAAAAGATCATTTATAGTCACTCATGCCTAGAAAAGCCTTATTACTCGGTTTAAATGCCTTTATAATCCCATTATTGAATTTATTTTGAATTGTTTTTATATTTTTTGATTAAAACAGATTGTAATTGATTGTTTGCCGTGGGAAACATGGAGCGAAAGCCATCCATTGTCAAGAAAAGATCATTTATAGTCACTCATGCCTAGAAAAGCCTTATTACTCGGTTTAAATGCCTTTATAATCCCATTATTGAATTTATTTTGAATTTTTTTTACATTTTTTGATTAAAACAGATTGTAATTGATTGTTTACCTCGGGAAACATGGAGCGAAATCCATCCATTGTCAAGAAAAGATCATTTATAGCCACTCATGCGTAGAAAAGCCTTATTACTCGGTTTAAATGGCTTTATAATCCCATTATTGAATTTATTTTGAATTGTTTTTACATTTTTTGATTAAAACAGATTGTAATTGATTGTTTGCCGTGGGAAACATGGAGCGAAAGCCATCCATTGTCAAGAAAAGATCATTTATAGTCACTCATGCCTAGAAAAGCCTTATTACTCGGTTTAAATGCCTTTATAATCCCATTATTGAATTTATTTTGAATTGTTTTTACATTTTTTGATTAAAACAGATTGTAATTGATTGTTTGCCTCGGGAAACATGGAGCGAAAGCCATCCATTTTCAAGAAAAGATCATTTATAGTAACTCATGCCTAGAAAAGCCTCATTTCTCAGTTTTAATGCCTTTATAATCCCATTATTGAATTTATTTTGAATTGTTTTTATATTTTTTGATTAAAACAGATTGCAATTGATTGTTTGCCGTGGGAAACATGGAGCAAAACCCATCCATTGTCAAGAATAGATCATTTATAGTCACTCATGCCTAGAAAAGCCTTATTACTCGGTTTAAATTCTTTTATAATCCCATTATTGAATTTATTTTGAATTTTTTTTACATTTTTTGATTAAAACAGATTGTAATTGATTGTTTGCCTCGGGAAACATGGAGCGAAAGCCATCCATAGTCAAGAAAAGTTCATTTATAGTCACTTATACCTAGCAAAGCCTTATTACTCGATTTAAATGCCTTTATAATCCCATTATTGAATTTATTTTGAATTGTTTTTACATTTTTTGATTAAAACAGATTGTAATTGATTGTTTGCCTCGGGAAACATGGAGCGAAATCCATCCATTGTCAAGAAAAGATCATTTATAGCCACTCATGCCTAGAAAAGCCTTATTACTCGGTTTAAATGCCTTTATAATCCCATTATTGAATTTATTTTGAATTGTTTTTACATTTTTTGATTAAAACAGATTGTAATTGATTGTTTGCCGTGGGAAACATGGAGCGAAAGCCATCCATTGTCAAGAAAAGATCATTTATAGTCACTCATGCCTAGAAAAGCCTTATTACTCGGTTTAAATGCCTTTATAATCCCATTATTGAATTTATTTTGAATTGTTTTTACATTTTTTGATTAAAACAGATTGTAATTGATTGTTTGCCTTGGGAAACATGGAGCGAAATCCATCCATTTTCAAGAAAAGATCATTTATAGCCACTCATGCCTAGAAAAGCCTTATTACTCGGTTTAAATTTCTTTATAATCCCATTATTGAATTTATTTTGAATTGTTTTTACATTTTTTGATTAAAACAGATTGTAATTGATTGTTTGCCGTGGGAAACATGGAGCGAAAGCCATCCATTGTCAAGAAAAGATCATTTATAGTCACTCATGCCTAGAAAAGCCTTATTACTCGGTTTAAATGCCTTTATAATCCCATTATTGAATTTATTTTGAATTGTTTTTACATTTTTTGATTAAAACAGATTGTAATTGATTGTTTGCCTCGGGAAACATGGAGCGAAAACCATCCATTGTCAAGAAAAGATCATTTATAGTCACTTATGCCTAAAAAAGCCTTATTACTCGGTTTAAATGCCTTTATAATCCCATTATTGAATTTATTTTGAATTTTTTTTACATTTTTTGATTAAAACAGATTGTAATTGATTGTTTGCCTCGGGAAACATGGAGCGAAAGCCATCCATTGTCAAGAAAAGATCATTTATAGTCACTCATGCCTAGAAAAGCCTTATTACTCGGTTTAAATGCCTTTATAATCCCATTATTGAATTTATTTTGAATTGTTTTTATATTTTTTGATTAAAACAGATTGTAATTGATTGTTTGCCGTGGGAAACATGGAGCGAAAGCCATCCATTGTCAAGAAAAGATTATTTATAGTCACTCATGCCTAGAAAAGCCTTATTACTCGGTTTAAATGCCTTTATAATCCCATTATTGAATTTATTTTGAATTGTTTTTATATTTTTTGATTAAAACAGATTGTAATTGATTGTTTGCCGTGGGAAACATGGAGCGAAAGCCATCCATTGTCAAGAAAAGATCATTTATAGTCACTCATGCCTAGAAAAGCCTTATTACTCGGTTTAAATGCCTTTATAATCCCATTATTGAATTTATTTTGAATTTTTTTTACATTTTTTGATTAAAACAGATTGTAATTGATTGTTTACCTCGGGAAACATGGAGCGAAAGCCATCCATAGTCAAAAAAGGTTCATTTATAGTCACTTATGCCTAGCAAAGCCTTATTACTCGGTTTAAATGCCTTTATAATCCCATTATTGAATTTATTTTGAATTTTTTTTACATTTTTTGATTAAAACATATTGTAATTGATTGTTTGCCTCGGGAAACAAGGAGCAAAACCCATCCATTGTCAAGAATAGATCATTTATAGTCACTCATGCCTAGAAAAGCCTTGTTACTCGGTTTAAATGCTTTTATAATCCCATTATTGAATTTATTTTGAATTCTTTTTACATTTTTTGATTAAAACAGATTGTAATTGATTGTTTGCCGTGGGAAACATGGAGCGAAAGCCATCCATTGTCAAGAAAAGATCATTTATAGTCACTCATGCCTAGAAAAGCCTTATTACTCGGTTTAAATGCCTTTATAATCCCATTATTGAATTTATTTTGAATTGTTTTTACATTTTTTGATTAAAACAGATTGTAATTGATTGTTTGCCTCGGGAAACATGGAGCGAAAACCATCCATTGTCAAGAAAAGATCATTTATAGTCACTTATGCCTAAAAAAGCCTTATTACTCGGTTTAAATGCCTTTATAATCCCATTATTGAATTTATTTTGAATTTTTTTTACATTTTTTGATTAAAACAGATTGTAATTGATTGTTTACCTCGGGAAACATGGAGCGAAATCCATCCATTGTCAAGAAAAGATCATTTATAGCCACTCATGCGTAGAAAAGCCTTATTACTCGGTTTAAATGGCTTTATAATCCCATTATTGAATTTATTTTGAATTGTTTTTACATTTTTTGATTAAAACAGATTGTAATTGATTGTTTGCCTCGGGAAACATGGATCGAAAACCATCCATTGTCAAGAAAAGATCATTTATAGTCACTTATGCCTAAAAAAGCCTTATTACTCGGTTTAAATGCCTTTATAATCCCATTATTGAATTTATTTTGAATTTTTTTTACATTTTTTGATTAAAACAGATTGTAATTGATTGTTTGCCTCGAGAAACATGGAGCGAAAGCCATCCATTGTCAAGAAAAGATCATTTATAGTCACTCATGCCTAGAAAAGCCTTATTACTCGGTTTAAATGCCTTTATAATCCCATTATTGACTTTATTTTGAATTGTTTTTATATTTTTTGATTAAAACAGATTGTAATTGATTGTTTGCCGTGGGAAACATGGAGCGAAAGCCATCCATTGTCAAGAAAAGATCATTTATAGTCACTCATGCCTAGAAAAGCCTTATTACTCGGTTTAAATGCCTTTATAATCCCATTATTGAATTTATTTTGAATTGTTTTTATATTTTTTGATTAAAACAGATTGTAATTGATTGTTTGCCGTGGGAAACATGGAGCGAAAGCCATCCATTGTCAAGAAAAGATCATTTATAGTCACTCATGCCTAGAAAAGCCTTATTACTCGGTTTAAATGCCTTTATAATCCCATTATTGAATTTATTTTGAATTTTTTTTACATTTTTTGATTAAAACAGATTGTAATTGATTGTTTACCTCGGGAAACATGGAGCGAAAGCCATCCATAGTCAAAAAAGGTTCATTTATAGTCACTTATGCCTAGCAAAGCCTTATTACTCGGTTTAAATGCCTTTATAATCCCATTATTGAATTTATTTTGAATTTTTTTTACATTTTTTGATTAAAACATATTGTAATTGATTGTTTGCCTCGGGAAACATGGAGCAAAACCCATCCATTGTCAAGAATAGATCATTTATAGTCACTCATGCCTAGAAAAGCCTTGTTACTCGGTTTAAATGCTTTTATAATCCCATTATTGAATTTATTTTGAATTGTTTTTACATTTTTTGATTAAAACAGATTGTAATTGATTGTTTGCCGTGGGAAACATGGAGCGACAGCCATCCATTGTCAAGAAAAGATCATTTATAGTCACTCATGCCTAGAAAAGCCTTATTACTCGGTTTAAATTCCTTTATAATCCCATTATTGAATTTATTTTGAATTGTTTTTACATTTTTTGATTAAAACAGATTGTAATTGATTGTTTGCCTCGGGAAACATGGAGCGAAAACCATTTATTGTCAAGAAAAGATCATTTATAGTCACTTATGCCTAAAAAAGCCTTATTACTCGGTTTAAATGCCTTTATAATCCCATTATTGAATTTATTTTGAATTTTTTTTACATTTTTTGATTAAAACAGATTGTAATTGATTGTTTACCTCGGGAAACATGGAGCGAAAGCCATCCATAGTCAAAAAAGGTTCATTTATAGTCACTTATGCCTAGCAAAGCCTTATTACTCGGTTTAAATGCCTTTATAATCCCATTATTGAATTTATTTTGAATTGTTTTTACATTTTTTGATTAAAACAGATTGTAATTGATTGTTTGCCGTGGGAAACATGGAGCGAAAGCCATCCATTGTCAAGAAAAGATCTTTTATAGTCACTCATGCCTAGAAAAGCCTTATTACTTGGTTTAAATGCCTTTATAATCCCATTATTGAATTTATTTTGAATTTTTTTTATATTTTTTGATTAAAACAGATTGTAATTGATTGTTTGCCTCGGGAAACATGGAGCGAAATTGTGAGACCCTGTCAAGGTCGATTAAAAGACGGTATTGTATCGAGTGGTACAACTAAGTTAAATCGAGCCTTGAACTAGTTCAAATAGAAATTCTAAGAGGAATTTGAAAATTTTAAAACCAACAGAATGTCTTAGAATAGTGATTTGGAGTTCAAGGTCCAGTTTGGAGTCCATCAGAAAATTGACCGATTAGGGACAAAACGGTCATTTTACCATTTGATGATAAAATGGAGATTTTTAGCCAAGATTTGATCACATTTGACCAAGAATAATTATATGAAATATAATTATGATTATTGGAGTATAAAATGATGTTTAGTAGTGAAAAATTTTGATTCTCGGTATTTATAGAGCACAAGGGCAAAATGGTAATTTTGCCACTAGTGGACTAAACGAAAATTTTTTTTAAACAATTTTTGCCCCATTTAGTTAATATTGATCAATATTAGTGTTATTTTAGGTTGAAAAGTAGAAATAATGAGATTCCGGTACATTTCGGAGTATAAGGGCAAAATCGTAATTTTTTTGTCCCGGGGGCAAATCAGTAAAATTTTCGGCCCAGCACTTGTCAAGACCAAGGGATTTTAATTGTGGTAGGATTGGATAAATACCAGAATATTTGTGGTGGAAAATTAAGAAGAAAAAGTCAAAAAGTTAAAAATTTGGCCAATAAGCATGTGACACATGGCATGCTTGATTATTTTATTATTTTCTATAGAAATCAGCCCATTAAATCCCCAATTCCCTCACCATATTCGGCCTAGACATCCAGCAACCAGAAAAAAAGGAAGAACAAAAGGAAAAACAAGAAAACCTAGGTGGAAATTCAAAGAAAAAGTGAAGAAATCAAGGAAACAAGCTAGGTAAGTTAAAATTTCTTTAATTCTCCTTGATACCTAGCTTACCCATGCTTTTGTTCTTGATTTCCATGGTTGAATATTGAGTTATCATGATGAATTCAATTCTGAAAAATGGGTATGGAAGAGGAATTGTTGTTGGAATAATTTGATTTTAGACTATGTTAGTGTTTAGGGATAGTTAAGCATGGTTATGAACAAAAACACAAAAGAAATATTCAATTTCTCTAGGGTTCCTTGTTGGCTGAACCATGAGGGCTGAATATCAATGGGGTATTGTTTTTATTTCAAGGAAAATGGCATGGAAAATGATGAAGTAAGGTGAAACGGTTATGTAGAAAAAGATTCGATGCTAGTACACCAAATGACCAAATTTTTTTCTATAAGGAATTGTGAGGGTTCTAATGCTGAATTTGGCTTTATTTAAATGTATGTGGTAAATTAAGGTATTAGAGGAGAAATGAATTAATTTGGAGGTGATTTGGACACAATCGCCGATTAATCGGGTGATCGGTCAAATTTAATCGATATCGTGATTAAGTGGTAATCGGGTATATTTGTGCATTTACATATCAAGCATTAATAGTTTAAATTAATTTATATCAATTTAGGGACAATATAGTAAATTCCTCAACTTTGTTATTTGTCAAGGTGGTGAGACATCCGGAAAAGGCAAAGGAATTGCGCCTGAGGACTATTAGTCAGAGTTCACCCGAAATCCGGATTTTTCGATACCTGTGAGTGGACTGCCTATCAAAATTGTTTTGGGAATATGACTATTTTGAACAAAGTGTTTGAATGATTTTATGAAATTTTTCATGAAAATGAATGCCTTGGGAACAAGCTTTTGAGAAAAGGTTTATGTTATGAAATGTGGTTATTATGGATTTCTATGTGGCTGCATTATGTTGATATACATATATGCTTGAATATAATGTTGTGTAATTATGTTGACTCGGCTATGTGCGAGTAGGGAGTGTGCATAAGCCGAGGATGACCCGGTTATGTGCGAGTAGGGAGTGCGCATAATCCGGTGATGACCCAGCCATGTGCGAGTAGGGAGTGCGCATGAGCTGGTGATGATGATGATGATGAGCTGGTGATGATGATGATGGGTTGATGAGATGATGATGATGGGTATATACGTATATATATATATACATATGTAAATGTGTGTGATATAGCAAATTGATGGACAATGATTTATGGTTGTAATGTACGTAAAATTTGACACATTATACTTTGAGAATTTTCATGAATGTTAGGTTGATTTTATTAGTTTAGCAGGATGGCTATTGTTGAGTGAGGAAAAATGTTTCTCTTGTTGCTTTGTTTTCACTGCATCGAAATTCATGCTCGCTGTAGCGAAAAACTCTGGGGTTTGGAGGGGTTTTAAATAGGAATGAACTAAATTGCATTGTTTGAAACAAGTGCATCATGATTTTAAATTTTTCCTAATTGTTGCTTGTTCCCTTCCTTGTTCACTCACTGGGTTTATACTCACCATTTTCAAATTCATGTTTTCAGATCACGAGGTAGCCGATAATTAGGACGAGGTGTCCTTGTAGATCTGTGTACATCTTCTGGTAGGTGTCTCGGCATTCGGTAGCTGTATATCCATCCGAGTCACTCCGCTGGAGGTCGAGTATTATTTTGTTATGTATAGATGAACTTAAATGTAAATTTTAAAAGAGTAATGCCAGTACGAGTTGGCAATGTGTATCACTATTTTGACTCAAAGTCATGAAATACGACTTAGTGATAATAAATAGAATCATAAGTAAAATAAATAATAGGCTTGCTTGGGTTTAGTGGATTACGTCCATTGGACCCATGCGCCGGTCATGACCCGGAATTTGGGTCGTGACAGTATTGGTATCAGAGCCCTAGGTTTGTCTAGGTCCTAGAACTTCCTTTTGTTAGTCCAGCGGAGAGTCGGGTCTTTATGTGGGAACTTCAGTTGTAAAGTGTGAACCGCGGCACATTTTACAACCAAATGACCGCATAGATTCCCTATCTTAGAAATCACCTGTTGCTTTAAGTATGATTATAATATGTGTTTAATAACAGGCGTTTGCTTTTGTCTAGGTAAGAATGCCGCCTAAGACACGAGCCGCCTCAAGACGGGCAGGGGAGCAAGATGTTCCCATTGAGATGGCAGATAGACCACGGGCATCCACCCAGAGAGGCCGAGGTAGACGTGGCAGGGTCACTAGGCCGGTGGGGTTGGATACGCCTGTGAGTAGGCAAGAAGAGGGACAGTCCTCAGGTGATGTAGATAGACACCCAGCTAGGGGTATTACTATTGAGGATTTGGCGGCAGGCCTACAGGGAGTTAACCGGGTTGTAGAGATGATGGCGACCCGCATGGAAGATATACAAAGGGTGGTAGAGGGGAGACCTACAGTACAAGAATCCCCTAGCTCCCAAGGACAGGCCGATCACCAACATCATGAGGAGGAGAGGGGACATCTAGATATTTCTCTTCCTGACTTTCTCAAGCTTAAGCCTCCAACATTTTCAGGGTCTGATGCATCGGAGAAACCCCAGGTTTTCTTGGATAAGATGGAGAAAATTTGTAAAGCCTTGGGATGTTCTAGTGTTCGGTCAGTTGAGCTAGCCGCCTTCCAATTAGAGGATGTGGCGCAGGAATGGTATAGCTCTTTATGTAGAGGCAGACCGACTAATGCAACACCGTTGGCCTGGAGTGAGTTTAGTGTAGCCTTCTTAGATCGATTCTTACCACTCAGTGTGCGTAATGCTAGAGCTAGAGAGTTTGAGACTTTGGTACAGACTTCAAGCATGACGGTGTCTGAGTATGACATCAAGTTCACGCAGCTAGCTCGTTATGCGCCCTATCTCGTTTCTACTGAGGAGATGAAGATTCAGAGGTTTGTGGATGGGTTAGTGGAGCCATTATTTAGGGCTGTGGCATCCCGAGATTTCACTACCTATTCTGCAGCAGTGGATCGTGCTCAACGCATCGAGATGAGGACCAGTGAGAGTAGGGCTGCGAGAGATAGAGCAAAAAGGGGCAAGACAGAGGGTTATCAGGGCCGTAGAGATTTCAGCAGTGGTGGTTCATCTTCTAGCCGTCAAGGTCCACAGAGGGACTCACGGTTACCTCAGCAGGGGAGTGACGCACCTGGTGCTAATATTAGGGTGGGACAGAGAACCTTCAGTTCTAGGAGGCAGCAAGATTCTAGACAGAGTAGTCAAGTCATTCGCTCTTGTGATACTTGTGGGAGACGACATAGTGGACGGTGCTTCCTTACTACAAAAACTTGTTACGGGTGCGGTCAACCTGGGCATATTAGGAGGGATTGTCCGATGGCACATCAATCACCAGATTCTGCTCGTGGTTCCACCCAGCCATCTTCATCTGCTCCGTCAGTTGCCGTCTCATCTGGCCGGGAGGTTAGTGGATCGAGAGGTAGAGGTGCGGGTACTTCCTCTCAAGGCAGACCATCTGGGTCCGGACATCAAAGTTCTATTGGTAGAGGCCAAGCGAGGGTGTTTGCTTTAACACAGCAGGAGGCTCAAACATCCAATGCCGTGGTCTCAGGTATTCTCTCCGTTTGTAATATGAATGCTCGAGTACTAT
This sequence comes from Theobroma cacao, assembly GCF_053813885.1. Classification (NCBI taxonomy): domain Eukaryota; kingdom Viridiplantae; phylum Streptophyta; class Magnoliopsida; order Malvales; family Malvaceae; genus Theobroma; species Theobroma cacao. Next base: position 28,325,911 of record NC_142645.1, on the reverse strand, counting down.
TTGATCCTGGTGCTACCCATTCTTTTATCTCTCCATGTTTTGCATCTCGGTTGGGTAGAGGTCGTGTTAGGAGAGAGGAACAATTAGTGGTGTCTACTCCTTTAAAGGAGATATTTGTGGCCGAGTGGGAATATGAGTCTTGTGTAGTGCGAGTCAAGGACAAAGACACTTCGGTGAATCTAGTGGTGCTAGACACCTTAGACTTTGATGTAATCTTGGGGATGAATTGGTTATCACCCTGTCATGCTAGTGTGGACTGCTATCATAAATTGGTTAGATTTGATTTCCCCGGTGAACCATCATTTAGTATTCAGGGGGATAGGAGTAATGCTCCAACCAATTTGATATCGGTCATATCTGCCAGAAGATTATTACGACAGGGTTGTATAGGTTACTTGGCTGTTGTAAAGGATAGTCAGGCAAAGATTAGAGATGTAACTCAAGTGTCGGTGGTGAAGGAGTTCGTGGATGTATTTCCTGAGGAGCTACCAGGTTTGCCTCCTGAACGGGAGGTTGAGTTTTGCATAGATTTGATTCCCGACACTAGACCTATATCCATACCCCCATATAGAATGGCACCTGCAGAGCTTAAAGAGCTTAAGGATCAGTTGGAGGATTTGTTGGATAAAGGCTTCATACGACCTAGTGTATCCCCATGGGGAGCACCAGTGTTATTTGTGAAGAAGAAAGATGGGTCACTTAGGCTGTGCATTGATTATCGACAGCTTAATAAAGTGACGGTGAAGAATAAATATCCTCTCCCAAGGATAGATGATTTATTTGATCAACTACAAGGAGCACAATGTTTTTCTAAGATAGATCTGCGATCTGGGTACCATCAGTTGAGAATCCGGAACGAAGATATACCCAAGACCGCATTTCGAACAAGATATGGGCACTATGAGTTCTTAGTGATGTCATTTGGGCTCACGAATGCTCCTGCAGCCTTTATGGATTTGATGAACCGAGTGTTCAAACCTTATTTGGATAAGTTTGTAGTGGTGTTTATTGATGATATTTTGATATATTCAAAGAGTCGAGAGGAGCATGAGCAGCATCTTAAGATAGTGCTCCAAATTTTGAGAGAACATCGATTGTATGCTAAGTTCTCCAAGTGTGAGTTTTGGCTCGAAAGTGTTGCATTCTTGGGGCATGTGGTATCTAAGGAAGGGATACGAGTTGATACAAAGAAAATTGAAGCAGTGGAAAAATGGCCAAGGCCAACATCAGTTACGGAGATTAGAAGCTTTGTGGGTTTAGCTGGCTATTATCGTCGCTTTGTGAAAGACTTCTCCAAAATAGTTGCCCCTTTGACTAAGCTGACACGTAAAGATACAAAATTTGAGTGGTCTGATGCTTGTGAGAATAGTTTTGAGAAGCTTAAGGCATGTCTCACCACAGCTCCAGTGTTAAGCCTGCCGCAAGGCACAGGGGGTTACACGGTGTTTTGTGATGCATCGGGGGTTGGTTTAGGATGTGTATTGATGCAACATGGGAAGGTGATTGCGTATGCATCTAGGCAACTTAAAAGGCATGAGCAAAATTACCCCATACACGATTTGGAAATGGCAGCAATCGTGTTTGCCTTAAAGATTTGGAGACATTACTTGTATGGTGAGACTTGCGAGATATACACGGACCACAAAAGTCTGAAGTATATATTTCAGCAGAGGGATCTTAACTTACGGCAACGTAGATGGATGGAGTTGCTAAAGGATTATGATTGTACTATTCTTTATCATCCCGGTAAGGCCAATGTAGTGGCGGATGCTTTGAGTCGAAAATCAATGGGAAGCTTGGCACATATTTCCATTGGTAGGAGATCTTTGGTTAGAGAGATCCATAGCTTGGGAGACATAGGTGTGCGTTTGGAAGTTGCGGAGACAAATGCTTTGCTAGCACACTTTAGAGTGAGGCCTATCTTAATGGACAGGATTAAAGAAGCACAAAGTAAAGATGAGTTTGTGATTAAGGCCTTAGAGGATCCTCAGGGTAGGAAAGGAAAAATGTTTACTAAAGGCACAGATGGAGTGTTAAGGTATGGAACCAGACTTTATGTGCCTGATGGTGACGGGTTGAGGAGAGAAATATTGGAGGAAGCTCACATGGCAGCTTATGTGATACATCCAGGGGCTACAAAGATGTATCAAGATTTGAAAGAGGTGTATTGGTGGGAAGGACTTAAGAGAGATGTAGCTGAGTTTGTCTCCAAGTGCCTGGTTTGTCAGCAGGTTAAGGCCGAGCATCAAAAGCCTGCAGGGCTACTACAGCCATTACCAGTACCCGAGTGGAAGTGGGAACATATTGCTATGGACTTTGTAACGGGTTTGCCTCGAACCAGTGGGGGATATGATTCAATTTGGATAGTAGTGGACCGGTTAACAAAGTCAGCTCATTTTCTTTCGGTTAAGACTACTTATGGGGCTGCCCAATATGCTCGAGTTTATGTGGATGAGATAGTGCGACTACATGGTATTCCCATTTCTATAGTATCTGACAGAGGAGCTCAGTTTACTAGTAGGTTTTGGGGAAAGTTGCAAGAAGCATTGGGCACTAAGTTGGATTTTAGCACAGCTTTCCACCCTCAGACTGATGGACAATCTGAACGGACCATACAGACATTGGAGGATATGTTGAGGGCTTGTGTGATAGACCTTGGTGTCAGGTGGGAACAATATCTACCCTTAGTGGAATTTGCCTACAACAACAGTTTCCAAACTAGCATCCAAATGGCACCATATGAGGCCTTATATGGACGAAGATGTAGGTCACCCATTGGATGGCTAGAGGTGGGAGAAAGGAAACTTTTGGGGCCTGAATTGGTGCAGGATGCAACCGAGAAAATACACATGATCCGTCAAAGGATGTTAACAGCACAAAGTAGACAGAAATCATATGCTGATAACCGACGGAGAGACTTGGAGTTCCAAGTAGGAGATCATGTATTTTTGAAAGTTTCACCAACTAAAGGGGTAATGAGGTTTGGCAAGAAAGGGAAGTTAAGTCCTCGGTATATAGGGCCATTTGAGATCTTAGAAAAGATTGGAGCGGTGGCTTATCGTTTGGCATTACCGCCAGACCTTTCTAATATTCATCCCGTGTTTCATGTGTCCATGCTTAGGAAGTACAACCCAGATCCATCACATGTAATACGGTATGAAACTATTCAGTTGCAAGATGATCTAACCTATGAGGAACAACCGGTAGCTATCCTTGATAGGCAAGTTAAAAAGCTCCGTTCAAAGGATGTAGCCTCAGTGAAAGTGTTGTGGCGGAATCACACTAGCGAGGAGGTAACGTGGGAAGCTGAGGATGAGATGCGGACAAAGCATCCACACCTTTTCGATATGTAAAGGTAAGCCACTCTACATTGAATTTAAATTCGGGGACCGAATTTTTATTAGTGGGGGAGAATGTGAGACCCTGTCAAGGTCGATTAAAAGACGGTATTGTATCGAGTGGTACAACTAAGTTAAATCGAGCCTTGAACTAGTTCAAATAGAAATTCTAAGAGGAATTTGAAAATTTTAAAACCAACAGAATGTCTTAGAATAGTGATTTGGAGTTCAAGGTCCAGTTTGGAGTCCATCAGAAAATTGACCGATTAGGGACAAAACGGTCATTTTACCATTTGATGATAAAATGGAGATTTTTAGCCAAGATTTGATCACATTTGACCAAGAATAATTATATGAAATATAATTATGATTATTGGAGTATAAAATGATGTTTAGTAGTGAAAAATTTTGATTCTCGGTATTTATAGAGCACAAGGGCAAAATGGTAATTTTGCCACTAGTGGACTAAACGAAAATTTTTTTTAAACAATTTTTGCCCCATTTAGTTAATATTGATCAATATTAGTGTTATTTTAGGTTGAAAAGTAGAAATAATGAGATTCCGGTACATTTCGGAGTATAAGGGCAAAATCGTAATTTTTTTGTCCCGGGGGCAAATCAGTAAAATTTTCGGCCCAGCACTTGTCAAGACCAAGGGATTTTAATTGTGGTAGGATTGGATAAATACCAGAATATTTGTGGTGGAAAATTAAGAAGAAAAAGTCAAAAAGTTAAAAATTTGGCCAATAAGCATGTGACACATGGCATGCTTGATTATTTTATTATTTTCTATAGAAATCAGCCCATTAAATCCCCAATTCCCTCACCATATTCGGCCTAGACATCCAGCAACCAGAAAAAAAGGAAGAACAAAAGGAAAAACAAGAAAACCTAGGTGGAAATTCAAAGAAAAAGTGAAGAAATCAAGGAAACAAGCTAGGTAAGTTAAAATTTCTTTAATTCTCCTTGATACCTAGCTTACCCATGCTTTTGTTCTTGATTTCCATGGTTGAATATTGAGTTATCATGATGAATTCAATTCTGAAAAATGGGTATGGAAGAGGAATTGTTGTTGGAATAATTTGATTTTAGACTATGTTAGTGTTTAGGGATAGTTAAGCATGGTTATGAACAAAAACACAAAAGAAATATTCAATTTCTCTAGGGTTCCTTGTTGGCTGAACCATGAGGGCTGAATATCAATGGGGTATTGTTTTTATTTCAAGGAAAATGGCATGGAAAATGATGAAGTAAGGTGAAACGGTTATGTAGAAAAAGATTCGATGCTAGTACACCAAATGACCAAATTTTTTTCTATAAGGAATTGTGAGGGTTCTAATGCTGAATTTGGCTTTATTTAAATGTATGTGGTAAATTAAGGTATTAGAGGAGAAATGAATTAATTTGGAGGTGATTTGGACACAATCGCCGATTAATCGGGTGATCGGTCAAATTTAATCGATATCGTGATTAAGTGGTAATCGGGTATATTTGTGCATTTACATATCAAGCATTAATAGTTTAAATTAATTTATATCAATTTAGGGACAATATAGTAAATTCCTCAACTTTGTTATTTGTCAAGGTGGTGAGACATCCGGAAAAGGCAAAGGAATTGCGCCTGAGGACTATTAGTCAGAGTTCACCCGAAATCCGGATTTTTCGATACCTGTGAGTGGACTGCCTATCAAAATTGTTTTGGGAATATGACTATTTTGAACAAAGTGTTTGAATGATTTTATGAAATTTTTCATGAAAATGAATGCCTTGGGAACAAGCTTTTGAGAAAAGGTTTATGTTATGAAATGTGGTTATTATGGATTTCTATGTGGCTGCATTATGTTGATATACATATATGCTTGAATATAATGTTGTGTAATTATGTTGACTCGGCTATGTGCGAGTAGGGAGTGTGCATAAGCCGAGGATGACCCGGTTATGTGCGAGTAGGGAGTGCGCATAATCCGGTGATGACCCAGCCATGTGCGAGTAGGGAGTGCGCATGAGCTGGTGATGATGATGATGATGAGCTGGTGATGATGATGATGGGTTGATGAGATGATGATGATGGGTATATACGTATATATATATATACATATGTAAATGTGTGTGATATAGCAAATTGATGGACAATGATTTATGGTTGTAATGTACGTAAAATTTGACACATTATACTTTGAGAATTTTCATGAATGTTAGGTTGATTTTATTAGTTTAGCAGGATGGCTATTGTTGAGTGAGGAAAAATGTTTCTCTTGTTGCTTTGTTTTCACTGCATCGAAATTCATGCTCGCTGTAGCGAAAAACTCTGGGGTTTGGAGGGGTTTTAAATAGGAATGAACTAAATTGCATTGTTTGAAACAAGTGCATCATGATTTTAAATTTTTCCTAATTGTTGCTTGTTCCCTTCCTTGTTCACTCACTGGGTTTATACTCACCATTTTCAAATTCATGTTTTCAGATCACGAGGTAGCCGATAATTAGGACGAGGTGTCCTTGTAGATCTGTGTACATCTTCTGGTAGGTGTCTCGGCATTCGGTAGCTGTATATCCATCCGAGTCACTCCGCTGGAGGTCGAGTATTATTTTGTTATGTATAGATGAACTTAAATGTAAATTTTAAAAGAGTAATGCCAGTACGAGTTGGCAATGTGTATCACTATTTTGACTCAAAGTCATGAAATACGACTTAGTGATAATAAATAGAATCATAAGTAAAATAAATAATAGGCTTGCTTGGGTTTAGTGGATTACGTCCATTGGACCCATGCGCCGGTCATGACCCGGAATTTGGGTCGTGACAGAAATCCATCCATTGTCAAGAAAAGATCATTTATAGCCACCCATGCCTAGAAAAGCCTTATTACTCGGTTTAAATGCCTTTATAATCCCATTATTGGATTTATTTTGAATTTTTTTTACATTTTTTGATTAAAACATATTGTAATTGATTGTTTGCCGTGGGAAAGATGGAGCGAAAGCCATCCATTGTCAAGAAAAGATCATTTATAGTCACTCATGCCTAGAAAAGCCTTATTACTCGGTTTAAATGCCTTTATAATCCCATTATTGAATTTATTTTGAATTTTTTTTACATTTTTTGATTAAAACAGATTGTAATTGATTGTTTGCCTCGGGAAACATGGAGCGAAAGCCATCCATAGTCAAGAAAAGTTCATTTATAGTCACTTATACCTAGCAAAGCCTTATTACTCGATTTAAATGCCTTTATAATCCCATTATTGAATTTATTTTGAATTGTTTTTACATTTTTTGATTAAAACAGATTGTAATTGATTGTTTGCCTCGGGAAACATGGAGCGAAATCCATCCATTGTCAAGAAAAGATCATTTATAGCCACTCATGCCTAGAAAAGCCTTATTACTCGGTTTAAATGCCTTTATAATCCCATTATTGAATTTATTTTGAATTGTTTTTACATTTTTTGATTAAAACAGATTGTAATTGATTGTTTGCCGTGGGAAACATGGAGCGAAAGCCATCCATTGTCAAGAAAAGATCATTTATAGTCACTCATGCCTAGAAAAGCCTTATTACTCGGTTTAAATGCCTTTATAATCCCATTATTGAATTTATTTTGAATTTTTTTTACATTTTTTGATTAAAACAGATTGTAATTGATTGTTTACCTCGGGAAACATGGAGCGAAAGCCATCCATAGTCAAAAAAGGTTCATTTATAGTCACTTATGCCTAGCAAAGCCTTATTACTCGGTTTAAATGCCTTTATAATCCCATTATTGAATTTATTTTGAATTTTTTTTACATTTTTTGATTAAAACATATTGTAATTGATTGTTTGCCTCGGGAAACATGGAGCGAAAGCCATCCATTGTCAAGAAAAGATCATTTATAGTCACTCATGCCTAGAAAAGCCTTATTACTCGGTTTAAATGCCTTTATAATCCCATTATTGAATTTATTTTGAATTTTTTTTACATTTTTTGATTAAAACAGATTGTAATTGATTGTTTGCCTAGGGAAACATGGAGCGAAAGCCATCCATTTTCAAGAAAAGATCATTTACAGTCACTCATGCCTAGAAAAGCCTCAATTCTCGGTTTAAATGCCTTTATAATCCCATTATTGAAATTATTTTCAATTTTTTTTTACATTTTTTGATTAAAACATATTGTAATTGTTTGTTTGCCTCGGGAAATATGGAGCAAAACCCATCCATTGTCAAGAATAGATCATTTATAGTCACTTATGCCTAAAAAAGCCTTATTACTCGGTTTAAATGCCTTTATAATCCCATTATTGAATTTATTTTGAATTTTTTTTACATTTTTTGATTAAAACATATTGTAATTGATTGTTTGCCTCGGGAAACATGGAGCGAAAGCCATCCATTGTCAAGTAAAGATCATTTATAGTCACTCATGCCTAGAAAAGCCTTATTACTCGGTTTAAACGCCTTTATAATCCCATTATTGAATTTATTTTGAATTGTTTTTACATTTTTTGATTAAAACAGATTGTAATTGATTGTTTGCCTCGGGAAACATGGAGCGAAAGCCATCCATTGTCAAGAAAAGATCATTTATAGTCACTCATGCCTAGAAAAGCCTTATTACTCGGTTTCAATGCCTTTATAATCCCATTATTGAATTTATTTTGAATTTTTTTTACATTTTTTGTTTAAAACAGATTGTAATTGATTGTTTACCTCGGGAAACATGGAGCGAAAGCCATCCATAGTCAAAAAAGGTTCATTTATAGTCACTTATGCCTAGCAAAGCCTTATTACTCGGTTTAAATGCCTTTATAATCCCATTATTGAATTTATTTTGAATTTTTTTTACATTTTTTGATTAAAACATATTGTAATTGATTGTTTGCCTCGGGAAACATGGAGCAAAACCCATCCATTGTCAAGAATAGATCATTTATAGTCACTCATGCCTAGAAAAGCCTTGTTACTCGGTTTAAATGCTTTTATAATCCCATTATTGAATTTATTTTGAATTGTTTTTACATTTTTTGATTAAAACAGATTGTAATTGATTGTTTGCCGTGGGAAACATGGAGCGACAGCCATCCATTGTCAAGAAAAGATCATTTATAGTCACTGATGCCTAGAAAAGCCTTATTACTCGGTTTAAATGCCTTTATAATCCCATTATTGAATTTATTTTGAATTGTTTTTACATTTTTTGATTAAAACAGATTGTAATTGATTGTTTGCCTCGGGAAACATGGAGCGAAAACCATCCATTGTCAAGAAAAGATCATTTATAGTCACTTATGCCTAAAAAAGCCTTATTACTCGGTTTAAATGCCTTTATAATCCCATTATTGAATTTATTTTGAATTTTTTTTACATTTTTTGATTAAAACAGATTGTAATTGATTGTTTACCTCGGGAAACATGGAGCGAAAGCCATCCATAGTCAAAAAAGGTTCATTTATAGTCACTTATGCCTAGCAAAGCCTTATTACTCGGTTTAAATGCCTTTATAATCCCATTATTGAATTTATTTTGAATTGTTTTTACATTTTTTGATTAAAACAGATTGTAATTGATTGTTTGCCGTGGGAAACATGGAGCGAAAGCCATCCATTGTCAAGAAAAGATCATTTATAGTCACTCATGCCTAGAAAAGCCTTATTACTCGGTTTAAATGCCTTTATAATCCCATTATTGAATTTATTTTGAATTTTTTTTATATTTTTTGATTAAAACAGATTGTAATTGATTGTTTGCCTCGGGAAACATGGAGCGAAATCCATCCATTGTCAAGAAAAGATCATTTATAGCCACCCATGCCTAGAAAAGCCTTATTACTCGGTTTAAATGCCTTTATAATCCCATTATTGAATTTATTTTGAATTTTTTTTACATTTTTTGATTAAAACATATTGTAATTGATTGTTTGTCGTGGGAAAGATGGAGCGAAAGCCATCCATTGTCAAGAAAAGATCATTTATAGTCACTCATGCCTAGAAAAGCCTTATTACTCGGTTTAAATGCCTTTATAATCCCATTATTGAATTTATTTTGAATTTTTTGTACATTTTTTGATTAAAACAGATTGTAATTGATTGTTTGCCTCGGGAAACATGGAGCGAAAGCCATCCATAGTCAAGAAAAGTTCATTTATAGTCACTTATACCTAGCAAAGCCTTATTACTCGATTTAAATGCCTTTATAATCCCATTATTGAATTTATTTTGAATTGTTTTTACATTTTTTGATTAAAACAGATTGTAATTGATTGTTTGCCTCGGGAAACATGGAGCGAAATCCATCCATTGTCAAGAAAAGATCATTTATAGCCACTCATGCCTAGAAAAGCCTTATTACTCGGTTTAAATGCCTTTATAATCCCATTATTGAATTTATTTTGAATTGTTTTTACATTTTTTGATTAAAACAGATTGTAATTGATTGTTTGCCGTGGGAAACATGGAGCGAAAGCCATCCATTGTCAAGAAAAGATCATTTATAGTCACTCATGCCTAGAAAAGCCTTATTACTCGGTTTAAATGCCTTTATAATCCCATTATTGAATTTATTTTGAATTTTTTTTACATTTTTTGATTAAAACAGATTGTAATTGATTGTTTACCTCGGGAAACATGGAGCGAAAGCCATCCATAGTCAAAAAAGGTTCATTTATAGTCACTTATGCCTAGCAAAGCCTTATTACTCGGTTTAAATGCCTTTATAATCCCATTATTGAATTTATTTTGAATTTTTTTTACATTTTTTGATTAAAACATATTGTAATTGATTGTTTGCCTCGGGAAACATGGAGCGAAAGCCATCCATTGTCAAGAAAAGATCATTTATAGTCACTCATGCCTAGAAAAGCCTTATTACTCGGTTTAAATGCCTTTATAATCCCATTATTGAATTTATTTTGAATTTTTTTTACATTTTTTGATTAAAACAGATTGTAATTGATTGTTTGCCTCGGGAAACATGGAGCGAAAGCCATCCATAGTCAAGAAAAGTTCATTTATAGTCACTTATACCTAGCAAAGCCTTATTACTCGATTTAAATGCCTTTATAATCCCATTATTGAATTTATTTTGAATTGTTTTTACATTTTTTGATTAAAACAGATTGTAATTGATTGTTTGCCTCGGGAAACATGGAGCGAAATCCATCCTTTGTCAAGAAAAGATCATTTATAGCCACTCATGCCTAGAAAAGCCTTATTACTCGGTTTAAATGCCTTTATAATCCCATTATTGAATTTATTTTGAATTGTTTTTACATTTTTTGATTAAAACAGATTGTAATTGATTGTTTGCCGTGGGAAACATGGAGCGAAAGCCATCCATTGTCATGAAAATATCATTTATAGTCACTCATGCCTAGAAAAGCCTTATTACTCGGTTTAAATGCCTTTATAATCCCATTATTGAATTTATTTTGAATTGTTTTTACATTTTTTGATTAAAACAGATTGTAATTGATTGTTTGCCTCGGGAAACATGGAGCGAAAGCCATCCATTTTCAAGAAAAGATCATTTATAGTCACTCATGCCTAGAAAAGCCTCATTTCTCGGTTTAAATGCCTTTATAATCCCATTATTGAATTTATTTTCAATTTTTTTTAAATTTTTTGATTAAAACATATTGTAATTGTTTGTTTGCCTCGGGAAACATGGAGCAAACCCATCCATTGTCAAGAATAGATCATTTATAGTCACTTATGCCTAAAAAAGCCTTATTACTCGGTTTAAATGCCTTTATAATCCCATTATTGAATTTATTTTGAATTTTTTTTACATTTTTTGATTAAAACATATTGTAATTGATTGTTTGCCTCGGGAAACATGGAGCGAAAGCCATCCATTGTCAAGAAAAGATCATTTATAGTCACTCATGCCTAGAAAAGCCTTATTACTCGGTTTAAATGCCTTTATAATCCCATTATTGAATTTATTTTGAATTTTTTTTACATTTTTTGATTAAAACATATTGTAATTGATTGTGTGCCTCGGGAAACATGGAGCGAAAGCCATCCGTAGTGAAGAAAAGTTCATTTATAGTCACTTATGCCTAGCAAAGCCTTATTACTCGGTTTAAATCCCTTTATAATCCCATTATTGAATTTATTTTGAACTATTTTTATATTTTTTGATTAAAACAGATTGTAATTGATTGTTTGCCTCGGGAAACATGGAGCGAAAGCCATCCGTAGTGAAGAAAAGTTCATTTATAGTCACTTATGCCTAGCAAAGCCTTATTACTCGGTTTAAATCCCTTTATAATCCCATTATTGAATTTATTTTGAACTATTTTTATATTTTTTGATTAAAACAGATTGTAATTGATTGTTTGCCTCGGGAAACATGGAGCGAAAGCCATCCGTAGTCAAGAAAAGTTCATTTATAGTCACTTATGCCTAGCAAAGCCTTATTACTCGGTTTAAATGCCTTTATAATCCCATTATTGAATTTATTTTGAATTATTTTTACATTTTTTGATTAAAACAGATTGTAATTGATTGTTTGCCTCGGGAAACATGGAGCGAAAGCCATCCATAGTCAAGAAAAGTTCATTTATAGTCACTTATGCCTAGCAAAGCCTTATTACTCGGTTTAAATGCCTTTATAATCCCATTATTGAATTTATTTTGAATTTTTTTTACATTTTTTGATTAAAACAGATTGTAATTGATTGTTTGCCTCGGGAAACATGGAGCGAAAGCCATCCATTGTCAAGAAAAGATCATTTATAGCCACTCATGCCTAGAAAAGCTTTATTACTCGGTTTAAATGCCTTTATAATCCCATTATTGAATTTATTTTGAATTGTTTTTATATTTTTTGATTAAAACAGATTGCAATTGATTGTTTGCCGTGGGAAACATGGAGCGAAAGCCATCCATTGTCAAGAAAAGATCATTTATAGTCACTCATGCCTAGAAAAGCCTTATTACTCGGTTTAAATGCCTTTATAATCCCATTATTGAAATTATTTTCAATTTTTTTTTACATTTTTTGATTAAAACATATTGTAATTGTTTGTTTGCCTCGGGAAATATGGAGCAAAACCCATCCATTGTCAAGAATAGATCATTTATAGTCACTTATGCCTAAAAAAGCCTTATTACTCGGTTTAAATGCCTTTATAATCCCATTATTGAATTTATTTTGAATTTTTTTTACATTTTTTGATTAAAACATATTGTAATTGATTGTTTGCCTCGGGAAACATGGAGCGAAAGCCATCCATTGTCAAGTAAAGATCATTTATAGTCACTCATGCCTAGAAAAGCCTTATTACTCGGTTTAAACGCCTTTATAATCCCATTATTGAATTTATTTTGAATTGTTTTTACATTTTTTGATTAAAACAGATTGTAATTGATTGTTTGCCTCGGGAAACATGGAGCGAAAGCCATCCATTGTCAAGAAAAGATCATTTATAGCCACTCATGCCTAGAAAAGCCTTATTACTCGGTTTAAATGCCTTTATAATCCCATTATTGAATTTATTTTGAATTGTTTTTATATTTTTTTATTAAAACAGATTGTAATTGATTGTTTACCTCGGGAAACATGGAGCGAAAGCCATCCATAGTCAAAAAAGGTTCATTTATAGTCACTTATGCCTAGCAAAGCCTTATTACTCGGTTTAAATGCCTTTATAATCCCATTATTGAATTTATTTTGAATTTTTTTTACATTTTTTGATTAAAACATATTGTAATTGATTGTTTGCCTCGGGAAACATGGAGCAAAACCCATCCATTGTCAAGAATAGATCATTTATAGTCACTCATGCCTAGAAAAGCCTTATTACTCGGTTTAAATGCTTTTATAATCCCATTATTGAATTTATTTTGAATTGTTTTTACATTTTTTGATTAAAACAGATTGTAATTGATTGTTTGCCTCGGGAAACATGGAGCGAAAGCCATCCATAGTCAAGAAAAGTTCATTTATAGTCACTTATGCCTAGCAAAGCCTTATTACTCGGTTTAAATGCCTTTATAATCCCATTATTGAATTTATTTTGAATTGTTTTTACATTTTTTGATTAAAACAGATTGTAATTGATTGTTTTCCTCGGGAAACATGGAGCGAAAGCCATCCATAGTGAAGAAAAGTTCATTTATAGTCACTTATGCCTAGCAAAGCCTTATTACTCGGTTTAAATGCCTTTATAATCCCATTATTGAATTTATTTTGAATTGTTTTTACATTTTTTGATTAAAACAGATTGTAATTGATTGTTTGCCTCCGGAAACATGGAGTGAAAGCCATCCATAGTGAAGAAAAGTTCATTTATAGTCACTTATGCCTAGCAAAGCCTTATTACTCGGTTTAAATGCCTTTATAATCCCATTATTGAATTTATTTTGAATTGTTTTTATATTTTTTGATTAAAACAGATTGTAATTGATTGTTTGCCTCGGGAAACATGGAGCGAAAGCCATCCATTGTCAAGAAAAGATCATTTATAGTCACTCATGCCTAGTAAAGCCTTATTACTCGGTTTAAATGCCTTTATAATCCCATTATTGAATTTATTTTGAATTTTTTTTACATTTTTTGATTAAAACAGATTGTAATTGATTGTTTGCCTCGGGAAACATGGAGCGAAAGCCATCCATAGTGAAGAAAAGTTCATTTATAGTCACTTATGCCTAGCATAGCCTTATTACTCGGTTTAAATGCCTTTATAATCCCATTATTGAATTTATTTTGAATTGTTTTTACATTTTTTGATTAAAACAGATTGTAATTGATTGTTTGCCTCGGGAAACATGGAGCGAAAGCCATCCATTGTCAAGAAAAGATCATTTATAGTCACTCATGCCTAGAAAAGCCTTATTACTCGGTTTAAATGCCTTTATAATCCCATTATTGAATTTATTTTGAATTGTTTTTATATTTTTTGATTAAAACAGATTGTAATTGATTGTTTACCTCGGGAAATATGGTGCGAAAGCCATCCATTGCCAAGAAAAGATCATTTATAGTCACTCATGCCTAGAAAAGCCTTATTACTCGGTTTAAATCCCTTTATAATCCCATTATTGAATTTATTTTGAACTGTTTTTATATTTTTTTATTAAAACAGATTGTAATTGATTGTTTGCCTCGGGAAACATGGAGCAAAAGCCATCTATAGTCAAGAAAAGTTCATTTATAGTCACTTATGCCTAGCAAAGCCTTATTACTCGGTTTAAATGCCTTTATAATCCCATTATTGAATTTATTTTGAATTTTTTTTACATTTTTTGATTAAAACAGATTGTAATTGATTGTTTGCCTCGGGAAACATGGAGCGAAAGCCATCCATTGTCAAGAAAAGATCATTTATAGCCACTCATGCCTAGAAAAGCTTTATTACTCGGTTTAAATGCCTTTATAATCCCATTATTGAATTTATTTTGAATTGTTTTTATATTTTTTGATTAAAACAGATTGCAATTGATTGTTTGCCGTGGGAAACATGGAGCGAAAGCCATCCATTGTCAAGAATAGATCATTTATAGTCACTTATGCCTAAAAAAGCCTTATTACTCGGTTTAAATGCCTTTATAATCCCATTATTGAATTTATTTTGAATTTTTTTTACATTTTTTGATTAAAACATATTGTAATTGATTGTTTGCCTCGGGAAACATGGAGCGAAAGCCATCCATTGTCAAGAAAAGATCATTTATAGTCACTTATGCCTAGCAAAGCCTTATTACTCGGTTTAAATGCCTTTATAATCCCATTATTGAATTTATTTTGAATTTTTTTTACATTTTTTGATTAAAACAGATTGTAATTGATTGTTTGCCTCGGGAAACATGGAGCGAAAGCCATCCATTGTCAAGAAAGGATCATTTATAGTCACTTATGCCTAGCAAAGCCTTATTACTCGGTTTAAATGCCTTTATAATCCCATTATTGAATTTATTTTGAATTTTTTTTACATTTTTTGATTAAAACATATTGTAATTGATTGTTTGCCTCGGGAAACATGGAGCGAAAGCCATCCATTGTCAAGAAAAGATCATTTATAGCCACTCATGCCTAGAAAAGCCTTATTACTCGGTTTAAATGCCTTTATAATCCCATTATTGAATTTATTTTGAATTTTTTTTACATTTTTTGATTAAAACAGATTGTAATTGATTGTTTACCTCGGGAAACATGGAGCGAAAGCCATCCATAGTCAAGAAAAGTTCATTTATAGTCACTTATGCCTAGCTAAGATTTATTACTCGGTTTAAATGCCTTTATAATCCCATTATTTAATTTATTTTCAATTTTTTTTACATTTTTTTATTAAAACATATTGTAATTGTTTGTTTGCCTCGGGAAACATGGAGCAAAACCCATCCATTGTCAAGAATAGATCATTTATAGCACTTATGCCTAAAAAAGCCTTATTACTCGGTTTAAATGCCTTTATAATCCCATTATTGAATTTATTTTGAATTTTTTTTACATTTTTTGATTAAAACATAGTGTAATTGATTGTTTGCCTCGGGAAACATGGAGCAAAACCCATCCATTGTCAAGAATAGATCATTTATAGTCACTCATGCCTAGAAAAGCCTTATTACTCGGTTTAAATGCCTTTTTAATCCCATTATTGAATTTATTTTGAATTTTTTTTACATTTTTTGATTAAAACATATTGTAATTGATTGTTTACCTCGGGAAACATGGAGCGAAAGCCATCCATAGTCAAGAAAAGTTCATTTATAGTCACTTATGCCTAGCAAAGATTTATTACTCGGTTTAAATGCCTTTATAATCCCATTATTTAATTTATTTTGAATTTTTTTTACATTTTTTGATTAAAACAGATTGTAATTGATTGTTTACCTCGGGAAACATGGAGCGAAAGCCATCCATTGTCAAGAAAAGATCATTTATAGTCACTCATGCCTAGAAAAGCCTTATTACTCGGTTTAAATGCCTTTATAATCCCATTATTGAATTTATTTTGAATTCTTTTTACATTTTTTGATTAAAACAGATTGTAATTGATTGTTTGCCTCGGGAAACATGGAGCGAAAGCCATCCATTTTCAAGAAAAGATCATTTATAGTCACTCATGCCTAGAAAAGCCTTATTACTCGGTTTAAACGCCTTTATAATCCCATTATTGAATTTATTTTGAATTGTTTTTACATTTTTTGATTAAAACAGATTGTAATTGATTGTTTGCCTCGGGAAACATGGAGCGAAAGCCATCCATTGTCAAGAAAAGATCATTTATAGCCACTCATGCCTAGAAAAGCCTTATTACTCGGTTTAAATGCCTTTATAATCCCATTATTGAATTTATTTTGAATTGTTTTTATATTTTTTTATTAAAACAGATTGTAATTGATTGTTTACCTCGGGAAACATGGAGCGAAAGCCATCCATAGTCAAAAAAGGTTCATTTATAGTCACTTATGCCTAGCAAAGCCTTATTACTCGGTTTAAATGCCTTTATAATCCCATTATTGAATTTATTTTGAATTTTTTTTACATTTTTTGATTAAAACATATTGTAATTGATTGTTTGCCTCGGGAAACATGGAGCAAAACCCATCCATTGTCAAGAATAGATCATTTATAGTCACTCATGCCTAGAAAAGCCTTATTACTCGGTTTAAATGCTTTTATAATCCCATTATTGAATTTATTTTGAATTGTTTTTACATTTTTTGATTAAAACAGATTGTAATTGATTGTTTGCCTCGGGAAACATGGAGCGAAAGCCATCCATAGTCAAGAAAAGTTCATTTATAGTCACTTATGCCTAGCAAAGCCTTATTACTCGGTTTAAATGCCTTTATAATCCCATTATTGAATTTATTTTGAATTGTTTTTACATTTTTTGATTAAAACAGATTGTAATTGATTGTTTTCCTCGGGAAACATGGAGCGAAAGCCATCCATAGTGAAGAAAAGTTCATTTATAGTCACTTATGCCTAGCAAAGCCTTATTACTCGGTTTAAATGCCTTTATAATCCCATTATTGAATTTATTTTGAATTGTTTTTACATTTTTTGATTAAAACAGATTGTAATTGATTGTTTGCCTCCGGAAACATGGAGTGAAAGCCATCCATAGTGAAGAAAAGTTCATTTATAGTCACTTATGCCTAGCAAAGCCTTATTACTCGGTTTAAATGCCTTTATAATCCCATTATTGAATTTATTTTGAATTGTTTTTATATTTTTTGATTAAAACAGATTGTAATTGATTGTTTGCCTCGGGAAACATGGAGCGAAAGCCATCCATTGTCAAGAAAAGATCATTTATAGTCACTCATGCCTAGAAAAGCCTTATTACTCGGTTTAAATGCCTTTATAATCCCATTATTGAATTTATTTTGAATTTTTTTTACATTTTTTGATTAAAACAGATTGTAATTGATTGTTTGCCTCGGGAAACATGGAGCGAAAGCCATCCATAGTGAAGAAAAGTTCATTTATAGTCACTTATGCCTAGCATAGCCTTATTACTCGGTTTAAATGCCTTTATAATCCCATTATTGAATTTATTTTGAATTGTTTTTACATTTTTTGATTAAAACAGATTGTAATTGATTGTTTGCCTCGGGAAACATGGAGCGAAAGCCATCCATTGTCAAGAAAAGATCATTTATAGTCACTCATGCCTAGAAAAGCCTTATTACTCGGTTTAAATGCCTTTATAATCCCATTATTGAATTTATTTTGAATTGTTTTTATATTTTTTGATTAAAACAGATTGTAATTGATTGTTTACCGTGGGAAACATGGAGCGAAAGCCATCCATTGTCAAGAAAAGATCATTTATAGTCACTCATGCCTAGAAAAGCCTTATTACTCGGTTTAAATGCCTTTATAATCCCATTATTGAATTTATTTTGAATTTTTTTTTACATTTTTTGATTAAAACAGATTGTAATTGATTGTTTACCTCGGGAAATATGGTGCGAAAGCCATCCATTGCCAAGAAAAGATCATTTATAGTCACTCATGCCTAGAAAAGCCTTATTACTCGGTTTAAATCCCTTTATAATCCCATTATTGAATTTATTTTGAACTGTTTTTATATTTTTTTATTAAAACAGATTGTAATTGATTGTTCGCCTCGGGAAACATGGAGCAAAAGCCATCTATAGTCAAGAAAAGTTCATTTATAGTCACTTATGCCTAGCAAAGCCTTATTACTCGGTTTAAATGCCTTTATAATCCCATTATTGAATTTATTTTGAATTATTTTTACATTTTTTGATTAAAACAGATTGTAATTGATTGTTTGCCTCGGGAAACATGGAGCGAAAGCCATCCATTGTCAAGAAAAGATCATTTATAGCCACTCATGCCTAGAAAAGCTTTATTACTCGGTTTAAATGCCTTTATAATCCCATTATTGAATTTATTTTGAATTGTTTTTATATTTTTTGATTAAAACAGATTGCAATTGATTGTTTGCCGTGGGAAACATGGAGCGAAAGCCATCCATTGTCAAGAATAGATCATTTATAGTCACTTATGCCTAAAAAAGCCTTATTACTCGGTTTAAATGCCTTTATAATCCCATTATTGAATTTATTTTGATTTTTTTTTACATTTTTTGATTAAAACATATTGTAATTGATTGTTTGCCTCGGGAAACATGGAGCGAAAGCCATCCATTGTCAAGAAAAGATCATTTATAGTCACTTATGCCTAGCAAAGCCTTATTACTCGGTTTAAATGCCTTTATAATCCCATTATTGAATTTATTTTGAATTTTTTTTACATTTTTTGATTAAAACAGATTGTAATTGATTGTTTGCCTCGGGAAACATGGAGCGAAAGCCATCCATTGTCAAGAAAGGATCATTTATAGTCACTTATGCCTAGCAAAGCCTTATTACACGGTTTAAATGCCTTTATAATCCCATTATTGAATTTATTTTGAATTTTTTTTACATTTTTTGATTAAAACATATTGTAATTGATTGTTTGCCTCGGGAAACATGGAGCGAAAGCCATCCATTGTCAAGAAAAGATCATTTATAGCCACTCATGCCTAGAAAAGCCTTATTACTCGGTTTAAATGCCTTTATAATCCCATTATTGAATTTATTTTGAATTTTTTTTACATTTTTTGATTAAAACAGATTGTAATTGATTGTTTACCTCGGGAAACATGGAGCGAAAGCCATCCATAGTCAAGAAAAGTTCATTTATAGTCACTTATGCCTAGCTAAGATTTATTACTCGGTTTAAATGCCTTTATAATCCCATTATTTAATTTATTTTCAATTTTTTTTACATTTTTTTATTAAAACATATTGTAATTGTTTGTTTGCCTCGGGAAACATGGAGCAAAACCCATCCATTGTCAAGAATAGATCATTTATAGCACTTATGCCTAAAAAAGCCTTATTACTCGGTTTAAATGCCTTTATAATCCCATTATTGAATTTATTTTGAATTTTTTTTACATTTTTTGATTAAAACATATTGTAATTGATTGTTTGCCTCGGGAAACATGGAGCAAAACCCATCCATTGTCAAGAATAGATCATTTATAGTCACTCATGCCTAGAAAAGCCTTATTACTCGGTTTAAATGCCTTTTTAATCCCATTATTGAATTTATTTTGAATTTTTTTTACATTTTTTGATTAAAACAGATTGTAATTGATTGTTTACCTCGGGAAACATGGAGCGAAAGCCATCCATAGTCAAGAAAAGTTCATTTATAGTCACTTATGCCTAGCAAAGATTTATTACTCGGTTTAAATGCCTTTATAATCCCATTATTTAATTTATTTTGAATTTTTTTTACATTTTTTGATTAAAACAGATTGTAATTGATTGTTTACCTCGGGAAACATGGAGCGAAAGCCATCCATTGTCAAGAAAAGATCATTTATAGTCACTCATGCCTAGAAAAGCCTTATTACTCGGTTTAAATGCCTTTATAATCCCATTATTGAATTTATTTTGAATTCTTTTTACATTTTTTGATTAAAACAGATTGTAATTGATTGTTTGCCTCGGGAAACATGGAGCGAAAGCCATCCATTTTCAAGAAAAGATCATTTATAGTCACTCATGCCTAGAAAAGCCTCATTTCTCGGTTTAAATGCCTTTATAATCCCATTATTGAATTTATTTTCAATTTTTTTTACATTTTTTTATTAAAACATATTGTAATTGTTTGTTTGCCTCGGGAAACATGGAGCAAAACCCATCCATTGTCAAGAATAGATCATTTATAGCACTTATGCCTAAAAAAGCCTTATTACTCGGTTTAAATGCCTTTATAATCCCATTATTGAATTTATTTTGAATTTTTTTTACATTTTTTGATTAAAACATATTGTAATTGATTGTTTGCCTCGGGAAACATGGAGCGAAAGCCATCCATTGTCAAGAAAAGATCATTTATAGTCACTCATGCCTAGAAAAGCCTTATTACTCGGTTTAAATGCCTTTATAATCCCATTATTGAATTTATTTTGAATTATTTTTACATTTTTTGATTAAAACAGATTGTAATTGATTGTTTGCCTTGGGAAACATGGAGCGAAAGCCATCCATTGTCAAGAAAAGATCATTTATAGCCACTCATGCCTAGAAAAGCCTTATTACTCGGTTTAAATGCCTTTATAATCCCATTATTGAATTTATTTTGAATTGTTTTTATATTTTTTTATTAAAACAGATTGTAATTGATTGTTTACCTCGAAAAACATGGAGCGAAAGCCATCCATAGTCAAAAAAGGTTCATTTATAGTCACTTATGCCTAGCAAAGCCTTATTACTCGGTTTAAATGCCTTTATAATCCCATTATTGAATTTATTTTGAATTTTTTTTACATTTTTTGATTAAAACATATTGTAATTGATTGTTTGCCTCGAGAAACAAGGAGCAAAACCCAT
This sequence comes from Theobroma cacao, assembly GCF_053813885.1. Lineage (NCBI taxonomy): Eukaryota > Viridiplantae > Streptophyta > Magnoliopsida > Malvales > Malvaceae > Theobroma > Theobroma cacao. The sequence continues at coordinate 28,304,711 of NC_142645.1, read as the reverse complement.
CCATTGTCAAGAATAGATCATTTATAGTCACTCATGCCTAGAAAAGCCTTATTACTCGGTTTAAATGCTTTTATAATCCCATTATTGAATTTATTTTGAATTTTTTTTACATTTTTTGATTAAAACAGATTGTAATTGATTGTTTGCCTTGGGAAACATGGAGTGAAAGCCATCCATAGTCAAGAAAAGTTCATTTATAGTCACTTATACCTAGCAAAGCCTTATTACTCGATTTAAATGCCTTTATAATCCCATTATTGACTTTATTTTGAATTGTTTTTACATTTTTTGATTAAAACTTATTGTAATTGATTGTTTGCCTCGGGAAATATGGAGCTAAAGCCATCCATTGTCAAGAAAAGATCATTTATAGGCACTCATGCCTAGAAAAGCCTTATTTCTCGGTTTAATGGGCTTTATAATCCCATTATTGAATTTATTTTGAATTGTTTTTACATTTTTTGATTAAAACAGATTGTAATTGATTGTTTGCCTCGGGAAACATGGAGCGAAAGCCATCCATTGTCAAGAAAAGATCATTTATAGCCACTCATGCCTAGAAAAACCTTATTACTCGGTTTAAATGCCTTTATAATCCCATTATTGAATTTATTTTGAATTGTTTTTATATTTTTTGATTAAAACAGATTGTAATTGATTGTTTGCCTCGGGAAACATGGAGCGAAAGCCATCCATTGTCAAGAAAAGATCATTTATAGTCACTCATGCCTAGAAAAGCCTTATTACTCGGTTTAAATGCCTTTATAATCCCATTATTGAATTTATTTTGAATTTTTTTTACATTTTTTGATTAAAACAGATTGTAATTGATTGTTTGCCTCGGGAAACATGGAGCGAAAGCCATCCATTTTCAAGAAAAGATCATTTATAGTCACTCATGCCTAGAAAAGCCTCATTTCTCGGTTTAAATGCCTTTATAATCCCATTATTGAAATTATTTTCAATTTTTTTTTACATTTTTTGATTAAAACATATTGTAATTGTTTGTTTGCCTCGGGAAACATGGAGCAAAACCCATCCATTGTCAAGAATAGATCATTTATAGTCACTTATGCCTAAAAAAGCCTTATTACTCGGTTTAAATGCCTTTATAATACCATTATTGAATTTATTTTGAATTTTTTTTATATTTTTTGATTAAAACATATTGTAATTGATTGTTTGCCTCGGGAAACATGGAGCAAAACCCATCCATTGTCAAGAATAGATCATTTATAGTCACTTATGCCTAGCAAAGCCTTATTACTCGGTTTAAATGCCTTTATAATCCCATTATTGAATTTATTTTGAATTGTTTTTACATTTTCTGATTAAAACAGATTGTAATTGATTGTTTGCCTCGGGAAACACGGAGCGAAATCCATCCATTGTCAAGAAAAGATCATTTATAGCCACTCATGCCTAGAAAAGCCTTATTACTCGGTTTAAATGCCTTTATAATCCCATTATTGAATTTATTTTGAACTGTTTTTACATTTTTTGATTAAAACAGATTGTAATTGATTGTTTGCCTCGGGAAACATGGAGCGAAAGCCATCCATAGTCAAGAAAAGTTCATTTATAGTCACTTATGCCTAGCAAAGCCTTATTACTCGGTTTAAATGCCTTTATAATCCCATTATTGAATTTATTTTGAATTTTTTTTACATTTTTTGATTAAAACAGATTGTAATTGATTGTTTGCCTCGGGAAACATGGAGCGAAAGCCATCCATAGTCAAGAAAGGTTCATTTATAGTCACTTATGCCTAGCAAAGCCTTATTACTCGGTTTAAATGCCTTTATAATCCCATTATTGAATTTATTTTGAATTTTTTTTACGTTTTTTGATTAAAACATATTGTAATTGATTGTTTGCCTCGGGAAACATGGAGCGAAAGCCATCCATTGTCAAGAAAAGATCATTTATAGTCACTCATGCCTAGAAAAGCCTTATTACTCGGTTTAAATGCCTTTATATTCCCATTATTGAATTTATTTTGAATTTTTTTTACATTTTTTGATTAAAACAGATTGTAATTGATTGTTTACCTCGGGAAACATGGAGCGAAAGCCATCCGTAGTCAAGAAAAGTTCATTTATAGTCACTTATGCCTAGCAAAGCCTTATTACTCGGTTTAAATGCCTTTATAATCCCATTATTGAATTTATTTTGAATTCTTTTTACATTTTTTGATTAGAACATATTGTAATTGATTGTTTGCCTCGGAAAACATGGAGCAAAACCCATCCATTGTCAAGAATAGATCATTTATAGTCACTCATGCCTAGAAAAGCCTTATTACTCGGTTTAAATGCTTTTATAATCCCATTATTGAATTTATTTTGAATTTTTTCTACATTTTTTGATTAAAACATATTGTAATTGTTTGTTTGCCTCGGGAAACATGGAGCAAAACCCATCCATTGTCAAGAATAGATCATTTATAGTCACTTATGCCTAAAAAAGCTTTATTACTCGGTTTAAATGCCTTTATAATCCCATTATTGAATTTATTTTGAATTTTTTTTACATTTTTTGATTAAAACATATTGTAATTGATTGTTTGCCTCGGGAAACATGGAGCGAAAGCCATCCATTGTCAAGAAAAGATCATTTATAGTCACTCATGCCTAGAAAAGCCTTTTTACTCGGTTTAAATGCCTTTATAATCCCATTATTGAATTTATTTTGAATTTTTTTTACATTTTTTGATTAAAACAGATTGTAATTGATTGTTTGCCTCGGGAAACATGGAGCGAAAGCCATCCATAGTGAAGAAAAGTTCATTTATAGTCACTTATGCCTAGCGAAGCCTTATTACTCGGTTTAAATGCCTTTATAATTCCATTATTGAATTTATTTTGAATTGTTTTTACATTTTTTGATTAAAACATATTGTAATTGATTGTTTGCCTCGGGAAACATGGAGCGAAAGCCGTCCATTGTCAAGAAAAGATCATTTATAGTCACTCATGCCTAGAAAAGCCTTATTACTCGGTTTAAATGCTTTTATAATCCCATTATTGAATTTATTTTGAATTGTTTTTAAATTTTATGATTAAAACAGATTGTAATTGATTGTTTGCCTCGGGAAACATGGAGCTAAAGCCATCCATTGTCAAGAAAAGATCATTTATAGTCACTCATGCCTAGAAAAGCCTTATTACTTAGTTTAAATGCCTTTATAATCCCATTATTGAATTTATTTTGAATTGTTTTTACATTTTTGATTAAAACAGATTGTAATTGATTGTTTGCCTCGGGAAATATGGAGCGAAAGCCATCCATTGTCAAGAAAAGATCATTTATAGGCACTCATGCCTAGAAAAGCCTTATTTCTCGGTTTAATGGCCTTTATAATCCCATTATTGAATTTATTTTGAATTGTTTTTACATTTTTTGATTAAAACAGATTGTAATTGATTGTTTGCCTCGGGAAACATGGAGCGAAAGCCATCCATTGTCAAGAAAAGATCATTTATAGCCACTCATGCCTAGAAAAGCCTTATTACTCGGTTTAAATGCCTTTATAATCCCATTATTGAATTTATTTTGAATTGTTTTTATATTTTTTGATTAAAACAGATTGTAATTGATTGTTTGCCGTGGGAAACATGGAGCGAAAGCCATCCATTGTTAAGAAAAGATCATTTATAGTCACTCATGCCTAGAAAAGCCTTATTACTCGGTTTAAATGCCTTTATAATCCCATTATTGAATTTATTTTGAATTTTTTTTACATTTTTTGATTAAAACAGATTGTAATTGATTGTTTACCTTGGGAAACATGGAGCGAAAGCCATCCATAGTCAAGAATAGATCATTTATAGTCACTCATGCCTAGAAAAGCCTTATTACTCGGTTTAAATGCTTTTATAATCCCATTATTGAATTTATTTTGAATTTTTTTTACATTTTTTGATTAAAACATATTGTAATTGATTGTTTGCCTCGGGAAACATGGAGCGAAAGCCATCCATAGTCAAGAAAAGTTCATTTATAGTCACTTATACCTAGCAAAGCCTTATTACTCGATTTAAATGCCTTTATAATCCCATTATAGAATTTATTTTGAATTGTTTTTACATTTTTTGATTAAAACAGATTGTAATTGATTGTTTGCCTCGGGAAACATGGAGCGGAAGCCATCCATAGTCAAGAAAAGTTCATTTATAGTCACTTATGCCTAGCAAAGCCTTATTACTCGGTTTAAATGCATTTATAATCCCATTATTGAATTTATTTTGAATTTTTTTTACATTTTTTGATTAAAACATATTGTAATTGATTGTTTGCCTCGGGAAACATGGAGCGAAAGCCATCCATTATCAAGAAAAGATCATTTATAGTCACTCATGCCTAGAAAAGCCTTATTACTCGGTTTAAATGCCTTTATAATCCCATTATTGAATTTATTTTGAATTTTTTTTACATTTTTTTATTAAAACAGATTGTAATTGATTGTTTGCCTCGGGAAACATGGAGCGAAAGCCATCCATAGTCAAGAAAAGTTCATTTATAGTCACTTATGCCTAGCAAAGCCTTATTACTCGGTTTAAATGCCTTTATAATCCCATTATTGAATTTATTTTGAATTGTTTTTACATTTTTTGATTAAAATAGATTGTAATTGATTGTTTGCCTCGGGAAACATGGAGCGAAAGCCATCCATTTTCAAGAAAAGATCATTTATAGTCACTCATGCCTAGAAAAGCCTCATTTCTCGGTTTAAATGCCTTTATAATCCCATTATTGAATTTATTTTCAATTTTTTTTACAGTTTTTGATTAAAACATATTGTAATTGTTCGTTTGCCTCGGGAAACATGGAGGAAAACCCATCCATTGTCAAGAATAGATCATTTATAGTCACTTATGCCTAAAAAAGCTTTATTACTCGGTTTAAATGCCTTTATAATCCCATTATTGAATTTATTTTGAATTTTTTTTACATTTTTTGATTAAAACATATTGTAATTGATTGTTTGCCTCGGGAAACATGGAGCGAAAGCCATCCATTGTCAAGAAAAGATCATTTATAGTCACTCATGCCTAGAAAAGCCTTATTACTCGGTTTAAATGCCTTTATAATCCCATTATTGAATTTATTTTGAATTTTTTTTACATTTTTTGATTAAAACAGATTGTAATTGATTGTTTGCCTCGGGAAACATGGAGCGAAAGCCATCCATAGTGAAGAAAAGTTCATTTATAGTCACTTATGCCTAGCAAAGCCTTATTACTCGGTTTAAATGCCTTTATAATACCATTATTGAATTTATTTTGAATTGTTTTTACATTTTTTTATTAAAACATATTGTAATTGATTGTTTGCCTCGGGAAACGTGGAGCGAAAGCCGTCCATTGTCAAGAAAAGATCATTTATAGTCACTCATGCCTAGAAAAGCCTTATTACTCGGTTTAAATGCCTTTATAATCCCATTATTGAATTTATTTTGAATTGTTTTTATATTTTTTGATTAAAACAGATTGTAATTGATTGTTTGCCGTGGGAAACATGGAGCGAAAGCCATCCATTGTCAAGAAAAGATCATTTATAGTCACTCATGCCTAGAAAAGCCTTATTACTCGGTTTAAATGCCTTTATAATCCCATTATTGAATTTATTTTGAATTTTTTTTACATTTTTTGATTAAAACAGATTGTAATTGATTGTTTACCTCGGGAAATATGGAGCGAAAGCCATCCATTGCCAAGAAAAGATCATTTATAGTCTTTCATGCCTAGAAAAGCCTTATTACTCGGTTTAAATGCCTTTATAATCCCATTATTGAATTTATTTTGAATTGTTTTTACATTTTTTGATTAAAACAGATTGTAATTAATTGTTTGCCTCGGGAAACATGGAGCGAAAGACATCCATTGTCAAGAAAAGATCATTTATAGCCACTCATGCCTAGAAAAGCCTTATTACTCGGTTTAAATGCCTTTATAATCCCATTATTGAATTTATTTTGAATTGTTTTTATATTTTTTGATTAAAACAGATTGTAATTGATTGTTTGCCGTGGGAAACATGGAGCGAAAGCCATCCATTGTTAAGAAAAGATCATTTATAGTCACTCATGCCTAGAAAAGCCTTATTACTCGGTTTAAATGCCTTTATAATCCCATTATTGAATTTATTTTGAATTTTTTTTATATTTTTTGATTAAAACAGATTGTAATTGATTGTTTACCTTGGGAAACATGGAGCGAAAGCCATCCATAGTGAAGAAAAGTTCATTTATAGTCACTTATGCCTAGCAAAGCCTTATTACTCGGTTTAAATGCCTTTATAATCCTATTATTGAATTTATTTTGAATTTTTTTTACATTTTTTGATTAAAATATATTGTAATTGATTGTTTTCCTCGGGAAACATGGAGCAAAACCCATCCATTGTCAAGAATAGATCATTTATAGTCACTCATGCCTAGAAAAGCCTTATTACTCGGTTTAAATGCTTTTATAATCCCATTATTGAATTTATTTTGAATTTTTTTTACATTTTTTGATTAAAACATATTGTAATTGATTGTTTGCCTCGGGAAACATGGAGCGAAAGCCATCCATAGTCAAGAAAAGTTCATTTATAGTCGCTTATACCTAGCAAAGCCTTATTACTCGATTTAAATGCCTTTATAATCCCATTATTTAATTTATTTTGAATTGTTTTTACATTTTTTGATTAAAACAGATTGTAATTGATTGTTTGCCTCGGGAAACATGGAGCGAAATCCATCCATTGTCAAGAAAAGATCATTTATAGCCACTTATACCTAGCAAAGCCTTATTACTCGGTTTAAATGCCTTTATAATCCCATTACTGAATTTATTTTGAATTAATTTTACATTTTTTGATTAAAACAGATTGTAATTGATTGTTTGCCTCGGGAAACATGGAGCGAAAGCCATCCATAGTGAAGAAAAGTTCATTTATAGTCACTTATGCCTAGCAAAGCCTTATTACTCGGTTTAAATGCCTTTATAATCCCATTATTGAATTTATTTTGAATTTTTTTTACATTTTTTGATTAAAACAGATTGTAATTGATTGTTTGCCTCGGGAAACATGGAGCGAAAGCCATCCATAGTCAAGAAAAGTTCATTTATAGTCACTTATGCCTAGCAAAGCCTTATTACTCGGTTTAAATGCCTTTATAATCCCATTATTGAATTTATTTTGAATTGTTTTTACATTTTTTGATTAAAACAGATTGTAATTTGTTGTTTGCCTCGGGAAACATGGAGCGAAAGCCATCCATTGTCAAGAAAAGATCATTTATAGCCACTCATGCCTAGAAAAGCCTTATTACTCGGTTTAAATGCCTTTATAATCCCATTATTGAATTTATTTTGAATTGTTTTTATATTTTTTGATTAAAACAGATTGTAATTGATTGTTTGCAGTGGGAAACATGGACGAAAGCCATCCATTGTCAAGAAAAGATCATTTATAATCACTCATGCCTAGAAAAGCCTTATTACTCGGTTTAAATGCCTTTATAATTCCATTATTGAATTTATTTTCAATTTTTTTTACATTTTCTGATTAAAACATATTGTAATTGTTTGTTTGCCTCGGGAAACATGGAGCAAAACCCATCCATTGTCAAGAATAGATCATTTATAGTCACTTATGCCTAAAATAGCCTTATTACTCGGTTTAAATGCCTTTATAATCCCATTATTGAATTTATTTTGATTTTTTTTTACATTTTTTGATTAAAACAGATTGTAATTGATTGTTTGCCTCGGGAAACATGGAGCGAAAGCCATCCATTTTCAAGAAAAGATCATTTATAGTCACTCATGCCTAGAAAAGCCTCATTTCTCGGTTTAAATGCCTTTATAATCCCATTGTTGAATTTATTTTCAATTTTTTTTACATTTTTTGATTGAAACATATTGTAATTGTTTGTTTGCCTCGGGAAACATGGAGCAAAACCCATCCATTGTCAAGAATAGATCATTTATAGTCACTTATGCCTAAAAAAGCCTTATTACTCGGTTTAAATGCCTTTATAATCCCATTATTGAATTTATTTTGAATTTTTTTTACATTTTTTGATTAAAACATATTGTAATTGTTTGTTTGCCTCGGGAAACATGGAGCAAAACCCAACCATTGTCAAGAATAGATCATTTATAGTCACTTATGCCAAAAAAAGCCTTATTACTCGGTTTTAATGCCTTTATAATCCCATTATTGAATTTATTTTGAATTTTTTTTACATTTTTTCATTAAAACATATTATAATTGATTGTTTGCCTCGGGAAACATGGAGCAAAAGCCATCCATTGTCAAGAAAAGATAATTTATAGCCACTCATGCCTAGAAAAGCCTTATTACTCGGTTTAAATGCATTTATAATCCCATTATTGAATTTATTTTGAATTGTTTTTACATTTTTTGATTAAAACAGATTGTAATTGATTGTTTGCCTCGGGAAACATGGAGCGAAAGCCATCCATTGTCAAGAAAAGATCATTTATAGTCACTCATGCCTAGAAAAGCCTTATTACTCGGTTTAAATGCCTTTATAATCTCATTATTGAATTTATTTTGAATTTTTTTTGCATTTTTTGATTAAAACATATTGTAATTGATTGTTTGCCTCGGGAAACATGGAGCAAAACCCATCCATTGTCAAGAATAGAACATTTATAGTCACTTATGCCTAGAAAAGCCTTATTACTCGGTTTAAATGCTTTTATAATCCCATTATTGAATTTATTTTGAATTGTTTTTACATTTTTTGATTAAAACAGATCTTAATTGATTGTTTGCCTCGGGAAACATGGAGCGAAAGCCATCCATTGTCAAGAAAAGATCATTTATAGTCACTCATGCCTCGAAAAGCCTTATTACTTAGTTTAAATGCCTTTATAATCCCATTATTGAATTTATTTTGAATTGTTTTTACATTTTTTGATTAAAACAGATTGTAATTGATTGTTTGCCTCGGGAAATATGGAGCGAAAGCCATCCATTGTCAAGAAAAGATCATTTATAGTCACTCATGCCTAGAAAAGCCTTATTACTTAGTTTAAATGCCTTTATAATCCCATTATTGAATTTATTTTGAATTGTTTTTACATTTTTGATTAAAACAGATTGTAATTGATTGTTTGCCTCGGGAAATATAGAGCGAAAGCAATCCATTGTCAAGAAAAGATCATTTATAGGCACTCATGCCTAGAAAAGCCTTATTTCTCGGTTTAATGGCCTTTATAATACCATTATTGAATTTATTTTGAATTGTTTTTACATTTTTTGATTAAAACAGATTGTAATTGATTGTTTGCCTCGGGAAACATGGAGCGAAAGCCATCCATTGTCAAGAAAAGATCATTTATAGCCACTCATGCCTAGAAAAACGTTATTACTCGGTTTAAATGCCTTTATAATCCCATTATTGAATTTATTTTGAATTGTTTTTATATTTTTTGATTAAAACATATTGTAATTGATTGTTTGCCGTGGGAAAGATGGAGCGAAAGCCATCCATTGTCAAGAAAAGATCATTTATAGTCACTCATGCCTAGAAAAGCCTTATTACTCGGTTTAAATGCCTTTATAATCCCATTATTGAATTTATTTTGAATTTTTTTTACATTTTTTGATTAAAACAGATTATAATTGATTGTTTACCTCGGGAAACATGGAGCGAAAGCCATCCATAATCAAGAAAAGTTCATTTATAGTCACTTATGCCTAGCAAAGCCTTATTACTCGGTTTAAATGCCTTTATAATCCCATTATTGAATTTATTTTGAATTGTTTTTACATTTTTTGATTAAAATAGATTGTAAGTGATTGTTTGCCTCGGGAAACATGGAGCGAAAGCCATCCATTTTCAAGAAAAGATCATTTATAGTCACTCATGCCTAGAAAAGCCTCATTTCTTGGTTTAAATGCCTTTATAATCCCATTATTGAATTTATTTTTAATTTTTTTTATAGTTTTTGATTAAAACATATTGTAATTGTTTGTTTGCCTCGGGAAACATGGAGCAAAACCCATCCATTGTCAAGAATAGATCATTTATAGTCACTTATGCCTAAAAAAGCTTTATTACTCGGTTTAAATGCCTTTATAATCCCATTATTGAATTTATTTTGAATTTTTTTTACATTTTTTGATTAAAACATATTGTAATTGATTGTTTGCCTCGGGAAACATGGAGCGAAAGCCATCCATTGTCAAGAAAATATCATTTATAGTCACTCATGCCTAGAAAAGCCTTATTACTCGGTTTAAATGCCTTTATAATCCCATTATTGAATTTATTTTGAATTGTTTTTACATTTTTTGATTAAAACAGATTGTAATTGATTGTTTGCCTCGGGAAACATGGAGTGAAATCCATCCATTGTCAAGAAAAGATCATTTATAGCCACTCATGCCTAGAAAAGCCTTATTACTCGGTTTAAATGCCTTTATAATCCCATTATTGAATTTATTTTGAATTGTTTTTATATTTTTTGATTAAAACAGATTGTAATTGATTGTTTGCCGTGGGAAACATGGAGCGAAAGCCATCCATTGTCAAGAAAAGATCATTTATAGTCACTCATGCCTAGAAAAGCCTTATTACTCGGTTTAAATGCCTTTATAATCCCATTATTGAATTTATTTTGAATTTTTTTTACATTTTTGATTAAAACAGATTGTAATTGATTGTTTACCTTGGGAAACATGGAGCGAAAGCCATCCATAGTCAAGAAAAGTTCATTTATAGTCACTTATGCCTAGCAAAGCCTTATTACTCGGTTTAAATGCCTTTATAATCCCATTATTGAATTTATTTTGAATTTTTTTTACATTTTTTGATTAAAACAGATTGTAATTGATTGTTTGCCTCGGGAAACATGGAGCGAAATCCATCCATTGTCAAGAAAAGATCATTTATAGCCACTCATGCCTAGAAAAGGCTTATTACTCGGTTTAAATGCCTTTATAATCCCATTATTGAATTTATTTTGAATTGTTTTTACATTTTTTCATTAAAACAGATTGTAATTGATTGTTTGCCTCGGGAAACATGAAGCGAAAGCCATCCATAGTGAAGAAAAGTTCATTTATAGTCACTTATGCCTAGCAAAGCCTTATTACTCGGTTTAAATGCCTTTATAATCCCATTATTGAATTTATTTTGAATTTTTTTTACATTTTTTGATTAAAACAGATTGTAATTGATTGTTTGCCTCGGGAAACATGGAGCGAAAGACATCCATTGTCAAGAAAAGATCATTTATAGCCACTCATGCCTAGAAAAGCCTTATTACTCGGTTTAAATGCCTTTATAATCCCATTATTGAATTTATTTTGAATTGTTTTTATATTTTTTGATTAAAACAGATTGTAATTGATTGTTTGCCGTGGGAAACATGGAGCGAAAGCCATCCATTGTTAAGAAAAGATCATTTATAGTCACTCATGCCTAGAAAAGCCTTATTACTCGGTTTAAATGCCTTTATAATCCCATTATTGAATTTATTTTGAATTTTTTTTACATTTTTTGATTAAAACAGATTGTAATTGATTGTTTACCTTGGGAAACATGGAGCGAAAGCCATCCATAGTCAAGAAAAGTTCATTTATAGTCACTTATGCCTAGCAAAGCCTTATTACTCGGTTTAAATGCCTTTATAATCCCATTATTGAATTTATTTTGAATTTTTTTTACATTTTTTGATTAAAACATATTGTAATTGATTGTTTGCCTCGGGAAACATGGAGCAAAACCCATCCATTGTCAAGAATAGATCATTTATAGTCACTCATGCCTAGAAAAGCCTTATTACTCGGTTTAAATGCTTTTATAATCCCATTATTGAATTTATTTTGAATTTTTTTTACATTTTTTGATTAAAACATATTGTAATTGATTGTTTGCCTCGGGAAACATGGAGCGAAAGCCATCCATAGTCAAGAAAAGTTCATTTATAGTCACTTATACCTAGCAAAGCCTTATTACTCGATTTAAATGCCTTTATAATCCCATTATTTAATTTATTTTGAATTGTTTTTACATTTTTTGATTAAAACAGATTGTAATTGATTCTTTGCCTCGGGAAACATGGAGCGAAATCCATCCATTGTCAAGAAAAGATCATTTATAGCCACTTATACCTAGCAAAGCCTTATTACTCGGTTTAAATACCTTTATAATCCCATTACTGAATTTATTTTGAATTAATTTTACATTTTTTGATTAAAACAGATTGTAATTGATTGTTTGCCTCGGGAAACATGGAGCGAAAGCCATCCATAGTGAAGAAAAGTTCATTTATAGTCACTTATGCCTAGCAAAGCCTTATTGCTCGGTTTAAATGCCTTTATAATCCCATTATTGAATTTATTTTGAATTGTTTTTACATTTTTTGATTAAAACAGATTGTAATTGATTGTTTGCCTCGGGAAACATGGAGCGAAAGCCATCCATAGTCAAGAAAAGTTCATTTATAGTCACTTATGCCTAGCAAAGCCTTATTACTCGGTTTAAATGCCTTTATAATCCCATTATTGAATTTATTTTGAATTGTTTTTACATTTTTTGATTAAAACAGATTGTAATTGATTGTTTGCCTCGGGAAACATGGAGCGAAAGCCATCCATTTTCAAGAAAAGATCATTTATAGTCACTCATGCCTAGAAAAGCCTCATTTCTCGGTTTAAATGCCTTTATAATCCCATTATTGAATTTATTTTGAATTGTTTTTATATTTTTTGATTAAAACAGATTGTAATTGATTGTTTGCCGTGGGAAACATGGAGCGAAAGCCATCCATTGTCAAGAAAAGATCATTTATAGTCACTCATGCCTAGAAAAGCCTTATTACTCGGTTTAAATGCCTTTATAATTCCATTATTGAATTTATTTTCAATTTTTTTTACATTTTCTGATTAAAACATATTGTAATTGTTTGTTTGCCTCGGGAAACATGGAGCAAAACCCATCCATTGTCAAGAATAGATCATTTATAGTCACTTATGCCTAAAAAAGCCTTATTACTCGGTTTAAATGCCTTTATAATCCCATTTTTGAATTTATTTTGATTTTTTTTTCATTTTTTGATTAAAACAGATTGTAATTGATTGTTTGCCTCGGGAAACATGGAGCGAAAGCCATCCATTTTCAAGAAAAGATCATTTATAGTCACTCATGCCTAGAAAAGCCTCATTTCTCGGTTTAAATGCCTTTATAATCCCATTATTGAATTTATTTTTAATTTTTTTTGCATTTTTTGATTAAAACATATTGTAATTGTTTGTTTGCCTCGGGAAACATGGAGCAAAACCCATCCATTGTCAAGAATAGATCATTTATAGTCACTTATGCCTAAAAAAGCCTTATTACTCGGTTTAAATGCCTTTATAATCCCATTATTGAATTTATTTTGAATTTTGTTTACATTTTTTGATTAAAACAGATTGTAATTGATTGTTTGCCTCGGGAAACATGGAGCGAAAGCCATCCATTTTCAACAAAATATCACTTATAGTCACTCATGCCCAGAAAAGCCTCATTTCTCGGTTTAAATGCCTTTATAATCCCATTATTGACTTTATTTTCAATTTTTTTTACATTTTTTGATTAAAACATATTGTAATTGTTTGTTTGCCTCGGGAAACATGGAGCAAAACCCATCCATTGTCAAGAATAGATCATTTATAATCACTTATGCCAAAAAAAGCCTTATTACTCGGTTTTTATGCCTTTATAATCCCATTATTGAATTTATTTTGAATTTTTTTTACATTTTTTGATTAAAACATACTATAATTGATTGTTTGCCTCGAAAAACATGGAGCGAAAGCCATCCATTGTCAAGAAAAGATCATTTATAGCCACTCATGCCTAGAAAAGCCTTATTACTCGGTTTAAATGCATTTATAATCCCATTATTGAATTTATTTTGATTTTTTTTTTCATTTTTTGATTAAAACAGATTGTAATTGATTGTTTGCCTCGAGAAACATGGAGCGAAAGCCATCCATTTTCAAGAAAAGATCATTTATAGTCACTCATGCCTAGAAAAGCCTCATTTCTCGGTTTAAATGTCTTTATAATCCCATTATTGAATTTATTTTCAATTTTTTTTACAGTTTTTGATTAAAACATATTGTAATTGTTTGTTTGCCTCGGGAAACATGGAGCGAAAGCCATCCATTGTCAAGAAAAGATCATTTATAGTCACTCATGCCTCGAAAAGCCTTATTACTTAGTTTAAATGCCTTTATAATCCCATTATTGAATTTATTTTGAATTGTTTTTACATTTTTTGATTAAAACAGATTGTAATTGATTGTTTGCCTCGGGATACATGGAGCGAAAGCCATCCACTGTCAAGAAAAGATCATTTATAGTCACTCATGCCTAGAAAAGCCTTATTACTCGGTTTAAATGCCTTTATAATCTCATTATTGAATTTATTTTGAATTTTTTTTACATTTTTTGATTAAAACATATTGTAATTGATTGTTTGCCTCGGGAAACATGGAGCAAAACCCATCCACTGTCAAGAATAGATCATTTATAGTCACTCATGCCTAGAAAAGCCTTATTACTCGGTTTAAATGCTTTTATAATCCCATTATTGAATTTATTTTGAATTTTTTTTACATTTTTTGATTAAAACATATTGTAATTGATTGTTTGCCTCGGGAAACATGGAGCGAAAGCCATCCATAGTCAAGAAAAGTTCATTTATAGTCACTTATACCTAGCAAAGCCTTATTACTCGATTTAAATGCCTTTATAATCCCATTATTTAATTTATTTTGAATTGTTTTTACATTTTTTGATTAAAACAGATTGTAATTGATTGTTTGCCTCGGGAAACATGGAGCGAAATCCATCCATTGTCAAGAAAAGATCATTTATAGCCACTTATACCTAGCAAAGCCTTATTACTCGGTTTAAATACCTTTATAATCCCATTACTGAATTTATTTTGAATTAATTTTACATTTTTTGATTAAAACAGATTGTAATTGATTGTTTGCCTCGGGAAACATGGAGCGAAAGCCATCCATAGTGAAGAAAAGTTCATTTATAGTCACTTATGCCTAGCAAAGCCTTATTGCTCGGTTTAAATGCCTTTATAATCCCATTATTGAATTTATTTTGAATTGTTTTTACATTTTTTGATTAAAACAGATTGTAATTGATTGTTTGCCTCGGGAAACATGGAGCGAAAGCCATCCATAGTCAAGAAAAGTTCATTTATAGTCACTTATGCCTAGCAAAGCCTTATTACTCGGTTTAAATGCCTTTATAATCCCATTATTGAATTTATTTTGAATTGTTTTTACATTTTTTGATTAAAACAGATTGTAATTGATTGTTTGCCTCGGGAAACATGGAGCGAAAGCCATCCATTGTCAAGAAAAGATCATTTATAGCCACTCATGCCTAGAAAAGCCTTATTACTCGGTTTAAATGCCTTTATAATCCCATTATTGAATTTATTTTCAATTGTTTTTATATTTGTTGATTAAAACAGATTGTAATTGATTGTTTGCCGTGGGAAACATGGAGCGAAAGCCATCCATTGTCAAGAAAAGATCATTTATAGTCACTCATGCCTAGAAAAGCCTTATTACTCGGTTTAAATGCCTTTATAATTCCATTATTGAATTTATTTTCAATTTTTTTTACATTTTCTGATTAAAACATATTGTAATTGTTTGTTTGCCTCGGGAAACATGGAGCAAAACCCATCCATTGTCAAGAATAGATCATTTATAGTCACTTATGCCTAAAAAAGCCTTATTACTCGGTTTAAATGCCTTTACAATCCCATTATTGAATTTATTTTGATTTTTTTTTTCATTTTTTGATTAAAACATATTGTAATTGATTGTTTGCCTCGGGAAACATGGAGCGAAAGCCATCCATTTTCAAGAAAAGATCATTTATAGTCACTCATGCCTAGAAAAGCCTCATTTCTCGGTTTAAATGCCTTTATAATCCCATTATTGAATTTATTTTTAATTTTTTTTGCATTTTTTGATTAAAACATATTGTAATTGTTTGTTTGCCTCGGGAAACATGGAGCAAAACCCATCCATTGTCAAGAATAGATCATTTATAGTCACTTATGCCTAAAAAAGCCTTATTACTCGGTTTAAATGCCTTTATAATCCCATTATTGAATTTATTTTGAATTTTTTTTACATTTTTTGATGAAAACAGATTGTAATTGATTGTTTGCCTCGGGAAACATGGATCGAAAGCCATCCATTTTCAAGAAAATATCATTTATAGTCACTCATGCCCAGAAAAGCCTCATTTCTCGGTTTAAATGCCTTTATAATCCCATTATTGAATTTATTTTCAATTTTTTTTACATTTTTTGATTAAAACATATTGTAATTGTTTGTTTGCCTCGGGAAACATGGAGCAAAACCCATCCATTGTCAAGAATAGATCATTTATAATCACTTATGCCAAAAATAGCCTTATTACTCGGTTTTAATGCCTTTATAATCCCATTATTGAATTTATTTTGAATTGTTTTTACATTTTTTGATTAAAACAGATTGTAATTGATTGTTTTCCTCGGGAAACATGGAGCGAAAGCCATCCACTGTCAAGAAAAGATCATTTATACTCACTCATGCCTAGAAAAGCCTTATTACTCGGTTTAAATGCCTTTATAATCTCATTATTGAATTTATTGTGAATTTTTTTTATATTTTTTTGATTAAAACAGATTGTAATTGATTGTTTGCCTCGGGAAATATGGAGCGAAAGCCATCCATTGTCAAGAAAAGATCATTTATAGTCACTCATGCCTAGAAAAGCCTTATTACTCGGTTTAAATGCCTTTATAATCCCATTATTGAATTTATTTTGAATTGTTTTTACATTTTTTGATTAAAACAGATTGTAATTGATTGTTTGCCTCGGGAAACATGGAGCGAAAGCCATCCATTTTCAAGAAAAGATCATTTATAGTCACTAATGCCTAGAAAAGCCTCATTTCTCGGTTTAAATGCCTTTATAATCCCATTATTGAATTTATTTTCAATTTTTTTTACATTTTTTGATTAAAACATATTGTAATTGTTTGTTTGCCTCGGGAAACATGGAGCAAAACCCATCCATTGTCAAGAATAGATCATTTATAGTCACTTATGCCAAAAAAAGCCTTATTACTCGGTTTTAATGCCTTTATAATCCCATTATTGAATTTATTTTGAATTTTTTTTACATTTTTTGATTAAAACATATTATAATTGATTGTTTGCCTCGGGAAACATGGAGCGAAAGCCATCCATTGTCAAGAAAAGATCATTTATAGCCACTCATGCCTAGAAAAGCCTTATTACTCGGTTTAAATGCATTTATAATCCCATTATTGAATTTATTTTGAATTGTTTTTACATTTTTTGATTAAAACATATTGTAATTGATTGTTTGCCTCGGGAAACATGGAGCGAAAGACATCCATTGTCAAGAAAAGATCATTTATAGTCACTCATGCCTAGAAAAGCCTTATTACTCGGTTTAAATGCCTTAATAATCTCATTATTGAATTTATTTTGAATTTTTTTTACATTTTTTGATTAAAACATATTGTAATTGATTGTTTGCCTCGGGAAACATGGAGCAAAACCCATCCATTGTCAAGAATAGATCATTTATAGTCACTTATGCCTAGAAAAGCCTTATTACTCGGTTTAAATGCTTTTATAATCCCATTATTGAATTTATTTTGATTTTTTTTTTCATTTTTTGATTAAAACAGATTGTAATTGATTGTTTGCCTCGGGAAACATGGAGCGAAAGCCATCCATTTTCAAGAAAAGATCATTTATAGTCACTCATGCCTAGAAAAGCCTCATTTCTCGGTTTAAATGCCTTTATAATCCCATTATTGAATTTATTTTCAATTTTTTTTACAGTTTTTGATTAAAACATATTGTAATTGTTTGTTTGCCTCGGGAAACATGGAGCGAGAGCCATCCATTGTCAAGAAAAGATCATTTATAGTCACTCATGCCTCGAAAAGCCTTATTACTTAGTTTAAATGCCTTTATAATCCCATTATTGAATTTATTTTGAATTGTTTTTACATTTTTTGATTAAAACAGATTGTAATTGATTGTTTGCCTCGGGAAACATGGAGCGAAAGCCATCCATTGTCAAGAAAAGATCATTTATAGTCACTCATGCCTAGAAAAGCCTTATTACTCGGTTTAAATGCCTTTATAATCTCATTATTGAATTTATTTTGAATTGTTTTTACGTTTTTTGATTAAAACATATTGTAATTGATTGTGTGCCTCGGGAAACATGGAGCAAAACCCATCCATTGTCAAGAATAGATCATTTATAGTCACTTATGCCTAGAAAAGCCTTATTACTCGGTTTAAATGCTTTTATAATCCCATTATTGAATTTATTTTGAATTGTTTTTACATTTTTTGATTAAAACAGATCTTAATTGATTGTTTGCCTCGGGAAACATGGAGCGAAAGCCATCCATTGTCAAGAAAAGATCATTTATAGTCACTCATGCCTCGAAAAGCCTTATTACTTAGTTTAAATGCCTTTATAATCCCATTATTGAATTTATTTTGAATTGTTTTTACGTTTTTTGATTAAAACAGATTGTAATTGATTGTTTGCCTCGGGAAATATGCAGCGAAAGCCATCCATTGTCAAGAAAAGATCATTTATAGTCACTCATCCCTAGAAAAGCCTTATTACTCGGTTTAAATGCCTTTATAATCCCATTATTGAATTTATTTTGAATTGTTTTTACATTTTTTGATTAAAACAGATTGTAATTGATTGTTTGCCTCGGGAAACATGGAGCGAAAGCCATCCATTTTCAAGAAAAGATCATTTATAGCCACTCATGCCTAGAAAAGCCTTATTACTCGGTTTAAATGCATTTATAATCCCATTATTGAATTTATTTTGATTTTTTTTTTCATTTTTTGATTAAAACAGATTGTAATTGATTGTTTGCCTCGGGAAACATGGAGCGAAAGCCATCCATTTTCAAGAAAAGATCATTTATAGTCACTCATGCCTAGAAAAGCCTCATTTCTCGGTTTAAATGCCTTTATAATCCCATTATTGAATTTATTTTCAATTTTTTTTACAGTTTTTGATTAAAACATATTGTAATTGTTTTTTTGCCTCGGGAAACATGGAGCGAAAGCCATCCATTGTCAAGAAAAGATCATTTATAGTCACTCATGCCTCGAAAAGCCTTATTACTTAGTTTAAATGCCTTTATAATCCCATTATTGAATTTATTTTGAATTGTTTTTACATTTTTTGATTAAAACAGATTGTAATTGATTATTTGCCTCGGGAAACATGGAGCGAAAGCCATCCATTGTCAAGAAAAGATCATTTATAGTCACTCATGCCTAGAAAAGCCTTATTACTCGGTTTAAATGCGTTTATAATCTCATTATTGAATTTATTTTGAATTTTTTTTACATTTTTTGATTAAAACATATTGTAATTGATTGTGTGCCTCGGGAAACATGGAGCAAAACCCATCCATTGTCAAGAATAGATCATTTATAGTCACTTATGCCTAGAAAAGCCTTATTACTCGGTTTAAATGCTTTTATAATCCCATTATTGAATTTATTTTGAATTGTTTTTACATTTTTTGATTAAAACAGATCTTAATTGATTGTTTGCCTCGGGAAACATGGAGCGAAAGCCATCCATTGTCAAGAAAAGATCATTTATAGTCACTCATGCCTCAAAAAGCCTTATTACTTAGTTTAAATGCCTTTATAATCCCATTATTGAATTTATTTTGAATTGTTTTTACATTTTTTGATTAAAACAGATTGTAATTGATTGTTTGCCTCGGGAAATATGGAGCGAAAGCCATCCATTGTCAAGAAAAGATCATTTATAGTCACTCATGCCTAGAAAAGCCTTATTACTCGGTTTAAATGCCTTTATAATCCCATTATTGAATTTATTTTGAATTGTTTTTACATTTTTTGATTAAAACAGATTGTAATTGATTGTTTGCCTCGGGAAACATGGAGCGAAAGCCATCCATTTTCAAGAAAAGATCATTTATAGTCACTCATGCCTAGAAAAGCCTCATTTCTCGGTTTAAATGCCTTTATAATCCCATTATTGAATTTATTTTCAATTTTTTTTACATTTTTTGATTAAAACATATTGTAATTGTTTGTTTGCCTCGGGAAACATGGAGCAAAACCCATCCATTGTCAAGAATAGATCATTTATAGTCACTTATGCCTAGAAAAGCCTTATTACTCGGTTTAAATGCTATTATAATCCCATTATTGAATTTATTTTGAATTGTTTTTAAATTTTATGATTAAAACAGATTGTAATTGATTGTTTGCCTCGGGAAACATGGAGCTAAAGCCATCCATTGTCAAGAAAAGATCATTTATAGTCACTCATGCCTAGAAAAGCCTTATTACTCGGTTTAAATGCCTTTATAATCCCATTATTGAATTTATTTTGAATTGTTTTTACATTTTTTGATTAAAACAGATTGTAATTGATTGTTTTCCTCGGGAAACATGGAGCGAAAGCCATCCACTGTCAAGAAAAGATCATTTATACTCACTCATGCCTAGAAAAGCCTTATTACTCGGTTTAAATGCCTTTATAATCTCATTATTGAATTTATTTTGAATTTTTTTTATATTTTTTTGATTAAAACAGATTGTAATTGATTGTTTGCCTCGGGAAATATGGAGCGAAAGCCATCCATTGTCAAGAAAAGATCATTTATAGTCACTCATGCCTAGAAAAGCCTTATTACTCGGTTTAAATGCCTTTATAATCCCATTATTGAATTTATTTTGAATTGTTTTTACATTTTTTGATTAAAACAGATTGTAATTGATTGTTTGCCTCGGGAAACATGGAGCGAAAGCCATCCATTTTCAAGAAAAGATCATTTATAGTCACTAATGCCTAGAAAAGCCTCATTTCTCGGTTTAAATGCCTTTATAATCCCATTATTGAATTTATTTTCAATTTTTTTTACATTTTTTGATTAAAACATATTGTAATTGTTTGTTTGCCTCGGGAAACATGGAGCAAAACCCATCCATTGTCAAGAATAGATCATTTATAGTCACTTATGCCAAAAAAAGCCTTATTACTCGGTTTTAATGCCTTTATAATCCCATTATTGAATTTATTTTGAATTTTTTTTACATTTTTTGATTAAAACATATTATAATTGATTGTTTGCCTCGGGAAACATGGAGCGAAAGCCATCCATTGTCAAGAAAAGATCATTTATAGCCACTCATGCCTAGAAAAGCCTTATTACTCGGTTTAAATGCATTTATAATCCCATTATTGAATTTATTTTGAATTGTTTTTACATTTTTTGATTAAAACATATTGTAATTGATTGTTTGCCTCGGGAAACATGGAGCGAAAGACATCCATTGTCAAGAAAAGATCATTTATAGTCACTCATGCCTAGAAAAGCCTTATTACTCGGTTTAAATGCCTTAATAATCTCATTATTGAATTTATTTTGAATTTTTTTTACATTTTTTGATTAAAACATATTGTAATTGATTGTTTGCCTCGGGAAACATGGAGCAAAACCCATCCATTGTCAAGAATAGATCATTTATAGTCACTTATGCCTAGAAAAGCCTTATTACTCGGTTTAAATGCTTTTATAATCCCATTATTGAATTTATTTTGATTTTTTTTTTCATTTTTTGATTAAAACAGATTGTAATTGATTGTTTGCCTCGGGAAACATGGAGCGAAAGCCATCCATTTTCAAGAAAAGATCATTTATAGTCACTCATGCCTAGAAAAGCCTCATTTCTCGGTTTAAATGCCTTTATAATCCCATTATTGAATTTATTTTCAATTTTTTTTACAGTTTTTGATTAAAACATATTGTAATTGTTTGTTTGCCTCGGGAAACATGGAGCGAGAGCCATCCATTGTCAAGAAAAGATCATTTATAGTCACTCATGCCTCGAAAAGCCTTATTACTTAGTTTAAATGCCTTTATAATCCCATTATTGAATTTATTTTGAATTGTTTTTACATTTTTTGATTAAAACAGATTGTAATTGATTGTTTGCCTCGGGAAACATGGAGCGAAAGCCATCCATTGTCAAGAAAAGATCATTTATAGTCACTCATGCCTAGAAAAGCCTTATTACTCGGTTTAAATGCCTTTATAATCTCATTATTGAATTTATTTTGAATTGTTTTTACGTTTTTTGATTAAAACATATTGTAATTGATTGTGTGCCTCGGGAAACATGGAGCAAAACCCATCCATTGTCAAGAATAGATCATTTATAGTCACTTATGCCTAGAAAAGCCTTATTACTCGGTTTAAATGCTTTTATAATCCCATTATTGAATTTATTTTGAATTGTTTTTACATTTTTTGATTAAAACAGATCTTAATTGATTGTTTGCCTCGGGAAACATGGAGCGAAAGCCATCCATTGTCAAGAAAAGATCATTTATAGTCACTCATGCCTCGAAAAGCCTTATTACTTAGTTTAAATGCCTTTATAATCCCATTATTAAATTTATTTTGAATTGTTTTTACGTTTTTTGATTAAAACAGATTGTAATTGATTGTTTGCCTCGGGAAATATGGAGCGAAAGCCATCCATTGTCAAGAAAAGATCATTTATAGTCACTCATCCCTAGAAAAGCCTTATTACTCGGTTTAAATGCCTTTATAATCCCATTATTGAATTTATTTTGAATTGTTTTTACATTTTTTGATTAAAACAGATTGTAATTGATTGTTTGCCTCGGGAAACATGGAGCGAAAGCCATCCATTTTCAAGAAAAGATCATTTATAGCCACTCATGCCTAGAAAAGCCTTATTACTCGGTTTAAATGCATTTATAATCCCATTATTGAATTTATTTTGATTTTTTTTTCATTTTTTGATTAAAACAGATTGTAATTGATTGTTTGCCTCGGGAAACATGGAGCGAAAGCCATCCATTTTCAAGAAAAGATCATTTATAGTCACTCATGCCTAGAAAAGCCTCATTTCTCGGTTTAAATGCCTTTATAATCCCATTATTGAATTTATTTTCAATTTTTTTTACAGTTTTTGATTAAAACATATTGTAATTGTTTTTTTGCCTCGGGAAACATGGAGCGAAAGCCATCCATTGTCAAGAAAAGATCATTTATAGTCACTCATGCCTCGAAAAGCCTTATTACTTAGTTTAAATGCCTTTATAATCCCATTATTGAATTTATTTTGAATTGTTTTTACATTTTTTGATTAAAACAGATTGTAATTGATTATTTGCCTCGGGAAACATGGAGCGAAAGCCATCCATTGTCAAGAAAAGATCATTTATAGTCACTCATGCCTAGAAAAGCCTTATTACTCGGTTTAAATGCGTTTATAATCTCATTATTGAATTTATTTTGAATTTTTTTTACATTTTTTGATTAAAACATATTGTAATTGATTGTGTGCCTCGGGAAACATGGAGCAAAACCCATCCATTGTCAAGAATAGATCATTTATAGTCACTTATGCCTAGAAAAGCCTTATTACTCGGTTTAAATGCTTTTATAATCCCATTATTGAATTTATTTTGAATTGTTTTTACATTTTTTGATTAAAACAGATCTTAATTGATTGTTTGCCTCGGGAAACATGGAGCGAAAGCCATCCATTGTCAAGAAAAGATCATTTATAGTCACTCATGCCTCAAAAAGCCTTATTACTTAGTTTAAATGCCTTTATAATCCCATTATTGAATTTATTTTGAATTGTTTTTACATTTTTTGATTAAAACAGATTGTAATTGATTGTTTGCCTCGGGAAATATGGAGCGAAAGCCATCCATTGTCAAGAAAAGATCATTTATAGTCACTCATGCCTAGAAAAGCCTTATTACTCGGTTTAAATGCCTTTATAATCCCATTATTGAATTTATTTTGAATTGTTTTTACATTTTTTGATTAAAACAGATTGTAATTGATTGTTTGCCTCGGGAAACATGGAGCGAAAGCCATCCATTTTCAAGAAAAGATCATTTATAGTCACTCATGCCTAGAAAAGCCTCATTTCTCGGTTTAAATGCCTTTATAATCCCATTATTGAATTTATTTTCAATTTTTTTTACATTTTTCGATTAAAACATATTGTAATTGTTTGTTTGCCTCGGGAAACATGGAGCAAAACCCATCCATTGTCAAGAATAGATCATTTATAGTCACTTATGCCAAAAAAAGCCTTATTACTCGGTTTTAATGCCTTTATAATCCCATTATTGAATTTATTTTGAATTTTTTTTACATTTTTTGATTAAAACATATTATAATTGATTGTTTGCCTCGGGAAACATGGAGCGAAAGCCATCCATTGTCAAGAAAAGATCATTTATAGCCACTCATGCCTAGAAAAGCCTTATTACTCGGTTTAAATGCATTTATAATCCCATTATTGAATTTATTTTGAATTGTTTTTACATTTTTTGATTAAAACAGATTGTAATTGATTGTTTGCCTCAGGAAACATGGAGCGAAAGACATCCAATGTCAAGAAAAGATCATTTATAGTCACTCATGCCTAGAAAAGCCTTATTACTCGGTTTAAATGCCTTTATAATCTCATTATTGAATTTATTTTGAATTTTTTTTACATTTTTTGATTAAAACATATTGTAATTGATTGTTTGCCTCGGGAAACATGGAGCAAAACCCATCCATTGTCAAGAATAGATCATTTATAGTCACTTATGCCTAGAAAAGCCTTATTACTCGGTTTAAATGCTTTTATAATCCCATTATTGAATTTATTTTGAATTGTTTTTACATTTTTTGATTCAAACAGATCTTAATTGATTGTTTGCCTCGGGAAACATGGAGCGAAACCCATCCATTGTCAAGAAAAGATCATTTATAGTCACTCATGCCTCGAAAAGCCTTATTACTTAGTTTAAATGCCTTTATAATCCCATTATTGAATTTATTTTGAATTGTTTTTACATTTTTTGATTAAAACCGATTGTAATTGATTGTTTGCCTCGGGAAATATGGAGCGAAAGCCATCCATTGTCAAGAAAAGATCATTTATAGTCACTCATGCCTAGAAAAGCCTTATTACTCGGTTTAAATGCCTTTATAATCCCATTATTGAATTTATTTTGAATTGTTTTTACCTTTTTTGATTAAAACAGATTGTAATTGATTGTTTGCCTCGGGAAACATGGAGCGAAAGCCATCCATTTTCAAGAAAAGATCATTTATAGTCACTCATGCCTAGAAAAGCCTCATTTCTCGGTTTAAATGCCTTTATAATCCCATTATTGAATTTATTTTCAATTTTTTTTACATTTTTTGATTAAAACATATTGTAATTGTTTGTTTGCCTCGGGAAACATGGAGCAAAACCCATCCATTGTCAAGAATAGATCATTTATAGTCACTTATGCCTAGAAAAGCCTTATTACTCGGTTTAAATGCTATTATAATCCCATTATTGAATTTATTTTGAATTGTTTTTAAATTTTATGATTAAAACAGATTGTAATTGATTGTTTGCCTCGGGAAACATGGAGCTAAAGCCATCCATTGTCAAGAAAAGATCATTTATAGTCACTCATGCCTAGAAAAGCCTTATTACTCGGTTTAAATGCCTTTATAATCCCATTATTGAATTTATTTTGAATTTTTTTTACATTTTTTGGTTAAAACATATTGTAATTGATTGTTTGCCTCGGGAAATATGGAGCGAAAGCCATCCATTGTCAAGAAAAGATCATTTATAGTCACTCATGCCTAGAAAAGCCTTATTACTCGGTTTAAATGCCTTTATAATCCCATTATTGAATTTATTTTGAATTTTTTTTACATTTTTTGATTAAAACAGATTGTAATTGATTGTTTACCTCGGGAAACATGGAGCGAAAGCCATCCATAGTCAAGAAAAGTTCATTTATAGTCACTTATGCCTAGCAAAGCCTTATTACTCGGTTTAAATGCCTTTATAATCCCATTATTGAATTTATTTTGAATTGTTTTTACATTTTTTGATTAAAATAGATTGTAATTGATTGTTTGCCCCGGGAAACATGGAGCGAAAGCCATCCATTTTCAAGAAAAGATCATTTATAGTCACTCATGCCTAGAAAAGCCTCATTTCTCGGTTTAAATGCCTTTATAATCCCATTATTGAATTTATTTTCAATTTTTTTTACAGTTTTTGATTAAAACATATTGTAATTGTTTGTTTGCCTCGGGAAACATGGAGCAAAACCCATCCATTGTCAAGAATAGATCATTTATAGTCACTTATGCCTAAAAAAGCTTTATTACTCGGTTTAAATGCCTTTATAATCCCATTATTGAATTTATTTTGAATTTTTTTTACATTTTTTGATTAAAACATATTGTAATTGATTGTTTGCCTCGGGAAACATGGAGCGAAAGCCATCCATTGTCAAGAAAATATCATTTATAGTCACTCATGCCTAGAAAAGCCTTATTACTCGGTTTAAATGCCTTTATAATCCCATTATTGAATTTATTTTGAATTTTTTTTACATTTTTTGATTAAAACAGATTGTAATTGATTGTTTGCCTCGGGAAACGTGGAGCGAAAGCCATCCATAGTGAAGAAAAGTTCATTTATAGTCACTTATTCCTAGCAAAGCCTTATTACTCGGTTTAAATGCCTTTATAATCCCATTATTGAATTTATTTTGAATTGTTTTTACATTTTTTGATTAAAACAGATTGTAATTGATTGTTTGCCTCGGGAAACATGGAGCGAAAGCCATCCATTGTCAAGAAAAGATCATTTATAGTCACTCATGCCTAGAAAAGCCTTATTACTCGGTTTAAATGCCTTTATAATCCCATTATTGAATTTATTTTGAATTGTTTTTATATTTTTTGATTAAAACAGATTGTAATTGATTGTTTGCCGTGGGAAACATGGAGCGAAAGCCATCCATTGTCAAGAAAAGATCATTTATAGTCACTCATGCCTAGAAAAGCCTTATTACTCGGTTTAAATGCCTTTATAATCCCATTATTGAATTTATTTTGAATTTTTTTTACATTTTTTGATTAAAACAGAGTGTAATTGATTGTTTACCTCGGGAAATATGGAGCGAAAGCCATCCATTGCCAAGAAAAGATCATTTATAGTCACTCATGCCTAGAAAAGCCTTATTACTCGGTTTAAATGCCTTTATAATCCCATTATTGAATTTATTTTGAATTGTTTTTACATTTTTTGATTAAAACAGATTGTAATTGATTATTTGCCTCGGGAAACATGGAGCGAAAGCCATCCATTGTCAAGAAAAGATCATTTATAGCCACTCATGCCTAGAAAAGCCTTATTACTCGGTTTAAATGCCTTTATAATCCCATTATTGAATTTATTTTGAATTGTTTTTATATTTTTTGATTAAAACAGATTGTAATTGATTGTTTGCCGTGGGAAACATGGAGCGAAAGCCATCCATTGTCAAGAAAAGTTCATTTATAGTCACTCATGCCTAGAAAAGCCTTATTACTCGGTTTAAATGCCTTTATAATCCCATTATTGAATTTATTTTGAATTTTTTTTACATTTTTGATTAAAACAGATTGTAATTGATTGCTTACCTTGGGAAACATGGAGCGAAAGCCATCCATAGTCAAGAAAAGTTCATTTATAGTCACTTATGCCTAGCAAAGCCTTATTACTCGGTTTAAATGCCTTTATAATCCCATTATTGAATTTATTTTCAATTTTTTTTACATTTTTTGATTAAAACAGATTGTAATTGATTGTTTGCCTCGGGAAACATGGAGCGAAATCCATCCATTGTCAAGAAAAGATCATTTATAGCCACTCATGCCTAGAAAAGGCTTATTACTTGGTTTAAATGCCTTTATAATCCCATTATTGAATTTATTTTGAATTGTTTTTACATTTTTTGATTAAAACATATTGTAATTAATTGTTTGCCTCGGGAAACATGGAGCGAAAGCCATCCATAGTGAAGAAAAGTTCATTTATAGTCACTTATGCCTCGCAAAGCCTTATTACTCGGTTTAAATGCCTTTATAATCCTATTATTGAATTTATTTTGAATTTTTTTAACATTTTTTGATTAAAACAGATTGTAATTGATTGTTTGCCTCGGGAAACATGGAGCGAAAGCCATCCATTGTCAAGAAAAGATCATTTATAGCCACTCATGCCTAGAAAAGCCTTATTACTCGGTTTAAATGCGTTTATAATCCCATTATTGAATTTATTTTGAATTGTTTTTATATTTTTTGGTTAAAACATATTGTAATTGAATTTTTGCCGTGGGAAACATGGAGCGAAAGCCATCCATTGTCAAGAAAAGATCATTTATAGTCACTCATGCCTAGAAAAGCCTTATTACTCGGTTTAAATGCCTTTATAATCGCATTATTGAATTTATTTTGAATTTTTTTTACATTTTTGATTAAAACAGATTGTAATTGATTGTTTACCTTGGGAAACATGGAGCGAAAGCCATCCATAGTCAAGAAAAGTTCATTTATAGTCACTTATGCCTAGCAAAGCCTTATTACTCGGTTTAAATGCCTTTATAATCCCATTATTGAATTTATTTTGAATTTTTTTTACATTTTTTGATTAAAACATATTGTAATTGATTGTTTGCCTCGGGAAACATGGAGCAAAACCCATCCATTGTCAAGAATAAATCATTTATAGTCACTCATGCCTAGAAAAGACTTATTACTCGGTTTAAATGCTTTTATAATCCCATTATTGAATTTATTTTGAATTTTTTTTACATTTTTTGATTAAAACATATTGTAATTGATTGTTTGCCTCGGCAAACATGGAGCGAAAGCCATCCATAGTCAAGAAAAGTTCATTTATAGTCACTTATACCTAGCAAAGCCTTATTACTCGATTTAAATGCCTTTATAATCCCATTATTGAATTTATTTTGAATTGTTTTTACATTTTTTGATTAAAACAGATTGTAATTGATTGTTTGCCTCGGGAAACATGGAGCGAAATCCATCCATTGTCAAGAAAAGATCATTTATAGCCACTCATGCCTAGAAAAGCCTTATTACTCGGTTTAAATGCCTTTATAATCCCATTATTGAATTTATTTTGAATTGTTTTTACATTTTTTGATTAAAACAGATTGTAATTAATTGTTTGCCTCGGGAAACATGGAGCGAAAGCCATCCATAGTGAAGAAAAGTTCATTTATAGTCACTTATGCCTAGCAAAGCCTTATTACTCGGTTTAAATGCCTTTATAATCCCATTATTGAATTTATTTTGAATTTTTTTTACATTTTTTGATTAAAACAGATTGTAATTGATTGTTTGCCTCGGGAAACATGGAGCGAAAGCCATCCATTGTCAAGAAAAGATCATTTATAGCCACTCATGCCTAGAAAAGCCTTATTACTCGGTTTAAATGCCTTTATAATCCCATTATTGAATTTATTTTGAATTGTTTTTATATTTTTTGGTTAAAACATATTGTAATTGATTGTTTGCCGTGGGAAACATGGAGCGAAAGCCATCCATTGTCAAGAAAAGATCATTTATAGTCACTCATGCCTAGAAAAGCCTTATTACTCGGTTTAAATGCCTTTATAATCCCATTATTGAATTTATTTTGAATTTTTTTTACATTTTTGATTAAAACAGATTGTAATTGATTGTTTACCTTGGGAAACATGGAGCGAAAGCCATCCATAGTCAAGAAAAGTTCATTTATAGTCACTTATGCCTAGCAAAGCCTTATTACTCGGTTTAAATGCCTTTATAATCCCATTATTGAATTTATTTTGAATTTTTTTTACATTTTTTGATTAAAACATATTGTAATTGATTGTTTGCCTCGGGAAACATGGAGCAAAACCCATCCATTGTCAAGAATAAATCATTTATAGTCACTCATGCCTAGAAAAGACTTATTACTCGGTTTAAATGCTTTTATAATCCCATTATTGAATTTATTTTGAATTTTTTTTACATTTTTTGATTAAAACAGATTGTAATTGATTGTTTGCCTCGGGAAACATGGAGCGAAAGCCATCCATAGTCAAGAAAAGTTCATTTATAGTCACTTATACCTAGCAAAGCCTTATTACTCGATTTAAATGCCTTTATAATCCCATTATTGAATTTATTTTGAATTGTTTTTACATTTTTTGATTAAAACAGATTGTAATTGATTGTTTGCCTCGGGAAACATGGAGCGAAATCCATCCATTGTCAAGAAAAGATCATTTATAGCCACTCATGCCTAGAAAAGCCTTATTACTCGGTTTAAATGCCTTTATAATCCCATTATTGAATTTATTTTGAATTGTTTTTACATTTTTTGATTAAAACAGATTGTAATTGATTGTTTGCCTCGGGAAACATGGAGCGAAAGCCATCCATAGCGAAGAAAAGTTCATTTATAGTCACTTATGCCTAGCAAAGCCTTATTACTCGGTTTAAATGCCTTTATAATCCCATTATGGAATTTATTTTGAATTGTTTTTACATTTTTTGATTAAAACAGATTGTAATTGATTGTTTGCCTCGGGAAACATGGAGTGAAAGCCATCCATTGTCAAGAAAAGATCATTTATAGTCACTCATGCCTAGAAAAGCCTTATTACTCGGTTTAAATGCCTTTATAATCCCATTATTGAATTTATTTTGAATTGTTTTTACATTTTTTGATTAAAACAGATTGTAATTGATTGTTTGCCTCGGGAAACATGGAGCGAAAGCCATCCATTTTCAAGAAAAGATCATTTATAGTCACTCATGCCTAGAAAAGCCTCATTTTTCGGTTTAAATGCCTTTATAATCCCATTATTGAATTTATTTTCAATTTTTTTTACATTTTTTGATTAAAACATATTGTAATTGTTTGTTTGCCTCGGGAAACATGGAGCAAAACCCATCCATTGTCAAGAATAGATCATTTATAGTCACTTATGCCTAAAAAAGCCTTATTACTCGGTTTAAATGCCTTTATAATCCCATTATTGAATTTATTTTCAATTTTTTTTACATTTTTTGATTAAAACATATTGTAATTGTTTGCTTGCCTCGGGAAACATGGAGCAAAACCCATCCATTGTCAAGAATAGATCATTTATAGTCACTTATGCCTAAAAAAGCCTTATTACTCGGTTTAAATGCCTTTATAATCCCATTATTGAATTTATTTTGAATTTTTTTTACATTTTTTGATTAAAACATATTGTAATTGATTGTTTGCCTCGGGAAACATGGAGCGAAAGCCATCCATTATCAAGAAAAGATCATTTATAGCCACTCATGCCTAGAAAAGCTTTATTACTCGGTTTAAATGCATTTATAATCCCATTATTGAATTTATTTTGAATTGTTTTTACATTTTTTGATTAAAACAGATTGTAATTGATTGTTTGCCTCGGGAAACATGGAGCGAAAGCCATCCATTGTCAAGAAAAGATCATTTATAGTCACTCATGCCTAGAAAAGACTTATTACTCGGTTTAAATGCCTTTATAATCTCATTATTGAATTTATTTTGAATTTTTTTTACATTTTTTGATTAAAACATATTGTAATTGATTGTTTGCCTCGGGAAACATGGAGCAAAACCCATCCATTGTCAAGAATAGATCATTTATAGTCACTTATGCCTAGAAAAGCCTTATTACTCGGTTTAAATGCTTTTATAATCCCATTATTGAATTTTATTTTGAATTGTTTTTACATTTTTTGATTAAAACAGATCTTAATTGATTGTTTGGCTCGGGAAACATGGAGCGAAAGCCATCCATTGTCAAGAAAAGATCATTTATAGTCACTCATGCCTAGAAAAGCCTTATTACTCGGTTTAAATCTCTTTATAATCCCATTATTGAATTTATTTTGAATTGTTTTTATATTTTTTGATTAAAACAGATTGTAATTGATTGTTTGCCTCGGGAAACATGGAGCGAAAGCCATCCATAGTCAAGAAAAGTTCATTTATAGTCACTTATGCCTAGCAAAGCCTTATTACTCGGTTTAAATGCCTTTATAATCCCATTATTGAATTTATTTTGAATTGTTTTTACATTTTTTGATTAAAACAGATTGTAATTGATTGTTTGCCTCGGGAAACATGGAGCGAAACCCATCCATTTTCAAGAAAAGATCATTTATAGTCACTCATGCCTAGAAAAGCCTCATTTCTCGGTTTAAATGCCTTTATAATCCCATTATTGAATTTATTTTCAATTTTTTTTACAGTTTTTGATTAAAACATATTGTAATTGATTGTTTACCTCGGGAAACATGGAGCGAAAGCCATCCATAGTCAAAAAAGGTCATTTATAGTCACTTATGCCTAGCAAAGCCTTATTACTCGGTTTAAATGCCTTTATAATCCCATTATTGAATTTATTTTGAATTTTTTTTACATTTTTTGATTAAAACAGATTGTAATTGATTGTTTGCCTCGGGAAACATGGAGCGAAACCCATCCATTGTCAAGAATAAATCATTTATAGTCACTCATGCCTAGAAAAGACTTATTACTCGGTTTAAATGCTTTTATAATCCCATTATTGAATTTATTTTGAATTTTTTTTACATTTTTTGATTAAAACAGATTGTAATTGATTGTTTGCCTCGGGAAACATGGAGCGAAAGCCATCCATAGTCAAGAAAAGTTCATTTATAGTCACTTATACCTAGCAAAGCCTTATTACTCGATTTAAATGCCTTTATAATCCCATTATTGAATTTATTTTGAATTGTTTTTACATTTTTTGATTAAAACAGATTGTAATTGATTGTTTGCCTCGGGAAACATGGAGCGAAATCCATCCATTGTCAAGAAAAGATCATTTATAGCCACTCATGCCTAGAAAAGCCTTATTACTCGGTTTAAATGCCTTTATAATCCCATTATTGAATTTATTTTGAATTGTTTTTACATTTTTTGATTAAAACAGATTGTAATTGATTGTTTGCCTCGGGAAACATGGAGCGAAAGCCATCCATAGCGAAGAAAAGTTCATTTATAGTCACTTATGCCTAGCAAAGCCTTATTACTCGGTTTAAATGCCTTTATAATCCCATTATGGAATTTATTTTGAATTGTTTTTACATTTTTTGATTAAAACAGATTGTAATTGATTGTTTGCCTCGGGAAACATGGAGTGAAAGCCATCCATTGTCAAGAAAAGATCATTTATAGTCACTCATGCCTAGAAAAGCCTTATTACTCGGTTTAAATGCCTTTATAATCCCATTATTGAATTTATTTTGAATTTTTTTTACATTTTTGATTAAAACAGATTGTAATTGATTGTTTACCTTGGGAAACATGGAGCGAAAGCCATCCATAGTCAAGAAAAGTTCATTTATAGTCACTTATGCCTAGCAAAGCCTTATTACTCGGTTTAAATGCCTTTATAATCCCATTATTGAATTTATTTTGAATTTTTTTTACATTTTTTGATTAAAACATATTGTAATTGATTGTTTGCCTCGGGAAACATGGAGCAAAACCCATCCATTGTCAAGAATAAATCATTTATAGTCACTCAGGCCTAGAAAAGACTTATTACTCGGTTTAAATGCTTTTATAATCCCATTATTGAATTTATTTTGAATTTTTTTTACATTTTTTGATTAAAACAGATTGTAATTGATTGTTTGCCTCGGGAAACATGGAGCGAAAGCCATCCATAGTCAAGAAAAGTTCATTTATAGTCACTTATACCTAGCAAAGCCTTATTACTCGATTTAAATGCCTTTATAATCCCATTATTGAATTTATTTTGAATTGTTTTTACATTTTTTGATTAAAACAGATTGTAATTGATTGTTTGCCTCGGGAAACATGGAGCGAAATCCATCCATTGTCAAGAAAAGATCATTTATAGCCACTCATGCCTAGAAAAGCCTTATTACTCGGTTTAAATGCCTTTATAATCCCATTATTGAATTTATTTTGAATTGTTTTTACATTTTTTGATTAAAACAGATTGTAATTGATTGTTTGCCTCGGGAAACATGGAGCGAAAGCCATCCATAGCGAAGAAAAGTTCATTTATAGTCACTTATGCCTAGCAAAGCCTTATTACTCGGTTTAAATGCCTTTATAATCCCATTATGGAATTTATTTTGAATTGTTTTTACATTTTTTGATTAAAACAGATTGTAATTGATTGTTTGCCTCGGGAAACATGGAGTGAAAGCCATCCATTGTCAAGAAAAGATCATTTATAGTCACTCATGCCTAGAAAAGCCTTATTACTCGGTTTAAATGCCTTTATAATCCCATTATTGAATTTATTTTGAATTGTTTTTACATTTTTTGATTAAAACAGATTGTAATTGATTGTTTGCCTCGGGAAACATGGAGCGAAAGCCATCCATTTTCAAGAAAAGATCATTTATAGTCACTCATGCCTAGAAAAGCCTCATTTTTCGGTTTAAATGCCTTTATAATCCCATTATTGAATTTATTTTCAATTTTTTTTACATTTTTTGATTAAAACATATTGTAATTGTTTGTTTGCCTCGGGAAACATGGAGCAAAACCCATCCATTGTCAAGAATAGATCATTTATAGTCACTTATGCCTAAAAAAGCCTTATTACTCGGTTTAAATGCCTTTATAATCCCATTATTGAATTTATTTTCAATTTTTTTTACATTTTTTGATTAAAACATATTGTAATTGTTTGCTTGCCTCGGGAAACATGGAGCAAAACCCATCCATTGTCAAGAATAGATCATTTATAGTCACTTATGCCTAAAAAAGCCTTATTACTCGGTTTAAATGCCTTTATATTCCCATTATTGAATTTATTTTGAATTTTTTTTACATTTTTTGATTAAAACATATTGTAATTGATTGTTTGCCTCGGGAAACATGGAGCGAAAGCCATCCATTATCAAGAAAAGATCATTTATAGCCACTCATGCCTAGAAAAGCTTTATTACTCGGTTTAAATGCATTTATAATCCCATTATTGAATTTATTTTGAATTGTTTTTACATTTTTTGATTAAAACAGATTGTAATTGATTGTTTGCCTCGGGAAACATGGAGCGAAAGCCATCCATTGTCAAGAAAAGATCATTTATAGTCACTCATGCCTAGAAAAGCCTTATTACTCGGTTTAAATGCCTTTATAATCTCATTATTGAATTTATTTTGAATTTTTTTTACATTTTTTGATTAAAACATATTGTAATTGATTGTTTGCCTCGGGAAACATGGAGCAAAACCCATCCATTGTCAAGAATAGATCATTTATAGTCACTTATGCCTAGAAAAGCCTTATTACTCGGTTTAAATGCTTTTATAATCCCATTATTGAATTTTATTTTGAATTGTTTTTACATTTTTTGATTAAAACAGATCTTAATTGATTGTTTGGCTCGGGAAACATGGAGCGAAAGCCATCCATTGTCAAGAAAAGATCATTTATAGTCACTCATGCCTAGAAAAGCCTTATTACTCGGTTTAAATATCTTTATAATCCCATTATTGAATTTATTTTGAATTGTTTTTATATTTTTTGATTAAAACAGATTGTAATTGATTGTTTGCCTCGGGAAACATGGAGCGAAAGCCATCCATAGTCAAGAAAAGTTCATTTATAGTCACTTATGCCTAGCAAAGCCTTATTACTCGGTTTAAATGCCTTTATAATCCCATTATTGAATTTATTTTGAATTGTTTTTACATTTTTTGATTAAAACAGATTGTAATTGATTGTTTGCCTCGGGAAACATGGAGCGAAACCCATCCATTTTCAAGAAAAGATCATTTATAGTCACTCATGCCTAGAAAAGCCTCATTTCTCGGTTTAAATGCCTTTATAATCCCATTATTGAATTTATTTTCAATTTTTTTTACAGTTTTTGATTAAAACATATTGTAATTGTTTGTTTGCCTCGGGAAACATGGAGCAAAACCCATCCATTGTCAAGAATAGATCATTTATAGTCACTTATGCCTAAAAAAGCCTTATTACTCGGTTTAAATGCCTTTATAATCCCATTATTGAATTTATTTTGAATTTTTTTTACATTTTTTGATTAAAACATATTGTAATTGATTGTTTGCCTCGGGAAACATGGAGCGAAAGCCATCCATTGTCAAGAAAAGATCATTTATAGCCACTCATGCCTAGAAAAGCCTTATTACTCGGTTTAAATGCCTTTATAATCCCATTATTGAATTTATTTTGAATTGTTTTTATATTTTTTGATTAAAACAGATTGTAATTGATTGTTTGCCATGGGAAACATGGAGCGAAAGCCATCCATTGTCAAGAAAAGATCATTTATAGTCACTCATGCCTAGAAAAGCCTTATTACTCGGTTTAAATGCCTTTATAATCCCATTATTGAATTTATTTTGAATTTTTTTTACATTTTTGATTAAAACAGATTGTAATTGATTGCTTACCTTGGGAAACATGGAGCGAAAGCCATCCATAGTCAA
Source organism: Theobroma cacao (assembly GCF_053813885.1). Classification (NCBI taxonomy): domain Eukaryota; kingdom Viridiplantae; phylum Streptophyta; class Magnoliopsida; order Malvales; family Malvaceae; genus Theobroma; species Theobroma cacao. The sequence continues at coordinate 28,268,205 of NC_142645.1, read as the reverse complement.
GAAAAGTTCATTTATAGTCACTTATGCCTAGGAAAGCCTTATTACTCGGTTTAAATGCCTTTATAATCCCATTATTGAATTTATTTTGAATTTTTTTTACATTTTTTGATTAAAACAGATTGTAATTGATTGTTTGCCTCGGGAAACATGGAGCGAAATCCATCCATTGTCAAGAAAAGATCATTTATAGCCACTCATGCCTAGAAAAGGCTTATTACTTGGTTTAAATGCCTTTATAATCCCATTATTGAATTTATTTTGAATTGTTTTTACATTTTTTGATTAAAACAGATTGTAATTAATTGTTTGCCTCGGGAAACATGGAGCGAAAGCCATCCATAGTGAAGAAAAGTTCATTTATAGTCACTTATGCCTAGCAAAGCCTTATTACTCGGTTTAAATGCCTTTATAATCCCATTATTGAATTTATTTTGAATTTTTTTTACATTTTTTGATTAAAACAGATTGTAATTGATTGTTTGTCGTGGGAAACATGGAGCGAAAGCCATCCATTGTCAAGAAAAGATCATTTATAGTCACTCATGCCTTGAAAAGCCTTATTACTCGGTTTAAATGCCTTTATAATCCCATTATTGAATTTATTTTGAATTTTTTTTACATTTTTTGATTAAAACAGAGTGTAATTGATTGTTTACCTCGGGAAATATGGAGCGAAAGCCATCCATTGCCAAGAAAAGATCATTTATAGTCACTCATGCCTAGAAAAGCCTTATTACTCGGTTTAAATGCCTTTATAATCCCATTATTGAATTTATTTTGAATTGTTTTTACATTTTTTGATTAAAACAGATTGTAATTGATTATTTGCCTCGGGAAACATGGAGCGAAAGCCATCCATTGTCAAGAAAAGATCATTTATAGCCACTCATGCCTAGAAAAGCCTTATTACTCGGTTTAAATGCCTTTATAATCCCATTATTGAATTTATTTTGAATTGTTTTTATATTTTTTGATTAAAACAGATTGTAATTGATTGTTTGCCGTGGGAAACATGGAGCGAAAGCCATCCATTGTCAAGAAAAGATCATTTATAGTCACTCATGCCTAGAAAAGCCTTATTACTCGGTTTAAATGCCTTTATAATCCCATTATTGAATTTATTTTGAATTTTTTTTACATTTTTGATTAAAACAGATTGTAATTGATTGCTTACCTTGGGAAACATGGAGCGAAAGCCATCCATAGTCAAGAAAAGTTCATTTATAGTCACTTATGCCTAGCAAAGCCTTATTACTCGGTTTAAATGCCTTTATAATCCCATTATTGAATTTATTTTGAATTTTTTTTACATTTTTTGATTAAAACAGATTGTAATTGATTGTTTGCCTCGGGAAACATGGAGCGAAATCCATCCATTGTCAAGAAAAGATCATTTATAGCCACTCATGCCTAGAAAAGGCTTATTACTTGGTTTAAATGCCTTTATAATCCCATTATTGAATTTATTTTGAATTGTTTTTACATTTTTTGATTAAAACAGATTGTAATTAATTGTTTGCCTCGGGAAACATGGAGCGAAAGCCATCCATAGTGAAGAAAAGTTCATTTATAGTCACTTATGCCTAGCAAAGCCTTATTACTCGGTTTAAATGCCTTTATAATCCCATTATTGAATTTATTTTGAATTTTTTTTACATTTTTTGATTAAAACAGATTGTAATTGATTGTTTGCCTCGGGAAACATGGAGCGAAAGCCATCCATTGTCAAGAAAAGATCATTTATAGCCACTCATGCCTAGAAAAGCCTTATTACTCGGTTTAAATGCCTTTATAATCCCATTATTGAATTTATTTTGAATTGTTTTTATATTTTTTGGTTAAAACATATTGTAATTGATTGTTTGCCGTGGGAAACATGGAGCGAAAGCCATCCATTGTCAAGAAAAGATCATTTATAGTCACTCATGCCTAGAAAAGCCTTATTACTCGGTTTAAATGCCTTTATAATCCCATTATTGAATTTATTTTGAATTTTTTTTACATTTTTGATTAAAACAGATTGTAATTGATTGTTTACCTTTGGAAACATGGAGCGAAAGCCATCCGTAGTCAAGAAAAGTTCATTTATAGTCACTTATGCCTAGCAAAGCCTTATTACTCGGTTTAAATGCCTTTATAATCCCATTATTGAATTTATTTTGAATTTTTTTTACATTTTTTGATTAAAACATATTGTAATTGATTGTTTGCCTCGGGAAACATGGAGCAAAACCCATCCATTGTCAAGAATAAATCATTTATAGTCACTCATGCCTAGAAAAGACTTATTACTCGGTTTAAATGCTTTTATAATCCCATTATTGAATTTATTTTGAATTTTTTTTACATTTTTTGATTAAAACAGATTGTAATTGATTGTTTGCCTCGGGAAACATGGAGCGAAAGCCATCCATAGTCAAGAAAAGTTCATTTATAGTCACTTATACCTAGCAAAGCCTTATTACTCGATTTAAATGCCTTTATAATCCCATTATTGAATTTATTTTGAATTGTTTTTACATTTTTTGATTAAAACAGATTGTAATTGATTGTTTGCCTCGGGAAACATGGAGCGAAATCCATCCATTGTCAAGAAAAGATCATTTATAGCCACTCATGCCTAGAAAAGCCTTATTACTCGATTTAAATGCCTTTATAATCCCATTATTGAATTTATTTTGAATTGTTTTTACATTTTTTGATTAAAACAGATTGTAATTGATTGTTTGCCTCGGGAAACATGGAGCGAAAGCCATCCATAGCGAAGAAAAGTTCATTTATAGTCACTTATGCCTAGCAAAGCCTTATTACTCGGTTTAAATGCCTTTATAATCCCATTATGGAATTTATTTTGAATTGTTTTTACATTTTTTGATTAAAACAGATTGTAATTGATTGTTTGCCTCGGGAAACATGGAGTGAAAGCCATCCATTGTCAAGAAAAGATCATTTATAGTCACTCATGCCTAGAAAAGCCTTATTACTCGGTTTAAATGCCTTTATAATCCCATTATTGAATTTATTTTGAATTGTTTTTACATTTTTTGATTAAAACAGATTGTAATTGATTGTTTGCCTCGGGAAACATGGAGCGAAAGCCATCCATTTTCAAGAAAAGATCATTTATAGTCACTCATGCCTAGAAAAGCCTCATTTTTCGGTTTAAATGCCTTTATAATCCCATTATTGAATTTATTTTCAATTTTTTTTACATTTTTTGATTAAAACATATTGTAATTGTTTGTTTGCCTCGGGAAACATGGAGCAAAACCCATCCATTGTCAAGAATAGATCATTTATAGTCACTTATGCCTAAAAAAGCCTTATTACTCGGTTTAAATGCCTTTATAATCCCATTATTGAATTTATTTTCAATTTTTTTTACATTTTTTGATTAAAACATATTGTAATTGTTTGCTTGCCTCGGGAAACATGGAGCAAAACCCATCCATTGTCAAGAATAGATCATTTATAGTCACTTATGCCTAAAAAAGCCTTATTACTCGGTTTAAATGCCTTTATAATCCCATTATTGAATTTATTTTGAATTTTTTTTACATTTTTTGATTAAAACATATTGTAATTGATTGTTTGCCTCGGGAAACATGGAGCGAAAGCCATCCATTATCAAGAAAAGATCATTTATAGCCACTCATGCCTAGAAAAGCTTTATTACTCGGTTTAAATGCATTTATAATCCCATTATTGAATTTATTTTGAATTGTTTTTACATTTTTTGATTAAAACAGATTGTAATTGATTGTTTGCCTCGGGAAACATGGAGCGAAAGCCATCCATTGTCAAGAAAAGATCATTTATAGTCACTCATGCCTAGAAAAGACTTATTACTCGGTTTAAATGCCTTTATAATCTCATTATTGAATTTATTTTGAATTTTTTTTACATTTTTTGATTAAAACATATTGTAATTGATTGTTTGCCTCGGGAAACATGGAGCAAAACCCATCCATTGTCAAGAATAGATCATTTATAGTCACTTATGCCTAGAAAAGCCTTATTACTCGGTTTAAATGCTTTTATAATCCCATTATTGAATTTTATTTTGAATTGTTTTTACATTTTTTGATTAAAACAGATCTTAATTGATTGTTTGGCTCGGGAAACATGGAGCGAAAGCCATCCATTGTCAAGAAAAGATCATTTATAGTCACTCATGCCTAGAAAAGCCTTATTACTCGGTTTAAATCTCTTTATAATCCCATTATTGAATTTATTTTGAATTGTTTTTATATTTTTTGATTAAAACAGATTGTAATTGATTGTTTGCCTCGGGAAACATGGAGCGAAAGCCATCCATAGTCAAGAAAAGTTCATTTATAGTCACTTATGCCTAGCAAAGCCTTATTACTCGGTTTAAATGCCTTTATAATCCCATTATTGAATTTATTTTGAATTGTTTTTACATTTTTTGATTAAAACAGATTGTAATTGATTGTTTGCCTCGGGAAACATGGAGCGAAACCCATCCATTTTCAAGAAAAGATCATTTATAGTCACTCATGCCTAGAAAAGCCTCATTTCTCGGTTTAAATGCCTTTATAATCCCATTATTGAATTTATTTTCAATTTTTTTTACAGTTTTTGATTAAAACATATTGTAATTGATTGTTTACCTCGGGAAACATGGAGCGAAAGCCATCCATAGTCAAAAAAGGTCATTTATAGTCACTTATGCCTAGCAAAGCCTTATTACTCGGTTTAAATGCCTTTATAATCCCATTATTGAATTTATTTTGAATTTTTTTTACATTTTTTGATTAAAACAGATTGTAATTGATTGTTTGCCTCGGGAAACATGGAGCGAAACCCATCCATTGTCAAGAATAAATCATTTATAGTCACTCATGCCTAGAAAAGACTTATTACTCGGTTTAAATGCTTTTATAATCCCATTATTGAATTTATTTTGAATTTTTTTTACATTTTTTGATTAAAACAGATTGTAATTGATTGTTTGCCTCGGGAAACATGGAGCGAAAGCCATCCATAGTCAAGAAAAGTTCATTTATAGTCACTTATACCTAGCAAAGCCTTATTACTCGATTTAAATGCCTTTATAATCCCATTATTGAATTTATTTTGAATTGTTTTTACATTTTTTGATTAAAACAGATTGTAATTGATTGTTTGCCTCGGGAAACATGGAGCGAAATCCATCCATTGTCAAGAAAAGATCATTTATAGCCACTCATGCCTAGAAAAGCCTTATTACTCGGTTTAAATGCCTTTATAATCCCATTATTGAATTTATTTTGAATTGTTTTTACATTTTTTGATTAAAACAGATTGTAATTGATTGTTTGCCTCGGGAAACATGGAGCGAAAGCCATCCATAGCGAAGAAAAGTTCATTTATAGTCACTTATGCCTAGCAAAGCCTTATTACTCGGTTTAAATGCCTTTATAATCCCATTATGGAATTTATTTTGAATTGTTTTTACATTTTTTGATTAAAACAGATTGTAATTGATTGTTTGCCTCGGGAAACATGGAGTGAAAGCCATCCATTGTCAAGAAAAGATCATTTATAGTCACTCATGCCTAGAAAAGCCTTATTACTCGGTTTAAATGCCTTTATAATCCCATTATTGAATTTATTTTGAATTTTTTTTACATTTTTGATTAAAACAGATTGTAATTGATTGTTTACCTTGGGAAACATGGAGCGAAAGCCATCCATAGTCAAGAAAAGTTCATTTATAGTCACTTATGCCTAGCAAAGCCTTATTACTCGGTTTAAATGCCTTTATAATCCCATTATTGAATTTATTTTGAATTTTTTTTACATTTTTTGATTAAAACATATTGTAATTGTTTGTTTGCCTCGGGAAACATGGAGCAAAACCCATCCATTGTCAAGAATAGATCATTTATAGTCACTTATGCCTAAAAAAGCCTTATTACTCGGTTTAAATGCCTTTATAATCCCATTATTGAATTTATTTTCAATTTTTTTTACATTTTTTGATTAAAACATATTGTAATTGATTGTTTGCCTCGGGAAACATGGAGCAAAACCCATCCATTGTCAAGAATAGATCATTTATAGTCACTTATGCCTAGAAAAGCCTTATTACTCGGTTTAAATGCCTTTATAATCCCATTATTGAATTTATTTTCAATTTTTTTTACATTTTTTGATTAAAACATATTGTAATTGATTGTTTGCCTCGGGAAACATGGAGCAAAACCCATCCATTGTCAAGAATAGATCATTTATAGTCACTTATGCCTAGAAAAGCCTTATTACTCGGTTTAAATGCTTTTATAATCCCATTATTGAATTTTATTTTGAATTGTTTTTACATTTTTTGATTAAAATAGATCTTAATTGATTGTTTGCCTCGGGAAACATGGAGCGAAAGCCATCCATTGTCAAGAAAAGATCATTTATAGTCACTCATGCCTAGAAAAGCCTTATTACTCGGTTTAAATCTCTTTATAATCCCATTATTGAATTTATTTTGAATTGTTTTTATATTTTTTGATTAAAACAGATTGTAATTGATTGTTTGCCTCGGGAAACATGGAGCGAAAGCCATCCATAGTCAAGAAAAGTTCATTTATAGTCACTTATGCCTAGCAAAGCCTTATTACTCGGTTTAAATGCCTTTATAATCCCATTATTGAATTTATTTTGAATTGTTTTTACATTTTTTGATTAAAACAGATTGTAATTGATTGTTTGCCTCGGGAAACATGGAGCGAAACCCATCCATTTTCAAGAAAAGATCATTTATAGTCACTCATGCCTAGAAAAGCCTCATTTCTCGGTTTAAATGCCTTTATAATCCCATTATTGAATTTATTTTCAATTTTTTTTACAGTTTTTGATTAAAACATATTGTAATTGTTTGTTTGCCTCGGGAAACATGGAGCAAAACCCATCCATTGTCAAGAATAGATCATTTATAGTCACTTATGCCTAAAAAAGCCTTATTACTCGGTTTAAATGCCTTTATAATCCCATTATTGAATTTATTTTGAATTTTTTTTACATTTTTTGATTAAAACATATTGTAATTGATTGTTTGCCTCGGGAAACATGGAGCGAAAGCCATCCATTGTCAAGAAAAGATCATTTATAGCCACTCATGCCTAGAAAAGCCTTATTACTCGGTTTAAATGCCTTTATAATCCCATTATTGAATTTATTTTGAATTGTTTTTATATTTTTTGATTAAAACAGATTGTAATTGATTGTTTGCCGTGGGAAACATGGAGCGAAAGCCATCCATTGTCAAGAAAAGATCATTTATAGTCACTCATGCCTAGAAAAGCCTTATTACTCGGTTTAAATGCCTTTATAATCCCATTATTGAATTTATTTTGAATTTTTTTTACATTTTTGATTAAAACAGATTGTAATTGATTGCTTACCTTGGGAAACATGGAGCGAAAGCCATCCATAGTCAAGAAAAGTTCATTTATAGTCACTTATGCCTAGCAAAGCCTTATTACTCGGTTTAAATGCCTTTATAATCCCATTATTGAATTTATTTTGAATTTTTTTTACATTTTTTGATTAAAACAGATTGTAATTGATTGTTTGCCTCGGGAAACATGGAGCGAAATCCATCCATTGTCAAGAAAATATCATTTATAGCCACTCATGCCTAGAAAAGGCTTATTACTTGGTTTAAATGCCTTTATAATCCCATTATTGAATTTATTTTGAATTGTTTTTACATTTTTTGATTAAAACAGATTGTAATTAATTGTTTGCCTCGGGAAACATGGAGCGAAAGCCATCCATAGTGAAGAAAAGTTCATTTATAGTCACTTATGCCTAGCAAAGCCTTATTACTCGGTTTAAATGCCTTTATAATCCCATTATTGAATTTATTTTGTATTTTTTTTACATTTTTTGATTAAAACAGATTGTAATTGATTGTTTGTCGTGGGAAACATGGAGCGAAAGCCATCCATTGTCAAGAAAAGATCATTTATAGTCACTCATGCCTAGAAAAGCCTTATTACTCGGTTTAAATGCCTTTATAATCCCATTATTGAATTTATTTTGAATTTTTTTTACATTTTTTGATTAAAACAGAGTGTAATTGATTGTTTACCTCGGGAAATATGGAGCGAAAGCCATCCATTGCCAAGAAAAGATCATTTATAGTCACTCATGCCTAGAAAAGCCTTATTACTCGGTTTAAATGCCTTTATAATCCCATTATTGAATTTATTTTGAATTGTTTTTACATTTTTTGATTAAAACAGATTGTAATTGATTATTTGCCTCGCGAAACATGGAGCGAAAGCCATCCATTGTCAAGAAAAGATCATTTATAGCCACTCATGCCTAGAAAAGCCTTATTACTCGGTTTAAATGCCTTTATAATCCCATTATTGAATTTATTTTGAATTGTTTTTATATTTTTTGATTAAAACAGATTGTAATTGATTGTTTGCCGTGGGAAACATGGAGCGAAAGCCATCCATTGTCAAGAAAAGATCATTTATAGTCACTCATGCCTAGAAAAGCCTTATTACTCGGTTTAAATGCCTTTATAATCCCATTATTGAATTTATTTTGAATTTTTTTTACATTTTTGATTAAAACAGATTGTAATTGATTGCTTACCTTGGGAAACATGGAGCGAAAGCCATCCATAGTCAAGAAAAGTTCATTTATAGTCACTTATGCCTAGCAAAGCCTTATTACTCGGTTTAAATGCCTTTATAATCCCATTATTGAATTTATTTTGAATTTTTTTTACATTTTTTGATTAAAACAGATTGTAATTGATTGTTTGTCGTGGGAAACATGGAGCGAAAGCCATCCATTGTCAAGAAAAGATCATTTATAGTCACTCATGCCTAGAAAAGCCTTATTACTCGGTTTAAATGCCTTTATAATCCCATTATTGAATTTATTTTGAATTGTTTTTACATTTTTTGATTAAAACAGATTGTAATTGATTATTTGCCTCGGGAAACATGGAGTGAAAGCCATCCATTGTCAAGAAAAGATCATTTATAGCCACTCATGCCTAGAAAAGCCTTATTACTCGGTTTAAATGCCTTTATAATCCCATTATTGAATTTATTTTGAATTGTTTTTATATTTTTTGATTAAAACAGATTGTAATTGATTGTTTGCCGTGGGAAACATGGAGCGAAAGCCATCCATTGTCAAGAAAAGATCATTTATAGTCACTCATGCCTAGAAAAGCCTTATTACTCGGTTTAAATGCCTTTATAATCCCATTATTGAATTTATTTTGAATTTTTTTTACATTTTTGATTAAAACAGATTGTAATTGATTGCTTACCTTGGGAAACATGGAGCGAAAGCCATCCATAGTCAAGAAAAGTTCATTTATAGTCACTCATGCCTAGCAAAGCCTTATTACTCGGTTTAAATGCCTTTATAATCCCATTATTGAATTTATTTTGAATTTTTTTTACATTTTTTGATTAAAACATATTGTAATTGATTGTTTGCCTCGGGAAACATGGAGCAAAACCCATCCATTGTCAAGAATAAATCATTTATAGTCACTCATGCCTAGAAAAGACTTATTACTCGGTTTAAATGCTTTTATAATCCCATTATTGAATTTATTTTGAATTTTTTTTACATTTTTTGATTAAAACAGATTGTAATTGATTGTTTGCCTCGGGAAACATGGAGCGAAAGCCATCCATAGTCAAGAAAAGTTCATTTATAGTCACTTATACCTAGCAAAGCCTTATTACTCGATTTAAATGCCTTTATAATCCCATTATTGAATTTATTTTGAATTGTTTTTACATTTTTTGATTAAAACAGATTGTAATTGATTGTTTGCCTCGGGAAACATGGAGCGAAATCCATCCATTGTCAAGAAAAGATCATTTATAGCCACTCATGCCTAGAAAAGCCTTATTACTCGGTTTAAATGCCTTTATAATCCCATTATTGAATTTATTTTGAATTGTTTTTACATTTTTTGATTAAAACAGATTGTAATTGATTGTTTGCCTCGGGAAACATGGAGCGAAAGCCATCCATAGCGAAGAAAAGTTCATTTATAGTCACTTATGCCTAGCAAAGCCTTATTACTCGGTTTAAATGCCTTTATAATCCCATTATGGAATTTATTTTGAATTGTTTTTACATTTTTTGATTAAAACAGATTGTAATTGATTGTTTGCCTCGGGAAACATGGAGTGAAAGCCATCCATTGTCAAGAAAAGATCATTTATAGTCACTCATGCCTAGAAAAGCCTTATTACTCGGTTTAAATGCCTTTATAATCCCATTATTGAATTTATTTTGAATTGTTTTTACATTTTTTGATTAAAACAGATTGTAATTGATTGTTTGCCTCGGGAAACATGGAGCGAAAGCCATCCATTTTCAAGAAAAGATCATTTATAGTCACTCATGCCTAGAAAAGCCTCATTTTTCGGTTTAAATGCCTTTATAATCCCATTATTGAATTTATTTTGAATTTTTTTTACATTTTTTGATTAAAACAGATTGTAATTGATTGTTTGCCTCGGGAAACATGGAGCGAAAGCCATCCATAGTCAAGAAAAGTTCATTTATAGTCACTTATACCTAGCAAAGCCTTATTACTCGATTTAAATGCCTTTATAATCCCATTATTGAATTTATTTTGAATTGTTTTTACATTTTTTGATTAAAACAGATTGTAATTGATTGTTTGCCTCGGGAAACATGGAGCGAAATCCATCCATTGTCAAGAAAAGATCATTTATAGCCACTCATGCCTAGAAAAGCCTTATTACTCGGTTTAAATGCCTTTATAATCCCATTATTGAATTTATTTTGAATTGTTTTTACATTTTTTGATTAAAACAGATTGTAATTGATTGTTTGCCTCGGGAAACATGGAGCGAAAGCCATCCATAGCGAAGAAAAGTTCATTTATAGTCACTTATGCCTAGCAAAGCCTTATTACTCGGTTTAAATGCCTTTATAATCCCATTATGGAATTTATTTTGAATTGTTTTTACATTTTTTGATTAAAACAGATTGTAATTGATTGTTTGCCTCGGGAAACATGGAGTGAAAGCCATCCATTGTCAAGAAAAGATCATTTATAGTCACTCATGCCTAGAAAAGCCTTATTACTCGGTTTAAATGCCTTTATAATCCCATTATTGAATTTATTTTGAATTGTTTTTACATTTTTTGATTAAAACAGATTGTAATTGATTGTTTGCCTCGGGAAACATGGAGCGAAAGCCATCCATTTTCAAGAAAAGATCATTTATAGTCACTCATGCCTAGAAAAGCCTCATTTTTCGGTTTAAAAGCCTTTATAATCCCATTATTGAATTTATTTTCAATTTTTTTTACATTTTTTGATTAAAACATATTGTAATTGTTTGTTTGCCTCGGGAAACATGGAGCAAAACCCATCCATTGTCAAGAATAGATCATTTATAGTCACTTATGCCTAAAAAAGCCTTATTACTCGGTTTAAATGCCTTTATAATCCCATTATTGAATTTATTTTCAATTTTTTTTACATTTTTTGATTAAAACATATTGTAATTGTTTGCTTGCCTCGGGAAACATGGAGCAAAACCCATCCATTGTCAAGAATAGATCATTTATAGTCACTTATGCCTAAAAAAGCCTTATTACTCGGTTTAAATGCCTTTATAATCCCATTATTGAATTTATTTTGAATTTTTTTTACATTTTTTGATTAAAACATATTGTAATTGATTGTTTGCCTCGGGAAACATGGAGCGAAAGCCATCCATTATCAAGAAAAGATCATTTATAGCCACTCATGCCTAGAAAAGCTTTATTACTCGGTTTAAATGCATTTATAATCCCATTATTGAATTTATTTTGAATTGTTTTTACATTTTTTGATTAAAACAGATTGTAATTGATTGTTTGCCTCGGGAAACATGGAGCGAAAGCCATCCATTGTCAAGAAAAGATCATTTATAGTCACTCATGCCTAGAAAAGACTTATTACTCGGTTTAAATGCCTTTATAATCTCATTATTGAATTTATTTTGAATTTTTTTTACATTTTTTGATTAAAACATATTGTAATTGATTGTTTGCCTCGGGAAACATGGAGCAAAACCCATCCATTGTCAAGAATAGATCATTTATAGTCACTTATGCCTAGAAAAGCCTTATTACTCGGTTTAAATGCTTTTATAATCCCATTATTGAATTTTATTTTGAATTGTTTTTACATTTTTTGATTAAAACAGATCTTAATTGATTGTTTGGCTCGGGAAACATGGAGCGAAAGCCATCCATTGTCAAGAAAAGATCATTTATAGTCACTCATGCCTAGAAAAGCCTTATTACTCGGTTTAAATCTCTTTATAATCCCATTATTGAATTTATTTTGAATTGTTTTTATATTTTTTGATTAAAACAGATTGTAATTGATTGTTTGCCTCGGGAAACATGGAGCGAAAGCCATCCATAGTCAAGAAAAGTTCATTTATAGTCACTTATGCCTAGCAAAGCCTTATTACTCGGTTTAAATGCCTTTATAATCCCATTATTGAATTTATTTTGAATTGTTTTTACATTTTTTGATTAAAACAGATTGTAATTGATTGTTTGCCTCGGGAAACATGGAGCGAAACCCATCCATTTTCAAGAAAAGATCATTTATAGTCACTCATGCCTAGAAAAGCCTCATTTCTCGGTTTAAATGCCTTTATAATCCCATTATTGAATTTATTTTCAATTTTTTTTACAGTTTTTGATTAAAACATATTGTAATTGATTGTTTACCTCGGGAAACATGGAGCGAAAGCCATCCATAGTCAAAAAAGGTCATTTATAGTCACTTATGCCTAGCAAAGCCTTATTACTCGGTTTAAATGCCTTTATAATCCCATTATTGAATTTATTTTGAATTTTTTTTACATTTTTTGATTAAAACAGATTGTAATTGATTGTTTGCCTCGGGAAACATGGAGCGAAACCCATCCATTGTCAAGAATAAATCATTTATAGTCACTCATGCCTAGAAAAGACTTATTACTCGGTTTAAATGCTTTTATAATCCCATTATTGAATTTATTTTGAATTTTTTTTACATTTTTTGATTAAAACAGATTGTAATTGATTGTTTGCCTCGGGAAACATGGAGCGAAAGCCATCCATAGTCAAGAAAAGTTCATTTATAGTCACTTATACCTAGCAAAGCCTTATTACTCGATTTAAATGCCTTTATAATCCCATTATTGAATTTATTTTGAATTGTTTTTACATTTTTTGATTAAAACAGATTGTAATTGATTGTTTGCCTCGGGAAACATGGAGCGAAATCCATCCATTGTCAAGAAAAGATCATTTATAGCCACTCATGCCTAGAAAAGCCTTATTACTCGGTTTAAATGCCTTTATAATCCCATTATTGAATTTATTTTGAATTGTTTTTACATTTTTTGATTAAAACAGATTGTAATTGATTGTTTGCCTCGGGAAACATGGAGCGAAAGCCATCCATAGCGAAGAAAAGTTCATTTATAGTCACTTATGCCTAGCAAAGCCTTATTACTCGGTTTAAATGCCTTTATAATCCCATTATGGAATTTATTTTGAATTGTTTTTACATTTTTTGATTAAAACAGATTGTAATTGATTGTTTGCCTCGGGAAACATGGAGTGAAAGCCATCCATTGTCAAGAAAAGATCATTTATAGTCACTCATGCCTAGAAAAGCCTTATTACTCGGTTTAAATGCCTTTATAATCCCATTATTGAATTTATTTTGAATTTTTTTTACATTTTTGATTAAAACAGATTGTAATTGATTGTTTACCTTGGGAAACATGGAGCGAAAGCCATCCATAGTCAAGAAAAGTTCATTTATAGTCACTTATGCCTAGCAAAGCCTTATTACTCGGTTTAAATGCCTTTATAATCCCATTATTGAATTTATTTTGAATTTTTTTTACATTTTTTGATTAAAACATATTGTAATTGATTGTTTGCCTCGGGAAACATGGAGCAAAACCCATCCATTGTCAAGAATAAATCATTTATAGTCACTCAGGCCTAGAAAAGACTTATTACTCGGTTTAAATGCTTTTATAATCCCATTATTGAATTTATTTTGAATTTTTTTTACATTTTTTGATTAAAACAGATTGTAATTGATTGTTTGCCTCGGGAAACATGGAGCGAAAGCCATCCATAGTCAAGAAAAGTTCATTTATAGTCACTTATACCTAGCAAAGCCTTATTACTCGATTTAAATGCCTTTATAATCCCATTATTGAATTTATTTTGAATTGTTTTTACATTTTTTGATTAAAACAGATTGTAATTGATTGTTTGCCTCGGGAAACATGGAGCGAAATCCATCCATTGTCAAGAAAAGATCATTTATAGCCACTCATGCCTAGAAAAGCCTTATTACTCGGTTTAAATGCCTTTATAATCCCATTATTGAATTTATTTTGAATTGTTTTTACATTTTTTGATTAAAACAGATTGTAATTGATTGTTTGCCTCGGGAAACATGGAGCGAAAGCCATCCATAGCGAAGAAAAGTTCATTTATAGTCACTTATGCCTAGCAAAGCCTTATTACTCGGTTTAAATGCCTTTATAATCCCATTATGGAATTTATTTTGAATTGTTTTTACATTTTTTGATTAAAACAGATTGTAATTGATTGTTTGCCTCGGGAAACATGGAGTGAAAGCCATCCATTGTCAAGAAAAGATCATTTATAGTCACTCATGCCTAGAAAAGCCTTATTACTCGGTTTAAATGCCTTTATAATCCCATTATTGAATTTATTTTGAATTGTTTTTACATTTTTTGATTAAAACAGATTGTAATTGATTGTTTGCCTCGGGAAACATGGAGCGAAACCCATCCATTTTCAAGAAAAGATCATTTATAGTCACTCATGCCTAGAAAAGCCTCATTTTTCGGTTTAAATGCCTTTATAATCCCATTATTGAATTTATTTTCAATTTTTTTTACATTTTTTGATTAAAACATATTGTAATTGTTTGTTTGCCTCGGGAAACATGGAGCAAAACCCATCCATTGTCAAGAATAGATCATTTATAGTCACTTATGCCTAAAAAAGCCTTATTACTCGGTTTAAATGCCTTTATAATCCCATTATTGAATTTATTTTCAATTTTTTTTACATTTTTTGATTAAAACATATTGTAATTGTTTGCTTGCCTCGGGAAACATGGAGCAAAACCCATCCATTGTCAAGAATAGATCATTTATAGTCACTTATGCCTAAAAAAGCCTTATTACTCGGTTTAAATGCCTTTATATTCCCATTATTGAATTTATTTTGAATTTTTTTTACATTTTTTGATTAAAACATATTGTAATTGATTGTTTGCCTCGGGAAACATGGAGCGAAAGCCATCCATTATCAAGAAAAGATCATTTATAGCCACTCATGCCTAGAAAAGCTTTATTACTCGGTTTAAATGCATTTATAATCCCATTATTGAATTTATTTTGAATTGTTTTTACATTTTTTGATTAAAACAGATTGTAATTGATTGTTTGCCTCGGGAAACATGGAGCGAAAGCCATCCATTGTCAAGAAAAGATCATTTATAGTCACTCATGCCTAGAAAAGCCTTATTACTCGGTTTAAATGCCTTTATAATCTCATTATTGAATTTATTTTGAATTTTTTTTACATTTTTTGATTAAAACATATTGTAATTGATTGTTTGCCTCGGGAAACATGGAGCAAAACCCATCCATTGTCAAGAATAGATCATTTATAGTCACTTATGCCTAGAAAAGCCTTATTACTCGGTTTAAATGCTTTTATAATCCCATTATTGAATTTTATTTTGAATTGTTTTTACATTTTTTGATTAAAACAGATCTTAATTGATTGTTTGGCTCGGGAAACATGGAGCGAAAGCCATCCATTGTCAAGAAAAGATCATTTATAGTCACTCATGCCTAGAAAAGCCTTATTACTCGGTTTAAATATCTTTATAATCCCATTATTGAATTTATTTTGAATTGTTTTTATATTTTTTGATTAAAACAGATTGTAATTGATTGTTTGCCTCGGGAAACATGGAGCGAAAGCCATCCATAGTCAAGAAAAGTTCATTTATAGTCACTTATGCCTAGCAAAGCCTTATTACTCGGTTTAAATGCCTTTATAATCCCATTATTGAATTTATTTTGAATTGTTTTTACATTTTTTGATTAAAACAGATTGTAATTGATTGTTTGCCTCGGGAAACATGGAGCGAAACCCATCCATTTTCAAGAAAAGATCATTTATAGTCACTCATGCCTAGAAAAGCCTCATTTCTCGGTTTAAATGCCTTTATAATCCCATTATTGAATTTATTTTCAATTTTTTTTACAGTTTTTGATTAAAACATATTGTAATTGTTTGTTTGCCTCGGGAAACATGGAGCAAAACCCATCCATTGTCAAGAATAGATCATTTATAGTCACTTATGCCTAAAAAAGCCTTATTACTCGGTTTAAATGCCTTTATAATCCCATTATTGAATTTATTTTGAATTTTTTTTACATTTTTTGATTAAAACATATTGTAATTGATTGTTTGCCTCGGGAAACATGGAGCGAAAGCCATCCATTGTCAAGAAAAGATCATTTATAGCCACTCATGCCTAGAAAAGCCTTATTACTCGGTTTAAATGCCTTTATAATCCCATTATTGAATTTATTTTGAATTGTTTTTATATTTTTTGATTAAAACAGATTGTAATTGATTGTTTGCCATGGGAAACATGGAGCGAAAGCCATCCATTGTCAAGAAAAGATCATTTATAGTCACTCATGCCTAGAAAAGCCTTATTACTCGGTTTAAATGCCTTTATAATCCCATTATTGAATTTATTTTGAATTTTTTTTACATTTTTGATTAAAACAGATTGTAATTGATTGCTTACCTTGGGAAACATGGAGCGAAAGCCATCCATAGTCAAGAAAAGTTCATTTATAGTCACTTATGCCTAGCAAAGCCTTATTACTCGGTTTAAATGCCTTTATAATCCCATTATTGAATTTATTTTGAATTTTTTTTACATTTTTTGATTAAAACAGATTGTAATTGATTGTTTGCCTCGGGAAACATGGAGCGAAATCCATCCATTGTCAAGAAAAGATCATTTATAGCCACTCATGCCTAGAAAAGGCTTATTACTTGGTTTAAATGCCTTTATAATCCCATTATTGAATTTATTTTGAATTGTTTTTACATTTTTTGATTAAAACAGATTGTAATTAATTGTTTGCCTCGGGAAACATGGAGCGAAAGCCATCCATAGTGAAGAAAAGTTCATTTATAGTCACTTATGCCTAGCAAAGCCTTATTACTCGGTTTAAATGCCTTTATAATCCCATTATTGAATTTATTTTGAATTTTTTTTACATTTTTTGATTAAAACAGATTGTAATTGATTGTTTGTCGTGGGAAACATGGAGCGAAAGCCATCCATTGTCAAGAAAAGATCATTTATAGTCACTCATGCCTTGAAAAGCCTTATTACTCGGTTTAAATGCCTTTATAATCCCATTATTGAATTTATTTTGAATTTTTTTTACATTTTTTGATTAAAACAGAGTGTAATTGATTGTTTACCTCGGGAAATATGGAGCGAAAGCCATCCATTGCCAAGAAAAGATCATTTATAGTCACTCATGCCTAGAAAAGCCTTATTACTCGGTTTAAATGCCTTTATAATCCCATTATTGAATTTATTTTGAATTGTTTTTACATTTTTTGATTAAAACAGATTGTAATTGATTATTTGCCTCGGGAAACATGGAGCGAAAGCCATCCATTGTCAAGAAAAGATCATTTATAGCCACTCATGCCTAGAAAAGCCTTATTACTCGGTTTAAATGCCTTTATAATCCCATTATTGAATTTATTTTGAATTGTTTTTATATTTTTTGATTAAAACAGATTGTAATTGATTGTTTGCCGTGGGAAACATGGAGCGAAAGCCATCCATTGTCAAGAAAAGATCATTTATAGTCACTCATGCCTAGAAAAGCCTTATTACTCGGTTTAAATGCCTTTATAATCCCATTATTGAATTTATTTTGAATTTTTTTTACATTTTTGATTAAAACAGATTGTAATTGATTGCTTACCTTGGGAAACATGGAGCGAAAGCCATCCATAGTCAAGAAAAGTTCATTTATAGTCACTTATGCCTAGCAAAGCCTTATTACTCGGTTTAAATGCCTTTATAATCCCATTATTGAATTTATTTTGAATTTTTTTTACATTTTTTGATTAAAACAGATTGTAATTGATTGTTTGCCTCGGGAAACATGGAGCGAAATCCATCCATTGTCAAGAAAAGATCATTTATAGCCACTCATGCCTAGAAAAGGCTTATTACTTGGTTTAAATGCCTTTATAATCCCATTATTGAATTTATTTTGAATTGTTTTTACATTTTTTGATTAAAACAGATTGTAATTAATTGTTTGCCTCGGGAAACATGGAGCGAAAGCCATCCATAGTGAAGAAAAGTTCATTTATAGTCACTTATGCCTAGCAAAGCCTTATTACTCG
Organism: Theobroma cacao; assembly: GCF_053813885.1. Taxonomy (NCBI): domain Eukaryota; kingdom Viridiplantae; phylum Streptophyta; class Magnoliopsida; order Malvales; family Malvaceae; genus Theobroma; species Theobroma cacao. The sequence continues at coordinate 28,249,653 of NC_142645.1, read as the reverse complement.
GTTTAAATGCCTTTATAATCCCATTATTGAATTTATTTTGAATTTTTTTTACATTTTTTGATTAAAACAGATTGTAATTGATTGTTTGCCTCGGGAAACATGGAGCGAAAGCCATCCATTGTCAAGAAAAGATCATTTATAGCCACTCATGCCTAGAAAAGCCTTATTACTCGGTTTAAATGCCTTTATAATCCCATTATTGAATTTATTTTGAATTGTTTTTATATTTTTTGGTTAAAACATATTGTAATTGATTGTTTGCCGTGGGAAACATGGAGCGAAAGCCATCCATTGTCAAGAAAAGATCATTTATAGTCACTCATGCCTAGAAAAGCCTTATTACTCGGTTTAAATGCCTTTATAATCCCATTATTGAATTTATTTTGAATTTTTTTTACATTTTTGATTAAAACAGATTGTAATTGATTGTTTACCTTTGGAAACATGGAGCGAAAGCCATCCGTAGTCAAGAAAAGTTCATTTATAGTCACTTATGCCTAGCAAAGCCTTATTACTCGGTTTAAATGCCTTTATAATCCCATTATTGAATTTATTTTGAATTTTTTTTACATTTTTTGATTAAAACATATTGTAATTGATTGTTTGCCTCGGGAAACATGGAGCAAAACCCATCCATTGTCAAGAATAAATCATTTATAGTCACTCATGCCTAGAAAAGACTTATTACTCGGTTTAAATGCTTTTATAATCCCATTATTGAATTTATTTTGAATTTTTTTTACATTTTTTGATTAAAACAGATTGTAATTGATTGTTTGCCTCGGGAAACATGGAGCGAAAGCCATCCATAGTCAAGAAAAGTTCATTTATAGTCACTTATACCTAGCAAAGCCTTATTACTCGATTTAAATGCCTTTATAATCCCATTATTGAATTTATTTTGAATTGTTTTTACATTTTTTGATTAAAACAGATTGTAATTGATTGTTTGCCTCGGGAAACATGGAGCGAAATCCATCCATTGTCAAGAAAAGATCATTTATAGCCACTCATGCCTAGAAAAGCCTTATTACTCGATTTAAATGCCTTTATAATCCCATTATTGAATTTATTTTGAATTGTTTTTACATTTTTTGATTAAAACAGATTGTAATTGATTGTTTGCCTCGGGAAACATGGAGCGAAAGCCATCCATAGCGAAGAAAAGTTCATTTATAGTCACTTATGCCTAGCAAAGCCTTATTACTCGGTTTAAATGCCTTTATAATCCCATTATGGAATTTATTTTGAATTGTTTTTACATTTTTTGATTAAAACAGATTGTAATTGATTGTTTGCCTCGGGAAACATGGAGTGAAAGCCATCCATTGTCAAGAAAAGATCATTTATAGTCACTCATGCCTAGAAAAGCCTTATTACTCGGTTTAAATGCCTTTATAATCCCATTATTGAATTTATTTTGAATTGTTTTTACATTTTTTGATTAAAACAGATTGTAATTGATTGTTTGCCTCGGGAAACATGGAGCGAAAGCCATCCATTTTCAAGAAAAGATCATTTATAGTCACTCATGCCTAGAAAAGCCTCATTTTTCGGTTTAAATGCCTTTATAATCCCATTATTGAATTTATTTTCAATTTTTTTTACATTTTTTGATTAAAACATATTGTAATTGTTTGTTTGCCTCGGGAAACATGGAGCAAAACCCATCCATTGTCAAGAATAGATCATTTATAGTCACTTATGCCTAAAAAAGCCTTATTACTCGGTTTAAATGCCTTTATAATCCCATTATTGAATTTATTTTCAATTTTTTTTACATTTTTTGATTAAAACATATTGTAATTGTTTGCTTGCCTCGGGAAACATGGAGCAAAACCCATCCATTGTCAAGAATAGATCATTTATAGTCACTTATGCCTAAAAAAGCCTTATTACTCGGTTTAAATGCCTTTATAATCCCATTATTGAATTTATTTTGAATTTTTTTTACATTTTTTGATTAAAACATATTGTAATTGATTGTTTGCCTCGGGAAACATGGAGCGAAAGCCATCCATTATCAAGAAAAGATCATTTATAGCCACTCATGCCTAGAAAAGCTTTATTACTCGGTTTAAATGCATTTATAATCCCATTATTGAATTTATTTTGAATTGTTTTTACATTTTTTGATTAAAACAGATTGTAATTGATTGTTTGCCTCGGGAAACATGGAGCGAAAGCCATCCATTGTCAAGAAAAGATCATTTATAGTCACTCATGCCTAGAAAAGCCTTATTACTCGGTTTAAATGCCTTTATAATCTCATTATTGAATTTATTTTGAATTTTTTTTACATTTTTTGATTAAAATATATTGTAATTGATTGTTTGCCTCGGGAAACATGGAGCAAAACCCATCCATTGTCAAGAATAGATCATTTATAGTCACTTATGCCTAGAAAAGCCTTATTACTCGGTTTAAATGCTTTTATAATCCCATTATTGAATTTTATTTTGAATTGTTTTTACATTTTTTGATTAAAATAGATCTTAATTGATTGTTTGCCTCGGGAAACATGGAGCGAAAGCCATCCATTGTCAAGAAAAGATCATTTATAGTCACTCATGCCTAGAAAAGCCTTATTACTCGGTTTAAATCTCTTTATAATCCCATTATTGAATTTATTTTGAATTGTTTTTATATTTTTTGATTAAAACAGATTGTAATTGATTGTTTGCCTCGGGAAACATGGAGCGAAAGCCATCCATAGTCAAGAAAAGTTCATTTATAGTCACTTATGCCTAGCAAAGCCTTATTACTCGGTTTAAATGCCTTTATAATCCCATTATTGAATTTATTTTGAATTGTTTTTACATTTTTTGATTAAAACAGATTGTAATTGATTGTTTGCCTCGGGAAACATGGAGCGAAACCCATCCATTTTCAAGAAAAGATCATTTATAGTCACTCATGCCTAGAAAAGCCTCATTTCTCGGTTTAAATGCCTTTATAATCCCATTATTGAATTTATTTTCAATTTTTTTTACAGTTTTTGATTAAAACATATTGTAATTGTTTGTTTGCCTCGGGAAACATGGAGCAAAACCCATCCATTGTCAAGAATAGATCATTTATAGTCACTTATGCCTAAAAAAGCCTTATTACTCGGTTTAAATGCCTTTATAATCCCATTATTGAATTTATTTTGAATTTTTTTTACATTTTTTGATTAAAACATATTGTAATTGATTGTTTGCCTCGGGAAACATGGAGCGAAAGCCATCCATTGTCAAGAAAAGATCATTTATAGCCACTCATGCCTAGAAAAGCCTTATTACTCGGTTTAAATGCCTTTATAATCCCATTATTGAATTTATTTTGAATTGTTTTTATATTTTTTGATTAAAACAGATTGTAATTGATTGTTTGCCGTGGGAAACATGGAGCGAAAGCCATCCATTGTCAAGAAAAGATCATTTATAGTCACTCATGCCTAGAAAAGCCTTATTACTCGGTTTAAATGCCTTTATAATCCCATTATTGAATTTATTTTGAATTTTTTTTACATTTTTGATTAAAACAGATTGTAATTGATTGCTTACCTTGGGAAACATGGAGCGAAAGCCATCCATAGTCAAGAAAAGTTCATTTATAGTCACTTATGCCTAGCAAAGCCTTATTACTCGGTTTAAATGCCTTTATAATCCCATTATTGAATTTATTTTGAATTTTTTTTACATTTTTTGATTAAAACAGATTGTAATTGATTGTTTGCCTCGGGAAACATGGAGCGAAATCCATCCATTGTCAAGAAAATATCATTTATAGCCACTCATGCCTAGAAAAGGCTTATTACTTGGTTTAAATGCCTTTATAATCCCATTATTGAATTTATTTTGAATTGTTTTTACATTTTTTGATTAAAACAGATTGTAATTAATTGTTTGCCTCGGGAAACATGGAGTGAAAGCCATCCATTGTCAAGAAAAGATCATTTATAGCCACTCATGCCTAGAAAAGCCTTATTACTCGGTTTAAATGCCTTTATAATCCCATTATTGAATTTATTTTGAATTGTTTTTATATTTTTTGATTAAAACAGATTGTAATTGATTGTTTGCCTCGGGAAACATGGAGCGAAAGCCATCCATAGCGAAGAAAAGTTCATTTATAGTCACTTATGCCTAGCAAAGCCTTATTACTCGGTTTAAATGCCTTTATAATCCCATTATGGAATTTATTTTGAATTGTTTTTACATTTTTTGATTAAAACAGATTGTAATTGATTGTTTGCCTCGGGAAACATGGAGTGAAAGCCATCCATTGTCAAGAAAAGATCATTTATAGTCACTCATGCCTAGAAAAGCCTTATTACTCGGTTTAAATGCCTTTATAATCCCATTATTGAATTTATTTTGAATTGTTTTTACATTTTTTGATTAAAACAGATTGTAATTGATTGTTTGCCTCGGGAAACATGGAGCGAAAGCCATCCATTTTCAAGAAAAGATCATTTATAGTCACTCATGCCTAGAAAAGCCTCATTTTTCGGTTTAAATGCCTTTATAATCCCATTATTGAATTTATTTTGAATTTTTTTTACATTTTTTGATTAAAACATATTGTAATTGTTTGTTTGCCTCGGGAAACATGGAGCAAAACCCATCCATTGTCAAGAATAGATCATTTATAGTCACTTATGCCTAAAAAAGCCTTATTACTCGGTTTAAATGCCTTTATAATCCCATTATTGAATTTATTTTCAATTTTTTTTACATTTTTTGATTAAAACATATTGTAATTGTTTGCTTGCCTCGGGAAACATGGAGCAAAACCCATCCATTGTCAAGAATAGATCATTTATAGTCACTTATGCCTAAAAAAGCCTTATTACTCGGTTTAAATGCCTTTATAATCCCATTATTGAATTTATTTTGAATTTTTTTTACATTTTTTGATTAAAACATATTGTAATTGATTGTTTGCCTCGGGAAACATGGAGCGAAAGCCATCCATTATCAAGAAAAGATCATTTATAGCCACTCATGCCTAGAAAAGCTTTATTACTCGGTTTAAATGCATTTATAATCCCATTATTGAATTTATTTTGAATTGTTTTTACATTTTTTGATTAAAACAGATTGTAATTGATTGTTTGCCTCGGGAAACATGGAGCGAAAGCCATCCATTGTCAAGAAAAGATCATTTATAGTCACTCATGCCTAGAAAAGCCTTATTACTCGGTTTAAATGCCTTTATAATCTCATTATTGAATTTATTTTGAATTTTTTTTACATTTTTTGATTAAAATATATTGTAATTGATTGTTTGCCTCGGGAAACATGGAGCAAAACCCATCCATTGTCAAGAATAGATCATTTATAGTCACTTATGCCTAGAAAAGCCTTATTACTCGGTTTAAATGCTTTTATAATCCCATTATTGAATTTTATTTTGAATTGTTTTTACATTTTTTGATTAAAATAGATCTTAATTGATTGTTTGCCTCGGGAAACATGGAGCGAAAGCCATCCATTGTCAAGAAAAGATCATTTATAGTCACTCATGCCTAGAAAAGCCTTATTACTCGGTTTAAATCTCTTTATAATCCCATTATTGAATTTATTTTGAATTGTTTTTATATTTTTTGATTAAAACAGATTGTAATTGATTGTTTGCCTCGGGAAACATGGAGCGAAAGCCATCCATAGTCAAGAAAAGTTCATTTATAGTCACTTATGCCTAGCAAAGCCTTATTACTCGGTTTAAATGCCTTTATAATCCCATTATTGAATTTATTTTGAATTGTTTTTACATTTTTTGATTAAAACAGATTGTAATTGATTGTTTGCCTCGGGAAACATGGAGCGAAACCCATCCATTTTCAAGAAAAGATCATTTATAGTCACTCATGCCTAGAAAAGCCTCATTTCTCGGTTTAAATGCCTTTATAATCCCATTATTGAATTTATTTTCAATTTTTTTTACAGTTTTTGATTAAAACATATTGTAATTGTTTGTTTGCCTCGGGAAACATGGAGCAAAACCCATCCATTGTCAAGAATAGATCATTTATAGTCACTTATGCCTAAAAAAGCCTTATTACTCGGTTTAAATGCCTTTATAATCCCATTATTGAATTTATTTTGAATTTTTTTTTCATTTTTTGATTAAAACATATTGTAATTGATTGTTTGCCTCGGGAAACATGGAGCGAAAGCCATCCATTGTCAAGAAAAGATCATTTATAGCCACTCATGCCTAGAAAAGCCTTATTACTCGGTTTAAATGCCTTTATAATCCCATTATTGAATTTATTTTGAATTGTTTTTATATTTTTTGATTAAAACAGATTGTAATTGATTGTTTGCCGTGGGAAACATGGAGCGAAAGCCATCCATTGTCAAGAAAAGATCATTTATAGTCACTCATGCCTAGAAAAGCCTTATTACTCGGTTTAAATGCCTTTATAATCCCATTATTGAATTTATTTTGAATTTTTTTTACATTTTTGATTAAAACAGATTGTAATTGATTGCTTACCTTGGGAAACATGGAGCGAAAGCCATCCATAGTCAAGAAAAGTTCATTTATAGTCACTTATGCCTAGCAAAGCCTTATTACTCGGTTTAAATGCCTTTATAATCCCATTATTGAATTTATTTTGAATTTTTTTTACATTTTTTGATTAAAACAGATTGTAATTGATTGTTTGCCTCGGGAAACATGGAGCGAAATCCATCCATTGTCAAGAAAATATCATTTATAGCCACTCATGCCTAGAAAAGGCTTATTACTTGGTTTAAATGCCTTTATAATCCCATTATTGAATTTATTTTGAATTGTTTTTACATTTTTTGATTAAAACAGATTGTAATTAATTGTTTGCCTCGGGAAACATGGAGCGAAAGCCATCCATAGTGAAGAAAAGTTCATTTATAGTCACTTATGCCTAGCAAAGCCTTATTACTCGGTTTAAATGCCTTTATAATCCCATTATTGAATTTATTTTGTATTTTTTTTACATTTTTTGATTAAAACAGATTGTAATTGATTGTTTGTCGTGGGAAACATGGAGCGAAAGCCATCCATTGTCAAGAAAAGATCATTTATAGTCACTCATGCCTAGAAAAGCCTTATTACTCGGTTTAAATGCCTTTATAATCCCATTATTGAATTTATTTTGAATTTTTTTTACATTTTTTGATTAAAACAGAGTGTAATTGATTGTTTACCTCGGGAAATATGGAGCGAAAGCCATCCATTGCCAAGAAAAGATCATTTATAGTCACTCATGCCTAGAAAAGCCTTATTACTCGGTTTAAATGCCTTTATAATCCCATTATTGAATTTATTTTGAATTGTTTTTACATTTTTTGATTAAAACAGATTGTAATTGATTATTTGCCTCGCGAAACATGGAGCGAAAGCCATCCATTGTCAAGAAAAGATCATTTATAGCCACTCATGCCTAGAAAAGCCTTATTACTCGGTTTAAATGCCTTTATAATCCCATTATTGAATTTATTTTGAATTGTTTTTATATTTTTTGATTAAAACAGATTGTAATTGATTGTTTGCCGTGGGAAACATGGAGCGAAAGCCATCCATTGTCAAGAAAAGATCATTTATAGTCACTCATGCCTAGAAAAGCCTTATTACTCGGTTTAAATGCCTTTATAATCCCATTATTGAATTTATTTTGAATTTTTTTTACATTTTTGATTAAAACAGATTGTAATTGATTGCTTACCTTGGGAAACATGGAGCGAAAGCCATCCATAGTCAAGAAAAGTTCATTTATAGTCACTTATGCCTAGCAAAGCCTTATTACTCGGTTTAAATGCCTTTATAATCCCATTATTGAATTTATTTTGAATTTTTTTTACATTTTTTGATTAAAACAGATTGTAATTGATTGTTTGTCGTGGGAAACATGGAGCGAAAGCCATCCATTGTCAAGAAAAGATCATTTATAGTCACTCATGCCTAGAAAAGCCTTATTACTCGGTTTAAATGCCTTTATAATCCCATTATTGAATTTATTTTGAATTGTTTTTACATTTTTTGATTAAAACAGATTGTAATTGATTATTTGCCTCGGGAAACATGGAGTGAAAGCCATCCATTGTCAAGAAAAGATCATTTATAGCCACTCATGCCTAGAAAAGCCTTATTACTCGGTTTAAATGCCTTTATAATCCCATTATTGAATTTATTTTGAATTGTTTTTATATTTTTTGATTAAAACAGATTGTAATTGATTGTTTGCCGTGGGAAACATGGAGCGAAAGCCATCCATTGTCAAGAAAAGATCATTTATAGTCACTCATGCCTAGAAAAGCCTTATTACTCGGTTTAAATGCCTTTATAATCCCATTATTGAATTTATTTTGAATTTTTTTTACATTTTTGATTAAAACAGATTGTAATTGATTGCTTACCTTGGGAAACATGGAGCGAAAGCCATCCATAGTCAAGAAAAGTTCATTTATAGTCACTTATGCCTAGCAAAGCCTTATTACTCGGTTTAAATGCCTTTATAATCCCATTATTGAATTTATTTTGAATTTTTTTTACATTTTTTGATTAAAACATATTGTAATTGATTGTTTGCCTCGGGAAACATGGAGCAAAACCCATCCATTGTCAAGAATAAATCATTTATAGTCACTCATGCCTAGAAAAGACTTATTACTCGGTTTAAATGCTTTTATAATCCCATTATTGAATTTATTTTGAATTTTTTTTACATTTTTTGATTAAAACAGATTGTAATTGATTGTTTGCCTCGGGAAACATGGAGCGAAAGCCATCCATAGTCAAGAAAAGTTCATTTATAGTCACTTATACCTAGCAAAGCCTTATTACTCGATTTAAATGCCTTTATAATCCCATTATTGAATTTATTTTGAATTGTTTTTACATTTTTTGATTAAAACAGATTGTAATTGATTGTTTGCCTCGGGAAACATGGAGCGAAATCCATCCATTGTCAAGAAAAGATCATTTATAGCCACTCATGCCTAGAAAAGCCTTATTACTCGGTTTAAATGCCTTTATAATCCCATTATTGAATTTATTTTGAATTGTTTTTACATTTTTTGATTAAAACAGATTGTAATTGATTGTTTGCCTCGGGAAACATGGAGCGAAAGCCATCCATAGCGAAGAAAAGTTCATTTATAGTCACTTATGCCTAGCAAAGCCTTATTACTCGGTTTAAATGCCTTTATAATCCCATTATGGAATTTATTTTGAATTGTTTTTACATTTTTTGATTAAAACAGATTGTAATTGATTGTTTGCCTCGGGAAACATGGAGTGAAAGCCATCCATTGTCAAGAAAAGATCATTTATAGTCACTCATGCCTAGAAAAGCCTTATTACTCGGTTTAAATGCCTTTATAATCCCATTATTGAATTTATTTTGAATTGTTTTTACATTTTTTGATTAAAATAGATTGTAATTGATTGTTTGCCTCGGGAAACATGGAGCGAAAGCCATCCATTTTCAAGAAAAGATCATTTATAGTCACTCATGCCTAGAAAAGCCTCATTTTTCGGTTTAAATGCCTTTATAATCCCATTATTGAATTTATTTTCAATTTTTTTTACATTTTTTGATTAAAACATATTGTAATTGTTTGTTTGCCTCGGGAAACATGGAGCAAAACCCATCCATTGTCAAGAATAGATCATTTATAGTCACTTATGCCTAAAAAAGCCTTATTACTCGGTTTAAATGCCTTTATAATCCCATTATTGAATTTATTTTCAATTTTTTTTACATTTTTTGATTAAAACATATTGTAATTGTTTGCTTGCCTCGGGAAACATGGAGCAAAACCCATCCATTGTCAAGAATAGATCATTTATAGTCACTTATGCCTAAAAAAGCCTTATTACTCGGTTTAAATGCCTTTATAATCCCATTATTGAATTTATTTTGAATTTTTTTTACATTTTTTGATTAAAACATATTGTAATTGATTGTTTGCCTCGGGAAACATGGAGCGAAAGCCATCCATTATCAAGAAAAGATCATTTATAGCCACTCATGCCTAGAAAAGCTTTATTACTCGGTTTAAATGCATTTATAATCCCATTATTGAATTTATTTTGAATTGTTTTTACATTTTTTGATTAAAACAGATTGTAATTGATTGTTTGCCTCGGGAAACATGGAGCGAAAGCCATCCATTGTCAAGAAAAGATCATTTATAGTCACTCATGCCTAGAAAAGCCTTATTACTCGGTTTAAATGCCTTTATAATCTCATTATTGAATTTATTTTGAATTTTTTTTACATTTTTTGATTAAAACATATTGTAATTGATTGTTTGCCTCGGGAAACATGGAGCAAAACCCATCCATTGTCAAGAATAGATCATTTATAGTCACTTATGCCTAGAAAAGCCTTATTACTCGGTTTAAATGCTTTTATAATCCCATTATTGAATTTTATTTTGAATTGTTTTTACATTTTTTGATTAAAACAGATCTTAATTGATTGTTTGCCTCGGGAAACATGGAGCGAAAGCCATCCATTGTCAAGAAAAGATCATTTATAGTCACTCATGCCTAGAAAAGCCTTATTACTCGGTTTAAATCTCTTTATAATCCCATTATTGAATTTATTTTGAATTGTTTTTATATTTTTTGATTAAAACAGATTGTAATTGATTGTTTGCCTCGGGAAACATGGAGCGAAAGCCATCCATAGTCAAGAAAAGTTCATTTATAGTCACTTATGCCTAGCAAAGCCTTATTACTCGGTTTAAATGCCTTTATAATCCCATTATTGAATTTATTTTGAATTGTTTTTACATTTTTTGATTAAAACAGATTGTAATTGATTGTTTGCCTCGGGAAACATGGAGCGAAACCCATCCATTTTCAAGAAAAGATCATTTATAGTCACTCATGCCTAGAAAAGCCTCATTTCTCGGTTTAAATGCCTTTATAATCCCATTATTGAATTTATTTTCAATTTTTTTTACAGTTTTTGATTAAAACAGATTGTAATTGATTGTTTGCCTCGGGAAACATGGAGCGAAAGCCATCCATAGTCAAGAAAAGTTCATTTATAGTCACTTATACCTAGCAAAGCCTTATTACTCGATTTAAATGCCTTTATAATCCCATTATTGAATTTATTTTGAATTGTTTTTACATTTTTTGATTAAAACAGATTGTAATTGATTGTTTGCCTCGGGAAACATGGAGCGAAATCCATCCATTGTCAAGAAAAGATCATTTATAGCCACTCATGCCTAGAAAAGCCTTATTACTCGGTTTAAATGCCTTTATAATCCCATTATTGAATTTATTTTGAATTGTTTTTACATTTTTTGATTAAAACAGATTGTAATTGATTGTTTGCCTCGGGAAACATGGAGCGAAAGCCATCCATAGCGAAGAAAAGTTCATTTATAGTCACTTATGCCTAGCAAAGCCTTATTACTCGGTTTAAATGCCTTTATAATCCCATTATGGAATTTATTTTGAATTGTTTTTACATTTTTTGATTAAAACAGATTGTAATTGATTGTTTGCCTCGGGAAACATGGAGTGAAAGCCATCCATTGTCAAGAAAAGATCATTTATAGTCACTCATGCCTAGAAAAGCCTTATTACTCGGTTTAAATGCCTTTATAATCCCATTATTGAATTTATTTTGAATTGTTTTTACATTTTTTGATTAAAACAGATTGTAATTGATTGTTTGCCTCGGGAAACATGGAGCGAAAGCCATCCATTTTCAAGAAAAGATCATTTATAGTCACTCATGCCTAGAAAAGCCTCATTTTTCGGTTTAAATGCCTTTATAATCCCATTATTGAATTTATTTTGAATTTTTTTTACATTTTTTGATTAAAACATATTGTAATTGTTTGTTTGCCTCGGGAAACATGGAGCAAAACCCATCCATTGTCAAGAATAGATCATTTATAGTCACTTATGCCTAAAAAAGCCTTATTACTCGGTTTAAATGCCTTTATAATCCCATTATTGAATTTATTTTCAATTTTTTTTACATTTTTTGATTAAAACATATTGTAATTGTTTGCTTGCCTCGGGAAACATGGAGCAAAACCCATCCATTGTCAAGAATAGATCATTTATAGTCACTTATGCCTAAAAAAGCCTTATTACTCGGTTTAAATGCCTTTATAATCCCATTATTGAATTTATTTTGAATTTTTTTTACATTTTTTGATTAAAACATATTGTAATTGATTGTTTGCCTCGGGAAACATGGAGCGAAAGCCATCCATTATCAAGAAAAGATCATTTATAGCCACTCATGCCTAGAAAAGCTTTATTACTCGGTTTAAATGCATTTATAATCCCATTATTGAATTTATTTTGAATTGTTTTTACATTTTTTGATTAAAACAGATTGTAATTGATTGTTTGCCTCGGGAAACATGGAGCGAAAGCCATCCATTGTCAAGAAAAGATCATTTATAGTCACTCATGCCTAGAAAAGCCTTATTACTCGGTTTAAATGCCTTTATAATCTCATTATTGAATTTATTGTGAATTTTTTTTACATTTTTTGATTAAAACATATTGTAATTGATTGTTTGCCTCGGGAAACATGGAGCAAAACCCATCCATTGTCAAGAATAGATCATTTATAGTCACTTATGCCTAGAAAAGCCTTATTACTCGGTTTAAATGCTTTTATAATCCCATTATTGAATTTTATTTTGAATTGTTTTTACATTTTTTGATTAAAATAGATCTTAATTGATTGTTTGCCTCGGGAAACATGGAGCGAAAGCCATCCATTGTCAAGAAAAGATCATTTATAGTCACTCATGCCTAGAAAAGCCTTATTACTCGGTTTAAATCTCTTTATAATCCCATTATTGAATTTATTTTGAATTGTTTTTATATTTTTTGATTAAAACAGATTGTAATTGATTGTTTGCCTCGGGAAACATGGAGCGAAAGCCATCCATAGTCAAGAAAAGTTCATTTATAGTCACTTATGCCTAGCAAAGCCTTATTACTCGGTTTAAATGCCTTTATAATCCCATTATTGAATTTATTTTGAATTGTTTTTACATTTTTTGATTAAAACAGATTGTAATTGATTGTTTGCCTCGGGAAACATGGAGCGAAACCCATCCATTTTCAAGAAAAGATCATTTATAGTCACTCATGCCTAGAAAAGCCTCATTTCTCGGTTTAAATGCCTTTATAATCCCATTATTGAATTTATTTTCAATTTTTTTTACAGTTTTTGATTAAAACATATTGTAATTGTTTGTTTGCCTCGGGAAACATGGAGCAAAACCCATCCATTGTCAAGAATAGATCATTTATAGTCACTTATGCCTAAAAAAGCCTTATTACTCGGTTTAAATGCCTTTATAATCCCATTATTGAATTTATTTTGAATTTTTTTTACATTTTTTGATTAAAACATATTGTAATTGATTGTTTGCCTCGGGAAACATGGAGCGAAAGCCATCCATTGTCAAGAAAAGATCATTTATAGCCACTCATGCCTAGAAAAGCCTTATTACTCGGTTTAAATGCCTTTATAATCCCATTATTGAATTTATTTTGAATTGTTTTTATATTTTTTGATTAAAACAGATTGTAATTGATTGTTTGCCGTGGGAAACATGGAGCGAAAGCCATCCATTGTCAAGAAAAGATCATTTATAGTCACTCATGCCTAGAAAAGCCTTATTACTCGGTTTAAATGCCTTTATAATCCCATTATTGAATTTATTTTGAATTTTTTTTACATTTTTGATTAAAACAGATTGTAATTGATTGCTTACCTTGGGAAACATGGAGCGAAAGCCATCCATAGTCAAGAAAAGTTCATTTATAGTCACTTATGCCTAGCAAAGCCTTATTACTCGGTTTAAATGCCTTTATAATCCCATTATTGAATTTATTTTGAATTTTTTTTACATTTTTTGATTAAAACAGATTGTAATTGATTGTTTGCCTCGGGAAACATGCAGCGAAATCCATCCATTGTCAAGAAAAGATCATTTATAGCCACTCATGCCTAGAAAAGGCTTATTACTTGGTTTAAATGCCTTTATAATCCTATTATTGAATTTATTTTGAATTGTTTTTACATTTTTTGATTAAAACAGATTGTAATTAATTGTTTGCCTCGGGAAACATGGAGCGAAAGCCATCCATAGTGAAGAAAAGTTCATTTATAGTCACTTATGCCTAGCAAAGCCTTATTACTCGGTTTAAATGCCTTTATAATCCCATTATTGAATTTATTTTGTATTTTTTTTACATTTTTTGATTAAAACAGATTGTAATTGATTGTTTGTCGTGGGAAACATGGAGCGAAAGCCATCCATTGTCAAGAAAAGATCATTTATAGTCACTCATGCCTAGAAAAGCCTTATTACTCGGTTTAAATGCCTTTATAATCCCATTATTGAATTTATTTTGAATTTTTTTTACATTTTTTGATTAAAACAGAGTGTAATTGATTGTTTACCTCGGGAAATATGGAGCGAAAGCCATCCATTGCCAAGAAAAGATCATTTATAGTCACTCATGCCTAGAAAAGCCTTATTACTCGGTTTAAATGCCTTTATAATCCCATTATTGAATTTATTTTGAATTGTTTTTACATTTTTTGATTAAAACAGATTGTAATTGATTATTTGCCTCGGGAAACATGGAGCGAAAGCCATCCATTGTCAAGAAAAGATCATTTATAGCCACTCATGCCTAGAAAAGCCTTATTACTCGGTTTAAATGCCTTTATAATCCCATTATTGAATTTATTTTGAATTGTTTTTATATTTTTTGATTAAAACAGATTGTAATTGATTGTTTGCCGTGGGAAACATGGAGCGAAAGCCATCCATTGTCAAGAAAAGATCATTTATAGTCACTCATGCCTAGAAAAGCCTTATTACTCGGTTTAAATGCCTTTATAATCCCATTATTGAATTTATTTTGAATTTTTTTTACATTTTTGATTAAAACAGATTGTAATTGATTGCTTACCTTGGGAAACATGGAGCGAAAGCCATCCATAGTCAAGAAAAGTTCATTTATAGTCACTTATGCCTAGCAAAGCCTTATTACTCGGTTTAAATGCCTTTATAATCCCATTATTGAATTTATTTTGAATTTTTTTTACATTTTTTGATTAAAACAGATTGTAATTGATTGTTTGTCGTGGGAAACATGGAGCGAAAGCCATCCATTGTCAAGAAAAGATCATTTATAGTCACTCATGCCTAGAAAAGCCTTATTACTCGGTTTAAATGCCTTTATAATCCCATTATTGAATTTATTTTGAATTGTTTTTACATTTTTTGATTAAAACAGATTGTAATTGATTATTTGCCTCGGGAAACATGGAGCGAAAGCCATCCATTGTCAAGAAAAGATCATTTATAGCCACTCATGCCTAGAAAAGCCTTATTACTCGGTTTAAATGCCTTTATAATCCCATTATTGAATTTATTTTGAATTGTTTTTATATTTTTTGATTAAAACAGATTGTAATTGATTGTTTGCCGTGGGAAACATGGAGCGAAAGCCATCCATTGTCAAGAAAAGATCATTTATAGTCACTCATGCCTAGAAAAGCCTTATTACTCGGTTTAAATGCCTTTATAATCCCATTATTGAATTTATTTTGAATTTTTTTTACATTTTTGATTAAAACAGATTGTAATTGATTGCTTACCTTGGGAAACATGGAGCGAAAGCCATCCATAGTCAAGAAAAGTTCATTTATAGTCACTTATGCCTAGCAAAGCCTTATTACTCGGTTTAAATGCCTTTATAATCCCATTATTGAATTTATTTTGAATTTTTTTTACATTTTTTGATTAAAACATATTGTAATTGATTGTTTGCCTCGGGAAACATGGAGCAAAACCCATCCATTGTCAAGAATAAATCATTTATAGTCACTCATGCCTAGAAAAGACTTATTACTCGGTTTAAATGCTTTTATAATCCCATTATTGAATTTATTTTGAATTTTTTTTACATTTTTTGATTAAAACAGATTGTAATTGATTGTTTGCCTCGGGAAACATGGAGCGAAAGCCATCCATAGTCAAGAAAAGTTCATTTATAGTCACTTATACCTAGCAAAGCCTTATTACTCGATTTAAATGCCTTTATAATCCCATTATTGAATTTATTTTGAATTGTTTTTACATTTTTTGATTAAAACAGATTGTAATTGATTGTTTGCCTCGGGAAACATGGAGCGAAATCCATCCATTGTCAAGAAAAGATCATTTATAGCCACTCATGCCTAGAAAAGCCTTATTACTCGGTTTAAATGCCTTTATAATCCCATTATTGAATTTATTTTGAATTGTTTTTACATTTTTTGATTAAAACAGATTGTAATTGATTGTTTGCCTCGGGAAACATGGAGCGAAAGCCATCCATAGCGAAGAAATGTTCATTTATAGTCACTTATGCCTAGCAAAGCCTTATTACTCGGTTTAAATGCCTTTATAATCCCATTATTGAATTTATTGTGAATTGTTTTTATATTTTTTGATTAAAACAGATTGTAATTGATTGTTTGCCGTGGGAAACATGGAGCGAAAGCCATCCATTGTCAAGAAAAGATCATTTATAGTCACTCATGCCTAGAAAAGCCTTATTACTCGGTTTAAATGCCTTTATAATCCCATTATTGAATTTATTTTGAATTTTTTTTACATTTTTGATTAAAACAGATTGTAATTGATTGCTTACCTTGGGAAACATGGAGCGAAAGCCATCCATAGTCAAGAAAAGTTCATTTATAGTCACTTATGCCTAGCAAAGCCTTATTACTCGGTTTAAATGCCTTTATAATCCCATTATTGAATTTATTTTGAATTTTTTTTACATTTTTTGATTAAAACATATTGTAATTGATTGTTTGCCTCGGGAAACATGGAGCAAAACCCATCCATTGTCAAGAATAAATCATTTATAGTCACTCATGCCTAGAAAAGACTTATTACTCGGTTTAAATGCTTTTATAATCCCATTATTGAATTTATTTTGAATTTTTTTTACATTTTTTGATTAAAACAGATTGTAATTGATTGTTTGCCTCGGGAAACATGGAGCGAAAGCCATCCATAGTCAAGAAAAGTTCATTTATAGTCACTTATACCTAGCAAAGCCTTATTACTCGATTTAAATGCCTTTATAATCCCATTATTGAATTTATTTTGAATTGTTTTTACATTTTTTGATTAAAACAGATTGTAATTGATTGTTTGCCTCGGGAAACATGGAGCGAAATCCATCCATTGTCAAGAAAAGATCATTTATAGCCACTCATGCCTAGAAAAGCCTTATTACTCGGTTTAAATGCCTTTATAATCCCATTATTGAATTTATTTTGAATTGTTTTTACATTTTTTGATTAAAACAGATTGTAATTGATTGTTTGCCTCGGGAAACATGGAGCGAAAGCCATCCATAGCGAAGAAAAGTTCATTTATAGTCACTCATGCCTAGCAAAGCCTTATTACTCGGTTTAAATGCCTTTATAATCCCATTATTGAATTTATTTTGAATTTTTTTTACATTTTTTGATTAAAACAGATTGTAATTGATTGTTTGCCTCGGGAAACATGGAGCGAAACCCATCCATTTTCAAGAAAAGATCATTTATAGTCACTCATGCCTAGAAAAGCCTCATTTCTCGGTTTAAATGCCTTTATAATCCCATTATTGAATTTATTTTCAATTTTTTTTACAGTTTTTGATTAAAACATATTGTAATTGTTTGTTTGCCTCGGGAAACATGGAGCAAAACCCATCCATTGTCAAGAATAGATCATTTATAGTCACTTATGCCAAAAAAAGCCTTATTACTCGGTTTAAATGCCTTTATAATCCCATTATTGAATTTATTTTGAATTTTTTTTACATTTTTTGATTAAAACATATTGTAATTGATTGTTTGCCTCGGGAAACCATGAGCGAAAGCCATCCATTGTCAAGAAAAGATCATTTATAGCCACTCATGCCTAGAAAAGCCTTTTTACTCGGTTTAAATGCCTTTATAATCCCATTATTGAATTTATTTTGAATTGTTTTTATATTTTTTGATTAAAACAGATTGTAATTGATTGTTTGCCGTGGGAAACATGGAGCGAAAGCCATCCATTGTCAAGAAAAGATCATTTATAGTCACTCATGCCTAGAAAAGCCTTATTACTCGGTTTAAATGCCTTTATAATCCCATTATTGAATTTATTTTGAATTTTTTTTACATTTTTGATTAAAACAGATTGTAATTGATTGCTTACCTTGGGAAACATGGAGCGAAAGCCATCCATAGTCAAGAAAAGTTCATTTATAGTCACTTATGCCTAGCAAAGCCTTATTACTCGGTTTAAATGCCTTTATAATCCCATTATTGAATTTATTTTGAATTTTTTTTACATTTTTTGATTAAAACAGATTGTAATTGATTGTTTGCCTCGGGAAACATGGAGCGAAATCCATCCATTGTCAAGAAAAGATCATTTATAGCCACTCATGCCTAGAAAAGGCTTATTACTTGGTTTAAATGCCTTTATAATCCCATTATTGAATTTATTTTGAATTGTTTTTACATTTTTTGATTAAAACAGATTGTAATTAATTGTTTGCCTCGGGAAACATGGAGCGAAAGCCATCCATAGTGAAGAAAAGTTCATTTATAGTCACTTATGCCTAGCAAAGCCTTATTACTCGGTTTAAATGCCTTTATAATCCCATTATTGAATTTATTTTGAATTTTTTTTACATTTTTTGATTAAAACAGATTGTAATTGATTGTTTGCCTCGGGAAACATGGAGCGAAAGCCATCCATTGTCAAGAAAAGATCATTTATAGCCACTCATGCCTAGAAAAGCCTTATTACTCGGTTTAAATGCCTTTATAATCCCATTATTGAATTTATTTTGAATTGTTTTTATATTTTTTGGTTAAAACATATTGTAATTGATTGTTTGCCGTGGGAAACATGGAGCGAAAGCCATCCATTGTCAAGAAAAGATCATTTATAGTCACTCATGCCTAGAAAAGCCTTATTACTCGGTTTAAATGCCTTTATAATCCCATTATTGAATTTATTTTGAATTTTTTTTACATTTTTGATTAAAACAGATTGTAATTGATTGTTTACCTTGGGAAACATGGAGCGAAGGCCATCCATAGTCAAGAAAAGTTCATTTATAGTCACTTATGCCTAGCAAAGCCTTATTACTCGGTTTAAATGCCTTTATAATCCCATTATTGAATTTATTTTGAATTTTTTTTACATTTTTTGATTAAAACATATTGTAATTGATTGTTTGCCTCGGGAAACATGGAGCAAAACCCATCCATTGTCAAGAATAGATCATTTATAGTCACTCATGCCTAGAAAAGACTTATTACTCGGTTTAAATGCTTTTATAATCCCATTATTGAATTTATTTTGAATTTTTTTTACATTTTTTGATTAAAACAGATTGTAATTGATTGTTTGCCTCGGGAAACATGGAGCGAAAGCCATCCATAGTCAAGAAAAGTTCATTTATAGTCACTTATACCTAGCAAAGCCTTATTACTCGATTTAAATGCCTTTATAATCCCATTATTGAATTTATTTTGAATTGTTTTTACATTTTTTGATTAAAACAGATTGTAATTGATTGTTTGCCTCGGGAAACATGGAGCGAAATCCATCCATTGTCAAGAAAAGATCATTTATAGCCACTCATGCCTAGAAAAGCCTTGTTACTCGGTTTAAATGCCTTTATAATCCCATTATTGAATTTATTTTGAATTGTTTTTACATTTTTTGATTAAAACAGATTGTAATTGATTGTTTGCCTCGGGAAACATGGAGCGAAAGCCATCCATTTTCAAGAAAAGATCATTTATAGTCACTCATGCCTAGAAAAGCCTCATTTTTCGGTTTAAATGCCTTTATAATCCCATTATTGAATTTATTTTCAATTTTTTTTACATTTTTTGATTAAAACATATTGTAATTGTTTGTTTGCCTCGGGAAACATGGAGCAAAACCCATCCATTGTCAAGAATAGATCATTTATAGTCACTTATGCCTAAAAAAGCCTTATTACTCGGTTTAAATGCCTTTATAATCCCATTATTGAATTTATTTTGAATTTTTTTTACATTTTTTGATTAAAACATATTGTAATTGTTTGCTTGCCTTGGGAAACATGGAGCAAAACCCATCCATTGTCAAGAATAGATCATTTATAGTCACTTATGCCTAAAGAAGCCTTATTACTCGGTTTAAATGCCTTTATAATCCCATTATTGAATTTATTTTGAATTTTTTTTACATTTTTTGATTAAAACATATTGTAATTGATTGTTTGCCTCGGGAAACATGGAGCGAAAGCCATCCATTGTCAAGAAAAGATCATTTATAGCCACTCATGCCTAGAAAAGCTTTATTACTCGGTTTAAATGCATTTATAATCCCATTATTGAATTTATTTTGAATTGTTTTTACATTTTTTGATTAAAACAGATTGTAATTGATTGTTTGCCTCGGGAAACATGGAGCGAAAGCCATCCATTGTCAAGAAAAGATCATTTATAGTCACTCATGCCTAGAAAAGCCTTATTACTCGGTTTAAATGCCTTTATAATCTCATTATTGAATTTATTTTGAATTTTTTTTACATTTTTTGATTAAAACATATTGTAATTGATTGTTTGCCTCGGGAAACATGGAGCAAAACCCATCCATTGTCAAGAATAGATCATTTATAGTCACTTATGCCTAGAAAAGCCTTATTACTTGGTTTAAATGCTTTTATAATCCCATTATTGAATTTTATTTTGAATTGTTTTTACATTTTTTGATTAAAACAGATCTTAATTGATTTTTTGCCTCGGGAAACATGGAGCGAAAGCCATCCATTGTCAAGAAAAGATCATTTATAGTCACTCATGCCTAGAAAAGCCTTATTACTCGGTTTAAATCTCTTTATAATCCCATTATTGAATTTATTTTGAATTGTTTTTACATTTTTTGATTAAAACAGATCTTAATTGATTTTTTGCCTCGGGAAACATGGAGCGAAAGCCATCCATTGTCAAGAAAAGATCATTTATAGTCACTCATGCCTAGAAAAGCCTTATTACTCGGTTTAAATCTCTTTATAATCCCATTATTGAATTTATTTTGAATTGTTTTTATATTTTTTGATTAAAACAGATTGTAATTGATTGTTTGCCTCGGGAAACCTGGAGCGAAAGCCATCCATAGTCAAGAAAAGTTCATTTATAGTCACTTATGCCTAGCAAAGCCTTATTACTCGGTTTAAATGCCTTTATAATCCCATTATTGAATTTATTTTGAATTGTTTTTACATTTTTTGATTAAAACAGATTGTAATTGATTGTTTGCCTCGGGAAACATGGAGCGAAACCCATCCATTTTCAAGAAAAGATCATTTATAGTCACTCATGCCTAGAAAAGCCTTATTACTCGGTTTAAATGCCTTTATAATCCCATTATTGAATTTATTTTGAATTCTTTTTACATTTTTTGATTAAAACATATTGTAATTGATTGTTTGCCTCGGGAAACATGGAGCGAAAGCCATCCATTGTCAAGAAAAGATCATTTATAGTCACTCATGCCTAGAAAAGCCTTATTACTCGGTTTAAATGCCTTTATAATCCCATTATTGAATTTATTTTGAATTTTTTTTACATTTTTTGATTAAAACAGATTGTAATTGATTGTTTGCCTCGGGAAACATGGAGCGAAACCCATCCATTGTCAAGAAAAGTTCATTTATAGTCACTTATGCCTAGCAAAGCCTTATTACTCGGTTTAAATGCCTTTATAATCCCATTATTGAATTTATTTTGAATTGTTTTTACATTTTTTGATTAAAACATATTGTAATTGATTGTTTGCCTCGGGAAACATGGAGCGAAACCCATCCATTGTCAAGAAAAGTTCATTTATAGTCACTTATGCCTAGCAAAGCCTTATTACTCGGTTTAAATGCCTTTATAATCCCATTATTGAATTTATTTTGAATTGTTTTTACATTTTTTGATTAAAACAGATTGTAATTGATTGTTTGCCTCGGGAAACATGGAGCGAAACCCATCCATTTTCAAGAAAAGATCATTTATAGTCACTCATGCCTAGAAAAGCCTCATTTCTCGGTTTAAATGCCTTTATAATCCCATTATTGAATTTATTTTCAATTTTTTTTACAGTTTTTGATTAAAACATATTGTAATTGTTTGTTTGCCTCGGGAAACATGGAGCAAAACCCATCCATTGTCAAGAATAGATCATTTATAGTCACTTATGCCTAAAAAAGGCTTATTACTCGGTTTAAATGCCTTTATAATCCCATTATTGAATTTATTTTGAATTTTTTTTACATTTTTTGATTAAAACATATTGTAATTGATTGTTTGCCTCGGGAAACATGGAGCGAAAGCCATCCATTGTCAAGAAAAGATCATTTATAGTCACTCATGCCTAGAAAAGCCTTATTACTCGGTTTAAATGCCTTTATAATCCCATTATTGAATTTATTTTGAATTTTTTTTACATTTTTTGATTAAAACAGATTGTAATTGATTGTTTGCCTCGGGAAACATGGAGCGAAAGCCATCCATAGTGAAGAAAAGATCATTTATAGTCACTTATGCCTAAAAAAGGCTTATTACTCGGTTTAAATGCCTTTATAATCCCATTATTGAATTTATTTTCAATTTTTTTTACAGTTTTTGATTAAAACATATTGTAATTGTTTGTTTGCCTCGGGAAACATGGAGCAAAACCCATCCATTGTCAAGAATAGATCATTTATAGTCACTTATGCCTAAAAAAGGCTTATTACTCGGTTTAAATGCCTTTATAATCCCATTATTGAATTTATTTTGAATTGTTTTTACATTTTTTGATTAAAACAGATTGTAATTGATATTTGCCTCGGGAAACATGGAGCGAAAGCAATCCATTGTCAAGAAAAGATCATTTATAGTCACTCATGCCTAGAAAAGCCTTATTACTCGGTTTAAATGCCTTTATAATCCCATTATTGAATTTATTTTGAATTGTTTTTATATTTTTTGATTAAAACAGATTGTAATTGATTGTTTGCCGTGGGAAACATGGAGCGAAAGCCATCCATTGTCAAGAAAAGATCATTTATAGTCACTCATCCCTAGAAAAGCCTTATTACTCGGTTTAAATGCCTTTATAATCCCATTATTGAATTTATTTTGAATTTTTTTTACATTTTTTGATTAAAACAGATTGTAATTGATTGTTTACCTCGGGAAATATGGAGCGAAAGCCATCCATTGCCAAGAAAAGATCATTTATAGTCACTCATGCCTAGAAAAGCCTTATTACTCGGTTTAAATGCCTTTATAATCCCATTATTGAATTTATTTTGAATTGTTTTTACATTTTTTGATTAAAACAGATTGTAATTGATTGTTTGCCTCGGGAAACATGGAGCGAAAGCCATCCATTGTCAAGAAAAGATCATTTATAGCCACTCATGCCTAGAAAACCCTATTACTCGGTTTAAATGCCTTTATAATCCCATTATTGAATTTATTTTGAATTGTTTTTATATTTTTTGATTAAAACATATTGTAATTGATTGTTTGCCGTGGGAAACATGGAGCGAAAGCCATCCATTGTCAAGAAAAGATCATTTATAGTCACTCATGCCTAGAAAAGCCTTATTACTCGGTTTAAATGCCTTTATAATCCCATTATTGAATTTATTTTGAATTTTTTTTACATTTTTTGATTAAAACAGATTGTATGTGATTGTTTACCTCGGGAAACATGGAGCGAAAGCCATCCATAGTCAAGAAAAGTTCATTTATAGTCACTTATGCCTAGCAAAGCCTTATTACTCGGTTTAAATGCCTTTATAATCCCATTATTGAATTTATTTTGAATTGTTTTTACATTTTTTGATTAAAACAGATTGTAATTGATTGTTTGCCTCGGGAAACATGGAGCGAAACCCATCCATTTTCAAGAAAAGATCATTTATAGTCACTCATGCCTAGAAAAGCCTTATTACTCGGTTTAAATGCCTTTATAATCCCATTATTGAATTTATTTTGAATTCTTTTTACATTTTTTGATTAAAACATATTGTAATTGATTGTTTGCCTCGGGAAACATGGAGCGAAAGCCATCCATTGTCAAGAAAAGATCATTTATAGTCACTCATGCCTAGAAAAGCCTTATTACTCGGTTTAAATGCCTTTATAATCCCATTATTGAATTTATTTTGAATTTTTTTTACATTTTTTGATTAAAACAGATTGTAATTGATTGTTTGCCTCGGGAAACATGGAGCGAAACCCATCCATTGTCAAGAAAAGTTCATTTATAGTCACTTATGCCTAGCAAAGCCTTATTACTCGGTTTAAATGCCTTTATAATCCCATTATTGAATTTATTTTGAATTGTTTTTACATTTTTTGATTAAAACATATTGTAATTGATTGTTTGCCTCGGGAAACATGGAGCGAAACCCATCCATTGTCAAGAAAAGTTCATTTATAGTCACTTATGCCTAGCAAAGCCTTATTACTCGGTTTAAATGCCTTTATAATCCCATTATTGAATTTATTTTGAATTGTTTTTACATTTTTTGATTAAAACAGATTGTAATTGATTGTTTGCCTCGGGAAACATGGAGCGAAACCCATCCATTTTCAAGAAAAGATCATTTATAGTCACTCATGCCTAGAAAAGCCTCATTTCTCGGTTTAAATGCCTTTATAATCCCATTATTGAATTTATTTTCAATTTTTTTTACAGTTTTTGATTAAAACATATTGTAATTGTTTGTTTGCCTCGGGAAACATGGAGCAAAACCCATCCATTGTCAAGAATAGATCATTTATAGTCACTTATGCCTAAAAAAGGCTTATTACTCGGTTTAAATGCCTTTATAATCCCATTATTGAATTTATTTTGAATTTTTTTTACATTTTTTGATTAAAACATATTGTAATTGATTGTTTGCCTCGGGAAACATGGAGCGAAAGCCATCCATTGTCAAGAAAAGATCATTTATAGTCACTCATGCCTAGAAAAGCCTTATTACTCGGTTTAAATGCCTTTATAATCCCATTATTGAATTTATTTTGAATTTTTTTTACATTTTTTGATTAAAACAGATTGTAATTGATTGTTTGCCTCGGGAAACATGGAGCGAAAGCCATCCATAGTGAAGAAAAGATCATTTATAGTCACTTATGCCTAAAAAAGGCTTATTACTCGGTTTAAATGCCTTTATAATCCCATTATTGAATTTATTTTCAATTTTTTTTACAGTTTTTGATTAAAACATATTGTAATTGTTTGTTTGCCTCGGGAAACATGGAGCAAAACCCATCCATTGTCAAGAATAGATCATTTATAGTCACTTATGCCTAAAAAAGGCTTATTACTCGGTTTAAATGCCTTTATAATCCCATTATTGAATTTATTTTGAATTGTTTTTACATTTTTTGATTAAAACAGATTGTAATTGATATTTGCCTCGGGAAACATGGAGCGAAAGCAATCCATTGTCAAGAAAAGATCATTTATAGTCACTCATGCCTAGAAAAGCCTTATTACTCGGTTTAAATGCCTTTATAATCCCATTATTGAATTTATTTTGAATTGTTTTTATATTTTTTGATTAAAACAGATTGTAATTGATTGTTTGCCGTGGGAAACATGGAGCGAAAGCCATCCATTGTCAAGAAAAGATCATTTATAGTCACTCATCCCTAGAAAAGCCTTATTACTCGGTTTAAATGCCTTTATAATCCCATTATTGAATTTATTTTGAATTTTTTTTACATTTTTTGATTAAAACAGATTGTAATTGATTGTTTACCTCGGGAAATATGGAGCGAAAGCCATCCATTGCCAAGAAAAGATCATTTATAGTCACTCATGCCTAGAAAAGCCTTATTACTCGGTTTAAATGCCTTTATAATCCCATTATTGAATTTATTTTGAATTGTTTTTACATTTTTTGATTAAAACAGATTGTAATTGATTGTTTGCCTCGGGAAACATGGAGCGAAAGCCATCCATTGTCAAGAAAAGATCATTTATAGCCACTCATGCCTAGAAAACCCTATTACTCGGTTTAAATGCCTTTATAATCCCATTATTGAATTTATTTTGAATTGTTTTTATATTTTTTGATTAAAACATATTGTAATTGATTGTTTGCCGTGGGAAACATGGAGCGAAAGCCATCCATTGTCAAGAAAAGATCATTTATAGTCACTCATGCCTAGAAAAGCCTTATTACTCGGTTTAAATGCCTTTATAATCCCATTATTGAATTTATTTTGAATTTTTTTTACATTTTTTGATTAAAACAGATTGTATGTGATTGTTTACCTCGGGAAACATGGAGCGAAAGCCATCCATAGTCAAGAAAAGTTCATTTATAGTCACTTATGCCTAGCAAAGCCTTATTACTCGGTTTAAATGCCTTTATAATCCCATTATTGATTTTATTTTGAATTTTTTTTACATTTTTTGATTAAAACATATTGTAATTGATTGTTTGCCTCGGGAAACATGGAGCAAAACCCATCCATTGTCAAGAATAGATCATTTATAGTCACTCATGCCTAGAAAAGCCTTATTACTCGGTTTAAATGCTTTTATAATCCCATTATTGAATTTATTTTGAATTTTTTTTACATTTGTTGATTAAAACAGATTGTAATTGATTGTTTGCCTCGGGAAACATGGAGCGAAAGCCATCCATAGTTAAGAAAAGTTCATTTATAGTCACTTATACCTAGCAAAGCCTTATTACTCGATTTAAATGCCTTTATAATCCCATTATTGAATTTATTTTGAATTGTTTTTACATTTTTTGATTAAAACAGATTGTAATTGATTGTTTGCCTCGGGAAACATGGAGCAAAATCCATCCATTGTCAAGAAAAGATCATTTATAGCCACTCATGCCTAGAAAAGCCTTATTACTCGGTTTAAATGCCTTTATAATCCCATTATTGAATTTATTTTGAATTGTTTTTACATTTTTTGATTAAAACAGATTGTAATTGATTGTTTGCCTCGGGAAACATGGAGCGAAAGCCATCCATAGTCAAGAAAAGTTCATTTATAGTCACTTATGCCTAGCAAAGCCTTATTACTCGATTTAAATGCCTTTATAATCCCATTATTGAATTTATTTTGAATTTTTTTTACATTTTTTGATTAAAACAGATTCTAATTGATTGTTTGCCTCGGGAAACATGGAGCGAAAGCCATCCATAGTCAAGAAAAGTTCATTTATAGTCACTTATGCCTAGCAAAGCCTTATTACTCGGTTTAAATGCCTTTATAATCCCATTATTGAATTTGTTTTGAATTGTTTTGACATTTTTTGATTAAAACAGATTGTAATTCGTTGTTTGCCTCGGGAAACATGGAGCGAAAGCCATCCATTGTCAAGAAAAGATCATTTATAGCCACTCATGCCTAGAAAAGCCTTATTACTCGGTTTAAATGCCTTTATAATCCCATTATTGAATTTATTTTGAATTGTTTTTATATTTTTTGATTAAAACAGATTGTAATTGATTGTTTGGAGTGGGAAACATGGAGCGAAAGCCATCCATTGTCAAGAAAAGATCATTTATAGTCACCCATGCCTAGAAAAGCCTTATTACTCGGTTTAAATGCCTTTATAATCCCATTATTGAATTTATTTTGAATTTTTTTTACATTTTTTGATTAAAACATATTGTAATTGTTTGTTTGCCTCGGGAAACATGGAGCAAAACCCATCCATTGTCAAGAATAGATCATTTATAGTCACTTATGCCTAAAAAAGCCTTATTACTCGGTTTAAATGCCTCTATAATCCCATTATTGAATTTATTTTGAATTTTTTTTACATTTTTTGATTAAAACAGATTGTAATTGATTGTTTGCCTCGGGAAACATGGAGCGAAAGCCATCCATTTTCAAGAAAAGATCATTTATAGTCACTCATGCCTAGAAAAGCCTCATTTCTCAGTTTAAATGCCTTTATAATCCCATTATTGAATTTATTTTCAATTTTTTTTACATTTTTTGATTAAAACATATTGTAATTGTTTGTTTGCCTCGGGAAACATGGAGCAAAACCCATCCATTGTCAAGAAAAGATCATTTATAGTCACTCATGCCTAGAAAAGCCTTATTACTCGGTTTAAATGCCTTTATAATCCCATTATTGAATTTATTTTGAATTTTTTTTACATTTTTTGATTAAAACAGATTGTAATTGATTGTTTACCTCGGGAAACATGGAGCGAAAGCCATCCATAGTCAAGAAAAGTTCATTTATAGTCACTTATGCCTAGCAAAGCCTTATTACTCGGTTTAAATGCAATTATAGTCCCATTATTGAATTTATTTTGAATTTTTTTTACATTTTTTGATTAAAACATATTGTAATTGATTGTTTGCCTCGGGAAACATGGAGGTAAACCCATCCATTGTCAAGAATAGATCATTTATAGTCACTCATGCCTAGAAAAGCCTTATTACTCGGTTTAAATGCTTTTATAATCCCATTATTGAATTTATTTTGAATTTTTTTTACATTTTTTGATTA
Source organism: Theobroma cacao (assembly GCF_053813885.1). NCBI lineage: Eukaryota > Viridiplantae > Streptophyta > Magnoliopsida > Malvales > Malvaceae > Theobroma > Theobroma cacao. The sequence goes on along the minus strand of NC_142645.1, from coordinate 28,221,054 downwards.
AAACAGATTGTAATTGATTGTTTGCCTCGGGAAACATGGAGCGAAAGCCATCCATACTCAAGAAAAGTTCATTTATAGTCAGTTATACCTTGCAAAGCCTTATTACTCGATTTAAATGCCTTTATAATCCCATTATTGAATTTATTTTGAATTGTTTTTACATTTTTTGATTAAAACAGATTGTAATTGATTGTTTGCCTCGGGAAACATGGAGCGAAATCCATCCATTGTCAAGAAAAGATCATTTATAGCCACTCATGCCTAGAAAAGCCTTATTACTCGGTTTAAATGCCTTTATAATCCCATTATTGAATTTATTTTGAATTGTTTTTTCATTTTTTGATTAAAACATATTGTAATTGATTGTTTGCCTCGGGAAACATGGAGCGAAAGCCATCCATAGTCAAGAAAAGTTCATTTATAGTCACTTATGCCTAGCAAAGCCTTATTACTCGGTTTAAATGCCTTTATAATCCCATTATTGAATTTATTTTGAATTGTTTTTACATTTTTTGATTAAAAAAGATTGTAATTTGTTGTTTGCCTCGGGAAAATGGAGCGAAAGCCATCCATTGTCAAGAAAAGATCATTTATAGCCACTTATGCCTAGAAAAGCCTTATTACTCGGTTTAAATGCCTTTATAATCCCATTATTGAATTTATTTTGAATTGTTTTTATATTTTTTGATTAAAACAGATTGTAATTGATTGTTTGCCGTGGGAAACAAGGAGCGAAAGCCATCCATTGTCAAGAAAAGATCATTTATAGTCACTCATGCCTAGAAAAGCCTTATTACTCGGTTTAAATGCCTTTATAATCCAGTTATTGAATTTATTTTGAATTGTTTTTACATTTTTTGATTAAAACAGATTGTAATTGATTGTTTGCCGTGGGAAACATGGAGCGAAAGCCATCCATTGTCAAGAAAAGATCATTTATAGTCACTCATGCCTAGAAAAGCCTTATTACTCGGTTTAAATGCCTTTATAATCCCATTATTGAATTTATGTTGAATTTTTTTTACATTTTTTGATTAAAACAGATTGTAATTGATTGTTTACCTCGGGAAACATGGAGCGAAAGCCATCCATAGTCAAGAAAAGTTCATTTATAGTCACTTATGCCTAGCAAAGCCTTATTACTCGGTTTAAATGCCTTTATAATCCCAGTATTGAATTTATTTTGAATTTTTTTTACATTTTTTGATTAAAACATATTGTAATTGATTGTTTGCCTCGGGAAACATGGAGCAAAACCCATCCATTGTCAAGAATAGATCATTTATAGTCACTCATGCCTAGAAAAGCCTTATTACTCGGTTTAAATGCTTTTATAATCCCATTATTGAATTTATTTTGAATTTTTTTTACATTTTTTGATTAAAACAGATTGTAATTGATTGTTTGCCTCGGGAAACATGGAGCGAAAGCCATCCATAGTCAAGAAAAGTTCATTTATAGTCACTTATACCTAGCAAAGCCTTATTACTCGATTTAAATGCCTTTATAATCCCATTATTGAATTTATTTTGAATTGTTTTTACATTTTTTGATTAAAACAGATTGTAATTGATTGTTTGCCTCGGGAAACATGGAGCGAAATCCATCCACTGTCAAGAAAAGATCATTTATAGCCACTCCTGCCTAGAAAAGCCTTATTACTCGGTTTAAATGCCTTTATAATCCCATTATTGAATTTATTTTGAATTGTTTTTAAATTTTTTGATTAAAACAGATTGTAATTGATTGTTTGCCTCGGGAAACATGGAGCGAAAGCCATCCATAGTCAAGAAAAGTTCATTTATAGTCACTTATGCCTAGCAAAGCCTTATTACTCGGTTTAAATGCCTTTATAATCCCATTATTGAATTTATTTTGAATTTTTTTTACATTTTTTGATTAAAACAGATTGTAATTGATTGTTTGCCTCGGGAAACATGGAGCGAAAGCCATCCATAGTCAAGAAAAGTTCATTTATAGTCACTTATGCCTAGCAAAGCCTTATTACTCGGTTTAAATGCCTTTATAATCCCATTATTGATTTTATTTTGAATTGTTTTTACATTTTTTGATTAAAAGAGATTGTAATTTGTTGTTTGCCTAGGGAAACATGGAGCGAAAGCCATCCATTGTCAAGAAAAGATCATTTATAGCCACTCATGCCTAGAAAAGCCTTATTACTCGGTTTAAATGCCTTTATAATACCATTATTGAATTTATTTTGAATTGTTTTTATATTTTTTGATTAAAACAGATTGTAATTGATTGTTTGCCGTGGGAAACATGGAGCGAAAGCCATCCATTGTCAAGAAAAGATCATTTATAGTCACTCATGCCTAGAAAAGCCTTATTACTCGGTTTAAATGCCTTTATAATCCCATTATTGAATTTATTTTGAATTTTTTTTACATTTTTTGATTAAAACAGATTGTAATTGATTGTTTACCTCGGGAAACATGGAGCGAAAGCCATCCATAGTCAAGAAAAGTTCATTTATAGTCACTTATGCCTAGCAAAGCCTTATTACTCGGTTTAAATGCCATTATAGTCCCATTATTGAATTTATTTTGAATTTTTTTTACATTTTTTGATTAAAACATATTGTAATTGATTGTTTGCCTCGGGAAACATGGAGGTAAACCCATCCATTGTCAAGAATAGATCATTTATAGTCACTCATGCCTAGAAAAGCCTTATTACTCGGTTTAAATGCTTTTATAATCCCATTATTGAATTTATTTTGAATTTTTTTTACATTTGTTGATTAAAACAGATTGTAATTGATTGTTTGCCTCGGGAAACATGGAGCGAAAGCCATCCATAGTTAAGAAAAGTTCATTTATAGTCACTTATACCTAGCAAAGCCTTATTACTCGATTTAAATGCCTTTATAATCCCATTATTGAATTTATTTTGAATTGTTTTTACATTTTTTGATTAAAACAGATTGTAATTGATTGTTTGCCTCGGGAAACATGGAGCAAAATCCATCCATTGTCAAGAAAAGATCATTTATAGCCACTCATGCCTAGAAAAGCCTTATTACTCGGTTTAAATGCCTTTATAATCCCATTATTGAATTTATTTTGAATTGTTTTTACATTTTTTGATTAAAACAGATTGTAATTGATTGTTTGCCTCGGGAAACATGGAGCGAAAGCCATCCATAGTCAAGAAAAGTTCATTTATAGTCACTTATGCCTAGCAAAGCCTTATTACTCGATTTAAATGCCTTTATAATCCCATTATTGAATTTATTTTGAATTTTTTTTACATTTTTTGATTAAAACAGATTCTAATTGATTGTTTGCCTCGGGAAACATGGAGCGAAAGCCATCCATAGTCAAGAAAAGTTCATTTATAGTCACTTATGCCTAGCAAAGCCTTATTACTCGGTTTAAATGCCTTTATAATCCCATTATTGAATTTGTTTTGAATTGTTTTGACATTTTTTGATTAAAACAGATTGTAATTCGTTGTTTGCCTCGGGAAACATGGAGCGAAAGCCATCCATTGTCAAGAAAAGATCATTTATAGCCACTCATGCCTAGAAAAGCCTTATTACTCGGTTTAAATGCCTTTATAATCCCATTATTGAATTTATTTTGAATTGTTTTTATATTTTTTGATTAAAACAGATTGTAATTGATTGTTTGGAGTGGGAAACATGGAGCGAAAGCCATCCATTGTCAAGAAAAGATCATTTATAGTCACCCATGCCTAGAAAAGCCTTATTACTCGGTTTAAATGCCTTTATAATCCCATTATTGAATTTATTTTGAATTTTTTTTACATTTTTTGATTAAAACATATTGTAATTGTTTGTTTGCCTCGGGAAACATGGAGCAAAACCCATCCATTGTCAAGAATAGATCATTTATAGTCACTTATGCCTAAAAAAGCCTTATTACTCGGTTTAAATGCCTCTATAATCCCATTATTGAATTTATTTTGAATTTTTTTTACATTTTTTGATTAAAACAGATTGTAATTGATTGTTTGCCTCGGGAAACATGGAGCGAAAGCCATCCATTTTCAAGAAAAGATCATTTATAGTCACTCATGCCTAGAAAAGCCTCATTTCTCAGTTTAAATGCCTTTATAATCCCATTATTGAATTTATTTTCAATTTTTTTTACATTTTTTGATTAAAACATATTGTAATTGTTTGTTTGCCTCGGGAAACATGGAGCAAAACCCATCCATTGTCAAGAAAAGATCATTTATAGTCACTCATGCCTAGAAAAGCCTTATTACTCGGTTTAAATGCCTTTATAATCCCATTATTGAATTTATTTTGAATTTTTTTTACATTTTTTGATTAAAACAGATTGTAATTGATTGTTTACCTCGGGAAACATGGAGCGAAAGCCATCCATAGTCAAGAAAAGTTCATTTATAGTCACTTATGCCTAGCAAAGCCTTATTACTCGGTTTAAATGCAATTATAGTCCCATTATTGAATTTATTTTGAATTTTTTTTACATTTTTTGATTAAAACATATTGTAATTGATTGTTTGCCTCGGGAAACATGGAGGTAAACCCATCCATTGTCAAGAATAGATCATTTATAGTCACTCATGCCTAGAAAAGCCTTATTACTCGGTTTAAATGCTTTTATAATCCCATTATTGAATTTATTTTGAATTTTTTTTACATTTTTTGATTAAAACAGATTGTAATTGATTGTTTGCCTCGGGAAACATGGAGCGAAAGCCATCCATACTCAAGAAAAGTTCATTTATAGTCAGTTATACCTTGCAAAGCCTTATTACTCGATTTAAATGCCTTTATAATCCCATTATTGAATTTATTTTGAATTGTTTTTACATTTTTTGATTAAAACAGATTGTAATTGATTGTTTGCCTCGGGAAACATGGAGCGAAATCCATCCATTGTCAAGAAAAGATCATTTATAGCCACTCATGCCTAGAAAAGCCTTATTACTCGGTTTAAATGCCTTTATAATCCCATTATTGAATTTATTTTGAATTGTTTTTTCATTTTTTGATTAAAACATATTGTAATTGATTGTTTGCCTCGGGAAACATGGAGCGAAAGCCATCCATAGTCAAGAAAAGTTCATTTATAGTCACTTATGCCTAGCAAAGCCTTATTACTCGGTTTAAATGCCTTTATAATCCCATTATTGAATTTATTTTGAATTGTTTTTACATTTTTTGATTAAAAAAGATTGTAATTTGTTGTTTGCCTCGGGAAAATGGAGCGAAAGCCATCCATTGTCAAGAAAAGATCATTTATAGCCACTTATGCCTAGAAAAGCCTTATTACTCGGTTTAAATGCCTTTATAATCCCATTATTGAATTTATTTTGAATTGTTTTTATATTTTTTGATTAAAACAGATTGTAATTGATTGTTTGCCGTGGGAAACAAGGAGCGAAAGCCATCCATTGTCAAGAAAAGATCATTTATAGTCACTCATGCCTAGAAAAGCCTTATTACTCGGTTTAAATGCCTTTATAATCCAGTTATTGAATTTATTTTGAATTGTTTTTACATTTTTTGATTAAAACAGATTGTAATTGATTGTTTGCCGTGGGAAACATGGAGCGAAAGCCATCCATTGTCAAGAAAAGATCATTTATAGTCACTCATGCCTAGAAAAGCCTTATTACTCGGTTTAAATGCCTTTATAATCCCATTATTGAATTTATGTTGAATTTTTTTTACATTTTTTGATTAAAACAGATTGTAATTGATTGTTTACCTCGGGAAACATGGAGCGAAAGCCATCCATAGTCAAGAAAAGTTCATTTATAGTCACTTATGCCTAGCAAAGCCTTATTACTCGGTTTAAATGCCTTTATAATCCCAGTATTGAATTTATTTTGAATTTTTTTTACATTTTTTGATTAAAACATATTGTAATTGATTGTTTGCCTCGGGAAACATGGAGCAAAACCCATCCATTGTCAAGAATAGATCATTTATAGTCACTCATGCCTAGAAAAGCCTTATTACTCGGTTTAAATGCTTTTATAATCCCATTATTGAATTTATTTTGAATTTTTTTTACATTTTTTGATTAAAACAGATTGTAATTGATTGTTTGCCTCGGGAAACATGGAGCGAAAGCCATCCATAGTCAAGAAAAGTTCATTTATAGTCACTTATACCTAGCAAAGCCTTATTACTCGATTTAAATGCCTTTATAATCCCATTATTGAATTTATTTTGAATTGTTTTTACATTTTTTGATTAAAACAGATTGTAATTGATTGTTTGCCTCGGGAAACATGGAGCGAAATCCATCCATTGTCAAGAAAAGATCATTTATAGCCACTCCTGCCTAGAAAAGCCTTATTACTCGGTTTAAATGCCTTTATAATCCCATTATTGAATTTATTTTGAATTGTTTTTAAATTTTTTGATTAAAACAGATTGTAATTGATTGTTTGCCTCGGGAAACATGGAGCGAAAGCCATCCATAGTCAAGAAAAGTTCATTTATAGTCACTTATGCCTAGCAAAGCCTTATTACTCGGTTTAAATGCCTTTATAATCCCATTATTGAATTTATTTTGAATTTTTTTTACATTTTTTGATTAAAACAGATTGTAATTGATTGTTTGCCTCGGGAAACATGGAGCGAAAGCCATCCATAGTCAAGAAAAGTTCATTTATAGTCACTTATGCCTAGCAAAGCCTTATTACTCGGTTTAAATGCCTTTATAATCCCATTATTGATTTTATTTTGAATTGTTTTTACATTTTTTGATTAAAAGAGATTGTAATTTGTTGTTTGCCTAGGGAAACATGGAGCGAAAGCCATCCATTGTCAAGAAAAGATCATTTATAGCCACTCATGCCTAGAAAAGCCTTATTACTCGGTTTAAATGCCTTTATAATACCATTATTGAATTTATTTTGAATTGTTTTTATATTTTTTGATTAAAACAGATTGTAATTGATTGTTTGCCGTGGGAAACATGGAGCGAAAGCCATCCATTGTCAAGAAAAGATCATTTATAGTCACTCATGCCTAGAAAAGCCTTATTACTCGGTTTAAATGCCTTTATAATCCCATTATTGAATTTATTTTGAATTTTTTTTACATTTTTTGATTAAAACAGATTGTAATTGATTGTTTACCTCGGGAAACATGGAGCGAAAGCCATCCATAGTCAAGAAAAGTTCATTTATAGTCACTTATGCCTAGCAAAGCCTTATTACTCGGTTTAAATGCCATTATAGTCCCATTATTGAATTTATTTTGAATTTTTTTTACATTTTTTGATTAAAACATATTGTAATTGATTGTTTGCCTCGGGAAACATGGAGGTAAACCCATCCATTGTCAAGAATAGATCATTTATAGTCACTCATGCCTAGAAAAGCCTTATTACTCGGTTTAAATGCTTTTATAATCCCATTATTGAATTTATTTTGAATTTTTTTTACATTTTTTGATTAAAACAGATTGTAATTGATTGTTTGCCTCGGGAAACATGGATCGAAAGCCATCCATAGTCAAGAAAAGTTCATTTATAGTCAGTTATACCTTGCAAAGCCTTATTACTCGATTTAAATGCCTTTATAATCCCATTATTGAATTTATTTTGAATTGTTTTTACATTTTTTGATTAAAACAGATTGTAATTGATTGTTTGCCTCGGGAAACATGGAGCGAAATCCATCCATTGTCAAGAAAAGATCATTTATAGCCACTCATGCCTAGAAAAGCCTTATTACTCGGTTTAAATGCCTTTATAATCCCATTATTGAATTTATTTTGAATTGTTTTTTCATTTTTTGATTAAAACATATTGTAATTGATTGTTTGCCTCGGGAAACATGGAGCGAAAGCCATCCATAGTCAAGAAAAGTTCATTTATAGTCACTTATGCCTAGCAAAGCCTTATTACTCGGTTTAAATGCCTTTATAATCCCATTATTGAATTTATTTTGAATTGTTTTTACATTTTTTGATTAAAAAAGATTGTAATTTGTTGTTTGCCTCGGGAAAATGGAGCGAAAGCCATCCATTGTCAAGAAAAGATCATTTATAGCCACTTATGCCTAGAAAAGCCTTATTACTCGGTTTAAATGCCTTTATAATCCCATTATTGAATTTATTTTGAATTGTTTTTATATTTTTTGATTAAAACAGATTGTAATTGATTGTTTGCCGTGGGAAACAAGGAGCGAAAGCCATCCATTGTCAAGAAAAGATCATTTATAGTCACTCATGCCTAGAAAAGCCTTATTACTCGGTTTAAATGCCTTTATAATCCAGTTATTGAATTTATTTTGAATTGTTTTTACATTTTTTGATTAAAACAGATTGTAATTGATTGTTTGCCGTGGGAAACATGGAGCGAAAGCCATCCATTGTCAAGAAAAGATCATTTATAGTCACTCATGCCTAGAAAAGCCTTATTACTCGGTTTAAATGCCTTTATAATCCCATTATTGAATTTATGTTGAATTTTTTTTACATTTTTTGATTAAAACAGATTGTAATTGATTGTTTACCTCGGGAAACATGGAGCGAAAGCCATCCATAGTCAAGAAAAGTTCATTTATAGTCACTTATGCCTAGCAAAGCCTTATTACTCGGTTTAAATGCCTTTATAATCCCAGTATTGAATTTATTTTGAATTTTTTTTACATTTTTTGATTAAAACATATTGTAATTGATTGTTTGCCTCGGGAAACATGGAGCAAAACCCATCCATTGTCAAGAATAGATCATTTATAGTCACTCATGCCTAGAAAAGCCTTATTACTCGGTTTAAATGCTTTTATAATCCCATTATTGAATTTATTTTGAATTTTTTTTACATTTTTTTATTAAAACAGATTGTAATTGATTGTTTGCCTCGGGAAACATGGAGCGAAAGCCATCCATAGTCAAGAAAAGTTCATTTATAGTCACTTATACCTAGCAAAGCCTTATTACTCGATTTAAATGCCTTTATAATCCCATTATTGAATTTATTTTGAATTGTTTTTACATTTTTTGATTAAAACAGATTGTAATTGATTGTTTGCCTCGGGAAACATGGAGCGTAATCCATCCATTGTCAAGAAAAGATCATTTATAGCCACTCCTGCCTAGAAAAGCCTTATTACTCGGTTTAAATGCCTTTATAATCCCATTATTGAATTTATTTTGAATTGTTTTTAAATTTTTTGATTAAAACAGATTGTAATTGATTGTTTGCCTCGGGAAACATGGAGCGAAAGCCATCCATAGTCAAGAAAAGTTCATTTATAGTCACTTATGCCTAGCAAAGCCTTATTACTCGGTTTAAATGCCTTTATAATCCCATTATTGAATTTATTTTGAATTTTTTTTACATTTTTTGATTAAAACAGATTGTAATTGATTGTTTGCCTCGGGAAACATGGAGCGAAAGCCATCCATAGTCAAGAAAAGTTCATTTATAGTCACTTATGCCTAGCAAAGCCTTATTACTCGGTTTAAATGCCTTTATAATCCCATTATTGATTTTATTTTGAATTGTTTTTACATTTTTTGATTAAAAGAGATTGTAATTTGTTGTTTGCCTAGGGAAACATGGAGCGAAAGCCATCCATTGTCAAGAAAAGATCATTTATAGCCACTCATGCCTAGAAAAGCCTTATTACTCGGTTTAAATGCCTTTATAATCCCATTATTGAATTTATTTTGAATTGTTTTTATATTTTTTGATTAAAACAGATTGTAATTGATTGTTTGCCGTGGGAAACATGGAGCGAAAGCCATCCATTGTCAAGAAAAGATCATTTATAGTCACTCATGCCTAGAAAAGCCTTATTACTCGGTTTAAATGCCTTTATAATCCCATTATTGAATTTATTTTCAATTTTTTTTACATTTTTTGATTAAAACATATTGTAATTGTTTGTTTGCCTCGGGAAACATGGAGCAAAACCCATCCATTGTCAAGAATAGATCATTTATAGTCACTTATGCCTGAAAAAGCCTTATTACTCGGTTTAAATGCCTTTATAATCCCATTATTGAATTTATTTTGAATTCTTTTTACATTTTTTGATTAAAACAGATTGTAATTGATTGTTTGCCTCGGGAAACATGGAGCGAAAGCCATCCATTTTCAAGAAAAGATCATTTATAGTCATTCATGCCTAGAAAAGCCTCATTTCTCGGTTTAAATGCCTTTATAATCCCATTATTGAATTTATTTTCAAATTTTTTTAAATTTTTTGATTAAAACATATTGTAATTGTTTGTTTGCCTCGGGAAACATGGAGCAAAACCCATCCATTGTCAAGAATAGATCATTTATAGTCACTTATGCCTGAAAAAGCCTTATTACTCGGTTTAAATGCCTTTATAATCCCATTATTGAATTTATTTTGAATTTTTTTTACATTTTTTAATTAAAACAGATTGTAATTGATTGTTTGCCTCGGGAAACATGGAGTGAAAGCCATCCATTTTCAAGAAAAGATCATTTATAGTCACTCATGCCTAGAAAAGCCTCATTTCTCGGTTTAAATGCCTTTATAATCCCATTATTGAATTTATTTTCAATTTTTTTTACATTTTTTGATTAAAACATATTGTAATTGTTTGTTTGCCTCGGGAAACATGGAGCAAAACCCATCCATTGTCAAGAATAGATCATTTATAGTCACTTATGCCTAAAAAAGCCTTATTACTCGGTTTAAATGCCTTTATAATCCCATTATTGAATTTATTTTGAATTTTTTTTACATTTTTTGATTAAAACAGATTGTAATTGATTGTTTGCCTCGGGAAACATGGAGCGAAAGCCATCCATTTTCAAGAAAAGATCATTTATAGTCACTCATGCCTAGAAAAGCCTCATTTCTCGGTTTAAATGCCTTTATAATCCCATTATTGAATTTATTTTCAATTTTTTTTACATTTTTTGATTAAAACATATTGTAATTGATTGTTTGCCTCGGGAAACATGGAGCAAAACCCATCCATTGTCAAGAATAGATCATTTATAGTCACTCATGCCTAGAAAAGCCTTATTACTCGGTTTAAATGCTTTTATAATCCCATTATTGAATTTATTTTGAATTGTTTTTACATTTTTTGATTAAAACAGATCTTAATTGATTGTTTGCTTCGGGAAACATGGAGCGAAAGCCATCCATTGTCAAGAAAAGATCATTTATAGTCACTCATGCCTCGAAAAGCCTTATTACTTAGTTTAAATGCCTTTATAATCCCATTATTGAATTTATTTTGAATTGTTTTTACATTTTTTGATTAAAACAGATTGTAATTGATTGTATGCCTCGGGAAATATGGAGCGAAAGCCATCCATTGTCATGAAAAGATCATTTATAGTCACTCATGCCTAGAAAAGCCTTATTACTCGGTTTAAATGCCTTTATAATCCCATTATTGAATTTATTTTGAATTGTTTTTATATTTTTTGATTAAAACATATGGTAATTGATTGTTTGCCGTGGGAAACATGGAGCGAAAGCCATCCATTGTCAAGAAAAGATCATTTATAGTCACTCATGCCTAGAAAAGCCTTATTACTCGGTTTAAATGCCTTTATAATCCCATTATTGAATTTATTTTGAATTTTTTTTACATTTTTTGATTAAAACATATTGTAATTGATTGTTTGCCTCGGGAAACATGGAGCGAAAGCCGTCCATTGTCAAGAAAAGATCATTTATAGTCACTCATGCCTAGAAAAGCCTTATTACTCGGTTTAAATGCTTTGATAATCCCATTATTGAATTTATTTTGAATTTTTTTTACATTTTTTGATTAAAACATATTGTAATTGATTGTTTGCCTCGGGAAACAAGGAGCGAAAGCCATCCATAGTCAAGAAAAGTTCATTTATAGTCACTTATACCTAGCAAAGCCTTATTACTCGATTTAAATGCCTTTATAATCCCATTATTGAATTTATTTTGAATTGTTTTTACATTTTTTGATTAAAACATATTGTAATTGATTGTTTGCCTCGGGAAACATGGAGCGAAATCCATCCATTGTCAAGAAAAGATCATTTATAGTCACTCATGCCTAGAAAAGCCCCATTTCTCGGTTTAAATGCCTTTATAATCCCATTATTGAATTTATTTTCAATTTTTTTTACATTTTTTGATTAAAACATATTGTAATTGTTTGTTTGCCTCGGGAAACATGGAGCAAAACCCATCCATTGTCAAGAATAGATCATTTATAGTCACTTATGCCTAAAAAAGCCTTATTACTCGGTTTAAATGCCGTTATAATCACATTATTGAATTTATTTTGAATTGTTTTTACATTTTTTGATTAAAACAGATTGTAATTTGTTGTTTGCCTCGGGAAACACGGAGCGAAAGCCATCCATTGTCAAGAAAAGATCATTTATAGTCACTCATGCCCAGAAAAGCCTTATTACTCGGTTTAAATGCCTTTATAATCCCATTATTAAATTTATTTTGAATTTTTTTTACATTTTTTGATTAAAACAGATTGTAATTGATTGTTTACCTCGGGAAACATGGAGCGAAAGCCATCCATAGTCAAGAAAAGTTCATTTATAGTCACTTATGCCAAGCAAAGCCTTATTACTCGGTTTAAATGCCTTTATAATCCCATTATTGAATTTATTTTGAATTTTTTTTACATTTTTTGATTAAAACAGATTGTAATTGATTGTTTGCCTCGGGAAACATGGAGCAAAACCCATCCATTGTCAAGAATAGATCATTTATAGTCACTCATGCCTAGAAAAGCCTTATTACTCGGTTTAAATGCTTTTATAATCCCATTATTGAATTTATTTTGAATTGTTTTTAAATTTTATGATTAAAACAGATTGTAATTGATTGTTTGCCTAGGGAAACATGGAGCTAAAGCCATCCATTGTCAAGAAAAGATCATTTATAGTCACTCATGCCTAGAAGAGCCTTATTACTTAGTTTAAATGCCTTTATAATCCCATTATTGAATTTATTTTGAATTGTTTTTACATTTTTGATTAAAACAGATTGTAATTGATTGTTTTCCTCGGGAAATATGGAGCGAAAGCCATCCATTGTCAAGAAAAGATCATTTATAGGCACTCATGCCTAGAAAAGCCTTATTTCTCGGTTTAATGGCCTTCATAATCCCATTATTGAATTTATTTTGAATTGTTTTTACATTTTTTGATTAAAACAGATTGTAATTGATTGTTTGCCTCGAGAAACATGGAGCGAAAGCCATCCATTGTCAAGAAAAGATCATTTATAGCCACTCATGCCTAGAAAAGCGTTATTACTCGGTTTAAATGCCTTTATAATCCCATTATTGAATTTATTTTGAATTGTTTTTATATTTTTTGATTAAAACAGATTGTAATTGATTGTTTGCCGTGGGAAACATGGAGCGAAAGCCATCCATTGTCAAGAAAAGATCATTTATAGCCACTCATGCCTAGAAAAGCCTTATTACTCGGTTTAAATGCCTTTATAATCCCATTATTGAATTTATTTTGAATTGTTTTTATATTTTTTGATTAAAACAGATTGTAATTGATTGTTTGCCGTGGGAAACATGGAGCGAAAGCCATCCATTGTCAAGAAAAGATCATTTATAGCCACTCATGCCTAGAAAAGCCTTATTACTCGGTTTAAATGCCTTTATAATCCCATTATTGAATTTATTTTCAATTTTTTTTACATTTTTTGATTAAAACATATTGTAATTGTTTGTTTGCCTCGGGAAACATGGAGCGAAACCCATCCATTGTCAAGAATAGATCATTTATAGTCACTTATGCCTAAAAAAGCCTTATTACTCGGTTTAAATGCCTTTATAATCCCATTATTGAATTTATTTTGAATTTTTTTTACATTTTTTGATTAAAACATATTGTAATTGATTGTTTACCTCGGGAAACATGGAGCGAAAGCCATCCATTTTCAAGAAAAGATCATTTATAGTCACTCATGCCTAGAAAAGCCCCATTTCTCGGTTTAAATGCCTTTATAATCCCATTATTGAATTTATTTTCAATTTTTTTTACATTTTTTGATTAAAACATATTGTAATTGTTTGTTTGCCTCGGGAAACATGGAGCGAAACCCATCCATTGTCAAGAATAGATCATTTATAGTCACTTATGCCTAAAAAAGCCTTATTACTCGGTTTAAATGCCTTTATAATCCCATTATTGAATTTATTTTGAATTATTTTTACATTTTTTGATTAAAACATATTGTAATTGATTGTTTGCCTCGGGAAACATGGAGCGAAAGCCATCCATTGTCAAGAAAAGATCATTTATAGCCACTCACGCCTAGAAAAGCGTTATTACTCGGTTTAAATGCATTTATAATCCCATTATTGAATTTATTTTGCATTGTTTTTACATTTTTTGATTAAAACAGATTGTAATTGATTGTTTGCCTCGGGAAACATGGAGCGAAAGCCATCCATTGTCAAGAAAAGATCATTTATAGTCACTCATGCCTAGAAAAGCCTTATTACTCGGTTTAAATGCCTTTATAATCTCATTATTGAATTTATTTTGAATTTTTTTTACTTTTTTTGATTAAAACATATTGTAATTGATTGTTTGCCTCGGGAAATATGGAGCAAAACCCATCCATTGTCAAGAATAGATCATTTATAGTCACTTATGCCTAGAAAAGCCTTATTACTCGGTTTAAATGCTTTTATAATCCCATTATTGAATTTATTTTGAATTGTTTTTAAATTTTATGATTAAAACAGATTGTAATTGATTGTTTGCCCAGGGAAACATGGAGCTAAAGCCATCCATTGTCAAGAAAAGATCATTTATAGTCACTCATGCCTAGAAAAGCCTTATTACTTAGTTTAAATGCCTTTATAATCCCATTATTGAATTTATTTTGAATTGTTTTTATATTTTTTGATTAAAACAGATTGTAATTGATTGTTTGCCGTGGGAAACATGGAGCGAAAGCCATCCATTGTCAAGAAAACATCATTTATAGCCACTCATGCCTAGAAAAGCCTTATTACTCGGTTTAAATGCTTTTATAATCCCATTATTGAATTTATTTTCAATTTTTTTTACATTTTTTGATTAAAACATATTGTAATTGATTGTTTGCCTCGGGAAATATGGAGCAAAACCCATCCATTGTCAAGAATAGATCATTTATAGTCACTTATGCCTAGAAAAGCCTTATTACTCGATTTAAATGCTTTTATAATCCCATTATTGAATTTATTTTGAATTGTTTTTACATTTTTTGATTAAAACAGATCTTAATTGATTGTTTGCCTCGGGAAACATGGAGCGAAAGCCATCCATTGTCAAGAAAAGATCATTTATAGTCACTCATGCCTCGAAAAGCCTTATTACTTAGTTTAAATGCCTTTATAATCCCATTATTGAATTTATTTTGAATTGTTTTTATATTTTTTGATTAAAACAGATTGTAATTGATTGTTTGCCGTGGGAAACATGGAGCGAAAGCCATCCATTGTCAAGAAAAGATCATTTATAGCCACTCATGCCTAGAAAAGCCTTATTACTCGGTTTAAATGCCTTTATAATCCCATTATTGAATTCATTTTCAATTTTTTTTACATTTTTTGATTAAAACATATTGTAATTGTTTGTTTGCCTCGGGAAACATGGAGCAACACCCATCCATTGTCAAGAATAGATCATTTATAGTCACTTATGCCTAAAAAAGCCTTATTACTCGGTTTAAATGCCTTTATAATCCCATTATTGAATTTATTTTGAATTTTTTTTACATTTTTTGATTAAAACATATTGTAATTGATTGTTTACCTCGGGAAACATGGAGCGAAAGCCATCCATTTTCAAGAAAAGATCATTTATAGTCACTCATGCCTAGAAAAGCCCCATTTCTCGGTTTAAATGCCTTTATAATCCCATTATTGAATTTATTTTCAATTTTTTTTACATTTTTTGATTAAAACATATTGTAATTGTTTGTTTGCCTCGGGAAACATGGAGCAAAACCCATCCATTGTCAAGAATAGATCATTTATAGTCACTTATGCCTAAAAAAGCCTTATTACTCGGTTTAAATGCCTTTATAATCCCATTATTGAATTTATTTTGAATTTTTTTTACATTTTTTGATTAAAACATATTGTAATTGATTGTTTGCCTCGGGAAACATGGAGCGAAAGCCATCCATTGTCAAGAAAAGATCATTTATAGCCACTCACGCCTAGAAAAGCGTTATTACTCGGTTTAAATGCATTTATAATCCCATTATTGTATTTATTTTGAATTGTTTTTACATTTTTTGATTAAAACAGATTGTAATTGATTGTTTGCCTCGGGAAATATGGAGCAAAACCCATCCATTGTCAAGAATAGATCATTTATAGTCACTTATGCCTAGAAAAGCCTTATTACTCGGTTTAAATGCTTTTATAATCCCATTATTGAATTTATTTTGAATTGTTTTTACATTTTTTGATTAAAACAGATCTTAATTGATTGTTTGCCTCGGGAAACATGGAGCGAAAGCCATCCATTGTCAAGAAAAGATCATTTATAGTCACTCATGCCTCGAAAAGCCTTATTACTTAGTTTAAATGCCTTTATAATCCCATTATTGAATTTATTTTGAATTGTTTTTACATTTTTTGATTAAAACATATTGTAATTGATTGTTTGCCTCGGGAAATATGGAGCAAAACCCATCCATTGTCAAGAATAGATCATTTATAGTCACTTATGCCTAGAAAAGCCTTATTACTCGATTTAAATGCTTTTATAATCCCATTATTGAATTTATTTTGAATTGTTTTTACATTTTTTGATTAAAACAGATCTTAATTGATTGTTTGCCTCGGGAAACATGGAGCGAAAGCCATCCATTGTCAAGAAAAGATCATTTATAGTCACTCATGCCTCGAAAAGCCTTATTACTATGTTTAAATGCCTTTATAATCCCATTATTGAATTTATTTTGAATTGTTTTTATATTTTTTGATTAAAACAGATTGTAATTGATTGTTTGCCGTGGGAAACATGGAGCGAAAGCCATCCATTGTCAAGAAAAGATCATTTATAGCCACTCACGCCTAGAAAAGCGTTATTACTCGGTTTAAATGCATTTATAATCCCATTATTGTATTTATTTTGAATTGTTTTTACATTTTTTGATTAAAACAGATTGTAATTGATTGTTTGCCTCGGGAAACATGGAGCGAAAGCCATCCATTGTCAAGAAAAGATCATTTATAGTCACTCATGCCTAGAAAAGCCTTATTACTCGGTTTAAATGCCTTTATAATCTCATTATTGAATTTATTTTGAATTTTTTTTACATTTTTTGATTAAAACATATTGTAATTGATTGTTTGCCTCGGGAAATATGGAGCAAAACCCATCCATTGTCAAGAATAGATCATTTATAGTCACTTATGCCTAGAAAAGCCTTATTACTCGGTTTAAATGCTTTTATAATCCCATTATTGAATTTATTTTGAATTGTTTTTACATTTTTTGATTAAAACAGATCTTAATTGATTGTTTGCCTCGGGAAACATGGAGCGAAAGCCATCCATTGTCAAGAAAAGATCATTTATAGTCACTCATGCCTCGAAAAGCCTTATTACTTAGTTTAAATGCCTTTATAATCCCATTATTGAATTTATTTTGAATTGTTTTTATATTTTTTGATTAAAACAGATTGTAATTGATTGTTTGCCGTGGGAAACATGGAGCGAAAGCCATCCATTGTCAAGAAAAGATCATTTATAGCCACTCATGCCTAGAAAAGCCTTATTACTCGGTTTAAATGCCTTTATAATCCCATTATTGAATTTATTTTCAATTTTTTTTACATTTTTTGATTAAAACATATTGTAATTGTTTGTTTGCCTCGGGAAACATGGAGCAAAACCCATCCATTGTCAAGAATAGATCATTTATAGTCACTGATGCCTAAAAAAGCCTTATTACTCGGTTTAAATGCCTTTATAATCCCATTATTGAATTTATTTTGAATTTTTTTTACATTTTTTGATTAAAACATATTGTAATTGATTGTTTGCCTCGGGAAATATGGAGCAAAACCCATCCATTGTCAAGAATAGATCATTTATAGTCACTTATGCCTAGAAAAGCCTTATTACTCGATTTAAATGCTTTTATAATCCCATTATTGAATTTATTTTGAATTGTTTTTACATTTTTTGATTAAAACAGATCTTAATTGATTGTTTGCCTCGGGAAACATGGAGCGAAAGCCATCCATTGTCAAGAAAAGATCATTTATAGTCACTCATGCCTCGAAAAGCCTTATTACTATGTTTAAATGCCTTTATAATCCCATTATTGAATTTATTTTGAATTGTTTTTATATTTTTTGATTAAAACAGATTGTAATTGATTGTTTGCCGTGGGAAACATGGAGCGAAAGCCATCCATTGTCAAGAAAAGATCATTTATAGCCACTCATGCCTAGAAAAGCCTTATTACTCGGTTTAAATGCCTTTATAATCCCATTATTGAATTTATTTTCAATTTTTTTTACATTTTTTGATTAAAACATATTGTAATTGTTTGTTTGCCTCGGGAAACATGGAGCAAAACCCATCCATTGTCAAGAATAGATCATTTATAGTCACTGATGCCTAAAAAAGCCTTATTACTCGGTTTAAATGCCTTTATAATCCCATTATTGAATTTATTTTGAATTTTTTTTACATTTTTTGATTAAAACATATTGTAATTGATTGTTTACCGCGGGAAACATGGAGCGAAAGCCATCCATTTCCAAGAAAAGATCATTTACAGTCACTCATGCCTAGAAAAGCCCCATTTCTCGGTTTAAATGCCTTTATAATCCCATTATTGAATTTATTTTCAATTTTTTTTACATTTTTTGATTAAAACATATTGTAATTGTTTGTTTGCCTCGGGAAACATGGAGCAAAACCCATCCATTGTCAAGAATAGATCATTTATAGTCACTTATGCCTAGAAAAGCCTTATTACTCTGTTTAAATGCTTTTATAATCCCATTATTGAATTTATTTTGAATTGTTTTTACATTTTTTGATTAAAACAGATCTTAATTGATTGTTTGCCTCGGGAAACATGGAGCGAAAGCCATCCATTGTCAAGAAAAGATCATTTATAGTCACTCATGCCTCGAAAAGCCTTATTACTTAGTTTAAATGCCTTTATAATCCCATTATTGAATTTATTTTGAATTGTTTTTACATTTTTTGATTAAAACAGATCTTAATTGATTGTTTGCCTCGGGAAACATGGAGCGAAAGCCATCCATTGTCAAGAAAAGATCATTTATAGTCACTCATGCCTCGAAAAGCCTTATTACTTAATTTAAATGCCTTTATAATCCCATTATTGAATTTATTTTGAATTGTTTTTACATTTTTTGATTAAAACAGATTGTAATTGATTGTTTGCCTCGGGAAACATGGAGCGAAAGCCATCCATTGTCAAGAAAAGATCAATTATAGTCACTCATACCTAGCAAAGCCTTATTACTCGGTTTAAATGCCTTTATAATCCCATTATTGAATTTATTTTGAATTGTTTTTACATTTTTTGATTAAAACAGATTGTAATTGATTGTTTGCCTCGGGAAACATGGAGCGAAAGCCATCCATTGTCAAGAAAAGATCATTTATAGCCACTCATGCCTAGAAAAGCCTTATTACTCGGTTTAAATGCCTTTATAATCCCATTATTGAATTTATTTTGAATTGTTTTTATATTTTTTGATTAAAACAGATTGTAATTGATTGTTTGCCGTGGGAAACATGGAGCAAAAGCCATCCATTGTCAAGAAAACATCATTTATAGCCACTCATGCCTAGAAAAGCCTTATTACTCGGTTTAAATGCCTTTATAATCCCATTATTGAATTTATTTTGAATTTTTTTTACATTTTTTGATTAAAACATATTGTAATTGATTGTTTGCCTCAGGAAATATGGAGCAAAAGCCATCCATTGTCAAGAATAGATCATTTATAGTCACTCATGCCTAGAAAAGCCTTATTACTCGGTTTAAATGCTTTTATAATCCCATTATTGAATTTATTTTGAATTGTTATTACATTTTTTGATTAAAACAGATTGTAATTGATTGTTTGCCTCGGGAAACATGGAGCGAAAGCCATCCATTGTCAAGAAAAGTTCATTTATAGTCACTCATGCCTAGAAAAGCCTTATTACTCGGTTTAAATGCCTTTATAATCCCATTATTGAAGTTATTTTGAATTGTTTTTATATTTTTTGATTAAAACAGATCTTAATTGATTGTTTGCCTCGGGAAACATGGAGCAAAAGCCATCCATTGTCAAGAAAAGATCATTTATAGTCACTCATGCCTCGAAAAGCCTTATTACTTAGTTTAAATGCCTTTATAATCCCATTATTGAATTTATTTTGAATTGTTTTTACATTTTTTGATTAAAACAGATTGTAATTGATTGTTTGCCTCGGGAAACATGGAGCGAAAGCCATCCATTGTCAAGAAAAGATCATTTATAGTCACTCATGCCTAGAAAAGCCTTATTACTCGGTTTAAATGCCTTTATAATCTCATTATTGAATTTATTTTGAATTTTTTTTACATTTTTTGATTAAAACATATTGTAATTGATTGTTTGCCTCGGGAAACATGGAGCAAAACCCATCCATTGTCAAGAATAGATCATTTATAGTCACTTATGCCTAGAAAAGCCTTATTACTCTGTTTAAATGCTTTTATAATCCCATTATTGAATTTATTTTGAATTGTTTTTACATTTTTTGATTAAAACAGATCTTAATTGATTGTTTGCCTCGGGAAACATGGAGCGAAAGCCATCCATTGTCAAGAAAAGATCATTTATAGTCACTCATGCCTCGAAAAGCCTTATTACTTAGTTTAAATGCCTTTATAATCCCATTATTGAATTTATTTTGAATTGTTTTTACATTTTTTGATTAAAACAGATTGAAATTGATTGTTTGCCTCGGGAAATATGGAGCGAAAGCCATCCATTGTCAAGAAAAGATCATTTATAGTCACTCATGCCTAGAAAAGCCTTATTACTCGGTTTAAATGCCTTTATAATCCCATTATTGAATTTATTTTGAATTGTTTTTACATTTTTTGATTAAAACAGATTGTAATTGATTGTTTGCCTCGGGAAACATGGAGCGAAAGCCATCCATTGTCAAGAAAAGATCATTTATAGTCACTCATGCCTAGAAAAGCCTTATTACTCGGTTTAAATGCCTTTCTAATCCCATTATTGAATTTATTTTGAATTCTTTTTACATTTTTTGATTAAAACATATTGTAATTGATTGTTTGCCTCGGGAAACATGGAGCAAAACCCATCCATTGTCAGGAATAGATCATTTATAGTCACTTATGCGTAGAAAAGCCTTATTACTCGGTTTAAAAGCTTTTATAATCCCATTATTGAATTTATTTTGAAATGTTTTTAAATTTTATGATTAAAACAGATTGTAATTGATTGTTTGCCTCAGGAAACATGGAGCTAAAGCCATCCATTGTCAAGAAAAGATCATTTATAGTCACTCATGCCTCGAAAAGCCTTATTACTTAGTTTAAATGCCTTTATAATCCCATTATTGAATTTATTTTGAATTGTTTTTACATTTTTTGATTAAAACAGATTGTAATTGATTGTTTGCCTCGGGAAACATGGAGCGAAAGCCATCCATTGTCAAGAAAAGATCATTTATAGTCACTCATGCCTAGAAAAGCCTTATTACTCGGTTTAAATGCCTTTATAATCTCATTATTGAATTTATTTTGAATTTTTTTTACATTTTTTGATTAAAACATATTGTAATTGATTGTTTGCCTCGGGAAACATGGAGCAAAACCCATCCATTGTCAAGAATAGATCATTTATTGTCACTTATGCCTAGAAAAGCCTTATTACTCTGTTTAAATGCTTTTATAATCCCATTATTGAATTTATTTTGAATTGTTTTTACATTTTTTGATTAAAACAGATCTTAATTGATTGTTTGCCTCGGGAAACATGGAGCGAAAGCCATCCATTGTCAAGAAAAGATCATTTATAGTCACTCATGCCTAGAAAAGCCTTATTACTCGGTTTAAATGCCTTTATAATCCCATTATTGAATTTATTTTGAATTCTTTTTACATTTTTTGATTAAAACATATTGTAATTGATTGTTTGCCTCGGGAAACATGGAGCGAAAGCCATCCATTGTCAAGAAAAGATCATTTATAGTCACTCATGCCTAGAAAAGCCTTATTACTCGGTTTAAATGCCTTTATAATCTCATTATTGAATTTATTTTGAATTTTTTTTACATTTTTTGATTAAAACATACTGTAATTGATTGTTTGCCTCGGGAAACATGGAGCAAAACCCATCCATTGTCAAGAATAGATCATTTATAGTCACTTATGCCTAGAAAAGCCTTATTACTCTGTTTAAATGCTTTTATAATCCCATTATTGAATTTATTTTGAATTGTTTTTACATTTTTTGATTAAAACAGATCTTAATTGATTGTTTGCCTCGGGAAACATTGAGCGAAAGCCATCCATTGTCAAGAAAAGATCATTTATAGTCACTCATGCCTCGAAAAGCCTTATTACTTAGTTTAAATGCCTTTATAATCCCATTATTGAATTTATTTTGAATTGTTTTTACATTTTTTGATTAAAACAGATTGAAATTGATTGTTTGCCTCGGGAAATATGGAGCGAAAGCCATCCATTGTCAAGAAAAGATCATTTATAGTTACTCATGCCTAGAAAAGCCTTATTACTCGGTTTAAATGCCTTTATAATCCCATTATTGAATTTATTTTGAATTGTTTTTACATTTTTTGATTAAAACAGATTGTAATTGATTGTTTGCCTCGGGAAACATGGAGCGAAAGCCATCCATTGTCAAGAAAATATCATTTATAGTCACTCATGCCTAGAAAAGCCTTATTACTCGGTTTAAATGCCTTTATAATCTCATTATTGAATTTATTTTGAATTTTTTTTACATTTTTTGATTAAAACATATTGTAATTGATTGTTTGCCTCGGGAAACATGGAGCGAAAGCCATCCATTGTCAAGAAAAGATCATTTATAGTCACTCATGCATAGAAAAGCCTTATTACTCGGTTTAAATGCCTTTATAATCTCATTATTGAATTTATTTTGAATTTTTTTTTACATTTTTTGATTAAAACATATTGTAATTGATTGTTTGCCTCGGGAAATATGGAGCAAAACCCATCCATTGTCAAGAATAGATCATTTATAGTCACTTATGCCTAGAAAAGCCTTATTACTCGGTTTAAATGCTTTTATAATCCCATTATTGAGTTTATTTTGAATTGTTTTTACATTTTTTGATTAAAACAGATCTTAATTGATTGTTTGCCTCGGGAAAAATGGAGCGAAAGCCATCCATTGTCAAGAAAAGATCATTTATAGTCACTCATGCCTCGAAAAGCCTTATTACTTAGTTTAAATGCCTTTATAATCCCATTATTGAATTTATTTTGAATTGTTTTTACATTTTTTGATTAAAACAGATTGTAATTGATTGTTTGCCTCGGGAAACATGGAGCGAAAGCCATCCATTGTCAAGAAAAGATCATTTATAGTCACTCATGCCTAGAAAAGCCTTATTACTCGGTTTAAATGCCTTTATAATCTCATTATTGAATTTATTTTGAATTTTTTTTACATTTTTTGATTAAAACATATTGTAATTGATTGTTTGCCTCGGGAAATATGGAGCAAAACCCATCCATTGTCAAGAATAGATCATTTATAGTCACTTATGCGTAGAAAAGCCTTATTACTCGGTTTAAATGCTTTTATAATCCCATTATTGAATTTATTTTGAATTGTTTTTACATTTTTTGATTAAAACAGATCTTAATTGATTGTTTGCCTCGGGAAACATGGAGCGAAAGCCATCCATTGTCAAGAAAAGATCATTTATAGTCACTCATGCCTCGAAAAGCCTTATTACTTAGTTTAAATGCCTTTATAATCCCATTATTGAATTTATTTTGAATTGTTTTTATATTTTTTGATTAAAACAGATTGTAATTGATTGTTTGCCTCGGGAAACATGGAGCGAAAGCCATCCATTGTCAAGAAAAGATCATTTATAGCCACTCATGCCTAGAAAAGCCTTATTACTCGGTTTAAATGCCTTTATAATCCCATTATTGAATTTATTTTCAATTTTTTTTACATTTTTTGATTAAAACATATTGTATTTGTTTGTTTGCCTCGGGAAACATGGAGCAAAACCCATCCATTGTCAAGAATAGATCATTTATAGTCACTGATGCCTAAAAAAGCCTTATTACTCGGTTTAAATGCCTTTATAATCCCATTATTGAATTTATTTTGAATTTTTTTTACATTTTTTGATTAAAACATATTGTAATTGATTGTTTACCGCGGGAAACATGGAGCGAAAGCCATCCATTTCCAAGAAAAGATCATTTACAGTCACTCATGCCTAGAAAAGCCCCATTTCTCGGTTTAAATGCCTTTATAATCCCATTATTGAATTTATTTTCAATTTTTTTTACATTTTTTGATTAAAACATATTGTAATTGTTTGTTTGCCTCGGGAAACATGGAGCAAAACCCATCCATTGTCAAGAATAGATCATTTATAGTCACTTATGCCTAGAAAAGCCTTATTACTCTGTTTAAATGCTTTTATAATCCCATTATTGAATTTATTTTGAATTGTTTTTACATTTTTTGATTAAAACAGATCTTAATTGATTGTTTGCCTCGGGAAACATGGTGCGAAAGCCATCCATTGTCAAGAAAAGATCATTTATAGTCACTCATGCCTCGAAAAGCCTTATTACTTAGTTTAAATGCCTTTATAATCCCATTATTGAATTTATTTTGAATTGTTTTTACATTTTTTGATTAAAACAGATTGAAATTGATTGTTTGCCTCGGGAAATATGGAGCGAAAGCCATCCATTGTCAAGAAAAGATCATTTATAGTCACTCATGCCTAGAAAAGCCTTATTACTCGGTTTAAATGCCTTTATAATCCCATTATTGAAGTTATTTTGAATTGTTTTTATATTTTTTGATTAAAACAGATCTTAATTGATTGTTTTCCTCGGGAAACATGGAGCGAAAGCCATCCATTGTCAAGAAAAGATCATTTATAGTCACTCATGCCTCGAAAAGCCTTATTACTTAGTTTAAATGCCTTTATAATCCCATTATTGAATTTATTTTGAATTGTTTTTACATTTTTTGATTAAAACAGATTGTAATTGATTGTTTGCCTCGGGAAACATGGAGCGAAAGCCATCCATTGTCAAGAAAAGATCATTTATAGTCACTCATACCTAGCAAAGCCTTATTACTCGGTTTAAATGCCTTTATAATCCCATTATTGAATTTATTTTGAATTGTTTTTACATTTTTTGATTAAAACAGATTGTAATTGATTGTTTGCCTCGGGAAACATGGAGCGAAAGCCATCCATTGTCAAGAAAAGATCATTTATAGCCACTCATGCCTAGAAAAGCCTTATTACTCGGTTTAAATGCCTTTATAATCCCATTATTGAATTTATTTTGAATTGTTTTTATATTTTTTGATTAAAACAGATTGTAATTGATTGTTTGCCGTGGGAAACATGGAGCAAAAGCCATCCATTGTCAAGAAAACATCATTTATAGCCACTCATGCCTAGAAAAGCCTTATTACTCGGTTTAAATGCCTTTATAATCCCATTATTGAATTTATTTTGAATTTTTTTTACATTTTTTGATTAAAACATATTGTTATTGATTGTTTGCCTCAGGAAATATGGAGCAAAAGCCATCCATTGTCAAGAATAGATCATTTATAGTCACTCATGGCTAGAAAAGCCTTATTACTCGGTTTAAATGCTTTTATAATCCCATTATTGAATTTATTTTGAATTGTTATTACATTTTTTGATTAAAACAGATTGTAATTGATTGTTTGCCTCGGGAAACATGGAGCGAAAGCCATCCATTGTCAAGAAAAGTTCATTTATAGTCACTCATGCCTAGAAAAGCCTTATTACTCGGTTTAAATGCCTTTATAATCCCATTATTGAAGTTATTTTGAATTGTTTTTATATTTTTTGATTAAAACAGATCTTAATTGATTGTTTGCCTCGGGAAACATGGAGCAAAAGCCATCCATTGTCAAGAAAAGATCATTTATAGTCACTCATGCCTCGAAAAGCCTTATTACTTAGTTTAAATGCCTTTATAATCCCATTATTGAATTTATTTTGAATTGTTTTTACATTTTTTGATTAAAACAGATTGTAATTGATTGTTTGCCTCGGGAAACATGGAGCGAAAGCCATCCATTGTCAAGAAAAGATCATTTATAGTCACTCATGCCTAGAAAAGCCTTATTACTCGGTTTAAATGCCTTTATAATCTCATTATTGAATTTATTTTGAATTGTTTTTACATTTTTTGATTAAAACAGATTGTAATTGATTGTTTGCCTCGGGAAACATGGAGCGAAAGCCATCCATTGTCAAGAAAAGATCATTTATAGTCACTCATGCCTAGAAAAGCCTTATTACTCGGTTTAAATGCCTTTATAATCCCATTATTGAATTTATTTTGAATTCTTTTTACATTTTTTGATTAAAACATATTGTAATTGATTGTTTGCCTCGGGAAACATGGAGCAAAACCCATCCATTGTCAGGAATAGATCATTTATAGTCACTTATGCGTAGAAAAGCCTTATTACTCGGTTTAAAAGCTTTTATAATCCCATTATTGAATTTATTTTGAATTGTTTTTAAATTTTATGATTAAAACAGATTGTAATTGATTGTTTGCCTCAGGAAACATGGAGCTAAAGCCATCCATTGTCAAGAAAAGATCATTTATAGTCACTCATGCCTCGAAAAGCCTTATTACTTAGTTTAAATGCCTTTATAATCCCATTATTGAATTTATTTTGAATTGTTTTTACATTTTTTGATTAAAACAGATTGTAATTGATTGTTTGCCTCGGGAAACATGGAGCGAAAGCCATCCATTGTCAAGAAAAGATCATTTATAGTCACTCATGCCTAGAAAAGCCTTATTACTCGGTTTAAATGCCTTTATAATCTCATTATTGAATTTTTTTTGAATTTTTTTTACATTTTTTGATTAAAACATATTGTAATTGATTGTTTGCCTCGGGAAACATGGAGCAAAACCCATCCATTGTCAAGAATAGATCATTTATAGTCACTTATGCCTAGAAAAGCCTTATTACTCTGTTTAAATGCTTTTATAATCCCATTATTGAATTTATTTTGAATTGTTTTTACATTTTTTGATTAAAACAGATCTTAATTGATTGTTTGCCTCGGGAAACATGGAGCGAAAGCCATCCATTGTCAAGAAAAGATCATTTATAGTCACTCATGCCTCGAAAAGCCTTATTACTTAGTTTAAATGCCTTTATAATCCCATTATTGAATTTATTTTGAATTGTTTTTACATTTTTTGATTAAAACAGATTGAAATTGATTGTTTGCCTCGGGAAATATGGAGCGAAAGCCATCCATTGTCAAGAAAAGATCATTTATAGTTACTCATGCCTAGAAAAGCCTTATTACTCGGTTTAAATGCCTTTATAATCCCATTATTGAATTTATTTTGAATTGTTTTTACATTTTTTGATTAAAACAGATTGTAATTGATTGTTTGCCTCGGGAAACATGGAGCGAAAGCCATCCATTGTCAAGAAAAGATCATTTATAGTCACTCATGCCTAGAAAAGCCTTATTACTCGGTTTAAATGCCTTTATAATCCCATTATTGAATTTATTTTGAATTCTTTTTACATTTTTTGATTAAAACATATTGTAATTGATTGTTTGCCTCGGGAAACATGGAGCAAAACCCATCCATTGTCAGGAATAGATCATTTATAGTCACTTATGCGTAGAAAAGCCTTATTACTCGGTTTAAAAGCTTTTATAATCCCATTATTGAATTTATTTTGAATTGTTTTTAAATTTTATGATTAAAACAGATTGTAATTGATTGTTTGCCTCAGGAAACATGGAGCTAAAGCCATCCATTGTCAAGAAAAGATCATTTATAGTCACTCATGCCTCGAAAAGCCTTATTACTTAGTTTAAATGCCTTTATAATCCCATTATTGAATTTATTTTGAATTGTTTTTACATTTTTTGATTAAAACAGATTGTAATTGATTGTTTGCCTCGGGAAACATGGAGCGAAAGCCATCCATTGTCAAGAAAAGATCATTTATAGTCACTCATGCCTAGAAAAGCCTTATTACTCGGTTTAAATGCCTTTATAATCTCATTATTGAATTTATTTTGAATTTTTTTTACATTTTTTGATTAAAACATATTGTAATTGATTGTTTGCCTCGGGAAACATGGAGCGAAAGCCATCCATTGTCAAGAAAAGATCATTTATAGTCACTCATGCATAGAAAAGCCTTATTACTCGGTTTAAATGCCTTTATAATCTCATTATTGAATTTATTTTGAATTTTTTTTTACATTTTTTGATTAAAACATATTGTAATTGATTGTTTGCCTCGGGAAATATGGAGCAAAACCCATCCATTGTCAAGAATAGATCATTTATAGTCACTTATGCCTAGAAAAGCCTTATTACTCGGTTTAAATGCTTTTATAATCCCATTATTGAATTTATTTTGAATTGTTTTTACATTTTTTGATTAAAACAGATCTTAATTGATTGTTTGCCTCGGGAAAAATGGAGCGAAAGCCATCCATTGTCAAGAAAAGATCATTTATAGTCACTCATGCCTCGAAAAGCCTTATTACTTAGTTTAAATGCCTTTATAATCCCATTATTGAATTTATTTTGAATTGTTTTTACATTTTTTGATTAAAACAGATTGTAATTGATTGTTTGCCTCGGGAAACATGGAGCGAAAGCCATCCATTGTCAAGAAAAGATCATTTATAGTCACTCATGCCTAGAAAAGCCTTATTACTCGGTTTAAATGCCTTTATAATCTCATTATTGAATTTATTTTGAATTTTTTTTACATTTTTTGATTAAAACATATTGTAATTGATTGTTTGCCTCGGGAAACATGGAGCAAAACCCATCCATTGTCAAGAATAGATCATTTATAGTCACTTATGCATAGAAAAGCCTTATTACTCTGTTTAAATGCTTTTATAATCCCATTATTGAATTTATTTTGAATTGTTTTTACATTTTTTGATTAAAACAGATCTTAATTGATTGTTTGCCTTGGGAAACATGGAGCGAAAGCCATCCATTGTCAAGAAAAGATCATTTATAGTCACTCATGCCTCGAAAAGCCTTATTACTTAGTTTAAATGCCTTTATAATCCCATTATTGAATTTATTTTGAATTGTTTTTACATTTTTTGATTAAAACAGATTGAAATTGATTGTTTGCCTCGGGAAATATGGAGCGAAAGCCATCCATTGTCAAGAAAAGATCATTTATAGTCACTCATGCCTAGAAAAGCCTTATTACTCGGTTTAAATGCCTTTATAATCCCATTATTGAATTTATTTTGAATTGTTTTTCCATTTTTTGATTAAAACAGATTGTAATTGATTGTTTGCCTCGGGAAACATGGAGCGAAAGCCATCCATTGTCAAGAAAAGATCATTTATAGTCACTCATGCCTAGAAAAGCCTTATTACTCGGTTTAAATGCCTTTATAATCCCATTATTGAATTTATTTTGAATTCTTTTTACATTTTTTGATTAAAACATATTGTAATTGATTGTTTGCCTCGGGAAACATGGAGCAAAACCCATCCATTGTCAGGAATAGATCATTTATAGTCACTTATGCGTAGAAAAACCTTATTACTCGGTTTAACAGCTTTTATAATCCCATTATTGAATTTATTTTGAATTGTTTTTAAATTTTATGATTAAAACAGATTGTAATTGATTGTTTGCCTCAGGAAACATGGAGCTAAAGCCATCCATTGTCAAGAAAAGATCATTTATAGTCACTCATGCCTCGAAAAGCCTTATTACTTAGTTTAAATGCCTTTATAATCCCATTATTGAATTTATTTTGAATTGTTTTTACATTTTTTGATTAAAACAGATTGTAATTGATTGTTTGCCTCGGGAAACATGGAGCGAAAGCCATCCATTGTCAAGAAAAGATCATTTATAGTCACTCATGCCTAGAAAAGCCTTATTACTCGGTTTAAATGCCTTTATAATCTCATTATTGAATTTATTTTGAATTTTTTTTACATTTTTTGATTAAAACAGATTGTAATTGATTGTTTACCTCGGGAAACATGGAGCGAAAGCCATCCATAGTCAAGAAAAGTTCATTTATAGTCACTTATGCCTAGCAAAGCCTTATTACTCGGTTTAAATGCCTTTATAATCCCTTTATTGAATTTATTTTGAATTGTTTTTACATTTTTTGATTAAAACAGATTGTAATTGATTGTTTGCCTCGGGAAACATGGAGCGAAAGCCATCCATTTTCAAGAAAAGATCATTTATAGTCACTCATGCCTAGAAAAGCCTCATTTCTCGGTTTAAATGCCTTTATAATCCCATTATTGAATTTATTTTTAATTTTTTTTACATTTTTTGATTAAAACATATTGTAATTGTTTGTTTGCCTCGGGAAACATGGAGCAAAACCCATCCATTGTCAAGAATAGATCATTTATAGTCACTTATGCCTAAAAAAGCCTTATTACTCGGTTTAAATGCCTTTATAATCCCATTATTGAATTTATTTTGAATTTTTTTTACATTTTTTGATTAAAACATATTGTAATTGATTGTTTGCCTCGGGAAACATGGAACGAAAGCCATCCATTGTCAAGAAAAGATCATTTATAGTCACTCATGCCTAGAAAAGCCTTATTACTCGGTTTAAATGCCTTTATAATCCCATTATTGAATTTATTTTGAATTTTTTTTACATTTTTTGATTAAAACAGATTGTAATTGATTGTTTGCCTCGGGAAACATGGAGCGAAAGCCATCCATAGTGAAGAAAAGTTCATTTATAGTCACTCATGCCTAGCAAAGCCTTATTACTCGGTTTAAATGCCTTTATAATCCCATTATTGAATTTATTTTGAATTGTTTTTACATTTTTTGATTAAAACAGATTGTAATTGATTGTTTGCCTCGGGAAACATGGAGCGAAAGCCATCCATTGTCAAG
Source organism: Theobroma cacao (assembly GCF_053813885.1). Lineage (NCBI taxonomy): Eukaryota > Viridiplantae > Streptophyta > Magnoliopsida > Malvales > Malvaceae > Theobroma > Theobroma cacao. Next base: position 28,189,854 of record NC_142645.1, on the reverse strand, counting down.
AAAAGATCATTTATAGTCACTCATGCCTAGAAAAGCCTTATTACTCGGTTTAAATGCCTTTATAATCCCATTATTGAATTTATTTTGAATTGTTTTTATATTTTTTGATTAAAACAGATTGTAATTGATTGTTTGCCGTGGGAAACATGGAGCGAAAGCCATCCATTGTCAAGAAAAGATCATTTATAGTCACTCATGCCTAGAAAAGCCTTATTACTCGGTTTAAATGCCTTTATAATCCCATTATTGAATTTATTTTGAATTTTTTTTACATTTTTTGATTAAAACATATTGTAATTGATTGTTTGCCTCGGGAAACATGGAGCAAAACCCATCCATTGTCAAGAATAGATCATTTATAGTCACTTATGCCTAGAAAAGCCTTATTACTCTGTTTAAATGCTTTTATAATCCCATTATTGAATTTATTTTGAATTGTTTTTACATTTTTTGATTAAAACAGATCTTAATTGATTGTTTGCCTCGGGAAACATGGAGCGAAAGCCATCCATTGTCAAGAAAAGATCATTTATAGTCACTCATGCCTCGAAAAGCCTTATTACTTAGTTTAAATGCCTTTATAATCCCATTATTGAATTTATTTTGAATTCTTTTACATTTTTTGATTAAAACATATTGTAATTGATTGTTTGCCTCGGGAAACATGGAGCAAAACCCATCCATTGTCAGGAATAGATCATTTATAGTCACTTATGCGTAGAAAAGGCTTATTACTCGGTTTAAAAGCTTTTATAATCCCATTATTGAATTTATTTTGAATTGTTTTTAAATTTTATGATTAAAACAGATTGTAATTGATTGTTTGCCTCAGGAAACATGGAGCTAAAGCCATCCATTGTCAAGAAAAGATCATTTATAGTCACTCATGCCTCGAAAAGCCTTATTACTTAGTTTAAATGCCTTTATAATCCCATTATTGAATTTATTTTGAATTGTTTTTACATTTTTTGATTAAAACAGATTGTAATTGATTGTTTGCCTCGGGAAACATGGAGCGAAAGCCATCCATTGTCAAGAAAAGATCATTTATAGTCACTCATGCCTAGAAAAGCCTTATTACTCGGTTTAAATGCCTTTATAATCTCATTATTGAATTTATTTTGAATTTTTTTTACATTTTTTGATTAAAACATATTGTAATTGATTGTTTGCCTCGGGAAACATGGAGCAAAACCCATCCATTGTCAAGAATAGATCATTTATAGTCACTTATGCCTAGAAAAGCCTTATTACTCTGTTTAAATGCTTTTATAATCCCATTATTGAATTTATTTTGAATTGTTTTTACATTTTTTGATTAAAACAGATCTTAATTGATTGTTTGCCTCGGGAAACATGGAGCGAAAGCTATCCATTGTCAAGAAAAGATCATTTATAGTCACTCATGCCTCGAAAAGCCTTATTACTTAGTTTAAATGCCTTTATAATCCCATTATTGAATTTATTTTGAATTCTTTTTACATTTTTTGATTAAAACATATTGTAATTGATTGTTTGCCTCGGGAAACATGGAGCAAAACCCATCCATTGTCAGGAATAGATCATTTATAGTCACTTATGCGTAGAAAAGCCTTATTACTCGGTTTAAAAGCTTTTATAATCCCATTATTGAATTTATTTTGAATTGTTTTTAAATTTTATGATTAAAACAGATTGTAATTGATTGTTTGCCTCAGGAAACATGGAGCTAAAGCCATCCATTGTCAAGAAAAGATCATTTATAGTCACTCATGCCTCGAAAAGCCTTATTACTTAGTTTAAATGCCTTTATAATCCCATTATTGAATTTATTTTGAATTGTTTTTACATTTTTTGATTAAAACAGATTGTAATTGATTGTTTGCCTAGGGAAACATGGAGCGAAAGCCATCCATTGTCAAGAAAAGATCATTTATAGTCACTCATGCCTAGAAAAGCCTTATTACTCGGTTTAAATGCCTTTATAATCTCATTATTGAATTTATTTTGAATTTTTTTTACATTTTTTGATTAAAACATATTGTAATTGATTGTTTGCCTCAGGAAACATGGAGCAAAACCCATCCATTGTCAAGAATAGATCATTTATAGTCACTTATGCCTAGAAAAGCCTTATTACTCTGTTTAAATGCTTTTATAATCCCATTATTGAATTTATTTTGAATTGTTTTTACATTTTTTGATTAAAACAGATTGTAATTGATTGTTTGCCTCGGGAAACATGGAGCGAAAGCCATCCATTGTCAAGAAAAGATCATTTATAGTCACTCATACCTAGCAAAGCCTTATTACTCGGTTTAAATGCCTTTATAATCCCTTTATTGAATTTATTTTGAATTGTTTTTACATTTTTTGATTAAAACAGATTGTAATTGATTGTTTGCCTCGGGAAACATGGAGCGAAAGCCATCCATTGTCAAGAAAAGATCATTTATAGTCACTCATGCCTAGAAAAGCCTTATTACTCGGTTTAAATGCCTTTATAATCCCATTATTGAATTTATTTTGAATTGTTTTTATATTTTTTGATTAAAACAGATTGTAATTGATTGTTTGCCGTGGGAAACATGGAGCGAAAGCCATCCATTGTAAAGAAAAGATCATTTATAGTCACTCATGCCTAGAAAAGCCTTATTACTTAGTTTAAATGCCTTTATAATCCCATTATTGAATTTATTTTGAATTGTTTTTACATTTTTGAGTAAAACAGATTGTAATTGATTGTTTGCCTCGGGAAATATGGAGCGAAAGCCATCCATTGTCAAGAAAAGATCATTTATAGGCACTCATGCTTAGAAAAGCCTTATTTCTCGGTTTAATGGCCTTTGTAATCCCATTATTGAATTTATTTTGAATTGTTTTTACATTTTTTGATTAAAACAGATTGTAATTGATTGTTTGCCTCGGGAAACATGGAGCGAAAGCCATCCATTGTCAAGAAAAGATCATTTATAGCCACTCATGCCTAGAAAAGCCTTATTACTCGGTTTAAATGCCTTTATAATCCCATTATTGAATTTATTTTGAATTGTTTTTATATTTTTTGATTAAAACAGATTGTAATTGATTGTTTGCCGTGGGAAACATGGAGCAAAAGCCATCCATTGTCAAGAAAACAACATTTATAGCCACTCATGACTAGAAAAGCCTTATTACTCGGTTTAAATGCCTTTATAATCCCATTATTGAATTTATTTTGAATTTTTTTTACATTTTTTGATTAAAACATATTGTAATTGATTGTTTGCCTCAGGAAACATGGAGCAAAAGCCATCCATTGTCAAGAATAGATCATTTATAGTCACTCATGCCTAGAAAAGCCTTATTACTCGGTTTAAATGCTTTTATAATCCCATTATTGAATTTATTTTGAATTGTTATTACATTTTTTGATTAAAACAGATTGTAATTGATTGTTTGCCTCGGGAAACATGGAGCGAAAGCCATCCATTGTCAAGAAAAGTTCATTTATAGTCACTCATGCCTAGAAATGCCTTATTACTCGGTTTAAATGCCTTTATAATCCCATTATTGAAGTTATTTTGAATTGTTTTTATATTTTTTGATTAAAACAGATCTTAATTGATTGTTTGCCTCGGGAAACATGGAGCGAAAGCCATCCATTGTCAAGAAAAGATCATTTATAGTCACTCATGCCTCGAAAAGCCTTATTACTTAGTTTAAATGCCTTTATAATCCCATTATTGAATTTATTTTGAATTGTTTTTACATTTTTTGATTAAAACAGATTGTAATTGATTGTTTGCCTCGGGAAACATGGAGCGAAAGCCATCCATTGTCAAGAAAAGTTCATTTATAGTCACTCATGCCTAGAAAAGCCTTATTACTCGGTTTAAATGCCTTTATAATCCCATTATTGAAGTTATTTTGAATTGTTTTTATATTTTTTGATTAAAACAGATCTTAATTGATTGTTTGCCTCGGGAAACATGGAGCGAAAGCCATCCATTGTCAAGAAAAGATCATTTATAGTCACTCATGCCTCGAAAAGCCTTATTACTTAGTTTAAATGCCTTTATAATCCCATTATTGAATTTATTTTGAATTGTTTTTACATTTTTTGATTAAAACAGATTGTAATTGATTGTTTGCCTCGGGAAACATGGAGCGAAAGCCATCCATTGTCAAGAAAAGTTCATTTATAGTCACTCATGCCTAGAAATGCCTTATTACTCGGTTTAAATGCCTTTATAATCCCATTATTGAAGTTATTTTGAATTGTTTTTATATTTTTTGATTAAAACAGATCTTAATTGATTGTTTGCCTCGGGAAACATGGAGCGAAAGCCATCCATTGTCAAGAAAAGATCATTTATAGTCACTCATGCCTCGAAAAGCCTTATTACTTAGTTTAAATGCCTTTATAATCCCATTATTGAATTTATTTTGAATTGTTTTTACATTTTTTGATTAAAACAGATTGTAATTGATTGTTTGCCTCGGGAAACATGGAGCGAAAGCCATCCATTGTCAAGAAAAGTTCATTTATAGTCACTCATGCCTAGAAAAGCCTTATTACTCGGTTTAAATGCCTTTATAATCCCATTATTGAAGTTATTTTGAATTGTTTTTATATTTTTTGATTAAAACAGATCTTAATTGATTGTTTGCCTCGGGAAACATGGAGCGAAAGCCATCCATTGTCAAGAAAAGATCATTTATAGTCACTCATGCCTCGAAAAGCCTTATTACTTAGTTTAAATGCCTTTATAATCCCATTATTGAATTTATTTTGAATTGTTTTTACATTTTTTGATTAAAACAGATTGTAATTGATTGTTTGCCTCAGGAAACATGGAGCGAAAGCCATCCATTGTCAAGAAAAGATCATTTATAGTCACTCATGCCTAGAAAAGCCTTATTACTCGGTTTAAATGCCTTTATAATCCCATTATTGAATTTATTTTGAATTGTTTTTATATTTTTTGATTAAAACAGATTGTAATTGATTGTTTGCCGTGGGAAACATGGAGCGAAAGCCATCCATTGTCAAGAAAAGATCATTTATAGTCACTTATGCCTAGAAAAGCCTTATTACTCTGTTTAAATGCTTTTATAATCCCATTATTGAATTTATTTTGAATTTTTTTTACAATTTTTGATTAAAACATATTGTAATTGATTGTTTGCCTCGGGAAACATGGAGCAAAACCCATCCATTGTCAAGAATAGATCATTTATAGTCACTTATGCCTAGAAAAGCCTTATTACTCTGTTTAAATGCCTTTATAATCTCATTATTGAATTTATTTTGAATTGTTTTTACATTTTTTGATTAAAACAGATTGTAATTGATTGTTTGCCTCGGGAAACATGGAGCGAAAGCCATCCATTGTCAAGAAAAGATCATTTATAGTCACTCATGCCTAGAAAAGCCTTATTACTCGGTTTAAATGCCTTTATAATCCCATTATTGAATTTATTTTGAATTCTTTTTACATTTTTTGATTAAAACATATTGTAATTGATTGTTTGCCTCGGGAAACATGGAGCAAAACCCATCCATTGTCAGGAATAGATCATTTATAGTCACTTATGCGTAGAAAAGGCTTATTACTCGGTTTAAAAGCTTTTATAATCCCATTATTGAATTTATTTTGAATTGTTTTTAAATTTTATGATTAAAACAGATTGTAATTGATTGTTTGCCTCAGGAAACATGGAGCTAAAGCCATCCATTGTCAAGAAAAGATCATTTATAGTCACTCATGCCTCGAAAAGCCTTATTACTTAGTTTAAATGCCTTTATAATCCCATTATTGAATTTATTTTGAATTGTTTTTACATTTTTTGATTAAAACAGATTGTAATTGATTCTTTGCCTCGGGAAACATGGAGCGAAAGCCATCCATTGTCAAGAAAAGATCATTTATAGTCACTCATGCCTAGAAAAGCCTTATTACTCGGTTTAAATGCCTTTATAATCTCATTATTGAATTTATTTTGAATTTTTTTTACATTTTTTGATTAAAACATATTGTAATTGATTGTTTGCCTCAGGAAACATGGAGCAAAAGCCATCCATTGTCAAGAATAGATCATTTATAGTCACTCATGCCTAGAAAAGCCTTATTACTCGGTTTAAATGCTTTTATAATCCCATTATTGAATTTATTTTGAATTGTTATTACATTTTTTGATTAAAACAGATTGTAATTGATTGTTTACCTCGGGAAACATGGAGCGAAAGCCATCCATTGTCAAGAAAAGTTCATTTATAGTCACTCATGCCTAGAAAAGCCTTATTACTCGGTTTAAATGCCTTTATAATCCCATTATTGAATTTATTTTGAAATTTTTTTACATTTTTTGATTAAAACATATTGTAATTGATTGTTTGCCTCGGGAAACATGGAGCAAAACCCATCCATTGTCAAGAATAGATCATTTATAGTCACTTATGCCTAGAAAAGCCTTATTACTCTAATTAAATGCTTTTATAATCCCATTATTGAATTTATTTTGAATTGTTTTTACATTTTTTGATTAAAACAGATCTTAATTGATTGTTTGCCTCGGGAAACATGGAGCGAAAGCCATCCATTGTCAAGAAAAGATCATTTATAGTCACTCATGCCTCGAAAAGCCTTATTACTTAGTTTAAATGCCTTTATAATCCCATTATTGAATTTATTTTGAATTCTTTTACATTTTTTGATTAAAACATATTGTAATTGATTGTTTGCCTCGGGAAACATGGAGCAAAACCCATCCATTGTCAGGAATAGATCATTTATAGTCACTTATGCGTAGAAAAGGCTTATTACTCGGTTTAAAAGCTTTTATAATCCCATTATTGAATTTATTTTGAATTGTTTTTAAATTTTATGATTAAAACAGATTGTAATTGATTGTTTGCCTCAGGAAACATGGAGCTAAAGCCATCCATTGTCAAGAAAAGATCATTTATAGTCACTCATGCCTCGAAAAGCCTTATTACTTAGTTTAAATGCCTTTATAATCCCATTATTGAATTTATTTTGAATTGTTTTTACATTTTTTGATTAAAACAGATTGTAATTGATTGTTTGCCTCGGGAAACATGGAGCGAAAGCCATCCATTGTCAAGAAAAGATCATTTATAGTCACTCATGCCTAGAAAAGCCTTATTACTCGGTTTAAATGCCTTTATAATCTCATTATTGAATTTATTTTGAATTTTTTTTACATTTTTTGATTAAAACATATTGTAATTGATTGTTTGCCTCAGGAAACATGGAGCAAAACCCATCCATTGTCAAGAATAGATCATTTATAGTCACTCATGCCTAGAAAAGCCTTATTACTCGGTTTAAATGCTTTTATAATCCCATTATTGAATTTATTTTGAATTGTTATTACATTTTTTGATTAAAACAGATTGTAATTGATTGTTTGCCTTGGGAAACATGGAGCGAAAGCCATCCATTGTCAAGAAAAGTTCATTTATAGTCACTCATGCCTAGAAAAGCCTTATTACTCGGTTTAAATGCCTTTATAATCCCATTATTGAAGTTATTTTGAATTGTTTTTATATTTTTTGATTAAAACAGATCTTAATTGATTGTTTGCCTCGGGAAACATGGAGCGAAAGCCATCCATTGTCAAGAAAAGATCATTTATAGTCACTCATGCCTCGAAAAGCCTTATTACTTAGTTTAAATGCCTTTATAATCCCATTATTGAATTTATTTTGAATTGTTTTTACATTTTTTGATTAAAACAGATTGTAATTGATTGTTTGCCTCGGGAAACATGGAGCGAAAGCCATCCATTGTCAAGAAAAGATCATTTATAGTCACTCATGCCTAGAAAAGCCTTATTACTCGGTTTAAATGCCTTTATAATCCCATTATTGAATTTATTTTGAATTGTTTTTTTATTTTTTGATTAAAACAGATTGTAATTGATTGTTTGCCGTGGGAAACATGGAGCGAAAGCCATCCATTGTCAAGAAAAGATCATTTATAGTCACTCATGCCTAGAAAAGCCTTATTACTCGGTTTAAATGCCTTTATAATCCCATTATTGAATTTATTTTGAATTTTTTTTACATTTTTTGATTAAAACATATTGTAATTGATTCTTTGCCTCGGGAAACATGGAGCAAAACCCATCCATTGTCAAGAATAGATCATTTATAGTCACTTATGCCTAGAAAAGCCTTATTACTCTGTTTAAATGCTTTTATAATCCCATTATTGAATTTATTTTGAATTGTTTTTACATTTTTTGATTAAAACAGATCTTAATTGATTGTTTGCCTCGGGAAACATGGAGCGAAAGCCATCCATTGTCAAGAAAAGATCATTTATAGTCACTCATGCCTCGAAAAGCCTTATTACTTAGTTTAAATGCCTTTATAATCCCATTATTGAATTTATTTTGAATTCTTTTACATTTTTTGATTAAAACATATTGTAATTGATTGTTTGCCTCGGGAAACATGGAGCAAAACCCATCCATTGTCAGGAATAGATCATTTATAGTCACTTATGCGTAGAAAAGGCTTATTACTCGGTTTAAAAGCTTTTATAATCGCATTATTGAATTTATTTTGAATTGTTTTTAAATTTTATGATTAAAACAGATTGTAATTGATAGTTTGCCTCAGGAAACATGGAGCTAAAGCCATCCATTGTCAAGAAAAGATCATTTATAGTCACTCATGCCTCGAAAAGCCTTATTATTTAGTTTAAATGCCTTTATAATCCCATTATTGAATTTATTTTGAATTGTTTTTACATTTTTTGATTAAAACATATTGTAATTGATTGTTTGCCTCGGGAAACATGGAGCGAAAGCCATCCATTGTCAAGAAAAGATCATTTATAGTCACTCATGCCTAGAAAAGCCTTATTACTCGGTTTAAATGCCTTTATAATCTCATTATTGAATTTATTTTGAATTTTTTTTACATTTTTTGATTAAAACATATTGTAATTGATTGTTTGCCTCGGGAAACATGGAGCAAAACCCATCCATTGTCAAGAATAGATCATTTATAGTCACTTATGCCTAGAAAAGCCTTATTACTCTGTTTAAATGCTTTTATAATCCCATTATTGAATTTATTTTGAATTGTTTTTACATTTTTTGATTAAAACAGATCTTAATTGATTGTTTGCCTCGGGAAACATGGAGCGAAAGCTATCCATTGTCAAGAAAAGATCATTTATAGTCACTCAAGCCTCGAAAAGCCTTATTACTTAGTTTAAATGCCTTTATAATCCCATTATTGAATTTATTTTGAATTCTTTTTACATTTTTTGATTAAAACATATTGTAATTGATTGTTTGCCTCGGGAAACATGGAGCAAAACCCATCCATTGTCAGGAATAGATCATTTATAGTCACTTATGCGTAGAAAAGCCTTATTACTCGGTTTAAAAGCTTTTATAATCCCATTATTGAATTTATTTTGAATTGTTTTTAAATTTTATGATTAAAACAGATTGTAATTGATTGTTTGCCTCAGGAAACATGGAGCTAAAGCCATCCATTGTCAAGAAAAGATCATTTATAGTCACTCATGCCTCGAAAAGCCTTATTACTTAGTTTAAATGCCTTTATAATCCCATTATTGAATTTATTTTGAATTGTTTGTACATTTTTTGATTAAAACAGATTGTAATTGATTGTTTGCCTCGGGAAACATGGAGCGAAAGCCATCCATTGTCAAGAAAAGATCATTTATAGTCACTCATGCCTAGAAAAGCCTTATTACTCGGTTTAAATGCCTTTATAATCTCATTATTGAATTTATTTTGAATTTTTTTTACATTTTTTGATTAAAACATATTGTAATTGATTGTTTGCCTCAGGAAACATGGAGCAAAACCCATCCATTGTCAAGAATAGATCATTTATAGTCACTTATGCCTAGAAAAGCCTTATTACTCTGTTTAAATGCTTTTATAATCCCATTATTGAATTTATTTTGAATTGTTTTTACATTTTTTGATTAAAACAGATTGTAATTGATTGTTTGCCTCGGGAAACATGGAGCGAAAGCCATCCATTGTCAAGAAAAGATCATTTATAGTCACTCATACCTAGCAAAGCCTTATTACTCGGTTTAAATGCCTTTATAATCCCTTTATTGAATTTATTTTGAATTGTTTTTACATTTTTTGATTAAAACAGATTGTAATTGATTGTTTGCCTCGGGAAACATGGAGCGAAAGCCATCCATTGTCAAGAAAAGATCATTTATAGTCACTCATGCCTAGAAAAGCCTTATTACTCGGTTTAAATGCCTTTATAATCCCATTATTGAATTTATTTTGAATTGTTTTTATATTTTTTGATTAAAACAGATTGTAATTGATTGTTTGCCGTGGGAAACATGGAGCGAAAGCCATCCATTGTCAAGAAAAGATCATTTATAGTCACTCATGCCTAGAAAAGCCTTATTACTTAGTTTAAATGCCTTTATAATCCCATTATTGAATTTATTTTGAATTGTTTTTACATTTTTGAGTAAAACAGATTGTAATTGATTGTTTGCCTCGGGAAATATGGAGCGAAAGCCATCCATTGTCAAGAAAAGATCATTTATAGGCACTCATGCCTAGAAAAGCCTTATTTCTCGGTTTAATGGCCTTTGTAATCCCATTATTGAATTTATTTTGAATTGTTTTTACATTTTTTGATTAAAACAGATTGTAATTGATTGTTTGCCTCGGGAAACATGGAGCGAAAGCCATCCATTGTCAAGAAAAGATCATTTATAGCCACTCATGCCTAGAAAAGCCTTATTACTCGGTTTAAATGCCTTTATAATCCCATTATTGAATTTATTTTGAATTGTTTTTACATTTTTTGATTAAAACAGATTGTAATTGATTGTTTGCCGTGGGAAACATGGAGCAAAAGCCATCCATTGTCAAGAAAACATCATTTATAGCCACTCATGACTAGAAAAGCCTTATTACTCGGTTTAAATGCCTTTATAATCCCATTATTGAATTTATTTTGAATTTTTTTTACATTTTTTGATTAAAACATATTGTAATTGATTGTTTGCCTCAGGAAACATGGAGCAAAAGCCATCCATTGTCAAGAAAAGATCATTTATAGTCACTCATGCCTAGAAAAGCCTTATTACTCGGTTTAAATGCTTTTATAATCCCATTATTGAATTTATTTTGAATTGTTATTACATTTTTTGATTAAAACAGATTGTAATTGATTGTTTGCCTCGGGAAACATGGAGCGAAAGCCATCCATTGTCAAGAAAAGTTCATTTATAGTCACTCATGCCTAGAAAAGCCTTATTACTCGGTTTAAATGCCTTTATAATCCCATTATTGAAGTTATTTTGAATTGTTTTTATATTTTTTGATTAAAACAGATCTTAATTGATTGTTTGCCTCGGGAAACATGGAGCGAAAGCCATCCATTGTCAAGAAAAGATCATTTATAGTCACTCATGCCTCGAAAAGCCTTATTACTTAGTTTAAATGCCTTTATAATCCCATTATTGAATTTATTTTGAATTGTTTTTACATTTTTTGATTAAAACAGATTGTAATTGATTGTTTGCCTCGGGAAACATGGAGCGAAAGCCATCCATTGTCAAGAAAAGATCATTTATAGTCACTCATGCCTAGAAAAGCCTTATTACTCGGTTTAAATGCCTTTATAATCTCATTATTGAATTTATTTTGAATTTTTTTTACATTTTTTGATTAAAACATATTGTAATTGATTGTTTGCCTCGGGAAATATGGAGGAAAACCCATCCATTGTCAAGAATAGATCATTTATAGTCACTTATGCCTAGAAAAGCCTTATTACTCGGTTTAAATGCTTTTATAATCCCATTATTGAATTTATTTTGAATTGTTTTTACATTTTTTGATTAAAACAGATCTTAATTGATTGTTTGCCTCGGGAAACATGGAGCGAAAGCCATCCATTGTCAAGAAAAGATCATTTATAGTCACTCATGCCTCGAAAAGCCTTATTACTTAGTTTAAATGCCTTTATAATCCCATTATTGAATTTATTTTGAATTGTTTTTATATTTTTTGATTAAAACAGATTGTAATTGATTGTTTGCCGTGGGAAACATGGAGCGAAAGCCATCCATTGTCAAGAAAAGATCATTTATAGCCACTCATGCCTAGAAAAGCCTTATTACTCGGTTTAAATGCCTTTATAATCCCATTATTGAATTTATTTTCAATTTTTTTTACATTTTTTGATTAAAACATATTGTAATTGTTTGTTTGCCTCGGGAAACATGGAGCAAAACCCATCCATTGTCAAGAATAGATCATTTATAGTCACTGATGCCTAAAAAAGCCTTATTAGTCGGTTTAAATGCCTTTATAATCCCATTATTGAATTTATTTTGAATTTTTTTTACATTTTTTGATTAAAACATATTGTAATTGATTGTTTACCGCGGGAAACATGGAGCGAAAGCCATCCATTTCCAAGAAAAGATCATTTACAGTCACTCATGCCTAGAAAAGCCCCATTTCTCGGTTTAAATGCCTTTATAATCCCATTATTGAATTTATTTTCAATTTTTTTTACATTTTTTGATTAAAACATATTGTAATTGTTTGTTTGCCTCGGGAAACATGGAGCAAAACCCATCCATTGTCAAGAATAGATCATTTATAGTCACTTATGCCTAGAAAAGCCTTATTACTCTGTTTAAATGCTTTTATAATCCCATTATTGAATTTATTTTGAATTGTTTTTACATTTTTTGATTAAAACAGATCTTAATTGATTGTTTGCCTCGGGAAACATGGAGCGAAAGCCATCCATTGTCAAGAAAAGATCATTTATAGTCACTCATGCCTCGAAAAGCCTTATTACTTAGTTTAAATGCCTTTATAATCCCATTATTGAATTTATTTTGAATTGTTTTTACATTTTTTGATTAAAACAGATTGAAATTGATTGTTTGCCTCGGGAAATATGGAGCGAAAGCCATCCATTGTCAAGAAAAGATCATTTATAGTCACTCATGCCTAGAAAAGCCTTATTACTCGGTTTAAATGCCTTTATAATCCCATTATTGAATTTATTTTGAATTGTTTTTACATTTTTTGATTAAAACAGATTGTAATTGATTGTTTGCCTCGGGAAACATGGAGCGAAAGCCATCCATTGTCAAGAAAAGATCATTTATAGTCACTCATGCCTAGAAAAGCCTTATTACTCGGTTTAAATGCCTTTATAATCCCATTATTGAATTTATTTTGAATTCTTTTTACATTTTTTGATTAAAACATATTGTAATTGATTGTTTGCCTCGGGAAACATGGAGCAAAACCCATCCATTGTCAGGAATAGATCATTTATAGTCACTTATGCGTAGAAAAGCCTTATTACTCGGTTTAAAAGCTTTTATAATCCAATTATTGAATTTATTTTGAATTGTTTTTAAATTTTATGATTAAAACAGATTGTAATTGATTGTTTGCCTCAGGAAACATAGAGCTAAAGCCATCCATTGTCAAGAAAAGATCATTTATAGTCACTCATGCCTAGAAAAGCCTTATTACTCGGTTTAAATGCCTTTATAATCTCATTATTGAATTTATTTTGAATTTTTTTTACATTTTTTGATTAAAACATATTGTAATTGATTGTTTGCCTCGGGAAACATGGAGCAAAACCCATCCATTGTCAAGAATAGATCATTTATAGTCACTTATGCCTAGAAAAGCCTTATTACTCTGTTTAAATGCTTTTATAATCCCATTATTGAATTTATTTTGAATTGTTTTTACATTTTTTGATTAAAACAGATCTTAATTGATTGTTTGCCTCGGGAAACATGGAGCGAAAGCCATCCATTGTCAAGAAAAGATCATTTATAGTCACTCATGCCTCAAAAAGCCTTATTACTTAGTTTAAATGCCTTTATAATCCCATTATTGAATTTATTTTGAATTGTTTTTACATTTTTTGATTAAAACAGATTGAAATTGATTGTTTGCCTCGGGACATATGGAGCGAAAGCCATCCATTGTCAAGAAAAGATCATTTATAGTCACTCATGCCTAGAAAAGCCTTATTACTCGGTTTAAATGCCTTTATAATCCCATTATTGAAGTTATTTTGAATTGTTTTTATATTTTTTGATTAAAACAGATCTTAATTGATTGTTTGCCTTGGGAAACATGGAGCGAAAGCCATCCATTGTCAAGAAAAGATCATTTATAGTCACTCATGCCTCGAAAAGCCTTATTACTTAGTTTAAATGCCTTTATAATCCCATTATTGAATTTATTTTGAATTGTTTTTAAATTTTTTGATTAAAACAGATTGTAATTGATTGTTTGCCTCGGGAAACATGGAGCGAAAGCCATCCATTGTCAAGAAAAGGTCATTTATAGTCACTCATACCTAGCAAAGCCTTATTACTCGGTTTAAATGCCTTTATAATCCCTTTATTGAATTTATTTTGAATTGTTTTTACATTTTTTGATTAAAACATATTGTAATTGATTGTTTGCCTCGGGAAACATGGAGCGAAAGCCATCCATTGTCAAGAAAAGATCATTTATAGTCACTCATGCCTAGAAAAGCCTTATTACTCGGTTTAAATGCCTTTATACTCCCATTATTGAATTTATTTTGAATTGTTTTTATATTTTTTGATTAAAACAGATTGTAATTGATTGTTTGCCGTGGGAAACATGGAGCGAAAGCCATCCATTGTCAAGAAAAGATCATTTATAGTCACTCATGCCTAGAAAAGCCTTATTACTTAGTTTAAATGCCTTTATAATCCCATTATTGAATTTATTTTGAATTGTTTTTACATTTTTGAGTAAAAAAGATTGTAATTGATTGTTTGCCTCGGGAAATATGGAGCGAAAGCCATCCATTGTCAAGAAAAGATCATTTATAGGCACTCATGCCTAGAAAAGCCTTATTTCTCGGTTTAATGGCCTTTGTAATCCCATTATTGAATTTATTTTGAATTGTTTTTACATTTTTTGATTAAAACAGATTGTAATTGATTGTTTGCCTCGGGAAACATGGAGCGAAAGCCATCCATTGTCAAGAAAAGATCATTTATAGCCACTCATGCCTAGAAAAGCCTTATTACTCGGTTTAAATGCCTTTATAATCCCATTATTGAATTTATTTTGAATTGTTTTTATATTTTTTGATTAAAACAGATTGTAATTGATTGTTTGCCGTGGGAAACATGGAGCAAAACCCATCCATTGTCAAGAAAACATCATTTATAGCCACTCATGCCTAGAAAAGCCTTATTACTCGGTTTAAATGCCTTTATAATCCCATTATTGAATTTATTTTGAATTTTTTTTACATTTTTTGATTAAAACATATTGTAATTGATTGTTTGCCTCAGGAAACATGGAGCAAAAGCCATCCATTGTCAAGAATAGATCATTTATAGTCACTCATGCCTAGAAAAGCCTTATTACTCGGTTTAAATGCTTTTATAATCCCATTATTGAATTTATTTTGAATTGTTATTACATTTTTTGATTAAAACAGATTGTAATTGATTGTTTGCCTCGGGAAACATGGAGCGAAAGCCATCCATTGTCAAGAAAAGTTCATTTATAGTCACTCATGCCTAGAAAAGCCTTATTACTCGGTTTAAATGCCTTTATAATCCCATTATTGAAGTTATTTTGAATTGTTTTTATATTTTTTGATTAAAACAGATCTTAATTGATTGTTTGCCTCGGGAAACATGGAGCGAAAGCCATCCATTGTCAAGAAAAGATCATTTATAGTCACTCATGCCTCGAAAAGCCTTATTACTTAGTTTAAATGCCTTTATAATCCCATTATTGAATTTATTTTGAATTGTTTTTACATTTTTTGATTAAAACAGATTGTAATTGATTGTTTGCCTCGGGAAACATGGAGCGAAAGCCATCCATTGTCAAGAAAAGATCATTTATAGTCACTCATGCCTAGAAAAGCCTTATTACTCGGTTTAAATGCCTTTATAATCTCATTATTGAATTTATTTTGAATTTTTTTTACATTTTTTGATTAAAACATATTGTAATTGATTGTTTGCCTCGGGAAACATGGAGCAAAACCCATCCATTGTCAAGAATAGATCATTTATAGTCACTTATGCCTAGAAAAGCCTTATTACTCTGTTTAAATGCTTTTATAATCCCATTATTGAATTTATTTTGAATTGTTTTTACATTTTTTGATTAAAACAGATCTTAATTGATTGTTTGCCTCGGGAAACATGGAGCGAAAGCCATCCATTGTCAAGAAAAGATCATTTATAGTCACTCATGCCTCGAAAAGCCTTATTACTTAGTTTAAATGCCTTTATAATCCCATTATTGAATTTATTTTGAATTGTTTTTACATTTTTTGATTAAAACAGATTGAAATTGATTGTTTGCCTCGGGAAATATGGAGCGAAAGCCATCCATTGTCAAGAAAAGATCATTTATAGTCACTCATGCCTAGAAAAGCCTTATTACTCGGTTTAAATGCCTTTATAATCCCATTATTGAATTTATTTTGAATTGTTTTTACATTTTTTGATTAAAACAGATTGTAATTGATTGTTTGCCTCGGGAAACATGGAGCGAAAGCCATCCATTGTCAAGAAAAGATCATTTATAGTCACTCATGCCTAGAAAAGCCTTTTTACTCGGTTTAAATGCCTTTATAATCCCATTATTGAATTTATTTTGAATTCTTTTTACATTTTTTGATTAAAACATATTGTAATTGATTGTTTGCCTCGGGAAACATGGAGCAAAACTCATCCATTTTCAGGAATAGATCATTTATAGTCACTTATGCGTAAAAAAGCCTTATTACTCGGTTTAAAAGCTTTTATAATCCAATTATTGAATTTATTTTGAATTGTTTTTAAATTTTATGATTAAAACAGATTGTAATTGATTGTTTGCCTCAGGAAACATGGAGCTAAAGCCATCCATTGTCAAGAAAAGATCATTTATAGTCACTCATGCCTAGAAAAGCCTTATTACTCGGTTTAAATGCCTTTATAATCTCATTATTGAATTTATTTTGAATTTTTTTTACATTTTTTGATTAAAACATATTGTAATTGATTGTTTGCCTCGGGAAACATGGAGCAAAACCCATCCATTGTCAAGAATAGATCATTTATAGTCACTTATGCCTAGAAAAGCCTTATTACTCTGTTTAAATGCTTTTATAATCCCATTATTGAATTTCTTTTGAATTGTTTTTACATTTTTTGATTAAAACAGATCTTAATTGATTGTTTGCCTCGGGAAACATGGAGCGAAAGCCATCCATTGTCAAGAAAAGATCATTTATAGTCACTCATGCCTCGAAAAGCCTTATTACTTAGTTTAAATGCCTTTATAATCCCATTATTGAATTTATTTTGAATTGTTTTTACATTTTTTGATTAAAACAGATTGAAATTGATTGTTTGCCTCGGGAAATATGGAGCGAAAGCCATCCATTGTCAAGAAAAGATCATTTATAGTCACTCATGCCTAGAAAAGCCTTATTACTCGGTTTAAATGCCTTTATAATCCCATTATTGAATTTATTTTGAATTGTTTTTACATTTTTTGATTAAAACAGATTGTAATTGATTGTTTGCCTCGGGAAACATGGAGCGAAAGCCATCCATTGTCAAGAAAAGATCATTTATAGTCACTCATGCCTAGAAAAGCCTTATTACTCGGTTTAAATGCCTTTATAATCCCATTATTGAATTTATTTTGAATTCTTTTTACATTTTTTGATTAAAACATATTGTAATTGATTGTTTGCCTCGGGAAACATGGAGCAAAACTCATCCATTGTCAGGAATAGATCATTTATAGTCACTTATGCGTAAAAAAGCCTTATTACTCGGTTTAAAAGCTTTTATAATCCAATTATTGAATTTATTTTGAATTGTTTTTAAATTTTATGATTAAAACAGATTGTAATTGATTGTTTGCCTCAGGAAACATGGAGCTAAAGCCATCCATTGTCAAGAAAAGATCATTTATAGTCACTCATGCCTAGAAAAGCCTTATTACTCGGTTTAAATGCCTTTATAATCTCATTATTGAATTTATTTTGAATTTTTTTTACATTTTTTGATTAAAACATATTGTAATTGATTGTTTGCCTCGGGAAACATGGAGCAAAACCCATCCATTGTCAAGAATAGATCATTTATAGTCACTTATGCCTAGAAAAGCCTTATTACTCTGTTTAAATGCTTTTATAATCCCATTATTGAATTTCTTTTGAATTGTTTTTACATTTTTTGATTAAAACAGATCTTAATTGATTGTTTGCCTCGGGAAACATGGAGCGAAAGCCATCCATTGTCAAGAAAAGATCATTTATAGTCACTCATGCCTCGAAAAGCCTTATTACTTAGTTTAAATGCCTTTATAATCCCATTATTGAATTTATTTTGAATTGTTTTTACATTTTTTGATTAAAACAGATTGAAATTGATTGTTTGCCTCGGGAAATATGGAGCGAAAGCCATCCATTGTCAAGAAAAGATCATTTATAGTCACTCATGCCTAGAAAAGCCTTATTACTCGGTTTAAATGCCTTTATAATCCCATTATTGAATTTATTTTGAATTGTTTTTACATTTTTTGATTAAAACAGATTGTAATTGATTGTTTGCCTCGGGAAACATGGAGCGAAAGCCATCCATTGTCAAGAAAAGATCATTTATAGTCACTCATGCCTAGAAAAGCCTTTTTACTCGGTTTAAATGCCTTTATAATCCCATTATTGAATTTATTTTGAATTCTTTTTACATTTTTTGATTAAAACATATTGTAATTGATTGTTTGCCTCGGGAAACATGGAGCAAAACTCATCCATTTTCAGGAATAGATCATTTATAGTCACTTATGCGTAAAAAAGCCTTATTACTCGGTTTAAAAGCTTTTATAATCCAATTATTGAATTTATTTTGAATTGTTTTTAAATTTTATGATTAAAACAGATTGTAATTGATTGTTTGCCTCAGGAAACATGGAGCTAAAGCCATCCATTGTCAAGAAAAGATCATTTATAGTCACTCATGCCTAGAAAAGCCTTATTACTCGGTTTAAATGCCTTTATAATCTCATTATTGAATTTATTTTGAATTTTTTTTACATTTTTTGATTAAAACATATTGTAATTGATTGTTTGCCTCGGGAAACATGGAGCAAAACCCATCCATTGTCAAGAATAGATCATTTATAGTCACTTATGCCTAGAAAAGCCTTATTACTCTGTTTAAATGCTTTTATAATCCCATTATTGAATTTCTTTTGAATTGTTTTTACATTTTTTGATTAAAACAGATCTTAATTGATTGTTTGCCTCGGGAAACATGGAGCGAAAGCCATCCATTGTCAAGAAAAGATCATTTATAGTCACTCATGCCTCGAAAAGCCTTATTACTTAGTTTAAATGCCTTTATAATCCCATTATTGAATTTATTTTGAATTGTTTTTACATTTTTTGATTAAAACAGATTGAAATTGATTGTTTGCCTCGGGAAATATGGAGCGAAAGCCATCCATTGTCAAGAAAAGATCATTTATAGTCACTCATGCCTAGAAAAGCCTTATTACTCGGTTTAAATGCCTTTATAATCCCATTATTGAATTTATTTTGAATTGTTTTTACATTTTTTGATTAAAACAGATTGTAATTGATTGTTTGCCTCGGGAAACATGGAGCGAAAGCCATCCATTGTCAAGAAAAGATCATTTATAGTCACTCATGCCTAGAAAAGCCTTATTACTCGGTTTAAATGCCTTTATAATCCCATTATTGAATTTATTTTGAATTCTTTTTACATTTTTTGATTAAAACATATTGTAATTGATTGTTTGCCTCGGGAAACATGGAGCAAAACTCATCCATTGTCAGGAATAGATCATTTATAGTCACTTATGCGTAAAAAAGCCTTATTACTCGGTTTAAAAGCTTTTATAATCCAATTATTGAATTTATTTTGAATTGTTTTTAAATTTTATGATTAAAACAGATTGTAATTGATTGTTTGCCTCAGGAAACATGGAGCTAAAGCCATCCATTGTCAAGAAAAGATCATTTATAGTCACTCATGCCTAGAAAAGCCTTATTACTCGGTTTAAATGCCTTTATAATCTCATTATTGAATTTATTTTGAATTTTTTTTACATTTTTTGATTAAAACATATTGTAATTGATTGTTTGCCTCGGGAAACATGGAGCAAAACCCATCCATTGTCAAGAATAGATCATTTATAGTCACTTATGCCTAGAAAAGCCTTATTACTCTGTTTAAATGCTTTTATAATCCCATTATTGAATTTCTTTTGAATTGTTTTTACATTTTTTGATTAAAACAGATCTTAATTGATTGTTTGCCTCGGGAAACATGGAGCGAAAGCCATCCATTGTCAAGAAAAGATCATTTATAGACACTCATGCCTCGAAAAGCCTTATTACTTAGTTTAAATGCCTTTATAATCCCATTATTGAATTTATTTTGAATTGTTTTTACATTTTTTGATTAAAACAGATTGAAATTGATTGTTTGCCTCGGGAAATATGGAGCGAAAGCCATCCATTGTCAAGAAAAGATCATTTATAGTCACTCATGCCTAGAAAAGCCTTATTACTCGGTTTAAATGCCTTTATAATCCCATTATTGAATTTATTTTGAATTGTTTTTACATTTTTTGATTAAAACAGATTGTAATTGATTGTTTGCCTCGGGAAACATGGAGCGAAAGCCATCCATTGTCAAGAAAAGATCATTTATAGTCACTCATGCCTAGAAAAGCCTTATTACTCGGTTTAAATGCCTTTATAATCCCATTATTGAATTTATTTTGAATTCTTTTTACATTTTTTGATTAAAACATATTGTAATTGATTGTTTGCCTCGGGAAACATGGAGCAAAACTCATCCATTGTCAGGAATAGATCATTTATAGTCACTTATGCGTAAAAAAGCCTTATTACTCGGTTTAAAAGCTTTTATAATCCAATTATTGAATTTATTTTGAATTGTTTTTAAATTTTATGATTAAAACAGATTGTAATTGATTGTTTGCCTCAGGAAACATGGAGCTAAAGCCATCCATTGTCAAGAAAAGATCATTTATAGTCACTCATGCCTAGAAAAGCCTTATTACTCGGTTTAAATGCCTTTATAATCTCATTATTGAATTTATTTTGAATTTTTTTTACATTTTTTGATTAAAACATAATGTAATTGATTGTTTGCCTCGGGAAACATGGAGCAAAACCCATCCATTGTCAAGAATAGATCATTTATAGTCACTTATGCCTAGAAAAGCCTTATTACTCTGTTTAAATGCTTTTATAATCCCATTATTGAATTTCTTTTGAATTGTTTTTACATTTTTTGATTAAAACAGATCTTAATTGATTGTTTGCCTCGGGAAACATGGAGCGAAAGCCATCCATTGTCAAGAAAAGATCATTTATAGTCACTCATGCCTCGAAAAGCCTTATTACTTAGTTTAAATGCCTTTATAATCCCATTATTGAATTTATTTTGAATTGTTTTTACATTTTTTGATTAAAACAGATTGAAATTGATTGTTTGCCTCGGGAAATATGGAGCGAAAGCCATCCATTGTCAAGAAAAGATCATTTATAGTCACTCATGCCTAGAAAAGCCTTATTACTCGGTTTAAATGCCTTTATAATCCCATTATTGAATTTATTTTGAATTGTTTTTACATTTTTTGATTAAAACAGATTGTAATTGATTATTTGCCTCGGGAAACATGGAGCGAAAGCCATCCATTGTCAAGAAAAGATCATTTATAGTCACTCATGCCTAGAAAAGCCTTATTACTCGGTTTAAATGCCTTTATAATCCCATTATTGAATTTATTTTGAATTCTTTTTACATTTTTTGATTAAAACATATTGTAATTGATTGTTTGCCTCGGGAAACATGGAGCAAAACCCATCCATTGTCATGAATAGATCATTTATAGTCACTTATGCGTAGAAAAGCCTTATTACTCGGTTTAAAAGCTTTTATAATCCAATTATTGAATTTACTTTGAATTGTTTTTAAATTTTATGAATAAAACAGATTGTAATTGATTGTTTGCCTCAGGAAACATGGAGCTAAAGCCATCCATTGTCAAGAAAAGATCATTTATAGTCACTCATGCCTAGAAAAGCCTTATTACTTAGTTTAAATGCCTTTATAATCCCATTATTGAATTTATTTTGAATTGTTTTTACATTTTTGATTAAAACAGATTGTAATTGATTGTTTGTCTCGGGAAATATGGAGCGAAAGCCATCCATTGTCAAGAAAAGATCATTTATAGGCACTCATGCCTATAAAAGCCTTATTTCTCGGTTTAATGGCCTTTATAATCCCATTATTGAATTTATTTTGAATTGTTTTTATATTTTTTGATTAAAACAGATTGTAATTGATTGTTTGCCGTGGGAAACATGGAGCGAAAGCCATCCATTGTCAAGAAAAGATCATTTATAGTCACTCATGCCTAGAAAAGCCTTATTACTCGGTTTAAATGCCTTTATAATCCCATTATTGAATTTATTTTGAATTTTTTTTACATTTTTTGATTAAAACAGATTGTAATTGATTGTTTACCTCGGGAAACATGGAGCGAAAGCCATCCATAGTCAAGAAAAGTTCATTTATAGTCACTTATGCCTAGCAAAGCCTTATTACTCGGTTTAAATGCCTTTATAATCCCTTTATTGAATTTATTTTGAATTGTTTTTACATTTTTTGATTAAAACAGATTGTAATTGATTGTTTGCCTCGGGAAACATGGAGCGAAAGCCATCCATTTTCAAGAAAAGATCATTTATAGTCACTCATGCCTAGAAAAGCCTCATTTCTCGGTTTAAATGCCTTTATAATCCCATTATTGAATTTATTTTTAATTTTTTTTACATTTTTTGATTAAAACATATTGTAATTGTTTGTTTGCCTCGGGAAACATGGAGCAAAACCCATCCATTGTCAAGAATAGATCATTTATAGTCACTTATGCCTAAAAAAGCCTTATTACTCGGTTTAAATGCCTTTATAATCCTATTATTGAATTTATTTTGAATTTTTTTTACATTTTTTGATTAAAACATATTGTAATTGATTGTTTGCCTCGGGAAACATGGAGCGAAAGCCATCCATTGTCAAGAAAAGATCATTTATAGTCACTCATGCCTAGAAAAGCCTTATTACTCGGTTTAAATGCCTTTATAATCCCATTATTGAATTTATTTTGAATTGTTTTTATATTTTTTGATTAAAACAGATTGTAATTGATTGTTTGCCGTGGGAAACATGGAGCGAAAGCCATCCATTGTCAAGAAAAGATCATTTATAGTCACTCATGCCTAGAAAAGCCTTATTACTCGGTTTAAATGCCTTTATAATCCCATTATTGAATTTATTTTGAATTTTTTTTACATTTTTTGATTAAAACAGATTGTAATTGATTGTTTACCTCGGGAAACATGGAGCGAAAGCCATCCATTGTCAAGAAAAGATCATTTATAGTCACTCATGCCTAGAAAAGCCTTATTACTCGGTTTAAATGCCTTTATAATCCCATTATTGAATTTATTTTGAATTTGTTTTACATTTTTTGATTAAAACATATTGTAATTGATTGTTTGCCTCGGGAAACATGGAGCAAAACCCATCCATTGTCAAGAATAGATCATTTATAGTCACTCATGCCTAGAAAAGCCTTATTACTCGGTTTAAATGCCTTTATAATCCCATTATTGAATTTATTTTGAATTGTTTTTATATTTTTTGATTAAAACATATTGTAATTGATTGTTTGCCGTGGGAAACATGGAGCGAAAGCCATCCATTGTCAAGAAAAGATCATTTATAGTCACTCATGCCTACAAAAGCCTTATTACTCGGTTTAAATGCCTTTATAATCCCATTATTGAATTTATTTTGAATTTTTTTTACATTTTTTGATTAAAACAGATTGTAATTGATTGTTTACCTCGGGAAACATGGAGCGAAAGCCATCCATAGTCAAGAAAAGTTCATTTATAGTCACTTATGCCTAGCAAAGCCTTATTACTCGGTTTAAATGCCTTTATAATCCAATTATTGAATTTATTTTGAATTTTTTTTACATTTTTTGATTAAAACATATTGTAATTGATTGTTTGCCTCGGGAAACATGGAGCAAAACCCATCCATTGTCAAGAATAGATCATTTATAGTCACTCATGCCTAGAAAAGCCTTATTACTCGGTTTAAATGCTTTTATAATCCCATTATTGAATTTATTTTGAATTGTTATTACATTTTTTGATTAAAACAGATTGTAATTGATTGTTTGCCTCGGGAAACATGGAGCGAAAGCCATCCATTGTCAAGAAAAGTTCATTTATAGTCACTCATGCCTAGAAAAGCCTTATTACTCGGTTTAAATGCCTTTATAATCCCATTATTGAAGTTATTTTGAATTGTTTTTATATTTTTTGATTAAAACAGATCTTAATTGATTGTTTGCCTCGGGAAACATGGAGCGAAAGCCATCCATTGTCAAGAAAAGATCATTTATAGTCACTCATGCCTCGAAAAGCCTTATTACTTAGTTTAAATGCCTTTATAATCCCATTATTGAATTTATTTTGAATTGTTTTTACATTTTTTGATTAAAACAGATTGTAATTGATTGTTTGCCTCGGGAAACATGGAGCGAAAGCCATCCATTGTCAAGAAAAGATCATTTATAGTCACTCATGCCTAGAAAAGCCTTATTACTCGGTTTAAATGCCTTTATAATCTCATTATTGAATTTATTTTGAATTTTTTTTACATTTTTTGATTAAAACATATTGTAATTGATTGTTTGCCTCGGGAAACATGGAGCAAAACCCATCCATTGTCAAGAATAGATCATTTATAGTCACTTATGCCTAGAAAAGCCTTATTACTCTGTTTAAATGCTTTTATAATCCCATTATTGAATTTATTTTGAATTGTTTTTACATTTTTTGATTAAAACAGATCTTAATTGATTGTTTGCCTCGGGAAACATGGAGCGAAAGCCATCCATTGTCAAGAAAAGATCATTTATAGTCACTCATGCCTCGAAAAGCCTTATTACTTAGTTTAAATGCCTTTATAATCCCATTATTGAATTTATTTTGAATTGTTTTTACATTTTTTGATTAAAACAGATTGAAATTGATTGTTTGCCTCGGGAAATATGGAGCGAAAGCCATCCATTGTCAAGAAAAGATCATTTATAGTCACTCATGCCTAGAAAAGCCTTATTACTCGGTTTAAATGCCTTTATAATCCTATTATTGAATTTATTTTGAATTGTTTTTACATTTTTTGATTAAAACAGATTGTAATTGATTGTTTGCCTCGGGAAACATGGAGCGAAAGCCATCCATTGTCAAGAAAAGATCATTTATAGTCACTCATGCCTAGAAAAGCCTTTTTACTCGGTTTAAATGCCTTTATAATCCCATTATTGAATTTATTTTGAATTCTTTTTACATTTTTTGATTAAAACATATTGTAATTGATTGTTTGCCTCGGGAAACATGGAGCAAAACTCATCCATTGTCAGGAATAGATCATTTATAGTCACTTATGCGTAAAAAAGCCTTATTACTCGGTTTAAAAGCTTTTATAATCCAATTATTGAATTTATTTTGAATTGTTTTTAAATTTTATGATTAAAACAGATTGTAATTGATTGTTTGCCTCAGGAAACATGGAGCTAAAGCCATCCATTGTCAAGAAAAGATCATTTATAGTCACTCATGCCTAGAAAAGCCTTATTACTCGGTTTAAATGCCTTTATAATCTCATTATTGAATTTATTTTCAATTTTTTTTACATTTTTTGATTAAAACATATTGTAATTGATTGTTTGCCTCGGGAAACATGGAGCAAAACCCATCCATTGTCAAGAATAGATCATTTATAGTCACTTATGCCTAGAAAAGCCTTATTACTCTGTTTAAATGCTTTTATAATCCCATTATTGAATTTCTTTTGAATTGTTTTTACATTTTTTGATTAAAACAGATCTTAATTGATTGTTTGCCTCGGGAAACATGGAGCGAAAGCCATCCATTGTCAAGAAAAGATCATTTATAGTCACTCATGCCTCGAAAAGCCTTATTACTTAGTTTAAATGCCTTTATAATCCCATTATTGAATTTATTTTGAATTGTTTTTACATTTTTTGATTAAAACAGATTGAAATTGATTGTTTGCCTCGGGAAATATGGAGCGAAAGCCATCCATTGTCAAGAAAAGATCATTTATAGTCACTCATGCCTAGAAAAGCCTTATTACTCGGTTTAAATGCCTTTATAATCCCATTATTGAATTTATTTTGAATTGTTTTTACATTTTTTGATTAAAACAGATTGTAATTGATTGTTTGCCTCGGGAAACATGGAGCGAAAGCCATCCATTGTCAAGAAAAGATCATTTATAGTCACTCATGCCTAGAAAAGCCTTATTACTCGGTTTAAATGCCTTTATAATCCCATTATTGAATTTATTTTGAATTCTTTTTACATTTTTTGATTAAAACATATTGTAATTGATTGTTTGCCTCGGGAAACATGGAGCAAAACTCATCCATTGTCAGGAATAGATCATTTATAGTCACTTATGCGTAAAAAAGCCTTATTACTCGGTTTAAAAGCTTTTATAATCCAATTATTGAATTTATTTTGAATTGTTTTTAAATTTTATGATTAAAACAGATTGTAATTGATTGTTTGCCTCAGGAAACATGGAGCTAAAGCCATCCATTGTCAAGAAAAGATCATTTATAGTCACTCATGCCTAGAAAAGCCTTATTACTCGGTTTAAATGCCTTTATAATCTCATTATTGAATTTATTTTGAATTTTTTTTACATTTTTTGATTAAAACATATTGTAATTGATTGTTTGCCTCGGGAAACATGGAGCAAAACCCATCCATTGTCAAGAATAGATCATTTATAGTCACTTATGCCTAGAAAAGCCTTATTACTCTGTTTAAATGCTTTTATAATCCCATTATTGAATTTCTTTTGAATTGTTTTTACATTTTTTGATTAAAACAGATCTTAATTGATTGTTTGCCTCGGGAAACATGGAGCGAAAGCCATCCATTGTCAAGAAAAGATCATTTATAGTCACTCATGCCTCGAAAAGCCTTATTACTTAGTTTAAATGCCTTTATAATCCCATTATTGAATTTATTTTGAATTGTTTTTACATTTTTTGATTAAAACAGATTGAAATTGATTGTTTGCCTCGGGAAATATGGAGCGAAAGCCATCCATTGTCAAGAAAAGATCATTTATAGTCACTCATGCCTAGAAAAGCCTTATTACTCGGTTTAAATGCCTTTATAATCCCATTATTGAATTTATTTTGAATTGTTTTTACATTTTTTGATTAAAACAGATTGTAATTGATTGTTTGCCTCGGGAAACATGGAGCGAAAGCCATCCATTGTCAAGAAAAGATCATTTATAGTCACTCATGCCTAGAAAAGCCTTATTACTCGGTTTAAATGCCTTTATAATCCCATTATTGAATTTATTTTGAATTCTTTTTACATTTTTTGATTAAAACATATTGTAATTGATTGTTTGCCTCGGGAAACATGGAGCAAAACCCATCCATTGTCATGAATAGATCATTTATAGTCACTTATGCGTAGAAAAGCCTTATTACTCGGTTTAAAAGCTTTTATAATCCAATTATTGAATTTACTTTGAATTGTTTTTAAATTTTATGAATAAAACAGATTGTAATTGATTGTTTGCCTCAGGAAACATGGAGCTAAAGCCATCCATTGTCAAGAAAAGATCATTTATAGTCACTCATGCCTAGAAAAGCCTTATTACTTAGTTTAAATGCCTTTATAATCCCATTATTGAATTTATTTTGAATTGTTTTTACATTTTTGATTAAAACAGATTGTAATTGATTGTTTGTCTCGGGAAATATGGAGCGAAAGCCATCCATTGTCAAGAAAAGATCATTTATAGGCACTCATGCCTATAAAAGCCTTATTTCTCGGTTTAATGGCCTTTATAATCCCATTATTGAATTTATTTTGAATTGTTTTTATATTTTTTGATTAAAACAGATTGTAATTGATTGTTTTCCGTGGGAAACATGGAGCGAAAGCCATCCATTGTCAAGAAAAGATCATTTATAGTCACTCATGCCTAGAAAAGCCTTATTACTCGGTTTAAATGCCTTTATAATCCCATTATTGAATTTATTTTGAATTTTTTTTACATTTTTTGATTAAAACAGATTGTAATTGATTGTTTACCTCGGGAAACATGGAGCGAAAGCCATCCATAGTCAAGAAAAGTTCATTTATAGTCACTTATGCCTAGCAAAGCCTTATTACTCGGTTTAAATGCCTTTATAATCCCTTTATTGAATTTATTTTGAATTGTTTTTACATTTTTTGATTAAAACAGATTGTAATTGATTGTTTGCCTCGGGAAACATGGAGCGAAAGCCATCCATTTTCAAGAAAAGATCATTTATAGTCACTCATGCCTAGAAAAGCCTCATTTCTCGGTTTAAATGCCTTTATAATCGCATTATTGAATTTATTTTTAATTTTTTTTACATTTTTTGATTAAAACATATTGTAATTGTTTGTTTGCCTCGGGAAACATGGAGCAAAACCCATCCATTGTCAAGAATAGATCATTTATAGTCACTTATGCCTAAAAAAGCCTTATTACTCGGTTTAAATGCCTTTATAATCCTATTATTGAATTTATTTTGAATTTTTTTTACATTTTTTGATTAAAACATATTGTAATTGATTGTTTGCCTCGGGAAACATGGAGCGAAAGCCATCCATTGTCAAGAAAAGATCATTTATAGTCACTCATGCCTAGAAAAGCCTTATTACTCGGTTTAAATGCCTTTATAATCCCATTATTGAATTTATTTTGAATTGTTTTTATATTTTTTGATTAAAACAGATTGTAATTGATTGTTTGCCGTGGGAAACATGGAGCGAAAGCCATCCATTGTCAAGAAAAGATCATTTACAGTCACTCATGCCTAGAAAAGCCTTATTACTCGGTTTAAATGCCTTTATAATCCCATTATTGAATTTATTTTGAATTTTTTTTACATTTTTTGATTAAAACAGATTGTAATTTATTGTTTACCTCGGGAAACATGGAGCGAAAGCCATCCATTGTCAAGAAAAGATCATTTATAGTCACTCATGCCTAGAAAAGCCTTATTACTCGGTTTAAATGCCTTTATAATCCCATTATTGAATTTATTTTGAATTTGTTTTACATTTTTTGATTAAAACATATTGTAATTGATTGTTTGCCTCGGGAAACATGGAGCAAAACCCATCCATTGTCAAGAATAGATCATTTATAGTCACTCATGCCTAGAAAAGCCTTATTACTCGGTTTAAATGCCTTTATAATCCCATTATTGAATTTATTTTGAATTGTTTTTATATTTTTTGATTAAAACAGATTGTAATTGATTGTTTGCCGTGGGAAACATGGAGCGAAAGCCATCCATTGTCAAGAAAAGATCATTTATAGTCACTCATGCCTACAAAAGCCTTATTACTCGGTTTAAATGCCTTTATAATCCCATTATTGAATTTATTTTGAATTTTTTTTACATTTTTTGATTAAAACAGATTGTAATTGATTGTTTACCTCGGGAAACATGGAGCGAAAGCCATCCATAGTCAAGAAAAGTTCATTTATAGTCACTTATGCCTAGCAAAGCCTTATTACTCGGTTTAAATGCCTTTATAATCCAATTATTGAATTTATTTTGAATTTTTTTTACATTTTTTGATTAAAACATATTGTAATTGATTGTTTGCCTCGGGAAACATGGAGCAAAACCCATCCATTGTCAAGAATAGATCATTTATAGTCACTCATGCCTAGAAAAGCCTTATTACTCGGTTTAAATGCTTTTATAATCCCATTATTGAATTTATTTTGAATTTTTTTTACATTTTTTGATTAAAACAGATTGTAATTGATTGTTTGCCTCGGGAAACATGGAGCGGAAGCCATCCATAGTCAAGAAAAGTTCATTTATAGTCACTTATACCTAGCAAAGCCTTATTACTCGATTTAAATGCCTTTATAATCCCTTTATTGAATTTATTTTGAATTGTTTTTACATTTTTTGATTAAAACAGATTGTAATTGATTGTTTGCCTCGGGAAACATGGAGCGAAAGCCATCCATTGTCAAGAAAAGATCATTTATAGTCACTCATGCCTAGAAAAGCCTTATTACTCGGTTTAAATGCCTTTATAATCCCATTATTGAATTTATTTTGAATTGTTTTTATATTTTTTGATTAAAACAGATTGTAATTGATTGTTTGCCGTGGGAAACATGGAGCGAAAGCCATCCATTGTCAAGAAAAGATCATTTATAGTCACTCATGCCTAGAAAAGCCTTATTACTTAGTTTAAATGCCTTTATAATCCCATTATTGAATTTATTTTGAATTTGTTTTACATTTTTTGATTAAAACATATTGTAATTGATTGTTTGCCTCGGGAAACATGGAGCAAAACCCATCCATTGTCAAGAATAGATCATTTATAGTCACTCATGCCTAGAAAAGCCTTATTACTCGGTTTAAATGCCTTTATAATCCCATTATTGAATTTATTTTGAATTTTTTTTACATTTTTTGATTAAAACAGATTGTAATTGATTGTTTACCTCGGGAAACATGGAGCGAAAGCCATCCATTGTCAAGAAAAGATCATTTATAGTCACTCATGCCTAGAAAAGCCTTATTACTCGGTTTAAATGCCTTTATAATCCCATTATTGAATTTATTTTGAATTTTTTTTACATTTTTTGATTAAAACAGATTGTAATTGATTGTTTACCTCGGGAAACATGGAGCGAAAGCCATCCATTGTCAAGAAAAGATCATTTATAGTCACTCATGCCTAGAAAAGCCTTATTACTCGGTTTAAATGCCTTTATAATCCCATTATTGAATTTATTTTGAATTTGTTTTACATTTTTTGATTAAAACATATTGTAATTGATTGTTTGCCTCGGGAAACATGGAGCAAAACCCATCCATTGTCAAGAATAGATCATTTATAGTCACTCATGCCTAGAAAAGCCTTATTACTCGGTTTAAATGCCTTTATAATCCCATTATTGAATTTATTTTGAATTGTTTTTATATTTTTTGATTAAAACATATTGTAATTGATTGTTTGCCGTGGGAAACATGGAGCGAAAGCCATCCATTGTCAAGAAAAGATCATTTTTAGTCACTCATGCCTACAAAAGCCTTATTACTCGGTTTAAATGCCTTTATAATCCCATTATTGAATTTATTTTGAATTTTTTTTACATTTTTTGATTAAAACAGATTGTAATTGATTGTTTACCTCGGGAAACATGGAGCGAAAGCCATCCATAGTCAAGAAAAGTTCATTTATAGTCACTTATGCCTAGCAAAGCCTTATTACTCGGTTTAAATGCCTTTATAATCCAATTATTGAATTTATTTTGAATTTTTTTTACATTTTTTGATTAAAACATATTGTAATTGATTGTTTGCCTCGGGAAACATGGAGCAAAACCCATCCATTGTCAAGAATAGATCATTTATAGTCACTCATGCCTAGAAAAGCCTTATTACTCGGTTTAAATGCTTTTATAATCCCATTATTGAATTTATTTTGAATTGTTATTACATTTTTTGATTAAAACAGATTGTAATTGATTGTTTGCCTCGGGAAACATGGAGCGAAAGCCATCCATTGTCAAGAAAAGTTCATTTATAGTCACTCATGCCTAGAAAAGCCTTATTACTCGGTTTAAATGCCTTTATAATCCCATTATTGAAGTTATTTTGAATTGTTTTTATATTTTTTGATTAAAACAGATCTTAATTGATTGTTTGCCTCGGGAAACATGGAGCGAAAGCCATCCATTGTCAAGAAAAGATCATTTATAGTCACTCATGCCTCGAAAAGCCTTATTACTTAGTTTAAATGCCTTTATAATCCCATTATTGAATTTATTTTGAATTGTTTTTACATTTTTTGATTAAAACAGATTGTAATTGATTGTTTGCCTCGGGAAACATGGAGCGAAAGCCATCCATTGTCAAGAAAAGATCATTTATAGTCACTCATGCCTAGAAAAGCCTTATTACTCGGTTTAAATGCCTTTATAATCTCATTATTGAATTTATTTTGAATTTTTTTTACATTTTTTGATTAAAACATATTGTAATTGATTGTTTGCCTCGGGAAACATGGAGCAAAACCCATCCATTGTCAAGAATAGATCATTTATAGTCACTTATGCCTAGAAAAGCCTTATTACTCTGTTTAAATGCTTTTATAATCCCATTATTGAATTTCTTTTGAATTGTTTTTACATTTTTTGATTAAAACAGATCTTAATTGATTGTTTGCCTCGGGAAACATGGAGCGAAAGCCATCCATTGTCAAGAAAAGATCATTTATAGTCACTCATGCCTCGAAAAGCCTTATTACTTAGTTTAAATGCCTTTATAATCCCATTATTGAATTTATTTTGAATTGTTTTTACATTTTTTGATTAAAACAGATTGAAATTGATTGTTTGCCTCGGGAAATATGGAGCGAAAGCCATCCATTGTCAAGAAAAGATCATTTATAGTCACTCATGCCTAGAAAAGCCTTATTACTCGGTTTAAATGCCTTTATAATCCCATTATTGAATTTATTTTGAATTGTTTTTACATTTTTTGATTAAAACAGATTGTAATTGATTGTTTGCCTCGGGAAACATGGAGCGAAAGCCATCCATTGTCAAGAAAAGATCATTTATAGTCACTCATGCCTAGAAAAGCCTTTTTACTCGGTTTAAATGCCTTTATAATCCCATTATTGAATTTATTTTGAATTCTTTTTACATTTTTTGATTAAAACATATTGTAATTGATTGTTTGCCTCGGGAAACATGGAGCAAAACTCATCCATTGTCAGGAATAGATCATTTATAGTCACTTATGCGTAAAAAAGCCTTATTACTCGGTTTAAAAGCTTTTATAATCCAATTATTGAATTTATTTTGAATTGTTTTTAAATTTTATGATTAAAACAGATTGTAATTGATTGTTTGCCTCAGGAAACATGGAGCTAAAGCCATCCATTGTCAAGAAAAGATCATTTATAGTCACTCATGCCTAGAAAAGCCTTATTACTCGGTTTAAATGCCTTTATAATCTCATTATTGAATTTATTTTGAATTTTTTTTACATTTTTTGATTAAAACATATTGTAATTGATTGTTTGCCTCGGGAAACATGGAGCAAAACCCATCCATTGTCAAGAATAGATCATTTATAGTCACTTATGCCTAGAAAAGCCTTATTACTCTGTTTAAATGCTTTTATAATCCCATTATTGAATTTCTTTTGAATTGTTTTTACATTTTTTGATTAAAACAGATCTTAATTGATTGTTTGCCTCGGGAAACATGGAGCGAAAGCCATCCATTGTCAAGAAAAGATCATTTATAGTCACTCATGCCTAGAAAAGCCTTATTACTCGGTTTAAATGCCTTTATAATCCCATTATTGAATTTATTTTGAATTTTTTTTACATTTTTTGATTAAAACAGATTGTAATTGATTGTTTACCTCGGGAAACATGGAGCGAAAGCCATCCATTGTCAAGAAAAGATCATTTATAGTCACTCATGCCTAGAAAAGCCTTATTACTCGGTTTAAATGCCTTTATAATCCCATTATTGAATTTATTTTGAATTTGTTTTACATTTTTTGATTAAAACATATTGTAATTGATTGTTTGCCTCGGGAAACATGGAGCAAAACCCATCCATTGTCAAGAATAGATCATTTATAGTCACTCATGCCTAGAAAAGCCTTATTACTCGGTTTAAATGCCTTTATAATCCCATTATTGAATTTATTTTGAATTGTTTTTATATTTTTTGATTAAAACATATTGTAATTGATTGTTTGCCGTGGGAAACATGGAGCGAAAGCCATCCATTGTCAAGAAAAGATCATTTATAGTCACTCATGCCTACAAAAGCCTTATTACTCGGTTTAAATGCCTTTATAATCCCATTATTGAATTTATTTTGAATTTTTTTTACATTTTTTGATTAAAACAGATTGTAATTGATTGTTTACCTCGGGAAACATGGAGCGAAAGCCATCCATAGTCAAGAAAAGTTCATTTATAGTCACTTATGCCTAGCAAAGCCTTATTACTCGGTTTAAATGCCTTTATAATCCAATTATTGAATTTATTTTGAATTTTTTTTACATTTTTTGATTAAAACATATTGTAATTGATTGTTTGCCTCGGGAAACATGGAGCAAAACCCATCCATTGTCAAGAATAGATCATTTATAGTCACTCATGCCTAGAAAAGCCTTATTACTCGGTTTAAATGCTTTTATAATCCCATTATTGAATTTATTTTGAATTGTTATTACATTTTTTGATTAAAACAGATTGTAATTGATTGTTTGCCTCGGGAAATATGGAGCGAAAGCCATCCATTGTCAAGAAAAGTTCATTTATAGTCACTCATGCCTAGAAAAGCCTTATTACTCGGTTTAAATGCCTTTATAATCCCATTATTGAAGTTATTTTGAATTGTTTTTATATTTTTTGATTAAAACAGATCTTAATTGATTGTTTGCCTCGGGAAACATGGAGCGAAAGCCATCCATTGTCAAGAAAAGATCATTTATAGTCACTCATGCCTCGAAAAGCCTTATTACTTAGTTTAAATGCCTTTATAATCCCATTATTGAATTTATTTTGAATTGTTTTTACATTTTTTGATTAAAACAGATTGTAATTGATTGTTTGCCTCGGGAAACATGGAGCGAAAGCCATCCATTGTCAAGAAAAGATCATTTATAGTCACTCATGCCTAGAAAAGCCTTATTACTCGGTTTAAATGCCTTTATAATCTCATTATTGAATTTATTTTGAATTTTTTTTACATTTTTTGATTAAAACATATTGTAATTGATTGTTTGCCTCGGGAAACATGGAGCAAAACCCATCCATTGTCAAGAATAGATCATTTATAGTCACTTATGCCTAGAAAAGCCTTATTACTCTGTTTAAATGCTTTTATAATCCCATTATTGAATTTATTTTGAATTGTTTTTACATTTTTTGATTAAAACAGATCTTAATTGATTGTTTGCCTCGGGAAACATGGAGCGAAAGCCATCCATTGTCAAGAAAAGATCATTTATAGTCACTCATGCCTCGAAAAGCCTTATTACTTAGTTTAAATGCCTTTATAATCCCATTATTGAATTTATTTTGAATTGTTTTTACATTTTTTGATTAAAACAGATTGAAATTGATTGTTTGCCTCGGGAAATATGGAGCGAAAGCCATCCATTGTCAAGAAAAGATCATTTATAGTCACTCATGCCTAGAAAAGCCTTATTACTCGGTTTAAATGCCTTTATAATCCCATTATTGAATTTATTTTGAATTGTTTTTACATTTTTTGATTAAAACAGATTGTAATTGATTGTTTGCCTCGGGAAACATGGAGCGAAAGCCATCCATTGTCAAGAAAAGATCATTTATAGTCACTCATGCCTAGAAAAGCCTTTTTACTCGGTTTAAATGCCTTTATAATCCCATTATTGAATTTATTTTGAATTCTTTTTACATTTTTTGATTAAAACATATTGTAATTGATTGTTTGCCTCGGGAAACATGGAGCAAAACTCATCCATTGTCAGGAATAGATCATTTATAGTCACTTATGCGTAAAAAAGCCTTATTACTCGGTTTAAAAGCTTTTATAATCCAATTATTGAATTTATTTTGAATTGTTTTTAAATTTTATGATTAAAACAGATTGTAATTGATTGTTTGCCTCAGGAAACATGGAGCTAAAGCCATCCATTGTCAAGAAAAGATCATTTATAGTCACTCATGCCTAGAAAAGCCTTATTACTCGGTTTAAATGCCTTTATAATCTCATTATTGAATTTATTTTGAATTTTTTTTACATTTTTTGATTAAAACATATTGTAATTGATTGTTTGCCTCGGGAAACATGGAGCAAAACCCATCCATTGTCAAGAATAGATCATTTATAGTCACTTATGCCTAGAAAAGCCTTATTACTCTGTTTAAATGCTTTTATAATCCCATTATTGAATTTCTTTTGAATTGTTTTTACATTTTTTGATTAAAACAGATCTTAATTGATTGTTTGCCTCGGGAAACATGGAGCGAAAGCCATCCATTGTCAAGAAAAGATCATTTATAGTCACTCATGCCTCGAAAAGCCTTATTACTTAGTTTAAATGCCTTTATAATCCCATTATTGAATTTATTTTGAATTGTTTTTACATTTTTTGATTAAAACAGATTGAAATTGATTGTTTGCCTCGGGAAATATGGAGCGAAAGCCATCCATTGTCAAGAAAAGATCATTTATAGTCACTCATGCCTAGAAAAGCCTTATTACTCGGTTTAAATGCCTTTATAATCCCATTATTGAATTTATTTTGAATTGTTTTTACATTTTTTGATTAAAACAGATTGTAATTGATTGTTTGCCTCGGGAAACATGGAGCGAAAGCCATCCATTGTCAAGAAAAGATCATTTATAGTCACTCATGCCTAGAAAAGCCTTATTACTCGGTTTAAATGCCTTTATAATCCCATTATTGAATTTATTTTGAATTCTTTTTACATTTTTTGATTAAAACATATTGTAATTGATTGTTTGCCTCGGGAAACATGGAGCAAAACTCATCCATTGTCAGGAATAGATCATTTATAGTCACTTATGCGTAAAAAAGCCTTATTACTCGGTTTAAAAGCTTTTATAATCCAATTATTGAATTTATTTTGAATTGTTTTTAAATTTTATGATTAAAACAGATTGTAATTGATTGTTTGCCTCAGGAAACATGGAGCTAAAGCCATCCATTGTCAAGAAAAGATCATTTATAGTCACTCATGCCTAGAAAAGCCTTATTACTCGGTTTAAATGCCTTTATAATCTCATTATTGAATTTATTTTGAATTTTTTTTACATTTTTTGATTAAAACATATTGTAATTGATTGTTTGCCTCGGGAAACATGGAGCAAAACCCATCCATTGTCAAGAATAGATCATTTATAGTCACTTATGCCTAGAAAAGCCTTATTACTCTGTTTAAATGCTTTTATAATCCCATTATTGAATTTCTTTTGAATTGTTTTTACATTTTTTGATTAAAACAGATCTTAATTGATTGTTTGCCTCGGGAAACATGGAGCGAAAGCCATCCATTGTCAAGAAAAGATCATTTATAGTCACTCATGCCTCGAAAAGCCTTATTACTTAGTTTAAATGCCTTTATAATCCCATTATTGAATTTATTTTGAATTGTTTTTACATTTTTTGATTAAAACAGATTGAAATTGATTGTTTGCCTCGGGAAATATGGAGCGAAAGCCATCCATTGTCAAGAAAAGATCATTTATAGTCACTCATGCCTAGAAAAGCCTTATTACTCGGTTTAAATGCCTTTATAATCCCATTATTGAATTTATTTTGAATTGTTTTTACATTTTTTGATTAAAACAGATTGTAATTGATTGTTTGCCTCGGGAAACATGGAGCGAAAGCCATCCATTGTCAAGAAAAGATCATTTATAGTCACTCATGCCTAGAAAAGCCTTATTACTCGGTTTAAATGCCTTTATAATCCCATTATTGAATTTATTTTGAATTCTTTTTACATTTTTTGATTAAAACATATTGTAATTGATTGTTTGCCTCGGGAAACATGGAGCAAAACCCATCCATTGTCATGAATAGATCATTTATAGTCACTTATGCGTAGAAAAGCCTTATTACTCGGTTTAAAAGCTTTTATAATCCAATTATTGAATTTACTTTGAATTGTTTTTAAATTTTATGAATAAAACAGATTGTAATTGATTGTTTGCCTCAGGAAACATGGAGCTAAAGCCATCCATTGTCAAGAAAAGATCATTTATAGTCACTCATGCCTAGAAAAGCCTTATTACTTAGTTTAAATGCCTTTATAATCCCATTATTGAATTTATTTTGAATTGTTTTTACATTTTTGATTAAAACAGATTGTAATTGATTGTTTGTCTCGGGAAATATGGAGCGAAAGCCATCCATTGTCAAGAAAAGATCATTTATAGGCACTCATGCCTATAAAAGCCTTATTTCTCGGTTTAATGGCCTTTATAATCCCATTATTGAATTTATTTTGAATTGTTTTTATATTTTTTGATTAAAACAGATTGTAATTGATTGTTTTCCGTGGGAAACATGGAGCGAAAGCCATCCATTGTCAAGAAAAGATCATTTATAGTCACTCATGCCTAGAAAAGCCTTATTACTCGGTTTAAATGCCTTTATAATCCCATTATTGAATTTATTTTGAATTTTTTTTACATTTTTTGATTAAAACAGATTGTAATTGATTGTTTACCTCGGGAAACATGGAGCGAAAGCCATCCATAGTCAAGAAAAGTTCATTTATAGTCACTTATGCCTAGCAAAGCCTTATTACTCGGTTTAAATGCCTTTATAATCCCTTTATTGAATTTATTTTGAATTGTTTTTACATTTTTTGATTAAAACAGATTGTAATTGATTGTTTGCCTCGGGAAACATGGAGCGAAAGCCATCCATTTTCAAGAAAAGATCATTTATAGTCACTCATGCCTAGAAAAGCCTCATTTCTCGGTTTAAATGCCTTTATAATCCCATTATTGAATTTATTTTTAATTTTTTTTACATTTTTTGATTAAAACATATTGTAATTGTTTGTTTGCCTCGGGAAACATGGAGCAAAACCCATCCATTGTCAAGAATAGATCATTTATAGTCACTTATGCCTAAAAAAGCCTTATTACTCGGTTTAAATGCCTTTATAATCCTATTATTGAATTTATTTTGAATTTTTTTTACATTTTTTGATTAAAACATATTGTAATTGATTGTTTGCCTCGGGAAACATGGAGCGAAAGCCATCCATTGTCAAGAAAAGATCATTTATAGTCACTCATGCCTAGAAAAGCCTTATTACTCGGTTTAAATGCCTTTATAATCCCATTATTGAATTTATTTTGAATTGTTTTTATATTTTTTGATTAAAACAGATTGTAATTGATTGTTTGCCGTGGGAAACATGGAGCGAAAGCCATCCATTGTCAAGAAAAGATCATTTATAGTCACTCATGCCTAGAAAAGCCTTATTACTCGGTTTAAATGCCTTTATAATCCCATTATTGAATTTATTTTGAATTTTTTTTACATTTTTTGATTAAAACAGATTGTAATTGATTGTTTACCTCGGGAAACATGGAGCGAAAGCCATCCATTGTCAAGAAAAGATCATTTATAGTCACTCATGCCTAGAAAAGCCTTATTACTCGGTTTAAATGCCTTTATAATCCCATTATTGAATTTATTTTGAATTTGTTTTACATTTTTTGATTAAAACATATTGTAATTGATTGTTTGCCTCGGGAAACATGGAGCAAAACCCATCCATTGTCAAGAATAGATCATTTATAGTCACTCATGCCTAGAAAAGCCTTATTACTCGGTTTAAATGCCTTTATAATCCCATTATTGAATTTATTTTGAATTGTTTTTATATTTTTTGATTAAAACAGATTGTAATTGATTGTTTGCCGTGGGAAACATGGAGCGAAAGCCATCCATTGTCAAGAAAAGATCATTTATAGTCACTCATGCCTACAAAAGCCTTATTACTCGGTTTAAATGCCTTTATAATCCCATTATTGAATTTATTTTGAATTTTTTTTACATTTTTTGATTAAAACAGATTGTAATTGATTGTTTACCTCGGGAAACATGGAGCGAAAGCCATCCATAGTCAAGAAAAGTTCATTTATAGTCACTTATGCCTAGCAAAGCCTTATTACTCGGTTTAAATGCCTTTATAATCCAATTATTGAATTTATTTTGAATTTTTTTTA
Organism: Theobroma cacao; assembly: GCF_053813885.1. Taxonomy (NCBI): domain Eukaryota; kingdom Viridiplantae; phylum Streptophyta; class Magnoliopsida; order Malvales; family Malvaceae; genus Theobroma; species Theobroma cacao. The sequence goes on along the minus strand of NC_142645.1, from coordinate 28,149,802 downwards.
CATTTTTTGATTAAAACATATTGTAATTGATTGTTTGCCTCGGGAAACATGGAGCAAAACCCATCCATTGTCAAGAATAGATCATTTATAGTCACTCATGCCTAGAAAAGCCTTATTACTCGGTTTAAATGCTTTTATAATCCCATTATTGAATTTATTTTGAATTTTTTTTACATTTTTTGATTAAAACAGATTGTAATTGATTGTTTACCTCGGGAAACATGGAGCGGAAGCCATCCATAGTCAAGAAAAGTTCATTTATAGTCACTTATACCTAGCAAAGCCTTATTACTCGATTTAAATGCCTTTATAATCCCTTTATTGAATTTATTTTGAATTGTTTTTACATTTTTTGATTAAAACAGATTGTAATTGATTGTTTGCCTCGGGAAACATGGAGCGAAAGCCATCCATTGTCAAGAAAAGATCATTTATAGTCACTCATGCCTAGAAAAGCCTTATTACTCGGTTTAAATGCCTTTATAATCCCATTATTGAATTTATTTTGAATTGTTTTTATATTTTTTGATTAAAACAGATTGTAATTGATTGTTTGCCGTGGGAAACATGGAGCGAAAGCCATCCATTGTCAAGAAAAGATCATTTATAGTCACTCATGCCTAGAAAAGCCTTATTACTTAGTTTAAATGCCTTTATAATCCCATTATTGAATTTATTTTGAATTGTTTTTACATTTTTGAGTAAAACAGATTGTAATTGATTGTTTGCCTCGGGAAATATGGAGCGAAAGCCATCCATTGTCAAGAAAAGATCATTTATAGGCACTCATGCCTAGAAAAGCCTTCTTTCTCGGTTTAATGGCCTTTATAATCCCATTATTGAATTTATTTTGAATTGTTTTTACATTTTTTGATTAAAACAGATTGTAATTGATTGTTTGCCTCGGGAAACATGGAGCGAAAGCCATCCATTGTCAAGAAAAGATCATTTATAGCCACTCATGCCTAGAAAAGCCTTATTACTCGGTTTAAATGCCTTTATAATCCCATTATTGAATTTATTTTGAATTGTTTTTATATTTTTTGATTAAAACAGATTGTAATTGATTGTTTGCCGTGGGAAACATGGAGCAAAAGCCATCCATTGTCAAGAAAACATCATTTATAGCCACTCATGCCTAGAAAAGCCTTATTACTCGGTTTAAATGCCTTTATAATCCCATTATTGAATTTATTTTGAATTTTTTTTACATTTTTTGATTAAAACATATTGTAATTGATTGTTTGCCTCAGGAAACATGGAGCAAAAGCCATCCATTGTCAAGAATAGATCATTTATAGTCACTCATGCCTAGAAAAGCCTTATTACTCGGTTTAAATGCTTTTATAATCCCATTATTGAATTTATTTTGAATTGTTATTACATTTTTTGATTAAAACAGATTGTAATTGATTGTTTGCCTCGGGAAACATGGAGCGAAAGCCATCCATTGTCAAGAAAAGTTCATTTATAGTCACTCATGCCTAGAAAAGCCTTATTACTCGGTTTAAATGCCTTTATAATCCCATTATTGAAGTTATTTTGAATTGTTTTTATATTTTTTGATTAAAACAGATTGTAATTGATTGTTTGCCTTGGGAAACATGGAGCGAAAGCCATCCATCGTCAAGAAAAGTTCATTTATAGTCTCTCATACCTAGAAAAGCCTTAATACTCGTTTTAAATACTTTTATAATCCCATAATTGAATTTAATTTTAATCTTTTTACATTTTTTGATTAAAACAGATTCTAATTGATTGTTTGCCTCGGGAAACGTGGAGTGAAAGCAATCCATTGTCAAGAAAAGATCATTTATAGTCACTCATGCCTAGAAAAGCCTTATTACTCGGTTTAAATGCCTTTATAATCCCATTATTGAATTTATTTTGAATTTTTTTTACATTTTTTGATTAAAACAGATTGTAATTGATTGTTTGCCTCGGGAAACATGGAGCGAAAGCCATCCATAGTGAAGAAAAGTTCATTTATAGTCACTTATGCCTAGCAAAGCCTTATTACTCGGTTTAAATGCCTTTATAATCCCATTATTGAAGTTATTTTGAATTGTTTTTATATTTTTTGATTAAAACAGATTGTAATTGATTGTTTGCCTTGGGAAACATGGAGCGAAAGCCATCCATCGTCAAGAAAAGTTCATTTATAGTCTCTCATACCTAGAAAAGCCTTATTACTCGGTTTAAATGCCTTTATAATCCCATTATTGAAGTTATTTTGAATTGTTTTTATATTTTTTGATTAAAACAGATTGTAATTGATTGTTTGCCTTGGGAAACATGGAGCGAAAGCCATCCATCGTCAAGAAAAGTTCATTTATAGTCTCTCATACCTAGAAAAGCCTTAATACTCGTTTTAAATACTTTTATAATCCCATAATTGAATTTAATTTTAATCTTTTTACATTTTTTGATTAAAACAGATTCTAATTGATTGTTTGCCTCGGGAAACGTGGAGTGAAAGCAATCCATTGTCAAGAAAAGATCATTTATAGTCACTCATGCCTAGAAAAGCCTTATTACTCGGTTTAAATGCCTTTATAATCCCATTATTGAATTTATTTTGAATTTTTTTTACATTTTTTGATTAAAACAGATCTTAATTGATTGTTTGCCTCAGGAAACATGGAGCGAAAGCCATCCATTGTCAAGAAAAGATCATTTATAGTCACTCATGCCTCGAAAAGCCTTATTACTTAGTTTAAATGCCTTTATAATCCCATTATTGAATTTATTTTGAATTGTTTTTACATTTTTTGATTAAAACAGATTGTAATTGATTGTTTGCCTCGTGAAACATGGAGCGAAAGCCATCCATTGTCAAGAAAAGATCATTTATAGTCACTCATGCCTAGAAAAGCCTTATTACTCGGTTTAAATGCCTTTATAATCCCATTATTGAATTTATTTTGAATTGTTTTTATATTTTTTGATTAAAACAGATTGTAATTGATTGTTTGCCGTGGGAAACATGGAGCGAAAGCCATCCATTGTCAAGAAAAGATCATTTATAGCCACTCATGCCTGGAAAAGCCTTATTACTCGGTTTAAATGCCTTTATAATCCCATTATTGAATTTATTTTGAATTTTTTTTACATTTTTTGATTAAAACAGATTGTAATTGATTGTTTACCTCGGGAAATATGGAGCGAAAGCCATCCATTGCCAAGAAAAGATCATTTATAGTCACTCATGCCTAGAAAAGCCTTATTACTCGGTTTAAATGCCTTTATAATCCCATTATTGAATTTATTTTGAATTGTTTTTACATTTTTTGATTAAAACAAATTGTAATTGATTGTTTGCCTCGGGAAACATGGAGCGAAAGCCATCCATTGTCAAGAAAAGATCATTTATAGCCACTTATGCCTAGAAAAGCCTTATTACTCGATTTAAATGCCTTTATAATCCCGTTATTGAATTTATTTTGAATTGTTTTTATATTTTTTTATTAAAACAGATTGTAATTGATTTTTTGCCGCGGGAAACATGGAGCGAAAGCCATCCATTGTCAAGAAAAGATCATTTATAGTCACTCATGCCTAGAAAAGCCTTATTACTCGGTTTAAATGCCTTTATAATCCCACTATTGAATTTATTTTGAATTTTTTTTACATTTTTTGATTAAAACAGATTGTAATTGATTGTTTGCCTCGAGAAACATGGAGCGAAAGCCATCCATTGTCAAGAAAAGATCATTTATAGCCACTCATGCCTAGAAAAGGCTTATTACTCGGTTTAAATGCCTTTATAATCCCATTATTGAATTTATTTTGAATTGTTTTTATATTTTTTTGATTAAAACAGATTGTAATTGATTGTTTGCCGTGGGAAACATGGAGCGAAAGCCATCCATTGTCAAGAAAAGATCATTTATAGCCACTCATGCCTAAAAAAGCCTTATTACTCGGTTTAAATGCCTTTATAATCCCATTATTGAATTTATTTTGAATTTTTTTTACATTTTTTGATTAAAACAGATTGTAATTGATTGTTTACCTCGGCAAATATGGAGCGAAAGCCATCCATTGCCAAGAAAAGATCATTTATAGTCACTCATGCCTAGAAAAGCCTTATTACTCGGTTTAAATGCCTTTATAATCCCATTATTGAATTTATTTTGAATTGTTTTTATATTTTTTGATTAAAACAGATTGTAATTGATTGTTTGCCGTGGGAAACATGGAGCGAAAGCCATCCATTGTCAAGAAAAGATCATATATAGTCACTCATGCCTAGAAAAGCCTTATTACTCGGTTTAAATGCCTTTATAGTCCCATTATTGAATTTATTTTGAATTTTTTTTACATTTTTTGATTAAAACAGATTGTAATTGATTGTTTGCCTCGAGAAACATGGAGCGAAAGCCATCCATTGTCAAGAAAAGATCATTTATAGCCACTCATGCCTAGAAAAGCCTTATTACTCGGTTTAAATGCCTTTATAATCCCATTATTGAATTTATTTTGAATTTTTTTTACATTTTTTGATTAAAACAGATTGTAATTGATTGTTTGCCTCGGGAAACATGGAGCGGAAGCCATCCATAGTCAAGAAAAGTTCATTTATAGTCACTTATACCTAGCAAAGCCTTATTACTCGATTTAAATGCCTTTATAATCCCTTTATTGAATTTATTTTGAATTGTTTTTACATTTTTTGATTAAAACAGATTGTAATTGATTGTTTGCCTCGGGAAACATGGAGCGAAAGCCATCCATTGTCAAGAAAAGATCATTTATAGTCACTCATGCCTAGAAAAGCCTTATTACTCGGTTTAAATGCCTTTATAATCCCATTATTGAATTTATTTTGAATTGTTTTTATATTTTTTGATTAAAACAGATTGTAATTGATTGTTTGCCGTGGGAAACATGGAGCGAAAGCCATCCATTGTCAAGAAAAGATCATTTATAGTCACTCATGCCTAGAAAAGCCTTATTACTTAGTTTAAATGCCTTTATAATCCAATTATTGAATTTATTTTGAATTGTTTTTACATTTTTGAGTAAAACAGATTGTAATTGATTGTTTGCCTCGGGAAATATGGAGCGAAAGCCATCCATTGTCAAGAAAAGATCATTTATAGGCACTCATGCCTAGAAAAGCCTTCTTTCTCGGTTTAATGGCCTTTATAATCCCATTATTGAATTTATTTTGAATTGTTTTTACATTTTTTGATTAAAACAGATTGTAATTGATTGTTTGCCTCGGGAAACATGGAGCGAAAGCCATCCATTGTCAAGAAAAGATCATTTATAGCCACTCATGCCTAGAAAAGCCTTATTACTCGGTTTAAATGCCTTTATAATCCCATTATTGAATTTATTTTGAATTGTTTTTATATTTTTTGATTAAAACAGATTGTAATTGATTGTTTGCCGTGGGAAACATGGAGCAAAAGCCATCCATTGTCAAGAAAATATCATTTATAGCCACTCATGCCTAGAAAAGCCTTATTACTCGGTTTAAATGCCTTTATAATCCCATTATTGAATTTATTTTGAATTTTTTTTACATTTTTTGATTAAAACATATTGTAATTGATTGTTTGCCTCAGGAAACATGGAGCAAAAGCCATCCATTGTCAAGAATAGATCATTTATAGTCACTCATGCCTAGAAAAGCCTTATTACTCGGTTTAAATGCTTTTATAATCCCATTATTGAATTTATTTTGAATTGTTATTACATTTTTTGATTAAAACAGATTGTAATTGATTGTTTGCCTCGGGAAACATGGAGCGAAAGCCATCCATTGTCAAGAAAAGTTCATTTATAGTCACTCATGCCTAGAAAAGCCTTATTACTCGGTTTAAATGCCTTTATAATCCCATTATTGAAGTTATTTTGAATTGTTTTTATATTTTTTGATTAAAACAGATTGTAATTGATTGTTTGCCTTGGGAAACATGGAGCGAAAGCCATCCATCGTCAAGAAAAGTTCATTTATAGTCTCTCATGCCTAGAAAAGCCTTAATACTCGTTTTAAATACTTTTATAATCCCATAATTGAATTTAATTTTAATCTTTTTACATTTTTTGATTAAAACAGATTCTAATTGATTGTTTGCCTCGGGAAACGTGGAGTGAAAGCAATCCATTGTCAAGAAAAGATCATTTATAGTCACTCATGCCTAGAAAAGCCTTATTACTCGGTTTAAATGCCTTTATAATCCCATTATTGAATTTATTTTGAATTTTTTTTACATTTTTTGATTAAAACAGATTGTAATTGATTGTTTGCCTCGGGAAACATGGAGCGAAAGCCATCCATAGTGAAGAAAAGTTCATTTATAGTCACTTATGCCTAGCAAAGCCTTATTACTCGGTTTAAATGCCTTTATAATCCCATTATTGAATTTATTTTGAATTGTTTTTACATTTTTTGATTAAAACAGATTGTAATTGATTGTTTGCCTCGTGAAACATGGAGCGAAAGCCATCCATTGTCAAGAAAAGATCATTTATAGTCACTCATGCCTAGAAAAGCCTTATTACTCGGTTTAAATGCCTTTATAATCCCATTATTGAATTTATTTTGAATTGTTTTTATATTTTTTGATTAAAACAGATTGTAATTGATTGTTTGCCGTGGGAAACATGGAGCGAAAGCCATCCATTGTCAAGAAAAGATCATTTATAGCCACTCATGCCTAGAAAAGCCTTATTACTCGGTTTAAATGCCTTTATAATCCCATTATTGAATTTATTTTGAATTTTTTTTACATTTTTTGATTAAAACAGATTGTAATTGATTGTTTACCTCGGGAAATATGGAGCGAAAGCCATCCATTGCCAAGAAAAGATCATTTATAGTCACTCATGCCTAGAAAAGCCTTATTACTCGGTTTAAATGCCTTTATAATCCCATTATTGAATTTATTTTGAATTGTTTTTACATTTTTTGATTAAAACAAATTGTAATTGATTGTTTGCCTCGGGAAACATGGAGCGAAAGCCATCCATTGTCAAGAAAAGATCATTTATAGCCACTTATGCCTAGAAAAGCCTTATTACTCGATTTAAATGCCTTTATAATCCCGTTATTGAATTTATTTTGAATTGTTTTTATATTTTTTTATTAAAACAGATTGTAATTGATTTTTTGCCGCGGGAAACATGGAGCGAAAGCCATCCATTGTCAAGAAAAGATCATTTATAGTCACTCATGCCTAGAAAAGCCTTATTACTCGGTTTAAATGCCTTTATAATCCCACTATTGAATTTATTTTGAATTTTTTTTACATTTTTTTATTAAAACAGATTGTAATTGATTGTTTGCCTCGAGAAACATGGAGCGAAAGCCATCCATTGTCAAGAAAAGATCATTTATAGCCACTCATGCCTAGAAAAGCCTTATTACTCGGTTTAAATGCCTTTATAATCCCATTATTGAATTTATTTTGAATTGTTTTTATATTTTTTGATTAAAACAGATTGTAATTGATTGTTTGCCGTGGGATACATGGAGCGAAAGCCATCCATTGTCAAGAAAAGATCATTTATAGCCACTCATGCCTAAAAAAGCCTTATTACTCGGTTTAAATGCCTTTATAATCCCATTATTGAATTTATTTTGAATTTTTCTTACATTTTTTGATTAAAACAGATTGTAATTGATTGTTTACCTCGGCAAATATGGAGCGAAAGCCATCCATTGCCAAGAAAAGATCATTTATAGTCACTCATGCCTAGAAAAGCCTTATTACTCGGTTTAAATGCCTTTATAATCCCATTATTGAATTTATTTTGAATTGTTTTTACATTTTTTGATTAAAACAGATTGTAATTGATTGTTTGCCGTGGGAAACATGGAGCGAAAGCCATCCATTGTCAAGAAAAGATCATTTATAGTCACTCATGCCTAGAAAAGCCTTATTACTCGGTTTAAATGCCTTTATAATCCCATTATTGAATTTATTTTGAATTTTTTTTACATTTTTTGATTAAAACAGATTGTAATTGATTGTTTGCCTCGAGAAACATGGAGCGAAAGCCATCCATTGTCAAGAAAAGATCATTTATAGCCACTCATGCCTAGAAAAGCATTATTACTCGGTTTAAATGCCTTTATAATCCCATTATTGAATTTATTTTGAATTTTTTTTTACATTTTTTGATTAAAACAGATTGTAATTGATTGTTTGCCGTGGGAAACATGGAGCGAAAGCCATCCATTGTCAAGAAAAGATCATTTATAGTCACTCATGCCTAGAAAAGCCTTATTACTCGGTTTAAATGCCTTTATAATCCCATTATTGAATTTATTTTGAATTGTTTTTATATTTTTTGATTAAAACAGATTGTAATTGATTGTTTGCCGTGGGAAAAATGGAGCAAAAGCCATCCATTGTCAAGAAAACATCATTTATAGCCACTCATGCCTAGAAAAGCCTTATTACTCGGTTTAAATGCCTTTATAATCCCATTATTGAATTTATTTTGAATTTTTTTTACATTTTTTGATTAAAACATATTGTAATTGATTGTTTGCCTCAGGAAACATGGAGCAAAAGCCATCCATTGTCAAGAATAGATCATTTATAGTCACTCATGCCTAGAAAAGCCTTATTACTCGGTTTAAATGCTTTTATAATCCCATTATTGAATTTATTTTGAATTGTTATTACATTTTTTGATTAAAACAGATTGTAATTGATTGTTTGCCTCGGGAAACATGGAGCGAAAGCCATCCATTGTCAAGAAAAGTTCATTTATAGTCACTCATGCCTAGAAAAGCCTTATTACTCGGTTTAAATGCCTTTATAATCCCATTATTGAAGTTATTTTGAATTGTTTTTATATTTTTTGATTAAAACAGATTGTAATTGATTGTTTGCCTTGGGAAACATGGAGCGAAAGCCATCCATCGTCAAGAAAAGTTCATTTATAGTCTCTCAGGCCTAGAAAAGCCTTAATACTCGTTTTAAATACTTTTATAATCCCATAATTGAATTTAATTTTAATCTTTTTACATTTTTTGATTAAAACAGATTCTAATTGATTGTTTGCCTCGGGAAACGTGGAGTGAAAGCAATCCATTGTCAAGAAAAGATCATTTATAGTCACTCATGCCTAGAAAAGCCTTATTACTCGGTTTAAATGCCTTTATAATCCCATTATTGAATTTATTTTGAATTTTTTTTTCATTTTTTGATTAAAACAGATTGTAATTGATTGTTTGCCTCGGGAAACATGGAGCGAAAGCCATCCATAGTGAAGAAAAGTTCATTTATAGTCACTTATGCCTAGCAAAGCCTTATTACTCGGTTTAAATGCCTTTATAATCCCATTATTGAATTTATTTTGAATTGTTTTTACATTTTTTGATTAAAACATATTGTAATTGATTGTTTGCCTCGGGAAACATGGAGCGAAAGCCATCCATTGTCAAGAAAAGATCATTTATAGTCACTCATGCCTAGAAAAGCCTTATTACTCGGTTTAAATGCCTTTATAATCCCATTATTGAATTTATTTTGAATTGTTTTTATATTTTTTGATTAAAACAGATTGTAATTGATTGTTTGCCGTGGGAAACATGGAGCGAAAGCCATCCATTGTCAAGAAAAGATCATTTATAGCCACTCATGCCTAGAAAAGCCTTATTACTCGGTTTAAATGCCTTTATAATCCCATTATTGAATTTATTTTGAATTTTTTTTACATTTTTTGATTAAAACAGATTGTAATTGATTGTTTACCTCGGGAAATATGGAGCGAAAGCCATCCATTGCCAAGAAAAGATCATTTATAGTCACTCATGCCTAGAAAAGCCTTATTACTCGGTTTAAATGCCTTTATAATCCCATTATTGAATTTATTTTGAATTGTTTTTACATTTTTTGATTAAAACAAATTGTAATTGATTGTTTGCCTCGGGAAACATGGAGCGAAAGCCATCCATTGCCAAGAAAAGATCATTTATAGCCACGTATGCCTAGAAAAGCCTTATTACTCGATTTAAATGCCTTTATAATCCCGTTATTGACTTTATTTTGAATTGTTTTTATATTTTTTTATTAAAACAGATTGTAATTGATTTTTTGCCGCGGGAAACATGGAGCGAAAGCCATCCATTGTCAAGAAAAGATCATTTATAGTCACTCATGCCTAGAAAAGCCTTATTACTCGGTTTAAATGCCTTTATAATCCCACTATTGAATTTATTTTGAATTTTTTTTACATTTTTTAATTAAAACAGATTGTAATTGATTGTTTGCCTCGAGAAACATGGAGCGAAAGCCATCCATTGTCAAGAAAAGATCATTTATAGCCACTCATGCCTAGAAAAGCCTTATTACTCGGTTTAAATGCCTTTATAATCCCATTATTGAATTTATTTTGAATTGTTTTTATATTTTTTGATTAAAACAGATTGTAATTGATTGTTTGCCGTGGGAAACATGGAGCGAAAGCCATCCATTGTCAAGAAAAGATCATTTATAGCCACTCATGCCTAAAAAAGCCTTATTACTCGGTTTAAATGCCTTTATAATCCCATTATTGAATTTATTTTGAATTTTTTTTACATTTTTTGATTAAAACAGATTGTAATTGATTGTTTACCTCGGCAAATATGGAGCGAAAGCCATCCATTGCCAAGAAAAGATCATTTATAGTCACTCATGCCTAGAAAAGCCTTATTACTCGGTTTAAATGCCTTTATAATCCCATTATTGAATTTATTTTGAATTGTTTTTACATTTTTTGATTAAAACAGATTGTAATTGATTGTTTGCCTCGAGAAACATGGAGCGAAAGCCATCCATTGTCAAGAAAAGATCATTTATAGTCACTCATGCCTAGAAAAGCCTTATTACTCGGTTTAAATGCCTTTATAATCCCATTATTGAATTTATTTTGAATTGTTTTTATATTTTTTGATTAAAACAGATTGTAAATGATTGTTTGCCGTGGGAAACATGGAGCGAAAGCCATCCATTGTCAAGAAAAGATCATTTATAGCCACTCATGCCTAGAAAAGCCTTATTACTCGGTTTAAATGCCTTTATAATCCCATTATTGAATTTATTTTGAATTTTTTTTACATTTTTTGATTAAAACAGATTGTAATTGATTGTTTGCCGTGGGAAACATGGAGCGAAAGCCATCCATTGTCAAGAAAAGATCATTTATAGTCACTCATGCCTAGAAAAGCCTTATTACTCGGTTTAAATGCCTTTATAATCCCATTATTGAATTTATTTTGAATTTTTTTTACATTTTTTGATTAAAACAGATTGTAATTGATTGTTTGCCTCGAGAAACATGGAGCGAAAGCCATCCATTGTCAAGAAAAGATCATTTATAGCCACTCATGCCTAGAAAAGCCTTATTACTCGGTTTAAATGCCTTTATAATCCCATTATTGAATTTATTTTGAATTTTTTTTTACATTTTTTGATTAAAACAGATTGTAATTGATTGTTTGCCGTGGGAAACATGGAGCGAAAGCCATCCATTGTCAAGAAAAGATCATTTATAGTCACTCATGCCTAGAAAAGCCTTATTACTCGGTTTAAATGCCTTTATAATCCCATTATTGAATTTATTTTGAATTTTTTTTACATTTTTTGATTAAAACAGATTGTAATTGATTGTTTGCCTCGAGAAACATGGAGTGAAAGCCATCCATTGTCAAGAAAAGATCATTTATAGCCACTCATGCCTAGAAAAGCCTTATTACTCGGTTTAAATGCCTTTATAATCCCATTATTGAATTTATTTTGAATTATTTTTATATTTTTTGATTAAAACAGATTGTAATTGATTGTTTGCCGTGGGAAACATGGAGCGAAAGCCATCCATTGTCAAGAAAAGATCATTTATAGCCACTCATGCCTAGAAAAGCCTTATTACTCGGTTTAAATGCCTTTATAATCCCATTATTGAATTTATTTTGAATTTTTTTTACATTTTTTGATTAAAACAGATCGTAATTGATTGTTTACCTCGGCAAATATGGAGCGAAAGCCATCCATTGCCAAGAAAAGATCATTTATAGTCACTCATGCCTAGAAAAGCCTTATTACTCGGTTTAAATGCCTTTATAATCCCATTATTGAATTTATTTTGAATTGTTTTTACATTTTTTGATTAAAACAGATTGTAATTGATTGTTTGCCTCGAGAAACATGGAGCGAAAGCCATCCATTGTCAAGAAAAGATCATTTATAGTCACTCATGCCTAGAAAAGCCTTATTACTCGGTTTAAATGCCTTTATAATCCCATTATTGAATTTATTTTGAATTGTTTTTATATTTTTTGATTAAAACAGATTGTAATTGATTGTTTTCCGTGGGAAACATGGAGCGAAAGCCATCCATTGTCAAGAAAAGATCATTTATAGCCACTCATGCCTAGAAAAGCCTTATTACTCGGTTTAAATGCCTTTATAATCCCATTATTGAATTTATTTTGAATTTTTTTTACATTTTTTGATTAAAACAGATTGTAATTGATTGTTTACCTCGGCAAATATGGAGCGAAAGCCATCCATTGCCAAGAAAAGATCATTTATAGTCACTCATGCCTAGAAAAGCCTTATTACTCGGTTTAAATGCCTTTATAATCCCATTATTGAATTTATTTTGAATTGTTTTTACATTTTTTGATTAAAACAAATTGTAATTGATTGTTTGCCTCGGGAAACATGGAGCGAAAGCCATCCATTGTCAAGAAAAGATCATTTATAGCCACTCATGCCTAGAAAAGCCTTATTACTCGGTTTAAATGCCTTTATAATCCCGCTATTGAATTTATTTTGAATTGTTTTTATATTTTTTGATTAAAACAGATTGTAATTGATTGTTTGCCGTGGGAAACATGGAGCGAAAGCCATCCATTGTCAAGAAAAGATCATTTATATTCACTCATGCCTAGAAAAGCCTTATTACTCGGTTTAAATGCCTTTATAATCCCATTATTGAATTTATTTTGAATTTTTTTTACATTTTTTGATTAAAACAGATTGTAATTGATTGTTTGCCTCGAGAAACATGGAGCGAAAGCCATCCATTGTCAAGAAAAGATCATTTATAGCCACTCATGCCTAGAAAAGCCTTATTACTCGGTTTAAATGCCTTTATAATCCCATTATTGAATTTATTTTGAATTGTTTTTATATTTTTTGATTAAAACAGATTGTAATTGATTGTTTGCCGTGGGAAACATGGAGCGAAAGCCATCCATTGTCAAGAAAAGATCATTTATAGCCACTCATGCCTAGAAAAGCCTTATTACTCGGTTTAAATGCCTTTATAATCCCATTATTGAATTTATTTTGAATTGTTTTTATATTTTTTGATTAAAACAGATTGTAATTGATTGTTTGCCGTGGGAAACATGGAGCGAAAGCCATCCATTGTCAAGAAAAGATCATTTATAGCCACTCATGCCTAGAAAAGCCTTATTACTCGGTTTAAATGCCTTTATAATCCCATTATTGAATTTATTTTGAATTTTTTTTACATTTTTTGATTAAAACAGATTGTAATTGATTGTTTGCCTCGAGAAACATGGAGCGAAAGCCATCCATTGTCAAGAAAAGATCATTTATAGCCACTCATGCCTAGAAAAGCCTTATTACTCGGTTTAAATGCCTTTATAATCCCATTATTGAATTTATTTTGAATTGTTTTTATATTTTTTGATTAAAACAGATTGTAATTGATTGTTTGCCGTGGGAAACATGGAGCGAAAGCCATCCATTGTCAAGAAAAGATCATTTATAGCCACTCATGCCTAGAAAAGCCTTATTACTCGGTTTAAATGCCTTTATAATCCCATTATTGAATTTATTTTGAATTTTTTTTACATTTTTTGATTAAAACAGATTGTAATTGATTGTTTACCTCGGCAAATATGGAGCGAAAGCCATCCATTGCCAAGAAAAGATCATTTATAGTCACTCATGCCTAGAAAAGCCTTATTACTCGGTTTAAAAGCCTTTATAATCCCATTATTGAATTTATTTTGAATTGTTTTTACATTTTTTGATTAAAACAGATTGTAATTGATTTTTTGCCTCGAGAAACATGGAGCGAAAGCCATCCATTGTCAAGAAAAGATCATTTATAGTCACTCATGCCTAGAAAAGCCTTATTACTCGGTTTAAATGCCTTTATAATCCCATTATTGAATTTATTTTGAATTGTTTTTATATTTTTTGATTAAAACAGATTGTAATTGATTGTTTGCCGTGGGAAACATGGAGCGAAAGCCATCCATTGTCAAGAAAAGATCATTTATAGCCACTCATGCCTAGAAAAGCCTTATTACTCGGTTTAAATGCCTTTATAATCCCATTATTGAATTTATTTTGAATTTTTTTTACATTTTTTGATTAAAACAGATTGTAATTGATTGTTTGCCGTGGGAAACATGGAGCGAAAGCCATCCATTGTCAAGAAAAGATCATATATAGTCACTCATGCCTAGAAAAGCCTTATTACTCGGTTTAAATGCCTTTATAGTCCCATTATTGAATTTATTTTGAATTTTTTTTACATTTTTTGATTAAAACAGATTGTAATTGATTGTTTGCCTCGAGAAACATGGAGCGAAAGCCATCCATTGTCAAGAAAAGATCATTTATAGCCACTCATGCCTAGAAAAGCCTTATTACTCGGTTTAAATGCCTTTATAATCCCATTATTGAATTTATTTTTAATTTTTTTTACATTTTTTGATTAAAACAGATTGTAATTGATTGTTTGCCTTGGGAAACATGGAGCGAAAGCCATCCATTGCCAAGAAAAGATCATTTATAGCCACTCATGCCTAGAAAAGCCTTATTACTCGGTTTAAATGCCTTTATAATCCCATTATTGAATTTATTTTGAATTTTTTTTACATTTTTTGATTAAAACAGATTGTAATTGATTGTTTGCCTCGAGAAACATGGAGCGAAAGCCATCCATTGTCAAGAAAAGATCATTTATAGCCACTCATGCCTAGAAAAGCCTTATTACTCGGTTTAAATGCCTTTATAATCCCATTATTGAATTTATTTTGAATTGTTTTTATATTTTTTGATTAAAACAGATTGTAATTGATTGTTTGCCGTGGGAAACATGGAGCGAAAGCCATCCATTGTCAAGAAAAGATCATTTATAGCCACTCATGCCTAGAAAAGCCTTATTACTCGGTTTAAATGCCTTTATAATCCCATTATTGAATTTATTTTGAATTTTTTTTACATTTTTTGATTAAAACAGATTGTAATTGATTGTTTACCTCGGCAAATATGGAGCGAAAGCCATCCATTGCCAAGAAAAGATCATTTGTAGTCACTCATGCCTAGAAAAGCCTTATTACTCGGTTTAAATGCCTTTATAATCCCATTATTGAATTTATTTTGAATTGTTTTTATATTTTTTGATTAAAACAGATTGTAATTGATTGTTTGCCGTGGGAAACATGGAGCGAAAGCCATCCATTGTCAAGAAAAGATCATTTATAGCCACTCATGCCTAGAAAAGCCTTATTACTCGGTTTAAATGCCTTTATAATCCCATTATTGAATTTATTTTGAATTTTTTTTACATTTTTTGATTAAAACAGATTGTAATTGATTGTTTGCCATGGGAAACATGGAGCGAAAGCCATCCATTGTCAAGAAAAGATCATATATAGTCACTCATGCCTAGAAAAGCCTTATTACTCGGTTTAAATGCCTTTATAGTCCCATTATTGAATTTATTTTGAATTTTTTTTACATTTTTTGATTAAAACAGATTGTAATTGATTGTTTGCCTCGAGAAACATGGAGCGAAAGCCATCCATTGTCAAGAAAAGATCATTTATAGCCACTCATGCCTAGAAAAGCCTTATTACTCGGTTTAAATGCCTTTATAATCCCATTATTGAATTTATTTTTAATTTTTTTTACATTTTTTGATTAAAACAGATTGTAATTGATTGTTTGCCGTGGGAAACATGGAGCGAAAGCCATCCATTGTCAAGAAAAGATCATTTATAGTCACTCATGCCTAGAAAAGCCTTATTACTCGGTTTAAATGCCTTTATAATCCCATTATTGAATTTATTTTGAATTTTTTTTACATTTTTTGATTAAAACAGATTGTAATTGATTGTTTGCCTCGAGAAACATGGAGCGAAAGCCATCCATTGTCAAGAAAAGATCATTTATAGCCACTCATGCCTAGAAAAGCCTTATTACTCGGTTTAAATGCCTTTATAATCCCATTATTGAATTTATTTTGAATTGTTTTTATATTTTTTGATTAAAACAGATTGTAATTGATTGTTTGCCGTGGGAAACATGGAGCGAAAGCCATCCATTGTCAAGAAAAGATCATTTATAGCCACTCATGCCTAGAAAAGCCTTATTACTCGGTTTAAATGCCTTTATAATCCCATTATTGAATTTATTTTGAATTTTTTTTACATTTTTTGATTAAAACAGATTGTAATTGATTGTTTACCTCGGCAAATATGGAGCGAAAGCCATCCATTGCCAAGAAAAGATCATTTGTAGTCACTCATGCCTAGAAAAGCCTTATTACTCGGTTTAAATGCCTTTATAATCCCATTATTGAATTTATTTTGAATTGTTTTTATATTTTTTGATTAAAACAGATTGTAATTGATTGTTTGCCGTGGGAAACATGGAGCGAAAGCCATCCATTGTCAAGAAAAGATCATTTATAGCCACTCATGCCTAGAAAAGCCTTATTACTCGGTTTAAATGCCTTTATAATCCCATTATTGAATTTATTTTGAAATTTTTTTACATTTTTTGATTAAAACAGATTGTAATTGATTGTTTGCCGTGGGAAACATGGAGCGAAAGCCATCCATTGTCAAGAAAAGATCATATATAGTCACTCATGCCTAGAAAAGCCTTATTACTCGGTTTAAATGCCTTTATAGTCCCATTATTGAATTTATTTTGAATTTTTTTTACATTTTTTGATTAAAACAGATTGTAATTGATTCTTTGCCTCGAGAAACATGGAGCGAAAGCCATCCATTGTCAAGAAAAGATCATTTATAGCCACTCATGCCTAGAAAAGCCTTATTACTCGGTTTAAATGCCTTTATAATCCCATTATTGAATTTATTTTTAATTTTTTTTACATTTTTTGATTAAAACAGATTGTAATTGATTGTTTGCCGTGGGAAACATGGAGCGAAAGCCATCCATTGTCAAGAAAAGATCATTTATAGTCACTCATGCCTAGAAAAGCCTTATTACTCGGTTTAAATGCCTTTATAATCCCATTATTGAATTTATTTTTAATTTTTTTTACATTTTTTGATTAAAACAGATTGTAATTTATTGTTTGCCTCGAGAAACATGGAGCGAAAGCCATCCATTGTCAAGAAAAGATCATTTATAGCCACTCATGCCTAGAAAAGCCTTATTACTCGGTTTAAATGCCTTTATAATCCCATTATTGAATTTATTTTGAATTGTTTTTATATTTTTTGATTAAAACAGATTGTAATTGATTGTTTGCCGTGGGAAACATGGAGCAAAAGCCATCCATTGTCAAGAAAAGATCATTTATAGCCACTCATGCCTAGAAAAGCCTTATTACTCGGTTTAAATGCCTTTATAATCCCATTATTGAATTTATTTTGAATTTTTTTTACATTTTTTGATTAAAACAGATTGTAATTGATTGTTTACCTCGGCAAATATGGAGCGAAAGCCATCCATTGCCAAGAAAAGATCATTTGTAGTCACTCATGCCTAGAAAAGCCTTATTACTCGGTTTAAATGCCTTTATAATCCCATTATTGAATTTATTTTGAATTGTTTTTACATTTTTTGATTAAAACAGATTGTAATTGATTGTTTGCCTCGAGAAACATGGAGCGAAAGCCATCCATTGTCAAGACAAGATCATTTATAGTCACTCATGCCTAGAAAAGCCTTATTACTCGGTTTAAATGCCTTTATAATCCCATTATTGAATTTATTTTGAATTGTTTTTATATTTTTTGATTAAAACAGATTGTAATTGATTGTTTGCCGTGGGAAACATGGAGCGAAAGCCATCCATTGTCAAGAAAAGATCATTTATAGCCACTCATGCCTAGAAAAGCCTTATTACTCGGTTTAAATGCCTTTATAATCCCATTATTGAATTCATTTTGAATTTTTTTTACATTTTTTGATTAAAGCATATTGTAATTGATTGTTTACCTCGGGAACTATGGAGCGAAAGCCATCCATTGCCAAGAAAAGATCATTTATAGTCACTCATGCCTAGAAAAGCCTTATTACTCGGTTTAAATGCCTTTATAATCCCATTATTGAATTTATTTTGAATTGTTTTTACATTTTTTGTTTAAAACAAATTGTAATTGATTGTTTGCCTTGGGAAACATGGAGCGAAAGCCATCCATTGTCAAGAAAAGATCATTTATAGCCACTCATGCCTAGAAAAGCCTTATTACTCGGTTTAAATGCCTTTATAATCCCGTTATTGAATTTATTTTGAATTATTTTTATATTTTTTGGTTAAAACATATTGTAATTGATTGTTTGCCGTGGGAAACATGGAGCGAAAGCCATCCATTGTCAAGAAAAGATCATTTATAGTCACTCATGCCTAGAAAAGCCTTATTACTCGGTTTAAATGCCTTTATAATCCCATTATTGAATTTATTTTGAATTTTTTTTACATTTTTTGATTAAAACAGATTGTAATTGATTGTTTGCCTCGAGAAACATGGAGCGAAAGCCATCCATTGTCAAGAAAAGATCATTTATAGCCACTCATGCCTAGAAAAGCCTTATTACTCGGTTTAAATGCCTTTATAATCCCATTATTGAATTTATTTTGAATTGTTTTTATTTTTTTGATTAAAACAGATTGTAATTGATTGTTTGCCGTGGGAAACATGGAGCGAAAGCCATCCATTGTCAAGAAAAGATCATTTATAGCCACTCATGCCTAGAAAAGCCTTATTACTCGGTTTAAATGCCTTTATAATCCCATCATTGAATTTATTTTGAATTTTTTTTACATTTTTTGATTAAAACAGATTGTAATTGATTGTTTACCTCGGCAAATATGGAGCGAAAGCCATCCATTGCCAAGAAAAGATCATTTATAGTCACTCATGCCTAGAAAAGCCTTATTACTCGGTTTAAAAGCCTTTATAATCCCATTATTGAATTTATTTTGAATTGTTTTTACATTTTTTGATTAAAACAGATTGTAATTGATTTTTTGCCTCGAGAAACATGGAGCGAAAGCCATCCATTGTCAAGAAAAGATCATTTATAGTCACTCATGCCTAGAAAAGCCTTATTACTCGGTTTAAATGCCTTTATAATCCCATTATTGAATTTATTTTGAATTGTTTTTATATTTTTTGATTAAAACAGATTGTAATTGATTGTTTGCCGTGGGAAACATGGAGCGAAAGCCATCCATTGTCAAGAAAAGATCATTTATAGCCACTCATGCCTAGAAAAGCCTTATTACTCGGTTTAAATGCCTTTATAATCCCATTATTGAATTTATTTTGAATTTTTTTTACATTTTTTGATTAAAACAGATTGTAATTGATTGTTTGCCGTGGGAAACATGGAGCGAAAGCCATCCATTGTCAAGAAAAGATCATATATAGTCACTCATGCCTAGAAAAGCCTTATTACTCGGTTTAAATGCCTTTATAGTCCCATTATTGAATTTATTTTGAATTTTTTTTACATTTTTTGATTAAAACAGATTGTAATTGATTGTTTGCCTCGAGAAACATGGAGCGAAAGCCATCCATTGTCAAGAAAAGATCATTTATAGCCACTCATGCCTAGAAAAGCCTTATTACTCGGTTTAAATGCCTTTATAATCCCATTATTGAATTTATTTTTAATTTTTTTTACATTTTTTGATTAAAACAGATTGTAATTGATTGTTTGCCTTGGGAAACATGGAGCGAAAGCCATCCATTGCCAAGAAAAGATCATTTATAGCCACTCATGCCTAGAAAAGCCTTATTACTCGGTTTAAATGCCTTTATAATCCCATTATTGAATTTATTTTGAATTTTTTTTACATTTTTTGATTAAAACAGATTGTAATTGATTGTTTGCCTCGAGAAACATGGAGCGAAAGCCATCCATTGTCAAGAAAAGATCATTTATAGCCACTCATGCCTAGAAAAGCCTTATTACTCGGTTTAAATGCCTTTATAATCCCATTATTGAATTTATTTTGAATTGTTTTTATATTTTTTGATTAAAACAGATTGTAATTGATTGTTTGCCGTGGGAAACATGGAGCGAAAGCCATCCATTGTCAAGAAAAGATCATTTATAGCCACTCATGCCTAGAAAAGCCTTATTACTCGGTTTAAATGCCTTTATAATCCCATTATTGAATTTATTTTGAATTTTTTTTACATTTTTTGATTAAAACAGATTGTAATTGATTGTTTACCTCGGCAAATATGGAGCGAAAGCCATCCATTGCCAAGAAAAGATCATTTGTAGTCACTCATGCCTAGAAAAGCCTTATTACTCGGTTTAAATGCCTTTATAATCCCATTATTGAATTTATTTTGAATTGTTTTTATATTTTTTGATTAAAACAGATTGTAATTGATTGTTTGCCGTGGGAAACATGGAGCGAAAGCCATCCATTGTCAAGAAAAGATCATTTATAGCCACTCATGCCTAGAAAAGCCTTATTACTCGGTTTAAATGCCTTTATAATCCCATTATTGAATTTATTTTGAATTTTTTTTACATTTTTTGATTAAAACAGATTGTAATTGATTGTTTGCCGTGGGAAACATGGAGCGAAAGCCATCCATTGTCAAGAAAAGATCATATATAGTCACTCATGCCTAGAAAAGCCTTATTACTCGGTTTAAATGCCTTTATAGTCCCATTATTGAATTTATTTTGAATTTTTTTTACATTTTTTGATTAAAACAGATTGTAATTGATTCTTTGCCTCGAGAAACATGGAGCGAAAGCCATCCATTGTCAAGAAAAGATCATTTATAGCCACTCATGCCTAGAAAAGCCTTATTACTCGGTTTAAATGCCTTTATAATCCCATTATTGAATTTATTTTTAATTTTTTTTACATTTTTTGATTAAAACAGATTGTAATTGATTGTTTGCCGTGGGAAACATGGAGCGAAAGCCATCCATTGTCAAGAAAAGATCATTTATAGTCACTCATGCCTAGAAAAGCCTTATTACTCGGTTTAAATGCCTTTATAATCCCATTATTGAATTTATTTTGAATTTTTTTTACATTTTTTGATTAAAACAGATTGTAATTGATTGTTTGCCTCGAGAAACATGGAGCGAAAGCCATCCATTGTCAAGAAAAGATCATTTATAGCCACTCATGCCTAGAAAAGCCTTATTACTCGGTTTAAATGCCTTTATAATCCCATTATTGAATTTATTTTGAATTGTTTTTATATTTTTTGATTAAAACAGATTGTAATTGATTGTTTGCCGTGGGAAACATGGAGCGAAAGCCATCCATTGTCAAGAAAAGATCATTTATAGCCACTCATGCCTAGAAAAGCCTTATTACTCGGTTTAAATGCCTTTATAATCCCATTATTGAATTTATTTTGAATTTTTTTTACATTTTTTGATTAAAACAGATTGTAATTGATTGTTTACCTCGGCAAATATGGAGCGAAAGTCATCCATTGCCAAGAAAAGATCATTTGTAGTCACTCATGCCTAGAAAAGCCTTATTACTCGGTTTAAATGCCTTTATAATCCCATTATTGAATTTATTTTGAATTGTTTTTATATTTTTTGATTAAAACAGATTGTAATTGATTGTTTGCCGTGGGAAACATGGAGCGAAAGCCATCCATTGTCAAGAAAAGATCATTTATAGCCACTCATGCCTAGAAAAGCCTTATTACTCGGTTTAAATGCCTTTATAATCCCATTATTGAATTTATTTTGATTTTTTTTTACATTTTTTGATTAAAACAGATTGTAATTGATTGTTTGCCATGGGAAACATGGAGCGAAAGCCATCCATTGTCAAGAAAAGATCATATATAGTCACTCATGCCTAGAAAAGCCTTATTACTCGGTTTAAATGCCTTTATAGTCCCATTATTGAATTTATTTTGAATTTTTTTTACATTTTTTGATTAAAACAGATTGTAATTGATTGTTTGCCTCGAGAAACATGGAGCGAAAGCCATCCATTGTCAAGAAAAGATCATTTATAGCCACTCATGCCTAGAAAAGCCTTATTACTCGGTTTAAATGCCTTTATAATCCCATTATTGAATTTATTTTTAATTTTTTTTACATTTTTTGATTAAAACAGATTGTAATTGATTGTTTGCCGTGGGAAACATGGAGCGAAAGCCATCCATTGTCAAGAAAAGATCATTTATAGTCACTCATGCCTAGAAAAGCCTTATTACTCGGTTTAAATGCCTTTATAATCCCATTATTGAATTTATTTTGAATTTTTTTTACATTTTTTGATTAAAACAGATTGTAATTTATTGTTTGCCTCGAGAAACATGGAGCGAAAGCCATCCATTGTCAAGAAAAGATCATTTATAGCCACTCATGCCTAGAAAAGCCTTATTACTCGGTTTAAATGCCTTTATAATCCCATTATTGAATTTATTTTGAATTGTTTTTATATTTTTTGATTAAAACAGATTGTAATTGATTGTTTGCCGTGGGAAACATGGAGCGAAAGCCATCCATTGTCAAGAAAAGATCATTTATAGCCACTCATCCCTAGAAAAGCCTTATTACTCGGTTTAAATGCCTTTATAATCCCATTATTGAATTTATTTTGAATTTTTTTTACATTTTTTGATTAAAACAGATTGTAATTGATTGTTTACCTCGGCAAATATGGAGCGAAAGCCATCCATTGCCAAGAAAAGATCATTTGTAGTCACTCATGCCTAGAAAAGCCTTATTACTCGGTTTAAATGCCTTTATAATCCCATTATTGAATTTATTTTGAATTGTTTTTACATTTTTTGATGAAAACAGATTGTAATTGATTGTTTGCCTCGAGAAACATGGAGCGAAAGCCATCCATTGTCAAGACAAGATCATTTATAGTCACTCATGCCTAGAAAAGCCTTATTACTCGGTTTAAATGCCTTTATAATCCCATTATTGAATTTATTTTGAATTGTTTTTATATTTTTTGATTAAAACAGATTGTAATTGATTGTTTGCCATGGGAAACATGGAGTGAAAGCCATCCATAGTCAAGAAAAGTTCATTTATAGTCACTTATGCCTAGCAAAGCCTTATTACTCGGTTTAAATGCCTTTATAATCCCATTATTGAATTTATTTTGAATTGTTTTTATATTTTTTGATTAAAACAGATTGTAATTGATTGTTTGCCGTGGGAAACATGGAGCGAAAGCCATCCATTGTCAAGAAAAGATCATTTATAGCCACTCATGCCTAGAAAAGCCTTATTACTCGGTTTAAATGCCTTTATAATCCCATTATTGAATTTATTTTGAATTTTTTTTACATTTTTTGATTAAAACATATTGTAATTGATTGTTTACCTCGGGAAATATGGAGCGAAAGCCATCCATTGCCAAGAAAAGATCATTTATAGTCACTCATGCCTAGAAAAGCCTTATTACTCGGTTTAAATGCCTTTATAATCCCATTATTGAATTTATTTTGAATTGTTTTTACATTTTTTGATTAAAACAGATTGTAATTGATTGTTTGCCTCGAGAAACATGGAGCGAAAGCCATCCATTGTCAAGAAAAGATCATTTATAGCCACTCATGCCTAGAAAAGCCTTATTACTCGGTTTAAATGCCTTTATAATCCCATTATTGAATTTATTTTGAATTGTTTTTATATTTTTTGATTAAAAAAGATTGTAATTGATTGTTTGCCATGGGAAACATGGAGCGAAAGCCATCCATTGTCAAGAAAAGATCGTTTATAGTCACTCATGCCTAGAAAAGCCTTATTACTCGGTTTAAATGCCTTTATAATCCCGTTATTGAATTTATTTTGAATTGTTTTTATATTTTTTGATTAAAACAGATTGTAATTGATTGTTTGCCATGGGAAACATGGAGTGAAAGCCATCCATAGTCAAGAAAAGTTCATTTATAGTCACTTATGCCTAGCAAAGCCTTATTACTCGGTTTAAATGCCTTTATAATCCCATTATTGAATTTATTTTGAATTGTTTTTATATTTTTTGATTAAAACAGATTGTAATTGATTGTTTGCCGTGGGAAACATGGAGCGAAAGCCATCCATTGTCAAGAAAAGATCATTTATAGCCACTCATGCCTAGAAAAGCCTTATTACTCGGTTTAAATGCCTTTATAATCCCATTATTGAATTTATTTTGAATTTTTTTTACATTTTTTGATTAAAACAGATTGTAATTGATTGTTTGCCGTGGGAAACATGGAGCGAAAGCCATCCATTGTCAAGAAAAGATCATATATAGTCACTCATGCCTAGAAAAGCCTTATTACTCGGTTTAAATGCCTTTATAATCCCATTATTGAATTTATTTTGAATTTTTTTTACATTTTTTGATTAAAACAGATTGTAATTGATTGTTTGCCTCGAGAAACATGGAGCGAAAGCCATCCATTGTCAAGAAAAGATCATTTATAGCCACTCATGCCTAGAAAAGCCTTATTACTTGGTTTAAATGCCTTTATAATCCCATTATTGAATTTATTTTTAATTTTTTTTACATTTTTTGATTAAAACAGATTGTAATTGATTGTTTGCCGTGGGAAACATGGAGCGAAAGCCATCCATTGTCAAGAAAAGATCATTTATAGTCACTCATGCCTAGAAAAGCCTTATTACTCGGTTTAAATGCCTTTATAATCCCATTATTGAATTTATTTTGAATTTTTTTTACATTTTTTGATTAAAACAGATTGTAATTGATTGTTTGCCTCGAGAAACATGGAGCGAAAGCCATCCATTGTCAAGAAAAGATCATTTATAGCCACTCATGCCTAGAAAAGCCTTATTACTCGGTTTAAATGCCTTTATAATCCCATTATTGAATTTATTTTGAATTGTTTTTATATTTTTTGATTAAAACAGATTGTAATTGATTGTTTGCCGTGGGAAACATGGAGCGAAAGCCATCCATTGTCAAGAAAAGATCATTTATAGCCACTCATGCCTAGAAAAGCCTTATTACTCGGTTTAAATGCCTTTATAATCCCATTATTGAATTTATTTTGAATTTTTTTTACATTTTTTGATTAAAACAGATTGTAATTGATTGTTTACCTCGGCAAATATGGAGCGAAAGCCATCCATTGCCAAGAAAAGATCATTTGTAGTCACTCATGCCTAGAAAAGCCTTATTACTCGGTTTAAATGCCTTTATAATCCCATTATTGAATTTATTTTGAATTGTTTTTACATTTTTTGATTAAAACAGATTGTAATTGATTGTTTGCCTCGAGAAACATGGAGCGAAAGCCATCCATTGTCAAGAAAAGATCATTTATAGTCACTCATGCCTAGAAAAGCCTTATTAATCGGTTTAAATGCCTTTATAATCCCATTATTGAATTTATTTTGAATTGTTTTTATATTTTTTGATTAAAACAGTTTGTAATTGATTGTTTGCCGTGGGAAACATGGAGCGAAAGCCATCCATTGTCAAGAAAAGATCATTTATAGCCACTCATGCCTAGAAAAGCCTTATTACTCGGTTTAAATGCCTTTATAATCCCATTATTGAATTTATTTTGAATTTTTTTTACATTTTTTGATTAAAACAGATTGTAATTGATTGTTTACCTCGGGAAATATGGAGCGAAAGCCATCCATTGCCAAGAAAAGATCATTTATAGTCACTCATGCCTAGAAAAGCCTTATTACTCGGTTTAAATGCCTTTATAATCCCATTATTGAATTTATTTTGAATTGTTTTTACATTTTTTGATTAAAACAAATTGTAATTGATTGTTTGCCTCGGGAAACATGGAGCGAAAGCCATCCATTGTCAAGAAAAGATCATTTATAGCCACTCATGCCTAGAAAAGCCTTATTACTCGGTTTAAATGCCTTTATAATCCCGTTATTGAATTTATTTTGAATTATTTTTATATTTTTTGGTTAAAACAGATTGTAATTGATTGTTTGCCGTGGGAAACATGGAGCGAAAGCCATCCATTGTCAAGAAAAGATCATTTATAGTCACTCATGCCTAGAAAAGCCTTATTACTCGGTTAAAATGCCTTTATAATCCCATTATTGAATTTATTTTGAATTTTTTTTACATTTTTTGATTAAAACAGATTGTAATTGATTGTTTGCCTCGAGAAACATGGAGCGAAAGCCATCCATTGTCAAGAAAAGATCATTTATAGCCACTCATGCCTAGAAAAGCCTTATTACTCGGTTTAAATGCCTTTATAATCCCATTATTGAATTTATTTTGAATTGTTTTTATATTTTTTGATTAAAACAGATTGTAATTGATTGTTTGCCGTGGGAAACATGGAGCGAAAGCCACCCATTGTCAAGAAAAGATCATTTATAGCCACTCATGCCTAGAAAAGCCTTATTACTCGGTTTAAATGCCTTTATAATCCCATTATTGAATTTATTTTGAATTTTTTTTACATTTTTGATTAAAACAGATTGTAATTGATTGTTTACCTCGGGAAAGATGGAGCGAAAGCCATCCATTGCCAAGAAAAGATCATTTATAGTCACTCATGCCTAGAAAAGCCTTATTACTCGGTTTAAATGCCTTTATAATCCCATTATTGAATTTATTTTGAATTGTTTTTACATTTTTTGATTAAAACAGATTGTAATTGATTGTTTGCCTCGAGAAACATGGAGCGAAAGCCATCCATTGTCAAGAAAAGATCATTTATAGCCACTCATGCCTACAAAAGCCTTATTACTCGGTTTAAATGCCTTTATAATCCCATTATTGAATTTATTTTGAATTGTTTTTATATTTTTTGATTAAAACAGATTGTAATTGATTGTTTGCCATGGGAAACATGGAGCGAAAGCCATCCATTGTCAAGAAAAGATCATTTATAGTCACTCATGCCTAGAAAAGCCTTATTACTCGGTTTAAATGCCTTTATAATCCCATTATTGAATTTATTTTCAATTTTTTTTACATTTTTTGATTAAAACAGATTGTAATTGATTGTTTACCTCGGGAAACATGGAGCGAAATCCATCCATAGTCAAGAAAAGTTCATTTATAGTCACTTATGCCTAGCAAAGCCTTATTACTCGGTTTAAATGCCTTTATAATCCCATTATTGAATTTATTTTGAATTTTTTTTACATTTTTTGATTAAAACATATTGTAATTGATTGTTTGCCTCGGGAAACATGGAGCGAAATCCATCCATTGTCAAGAAAAGATCATTTATAGCCACTCATGCCTAGAAAAGCTTTATTACTCGGTTTAAATGCTTTTATAATCCCATTATTGAATTTATTTTGAATTGTTTTTACATTTTTTGATTAAAACAGATTGTAATTGATTGTTTGCCTCGGGAAACATGGAGCGAAAGCCATCCATAGTCAAGAAAAGTTCATTTATAGTCACTTATGCCTAGCAAAGCCTTATTACTCGGTTTAAATGCCTTTATAATCCCATTATTGAATTTATTTTGAATTTTTTTTACATTTTTTGATTAAAACAAATTGTAATTGATTGTTTGCCTTGGGAAACATGGAGCGAAAGCCATCCATTGTCAAGAAAAGATCATTTATAGCCACTCATGCCTAGAAAAGCCTTATTACTCGATTTAAATGCCTTTATAATCCCATTATTGAATTTATTTTGAATTGTTTTTACATTTTTTGATTAAAACAGATTGTAATTAATTGTTTGCCTCGGGAAACATGGAGCGAAAACCATCCATTGTCAAGAAAAGATCATTTATAGTCACTCATGCCTAGAAAAGCCTTATTACACGGTTTAAATTCTTTTATAATCCCATTATTGAATTTATTTTGAATTTTTTTTACATTTTTTGATTAAAACAGATTGTAATTGATTGTTTACCTCGGGAAACATGGAGCGAAAGCCATCCATAGTCAAGAAAAGTTCATTTATAGTCACTTATGCCTAGCAAAGCCTTATTACTCGGTTTAAATGCCTTTATAATCCCATTATTGAAATTATTTTGAATTGTTTTTATATTTTTTGATTAAAACAGATTGTAATTGATTGTTTGCCATGGGAAACATGGAGCGAAAGCCATCCATTGTCAAGAAAAGTTCATTTATAGTCACTTATGCCTAGAAAAGCCTTATTACTCGGTTTAAATGCCTTTATAATCCCATTATTGAAGTTATTTTGAATTGTTTTTATATTTTTTGATTAAAACAGATTGTAATTGATTGTTTGCCTTGGGAAACATGGAGCGAAAGCCATCCATCGTCAAGAAAAGTTCATTTATAGTCACTCATGCCTACAAAAGCCTTAATACTCGTTTTAAATGCTTTTATAACCCCATAATTGAATTTAAGTTGAATCTTTTTACATTTTTTGATTAAAACAGATTCTAATTGATTGTTTGACTCGGGAAACGTGGAGTGAAAGCCATCCATTGTCAAGAAAAGATCATTTATAGTCACTCATGCCTAGAAAAGCCTTATTACTCGGTTTAAATGCCTTTATAATCGCATTATTGAATTTATTTTGAATTTTTTTTACATTTTTCGATTAAAACAGATTGTAATTGATTGTTTGCCTCGGGAAACATGGAGCGAAAGCCATCCATAGTCAAGAAAAGTTCATTTATAGTCACTTATGCCTAGCAAAGCCTTATTACTCGGTTTAAATGCCTTTATAATCCCATTATTGAATTTATTTTGAATTGTTTTTACATTTTTTGATTAAAACAGATTGTAATTGATTGTTTGCCTCAGGAAACATGGAGTGAAAGCCATCCATTGGCAAGAAAAGATCATTAATAGCCACTCATGCCTAGAAAAGCCTTATTACTCGGTTTAAATGCCTTTATAATCCCATTATTGAATTTATTTTGAATTGTTTTTACATTTTTTATTAAAACAGATTGTAATTGATTGTTTGCCTCGGGAAAAATGGAGCGAAAACCATCCATTGTCAAGAAAAGATCATTTATAGTCACTCATGCCTAGAAAAGCCTTATTACTCGGTTTAAAAGCCTTTATAATCCCATTATTGATTTTATTTTGAATTTTTTTTACATTTTTTTATTAAAACAGATTGTAATTGATTGTTTACCTCGGGAAACATGGAGCGAAAGCCATCCATAGTCAAGAAAAGTTCATTTACAGTCACTTATACCTAGCAAAGCCTTATTACTCGGTTTAAATGCCTTTATAATCCCATTATTGAATTTATTTTGAATTTTTTTTACATTTTTTGATTAAAACATATTGTAATTGATTGTTTGCCTCGGGAAACATGGAGCAAAACCCATCCATTGTCAAGAATAGATCATTTATAGTCACTCATGCCTAGAAAAGCCTTATTACTCGGTTTAAATGCTTTTATAATCCCATTATTGAATTTATTTTGAATTGTTTTTACATTTTTTGATTAAAACAGATTGTAATTGATTGTTTGCCTCGGGAAACATGGAGCCAAACCCATCCATTGTCAAGAATAGATCATTTATAGTCACTTATGCCTAGAAAAGCCTTATTACTCGGTTTAAATGCTTTTATAATCCCATTATTGAATTTATTTTGAATTGTTTTTACATTTTTTGATTAAAACAGATCTTAATTGATTGTTTGCCTCGGGAAACATGGAGCGAAAGCCATCCATTGTCAAGAAAAGATCATTTATAGTCACTCATGCCTCGAAAAGCCTTATTACTTAGTTTAAATGCCTTTATAATCCCATTATTGAATTTATTTTGAATTGTTTTTACATTTTTTGATTAAAACAGATTGTAATTGATTGTTTGCCTCGGGAAATATGGAGCGAAAGCCATCCATTGTCAAGAAAAGATCATTTATAGTCACTCATGCCTAGAAAAGCCTTATTACTCGGTTTAAATGCCTTTATAATCCCATTATTGAATTTATTTTCAATTTTTTTTACATTTTTTGATTAAAACATATTGTAATTGTTTGTTTGCCTCGGGAAACGTGGAGCAAAACCCATCCATTGTCAAGAATAGATCATTTATAGTCACTGATGCCTAAAAAAGCCTTATTACTCGGTTTAAATGCCTTTATAATCCCATTATTGAATTTATTTTGAATTTTTTTTACATTTTTTGATTAAAACAGATTGTAATTGATTGTTTGCCTCGGGAAACATGGAGCGAAAGCCATCCATTTTCAAGAAAAGATCATTTATAGTCACTCATGCCTAGAAAAGCCTCATTTCTCGGTTTAAATGCCTTTATAATCCCATTATTGAATTTATTTTCAATTTTTTTTACATTTTTTGATTAAAACATATTGTAATTGTTTGTTTGCCTCAGGAAACATGGAGCAAAACCCATCCATTGTCAAGAATAGATCATTTATAGTCACTTATGCCTAAAAAAGCCTTATTACTCGGTTTAAATGCCTTTATAATCTCATTATTGAATTTTTTTTACATTTTTTGTTTAAAACATATTGTAATTGATTGTTTGCCTTGGGAAACATGGAGCAAATCCCATCCATTGTCAAGAATAGATCATTTATAGTCACTTATGCCTAGAAAAGCCTTATTACTCGGTTTAAAGGCTTTTATAATCCCATTATTGAATTTATTTTGAATTGTTTTTACATTTTTTGATTAAAACAGATCTTAATTGATTGTTTGCCTCGGGAAACATGGAGCTAAAGCCATCCATTGTCAAGAAAAGATCATTTATAGCCACTCATGCCTAGAAAAGCCTTATTACTCGGTTTAAATGCCTTTATAATCCCATTATTTAATTTATTTTGAATTGTTTTTATATTTTTTGATTAAAACAGGTTGTAATTTATTGTTTGCCGTGGGAAACATGGAGCGAAAGCCATCCATTGTCAAGAAAAGATCATTTATAGTCACTCATGCCTAGAAAAGCCTTATTACTCGGTTTAAATGCCTTTATAATCCCATTATTGAATTTATTTTGAA
Organism: Theobroma cacao; assembly: GCF_053813885.1. NCBI lineage: Eukaryota > Viridiplantae > Streptophyta > Magnoliopsida > Malvales > Malvaceae > Theobroma > Theobroma cacao. Next base: position 28,118,689 of record NC_142645.1, on the reverse strand, counting down.
TTTTTTTTAAATTTTTTGATTAAAACAGATTGTAATTGATTGTTTACCTCGGGAAACATGGAGCGAAAGCCATCCATAGTCAAGAAAAGTTCATTTATAGTCACTTATGCCTAGCAAAGCCTTATTACTCGGTTTAAATGCCTTTATAATCCCATTATTGAATTTATTTTGAATTTTTTTTACATTTTTTGATTAAAACATATTGTAATTGATTGTTTGCCTCGGGAAACATGGAGCAAAACCCATCCATTGTCAAGAATAGATCATTTATAGTCACTCATGCCTAGAAAAGCCTTATTACTCGGTTTAAATGCTTTTATAATCCCATTATTGAATTTATTTTGAATTTTTTTTACATTTTTTGATTAAAACAGATTGTAATTGATTGTTTGCCTCGGGAAACATGGAGCGAAAGCCATCCATAGTCAAGAAAAGTTCATTTATAGTCACTTATACCTAGCAAAGCCTTATTACTCGATTTACATGCCTTTATAATCCCATTATTGAATTTATTTTGAATTGTTTTTACATTTATTTATTAAAACAGATTGTAATTGATTGTTTGCCTCGGGAAACATGGAGCGAAAGCCATCCATTGTCAAGAAAAGATCATTTATAGTCACTCATGCCTAGAAAAGCCTCATTTCTCGGTTTAAATGCCTTTATAATCCCATTATTGAATTTATTTTCAATTTTTTTTACATTTTTTGATTAAAACATATTGTAATTGTTTGTTTGCCTCGGGAAACATGGAGCAAAACCCATCCATTGTCAAGAATAGATCATTTATAGTCACTTATGCCTAAAAAAGCCTTATTACTCGGTTTAAATGCCTTTATAATCCCATTATTGAATTTATTTTGAATTTGTTTTACATTTTCTGATTAAAACATATTGTAATTGATTGTTTGCATCGGGAAACATGAAGCGAAAGCCATCCATTGTCAAGAAAAGATCATTTATAGTCACTCATGCCTAGAAAAGCCTTATTACTCGGTTTAAATGCCTTTATAATCCCATTATTGAATTTATTTTGAATTTTTTTTACATTTTTTGATTAAAACAGATTGTAATTGATTGTTTGCCTTGGGAAACATGGAGCGAAAGCCATCCATAGTGAAGAAAAGTTCATTTATATTCACTTATGCCTAGCAAAGCCTTATTACTCGGTTTAAATGCCTTTATAATCCCATTATTGAATTTATTTTCAATTGTTTTTACATTTTTTGATTAAAACAGATTGTAATTGATTGTTTGCCTTAGGAAACATGGAGCGAAAGCCATCCATTGTCAAGAAAAGATCATTTATAGTCACTCATGCCTAGAAAAGCCTTATTACTCGGTTTAAATGCCTTTATAATCCCATTACTGAATTTATTTTGAATTGTTTTTATATTTTTTGATTAAAACAGATTGTAATTGATTGTTTGCCGTGGGAAACATCGAGCGAAAGCCATCCATTGTCAAGAAAAGATCATTTATAGTCACTCATGCCTAGAAAAGCCTTATTACTCGGTTTAAATGCCTTTATAATCCCATTATTGAATTTATTTTGAATTTTTTTTACATTTTTTGATTAAAACAGATTGTAATTGATTGTTTACCTCGGGAAATATGGAGCGAAAGCCATCCATTGTCAAGAAAAGATCATTTATAGTCACTCATGCCTAGAAAAGCCTTATTACTAGGTTTAAATGCCTTTATAATCCCATTATTGAATTTATTTTGAATTTTTTTTACATTTTTTGATTAAAACAGATTGTAATTGATTGTTGGCCTCGGGAAACATGGAGCGAAAGCCATCCATTGTCAAGAAAAGATCATTTATAGCCACTCATGCCTAGAAAAGCCTTATTACTCGGTTTAAATGCCTTTATAATCCCATTATTGAATTTATTTTGAATTGTTTTTATATTTTTTGATTAAAACAGATTGTAATTGATTGTTTGCCGTGGGCAACATGGAGCGAAAGCCATCCATTGTCAAGAAAAGATCATTTATAGTCACTCATGCCTAGAAAAGCCTTATTACTCGGTTTAAATGCCTTTATAATCTCATTATTGAATTTATTTTGAATTTTTTTTACATTTTTTGTTTAAAACATATTGTAATTGATTGTTTGCCTTGGGAAACATGGAGCAAATCCCATCCATTGTCAAGAATAGATCATTTATAGTCACTTATGCCTAGAAAAGCCTTATTACTCGGTTTAAATGCTTTTATAATCCCATTATTGAATTTATTTTGAATTGTTTTTACATTTTTTGATTAAAACAGATCTTAATTGATTGTTTGCCTCGGGAAACATGGAGCTAAAGCCATCCATTGTCAAGAAAAGATCATTTATAGCCACTCATGCCTAGAAAAGCCTTATTACTCGGTTTAAATGCCTTTATAATCCCATTATTTAATTTATTTTGAATTGTTTTTATATTTTTTGATTAAAACAGGTTGTAATTTATTGTTTGCCGTGGGAAACATGGAGCGAAAGCCATCCATTGTCAAGAAAAGATCATTTATAGTCACTCATGCCTAGAAAAGCCTTATTACTCGGTTTAAATGCCTTTATAATCCCATTATTGAATTTATTTTGAATTTTTTTTAAATTTTTTGATTAAAACAGATTGTAATTGATTGTTTACCTCGGGAAACATGGAGCGAAAGCCATCCATAGTCAAGAAAAGTTCATTTATAGTCACTTATGCCTAGCAAAGCCTTATTACTCGGTTTAAATGCCTTTATAATCCCATTATTGAATTTATTTTGAATTTTTTTTACATTTTTTGATTAAAACATATTGTAATTGATTGTTTGCCTCGGGAAACATGGAGCAAAACCCATCCATTGTCAAGAATAGATCATTTATAGTCACTCATGCCTAGAAAAGCCTTATTACTCGGTTTAAATGCTTTTATAATCCCATTATTGAATTTATTTTGAATTTTTTTTACATTTTTTGATTAAAACAGATTGTAATTGATTGTTTGCCTCGGGAAACATGGAGCGAAAGCCATCCATAGTCAAGAAAAGTTCATTTATAGTCACTTATACCTAGCAAAGCCTTATTACTCGATTTACATGCCTTTATAATCCCATTATTGAATTTATTTTGAATTGTTTTTACATTTATTTATTAAAACAGATTGTAATTGATTGTTTGCCTCGGGAAACATGGAGCGAAAGCCATCCATTGTCAAGAAAAGATCATTTATAGTCACTCATGCCTAGAAAAGCCTCATTTCTCGGTTTAAATGCCTTTATAATCCCATTATTGAATTTATTTTCAATTTTTTTTACATTTTTTGATTAAAACATATTGTAATTGTTTGTTTGCCTCGGGAAACATGGAGCAAAACCCATCCATTGTCAAGAATAGATCATTTATAGTCACTTATGCCTAAAAAAGCCTTATTACTCGGTTTAAATGCCTTTATAATCCCATTATTGAATTTATTTTGAATTTGTTTTACATTTTTTGATTAAAACATATTGTAATTGATTGTTTGCATCGGGAAACATGAAGCGAAAGCCATCCATTGTCAAGAAAAGATCATTTATAGTCACTCATGCCTAGAAAAGCCTTATTACTCGGTTTAAATGCCTTTATAATCCCATTATTGAATTTATTTTGAATTTTTTTTACATTTTTTGATTAAAACAGATTGTAATTGATTGTTTGCCTTGGGAAACATGGAGCGAAAGCCATCCATAGTGAAGAAAAGTTCATTTATATTCACTTATGCCTAGCAAAGCCTTATTACTCGGTTTAAATGCCTTTATAATCCCATTATTGAATTTATTTTGAATTGTTTTTACATTTTTTGATTAAAACAGATTGTAATTGATTGTTTGCCTCAGGAAACATGGAGCGAAAGCCATCCATTGTCAAGAAAAGATCATTTATAGTCACTCATGCCTAGAAAAGCCTTATTACTCGGTTTAAATGCCTTTATAATCCCATTACTGAATTTATTTTGAATTGTTTTTATATTTTTTGATTAAAACAGATTGTAATTGATTGTTTGCCGTGGGAAACATCGAGCGAAAGCCATCCATTGTCAAGAAAAGATCATTTATAGTCACTCATGCCTAGAAAAGCCTTATTACTCGGTTTAAGTGCCTTTATAATCCCATTATTGAATTTATTTTGAATTTTTTTTACATTTTTTGATTAAAACAGATTGTAATTGATTGTTTACCTCGGGAAATATGGAGCGAAAGCCATCCATTGTCAAGAAAAGATCATTTATAGTCACTCATGCCTAGAAAAGCCTTATTACTAGGTTTAAATGCCTTTATAATCCCATTATTGAATTTATTTTGAATTTTTTTTACATTTTTTGATTAAAACAGATTGTAATTAATTGTTGGCCTCGGGAAACATGGAGCGAAAGCCATCCATTGTCAAGAAAAGATCATTTATAGCCACTCATGCCTAGAAAAGCCTTATTACTCGGTTTAAATGCCTTTATAATCCCATTATTGAATTTATTTTGAATTGTTTTTATATTTTTTGATTAAAACAGATTGTAATTGATTGTTTGCCGTGGGCAACATGGAGCGAAAGCCATCCATTGTCAAGAAAAGATCATTTATAGTCACTCATGCCTAGAAAAGCCTTATTACTCGGTTTAAATGCCTTTATAATCTCATTATTGAATTTATTTTGAATTTTTTTTACATTTTTTGTTTAAAACATATTGTAATTGATTGTTTGCCTTGGGAAACATGGAGCAAATCCCATCCATTGTCAAGAATAGATCATTTATAGTCACTTATGCCTAGAAAAGCCTTATTACTCGGTTTAAATGCTTTTATAATCCCATTATTGAATTTATTTTGAATTGTTTTTACATTTTTTGATTAAAACAGATCTTAATTGATTGTTTGCCTCGGGAAACATGGAGCTAAATCCATCCATTGTCAAGAAAAGATCATTTATAGCCACTCATGCCTAGAAAAGCCTTATTACTCGGTTTAAATGCCTTTATAATCCCATTATTTAATTTATTTTGAATTGTTTTTATATTTTTTGATTAAAACAGGTTGTAATTTATTGTTTGTCGTGGGAAACATGGAGCGAAAGCCATCCATTGTCAAGAAAAGATCATTTATAGTCACTCATGCCTAGAAAAGCCTTATTACTCGGTTTAAATGCCTTTATAATCCCATTATTGAATTTATTTTGAATTTTTTTTAAATTTTTTGATTAAAACAGATTGTAATTGATTGTTTACCTCGGGAAACATGGAGCGAAAGCCATCCATAGTCAAGAAAAGTTCATTTATAGTCACTTATGCCTAGCAAAGCCTTATTACTCGGTTTAAATGCCTTTATAATCCCATTATTGAATTTATTTTGAATTTTTTTTACATTTTTTGATTAAAACATATTGTAATTGATTGTTTGCCTCGGGAAAGATGGAGCAAAACCCATCCATTGTCAAGAATAGATCATTTATAGTCACTCATGCCTAGAAAAGCCTTATTACTCGGTTTAAATGCTTTTATAATCCCATTATTGAATTTATTTTGAATTTTTTTTACATTTTTTGATTAAAACAGATTGTAATTGATTGTTTGCCTCGGGAAACATGGAGCGAAAGCCATCCATAGTCAAGAAAAGTTCATTTATAGTCACTTATACCTAGCAAAGCCTTATTACTCGATTTACATGCCTTTATAATCCCATTATTGAATTTATTTTGAATTGTTTTTACATTTTTTGATTAAAACAGATTGTAATTGATTGTTTGCCTTGGGAAACATGGAGCGAAATCCATCCATTGTCAAGAAAAGATCATTTATAGCCACTCATGCCTAGAAAAGCCTTATTACTCGGTTTAAATGCCTTTATAATCCCATTATTGAATTTATTTTGAATTGTTTTTACATTTATTTATTAAAACAGATTGTAATTGATTGTTTGCCTCGGGAAACATGGAGCGAAAGCCATCCATTGTCAAGAAAAGATCATTTATAGTCACTCATGCCTAGAAAAGCCTCATTTCTCGGTTTAAATGCCTTTATAATCCCATTATTGAATTTATTTTCAATTTTTTTTACATTTTTTGATTAAAACATATTGTAATTGTTTGTTTGCCTCGGGAAACATGGAGCAAAACCCATCCATTGTCAAGAATAGATCATTTATAGTCACTTATGCCTAAAAAAGCCTTATTACTCGGTTTAAATGCCTTTATAATCCCATTATTGAATTTATTTTGAATTGTTTTTACATTTTTTGATTAAAACAGATCTTAATTGATTGTTTGCCTCGGGAAACATGGAGCTAAAGCCATCCATTGTCAAGAAAAGATCATTTATAGCCACTCATGCCTAGAAAAGCCTTATTACTCGGTTTAAATGCCTTTATAATCCCATTATTTAATTTATTTTGAATTGTTTTTATATTTTTTGATTAAAACAGGTTGTAATTTATTGTTTGCCGTGGGAAACATGGAGCGAAAGCCATCCATTGTCAAGAAAAGATCATTTATAGTCACTCATGCCTAGAAAAGCCTTATTACTCGGTTTAAATGCCTTTATAATCCCATTATTGAATTTATTTTGAATTTTTTTTAAATTTTTTGATTAAAACAGATTGTAATTGATTGTTTACCTCGGGAAACATGGAGCGAAAGCCATCCATAGTCAAGAAAAGTTCATTTATAGTCACTTATGCCTAGCAAAGCCTTATTACTCGGTTTAAATGCCTTTATAATCCCATTATTGAATTTATTTTGAATTTTTTTTACATTTTTTGATTAAAACATATTGTAATTGATTGTTTGCCTCGGGAAACATGGAGCAAAACCCATCCATTGTCAAGAATAGATCATTTATAGTCACTCATGCCTAGAAAAGCCTTATTACTCGGTTTAAATGCTTTTATAATCCCATTATTGAATTTATTTTGAATTTTTTTTACATTTTTTGATTAAAACAGATTGTAATTGATTGTTTGCCTCGGGAAACATGGAGCGAAAGCCATCCATAGTCAAGAAAAGTTCATTTATAGTCACTTATACCTAGCAAAGCCTTATTACTCGATTTACATGCCTTTATAATCCCATTATTGAATTTATTTTGAATTGTTTTTACATTTATTTATTAAAACAGATTGTAATTGATTGTTTGCCTCGGGAAACATGGAGCGAAAGCCATCCATTGTCAAGAAAAGATCATTTATAGTCACTCATGCCTAGAAAAGCCTCATTTCTCGGTTTAAATGCCTTTATAATCCCATTATTGAATTTATTTTCAATTTTTTTTACATTTTTTGATTAAAACATATTGTAATTGTTTGTTTGCCTCGGGAAACATGGAGCAAAACCCATCCATTGTCAAGAATAGATCATTTATAGTCACTTATGCCTAAAAAAGCCTTATTACTCGGTTTAAATGCCTTTATAATCCCATTATTGAATTTATTTTGAATTTGTTTTACATTTTTTGATTAAAACATATTGTAATTGATTGTTTGCATCGGGAAACATGAAGCGAAAGCCATCCATTGTCAAGAAAAGATCATTTATAGTCACTCATGCCTAGAAAAGCCTTATTACTCGGTTTAAATGCCTTTATAATCCCATTATTGAATTTATTTTGAATTTTTTTTACATTTTTTGATTAAAACAGATTGTAATTGATTGTTTGCCTTGGGAAACATGGAGCGAAAGCCATCCATAGTGAAGAAAAGTTCATTTATATTCACTTATGCCTAGCAAAGCCTTATTACTCGGTTTAAATGCCTTTATAATCCCATTATTGAATTTATTTTGAATTGTTTTTACATTTTTTGATTAAAACAGATTGTAATTGATTGTTTGCCTCAGGAAACATGGAGCGAAAGCCATCCATTGTCAAGAAAAGATCATTTATAGTCACTCATGCCTAGAAAAGCCTTATTACTCGGTTTAAATGCCTTTATAATCCCATTACTGAATTTATTTTGAATTGTTTTTATATTTTTTGATTAAAACAGATTGTAATTGATTGTTTGCCGTGGGAAACATCGAGCGAAAGCCATCCATTGTCAAGAAAAGATCATTTATAGTCACTCATGCCTAGAAAAGCCTTATTACTCGGTTTAAATGCCTTTATAATCCCATTATTGAATTTATTTTGAATTTTTTTTACATTTTTTGATTAAAACAGATTGTAATTGATTGTTTACCTCGGGAAATATGGAGCGAAAGCCATCCATTGTCAAGAAAAGATCATTTATAGTCACTCATGCCTAGAAAAGCCTTATTACTAGGTTTAAATGCCTTTATAATCCCATTATTGAATTTATTTTGAATTTTTTTTACATTTTTTGATTAAAACAGATTGTAATTAATTGTTGGCCTCGGGAAACATGGAGCGAAAGCCATCCATTGTCAAGAAAAGATCATTTATAGCCACTCATGCCTAGAAAAGCCTTATTACTCGGTTTAAATGCCTTTATAATCCCATTATTGAATTTATTTTGAATTGTTTTTATATTTTTTGATTAAAACAGATTGTAATTGATTGTTTGCCGTGGGCAACATGGAGCGAAAGCCATCCATTGTCAAGAAAAGATCATTTATAGTCACTCATGCCTAGAAAAGCCTTATTACTCGGTTTAAATGCCTTTATAATCTCATTATTGAATTTATTTTGAATTTTTTTTACATTTTTTGTTTAAAACATATTGTAATTGATTGTTTGCCTTGGGAAACATGGAGCAAATCCCATCCATTGTCAAGAATAGATCATTTATAGTCACTTATGCCTAGAAAAGCCTTATTACTCGGTTTAAATGCTTTTATAATCCCATTATTGAATTTATTTTGAATTGTTTTTACATTTTTTGATTAAAACAGATCTTAATTGATTGTTTGCCTCGGGAAACATGGAGCTAAAGCCATCCATTGTCAAGAAAAGATCATTTATAGCCACTCATGCCTAGAAAAGCCTTATTACTCGGTTTAAATGCCTTTATAATCCCATTATTTAATTTATTTTGAATTGTTTTTATATTTTTTGATTAAAACAGGTTGTAATTTATTGTTTGCCGTGGGAAACATGGAGCGAAAGCCATCCATTGTCAAGAAAAGATCATTTATAGTCACTCATGCCTAGAAAAGCCTTATTACTCGGTTTAAATGCCTTTATAATCCCATTATTGAATTTATTTTGAATTTTTTTTAAATTTTTTGATTAAAACAGATTGTAATTGATTGTTTACCTCGGGAAACATGGAGCGAAAGCCATCCATAGTCAAGAAAAGTTCATTTATAGTCACTTATGCCTAGCAAAGCCTTATTACTCGGTTTAAATGCCTTTATAATCCCATTATTGAATTTATTTTGAATTTTTTTTACATTTTTTGATTAAAACATATTGTAATTGATTGTTTGCCTCGGGAAAGATGGAGCAAAACCCATCCATTGTCAAGAATAGATCATTTATAGTCACTCATGCCTAGAAAAGCCTTATTACTCGGTTTAAATGCTTTTATAATCCCATTATTGAATTTATTTTGAATTTTTTTTACATTTTTTGATTAAAACAGATTGTAATTGATTGTTTGCCTCGGGAAACATGGAGCGAAAGCCATCCATAGTCAAGAAAAGTTCATTTATAGTCACTTATACCTAGCAAAGCCTTATTACTCGATTTACATGCCTTTATAATCCCATTATTGAATTTATTTTGAATTGTTTTTACATTTTTTGATTAAAACAGATTGTAATTGATTGTTTGCCTTGGGAAACATGGAGCGAAATCCATCCATTGTCAAGAAAAGATCATTTATAGCCACTCATGCCTAGAAAAGCCTTATTACTCGGTTTAAATGCCTTTATAATCCCATTATTGAATTTATTTTGAATTGTTTTTACATTTATTTATTAAAACAGATTGTAATTGATTGTTTGCCTCGGGAAACATGGAGCGAAAGCCATCCATTGTCAAGAAAAGATCATTTATAGTCACTCATGCCTAGAAAAGCCTCATTTCTCGGTTTAAATGCCTTTATAATCCCATTATTGAATTTATTTTCAATTTTTTTTACATTTTTTGATTAAAACATATTGTAATTGTTTGTTTGCCTCGGGAAACATGGAGCAAAACCCATCCATTGTCAAGAATAGATCATTTATAGTCACTTATGCCTAAAAAAGCCTTATTACTCGGTTTAAATGCCTTTATAATCCCATTATTGAATTTATTTTGAATTTGTTTTACATTTTTTGATTAAAACATATTGTAATTGATTGTTTGCATCGGGAAACATGAAGCGAAAGCCATCCATTGTCAAGAAAAGATCATTTATAGTCACTCATGCCTAGAAAAGCCTTATTACTCGGTTTAAATGCCTTTATAATCCCATTATTGAATTTATTTTGAATTTTTTTTACATTTTTTGATTAAAACAGATTGTAATTGATTGTTTGCCTTGGGAAACATGGAGCGAAAGCCATCCATAGTGAAGAAAAGTTCATTTGTAGTCACTTATGCCTAGCAAAGCCTTATTGCTCGGTTTAAATGCCTTTATAATCCCATTATTGAATTTATTTTGAATTGTTTTTACATTTTTTGATTAAAACAGATTGTAATTGATTGTTTGCCTCAGGAAACATGGAGCGAAAGCCATCCATTGTCAAGAAAAGATCATTTATAGTCACTCATGCCTAGAAAAGCCTTATTACTCGGTTTAAATGCCTTTATAATCCCATTACTGAATTTATTTTGAATTGTTTTTATATTTTTTGATTAAAACAGATTGTAATTGATTGTTTGCTGTGGGAAACATCGAGCGAAAGCCATCCATTGTCAAGAAAAGATCATTTATAGTCACTCATGCCTAGAAAAGCCTTATTACTAGGTTTAAATGCCTTTATAATCCCATTATTGAATTTATTTTGAATTTTTTTTACATTTTTTGATTAAAACAGATTGTAATTGATTGTTTACCTCGGGAAATATGGAGCGAAAGCCATCCATTGTCAAGAAAAGATCATTTATAGTCACTCATGCCTAGAAAAGCCTTATTACTAGGTTTAAATGCCTTTATAATCCCATTATTGAATTTATTTTGAATTGTTTTTACATTTTTTGATTAAAACAGATTGTAATTGATTGTTGGCCTCGGGAAACATGGAGCGAAAGCCATCCATTGTCAAGAAAAGATCATTTATAGCCACTCATGCCTAGAAAAGCCTTATTACTCGGTTTAAATGCCTTTATAATCCCATTATTGAATTTATTTTGAATTGTTTTTACATTTTTTGATTAAAACAGATTGTAATTGATTGTTGGCCTCGGGAAACATGGAGCGAAAGCCATCCATTGTCAAGAAAAGATCATTTATAGCCACTCATGCCTAGAAAAGCCTTATTACTCGGTTTAAATGCCTTTATAATCCCAGTATTGAATTTATTTTGAATTGTTTTTATATTTTTTGATTAAAACAGATTGTAATTGATTGTTTGCCGTGGGCAACATGGAGCGAAAGCCATCCATTGTCAAGAAAAGTTCATTTATAGTCACTCATGCCTAGAAAAGCCTTATTACTCGGTTTAAATGCCTTTATAATCCCATTATTGAATTTATTTTGAATTTTTTTTACATTTTTTGATTAAAACAGATTGTAATTGATTGTTTGCCTCAGGAAATATGGAGCGAAAGCCATCCATTGTCAAGAAAAGATCATTTATAGTCACTCATGCCTAGAAAAGCCTTATTACTAGGTTTAAATGCCTTTATAATCCCATTATTGAATTTATTTTGAATTGTTTTTACATTTTTTGATTAAAACAGATTGTAATTGATTGTTGGCCTCGGGAAACATGGAGCGAAAGCCATCCATTGTCAAGAAAAGATCATTTATAGCCACTCATGCCTAGAAAAGCCTTATTACTCGGTTTAAATGCCTTTATAATCCCATTATTGAATTTATTTTGAATTGTTTTTACATTTTTTGATTAAAACAGATTGTAATTGATTGTTGGCCTCGGGAAACATGGTGCGAAAGCCATCCATTGTCAAGAAAAGATCATTTATAGCCACTCATGCCTAGAAAAGCCTTATTACTCGGTTTAAATGCCTTTATAATCCCATTATTGAATTTATTTTGAATTGTTTTTATATTTTTTGATTAAAACAGATTGTAATTGATTGTTTGCCGTGGGCAACATGGAGCGAAAGCCATCCATTGTCAAGAAAAGATCATTTATAGTCACTCATGCCTAGAAAAGCCTTATTACTCGGTTTAAAGGCCTTTATAATCCCATTATTGAATTTATTTTGAATTTTTTTTACATTTTTTGCTTAAAACAGATTGTAATTGATTGTTTACCTCGGGAAACATGGAGCGAAAGCCATCCATAGTCAAGAAAAGTTCATATATAGTCACTTATGCCTAGCAAAGCCTTATTACTCGGTTTAAATGCCTTTATAATCCCATTATTGAATTTATTTTGAATTTTTTTTACATTTTTTGATTAAAACATATTCTAATTGATTGTTTGCCTCGGGAAACATGGAGCAAAACCCATCCATTGTCAAGAATAGATCATTTATAGTCACTCATGCCTAGAAAAGCCTTATTAGTCGGTTTAAATGCTTTTATAATCCCATTATTGAATTTATTTTGAATTGTTTTTACATTTTTTGATTAAAACAGATTGTAATTGATTGTTTGCCTCGGGAAACATGGAGCGAAAGCCATCCATAGTCAAGAAAAGTTCATTTATAGTCACTTATACCTAGCAAAGCCTTATTACTCGATTTAAATGCCTTTATAATCCCATTATTGAATTTATTTTGAATTGTTTTTACATATTTTGATTAAAACAGATTGTAATTGATTGTTTGCCTCGGGAAACATGGAGCGAAATCCATCCATTGTCAAGAAAAGATCATTTAGAGCCACTCATGCCTAGAAAAGCCTTATTACTCGGTTTAAATGCCTTTATAATCCCATTATTGAATTTCTTTTGAATTGTTTTTACATTTTTTGATTAAAACGGATTGTAATTGATTGTTTGCCTCGTGAAACATGGAGCGAAAGCCATCCATAGTCAAGAAAAGTTCATTTATAGTCACTTATGCCTAGCAAAGCCTTATTACTCGGTTTAAATGCCTTTATAATCCCATTATTGAATTTATTTTGAATTTTTTTTACATTTTTTGATTAAAACAGATTGTAATTGATTGTTTGGCTCGGGAAACATGGAGCGAAAGCCATCCATAGTCAAGAAAAGTTCATTTATAGTCACTTATGCCTAGCAAAGCCTTATTACTCGGTTTAAATGCCTTTATAATCCCATTATTGAATTTATTTTGAATTGTTTTTATATTTTTTGATTAAAACAGATTGTAATTGATTGTTTGCCGTGGGAAACATGGAGCGAAAGCCATCCATTGTCAAGAAAACATCATTTATAGCCACTCATGCCTAGAAAAGCCTTATTACTTGGTTTAAATGCCTTTATAATCCCATTATTGAATTTATTTTGAATTTTTTTTACATTTTTTGATTAAAACATATTGTAATTGATTGTTTGCCTTGCGAAACATGGAGCAAAAGCCATCCATTGTCAAGAATAGATCATTTATAGTCACTCATGCCTAGAAAAACCTTATTACTCGGTTTAAATGCTTTTATAATCCCATTAGTGAATTTATTTAGAATTGTTATTACATTTTTTGATTAAAACAGATTGTAATTGATTGTTTGCCTCGGGAAACATGGAGCGAAAGCCATCCATTGTCAAGAAAAGTTCATTTATAGTCACTCATGCCTAGAAAAGCCTTATTACTCGGTTTAAATGCCTTTATAATCCCATTATTGAAGTTATTTTGAATTGTTTTTATATTTTTTGATTAAAACAGATTGTAATTGATTGTTTGCCTTGGGAAACATGGAGCGAAAGCCATCCATCGTCAAGAAAAGTTCATTTATAGTCTCTCATGCCTAGAAAAGCCTTAATACTCGTTTTAAATGCTTTTATAATCCCATAATTGAATTTAATTTTAATCTTTTTACATTTTTTGATTAAAACAGATTCTAATTGATTGTTTGACTCGGGAAACGTGGAGTGAAAGCCATCCATTGTCAAGAAAAGATCATTTATAGTCACTCATGCCTAGAAAAGCCTTATTACTCGGTTTAAATGCCTTTATAATCCCATTATTGAATTTATTTTGAATTTTTTTTACATTTTTTGATTAAAACATATTGTAATTGTTTGTTTGCCTCGGGAAACATGGAGCGAAAGCCATCCATTGTCAAGAAAAGATCATTTATAGCCACTCATGCCTAGAAAAGCCTTATTACTCGGTTTAAATGCCTTTATAATCCCATTATTGAATTTATTTTGAATTTTTTTTATATTTTTTGATTAAAACAGATTGTAATTGATTGTTTGCCGTGGGAAACATGGAGCGAAAGCCATCCATTGTCAAGAAAAGATCATTTGTAGTCACTCATGCCTAGAAAAGCCTTATTACTCGGTTTAAATGCCTTTATAATCCCATTATTGAATTTATTTTGAATTGTTTTTACATTTTTTGATTAAAACAGGTTGTAATTGATTGTTTGCCTCGGGAAACATGGAGCGAAAGCCACCATTTTCAAGAAAAGATCATTTATAGTCACTCATGCCTAGAAAAGCCTCATTTCTCGGTTTAAATGCCTTTATAATCCCATTATTGAATTTATTTTCAATTTTTTTTACATTTTTTGATTAAAACATGTTGTAATTGTTTGTTTGCCTTGGGAAACATGGAGCAAAACCCATCCATTGTCAAGAATAGATCATTTATAGTCACTTATGCCTAAAAAAGCCTTATTACTCGGTTTAAATGCCTTTATAATCCCATTATTGAATTTATTTTGAATTTTTTTTACATTTTTTGATTAAAACATATTGTAATTGATTGTTTGCCTCGAGAAACATGGAGCGAAAGCCATCCATTGTCAAGAAAAGATCATTTGTAGTCACTCATGCCTAGAAAAGCCTTATTACTCGGTTTAAATGCCTTTATAATCCCATTATTGAATTTATTTTGAATTGTTTTTACATTTTTTGATTAAAACATATTGTAATTGATTGTTTGCCTCGGGAAACATGGAGCGAAAGCCATCCATTGTCAAGAAAAGATCATTTATAGTAACTCATGCCTAGAAAAGCCTTATTACTCGGTTTAAATGCCTTTATAATCTCATTATTGAATTTATTTTGAATTTTTTTTACATTTTTTGATTAAAACATATTGTAATTGATTGTTTGCCTCGGGAAACATGGAGCAAAACCCATCCATTGTCAAGAATAGATCATTTATAGTCACTCATGCCTAGAAAAGCCTTATTACTCGGTTTAAATGCCTTTATAATCCCATTATTGAATTTATTTTGAATTGTTTTTAAATTTTATGATTAAAACAGATTGTAATTGATTGTTTGCCTCGGGAAACATGGAGCTAAAGCCATCCATTGTCAAGAAAAGATCATTTATAGTCACTCATGCCTAGAAAAGCCTTATTACTCGGTTTAAATGCTTTTATAATCCCATTATTGAATTTATTTTGAATTGTTTTTAAATTTTATGATTAAAACAGATTGTAATTGATTGTTTGCCTCGGGAAACATGGAGCTAAAGCCATCCATTGTCAAGAAAAGATCATTTATAGTCACTCATGCCTAGAAAAGCCTTATTACTTAGTTTAAATGCCTTTATAATCCCATTATTGAATTTATTTTGAATTGTTTTTACTTTTTGAGTAAAACAGAATGTAATTGATTGTTTGCCTCGGGAAATATGGAGCGAAAGCCACCCATTGTCAAGAAAAGATCATTTATAGGCACTCATGCATAGAAAAGCCTTATTTCTCGGTTTAATGGCCTTTATAATCCCATTATTGAATTTATTTTGAATTTTTTTTACATTTTTTGATTAAAACAGATTGTAATTGATTGTTTGCCTCGGGAAACATGGAGCGAAAGCCATCCATTGTCAAGAAAAGATCATTTGTAGCCACTCATGCCTAGAAAAGCCTTATTACTCGGTTTAAATGCATTTATAATCCCATTATTGAATTTATTTTGAATTGTTTTTATATTTTTTGATTAAAACAGATTGTAATTGATTGTTTGCCGTCGGAAACATGGAGCGAAAGCCATCCATTGTCAAGAAAAGATCATTTATAGTCACTCATGGCTAGAAAAGCCTTATTACTCGGTTTAAATGCCTTTATAATCCCATTATTGAATTTATGTTGAATTTTTTTAAAATTTTTTGATTAAAACAGATTATAATTTATTGTTTACCACGGGAAATATGGAGCGAAAGCCATCCATGGTCAAGAAAAGTTCATTTATAGTCACTTATGCCTAGCAAAGCCTTATTACTCGGTTTAAATGCCTTTATAATCCCATTATTGAATTTATTTTGAATTGTTTTTATATTTTTTGATTAAAACAGATTGTAATTGATTGTTTGCCGTGGGAAACATGGAGCGAAAGCCATCCAATTTCAAGAAAACATCATTTATAGCCACTCATGCCTAGAAAAGCCTTATTACTCGGTTTAAATGCCTTTATAATCCCATTATTGAATTTATTTTGAATTTTTTTTACATTTTTTGATTAAAACATATTGTAATTGATTGTTTGCCTCGGGAAACATGGAGCAAAAGCCATCCATTGTCAAGAAAAGATCATTTATAGTCACTCACGCCTAGAAAAGCCTTATTACTCGGTTTAAATGCTTTTATAATCCCATTATTGAATTTATTTAGAATTGTTATTACATTTTTTGATTAAAACAGATTGTAATTGATTGTTTGCCTCGGGAAACATGGAGCGAAAGCCATCCATTGTCAAGAAAAGTTCATTTATAGTCACTCATGCCTAGAAAAGCCTTATTACTCGGTTTAAATGCCTTTATAATCCCATTATTGAAGTTATTTCGAATTGTTTTTATATTTTTTTGATTAAAACAGATTGTAATTGCTTGTTTGCCTTGGGAAACATGGAGCGAAAGCCATCCATCGTCAAGAAAAGTTCATTTATAGTCTCTCATGCCTAGAAAAGCCTTAATACTCGTTTTAAATGCTTTTATAATCCCATAATTGAATTTAATTTTAATCTTTTTACATTTTTTGATTAAAACAGATTCTAATTGATTGTTTGACTCGGGAAACGTGGAGTGAAAGCCATCCATTGTCAAGAAAAGATCATTTATAGTCACTCATGCCTAGAAAAGCCTTATTACTCGATTTAAATGCCTTTGTAATCCCATTATTGAATTTATTTTCAATTTTTTTTACATTTTTTGATTAAAACATATTGTAATTGATTGTTTGCCTCGGGAAATATGGAGCGAAAGCCATCCATTGTCAAGAAAAGATCATATATAGTCACTCATGCCTAGAAAAGCCTTATTACTCGGTTTAAATGCCTTTATAATCCCATTATTGAATTTATTTTGAATTGTTTTTATATTTTTTGATTAAAACATATTGTAATTGATTGTTTGCCTCGGGAAACATGGAGCAAAAGCCATCCATTGTCAAGAAAAGATCATTTATAGTCACTCATGCCTAGAAAAGCCTTATTACTCGGTTTAAATGCTTTTATAATCCCATTATTGAATTTATTTTGAATTGTTTTTAAATTTTATGATTAAAACAGATTGTAATTGATTGTTTGCCTCGGGAAACATGGAGCTAAAGCCATCCATTGTCAAGAAAAGATCATTTATAGTCACTCATGCCTAGAAAAGCCTTATTACTTAGTTTAAATGCCTTTATAATCCCATTATTGAATTTATTTTGAATTGTTTTTACATTTTTGAGTAAAACAGATTGTAATTGATTGTTTGCCTCGGGAAATATGGAGCGAAAGCCACCCATTGTCAAGAAAAGATCATTTATAGGCACTCATGCCTAGAAAAGCCTTATTTCTCGGTTTAATGGCCTTTATAATCCCATTATTGAATTTATTTTGAATTGTTTTTACATTTTTTGATTAAAACAGATTGTAATTGATTGTTTGCCTCGGGAAACATGGAGCGAAAGCCATCCATTGTCAAGAAAAGATCATTTGTAGCCACTCATGCCTAGAAAAGCCTTATTACTCGGTTTAAATGCATTTATAATCCCATTATTGAATTTATTTTGAGATGTTTTTATATTTTTTGATTAAAACAGATTGTAATTGATTGTTTGCCGTGGGAAACATGGAGCGAAAGCCATCCATTGTTAAGAAAAGATCATTTATAGTCACTCATGCCTAGAAAAGCCTTATTACTCGGATTAAATGCCTTTATAATCCCATTATTGAATTTATGTTGAATTTTTTTTAAATTTTTTGATTAAAACAGATTATAATTTATTGTTTACCTCGGGAAATATGGAGCGAAAGCCATCCATAGTCAAGAAAAGTTCATTTATAGTCACTTATGCCTAGCAAAGCCTTATTACTCGGTTTAAATGCCTTTATAATCCCATTATTGAATTTATTTTGAATTGTTTTTATATTTTTTGATTAAAACAGATTGTAATTGATTGTTTGCCGTGGGAAACATGGAGCGAAAGCCATCCATTGTCAAGAAAACATCATTTATAGCCACTCATGCCTAGAAAAGCCTTATTACTAGGTTTAAATGCCTTTATAATCCCATTATTGAATTTATTTTGAATTTTTTTTTCATTTTTTGATTAAAACATATTGTAATTGATTGTTTGCCTCGGGAAACATGGAGCAAAACCCATCCATTGTCAAGAATAGATCATTTATAGTCACTCATGCCTAGAAAAGCCTTATTACTCGGTTTAAATGCTTTTATAATCCCATTATTAAATTTATTTTGAATTGTTATTCATTTTTTGATTAAAACAGATTGTAATTGATTGTTTGCCTCGGGAAACATGGAGCGAAAGCCATCCATTGTCAAGAAAAGATCATTTATAGTCACTTATGCCTAGCAAAGCCTTATTACTCGGTTTAAATGACTTTATAATCCCATTATTGAATTTATTTTGAATTGTTTTTACATTTTTTGATTAAAACAGATTGTAATTGATTGTTTGCCTCGGGAAATATGGAGCGAAAGCCATCCATTGTCAAGAAAAGATCATATATAGTCCCTCATGCCTAGAAAAGCCTTATTACTCGGTTTAAATGCCTTTATAATCCCATTATTGAATTTATTTTGAATTGTTTTTATATTTTTTGATTAAAACATATTGTAATTGATTGTTTGCCTCGGGAAACATGGAGCAAAAGCCATCCATTGTCAAGAATAGATCATTTATAGTCACTCATGCCTAGAAAAGCCTTATTACTCGGTTTAAACGCTTTTATAATCCCATTATTAAATTTATTTTGAATTGTTATTCATTTTTTGATTAAAACAGATTGTAATTGATTGTTTGCCTCGGGAAACATGGAGCGAAAGCCATCCATTGTCAAGAAAAGATCATTTATAGTCACTTATGCCTAGCAATGCCTTATTACTCGGTTTAAATGCCTTTATAATCCCATTATTGAATTTATTTTGAATTGTTTTTACATTTTTTGATTAAAACAGATTGTAATTGATTGTTTGCCTCGGGAAATATGGAGCGAAAGCCATCCATTGTCAAGAAAAGATCATATATAGTCACTCATGCCTAGAAAAGCCTTATTACTCGGTTTAAATGCCTTTATAATCCCATTATTGAATTTATTTTGAATTTTTTTTACATTTTTTGATTAAAACAGATTGTAATTGATTTTTTACCTCGGGAAATATGGAGCGAAAGCCATCCATTGCCAAGAAAAGATCATTTATAGTCACTCATGCCTAGAAAAGCCTTATTACTCGGTTTAAATGCCTTTATAATCCCATTATTGAATTTATTTTGAATTGTTTTTATATTTTTTGATTAAAACATATTGTAATTGATTGTTTGCCGTGGGAAACATAGAGCGAAAGGCATCCATTGTCAAGAAAAGATCATTTATAGCCACTCATGTCTAGAAAAGCCTTATTACTCGGTTTAAATGCCTTTATAATCCCATTATTGAATTTATTTTGAATTTTTTTTACATTTTTTGATTAAAACAGATTGTAATTGATTGTTTACCTCGGGAAATATGGAGCGAAAGCCATCCATTGTCAAGAAAAGATCATTTATAGTCACTCATGCCTAGAAAAGCCTTATTACTCGGTTTAAATGCCTTTATAATCCCATTATTGAATTTATTTTGAATTGTTTTTATATTTTTTGATTAAAACAGATTGTAATTGATTGTTTGCCGTGGGAAACATGGAGCGAAAGGCATCCATTGTCAAGAAAAGATCATTTATAGCCACTCATGCCTAGAAAAGCCTTATTACTCGGTTTAAATGCCTTTATAATCCCATTATTGAATTTATTTTGAATTTTTTTTACATTTTTTGATTAAAACAGATTGTAATTGATTGTTTACCTCGGGAAATATGGAGCGAAAGCCATCCATTGCCAAGAAAAGATCATTTATAGTCACTCATGCCTAGAAAAGCCTTATTACTCGGTTTAAATGCCTTTATAATCCCATTATTGAATTTATTTTGAATTGTTTTTACATTTTTTGATTAAAACAGATTGTAATTGATTGTTTGCCTCGGGAAACATGGAGCGAAATCCATCCATTGTCAAGAAAAGATCATTTATAGCCACTCATGCCTAGAAAAGCCTTATTACTCGGTTTAAATGCCTTTATAATCCCATTATTGAATTTATTTTGAATTTTTTTTACATTTTTTGATTAAAACAGATTGTAATTGATTGTTTGCCTCGGGAAACATGGAGCGAAAGCCATCCATAGTCAAGAAAAGTTCATTTATAGTCACTTATACCTAGCAAAGCCTTATTACTCGATTTAAATGCCTTTATAATCCCATTATTAAATTTATTTTGAATTGTTTATACATTTTTTGATTAAAACAGATTGTAATTGATTGTTTGCCTCGGGAAACATGGAGCGAAATCCATCCATTGTCAAGAAAAGATCATTTATAGCCACTCATGCCTAGAAAAGCCTTATTACTCGGTTTAAATGCCTTTATAATCCCATTATTGAATTTATTTTGAATTGTTTTTACATTTTTTGATTAAAACAGATTGTAATTGATTGTTTGCCTCGGGAAACATGGAGCGAAAGCCATCCATAGTCAAGAAAAGTTCATTTATAGTCACTTATGCCTAGCAAAGCCTTATTACTCGGTTTAAATGCCTTTATAATCCCATTATTGAATTTATTTTGAATTTTTTTTACATTTTTTGATTAAAACAGATTGTAATTGATTGTTTGCCTCGGGAAACATGGAGCGAAAGCCATCCATAGTCAAGAAAAGTTCATTTATAGTCACTTATGCCTAGCAAAGCCTTATTACTCATTTTAAATGCCTTTATAATCCCATTATTGAATTTATTTTGAATTGTTTTTACATTTTTGATTAAAACAGATTGTAATTGATTGTTTGCATCGGCAAACATGGAGCGAAAGCCATCCATTGTCAAGAAAAGATCATTTATAGCCACTCATGCGTAGAAAAGCCTTATTACTCGGTTTAAATGCCTTTATAATCCCATTATTGAATTTATTTTGAATTGCTTTTACATTTTTTGATTAAAACATATTGTAATTGATTGTTTGCCTCGGGAAACATGGAGCGAAAACCATCCATTGTCAAGAAAAGATCATTTATAGTCACTCATGCCTAGAAAAGCCTTATTACTCGGTTTAAATGCTTTTATAATCCCATTATTGAATTTATTTTGAATTGTTTTTACATTTTTTGATTAAAACAGATTGTAATTGATTGTTTGCCTCGGGAAACATGGAGTGAAAGCCATCCATTGTCAAGAAAAGTTCATTTATAGTCACTTATGCCTAGCAAAGCCTTATTACTCGGTTTAAATGCCTTTATAATCCCATTATTGAATTTATTTTGAATTGTTTTTACATTTTTTGATTAAAACAGATTGTAATTGATTGTTTGCCTCGGGAAAGAGGGAGCAAAATCCATCCATTGTCAAGAAAAGATCATTTATAGCCACTCATGCCTAGAAAAGCCTTATTACTCGGTTTAAATGCCTTTATAATCCCATTATTGAATTTATTTTGAATTCTTTTTACATTTTTTGATTAAAACAGATTGTAATTGATTGTTTGCCTCGAGAAACATGGAGCGAAAACCATCCATTGTCAAGAAAAGATCATTTATAGTCACTCATGCCTAGAAAAGCCTTATTACTCGGTTTAAATGTTTTTATAATCCCATTATTGAATTTATTTTGAATTTTTTTTACTTTTTTTGATTAAAACAGATTGTAATTGATTGTTTGCCATGGGAAACATGGAGCGAAAGCCATCCATTGTCAAGAAAAGATCATTTATAGCCACTCATACCTAGAAAAGCCTTATTACTCGGTTTAAATGCCTTTATAATCCCATTATTGAAGTTATTTTGAATTGTTTTTATATTTTTTGATTAAAACAGATTGTAATTGATTGTTTGCCTTGGGAAACATGGAGCGAAAGCCATCCATCGTCAAGAAAAGTTCATTTATAGTCACTCATGCCTACAAAAGCCTTAATACTCGTTTTAAATGCTTTTATAATCCCATAATTGAATTTACGTTGAATCTTTTTACATTTTTTGATTAAAACAGATTCTAATTGATTGTTTACCTCGGGAAACGTGGAGTGAAAACCATCCATTGTCAAGAAAAGATCATTTATAGTCACTCATGCCAAGAAAAGCCTTATTACTCGGTTTAAATGCCTTTATAATCGCATTATTGAATTTATTTTGAATTTTTTTTACACTTTTTGATTAAAACAGATTGTAATTGATTGTTTGCCTCGGGAAACATGGAGCGAAAGCCATCCATAGTCAAGAAAAGTTCATTTATAGTCACTTATGCCTAGCAAAGCCTTATTACTCGGTTTAAATGCCTTTATAATCCCATTATTGAATTTATTTTGAATTGTTTTTACATTTTTTTATTAAAACAGATTGTAATTGATTGTTTGCCTCGGGAAACATGGAGCGAAAACCATCCATTGTCAAGAAAAGATCATTTATAGTCACTCATGCCTAGAAAAGCCTTATTACTCGGTTTAAATGCCTTTATAATCCCATTATTGAATTTATTTTGAATTTTTTTTACATTTTTTGATTAAAACAGATTGTAATTGATTGTTTACCTCGGGAAACATAGAGCGAAAGCCATCCATAGTCAAGAAAAGTTCATTTACAGTCACTTATGCCTAGCAAAGCCTTATTACTCGGTTTAAATGCCTTTATAATCCCATTATTGAATTTATTTTGAATTTTTTTTACATTTTTTGATTAAAACATATTGTAAATGATTGTTTGTTTCGGGAAACGTGGACCAAAACCCATCCATTGTCAAGAATAGATCATTTATAGTCACTCATGCCTAGAAAAGCCTTATTAGTCAGTTTAAATGCTTTTATAATCCCATTATTGAATTTATTTTGAATTGTTTTTACATTTTTTGATTAAAACAGATTGTAATTGATTGTTTGCCTCGGGAAACATGGAGCGAAAGCCATCCATTGTCAAGAAAAGTTCATTTATAGTCAATCATGCCTAGAAAAGCCTTATTACTCGGTTTAAATGCCTTTATAATCCCATTATTGAAGTTATTTTGAATTGTTTTTATATTTTTTGATTAAAACAGATTGTAATTGATTGTTTGCATTGGGAAACATGGAGCGAAAGCCATCCATCATCAAGAAAAGTTCATTTATAGTCACTCATGCCTACAAAAGCCTTAATACTCGTTTTAAATGCTTTTATAATCCCATAATTGAATTTAATTTGAATCTTTTTACATTTTTTGATTAAAACAGATTCTAATTGATTGTTTGCCTCGGGAAACGTGGAGTGAAAGCCATCCATTGTCAAGAAAAGATCATTTATAGTCACTCATGCCTAGAAAAGCCTTATTACTCGGTTTAAATGCCTTTATAATCCCATTATTGAATTTATTTTGATTTTTTTTAAAATTTTTTGATTAAAACAGATTGTAATTGATTGTTTGCCTCCGGAAACATGGAGCGAAAGCAATCCATTGTCAAGAAAAGATCATTTATAGCCACTCATGCCTAGAAAAGCCTTATTACTCTGTTTAAATGCCTTTATAATCCCATTATTGAAGTTATTTTGAATTGTTTTTATATTTTTTGATTAAAACAGATTGTAATTGATTGTTTGCCATGGGAAACATGGAGCGAAAGCCATCCATTGTCAAGAAAAGTGCATTTATAGTCACTCATGCCTAGAAAAGCCTTATTACTCGGTTTAAATGCCTTTATAATCCCATTATTGAAGTTATTTTGAATTGTTTTTATATTTTTTGATTAAAACAGATTGTAATTGATTGTTTGCCTTGGGAAACATGGAGCGAAAGCCATCCATCGTCAAGAAAAGTTCATTTATAGTTACTCATGCCTACAAAAGCCTTAATACTCGTTTTAAATGCTTTTATAATCCCATAATTGAATTTCAGTTGAATCTTTTTACATTTTTTGATTAAAACAGATTGTAATTGATTGTTTGCCTCGGGAAACGTGGAGTGAAAGCCATCCATTGTCAAGAAAAGATCATTTATAGTCACTCATGCCTAGAAAAGCCTTATTACTCGGTTTAAATGCCTTTATAATCCCATTATTGAATTTATTTTGAATTGTTTTTATATTTTTTGATTAAAACAGATTGTAATTGATTGTTTGCCGTGGGAAACATGGAGCGAAAGGCATCCATTGTCAAGAAAAGATCATTTATAGCCACTCATGCCTAGAAAAGCCTTATTACTCGGTTTAAATGCCTTTATAATCCCATTATTGAATTTATTTTGAATTTTTTTTACATTTTTTGATTAAAACAGATTGTAATTGATTGTTTACCTCGGGAAATATGGAGCGAAAGCCATCCATTGCCAAGAAAAGATCATTTATAGTCACTCATGCCTAGAAAAGCCTTATTACTCGGTTTAAATGCCTTTATAATCCCATTATTGAATTTATTTTGAATTGTTTTTACATTTTTTGATTAAAACAGATTGTAATTGATTGTTTGCCTCGGGAAACATGGAGCGAAATCCATCCATTGTCAAGAAAAGATCATTTATAGCCACTCATGCCTAGAAAAGCCTTATTACTCGGTTTAAATGCCTTTATAATCCCATTATTGAATTTATTTTGAATTTTTTTTACATTTTTTGATTAAAACAGATTGTAATTGATTGTTTGCCTCGGGAAACATGGAGCGAAAGCCATCCATAGTCAAGAAAAGTTCATTTATAGTCACTTATACCTAGCAAAGCCTTATTACTCGATTTAAATGCCTTTATAATCCCATTATTAAATTTATTTTGAATTGTTTATACATTTTTTGATTAAAACAGATTGTAATTGATTGTTTGCCTCGGGAAACATGGAGCGAAATCCATCCATTGTCAAGAAAAGATCATTTATAGCCACTCATGCCTAGAAAAGCCTTATTACTCGGTTTAAATGCCTTTATAATCCCATTATTGAATTTATTTTGAATTGTTTTTACATTTTTTGATTAAAACAGATTGTAATTGATTGTTTGCCTCGGGAAACATGGAGCGAAAGCCATCCATAGTCAAGAAAAGTTCATTTATAGTCACTTATGCCTAGCAAAGCCTTATTACTCGGTTTAAATGCCTTTATAATCCCATTATTGAATTTATTTTGAATTTTTTTTACATTTTTTGATTAAAACAGATTGTAATTGATTGTTTGCCTCGGGAAACATGGAGCGAAAGCCATCCATAGTCAAGAAAAGTTCATTTATAGTCACTTATGCCTAGCAAAGCCTTATTACTCATTTTAAATGCCTTTATAATCCCATTATTGAATTTATTTTGAATTGTTTTTAC
Source organism: Theobroma cacao (assembly GCF_053813885.1). Taxonomy (NCBI): domain Eukaryota; kingdom Viridiplantae; phylum Streptophyta; class Magnoliopsida; order Malvales; family Malvaceae; genus Theobroma; species Theobroma cacao. The sequence goes on along the minus strand of NC_142645.1, from coordinate 28,092,740 downwards.
ATTTTTGATTAAAACAGATTGTAATTGATTGTTTGCATCGGCAAACATGGAGCGAAAGCCATCCATTGTCAAGAAAAGATCATTTATAGCCACTCATGCGTAGAAAAGCCTTATTACTTGGTTTAAATGCCTTTATAATCCCATTATTGAATTTATTTTGAATTGCTTTTACATTTTTTGATTAAAACAGATTGTAATTGATTGTTTGCCTCGGGAAACATGAAGCGAAAACCATCCATTGTCAAGAAAAGATCATTTATAGTCACTCATGCCTAGAAAAGCCTTATTACTCGGTTTAAATGCTTTTATAATCCCATTATTGAATTTATTTTGAATTGTTTTTACATTTTTTGATTAAAACAGATTGTAATTGATTGTTTGCCTCGGGAAACATGGAGTGAAAGCCATCCATTGTCAAGAAAAGTTCATTTATAGTCACTTATGCCTAGCAAAGCCTTATTACTCGGTTTAAATGCCTTTATAATCCCATTATTGAATTTATTTTGAATTGTTTTTACATTTTTTGATTAAAACAGATTGTAATTGATTGTTTGCCTCGGGAAAGAGGGAGCAAAATCCATCCATTGTCAAGAAAAGATCATTTATAGCCACTCATGCCTAGAAAAGCCTTATTACTCGGTTTAAATGCCTTTATAATCCCATTATTCAATTTATTTTGAATTCTTTTTACATTTTTTGATTAAAACAGATTGTAATTGATTGTTTGCCTCGAGAAACAAGGAGCGAAAACCATCCATTGTCAAGAAAAGATCATTTATAGTCACTCATGCCTAGAAAAGCCTTATTACTCGGTTTAAATGTTTTTATAATCCCATTATTGAATTTATTTTGAATTTTTTTTACTTTTTTTGATTAAAACAGATTGTAATTGATTGTTTGCCATGGGAAACATGGAGCGAAAGCCATCCATTGTCAAGAAAAGATCATTTATAGCCACTCATGCCTAGAAAAGCCTTATTACTCGGTTTAAATGCCTTTATAATCCCATTATTGAAGTTATTTTGAATTGTTTTTATATTTTTTGATTAAAACAGATTGTAATTGATTGTTTGCCTTGGGAAACATGGAGCGAAAGCCATCCATCGTCAAGAAAAGTTCATTTATAGTCACTCATGCCTACAAAAGCCTTAATACTCGTTTTAAATGCTTTTATAATCCCATAATTGAATTTACGTTGAATCTTTTTACATTTTTTGATTAAAACAGATTCTAATTGATTGTTTACCTCGGGAAACGTGGAGTGAAAGCCATCCATTGTCAAGAAAAGATCATTTATAGTCACTCATGCCAAGAAAAGCCTTATTACTCGGTTTAAATGCCTTTATAATCGCATTATTGAATTTATTTTGAATTTTTTTTACACTTTTTGATTAAAACAGATTGTAATTGATTGTTTGCCTCGGGAAACATGGAGCGAAAGCCATCCATAGTCAAGAAAAGTTCATTTATAGTCACTTATGCCTAGCAAAGCCTTATTACTCGGTTTAAATGCCTTTATAATCCCATTATTGAATTTATTTTGAATTGTTTTTACATTTTTTTATTAAAACAGATTGTAATTGATTGTTTACCTCGGGAAACATGGAGCGAAAACCATCCATTGTCAAGAAAAGATCATTTATAGTCACTCATGCCTAGAAAAGCCTTATTACTCGGTTTAAATGCCTTTATAATCCCATTATTGAATTTATTTTGAATTTTTTTTACATTTTTTGATTAAAACAGATTGTAATTGATTGTTTACCTCGGGAAACATAGAGCGAAAGCCATCCATAGTCAAGAAAAGTTCATTTACAGTCACTTATGCCTAGCAAAGCCTTATTACTCGGTTTAAATGCCTTTATAATCCCATTATTGAATTTATTTTGAATTTTTTTTACATTTTTTGATTAAAACATATTGTAAATGATTGTTTGTTTCGGGAAACATGGACCAAAACCCATCCATTGTCAAGAATAGATCATTTATAGTCACTCATGCCTAGAAAAGCCTTATTAGTCAGTTTAAATGCTTTTATAATCCCATTATTGAATTTATTTTGAATTGTTTTTACATTTTTTGATTAAAACAGATTGTAATTGATTGTTTGCCTCGGGAAACATGGAGCGAAAGCCATCCATTGTCAAGAAAAGTTCATTTATAGTCAATCATGCCTAGAAAAGCCTTATTACTCGGTTTAAATGCCTTTATAATCCCATTATTGAAGTTATTTTGAATTGTTTTTATATTTTTTGATTAAAACAGATTGTAATTGATTGTTTGCATTGGGAAACATGGAGCGAAAGCCATCCATCATCAAGAAAAGTTCATTTATAGTCACTCATGCCTACAAAAGCCTTAATACTCGTTTTAAATGCTTTTACAATCCCATAATTGAATTTAATTTGAATCTTTTTACATTTTTTGATTAAAACAGATTCTAATTGATTGTTTGCCTCGGGAAACGTGGAGTGAAAGCCATCCATTGTCAAGAAAAGATCATTTATAGTCACTCATGCCTAGAAAAGCCTTATTACTCGGTTTAAATGCCTTTATAATCCCATTATTGAATTTATTTTGATTTTTTTTAAAATTTTTTGATTAAAACAGATTGTAATTGATTGTTTGCCTCCGGAAACATGGAGCGAAAGCAATCCATTGTCAAGAAAAGATCATTTATAGCCACTCATGCCTAGAAAAGCCTTATTACTCTGTTTAAATGCCTTTATAATCCCATTATTGAAGTTATTTTGAATTGTTTTTATATTTTTTGATTAAAACAGATTGTAATTGATTGTTTGCCATGGGAAACATGGAGCGAAAGCCATCCATTCTCAAGAAAAGTGCATTTATAGTCACTCATGCCTAGAAAAGCCTTATTACTCGGTTTAAATGCCTTTATAATCCCATTATTGAAGTTATTTTGAATTGTTTTTATATTTTTTGATTAAAACAGATTGTAATTGATTGTTTGCCTTGGGAAACATGGAGCGAAAGCCATCCATCGTCAAGAAAAGTTCATTTATAGTTACTCATGCCTACAAAAGCCTTAATACTCGTTTTAAATGCTTTTATAATCCCATAATTGAATTTCAGTTGAATCTTTTTACATTTTTTGATTAAAACAGATTCTAATTGATTGTTTGCCTCGGGAAACGTGGAGTGAAAGCCATCCATTGTCAAGAAAAGATCATTTATAGTCACTCATGCCTAGAAAAGCCTTATTACTCGGTTTAAATGCCTTTATAATCCCATTATTAAATTTATTTTGAATTGTTTATACATTTTTTGATTAAAACAGATTGTAATTGATTGTTTGCCTCGGGAAACATGGAGCGAAATCCATCCATTGTCAAGAAAAGATCATTTATAGCCACTCATGCCTAGAAAAGCCTTATTACTCGGTTTAAATGCCTTTATAATCCCATTATTGAATTTATTTTGAATTGTTTTTACATTTTTTGATTAAAACAGATTGTAATTGATTGTTTGCCTCGGGAAACATGGAGCGAAAGCCATCCATAGTCAAGAAAAGTTCATTTATAGTCACTTATGCCTAGCAAAGCCTTATTACTCGGTTTAAATGCCTTTATAATCCCATTATTGAATTTATTTTGAATTTTTTTTACATTTTTTGATTAAAACAGATTGTAATTGATTGTTTGCCTCGGGAAACATGGAGCGAAAGCCATCCATAGTCAAGAAAAGTTCATTTATAGTCACTTATGCCTAGCAAAGCCTTATTACTCATTTTAAATGCCTTTATAATCCCATTATTGAATTTATTTTGAATTGTTTTTACATTTTTGATTAAAACAGATTGTAATTGATTGTTTGCATCGGCAAACATGGAGCGAAAGCCATCCATTGTCAAGAAAAGATCATTTATAGCCACTCATGCGTAGAAAAGCCTTATTACTCGGTTTAAATGCCTTTATAATCCCATTATTGAATTTATTTTGAATTGCTTTTACATTTTTTGATTAAAACATATTGTAATTGATTGTTTGCCTCGGGAAACATGGAGCGAAAACCATCCATTGTCAAGAAAAGATCATTTATAGTCACTCATGCCTAGAAAAGCCTTATTACTCGGTTTAAATGCTTTTATAATCCCATTATTGAATTTATTTTGAATTGTTTTTACATTTTTTGATTAAAACAGATTGTAATTGATTGTTTGCCTCGGGAAACATGGAGTGAAAGCCATCCATTGTCAAGAAAAGTTCATTTATAGTCACTTATGCCTAGCAAAGCCTTATTACTCGGTTTAAATGCCTTTATAATCCCATTATTGAATTTATTTTGAATTGTTTTTACATTTTTTGATTAAAACAGATTGTAATTGATTGTTTGCCTCGGGAAAGAGGGAGCAAAATCCATCCATTGTCAAGAAAAGATCATTTATAGCCACTCATGCCTAGAAAAGCCTTATTACTCGGTTTAAATGCCTTTATAATCCCATTATTGAATTTATTTTGAATTCTTTTTACATTTTTTGATTAAAACAGATTGTAATTGATTGTTTGCCTCGAGAAACATGGAGCGAAAACCATCCATTGTCAAGAAAAGATCATTTATAGTCACTCATGCCTAGAAAAGCCTTATTACTCGGTTTAAATGTTTTTATAATCCCATTATTGAATTTATTTTGAATTTTTTTTACTTTTTTTGATTAAAACAGATTGTAATTGATTGTTTGCCATGGGAAACATGGAGCGAAAGCCATCCATTGTCAAGAAAAGATCATTTATAGCCACTCATACCTAGAAAAGCCTTATTACTCGGTTTAAATGCCTTTATAATCCCATTATTGAAGTTATTTTGAATTGTTTTTATATTTTTTGATTAAAACAGATTGTAATTGATTGTTTGCCTTGGGAAACATGGAGCGAAAGCCATCCATCGTCAAGAAAAGTTCATTTATAGTCACTCATGCCTACAAAAGCCTTAATACTCGTTTTAAATGCTTTTATAATCCCATAATTGAATTTACGTTGAATCTTTTTACATTTTTTGATTAAAACAGATTCTAATTGATTGTTTACCTCGGGAAACGTGGAGTGAAAACCATCCATTGTCAAGAAAAGATCATTTATAGTCACTCATGCCAAGAAAAGCCTTATTACTCGGTTTAAATGCCTTTATAATCGCATTATTGAATTTATTTTGAATTTTTTTTACACTTTTTGATTAAAACAGATTGTAATTGATTGTTTGCCTCGGGAAACATGGAGCGAAAGCCATCCATAGTCAAGAAAAGTTCATTTATAGTCACTTATGCCTAGCAAAGCCTTATTACTCGGTTTAAATGCCTTTATAATCCCATTATTGAATTTATTTTGAATTGTTTTTACATTTTTTTATTAAAACAGATTGTAATTGATTGTTTGCCTCGGGAAACATGGAGCGAAAACCATCCATTGTCAAGAAAAGATCATTTATAGTCACTCATGCCTAGAAAAGCCTTATTACTCGGTTTAAATGCCTTTATAATCCCATTATTGAATTTATTTTGAATTTTTTTTACATTTTTTGATTAAAACAGATTGTAATTGATTGTTTACCTCGGGAAACATAGAGCGAAAGCCATCCATAGTCAAGAAAAGTTCATTTACAGTCACTTATGCCTAGCAAAGCCTTATTACTCGGTTTAAATGCCTTTATAATCCCATTATTGAATTTATTTTGAATTTTTTTTACATTTTTTGATTAAAACATATTGTAAATGATTGTTTGTTTCGGGAAACGTGGACCAAAACCCATCCATTGTCAAGAATAGATCATTTATAGTCACTCATGCCTAGAAAAGCCTTATTAGTCAGTTTAAATGCTTTTATAATCCCATTATTGAATTTATTTTGAATTGTTTTTACATTTTTTGATTAAAACAGATTGTAATTGATTGTTTGCCTCGGGAAACATGGAGCGAAAGCCATCCATTGTCAAGAAAAGTTCATTTATAGTCAATCATGCCTAGAAAAGCCTTATTACTCGGTTTAAATGCCTTTATAATCCCATTATTGAAGTTATTTTGAATTGTTTTTATATTTTTTGATTAAAACAGATTGTAATTGATTGTTTGCATTGGGAAACATGGAGCGAAAGCCATCCATCATCAAGAAAAGTTCATTTATAGTCACTCATGCCTACAAAAGCCTTAATACTCGTTTTAAATGCTTTTATAATCCCATAATTGAATTTAATTTGAATCTTTTTACATTTTTTGATTAAAACAGATTCTAATTGATTGTTTGCCTCGGGAAACGTGGAGTGAAAGCCATCCATTGTCAAGAAAAGATCATTTATAGTCACTCATGCCTAGAAAAGCCTTATTACTCGGTTTAAATGCCTTTATAATCCCATTATTGAATTTATTTTGATTTTTTTTAAAATTTTTTGATTAAAACAGATTGTAATTGATTGTTTGCCTCCGGAAACATGGAGCGAAAGCAATCCATTGTCAAGAAAAGATCATTTATAGCCACTCATGCCTAGAAAAGCCTTATTACTCTGTTTAAATGCCTTTATAATCCCATTATTGAAGTTATTTTGAATTGTTTTTATATTTTTTGATTAAAACAGATTGTAATTGATTGTTTGCCATGGGAAACATGGAGCGAAAGCCATCCATTGTCAAGAAAAGTGCATTTATAGTCACTCATGCCTAGAAAAGCCTTATTACTCGGTTTAAATGCCTTTATAATCCCATTATTGAAGTTATTTTGAATTGTTTTTATATTTTTTGATTAAAACAGATTGTAATTGATTGTTTGCCTTGGGAAACATGGAGCGAAAGCCATCCATCGTCAAGAAAAGTTCATTTATAGTTACTCATGCCTACAAAAGCCTTAATACTCGTTTTAAATGCTTTTATAATCCCATAATTGAATTTCAGTTGAATCTTTTTACATTTTTTGATTAAAACAGATTGTAATTGATTGTTTGCCTCGGGAAACGTGGAGTGAAAGCCATCCATTGTCAAGAAAAGATCATTTATAGTCACTCATGCCTAGAAAAGCCTTATTACTCGGTTTAAATGCCTTTATAATCCCATTATTGAATTTATTTTGAATTGTTTTTATATTTTTTGATTAAAACAGATTGTAATTGATTGTTTGCCGTGGGAAACATGGAGCGAAAGGCATCCATTGTCAAGAAAAGATCATTTATAGCCACTCATGCCTAGAAAAGCCTTATTACTCGGTTTAAATGCCTTTATAATCCCATTATTGAATTTATTTTGAATTTTTTTTACATTTTTTGATTAAAACAGATTGTAATTGATTGTTTACCTCGGGAAATATGGAGCGAAAGCCATCCATTGCCAAGAAAAGATCATTTATAGTCACTCATGCCTAGAAAAGCCTTATTACTCGGTTTAAATGCCTTTATAATCCCATTATTGAATTTATTTTGAATTGTTTTTACATTTTTTGATTAAAACAGATTGTAATTGATTGTTTGCCTCGGGAAACATGGAGCGAAATCCATCCATTGTCAAGAAAAGATCATTTATAGCCACTCATGCCTAGAAAAGCCTTATTACTCGGTTTAAATGCCTTTATAATCCCATTATTGAATTTATTTTGAATTTTTTTTACATTTTTTGATTAAAACAGATTGTAATTGATTGTTTGCCTCGGGAAACATGGAGCGAAAGCCATCCATAGTCAAGAAAAGTTCATTTATAGTCACTTATACCTAGCAAAGCCTTATTACTCGATTTAAATGCCTTTATAATCCCATTATTAAATTTATTTTGAATTGTTTATACATTTTTTGATTAAAACAGATTGTAATTGATTGTTTGCCTCGGGAAACATGGAGCGAAATCCATCCATTGTCAAGAAAAGATCATTTATAGCCACTCATGCCTAGAAAAGCCTTATTACTCGGTTTAAATGCCTTTATAATCCCATTATTGAATTTATTTTGAATTGTTTTTACATTTTTTGATTAAAACAGATTGTAATTGATTGTTTGCCTCGGGAAACATGGAGCGAAAGCCATCCATAGTCAAGAAAAGTTCATTTATAGTCACTTATGCCTAGCAAAGCCTTATTACTCGGTTTAAATGCCTTTATAATCCCATTATTGAATTTATTTTGAATTTTTTTTACATTTTTTGATTAAAACAGATTGTAATTGATTGTTTGCCTCGGGAAACATGGAGCGAAAGCCATCCATAGTCAAGAAAAGTTCATTTATAGTCACTTATGCCTAGCAAAGCCTTATTACTCATTTTAAATGCCTTTATAATCCCATTATTGAATTTATTTTGAATTGTTTTTACATTTTTGATTAAAACAGATTGTAATTGATTGTTTGCATCGGCAAACATGGAGCGAAAGCCATCCATTGTCAAGAAAAGATCATTTATAGCCACTCATGCGTAGAAAAGCCTTATTACTTGGTTTAAATGCCTTTATAATCCCATTATTGAATTTATTTTGAATTGCTTTTACATTTTTTGATTAAAACAGATTGTAATTGATTGTTTGCCTCGGGAAACATGAAGCGAAAACCATCCATTGTCAAGAAAAGATCATTTATAGTCACTCATGCCTAGAAAAGCCTTATTACTCGGTTTAAATGCTTTTATAATCCCATTATTGAATTTATTTTGAATTGTTTTTACATTTTTTGATTAAAACAGATTGTAATTGATTGTTTGCCTCGGGAAACATGGAGTGAAAGCCATCCATTGTCAAGAAAAGTTCATTTATAGTCACTTATGCCTAGCAAAGCCTTATTACTCGGTTTAAATGCCTTTATAATCCCATTATTGAATTTATTTTGAATTGTTTTTACATTTTTTGATTAAAACAGATTGTAATTGATTGTTTGCCTCGGGAAAGAGGGAGCAAAATCCATCCATTGTCAAGAAAAGATCATTTATAGCCACTCATGCCTAGAAAAGCCTTATTACTCGGTTTAAATGCCTTTATAATCCCATTATTCAATTTATTTTGAATTCTTTTTACATTTTTTGATTAAAACAGATTGTAATTGATTGTTTGCCTCGAGAAACAAGGAGCGAAAACCATCCATTGTCAAGAAAAGATCATTTATAGTCACTCATGCCTAGAAAAGCCTTATTACTCGGTTTAAATGTTTTTATAATCCCATTATTGAATTTATTTTGAATTTTTTTTACTTTTTTTGATTAAAACAGATTGTAATTGATTGTTTGCCATGGGAAACATGGAGCGAAAGCCATCCATTGTCAAGAAAAGATCATTTATAGCCACTCATGCCTAGAAAAGCCTTATTACTCGGTTTAAATGCCTTTATAATCCCATTATTGAAGTTATTTTGAATTGTTTTTATATTTTTTGATTAAAACAGATTGTAATTGATTGTTTGCCTTGGGAAACATGGAGCGAAAGCCATCCATCGTCAAGAAAAGTTCATTTATAGTCACTCATGCCTACAAAAGCCTTAATACTCGTTTTAAATGCTTTTATAATCCCATAATTGAATTTACGTTGAATCTTTTTACATTTTTTGATTAAAACAGATTCTAATTGATTGTTTACCTCGGGAAACGTGGAGTGAAAGCCATCCATTGTCAAGAAAAGATCATTTATAGTCACTCATGCCAAGAAAAGCCTTATTACTCGGTTTAAATGCCTTTATAATCGCATTATTGAATTTATTTTGAATTTTTTTTACACTTTTTGATTAAAACAGATTGTAATTGATTGTTTGCCTCGGGAAACATGGAGCGAAAGCCATCCATAGTCAAGAAAAGTTCATTTATAGTCACTTATGCCTAGCAAAGCCTTATTACTCGGTTTAAATGCCTTTATAATCCCATTATTGAATTTATTTTGAATTGTTTTTACATTTTTTTATTAAAACAGATTGTAATTGATTGTTTACCTCGGGAAACATGGAGCGAAAACCATCCATTGTCAAGAAAAGATCATTTATAGTCACTCATGCCTAGAAAAGCCTTATTACTCGGTTTAAATGCCTTTATAATCCCATTATTGAATTTATTTTGAATTTTTTTTACATTTTTTGATTAAAACAGATTGTAATTGATTGTTTACCTCGGGAAACATAGAGCGAAAGCCATCCATAGTCAAGAAAAGTTCATTTACAGTCACTTATGCCTAGCAAAGCCTTATTACTCGGTTTAAATGCCTTTATAATCCCATTATTGAATTTATTTTGAATTTTTTTTACATTTTTTGATTAAAACATATTGTAAATGATTGTTTGTTTCGGGAAACATGGACCAAAACCCATCCATTGTCAAGAATAGATCATTTATAGTCACTCATGCCTAGAAAAGCCTTATTAGTCAGTTTAAATGCTTTTATAATCCCATTATTGAATTTATTTTGAATTGTTTTTACATTTTTTGATTAAAACAGATTGTAATTGATTGTTTGCCTCGGGAAACATGGAGCGAAAGCCATCCATTGTCAAGAAAAGTTCATTTATAGTCAATCATGCCTAGAAAAGCCTTATTACTCGGTTTAAATGCCTTTATAATCCCATTATTGAAGTTATTTTGAATTGTTTTTATATTTTTTGATTAAAACAGATTGTAATTGATTGTTTGCATTGGGAAACATGGAGCGAAAGCCATCCATCATCAAGAAAAGTTCATTTATAGTCACTCATGCCTACAAAAGCCTTAATACTCGTTTTAAATGCTTTTACAATCCCATAATTGAATTTAATTTGAATCTTTTTACATTTTTTGATTAAAACAGATTCTAATTGATTGTTTGCCTCGGGAAACGTGGAGTGAAAGCCATCCATTGTCAAGAAAAGATCATTTATAGTCACTCATGCCTAGAAAAGCCTTATTACTCGGTTTAAATGCCTTTATAATCCCATTATTGAATTTATTTTGATTTTTTTTAAAATTTTTTGATTAAAACAGATTGTAATTGATTGTTTGCCTCCGGAAACATGGAGCGAAAGCAATCCATTGTCAAGAAAAGATCATTTATAGCCACTCATGCCTAGAAAAGCCTTATTACTCTGTTTAAATGCCTTTATAATCCCATTATTGAAGTTATTTTGAATTGTTTTTATATTTTTTGATTAAAACAGATTGTAATTGATTGTTTGCCATGGGAAACATGGAGCGAAAGCCATCCATTCTCAAGAAAAGTGCATTTATAGTCACTCATGCCTAGAAAAGCCTTATTACTCGGTTTAAATGCCTTTATAATCCCATTATTGAAGTTATTTTGAATTGTTTTTATATTTTTTGATTAAAACAGATTGTAATTGATTGTTTGCCTTGGGAAACATGGAGCGAAAGCCATCCATCGTCAAGAAAAGTTCATTTATAGTTACTCATGCCTACAAAAGCCTTAATACTCGTTTTAAATGCTTTTATAATCCCATAATTGAATTTCAGTTGAATCTTTTTACATTTTTTGATTAAAACAGATTCTAATTGATTGTTTGCCTCGGGAAACGTGGAGTGAAAGCCATCCATTGTCAAGAAAAGATCATTTATAGTCACTCATGCCTAGAAAAGCCTTATTACTCGGTTTAAATGCCTTTATAATCGCATTATTGAATTTATTTTGAATTTTTTTTACATTTTTTGATTAAAACAGATTGTAATTGATTGTTTGCCTCGGCAAACATGGAGCGAAAGCCATCCATAGTCAAGAAAAGTTCATTTATAGTCACTTATGCCTAGCAAAGCCTTATTACTCGGTTTAAATGCCTTTATAATCCCATTATTGAATTTATTTTGAATTGTTTTTACATTTTTTGATTAAAACAGATTGTAATTGATTGTTTGCCTCGGGAAACATGGAGCGAAAGCCATCCATTGTCAAGAAAAGATCATTAATAGCCACTCATGCGTATAAAAGGCTTATTACTCGGTTTAAATGCCTTTATAATCCCATTATTGAATTTATTTTGAATTGTTTTTACATTTTTTTATTAAAACAGATTGTAATTGATTGTTTTCCTCGGGAAACATGGAGCGAAAACCATCCATTGTCAAGAAAAGATCATTTATAGTCACTCATGCCTAGAAAAGCCTTATTACTCGGTTTAAATGCCTTTATAATCCCATTATTGAATTTATTTCGAATTTTTTTTACATTTTTTGATTAAAACAGATTGTAATTGATTGTTTACCTCGGGAAACATGGAGCGAAAGCCATCCATAGTCAAGAAAAGTTCATTTACAGTCACTTATGCCTAGCAAAGCCTTATTACTCAGTTTAAATGCCTTTATAATCCCATTATTGAATTTATTCTGAATTTTTTTTACATTTTTTGATTAAAACATATTGTAAATGATTGTTTGCCTCGGGAAACATGGAGCAAAACCCATCCATTGTCAAGAATAGATCATTTATAGTCACTCATGCCTAGAAAAGCCTTATTACTCGGTTTATATGCTTTTATAATCCCATTATTGAATTTATTTTGAATTGTTTTTACATTTTTTGATTAAAACAGATTGTAATTGATTGTTTCCCTCGGGAAACATGGAGCGAAAGCCATCCATTGTAAAGAAAAGTTCATTTATAGTCACTCATGCCTAGAAAAAGCTTATTACTCGGTTTAAATGCCTTTATAATCCCATTATTGAAGTTATTTTGAATTGTTTTTATTTTTTTTGATTAAAACAGATTGTAATTGATTGTTTGCCTTGGGAAACATGGAGCGAAAGCCATCCATCGTCAAGAAAAGTTCATTTATAGTCACTCATGCCTAGAAAAGCTTTAATACTCGTTTTAAATGCTTTTATAATCCCATAATTGAATTTAATTTGAATCTTTTTACATTTTTTGATTAAAACAGATTCTAATTGATCTTTTGCCTCGGGAAACGTGGAGTGAAAGCCATCCATTGTCAAGAAAAGATCATTTATAGTCACTCATGCCTAGAAAAGCCTTATTACTCGGTTTAAATGCCTTTATAATCCCATTATTGAATTTATTTTGATTTTTTTTTACATTTTTTGATTAAAACAGATTGTAATTGATTGTTTGCCTCGGGAAACATGGAGCGAAAGCCATCCATTGTCAAGAAAAGATCATTTATAGCCACTCATGCCTAGAAAAGCCTTATTACTCTGTTTAAATGCCTTTATAATCCCATTATTGAATTTATTTTGAATTGTTTTTACATTTTTTGATTAAAACAGATTGTAATTGATTGTTTGCCTCGGGAAACATGGAGCGAAAATCATCCATTGTCAAGAAAAGATCATTTATAGTCACTCATGCCTAGAAAAGCCTTATTACTTGGTTTAAATGCCTTTATAATCCGATTATTGAATTTATTTTGAATTTTTTTTACATTTTTTGATTAAAACAGATTGTAATTGATTGTTTACCTCGGGAAACATGGAGCGAAAGCCATCCATAGTCAAGAAAAGTTCATTTATAGTCACTTATGCCTAGCAAAGCCTTATTACTCGGTTTAAATGCCTTTATAATCCCATTATTGAATTTATTTTGAATTGTTTTTATATTTTTTGATTAAAACAGATTGTAATTGACTGTTTGCCGTGGGAAACATGGAGCGAAAGCCATCCATTGTCAAGAAAAGATCATTTATAGTCACTCATGCCTAGAAAAGCCTTATTACTTGGTTTAAATGCCTTTATAATCCCATTATTGAAGTTATTCTGAATTGTTGTTATATTTTTTGATTAAAACAGATTGTAATTGATTGTTTGCCTTGGGAAACATGGAGCGAAGGCCATCCATCGTGAAGAAAAGTACATTTATAGTCACTCATGCCTACAAAAGCCTTAATACTCGTTTTAAATGCTTTTATAATCCCATAATTGAATTTAAGTTGAATCTTTTTACATTTTTTGATTAAAACAGATTCTAATTGATTGTTTGCCCCGGGAAACGTGGAGTGAAAGCCATCCATTGTCAAGAAAATATCATTTATAGTCACTCATGCCTAGAAAAGCCTTATTACTCGGTTTAAATGCCTTTATAATCGCATTATTGAATTTATTTTGAATTTTTTTTACATTTTTTGATTAAAACATATTGTAATTGATTGTTTGCCTCGGGAAACATGGAGCGAAAGCCATCCATAGTCCAGAAAAGTTCATTTATTGTCACTTATGCCTAGCAAAGCCTTATTACTCGGTTTAAATGCCTTTATAATCCCATTATTGAATTTATTTTGAATTGTTTTTACATTTTTTGATTAAAACAGATTATAATTGATTGTTTGCCTCGGGAAACATGGAGCGAAAGCCATCCATAGTCCAGAAAAGTTCATTTATAGTCACTTATGCCTAGCAAAGCCTTATTACTCGGTTTAAATGCCTTTATAATCGCATTATTGAATTTATTTTGAATTTTTTTTACATTTTTTGATTAAAACAGATTGTAATTGATTGTTTGCCTCGGGAAACATGGAGCGAAAGCCATCCATAGTCCAGAAAAGTTCATTTATAGTCACTTATGCCTAGCAAAGCCTTATTACTCGATTTAAATGCCTTTATAATCCCATTATTGAATTTATTTTGAATTTTTTTTACATTTTTTGATTAAAACAGATTGTAATTGATTGTTTACCTCGGGAAACATGGAGCGAAAGCCATCCATAGTCAAGAAAAGTTCATTTATAGTCACTTATGCCTAGCAAAGCCTTATTACTCGGTTTAAATGCCTTTATAATCCCATTATTGAATTTATTTTGAATTGTTTTTATATTTTTTGATTAAAACATATTGTAATTGATTGTTTGCCATGGGAAACATGGAGCGAAAGCCATCCATTGTCAAGAAAAGTGCATTTATAGTCACTCATGCCTAGAAAAGCCTTATTACTCGGTTTAAATGCCTTTATAATCCCATTATTGAAGTTATTTTGAATTGTTTTTATATTTTTTGATTAAAACAGATTGTAATTGATTGTTTGCCTTGGGAAACATGGAGCGAAAGCCATCCATCGTCAAGAAAAGTTCATTTATAGTCACTCATGCCTACAAAAGCCTTAATACTCGTTTTAAATGCTTTTATAATCCCATAATTGAATTTCAGTTGAATCTTTTTACATTTTTTGATTAAAACAGATTCTAATTGATTGTTTGCCTCGGGAAACGTGGAGTGAAAGCCATCCATTGTCAAGAAAAGATCATTAATAGCCACTCATGCCTAGAAAAGCCTTATTACTCGGTTTAAATGCCTTTATAATCCCATTATTGAATTTATTTTGAATTGTTTTTACATTTTTTTATTAAAACAGATTGTAACTGATTGTTTGCCTCGGGAAACATGGAGCGAAAACCATCCATTGTCAAGAAAAGATCATTTATAGTCACTCATGCCTAGAAAAGCCTTATTACTCGGTTTAAATGCCTTTATAATCCCATTATTGAATTTATTTTGAACTTTTTTTACATTTTTTGATTAAAACAGATTGTAATTGGTTGTTTGCCTCGGCAAACATGGAGCGAAAGCCATCCATAGTCAAGAAAAGTTCATTTATAGTCACTTATGCCTAGCAAAGCCTTATTACTCGGTTTAAATGCCTTTATAATCCCATTATTGAATTTATTTTGAATTGTTTTTACATTTTTTGATTAAAACAGATTGTAATTGATTGTTTGACTCGGGAAACATGGAGCGAAAGCCATCCATTGTCAAGAAAAGATCATTTATAGCCACTCATGCCTAGAAAAGCCTTATTACTCGGTTTAAATGCCTTTATAATCCCATTATTGAATTTATTTTGAATTGTTTTTACATTTTTTTATTAAAACAGATTGTAATTGATTGTTTGCCTCGGGAAACATGGAGCGAAAACCATCCATTGTCAAGAAAAGATCATTTATAGTCACTCATGCCTAGAAAAGCCTTATTACTCGGTTTAAATGCCTTTATAATCCCATTATTGAATTTATTTTGAATTTTTTTTACATTTTTTGATTAAAACAGATTGTAATTGATTGTTTACCTCGGGAAACATAGAGCGAAAGCCATCCATAGTCAAGAAAAGTTCATTTACAGTCACTTATGCCTAGCAAAGCCTTATTACTCGGTTTAAATGCCTTTATAATCCCATTATTGAATTTATTTTGAATTTTTTTTACATTTTTTGATTAAAACATATTGTAAATGATTGTTTGTTTTGGGAAACATGGACCAAAACCCATCCATTGTCAAGAATAGATCATTTATAGTCACTCATGCCTAGAAAAGCCTTATTAGTCGGTTTAAATGCTTTTATAATCCCATTATTGAATTTATTTTGAATTGTTTTTACATTTTTTGATTAAAACAGATTGTAATTGATTGTTTGCCTCGGGAAACATGGAGCGAAAGCCATCCATTGTCAAGAAAAGTTCATTTATAGTCAATCATGCCTAGAAAAGCCTTATTACTCGGTTTAAATGCCTTTATAATCCCATTATTGAAGTTATTTTGAATTGTTTTTATATTTTTTGATTAAAACAGATTGTAATTGATTGTTTGCATTGGGAAACATGGAGCGAAAGCCATCCATCGTCAAGAAAAGTTCATTTATAGTCACTCATGCCTACAAAAGCCTTAATACTCGTTTTAAATGCTTTTATAATCCCATAATTGAATTTAATTTGAATCTTTTTACATTTTTTGAATAAAACAGATTCTAATTGATTGTTTGCCTCGGGAAACGTGGAGTGAAAGCCATCCATTGTCAAGAAAAGATCATTTATAGTCACTCATGCCTAGAAAAGCCTTATTACTCGGTTTAAATGCCTTTATAATCGCATTATTGAATTTATTTTGAAATTTTTTTACATTTTTTGACTGAAACAGATTGTAATTGATTGTTTGCCTCGGGAAACATGGAGCAAAAGCCATCCATAGTCAAGAAGAGTTCATTTATAGTCACTTATGCCTAGCAAAGCCTTATTACTCGGTTTAAATGCCTTTATAATCCCATTATTGAAGTTATTTTGAATTGTTTTTATATTTTTTGATTAAAACAGATTGTAATTGATGGTTTGCCTTGGGAAACATGGAGCGAAAGCCATCCATCGTGAAGAAAAGTTCATTTATAGTCACTCATGCCTAGAAAAGCCTTAATACTCGTTTTAAATGCTTTTATAATCCCATAATTGAATTTAATTTGAATCTTTTTACATTTTTTGATTAAAACAGATTCTAATTGATTGTTTGCCTCGGGAAACGTGGAGTGAAAGCCATCCATTGTCAAGAAAAGATCATTTATAGTCACTCATGCCTAGAAAAGCCTTATTACTCGGTTTAAATGCCTTTATAATCCCATTATTGAATTTATTTTGATTTTTTTTTAAATTTTTTGATTAAAACAGATTGTAATTGATTGTTTGCCTCCGGAAACATGGAGCGAAAGCCATCCATTGTCAAGAAAAGATCATTTATAGCCACTCATGCCTAGAAAAGCCTTATTACTCTGTTTAAATGCCTTTATAATCCCATTATTGAAGTTATTTTGAATTGTTTTTATATTTTTTGATGAAAACAGATTGTAATTGATTGTTTGCCATGGGAAACATGGAGCGAAAGCCATCCATTGTCAAGAAAAGTGCATTTATAGTCACTCATGCCTAGAAAAGCCTTATTACTCGGTTTAAATGCCTTTATAATCCCATTATTGAAGTTATTTTGAATTGTTTTTATATTTTTTGATTAAAACAGATTGTAATTGATTGTTTGCCTTGGGAAACATGGAGCGAAAGCCATCCATCGTCAAGAAAAGTTCATTTATAGTTACTCATGCCTACAAAAGCCTTAATACTCGTTTTAAATGCTTTTATAATCCCATAATTGAATTTCAGTTGAATCTTTTTACATTTTTTGATTAAAACAGATTCTAATTGATTGTTTGCCTCGGGAAACGTAGAGTGAAAGCCATCCATTGTCAAGAAAAGATCATTTATAGTCACTCATGCCTAGAAAAGCCTTATTACTCGGTTTAAATGCCTTTATAATCGCATTATTGAATTTATTTTGAATTTTTTTTACATTTTTTGATTAAAACAGATTGTAATTGATTGTTTGCCTCGGCAAACATGGAGCGAAAGCCATCCATAGTCAAGAAAAGTTCATTTATAGTCACTTATGCCTAGCAAAGCCTTATTACTCGGTTTAAATGCCTTTATAATCCCATTATTGAATTTATTTTGAATTGTTTTTACATTTTTTGATTAAAACAGATTGTAATTGATTGTTTGCCTCAGGAAACATGGAGCGAAAGCCATCCATTGTCAAGAAAAGATCATTAATAGCCACTCATGCCTAGAAAAGCCTTATTACTCGGTTTAAATGCCTTTATAATCCCATTATTGAATTTATTTTGAATTGTTTTTACATTTTTTTATTAAAACAGATTGTAATTGATTGTTTGCCTCGGGAAACATGGAGCGAAAACCATCCATTGTCAAGAAAAGATCATTTATAGTCACTCATGCCTAGAAAAGCCTTATTACTCGGTTTAAATGCCTTTATAATCCCATTATTGAATTTATTTCGAATTTTTTTTACTTTTTTTGATTAAAACAGATTGTAATTGATTGTTTCCCTCGGGAAACATGGAGCGAAAGCCATCCATTGTCAAGAAAAGTTCATTTATAGTCACTCATGCCTAGAAAAAGCTTATTACTCGGTTTAAATGCCTTTATAATCCCATTATTGAAGTTATTTTAAATTGTTTTTATATTTTTTGATTAAAACAGATTGTAATTGATTGTTTGCCTTGGGAAACATGGAGCAAAAGCCATCCATCGTCAAGAAAAGTTCATTTAGAGTCACTCATGCCTAGAAAAGCTTTAATACTCGTTTTAAAGGCTTTTATAATCCCATAATTGAATTTAATTTGAATCTTTTTACATTTTTTGATTAAAATAGATTCTAATTGATCTTTTGCCTCGGGAAACGTGGAGTGAAAGCCATCCATTGTCAAGAAAAGATCATTTATAGTCACTCATGCCTAGAAAAGCCTTATTACTCGGTTTAAATGCCTTTATAATCCCATTATTGAATTTATTTTGAATTGTTTTTACATTTTTTGATTAAAACAGATTGTAATTGATTGTTTGCCTCGGGAAACATGGAGCAAAAACCATCCATTGTCAAGAAAAGATCATTTATAGTCACTCATGCCTAGAAAAGCCTTATTACTTGGTTTAAATGCCTTTATAATCCGATTATTGAATTTATTTTGAATTTTTTTTACATTTTTTGATTAAAACAGATTGTAATTGATTGTTTACCTTGGGAAACATGGAGCGAAAGCCATCCATAGTCAAGAGAAGTTCATTTATAGTCACTTATGCCTAGCAAAGCCTTATTACTCGGTTTAAATGCCTTTATAATCCCATTATTGAATTTATTTTGAATTGTTTTTATATTTTTTGATTAAAACAGATTGTAATTGACTGTTTGCCGTGGGAAACATGGAGCGAAAGCCATCCATTGTCAAGAAAAGATCATTTATAGTCACTCATGCCTAGAAAAGCCTTATTACTTGGTTTAAATGCCTTTATAATCCCATTATTGAAGTTATTCTGAATTGTTGTTATATTTTTTGATTAAAACAGATTGTAATTGATTGTTTGCCTTGGGAAACATGGAGCGAAGGCCATCCATCGTCAAGAAAAGTTCATTTATAGTCACTCATGCCTACAAAAGCCTTAATACTCGTTTTAAATGCTTTTATAATCCCATAATTGAATTTAAGTTGAATCTTTTTACATTTTTTGATTAAAACAGATTCTAATTGATTGTTTGCCCCGGGAAACGTGGAGTGAAAGCCATCCATTGTCAAGAAAATATCATTTATAGTCACTCATGCCTAGAAAAGCCTTATTACTCGGTTTAAATGCCTTTATAATCGCATTATTGAATTTATTTTGAATTTTTTTTACATTTTTTGATTAAAACAGAATGTAATTGATTGTTTGCCTCGGGAAACATGGAGCGAAAGCCATCCATAGTCCAGAAAAGTTCATTTATTGTCACTTATGCCTAGCAAAGCCTTAATACTCGGTTTAAATACCTTTATAATCCCATTATTGAATTTATTTTGAATTGTTTTTACATTTTTTGATTAAAACAGATTGTAATTGATTGTTTGCCTCGGGAAACATGGAGCGAAAGCCATCCATAGTCCAGAAAAGTTCATTTATAGTCACTTATGCCTAGCAAAGCCTTATTACTCGGTTTAAATGCCTTTATAATCGCATTATTGAATTTATTTTGAATTTTTTTTACATTTTTTGATTAAAACAGATTGTAATTGATTGTTTGCCTCGGGAAACATGGAGCGAAAGCCATCCATAGTCCAGAAAAGTTCATTTATAGTCACTTATGCCTAGCAAAGCCTTATTACTCGATTTAAATGCCTTTATAATCCCATTATTGAATTTATTTTGAATTTTTTTTACATTTTTTGATTAAAACAGATTGTAATTGATTGTTTACCTCGGGAAACATGGAGCGAAAGCCATCCATAGTCAAGAAAAGTTCATTTATAGTCACTTATGCCTAGCAAAGCCTTATTACTCGGTTTAAATGCCTTTATAATCCCATTATTGAATTTATTTTGAATTGTTTTTATATTTTTTGATTAAAACAGATTGTATTTGATTGTTTGCCATGGGAAACATGGAGCGAAAGCCATCCATTGTCAAGAAAAGTGCATTTATAGTCACTCATGCCTAGAAAAGCCTTATTACTCGGTTTAAATGCCTTTATAATCCCATTATTGAAGTTATTTTGAATTGGTTTTATATTTTTTGATTAAAACAGATTGTAATTGATTGTTTGCCTTGGGAAACGTGGAGCGAAAGCCATCCATCGTCAAGAAAAGTTCATTTATAGTCACTCATGCCTACAAAAGCCTTAATACTCGTTTTAAATGCTTTTATAATCCCATAATTGAATTTCAGTTGAATCTTTTTCCATTTTTTGATTAAAACAGATTCTAATTGATTGTTTGCCTCGGGAAACGTGGAGTGAAAGCCATCCATTGTCAAGAAAATATCATTTATAGTCACTCATGCCTAGAAAAGCCTTATTACTCGGTTTAAATGCCTTTATAATCGCATTATTGAATTTATTTTGAATTTTTTTTACATTTTTTGATTAAAACAGATTGTAATTGATTGTTTGCCTCGGCAAACATGGAGCGAAAGCCATCCATAGTCAAGAAAAGTTCATTTATAGTCACTTATGCCTAGCAAAGCCTTATTACTCGGTTTAAATGCCTTTATAATCCCATTATTGAATTTATTTTGAATTGTTTTTACATTTTTTGATTAAAACAGATTGTAATTGATTGTTTGCCTCGGGAAACATGGAGCGAAAGCCATCCATTGTCAAGAAAAGATCATTAATAGCCACTCATGCCTAGAAAAGCCTTATTACTCGGTTTAAATGCCTTTATAATCCCATTATTGAATTTATTTTGAATTGTTTTTACATTTTTTTATTAAAACAGATTGTAATTGATTGTTTGCCTCGGGAAACATGGAGCGAAAACCATCCATTGTCAAGAAAAGATCATTTATAGTCACTCATGCCTAGAAAAGCCTTATTACTCGGTTTAAATGCCTTTATAATCCCATTATTGAATTTATTTTGAATTTTTTTTTACATTTTTTGATTAAAACAGAATGTAATTGATTGTTTACCTCGGGAAACATGGAGCGAAAGCCATCCATAGTCAAGAAAAGTTCATTTACAGTCACTTATGCCTAGCAAAGCCTTATTATTCGGTTTAAATGCCTTTATAATCCCATTATTGAATTTATTTTGAATTTTTTTTACATTTTTTGATTAAAACAGATTGTAATTGATTGTTTGCCTCGGGAAACATGGAGCGAAAGCCATCCATAGTCAAGAAAAGTTCATTTACAGTCACTTATGCCTAGCAAAGCCTTATTACTCTGTTTAAATGTCTTTATAATCCCATAATTGAATTTATTTTGAATTTTTTTTACATTTTTTGATTAAAACATATTGTAATTGATTGTTTGCCTCGGGAAACATGGAGCGAAAGCCATCCATAGTCAAGAAAAGTTCATTTACAGTCACTTATGCCTAGCAAAGCCTTATTACTCGGTTTAAATGCCTTTATAATCCCATTATTGAATTTATTTTGAATTTTTTTTACATTTTTTGATTAAAACAGATTGTAATTGATTGTTTGCCTCGGGAAACATGGAGCGAAAGCCATCCATAGTCAAGAAAAGTTCATTTACAGTCACTTATGCCTAGCAAAGCCTTATTACTCTGTTTAAATGTCTTTATAATCCCATTATTGAATTTATTTTGAATTTTTTTTACATTTTTTGATTAAAACATATTGTAATTGATTGTTTGCCTCGGGAAACGTGGAGTGAAAGCCATCCATTGTCAAGAAAAGATCATTTATAGTCACTCATGCCTAGAAAAGCCTTATTACTCGGTTTAAATGCCTTTATAATCCCATTATTGAATTTATTTTGATTTTTTTTTACATTTTTTGATTAAAACAGATTGTAATTGATTGTTTGCCTCGGGAAACGTGGAGCGAAAGCCATCCATTGTCAAGAAAAGATCATTTATAGCCACTCATGCCTAGAAAAGCCTTATTACTCGGTTTAAATGCCTTTATAATCCCATTATTGAATTTATTTTGAATTGTTTTTACATTTTTTGATTAAAACAGATTGTAATTGATTGTTTGGCTCGGGAAACATGGAGCGAAAACCATCCATTGTCAAGAAAAGATCATTTATAGTCACTC
Source organism: Theobroma cacao (assembly GCF_053813885.1). Lineage (NCBI taxonomy): Eukaryota > Viridiplantae > Streptophyta > Magnoliopsida > Malvales > Malvaceae > Theobroma > Theobroma cacao. The sequence goes on along the minus strand of NC_142645.1, from coordinate 28,070,001 downwards.
ATGCCTAGAAAAGCCTTATTACTTGGTTTAAATGCCTTTATAATCCGATTATTGAATTTATTTTGAATTTTTTTTACATTTTTTGATTAAAACAGATTGTAATTGATTGTTTACCTCGGGAAACATGGAGCGAAAGCCATCCATAGTCAAGAAAAGTTCATTTATAGTCACTTATGCCTAGCAAAGCCTTATTACTCGGTTTAAATGCCTTTATAATCCCATTATTGAATTTATTTTGAATTGTTTTTATATTTTTTGATTAAAACAGATTGTAATTGACTGTTTGCCGTGGGAAACATGGAGCGAAAGCCATCCATTGTCAAGAAAAGATCATTTATAGTCACTCATGCCTAGAAAAGCCTTATTACTTGGTTTAAATGCCTTTATAATCCCATTATTGAAGTTATTCTGAATTGTTGTTATATTTTTTGATTAAAACAGATTGTAATTGATTGTTTGCCTTGGGAAACATGGAGCGAAGGCCATCCATCGTCAAGAAAAGTTCATTTATAGTCACTCATGCCTACAAAAGCCTTAATACTCGTTTTAAATGCTTTTATAATCCCATAATTGAATTTAAGTTGAATCTTTTTACATTTTTTGATTAAAACAGATTCTAATTGATTGTTTGCCCCGGGAAACGTGGAGTGAAAGCCATCCATTGTCAAGAAAATATCATTTATAGTCACTCATGCCTAGAAAAGCCTTATTACTCGGTTTAAATGCCTTTATAATCGCATTATTGAATTTATTTTGAATTTTTTTTACATTTTTTGATTAAAACAGATTGTAATTGATTGTTTGCCTCGGGAAACATGGAGCGAAAGCCATCCATAGTCCAGAAAAGTTCATTTATTGTCACTTATGCCTAGCAAAGCCTTATTACTCGGTTTAAATGCCTTTATAATCCCATTATTGAATTTATTTTGAATTGTTTTTACATTTTTTGATTAAAACAGATTGTAATTGATTGTTTGCCTCGGGAAACATGGAGCGAAAGCCATCCATAGTCCAGAAAAGTTCATTTATAGTCACTTATGCCTAGCAAAGCCTTATTACTCGGTTTAAATGCCTTTATAATCGCATTATTGAATTTATTTTTTTTACATTTTTTGATTAAAACAGATTGTAATTGATTGTTTGCCTCGGGAAACATGGAGCGAAAGCCATCCATAGTCCAGAAAAGTTCATTTATAGTCACTTATGCCTAGCAAAGCCTTATTACTCGATTTAAATGCCTTTATAATCCCATTATTGAATTTCTTTTGAATTTTTTTTACATTTTTTGATTAAAACAGATTGTAATTGATTGTTTACCTCGGGAAACATGGAGAGAAAGCCATCCATAGTCAAGAAAAGTTCATTTATAGTCACTTATGCCTAGCAAAGCCTTATTACTCGGTTTAAACGCCTTTATAATCCCATTATTGAATTTATTTTGAATTGTTTTTACATTTTTTGATTAAAACAGATTGTAATTGATTGTTTGCCTCGGGAAATATGGAGCGAAAGCTATCTATTGTCAAGAAAAGATCATTTATAGCCACTCATGCCTAGAAAAGCCTTATTACTCGGTTTAAATGCCTTTATAATCCCATTATTGAATTTATTTTGAATTTTTTTTACATTTTTTGATTAAAACAGATTGTAATTGATTGTTTGCCTCGGGAAACATGGAGCGAAAGCCATCCATAGTCCAGAAAAGTTCATTTATAGTCACTTATGCCTAGCAAAGCCTTATTACTCGGTTTAAATGCCTTTATAATCCCATTATTGAATTTATTTTGAATTGTTTTTACATTTTTTGATTAAAACAGATTGTAATTGATTGTTTGCCTCGGGAAACATGGAGCGAAAGCCATCCATTGTCAAGAAAAGATCATTTATAGCCACTCATGCCTAGAAAAGCCTTATTACTCGGTTTAAATGCCTTTATAATCCCATTATTGAATTTATTTTGAATTGTTTTTACATTTTTTTATTAAAACAGATTGTAATTGATTGTTTGCCTCGGGAAACATGGAGCGAAAGCCATCCATAGTCCAGAAAAGTTCATTTATAGTCACTTATGCCTAGCAAAGCCTTATTACTCGGTTTAAATGCCTTTATAATCGCATTATTGAATTTATTTTTTTTACATTTTTTGATTAAAACAGATTGTAATTGATTGTTTGCCTCGGGAAACATGGAGCGAAAGCCATCCATAGTCCAGAAAAGTTCATTTATAGTCACTTATGCCTAGCAAAGCCTTATTACTCGATTTAAATGCCTTTATAATCCCATTATTGAATTTCTTTTGAATTTTTTTTACATTTTTTGATTAAAACAGATTGTAATTGATTGTTTACCTCGGGAAACATGGAGAGAAAGCCATCCATAGTCAAGAAAAGTTCATTTATAGTCACTTATGCCTAGCAAAGCCTTATTACTCGGTTTAAACGCCTTTATAATCCCATTATTGAATTTATTTTGAATTGTTTTTACATTTTTTGATTAAAACAGATTGTAATTGATTGTTTGCCTCGGGAAATATGGAGCGAAAGCTATCTATTGTCAAGAAAAGATCATTTATAGCCACTCATGCCTAGAAAAGCCTTATTACTCGGTTTAAATGCTTTTATAATCCCATTATTGAATTTATTTTGAATTGTTTTTACATTTTTTGATTAAAACAGATTGTAATTGATTGTTTGCCTCGGGAAACATGGAGCGAAAGCCATCCATTGTCAAGAAAAGTTCATTTATAGTCACTTATGCCTAGCAAAGCCTTATTACTCGGTTTAAATGCCTGTATAATCCCATTATTGAATTTATTTTGAATTGTTTTTACATTTTTTGATTAAAACAGATTGTAATTGATTGTTTGCCTCGGGAAACATGGAGCGAAACCCATCCATTGTCAAGAATAGATCATTTATAGTCACTCATGCCTAGAAAAGCCTTATTACTCGGTTTAAATGCTTTTATAATCCCATTATTGAATTTATTTTGAATTTTTTTTACATTTTTTTAATAAAACAGATTGTAATTGATTGTTTGCCTCGGGAAACATGGAGCGAAAGCCATCCATAGTCAAGAAAAGTTCATTTACAGTCACTTATGCCTAGCAAAGCCTTATTACTCTGTTTAAATGTCTTTATAATCCCATTATTGAATTTATTTTGAATTTTTTTTACATTTTTTGATTAAAACATATTGTAATTGATTGTTTGCCTCGGGAAACATGGAGCGAAAGCCATCCATAGTCAAGAAAAGTTCATTTACAGTCACTTATGCCTAGCAAAGCCTTATTACTCGGTTTAAATGCCTTTATAATCCCATTATTGAATTTATTTTGAATTTTTTTTACATTTTTTGATTAAAACAGATTGTAATTGATTGTTTGCCTCGGGAAACATGGAGCGAAAGCCATCCATAGTCAAGAAAAGTTCATTTACAGTCACTTATGCCTAGCAAAGCCTTATTACTCTGTTTAAATGCCTTTATAATCCCATTATTGAATTTATTTTGAATTTTTTTAACATTTTTTGATTAAAACATATTGTAATTGATTGTTTGCCTCGGGAAACATGGAGCAAAACCCATCCATTGTCAAGAATAGATCATTTATAGTCACTCATGCCTAGAAAAGCCTTATTACTCGGTTTAAATGCTTTTATAATCCCATTATTGAATTTATTTTGAATTGTTTTTACATTTTTTGATTAAAACAGATTGTAATTGATTGTTTGCCTCGGGAAACATGGAGCGAAAGCCATCCATTGTCAAGAAAAGATCATTTATAGCCACTCATGCCTAGAAAAGCCTTATTACTCGGTTTAAATGCCTTTATAATCCCATTATTGAATTTATTTTGAATTGTTTTTACATTTTTTTATTAAAACAGATTGTAATTGATTGTTTGCCTCGGGAAACATGGAGCGAAAGCCATCCATTGTCAAGAATAGATCATTTATAGTCACTCATGCCTAGAAAAGCCTTATTAGTCGGTTTAAATGCTTTTATAATCCCATTATTGAATTTATTTTGAATTGTTTTTACATTTTTTGATTAAAACAGATTGTAATTGATTGTTTGCCTCGGGAAACATGGAGCGAAAGCCATCCATTGTCAAGAAAAGTTCATTTATAGTCACTTATGCCTAGCAAAGCCTTATTACTCGGTTTAAATGCCTTTATAATCCCATTATTGAATTTATTTTGAATTGTTTTTACATTTTTTGATTAAAACAGATTGTAATTGATTGTTTGCCTCGGGAAACATGGAGCGAAACCCATCCATTGTCAAGAATAGATCATTTATAGTCACTCATGCCTAGAAAAGCCTTATTACTCGGTTTAAATGCTTTTATAATCCCATTATTGAATTTATTTTGAATTTTTTTTACATTTTTTTAATAAAACAGATTGTAATTGATTGTTTGCCTCGGGAAACATGGAGCGAAAGCCATCCATAGTCAAGAAAAGTTCATTTACAGTCACTTATGCCTAGCAAAGCCTTATTACTCGGTTTAAATGCCTTTATAATCCCATTATTGAATTTATTTTGAATTTTTTTTACATTTTTTGATTAAAACAGATTGTAATTGATTGTTTGCCTCGGGAAACATGGAGCGAAAGCCATCCATAGTCAAGAAAAGTTCATTTACAGTCACTTATGCCTAGCAAAGCCTTATTACTCTGTTTAAATGTCTTTATAATCCCATTATTGAATTTATTTTGAATTTTTTTTACATTTTTTGATTAAAACATATTGTAATTGATTGTTTGCCTCGGGAAACATGGAGCGAAAGCCATCCATAGTCAAGAAAAGTTCATTTACAGTCACTTATGCCTAGCAAAGCCTTATTACTCGGTTTAAATGCCTTTATAATCCCATTATTGAATTTATTTTGAATTTTTTTTACATTTTTTGATTAAAACAGATTGTAATTGATTGTTTGCCTCGGGAAACATGGAGCGAAAGCCATCCATAGTCAAGAAAAGTTCATTTACAGTCACTTATGCCTAGCAAAGCCTTATTACTCTGTTTAAATGCCTTTATAATCCCATTATTGAATTTATTTTGAATTTTTTTAACATTTTTTGATTAAAACATATTGTAATTGATTGTTTGCCTCGGGAAACATGGAGCAAAACCCATCCATTGTCAAGAATAGATCATTTATAGTCACTCATGCCTAGAAAAGCCTTATTACTCGGTTTAAATGCTTTTATAATCCCATTATTGAATTTATTTTGAATTGTTTTTACAGTTTTTGATTAAAACAGATTGTAATTGATTGTTTGCCTCGGGAAACATGGAGCGAAAGCCATCCATTGTCAAGAAAAGTTCATTTATAGTCACTCATGCCTAGAAAAGCCTTATTACTCGGTTTAAATGCCTTTATAATCCCATTATTGAAGTTATTTTGAATTGTTTTTATATTTTTTGATTAAAACAGATTGTAATTGATGGTTTGCCTTGGGAAACATGGAGCGAAAGCCATCCATCGTGAAGAAAAGTTCATTTATAGTCACTCATGCCTAGAAAAGCCTTAATACTCGTTTTAAATGCTTTTATAATCCCATAATTGAATTTAATTTGAATCTTTTTACATTTTTTGATTAAAACAGATTCTAATTGATTGGTTGCCTCGGGAAACGTGGAGTGAAAGCCATCCATTGTCAAGAAAAGATCATTTATCGTCACTCATGCCTAGAAAAGCCTTAGTACTCGGTTTAAATGCCTTTATAATCCCATTATTGAATTTATTTTGAATTTTTTTTACATTTTTTGATTAAAACAGATTGTAATTGATTGTTTGCCTCGGGAAACATGGAGCGAAAGCCATCCATTGTCAAGAAAAGATCATTTATAGCCACTCATGCCTAGAAAAGCCTTATTACTCTGTTTAAATGCCTTTATAATCCCATTATTGAATTTATTTTGAATTGTTTTTACATTTTTTTAATTAAAACAGATTGTAATTGATTGTTTGCCTCGGGAAACATGGAGCGAAAACCATCCATTGTTAAGAAAAGATCATTTATAGTCACCCATGCCTAGAAAAGCCTTATTACTCGGTTTAAATGCCTTTATAATCCCATTATTGAATTTATTTTGAATTTTTTTTAGATTTTTTGATTAAAATAGATTGTAATTGATTGTTTACCTCGGGAAACATGGAGCGAAAGCCATCCATAGTCAAGAAAAGTTCATTTATAGTCACTTATGCCTAGCAAAGCCTTATTACTCGGTTTAAATGCCTTTATAATCCCATTATTGAATTTATTTTGAATTGTTTTTATATTTTTTGATTAAAACAGATTGTAATTGACTGTTTGCCGTGGGAAACATGGACCGAAAGCCATCCATTGTTAAGAAAAGTTCATTTATAGTCACTCATGCCTAGAAAAGCCTTATTACTCGGTTTAAATGCCTTTATAATCCCATTATTGAAGTTATTTTGAATTGTTGTTATATTTTTTGATTAAAACAGATTGTAATTGATTGTTTGCCTTGGGAAACATGGAGCGAAAGCCATCCATCGTCAAGAAAAGTTCATTTATAGTCACTCATGCCTACAAAAGCCTTAATACTCGTTTTAAATGCTTTTATAATCCCATAATTGAATTTAAGTTGAATCTTTTTCCATTTTTTGATTAAAACAGATTCTAATTGATTGTTTACCTCGGGAAACGTGGAGTGAAAGCCATCCATTGTCAAGAAAAGATCATTTATAGTCACTCATGCCTAGAAAAGCCTTATTACTCGGTTTAAATGCCTTTATAATCGCATTATTGAATTTATTTTGAAATTTTTTTACATTTTTTGACTGAAACAGATTGTAATTGATTGTTTGCCTCGGGAAACATGGAGCGAAAGCCATCCATAGTCAAGAAAAGTTCATTTACAGTCACTTATGCCTAGCAAAGCCTTATTACTCTGTTTAAATGCCTTTATAATCCCATTATTGAATTTATTTTGAATTTTTTTTACATTTTTTGATTAAAACATATTGTAATTGATTGTTTGCCTCGGGAAACATGGAGCGAAAGCCATCCATAGTCAAGAAAAGTTCATTTACAGTCACTTATGCCTAGCAAAGCCTTATTACTCGGTTTAAATGCCTTTATAATCCCATTATTGAATTTATTTTGAATTTTTTTTACATTTTTTGATTAAAACAGATTGTAATTGATTGTTTGCCTCGGGAAACATGGAGCGAAAGCCATCCATAGTCAAGAAAAGTTCATTTACAGTCACTTATGCCTAGCAAAGCTTTATTACTCTGTTTAAATGCCTTTATAATCCCATTATTGAATTTATTTTGAATTTTTTTTACATTTTTTGATTAAAACATATTGTAATTGATTGTTTGCCTCGGGAAACATGGAGCAAAACCCATCCATTGTCAAGAATAGATCATTTATAGTCACTCATGCCTAGAAAAGCCTTATTACTCGGTTTAAATGCTTTTATAATCCCATTATTGAATTTATTTTGAATTGTTTTTACATTTTTTGATTAAAACAGATTGTAATTGATTGTTTGCCTCGGGAAACATGGAGCGAAAGCCATCCATTGTCAAGAAAAGTTCATTTATAGTCACTCAAGCCTAGAAAAGCCTTATTACTCGGTTTAAATGCCTTTATAATCCCATTATTGAAGTTATTTTGAATTGTTTTTATATTTTTTGATTAAAACAGATTGTAATTGATGGTTTGCCTTGGGAAACATGGAGCGAAAGCCATCCATCGTGAAGAAAAGTTCATTTATAGTCACTCATGCCTAGAAAAGCCTTAATACTCGTTTTAAATGCTTTTATAATCCCATAATTGAATTTCATTTGAATCTTTTTACATTTTTTGATTAAAACAGATTCTAATTGATTGGTTGCCTCGGGAAACATGGAGTGAAAGCCATCCATTGTCAAGAAAAGATCATTTATAGTCACTCATGCCTAGAAAAGCCTTAGTACTCGGTTTAAATGCCTTTATAATCCCATTATTGAATTTATTTTGAATTTTTTTTACATTTTTTGATTAAAACAGATTGTAATTGATTGTTTGTCTCGGGAAACATGGAGCGAAAGCCATCCATTGTCAAGAAAAGATCATTTATAGCCACTCATGCCTAGAAAAGCCTTATTACTCTGTTTAAATGCCTTTATAATCCCATTATTGAATTTATTTTGAATTGTTTTTACATTTTTTTAATTAAAACATATTGTAATTGATTGTTTGCCTCGGGAAACATGGAGCGAAAACCATCCATTGTTAAGAAAAGATCATTTATAGTCACCCATGCCTAGAAAAGCCTTATTACTCGGTTTAAATGCCTTGATAATCCCATTATTGAATTTATTTTGAATTTTTTTTAGATTTTTTGATTAAAACAGATTGTAATTGATTGTTTACCTCGGGAAACATGGAGCGAAAGCCATCCATAGTCAAGAAAAGTTCATTTATAGTCACTTATGCCTAGCAAAGCCTTATTACTCGGTTTAAATGCCTTTATAATCCCATTATTGAATTTATTTTGAATTGTTTTTATATTTTTTGATTAAAACAGATTGTAATTGACTGTTTGCCGTGGGAAACATGGACCGAAAGCCATCCATTGTCAAGAAAAGTTCATTTATAGTCACTCATGCCTAGAAAAGCCTTATTACTCGGTTTAAATGCCTTTATAATCCCATTATTGAAGTTATTTTGAATTGTTGTTATATTTTTTAATTAAAACAGATTGTAATTGATTGTTTGCCTTGGGAAACATGGAGCGAAAGCCATCCATCGTCAAGAAAAGTTCATTTATAGTCACTCATGCCTACAAAAGCCTTAATACTCGTTTTAAATGCTTTTATAATCCCATAATTGAATTTAAGTTGAATCTTTTTACATTTTTTGATTAAAACAGATTCTAATTGATTGTTTGCCTCGGGAAACGTGGAGTGAAAGCCATCCATTGTCAAGAAAAGATCATTTATAGTCACTCATGCCTAGAAAAGCCTTATTACTCGGTTTAAATGCCTTTATAATCGCATTATTGAATTTATTTTGAAATTTTTTTACATTTTTTGACTGAAACAGATTGTAATTGATTGTTTGCCTCGGGAAACATGGAGCGAAAGCCATCCATAGTCAAGAAGAGTTCATTTATAGTCACTTATGCCTAGCAAAGCCTTATTACTCGGTTTAAATGCCTTTATAATCCCATTATTGAATTTATTTTGATTTGTTTTTATATTTTTTGATTAAAACAGATTGTAATTGACTGTTTGCCTCGGGAAACATGGAGCGAAAGCCATCCATTGTCAAGAAAAGATCATTTATAGCCACTCATGCCTAGAAAAGCCTTATTACTCGGTTTAAATGCCTTTATAATCCCGTTTTTGAATTTATTTTGAATTGTTTTTACATTTTTTGATTAAAACAGATTGTAATTGATTGTTTGCCTCGGGAAACATGGAGCGAAAACCATCCATTGTCAAGAAAAGATCATTTATAGTCACTCATGCCTAGAAAAGCCTTATTACTCGGTTTAAATGCCTTTATAATCCCATTATTGAATTTATTTTGAATTTTTTTTACATTTTTTGATTAAAACAGATTGCAATTGATTGTCTACCTCGGGAAACATGGAGCGAAAGCCATCCATAGTCAAGAAAACTTCATTTACAGTCACTTATGCCTAGCAAAGCCTTATTACTCGGTTTAAATGCCTTTATAATCCCATTATTGAATTTATTTTGAATTTTTTTTACATTTTTTGATTAAAACATATTGTAATTGATTGTTTGCCTCGGGAAACATGGAGCAAAACCCATCCATTGTCAAGAATAGATCATTTATAGTCACTCATGCCTAGAAAAGCCTTATCACTCGGTTTAAATGCTTTTATAATCCCATTATTGAATTTATTTTGAATTTTTTTTACATTTTTTTAATAAAACAGACTGTAATTGATTGTTTGCCTCGGGAAACATGGAGCGAAAGCCATCCATAGTCAAGAAAAGTTCATTTATAGTCACTTATGCCTAGCAAAGCCTTATTACTCGGTTTAAATGCCTTTATAATCCCATTATTGAATTTATTTTGAATTGTTTTTACATTTTTTGATTAAAACAGATTGTAATTGATTGTTTGCCTCGGGAAACATGGAGCGAAAGCCATCCATTGTCAAGAAAAGATCATTTATAGCCACTCATGCCTAGAAAAGCCTTATTACTCGGTTTAAATGCCTTTATAATCCCATTATTGAATTTATTTTGAATTGTTTTTACATTTTTTGATTAAAACAGATTGTAATTGATTGTTTGCCTCTGGAAACATGGAGCGAAAACCATCCATTGTCAAGAAAAGATCATTTATAGTCACTCATGCCTAGAAAAGCCTTATTACACGGTTTAAATGCCTTTATAATCCCATTATTGAATTAATCTTGAATTTTTTTTACATTTTTTGATTAAAACAGATTGTAATTGATTGTTTACCTCGGGAAACATGGAGCGAAAGCCATCCATAGTCAAGAAAAGTTCATTTATAGTCACTTATGCCTAGCAAAGCCTTATTACTCGGTTTAAATGCCTTTATAATCCCATTATTGAATTTATTTTGAATTGTTTTTACATTTTTTGATTAAAACAGATTGTAATTGATTGTTTGCCTCGGCAAACATGGAGCGAAAGCCATCCATAGTCAAGAAAAGTTCATTTATAGTCACTTATGCCTAGCAAAGCCTTATTACTCGGTTTAAATGCTTTTATAATCCCATTATTGAATTTATTTTGAATTGTTTTTATATTTTTTGATTAAAACAGATTGTAATTGACTGTTTGCCGTGGGAAACATGGACCGAAAGCCATCCATTGTCAAGAAAAGATCATTTATAGTCACTCATGCCTAGAAAAGCCTTATTACTCGGTTTAAATGCCTTTATAATCCCATTATTGAAGTTATTTTGAATTGTTTTTATATTTTTTGATTAAAACATATTGTAATTGATTGTTTGCCTTGGGAAACATGGAGCGAAAGCCATCCATCGTCAAGAAAAGTTCATTTATAGTTACTCATGCCTACAAAAGCCTTAATACTCGTTTTAAATGCTTTTATAATCCCATAATTGAATTTCACTTGAATCTTTTTACATTTTTTGATTAAAACAGATTCTAATTGATTGTTTGCCTCGGGAAACGTGGAGTGAAAGCCATCCATTGTCAAGAAAAGATCATTTATAGTCACTCATGCCTAGAAAAGCCTTATTACTCGGTTTAAATGCCTTTATAATCGCATTATTGAATTTATTTTAAATTTTTTTTACATTTTTTGATAAAAACAGATTGTAATTGATTGTTTGCCTCGGCAAACATGGAGCGAAAGCCATCCATAGTCAAGAAAAGTTCATTTATAGTCACTTATGCCTAGCAAAGCCTTATTACTCGGTTTAAATGCCTTTATAATCCCATTATTGAATTTATTTTGAATTGTTTTTACATTTTTTGATTAAAACAGATTGTAATTGATTGTTTGCCTCGGGAAACATGGAGCGAAAGCCATCCATTGTCAAGAAAAGATCATTAATAGCCACTCATGCCTAGAAAAGCCTTATTACTCGGTTTAAATGCCTTTATAATCCCATTATTGAATTTATTTTGAATTGTTTTTACATTTTTTTATTAAAACAGATTGTAATTGATTGTTTGCCTCGGGAAACATGGAGCGAAAACCATCCATTGTCAAGAAAAGATCATTTATAGTCACTCATGCCTAGAAAAGCCTTATTACTCGGTTTAAATGCCTTTATAATCCCATTATTGAATTTATTTTGAATTTTTTTTACATTTTTTGATTAAAACAGATTGCAATTGATTGTCTACCTCGGGAAACATGGAGCGAAAGCCATCCATAGTCAAGAAAACTTCATTTACAGTCACTTATGCCTAGCAAAGCCTTATTACTCGGTTTAAATGCCTTTATAATCCCATTATTGAATTTATTTTGAATTTTTTTTATATTTTTTGATTAAAACATATTGTAATTGATTGTTTGCCTCGGGAAACATGGAGCAAAACCCATCCATTGTCAAGAATAGATCATTTATAGTCACTCATGCCTAGAAAAGCCTTATCACTCGGTTTAAATGCTTTTATAATCCCATTATTGAATTTATTTTGAATTTTTTTTACATTTTTTTAATAAAACAGACTGTAATTGATTGTTTGCCTCGGGAAACATGGAGCGAAAGCCATCCATAGTCAAGAAAAGTTCATTTATAGTCACTTATGCCTAGCAAAGCCTTATTACTCGGTTTAAATGCCTTTATAATCCCATTATTGAATTTATTTTGAATTGTTTTTACATTTTTTGATTAAAACAGATTGTAATTGATTGTTTGCCTCGGGAAACATGGAGCGAAAGCCATCCATTGTCAAGAAAAGATCATTTATAGCCACTCATGCCTAGAAAAGCCTTATTACTCGGTTTAAATGCCTTTATAATCCCATTATTGAATTTATTTTGAATTGTTTTTACATTTTTTGATTAAAACAGATTGTAATTGATTGTTTGCCTCTGGAAACATGGAGCGAAAACCATCCATTGTCAAGAAAAGATCATTTATAGTCACTCATGCCTAGAAAAGCCTTATTACACGGTTTAAATGCCTTTATAATCCCATTATTGAATTTATCTTGAATTTTTTTTACATTTTTTGATTAAAACAGATTGTAATTGATTGTTTACCTCGGGAAACATGGAGCGAAAGCCATCCATAGTCAAGAAAAGTTCATTTATAGTCACTTATGCCTAGCAAAGCCTTATTACTCGGTTTAAATGCCTTTATAATCCCATTATTGAATTTATTTTGAATTGTTTTTACATTTTTTGATTAAAACAGATTGTAATTGATTGTTTGCCTCGGCAAACATGGAGCGAAAGCCATCCATAGTCAAGAAAAGTTCATTTATAGTCACTTATGCCTAGCAAAGCCTTATTACTCGGTTTAAATGCTTTTATAATCCCATTATTGAATTTATTTTGAATTGTTTTTATATTTTTTGATTAAAACAGATTGTAATTGACTGTTTGCCGTGGGAAACATGGACCGAAAGCCATCCATTGTCAAGAAAAGATCATTTATAGTCACTCATGCCTAGAAAAGCCTTATTACTCGGTTTAAATGCCTTTATAATCCCATTATTGAAGTTATTTTGAATTGTTTTTATATTTTTTGATTAAAACATATTGTAATTGATTGTTTGCCTCGGGAAACATGGAGCGAAAGCCATCCATTGTCAAGAAAAGATCATTTATAGCCACTCATGCCTAGAAAAGCCTTATTACTCGGTTTAAATGCCTTTATAATCCCATTATTGAATTTATTTTGAATTGTTTTTACATTTTTTGATTAAAACAGATTCTAATTGATTGTTTGCCTCGGGAAACGTGGAGTGAAAGCCATCCATTGTCAAGAAAAGATCATTTATAGTCACTCATGCCTAGAAAAGCCTTATTACTCGGTTTAAATGCCTTTATAATCGCATTATTGAATTTATTTTAAATTTTTTTTACATTTTTTGATAAAAACAGATTGTAATTGATTGTTTGCCTCGGCAAACATGGAGCGAAAGCCATCCATAGTCAAGAAAAGTTCATTTATAGTCACTTATGCCTAGCAAAGCCTTATTACTCGGTTTAAATGCCTTTATAATCCCATTATTGAATTTATTTTGAATTGTTTTTACATTTTTTGATTAAAACAGATTGTAATTGATTGTTTGCCTCGGGAAACATGGAGCGAAAGCCATCCATTGTCAAGAAAAGATCATTAATAGCCACTCATGCCTAGCAAAGCCTTATTACTCGGTTTAAATGCCTTTATAATCCCATTATTGAATTTATTTTGAATTGTTTTTACATTTTTTTATTAAAACAGATTGTAATTGATTGTTTGCCTCGGGAAACATGGAGCGAAAACCATCCATTGTCAAGAAAAGATCATTTATAGTCACTCATGCCTAGAAAAGCCTTATTACTCGGTTTAAATGCCTTTATAATCCCATTATTGAATTTATTTTGAATTTTTTTTACATTTTTTGATTAAAACAGATTGTAATTGATTGTTTACCTCGGGAAACATGGAGCGAAAGCCATCCATAGTCAAGAAAAGTTCATTTACAGTCACTTATGCCTAGCAAAGCCTTATTACTCGGTTTAAATGCCTTTATAATCCCATTATTGAATTTATTTTGAATTTTTTTTACATTTTTTGATTAAAACATATTGTAAATGATTGTTTGCCTTGGGAAACATGGAGCAAAACCCATCCATTGTCAAGAATAGATCATTTATAGTCACTCATGCCTAGAAAAGCCTTATTACTCGGTTTAAATGCTTTTATAATCCCATTATTGAATTTATTTTGAATTGTTTTTACATTTTTTGATTAAAACAGATTGTAATTGATTGTTTGCCTCGGGAAACATGGAGCGAAAGCCATCCATTGTCAAGAAAAGTTCATTTATAGTCACTCATGCCTAGAAAAGCCTTATTACTCGGTTTAAATGCCTTTATAATCCCATTATTGAAGTTATTTTGAATTGTTTTTATATTTTTTGATTAAAACAGATTGTAATTGATTGTTTGCCTTCGGAAACATGGAGCGAAAGCCATCCATCGTCAAGAAAAGTTCATTTATAGTCACTCATGCCTAGAAAAGCCTTAATACTCGTTTTAAATGCTTTTATAATCCCATAATTGAATTTAATTTGAATCTTTTTACATTTTTTGATTAAAACAGATTCTAATTGATTGTTTGCCTCGGGAAACGTGGAGTGAAAGCCATCCATTGTCAAGAAAAGATCATTTATAGTCACTCATGCCTAGAAAAGCCTTATTACTCGGTTTAAATGCCTTTATAATCCCATTATTGAATTTATTTTGATTTTTTTTTACATTTTTTGATTAAAACAGATTGTAATTGATTGTTTGCCTCGGGAAACATGGAGCGAAAGCCATCCATTGTCAAGAAAAGATCATTTATAGCCACTCATGCCTAGAAAAGCCTTATTACTCTGTTTAAATGCCTTTATAATCCCATTATTGAATTTATTTTGAATTGTTTTTACAATTTTTGATTAAAACAGATTGTAATTGATTGTTTGCCTCGGGAAACATGGAGCGAAAACCATCCATTGTCAAGAAAAGATCATTTATAGTCACTCATGCCTAGAAAAGCCTTATTACTCGGATTAAATGCTTTTATAATCCCATTATTGAATTTATTTTGAATTGTTTTTAAATTTTTTGATTAAAACAGATTGTAATTGATTGTTTGCCTCGGGAAACATGGAGCGAAAGCCATCCATTGTCAAGAAAAGTTCATTTATAGTCACTTATGCCTAGCAAAGCCTTATTACTCGGTTTAAATGCCTTTATAATCCCATTATTGAATTTATTTTGAATTGTTTTTACATTTTTTGATTAAAACAGATTGTAATTGATTGTTTGCCTCGGGAAACATGGAGCGAAATCCATCCATTGTCAAGAAAAGATCATTTATAGCCACTCATGCCTAGAAAAGCCTTATTACTCGGTTCAAATGCCTTTATAATCCCATTATTGAATTTATTTTGAATTGTTTTTACATTTTTTGATTAAAACAGATTGTAATTGATTGTTTGCCTCGAAAAACATGGAGCGAAAACTATCCATTGTCAAGAAAAGATCATTTATAGTCACTCATGCCTAGAAAAGCCTTATTACTCGGTTTAAATGTTTTTATAATCCCATTATTGAATTTATTTTGAATTTTTTTTACTTTTTTTGATTAAAACAGATTGTAATTGATTGTTTACCTCGGGAAACATGGAGCGAAAGCCATCCAAAGTCAAGAAAAGTTCATTTATAGTCACTTATGCCTAGCAAAGCCTTATTACTCGGTTTAAATGCCTTTATAATCCCATTATTGAATTTATTTTGAATTTTTTTTACATTTTTTGATTAAAACATATTGTAATTGATTGTTTGCCTCGGGAAACATGGAGCAAAACCCATCCATTGTCAAGAATAGATCATTTATAGTCACTCATGCCTAGAAAAGCCTTATTACTCGGTTTAAATGCTTTTATAATCCCATTATTGAATTTATTTTGAATTGTTTTTAAATTTTTGATTAAAACAGATTGTAATTGATTGTTTGCCTCGGGAAACATGGAGCGAAAGCCATCCATTGTCAAGAAAAGATCATTTATAGTCACTCATGCCTAGAAAAGCCTTATTACTCGGTTTAAATGCCTTTATAATCCCATTATTGAAGTTATTTTGAATTGTTTTTATATTTTTTGATTAAAACAGATTGTAATTGATTGTTTGCCTTGGGAAACATGGAGCGAAAGCCATCCATCGTCAAGAAAAGTTCATTTATAGTTACTCATGCCTACAAAAGCCTTAATACTCGTTTTAAATGCTTTTATAATCCCATAATTGAATTTCAGTTGAATCTTTTTACATTTTTTGATTAAAACAGATTCTAATTGATTGTTTGCCTCGGGAAACGTGGAGTGAAAGCCATCCATTGTCAAGAAAAGATCATTTATAGTCACTCATGCCTAGAAAAGCCTTATTACTCGGTTTAAATGCCTTTATAATCGCATTATTGAATTTATTTTAAATTTTTTTTACATTTTTTGATAAAAACAGATTGTAATTGATTGTTTGCCTCGGCAAACATGGAGCGAAAGCCATCCATAGTCAAGAAAAGTTCATTTATAGTCACTTATGCCTAGCAAAGCCTTATTACTCGGTTTAAATGCCTTTATAATCCCATTATTGAATTTATTTTGAATTGTTTTTACATTTTTTGATTAAAACAGATTGTAATTGATTGTTTGCCTCGGGAAACATGGAGCGAAAGCCATCCATTGTCAAGAAAAGATCATTAATAGCCACTCATGCCTAGAAAAGCCTTATTACTCGGTTTAAATGCCTTTATAATCCCATTATTGAATTTATTTTGAATTGTTTTTACATTTTTTTATTAAAACAGATTGTAATTGATTGTTTGCCTCGGGAAACATGGAGCGAAAACCATCCATTGTCAAGAAAAGATCATTTATAGTCACTCATGCCTAGAAAAGCCTTATTACTCGGTTTAAATGCCTTTATAATCCCATTATTGAATTTATTTTGAATTTTTTTTACATTTTTTGATTAAAACAGATTGTAATTGATTGTTTACCTCGGGAAACATGGAGCGAAAGCCATCCATAGTCAAGAAAAGTTCATTTACAGTCACTTATGCCTAGCAAAGCCTTATTACTCGGTTTAAATGCCTTTATAATCCCATTATTGAATTTATTTTGAATTTTTTTTACATTTTTTGATTAAAACATATTGTAAATGATTGTTTGCCTTGGGAAACATGGAGCAAAACCCATCCATTGTCAAGAATAGATCATTTATAGTCACTCATGCCTAGAAAAGCCTTATTACTCGGTTTAAATGCTTTTATAATCCCATTATTGAATTTATTTTGAATTGTTTTTACATTTTTTGATTAAAACAGATTGTAATTGATTGTTTGCCTCGGGAAACATGGAGCGAAAGCCATCCATTGTCAAGAAAAGTTCATTTATAGTCACTCATGCCTAGAAAAGCCTTATTACTCGGTTTAAATGCCTTTATAATCCCATTATTGAAGTTATTTTGAATTGTTTTTATATTTTTTGATTAAAACAGATTGTAATTGATTGTTTGCCTTCGGAAACATGGAGCGAAAGCCATCCATCGTCAAGAAAAGTTCATTTATAGTCACTCATGCCTAGAAAAGCCTTAATACTCGTTTTAAATGCTTTTATAATCCCATAATTGAATTTAATTTGAATCTTTTTACATTTTTTGATTAAAACAGATTCTAATTGATTGTTTGCCTCGGGAAACGTGGAGTGAAAGCCATCCATTGTCAAGAAAAGATCATTTATAGTCACTCATGCCTAGAAAAGCCTTATTACTCGGTTTAAATGCCTTTATAATCCCATTATTGAATTTATTTTGATTTTTTTTTACATTTTTTGATTAAAACAGATTGTAATTGATTGTTTGCCTCGGGAAACATGGAGCGAAAGCCATCCATTGTCAAGAAAAGATCATTTATAGCCACTCATGCCTAGAAAAGCCTTATTACTCTGTTTAAATGCCTTTATAATCCCATTATTGAATTTATTTTGAATTGTTTTTACAATTTTTGATTAAAACAGATTGTAATTGATTGTTTGCCTCGGGAAACATGGAGCGAAAACCATCCATTGTCAAGAAAAGATCATTTATAGTCACTCATGCCTAGAAAAGCCTTATTACTCGGATTAAATGCTTTTATAATCCCATTATTGAATTTATTTTGAATTGTTTTTAAATTTTTTGATTAAAACAGATTGTAATTGATTGTTTGCCTCGGGAAACATGGAGCGAAAGCCATCCATTGTCAAGAAAAGTTCATTTATAGTCACTTATGCCTAGCAAAGCCTTATTACTCGGTTTAAATGCCTTTATAATCCCATTATTGAATTTATTTTGAATTGTTTTTACATTTTTTGATTAAAACAGATTGTAATTGATTGTTTGCCTCGGGAAACATGGAGCGAAATCCATCCATTGTCAAGAAAAGATCATTTATAGCCACTCATGCCTAGAAAAGCCTTATTACTCGGTTCAAATGCCTTTATAATCCCATTATTGAATTTATTTTGAATTGTTTTTACATTTTTTGATTAAAACAGATTGTAATTGATTGTTTGCCTCGAAAAACATGGAGCGAAAACTATCCATTGTCAAGAAAAGATCATTTATAGTCACTCATGCCTAGAAAAGCCTTATTACTCGGTTTAAATGTTTTTATAATCCCATTATTGAATTTATTTTGAATTTTTTTTACTTTTTTTGATTAAAACAGATTGTAATTGATTGTTTACCTCGGGAAACATGGAGCGAAAGCCATCCAAAGTCAAGAAAAGTTCATTTATAGTCACTTATGCCTAGCAAAGCCTTATTACTCGGTTTAAATGCCTTTATAATCCCATTATTGAATTTATTTTGAATTTTTTTTACATTTTTTGATTAAAACATATTGTAATTGATTGTTTGCCTCGGGAAACATGGAGCAAAACCCATCCATTGTCAAGAATAGATCATTTATAGTCACTCATGCCTAGAAAAGCCTTATTACTCGGTTTAAATGCTTTTATAATCCCATTATTGAATTTATTTTGAATTGTTTTTAAATTTTTGATTAAAACAGATTGTAATTGATTGTTTGCCTCGGGAAACATGGAGCGAAAGCCATCCATTGTCAAGAAAAGATCATTTATAGTCACTCATGCCTAGAAAAGCCTTATTACTCGGTTTAAATGCCTTTATAATCCCATTATTGAAGTTATTTTGAATTGTTTTTATATTTTTTGATTAAAACAGATTGTAATTGATTGTTTGCCTTGGGAAACATGGAGCGAAAGCCATCCATCGTCAAGAAAAGTTCATTTATAGTTACTCATGCCTACAAAAGCCTTAATACTCGTTTTAAATGCTTTTATAATCCCATAATTGAATTTCAGTTGAATCTTTTTACATTTTTTGATTAAAACAGATTCTAATTGATTGTTTGCCTCGGGAAACGTGGAGTGAAAGCCATCCATTGTCAAGAAAAGATCATTTATAGTCACTCATGCCTAGAAAAGCCTTATTACTCGGTTTAAATGCCTTTATAATCGCATTATTGAATTTATTTTAAATTTTTTTTACATTTTTTGATAAAAACAGATTGTAATTGATTGTTTGCCTCGGCAAACATGGAGCGAAAGCCATCCATAGTCAAGAAAAGTTCATTTATAGTCACTTATGCCTAGCAAAGCCTTATTACTCGGTTTAAATGCCTTTATAATCCCATTATTGAATTTATTTTGAATTGTTTTTACATTTTTTGATTAAAACAGATTGTAATTGATTGTTTGCCTCGGGAAACATGGAGCGAAAGCCATCCATTGTCAAGAAAAGATCATTAATAGCCACTCATGCCTAGAAAAGCCTTATTACTCGGTTTAAATGCCTTTATAATCCCATTATTGAATTTATTTTGAATTGTTTTTACATTTTTTTATTAAAACAGATTGTAATTGATTGTTTGCCTCGGGAAACATGGAGCGAAAACCATCCATTGTCAAGAAAAGATCATTTATAGTCACTCATGCCTAGAAAAGCCTTATTACTCGGTTTAAATGCCTTTATAATCCCATTATTGAATTTATTTTGAATTTTTTTTACATTTTTTGATTAAAACAGATTGTAATTGATTGTTTACCTCGGGAAACATGGAGCGAAAGCCATCCATAGTCAAGAAAAGTTCATTTACAGTCACTTATGCCTAGCAAAGCCTTATTACTCGGTTTAAATGCCTTTATAATCCCATTATTGAATTTATTTTGAATTTTTTTTACATTTTTTGATTAAAACATATTGTAAATGATTGTTTGCCTCGGGAAACATGGAGCAAAACCCATCCATTGTCAAGAATAGATCATTTATAGTCACTCATGCCTAGAAAAGCCTTATTACTCGGTTTAAATGCTTTTATAATCCCATTATTGAATTTATTTTGAATTGTTTTTACATTTTTTGATTAAAACAGATTGTAATTGATTGTTTGCCTCGGGAAACATGGAGCGAAAGCCATCCATTGTCAAGAAAAGTTCATTTATAGTCACTCATGCCTAGAAAAGCCTTATTACTCGGTTTAAATGCCTTTATAATCCCATTATTGAAGTTATTTTGAATTGTTTTTATATTTTTTGATTAAAACAGATTGTACTTGATTGTTTGCCTTCGGAAACATGGAGCGAAAGCCATCCATCGTCAAGAAAAGTTCATTTATAGTCACTCATGCCTAGAAAAGCCTTAATACTCGTTTTAAATGCTTTTATAATCCCATAATTGAATTTAATTTGAATCTTTTTACATTTTTTGATTAAAACAGATTCTAATTGATTGTTTGCCTCGGGAAACGTGGAGTGAAAGCCATCCATTGTCAAGAAAAGATCATTTATAGTCACTCATGCCTAGAAAAGCCTTATTACTCGGTTTAAATGCCTTTATAATCCCATTATTGAATTTATTTTGATTTTTTTTTACATTTTTTGATTAAAACAGATTGTAATTGATTGTTTGCCTCGGGAAACATGGAGCGAAAGCCATCCATTGTCAAGAAAAGATCATTTATAGCCACTCATGCCTAGAAAAGCCTTATTACTCTGTTTAAATGCCTTTATAATCCCATTATTGAATTTATTTTGAATTGTTTTTACAATTTTTGATTAAAACAGATTGTAATTGATTGTTTGCCTCGGGAAACATGGAGCGAAAACCATCCATTGTCAAGAAAAGATCATTTATAGTCACTCATGCCTAGAAAAGCCTTATTACTCGGATTAAATGCTTTTATAATCCCATTATTGAATTTATTTTGAATTGTTTTTACATTTTTTGATTAAAACAGATTGTAATTGATTGTTTGCCTCGGGAAACATGGAGCGAAAGCCATCCATTGTCAAGAAAAGTTCATTTATAGTCACTTATGCCTAGCAAAGCCTTATTACTCGGTTTAAATGCCTTTATAATCCCATTATTGAATTTATTTTGAATTGTTTTTACATTTTTTGATTAAAACAGATTGTAATTGATTGTTTGCCTCGGGAAACATGGAGCGAAATCCATCCATTGTCAAGAAAAGATCATTTATAGCCACTCATGCCTAGAAAAGCCTTATTACTCGGTTCAAATGCCTTTATAATCCCATTATTGAATTTATTTTGAATTGTTTTTACATTTTTTGATTAAAACAGATTGTAATTGATTGTTTGCCTCGAAAAACATGGAGCGAAAACTATCCATTGTCAAGAAAAGATCATTTATAGTCACTCATGCCTAGAAAAGCCTTATTACTCGGTTTAAATGTTTTTATAATCCCATTATTGAATTTATTTTGAATTTTTTTTACTTTTTTTGATTAAAACAGATTGTAATTGATTGTTTACCTCGGGAAACATGGAGCGAAAGCCATCCAAAGTCAAGAAAAGTTCATTTATAGTCACTTATGCCTAGCAAAGCCTTATTACTCGGTTTAAATGCCTTTATAATCCCATTATTGAATTTATTTTGAATTTTTTTTACATTTTTTGATTAAAACATATTGTAATTGATTGTTTGCCTCGGGAAACATGGAGCAAAACCCATCCATTGTCAAGAATAGATCATTTATAGTCACTCATGCCTAGAAAAGCCTTATTACTCGGTTTAAATGCTTTTATAATCCCAATATTGAATTTATTTTGAATTTTTTTTACATTTTTTTAATAAAACAGATTGTAATTGATTGTTTGCCTCGGGAAACATGGATCGAAAGCCATCCATAGTCAAGAAAAGTTCATTTACAGTCACTTATGCCTAGCAAAGCCTTATTACTCGGTTTAAATGCCTTTATAATCCCATTATTGAATTTATTTTGAATTTTTTTTACATTTTTAGATTAAAACAGATTGCAATTGATTGTTTACCTCGGGAAACATGGAGCGAAAGCCATCCATAGTCAAGAAAAGTTCATTTACAGTCACTTATGCCTAGCAAAGCCTTATTACTCGGTTTAAATGCCTTTATAATCCCATTATTGAATTTATTTTGAATTTTTTTTACATTTTTTGATTAAAACATATTGTAATTGATTGTTTGCCTCGGGAAACATGGAGCAAAACCCATCCATTGTCAAGAATAGATCATTTATAGTCACTCATGCCTAGAAAAGCCTTATCACTCGGTTTAAATGCTTTTATAATCCCATTATTGAATTTATTTTGAATTTTTTTTACATTTTTTTAATAAAACAGACTGTAATTGATTGTTTGCCTCAGGAAACATGGAGCGAAAGCCATCCATAGTCAAGAAAAGTTCATTTATAGTCACTTATGCCTAGCAAAGCCTTATAACTCGGTTTAAATGCCTTTATAATCCCATTATTGAATTTATTTTGAATTGTTTTTACATTTTTTGATTAAAACAGATTGTAATTGATTGTTTGCCTCGGGAAACATGGAGCGAAAGCCATCCATTGTCAAGAAAAGATCATTTATAGCCACTCATGCCTAGAAAAGCCTTATTACTCGGTTTAAATGCCTTTATAATCCCATTATTGAATTTATTTTGAATTGTTTTTACATTTTTTGATTAAAACAGATTGTAATTGATTGTTTGCCTCTGGAAACATGGAGCGAAAACCATCCATTGTCAAGAAAATATCATTTATAGTCACTCATGCCTAGAAAAGCCTTATTACACGGTTTAAATGCCTTTATAATCCCATTATTGAATTTATCTTGAATTGTTTTTACATTTTTTGATTAAAACAGATTGTAATTGATTGTTTACCTCGGGAAACATGGAGCGAAAGCCATCCATAGTCAAGAAAAGTTCATTTATAGTCACTTATGCCTAGCAAAGCCTTATTACTCGGTTTAAATGCCTTTATAATCCCATTATTGAATTTATTTTGAATTGTTTTTACATTTTTTGATTAAAACAGATTGTAATTGATTGTTTGCCTCGGCAAACATGGAGCGAAAGCCATCCATAGTCAAGAAAAGTTCATTTATAGTCACTTATGCCTAGCAAAGCCTTATTACTCGGTTTAAATGCTTTTATAATCCCATTATTGAATTTATTTTGAATTGTTTTTATATTTTTTGATTAAAACAGATTGTAATTGACTGTTTGCCATGGGAAACATGGACCGAAAGCCATCCATTGTCAAGAAAAGATCATTTATAGTCACTCATGCCTAGAAAAGCCTTATTACTCGGTTTAAATGCCTTTATAATCCCATTATTGAAGTTATTTTGAATTGTTTTTATATTTTTTGATTAAAACAGATTGTAATTTATTGTTTGCCTTGGGAAACATGGAGCGAAAGCCATCCATCGTCAAGAAAAGTTCATTTATAGTTACTCATGCCTACAAAAGCCTTAATACTCGTTTTAAATGCTTTTATAATCCCATAATTGAATTTCAGTTGAATCTTTTTACATTTTTTGATTAAAACAGATTGTAATTGATTGTTTGCCTCTGGAAACATGGAGCGAAAACCATCCATTGTCAAGAAAATATCATTTATAGTCACTCATGCCTAGAAAAGCCTTATTACACGGTTTAAATGCCTTTATAATCCCATTATTGAATTTATTTTGAATTGTTTTTACATTTTTTGATTAAAACAGATTGTAATTGATTGTTTGCCTCGGGAAACATGGAGCGAAAGCCATCCATTGTCAAGAAAAGATCATTAATAGCCACTCATGCCTAGAAAAGCCTTATTACTCGGTTTAAATGCCTTTATAATCCCATTATTGAATTTATTTTGAATTGTTTTTACATTTTTTTATTAAAACAGATTGTAATTGATTGTTTGCCTCGGGAAACATGGAGCGAAAACCATCCATTGTCAAGAAAAGATCATTTATAGTCACTCATGCCTAGAAAAGCCTTATTACTCGGTTTAAATGCCTTTATAATCCCATTATTGAATTTATTTTGAATTTTTTTTACATTTTTTGATTAAAACAGATTGTAATTGATTGTTTACCTCGGGAAACATGGAGCGAAAGCCATCCATAGTCAAGAAAAGTTCATTTACAGTCACTTATGCCTAGCAAAGCCTTATTACTCGGTTTAAATGCCTTTATAATCCCATTATTGAATTTATTTTGAATTTTTTTTACATTTTTTGATTAAAACATATTGTAAATGATTGTTTGCCTCGGGAAACATGGAGCAAAACCCATCCATTGTCAAGAATAGATCATTTATAGTCACTCATGCCTAGAAAAGCCTTATTACTCGGTTTAAATGCTTTTATAATCCCATTATTGAATTTATTTTGAATTGTTTTTACATTTTTTGATTAAAACAGATTGTAATTGATTGTTTGCCTCGGGAAACATGGAGCGAAAGCCATCCATTGTCAAGAAAAGTTCATTTATAGTCACTCATGCCTAGAAAAGCCTTATTACTCGGTTTAAATGCCTTTATAATCCCATTATTGAAGTTATTTTGAATTGTTTTTATATTTTTTGATTAAAACAGATTGTACTTGATTGTTTGCCTTCGGAAACATGGAGCGAAAGCCATCCATCGTCAAGAAAAGTTCATTTATAGTCACTCATGCCTAGAAAAGCCTTAATACTCGTTTTAAATGCTTTTATAATCCCATAATTGAATTTAATTTGAATCTTTTTACATTTTTTGATTAAAACAGATTCTAATTGATTGTTTGCCTCGGGAAACGTGGAGTGAAAGCCATCCATTGTCAAGAAAAGATCATTTATAGTCACTCATGCCTAGAAAAGCCTTATTACTCGGTTTAAATGCCTTTATAATCCCATTATTGAATTTATTTTGATTTTTTTTTACATTTTTTGATTAAAACAGATTGTAATTGATTGTTTGCCTCGGGAAACATGGAGCGAAAGCCATCCATTGTCAAGAAAAGATCATTTATAGCCACTCATGCCTAGAAAAGCCTTATTACTCTGTTTAAATGCCTTTATAATCCCATTATTGAATTTATTTTGAATTGTTTTTACAATTTTTGATTAAAACAGATTGTAATTGATTGTTTGCCTCGGGAAACATGGAGCGAAAACCATCCATTGTCAAGAAAAGATCATTTATAGTCACTCATGCCTAGAAAAGCCTTATTACTCGGATTAAATGCTTTTATAATCCCATTATTGAATTTATTTTGAATTGTTTTTACATTTTTTGATTAAAACAGATTGTAATTGATTGTTTGCCTCGGGAAACATGGAGCGAAAGCCATCCATTGTCAAGAAAAGTTCATTTATAGTCACTTATGCCTAGCAAAGCCTTATTACTCGGTTTAAATGCCTTTATAATCCCATTATTGAATTTATTTTGAATTGTTTTTACATTTTTTGATTAAAACAGATTGTAATTGATTGTTTGCCTCGGGAAACATGGAGCGAAATCCATCCATTGTCAAGAAAAGATCATTTATAGCCACTCATGCCTAGAAAAGCCTTATTACTCGGTTCAAATGCCTTTATAATCCCATTATTGAATTTATTTTGAATTGTTTTTACATTTTTTGATTAAAACAGATTGTAATTGATTGTTTGCCTCGAAAAACATGGAGCGAAAACTATCCATTGTCAAGAAAAGATCATTTATAGTCACTCATGCCTAGAAAAGCCTTATTACTCGGTTTAAATGTTTTTATAATCCCATTATTGAATTTATTTTGAATTTTTTTTACTTTTTTTGATTAAAACAGATTGTAATTGATTGTTTACCTCGGGAAACATGGAGCGAAAGCCATCCAAAGTCACGAAAAGTTCATTTATAGTCACTTATGCCTAGCAAAGCCTTATTACTCGGTTTAAATGCCTTTATAATCCCATTATTGAATTTATTTTGAATTTTTTTTACATTTTTTGATTAAAACATATTGTAATTGATTGTTTGCCTCGGGAAACATGGAGCAAAACCCATCCATTGTCAAGAATAGATCATTTATAGTCACTCATGCCTAGAAAAGCCTTATTACTCGGTTTAAATGCTTTTATAATCCCAATATTGAATTTATTTTGAATTTTTTTTACATTTTTTTAATAAAACAGATTGTAATTGATTGTTTGCCTCGGGAAACATGGATCGAAAGCCATCCATAGTCAAGAAAAGTTCATTTACAGTCACTTATGCCTAGCAAAGCCTTATTACTCGGTTTAAATGCCTTTATAATCCCATTATTGAATTTATTTTGAATTTTTTTTACATTTTTAGATTAAAACAGATTGCAATTGATTGTTTACCTCGGGAAACATGGAGCGAAAGCCATCCATAGTCAAGAAAAGTTCATTTACAGTCACTTATGCCTAGCAAAGCCTTATTACTCGGTTTAAATGCCTTTATAATCCCATTATTGAATTTATTTTGAATTTTTTTTACATTTTTTGATTAAAACATATTGTAATTGATTGTTTGCCTCGGGAAACATGGAGCAAAACCCATCCATTGTCAAGAATAGATCATTTATAGTCACTCATGCCTAGAAAAGCCTTATCACTCGGTTTAAATGCTTTTATAATCCCATTATTGAATTTATTTTGAATTTTTTTACATTTTTTTAATAAAACAGACTGTAATTGATTGTTTGCCTCAGGAAACATGGAGCGAAAGCCATCCATAGTCAAGAAAAGTTCATTTATAGTCACTTATGCCTAGCAAAGCCTTATAACTCGGTTTAAATGCCTTTATAATCCCATTATTGAATTTATTTTGAATTGTTTTTACATTTTTTGATTAAAACAGATTGTAATTGATTGTTTGCCTCGAGAAACATGGAGCGAAAGCCATCCATTGTCAAGAAAAGATCATTTATAGCCACTCATGCCTAGAAAAGCCTTATTACTCGGTTTAAATGCCTTTATAATCCCATTATTGAATTTATTTTGAATTGTTTTTACATTTTTTGATTAAAACAGATTGTAATTGATTGTTTGCCTCTGGAAACATGGAGCGAAAACCATCCATTGTCAAGAAAATATCATTTATAGTCACTCATGCCTAGAAAAGCCTTATTACACGGTTTAAATGCCTTTATAATCCCATTATTGAATTTATCTTGAATTGTTTTTACATTTTTTGATTAAAACAGATTGTAATTGATTGTTTACCTCGGGAAACATGGAGCGAAAGCCATCCATAGTCAAGAAAAGTTCATTTATAGTCACTTATGCCTAGCAAAGCCTTATTACTCGGTTTAAATGCCTTTATAATCCCATTATTGAATTTATTTTGAATTGTTTTTACATTTTTTGATTAAAACAGATTGTAATTGATTGTTTGCCTCGGCAAACATGGAGCGAAAGCCATCCATAGTCAAGAAAAGTTCATTTATAGTCACTTATGCCTAGCAAAGCCTTATTACTCGGTTTAAATGCTTTTATAATCCCATTATTGAATTTATTTTGAATTGTTTTTATATTTTTTGATTAAAACAGATTGTAATTGACTGTTTGCCGTGGGAAACATGGACCGAAAGCCATCCATTGTCAAGAAAAGATCATTTATAGTCACTCATGCCTAGAAAAGCCTTATTACTCGGTTTAAATGCCTTTATAATCCCATTATTGAAGTTATTTTGAATTGTTTTTATATTTTTTGATTAAAACAGATTGTAATTTATTGTTTGCCTTGGGAAACATGGAGCGAAAGCCATCCATCGTCAAGAAAAGTTCATTTATAGTTACTCATGCCTACAAAAGCCTTAATACTCGTTTTAAATGCTTTTATAATCCCATAATTGAATTTCAGTTGAATCTTTTTACATTTTTTGATTAAAACAGATTCTAATTGATTGTTTGCCTCGGGAAACGTGGAGTGAAAGCCATCCATTGTCAAGAAAAGATCATTTATAGTCACTCATGCCTAGAAAAGCCTTATTACTCGGTTTAAATGCCTTTATAATCGCATTATTGAATTTATTTTAAATTTTTTTTACATTTTTTGATTAAAACAGATTGTAATTGATTGTTTGCCTCGGCAAACATGGAGCGAAAGCCATCCATAGTCAAGAAAAGTTCATTTATAGTCACTTATGCCTAGCAAAGCCTTATTACTCGGTTTAAATGCCTTTATAATCCCATTATTGAATTTATTTTGAATTGTTTTTACATTTTTTGATTAAAACAGATTGTAATTGATTGTTTGCCTCGGGAAACATGGAGCGAAAGCCATCCATTGTCAAGAAAAGATCATTAATAGCCACTCATGCCTAGAAAAGCCTTATTACTCGGTTTAAATGCCTTTATAATCCCATTATTGAATTTATTTTGAATTGTTTTTACATTTTTTGATTAAAACATATTGTAAATGATTGTTTGCCTCGGGAAACATGGAGCAAAACCCATCCATTGTCAAGAATAGATCATTTATAGTCACTCATGCCTAGAAAAGCCTTATTACTCGGTTTAAATGCTTTTATAATCCCATTATTGAATTTATTTTGAATTGTTCTTACATTTTTTGATTAAAACAGATTGTAATTGATTGTTTGCCTCGGGAAACATGGAGCGAAAGCCATCCATTGTCAAGAAAAGTTCATTTATAGTCACTCATGCCTAGAAAAGCCTTATTACTCGGTTTAAATGCCTTTATAATCCCATTATTGAAGTTATTTTGAATTGTTTTTATATTTTTTGATTAAAACAGATTGTAATTGATTGTTTGCCTTGGGAAACATGGAGCGAAAGCCATCCATCGTCAAGAAAAGTTCATTTGTAGTCACTCATGCCTAGAAAAGCCTTAATACTCGTTTTAAATGCTTTTATAATCCCATAATTGAATTTAATTTGAATCTTTTTACATTTTTTGATTAAAACAGATTCTAATTGATTGTTTGCCTCGGGAAACGTGGAGTGAAAGCCATCCATTGTCAAGAAAAGATCATTTATAGTCACTCATGCCTAGAAAAGCCTTATTACTCGGTGTAAATGCCTTTATAATCCCATTATTGAATTTATTTTGATTTTTTTTACATTTTTTGATTAAAACAGATTGTAATTGATTGTTTGCCTCGGGAAACATGGAGCGAAAGCCATCCATTGTCAAGAAAAGATCATTTATAGCCACTCATGCCTAGAAAAGCCTTATTACTCGGTTTAAATGCCTTTATAATCCCATTATTGAATTTATTTTGAATTGTTTTTACATTTTTTGATTAAAACAGATTGTAATTGATTGTTTGCCTCGGGAAACATGGAGCGAAAACCATCCATTGTCAAGAAAAGATCATTTATAGTCACTCATGCCTAGAAAAGCCTTATTACTCGGATTAAATGCTTTTATAATCCCATTATTGAATTTATTTTGAATTGTTTTTACATTTTTTGATTAAAACAGACTGTAATTGATTGTTTGCCTCGGGAAACATGGAGCGAAAGCCATCCATTGTCAAGAAAAGTTCATTTATAGTCACTTATGCCTAGCAAAGCCTTATTACTCGGTTTAAATGCCTTTATAATCCCATTATTGAATTTATTTTGAATTGTTTTTACATTTTTTGATTAAAACAGATTGTAATTGATTGTTTGCCTCGGGAAACATGGAGCGAAATCCGTCCATTGTCAAGAAAAGATCATTTATAGCCACTCATGCCTAGAAAAGCCTTATTACTCGGTTCAAATGCCTTTATAATCCCATTATTGAATTTATTTTGAATTGTTTTTACATTTTTTGATTAAAACAGATTGTAATTGATTGTTTGCCTCGAAAAACATGGAGCGAAAACTATCCATTGTCAAGAAAAGATCATTTATAGTCACTCATGCCTAGAAAAGCCTTATTACTCGGTTTAAATGTTTTTATAATCCCATTATTGAATTTATTTTGAAATTTTTTTACTTTTTTTGATTAAAACAGATTGTAATTGATTGTTTACCTCGGGAAACATGGAGCGAAAGCCATCCATAGTCAAGAAAAGTTCATTTATAGTCACTTATGCCTAGCAAAGCCTTATTACTCGGTTTAAATGCCTTTATAATCCCATTATTGAATTTATTTTGAATTTTTTTTACATTTTTTGAGTAAAACATATTGTAATTGATTGTTTGCCTCGGGAAACATGGAGCAAAACCCATCCATTGTCAAGAATAGATCATTTATAGTCACTCATGCCTAGAAAAGCCTTATTACTCGGTTTAAATGCTTTTATAATCCCATTATTGAATTTATTTTGAATTTTTTTTACATTTTTTTAATAAAACAGATTGTAATTGATTGTTTGCCTCGGGAAACATGGAGCGAAAGCCATCCATAGTCAAGAAAAGTTCATTTACAGTCACTTATGCCTAGCAAAGCCTTATTACTCGGTTTAAATGCCTTTATAATCCCATTATTGAATTTATTTTGAATTGTTTTTACATTTTTTGATTAAAACAGATTGTAATTGATTGTTTGCCTCGGGAAACATGGAGCGAAAGCTATCCATTGCCAAGAAAAGATCATTTATAGCCACTCATGCTTAGAAAAGCCTTATTACTCGGTTTAAATGCCTTTATAATCCCATTATTGAATTTATTTTGAGTTTTTTTTACATTTTTTGATTAAAACAGATTGTAATTGATTGTTTGCCTCGGGAAACATGGAGCGAAAGCCATCCATAGTCAAGAAAAGTTCATTTACAGTCACTTATGCCTAGCAAAGCCTTATTACTCGGTTTAAATGCCTTTATAATCCCATTATTGAATTTATTTTGAATTTTTTTTACATTTTTTGATTAAAACAGATTGTAATTGATTGTTTGCCTCAGGAAACATGGAGCGAAAGCCATCCATAGTCAAGAAAAGTTCATTTACAGTCACTTATGCCTAGCAAAGCCTTATTACTCTGTTTAAATGCCTTTATAATCCCATTATTGAATTTATTTTGAATTTTTTTTACATTTTTTGATTAAAACATATTGTAATTGATTGTTTGCCTCGGGAAACATGGAGCAAAACCCATCCATTGTCAAGAATAGATCATTTATAGTCACTCATGCCTAGAAAAGCCTTATTACTCGGATTAAATGCTTTTATAATCCCATTATTGAATTTATTTTGAATTGTTTTTACATTTTTTGATTAAAACAGACTGTAATTGATTGTTTGCCTCGGGAAACATGGAGCGAAAGCCATCCATTGTCAAGAAAAGTTCATTTATAGTCACTTATGCCTAGCAAAGCCTTATTACTCGGTTTAAATGCCTTTATAATCCCATTATTGAATTTATTTTGAATTGTTTTTACATTTTTTGATTAAAACAGATTGTAATTGATTGTTTGCCTCGGGAAACATGGAGCGAAATCCATCCATTCTCAAGAAAAGATCATTTATAGCCACTCATGCCTAGAAAAGCCTTATTACTCGGTTCAAATGCCTTTATAATCCCATTATTGAATTTATTTTGAATTGTTTTTACATTTTTTGATTAAAACAGATTGTAATTGATTGTTTGCCTCGGGAAACATGGAGCGAAAGCCATCCATTGTCAAGAAAAGATCATTTATAGTCACTCATGCCTAGAAAAGCCTTATTACTCGGTTTAAATGCCTTTATAATCCCATTATTGAAGTTATTTTGAATTATTTTTATATTTTTTGATTAAAACAGATTGTAATTGATTGTTTGCCTTGGGAAACATGGAGCGAAAGCCATCCATCGTCAAGAAAAGTTCATTTATAGTTACTCATGCCTACAAAAGCCTTAATACTCGTTTTAAATGCTTTTATAATCCCATAATTGAATTTCAGTTGAATCTTTTTACATTTTTTGATTAAAACAGATTCTAATTGATTGTTTGCCTCGGGAAACGTGGAGTGAAAGCCATCCATTGTCAAGAAAAGTTCATTTATAGTCACTCATGCCTAGAAAAGCCTTATTACTCGGTTTAAATGCCTTTATAATCCCATTATTGAAGTTATTTTGAATTGTTTTTATATTTTTTGATTAAAACAGATTGTAATTGATTGTTTGCCTTGGGAAACATGGAGCGAAAGCCATCCATCGTCAAGAAAAGTTCATTTATAGTCACTCATGCCTAGAAAAGCCTTAATACTCGTTTTAAATGCTTTTATAATCCCATAATTGAATTTAATTTGAATCTTTTTACATTTTTTGATTAAAACAGATTCTAATTGATTGTTTGCCTCGGGAAACGTGGAGTGAAAGCCATCCATTGTCAAGAAAAGATCATTTATAGTCACTCATGCCTAGAAAAGCCTTATTACTCGGTTTAAATGCCTTTATAATCCCATTATTGAATTTATTTTGATTTTTTTTTGCATTTTTTGATTAAAACAGATTGTAATTGATTGTTTGCCTCGGGAAACATGGAGCGAAAGCCATCCATTGTCAAGAAAAGATCATTTATAGCCACACATGCCTAGAAAAGCCTTATTACTCGGTTTAAATGCCTTTATAATCCCATTATTGAATTTATTTTGAATTGTTTTTACATTTTTTGATTAAAACAGATTGTAATTGATTGTTTGCCTCGGGAAACATGGAGCGAAAACCATCCATTGTCAAGAAAAGATCATTTATAGTCACTCATGCCTAGAAAAGCCTTATTACTCGGATTAAATGCTTTTATAATCCCATTATTGAATTTATTTTGAATTGTTTTTACATTTTTTGATTAAAACAGATTGTAATTGATTGTTTGCCTCGGGAAACATGGAGCGAAAGCCATCCATTGTCAAGAAAAGTTCATTTATAGTCACTTATGCCTAGCAAAGCCTTATTACTCGGTTTAAATGCCTTTATAATCCCATTATTGAATTTATTTTGAATTGTTTTTACATTTTTTGATTAAAACAGATTGTAATTGATTGTTTGCCTCGGGAAACATGGAGCGAAATCCATCCATTGTCAAGAAAAGATCATTTATAGCCACTCATGCCTAGAAAAGCCTTATTACTCGGTTCAAATGCCTTTATAATCCCATTATTGAATTTATTTTGAATTGTTTTTACATTTTTTGATTAAAACAAAATGTAATTGATTGTTTGCCTCGAAAAACATGGAGCGAAAACTATCCATTGTCAAGAAAAGATCATTTATAGTCACTCATGCCTAGAAAAGCCTTATTACTCGGTTTAAATGTTTTTATAATCCCATTATTGAATTTATTTTGAATTTTTTTTACTTTTTTTGATTAAAACAGATTGTAATTGATTGTTTACCTCGGGAAACATGGAGCGAAAGCCATCCATAGTCAAGAAAAGTTCATTTATAGTCACTTATGCCTAGCAAAGCCTTATTACTCGGTTTAAATGCCTTTATAATCCCATTATTGAATTTATTTTAAATTTTTTTTACATTTTTTGATTAAAACATATTGTAATTGATTGTTTGCCTCGGGAAACATGGAGCAAAACCCATCCATTGTCAAGAATAGATCATTTATAGTCACTCATGCCTAGAAAAGCCTTATTACTCGGTTTAAATGCTTTTATAATCCCATTATTGAATTTATTTTGAATTTTTTTTACATTTTTTTAATAAAACAGATTGTAATTGATTGTTTGCCTCGGGAAACATGGAGCGAAAGCCATCCATAGTCAAGAAAAGTTCATTTACAGTCACTTATGCCTAGCAAAGCCTTATTACTCGGTTTAAATGCCTTTATAATCCCATTATTGAATTTATTTTGAATTGTTTTTACATTTTTTGATTAAAACAGATTGTAATTGATTGTTTGCCTCGGGAAACATGGAGCGAAAGCTATCCATTGTCAAGAAAAGATCATTTATAGCCACTCATGCCTAGAAAAGCCTTATTACTCGGTTTAAATGCCTTTATAATCCCATTATTGAATTTATTTTGAATTTTTTTTACATTTTTTGATTAAAACAGATTGTAATTGATTGTTTGCCTCGGGAAACATGGAGCGAAAGCCATCCATAGTCAAGAAAAGTTCATTTACAGTCACTTATGCCTAGCAAAGCCTTATTACTCGGTTTAAATGCCTTTATAATCCCATTATTGAATTTATTTTGAATTTTTTTTACATTTTTTGATTAAAACAGATTGTAATTGATTGTTTGCCTCAGGAAACATGGAGCGAAAGCCATCCATAGTCAAGAAAAGTTCATTTACAGTCACTTATGCCTAGCAAAGCCTTATTACTCTGTTTAAATGCCTTTATAATCCCATTATTGAATTTATTTTGAATTTTTTTTACATTTTTTGATTAAAACATATTGTAATTGATTGTTTGCCTCGGGAAACATGGAGCAAAACCCATCCATTGTCAAGAATAGATCATTTATAGTCACTCATGCCTAGAAAAGCCTTATTACTCGGTTTAAATGCTTTTATAATCCCATTATTGAATTTATTTTGAATTGTTTTTACATTTTTTGATTAAAACAGATTGTAATTGATTGTTTGCCTCGGGAAACATGGAGCGAAAGCCATCCATTGTCAAGAAAAGATCATTTATAGTCACTCATGCCTAGAAAAGCCTTATTA
This sequence comes from Theobroma cacao, assembly GCF_053813885.1. Classification (NCBI taxonomy): domain Eukaryota; kingdom Viridiplantae; phylum Streptophyta; class Magnoliopsida; order Malvales; family Malvaceae; genus Theobroma; species Theobroma cacao. The sequence continues at coordinate 28,034,894 of NC_142645.1, read as the reverse complement.
CTCGGTTTAAATGCCTTTATAATCCCATTATTGAAGTTATTTTGAATTGTTTTCATATTTTTTGATTAAAACAGATTGTAATTGATTGTTTGCCTTGGGAAACATGGAGCGAAAGCCATCCATCGTCAAGAAAAGTTCATTTATAGTTACTCATGCCTACAAAAGCCTTAATACTCGTTTTAAATGCTTTTATAATCCCACAATTGAATTTCAGATGAATCTTTTTACATTTTTTGATTAAAACAGATTCTAATTGATTGTTTGCCTCGGGAAACGTGGAGTGAAAGCCATCCATTGTCAAGAAAAGATCATTTATAGTCACTCATGCCTAGAAAAGCCTTATTACTCGGTTTAAATGCCTTTATAATCGCATTATTGAATTTATTTTAAATTTTTTTTACATTTTTTGATTAAAACATATTGTAACTGATTGTTTGCCTCGGGAAACATGGAGCGAAAGCCATCCATTGTCAAGAAAAGATCATTTATAGCCACTCATGCCTAGAAAAGCCTTATTACTCGGATTAAATGCTTTTATAATCCCATTATTGAATTTATTTTGAATTGTTTTTACATTTTTTGATTAAAACAGATTGTAATTGATTGTTTGCCTCGGGAAACATGGAGCGAAAGCCATCCATTGTCAAGAAAAGTTCATTTATAGTCACTTATGCCTAGCAAAGCCTTATTACTCGGTTTAAATGCCTTTATAATCCCATTATTGAATTTATTTTGAATTGTTTTTACATTTTTTGATTAAAACAGATTGTAATTGATTGTTTGCCTCGGGAAACATGGAGCGAAATCCATCCATTGTCAAGAAAAGATCATTTATAGCCACTCATGCCTAGAAAAGCCTTATTACTCGGTTCAAATGCCTTTATAATCCCATTATTGAATTTATTTTGAATTGTTTTTACATTTTTTGATTAAAACAGATTGTAATTGATTGTTTGCCTCGAAAAACATGGAGCGAAAACTATCCATTGTCAAGAAAAGATCATTTATAGTCACTCATGCCTAGAAAAGCCTTATTACTTGGTTTAAATGTTTTTATAATCCCATTATTGAATTTATTTTGAATTTTTTTTACTTTTTTTGATTAAAACATATTGTAATTGATTGTTTACCTCGGGAAACATGGAGCGAAAGCCATCCATAGTCAAGAAAAGTTCATTTATAGTCACTTATGCCTAGCAAAGCCTTATTACTCGGTTTAAATGCCTTTATAATCCCATTATTGAATTTATTTTGAATTTTTTTTACATTTTTTGATTAAAACATATTGTAATTGATTGTTTGCCTCGGGAAACATGGAGCAAAACCCATCCATTGTCAAGAATAGATCATTTATAGTCACTCATGCCTAGAAAAGCCTTATTACTCGGTTTAAATGCTTTTATAATCCCATTATTGAATTTATTTTGAATTTTTTTTTACATTTTTATAATAAAACAGATTGTAATTGATTGTTTGCCTCGGGAAACATGGAGCGAAAGCCATCCATAGTCAAGAAAAGTTCATTTACAGTCACTTATGCCTAGCAAAGCCTTATTACTCGGTTTAAATGCCTTTATAATCCCATTATTGAATTTATTTTGAATTGTTTTTACATTTTTTGATTAAAACAGATTGTAATTGATTGTTTGCCTCGGGAAACATGGAGCGAAAGCTATCCATTGTCAAGAAAAGATCATTTATAGCCACTCATGCCTAGAAAAGCCTTATTACTCGGTTTAAATGCCTTTATAATCCCATTATTGAATTTATTTTGAATTTTTTTTACATTTTTTGATTAAAACATATTGTAATTGATTGTTTGCCTCGGGAAACATGGAGCGAAAGCCATCCATAGTCAAGAAAAGTTCATTTACAGTCACTTATGCCTAGCAAAGCCTTATTACTCGGTTTAAATGCATTTATAATCCCATTATTGAATTTATTTTGAATTTTTTTTACATTTTTTGATTAAAACAGATTGTAATTGATTGTTTGCCTCGGGAAACATGGAGCGAAAGCCATCCATAGTCAAGAAAAGTTCATTTACAGTCACTTATGCCTAGCAAAGCCTTATTACTCGGTTTAAATGCCTTTATAATCCCATTATTGAATTTATTTTGAATTTTTTTTACATTTTTTGATTAAAACATATTGTAATTGATTGTTTACCTCGGGAAACATGGAGCGAAAGCCATCCATTGTCAAGAAAAGATCATTAATAGCCACTCATGCCTAGAAAAGCCTTATTACTCGGTTTAAATGCCTTGATAATCCCATTATTGAATTTATTTTGAATTGTTTTTACATTTTTTTATTAAAACAGATTGGAATTGATTGTTTGCCTCGGGAAACATGGAGCGAAAACCATCCATTGTCAAGAAAAGATCATTTATAGTCACTCATGCCTAGAAAAGCCTTATTACTCGGTTTAAATGCCTTTATAATCCCATTATTGAATTTATTTTGAATTTTTTTTACATTTTTTAATTAAAACAGATTGTAATTGATTGTTTACCTCGGGAAACATGGAGCGAAAGCCATCCATAGTCAAGAAAAGTTCATTTACAGTCACTTATGCCTAGCAAAGCCTTATTACTCGGTTTAAATGCCTTTATAATCCCATTATTGAATTTATTTTGAATTTTTTTTACATTTTTTGATTAAAACATATTGTAAATGATTGTTTGCCTCGGGAAACATGGAGCAAAACCCATCCATTGTCAAGAATAGATCATTTATAGTCACTCATGCCTAGAAAAGCCTTATTACTCGGTTTAAATGCTTTTATAATCCCATTATTGAATTTATTTTGAATTGTTTTTACATTTTTTGATTAAAACAGATTGTAATTGATTGTTTGCCTCGGGAAACATGGAGCGAAAGCCATCCATTGTCAAGAAAAGTTCATTTATAGTCACTCATGCCTAGAAAAGCCTTATTACTCGGTTTAAATGCCTTTATAATCCCATTATTGAAGTTATTTTGAATTGTTTTTATATTTTTTGATTAAAACAGATTGTAATTGATGGTTTGCCTTGGGAAACATGGAGCGAAAGCCATCCATCGTGAAGAAAAGTTCATTTATAGTCACTCATGCCTAGAAAAGCCTTAATACTCGTTTTAAATGCTTTTATAATCCCATAATTGAATTTAATTTGAATCTTTTTACATTTTTTGATTAAAAGAGATTCTAATTGATTGGTTGCCTCGGGAAACGTGGAGTGAAAGCCATCCATTGTCAAGAAAAGATCATTTATAGTCACTCATGCCTAGAAAAGCCTTAGTACTCGGTTTAAATGCCTTTATAATCCCATTATTGAATTTATTTTGAATTTTTTTTACATTTTTTGATTAAAACAGATTGTAATTGATTGTTTGCCTCGGGAAACATGGAGCGAAAGCCATCCATTGTCAAGAAAAGATCATTTATAGCCACTCATGCCTAGAAAAGCCTTATTACTCTGTTTAAATGCCTTTATAATCCCATTATTGAATTTATTTTGAATTGTTTTTACATTTTTTTAATTAAAACAGATTGTAATTGATTGTTTGCCTCGGGAAACATGGAGCGAAAACCATCCATTGTTAAGAAAAGATCATTTATAGTCACCCATGCCTAGAAAAGCCTTATTACTCGGTTTAAATGCCTTTATAATCCCATTATTGAATTTATTTTGAATTTTTTTTAGATTTTTTGATTAAAACAGATTGTAATTGATTGTTTACCTCGGGAAACATGGAGCGAAAGCCATCCATAGTCAAGAAAAGTTCATTTATAGTCACTTATGCCTAGCAAAGCCTTATTACTCGGTTTAAATGCCTTTATAATCCCATTATTGAATTTATTTTGAATTGTTTTTATATTTTTTGATTAAAACAGATTGTAATTGACTGTTTGCCGTGGGAAACATGGACCGAAAGCCATCCATTGTCCAGAAAAGTTCATTTACAGTCACTCATGCCTAGAAAAGCCTTATTACTCGGTTTAAATGCCTTTATAAACCCATTATTGAAGTTATTTTGAATTGTTGTTATATTTTTTGATTAAAACAGATTGTAATTGATTGTTTGCCTTGGGAAACATGGAGCGAAAGCCATCCATCGTCAAGAAAAGTTCATTTATAGTCACTCATGCCTACAAAAGCCTTAATACTCGTTTTAAATGCTTTTATAATCCCATAATTGAATTTAAGTTGAATCTTTTTCCATTTTTTGATTAAAACAGATTCTAATTGATTGTTTGCCTCGGGACACGTGGAGTGAAAGCCATCCATTGTCAAGAAAAGATCATTTATAGTCACTCATGCCTAGAAAAGCCTTATTACTCGGTTTAAATGCCTTTATAATCGCATTATTGAATTTATTTTGAAATTTTTTTACATTTTTTGACTGAAACAGATTGTAATTGATTGTTTGCCTCGGGAAACATGGAGCGAAAGCCATCCATAGTCAAGAAGAGTTCATTTATAGTCACTTATGCCTAGCAAAGCCTTATTACTCGGTTTAAATGCCTTTATAATCCCATTATTGAATTTATTTTGAATTGTTTTTATATTTTTTGATTAAAACAGATTGTAATTGACTGTTTGCCTCGGGAAACATGGAGCGAAAGCCATCCATTGTCAAGAAAAGATCATTTATAGCCACTCATGCCTAGAAAAGCCTTATTACTCGGTTTAAATGCCTTTATAATCCCGTTTTTGAATTTATTTTGAATTGTTTTTACATTTTTTGATTAAAACAGATTGTAATTGATTGTTTGACTCGGGAAACATGGAGCGAAAACCATCCATTGTCAAGAAAAGATCATTTATAGTCACTCATGCCTAGAAAAGCCTTATTACTCGGTTTAAATGCCTTTATAATCCCATTATTGAATTTATTTTGAATTTTTTTTACATTTTTTGATTAAAACAGATTGCAATTGATTGTTTACCTCGGGAAACATGGAGCGAAAGCCATCCATAGTCAAGAAAAGTTCATTTACAGTCACTTATGCCTAGCAAAGCCTTATTACTCGGTTTAAATGCCTTTATAATCCCATTATTGAATTTATTTTGAATTTTTTTTACATTTTTTGATTAAAACAGATTGTAATTGATTGTTTGCCTCGGGAAACATGGAGCGAAAGCCATCCATAGTCAAGAAAAGTTCATTTATAGTCACTTATGCCTAGCAAAGCCTTATTACTCGGTTTAAATGCCTTTATAATCCCATTATTGAATTTATTTTGAATTGTTTTTACATTTTTTGATTAAAACAGATTGTAATTGATTGTTTGCCTCGGGAAACATGGAGCGAAATCCATCCATTGTCAAGAAAAGATCATTTATAGCCACTCATGCCTAGAAAAGCCTTATTACTCGGTTCAAATGCCTTTATAATCCCATTATTGAATTTATTTTGAATTGTTTTTACATTTTTTGATTAAAACAGATTGTAATTGATTGTTTGCCTCGAAAAACATGGAGCGAAAACTATCCATTGTCAAGAAAAGATCATTTATAGTCACTCATGCCTAGAAAAGCCTTATTACTCGGTTTAAATGTTTTTATAATCCCATTATTGAATTTATTTTGAATTTTTTTTACTTTTTTTGATTAAAACATATTGTAATTGATTGTTTACCTCGGGAAACATGGAGCGAAAGCCATCCATAGTCAAGAAAAGTTCATTTATAGTCACTTATGCCTAGCAAAGCCTTATTACTCGGTTTAAATGCCTTTATAATCCCATTATTGAATTTATTTTGAATTTTTTTTACATTTTTTGATTAAAACATATTGTAATTGATTGTTTGCCTCGGGAAACATGGAGCAAAACCCATCCATTGTCAAGAATATATCATTTATAGTCACTCATGCCTAGAAAAGCCTTATTACTCGGTTTAAATGCTTTTATAATCCCATTATTGAATTTATTTTGAATTTTTTTTACATTTTTTTAATAAAACAGATTGTAATTGATTGTTTGCCTCGGGAAACATGGAGCGAAAGCCATCCATAGTCAAGAAAAGTTCATTTACAGTCACTTATGTCTAGCAAAGCCTTATTACTCGGTTTAAATGCCTTTATAATCCCATTATTGAATTTATTTTGAATTGTTTTTACATTTTTTGATTAAAACAGATTGTAATTGATTGTTTGCCTCGGGAAACATGGAGCGAAAGCTATCCATTGTCAAGAAAAGATCATTTATAGCCACTCATGCCTAGAAAAGCCTTATTACTCGGTTTAAATGCCTTTATAATCCCATTATTGAATTTATTTTGAATTGTTTTTACATTTTTTTAATTAAAACAGATTGTAATTGATTGTTTGCCTCGGGAAACATGGAGCGAAAACCATCCATTGTTAAGAAAAGATCATTTATAGTCACCCATGCCTAGAAAAGCCTTATTACTCGGTTTAAATGCCTTTATAATCCCATTATTGAATTTATTTTGAATTTTTTTTAGATTTTTTGATTAAAACAGATTGTAATTGATTGTTTACCTCGGGAAACATGGAGCGAAAGCCATCCATAGTCAAGAAAAGTTCATTTATAGTCACTTATGCCTAGCAAAGCCTTATTACTCGGTTTAAATGCCTTTATAATCCCATTATTGAATTTATTTTGAATTGTTTTTATATTTTTTGATTAAAACAGATTGTAATTGACTGTTTGCCGTGGGAAACATGGACCGAAAGCCATCCATTGTCAAGAAAAGTTCATTTATAGTCACTCATGCCTAGAAAAGCCTTATTACTCGGTTTAAATGCCTTTATAATCCCATTATTGAAGTTATTTTGAATTGTTGTTATATTTTTTGATTAAAACAGATTGTAATTGATTGTTTGCCTTGGGAAACATGGAGCGAAAGCCATCCATCGTCAAGAAAAGTTCATTTATAGTCACTCATGCCTACAAAAGCCTTAATACTCGTTTTAAATGCTTTTATAATCCCATAATTGAATTTAAGTTGAATCTTTTTCCATTTTTTGATTAAAACAGATTCTAATTAATTGTTTGCCTCGGGAAACGTGGAGTGAAAGCCATCCATTGTCAAGAAAAGATCATTTATAATCACTCATGCCTAGAAAAGCCTTATTACTCGGTTTAAATGCCTTTATCATCGCATTATTGAATTTATTTTGAAATTTTTTTACATTTTTTGACTGAAACAGATTGTAATTGATTGTTTGCCTCGGGAAACATGGAGCGAAAGCCATCCATAGTCAAGAAGAGTTCATTTATAGTCACTTATGCCTAGCAAAGCCTTATTACTCGGTTTAAATGCCTTTATAATCCCATTATTGAATTTATTTTGAATTCTTTTTATATTTTTTGATTAAAACAGATTGTAATTGACTGTTTGCCTCGGGAAACATGGAGCGAAAGCCATCCATTGTCAAGAAAAGATCATTTATAGCCACTCATGCCTAGAAAAGCCTTATTACTCGGTTTAAATGCCTTTATAATCCCGTTTTTGAATTTATTTTGAATTGTTTTTACATTTTTTGATTAAAACAGATTGTAATTGATTGTTTGCCTCGGGAAACATGGAGCGAAAACCATCCATTGTCAAGAAAAGATCATTTATAGTCACTCATGCCTAGAAAAGCCTTATTACTCGGTTTAAATGCCTTTATAATCCCATTATTGAATTTATTTTGAATTTTTTTTACATTTTTTGATTAAAACAGATTGCAATTGATTGTTTACCTCGGGAAACATGGAGCGAAAGCCATCCATAGTCAAGAAAAGTTCATTTACAGTCACTTATGCCTAGCAAAGCCTTATTACTCGGTTTAAATGCCTTTATAATCCCATTATTGAATTTATTTTGAATTTTTTTTACATTTTTTGATTAAAACAGATTGTAATTGATTGTTTGCCTCGGGAAACATGGAGCGAAAGCCATCCATAGTCAAGAAAAGTTCATTTATAGTCACTTATGCCTAGCAAAGCCTTATTGCTCGGTTTAAATGCCTTTATAATCCCATTATTGAATTTATTTTGAATTGTTTTTACATTTTTTGATTAAAACAGATTGTAATTGATTGTTTGCCTCGGGAAACATGGAGCGAAATCCATCCATTGTCAAGAAAAGATCATTTATAGCCACTCATGCCTAGAAAAGCCTTATTACTCGGTTCAAATGCCTTTATAATCCCATTATTGAATTTATTTTGAATTGTTTTTACATTTTTTGATTAAAACAGATTGTAATTGATTGTTTGCCTCGAAAAACATGGAGCGAAAACTATCCATTGTCAAGAAAAGATCATTTATAGTCACTCATGCCTAGAAAAGCCTTATTACTCGGTTTAAATGTTTTTATAATCCCATTATTGAATTTATTTTGAATTTTTTTTACTTTTTTTGATTAAAACAGATTGTAATTGATTGTTTACCTCGGGAAACATGGAGCGAAAGCCATCCATAGTCAACAAAAGTTCATTTATAGTCACTTATGCCTAGCAAAGCCTTATTACTCGGTTTAAATGCCTTTATAATCCCATTATTGAATTTATTTTGAATTTTTTTTACATTTTTTGATTAAAACATATTGTAATTGATTGTTTGCCTCGGGAAACATGGAGCAAAACCCATCCATTGTCAAGAATAGATCATTTATAGTCACTCATGCCTAGAAAAGCCTTATTACTCGGTTTAAATGCTTTTATAATCCCATTATTGAATTTATTTTGAATTTTTTTTACATTTTTTTAATAAAACAGATTGTAATTGATTGTTTGCCTCGGGAAACATGGAGCGAAAGCCATCCATAGTCAAGAAAAGTTCATTTACAGTCACTTATGCCTAGCAAAGCCTTATTACTCGGTTTAAATGCCTTTATAATCCCATTATTGAATTTATTTTGAATTGTTTTTACATTTTTTGATTAAAACAGATTGTAATTGATTGTTTGCCTCGGGAAACATGGAGCGAAAGCTATCCATTGTCAAGAAAAGATCATTTATAGCCACTCATGCCTAGAAAAGCCTTATTACTCGGTTTAAATGCCTTTATAATCCCATTATTGAATTTATTTTGAATTTTTTTTACATTTTTTGATTAAAACAGATTGTAATTGATTGTTTGCCTCGGGAAACATGGAGCGAAAGCCATCCATAGTCAAGAAAAGTTCATTTACAGTCACTTATGCCTAGCAAAGCCTTATTACTCGGTTTAAATGCCTTTATAATCCCATTATTGAATTTATTTTGAATTTTTTTTACATTTTTTGATTAAAACAGATTGTAATTGATTGTTTGCCTCAGGAAACATGGAGCGAAAGCCATCCATAGTCAAGAAAAGTTCATTTACAGTCACTTATGCCTAGCAAAGCCTTATTACTCTGTTTAAATGCCTTTATAATCCCATTATTGAATTTATTTTGAATTTTTTTTACATTTTTTGATTAAAACATATTGTAATTGATTGTTTGCCTCGGGAAACATGGAGAAAAACCCATCCATTGTCAAGAATAGATCATTTATAGTCACTCATGCCTAGAAAAGCCTTATTACTCGGTTTAAATGCTTTTATAATCCCATTATTGAATTTATTTTGAATTGTTTTTACATTTTTTGATTAAAACAGATTGTAATTGATTGTTTGCCTCGGGAAACAAGGAGCGAAAGCCATCCATTGTCAAGAAAAATTCATTTATAGTCACTCATGCCTAGAAAAGCCTTATTACTCGGTTTAAATGCCTTTATAATCCCATTATTGAAGTTATTTTGAATTGTTTTTATATTTTTTGATTAAAACAGATTGTAATTGATTGTTTGCCTTGGGAAACATGGAGCGAAAGCCATCCATCGTCAAGAAAAGTTCATTTATAGTTACTCATGCCTACAAAAGCCTTAATACTCGTTTTAAATGCTTTTATAATCCCATAATTGAATTTCAGTTGAATCTTTTTACATTTTTTGAATAAAACAGATTCTAATTGATTGTTTGCCTCGGGAAACGTGGAGTGAAAGCCATCCATTGTCAAGAAAAGATCATTTATAGTCACTCATGCCTAGAAAAGCCTTATTACTCGGTTTAAATGCCTTTATAATCGCATTATTGAATTTATTTTAAATTTTTTTTACATTTTTTGATTAAAACAGATTGTAATTGATTGTTTGCCTCGGCAAACATGGAGCGAAAGCCATCCATAGTCAAGAAAAGTTCATTTATAGTCACTTATGCCTAGCAAAGCCTTATTACTCGGTTTAAATGCTTTTATAATCCCATTATTGAATTTATTTTGAATTGTTTTTACATTTTTTGATTAAAACAGATTGTAATTGATTGTTTACCTCGGGAAACATGGAGCGAAAGCCATCCATTGTCAAGAAAAGATCATTAATAGCCACTCATGCCTAGAAAAGCCTTATTACTCGGTTTAAATGCCTTGATAATCCCATTATTGAATTTATTTTGAATTGTTTTTACATTTTTTTATTAAAACAGATTGGAATTGATTGTTTGCCTCGGGAAACATGGAGCGAAAACCATCCATTGTCAAGAAAAGATCATTTATAGTCACTCATGCCTAGAAAAGCCTTATTACTCGGTTTAAATGCCTTTATAATCCCATTATTGAATTTATTTTGAATTTTTTTTACATTTTTTAATTAAAACAGATTGTAATTGATTGTTTACCTCGGGAAACATGGAGCGAAAGCCATCCATAGTCAAGAAAAGTTCATTTACAGTCACTTATGCCTAGCAAAGCCTTATTACTCGGTTTAAATGCCTTTATAATCCCATTATTGAATTTATTTTGAATTTTTTTTACATTTTTTGATTAAAACATATTGTAAATGATTGTTTGCCTCGGGAAACATGGAGCAAAACCCATCCATTGTCAAGAATAGATCATTTATAGTCACTCATGCCTAGAAAAGCCTTATTACTCGGTTTAAATGCTTTTATAATCCCATTATTGAATTTATTTTGAATTGTTTTTACATTTTTTGATTAAAACAGATTGTAATTGATTGTTTGCCTCGGGAAACATGGAGCGAAAGCCATCCATTGTCAAGAAAAGTTCATTTATAGTCACTCATGCCTAGAAAAGCCTTATTACTCGGTTTAAATGCCTTTATAATCCCATTATTGAAGTTATTTTGAATTGTTTTTATATTTTTTGATTAAAACAGATTGTAATTGATGGTTTGCCTTGGGAAACATGGAGCGAAAGCCATCCATCGTGAAGAAAAGTTCATTTATAGTCACTCATGCCTAGAAAAGCCTTAATACTCGTTTTAAATGCTTTTATAATCCCATAATTGAATTTAATTTGAATCTTTTTACATTTTTTGATTAAAAGAGATTCTAATTGATTGGTTGCCTCGGGAAACGTGGAGTGAAAGCCATCCATTGTCAAGAAAAGATCATTTATAGTCACTCATGCCTAGAAAAGCCTTAGTACTCGGTTTAAATGCCTTTATAATCCCATTATTGAATTTATTTTGAATTTTTTTTACATTTTTTGATTAAAACAGATTGTAATTGATTGTTTGCCTCGGGAAACATGGAGCGAAAGCCATCCATTGTCAAGAAAAGATCATTTATAGCCACTCATGCCTAGAAAAGCCTTATTACTCTGTTTAAATGCCTTTATAATCCCATTATTGAATTTATTTTGAATTGTTTTTACATTTTTTTAATTAAAACAGATTGTAAATGATTGTTTGCCTCGGGAAACATGGAGCGAAAACCATCCATTGTTAAGAAAAGATCATTTATAGTCACCCATGCCTAGAAAAGCCTTATTACTCGGTTTAAATGCCTTTATAATCCCATTATTGAATTTATTTTGAATTTTTTTTAGATTTTTTGATTAAAACAGATTGTAATTGATTGTTTACCTCGGGAAACATGGAGCGAAAGCCATCCATAGTCAAGAAAAGTTCATTTATAGTCACTTATGCCTAGCAAAGCCTTATTACTCGGTTTAAATGCCTTTATAATCCCATTATTGAATTTATTTTGAATTGTTTTTATATTTTTTGATTAAAACAGATTGTAATTGACTGTTTGCCGTGGGAAACATGGACCGAAAGCCATCCATTGTCCAGAAAAGTTCATTTACAGTCACTCATGCCTAGAAAAGCCTTATTACTCGGTTTAAATGCCTTTATAAACCCATTATTGAAGTTATTTTGAATTGTTGTTATATTTTTTGATTAAAACAGATTGTAATTGATTGTTTGCCTTGGGAAACATGGAGCGAAAGCCATCCATCGTCAAGAAAAGTTCATTTATAGTCACTCATGCCTACAAAAGCCTTAATACTCGTTTTAAATGCTTTTATAATCCCATAATTGAATTTAAGTTGAATCTTTTTCCATTTTTTGATTAAAACAGATTCTAATTGATTGTTTGCCTCGGGACACGTGGAGTGAAAGCCATCCATTGTCAAGAAAAGATCATTTATAGTCACTCATGCCTAGAAAAGCCTTATTACTCGGTTTAAATGCCTTTATAATCGCATTATTGAAATTATTTTGAAATTTTTTTACATTTTTTGACTGAAACAGATTGTAATTGATTGTTTGCCTCGGGAAACATGGAGCGAAAGCCATCCATAGTCAAGAAGAGTTCATTTATAGTCACTTATGCCTAGCAAAGCCTTATTACTCGGTTTAAATGCCTTTATAATCCCATTATTGAATTTATTTTGAATTGTTTTTATATTTTTTGATTAAAACAGATTGTAATTGACTGTTTGCCTCGGGAAACATGGAGCGAAAGCCATCCATTGTCAAGAAAAGATCATTTATAGCCACTCATGCCTAGAAAAGCCTTATTACTCGGTTTAAATGCCTTTATAATCCCGTTTTTGAATTTATTTTGAATTGTTTTTACATTTTTTGATTAAAACAGATTGTAATTGATTGTTTGACTCGGGAAACATGGAGCGAAAACCATCCATTGTCAAGAAAAGATCATTTATAGTCACTCATGCCTAGAAAAGCCTTATTACTCGGTTTAAATGCCTTTATAATCCCATTATTGAATTTATTTTGAATTTTTTTTACATTTTTTGATTAAAACAGATTGCAATTGATTGTTTACCTCGGGAAACATGGAGCGAAAGCCATCCATAGTCAAGAAAAGTTCATTTACAGTCACTTATGCCTAGCAAAGCCTTATTACTCGGTTTAAATGCCTTTATAATCCCATTATTGAATTTATTTTGAATTTTTTTTACATTTTTTGATTAAAACAGATTGTAATTGATTGTTTGCCTCGGGAAACATGGAGCGAAAGCCATCCATAGTCAAGAAAAGTTCATTTATAGTCACTTATGCCTAGCAAAGCCTTATTACTCGGTTTAAATGCCTTTATAATCCCATTATTGAATTTATTTTGAATTGTTTTTACATTTTTTGATTAAAACAGATTGTAATTGATTGTTTGCCTCGGGAAACATGGAGCGAAATCCATCCATTGTCAAGAAAAGATCATTTATAGCCACTCATGCCTAGAAAAGCCTTATTACTCGGTTCAAATGCCTTTATAATCCCATTATTGAATTTATTTTGAATTGTTTTTACATTTTTTGATTAAAACAGATTGTAATTGATTGTTTGCCTCGAAAAACATGGAGCGAAAACTATCCATTGTCAAGAAAAGATCATTTATAGTCACTCATGCCTAGAAAAGCCTTATTACTCGGTTTAAATGTTTTTATAATCCCATTATTGAATTTATTTTGAATTTTTTTTACTTTTTTTGATTAAAACATATTGTAATTGATTGTTTACCTCGGGAAACATGGAGCGAAAGCCATCCATAGTCAAGAAAAGTTCATTTATAGTCACTTATGCCTAGCAAAGCCTTATTACTCGGTTTAAATGCCTTTATAATCCCATTATTGAATTTATTTTGAATTTTTTTTACATTTTTTGATTAAAACATATTGTAATTGATTGTTTGCCTCGGGAAACATGGAGCAAAACCCATCCATTGTCAAGAATATATCATTTATAGTCACTCATGCCTAGAAAAGCCTTATTACTTGGTTTAAATGCTTTTATAATCCCATTATTGAATTTATTTTGAATTTTTTTTACATTTTTTTAATAAAACAGATTGTAATTGATTGTTTGCCTCGGGAAACATGGAGCGAAAGCCATCCATAGTCAAGAAAAGTTCATTTACAGTCACTTATGCCTAGCAAAGCCTTATTACTCGGTTTAAATGCCTTTATAATCCCATTATTGAATTTATTTTGAATTGTTTTTACATTTTTTGATTAAAACAGATTGTAATTGATTGTTTGCCTCGGGAAACATGGAGCGAAAGCTATCCATTGTCAAGAAAAGATCATTTATAGCCACTCATGCCTAGAAAAGCCTTATTACTCGGTTTAAATGCCTTTATAATCCCATTATTGAATTTATTTTGAATTGTTTTTACATTTTTTTAATTAAAACATATTGTAATTGATTGTTTGCCTCGGGAAACATGGAGCGAAAACCATCCATTGTTAAGAAAAGATCATTTATAGTCACCCATGCCTAGAAAAGCCTTATTACTCGGTTTAAATGCCTTTATAATCCCATTATTGAATTTATTTTGAATTTTTTTTAGATTTTTTGATTAAAACAGATTGTAATTGATTGTTTACCTCGGGAAACATGGAGCGAAAGCCATCCATAGTCAAGAAAAGTTCATTTATAGTCACTTATGCCTAGCAAAGCCTTATTACTCGGTTTAAATGCCTTTATAATCCCATTATTGAATTTATTTTGAATTGTTTTTATATTTTTTGATTAAAACAGATTGTAATTGACTGTTTGCCGTGGGAAACATGGACCGAAAGCCATCCATTGTCAAGAAAAGTTCATTTATAGTCACTCATGCCTAGAAAAGCCTTATTACTCGGTTTAAATGCCTTTATAATCCCATTATTGAAGTTATTTTGAATTGTTGTTATATTTTTTGATTAAAACAGATTGTAATTGATTGTTTGCCTTGGGAAACATGGAGCGAAAGCCATCCATCGTCAAGAAAAGTTCATTTATAGTCACTCATGCCTACAAAAGCCTTAATACTCGTTTTAAATGCTTTTATAATCCCATAATTGAATTTAAGTTGAATCTTTTTCCATTTTTTGATTAAAACAGATTCTAATTAATTGTTTGCCTCGGGAAACGTGGAGTGAAAGCCATCCATTGTCAAGAAAAGATCATTTATAATCACTCATGCCTAGAAAAGCCTTATTACTCGGTTTAAATGCCTTTATCATCGCATTATTGAATTTATTTTGAAATTTTTTTACATTTTTTGACTGAAACAGATTGTAATTGATTGTTTGCCTCGGGAAACATGGAGCGAAAGCCATCCATAGTCAAGAAGAGTTCATTTATAGTCACTTATGCCTAGCGAAGCCTTATTACTCGGTTTAAATGCCTTTATAATCCCATTATTGAATTTATTTTGAATTCTTTTTATATTTTTTGATTAAAACAGATTGTAATTGACTGTTTGCCTCGGGAAACATGGAGCGAAAGCCATCCATTGTCAAGAAAAGATCATTTATAGCCACTCATGCCTAGAAAAGCCTTATTACTCGGTTTAAATGCCTTTATAATCCCGTTTTTGAATTTATTTTGAATTGTTTTTACATTTTTTGATTAAAACAGATTGTAATTGATTGTTTGCCTCGGGAAACATGGAGCGAAAACCATCCATTGTCAAGAAAAGATCATTTATAGTCACTCATGCCTAGAAAAGCCTTATTACTCGGTTTAAATGCCTTTATAATCCCATTATTGAATTTATTTTGAATTTTTTTTACATTTTTTGATTAAAACAGATTGCAATTGATTGTTTACCTCGGGAAACATGGAGCGAAAGCCATCCATAGTCAAGAAAAGTTCATTTACAGTCACTTATGCCTAGCAAAGCCTTATTACTCGGTTTAAATGCCTTTATAATCCCATTATTGAATTTATTTTGAATTTTTTTTACATTTTTTGATTAAAACAGATTGTAATTGATTGTTTGCCTCGGGAAACATGGAGCGAAAGCCATCCATAGTCAAGAAAAGTTCATTTATAGTCACTTATGCCTAGCAAAGCCTTATTACTCGGTTTAAATGCCTTTATAATCCCATTATTGAATTTATTTTGAATTGTTTTTACATTTTTTGATTAAAACAGATTGTAATTGATTGTTTGCCTCGGGAAACATGGAGCGAAATCCATCCATTGTCAAGAAAAGATCATTTATAGCCACTCATGCCTAGAAAAGCCTTATTACTCGGTTCAAATGCCTTTATAATCCCATTATTGAATTTATTTTGAATTGTTTTTACATTTTTTGATTAAAACAGATTGTAATTTATTGTTTGCCTCGAAAAACATGGAGCGAAAACTATCCATTGTCAAGAAAAGATCATTTATAGTCACTCATGCCTAGAAAAGCCTTATTACTCGGTTTAAATGTTTTTATAATCCCATTATTGAATTTATTTTGAATTTTTTTTACTTTTTTTGATTAAAACAGATTGTAATTGATTGTTTACCTCGGGAAACATGGAGCGAAAGCCATCCATAGTCAACAAAAGTTCATTTATAGTCACTTATGCCTAGCAAAGCCTTATTACTCGGTTTAAATGCCTTTATAATCCCATTATTGAATTTATTTTGAATTTTTTTTACATTTTTTGATTAAAACATATTGTAATTGATTGTTTGCCTCGGGAAACATGGAGCAAAACCCATCCATTGTCAAGAATATATCATTTATAGTCACTCATGCCTAGAAAAGCCTTATTACTCGGTTTAAATGCTTTTATAATCCCATTATTGAATTTATTTTGAATTTTTTTTACATTTTTTTAATAAAACAGATTGTAATTGATTGTTTGCCTCGGGAAACATGGAGCGAAAGCCATCCATAGTCAAGAAAAGTTCATTTACAGTCACTTATGCCTAGAAAAGCCTTATTACTCGGTTTAAATGCCTTTATAATCCCATTATTGAATTTATTTTGAATTGTTTTTACATTTTTTGATTAAAACAGATTGTAATTGATTGTTTGCCTCGGGAAACATGGAGCGAAAGCTATCCATTGTCAAGAAAAGATCATTTATAGCCACTCATGCCTAGAAAAGC
The DNA here is from genome assembly GCF_053813885.1 of Theobroma cacao. Lineage (NCBI taxonomy): Eukaryota > Viridiplantae > Streptophyta > Magnoliopsida > Malvales > Malvaceae > Theobroma > Theobroma cacao. Next base: position 28,017,777 of record NC_142645.1, on the reverse strand, counting down.
CTTATTACTCGGTTTAAATGCCTTTATAATCCCATTATTGAATTTATTTTGAATTGTTTTTACATTTTTTTAATTAAAACATATTGTAATTGATTGTTTGCCTCGGGAAACATGGAGCGAAAACCATCCATTGTTAAGAAAAGATCATTTATAGTCACCCATGCCTAGAAAAGCCTTATTACTCGGTTTAAATGCCTTTATAATCCCATTATTGAATTTATTTTGAATTTTTTTTAGATTTTTTGATTAAAACAGATTGTAATTGATTGTTTACCTCGGGAAACATGGAGCGAAAGCCATCCATAGTCAAGAAAAGTTCATTTATAGTCACTTATGCCTAGCAAAGCCTTATTACTCGGTTTAAATGCCTTTATAATCCCATTATTGAATTTATTTTGAATTGTTTTTATATTTTTTGATTAAAACAGATTGTAATTGACTGTTTGCCGTGGGAAACATGGACCGAAAGCCATCCATTGTCAAGAAAAGTTCATTTATAGTCACTCATGCCTAGAAAAGCCTTATTACTCGGTTTAAATGCCTTTATAATCCCATTATTGAAGTTATTTTGAATTGTTGTTATATTTTTTGATTAAAACAGATTGTAATTGATTGTTTGCCTTGGGAAACATGGAGCGAAAGCCATCCATCGTCAAGAAAAGTTCATTTATAGTCACTCATGCCTACAAAAGCCTTAATACTCGTTTTAAATGCTTTTATAATCCCATAATTGAATTTAAGTTGAATCTTTTTCCATTTTTTGATTAAAACAGATTCTAATTAATTGTTTGCCTCGGGAAACGTGGAGTGAAAGCCATCCATTGTCAAGAAAAGATCATTTATAATCACTCATGCCTAGAAAAGCCTTATTACTCGGTTTAAATGCCTTTATCATCGCATTATTGAATTTATTTTGAAATTTTTTTACATTTTTTGACTGAAACAGATTGTAATTGATTGTTTGCCTCGGGAAACATGGAGCGAAAGCCATCCATAGTCAAGAAGAGTTCATTTATAGTCACTTATGCCTAGCAAAGCCTTATTACTCGGTTTAAATGCCTTTATAATCCCATTATTGAATTTATTTTGAATTCTTTTTATATTTTTTGATTAAAACAGATTGTAATTGACTGTTTGCCTCGGGAAACATGGAGCGAAAGCCATCCATTGTCAAGAAAAGATCATTTATAGCCACTCATGCCTAGAAAAGCCTTATTACTCGGTTTAAATGCCTTTATAATCCCGTTTTTGAATTTATTTTGAATTGTTTTTACATTTTTTGATTAAAACAGATTGTAATTGATTGTTTGCCTCGGGAAACATGGAGCGAAAACCATCCATTGTCAAGAAAAGATCATTTATAGTCACTCATGCCTAGAAAAGCCTTATTACTCGGTTTAAATGCCTTTATAATCCCATTATTGAATTTATTTTGAATTTTTTTTACATTTTTTGATTAAAACAGATTGCAATTGATTGTTTACCTCGGGAAACATGGAGCGAAAGCCATCCATAGTCAAGAAAAGTTCATTTACAGTCACTTATGCCTAGCAAAGCCTTATTACTCGGTTTAAATGCCTTTATAATCCCATTATTGAATTTATTTTGAATTTTTTTTACATTTTTTGATTAAAACAGATTGTAATTGATTGTTTGCCTCGGGAAACATGGAGCGAAAGCCATCCATAGTCAAGAAAAGTTCATTTATAGTCACTTATGCCTAGCAAAGCCTTATTACTCGGTTTAAATGCCTTTATAATCCCATTATTGAATTTATTTTGAATTGTTTTTACATTTTTTGATTAAAACAGATTGTAATTGATTGTTTGCCTCGGGAAACATGGAGCGAAATCCATCCATTGTCAAGAAAAGATCATTTATAGCCACTCATGCCTAGAAAAGCCTTATTACTCGGTTCAAATGCCTTTATAATCCCATTATTGAATTTATTTTGAATTGTTTTTACATTTTTTGATTAAAACAGATTGTAATTGATTGTTTGCCTCGAAAAACATGGAGCGAAAACTATCCATTGTCAAGAAAAGATCATTTATAGTCACTCATGCCTAGAAAAGCCTTATTACTCGGTTTAAATGTTTTTATAATCCCATTATTGAATTTATTTTGAATTTTTTTTACTTTTTTTGATTAAAACAGATTGTAATTGATTGTTTACCTCGGGAAACATGGAGCGAAAGCCATCCATAGTCAACAAAAGTTCATTTATAGTCACTTATGCCTAGCAAAGCCTTATTACTCGGTTTAAATGCCTTTATAATCCCATTATTGAATTTATTTTGAATTTTTTTTACATTTTTTGATTAAAACATATTGTAATTGATTGTTTGCCTCGGGAAACATGGAGCAAAACCCATCCATTGTCAAGAATAGATCATTTATAGTCACTCATGCCTAGAAAAGCCTTATTACTCGGTTTAAATGCTTTTATAATCCCATTATTGAATTTATTTTGAATTTTTTTTACATTTTTTTAATAAAACAGATTGTAATTGATTGTTTGCCTCGGGAAACATGGAGCGAAAGCCATCCATAGTCAAGAAAAGTTCATTTACAGTCACTTATGCCTAGCAAAGCCTTATTACTCGGTTTAAATGCCTTTATAATCCCATTATTGAATTTATTTTGAATTGTTTTTACATTTTTTGATTAAAACAGATTGTAATTGATTGTTTGCCTCGGGAAACATGGAGCGAAAGCTATCCATTGTCAAGAAAAGATCATTTATAGCCACTCATGCCTAGAAAAGCCTTATTACTCGGTTTAAATGCCTTTATAATCCCATTATTGAATTTATTTTGAATTTTTTTTACATTTTTTGATTAAAACAGATTGTAATTGATTGTTTGCCTCGGGAAACATGGAGCGAAAGCCATCCATAGTCAAGAAAAGTTCATTTACAGTCACTTATGCCTAGCAAAGCCTTATTACTCGGTTTAAATGCCTTTATAATCCCATTATTGAATTTATTTTGAATTTTTTTTACATTTTTTGATTAAAACAGATTGTAATTGATTGTTTGCCTCAGGAAACATGGAGCGAAAGCCATCCATAGTCAAGAAAAGTTCATTTACAGTCACTTATGCCTAGCAAAGCCTTATTACTCTGTTTAAATGCCTTTATAATCCCATTATTGAATTTATTTTGAATTTTTTTTACATTTTTTGATTAAAACATATTGTAATTGATTTTTTGCCTCGGGAAACATGGAGCAAAACCCATCCATTGTCAAGAATAGATCATTTATAGTCACTCATGCCTAGAAAAGCCTTATTACTCGGTTTAAATGCTTTTATAATCCCATTATTGAATTTATTTTGAATTGTTTTTACATTTTTTGATTAAAACAGATTGTAATTGATTGTTTGCCTCGGGAAACATGGAGCGAAAGCCATCCATTGTCAAGAAAAGATCATTTATAGTCACTCATGCCTAGAAAAGCCTTATTACTCGGTTTAAATGCCTTTATAATCCCATTATTGAAGTTATTTTGAATTGTTTTTATATTTTTTGATTAAAACAGATTGTAATTGATTGTTTGCCTTGGGAAACATGGAGCGAAAGCCATCCATCGTCAAGAAAAGTTCATTTATAGTTACTCATGCCTACAAAAGCCTTAATACTCGTTTTAAATGCTTTTATAATCCCATAATTGAATTTCAGTTGAATCTTTTTACATTTTTTTATTAAAACAGATTCTAATTGATTGTTTGCCTCGGGAAACGTGGAGTGAAAGCCATCCATTGTCAAGAAAAGATCATTTATAGTCACTCATGCCTAGAAAAGCCTTATTACTCGGTTTAAATGCCTTTATAATCGCATTATTGAATTTATTTTAAATTTTTTTTACATTTTTTGATTAAAACAGATTGTAATTGATTGTTTGCCTCGGCAAACATGGAGCGAAAGCCATCCATAGTCAAGAAAAGTTCATTTATAGTCACTTATGCCTAGCAAAGCCTTATTACTCGGTTTAAATGCCTTTATAATCCCATTATTGAATTTATTTTGAATTGTTTTTACATTTTTTGATTAAAACAGATTGTAATTGATTGTTTGCCTTGGGAAACATGGAGCGAAAGCCATCCATCGTCAAGAAAAGTTCATTTATAGTCACTCATGCCTAGAAAAGCCTTAATACTCGTTTTAAATGCTTTTATAATCCCATAATTGAATTTAATTTGAATCTTTTTACATTTTTTGATTAAAACAGATTCTAATTGATTGTTTGCCTCGGGAAACGTGGAGTGAAAGCCATCCATTGTCAAGAAAAGATCATTTATAGTCACTCATGCCTAGAAAAGCCTTATTACTCGGTTTAAATGCCTTTATAATCCCATTATTGAATTTATTTTGATTTTTTTTTACATTTTTTGATTAAAACAGATTGTAATTGATTGTTTGCCTAGGGAAACATGGAGCGAAAGCCATCCATTGTCAAGAAAAGATCATTTATAGCCACTCATGCCTAGAAAAGCCTTATTACTCGGTTTAAATGCCTTTATAATCCCATTATTGAATTTATTTTGAATTGTTTTTACATTTTTTGATTAAAACAGATTGTAATTGATTGTTTGCCTCGGGAAACATGGAGCGAAAACCATCCATTGTCAAGAAAAGATCATTTATAGTCACTCATGCCTAGAAAAGCCTTATTACTCGGATTAAATGCTTTTATAATCCCATTATTGAATTTATTTTGAATTGTTTTTACATTTTTTGATTAAAACAGATTGTAATTGATTGTTTGCCTCGGGAAACATGGAGCGAAAGCCATCCATTGTCAAGAAAAGTTCATTTATAGTCACTTATGCCTAGCAAAGCCTTATTACTCGGTTTAAATGCCTTTATAATCCCATTATTGAATTTATTTTGAATTGTTTTTACATTTTTTGATTAAAACAGATTGTAATTGATTGTTTGCCTCGGGAAACATGGAGCGAAAGCCATCCATTGTCAAGAAAAGATCATTAATAGCCACTCATGCCTAGAAAAGCCTTATTACTCGGTTTAAATGCCTTTATAATCCCATTATTGAATTTATTTTGAATTGTTTTTACATTTTTTTATTAAAACAGATTGTAATTGATTGTTTGCCTCGGGAAACATGGAGCGAAAACCATCCATTGTCAAGAAAAGATCATTTATAGTCACTCATGCCTAGAAAAGCCTTATTACTCGGTTTAAATGCCTTTATAATCCCATTATTGAATTTATTTTGAATTTTTTTTACATTTTTTGATTAAAACATATTGTAATTGATTGTTTACCTCGGGAAACATGGAGCGAAAGCCATCCATAGTCAAGAAAAGTTCATTTACAGTCACTTATGCCTAGCAAAGCCTTATTACTCGGTTTAAATGCCTTTATAATCCCATTATTGAATTTATTTTGAATTTTTTTTACATTTTTTGATTAAAACATATTGTAAATGATTGTTTGCCTCGGGAAACATGGAGCAAAACCCATCCATTGTCAAGAATAGATCATTTATAGTCACTCATGCCTAGAAAAGCCTTATTACTCGGTTTAAATGCTTTTATAATCCCATTATTGAATTTATTTTGAATTGTTTTTACATTTTTTGATTAAAACAGATTGTAATTGATTGTTTGCCTCGGGAAACATGGAGCGAAAGCCATCCATTGTCAAGAAAAGTTCATTTATAGTCACTCATGCCTAGAAAAGCCTTATTACTCGGTTTAAATGCCTTTATAATCCCATTATTGAAGTTATTTTGAATTGTTTTTATATTTTTTGATTAAAACAGATTGTAATTGATTGTTTGCCTTGGGAAACATGGAGCGAAAGCCATCCATCGTCAAGAAAAGTTCATTTATAGTCACTCATGCCTAGAAAAGCCTTAATACTCGTTTTAAATGCTTTTATAATCCCATAATTGAATTTAATTTGAATCTTTTTACATTTTTTGATTAAAACAGATTCTAATTGATTGTTTGCCTCGGGAAACGTGGAGTGAAAGCCATCCATTGTCAAGAAAAGATCATTTATAGTCACTCATGCCTAGAAAAGCCTTATTACTCGGTTTAAATGCCTTTATAATCCCATTATTGAATTTATTTTGATTTTTTTTTACATTTTTTGATTAAAACAGATTGTAATTGATTGTTTGCCTCGGGAAACATGGAGCGAAAGCCATCCATTGTCAAGAAAAGATCATTTATAGCCACTCATGCCTAGAAAAGCCTTATTACTCGGTTTAAATGCCTTTATAATCGCATTATTGAATTTATTTTAAATTTTTTTTACATTTTTTGATTAAAACAGATTGTAATTGATTGTCACTTATGCCTAGCAAAGCCTTATTACTCGGTTTAAATGCCTTTATAATCCCATTATTGAATTTATTTTGAATTGTTTTTACATTTTTTGATTAAAACAGATTGTAATTGATTGTTTGCCTCGGGAAACATGGAGCGAAAGCCATCCATTGTCAAGAAAAGATCATTAATAGCCACTCATGCCTAGAAAAGCCTTATTACTCGGTTTAAATGCCTTTATAATCCCATTATTGAATTTATTTTGAATTTTTTTACATTTTTTTATTAAAACAGATTGTAATTGATTGTTTGCCTCGGGAAACATGGAGCGAAAACCATCCATTGTCAAGAAAAGATCATTTATAGTCACTCATGCCTAGAAAAGCCTTATTACTCGGTTTAAATGCCTTTATAATCCCATTATTGAATTTATTTTGAATTTTTTTTACATTTTTTGATTAAAACAGATTGTAATTGATTGTTTACCTCGGGAAACATGGAGCGAAAGCCATCCATAGTCAAGAAAAGTTCATTTACAGTCACTTATGCCTAGCAAAGCCTTATTACTCGGTTTAAATGCCTTTATAATCCCATTATTGAATTTATTTTGAATTTTTTTTACATTTTTTGATTAAAACATATTGTAAATGATTGTTTGCCTCGGGAAACATGGAGCAAAACCCATCCATTGTCAAGAATAGATCATTTATAGTCACTCATGCCTAGAAAAGCCTTATTACTCGTTTTAAATGCTTTTATAATCCCATTATTGAATTTATTTTGAATTGTTTTTACATTTTTTGATTAAAACAGATTGTAATTGATTGTTTGCCTCGGGAAACATGGAGCGAAAGCCATCCATTGTCAAGAAAAGTTCATTTATAGTCACTCATGCCTAGAAAAGCCTTATTACTCGGTTTAAATGCCTTTATAATCCCATTATTGAAGTTATTTTGAATTGTTTTTATATTTTTTGATTAAAACAGATTGTAATTGATTGTTTGCCTTGGGAAACATGGAGCGAAAGCCATCCATCGTCAAGAAAAGTTCATTTATAGTCACTCATGCCTAGAAAAGCCTTAATACTCGTTTTAAATGCTTTTATAATCCCACAATAGAATTTAATTTGAATCTTTTTACATTTTTTGATTAAAACAGATTGTAATTGATTGTTTGCCTCGGGAAACGTGGAGTGAAAGCCATCCATTGTCAAGAAAAGATCATTTATAGTCACTCATGCCTAGAAAAGCCTTATTACTCGGTTTAAATGCCTTTATAATCCCATTATTGAATTTATTTTGATTTTTTTTTACATTTTTTGATTAAAACAGATTGTAATTGATTGTTTGCCTCGGGAAACATGGAGCGAAAGCCATCCATTGTCAAGAAAAGATCATTTATAGCCACTCATGCCTAGAAAAGCCTTATTACTCGGTTTAAATGCCTTTATAATCCCATTATTGAATTTATTTTGAATTGTTTTTACATTTTTTGATTAAAACAGATTGTAATTGATTGTTTGCCTCGGGAAACATGGAGCGAAAACCATCCATTGTCAAGAAAAGATCATTTATAGTCACTCATGCCTAGAAAAGCCTTATTACTCGGATTAAATGCTTTTATAATCCCATTATTGAATTTATTTTGAATTGTTTTTACATTTTTTGATTAAAACAGATTGTAATTGATTGTTTGCCTCGGGAAACATGGAGCGAAAGCCATCCATTGTCAAGAAAAGTTCATTTACAGTCACTTATGCCTAGCAAAGCCTTATTACTCGGTTTAAATGCCTTTATAATCCCATTATTGAATTTATTTTGAATTGTTTTTACATTTTTTGATTAAAACAGATTGTAATTGATTGTTTGCCTCGGGAAACATGGAGCGAAATCCATCCATTGTCAAGAAAAGATCATTTATAGCCACTCATGCCTAGAAAAGCCTTATTACTCGGTTCAAATGCCTTTATAATCCCATTATTGAATTTATTTTGAATTGTTTTTACATTTTTTGATTAAAACAGATTGTAATTGATTGTTTGCCTCGAAAAACATGGAGCGAAAACTATCCATTGTCAAGAAAAGATCATTTATAGTCACTCATGCCTAGAAAAGCCTTATTACTCGGTTTAAATGTTTTTATAATCCCATTATTGAATTTATTTTGAATTTTTTTTACTTTTTTTGATTAAAACAGATTGTAATTGATTGTTTACCTCGGGAAACATGGAGCGAAAGCCATCGATAGTCTAGAAAAGTTCATTTATAGTCACTTATGCCTAGCAAAGCCTTATTACTCGGTTTAAATGCCTTTATAATCCCATTATTGAATTTATTTTGAATTTTTTTTACATTTTTTGATTAAAACATATTGTAATTGATTGTTTGCCTCGGGAAACATGGAGCAAAACCCATCCATTGTCAAGAATAGATCATTTATAGTCACTCATGCCTAGAAAAGCCTTATTACTCGGTTTAAATGCTTTTATAATCCCATTATTGAAGTTATTTTGAATTGTTTTTATATTTTTTGATTAAAACAGATTGTAATTGATTGTTTGCCTTGGGAAACATGGAGCGAAAGCCATCCATCGTCAAGAAAAGTTCATTTATAGTCACTCATGCCTAGAAAAGCCTTAATACTCGTTTTAAATGCTTTTATAATCCCATAATTGAATTTAATTTGAATCTTTTTACATTTTTTGATTAAAACAGATTCTAATTGATTGTTTGCCTCGGGAAACGTGGAGTGAAAGCCATCCATTGTCAAGAAAAGATCATTTATAGTCACTCATGCCTAGAAAAGCCTTATTACTCGGTTTAAATGCCTTTATAATCCCATTATTGAATTTATTTTGATTTTTTTTTACATTTTTTGATTAAAACAGATTGTAATTGATTGTTTGCCTCGGGAAACATGGAGCGAATGCCATCCATTGTCAAGAAAAGTTCATTTACAGTCACTTATGCCTAGCAAAGCCTTATTACTCTGTTTAAATGTCTTTATAATCCCATTATTGAATTTATTTTGAATTTTTTTTACATTTTTTGATTAAAACATATTGTAATTGATTGTTTGCCTCGGGAAACATGGAGCGAAAGCCATCCATAGTCAAGAAAAGTTCATTTACAGTCACTTATGCCTAGCAAAGCCTTATTACTCGGTTTAAATGCCTTTATAATCCCATTATTGAATTTATTTTGAATTTTTTTTACATTTTTTGATTAAAACAGATTGTAATTGATTGTTTGCCTCGGGAAACATGGAGCGAAAGCCATCCATAGTCAAGAAAAGTTCATTTACAGTCACTTATGCCTAGCAAAGCCTTATTACTCTGTTTAAATGCCTTTACAATCCCATTATTGAATTTATTTTGAATTTTTTTTACATTTTTTGATTAAAACATATTGTAATTGATTGTTTGCCTCGGGAAACATGGAGCAAAACCCATCCATTGTCAAGAATAGATCATTTATAGTCACTCATGCCTAGAAAAGCCTTATTACTCGGTTTAAATGCTTTTATAATCCCATTATTGAATTTATTTTGAATTGTTTTTACATTTTTTGATTAAAACAGATTGTAATTGATTGTTTTCCTTGGGAAACATGGAGCGAAAGCCATCCATTGTCAAGAAAAGTTCATTTATAGTCACTCATGCCTAGAAAAGCCTTATTACTCGGTTTAAATGCCTTTATAATCCCATTATTGAAGTTATTTTGAATTGTTTTTATATTTTTTGATTAAAACAGATTGTAATTGATGGTTTGCCTTGGGAAACATGGAGCGAAAGCCATCCATCGTGAAGAAAAGTTCATTTATAGTCACTCATGCCTAGAAAAGCCTTAATACTCGTTTTAAATGCTTTTATAATCCCATAATTGAATTTAATTTGAATCTTTTTACATTTTTTGATTAAAACAGATTCTAATTGATTGGTTGCCTAGGGAAACGTGGAGTGAAAGCCATCCATTGTCAAGAAAAGATCATTTATAGTCACTCATGCCTAGAAAAGCCTTAGTACTCGGTTTAAATGCCTTTATAATCCCATTATTGAATTTATTTTGAATTTTTTTTACATTTTTTGATTAAAACAGATTGTAATTGATTGTTTGCCTCGGGAAACATGGAGCGAAAGCCATCCATTGTCAAGAAAAGATCATTTATAGCCACTCATGCCTAGAAAAGCCTTATTACTCTGTTTAAATGCCTTTATAATCCCATTATTGAATTTATTTTGAATTGTTTTTACATTTTTTTAATTAAAACAGATTGTAATTGATTGTTTGCCTCGGGAAACATGGAGCGAAAACCATCCATTGTTAAGAAAAGATCATTTATAGTCACCCATGCCTAGAAAAGCCTTATTACTCGGTTTAAATGCCTTTATAATCCCATTATTGAATTTATTTTGAATTTTTTTTAGATTTTTTGATTAAAACAGATTGTAATTGGTTGTTTCCCTCGGGAAACATGGAGCGAAAGCCATCCATAGTCAAGAAAAGTTCATTTATAGTCACTTATGCCTAGCAAAGCCTTATTACTCGGTTTAAATGCCTTTATAATCCCATTATTGAATTTATTTTGAATTGTTTTTATATTTTTTGATTAAAACAGATTGTAATTGACTGTTTGCCGTGGGAAACATGGACCGAAAGCCATCCATTGTCAAGAAAAGTTCATTTATAGTCACTCATGCCTAGAAAAGCCTTATTACTCGGTTTAAATGCCTTTATAATCCCGTTATTGAAGTTATTTTGAATTGTTGTTATATTTTTTGATTAAAACATATTGTAATTAATTGTTTGCCTTGGGAAACATGGAGCGAAAGCCATCCATCGTCAAGAAAAGATCATTTATAGTCACTCATGCCTAGAAAAGCCTTATTACTCGGTTTAAAAGCCTTTATAATCGCATTATTGAATTTATTTTGAAATTTTTTTACATTTTTTGACTGAAACAGATTGTAATTGATTGTTTGCCTCGGGAAACATGGAGCGAAAGCCATCCATAGTCAAGAAGAGTTCATTTATAGTCACTTATGCCTAGCAAAGCCTTATTACTCGGTTTAAATGCCTTTATAATCCCATTATTGAATTTATTTTGAATTGTTTTTATATTTTTTGATTAAAACAGATTGTAATTGACTGTTTGCCTCGGGAAACATGGAGCGAAAGCCATCCATTGTCAAGAAAAGATCATTTATAGCCACTCATGCCTAGAAAAGCCTTATTACTCGGTTTAAATGCCTTTATAATCCCGTTTTTGAATTTATTTTGAATTGTTTTTACATTTTTTGATTAAAACAGATTGTAATTGATTGTTTGCCTCGGGAAACATGGAGCGAAAGCCATCCATTGTCAAGAAAAGTTCATTTATAGTCACTCATGCCTAGAAAAGCCTTATTACTCGGTTTAAATGCCTTTATAATCCCATTATTGAAGTTATTTTGAATTGTTTTTATATTTTTTGATTAAAACAGATTGTAATTGATTGTTTGCCTTGGGAAACATGGAGCGAAAGCCATCCATCGTCAAGAAAAGTTCATTTATAGTCACTCATGCCTAGAAAAGCCTTAATACTCGTTTTAAATGCTTTTATAATCCCATAATTGAATTTAATTTGAATCTTTTTACATTTTTTGATTAAAACAGATTCTAATTGATTGTTTGCCTCGGGAAACGTGGAGTGAAAGCCATCCATTGTCAAGAAAAGATCATTTATAGTCACTCATGCCTAGAAAAGCCTTATTACTCGGTTTAAATGCCTTTATAATCCCATTATTGAATTTATTTTGATTTTTTTTTACATTTTTTGATTAAAACAGATTGTAATTGATTGTTTGCCTCGGGAAACATGGAGCGAAAGCCATCCATTGTCAAGAAAAGATCATTTATAGCCACTCATGCCTAGAAAAGCCTTATTACTCGGTTTAAATGCCTTTATAATCGCATTATTGAATTTATTTTAAATTTTTTTTACATTTTTTGATTAAAACAGATTGTAATTGATTGTCACTTATGCCTAGCAAAGCCTTATTACTCGGTTTAAATGCCTTTATAATCCCATTATTGAATTTATTTTGAATTGTTTTTACATTTTTTGATTAAAACAGATTGTAATTGATTGTTTGCCTCGGGAAACATGGAGCGAAAGCCATCCATTGTCAAGAAAAGATCATTAATAGCCACTCATGCCTAGAAAAGCCTTATTACTCGGTTTAAATGCCTTTATAATCCCATTATTGAATTTATTTTGAATTTTTTTACATTTTTTTATTAAAACAGATTGTAATTGATTGTTTGCCTCGGGAAACATGGAGCGAAAACCATCCATTGTCAAGAAAAGATCATTTATAGTCACTCATGCCTAGAAAAGCCTTATTACTCGGTTTAAATGCCTTTATAATCCCATTATTGAATTTATTTTGAATTTTTTTTACATTTTTTGATTAAAACAGATTGTAATTGATTGTTTACCTCGGGAAACATGGAGCGAAAGCCATCCATAGTCAAGAAAAGTTCATTTACAGTCACTTATGCCTAGCAAAGCCTTATTACTCGGTTTAAATGCCTTTATAATCCCATTATTGAATTTATTTTGAATTTTTTTTACATTTTTTGATTAAAACATATTGTAAATGATTGTTTGCCTCGGGAAACATGGAGCAAAACCCATCCATTGTCAAGAATAGATCATTTATAGTCACTCATGCCTAGAAAAGCCTTATTACTCGTTTTAAATGCTTTTATAATCCCATTATTGAATTTATTTTGAATTGTTTTTACATTTTTTGATTAAAACAGATTGTAATTGATTGTTTGCCTCGGGAAACATGGAGCGAAAGCCATCCATTGTCAAGAAAAGTTCATTTATAGTCACTCATGCCTAGAAAAGCCTTATTACTCGGTTTAAATGCCTTTATAATCCCATTATTGAAGTTATTTTGAATTGTTTTTATATTTTTTGATTAAAACAGATTGTAATTGATTGTTTGCCTTGGGAAACATGGAGCGAAAGCCATCCATCGTCAAGAAAAGTTCATTTATAGTCACTCATGCCTAGAAAAGCCTTAATACTCGTTTTAAATGCTTTTATAATCCCACAATAGAATTTAATTTGAATCTTTTTACATTTTTTGATTAAAACAGATTGTAATTGATTGTTTACCTCGGGAAACGTGGAGTGAAAGCCATCCATTGTCAAGAAAAGATCATTTATAGTCACTCATGCCTAGAAAAGCCTTATTACTCGGTTTAAATGCCTTTATAATCCCATTATTGAATTTATTTTGATTTTTTTTTACATTTTTTGATTAAAACAGATTGTAATTGATTGTTTGCCTCGGGAAACATGGAGCGAAAGCCATCCATTGTCAAGAAAAGATCATTTATAGCCACTCATGCCTAGAAAAGCCTTATTACTCGGTTTAAATGCCTTTATAATCCCATTATTGAATTTATTTTGAATTGTTTTTACATTTTTTGATTAAAACAGATTGTAATTGATTGTTTGCCTCGGGAAACATGGAGCGAAAACCATCCATTGTCAAGAAAAGATCATTTATAGTCACTCATGCCTAGAAAAGCCTTATTACTCGGATTAAATGCTTTTATAATCCCATTATTGAATTTATTTTGAATTGTTTTTACATTTTTTGATTAAAACAGATTGTAATTGATTGTTTGCCTCGGGAAACATGGAGCGAAAGCCATCCATTGTCAAGAAAAGTTCATTTACAGTCACTTATGCCTAGCAAAGCCTTATTACTCGGTTTAAATGCCTTTATAATCCCATTATTGAATTTATTTTGAATTGTTTTTACATTTTTTGATTAAAACAGATTGTAATTGATTGTTTGCCTCGGGAAACATGGAGCGAAATCCATCCATTGTCAAGAAAAGATCATTTATAGCCACTCATGCCTAGAAAAGCCTTATTACTCGGTTCAAATGCCTTTATAATCCCATTATTGAATTTATTTTGAATTGTTTTTACATTTTTTGATTAAAACAGATTGTAATTGATTGTTTGCCTCGAAAAACATGGAGCGAAAACTATCCATTGTCAAGAAAAGATCATTTATAGTCACTCATGCCTAGAAAAGCCTTATTACTCGGTTTAAATGTTTTTATAATCCCATTATTGAATTTATTTTGAATTTTTTTTACTTTTTTTGATTAAAACAGATTGTAATTGATTGTTTACCTCGGGAAACATGGAGCGAAAGCCATCGATAGTCTAGAAAAGTTCATTTATAGTCACTTATGCCTAGCAAAGCCTTATTACTCGGTTTAAATGCCTTTATAATCCCATTATTGAATTTATTTTGAATTTTTTTTACATTTTTTGATTAAAACATATTGTAATTGATTGTTTGCCTCGGGAAACATGGAGCAAAACCCATCCATTGTCAAGAATAGATCATTTATAGTCACTCATGCCTAGAAAAGCCTTATTACTCGGTTTAAATGCTTTTATAATCCCATTATTGAAGTTATTTTGAATTGTTTTTATATTTTTTGATTAAAACATATTGTAATTGATTGTTTGCCTTGGGAAACATGGAGCGAAAGCCATCCATCGTCAAGAAAAGTTCATTTATAGTCACTCATGCCTAGAAAAGCCTTAATACTCGTTTTAAATGCTTTTATAATCCCATAATTGAATTTAATTTGAATCTTTTTACATTTTTTGATTAAAACAGATTCTAATTGATTGTTTGCCTCGGGAAACGTGGAGTGAAAGCCATCCATTGTCAAGAAAAGATCATTTATAGTCACTCATGCCTAGAAAAGCCTTATTACTCGGTTTAAATGCCTTTATAATCCCATTATTGAATTTATTTTGATTTTTTTTTACATTTTTTGATTAAAACAAATTGTAATTGATTGTTTGCCTCGGGAAACATGGAGCGAATGCCATCCATTGTCAAGAAAAGTTCATTTACAGTCACTTATGCCTAGCAAAGCCTTATTACTCTGTTTAAATGTCTTTATAATCCCATTATTGAATTTATTTTGAATTTTTTTTACATTTTTTGATTAAAACATATTGTAATTGATTGTTTGCCTCGGGAAACATGGAGCGAAAGCCATCCATAGTCAAGAAAAGTTCATTTACAGTCACTTATGCCTAGCAAAGCCTTATTACTCGGTTTAAATGCCTTTATAATCCCATTATTGAATTTATTTTGAATTTTTTTTACATTTTTTGATTAAAACAGATTGTAATTGATTGTTTGCCTCGGGAAACATGGAGCGAAAGCCATCCATAGTCAAGAAAAGTTCATTTACAGTCACTTATGCCTAGCAAAGCCTTATTACTCTGTTTAAATGCCTTTACAATCCCATTATTGAATTTATTTTGAATTTTTTTTACATTTTTTGATTAAAACATATTGTAATTGATTGTTTGCCTCGGGAAACATGGAGCAAAACCCATCCATTGTCAAGAATAGATCATTTATAGTCACTCATGCCTAGAAAAGCCTTATTACTCGGTTTAAATGCTTTTATAATCCCATTATTGAATTTATTTTGAATTGTTTTTACATTTTTTGATTAAAACAGATTGTAATTGATTGTTTTCCTTGGGAAACATGGAGCGAAAGCCATCCATTGTCAAGAAAAGTTCATTTATAGTCACTCATGCCTAGAAAAGCCTTATTACTCGGTTTAAATGCCTTTATAATCCCATTATTGAAGTTATTTTGAATTGTTTTTATATTTTTTGATTAAAACAGATTGTAATTGATGGTTTGCCTTGGGAAACATGGAGCGAAAGCCATCCATCGTGAAGAAAAGTTCATTTATAGTCACTCATGCCTAGAAAAGCCTTAATACTCGTTTTAAATGCTTTTATAATCCCATAATTGAATTTAATTTGAATCTTTTTACATTTTTTGATTAAAACAGATTCTAATTGATTGGTTGCCTAGGGAAACGTGGAGTGAAAGCCATCCATTGTCAAGAAAAGATCATTTATAGTCACTCATGCCTAGAAAAGCCTTAGTACTCGGTTTAAATGCCTTTATAATCCCATTATTGAATTTATTTTGAATTTTTTTTACATTTTTTGATTAAAACAGATTGTAATTGATTGTTTGCCTCGGGAAACATGGAGCGAAAGCCATCCATTGTCAAGAAAAGATCATTTATAGCCACTCATGCCTAGAAAAGCCTTATTACTCTGTTTAAATGCCTTTATAATCCCATTATTGAATTTATTTTGAATTGTTTTTACATTTTTTTAATTAAAACAGATTGTAATTGATTGTTTGCCTCGGGAAACATGGAGCGAAAACCATCCATTGTTAAGAAAAGATCATTTATAGTCACCCATGCCTAGAAAAGCCTTATTACTCGGTTTAAATGCCTTTATAATCCCATTATTGAATTTATTTTGAATTTTTTTTAGATTTTTTGATTAAAACAGATTGTAATTGGTTGTTTCCCTCGGGAAACATGGAGCGAAAGCCATCCATAGTCAAGAAAAGTTCATTTATAGTCACTTATGCCTAGCAAAGCCTTATTACTCGGTTTAAATGCCTTTATAATCCCATTATTGAATTTATTTTGAATTGTTTTTATATTTTTTGATTAAAACAGATTGTAATTGACTGTTTGCCGTGGGAAACATGGACCGAAAGCCATCCATTGTCAAGAAAAGTTCATTTATAGTCACTCATGCCTAGAAAAGCCTTATTACTCGGTTTAAATGCCTTTATAATCCCGTTATTGAAGTTATTTTGAATTGTTGTTATATTTTTTGATTAAAACATATTGTAATTAATTGTTTGCCTTGGGAAACATGGAGCGAAAGCCATCCATCGTCAAGAAAAGATCATTTATAGTCACTCATGCCTAGAAAAGCCTTATTACTCGATTTAAAAGCCTTTATAATCGCATTATTGAATTTATTTTGAAATTTTTTTACATTTTTTGACTGAAACAGATTGTAATTGATTGTTTGCCTCGGGAAACATGGAGCGAAAGCCATCCATAGTCAAGAAGAGTTCATTTATAGTCACTTATGCCTAGCAAAGCCTTATTACTCGGTTTAAATGCCTTTATAATCCCATTATTGAATTTATTTTGAATTGTTTTTATATTTTTTGATTAAAACAGATTGTAATTGACTGTTTGCCTCGGGAAACATGGAGCGAAAGCCATCCATTGTCAAGAAAAGATCATTTATAGCCACTCATGCCTAGAAAAGCCTTATTACTCGGTTTAAATGCCTTTATAATCCCGTTTTTGAATTTATTTTGAATTGTTTTTACATTTTTTGATTAAAACAGATTGTAATTGATTGTTTGCCTCGGGAAACATGGAGCGAAAACCATCCATTGTCAAGAAAAGATCATTTATAGTCACTCATGCCTAGAAAAGCCTTATTACTCGGTTTAAATGCCTTTATAATCCCATTATTGAATTTATTTTGAATTTTTTTTACATTTTTTGATTAAAACAGATTGCAATTGATTGTTGACCTCGGGAAACATGGAGCGAAAGCCATCCATAGTCAAGAAAAGTTCATTTACAGTCACTTATGCCTAGCAAAGCCTTATTACTCGATTTAAATGCCTTTATAATCCCATTATTGAATTTATTTTGAATTTTTTTTACATTTTTTGATTAAAACATATTGTAATTGATTGTTTGCCTCGGGAAACATGGAGCAAAACCCATCCATTGTCAAGAATAGATCATTTATAGTCACTCATGCCTAGAAAAGCCTTATCACTCGGTTTAAATGCTTTTATAATCCCATTATTGAATTTATTTTGAATTTTTTTTACATTTTTTTAATAAAACAGACTGTAATTGATTGTTTGCCTCGGGAAACATGGAGCGAAAGCCATCCATAGTCAAGAAAAGTTCATTTATAGTCACTTATGCCTAGCAAAGCCTTATTACTCGGTTTAAATGCCTTTATAATCCCATTATTGAATTTATTTTGAATTGTTTTTACATTTTTTGATTAAAACAGATTGTAATTGATTGTTTGCCTCGGGAAACATGGAGCGAAAGCCATCCATTGTTAAGAAAAGATCATTTATAGCCACTCATGCCTAGAAAAGCCTTATTACTCGGTTTAAATGCCTTTATAATCCCATTATTGAATTTATTTTGAATTGTTTTTACATTTTTTGATTAAAACAGATTGTAATTGATTGTTTGCCTCTGGGAACATGGAGCGAAAACCATCCATTGTCAAGAAAAGATCATTTATAGTCACTCATGCCTAGAAAAGCCTTATTACACGGTTTAAATGCCTTTATAATCCCATTATTGAATTTATCTTGAATTTTTTTTACATTTTTTGATTAAAACAGATTGTAATTGATTGTTTACCTCGGGAAACATGGAGCGAAAGCCATCCATAGTCAAGAAAAGTTCATTTATAGTCACTTATGCCTAGCAAAGCCTTATTACTCGGTTTAAATGCCTTTATAATCCCATTATTGAATTTATTTTGAATTGTTTTTACATTTTTTGATTAAAACAGATTGTAATTGATTGTTTGCCTCGGCAAACATGGAGCGAAAGCCATCCATAGTCAAGAAAAGTTCATTTATAGTCACTTATGCCTAGCAAAGCCTTATTACTCGGTTTAAATGCTTTTATAATCCCATTATTGAATTTATTTTAAATTGTTTTTATATTTTTTGATTAAAACATATTGTAATTGACTGTTTGCCATGGGAAACATGGACCGAAAGCCATCCATTGTCAAGAAAAGATCATTTATAGTCACTCATGCCTAGAAAAGCCTTATTACTCGGTTTAAATGCCTTTATAATCCCATTATTGAAGTTATTTTGAATTGTTTTTATATTTTTTGATTAAAACAGATTGTAATTGATTGTTTGCCTTGGGAAACATGGAGCGAAAGCCATCCATCGTCAAGAAAAGTTCATTTATAGTTACTCATGCCTACAAAAGCCTTAATACTCGTTTTAAATGCTTTTATAATCCCATAATTGAATTTCAGTTGAATCTTTTTACATTTTTTGATTAAAACAGATTCTAATTGATTGTTTGCCTCGGGAAACGTGGAGTGAAAGCCATCCATTGTCAAGAAAAGATCATTTATAGTCACTCATGCCTAGAAAAGCCTTATTACTCGGTTTAAATGCCTTTATAATCGCATTATTGAATTTATTTTAAATTTTTTTTACATTTTTTGATTAAAACAGATTGTAATTGATTGTTTTTCTCGGCAAACATGGAGCGAAAGCCATCCATAGTCAAGAAAAGTTCATTTATAGTCACTTATGCCTAGCAAAGCCTTATTACTCGGTTTAAATGCCTTTATAATCCCATTATTGAATTTATTTTGAATTGTTTTTACATTTTTTGATTAAAACAGATTGTAATTGATTGTTTGCCTCGGGAAACATGGAGCGAAAGCCATCCATTGTCAAGAAAAGATCATTAATAGCCACTCATGCCTAGAAAAGCCTTGTTACTCGGTTTAAATGCCTTTATAATCCCATTATTGAATTTATTTTGAATTGTTTTTACATTTTTTTATTAAAACAGATTGTAATTGATTGTTTGCCTCGGGAAACATGGAGCGAAAACCATCCATTGTCAAGAAAAGATCATTTATAGTCACTCATGCCTAGAAAAGCCTTATTACTCGGTTTAAATGCCTTTATAATCCCATTATTGAATTTATTTTGAATTTTTTTTACATTTTTTGATTAAAACAGATTGTAATTTATTGTTTACCTCGGGAAACATGGAGCGAAAGCCATCCATAGTCAAGAAAAGTTCATTTACAGTCACTTATGCCTAGCAAAGCCTTATTACTCGGTTTAAATGCCTTTATAATCCCATTATTGAATTTATTTTGAATTTTTTTTACATTTTTTGATTAAAACATATTGTAAATGATTGTTTGCCTCGGGAAACATGGAGCAAAACCCATCCATTGTCAAGAATAGATCATTTATAGTCACTCATGCCTAGAAAAGCCTTATTACTCGGTTTAAATGCTTTTATAATCCCATTATTGAATTTATTTTGAATTGTTTTTACATTTTTTGATTAAAACAGATTGTAATTGATTGTTTGCCTCGGGAAACATGGAGCGAAAGCCATCCATTGTCAAGAAAAGTTCATTTATAGTCACTCATGCCTAGAAAAGCCTTATTACTCGGTTTAAATGCCTTTATAATCCCATTATTGAAGTTATTTTGAATTGTTTTTATATTTTTTGATTAAAACAGATTGTAATTGATTGTTTGCCTTGGGAAACATGGAGCGAAAGCCATCCATCGTCAAGAAAAGTTCATTTATAGTCACTCATGCCTAGAAAAGCCTTAATACTCGTTTTAAATGCTTTTATAATCCCATAATTGAATTTAATTTGAATCTTTTTACATTTTTTGATTAAAACAGATTCTAATTGATTGTTTGCCTCGGAAAACGTGGAGTGAAAGCCATCCATTGTCAAGAAAAGATCATTTATAGTCACTCATGCCTAGAAAAGCCTTATTACTCGATTTAAATGCCTTTATAATCCCATTATTGAATTTATTTTGATTTTTTTTTACATTTTTTGATTAAAACAGATTGTAATTGATTGTTTGCCTCGGGAAACATGGAGCGAAAGCCATCCATTGTCAAGAAAAGATCATTTATAGCCACTCATGCCTAGAAAAGCCTTATTACTCGGTTTAATGCCTTTATAATCCTATTATTGAATTTATTTTGAATTGTTTTTACATTTTTTGATTAAAACAGATTGTAATTGATTGTTTGCCTTGGGAAACATGGAGCGAAAACCATCCATTGTCAAGAAAAGATCATTTATAGTCACTCATGCCTAGAAAAGCCTTATTACTCGGATTAAATGCTTTTATAATCCCATTATTGAATTTATTTTGAATTGTTTTTACATTTTTTGATTAAAACAGATTGTAATTGATTGTTTGCCTCGGGAAACATGGAGCGAAAGCCATCCATTGTCAAGAAAAGTTCATTTATAGTCACTTATGCCTAGCAAAGCCTTATTACTCGGTTTAAATGCCTTTATAATCCCATTATTGAATTTATTTTGAATTGTTTTTACATTTTTTGATTAAAACAGATTGTAATTGATTGTTTGCCTCGGCAAACATGGAGCGAAAGCCATCCATAGTCAAGAAAAGTTCATTTATAGTCACTTATGCCTAGCAAAGCCTTATTACTCGGTTTAAATGCTTTTATAATCCCATTATTGAATTTATTTTGAATTGTTTTTATATTTTTTGATTAAAACATATTGTAATTGACTGTTTGCCATGGGAAACATGGACCGAAAGCCATCCATTGTCAAGAAAAGATCATTTATAGTCACTCATGCCTAGAAAAGCCTTATTACTCGGTTTAAATGCCTTTATAATCCCATTATTGAAGTTATTTTGAATTGTTTTTATATTTTTTGATTAAAACAGATTGTAATTGATTGTTTGCCTTGGGAAACATGGAGCGAAAGCCATCCATCGTCAAGAAAAGTTCATTTATAGTTACTCATGCCTACAAAAGCCTTAATACTCGTTTTAAATGCTTTTATAATCCCATAATTGAATTTCAGTTGAATCTTTTTACATTTTTTGATTAAAACAGATTCTAATTGATTGTTTGCCTCGGGAAACGTGGAGTGAAAGCCATCCATTGTCAAGAAAAGATCATTTATAGTCACTCATGCCTAGAAAAGCCTTATTACTCGGTTTAAATGCCTTTATAATCGCATTATTGAATTTATTTTAAATTTTTTTTACATTTTTTGATTAAAACAGATTGTAATTGATTGTTTTTCTCGGCAAACATGGAGCGAAAGCCATCCATAGTCAAGAAAAGTTCATTTATAGTCACTTATGCCTAGCAAAGCCTTATTACTCGGTTTAAATGCCTTTATAATCCCATTATTGAATTTATTTTGAATTGTTTTTACATTTTTTGATTAAAACAGATTGTAATTGATTGTTTGCCTCGGGAAACATGGAGCGAAAGCCATCCATTGTCAAGAAAAGATCATTAATAGCCACTCATGCCTAGAAAAGCCTTGTTACTCGGTTTAAATGCCTTTATAATCCCATTATTGAATTTATTTTGAATTGTTTTTACATTTTTTTATTAAAACAGATTGTAATTGATTGTTTGCCTCGGGAAACATGGAGCGAAAACCATCCATTGTCAAGAAAAGATCATTTATAGTCACTCATGCCTAGAAAAGCCTTATTACTCGGTTTAAATGCCTTTATAATCCCATTATTGAATTTATTTTGAATTTTTTTTACATTTTTTGATTAAAACAGATTGTAATTTATTGTTTACCTCGGGAAACATGGAGCGAAAGCCATCCATAGTCAAGAAAAGTTCATTTACAGTCACTTATGCCTAGCAAAGCCTTATTACTCGGTTTAAATGCCTTTATAATCCCATTATTGAATTTATTTTGAATTTTTTTTACATTTTTTGATTAAAACATATTGTAAATGATTGTTTGCCTCGGGAAACATGGAGCAAAACCCATCCATTGTCAAGAATAGATCATTTATAGTCACTCATGCCTAGAAAAGCCTTATTACTCGGTTTAAATGCTTTTATAATCCCATTATTGAATTTATTTTGAATTGTTTTTACATTTTTTGATTAAAACAGATTGTAATTGATTGTTTGCCTCGGGAAACATGGAGCGAAAGCCATCCATTGTCAAGAAAAGTTCATTTATAGTCACTCATGCCTAGAAAAGCCTTATTACTCGGTTTAAATGCCTTTATAATCCCATTATTGAAGTTATTTTGAATTGTTTTTATATTTTTTGATTAAAACAGATTGTAATTGATTGTTTGCCTTGGGAAACATGGAGCGAAAGCCATCCATCGTCAAGAAAAGTTCATTTATAGTCACTCATGCCTAGAAAAGCCTTAATACTCGTTTTAAATGCTTTTATAATCCCATAATTGAATTTAATTTGAATCTTTTTACATTTTTTGATTAAAACAGATTCTAATTGATTGTTTGCCTCGGAAAACGTGGAGTGAAAGCCATCCATTGTCAAGAAAAGATCATTTATAGTCACTCATGCCTAGAAAAGCCTTATTACTCGATTTAAATGCCTTTATAATCCCATTATTGAATTTATTTTGATTTTTTTTTACATTTTTTGATTAAAACAGATTGTAATTGATTGTTTGCCTTGGCAAACATGGAGCGAAAGCCATCCATAGTCAAGAAAAGTTCATTTATAGTCACTTATGCCTAGCAAAGCCTTATTACTCGGTTTAAATGCCTTTATAATCCCATTATTGAATTTATTTTGAATTGTTTTTACATTTTTTGATTAAAACAGATTGTAATTGATTGTTTGCCTCGGGAAACATGGAGCGAAAGCCATCCATTGTCAAGAAAAGATCATTAATAGCCACTCATGCCTAGAAAAGCCTTGTTACTCGGTTTAAATGCCTTTATAATCCCATTATTGAATTTATTTTGAATTGTTTTTACATTTTTTTATTAAAACAGATTGTAATTGATTGTTTGCCTCGGGAAACATGGAGCGAAAACCATCCATTGTCAAGAAAAGATCATTTATAGTCACTCATGCCTAGAAAAGCCTTATTACTCGGTTTAAATGCCTTTATAATCCCATTATTGAATTTATTTTGAATTTTTTTTACATTTTTTGATTAAAACAGATTGTAATTTATTGTTTACCTCGGGAAACATGGAGCGAAAGCCATCCATAGTCAAGAAAAGTTCATTTACAGTCACTTATGCCTAGCAAAGCCTTATTACTCGGTTTAAATGCCTTTATAATCCCATTATTGAATTTATTTTGAATTTTTTTTACATTTTTTGATTAAAACATATTGTAAATGATTGTTTGCCTCGGGAAACATGGAGCAAAACCCATCCATTGTCAAGAATAGATCATTTATAGTCACTCATGCCTAGAAAAGCCTTATTACTCGGTTTAAATGCTTTTATAATCCCATTATTGAATTTATTTTGAATTGTTTTTACATTTTTTGATTAAAACAGATTGTAATTGATTGTTTGCCTCGGGAAACATGGAGCGAAAGCCATCCATTGTCAAGAAAAGTTCATTTATAGTCACTCATGCCTAGAAAAGCCTTATTACTCGGTTTAAATGCCTTTATAATCCCATTATTGAAGTTATTTTGAATTGTTTTTATATTTTTTGATTAAAACAGATTGTAATTGATTGTTTGCCTTGGGAAACATGGAGCGAAAGCCATCCATCGTCAAGAAAAGTTCATTTATAGTCACTCATGCCTAGAAAAGCCTTAATACTCGTTTTAAATGCTTTTATAATCCCATAATTGAATTTAATTTGAATCTTTTTACATTTTTTGATTAAAACAGATTCTAATTGATTGTTTGCCTCGGAAAACGTGGAGTGAAAGCCATCCATTGTCAAGAAAAGATCATTTATAGTCACTCATGCCTAGAAAAGCCTTATTACTCGATTTAAATGCCTTTATAATCCCATTATTGAATTTATTTTGATTTTTTTTTACATTTTTTGATTAAAACAGATTGTAATTGATTGTTTGCCTCGGGAAACATGGAGCGAAAGCCATCCATTGTCAAGAAAAGATCATTTATAGCCACTCATGCCTAGAAAAGCCTTACTACTCGGTTTAAATGCCTTTATAATCCCATTATTGAATTTATTTTGAATTTTTTTTACATTTTTTGATTAAAACAGATTGTAATTGATTGTTTGCCTTGGGAAGCATGGAGCGAAAGCCATCCATCGTCAAGAAAAGTTCATTTATAGTTACTCATGCCTACAAAAGCCTTAATACTCGTTTTAAATGCTTTTATAATCCCATAATTGAATTTCAGTTGAATCTTTTTACATTTTTTGATTAAAACAGATTCTAATTGATTGTTTGCCTCGGGAAACGTGGAGTGAAAGCCATCCATTGTCAAGAAAAGATCATTTATAGTCACTCATGCCTAGAAAAGCCTTATTACTCGGTTTAAATGCCTTTATATTCGCATTATTGAATTTATTTTAAATTTTTTTTACATTTTTTGATTAAAACAGATTGTAATTGATTGTTTGCCTTGGCAAACATGGAGCGAAAGCCATCCATAGTCAAGAAAAGTTCATTTATAGTCACTTATGCCTAGCAAAGCCTTATTACTCGGTTTAAATGCCTTTATAATCCCATTATTGAATTTATTTTGAATTGTTTTTACATTTTTTGATTAAAACAGATTGTAATTGATTGTTTGCCTCGGGAAACATGGAGCGAAAGCCATCCATTGTCAAGAAAAGATCATTTATAGCCACTCATGCCTAGAAAAGCCTTATTACTCGGTTTAATGCCTTTATAATCCCATTATTGAATTTATTTTGAATTGTTTTTACATTTTTTGATTAAAACAGATTGTAATTGATTGTTTGCCTTGGGAAACATGGAGCGAAAACCATCCATTGTCAAGAAAAGATCATTTATAGTCACTCATGCCTAGAAAAGCCTTATTACTCGGATTAAATGCTTTTATAATCCCATTATTGAATTTATTTTGAATTGTTTTTACATTTTTTGATTAAAACAGATTGTAATTGATTGTTTGCCTCGGGAAACATGGAGCGAAAGCCATCCATTGTCAAGAAAAGTTCATTTATAGTCACTTATGCCTAGCAAAGCCTTATTACTCGGTTTAAATGCCTTTATAATCCCATTATTGAATTTATTTTGAATTGTTTTTACATTTTTTGATTAAAACAGATTGTAATTGATTGTTTGCCTCGGGAAACATGGAGCGAAATCCATCCATTGTCAAGAAAAGATCATTTATAGCCACTCATGCCTAGAAAAGCCTTATTACTCGGTTCAAATGCCTTTATAATCCCATTATTGAATTTATTTTGAATTGTTTTTACATTTTTTGATTAAAACAGATTGTAATTGATTGTTTGCCTCGAAAAACATGGAGCGAAAACTATCCATTGTCAAGAAAAGATCATTTATAGTCACTCATGCCTAGAAAAGCCTTATTACTCGGTTTAAATGTTTTTATAATCCCATTATTGAATTTATTTTGAATTTTTTTTACTTTTTTTGATTAAAACAGATTGTAATTGATTGTTTACCTCGGGAAACATGGAGCGAAAGCCATCCATAGTCAAGAAAAGTTCATTTATAGTCACTTATGCCTAGCAAAGCCTTATTACTCGGTTTAAATGCCTTTATAATCCCATTATTGAATTTATTTTGAATTTTTTTTACATTTTTTGATTAAAACATATTGTAATTGATTGTTTGCCTCGGGAAACATGGAGCAAAAGCCATCCATAGTCAAGAAAAGTTCATTTACAGTCACTTATGCCTAGGAAAGCCTTATTACTCGGTTTAAATGCCTTTATAATCCCATTATTGAATTTATTTTGAATTGTTTTTACATTTTTTGATTAAAACAGATTGTAATTGATTGTTTGCCTCGGGAAACATGGAGCGAAAGCTATCCATTGTCAAGAAAAGATCATTTATAGCCACTCATGCCTAGAAAAGCCTTATTACTCGGTTTAAATGCCTTTATAATCCCATTATTGAATTTATTTTGAATTTTTTTTACATTTTTTGATTAAAACAGATTGTAATTGATTGTTTGCCTCGGGAAACATGGGGCGAAAGCCATCCATAGTCAAGTAAAGTTCATTTACAGTCACTTATGCCTAGCAAAGCCTTATTACTCGGTTTAAATGCCTTTATAATCCCATTATTGAATTTATTTTGAATTTTTTTTACATTTTTTGATTAAAACAGATTGTAATTGATTGTTTGCCTCGGGAAACATGGAGCGAAAGCCATCCATAGTCAAGAAAAGTTCATTTACAGTCACTTATGCCTAGCAAAGCCTTATTACTCTGTTTAAATGCCTTTATATTCCCATTATTGAATTTATTTTGAATTTTTTTTACATTTTTTGATTAAAACATATTGTAATTGATTGTTTGCCTCGGGAAACATGGAGCAAAACCCATCCATTGTCAAGAATAGATCATTTATAGTCACTCATGCCTAGAAAAGCCTTATTACTCGGTTTAAATGCTTTTATAATCCCATTATTGAATTTATTTTGAATTGTTTTTACATTTTTTGATTAAAACAGATTGTAATTGATTATTTGCCTCGGGAAACATGGAGCGAAAGCCATCCATTGTCAAGAAAAGATCATTTATAGTCACTCATGCCTAGAAAAGCCTTATTACTCGGTTTAAATGCCTTTATAATCCCATTATTGAAGTTATTTTGAATTGTTTTTATATTTTTTGATTAAAACAGATTGTAATTGATTGTTTGCCTTGGGAAGCATGGAGCGAAAGCCATCCATCGTCAAGAAAAGTTCATTTATAGTTACTCATGCCTACAAAAGCCTTAATACTCGTTTTAAATGCTTTTATAATCCCATAATTGAATTTCAGTTGAATCTTTTTACATTTTTTGATTAAAACAGATTCTAATTGATTGTTTGCCTCGGGAAACGTGGAGTGAAAGCCATCCATTGTCAAGAAAAGATCATTTATAGTCACTCATGCCTAGAAAAGCCTTATTACTCGGTTTAAATGCCTTTATAATCGCATTATTGAATTTATTTTAAATTTTTTTTACATTTTTTGATTAAAACAGATTGTAATTGATTGTTTGCCTCGGCAAACATGGAGCGAAAGCCATCCATAGTCAAGAAAAGTTCATTTATAGTCACTTATGCCTAGCAAAGCCTTATTACTCGGTTTAAATGCCTTTATAATCCCATTATTGAATTTATTTTGAATTGTTTTTACATTTTTTGATTAAAACAGATTGTAATTGATTGTTTGCCTCGGGAAACATGAAGCGAAAGCCATCCATTGTCAAGAAAAGATCATTAATAGCCACTCATGCCTAGAAAAGCCTTATTACTCGGTTTAAATGCCTTTATAATCCCATTATTGAATTTATTTTGAATTGTTTTTACATTTTTTTATTAAAACAGATTGTAATTGATTGTTTGCCTCGGGAAACATGGAGCGAAAACCATCCATTGTCAAGAAAAGATCATTTATAGTCACTCATGCCTAGAAAAGCCTTATTACTCGGTTTAAATGCCTTTATAATCGCATTATTGAATTTATTTTGAATTTTTTTTACATTTTTTGATTAAAACAGATTGTAATTGATTGTTTGCCTCGGCAAACATGGAGCGAAAGCCATCCATAGTCAAGAAAAGTTCATTTATAGTCACTTATGCCTAGCAAAGCCTTATTACTCGGTTTAAATGCCTTTATAATCCCATTATTGAATTTATTTTGAATTGTTTTTACATTTTTTGATTAAAACAGATTGTAATTGATTGTTTGCCTCGGGAAACATGAAGCGAAAGCCATCCATTGTCAAGAAAGATCATTAATAGCCACTCATGCCTAGAAAAGCCTTATTACTCGGTTTAAATGCCTTTATAATCCCATTATTGAATTTATTTTGAATTGTTTTTACATTTTTTTATTAAAACATATTGTAATTGATTGTTTGCCTCGGGAAACATGGAGCGAAAACCATCCATTGTCAAGAAAAGATCATTTATAGTCACTCATGCCTAGAAAAGCCTTATTACTCGGTTTAAATGCCTTTATAATCCCATTATTGAATTTATTTTGAATTTTTTTTACATTTTTTGATTAAAACAGATTGTAATTGATTGTTTACCTCGGGAAACATGGAGCGAAAGCCATCCATAGTCAAGAAAAGTTCATTTACAGTCACTTATGCCTAGCAAAGCCTTATTACTCGGTTTAAATGCCTTTATAATCCCATTATTGAATTTATTTTGAATTTTTTTTACATTTTTTGATTAAAACATATTGTAAATGATTGTTTGCCTCGGGAAACATGGAGCAAAACCCATCCATTGTCAAGAATAGATCATTTATAGTCACCCATGCCTAGAAAAGCCTTATTACTCGGTTTAAATGCTTTTATAATCCCATTATTGAATTTATTTTGAATTGTTTTTACATTTTTTGATTAAAACAGATTGTAATTGATTGTTTGCCTCGGGAAACATGGAGCGAAAGCCATCCATTGTCAAGAAAAGTTCATTTATAGTCACTCATGCCTAGAAAAGCCTTATTACTCGGTTTAAATGCCTTTATAATCCCATTATTGAAGTTATTTTGAATTGTTTTTATATTTTTTGATTAAAACAGATTGTAATTGATTGTTTGCCTTGGGAAACATGGAGCGAAAGCCATCCATCGTCAAGAAAAGTTCATTTATAGTCACTCATGCCTAGAAAAGCCTTAATACTCGTTTTAAATGCTTTTATAATCCCATAATTGAATTTAATTTGAATCTTTTTACATTTTTTGATTAAAACAGATTCTAATTGATTGTTTGCCTCGGGAAATGTGGAGTGAAAGCCATCCATAGTCAAGAAAAGTTCATTTACAGTCACTTATGCCTAGCAAAGCCTTATTACTCGGTTTAAATGCCTTTATAATCCCATTATTGAATTTATTTTGAATTGTTTTTACATTTTTTGATTAAAACAGATTGTAATTGATTGTTTGCCTCGGCAAACATGGAGCGAAAGCCATCCATAGTCAAGAAAAGTTCATTTATAGTCACTTATGCCTAGCAAAGCCTTATTACTCGGTTTAAATGCTTTTATAATCCCATTATTGAATTTATTTTGAATTGTTTTTATATTTTTTGATTAAAACATATTGTAATTGACTGTTTGCCATGGGAAACATGGACCGAAAGCCATCCATTGTCAAGAAAAGATCATTTATAGTCACTCATGCCTAGAAAAGCCTTATTACTCGGTTTAAATGCCTTTATAATCCCATTATTGAAGTTATTTTGAATTGTTTTTATATTTTTTGATTAAAACAGATTGTAATTGATTGTTTGCCTTGGGAAACATGGAGCGAAAGCCATCCATCGTCAAGAAAAGTTCATTTATAGTTACTCATGCCTACAAAAGCCTTAATACTCGTTTTAAATGCTTTTATAATCCCATAATTGAATTTCAGTTGAATCTTTTTACATTTTTTGATTAAAACAGATTCTAATTGATTGTTTGCCTCGGGAAACGTGGAGTGAAAGCCATCCATTGTCAAGAAAAGATCATTTATAGTCACTCATGCCTAGAAAAGCCTTATTACTCGGTTTAAATGCCTTTATAATCGCATTATTGAATTTATTTTAAATTTTTTTTACATTTTTTGATTAAAACAGATTGTAATTGATTGTTTTTCTCGGCAAACATGGAGCGAAAGCCATCCATAGTCAAGAAAAGTTCATTTATAGTCACTTATGCCTAGCAAAGCCTTATTACTCGGTTTAAATGCCTTTATAATCCCATTATTGAATTTATTTTGAATTGTTTTTACATTTTTTGATTAAAACAGATTGTAATTGATTGTTTGCCTCGGGAAACATGGAGCGAAAGCCATCCATTGTCAAGAAAAGATCATTAATAGCCACTCATGCCTAGAAAAGCCTTGTTACTCGGTTTAAATGCCTTTATAATCCCATTATTGAATTTATTTTGAATTGTTTTTACATTTTTTTATTAAAACAGATTGTAATTGATTGTTTGCCTCGGGAAACATGGAGCGAAAACCATCCATTGTCAAGAAAAGATCATTTATAGTCACTCATGCCTAGAAAAGCCTTATTACTCGGTTTAAATGCCTTTATAATCCCATTATTGAATTTATTTTGAATTTTTTTTACATTTTTTGATTAAAACAGATTGTAATTTATTGTTTACCTCGGGAAACATGGAGCGAAAGCCATCCATAGTCAAGAAAAGTTCATTTACAGTCACTTATGCCTAGCAAAGCCTTATTACTCGGTTTAAATGCCTTTATAATCCCATTATTGAATTTATTTTGAATTTTTTTTACATTTTTTGATTAAAACATATTGTAAATGATTGTTTGCCTCGGGAAACATGGAGCAAAACCCATCCATTGTCAAGAATAGATCATTTATAGTCACTCATGCCTAGAAAAGCCTTATTACTCGGTTTAAATGCTTTTATAATCCCATTATTGAATTTATTTTGAATTGTTTTTACATTTTTTGATTAAAACAGATTGTAATTGATTGTTTGCCTCGGGAAACATGGAGCGAAAGCCATCCATTGTCAAGAAAAGTTCATTTATAGTCACTCATGCCTAGAAAAGCCTTATTACTCGGTTTAAATGCCTTTATAATCCCATTATTGAAGTTATTTTGAATTGTTTTTATATTTTTTGATTAAAACAGATTGTAATTGATTGTTTGCCTTGGGAAACATGGAGCGAAAGCCATCCATCGTCAAGAAAAGTTCATTTATAGTCACTCATGCCTAGAAAAGCCTTAATACTCGTTTTAGATGCTTTTATAATCCCATAATTGAATTTAATTTGAATCTTTTTACATTTTTTGATTAAAACAGATTCTAATTGATTGTTTGCCTCGGAAAACGTGGAGTGAAAGCCATCCATTGTCAAGAAAAGATCATTTATAGTCACTCATGCCTAGAAAAGCCTTATTACTCGATTTAAATGCCTTTATAATCCCATTATTGAATTTATTTTGATTTTTTTTTACATTTTTTGATTAAAACAGATTGTAATTGATTGTTTGCCTCGGGAAACATGGAGCGAAAGCCATCCATTGTCAAGAAAAGATCATTTATAGCCACTCATGCCTAGAAAAGCCTTATTACTCGGTTTAATGCCTTTATAATCCCATTATTGAATTTATTTTGAATTGTTTTTACATTTTTTGATTAAAACAGATTGTAATTGATTGTTTGCCTTGGGAAACATGGAGCGAAAACCATCCATTGTCAAGAAAAGATCATTTATAGTCACTCATGCCTAGAAAAGCCTTATTACTCGGATTAAATGCTTTTATAATCCCATTATTGAATTTATTTTGAATTGTTTTTACATTTTTTGATTAAAACAGATTGTAATTGATTGTTTGCCTCGGGAAACATGGAGCGAAATCCATCCATTGTCAAGAAAAGATCATTTATAGCCACTCATGCCTAGAAAAGCCTTATTACTCGGTTCAAATGCCTTTATAATCCCATTATTGAATTTATTTTGAATTGTTTTTACATTTTTTGATTAAAACAGATTGTAATTGATTGTTTGCCTCGAAAAACATGGAGCGAAAACTATCCATTGTCAAGAAAAGATCATTTATAGTCACTCATGCCTAGAAAAGCCTTATTACTCGGTTTAAATGTTTTTATAATCCCATTATTGAATTTATTTTGAATTTTTTTTACTTTTTTTGATTAAAACAGATTGTAATTGATTGTTTACCTCGGGAAACATGGAGCGAAAGCCATCCATAGTCAAGAAAAGTTCATTTATAGTCACTTATGCCTAGCAAAGCCTTATTACTCGGTTTAAATGCCTTTATAATCCCATTATTGAATTTATTTTGAATTTTTTTTACATTTTTTGATTAAAACATATTGTAATTGATTGTTTGCCTCGGGAAACATGGAGCAAAAGCCATCCATAGTCAAGAAAAGTTCATTTACAGTCACTTATGCCTAGGAAAGCCTTATTACTCGGTTTAAATGCCTTTATAATCCCATTATTGAATTTATTTTGAATTGTTTTTACATTTTTTGATTAAAACAGATTGTAATTGATTGTTTGCCTCGGAAAACGTGGAGTGAAAGCCATCCATTGTCAAGAAAAGATCATTTATAGTCACTCATGCCTAGAAAAGCCTTATTACTCGATTTAAATGCCTTTATAATCCCATTATTGAATTTATTTTGATTTTTTTTTACATTTTTTGATTAAAACAGATTGTAATTGATTGTTTGCCTCGGGAAACATGGAGCGAAAGCCATCCATTGTCAAGAAAAGATCATTTATAGCCACTCATGCCTAGAAAAGCCTTATTACTCGGTTTAATGCCTTTATAATCCCATTATTGAATTTATTTTGAATTGTTTTTACATTTTTTGATTAAAACAGATTGTAATTGATTGTTTGCCTCGGGAAACATGGAGCGAAATCCATCCATTGTCAAGAAAAGATCATTTATAGCCACTCATGCCTAGAAAAGCCTTATTACTCGGTTCAAATGCCTTTATAATCCCATTATTGAATTTATTTTGAATTGTTTTTACATTTTTTGATTAAAACAGATTGTAATTGATTGTTTGCCTCGAAAAACATGGAGCGAAAACTATCCATTGTCAAGAAAAGATCATTTATAGTCACTCATGCCTAGAAAAGCCTTATTACTCGGTTTAAATGTTTTTATAATCCCATTATTGAATTTATTTTGAATTTTTTTTACTTTTTTTGATTAAAACAGATTGTAATTGATTGTTTACCTCGGGAAACATGGAGCGAAAGCCATCCATAGTCAAGAAAAGTTCATTTATAGTCACTTATGCCTAGCAAAGCCTTATTACTCGGTTTAAATGCCTTTATAATCCCATTATTGAATTTATTTTGAATTTTTTTTACATTTTTTGATTAAAACATATTGTAATTGATTGTTTGCCTCGGGAAACATGGAGCAAAAGCCATCCATAGTCAAGAAAAGTTCATTTACAGTCACTTATGCCTAGGAAAGCCTTATTACTCGGTTTAAATGCCTTTATAATCCCATTATTGAATTTATTTTGAATTGTTTTTACATTTTTTGATTAAAACAGATTGTAATTGATTGTTTGCCTCGGGAAACATGGAGCGAAAGCTATCCATTGTCAAGAAAAGATCATTTATAGCCACTCATGCCTAGAAAAGCCTTATTACTCGGTTTAAATGCCTTTATAATCCCATTATTGAATTTATTTTGAATTTTTTTTACATTTTTTGATTAAAACAGATTGTAATTGATTGTTTGCCTCGGGAAACATGGGGCGAAAGCCATCCATAGTAAAGTAAAGTTCATTTACAGTCACTTATGCCTAGCAAAGCCTTATTACTCGGTTTAAATGCCTTTATAATCCCATTATTGAATTTATTTTGAATTTTTTTTACATTTTTTGATTAAAACAGATTGTAATTGATTGTTTGCCTCGGGAAACATGGAGCGAAAGCCATCCATAGTCAAGAAAAGTTCATTTACAGTCACTTATGCCTAGCAAAGCCTTATTACTCTGTTTAAATGCCTTTATATTCCCATTATTGAATTTATTTTGAATTTTTTTTACATTTTTTGATTAAAACATATTGTAATTGATTGTTTGCCTCGGGAAACATGGAGCAAAACCCATCCATTGTCAAGAATAGATCATTTATAGTCACTCATGCCTAGAAAAGCCTTATTACTCGGTTTAAATGCTTTTATAATCCCATTATTGAATTTATTTTGAATTGTTTTTACATTTTTTGATTAAAACAGATTGTAATTGATTATTTGCCTCGGGAAACATGGAGCGAAAGCCATCCATTGTCAAGAAAAGATCATTTATAGTCACTCATGCCTAGAAAAGCCTTATTACTCGGTTTAAATGCCTTTATAATCCCATTATTGAAGTTATTTTGAATTGTTTTTATATTTTTTGATTAAAACAGATTGTAATTGATTGTTTGCCTTGGGAAGCATGGAGCGAAAGCCATCCATCGTCAAGAAAAGTTCATTTATAGTTACTCATGCCTACAAAAGCCTTAATACTCGTTTTAAATGCTTTTATAATCCCATAATTGAATTTCAGTTGAATCTTTTTACATTTTTTGATTAAAACAGATTCTAATTGATTGTTTGCCTCGGGAAACGTGGAGTGAAAGCCATCCATTGTCAAGAAAAGATCATTTATAGTCACTCATGCCTAGAAAAGCCTTATTACTCGGTTTAAATGCCTTTATATTCGCATTATTGAATTTATTTTAAATTTTTTTTACATTTTTTGATTAAAACAGATTGTAATTGATTGTTTGCCTCGGCAAACATGGAGCGAAAGCCATCCATAGTCAAGAAAAGTTCATTTATAGTCACTTATGCCTAGCAAAGCCTTATTACTCGGTTTAAATGCCTTTATAATCCCATTATTGAATTTATTTTGAATTGTTTTTACATTTTTTGATTAAAACAGATTGTAATTGATTGTTTGCCTCGGGAAACATGAAGCGAAAGCCATCCATTGTCAAGAAAAGATCATTAATAGCCACTCATGCCTAGAAAAGCCTTATTACTCGGTTTAAATGCCTTTATAATCCCATTATTGAATTTATTTTGAATTGTTTTTACATTTTTTTATTAAAACAGATTGTAATTGATTGTTTGCCTCGGGAAACATGGAGCGAAAACCATCCATTGTCAAGAAAAGATCATTTATAGTCACTCATGCCTAGAAAAGCCTTATTACTCGGTTTAAATGCCTTTATAATCCCATTATTGAATTTATTTTGAATTTTTTTTACATTTTTTGATTAAAACAGATTGTAATTGATTGTTTACCTCGGGAAACATGGAGCGAAAGCCATCCATAGTCAAGAAAAGTTCATTTACAGTCACTTATGCCTAGCAAAGCCTTATTACTCGGTTTAAATGCCTTTATAATCCCATTATTGAATTTATTTTGAATTTTTTTTACATTTTTTGATTAAAACATATTGTAAATGATTGTTTGCCTCGGGAAACATGGAGCAAAACCCATCCATTGTCAAGAATAGATCATTTATAGTCACTCATGCCTAGAAAAGCCTTATTACTCGGTTTAAATGCTTTTATAATCCCATTATTGAATTTATTTTGAATTGTTTTTACATTTTTTGATTAAAACAGATTGTAATTGATTGTTTGCCTCGGGAAACATGGAGCGAAAGCCATCCATTGTCAAGAAAAGTTCATTTATAGTCACTCATGCCTAGAAAAGCCTTATTACTCGGTTTAAATGCCTTTATAATCCCATTATTGAAGTTATTTTGAATTGTTTTTATATTTTTTGATTAAAACAGATTGTAATTGATTGTTTGCCTTGGGAAACATGGAGCGAAAGCCATCCATCGTCAAGAAAAGTTCATTTATAGTCACTCATGCCTAGAAAAGCCTTAATACTCGTTTTAAATGCTTTTATAATCCCATAATTGAATTTAATTTGAATCTTTTTACATTTTTTGATTAAAACAGATTCTAATTGATTGTTTGCCTCGGGAAATGTGGAGTGAAAGCCATCCATAGTCAAGAAAAGTTCATTTACAGTCACTTATGCCTAGCAAAGCCTTATTACTCTGTTTAAATGCCTTTATAATCCCATTATTGAATTTATTTTGAATTTTTTTTACATTTTTTGATTAAAACATATTGTAAATGATTGTTTGCCTCGGGAAACATGGAGCAAAACCCATCCATTGTCAAGAATAGATCATTTATAGTCACTCATGCCTAGAAAAGCCTTATTACTCGGTTTAAATGCTTTTATAATCCCATTATTGAATTTATTTTGATTTGTTTTTACATTTTTTGATTAAAACAGATTGTAATTGATTGTTTGCCTCGGGAAACATGGAGCGAAAGCCATCCATTGTCAAGAAAAGTTCATTTATAGTCACTCATGCCTAGAAAAGCCTTATTACTCGGTTTAAATGCCTTTATAATCCCATTATTGAAGTTATTTTGAATTGTTTTTATATTTTTTGATTAAAACAGATTGTAATTGATTGTTTGCCTTGGGAAACATGGAGCGAAAGCCATCCATCGTCAAGAAAAGTTCATTTATAGTCACTCATACCTAGAAAAGCCTTAATACTCGTTTTAAATGCTTTTATAATCCCATAATTGAATTTAATTTGAATCTTTTTACATTTTTTGATTAAAACAGATTCTAATTGATTGTTTGCCTCGGGAAATGTTGAGTGAAAGCCATCCATTGTCAAGAAAAGATCATTTATAGTCACTCATGCCTAGAAAAGCCTTATTACTCGGTTTAAATGCCTTTATAATCCCATTATTGAATTTATTTTGATTTTTTTTTACATTTTTTGATTAAAACAGATTGTAATTGATTGTTTGCCTCGGGAAACATGGAGCGAAAGCCATCCATTGTCAAGAAAAGATCATTTATAGCCACTCATGCCTAGAAAAGCCTTATTACTCGGTTTAAATGCCTTTATAATCCCATTATTGAATTTATTTTGAATTGTTTTTACATTTTTTGATTAAAACAGATTGTAATTGATTGTTTGCCTCGGGAAACATGGAGCGAAAACCATCCATTGTCAAGAAAAGATCATTTATAGTCACTCATGCCTAGAAAAGCCTTATTACTCGGATTAAATGCTTTTATAATCCCATTATTGAATTTATTTTGAATTGTTTTTACATTTTTTGATTAAAACAGATTGTAATTGATTGTTTGCCTCGGGAAACATGGAGCGAAAGCCATCCATTGTCAAGAAAAGTTCATTTAGAGTCACTTATGCCTAGCAAAGCCTTATTACTCGGTTTAAATGCCTTTATAATCCCATTATTGAATTTATTTTGAATTGTTTTTACATTTTTTGATTAAAACAGATTGAAATTGATTGTTTGCCTCGGGAAACATGGAGCGAAATCCATCCATTGTCAAGAAAAGATCATTTATAGCCACTCATGCCTAGAAAAGCCTTATTACTCGGTTTAAATGCTTTTATAATCCCATTATTGAATTTATTTTGATTTGTTTTTACATTTTTTGATTAAAACAGATTGTAATTGATTGTTTGCCTCGGGAAACATGGAGCGAAAGCCATCCATTGTCAAGAAAAGTTCATTTATAGTCACTCATGCCTAGAAAAGCCTTATTACTCGGTTTAAATGCCTTTATAATCCCATTATTGAAGTTATTTTGAATTGTTTTTATATTTTTTGATTAAAACAGATTGTAATTGATTGTTTGCCTTGGGAAACATGGAGCGAAAGCCATCCATCGTCAAGAAAAGTTCATTTATAGTCACTCATACCTAGAAAAGCCTTAATACTCGTTTTAAATGCTTTTATAATCCCATAATTGAATTTAATTTGAATCTTTTTACATTTTTTGATTAAAACAGATTCTAATTGATTGTTTGCCTCGGGAAATGTGGAGTGAAAGCCATCCATTGTCAAGAAAAGATCATTTATAGTCACTCATGCCTAGAAAAGCCTTATTACTCGGTTTAAATGCCTTTATAATCCCATTATTGAATTTATTTTGATTTTTTTTTACATTTTTTGATTAAAACAGATTGTAATTGATTGTTTGCCTCGGGAAACATGGAGCGAAAGCCATCCATTGTCAAGAAAAGATCATTTATAGCCACTCATGCCTAGAAAAGCCTTATTACTCGGTTTAAATGCCTTTATAATCCCATTATTGAATTTATTTTGAATTGTTTTTACATTTTTTGATTAAAACAGATTGTAATTGATTGTTTGCCTCGGGAAACATGGAGCGAAAACCATCCATTGTCAAGAAAAGATCATTTATAGTCACTCATGCCTAGAAAAGCCTTATTACTCGGATTAAATGCTTTTATAATCCCATTATTGAATTTATTTTGAATTGTTTTTACATTTTTTGATTAAAACAGATTGTAATTGATTGTTTGCCTCGGGAAACATGGAGCGAAAGCCATCCATTGTCAAGAAAAGTTCATTTATAGTCACTTATGCCTAGCAAAGCCTTATTACTCGGTTTAAATGCCTTTATAATCCCATTATTGAATTTATTTTGAATTGTTTTTACATTTTTTGATTAAAACAGATTGAAATTGATTGTTTGCCTCGGGAAACATGGAGCGAAATCCATCCATTGTCAAGAAAAGATCATTTATAGCCACTCATGCCTAGAAAAGCCTTATTACTCGGTTCAAATGCCTTTATAATCCCATTATTGAATTTATTTTGAATTGTTTTTACATTTTTTGATTAAAACAGATTGTAATTGATTGTTTGCCTCGAAAAACATGGAGCGAAAACTATCCATTGTCAAGAAAAGATCATTTATAGTCACTCATGCCTAGAAAAGCCTTATTACTCGGTTTAAATGTTTTTATAATCCCATTATTGAATTTATTTTGAATTTTTTTTACTTTTTTTGATTAAAACAGATTGTAATTGATTGTTTACCTCGGGAAACATGGAGCGAAAGCCATCCATAGTCAAGAAAAGTTCATTTATAGTCACTTATGCCTAGCAAAGCCTTATTACTCGGTTTAAATGCCTTTATAATCCCATTATTGAATTTATTTTGAATTTTTTTTACATTTTTTGATTAAAACATATTGTAATTGATTGTTTGCCTCGGGAAACATGGAGCAAAACCCATCCATTGTCAAGAATAGAGCATTTATAGTCACTCATGCCTAGAAAAGCCTTATTACTCGGTTTAAATGGTTTTATAATCCCATTATTGAATTTATTTTGAATTTTTTTTACATTTTTTTAATAAAACAGATTGTAATTGATTGTTTGCCTCGGGAAACATGGAGCGAAAGCCATCCATAGTCAAGGAAAGTTCATTTACAGTCACTTATGCCTAGCAAAGCCTTATTACTCGGTTTAAATGCCTTTATAATCCCATTATTGAATTTATTTTGAATTGTTTTTACATTTTTTGATTAAAACAGATTGTAATTGATTGTTTGCCTCGGGAAACATGGAGCGAAAGCTATCCATTGTCAAGAAAAGATCATTTATAGCCACTCATGCCTAGAAAAGCCTTATTACTCGGTTTAAATGCCTTTATAATCCCATTATTGAATTTATTTTGAATTTTTTTTACATTTTTTGATTAAAACAGATTGTAATTGATTGTTTGCCCCGGGAAACATGGAGCGAAAGCCATCCATAGTCAAGAAAAGTTCATTTACAGTCACTTATGCCTAGCAAAGCCTTATTACTTGGTTTAAAAGCCTTTATAATCCCATTATTGAATTTATTTTGAATTTTTTTTACATTTTTTGATTAAAACAGATTGTAATTGATTGTTTGCCTCGGGAAACATGGAGCGAAAGCCATCCATAGTCAAGAAAAGTTCATTTACAGTCACTTATGCCTAGCAAAGCCTTATTACTCTGTTTAAATGCCTTTATAATCCCATTATTGAATTTATTTTGAATTTTTTTTACATTTTTTGATTAAAACAGATTGTAATTGATTGTTTGCCTCGGGAAACATGGAGCGAAAGCCATCCATAGTCAAGAAAAGTTCATTTACAGTCACTTATGCCTAGAAAAGCCTTATTACTCTGTTTAAATGCCTTTATAATCCCATTATTGAATTTATTTTGAATTTTTTTTACATTTTTTGATTAAAACATATTGTAATTGATTGTTTGCCTCGGGAAACATGGAGCAAAACCCATCCATTGTCAAGAATAGATCATTTATAGTCACTCATGCCTAGAAAAGCCTTATTACTCGGTTTAAATGGTTTTATAATCCCATTATTGAATTTATTTTGAATTTTTTTTACATTTTTTTAATAAAACAGATTGTAATTGATTGTTTGCCTCGGGAAACATGGAGCGAAAGCCATCCATAGTCAAGAAAAGTTCATTTACAGTCACTTATGCCTAGCAAAGCCTTATTACTCGGTTTAAATGCCTTTATAATCCCATTATTGAATTTATTTTGAATTGTTTTTACATTTTTTGATTAAAACAGATTGTAATTGATTGTTTGCCTCGGGAAACATGGAGCGAAAGCTATCCATTGTCAAGAAAAGATCATTTATAGCCACTCATGCCTAGAAAAGCCTTATTACTCGGTTTAAATGCCTTTATAATCCCATTATTGAATTTATTTTGAATTTTTTTTACATTTTTTGATTAAAACAGATTGTAATTGATTGTTTGCCTCGGGAAACATGGAGCGAAAGCCATCCATAGTCAAGAAAAGTTCATTTACAGTCACTTATGCCTAGCAAAGCCTTATTACTTGGTTTAAATGCCTTTATAATCCCATTATTGAATTTATTTTGAATTTTTTTTACATTTTTTGATTAAAACAGATTGTAATTGATTGTTTGCCTCGGGAAACATGGAGCGAAAGCCATCCATAGTCAAGAAAAGTTCATTTACAGTCACTTATGCCTAGCAAAGCCTTATTACTCTGTTTAAATGCCTTTATAATCCCATTATTGAATTTATTTTGAATTTTTTTTACATTTTTTGATTAAAACATATTGTAATTGATTGTTTGCCTCGGGAAACATGGAGCAAAACCCATCCATTGTCAAGAATAGATCATTTATAGTCACTCATGCCTAGAAAAGCCTTATTACTCGGTTTAAATGCTTTTATAATCCCATTATTGAATTTATTTTGAATTGTTTTTACATTTTTTGATGAAAACAGATTGTAATTGATTGTTTGCCTCGGGAAACATGGAGCGAAAGCCATCCATTGTCAAGAAAAGTTCATTTATAGTCACTCATGCCTAGAAAAGCCTTATTACTCGGTTTAAATGCCTTTATAATCCCATTATTGAAGTTATTTTGAATTGTTTTTATATTTTTTGATTAAAACAGATTGTAATTGATGGTTTGCCTTGGGAAACATGGAGCGAAAGCCATCCATCGTGAAGAAAAGTTCATTTATAGTCACTCATGCCTAGAAAAGCCTTAATACTCGTTTTAAATGCTTTTATAATCCCATAATTGAATTTAATTTGAATCTTTTTACATTTTTTGATTAAAACAGATTCTAATTGATTGGTTGCCTCGGGAAACGTGGAGTGAAAGCCATCCATTGTCAAGAAAAGATCATTTATAGTCACTCATGCCTAGAAAAGCCTTAGTACTCGGTTTAAATGCCTTTATAATCCCATTATTGAATTTATTTTGATTTTTTTTTACATTTTTTGATTAAAACAGATTGTAATTGATTGTTTGCCTCGGGAAAGATGGAGCGAAAGCCATCCATTGTCAAGAAAAGATCATTTATAGCCACTCATGCCTAGAAAAGCCTTATTACTCGGTTTAAATGCCTTTATAATCCCATTATTTAATTTATTTTGAATTGTTTTTACATTTTTTGATTAAAACAGATTGTAATTGATTGTTTGCCTCGGGAAACATGGAGCGAAAACCATCCATTGTCAAGAAAAGATCATTTATAGTCACTCATGCCTAGAAAAGCCTTATTACTCGGATTAAATGCTTTTATAATCCCATTATTGAATTTATTTTGAATTGTTTTTACATTTTTTGATTAAAACAGATTGTAATTGATTGTTTGCCTCGGGAAACATGGAGCGAAAGCCATCCATTGTCAAGAAAAGTTCATTTATAGTCACTTATGCCTAGCAAAGCCTTATTACTCGGTTTAAATGCCTTTATAATCCCATTATTGAATTTATTTTGAATTGTTTTTACATTTTTTGATTAAAACAGATTGTAATTGATTGTTTGCCTCGGGAAACATGGAGCGAAAGCCATCCATTGTGAAGAAAAGTTCATTTATAGTCACTTATGCCTAGCAAAGCCTTATTACTCGGTTTAAATGCCTTTATAATCCCATTATTGAATTTATTTTGAATTTTTTTTACATTTTTTGATTAAAACAGATTGTAATTGATTGTTTGCCTCGGGAAACATGGAGCGAAAGCCATCCATTGTCAAGAAAAGTTCATTTATAGTCACTTATGCCTAGCAAAGCCTTATTACTCGGTTTAAATGCCTTTATAATCCCATTATTGAATTTATTTTGAATTTTTTTTACATTTTTTGATTAAAACATATTGTAATTGATTGTTTGCCTCGGGAAACATGGAGCAAAACCCATCCATTGTCAAGAATAGATCATTTATAGTCACTCATGCCTAGAAAAGCCTTATTACTCGGTTTAAATGCTTTTATAATCCCATTATTGAATTTATTTAGAATTTTTTTTACATTTTTTTAATAAAACAGATTGTAATTGATTGTTTGCCTCGGGAAACATGGAGCGAAAGCCATCCATAGTCAAGAAAAGTTCATTTACAGTCACTTATGCCTAGCAAAGCCTTATTACTCGGTTTAAATGCCTTTATAATCCCATTATTGAATTTATTTTGAATTGTTTTTACATTTTTTGATTAAAACAGATTGTAATTGATTGTTTGCCTCGGGAAACATGGAGCGAAAGCTATCCATTGTCAAGAAAAGATCATTTATAGCCACTCATGCCTAGAAAAGCCTTATTACTCGGTTTAAATGCCTTTATAATCCCATTATTGAATTTATTTTGAATTTTTTTTACATTTTTTGATTAAAACAGATTGTAATTGATTGTTTGCCTCGGGAAAAATGGAGCGAAAGCCATCCATAGTCAAGAAAAGTTCATTTACGGTCACTTATGCCTAGCAAAGCCTTATTACTCGGTTTAAATGCCTTTATAATCCCATTATTGAATTTATTTTGAATTTTTTTTACATTTTTTGATTAAAACAGATTGTAATTGATTGTTTGCCTCGGGAAACATGGAGCGAAAGCCATCCATAGTCAAGAAAAGTTCATTTACAGTCACTTATG
The DNA here is from genome assembly GCF_053813885.1 of Theobroma cacao. Taxonomy (NCBI): domain Eukaryota; kingdom Viridiplantae; phylum Streptophyta; class Magnoliopsida; order Malvales; family Malvaceae; genus Theobroma; species Theobroma cacao. The sequence continues at coordinate 27,973,992 of NC_142645.1, read as the reverse complement.
CCTAGCAAAGCCTTATTACTCTGTTTAAATGCCTTTATAATCCCATTATTGAATTTATTTTGAATTTTTTTTACATTTTTTGATTAAAACATATTGTAATTGATTGTTTGCCTCGGGAAACATGGAGCAAAACCCATCCATTTTGAAGAATAGATCATTTATAGTCACTCATGCCTAGAAAAGCCTTATTACTCGGTTTAAATGCTTTTATAATCCCATTATTGAATTTATTTTGAATTGTTTTTACATTTTTTGATTAAAACAGATTGTAATTGATTGTTTGCCTCGGGAAACATGGAGCGAAAGCCATCCATTGTCAAGAAAAGTTCATTTATAGTCACTCATGCTTAGAAAAGCCTTATTACTCGGTTTAAATGCCTTTATAATCCCATTATTGAAGTTATTTTGAATTGTTTTTATATTTTTTGATTAAAACAGATTGTAATTGATGGTTTGCCTTGGGAAACATGGAGCGAAAGCCATCCATCGTGAAGAAAAGTTCATTTATAGTCACTCATGCCTAGAAAAGCCTTAATACTCGTTTTACATGCTTTTATAATCCCATAATTGAATTTAACTTGAATCTTTTTGCATTTTTTGATTAAAACAGATTCTAATTGATTGGTTGCCTCGGGAAACGTGGAGTGAAAGCCATCCATTGTCAAGAAAAGATCATTTATAGTCACTCATGCCTAGAAAAGCCTTAGTACTCGGTTTAAATGCCTTTATAATCCCATTATTGAATTTATTTTGAATTTTTTTTACATTTTTTGCTTAAAACAGATTGTAATTGATTGTTTACCTCGGGAAACATGCAGCGAAAGCCATCCATTGCCAAGAAAAGATCATTTATAGCCACTCATGCCTAGAAAAGCCTTATTACTCTGTTTAAATGCCTTTATAATCCCATTATTGAATTTATTTTGAATTGTTTTTACATTTTTTTAATTAAAACAGATTGTAATTGATTGTTTGCCTCGGAAAACATGGAGCGAAAACCATCCATTGTCAAGAAAAGATCATTTATAGTCACTCATGCCTAGAAAAGCCTTATTACTCGGTTTAAATGCCTTTATAATCCCATTATTGAATTTATTTTGAATTTTTTTTACATTTTTTGATTAAAACAGATTGTAATTGATTGTTTACCTCGGGAAACATGGAGCGAAAGCCATCCATAGTCAAGAAAAGTTCATTTATTGTCACTTATGCCTAGCAAAGCCTTATTACTCGGTTTAAATGCCTTTATAATCCCATTATTGAATTTATTTTGAATTGTTTTTATATTTTTTGATTAAAACAGATTGTAATTGACTGTTTGCCGTGGGAAACATGGACCGAAAGCCATCCATTGTCAAGAAAATATCATTTATAGTCACTCATGCCTAGAAAAGCCTTATTACTCGGTTTAAATGCCTTTATAATCCCATTATTGAAGTTATTTTGAATTGTTGTTATATTTTTTGATTAAAACAGATTGTAATTGATTGTTTGCCTTGGGAAACATGGAGCGAAAGCCATCCATCGTCAAGAAAAGTTCATTTATAGTCACTCATGCCTACAAAAGCCTTAATACTCGTTTTAAATGCTTTTATAATCCCATAATTGAATTTAAGTTGAATCTTTTTACATTTTTTGATTAAAACAGATTCTAATTGATTGTTTGCCTCGGGAAACGTGGAGTGAAAGCCATCCATTGTCAAGAAAAGATCATTTATAGTCACTCATGCCTAGAAAAGCCTTATTACTCGGTTTAAATGCCTTTATAATCGCATTATTGAATTTATTTTGAAATTTTTTTACATTTTTTGATTGAAACAGATTGTAATTGATTGTTTGCCTCGGGAAACATGGAGCGAAAGCCATCCATAGTCAAGAAGAGTTCATTTAAAGTCACTCATGCCTAGAAAAGCCTTATTACTCGGTTTAAATGCCTTTATAATCCCATTATTGAATTTATTTTGAATTTTTTTTACATTTTTTGATTAAAACAGATTGTAATTGATTGTTTACCTCGGGAAACATGGAGCGAAAGCCATCCATAGTCAAGAAAAGTTCATTTACAGTCACTTATGCCTAGCAAAGCCTTATTACCCGGTTTAAATGCCTTTATAATCCCATTATTGAATTTATTTTGAATTTTTTTTACATTTTTTGATTAAAACATATTGTAATTGATTGTTTGCCTCAGGAAACATGGAGCAAAACCCATCCATTGTCAAGAATAGATCATTTACAGTCACTCATGCCTAGAAAAGCCTTATCACTCGGTTTAAATGCTTTTATAATTCCATTATTGAATTTATTTTGAATTTTTTTTACATTTTTTTAATAAAACAGATTGTAATTGATTGTTTGCCTCGGGAAACATGGAGCGAAAGCCATCCATAGTCAAGAAAAGTTCATTTATAGTCACTTATGCCTAGCAAAGCCTTATTACTCGGTTTAAATGCCTTTATAATCCCATTATTGAATTTATTTTGAATTGTTTTTACATTTTTTGATTAAAACAGATTGTACTTGATTGTTTGCCTCGGGAAACATGGAGCGAAAGCCATCCATTGTCAAGAAAAGATCATTTATAGCAACTCATGCCTAGAAAAGCCTTATTACTCGGTTTAAATGCCTTTATAATCCCATTATTGAATTTATTTTGAATTGTTTTTACATTTTTTGATTAAAACAGATTGTAATTGATTGTTTGCCTCGGGAAACATGGAGCGAAAGCCATCCACTGTCAAGAAAAGATCATTTATAGCAACTCATGCCTAGAAAAGCCTTATTACTCGGTTTAAATGCCTTTATAATCCCATTATTGAATTTATTTTGAATTGTTTTTACATTTTTTGATTAAAACAGATTGTAATAGATTGTTTGCCTCTGGAAACATGGAGCGAAAACCATCCATTGTCAAGAAAAGATCATTTATAGTCACTCATGCCTAGAAAAGACTTATTACACGGTTTAAATGCCTTTATAATCCCATTATTGAATTTATCTTGAATTTTTTTTACATTTTTTGATTAAAACATATTGTAATTGATTGTTTGCCTCGGGAAACATGGAGCGAAAGCCATCCATAGTCCAGAAAAGTTCATTTATAGTCACTTATGCCTAGCAAAGCCTTATTACTCTGTTTAAATGCCTTTATAATCCCATTATTGAATTTATTTTGAATTGTTTTTACATTTTTTGATTAAAACAGATTGTAATTGATTGTTTGCCTCGGGAAACATGGAGCGAAAGCCATCCATTGTCAAGAAAAGATCATTTATAGCCACTCATGCCTAGAAAAGCCTTATTACTCGGTTTAAATGCCTTTATAATCCCATTATTGAATTTATTTTGAATTGTTTTTACATTTTTTTATTAAAACATATTGTAATTGATTGTTTGCCTCGGGAAACATGGAGCGAAAACCATCCATTGTCAACAAAAGATCATTTATAGTCACTCATGCCTAGAAAAGCCTTATTACTCGGTTTAAATGCCTTTATAATCCCATTATTGAATTTATTTTGAAATTTTTTTAGATTTTTTGATTAAAACAGATTGTAATTGATTGTTTGCCTCAGGAAACATGGAGCGAAAGCCATCCATTGTCAAGAAAAGATCATTTATAGCCACTCATGCCTAGAAAAGCCTTATTACTCGGTTTAAATGCCTTTATAATCCCATTATTGAATTTATTTTGAATTTTTTTTACATTTTTTGATTAAAACAGATTGTAATTGATTGTTTACCTCGGGAAACATGGAGCGAAAGCCATCCATAGTCAAGAAAAGTTCATTTACAGTCACTTATGCCTAGCAAAGCCTTATTACTCGGTTTAAATGCCTTTATAATCCCATTATTGAATTTATTTTGAATTTTTTTTACATTTTTTGATTAAAACATATTGTAATTGATTGTTTGCCTCAGGAAACATGGAGCAAAACCCATCCATTGTCAAGAATAGATCATTTACAGTCACTCATGCCTAGAAAAGCCTTATCACTCGGTTTAAATGCTTTTATAATTCCATTATTGAATTTATTTTGAATTTTTTTTACATTTTTTTAATAAAACAGATTGTAATTGATTGTTTGCCTCGGGAAACATGGAGCGAAAGCCATCCATAGTCAAGAAAAGTTCATTTATAGTCACTTATGCCTAGCAAAGCCTTATTACTCGGTTTAAATGCCTTTATAATCCCATTATTGAATTTATTTTGAATTGTTTTTACATTTTTTGATTAAAACAGATTGTAATTGATTGTTTGCCTCGGGAAACATGGAGCGAAAGCCATCCATTGTCAAGAAAAGATCATTTATAGCAACTCATGCCTAGAAAAGCCTTATTACTCGGTTTAAATGCCTTTATAATCCCATTATTGAATTTATTTTGAATTGTTTTTACATTTTTTGATTAAAACAGATTGTAATTGATTGTTTGCCTCGGGAAACATGGAGCGAAAGCCATCCACTGTCAAGAAAAGATCATTTATAGCAACTCATGCCTAGAAAAGCCTTATTACTCGGTTTAAATGCCTTTATAATCCCATTATTGAATTTATTTTGAATTGTTTTTACATTTTTTGATTAAAACAGATTGTAATTGATTGTTTGCCTCTGGAAACATGGAGCGAAAACCATCCATTGTCAAGAAAAGATCATTTATAGTCACTCATGCCTAGAAAAGCCTTATTACACGGTTTAAATGCCTTTATAATCCCATTATTGAATTTATCTTGAATTTTTTTTACATTTTTTGATTAAAACAGATTGTAATTGATTGTTTGCCTCGGGAAACATGGAGCGAAAGCCATCCATAGTCCAGAAAAGTTCATTTATAGTCACTTATGCCTAGCAAAGCCTTATTACTCTGTTTAAATGCCTTTATAATCCCATTATTGAATTTATTTTGAATTGTTTTTACATTTTTTGATTAAAACAGATTGTAATTGATTGTTTGCCTCGGGAAACATGGAGCGAAAGCCATCCATTGTCAAGAAAAGATCATTTATAGCCACTCATGCCTAGAAAAGCCTTATTACTCGGTTTAAATGCCTTTATAATCCCATTATTGAATTTATTTTGAATTGTTTTTACATTTTTTTATTAAAACATATTGTAATTGATTGTTTGCCTCGGGAAACATGGAGCGAAAACCATCCATTGTCAACAAAAGATCATTTATAGTCACTCATGCCTAGAAAAGCCTTATTACTCGGTTTAAATGCCTTTATAATCCCATTATTGAATTTATTTTGAAATTTTTTTAGATTTTTTGATTAAAACAGATTGTAATTGATTGTTTGCCTCGGGAAACATGGAGCGAAAGCCATCCATTGTCAAGAAAAGATCATTTATAGCCACTCATGCCTAGAAAAGCCTTATTACTCGGTTTAAATGCCTTTATAATCCCATTATTGAATTTATTTTGAATTGTTTTTACATTTTTTGATTAAAACAGATTGTAACTGATTGTTTGCCTCGGGAAACATGGAGCGAAAACCATCCATTGTCAAGAAAAGATCATTTATAATCACTCATGCCTAGAAAAGCCTTATTACTCGGATTAAATGCTTTTATAATCCCATTATTGAATTTATTTTGAATTGTTTTTACATTTTTTGATTAAAACAGATTGTAATTGATTGTTTGCCTCGGGAAACATGGAGCGAAAGCCATCCATTGTCAAGAAAAGTTCATTTATAGTCACTCATGCCTAGAAAAGCCTTATTACTCGGTTTAAATGCCTTTATAATCCCATTATTGAAGTTATTTTGAATTGTTTTTATATTTTTTGATTAAAACAGATTGTAATTGATTGTTTGCCTTGGGAAACATGGAGCGAAAGCCATGCATCGTCAAGAAAAGTTCATTTATAGTCACTCATGCCTAGAAAAGCCTTAATACTCGTTTTAAATGCTTTTATAATCCCATAATTGAATTTAATTTGAATCTTTTTACATTTTTTGATTAAAACAGATTCTAATTGATTGTTTGCCTCGGGAAATGTGGAGTGAAAGCCATCCATAGTCAAGAAAAGTTCATTTACAGTCACTTATGCCTAGCAAAGCCTTATTACTCGGTTTAAATGCCTTTATAATCCCATTATTGAATTTATTTTGAATTTTTTTTACATTTTTTGATTAAAACATATTGTAAATGATTGTTTGCCTCGGGAAACATGGAGCAAAACCCATCCATTGTCAAGAATAGATCATTTATAGTCACTCATGCCTAGAAAAGCCTTATTACTCGGTTTAAATGCTTTTATAATCCCATTATTGAATTTATTTTGATTTGTTTTTACATTTTTTGATTAAAACAGATTGTAATTGATTGTTTGCCTCGGGAAACATGGAGCGAAAGCCATCCATTGTCAAGAAAAGTTCATTTATAGTCACTCATGCCTAGAAAAGCCTTATTACTCGGTTTAAATGCCTTTATAATCCCATTATTGAAGTTATTTTGAATTGTTTTTATATTTTTTGATTAAAACAGATTGTAATTGATTGTTTGCCTTGGGAAACATGGAGCGAAAGCCATCCATCGTCAAGAAAAGTTCATTTATAGTCACTCATACCTAGAAAAGCCTTAATACTCGTTTTAAATGCTTTTATAATCCCATAATTGAATTTAATTTGAATCTTTTTACATTTTTTGATTAAAACAGATTCTAATTGATTGTTTGCCTCGGGAAATGTGGAGTGAAAGCCATCCATTGTCAAGAAAAGATCATTTATAGTCACTCATGCCTAGAAAAGCCTTATTACTCGGTTTAAATGCCTTTATAATCCCATTATTGAATTTATTTTGATTTTTTTTTACATTTTTTGATTAAAACAGATTGTAATTGATTGTTTGCCTCGGGAAACATGGAGCGAAAGCCATCCATTGTCAAGAAAAGATCATTTATAGCCACTCATGCCTAGAAAAGCCTTATTACTCGGTTTAAATGCCTTTATAATCCCATTATTGAATTTATTTTGAATTGTTTTTACATTTTTTGATTAAAACAGATTGTAATTGATTGTTTGCCTCGGGAAACATGGAGCGAAAACCATCCATTGTCAAGAAAAGATCATTTATAGTCACTCATGCCTAGAAAAGCCTTATTACTCGGATTAAATGCTTTTATAATCCCATTATTGAATTTATTTTGAATTGTTTTTACATTTTTTGATTAAAACAGATTGTAATTGATTGTTTGCCTCGGGAAACATGGAGCGAAAGCCATCCATTGTCAAGAAAAGTTCATTTATAGTCACTTATGCCTAGCAAAGCCTTATTACTCGGTTTAAATGCCTTTATAATCCCATTATTGAATTTATTTTGAATTGTTTTTACATTTTTTGATTAAAACAGATTGAAATTGATTGTTTGCCTCGGGAAACATGGAGCGAAATCCATCCATTGTCAAGAAAATATCATTTATAGCCACTCATGCCTAGAAAAGCCTTATTACTCGGTTCAAATGCCTTTATAATCCCATTATTGAATTTATTTTGAATTGTTTTTACATTTTTTGATTAAAACAGATTGTAATTGATTGTTTGCCTCGAAAAACATGGAGCGAAAACTATCCATTGTCAAGAAAAGATCATTTATAGTCACTCATGCCTAGAAAAGCCTTATTACTCGGTTTAAATGTTTTTATAATCCCATTATTGAATTTATTTTGAATTTTTTTTACTTTTTTTGATTAAAACAGATTGTAATTGATTGTTTACCTCGGGAAACATGGAGCGAAAGCCATCCATAGTCAAGAAAAGTTCATTTATAGTCACTTATGCCTAGCAAAGCCTTATTACTCGGTTTAAATGCCTTTATAATCCCATTATTGAATTTATTTTGAATTTTTTTTACATTTTTTGATTAAAACATATTGTAATTGATTGTTTGCCTCGGGAAACATGGAGCAAAACCCATCCATTGTCAAGAATAGATCATTTATAGTCACTCATGCCTAGAAAAGCCTTATTACTCGGTTTAAATGGTTTTATAATCCCATTATTGAATTTATTTTGAATTTTTTTTACATTTTTTTAATAAAACAGATTGTAATTGATTGTTTGCCTCGGGAAACATGGAGCGAAAGCCATCCATAGTCAAGAAAAGTTCATTTACAGTCACTTATGCCTAGCAAAGCCTTATTACTCGGTTTAAATGCCTTTATAATCCCATTATTGAATTTATTTTGAATTGTTTTTACATTTTTTGATTAAAACAGATTGTAATTGATTGTTTGCCTCGGGAAACATGGAGCGAAAGCTATCCATTGTCAAGAAAAGATCATTTATAGCCACTCATGCCTAGAAAAGCCTTATTACTCGGTTTAAATGCCTTTATAATCCCATTATTGAATTTATTTTGAATTTTTTTTACATTTTTTGATTAAAACAGATTGTAATTGATTGTTTGCCCCGGGAAACATGGAGCGAAAGCCATCCATAGTCAAGAAAAGTTCATTTACAGTCACTTATGCCTAGCAAAGCCTTATTACTTGGTTTAAATGCCTTTATAATCCCATTATTGAATTTATTTTGAATTTTTTTTACATTTTTTGATTAAAACAGATTGTAATTGATTGTTTGCCTCGGGAAACATGGAGCGAAAGCCATCCATAGTCAAGAAAAGTTCATTTACAGTTACTTATGCCTAGCAAAGCCTTATTACTCTGTTTAAATGCCTTTATAATCCCATTATTGAATTTATTTTGAATTTTTTTTACATTTTTTGATTAAAACAGATTGTAATTGATTGTTTGCCTCGGGAAACATGGAGCGAAAGCCATCCATAGTCAAGAAAAGTTCATTTACAGTCACTTATGCCTAGAAAAGCCTTATTACTCTGTTTAAATGCCTTTATAATCCCATTATTGAATTTATTTTGAATTTTTTTTAGATTTTTTGATTAAAACATATTGTAATTGATTGTTTGCCTCGGGAAACATGGAGCAAAACCCATCCATTGTCAAGAATAGATCATTTATAGTCACTCATGCCTAGAAAAGCCTTATTACTCGGTTTAAATGGTTTTATAATCCCATTATTGAATTTATTTTGAATTTTTTTTACATTTTTTTAATAAAACAGATTGTAATTGATTGTTTGCCTCGGGAAACATGGAGCGAAAGCCATCCATAGTCAAGAAAAGTTCATTTACAGTCACTTATGCCTAGCAAAGCCTTATTACTCGGTTTAAATGCCTTTATAATCCCATTATTGAATTTATTTTGAATTGTTTTTACATTTTTTGATTAAAACAGATTGTAATTGATTGTTTGCCTCAGGAAACATGGAGCGAAAGCTATCCATTGTCAAGAAAAGATCATTTATAGCCACTCATGCCTAGAAAAGCCTTATTACTCGGTTTAAATGCCTTTATAATCCCATTATTGAATTTATTTTGAATTTTTTTTACATTTTTTGATTAAAACAGATTGTAATTGATTGTTTGCCTCGGGAAACATGGAGCGAAAGCCATCCATAGTCAAGAAAAGTTCATTTACAGTCACTTATGCCTAGCAAAGCCTTATTACTGGGTTTAAATGCCTTTATAATCCCATTATTGAATTTATTTTGAATTTTTTTTACATTTTTTGATTAAAACAGATTGTAATTGATTGTTTGCCTCGGGAAACATGGAGCGAAGGCCATCCATAGTCAAGAAAAGTTCATTTACAGTCACTTATGCCTAGCAAAGCCTTATTACTCTGTTTAAATGCCTTTATAATCCCATTATTGAATTTATTTTGAATTTTTTTTACATTTTTTGATTAAAACATATTGTAATTGATTGTTTGCCTCGGGAAACATGGAGCAAAACCCATCCATTGTCAAGAATAGATCATTTATAGTCACTCATGCCTAGAAAAGCCTTATTACTCGGTTTAAATGCTTTTATAATCCCATTATTGAATTTATTTTGAATTGTTTTTACATTTTTTGATGAAAACAGATTGTAATTGATTGTTTGCCTCGGGAAACATGGAGCGAAAGCCATCCATAGTCAAGAAAAGTTCATTTATAGCCACTCATGCCTAGAAAAGCCTTATTACTCGGTTTAAATGCCTTTATAATCCCATTATTTAATTTATTTTGAATTGTTTTTACATTTTTTGATTAAAACAGATTGTAATTGATTGTTTGCCTCGGGAAACATGGAGCGAAAACCATCCATTGTCAAGAAAAGATCATTTATAGTCACTCATGCCTAGAAAAGCCTTATTACTCGGATTAAATGCTTTTATAATCCCATTATTGAATTTATTTTGAATTGTTTTTACATTTTTTGATTAAAACAGATTGTAATTGATTGTTTGCCTCGGGAAACATGGAGCGAAAGCCATCCATTGTCAAGAAAAGTTCATTTATAGTCACTTATGCCTAGCAAAGCCTTATTACTCGGTTTAAATGCCTTTATAATCCCATTATTGAATTTATTTTGAATTGTTTTTACATTTTTTGATTAAAACAGATTGTAATTGATTGTTTGCCTCGGGAAACATGGAGCGAAAGCCATCCATTGTGAAGAAAAGTTCATTTATAGTCACTTATGCCTAGCAAAGCCTTATTACTCGGTTTAAATGCCTTTATAATCCCATTATTGAATTTATTTTGAATTTTTTTTACATTTTTTGATTAAAACAGATTGTAATTGATTGTTTGCCTCGGGAAACATGGAGCGAAAGCCATCCATTGTCAAGAAAAGTTCATTTATAGTCACTTATGCCTAGCAAAGCCTTATTACTCGGTTTAAATGCCTTTATAATCCCATTATTGAATTTATTTTGAATTTTTTTTACGTTTTTTGATTAAAACATATTGTAATTGATTGTTTGCCTCGGGAAACATGGAGCAAAACCCATCCATTGTCAAGAATAGATCATTTATAGTCACTCATGCCTAGAAAAGCCTTATTACTCGGTTTAAATGCTTTTATAATCCCATTATTGAATTTATTTAGAATTTTTTTTACATTTTTTTAATAAAACAGATTGTAATTGATTGTTTGCCTCGGGAAACATGGAGCGAAAGCCATCCATAGTCAAGAAAAGTTCATTGACAGTCACTTATGCCTAGCAAAGCCTTATTACTCGGTTTAAATGCCTTTATAATCCCATTATTGAATTTATTTTGAATTGTTTTTACATTTTTTGATTAAAACAGATTGTAATTGATTGTTTGCCTCGGGAAACATGGAGCGAAAGCTATCCATTGTCAAGAAAAGATCATTTATAGCCACTCATGCCTAGAAAAGCCTTAATACTCGTTTTAAAAGCTTTTATAATCCCATAATTGAATTTAATTTGAATCTTTTTACATTTTTTGATTAAAACAGATTCTAATTGATTGGTTGCCTCGGGAAACGTGGAGTGAAAGCCATCCATTGTCAAGAAAAGATCATTTATAGTCACTCATGCCTAGAAAAGCCTTAGTACTCGGTTTAAATGCCTTTATAATCCCATTATTGAATTTATTTTGATTTTTTTTTACATTTTTTGATTAAAACAGATTGTAATTGATTGTTTGCCTCGGGAAAGATGGAGCGAAAGCCATCCATTGTCAAGAAAAGATCATTTATAGCCACTCATGCCTAGAAAAGCCTTATTACTCGGTTTAAATGCCTTTATAATCCCATTATTTAATTTATTTTGAATTGTTTTTACATTTTTTGATTAAAACAGATTGTAATTGATTGTTTGCCTCGGGAAACATGGAGCGAAAACCATCCATTGTCAAGAAAAGATCATTTATAGTCACTCATGCCTAGAAAAGCCTTATTACTCGGATTAAATGCTTTTATAATCCCATTATTGAATTTATTTTGAATTGTTTTTACATTTTTTGATTAAAACAGATTGTAATTGATTGTTTGCCTCGGGAAACATGGAGCGAAAGCCATCCATTGTCAAGAAAAGTTCATTTATAGTCACTTATGCCTAGCAAAGCCTTATTACTCGGTTTAAATGCCTTTATAATCCCATTATTGAATTTATTTTGAATTGTTTTTACATTTTTTGATTAAAACAGATTGTAATTGATTGTTTGCCTCGGGAAACATGGAGCGAAAGCCATCCATTGTGAAGAAAAGTTCATTTATAGTCACTTATGCCTAGCAAAGCCTTATTACTCGGTTTAAATGCCTTTATAATCCCATTATTGAATTTATTTTGAATTTTTTTTACATTTTTTGATTAAAACAGATTGTAATTGATTGTTTGCCTCGGGAAACATGGAGCGAAAGCCATCCATTGTCAAGAAAAGTTCATTTATAGTCACTTATGCCTAGCAAAGCCTTATTACTCGGTTTAAATGCCTTTATAATCCCATTATTGAATTTATTTTGAATTTTTTTTACGTTTTTTGATTAAAACATATTGTAATTGATTGTTTGCCTCGGGAAACATGGAGCAAAACCCATCCATTGTCAAGAATAGATCATTTATAGTCACTCATGCCTAGAAAAGCCTTATTACTCGGTTTAAATGCTTTTATAATCCCATTATTGAATTTATTTAGAATTTTTTTTACATTTTTTTAATAAAACAGATTGTAATTGATTGTTTGCCTCGGGAAACATGGAGCGAAAGCCATCCATAGTCAAGAAAAGTTCATTGACAGTCACTTATGCCTAGCAAAGCCTTATTACTCGGTTTAAATGCCTTTATAATCCCATTATTGAATTTATTTTGAATTGTTTTTACATTTTTTGATTAAAACAGATTGTAATTGATTGTTTGCCTCGGGAAACATGGAGCGAAAGCTATCCATTGTCAAGAAAAGATCATTTATAGCCACTCATGCCTAGAAAAGCCTTAATACTCGTTTTAAAAGCTTTTATAATCCCATAATTGAATTTAATTTGAATCTTTTTACATTTTTTGATTAAAACAGATTCTAATTGATTGGTTGCCTCGGGAAACGTGGAGTGAAAGCCATCCATTGTCAAGAAAAGATCATTTATAGTCACTCATGCCTAGAAAAGCCTTAGTACTCGGTTTAAATGCCTTTATAATCCCATTATTGAATTTATTTTGATTTTTTTTTACATTTTTTGATTAAAACAGATTGTAATTGATTGTTTGCCTCGGGAAAGATGGAGCGAAAGCCATCCATTGTCAAGAAAAGATCATTTATAGCCACTCATGCCTAGAAAAGCCTTATTACTCGGTTTAAATGCCTTTATAATCCCATTATTTAATTTATTTTGAATTGTTTTTACATTTTTTGATTAAAACAGATTGTAATTGATTGTTTGCCTCGGGAAACATGGAGCGAAAACCATCCATTGTCAAGAAAAGATCATTTATAGTCACTCATGCCTAGAAAAGCCTTATTACTCGGATTAAATGCTTTTATAATCCCATTATTGAATTTATTTTGAATTGTTTTTACATTTTTTGATTAAAACAGATTGTAATTGATTGTTTGCCTCGGGAAACATGGAGCGAAAGCCATCCATTGTCAAGAAAAGTTCATTTATAGTCACTTATGCCTAGCAAAGCCTTATTACTCGGTTTAAATGCCTTTATAATCCCATTATTGAATTTATTTTGAATTGTTTTTACATTTTTTGATTAAAACAGATTGTAATTGATTGTTTGCCTCGGGAAACATGGAGCGAAAGCCATCCATTGTGAAGAAAAGTTCATTTATAGTCACTTATGCCTAGCAAAGCCTTATTACTCGGTTTAAATGCCTTTATAATCCCATTATTGAATTTATTTTGAATTTTTTTTACATTTTTTGATTAAAACAGATTGTAATTGATTGTTTGCCTCGGGAAACATGGAGCGAAAGCCATCCATTGTCAAGAAAAGTTCATTTATAGTCACTTATGCCTAGCAAAGCCTTATTACTCGGTTTAAATGCCTTTATAATCCCATTATTGAATTTATTTTGAATTTTTTTTACGTTTTTTGATTAAAACATATTGTAATTGATTGTTTGCCTCGGGAAACATGGAGCAAAACCCATCCATTGTCAAGAATAGATCATTTATAGTCACTCATGCCTAGAAAAGCCTTATTACTCGGTTTAAATGCTTTTATAATCCCATTATTGAATTTATTTAGAATTTTTTTTACATTTTTTTAATAAAACAGATTGTAATTGATTGTTTGCCTCGGGAAACATGGAGCGAAAGCCATCCATAGTCAAGAAAAGTTCATTTACAGTCACTTATGCCTAGCAAAGCCTTATTACTCGGTTTAAATGCCTTTATAATCCCATTGTTGAATTTATTTTGAATTGTTTTTACATTTTTTGATTAAAACAGATTGTAATTGATTGTTTGCCTCGGGAAACATGGAGCGAAAGCTATCCATTGTCAAGAAAAGATCATTTATAGCCACTCATGCCTAGAAAAGCCTTATTACTCGGTTTAAATGCCTTTATAATCCCATTATTGAATTTATTTTGAATTTTTTTTACATTTTTTGATTAAAACAGATTGTAATTGATTGTTTGCCTCGCGAAAAATGGAGCGAAAGCCATCCATAGTCAAGAAAAGTTCATTTACGGTCACTTATGCCTAGCAAAGCCTTATTACTCGGTTTAAATGCCTTTATAATCCCATTATTGAATTTATTTTGAATTTTTTTTACATTTTTTGATTAAAACAGATTGTAATTGATTGTTTGCCTCGGGAAACATGGAGCGAAAGCCATCCATAGTCAAGAAAAGTTCATTTACAGTCACTTATGCCTAGCAAAGCCTTATTACTCTGTTTAAATGCCTTTATAATCCCATTATTGAATTTATTTTGAATTTTTTTTACATTTTTTGATTAAAACATATTGTAATTGATTGTTTGCCTCGGGAAACATGGAGCAAAACCCATCCATTGTCAAGAATAGATCATTTATAGTCACTCATGCCTAGAAAAGCCTTATTACTCGGTTTAAATGCTTTTATAATCCCATTATTGAATTTATTTTGAATTGTTTTTACATTTTTTGATTAAAACAGATTGTAATTGATTGTTTGCCTCGGGAAACATGGAGCGAAAGCCATCCATTGTCAAGAAAAGTTCATTTATAGTCACTCATGCCTAGAAAAGCCTTATTACTCGGTTTAAATGCCTTTATAATCCCATTATTGAAGTTATTTTGAATTGTTTTTATATTTTTTGATTAAAACAGATTGTAATTGATGGTTTGCCTTGGGAAACATGGAGCGAAAGCCATCAATCGTGAAGAAAAGTTCATTTATAGTCACTCATGCCTAGAAAAGCCTTAATACTCGTTTTACATGCTTTTATAATCCCATAATTGAATTTAACTTGAATCTTTTTACATTTTTTGATTAAAACAGATTCTAATTGATTGGTTGCCTCGGGAAACGTGGAGTGAAAGCCATCCATTGTCAAGAAAAGATCATTTATAGTCACTCATTCCTAGAAAAGCCTTAGTACTCGGTTTAAATGCCTTTATAATCCCATTATTGAATTTATTTTGAATTTTTTTTACATTTTTTGATTAAAACAGATTGTAATTGATTGTTTACCTCGGGAAACATGGAGCGAAAGCCATCCATTGCCAAGAAAAGATCATTTATAGCCACTCATGCCTAGAAAAGCCTTATTACTCTGTTTAAATGCCTTTATAATCCCATTATTGAATTTATTTTGAATTGTTTTTACATTTTTTTAATTAAAACAGATTGTAATTGATTGTTTGCCTCGGAAAACATGGAGCGAAAACCATCCATTGTCAAGAAAAGATCATTTATAGTCACTCATGCCTAGAAAAGCCTTATTACTCGGTTTAAATGCCTTTATAATCCCATTATTGAATTTATTTTGAATTTTTTTTACATTTTTTGATTAAAACAGATTGTAATTGATTGTTTACCTCGGGAAACATGGAGCGAAAGCCATCCATAGTCAAGAAAAGTTCATTTATTGTCACTTATGCCTAGCAAAGCCTTATTACTCGGTTTAAATGCCTTTATAATCCCATTATTGAATTTATTTTGAATTGTTTTTATATTTTTTGATTAAAACAGATTGTAATTGACTGTTTGCCGTGGGAAACATGGACCGAAAGCCATCCATTGTCAAGAAAAGATCATTTATAGTCACTCATGCCTAGAAAAGCCTTATTACTCGGTTTAAATGCCTTTATAATCCCATTATTGAAGTTATTTTGAATTGTTGTTATATTTTTTGATTAAAACAGATTGTAATTGATTGTTTGCCTTGGGAAACATGGAGCGAAAGCCATCCATCGTCAAGAAAAGTTCATTTATAGTCACTCATGCCTACAAAAGCCTTAATACTCGTTTTAAATGCTTTTATAATCCCATAATTGAATTTAAGTTGAATCTTTTTACATTTTTTGATTAAAACAGATTCTAATTGATTGTTTGCCTCGGGAAACGTGGAGTGAAAGCCATCCATTGTCAAGAAAAGATCATTTATAGTCACTCATGCCTAGAAAAGCCTTATTACTCGGTTTAAATGCCTTTATAATCGCATTATTGAATTTATTTTGAAATTTTTTTACATTTTTTGATTGAAACAGATTGTAATTGATTGTTTGCCTCGGGAAACATGGAGCGAAAGCCATCCATAGTCAAGAAGAGTTCATTTAAAGTCACTCATGCCTAGAAAAGCCTTATTACTCGGTTTAAATGCCTTTATAATCCCATTATTGAATTTATTTTGAATTTTTTTTACATTTTTTGATTAAAACAGATTGTAATTGATTGTTTACCTCGGGAAACATGGAGCGAAAGCCATCCATAGTCAAGAAAAGTTCATTTACAGTCACTTATGCCTAGCAAAGCCTTATTACCCGGTTTAAATGCCTTTATAATCCCATTATTGAATTTATTTTGAATTTTTTTTACATTTTTTGATTAAAACATATTGTAATTGATTGTTTGCCTCAGGAAACATGGAGCAAAACCCATCCATTGTCAAGAATAGATCATTTACAGTCACTCATGCCTAGAAAAGCCTTATCACTCGGTTTAAATGCTTTTATAATTCCATTATTGAATTTATTTTGAATTTTTTTTACATTTTTTTAATAAAACAGATTGTAATTGATTGTTTGCCTCGGGAAACATGGAGCGAAAGCCATCCATAGTCAAGAAAAGTTCATTTATAGTCACTTATGCCTAGCAAAGCCTTATTACTCGGTTTAAATGCCTTTATAATCCCATTATTGAATTTATTTTGAATTGTTTTTACATTTTTTGATTAAAACAGATTGTAATTGATTGTTTGCCTCGGGAAACATGGAGCGAAAGCCATCCATTGTCAAGAAAAGATCATTTATAGCAACTCATGCCTAGAAAAGCCTTATTACTCGGTTTAAATGCCTTTATAATCCCATTATTGAATTTATTTTGAATTGTTTTTACATTTTTTGATTAAAACAGATTGTAATTGATTGTTTGCCTCGGGAAACATGGAGCGAAAGCCATCCACTGTCAAGAAAAGATCATTTATAGCAACTCATGCCTAGAAAAGCCTTATTACTCGGTTTAAATGCCTTTATAATCCCATTATTGAATTTATTTTGAATTGTTTTTACATTTTTTGATTAAAACAGATTGTAATTGATTGTTTGCCTCTGGAAACATGGAGCGAAAACCATCCATTGTCAAGAAAAGATCATTTATAGTCACTCATGCCTAGAAAAGACTTATTACACGGTTTAAATGCCTTTATAATCCCATTATTGAATTTATCTTGAATTTTTTTTACATTTTTTGATTAAAACAGATTGTAATTGATTGTTTGCCTCGGGAAACATGGAGCGAAAGCCATCCATAGTCCAGAAAAGTTCATTTATAGTCACTTATGCCTAGCAAAGCCTTATTACTCTGTTTAAATGCCTTTATAATCCCATTATTGAATTTATTTTGAATTGTTTTTACATTTTTTGATTAAAACAGATTGTAATTGATTGTTTGCCTCGGGAAACATGGAGCGAAAGCCATCCATTGTCAAGAAAAGATCATTTATAGCCACTCATGCCTAGAAAAGCCTTATTACTCGGTTTAAATGCCTTTATAATCCCATTATTGAATTTATTTTGAATTGTTTTTACATTTTTTTATTAAAACATATTGTAATTGATTGTTTGCCTCGGGAAACATGGAGCGAAAACCATCCATTGTCAACAAAAGATCATTTATAGTCACTCATGCCTAGAAAAGCCTTATTACTCGGTTTAAATGCCTTTATAATCCCATTATTGAATTTATTTTGAAATTTTTTTAGATTTTTTGATTAAAACAGATTGTAATTGATTGTTTGCCTCGGGAAACATGGAGCGAAAGCCATCCATTGTCAAGAAAAGATCATTTATAGCCACTCATGCCTAGAAAAGCCTTATTACTCGGTTTAAATGCCTTTATAATCCCATTATTGAATTTATTTTGAATTGTTTTTACATTTTTTGATTAAAACAGATTGTAATTGATTGTTTGCCTCGGGAAACATGGAGCGAAAACCATCCATTGTCAAGAAAAGATCATTTATAATCACTCATGCCTAGAAAAGCCTTATTACTCGGATTAAATGCTTTTATAATCCCATTATTGAATTTATTTTGAATTGTTTTTACATTTTTTGATTAAAACAGATTGTAATTGATTGTTTGCCTCGAAAAACATGGAGCGAAAGCCATCCATTGTCAAGAAAAGTTCATTTATAGTCACTTATGCCTAGCAAAGCCTTATTACTCGGTTTAAATGCCTTTATAATCCCATTATTGAATTTATTTTGAATTGTTTTTACATTTTTTGATTAAAACAGATTGTAATTGATTGTTTGCCTCGGGAAACATGGAGCGAAATCCATCCATTGTCAAGAAAAGATCATTTATAGCCACTCATGCCTAGAAAAGCCTTATTACTCGGTTTAAATGCCTTTATAATCCCATTATTGAATTTATTTTGAATTGTTTTTACATTTTTTGATTAAAACAGATTGTAATTGATTGTTTGCCTCGAGAAACATGGAGCGAAAACTATCCATTGTCAAGAAAAGATCATTTATAGTCACTCATGCCTAGAAAAGCCTTATTACTCGGTTTAAATGTTTTTATAATCCCATTATTGAATTTATTTTGAATTTTTTTTACTTTTTTTGATTAAAACAGATTGTAATTGATTGTTTACCTCGGGAAACATGGAGCGAAAGCCATCCATAGTCAAGAAAAGTTCATTTAAAGTCACTTATGCCTAGCAAAGCCTTATTACTCGGTTTACATGCCTTTATAATCCCATTATTGAATTTATTTTGAATTTTTTTTACATTTTTTGATTAAAACATATTGTAATTGATTGTTTGCCTCGGGAAACATGGAGCAAAACCCATCCATTGTCAAGAATAGATCATTTATAGTCACTTATGCCTAGAAAAGCCTTATTACTCCGTTTAAATGCCTTTATAATCCCATTATTGAATTTATTTTGAATTTTTTTTACATTTTTTGATTAAAACAGATTGTAATTGATTGTTTGCCTCGGGAAACATGGAGCGAAAGCCAACCATTGTCAAGAAAAGTTCATTTATAGTCACTCATGCCTAGAAAAGCCTTATTACTCGGTTTAAATGCCTTTATAATCCCATTATTGAAGTTATTTTGAATTGTTTTTATATTTTTTGATTAAAACAGATTGTAATTGATGGTTTGCCATGGGAAACATGGAGCGAAAGCCATCCATCGTCAAGAAAAGTTCATTTATAGCCACTCATGCCTAGAAAAGCCTTATTACTCGGTTTAAATGCCTTTATAATCCCATTATTGAAGTTATTTTGAATTGTTGTTATATTTTTTGATTAAAACAGATTGTAATTGATTGTTTGCCTTGGGAAACATGGAGCGAAAGCCATCCATCGTCAAGAAAAGTTCATTTATAGTCACTCATGCCTACAAAAGCCTTAATACTCGTTTTAAATGCTTTTATAATCCCATAATTGAATTTAAGTTGAATCTTTTTACATTTTTTGATTAAAACAGATTCTAATTGATTGTTTGCCTCGGGAAACGTGGAGTGAAAGCCATCCATTGTCAACAAAAGATCATTTATAGTCACTCATGCCTAGAAAAGCCTTATTACTCGGTTTAAATGCCTTTATAATCCCATTATTGAATTTATTTTGAATTGTTTTTATATTTTTTGATTAAAACAGATTGTAATTGATTGTTTGCCGTGGGAAACATGGAGCGAAAGCCATCCATTGTCAAGAAAAGTTCATTTATAGTCACTCATGCCTAGAAAAGCCTCATTACTCGGTTTAAATGCCTTTATAATCCCATTATTGAAGTTATTTTGAATTGTTTTTATATTTTTTGATTAAAACAGATTGTAATTGATTGTTTGCCGTGGGAATCATGGAGCGAAAGCCATCCATTGTCAAGAAAAGTTCATTTATAGTCACTCATGCCTAGAAAAGCCTTATTACTCGGTTTAAATGCCTTTATAATCCCATTACTGAAGTTATTTTGAATTGTTTTTATATTTTTTGATTAAAACAGATTGTAATTGATTGTTTGCCGTGGGAAACATGGAGCGAAAGCCATCCATAGTCAAGAAAAGTTCATTTATAGTCACTTATGCCTAGCAAAGCCTTATTACTCGGTTTAAATGCCTTTATAATCCCATTATTGAATTTATCTTGAATTTTTTTTACATTTTTTGATTAAAACAGATTGTAATTGATTGTTTACCTCGGGAAACATGGAGCGAAAGCCATCCATAGTCAAGAAAAGTTCATTTATAGTCACTTATGCCTAGCAAAGCCTTATTACTCGGTTTAAATGCCTTTATAATCCCATTATTGAATTTATTTTGAATTGTTTTTATATTTTTTGATTAAAACAGATTGTAATTGATTGTTTGCCGTGGGAAACATGGAGCGAAAGCCATCCATTGTCAAGAAAAGTTCATTTATAGTCACTCATGCCTAGAAAAGCCTTATTACTCGGTTTAAATGCCTTTATAATCCCATTATTGAATTTATCTTGAATTTTTTTTACATTTTTTAATTAAAACAGATTGTAATTGATTGTTTACCTCGGGAAACATGGAGCGAAAGCCATCCATAGTCAAGAAAAGTTCATTTATAGTCACTTATGCCTAGCAAAGCCTTATTATTCGGTTTAAATGCCTTTATAATCCCATTATTGAATTTATTTTGAATTGTTTTTATATTTTTTGATTAAAACAGATTGTAATTGATTGTTTGCCTCGGGAAACATGGAGCGAAAGCCATCCATTGTCAAGAAAAGATCATTTATAGCCACTCATGCCTAGAAAAGCCTTATTACTCGGTTTAAATGCCTTTATAGTCCCATTATTGAATTTATTTTGAATTTTTTTTACATTTTTTGATTAAAACATATTGTAATTGATTGTTTGCCTCAGGAAACATGGAGCAAAACCCATCCATTGTCAAGAATAGATCATTTATAGTCACTCATGCCTAGAAAAGCCTTATCACTCGGTTTAAATGCTTTTATAATTCCATTATTGAATTTATTTTGAATTTTTTTTACATTTTTTTAATAAAACAGATTGTAATTGATTGTTTGCCTCGGGAAACATGGAGCGAAAGCCATCCATAGTCAAGAAAAGTTCATTTATAGTCACTTATGCCTAGCAAAGCCTTATTACTCGGTTTAAATGCCTTTATAATCCCATTATTGAATTTATTTTGAATTGTTTTTACAATTTTTGAATAAAACAGATTGTAATTGATTGTTTGCCTCGGGAAACATGGAGCGAAAGCCATCCACTTTCAAGAAAAGATCATTTATAGCAACTCATGCCTAGAAAAGCCTTATTACTCGGTTTAAATGCCTTTATAATCCCATTATTGAATTTATTTTGAATTGTTTTTACATTTTTTGATTAAAACAGATTGTAATTGATTGTTTGCCTCTGGAAACATGGAGCGAAAACCATCCATTGTCAAGAAAAGATCATTTATAGTCACTCATGCCTAGAAAAGCCTTATTACACGGTTTAAATGCCTTTATAATCCCATTATTGAATTTATCTTGAATTTTTTTTACATTTTTTGATTAAAACAGATTGTAATTGATTGTTTGCCTCGGGAAACATGGAGCGAAAGCCATCCATAGTCCAGAAAAGTTCATTTATAGTCACTTATGCCTAGCAAAGCCTTATTACTCTGTTTAAATGCCTTTATAATCGCATTATTGAATTTATTTTGAATTGTTTTTACATTTTTTGATTAAAACAGATTGTAATTGATTGTTTGCCTCGGGAAACATGGAGCGAAAGCCATCCATTGTCAAGAAAAGATCATTTATAGCCACTCATGCCTAGAAAAGCCTTATTACTCGGTTTAAATGCCTTTATAATCCCATTATTGAATTTATTTTGAATTGTTTTTACATTTTTTTATTAAAACAGATTGTAATTGATTGTTTGCCTCGGGAAACATGGAGCGAAAACCATCCATTGTCAACAAAAGATCATTTATAGTCACTCATGCCTAGAAAAGCCTTATTACTCGGTTTAAATGCCTTTATAATCCCATTATTGAATTTATTTTGAAATTTTTTTAGATTTTTTGATTAAAACAGATTGTAATTGATTGTTTGCCTCGGGAAACATGGAGCGAAAGCCATCCATTGTCAAGAAAAGATCATTTATAGCCACTCATGCCTAGAAAAGCCTTATTACTCGGTTTAAATGCCTTTATAATCCCATTATTGAATTTATTTTGAATTGTTTTTACATTTTTTGATTAAAACAGATTGTAATTGATTGTTTGCCTCGGGAAACATGGAGCGAAAACCATCCATTGTCAAGAAAAGATCATTTATAGTCACTCATGCCTAGAAAAGCCTTATTACTCGGATTAAATGCTTTTATAATCCCATTATTGAATTTATTTTGAATTGTTTTTACATTTTTTGATTAAAACAGATTGTAATTGATTGTTTGCCTCGGGAAACATGGAGCGAAAGCCATCCATTGTCAAGAAAAGTTCATTTATAGTCACTTATGCCTAGCAAAGCCTTATTACTCGGTTTAAATGCCTTTATAATCCCATTATTGAATTTATTTTGAATTGTTTTTACATTTTTTGATTAAAACAGATTGTAATTGATTGTTTGCCTCGGGAAACATGGAGCGAAATCCATCCATTGTCAAGAAAAGATCATTTATAGCCACTCATGCCTAGAAAAGCCTTATTACTCGGTTTAAATGCCTTTATAATCCCATTATTGAATTTATTTTGAATTGTTTTTACATTTTTTGATTAAAACAGATTGTAATTGATTGTTTGCCTCGAGAAACATGGAGCGAAAACTATCCATTGTCAAGAAAAGATCATTTATAGTCACTCATGCCTAGAAAAGCCTTATTACTCGGTTTAAATGTTTTTATAATCCCATTATTGAATTTATTTTGAATTTTTTTTACTTTTTTTGATTAAAACAGATTGTAATTGATTGTTTACCTCGGGAAACATGGAGCGAAAGCCATCCATAGTCAAGAAAAGTTCATTTAAAGTCACTTATGCCTAGCAAAGCCTTATTACTCGGTTTACATGCCTTTACAATCCCATTATTGAATTTATTTTGAATTTTTTTTACATTTTTTGATTAAAACATATTGTAATTGATTGTTTGCCTCGGGAAACATGGAGCAAAACCCATCCATTGTCAAGAATAGATCATTTATAGTCACTTATGCCTAGAAAAGCCTTATTACTCCGTTTAAATGCCTTTATAATCCCATTATTGAATTTATTTTGAATTTTTTTTAGATTTTTTGATTAAAACAGATTGTAATTGATTGTTTGCCTCGGGAAACATGGAGCGAAAGCCAACCATTGTCAAGAAAAGTTCATTTATAGTCACTCATGCCTAGAAAAGCCTTATTACTCGGTTTAAATGCCTTTATAATCCCATTATTGAAGTTATTTTGAATTGTTTTTATATTTTTTGATTAAAACAGATTGTAATTGATGGTTTGCCATGGGAAACATGGAGCGAAAGCCATCCATCGTCAAGAAAAGTTCATTTATAGCCACTCATGCCTAGAAAAGCCTTATTACTCGGTTTAAATGCCTTTATAATCCCATTATTGAAGTTATTTTGAATTGTTGTTATATTTTTTGATTAAAACAGATTGTAATTGATTGTTTGCCTTGGGAAACATGGAGCGAAAGCCATCCATCGTCAAGAAAAGTTCATTTATAGTCACTTATGCCTAGCAAAGCCTTATTATTCGGTTTAAATGCCTTTATAATCCCATTATTGAATTTATTTTGAATTGTTTTTATATTTTTTGATTAAAACAGATTGTAATTGATTGTTTGCCTCGGGAAACATGGAGCGAAAGCCATCCATTGTCAAGAAAAGATCATTTATAGCCACTCATGCCTAGAAAAGCCTTATTACTCGGTTTAAATGCCTTTATAGTCCCATTATTGAATTTATTTTGAATTTTTTTTACATTTTTTGATTAAAACATATTGTAATTGATTGTTTGCCTCAGGAAACATGGAGCAAAACCCATCCATTGTCAAGAATAGATCATTTATAGTCACTCATGCCTAGAAAAGCCTTATCACTCGGTTTAAATGCTTTTATAATTCCATTATTGAATTTATTTTGAATTTTTTTTACATTTTTTTAATAAAACAGATTGTAATTGATTGTTTGCCTCGGGAAACATGGAGCGAAAGCCATCCATAGTCAAGAAAAGTTCATTTATAGTCACTTATGCCTAGCAAAGCCTTATTACTCGGTTTAAATGCCTTTATAATCCCATTATTGAATTTATTTTGAATTGTTTTTACAATTTTTGAATAAAACAGATTGTAATTGATTGTTTGCCTCGGGAAACATGGAGCGAAAGCCATCCACTGTCAAGAAAAGATCATTTATAGCAACTCATGCCTAGAAAAGCCTTATTACTCGGTTTAAATGCCTTTATAATCCCATTATTGAATTTATTTTGAATTGTTTTTACATTTTTTGATTAAAACAGATTGTAATTGATTGTTTGCCTCTGGAAACATGGAGCGAAAACCATCCATTGTCAAGAAAAGATCATTTATAGTCACTCATGCCTAGAAAAGCCTTATTACACGGTTTAAATGCCTTTATAATCCCATTATTGAATTTATCTTGAATTTTTTTTACATTTTTTGATTAAAACAGATTGTAATTGATTGTTTGCCTCGGGAAACATGGAGCGAAAGCCATCCATAGTCAAGAAAAGTTCATTTATAGTCACTTATGCCTAGCAAAGCCTTATTACTCGGTTTAAATGCCTTTATAATCCCATTATTGAATTTATTTTGAATTGTTTTTATATTTTTTGATTAAAACAGATTGTAATTGATTGTTTGCCGTGGGAAACATGGAGCGAAAGCCATCCATTGTCAAGAAAAGTTCATTTATAGTCACTCATGCCTAGAAAAGCCTTATTACTCGGTTTAAATGCCTTTATAATCCCATTATTGAATTTATCTTGAATTTTTTTTCCATTTTTTGATTAAAACAGATTGTAATTGATTGTTTACCTCGGGAAACATGGAGCGAAAGCCATCCATAGTCAAGAAAAGTTCATTTATAGTCACTTATGCCTAGCAAAGCCTTATTATTCGGTTTAAATGCCTTTATAATCCCATTATTGAATTTATTTTGAATTGTTTTTATATTTTTTGATTAAAACAGATTGTAATTGATTGTTTGCCTCGGGAAACATGGAGCGAAAGCCATCCATTGTCAAGAAAAGATCATTTATAGCCACTCATGCCTAGAAAAGCCTTATCACTCGGTTTAAATGCTTTTATAATTCCATTATTGAATTTATTTTGAATTTTTTTTACATTTTTTTAATAAAACAGATTGTAATTGATTGTTTGCCTCGGGAAACATGGAGCGAAAGCCATCCATGGAAACATGGAGCGAAAGCCATCCATCGTCAATAAAAGTTCATTTATAGTCACTCATGCCTAGAAAAGCCTTAATACTCATTTTAAATGCTTTTATAATCCCATAATTGAATTTAATTTGAATCTTTTTTACATTTTTTGATTAAAACAGATTGTACTTGATTGTTTACCTCGGGAAACATGGGGCGAAAGCCATCCATAGTCAAGAAAAGTTCATTTATAGTCACTCATGCCTAGAAAAGCCTTATTACTCGGTTTAAATGCCTTTATAATCCCATTAGTGAAGTTATTTTGAATTGTTTTTATATTTTTTGATTAAAACAGATTGTAATTGATTGTTTGCCTTGGGAAACATGGAGCGAAAGCCATCCATAGTCAAGAAAAGTTCATTTATAGTCACTCATGCCTAGAAAAGCCTTATTACTCGGTTTAAATGCCTTTATAATCCCATTATTGAATTTATTTTGAATTGTTTTTATATTTTTTGATTAAAACAGATTGTAATTGATTGTTTGCCGTGGGAAACATGGAGCGAAAGCCATCCATTGTCAAGAAAAGATCATTTATAGTCACTCATGCCTAGAAAAGCCTTATTACTCGGTTTAAATGCCTTTATAATCCCATTATTGAATTTATTTTGAATTTTTTTTACATTTTTTGATTAAATTAGATTGTAATTGATTGTTTGCCTCGGGAAATATGGAGCGAAAGCCATCCATTGTCAAGAAAAGATCATTTATAGTCACTCATGCCTAGAAAAGGCTTATTACTCGGTTTAAATGCCTTTATAATCCCTTTATTGAATTTATTTTGAATTGTTTTTATATTTTTTGATTAAAACAGATTGTAATTGATTGTTTGCCTTGGGAAACATGGAGCGAAAGCCATCCATCGTCAAGAAAAGTTCATTTATAGTCACTCATGCCTAGAAAAGCCTTAATACTCGTTTTAAATGCTTTTATAATCCCATAATTGAATTTAATTTGAATCTTTTTACATTTTTTCATTAAAACAGATTCTAATTGATTGTTTGGCTCGGGAAACGTGGATTGAAAGCCATCCATTGTCAAGAAAAGATCATTTATAGTCACTCATGCCTAGAAAAGCCTTATTACTCGGTTTAAATGCCTTTATAATCCCATTATTGAAGTTATTTTGAATAGTTTTTATATTTTTTGATTAAAACAGATTGTAATTGATTGTTTGCCTTGGGAAACATGGAGCGAAAGCCATCCATCGTCAAGAAAAGTTCATTTATAGTCACTCATGCCTAGAAAAGCCTTAATACTCGTTTTAAATGCTTTTATAATCCCATTATTGAATTTATTTTGAATTTTTTTTACATTTTTTGATTAAAACAGATTGTAATTGATTGTTTACCTCGGGAAACATGGAGCGAAAGCCATCCATAGTCAAGAAAAGTTCATTTATAGTCACTCATGCCAAGAAAAGCCTTATTACTCGGTTTAAATGCCTTTATAATCCCATTAGTGAAGTTATTTTGAATTGTTTTTATATTTTTTGATTAAAACAGATTGTAATTGATTGTTTGCCTTGGGAAACATGGAGCGAAAGCCATCCATCGTCAAGAAAAGTTCATTTATAGTCACTCATGCCTAGAAAAGCCTTAATACTCGTTTTAAATGCTTTTATAATCCCATAATTGAATTTAATTTGAATCTTTTTACATTTTTTCATTAAAACAGATTCTAATTGATTGTTTGGCTCGGGAAACGTGGAGTGAAAGCCATCCATTGTCAAGAAAAGATCATTTATAGTCACTCATGCCTAGAAAAGCCTTATTACTCGGTTTAAATGCCTTTATAATCCCATTATTGAATTTATTTTGAATTTTTTTTACATTTTTTGATTAAAACATATTGTAATTGACTGTTTGCCTCGGGAAACTTGGAGCGAAAGCCATCCATAGTCAAGAAAAGTTCATTTATAGTCACTTATGCCTAGCAAAGCCTTATTACTCGGTTTAAATGCCTTTATAATCCCATTATTGAATTTATTTTGAATTGTTTTTACATTTTTTGATTATAACAGATTGTAATTGATTGTTTGCCTCGGGAAACATGGAGCGAAAGCCATCCATTATCAAGAAAAGATCATTTATAGCCACTCATGCCTAGAAAAGCCTTATTACTCGGTTTAAACGCCTTTATAATCCCATTATTGAATTTATTTTGAATTATTTTTACATTTTTTGATTAAAACAGATTGTAATTGATTGTTTGCCTCGGGAAACATGAAGCCAAAACCATCCATTGTCAAGAAAAGATCATTTATAGTCACTCATGCCTAGAAAAGCCTTATTACTCGGTTTAAATGCCTTTATAATCCCATTATTGAATTTATTTTGAATTTTTTTTACATTTTTTGATTAAAACAGACTGTAATTGATTGTTTTCCTCGGGAAACATGGAGCGAAAGCCATCCATAGTCAAGAAAAGATCATTTATAGTCACTCATGCCTAGAAAAGCCTTATTACTCGGTTAAAATGCCTTTATAATCCCATTATTGAATTTATTTTGAATTTTTTTTTACATTTTTGATTAAAACAGATTGTAATTGATTGTTTACCTCGGGAAATATGGAGCGAAAACTATCCATTGTCAAGAAAAGATCATTTATAGACACTCATGCCTAGAAAAGCCTTATTACTCGGTTTAAATGCCTTTATAATCCCATTATTGAATTTATTTTGATTTTTTTTTACATTTTTTGATTAAAACAGATTGTAATTGATTGTTTACCTCGGGAAACATGGAGCGAAAGCCATCCATTGTCAAGAAAAGTTCATTTATAGTCACTCATGCCTAGAAAAGCCTTATTACTCGGTTTAAATGCCTTTATAATCCCATTATTGAAGTTATTTTGAATTGTTTTTATATTTTTTGATTAAAACAGATTGTAATTGATTGTTTGCCACGGGAAACATGGAGAGAAAGCCATCCATTGTCAAGAAAAGATCATTTATAGCCACTCATGCCTAGAAAAGCCTTATTACTCGGTTTAAATGCCTTTATAATCCCATTATTGAATTTATTTTGAATTGTTTTTACATTTTTTGATTAAAACAGGTTGTAATTGATTGTTTGCCTCGGGAAACATGGAGCGAAAACCATCCATTGTCAAGAAAAGATCATTTATAGTCACTCATGCCTAGAAAAGCCTTATTACTCGGTTTAAATGCCTTTATAATCCCATTATTGAATTTATTTTGATTTTTTTTTACATTTTTTGATTAAAACAGATTGTAATTGATTGTTTACCTCGGGAAACATGGAGCGAAAGCCATCCATTGTCAAGAAAAGTTCATTTATAGTCACTCATGCCTAGAAAAGCCTTATTACTCGGTTTAAATGCCTTTATAATCCCATTATTGAAGTTATTTTGAATTGTTTTTATATTTTTTGATTAAAACAGAATGTAATTGATTGTTTGCCTTGGGAAACATGGAGCGAAAGCCATCCATCGTCAAGAAAAGTTCATTTATAGTCACTCATGCCTAGAAAAGCCTTAATACTCGTTTTAAATGCTTTTATAATCCCATTATTGAATTTATTTTAAATTTTTTTACATTTTTTGATTAAAACAGATTGTAATTGATTGTTTGCCTCGGGAAACATGGAGCGAAAGCCATCCATTGTCAAAAAAAGTTCAATTATAGTCACTCATGCCTAGAAAAGCCTTATTACTCGGTTTAAATGCCTTTATAATCCCATTATTGAATTTCTTTTGAATTTTTTTTACATTTTTTGATTAAAACAGATTGTAATTGATTGTTTGCCTCGAGAAACATGGAGCGAAAACCATCCATTGTCAAGAAAAGATCATTTATAGTCACTCATGCCTAGAAAAGCCTTATTACTCGGTTTAAATGCCTTTATAATCCCATTATTGAATTTATTTTAAATTTTTTTACATTTTTTGATTAAAACAGATTGTAATTGATTGTTTCCCTCGGGGAACATGGAGCGAAAGCCATCCATTGTCAAAAAAAGTTCAATTATAGTCACTCATGCCTAGAAAAGCCTTATTACTCGGTTTAAATGCCTTTATAATCCCATTATTGAATTTATTTTGAATTTTTTTTACATTTTTTTATTAAAACAGATTGTAATTGATTGTTTACCTCGGGAAACATGGAGCGAAAGCCATCCATAGTCAAGAAAAGATCATTTATAGTCACTCATGCCTAGAAAAGCCTTATTACTCGGTTTAAATGCCTTTATAATCCCATTATTGAATTTATTTTGAATTTTTTTTTACATTTTTGATTAAAACAGTTTGTAATTGATTGTTTACCTCGGGAAACTTGGAGCGAAAACCATCCATTGTCAAGAAAAGATCATTTATAGACACTCATGCCTAGAAAAGCCTTGTTACTCGGTTTAAATGCCTTTATAATCCCATTATTGAATTTCTTTTGAATTTTTTTAACATTTTTTGATTAAAACAGATTGTAATTGATTGTTTGCCACGGGAAACATGGAGAGAAAGCCATCCATTGTCAAGAAAAGATCATTTATAGCCACTCATGCCTAGAAAAGCCTTATTACTCGGTTTAAATGCCTTTATAATCCCATTATTGAATTTATTTTGAATTGTTTTTACATTTTTTGATCAAAACAGGTTGTAATTCATTGTTTGCCTCGGGAAACATGGAGCGAAAACCATCCATTGTCAAGAAAAGATCATTTATAGTCACTCATGCCTAGAAAAGCCTTATTACTCGGTTTAAATGCCTTTATAATCCCATTATTGAATTTATTTTGAATTTTTTTTGCATTTTTTGATTAAAACAGATTGTAATTGATTGTTTACCTCGGGAAACATGGAGCGAAAGCCATCCATTGTCAAGAAAAGTTCATTTATAGTCACTCATGCCTAGAAAAGCCTTATTACTCGGTTTAAATGCCTTTATAATCCCATTATTGAAGTTTTTTTGAATTGTTTTTATATTTTTTGATTAAAACAGATTGTAATTGATTGTTTGCCTTGGTAAACATGGAGCGAAAGCCATCCATCGTCAAGAAAAGTTCATTTATAGTCACTCATGCCTAGAAAAGCTTTAATACTCGTTTTAAATGCTTTTATAATCCCATAATTGAATTTATTTTGAATTTTTTTTACATTTTTTGATTAAAACAGATTGTAATTGATCTTTTACCTCGGGAAACATGGAGCTAAAGCCATCCATAGTCAAGAAAAGTTCATTTATAGTCACTCATGCCTAGAAAAGCCTTATTACTCGGTTTAAATGCCTTTATAATCCCATTATTGAAGTTATTTTGAATTGTTTTTATATTTTTTGATTAAAACAGATTGTAATTGATTGTTTGCCTTGGGAAACATGGAGCGAAAGCCATCCATCGTCAAGAAAAGTTCATTGATAGTCACTCATGCCTAGAAAAGCCTTAATACTCGTTTTAAATGCTTTTATAATCCCATAATTGAATTTAATTTGAATCTTTTTACATTTTTTCATTAAAACAGATTCTAATTGATTGTTTGGCTCGGGAAACGTGGAGTGAATGCCATCCATTGTCAAGAAAAGATCATTTATAGTCACTCATGCCTAGAAAAGCCTTATTACTCAGTTTAAATGCCTTTATAATCCCATTATTGAATTTATTTTAATTTTTTTTTACATTTTTTGATTAAAACAGATTGTAATTGATTGTTTGCCTCGGGAAACATGGAGCGAAAGCCATCCATTGTCAAGAAAAGATCATTTATAGCCACTCATGCCTAGAAAAGCCTTATTACTCGGTTTAAATGCCTTTATAATCCCATTATTGAATTTATTTTGAATTGTTTTTACATTTTTTGATTAAAACAGATTGTTATTGATTGTTTGCCTCGGGAAACATGGAGCGAAAACCATCCATTGTCAAGAAAAGATCATTTATAGTCACTCATGCCTAGAAAAGCCTTATTACTCGGTTTAAATGCCTTTATAATCCCATTATTGAATTTATTTTAAATTTTTTTACATTTTTTGATTAAAACAGATTGTAATTGATTGTTTGCCTCGGGAAACATGAAGCGAAAGCCATCCATTGTCAAGAAAAGATCATTTATAGCCACTCATGCCTAGAAAAACCTTATTACTCGGTTTAAATGCCTTTATAATCCCATTATTGAATTTATTTTGATTTGTTTTTACATTTTTTGATTAAAACAGATTGAAATTGATTGTTTGCCTCGGGAAACATGGAGCGAAAGCCATCCATTGTCAAGAAAAGATCATTTATAGTCACTCATGCCTAGAGAAGCCTTATTTCTCGGTTTAAATGCCTTTATAATCCCATTATTGAATTTATTTTGAATTTTTTTTACATTTTTTGACTAAAACAGATTGTAATTGATTGTTTACCTCGGGAAACATGGAGCGAAAGCCATCCATAGTCAAGAAAAGTTCATTTATAGTTACTTATGCCTAGCAAAGCCTTATTACTCGGTTTAAATGCCTTTATAATCCCATTATTGAATTTATTTTGAATTGTTTTTATATTTTTTTATTAAAACAGATTGTAATTGATTGTTTGCCGTGGGAAACATGGAGCGAAAGCCATCCATTGTCAAGAAAAGATCATTTATAGCAACTCATGCCTACAAAAGCCTTATTACTCGGTTTAAATGCCTTTATAATCCCATTATTGAATTTATTTTGAATTGTTTTTATATTTTTTGATTAAAACAGATTGTAATTGATTGTTTGCCGTGGGAAACATGGAGCGAAAGCCATCCATTGTCAAGAAAAGATCATTTATAGTCACTCATGAGTAGAAAAGCCTTATTACTCGGTTTAAATGCCTTTATAATCCCATTATTGAATTTATTTTGAATTTTTTTTACATTTTTTGATTAAAACAGATTGTAATTGATTGTTTGCCTCGGGAAATATGGAGCGAAAGCCATCCATTGTCAAGAAAAGATCATTTATAGTCACTCATGCCTAGAAAAGCTTTATTACTCGGTTTAAATGCCTTTATAATCCCATTATTGAATTTATTTTGAATTTTTTTTTACATTTTTGATTAAAACAGATTGTAATTGATTGTTTACCTCGGGAAACATGGAGCGAAAACCATCCATTGTCAAGAAAAGATCATTTATAGCCACTCATGCCTAGAAAAGCCTTATTACTCGGTTTAAATGCCTTTATAATCCAATTATTGAATTTATTTTGAATTGTTTTTACATTTTTTGATTAAAACAGATTGTAATTGATTGTTTGCCTCGGGAAACATGAAGCGAAAACCATCCATTGTCAAGAAAAGATCATTTATAGTCACTCATGCCTAGAAAAGCCTTATTACTCGGTTTAAATGCCTTTATAATCCCATTATTGAATTTATTTTGAATTGTTTTTACATTTTTTGATTAAAACAGATTGTAATTGATTGTTTGCCTCAGGAAACATGGAGCGAAAGCCATCCATTGTCAAGAAAAGATCATTTATAGTCACTCATGCCTAGAAAAGCCTTATTACTCGGTTTAAATGCCTTTATAATCCCATTATTGAATTTATTTTGAATTTTTTTTACATTTTTTGATTAAAACAGATTGTAATTGATTGTTTACCTCAGGAAACATGGAGCGAAAGCCATCCATAGTCAAGAAAAGATCATTTATAGTCACTCATGCCTAGAAAAGCCTTATTACGCGGTTCAAATGCCTTTATAATCCCATTATTGAATTTATTTTGAATTTTTTTTACATTTTTTGATTAAAACAGATTGTAATTGATTGTTTGCCACGGGAAACATGGAGAGAAAGCCATCCATTGTCAAGAAAAGATCATTTATAGCCACTCATGCCTAGAAAAGCCTTATTACTCGGTTCAAATGCCTTTATAATCCCATTATTGAATTTATTTTGAATTGTTTTTACATTTTTTGATTAAAACAGGTTGTAATTGATTGTTTGCCTCGGGAAACATGGAGCGAAAACCATCAATTGTCAAGAAAAGATCATTTATAGTCACTCATGCCTAGAAAAGCCTTATTACTCGTTTTAAATGCCTTTATAATCCCATTATTGAATTTATTTTGAATTTTTTTTACATTTCTTGATTAAAACAGATTGTAATTGATTGTTTACCTCGGGAAACATGGAGCGAAAGCCATCCATTGTCAAGAAAAGTTCATTTATAGTCACTCATGCCTAGAAAAGCCTTATTACTCGGTTTAAATGCCTTTATAATCCCATTATTGAAGTTATTTTGAATTGTTTTTATATTTTTTGATTAAAACAGATTGTAATTGATTGTTTGCCTTGGTAAACATGGAGCGAAAGCCATCCATCGTCAAGAAAAGTTCATTTATAGTCACTCATGCCTAGAAAAGCCTTAATACTCGTTTTAAATGCTTTTATAATCCCATAATTGAATTTTTTTTGAATTTTTTTTACATTTTTTTATTAAAACAGATTGTAATTGATATTTTACCTCGGGAAACATGGAGCGAAAGCCATCCATAGTCAAGAAAAGTTCATTTATAGTCACTCATGCCTAGAAAAGCCTTATTACTCGGTTTAAATGCCTTTATAATCCCATTATTGAAGTTATTTTGAATTGTTTTTATATTTTTTGATTAAAACAGATTGTAATTGATTGTTTGCCTTGGGAAACATGGAGCGAAAGCCATCCATCGTCAAGAAAAGTTCATTTATAGTCACTCATGCCTAGAAAAGCCTTAATACTCGTTTTAAATGCTTTTATAATCCCATAATTTAATTTAATTTGAATCTTTTTACATTTTTTCATTAAAACAGATTCTAATTGATTGTTTGGCTCGGGAAACATGGAGTGAAAGCCATCCATTGTCAAGAAAAGATCATTTATAGTCACTCATGCCTAGAAAAGCCTTATTACTCGGTTTAAATGCCTTTATAACCCCATTATTGAATTTATTTTGAATTTTTTTACATTTTTTGATTAAAACAGATTGTAATTGATTGTTTGCCTCGGGAAACATGGAGCGAAAGCCATCCATTGTCAAGAAAAGATCATTTATAGCCACTCATGCCTAGAAAAGCCTTATTACTCGGTTTAAATGCCTTTATAATCCCATTATTGAATTTATTTTGAATTGTTTTTACATTTTTTGATTAAAACAGATTGTAATTGATTGTTTGCCTCGGGAAACATGGAGCGAAAACCATCCATTGTCAAGAAAAGATCATTTATAGTCACTCATGCCTAGAAAAGCCTTATTACTCGGTTTAAATGCCTTTATAATCCCATTATTGAATTTATTTTAAATTTTTTTACATTTTTTGATTAAAACAGATTGTAATTGATTGTTTGCCTCGGGAAACATGAAGCGAAAGCCATCCATTGTCAAGAAAAGATCATTTATAGCCACTCATGCCTAGAAAAGCCTTATTACTCGGTTTAAATGCCTTTATAATCCCATTATTGAATTTATTTTGAATTGTTTTTACATTTCTTGATTAAAACAGATTGTAATTGATTGTTTGCCTCGGGAAACATGGAGCGAAAGCCATCCATTGTCAAGAAAAGATCATTTATAGTCACTCATGCCTAGAAAAGACTTATTACTCGGTTTAAATGCCTTTATAATCCCATTATTGAATTTATTTTGAATTGTTTTTACATTTTTTGATTAAAACAGATTGTAATTGATTGTTTGCCTTCGGAAACACGGAGCGAAAGCCGTCCATTGTCAAGAAAAGATCATTTATAGTCACTCATGCCTAGAAAAGCCTTATTACTCGGTTTAAATGCCTTTATAATCCCATTATTGAATTTATTTTGAATTTTTTTTACATTTTTTGACTAAAACAGATTGTAATTGATTGTTTACCTCGGGAAACATGGAGCGAAAGCCATCCATAGTCAAGAAAAGTTCATTTATAGTTACTTATGCCTAGAAAAGCCTTATTACGCGGTTCAAATGCCTTTATAATCCCATTATTGAATTTATTTTGAATTTTTTTTACATTTTTTGATTAAAACAGATTGTAATTGATTGTTTGCCACGGGAAACATGGAGCGAAAGCCATCCATTGTCAAGAAAAGATCATTTATAGCCACTCATGCCTAGAAAAGCCTTATTACTCGGTTCAAATGCCTTTATAATCCCATTATTGAATTTATTTTGAATTGTTTTTACATTTTTTGATTAAAACAGGTTGTAATTGATTGTTTGCCTCGGGAAACATGGAGCGAAAACCATCAATTGTCAAGAAAAGATCATTTATAGTCACTCATGCCTAGAAAAGCCTTATTACTCGTTTTAAATGCCTTTATAATCCCATTATTGAATTTATTTTGAATTTTTTTTACATTTCTTGATTAAAACAGATTGTAATTGATTGTTTACCTCGGGAAACATGGAGCGAAAGCCATCCATTGTCAAGAAAAGTTCATTTATAGTCACTCATGCCTAGAAAAGCCTTATTACTCGGTTTAAATGCCTTTATAATCCCATTATTGAAGTTATTTTGAATTGTTTTTATATTTTTTGATTAAAACAGATTGTAATTGATTGTTTGCCTTGGTAAACATGGAGCGAAAGCCATCCATCGTCAAGAAAAGTTCATTTATAGTCACTCATGCCTAGAAAAGCCTTAATACTCGTTTTAAATGCTTTTATAATCCCATAATTGAATTTTTTTTGAATTTTTTTTACATTTTTTTATTAAAACAGATTGTAATTGATATTTTACCTCGGGAAACATGGAGCGAAAGCCATCCATAGTCAAGAAAAGTTCATTTATAGTCACTCATGCCTAGAAAAGCCTTATTACTCGGTTTAAATGCCTTTATAATCCCATTATTGAAGTTATTTTGAATTGTTTTTATATTTTTTGATTAAAACAGATTGTAATTGATTGTTTGCCTTGGGAAACATGGAGCGAAAGCCATCCATCGTCAAGAAAAGTTCATTTATAGTCACTCATGCCTAGAAAAGCCTTAATACTCGTTTTAAATGCTTTTATAATCCCATAATTTAATTTAATTTGAATCTTTTTACATTTTTTCATTAAAACAGATTCTAATTGATTGTTTGGCTCGGGAAACATGGAGTGAAAGCCATCCATTGTCAAGAAAAGATCATTTATAGTCACTCATGCCTAGAAAAGCCTTATTACTCGGTTTAAATGCCTTTATAACCCCATTATTGAATTTATTTTGAATTTTTTTACATTTTTTGATTAAAACAGATTGTAATTGATTGTTTGCCTCGGGAAACATGGAGCGAAAGCCATCCATTGTCAAGAAAAGATCATTTATAGCCACTCATGCCTAGAAAAGCCTTATTACTCGGTTTAAATGCCTTTATAATCCCATTATTGAATTTATTTTGAATTGTTTTTACATTTTTTGATTAAAACAGATTGTAATTGATTGTTTGCCTCGGGAAACATGGAGCGAAAACCATCCATTGTCAAGAAAAGATCATTTATAGTCACTCATGCCTAGAAAAGCCTTATTACTCGGTTTAAATGCCTTTATAATCCCATTATTGAATTTATTTTAAATTTTTTTACATTTTTTGATTAAAACAGATTGTAATTGATTGTTTGCCTCGGGAAACATGAAGCGAAAGCCATCCATTGTCAAGAAAAGATCATTTATAGCCACTCATGCCTAGAAAAGCCTTATTACTCGGTTTAAATGCCTTTATAATCCCATTATTGAATTTATTTTGAATTGTTTTTACATTTCTTGATTAAAACAGATTGTAATTGATTGTTTGCCTCGGGAAACATGGAGCGAAAGCCATCCATTGTCAAGAAAAGATCATTTATAGTCACTCATGCCTAGAAAAGACTTATTACTCGGTTTAAATGCCTTTATAATCCCATTATTGAATTTATTTTGAATTGTTTTTACATTTTTTGATTAAAACAGATTGTAATTGATTGTTTGCCTTCGGAAACACGGAGCGAAAGCCGTCCATTGTCAAGAAAAGATCATTTATAGTCACTCATGCCTAGAAAAGCCTTATTACTCGGTTTAAATGCCTTTATAATCCCATTATTGAATTTATTTTGAATTTTTTTTACATTTTTTGACTAAAACAGATTGTAATTGATTGTTTACCTCGGGAAACATGGAGCGAAAGCCATCCATAGTCAAGAAAAGTTCATTTATAGTTACTTATGCCTAGCAAAGCCTTATTACTCGGTTTAAATGCCTTTATAATCCCATTATTGAATTTATTTTGAATTGTTTTTATATTTTTTGATTAAAACAGATTGTAATTGATTGTTTGCCTCGGGAAACATGGAGCGAAAGCCATCCATTGTCAAGAAAAGATCATTTACAGCCACTCATGCCTAGAAAAGCCTTATTACTCGGTTTAAATGCCTTTATAATCCCATTATTGAATTTATTTTGAATTGTTTTTTCATTTTTTGATTAAAACAGATTGTAATTGATTGTTTGCCTCAGGAAACATGGAGCGAAAGCCATCCATTGTCAAGAAAAGATCATTTGTAGCCACTCATGCCTAGAAAAGCCTTATTACTAGGGTTTAAATGCCTTTATAATCCCATTATTGAATTTATTTTGAATTGTTTTTATATTTTTTGATTAAAACAGATTGTAATTGATTGTTTGCCGTGGGAAACATGGAGCGAAAGCCATCCATTGTCAAGAAAAGATCATTTATAGTCACTCATGCCTAGAAAAGCCTTATTACTCGGTTTAAATGCCTTTATAATCCCATTATTGAAGTTATTTTGAATTGTTTTTACATTTTTTGATTAAAACAGATTGTAATTGATTGTTTGCCTCGGGAAACATGGAGCGAAAGCCATCCATTGTCAAGAAAAAGTTCATTTATAGTCAATCATGCCTAGAAAAGCCTTATTACTCGGTTTAAATGCCTTTATAATCCCATTATTGAATTTATTTTGAATTGTTTTTACATTTTTTGATTAAAACAGACTGTAATTGATTGTTTGCCTCGGGAAACATGGAGCGAAAACTATCCATTGTCAAGAAAAGATCATTTATAGTCACTCATGCCTAGAAAAGCCTTATTACTCGGTTTAAATGCCTTTATAATCCCATTATTGAATTTATTTTGAATTGTTTTTACATTTTTTGATTAAAACAGATTGTAATTGATTGTTTGCCTCGGGAAACATGGAGCGAAAGCCATCCATTGTCAAGAAAAGGTCATTTATAGCCACTCATGCCTAGAAAAGCCTTATTACTAGGGTTTAAATGCCTTTATAATCCCATTATTGAATTTATTTTGAATTGTTTTTATATTTTTTGATTAAAACAGATTGTAATTGATTGTTTGTCGTGGGAAACATGGAGCGAAAGCCATCCATTGTCAAGAAAAGATCATTTATAGTCACTCATGCCTAGAAAAGCCTTATTACTCGGTTTAAATGCCTTTATAATCCCATTATTGAAGTTATTTTGAATTGTTTTTATATTTTTTGATTAAAACAGATTGTAATTGATTGTTTGCCTCGGGAAACATGGAGCGAAAGCCATCCATTGTCAAGAAAAGATCATTTATAGTCACTCATGCCTAGAAAAGCCTTATTACTCGGTTTAAATGTCTTTATAATCCCATTATTGAATTTATTTTGAATTGTTTTTACATTTTTTGATTAAAACATATTGTAATTGATTGTTTGCCTCGGGAAACATGGAGCGAAAGCCATCCATTGTCAAGAAAAGATCATTTATAGCCACTCATGCCTAGAAAAGCCTTATTACTAGGGTTTAAATGCCTTTATAATCCCATTATTGAATTTATTTTGAATTGTTTTTATATTTTTTGATTAAAACATATTGTAATTGATTGTTTGCCGTGGGAAACATGGAGCGAAAGCCATCCATTGTCAAGAAAAGATCATTTATAGTCACTCATGCCTAGAAAAGCCTTATTACTCGGTTTAAATGCCTTTATAATCCCATTATTTAAGTTATTTTGAATTTTTTTTATATTTTTTGATTAAAACAGATTGTAATTGATTGTTTGCCTCGGAAAACATGGAGCGAAAGCCATCCATTGTCAAGAAAAGATCATTTATAGCCACTCATGCCTAGAAAAGCCTTATTACTCGGTTTAAATGCCTTTATAATCCCATTATTGAAGTTATTTTGAATTGTTTTTATATTTTTTGATTAAAACAGATTGTAATTGATTGTTTGCCTCGGGAAAT
This sequence comes from Theobroma cacao, assembly GCF_053813885.1. NCBI lineage: Eukaryota > Viridiplantae > Streptophyta > Magnoliopsida > Malvales > Malvaceae > Theobroma > Theobroma cacao. Next base: position 27,933,897 of record NC_142645.1, on the reverse strand, counting down.
ATGGAGCGAAAGCCATCCATTGTCAAGAAAAGATCATTTATAGTCACTCATGCCTAGAAAAGCCTTATTACTCGGTTTAAATGCCTTTATAATCCCATTATTCAATTTATTTTGAATTGTTTTTACATTTTATGATTAAAGCAGATTGTAATTGATTGTTTGCCTCGGGAAACATGGAGCGAAAGCCATCCATTGTCAAGAAAAGATCATTTATAGTCACTCATGCCTAGAAAAGCCTTATTACTTAATTTAAATGCCTTTATAATCCCATTATTGAATTTATTTTGAATTGTTTTTACATTTTTGATTAAAACAGATTATAATTGATTGTTTGCCTCGTGAAATATGGAGCGAAAGCCATCCATTGTCAAGAAAAGATCATTTATAGTCCCGCATGCCTAGAAAAGCCTTATTACTCGGTTTAAATGCCTTTATAATCCCATTATTGAATTTATTTTGAATTTTTTTTACATTTTTTGATTAAAACAGATTGTAATTGATTGTTTACCTCGGGAAACATGGAGCGAAAGCCATCCATAGTCAAGAAAAGTTCATTTATAGTCACTTATGCCTAGCAAAGCCTTATTACTCGGTTTAAATGCCTTTATAATCCCATTATTGAGTTTATTTTGAATTTTTTTTACATTTTTTGATTAAAACATAGTTTAATTGATTGTTTGCCTCGGGAAATATGGAGCAAAACCCATCCATTGTGAAGAATAGATCATTTATAGTCACTCATGCCTAGAAAAGCCTTATTACTAGGTTTAAAAGCTTTTATAATCCCATTATTGAAGTTATTTTGAATTGTTTTTACATTTTATGATTAAAGCAGATTGTAATTGATTGTTTGCCTCGGGAAACATGGAGCGAAAGCCATCCATTGTCAAGAAAAGATCATTTATAGTCACTCATGCCTAGAAAAGCCTTATTACTTAATTTAAATGCCTTTATAATCCCATTATTGAATTTATTTTGAATTGTTTTTACATTTTTGATTAAAACAGATTATAATTGATTGTTTGCCTCGTGAAATATGGAGCGAAAGCCATCCATTGTCAAGAAAAGATCATTTATAGTCCCGCATGCCTAGAAAAGCCTTATTACTCGGTTTAAATGCCTTTATAATCCCATTATTGAATTTTTTTTGAATTTTTTTTACATTTTTTGATTAAAACAGATTGTAATTGATTGTTTACCTCGGGAAACATGGAGCGAAAGCCATCCATAGTCAAGAAAAGATCATTTACAGTCACTCATGCCTAGAAAAGCCTTATTACTCGGTTTAAATGCCTTTATAATCCCATTATTGAATTTGTTTTGAATTTTTTTTACATTTTTTGATTAAAACATAGTTTAATTGATTGTTTGCCTCGGGAAACATGGAGCAAAACCCATCCATTGTGAAGAATAGATCATTTATAGTCACTCATGCCTAGAAAAGCCTTATTACTAGGTTTAAAAGCTTTTATAATCCCATTATTGAAGTTATTTTGAATTGTTTTTACATTTTATGATTAAAGCAGATTGTAATTGATTGTTTGTCTCGGGAAACATGGAGCGAAAGCCATCCATTGTCAAGAAAAGATCATTTATAGTCACTCATGCCTAGAAAAGCCTTATTACTTAATTTAAATGCCTTTATAATCCCATTATTGAATTTATTTTGAGTTGTTTTTACATTTTTGATTAAAACAGATTATAATTGATTGTTTGCCTCGTGAAATATGGAGCGAAAGCCATCCATTGTCAAGAAAAGATCATTTATAGTCCCGCATGCGTAGAAAAGCCTTATTACTCGGTTTAAATGCCTTTATAATCTCATTATTGAATTTATTTTGAATTGTTTTTACATTTTTTGATTAAAACAGATTGTAATTGATTGTTTGCCTCGGGAAACATGGAGCGAAAGCCATCCATTGTCAAGAAAAGATCATTTATAGCCACTCATGCCTAGAAAAGCCTTATTACTCGGTTTAAATGCCTTTATAATCCCATTATTGAATTTATTTTGAATTGTTTTTACATTTTTTGATTAAAACAGATTGTAATTGATTGTTTGCCTCGGGAAACATGGAGCGAAAGCCATCCATTGTCAAGAAAAGATCATTTATAGCCACTCATGCCTAGAAAAGCCTTATTACTAGGGTTTAAATGCCTTTATAATCCCATTATTGAATTTATTTTGAATTGTTTTTACATTTTTGATTAAAACAGATTATAATTGATTGTTTGCCTCGTGAAATATGGAGCGAAAGCCATCCATTGTCAAGAAAAGATCATTTATAGTCCCGCATGCCTAGAAAAGCCTTATTACTCGGTTTAAATGCCTTTATAATCCCATTATTGAATTTTTTTTGAATTTTTTTTACATTTTTTGATTAAAACAGATTGTATTTGATTGTTTACCTCGGGAAACATGGAGCGAAAGCCATCCATAGTCAAGAAAAGATCATTTACAGTCACTCATGCCTAGAAAAGCCTTATTACTCGGTTTAAATGCCTTTATAATCCCATTATTGAATTTGTTTTGAATTTTTTTTACATTTTTTGATTAAAACATAGTTTAATTGATTGTTTGCCTCGGGAAACATGGAGCAAAACCCATCCATTGTGAAGAATAGATCATTTATAGTCACTCATGCCTAGAAAAGCCTTATTACTAGGTTTAAAAGCTTTTATAATCCCATTATTGAAGTTATTTTGAATTGTTTTTACATTTTATGATTAAAGCAGATTGTAATTGATTGTTTGTCTCGGGAAACATGGAGCGAAAGCCATCCATTGTCAAGAAAAGATCATTTATAGTCACTCATGCCTAGAAAAGCCTTATTACTTAATTTAAATGCCTTTATAATCCCATTATTGAATTTATTTTGAGTTGTTTTTACATTTTTGATTAAAACAGATTATAATTGATTGTTTGCCTCGTGAAATATGGAGCGAAAGCCATCCATTGTCAAGAAAAGATCATTTATAGTCCCGCATGCGTAGAAAAGCCTTATTACTCGGTTTAAATGCCTTTATAATCTCATTATTGAATTTATTTTGAATTGTTTTTACATTTTTTGATTAAAACAGATTGTAATTGATTGTTTGCCTCGGGAAACATGGAGCGAAAGCCATCCATTGTCAAGAAAAGATCATTTATAGTCACTCATGCCTAGAAAAGCCTTATTACTCGGTTTAAATGCCTTTATATTCCCATTATTGAATTTATTTTGAATTTTTTTTACATTTTTTGATTAAAACATATTGTAATTGATTGTTTACCTCGGGAAACATGGAGCGAAAGCCATCCATAGTCAAGAAAAGTTCATTTATAGTCACTTACGCCTAGCAAAGCCTTATTACTCGGTTTAAATGCCTTTATAATCCCATTATTGAATTTATTTTGAATTGTTTTTACTTTTTTGATTAAAACAGATTATAATTGATTGTTTGCCTCGTGAAATATGGAGCGAAAGCCATCCATTGTCAAGAAAAGATCATTTATAGTCCCGCATGCGTAGAAAAGCCTTATTACTCGGTTTAAATGCCTTTATAATCTCATTATTGAATTTATTTTGAATTGTTTTTACATTTTTTGATTAAAACAGATTGTAATTGATTGTTTGCCTCGGGAAACATGGAGCGAAAGCCATCCATTGTCAAGAAAATATCATTTATAGCCACTCATGCCTAGAAAAGCCTTATTACTCGGTTTAAATGCCTTTATAATCCCATTATTGAATTTATTTTGAATTGTTTTTACATTTTTTTATTAAAACATATTGTAATTGATTGTTTGCCTCGGGAAACATGGAGCGAAAGCCATCCATTGTCAAGAAAAGATCATTTATAGCCACTCATGCCTAGAAAAGCCTTATTACTAGGGTTTAAATGCCTTTATAATCCCATTATTGAATTTATTTTGAATTGTTTTTATATTTTTTGATTAAAACAGATTGTAATTGATTGTTTGCCGTGGGAAACATGGAGCGAAAGCCATCCATTGTCAAGAAAAGATCATTTATAGTCACTCATGCCTAGAAAAGCCTTATTACTCGGTTTAAATGCCTTTATAATCCCATTATTGAATTTATTTTGAATTTTTTTTACATTTTTTGATTAAAACAGATTGTAATTGATTGTTTACCTCGGGAAACATGGATCGAAAGCCATCCATAGTCAAGAAAAGTTCATTTATAGTCACTTATGCCTAGCAAAGCCTTATTACTCGGTTTAAATGCCTTTATAATCCCATTATTGAATTTATTTTGAATTGTTTTTACATTTTTGATTAAAACAGATTATAATTGATTGTTTGCCTCGTGAAATATGGAGCGAAAGCCATCCATTGTCAAGAAAAGATCATTTATAGTCCCGCATGCCTAGAAAAGCCTTATTACTCGGTTTAAATGCCTTTATAATCTCATTATTGAATTTATTTTGAATTGTTTTTACATTTTTTGATTAAAACAGATTGTAATTGATTGTTTGCCTCGGGAAACATGGAGCGAAAGCCATCCATTGTCAAGAAAAGATCATTTATAGCCACTCATGCCTAGAAAAGCCTTATTACTCGGTTTAAATGCCTTTATAATCCCATTATTGAATTTATTTTGAATTGTTTTTACATTTTTTGATTAAAACAGATTGTAATTGATTGTTTGCCTCGGGAAACATGGAGCGAAAACCATCCATTATCAAGAAAAGATTATTTATAGTCACTCATGCCTAGAAAAGCCTTATTACTCGGTTTAAATGCCTTTATAATCCCATTATTGAATATATTTTGAATTCTTTTTACATTTTTTGATTAAAACAGATTGTAATTGATTGTTTGCCTCGGGAAACATGGAGCGAAAGCCATCCATTGTCAAGAAAAAGTTCATTTATAGTCACTCATGCCTAGAAAAGCCTTATTACTCGGTTTAAATGCCTTTATAATCCCATTATTGAATTTGTTTTGAATTTTTTTTACATTTTTTGATTAAAGCATAGTTTAATTGATTGTTTGCCTCGGGAAACATGGAGCGAAAGCCATCCATTGTCAAGAAAAGATCATTTATAGCCACTCATGCCTAGAAAAGCCTTATTACTCGGTTTAAATGCCTTTATAATCTCATTATTGAATTTATTTTGAATTGTTTTTACATTTTTTGATTAAAACAGATTGTAATTGATTGTTTGCCTCGGGAAACGTGGAGCGAAAACCATCCATTGCCAAGAAAAGATCATTTATAGTCACTCATGCCTAGAAAAGCCTTATTACTCGGTTTAAATGCCTTTATAATCCCATTATTGAACTTATTTTGAATTCTTTTTACATTTTTTGATTAAAACATATTGTAATTGATTGTTTACCTCGGGAAACATGGAGCGAAAGCCATCCATTGTCAAGAAAAGATCATTTATAGCCACTCATGCCTAGAAAAGCCTTATTACTAGGGTTTAAATGCCTTTATAATCCCATTATTGAATTTATTTTGAATTGTTTTTACATTTTTTGATTAAAACAGATTGTGATTGATTGTTTGCCTCGGGAAACATGGAGCGAAAACAATCCATTGTCAAGAAAAGATCATTTATAGTCACTCATGCCTAGAAAAGCCTTATTACTCGGTTTAAATGCCTTTATAATCCCATTATTGAATTTATTTTGAATTGTTTTTACATTTTTTGATTAAAACAGATTGTAATTGATTGTTTGCCTCAGGAAACATGGAGCGAAAGCCATCCATTGTCAAGAAAAGATCATTTATAGCCACTCATGCCTAGAAAAGCCTTATTACTAGGGTTTAAATGCCTTTATAATCCCATTATTGAATTTATTTTGAATTGTTTTTACATTTTTTGATTAAAACAGATTGTGATTGATTGTTTGCCTCGGGAAACATGGAGCGAAAACAATCCATTGTCAAGAAAAGATCATTTATAGTCACTCATGCCTAGAAAAGCCTTATTACTCGGTTTAAATGCCTTTATAATCCCATTATTGAATTTATTTTGAATTGTTTTTACATTTTTTGATTAAAACAGATTGTAATTGATTGTTTGCCTCAGGAAACATGGAGCGAAAGCCATCCATTGTCAAGAAAAGATCATTTATAGTCACTGATGCCTAGAAAAGCCTTATTACTCGGTTTAAATGCCTTTATAATCCCATTATTGAATTTATTTTGAATTGTTTTTACATTTTTTGATTAAAACAGATTGTAATTGATTGTTTGCCTCGGGAAACATGGAGCGAAAGCCATCCATTGTCAAGAAAAGATCATTTATAGTCACTCATGCCTAGAAAAGCCTTATTACTCGATTTAAAAGCCTTTATAATCCCATTATTGAAGTTATTTTGAATTGTTTTTATATTTTTTGATTAAAACAGATTGTAATTGATTGATTTCCTTGGGAAACATGGAGCGAAAGCCATCCATCGTAAAGAAAAGTTCATTTATAGTCACTCATGCCTAGAAAAGCCTTAATACTCGTTTTAAATGCTTTTATAATCCCATAATTGAATTTAATTTGAATCTTTTTACATTTTTTGATTAAAACAGATTCTAATTGATTGTTTGCCTCGGGAAACGTGGAGTGAAAGCCATCCATTGTCAAGAAATGATCATTTATAGTCACTCATGCCTAGAAAAGCCTTATTACTCGGTTTAAATGCCTTTATAATCCCATTATTGAATTTGTTTTGAATTTTTTTTACATTTTTTGATTAAAACATAGTTTAATCGATTGTTTGCCTCAGGAAACATGGAGAAAAACCCATCCATTGTCAAGAATAGATCATTTATAGTCACTTATGCCTAGAAAAGCCTTATTACTAGGTTTACAAGCTTTTATAATCCCATTATTGAAGTTATTTTGAATTGTTTTTACATTTTATGATTAATACAGATTGTAATTGATTGTTTGCCTCGGGAAACATGGAGCGAAAGCCATCCATTGTCAAGAAAAGATCATTTATAGCCACTCATGCCTAGAAAAGCCTTATTACTAGGGTTTAAATGCCTTTATAATCCCATTATTGAATTTATTTTGAATTGTTTTTATATTTTTTGATTAAAACAGATTGTAATTGATTGTTTGCCTCGGGAAACATGGAGCGAAAGCCATCCATTGTCAAGAAAAGATCATTTATAGCCACTCATGCCTAGAAAAGCCTTATTACTCGGTTTAAATGCCTTTAAAATCCCATTATTGAATTTATTTTGAATTGTTTTTACATTTTTTGATTAAAACAGATTGTAATTGATTGTTTGCCTCGGGAAACATGGAGCGAAAACCATCCATTGTCAAGAAAAGATCATTTATAGTCACTCATGCCTAGAAAAGCCTTATTACTCGGTTTAAATGCCTTTATAATCCCATTATTGAATTTATTTTGAATTGTTTTTACATTTTTTGATTACAACAGATTGTAATTGATTGTTTGCCTCGGGAAACATGGAGCGAAAGCCATCCATTGTCAAGAAAAGATCATTTATAGCCACTCATGCCTAGAAAAGCCTTATTACTAGGGTTTAAATGCCTTTATAATCCCATTATTGAATTTATTTTGAACTGTTTTTATATTTTTTGATTAAAACAGATTGTAATTGATTGTTTGCCTCGGGAAACATGGAGCGATAGCCATCCATTGTCAAGAAAAGATCATTTATAGCCACTCATGCCTAGAAAAGCCTTATTACTCGGTTTAAATGCCTTTATAATCCCATTTTTGAATTTATTTTGAATTGTTTTTACATTTTTTGATTAAAACAGATTGTAATTGATTGTTTGCCTCGGGAAACATGGAGCGAAAACCATCCATTGTCAAGAAAAGATCATTTATAGTCACTCATGCCTAGAAAAGCCTTATTACTCGGTTTAAATGCCTTTATAATCCCATTATTGAATTTATTTTGAATTTTTTTTACATTTTTTGATTAAAACAGATTGTAATTGATTGTTTGCCTCGGGAAATATGGAGCGAAAGCCATCCATTGTCAAGAAAAGATCATTTATAGTCACTCATGCCTAGAAAAGCCTTATTACTCGGTTTAAATGCCTTTATAATCCCATTATTCAATTTATTTTGAATTGTTTTTACATTTTTTGGTTAAAACATATTGTAATTGATTGTTTGCCTCGGGAAACATGGAGCGAAAGCCATCCATTGTCAAGAAAAGATCATTTACAGTCACCCATGCCTAGAAAAGCCTTATTACTCGGTTTAAATGCCTTTATAATCCCATTATTGAATTTGTTTTGAATTTTTTTTACATTTTTTGATTAAAACATAGTTTAATTGATTGTTTGCCTCGGGAAACATGGAGCAAAACCCATCCATTGTGAAGAATAGATCATTTATAGTCACTCATGCCTAGAAAAGTCTTATTACTAGGTTTAATAGCTTTTATAATCCCATTATTGAAGTTATTTTGAATTGTTTTTACATTTTATGATTAAAGCAGATTGTAATTGATTGTTTGCCTCGGGAAACATGGTGCGAAAGCCATCCATTGTCAAGAAAAGATCATTTATAGTCACTCATGCCGAGAAAAGCCTTATTACTTAATTTAAATGCCTTTATAATCCCATTATTGAATTTATTTTGAATTCTTTTTACATTTTTTGATTAAAACAGATTGTAATTGATTGTTTACCTCGGGAAACATGGAGCGAAAGCCATCCATTGTCAAGAAAAGATCATTTATAGCCACTCATGCCTAGAAAAGCCTTATTACTAGGGTTTAAATGCCTTTATAATCCCATTATTGAATTTATTTTGAATTGTTTTTACATTTTTTGATTAAAACAGATTGTGATTGATTGTTTGCCTCGGGAAACATGGAGCGAAAACAATCCATTGTCAAGAAAAGATCATTTATAGTCACTCATGCCTAGAAAAGCCTTATTACTCGGTTTAAATGCCTTTATAATCCCATTATTGAATTTATTTTGAATTGTTTTTACATTTTTTGATTAAAACAGATTGTAATTGATTGTTTGCCTCAGGAAACATGGAGCGAAAGCCATCCATTGTCAAGAAAAGATCATTTATAGCCACTCATGCCTAGAAAAGCCTTATTACTAGGGTTTAAATGCCTTTATAATCCCATTATTGAATTTATTTTGAATTGTTTTTACATTTTTTGATTAAAACAGATTGTGATTGATTGTTTGCCTCGGGAAACATGGAGCGAAAACAATCCATTGTCAAGAAAAGATCATTTATAGTCACTCATGCCTAGAAAAGCCTTATTACTCGGTTTAAATGCCTTTATAATCCCATTATTGAATTTATTTTGAATTTTTTTTACATTTTTTGATTAAAACAGATTGTAATTGATTGTTTACCTCGGGAAACATGGAGCGAAAGCCATCCATAGTCAAGAAAAGTTCATTTATAGTCACTTATGCCTAGCAAAGCCTTATTACTCGGTTTAAATGCCTTTATAATCCCATTATTGAGTTTATTTTGAATTTTTTTTACATTTTTTGATTAAAACATAGTTTAATTGATTGTTTGCCTCGGGAAATATGGAGCAAAACCCATCCATTGTGAAGAATAGATCATTTATAGTCACTCATGCCTAGAAAAGCCTTATTACTAGGTTTAAAAGCTTTTATAATCCCATTATTGAAGTTATTTTGAATTGTTTTTACATTTTATGATTAAAGCAGATTGTAATTGATTGTTTGCCTCGGGAAACATGGAGCGAAAGCCATCCATTGTCAAGAAAAGATCATTTATAGTCACTCATGCCTAGAAAAGCCTTATTACTTAATTTAAATGCCTTTATAATCCCATTATTGAATTTATTTTGAATTGTTTTTACATTTTTGATTAAAACAGATTATAATTGATTGTTTGCCTCGTGAAATATGGAGCGAAAGCCATCCATTGTCAAGAAAAGATCATTTATAGTCCCGCATGCCTAGAAAAGCCTTATTACTCGGTTTAAATGCCTTTATAATCCCATTATTGAATTTTTTTTGAATTTTTTTTACATTTTTTGATTAAAACAGATTGTAATTGATTGTTTACCTCGGGAAACATGGAGCGAAAGCCATCCATAGTCAAGAAAAGATCATTTACAGTCACTCATGCCTAGAAAAGCCTTATTACTCGGTTTAAATGCCTTTATAATCCCATTATTGAATTTGTTTTGAATTTTTTTTACATTTTTTGATTAAAACATAGTTTAATTGATTGTTTGCCTCGGGAAACATGGAGCAAAACCCATCCATTGTGAAGAATAGATCATTTATAGTCACTCATGCCTAGAAAAGCCTTATTACTAGGTTTAAAAGCTTTTATAATCCCATTATTGAAGTTATTTTGAATTGTTTTTACATTTTATGATTAAAGCAGATTGTAATTGATTGTTTGTCTCGGGAAACATGGAGCGAAAGCCATCCATTGTCAAGAAAAGATCATTTATAGTCACTCATGCCTAGAAAAGCCTTATTACTTAATTTAAATGCCTTTATAATCCCATTATTGAATTTATTTTGAGTTGTTTTTACATTTTTGATTAAAACAGATTATAATTGATTGTTTGCCTCGTGAAATATGGAGCGAAAGCCATCCATTGTCAAGAAAAGATCATTTATAGTCCCGCATGCGTAGAAAAGCCTTATTACTCGGTTTAAATGCCTTTATAATCTCATTATTGAATTTATTTTGAATTGTTTTTACATTTTTTGATTAAAACAGATTGTAATTGATTGTTTGCCTCGGGAAACATGGAGCGAAAGCCATCCATTGTCAAGAAAAGATCATTTATAGCCACTCATGCCTAGAAAAGCCTTATTACTCGGTTTAAATGCCTTTATAATCCCATTATTGAATTTATTTTGAATTGTTTTTACATTTTTTGATTAAAACAGATTGTAATTGATTGTTTGCCTCGGGAAACATGGAGCGAAAGCCATCCATTGTCAAGAAAAGATCATTTATAGCCACTCATGCCTAGAAAAGCCTTATTACTAGGGTTTAAATGCCTTTATAATCCCATTATTGAATTTATTTTGAATTGTTTTTACATTTTTGATTAAAACAGATTATAATTGATTGTTTGCCTCGTGAAATATGGAGCGAAAGCCATCCATTGTCAAGAAAAGATCATTTATAGTCCCGCATGCCTAGAAAAGCCTTATTACTCGGTTTAAATGCCTTTATAATCCCATTATTGAATTTTTTTTGAATTTTTTTTACATTTTTTGATTAAAACAGATTGTATTTGATTGTTTACCTCGGGAAACATGGAGCGAAAGCCATCCATAGTCAAGAAAAGATCATTTACAGTCACTCATGCCTAGAAAAGCCTTATTACTCGGTTTAAATGCCTTTATAATCCCATTATTGAATTTGTTTTGAATTTTTTTTACATTTTTTGATTAAAACATAGTTTAATTGATTGTTTGCCTCGGGAAACATGGAGCAAAACCCATCCATTGTGAAGAATAGATCATTTATAGTCACTCATGCCTAGAAAAGCCTTATTACTAGGTTTAAAAGCTTTTATAATCCCATTATTGAAGTTATTTTGAATTGTTTTTACATTTTATGATTAAAGCAGATTGTAATTGATTGTTTGTCTCGGGAAACATGGAGCGAAAGCCATCCATTGTCAAGAAAAGATCATTTATAGTCACTCATGCCTAGAAAAGCCTTATTACTTAATTTAAATGCCTTTATAATCCCATTATTGAATTTATTTTGAGTTGTTTTTACATTTTTGATTAAAACAGATTATAATTGATTGTTTGCCTCGTGAAATATGGAGCGAAAGCCATCCATTGTCAAGAAAAGATCATTTATAGTCCCGCATGCGTAGAAAAGCCTTATTACTCGGTTTAAATGCCTTTATAATCTCATTATTGAATTTATTTTGAATTGTTTTTACATTTTTTGATTAAAACAGATTGTAATTGATTGTTTGCCTCGGGAAACATGGAGCGAAAGCCATCCATTGTCAAGAAAAGATCATTTATAGTCACTCATGCCTAGAAAAGCCTTATTACTCGGTTTAAATGCCTTTATATTCCCATTATTGAATTTATTTTGAATTTTTTTTACATTTTTTGATTAAAACAGATTGTAATTGATTGTTTACCTCGGGAAACATGGAGCGAAAGCCATCCATAGTCAAGAAAAGTTCATTTATAGTCACTTACGCCTAGCAAAGCCTTATTACTCGGTTTAAATGCCTTTATAATCCCATTATTGAATTTATTTTGAATTGTTTTTACTTTTTTGATTAAAACAGATTATAATTGATTGTTTGCCTCGTGAAATATGGAGCGAAAGCCATCCATTGTCAAGAAAAGATCATTTATAGTCCCGCATGCGTAGAAAAGCCTTATTACTCGGTTTAAATGCCTTTATAATCTCATTATTGAATTTATTTTGAATTGTTTTTACATTTTTTGATTAAAACAGATTGTAATTGATTGTTTGCCTCGGGAAACATGGAGCGAAAGCCATCCATTGTCAAGAAAATATCATTTATAGCCACTCATGCCTAGAAAAGCCTTATTACTCGGTTTAAATGCCTTTATAATCCCATTATTGAATTTATTTTGAATTGTTTTTACATTTTTTTATTAAAACATATTGTAATTGATTGTTTGCCTCGGGAAACATGGAGCGAAAGCCATCCATTGTCAAGAAAAGATCATTTATAGCCACTCATGCCTAGAAAAGCCTTATTACTAGGGTTTAAATGCCTTTATAATCCCATTATTGAATTTATTTTGAATTGTTTTTATATTTTTTGATTAAAACAGATTGTAATTGATTGTTTGCCGTGGGAAACATGGAGCGAAAGCCATCCATTGTCAAGAAAAGATCATTTATAGTCACTCATGCCTAGAAAAGCCTTATTACTCGGTTTAAATGCCTTTATAATCCCATTATTGAATTTATTTTGAATTTTTTTTACATTTTTTGATTAAAACAGATTGTAATTGATTGTTTACCTCGGGAAACATGGATCGAAAGCCATCCATAGTTAAGAAAAGTTCATTTATAGTCACTTATGCCTAGCAAAGCCTTATTACTCGGTTTAAATGCCTTTATAATCCCATTATTGAATTTATTTTGAATTGTTTTTACATTTTTGATTAAAACAGATTATAATTGATTGTTTGCCTCGTGAAATATGGAGCGAAAGCCATCCATTGTCAAGAAAAGATCATTTATAGTCCCGCATGCCTAGAAAAGCCTTATTACTCGGTTTAAATGCCTTTATAATCTCATTATTGAATTTATTTTGAATTGTTTTTACATTTTTTGATTAAAACAGATTGTAATTGATTGTTTGCCTCGGGAAACATGGAGCGAAAGCCATCCATTGTCAAGAAAAGATCATTTATAGCCACTCATGCCTAGAAAAGCCTTATTACTCGGTTTAAATGCCTTTATAATCCCATTATTGAATTTATTTTGAATTGTTTTTACATTTTTTGATTAAAACAGATTGTAATTGATTGTTTGCCTCGGGAAACATGGAGCGAAAACCATCCATTATCAAGAAAAGATTATTTATAGTCACTCATGCCTAGAAAAGCCTTATTACTCGGTTTAAATGCCTTTATAATCCCATTATTGAATATATTTTGAATTCTTTTTACATTTTTTGATTAAAACAGATTGTAATTGATTGTTTGCCTCGGGAAACATGGAGCGAAAGCCATCCATTGTCAAGAAAAAGTTCATTTATAGTCACTCATGCCTAGAAAAGCCTTATTACTCGGTTTAAATGCCTTTATAATCCCATTATTGAATTTGTTTTGAATTTTTTTTACATTTTTTGATTAAAGCATAGTTTAATTGATTGTTTGCCTCGGGAAACATGGAGCGAAAGCCATCCATTGTCAAGAAAAGATCATTTATAGCCACTCATGCCTAGAAAAGCCTTATTACTCGGTTTAAATGCCTTTATAATCTCATTATTGAATTTATTTTGAATTGTTTTTACATTTTTTGATTAAAACAGATTGTAATTGATTGTTTGCCTCGGGAAACGTGGAGCGAAAACCATCCATTGCCAAGAAAAGATCATTTATAGTCACTCATGCCTAGAAAAGCCTTATTACTCGGTTTAAATGCCTTTATAATCCCATTATTGAACTTATTTTGAATTCTTTTTACATTTTTTGATTAAAACAGATTGTAATTGATTGTTTACCTCGGGAAACATGGAGCGAAAGCCATCCATTGTCAAGAAAAGATCATTTATAGCCACTCATGCCTAGAAAAGCCTTATTACTAGGGTTTAAATGCCTTTATAATCCCATTATTGAATTTATTTTGAATTGTTTTTACATTTTTTGATTAAAACAGATTGTGATTGATTGTTTGCCTCGGGAAACATGGAGCGAAAACAATCCATTGTCAAGAAAAGATCATTTATAGTCACTCATGCCTAGAAAAGCCTTATTACTCGGTTTAAATGCCTTTATAATCCCATTATTGAATTTATTTTGAATTGTTTTTACATTTTTTGATTAAAACAGATTGTAATTGATTGTTTGCCTCAGGAAACATGGAGCGAAAGCCATCCATTGTCAAGAAAAGATCATTTATAGCCACTCATGCCTAGAAAAGCCTTATTACTAGGGTTTAAATGCCTTTATAATCCCATTATTGAATTTATTTTGAATTGTTTTTACATTTTTTGATTAAAACAGATTGTGATTGATTGTTTGCCTCGGGAAACATGGAGCGAAAACAATCCATTGTCAAGAAAAGATCATTTATAGTCACTCATGCCTAGAAAAGCCTTATTACTCGGTTTAAATGCCTTTATAATCCCATTATTGAATTTATTTTGAATTGTTTTTACATTTTTTGATTAAAACAGATTGTAATTGATTGTTTGCCTCAGGAAACATGGAGCGAAAGCCATCCATTGTCAAGAAAAGATCATTTATAGTCACTGATGCCTAGAAAAGCCTTATTACTCGGTTTAAATGCCTTTATAATCCCATTATTGAATTTATTTTGAATTGTTTTTACATTTTTTGATTAAAACAGATTGTAATTGATTGTTTGCCTCGGGAAACATGGAGCGAAAGCCATCCATTGTCAAGAAAAGATCATTTATAGTCACTCATGCCTAGAAAAGCCTTATTACTCGATTTAAAAGCCTTTATAATCCCATTATTGAAGTTATTTTGAATTGTTTTTATATTTTTTGATTAAAACAGATTGTAATTGATTGATTTCCTTGGGAAACATGGAGCGAAAGCCATCCATCGTAAAGAAAAGTTCATTTATAGTCACTCATGCCTAGAAAAGCCTTAATACTCGTTTTAAATGCTTTTATAATCCCATAATTGAATTTAATTTGAATCTTTTTACATTTTTTGATTAAAACAGATTCTAATTGATTGTTTGCCTCGGGAAACGTGGAGTGAAAGCCATCCATTGTCAAGAAATGATCATTTATAGTCACTCATGCCTAGAAAAGCCTTATTACTCGGTTTAAATGCCTTTATAATCCCATTATTGAATTTGTTTTGAATTTTTTTTACATTTTTTGATTAAAACATAGTTTAATCGATTGTTTGCCTCAGGAAACATGGAGAAAAACCCATCCATTGTCAAGAATAGATCATTTATAGTCACTTATGCCTAGAAAAGCCTTATTACTAGGTTTACAAGCTTTTATAATCCCATTATTGAAGTTATTTTGAATTGTTTTTACATTTTATGATTAATACAGATTGTAATTGATTGTTTGCCTCGGGAAACATGGAGCGAAAGCCATCCATTGTCAAGAAAAGATCATTTATAGCCACTCATGCCTAGAAAAGCCTTATTACTAGGGTTTAAATGCCTTTATAATCCCATTATTGAATTTATTTTGAATTGTTTTTATATTTTTTGATTAAAACAGATTGTAATTGATTGTTTGCCTCGGGAAACATGGAGCGAAAGCCATCCATTGTCAAGAAAAGATCATTTATAGCCACTCATGCCTAGAAAAGCCTTATTACTCGGTTTAAATGCCTTTAAAATCCCATTATTGAATTTATTTTGAATTGTTTTTACATTTTTTGATTAAAACAGATTGTAATTGATTGTTTGCCTCGGGAAACATGGAGCGAAAACCATCCATTGTCAAGAAAAGATCATTTATAGTCACTCATGCCTAGAAAAGCCTTATTACTCGGTTTAAATGCCTTTATAATCCCATTATTGAATTTATTTTGAATTGTTTTTACATTTTTTGATTACAACAGATTGTAATTGATTGTTTGCCTCGGGAAACATGGAGCGAAAGCCATCCATTGTCAAGAAAAGATCATTTATAGCCACTCATGCCTAGAAAAGCCTTATTACTAGGGTTTAAATGCCTTTATAATCCCATTATTGAATTTATTTTGAACTGTTTTTAAATTTTTTGATTAAAACAGATTGTAATTGATTGTTTGCCTCGGGAAACATGGAGCGATAGCCATCCATTGTCAAGAAAAGATCATTTATAGCCACTCATGCCTAGAAAAGCCTTATTACTCGGTTTAAATGCCTTTATAATCCCATTTTTGAATTTATTTTGAATTGTTTTTACATTTTTTGATTAAAACAGATTGTAATTGATTGTTTGCCTCGGGAAACATGGAGCGAAAACCATCCATTGTCAAGAAAAGATCATTTATAGTCACTCATGCCTAGAAAAGCCTTATTACTCGGTTTAAATGCCTTTATAATCCCATTATTGAATTTATTTTGAATTTTTTTTACATTTTTTGATTAAAACAGATTGTAATTGATTGTTTGCCTCGGGAAATATGGAGCGAAAGCCATCCATTGTCAAGAAAAGATCATTTATAGTCACTCATGCCTAGAAAAGCCTTATTACTCGGTTTAAATGCCTTTATAATCCCATTATTCAATTTATTTTGAATTGTTTTTACATTTTTTGGTTAAAACATATTGTAATTGATTGTTTGCCTCGGGAAACATGGAGCGAAAGCCATCCATTGTCAAGAAAAGATCATTTACAGTCACCCATGCCTAGAAAAGCCTTATTACTCGGTTTAAATGCCTTTATAATCCCATTATTGAATTTGTTTTGAATTTTTTTTACATTTTTTGATTAAAACATAGTTTAATTGATTGTTTGCCTCGGGAAACATGGAGCAAAACCCATCCATTGTGAAGAATAGATCATTTATAGTCACTCATGCCTAGAAAAGTCTTATTACTAGGTTTAATAGCTTTTATAATCCCATTATTGAAGTTATTTTGAATTGTTTTTACATTTTATGATTAAAGCAGATTGTAATTGATTGTTTGCCTCGGGAAACATGGTGCGAAAGCCATCCATTGTCAAGAAAAGATCATTTATAGTCACTCATGCCGAGAAAAGCCTTATTACTTAATTTAAATGCCTTTATAATCCCATTATTGAATTTATTTTGAATTCTTTTTACATTTTTTGATTAAAACAGATTGTAATTGATTGTTTACCTCGGGAAACATGGAGCGAAAGCCATCCATTGTCAAGAAAAGATCATTTATAGCCACTCATGCCTAGAAAAGCCTTATTACTAGGGTTTAAATGCCTTTATAATCCCATTATTGAATTTATTTTGAATTGTTTTTACATTTTTTGATTAAAACAGATTGTGATTGATTGTTTGCCTCGGGAAACATGGAGCGAAAACAATCCATTGTCAAGAAAAGATCATTTATAGTCACTCATGCCTAGAAAAGCCTTATTACTCGGTTTAAATGCCTTTATAATCCCATTATTGAATTTATTTTGAATTGTTTTTACATTTTTTGATTAAAACAGATTGTAATTGATTGTTTGCCTCAGGAAACATGGAGCGAAAGCCATCCATTGTCAAGAAAAGATCATTTATAGCCACTCATGCCTAGAAAAGCGTTATTACTAGGGTTTAAATGCCTTTATAATCCCATTATTGAATTTATTTTGAATTGTTTTTACATTTTTTGATTAAAACAGATTGTGATTGATTGTTTGCCTCGGGAAACATGGAGCGAAAACAATCCATTGTCAAGAAAAGATCATTTATAGTCACTCATGCCTAGAAAAGCCTTATTACTCGGTTTAAATGCCTTTATAATCCCATTATTGAATTTATTTTGAATTGTTTTTACATTTTTTGATTAAAACAGATTGTAATTGATTGTTTGCCTCAGGAAACATGGAGCGAAAGCCATCCATTGTCAAGAAAAGATCATTTATAGTCACTGATGCCTAGAAAAGCCTTATTACTCGGTTTAAATGCCTTTATAATCCCATTATTGAATTTATTTTGAATTGTTTTTACATTTTTTGATTAAAACAGATTGTAATTGATTGTTTGCCTCGGGAAACATGGAGCGAAAGCCATCCATTGTCAAGAAAAGATCATTTATAGTCACTCATGCCTAGAAAAGCCTTATTACTCGATTTAAAAGCCTTTATAATCCCATTATTGAAGTTATTTTGAATTGTTTTTATATTTTTTGATTAAAACAGATTGTAATTGATTGATTTCCTTGGGAAACATGGAGCGAAAGCCATCCATCGTAAAGAAAAGTTCATTTATAGTCACTCATGCCTAGAAAAGCCTTAATACTCGTTTTAAATGCTTTTATAATCCCATAATTGAATTTAATTTGAATCTTTTTACATTTTTTGATTAAAACAGATTCTAATTGATTGTTTGCCTCGGGAAACGTGGAGTGAAAGCCATCCATTGTCAAGAAATGATCATTTATAGTCACTCATGCCTAGAAAAGCCTTATTACTCGGTTTAAATGCCTTTATAATCCCATTATTGAATTTGTTTTGAATTTTTTTTACATTTTTTGATTAAAACATAGTTTAATCGATTGTTTGCCTCAGGAAACATGGAGAAAAACCCATCCATTGTCAAGAATAGATCATTTATAGTCACTTATGCCTAGAAAAGCCTTATTACTAGGTTTACAAGCTTTTATAATCCCATTATTGAAGTTATTTTGAATTGTTTTTACATTTTATGATTAATACAGATTGTAATTGATTGTTTGCCTCGGGAAACATGGAGCGAAAGCCATCCATTGTCAAGAAAAGATCATTTATAGCCACTCATGCCTAGAAAAGCCTTATTACTAGGGTTTAAATGCCTTTATAATCCCATTATTGAATTTATTTTGAATTGTTTTTATATTTTTTGATTAAAACAGATTGTAATTGATTGTTTGCCTCGGGAAACATGGAGCGAAAGCCATCCATTGTCAAGAAAAGATCATTTATAGCCACTCATGCCTAGAAAAGCCTTATTACTCGGTTTAAATGCCTTTAAAATCCCATTATTGAATTTATTTTGAATTGTTTTTACATTTTTTGATTAAAACAGATTGTAATTGATTGTTTGCCTCGGGAAACATGGAGCGAAAACCATCCATTGTCAAGAAAAGATCATTTATAGTCACTCATGCCTAGAAAAGCCTTATTACTCGGTTTAAATGCCTTTATAATCCCATTATTGAATTTATTTTGAATTGTTTTTACATTTTTTGATTACAACAGATTGTAATTGATTGTTTGCCTCGGGAAACATGGAGCGAAAGCCATCCATTGTCAAGAAAAGATCATTTATAGCCACTCATGCCTAGAAAAGCCTTATTACTAGGGTTTAAATGCCTTTATAATCCCATTATTGAATTTATTTTGAACTGTTTTTATATTTTTTGATTAAAACAGATTGTAATTGATTGTTTGCCTCGGGAAACATGGAGCGATAGCCATCCATTGTCAAGAAAAGATCATTTATAGCCACTCATGCCTAGAAAAGCCTTATTACTCGGTTTAAATGCCTTTATAATCCCATTTTTGAATTTATTTTGAATTGTTTTTACATTTTTTGATTAAAACAGATTGTAATTGATTGTTTGCCTCGGGAAACATGGAGCGAAAACCATCCATTGTCAAGAAAAGATCATTTATAGTCACTCATGCCTAGAAAAGCCTTATTACTCGGTTTAAATGCCTTTATAATCCCATTATTGAATTTATTTTGAATTTTTTTTACATTTTTTGATTAAAACAGATTGTAATTGATTGTTTGCCTCGGGAAATATGGAGCGAAAGCCATCCATTGTCAAGAAAAGATCATTTATAGTCACTCATGCCTAGAAAAGCCTTATTACTCGGTTTAAATGCCTTTATAATCCCATTATTCAATTTATTTTGAATCGTTTTTACATTTTTTGGTTAAAACATATTGTAATTGATTGTTTGCCTCGGGAAACATGGAGCGAAAGCCATCCATTGTCAAGAAAAGATCATTTACAGTCACCCATGCCTAGAAAAGCCTTATTACTCGGTTTAAATGCCTTTATAATCCCATTATTGAATTTGTTTTGAATTTTTTTTACATTTTTTGATTAAAACATAGTTTAATTGATTGTTTGCCTCGGGAAACATGGAGCAAAACCCATCCATTGTGAAGAATAGATCATTTATAGTCACTCATGCCTAGAAAAGTCTTATTACTAGGTTTAATAGCTTTTATAATCCCATTATTGAAGTTATTTTGAATTGTTTTTACATTTTATGATTA
The DNA here is from genome assembly GCF_053813885.1 of Theobroma cacao. Taxonomy (NCBI): domain Eukaryota; kingdom Viridiplantae; phylum Streptophyta; class Magnoliopsida; order Malvales; family Malvaceae; genus Theobroma; species Theobroma cacao. The sequence goes on along the minus strand of NC_142645.1, from coordinate 27,913,341 downwards.
AAGCAGATTGTAATTGATTGTTTGCCTCGGGAAACATGGTGCGAAAGCCATCCATTGTCAAGAAAAGATCATTTATAGTCACTCATGCCGAGAAAAGCCTTATTACTTAATTTAAATGCCTTTATAATCCCATTATTGAATTTATTTTGAATTGTTTTTACATTTTTGATTAAAACAGATTATAATTGATTGTTTGCCTCGTGAAATATGGAGCGAAAGCCATCCATTGTCAAGAAAAGATCATTTATAGTCCCGCATGCCTAGAAAAGCCTTATTACTCTGTTTAAATGCCTTTATAATCGCATTATTGAATTTATTTTGAATTGTTTTTACATTTTTTGATTAAAACAGATTGTAATTGATTGTTTGCCTCGGGAAACATGGAGCGAAAGCCATCCATTGTCAAGAAAAGATCATTTATAGCCACTCATGCCTAGAAAAGCCTTATTACTCGGTTTAAATGCCTTTATAATCCCATTATTGAATTTTTTTTGAATTGTTTTTACATTTTTTGATTAAAACAGATTGTAATTGATTGTTTGCCTCGGGAAACATGGAGCGAAAGCCATCCATTGTCAAGAAAAGATCATTTATAGCCACTCATGTCTAGAAAAGCCTTATTACTAGGGTTTAAATGCCTTTATAATCCCATTATTGAATTTATTTTGAATTGTTTTTATATTTTTTGATTAAAACAGATTGTAATTGATTGTTTGCCGTGGGAAACATGGAGCGAAAGCCATCCATTGTCAAGAAAAGATCATTTATAGTCACTCATGCCTAGAAAAGCCTTATTACTCGGTTTAAATGCCTTTATAATCCCATTATTTAATTTATTTTGAATTTTTTTTACATTTTTTGATTAAAACAGATTGTAATTGATTGTTTACCTCGGGAAACATGGAGCGAAAGCCATCCATAGTCAAGAAAAGTTCATTTATAGTCACTTATGCCTAGCAAAGCCTTATTACTCGGTTTAAATGCCTTTATAATCCCATTATTGAATTTATTTTGAATTGTTTTTACATTTTTGATTAAAACAGATTATAATTGATTGTTTGCCTCGTGAAATATGGAGCGAAAGCCATCCATTGTCAAGAAAAGATCATTTATAGTCCCGCATGCCTAGAAAAGCCTTATTACTCGGTTTAAATGCCTTTATAATCTCATTATTGAATTTATTTTGAATTGTTTTTACATTTTTTGATTAGAACAGATTGTAATTGATTGTTTGCCTCGGGAAACATGGAGCGAAAGCCATCCATTGTCAAGAAAAGATCATTTATAGCCACTCATGCCTAGAAAAGCGTTATTACTCGGTTTAAATGCCTTTATAATCCCATTATTGAATTTATTTTGAATTGTTTTTACATTTTTTGATTAAAACAGATTGTAATTGATTGTTTGCCTCGGGAAACATGGAGCGAAAACCATCCATTGTCAAGAAAAGATTATTTATAGTCACTCATGCCTAGAAAAGCCTTATTACTCGGTTTAAATGCCTTTATAATCCCATTACTGAATATATTTTGAATTCTTTTTACATTTTTTGATTAAAACAGATTGTAATTGATTGTTTGCCTCGGGAAACATGGAGCGAAAGCCATCCATTGTCAAGAAAAGATCATTTATAGCCATTCATGCCTAGAAAAACCTTATTACTCGGTTTAAATGCCTTTATAATCCCAGTATTGAATTTATTTTGAATTGTTTTTATATTTTTTGATTAAAACAGATTGTAATTGATTGTTTGCCGTCGGAAACATGGAGCGAAAGCCATCAATTGTCAAGAAAAGATCATTTATACTCACTCATGCCTAGAAAAGCCTTATTACTCGGTTTAAATGCCTTTATAATCCCATTATTGAAGTTATTTTGAATTGTTTTTATATTTTTTGATTAAAACAGATTGTAATTGATTGTTTGCCTTGGGAAACATGGAGCGAAAGCCATCCATCGTCAAGAAAAGTTCATTTATAGTCACTCATGCCTAGAAAAGCCTTAATACTCGTTTTAAATGCTTATATAATCCCATAATTGAATTTAATTTGAATCTTTTTACATTTTTTGATTAAAACAGATTCTAATTGATTGTTTGCCTCGGGAAACGTGGAGTGAAAGCCATCCATTGTCAAGAAAAGATCATTTATAGTCACTCATGCCTAGAAAAGCCTTATTACTCGGTTTAAATGCGTTTATAATCCCATTATTGAATTTATTTTGAATTGTTTTTACTTTTTTTGATTAAACCAGATTGTAATTGATTGTTTGCCTCGGGAAACATGGAGCAAAAGCCATCCATTGTCAAGAAAAGATCATTTATAGTCACTCATGCCTAGAAAAGCCTTATTACTCGGTTTAAATGCCTTTATAATCCCATTATTGAATTTGTTTTGAATTTTTTTTACATTTTTTGATTAAAACATAGTTTAATTGATTGTTTGCCTCGGGAAACATGGAGCAAAACCCATCCATTGTCAAGAATAGATCATTTATAGTCACTCATGCCTAGAAAAGCCTTATTACTAGGTTTAAAAGCTTTTATAATCCCATTATTGAAGTTATTTTGAATTGTTTTTAAATTTTATGATTAAAGCAGATTGTAAATGATTGTTTGCCTCGGGACACATGGAGCGAAAGCCATCCATTGTCAAGAAAAGATCATTTATAGTCACTCATGCCTAGAAAAGCCTTATTACTTAGTTTAAATGCCTTTATAATCCCATTATTGAATTTATTTTGAATTGTTTTTATATTTTTGATTAAAACAGATTATAATTGATTGTTTGCCTCGTGAAATATGGAGCGAAAGCCATCCATTGTTAAGAAAAGATCATTTATAGTCCCTCATGCCTAGAAAAGCCTTATTACTCGGTTTAAATGCCTTTATAATCTCATTATTGAATTTCTTTTGAATTGTTTTTACATTTTTTTATTAAAACATATTGTAAATGATTGTTTGCCTCAGGAAACATGGAGCGAAAGCCATCCATTGTCAAGAAAAGATCATTTATAGCCACTCATGCCTAGAAAAGCCTTATTACTCGGTTTAAATGCCTTTATAATCCCATTATTGAATTTATTTTGAATTGTTTTTACATTTTTTGATTAAAACAGATTGTAATTGATTGTTTGCCTCGGGAAACATGGAGCGAAAACCATCCATTGTCAAGAAAAGATCATTTATAGTCACTCATGCCTAGAAAAGCCTTATTACTCGGTTTAAATGCCTTTATAATCCCATTATTGAATTTATTTTGAATTGTTTTTACATTTTTTGATTAAAACAGATTGTAATTGATTGTTTGCCTCGGGAAACATGGAGCGAAAGCCATCCATTGTCAAGAAAAGATCATTTATAGCCACTCATACCTAGAAAAGCCTTATTACTAGGGTTTAAATGCCTTTATAATCCCATTATTGAATTTATTTTGAATTTTTTTTACATTTTTTGATTAAAACATAGTTTAATCGATTGTTTGCCTCGGGAAACATGGAGAAAAACCCATCCATTGTCAAGAATAGATCATTTATAGTCACTTATGCCTAGAAAAGCCTTATTACTAGGTTTAAAAGCTTTTATAATCCCATTATTGAAGTTATTTTGAATTGTTTTTACATTTTATGATTAAAGCAGATTGTAATTGATTGTTTGCCTCGGGAAACATGGAGCGAAAGCCATCCATTGTCAAGAAAAGATCATTTATAGCCTCTCATGCCTAGAAAAACCTTATTACTCGGTTTAAATGCCTTTATAATCCCGTTATTGAATTTATTTTGAATTTTTTTTACTTTTTTTGATTAAAACATATTGTAATTAATTGTTTGCCTAGGGAAACATGGAGCAAAACCCATCCATTGTCAAGAATAGATCATTTATAGTCACTCATGCCTAGAAAAGCCTTATTACTCGGTTTAAATGCTTTTATAATCCCATTATTGAGTTTATTTTGAATTGTTTTTACATTTTTTGATTAAAACAGATTGTAATTGATTGTTTGCCTCGGGAAACATGGAGCGAAAGCCATCCATTGTCAAGAAAAAGTTCATTTATAGTCACTCAAGCCTAGAAAAGCCTTATTACTCGGTTTAAATGCCTTTATAATCCCATTATTGAATTTGTTTTGAATTTTTTTTACATTTTTTGATTAAAGCATAGTTTAATTGATTGTTTGCCTCGGGAAACATGGAGCGAAAGCCATCCATTGTCAAGAAAAGATCATTTATAGCCACTCATGCCTAGAAAAGCCTTATTACTCGGTTTAAATGCCTTTATAATCTCATTATTGAATTTATTTTGAATTGTTTTTACATTTTTTCATTAAAACAGATTGTAATTGATTGTTTGCCTCGGGAAACATGGAGCGAAAACCATCCATTGTCGAGAAAAGATCATTTATAGTCACTCATGCCTAGAAAAGCCTTATTACTCGGTTTAAATGCCTTTATAATCCCATTATTGAATTTATTTTGAATTCTTTTTACATTTTTTGATTAAAACAGATTGTAATTGATTGTTTGCCTCGGGAAACATGGAGCGAAAGCCATCCATTGTCAAGAAAAGATCATTTATAGCCACTCATGCCTAGAAAAGCCTTATTACTCGGTTTAAATGCCTTTATAATCCCATTATTGAAGTTATTTTGAATTGTTTTTACATTTTTTGATTAAAACAGATTGTAATTGATTGTTTGCCTCGGGAAACATGGAGCAAAAGCCATCCATTGTCAAGAAAAGATCATTTATAGTCACTCATGCCTAGAAAAGCCTTATTACTCGGTTTAAATGCCTTTATAATCCCATTATTGAATTTGTTTTGAATTTTTTTTACATTTTTTGATTAAAACATAGTTTAATTGATTGTTTGCCTCGGGAAACATGGAGCAAAACCCATCCATTGTCAAGAATAGATCATTTATAGTCACTCATGCCTAGAAAAGCCTTATTACTAGGTTTAAAAGCTTTTATAATCCCATTATTGAAGTTATTTTGAATTGTTTTTAAATTTTATGATTAAAGCAGATTGTAAATGATTGTTTGCCTCGGGAAACATGGAGCGAAAGCCATCCATTGTCAAGAAAAGATCATTTATAGTCACTCATGCCTAGAAAAGCCTTATTACTTAGTTTAAATGCCTTTATAATCCCATTATTGAATTTATTTTGAATTGTTTTTACATTTTTGATTAAAACAGATTATAATTGATTGTTTGCCTCGTGAAATATGGAGCGAAAGCCATCCATTGTTAAGAAAAGATCATTTATAGTCCCTCATGCCTAGAAAAGCCTTATTACTCGGTTTAAATGCCTTTATAATCTCATTATTGAATTTCTTTTGAATTGTTTTTACATTTTTTGATTAAAACATATTGTAAATGATTGTTTGCCTCAGGAAACATGGAGCGAAAGCCATCCATTGTCAAGAAAAGATCATTTATAGCCACTCATGCCTAGAAAAGCCTTATTACTCGGTTTAAATGCCTTTATAATCCCATTATTGAATTTATTTTGAATTGTTTTTACATTTTTTGATTAAAACAGATTGTAATTGATTGTTTGCCTCGGGAAACATGGAGCGAAAACCATCCATTGTCAAGAAAAGATCATTTATAGTCACTCATGCCTAGAAAAGCCTTATTACTCGGTTTAAATGCCTTTATAATCCCATTATTGAATTTATTTTGAATTGTTTTTACATTTTTTGATTAAAACAGATTGTAATTGTTTGTTTGCCTCGGGAAACATGGAGCGAAAGCCATCCATTGTCAAGAAAAGATCATTTATAGCCACTCATACCTAGAAAAGCCTTATTACTAGGGTTTAAATGCCTTTATAATCCCATTATTGAATTTATTTTGAATTTTTTTTACATTTTTTGATTAAAACATAGTTTAATCGATTGTTTGCCTCGGGAAACATGGAGAAAAACCCATCCATTGTCAAGAATAGATCATTTATAGTCACTTATGCCTAGAAAAGCCTTATTACTAGGTTTAAAAGCTTTTATAATCCCATTATTGAAGTTATTTTGAATTGTTTTTACATTTTATGATTAAAGCAGATTGTAATTGATTGTTTGCCTCGGGAAACATGGAGCGAAAGCCATCCATTGTCAAGAAAAGATCATTTATAGCCTCTCATGCCTAGAAAAACCTTATTACTCGGTTTAAATGCCTTTATAATCCCGTTATTGAATTTATTTTGAATTTTTTTTACTTTTTTTGATTAAAACATATTGTAATTAATTGTTTGCCTAGGGAAACATGGAGCAAAACCCATCCATTGTCAAGAATAGATCATTTATAGTCACTCATGCCTAGAAAAGCCTTATTACTCGGTTTAAATGCTTTTATAATCCCATTATTGAGTTTATTTTGAATTGTTTTTACATTTTTTGATTAAAACAGATTGTAATTGATTGTTTGCCTCGGGAAACATGGAGCGAAAGCCATCCATTGTCAAGAAAAAGTTCATTTATAGTCACTCATGCCTAGAAAAGCCTTATTACTCGGTTTAAATGCCTTTATAATCCCATTATTGAATTTGTTTTGAATTTTTTTTATATTTTTTGATTAAAACAGATTGTAATTGATTGTTTGCCGTGGGAAACATGGAGCGAAAGCCATCCATTGTCAAGAAAAAGTTCATTTATAGTCACTCATGCCTAGAAAAGCCTTATTACTCGGTTTAAATGCCTTTATAATCCCATTATTGAATTTATTTTGAATTGTTTTTATATTTTTTGATTAAAACAGATTGTAATTGATTGTTTGCCGTGGGAAACATGGAGCGAAAGCCATCCATTGTCAAGAAAAGATCATTTATAGTCACTCATGCCTAGAAAAGCCTTATTACTCGGTTTAAATGCCTTTATAATCCCATTATTGAATTTATTTTGAATTGTTTTTACATTTTTTGATTAAAACAGATTGTAATTGATTGTTTGCCTCGGGAAACATGGAGCGAAAGCCATCCATTGTCAAGAAAAGATCATTTATAGTCACTCATGCCTAGAAAAGCCTTATTACTCGATTTAAATGTATTTATAATCCCATTATTGAAGTTATTTTGAATTGTTTTTATATTTTTTGATTAAAACAGATTGTAATTGATTGATTTCCTTGGGAAACATGGAGCGAAAGCCATCCATCGTCAAGAAAAGTTCATTTATAGTCACTCATGCCTAGAAAAGCCTTAATACTCGTTTTAAATGCTTTTATAATCCCATAATTGAATTTATTTTGAATCTTTTTACATTTTTTGATTAAAACAGATTCTAATTGATTGTTTGCCTCGGGAAACGTGGAGTGAAAGTGTGAGACCCTGTCAAGGTCGATTAAAAGACGGTATTGTATCGAGTGGTACAACTAAGTTAAATCGAGCCTTGAACTAGTTCAAATAGAAATTCTAAGAGGAATTTGAAAATTTTAAAACCAACAGAATGTCTTAGAATAGTGATTTGGAGTTCAAGGTCCAGTTTGGAGTCCATCAGAAAATTGACCGATTAGGGACAAAACGGTCATTTTACCATTTGATGATAAAATGGAGATTTTTAGCCAAGATTTGATCACATTTGACCAAGAATAATTATATGAAATATAATTATGATTATTGGAGTATAAAATGATGTTTAGTAGTGAAAAATTTTGATTCTCGGTATTTATAGAGCACAAGGGCAAAATGGTAATTTTGCCACTAGTGGACTAAACGAAAATTTTTTTAAACAATTTTTGCCCCATTTAGTTAATATTGATCAATATTAGTGTTATTTTAGGTTGAAAAGTAGAAATAATGAGATTCCGGTACATTTCGGAGTATAAGGGCAAAATCGTAATTTTTTTGTCCCGGGGGCAAATCAGTAAAATTTTCGGCCCAGCACTTGTCAAGACCAAGGGATTTTAATTGTGGTAGGATTGGATAAATACCAGAATATTTGTGGTGGAAAATTAAGAAGAAAAAGTCAAAAAGTTAAAAATTTGGCCAATAAGCATGTGACACATGGCATGCTTGATTATTTTATTATTTTCTATAGAAATCAGCCCATTAAATCCCCAATTCCCTCACCATATTCGGCCTAGACATCCAGCAACCAGAAAAAAAGGAAGAACAAAAGGAAAAACAAGAAAACCTAGGTGGAAATTCAAAGAAAAAGTGAAGAAATCAAGGAAACAAGCTAGGTAAGTTAAAATTTCTTTAATTCTCCTTGATACCTAGCTTACCCATGCTTTTGTTCTTGATTTCCATGGTTGAATATTGAGTTATCATGATGAATTCAATTCTGAAAAATGGGTATGGAAGAGGAATTGTTGTTGGAATAATTTGATTTTAGACTATGTTAGTGTTTAGGGATAGTTAAGCATGGTTATGAACAAAAACACAAAAGAAATATTCAATTTCTCTAGGGTTCCTTGTTGGCTGAACCATGAGGGCTGAATATCAATGGGGTATTGTTTTTATTTCAAGGAAAATGGCATGGAAAATGATGAAGTAAGGTGAAACGGTTATGTAGAAAAAGATTCGATGCTAGTACACCAAATGACCAAATTTTTTTCTATAAGGAATTGTGAGGGTTCTAATGCTGAATTTGGCTTTATTTAAATGTATGTGGTAAATTAAGGTATTAGAGGAGAAATGAATTAATTTGGAGGTGATTTGGACACAATCGCCGATTAATCGGGTGATCGGTCAAATTTAATCGATATCGTGATTAAGTGGTAATCGGGTATATTTGTGCATTTACATATCAAGCATTAATAGTTTAAATTAATTTATATCAATTTAGGGACAATATAGTAAATTCCTCAACTTTGTTATTTGTCAAGGTGGTGAGACATCCGGAAAAGGCAAAGGAATTGCGCCTGAGGACTATTAGTCAGAGTTCACCCGAAATCCGGATTTTTCGATACCTGTGAGTGGACTGCCTATCAAAATTGTTTTGGGAATATGACTATTTTGAACAAAGTGTTTGAATGATTTTATGAAATTTTTCATGAAAATGAATGCCTTGGGAACAAGCTTTTGAGAAAAGGTTTATGTTATGAAATGTGGTTATTATGGATTTCTATGTGGCTGCATTATGTTGATATACATATATGCTTGAATATAATGTTGTGTAATTATGTTGACTCGGCTATGTGCGAGTAGGGAGTGTGCATAAGCCGAGGATGACCCGGTTATGTGCGAGTAGGGAGTGCGCATAATCCGGTGATGACCCAGCCATGTGCGAGTAGGGAGTGCGCATGAGCTGGTGATGATGATGATGATGAGCTGGTGATGATGATGATGGGTTGATGAGATGATGATGATGGGTATATACGTATATATATATATACATATGTAAATGTGTGTGATATAGCAAATTGATGGACAATGATTTATGGTTGTAATGTACGTAAAATTTGACACATTATACTTTGAGAATTTTCATGAATGTTAGGTTGATTTTATTAGTTTAGCAGGATGGCTATTGTTGAGTGAGGAAAAATGTTTCTCTTGTTGCTTTGTTTTCACTGCATCGAAATTCATGCTCGCTGTAGCGAAAAACTCTGGGGTTTGGAGGGGTTTTAAATAGGAATGAACTAAATTGCATTGTTTGAAACAAGTGCATCATGATTTTAAATTTTTCCTAATTGTTGCTTGTTCCCTTCCTTGTTCACTCACTGGGTTTATACTCACCATTTTCAAATTCATGTTTTCAGATCACGAGGTAGCCGATAATTAGGACGAGGTGTCCTTGTAGATCTGTGTACATCTTCTGGTAGGTGTCTCGGCATTCGGTAGCTGTATATCCATCCGAGTCACTCCGCTGGAGGTCGAGTATTATTTTGTTATGTATAGATGAACTTAAATGTAAATTTTAAAAGAGTAATGCCAGTACGAGTTGGCAATGTGTATCACTATTTTGACTCAAAGTCATGAAATACGACTTAGTGATAATAAATAGAATCATAAGTAAAATAAATAATAGGCTTGCTTGGGTTTAGTGGATTACGTCCATTGGACCCATGCGCCGGTCATGACCCGGAATTTGGGTCGTGACAGTATTGGTATCAGAGCCCTAGGTTTGTCTAGGTCCTAGAACTTCCTTTTGTTAGTCCAGCGGAGAGTCGGGTCTTTATGTGGGAACTTCAGTTGTAAAGTGTGAACCGCGGCACATTTTACAACCAAATGACCGCATAGATTCCCTATCTTAGAAATCACCTGTTGCTTTAAGTATGATTATAATATGTGTTTAATAACAGGCGTTTGCTTTTGTCTAGGTAAGAATGCCGCCTAAGACACGAGCCGCCTCAAGACGGGCAGGGGAGCAAGATGTTCCCATTGAGATGGCAGATAGACCACGGGCATCCACCCAGAGAGGCCGAGGTAGACGTGGCAGGGTCACTAGGCCGGTGGGGTTGGATACGCCTGTGAGTAGGCAAGAAGAGGGACAGTCCTCAGGTGATGTAGATAGACACCCAGCTAGGGGTATTACTATTGAGGATTTGGCGGCAGGCCTACAGGGAGTTAACCGGGTTGTAGAGATGATGGCGACCCGCATGGAAGATATACAAAGGGTGGTAGAGGGGAGACCTACAGTACAAGAATCCCCTAGCTCCCAAGGACAGGCCGATCACCAACATCATGAGGAGGAGAGGGGACATCTAGATATTTCTCTTCCTGACTTTCTCAAGCTTAAGCCTCCAACATTTTCAGGGTCTGATGCATCGGAGAAACCCCAGGTTTTCTTGGATAAGATGGAGAAAATTTGTAAAGCCTTGGGATGTTCTAGTGTTCGGTCAGTTGAGCTAGCCGCCTTCCAATTAGAGGATGTGGCGCAGGAATGGTATAGCTCTTTATGTAGAGGCAGACCGACTAATGCAACACCGTTGGCCTGGAGTGAGTTTAGTGTAGCCTTCTTAGATCGATTCTTACCACTCAGTGTGCGTAATGCTAGAGCTAGAGAGTTTGAGACTTTGGTACAGACTTCAAGCATGACGGTGTCTGAGTATGACATCAAGTTCACGCAGCTAGCTCGTTATGCGCCCTATCTCGTTTCTACTGAGGAGATGAAGATTCAGAGGTTTGTGGATGGGTTAGTGGAGCCATTATTTAGGGCTGTGGCATCCCGAGATTTCACTACCTATTCTGCAGCAGTGGATCGTGCTCAACGCATCGAGATGAGGACCAGTGAGAGTAGGGCTGCGAGAGATAGAGCAAAAAGGGGCAAGACAGAGGGTTATCAGGGCCGTAGAGATTTCAGCAGTGGTGGTTCATCTTCTAGCCGTCAAGGTCCACAGAGGGACTCACGGTTACCTCAGCAGGGGAGTGACGCACCTGGTGCTAATATTAGGGTGGGACAGAGAACCTTCAGTTCTAGGAGGCAGCAAGATTCTAGACAGAGTAGTCAAGTCATTCGCTCTTGTGATACTTGTGGGAGACGACATAGTGGACGGTGCTTCCTTACTACAAAAACTTGTTACGGGTGCGGTCAACCTGGGCATATTAGGAGGGATTGTCCGATGGCACATCAATCACCAGATTCTGCTCGTGGTTCCACCCAGCCATCTTCATCTGCTCCGTCAGTTGCCGTCTCATCTGGCCGGGAGGTTAGTGGATCGAGAGGTAGAGGTGCGGGTACTTCCTCTCAAGGCAGACCATCTGGGTCCGGACATCAAAGTTCTATTGGTAGAGGCCAAGCGAGGGTGTTTGCTTTAACACAGCAGGAGGCTCAAACATCCAATGCCGTGGTCTCAGGTATTCTCTCCGTTTGTAATATGAATGCTCGAGTACTATTTGATCCTGGTGCTACCCATTCTTTTATCTCTCCATGTTTTGCATCTCGGTTGGGTAGAGGTCGTGTTAGGAGAGAGGAACAATTAGTGGTGTCTACTCCTTTAAAGGAGATATTTGTGGCCGAGTGGGAATATGAGTCTTGTGTAGTGCGAGTCAAGGACAAAGACACTTCGGTGAATCTAGTGGTGCTAGACACCTTAGACTTTGATGTAATCTTGGGGATGAATTGGTTATCACCCTGTCATGCTAGTGTGGACTGCTATCATAAATTGGTTAGATTTGATTTCCCCGGTGAACCATCATTTAGTATTCAGGGGGATAGGAGTAATGCTCCAACCAATTTGATATCGGTCATATCTGCCAGAAGATTATTACGACAGGGTTGTATAGGTTACTTGGCTGTTGTAAAGGATAGTCAGGCAAAGATTAGAGATGTAACTCAAGTGTCGGTGGTGAAGGAGTTCGTGGATGTATTTCCTGAGGAGCTACCAGGTTTGCCTCCTGAACGGGAGGTTGAGTTTTGCATAGATTTGATTCCCGACACTAGACCTATATCCATACCCCCATATAGAATGGCACCTGCAGAGCTTAAAGAGCTTAAGGATCAGTTGGAGGATTTGTTGGATAAAGGCTTCATACGACCTAGTGTATCCCCATGGGGAGCACCAGTGTTATTTGTGAAGAAGAAAGATGGGTCACTTAGGCTGTGCATTGATTATCGACAGCTTAATAAAGTGACGGTGAAGAATAAATATCCTCTCCCAAGGATAGATGATTTATTTGATCAACTACAAGGAGCACAATGTTTTTCTAAGATAGATCTGCGATCTGGGTACCATCAGTTGAGAATCCGGAACGAAGATATACCCAAGACCGCATTTCGAACAAGATATGGGCACTATGAGTTCTTAGTGATGTCATTTGGGCTCACGAATGCTCCTGCAGCCTTTATGGATTTGATGAACCGAGTGTTCAAACCTTATTTGGATAAGTTTGTAGTGGTGTTTATTGATGATATTTTGATATATTCAAAGAGTCGAGAGGAGCATGAGCAGCATCTTAAGATAGTGCTCCAAATTTTGAGAGAACATCGATTGTATGCTAAGTTCTCCAAGTGTGAGTTTTGGCTCGAAAGTGTTGCATTCTTGGGGCATGTGGTATCTAAGGAAGGGATACGAGTTGATACAAAGAAAATTGAAGCAGTGGAAAAATGGCCAAGGCCAACATCAGTTACGGAGATTAGAAGCTTTGTGGGTTTAGCTGGCTATTATCGTCGCTTTGTGAAAGACTTCTCCAAAATAGTTGCCCCTTTGACTAAGCTGACACGTAAAGATACAAAATTTGAGTGGTCTGATGCTTGTGAGAATAGTTTTGAGAAGCTTAAGGCATGTCTCACCACAGCTCCAGTGTTAAGCCTGCCGCAAGGCACAGGGGGTTACACGGTGTTTTGTGATGCATCGGGGGTTGGTTTAGGATGTGTATTGATGCAACATGGGAAGGTGATTGCGTATGCATCTAGGCAACTTAAAAGGCATGAGCAAAATTACCCCATACACGATTTGGAAATGGCAGCAATCGTGTTTGCCTTAAAGATTTGGAGACATTACTTGTATGGTGAGACTTGCGAGATATACACGGACCACAAAAGTCTGAAGTATATATTTCAGCAGAGGGATCTTAACTTACGGCAACGTAGATGGATGGAGTTGCTAAAGGATTATGATTGTACTATTCTTTATCATCCCGGTAAGGCCAATGTAGTGGCGGATGCTTTGAGTCGAAAATCAATGGGAAGCTTGGCACATATTTCCATTGGTAGGAGATCTTTGGTTAGAGAGATCCATAGCTTGGGAGACATAGGTGTGCGTTTGGAAGTTGCGGAGACAAATGCTTTGCTAGCACACTTTAGAGTGAGGCCTATCTTAATGGACAGGATTAAAGAAGCACAAAGTAAAGATGAGTTTGTGATTAAGGCCTTAGAGGATCCTCAGGGTAGGAAAGGAAAAATGTTTACTAAAGGCACAGATGGAGTGTTAAGGTATGGAACCAGACTTTATGTGCCTGATGGTGACGGGTTGAGGAGAGAAATATTGGAGGAAGCTCACATGGCAGCTTATGTGATACATCCAGGGGCTACAAAGATGTATCAAGATTTGAAAGAGGTGTATTGGTGGGAAGGACTTAAGAGAGATGTAGCTGAGTTTGTCTCCAAGTGCCTGGTTTGTCAGCAGGTTAAGGCCGAGCATCAAAAGCCTGCAGGGCTACTACAGCCATTACCAGTACCCGAGTGGAAGTGGGAACATATTGCTATGGACTTTGTAACGGGTTTGCCTCGAACCAGTGGGGGATATGATTCAATTTGGATAGTAGTGGACCGGTTAACAAAGTCAGCTCATTTTCTTTCGGTTAAGACTACTTATGGGGCTGCCCAATATGCTCGAGTTTATGTGGATGAGATAGTGCGACTACATGGTATTCCCATTTCTATAGTATCTGACAGAGGAGCTCAGTTTACTAGTAGGTTTTGGGGAAAGTTGCAAGAAGCATTGGGCACTAAGTTGGATTTTAGCACAGCTTTCCACCCTCAGACTGATGGACAATCTGAACGGACCATACAGACATTGGAGGATATGTTGAGGGCTTGTGTGATAGACCTTGGTGTCAGGTGGGAACAATATCTACCCTTAGTGGAATTTGCCTACAACAACAGTTTCCAAACTAGCATCCAAATGGCACCATATGAGGCCTTATATGGACGAAGATGTAGGTCACCCATTGGATGGCTAGAGGTGGGAGAAAGGAAACTTTTGGGGCCTGAATTGGTGCAGGATGCAACCGAGAAAATACACATGATCCGTCAAAGGATGTTAACAGCACAAAGTAGACAGAAATCATATGCTGATAACCGACGGAGAGACTTGGAGTTCCAAGTAGGAGATCATGTATTTTTGAAAGTTTCACCAACTAAAGGGGTAATGAGGTTTGGCAAGAAAGGGAAGTTAAGTCCTCGGTATATAGGGCCATTTGAGATCTTAGAAAAGATTGGAGCGGTGGCTTATCGTTTGGCATTACCGCCAGACCTTTCTAATATTCATCCCGTGTTTCATGTGTCCATGCTTAGGAAGTACAACCCAGATCCATCACATGTAATACGGTATGAAACTATTCAGTTGCAAGATGATCTAACCTATGAGGAACAACCGGTAGCTATCCTTGATAGGCAAGTTAAAAAGCTCCGTTCAAAGGATGTAGCCTCAGTGAAAGTGTTGTGGCGGAATCACACTAGCGAGGAGGTAACGTGGGAAGCTGAGGATGAGATGCGGACAAAGCATCCACACCTTTTCGATATGTAAAGGTAAGCCACTCTACATTGAATTTAAATTCGGGGACCGAATTTTTATTAGTGGGGGAGAATGTGAGACCCTGTCAAGGTCGATTAAAAGACGGTATTGTATCGAGTGGTACAACTAAGTTAAATCGAGCCTTGAACTAGTTCAAATAGAAATTCTAAGAGGAATTTGAAAATTTTAAAACCAACAGAATGTCTTAGAATAGTGATTTGGAGTTCAAGGTCCAGTTTGGAGTCCATCAGAAAATTTACCGATTAGGGACAAAACGGTCATTTTACCATTTGATGATAAAATGGAGATTTTTAGCCAAGATTTGATCACATTTGACCAAGAATAATTATATGAAATATAATTATGATTATTGGAGTATAAAATGATGTTTAGTAGTGAAAAATTTTGATTCTCGGTATTTATAGAGCACAAGGGCAAAATGGTAATTTTGCCACTAGTGGACTAAACGAAAATTTTTTTAAACAATTTTTGCCCCATTTAGTTAATATTGATCAATATTAGTGTTATTTTAGGTTGAAAAGTAGAAATAATGAGATTCCGGTACATTTCGGAGTATAAGGGCAAAATCGTAATTTTTTTGTCCCGGGGGCAAATCAGTAAAATTTTCGGCCCAGCACTTGTCAAGACCAAGGGATTTTAATTGTGGTAGGATTGGATAAATACCAGAATATTTGTGGTGGAAAATTAAGAAGAAAAAGTCAAAAAGTTAAAAATTTGGCCAATAAGCATGTGACACATGGCATGCTTGATTATTTTATTATTTTCTATAGAAATCAGCCCATTAAATCCCCAATTCCCTCACCATATTCGGCCTAGACATCCAGCAACCAGAAAAAAAGGAAGAACAAAAGGAAAAACAAGAAAACCTAGGTGGAAATTCAAAGAAAAAGTGAAGAAATCAAGGAAACAAGCTAGGTAAGTTAAAATTTCTTTAATTCTCCTTGATACCTAGCTTACCCATGCTTTTGTTCTTGATTTCCATGGTTGAATATTGAGTTATCATGATGAATTCAATTCTGAAAAATGGGTATGGAAGAGGAATTGTTGTTGGAATAATTTGATTTTAGACTATGTTAGTGTTTAGGGATAGTTAAGCATGGTTATGAACAAAAACACAAAAGAAATATTCAATTTCTCTAGGGTTCCTTGTTGGCTGAACCATGAGGGCTGAATATCAATGGGGTATTGTTTTTATTTCAAGGAAAATGGCATGGAAAATGATGAAGTAAGGTGAAACGGTTATGTAGAAAAAGATTCGATGCTAGTACACCAAATGACCAAATTTTTTTCTATAAGGAATTGTGAGGGTTCTAATGCTGAATTTGGCTTTATTTAAATGTATGTGGTAAATTAAGGTATTAGAGGAGAAATGAATTAATTTGGAGGTGATTTGGACACAATCGCCGATTAATCGGGTGATCGGTCAAATTTAATCGATATCGTGATTAAGTGGTAATCGGGTATATTTGTGCATTTACATATCAAGCATTAATAGTTTAAATTAATTTATATCAATTTAGGGACAATATAGTAAATTCCTCAACTTTGTTATTTGTCAAGGTGGTGAGACATCCGGAAAAGGCAAAGGAATTGCGCCTGAGGACTATTAGTCAGAGTTCACCCGAAATCCGGATTTTTCGATACCTGTGAGTGGACTGCCTATCAAAATTGTTTTGGGAATATGACTATTTTGAACAAAGTGTTTGAATGATTTTATGAAATTTTTCATGAAAATGAATGCCTTGGGAACAAGCTTTTGAGAAAAGGTTTATGTTATGAAATGTGGTTATTATGGATTTCTATGTGGCTGCATTATGTTGATATACATATATGCTTGAATATAATGTTGTGTAATTATGTTGACTCGGCTATGTGCGAGTAGGGAGTGTGCATAAGCCGAGGATGACCCGGTTATGTGCGAGTAGGGAGTGCGCATAATCCGGTGATGACCCAGCCATGTGCGAGTAGGGAGTGCGCATGAGCTGGTGATGATGATGATGATGAGCTGGTGATGATGATGATGGGTTGATGAGATGATGATGATGGGTATATACGTATATATATATATACATATGTAAATGTGTGTGATATAGCAAATTGATGGACAATGATTTATGGTTGTAATGTACGTAAAATTTGACACATTATACTTTGAGAATTTTCATGAATGTTAGGTTGATTTTATTAGTTTAGCAGGATGGCTATTGTTGAGTGAGGAAAAATGTTTCTCTTGTTGCTTTGTTTTCACTGCATCGAAATTCATGCTCGCTGTAGCGAAAAACTCTGGGGTTTGGAGGGGTTTTAAATAGGAATGAACTAAATTGCATTGTTTGAAACAAGTGCATCATGATTTTAAATTTTTCCTAATTGTTGCTTGTTCCCTTCCTTGTTCACTCACTGGGTTTATACTCACCATTTTCAAATTCATGTTTTCAGATCACGAGGTAGCCGATAATTAGGACGAGGTGTCCTTGTAGATCTGTGTACATCTTCTGGTAGGTGTCTCGGCATTCGGTAGCTGTATATCCATCCGAGTCACTCCGCTGGAGGTCGAGTATTATTTTGTTATGTATAGATGAACTTAAATGTAAATTTTAAAAGAGTAATGCCAGTACGAGTTGGCAATGTGTATCACTATTTTGACTCAAAGTCATGAAATACGACTTAGTGATAATAAATAGAATCATAAGTAAAATAAATAATAGGCTTGCTTGGGTTTAGTGGATTACGTCCATTGGACCCATGCGCCGGTCATGACCCGGAATTTGGGTCGTGACAGAAAGCCATCCATTGTCAAGAAAAGATCATTTATAGTCACTCATGCCTAGAAAAGCCTTATTACTCGGTTTAAATGCCTTTATAATCCCATTATTGAATTTGTTTTGAATTTTTTTTACATTTTTTGATTAAAACATAGTTTAATCGATTGTTTGCCTCGGGAAACATGGAGAAAAACCCATCCATTGTCAAGAATAGATCATTTATAGTCACTTATGCCTAGAAAAGCCTTATTACTAGGTTTACAAGCTTTTATAATCCCATTATTGAAGTTATTTTGAATTGTTTTTACATTTTATGATTAAAACAGATTGTAATTGATTGTTTGCCTCGGGAAACATGGAGCGAAAGCCAGCCATTGTCAAGAAAAGATCATTTATAGTCACTCATGCCTAGAAAAGCCTTATTACTTAGTTTAAATGCCTTTATAATCCCATTATTGAATTTATTTTGAATTGTTTTTACATTTTTGATTAAAACAGATTATAATTGATTGTTTACCTCGTGAAATATGGAGCGAAAGCCATCCATTGTCAAGAAAAGATCATTTATAGTCCCTCATGCCTAGAAAAGCCTTATTACTCGGTTTAAATGCCTTTATAATCTCATTATTGAATTTATTTTGAATTGTTTTTACATTTTTTGACTAAAACAGATTGTAATTGATTGTTTGCCTCGGGAAACATGGAGCGAAAGCCATCCATTGTCAAGAAAAGATCATTTATAGCCACTCATGCCTAGAAAAGCCTTATTACTCGGTTTAAATGCCTTTATAATCCCATTATTGAATTTATTTTGAATTGTTTTTATATTTTTTGATTAAAACAGATTGTAATTGATTGTTTGCCGTGGGAAACATGGAGCGAAAGCCATCCATTGTCAAGAAAAGATCATTTATAGTCACTCATGCCTAGAAAAGCCGTATTACTCGGTTTAAATGCCTTTATAATCCCATTATTGAATTTATTTTGAATTGTTTTTACATTTTTTGATTAAAACAGATTGTAATTGATTGTTTGCCTCGGGAAACATGGAGCGAAAGCCATCCATTGTCAAGAAAAGATCATTTATAGCCACTCATGCCTAGAAAAGCCTTATTACTCGGTTTAAATGCCTTTATAATCCCATTATTGAATTTATTTTGAATTGTTTTTATATTTTTTGATTAAAACAGATTGTAATTGATTGTTTGCCGTGGGAAACATGGAGTGGAAGCCATCCATTGTCAAGAAAAGATCATTTATCGTCACTCATGCCGAGAAAAGCCTTATTACTCGGTTTAAATGCCTTTATAATCCCATTATTGAATTTATTTTGAATTTTTTTTACATTTTTTGATTAAAACAGATTGTAATTGATTGTTTACCTCGGGAAACATGGAGCGAAAGCCATCCATAGTCAAGAGAAGTTCATTTATAGTCACTTATGCCTAGCAAAGCCTTATTACTCGGTTTAAATGCCTTTATAATCCCATTATTGAATTTATTTTGAATTTTTTTTACATTTTTTGATTAAAACATATTGTAATTGATTGTTTGCCTAGGGAAACATGGAGCAAAACCCATCCATTGTCAAGAATAGATCATTTATAGTCACTAGTGCCTAGAAAAGCCTTATTACTCGGTTTAAATGCTTTTATAATCCCATTATTGAATATATTTTGAATTGTTTTTACATTTTTTGATTAAAACAGGTTGTAACTGATTGTTTGCCTCGGGAAACATGGAGCGAAAGCCATCCATTGTCAGAATAGTTCATTTATAGTCACTCATGCCTAGAAAAGCCTTATTACTCGGTTTAAATGCCTTTATAATCCCATTATTGAAGTTATTTTGAATTGTTTTTATATTTTTTGATTAAAACAGATTGTAATTGATTGTTTTCCTTGGGAAACATGGAGCGAAAGCCATCCATTGTCAAGAAAAGTTCATTTATAGTCACTCATGCCTAGAAAAGCCTTAATACTCGTTTTAAATGCTTTTATAATCCCATAATTGAATTTAATTTGAATCTTTTTTACATTTTTTGATTAAAACAGATTCTAATTGATTGTTTGCCTCGGGAAACGTGGAGTGAAAGCCATCCATTGTCAAGAAAAGATCATTTATAGTCACTCATGCCTAGAAAAGCCTTATTACTCGGTTTAAATGCCTTTATAATCCCATTATTGAATTATTTTTGAATTTTTTTAACATTTTTTGATTAAAACATAGTTTAATTGATTGTTTGCCTCGGGAAACATGGAGCAAAACCCATCCATTGTCAAGAATAGATCATTTATAGTCACTCATGCCTAGAAAAGCCTTATTACTAGGTTTAAAAGCTTTTATAATCCCATTATTGAAGTTATTTTGAATTGTTTTTACATTTTATGATGAAAGCAGATTGTAATTGATTGTTTGCCTCGGGAAACATGGAGCGAAAGCCATCCATTGTCAAGAAAAGATCTTTTATAGTCACTCATGCCTAGAAAAGCCTTATTACTTAGTTTAAATGCCTTTATAATCCCATTATTGAATTTATTTTGAATTGTTTTTACATTTTTGATTAAAACAGATTATAATTGATTGTTTGCCTCGTGAAATATGGAGCGAAAGCCATCCATTGTCAAGAAAAGATCATTTATAGTCCCTCATGCCTAGAAAAGCCTTATTACTCGGTTTAAATGCCTTTATAATCTCATTATTGAATTTATTCTGAATTGTTTTTACATTTTTTGATTAAAACAGATTGTAATATATTGTTTGCCTCGGGAAACATGGAGCGAAAGCCATCCATTGTCAAGAAAAGATCATTTATAGCCACTCATGCCTAGAAAAGCCTTATTACTCGGTTTAAATGCCTTTATAATCCCATTATTGAATTTATTTTGAATTGTTTTTACATTTTTTGATTAAAACATATTGTAATTGATTGTTTGCCTCGGGAAACATGGAGCGAAAACCATCCATTGTCAAGAAAAGATCATTTATAGTCACTCATGCCTAGAAAAGCCTTATTACTCGGTTTAAATGCCTTTATAATCCCATTATTGAATTTATTTTGAATTCTTTTTACATTTTTTGATTAAAACAGATTGTAATTGATTGTTTGCCTCGGGAAACATGGAGCAAAACCCATCCATTGTCAAGAATAGATCATTTATAGTCACTAGTGCCTAGAAAAGCCTTATTACTCGGTTTAAATGCTTTTATAATCCCATTATTGAATTTATTTTGAATTGTTTTTACATTTTTTGATTAAAACAGGTTGTAACTGATTGTTTGCCTCGGGAAACATGGAGCGAAAGCCATCCATTGTCAGAATAGTTCATTTATAGTCACTCATGCCTAGAAAAGCCTTATTACTCGGTTTAAATGCCTTTATAATCCCATTATTGAATTTATTTTGAATTGTTTTTATATTTTTTGATTAAAACAGATTGTAATTGATTGTTTGCCGTGGGAAACATGGAGTGGAAGCCATCCATTGTCAAGAAAAGATCATTTATCGTCACTCATGCCGAGAAAAGCCTTATTACTCGGTTTAAATGCCTTTATAATCCCATTATTGAATTTATTTTGAATTTTTTTTACATTTTTTGATTAAAACATATTGTAATTGATTGTTTACCTCGGGAAACATGGAGCGAAAGCCATCCATAGTCAAGAGAAGTTCATTTATAGTCACTTATGCCTAGCAAAGCCTTATTACTCGGTTTAAATGCCTTTATAATCCCATTATTGAATTTATTTTGAATTTTTTTTACATTTTTTGATTAAAACATATTGTAATTGATTGTTTGCCTAGGGAAACATGGAGCAAAACCCATCCATTGTCAAGAATAGATCATTTATAGTCACTAGTGCCTAGAAAAGCCTTATTACTCGGTTTAAATGCTTTTATAATCCCATTATTGAATTTATTTTGAATTGTTTTTACATTTTTTGATTAAAACAGGTTGTAACTGATTGTTTGCCTCGGGAAACATGGAGCGAAAGCCATCCATTGTCAGAATAGTTCATTTATAGTCACTCATGCCTAGAAAAGCCTTATTACTCGGTTTAAATGCCTTTATAATCCCATTATTGAAGTTATTTTGAATTGTTTTTATATTTTTTGATTAAAACAGAATGTAATTGATTGTTTTCCTTGGGAAACATGGAGCGAAAGCCATCCATTTTCAAGAAAAGTTCATTTATAGTCACTCATACCTAGAAAAGCCTTAATACTCGTTTTAAATGCTTTTATAATCCCATAATTGAATTTAATTTGAATCTTTTTACATTTTTTGATTAAAACAGATTCTAATTGATTGTTTGCCTCGGGAAACGTGGAGTGAAAGCCATCCATTGTCAAGAAAAGATCATTTATAGTCACTCATGCCTAGAAAAGCCTTATTACTCGGTTTAAATGCCTTTATAATCCCATTATTGAATTATTTTTGAATTTTTTTAACATTTTTTCATTAAAACATAGTTTAATTGATTGTTTGCCTCGGGAAACATGGAGCAAAACCCATCCATTGTCAAGAATAGATCATTTATAGTCACTCATGCCTAGAAAAGCCTTATTACTAGGTTTAAAAGCTTTTATAATCCCATTATTGAAGTTATTTTGAATTGTTTTTACATTTTATGATTAAAGCAGATTGTAATTGATTGTTTGCCTCGGGAAACATGGAGCGAAAGCCATCCATTGTCAAGAAAAGATCTTTTATAGTCACTCATGCCTAGAAAAGCCTTATTACTTAGTTTAAATGCCTTTATAATCCCATTATTGAATTTATTTTGAATTGTTTTTACATTTTTGATTAAAACAGATTATAATTGATTGTTTGCCTTGTGAAATATGGAGCGAAAGCCATCCATTGTCAAGAAAAGATCATTTATAGTCCCTCATGCCGAGAAAAGCCTTATTACTCGGTTTAAATGCCTTTATAATCTCATTATTGAATTTATTCTGAATTGTTTTTACATTTTTTGATTAAAACAGATTGTAATATATTGTTTGCCTCGGGAAACATGGAGCGAAAGCCATCCATTGTCAAGAAAAGATCATTTATAGCCACTCATGCCTAGAAAAGCCTTATTACTCGGTTTAAATGCCTTTATAATCCCATTATTGAATTTATTTTGAATTGTTTTTACATTTTTTGATTAAAACATATTGTAATTGATTGTTTGCCTCGGGAAACATGGAGCGAAAACCATCCATTGTCAAGAAAAGATCATTTATAGTCACCCATGCCTAGAAAAGCCTTATTACTCGGTTTAAATGCCTTTATAATCCCATTATTGAATTTATTTTGAATTCTTTTTACATTTTTTGATTAAAACAGATTGTAATTGATTGTTTGCCTCGGGAAACATGGAGCGAAAGCCATCCATTGTCAGGAAAAGATCATTTATAGCCACTCATGCCTAGAAAAACCTTATTACTCGGTTTAAATGCCTTTATAATCCCATTATTGAAGTTATTTTGAATTGTTTTTATATTTTTTGATTAATACATATTGTAATTGATTGTTTGCCTTGGGCAACATGGAGGGAAAGCCATCCATCGTCAAGAAAAGTTCATTTATAGTCACTCATGCCTAGAAAAGCCTTAATACTCGTTTTAAATGCCTTTATAATCCCATAATTGAATTTAATTTGAATCTTTTTACATTTTTTGATTAAAACAGATTCTAATTGATTGTTTGCCTCGGGAAACGTGGAGTGAAAGCCATCCATTGTCAAGAAAAGATCATTTATAGTCACTCATGCCTAGAAAAGCCTTATTACTCGGTTTAAATGCCTTTATAATCCCATTATTGAATTATTTTTGAATTTTTTTAACATTTTTTCATTAAAACATAGTTTAATTGATTGTTTGCCTCGGGAAACATGGAGCAAAACCCATCCATTGTCAAGAATAGATCATTTATAGTCACTCATGCCTAGAAAAGCCTTATTACTAGGTTTAAAAGCTTTTATAATCCCATTATTGAAGTTATTTTGAATTGTTTTTACATTTTATGATTAAAGCAGATTGTAATTGATTGTTTGCCTCGGGAAACATGGAGCGAAAGCCATCCATTGTCAAGAAAAGATCTTTTATAGTCACTCATGCCTAGAAAAGCCTTATTACTTAGTTTAAATGCCTTTATAATCCCATTATTGAATTTATTTTGAATTGTTTTTACATTTTTGATTAAAACAGATTATAATTGATTGTTTGCCTTGTGAAATATGGAGCGAAAGCCATCCATTGTCAAGAAAAGATCATTTATAGTCCCTCATGCCGAGAAAAGCCTTATTACTCGGTTTAAATGCCTTTATAATCTCATTATTGAATTTATTCTGAATTGTTTTTACATTTTTTGATTAAAACAGATTGTAATATATTGTTTGCCTCGGGAAACATGGAGCGAAAGCCATCCATTGTCAAGAAAAGATCATTTATAGCCACTCATGCCTAGAAAAGCCTTATTACTCGGTTTAAATGCCTTTATAATCCCATTATTGAATTTATTTTGAATTGTTTTTACATTTTTTGATTAAAACATATTGTAATTGATTGTTTGCCTCGGGAAACATGGAGCGAAAACCATCCATTGTCAAGAAAAGATCATTTATAGTCACTCATGCCTAGAAAAGCCTTATTACTCGGTTTAAATGCCTTTATAATCCCATTATTGAATTTATTTTGAATTCTTTTTACATTTTTTGATTAAAACAGATTGTAATTGATTGTTTGCCTCGGGAAACATGGAGCGAAAGCCATCCATTGTCAAGAAAAGATCATTTATAGCCACTCATGCCTAGAAAAACCTTATTACTCGGTTTAAATGCCTTTATAATCCCATTATTGAAGTTATTTTGAATTGTTTTTATATTTTTTGATTAATACATATTGTAATTGATTGTTTGCCTTGGGCAACATGGAGGGAAAGCCATCCATCGTCAAGAAAAGTTCATTTATAGTCACTCATGCCTAGAAAAGCCTTAATACTCGTTTTAAATGCCTTTATAATCCCATAATTGAATTTAATTTGAATCTTTTTACATTTTTTGATTAAAACAGATTCTAATTGATTGTTTGCCTCGGGAAACGTGGAGTGAAAGCCATCCGTTGTCAAGAAAAGATCATTTATAGTCACTCATGCCTAGAAAAGCCTTAATACTCGTTTTAAATGCTTTTATAATCCCATAATTGAATTTAATTTGAATCTTTTGACATTTTTTGATTAAAACAGATTCTAATTGATTGTTTGCCTCGGGAAACGTGGAGTGAAAGCCATCCATTGTCAAGAAAAGATCATTTATAGTCACTCATGCCTAGAAAAGCCTTATTACTCGGTTTAAATGCCTTTATAATCCCATTATTGAATTTGTTTTGAATTTTTTTTACATTTTTTGATTAAAACATAGTTTAATCGATTGTTTGCCTCGGGAAACATGGAGAAAAACCCATCCATTCTCAATAATAGATCATTTATAGTCACTTATGCCTAGAAAAGCCTTATTACTAGGTTTAAAACCTTTTATAATCCCATTATTGAAGTTATTTTGAATTGTTTTTACATTTTATGATTAAAGCAGATTGTAATTGATTGTTTGCCTCGGGAAACATGGAGCGAAAGCCATCCATTGTCAAGAAAAGATCATTTATAGTCACTCATGCCTAGAAAAGCCTTATTACTTAGTTTAAATGCCTTTATAATCCCATTATTGAATTTATTTTGAATTGTTTTTACATTTTTGATTAAAACAGATTATAATTGATTGTTTGCCTCGTGAAATATGGAGCGAAAGCCATCCATTGTAAAGAAAAGATCATTTATAGTCCCTCATGCCTAGAAAACCCTTATTACTCGGTTTAAATGCCTTTATAATCTCATTATTAAATTTATTCAGAATTGTTTTTACATTTTTTGATTAAAACAGATAGTAATTGATTGTTTGCCTCGGGAAACATGGAGCGAAAGCCATCCATTGTCAAGAAAAGATCATTTATAGCCACTCAAGCCTAGAAAAGCCTTAATACTCGTTTTAAATGCCTTTATAATCCCATTATTGAATTTATTTTGAATTGTTTTTACATTTTTTGATTAAAACAGATTGTAATTGATTGTTTGCCTCGGGAAACATGGAGCGAAAACCATCCATTGTCAAGAAAAGATCATTTATAGTCACTCATGCCTAGAAAAGCCGTATTACTCGGTTTAAATGCCTTTATAATCCCATTATTGAATTTATTTTGAATTGTTTTTACATTTTTTAATTAAAACATATTGTAATTGATTGTTTGCCTCGGGAAACATGGAGCGAAAGCCATCCATTGTCAAGAAAAGATCATTTATAGCCACTCATGCCTAGAAAAACCTTATTACTCGGTTTAAATGCCTTTATAATCCCATTATTGAATTTATTTTGAGTTGTTTTTATATTTTTTGATTAAAACAGATTATAATTGATTGTTTGCCTCGGGAAACATGGAGCGAAAACCATCCATTGTCAAGAAAAGATCATTTGTAGTCACTCATGCCTAGAAAAGCCGTATTACTCGGTTTAAATGCCTTTATAATCCCATTATTGAATTTATTTTGAGTTGTTTTTACATTTTTTGATTAAAACAGATTGTAATTGATTGTTTGCCTCAGGAAACATGGAGCGAAAGCCATCCATTGTCAAGAAAAGATCATTTATCGTCACTCATGCCGAGAAAAGCCTTATTACTCGGTTTAAATGCTTTTATAATCCCATTATTGAATTTATTTTCAATTTTTTTTACATTTTTTGATTAAAACAGATTGTAATTGATTGTTTACCTCGGGAAACATGGAGCGAAAGCCATCCATAGTCAAGAGAAGTTCATTTATAGTCACTTATGCGTAGCAAAGCCTTATCACTCGGTTTAACTGCCTTTATAATCCCATTATTGAATTTATTTTGAATTTTTTTTACATTTTTTGATTAAGACATATTGTAATTGATTGTTTGCCTAGGGAAACATGGAGCAAAACCCATCCATTGTCAAGAATAGATCATTTATAGTCACTCATGCCAAGAAAAGCCTTATTACTCGGTTTAAATGCTTTTATAATCCCATTATTGAATTTATTTTGAATTGTTTTTACATTTTTTGATAAAAACAGATTGTAACTGATTGTTTGCCTCGGGAAACATGGAGCGAAAGCCATCCATTGTCAAGAATAGTTCCTTTATAGTCACTCATGCCTAGAAAAGCCTTATTAATCGGTTTAAATGCTTTTATAATCCCATTATTGAAGTTATTTTGAATTGTTTTTATCTTTTTTGATTAAAACAGATTGTAATTGACTGTTTTCCTTGGGAAACATGGAGCGAAAACCATCCATTGTCAAGAAAAGATCATTTATAGTCACTCATGCCTAGAAAAGCCTTATTACTCGGTTTAAATGCCTTTATAATCCCATTATTGAATTTATTTTGAATTCTTTTTACATTTTTTGATTAAAACAGATTGTAATTGATTTTTTGCCTCGGGAAACATTGAGCGAAAGCCATCCATTGTCAAGAAAATATCATTTATAGCCACTCATGCCTAGAAAAACCTTATTACTCGGTTTAAATGCCTTTATAATCCCATTATTAAAGTTATTTTGAATTGTTTTTATATTTTTTGATTAAAACAGATTGTAATTGAATGATTTCCTTGGGAAACATGGAGCGAAAGCCATCCATCGTCAAGAAAAGTTCATTTATAGTCACTCATGCCTAGAAAAGCCTTAATACTCGTTTTAAATGCTTTTATAATCCCATAATTGAATTTAATTTGAATCTTTTTAAATTTTTTGATAAAAACAGATTCTAATTGATTGTTTGCCTCGGGAAACGTGGAGTGAAAGCCATCCATTGTCAAGAACAGATCATTTATAGTCACTCATGCCTAGAAAAGCCTTATTACTCGGTTTAAATGCCTTTATAATCCCATTATTGAATTTGTTTTGAATTTTTTTTACATTTTTTGATTAAAACATAGTTTAATCGATTGTTTGCCTCGGGAAACATGGAGAAAAACCCATCCATTGTCAAGAATAGATTATTTATAGTCACTTATGCCTAGAAAAGCCTTATTACTTAGTTTAAATGCCTTTATAATCCCATTATTGAATTTATTTTGAATTGTTTTTACATTTTTGATTAAAACAGATTATAATTGATTGTTTGCCTCGTGAAATATGGAGCGAAAGCCATCCATTGTCAAGAACAGATCATTTATAGTCCCTCATGCCTAGAAAAGCCTTATTACTCGGTTTAAATGCCTTTATAATCTCATTATTGAATTTATTTTGAATTGTTTTTACATTTTTTGATTAAAACAGATTGTAATTGATTGTTTGCCTCGGGAAACATGGAGCGAAAGCCATCCATTGTCAAGAAAAGATCATTTATAGCCACTCATGCCTAGAAAAGCCTTATTACTCGGTTTAAATGCCTTTATAATCCCATTATTGAATTTATTTTGAATTGTTTTTACATTTTTTGATTAAAACAGATTGTAATTGATTGTTTGCCTCGGGAAACATGGAGCGAAAGCCATCCATTGTCAAGAAAAGATCATTTATAGCCACTCATGCCTAGAAAAGCCTTATTACTCGGTTTAAATGCCTTTATAATCCCATTATTGAATTTATTTTGAATTGTTTTTATATTTTTTGATTAAAACAGATTGTAATTGATTGTTTGCCGTGGGAAACATGGAGCGAAAGCCATCAATTGTCAAGAAAAGATCATTTATCGTCACTCATGCCGAGAAAAGCCTTATTACTCGGTTTAAATGCCTTTATAATCCCATTATTGAATATATTTTGAATTTTTTTTACATTTTTTGATTAAAACAGATTGTAATTGATTGTTTACCTCGGGAAACATGGAGCGAAAGCCAGCCATAGTCAAGAGAAGTTCATTTATAGTCACTTATGCCTAGCAAAGCCTTATCACTCGGTTTAAATGCCTTTATAATCCCATTATTGAATTTATTTTGAATTTTTTTTACATTTTTTGATTAAAACATATTGTAATTGATTGTTTGCCTAGGGAAACATGGAGCAAAACCCATCCATTGTCAAGAATAGATCATTTATAGTCACTAATGCCTAGAAAAGCCTTATTACTCGGTTTAAATGCTTTTATAATCCCATTATTGAATTTATTTTGAATTGTTTTTACATTTTTTGATTAAAACAGGTTGTAACTGATTGTTTGCCTCGGGAAACATGGAGCGAAAGCCATCCATTGTCAGAATAGTTCATTTATAGTCACTCATGCCTAGAAAAGCCTTATTACTCGGTTTAAATGCCTTTATAATCCCATTATTGAAGTTATTTTGAATTGTTTTTATATTTTTTGATTAAAACAGATTGTAATTGATTGTTTTCCTTGGGAAACATGGAGCGAAAGCCATCCATTGTCAAGAAAAGTTCATTTATAGTCACTCATGCCTAGAAAAGCCTTAATACTCGTTTTAAATGCTTTTATAATCCCATAATTGAATTTAATTTGAATCTTTTTACATTTTTTGATTAAAACAGATTCTAATTGATTGTTTGCCTCGGGAAACGTGGAGTGAAAGCCATCCATTGTCAAGAAAAGATCATTTATAGTCACTCATGCCTAGAAAAGCCTTATTACTCGGTTTAAATGCCTTTATAATCCCATTATTGAATTATTTTTGAATTTTTTTTACATTTTTTGATTAAAACATAGTTTAATTGATTGTTTGCCTCGGGAAACATGGAGCAAAACCCATCCATTGTCAAGAATAGATCATTTATAGTCACTCATGCCTAGAAAAGCCTTATTACTAGGTTTAAAAGCTTTTATAATCCCATTATTGAAGTTATTTTGAATTGTTTTTACATTTTATGATTAAAGCAGATTGTAATTGATTGTTTGCCTCGGGAAACAATGAGCAAAAGCCATCCATTGTCAAGAAAAGATCTTTTATAGTCACTCATGCCTAGAAAAGCCTTATTACTTAGTTTAAATGCCTTTATAATCCCATTATTGAATTTATTTTGAATTGTTTTTACATTTTTGATTAAAACAGATTATAATTGATTGTTTGCCTCGTGAAATATGGAGCGAAAGCCATCCATTGTCAAGAAAAGATCATTTATAGTCACTCATGCCTAGAAAAGCCGTATTACTCGGTTTAAATGCCTTTATAATCCCATTATTGAATTTATTTTGAATTGTTTTTACATTTTTTGACTAAAACAGATTGTAATTGATTGTTTGCCTCGGGAAACATGGAGCGAAAGCCATCCATTGTCAAGAAAAGATCATTTATAGCCACTCATGCCTAGAAAAGCCGTATTACTCGGTTTAAATGCCTTTATAATCCCATTATTGAATTTATTTTGAATTGTTTTTACATTTTTTGATTAAAACAGATTGTAATTGATTGTTTGCCTCGGGAAACATGGAGCGAAAGCCATCCATTGTCAAGAAAAGATCATTTATCGTCACTCATGCCGAGAAAAGCCTTATTTCTCGGTTTAAATGCTTTTATAATCCCATTATTGAATTTATTTTCAATTTTTTTTACATTTTTTGATTAAAACAGATTGTAATTGATTGTTTACCTCGGGAAACATGGAGCGAAAGCCATCCATAGTCAAGAGAAGTTCATTTATAGTCACTTATGCCTAGCAAAGCCTTATCACTCGGTTTAAATGCCTTTATAATCCCATTATTGAATTTATTTTGAATTTTTTTTACATTTTTTGATTAAGACATATTGTAATTGATTGTTTGCCTAGGGAAACATGGAGCAAAACCCATCCATTGTCAAGAAAAGATCATTTATAGTCACTCATGCCTAGAAAAGCCTTATTACTCGGTTTAAATGCCTTTATAATCCCATTATTGAATTTATTTTGAATTCTTTTTACATTTTTTGATTAAAACAGATTGTAATTGATTGTTTGCCTCGGGAAACATGGAGCGAAAGCCATCCATTGTCAAGAAAAGATCATTTATAGCCACTCATGCCTAGAAAAACCTTATTACTCGGTTTAAATGCCTTTATAATCCCATTATTGAAGTTATTTTGAATTGTTTTTATATTTTTTGATTCAAACAGATTGAAATTGATTGTTTGCCTTGGGCAACATGGAGAGAAAGCCATCCATCGTCAAGAAAAGTTCATTTATAGTCACTCATGCCTAGAAAAGCCTTAATAGTCGTTTTAAATGCTTTTATAATCCCATAATTAAATTTAATTTGAATCTTTTTACATTTTTTGATTAAAACAGATTCTAATTGATTGTTTGCCTCGGGAAACGTGGAGTGAAAGCCATCCATTGTCAAGAAAGATCATTTATAGTCACTCATGCCTAGAAAAGCCTTAATACTCGTTTTAAATGCTTTTATAATCCCATAATTGAATTTAATTTGAATCTTTTTACATTTTTTGATTAAAACAGATTCTAATTGATTGTTTGCCTCGGGAAACGTGGAGTGAAAGCCATCCATTGTCAAGAAAAGATCATTTATAGTCACTCATGCCTAGAAAAGCCTTATTACTCGGTTTAAATGCCTTTATAATCCCATTATTGAATTTGTTTTGAATTTTTTTTACATTTTTTGATTAAAACATAGTTTAATCGATTGTTTGCCTCGGGAAACATGGAGAAAAACCCATCCATTCTCAATAATAGATCATTTATAGTCACTTATGCCTAGAAAAGCCTTATTACTAGGTTTAAAACCTTTTATAATCCCATTATTGAAGTTATTTTGAATTGTTTTTACATTTTATGATTAAAGCAGATTGTAATTGATTGTTTGCCTCGGGAAACATGGAGCGAAAGCCATCCATTGTCAAGAAAAGATCATTTATAGTCACCATGCCTAGAAAAGCCTTATTACTTAGTTTAAATGCCTTTATAATCCCATTATTGAATTTATTTTGAATTGTTTTTACATTTTTGATTAAAACAGATTATAATTGATTGTTTGCCTCGTGAAATATGGAGCGAAAGCCATCCATTGTCAAGAAAAGATCATTTATAGTCACTCATGCCTAGAAAAGCCTTATTACCCGGTTTAAATGCCTTTATAATCCCATTATCAAATTTATTTTGAATTTTTTTTACATTTTTTGATTAAAACAGATTGTAATTGATTGTTTGCCTCGTGAAATATGGAGCGAAAGCCATCCATTGTCAAGAAAAGATCATTTATAGTCCCTCATGCCTAGAAAAGCCTTATTACTCGGTTTAAATGCCTTTATAATCTCATTATTGAATTTATTTTGAATTGTTTTTACATTTTTTGATTAAAACATATTGTAATTGATTGTTTGCCTTGGGAAACATAGAGCGAAAGCCATCCATTGTCAAGAAAAGATCATTTATAGCCACTCATGCCTAGAAAAGCCTTATCACTCGGTTTAACTGCCTTTATAATCCCATTATTGAATTTATTTTGAATTTTTTTTACATTTTTTGATTAAAACATATTGTAATTGATTGTTTGCCTAGGGAAACATGGAGCGAAAGCCATCCATTGTCAAGAAAAGATCATTTATAGTCACTCATGCCTAGAAACGCCTTATTACTCGGTTTAAATGCTTTTATAATCCCATTATTGAATTTATTTTGAATTGTTTTTACATTTTTTTGATAAAAACAGATTGTAACTGATTGTTTGCCTCGGGAAACATGGAGCGAAAGCCATCCATTGTCAAGAATAGTTCATTTATAGTCACTCATGCCTAGAAAAGCCTTATTACTCGGTTTAAATGCCTTTATAATCCCATTATTGAAGTTATTTTGAATTGTTTTTATCTTTTTTGATTAAAACAGATTGTAATTGATGGTTTTCCTTGGGAAACATGGAGCGAAAGCCATCCATTGTCAAGAAAAGTTCATTTATAGTCACTCATGCCTAGAAAAGCCTTAATACTCGTTTTAAATGCTTTTATAATCCCATAATTGAATTTAATTTGAATCTTTTTACATTTTTTGATTAAAACAGATTCTAATTGATTGTTTGCCTCGGGAAACGTGGAGTGAAAGCCATCCACTGTCAAGAAAAGATCATTTATAGTCACTCATGCCTAGAAAAGCCTTATTACTCGGTTTAAATGCCTTTATAATCCCATTATTGAATTTATTTTGAATTTTTTTTACATTTTTTGATTAAAACATACTGTAATTGATTGTTTGCCTTGGGAAACATGAGCAAAAGACATCCATTGTCAAGAATAGATCATTTATAGTCACTTATGCCTAGAAAAGCCTTATTACTCGGTTTAAATGCTTTTATAATCCCATTATTGAATTTATTTTGAATTGTTTTTACATTTTTTGATTAAAATAGATTGTAATTGATTGTTTGCCTCGGGAAACATGGAGCGAAAGCCTTCCATTGTCAAGAAAAGATCATTTATAGTCACTCATGCCTAGAAAAGCCTTATTACTTAGTTTAAATGCCTTTATAATCCCATTATTTAATTTATTTTGAATTGTTTTTACATTTTTTGATTAAAACAGATTGTAATTGATTGTTTGCCTCGGGAAATATGGAGCGAAACCCATCCATTGTCAAGAAAAGATCATTTATAGTCACTCATGCCTAGAAAAGCCTTATTACTCGGTTTAAATGCCTTTATAATCCCATTATTGAATTTAATTTGAATTGTTTTTACATTTCTTGATTAAAACAGATTGTAATTGATTGTTTGCCTCGGGAAACATGGAGCGAAAGCCATCCATTGTCAATAAAAGATCATTTATAGTCACTCATGCCTAGAAAAGCCTTATTACTCGGTTTAAATGCCTTTATAATCCCATTATTGAATTTGTTTTGAATTTTTTTTACATTTTTTGATTAAAACATAGTTTAATCGATTGTTTGCCTCGGGAAACATGGAGAAAAACCCATCCATTCTCAATAATAGATCATTTATAGTCACTTATGCCTAGAAAAGCCTTATTACTAGGTTTAAAACCTTTTATAATCCCATTATTGAAGTTATTTTGAATTGTTTTTACATTTTATGATTAAAGCAGATTGTAATTGATTGTTTGCCTCGGGAAACATGGAGCGAAAGCCATCCATTGTCAAGAAAAGATCTTTTATAGTCACTCATGCCTAGAAAAGCCTTATTACTTAGTTTAAATGCCTTTATAATCCCATTATTGAATTTATTTTGAATTGTTTTTACATTTTTGATTAAAACAGATTATAATTGATTGTTTGCCTCGTGAAATATGGAGCGAAAGCCATCCATTGTAAAGAAAAGATCATTTATAGTCACTCATGCCTAGAAAAGCCTTATTACCCGGTTTAAATGCCTTTATAATCCCATTATCAAATTTATTTTGATTTTTTTTTACATTTTTTGATTAAAACAGATTGTAATTGATTGTTTGCCTCGTGAAATATGGAGCGAAAGCCATCCATTGTCAAGAAAAGATCATTTATAGTCCCTCATGCCTAGAAAAGCCTTATTACTCGGTTTAAATGCCTTTATAATCTCATTATTGAATTTATTTTGAATTGTTTTTACATTTTTTGATTAAAACATATTGTAATTGATTGTTTGCCTCGGGAAACATAGAGCGAAAGCCATCCATTGTCAAGAAAAGATCATTTATAGCCACTCATGCCTAGAAAAGCCTTATTACTCGGTTTAAATGCCTTTATAATCCCATTATTGAATTTATTTTGAATTGTTTTTACATTTTTTGATTAAAACAGATTGTAATTGATTGTTTGCCTCGGGAAACATGGAGCGAAAACCATCCATTGTCAAGAAAAGATCATTTATAGTCACTTATGCCTAGAAAAGCCGTATTACTCGGTTTAAATGCCTTTATAATCCCATTATTGAATTTATTTTGAATTGTTTTTACATTTTTTGATTAAAACAGATTCTAATTGATTGTTTGCCTCGGGAAACGTGGAGTGAAAGCCATCCATTGTCAAGAAAGATCATTTATAGTCACTCATGCCTAGAAAAGCCTTAATACTCGTTTTAAATGCTTTTATAATCCCATAATTGAATTTAATTTGAATCTTTTTACATTTTTTGATTAAAACAGATTCTAATTGATTGTTTGCCTCGGGAAACGTGGAGTGAAAGCCATCCATTGTCAAGAAAAGATCATTTATAGTCACTCATGCCTAGAAAAGCCTTATTACTCGGTTTAAATGCCTTTATAATCCCATTATTGAATTTGTTTTGAATTTTTTTTACATTTTTTGATTAAAACATAGTTTAATCGATTGTTTGCCTCGGGAAACATGGAGAAAAACCCATCCATTCTCAATAATAGATCATTTATAGTCACTTATGCCTAGAAAAGCCTTATTACTAGGTTTAAAACCTTTTATAATCCCATTATTGAAGTTATTTTGAATTGTTTTTACATTTTATGATTAAAGCAGATTGTAATTGATTGTTTGCCTCGGGAAACATGGAGCGAAAGCCATCCATTGTCAAGAAAAGATCATTTATAGTCACTCATGCCTAGAAAAGCCTTATTACTTAGTTTAAATGCCTTTATAATCCCATTATTGAATTTATTTTGAATTGTTTTTACATTTTTGATTAAAACAGATTATAATTGATTGTTTGCCTCGTGAAATATGGAGCGAAAGCCATCCATTGTCAAGAAAAGATCATTTATAGTCACTCATGCCTAGAAAAGCCTTATTACCCGGTTTAAATGCCTTTATAATCCCATTATCAAATTTATTTTGAATTTTTTTTACATTTTTTGATTAAAACAGATTGTAATTGATTGTTTGCCTCGTGAAATATGGAGCGAAAGCCATCCATTGTCAAGAAAAGATCATTTATAGTCCCTCATGCCTAGAAAAGCCTTATTACTCGGTTTAAATGCCTTTATAATCTCATTATTGAATTTATTTTGAATTGTTTTTACATTTTTTGATTAAAACATATTGTAATTGATTGTTTGCCTCGGGAAACATAGAGCGAAAGCCATCCATTGTCAAGAAAAGATCATTTATAGCCACTCATGCCTAGAAAAGCCTTATTACTCGGTTTAAATGCCTTTATAATCCCATTATTGAATTTATTTTGAATTGTTTTTACATTTTTTGATTAAAACAGATTGTAATTGATTGTTTGCCTCGGGAAACATGGAGCGAAAACCATCCATTGTCAAGAAAAGATCATTTATAGTCACTCATGCCTAGAAAAGCCGTATTACTCGGTTTAAATGCCTTTATAATCCCATTATTGAATTTATTTTGAATTGTTTTTACATTTTTTGATTAAAACAGATTCTAATTGATTGTTTGCCTCGGGAAACATGGAGCGAAAGCCATCCATTGTCAAGAAAAGATCATTTATAGCCACTCATGCCTAGAAAAGCCTTATTACTCGGTTTAAATGCCTTTATAATCCCATTATTGAATTTATTTTGAATTGTTTTTATATTTTTTGATTAAAACAGATTGTAATTGATTGTTTGCCGTGGGAAACATGGAGCGAAAGCCATCCATTGTCAAGAAAAGATCATTTATCGTCACTCATGCCGAGAAAAGCCATATTACTCGGTTTAAATGCCTTTATAATCCCATTATTGAATTTATTTTCAATTTTTTTTTACATTTTTTGATTAAAACAGATTGTAATTGATTGTTTGCCTCGGGAAACATGGAGCGAAAGCCATCCATAGTCAAGAGAAGTTCATTTATAGTCACTTATGCCTAGCAAAGCCTTATCACTCGGTTTAACTGCCTTTATAATCCCATTATTGAATTTATTTTGAATTTTTTTTACATTTTTTGATTAAAACATATTGTAATTGATTGTTTGCCTAGGGAAACATGGAGCGAAAGCCATCCATTGTCAAGAATAGTTCATTTATAGTCACTCATGCCTAGAAAAGCCTTATTACTCGGTTTAAATGCCTTTATAATCCCATTATTGAAGTTATTTTGAATTGTTTTTATCTTTTTTGATTAAAACAGATTGTAATTGATTGTTTTCCTTGGGAAACATGGAGCGAAAGCCATCCATTGTCAAGAAAAGTTCATTTATAGTCACTCATGCCTAGAAAAGCCTTAATACTCGTTTTAAATGCTTTTATAATCCCATAATTGAATTTAATTTGAATCTTTTTACATTTTTTGATTAAAACAGATTCTAATTGATTGTTTGCCTCGGGAAACGTGGAGTGAAAGCCATCCACTGTCAAGAAAAGATCATTTATAGTCACTCATGCCTAGAAAAGCCTTATTACTCGGTTTAAATGCCTTTATAATCCCATTATTGAATTTATTTTGAATTTTTTTTACATTTTTTGATTAAAACATACTGTAATTGATTGTTTGCCTTGGGAAACATGAGCAAAAGACATCCATTGTCAAGAATAGATCATTTATAGTCACTTACGCCTAGAAAAGCCTTATTACTCGGTTTAAATGCTTTTATAATCCCATTATTGAATTTATTTTGAATTGTTTTTACATTTTTTGATTAAAATAGATTGTAATTGATTGTTTGCCTCGGGAAACATGGAGCGAAAGCCTTCCATTGTCAAGAAAAGATCATTTATAGTCACTCATGCCTAGAAAAGCCTTATTACTTAGTTTAAATGCCTTTATAATCCCATTATTTAATTTATTTTGAATTGTTTTTACATTTTTTGATTAAAACAGATTGTAATTGATTGTTTGCCTCGGGAAATATGGAGCGAAACCCATCCATTGTCAAGAAAAGATCATTTATAGTCACTGATGCCTAGAAAAGCCTTATTACTCGGTTTAAATGCCTTTATAATCCCATTATTGAATTTAATTTGAATTGTTTTTACATTTCTTGATTAAAACAGATTGTAATTGATTGTTTGCCTCGGGAAACATGGAGCGAAAGCCATCCATTGTCAATAAAAGATCATTTATAGTCACTCATGCCTAGAAAAGCCTTATTACTCGGTTTAAATGCCTTTATAATCCCATTATTGAATTTGTTTTGAATTTTTTTTACATTTTTTGATTAAAACATAGTTTAATCGATTGTTTGCCTCGGGAAACATGGAGAAAAACCCATCCATTCTCAATAATAGATCATTTATAGTCACTTATGCCTAGAAAAGCCTTATTACTAGGTTTAAAACCTTTTATAATCCCATTATTGAAGTTATTTTGAATTGTTTTTACATTTTATGATTAAAGCAGATTGTAATTGATTGTTTGCCTCGGGAAACATGGAGCGAAAGCCATCCATTGTCAAGAAAAGATCATTTATAGTCACTCATGCCTAGAAAAGCCTTATTACTTAGTTTAAATGCCTTTATAATCCCATTATTGAATTTATTTTGAATTGTTTTTACATTTTTGATTAAAACAGATTATAATTGATTGTTTGCCTCGTGAAATATGGAGCGAAAGCCATCCATTGTCAAGAAAAGATCATTTATAGTCACTCATGCCTAGAAAAGCCTTATTACCCGGTTTAAATGCCTTTATAATCCCATTTTCAAATTTATTTTGAATTTTTTTTACATTTTTTGATTAAAACAGATTGTAATTGATTGTTTGCCTCGTGAAATATGGAGCGAAAGCCATCCATTGTCAAGAAAAGATCATTTATAGTCCCTCATGCCTAGAAAAGCCTTATTACTCGGTTTAAATGCCTTTATAATCTCATTATTGAATTTATTTTGAATTGTTTTTACATTTTTTGATTAAAACATATTGTAATTGATTGTTTGCCTCGGGAAACATAGAGCGAAAGCCATCCATTGTCAAGAAAAGATCATTTATAGCCACTCATGCCTAGAAAAGCCTTATTACTCGGTTTAAATGCCTTTATAATCCCATTATTGAATTTATTTTGAATTGTTTTTACATTTTTTGATTAAAACAGATTGTAATTGATTGTTTGCCTCGGGAAACATGGAGCGAAAACCATCCATTGTCAAGAAAAGATCATTTATAGTCACTCATGCCTAGAAAAGCCGTATTACTCGGTTTAAATGCCTTTATAATCCCATTATTGAATTTATTTTGAATTGTTTTTACATTTTTTGATTAAAACAGATTCTAATTGATTGTTTGCCTCGGGAAACATGGAGCGAAAGCCATCCATTGTCAAGAAAAGATCATTTATAGCCACTCATGCCTAGAAAAGCCTTATTACTCGGTTTAAATGCCTTTATAATCCCATTATTGAATTTATTTTGAATTGTTTTTATATTTTTTGATTAAAACAGATTGTAATTGATTGTTTGCCGTGGGAAACATGGAGCGAAAGCCATCCATTGTCAAGAAAAGATCATTTATCGTCACTCATGCCGAGAAAAGCCTTATTACTCGGTTTAAATGCCTTTATAATCCCATTATTGAATTTATTTTCAATTTTTTTTTACATTTTTTGATTAAAACAGATTGTAATTGATTGTTTGCCTCGGGAAACATGGAGCGAAAGCCATCCATAGTCAAGAGAAGTTCATTTATAGTCACTTATGCCTAGCAAAGCCTTATCACTCGGTTTAACTGCCTTTATAATCCCATTATTGAATTTATTTTGAATTTTTTTTACATTTTTTGATTAAAACATATTGTAAT
Source organism: Theobroma cacao (assembly GCF_053813885.1). Lineage (NCBI taxonomy): Eukaryota > Viridiplantae > Streptophyta > Magnoliopsida > Malvales > Malvaceae > Theobroma > Theobroma cacao. Next base: position 27,873,858 of record NC_142645.1, on the reverse strand, counting down.
TGATTGTTTGCCTAGGGAAACATGGAGCGAAACCCATCCATTGTCAAGAATAGATCATTTATAGTCACTCATGCCTAGAAACGCCTTATTACTCGGTTTAAATGCTTTTATAATCCCATTATTGAATTTATTTTGAATTGTTTTTACATTTTTTGATAAAAACAGATTGTAACTGATTGTTTGCCTCGGGAAACATGGAGCGAAAGCCATCCATTGTCAAGAATAGTTCATTTATAGTCACTCATGCCTAGAAAAGCCTTATTACTCGGTTTAAATGCCTTTATAATCCCATTATTGAAGTTATTTTGAATTGTTTTTATCTTTTTTGATTAAAACAGATTGTAATTGATTGTTTTCCTTGGGAAACATGGAGCGAAAGCCATCCATTGTCAAGAAAAGTTCATTTATAGTCACTCATGCCTAGAAAAGCCTTAATACTCGTTTTAAATGCTTTTATAATCCCATAATTGAATTTAATTTGAATCTTTTTACATTTTTTGATTAAAACAGATTCTAATTGATTGTTTGCCTCGGGAAACGTGGAGTGAAAGCCATCCACTGTCAAGAAAAGATCATTTATAGTCACTCATGCCTAGAAAAGCCTTATTACTCGGTTTAAATGCCTTTATAATCCCATTATTGAATTTATTTTGAATTTTTTTTACATTTTTTGATTAAAACATACTGTAATTGATTGTTTGCCTTGGGAAACATGAGCAAAAGACATCCATTGTCAAGAATAGATCATTTATAGTCACTTATGCCTAGAAAAGCCTTATTACTCGGTTTAAATGCTTTTATAATCCCATTATTGAATTTATTTTGAATTGTTTTTACATTTTTTGATTAAAATAGATTGTAATTGATTGTTTGCCTCGGGAAACATGGAGCGAAAGCCTTCCATTGTCAAGAAAAGATCATTTATAGTCACTCATGCTTAGAAAAGCCTTATTACTTAGTTTAAATGCCTTTATAATCCCATTATTTAATTTATTTTGAATTGTTTTTACATTTTTTGATTAAAACAGATTGTAATTGATTGTTTGCCTCGGGAAATATGGAGCGAAACCCATCCATTGTCAAGAAAAGATCATTTACAGTCACTCATGCCTAGAAAAGCCTTATTACTCGGTTTAAATGCCTTTATAATCCCATTATTGAATTTAATTTGAATTGTTTTTACATTTCTTGATTAAAACAGATTGTAATTGATTGTTTGCCTCGGGAAACATGGAGCGAAAGCCATCCATTGTCAATAAAAGATCATTTATAGTCACTCATGCCTAGAAAAGCCTTAATTCTCGCTTTAAATGCTTTTATAATCTCATAATTGAATTTAATTTGAATCTTTTTAAATTTTTTGATTAAAATAGATTCTAATTGATTGTTTGCCTCGAGAAACGTGGAGTGAAAGCCATCCATTGTCAAGAAAAGATCATTTATAGTCACTCATGCCTAGAAAAGCCTTATTACTAGGTTTAAATGCCTTTATAATCCCATTATCAAATTTATTTTGAATTTTTTTTACAATTTTCGATTAAAACAGATTGTAATTGATTGTTTGCCTCGGGAAACATGGAGCGAAAGCCATCCATTGTCAAGAAAAGATCATTTATAGCCACTCATGCCTAGAAAAGCCTTATTACTCGGTTTAAATGCCTTTATAATCCCATTATTGAATTTATTTTGAATTGTTTTTACATTTTTTGATTAAAACAGATTGTAATTGATTGTTTGCCTCGGGAAACATGGAGCGAAAACCATCCATTGTCAAGAAAAGATCATTTATAGTCACTCATGCCTAGAAAAGCCGTATTACTCGGTTTAAATGCCTTTATAATCCCATTATTGAATTTATTTTGAATTGTTTTTACATTTTTTGATTAAAATAGATTCTAATTGATTGTTTGCCTCGGGAAACGTGGAGGGAAAGCCAACCATTGTCAAGAAAAGATCATTTACAGTCACTCATGCCTAGAAAAGCCTTATTACTCGGTTTAAATGCTTTTATAATCCCATTATTGAATTTATTTTGAATTTTTTTTACATTTTTTGATTAAAACAGATTGTAATTGATTGTTTGCCGTGGGAAATATGGAGCGAAAGCCATCCATTGTCAAGAAAAGATCATTTATAGTCACTCATGCCTAGAAAAGCCTTATTACTCGGTTTAAATGCCTTTATAATCCCATTATTGAATTTATTTTGAATTGTTTTTACATTTCTTGTTTAAAACAGATTGTAATTGATTGTTTGCCTCGGAAAACATGGAGCGAAAGCCATCCATTGTCAAGAAAAGATCATTTATAGTCACTCATGCCTAGAAAAGCCTTATTACTCGGTTTAAATGCCCTTATAATCTCATTATTGAATTTATTTTGAATTTTTTTTACATTTTTTGATTAAAACAGATTGTAATTGATTGTTTGCCTCGGGAAATATGGAGCGAAAGCCATCCATTATCAAGAAAAGATCATTTATAGTCACTCATGCCTAGAAAAGCCTTATTACTCGGTTTAAATGCCTTTATAATCCCATTATCAAATTTATTTTGAATTTTTTTTACACTTTTTGATTAAAACAGATTCTAATTGATTGTTTGCCTCGGGAAACGTGGAGTGAAAGCCATCCATTGTCAAGAAAAGATCATTTATAGTCACTCATGCCTAGAAAAGCCTTATTACTCGGTTTAAATGCTTTTATAATCCCATTATTGAATTTATTTTGAATTTATTTTACATTTTTTGATTAAAACAGATTGTAATTGATTGTTTGCCTCGGGAAACATGGAGCGAAAGCCATCCATTGTCAAGAAAAGATCATTTATAGTCACTCATGCCTAAAAAAGCCTCATTACTCGGTTTAAATGCCTTTATAATCCCATTATTGAAGTTATTTTAAATTGTTTTTATATTTTTTGATTAAAACAGATTGTAATTGATTGTTTGCCTCGGGAAACATGGAGCGAAAGCCATCCATTGTCAAGAAAAGATCATTTATAGTCACTCATGCCTAGAAAAGCCTTATTACTCGGTTTAAATGCCTTTATAATCCCATTATTGAATTTATTTTGAATTGTTTTTACATTTTTTGATTAAAACATATTGTAATTGATTGTTTGCCTCAGGAAACATAGAGCGAAAGCCATCCATTGTCAAGAAAAGATCATTTATAGTCACTCATGCCTTGAAAAGCCTTTTTACTCGGTTTAAATGCCTTTATAATCCCATTATCGAATTTATTTTAAATTGTTTTTACATTTTTTGATTAAAACATATAGTAATTGATTGTTTGCGTCGGAAAACATGGAGCCAAACCCATCCATTGTCAAGAATAGATCATTTATAGTCACTTATGCATAGAAAAGCCTTATTACTCGGTTTAAATGCTTTTATAATCCCATTACTGAATTTATTTTGAATTGTTTTTACATTTTTTGATTAAAACAGATTGTAATTGATTGTTTGCCTCGGGAAACATGGAGCGAAAACCATCCATTGTCAAGAAAAGATCATTTATAGTCACTCATGCCTAGAAAAGCCGTATTACTCTGTTTAAATGCCTTTATAATCCCATTATTGAATTTATTTTGAATTGTTTTTACATTTTTTGATTAAAATAGATTCTAATTGATTGTTTGCCTCGGGAAACGTGGAGGGAAAGCCAACCATTGTCAAGAAAAGATCATTTACAGTCACTCATGCCTAGAAAAGCCTTATTACTCGGTTTAAATGCTTTTATAATCCCATTATTGAATTTATTTTGAATTTTTTTTACATTTTTTGATTAAAACAGATTGTAATTGATTGTTTGCCGTGGGAAATATGGAGCGAAAGCCATCCATTGTCAAGAAAAGATCATTTATAGTCACTCATGCCTAGAAAAGCCTTATTACTCGGTTTAAATGCCTTTATAATCCCATTATTGAATTTATTTTGAATTGTTTTTACATTTCTTGTTTAAAACAGATTGTAATTGATTGTTTGCCTCGGAAAACATGGAGCGAAAGCCATCCATTGTCAAGAAAAGATCATTTATAGTCACTCATGCCTAGAAAAGCCTTATTACTCGGTTTAAATGCCTTTATAATCTCATTATTGAATTTATTTTGAATTTTTTTTACATTTTTTGATTAAAACAGATTGTAATTGATTGTTTGCCTCGGGAAATATGGAGCGAAAGCCATCCATTATCAAGAAAAGATCATTTATAGTCACTCATGCCTAGAAAAGCCTTATTACTCGGTTTAAATGCCTTTATAATCCCATTATCAAATTTATTTTGAATTTTTTTTACACTTTTTGATTAAAACAGATTCTAATTGATTGTTTGCCTCGGGAAACGTGGAGTGAAAGCCATCCATTGTCAAGAAAAGATCATTTATAGTCACTCATGCCTAGAAAAGCCTTATTACTCGGTTTAAATGCTTTTATAATCCCATTATTGAATTTATTTTGAATTTTTTTTACATTTTTTGATTAAAACAGATTGTAATTGATTGTTTGCCTCGGGAAACATGGAGCGAATGCCATCCATTGTCAAGAAAAGATCATTTATAGTCACTCATGCCTAAAAAAGCCTCATTACTCGGTTTAAATGCCTTTATAATCCCATTATTGAAGTTATTTTAAATTGTTTTTATATTTTTTGATTAAAACAGATTGTAATTGATTGTTTGCCTCGGGAAACATGGAGCGAAAGCCATCCATTGTCAAGAAAAGATCATTTATAGTCACTCATGCCTAGAAAAGCCTTATTACTCGGTTTAAATGCCTTTATAATCCCATTATTGAATTTATTTTGAATTGTTTTTACATTTTTTGATTAAAACATATTGTAATTGATTGTTTGCCTCAGGAAACATGGAGCGAAAGCCATCCATTGTCAAGAAAAGATCATTTATAGTCACTCATGCCTTGAAAAGCCTTTTTACTCGGTTTAAATGCCTTTATAATCCCATTATCGAATTTATTTTAAATTGTTTTTACATTTTTTGATTAAAACATATAGTAATTGATTGTTTGCGTCGGAAAACATGGAGCCAAACCCATCCATTGTCAAGAATAGATTATTTATAGTCACTTATGCCTAGAAAAGCCTTATTACTCGGTTTAAATGCTTTTATAATCCCATTACTGAATTTATTTTGAATTGTTTTTACATTTTTTTGATTAAAACATATTGTAATTGATTGTTTGCCTCTGGAAATATGGAGGGAAAGCCATCCATTGTCAAGAAAAGATCATTTATAGTCACTCATGCCTAGAAAAGCCTTATTACTCGGTTTAAATGCCTTTATAATCCCATTATTGAATTTGTTTTGAATTTTTTTTTAAATTTTTTGATTAAAACATATTGTAATTGATTGTTTGCCTCGGGAAACATGGAGCAAAACCCATCCATTGTCAAGAATAGATCATTTATAGTCACTTATGCCTAGAAAAGCCTTATTACTCAATTAAATGCTTTTATAATCCCATTATTGAAGTTATTTTGAATTGTTTTTACATTTTATGATTAAAAGAGATTGTAATTGATTGTTTGCCTCGGGAAATATGGGGCGAAAGCCATCCATTGTCAAGAAAAGATCATTTATATTCACTCATGCCTAGAAAAGCCTTATTACTCGGTTTAAATGCCTTTATAATCCCATTATTGAATTTCTTTTGAATTGTTTTTACATTTTTTGATTAAAACAGATTGTAATTGATTGTTTGCCTCGGGAAACATGGAGCGAAAGCCATCCATTGTCAAGAAAAGATCATTTATAGTCACTCATGCCTAGAAAAGCCTTATTACTCGGTTTAAATGCCTTTATAATCCCATTATTGAATTTGTTTTGAATTTTTTTTACATTTTTTGATTAAAACAGATTGTAATTGATTGTTTGCCTCGGGAAACATGGAGCGAAAGCCATCCATTGTCAAGAAAAGATCATTTATAGTCACTCATGCCTAGAAAAGCCTTATTACTCGGTTTAAATGCCTTTATAATCCCATTATTGAATTTGTTTTGAATTTTTTTTTAAATTTTTTGATTAAAACATATTGTAATTGATTGTTTGCCTCGGGAAACATGGAGCAAAACCCATCCATTGTCAAGAATAGATCATTTATAGTCACTTATGCCTAGAAAAGCCTTATTTCTCGGTTTAAATGCTTTTATAATCCCATTATTGAAGTTATTATGAATTGTTTTTACATTTTATGATTAAAACAGATTGTAATTGATTGTTTGCCTCGGGAAACATGGAGCGAAAGCCATCAATTGTCAAGAAAAGATCATTTATAGTCACTCATGCCTAGAAAAGCCTTATTACTTAGTTTAAATGCGTTTATAATCCCATTATTGAATTTATTTTGAATTGTTTTTACATTTTATGATTAAAACAGATTGTAATTGATTGTTTGCCTCGGGAAATATGGGGCGAAAGCCATCCATTGTCAAGAAAAGATCATTTATAGTCACTCATGCCTAGAAAAGCCTTATTACTCGGTTTAAATGCCTTTATAATCCCATTATTGAATTTATTTTGAATTGTTTTTACATTTTTTTGATTAAAACATATTGTAATTGATTGTTTGCCTCCGGAAATATGGAGGGAAAGCCATCCATTGTCAAGAAAAGATCATTTATAGTCACTCATGCCTAGAAAAGCCTTATTACTCGGTTTAAATGCCTTTATAATCCCATTATTGAATTTATTTTGAATTGTTTTTACATTTTTTGATTAAAACAGATTGTAATTGATTGTTTGCCTCGGGAAACATGGAGCGAAAGCCATCCATTGTCAAGAAAAGATCATTTATAGTCACTCATGCCTAGAAAAGCCTTATTACTCGGTTTAAATGCCTTTATAATCCCATTATTGAATTTGTTTTGAATTTTTTTTTAAATTTTTTGATTAAAACATATTGTAATTGATTGTTTGCCTCGGGAAATATGGAGCAAAACCCATCCATTGTCAATAATAGATCATTTATAGTCACTTATGCCTAGAAAAGCCTTATTACTCGGTTTAAATGCTTTTATAATCCCATTATTGAAGTTATTTTGAATTGTTTTTACATTTTATGATTAAAACAGATTGTAATTGATTGTTTGCCTCGGGAAACATGGAGATAAAGCCATTCATTATCAAGAAAAGATCATTTATAGTCACTCATGCCTAGAAAAGCCTTATTACTTAGTTTAAATGCGTTTATAATCCCATTATTGAATTTATTTTGAATTGTTTTTACATTTTTTGATTAAAACAGATTGTAATTGATTGTTTGCCTCTTGAAACATGGAGCGAAAGCCATCCATTGTCAAGAAAAGATCATTTATAGTCACTCATGCCTAGAAAAGCCTTATTACTCGGTTTAAATGCCTTTATAATCCCATTATTGAATTTGTTTTGAATTTTTTTTTAAATTTTTTGATTAAAACATATTGTAATTGATTGTTTGCTCGGGAAACATGGAGCGAAAGCCATCCATTGTCAAGAAAAGATCATTTACAGTCACTCATGCCTAGAAAAGCCTTATTACTCGGTTTAAATGCCTTTATAATCCCATTATTGAATTTGTTTTGAATTTTTTTTTAAATTTTTTGATTAAAACATATTGTAATTGACTGTTTGCCTCGGGAAATATGGGGCGAAAGCCATCCATTGTCAAAAAAAGATCATTTATAGTCACTCATGCCTAGAAAAGCCTTATTACTCGGTTTAAATCCCTTTATAATCCCATTATTGAATTTATTTTGAAATTTTTTTACATTTTTTGATTAAAACATATTGTAATTGATTGTTTGCCTCGGGAAATATGGGGCGAAAGCCATCCATTGTCAAGAAAAGATCATTTATAGTCACTCATGCCTAGAAAAGCCTTATTACTCGGTTTAAATGCCTTTATAATTCCATTATTGAATTTATTTTGAATTTTTTTTACATTTTTTGATTAAAACATATTGTAATTGATCGTTTACCTCGGGAAACATGGAGCGAAAGCCATCCATTGTCAAGAAAAGATTATTTATAGTCACTCATGCCTAGAAAAGCCGTATTACTCGGTTTAAATGCCTTTATAATCCCATTATTGAATTTGTTTAGAATTTTTTTTACATTTTTTGATTAAAACATATTGTAATTGTTTGTTTGCCTTGGGAAACATGGAGCAAACCCCATCCATTGTCAAGAATAGATCATTTATAGTCACTTATGCCTAAAAAAGCCTTATTACTCGGTTTAAATGCCTTTATAATTCCATTATTGAATTTATTTTGAATTTTTTTTACATTTTTTGATTAAAACATTTTGTAATTGATTGTTTGCCTTCGGAAATATGGGGCGAAGGCCATCCATTGTGAAGAAAAGATCATTTATAGTCACTCATGCCTAGAAAAGCCTTATTACTCGGTTTAAATGCCTTTATAATCCCATTATTGAATTTATTTTGAATTGTTTTTACATTTTTTTGTTAAAACAGATTATAATTGATTGTTTACCTCGGGAAACATGGAGCGAAAGCCATCCATTGTCAAGAAAAGGTCATTTATAGTCACTCATGCCTAGAAAAGCCTTATTACTCGGTTTAAATGCCTTTATAATCCCATTATTGAATTTGTTTTGAATTTTTTTTACATTTTTAGATTAAAACATATTGTAATTGTTTGTTTGCCTCGGGAAACATAGAGCAAACCCCATCCATTGTCAAGAATAGATCATTTATAGTCACTTATGCCTAAAAAAGCCTTATTACTCGGTTTAAATGCCTTTATAATTCCATTATTGAATTTATTTTGAATTTTTTTTACATTTTTTGATTAAAACATATTGTAATTCATTGTTTGCCTCGGGAAATATGGGGCGAAAGCCATCCATTGTCAAGAAAAGATCATTTATAGTCACTCATGCCTAGAAAAGCCTTATTACTCGGTTTAAATGCCTTTATAATCCCATTATTGAATTTATTTTGAATTGTTTTTACATTTTTTCATTAAAACAGATTGTAATTGATTGTTTGCCTCGGGAAACATGGAGCTAAAGCCATCCATTGTCAAGAAAAGATCATTTATAGTCACTCATGCCTAGAAAAGCCTTATTACTCAGTTTAAATGACTTTATAATCCCATTATTGAATTTATTTTGAATTGTTTTTACATTTTTTGATTAAAACATATTGTAATTGATTGTTTGCCTCAGGAAACATGGAGCAAAAGCCATCCATTGTCAAGAAAAGATCATTTATAGTCACTCATGCCTAGAAAAGCCTTATTACTCGGTTTAAATGCCTTTATAATCCCATTATCGAATTTATTTTAAATTGTTTTTACATTTTTTCATTAAAACATATTGTAATTGATTGTTTGCCTCGGGAAACATGGAGCCAAACCCATCCATTGTCAAGAATAGATCATTTATAGTAACTTATGCCTAGAAAAGCCTTATTACTCGGTTTAAATGCTTTTATAATCCCATTACTGAATTTATTTTGAATTGTTTTTACATTTTTTGATTAAAACAGATTGTAATTGATTGTTTGCCTCGGGAAACATGGAGCGAAAGCCATCCATTGTCAAGAAAAGATTATTTATAGTCACTCATGCCTAGAAAAGCCTTATTACTTAGTTTAAATGCCATTATAATCCCATTATTGAATTTATTTTGAATTGTTTTTACATTTTTTGATTCAAACAGATTGTAATTGATTGTTTGCCTCGGGAAACATGGAGCGAAAGCCATCCATTGTCAAGAAAAGATCATTTATAGTCACTCATGGCTAGAAAAGCCTTATTACTCGGTTTAAATGCATTTATAATCCCATTATTGAATTTATTTTGAATTGTTTTTACATTTTTTTGATTAAAACATATTGGAATTGATTGTTTGCCTCCGGAAATATGGAGGGAAAGCCATCCATTGTCAAGAAAAGATCATTTATAGTCACTCATGCCTAGAAAAGCCTTATTACTCGGTTTAAATGCCTTTATAATCCCATTATTGAATTTCTTTTGAATTGTTTTTACATTTTTTGATTAAAACAGATTGTAATTGATTGTTTGCCTCGGGAAACATGGAGCGAAAGCCATCCATTGTCAAGAAAAGATCATTTATAGTCACTCATGCCTAGAAAAGCCTTATTACTCGGTTTAAATGCCTTTATAATCCCATTATTGAATTTGTTTTGAATTTTTTTTTAAATTTTTTGATTAAAACATATTGTAATTGATTGTTTGCCTCGGGAAACATGGAGCAAAACCCATCCATTGTCAAGAATAGATCATTTATAGTCACTTATGCCTAGAAAAGCCTTATTACTCGGTTTAAATGCTTTTATAATCCCATTATTGAAGTAATTTTGAATTGATTTTACATTTTATGATTAAAAAAGATTGTAATTGATTGTTTGCCTCGGGAAATATGGGGCGAAAGCCATCCATTGTCAAGAAAAGATCATTTATATTCACTCATGCCTAGAAAAACCTTATTACTCGGTTTAAATGCCTTTATAATCCCATTATTGAATTTCTTTTGAATTGTTTTTACATTTTTTGATTAAAACAGATTGTAATTGATTGTTTGCCTCGGGAAAGATGGAGCGAAAGCCATCCATTGTCAAGAAAAGATCATTTATAGTCACTCATGCCTAGAAAAGCCTTATTACTCGGTTTAAATGCCTTTATAATCCCATTATTGAATTTGTTTTGATTTTTTTTTAAATTTTTTGATTAAAACATATTGTAATTGATTGTTTGCCTCGGGAAACATGGAGCAAAACCCATCCATTGTCTAGAATTGATCATTTATAGTCACTTATGCCTAGAAAAGCCTTATTACTCGGTTTAAATGCTTTTATAATCCCATTACTGAATTTATTTTGAATTGTTTTTACATTTTTTGATTAAAACAGATTGTAATTGATTGTTTGCCTCGGGAAACATGGAGCGAAAGCCATCCATTGTCAAGAAAAGATTATTTATAGTCACTCATGCCTAGAAAAGCCTTATTACTTAGTTTAAATGCCTTTATAATCCCATTATTGAATTTATTTTGAATTGTTTTTACATTTTTTGATTAAAACAGATTGTAATTGATTGTTTGCCTCGGGAAACATGGAGCGAAAGCCATCCATTGTCAAGAAAAGATCATTTATAGTCACTCATGGCTAGAAAAGCCTTATTACTCGGTTTAAATGCATTTATAATCCCATTATTGAATTTATTTTGAATTGTTTTTACATTTTTTTGATTAAAACATATTGGAATTGATTGTTTGCCTCCGGAAATATGGAGGGAAAGCCATCCATTGTCAAGAAAAGATCATTTATAGTCACTCATGCCTAGAAAAGCCTTATTACTCGGTTTAAATGCCTTTATAATCCCATTATTGAATTTATTTTGAATTGTTTTTACATTTTTTGATTAAAACAGATTGTAATTGATTGTTTGCCTCGGGAAACATGGAGCGAAAGCCATCCATTGTCAAGAAAAGATCATTTATAGTCACTCATGCCTAGAAAAGCCTTATTACTCGGTTTAAATGCCTTTATAATCCCATTATTGAATTTGTTTTGAATTTTTTTTTAAATTTTTTCATTAAAACATATTGTAATTGATTGTTTGCCTCGGGAAACATGGAGCAAAACCCATCCATTGTCAAGAATAGATCATTTATAGTCACTTATGCCTAGAAAAGCCTTATTACTCGGTTTAAATGCTTTTATAATCCCATTATTGAAGTTATTTTGAATTGATTTTACATTTTATGATTAAAAAAGATTGTAATTGATTGTTTGCCTCGGGAAATATGGGGCGAAAGCCATCCATTGTCAAGAAAAGATCATTTATATTCACTCATGCCTAGAAAAGCCTTATTACTCGGTTTAAATGCCTTTATAATCCCATTATTGAATTTCTTTTGAATTCTTTTTACATTTTTTGATTAAAACAGATTGTAATTGATTGTTTCCCTCGGGAAACATGGAGCGAAAGCCATCCATTGTCAAGAAAAGATCATTTATAGTCACTCATGCCTAGAAAAGCCTTATTACTCGGTTTAAATGCCTTTATAATCCCATTATTGAATTTGTTTTGATTTTTTTTTAAATTTTTTGATTAAAACATATTGTAATTGATTGTTTGCCTCGGGAAACATGGAGCAAAACCCATCCATTGTCAAGAATTGATCATTTATAGTCACTTATGCCTAGAAAAGCCTTATTACTCGGTTTAAATGCTTTTATAATCCCATTATTGAAGTTATTTTGAATTGTTTTTACATTTTATGATTAAAACAGATTGTAATTGATTGTTTGCCTCGGGAAACATGGAGAGAAAGCCATTCATTATCAAGAAAAGATCATTTATAGTCACTCATGCCTAGAAAAGCCTTATTACTTAGTTTAAATGCGTTTATAATCCGATTATTGAATTTATTTTGAATTGTTTTTACATTTTATGATTAAAAAAGATTGTAATTGATTGTTTGCCTCGGGAAATATGGGGCGAAAGCCATCCATTGTCAAGAAAAGATCATTTATAGTCACTCATGCCTAGAAAAGCCTTATTACTCGGTTTAAATGCCTTTATAATCCCATTATTGAATTTATTTTGAATTGTTTTTACATTTTTTGATTAAAACATATTGTAATTGATTGTTTGGCTCCGGAAATATGGAGGGAAAGCCATCCATTGTCAAGAAAAGATCATTTATAGTCACTCATGCCTAGAAAAGCCTTATTACTCGGTTTAAATGCCTTTATAATCCCATTATTGAATTTATTTTGAATTGTTTTTACATTTTTTGATTAAAACATACTGTAATTGATTGTTTGCCTCCGAAAATATGGAGGGAAAGCCATCCATTGTCAAGAAAAGATCATTTATAGTCACTCATGCCCCCCCCCCCCCCCCCCCCCCCCCCCCCCCCCCCCCCCCCCCTAGAAAACCCCCCCCCCCCCCCCCCCCCCCCCCCCCCCCCCCCCCCCCCCCCCCCCCCCCCCCCCCCCCCCCCCCCCCCCCCCCCCCCCCCCCCCCCCCCCCCCCCCCCCCCCCCACCCCCCCCCCCCCCCCCCCCCCCCCCCCACCCCCCCCCCCCCCCCCCCCCCCCCACCCCCCCACCCCCCTCCCACCCCCCCCCCCCCCTCACCCCCACCCCCCCCCCCCCCCCCCCCCCCCCCCCCCACCTCCCCCCCCCCCCCCCCCCCCCCTCCCCCCCCCCCCCCCCCCCCCCCCCCCCCCCCCCCCCCCCCCCCCCCCCCCCCCCCCCCCCCCCCCCCCCCCCCCCCCCCCCCCCCCCCCCCCCCCCCCCCCCCCCCCCCCCCCCCCCCCCCCCCCCCCCCCCCCCCCCCCCCCCCCCCCCCCCCCCCCCCCCCCCCCCCCCCCCCCCCCCCCCCCCCCCCCCCCCCCCCCCCCCCCCCCCCCCCCCCCCCCCCCCCCCCCCCCCCCCCCCCCCCCCCCCCCCCCCCCCCCCCCCCCCCCCCCCCCCCCCCCCCCCCCCCTAGCCTTATTACTCGGTTTAAATGCCTTTATAATCCCATTATTGAATTTATTTTGAATTGTTTTTACATTTTTTGATTAAAACAGATTGTAATTGATTGTTTGCCTCGGGAAACATGAAGCGAAAGCCATCCATTGTCAAGAAAAGATCATTTATAGTCACTCATGCCTAGAAAAGCCTTATTACTCGGTTTAAATGCCTTTATAATCCCATTATTGAATTTGTTTTGAATTTTTTTTTAAATTTTTTGATTAAAACATATTGTAATTGATTGTTTGCCTCGGGAAACATGGAGCAAAACCCATCCATTGTCAAGAATAGATCATTTATAGTCACTTATGCCTAGAAAAGCCTTATTACTCGGTTTAAATGCTTTTATAATCCCATTATTGAAGTTATTTTGAATTGTTTTTACATTTTATGATTAAAACAGATTGTAATTGATTGTTTGCCTCGGGAAACATGGAGAGAAAGCCATTCATTATCATGAAAAGATCATTTATAGTCACTCATGCCTAGAAAAGCCTTATTACTTAGTTTAAATGCGTTTATAATCCCATTATTGAATTTATTTTGAATTGTTTTTACATTTTTTGATTAAAACAGATTGTAATTGATTGTTTGCCTCGGGAAACATGGAGCGAAAGCCATCCATTGTCAAGAAAAGATCATTTATAGTCACTCATGCCTAGAAAAGCCTTATTACTCGGTTTAAATGCCTTTATAATCCCATTATTGAATTTATTATGAATTTTTTTTACATTTTTTGATTAAAACAGATTGTAATTGTTTGTGTGCCTCGGGAAACATGGAGCAAAACCCATCCATTGTCAAGAATAGATCATTTGTAGTCACTTATGCCTAAAAAAGCCTTATTACTCGGTTTAAATCCCTTTATAATCCCATTATTGAATTTATTTTGAATTTTTTTTACATTTTTTGATTAAAACATATTGTAATTGATTGTTTGCCTCGGGAAATATGGAGCGAAAGCCATCCATTGTCAAGAAAAGATCATTTATAGTCACTCATGCCTAGAAAAGCCTTATTACTCGGTTTAAATGCCTTTATAATCCCATTATTGAATTTATTTTGAATTGTTTTTACATTTTTTGATTAAAATAGATTGTAATTGATTGTTTGCCTCGGGAAACATGGAGCGAAAGCCATCCATTGTCAAGAAAAGATCATTTATAGTCACTCATGCCTAGAAAAGCCTTATTACTCGGTTTAAATGCATTTATAATCCCATTATTGAATTTATTTTGAATTGTTTTTACATTTTTTTGATTAAAACATATTGGAATTGATTGTTTGCCTCCGAAAATATGGAGGGAAAGCCATCCATTGTCAAGAAAAGATCATTTATAGTCACTCATGCCTAGAAAAGCCTTATTACTCGGTTTAAATGCCTTTATAATCCCATTATCGAATTTATTTTAAATTGTTTTTACATTTTTTGATTAAAACATATTGTAATTGATTGTTTGCCTCGGGAAACATGGAGCCAAACCCATCCATTGTCAAGAATAGATCATTTATAGTAACTTATGCCTAGAAAAGCCTTATTACTCGGTTTAAATGCTTTTATAATCCCATTACTGAATTTATTTTGAATTGTTTTTACATTTTTTGATTAAAACAGATTGTAATTGATTGTTTGCCTCGGGAAACATGGAGCGAAAGCCATCCATTGTCAAGAAAAGATCATTTATAGTCACTCATGCCTAGAAAAGCCTTATTACTCGGTTTAAATGCCTTTATAATCCCATTATTGAATTTGTTTAGAATTTTTTTTACATTTTTTGATTAAAACAGATTGTAATTGTTTGTTTGCCTCGGGAAACATGGAGCAAACCCCATCCATTGTCAAGAATAGATCATTTATAGTCACTTATGCCTAAAAAAGCCTTATTACTCGGTTTAAATGCCTTTATAATTCCATTATTGAATTTATTTTGAATTTTTTTTACATTTTTTGATTAAAACATATTGTAATTGATTGTTTGCCTTCGGAAATATGGGGCGAAGGCCATCCATTGTCAAGAAAAGATCATTTATAGTCACTCATGCCTAGAAAAGCCTTATTACTCGGTTTAAATGCCTTTATAATCCCATTATTGAATTTATTTTGAATTGTTTTTACATTTTTTGGTTAAAACAGATTATAATTGATTGTTTACCTCGGGAAACATGGAGCGAAAGCCATCCATTGTCAAGAAAAGGTCATTTATAGTCACTCATGCCTAGAAAAGCCTTATTACTCGGTTTAAATGCCTTTATAATCCCATTATTGAATTTGTTTTGAATTTTTTTTACATTTTTTGATTAAAACATATTGTAATTGTTTGTTTGCCTCGGGAAACATAGAGCAAACCCCATCCATTGTCAAGAATAGATCATTTATAGTCACTTATGCCTAAAAAAGCCTTATTACTCGGTTTAAATGCCTTTATAATTCCATTATTGAATTTATTTTGAATTTTTTTTACATTTTTTGATTAAAACATATTGTAATTCATTGTTTGCCTCGGGAAATATGGGGCGAAAGCCATCCATTGTCAAGAAAAGATCATTTATAGTCACTCATGCCTAGAAAAGCCTTATTACTCGGTTTAAATGCCTTTATAATCCCATTATTGAATTTATTTTGAATTGTTTTTACATTTTTTCATTAAAACAGATTGTAATTGATTGTTTGCCTCGGGAAACATGGAGCTAAAGCCATCCATTGTCAAGAAAAGATCATTTATAGTCACTCATGCCTAGAAAAGCCTTATTACTCAGTTTAAATGACTTTATAATCCCATTATTGAATTTATTTTGAATTGTTTTTACATTTTTTGATTAAAACATATTGTAATTGATTGTTTGCCTCAGGAAACATGGAGCAAAAGCCATCCATTGTCAAGAAAAGATCATTTATAGTCACTCATGCCTAGAAAAGCCTTATTACTCGGTTTAAATGCCTTTATAATCCCATTATCGAATTTATTTTAAATTGTTTTTACATTTTTTCATTAAAACATATTGTAATTGATTGTTTGCCTCGGGAAACATGGAGCCAAACCCATCCATTGTCAAGAATAGATCATTTATAGTAACTTATGCCTAGAAAAGCCTTATTACTCGGTTTAAATGCTTTTATAATCCCATTACTGAATTTATTTTGAATTGTTTTTACATTTTTTGATTAAAACAGATTGTAATTGATTGTTTGCCTCGGGAAACATGGAGCGAAAGCCATCCATTGTCAAGAAAAGATTATTTATAGTCACTCATGCCTAGAAAAGCCTTATTACTTAGTTTAAATGCCTTTATAATCCCATTATTGAATTTATTTTGAATTGTTTTTACATTTTTTGATTAAAACAGATTGTAATTGATTGTTTGCCTCGGGAAACATGGAGCGAAAGCCATCCATTGTCAAGAAAAGATCATTTATAGTCACTCATGGCTAGAAAAGCCTTATTACTCGGTTTAAATGCATTTATAATCCCATTATTGAATTTATTTTGAATTGTTTTTACATTTTTTTGATTAAAACATATTGGAATTGATTGTTTGCCTCCGGAAATATGGAGGGAAAGCCATCCATTGTCAAGAAAAGATCATTTATAGTCACTCATGCCTAGAAAAGCCTTATTACTCGGTTTAAATGCCTTTATAATCCCTTTATTGAATTTCTTTTGAATTGTTTTTACATTTTTTGATTAAAACAGATTGTAATTGATTGTTTGCCTCGGGAAACATGGAGCGAAAGCCATCCATTGTCAAGAAAAGATCATTTATAGTCACTCATGGCTAGAAAAGCCTTATTACTCGGTTTAAATGCATTTATAATCCCATTATTGAATTTATTTTGAATTGTTTTTACATTTTTTTGATTAAAACATATTGGAATTGATTGTTTGCCTCCGGAAATATGGAGGGAAAGCCATCCATTGTCAAGAAAAGATCATTTATAGTCACTCATGCCTAGAAAAGCCTTATTACTCGGTTTAAATGCCTTTATAATCCCATTATTGAATTTATTTTGAATTGTTTTTACATTTTTTGATTAAAACAGATTGTAATTGATTGTTTGCCTCGGGAAACATGGAGCGAAAGCCATCCATTGTCAAGAAAAGATCATTTATAGTCACTCATGCCTAGAAAAGCCTTATTACTCGGTTTAAATGCCTTTATAATCCCATTATTGAATTTGTTTTGAATTTTTTTTTAAATTTTTTGATTAAAACATATTGTAATTGATTGTTTGCCTCGGGAAACATGGAGCAAAACCCATCCATTGTCAAGAATAGATCATTTATAGTCACTTATGCCTAGAAAAGCCTTATTACTCGGTTTAAATGCTTTTATAATCCCATTATTGAAGTTATTTTGAATTGATTTTACATTTTATGATTAAAAAAGATTGTAATTGATTGTTTGCCTCGGGAAATATGGGGCGAAAGCCATCCATTGTCAAGAAAAGATCATTTATATTCACTCATGCCTAGAAAAGCCTTATTACTCGGTTTAAATGCCTTTATAATCCCATTATTGAATTTCTTTTGAATTGTTTTTACATTTTTTGATTAAAACAGATTGTAATTGATTGTTTGCCTCGGGAAACATGGAGCGAAAGCCATCCATTGTCAAGAAAAGATCATTTATAGTCACTCATGGCTAGAAAAGCCTTATTACTCGGTTTAAATGCATTTATAATCCCATTATTGAATTTATTTTGAATTGTTTTTACATTTTTTTGATTAAAACATATTGGAATTGATTGTTTGCCTCCGGAAATATGGAGGGAAAGCCATCCATTGTCAAGAAAAGATCATTTATAGTCACTCATGCCTAGAAAAGCCTTATTACTCGGTTTAAATGCCTTTATAATCCCATTATTGAATTTATTTTGAATTGTTTTTACATTTTTTGATTAAAACAGATTGTAATTGATTGTTTGCCTCGGGAAACATGGAGCGAAAGCCATCCATTGTCAAGAAAAGATCATTTATAGTCACTCATGCCTAGAAAAGCCTTATTACTCGGTTTAAATGCCTTTATAATCCCATTATTGAATTTGTTTTGAATTTTTTTTTAAATTTTTTGATTAAAACATATTGTAATTGATTGTTTGCCTCGGGAAACATGGAGCAAAACCCATCCATTGTCAAGAATAGATCATTTATAGTCACTTATGCCTAGAAAAGCCTTATTACTCGGTTTAAATGCTTTTATAATCCCATTATTGAAGTTATTTTGAATTGATTTTACATTTTATGATTAAAAAAGATTGTAATTGATTGTTTGCCTCGGGAAATATGGGGCGAAAGCCATCCATTGTCAAGAAAAGATCATTTATATTCACTCATGCCTAGAAAAGCCTTATTACTCGGTTTAAATGCCTTTATAATCCCATTATTGAATTTCTTTTGAATTCTTTTTACATTTTTTGATTAAAACAGATTGTAATTGATTGTTTCCCTCGGGAAACATGGAGCGAAAGCCATCCATTGTCAAGAAAAGATCATTTATAGTCACTCATGCCTAGAAAAGCCTTATTACTCGGTTTAAATGCCTTTATAATCCCATTATTGAATTTGTTTTGATTTTTTTTTAAATTTTTTGATTAAAACATATTGTAATTGATTGTTTGCCTCGGGAAACATGGAGCAAAACCCATCCATTGTCAAGAATTGATCATTTATAGTCACTTATGCCTAGAAAAGCCTTATTACTCGGTTTAAATGCTTTTATAATCCCATTATTGAAGTTATTTTGAATTGTTTTTACATTTTATGATTAAAACAGATTGTAATTGATTGTTTGCCTCGGGAAACATGGAGAGAAAGCCATTCATTATCAAGAAAAGATCATTTATAGTCACTCATGCCTAGAAAAGCCTTATTACTTAGTTTAAATGCGTTTATAATCCGATTATTGAATTTATTTTGAATTGTTTTTACATTTTATGATTAAAAAAGATTGTAATTGATTGTTTGCCTCGGGAAATATGGGGCGAAAGCCATCCATTGTCAAGAAAAGATCATTTATAGTCACTCATGCCTAGAAAAGCCTTATTACTCGGTTTAAATGCCTTTATAATCCCATTATTGAATTTATTTTGAATTGTTTTTACATTTTTTGATTAAAACATATTGTAATTGATTGTTTGCCTCCGGAAATATGGAGGGAAAGCCATCCATTGTCAAGAAAAGATCATTTATAGTCACTCATGCCTAGAAAAGCCTTATTACTCGGTTTAAATGCCTTTATAATCCCATTATTGAATTTATTTTGAATTGTTTTTACATTTTTTGATTAAAACAGATTGTAATTGATTGTTTGCCCCGGGAAACATGGAGCGAAAGCCATCCATTGTCAAGAAAAGATCATTTATAGTCACTCATGCCTAGAAAAGCCTTATTACTCGGTTTAAATGCCTTTATAATCCCATTATTGAATTTGTTTTGAATTTTTTTTTAAATTTTTTGATTAAAACATATTGTAATTGATTGTTTGCCTCGGGAAACATGGAGCAAAACCCATCCATTGTCAAGAATAGATCATTTATAGTCACTTATGCCTAGAAAAGCCTTATTACTCGGTTTAAATGCTTTTATAATCCCATTATTGAAGTTATTTTGAATTGTTTTTACATTTTATGATTAAAACAGATTGTAATTGATTGTTTGCCTCGGGAAACATGGAGAGAAAGCCATTCATTATCATGAAAAGATCATTTATAGTCACTCATGCCTAGAAAAGCCTTATTACTTAGTTTAAATGCGTTTATAATCCCATTATTGAAT
This sequence comes from Theobroma cacao, assembly GCF_053813885.1. Taxonomy (NCBI): domain Eukaryota; kingdom Viridiplantae; phylum Streptophyta; class Magnoliopsida; order Malvales; family Malvaceae; genus Theobroma; species Theobroma cacao. Next base: position 27,853,572 of record NC_142645.1, on the reverse strand, counting down.
TTATTTTGAATTGTTTTTACATTTTTTGATTAAAACAGATTGTAATTGATTGTTTGCCTCGGGAAACATGGAGCGAAAGCCATCCATTGTCAAGAAAAGATCATTTATAGTCACTCATGCCTAGAAAAGCCTTATTACTCGGTTTAAATGCCTTTATAATCCCATTATTGAATTTATTATGAATTTTTTTTACATTTTTTGATTAAAACAGATTGTAATTGTTTGTGTGCCTCGGGAAACATGGAGCAAAACCCATCCATTGTCAAGAATAGATCATTTGTAGTCACTTATGCCTAAAAAAGCCTTATTACTCGGTTTAAATCCCTTTATAATCCCATTATTGAATTTATTTTGAATTTTTTTTACATTTTTTGATTAAAACATATTGTAATTGATTGTTTGCCTCGGGAAATATGGAGCGAAAGCCATCCATTGTCAAGAAAAGATCATTTATAGTCACTCATGCCTAGAAAAGCCTTATTACTCGGTTTAAATGCATTTATAATCCCATTATTGAATTTATTTTGAATTGTTTTTACATTTTTTTGATTAAAACATATTGGAATTGATTGTTTGCCTCCGGAAATATGGAGGGAAAGCCATCCATTGTCAAGAAAAGATCATTTATAGTCACTCATGCCTAGAAAAGCCTTATTACTCGGTTTAAATGCCTTTATAATCCCATTATCGAATTTATTTTAAATTGTTTTTACATTTTTTGATTAAAACATATTGTAATTGATTGTTTGCCTCGGGAAACATGGAGCCAAACCCATCCATTGTCAAGAATAGATCATTTATAGTAACTTATGCCTAGAAAAGCCTTATTACTCGGTTTAAATGCTTTTATAATCCCATTACTGAATTTATTTTGAATTGTTTTTACATTTTTTGATTAAAACAGATTGTAATTGATTGTTTGCCTTGGGAAACATGGAGCGAAAGCCATCCATTGTCAAGAAAAGATCATTTATAGTCACTCATGCCTAGAAAAGCCTTATTACTCGGTTTAAATGCCTTTATAATCCCATTATTGAATTTGTTTAGAATTTTTTTTACATTTTTTGATTAAAACAGATTGTAATTGTTTGTTTGCCTCGGGAAACATGGAGCAAACCCCATCCATTGTCAAGAATAGATCATTTATAGTCACTTATGCCTAAAAAAGCCTTATTACTCGGTTTAAATGCCTTTATAATTCCATTATTGAATTTATTTTGAATTTTTTTTACATTTTTTGATTAAAACATATTGTAATTGATTGTTTGCCTTCGGAAATATGGGGCGAAGGCCATCCATTGTCAAGAAAAGATCATTTATAGTCACTCATGCCTAGAAAAGCCTTATTACTCGGTTTAAATGCCTTTATAATCCCATTATTGAATTTATTTTGAATTGTTTTTACATTTTTTGGTTAAAACAGATTATAATTGATTGTTTACCTCGGGAAACATGGAGCGAAAGCCATCCATTGTCAAGAAAAGGTCATTTATAGTCACTCATTCCTAGAAAAGCCTTATTACTCGGTTTAAATGCCTTTATAATCCCATTATTGAATTTGTTTTGAATTTTTTTTACATTTTTTGATTAAAACATATTGTAATTGATTGTTTGCCTCGGGAAACATGGAGCAAAACCCATCCATTGTCAAGAATTGATCATTTATAGTCACTTATGCCTAGAAAAGCCTTATTACTCGGTTTAAATGCTTTTATAATCCCATTATTGAAGTTATTTTGAATTGTTTTTACATTTTATGATTAAAACAGATTGTAATTGATTGTTTGCCTCGGGAAACATGGAGAGAAAGCCATTCATTATCAAGAAAAGATCATTTATAGTCACTCATGCCTAGAAAAGCCTTATTACTTAGTTTAAATGCGTTTATAATCCGATTATTGAATTTATTTTGAATTGTTTTTACATTTTATGATTAAAAAAGATTGTAATTGATTGTTTGCCTCGGGAAATATGGGGCGAAAGCCATCCATTGTCAAGAAAAGATCATTTATAGTCACTCATGCCTAGAAAAGCCTTATTACTCGGTTTAAATGCCTTTATAATCCCATTATTGAATTTATTTTGAATTGTTTTTACATTTTTTGATTAAAACATATTGTAATTGATTGTTTGCCTCCGGAAATATGGAGGGAAAGCCATCCATTGTCAAGAAAAGATCATTTATAGTCACTCATGCCTAGAAAAGCCTTATTACTCGGTTTAAATGCCTTTATAATCCCATTATTGAATTTATTTTGAATTTTTTTTACATTTTTTGATTAAAACAGATTGTAATTGTTTGTTTGCCTCGGGAAACATGGAGCAAACCCCATCCATTGTCAAGAATAGATCATTTATAGTCACTTATGCCTAAAAAAGCCTTATTACTCGGTGTAAATGCCTTTATAATTCCATTATTGAATTTATTTTGAATTTTTTTTACATTTTTTGATTAAAACATATTGTAATTGATTGTTTGCCTCCGGAAATATGGAGGGAAAGCCATCCATTGTCAAGAAAAGATCATTTATAGTCACTCATGCCTAGAAAACCCTTATTACTCGGTTTAAATGCCTTTATAATCCCATTATTGAATTTGTTTTGAATTTTTTTTACATTTTTTGATTAAAACAGATTGTAATTGTTTGTTTGCCTCGGGAAACATGGAGCAAACCCCATCCATTGTCAAGAATAGATCATTTATAGTCACTTATGCCTAAAAAAGCCTTATTACTCGGTGTAAATGCCTTTATAATCCCATTATTGAATTTGTTTTGAATTTTTTTTTAAATTTTTTGATTAAAACATATTGTAATTGATTGTTTGCCTCGGGAAACATGGAGCAAAACCCATCCATTGTCAAGAATAGATCATTTATAGTCACTTATGCCTAGAAAAGCCTTATTACTCGGTTTAAATGCTTTTATAATCCCATTATTGAAGTAATTTTGAATTGATTTTACATTTTATGATTAAAAAAGATTGTAATTGATTGTTTGCCTCGGGAAATATGGGGCGAAAGCCATCCATTGTCAAGAAAAGATCATTTATATTCACTCATGCCTAGAAAAGCCTTATTACTCGGTTTAAATGCCTTTATAATCCCATTATTGAATTTCTTTTGAATTGTTTTTACATTTTTTGATTAAAACAGATTGTAATTGATTGTTTGCCTCGGGAAAGATGGAGCGAAAGCCATCCATTGTCAAGAAAAGATCATTTATAGTCACTCATGCCTAGAAAAGCCTTATTACTCGGTTTAAATGCCTTTATAATCCCATTATTGAATTTGTTTTGATTTTTTTTTAAATTTTTTGATTAAAACATATTGTAATTGATTGTTTGCCTCGGGAAACATGGAGCTAAAGCCATCCATTGTCAAGAAAAGATCATTTATAGTCACTCATGCCTAGAAAAGCCTTATTACTCGGTTTAAATGCCTTTATAATCCCATTATTGAATTTCTTTTGAATTGTTTTTACATTTTTTGATTAAAACAGATTGTAATTGATTGTTTGCCTCGGGAAACATGGAGCGAAAGCCATCCATTGTCAAGAAAAGATCATTTATAGTCACTCATGCCTAGAAAAGCCTTATTACTCGGTTTAAATGCCTTTATAATCCCATTATTGAATTTGTTTTGAATTTTTTTTTAAATTTTTTGATTAAAACATATTGTAATTGATTGTTTGCCTCGGGAAACATGGAGCAAAAGCCATCCATTGTCAAGAAAAGATCATTTATAGTCACTCATGGCTAGAAAAGCCTTATTACTCGGTTTAAATGCATTTATAATCCCATTATTGAATTTATTTTGAATTGTTTTTACATTTTTTTGATTAAAACATATTGGAATTGATTGTTTGCCTCCGGAAATATGGAGGGAAAGCCATGCATTGTCAAGAAAAGATCATTTATAGTCACTCATGCCTAGAAAAGCCTTATTACTCGGTTTAAATGCCTTTATAATCCCATTATTGAATTTATTTTGAATTGTTTTTACATTTTTTGATTAAAACAGATTGTAATTGATTGTTTGCCTCGGGAAACATGGAGCGAAAGCCATCCATTGTCAAGAAAAGATCATTTATAGTCACTCATGGCTAGAAAAGCCTTATTACTCGGTTTAAATGCATTTATAATCCCATTATTGAATTTATTTTGAATTGTTTTTACATTTTTTTGATTAAAACATATTGGAATTGATTGTTTGCCTCCGGAAATATGGAGGGAAAGCCATCCATTGTCAAGAAAAGATCATTTATAGTCACTCATGCCTAGAAAAGCCTTATTGCTCGGTTTAAATGCCTTTATAATCCCATTATTGAATTTCTTTTGAATTGTTTTTACATTTTTTGATTAAAACAGATTGTAATTGATTGTTTGCCTCGGGAAACATGGCGCGAAAGCCATCCATTGTCAAGAAAAGATCATTTATAGTCACTCATGCCTAGAAAAGCCTTATTACTCGGTTTAAATGCCTTTATAATCCCATTATTGAATTTGTTTTGAATTTTTTTTTAAATTTTTTGATTAAAACATATTGTAATTGATTGTTTGCCTCGGGAAACATGGAGCAAAACCCATCCATTGTCAAGAATAGATCATTTATAGTCACTTATGCCTAGAAAAGCCTTATTACTCGGTTTAAATGCTTTTATAATCCCATTATTGAAGTAATTTTGAATTGATTTTACATTTTATGATTAAAAAAGATTGTAATTGATTGTTTGCCTCGGGAAACATGGAGCTAAAGCCATCCATTGTCAAGAAAAGATCATTTATAGTCACTCATGCCTAGAAAAGCCTTATTACTCAGTTTAAATGACTTTATAATCCCATTATTGAATTTATTTTGAATTGTTTTTACATTTTTTGATTAAAACATATTGTAATTGATTGTTTGCCTCAGGAAACATGGAGCAAAAGCCATCCATTGTCAAGAAAAGATCATTTATAGTCACTCATGCCTAGAAAAGCCTTATTACTCGGTTTAAATGCCTTTATAATCCCATTATCGAATTTATTTTAAATTGTTTTTACATTTTTTCATTAAAACATATTGTAATTAATTGTTTGCCTCGGGAAACATGGAGCCAAACCCATCCATTGTCAAGAATAGATCATTTATAGTAACTTATGCCTAGAAAAGCTTTATTACTCGGTTTAAATGCTTTTATAATCCCATTACTGAATTTATTTTGAATTGTTTTTACATTTTTTGATTAAAACAGATTGTAATTGATTGTTTGCCTCGGGAAACATGGAGCGAAAGCCATCCATTGTCAAGAAAAGATTATTTATAGTCACTCATGCCTAGAAAAGCCTTATTACTTAGTTTAAATGCCTTTATAATCCCATTATTGAATTTATTTTGAATTGTTTTTACAGTTTTTGATTAAAACAGATTGTAATTGATTGTTTGCCTCGGGAAACATGGAGCGAAAGCCATCCATTGTCAAGAAAAGATCATTTATAGTCACTCATGGCTAGAAAAGCCTTATTACTCGGTTTAAATGCATTTATAATCCCATTATTGAATTTATTTTGAATTGTTTTTACATTTTTTTGATTAAAACATATTGGAATTGATTGTTTGCCTCCGGAAATATGGAGGGAAAGCCATCCATTGTCAAGAAAAGATCATTTATAGTCACTCATGCCTAGAAAAGCCTTATTACTCGGTTTAAATGCCTTTATAATCCCATTATTGAATTTCTTTTGAATTGTTTTTACATTTTTTGATTAAAACAGATTGTAATTGATTGTTTGCCTCGGGAAACATGGAGCGAAAGCCATCCATTGTCAAGAAAAGATCATTTATAGTCACTCATGGCTAGAAAAGCCTTATTACTCGGTTTAAATGCATTTATAATCCCATTATTGAATTTATTTTGAATTGTTTTTACATTTTTTTGATTAAAACATATTGTAATTGATTGTTTGCCTCCGGAAATATGGAGGGAAAGCCATCCATTGTCAAGAAAAGATCATTTATAGTCACTCATGCCTAGAAAACCCTTATTACTCGGTTTAAATGCCTTTATAATCCCATTATTGAATTTGTTTTGAATTTTTTTTACATTTTTTGATTAAAACAGATTGTAATTGTTTGTTTGCCTCGGGAAACATGGAGCAAACCCCATCCATTGTCAAGAATAGATCATTTATAGTCACTTATGCCTAAAAAAGCCTTATTACTCGGTGTAAATGCCTTTATAATCCCATTATTGAATTTGTTTTGAATTTTTTTTTAAATTTTTTGATTAAAACATATTGTAATTGATTGTTTGCCTCGGGAAACATGGAGCAAAACCCATCCATTGTCAAGAATAGATCATTTATAGTCACTTATGCCTAGAAAAGCCTTATTACTCGGTTTAAATGCTTTTATAATCCCATTATTGAAGTAATTTTGAATTGATTTTACATTTTATGATTAAAAAAGATTGTAATTGATTGTTTGCCTCGGGAAATATGGGGCGAAAGCCATCCATTGTCAAGAAAAGATCATTTATATTCACTCATGCCTAGAAAAGCCTTATTACTCGGTTTAAATGCCTTTATAATCCCATTATTGAATTTCTTTTGAATTGTTTTTACATTTTTTGATTAAAACAGATTGTAATTGATTGTTTGCCTCGGGAAAGATGGAGCGAAAGCCATCCATTGTCAAGAAAAGATCATTTATAGTCACTCATGCCTAGAAAAGCCTTATTACTCGGTTTAAATGCCTTTATAATCCCATTATTGAATTTGTTTTGATTTTTTTTTAAATTTTTTGATTAAAACATATTGTAATTGATTGTTTGCCTCGGGAAACATGGAGCAAAACCCATCCATTGTCAAGAATAGATCATTTATAGTCACTTATGCCTAGAAAAGCCTTATTACTCGGTTTAAATGCTTTTATAATCCCATTACTGAATTTATTTTGAATTGTTTTTACATTTTTTGATTAAAACAGATTGTAATTGATTGTTTGCCTCGGGAAACATGGAGCGAAAGCCATCCATTGTCAAGAAAAGATTATTTATAGTCACTCATGCCTAGAAAAGCCTTATTACTTAGTTTAAATGCCTTTATAATCCCATTATTGAATTTATTTTGAATTGTTTTTACATTTTTTGATTAAAACAGATTGTAATTGATTGTTTGCCTCGGGAAACATGGAGCGAAAGCCATCCATTGTCAAGAAAAGATCATTTATAGTCACTCATGCCTAGAAAAGCCTTATTACTCGGTTTAAATGCATTTATAATCCCATTATTGAATTTATTTTGAATTGTTTTTACATTTTTTTGATTAAAACATATTGGAATTGATTGTTTGCCTCCGGAAATATGGAGGGAAAGCCATCCATTGTCAAGAAAAGATCATTTATAGTCACTCATGCCTAGAAAAGCCTTATTACTCGGTTTAAATGCCTTTATAATCCCATTATTGAATTTATTTTGAATTGTTTTTACATTTTTTGATTAAAACAGATTGTAATTGATTGTTTGCCTCGGGAAACATGGAGCGAAAGCCATCCATTGTCAAGAAAAGATCATTTATAGTCACTCATGCCTAGAAAAGCCTTATTACTCGGTTTAAATGCCTTTATAATCCCATTATTGAATTTGTTTTGAATTTTTTTTTAAATTTTTTGATTAAAACAGATTGTAATTGATTGTTTGCCTCGGGAAACATGGAGCAAAACCCATCCATTGTCAAGAATAGATCATTTATAGTCACTTATGCCTAGAAAAGCCTTATTACTCGGTTTAAATGCTTTTATAATCCCATTATTGAAGTTATTTTGAATTGATTTTACATTTTATGATTAAAAAAGATTGTAATTGATTGTTTGCCTCGGGAAATATGGGGCGAAAGCCATCCATTGTCAAGAAAAGATCATTTATATTCACTCATGCCTAGAAAAGCCTTATTACTCGGTTTAAATGCCTTTATAATCCCATTATTGAATTTCTTTTGAATTGTTTTTACATTTTTTGATTAAAACAGATTGTAATTGATTGTTTCCCTCGGGAAAGATGGAGCGAAAGCCATCCATTGTCAAGAAAAGATCATTTATAGTCACTCATGCCTAGAAAAGCCTTATTACTCGGTTTAAATGCCTTTATAATCCCATTATTGAATTTGTTTTGATTTTTTTTTAAATTTTTTGATTAAAACATATTGTAATTGATTGTTTGCCTCGGGAAACATGGAGCAAAACCCATCCATTGTCAAGAATTGATCATTTATAGTCACTTATGCCTAGAAAAGCCTTATTACTCGGTTTAAATGCTTTTATAATCCCATTATTGAAGTTATTTTGAATTGTTTTTACATTTTATGATTAAAACAGATTGTAATTGATTGTTTGCCTCGGGAAACATGGAGAGAAAGCCATTCATTATCAAGAAAAGATCATTTATAGTCACTCATGCCTAGAAAAGCCTTATTACTTAGTTTAAATGCGTTTATAATCCGATTATTGAATTTATTTTGAATTGTTTTTACATTTTATGATTAAAAAAGATTGTAATTGATTGTTTGCCTCGGGAAATATGGGGCGAAAGCCATCCATTGTCAAGAAAAGATCATTTATAGTCACTCATGCCTAGAAAAGCCTTATTACTCGGTTTAAATGCCTTTATAATCCCATTATTGAATTTATTTTGAATTGTTTTTACATTTTTTGATTAAAACATATTGTAATTGATTGTTTGCCTCCGGAAATATGGAGGGAAAGCCATCCATTGTCAAGAAAAGATCATTTATAGTCACTCATGCCTAGAAAAGCCTTATTACTCGGTTTAAATGCCTTTATAATCCCATTATTGAATTTATTTTGAATTGTTTTTACATTTTTTGATTAAAACATATTGTAATTGATTGTTTGCCCCGGGAAACATGGAGCGAAAGCCATCCATTGTCAAGAAAAGATCATTTATAGTCACTCATGCCTAGAAAAGCCTTATTACTCGGTTTAAATGCCTTTATAATCCCATTATTGAATTTATTTTGAATTGTTTTTACATTTTTTGATTAAAACAGATTGTAATTGATTGTTTGCCTCGGCAAACATGGAGCGAAAGCCATCCATTGTCAAGAAAAGATCATTTATAGTCACTCATGCCTAGAAAAGCCTTATTACTCGGTTTAAATGCCTTTATAATCCCATTATTGAATTTGTTTTGAATTTTTTTTTAAATTTTTTGATTAAAACATATTGTAATTGATTGTTTGCCTCGGGAAACATGGAGCAAAACCCATCCATTGTCAAGAATAGATCATTTATAGTCACTTATGCCTAGAAAAGCCTTATTACTCGGTTTAAATGCTTTTATAATCCCATTATTGAAGTTATTTTGAATTGTTTTTACATTTTATGATTAAAACAGATTGTAATTGATTGTTTGCCTCGGGAAACATGGAGAGAAAGCCATTCATTATCATGAAAAGATCATTTATAGTCACTCATGCCTAGAAAAGCCTTATTACTTAGTTTAAATGCGTTTATAATCCCATTATTGAATTTATTTTGAATTGTTTTTACATTTTTTGATTAAAACAGATTGTAATTGATTGTTTGCCTCGGGAAACATGGAGCGAAAGCCATCCATTGTCAAGAAAAGATCATTTATAGTCACTCATGCCTAGAAAAGCCTTATTACTCGGTTTAAATGCCTTTATAATCCCATTATTGAATTTATTATGAATTTTTTTTACATTTTTTGATTAAAACAGATTGTAATTGTTTGTGTGCCTCGGGAAACATGGAGCAAAACCCATCCATTGTCAAGAATAGATCATTTGTAGTCACTTATGCCTAAAAAAGCCTTATTACTCGGTTTAAATCCCTTTATAATCCCATTATTGAATTTATTTTGAATTTTTTTTACATTTTTTGATTAAAACATATTGTAATTGATTGTTTGCCTCGGGAAATATGGAGCGAAAGCCATCCATTGTCAAGAAAAGATCATTTATAGTCACTCATGCCTAGAAAAGCCTTATTACTCGGTTTAAATGCCTTTATAATCCCATTATTGAATTTATTTTGAATTGTTTTTACATTTTTTGATTAAAATAGATTGTAATTGATTGTTTGCCTCGGGAAACATGGAGCGAAAGCCATCCATTGTCAAGAAAAGATCATTTATAGTCACTCATGCCTAGAAAAGCCTTATTACTCGGTTTAAATGCATTTATAATCCCATTATTGAATTTATTTTGAATTGTTTTTACATTTTTTTGATTAAAACATATTGGAATTGATTGTTTGCCTCCGGAAATATGGAGGGAAAGCCATCCATTGTCAAGAAAAGATCATTTATAGTCACTCATGCCTAGAAAAGCCTTATTACTCTGTTTAAATGCCTTTATAATCCCATTATCGAATTTATTTTAAATTGTTTTTACATTTTTTAATTAAAACATATTGTAATTGATTGTTTGCCTCGGGAAACATGGAGCCAAACCCATCCATTGTCAAGAATAGATCATTTATAGTAACTTATGCCTAGAAAAGCCTTATTACTCGGTTTAAATGCTTTTATAATCCCATTACTGAATTTATTTTGAATTGTTTTTACATTTTTTGATTAAAACAGATTGTAATTGATTGTTTGCCTCGGGAAACATGGAGCGAAAGCCATCCATTGTCAAGAAAAGATCATTTATAGTCACTCATGGCTAGAAAAGCCTTATTACTCGGTTTAAATGCATTTATAATCCCATTATTGAATTTATTTTGAATTGTTTTTACATTTTTTTGATTAAAACATATTGGAATTGATTGTTTGCCTCCGGAAATATGGAGGGAAAGCCATCCATTGTCAAGAAAAGATCATTTATAGTCACTCATGCCTAGAAAAGCCTTATTACTCGGTTTAAATGCCTTTATAATCCCATTATTGAATTTATTTTGAATTGTTTTTACATTTTTGATTAAAACAGATTGTAATTGATTGTTTGCCTCGGGAAACATGGAGCGAAAGCCATCCATTGTCAAGAAAAGATCATTTATAGTCACTCATGCCTAGAAAAGCCTTATTACTCGGTTTAAATGCCTTTATAATCCCATTATTGAATTTGTTTTGAATTTTTTTTAAAATTTTTTGATTAAAACAGATTGTAATTGATTGTTTGCCTCGGGAAACATGGAGCAAAACCCATCCATTGTCAAGAATAGATCATTTATAGTCACTTATGCCTAGAAAAGCCTTATTACTCGGTTTAAATGCTTTTATAATCCCATTATTGAAGTTATTTTGAATTGATTTTACATTTTATGATTAAAAAAGATTGTAATTGATTGTTTGCCTCGGGAAATATGGGGCGAAAGCCATCCATTGTCAAGAAAAGATCATTTATATTCACTCATGCCTAGAAAAGCCTTATTACTCGGTTTAAATGCCTTTATAATCCCATTATTGAATTTCTTTTGAATTGTTTTTACATTTTTTGATTAAAACAGATTGTAATTGATTGTTTCCCTCGGGAAAGATGGAGCGAAAGCCATCCATTGTCAAGAAAAGATCATTTATAGTCACTCATACCTAGAAAAGCCTTATTACTCGGTTTAAATGCCTTTATAATCCCATTATTGAATTTGTTTTGATTTTTTTTTAAATTTTTTGATTAAAACATATTGTAATTGATTGTTTGCCTCGGGAAACATGGAGCAAAACCCATCCATTGTCAAGAATTGATCATTTATAGTCACTTATGCCTAGAAAAGCCTTATTACTCGGTTTAAATGCTTTTATAATCCCATTATTGAAGTTATTTTGAATTGTTTTTACATTTTATGATTAAAACAGATTGTAATTGATTGTTTGCCTCGGGAAACATGGAGAGAAAGCCATTCATTATCAAGAAAAGATCATTTATAGTCACTCATGCCTAGAAAAGCCTTATTACTTAGTTTAAATGCGTTTATAATCCGATTATTGAATTTATTTTGAATTGTTTTTACATTTTATGATTAAAAAAGATTGTAATTGATTGTTTGCCTCGGGAAATATGGGGCGAAAGCCATCCATTGTCAAGAAAAGATCATTTATAGTCACTCATGCCTAGAAAAGCCTTATTACTCGGTTTAAATGCCTTTATAATCCCATTATTGAATTTATTTTGAATTGTTTTTACATTTTTTGATTAAAACATATTGTAATTGATTGTTTGCCTCCGGAAATATGGAGGGAAAGCCATCCATTGTCAAGAAAAGATCATTTATAGTCACTCATGCCTAGAAAAGCCTTATTACTCGGTTTAAATGCCTTTATAATCCCATTATTGAATTTATTTTGAATTTTTTTTACATTTTTTGATTAAAACAGATTGTAATTGTTTGTTTGCCTCGGGAAACATGGAGCAAACCCCATCCATTGTCAAGAATAGATCATTTATAGTCACTTATGCCTAAAAAAGCCTTATTACTCGGTGTAAATGCCTTTATAATTCCATTATTGAATTTATTTTGAATTTTTTTTACATTTTTTGATTAAAACATATTGTAATTGATTGTTTGCCTCCGGAAATATGGAGGGAAAGCCATCCATTGTCAAGAAAAGATCATTTATAGTCACTCATGCCTAGAAAACCCTTATTACTCGGTTTAAATGCCTTTATAATCCCATTATTGAATTTGTTTTGAATTTTTTTTACATTTTTTGATTAAAACAGATTGTAATTGTTTGTTTGCCTCGGGAAACATGGAGCAAACCCCATCCATTGTCAAGAATAGATCATTTATAGTCACTTATGCCTAAAAAAGCCTTATTACTCGGTGTAAATGCCTTTATAATTCCATTATTGAATTTATTTTGAATTTTTTTTACATTTTTTGATTAAAACATATTGTAATTGATTGTTTGCCTCCGGAAATATGGAGGGAAAGCCATCCATTGTCAAGAAAAGATCATTTATAGTCACTCATGCCTAGAAAACCCTTATTACTCGGTTTAAATGCCTTTATAATTCCATTATTGAATTTATTTTGAATTTTTTTTACATTTTTTGATTAAAACATATTGTAATTGATTGTTTGCCTCGGGGAACATGGAGCGAAAGCCATCCATGGTCAAGAAAAGTTCATTTATAGCCACTCATGCCTAGAAAAGTCTTATTACTCGGTTTAAATGCGTTTATAATCCCATTATCAAATTTATTTTGAATTTTTTTTACATTTTTTGATTAAAACAGATTGTAATTGATTGTTTGCCTCGGGAAACATGGAGCGAAAGCCATCCATTGTCAAGAAAAGATCATTTATTGTCACTCATGCCTAGAAAAGCCTTATTACTCGGTTTAAATGCCTTTATAATCCCATTATTGAATTTGTTTTGAATTTTTTTTACATTTTTTGATTAAAACAGATTGTAATTGTTTGTTTGCCTCGGGAAACATGGAGCAAACCCCATCCATTGTCAAGAATAGATCATTTATAGTCACTTATGCCTAAAAAAGCCTTATTACTCGGTTTAAATGCCTTTATAATTCCATTATTGAATTTATTTTGAATTTTTTTTACATTTTTTGATTAAAACATATTGTAATTGATTGTTTGCCTTCGGAAATATGGGGCGAAAGCCATCCATTGTCAAGAAAAGATCATTTATAGTCACTCATGCCTAGAAAAGCCTTATTACTAGGTTTAAATGCCTTTATAATCCCATTATTGAATTTATTTTGAATTGTTTTTACATTTTTTGATTAAAACAGATTGTAATTGATTGTTTGCCTCGGGAAACATGGAGCGAAAGCCATCCATTGTCAAGAAAAGATCATTTATAGTCACTCATGCCTAGAAAAGCCTTATTACTCGGTTTAAATGCCTTTATAATCCCATTATTGAATTTGTTTTGAATTTTTTTTACATTTTTTGATTAAAACAGATTGTAATTGTTTGTTTGCCTCGGGAAACATGGAGCAAACCCCATCCATTGTCAAGAATAGATCATTTATAGTCACTTATGCCTAAAAAAGCCTTATTACTCGGTTTAAATGCCTTTATAATTCCATTATTGAATTTATTTTGAATTTTTTTTACATTTTTTGATTAAAACATATTGTAATTGATTGTTTGCCTCCGGAAATATGGGGCGAAAGCCATCCATTGTCAAGAAAAGATCATTTATAGTCACTCATGCCTAGAAAAGCCTTATTACTCGGTTTAAATGCCTTTATAATCCCATTATTGAATTTATTTTGAATTGTTTTTACATTTTTTGGTTAAAACAGATTGTAATTGATTGTTTGCCTCGGGAAACATGGAGCGAAAGCCATCCATTGTCAAGAAAAGATCATTTATAGTCACTCATGCCAAGAAAAGCCTTATTACTCTGTTTAAATGCCTTTATAATCCTATTATTGAATTTGTTTTGAATTTTTTTTACATTTTTTGATTAAAATAGATTGTAATTGATTGTTTGCCTCGGGAAACATGGAGCGAAAGCCATCCATTGTCAAGAAAAGATCATTTATAGTCACTCATGCCTAGAAAAGCCTTATTACTCGGTTTAAATGCCTTTATAATCCCATTATTGAATTTGTTTTGAATTTTTTTTACATTTTTTGATTAAAACAGATTGTAATTGTTTGTTTGCCTCGGGAAACATGGAGCAAACCCCATCCATTGTCAAGAATAGATCATTTATAGTCACTTATGCCTAAAAAAGCCTTATTACTCGGTGTAAATGCCTTTATAATTCCATTATTGAATTTATTTTGAATTTTTTTTACATTTTTTGATTAAAACATATTGTAATTGATTGTTTGCCTCGGGGAACATGGAGCGAAAGCCATCCATGGTCAAGAAAAGTTCATTTATAGCCACTCATGCCTAGAAAAGTCTTATTACTCGGTTTAAATGCGTTTATAATCCCATTATCAAATTTATTTTGAATTTTTTTTACATTTTTTGATTAAAACAGATTGTAATTGATTGTTTGCCTCGGGAAACATGGAGCGAAAGCCATCCATTGTCAAGAAAAGATCATTTATTGTCACTCATGCCTAGAAAAGCCTTATTACTCGGTTTAAATGCCTTTATAATCCCATTATTGAATTTGTTTTGAATTTTTTTTACATTTTTTGATTAAAACAGATTGTAATTGTTTGTTTGCCTCGGGAAACATGGAGCAAACCCCATCCATTGTCAAGAATAGATCATTTATAGTCACTTATGCCTAAAAAAGCCTTATTACTCGGTTTAAATGCCTTTATAATTCCATTATTGAATTTATTTTGAATTTTTTTTACATTTTTTGATTAAAACATATTGTAATTGATTGTTTGCCTTCGGAAATATGGGGCGAAAGCCATCCATTGTCAAGAAAAGATCATTTATAGTCACTCATGCCTAGAAAAGCCTTATTACTAGGTTTAAATGCCTTTATAATCCCATTATTGAATTTATTTTGAATTGTTTTTACATTTTTTGATTAAAACAGATTGTAATTGATTGTTTGCCTCGGGAAACATGGAGCGAAAGCCATCCATTGTCAAGAAAAGATCATTTATAGTCACTCATGCCTAGAAAAGCCTTATTACTCGGTTTAAATGCCTTTATAATCCCATTATTGAATTTGTTTTGATTTTTTTTTACATTTTTTGATTAAAACAGATTGTAATTGTTTGTTTGCCTCGGGAAACATGGAGCAAACCCCATCCATTGTCAAGAATAGATCATTTATAGTCACTTATGCCTA
Source organism: Theobroma cacao (assembly GCF_053813885.1). Classification (NCBI taxonomy): domain Eukaryota; kingdom Viridiplantae; phylum Streptophyta; class Magnoliopsida; order Malvales; family Malvaceae; genus Theobroma; species Theobroma cacao. Next base: position 27,837,865 of record NC_142645.1, on the reverse strand, counting down.
AAAAAGCCTTATTACTCGGTTTAAATGCCTTTATAATTCCATTATTGAATTTATTTTGAATTTTTTTTACATTTTTTGATTAAAACATATTGTAATTGATTGTTTGCCTCCGGAAATATGGGGCGAAAGCCATCCATTGTCAAGAAAAGATCATTTATAGTCACTCATGCCTAGAAAAGCCTTATTACTCGGTTTAAATGCCTTTATAATCCCATTATTGAATTTATTTTGAATTGTTTTTACATTTTTTGGTTAAAACAGATTGTAATTGATTGTTTGCCTCGGGAAACATGGAGCGAAAGCCATCCATTGTCAAGAAAAGATCATTTATAGTCACTCATGCCAAGAAAAGCCTTATTACTCTGTTTAAATGCCTTTATAATCCTATTATTGAATTTGTTTTGAATTTTTTTTACATTTTTTGATTAAAACAGATTGTAATTGATTGTTTGCCTCGGGAAATACGGGGCGAAAGCCATCCATTGTCAAGAAAAGATCATTTATAGTCACTCATGCCTAGAAAAGCCTTATTACTCGGTTTAAATCCCTTTATAATCCCATTATTGAATTTATTTTGAAATTTTTTTACATTTTTTGATTAAAACATATTGTAATTGATTGTTTGCCTCGGGAAATATGGGGCGAAAGCCATCCATTGTCAAGAAAAGATCATTTATAGTCACTCATGCCTAGAAAAGCCTTATTACTCGGTTTAAATGCCTTTATAATCCCATTATCGAATTTATTTTAAATTGTTTTTACATTTTTTGATTAAAACATATTGTAATTGATTGTTTGCCTCGAGAAACATGGAGCCAAACCCATCCATTGTCAAGAATAGATCATTTATAGTAACTTATGCCTAGAAAAGCCTTATTACTCGATTTAAATGCTTTTATAATCCCATTACTGAATTTATTTTGAATTGTTTTTACATTTTTTGATTAAAACAGATTGTAATTGATTGTTTGCCTCGGGAAACATGGAGCGAAAGCCATCCATTGTCAAGAAAAGATTATTTATAGTCACTCATGCCTAGAAAAGGCTTATTACTTAGTTTAAATGCGTTTATAATCCCATTATTGAATTTATTTTGAATTGTTTTTACATTTTTGATTAAAACATATTGTAATTGATTGTTTGCCTCGGGAAATATGGGGCGAAAGCCATCCATTGTCAAGAAAAGATCATTTATAGTCACTCATGCCTAGAAAAGCCTTATTACTCGTTTTAATTCCCTTTATAATCCCATTATTGAATTTATTTTGAATTGTTTTTACATTTTTTGATTAAAACATATTGTAATTGATTGTTTGCCTCCGGAAATATGGAGGGAAAGCCATCCATTGTCAAGAAAAGATCATTTATAGTCACTCATGCCTAGAAAAGCCTTATTACTCGGTTTAAATGCCTTTATAATCCCATTATTGAATTTATTTTGAATTGTTTTTACATTTTTTGATTAAAACAGATTGTAATTGATTGTTTGCCTCGGGAAACATGGAGCGAAAGCCATCCATTGTCAAGAAAAGATCATTTATAGTCACTCATGCCTAGAAAAGCCTTATTACTCGGTTTAAATGCCTTTATAATCCCATTATTGAATTTGTTTTGAATTTTTTTTTTAATTTTTTGATTAAAACATATTGTAATTGATTGTTTGCCTCGGGAAACATGGAGCAAAACCCATCCATTGTCAAGAATAGATCATTTATAGTCACTTATGCCTAGAAAAGCCTTATTACTCGGTTTAAATGCTTTTATAATCCCATTATTGAAGTTATTTTGAATTGTTTTTACATTTTATGATTAAAACAGATTGTAATTGATTGTTTGCCTCGGGAAACATGGAGAGAAAGCCATTCATTATCAAGAAAAGATCATTTATAGTCACTCATGCCTAGAAAAGCCTTATTACTTAGTTTAAATGCGTTTATAATCCGATTATTGAATTTATTTTGAATTGTTTTTACATTTTTTGATTAAAACAGATTGTAATTGATTGTTTGCCTCGGGAAATATGGGGCGAAAGCCATCCATTGTCAAGAAAAGATCATTTATAGTCACTCATGCCTAGAAAAGCCTTATTACTCGGTTTAAATGCCTTTATAATCCCATTATTGAATTTATTTTGAATTGTTTTTACATTTTTTCATTAAAACATATTGTAATTGATTGTTTGCCTCCGGAAATATGGAGGGAAAGCCATCCATTGTCAAGAAAAGATCATTTATAGTCACTCATGCCTAGAAAAGCCTTATTACTCGGTTTAAATGCCTTTATAATCCCATTATTGAATTTATTTTGAATTGTTTTTACATTTTTTGATTAAAACAGATTGTAATTGATTGTTTGCCTCGGCAAACATGGAGCGAAAGCCATCCATTGTCAAGAAAAGATCATTTATAGTCACTCATGCCTAGAAAAGCCTTATTACTCGGTTTAAATGCCTTTATAATCCCATTATTGAATTTGTTTTGAATTTTTTTTTAAATTTTTTGATTAAAACATATTGTAATTGATTGTTTGCCTCGGGAAACATGGAGCAAAACCCATCCATTGTCAAGAATAGATCATTTATAGTCACTTATGCCTAGAAAAGCCTTATTACTCGGTTTAAATGCTTTTATAATCCCATTATTGAAGTTATTTTGAATTGTTTTTACATTTTATGATTAAAACAGATTGTAATTGATTGTTTGCCTCGGGAAACATGGAGAGAAAGCCATTCATTATCAAGAAAAGATCATTTATAGTCACTCATGCCTAGAAAAGCCTTATTACTTAGTTTAAATGCGTTTATAATCCCATTATTGAATTTATTTTGAATTGTTTTTACATTTTTGATTAAAACAGATTGTAATTGATTGTTTGCCTCGGGAAATATGGGGCGAAAGCCATCCATTGTCAAGAAAAGATCATTTATAGTCACTCATGCCTAGAAAAGCCTTATTACTCGGTTTAAATGCCTTTATAATCCCATTATTGAATTTATTTTGAATTGTTTTTACATTTTTTGATTAAAACATACTGTAATTGATTGTTTGCCTCCGAAAATATGGAGGGAAAGCCATCCATTGTCAAGAAAAGATCATTTATAGTCACTCATGCCTAGAAAAGCCTTATTACTCGGTTTAAATGCCTTTATAATCCCATTATTGAATTTATTTTGAATTGTTTTTACATTTTTTGATTAAAACAGATTGTAATTGATTGTTTGCCTCGGGAAACATGGAGCGAAAGCCATCCATTGTCAAGAAAAGATCATTTATAGTCACTCATGCCTAGAAAAGCCTTATTACTCGGTTTAAATGCCTTTATAATCCCATTATTGAATTTGTTTTGAATTTTTTTTTAAATTTTTTGATTAAAACATATTGTAATTGATTGTTTGCCTCGGGAAACATGGAGCAAAACCCATCCATTGTCAAGAATAGATCATTTATAGTCACTTATGCCTAGAAAAGCCTTATTACTCGGTTTAAATGCTTTTATAATCCCATTATTGAAGTTATTTTGAATTGTTTTTACATTTTATGATTAAAACAGATTGTAATTGATTGTTTGCCTCGGGAAACATGGAGAGAAAGCCATTCATTATCAAGAAAAGATCATTTATAGTCACTCATGCCTAGAAAAGCCTTATTACTTAGTTTAAATGCGTTTATAATCCCATTATTGAATTTATTTTGAATTGTTTTTACATTTTTTGATTAAAACAGATTGTAATTGTTTGTTTGCCTCGGGAAATATGGGGCGAAAGCCATCCATTGTCAAGAAAAGATCATTTATAGTCCATCATGCCTAGAAAAGCCTTATTACTCGGTTTAAATGCCTTTATAATCCCATTATTGAATTTATTATGAATTTTTTTTACATTTTTTGATTAAAACAGATTGTAATTGTTTGTGTGCCTCGGGAAACATGGAGCAAAACCCATCCATTGTCAAGAATAGATCATTTGTAGTCACTTATGCCTAAAAAAGCCTTATTTCTCGGTTTAAATCCCTTTATAATCCCATTATTGAATTTATTTTGAATTTTTTTTACATTTTTTGATTAAAACATATTGTAATTGATTGTTTGCCTCGGGAAATATGGAGCGAAAGCCATCCATTGTCAAGAAAAGATCATTTATAGTCACTCATGCCTAGAAAAGCCTTATTACTCGGTTTAAATGCCTTTATAATCCCATTATTGAATTTATTTTGAATTGTTTTTACATTTTTTGATTAAAACAGATTGTAATTGATTGTTTGCCTCGGGAAACATGGAGCGAAAGCCATCCATTGTCAAGAAAAGATCATTTATAGTCACTCATGCCTAGAAAAGCCTTATTACTCGGTTTAAATGCCTTTATAATCCCATTATCGAATTTATTTTGAATTTTTTTTACATTTTTTGATTAAAACATATTGTAATTGATTGTTTGCCTTGGGAAATATGGGGCGAAAGCCATCCATTGTCAAGAAAAGATCATTTATAGTCACTCATGCCTAGAAAAGCCTTATTACTCGGTTTAAATCCCTTTATAATCCCATTATTGAATTTATTTTGAATTTTTTTTACATTTTTTGATTAAAACATATTGTAATTGATTGTTTGCCTTGGGAAATATGGGGCGAAAGCCATCCATTGTCAAGAAAAGATCATTTATAGTCACTCATGCCTAGAAAAGCCTTATTACTCGGTTTAAATGCTTTTATAATCCCATTATCGAATTTATTTTAAATTGTTTTTACATTTTTTTATTAAAACATATTGTAATTGATTGTTTGCCTCGGGAAACATGGAGCCAAACCCATCCATTGTCAAGAATAGATCATTTATAGTAACTTATGCCTAGAAAAGCCTTATTACTCGGTTTAAATGCTTTTATAATCCCATTACTGAATTTATTTTGAATTGTTTTTACATTTTTTGATTAAAACAGATTGTAATTGATTGTTTGCCTCGGGAAACATGGAGCGAAAGCCATCCATTGTCAAGAAAAGATTATTTATAGTCACTCATGCCTAGAAAAGGCTTATTACTTAGTTTAAATGCGTTTATAATCCCATTATTGAATTTATTTTGAATTGTTTTTACATTTTTGATTAAAACAGATTGTAATTGATTGTTTGCCTCGGGAAATATGGGGCGAAAGCCATCCATTGTCAAGAAAAGATCATTTATAGTCACTCATGCCTAGAAAAGCCTTATTACTCGGTTTAAATGCCTTTATAATCCCATTATTGAATTTATTTTGAATTGTTTTTACATTTTTTCATTAAAACATATTGTAATTGATTGTTTGCCTCCGGAAATATGGAGGGAAAGCCATCCATTGTCAAGAAAAGATCATTTATAGTCACTCATGCCTAGAAAAGCCTTATTACTCGGTTTAAATGCCTTTATAATCCCATTATTGAATTTATTTTGAATTGTTTTTACATTTTTTGATTAAAACAGATTGTAATTGATTGTTTGCCTCGGGAAACATGGAGCGAAAGCCATCCATTGTCAAGAAAAGATCATTTATAGTCACTCATGCCTAGAAAAGCCTTATTACTCGGTTTAAATGCCTTTATAATCCCATTATTGAATTTGTTTTGAATTTTTTTTTAAATTTTTTGATTAAAACATATTGTAATTGATTGTTTGCCTCGGGAAACATGGAGCAAAACCCATCCATTGTCAAGAATAGATCATTTATAGTCACTTATGCCTAGAAAAGCCTTATTACTCGGTTTAAATGCTTTTATAATCCCATTATTGAAGTTATTTTGAATTGTTTTTACATTTTATGATTAAAACAGATTGTAATTGATTGTTTGCCTCGGGAAACATGGAGAGAAAGCCATTCATTATCAAGAAAAGATCATTTATAGTCACTCATGCCTAGAAAAGCCTTATTACTTAGTTTAAATGCGTTTATAATCCCATTATTGAATTTATTTTGAATTGTTTTTACATTTTTTGATTAAAACAGATTGTAATTGATTGTTTGCCTCGGGAAACATGGAGCGAAAGCCATCCATTGTCAAGAAAAGATCATTTATAGTCACTCATGCCTAGAAAAGCCTTATTACTCGGTTTAAATGCCTTTATAATCCCATTATCGAATTTATTTTGAATTTTTTTTACATTTTTTGATTAAAACATATTGTAATTGATTGTTTGCCTTGGGAAATATGGGGCGAAAGCCATCCATTGTCAAGAAAAGATCATTTATAGTCACTCATGCCTAGAAAAGCCTTATTACTCGGTTTAAATCCCTTTATAATCCCATTATTGAATTTTTTTTGAATTTTTTTTACATTTTTTGATTAAAACATATTGTAATTGATTGTTTGCCTCGGGAAATATGGGGCGAAAGCCATCCATTGTCAAGAAAAGATCATTTATAGTCACTCATGCCTAGAAAAGCCTTATTACTCGGTTTAAATGCCTTTATAATCCCATTATTGAATTTATTTTGAATTGTTTTTACATTTTTTGATTAAAACATATTGTAATTGATTGTTTGCCTCCGGAAATATGGAGGGAAAGCCATCCATTGTCAAGAAAAGATCATTTATAGTCACTCATGCCTAGAAAAGCCTTATTACTCGGTTTAAATGCCTTTATAATCCCATTATTGAATTTATTTTGAATTGTTTTTACATTTTTTGATTAAAACAGATTGTAATTGATTGTTTGCCTCGGCAAACATGGAGCGAAAGCCATCCATTGTCAAGAAAAGATCATTTATAGTCACTCATGCCTAGAAAAGCCTTATTACTCGGTTTAAATGCCTTTATAATCCAATTATTGAATTTGTTTTGAATTTTTTTTTAAATTTTTTGATTAAAACATATTGTAATTGATTGTTTGCCTCGGGAAACATGGAGCAAAACCCATCCATTGTCAAGAATAGATCATTTATAGTCACTTATGCCTAGAAAAGCCTTATTACTCGGTTTAAATGCTTTTATAATCCCATTATTGAAGTTATTTTGAATTGTTTTTACATTTTATGATTAAAACAGATTGTAATTGATTGTTTGCCTCGGGAAACATGGAGAGAAAGCCATTCATTATCAAGAAAAGATCATTTATAGTCACTCATGCCTAGAAAAGCCTTATTACTTAGTTTAAATGCGTTTATAATCCCATTATTGAATTTATTTTGAATTGTTTTTACATTTTTTGATTAAAACAGATTGTAATTGATTGTTTGCCTCGGGAAACATGGAGCGAAAGCCATCCATTGTCAAGAAAAGATCATTTATAGTCACTCATGCCTAGAAAAGCCTTATTACTCGGTTTAAATGCCTTTATAATCCCATTATCGAATTTATTTTGAATTTTTTTTACATTTTTTGATTAAAACATATTGTAATTGATTGTTTGCCTTGGGAAATATGGGGCGAAAGCCATCCATTGTCAAGAAAAGATCATTTATAGTCACTCATGCCTAGAAAAGCCTTATTACTCGGTTTAAATCCCTTTATAATCCCATTATTGAATTTTTTTTGAATTTTTTTTACATTTTTTGATTAAAACATATTGTAATTGATTGTTTGCCTCGGGAAATATGGGGCGAAAGCCATCCATTGTCAAGAAAAGATCATTTATAGTCACTCATGCCTAGAAAAGCCTTATTACTCGGTTTAAATGCCTTTATAATCCCATTATTGAATTTATTTTGAATTGTTTTTACATTTTTTGATTAAAACATATTGTAATTGATTGTTTGCCTCCGGAAATATGGAGGGAAAGCCATCCATTGTCAAGAAAAGATCATTTATAGTCACTCATGCCTAGAAAAGCCTTATTACTCGGTTTAAATGCCTTTATAATCCCATTATTGAATTTATTTTGAATTGTTTTTACATTTTTTGATTAAAACAGATTGTAATTGATTGTTTGCCTCGGCAAACATGGAGCGAAAGCCATCCATTGTCAAGAAAAGATCATTTATAGTCACTCATGCCTAGAAAAGCCTTATTACTTAGTTTAAATGCGTTTATAATCCCATTATCGAATTTATTTTGAATTTTTTTTACATTTTTTGATTAAAACAGATTGTAATTGTTTGTGTGCCTCGGGAAACATGGAGCAAAACCCATCCATTGTCAAGAATAGATCATTTGTAGTCACTTATGCCTAAAAAAGCCTTATTTCTCGGTTTAAATCCCTTTATAATCCCATTATTGAATTTATTTTGAATTTTTTTTACATTTTTTGATTAAAACATATTGTAATTGATTGTTTGCCTCGGGAAATATGGAGCGAAAGCCATCCATTGTCAAGAAAAGATCATTTATAGTCACTCATGCCTAGAAAAGCCTTATTACTCGGTTTAAATGCCTTTATAATCCCATTATTGAATTTATTTTGAATTGTTTTTACATTTTTTGATTAAAACAGATTGTAATTGATTGTTTGCCTCGGGAAACATGGAGCGAAAGCCATCCATTGTCAAGAAAAGATCATTTATAGTCACTCATGCCTAGAAAAGCCTTATTACTCGGTTTAAATGCCTTTATAATCCCATTATCGAATTTATTTTGAATTTTTTTTACATTTTTTGATTAAAACATATTGTAATTGATTGTTTGCCTTGGGAAATATGGGGCGAAAGCCATCCATTGTCAAGAAAAGATCATTTATAGTCACTCATGCCTAGAAAAGCCTTATTACTCGGTTTAAATCCCTTTATAATCCCATTATTGAATTTATTTTGAATTTTTTTTACATTTTTTGATTAAAACATATTGTAATTGATTGTTTGCCTTGGGAAATATGGGGCGAAAGCCATCCATTGTCAAGAAAAGATCATTTATAGTCACTCATGCCTAGAAAAGCCTTATTACTCGGTTTAAATGCTTTTATAATCCCATTATCGAATTTATTTTAAATTGTTTTTACATTTTTTTATTAAAACATATTGTAATTGATTGTTTGCCTCGGGAAACATGGAGCCAAACCCATCCATTGTCAAGAATAGATCATTTATAGTAACTTATGCCTAGAAAAGCCTTATTACTCGGTTTAAATGCTTTTATAATCCCATTACTGAATTTATTTTGAATTGTTTTTACATTTTTTGATTAAAACAGATTGTAATTGATTGTTTGCCTCGGGAAACATGGAGCGAAAGCCATCCATTGTCAAGAAAAGATTATTTATAGTCACTCATGCCTAGAAAAGGCTTATTACTTAGTTTAAATGCGTTTATAATCCCATTATTGAATTTATTTTGAATTGTTTTTACATTTTTGATTAAAACAGATTGTAATTGATTGTTTGCCTCGGGAAATATGGGGCGAAAGCCATCCATTGTCAAGAAAAGATCATTTATAGTCACTCATGCCTAGAAAAGCCTTATTACTCGGTTTAAATGCCTTTATAATCCCATTATTGAATTTATTTTGAATTGTTTTTACATTTTTTCATTAAAACATATTGTAATTGATTGTTTGCCTCCGGAAATATGGAGGGAAAGCCATCCATTGTCAAGAAAAGATCATTTATAGTCACTCATGCCTAGAAAAGCCTTATTACTCGGTTTAAATGCCTTTATAATCCCATTATTGAATTTATTTTGAATTGTTTTTACATTTTTTGATTAAAACAGATTGTAATTGATTGTTTGCCTCGGGAAACATGGAGCGAAAGCCATCCATTGTCAAGAAAAGATCATTTATAGTCACTCATGCCTAGAAAAGCCTTATTACTCGGTTTAAATGCCTTTATAATCCCATTATTGAATTTGTTTTGAATTTTTTTTTAAATTTTTTGATTAAAACATATTGTAATTGATTGTTTGCCTCGGGAAACATGGAGCAAAACCCATCCATTGTCAAGAATAGATCATTTATAGTCACTTATGCCTAGAAAAGCCTTATTACTCGGTTTAAATGCTTTTATAATCCCATTATTGAAGTTATTTTGAATTGTTTTTACATTTTATGATTAAAACAGATTGTAATTGATTGTTTGCCTCGGGAAACATGGAGAGAAAGCCATTCATTATCAAGAAAAGATCATTTATAGTCACTCATGCCTAGAAAAGCCTTATTACTTAGTTTAAATGCGTTTATAATCCCATTATTGAATTTATTTTGAATTGTTTTTACATTTTTTGATTAAAACAGATTGTAATTGATTGTTTGCCTCGGGAAACATGGAGCGAAAGCCATCCATTGTCAAGAAAAGATCATTTATAGTCACTCATGCCTAGAAAAGCCTTATTACTCGGTTTAAATGCCTTTATAATCCCATTATCGAATTTATTTTGAATTTTTTTTACATTTTTTGATTAAAACATATTGTAATTGATTGTTTGCCTTGGGAAATATGGGGCGAAAGCCATCCATTGTCAAGAAAAGATCATTTATAGTCACTCATGCCTAGAAAAGCCTTATTACTCGGTTTAAATCCCTTTATAATCCCATTATTGAATTTTTTTTGAATTTTTTTTACATTTTTTGATTAAAACATATTGTAATTGATTGTTTGCCTCGGGAAATATGGGGCGAAAGCCATCCATTGTCAAGAAAAGATCATTTATAGTCACTCATGCCTAGAAAAGCCTTATTACTCGGTTTAAATGCCTTTATAATCCCATTATTGAATTTATTTTGAATTGTTTTTACATTTTTTGATTAAAACATATTGTAATTGATTGTTTGCCTCCGGAAATATGGAGGGAAAGCCATCCATTGTCAAGAAAAGATCATTTATAGTCACTCATGCCTAGAAAAGCCTTATTACTCGGTTTAAATGCCTTTATAATCCCATTATTGAATTTATTTTGAATTGTTTTTACATTTTTTGATTAAAACAGATTGTAATTGATTGTTTGCCTCGGCAAACATGGAGCGAAAGCCATCCATTGTCAAGAAAAGATCATTTATAGTCACTCATGCCTAGAAAAGCCTTATTACTCGGTTTAAATGCCTTTATAATCCAATTATTGAATTTGTTTTGAATTTTTTTTTAAATTTTTTGATTAAAACATATTGTAATTGATTGTTTGCCTCGGGAAACATGGAGCAAAACCCATCCATTGTCAAGAATAGATCATTTATAGTCACTTATGCCTAGAAAAGCCTTATTACTCGGTTTAAATGCTTTTATAATCCCATTATTGAAGTTATTTTGAATTGTTTTTACATTTTATGATTAAAACAGATTGTAATTGATTGTTTGCCTCGGGAAACATGGAGAGAAAGCCATTCATTATCAAGAAAAGATCATTTATAGTCACTCATGCCTAGAAAAGCCTTATTACTTAGTTTAAATGCGTTTATAATCCCATTATTGAATTTATTTTGAATTGTTTTTACATTTTTGATTAAAACAGATTGTAATTGATTGTTTGCCTCGGGAAATATGGGGCGAAAGCCATCCATTGTCAAGAAAAGATCATTTATAGTCACTCATGCCTAGAAAAGCCTTATTACTCGGTTTAAATGCCTTTATAATCCCATTATTGAATTTATTTTGAATTGTTTTTACATTTTTTGATTAAAACATACTGTAATTGATTGTTTGCCTCCGGAAATATGGAGGGAAAGCCATCCATTGTCAAGAAAAGATCATTTATAGTCACTCATGCCTAGAAAAGCCTTATTACTCGGTTTAAATGCCTTTATAATCCCATTATTGAATTTATTTTGAATTGTTTTTATATTTTTTGATTAAAACAGATTGTAATTGATTGTTTGCCTCGGGAAACATGGAGCGAAAGCCATCCATTGTCAAGAAAAGATCATTTATAGTCACTCATGCCTAGAAAAGCCTTATTACTCGGTTTAAATGCCTTTATAATCCCATTATTGAATTTGTTTTGAATTTTTTTTTAAATTTTTTGATTAAAACATATTGTAATTGATTGTTTGCCTCGGGAAACATGGAGCAAAACCCATCCATTGTCAAGAATAGATCATTTATAGTCACTTATGCCTAGAAAAGCCTTATTACTCGGTTTAAATGCTTTTATAATCCCATTATTGAAGTTATTTTGAATTGTTTTTACATTTTATGATTAAAACAGATTGTAATTGACTGTTTGCCTCGGGAAACATGGAGAGAAAGCCATTCATTATCAAGAAAAGATCATTTATAGTCACTCATGCCTAGAAAAGCCTTATTACTTAGTTTAAATGCGTTTATAATCCCATTATTGAATTTATTTTGAATTGTTTTTACATTTTTTGATTAAAACAGATTGTAATTGATTGTTTGCCTCGGGAAACATGGAGCAAAAGCCATCCATTGTCAAGAAAAGATCATTTATAGTCCATCATGCCTAGAAAAGCCTTATTACTCGGTTTAAATGCCTTTATAATCCCATTATTGAATTTATTATGAATTTTTTTTACATTTTTTGATTAAAACAGATTGTAATTGTTTGTGTGCCTCGGGAAACATGGAGCAAAACCCATCCATTGTCAAGAATAGATCATTTGTAGTCACTTATGCCTAAAAAAGCCTTATTTCTCGGTTTAAATCCCTTTATAATCCCATTATTGAATTTATTTTGAATTTTTTTTACATTTTTTGATTAAAACATATTGTAATTGATTATTTGCCTCGGGAAATATGGAGCGAAAGCCATCCATTGTCAAGAAAAGATCATTTATAGTCACTCATGCCTAGAAAAGCCTTATTACTCGGTTTAAATGCCTTTATAATCCCATTATTGAATTTATTTTGAATTGTTTTTACATTTTTTGATTAAAACAGATTGTAATTGATTGTTTGCCTCGGGAAACATGGAGCGAAAGCCATCCATTGTCAAGAAAAGATCATTTATAGTCACTCATGCCTAGAAAAGCCTTATTACTCGGTTTAAATGCCTTTATAATCCCATTATCGAATTTATTTTGAATTTTTTTTACATTTTTTGATTAAAACATATTGTAATTGATTGTTTGCCTTGGGAAATATGGGGCGACAGCCATCCATTGTCAAGAAAAGATCATTTATAGTCACTCATGCCTAGAAAAGCCTTATTACTCGGTTTAAATCCCTTTATAATCCCATTATTGAATTTATTTTGAATTTTTTTTACATTTTTTGATTAAAACATATTGTAATTGATTGTTTGCATCGGGAAATATGGGGCGAAAGCCATCCATTGTCAAGAAAAGATCATTTATAGTCACTCATGCCTAGAAAAGCCTTATTACTCGGTTTAAATGCTTTTATAATCCCATTATCGAATTTATTTTAAATTGTTTGTACATTTTTTTATTAAAACATATTGTAATTGATTGTTTGCCTCGGGAAACATGGAGCCAAACCCATCCATTGTCAAGAATAGATCATTTATAGTAACTTATGCCTAGAAAAGCCTTATTACTCGGTTTAAATGCTTTTATAATCCCATTACTGAATTTATTTTGAATTGTTTTTACATTTTTTGATTAAAACAGATTGTAATTGATTGTTTGCCTCGGGAAACATGGAGCGAAAGCCATCCATTGTCAAGAAAAGATTATTTATAGTCACTCATGCCTAGAAAAGGCTTATTACTTAGTTTAAATGCGTTTATAATCCCATTATTGAATTTATTTTGAATTGTTTTTACATTTTTGATTAAAACAGATTGTAATTGATTGTTTGCCTCGGGAAATATGGGGCGAAAGCCATCCATTGTCAAGAAAAGATCATTTATAGTCACTCATGCCTAGAAAAGCCTTATTACTCGGTTTAAATGCCTTTATAATCCCATTATTGAATTTATTTTGAATTGTTTTTACATTTTTTCATTAAAACATATTGTAATTGATTGTTTGCCTCCGGAAATATGGAGGGAAAGCCATCCATTGTCAAGAAAAGATCATTTATAGTCACTCATGCCTAGAAAAGCCTTATTACTCGGTTTAAATGCCTTTATAATCCCATTATTGAATTTATTTTGAATTGTTTTTACATTTTTTGATTAAAACAGATTGTAATTGATTGTTTGCCTCGGGAAACATGGAGCGAAAGCCATCCATTGTCAAGAAAAGATCATTTATAGTCACTCATGCCTAGAAAAGCCTTATTACTCGGTTTAAATGCCTTTATAATCCCATTATTGAATTTGTTTTGAATTTTTTTTTAAATTTTTTGATTAAAACATATTGTATTTGATTGTTTGCCTCGGGAAACATGGAGCAAAACCCATCCATTGTCAAGAATAGATCATTTATAGTCACTTATGCCTAGAAAAGCCTTATTACTCGGTTTAAATGCTTTTATAATCCCATTATTGAAGTTATTTTGAATTGTTTTTACATTTTATGATTAAAACAGATTGTAATTGATTGTTTGCCTCGGGAAACATGGAGAGAAAGCCATTCATTATCAAGAAAAGATCATTTATAGTCACTCATGCCTAGAAAAGCCTTATTACTTAGTTTAAATGCGTTTATAATCCCATTATTGAATTTATTTTGAATTATTTTTACATTTTTTGATTAAAACATATTGTAATTGATTGTTTGCCTCGAGAAACATGGAGCGAAAGCTATCCATTGTCAAGAAAAGATCATTTATAGTCACTCATGCCTAGAAAAGCCTTATTACTCGGTTTAAATGCCTTTATAATCCAATTATTGAATTTGTTTTGAATTTTTTTTACATTTTTTGATTAAAACAGATTGTAATTGTTTGTTTGCCTCGGGAAACATGGAGCAAACCCCATCCATTGTCAAGAATAGATCATTTATAGTCACTTATGCCTAAAAAAGCCTTATTACTCGGTTTAAATGCCTTTATAATTCCATTATTGAATTTTTTTTGAATTTTTTTTACATTTTTTGATTAAAACATATTGTAATTGATTGTTTGCCTTCGGAAATATGGGGCGAAAGCCATCCATTGTCAAGAAAAGATCATTTATAGTCACTCATGCCTAGAAAAGCCTTATTACTCGGTTTAAATGCCTTTATAATCCCATTATTGAATTTATTTGGAATTGTTTTTACATTTTTTGATTAAAACAGATTGTAATTGATTGTTTGCCTCGGGAAACATGAAGCGAAAGCCATCCATTGTCAAGAAAAGATCATTTATAGTCACTCATGCCTAGAAAAGCCTTATTACTCGGTTTAAATGCCTTTATAATCCCATTATTGAATTTGTTTTGAATTTTTTTTACATTTTTTGATTAAAACAGATTGTAATTGTTTGTTTGCCTCGGGAAACATGGAGCAAACCCCATCCATTGTCAAGAATAGATCATTTATAGTCACTTATGCCTAAAAAAGCCTTATTACTCGGTTTAAATGCCTTTATAATTCCATTATTGAATTTATTTTGAATTGTTTTTACATTTTTTCGTTAAAACATATTGTAATTGATTGTTTGCCTCGGGAAACATGGAGAGAAAGCCATTCATTATCAAGAAAAGATCATTTATAGTCACTCATGCCTAGAAAAGCCTTATTACTTAGTTTAAATGCGTTTATAATCCGATTATTGAATTTATTTTGAATTGTTTTTACATTTTTTGATTAAAACAGATTGTAATTGATTGTTTGCCTCGGGAAATATGGGGCGAAAGCCATCCATTGTCAAGAAAAGATCATTTATAGTCACTCATGCCTAGAAAAGCCTTATTACTCGGTTTAAATGCCTTTATAATCCCATTATTGAATTTATTTTGAATTGTTTTTACATTTTTTGATTAAAACATATTGTAATTGATTGTTTGCCTCCGGAAATATGGAGGGAAAGCCATCCATTGTCAAGAAAAGATCATTTATAGTCACTCATGCCTAGAAAAGCCTTATTACTCGGTTTAAATGCCTTTATAATCCCATTATTGAATTTATTTTGAATTGTTTTTACATTTTTTGATTAAAACAGATTGTAATTGATTGTTTGCCTCAGGAAACATGGAGCGAAAGCCATCCATTGTCAAGAAAAGATCATTTATAGTCACTCATGCCTAGAAAAGCCTTATTACTCGGTTTAAATGCCTTTATAATCCCATTATTGAATTTGTTTTGAATTTTTTTTTAAATTTTTTGATTAAAACATATTGTAATTGATTGTTTGCCTCGGGAAACATGGAGCAAAACCCATCCATTGTCAAGAATAGATCATTTATAGCCACTTATGCCTAGAAAAGCCTTATTACTCGGTTTAAATGCTTTTATAATCCCATTATTGAAGTTATTTTGAATTGTTTTTACATTTTATGATTAAAACAGATTGTAATTGATTGTTTGCCTCGGGAAACATGGAGAGAAAGCCATTCATTATCAAGAAAAGATCATTTATAGTCACTCATGCCTAGAAAAGCCTTATTACTTAGTTTAAATGCGTTTATAATCCCATTATTGAATTTATTTTGAATGGTTTTTATATTTTTGATTAAAACAGATTGTAATTGATTGTTTGCCTCGGGAAATATGGGGCGAAAGCCATCCATTGTCAAGAAAAGATCATTTATAGTCACTCATGCCTAGAAAAGCCTTATTACTCGGTTTAAATGCCTTTATAATCCCATTATTGAATTTATTTTGATTTGTTTTTACATTTTTTGATTAAAACATATTGTAATTGATTGTTTGCCTCCGGAAATATGGAGGGAAAGCCATCCATTGTCAAGAAAAGATCATTTATAGTCACTCATGCCTAGAAAAGCCTTATTACTCGGTTTAAATGCCTTTATAATCCCATTATTGAATTTATTTTGAATTGTTTTTACATTTTTTGATTAAAACAGATTGTATTTGATTGTTTGCCTCGGGAAACATGGAGCGAAAGCCATCCATTGTCAAGAAAAGATCATTTATAGTCACTCATGCCTAGAAAAGCCTTATTACTCGGTTTAAATGCCTTTATAATCCCATTATTGAATTTGTTTTGAATTTTTTTTTAAATTTTTTGATTAAAACATATTGTAATTGATTGTTTGCCTCGGGAAACATGGAGCAAAACCCATCCATTGTCAAGAATAGATCATTTGTAGTCACTTATGCCTAAAAAAGCCTTATTACTCGGTTTAAATCCCTTTATAATCCCATTATTGAATTTATTTTGAATTTTTTTTACATTTTTTGATTAAAACATATTGTAATTGATTGTTTGCCTCGGGAAATATGGAGCGAAAGCCATCCATTGTCAAGAAAAGATCATTTATAGTCACTCATGCCTAGAAAAGCCTTATTACTCGGTTTAAATGCCTTTATAATCCCATTATTGAATTTATTTTGAATTGTTTTTACATTTTTTGATTAAAACAGATTGTAATTGATTGTTTGCCTCGGGAAACATGGAGCGAAAGCCATCCATTGTCAAGAAAAGATCATTTATAGTCACTCATGCCTAGAAAAGCCTTATTACTCGGTTTAAATGCCTTTATAATCCCATTATCGAATTTATTTTGAATTTTTTTTACATTTTTTGATTAAAACATATTGTAATTGATTGTTTGCCTTGGGAAATATGGGGCGAAAGCCATCCATTGTCAAGAAAAGATCATTTATAGTCACTCATGCCTAGAAAAGCCTTATTACTCGGTTTAAATCCCTTTATAATCCCATTATTGAATTTATTTTGAATTTTTTTTACATTTTTTGATTAAAACATATTGTAATTGATTGTTTGCCTCGGGAAATATGGGGCGAAAGCCATCCATTGTCAAGAAAAGATCATTTATAGTCACTCATGCCTAGAAAAGCCTTATTACTCGGTTTAAATGCTTTTATAATCCCATTATCGAATTTATTTTAAATTGTTTTTACATTTTTTTATTAAAACATATTGTAATTGATTGTTTGCCTCGGGAAACATGGAGCCAAACCCATCCATTGTCAAGAATAGATCATTTATAGTAACTTATGCCTAGAAAAGCCTTATTACTCGGTTTAAATGCTTTTATAATCCCATTACTGAATTTATTTTGAATTGTTTTTACATTTTTTGATTAAAACAGATTGTAATTGATTGTTTGCCTCGGGAAACATGGAGCGAAAGCCATCCATTGTCAAGAAAAGATTATTTATAGTCACTCATGCCTAGAAAAGGCTTATTACTTAGTTTAAATGCGTTTATAATCCCATTATTGAATTTATTTTGAATTGTTTTTACATTTTTGATTAAAACAGATTGTAATTGATTGTTTGCCTCGGGAAATATGGGGCGAAAGCCATCCATTGTCAAGAAAAGATCATTTATAGTCACTCATGCCTAGAAAAGGCTTATTACTCGGTTTAAATGCCTTTATAATCCCATTATTGAATTTATTTTGAATTGTTTTTACATTTTTTCATTAAAACATATTGTAATTGATTGTTTGCCTCCGGAAATATGGAGGGAAAGCCATCCATTGTCAAGAAAAGATCATTTATAGTCACTCATGCCTAGAAAAGCCTTATTACTCGGTTTAAATGCCTTTATAATCCCATTATTGAATTTATTTTGAATTGTTTTTACATTTTTTGATTAAAACAGATTGTAATTGATTGTTTGCCTCGGGAAACATGGAGCGAAAGCCATCCATTGTCAAGAAAAGATCATTTATAGTCACTCATGCCTAGAAAAGCCTTATTACTCGGTTTAAATGCCTTTATAATCCCATTATTGAATTTGTTTTGAATTTTTTTTTAAATTTTTTGATTAAAACATATTGTAATTGATTGTTTGCCTCGGGAAACATGGAGCAAAACCCATCCATTGTCAAGAATAGATCATTTATAGTCACTTATGCCTAGAAAAGCCTTATTACTCGGTTTAAATGCTTTTATAATCCCATTATTGAAGTTATTTTGAATTGTTTCTCCATTTTATGATTAAAACAGATTGTAATTGATTGTTTGCCTCGGGAAACATGGAGAGAAAGCCATTCATTATCAAGAAAAGATCATTTATAGTCACTCATGCCTAGAAAAGCCTTATTACTTAGTTTAAATGCGTTTATAATCCCATTATTGAATTTATTTTGAATTGTTTTTACATTTTTTGATTAAAACAGATTGTAATTGATTGTTTGCCTCGGGAAACATGGAGCGAAAGCCATCCATTGTCAAGAAAAGATCATTTATAGTCACTCATGCCTAGAAAAGCCTTATTACTCGGTTTAAATGCCTTTATAATCCCATTATTGAATTTGTTTTGAATTTTTTTTACATTTTTTGATTAAAACAGATTGTAATTGTTTGTTTGCCTCGGGAAACATGGAGCAAACCCCATCCATTGTCAAGAATAGATCATTTATAGTCACTTATGCCTAAAAAAGCCTTATTACTCGGTTTAAATGCCTTTATAATTCCATTATTGAATTTTTTTTGAATTTTTTTTACATTTTTTGATTAAAACATATTGTAATTGATTGTTTGCCTTCGGAAATATGGGGCGAAAGCCATCCATTGTCAAGAAAAGATCATTTATAGTCACTCATGCCTAGAAAAGCCTTATTACTCGGTTTAAATGCCTTTATAATCCCATTATTGAATTTATTTTGAATTGTTTTTACATTTTTTGATTAAAACAGATTGTAATTGATTGTTTGCCTCGGGAAACATGAAGCGAAAGCCATCCATTGTCAAGAAAAGATCATTTATAGTCACTCATGCCTAGAAAAGCCTTATTACTCGGTTTAAATGCCTTTATAATCCCATTATCGAATTTGTTTTGAATTTTTTTTACATTTTTTGATTAAAACAGATTGTAATTGTTTGTTTGCCTCGGGAAACATGGAGCAAACCCCATCCATTGTCAAGAATAGATCATTTATAGTCACTTATGCCTAAAAAAGCCTTATTACTCGGTTTAAATGCCTTTATAATTCCATTATTGAATTTATTTTGAATTGTTTTTACATTTTTTCGTTAAAACATATTGTAATTGATTGTTTGCCTCGGGAAACATGGAGAGAAAGCCATTCATTATCAAGAAAAGATCATTTATAGTCACTCATGCCTAGAAAAGCCTTATTACTTAGTTTAAATGCGTTTATAATCCGATTATTGAATTTATTTTGAATTGTTTTTACATTTTTTGATTAAAACAGATTGTAATTGATTGTTTGCCTCGGGAAATATGGGGCGAAAGCCATCCATTGTCAAGAAAAGATCATTTATAGTCACTCATGCCTAGAAAAGCCTTATTACTCGGTTTAAATGCCTTTATAATCCCATTATTGAATTTATTTTGAATTGTTTTTACATTTTTTGATTAAAACATATTGTAATTGATTGTTTGCCTCGGGAAACATGGAGCAAAACCCATCCATTGTCAAGAATAGATCATTTATAGCCACTTATGCCTAGAAAAGCCTTATTACTCGGTTTAAATGCTTTTATAATCCCATTATTGAAGTTATTTTGAATTGTTTTTACATTTTATGATTAAAACAGATTGTAATTGATTGTTTGCCTCGGGAAACATGGAGAGAAAGCCATTCATTATCAAGAAAAGATCATTTATAGTCACTCATGCCTAGAAAAGCCTTATTACTTAGTTTAAATGCGTTTATAATCCCATTATTGAATTTATTTTGAATGGTTTTTATATTTTTGATTAAAACAGATTGTAATTGATTGTTTGCCTCGGGAAATATGGGGCGAAAGCCATCCATTGTCAAGAAAAGATCATTTATAGTCACTCATGCCTAGAAAAGCCTTATTACTCGGTTTAAATGCCTTTATAATCCCATTATTGAATTTATTTTGATTTGTTTTTACATTTTTTGATTAAAACATATTGTAATTGATTGTTTGCCTCCGGAAATATGGAGGGAAAGCCATCCATTGTCAAGAAAAGATCATTTATAGTCACTCATGCCTAGAAAAGCCTTATTACTCGGTTTAAATGCCTTTATAATCCCATTATTGAATTTATTTTGAATTGTTTTTACATTTTTTGATTAAAACAGATTGTAATTGATTGTTTGCCTCGGGAAACATGGAGCGAAAGCCATCCATTGTCAAGAAAAGATCATTTATAGTCACTCATGCCTAGAAAAGCCTTATTACTCGGTTTAAATGCCTTTATAATCCCATTATTGAATTTGTTTTGAATTTTTTTTTAAATTTTTTGATTAAAACATATTGTAATTGATTGTTTGCCTCGGGAAACATGGAGCAAAACCCATCCATTGTCAAGAATAGATCATTTATAGTCACTTATGCCTAGAAAAGCCTTATTACTCGGTTTAAATGCTTTTATAATCCCATTATTGAAGTTATTTTGAATTGTTTTTACATTTTATGATTAAAACAGATTGTAATTGATTGTTTGCCTCGGGAAACATGGAGAGAAAGCCATTCATTATCAAGAAAAGATCATTTATAGTCACTCATGCCTAGAAAAGCCTTATTACTTAGTTTAAATGCGTTTATAATCCCATTATTGAATTTATTTTGAATTGTTTTTACATTTTTTGATTAAAACAGATTGTAAGTGATTGTTTGCCTCAGGAAACATGGAGCGAAAGCCATCCATTGTCAAGAAAAGATCATTTATAGTCACTCATGCCTAGAAAAGCCTTATTACTCGGTTTAAATGCCTTTATAATCCCATTATTGAATTTATTATGAATTTTTTTTACATTTTTTGATTAAAACAGATTGTAATTGTTTGTGTGCCTCGGGAAACATGGAGCAAAACCCCTCCATTGTCAAGAATAGATCATTTGTAGTCACTTATGCCTAAAAAAGCCTTATTACTCGGTTTAAATCCCTTTATAATCCCATTATTGAATTTATTTTAAATTTTTTTTACATTTTTTGATTAAAACATATTGTAATTGATTGTTTGCCTCGGGAAATATGGAGCGAAAGCCATCCATTGTCAAGAAAAGATCATTTATAGTCACTCATGCCTAGAAAAGCCTTATTACTCGGTTTAAATGCCTTTATAATCCCATTATTGAATTTATTTTGAATTGTTTTTACATTTTTTGATTAAAACATATTGTAATTGATTGTTTGCCTCGGGAAACATGGAGCGAAAGCCATCCATTGTCAAGAAAAGATCATTTATAGTCACTCATGCCTAGAAAAGCCTTATTACTCGGTTTAATTGCCTTTATAATCCCATTATTGAATTTGTTTTGAATTTTTTTTACATTTTTTGATTAAAACAGATTGTAATTGTTTGTTTGCCTCGGGAAACATGGAGCAAACCCCATCCATTGTCAAGAATAGATCATTTATAGTCACTTATGCCTAAAAAAGCCTTATTACTCGGTTTAAATGCCTTTATAATTCCATTATTCAATTTATTTTGAATTTTTTTTACATTTTTTGATTAAAACATATTGTAATTGATTGTTTGCCTCGGGAAATATTGGGCGAAAGCCATCCATTGTCAAGAAAATATCATATATAGTCACTCATGCCTAGAAAAGCCTTCTTACTCGGTTTAAATGCCTTTATAATCCCATTATTGAATTTATTTTGAATTGTTTTTACATTTTTTGATTAAAACAGATTGTAATTGATTGTTTGCCTCGGGAAACATGGAGCGAAAGCCATCCATTGTCAAGAAAAGATCATTTATAGTCACTCATTCCTAGAAAAGCCTTATTACTCGGTTTAAATGCCTTTATAATCCCATTATTGAATTTGTTTTGAATTTTTTTTACATTTTTTGATTAAAACAGATTGTAATTGTTTGTTTGCCTCGGGAAACATGGAGCAAACCCCATCCATTGTCAAGAATAGATCATTTATAGTCACTTATGCCTAAAAAAACCTTATTACTCGGTTTAAATGCCTTTATAATTCCATTATTGAATTTATTTTGAATTTTTTTTACATTTTTTGATTAAAACATATTGTAATTGATTGTTTGCCTTCGGAAATTTGGGGCGAAAGCCATCCATTGTCAAGAAAAGATCATTTATAGTCACTCATGCCTAGAAAAGCCTTATTACTCGGTTTAAATGCCTTTATAATCCCATTATTGAATTTATTTTGAATTGTTTTTACATTTTTTGGTTAAAACAGATTGTAATTGATTGTTTGCCTCGGGAAACATGGAGCGAAAGCCATCCATTGTCAAGAAAAGATCATTTATAGTCACTCATGCCTAGAAAAGCCTTATTACTCGGTTTAAATGCCTTTATAATCCCATTATTGAATTTGTTTTGAATTTTTTTTACATTTTTTGATTAAAACAGATTGTAATTGATTGTTTGCCTCGGGAAACATGGAGCAAAACCCATCCATTGTCGAGTATAGATCATTTATAGTTACTTATGCCTAGAAAAGCCTTCTTACTCGGTTTAAATGCTTTTATAATCCCATTATTGAATTTATTTTGAATTGTTTTTACATTTTTTGATTAAAACAGATTGTAATTGATTGTTTGCCTCGGGAAACATGGAGCGAAAGCCATCCATTGTCAAGAAAAGATTATTTATAGTCACTCATGCCTAGAAAAACCTTATTACTTAGTTTAAATGCTTTTATAATCCCATTATTGAATTTATTTTGAATTCTTTTTACATTTTTTGATTAAAACAGATTGTAATTGATTGTTTGCCTCGGGAAACATGAAGCGAAAGCCATCCATCGTCAAGAAAAGCTCATTTATAGTCACTCATACCTAGAAAATCCTTAATACTCGTTTTAAATGCTTTTATAATCCCATAATTGAATTTAATTTGAATCTTTTTAAATTTTTTGATTAAAACAGATTCTAATTGATTGTTTGCCTCGGGAAACGTGGAGTGATAGCCATCCATTGTCAAGAAAAGATCATTTATAGTCACTCATGCCTAGAAAAGCCTTATTACTCGGTTTAAATGCCTTTATAATCCCATTATTGAATTTATTTTGAAATGTTTTTACATTTTTTGATTAAAACAGATTGTAATTGATTGTTTGCCTCGGGAAACATGGAGCGAAAGCCATCCATTGTCAAGAATAGATCATTTATAGTCAGTTATGCCTAGAAAAGCCTTATTACTCGGTTTAAATGCTTTTATAATCCCATTATTGAATTTATTTTGAATTGTTTTTACATTTTTTGATTAAAATAGATTGTAATTGATTGTTTGCCTCATGAAATATGGAGCGAAAGCCATCCATTGTCAAGAAAAGATCATTTATAGTCCCTCATGCCTAGAAAAGCCTTATTACTCGGTTTAAATGCCTTTATAATCCCATTATTGAATTTATTTTGAATTGTTTTTACATTTTTTGATTAAAACAGATTGTAATTGATTGTTTGCCTCGGGAAACATGGAGCGAAAGCCATCCATTGTCAAGAAAAGATCATTTATAGCCACTCATGCCTAGAAAAGCCTTATTACTCGGTTTAAATGCCTTTATAATCCCATTATTGAAAGTATTTTGAATTGTTTTTAGATTTTTTGATTAAAACAGATTGTAATTGATTGTTTGCCTCGGGAAACATGGAGTGAAAACCATCCATTGTCAAGAAAAGATCATTTATAGTCACTCATGCCTAGAAAAGCCTTATTACTCGGTTTAAATGCCTTTATAATCCCATTATTGAATTTATTTTGAATTGTTTTTACATTTTTTGATTAAAACATATTGTAATTGATTGTTTGCCTCCGGAAATATGGAGCGAAAGCCATCCATTGTCAAGAAAAGATCATTTATAGTCACTCATGCATAGAAAAGCCTTATTACTCGGTTTAAATGCATTTATAATCCCATTATTGAATTTATTTTGAATTGTTTTTACATTTTTTGATTAAAACAGATTGTAATTGATTGTTTGCCTCGGGAAACATGGAGCGAAAGCCATCCATTGTCAAGAAAAGATCATTTATAGTCACTCATGCCTAGAAAAGCCTTATTACTTAGTTTAAATGCCTTTATAATCCCATTATTGAATTTATTTTAAATTGTTTTTACATTTTTTGATTAAAACAGATTGTAATTGATTGTTTGCCTCGGGAAGCATGGAGCGAAAGCCAGCCATTGTCAAGAAAAGATCATTTATAGTCACTCATGCCTAGAAAAGCCTTATTACTCGGTTTGAATGCCTTTATAATCCCATTATTGAATTTATTTTGAATTGTTTTTACATTTTTTTGATTAAAACATATTGTAATTGATTGTTTGCCTCCGGAAATATGGATGGAAAGCCATCCATTGTCAAGAAAAGATCATTTATAGTCACTCATGCCTAGAAAAGCCTTATTACTCGGTTTAAATGCCTTTATAATCCCATTATTGAATTTATTTTGAATTGTTTTTACATTTTTTGATTAAAACAGATTGTAATTGATACTTTGCCTCGGGAAACATGGAGCGAAAGCCATCCATTGTCAAGAAAAGATCATTTATAGTCACTCATGCCTAGAAAAGCCTTATTACTCGGTTTAAATGCCTTTATAATCCCATTATTGAATTTGTTTTGAATTTTTTTTTAAATTTTTTGATTAAAACATATTGTAATTGATTGTTTGCCTCGGGAAACATGGAGCGAAAGCCATCCATTGTCAAGAAAAGATCATTTATAGTCACTCATGCCTAGAAAAGCCTTATTACTCGGTTTAAATGCCTTTATAATCCCATTATTGAATTTGTTTTGAATTTTTTTTTAAATTTTTTGATTAAAACATATTGTAATTGATTGTTTGCCTCGGGAAACATGGAGCAAAACCCATCCATTGTCAAAAATAGATCATTTATAGTCACTTATGCCTAGAAAAGCATTATTACTCGGTTTAAATGCTTTTATAATCCCATTATTGAAGTTAATTTGAATTGTTTTTACATTTTATGATTAAAACAGATTGTAATTGATTGTTTGCCTCGGGAAACATGGAGCCAAAGCCATCCATTGTCAAGAAAAGATCATTTATAGTCACTCATGCCTAGAAAAGCCTTATTACTCGGTTTCAATGCCTTTATAATCCCATTATTGAATTTATTTTGAATTGTTTTTACATTTTTTGATTAAAACATATTGTAATTGATTGTTTGCCTCAGGAAACATGGAGTGAAAGCCATCCATTGTCATGAAAAGATCATGTATAGTCACTCATGCCTAGAAAAGCCTTATTACTCGGTTTAAATGCCTTTATAATCCAATTATCGAATTTATATTAAATTGTTTTTACATTTTTTGATTAAAATATATTGTAATTGATTGTTTGCCTCGGGAAACATGGAGCCAAACCCATCCATTGTCAAGAATAGATCATTTATAGTCACTTATGCCTAGAAAAGCCTTATTACTCGGTTTAAATGCTTTTATAATCCCATTATTGAATTTATTTTCAATTTTTTTTACATTTTATGATTAAAACAGATTGTAATTGATTGTTTGCCTCGGGAAATATGGGGCGAAAGCCATCCATTGTCAAGAAAAGATCATTTATAGTCACTCATGCCTAGAAAAGCCTTATTACTCGGTTTAAATGCCTTTATAATCCCATTATTGAATTTATTTTGAATTGTTTTTACATTTTTTGATTAAAACAGATTGTAATTGATTGTTTGCCTCCGGAAACATGGAGCGAAAGCCATCCATTGTCAAGAAAAGATCATTTATAGTCACTCATGCCTAGAAAAGCCTTATTACTCGGTTTAAATGCCTTTATAATCCCATTATTCAATTTGTTTTGAATTTTTTTTAAATTTTTTGATTAAAACATATTGTAATTGATTGTTTGCCTCGGGAAACATGGAGCAAAACCCATCCATGTCAAGAATAGATCATTTATAGTCACTTATGCCTAGAAAAGCCTTATTACTCGGTTTAAATGCTTTTATAATCCCATTATTGAAGTTATTTTGAATTGTTTTTACATTTTACGATTAAAACAGATTGTAATTGATTGTTGACCTCGGGAAACATGGAGCGAAAGCCATCCATAGTCAAGAAAAGTTCATTGATAGTCACTTATGCCTAGCAAAGCCTTATTACTCGGTTTAAATGCCTTTATAATCCCATTATTGAATTTATTTTGAATTGTTTTTACATTTTTTGATTAAAACAGATTGTAATTGATTGTTTTCCTCGGGAAATATGGAGCGAAAGCCATCCATTGTCAAGAAAAGATCATTTATAGTCACTCATGCCTAGAAAAGCCTTATTACTCGGTTTAAATGCCTTTATAATCCCATTATTGAATTTATTTTGAATTGTTTTTACATTTTTTGATTAAAACATATTGTAATTGATTGTTTGCCTCAGGAAACATGGAGTGAAAGCCATCCATTGTCAAGAAAAGATCATTTATAGTCACTCATGCCTAGAAAAGTCTTATTACTCGGTTTAAATGCCTTTATAATCCCATTATCGAATTTATATTAAATTGTTTTTACATTTTTTGATTAAAACATATTGTAATTGATTGTTTGCCTCGGGAAACATGGAGCCAAACCCATCCATTGTCAAGAATAGATCATTTATAGTCACTTATGCCTAGAAAAGCCTTATTACTCGGTTTAAATGCTTTTATAATGCCATTACTGAATTTATTTTGAATTGTTTTTACATTTTTTTGATTAAAACATATTGTAATTGATTGTTTGCCTCCGGAAATATGGAGGGAAAGCCATCCATTGTCAAGAAAAGATCATTTATAGTCACTCATGCCTAGAAAAGCCTTATTACTCGGTTTAAATGCCTTTATAAATCCATTATTGAATTTATTTTGAATTGTTTTTACATTTTTTGATTAAAACAGATTGTAATTGATTGTTTGCCTCGGGAAACATGGAGCGAAAGCCATCCATTGTCATGAAAAGATCATTTATAGTCACTCATTCCAAGAAAAGCCTTATTACTCGGTTTAAATACCTTTATAATCCCATTATTGAATTTGTTTTGAATTTTTTTTTAAATTTTTTGATTAAAACATATTGTAATTGATTTTTTTCCTCGGGAAACATGGAGCAAAACCCATCCATTGTCAAGAATAGATCATTTATAGTCACTTATGCCTAGAAAAGCCTTATTACTCGGTTTAAATGCTTTTATAATCCCATTATTGAAGTTATTTTGAATTGTTTTTACATTTTATGATTAAAACAGATTGTAATTGATTGTTTGCCTCGGGAAACATGGAGAGAAAGCCATTCATTATCAAGAAAAGATCATTTATAGTCACTCATGCCAAGAAAAGCCTTATTACTCGGTTTAAATGCCTTTATAATCCCATTATTGAATTTATTATGAATTTTTTTTACATTTTTTGATTAAAACAGATTGTAATTGTTTGTGTGCCTCGGGAAACATGGAGCAAAACCCATCCATTGTCAAGAATAGATCATTTGTAGTCACTTATGCCTAGAAAAGCCTTATTACTCGGTTTAAATGCCTTTCTAATCCCATTATTGAATTTATTATGAATTTTTTTTACATTTTTTGATTAAAACAGATTGTAATTGTTTGTGTGCCTCGGGAAACATGGAGCAAAACCCATCCATTGTCAAGAATAGATCATTTGTAGTCACTTATGCCTAAAAAAGCCTTATTACTCGGTTTAAATCCCTTTATAATCCCATTATTGAATTTATTTTGAATTTTTTTTACATTTTTTGATTAAAACATATTGTAATTGATTGTTTGCCTCGGGAAATATGGAGCGAAAGCCATCCATTGTCAAGAAAAGATCATTTATAGTCACTCATGCCTAGAAAAGCCTTATTACTCGATTTAAATGCCTTTATAATCCCATTATTGAATTTATTTTGAATTGTTTTTACATTTTTTGATTAAAACAGATTGTAATTGATTGTTTGCCTCGGGAAACATGGAGCGAAAGCCATCCATTGTCAAGAAAAGATCATTTATAGTCACTCATGCCTAGAAAAGCCTTATTACTCGGTTTAAATGCCTTTATAATCCCATTATTGAATTTGTTTTGAATTTTTTTTACATTTTTTGATTAAAACAGATTGTAATTGTTTGTTTGCCTCGGGAAACATGGAGCAAACCCCATCCATTGTCAAGAATAGATCATTTATAGTCACTTATGCCTAAAAAAGCCTTATTACTCGGTTTAAATGCCTTTATAATTCCATTATTGAATTTATTTAGAATTTTTTTTACATTTTTTGATTAAAACATATTGTAATTGATTGTTTGCCTCGGGAAATATGGGGCGAAAGCCATCCATTGTCAAGAAAAGATCATTTATAGTCACTCATGCCTAGAAAAGCCTTATTACTCGGTTTAAATGCCTTTATAATCCCATTATTGAATTTATTTTGAATTGTTTTTACATTTTTTGATTAAAACAGATTGTAATTGATTGTTTGCCTCGGGAAACATGGAACGAAAGCCATCCATTGTCAAGAAAAGATCATTTATAGTCACTCATGCCTAGAAAAGCCTTATTACTCGGTTTAAATGCCTTTATAATCCCATTATTGAATTTGTTTTGAATTTTTTTTGCATTTTTTGATTAAAACAGATTGTAATTGTTTGTTTGCCTCGGGAAACATGGAGCAAACCCCATCCATTGTCAAGAATAGATCATTTATAGTCACTTATGCCTAAAAAAGCCTTATTACTCGGTTTAAATGCCTTTATAATTCCATTATTGAATTTATTTTGAATTTTTTTTACATTTTTTGATTAAAACATATTGTAATTGATTGTTTGCCTCCGGAAATATGGGGCGAAAGCCATCCATTGTCAAGAAAAGATCATTTATAGTCACTCATGCCTAGAAAAGCCTTATTACTCAGTTTAAATGCCTTTATAATCCCATTATTGAATTTATTTTGAATTGTTTTTACATTTTTTGGTTAAAACAGATTGTAAATGATTGTTAGCCTCGGGAAACATGGAGCGAAAGCCATCCATTGTCAAGAAAAGATCATTTATAGTCACTCATGCCTAGAAAAGCCTTATTACTCGGTTTAAATGCCTTTATAATCCCATTATTGAATTTGTTTTGAATTTTTTTTACATTTTTTGATTAAAACATATTATAATTGTTTGTTTGCCTCGGGAAACATGGAGCAAACCCCATCCATTGTCAAGAATAGATCATTTATAGTCACTTATGCCTAAAAAAGCCTTATTACTCGGTTTAAATGCCTTTATAATTCCATTATTGAATTTATTTTGAATTTTTTTTACATTTTTTGATTAAAACATATTGTAATTGATTGTTTGCCTCGGGAAATATGGGGCGAAAGCCATCCATTGTCAAGAAAAGATCATTTATAGTCACTCATGCCTAGAAAAGCCTTATTACTCGGTTTAAATGCCTTTATAATCCCATTATTGAATTTATTTTGAATTGTTTTTACATTTTTTTGATTAAAACATATTGTAATTGATTGTTTGCCTCCGGAAATATGGAGGGAAAGCCATCCATTGTCAAGAAAAGATCATTTATAGTCACTCATGCCTAGAAAAGCCTTATTACTCGGTTTAAATGCCTTTATAATCCCATTATTGAATTTATTTTGAATTGTTTTTACATTTTTTGATTAAAACAGATTGTAATTGATTGTTTGCCTCGGGAAACATGGAGCGAAAGCCATCCATTGTCAAGAAAAGATCATTTATAGTCACTCATGCCTAGAAAAGCCTTATTACTCGGTTTAAATGCTTTTATAATCCCATTATTGAATTTATTTTGAATTGTTTTTACATTTTTTGATTAAAACATATTGTAATTGATTGTTTGCCTCGGGAAACATGGAGCGAAAGCCATCCATTGTCAAGAAAAGATTATTTATAGTCACTCATGCCTAGAAAAGCCTTATTACTTAGTTTAAATGCTTTTATAATCCCATTATTGAATTTATTTTGAATTTTTTTTACATTTTTTGATTAAAACAGATTGTAATTGATTGTTTGCCTCGGGAAACATGGAGCGAAAGCCATCCATCGTCATGAAAAGTTAATTTATAGTCACTCATGCCTAGAAAATCCTTAATATTCGTTTTAAATGCTTTTATAATCCCATAATTGAATTTAATTTGAATCTTTTTAAATTTTTTGATTAAAACAGATTCTAATTGATTGTTTGCCTCGGGAAACGTGGAGTGATAGCCATCCATTGTCAAGAAAAGATCATTTATAGTCACTCATGCCTAGAAAAGCCTTATTACTCGGTTTAAATGCCTTTATAATCCCATTATTGAATTTATTTTGAATTGTTTTTAGATTTTTTGATTAAAACAGATTGTAATTGATTGTTTTCCTCGGGAAACATGGAGCGAAAGCCATCCATTGTCAAGAAAAGATCATTTATAGTCACTCATGCCTAGAAAAGCCTAATTACTCGGTTTAAATGCCTTTATAATCCCATTATTGAATTTATTTTGAATTGTTTTTACATTTTTTGATTAAAACATATTGTAATTGATTGTTTGCCTCGGGAAACATGGAGTGAAAACCATCCATTGTCAAGAAAAGATCATTTATAGTCACTCATGCGTAGAAAAGCCTTATTACTCGGTTTAAATGCCTTTATAATCCCATTATTGAATTTATTTTGAATTTTTTTTACATTTTTTGATTAAAACATATTGTAATTGATTGTTTGCCTCTGGAAATATGGAGCGAAAGCCATCCATTGTCAAGAAAAGATCATTTATAGTCACTCATGCCTAGAAAGCCTTATTACTCGGTTTAAATGCTTTTATAATCCCATTATTGAATTTATTTTGAATTGTTTTTACATTTTTTGATTAAAACAGATTGTAATTGATTGTTTGCCTCGGGAAACATGGAGCGAAAGCCATCCATTGTCAAGAAAACATCATTTATAGTCACTCATGCCTAGAAAAGCCTTATTACTCGGTTTAAATGCCTTTATAATCCCATTATTGAATTTGTTTTGAATTTTTTTTAAATTTTTTGATTAAAACATATTGTAATTGATTGTTTGCCTCGGGAAACATGGAGCAAAACCCATCCATGTCAAGAATAGATCATTTATAGTCACTGATGCCTAGAAAAGCCTTATTACTCGGTTTAAATGCCTTTATAATCCCATTATTGAATGTATTTTGAATTGTTTTTAGATTTTTTAATTAAAACAGATTGTAATTGATTGTTTGCCTCGGGAAACATGGAGTGAAAACCATCCATTGTCAAGAAAAGATCATTTATAGTCACTCATGCCTAGAAAAGCCTTATTACTCGGTTTAAATGCCTTTATAATCCCATTATTGAATTTATTTTGAATTTTTTTTACATTTTTTGATTAAAACATATTGTAATTGATTGTTTGCCTCCGGAAATATGGAGCGAAAGCCATCCATTGTCAAGAAAAGATCATTTATAGTCACTCATGCCTAGAAAAGCCTTATTACTCGGTTTAAATGCTTTTATAATCCCATTATTGAATTTATTTTGAATTGTTTTTACATTTTTTGATTAAAACAGATTGTAATTGATTGTTTGCCTCGGGAAACATGGAGCGAAAGCCATCCATTGTCAAGAAAAGATCATTTATAGTCACTCATGCCTAGAAAAGCCTTATTACTCGGTTTAAATGCCTTTATAATCCCATTATTGAATTTGTTTTGAATTTTTTTTAAATTTTTTGATTAAAACATATTGTAATTGATTGTTTGCCTCGGGAAACATGGAGCAAAACCCATCCATGTCAAGAATAGATCATTTATAGTCACTTATGCCTAGAAAAGCCTTATTACTCGGTTTAAATGCTTTTATAATCCCATTATTGAAGTTATTTTGAATTGTTTTTACATTTTACGATTAAAACAGATTGTAATTGATTGTTGACCTCGGGAAACATGGAGCGAAAGCCATCCATAGTCAAGAAAAGTTCATTGATAGTCACTTATGCCTAGCAAAGCCTTATTACTCGGTTTAAATGCCTTTATAATCCCATTATTGAATTTATTTTGAATTGTTTTTACATTTTTTGATTAAAACAGATTGTAATTGATTGTTTTCCTCGGGAAACACGGAGCGAAAGCCATCCATTGTCAAGAAAAGATCATTTATAGTCACTCATGCCTAGAAAAGCCTTATTACTCGGTTTAAATGCCTTTATAATCCCATTATTGAATTTGTTTTGAATTTTTTTTAAATTTTTTGTTTAAAACATATTGTAATTGATTGTTTGCCTCGGAAAACATGGAGCAAAACCCATCCATTGTCAAGAATAGATCATTTATAGTCACTTATGCCTAGAAAAGCCTTATTACTCGGTTTAAATGCTTTTATAATCCCATTATTGAAGTTATTTTGAATTGTTTTTACATTTTATGATTAAAACAGATTGTAATTGATTGTTTGCCTCGAGAAACATGGAGTGAAAGCAATTCATTGTCAAGAAAAGATCTTTTATAGTCTCTCATGCCTAGAAAAGCCTTATTACTTAATTTAAATGCTTTTATAATCCCATTATTGAATTTATTTTGAATTGTTTTTACATTTTTGATTAAAACAGATTGTAATTGATTGTTTGCCTCGTGAAAAATGGAGCGAAAGCCATCCATTGTCAAGAAAAGATCATTTATAGTCCCTCATGCCTAGAAAAGCCTTATTACTCGGTTTAAATGCCTTTATAATCCCATTATTGAATTTATTTTGAATTGTTTTTAAATTTTTTGATTAAAACAGATTGTAATTGATTGTTTGCCTCGGGAAACATGGAGCGAAAGCCATCCATTGTCAAGAAAAGATCATTTATAGCCACTCATGCCTAGAAAAGCCTTATTACTCGGTTTAAATGCCTTTATAATCCCATTATTGAATGTATTTTGAATTGTTTTTACATTTTTTGATTAAAACAGATTGTAATTGATTGTTTGCCTCGGGAAACATGTAGCGAAAACCATCCATTGTCAAGAAAAGATCATTTATAGTCACTCATGCCTAGAAAAGCCTTATTACTCGGTTTAAATGCCTTTATAATCCCATTATTGAATTTTTTTTGAATTTTTTTTACATTTTTTGATTAAAACAGATTGTAATTGATTGTTTACCTCGGGAAACATGGAGCGAAAGCCATCCATAGTCAAGAAAAGTTCATTTATAGTCACTTATGCCTAGCAAAGCCTTAATACTCGGTTTAAATGCCTTTATAATCCCATTATTGAATTTATTTTGAATTTTTTTTACATTTTTTGATTAAAACATAATGTTATTGATTGTTTGCCTCGGGAAACTTGGAGCGAAAGCCACCCATTGTCAAGAAAAGTTCATTTATAGTCACTTATGCCTAGCAAAGCCTTATTACTCGGTTTAAATGCCTTTATAATCCCATTATTGAATTTATTTTGAATTCTTTTTACATTTTTTCATTAAAACAGATTCTAAATGATTGTTTGCCTTGGGAAACTTGGAGCGAAAGCCCTCCATTGTCAAGAAAAGATCATTTATAGTCACTCATGCTGAGAAAAGCCTTATTACTCGGTTTAAATGCCTTTATAATCCCATTATTGAATTTATTTTGAATTGTTTTTACATTTTTTGATTAAAACAGATTGTAATTGATTGTTTGCCTCGGAAACATGGAGCGAAAACCATCCATTGTCAAGAAAAGATCATTTATAGTCACTCATGCCTAGCAAAGCCTTATTACTCGGTTTAAATGCCTTTATAATCCCATTATTGAAGTTATTTTGAATTGTTTTTACATTTTATGATTAAAACAGATTGTAATTGATTGTTTACCTCGGGAAACATGGAGCGAAAGCCATCCATAGTGAAGAAAAGTTCATTTATAGTCACTTATGCCTAGCAAAGCCTTATTACTCGGTTTAAATGCCTTTATAATCCCATTATTGAATTTATTTTGAATTGTTTTTACATTTTTTGATTAAAACAGATTGTAATTGATTGTTTGCCTTGGGAATCATGGAGCGAAAGCCATCCATAGTGAAGAAAAGTTCATTTATAGTCACTTACGCCTAGGAAAGCCTTATTACTCGGTTTAAATGCCTTTATAATCCCATTATTGAATTTATTTTGAATTGTTTTTACATTTTTTGATTAAAACAGATTGTAATTGATTGTTTGCCTCGGGAAACATGGAGCGAAAGCCATCCATTGTGAAGAAAAGATCATTTATAGTCACTTATGCCTAGCAAAGCCTTATTACTCGGTTTAAATGCCTTTATAATCCCATTATTGAATTTATTTTGAATTTTTTTTACATTTTTTGATTAAAACAGATTGTAATTGATTGTTTGCCTCGGGAAACATGGAGCGAAAGCCATCCATTGTCAAGAAAAGATCATTTATAGTCACTCATGCCTAGAAAAGCCTTATTACTCGGTTTAAATGCTTTTTAAATCCCATTATTGAATTTATTTTGAATTGTTTTTAGATTTTTTGATTAAAACAGATTGTAATTGATTGTTTGCCTCGGGAAACATGGAGCGAAAGCCATCCATTGTCAAGAAAGGATCATTTACAGTCACTCATGCCTAGAAAAGCCTTATTACATAGTTTAAATGCCTTTATAATCCCATTATTGAGTTTATTTTGAATTGTTTTTACATTTTTTGTTTAAAACAGATTGTAATTGATTGTTTGCCTCGGGAAATATGGAGCGAAAGCCATCCATTGTCAAGAAAAGATCATTTATAGTCACTCATGCCTAGATAAGCCTTATTACTCGGTTTAAATGCCTTTATAATCCCATTATTGAAGTTATTTTGAATTGTTTTTACATTTTATGATTAAAACAGATTGTAATTGATTGTTTGCCTCAGGAAATATGGAGCGAAAGCCATCCATTGTCAAGAAAAGATCATTTATAGTCACTCATGCCTAGAAAAGCCTTATTACTTAGTTTAAATGCCTTTATAATCCCATTATTGAATTTATTTTGAATTCTTTTTACATTTTTGATTAAAACAGATTGTAATTGATTGTTTGCCTTGTGAAATATGGAGCGAAAGCCATCCATTGTCAAGAAAAGATCATTTATAGTCCCTCATGCCTAGAAAAGCCTTATTACTCGGTTTAAATGCCTTTATAATCCCATTATTGAATTTATTTTGAATTGTTTTTACATTTTTTGATTAAAACAAATTGTAATTGATTGTTTGCCTCGGGAAACATGGAGCGAAAGCCATCCATTGTCAAGAAAAGATCATTTATAGTCACTTATGCCTAGCAAAGCCTTATTACTCGGTTTAAATGCCTTTATAATCCCATTATTGAATTTATTTTGAATTTTTTTTACATTTTTTGATTAAAACAGATTGTAATTGATTGTTTGCCTCGGGAAACATGGAGCGAAAGCCATCCATTGTCAAGAAAAGATCATTTATAGTCACTCATGCCTAGAAAAGCCTTATTACTCGGTTTAAATGCCTTTATAATCCCATTATTGAAGTTATTTTGAATTGTTCTTATATTTTTTGATTAAAACAGATTGTAATTGATTGTTTGCCTTAGGAAACTTGGAGCGAAAGCCATCCATCGTCAAGAAAAGTTCATTTATAGTCACTTATGCCTAGCAAAGCCTTATTACTCGGTTTAAATGCCTTTATAATCCCATTATTGAATTTATTTTGAATTTTTTTTACATTTTTTGATTAAAACAGATTGTAATTGATTGTTTGCCTTGGGAATCATGGAGCGAAAGCCATCCATAGTGAAGAAAAGTTCATTTATAGTCACTTACGCCTAGCAAAGCCTTATTACTCGGTTTAAATGCCTTTATAATCCCATTATTGAATTTATTTTGAATTGTTTTTACATTTTTTGATTAAAACAGATTGTAATTGATTGTTTGCCTCGGGAAACATGGAGCGAAAGCCATCCATTGTCAAGAAAAGATCATTTATAGTCACTTATGCCTAGCAAAGCCTTATTACTCGGTTTAAATGCCTTTATAATCCCATTATTGAATTTATTTTGAATTTTTTTTACATTTTTTGATTAAAACAAATTGTAATTGATTGTTTGCCTCGGGAAACATGGAGCGAAAGCCATCCATTGTCAAGAAAAGATCATTTATAGTCACTTATGCCTAGCAAAGCCTTATTACTCGGTTTAAATGCCTTTATAATCCCATTATTGAATTTATTTTGAATTTTTTTTACATTTTTTGATTAAAACAGATTGTAATTGATTGTTTGCCTCGGGAAACATGGAGCGAAAGCCATCCATTGTCAAGAAAAGATCATTTATAGTCACTCATGCCTAGAAAAGCCTTATTACTCGGTTTAAATGCCTTTATAATCCCATTATTGAAGTTATTTTGAATTGTTCTTATATTTTTTGATTAAAACAGATTGTAATTGATTGTTTGCCTTAGGAAACTTGGAGCGAAAGCCATCCATCGTCAAGAAAAGTTCATTTATAGTCACTTATGCCTAGCAAAGCCTTATTACTCGGTTTAAATGCCTTTATAATCCCATTATTGAATTTATTTTGAATTTTTTTTACATTTTTTGATTAAAACAGATTGTAATTGATTGTTTGCCTTGGGAATCATGGAGCGAAAGCCATCCATAGTGAAGAAAAGTTCATTTATAGTCACTTACGCCTAGCAAAGCCTTATTACTCGGTTTAAATGCCTTTATAATCCCATTATTGAATTTATTTTGAATTGTTTTTACATTTTTTGATTAAAACAGATTGTAATTGATTGTTTGCCTCGGGAAACATGGAGCGAAAGCCATCCATTGTCAAGAAAAGATCATTTATAGTCACTTATGCCTAGCAAAGCCTTATTACTCGGTTTAAATGCCTTTATAATCCCATTATTGAATTTATTTTGAATTTTTTTTACATTTTTTGATTAAAACAGATTGTAATTGATTGTTTGCCTCGGGAAACATGGAGCGAAAGCCATCCATTGTCAAGAAAAGATCATTTATAGTCACTCATGCCTAGAAAAGCCTTATTACTCGGTTTAAATGCTTTTTAAATCCCATTATTGAATTTATTTTGAATTGTTTTTAGATTTTTTGATTAAAACAGATTGTAATTGATTGTTTACCTCGGGAAACATGGAGCGAAATCCATCCATTGTCAAGAAAGGATCATTTACAGTCACTCATGCCTAGAAAAGCCTTTTTACATAGTTTAAATGCCTTTATAATCCCATTATTGAATTTATTTTGAATTGTTTTTACATTTTTTGATTAAAACAGATTGTAATTGATTGTTTGCCTCGGGAAACATGGAGCGAAAGCCATCCATTGTCAAGAAAAGATCATTTATAGTCACTTATGCCTAGCAAAGCCTTATTACTCGGTTTAAATGCCTTTATAATCCCATTATTGAATTTATTTTGAATTTTTTTTACATTTTTTGATTAAAACAAATTGTAATTGATTGTTTGCCTCGGGAAACATGGAGCGAAAGCCATCCATTGTCAAGAAAAGATCATTTATAGTCACTTATGCCTAGCAAAGCCTTATTACTCGGTTTAAATGCCTTTATAATCCCATTATTGAATTTGTTTTGAATTTTTTTTAAATTTTTTGTTTAAAACATATTGTAATTGATTGTTTGCCTCGGAAAACATGGAGCAAAACCCATCCATTGTCAAGAATAGATCATTTATAGTCACTTATGCCTAGAAAAGCCTTATTACTCGGTTTAAATGCTTTTATAATCCCATTATTGAAGTTATTTTGAATTGTTTTTACATTTTATGATTAAAACAGATTGTAATTGATTGTTTGCCTCGAGAAACATGGAGTGAAAGCAATTCATTGTCAAGAAAAGATCTTTTATAGTCTCTCATGCCTAGAAAAGCCTTATTACTTAATTTAAATGCTTTTATAATCCCATTATTGAATTTATTTTGAATTGTTTTTACATTTTTGATTAAAACAGATTGTAATTGATTGTTTGCCTCGTGAAAAATGGAGCGAAAGCCATCCATTGTCAAGAAAAGATCATTTATAGTCCCTCATGCCTAGAAAAGCCTTATTACTCGGTTTAAATGCCTTTATAATCCCATTATTGAATTTATTTTGAATTGTTTTTAAATTTTTTGATTAAAACAGATTGTAATTGATTGTTTGCCTCGGGAAACATGGAGCGAAAGCCATCCATTGTCAAGAAAAGATCATTTATAGCCACTCATGCCTAGAAAAGCCTTATTACTCGGTTTAAATGCCTTTATAATCCCATTATTGAATGTATTTTGAATTGTTTTTACATTTTTTGATTAAAACAGATTGTAATTGATTGTTTGCCTCGGGAAACATGTAGCGAAAACCATCCATTGTCAAGAAAAGATCATTTATAGTCACTCATGCCTAGAAAAGCCTTATTACTCGGTTTAAATGCCTTTATAATCCCATTATTGAATTTTTTTTGAATTTTTTTTACATTTTTTGATTAAAACAGATTGTAATTGATTGTTTACCTCGGGAAACATGGAGCGAAAGCCATCCATAGTCAAGAAAAGTTCATTTATAGTCACTTATGCCTAGCAAAGCCTTAATACTCGGTTTAAATGCCTTTATAATCCCATTATTGAATTTATTTTGAATTTTTTTTACATTTTTTGATTAAAACATAATGTTATTGATTGTTTGCCTCGGGAAACTTGGAGCGAAAGCCACCCATTGTCAAGAAAAGTTCATTTATAGTCACTTATGCCTAGCAAAGCCTTATTACTCGGTTTAAATGCCTTTATAATCCCATTATTGAATTTATTTTGAATTCTTTTTACATTTTTTCATTAAAACAGATTCTAAATGATTGTTTGCCTTGGGAAACTTGGAGCGAAAGCCCTCCATTGTCAAGAAAAGATCATTTATAGTCACTCATGCTGAGAAAAGCCTTATTACTCGGTTTAAATGCCTTTATAATCCCATTATTGAATTTATTTTGAATTGTTTTTACATTTTTTGATTAAAACAGATTGTAATTGATTGTTTGCCTCGGAAACATGGAGCGAAAACCATCCATTGTCAAGAAAAGATCATTTATAGTCACTCATGCCTAGCAAAGCCTTATTACTCGGTTTAAATGCCTTTATAATCCCATTATTGAAGTTATTTTGAATTGTTTTTACATTTTATGATTAAAACAGATTGTAATTGATTGTTTACCTCGGGAAACATGGAGCGAAAGCCATCCATAGTGAAGAAAAGTTCATTTATAGTCACTTATGCCTAGCAAAGCCTTATTACTCGGTTTAAATGCCT
This sequence comes from Theobroma cacao, assembly GCF_053813885.1. Lineage (NCBI taxonomy): Eukaryota > Viridiplantae > Streptophyta > Magnoliopsida > Malvales > Malvaceae > Theobroma > Theobroma cacao. The sequence goes on along the minus strand of NC_142645.1, from coordinate 27,797,873 downwards.
TTATAATCCCATTATTGAATTTATTTTGAATTGTTTTTACATTTTTTGATTAAAACAGATTGTAATTGATTGTTTGCCTTGGGAATCATGGAGCGAAAGCCATCCATAGTGAAGAAAAGTTCATTTATAGTCACTTACGCCTAGGAAAGCCTTATTACTCGGTTTAAATGCCTTTATAATCCCATTATTGAATTTATTTTGAATTGTTTTTACATTTTTTGATTAAAACATATTGTAATTGATTGTTTGCCTCGGGAAACATGGAGCGAAAGCCATCCATTGTGAAGAAAAGATCATTTATAGTCACTTATGCCTAGCAAAGCCTTATTACTCGGTTTAAATGCCTTTATAATCCCATTATTGAATTTATTTTGAATTTTTTTTACATTTTTTGATTAAAACAGATTGTAATTGATTGTTTGCCTCGGGAAACATGGAGCGAAAGCCATCCATTGTCAAGAAAAGATCATTTATAGTCACTCATGCCTAGAAAAGCCTTATTACTCGGTTTAAATGCTTTTTAAATCCCATTATTGAATTTATTTTGAATTGTTTTTAGATTTTTTGATTAAAACAGATTGTAATTGATTGTTTGCCTCGGGAAACATGGAGCGAAAGCCATCCATTGTCAAGAAAGGATCATTTACAGTCACTCATGCCTAGAAAAGCCTTATTACATAGTTTAAATGCCTTTATAATCCCATTATTGAGTTTATTTTGAATTGTTTTTACATTTTTTGTTTAAAACAGATTGTAATTGATTGTTTGCCTCGGGAAATATGGAGCGAAAGCCATCCATTGTCAAGAAAAGATCATTTATAGTCACTCATGCCTAGATAAGCCTTATTACTCGGTTTAAATGCTTTTTAAATCCCATTATTGAATTTATTTTGAATTGTTTTTAGATTTTTTGATTAAAACAGATTGTAATTGATTGTTTGCCTCGGGAAACATAGAGCGAAAGCCATCCATTGTCAAGAAAGGATCATTTACAGTCACTCATGCCTAGAAAAGCCTTATTACATAGTTTAAATGCCTTTATAATCCCATTATTGAGTTTATTTTGAATTGTTTTTACATTTTTTGTTTAAAACAGATTGTAATTGATTGTTTGCCTCGGGAAATATGGAGCGAAAGCCATCCATTGTCAAGAAAAGATCATTTATAGTCACTCATGCCTAGATAAGCCTTATTACTCGGTTTAAATGCCTTTATAATCCCATTATTGAAGTTATTTTGAATTGTTTTTACATTTTATGATTAAAACATATTGTAATTGATTGTTTGCCTCAGGAAACATGGAGCGAAAGCCATCCATTGTCAAGAAAAGATCATTTATAGTCACTCATGCCTAGAAAAGCCTTATTACTTAGTTTAAATGCCTTTATAATCCCATTATTGAATTTATTTTGAATTCTTTTTACATTTTTGATTAAAACAGATTGTAATTGATTGTTTGCCTTGTGAAATATGGAGCGAAAGCCATCCATTGTCAAGAAAAGATCATTTATAGTCCCTCATGCCTAGAAAAGCCTTATTACTCGGTTTAAATGCCTTTATAATCCCATTATTGAATTTATTTTGAATTGTTTTTACATTTTTTGATTAAAACAAATTGTAATTGATTGTTTGCCTCGGGAAACATGGAGCGAAAGCCATCCATTGTCAAGAAAAGATCATTTATAGTCACTTATGCCTAGCAAAGCCTTATTACTCGGTTTAAATGCCTTTATAATCCCATTATTGAATTTATTTTGAATTTTTTTTACATTTTTTGATTAAACCAGATTGTAATTGATTGTTTGCCTCGGGAAACATGGAGCGAAAGCCATCCATTGTCAAGAAAAGATCATTTATAGTCACTCATGCCTAGAAAAGCCTTATTACTCGGTTTAAATGCCTTTATAATCCCATTATTGAAGTTATTTTGAATTGTTCTTATATTTTTTGATTAAAACAGATTGTAATTGATTGTTTGCCTTAGGAAACTTGGAGCGAAAGCCATCCATCGTCAAGAAAAGTTCATTTATAGTCACTTATGCCTAGCAAAGCCTTATTACTCGGTTTAAATGCCTTTATAATCCCATTATTGAATTTATTTTGAATTTTTTTTACATTTTTTGATTAAAACAGATTGTAATTGATTGTTTGCCTTGGGAATCATGGAGCGAAAGCCATCCATAGTGAAGAAAAGTTCATTTATAGTCACTTACGCCTAGCAAAGCCTTATTACTCGGTTTAAATGCCTTTATAATCCCATTATTGAATTTATTTTGAATTGTTTTTACATTTTTTGATTAAAACAGATTGTAATTGATTGTTTGCCTCGGGAAACATGGAGCGAAAGCCATCCATTGTCAAGAAAAGATCATTTATAGTCACTTATGCCTAGCAAAGCCTTATTACTCGGTTTAAATGCCTTTATAATCCCATTATTGAATTTATTTTGAATTTTTTTTACATTTTTTGATTAAAACAAATTGTAATTGATTGTTTGCCTCGGGAAACATGGAGCGAAAGCCATCCATTGTCAAGAAAAGATCATTTATAGTCACTTATGCCTAGCAAAGCCTTATTACTCGGTTTAAATGCCTTTATAATCCCATTATTGAATTTATTTTGAATTTTTTTTACATTTTTTGATTAAAACAGATTGTAATTGATTGTTTGCCTCGGGAAACATGGAGCGAAAGCCATCCATTGTCAAGAAAAGATCATTTATAGTCACTCATGCCTAGAAAAGCCTTATTACTCGGTTTAAATGCCTTTATAATCCCATTATTGAAGTTATTTTGAATTGTTCTTATATTTTTTGATTAAAACAGATTGTAATTGATTGTTTGCCTTAGGAAACTTGGAGCGAAAGCCATCCATCGTCAAGAAAAGTTCATTTATAGTCACTTATGTCTAGCAAAGCCTTATTACTCGGTTTAAATGCCTTTATAATCCCATTATTGAATTTATTTTGAATTTTTTTTACATTTTTTGATTAAAACAGATTGTAATTGATTGTTTGCCTTGGGAATCATGGAGCGAAAGCCATCCATAGTGAAGAAAAGTTCATTTATAGTCACTTACGCCTAGCAAAGCCTTATTACTCGGTTTAAATGCCTTTATAATCCCATTATTGAATTTATTTTGAATTGTTTTTACATTTTTTGATTAAAACAGATTGTAATTGATTGTTTGCCTCGGGAAACATGGAGCGAAAGCCATCCATTGTCAAGAAAAGATCATTTATAGTCACTTATGCCTAGCAAAGCCTTATTACTCGGTTTAAATGCCTTTATAATCCCATTATTGAATTTATTTTGAATTTTTTTTACATTTTTTGATTAAAACAGATTGTAATTGATTGTTTGCCTCGGGAAACATGGAGCGAAAGCCATCCATTGTCAAGAAAAGATCATTTATAGTCACTCATGCCTAGAAAAGCCTTATTACTCGGTTTAAATGCTTTTTAAATCCCATTATTGAATTTATTTTGAATTGTTTTTAGATTTTTTGATTAAAACAGATTGTAATTGATTGTTTACCTCGGGAAACATGGAGCGAAATCCATCCATTGTCAAGAAAGGATCATTTACAGTCACTCATGCCTAGAAAAGCCTTTTTACATAGTTTAAATGCCTTTATAATCCCATTATTGAATTTATTTTGAATTGTTTTTACATTTTTTGATTAAAACAGATTGTAATTGATTGTTTGCCTCGGGAAACATGGAGCGAAAGCCATCCATTGTCAAGAAAAGATCATTTATAGTCACTTATGCCTAGCAAAGCCTTATTACTCGGTTTAAATGCCTTTATAATCCCATTATTGAATTTATTTTGAATTTTTTTTACATTTTTTGATTAAAACAAATTGTAATTGATTGTTTGCCTCGGGAAACATGGAGCGAAAGCCATCCATTGTCAAGAAAAGATCATTTATAGTCACTTATGCCTAGCAAAGCCTTATTACTCGGTTTAAATGCCTTTATAATCCCATTATTGAATTTATTTTGAATTTTTTTTACATTTTTTGATTAAAACAGATTGTAATTGATTGTTTGCCTCGGGAAACATGGAGCGAAAGCCATCCATTGTCAAGAAAAGATCATTTATAGTCACTCATGCCTAGAAAAGCCTTATTACTCGGTTTAAATGCCTTTATAATCCCATTATTGAAGTTATTTTGAATTGTTCTTATATTTTTTGATTAAAACAGATTGTAATTGATTGTTTGCCTTAGGAAACTTGGAGCGAAAGCCATCCATCGTCAAGAAAAGTTCATTTATAGTCACTTATGCCTAGCAAAGCCTTATTACTCGGTTTAAATGCCTTTATAATCCCATTATTGAATTTATTTTGAATTTTTTTTACATTTTTTGATTAAAACAGATTGTAATTGATTGTTTGCCTTGGGAATCATGGAGCGAAAGCCATCCATAGTGAAGAAAAGTTCATTTATAGTCACTTACGCCTAGCAAAGCCTTATTACTCGGTTTAAATGCCTTTATAATCCCATTATTGAATTTATTTTGAATTGTTTTTACATTTTTTGATTAAAACAGATTGTAATTGATTGTTTGCCTCGGGAAATATGGAGCGAATGCCATCCATTGTCAAGAAAAGATCATTTATAGTCACTCATGCCTAGATAAGCCTTATTACTCGGTTTAAATGCCTTTATAATCCCATTATTGAAGTTATTTTGAATTGTTTTTACATTTTATGATTAAAACAGATTGTAATTGATTGTTTGCCTCAGGAAACATGGAGCGAAAGCCATCCATTGTCAAGAAAAGATCATTTATAGTCACTCATGCCTAGAAAAGCCTTATTACTTAATTTAAATGCCTTTATAATCCCATTATTGAATTTATTTTGAATTCTTTTTACATTTTTGATTAAAACATATTGTAATTGATTGTTTGCCTTGTGAAATATGGAGCGAAAGCCATCCATTGTCAAGAAAAGATCATTTATAGTCCCTCATGCCTAGAAAAGCCTTATTACTCGGTTTAAATGCCTCTATAATCCCATTATTGAATTTATTTTGAATTTTTTTTACATTTTTTGATTAAAACAGATTGTAATTGATTGTTTTCCTTGGGAAATATGGAGCGAAAGCCATCCATTGTCAAGAAAAGATCATTTATAGTCACTCATGCCTAGATAAGCCTTATTACTCGGTTTAAATGCCTTTATAATCCCATTATTGAATTTATTTTGAATTGTTTTTACATTTTTTGATTAAAACAGATTGTAATTGATTGTTTGCCTCGGGAAACATGGAGCGAAAGCCATCCATTGTCAAGAAAAGATCATTTATAGCCACTCATGCCTAGAAAAGCCTTATTACTCGGTTTAAATGCCTTTATAATCCCATTATTGAATTTATTTTGAATTGTTTTTACATTTTTTGATTAAAACAGATTGTAATTAATTGTTTGCCTCGGGAAACATGGAGCGAAAACCATCCATTGTCAATAAAAGATCATTTATAGTCACTCATGCCTAGCAAAGCCTTATTACTCGGTTTAAATGCCTTTATAATCCCATTATTGAATTTATTTTGATTTTTTTTTACATTTTTTGATTAAAACAGATTGTAATTGATTGTTTACCTCGGGAAACATGGAGCGAAAGCCATCCATAGTCAAGAAAAGTTCATTTATAGTCACTTATGCCTAGCAAAGCCTTATTACTCGGTTGAAATGCCTTTATAATCCCATTATTGAATTTATTTTGAATTTTTATTACATTTTTTTATTAAAACATATTTTAGTTGATTGTTTGCCTCGGGAAACATGGAGCAAAACCCATCCATTGTCAAGAATAGATCATTTATAGTCACTCATGCCTAGAAAAGCCTTATTAGTCGGTTTAAATGCTTTTATAATCCCATTATCGAATTTATTTTGAATTGTTTTTACATTTTTTGATTAAAATAGATTGTAATTGATTGTTTGCCTCGGGAAACATGGAGCGAAAGCCATCCATTGTCAAGAAAAGATCATTTATAGTCACTCATGCCTAGAAAAGCCTTATTACTCGGTTTAAATGCCTTTATAATCCCATTATTGAAGTTATTTTGAATTGTTCTTATATTTTTTGATTAAAACAGATTGTAATTGATTGTTTGCCTTAGGAAACTTGGAGCGAAAGCCATCCATCGTCAAGAAAAGTTCATTTATAGTCACTCATGCCTAGAAAAGCCTTAATACTCGCTTTAAATGCTTTTATAATCCCATAATTGAATTTAATTTGAATCTTTTTACATTTTTTGATTAAAACAGATTCTAATTGATTGTTTGCCTCGGGAAACGTGGAGTGAAAGCCGTCCATTGTCAAGAACAGATCATTTATAGTCACTCATGCCTAGAAAAGCCTTATTACTCGGTTTAAATGCCTTTATAATCCCATTATCAAATTTATTTTGAATTGTTTTTACATTTTCTGATTAAAACAGATTGTAATTGATTGTTTGCCTTGGGAAACTTGGAGCTAAAGCCATCCATTATCAAGAAAAGATCGTTTATAGTCACTCATGCCTAGAAAACCTTATTACTCGGTTTAAATGCCTTTATAATCCCATTATCAAATTTATTTTGAATTTTTTTACATTTTTTGATTAAAACATATTGTAATTGATTGTTTGCCTCGGGAAACTTGGAGCGAAAACCACCCATTGTCAAGAAAAGTTCATTTATAGTCACTTATGCCTAGCAAAGCCTTATTACTCGGTTTAAATGCCTTTATAATCCCATTATTGAATTTATTTTGAATTGTTTTTACATTTTTTGATTAAAACAGATTGTAATTGATTGTTTGCCTCGGGAAACATGGAGCGAAAGCCATCCATTGTCAAGAAAAGATCATTTATAGTCACTCATGCCTAGAAAAGCCTTATTACTTAGTTTAAATGCCTTTATAATCCCATTATTGAATTTATTTTGAATTGTTTTTACATTTTTTGATTAAAACAGATTGTAATTGATTGTTTGGCTCGGGAAATATGGAGCGAAAGCCATCCATTGTGAAGAAAAAATCATTTGTAGTCACTCATGCCTAGAAAAGCCTTATTACTCGGTTTAAATGCCTTTATAATCCCATTATTGAATTTATTTTGAATTGTTTTTACATTTTTTGATTAAAACAGATTGTAATTGATTGTTTGCCTCGGGAAACATGGAGCGAAACCCATCCATTGTCAAGAAAAGATCATTTATAGTAACTCATGCCTAGAAAAGCCTTATTACTCGGTTTAAATGCCTTTATAATCCCATTATTGAATTTATTTTGAATTTTTTTTACATTTTTTGATTAAAACAGATTGTAATTGGTTGTTTGCCTCGGGAAACATGGAGCGAAAGCCACCCATTGTCAAGAAAAGTTCATTTATAGTCACTTATGCCTAGCAAAGCCTTATTACTCGGTTTAAATGCCTTTATAATCCCATTATTGAATTTATTTTGAATTTTTTTTACATTTTTTGATTAAAACAGATTGTAATTGATTGTTTGCCTCGGGAAACATGGAGCGAAACCCATCCATTGTCAAGAAAAGATCATTTATAGTAACTCATGCCTAGAAAAGCCTTATTACTCGGTTTAAATGCCTTTATAATCCCATTATTGAATTTATTTTGAATTTTTTTTACATTTTTTGATTAAAACAGATTGTAATTGGTTGTTTGCCTCGGGAAACATGGAGCGAAAGCCACCCATTGTCAAGAAAAGTTCATTTATAGTCACTTATGCCTAGCAAAGCCTTATTACTCGGTTTAAATGCCTTTATAATCCCATTATTGAATTTATTTTGAATTTTTTTTACATTTTTTGATTAAAACATATTGTAATTGATTGTTTCCCTCGGTAAACATGGAGCAAAACCCATCCATTGTCAAGAATAGATCATTTATAGTCACTTATGCCTAAAAAAGCCTTATTACTCGGTTTAAATGCTTTTTAAATCCAATTATTGAATTTATTTTGAATTGTTTTTACATTTTTTGATTAAAACAGATTGTAATTGATTGCTTGCCTCGGGAAACATGGAGCGAAAGCCATCCATTGTCAAGAAAAGATCATTTACAGTCACTCATGCCTAGAAAAGCCTTATTACTTAGTTTAAATGCCTTTATAATCCCATTATTGAGTTTATTTTGAATTGTTTTTACATTTTTTGATTAAAACAGATTGTAATTGATTGTTTGCCTCGGGAAATATGGAGCGAAAGCCATCCATAGTCAAGAAAAGTTCATTTATAGTCACTCATGCCTAGAAAAGCCTTATTACTCGGTTTAAATGCCTTTATAATCCCATTATTGAATTTATTTTGAATTTTTTTTACATTTTTTGATTAAAACAGATTGTAATTGATTGTTTACCTCGGGAAACATGGAACGAAAGCCATCCATAGTCAAGAAAAGTTCATTTATAGTCACTTATGCCTAGCAAAGCCTTATTACTCGGTTTAAATGCCTTTATAATCCCGTTATTGAATTTATTTTGAATTGTTTTTATATTTTTTGATTAAAACAGATTGTAATTGATTGTTTGCCGTGGGAAACATGGAGCGAAAGCCATCCATTGTCAAGAAAAGATCATTTATAGTCACTCATGCCTAGAAAAGCCTTATTACTCGGTTTAAATGCCTTTATAATCCGATTGTTGAAGTTATTTTGAATTGTTGTTATATTTTTTGATTAAAACAGATTGTAATTGATTGTTTGCCTTGGGAAACATGGAGCGAAAGCCATCCATCGTCAAGAAAAGTTCATTTATAGTCACTCATGCCTAGAAAAGCCTTAATACTCGTTTTAAATGCTTTTATAATCCCATAATTGAATTTAATTTGAATCTTTTTACATTTTTTGATTAAAACAGATTCTAATTGATTGTTTGCCTCGGGAAACGTGGAGTGAAAGCCATCCATTGTCAAGAAAAGATCATTTATAGTCAGTCATGCCTAGAAAAGCCTTATTACTCGGTTTAAATGCCTTTATAATCCCATTATTGAATTTATTTTGAAATTTTTTTACATTTTTTGATTAAAACAGATTGTAATTGGTTGTTTGCCTCGGGAAACAGGGAGTGAAAGCCATCCATAGTCAAGAAAAGTTCATTTATAGTCACTTATGCCTAGCAAAGCCTTATTACTCGGTTTAAATGCCTTTATAATCCCGTTATTGAATTTATTTTGAATTGTTTTTATATTTTTTGATTAAAACAGATTGTAATTGATTGTTTGCCGTGGGAAACATGGAGCGAAAGCCATCCATTGTCAAGAAAAGATCATTTATAGTCACTCATGCCTAGAAAAGCCTTATTACTCGGTTTAAATGCCTTTATAATCCCATTATTGAAGTTATTTTGAATTGTTCTTATATTTTTTGATTAAAACAGATTGTAATTGATTGTTTGCCTTGGGAAACATGGAGCGAAAGCCATCCATCGTCAAGAAAAGTTCATTTATAGTCACTCATGCCTAGAAAAGCCTTAATACTCGCTTTAAATGCTTTTATAATCCCATAATTGAATTTAATTTGAATCTTTTTACATTTTTTGATTAAAACAGATTCTAATTGATTGTTTGCCTCGGGAAACGTGGAGTGAAAGCCGTCCATTGTCAGGAACAGATCATTTATAGTCACTCATGCCTAGAAAAGCCTTATTACTCGGTTTAAATGCCTTTATAATCCCATTATCAAATTTATTTTGAATTGTTTTTACATTTTCTGATTAAAACAGATTGTAATTGATTGTTTGCCTTGGGAAACTTGGAGCTAAAGCCATCCATTGTCAAGAAAAGATCGTTTATAGTCACTCATGCCTAGAAAACCTTATTACTCGGTTTAAATGCCTTTATAATCCCATTATCAAATTTATTTTGAATTTTTTTACATTTTTTGATTAAAACATATTGTAATTGATTGTTTGCCTCGGGAAACTTGGAGCGAAAGCCACCCATTGTCAAGAAAAGTTCATTTATAGTCACTTATGCCTAGCAAAGCCTTATTACTCGGTTTAAATGCCTTTATAATCCCATTATTGAATGTATTTTGAATTGTTTTTAGATTTTTTAATTAAAACAGATTGTAATTGATTGTTTGCCTCGGGAAACATGGAGTGAAAACCATCCATTGTCCAGAAAAGATCATTTATAGTCACTCATGCCTAGAAAAGCCTTATTACTCGGTTTAAATGCCTTTATAATCCCATTATTGAATTTATTTTGAATTGTTTTTACATTTTTTGATTAAAACAGATTGTAATTGATTGTTTGCCTCGGGAAACATGGAGCGAAAGCCATCCATTGTCAAGAAAAGATCATTTATAGTCACTCATGCCTAGAAAAGCCTTATTACTTACTTTAAATGCCTTTATAATCCCATTATTGAATTTATTTTGAATTGTTTTTACATTTTTTGATTAAAACAGATTGTAATTGATTGTTTGCCTCGGGAAATATGGAGCGAAAGCCATCCATAGTGAAGAAAAAATCATTTGTAGTCACTCATGCTTAGAAAAGCATTATTACTCGGTTTAAATGCCTTTATAAACCCATTATTGAATTTATTTTGAATTATTTTTACATTTTTTGATTAAAACAGATTGTAATTGATTGTTTGCCTCGGGAAACATGGAGCGAAAACCATCCATTGTCAAGAAAAGATCATTTATAGTCACTCATGCCTAGAAAAGCCTTATTACTCGGTTTAAATGCCTTTATAATCCCATTATTGAATTTATTTTGAATTGTTTTTACATTTTTTGATTAAAACAGATTGTAATTGATTGTTTGCCTCGGGAAATATGGAGCGAAAGCCATCCATTGTCAAGAAAAGATCATTTATAGTCACTCATGCCTAGATAAGCCTTATTACTCGGTTTAAATGCCTTTATAATCCCATTATTGAATTTATTTTGAATTGTTTTTACATTTTTTGATTAAAACAGATTGTAATTGACTGTTTGCCTCGGGAAATATGGAGCGAAAGCCATCCATTGTCAAGAAAAGATCATTTATAGTCACTCATGCCTAGATAAGCCTTATTACTCGGTTTAAATGCCTTTATAATCCCATTATTGAATTTATTTTGAATTGTTTTTACATTTTTTGATTAAAACAGATTGTAATTGATTGTTTGCCTCGGGAAACATGGAGCGAAAACCATCCATTGTCAAGAAAAGATCATTTATAGTCACTCATGCCTAGAAAAGCCTTATTACTCGGTTTAAATGCCTTTATAATCCCATTATTGAATTTATTTTGAATTTTTTTTACATTTTTTGATTACAACAGATTGTAATTGATTGTTTGCCTCGGGAAACATGGAGCGAAAGCCATCCATTGTCAAGAAAAGATCATTTATAGCCACTCATGCCTAGAAAAGCCTTATTACTCGGTTTAAATGCCTTTATAATCCCATTATTGAATTTATTTTGAATTGTTTTTACATTTTTTGATTAAAACAGATTGTAATTGATTGTTTGCCTCGGGAAACATGGAGCGAAAACCATCCATTGTCAAGAAAAGATCATTTATAGTCACTCATGCCTAGAAAAGCCTTATTACTCGGTTTAAATGTTTTTATAATCCCATTATTGAATTTATTTTGAAATTTTTTTACCTTTTTTGATTAAAACAGAGTGTAATTGATTGTTTACCTCGGGAAACATGGAGCGAAAGCCATCCATAGTCAAGAAAAGTTCATTTATAGTCACTTATGCCTAGCAAAGCCTTATTACTCGGTTTAAATGCCTTTATAATCCCATTATTGAATTTATTTTGAATTTTTTTTTACATTTTTTGATTAAAACATATTGTAATTGATTGTTTGCCTCGGGAAACATGGAGCAAAACCCATCCATTGTCAAGAATAGATCATTTATAGTCACTCATGCCTAGAAAAGCCTTATTACTCGGTTTAAATGCTTTTATAATCCCATTATTGAATTTATTTTGAATTTTTTTTACATTTTTTGATTAAAACAGATTGTAATTGATTGTTTGCCTCGGGAAACATGGAGCGAAAGCCATCCATAGTCAAGAAAAGATCATTTATAGTCACTCATGCCTAGAAAAGCCTTATTACTCGGTTTAAATGCTTTTATAATCCCATTATTGAATTTATTTTGAATTTTTTTTACATTTTTTGATTAAAACAGATTGTAATTGATTGTTTGCCTCGGGAAACATGGAGCGAAAGCCATCCATTGTCAAGAAAAGATCATCTATAGTCACTCATGCCTAGAAAAGCCTTATTACTTAGTTTAAATGCCTTTATAATCCCATTATTGAATTTATTTTGAATTGTTTTTACATTTTTTGATTAAAACAGATTGTAATTGATTGTTTGCCTCGGGAAATATGGAGCGAAAGCCATCCATAGTGAAGAAAAAATCATTTGTAGTCACTCATGCTTAGAAAAGCCTTATTACTCGGTTTAAATGCCTTTATAATCCCATTATTGAATTTATTTTGAATTGTTTTTACATTTTTTGATTAAAACAGATTGTAATTGATTGTTTGCCTCGGGAAACATGGAGCGAAAACCATCCATTGTCAAGAAAAGATCATTTATAGTCACTCATGCCTAGAAAAGCCTTATTACTCGGTTTAAATGCCTTTATAATCCCATTATTGAATTTATTTTGAATTGTTTTTACATTTTTTGATTAAAACAGATTGTAATTCATTGTTTGCCTCGGGAAATATGGAGCGAAAGCCATCCATTGTCAAGAAAAGATCATTTATAGTCACTCATGCCTAGATAAGCCTTATTACTCGGTTTAAATGCCTTTATAATCCCATTATTGAATTTATTTTGAATTGTTTTTACATTTTTTGATTAAAACAGATTGTAATTGATTGTTTGCCTCGGGAAATATGGAGCGAAAGCCATCCATTGTCAAGAAAAGATCATTTATAGTCACTCATGCCTAGATAAGCCTTATTACTCGGTTTAAATGCCTTTATAATCCCATTATTGAATTTATTTTGAATTGTTTTTACATTTTTTGATTAAAACAGATTGTAATTGATTGTTTGCCTCGGGAAACATGGAGCGAAAACCATCCATTGTCAAGAAAAGATCATTTATAGTCACTCATGCCTAGAAAAGCCTTATTACTCGGTTTAAATGCCTTTATAATCCCATTATTGAATTTATTTTGAATTTTTTTTACATTTTTTGATTACAACAGATTGTAATTGATTGTTTGCCTCGGGAAACATGGAGCGAAAGCCATCCATTGTCAAGAAAAGATCATTTATAGCCACTCATGCCTAGAAAAGCCTTATTACTCGGTTTAAATGCCTTTATAATCCCATTATTGAATTTATTTTGAATTATTTTTACATTTTTTGATTAAAACAGATTGTAATTGATTGTTTGCCTCGGGAAACATGGAGCGAAAACCATCCATTGTCAAGAAAAGATCATTTATAGTCACTCATGCCTAGAAAAGCCTTATTACTCGGTTTAAATGTTTTTATAATCCCATTATTGAATTTATTTTGAAATTTTTTTACTTTTTTTGATTAAAACAGATTGTAATTGATTGTTTACCTCGGGAAACATGGAGCAAAAGCCATCCATAGTCAAGAAAAGTTCATTTATAGTCACTTATGCCTAGGAAAGCCTTATTACTCGGTTTAAATGCCTTTATAATCCCATTATTGAATTTATTTTGAATTTTTTTTACATTTTTTGATTAAAACATATTGTAATTGATTGTTTGCCTCGGGAAACATGGAGCAAAACCTATCCATTGTCAAGAATAGATCATTTATAGTCACTCATGCCTAGAAAAGCCTTATTACTCGGTTTAAATGCTTTTATAATCCCATTATTGAATTTATTTTGAATTTTTTTTACATTTTTTGATTAAAACAGATTGTAATTGATTGTTTGCCTCGGGAAATATGGAGCGAAAGCCATCCATTGTCAAGAAAAGATCATTTATAGTCACTCATGCCTAGATAAGCCTTATTACTCGGTTTAAATGCCTTGATAATCCCATTATTGAATTTATTTTGAATTGTTTTTACATTTTTTGATTAAAACAGATTGTAATTGATTGTTTGCCTCGGGAAACATGGAGCGAAAACCATCCATTGTCAAGAAAAGATCATTTATAGTCACTCATGCCTAGAAAAGCCTCATTACTCGGTTTAAATGCCTTTATAATCTCATTGTTGAATTTATTTTGAATTTTTTTTACATTTTTTGATTACAACAGATTGTAATTGATTGTTTGCCTCGGGAAACATGGAGCGAAAGCCATCCATTGTCAAGAAAAGATCATTTATAGCCACTCATGCCTAGAAAAGCCTTATTACTCGGTTTAAATGCCTTTATAATCCCATTATTGAATTTATTTTGAATTGTTTTTACATTTTTTGATTAAAACAGATTGTAATTGATTGTTTGCCTCGGGAAACATGGAGCGAAAACCATCCTTTGTCAAGAAAAGATCATTTATAGTCACTCATGCCTAGAAAAGGCTTATTACTCGGTTTAAATGTTTTTATAATCCCATTATTGAATTTATTTTGAAATTTTTTTACTTTTTTTGATTAAAACAGATTGTAATTGATTGTTTACCTCGGGAAACATGGAGCGAAAGCCATCCATAGTCAAGTAAAGTTCATTTATAGTCACTTATGCCTAGCAAAGCCTTATTACTCGGTTTAAATGCCTTTATAATCCCATTATTGAATTTATTTTGATTTTTTTTTTACATTTTTTGATTAAAACATATTGTAATTGATTGTTTGCCTCGGGAAACATGGAGCAAAACCCATCCATTGTCAAGAATAGATCATTTATAGTCACTCATGCCTAGAAAAGCCTTATTACTCGGTTTAAATGCTTTTATAATCCCATTATTGAATTTATTTTGAATTTTTTTTACATTTTTTGATTAAAACAGATTGTAATTGATTGTTTGCCTCGGGAAACATGGAGCAAAACCCATCCATTGTCAATAATAGATCATTTATAGTCACTTATGCCTAAAAAAGCCTTATTACTCGGTTTAAATGCTTTTTAAATCCCATTATTGAATTTATTTTGAATTGTTTTTACATTTTTTGATTAAAACAGATTGTAATTGATTGTTTGCCTCGGGAAACATGGAGCGAAAGCCATCCATTGTCAAGAAAAGATCATTTACAGTCACTCATGCCTAGAAAAGCCTTATTACTTAGTTTAAATGCCTTTATAATCCCATTATTGAGTTTATTTTGAATTGTTTTTACATTTTTTGATTAAAACAGATTGTAATTGATTGTTTGCCTCGGGAAATATGGAGCGAAAGCCATCCATTGTCAAGAAAAGATCATTTATAGTCACTCATGCCTAGATAAGCCTTATTACTCGGTTTAAATGCCTTTATAATCCCATTATTGAATTTATTTTGAATTGTTTTTACATTTTTTTATTAAAACAGATTGTATTTGATTGTTTGCCTCGGGAAACATGGAGCGAAAGCCATCCATTGTCAAGAAAAGATCATTCATAGTCACTCATGCCTAGAAAAGCCTTATTACTCTGTTGAAATGCCTTTATAATCCCATTATTGAATTTATTTTGAATTGTTTTTATATTTTTTGATTAAAACAGATTGTAATTGATTGTTTGCCGTGGGAAAGATGGAGCGAAAGCCATCCATTGTCAAGAAAAGATCATTTATAGTCACTCATGCCTAGAAAAGCCTTATTTCTCGGTTTAAATGCCTTTATAATCCCATTATTGAATTTATTTTGAATTTTTTTTACATTTTTTGATTAAAACATATTGTAATTGTTTGTTTGCCTCGGGAAACA
Organism: Theobroma cacao; assembly: GCF_053813885.1. NCBI lineage: Eukaryota > Viridiplantae > Streptophyta > Magnoliopsida > Malvales > Malvaceae > Theobroma > Theobroma cacao. Next base: position 27,782,049 of record NC_142645.1, on the reverse strand, counting down.
TGGAGCAAAACCCATCCATTGTCAATAATAGATCATTTATAGTCACTTATGCCTAAAAAAGCCTTATTACTCGGTTTAAATGCTTTTTAAATCCCATTATTGAATTTATTTTGAATTGTTTTTACATTTTTTGATTAAAACAGATTGTAATTGATTGTTTGCCTCGGGAAACATGGAGCGAAAGCCATCCATTGTCAAGAAAAGATCATTTACAGTCACTCATGCCTAGAAAAGCCTTATTACTTAGTTTAAATGCCTTTATAATCCCATTATTGAGTTTATTTTGAATTGTTTTTACATTTTTTGATTAAAACAGATTGTAATTGATTGTTTGCCTCGGGAAATATGGAGCGAAAGCCATCCATTGTCAAGAAAAGATCATTTATAGTCACTCATGCCTAGATAAGCCTTATTACTCGGTTTAAATGCCTTTATAATCCCATTATTGAATTTATTTTGAATTGTTTTTACATTTTTTGATTAAAACAGATTGTAATTGATTGTGTGCCTCGGGAAACATGGAGCGAAAGCCATCCATTTTCAAGAAAAGATCATTTATAGTCACTCATGCCTAGAAAAAGACTTATTTCTCGGTTTAAATGCCTTTATAATCCCATTATTGAATTTATTTTGAATTGTTTTTACATTTTTTGATTAAAACATATTGTAATTGATTGTTTGCCTCAGGAAACATGGAGGGAAAGCCATCCATTGTCAAGAAAAGATCATTTATAGTCACTCATGCCTAGAAAAGCCTTATTACTCGGTTTAAATGCCTTTATAATCCCATTATTGAATTTATTTTGAATTGTTTTTATATTTTTTGATTAAAAGAGATTGTAATTGATTGTTTACCGTGGGAAACATGGAGCGAAAGCCATCCATTGTCAAGAAAAGATCATATATAGTCACTCTTGCCTAGAAAAGCCTTATTACTCGGTTTAAATGCCTTTATAATCCCATTATTGAATTTATTTTGAAATTTTTATACATTTTTTGACTAAAACAGATTGTAATTTATTGTTTACCTCAGGAAACATGGAGCGAAAACCATCCATAGTCAAGAAAAGTTCATTTATAGTCACTTATGCCTAGCAAAGCCTTATTACTCGGTTTAAATCCCTTTATAATCCCATTATTGAATTTATTTTGAATTGTTTTTATATTTTTTGATTAAAACAGATTGTAATTGATTGTTTGCCGTGGGAAACATGGAGCGAAAGCCATCCATTGTCAAGAAAAGATCATTTATAGCCACTCATGCCTAGAAAAGCCTTATTACTCGGTTTAAATGCCTTTATAATCCCATTATTGAATTTATTTTGAATTTTGTTAACATTTTTTGATTAAAACATATTGTAATTGATTGTTTGCCTCGGTAAACATGGAGCAAAACCCATCCATTGTCAAGAATAGATCATTTATAGTCACTTATGCCTAAAAAAGCCTTATTACTCGATTTAAATGCTTTTTAAATCCCATTATTGAATTTATTTTGAATTGTTTTTACATTTTTTGATTAAAACAGATTGTAATTGATTGTTTGCCTCGGGAAACACGGAGCGAAAGCCATCGACTGTCAGGAAAAGATCATTTACAGTCACTCATGCCTAGAAAAGCCTTATTACTTAGTTTAAATGCCTTTATAATCCCATTATTGAGTTTATTTTGAATTGTTTTTACATTTTTTGATTAAAACAGATTGTAATTGATTGTTTGCCTCGGGCAATATGGAGCGAAAGCCATCCATTGTCAAGAAAAGATCATTTATAGTCACTCATGCCTAGATAAGCCTTATTACTCGATTTAAATGCCTTTATAATCCCATTATTGAATTTATTTTGAATTGTTTTTAAATTTTTTGATTAAAACAGATTGTTTCCCTTGGGAAACATGGAGCGAAAGCCATCCATTGTCAAGAAAAGATCATTTATAGTCACTCATGCCTAGAAAAGCCTTATTACTCGGTTTAAATGCCTTTATAATCCCATTATTGAATTTATTTTGAATTTTTTTTACATTTTTTGATTAAAACATATTGTAATTGATTGTTTCCCTCGGTAAACATGGAGCAAAACCCATCCATTGTCAAGAATAGATCATTTATAGTCACTTATGCCTAAAAAAGCCTTATTACTCGGTTTAAATGCTTTTTAAATCCCATTATTGAATTTATTTTGAATTGTTTTTACATTTTTTGATTAAAACAGATTGTAATTGATTGTTTGCCTCGGGAAACATGGAGCGAAAGCCATCCATTGTCAAGAAAAGATCATTTACAGTCACTCATGCCTTGAAAAGCCTTATTACTTAGTTTAAATGCCTTTATAATCCCATTATTGAGTTTATTTTGAATTGTTTTTACATTTTTTGATTAAAACAGATTGTAATTGATTGTTTGCCTCGGGAAATATGGAGCGAAAGCCATCCATTGTCAAGAAAAGATCATTTATAGTCACTCATGCCTAGATAAGCCTTATTACTCGGTTTAAATGCCTTTATAATCCCATTATTGAATTTATTTTGAATTGTTTTTACATTTTTTGATTAAAACAGATTGTAATTGATTGTTTGCCTCGGGAAACATGGAGCGAAAGCCATCCATTGTCAAGAAAAGATCATTTACAGTCACTCATGCCTAGAAAAGCCTTATTACTTAGTTTAAATGCCTTTATAATCCCATTATTGAGTTTATTTTGAATTGTTTTTACATTTTTTGATTAAAACAGATTGTAATTGATTGTTTTCCTTGGGAAATATGGAGCGAAAGCCATCCATTGTCAAGAAAAGATCATTTATAGTCACTCATGCCTAGATAAGCCTTATTACTCGGTTTAAATGCCTTTATAATCCCATTATTGAATTTATTTTAAATTGTTTTTACATTTTTTGATTAAAACAGATTGTAATTGATTGTTTGCCTCGGGAAACATGGAGCGAAAGCCATCCATTTTCAAGAAAAGATCATTTATAGTCACTCATGCCTAGAAAAGCCTTATTTCTCGGTTTAAATGCCTTTATAATCCCATTATTGAATTTATTTTGAATTTTTTTTACATTTTTTGATTAAAACATATTGTAATTGTTTGTTTGCCTCGGGAAACATGGAGCAAAACCCATCCATTGTCAATAATAGATCATTTATAGTCACTTATGCCTAAAAAAGCCTTATTACTCGGTTTAAATGCTTTTTAAATCCCATTATTGAATTTATTTTGAATTGTTTTTACATTTTTTGATTAAAACAGATTGTAATTGATTGTTTGCCTCGGGAAACATGGAGCGAAAGCCATCCATTGTCAAGAAAAGATCATTTACAGTCACTCATGCCTAGAAAAGCCTTATTACTTAGTTTAAATGCCTTTATAATCCCATTATTGAGTTTATTTTGAATTGTTTTTACATTTTTTGATTAAAACAGATTGTAATTGATTGTTTGCCTCGGGAAATATGGAGCGAAAGCCATCCATTGTCAAGAAAAGATCATTTATAGTCACTCATGCCTAGATAAGCCTTATTACTCGGTTTAAATGCCTTTATAATCCCATTATTGAATTTATTTTGAATTGTTTTTACATTTTTTGATTAAAACAGATTGTAATTGATTGTGTGCCTCGGGAAACATGGAGCGAAAGCCATCCATTTTCAAGAAAAGATCATTTATAGTCACTCATGCCTAGAAAAAGACTTATTTCTCGGTTTAAATGCCTTTATAATCCCATTATTGAATTTATTTTGAATTGTTTTTACATTTTTTGATTAAAACATATTGTAATTGATTGTTTGCCTCAGGAAACATGGAGGGAAAGCCATCCATTGTCAAGAAAAGATCATTTATAGTCACTCATGCCTAGAAAAGCCTTATTACTCGGTTTAAATGCCTTTATAATCCCATTATTGAATTTATTTTGAATTGTTTTTATATTTTTTGATTAAAAGAGATTGTAATTGATTGTTTACCGTGGGAAACATGGAGCGAAAGCCATCCATTGTCAAGAAAAGATCATATATAGTCACTCTTGCCTAGAAAAGCCTTATTACTCGGTTTAAATGCCTTTATAATCCCATTATTGAATTTATTTTGAAATTTTTATACATTTTTTGACTAAAACAGATTGTAATTTATTGTTTACCTCAGGAAACATGGAGCGAAAACCATCCATAGTCAAGAAAAGTTCATTTATAGTCACTTATGCCTAGCAAAGCCTTATTACTCGGTTTAAATCCCTTTATAATCCCATTATTGAATTTATTTTGAATTGTTTTTATATTTTTTGATTAAAACAGATTGTAATTGATTGTTTGCCGTGGGAAACATGGAGCGAAAGCCATCCATTGTCAAGAAAAGATCATTTATAGCCACTCATGCCTAGAAAAGCCTTATTACTCGGTTTAAATGCCTTTATAATCCCATTATTGAATTTATTTTGAATTTTGTTAACATTTTTTGATTAAAACATATTGTAATTGATTGTTTGCCTCGGTAAACATGGAGCAAAACCCATCCATTGTCAAGAATAGATCATTTATAGTCACTTATGCCTAAAAAAGCCTTATTACTCGATTTAAATGCTTTTTAAATCCCATTATTGAATTTATTTTGAATTGTTTTTACATTTTTTGATTAAAACAGATTGTAATTGATTGTTTGCCTCGGGAAACACGGAGCGAAAGCCATCGACTGTCAGGAAAAGATCATTTACAGTCACTCATGCCTAGAAAAGCCTTATTACTTAGTTTAAATGCCTTTATAATCCCATTATTGAGTTTATTTTGAATTGTTTTTACATTTTTTGATTAAAACAGATTGTAATTGATTGTTTGCCTCGGGCAATATGGAGCGAAAGCCATCCATTGTCAAGAAAAGATCATTTATAGTCACTCATGCCTAGATAAGCCTTATTACTCGATTTAAATGCCTTTATAATCCCATTATTGAATTTATTTTGAATTGTTTTTAAATTTTTTGATTAAAACAGATTGTTTCCCTTGGGAAACATGGAGCGAAAGCCATCCATTGTCAAGAAAAGATCATTTATAGTCACTCATGCCTAGAAAAGCCTTATTACTCGGTTTAAATGCCTTTATAATCCCATTATTGAATTTATTTTGAATTTTTTTTACATTTTTTGATTAAAACATATTGTAATTGATTGTTTCCCTCGGTAAACATGGAGCAAAACCCATCCATTGTCAAGAATAGATCATTTATAGTCACTTATGCCTAAAAAAGCCTTATTACTCGGTTTAAATGCTTTTTAAATCCCATTATTGAATTTATTTTGAATTGTTTTTACATTTTTTGATTAAAACAGATTGTAATTGATTGTTTGCCTCGGGAAACATGGAGCGAAAGCCATCCATTGTCAAGAAAAGATCATTTACAGTCACTCATGCCTTGAAAAGCCTTATTACTTAGTTTAAATGCCTTTATAATCCCATTATTGAGTTTATTTTGAATTGTTTTTACATTTTTTGATTAAAACAGATTGTAATTGATTGTTTGCCTCGGGAAATATGGAGCGAAAGCCATCCATTGTCAAGAAAAGATCATTTATAGTCACTCATGCCTAGATAAGCCTTATTACTCGGTTTAAATGCCTTTATAATCCCATTATTGAATTTATTTTGAATTGTTTTTACATTTTTTGATTAAAACAGATTGTAATTGATTGTTTGCCTCGGGAAACATGGAGCGAAAGCCATCCATTGTCAAGAAAAGATCATTTACAGTCACTCATGCCTAGAAAAGCCTTATTACTTAGTTTAAATGCCTTTATAATCCCATTATTGAGTTTATTTTGAATTGTTTTTACATTTTTTGATTAAAACAGATTGTAATTGATTGTTTTCCTTGGGAAATATGGAGCGAAAGCCATCCATTGTCAAGAAAAGATCATTTATAGTCACTCATGCCTAGATAAGCCTTATTACTCGGTTTAAATGCCTTTATAATCCCATTATTGAATTTATTTTAAATTGTTTTTACATTTTTTGATTAAAACAGATTGTAATTGATTGTTTGCCTCGGGAAACATGGAGCGAAAGCCATCCATTTTCAAGAAAAGATCATTTATAGTCACTCATGCCTAGAAAAGCCTTATTTCTCGGTTTAAATGCCTTTATAATCCCATTATTGAATTTATTTTGAATTTTTTTTACATTTTTTGATTAAAACATATTGTAATTGTTTGTTTGCCTCGGGAAACATGGAGCAAAACCCATCCATTGTCAATAATAGATCATTTATAGTCACTTATGCCTAAAAAAGCCTTATTACTCGGTTTAAATGCTTTTTAAATCCCATTATTGAATTTATTTTGAATTGTTTTTACATTTTTTGATTAAAACAGATTGTAATTGATTGTTTGCCTCGGGAAACATGGAGCGAAAGCCATCCATTGTCAAGAAAAGATCATTTACAGTCACTCATGCCTAGAAAAGCCTTATTACTTAGTTTAAATGCCTTTATAATCCCATTATTGAGTTTATTTTGAATTGTTTTTACATTTTTTGATTAAAACAGATTGTAATTGATTGTTTGCCTCGGGAAATATGGAGCGAAAGCCATCCATTGTCAAGAAAAGATCATTTATAGTCACTCATGCCTAGATAAGCCTTATTACTCGGTTTAAATGCCTTTATAATCCCATTATTGAATTTATTTTGAATTGTTTTTACATTTTTTGATTAAAACAGATTGTAATTGATTGTGTGCCTCGGGAAACATGGAGCGAAAGCCATCCATTTTCAAGAAAAGATCATTTATAGTCACTCATGCCTAGAAAAAGACTTATTTCTCGGTTTAAATGCCTTTATAATCCCATTATTGAATTTATTTTGAATTGTTTTTACATTTTTTGATTAAAACATATTGTAATTGATTGTTTGCCTCAGGAAACATGGAGGGAAAGCCATCCATTGTCAAGAAAAGATCATTTATAGTCACTCATGCCTAGAAAAGCCTTATTACTCGGTTTAAATGCCTTTATAATCCCATTATTGAATTTATTTTGAATTGTTTTTATATTTTTTGATTAAAAGAGATTGTAATTGATTGTTTACCGTGGGAAACATGGAGCGAAAGCCATCCATTGTCAAGAAAAGATCATATATAGTCACTCTTGCCTAGAAAAGCCTTATTACTCGGTTTAAATGCCTTTATAATCCCATTATTGAATTTATTTTGAAATTTTTATACATTTTTTGACTAAAACAGATTGTAATTTATTGTTTACCTCAGGAAACATGGAGCGAAAACCATCCATAGTCAAGAAAAGTTCATTTATAGTCACTTATGCCTAGCAAAGCCTTATTACTCGGTTTAAATCCCTTTATAATCCCATTATTGAATTTATTTTGAATTGTTTTTATATTTTTTGATTAAAACAGATTGTAATTGATTGTTTGCCGTGGGAAACATGGAGCGAAAGCCATCCATTGTCAAGAAAAGATCATTTATAGCCACTCATGCCTAGAAAAGCCTTATTACTCGGTTTAAATGCCTTTATAATCCCATTATTGAATTTATTTTGAATTTTGTTAACATTTTTTGATTAAAACATATTGTAATTGATTGTTTGCCTCGGTAAACATGGAGCAAAACCCATCCATTGTCAAGAATAGATCATTTATAGTCACTTATGCCTAAAAAAGCCTTATTACTCGATTTAAATGCTTTTTAAATCCCATTATTGAATTTATTTTGAATTGTTTTTACATTTTTTGATTAAAACAGATTGTAATTGATTGTTTGCCTCGGGAAACACGGAGCGAAAGCCATCGACTGTCAGGAAAAGATCATTTACAGTCACTCATGCCTAGAAAAGCCTTATTACTTAGTTTAAATGCCTTTATAATCCCATTATTGAGTTTATTTTGAATTGTTTTTACATTTTTTGATTAAAACAGATTGTAATTGATTGTTTGCCTCGGGCAATATGGAGCGAAAGCCATCCATTGTCAAGAAAAGATCATTTATAGTCACTCATGCCTAGATAAGCCTTATTACTCGATTTAAATGCCTTTATAATCCCATTATTGAATTTATTTTGAATTGTTTTTAAATTTTTTGATTAAAACAGATTGTTTCCCTTGGGAAACATGGAGCGAAAGCCATCCATTGTCAAGAAAAGATCATTTATAGTCACTCATGCCTAGAAAAGCCTTATTACTCGGTTTAAATGCCTTTATAATCCCATTATTGAATTTATTTTGAATTTTTTTTACATTTTTTGATTAAAACATATTGTAATTGATTGTTTCCCTCGGTAAACATGGAGCAAAACCCATCCATTGTCAAGAATAGATCATTTATAGTCACTTATGCCTAAAAAAGCCTTATTACTCGGTTTAAATGCTTTTTAAATCCCATTATTGAATTTATTTTGAATTGTTTTTACATTTTTTGATTAAAACAGATTGTAATTGATTGTTTGCCTCGGGAAACATGGAGCGAAAGCCATCCATTGTCAAGAAAAGATCATTTACAGTCACTCATGCCTTGAAAAGCCTTATTACTTAGTTTAAATGCCTTTATAATCCCATTATTGAGTTTATTTTGAATTGTTTTTACATTTTTTGATTAAAACAGATTGTAATTGATTGTTTGCCTCGGGAAATATGGAGCGAAAGCCATCCATTGTCAAGAAAAGATCATTTATAGTCACTCATGCCTAGATAAGCCTTATTACTCGGTTTAAATGCCTTTATAATCCCATTATTGAATTTATTTTGAATTGTTTTTACATTTTTTGATTAAAACAGATTGTAATTGATTGTTTGCCTCGGGAAACATGGAGCGAAAGCCATCCATTGTCAAGAAAAGATCATTTACAGTCACTCATGCCTAGAAAAGCCTTATTACTTAGTTTAAATGCCTTTATAATCCCATTATTGAGTTTATTTTGAATTGTTTTTACATTTTTTGATTAAAACAGATTGTAATTGATTGTTTTCCTTGGGAAATATGGAGCGAAAGCCATCCATTGTCAAGAAAAGATCATTTATAGTCACTCATGCCTAGATAAGCCTTATTACTCGGTTTAAATGCCTTTATAATCCCATTATTGAATTTATTTTAAATTGTTTTTACATTTTTTGATTAAAACAGATTGTAATTGATTGTTTGCCTCGGGAAACATGGAGCGAAAGCCATCCATTTTCAAGAAAAGATCATTTATAGTCACTCATGCCTAGAAAAGCCTTATTTCTCGGTTTAAATGCCTTTATAATCCCATTATTGAATTTATTTTGAATTTTTTTTACATTTTTTGATTAAAACATATTGTAATTGTTTGTTTGCCTCGGGAAACATGGAGCAAAACCCATCCATTGTCAATAATAGATCATTTATAGTCACTTATGCCTAAAAAAGCCTTATTACTCGGTTTAAATGCTTTTTAAATCCCATTATTGAATTTATTTTGAATTGTTTTTACATTTTTTGATTAAAACAGATTGTAATTGATTGTTTGCCTCGGGAAACATGGAGCGAAAGCCATCCATTGTCAAGAAAAGATCATTTACAGTCACTCATGCCTAGAAAAGCCTTATTACTTAGTTTAAATGCCTTTATAATCCCATTATTGAGTTTATTTTGAATTGTTTTTACATTTTTTGATTAAAACAGATTGTAATTGATTGTTTGCCTCGGGAAATATGGAGCGAAAGCCATCCATTGTCAAGAAAAGATCATTTATAGTCACTCATGCCTAGATAAGCCTTATTACTCGGTTTAAATGCCTTTATAATCCCATTATTGAATTTATTTTGAATTGTTTTTACATTTTTTGATTAAAACAGATTGTAATTGATTGTGTGCCTCGGGAAACATGGAGCGAAAGCCATCCATTTTCAAGAAAAGATCATTTATAGTCACTCATGCCTAGAAAAAGACTTATTTCTCGGTTTAAATGCCTTTATAATCCCATTATTGAATTTATTTTGAATTGTTTTTACATTTTTTGATTAAAACATATTGTAATTGATTGTTTGCCTCAGGAAACATGGAGGGAAAGCCATCCATTGTCAAGAAAAGATCATTTATAGTCACTCATGCCTAGAAAAGCCTTATTACTCGGTTTAAATGCCTTTATAATCCCATTATTGAATTTATTTTGAATTGTTTTTATATTTTTTGATTAAAAGAGATTGTAATTGATTGTTTACCGTGGGAAACATGGAGCGAAAGCCATCCATTGTCAAGAAAAGATCATATATAGTCACTCTTGCCTAGAAAAGCCTTATTACTCGGTTTAAATGCCTTTATAATCCCATTATTGAATTTATTTTGAAATTTTTATACATTTTTTGACTAAAACAGATTGTAATTTATTGTTTACCTCAGGAAACATGGAGCGAAAACCATCCATAGTCAAGAAAAGTTCATTTATAGTCACTTATGCCTAGCAAAGCCTTATTACTCGGTTTAAATCCCTTTATAATCCCATTATTGAATTTATTTTGAATTGTTTTTATATTTTTTGATTAAAACAGATTGTAATTGATTGTTTGCCGTGGGAAACATGGAGCGAAAGCCATCCATTGTCAAGAAAAGATCATTTATAGCCACTCATGCCTAGAAAAGCCTTATTACTCGGTTTAAATGCCTTTATAATCCCATTATTGAATTTATTTTGAATTTTGTTAACATTTTTTGATTAAAACATATTGTAATTGATTGTTTGCCTCGGTAAACATGGAGCAAAACCCATCCATTGTCAAGAATAGATCATTTATAGTCACTTATGCCTAAAAAAGCCTTATTACTCGATTTAAATGCTTTTTAAATCCCATTATTGAATTTATTTTGAATTGTTTTTACATTTTTTGATTAAAACAGATTGTAATTGATTGTTTGCCTCGGGAAACACGGAGCGAAAGCCATCGACTGTCAGGAAAAGATCATTTACAGTCACTCATGCCTAGAAAAGCCTTATTACTTAGTTTAAATGCCTTTATAATCCCATTATTGAGTTTATTTTGAATTGTTTTTACATTTTTTGATTAAAACAGATTGTAATTGATTGTTTGCCTCGGGCAATATGGAGCGAAAGCCATCCATTGTCAAGAAAAGATCATTTATAGTCACTCATGCCTAGATAAGCCTTATTACTCGATTTAAATGCCTTTATAATCCCATTATTGAATTTATTTTGAATTGTTTTTAAATTTTTTGATTAAAACAGATTGTTTCCCTTGGGAAACATGGAGCGAAAGCCATCCATTGTCAAGAAAAGATCATTTATAGTCACTCATGCCTAGAAAAGCCTTATTACTCGGTTTAAATGCCTTTATAATCCCATTATTGAATTTATTTTGAATTTTTTTTACATTTTTTGATTAAAACATATTGTAATTGATTGTTTCCCTCGGTAAACATGGAGCAAAACCCATCCATTGTCAAGAATAGATCATTTATAGTCACTTATGCCTAAAAAAGCCTTATTACTCGGTTTAAATGCTTTTTAAATCCCATTATTGAATTTATTTTGAATTGTTTTTACATTTTTTGATTAAAACAGATTGTAATTGATTGTTTGCCTCGGGAAACATGGAGCGAAAGCCATCCATTGTCAAGAAAAGATCATTTACAGTCACTCATGCCTTGAAAAGCCTTATTACTTAGTTTAAATGCCTTTATAATCCCATTATTGAGTTTATTTTGAATTGTTTTTACATTTTTTGATTAAAACAGATTGTAATTGATTGTTTGCCTCGGGAAATATGGAGCGAAAGCCATCCATTGTCAAGAAAAGATCATTTATAGTCACTCATGCCTAGATAAGCCTTATTACTCGGTTTAAATGCCTTTATAATCCCATTATTGAATTTATTTTGAATTGTTTTTACATTTTTTGATTAAAACAGATTGTAATTGATTGTTTGCCTCGGGAAACATGGAGCGAAAGCCATCCATTGTCAAGAAAAGATCATTTACAGTCACTCATGCCTAGAAAAGCCTTATTACTTAGTTTAAATGCCTTTATAATCCCATTATTGAGTTTATTTTGAATTGTTTTTACATTTTTTGATTAAAACAGATTGTAATTGATTGTTTTCCTTGGGAAATATGGAGCGAAAGCCATCCATTGTCAAGAAAAGATCATTTATAGTCACTCATGCCTAGATAAGCCTTATTACTCGGTTTAAATGCCTTTATAATCCCATTATTGAATTTATTTTAAATTGTTTTTACATTTTTTGATTAAAACAGATTGTAATTGATTGTTTGCCTCGGGAAACATGGAGCGAAAGCCATCCATTTTCAAGAAAAGATCATTTATAGTCACTCATGCCTAGAAAAGCCTTATTTCTCGGTTTAAATGCCTTTATAATCCCATTATTGAATTTATTTTGAATTTTTTTTACATTTTTTGATTAAAACATATTGTAATTGTTTGTTTGCCTCGGGAAACATGGAGCAAAACCCATCCATTGTCAATAATAGATCATTTATAGTCACTTATGCCTAAAAAAGCCTTATTACTCGGTTTAAATGCTTTTTAAATCCCATTATTGAATTTATTTTGAATTGTTTTTACATTTTTTGATTAAAACAGATTGTAATTGATTGTTTGCCTCGGGAAACATGGAGCGAAAGCCATCCATTGTCAAGAAAAGATCATTTACAGTCACTCATGCCTAGAAAAGCCTTATTACTTAGTTTAAATGCCTTTATAATCCCATTATTGAGTTTATTTTGAATTGTTTTTACATTTTTTGATTAAAACAGATTGTAATTGATTGTTTGCCTCGGGAAATATGGAGCGAAAGCCATCCATTGTCAAGAAAAGATCATTTATAGTCACTCATGCCTAGATAAGCCTTATTACTCGGTTTAAATGCCTTTATAATCCCATTATTGAATTTATTTTGAATTGTTTTTACATTTTTTGATTAAAACAGATTGTAATTGATTGTGTGCCTCGGGAAACATGGAGCGAAAGCCATCCATTTTCAAGAAAAGATCATTTATAGTCACTCATGCCTAGAAAAAGACTTATTTCTCGGTTTAAATGCCTTTATAATCCCATTATTGAATTTATTTTAATTGTTTTTACATTTTTTGATTAAAATAGATTGTAATTGATTGTTTGCCTCGGGAAATATGGAGCGAAAGCCATCCATTGTCAAGAAAAGATCATTTATAGTCACTCATGCCTAGATAAGCCTTATTACTCGGTTTAAATGCCTTTATAATCCCATTATTGAATTTATTTTGAATTGTTTTTACATTTTTTGATTAAAACAGATTGTAATTGATTGTGTGCCTCGGGAAACATGGAGCGAAAGCCATCCATTTTCAAGAAAAGATCATTTATAGTCACTCATGCCTAGAAAAAGACTTATTTCTCGGTTTAAATGCCTTTATAATCCCATTATTGAATTTATTTTGAATTGTTTTTACATTTTTTGATTAAAACATATTGTAATTGATTGTTTGCCTCAGGAAACATGGAGGGAAAGCCATCCATTGTCAAGAAAATATCATTTATAGTCACTCATGCCTAGAAAAGCCTTATTACTCGGTTTAAATGCCTTTATAATCCCATTATTGAATTTATTTTGAATTGTTTTTATATTTTTTGATTAAAAGAGATTGTAATTGATTGTTTACCGTGGGAAACATGGAGCGAAAGCCATCCATTGTCAAGAAAAGATCATATATAGTCACTCTTGCCTAGAAAAGCCTTATTACTCGGTTTAAATGCCTTTATAATCCCATTATTGAATTTATTTTGAAATTTTTATACATTTTTTGACTAAAACAGATTGTAATTTATTGTTTACCTCAGGAAACATGGAGCGAAAACCATCCATAGTCAAGAAAAGTTCATTTATAGTCACTTATGCCTAGCAAAGCCTTATTACTCGGTTTAAATCCCTTTATAATCCCATTATTGAATTTATTTTGAATTGTTTTTATATTTTTTGTTTAAAACAGATTGTAATTGATTGTTTGCCGTGGGAAACATGGAGCGAAAGCCATCCATTGTCAAGAAAAGATCATTTATAGCCACTCATGCCTAGAAAAGCCTTATTACTCGGTTTAAATGCCTTTATAATCCCATTATTGAATTTATTTTGAATTTTGTTAACATTTTTTGATTAAAACATATTGTAATTGATTGTTTGCCTCGGTAAACATGGAGCAAAACCCATCCATTGTCAAGAATAGATCATTTATAGTCACTTATGCCTAAAAAAGCCTTATTACTCGATTTAAATGCTTTTTAAATCCCATTATTGAATTTATTTTGAATTGTTTTTACATTTTTTGATTAAAACAGATTGTAATTGATTGTTTGCCTCGGGAAACACGGAGCGAAAGCCATCGACTGTCAGGAAAAGATCATTTACAGTCACTCATGCCTAGAAAAGCCTTATTACTTAGTTTAAATGCCTTTATAATCCCATTATTGAGTTTATTTTGAATTGTTTTTACATTTTTTGATTAAAACAGATTGTAATTGATTGTTCGCCTCGGGCAATATGGAGCGAAAGCCATCCATTGTCAAGAAAAGATCATTTATAGTCACTCATGCCTAGATAAGCCTTATTACTCGATTTAAATGCCTTTATAATCCCATTATTGAATTTATTTTGAATTGTTTTTAAATTTTTTGATTAAAACAGATTGTTTCCCTTGGGAAACATGGAGCGAAAGCCATCCATTGTCAAGAAAAGATCATTTATAGTCACTCATGCCTAGAAAAGCCTTATTACTCGGTTTAAATGCCTTTATAATCCCATTATTGAATTTATTTTGAATTTTTTTTACATTTTTTGATTAAAACATATTGTAATTGATTGTTTCCCTCGGTAAACATGGAGCAAAACCCATCCATTGTCAAGAATAGATCATTTATAGTCACTTATGCCTAAAAAAGCCTTATTACTCGGTTTAAATGCTTTTTAAATCCCATTATTGAATTTATTTTGAATTGTTTTTACATTTTTTGATTAAAACAGATTGTAATTGATTGTTTGCCTCGGGAAACATGGAGCGAAAGCCATCCATTGTCAAGAAAAGATCATTTACAGTCACTCATGCCTTGAAAAGCCTTATTACTTAGTTTAAATGCCTTTATAATCCCATTATTGAGTTTATTTTGAATTGTTTTTACATTTTTTGATTAAAACATATTGTAATTGATTGTTTGCCTCGGGAAATATGGAGCGAAAGCCATCCATTGTCAAGAAAAGATCATTTATAGTCACTCATGCCTAGATAAGCCTTATTACTCGGTTTAAATGCCTTTATAATCCCATTATTGAATTTATTTTGAATTGTTTTTACATTTTTTGATTAAAACAGATTGTAATTGATTGTTTGCCTCGGGAAACATGGAGCGAAAGCCATCCATTGTCAAGAAAAGATCATTTACAGTCACTCATGCCTAGAAAAGCCTTATTACTTAGTTTAAATGCCTTTATAATCCCATTATTGAGTTTATTTTGAATTGTTTTTAAATTTTTTGATTAAAACAGATTTTAATTGATTGTTTTCCTCGGGAAATATGGAGCGAAAGCCATCCATTGTCAAGAAAAGATCATTTATAGTCACTCATGCCTAGATAAGCCTTATTACTCGGTTTAAATGCCTTTATAATCCCATTATTGAATTTATTTTAAATTGTTTTTACATTTTTTGATTAAAACAGATTGTAATTGATTGTTTGCCTCGGGAAACATGGAGCGAAAGCCATCCATTTTCAAGAAAAGATCATTTATAGTCACTCATGCCTAGACAAGCCTTATTTCTCGGTTTAAATGCCTTTATAATCCCATTATTGAATTTATTTTGAATTTTTTTTACATTTTTTGATTAAAACATAATGTAATTGTTTGTTTGCCTCAGGAAACATGGAGCAAAACCCATCCATTGTCAATAATAGATCATTTATAGTCACTTATGCCTAAAAAAGCCTTATTACTCGGTTTAAATGCTTTTTAAATCCCATTATTGAATTTATTTTGAATTGTTTTTACATTTTTTGATTAAAACAGATTGTAATTGATTGTTTGCCTCGGGAAACATGGAGCGAAAGCCATCCATTGTCAAGAAAAGATCATTTACAGTCACTCATGCCTAGAAAAGCCTTATTACTTAGTTTAAATGCCTTTATAATCCCATTATTGAGTTTATTTTGAATTGTTTTTACATTTTTTGATTAAAACAGATTGTAATTGATTGTTTGCCTCGGGAAATATGGAGCGAAAGCCATCCATTGTCAAGAAAAGATCATTTATAGTCACTCATGCCTAGATAAGCCTTATTACTCGGTTTAAATGCCTTTATAATCCCATTATTGAATTTATTTTGAATTGTTTTTACATTTTTTGATTAAAACAGATTGTAATTGATTGTGTGCCTCGGGAAACATGGAGCGAAAGCCATCCATTTTCAAGAAAAGATCATTTATAGTCACTCATGCCTAGAAAAAGACTTATTTCTCGGTTTAAATGCCTTTATAATCCCATTATTGAATTTATTTTGAATTGTTTTTACATTTTTTGATTAAAACATATTGTAATTGATTGTTTGCCTCAGGAAACATGGAGGGAAAGCCATCCATTGTCAAGAAAAGATCATTTATAGTCACTCATGCCTAGAAAAGCCTTATTACTCGGTTTAAATGCCTTTATAATCTCAATATTGAATTTATTTTGAATTTTTTTCACATTTTTTGATTAAAACATATTGTAATTGATTGTTTGCCTCGGGAAACATGGAGCAAAACCCATCCATTGTCAAGAATAGATCATTTATAGTCACTTATGCCTACAAAAGCCTTATTACTCGGTTTAAATGCTTTTATAATCCCATTATTGAATTTATTTTGAATTGTTTTTACATTTTTTGATTAAAACAGATCTTAATTGATTGTTTGCCTCGGGGAACATGGAGCGAAAGCCATCCATTGTCAAGAAAAGATCATTTATAGTCACTCATGCCTCGAAAAGCCTTATTACTTAGTTTAAATGCCTTTATAATCCCATTATTGAATTTATTTTGAATTATTTTTACATTTTTTTATTAAAACAGATTGTAATTGATTGTTTGCCTCGGGAAACATGGAGCGAAAGCCATCCATTGTCAAGAAAAGATCATTTACAGTCACTCATGCCTAGAAAAGCCTTATTACTTAGTTTAAATGCCTTTATAATCCCATTATTGAGTTTATTTTGAATTGTTTTTACATTTTTTGATTAAAACAGATTGTAATTGATTGTTTGCCTCGGGAAATATGGAGCGAAAGCCATCCATTGTCAAGAAAAGATCATTTATAGTCACTCATGCCTAGATAAGCCTTATTACTCGGTTTAAATGCCTTTATGATCCCATTATTGAATTTATTTTGAATTGTTTTTACATTTTTTGATTAAAAAAGATTGTAATTGATTGTTTGCCTCGGGAAACATGGAGCGAAAGCCATCCATTTTCAAGAAAAGATCATTTATAGTCACTCATGCCTAGAAAAGCCTTATTTCTCGGTTTAAATGCCTTTATCATCCCATTATTGAATTTGTTTTGAATTTTTTTTACATTTTTTGATTAAAACATATTGTAATTGTTTGCTTGCCTCGGGAAACATGGAGTAAAACCCATCCATTGTCAAGAATAGATCATTTATAGTCACTTATGCCTAAAAAAGCCTTATTACTCGGTTTCAATGCCTTTATAATCCCATTATTGAATTTATTTTGAATTCTTTTTACATTTTTTGATTAAAACATATTGTAATTGATTGTTTGCCTCGGGAAACATGGAGCGAAAGCCATCCATTGTCAAGAAAAGATCATTTATAGTCACTCATGCCTAGAAAAGCCTTATTACTCGGTTTAAATGCCTTGATAATCCCATTATTGAATTTATTTTGAATTGTTTTTACATTTATTGATTAAAACAGATTGTAATAGATTGTTTGCCTCGGGAAATATGGAGCGAAAGCAATCCATTGTCAAGAAAAGATCATTTACAGTCACTCATGCCTAGAAAAGCCTTATTACTTAGTTTAAATGCCTTTATAATCCCATTATTGAGTTTATTTTGAATTGTTTTTACATTTTTTGATTAAAACAGATTGTAATTGATTGTTTGCCTCGGGAAATATGGAGCGAAAGCCATCCATTGTCAAGAAAAGATCATTTATAGTCACTCATGCCTAGATAAGCCTTATTACTCGGTTTAAATGCCTTTATAATCCCATTATTGAATTTATTCTGAATTGTTTTTACATTTTTTGATTAAAACATATTGTAATTGATTGTTTGCCTCGGGAAACATGGAGCGAAAGCCATCCATTTTCAAGAAAAGATCATTTATAGTCACTCATGCCTAGAAAAGCCTTATTACTCGGTTTAAAAGCCTTTATAATCCCATTATTGAATTTATTTTGAATTTTTTTTACATTTTTTGATTAAAACTTATTGTAATTGATTGTTTGCCTTGGGAAACATGGAGCAAAACCAATCCATTGTCAAGAATAGATCATTTATAGTCACTTATGCCTAGAAAAGCCTTATTACTCGGTTTAAATGCTTTTATAATCCCATTATTGAATTTATTTTCAATTGTTTTTACATTTTTTTATTAAAACAGATTGTAATTGATTGTTTGCCTCAGGAAACATGGAGCGAAAGCCATCCATTGTCAAGAAAAGATCATTTATAGTCACTCATGCCTAGAAAAGCCTTATTACTTAGTTTAAATGCCTTTATAATCCCATTATTGAATTTATTTTGAATTGTTTTTACATTTTTGATTAAAACAGATTGTAATTGATTGTTTGGCTAGGGAAATATGGAGCGAAAGCCATCCATTGTCAAGAAAAGATCATTTATAGTCACTCATGCCTAGAAAAGCCTTATTACTCGGTTTAAATGCCTTTATAATCCCATTATTGAATTTATTTTGAATTGTTTTTACATTTTTTGATTAAAACATATTGTAATTGATTGTTTGCCTCGGGAAACATGGAGCGAAAGCCATCCATTGTCAAGAAAAGATCATTTATAGTCACTTATGCCTAGCAAAGCCTTATTACTCGGTTTAAATGCCTTTATAATCCCATTATTGAATTTATTTTGAATTTTTTTTACATTTTTTGATTAAAACAGATTGTAATTGATTGTTTGCCTTGGGAATCATGGAGCGAAAGCCATCCATAGTGAAGAAAGGTTCATTTATAGTCACTTACGCCTAGCAAAGCCTTATTACTCGGTTTAAATGCCTTTATAATCCCATTATTGAATTTATTTTGAATTGTTTTTACATTTTTTGATTAAAACAAATTGTAATTGATTGTTTGCCTCGGGAAACATGGAGCGAAAGCCATCCATTGTCAAGAAAATATCATTTATAGTCACTTATGCCTAGCAAAGCCTTATTACTCGGTTTAAATGCCTTTATAATCCCATTATTGAATTTATTTTGAATTTTTTTTACATTTTTTGATTAAAACAGATTGTAATTGATTGTTTGCCTCGGGAAACATGGAGCGAAAGCCATCCATTGTCAAGAAAAGATCATTTATAGTCACTCATGCCTAGAAAAGCCTTATTACTCGGTTTAAATGCCTTTATAATCCCATTATTGAAGTTATTTTGAATTGTTCTTATATTTTTTGATTAAAACAGATTGTAATTGATTGTTTGCCTTAGGAAACTTGGAGCGAAAGCCATCCATCGTCAAGAAAAGTTCATTTATAGTCACTTATGCCTAGCAAAGCCTTATTACTCGGTTTAAATGCCTTTATAATCCCATTATTGAATTTATTTTGAATTTTTTTTACATTTTTTGATTAAAACATATTGTAATTGATTGTTTGCCTTGGGAATCATGGAGCGAAAGCCATCCATAGTGAAGAAAAGTTCATTTATAGTCACTTACGCCTAGCAAAGCCTTATTACTCGGTTTAAATGCCTTTATAATCCCATTATTGAATTTATTTTGAATTGTTTTTACATTTTTTGATTAAAACAGATTGTAATTGATTGTTTGCCTCGGGAAACATGGAGCGAAAGCCATCCATTGTCAAGAAAAGATCATTTATAGTCACTTATGCCTAGCAAAGCCTTATTACTCGGTTTAAATGCCTTTATAATCCCATTATTGAATTTATTTTGAATTTTTTTTACATTTTTTGATTAAAACAGATTGTAATTGATTGTTTGCCTCGGGAAACATGGAGCGAAAGCCATCCATTGTCAAGAAAAGATCATTTATAGTCACTCATGCCTAGAAAAGCCTTATTACTCGGTTTAAATGCTTTTTAAATCCCATTATTGAATTTATTTTGAATTGTTTTTAGATTTCTTGATTAAAACAGATTGTAATTGATTGTTTGCCTCGGGAAACATGGAGCGAAATCCATCCATTGTCAAGAAAGGATCATTTACAGTCACTCATGCCTAGAAAAGCCTTTTTACATAGTTTAAATGCCTTTATAATCCCATTATTGAGTTTATTTTGAATTGTTTTTACATTTTTTGATTAAAACAGATTGTAATTGATTGTTTGCCTCGGGAAATATGGAGCGAAAGCCATCCATTGTCAAGAAAAGATCATTTATAGTCACTCATGCCTAGATAAGCCTTATTACTCGGTTTAAATGCCTTTATAATCCCATTATTGAAGTTATTTTGAATTGTTTTTACATTTTATGATTAAAACAGATTGTAATTGATTGTTTGCCTCAGGAAACATGGAGCGAAAGCCATCCATTGTCAAGAAAAGATCATTTATAGTCACTCATGCCTAGAAAAGCCTTATTACTTAGTTTAAATGCCTTTATAATCCCATTATTGAATTTATTTTGAATTCTTTTTACATTTTTGATTAAAACAGATTGTAATTGATTGTTTGCCTTGTGAAATATGGAGCGAAAGCCATCCATTGTCAAGAAAAGATCATTTATAGTCCCTCATGCCTAGAAAAGCGTTATTACTCGGTTTAAATGCCTCTATAATCCCATTATTGAATTTATTTTGAATTTTTTTTACATTTTTTGATTAAAACAGATTGTAATTGATTGTTTGCCTCGGGAAACATGGAGCGAAAGCCATCCATTGTCAAGAAAAGATCATTTATAGCCACTCATGCCTAGAAAAGCCTTATTACTCGGTTTAAATGCCTTTATAATCCCATTATTGAATTTATTTTGAATTGTTTTTACATTTTTTGATTAAAACAGATTGTAATTAATTGTTTGCCTCGGGAAACATGGAGCGAAAACCATCCATTGTCAATAAAAGATCATTTATAGTCACTCATGCCTAGCAAAGCCTTATTACTCGGTTTAAATGCCTTTATAATCCCATTATTGAATTTATTTTGATTTTTTTTTACATTTTTTGATTAAAACAGATTGTAATTGATTGTTTACCTCGGGAAACATGGAGCGAAAGCCATCCATAGTCAAGAAAAGTTCATTTATAGTCACTTATGCCTAGCAAAGCCTTATTACTCGGTTGAAATGCCTTTATAATCCCATTATTGAATTTATTTTGAATTTTTATTACATTTTTTTATTAAAACATATTTTAGTTGATTGTTTGCCTCGGGAAACATGGAGCAAAACCCATCCATTGTCAAGAATAGATCATTTATAGTCACTCATGCCTAGAAAAGCCTTATTAGTCGGTTTAAATGCTTTTATAATCCCATTATCGAATTTATTTTGAATTGTTTTTACATTTTTTGATTAAAATAGATTGTAATTGATTGTTTGCCTCGGGAAACATGGAGCGAAAGCCATCCATTGTCAAGAAAAGATCATTTATAGTCACTCATGCCTAGAAAAGCCTTATTACTCGGTTTAAATGCCTTTATAATCCCATTATCAAATTTATTTTGAATTGTTTTTACATTTTCTGATTAAAACAGATTGTAATTGATTGTTTGCCTTGGGAAACTTGGAGCTAAAGCCATCCATTGTCAAGAAAAGATCGTTTATAGCCACTCATGCCTAGAAAACCTTATTACTCGGTTTAAATGCCTTTATAATCCCATTATCAAATTTATTTTGAATTTTTTTACATTTTTTGATTAAAACATATTGTAATTGATTGTTTGCCTCGGGAAACTTGGAGCGAAAGCCACCCATTGTCAAGAAAAGTTCATTTATAGTCACTTATGCCTAGCAAAGCCTTATTACTTAGTTTAAATGCCTTTATAATCCCATTATTGAATTTATTTTGAATTGTTTTTACATTTTTGATTAAAACAGATTGTAATTGATTGTTTGGCTAGGGAAATATGGAGCGAAAGCCATCCATTGTCAAGAAAAGATCATTTATAGTCACTCATGCCTAGAAAAGCCTTATTACTCGGTTTAAATGCCTTTATAATCCCATTATTGAATTTATTTTGAATTTTTTTACATTTTTTGATTAAAACATATTGTAATTGATTGTTTGCCTCGGGAAACATGGAGCGAAAGCCATCCATTGTCAAGAAAAGATCATTTATAGTCACTTATGCCTAGCAAAGCCTTATTACTCGGTTTAAATGCCTTTATAATCCCATTATTGAATTTATTTTGAATTTTTTTTACATTTTTTGATTAAAACAGATTGTAATTGATTGTTTGCCTTGGGAATCATGGAGCGAAAGCCATCCATAGTGAAGAAAGGTTCATTTATAGTCACTTACGCCTAGCAAAGCCTTATTACTCGGTTTAAATGCCTTTATAATCCCATTATTGAATTTATTTTGAATTGTTTTTACATTTTTTGATTAAAACAAATTGTAATTGATTGTTTGCCTCGGGAAACATGGAGCGAAAGCCATCCATTGTCAAGAAAAGATCATTTATAGTCACTTATGCCTAGCAAAGCCTTATTACTCGGTTTAAATGCCTTTATAATCCCATTATTGAATTTATTTTGAATTTTTTTTATATTTTTTGATTAAAACAGATTGTAATTGATTGTTTGCCTCGGGAAACATGGAGCGAAAGCCATCCATTGTCAAGAAAAGTTCATTTATAGTCACTCATGCCTAGAAAAGCCTTATTACTCG
Source organism: Theobroma cacao (assembly GCF_053813885.1). Taxonomy (NCBI): domain Eukaryota; kingdom Viridiplantae; phylum Streptophyta; class Magnoliopsida; order Malvales; family Malvaceae; genus Theobroma; species Theobroma cacao. Next base: position 27,759,017 of record NC_142645.1, on the reverse strand, counting down.
GTTTAAATGCCTTTATAATCCCATTATTGAATTTATTTTGAATTGTTTTTACATTTTTTGATTAAAACATATTGTAATTGATTGTTTGCCTCGGGAAATATGGAGCGAAAGCCATCCATTGTCAAGAAAAGATCATTTATAGTCACTCATGCCTAGATAAGCCTTATTACTCGGTTTAAATGCCTTTATAATCCCATTATTGAATTTATTTTGAATTTTTTTACATTTTTTGATTAAAACATATTGTAATTGATTGTTTGCCTCGGGAAACTTGGAGCGAAAGCCACCCATTGTCAAGAAAAGTTCATTTATAGTCACTTATGCCTAGCAAAGCCTTATTACTCGGTTTAAATGCCTTTATAATCCCATTATTGAATTTATTTTGAATTGTTTTTACATTTTTTGATTAAAACATATTGTAATTGATTGTTTGCCTCGGGAAATATGGAGCGAAAGCCATCCATTGTGAAGAAAAAATCATTTGTAGTCACTCATGCCTAGAAAAGCCTTATTACTCGGTTTAAATGCCTTTATAATCCCATTATTGAATTTATTTTGAATTGTTTTTACATTTTTTGATTAAAACAGATTGTAATTGATTGTTTGCCTCGGGAAACATGGAGCGAAAACCATCCATTGTCAATAAAAGATCATTTATAGTCACTCATGCCTAGCAAAGCCTTATTACTCGGTTTAAATGCCTTTATAATCCCATTATTGAATTTATTTTGATTTTTTTTTACATTTTTTGATTAAAACAGATTGTAATTGATTGTTTACCTCGGGAAACATGGAGCGAAAGCCATCCATAGTCAAGAAAAGTTCATTTATAGTCACTTATGCCTAGCAAAGCCTTATTACTCGGTTGAAATGCCTTTATAATCCCATTATTGAATTTATTTTGAATTTTTATTACATTTTTTTATTAAAACATATTTTAGTTGATTGTTTGCCTCGGGAAACATGGAGCAAAACCCATCCATTGTCAAGAATAGATCATTTATAGTCACTCATGCCTAGAAAAGCCTTATTAGTCGGTTTAAATGCTTTTATAATCCCATTATCGAATTTATTTTGAATTGTTTTTACATTTTTTGATTAAAATAGATTGTAATTGATTGTTTGCCTCGGGAAACATGGAGCGAAAGCCATCCATTGTCAAGAAAAGATCATTTATAGTCACTCATGCCTAGAAAAGCCTTATTACTCGGTTTAAATGCCTTTATAATCCCATTATCAAATTTATTTTGAATTGTTTTTACATTTTCTGATTAAAACAGATTGTAATTGATTGTTTGCCTTGGGAAACTTGGAGCTAAAGCCATCCATTGTCAAGAAAAGATCGTTTATAGCCACTCATGCCTAGAAAACCTTATTACTCGGTTTAAATGCCTTTATAATCCCATTATCAAATTTATTTTGAATTTTTTTACATTTTTTGATTAAAACATATTGTAATTGATTGTTTGCCTCGGGAAACTTGGAGCGAAAGCCACCCATTGTCAAGAAAAGTTCATTTATAGTCACTTATGCCTAGCAAAGCCTTATTACTTAGTTTAAATGCCTTTATAATCCCATTATTGAATTTATTTTGAATTGTTTTTACATTTTTGATTAAAACAGATTGTAATTGATTGTTTGGCTAGGGAAATATGGAGCGAAAGCCATCCATTGTCAAGAAAAGATCATTTATAGTCACTCATGCCTAGAAAAGCCTTATTACTCGGTTTAAATGCCTTTATAATCCCATTATTGAATTTATTTTGAATTTTTTTACATTTTTTGATTAAAACATATTGTAATTGATTGTTTGCCTCGGGAAACATGGAGCGAAAGCCATCCATTGTCAAGAAAAGATCATTTATAGTCACTTATGCCTAGCAAAGCCTTATTACTCGGTTTAAATGCCTTTATAATCCCATTATTGAATTTATTTTGAATTTTTTTTACATTTTTTGATTAAAACAGATTGTAATTGATTGTTTGCCTTGGGAATCATGGAGCGAAAGCCATCCATAGTGAAGAAAGGTTCATTTATAGTCACTTACGCCTAGCAAAGCCTTATTACTCGGTTTAAATGCCTTTATAATCCCATTATTGAATTTATTTTGAATTGTTTTTACATTTTTTGATTAAAACAAATTGTAATTGATTGTTTGCCTCGGGAAACATGGAGCGAAAGCCATCCATTGTCAAGAAAAGATCATTTATAGTCACTTATGCCTAGCAAAGCCTTATTACTCGGTTTAAATGCCTTTATAATCCCATTATTGAATTTATTTTGAATTTTTTTTATATTTTTTGATTAAAACAGATTGTAATTGATTGTTTGCCTCGGGAAACATGGAGCGAAAGCCATCCATTGTCAAGAAAAGTTCATTTATAGTCACTCATGCCTAGAAAAGCCTTATTACTCGGTTTAAATGCCTTTATAATCCCATTATTGAATTTATTTTGAATTGTTTTTACATTTTTTGATTAAAACATATTGTAATTGATTGTTTGCCTCGGGAAATATGGAGCGAAAGCCATCCATTGTCAAGAAAAGATCATTTATAGTCACTCATGCCTAGATAAGCCTTATTACTCGGTTTAAATGCCTTTATAATCCCATTATTGAATTTATTTTGAATTTTTTTACATTTTTTGATTAAAACATATTGTAATTGATTGTTTGCCTCGGGAAACTTGGAGCGAAAGCCACCCATTGTCAAGAAAAGTTCATTTATAGTCACTTATGCCTAGCAAAGCCTTATTACTCGGTTTAAATGCCTTTATAATCCCATTATTGAATTTATTTTGAATTGTTTTTACATTTTTTGATTAAAACATATTGTAATTGATTGTTTGCCTCGGGAAATATGGAGCGAAAGCCATCCATTGTGAAGAAAAAATCATTTGTAGTCACTCATGCCTAGAAAAGCCTTATTACTCGGTTTAAATGCCTTTATAATCCCATTATTGAATTTATTTTGAATTGTTTTTACATTTTTTGATTAAAACAGATTGTAATTGATTGTTTGCCTCGGGAAACATGGAGCGAAAACCATCCATTGTCAATAAAAGATCATTTATAGTCACTCATGCCTAGCAAAGCCTTATTACTCGGTTTAAATGCCTTTATAATCCCATTATTGAATTTATTTTGATTTTTTTTTACATTTTTTGATTAAAACAGATTGTAATTGATTGTTTACCTCGGGAAACATGGAGCGAAAGCCATCCATAGTCAAGAAAAGTTCATTTATAGTCACTTATGCCTAGCAAAGCCTTATTACTCGGTTGAAATGCCTTTATAATCCCATTATTGAATTTATTTTGAATTTTTATTACATTTTTTTATTAAAACATATTTTAGTTGATTGTTTGCCTCGGGAAACATGGAGCAAAACCCATCCATTGTCAAGAATAGATCATTTATAGTCACTCATGCCTAGAAAAGCCTTATTAGTCGGTTTAAATGCTTTTATAATCCCATTATCGAATTTATTTTGAATTGTTTTTACATTTTTTGATTAAAATAGATTGTAATTGATTGTTTGCCTCGGGAAACATGGAGCGAAAGCCATCCATTGTCAAGAAAAGATCATTTATAGTCACTCATGCCTAGAAAAGCCTTATTACTCGGTTTAAATGCCTTTATAATCCCATTATCAAATTTATTTTGAATTGTTTTTACATTTTCTGATTAAAACAGATTGTAATTGATTGTTTGCCTTGGGAAACTTGGAGCTAAAGCCATCCATTGTCAAGAAAAGATCGTTTATAGCCACTCATGCCTAGAAAACCTTATTACTCGGTTTAAATGCCTTTATAATCCCATTATCAAATTTATTTTGAATTTTTTTACATTTTTTGATTAAAACATATTGTAATTGATTGTTTGCCTCGGGAAACTTGGAGCGAAAGCCACCCATTGTCAAGAAAAGTTCATTTATAGTCACTTATGCCTAGCAAAGCCTTATTACTTAGTTTAAATGCCTTTATAATCCCATTATTGAATTTATTTTGAATTGTTTTTACATTTTTGATTAAAACAGATTGTAATTGATTGTTTGGCTAGGGAAATATGGAGCGAAAGCCATCCATTGTCAAGAAAAGATCATTTATAGTCACTCATGCCTAGAAAAGCCTTATTACTCGGTTTAAATGCCTTTATAATCCCATTATTGAATTTATTTTGAATTTTTTTACATTTTTTGATTAAAACATATTGTAATTGATTGTTTGCCTCGGGAAACATGGAGCGAAAGCCATCCATTGTCAAGAAAAGATCATTTATAGTCACTTATGCCTAGCAAAGCCTTATTACTCGGTTTAAATGCCTTTATAATCCCATTATTGAATTTATTTTGAATTTTTTTTACATTTTTTGATTAAAACAGATTGTAATTGATTGTTTGCCTTGGGAATCATGGAGCGAAAGCCATCCATAGTGAAGAAAGGTTCATTTATAGTCACTTACGCCTAGCAAAGCCTTATTACTCGGTTTAAATGCCTTTATAATCCCATTATTGAATTTATTTTGAATTGTTTTTACATTTTTTGATTAAAACAAATTGTAATTGATTGTTTGCCTCGGGAAACATGGAGCGAAAGCCATCCATTGTCAAGAAAAGATCATTTATAGTCACTTATGCCTAGCAAAGCCTTATTACTCGGTTTAAATGCCTTTATAATCCCATTATTGAATTTATTTTGAATTTTTTTTATATTTTTTGATTAAAACAGATTGTAATTGATTGTTTGCCTCGGGAAACATGGAGCGAAAGCCATCCATTGTCAAGAAAAGTTCATTTATAGTCACTCATGCCTAGAAAAGCCTTATTACTCGGTTTAAATGCCTTTATAATCCCATTATTGAATTTATTTTGAATTGTTTTTACATTTTTTGATTAAAACATATTGTAATTGATTGTTTGCCTCGGGAAATATGGAGCGAAAGCCATCCATTGTCAAGAAAAGATCATTTATAGTCACTCATGCCTAGATAAGCCTTATTACTCGGTTTAAATGCCTTTATAATCCCATTATTGAATTTATTTTGAATTTTTTTACATTTTTTGATTAAAACATATTGTAATTGATTGTTTGCCTCGGGAAACTTGGAGCGAAAGCCACCCATTGTCAAGAAAAGTTCATTTATAGTCACTTATGCCTAGCAAAGCCTTATTACTCGGTTTAAATGCCTTTATAATCCCATTATTGAATTTATTTTGAATTGTTTTTACATTTTTTGATTAAAACATATTGTAATTGATTGTTTGCCTCGGGAAATATGGAGCGAAAGCCATCCATTGTGAAGAAAAAATCATTTGTAGTCACTCATGCCTAGAAAAGCCTTATTACTCGGTTTAAATGCCTTTATAATCCCATTATTGAATTTATTTTGAATTGTTTTTACATTTTTTGATTAAAACAGATTGTAATTGATTGTTTGCCTCGGGAAACATGGAGCGAAACCCATCCATTGTCAAGAAAAAATCATTTATAGTAACTCATGCCTAGAAAAGCCTTATTACTCGGTTTAAATGCCTTTATAATCCCATTATTGAATTTATTTTGAATTTTTTTTACATTTTTTGATTAAAACAGATTGTAATTGGTTGTTTGCCTCGGGAAACATGGAGCGAAAGCCACCCATTGTCAAGAAAAGTTCATTTATAGTCACTTATGCCTAGCAAAGCCTTATTACTCGGTTTAAATGCCTTTATAATCCCATTATTGAATTTATTTTGAATTTTTTTTACATTTTTTGATTAAAACAGATTGTAATTGATTGTTTGCCTCGGGAAACATGGAGCGAAAGCCATCCATTGTCAAGAAAAGTTCATTTATAGTAACTCATGCCTAGAAAAGCCTTATTACTCGGTTTAAATGCCTTTATAATCCCATTATTGAATTTATTTTGAATTTTTTTTACATTTTTTGATTAAAACATAATGTAATTGATTGTTTCCCTCGGTAAACATGGAGCAAAACCCATCCATTGTCAAGAATAGATCATTTATAGTCACTTATGCCTAAAAAAGCCTTATTACTCGGTTTAAATGCTTTTTAAATCCAATTATTGAATTTATTTTGAATTGTTTTTACATTTTTTGATTAAAACAGATTGTAATTGATTGCTTGCCTCGGGAAACATGGAGCGAAAGCCATCCATTGTTAAGAAAAGATCATTTACAGTCACTCATGCCTAGGAAAGCCTTATTACTTAGTTTAAATGCCTTTATAATCCCATTATTGAGTTTATTTTGAATTGTTTTTACATTTTTTGATTAAAACAGATTGTAATTGACTGTTTGCCTCGGGAAATATGGAGCGAAAGCCATCCATTGTCAAGAAAAGATCATTTATAGTCACTCATGCCTAGATAAGCCTTATTACTCGGTTTAAATGCCTTTATAATCCCATTATTGAATTTATTTTGAATTGTTTTTACATTTTTTGATTAAAACAGATTGTAATTGATTGTTTGCCTCGGGAAACATGGAGCGAAAACCATCCATTGTGAAGAAAAGATCATTTATAGTCACTCATGCCTAGAAAAGCCTTATTACTCGGTTTAAATGCCTTTATAATCCCATTATTGAATTTATTTTGAATTTTTTTTACACTTTCTGATTAAAACAGATTGTAATTGATTGTTTGCCTCGGGAAACATGGAGCGAAAGCCATCCATTGTCAAGAAAAGATCATTTATAGCCACTCATGACTAGAAAAGCCTTATTACTCGGTTTAAATGCCTTTATAATCCCATTATTGAATTTATTTTGAATTGTTTTTACATTTTTTGATTAAAACAGATTGTAATTGATTGTTTGCCTCAGGAAACATGGAGCGAAAACCATCCATTGTCAAGAAAAGATCATTTATAGTCACTCATGCCTAGAAAAGCCTTATTACTCGGTTTAAATGCCTTTATAATCCCATTATTGAATTTATTTTGAATTTTTTTTACATTTTTTGATTAAAACAGATTGTAATTGATTGTTTACCTCGGGAAACATGGAGCGAAAGCCATCCATAGTCAAGAAAAGATCATTTATAGTCACTCATGCCTAGAAAAGCCTTATTACTCGGTTTAAATACCTTTATAATCCCATTGTTGAAGTTATTTTGAATTGTTGTTATATTTTTTGATTAAAACAGATTGTAATTGATTGTTTGCCTTGGGAAACATGGAGCGAAAGCCATCCATCGTCAAGAAAAGTTCATTTATAGTCACTCATGCCTAGAAAAGCCTTAATACTCGTTTTAAATGCTTTTATAATCCCATAATTGAATTTAATTTGAATCTTTTTACATTTTTTGATTAAAACAGATTCTAATTGATTGTTTGCCTCGGGAAACGTGGAGTGAAAGCTATCCATTGTCAAGAAAAGATCATTTATAGTCACTCATGCCTAGAAAAGCCTTATTACTCGGTTTAAATGCCTTTATAATCCCATTATTGAATTTATTTTGAAATTTTTTTACATTTTTTGATTAAAACAGATTGTAATTGGTTGTTTGCCTCGGGAAACATGGAGCGAAAGCCACCCATTGTCAAGAAAAGTTCATTTATAGTCACTTATGCCTAGCAAAGCCTTATTACTCAGTTTAAATGCCTTTATAATCCCATTATTGAATTTATTTTGAATTGTTTTTACATTTTTTGATTAAAACAGATTGTAATTGATTGTTTGCCTCGGGAAACATGGAGCAAAAGCCATCCATTGTCAAGAAAAGATCATTTATAGCCACTCATGCCTAGAAAAGCCTTATTACTCGGTTTAAATGCCTTTATAATCCCATTATTGAATTTATTTTGAATTGTTTTTACATTTTTTGATTAAAACAGATTGTAATTGATTGTTTGCCTCGGGAAACAATGAGCGAAAACCATCCATTGTCAAGAAAAGATCATTTATAGTCACTCATGCCTAGAAAAGCCTTAGTACTCGGTTTAAATGCCTTTATAATCCCATTATTGAATTTATTTTGAATTTTTTTTTACATTTTTTGATTAAAACAGATTGTAATTGATTGTTTACCTCGGGAAACATGGAGCGAAAGCCATCCATAGTCAAGAAAAGTTCATTTATAGTCACTTATGCCTAGGAAAGCCTTATTACTCGATTTAAATGCCTTTATAATCCCATTATTGAATTTATTTTGAATTGTTTTTATATTTTTTGATTAAAACAGATTGTAATTGATTGTTTGCCGTGGGAAACATGGAGCGAAAGCCATCCATTGTCAAGAAAAGATCATTTATAGTAACTCATGCCTAGAAAAGCCTTATTACTCGGTTTAAATGCCTTTATAATCCCATTATTGAATTTATTTTGAATTGTTTTTACATTTTTTGATTAAAACATAATGTAATTGATTGTTTCCCTCGGTAAACATGGAGCAAAACCCATCCATTGTCAAGAATAGATCATTTATAGTCACTTATGCCTAAAAAAGCCTTATTACTCGGTTTAAATGCTTTTTAAATCCAATTATTGAATTTATTTTGAATTGTTTTTACATTTTTTGATTAAAACAGATTGTAATTGATTGCTTGCCTCGGGAAACATGGAGCGAAAGCCATCCATTGTCAAGAAAAGATCATTTACAGTCACTCATGCCTAGAAAAGCGTTATTACTTAGTTTAAATGCCTTTATAATCCCATTATTGAGTTTATTTTGAATTGTTTTTACATTTTTTGATTAAAACAGATTGTAATTGATTGTTTGCCTCGGGAAATATGGAGCGAAAGCCATCCATTGTCAAGAAAAGATCATTTATAGTCACTCATGCCTAGATAAGCCTTATTACTCGGTTTAAATGCCTTTATAATCCCATTATTGAATTTATTTTGAATTGTTTTTACATTTTTTGATTAAAACAGATTGTAATTGATTGTTTGCCTCGGGAAACATGGAGCGAAAACCATCCATTGTGAAGAAAAGATCATTTATAGTCACTCATGCCTAGAAAAGCCTTATTACTCGGTTTAAATGCCTTTATAATCCCATTATTGAATTTATTTTGAATTTTTTTTACACTTTTTGATTAAAACAGATTGTAATTGATTGTTTGCCTCGGGAAACATGGAGCGAAAACCATCCATTGTGAAGAAAAGATCATTTATAGTCACTCATGCCTAGAAAAGCCTTATTACTCGGTTTAAATGCCTTTATAATCCCATTATTGAATTTATTTTGAATTTTTTTTACACTTTTTGATTAAAACAGATTGTAATTGCTTGTTTGCCTCGGGAAACATGGAGCGAAAGCCATCCATTGTCAAGAAAAGATCATTTATAGCCACTCATGCCTAGAAAAGCCTTATTACTCGGTTTAAATGCCTTTATAATCCCATTATTGAATTTATTTTGAATTGTTTTTACATTTTTTGATTAAAACAGATTGTAATTGATTGTTTGCCTCGGGAAACATGGAGCGAAAACCATCCATTGTGAAGAAAAGATCATTTATAGTCACTCATGCCTAGAAAAGCCTTATTACTCGGTTTAAATGCCTTTATAATCCCATTATTGAATTTATTTTGAATTTTTTTTACACTTTTTGATTAAAACAGATTGTAATTGATTGTTTACCTCGGGAAACATGGAGCGAAAGCCATCCATTGTCAGGAAAAGATCATTTATAGCCACTCATGCCTAGAAAAGCCTTATTACTCGGTTTAAATGCCTTTATAATCCCATTATTGAATTTATTTTGAATTGTTTTTACATTTTTTGATTAAAACAGATTGTAATTGATTATTTGCCTCAGGAAACATGGAGCGAAAACCATCCATTGTCAAGAAAAGATCATTTATAGTCACTCATGCCTAGAAAAGCCTTATTACTCGGTTTAAATGCCTTTATAATCCCATTATTGAATTTATTTTGAATTTTTTTTACATTTTTTGATTAAAACAGATTGTAATTGATTGTTTACCTCGGGAAACATGGAACGAAAGCCATCCATAGTCAAGAAAAGTTCATTTATAGTCACTTATGCCTAGCAAAGCCTTATTACTCGGTTTAAATGCCTTTATAATCCCGTTATTGAATTTATTTTGAATTGTTTTTATATTTTTTGATTAAAACAGATTGTAATTGATTGTTTGCCGTGGGAAACATGGAGCGAAAGCCATCCATTGTCAAGAAAAGATCATTTATAGTCACTCATGCCTAGAAAAGCCTTATTACTCGGTTTAAATGCCTTTATAATCCGATTGTTGAAGTTATTTTGAATTGTTGTTATATTTTTTGATTAAAACAGATTGTAATTGATTGTTTGCCTTGGGAAACATGGAGCGAAAGCCATCCATCGTCAAGAAAACTTCATTTATAGTCACTCATGCCTAGAAAAGCCTTAATACTCGTTTTAAATGCTTTTATAATCCCATAATTGAATTTAATTTGAATCTTTTTACATTTTTTGATTAAAGCAGATTCTAATAGATTGTTTACCTCGGGAAACGTGGAGTGAAAGCCATCCATTGTCAAGAAAAGATCATTTATAGTCAGTCATGCCTAGAAAAGCCTTATTACTCGGTTTAAATGCCTTTATAATCCCATTATTGAATTTATTTTGAAATTTTTTTACATTTTTTGATTAAAACAGATTGTAATTGGTTGTTTGCCTCGGGAAACATGGAGCGAAAGCCACCCATTGTCAAGAAAAGTTCATTTATAGTCACTTATGCCTAGCAAAGCCTTATTACTCGGTTTAAATGCCTTTATAATCCCATTATTGAATGTATTTTGAATTGTTTTTAGATTTTTTAATTAAAACAGATTGTAATTGATTGTTTGCCTCGGGAAACATGGAGTGAAAACCATCCATTGTCAAGAAAAGATCATTTATAGTCACTCATGCCTAGAAAAGCCTTATTACTCGGTTTGAATGCCTTTATAATCCCATTATTGAATTTATTTTGAATTGTTTTTACATTTTTTGATTAAAACAGATTGTAATTGATTGTTTGCCTCGGGAAACATGGAGCGAAAGCCATCCATTGTCAAGAAAAGATCATTTATAGTCACTCATGCCTAGAAAAGCCTTATTACTTAGTTTAAATGCCTTTATAATCCCACTATTGAATTTATTTTGAATTGTTTTTACATTTTTTGATTAAAACAGATTGTAATTGATTCTTTGCCTCGGGAAATATGGAGCGAAAGCCATCCATAGTGAAGAAAAAATCATTTGTAGTCACTCATGCTTAGAAAAGCCTTATTACTCGGTTTAAATGCCTTTATAAACCCATTATTGAATTTATTTTGAATTGTTTTTACATTTTTTGATTAAAACAGATTGTAATTGATTGTTTGCCTCGGGAAACATGGAGCGAAAACCATCCATTGTCAAGAAAAGATCATTTATAGTCACTCATGCCTAGAAAAGCCTTATTACTCGGTTTAAATGCCTTTATAATCCCATTATTGAATTTATTTTGAATTGTTTTTACATTTTTTGATTAAAACAGATTGTAATTGATTGTTTGCCTCGGGAAATATGGAGCGAAAGCCATCCATTGTCAAGAAAAGATCATTTATAGTCACTCATGCCTAGATAAGCCTTATTACTCGGTTTAAATGCCTTTATAATCCCATTATTGAATTTATTTTGAATTGTTTTTACCTTTTTTGATTAAAACAGATTGTAATTGATTGTTTGCCTCGGGAAATATGGAGCGAAAGCCATCCATTGTCAAGAAAAGATCATTTATAGTCACTCATGCCTAGATAAGCCTTATTACTCGGTTTAAATGCCTTTATAATCCCATTATTGAATTTATTTTGAATTGTTTTTACATTTTTTGATTAAAACAGATTGTAATTGATTGTTTGCCTCGGGAAACATGGAGCAAAAACCATCCATTGTCAAGAAAAGATCATTTATAGTCACTCATGCCTAGAAAAGCCTTATTACTCGGTTTAAATGCCTTTATAATCCCATTATTGAATTTATTTTGAATTTTTTTTACATTTTTTGATTACAACAGATTGTAATTGATTGTTTGCCTCGGGAAACATGGAGCGAAAGCCATCCATTGTCAAGAAAAGATCATTTATAGCCACTCATGCCTAGAAAAGCCTTATTACTCGGTTTAAATGCCTTTATAATCCCATTATTGAATTTATTTTGAATTGTTTTTACATTTTTTGATTAAAACAGATTGTAATTGATTGTTTGCCTCGGGAAACATGGAGCGAAAACCATCCATTGTCAAGAAAAGATCATTTATAGTCACTCATGCCTAGAAAAGCCTTATTACTCGGTTTAAATGTTTTTATAATCCCATTATTGAATTTATTTTGAAATTTTTTTACTTTTTTTGATTAAAACAGATTGTAATTGATTGTTTACCTCGGGAAACATGGAGCGAAAGCCATCCATAGTCAAGAAAAGTTCATTTATAGTCACTTATGCCTAGCAAAGCCTTATTACTCGGTTTAAATGCCTTTATAATCCCATTATTGAATGTATTTTGAATTGTTTTTAGATTTTTTAATTAAAACATATTGTAATTGATTGTTTGCCTCGGGAAATATGGAGCGAAAGCCATCGATAGTGAAGAAAAAATCATTTGTAGTCACTCATGCTTAGAAAAGCCTTATTACTCGGTTTAAATGCCTTTATAATCCCATTATTGAATTTATTTTGAATTGTTTTTACATTTTTTGATTAAAACATATTGTAATTGATTGTTTGCCTCGGGAAACATGGAGCGAAAACCATCCATTGTCAAGAAAAGATCATTTATAGTCACTCATGCCTAGAAAAGCCTTATTACTCGGTTTAAATGCCTTTATAATCCCATTATTGAATTTATTTTGAATTGTTTTTACATTTTTTGATTAAAACAGATTGTAATTGATTGTTTGCCTCGGGAAATATGGAGCGAAAGCCATCCATTGTCAAGAAAAGATCATTTATAGTCACTCATGCCTAGATAAGCCTTATTACTCGGTTTAAATGCCTTTATAATCCCATTATTGAATTTATTTTGAATTGTTTTTACATTTTTTGATTAAAACAGATTGTAATTGATTGTTTGCCTCGGGAAATATGGAGCGAAAGCCATCCATTGTCAAGAGAAGATCATTTATAGTCACTCATGCCTAGATAAGCCTTATTACTCGGTTTAAATGCCTTTATAATCCCATTATTGAATTTATTTTGAATTGTTTTTACATTTTTTGATTAAAACAGATTGTAATTGATTGTTTGCCTCGGGAAACATGGAGCAAAAACCATCCATTGTCAAGAAAAGATCATTTATAGTCACTCATGCCTAGAAAAGCCTTATTACTCGGTTTAAATGCCTTTATAATCCGATTGTTGAAGTTATTTTGAATTGTTGTTATATTTTTTGATTAAAACAGATTGTAATTGATTGTTTGCCTTGGGAAACATGGAGCGAAAGCCATCCATCGTCAAGAAAACTTCATTTATAGTCACTCATGCCTAGAAAAGCCTTAATACTCGTTTTAAATGCTTTTATAATCCCATAATTGAATTTAATTTGAATCTTTTTACATTTTTTGATTAAAACAGATTCTAATTGATTGTTTGCCTCGGGAAACGTGGAGTGAAAGCCATCCATTGTCAAGAAAAGATCATTTATAGTCAGTCATGCCTAGAAAAGCCTTATTACTCGGTTTAAATGCCTTTATAATCCCATTATTGAATTTATTTTGAAATTTTTTTACATTTTTTGATTAAAACAGATTGTAATTGGTTGTTTGCCTCGGGAAACATGGAGCGAAAGCCACCCATTGTCAAGAAAAGTTCATTTATAGTCACTTATGCCTAGCAAAGCCTTATTACTCGGTTTAAATGCCTTTATAATCCCATTATTGAATTTATTTTGAATTGTTTTTACATTTTTTGATTAAAACAGATTGTAATTGATTGTTTGCCTCGGGAAACATGGAGCGAAAGCCATCCATTGTCAAGAAAAGATCATTTATAGTCACTCATGCCTAGAAAAGCCTTATTACTTAGTTTAAATGCCTTTATAATCCCATTATTGAATTTATTTTGAATTGTTTTTACATTTTTTGATTAAAACAGATTGTAATTGATTGTTTGCCTCGGGAAATATGGAGCGAAAGCCATCCATAGTGAAGAAAAAATCATTTGTAGTCACTCATGCTTAGAAAAGCCTTATTACTCGGTTTAAATGCCTTTATAAACCCATTATTGAATTTATTTTGAATTGTTTTTACATTTTTTGATTAAAACAGATTGTAATTGATTGTTTGCCTCGGGAAACATGGAGCGAAAACCATCCATTGTCAAGAAAAGATCATTTATAGTCACTCATGCCTAGAAAAGCCTTATTACTCGGTTTAAATGCCTTTATAATCCCATTATTGAATTTATTTTGAATTGTTTTTACATTTTTTGATTAAAACAGATTGTAATTGATTGTTTGCCTCGGGAAATATGGAGCGAAAGCCATCCATTGTGAAGAAAAGATCATTTATAGTCACTCATGCCTAGATAAGCCTTATTACTCGGTTTAAATGCCTTTATAATCCCATTATTGAATTTATTTTGAATTGTTTTTACATTTTTTGATTAAAACAGATTGTAATTGATTGTTTGCCTCGGGAAATATTTAGCGAAAGCCATCCATTGTCAAGAAAAGATCATTTATAGTCACTCATGCCTAGATAAGCCTTATTACTCGGTTTAAATGCCTTTATAATCCCATTATTGAATTTATTTTGAATTGTTTTTACATTTTTTGATTAAAACAGATTGTAATTGATTGTTTGCCTCGGGAAACATGGAGCCAAAACCATCCATTGTCAAGAAAAGATCATTTATAGTCACTCATGCCTAAAAAAGCCTTATTACTCGGTTTAAATGCCTTTATAATCCCATTATTGAATTTATTTTGAATTTTTTTTACATTTTTTGATTACAACAGATTGTAATTGATTGTTTGCCTCGGGAAACATGGAGCGAAAGCCATCCATTGTCAAGAAAAGATCATTTATAGCCACTCATGCCTAGAAAAGCCTTATTACTCGGTTTAAATGCCTTTATAATCCCATTATTGAATTTATTTTGAATTGTTTTTACATTTTTTGATTAAAACAGATTGTAATTGATTGTTTGCCTCGGGAAACATGGAGCGAAAACCATCCATTGTCAAGAAAAGATCATTTATAGTCACTCGTGCCTAGAAAAGCCTTATTACTCGGTTTAAATTTTTTTATAATCCCATTATTGAATTTATTTTGAAATTTTTTTACTTTTTTTGATTAAAACAGATTGTAATTGATTGTTTACCTCGGGAAACATGGAGCGAAAGCCATCCATAGTCAAGAAAAGTTCATTTATAGTCACTTATGCCTAGCAAAGCCTTATTACTCGGTTTAAATGCCTTTATAATCCCATTATTGAATGTATTTTGAATTGTTTTTAGATTTTTTAATTAAAACAGATTGTAATTGATTGTTTGCCTCGGGAAATATGGAGCGAAAGCCATCGATAGTGAAGAAAAAATCATTTGTAGTCACTCATGCTTAGAAAAGCCTTATTACTCGGTTTAAATGCCTTTATAATCCCATTATTTAATTTATTTTGAATTGTTTTTACATTTTTTGATTAAAACATATTGTAATTGATTGTTTGCCTCGGGAAACATGGAGCGAAAACCATCCATTGTCAAGAAAAGATCATTTATAGTCACTCATGCCTAGAAAAGCCTTATTACTCGGTTTAAATGCCTTTATAATCCCATTATTGAATTTATTTTGAATTGTTTTTACATTTTTTGATTAAAACAGATTGTAATTGATTGTTTGCCTCGGGAAATATGGAGCGAAAGCCATCCATTGTCAAGAAAAGATCATTTATAGTCACTCATGCCTAGATAAGCCTTATTACTCGGTTTAAATGCCTTTATAATCCCATTATTGAATTTATTTTGAATTGTTTTTACATTTTTTGATTAAAACAGATTGTAATTGATTGTTTGCCTCGGGAAACATGGAGCGAAAGCCATCCATTGTCAAGAAAAGATCATTTATAGTCACTCATGCCTAGAAAAGCCTTATTACTTAGTTTAAATGCCTTTATAATCCCACTATTGAATTTATTTTGAATTGTTTTTACATTTTTTGATTAAAACAGATTGTAATTGATTCTTTGCCTCGGGAAATATGGAGCGAAAGCCATCCATAGTGAAGAAAAAATCATTTGTAGTCACTCATGCTTAGAAAAGCCTTATTACTCGGTTTAAATGCCTTTATAAACCCATTATTGAATTTATTTTGAATTGTTTTTACATTTTTTGATTAAAACAGATTGTAATTGATTGTTTGCCTCGGGAAACATGGAGCGAAAACCATCCATTGTCAAGAAAAGATCATTTATAGTCACTCATGCCTAGAAAAGCCTTATTACTCGGTTTAAATGCCTTTATAATCCCATTATTGAATTTATTTTGAATTGTTTTTACATTTTTTGATTAAAACAGATTGTAATTGATTGTTTGCCTCGGGAAATATGGAGCGAAAGCCATCCATTGTCAAGAAAAGATCATTTATAGTCACTCATGCCTAGATAAGCCTTATTACTCGGTTTAAATGCCTTTATAATCCCATTATTGAATTTATTTTGAATTGTTTTTACCTTTTTTGATTAAAACAGATTGTAATTGATTGTTTGCCTCGGGAAATATGGAGCGAAAGCCATCCATTGTCAAGAAAAGATCATTTATAGTCACTCATGCCTAGATAAGCCTTATTACTCGGTTTAAATGCCTTTATAATCCCATTATTGAATTTATTTTGAATTGTTTTTACATTTTTTGATTAAAACAGATTGTAATTGATTGTTTGCCTCGGGAAACATGGAGCAAAAACCATCCATTGTCAAGAAAAGATCATTTATAGTCACTCATGCCTAGAAAAGCCTTATTACTCGGTTTAAATGCCTTTATAATCCCATTATTGAATTTATTTTGAATTTTTTTTACATTTTTTGATTACAACAGATTGTAATTGATTGTTTGCCTCGGGAAACATGGAGCGAAAGCCATCCATTGTCAAGAAAAGATCATTTATAGCCACTCATGCCTAGAAAAGCCTTATTACTCGGTTTAAATGCCTTTATAATCCCATTATTGAATTTATTTTGAATTGTTTTTACATTTTTTGATTAAAACAGATTGTAATTGATTGTTTGCCTCGGGAAACATGGAGCGAAAACCATCCATTGTCAAGAAAAGATCATTTATAGTCACTCATGCCTAGAAAAGCCTTATTACTCGGTTTAAATGTTTTTATAATCCCATTATTGAATTTATTTTGAAATTTTTTTACTTTTTTTGATTAAAACAGATTGTAATTGATTGTTTACCTCGGGAAACATGGAGCGAAAGCCATCCATAGTCAAGAAAAGTTCATTTATAGTCACTTATGCCTAGCAAAGCCTTATTACTCGGTTTAAATGCCTTTATAATCCCATTATTGAATGTATTTTGAATTGTTTTTAGATTTTTTAATTAAAACATATTGTAATTGATTGTTTGCCTCGGGAAATATGGAGCGAAAGCCATCGATAGTGAAGAAAAAATCATTTGTAGTCACTCATGCTTAGAAAAGCCTTATTACTCGGTTTAAATGCCTTTATAATCCCATTATTGAATTTATTTTGAATTGTTTTTACATTTTTTGATTAAAACATATTGTAATTGATTGTTTGCCTCGGGAAACATGGAGCGAAAACCATCCATTGTCAAGAAAAGATCATTTATAGTCACTCATGCCTAGAAAAGCCTTATTACTCGGTTTAAATGCCTTTATAATCCCATTATTGAATTTATTTTGAATTGTTTTTACATTTTTTGATTAAAACAGATTGTAATTGATTGTTTGCCTCGGGAAATATGGAGCGAAAGCCATCCATTGTCAAGAAAAGATCATTTATAGTCACTCATGCCTAGATAAGCCTTATTACTCGGTTTAAATGCCTTTATAATCCCATTATTGAATTTATTTTGAATTGTTTTTAAATTTTTTGATTAAAACAGATTGTAATTGATTGTTTGCCTCGG
This sequence comes from Theobroma cacao, assembly GCF_053813885.1. Lineage (NCBI taxonomy): Eukaryota > Viridiplantae > Streptophyta > Magnoliopsida > Malvales > Malvaceae > Theobroma > Theobroma cacao. The sequence goes on along the minus strand of NC_142645.1, from coordinate 27,740,944 downwards.
GAAATATGGAGCGAAAGCCATCCATTGTCAAGAGAAGATCATTTATAGTCACTCATGCCTAGATAAGCCTTATTACTCGGTTTAAATGCCTTTATAATCCCATTATTGAATTTATTTTGAATTGTTTTTACATTTTTTGATTAAAACAGATTGTAATTGATTGTTTGCCTCGGGAAACATGGAGCAAAAACCATCCATTGTCAAGAAAAGATCATTTATAGTCACTCATGCCTAGAAAAGCCTTATTACTCGGTTTAAATGCCTTTATAATCCGATTGTTGAAGTTATTTTGAATTGTTGTTATATTTTTTGATTAAAACAGATTGTAATTGATTGTTTGCCTTGGGAAACATGGAGCGAAAGCCATCCATCGTCAAGAAAACTTCATTTATAGTCACTCATGCCTAGAAAAGCCTTAATACTCGTTTTAAATGCTTTTATAATCCCATAATTGAATTTAATTTGAATCTTTTTACATTTTTTGATTAAAACAGATTCTAATTGATTGTTTGCCTCGGGAAACGTGGAGTGAAAGCCATCCATTGTCAAGAAAAGATCATTTATAGTCAGTCATGCCTAGAAAAGCCTTATTACTCGGTTTAAATGCCTTTATAATCCCATTATTGAATTTATTTTGAAATTTTTTTACATTTTTTGATTAAAACAGATTGTAATTGGTTGTTTGCCTCGGGAAACATGGAGCGAAAGCCACCCATTGTCAAGAAAAGTTCATTTATAGTCACTTATGCCTAGCAAAGCCTTATTACTCGGTTTAAATGCCTTTATAATCCCATTATTGAATTTATTTTGAATTGTTTTTACATTTTTTGATTAAAACAGATTGTAATTGATTGTTTGCCTCGGGAAACATGGAGCGAAAGCCATCCATTGTCAAGAAAAGATCATTTATAGTCACTCATGCCTAGAAAAGCCTTATTACTTAGTTTAAATGCCTTTATAATCCCATTATTGAATTTATTTTGAATTGTTTTTACATTTTTTGATTAAAACAGATTGTAATTGATTGTTTGCCTCGGGAAATATGGAGCGAAAGCCATCCATAGTGAAGAAAAAATCATTTGTAGTCACTCATGCTTAGAAAAGCCTTATTACTCGGTTTAAATGCCTTTATAAACCCATTATTGAATTTATTTTGAATTGTTTTTACATTTTTTGATTAAAACAGATTGTAATTGATTGTTTGCCTCGGGAAACATGGAGCGAAAACCATCCATTGTCAAGAAAAGATCATTTATAGTCACTCATGCCTAGAAAAGCCTTATTACTCGGTTTAAATGCCTTTATAATCCCATTATTGAATTTATTTTGAATTGTTTTTACATTTTTTGATTAAAACAGATTGTAATTGATTGTTTGCCTCGGGAAATATGGAGCGAAAGCCATCCATTGTGAAGAAAAGATCATTTATAGTCACTCATGCCTAGATAAGCCTTATTACTCGGTTTAAATGCCTTTATAATCCCATTATTGAATTTATTTTGAATTGTTTTTACATTTTTTGATTAAAACAGATTGTAATTGATTGTTTGCCTCGGGAAATATTTAGCGAAAGCCATCCATTGTCAAGAAAAGATCATTTATAGTCACTCATGCCTAGATAAGCCTTATTACTCGGTTTAAATGCCTTTATAATCCCATTATTGAATTTATTTTGAATTGTTTTTACATTTTTTGATTAAAACAGATTGTAATTGATTGTTTGCCTCGGGAAACATGGAGCCAAAACCATCCATTGTCAAGAAAAGATCATTTATAGTCACTCATGCCTAAAAAAGCCTTATTACTCGGTTTAAATGCCTTTATAATCCCATTATTGAATTTATTTTGAATTTTTTTTACATTTTTTGATTACAACAGATTGTAATTGATTGTTTGCCTCGGGAAACATGGAGCGAAAGCCATCCATTGTCAAGAAAAGATCATTTATAGCCACTCATGCCTAGAAAAGCCTTATTACTCGGTTTAAATGCCTTTATAATCCCATTATTGAATTTATTTTGAATTGTTTTTACATTTTTTGATTAAAACAGATTGTAATTGATTGTTTGCCTCGGGAAACATGGAGCGAAAACCATCCATTGTCAAGAAAAGATCATTTATAGTCACTCGTGCCTAGAAAAGCCTTATTACTCGGTTTAAATTTTTTTATAATCCCATTATTGAATTTATTTTGAAATTTTTTTACTTTTTTTGATTAAAACAGATTGTAATTGATTGTTTACCTCGGGAAACATGGAGCGAAAGCCATCCATAGTCAAGAAAAGTTCATTTATAGTCACTTATGCCTAGCAAAGCCTTATTACTCGGTTTAAATGCCTTTATAATCCCATTATTGAATGTATTTTGAATTGTTTTTAGATTTTTTAATTAAAACAGATTGTAATTGATTGTTTGCCTCGGGAAATATGGAGCGAAAGCCATCGATAGTGAAGAAAAAATCATTTGTAGTCACTCATGCTTAGAAAAGCCTTATTACTCGGTTTAAATGCCTTTATAATCCCATTATTTAATTTATTTTGAATTGTTTTTACATTTTTTGATTAAAACATATTGTAATTGATTGTTTGCCTCGGGAAACATGGAGCGAAAACCATCCATTGTCAAGAAAAGATCATTTATAGTCACTCATGCCTAGAAAAGCCTTATTACTCGGTTTAAATGCCTTTATAATCCCATTATTGAATTTATTTTGAATTGTTTTTACATTTTTTGATTAAAACAGATTGTAATTGATTGTTTGCCTCGGGAAATATGGAGCGAAAGCCATCCATTGTCAAGAAAAGATCATTTATAGTCACTCATGCCTAGATAAGCCTTATTACTCGGTTTAAATGCCTTTATAATCCCATTATTGAATTTATTTTGAATTGTTTTTACATTTTTTGATTAAAACAGATTGTAATTGATTGTTTGCCTCGGGAAATATGGAGCGAAAGCCATCCATTGTCAAGAAAAGATCATTTATAGTCACTCATGCCTAGATAAGCCTTATTACTCGGTTTAAATGCCTTTATAATCCCATTATTGAATTTATTTTGAATTGTTTTTACATTTTTTGATTAAAACAGATTGTAATTGATTGTTTGCCTCGGGAAACATGGAGCAAAAACCATCCATTGTCAAGAAAAGATCATTTATAGTCACTCATGCCTAGAAAAGCCTTATTACTCGGTTTAAATGCCTTTATAATCCGATTGTTGAAGTTATTTTGAATTGTTGTTATATTTTTTGATTAAAACAGATTGTAATTGATTGTTTGCCTTGGGAAACATGGAGCGAAAGCCATCCATCGTCAAGAAAACTTCATTTATAGTCACTCATGCCTAGAAAAGCCTTAATACTCGTTTTAAATGCTTTTATAATCCCATAATTGAATTTAATTTGAATCTTTTTACATTTTTTGATTAAAACAGATTCTAATTGATTGTTTGCCTCGGGAAACGTGGAGTGAAAGCCATCCATTGTCAAGAAAAGATCATTTATAGTCAGTCATGCCTAGAAAAGCCTTATTACTCGGTTTAAATGCCTTTATAATCCCATTATTGAATTTATTTTGAAATTTTTTTACATTTTTTGATTAAAACAGTTTGTAATTGGTTGTTTGCCTCGGGAAACATGGAGCGAAAGCCACCCATTGTCAAGAAAAGTTCATTTATAGTCACTTATGCCTAGCAAAGCCTTATTACTCGGTTTAAATGCCTTTATAATCCCATTATTGAATTTATTTTGAATTGTTTTTACATTTTTTGATTAAAACAGATTGTAATTGATTGTTTGCCTCGAGAAACATGGAGCGAAAGCCATCCATTGTCAAGAAAAGATCATTTATAGTCACTCATGCCTAGAAAAGCCTTATTACTTAGTTTAAATGCCTTTATAATCCCATTATTGAATTTATTTTGAATTGTTTTTACATTTTTTGATTAAAACAGATTGTAATTGATTGTTTGCCTCGGGAAATATGGAGCGAAAGCCATCCATAGTGAAGAAAAAATCATTTGTAGTCACTCATGCTTAGAAAAGCCTTATTACTCGGTTTAAATGCCTTTATAAACCCATTATTGAATTTATTTTGAATTGTTTTTACATTTTTTGATTAAAACAGATTGTAATTGATTGTTTGCCTCGGGAAACATGGAGCGAAAACCATCCATTGTCAAGAAAAGATCATTTATAGTCACTCATGCCTAGAAAAGCCTTATTACTCGGTTTAAATGCCTTTATAATCCCATTATTGAATTTATTTTGAATTGTTTTTACATTTTTTGATTAAAACAGATTGTAATTGATTGTTTGCCTCAGGAAATATGGAGCGAAAGCCATCCATTGTGAAGAAAAGATCATTTATAGTCACTCATGCCTAGATAAGCCTTATTACTCGGTTTAAATGCCTTTATAATCCCATTATTGAATTTATTTTGAATTGTTTTTACATTTTTTGATTAAAACAGATTGTAATTGATTGTTTGCCTCGGGAAATATGGAGCGAAAGCCATCCATTGTCAAGAAAAGATCATTTATAGTCACTCATGCCTAGATAAGCCTTATTACTCGGTTTAAATGCCTTTATAATCCCATTATTGAATTTATTTTGAATTGTTTTTACATTTTTTGATTAAAACAGATTGTAATTGATTGTTTGCCTCGGGAAACATGGAGCAAAAACCATCCATTGTCAAGAAAAGATCATTTATAGTCACTCATGCCTAGAAAAGCCTTATTACTCGGTTTAAATGCCTTTATAATCCCATTATTGAATTTATTTTGAATTTTTTTTACATTTTTTGATTACAACAGATTGTAATTGATTGTTTGCCTCGGGAAACATGGAGCGAAAGCCATCCATTGTCAAGAAAAGATCATTTATAGCCACTCATGCCTAGAAAAGCCTTATTACTCGGTTTAAATGCCTTTATAATCCCATTATTGAATTTATTTTGAATTGTTTTTACATTTTTTGATTAAAACAGATTGTAATTGATTGTTTGCCTCGGGAAACATGGAGCGAAAACCATCCATTGTCAAGAAAAGATCATTTATAGTCACTCGTGCCTAGAAAAGCCTTATTACTCGGTTTAAATTTTTTTATAATCCCATTATTGAATTTATTTTGAAATTTTTTTACTTTTTTTGATTAAAACAGATTGTAATTGATTGTTTACCTCGGGAAACATGGAGCGAAAGCCATCCATAGTCAAGAAAAGTTCATTTATAGTCACTTATGCCTAGCAAAGCCTTATTACTCGGTTTAAATGCCTTTATAATCCCATTATTGAATTTATTTTGAATTTTTTTTACATTTTTTGATTAAAACATATTGTAATTGATTGTTTGCCTCGGGAAACATGGAGCAAAACCCATCCATTGTCAAGAAAAGATCATTTATAGTCAGTCATGCCTAGAAAAGCCTTATTACTCGGTTTAAATGCCTTTATAATCCCATTATTGAATTTATTTTGAAATTTTTTTACATTTTTTGATTAAAACAGATTGTAATTGGTTGTTTGCCTCGGGAAACATGGAGCGAAAGCCACCCATTGTCAAGAAAAGTTCATTTATAGTCACTTATGCCTAGCAAAGCCTTATTACTCGGTTTAAATGCCTTTATAATCCCATTATTGAATTTATTTTGAATTGTTTTTACATTTTTTGATTAAAACAGATTGTAATTGATTGTTTGCCTCGGGAAACATGGAGCGAAAGCCATCCATTGTCAAGAAAAGATCATTTATAGTCACTCATGCCTAGAAAAGCCTTATTACTTAGTTTAAATGCCTTTATAATCCCATTATTGAATTTATTTTGAATTGTTTTTACATTTTTTGATTAAAACAGATTGTAATTGATTGTTTGCCTCGGGAAATATGGAGCGAAAGCCATCCATAGTGAAGAAAAAATCATTTGTAGTCACTCATGCTTAGAAAAGCCTTATTACTCGGTTTAAATGCCTTTATAAACCCATTATTGAATTTATTTTGAATTGTTTTTACATTTTTTGATTAAAACAGATTGTAATTGATTGTTTGCCTCGGGAAACATGGAGCGAAAACCATCCATTGTCAAGAAAAGATCATTTATAGTCACTCATGCCTAGAAAAGCCTTATTACTCGGTTTAAATGCCTTTATAATCCCATTATTGAATTTATTTTGAATTGTTTTTACATTTTTTGATTAAAACAGATTGTAATTGATTGTTTGCCTCAGGAAATATGGAGCGAAAGCCATCCATTGTGAAGAAAAGATCATTTATAGTCACTCATGCCTAGATAAGCCTTATTACTCGGTTTAAATGCCTTTATAATCCCATTATTGAATTTATTTTGAATTGTTTTTACATTTTTTGATTAAAACAGATTGTAATTGATTGTTTGCCTCGGGAAATATGGAGCGAAAGCCATCCATTGTCAAGAAAAGATCATTTATAGTCACTCATGCCTAGATAAGCCTTATTACTCGGTTTAAATGCCTTTATAATCCCATTATTGAATTTATTTTGAATTGTTTTTACATTTTTTGATTAAAACAGATTGTAATTGATTGTTTGCCTCGGGAAATATGGAGCGAAAGCCATCCATAGTGAAGAAAAAATCATTTGTAGTCACTCATGCTTAGAAAAGCCTTATTACTCGGTTTAAATGCCTTTATAAACCCATTATTGAATTTATTTTGAATTGTTTTTACATTTTTTGATTAAAACAGATTGTAATTGATTGTTTGCCTCGGGAAACATGGAGCGAAAACCATCCATTGTCAAGAAAAGATCATTTATAGTCACTCATGCCTAGAAAAGCCTTATTACTCGGTTTAAATGCCTTTATAATCCCATTATTGAATTTATTTTGAATTGTTTTTACATTTTTTGATTAAAACAGATTGTAATTGATTGTTTGCCTCGGGAAATATGGAGCGAAAGCCATCCATTGTGAAGAAAAGATCATTTATAGTCACTCATGCCTAGATAAGCCTTATTACTCGGTTTAAATGCCTTTATAATCCCATTATTGAATTTATTTTGAATTGTTTTTACATTTTTTGATTAAAACAGATTGTAATTGATTGTTTGCCTCGGGAAATATGGAGCGAAAGCCATCCATTGTCAAGAAAAGATCATTTATAGTCACTCATGCCTAGATAAGCCTTATTACTCGGTTTAAATGCCTTTATAATCCCATTATTGAATTTATTTTGAATTGTTTTTACATTTTTTGATTAAAACAGATTGTAATTGATTGTTTGCCTCGGGAAACATGGAGCAAAAACCATCCATTGTCAAGAAAAGATCATTTATAGTCACTCATGCCTAGAAAAGCCTTATTACTCGGTTTAAATGCCTTTATAATCCCATTATTGAATTTATTTTGAATTTTTTTTACATTTTTTGATTACAACAGATTGTAATTGATTGTTTGCCTCGGGAAACATGGAGCGAAAGCCATCCATTGTCAAGAAAAGATCATTTATAGCCACTCATGCCTAGAAAAGCCTTATTACTCGGTTTAAATGCCTTTATAATCCCATTATTGAATTTATTTTGAATTGTTTTTACATTTTTTGATTAAAACAGATTGTAATTGATTGTTTGCCTCGGGAAACATGGAGCGAAAATCATCCATTGTCAAGAAAAGATCATTTATAGTCACTCGTGCCTAGAAAAGCCTTATTACTCGGTTTAAATTTTTTTATAATCCCATTATTGAATTTATTTTGAAATTTTTTTACTTTTTTTGATTAAAACAGATTGTAATTGATTGTTTACCTCGGGAAACATGGAGCGAAAGCCATCCATAGTCTAGAAAAGTTCATTTATAGTCACTTATGCCTAGCAAAGCCTTATTACTCGGTTTAAATGCCTTTATAATCCCATTATTGAATTTATTTTGAATTTTTTTTTACATTTTTTGATTAAAACATATTGTAATTGATTGTTTGCCTCGGGAAACATGGAGCAAAACCCATCCATTGTCAAGAATAGATCATTTATAGTCACTCATGCCTAGAAAAGCCTTATTACTCGGTTTAAATGCTTTTATAATCCCATTATTGAATTTATTTTGAATTTTTTTTACATTTTTTGATTAAAACAGATTGTAATTGATTGTTTCCCTCGGGAAACATGGAGCGAAAGCCATCCATAGTCAAGAAAAGATCATTTATAGTCACTCATGCCTAGAAAAGCCTTATTACTCGGTTTAAATGCTTTTATAATCCCATTATTGAATTTATTTTGAATTTTTTTTACATTTTTTGATTAAAACAGATTGTAATTGATTGTTTGCCTCGGGAAACATGGAGCGAAAGCCATCCATTGTCAAGAAAAGATCATCTATAGTCACTCATGCCTAGAAAAGCCTTATTACTCAGTTTAAATGCCTTTATAATCCCATTATTGAATTTATTTTGAATTGTTTTTACATTTTTTGATTAAAACAGATTGTAATTGATTGTTTGCCTCGGGAAATATGGAGCGAAAGCCATCCATAGTGAAGAAAAAATCATTTGTAGTCACTCATGCTTAGAAAAGCCTTATTACTCGGTTTAAATGCCTTTATAATCCCATTATTGAATTTATTTTGAATTGTTTTTACATTTTTTGATTAAAACATATTGTAATTGATTGTTTCCCTCGGGAAACATGGAGCGAAAACCATCCATTGTCAAGAAAAGATCATTTATAGTCACTCATGCCTAGAAAAGCCTTATTACTCGGTTTAAATGCCTTTATAATCCCATTATTGAATTTATTTTGAATTGTTTTTACATTTTTTGATTAAAACAGATTGTAATTGATTGTTTGCCTCGGGAAATATGGAGCGAAACCCATCCATTGTCAAGAAAAGATCATTTATAGTCACTCATGCCTAGATAAGCCTTATTACTCGGTTTAAATGCCTTTATAATCCCATTATTGAATTTATTTTGAATTGTTTTTACATTTTTTGATTAAAACAGATTGTAATTGATTGTTTGCCTCGGGAAATATGGAGAGAAAGCCATCCATTGTCAAGAAAAGATCATTTATAGTCACTCATGCCTAGATAAGCCTTATTACTCGGTTTAAATGCCTTTATAATCCCATTATTGAATTTATTTTGAATTGTTTTTACATTTTTTGATTAAAACAGATTGTAATTGATTGTTTGCCTCGGGAAACATGGAGCAAAAACCATCCATTGTCAAGAAAAGATCATTTATAGTCACTCATGCCTAGAAAAGCCTTATTACTCGGTTTAAATGCCTTTATAATCCCATTATTGAATTTATTTTGAATTTTTTTTACATTTTTTGATTACAACAGATTGTAATTGATTGTTTGCCTCGGGAAACATGGAGCGAAAGCCATCCATTGTCAAGAAAAGATCATTTATAGCCACTCATGCCTAGAAAAGCCTTATTACTCGGTTTAAATGCCATTATAATCCCATTATTGAATTTATTTTGAATTGTTTTTACATTTTTTGATTAAAACAGATTGTAATTGATTGTTTGCCTCGGGAAACATGGAGCGAAAACCATCCATTGTCAAGAAAAGATCATTTATAGTCACTCATGCCTAGAAAAGCCTTATTACTCGGTTTAAATGTTTTTATAATCCCATTATTGAATTTATTTTGAAATTTTTTTACTTTTTTTGATTAAAACAGATTGTAATTGATTGTTTACCTCGGGAAACATGGAGCGAAAGCCATCCATAGTCAAGAAAAGTTCATTTATAGTCACTTATGCCTAGCAAAGCCTTATTACTCGGTTTAAATGCCTTTATAATCCCATTATTGAATTTATTTTGAATTTTTTTTACATTTTTTGATTAAAACATATTGTAATTGATTGTTTGCCTCGGGAAACATGGAGCAAAACCCATCCATTGTCAAGAATAGATCATTTATAGTCACTCATGCCTAGAAAAGCCTTATTACTCGGTTTAAATGCTTTTATAATCCCATTATTGAATTTATTTTGAATTTTTTTTACATTTTTTGATTAAAACAGATTGTAATTGATTGTTTGCCTCGGGAAATATGGAGCGAAAGCCATCCATTGTCAAGAAAAGATCATTTATAGTCACTCATGCCTAGATAAGCCTTATTACTCGGTTTAAATGCCTTGATAATCCCATTATTGAATTTATTTTGAATTGTTTTTACATTTTTTGATTAAAACATATTGTAATTGATTGTTTGCCTCGGGAAACATGGAGCGAAAACCATCCATTGTCAAGAAAAGATCATTTATAGTCACTCATGCCTAGAAAAGCCTTATTACTCGGTTTAAATGCCTTTATAATCCCATTATTGAATTTATTTTGAATTTTTTTTACATTTTTTGATTACAACAGATTGTAATTGATTGTTTGCCTCGGGAAACATGGAGCGAAAGCCATCCATTGTCAAGAAAAGATCATTTATAGCCACTCATGCCTAGAAAAGCCTTATTACTCGGTTTAAATGCCTTTATAATCCCATTATTGAATTTATTTTGAATTGTTTTTACATTTTTTGATTAAAACATATTGTAATTGATTGTTTGCCTCGGGAAACATGGAGCGAAAACCATCCATTGTCATGAAAAGATCATTTATAGTCACTCATGCCTAGAAAAGCCTTATTACTCGGTTTAAATGTTTTTATAATCCCATTATTGAATTTATTTTGAAATTTTTTTACTTTTTTTGATTAAAACAGATTGTAATTGATTGTTTACCTCGGGAAACATGGAGCGAAAGCCATCCATAGTCAAGTAAAGTTCATTTATAGTCACTTATGCCTAGCAAAGCCTTATTACTCGGTTTAAATGCCTTTATAATCCCATTATTGAATTTATTTTGAATTTTTTTTTACATTTTTTGATTAAAACATATTGTAATTGATTGTTTGCCTCGGGAAACATGGAGCAAAACCCATCCATTGTCAAGAATAGATCATTTATAGTCACTCATGCCTAGAAAAGCCTTATTACTCGGTTTAAATGCTTTTATAATCCCATTATTGAATTTATTTTGAATTTTTTTTACATTTTTTGATTAAAACAGATTGTAATTGATTGTTTGCCTCGGGAAACATGGAGTGAAAGCCATCCATAGTCAAGAAAAGTTCATTTATAGTCACTTATGCCTAGCAAAGCCTTATTACTCGGTTTAAATGCCTTTATAATCCCATTATTGAATTTATTTTGAATTGTTTTTACATTTTTTGATTAAAACAGATTGTAATTGATTGTTTGCCTCGGGAAACATGGAGCGAAAGCCATCCATTGTCAAGAAAAGATCATTTATAGCCACTCATGCCTAGAAAAGCCTTATTACTCGGTTTAAATGCCTTTATTATCCCATTATTGAATTTATTTTGAATTGTTTTTGCATTTTCTGATTAAAACAGATTGTAATTGATTGTTTGCCTCGGGAAACATGGAGCGAAAACCATCCATTGTCAAGAAAAGATCATTTATAGTCACTCATGCCTAGAAAAGCCTTATTACTCGGTTTAAATGCCTTTATAATCCCATTATTGAATTTATTTTGAATTTTTTTTACATTTTTTGATTAAAACAGATTGTAATTGATTGTTTACCTCGGGAAACATGGAGCGAAAGCCATCCATAGTCAAGAAAAGCTCATTTATAGTCACTTATGCCTAGCAAAGCCTTATTACTCGGTTTAAATGCCTTTATAATCCCATTATTGAATTTATTTTGAATTGTTTTTATATTTTTTGATTAAAACAGATTGTAATTGATTGTTTGCCGTGGGAAACATGGAGCGAAAGCCATCCATTGTCAAGAAAAGATCATTTATAGTCACTCATGCCTAGAAAAGCCTTATTACTCGGTTTAAATGCCTTTATAATCCCATTATTGAAGTTATTTTGAATTGTTGTTATATTTTTTGATTAAAACAGATTGTAATTGATTGTTTGCCTTGGGAAACATGGAGCGAAAGCCATCCATCGTCAAGAAAAGTTCATTTATAGTCACTCATGCCTAGAAAAGCCTTAATACTCGTTTTAAATGCTTTTATAATCCCATAATTGAATTTAATTTGAATCTTTTTACATTTTTTGATTAAAACAGATTCTAATTGATTGTTTGCCGCGGGAAACGTGGAGGGAAAGCCATCCATTGTCAAGAAAAGATCATTTATAGTCACTCATGCCTAGAAAAGCCTTATTACTCGGTTTAAATGCCTTTATAATCCCATTATTGAATTTATTTTGAATTTTTTTTACATTTTTTGATTAAAACAGATTGTAATTGGTTGTTTACCTCGGGAAACATGGAGCGAAAGCCATCCATTGTCAAGAAAAGATCATTTATAGTTACTCATGCCTAGAAAAGCCTTATTAAATGCCTTTATAATCCCATTATTGAATTTATTTTGAATTTTTTTTACATTTTTTGATTAAAACATATTGTAATTGATTGTTTCCCTCGGTAAACATGGAGCAAAACCCATCCATTGTCAAGAATAGATCATTTATAGTCACTTATGCCTAAAAAAGCCTTATTACTCGGTTTAAATGCTTTTTAAATCCTATTATTGAATTTATTTTGAATTGTTTTTACATTTTTTTATTAAAACAGATTGTAATTGATTGTTTGCCTCGGGAAACATGGAGCGAAAGGCATCCATTGTCAAGAAAAGATCATTTACAGTCACTCATGCCTAGAAAAGCCTTATTACTTAGTTTAAATGCCTTTATAATCCCATTATTGAATTTATTTTGAATTGTTTTTACATTTTTTGATTAAAACAGATTGTAATTGATTGTTTGCCTCGGGAAATATGGAGCGAAAGCCATCCATTGTCAAGAAAAGATCATTTATAGTCACTCATGCCTAGATAAGCCTTATTACTCGGTTTAAATGCCTTTATAATCCCATTATTGAATTTATTTTGAATTGTTTTTACATTTTTTGATTAAAACATATTGTATTTGATTGTTTCCCTCGGTAAACATGGAGAAAAACCCATCCATTGTCAAGAATAGATCATTTATAGTCACCTATGCCTGAAAAAGCCTTATTACTCGGTTTAAATGCTTTTTAAATCCAATTATTGAATTTATTTTGAATTGTTTTTACATTTTTTGATTAAAACAGATTGTAATTGATTGTTTGCCTCGGGAAACATGGAGCGAAAGCCATCCATTGTCAAGAAACGATCATTTACAGTCACTCATGCCTAGAAAAGCCTTATTACTTAGTTTAAATGCCTTTATAATCCCATTATTGAGTTTATTTTGAATTGTTTTTACATTTTTTGATTAAAACAGATTGTAATTGATTGTTTGCCTCTAGAAATATGGAGCGAAAGCCATCCATTGTCAAGAAAAGATCATTTATAGCCACTCATGCCTAGATAAGCCTTATTACTCGGTTTAAATGCCTTTATAATCCCATTATTGAATTTATTTTGAATTGTTTTTACATTTTTTGATTAAAACAGATTGTAATTGATTGTTTGCCTTGGGAAACATGGAGCGAAAGCCATCCATTGTCAAGAAAAGATCATTTATAGTCACTCATGCCTAGAAAAGCCTTATTACTCGGTTTAAATGCCTTTATAATACCATTATTGAATTTATTTTGAATTTTTTTTACATTTTTTGATTAAAACATATTGTAATTGATTGTTTCCCTCGGTAAACATGGAGCAAAACCCATCCATTGTCAAGAATAGATCATTTATAGCCACTCATGCCTAGAAAAGCCTTATTACTCGGTTTAAATGCCTTTATAATCCCATTATTGAATTTATTTTGAATTATTTTTATATTTTTTGATTAAAAGGGATTGTAATTGATTGTTTACCGTGGGAAACATGGAGCGAAAGCCATCCATTGTCAAGAAAAGATCATATATAGTCACTCTTGCCTAGAAAAGCCTTATTACTCGGTTTAAATGCCTTTATAATCCCATTATTGAATTTATTTTGAAATTTTTATACATTTTTTGACTAAAACAGATTGTAATTTATTGTTTACCTCAGGAAACATGGAGCGAAAACCATCCATAGTCAAGAAAAGTTCATTTATTGTCACTTATGCCTAGCAAAGCCTTATTACTCGGTTTAAATCCCTTTATAATCCCATTATTGAATTTATTTTGAATTGTTTTCATATTTTTTGATTAAAACAGATTGTAATTGATTGTTTGCCGTGGGAAACATGGAGCGAAAGCCATCCATTGTCAAGAAAAGATCATTTATAGCCACTCATGCCTAGAAAAGCCTTATTACTCGGTTTAAATGCCTTTATAATCCCATTATTGAATTTATTTTGAATTTTTTTTACATTTTTTAATTAAAACATATTGTAATTGATTGTTTGCCTCGGTAAACATGGAGCAAAACCCATCCATTGTCAAGAATAGATCATTTATAGTCACTTATGCCTAAAAAAGCCTTATTACTCGATTTAAATGCTTTTTAAATCCCATTATTGAATTTATTTTGAATTGTTTTTACATTTTTTGATTAAAACAGATTGTAATTGATTGTTTGCCTCGGGAAACACGAAGCGAAAGCCATCGACTGTCAGGAAAAGATCATTTACAGTCACTCATGCCTAGAAAAGCCTTATTACTTAGTTTAAATGCCTTTATAATCCCATTATTGAGTTTATTTTGAATTGTTTTTACATTTTTTGATTAAAACAGATTGTAATTGATTGTTTGCCTCGGGCAATATGGAGCGAAAGCCATCCATTGTCAAGAAAAGATCATTTATAGTCACTCATGCCCAGATAAGCCTTATTACTCGATTTAAATGCCTTTATAATCCCATTATTGAATTTATTTTGAATTGTTTTTAAATTTTTTGATTAAAACAGATTGTTTCCCTTGGGAAACATGGAGCGAAAGCCATCCATTGTCAAGAAAAGATCATTTATAGTCACTCATGCCTAGAAAAGCCTTATTACTCGGTTTAAATGCCTTTATAATCCCATTATTGAATTTATTTTGAATTTTTTTTACATTTTTTGATTAAAACATATTGTAATTGATTGTTTCCCTCGGTAAACATGGAGCAAAACCCATCCATTGTCAAGAATAGATCATTTATAGTCACTTATGCCTAAAAAAGCCTTATTACTCGGTTTAAATGCTTTTTAAATCCCATTATTGAATTTATTTTGAATTGTTTTTACATTTTTTGATTAAAACAGATTGTAATTGATTGTTTGCCTCGGGAAACATGGAGCGAAAGCCATCCATTGTCAAGAAAAGATCATTTACAGTCACTCATGCCTTGAAAAGCCTTATTACTTAGTTTAAATGCCTTTATAATCCCATTATTGAGTTTATTTTGAATTTTTTTTACATTTTTTGATTAAAACAGATTGTAATTGATTGTTTGCCTCGGGAAATATGGAGCGAAAGCCATCCATTGTCAAGAAAAGATCATTTATAGTCACTCATGCCTAGATAAGCCTTATTACTCGGTTTAAATGCCTTTATAATCCCATTATTGAATTTATTTTGAATTGTTTTTACATTTTTTGATTAAAACAGATTGTAATTGATTGTTTGCCTCGGGAAACATGGAGCGAAAGCCATCCATTGTCAAGAAAAGATCATTTACAGTCACTCATGCCTAGAAAAGCCTTATTACTTAGTTTAAATGCCTTTATAATCCCATTATTGAGTTTATTTTGAATTGTTTTTACATTTTTTGATTAAAACAGATTGTAATTGATTGTTTTCCTCGGGAAATATGGAGCGAAAGCCATCCATTGTCAAGAAAAGATCATTTATAGTCACTCATGCCTAGAAAAGGCTTATTACTCGGTTTAAATGCCTTTATAATCCCATTATTGAATTTATTTTAAATTGTTTTTACATTTTTTGATTAAAACAGATTGTAATTGATTGTTTGCCTCGGGAAACATGGAGCGAAAGCCATCCATTTTCAAGAAAAGATCATTTATAGTCACTCATGCCTAGAAAAGCCTTATTTCTCGGTTTAAATGCCTTTATAATCCCATTATTGACTTTATTTTGAATTTTTTTTACATTTTTTGATTAAAACATATTGTAATTGTTTGTTTGCCTCGGGAAACATGGAGCAAAACCCATCCATTGTCAATAATAGATCATTTATAGTCACTTATGCCTAAAAAAGCCTTATTACTCGGTTTAAATGCTTTTTAAATCCCATTATTGAATTTATTTTGAATTGTTTTTACATTTTTTGATTAAAACAGATTGTAATTGATTGTTTGCCTCGGGAAACATGGAGCGAAAGCCATCCATTGTCAAGAAAAGATCATTTACAGTCACTCATGCCTAGAAAAGCCTTATTACTTAGTTTAAATGCCTTTATAATCCCATTATTGAGTTTATTTTGAATTGTTTTTACATTTTTTGATTAAAACAGATTGTAATTGATTGTTTGCCTCGGGAAATATGGAGCGAAAGCCATCCATTGTCAAGAAAAGATCATTTATAGTCACTCATGCCTAGATAAGCCTTATTACTCGGTTTAAATGCCTTTATAATCCCATTATTGAATTTATTTTGAATT
Organism: Theobroma cacao; assembly: GCF_053813885.1. Lineage (NCBI taxonomy): Eukaryota > Viridiplantae > Streptophyta > Magnoliopsida > Malvales > Malvaceae > Theobroma > Theobroma cacao. The sequence goes on along the minus strand of NC_142645.1, from coordinate 27,724,406 downwards.
GTTTTTACATTTTTTGATTAAAACATATTGTAATTGATTGTGTGCCTCGGGAAACATGGAGCGAAAGCCATCTATTTTCAAGAAAAGATCATTTATAGTCACTCATGCCTAGAAAAAGACTTATTTCTCGGTTTAAATGCCTTTATAATCCCATTATTGAATTTATTTTGAATTGTTTTTACATTTTTTGATTAAAACATATTGTAATTGATTGTTTGCCTCAGGAAACATGGAGGGAAAGCCATCCATTGTCAAGAAAAGATCATTTATAGTCACTCATGCCTAGAAAAGCCTTATTACTCGGTTTAAATGCCTTTATAATCTCAATATTGAATTTATTTTGAATTTTTTTTACATTTTTTGATTAAAACATATTGTAATTGATTGTTTGCCTCGGGAAACATGGAGCAAAACCCATCCATTGTCAAGAATAGATCATTTATAGTCACTTATGCCTACAAAAGCCTTATTACTCGGTTTAAATGCTTTTATAATCCCATTATTGAATTTATTTTGAATTGTTTTTACATTTTTTGATTAAAACAGATCTTAATTGATTGTTTGCCTCGGGAAACATGGAACGAAAGCCATCCATTGTGAAGAAAAGATCATTTATAGTCACTCATGCCTCGAAAAGCCTTATTACTTAGTTTAAATGCCTTTATAATCCCATTATTGAATTTATTTTGAATTATTTTTACATTTTTTGATTAAAACAGATTGTAATTGATTGTTTGCCTCGGGAAACATGGAGCGAAAGCCATCCATTGTCAAGAAAAGATCATTTACAGTCACTCATGCCTAGAAAAGCCTTATTACTTAGTTTAAATGCCTTTATAATCCCATTATTGAGTTTATTTTGAATTGTTTTTACATTTTTTGATTAAAACAGATTGTAATTGATTGTTTGCCTCGGGAAATATGGAGCGAAAGCCATCCATTGTCAAGAAAAGATCATTTATAGTCACTCATGCCTAGATAAGCCTTATTACTCGGTTTAAATGCCTTTATGATCCCATTATTGAATTTATTTTGAATTGTTTTTACATTTTTTGATTAAAACAGATTGTAATTGATTGTTTGCCTCGGGAAACATGGAGCGAAAGCCATCCATTTTCAAGAAAAGATCATTTATAGTCAGTCATGCCTAGAAAAGCCTTATTTCTCGGTTTAAATGCCTTTATCATCCCATTATTGAATTTGTTTTGAATTTTTTTTACATTTTTTGATTAAAACATATTGTAATTGTTTGCTTGCCTCGGGAAACATGGAGTAAAACCCATCCATTGTCCAGAATAGATCATTTATAGTCACTTATACCTAAAAAAGCCTTATTACTCGGTTTCAATGCCTTTATAATCCCATTATTGAATTTATTTTGAAATCTTTTTACATTTTTTGATTAAAACATATTGTAATTGATTGTTTGCCTCGGGAAACATGGAGCGAAAGCCATCCATTGTCAAGAAAAGATCATTTATAGTCACTCATGCCTAGAAAAGCCTTATTACTCGGTTTAAATGCCTTGATAATCCCATTATTGAATTTATTTTGAATTGTTTTTACATTTATTGATTAAAACAGATTGTAATTGATTGTTTGCCTCGGGAAATATGGAGCGAAAGTAATCCATTGTCAAGAAAAGATCATTTACAGTCACTCATGCCTAGAAAAGCCTTATTACTTAGTTTAAATGCCTTTATAATCCCATTATTGAGTTTATTTTGAATTGTTTTTACATTTTTTGATTAAAACAGATTGTAATTGATTGTTTGCCTCGGGAAATATGGAGCGAAAGCCATCCATTGTCAAGAAAAGATCATTTATAGTCACTCATGCCTAGATAAGCCTTATTACTCGGTTTAAATGCCTTTATAATCCCATTATTGAATTTATTCTGAATTGTTTTTACATTTTTTGATTAAAACATATTGTAATTGATTGTTTGCCTCGGGAAACATGGAGCGAAAGCCATCCATTTTCAAGAAAAGATCATTTATAGTCACTCATGCCTAGAAAAGCCTTATTACTCGGTTTAAAAGCCTTTATAATCCCATTATTGAATTTATTTTGAATTTTTTTTACATTTTTTGATTAAAACTTATTGTAATTGATTGTTTGCCTTGGGAAACATGGAGCAAAACCAATCCATTGTCAAGAATAGATCATTTATAGTCACTTATGCCTAGAAAAGCCTTATTACTCGGTTTAAATGCTTTTATAATCCCATTATTGAATTTATTTTGAATTGTTTTTACATTTTTTTATTAAAACAGATTGTAATTGATTGTTTGCCTCAGGAAACATGGAGCGAAAGCCATCCATTGTCAAGAAAAGATCATTTATAGTCACTCATGCCTAGAAAAGCCTTATTACTTAGTTTAAATGCCTTTATAATCCCATTATTGAATTTATTTTGAATTGTTTTTACATTTTTGATTAAAACAGATTGTAATTGATTGTTTGGCTAGGGAAATATGGAGCGAAAGCCATCCATTGTCAAGAAAAGATCATTTATAGTCACTCATGCCTAGAAAAGCCTTATTACTCGGTTTAAATGCCTTTATAATCCCATTATTGAATTTATTTTGAATTGTTTTTACATTTTTTGATTAAAATAGATTGTAATTGATTGTTTGCCTCGGGAAACATGGAGCGAAAACCATCCATTGTCAAGAAAAGATCATTTATAGTCACTCATGCCTAGAAAAGCCTTATTACTTAGTTTAAATGCCTTTATAATCCCATTATTGAATTTATTTTGAATTGTTTTTACATTTTTGATTAAAACAGATTGTAATTGATTGTTTGGCTCGGGAAATATGGAGCGAAAGCCATCCATTGTCAAGAAAAGATCATTTATAGTCACTCATGCCTAGAAAAGCCTTGTTACTCTGTTTAAATGCCTTTATAATCCCATTATTGAATTTATTTTGAATTGTTTTTACATTTTTTGATTAAAACAGATTGTAATTGATTGTTTGCCTCAGGAAACATGGAGCGAAAGCCATCCATTGTCAAGAAAAGATCATTTATAGTCACTCATGCCTAGAAAAGCCTTATTACTTAGTTTAAATGCCTTTATAATCCCATTATTGAATTTATTTTCAATTGTTTTTACATTTTTGATTAAAACAGATTGTAATTGATTGTTTGGCTCGGGAAATATGGAGCGAAAGCCATCCATTGTCAAGAAAAGATCATTTATAGTCACTCATGCCTACAAAAGCCTTATTACTCGGTTTAAATGCCTTTATAATCCCATTATTGAATTTATTTTGAATTGTTTTTACATTTTTTGATTAAAACAGATTGTAATTGATTGTTTGCCTCGGGAAACATGGAGCGAAAACCATCCATTGTCAAGAAAAGATCATTTATAGTCACTCATGCCTAGAAAAGCCTTATTACTCGGTTTAAATGCCTTTATAATCCCATTATTGAATTTATTTTGAATTGTTTTTACATTTTTTGATTAAAACAGATTGTAATTGATTGTTTGCCTCGGGAAACATGGAGCGAAAGCCATCCATTGTCAAGAAAAGATCATTTATAGTCACTCATGCCTAGAAAAGCCTTATTACTCGGTTTAAATGCCTTTATAATCCCATTATTGAATTTATTTTGAATTTTTTTTTCATTTTTTGATTAAAACAGATTGTAATTGATTGTTTACCTCGGGAAACATGGAGCGAAAGCCATCCATAGTCAAGAAAAGTTCATTTATAGTCACTTATGCCTAGCAAAGCCTTATTACTCGGTTTAAATGCCTTTATAATCCCATTATTGAATTTATTTTGAATTTTTTTTACATTTTTTGATTAAAACATATTGTAATTGATTGTTTGCCTCGGGAAACATGGAGCGAAAGCCATCCATTGTCAAGAAAAGATCATTTATAGTCACTCATGCCTAGAAAAGCCTTATTACTCGGTTTAAATGCCTTTATAATCTCATTATTGCATTTATTTTGAATTTTTTTTACATTTTTTGATTAAAACATATTGTAATTGATTGTTTGCCTCGGGAAACATGGAGCAAAACCCATCCATTGTCAAGAATAGATCATTTATAGTCACTTATGCCTAAAAAAGCCTTATTACTCGGTTTAAATGCTTTTATAATCCCATTATTGAATTTATTTTGAATTGTTTTTACATTTTTTGATTAAAACAGATTGTAATTGATTGTTTGCCTCGGGAAACATGGAGCGAAAACCATCCATTGTCAAGAAAAGATCATTTATAGTCACTCATGCCTAGAAAAGCCTTATTACTCGGTTTAAATGCCTTTATAATCCCATTATTGAATTTATTTTGAATTGTTTTTACATTTTTTGGTTAAAACAGATTGTAATTGATTGTTTGCCTCGGGAAACATGGAGCGAAAACCATCCATTGTCAAGAAAAGATCATTTATAGTCACTCATGCCTAGAAAAGCCTTATTACTCGGTTTAAATGCCTTTATAATCCCATTATTGAATTTATTTTGAATTGTTTTTACATTTTTTGATTAAAACAGATTGTAATTGATTGTTTGCCTCGGGAAACATGGAGCGAAAGCCATCCATTGTCAAGAAAAGATCATTTATAGTCACTCATGCCTAGAAAAGCCTTATTACTCGGTTTAAATGCCTTTATAATCCCATTATTGAATTTATTTTGAATTTTTTTTACATTTTTTGATTAAAACAGATTGTAATTGATTGTTTACCTCGGGAAACATGGAGCGAAAGCCATCCATAGTCAAGAAAAGTTCATTTATAGTCACTTATGCCTAGCAAAGCCTTACTACTCGGTTTAAATGCCTTTATAATCCCATTATTGAATTTATTTTGAATTTTTTTTACATTTTTTGATTAAAACATATTGTAATTGATTGTTTGCCTCGGGAAACTTGGAGCGAAAGCCACCCATTGTCAAGAAAAGTTCATTTATAGTCACTTATGCCTAGCAAAGCCTTATTACTCGGTTTAAATGCCTTTATAATCCCATTATTGAATTTATTTTTAATTGTTTTTATATTTTTTGATTAAAACAGATTGTAATTGATTGTTTGCCGTGGGAAACATGGAGCGAAAGCCATCCATTGTCAAGAAAAGATCATTTATAGCCACTCATGCCTAGAAAAGCCTTATTACTCGGTTTAAATGCCTTTATAATCCCATTATTGAATTTATTTTGAATTTTTTTTACATTTTTTGATTAAAACATATTGTAATTGATTGTTTGCCTCGGGAACATGGAGCAAAACCCATCCATTGTCAAGAATAGATCATTTATAGTCACTTATGCCTAGCAAAGCCTTATTACTCGGTTTAAATGCCTTTATAATTCCATTATTGAATTTATTTTGAATTTTTTTTACATTTTTTTATTAAAACATATTGTAATTGATTGTTTGCCTCCGGAAACTTGGAGCGAAAGCCATCCATAGTCAAGAAAAGTTCATTTATAGTCACTTATGCCTAGCAAAGCCTTATTACTCGGTTTAAATGCCTTTATAATCCCATTATTGAATTTATTTTGAATTTTTTTTACATTTTTTGATTAAAACATATTGTAATTGATTGTTTGCCTCGGGAAACATGGAGCGAAAGCCATCCATTGTCAAGAAAAGATCATTTATAGTCACTCATGCCTAGAAAAGCCTTATTACTCGGTTTAAATGCCTTTATAATCCCATTATTGAATTTATTTTGAATTTTTTTTACATTTTTTGATTAAAACAGATTGTAATTGATTGTTTACCTCGGGAAACATGGAGCGAAAGCCATCCATAGTCAAGAAAAGTTCATTTATAGTCACTTATGCCTAGCAAAGCCTTACTACTCGGTTTAAATGCCTTTATAATCCCATTATTGAATTTATTTTGAATTTTTTTTACATTTTTTGATTAAAACATATTGTAATTGATTGTTTGCCTCGGGAAACTTGGAGCGAAAGCCACCCATTGTCAAGAAAAGTTCATTTATAGTCACTTATGCCTAGCAAAGCCTTATTACTCGGTTTAAATGCCTTTATAATCCCATTATTGAATTTATTTTTAATTGTTTTTATATTTTTTGATTAAAACAGATTGTAATTGATTGTTTGCCGTGGGAAACATGGAGCGAAAGCCATCCATTGTCAAGAAAAGATCATTTATAGCCACTCATGCCTAGAAAAGCCTTATTACTCGGTTTAAATGCCTTTATAATCCCATTATTGAATTTATTTTGAATTTTTTTTACATTTTTTGATTAAAACATATTGTAATTGATTGTTTGCCTCGGGAACATGGAGCAAAACCCATCCATTGTCAAGAATAGATCATTTATAGTCACTTATGCCTAGCAAAGCCTTATTACTCGGTTTAAATGCCTTTATAATTCCATTATTGAATTTATTTTGAATTTTTTTTACATTTTTTTATTAAAACATATTGTAATTGATTGTTTGCCTCCGGAAACTTGGAGCGAAAGCCATCCATAGTCAAGAAAAGTTCATTTATAGTCACTTATGCCTAGCAAAGCCTTACTACTCGGTTTAAATGCCTTTATAATCCCATTATTGAATTTATTTTGAATTGTTTTTATATTTTTTGATTAAAACAGATTGTAATTGATTGTTTGCCGTGGGAAACATGGAGCGAAAGCCATCCATTGTCAAGAAAAGATCATTTATAGCCACTCATGCCTAGAAAAGCCTTATTACTCGGTTTAAATGCCTTTATAATCCCATTATTGAATTTATTTTGAATTTTTTTTACATTTTTTGATTAAAACATATTGTAATTGATTGTTTGCCTCGGGAAACATGGAGCAAAACCCATCCATTGTCAAGAATAGATCATTTATAGTCACTTATGCCTAAAAAAGCCTTATTACTCGGTTTAAATGCTTTTATAATCCCATTATTGAATTTATTTTGAATTGTTTTTACATTTTTTGATTAAAACAGATCTTAATTGATTGTTTGCCTCGGGAAACATGGAGCGAAAGCCATCCATTGTCAAGAAAAGATCATTTATAGTCACTCATGCCTCGAAAAGCCTTATTACTTAGTTTAAATGCCTTTGTAATCCCATTATTGAATTTATTTTGAATTGTTTTTACATTTTTTGATTAAAACAGATTGTAATTGATTGGTTGCCTCGGGAAACATGGAGCGAAAGCCATCCATTGTCAAGAAAAGATCATTTACAGTCACTCATGGCTAGAAAAGCCTTATTACTTAGTTTAAATGCCTTTATAATCACATTATTGAGTTTATTTTAAATTGTTTTTACATTTTTTGATTAAAACAGATTGTAATTGATTGTTTGCCTCGGGAAATATGGAGCGAAAGCCATCCATTGTCAAGAAAAGATCATTTATAGTCACTCATGCCTAGATAAGCCTTATTACTCGGTTTAAATGCCTTTATAATCCCATTATTGAATTTATTTTGAATTGTTTTTACATTTTTTGATTAAAACAGATTGTAATTGATTGTTTGCCTCGTGAAACATGGAGCGAAAGCCATCCATTTTCAAGAAAAGATCATTTATAGTCACTCATGCCTAGAAAAGCCTTATTTCATGGTTTAAATGCCTTTATCATCCCATTATTGAATTTGTTTTGAATTTTTTTTACATTTTTTGATTAAAACATATTGTAATTGTTTGCTTGCCTCGGGAAACGTGGAGCAAAACCCATCCATTGTCAAGAATAGATCATTTATAGTCACTTGTGCCTAAAAAAGCCTTATTACTCGGTTTAAATGCCTTTATACTCCCATTATTGAATTTATTTTGAATTTTTTTTACATTTTTTGATTAAAACATATTGTAATTGATTGTTTGCCTCGGGAAACATGGAGCGAAAGCCATCCATTGTCAAGAAAAGGTCATTTATAGTCACTCATGCCTAGAAAAGCCTTATTACTCGGTTTAAATGCCTTTATAATCCCATTATTGAATTTATTTTGAATTGTTTTTACATTTTTTGATTAAAACAGATTGTAATTGATTGTTTGCCTTCGGAAACACGGAGCGAAAGCCATCCATTGTCAAGAAAAGATCATTTATAGTCACTCATGCCTAGAAAAGCCTTACTACTCGGTTTAAATGCCTTTATAATCCCATTATTGAATTTATTTTGAATTGTTTTTACATTTTTTGATTAAAACATATTGTAATTGATTGTTTGCCTCGGGAAACATGGAGTGAAAGCCATCCATTGTCAAGAAAAGATCATTTATAGTCACTCATGCCTAGAAAAGCCTTATTACTCGGTTTAAATGCCTTTATAATCTCATTATTGAATTTATTTTGAATTTTTTTTACATTTTTTGATTAAAACATATTGTAATTGATTGTTTGCCTCGGGAAACATGGAGCAAAACCCATCCATTGTAAAGAATAGATCATTTACAGTCACTTATGCCTAGAAAAGCCTTATTACTCGGTTTAAAGGCATTTATAATCCCATTATTGAATTTATTTTGATTTGTTTTTACATTTTTTGATTAAAACAGATCTTAATTGATTGTTTGCCTCGGGAAACATAGAGCGAAAGCCATCCATTGTCAAGAAAAGATCATTTATAGTCACTCATGCCTCGAAAAGCCTTATTACTTAGTTTAAATGCCTTTGTAATCCCATTATTGAATTTATTTTGAATTGTTTTTACATTTTTTGATTAAAACAGATTGTAATTGATTGTTTGCCTCGGGAAACATGGAGCGAAAGCCATCCATTGTCAAGAAAAGATCATTTACAGTCACTCATGCCTAGAAAAGCCTTATTACTTAGTTTAAATGCCTTTATAATCCCATTATTGAGTTTATTTTGAATTGTTTTTACATTTTTTGATTAAAACAGATTGTAATTGATTGTTTGCCTCGGGAAATATGGAGCGAAAGCCATCCATTGTCAAGAAAAGATCATTTATAGTCACTCATGCCTAGATAAGCCTTATTACTCGGTTTAAATGCCTTTATAATCCCATTATTGAATTTATTTTGAATTGTTTTTACATTTTTTGATTAAAACAGATTGTAATTGATTGTTTGCCTCGGGAAACATGGAGCGAAAGCCATCCATTTTAAAGAAAAGATCATTTATAGTCACTCATGCCTAGAAAAGCCTTATTTCATGGTTTAAATGCCTTTATCATCCCATTATTGAATTTGTTTTGAATTTTTTTTACATTTTTTGAATAAAACATATTGTAATTGTTTGCTTGCCTCGGGAAACGTGGAGCAAAACCCATCCATTGTCAAGAATAGATCATTTATAGTCACTTGTGCCTAAAAAAGCCTTATTACTCGGTTTAAATGCCTTTATAATTCCATTATTGAATTTATTTTGAATTTTTTTTTACATTTTTTGATTAAAACATATTGTAATTGATTGTTTGCCTCGGGAAACATGGAGCGAAAGCCATCCATTGTCAAGAAAAGATCATTTATAGTCACTCATGCCTAGAAAAGCCTTATTACTCGGTTTAAATGCCTTTATAATCCCATTATTGAATTTATTTTGAATTGTTTTTACATTTTTTGATTAAAACAGATTGTAATTGATTGTTTGCCTCGGGAAACATGGAGCGAAAGCCAGCCATTGTCAAGAAAAGATCATTTATAGTCACTCATGCCTAGAAAAGCCTTATTACTCGGTTTAAATGCCTTTATAATCTCATTATTGAATTTATTTTGAATTTTTTTTACATTTTTTGATTAAAACATATTGTAATTGATTGTTTGCCTCGGGAAACATGCAGCAAAACCCATCCATTGTCAAGAATAGATCATTTATAGTCACTTATGCCTAGAAAAGCCTTATTACTCGGTTTAAATGCTTTTATAATCCCATTATTGAATTTATTTTGAATTGTTTTTACATTTTTTGATTAAAACAGATCTTAATTGATTGTTTGCCTCTGGAAACATGGAGCGAAAGCCATCCATTGTCAAGAAATGATCGTTTATAGTCACTCATGCCTCGAAAAGCCTTATTACTTAATTTAAATGCCTTTATAATCCCATTATTGAATTTATTTTGAATTGTTTTTACATTTTTTGATTAAAACAGATTGTAATTGATTGTTTGCTTCGGGAAATATGGAGCGAAAGCCATCCATTGTCAAGAAAAGATCATTTATAGTCACTCATGCCTAGAAAAGCCTTATTACTCGGTTTAAATGCCTTTATAATCCCATTATTGAATTTATTTTGAATTGTTTTTACATTTTTTGATTAAAACAGATTGTAATTGATTGTTTGCCTCGGGAAACACGGAGCGAAAGCCATCCATTGTCAAGAAAAGATCATTTATAGTCACTCATGCCTAGAAAAGCTTTATTACTCAGTTTAAATGCCTTTATAATCCCATTATTGAATTTATTTTGAATTTTTTTTACATTTTTTGATCAAAACATATTGTGATTGATTGTTTGCCTCGGGAAACATGGAGCGAAAACCATCCATTGTGAAGAAAATATAATTTATAGTCACTCATGCCTAGAAAAGCCTTATTACTTAGTTTAAATGCCTTTATAATCGCATTATTGAATTTATTTTGAATTGTTTTTACATTTTTGATTAAAACATATTGTAATTGATTGTTTGCCTCGGGAAATATGGAGCGAAAGCCATCCATTGTCAAGAAAAGATCATTTATAGCCACTCATGCCTAGAAAAGCCTTATTACTCGGTTTAAATGCCTTTATAATCCCATTATTGAATTTATTTTGAATTATTTTTACATTTTTTGATTAAAACAGATTGTAATTGATTGTTTGCCTCGGGAAACATGGAGCGAAAACCATCGATTGTCAAGAAAAGATCATTTATAGTCACTCATGCCTAGAAAAGCCTTATTACTCGGTTTAAATGCCTTTATAATCCCATTATTGAATTTATTTTGAATTGTTTTTACATTTTTTGATTAAAACAGATTGTAATTGATTGTTTGCCTCGGGAAACATGGAGCGAAAACCATCCATTGTCAAGAAAAGATCATTTATAGTCACTCATGCCTAGAAAAGCCTTATTACTCGGTTTAAATGCCTTTATAATCCCATTATTGAATTTATTTTGAATTGTTTTTACATTTTTTGATTAAAACAGATTGTAATTGATTGTTTGCCTCGGGAAACATGGAGCGAAAGCCATCCATTGTCAAGAAAAGATCATTTATAGTCACTCATGCCTAGAAAAGCCTTATTACTCGGTTTAAATGCCTTTATAATCCCATTATTGAATTTATTTTGAATTGTTTTTACATTTTTTGATTAAAACAGATTGTAATTGATTGTTTGCCTCGGGAAACATGGAGCGAAAGCCATCCATTGTCAAGAAAAGATCATTTATAGTCACTCATGCCTAGAAAAGCCTTATTACTCGGTTTAAATGCCTTTATAATCTCATTATTGAATTTATTTTGATTTTTTTTTACATTTTTTGATTAAAACATATTGTAATTGATTGTTTGCCTCGGGAAACATGGAGCAAAACCCATCCATTGTCAAGAATAGATCATTTATAGTCACTTATGCCTAGAAAAGCCTTATTACTAGGTTTAAATGCTTTTATAATCCCATTATTGAATTTATTTTGAATTGTTTTTACATTTTTTGATTAAAACAGATTGTAATTGATTGTTTGCCGCGAGAAACATGGAGCGAAAGTCATCCATTGTCAAGAAAAGATCATTTATAGTCACTCATGCCTAGAAAAGCCTTATTACTCGGTTTAAATGCCTTTATAATCCCATTATTGAATTTATTTTGAATTGTTTTTACATTTTTTGATTAAAACAGATTGTAATTGATTGTTTGCCTCGGGAAACATGGAGCAAAAGTCATCCATTTTCAAGAAAAGATCATTTATAGTCACTCATGCCTAGAAAAGCCTTATTTCTCGGTTTAAATGCCTTTATAATCCCATTATTGAATTTATTTAGAATTTTTTTTACATTTTTTGATTAAAACATATTGTAATTGTTTGTTTGCCTCGGGAAACATGGAGCAAAACCCATCCATTGTCAAGAATAGATCATTTATAGTCACTTATGCCTAAAAAAGCCTTACTACTCGGTTTAAATGCCTTTATAATCCCATTATTGAATTTATTTTGAATTTTTTTACATTTTTTGATTAAAACATATTGTAATTGATTCTTTGCCTCGGGAAACATGGAGCGAAAGCCATCCATTGTCAAGAAAAGATCATTTATAGTCACTCATGCCTAGAAAAGCCTTATTACTAGGTTTAAATGCCTTTATAATCTCATTATTGAATTTATTTTGAATTTTTTTTACATTTTTTGATTAAAACATATTGTAATTGATTGTTTGCCTCGGGAAACATGGAGCAAAACCCATCCATTGTCAAGAAAAGATCATTTATAGTCACTCATGCCTCGAAAAGCCTTATTACTTAGTTTAAATGCCTTTGTAATCCCATTATTGAATTTATTTTGAATTGTTTTTACATTTTTTGATTAAAACAGATTGTAATTGATTGTTTGCCTCGGGAAACATGGAGCGAAAGCCATCCATTGTCAAGAAAAGATCATTTACAGTCACTCATGCCTAGAAAAGCCTTATTACTTAGTTTAAATGCCTTTATAATCCCATTATTGAATTTATTTTGAATTGTTTTTACATTTTATGATTAAAACAGATTGTAATAGATTGTTTGCCTCGGGAAACATGGAGCGAAAGCCATCCATTGTCAAGAAAAGATCATTTATAGTCACTCATGCCTAGAAAAGCCTTATTACTTAGTTTAAATGCCTTTATAATCCCATTATTGAATTTATTTTGAATTGTTTTTACATTTTTGATTAAAACAGATTGTAATTGATTGTTTGCCTCGGGAAATATGGAGCGAAAGCCATCCATTGTCAAGAAAAGATCATTTATAGGCACTCATGCATAGAAAAGCCTTATTTCTCGGTTTAATGGCCTTTATAATCCCTTTATTGAATTTATTTTGAATTGTTTTTACATTTTTTGATTAAAACAGATTGTAATTGATTGTTTGCCTCGGGAAACATGGAGCGAAAGCCATCCATTGTCAAGAAAAGATCATTTATAGCCACTCATGCCTAGAAAAGTCTTATTACTCGGTTTAAATGCCTTTATAATCCCATTATTGAATTTATTTTGAATTGTTTTTATATTTATTGATTAAAAGAGATTGTAATTGATTGTTTGCCGTGGGAAACATGGAGCGAAAGCCATCCATTGTCAAGAAAAGATCATTTATAGTCACTCATGCCTAGAAAAGCCTTATTACTCGGTTTAAATGCCTTTATAATCCCATTATTGAATTTATTTTGAAATTTTTATACATTTTTTGATTAAAACAGATTGTAATTTATTGTTTACCTCGGGAAACATGGAGCGAAAGCCATCCATAGTCAAGAAAAGTTCATTTATAGTCACCTATGCCTAGCAAAGCCTTATTACTCGGTTTAAATGCCTTTATAATCCCATTATTGAATTTCTTTTGAATTTTTTTTATATTTTTTGATTAAAACAGATTGTAATTGATTGTTTGCCGTGGGAAACATGGAGCGAAAGCCATCCATTGTCAAGAAAAGATCATTTATAGCCACTCATGCCTAGAAAAGCCTTATTACTCGGTTTAAATGCCTTTATAATCCCATTATTGAATTTATTTTGAATTTTTTTTACATTTTTTGATTAAAACATATTGTAATTGATTGTTTGCCTCGGTAAACATGGAGCAAAACCCATCCATTGTCAAGAATAGATCATTTATAGTCACTTATGCCTAAAAAAGCCTTATTACTCGATTTAAATGCTTTTTAAATCCCATTATTGAATTTATTTTGAATTGTTTTTACATTTTTTGATTAAAACAGATTGTAATTGATTGTTTGCCTCGGGAAACATGGAGCGAAAGCCATCCACTGTCAGGAAAAGATCATTTACAGTCACTCATGCCTAGAAAAGCCTTATTACTTAGTTTAAATGCCTTTATAATCCCATTATTGAGTTTATTTTCAATTGTTTTTACATTTTTTGATTAAAACAGATTGTAATTGATTGTTTGCCTCGGGAAATATGGAGCGAAAGCCATCCATTGTCAAGAAAAGATCATTTATAGTCACTCATGCCTAGATAAGCCTTATTACTCGGTTTAAATGCCTTTATAATCCCTTTATTGAATTTATTTTGAATTGTTTTTAAATTTTTTGATTAAAACAGATTGTAATTGATTGTTTGCCTCGGGAAACATGGAGCGAAAGCCATCCATTGTCAAGAAAAGATCATTTATAGTCACTCATGCCTAGAAAAGCCTTATTACTCGGTTTAAATGCCTTTATAATCCCATTATTGAATTTATTTTGAATTTTTTTTACATTTTTTGATTAAAACATATTGTAATTGATTGTTTCCCTCGGTAAACATGGAGCAAAACCCATCCATTGTCAAGAATAGATCATTTATAGTCACTTATGGAAAAAAAAGACTTATTACTCGGTTTTAATGCTTTTTAAATCCCATTATTGAATTTATTTTGAATTGTTTTTACATTTTTTGATTAAAACAGATCTTAATTGATTGTTTGCCTCGGGAAACATGGAGCGAAAGCCATCCATTGTCAAGAAAAGATCATTTACAGTCACTCATGCCTAGAAAAGCCTTGTTACTTAGTTTAAATGCCTTTATAATCCCATTATTGAGTTTATTTTGAATTGTTTTTACATTTTTTGATTAAAACAGATTGTAATTGATTGTTTGCCTCGGGAAATATGGAGCGAAAGCCATCCATTGTCAAGAAAAGATCATTTATAGTCACTCATGCCTAGATAAGCCTTATTACTCGGTTTAAATGCCTTTATAATCCCATTATTGAATTTATTTTGAATTGTTTTTACATTTTTTGATTAAAACAGATTGTAATTGATTGTTTGCCTCGGGAAACATGGAGCGAAAGCCATCCATTGTCAAGAAAAGATCATTTACAGTCACTCATGCCTAGAAAAGCCTTATTACTTAGTTTAAATGCCTTTATAATCCCATTATTGAGTTTATTTTGAATTGTTTTTACATTTTTTGATTAAAACATATTGTAATTGATTGTTTGCCTCGGGAAACACGGAGCGAAAGCCATCCATTGTCAAGAAAAGATCATTTATAGTCACTCATGCCTAGAAAAGCCTTATTACTCGGTTTAAATGCCTTTATAATCCCATTATTGAATTTATTTTGAATTTTTTTTACATTTTTTGATTAAAACATATTGTAATTGATTGTTTGCCTCGGGAAACATGGAGCAAAACCCATCCATTGTCAAGAATAGATCATTTATAGTCACTTATGCCTAGACAAGCCTTATTACTCGGTTTAAATGCTTTTATAATCCCATTATTGAATTTATTTTGAATTGTTTTTACATTTTTTGATTAAAACATATTGTAATTGATTGTTTGCCTCGGGAAACATGGAGCGAAAGCCATCCATTTTCAAGAAAAGATCATTTATAGTCACTCATGCCTAGAAAAGCCTTATTTCTCGGTTTAAATGCCTTTATAATCCCATTATTGAATTTATTTTGAATTTTTTTTACATTTTTTGATTAAAAGATATTGTAATTGTTTGTTTGCCTCGGGAAACATGGAGCAAAACCCATCCATTGTCAAGAATAGATCATTTATAGTCACTTATGCCTAAAAAAGCCTTATTACTCGGTTTAAACGCTTTTTAAATCCCATTATTGAATTTATTTTGAATTGTTTTTACATTTTTTGATTAAAACAGATTGTAATTGATTGTATGCCTCGGGAAACATGGAGCGAAAGCCATCCATTGTCAAGAAAAGATCATTTATAGTCACTCATGCCTAGAAAAGCCTTATTACTCGATTTAAATGCCTTTATAATCCCATTATTGAATTTATTTTGAATTGTTTTTACATTTTTTGATTAAAACAGATTGTAATTAATTGTTTGCCTCGGGAAATATGGAGCGAAAGCCATCCATTGTCAAGAAAAGATCATTTATAGCCACTCATGCCTAGAAAAGCCTTATTACTCGGTTTAAATGCCTTTATAATCCCATTATTGAATTTATTTTGAATTGTTTTTACATTTTTTGATTAAAACATATTGTAATTGATTGTTTGCCTCGGGAAACACGGAGCGAAAGCCATCCATTGTCAAGAAAAGATCATTTATAGTCACTCATGCCTAGAAAAGCCTTATTACTCGGTTTAAATGCCTTTATAATCCCATTATTGAATTTATTTTGAATTTTTTTTACATTTTTTGATTAAAACATATTGTAATTGATTGTTTGCCTCGGGAAACATGGAGCAAAACCCATCCATTGTCAAGAATAGATCATTTATAGTCACTTATGCCTAGACAAGCCTTATTACTCGGTTTAAATGCTTTTATAATCCCATTATTGAATTTATTTTGTATTGTTTTTACATTTTTTGATTAAAACAGATTGTAATTGATTGTTTGCCTCAGGAAACATGGAGCGAAAGCCATCCATTGTCAAGAAAAGATCATTTATAGTCACTCATGCCTAGAAAAGCCTTATTACTCGGTTTAAATGCCTTTATAATCCCATTATTGAATTTATTTTGAATTGTTTTTACATTTTTTGATTAAAACAGATTGTAATTGATTGTTTGCCTCGGGAAACATGGAGCGAAAGCCATCCATTTTCAAGAAAAGATCATTTATAGTCACTCATGCCTAGAAAAGCCTTATTACTCGGTTTAAATGCCTTTATAATCCCATTATTGAATTTATTGTGAATTGTTTTTACATTTTTTGATTAAAACATATTGTAATTGATTGTTTCCCTCGGTAAACATGGAGCAAAACCCATCCATTGTCAAGAATAGATCATTTATAGTCACTTATGCCTAAAAAAGACTTATTACTCGGTTTTAATGCTTTTTAAATCCCATTATTGAATTTATTTTGAATTGTTTTTACATTTTTTGATTAAAACAGATCTTAATTGATTGTTTGCCTCGGGAAACATGGAGCGAAAGCCATCCATTGTCAAGAAAAGATCATTTACAGTCACTCATGCCTAGAAAAGCCTTATTACTTAGTTTAAATGCCTTTATAATCCCATTATTGAGTTTATTTTGAATTGTTTTTACATTTTTTGATTAAAACAGATTGTAATTGATTGTTTGCCTCGGGAAATATGGAGCGAAAGCCATCCATTGTCAAGAAAAGATCATTTATAGTCACTCATGCCTAGATAGGCCTTATTACTCGGTTTAAATGCCTTTATAATCCCATTATTGAATTTATTTTGAATTGTTTTTACATTTTTTGATTAAAACAGATTGTAATTGATTGTTTGCCTCGGGAAACATGGAGCGAAAGCCATCCATTTTCAAGAAAAGATCATTTATAGTCACTCATGCCTAGAAAAGCCTTATTACTCGGTTTAAATGCCTTTATAATCCCATTATTGAATTTATTGTGAATTGTTTTTACATTTTTTGATTAAAACATATTGTAATTGATTGTTTCCCTCGGTAAACATGGAGCAAAACCCATCCATTGTCAAGAATAGATCATTTATAGTCACTTATGCCTAAAAAAGACTTATTACTCGGTTTTAATGCTTTTTAAATCCCATTATTGAATTTATTTTGAATTGTTTTTACATTTTTTGATTAAAACAGATCTTAATTGATTGTTTGCCTCGGGAAACATGGAGCGAAAGCCATCCATTGTCAAGAAAAGATCATTTACAGTCACTCATGCCTAGAAAAGCCTTATTACTTAGTTTAAATGCCTTTATAATCCCATTATTGAGTTTATTTTGAATTGTTTTTACATTTTTTGATTAAAACAGATTGTAATTGATTGTTTGCCTCGGGAAATATGGAGCGAAAGCCATCCATTGTCAAGAAAAGATCATTTATAGTCACTCATGCCTAGATAAGCCTTATTACTCGGTTTAAATGCCTTTATAATCCCATTATTGAATTTATTTTGAATTGTTTTTACATTTTTTGATTAAAACAGATTGTAATTGATTGTTTGCCTCGGGAAACATGGAGCGAAAGCCATCCATTTTCAAGAAAAGATCATTTATAGTCACTCATGCCTAGAAAAGCCTTATTACTCGGTTTAAATGCCTTTATAATCCCATTATTGAATTTATTGTGAATTGTTTTTACATTTTTTGATTAAAACATATTGTAATTGATTGTTTCCCTCGGTAAACATGGAGCAAAACCCATCCATTGTCAAGAATAGATCATTTATAGTCACTTATGCCTAAAAAAGACTTATTACTCGGTTTTAATGCTTTTTAAATCCCATTATTGAATTTATTTTGAATTGTTTTTACATTTTTTGATTAAAACAGATCTTAATTGATTGTTTGCCTCGGGAAACATGGAGCGAAAGCCATCCATTGTCAAGAAAAGATCATTTACAGTCACTCATGCCTAGAAAAGCCTTATTACTTAGTTTAAATGCCTTTATAATCCCATTATTGAGTTTATTTTGAATTGTTTTTACATTTTTTGATTAAAACAGATTGTAATTGATTGTTTGCCTCGGGAAATATGGAGCGAAAGCCATCCATTGTCAAGAAAAGATCATTTATAGTCACTCATGCCTAGATAAGCCTTATTACTCGGTTTAAATGCCTTTATAATCCCATTATTGAATTTATTTTGAATTGTTTTTACATTTTTTGATTAAAACAGATTGTAATTGATTGTTTGCCTCGGGAAACATGGAGCGAAAGCCATCCATTGTCAACAAAAGATCATTTACAGTCACTCATGCCTAGAAAAGCCTTATTACTTAGTTTAAATGCCTTTATAATCCCATTATTGAGTTTATTTTGAATTGTTTTTACATTTTTTGATTAAAACAGATTGTAATTGATTGTTTGCCTCGGGAAATATGGAGCAAAAGCCATCCATTGTCAAGAAAAGATCATTTATAGTCACTCATGCCTAGATAGGCCTTATTACTCGGTTTAAATGCCTTTATAATCCCGTTATTGAATTTATTTTGAATTGTTTTTACATTTTTTGATTAAAACAGATTGTAATTGATTGTTTGCCTCGGGAAACATGGAGCGAAAGCCATCCATTTTCAAGAAAAGATCATTTATAGTCACTCATGCCTAGAAAAGCCTTATTTCTCGGTTTAAATGCCTTTATAATCCCATTATTGAATTTATTTTGAATTTTTTTTACATTTTTTGATTAAAACATATTGTAATTGTTTGTTTGCCTCGGGAAACATGGAGCAAAACCCATCCATTGTCAAGAATAGATCATTTATAGTCACTTATGCCTAAAAAAGCCTTATTACTCGGTTTAAATGCTTTTTAAATCCCATTATTGAATTTATTTTGAATTGTTTTTACATTTTTTGATTAAAACAGATTGTAATTGATTGTATGCCTCGGGAAACATGGAGCGAAAGCCATCCATTGTCAAGAAAAGATCATTTATAGTCACTCATGCCTAGAAAAGCCTTATTACTTAGTTTAAATGCCTTTATAATCCCATTATTGAATTTATTTTGAATTGTTTTTACATTTTTTGATTAAAACAGATTGTAATTGATTCTTTGCCTCGGGAAATATGGAGCGAAAGCCATCCATAGTGAAGAAAAAATCATTTGTAGTCACTCATGCTTAGAAAAGCCTTATTACTCGGTTTAAATGCCTTAATAAACCCATTATTGAATTTATTTTGAATTGTTTTTACATTTTTTGATTAAAACAGATTGTAATTGATTGTTTGCCTCGGGAAACATGGAGCGAAAGCCATCCATTGTCAAGAAAAGATCATTTATAGCCACTCATGCCTAGAAAAGTCTTATTACTCGGTTTAAATGCCTTTATAATCCCATTATTGAATTTATTTTGAATTGTTTTTATATTTATTGATTAAAAGAGATTGTAATTGATTGTTTGCCGTGGGAAACATGGAGCGAAAGCCATCCATTGTCAAGAAAAGATCATTTATAGTCACTCATGCCTAGAAAAGCCTTATTACTCGGTTTAAATGCCTTTATAATCCCATTATTGAATTTATTTTGAAATTTTTATACATTTTTTGATTAAAACAGATTGTAATTTATTGTTTACCTCGGGAAACATGGAGCGAAAGCCATCCATAGTCAAGAAAAGTTCATTTATAGTCACCTATGCCTAGCAAAGCCTTATTACTCGGTTTAAATGCCTTTATAATCCCATTATTGAATTTCTTTTGAATTTTTTTTATATTTTTTGATTAAAACAGATTGTAATTGATTGTTTGCCGTGGGAAACATGGAGCGAAAGCCATCCATTGTCAAGAAAAGATCATTTATAGCCACTCATGCCTAGAAAAGCCTTATTACTCGGTTTAAATGCCTTTATAATCCCATTATTGAATTTATTTTGAATTTTTTTTACATTTTTTGATTAAAACATATTGTAATTGATTGTTTGCCTCGGTAAACATGGAGCAAAACCCATCCATTGTCAAGAATAGATCATTTATAGTCACTTATGCCTAAAAAAGCCTTATTACTCGATTTAAATGCTTTTTAAATCCCATTATTGAATTTATTTTGAATTGTTTTTACATTTTTTGATTAAAACAGATTGTAATTGATTGTTTGCCTCGGGAAACATGGAGCGAAAGCCATCCACTGTCAGGAAAAGATCATTTACAGTCACTCATGCCTAGAGAAGCCTTATTACTTAGTTTAAATGCCTTTATAATCCCATTATTGAGTTTATTTTCAATTGTTTTTACATTTTTTGATTAAAACAGATTGTAATTGATTGTTTGCCTCGGGAAATATGGAGCGAAAGCCATCCATTGTCAAGAAAAGATCATTTATAGTCACTCATGCCTAGATAAGCCTTATTACTCGGTTTAAATGCCTTTATAATCCCTTTATTGAATTTATTTTGAATTGTTTTTAAATTTTTTGATTAAAACAGATTGTAATTGATTGTTTGCCTCGGGAAACATGGAGCGAAAGCCATCCATTGTCAAGAAAAGATCATTTATAGTCACTCATGCCTAGAAAAGCCTTATTACTCGGTTTAAATGCCTTTATAACCCCATTATTGAATTTATTTTGAATTTTTTTTACATTTTTTGATTAAAACATATTGTAATTGATTGTTTCCCTCGGTAAACATGGAGCAAAACCCATCCATTGTCAAGAATAGATCATTTATAGTCACTTATGCCTAAAAAAGACTTATTACTCGGTTTTAATGCTTTTTAAATCCCATTATTGAATTTATTTTGAATTGTTTTTACATTTTTTGATTAAAACAGATCTTAATTGATTGTTTGCCTCGGGAAACATGGAGCGAAAGCCATCCATTGTCAAGAAAAGATCATTTACAGTCACTCATGCCTAGAAAAGCCTTATTACTTAGTTTAAATGCCTTTATAATCCCCTTATTGAGTTTATTTTGAATTGTTTTTACATTTTTTGATTAAAACAGATTGTAATTGATTGTTTGCCTCGGGAAATATGGAGCGAAAGCCATCCATTGTCAAGAAAAGATCATTTATAGTCACTCATGCCTAGATAAGCCTTATTACTCGGTTTAAATGCCTTTATAATCCCATTATTGAATTTATTTTGAATTGTTTTTACATTTTTTGATTAAAACAGATTGTAATTGATTGTTTGCCTCGGGAAACATGGAGCGAAAGCCATCCATTGTCAAGAAAAGATCATTTACAGTCACTCATGCCTAGAAAAGCCTTATTACTTAGTTTAAATGCCTTTATAATCCCATTATTGAGTTTATTTTGAATTGTTTTTACATTTTTTGATTAAAACATATTGTAATTGATTGTTTGCCTCGGGAAATATGGAGCGAAAGCCATCCATTGTCAAGAAAAGATCATTTATAGTCACTCATGCCTAGATAGGCCTTATTACTCGGTTTAAATGCCTTTATAATCCCATTATTGAATTTATTTTGAATTGTTTTTACATTTTTTGATTAAAACAGATTGTAATTGATTGTTTGCCTCGGGAAACATGGAGCGAAAGCCATCCATTTTCAAGAAAAGATCATTTATAGTCACTCATGCCTAGAAAAGCCTTATTTCTCGTTTTAAATGCCTTTATAATCCCATTATTGAATTTATTTTGAATTTTTTTTACATTTTTTGATTAAAACATATTGTAATTGTTTGTTTGCCTCGGGAAACATGGAGCAAAACCCATCCATTGTCAAGAATAGATCATTTATAGTCACTTATGCCTAAAAAAGCCTTATTACTCGGTTTAAACGCTTTTTAAATCCCATTATTGAATTTATTTTGAATTGTTTTTACATTTTTTGATTAAAACAGATTGTAATTGATTGTATGCCTCGGGAAACATGGAGCGAAAGCCATCCATTGTCAAGAAAAGATCATTTATAGTCACTCATGCCTAGAAAAGCCTTATTACTCGATTTAAATGCCTTTATAATCCCATTATTGAATTTATTTTGAATTGTTTTTACATTTTTTGATTAAAACAGATTGTAATTAATTGTTTGGCTCGGGAAATATGGAGCGAAAGCCATCCATTGTCAAGAAAAGATCATTTATAGTCACTCATGCCTAGAAAAGCCTTATTACTTAGTTTAAATGGCTTTATAATCCCATTATTGAATTTATTTTGAATTGTTTTTACATTTTTTGATTAAAACATATTGTAATTGATTGTTTGCCTCGGGAAACACGGAGCGAAAGCCATCCATTGTCAAGAAAAGATCATTTATAGTCACTCATGCCTAGAAAAGCCTTATTACTCGGTTTAAATGCCTTTATAATCCCATTATTGAATTTATTTTGAATTTTTTTTACATTTTTTGATTAAAACATATTGTAATTGATTGTTTGCCTCGGGAAACATGGAGCAAAACCCATCCATTGTCAAGAATAGATCATTTATAGTCACTTATGCCTAGACAAGCCTTATTACTCGGTTTAAATGCTTTTATAATCCCATTATTGAATTTATTTTGAATTGTTTTTACATTTTTTGATTAAAACAGATTGTAATTGATTGTTTGCCTCAGGAAACATGGAGCGAAAGCCATCCATTGTCAAGAAAAGATCATTTATAGTCACTCATGCCTAGAAAAGCCTTATTACTCGGTTTAAATGCCTTTATAATCCCATTATTGAATTTATTTTGAATTGTTTTTACATTTTTTGATTAAAACAGATTGTAATTGATTGTTTGCCTCGGGAAACATGGAGCGAAAACCATCCATTGTCAAGAAAAGATCATTTATAGTCACTCATGCCTAGAAAAGCCTTATTACTTAGTTTAAATGCCTTTATAATCCCATTATTGAATTTATTTTGAATTGTTTTTACATTTTTGATTAAAACAGATTGTAATTGATTGTTTGCCTCGGGAAATATGGAGCGAAAGCCATCCATTGTCAAGAAAAGATCATTTATAGTCACTCATGCCTAGATAGGCCTTATTACTCGGTTTAAATGCCTTTATAATCCCATTATTGAATTTATTTTGAATTGTTTTTACATTTTTTGATTAAAACAGATTGTAATTGATTGTTTGCCTCGGGAAACATGGAGCGAAAGCCATCCATTTTCAAGAAAAGATCATTTATAGTCACTCATGCCTAGAAAAGCCTTATTACTCGGTTTAAATGCCTTTATAATCCCATTATTGAATTTATTTTGAATTGTTTTTACATTTTTTGATTAAAACATATTGTAATTGATTGTTTCCCTCGGTAAACATGGAGCAAAACCCATCCATTGTCAAGAATAGATCATTTATAGTCACTTATGCCTAAAAAAGACTTATTACTCGGTTTTAATGCTTTTTAAATCCCATTACTGAATTTATTTTGAATTGTTTTTACATTTTTTGATTAAAACAGATCTTAATTGATTGTTTGCCTCGGGAAACATGGAGCGAAAGCCATCCATTGTCAAGAAAAGATCATTTATAGTCACTCATGCCTAGAAAAGCCTTATTACTTAGTTTAAATGCCTTTATAATCCCATTATTGAGTTTATTTTGAATTGTTTTTACATTTTTTGATTAAAACAGATTGTAATTGATTGTTTGCCTCGGGAAATATGGAGCGAAAGCCATCCATTGTCAAGAAAAGATCATTTATAGTCACTCATGCCTAGATAAGCCTTATTACTCGGTTTAAATGCCTTTATAATCCCATTATTGAATTTATTTTGAATTGTTTTTACATTTTTTGATTAAAACAGATTGTAATTGATTGTTTGCCTCGGGAAACATGGAGCGAAAGCCATCCATTGTCAACAAAAGATCATTTACAGTCACTCATGCCTAGAAAAGCCTTATTACTTAGTTTAAATGCCTTTATAATCCCATTATTGAGTTTATTTTGTATTGTTTTTACATTTTTTGATTAAAACAGATTGTAATTGATTGTTTGCCTCGGGAAATATGGAGCGAAAGCCATCCATTGTCAAGAAAAGATCATTTATAGTCACTCATGCCTAGATAGGCCTTATTACTCGGTTTAAATGCCTTTATAATCCCATTATTGAATTTATTTTGAATTGTTTTTACATTTTTTGATTAAAACAGATTGTAATTGATTGTTTGCCTCGGGAAACATGGAGCGAAAGCCATCCATTTTCAAGAAAAGATCATTTATAGTCACTCATGCCTAGAAAAGCCTTATTTCTCGGTTTAAATGCCTTTATAATCCCATTATTGAATTTATTTTGAATTTTTTTTACATTTTTTGATTAAAACATATTGTAATTGTTTGTTTGCCTCGGGAAACATGGAGCAAAACCCATCCATTGTCAAGAATAGATCATTTATAGTCACTTATGCCTAAAAAAGCCTTATTACTCGGTTTAAATGCTTTTTAAATCCCATTATTGAATTTATTTTGAATTGTTTTTACATTTTTTGATTAAAACAGATTGTAATTGATTGTATGCCTCGGGAAACATGGAGCGAAAGCCATCCATTGTCAAGAAAAGATCATTTATAGTCACTCATGCCTAGAAAAGCCTTATTACTCGATTTAAATGCCTTTATAATCCCATTATTGAATTTATTTTGAATTGTTTTTACATTTTTTGATTAAAACAGATTGTAATTAATTGTTTGGCTCGGGAAATATGGAGCGAAAGCCATCCATTGTCAAGAAAAGATCATTTATAGTCACTCATGCCTAGAAAAGCCTTATTACTTAGTTTAAATGGCTTTATAATCCCATTATTGAATTTATTTTGAATTGTTTTTACATTTTTTGATTAAAACATATTGTAATTGATTGTTTGCCTCGGGAAACACGGAGCGAAAGCCATCCATTGTCAAGAAAAGATCATTTATAGTCACTCATGCCTAGAAAAGCCTTATTACTCGGTTTAAATGCCTTTATAATCCCATTATTGAATTTATTTTGAATTTTTTTTACATTTTTTGATTAAAACATATTGTAATTGATTGTTTGCCTCGGGAAACATGGAGCGAAAACCATCCATTGTCAAGAAAAGATCATTTATAGTCACTCATGCCTAGAAAAGCCTTATTACTTAGTTTAAATGCCTTTATAATCCCATTATTGAATTTATTTTGAATTGTTTTTACATTTTTGATTAAAACAGATTGTAATTGATTGTTTGCCTCGGGAAATATGGAGCGAAAGCCATCCATTGTCAAGAAAAGATAATTTATAGTCACTCATGCCTAGAAAAGCCTTATTACTCGGTTTAAATGCCTTTATAATCCCATTATTGAATTTATTTTGAATTGTTTTTACATTTTTTGATTAAAACAGATTGTAATTGATTGTTAGCCTCGGGAAACATGGAGCGAAAGCCATCCATTGTCAAGAAAAGATCATTTATAGTCACTCATGCCTAGAAAAGCCTTATTACTTAGTTTAAATGCCTTTATAATCCCATTATTGAATTTATTTTGAATTGTTTTTACATTTTTGATTAAAACAGATTGTAATTAATTGTTTGGCTCGGGAAATATGGAGCGAAAGCCATCCATTGTCAAGAAAAGATCATTTATAGACACTCATGCCTAGAAAAGCCTTATTACTCGGTTTAAATGCCTTTATAATCCCATTATTGAATTTATTTTGAATTGTTTTTACATTTTTTGATTAAAACAGATTGTAATTGATTGTTTGCCTCGGGAAACATGGAGCGAAAACCATCCATTGTCAAGAAAAGATCATTTATAGTCACTCATGCCTAGAAAAGCCTTATTACTCGGTTTAAATGCCTTTATAATCCCATTATTGAATTTATTTTGTATTGTTTTTACATTTTTTGATTAAAACAGATTGTAATTGATTGTTTGCCTCGGGAAACATGGAGCGAAAACCATCCATTGTCAAGAAAAGATCATTTATAGTCACTCATGCCTAGAAAAGCCTTATTACTCGGTTTAAATGCCTTTATAATCCCATTATTGAATTTATTTTGAATTGTTTTTACATTTTTTGATTAAAACAGATTGTAATTGATTGTTTGCCTCGGGAAACATGGAGCGAAAGCCATCCATTGTCAAGAAAAGATCATTTATAGTCACTCATGCCTAGAAAAGCCTTATTACTCGGTTTAAATGCCTTTATAATCCCATTATTGAATTTATTTTGAATTTTTTTTACATTTTTTGATTAAAACAGATTGTAATTGATTGTTTACCTCGGGAAACATGGAGCGAAAGCCATCCATAGTCAAGAAAAGTTCATTTATAGTCACTTGTGCCTAGCAAAGCCTTATTACTCGGTTTAAATGCCTTTATAATCCCATTATTGAATTTATTTTGAATTTTTTTTACATTTTTTGATTAAAACATATTGTAATTGATTGTTTGCCTCGGGAAACTTGGAGCGAAAGCCACCCATTGTCAAGAAAAGTTCATTTATAGTCACTTATGCCTAGCAAAGCCTTATTACTCGGTTTAAATGCCTTTATAATCCCATTATTGAATTTATTTTGAATTGTTTTTATATTTTTTGATTAAAACAGATTGTAATTGATTGTTTTCCATGGGAAACATGGAGCGAAAGCCATCCATTGTCAAGAAAAGATCATTTATAGCCACTCATGCCTAGAAAAGCCTTATTACTCGGTTTAAATGCCTTTATAATCCCATTATTGAATTTATTTTGAATTTTTTTTACATTTTTTGATTAAAACATATTGTAATTGATTGTTTGCCTCGGGAAACATGGAGCAAAACCCATCCATTGTCAAGAATAGATCATTTATAGTCACTTATGCCTAGCAAAGCCTTATTACTAGGTTTAAATGCCTTTATAATTCCATTATTGAATTTATTTTGAATTATTTTTACATTTTTTGATTAAAACAGATTGTAATTGATTGTTTGCCTCGGGAAATATGGAGCGAAAGCCATCCATTGTCAAGAAAAGATCATTTATAGTCACTCATGCCTAGATAAGCCTTATTACTCGGTTTAAATGCCTTTATAATCCCATTATTGAATTTATTTTGAATTTTTTTTACATTTTTTGATTAAAACAGATTGTAATTGATTGCTTACCTCGGGAAACATGGAGCGAAAGCCATCCATAGTCAAGAAAAGTTCATTTATAGTCACTTATGCCTAGCAAAGCCTTACAACTCGGTTTAAATGCCTTTATAATTCCATTATTGAATTTATTTTGAATTTTTTTTACATTTTTTGATTAAAACATATTGTAATTGATTGTTTGCCTCGGGAAACTTGGAGCGAAAGCCATCCATAGTCAAGAAAAGTTCATTTATAGTCACTTATGCCTAGCAAAGCCTTATTACTCGGTTTAAATGCCTTTATAATCCCATTATTGAATTTATTTTGAATTTTTTTTACATTTTTTGATTAAAACATATTGTAATTGATTGTTTGCCTCGGGAAACTTGGAGCGAAAGCCACCCATTGTCAAGAAAAGTTCATTTATAGTCACTTATGCCTAGCAAAGCCTTATTACTCGGTTTAAATGCCTTTATAATCCCATTATTGAATTTATTTTGAATTGTTTTTATATTTTTTGATTAAAACAGATTGTAATTGATTGTTTGCCGTGGAAAACATGGAGCGAAAGCCATCCATTGTCAAGAAAAGATCATTTATAGCCACTCATGCCTAGAAAAGCCTTATTACTCGGTTTAAATGCCTTTATAATCCCATTATTGAATTTATTTTGAATTTTTTTGACATTTTTTGATTAAAACATATTGTAATTGATTGTTTGCCTCGGGAAACATGGAGCAAAACCCATCCATTGTCAAGAATAGATCATTTATAGTCACTTATGCCTAGCAAAGCCTTATTACTAGGTTTAAATGCCTTTATAATTCCATTATTGAATTTATTTTGAATTGTTTTTACATTTTTTGATTAAAACAGATTGTAATTGATTGTTTGCCTCGGGAAATATGGAGCGAAAGCCATCCATTGTCAAGAAAAGATCATTTATAGTCACTCATGCCTAGATAAGCCTTATTACTCGGTTTAAATGCCTTTATAATCCCATTATTGAATTTATTTTGAATTGTTTTTAAATTTTTTGATTAAAACAGATTGTAATTGTTTGTTTGCCTCGGGAAACATGGAGCAAAACCCATCCATTGTCAAGAATAGATCATTTATTGTCACTTATGCCTAAAAAAGCCTTATTACTCGGTTTAAATGCCTTTATAATCCCATTATTGAATTTATTTTGAATTTTTTTACATTTTTTGATTAAAACATATTGTAATTGATTGTTTGCCTCGGGAAACATGGAGCGAAAGCCATCCATTGTCAAGAAAATATCATTTATAGTCACTCATGCCTAGAAAAGCCTTATTACTCGGTTTAAATGCCTTTATAATCTCATTATTGAATTTATTTTGAATTTTTTTTACATTTTTTGATTAAAACATATTGTAATTGATTGTTTGCCTCGGGAAACATGGAGCAAAACCCATCCATTGTCAAGAATAGATCATTTATAGTCACTTATGCCTAGAAAAGCCTTATTACTCGGTTTAAATGCTTTTATAATCCCATTATTGAATTTATTTTGAATTGTTTTTACATTTTTTGATTAAAACAGATTGTAATTGATTGTTTGCCTCGCGAAACATGGAGCGAAAGCCATCCATTGTCAAGAAAAGATCATTTACAGTCACTCATGCCTAGAAAAGCCTTATTACTTAGTTTAAATGCCTTTATAATCCCATTATTGAGTTTATTTTGAATTGTTTTTACATTTTTTGATTAAAACAGATTGTAATTGATTGTTTGCCTCGGGAAACATGGAGCGAAAGCTATCCATTGTCAAGAAAAGATCATTTACAGTCACTCATGCCTAGAAAAGCCTTATTACTTAGTTTAAATGCCTCTATAATCCCATTATTGAGTTAATTTTGAATTGTTTTTACATTTTTTGATTAAAACAGATTGTAATTGATTGTTTGCCTCGGGAAATATGGAGCGAAAGCCATCCATTGTCAAGAAAAGATCATTTATAGTCACTCATGCCTAGATAAGCCTTATTACTCGGTTTAAATGCCTTTATAATCCCATTGTTGAATTTATTTTGAATTGTTTTTACATTTTTTGATTAAAACATATTGTAATTGATTGTTTGCCTCGGGAAACATGGAGCTAAAGCCATCCATTGTCAAGAAAAGATCATTTATAGTCACTTATGCCTAGCAAAGCCTTATTACTCGATATAAATGCCTTTATAATTCCATTATTGAATTTATTTTGAATTTTTTTTACATTTTTTGATTAAAACAGATTGTAATTGATTGTTTACCTCGGGAAACATGGAGCGAAAGCCATCCATAGTCAAGAAAAGTTCATTTACAGTCACTTATGCCAACCAAAGCCTTATTACTCGGTTTAAATGCCTTTATAATTCCATTATTGAATTTATTTTGAATTTTTTTTACATTTTTTGATTAAAACATATTGTAATTGATTGTTTGCCTCGGGAAACTTGAAGCGAAAGCCATCCATAGTCAAGAAAAGTTCATTTATAGTCACTTATGCCTAGCAAAGCCTTATTACTCGGTTTAAATGCCTTTATAATTCCATTATTGAATTTATTTTGAATTTTTTTTACATTTTTTGATTAAAACAGATTGTAATTGATTGTTTACCTCGGGAAACATGGAGCGAAAGCCATCCATAGTCAAGAAAAGTTCATTTATAGTCACTTATGCCTAGCAAAGCCTTATTACTCGGTTTAAATGCCTTTATAATCCCATTATTGAATTTATTTTGAATTTTTTTTACATTTTTTGATTAAAACATATTGTAATTGATTGTTTGCCTCGGGAAACTTGGAGCGAAAGCCACCCATTGTCAAGAAAAGTTCATTTATAGTCACTTATGCCTAGCAAAGCCTTATTACTCGGTTTAAATGCCTTTATAATCCCATTATTGAATTTATTTTGAATTGTTTTTATATTTTTTGATTAAAACAGATTGTAATTGATTGTTTTCCATGGGAAACATGGAGCGAAAGCCATCCATTGTCAAGAAAAGATCATTTATAGCCACTCATGCCTAGAAAAGCCTTATTACTCGGTTTAAATGCCTTTATAATTCCATTATTGAATTTATTTTGAATTTTTTTTACATTTTTTGATTAAAACAGATTGTAATTGATTGTTTACCTCGGGAAACATGGAGCGAAAGCCATCCATAGTCAAGAAAAGTTCATTTATAGTCACTTATGCCTAGCAAAGCCTTATTACTCGGTTTAAATGCCTTTATAATTCCATTATTGAATTTATTTTGAATTTTTTTTACATTTTTTGATTAAAACATATTGTAATTGATTGTTTGCCTCGGGAAACTTGGAGCGAAAGCCATCCATAGTCAAGAAAAGTTCATTTATAGTCACTTATGCCTAGCAAAGCCTTATTACTCGGTTTAAATGCCTTTATAATCCCATTATTGAATTTATTTTAAATTTTTTTTACATTTTTTGATTAAAACATATTGTAATTGATTGTTTGCCTCGGGAAACTTGGAGCGAAAGCCACCCATTGTCAAGAAAAGTTCATTTATAGTCACTTATGCCTAGCAAAGCCTTATTACTCGGTTTAATTGCCTTTATAATCCCATTATTGAATTTATTTTGAATTGTTTTTATATTTTTTGATTAAAACAGATTGTAATTGATCGTTTGCCGTGGAAAACATGGAGCGAAAGCCATCCATTGTCAAGAAAAGATCATTTATAGCCACTCATGCCTAGAAAAGCCTTATTACTCGGTTTAAATGCCTTTATAATCCCATTATTGAATTTATTTTGAATTGTTTTTACATTTTTTGATTAAAACAGATTGTAATTGATTGTTTGCCTTGGGAAACATGGAGCAAAAGCCATCCATTGTCAAGAAAAGATCATTTATAGCCACTCATGCCTAGAAAAGCCTTATTACTCGGTTTAAATGCCTTTATAATCCCATTATTGAATTTATTTTGAATTGTTTTTACATTTTTTGATTAAAACAGATTGTAATTGATTGTTTGCCTCGGGAAACTTGAAGCGAAAGCCATCCATAGTCAAGAAAAGTTCATTTATAGTCACTTATGCCTAGCAAAGCCTTATTACTCGGTTTAAATGCCTTTATAATTCCATTATTGAATTTATTTTGAATTTTTTTTACATTTTTTGATTAAAACATATTGTAATTGATTGTTTACCTCGGGAAACATGGAGCGAAAGCCATCCATAGTCAAGAAAAGTTCATTTATAGTCACTTATGCCTAGCAAAGCCTTATTACTCGGTTTAAATGCCTTTATAATCCCATTATTGAATTTATTTTGAATTTTTTTTACATTTTTTGATTAAAACATATTGTAATTGATTGTTTGCCTCGGGAAACTTGGAGCGAAAGCCATCCATAGTCAAGAAAAGTTCATTTATAGTCACTTATGCCTAGCAAAGCCTTATTACTCGGTTTAAATGCCTTTATAATTCCATTATTGAATTTATTTTGAATTTTTTTTACATTTTTTGATTAAAACAGATTGTAGTTGATTGTTTGCCTCGGGAAACATGGAGCGAAAGCCATCCATTGTCAAGAAAAGATCATTTACAGTCACTCATGCCTAGAAAAGCCTTATTACTCGGTTTAAATGCCTTTATAATCCCATTATTGAATTTATTTTGAATTTTTTTACATTTTTTGATTAAAACATATTGTAATTGATTGTTTGCCTCGGGAAACATGGAGCGAAAGCCATCCATTGTCAAGAAAAGATCACTTATAGTCACTCATGCCTAGAAAAGCCTTATTACTCGGTTTAAATGCTTTTATAATCCCATTATTGAATTTATTTTGAATTTTTTTACATTTTTTGATTAAAACATATTGTAATTGATTGTTTGCCTCGGGAAACATGGAGCGAAAGCCATCCATTGTCAAGAAAAGATCACTTATAGTCACTCATGCCTAGAAAAGCCTTATTACTCGGTTTAAATGCCTTTATAATCTCATTATTGAATTTATTTTGAATTTTTTTTACATTTTTTGATTAAAACATATTGTAATTGATTGTTTGCCTCGGGAAACATGGAGCAAAACCTATCCATTGTCAAGAATAGATCATTTATAGCCACTCATGCCTAGAAAAGCCTTATTACTCGGTTTAAATGCCTTTATAATCCCATTATTGAATTTATTTTGAATTGTTTTTACATTTTTTGATTAAAACAGATTGTAATTGATTGTTTGCCTTGGGAAACATGGAGCAAAAGCCATCCATTTTCAAGAAAAGATCATTTATAGTCACTCATGCCTAGAAAAGCCTTATTTCTCGGTTTAAATGCCTTTATAATCCCATTATTGAATTTATTTTGAATTGTTTTTATATTTTTTGATTAAAACAGATTGTAATTGATTGTTTTCCATGGGAAACATGGAGCGAAAGCCATCCATTGTCAAGAAAAGATCATTTATAGCCACTCATGCCTAGAAAAGCCTTATTACTCGGTTTAAATGCCTTTATAATTCCATTATTGAATTTATTTTGAATTTTTTTTACATTTTTTGATTAAAACATATTGTAATTGATTGTTTGCCTCGGGAAACTTGGAGCGAAAGCCATCCATAGTCAAGAAAAGTTCATTTATAGTCACTTATGCCTAGCAAAGCCTTATTACTCGGTTTAAATGCCTTTATAATCCCATTATTGAATTTATTTTAAATTTTTTTTACATTTTTTGATTAAAACATATTGTAATTGATTGTTTGCCTCGGGAAACTTGGAGCGAAAGCCACCCATTGTCAAGAAAAGTTCATTTATAGTCACTTATGCCTAGCAAAGCCTTATTACTCGGTTTAATTGCCTTTATAATCCCATTATTGAATTTATTTTGAATTGTTTTTATATTTTTTGATTAAAACAGATTGTAATTGATCGTTTGCCGTGGAAAACATGGAGCGAAAGCCATCCATTGTCAAGAAAAGATCATTTATAGCCACTCATGCCTAGAAAAGCCTTATTACTCGGTTTAAATGCCTTTATAATCCCATTATTGAATTTATTTTGAATTGTTTTTACATTTTTTGATTAAAACAGATTGTAATTGATTGTTTGCCTCGGGAAACTTGAAGCGAAAGCCATCCATAGTCAAGAAAAGTTCATTTATAGTCACTTATGCCTAGCAAAGCCTTATTACTCGGTTTAAATGCCTTTATAATTCCATTATTGAATTTATTTTGAATTTTTTTTACATTTTTTGATTAAAACATATTGTAATTGATTGTTTACCTCGGGAAACATGGAGCGAAAGCCATCCATAGTCAAGAAAAGTTCATTTATAGTCACTTATGCCTAGCAAAGCCTTATTACTCGGTTTAAATGCCTTTATAATCCCATTATTGAATTTATTTTGAATTTTTTTTACATTTTTTGATTAAAACATATTGTAATTGATTGTTTGCCTCGGGAAACTTGGAGCGAAAGCCATCCATAGTCAAGAAAAGTTCATTTATAGTCACTTATGCCTAGCAAAGCCTTATTACTCGGTTTAAATGCCTTTATAATTCCATTATTGAATTTATTTTGAATTTTTTTTACATTTTTTGATTAAAACAGATTGTAGTTGATTGTTTGCCTCGGGAAACATGGAGCGAAAGCCATCCATTGTCAAGAAAAGATCATTTACAGTCACTCATGCCTAGAAAAGCCTTATTACTTAGTTTAAATGCCTTTATAATCCCATTATTGAGTTTATTTTGAATTGTTTTTACATTTTTTGATTAAAACAGATTGTAATTGATTGTTTGCCTCGGGAAATATGGAGCGAAAGCCATCCATTGTCAAGAAAAGATCATTTATAGTCACTCATGCCTAGATAAGCCTTATTACTCGGTTTAAATGCCTTTATAATCCCATTATTGAATTTATTTTGAATTGTTTTTACATTTTTTGATTAAAACATATTGTAATTGATTGTTTGCCTTGGGAAACATGGAGCAAAAGCCATCCATTTTCAAGAAAAGATCATTTATAGTCACTCATGCCTAGAAAAGCCTTATTTCTCGGTTTAAATGCCTTTATAATCCCATTATTGAATTTATTTTGAATTTTTTTTACATTTTTTGATTAAAACATATTGTAATAGTTTGTTTGCCTCGGGAAACATGGAGCAAAACCCATCCATTGTCAAGAATAGATCATTTATTGTCACTTATGCCTAAAAAAGCCTTATTACTCGGTTTAAATGCCTTTATAATCCCATTATTGAATTTATTTTGAATTTTTTTACATTTTTTGATTAAAACATATTGTAATTGATTGTTTACCTCGGGAAACATGGAGCGAAAGCCATCCATTGTCAAGAAAAGATCACTTATAGTCACTCATGCCTAGAAAAGCCTTATTACTCGGTTTAAATGCCTTTATAATCTCATTATTGAATTTATTTTGAATTTTTTTTACATTTTTTGATTAAAACATATTGTAATTGATTGTTTGCCTCGGGAAACATGGAGCAAAACCTATCCATTGTCAAGAATAGATCATTTATAGTCACTTATGCCTAGAAAAGCCTTATTACTCGGTTTAAATGCTTTTATAATCCCATTATTGAATTTATTTTGAATTGTTTTTACATTTTTTGATTAAAACAGATCTTAATTGATTGTTTGCCTCGGGAAACATGG
This sequence comes from Theobroma cacao, assembly GCF_053813885.1. Taxonomy (NCBI): domain Eukaryota; kingdom Viridiplantae; phylum Streptophyta; class Magnoliopsida; order Malvales; family Malvaceae; genus Theobroma; species Theobroma cacao. The sequence goes on along the minus strand of NC_142645.1, from coordinate 27,689,241 downwards.
AGCGAAAGCCATCCATTGTCAAGAAAAGATCATTTATAGTCACTCATGCCTCGAAAAGCCTTATTACTTAGTTTAAATGCCTTCGTAATCGCATTATTGAATTTATTTTGAATTGTTTTTACATTTTTTGATTAAAACAGATTGTAATTGATTGTTTGCCTCGGGAAACATGGAGCGAAAGCCATCCATTGTCAAGAAAAGATCATTTACAGTCACTCATGCCTAGAAAAGCCTTATTACTTAGTTTAAATGCCTTTATAATCCCATTATTGAGTTTATTTTGAATTGTTTTTACATTTTTTGATTAAAACAGATTGTAATTGATTGTTTGCCTCGGGAAATATGGAGCGAAAGCCATCCATAGTCAAGAAAAGTTCATTTATAGTCACTTATGCCTAGCAAAGACTTATTACTCGGTTTAAATGCCTTTATAATCCCATTATTGAATTTATTTTGAATTTTTTTTACATTTTTTGATTAAAACATATTGTAATTGATTGTTTACCTCGGGAAACATGGAGCGAAAGCCATCCATAGTCAAGAAAAGTTCATTTATAGTCACTTATGCCTAGCAAAGCCTTATTACTCGGTTTAAATGCCTTTATAATTCCATTATTGAATTTATTTTGAATTTTTTTTACATTTTTTGATTAAAACATATTGTAATTGATTTTTTGCCTCGGGAAACTTGAAGCGAAAGCCATCCATAGTCAAGAAAAGTTCATTTATAGTCACTTATGCCTAGCAAAGCCTTATTACTCGGTTTAAATGCCTTTATAATTCCATTATTGAATTTATTTTGAATTTTTTTTACATTTTTTGATTAAAACATATTGTAATTGATTGTTTACCTCGGGAAACATGGAGCGAAAGCCATCCATAGTCAAGAAAAGTTCATTTATAGTCACTTATGCCTAGCAAAGACTTATTACTCGGTTTAAATGCCTTTATAATCCTATTATTGAATTTATTTTGAATTTTTTTTACATTTTTTGATTAAAACATATTGTAATTGATTGTTTGCCTCGGGAAACTTGGAGCGAAAGCCACCCATGTCAAGAAAAGTTCATTTATAGTCACTTATGCCTAGCAAAGCCTTATTACTCGGTTTAAATGCCTTTATAATCCCATTATTGAATTTATTTTGAATTGTTTTTATATTTTTTGATTAAAACAGATTGTAATTGATTGTTTTCCATGGGAAACATGGAGCGAAAGCCATCCATTGTCAAGAAAAGATCATTTATAGCCACTCATGCCTAGAAAAGCCTTATTACTCGGTTTAAATGCCTTTATAATCCCATTATTGAATTTATTTTGAATTTTTTTTACATTTTTTGATTAAAACATATTGTACTTGATTGTTTGCCTCGGGAAACATGGAGCAAAACCCATCCATTGTCAAGAATAGATCATTTATAGTCACTTATGCCTAGAAAAGCGTTATTACTCGGTTTAAATGCTTTTATAATCCCATTATTGAATTTATTTTGAATTGTTTTTTCATTTTTTGATTAAAACAGATTGTAATTGATTGTTTGCCTCGGGAAACATGGAGCGAAAGCCATCCATTGTCAAGAAAAGATCATTTATAGTCACTTATGCCTAGGAAAGCGTTATTACTCGGTTTAAATGCCTTTATAATTCCATTATTGAATTTATTTTGAATTGTTTTTACATTTTTTGATTAAAACAGATTGTAATTGATTGTTTGCCTCGGGAAATATGGAGCGAAAGCCATCCATTGTCAAGAAAAGATCATTTATAGTCACTCATGCCTAGATAAGCCTTATTATTCGGTTTAAATGCCTTTATAATCCCATTATTGAATTTATTTTGAATTGTTTTTAAATTTTTTGATTAAAACAGATTGTAATTGATTGTTTGCCTCGGGAAACATGGAGCGAAAGTCATCCATTGTCAAGAAAAGATCATTTATAGTCACTCATGCCTAGAAAAGCCTTATTACTGGGTTTAAATGCCTTTATAATCCCATTATTGAATTTATTTTGAATTTTTTTTACATTTTTTGATTAAAACATATTGTAATTGATTGTTTGCCTCGGGAAACATGGAGCAAAACCCATCCATTGTCAAGAATAGATCATTTATAGTCACTTATGCCTAGAAAAGCCTTATTACTCAGTCTAAATGCTTTTATAATCCTATTATTGAATTTATTTTGAATTGTTTTTACATTTTTTGACTAAAACAGATCTTAATTGATTGTTTGCCTCGGGAAACATGGAGCGAAAGTCATCCATTGTCAAGAAAAGATCATTTATAGTCACTCATGCATAGAAAAGCCTTATTACTTAGCTTAAATGCCTTTGTAATCCCATTATTGAATTTATTTTGAATTGTTTTTACATTTTTTGATTAAAACAGATTGTAATTGATTGTTTGCCTCGGGAAACATGGAGCGAAAGCCATCCATTGTCAAGAAAAGATCATTTACAGTCACTCATGCCTAGAAAAGCCTTATTACTTAGTTTAAATGCCTTTATAATCCCATTATTGAGTTTATTTTGAATTGTTTTTACATTTTTTGATTAAAACAGATTGTAATTGATTGTTTGCCTCGGGAAATATGGAGCGAAAGCCATCCATTCTCAAGAAAAGATCATTTATAGTCACTCATGCCTAGATAAGCCTTATTACTCGGTTTAAATGCCTTTATAATCCCATTATTGAATTTATTTTGAATTGTTTTTAAATTTTTTGATTAAAACAGATTGTAATTGATTGTTTGCCTCGGGAAACATGGAGCGAAAGTCATCCATTGTCAAGAAAAGATCATTTATAGTCACTCATGCATAGAAAAGCCTTATTACTCGGTTTAAATGCCTTTATAATTCCATTATTGAATTTATTTTGAATTTTTTTTACATTTTTTGATTAAAACAGATTGTAATTGATTGTTTACCTCGGGAAACATGGAGCGAAAGCCATCCATAGTCAAGAAAAGTTCATTTATAGTCACTTATGCCTAGCAAAGCCTTATTACTCGGTTTAAATGCCTTTATAATTCCATTATTGAATTTATTTTGAATTTTTTTTACATTTTTTGATTAAAACATATTGTAATTGATTGTTTGCCTCGGCAAACTTGGAGCGAAAGCCATCCATAGTCAAGAAAAGTTCATTTATAGTCACTTATGCCTAGCAAAGCCTTATTACTCGGTTTAAATGCCTTTATAATCCCATTATTGAATTTATTTTGAATTTTTTTTACATTTTTTGATTAAAACATATTGTAATTGATTGTTTGCCTCGGGAAACTTGGAGCGAAAGCCACCCATTGTCAAGAAAAGTTCATTTATAGTCACTTATGCCTAGCAAAGCCTTATTACTCGGTTTAAATGCCTTTATAATCCCATTATTGAATTTATTTTGAATTGTTTTTATATTTTTTGATTAAAACAGATTGTAATTGATTGTTTTCCGTGGGAAACATGGAGCGAAAGCCATCCATTGTCAAGAAAAGATCATTTATAGCCACTCATGCCTAGAAAAGCCTTATTACTCGGTTTAAATGCCTTTATAATCCCATTATTGAATTTATTTTGAATTTTTTTTACATTTTTTGATTAAAACATATTGTAATTGATTGTTTGCCTCGGGAAACATGGAGCAAAACCCATCCATTGTCAAGAATAGATCATTTATAGTCACCTATGCCTAGAAAAGCCTTATTACTCGGTTTAAATGCTTTTATAATCCCATTATTGAATTTATTTTGAATTGTTTTTTCATTTTTTGATTAAAACAGATTGTAATTGATTGTTTGCCTCGGGAAACATGGAGCTAAAGCCATCCATTGTCAAGAAAAGATCATTTATAGTCACTTATGCCTAGCAAAGCCTTATTACTCGGTTTAAATGCCTTTATAATTCCATTATTGAATTTATTTTGAATTTTTTTTACATTTTTTGATTAAAACATATTGTAATTGATTGTTTACCTCGGGAAACATGGAGCGAAAGCCATCCATAGTCAATAAAAGTTCATTTATAGTCACTTATGCCTAGCAAAGCCTTATTACTCGGTTTAAATGCCTTTATAATTCCATTATTGAATTTATTTTGAATTTTTTTTACATTTTTTGATTAAAACATATTGTAATTGATTGTTTGCCTCGGGAAACTTGGAGCGAAAGCCATCCATAGTCAAGAAAAGTTCATTTATAGTCACTTATGCCAAGCAAAGCCTTATTACTCGGTTTAAATGCCTTTATAATCCCATTATTGAATTTATTTTGAATTTTTTTTACATTTTTTGATTAAAACATATTGTAATTGATTGTTTGCCTCGGGAAACTTGGAGCGAAAGCCACCCATTGTCAAGAAAAGTTCATTTATAGTCACTTATGCCTAGCAAAGCCTTATTACTCGGTTGAAATGCCTTTATAATCCCATTATTGAATTTATTTTGAATTGTTTTTATATTTTTTGATTAAAACAGATTGTAATTGATTGTTTGCCGTGGGAAACATGGAGCGAAAGCCATCCATTGTCAAGAAAAGATCATTTATAGCCACTCATGCCTAGAAAAGCCTTATTACTGGGTTTAAATGCCTTTATAATCCCATTATTGAATTTATTTTGAATTTTTTTTACATTTTTTGATTAAAACATATTGTAATTGATTGTTTGCCTCGGGAAATATGGAGCGAAAGCCATCCATTGTCAAGAAAAGATCATTTATAGTCACTCATGCCTAGATAAGCCTTATTACTCGGTTTAAATGCCTTTATAATCCCATTATTGAATTTATTTTGAATTGTTTTTAAATTTTTTGATTAAAACAGATTGTAATTGATTGTTTGCCTCGGGAAACATGGAGCGAAAGTCATCCATTGTCAAGAAACGATCATTTATAGTCACTCATGCATAGAAAAGCCTTATTACTCGGTTTAAATGCCTTTATAATCCCATTATTGAATTTATTTTGAATTTTTTTTACATTTTTTGATTAAAACATATTGTAATTGATTGTTTCCCTCGGTAAACATGGAGCAAAACCCATCCATTGTCAAGAATAGATCATTTATAGTCACTTATGCTTAAAAAAGCCTTATTACTCGGTTTAAATGCTTTTTAAATCCCATTATTGAATTTATTTTGAATTGTTTTTACATTTTTTGATTAAAACAGATTGTAATTGATTGTTTGCCTCGGGAAACTTGGAGCGAAAGCCACCCATTGTCAAGAAAAGTTCATTTATAGTCACTTATGCCTAGCAAAGCCTTATTACTCGGTTGAAATGCCTTTATAATCCCATTATTGAATTTATTTTGAATTGTTTTTATATTTTTTGATTAAAACAGATTGTAATTGATTGTTTGCCGTGGGAAACATGGAGCGAAAGCCATCCATTGTCAAGAAAAGATCATTTATAGCCACTCATGCCTAGAAAAGCCTTATTACTGGGTTTAAATGCCTTTATAATCCCATTATTGAATTTATTTTGAATTTTTTTTACATTTTTTGATTAAAACATATTGTAATTGATTGTTTGCCTCGGGAAACATGGAGCAAAACCCATCCATTGTCAAGAATAGATCATTTATAGTCACTTATGCCTAGGAAAGCCTTATTACTCGGTTTAAATGCCTTTATAATTCCATTATTGAATTTATTTTGAATTGTTTTTACATTTTTTGATTAAAACAGATTGTAATTGATTGTTTGCCTCGGGAAATATGGAGCGAAAGCCATCCATTGTCAAGAAAAGATCATTTAGAGTCACTCATGCCTAGATAAGCCTTATTACTCGGTTTAAATGCCTTTATAATCCCATTATTGAATTTATTTTGAATTGTTTTTAAATTTTTTGATTAAAACAGATTGTAATTGATTGTTTGCCTCGGGAAACATGGAGCGAAAGTCATCCATTGTCAAGAAAAGATCATTTATAGTCACTCATGCATAGAAAAGCCTTATTACTCGGTTTAAATGCCTTTATAATCCCATTATTGAATTTATTTTGAATTTTTTTTACATTTTTTGATTAAAACATATTGTAATTGATTGTTTCCCTCGGTAAACATGGAGCAAAACCCATCCATTGTCAAGAATAGATCATTTATAGTCACTTATGCTTAAAAAAGCCTTATTACTCGGTTTAAATGCTTTTTAAATCCCATTATTGAATTTATTTTGAATTGTTTTTACATTTTTTGATTAAAACAGATTGTAATTGATTGTTTGCCTCGGGAAATTTGGAGCGAAAGCCATCCATTGTCAAGAAAATATCATTTATAGTCACTCATGCCTAGATAAGCCTTATTACTCGGTTTAAATGCCTTTATAATCCCATTATTGAATTTATTTTGAATTGTTTTTACATTTTTTGATTAAAACAGATTGTAATTGATTGTTTGCCTCGGGAAACATGGAGCAAAAGCCATCCATTTTCAAGAAAAGATCATTTATAGTCACTCATGCCTAGAAAAGCCTTATTTCTCGGTTTAAATGCCTTTATAATCCCATTATTGAATTTATTTTGAATTTTTTTTACATTTTTTGATTAAAACATATTGTAATTGATTGTTTGCCTCGGGAAACATGGAGCAAAACCCATCCATTGTCAAGAATAGATCATTTATAGTCACTTATGCCTAGAAAAGCCTTATTACTCGGTTTAAATGCTTTTATAATCCCATTATTGAATTTATTTTGAATTGTTTTTACATTTTTTGATTAAAACAGATCTTAACTGATTGTTTGCCTCGGGAAACATGGAGCGAAAGCCATCCATTGTCAAGAAAAGATCATTTATAGTCACTCATGCCTCGAAAAGCCTTATTACTTAGTTTAAATGCCTTTGTAATCCCATTATTGAGTTTATTTTGAATTGTTTTTAAATTTTTTGATTTAAACAGATTGTAATTGATTGTTTGCCTCGGGAAATATGGAGCGAAAGCCATCCATTGTCAAGAAAAGATCATTTACAGTCACTCATGCCTAGAAAAGCCTTATTACTTAGTTTAAATGCCTTTATAATCCCATTATTGAGTTTATTTTGAATTGTTTTTGCATTTTTTGATTAAAACAGATTGTAATTGATTGTTTGCCTCGAGAAACACGGAGCGAAAGCCATCCATTGTCAAGAAAAGATCATTTATAGTCACTCATGCCTAGATAAGCCTTATTACTCGAATTAAATGCCTTTATAATCCCATTATTGAATTTATTTTGAATTGTTTTTACATTTTTTGATTAAAACAGATTGTAATTGATTGTTTGCCTCGGGAAACATGGAGCGAAAGCCATCCATTTTCAAGAAAAGATCATTTATAGTCACTCATGCCTAGAAAAGCCTTATTTCTTGGTTTAAATGCCTTTATCATCCCATTATTGAATTTGTTTTGAATTTTTTTTACATTTTTTGATTAAAACATATTGTAATTGATTGTTTGCCTCGGGAAACATGGAGCAAAACCCATCCATTGTCAAGAATAGATCATTTATAGTCACTTATGCCTAGAAAAGCCTTATTACTCGGTTTAAATGCTTTTATAATCCCATTATTGAATTTATTTTGAATTGTTTTTTCATTTTTTGATTAAAACAGATCTTAATTGATTGTTTGCCTCGGGAAACATGGAGCGAAAGCCATCCATTGTCAAGAAAAGATCATTTATAGTCACTCAGGCCTCGAAAAGCCTTATTACTTAGTTTAAATGCCTTTGTAATCCCATTATTGAATTTATTTTGAATTGTTTTTACATTTTTTGATTAAAACAGATTGTAATTGATTGTTTGCCGTGGGAAATATGGAGCGAAAGCCATCCATTGTCAAGAAAAGATCATTTACAGTCACTCATGCCTAGAAAAGCCTTATTATTTAGTTTAAATGCCTTTATAATCCCATTATTGAGTTTAGTTTGAATTGTTTTTACATTTTTTGATTAAAACAGATTGTAATTGATTGTTTGCCTCGGGAAACATGGAGCGAAAGCCATCCATTGTCAAGAAAAGATCATTTATAGTCACTCATGCCTAGATAAGCCTTATTACTCGGTTTAAATGCCTTTATAATCCCATTATTGAATTTATTTTGAATTGTTTTTACATTTTTTGATTAAAACAGATTGTAATTGATTGTTTGCCTCGGGAAACAGGGAGCTAAAGCCATCCATTGTCAAGAAAATATCATTTATAGTCACTTATGCCTAGCAAAGCCTTATTACTCGATATAAATGCCTTTATAATTCCATTATTGAATTTATTTTGAATTTTTTTTACATTTTTTGATTAAAACAGATTGTAATTGATTGTTTACCTCGGGAAACATGGAGCGAAAGCCATCCATAGTCAAGAAAAGTTCATTTATAGTCACTTATGCCTAGCAAAGCCTTATTACTCGGTTTAAATGCCTTTATAATTCCATTATTGAATTTATTTTGAATTTTTTTTTACATTTTTTGATTAAAACATATTGTAATTGATTGTTTGCCTCGGGAAACTTGGAGCGAAAGCCATCCATAGTCAAGAAAAGTTCATTTATAGTCACTTATGCCTAGCAAAGCCTTATTACTCGGTTTAAATGCCTTTATAATCCCATTATTGAATTTATTTTGAATTTTTTTTACATTTTTTGATTAAAACATATTGTAATTGATTGTTTGCCTCGGGAAACATGGAGCGAAAGCCACCCATTGTCAAGAAAAGTTCATTTATAGTCACTTATGCCTAGCAAAGCCTTATTACTCGGTTTAAATGCCTTTATAATCCCATTATTGAATTTATTTTGAATTGTTTTTATATTTTTTGATTAAAACAGATTGTAATTGATTGTTTTCCGTGGGAAACATGGAGCGACAGCCATCCATTGTCAAGAAAAGATCATTTATAGCCACTCATGCCTAGAAAAGCCTTATTACTCGGTTTAAATGCCTTTATAATCCCATTATTGAATTTATTTTGAATTTTTTTTACATTTTTTGATTAAAACATATTGTAATTGATTGTTTGCCTCGGGAAACATGGAGCAAAACCCATCCATTGTCAAGAATAGATCATTTATAGTCACTTATGCCTAGAAAAGCCTTATTACTCGGTTTAAATGCTTTTATAATCCCATTATTGAATTTATTTTGAATTGTTTTTTCATTTTTTGATTAAAACAGATTGTAATTGATTGTTTGCCTCGGGTAACATGGAGCTAAAGCCATCCATTGTCAAGAAAAGATCATTTATAGTCACTTATGCCTAGCAAAGCCTTATTACTCGGTTTAAATGCCTTTATAATTCCATTATTGAATTTATTTTGAATTTTTTTTACATTTGTTGATTAAAACAGATTGTAATTGATTGTTTGCCTCGGGAAACTTGGAGCGAAAGCCATCCATAGTCAAGAAAAGTTCATTTATAGTCACTTATGCCAAGCAAAGCCTTATTACTCGGTTTAAATGCCTTTATAATCCCATTATTGAATTTATTTTGAATTTTTTTTACATTTTTTGATTAAAACATATTGTAATTGATTGTTTGCCTCGGGAAACTTGGAGCGAAAGCCACCCATTGTCAAGAAAAGTTCATTTATAGTCACTTATGCCTAGCAAAGCCTTATTACTCGGTTGAAATGCCTTTATAATCCCATTATTGAATTTATTTTGAATTGTTTTTATATTTTTTGATTAAAACAGATTGTAATTGATTGTTTGCCGTGGGAAACATGGAGCGAAAGCCATCCATTGTCAAGAAAAGATCATTTATAGCCACTCATGCCTAGAAAAGCCTTATTACTGGGTTTAAATGCCTTTATAATCCCATTATTGAATTTATTTTGAATTTTTTTTACATTTTTTGATTAAAACATATTGTAATTGATTGTTTGCCTCGGGAAACATGGAGCAAAACCCATCCATTGTCAAGAATAGATCATTTATAGTCACTTATGCCTAGGAAAGCCTTACTACTCGGTTTAAATGCCTTTATAATTCCATTATTGAATTTATTTTGAATTGTTTTTACATTTTTTGATTAAAACAGATTGTAATTGATTGTTTGCCTCGGGAAATATGGAGCAAAACCCATCCATTGTCAAGAATAGATCATTTATAGTCACTTATGCCTAGAAAAGCCTTATTACTCGGTTTAAATGCTTTTATAATCCCATTATTGAATTTATTTTGAATTGTTTTTTCATTTTTTGATTAAAACAGATTGTAATTGATTGTTTGCCTCGGGTAACATGGAGCTAAAGCCATCCATTGTCAAGAAAAGATCATTTATAGTCACTTATGCCTAGCAAAGCCTTATTACTCGGTTTAAATGCCTTTATAATTCCATTATTGAATTTATTTTGAATTTTTTTTACATTTGTTGATTAAAACAGATTGTAATTGATTGTTTGCCTCGGGAAACTTGGAGCGAAAGCCATCCATAGTCAAGAAAAGTTCATTTATAGTCACTTATGCCAAGCAAAGCCTTATTACTCGGTTTAAATGCCTTTATAATCCCATTATTGAATTTATTTTGAATTTTTTTTACATTTTTTGATTAAAACATATTGTAATTGATTGTTTGCCTCGGGAAACTTGGAGCGAAAGCCACCCATTGTCAAGAAAAGTTCATTTATAGTCACTTATGCCTAGCAAAGCCTTATTACTCGGTTGAAATGCCTTTATAATCCCATTATTGAATTTATTTTGAATTGTTTTTATATTTTTTGATTAAAACAGATTGTAATTGATTGTTTGCCGTGGGAAACATGGAGCGAAAGCCATCCATTGTCAAGAAAAGATCATTTATAGCCACTCATGCCTAGAAAAGCCTTATTACTGGGTTTAAATGCCTTTATAATCCCATTATTGAATTTATTTTGAATTTTTTTTACATTTTTTGATTAAAACATATTGTAATTGATTGTTTGCCTCGGGAAACATGGAGCAAAACCCATCCATTGTCAAGAATAGATCATTTATAGTCACTTATGCCTAGGAAAGCCTTACTACTCGGTTTAAATGCCTTTATAATTCCATTATTGAATTTATTTTGAATTGTTTTTACATTTTTTGATTAAAACAGATTGTAATTGATTGTTTGCCTCGGGAAATATGGAGCGAAAGCCATCCATTGTCAAGAAAAGATCATTTATAGTCACTCATGCCTAGATAAGCCTTATTACTCGGTTTAAATGCCTTTATAATCCCATTATTGAATTTATTTTGAATTGTTTTTAAATTTTTTGATTAAAACAGATTGTAATTGATTGTTTGCCTCGGGAAACATGGAGCGAAAGTCATCCATTGTCAAGAAAAGATCATTTATAGTCACTCATGCATAGAAAAGCCTTATTACTCGGTTTAAATGCCTTTATAATCCCATTATTGAATTTATTTTGAATTTTTTTTACATTTTTTGATTAAAACATATTGTAATTGATTGTTTCCCTCGGTAAACATGGAGCAAAACCCATCCATTGTCAAGAATAGATCATTTATAGTCACTTATGCTTAAAAAAGCCTTATTACTCGGTTTAAATGCTTTTTAAATCCCATTATTGAATTTATTTTGAATTGTTTTTATATTTTTTGATTAAAACAGATTGTAATTGATTGTTTGCCTCGGGAAATTTGGAGCGAAAGCCATCCATTGTCAAGAAAATATCATTTATAGTCACTCATGCCTAGATAAGCCTTATTACTCGGTTTAAATGCCTTTATAATCCCATTATTGAATTTATTTTGAATTGTTTTTACATTTTTTGATTAAAACAGATTGTAATTGATTGTTTGCCTCGGGAAACATGGAGCAAAAGCCATCCATTTTCAAGAAAAGATCATTTATAGTCACTCATGCCTAGAAAAGCCTTATTTCTCGGTTTAAATGCCTTTATAATCCCATTATTGAATTTATTTTGAATTTTTTTTACATTTTTTGATTAAAACATATTGTAATTGATTGTTTGCCTCGGGAAACATGGAGCAAAACCCATCCATTGTCAAGAATAGATCATTTATAGTCACTTATGCCTAGAAAAGCCTTATTACTCGGTTTAAATGCTTTTATAATCCCATTATTGAATTTATTTTGAATTGTTTTTACATTTTTTGATTAAAACAGATCTTAACTGATTGTTTGCCTCGGGAAACATGGAGCGAAAGCCATCCATTGTCAAGAAAAGATCATTTATAGTCACTCATGCCTCGAAAAGCCTTATTACTTAGTTTAAATGCCTTTGTAATCCCATTATTGAGTTTATTTTGAATTGTTTTTAAATTTTTTGATTTAAACAGATTGTAATTGATTGTTTGCCTCGGGAAATATGGAGCGAAAGCCATCCATTGTCAAGAAAAGATCATTTACAGTCACTCATGCCTAGAAAAGCCTTATTACTTAGTTTAAATGCCTTTATAATCCCATTATTGAGTTTATTTTGAATTGTTTTTGCATTTTTTGATTAAAACAGATAGTAATTGATTGTTTGCCTCGAGAAACACGGAGCGAAAGCCATCCATTGTCAAGAAAAGATCATTTATAGTCACTCATGCCTAGATAAGCCTTATTACTCGAATTAAATGCCTTTATAATCCCATTATTGAATTTATTTTGAATTGTTTTTACATTTTTTGATTAAAACAGATTGTAATTGATTGTTTGCCTCGGGAAACATGGAGCGAAAGCCATCCATTTTCAAGAAAAGATCATTTATAGTCACTCATGCCTAGAAAAGCCTTATTTCTTGGTTTAAATGCCTTTATCATCCCATTATTGAATTTGTTTTGAATTTTTTTTACATTTTTTGATTAAAACATATTGTAATTGATTGTTTGCCTCGGGAAACATGGAGCAAAACCCATCCATTGTCAAGAATAGATCATTTATAGTCACTTATGCCTAGAAAAGCCTTATTACTCGGTTTAAATGCTTTTATAATCCCATTATTGAATTTATTTTGAATTGTTTTTTCATTTTTTGATTAAAACAGATCTTAATTGATTGTTTGCCTCGGGAAACATGGAGCGAAAGCCATCCATTGTCAAGAAAAGATCATTTATAGTCACTCAGGCCTCGAAAAGCCTTATTACTTAGTTTAAATGCCTTTGTAATCCCATTATTGAATTTATTTTGAATTGTTTTTACATTTTTTGATTAAAACAGATTGTAATTGATTGTTTGCCGTGGGAAACATGGAGCGAAAGCCATCCATTGTCAAGAAAAGATCATTTACAGTCACTCATGCCTAGAAAAGCCTTATTATTTAGTTTAAATGCCTTTATAATCCCATTATTGAGTTTAGTTTGAATTGTTTTTACATTTTTTGATTAAAACAGATTGTAATTGATTGTTTGCCTCGGGAAACATGGAGCGAAAGCCATCCATTGTCAAGAAAAGATCATTTATAGTCACTCATGCCTAGATAAGCCTTATTACTCGGTTTAAATGCCTTTATAATCCCATTATTGAATTTATTTTGAATTGTTTTTACATTTTTTGATTAAAACAGATTGTAATTGATTGTTTGCCTCGGGAAACAGGGAGCTAAAGCCATCCATTGTCAAGAAAATATCATTTATAGTCACTTATGCCTAGCAAAGCCTTATTACTCGATATAAATGCCTTTATAATTCCATTATTGAATTTATTTTGAATTTTTTTTACATTTTTTGATTAAAACAGATTGTAATTGATTGTTTACCTCGGGAAACATGGAGCGAAAGCCATCCATAGTCAAGAAAAGTTCATTTATAGTCACTTATGCCTAGCAAAGCCTTATTACTCGGTTTAAATGCCTTTATAATTCCATTATTGAATTTATTTTGAATTTTTTTTTACATTTTTTGATTAAAACATATTGTAATTGATTGTTTGCCTCGGGAAACTTGGAGCGAAAGCCATCCATAGTCAAGAAAAGTTCATTTATAGTCACTTATGCCTAGCAAAGCCTTATTACTCGGTTTAAATGCCTTTATAATCCCATTATTGAATTTATTTTGAATTTTTTTTACATTTTTTGATTAAAACATATTGTAATTGATTGTTTGCCTCGGGAAACATGGAGCGAAAGCCACCCATTGTCAAGAAAAGTTCATTTATAGTCACTTATGCCTAGCAAAGCCTTATTACTCGGTTTAAATGCCTTTATAATCCCATTATTGAATTTATTTTGAATTGTTTTTATATTTTTTGATTAAAACAGATTGTAATTTATTGTTTTCCGTGGGAAACATGGAGCGACAGCCATCCATTGTCAAGAAAAGATCATTTATAGCCACTCATGCCTAGAAAAGCCTTATTACTCGGTTTAAATGCCTTTATAATCCCATTATTGAATTTATTTTGAATTTTTTTTACATTTTTTGATTAAAACATATTGTAATTGATTGTTTGCCTCGGGAAACATGGAGCAAAACCCATCCATTGTCAAGAATAGATCATTTATAGTCACTTATGCCTAGAAAAGCCTTATTACTCGGTTTAAATGCTTTTATAATCCCATTATTGAATTTATTTTGAATTGTTTTTTCATTTTTTGATTAAAACAGATTGTAATTGATTGTTTGCCTCGGGTAACATGGAGCTAAAGCCATCCATTGTCAAGAAAAGATCATTTATAGTCACTTATGCCTAGCAAAGCCTTATTACTCGGTTTAAATGCCTTTATAATTCCATTATTGAATTTATTTTGAATTTTTTTTACATTTGTTGATTAAAACAGATTGTAATTGATTGTTTACCTCGGGAAACATGGAGCGAAAGCCATCCATAGTCAAGAAAAGTTCATTTATAGTCACTTATGCCTAGCAAAGCCTTATTACTCGGTTTAAATGCCTTTATAATTCCATTATTGAATTTATTTTGAATTTTTTTTACATTTTTGGATTAAAACATATTGTAATTGATTGTTTGCCTCGGGAAACTTGGAGCGAAAGCCATCCATAGTCAAGAAAAGTCCATTTATAGTCACTTATGCCTAGCAAAGCCTTATTACTCGGTTTAAATGCCTTTATAATCCCATTATTGAATTTATTTTGAATTTTTTTTACATTTTTTGATTAAAACATATTGTAATTGATTGTTTGCCTCGGGAAACATGGAGCGAAAGCCACCCATTGTCAAGAAAAGTTCATTTATAGTCACTTATGCCTAGCAAAGCCTTATTACTCGGTTTAAATGCCTTTATAATCCCATTATTGAATTTATTTTGAATTGTTTTTATATTTTTTGATTAAAACAGATTGTAATTGATTGTTTGCCGTGGGAAACATGGAGCGAAAGCCATCCATTGTCAAGAAAAGATCATTTATAGCCACTCATGCCTAGAAAAGCCTTATTACTCGGTTTAAATGCCTTTATAATCCCATTATTGAATTTATTTTGAATTTTTTTTACATTTTTTGATTAAAACATATCGTAATTGATTGTTTGCCTCGGGAAACATGGAGCAAAACCCATCCATTGTCAAGAATAGATCATTTATAGTAACTTATGCCTAGCAAAGCCTTATTACTCGGTTTAAATACCTTTATAATTCCATTATTGAATTTATTTTGAATTGTTTTTACATTTTTTGATTAAAACAGATTGTAATTGATTGTTTGCCTCGGGAAATATGGAGCGAAAGCTATCCATTGTCAAGAAAAGATCATTTATAGTCACTCATGCCTAGATAAGCCTTATTACTCGGTTTAAATGCCTTTATAATCCCATTATTGAATTTATTTTGAATTGTTTTTAAATTTTTTGATTAAAACAGATTGTAATTGATTGTTTGCCTCGGGAAACATGGAGCGAAAGTCATCCATTGTCAAGAAAAGATCATTTATAGTCACTCATGCCTAGAAAAGCCTTATTACTGGGTTTAAATGCCTTTATAATCCCATTATTGAATTTATTTTGAATTGTTTTTACATTTTTTGATTAAAACAGATTGTAATTGATTGTTTGCCTCGGGAAATATGGAGCGAAAGCCATCCATTGTCAAGAAAAGATCATTTATAGTCACTCATGCCTAGAAAAGCCTTATTACTCGGTTTAAATGCCTTTATAATCCCATTATTGAATTTATTTTGAATTGTTTTTACATTTTTTGATTAAAACAGATTGTAATTGATTGTTTGCCTCGGGAAACACGGAGCGAAAGCCATCCATTGTCAAGAAAAGATCATTTATAGTCACTCATGCCTAGAAAAGCCTTATTACTCGGTTAAAATGCCTTTATAATCCCGTTATTGAATTTATTTTGAATTTTTTTTACATTTTTTGATCAAAACATATTGTAATTGATTGTTTGCCTAGGGAAACATGGAGCGAAAACCATCCATTGTCAAGAAAAGATCATTTATAGTCACTCATGCCTAGAAAAGCCTTATTACTTAGTTTAAATGCCTTTATAATCCCATTATTGAATTTATTTTGAATTGTTTTTACATTTTTGATTAAAACAGATTGTAATTGATTGTTTGCCTCGGGAAATATGGAGCGAAAGCCATCCATTGTCAAGAAAAGATCATTTATAGTAACTCATGCCTAGAAAAGCCTTATTACTCGGTTTAAATGCCTTTATAATCCCATTATTGAATTTATTTTGAATTGTTTTTACATTTTTTCATTAAAACATATTGTAATTGATTGTTTGCCTCGGGAAACATGGAGCGAAAACCATCCATTGTCAAGAAAAGATCATTTATAGTCACTCATGCCTAGAAAAGCCTTATTACTCGGTTTTAATGCCTTTATAATCCCATTATTGAATTTATTTTGAATTTTTTTTACATTTTTTGATTAAAACATATTGTAATTGATTGTTTGCCTTGGGAAACTTGGAGCGAAAGCCACCCATTGTCAACAAAAGTTCATTTGTAGTCACTTATGCCTAGCAAAGCCTTATTACTCGGTTTAAATGCCTTTATAATCCCATTATTGAATTTATTTTGAATTGTTTTTATATTTTTTGATTACAACAGATTGTAATTTATTGTTTGCCGTGGGAAACATGGAGCGAAAGCCATCCATTGTCAAGAAAAGATCATTTATAGCCACTCATGCCTAGAAAAGCCTTATTACTCGGTTTAAATGCGTTAATAATACCATAATTGAATTTATTTTGAATTTTTTTTACATTTTTTGATTAAAACATATTGTAATTGATTGTTTGCCTCGGGAAACATGGAGCAAAAGCCATCCATTGTCAAGAATAGATCATTTATAGTCACTTATGCCTAGCAAAGCCTTATTACTCGGTTTAAATGCCTTTATAATTCCATTATTGAATTTATTTTGAATTTTTTTTACATTTTTTGATTAAAACATATTGTAATTGATTGTTTGCCTCGGGAAACATGGAGCGAAAACCATCCATTGTCAAGAAAAGATCATTTATAGTCACTCATGCCTAGAAAAGCCTTATTACTCGGTTTAAATGCCTTTATAATCCCATTATTGAATTTATTTTGAATTTTTTTTTAACATTTTTTGATTAAAACAGATTGTAATTGATTGTTTACCTCGGGAAACATGGAGCGAAAGCCATCCATAGTCAAGAAAAGTTCATTTATAGTCACTTATGCCTAGCAAAGCCTAATTACTCGGTTTAAATGCCTTTATAATTCCATTATTGAATTTATTTTGAATTTTTTTTACATTTTTTGATGAAAACATATTGTAATTGATTGTTTGCCTCGGGAAACTTGGAGCGAAAGCCATCCATAGTCAAGAAAAGTTCATTTATAGTCACTTATGCCTAGCAAAGCCTTATTACTCGGTTTAAATGCCTTTATAATCCCATTATTGAATTTATTTTGAATTTTTTTTGCATTTTTTGATTAAAACATATTGTAATTGATTGTTTGCCTCGGGAAACTTGGAGCGAAAGCCACCCATTGTCAACAAAAGTTCATTTGTAGTCACTTATGCCTAGCAAAGCCTTATTACTCGGTTTAAATGCCTTTATAATCCCATTATTGAATTTATTTTGAATTGTTTTTAAATTTTTTGATTAAAACAGATTGTAATTGATTGTTTGCCTCGGGAAACATGGAGCGAAAGCCATCCATTGTCAAGAAAAGATCATTTATTGTCACTCATGCCTAGAAAAGCCTTATTACTCGGTTTAAATGCCTTTATAATCCCATTATTGAATTTATTTTGAATTTTTTTTACATTTTTTGATTAAAACATATTGTAATTGACTGTTTCCCTCGGTAAACATGGAGCAAAACCCATCCATTGTCAAGAATAGATCATTTATAGTCACTTATGCCTAAAAAAGCCTTATTGCTCGGTTTAAATGCTTTTTAAATCCCATTATTCAATTTATTTTGAATTGTTTTTACATTTTTTGATCAAAACAGATTGTAATTGATTGTTTGCCTAGGGAACCATGGAGCGAAAGCCATCCATTGTCAAGAAATGATCATTTACAGTCACTCATGCCTAGAAAAGCCTTATTACTTAGTTTAAATGCCTTTATAATCCCATTATTGAGTTTATTTTGAATTGTTTTTACATTTTTTGATTAAAACAGATTGTAATTGATTGTTTGCCTCGGGAAATATGGAGCGAAAGCCATCCATTGTCAAGAAAAGATCATTTATAGTCACTCATGCTTAGATAAGCCTTATTACTTAGTTTAAATGCCTTTATAATCCCATTATTGAGTTTATTTTGAATTGTTTTTACATTTTTTGATTAAAACAGATTGTAATTGATTGTTTGCCTCGGGAAATATGGAGCGAAAGCCATCCATTGTCAAGAAAAGATCATTTCTAGTCACTCATGCCTAGATAAGCGTTATTACTCGGTTTAAATGCCTTTATAATCCCATTATTGAATTTATTTTGAATTGTTTTTACATTTTTTGATTAAAACAGATTGTAATTGATTGTTTGCCTCGGGAAACATGGAGCGGAAGCCATCCATTTTCAAGAAAAGATCATTTATAGTCACTCATGCCTAGAAAAGCCTTATTACTCGGTTTAAATGCTTTTATAATCCCATTATTGAATTTATTTGGAATTGTTTTTACATTTTTTGATTAAAACAGATCTTAATTGATTGTTTGCCTCGGGAAACATGGAGCGAAAGCCATCCATTGTCAAGAAAAGATCATTTATAGTCACTCATGCCTCGAAAAGTCTTATTACTTAGTTTAAATGCCTTTATAATCCCATTATTGAATTTATTTTGAATTGTTTTTACATTGTTTGATTAAAACAGATTGTAATTGATTGTTTGCCTCGGGAAATATGGAGCGAAAGCCATCCATTGTCAAGAAAAGATCATTTATAGTCACTCATGCCTAGAAAAGCCTTATTACTCGGTTTAAATGCCTTTATAATCCCATTATTGAATTTATTTTGAATTGTTTTTACATTTTTTGATTAAAACAGATTGTAATTGATTGTTTGCCTCGGGAAACATGGAGCGGAAGCCATCCATTTTCAAGAAAAGATCATTTATAGTCACTCATGCCTAGAAAAGCCTTATTACTCGGTTTAAATGCTTTTATAATCCCATTATTGAATTTATTTGGAATTGTTTTTACATTTTTTGATTAAAACAGATCTTAATTGATTGTTTGCCTCGGGAAACATGGAGCGAAAGCCATCCATTGTCAAGAAAAGATCATTTATAGTCACTCATGCCTCGAAAAGTCTTATTACTTAGTTTAAATGCCTTTATAATCCCATTATTGAATTTATTTTGAATTGTTTTTACATTGTTTGATTAAAACAGATTGTAATTGATTGTTTGCCTCGGGAAATATGGAGCGAAAGCCATCCATTGTCAAGAAAAGATCATTTATAGTCACTCATGCCTAGAAAAGCCTTATTACTCGGTTTAAATGCCTTTATAATCCCATTATTGAATTTATTTTGAATTGTTTTTACATTTTTTGATTAAAACAGATTGTAATTGATTGTTTGCCTCGGGAAACATGGAGCGGAAGCCATCCATTTTCAAGAAAAGATCATTTATAGTCACTCATGCCTAGAAAAGCCTTATTACTCGGTTTAAATGCTTTTATAATCCCATTATTGAATTTATTTGGAATTGTTTTTACATTTTTTGATTAAAACAGATCTTAATTGATTGTTTGCCTCGGGAAACATGGAGCGAAAGCCATCCATTGTCAAGAAAAGATCATTTATAGTCACTCATGCCTCGAAAAGTCTTATTACTTAGTTTAAATGCCTTTATAATCCCATTATTGAATTTATTTTGAATTGTTTTTACATTGTTTGATTAAAACAGATTGTAATTGATTGTTTGCCTCGGGAAATATGGAGCGAAAGCCATCCATTGTCAAGAAAAGATCATTTATAGTCACTCATGCCTAGATAAGCCTTATTACTCGGTTTAATGGCCTTTATAATCCCATTATTGAATTTATTTTGAATTGTTTTTACATTTTTTTATTAAAACAGATTGTAATTGATTGTTTGCCTCGGGAAACATGGAGCGAAAGCCATCCATTTTCAAGAAAAGATCATTTATAGTCACTCATGCCTAGATAAGCCTTATTACTCGGTTTAATGGCCTTTATAATCCCATTATTGAATTTATTTTGAATTGTTTTTACATTTTTTGATTAAAACAGATTGTAATTGATTGTTTGCCTCGGGAAACATGGAGCGAAAGCCATCCATTTTCAAGAAAAGATCATTTATAGTCACTCATGCCTAGAAAAGCCTTATTTCTCGGTTTAAATGCCTTTATAATCCCATTATTGAATTTATTTTGAATTTTTTTTACATTTTTTGATTAAAACATATTGTAATTGTTTGTTTGCCTCGGGAAACATGGAGCAAAAC
Organism: Theobroma cacao; assembly: GCF_053813885.1. Lineage (NCBI taxonomy): Eukaryota > Viridiplantae > Streptophyta > Magnoliopsida > Malvales > Malvaceae > Theobroma > Theobroma cacao. The sequence goes on along the minus strand of NC_142645.1, from coordinate 27,668,471 downwards.
CCATCCATCGTCAAGAAAAGATCATTTATAGTCACTCATGCCTAGATAAGCCTTATTACTCGGTTTAATGGCCTTTATAATCCCATTATTGAATTTATTTTGAATTGTTTTTACATTTTTTTATTAAAACAGATTGTAATTGATTGTTTGCCTCGGGAAACATGGAGCGAAAGCCATCCATTTTCAAGAAAAGATCATTTATAGGCACTCATGCCTAGAAAAGCCTTATTTCTAGGTTTAATGGCCTTCATAATCCCATTATTGAATTTATTTTGAATTGTTTTTATATTTTTTGATTAAAACAAATTGTAATTGATTGTTTGCTGTAGGAAAAATGGAGCGAAAGCCATCCATTGTCAAGAAAAGATCATTTATAGTCACTCATGCCTAGAAAAGCCTTATTACTCGGTTTAAATGCCTTTATAATCCCATTATTGAATTTATTTTGAATTGTTTTTACATTTTTTGATTAAAACATATTGTAATTGATTGTTTGCCTCGGGAAACATGGAGCGAAAGCCATCCATTTTCAAGAAAAGATCATTTATAGTCACTCATGCCTAGAAAAGCCTCATTTCTCGGTTTAAATGCCTTTATAATCCCAATATTGAATTTATTTTCAATTTTTTTTACATTTTTTGACTAAAACAAATTGTAATTGTTTGTTTGCTTCGGGAAACATGGAGCAAAACCCATCCATTGTCAAGAATAGATCATTTATAGTCACTTATGCCTAAAAAAGCCTTATTACTCGGTTTAAATGCCTTTATAATCCCATTGTTGAATTTATTTTGAATTTTTTTTACATTTTTTGATTAAAACATATTGTAATTGATTGTTTGCCTTGGGAAACTTGGAGCGAAAGCCACCCATTGTCAACAAAAGTTCATTTGTACTCACTTATGCCTAGCAAAGCCTTATTACTCGGTTTAAATGCCTTTATAATCCCATTATTGAATTTATTTTGAATTTTTTTTACATTTTTTGGTTAAAACATATTGTAATTGATTGTTTGCCTCGGGAAACATGGAACGAAAGCCATCCATTATCAAGAAAAGATCATTTATAGTCACTCATGCCTAGAAAAGCCTCATTTCTCGGTTTAAATGCCTTTATAATCCCATTATTGAATTTATTTTGAATTTTTTTTACATTTTTTGATTAAAACATATTGTAATTGATTGTTTGCCTCGGGAAACATGGAGCAAAACCCATCCATTGTCAAGAATAGATCATTTATAGTCACTTATGCCTAGAAAAGCCTTATTACTCGGTTTAAATGCATTTATAATCCCATTATTGAATTTATTTGGAATTGTTTTTACATTTTTTGATTAAAACAGATCGTAATTGATTGTTTGCCTCGGGAAACATGGAGCGAAAGCCATCCATTGTCAAGAAAAGATCATTTATAGTCACTCATGCCTCGAAAAGCCTTATTACTTAGTTTAAATGCCTTTATAATCCCATTATTGAATTTATTTTGAATTGTTTTTACATTTTTTGATTAAAACAGATTGTAATTGATTGTTTGCCTCGGGAAATATGGAGCGAAAGCCATCCATTGTCAAGAAAAGATCATTTATAGTCACTCATGCCTAGAAAAGCCTTATTACTCGGTTTAAATGCCTTTATAATCCCATTATTGAATTTATTTTGAATTGTTTTTACATTTTTGATTAAAACAGATTGTAATTGATTGTTTGCCTCGGGAAACATGGAGCGAAAGCCATCCATTGTCAAGAAAAGATCATTTATAGTCACTCATGCCTAGAAAAGCCTTATTACTCGGTTTAAATGCCTTTATAATCCCATTATTGAATTTATTTTGAATTTTTTTTACATTTTTTGAATAAAACATATTGTAATTGGTTGTTTGCCTCGGGAAACATGGAGCAAAACCCATCCATTGTCAAGAAATGATCATTTACAGTCACTCATGCCTAGAAAAGCCTTATTACTTAGTTTAAATGCCTTTATAATCCCATTATTGAGTTTATTTTGAATTGTTTTTACATTTTTTGATTAAAACAGATTGTAATTGATTGTTTGCCTTGGGAAACTTGGAGCGAAAGCCACCCATTGTCAACAAAAGTTCATTTGTAGTCACTTATGCCTAGCAAAGCCTTATTACTCAGTTTAAATGCCTTTATAATCCCATTATTGAATTTATTTTGAATTGTTTTTACATTTTTTGATTAAAACAGATTGTAATTGATTGTTTGCCTCGGGAAACATGGAGCGAAAGCCATCCATTGTCAAGAAAAGATCATTTATAGTCACTCATGCCTAGAAAAGCCTTATTACTCGGTTTAAATGCCTTTATAATCCCATTATTGAATTTATTTTGAATTTTTTTTACATTTTTTGGTTAAAACATGTTGTAATTGATTGTTTGCCTCGGGAAACATGGAACGAAAGCCATCCATTGTCAAGAAAAGATCATTTCTAGTCACTCATGCCTAGAAAAGCCTCATTTCTCGGTTTAAATGCCTTTATAATCCCATTATTGAATTTATTTTGAATTGTTTTTACATTTTTTGATTAAAACATATTGTAATTGATTGTTTGCCTCGGGAAACATGGAACGAAAGCCATCCATTGTCAAGAAAAGATCATTTATAGTCACTCATGCCTAGAAAAGCCTCATTTCTCGGTGTAAATGCCTTTATAATCCCATTATTGAATTTATTTTGAATTTTTTTTACATTTTTTGATTAAAACATATTGTAATTGATTGTTTGCCTCGGGAAACATGGAGCAAAACCCATCCATTGTCAAGAATAGATCATTTATAGTCACTTATGCCTAGAAAAGCCTTATTACTCGGTTTAAATGCATTTATAATCCCATTATTGAATCTATTTGGAATTGTTTTTACATTTTTTGATTAAAACAGATCTTAATTGATTGTTTGCCTCGGGAAACATGGAGCGAAAGCCATCCATTGTCAAGAAAACATCATTTATAGTCACTCATGCCTCGAAAAGCCTTATTACTTAGTTTAAATGCCTTTATAATCCCATTATTGAAATTATTTTGAATTGTTTTTACATTTTTTGATTAAAACAGATTGTAATTGATTGTTTGCCTCGGGAAATATGGAGCGAAAGCCATCCATTGTCAAGAAAAGATCATTTATAGTCACTCATGCCTAGAAAAGCCTTATTACTCGGTTTAAATGCCTTTATAATCCAATTATTGAATTTATTTTGAATTGTTTTTACATTGTTGATTAAAACAGATTGTAATTGATTGTTTGCCTCGGGAAACATGGAGCGAAAGCCATCCATTGTCAAGAAAAGATCATTTATAGTCACTCATGCCTAGAAAAGCCTTATTACTCGGTTTAAATGCCTTTATAATCCCATTATTGAATTTATTTTGAATTTTTTTTACATTTTTTGAATAAAACATATTGTAATTGGTTGTTTGCCTCGGGAAACATGGAGCAAAACCCATCCATTGTCAAGAAATGATCATTTACAGTCACTCATGCCTAGAAAAGCCTTATTACTTAGTTTAAATGCCTTTATAATCCCATTATTGAGTTTATTTTGAATTGTTTTTACATTTTTTGATTAAAACAGATTGTAATTGATTGTTTGCCTTGGGAAACTTGGAGCGAAAGCCACCCATTGTCAACAAAAGTTCATTTGTAGTCACTTATGCCTAGCAAAGCCTTATTACTCGGTTTAAATGCCTTTATAATCCCATTATTGAATTTATTTTGAATTGTTTTTACATTTTTTGATTAAAACAGATTGTAATTGATTGTTTGCCTCGGGAAACATGGAGCGAAAGCCATCCATTGTCAAGAAAAGATCATTTATAGTCACTCATGCCTAGAAAAGCCTTATTACTCGGTTGAAATGCCTTTATAATCCCATTATTGAATTTATTTTGAATTTTTTTTACATTTTTTGGTTAAAACATATTGTAATTGATTGTTTGCCTCGGGAAACATGGAACGAATGCCATCCATTGTCAAGAAAAGATCATTTCTAGTCACTCATGCCTAGAAAAGCCTCATTTCTCGGTTTAAATGCCTTTATAATCCCATTATTGAATTTATTTTGAAATTTTTTTACATTTTTTGATTAAAACATATTGTAATTGATTGTTCGCCTCGGGAAACATAGAGCAAAACCCATCCATTGTCAAGAAAAGATCATTTATAGGCACTCATGCCTAGAAAAGCCTTATTTCTAGGTTTAATGGCCTTCATAATCCCATTATTGAATTTATTTTGAATTGTTTTTATATTTTTTGATTAAAACAAATTGTAATTGATTGTTTGCTGTAGGAAAAATGGAGCGAAAGCCATCCATTGTCAAGAAAAGATCATTTATAGTCACTCATGCCTAGAAAAGCCTTATTACTCGGTTTAAATGCCTTTATAATCCCATTATTGAATTTATTTTGAATTGTTTTTACATTTTTTGATTAAAACATATTGTAATTGATTGTTTGCCTCGGGAAACATGGAGCGAAAGCCATCCATTTTCAAGAAAAGATCATTTATAGTCACTCATGCCTAGAAAAGCCTCATTTCTCGGTTTAAATGCCTTTATAATCCCAATATTGAATTTATTTTCAATTTTTTTTACATTTTTTGACTAAAACAAATTGTAATTGTTTGTTTGCTTCGGGAAACATGGAGCAAAACCCATCCATTGTCAAGAATAGATCATTTATAGTCACTTATGCCTAAAAAAGCCTTATTACTCGGTTTAAATGCCTTTATAATCCCATTGTTGAATTTATTTTGAATTTTTTTTACATTTTTTGATTAAAACATATTGTAATTGATTGTTTGCCTTGGGAAACTTGGAGCGAAAGCCACCCATTGTCAACAAAAGTTCATTTGTACTCACTTATGCCTAGCAAAGCCTTATTACTCGGTTTAAATGCCTTTATAATCCCATTATTGAATTTATTTTGAATTTTTTTTACATTTTTTGGTTAAAACATATTGTAATTGATTGTTTGCCTCGGGAAACATGGAACGAAAGCCATCCATTATCAAGAAAAGATCATTTATAGTCACTCATGCCTAGAAAAGCCTCATTTCTCGGTTTAAATGCCTTTATAATCCCATTATTGAATTTATTTTGAATTTTTTTTACATTTTTTGATTAAAACATATTGTAATTGATTGTTTGCCTCGGGAAACATGGAGCAAAACCCATCCATTGTCAAGAATAGATCATTTATAGTCACTTATGCCTAGAAAAGCCTTATTACTCGGTTTAAATGCATTTATAATCCCATTATTGAATTTATTTGGAATTGTTTTTACATTTTTTGATTAAAACAGATCGTAATTGATTGTTTGCCTCGGGAAACATGGAGCGAAAGCCATCCATTGTCAAGAAAAGATCATTTATAGTCACTCATGCCTCGAAAAGCCTTATTACTTAGTTTAAATGCCTTTATAATCCCATTATTGAATTTATTTTGAATTGTTTTTACATTTTTTGATTAAAACAGATTGTAATTGATTGTTTGCCTCGGGAAATATGGAGCGAAAGCCATCCATTGTCAAGAAAAGATCATTTATAGTCACTCATGCCTAGAAAAGCCTTATTACTCGGTTTAAATGCCTTTATAATCCCATTATTGAATTTATTTTGAATTGTTTTTACATTTTTGATTAAAACAGATTGTAATTGATTGTTTGCCTCGGGAAACATGGAGCGAAAGCCATCCATTGTCAAGAAAAGATCATTTATAGTCACTCATGCCTAGAAAAGCCTTATTACTCGGTTTAAATGCCTTTATAATCCCATTATTGAATTTATTTTGAATTTTTTTTACATTTTTTGAATAAAACATATTGTAATTGGTTGTTTGCCTCGGGAAACATGGAGCAAAACCCATCCATTGTCAAGAAATGATCATTTACAGTCACTCATGCCTAGAAAAGCCTTATTACTTAGTTTAAATGCCTTTATAATCCCATTATTGAGTTTATTTTGAATTGTTTTTACATTTTTTGATTAAAACAGATTGTAATTGATTGTTTGCCTTGGGAAACTTGGAGCGAAAGCCACCCATTGTCAACAAAAGTTCATTTGTAGTCACTTATGCCTAGCAAAGCCTTATTACTCAGTTTAAATGCCTTTATAATCCCATTATTGAATTTATTTTGAATTGTTTTTACATTTTTTGATTAAAACAGATTGTAATTGATTGTTTGCCTCGGGAAACATGGAGCGAAAGCCATCCATTGTCAAGAAAAGATCATTTATAGTCACTCATGCCTAGAAAAGCCTTATTACTCGGTTTAAATGCCTTTATAATCCCATTATTGAATTTATTTTGAATTTTTTTTACATTTTTTGGTTAAAACATGTTGTAATTGATTGTTTGCCTCGGGAAACATGGAACGAAAGCCATCCATTGTCAAGAAAAGATCATTTCTAGTCACTCATGCCTAGAAAAGCCTCATTTCTCGGTTTAAATGCCTTTATAATCCCATTATTGAATTTATTTTGAATTGTTTTTACATTTTTTGATTAAAACATATTGTAATTGATTGTTTGCCTCGGGAAACATGGAACGAAAGCCATCCATTGTCAAGAAAAGATCATTTATAGTCACTCATGCCTAGAAAAGCCTCATTTCTCGGTGTAAATGCCTTTATAATCCCATTATTGAATTTATTTTGAATTTTTTTTACATTTTTTGATTAAAACATATTGTAATTGATTGTTTGCCTCGGGAAACATGGAGCAAAACCCATCCATTGTCAAGAATAGATCATTTATAGTCACTTATGCCTAGAAAAGCCTTATTACTCGGTTTAAATGCATTTATAATCCCATTATTGAATCTATTTGGAATTGTTTTTACATTTTTTGATTAAAACAGATCTTAATTGATTGTTTGCCTCGGGAAACATGGAGCGAAAGCCATCCATTGTCAAGAAAACATCATTTATAGTCACTCATGCCTCGAAAAGCCTTATTACTTAGTTTAAATGCCTTTATAATCCCATTATTGAAATTATTTTGAATTGTTTTTACATTTTTTGATTAAAACAGATTGTAATTGATTGTTTGCCTCGGGAAATATGGAGCGAAAGCCATCCATTGTCAAGAAAAGATCATTTATAGTCACTCATGCCTAGAAAAGCCTTATTACTCGGTTTAAATGCCTTTATAATCCAATTATTGAATTTATTTTGAATTGTTTTTACATTGTTGATTAAAACAGATTGTAATTGATTGTTTGCCTCGGGAAACATGGAGCGAAAGCCATCCATTGTCAAGAAAAGATCATTTATAGTCACTCATGCCTAGAAAAGCCTTATTACTCGGTTTAAATGCCTTTATAATCCCATTATTGAATTTATTTTGAATTTTTTTTACATTTTTTGAATAAAACATATTGTAATTGGTTGTTTGCCTCGGGAAACATGGAGCAAAACCCATCCATTGTCAAGAAATGATCATTTACAGTCACTCATGCCTAGAAAAGCCTTATTACTTAGTTTAAATGCCTTTATAATCCCATTATTGAGTTTATTTTGAATTGTTTTTACATTTTTTGATTAAAACAGATTGTAATTGATTGTTTGCCTTGGGAAACTTGGAGCGAAAGCCACCCATTGTCAACAAAAGTTCATTTGTAGTCACTTATGCCTAGCAAAGCCTTATTACTCGGTTTAAATGCCTTTATAATCCCATTATTGAATTTATTTTGAATTGTTTTTACATTTTTTGATTAAAACAGATTGTAATTGATTGTTTGCCTCGGGAAACATGGAGCGAAAGCCATCCATTGTCAAGAAAAGATCATTTATAGTCACTCATGCCTAGAAAAGCCTTATTACTCGGTTGAAATGCCTTTATAATCCCATTATTGAATTTATTTTGAATTTTTTTTACATTTTTTGGTTAAAACATATTGTAATTGATTGTTTGCCTCGGGAAACATGGAACAAAAGCCATCCATTGTCAAGAAAAGATCATTTCTAGTCACTCATGCCTAGAAAAGCCTCATTTCTCGGTTTAAATGCCTTTATAATCCCATTATTGAATTTATTTTGAATTTTTTTTACATTTTTTGATTAAAACATATTGTAATTGATTGTTCGCCTCGGGAAACATAGAGCAAAACCCATCCATTGTCAAGAATAGATCATTTATAGTCACTTATGCCTAGAAAAGCCTTATTACTCGGTTTAAATGCTTTTATAATCCCATTATTGAATTTATTTGGAATTGTTTTTACATTTTTTGATTAAAACAGATCTTAATTGATTGTTTGCCTCGGGAAACATGGAGCGAAAGCCATCCATTGTCAAGAAAAGATCATTTATAGTCACTCATGCCTCGAAAAGCCTTATTACTTAGTTTAAATGCCTTTATAATCCCATTATTGAATTTATTTTGAATTGTTTTTACATTTTTTGATTAAAACAGATTGTAATTGATTGTTTGCCTCGGGAAATATGGAGCGAAAGCCATCCATTGTCAAGAAAAGATCATTTATAGTCACTCATGCCTAGAAAAGCCTTATTACTCGGTTTAAATGCCTTTATAATCCCATTATTGAATTTATTTTGAATTGTTTTTACATTTTTGATTAAAACAGATTGTAATTGATTGTTTGCCTCGGGAAACATGGAGCGAAAGCCATCCATTGTCAAGAAAAGATCATTTATAGTCACTCATGCCTAGAAAAGCCTTATTACTCGGTTTAAATGCCTTTATAATCCCATTATTGAATTTATTTTGAATTTTTTTTACATTTTTTGAATAAAACATATTGTAATTGGTTGTTTGCCTCGGGAAACATGGAGCAAAACCCATCCATTGTCAAGAAATGATCATTTACAGTCACTCATGCCTAGAAAAGCCTTATTACTTAGTTTAAATGCCTTTATAATCCCATTATTGAGTTTATTTTGAATTGTTTTTACATTTTTTGATTAAAACAGATTGTAATTGATTGTTTGCCTCGGGAAATATGGAGCGAAAGCCATCCATTGTCAAGAAAAGATCATTTATAGTCACTCATGCCTAGATAAGCGTTATTACTCGGTTTAAATGCCTTTATAATCCCATTATTGAATTTATTTTGAATTGTTTTTACATTTTTTGATTAAAACAGATTGTAATTGATTGTTTGCCTCTGGAAACATGGAGCGAAAGCCATCCATTTTCAAGAAAAGATCATTTATAGTCACTCATGCCTAGAAAAGCCTTATTTCTCGGTTTAATGGCCTTTATAATCCCATTATTGAATTTATTTTGAATTGTTTTTACATTTTTTGATTAAAACAGATTGTAATTGATTGTTTGCCTCGGGAAACATGGAGCGAAAGCCATCCATTGTCAAGAAAAGATCATTTATAGTCACTCATGCCTAGAAAAGCCTTATTACTTAGTTTAAATGCCTTTATAATCCCATTATTGAATTTATTTTGAATTGTTTTTACACTTTTGATTAAAACAGATTGTAATTGATTGTTTGCCTCGGGAAATACGGAGCGAAAGCCATCCATTATTAAGAAAAGATCATTTATAGGCACTCATGCCTAGAAAAGCCTTATTACTCGGTTTAAATGCTTTTATAATCCCATTATTGAATTTATTTGGAATTGTTTTTACATTTTTTGATTAAAACAGATCTTAATTGATTGTTTGCCTCAGGAAACATGGAGCGAAAGCCATCCATTGTCAAGAAAAGATCATTTATAGTCACTCATGCCTCGAAAAGCCTTATTACTTAGTTTAAATGCCTTTATAATCCCATTATTGAATTTATTTTGAATTGTTTTTACATTTTTTGATTAAAACAGATTGTAATTGATTGTTTGCCTCGGGAAATATAGAGCGAAAGCCATCCATTGTCAAGAAAAGATCATTTATAGTCACTCATGCCTAGAAAAGCCTTATTACTCGGTTTAAATGCCTTTATAATCCCATTATTGAATTTATTTTGAATTGTTTTTCCATTTTTTGATTAAAACATATTGTAATTGATTGTTTGCCTCGGGAAACATGGAGCGAAAGCCATCCATTGTCAAGAAAAGATCATTTATAGTCACTCATGCCTAGAAAAGCCTTATTACTCGGTTTAAATGCCTTTATAATCCCATTATTGAATTTATTTTGATTTGTTTTTACATTTTTGATTAAAACAGATTGTAATTGATTGTTTGCCTCGGGAAACATGGAGCGAAAGCCATCCATTGTCAAGAAAAGATCATTTATAGTCACTCATGCCTAGAAAAGCCTTATTACTCGGTTTAAATGCCTTTATAATCCCATTATTGAATTTATTTTGAATTTTTTTTACATTTTTTGAATAAAACATATTGTAATTGGTTGTTTGCCTCGGGAAACATGGAGCAAAACCCATCCATTGTCAAGAAATGATCATTTACAGTCACTCATGCCTAGAAAAGCCTTATTACTTAGTTTAAATGCCTTTATAATCCCATTATTGAGTTTATTTTGAATTGTTTTTACATTTTTTGATTAAAACAGATTGTAATTGATTGTTTGCCTTGGGAAACTTGGAGCGAAAGCCACCCATTGTCAACAAAAGTTCATTTGTAGTCACTTATGCCTAGCAAAGCCTTATTACTCGGTTTAAATGCCTTTATAATCCCATTATTGAATTTATTTTGAATTGTTTTTACATTTTTTGATTAAAACAGATTGTAATTGATTGTTTGCCTCGGGAAACATGGAGCGAAAGCCATCCATTGTCAAGAAAAGATCATTTATAGTCACTCATGCCTAGAAAAGCCTTATTACTCGGTTGAAATGCCTTTATAATCCCATTATTGAATTTATTTTGAATTTTTTTTACATTTTTTGGTTAAAACATATTGTAATTGATTGTTTGCCTCGGGAAACATGGAACGAAAGCCATCCATTGTCAAGAAAAGATCATTTCTAGTCACTCATGCCTAGAAAAGCCTCATTTCTCGGTTTAAATGCCTTTATAATCCCATTATTGAATTTATTTTGAAATTTTTTTACATTTTTTGATTAAAACATATTGTAATTGATTGTTCGCCTCGGGAAACATAGAGCAAAACCCATCCATTGTCAAGAATAGATCATTTATAGTCACTTATGCCTAGAAAAGCCTTATTACTCGGTTTAAATGCTTTTATAATCCCATTATTGAATTTATTTGGAATTGTTTTTACATTTTTTGATTAAAACAGATCTTAATTGATTGTTTGCCTCGGGAAACATGGAGCGAAAGCCATCCATTGTCAAGAAAAGATCATTTATAGTCACTCATGCCTCGAAAAGCCTTATTACTTAGTTTAAATGCCTTTATAATCCCATTATTGAATTTATTTTGAATTGTTTTTACATTTTTTGATTAAAACAGATTGTAATTGATTGTTTGCCTCGGGAAATATGGAGCGAAAGCCATCCATTGTCAAGAAAAGATCATTTATAGTCACTCATGCCTAGAAAAGCCTTATTACTCGGTTTAAATGCCTTTATAATCCCATTATTGAATTTATTTTGAATTGTTTTTACATTTTTGATTTAAACAGATTGTAATTGATTGTTTGCCTCGGGAAACATGGAGCGAAAGCCATCCATTGTCAAGAAAAGATCATTTATAGTCACTCATGCCTAGAAAAGCCTTATTACTCGGTTTAAATGCCTTTATAATCCCATTATTGAATTTATTTTGAATTTTTTTTACATTTTTTGAATAAAACATATTGTAATTGGTTGTTTGCCTCGGGAAACATGGAGCAAAACCCATCCATTGTCAAGAAATGATCATTTACAGTCACTCATGCCTAGAAAAGCCTTATTACTTAGTTTAAATGCCTTTATAATCCCATTATTGAGTTTATTTTGAATTGTTTTTACATTTTTTGATTAAAACAGATTGTAATTGATTGTTTGCCTTGGGAAACTTGGAGCGAAAGCCACCCATTGTCAACAAAAGTTCATTTGTAGTCACTTATGCCTAGCAAAGCCTTATTACTCAGTTTAAATGCCTTTATAATCCCATTATTGAATTTATTTTGAATTGTTTTTACATTTTTTGATTAAAACAGATTGTAATTGATTGTTTGCCTCGGGAAACATGGAGCGAAAGCCATCCATTGTCAAGAAAAGATCATTTATAGTCACTCATGCCTAGAAAAGCCTTATTACTCGGTTTAAATGCCTTTATAATCCCATTATTGAATTTATTTTGAATTTTTTTTACATTTTTTGGTTAAAACATGTTGTAATTGATTGTTTGCCTCGGGAAACATGGAACGAAAGCCATCCATTGTCAAGAAAAGATCATTTCTAGTCACTCATGCCTAGAAAAGCCTCATTTCTCGGTTTAAATGCCTTTATAATCCCATTATTGAATTTATTTTGAATTGTTTTTACATTTTTTGATTAAAACATATTGTAATTGATTGTTTGCCTCGGGAAACATGGAACGAAAGCCATCCATTGTCAAGAAAAGATCATTTATAGTCACTCATGCCTAGAAAAGCCTCATTTCTCGGTGTAAATGCCTTTATAATCCCATTATTGAATTTATTTTGAATTTTTTTTACATTTTTTGATTAAAACATATTGTAATTGATTGTTTGCCTCGGGAAACATGGAGCAAAACCCATCCATTGTCAAGAATAGATCATTTATAGTCACTTATGCCTAGAAAAGCCTTATTACTCGGTTTAAATGCATTTATAATCCCATTATTGAATTTATTTGGAATTGTTTTTACATTTTTTGATTAAAACAGATCTTAATTGATTGTTTGCCTCGGGAAACATGGAGCGAAAGCCATCCATTGTCAAGAAAACATCATTTATAGTCACTCATGCCTCGAAAAGCCTTATTACTTAGTTTAAATGCCTTTATAATCCCATTATTGAATTTATTTTGAATTGTTTTTACATTTTTTGATTAAAACAGATTGTAATTGATTGTTTGCCTCGGGAAATATGGAGCGAAAGCCATCCATTGTCAAGAAAAGATCATTTATAGTCACTCATGCCTAGAAAAGCCTTATTACTCGGTTTAAATGCCTTTATAATCCCATTATTGAATTTATTTTGAATTGTTTTTACATTGTTGATTAAAACAGATTGTAATTGATTGTTTGCCTCGGGAAACATGGAGCGAAAGCCATCCATTGTCAAGAAAAGATCATTTATAGTCACTCATGCCTAGAAAAGCCTTATTACTCGGTTTAAATGCCTTTATAATCCCATTATTGAATTTATTTTGAATTTTTTTTACATTTTTTGAATAAAACATATTGTAATTGGTTGTTTGCCTCGGGAAACATGGAGCAAAACCCATCCATTGTCAAGAAATGATCATTTACAGTCACTCATGCCTAGAAAAGCCTTATTACTTAGTTTAAATGCCTTTATAATCCCATTATTGAGTTTATTTTGAATTGTTTTTACATTTTTTGATTAAAACAGATTGTAATTGATTGTTTGCCTTGGGAAACTTGGAGCGAAAGCCACCCATTGTCAACAAAAGTTCATTTGTAGTCACTTATGCCTAGCAAAGCCTTATTACTCGGTTTAAATGCCTTTATAATCCCATTATTGAATTTATTTTGAATTGTTTTTACATTTTTTGATTAAAACAGATTGTAATTGATTGTTTGCCTCGGGAAACATGGAGCGAAAGCCATCCATTGTCAAGAAAAGATCATTTATAGTCACTCATGCCTAGAAAAGCCTTATTACTCGGTTGAAATGCCTTTATAATCCCATTATTGAATTTATTTTGAATTTTTTTTACATTTTTTGGTTAAAACATATTGTAATTGATTGTTTGCCTCGGGAAACATGGAACGAATGCCATCCATTGTCAAGAAAAGATCATTTCTAGTCACTCATGCCTAGAAAAGCCTCATTTCTCGGTTTAAATGCCTTTATAATCCCATTATTGAATTTATTTTGAATTTTTTTTACATTTTTTGATTAAAACATATTGTAATTGATTGTTCGCCTCGGGAAACATAGAGCAAAACCCATCCATTGTCAAGAATAGATCATTTATAGTCACTTATGCCTAGAAAAGCCTTATTACTCGGTTTAAATGCTTTTATAATCCCATTATTGAATTTATTTGGAATTGTTTTTACATTTTTTGATTAAAACAGATCTTAATTGATTGTTTGCCTCGGGAAACATGGAGCGAAAGCCATCCATTGTCAAGAAAAGATCATTTATAGTCACTCATGCCTCGAAAAGCCTTATTACTTAGTTTAAATGCCTTTATAATCCCATTATTGAATTTATTTTGAATTGTTTTTACATTTTTTGATTAAAACAGATTGTAATTGATTGTTTGCCTCGGGAAATATGGAGCGAAAGCCATCCATTGTCAAGAAAAGATCATTTATAGTCACTCATGCCTAGAAAAGCCTTATTACTCGGTTTAAATGCCTTTATAATCCCATTAATGAATTTATTTTGAATTGTTTTTACATTTTTGATTAAAACAGATTGTAATTGATTGATTGCCTCGGGAAACATGGAGCGAAAGCCATCCATTGTCAAGAAAAGATCATTTATAGTCACTCATGCCTAGAAAAGCCTTATTACTCGGTTTAAATGCCTTTATAATCCCATTATTGAATTTATTTTGAATTTTTTTTACATTTTTTGAATAAAACATATTGTAATTGGTTGTTTGCCTCGGGAAACATGGAGCAAAACCCATCCATTGTCAAGAAAAGATCATTTATAGTCACTCATGCCTAGATAAGCCTTATTACTCGGTTTAAATGCCTTTATAATCCCATTGTTGAATTTATTTTGAATTGTTTTTAAATTTTTTGATTAAAACAGATTGTAATTGATTGTTTGCCTCGGGAAACATGGAGCGAAAGCCATCCATTGTCAAGAAAAGATCATTTATAGTCACTCATGCCTAGAAAAGCCTTATTACTCGGTTTAAATGCCTTTATAATCCCATTATTGAATTTATTTTGAATTTTTTTTACATTTTTTGGTTAAAACATATTGTAATTGATTGTTTGCCTCGGGAAACATGGAACGAAAGCCATCCATTGTAAAGAATAGATCATTTATAGTCACTTATGCCTAGAAAAGCCTTATTACTCGGTTTAAATGCTTTTATAATCCCATTATTGAATTTATTTGGAATTGTTTTTACATTTTTTGATTAAAACAGATCTTAATTGATTGTTTGCCTCGGGAAACATGGAGCGAAAGCCATCCATTGTCAAGAAAAGATCATTTATAGTCACCCATGCCTCGAAAAGCCTTATTACTTAGTTTAAATGCCTTTATAATCCCATTATTGAATTTATTTTGAATTGTTTTTACATTTTTTGATTAAAACAGATTGTAATTGATTGTTTGCCTCGGGAAATATGGAGCGAAAGCCATCCATTGTCAAGAAAAGATCATTTATAGTCACTCATGCCTAGAAAAGCCTTATTACTCGGTTTAAATGCCTTTATAATCCCATTATTGAATTTATTTTGAATTGTTTTTACATTTTTGATTAAAACAGATTGTAATTGATTGTTTGCCTCGGGAAATACGGAGCGAAAGCCATCCATTGTCAAGAAAAGATCATTTATAGGCACTCATGCCTAGAAAAGCCTTATTTCTCGGTTTAAATGCTTTTATAATCCCATTATTGAATTTATTTTGAATTGTTTTTACATTTTTTGATTAAAACAGATTGTAATTGATTGTTTGCCTCGGAAAACATGGAGCGAAAGCCATCCATTGCCAAGAAAAGATCATTTATAGCCACTCATGCCTAGAAAAGCCTTATTACTCGGTTTAAATGCCTTTATAATCCCATTATTGAATTTATTTTGAATTGTTTTTATATTTTTTGATTAAAACAGATTGTAATTGATTGTTTGCCGTGGGAAACATGGAGCGAAAGCCATCCATTGTCAAGAAAAGATCATTTATAGTCACTCATGCCTAGAAAAGCCTTATTACTCGGTTTAAATGCCTTTATAATCCCATTATTGAATTTATTTTGAATTGTTTTTAAATTTTTTGATTAAAACAGATTGTAATTGATTGTTTGCCTCGGGAAACATGGAGCGAAAGCCATCCATTGTCAAGAAAAGATCATTTATAGTCACTCATGCCTAGAAAAGCCTTATTACTCGGTTTAAATGCCTTTATAATCCCATTATTGAATTTATTTTGAATTTTTTTTACATTTTTTGATTAGAACATATTGTAATTGATTGTTTGCCTTGGGAAACTTGGAGCGAAAGCCACCCATTGTCAACAAAAGTTCATTTGTAGTCACTTATGCCTAGCAAAGCCTTATTACTCGGTTTAAATGCCTTTATAATCCCATTATTGAATTTATTTTGAATTGTTTTTACATTTTTTGATTAAAACAGATTGTAATTGATTGTTTGCCTCGGGAAACATGGAGCGAAAGCCATCCATTGTCAAGAAAAGATCATTTATAGTCACTCATGCCTAGAAAAGCCTTATTACTCGGTTGAAATGCCTTTATAATCCCATTATTGAATTTATTTTGAATTTTTTTTACATTTTTTGGTTAAAACATATTGTAATTGATTGTTTGCCTCGGGAAACATGGAACGAAAGCCATCCATTGTCAAGAAAAGATCATTTCTAGTCACTCATGCGTAGAAAAGCCTCATTTCTCGGTTTAAATGCCTTCATAATCCCATTATTGATTTTATTTTGAATTTTTTTTACATTTTTTGATTAAAACATATTGTAATTGATTGTTTGCCTCGGGAAACATAGAGCAAAACCCATCCATTGTCAAGAATAGATCATTTATAGTCACTTATGCCTAGAAAAGCCTTATTACTCGGTTTAAATGCTTTTATAATCCCATTATTGAATTTATTTGGAATTGTTTTTACATTTTTTGATTAAAACAGATCTTAATTGATTGTTTGCCTCGGGAAACATGGAGCGAAAGCCATCCATTGTCAAGAAAAGATCATTTATAGTCACTCATGCCTCGAAAAGCCTTATTACTTAGTTTAAATGCCTTTATAATCCCATTATTGAATTTATTTTGAATTGTTTTTACATTTTTTTATTAAAACAGATTGTAATTGATTGTTTGCCTCGGGAAATATGGAGCGAAAGCCATCCATTGTCAAGAAAAGATCATTTATAGTCACTCATGCCTAGAAAAGCCTTATTACTCGATTTAAATGCCTTTATAATCCCATTATTGAATTTATTTTGAATTGTTTTTACATTTTTGATAAAAACAGATTGTAATTGATTGTTTGCCTCGGAAAACATGGAGCGAAAGCCATCCATTGTCAAGAAAAGATCATTTATAGTCACTCATGCCTAGAAAAGCCTTATTACTCGGTTTAAATGCCTTTATAATCCCATTATTGAATTTATTTTGAATTGTTTTTACATTTTTGATTAAAACAGATTGTAATTGATTGTTTGCCTCGGGACATACGGAGCGAAAGCCATCCATTGTCAAGAAAAGATCATTTATAGGCACTCATGCCTAGAAAAGCCTTATTTCTCGGTTTAAATGCTTTTATAATCCCATTATTGAATTTATTTTGAATTGTTTTTACATTTTTTGATTAAAACAGATTGTAATTGATTGTTTGCCTCGGGAAACATGGAGCGAAAGCCATCCATTGTCAAGAAAAGATCATTTATAGCCACTCATGCCTAGAAAAGCCTTATTACTCGGTTTAAATGCCTTTATAATCCCATTATTGAATTTATTTTGAATTGTTTTTATATTTTTTGATTAAAACAGATTGTAATTGATTGTTTGCCGTGGGAAACATGGAGCGAAAGCCATCCATTGTCAAGAAAAGATCATTTATAGTCACTCATGCCTAGATAAGCCTTATTACTCGGTTTAAATGCCTTTATAATCCCATTATTGAATTTATTTTGAATTGTTTTTAAATTTTTTGATTAAAACAGATTGTAATTGATTGTTTGCCTTGGGAAACATGGAGCGAAAGCCATCCATTGTCAAGAAAAGATCATTTATAGTCACTCATGCCTAGAAAAGCCTCATTTCTCGGTTTAAATGCCTTTATAATCCCATTATTGAATTTATTTTGAATTTTTTTTACATTTTTTGATTAAAACATATTGTAATTGATTGTTTGCCTTGGGAAACATGGAGCAAAACCCATCCATTGTCAAGAATAGATCATTTATAGTCACTTATGCCTAGAAAAGCCTTATTACTCGGTTTAAATGCTTCTATAATCCCATTATTGAATTTATTTGGAATTGTTTTTACATTTTTTGATTAAAACAGATCTTAATTGATTGTTTGCCTCGGGAAACATGGAGCGAAAGCCATCCATTGTCAAGAAAAGATCATTTATAGTCACTCATGCCTCGAAAAGCCTTATTACTTAGTTTAAATGCCTTTATAATCCCATTATTGAATTTATTTTGAATTGTTTTTACATTTTTTGATTAAAACAGATTGTAATTGATTGTTTGCCCCGGGAAATATGGAGCGAAAGCCATCCATTGTCAAGAAAAGATCATTTATAGTCACTCATGCCTAGAAAAGCCTTATTACTCGGTTTAAATGCCTTTATAATCCCATTATTGAATTTATTTTGAATTGTTTTTACAATTTTGATTAAAACAGATTGTAATTGATTGTTTGCCTCGGGAAACATGGAGCGAAAGCCATCCATTGTCAAGAAAAGATCATTTATAATCACTCATGCCTAGAAAAGCCTTATTACTCGGTTTAAATGCCTTTATAATCCCATTATTGAATTTATTTTGAATTTTTTTTACATTTTTTGAATAAAACATATTGTAATTGGTTGTTTGCCTCGGGAAACATGGAGCAAAACCCATCCATTGTCAAGAATAGATCATTTATAGTCACTTATGCCTAGAAAAGCCTTATTACTCGGTTTAAATGCTTTTATAATCCCATTATTGAATTTATTTTGAATTGTTTTTCAATTTTATGTATAAAACAAATTGTAATTGATTGTTTGCCTCGGGAAACATGGAGCTAAAGCCATCCATTGTCAAGAAAAGATCATTTATAGTCACTCATGCCTAGAAAAGCCTGATTACTTAGTTTAAATGCCTTTATAATCCCATTATTGAATTTATTTTGAATTGTTTTTACATTTTTGATTAAAACAGATTGTAATTGATTGTTTGCCTCGGGAAATACGGAGCGAAAGCCATCCATTGTCAAGAAAAGATCATTTATAGGCACTCATGCCTAGAAAAGCCTTATTTCTCGGTTTAAATGCTTTTATAATCCCATTATTTAATTTATTTTGAATTGTTTTTACATTTTTTGATTAAAACAGATTGTAATTGATTGTTTGCCTCGGGAAACATGGAGCGAAAGCCATCCATTGTCAAGAAAAGATCATTTATAGCCACTCATGCCTAGAAAAGCCTTATTACTCGGTTTAAATGCCTTTATAATCCCATTATTGAATTTATTTTGAATTGTTTTTATATTTTTTGATTAAAACAGATTGTAATTGATTGTTTGCCGTGGGAAACATGGAGCGAAAGCCATCCATTGTCAAGAAAAGATCATTTATAGTCACTCATGCCTAGATAAGCCTTATTACTCGGTTTAAATGCCTTTATAATCCCATTATTGAATTTATTTTGTATTGTTTTTAAATTTTTTGATTAAAACAGATTGTAATTGATTGTTTGCCTCGGGAAACATGGAGCGAAAGCCATCCATTGTCAAGAAAAGATCATTTATAGTCACTCATGCCTAGAAAAGCCTTATTACTCGGTTTTAATGCCTTTATAATCCCATTATTGAATTTATTTTGAATTTTTTTTACATTTTTTGATTAAAACATATTGTAATTGATTGTTTGCCTTGGGAAACTTGGAGCGAAAGCCACCCATTGTCAACAAAAGTTCATTTGTAGTCACTTATGCCTAGCAAAGCCTTATTACTCGGTTTAAATGCCTTTATAATCCCATTATTGAATTTATTTTGAATTGTTTTTAAATTTTTTGATTAAAACAGATTGTAATTGATTGTTTGCCTCGGGAAACATGGAGCAAAAGCCATCCATTGTCAAGAAAAGATCATTTATAGTCACTCATGCCTAGAAAAGCCTTATTACTCGGTTTAAATGCCTTTATAATCCCATTATTGAATTTATTTTGAATTTTTTTTACATTTTTTGGTTAAAACATATTGTAATTGATTGTTTCCCTCGGTAAACATGGAGCAAAACCCATCCATTGTCAAGAATAGATCATTTATAGTCACTTATGCCTAAAAAAGCCTTATTACTCGGTTTAAATGCTTTTTAAATCCCATTATTCAATTTATTTTGAATTGTTTTTATATTTTTTGATTAAAACAGATTGTAATTGATTGTTTGCCTCGGGAAACATGGAGCGAAAGCCATCCATTGTCAAGAAATGATCATTTACAGTCACTCATGCCTAGAAAAGCCTTATTACTTAGTTTAAATGCCTTTATAATCCCATTATTGAGTTTATTTTGAATTGTTTTTACATTTTTTGATTAAAACAGATTGTAATTGATTGTTTGCCTCGGGAAATATGGAGCGAAAGCCATCCATTGTCAAGAAAAGATCATTTATAGTCACTCATGCCTAGATAAGCGTTATTACTCGGTTTAAATGCCTTTATAATCCCATTATTGAATTTATTTTGAATTGTTTTTACATTTTTTGATTAAAACAGATTGTAATTGATTGTTTGCCTCTGGAAACATGGAGCGAAAGCCATCCATTTTCAAGAAAAGATCATTTATAGTCACTCATGCCTAGAAAAGCCTTATTTCTCGGTTTAATGGCCTTTATAATCCCATTATTGAATTTATTTTGAATTGTTTTTATATTTTTTGATTAAAACAGATTGTAATTGATTGTTTGCCTCGGGAAACATGGAGCGAAAGCCATCCATTGTCAAGAAAAGATCATTTATAGTCACTCATGCCTAGAAAAGCCTTATTACTTAGTTTAAATGCCTTTATAATCCCATTATTGAATTTATTTTGAATTGTTTTTACACTTTTGATTAAAACAGATTGTAATTGATTGTATGCCTCGGGAAATACGGAGCGAAAGCCATCCATTGTTAAGAAAAGATCATTTATAGGCACTCATGCCTAGAAAAGCCTTATTACTCGGTTTAAATGCTTTTATAATCCCATTATTGAATTTATTTGGAATTGTTTTTACATTTTTTGATTAAAACAGATCTTAATTGATTGTTTGCCTCAGGAAACATGGAGCGAAAGCCATCCATTGTCAAGAAAAGATCATTTATAGTCACTCATGCCTCGAAAAGCCTTATTACTTAGTTTAAATGCCTTTATAATCCCATTATTGAATTTATTTTGAATTGTTTTTACATTTTTTGATTAAAACAGATTGTAATTGATTGTTTGCCTCGGGAAATATAGAGCGAAAGCCATCCATTGTCAAGAAAAGATCATTTATAGTCACTCATGCCTAGAAAAGCCTTATTACTCGGTTTAAATGCCTTTATAATCCCATTATTGAATTTATTTTGAATTGTTTTTCCATTTTTTGATTAAAACATATTGTAATTGATTGTTTGCCTCGGGAAACATGGAGCGAAAGCCATCCATTGTCAAGAAAAGATCATTTATAGTCACTCATGCCTAGAAAAGCCTTATTACTCGGTTTAAATGCCTTTATAATCCCATTATTGAATTTATTTTGATTTGTTTTTACATTTTTGATTAAAACAGATTGTAATTGATTGTTTGCCTCGGGAAACATGGAGCGAAAGCCATCCATTGTCAAGAAAAGATCATTTATAGTCACTCATGCCTAGAAAAGCCTTATTACTCGGTTTAAATGCCTTTATAATCCCATTATTGAATTTATTTTGAATTTTTTTTACATTTTTTGAATAAAACATATTGTAATTGGTTGTTTGCCTCGGGAAACATGGAGCAAAACCCATCCATTGTCAAGAATAGATCATTTATAGTCACTTATGCCTAGAAAAGCCTTATTACTCGGTTTAAATGCTTTTATAATCCCATTATTGAATTTATTTGGAATTGTTTTTACATTTTTTGATTAAAACAGATCTTAATTGATTGTTTGCCTCAGGAAACATGGAGCGAAAGCCATCCATTGTCAAGAAAAGATCATTTATAGTCACTCATGCCTCGAAAAGCCTTATTACTTAGTTTAAATGCCTTTATAATCCCATTATTGAATTTATTTTGAATTGTTTTTACATTTTTTGATTAAAACAGATTGTAATTGATTGTTTGCCTCGGGAAATATAGAGCGAAAGCCATCCATTGTCAAGAAAAGATCATTTATAGTCACTCATTCCTAGAAAAGCCTTATTACTCGGTTTAAATGCCTTTATAATCCCATTATTGAATTTATTTTGAATTGTTTTTCCATTTTTTGATTAAAACATATTGTAATTGATTGTTTGCCTCGGGAAACATGGAGCGAAAGCCATCCATTGTCAAGAAAAGATCATTTATAGTCACTCATGCCTAGAAAAGCCTTATTACTCGGTTTAAATGCCTTTATAATCCCATTATTGAATTTATTTTGAATTGTTTTTACATTTTTGATTAAAACAGATTGTAATTGATTGTTTGCCTCGAGAAACATGGAGCGAAAGCCATCCATTGTCAAGAAAAGATCATTTATAGTCACTCATGCCTAGAAAAGCCTTATTACTCGGTTTAAATGCCTTTATAATCCCATTATTGAATTTATTTTGAATTTTTTTTACATTTTTTGAATAAAACATATTGTAATTGGTTGTTTGCCCCGGGAAACATGGAGCAAAACCCATCCATTGTCAAGAATAGATCATTTATAGTCACTTATGCCTAGAAAAGCCTTATTACTCGGTTTAAATGCTTTTATAATCCCATTATTGAATTTATTTTGAATTGTTTTTCAATTTTATGATTAAAACAAATTGTAATTGATTGTTTGCCTCGGGAAACATGGAGCTAAAGGCATCCATTGTCAAGAAAAGATCATTTACAGTCACTCATGCCTAGAAAAGCCTTATTACTTAGTTTAAATGCCTTTATAATCCCATTATTGAATTTATTTTGAATTGTTTTTACATTTTTGATTAAAACAGATTGTAATTGATTGTTTGCCTCGGGAAATACGGAGCGAAAGCCATCCATTGTTAAGAAAAGATCATTTATAGGCACTCATGCCTAGAAAAGCCTTATTTCTCGGTTTAAATGCTTTTATAATCCCATTATTGAATTTATTTTGAATTGTTTTTACATTTTTTGATTAAAACATATTGTAATTGATTGTTTGCCTCGGGAAACATGGAGCGAAAGCCATCCATTGTCAAGAAAAGATCATTTATAGTCACTCATGCCTAGAAAAGCCTTATTACTCGGTTTAAATGCCTTTATAATCCCATTATTGAATTTATTTTGAATTTTGTTTACATTTTTTGATTAAAACATATTGTAATTGATTGTTTCCCTCGGTAAACATGGAGCAAAACCCATCCATTGTCAAGAATAGATCATTTATAGTCACTTATGCCTAGAAAAGCCTTATTACTCGGTTTAAATGCTTTTATAATCCCATTATTGAATTTATTTGGAATTGTTTTTACATTTTTTGATTAAAACAGATCTTAATTGATTGTTTGCCTCAGGAAACATGGAGCGAAAGCCATCCATTGTCAAGAAAAGATCATTTATAGTCACTCATGCCTCGAAAAGCCTTATTACTTAGTTTAAATGCCTTTATAATCCCATTATTGAATTTATTTTGAATTGTTTTTACATTTTTTGATTAAAACAGATTGTAATTGATTGTTTGCCTCGGGAAATATAGAGCGAAAGCCATCCATTGTCAAGAAAAGATCATTTATAGTCACTCATGCCTAGAAAAGCCTTATTACTCGGTTTAAATGCCTTTATAATCCCATTATTGAATTTATTTTGAATTGTTTTTCCATTTTTTGATTAAAACATATTGTAATTGATTGTTTGCCTCGGGAAATATGGAGCGAAAGCCATCCATTGTCAAGAAAAGATCATTTATAGCCACTCATGCCTAGAAAAGCCTTATTTCTCGGTTTAAATGCTTTTATAATCCCATTATTGAATTTATTTTGAATTGTTTTTACAGTTTTTGATTAAAACAGATTGTATTTGATTGTTTGCCTCGGGAAACATGGAGCGAAAGCCATCCATTGTCAAGAAAAGATCATTTATAGTCACTTATGCCTAGAAAAGCCTTATTACTCGGTTTAAATGCTTTTATAATCCCATTATTGAATTTATTTGGAATTGTTTTTACATTTTTTGATTAAAACAGATCCTAATTGATTGTTTGCCTCGGTAAACATGGAGCGAAAGCCATCCATTGTCAAGAAAAGATCATTTATAGTCACTCATGCCTCGAAAAGCCTTATTACTTAGTTTAAATGCCTTTATAATCCCATTATTGAATTTATTTTGAATTGTTTTTACATTTTTTGATTAAAACAGATTGTAATTGATTGTTTGCCTCGGGAAATATGGAGCGAAAGCCATCCATTGTCAAGAAAAGATCATTTATAGTCACTCATGCCTAGAAAAGCCTTATTACTCGGTTTAAATGCCTTTATAATCCCATTATTGAATTTATTTTGAATTGTTTTCACATTTTTGATTAAAACAGATTGTAATTGATTGTTTGCCTCGGGAAACATGGAGCGAAAGCCATCCATTGTCAAGAAAAGATCATTTATAGCCAGTCATGCCTAGAAAAGCCTTATTACTCGGTTTAAATGCCTTTATAATCCCATTATTGAATTTATTTTGAATTGTTTTTATATTTTTTGATTAAAACAGATTGTAATTGATTGTTTGCCGTGGGAAACATGGAGCGAAAGCCATCCATTGTCAAGAAAAGATCATTTATAGTCACTCATGCCTAGATAAGCCTTATTACTTAGTTTAAATGCCTTTATAATCCCATTATTGAATTTATTTTGAATTGTTTTTACATTTTTGATTAAAACAGATTGTAATTGATTGTTTGCCTCGGGAAATATGGAGCGAAAGCCATCCATTGTCAAGAAAAGATCATTTATAGCCACTCATGCCTAGAAAAGCCTTATTTCTCGGTTTAAATGCTTTTATAATCCCATTATTGAATTTATTTTGAATTGTTTTTACAGTTTTTGATTAAAACAGATTGTAATTGATTGTTTGCCTCGGGAAACATGGAGCGAAAGCCATCCATTGTCAAGAAAAGATCATTTATAGCCACTCATGCCTAGAAAAGCCTTATTACTCGGTTTAAATGCCTTTATAATCCCATTATTGAATTTATTTTGAATTGTTTTTATATTTTTTGATTAAAACAGATTGTAATTGATTGTTTGCCATGGGAAACATGGAGCGAAAGCCATCCATTGTCAAGAAAAGATCATTTATAGTCACTCATGCCTAGAAAAGCCTTATTACTAGGTTTAAATGCCTTTATAATCCCATTATTGAATTTATTTTGAATTGTTTTTACATTTTTTGATTAAAACATATTGTAATTGATTGTTTGCCTCGGGAAACATGGAGCGAAAGCCATCCATTTTCAAGAAAAGATCATTTATAGTCACTCATGCCTAGAAAAGACTCATTTCTCAGTTTAAATGCCTTTATAATCCCATTATTGAATTTATTTTGAATTTTGTTTACATTTTTTGATTAAAACATATTGTAATTGTTTGTTTGCCTCGGGAAACATGGAGCAAAACCCATCCATTGTCAAGAATAGATCATTTGTAGTCACTTATGCCTAAAAAAGCCTTATTACTCGTTTTAAATGCCTTTATAATCCCATTATTGAATTTATTTTGAATTTTTTTTACATTTTTTGATTAAAACATATTGTAATTGATTGTTTGCCTCGGGAAACATGGAGCGAAAGCCATCCATTGTCAAGAAAAGATCATTTATAGTCACTCATGCCTAGAAAAGCCTTATTACTCGGTTTAAATGCCTTTATAATCCCATTATTGAATTTATTTTGAATAGTTTTTACATTTTTTGATTAAAACAGATTGTAATTGATTGTTTGCCTCGGGAAACATGGAGCGAAAGCCATCCATTGTCAAGAAAAGATCATTTATAGTCACTCATGCCTAGAAAAGCCTTATTACTCGGTTTAAATGCCTTTATAATCTCATTATTGAATTTATTTTGAATTTTTTTACATTTTTTGATTAAAACATATTGTAATTGATTGTTTGCCTCGGGAAACATGGAGCAAAACCCATCCATTGTCAAGAATAGATCATTTATAGTCACTTATGCCTAGAAAAGCCTTATTACTCGGTTTAAATGCTTTTATAATCCCATTATTGAATTTATTTGGAATTGTTTTTACATTTTTTGATTAAAACAGATCCTAATTGATTGTTTGCCTCGGGAAACATGGAGCGAAAGCCATCCATTGTCAAGAAAAGATCATTTATAGTCACTCATGCCTCGAAAAGCCTTATTACTTAGTTTAAATGCCTTTATAATCCCATTATTGAATTTATTTTGAATTGTTTTTACATTTTTTGATTAAAACAGATTGTAATTGATTGTTTGCCTCGGGAAACACGGAGCAAAACCCATCCATTGTCAAGAATAGATCATTTATAGTCACTTATGCCTAGAAAAGCCTTAATACTCGGTTTAAATGCTTTTATAATCCCATTATTGAATTTATTTTGAATTGTTTTTCAATTTTATGATTAAAACAAATTGTAATTGATTGTTTGCCTCGGGAAACATGGAGCTAAAGGCATCCATTGTCAAGAAAAGATCATTTATAGTCACTGATGCCTAGAAAAGCCTTATTACTTAGTTTAAATGCCTTTATAATCCCATTATTGAATTTATTTTGAATTGTTTTTACATTTTTGATTAAAACAGATTGTAATTGATTGTTTGCCTCGGGAAATACGGAGCGAAAGCCATCCATTGTTAAGAAAAGATCATTTATAGGCACTCATGCCTAGAAAAGCCTTATTTCTCGGTTTAAATGCTTTTATAATCCCATTATTGAATTTATTTTGAATTGTTTTTACATTTTTTGATTAAAACATATTGTAATTGATTGTTTGCCTCGGGAAACATGGAGCGAAAGCCATCCATTGTCAAGAAAAGATCATTTATAGTCACTCATGCCTAGAAAAGCCTTATTACTCGGTTTAAATGCCTTTATAATCCCATTATTGAATTTATTTTGAATTTTGTTTACATTTTTTGATTAAAACATATTGTAATTGATTGTTTCCCTCGGTAAACATGGAGCAAAACCCATCCATTGTCAAGAATAGATCATTTATAGTCACTTATGCCTAGAAAAGCCTTATTACTCGGTTTAAATGCTTTTATAATCCCATTATTGAATTTATTTGGAATTGTTTTTACATTTTTTGATTAAAACAGATCTTAATTGATTGTTTGCCTCAGGAAACATGGAGCGAAAGCCATCCATTGTGAAGAAAAGATCATTTATAGTCACTCATGCCTAGAAAAGCCTTATTACTCGGTTTAAATGCCTTTATAATCTCATTATTGAATTTATTTTGAATTGTTTTTACATTTTTTGATTAAAACATATTGTAATTGATTGTTTGCCTCGGGAAACATGGAGCAAAACCCATCCATTGTCAAGAATAGATCATTTACAGTCACTCATGCCTAGAAAAGCCTTATTACTTAGTTTAAATGCCTTTATAATCCCATTATTGAGTTTATTTTGAATTGTTTTTACATTTTTTGATTAAAACAGATTGTAATTGATTGTTTGCCTCGGGAAATATGGAGCGAAAGCCATCCATTGTCAAGAAAAGATCATTTATAGTCACTCATGCCTAGATAAGCCTTATTACTCGGTTTAAATGCCTTTATATCCCATTATTGAATTTATTTTGTATTGTTTTTAAATTTTTTGATTAAAACAGATTGTAATTGATTGTTTGCCTCGGGAAACATGGAGCGAAAGCCATCCATTGTCAAGAAAAGATCATTTATAGTCACTCATGCCTAGAAAAGCCTTATTACTCGGTTTAAATGCCTTTATAATCCCATTATTGAATTTAATTTGAATTTTGTTTACATTTTTTGATTAAAACATATTGTAATTGATTGTTTCCCTCGGTAAACATGGAGCAAAACCCATCCATTGTCAAGAATAGATCATTTATAGTCACTTATGCCTAGAAAAGCCTTATTACTCGGTTTAAATGCTTTTATAATCCCATTATTGAATTTATTTGGAATTGTTTTTACATTTTTTGATTAAAACAGATCTTAATTGATTGTTTGCCTCAGGAAACATGGAGCGAAAGCCATCCATTGTCAAGAAAAGATCATTTATAGTCACTCATGCCTCGAAAAGCCTTATTACTTAGTTTAAATGCCTTTATAATCCCATTATTGAATTTATTTTGAATTGTTTTTACATTTTTTGATTAAAACAGATTGTAATTGATTGTTTGCCTCGGGAAACATGGAGCGAAAGCCATCCATTTTCAAGAAAAGATCATTTATAGCCAGTCATGCCTAGAAAAGCCTTATTACTCGGTTTAAATGCCTTTATAATCCCATTATTGAATTTATTTTGAATTGTTTTTATATTTTTTGATTAAAACATATTGTAATTGATTGTTTGCCGTGGGAAACATGGAGCGAAAGCCATCCATTGTCAAGAAAAGATCATTTATAGTCACTCATGCCTAGATAAGCCTTATTACTCGGTTTAAATGCCTTTATAATCCCATTATTGAATTTATTTTGAATTGTTTTTAAATTTTTTGATTAAAACAGATTGTAATTGATTGTTTGCCTTGGGAAACATGGAGCGAAAGCCATCCATTGTCAAGAAAAGATCATTTATAGTCACTCATGCCTAGAAAAGCCTTATTACTCGGTTTAAATGCCTTTATAATCCCATTATTGAATTTATTTTGAATTTTTTTTACATTTTTTGATTAAAACATATTGTAATTGTTTGTTTGCCTTGGGAAACATGGAGCAAAACCCATCCATTGTCAAGAATAGATCATTTATAGTCACTCATGCCTAGAAAAGCATTATTACTCGGTTTAAATGCCTTTATAATCCCATTATTGAATTTATTTTGAATTTTTTTTACATTTTTTGATTAAAACATATTGTAATTGATTGTTTGCCTCGGGAAACATGGAGCGAAAGCCATCCATTTTCAAGAAAAGATCATTTATAGTCACTCATGCCTAGAAAAGCCTCATTTCTCAGTTTAAATGCCTTTATAATCCCATTATTGAATTTATTTTCAATTTTTTTTACATTTTTTGATTAAAACATATTGTAATTGTTTGTTTGCCTCGGGAAACATGGAGCAAAACCCATCCATTGTCAAGAATAGATCATTTATAGTCACTTATGCCTAAAAAAGCCTTATTACTCGGTTTAAATGCCTTTATAATCCCATTATTGAATTTATTTTGAATTTTTTTTACATTTTTTGATTAAAACATATTGTAATTGATTGTTTGCCACGGGAAACATGGAGCGAAAGCCATCCATTGTCAAGAAAAGATCATTTATAGTCACTCATGCCGAGAAAAGCTTTATTACTCGGTTTAAATGCCTTTATAATCCCATTATTGAATTTATTTTGAATTGTTTTTACATTTTTTGATTAAAACAGATTGTAATTGATTGTTTGCCTCGGGAAACATGGAGCGAAAGCCATCCATTGTCAAGAAAAGATCATTTATAGTCACTCATGCCTAGAAAAGCCTTATTACTCGGTTTAAATGCCTTTATAATCTCATTATTGAATTTATTTTGAATTTTTTTACATTTTTTGATTAAAACATATTGTAATTGATTGTTTGCCTCGGGAAACATGGAGCAAAACCCATCCATTGTCAAGAATAGATCATTTATAGTCACTTATGCCTAGAAAAGCCTTATTTCTCGGTTTAAATGCTTTTATAATCCCATTATTGAATTTATTTGGAATTGTTTTTACATTTTTTGATTAAAACAGATCCTAATTGATTGTTTGCCTCGGGAAACATGGAGCGAAAGCCATCCATTGTCAAGAAAAGATCATTTATAGTCACTCATGCCTCGAAAAGCCTTATTACTTAGTTTAAATGCCTTTATAATCCCATTATTGAATTTATTTTGAATTGTTTTTACATTTTTTGATTAAAACAGATTGTAATTGATTGTTTGCCTCGGGAAATATGGAGCGAAAGCCATCCATTGTCAAGAAAAGATCATTTATAGTCACTCATGCCTAGAAAAGCCTTATTACTCGGTTTAAATGCCTTTATAATCCCATTATTGAATTTATTTTGAATTGTTTTTGCATTTTTGATTAAAACAGATTGTAATTGATTGTTTGCCTCGGGAAACATGGAGCGAAAGCCATCCATTGTCAAGAAAAGATCATTTATAGCCAGTCATGCCTAGAAAAGCCTTATTACTCGGTTTAAATGCCTTTATAATCCCATTATTGAATTTATTTTGAATTGTTTTTATATTTTTTGATTAAAACAGATTGTAATTGATTGTTTGCCGTGGGAAACATGGAGCGAAAGCCATCCATTGTCAAGAAAAGATCATTTATAGTCACTCATGCCTAGATAAGCCTTATTACTCGGTTTAAATGCCTTTATAATCCCATTATTGAATTTATTTTGAATTGTTTTTAAATTTTTTGATTAAAACAGATTGTAATTGATTGTTTGCCTTGGGAAACATGGAGCGAAAGCCATCCATTGTCAAGAAAAGATCATTTATAGTCACTCATGCCTAGAAAAGCCTTATTACTCGGTTTAAATGCCTTTATAATCCCATTATTGAATTTATTTTGAATTTTTTTTACATTTTTTGATTAAAACATATTGTAATTGTTTGTTTGCCTCGGGAAATATGGAGCAAAACCCATCCATTGTCAAGAATAGATCATTTATAGTCACTTATGCCTAAAAAAGCCTTATTACTCGGTTTAAATGCCTTTATAATCCCATTATTGAATTTATTTTGAATTTTTTTTTACATTTTTTGATTAAAACATATTGTAATTGATTGTTTGCCTCGGGAAACATGGAGCGAAAGCCATCCATTGTCAAGAAAAGATCATTTATAGTCACTCATGCCTAGAAAAGCCTTATTACTCGGTTTAAATGCCTTTATAATCTCATTATTGAATTTATTTTGAATTTTTTTTACATTTTTTGATTAAAACATATTGTAATTGATTGTTTGCCTCGGGAAACATGGAGCAAAACCCATCCATTGTCAAGAATAGATCATTTACAGTCACTCATGCCTAGAAAAGCCTTATTACTTAGTTTAAATGCCTTTATAATCCCATTATTGAGTTTATTTTGAATTGTTTTTACATTTTTTGATTAAAACAGATTGTAATTGATTGTTTGCCTCGGGAAATATGGAGCGAAAGCCATCCATTGTCAAGAAAAGATCATTTATAGTCACTCATGCCTAGATAAGCCTTATTACTCGGTTTAAATGCCTTTATATCCCATTATTGAATTTATTTTGTATTGTTTTTAAATTTTTTGATTAAAACAGATTGTAATTGATTGTTTGCCTCGGGAAACATGGAGCGAAAGCCATCCATTGTCAAGAAAAGATCATTTATAGTCACTCATGCCTAGAAAAGCCTTATTACTCGGTTTAAATGCCTTTATAATCCCATTATTGAATTTAATTTGAATTTTGTTTACATTTTTTGATTAAAACATATTGTAATTGATTGTTTCCCTCGGTAAACATGGAGCAAAACCCATCCATTGTCAAGAATAGATCATTTATAGTCACTTATGCCTAGAAAAGCCTTATTACTCGGTTTAAATGCTTTTATAATCCCATTATTGAATTTATTTGGAATTGTTTTTACATTTTTTGATTAAAACAGATCTTAATTGATTGTTTGCCTCAGGAAACATGGAGCGAAAGCCATCCATTGTCAAGACAAGATCATTTATAGTCACTCATGCCTCGAAAAGCCTTATTACTTAGTTTAAATGCCTTTATAATCCCATTATTGAATTTATTTTGAATTGTTTTTACATTTTTTGATTAAAACGGATTGTAATTGATTGTTTGCCTCGGGAAATATGGAGCGAAAGCCATCCGTTGTCAAGAAAAGATCATTTATAGTCACTCATGCCTACAAAAGCCTTATTACTCGGTTTAAATGCCTTTATAATCCCATTATTGAATTTATTTTGAATTGTTTTTCCATTTTTTGATTAAAACATATTGTAATTGATTGTTTGCCTCGGGAAACATGGAGCGAAAGCCATCCATTGTCAAGAAAAGATCATTTATAGTCACTCATGCCTAGAAAAGCCTTATTACTCGGTTTAAATGCCTTTATAATCCCATTATTGAATTTATTTTGAATTTTTTTTAAATTTTTTGAATAAAACATATTGTAATTGATTGTTTGCCTCGGGAAACATGGAGCAAAACCCATCCATTGTCAAGAATAGATCATTTATAGTCACTTATGCCTAGAAAAGCCTTATTACTCGGTTTAAATGCTTTTATAATCCCATTATTGAAATTATTTTGAATTGTTTTTCAATTTTATGATTAAAACAAAATGTAATTGATTGTTTGCCTCGGGAAACATGGAGCAAAAGCCATCCATTGTCAAGAAAAGATCATTTATAGTCACTCATGCCTAGAAAAGCCTTATTACTTAGTTTAAATGCCTTTATAATCCCATTATTGAATTTATTTTGAATTGTTTTTACATTTTTGATTAAAACAGATTGTAATTGATTGTTTGCCTCGGGAAATATGGAGCGAAAGCCATCCATTGTCAAGAAAAGATCATTTATAGGCACTCATGCCTAGAAAAGCCTTATTTCTCGGTTTAAATGCTTTTATAATCCCATTATTGAATTTATTTTGAATTGTTTTTACAGTTTTTGATTAAAACAGATTGTAATTGATTGTTTGCCTCGGGAAACATGGAGCGAAAGCCATCCATTGTCAAGAAAAGATCATTTATAGCCACTCATGCCTAGAAAAGCCTTATTACTCGGTTTAAATGCCTTTATAATCCCATTATTGAATTTATTTTGAATTGTTTTTATATTTTTTGATTAAAACAGATTGTAATTGATTGTTTGCCGTGGGAAACATGGAGCGAAAGCCATCCATTGTCAAGAAAAGATCATTTATAGTCACTCATGCCTAGAAAAGCCTTATTACTCGGTTTAAATGCCTTTATAATCCCATTATTGAATTTATTTTGAATTGTTTTTACATTTTTTGATTAAAACATATTGTAATTGATTGTTTGCCTCGGGAAACATGGAGCGAAAGCCATCCATTTTCAAGAAAAGATCATTTATAGTCACTCATGCCTAGAAAAGACTCATTTCTCAGTTTAAATGCCTTTATAATCCCATTATTGAATTTATTTTCAATTTTTTTTACATTTTTTGATTAAAACATATTGTAATTGTTTGTTTGCCTCGGGAAACATGGAGCAAAACCCATCCATTGTCAAGAATAGATCATTTGTAGTCACTTATGCCTAAAAAAGCCTTATTACTCGTTTTAAATGCCTTTATAATCCCATTATTGAATTTATTTTGAATTTTTTTTACATTTTTTGATTAAAACATATTGTAATTGATTGTTTGCCTCGGGAAACATGGAGCGAAAGCCATCCATTGTCAAGAAAAGATCATTTATAGTCACTCATGCCTAGAAAAGCCTTATTACTCGGTTTAAATGCCTTTATAATCCCATTATTGAATTTATTTTGAATTGTTTTTACATTTTTTGATTAAAACAGATTGTAATTGATTGTTTGCCTCGGGAAACATGGAGCGAAAGCCATCCATTGTCAAGAAAAGATCATTTATAGTCACTCATGCCTAGAAAAGCCTTATTACTCGGTTTAAATGCCTTTATAATCTCATTATTGAATTTATTTTGAATTTTTTTACATTTTTTGATTAAAACATATTGTAATTGATTGTTTGCCTCGGGAAACATGGAGCAAAACCCATCCATTGTCAAGAATAGATCATTTATAGTCACTTATGCCTAGAAAAGCCTTATTACTCGGTTTAAATGCTTTTATAATCCCTTTATTGAATTTATTTGGAATTGTTTTTACATTTTTTGATTAAAACAGATCCTAATTGATTGTTTGCCTCGGGAAACATGGAGCGAAAGCCATCCATTGTCAAGAAAAGATCATTTATAGTCACTCATGCCTCGAAAAGCCTTATTACTTAGTTTAAATGCCTTTATAATCCCATTATTGAATTTATTTTGAATTGTTTTTACATTTTTTGATTAAAACAGATTGTAATTGATTGTTTGCCTCGGGAAATATGGAGCGAAAGCCATCCATTGTCAAGAAAAGATCATTTATAGTCACTCATGCCTAGAAAAGCCTTATTACTCGGTTTAAATGCCTTTATAATCCCATTATTGAATTTATTTTGAATTGTTTTTACATTTTTGATTAAAACAGATTGTAATTGATTGTTTGCCTCGGGAAACATGGAGCGAAAGCCATCCATTGTCAAGAAAAGATCATTTATAGCCAGTCATGCCTAGAAAAGCCTTATTACTCGGTTTAAATGCCTTTATAATCCCATTATTGAATTTATTTTGAATTGTTTTTATATTTTTTGATTAAAAGATATTGTAATTGATTGTTTGCCGTGGGAAACATGGAGCGAAAGCCATCCATTGTCAAGAAAAGATCATTTATAGTCACTCATGCCTAGATAAGCCTTATTACTCGGTTTAAATGCCTTTATAATCCCATTATTGAATTTATTTTGAATTGTTTTTAAATTTTTTGATTAAAACAGATTGTAATTGATTGTTTGCCTCGGGAAACATGGAGCGAAAGCCATCCATTGTCAAGAAAAGATCATTTATAGTCACTCATGCCTAGAAAAGCCTTATTACTCGGTTTAAATGCCTTTATAATCCCATTATTGAATTTATTTTGAATTTTTTTTACATTTTTTGATTAAAACATATCGTAATTGATTGTTTCCCTCGGTAAACATGGAGCAAAACCCATCCATTGTCAAGAATAGATCATTTATAGTCACTTATGCCTAAAAAAGCCTTATTACTCGGTTTAAATGCTTTTTAAATCCCATTATTCAATTTATTT
Source organism: Theobroma cacao (assembly GCF_053813885.1). Lineage (NCBI taxonomy): Eukaryota > Viridiplantae > Streptophyta > Magnoliopsida > Malvales > Malvaceae > Theobroma > Theobroma cacao. The sequence goes on along the minus strand of NC_142645.1, from coordinate 27,633,281 downwards.
TGAATTGTTTTTACATTTTTTGATTAAAACAGATTGTAATTGATTGTTTGCCTCGGGAAACATGGAGCGAAAGCCACCCATTGTCAAGAAATGATCATTTACAGTCACTCATGCCTAGAAAAGCCTTATTACTTAGTTTAAATGCCTTTATAATCCCATTATTGAGTTTATTTTGAATTGTTTTTACATTTTTTGATTAAAACAGATTGTAATTGATTGTTTGCCTCGGGAAATATGGAGCGAAATCCATCCATTGTCAAGAAAAGATCATTTAGAGTCACTCATGCCTAGATAAGCCTTATTACTTAGTTTAAATGCCTTTATAATCCCATTATTGAGTTTATTTTGAATTGTTTTTACATTTTTTGATTAAAACAGATTGTAACTGATTGTTTGCCTCGGGAAATATGGAGCGAAAGCCATGCATTGTCAAGAAAAGATCATTTATAGTCACTCATGCCTAGATAAGCGTTATTACTCGGTTTAAATGCCTTTATAATCCCATTATTGAATTTATTTTGAATTGTTTTTACATTTTTTGATTAAAACATATTGTAATTGGTTGTTTGCCTCGGGAAACATGGAGCGAAAGCCATCCATTTTCAAGAAAAGATCATTTATAGTCACTCATGCCTAGAAAAGCCTTATTTCTCGGTTTAAATGCCTTTATCATCCCAATATTGAATTTGTTTTGAATTTTTTTTACATTTTTTGATTAAAACATATTGTAATTGTTTGTTTGCCTCGGGAAACATGGAGCAAAACCCATCCATTGTCAAGAATAGATCATTTATAGTCACTTATGCCTAAAAAAGCCTTATTACTCGGTTTAAATGCCTTTATAATCCCATTATTGAATTTATTTTGAATTTTTTTTACATTTTTTGATTAAAACATATTGTAATTGATTGTTTGCCTCGGGAAACATGGAGCGAAAGCCATCCATTGTCAAGAAAAGATCATTTATAGTCACTCATGCCTAGAAAAGCCTTATTACTCGGTTTAAATGCCTTTATAATCTCATTATTGAATTTATTTTCAATTTTTTTTACATTTTTTGAATAAAACAAATTGTAATTGATTGTTTGCCTCGGGAAACATGGAGCCAAAGCCATCCATTGTCAAGAATAGATCATTTACAGTCACTCATGCCTAGAAAAGCCTTATTACTTAGTTTAAATGCCTTTATAATCCCATTATTGAGTTTATTTTGAATTGTTTTTACATTTTTTGATTAAAACAGATTGTAATTGATTGTTTGCCTCGGGAAATATGGAGCGAAAGCCATCCATTGTCAAGAAAAGATCATTTATAGTCACTCATGCCTAGATAAGCCTTATTACTCGGTTTAAATGCCTTTATATCCCATTACTGAATTTATTTTGTATTGTTTTTAAATTTTTTGATTAAAACAGATTGTAATTGATTGTTTGCCTCGGGAAACATGGAGCGAAAGCCATCCATTGTCAAGAAAAGATCATTTATAGTCACTCATGCCTAGAAAAGCCTTATTACTCGGTTTAAATGCCTTTATAATCCCATTATTGAATTTATTTTGAATTTTGTTTACATTTTTTGATTAAAACATATTGTAATTGATTGTTTCCCTCGGTAAACATGGAGCAAAACCCATCCATTGTCAAGAATAGATCATTTATAGTCACTTATGCCTGGAAAAGCCTTATTAGTCGGTTTAAATGCTTTTATAATCCCTTTATTGAATTTATTTGGAATTGTTTTTACATTTTTTGATTAAAACAGATCTTAATTGATTGTTTGCCTCAGGAAACATGGAGCGAAAGCCATCCATTGTCAAGAAAAGGTCATTTATAGTCACTCATGCCTCGAAAAGCCTTATTACTTAGTTTAAATGCCTTTATAATCCCATTATTGAATTTATTTTGAATTGTTTTTACATTTTTTGATTAAAACAGATTGTAATTGATTGTTTGCCTCGGGAAATATGGAGCGAAAGCCATCCATTGTCAAGAAAAGATCATTTATAGTCACTCATGCCTAGAAAAGCCTTATTACTCGGTTTAAATGCCTTTATAATCCCATTATTGAATTTATTTTGAATTGTTTTTACATTTTTTGATTAAAACATATTGTAATTGATTGTTTGCCTCGGGAAACATGGAGCGAAAGCCATCCATTGTCAAGAAAAGATCATTTATAGTCACTCATGCCTAGAAAAGCCTTATTACTCGGTTTAAATGCCTTTATAATCCCATTATTGAATTTATTTTGAATTTTTTTTTACATTTTTTGAATAAAACATATTGTAATTGATTGTTTGCCTCGGGAAACATGGAGCAAAACCAATCCATTGTCAAGAATAGATCATTTATAGTCACTTATGCCTAGATAAGCCTTATTACTCGGTTTAAATGCCTTTATAATCCCATTATTGAATTTATTTTGAATTGTTTTTAAATTTTTTGATTAAAACAGATTGTAATTGATTGTTTGCCTCGGGAAACATGGAGCGAAAGCCATCCATTGTCAAGAAAAGATCATTTATAGTCACTCATGCCTAGAAAAGCCTTATTACTCGGTTTAAATGCCTTTATAATCCCATTATTGAATTTATTTTGAATTTTTTTTACATTTTTTGATTAAAACATATTGTAATTGATTGTTTCCCTCGGTAAACATGGAGCAAAACCCATCCATTGTCAAGAATAGATCATTTATAGTCACTTATGCCTAAAAAAGCCTTATTACTCGGTTTAAATGCTTTTTAAATCCCATTATTCAATTTATTTTGAATTGTTTTTACATTTTTTGATTAAAACAGATTGTAATTGATTGTTTGCCTCGGGAAACATGGAGCGAAAGCCATCCATTGTCAAGAAATGATCATTTACAGTCACTCATGCCTAGAAAAGCCTTATTACTTAGTTTAAATGCCTTTATAATCCCATTATTGAGTTTATTTTGAATTGTTTTTACATTTTTTGATTAAAACAGATTGTAATTGATTGTTTGCCTCGGGAAATATGGAGCGAAAGCCATCCATTGTCAAGAAAAGATCATTTATAGTCACTCATGCCTAGATAAGCCTTATTACTTAGTTTAAATGCCTTTATAATCCCATTATTGAGTTTATTTTGAATTGTTTTTACATTTTTTGATTAAAACAGACTGTAATTGATTGTTTGCCTCGGGAAATATGGAGCGAAAGCCATCCATTGTCAAGAAAAGATCATTTATAGTCACTCATGCCTAGATAAGCGTTATTACTCGGTTTAAATGCCTTTATAATCCCATTATTGAATTTATTTTGAATTGTTTTTACATTTTTTGTTTAAAACAGATTGTAATTGATTGTTTGCCTCGGGAAACATGGAGCGAAAGCCATCCATTTTCAAGAAAAGATCATTTATAGTCACTCATGCCTAGAAAAGCCTTATTTCTCGATTTAAATGCCTTTATCATCCCAATATTGAATTTGTTTTGAATTTTTTTTACATTTTTTGATTAAAACATATTGTAATTGTTTGTTTGCCTCGGGAAACATGGAGCAAAACCCATCCATTTTCAAGAATAGATCATTTATAGTCACTTATGCCTAAAAAACCCTTATTACTCGGTTTAAATGCCTTTATAATCCCATTATTGAATTTATTTTGAATTTTTTTTACATTTTTTGATTAAAACATATTGTAATTGATTGTTTGCCTCGGGAAACATGGAGCGAAAGCCATCCATTGTCAAGAAAAGATCATTTATAGTCACTCATTCCTAGAAAAGCCTTATTACTCGGTTTAAATGCCTTTATAATCTCATTATTGAATTTATTTTGAATTTTTTTTACATTTTTTGATTAAAACATATTGTAATTGATTGTTTGCCTCGGGAAACATGGAGCAAAACCCATCCATTGTCAAGAATAGATCATTTACAGTCACTCATGCCTAGAAAAGCCTTATTACTTAGTTTAAATGCCTTTATAATCCAATTATTGAGTTTATTTTGAATTGTTTTTACATTTTTTGATTAAAACAGATTGTAATTGATTGTTTGCCTCGGGAAATATGGAGCGAAAGCCATCCATTGTCAAGAAAAGATCATTTATAGTCACTCATGCCTAGATAAGCCTTATTACTCGGTTTAAATGCCTTTATATCCCATTATTGAATTTATTTTGTATTGTTTTTAAATTTTTTGATTAAAACAGATTGTAATTGATTGTTTGCCTCGGGAAACATGGAGCGAAAGCCATCCATTGTCAAGAAAAGATCATTTATAGTCACTCATGCCTAGAAAAGCCTTATTACTCGGTTTAAATGCCTTTATAATCCCATTATTGAATTTATTTTGAATTTTGTTTACATTTTTTGATTAAAACATATTGTAATTGATTGTTTCCCTCGGTAAACATGGAGCAAAACCCATCCATTGTCAAGAATAGATCATTTATAGTCACTTATGCCTAAAAAAGCCTTATTACTCGGTTTAAATGCTTTTTAAATCCCATGATTGAATTTATTTTTAATTGTTTTTACATTTTTTGATTAAAACAGATTGTAATTGATTGTTTGCCTCGGGAAACATGGAGCGAAAGCCATCCATTGTCAAGAAAAGATCATTTACAGTCACTCATGCCTAGAAACGCCTTATTACTTAGTTTAAATGCCTTTATAATCCCATTATTGAGTTTATTTTGAATTGTTTTTACATTTTTTGATTAAAATAGATTGTAATTGATTGTTTGCCTCGGGAAATATGGAGCGAAAGCCATCCATTGTCAAGAAAAGATCATTTATAGTCACTCATGCCTAGATAAGCCTTATTACTCGGTTTAAATGCCTTTATACTCCCATTATTTAATTTATTTTGAATTGTTTTTACATTTTTTGATTAAAACAGATTGTAATTGATTGTTTGCCTCGGGAAACATGGAGCGAAAGCCATCCATTTTCAAGAAAAGATCATTTGTAGTCACTCATGCCTAGAAAAGCCTTATTTCTCGGTTTAAATGCCTTTATAATCCCATTATTGAATTTATTTTGAATTTTTTTTACATTTTTTGATTAAAACATATTGTAATTGTTTGTTTGCCTCGGGAAACATGGAGCAAAAACCATCCATTGTCAAGAAAAGATCATTTATAGTCACTCATGCCTAGATAAGCCTTATTACTCGGTTTAATGGCCTTTATAATCCCATTATTGAATTTATTTTGAATTGTTTTTACATTTTTTGATTAAAACAGATTGTAATTGATTGTTTGCCTCGGGAAACATGGAGCGAAAGCCATCCATTTTTAAGAAAAGATCATTTATAGGCACTCATGCCTAGAAAAGCCTTATTTTTCGGTTTAATGGCCTTTATAATCCCATTATTGAATTTATTTTGAATTGTTTTTACATTTTTTGATTAAAACAGATTGTAATTGATTGTTTGCCTTGGGAAACATGGAGCGAAAGCCATCCATTTTCAAGAAAAGATCATTTATAGTCACTCATGCCTAGAAAAGCCTTATTTCTCGATTTAAATGCCTTTATCATCCCAATATTGAATTTGTTTTGAATTTTTTTTACATTTTTTGATTAAAACATATTGTAATTGTTTGTTTGCCTCGGGAAACGTGGAGCAAAACCCATCCATTGTCAAGAATAGATCATTTATAGTCACTTATGCCTAAAAAACCCTTATTACTCGGTTTAAATGCCTTTATAATCCCATTATTGAATTTATTTTGAATTTTTTTTACATTTTTTGATTAAAACATATTGTAATTGATTGTTTGCCTCGGGAAACATGGAGCGAAAGCCATCCATTGTCAAGAAAAGATCATTTATAGTCACTCATGCCTAGAAAAGCCTTATTACTCGGTTTAAATGCCTTTATAATCTCATTATTGAATTTATTTTGAATTTTTTTTACATTTTTTGATTAAAACATATTGTAATTGATTGTTTGCCTCGGGAAACATGGAGCAAAACCCATCCATTGTCAAGAATAGATCATTTACAGTCACTCATGCCTAGAAAAGCCTTATTACTTAGTTTAAATGCCTTTATAATCCAATTATTGAGTTTATTTTGAATTGTTTTTACATTTTTTGATTAAAACAGATTGTAATTGATTGTTTGCCTCGGGAAATATGGAGCGAAAGCCATCCATTGTCAAGAAAAGATCATTTATAGTCACTCATGCCTAGATAAGCCTTATTACTCGGTTTAAATGCCTTTATATCCCATTATTGAATTTATTTTGTATTGTTTTTAAATTTTTTTATTAAAACAGATTGTAATTGATTGTTTGCCTCGGGAAACATGGAGCGAAAGCCATCCATTGTCAAGAAAAGATCATTTATAGTCACTCATGCCTAGAAAAGCCTTATTACTCGGTTTAAATGCCTTTATAATCCCATTATTGAATTTATTTTGAATTTTGTTTACATTTTTTGATTAAAACATATTGTAATTGATTGTTTCCCTCGGTAAACATGGAGCAAAACCCATCCATTGTCAAGAATAGATCATTTATAGTCACTTATGCCTAAAAAAGCCTTATTACTCGATTTAAATGCTTTTTAAATCCCATAATTGAATTTATTTTGAATTGTTTTTACATTTTTTGATTAAAACAGATTGTAATTGATTGTTTGCCTCGGGAAACATGGAGCGAAAGCCATCCATTGTCAAGAAAAGATCATTTACAGTCACTCATGCCTAGAAACGCCTTATTACTTAGTTTAAATGCCTTTATAATCCCATTATTGAGTTTATTTTGAATTGTTTTTACATTTTTTGATTAAAATAGATTGTAATTGATTGTTTGCCTCGGGAAATATGGAGCGAAAGCCATCCATTGTCAAGAAAAGATCATTTATAGTCACTCATGCCTAGATAAGCCTTATTACTCGGTTTAAATGCCTTTATAATCCCATTATTTAATTTATTTTGAATTGTTTTTACATTTTTTGATTAAAACAGATTGTAATTGATTGTTTGCCTCGGGAAACATGGAGCGAAAGCCATCCATTTTTAAGAAAAGATCATTTATAGGCACTCATGCCTAGAAAAGCCTTATTTTTCGGTTTAATGGCCTTTATAATCCCATTATTGAATTTATTTTGAATTGTTTTTACATTTTTTGATTAAAACAGATTGTAATTGATTGTTTGCCTCGGGAAACATGGAGCGAAAGCCATCCATTGTCAAGAAAAGATCATTTATAGCCACTCATGCCTAGAAAAGCCTTATTACTCGGTTTAAATGCCTTTATAATCCCATTATTGAATTTATTTTGAATTGTTTTTATATTTTTTGATTAAAACAGATTGTAATTGATTGTTTGCCGTGGGAAACATGGAGCGAAAGCCATCCATTGTCAAGAAAAGATCATTTATAGTCACTCATGCCTAGAAAAGCCTTATTACTCAGTTTAAATGCCTTTATAATCCCATTATTGAATTTACCTTGAATTTTTTTTAAATTTTTTGATTAAAACAGATTGTAATTTATTATTTACCTCGGGAAACATGGAGCGAAAGCCATCCATAGTCAAGAAAAGTTCATTTATTGTCACTTACGCCTAGCAAAGCCTTATTACTCGGTTTAAAGGCCTTTATAATCCCATTATTGAATTTATTTTGAATTGTTTTTATATTTTTATATTAAAACAGATTGTAATTGATTGTTTGCCATGGGAAACATGGAGCGAAAGCCATCCATTGTCAATAAAACATCATTTATAGCCACTCATGCCTAGAAAAGCGTTATTACTCGGTTTAAATGCCTTTATAACCCCATTATTGAATTTATTTTGAATTTTTTTTACATTTTTTGATTAAAACATATTGTAATTGATTGTTTGCCTCGGGAAACGTGGAGCAAAAGCCATCCATTGTCAAGAATAGATCATTTATAGTCACTCATACCTAGAAAAGCCTTATTACTCGGTTTAAATGCTTTTATAATCCCATTATTGAATTTATTTTGAATTGTTACTACATTTTTTGATTAAAACAGATTGTAATTGATTGTTTGCCTCGGGAAACAAGGAGCGAAAGCCATCCATTGTCAAGAAAAGTTCATTTATGGTCACTCATGCCTAGAAAAGCCTTATTACTCGGTTTAAATGCCTTTATAATCCCATTAATGAAGTTATTTTGAATTGTTTTTATATTTTTTGATTAAAACTGATTGTAATTGATTGTTTACCTTGGGAAACATGGAGCGAAAGCCATCCATCGTCAAGAAAAGTTCATTTATAGTCTCTCATGCCTAGAAAAGCCTTAATACTCGTTTTAAATGCTTTTATAATCCCATAATTGAATTTAATTTTAATATTTTTACATTTTTTGATTAAAACAGATTCTAATTGATTGTTTGTATCGGGAAACGTTGAGTGAAAGCCGTCCATTGTCAAGAAAAGATCATTTATAGTCACTCATGCCTAGAAAAGCCTTATTACTCGGTTTAAATGCCTTTATAATCCCATTATTGAATTTATTTTGAATTTTTTTTACATTTTTTGAGTAAAACGGATTGTAATTGATTGTTTGCCTCGGGAAACATGGAGCGAAAGCCATCCATAGTGAAGAAAAGTTCATTTATAGTCACTTATGCCTAGCAAAGCCTTATTACTCGGTTTAAATGCCTTTACAATCCCATTATTGAATTTATTTTGAATTGTTTTTACATTTTTTGATTAAAACAGATTGTAATTGATTGTTTGCCTCGGGAAACATGGAGCGAAACCCATCCATTGTCAAGAAAAGATCATTTATAGTCACTCATGCCTAGAAAAGCCTTATTACTCGGTTTAAATGCCTTTATAATCCCATTATTGAATTTATTTTGAATTGTTTTTATATTTTTTGATTAGAACAGATTGTAATTGATTGTTTGCCTCGGGAAACATGGAGCGAAAGCCATCCATAGTCAAGAAAAGTTCATTTATAGTAACTCATGCCTAGCAAAGCCTTATTACTCGGTTTAAATGCCTTTATAATCCCATTATTGAATTTATTTTGAATTTTTTTTACATTTTTTGATTAAAACATATTGTAATTGATTGTTTGCCTCGGGAAACATGGAGCGAAAGCCATCCATTGTCAAGAAAAGATCATTTATAGCCACTCATGCCTAGAAAAGCCTTATTACTCGGTTTAAATGCCTTTATAATCCCATTATTGAATTTATTTTGAATTTTTTTTACATTTTTTGAGTAAAACAGATTGTAATTGATTGTTTGCCTCGGGAAACATGGAGCGAAAGCCATCCATAGTGAAGAAAAGTTCATTTATAGTCACTTATGCCTAGCAAAGCCTTATTACTCGGTTTAAATGCCTTTACAATCCCATTATTGAATTTATTTTGAATTGTTTTTACATTTTTTGATTAAAACAGATTGTAATTGATTGTTTGCCTCGGGAAACATGGAGCGAAAGCCATCCATAGTGAAGAAAAGTTCATTTATAGTCACTTATGCCTAGCAAAGCCTTATTACTCGGTTTAAATGCCTTTATAATCCCATTATTGAATTTATTTTGAATTGTTTTTATATTTTTTGATTAAAACAGATTGTAATTGATTGTTTGCCGTGGGAAACATGGAGCGAAAGCCATCCATTGTCAAGAAAAGATCAATTATAGTCACTCATGCCTAGAAAAGCCTTATTACTCGGTTTAAATGCCTTTATAATCCCATTATTGAATTTATTTTGAATTTTTTTTACATTTTTTGATTAAAACATATTGTAATTGATTGTTTGCCTCGGGAAACATGGAGCGAAACCCTTCCATTTTCAAGAAAAGATCATTTATAGTCACTCATACCTAGAAAAGCCTCATTTCTCGGTTTAAATGCCTTTATAATCCCATTATTGAATTTATTTTCAATTTTTTTTTCATTTTTTGATTAAAACACATTGTAATTGTTTGTTTGCCTCGGGAAACATGGAGCAAAACCCATCCATTGTCAAGAATAGATCCTTTATAGTCACTTATGCCTAAAAAAGCCTTATTACTCGGTTTAAATGCCTTTATAATCCCATTATTGAATTTATTTTGAATTTTTTTTACATTTTTTGATTAAAACATATTGTAATTGATTGTTTGCCTCGGGAAACATGGAGCGAAAGCCATCCATTGTCAAGAAAAGATCATTTATAGTCACTCATGCCTAGAAAAGCCTTATTACTCGGTTTAAATGCCTTTATAATCCCATTATTGAATTTATTTTGAATTATTTTTACATTTTTTGATTACAACAGTTTGTAATTGATTGTTTGCCTCGGGAAACATGGAGCGAAAGCCATCCATTGTCAAGAAAAGATCATTTATAGTCACTCATGCCTAGAAAAGCCTTATTACTCGGTTTAAATGCCTTTATAATCTCATTATTGAATTTATTTTGAATTGTTTTTACATTTTTTGATTAAAACAGATTGTAATTGATTGTTTGCCTCGGGAAACATGGAGCGAAAGCCATCCATTGTCAAGAAAAGATCATTTACAGTCACTCATGCCTAGAAACGCCTTATTACTTAGTTTAAATGCCTTTATAATCCCATTATTGAGTTTATTTTGAATTGTTTTTACATTTTTTGATTAAAATAGATTGTAATTGATTGTTTGCCTCGGGAAATATGGAGCGAAAGCCATCCATTGTCAAGAAAAGATCATTTATAGTCACTCATGCCTCGAAAAGCCTTATTACTTAGTTTAAATGCCTTTATAATCCCATTATTGAATTTATTTTGAATTGTTTTTACATTTTTTGATTAAAACAGATTGTAATTGATTGTTTGCCTCGGGAAACATGGAGCGAAAGCCATCCATTTTCAAGAAAAGATCATTTGTAGTCACTCATGCCTAGAAAAGCCTTATTTCTCGGTTTAAATGCCTTTATAATCCCATTATTGAATTTATTTTGAATTTTTTTTACATTTTTTGATTAAAACATATTGTAATTGTTTGTTTGCCTCGGGAAACATGGAGCAAAAACCATCCATTGTCAAGAAAAGATCATTTATAGTCACTCATGCCTAGATAAGCCTTATTACTCGGTTTAATGGCCTTTATAATCCCATTATTGAATTTATTTTGAATTGTTTTTACATTTTTTGATTAAAACAGATTGTAATTGATTGTTTGCCTCGGGAAACATGGAGCGAAAGCCATCCATTTTTAAGAAAAGATCATTTATAGGCACTCATGCCTAGAAAAGCCTTATTTTTCGGTTTAATGGCCTTTATAATCCCATTATTGAATTTATTTTGAATTGTTTTTATATTTTTTGATTAAAACATATTGTAATTGTTTGTTTGCCTCGGGAAACATGGAGCAAAACCCATCCATTGTCAAGAATAGATCATTTATAGTCACTTATGCCTAAAAAAGCCTTATTACTCGGTTTAAATGCCTTTATAATCCCATTATTGAATTTATTTTGAATTGTTTTTATATTTTTTGATTAAAACAGATTGTAATTGATTGTTTGCCGTGGGAAACATGGAGCGAAAGCCATCCATTGTCAAGAAAAGATCATTTATAGTCACTCATGCCTAGAAAAGCCTTATTACTCAGTTTAAATGCCTTTATAATCCCATTATTGAATTTATGTTGAATTTTTTTTAAATTTTTTGATTAAAACAGATTGTAATTTATTATTTACCTCGGGAAACATGGAGCGAAAGCCATCCATAGTCAAGAAAAGTTCATTTATTGTCACTTACGCCTAGCAAAGCCTTATTACTCGGTTTAAAGGCCTTTATAATCCCATTATTGAATTTATTTTGAATTGTTTTTATATTTTTATATTAAAACAGATTGTAATTGATTGTTTGCCATGGGAAACATGGAGCGAAAGCCATCCATTGTCAATAAAACATCATTTATAGCCACTCATGCCTAGAAAAGCGTTATTACTCGGTTTAAATGCCTTTATAACCCCATTATTGAATTTATTTTGAATTTTTTTTACATTTTTTGATTAAAACATATTGTAATTGATTGTTTGCCTCGGGAAACGTGGAGCAAAAGCCATCCATTGTCAAGAATAGATCATTTATAGTCACTCATACCTAGAAAAGCCTTATTACTCGGTTTAAATGCTTTTATAATCCCATTATTGAATTTATTTTGAATTGTTACTACATTTTTTGATTAAAACAGATTGTAATTGATTGTTTGCCTCGGGAAACAAGGAGCGAAAGCCATCCATTGTCAAGAAAAGTTCATTTATGGTCACTCATGCCTAGAAAAGCCTTATTACTCGGTTTAAATGCCTTTATAATCCCATTAATGAAGTTATTTTGAATTGTTTTTATATTTTTTGATTAAAACTGATTGTAATTGATTGTTTGCCTTGGGAAACATGGAGCGAAAGCCATCCATCGTCAAGAAAAGTTCATTTATAGTCTCTCATGCCTAGAAAAGCCTTAATACTCGTTTTAAATGCTTTTATAATCCCATAATTGAATTTAATTTTAATATTTTTACATTTTTTGATTAAAACAGATTCTAATTGATTGTTTGTATCGGGAAACGTTGAGTGAAAGCCGTCCATTGTCAAGAAAAGATCATTTATAGTCACTCATGCCTAGAAAAGCCTTATTACTCGGTTTAAATGCCTTTATAATCCCATTATTGAATTTATTTTGAATTTTTTTTACATTTTTTGAGTAAAACGGATTGTAATTGATTGTTTGCCTCGGGAAACATGGAGCGAAAGCCATCCATAGTGAAGAAAAGTTCATTTATAGTCACTTATGCCTAGCAAAGCCTTATTACTCGGTTTAAATGCCTTTACAATCCCATTATTGAATTTATTTTGAATTGTTTTTACATTTTTTGATTAAAACAGATTGTAATTGATTGTTTGCCTCGGGAAACATGGAGCGAAACCCATCCATTGTCAAGAAAAGATCATTTATAGTCACTCATGCCTAGAAAAGCCTTATTACTCGGTTTAAATGCCTTTATAATCCCATTATTGAATTTATTTTGAATTGTTTTTATATTTTTTGATTAGAACAGATTGTAATTGATTGTTTGCCTCGGGAAACATGGAGCGAAAGCCATCCATAGTCAAGAAAAGTTCATTTATAGTAACTCATGCCTAGCAAAGCCTTATTACTCGGTTTAAATGCCTTTATAATCCCATTATTGAATTTATTTTGAATTTTTTTTACATTTTTTGATTAAAACATATTGTAATTGATTGTTTGCCTCGGGAAACATGGAGCGAAAGCCATCCATTGTCAAGAAAAGATCATTTATAGCCACTCATGCCTAGAAAAGCCTTATTACTCGGTTTAAATGCCTTTATAATCCCATTATTGAATTTATTTTGAATTTTTTTTACATTTTTTGAGTAAAACAGATTGTAATTGATTGTTTGCCTCGGGAAACATGGAGCGAAAGCCATCCATAGTGAAGAAAAGTTCATTTATAGTCACTTATGCCTAGCAAAGCCTTATTACTCGGTTTAAATGCCTTTACAATCCCATTATTGAATTTATTTTGAATTGTTTTTACATTTTTTGATTAAAACAGATTGTAATTGATTGTTTGCCTCGGGAAACATGGAGCGAAAGCCATCCATAGTGAAGAAAAGTTCATTTATAGTCACTTATGCCTAGCAAAGCCTTATTACTCGGTTTAAATGCCTTTATAATCCCATTATTGAATTTATTTTGAATTGTTTTTATATTTTTTGATTAAAACAGATTGTAATTGATTGTTTGCCGTGGGAAACATGGAGCGAAAGCCATCCATTGTCAAGAAAAGATCAATTATAGTCACTCATGCCTAGAAAAGCCTTATTACTCGGTTTAAATGCCTTTATAATCCCATTATTGAATTTATTTTGAATTGTTTTTACATTTTTTGATTAAAACATATTGTAATTGATTGTTTGCCTCGGGAAACATGGAGCGAAACCCTTCCATTTTCAAGAAAAGATCATTTATAGTCACTCATACCTAGAAAAGCCTCATTTCTCGGTTTAAATGCCTTTATAATCCCATTATTGAATTTATTTTCAATTTTTTTTTCATTTTTTGATTAAAACACATTGTAATTGTTTGTTTGCCTCGGGAAACATGGAGCAAAACCCATCCATTGTCAAGAATAGATCCTTTATAGTCACTTATGCCTAAAAAAGCCTTATTACTCGGTTTAAATGCCTTTATAATCCCATTATTGAATTTATTTTGAATTTTTTTTACATTTTTTGATTAAAACATATTGTAATTGATTGTTTGCCTCGGGAAACATGGAGCGAAAGCCATCCATTGTCAAGAAAAGATCATTTATAGTCACTCATGCCTAGAAAAGCCTTATTACTCGGTTTAAATGCCTTTATAATCCCATTATTGAATTTATTTTGAATTATTTTTACATTTTTTGATTACAACAGTTTGTAATTGATTGTTTGCCTCGGGAAACATGGAGCGAAAGCCATCCATTGTCAAGAAAAGATCATTTATAGTCACTCATGCCTAGAAAAGCCTTATTACTCGGTTTAAATGCCTTTATAATCTCATTATTGAATTTATTTTGAATTGTTTTTACATTTTTTGATTAAAACAGATTGTAATTGATTGTTTGCCTCGGGAAACATGGAGCGAAAGCCATCCATTGTCAAGAAAAGATCATTTACAGTCACTCATGCCTAGAAACGCCTTATTACTTAGTTTAAATGCCTTTATAATCCAATTATTGAGTTTATTTTGAATTGTTTTTACATTTTTTGATTAAAATAGATTGTAATTGATTGTTTGCCTCGGGAAATATGGAGCGAAAGCCATCCATTGTCAAGAAAAGATCATTTATAGTCACTCATGCCTAGATAAGCCTTATTACTCGGTTTAAATGCCTTTATAATCCCATTATTTAATTTATTTTGAATTGTTTTTACATTTTTTGATTAAAACAGATTGTAATTGATTGTTTGCCTCGGGAAACATGGAGCGAAAGCCATCCATTTTTAAGAAAAGATCATTTATAGGCACTCATGCCTAGAAAAGCCTTATTTTTCGGTTTAATGGCCTTTATAATCCCATTATTGAATTTATTTTGAATTGTTTTTACATTTTTTGATTAAAACAGATTGTAATTGATTGTTTGCCTCGGGAAACATGGAGCGAAAGCCATCCATTGTCAAGAAAAGATCATTTATAGCCACTCATGCCTAGAAAAGCCTTATTACTCGGTTTAAATGCCTTTATAATCCCATTATTGAATTTATTTTGAATTGTTTTTATATTTTTTGATTAAAACAGATTGTAATTGATTGTTTGCCGTGGGAAACATGGAGCGAAAGCCATCCATTGTCAAGAAAAGATCATTTATAGTCACTCATGCCTAGAAAAGCCTTATTACTCAGTTTAAATGCCTTTATAATCCCATTATTGAATTTATGTTGAATTTTTTTTAAATTTTTTGATTAAAACAGATTGTAATTTATTATTTACCTCGGGAAACATGGAGCGAAAGCCATCCATAGTCAAGAAAAGTTCATTTATTGTCACTTACGCCTAGCAAAGCCTTATTACTCGGTTTAAAGGCCTTTATAATCCCATTATTGAATTTATTTTGAATTGTTTTTATATTTTTATATTAAAACAGATTGTAATTGATTGTTTGCCATGGGAAACATGGAGCGAAAGCCATCCATTGTCAATAAAACATCATTTATAGCCACTCATGCCTAGAAAAGCGTTATTACTCGGTTTAAATGCCTTTATAACCCCATTATTGAATTTATTTTGAATTTTTTTTACATTTTTTGATTAAAACATATTGTAATTGATTGTTTGCCTCGGGAAACGTGGAGCAAAAGCCATCCATTGTCAAGAATAGATCATTTATAGTCACTCATACCTAGAAAAGCCTTATTACTCGGTTTAAATGCTTTTATAATCCCATTATTGAATTTATTTTGAATTGTTACTACATTTTTTGATTAAAACAGATTGTAATTGATTGTTTGCCTCGGGAAACAAGGAGCGAAAGCCATCCATTGTCAAGAAAAGTTCATTTATAGTCACTCATGCCTAGAAAAGCCTTATTACTCGGTTTAAATGCCTTTATAATCCCATTAATGAAGTTATTTTGAATTGTTTTTATATTTTTTGATTAAAACTGATTGTAATTGATTGTTTGCCTTGGGAAACATGGAGCGAAAGCCATCCATCGTCAAGAAAAGTTCATTTATAGTCTCTCATGCCTAGAAAAGCCTTAATACTCGTTTTAAATGCTTTTATAATCCCATAATTGAATTTAATTTTAATATTTTTACATTTTTTGATTAAAACAGATTCTAATTGATTGTTTGTATCGGGAAACGTGGAGTGAAAGCCGTCCATTGTCAAGAAAAGATCATTTATAGTCACTCATGCCTAGAAAAGCCTTATTACTCGGTTTAAATGCCTTTATAATCCCATTATTGAATTTATTTTGAATTTTTTTTACATTTTTTGAGTAAAACAGATTGTAATTGATTGTTTGCCTCGGGAAACATGGAGCGAAAGCCATCCATAGTGAAGAAAAGTTCATTTATAGTCACTTATGCCTAGCAAAGCCTTATTACTCGGTTTAAATGCCTTTACAATCCCATTATTGAATTTATTTTGAATTGTTTTTACATTTTTTGATTAAAACAGATTGTAATTGATTGTTTGCCTCGGGAAACATGGAGCGAAACCCATCCATTGTCAAGAAAAGATCATTTATAGTCACTCATGCCTAGAAAAGCCTTATTACTCGGTTTAAATGCCTTTATAATCCCATTATTGAATTTATTTTGAATTGTTTTTATATTTTTTGATTAGAACAGATTGTAATTGATTGTTTGCCTCGGGAAACATGGAGCGAAAGCCATCCATAGTCAAGAAAAGTTCATTTATAGTAACTCATGCCTAGCAAAGCCTTATTACTCGGTTTAAATGCCTTTATAATCCCATTATTGAATTTATTTTGAATTTTTTTTACATTTTTTGATTAAAACATATTGTAATTGATTGTTTGCCTCGGGAAACATGGAGCGAAAGCCATCCATTGTCAAGAAAAGATCATTTATAGCCACTCATGCCTAGAAAAGCCTTATTACTCGGTTTAAATGCCTTTATAATCCCATTATTGAATTTATTTTGAATTTTTTTTACATTTTTTGAGTAAAACAGATTGTAATTGATTGTTTGCCTCGGGAAACATGGAGCGAAAGCCATCCATAGTGAAGAAAAGTTCATTTATAGTCACTTATGCCTAGCAAAGCCTTATTACTCGGTTTAAATGCCTTTACAATCCCATTATTGAATTTATTTTGAATTGTTTTTACATTTTTTGATTAAAACAGATTGTAATTGATTGTTTGCCTCGGGAAACATGGAGCGAAAGCCATCCATAGTGAAGAAAAGTTCATTTATAGTCACTTATGCCTAGCAAAGCCTTATTACTCGGTTTAAATGCCTTTATAATCCCATTATTGAATTTATTTTGAATTGTTTTTATATTTTTTGATTAAAACAGATTGTAATTGATTGTTTGCCGTGGGAAACATGGAGCGAAAGCCATCCATTGTCAAGAAAAGATCAATTATAGTCACTCATGCCTAGAAAAGCCTTATTACTCGGTTTAAATGCCTTTATAATCCCATTATTGAATTTATTTTGAATTGTTTTTACATTTTTTGATTAAAACATATTGTAATTGATTGTTTGCCTCGGGAAACATGGAGCGAAACCCTTCCATTTTCAAGAAAAGATCATTTATAGTCACTCATACCTAGAAAAGCCTCATTTCTCGGTTTAAATGCCTTTATAATCCCATTATTGAATTTATTTTCAATTTTTTTTCATTTTTTGATTAAAACACATTGTAATTGTTTGTTTGCCTCGGGAAACATGGAGCAAAACCCATC
The DNA here is from genome assembly GCF_053813885.1 of Theobroma cacao. Lineage (NCBI taxonomy): Eukaryota > Viridiplantae > Streptophyta > Magnoliopsida > Malvales > Malvaceae > Theobroma > Theobroma cacao. The sequence goes on along the minus strand of NC_142645.1, from coordinate 27,615,390 downwards.
CATTGTCAAGAATAGATCCTTTATAGTCACTTATGCCTAAAAAAGCCTTATTACTCGGTTTAAATGCCTTTATAATCCCATTATTGAATTTATTTTGAATTTTTTTTACATTTTTTGATTAAAACATATTGTAATTGATTGTTTGCCTCGGGAAACATGGAGCGAAAGCCATCCATTGTCAAGAAAAGATCATTTATAGTCACTCATGCCTAGAAAAGCCTTATTACTCGGTTTAAATGCCTTTATAATCCCATTATTGAATTTATTTTGAATTATTTTTACATTTTTTGATTACAACAGTTTGTAATTGATTGTTTGCCTCGGGAAACATGGAGCGAAAGCCATCCATTGTCAAGAAAAGATCATTTATAGTCACTCATGCCTAGAAAAGCCTTATTACTCGGTTTAAATGCTTTTTAAATCCCATGATTGAATTTATTTTGAATTGTTTTTACATTTTTTGATTAAAACAGATTGTAATTGATTGTTTGCCTCGGGAAACATGGAGCGAAAGCCATCCATTGTCAAGAAAAGATCATTTACAGTCACTCATGCCTAGAAACGCCTTATTACTTAGTTTAAATGCCTTTATAATCCCATTATTGAGTTTATTTTGAATTGTTTTTACATTTTTTGATTAAAATAGATTGTAATTGATTGTTTGCCTCGGGAAATATGGAGCGAAAGCCATCCATTGTCAAGAAAAGATCATTTATAGTCACTCATGCCTAGATAAGCCTTATTACTCGGTTTAAATGCCTTTATAATCCCATTATTTAATTTATTTTGAATTGTTTTTACATTTTTTGATTAAAACAGATTGTAATTGATTGTTTGCCTCGGGAAACATGGAGCGAAAGCCATCCATTTTCAAGAAAAGATCATTTGTAGTCACTCATGCCTAGAAAAGCCTTATTTCTCGGTTTAAATGCCTTTATAATCCCATTATTGAATTTATTTTGAATTTTTTTTACATTTTTTGATTAAAACATATTGTAATTGTTTGTTTGCCTCGGGAAACATGGAGCAAAAACCATCCATTGTCAAGAAAAGATCATTTATAGTCACTCATGCCTAGATAAGCCTTATTACTCGGTTTAATGGCCTTTATAATCCCATTATTGAATTTATTTTGAATTGTTTTTACATTTTTTGATTAAAACAGATTGTAATTGATTGTTTGCCTCGGGAAACATGGAGCGAAAGCCATCCATTTTTAAGAAAAGATCATTTATAGGCACTCATGCCTAGAAAAGCCTTATTTTTCGGTTTAATGGCCTTTATAATCCCATTATTGAATTTATTTTGAATTGTTTTTACATTTTTTGATTAAAACAGATTGTAATTGATTGTTTGCCTCGGGAAACATGGAGCGAAAGCCATCCATTGCCAAGAAAAGATCATTTATAGCCACTCATGCCTAGAAAAGCCTTATTACTCGGTTTAAATGCCTTTATAATCCCATTATTGAATTTATTTTGAATTGTTTTTATATTTTTTGATTAAAACAGATTGTAATTGATTGTTTGCCGTGGGAAACATGGAGCGAAAGCCATCCATTGTCAAGAAAAGATCATTTATAGTCACTCATGCCTAGAAAAGCCTTATTACTCAGTTTAAATGCCTTTATAATCCCATTATTGAATTTATGTTGAATTTTTTTTAAATTTTTTGATTAAAACAGATTGTAATTTATTATTTACCTCGGGAAACATGGAGCGAAAGCCATCCATAGTCAAGAAAAGTTCATTTATTGTCACTTACGCCTAGCAAAGCCTTATTACTCGGTTTAAAGGCCTTTATAATCCCATTATTGAATTTATTTTGAATTGTTTTTATATTTTTATATTAAAACAGATTGTAATTGATTGTTTGCCATGGGAAACATGGAGCGAAAGCCATCCATTGTCAATAAAACATCATTTATAGCCACTCATGCCTAGAAAAGCGTTATTACTCGGTTTAAATGCCTTTATAACCCCATTATTGAATTTATTTTGAATTTTTTTTACATTTTTTGATTAAAACATATTGTAATTGATTGTTTGCCTCGGGAAACGTGGAGCAAAAGCCATCCATTGTCAAGAATAGATCATTTATAGTCACTCATACCTAGAAAAGCCTTATTACTCGGTTTAAATGCTTTTATAATCCCATTATTGAATTTATTTTGAATTGTTACTACATTTTTTGATTAAAACAGATTGTAATTGATTGTTTGCCTCGGGAAACAAGGAGCGAAAGCCATCCATTGTCAAGAAAAGTTCATTTATAGTCACTCATGCCTAGAAAAGCCTTATTACTCGGTTTAAATGCCTTTATAATCCCATTAATGAAGTTATTTTGAATTGTTTTTATATTTTTTGATTAAAACTGATTGTAATTGATTGTTTGCCTTGGGAAACATGGAGCGAAAGCCATCCATCGTCAAGAAAAGTTCATTTATAGTCTCTCATGCCTAGAAAAGCCTTAATACTCGTTTTAAATGCTTTTATAATCCCATAATTGAATTTAATTTTAATATTTTTACATTTTTTGATTAAAACAGATTCTAATTGATTGTTTGTATCGGGAAACGTGGAGTGAAAGCCGTCCATTGTCAAGAAAAGATCATTTATAGTCACTCATGCCTAGAAAAGCCTTATTACTCGGTTTAAATGCCTTTATAATCCCATTATTGAATTTATTTTGAATTTTTTTTACATTTTTTGAGTAAAACAGATTGTAATTGATTGTTTGCCTCGGGAAACATGGAGCGAAAGCCATCCATAGTGAAGAAAAGTTCATTTATAGTCACTTATGCCTAGCAAAGCCTTATTACTCGGTTTAAATGCCTTTATAATCCCATTATTGAATTTATTTTGAATTGTTTTTATATTTTTTGATTAAAACAGATTGTAATTGATTGTTTGCCGTGGGAAACATGGAGCGAAAGCCATCCATTGTCAAGAAAAGATCAATTATAGTCACTCATGCCTAGAAAAGCCTTATTACTCGGTTTAAATGCCTTTATAATCCCATTATTGAATTTATTTTGAATTGTTTTTACATTTTTTGATTAAAACATATTGTAATTGATTGTTTGCCTCGGGAAACATGGAGCGAAACCCTTCCATTTTCAAGAAAAGATCATTTATAGTCACTCATACCTAGAAAAGCCTCATTTCTCGGTTTAAATGCCTTTATAATCCCATTATTGAATTTATTTTCAATTTTTTTTTCATTTTTTGATTAAAACACATTGTAATTGTTTGTTTGCCTCGGGAAACATGGAGCAAAACCCATCCATTGTCAAGAATAGATCCTTTATAGTCACTTATGCCTAAAAAAGCCTTATTACTCGGTTTAAATGCCTTTATAATCCCATTATTGAATTTATTTTGAATTTTTTTTACATTTTTTGATTAAAACATATTGTAATTGATTGTTTGCCTCGGGAAACATGGAGCGAAAGCCATCCATTGTCAAGAAAAGATCATTTATAGTCACTCATGCCTAGAAAAGCCTTATTACTCGGTTTAAATGCCTTTATAATCCCATTATTGAATTTATTTTGAATTATTTTTACATTTTTTGATTACAACAGTTTGTAATTGATTGTTTGTATCGGGAAACGTGGAGTGAAAGCCGTCCATTGTCAAGAAAAGATCATTTATAGTCACTCATGCCTAGAAAAGCCTTATTACTCGGTTTAAATGCCTTTATAATCCCATTATTGAATTTATTTTGAATTTTTTTTACATTTTTTGAGTAAAACAGATTGTAATTGATTGTTTGCCTCGGGAAACATGGAGCGAAAGCCATCCATAGTGAAGAAAAGTTCATTTATAGTCACTTATGCCTAGCAAAGCCTTATTACTCGGTTTAAATGCCTTTACAATCCCATTATTGAATTTATTTTGAATTGTTTTTACATTTTTTGATTAAAACAGATTGTAATTGATTGTTTGCCTCGGGAAACATGGAGCGAAACCCATCCATTGTCAAGAAAAGATCATTTATAGTCACTCATGCCTAGAAAAGCCTTATTACTCGGTTTAAATGCCTTTATAATCCCATTATTGAATTTATTTTGAATTGTTTTTATATTTTTTGATTAGAACAGATTGTAATTGATTGTTTGCCTCGGGAAACATGGAGCGAAAGCCATCCATAGTCAAGAAAAGTTCATTTATAGTAACTCATGCCTAGCAAAGCCTTATTACTCGGTTTAAATGCCTTTATAATCCCATTATTGAATTTATTTTGAATTGTTTTTACATTTTTTGATTAAAACAGATTGTAATTGATTGTTTGCCTCGGGAAACATGGAGCGAAACCCATCCATTGTCAAGAAAAGATCATTTATAGTCACTCATGCCTAGAAAAGCCTTATTACTCGGTTTAAATGCCTTTATAATCCCATTATTGAATTTATTTTGAATTTTTTTTACATTTTTTGAGTAAAACAGATTGTAATTGATTGTTTGCCTCGGGAAACATGGAGCGAAAGCCATCCATAGTGAAGAAAAGTTCATTTATAGTCACTTATGCCTAGCAAAGCCTTATTACTCGGTTTAAATGCCTTTACAATCCCATTATTGAATTTATTTTGAATTGTTTTTACATTTTTTGATTAAAACAGATTGTAATTGATTGTTTGCCTCGGGAAACATGGAGCGAAAGCCATCCATAGTGAAGAAAAGTTCATTTATAGTCACTTATGCCTAGCAAAGCCTTATTACTCGGTTTAAATGCCTTTATAATCCCATTATTGAATTTATTTTGAATTGTTTTTATATTTTTTGATTAAAACAGATTGTAATTGATTGTTTGCCGTGGGAAACATGGAGCGAAAGCCATCCATTGTCAAGAAAAGATCAATTATAGTCACTCATGCCTAGAAAAGCCTTATTACTCGGTTTAAATGCCTTTATAATCCCATTATTGAATTTATTTTGAATTGTTTTTACATTTTTTGATTAAAACATATTGTAATTGATTGTTTGCCTCGGGAAACATGGAGCGAAACCCTTCCATTTTCAAGAAAAGATCATTTATAGTCACTCATACCTAGAAAAGCCTCATTTCTCGGTTTAAATGCCTTTATAATCCTATTATTGAATTTATTTTCAATTTTTTTTTCATTTTTTGATTAAAACACATTGTAATTGTTTGTTTGCCTCGGGAAACATGGAGCAAAACCCATCCATTGTCAAGAATAGATCCTTTATAGTCACTTATGCCTAAAAAAGCCTTATTACTCGGTTTAAATGCCTTTATAATCCCATTATTGAATTTATTTTGAATTTTTTTTACATTTTTTGATTAAAACATATTGTAATTGATTGTTTGCCTCGGGAAACATGGAGCGAAAGCCATCCATTGTCAAGAAAAGATCATTTATAGTCACTCATGCCTAGAAAAGCCTTATTACTCGGTTTAAATGCCTTTATAATCCCATTATTGAATTTATTTTGAATTATTTTTACATTTTTTGATTACAACAGTTTGTAATTGATTGTTTGCCTCGGGAAACATGGAGCGAAAGCCATCCATTGTCAAGAAAAGATCATTTATAGTCACTCATGCCTAGAAAAGCCTTATTACTCGGTTTAAATGCCTTTATAATCTCATTATTGAATTTATTTTGAATTTTTTTACATTTTTTGATTAAAACATATTGTAATTGATTGTTTGCCTCGGGAAACATGGAGCAAAAGCCATCCATTGTCAAGAAAAGATCATTTATAGTCACTCATGCCTAGAAAAGCCTTACTACTTAGATTAAATGCTTTATAATCCCATTATTGAATTTATTTTGAATTGTTTTTACATTTTTGATTAAAACAGATTGTAATTGATTGTTTGCCTCGGGAAACATTGAGCGAAAGCCATCCATTGTCAAGAAAAGATCATTTATAGTCACTCATGCCTAGAAAAGCCTTATTACTCGGTTTAAATGCCTTTATAATCTCATTATTGAATTTATTTTGAATTTTTTTACATTTTTTGATTAAAACATATTGTAATTGATTGTTTGCCTCGGGAAACATGGAGCAAAAGCCATCCATTGTCAAGAAAAGATCATTTATAGTCACTCATGCCTAGAAAAGCCTTACTACTTAGATTAAATGCTTTATAATCCCATTATTGAATTTATTTTGAATTGTTTTTACATTTTTGATTAAAACAGATTGTAATTGATTGTTTGCCTCGGGAAACATTGAGCGAAAGCCATCCATTGTCAAGAAAAGATCATTTATAGTCACTCATGCCTAGAAAAGCCTTATTACTCGGTTTAAATGCCTTTATAATCCCATTATTGAATTTATTTTGAATTTTTTTTACATTTTTTGAATAAAACATATTGTAATTGATTGTTTGCCTCGGGAAACATGGAGCAAAACCCATCCATTGTCAAGAATAGATCATTTATAGTCACTTATGCCTAAAAAAGCCTTATTACTCGGTTTAAATGCTTTTATAATCCCATCATTGAATTTATTTTGAATTGTTTTTCAATTTTATGATTAAAACAAATTGTAATTGATTGTTTGCCTCAGGAAATATGGAGCTAAAGCCATCCATTGTCAAGAAAAGATCATTTATAGTCACTCATGCCTAGAAAAGCCTTATTACTTAGTTTAAATGCCTTTATAATCCCATTATTGAATTTATTTTGAATTTTTTTTACATTTTTTGAATAAAACATATTGTAATTGATTGTTTGCCTCGGGAAACATGGAGCAAAACCCATCCATTGTCAAGAATAGATCATTTATAGTCACTTATGCCTAAAAAAGCCTTATTACTCGGTTTAAATGCTTTTATAATCCCATCATTGAATTTATTTTGAATTGTTTTTCAATTTTATGATTAAAACAAATTGTAATTGATTGTTTGCCTCGGGAAACATGGAGCTAAAGCCATCCATTGTCAAGAAAAGATCATTTATAGTCACTCATGCCTAGAAAAGCCTTATTACTTAGTTTAAATGCTTTATAATCCCATTATTGAATTTATTTTGAATTGTTTTTACATTTTTGATTAAAACAGATTGTAATTGATTGTTTGCCTCGGGAAACATGGAGCGAAAGCCATCCATTGTCAAGAAAAGATCATTTATAGTCACTCATGCCTAGAAAAGCCTTATTACTCGGTTTAAATGCCTTTATAATCCCATTATTGAATTTATTTTGAATTTTTTTTACATTTTTTGAATAAAACATATTGTAATTGATTGTTTGCCTCGGGAAACATGGAGCGAAAGCCATCCATTGTCAAGAAAAGATCATTTATAGTCACTCATGCCTAGAAAAGCCTTATTACTCGGTTTAAATGCCTTTATAATCCCATTATTGAATTTATTTTGAATTATTTTTACATTTTTTGATTACAACAGTTTGTAATTGATTGTTTGCCTCGGGAAACATGGAGCGAAAGCCATCCATTGTCAAGAAAAGATCATTTATAGTCACTCATGCCTAGAAAAGCCTTATTACTCGGTTTAAATGCCTTTATAATCTCATTATTGAATTTATTTTGAATTGTTTTTACATTTTTTGATTAAAACAGATTGTAATTGATTGTTTGCCTCGGGAAACATGGAGCGAAAGCCATCCATTGTCAAGAAAAGATCATTTACAGTCACTCATGCCTAGAAACGCCTTATTACTTAGTTTAAATGCCTTTATAATCCCATTATTGAGTTTATTTTGAATTGTTTTTACATTTTTTGATTAAAATAGATTGTAATTGATTGTTTGCCTCGGGAAATATGGAGCGAAAGCCATCCATTGTCAAGAAAAGATCATTTATAGTCACTCATGCCTAGATAAGCCTTATTACTCGGTTTAAATGCCTTTATAATCCCATTATTTAATTTATTTTGAATTGTTTTTACATTTTTTGATTAAAACAGATTGTAATTGATTGTTTGCCTCGGGAAACATGGAGCGAAAGCCATCCATTTTCAAGAAAAGATCATTTGTAGTCACTCATGCCTAGAAAAGCCTTATTTCTCGGTTTAAATGCCTTTATAATCCCATTATTGAATTTATTTTGAATTTTTTTTACATTTTTTGATTAAAACATATTGTAATTGTTTGTTTGCCTCGGGAAACATGGAGCAAAAACCATCCATTGTCAAGAAAAGATCATTTATAGTCACTCATGCCTAGATAAGCCTTATTACTCGGTTTAATGGCCTTTATAATCCCATTATTGAATTTATTTTGAATTGTTTTTACATTTTTTGATTAAAACAGATTGTAATTGATTGTTTGCCTCGGGAAACATGGAGCGAAAGCCATCCATTTTTAAGAAAAGATCATTTATAGGCACTCATGCCTAGAAAAGCCTTATTTTTCGGTTTAATGGCCTTTATAATCCCATTATTGAATTTATTTTGAATTGTTTTTACATTTTTTGATTAAAACAGATTGTAATTGATTGTTTGCCTCGGGAAACATGGAGCGAAAGCCATCCATTGTCAAGAAAAGATCATTTATAGCCACTCATGCCTAGAAAAGCCTTATTACTCGGTTTAAATGCCTTTATAATCCCATTATTGAATTTATTTTGAATTGTTTTTATATTTTTTGATTAAAACAGATTGTAATTGATTGTTTGCCGTGGGAAACATGGAGCGAAAGCCATCCATTGTCAAGAAAAGATCATTTATAGTCACTCATGCCTAGAAAAGCCTTATTACTCAGTTTAAATGCCTTTATAATCCCATTATTGAATTTATGTTGAATTTTTTTTAAATTTTTTGATTAAAACAGATTGTAATTTATTATTTACCTCGGGAAACATGGAGCGAAAGCCATCCATAGTCAAGAAAAGTTCATTTATTGTCACTTACGCCTAGCAAAGCCTTATTACTCGGTTTAAAGGCCTTTATAATCCCATTATTGAATTTATTTTGAATTGTTTTTATATTTTTATATTAAAACAGATTGTAATTGATTGTTTGCCATGGGAAACATGGAGCGAAAGCCATCCATTGTCAATAAAACATCATTTATAGCCACTCATGCCTAGAAAAGCGTTATTACTCGGTTTAAATGCCTTTATAACCCCATTATTGAATTTATTTTGAATTTTTTTTACATTTTTTGATTAAAACATATTGTAATTGATTGTTTGCCTCGGGAAACGTGGAGCAAAAGCCATCCATTGTCAAGAATAGATCATTTATAGTCACTCATACCTAGAAAAGCCTTATTACTCGGTTTAAATGCTTTTATAATCCCATTATTGAATTTATTTTGAATTGTTACTACATTTTTTGATTAAAACAGATTGTAATTGATTGTTTGCCTCGGGAAACAAGGAGCGAAAGCCATCCATTGTCAAGAAAAGTTCATTTATAGTCACTCATGCCTAGAAAAGCCTTATTACTCGGTTTAAATGCCTTTATAATCCCATTAATGAAGTTATTTTGAATTGTTTTTATATTTTTTGATTAAAACTGATTGTAATTGATTGTTTGCCTTGGGAAACATGGAGCGAAAGCCATCCATCGTCAAGAAAAGTTCATTTATAGTCTCTCATGCCTAGAAAAGCCTTAATACTCGTTTTAAATGCTTTTATAATCCCATAATTGAATTTAATTTTAATATTTTTACATTTTTTGATTAAAACAGATTCTAATTGATTGTTTGTATCGGGAAACGTGGAGTGAAAGCCGTCCATTGTCAAGAAAAGATCATTTATAGTCACTCATGCCTAGAAAAGCCTTATTACTCGGTTTAAATGCCTTTATAATCCCATTATTGAATTTATTTTGAATTTTTTTTACATTTTTTGAGTAAAACAGATTGTAATTGATTGTTTGCCTCGGGAAACATGGAGCGAAAGCCATCCATAGTGAAGAAAAGTTCATTTATAGTCACTTATGCCTAGCAAAGCCTTATTACTCGGTTTAAATGCCTTTACAATCCCATTATTGAATTTATTTTGAATTGTTTTTACATTTTTTGATTAAAACAGATTGTAATTGATTGTTTGCCTCGGGAAACATGGAGCGAAACCCATCCATTGTCAAGAAAAGATCATTTATAGTCACTCATGCCTAGAAAAGCCTTATTACTCGGTTTAAATGCCTTTATAATCCCATTATTGAATTTATTTTGAATTGTTTTTATATTTTTTGATTAGAACAGATTGTAATTGATTGTTTGCCTCGGGAAACATGGAGCGAAAGCCATCCATAGTCAAGAAAAGTTCATTTATAGTAACTCATGCCTAGCAAAGCCTTATTACTCGGTTTAAATGCCTTTATAATCCCATTATTGAATTTATTTTGAATTTTTTTTACATTTTTTGATTAAAACATATTGTAATTGATTGTTTGCCTCGGGAAACATGGAGCGAAAGCCATCCATTGTCAAGAAAAGATCATTTATAGCCACTCATGCCTAGAAAAGCCTTATTACTCGGTTTAAATGCCTTTATAATCCCATTATTGAATTTATTTTGAATTTTTTTTACATTTTTTGAGTAAAACAGATTGTAATTGATTGTTTGCCTCGGGAAACATGGAGCGAAAGCCATCCATAGTGAAGAAAAGTTCATTTATAGTCACTTATGCCTAGCAAAGCCTTATTACTCGGTTTAAATGCCTTTACAATCCCATTATTGAATTTATTTTGAATTGTTTTTACATTTTTTGATTAAAACAGATTGTAATTGATTGTTTGCCTCGGGAAACATGGAGCGAAAGCCATCCATAGTGAAGAAAAGTTCATTTATAGTCACTTATGCCTAGCAAAGCCTTATTACTCGGTTTAAATGCCTTTATAATCCCATTATTGAATTTATTTTGAATTGTTTTTATATTTTTTGATTAAAACAGATTGTAATTGATTGTTTGCCGTGGGAAACATGGAGCGAAAGCCATCCATTGTCAAGAAAAGATCAATTATAGTCACTCATGCCTAGAAAAGCCTTATTACTCGGTTTAAATGCCTTTATAATCCCATTATTGAATTTATTTTGAATTGTTTTTACATTTTTTGATTAAAACATATTGTAATTGATTGTTTGCCTCGGGAAACATGGAGCGAAACCCTTCCATTTTCAAGAAAAGATCATTTATAGTCACTCATACCTAGAAAAGCCTCATTTCTCGGTTTAAATGCCTTTATAATCCCATTATTGAATTTATTTTCAATTTTTTTTCATTTTTTGATTAAAACACATTGTAATTGTTTGTTTGCCTCGGGAAACATGGAGCAAAACCCATCCATTGTCAAGAATAGATCCTTTATAGTCACTTATGCCTAAAAAAGCCTTATTACTCGGTTTAAATGCCTTTATAATCCCATTATTGAATTTATTTTGAATTTTTTTTACATTTTTTGATTAAAACATATTGTAATTGATTGTTTGCCTCGGGAAACATGGAGCGAAAGCCATCCATTGTCAAGAAAAGATCATTTATAGTCACTCATGCCTAGAAAAGCCTTATTACTCGGTTTAAATGCCTTTATAATCCCATTATTGAATTTATTTTGAATTATTTTTACATTTTTTGATTACAACAGTTTGTAATTGATTGTTTGCCTCGGGAAACATGGAGCGAAAGCCATCCATTGTCAAGAAAAGATCATTTATAGTCACTCATGCCTAGAAAAGCCTTATTACTCGGTTTAAATGCTTTTTAAATCCCATGATTGAATTTATTTTGAATTGTTTTTACATTTTTTGATTAAAACAGATTGTAATTGATTGTTTGCCTCGGGAAACATGGAGCGAAAGCCATCCATTGTCAAGAAAAGATCATTTACAGTCACTCATGCCTAGAAACGCCTTATTACTTAGTTTAAATGCCTTTATAATCCCATTATTGAGTTTATTTTGAATTGTTTTTACATTTTTTGATTAAAATAGATTGTAATTGATTGTTTGCCTCGGGAAATATGGAGCGAAAGCCATCCATTGTCAAGAAAAGATCATTTATAGTCACTCATGCCTAGATAAGCCTTATTACTCGGTTTAAATGCCTTTATAATCCCATTATTTAATTTATTTTGAATTGTTTTTACATTTTTTGATTAAAACAGATTGTAATTGATTGTTTGCCTCGGGAAACATGGAGCGAAAGCCATCCATTTTCAAGAAAAGATCATTTGTAGTCACTCATGCCTAGAAAAGCCTTATTTCTCGGTTTAAATGCCTTTATAATCCCATTATTGAATTTATTTTGAATTTTTTTTACATTTTTTGATTAAAACATATTGTAATTGTTTGTTTGCCTCGGGAAACATGGAGCAAAAACCATCCATTGTCAAGAAAAGATCATTTATAGTCACTCATGCCTAGATAAGCCTTATTACTCGGTTTAATGGCCTTTATAATCCCATTATTGAATTTATTTTGAATTGTTTTTACATTTTTTGATTAAAACAGATTGTAATTGATTGTTTGCCTCGGGAAACATGGAGCGAAAGCCATCCATTTTTAAGAAAAGATCATTTATAGGCACTCATGCCTAGAAAAGCCTTATTTTTCGGTTTAATGGCCTTTATAATCCCATTATTGAATTTATTTTGAATTGTTTTTACATTTTTTGATTAAAACAGATTGTAATTGATTGTTTGCCTCGGGAAACATGGAGCGAAAGCCATCCATTGCCAAGAAAAGATCATTTATAGCCACTCATGCCTAGAAAAGCCTTATTACTCGGTTTAAATGCCTTTATAATCCCATTATTGAATTTATTTTGAATTGTTTTTATATTTTTTGATTAAAACAGATTGTAATTGATTGTTTGCCGTGGGAAACATGGAGCGAAAGCCATCCATTGTCAAGAAAAGATCATTTATAGTCACTCATGCCTAGAAAAGCCTTATTACTCAGTTTAAATGCCTTTATAATCCCATTATTGAATTTATGTTGAATTTTTTTTAAATTTTTTGATTAAAACAGATTGTAATTTATTATTTACCTCGGGAAACATGGAGCGAAAGCCATCCATAGTCAAGAAAAGTTCATTTATTGTCACTTACGCCTAGCAAAGCCTTATTACTCGGTTTAAAGGCCTTTATAATCCCATTATTGAATTTATTTTGAATTGTTTTTATATTTTTATATTAAAACAGATTGTAATTGATTGTTTGCCATGGGAAACATGGAGCGAAAGCCATCCATTGTCAATAAAACATCATTTATAGCCACTCATGCCTAGAAAAGCGTTATTACTCGGTTTAAATGCCTTTATAACCCCATTATTGAATTTATTTTGAATTTTTTTTACATTTTTTGATTAAAACATATTGTAATTGATTGTTTGCCTCGGGAAACGTGGAGCAAAAGCCATCCATTGTCAAGAATAGATCATTTATAGTCACTCATACCTAGAAAAGCCTTATTACTCGGTTTAAATGCTTTTATAATCCCATTATTGAATTTATTTTGAATTGTTACTACATTTTTTGATTAAAACAGATTGTAATTGATTGTTTGCCTCGGGAAACAAGGAGCGAAAGCCATCCATTGTCAAGAAAAGTTCATTTATAGTCACTCATGCCTAGAAAAGCCTTATTACTCGGTTTAAATGCCTTTATAATCCCATTAATGAAGTTATTTTGAATTGTTTTTATATTTTTTGATTAAAACTGATTGTAATTGATTGTTTGCCTTGGGAAACATGGAGCGAAAGCCATCCATCGTCAAGAAAAGTTCATTTATAGTCTCTCATGCCTAGAAAAGCCTTAATACTCGTTTTAAATGCTTTTATAATCCCATAATTGAATTTAATTTTAATATTTTTACATTTTTTGATTAAAACAGATTCTAATTGATTGTTTGTATCGGGAAACGTGGAGTGAAAGCCGTCCATTGTCAAGAAAAGATCATTTATAGTCACTCATGCCTAGAAAAGCCTTATTACTCGGTTTAAATGCCTTTATAATCCCATTATTGAATTTATTTTGAATTTTTTTTACATTTTTTGAGTAAAACAGATTGTAATTGATTGTTTGCCTCGGGAAACATGGAGCGAAAGCCATCCATAGTGAAGAAAAGTTCATTTATAGTCACTTATGCCTAGCAAAGCCTTATTACTCGGTTTAAATGCCTTTATAATCCCATTATTGAATTTATTTTGAATTGTTTTTATATTTTTTGATTAAAACAGATTGTAATTGATTGTTTGCCGTGGGAAACATGGAGCGAAAGCCATCCATTGTCAAGAAAAGATCAATTATAGTCACTCATGCCTAGAAAAGCCTTATTACTCGGTTTAAATGCCTTTATAATCCCATTATTGAATTTATTTTGAATTGTTTTTACATTTTTTGATTAAAACATATTGTAATTGATTGTTTGCCTCGGGAAACATGGAGCGAAACCCTTCCATTTTCAAGAAAAGATCATTTATAGTCACTCATACCTAGAAAAGCCTCATTTCTCGATTTAAATGCCTTTATAATCCCATTATTGAATTTATTTTCAATTTTTTTTTCATTTTTTGATTAAAACACATTGTAATTGTTTGTTTGCCTCGGGAAACATGGAGCAAAACCCATCCATTGTCAAGAATAGATCCTTTATAGTCACTTATGCCTAAAAAAGCCTTATTACTCGGTTTAAATGCCTTTATAATCCCATTATTGAATTTATTTTGAATTTTTTTTACATTTTTTGATTAAAACATATTGTAATTGATTGTTTGCCTCGGGAAACATGGAGCGAAAGCCATCCATTGTCAAGAAAAGATCATTTATAGTCACTCATGCCTAGAAAAGCCTTATTACTCGGTTTAAATGCCTTTATAATCCCATTATTGAATTTATTTTGAATTATTTTTACATTTTTTGATTACAACAGTTTGTAATTGATTGTTTGTATCGGGAAACGTGGAGTGAAAGCCGTCCATTGTCAAGAAAAGATCATTTATAGTCACTCATGCCTAGAAAAGCCTTATTACTCGGTTTAAATGCCTTTATAATCCCATTATTGAATTTATTTTGAATTTTTTTTACATTTTTTGAGTAAAACAGATTGTAATTGATTGTTTGCCTCGGGAAACATGGAGCGAAAGCCATCCATAGTGAAGAAAAGTTCATTTATAGTCACTTATGCCTAGCAAAGCCTTATTACTCGGTTTAAATGCCTTTACAATCCCATTATTGAATTTATTTTGAATTGTTTTTACATTTTTTGATTAAAACAGATTGTAATTGATTGTTTGCCTCGGGAAACATGGAGCGAAACCCATCCATTGTCAAGAAAAGATCATTTATAGTCACTCATGCCTAGAAAAGCCTTATTACTCGGTTTAAATGCCTTTATAATCCCATTATTGAATTTATTTTGAATTGTTTTTATATTTTTTGATTAGAACAGATTGTAATTGATTGTTTGCCTCGGGAAACATGGAGCGAAAGCCATCCATAGTCAAGAAAAGTTCATTTATAGTAACTCATGCCTAGCAAAGCCTTATTACTCGGTTTAAATGCCTTTATAATCCCATTATTGAATTTATTTTGAATTGTTTTTACATTTTTTGATTAAAACAGATTGTAATTGATTGTTTGCCTCGGGAAACATGGAGCGAAACCCATCCATTGTCAAGAAAAGATCATTTATAGTCACTCATGCCTAGAAAAGCCTTATTACTCGGTTTAAATGCCTTTATAATCCCATTATTGAATTTATTTTGAATTTTTTTTACATTTTTTGAGTAAAACAGATTGTAATTGATTGTTTGCCTCGGGAAACATGGAGCGAAAGCCATCCATAGTGAAGAAAAGTTCATTTATAGTCACTTATGCCTAGCAAAGCCTTATTACTCGGTTTAAATGCCTTTACAATCCCATTATTGAATTTATTTTGAATTGTTTTTACATTTTTTGATTAAAACAGATTGTAATTGATTGTTTGCCTCGGGAAACATGGAGCGAAAGCCATCCATAGTGAAGAAAAGTTCATTTATAGTCACTTATGCCTAGCAAAGCCTTATTACTCGGTTTAAATGCCTTTATAATCCCATTATTGAATTTATTTTGAATTGTTTTTATATTTTTTGATTAAAACAGATTGTAATTGATTGTTTGCCGTGGGAAACATGGAGCGAAAGCCATCCATTGTCAAGAAAAGATCAATTATAGTCACTCATGCCTAGAAAAGCCTTATTACTCGGTTTAAATGCCTTTATAATCCCATTATTGAATTTATTTTGAATTGTTTTTACATTTTTTGATTAAAACATATTGTAATTGATTGTTTGCCTCGGGAAACATGGAGCGAAACCCTTCCATTTTCAAGAAAAGATCATTTATAGTCACTCATACCTAGAAAAGCCTCATTTCTCGGTTTAAATGCCTTTATAATCCTATTATTGAATTTATTTTCAATTTTTTTTTCATTTTTTGATTAAAACACATTGTAATTGTTTGTTTGCCTCGGGAAACATGGAGCAAAACCCATCCATTGTCAAGAATAGATCCTTTATAGTCACTTATGCCTAAAAAAGCCTTATTACTCGGTTTAAATGCCTTTATAATCCCATTATTGAATTTATTTTGAATTTTTTTTACATTTTTTGATTAAAACATATTGTAATTGATTGTTTGCCTCGGGAAACATGGAGCGAAAGCCATCCATTGTCAAGAAAAGATCATTTATAGTCACTCATGCCTAGAAAAGCCTTATTACTCGGTTTAAATGCCTTTATAATCCCATTATTGAATTTATTTTGAATTATTTTTACATTTTTTGATTACAACAGTTTGTAATTGATTGTTTGCCTCGGGAAACATGGAGCGAAAGCCATCCATTGTCAAGAAAAGATCATTTATAGTCACTCATGCCTAGAAAAGCCTTATTACTCGGTTTAAATGCCTTTATAATCTCATTATTGAATTTATTTTGAATTTTTTTACATTTTTTGATTAAAACATATTGTAATTGATTGTTTGCCTCGGGAAACATGGAGCAAAAGCCATCCATTGTCAAGAAAAGATCATTTATAGTCACTCATGCCTAGAAAAGCCTTACTACTTAGATTAAATGCTTTATAATCCCATTATTGAATTTATTTTGAATTGTTTTTACATTTTTGATTAAAACAGATTGTAATTGATTGTTTGCCTCGGGAAACATTGAGCGAAAGCCATCCATTGTCAAGAAAAGATCATTTATAGTCACTCATGCCTAGAAAAGCCTTATTACTCGGTTTAAATGCCTTTATAATCCCATTATTGAATTTATTTTGAATTTTTTTTACATTTTTTGAATAAAACATATTGTAATTGATTGTTTGCCTCGGGAAACATGGAGCAAAACCCATCCATTGTCAAGAATAGATCATTTATAGTCACTTATGCCTAAAAAAGCCTTATTACTCGGTTTAAATGCTTTTATAATCCCATCATTGAATTTATTTTGAATTGTTTTTCAATTTTATGATTAAAACAAATTGTAATTGATTGTTTGCCTCAGGAAATATGGAGCTAAAGCCATCCATTGTCAAGAAAAGATCATTTATAGTCACTCATGCCTAGAAAAGCCTTATTACTTAGTTTAAATGCCTTTATAATCCCATTATTGAATTTATTTTGAATTTTTTTTACATTTTTTGAATAAAACATATTGTAATTGATTGTTTGCCTCGGGAAACATGGAGCAAAACCCATCCATTGTCAAGAATAGATCATTTATAGTCACTTATGCCTAAAAAAGCCTTATTACTCGGTTTAAATGCTTTTATAATCCCATCATTGAATTTATTTTGAATTGTTTTTCAATTTTATGATTAAAACAAATTGTAATTGATTGTTTGCCTCGGGAAACATGGAGCTAAAGCCATCCATTGTCAAGAAAAGATCATTTATAGTCACTCATGCCTAGAAAAGCCTTATTACTTAGTTTAAATGCTTTATAATCCCATTATTGAATTTATTTTGAATTGTTTTTACATTTTTGATTAAAACAGATTGTAATTGATTGTTTGCCTCGGGAAACATGGAGCGAAAGCCATCAATTGTCAAGAAAAGATCATTTATAGTCACTCATGCCTAGAAAAGCCTTATTACTCGGTTTAAATGCCTTTATAATCCCATTATTGAATTTATTTTGAATTTTTTTTACATTTTTTGAATAAAACATATTGTAATTGATTGTTTGCCTCGGGAAACATGGAGCAAAACCCATCCATTGTCAAGAATAGATCATTTATAGTCACTTATGCCTAAAAAAGCCTTATTACTCGGTTTAAATGCTTTTATAATCCCATCATTGAATTTATTTTGAATTGTTTTTCAATTTTATGATTAAAACAAATTGTAATTGATTGTTTGCCTCGGGAAACATGGAGCTAAAGCCATCCATTGTCAAGAAAAGATCATTTATAGTCACTCATGCCTAGAAAAGCCTTATTACTTAGTTTAAATGCCTTTATAATCCCATTATTGAATTTATTTTGAATTGTTTTTACATTTTTTATTAAAACAGATTGTAATTGATTGTTTGCCTCGGGAAATATGGAGCGAAAGCCATCCATTGTCAAGAAAAGATCATTTATAGGCACTCATTCCTAGAAAAGCCTTATTTCTCGGTTTAAATGCTTTTATAATCCCATTATTGAATTTATTTTGAATTGTTTTTACATTTTTTGATTAAAACAGATTGTAATTGATTGTTTGCCTCGGGAAACATGGAGCGAAAGCCATCCATTGTCAAGAAAAGATCATTTATAGCCACTCATGCCTAGAAAAGCCTTATTACTCGGTTTAAATGCCTTTATAATCCCATTATTGAATTTATTTTGAATTGTTTTTATATTTTTTGATTAAAACAGATTGTAATTGATTGTTTGCCGTGGGAAACATGGAGCGAAAGCCATCCATTGTCAAGAAAAGATCATTTATAGTCACTCATGCCTAGAAAAGCCTTATTACTCAGTTTAAATGCCTTTATAATCCCATTATTGAATTTATGTTGAATTTTTTTTAAATTTTTTGATTAAAACAGATTGTAATTTATTATTTACCTCGGGAAACATGGAGCGAAAGCCATCCATAGTCAAGAAAAGTTCATTTATTGTCACTTACGCCTAGCAAAGCCTTATTACTCGGTTTAAAGGCCTTTATAATCCCATTATTGAATTTATTTTGAATTGTTTTTATATTTTTATATTAAAACAGATTGTAATTGATTGTTTGCCATGGGAAACATGGAGCGAAAGCCATCCATTGTCAATAAAACATCATTTATAGCCACTCATGCCTAGAAAAGCGTTATTACTCGGTTTAAATGCCTTTATAACCCCATTATTGAATTTATTTTGAATTTTTTTTACATTTTTTGATTAAAACATATTGTAATTGATTGTTTGCCTCGGGAAACGTGGAGCAAAAGCCATCCATTGTCAAGAATAGATCATTTATAGTCACTCATACCTAGAAAAGCCTTATTACTCGGTTTAAATGCTTTTATAATCCCATTATTGAATTTATTTTGAATTGTTACTACATTTTTTGATTAAAACAGATTGTAATTGATTGTTTGCCTCGGGAAACAAGGAGCGAAAGCCATCCATTGTCAAGAAAAGTTCATTTATAGTCACTCATGCCTAGAAAAGCCTTATTACTCGGTTTAAATGCCTTTATAATCCCATTAATGAAGTTATTTTGAATTGTTTTTATATTTTTTGATTAAAACTGATTGTAATTGATTGTTTGCCTTGGGAAACATGGAGCGAAAGCCATCCATCGTCAAGAAAAGTTCATTTATAGTCTCTCATGCCTAGAAAAGCCTTAATACTCGTTTTAAATGCTTTTATAATCCCATAATTGAATTTAATTTTAATATTTTTACATTTTTTGATTAAAACAGATTCTAATTGATTGTTTGTATCGGGAAACGTGGAGTGAAAGCCGTCCATTGTCAAGAAAAGATCATTTATAGTCACTCATGCCTAGAAAAGCCTTATTACTCGGTTTAAATGCCTTTATAATCCCATTATTGAATTTATTTTGAATTTTTTTTACATTTTTTGAGTAAAACAGATTGTAATTGATTGTTTGCCTCGGGAAACATGGAGCGAAAGCCATCCATAGTGAAGAAAAGTTCATTTATAGTCACTTATGCCTAGCAAAGCCTTATTACTCGGTTTAAATGCCTTTACAATCCCATTATTGAATTTATTTTGAATTGTTTTTACATTTTTTGATTAAAACAGATTGTAATTGATTGTTTGCCTCGGGAAACATGGAGCGAAACCCATCCATTGTCAAGAAAAGATCATTTATAGTCACTCATGCCTAGAAAAGCCTTATTACTCGGTTTAAATGCCTTTATAATCCCATTATTGAATTTATTTTGAATTGTTTTTATATTTTTTGATTAGAACAGATTGTAATTGATTGTTTGCCTCGGGAAACATGGAGCGAAAGCCATCCATAGTCAAGAAAAGTTCATTTATAGTAACTCATGCCTAGCAAAGCCTTATTACTCGGTTTAAATGCCTTTATAATCCCATTATTGAATTTATTTTGAATTTTTTTTACATTTTTTGATTAAAACATATTGTAATTGATTGTTTGCCTCGGGAAACATGGAGCGAAAGCCATCCATTGTCAAGAAAAGATCATTTATAGCCACTCATGCCTAGAAAAGCCTTATTACTCGGTTTAAATGCCTTTATAATCCCATTATTGAATTTATTTTGAATTTTTTTTACATTTTTTGAGTAAAACAGATTGTAATTGATTGTTTGCCTCGGGAAACATGGAGCGAAAGCCATCCATAGTGAAGAAAAGTTCATTTATAGTCACTTATGCCTAGCAAAGCCTTATTACTCGGTTTAAATGCCTTTACAATCCCATTATTGAATTTATTTTGAATTGTTTTTACATTTTTTGATTAAAACAGATTGTAATTGATTGTTTGCCTCGGGAAACATGGAGCGAAAGCCATCCATAGTGAAGAAAAGTTCATTTATAGTCACTTATGCCTAGCAAAGCCTTATTACTCGGTTTAAATGCCTTTATAATCCCATTATTGAATTTATTTTGAATTGTTTTTACATTTTTTGATTAAAACAGATTGTAATTGATTGTTTGCCTAGGGAAACATGGAGCGAAAGCCATCCATTGTCAAGAAAAGATCATTTATAGTCACTCATGCCTAGAAAAGCCTTATTACTCGGTTTAAATGCCTTTATAATCCCATTATTGAATTTATTTTGAATTGTTTTTATATTTTTTGATTAGAACAGATTGTAATTGATTGTTTGCCTCGGGAAACATGGAGCGAAAGCCATCCATAGTGAAGAAAAGTTCATTTATAGTCACTTATGCCTAGCAAAGCCTTATTACTCGGTTTAAATGCCTTTATAATCCCATTATTGAATTTATTTTGAATTGTTTTTACATTTTTTGATTAAAACAGATTGTAATTGATTGTTTGCCTCGGGAAACATGGAGCGAAAGCCATCCATTTTCAAGAAAAGATCATTTATAGTCACTCATTCCTAGAAAAGCCTCATTTCTCGGTTTTAATGCCGTTATAATCCCATTATTGAATTTATTTTCAATTTTTTTTACATTTTTTGATTAAAACAGATTGTAATTGATTGTTTGCCTCGGGAAACATGGAGCGAAAGCCATCCATAGTGAAGAAAAGTTCATATATAGTCACTTATGCCTAGCAAAGCTTTATTACTCGGTTTAAATGCCTTTATAATCCCATTATTGAATTTATTTTGAATTGTTTTTACATTTTTTGATTAAAACAGATTGTAATTGATTGTTTGCCTCGGGAAACATGGAGCGAAAGCCATCCATTGTCAAGAAAAGATCATTTATAGTCACTCATGCCTAGAAAAGCCTTATTACTCGGTTTAAATGCCTTTATAATCCCATTATTGAATTTATTTTGAATTGTTTTTATATTTTTTGATTAGAACAGATTGTAATTGATTGTTTGCCTCGGGAAACATGGAGCGAAAGCCATCCATAGTCAAGAAAAGTTCATTTATAGTAACTCATGCCTAGCAAAGCCTTATTACTCGGTTTAAATGCCTTTATAATCCCATTATTGAATTTATTTTGAATTTTTTTTACATTTTTTGATTAAAACAGATTGTAATTGATTGTTTGCCTCGGGAAACATGGAGCGAAAGCCATCCATAGTGAAGAAAAGTTCATTTATAGTCACTTATGCCTAGCAAAGCCTTATTACTCGGTTTAAATGCCTTTATAATCCCATTATTGAATTTATTTTGAATTGTTTTTACATTTTTTGATTAAAACAGATTGTAATTGATTGTTTGCCTCGGGAAACATGGAGCGAAAGCCATCCATTT
Source organism: Theobroma cacao (assembly GCF_053813885.1). Lineage (NCBI taxonomy): Eukaryota > Viridiplantae > Streptophyta > Magnoliopsida > Malvales > Malvaceae > Theobroma > Theobroma cacao. Next base: position 27,593,087 of record NC_142645.1, on the reverse strand, counting down.
TCAAGAAAAGATCATTTATAGTCACTCATGCCTAGAAAAGCCTCATTTCTCGGTTTTAATGCCTTTATAATCCCATTATTGAATTTATTTTCATTTTTTTTTACATTTTTTGATTAAAACAGATTGTAATTGATTGTTTGCCTCGGGAAACATGGAGCGAAAGCCATCCATAGTGAAGAAAAGTTCATTTATAGTCACTTATGCCTAGCAAAGCCTTATTACTCGGTTTAAATGCCTTTATAATCCCATTATTGAATTTATTTTGAATTGTTTTTACATTTTTTGATTAAAACAGATTGTAATTGATTGTTTGCCTCGGGAAACATGGAGCGAAAGCCATCCATTTTCAAGAAAAGATCATGTATAGTCACTCATGCCTAGAAAAGCCTCATTTCTCGGTTTTAATGCCTTTATAATCCCATTATTGAATTTATTTTCATTTTTTTTTACATTTTTTGATTAAAACAGATTGTAATTGATTGTTTGCCTCGGGAAACATGGAGCGAAAGCCATCCATAGTGAAGAAAAGTTCATTTATAGTCACTTATGCCTAGCAAAGCCTTATTACTCGGTTTAAATGCCTTTATAATCCCATTATTGAATTTATTTTGAATTGTTTTTACATTTTTTGATTAAAACAGATTGTAATTGATTGTTTGCCTCGGGAAACATGGAGCGAAAGCCATCCATTTTCAAGAAAAGATCATGTATAGTCACTTATGCCTAGAAAAGCCTCATTTCTCGGTTTTAATGCCTTTATAATCCCATTATTGAATTTATTTTCAATTTTTTTTACATTTTTTGATTAAAACATATTGTAATTGTTCGTTTGCCTCGGGAAACATGGAGCAAAACCCATCCATTGTCAAGAATAGATCATTTATAGTCACTTATGCCTAAAAAAGCCTTATTACTCGGTTTAAATGCCTTTATAATCCCATTATTGAATTTATTTTGAATTTTTTTTACATTTTTTGATTAAAACATATTGTAATTGATTGTTTGCCTCGGGAAACATGGAGCGAAAGCCATCCATTGTCAAGAAAAGATCATTTATAGTCACTCATGCCTAGAAAAGCCTTATTACTCGGTTTAAATGCCTTTATAATCCCATTATTGAATTTATTTTGAATTGTTTTTACATTTTTTGATTAAAACAGATTGTAATTGATTGTTTGCCGTGGGAAACATGGAGCGAAAGCCATCCATTGTCAAGAAAAGATCATTTATAGTCACTCATGCCTAGCAAAGCCTTATTACTCGGTTTAAATGCCTTTATAATCCCATTATTGAATTTATTTTGAATTTTTTTTACATTTTTTGATTAAAAAAGATTGTAATTGATTGTTTACCTCGGGAAATATGGAGCGAAAGCCATCCATTGCCAAGAAAAGATCATTTATAGTCACTCATGCCTAGAAAAGCCTTATTACTCGGTTTAAATGCCTTTATAATCCCATTATTGAATTTATTTTGAATTGTTTTTATATTTTTTGATTAGAACAGATTGTAATTGATTGTTTGCCTCGGGAAACATGGAGCGAAAGCCATCCATAGTCAAGAAAAGTTCATTTATAGTCACTAATGCCTAGCAAAGCCTTATTACTCGGTTTAAATGCCTTTATAATCCCATTATTGAATTTATTTTGAATTGTTTTTATATTTTTTGATTAAAACAGATTGTAATTGATTGTTTGCCGTGGGAAAGATGGAGCGAAAGCCATCCATTGTCAAGAAAAGATCATTTATAGTCACTCATGCCTAGAAAAGCCTTATTACTCGGTTTAAATGCCTTTATAATCCCATTATTGAATTTATTTTGAATTGTTTTTACATTTTTTGATTAAAACAGATTGTAATTGATTGTTTGCCTCGGGAAACATGGAGCGAAAGCCATCCATTTTCAAGAAAAGATCATTTATAGTAACTCATGCCTAGAAAAGCCTCATTTCTCGGTTTTAATGCCTTTATAATCCCATTATTGAATTTATTTTCAATTTTTTTTACATTTTTTGATTAAAACATATTGTAATTGTTTGTTTGCCTCGGGAAACATGGAGCAAAACCCATCCATTGTCAAGAATAGATCATTTATAGTCACTTATGCCTAAAAAAGCCTTATTACTCGGTTTAAATGCCTTTATAATCCCATTATTGAATTTATTTTGAATTTTTTTTACATTTTTTGATTAAAACATATTGTAATTGATTGTTTGCCTTGGGAAACATGGAGCGAAAGCCATCCATTGTCAAGAAAAGATCATTTATAGTCACTCATTCCTAGAAAAGCCTTATTACTCGGTTTAAATGCCTTTATAATCCCATTATTGAATTTATTTTGAATTTTTTTTACATTTTTTGATTAAAACAGATTGTAATTGATTGTTTGCCTCGGGAAACATGGAGCGATAGCCATCCATAGTGAAGAAAAGTTCATTTATAGTCACTTATGCCTAGCAAAGCCTTATTACTCGGTTTAAATGCCTTTATAATCCCATTATTGAATTTATTTTGAATTGTTTTTACATTTTTTGATTAAAACAGATTGTAATTGATTGTTTGCCTCGGGAAACATGGAGCGAAAGCCATCCATTGTCAAGAAAAGATCATTTATAGTCACTCATGCCTAGAAAAGCCTTATTACTCGGTTTAAATGCCTTTATAATCCCATTATTGAATTCATTTTGAATTGTTTTTATATTTTTTGATTAGAACAGATTGTAATTGATTGTTTGCCTCGGGAAACATGGAGCGAAAGCCATCCATAGTCAAGAAAAGTTCATTTATAGTAACTCATGCCTAGCAAAGCCTTATTACTCGGTTTAAATGCCTTTATAATCCCATTATTGAATTTATTTTGAATTGTTTTTATATTTTTTGATTAAAACAGATTGTAATTGATTGTTTGCCGTGGGAAAGATGGAGCGAAAGCCATCCATTGTCAAGAAAAGATCATTTATAGTCACTCATGCCTAGAAAAGCCTTATTACTCGGTTTAAATGCCTTTATAATCCCATTATTGAATTTATTTTGAATTGTTTTTATATTTTTTGATTAAAACAGATTGCAATTGATTGTTTGCCGTGGGAAACATGGAGCGAAAGCCATCCATTGTCAAGAAAAGATCATTTATAGTCACTCATGCCTAGAAAAGCCTTATTACTCGGTTTAAATGCCTTTATAATCCCATTATTGAATTTATTTTGAATTTTTTTTACATTTTTTGATTAAAAAAGATTGTAATTGATTGTTTACCTCGGGAAATATGGAGCGAAAGCCATCCATTGCCAAGAAAAGATCATTTATAGTCACTCATGCCTAGAAAAGCCTTATTACTCGGTTTAAATGCCTTTATAATCCCATTATTGAATTTATTTTGAATTGTTTTTATATTTTTTGATTAGAACAGATTGTAATTGATTGTTTGCCTCGGGAAACATGGAGCGAAAGCCATCCATTGTCAAGAAAAGATCATTTATAGCCACTCATGCCTAGAAAAGCTTTATTACTCGGTTTAAATGCCTTTATAATCCCATTATTGAATTTATTTTGAATTGTTTTTATATTTTTTGATTAAAACAGATTGCAATTGATTGTTTGCCGTGGGAAACATGGAGCGAAAGCCATCCATTGTCAAGAAAAGATCATTTATAGTCACTCATGCCTAGAAAAGCCTTATTACTCGGTTTAAATGCCTTTATAATCCCATTATTGAATTTTTTTTGAATTGTTTTTACATTTTTTGGTTAAAACAGATTGTAATTGATTGTTTTCCTCGGGAAACATGGAGCGAAAGCCATCCATAGTCAAAAAAGGTTCATTTATAGTCACTTATGCCTAGCAAAGCCTTATTACTCGGTTTAAATGCCTTTATAATCCCATTATTGAATTTATTTTGAATTTTTTTTACATTTTTTGATTAAAACATATTGTAATTGATTGTTTGCCTTGGGAAACATGGAGCGAAAGCCATCCATTGTCAAGAAAAGATCATTTATAGTCACTCATGCCTAGAAAAGCCTTATTACTCGGTTTAAATGCCTTTATAATCCCATTATTGAATTTATTTTGAATTTTTTTTACATTTTTTGATTAAAACAGATTGTAATTGATTGTTTGCCTCGGGAAACATGGAGCGATAGCCATCCATAGTGAAGAAAAGTTCATTTATAGTCACTTATGCCTAGCAAAGCCTTATTACTCGGTTTAAATGCCTTTATAATCCCATTATTGAATTTATTTTGAATTGTTTTTACATTTTTTGATTAAAACAGATTGTAATTGATTGTTTGCCTCGTGAAACATGGAGCGAAAGCCATCCATTGTCAAGAAAAGATCATTTATAGTCACTCATGCCTAGAAAAGCCTTATTACTCGGTTTAAATGCCTTTATAATCCCATTATTGAATTCATTTTGAATTGTTTTTATATTTTTTGATTAGAACAGATTGTAATTGATTGTTTGCCTCGGGAAACATGGAGCGAAAGCCATCCATAGTCAAGAAAAGTTCATTTATAGTAACTCATGCCTAGCAAAGCCTTATTACTCGGTTTAAATGCCTTTATAATCCCATTATTGAATTTATTTTGAATTGTTTTTATATTTTTTGATTAAAACAGATTGTAATTGATTGTTTGCCGTGGGAAAGATGGAGCGAAAGCCATCCATTGTCAAGAAAAGATCATTTATAGTCACTCATGCCTAGAAAAGCCTTATTACTCGGTTTAAATGCCTTTATAATCCCATTATTGAATTTATTTTGAATTTTTTTTACATTTTTTGATTAAAAAAGATTGTAATTGATTGTTTACCTCGGGAAATATAGAGCGAAAGCCATCCATTGCCAAGAAAAGATCATTTATAGTCACTCATGCCTAGAAAAGCCTTATTACTCGGTTTAAATGCCTTTATAATCCCATTATTGAATTTATTTTGAATTTTTTTTACATTTTTTGATTAAAACATATTGTAATTGATTGTTTGCCTCGGGAAACATGGAGCAAAACCCATCCATTGTCAAGAATAGATCATTTATAGTCACTCATGCCTAGAAAAGCCTTATTACTCGGTTTAAATGCTTTTATAATCCCTTTATTGAATTTATTTTGAATTTTTTTTACATTTTTTGATTAAAACAGATTGTAATTGATTGTTTGCCTCGGGAAACATGGAGCGAAAGCCATCCATAGTCAAGAAAAGTTCATTTATAGTCACTTATACCTAGCAAAGCCTTATTACTCGATTTAAATGCCTTTATAATCCCATTATTGAATTTATTTTGAATTGTTTTTACATTTTTTGATTAAAACAGATTGTAATTGATTGTTTGCCTCGGGAAACATGGAGCGAAAGCCATCCATAGTCAAGAAAAGTTCATTTATAGTCACTTATACCTAGCAAAGCCTTATTACTCGATTTAAATGCCTTTATAATCCCATTATTGAATTTATTTTGAATTGTTTTTACATTTTTTGATTAAAACAGATTGTAATTGATTGTTTTCCTCGGGAAACATGGAGCGAAAGCCATCCATAGTCAAAAAAGGTTCATTTATAGTCACTTATGCCTAGCAAAGCCTTATTACTCGGTTTAAATGCCTTTATAATCCCATTATTGAATTTATTTTGAATTTTTTTTACATTTTTTGATTAAAACATATTGTAATTGATTGTTTGCCTCGGGAAACATGGAGCAAAACCCATCCATTGTCAAGAATAGATCATTTATAGTCACTCATGCCTAGAAAAGCCTTATTACTCGGTTAAAATGCTTTTATAATCCCATTATTGAATTTATTTTGAATTTTTTTTACATTTTTTGATTAAAACAGATTGTAATTGATTGTTTGCCTCGGGAAACATGGAGCGAAAGCCATCCATAGTCAAGAAAAGTTCATTTATAGTCACTTATACCTGGCAAAGCCTTATTACTCGATTTAAATGCCTTTATAATCCCATTATTGAATTTATTTTGAATTGTTTTTACATTTTTTGATTAAAACAGATTGTAATTGATTGTTTGCCTCGGGAAACATGGAGCGAAATCCATCCATTGTCAAGAAAAGATCATTTATAGCCACTCATGCGTAGAAAAGCCTTATTACTCGGTTTAAATGCCTTTATAATCCCATTATTGAATTTATTTTGAATTGTTTTTACATTTTTTGATTAAAACAGATTGTAATTGATTGTTTGCCGTGGGAAACATGGAGCGAAAGCCATCCATTGTCAAGAAAAGATCATTTATAGTCACTCATGCCTAGAAAAGCCTTATTACTCGGTTTAAATGCCTTTATAATCCCATTATTGAATTTATTTTGAATTGTTTTTACATTTTTTGATTAAAACAGATTGTAATTGATTGTTTGCCTCGGGAAACATGGAGCGAAAGCCATCCATTTTCAAGAAAAGATCATTTATAGTCACTCATGCCTAGAAAAGCGTCATTTCTCGGTTTAAATGCCTTTATAATCCCATTATTGAATTTATTTTGAATTTTTTTTACATTTTTTGATTAAAACATGTTGTAATTGATTGTTTGCCTCGGGAAACATGGAGCAAAACCCATCCATTGTCAAGAATAGATCATTTATAGTCACTCATGCCTAGAAAAGCCTTATTACTCGGTTTAAATTCTTTTATAATCCCATTATTGAATTTATTTTGAATTTTTTTTACATTTTTTGATTAAAACAGATTGTAATTGATTGTTTGCCTCGGGAAACATGGAGCGAAAGCCATCCATAGTCAAGAAAAGTTCAGTTATAGTCACTTATACCTAGCAAAGCCTTATTACTCGATTTAAATTCCTTTATAATCCCATTATTGAATTTATTTTGAATTGTTTTTACATTTTTTGATTAAAACAGATTGTAATTGATTGTTTGCCTCGGGAAACATGGAGCGAAATCCATCCATTGTCAAGAAAAGATCATTTATAGCCACTCATGCCTAGAAAAGCCTTATTACTCGGTTTAAATGCCTTTATAATCCCATTATTGAATTTATTTTGAATTGTTTTTACATTTTTTGATTAAAACAGATTGTAATTGATTGTTTGCCGTGGGAAACATGGAGCGAAAGCCATCCATTGTCAAGAAAAGATCATTTATAGTCACTCATGCCTAGAAAAGCCTTATTACTCGGTTTAAATGCCTTTATAATCCCATTATTGAATTTATTTTGAATTGTTTTTACATTTTTTGATTAAAACAGATTGTAATTGATTGTTTGCCTCGGGAAACATGGAGCGAAAACCATCCATTGTCAAGAAAAGATCATTTATAGTCACTTATGCCTAAAAAAGCCTTATTACTCGGTTTAAATGCCTTTATAATCCCATTATTGAATTTATTTTGAATTTTTTTTACATTTTTTGATTAAAACAGATTGTAATTGATTGTTTGCCTCGGGAAACATGGAGCGAAAGCCATCCATTGTCAAGAAAAGATCATTTATAGTCACTCATGCCTAGAAAAGCCTTATTACTCGGTTTAAATGCCTTTATAATCCCATTATTGAATTTATTTTGAATTGTTTTTATATTTTTTGATTAAAACAGATTGTAATTGATTGTTTGCCGTGGGAAACATGGAGCGAAAGCCATCCATTGTCAAGAAAAGATCATTTATAGTCACTCATGCCTAGAAAAGCCTTATTACTCGGTTTAAATGCCTTTATAATCCCATTATTGAATTTATTTTGGATTTTTTTTACATTTTTTGATTAAAACAGATTGTAATTGATTGTTTACCTCGGGAAACATGGAGCGAAAGCCATCCATAGTCAAAAAAGGTTCATTTATAGTCACTCATGCCTAGAAAAGCCTTATTACTCGGTTTAAATGCCTTTATAATCCCATTATTGAATTTATTTTGAATTGTTTTTACATTTTTTGATTAAAACAGATTGTAATTGATTGTTTGCCTCGAGAAACATGGAGCGAAAGCCATCCATTGTCAAGAAAAGATCATTTATAGCCACTCATGCCTAGAAAAGCCTTATTACTAGGGTTTAAATGCCTTTATAATCCCATTATTGAATTTATTTTGAATTGTTTTTATATTTTTTGATTAAAACAGATTGTAATTGATTGTTTACCTCGGGAAACATGGAGCGAAATCCATCCATTGTCAAGAAAAGATCATTTATAGCCACTCATGCGTAGAAAAGCCTTATTACTCGGTTTAAATGGCTTTATAATCCCATTATTGAATTTATTTTGAATTGTTTTTACATTTTTTGATTAAAACAGATTGTAATTGATTGTTTGCCGTGGGAAACATGGAGCGAAAGCCATCCATTGTCAAGAAAAGATCATTTATAGTCACTCATGCCTAGAAAAGCCTTATTACTCGGTTTAAATGCCTTTATAATCCCATTATTGAATTTATTTTGAATTGTTTTTACATTTTTTGATTAAAACAGATTGTAATTGATTGTTTGCCTCGGGAAACATGGAGCGAAAGCCATCCATTTTCAAGAAAAGATCATTTATAGTAACTCATGCCTAGAAAAGCCTCATTTCTCGGTTTTAATGCCTTTATAATCCCATTATTGAATTTATTTTCAATTTTTTTTACATTTTTTGATTAAAACATATTGTAATTGTTTGTTTGCCTCGGGAAACATGGAGCAAAACCCATCCATTGTCAAGAAAAGATCATTTATAGTCACTTATGCCTAAAAAAGCCTTCTTACTCGGTTTAAATGCCTTTATAATCCCATTATTGAATTTATTTTGAATTTTTTTTACATTTTTTGATTAAAACATATTGTAATTGATTGTTTGCCTTGGGAAACATGGAGCGAAAGCCATCCATTGTCAAGAAAAGATCATTTATAGTAACTCATGCCTAGAAAAGCCTTATTACTCGGTTTAAATGCCTTTATAATCCCATTATTGAATTTATTTTGAATTGTTTTTATATTTTTTGATTAAAACAGATTGTAATTGATTGTTTGCCGTGGGAAACATGGAGCGAAAGCCATCCATTGTCAAGAAAAGATCATTTATAGTCACTCATGCCTAGAAAAGCCTTATTACTCGGTTTAAATGCCTTTATAATCCCATTATAGAATTTATTTTGAATTTTTTTTACATTTTTTGATTAAAACAGATTGTAATTGATTGTTTACCTCGGGAAACATGGAGCGAAAGCCATCCATAGTCAAAAAAGGTTCATTTATAGTCACTCATGCCTAGAAAAGCCTTATTACTCGGTTTAAATGCCTTTATAATCCCATTATTGAATTTATTTTGAATTGTTTTTACATTTTTTGATTAAAACAGTTTGTAATTGATTGTTTGCCTCGGGAAACATGGAGCGAAAACCATCCATTGTCAAGAAAAGATCATTTATAGTCACTTATGCCTAAAAAAGCCTTATTACTCGGTTTAAATGCCTTTATAATCCCATTATTGAATTTATTTTGAATTGTTTTTACATTTTTTGATTAAAACAGATTGTAATTGATTGTTTACCTCGGGAAACATGGAGCGAAATCCATCCATTGTCAAGAAAAGATCATTTATAGCCACTCATGCGTAGAAAAGCCTTATTACTCGGTTTAAATGGCTTTATAATCCCATTATTGAATTTATTTTGAATTGTTTTTACATTTTTTGATTAAAACAGATTGTAATTGATTGTTTGCCGTGGGAAACATGGAGCGAAAGCCATCCATTGTCAAGAAAAGATCATTTATAGTCACTCATGCCTAGAAAAGCCTTATTACTCGGTTTAAATGCCTTTATAATCCCATTATTGAATTTATTTTGAATTGTTTTTACATTTTTTGATTAAAACAGATTGTAATTGATTGTTTGCCTCGGGAAACATGGAGCGAAAGCCATCCATTTTCAAGAAAAGATCATTTATAGTAACTCATGCCTAGAAAAGCCTCATTTCTCGGTTTTAATGCCTTTATAATCCCATTATTGAATTTATTTTGAATTGTTTTTACATTTTTTGATTAAAACAGATTGTAATTGATTGTTTGCCTCGGGAAACATGGAGCGATATCCATCCATTGTCAAGAAAAGATCATTTATAGCCACTCATGCCTAGAAAAGCCTTATTACTCGGTTTAAATGCCTTTATAATCCCATTATTGAATTTATTTTGAATTGTTTTTACATTTTTTGATTAAAACAGATTGTAATTGATTGTTTGCCGTGGGAAACATGGAGCGAAAGCCATCCATTGTCAAGAAAAGATCATTTATAGTCACTCATGCCTAGAAAAGCCTTATTACTCGGTTTAAATGCCTTTATAATCCCATTATTGAATTTATTTTGAATTGTTTTTACATTTTTTGATTAAAACAGATTGTAATTGATTGTTTGCCTCGGGAAACATGGAGCGAAAACCATCCATTGTCAAGAAAAGATCATTTATAGTCACTTATGCCTAAAAAAGCCTTATTACTCGGTTTAAATGCCTTTATAATCCCATTATTGAATTTATTTTGAATTTTTTTTACATTTTTTGATTAAAACAGATTGTAATTGATTGTTTGCCTCGGGAAACATGGAGCGAAAGCCATCCATTGTCAAGAAAAGATCATTTATAGTCACTCATGCCTAGAAAAGCCTTATTACTCGGTTTAAATGCCTTTATAATCCCATTATTGAATTTATTTTGAATTGTTTTTATATTTTTTGATTAAAACAGATTGTAATTGATTGTTTGCCGTGGGAAACATGGAGCGAAAGCCATCCATTGTCAAGAAAAGATCATTTATAGTCACTCATGCCTAGAAAAGCCTTATTACTCGGTTTAAATGCCTTTATAATCCCATTATTGAATTTATTTTGGATTTTTTTTACATTTTTTGATTAAAACAGATTGTAATTGATTGTTTACCTCGGGAAACATGGAGCGAAAGCCATCCATAGTCAAAAAAGGTTCATTTATAGTCACTCATGCCTAGAAAAGCCTTATTACTCGGTTTAAATGCCTTTATAATCCCATTATTGAATTTATTTTGAATTGTTTTTACATTTTTTGATTAAAACAGATTGTAATTGATTGTTTGCCTCGAGAAACATGGAGCGAAAGCCATCCATTGTCAAGAAAAGATCATTTATAGCCACTCATGCCTAGAAAAGCCTTATTACTAGGGTTTAAATGCCTTTATAATCCCATTATTGAATTTATTTTGAATTGTTTTTATATTTTTTGATTAAAACAGATTGTAATTGATTGTTTACCTCGGGAAACATGGAGCGAAATCCATCCATTGTCAAGAAAAGATCATTTATAGCCACTCATGCGTAGAAAAGCCTTATTACTCGGTTTAAATGGCTTTATAATCCCATTATTGAATTTATTTTGAATTGTTTTTACATTTTTTGATTAAAACAGATTGTAATTGATTGTTTGCCGTGGGAAACATGGAGCGAAAGCCATCCATTGTCAAGAAAAGATCATTTATAGTCACTCATGCCTAGAAAAGCCTTATTACTCGGTTTAAATGCCTTTATAATCCCATTATTGAATTTATTTTGAATTGTTTTTACATTTTTTGATTAAAACAGATTGTAATTGATTGTTTGCCTCGGGAAACATGGAGCGAAAGCCATCCATTTTCAAGAAAAGATCATTTATAGTAACTCATGCCTAGAAAAGCCTCATTTCTCGGTTTTAATGCCTTTATAATCCCATTATTGAATTTATTTTCAATTTTTTTTACATTTTTTGATTAAAACATATTGTAATTGTTTGTTTGCCTCGGGAAACATGGAGCAAAACCCATCCATTGTCAAGAAAAGATCATTTATAGTCACTTATGCCTAAAAAAGCCTTCTTACTCGGTTTAAATGCCTTTATAATCCCATTATTGAATTTATTTTGAATTTTTTTTACATTTTTTGATTAAAACATATTGTAATTGATTGTTTGCCTTGGGAAACATGGAGCGAAAGCCATCCATTGTCAAGAAAAGATCATTTATAGTAACTCATGCCTAGAAAAGCCTTATTACTCGGTTTAAATGCCTTTATAATCCCATTATTGAATTTATTTTGAATTGTTTTTATATTTTTTGATTAAAACAGATTGTAATTGATTGTTTGCCGTGGGAAACATGGAGCGAAAGCCATCCATTGTCAAGAAAAGATCATTTATAGTCACTCATGCCTAGAAAAGCCTTATTACTCGGTTTAAATGCCTTTATAATCCCATTATAGAATTTATTTTGAATTTTTTTTACATTTTTTGATTAAAACAGATTGTAATTGATTGTTTACCTCGGGAAACATGGAGCGAAAGCCATCCATAGTCAAAAAAGGTTCATTTATAGTCACTCATGCCTAGAAAAGCCTTATTACTCGGTTTAAATGCCTTTATAATCCCATTATTGAATTTATTTTGAATTGTTTTTACATTTTTTGATTAAAACAGTTTGTAATTGATTGTTTGCCTCGGGAAACATGGAGCGAAAACCATCCATTGTCAAGAAAAGATCATTTATAGTCACTTATGCCTAAAAAAGCCTTATTACTCGGTTTAAATGCCTTTATAATCCCATTATTGAATTTATTTTGAATTGTTTTTACATTTTTTGATTAAAACAGATTGTAATTGATTGTTTACCTCGGGAAACATGGAGCGAAATCCATCCATTGTCAAGAAAAGATCATTTATAGCCACTCATGCGTAGAAAAGCCTTATTACTCGGTTTAAATGGCTTTATAATCCCATTATTGAATTTATTTTGAATTGTTTTTACATTTTTTGATTAAAACAGATTGTAATTGATTGTTTGCCGTGGGAAACATGGAGCGAAAGCCATCCATTGTCAAGAAAAGATCATTTATAGTCACTCATGCCTAGAAAAGCCTTATTACTCGGTTTAAATGCCTTTATAATCCCATTATTGAATTTATTTTGAATTGTTTTTACATTTTTTGATTAAAACAGATTGTAATTGATTGTTTGCCTCGGGAAACATGGAGCGAAAGCCATCCATTTTCAAGAAAAGATCATTTATAGTAACTCATGCCTAGAAAAGCCTCATTTCTCGGTTTTAATGCCTTTATAATCCCATTATTGAATTTATTTTCAATTTTTTTTACATTTTTTGATTAAAACATATTGTAATTGTTTGTTTGCCTCGGGAAACATGGAGCAAAACCCATCCATTGTCAAGAAAAGATCATTTATAGCCACTCATGCGTAGAAAAGCCTTATTACTCGGTTTAAATGGCTTTATAATCCCATTATTGAATTTATTTTGAATTGTTTTTACATTTTTTGATTAAAACAGATTGTAATTGATTGTTTGCCGTGGGAAACATGGAGCGAAAGCCATCCATTGTCAAGAAAAGATCATTTATAGTCACTCATGCCTAGAAAAGCCTTATTACTCGGTTTAAATGCCTTTATAATCCCATTATTGAATTTATTTTGAATTGTTTTTATATTTTTTGATTAAAACAGATTGTAATTGATTGTTTACCTCGGGAAATATTGTGCGAAAGCCATCCATTGCCAAGAAAAGATCATTTATAGTCACTCATGCCTAGAAAAGCCTTATTACTCGGTTTAAATGCCTTTATAATCCCATTATTGAATTTATTTTGAATTTTTTTTACATTTTTTGATTAAAACAGATTGTAATTGATTGTTTGCCTCGGGAAACATGGAGCGATAGCCATCCATAGTGAAGAAAAGTTCATTTATAGTCACTTATGCCTAGCAAAGCCTTATTACTCGGTTTAAATGCCTTTATAATCCCATTATTGAATTTTTTTTGAATTGTTTTTACATTTTTTGGTTAAAACAGATTGTAATTGATTGTTTTCCTCGGGAAACATGGAGCGAAAGCCATCCATAGTCAAAAAAGGTTCATTTATAGTCACTTATGCCTAGCAAAGCCTTATTACTCGGTTTAAATGCCTTTATAATCCCATTATTGAATTTATTTTGAATTTTTTTTACATTTTTTGATTAAAACATATTGTAATTGATTGTTTGCCTTGGGAAACATGGAGCGAAAGCCATCCATTGTCAAGAAAAGATCATTTATAGTCACTCATGCCTAGAAAAGCCTTATTACTCGGTTTAAATGCCTTTATAATCCCATTATTGAATTTATTTTGAATTTTTTTTACATTTTTTGATTAAAACAGATTGTAATTGATTGTTTGCCTCGGGAAACATGGAGCGATAGCCATCCATAGTGAAGAAAAGTTCATTTATAGTCACTTATGCCTAGCAAAGCCTTATTACTCGGTTTAAATGCCTTTATAATCCCATTATTGAATTTATTTTGAATTGTTTTTACATTTTTTGATTAAAACAGATTGTAATTGATTGTTTGCCTCGTGAAACATGGAGCGAAAGCCATCCATTGTCAAGAAAAGATCATTTATAGTCACTCATGCCTAGAAAAGCCTTATTACTCGGTTTAAATGCCTTTATAATCCCATTATTGAATTCATTTTGAATTGTTTTTATATTTTTTGATTAGAACAGATTGTAATTGATTGTTTGCCTCGGGAAACATGGAGCGAAAGCCATCCATAGTCAAGAAAAGTTCATTTATAGTAACTCATGCCTAGCAAAGCCTTATTACTCGGTTTAAATGCCTTTATAATCCCATTATTGAATTTATTTTGAATTGTTTTTATATTTTTTGATTAAAACAGATTGTAATTGATTGTTTGCCGTGGGAAAGATGGAGCGAAAGCCATCCATTGTCAAGAAAAGATCATTTATAGTCACTCATGCCTAGAAAAGCCTTATTACTCGGTTTAAATGCCTTTATAATCCCATTATTGAATTTATTTTGAATTTTTTTTACATTTTTTGATTAAAAAAGATTGTAATTGATTGTTTACCTCGGGAAATATAGAGCGAAAGCCATCCATTGCCAAGAAAAGATCATTTATAGTCACTCATGCCTAGAAAAGCCTTATTACTCGGTTTAAATGCCTTTATAATCCCATTATTGAATTTATTTTGAATTTTTTTTACATTTTTTGATTAAAACATATTGTAATTGATTGTTTGCCTCGGGAAACATGGAGCAAAACCCATCCATTGTCAAGAATAGATCATTTATAGTCACTCATGCCTAGAAAAGCCTTATTACTCGGTTTAAATGCTTTTATAATCCCTTTATTGAATTTATTTTGAATTTTTTTTACATTTTTTGATTAAAACAGATTGTAATTGATTGTTTGCCTCGGGAAACATGGAGCGAAAGCCATCCATAGTCAAGAAAAGTTCATTTATAGTCACTTATACCTAGCAAAGCCTTATTACTCGATTTAAATGCCTTTATAATCCCATTATTGAATTTATTTTGAATTGTTTTTACATTTTTTGATTAAAACAGATTGTAATTGATTGTTTGCCTCGGGAAACATGGAGCGAAAGCCATCCATAGTCAAGAAAAGTTCATTTATAGTCACTTATACCTAGCAAAGCCTTATTACTCGATTTAAATGCCTTTATAATCCCATTATTGAATTTATTTTGAATTGTTTTTACATTTTTTGATTAAAACAGATTGTAATTGATTGTTTTCCTCGGGAAACATGGAGCGAAAGCCATCCATAGTCAAAAAAGGTTCATTTATAGTCACTTATGCCTAGCAAAGCCTTATTACTCGGTTTAAATGCCTTTATAATCCCATTATTGAATTTATTTTGAATTTTTTTTACATTTTTTGATTAAAACATATTGTAATTGATTGTTTGCCTCGGGAAACATGGAGCAAAACCCATCCATTGTCAAGAATAGATCATTTATAGTCACTCATGCCTAGAAAAGCCTTATTACTCGGTTAAAATGCTTTTATAATCCCATTATTGAATTTATTTTGAATTTTTTTTACATTTTTTGATTAAAACAGATTGTAATTGATTGTTTGCCTCGGGAAACATGGAGCGAAAGCCATCCATAGTCAAGAAAAGTTCATTTATAGTCACTTATACCTGGCAAAGCCTTATTACTCGATTTAAATGCCTTTATAATCCCATTATTGAATTTATTTTGAATTGTTTTTACATTTTTTGATTAAAACAGATTGTAATTGATTGTTTGCCTCGGGAAACATGGAGCGAAATCCATCCATTGTCAAGAAAAGATCATTTATAGCCACTCATGCGTAGAAAAGCCTTATTACTCGGTTTAAATGCCTTTATAATCCCATTATTGAATTTATTTTGAATTGTTTTTACATTTTTTGATTAAAACAGATTGTAATTGATTGTTTGCCGTGGGAAACATGGAGCGAAAGCCATCCATTGTCAAGAAAAGATCATTTATAGTCACTCATGCCTAGAAAAGCCTTATTACTCGGTTTAAATGCCTTTATAATCCCATTATTGAATTTATTTTGAATTGTTTTTACATTTTTTGATTAAAACAGATTGTAATTGATTGTTTGCCTCGGGAAACATGGAGCGAAAGCCATCCATTTTCAAGAAAAGATCATTTATAGTCACTCATGCCTAGAAAAGCGTCATTTCTCGGTTTAAATGCCTTTATAATCCCATTATTGAATTTATTTTGAATTTTTTTTACATTTTTTGATTAAAACATGTTGTAATTGATTGTTTGCCTCGGGAAACATGGAGCAAAACCCATCCATTGTCAAGAATAGATCATTTATAGTCACTCATGCCTAGAAAAGCCTTATTACTCGGTTTAAATTCTTTTATAATCCCATTATTGAATTTATTTTGAATTTTTTTTACATTTTTTGATTAAAACAGATTGTAATTGATTGTTTGCCTCGGGAAACATGGAGCGAAAGCCATCCATAGTCAAGAAAAGTTCAGTTATAGTCACTTATACCTAGCAAAGCCTTATTACTCGATTTAAATTCCTTTATAATCCCATTATTGAATTTATTTTGAATTGTTTTTACATTTTTTGATTAAAACAGATTGTAATTGATTGTTTGCCTCGGGAAACATGGAGCGAAATCCATCCATTGTCAAGAAAAGATCATTTATAGCCACTCATGCCTAGAAAAGCCTTATTACTCGGTTTAAATGCCTTTATAATCCCATTATTGAATTTATTTTGAATTGTTTTTACATTTTTTGATTAAAACAGATTGTAATTGATTGTTTGCCGTGGGAAACATGGAGCGAAAGCCATCCATTGTCAAGAAAAGATCATTTATAGTCACTCATGCCTAGAAAAGCCTTATTACTCGGTTTAAATGCCTTTATAATCCCATTATTGAATTTATTTTGAATTGTTTTTACATTTTTTGATTAAAACAGATTGTAATTGATTGTTTGCCTCGGGAAACATGGAGCGAAAACCATCCATTGTCAAGAAAAGATCATTTATAGTCACTTATGCCTAAAAAAGCCTTATTACTCGGTTTAAATGCCTTTATAATCCCATTATTGAATTTATTTTGAATTTTTTTTACATTTTTTGATTAAAACAGATTGTAATTGATTGTTTGCCTCGGGAAACATGGAGCGAAAGCCATCCATTGTCAAGAAAAGATCATTTATAGTCACTCATGCCTAGAAAAGCCTTATTACTCGGTTTAAATGCCTTTATAATCCCATTATTGAATTTATTTTGAATTGTTTTTATATTTTTTGATTAAAACAGATTGTAATTGATTGTTTGCCGTGGGAAACATGGAGCGAAAGCCATCCATTGTCAAGAAAAGATCATTTATAGTCACTCATGCCTAGAAAAGCCTTATTACTCGGTTTAAATGCCTTTATAATCCCATTATTGAATTTATTTTGGATTTTTTTTACATTTTTTGATTAAAACAGATTGTAATTGATTGTTTACCTCGGGAAACATGGAGCGAAAGCCATCCATAGTCAAAAAAGGTTCATTTATAGTCACTCATGCCTAGAAAAGCCTTATTACTCGGTTTAAATGCCTTTATAATCCCATTATTGAATTTATTTTGAATTGTTTTTACATTTTTTGATTAAAACAGATTGTAATTGATTGTTTGCCTCGAGAAACATGGAGCGAAAGCCATCCATTGTCAAGAAAAGATCATTTATAGCCACTCATGCCTAGAAAAGCCTTATTACTAGGGTTTAAATGCCTTTATAATCCCATTATTGAATTTATTTTGAATTGTTTTTATATTTTTTGATTAAAACAGATTGTAATTGATTGTTTACCTCGGGAAACATGGAGCGAAATCCATCCATTGTCAAGAAAAGATCATTTATAGCCACTCATGCGTAGAAAAGCCTTATTACTCGGTTTAAATGGCTTTATAATCCCATTATTGAATTTATTTTGAATTGTTTTTACATTTTTTGATTAAAACAGATTGTAATTGATTGTTTGCCGTGGGAAACATGGAGCGAAAGCCATCCATTGTCAAGAAAAGATCATTTATAGTCACTCATGCCTAGAAAAGCCTTATTACTCGGTTTAAATGCCTTTATAATCCCATTATTGAATTTATTTTGAATTGTTTTTACATTTTTTGATTAAAACAGATTGTAATTGATTGTTTGCCTCGGGAAACATGGAGCGAAAGCCATCCATTTTCAAGAAAAGATCATTTATAGTAACTCATGCCTAGAAAAGCCTCATTTCTCGGTTTTAATGCCTTTATAATCCCATTATTGAATTTATTTTCAATTTTTTTTACATTTTTTGATTAAAACATATTGTAATTGTTTGTTTGCCTCGGGAAACATGGAGCAAAACCCATCCATTGTCAAGAAAAGATCATTTATAGTCACTTATGCCTAAAAAAGCCTTCTTACTCGGTTTAAATGCCTTTATAATCCCATTATTGAATTTATTTTGAATTTTTTTTACATTTTTTGATTAAAACATATTGTAATTGATTGTTTGCCTTGGGAAACATGGAGCGAAAGCCATCCATTGTCAAGAAAAGATCATTTATAGTAACTCATGCCTAGAAAAGCCTTATTACTCGGTTTAAATGCCTTTATAATCCCATTATTGAATTTATTTTGAATTGTTTTTATATTTTTTGATTAAAACAGATTGTAATTGATTGTTTGCCGTGGGAAACATGGAGCGAAAGCCATCCATTGTCAAGAAAAGATCATTTATAGTCACTCATGCCTAGAAAAGCCTTATTACTCGGTTTAAATGCCTTTATAATCCCATTATAGAATTTATTTTGAATTTTTTTTACATTTTTTGATTAAAACAGATTGTAATTGATTGTTTACCTCGGGAAACATGGAGCGAAAGCCATCCATAGTCAAAAAAGGTTCATTTATAGTCACTCATGCCTAGAAAAGCCTTATTACTCGGTTTAAATGCCTTTATAATCCCATTATTGAATTTATTTTGAATTGTTTTTACATTTTTTGATTAAAACAGTTTGTAATTGATTGTTTGCCTCGGGAAACATGGAGCGAAAACCATCCATTGTCAAGAAAAGATCATTTATAGTCACTTATGCCTAAAAAAGCCTTATTACTCGGTTTAAATGCCTTTATAATCCCATTATTGAATTTATTTTGAATTGTTTTTACATTTTTTGATTAAAACAGATTGTAATTGATTGTTTACCTCGGGAAACATGGAGCGAAATCCATCCATTGTCAAGAAAAGATCATTTATAGCCACTCATGCGTAGAAAAGCCTTATTACTCGGTTTAAATGGCTTTATAATCCCATTATTGAATTTATTTTGAATTGTTTTTACATTTTTTGATTAAAACAGATTGTAATTGATTGTTTGCCGTGGGAAACATGGAGCGAAAGCCATCCATTGTCAAGAAAAGATCATTTATAGTCACTCATGCCTAGAAAAGCCTTATTACTCGGTTTAAATGCCTTTATAATCCCATTATTGAATTTATTTTGAATTGTTTTTACATTTTTTGATTAAAACAGATTGTAATTGATTGTTTGCCTCGGGAAACATGGAGCGAAAGCCATCCATTTTCAAGAAAAGATCATTTATAGTAACTCATGCCTAGAAAAGCCTCATTTCTCGGTTTTAATGCCTTTATAATCCCATTATTGAATTTATTTTCAATTTTTTTTACATTTTTTGATTAAAACATATTGTAATTGTTTGTTTGCCTCGGGAAACATGGAGCAAAACCCATCCATTGTCAAGAAAAGATCATTTATAGTCACTTATGCCTAAAAAAGCCTTCTTACTCGGTTTAAATGCCTTTATAATCCCATTATTGAATTTATTTTGAATTTTTTTTACATTTTTTGATTAAAACATATTGTAATTGATTGTTTGCCTTGGGAAACATGGAGCGAAAGCCATCCATTGTCAAGAAAAGATCATTTATAGTCACTCATGCCTAGAAAAGCCTTATTACTCGGTTTAAATGCCTTTATAATCCCATTATTGAATTTATTTTGAATTTTTTTTACATTTTTTGATTAAAACATATTGTAATTGATTGTTTGCCTCGGGAAACATGGAGCGAAAGCCATCCATAGTCAAGAAAAGTTCATTTATAGTAACTCATGCCTAGCAAAGCCTTATTACTCGGTTTAAATGCCTTTATAATCCCATTATTGAATTTATTTTGAATTGTTTTTATATTTTTTGATTAAAACAGATTGTAATTGATTGTTTGCCGTGGGAAAGATGGAGCGAAAGCCATCCATTGTCAAGAAAAGATCATTTATAGTCACTCATGCCTAGAAAAGCCTTATTACTCGGTTTAAATGCCTTTATAATCCCATTATTGAATTTATTTTGAATTGTTTTTACATTTTTTGATTAAAACAGATTGTAATTGATTGTTTGCCTCGGGAAACATGGAGCGAAAGCCATCCATTTTCAAGAAAAGATCATTTATAGTAACTCATGCCTAGAAAAGCCTCATTTCTCGGTTTTAATGCCTTTATAATCCCATTATTGAATTTATTTTCAATTTTTTTTACATTTTTTGATTAAAACATATTGTAATTGATTGTTTGCCTCGGGAAACATGGAGCGAAAGCCATCCATAGTCAAAAAAGGTTCATTTATAGTCACTTATGCCTAGCAAAGCCTTATTACTCGGTTTAAATGCCTTTATAATCCCATTATTGAATTTATTTTGAATTTTTTTTACATTTTTTGATTAAAACATATTGTAATTGATTGTTTGCCTCGGGAAACATGGAGCGAAAGCCATCCATTGTCAAGAAAAGATCATTTATAGTCACTCATGCCTAGAAAAGCCTTATTACTCGGTTTAAATGCCTTTATAATCCCATTATTGAATTTATTTTGAATTTTTTTTACATTTTTTGATTAAAACAGATTGTAATTGATTGTTTGCCTGGGGAAACATGGAGCGAAAGCTATCCATTTTCAAGAAAAGATCATTTACAGTCACTCATGCCTAGAAAAGCCTCAATTCTCGGTTTAAATGCCTTTATAATCCCATTATTGAAATTATTTTCAATTTTTTTTTACATTTTTTGATTAAAACATATTGTAATTGTTTGTTTGCCTCGGGAAATATGGAGCAAAACCCATCCATTGTCAAGAATAGATCATTTATAGTCACTTATGCCTAAAAAAGCCTTATTACTCGGTTTAAATGCCTTTATAATCCCATTATTGAATTTATTTTGAATTTTTTTTACATTTTTTGATTAAAACATATTGTAATTGATTGTTTGCCTCGGGAAACATGGAGCGAAAGCCATCCATTGTCAAGTAAAGATCATTTATAGTCACTCATGCCTAGAAAAGCCTTATTACTCGGTTTAAATGCCTTTATAATCCCATTATTGAATTTATTTTGAATTTTTTTTACATTTTTTGTTTAAAACAGATTGTAATTGATTGTTTACCTCGGGAAACATGGAGCGAAAGCCATCCATAGTCAAAAAAGGTTCATTTATAGTCACTTATGCCTAGCAAAGCCTTATTACTCGGTTTAAATGCCTTTATAATCCCATTATTGAATTTATTTTGAATTTTTTTTACATTTTTTGATTAAAACATATTGTAATTGATTGTTTGCCTCGGGAAACATGGAGCAAAACCCATCCATTGTCAAGAATAGATCATTTATAGTCACTCATGCCTAGAAAAGCCTTGTTACTCGGTTTAAATGCTTTTATAATCCCATTATTGAATTTATTTTGAATTGTTTTTACATTTTTTGATTAAAACAGATTGTAATTGATTGTTTGCCGTGGGAAACATGGAGCGACAGCCATCCATTGTCAAGAAAAGATCATTTATAGTCACTCATGCCTAGAAAAGCCTTATTACTCGGTTTAAATGCCTTTATAATCCCATTATTGAATTTATTTTGAATTGTTTTTACATTTTTTGATTAAAACAGATTGTAATTGATTGTTTGCCTCGGGAAACATGGAGCGAAAACCATCCATTGTCAAGAAAAGATCATTTATAGTCACTTATGCCTAAAAAAGCCTTATTACTCGGTTTAAATGCCTTTATAATCCCATTATTGAATTTATTTTGAATTTTTTTTACATTTTTTGATTAAAACAGATTGTAATTGATTGTTTACCTCGGGAAACATGGAGCGAAAGCCATCCATAGTCAAAAAAGGTTCATTTATAGTCACTTATGCCTAGCAAAGCCTTATTACTCGGTTTAAATGCCTTTATAATCCCATTATTGAATTTATTTTGAATTGTTTTTACATTTTTTGATTAAAACAGATTGTAATTGATTGTTTGCCGTGGGAAACATGGAGCGAAAGCCATCCATTGTCAAGAAAAGATCATTTATAGTCACTCATGCCTAGAAAAGCCTTATTACTCGGTTTAAATGCCTTTATAATCCCATTATTGAATTTATTTTGAATTTTTTTTATATTTTTTGATTAAAACAGATTGTAATTGATTGTTTGCCTCGGGAAACATGGAGCGAAATCCATCCATTGTCAAGAAAAGATCATTTATAGCCACCCATGCCTAGAAAAGCCTTATTACTCGGTTTAAATGCCTTTATAATCCCATTATTGAATTTATTTTGAATTGTTTTTACATTTTTTGATTAAAACAGATTGTAATTGATTGTTTGCCTCGGGAAACATGGAGCGAAATCCATCCATTGTCAAGAAAAGATCATTTATAGCCACTCATGCCTAGAAAAGCCTTATTACTCGGTTTAAATGCCTTTATAATCCCATTATTGAATTTATTTTGAATTGTTTTTACATTTTTTGATTAAAACAGATTGTAATTGATTGTTTGCCGTGGGAAACATGGAGCGAAAGCCATCCATTGTCAAGAAAAGATCATTTATAGTCACTCATGCCTAGAAAAGCCTTATTACTCGGTTTAAATGCCTTTATAATCCCATTATTGAATTTATTTTGAATTTTTTTTACATTTTTTGATTAAAACAGATTGTAATTGATTGTTTACCTCGGGAAACATGGAGCGAAAGCCATCCATAGTCAAAAAAGGTTCATTTATAGTCACTTATGCCTAGCAAAGCCTTATTACTCGGTTTAAATGCCTTTATAATCCCATTATTGAATTTATTTTGAATTTTTTTTACATTTTTTGATTAAAACATATTGTAATTGATTGTTTGCCTCGGGAAACATGGAGCGAAAGCCATCCATTGTCAAGAAAAGATCATTTATAGTCACTCATGCCTAGAAAAGCCTTATTACTCGGTTTAAATGCCTTTATAATCCCATTATTGAATTTATTTTGAATTTTTTTTACATTTTTTGATTAAAACAGATTGTAATTGATTGTTTGCCTCGGGAAACATGGAGCGAAAGCCATCCATAGTCAAGAAAAGTTCATTTATAGTCACTTATACCTAGCAAAGCCTTATTACTCGATTTAAATGCCTTTATAATCCCATTATTGAATTTATTTTGAATTGTTTTTACATTTTTTGATTAAAACAGATTGTAATTGATTGTTTGCCTCGGGAAACATGGAGCGAAATCCATCCATTGTCAAGAAAAGATCATTTATAGCCACTCATGCCTAGAAAAGCCTTATTACTCGGTTTAAATGCCTTTATAATCCCATTATTGAATTTATTTTGAATTGTTTTTACATTTTTTGATTAAAACAGATTGTAATTGATTGTTTGCCGTGGGAAACATGGAGCGAAAGCCATCCATTGTCATGAAAATATCATTTATAGTCACTCATGCCTAGAAAAGCCTTATTACTCGGTTTAAATGCCTTTATAATCCCATTATTGAATTTATTTTGAATTGTTTTTACATTTTTTGATTAAAACAGATTGTAATTGATTGTTTGCCTCGGGAAACATGGAGCGAAAGCCATCCATTTTCAAGAAAAGATCATTTATAGTCACTCATGCCTAGAAAAGCCTCATTTCTCGGTTTAAATGCCTTTATAATCCCATTATTGAATTTATTTTCAATTTTTTTTAAATTTTTTGATTAAAACATATTGTAATTGTTTGTTTGCCTCGGGAAACATGGAACAAACCCATCCATTGTCAAGAATAGATCATTTATAGTCACTTATGCCTAAAAAAGCCTTATTACTCGGTTTAAATGCCTTTATAATCCCATTATTGAATTTATTTTGAATTTTTTTTACATTTTTTGATTAAAACATATTGTAATTGATTGTTTGCCTCGGGAAACATGGAGCGAAAGCCATCCATTGTCAAGAAAAGATCATTTATAGTCACTCATGCCTAGAAAAGCCTTATTACTCGGTTTAAATGCCTTTATAATCCCATTATTGAATTTATTTTGAATTTTTTTTACATTTTTTGATTAAAACATATTGTAATTGATTGTGTGCCTCGGGAAACATGGAGCGAAAGCCATCCGTAGTGAAGAAAAGTTCATTTATAGTCACTTATGCCTAGCAAAGCCTTATTACTCGGTTTAAATCCCTTTATAATCCCATTATTGAATTTATTTTGAACTATTTTTATATTTTTTGATTAAAACAGATTGTAATTGATTGTTTGCCTCGGGAAACATGGAGCGAAAGCCATCCGTAGTGAAGAAAAGTTCATTTATAGTCACTTATGCCTAGCAAAGCCTTATTACTCGGTTTAAATCCCTTTATAATCCCATTATTGAATTTATTTTGAACTATTTTTATATTTTTTGATTAAAACAGATTGTAATTGATTGTTTGCCTCGGGAAACATGGAGCGAAAGCCATCCGTAGTCAAGAAAAGTTCATTTATAGTCACTTATGCCTAGCAAAGCCTTATTACTCGGTTTAAATGCCTTTATAATCCCATTATTGAATTTATTTTGAATTATTTTTACATTTTTTGATTAAAACAGATTGTAATTGATTGTTTGCCTCGGGAAACATGGAGCGAAAGCCATCCATAGTCAAGAAAAGTTCATTTATAGTCACTTATGCCTAGCAAAGCCTTATTACTCGGTTTAAATGCCTTTATAATCCCATTATTGAATTTATTTTGAATTTTTTTTACATTTTTTGATTAAAACAGATTGTAATTGATTGTTTGCCTCGGGAAACATGGAGCGAAAGCCATCCATTGTCAAGAAAAGATCATTTATAGCCACTCATGCCTAGAAAAGCTTTATTACTCGGTTTAAATGCCTTTATAATCCCATTATTGAATTTATTTTGAATTGTTTTTATATTTTTTGATTAAAACAGATTGCAATTGATTGTTTGCCGTGGGAAACATGGAGCGAAAGCCATCCATTGTCAAGAAAAGATCATTTATAGTCACTCATGCCTAGAAAAGCCTTATTACTCGGTTTAAATGCCTTTATAATCCCATTATTGAAATTATTTTCAATTTTTTTTTACATTTTTTGATTAAAACATATTGTAATTGTTTGTTTGCCTCGGGAAATATGGAGCAAAACCCATCCATTGTCAAGAATAGATCATTTATAGTCACTTATGCCTAAAAAAGCCTTATTACTCGGTTTAAATGCCTTTATAATCCCATTATTGAATTTATTTTGAATTGTTTTTACATTTTTTGATTAAAACATATTGTAATTGATTGTTTGCCTCGGGAAACATGGAGCAAAACCCATCCATTGTCAAGAATAGATCATTTATAGTCACTCATGCCTAGAAAAGCCTTATTACTCGGTTTAAATGCTTTTATAATCCCATTATTGAATTTATTTTGAATTGTTTTTACATTTTTTGATTAAAACAGATTGTAATTGATTGTTTGCCTCGGGAAACATGGAGCGAAAGCCATCCATAGTCAAGAAAAGTTCATTTATAGTCACTTATGCCTAGCAAAGCCTTATTACTCGGTTTAAATGCCTTTATAATCCCATTATTGAATTTATTTTGAATTGTTTTTACATTTTTTGATTAAAACAGATTGTAATTGATTGTTTTCCTCGGGAAACATGGAGCGAAAGCCATCCATAGTGAAGAAAAGTTCATTTATAGTCACTTATGCCTAGCAAAGCCTTATTACTCGGTTTAAATGCCTTTATAATCCCATTATTGAATTTATTTTGAATTGTTTTTACATTTTTTGATTAAAACAGATTGTAATTGATTGTTTGCCTCCGGAAACATGGAGTGAAAGCCATCCATAGTGAAGAAAAGTTCATTTATAGTCACTTATGCCTAGCAAAGCCTTATTACTCGGTTTAAATGCCTTTATAATCCCATTATTGAATTTATTTTGAATTGTTTTTATATTTTTTGATTAAAACAGATTGTAATTGATTGTTTGCCTCGGGAAACATGGAGCGAAAGCCATCCATTGTCAAGAAAAGATCATTTATAGTCACTCATGCCTAGAAAAGCCTTATTACTCGGTTTAAATGCCTTTATAATCCCATTATTGAATTTATTTTGAATTTTTTTTACATTTTTTGATTAAAACAGATTGTAATTGATTGTTTGCCTCGGGAAACATGGAGCGAAAGCCATCCATAGTGAAGAAAAGTTCATTTATAGTCACTTATGCCTAGCATAGCCTTATTACTCGGTTTAAATGCCTTTATAATCGCATTATTGAAATTATTTTGAATTGTTTTTACATTTTTTGATTAAAACAGATTGTAATTGATTGTTTGCCTCGGGAAACATGGAGCGAAAGCCATCCATTGTCAAGAAAAGATCATTTATAGTCACTCATGCCTAGAAAAGCCTTATTACTCGGTTTAAATGCCTTTATAATCCCATTATTGAATTTATTTTGAATTGTTTTTATATTTTTTGATTAAAACAGATTGTAATTGATTGTTTACCGTGGGAAACATGGAGCGAAAGCCATCCATTGTCAAGAAAAGATCATTTATAGTCACTCATGCCTAGAAAAGCCTTATTACTCGGTTTAAATGCCTTTATAATCCCATTATTGAATTTATTTTGAATTTTTTTTTACATTTTTTGATTAAAACAGATTGTAATTGATTGTTTACCTCGGGAAATATGGTGCGAAAGCCATCCATTGCCAAGAAAAGATCATTTATAGTCACTCATGCCTAGAAAAGCCTTATTACTCGGTTTAAATCCCTTTATAATCCCATTATTGAATTTATTTTGAACTGTTTTTATATTTTTTTATTAAAACAGATTGTAATTGATTGTTTGCCTCGGGAAACATGGAGCAAAAGCCATCTATAGTCAAGAAAAGTTCATTTATAGTCACTTATGCCTAGCAAAGCCTTATTACTCGGTTTAAATGCCTTTATAATCCCATTATTGAATTTGTTTTGAATTATTTTTACATTTTTTGATTAAAACAGATTGTAATTGATTGTTTGCCTCGGGAAACATGGAGCGAAAGCCATCCATTGTCAAGAAAAGATCATTTATAGCCACTCATGCCTAGAAAAGCTTTATTACTCGGTTTAAATGCCTTTATAATCCCATTATTGAATTTATTTTGAATTATTTTTACATTTTTTGATTAAAACATATTGTAATTGTTTGTTTGCCTCGGGAAACATGGAGCAAAACCCATCCATTGTCAAGAATAGATCATTTATAGCACTTATGCCTAAAAAAGCCTTATTACTCGGTTTAAATGCCTTTATAATCCCATTATTGAATTTATTTTGAATTTTTTTTACATTTTTTGATTAAAACATATTGTAATTGATTGTTTGCCTCGGGAAACATGGAGCGAAAGCCATCCATTATCAAGAAAAGATCATTTATAGTCACTTATGCCTAGCAAAGCCTTATTACTCGGTTTAAATGCCTTTATAATCCCATTATTGAATTTATTTTGAATTTTTTTTACATTTTTTGATTAAAACAGATTGTAATTGATTGTTTGCCTCGGGAAACATGGAGCGAAAGCCATCCATTGTCAAGAAAGGATCATTTATAGTCACTTATGCCTAGCAAAGCCTTATTACTCGGTTTAAATGCCTTTATAATCCCATTATTGAATTTATTTTGAATTTTTTTTACATTTTTTGATTAAAACATATTGTAATTGATTGTTTGCCTCGGGAAACATGGAGCGAAAGCCATCCATTGTCAAGAAAAGATCATTTATAGCCACTCATGCCTAGAAAAGCCTTATTACTCGGTTTAAATGCCTTTATAATCCCATTATTGAATTTATTTTGAATTTTTTTTACATTTTTTGATTAAAACAGATTGTAATTTATTGTTTACCTCGGGAAACATGGAGCGAAAGCCATCCATAGTCAAGAAAAGTTCATTTATAGTCACTTATGCCTAGCTAAGATTTATTACTCGGTTTAAATGCCTTTATAATCCCATTATTTAATTTATTTTCAATTTTTTTTACATTTTTTTATTAAAACATATTGTAATTGTTTGTTTGCCTCGGGAAACATGGAGCAAAACCCATCCATTGTCAAGAATAGATCATTTATAGCACTTATGCCTAAAAAAGCCTTATTACTCGGTTTAAATGCCTTTATAATCCCATTATTGAATTTATTTTGAATTTTTTTTACATTTTTTGATTAAAACATATTGTAATTGATTGTTTGCCTCGGGAAACATGGAGCGAAAGCCATCCATTGTCAAGAAAAGATCATTTATAGTCACTCATGCCTAGAAAAGCCTTATTACTCGGTTTAAATGCCTTTATAATCCCATTATTGAATTTATTTTGAATTTTTTTTACATTTTTTGATTAAAACATATTGTAATTGATTGTGTGCCTCGGGAAACATGGAGCGAAAGCCATCCGTAGTGAAGAAAAGTTCATTTATAGTCACTTATGCCAAGCTAAGATTTATTACTCGGTTTAAATGCCTTTATAATCCCATTATTTAATTTATTTTCAATTTTTTTTACATTTTTTTATTAAAACATATTGTAATTGTTTGTTTGCCTCGGGAAACATGGAGCAAAACCCATCCATTGTCAAGAATAGATCATTTATAGCACTTATGCCTAAAAAAGCCTTATTACTCGGTTTAAATGCCTTTATAATCCCATTATTGAATTTATTTTGAATTTTTTTTACATTTTTTGATTAAAACATATTGTAATTGATTGTTTGCCTCGGGAAACATGGAGCAAAACCCATCCATTGTCAAGAATAGATCATTTATAGTCACTCATGCCTAGAAAAGCCTTATTACTCGGTTTAAATGCCTTTTTAATCCCATTATTGAATTTATTTTGAATTTTTTTTACATTTTTTGATTAAAACAGATTGTAATTGATTGTTTACCTCGGGAAACATGGAGCGAAAGCCATCCATAGTCAAGAAAAGTTCATTTATAGTCACTTATGCCTAGCAAAGATTTATTACTCGGTTTAAATGCCTTTATAATCCCATTATTTAATTTATTTTGAATTTTTTTTACATTTTTTGATTAAAACAGATTGTAATTGATTGTTTACCTCGGGAAACATGGAGCGAAAGCCATCCATTGTCAAGAAAAGATCATTTATAGTCACTCATGCCTAGAAAAGCCTTATTACTCGGTTTAAATGCCTTTATAATCCCATTATTGAATTTATTTTGAATTCTTTTTACATTTTTTGATTAAAACAGATTGTAATTGATTGTTTGCCTCGGGAAACATGGAGCGAAAGCCATCCATTTTCAAGAAAAGATCATTTATAGTCACTCATGCCTAGAAAAGCCTCATTTCTCGGTTTAAATGCCTTTATAATCCCATTATTGAATTTATTTTCATTTTTTTTTACATTTTTTTATTAAAACATATTGTAATTGTTTGTTTGCCTCGGGAAACATGGAGCAAAACCCATCCATTGTCAAGAATAGATCATTTATAGCACTTATGCCTAAAAAAGCCTTATTACTCGGTTTAAATGCCTTTATAATCCCATTATTGAATTTATTTTGAATTTTTTTTACATTTTTTGATTAAAACAGATTGTAATTGATTGTTTACCTCGGGAAACATGGAGCGAAAGCCATCCATTGTCAAGAAAAGATCATTTATAGTCACTCATGCCTAGAAAAGCCTTATTACTCGGTTTAAATGCCTTTATAATCCCATTATTGAATTTATTTTGAATTCTTTTTACATTTTTTGATTAAAACAGATTGTAATTGATTGTTTGCCTCGGGAAACATGGAGCGAAAGCCATCCATTTTCAAGAAAAGATCATTTATAGTCACTCATGCCTAGAAAAGCCTCATTTCTCGGTTTAAATGCCTTTATAATCCCATTATTGAATTTATTTTCAATTTTTTTTACATTTTTTTATTAAAACATATTGTAATTGTTTGTTTGCCTCGGGAAACATGGAGCAAAACCCATCCATTGTCAAGAATAGATCATTTATAGCACTTATGCCTAAAAAAGCCTTATTACTCGGTTTAAATGCCTTTATAATCCCATTATTGAATTTATTTTGAATTTTTTTTACATTTTTTGATTAAAACATATTGTAATTGATTGTTTGCCTCGGGAAACATGGAGCGAAAGCCATCCATTGTCAAGAAAAGATCATTTATAGTCACTCATGCCTAGAAAAGCCTTATTACTCGGTTTAAATGCCTTTATAATCCCATTATTGAATTTATTTTGAATTTTTTTTACATTTTTTGATTAAAACATATTGTAATTGATTGTGTGCCTCGGGAAACATGGAGCGAAAGCCATCCGTAGTGAAGAAAAGTTCATTTATAGTCACTTATGCCTAGCTAAGATTTATTACTCGGTTTAAATGCCTTTATAATCCCATTATTTAATTTATTTTCAATTTTTTTTACATTTTTTTATTAAAACATATTGTAATTGTTTGTTTGCCTCGGGAAACATGGAGCAAAACCCATCCATTGTCAAGAATAGATCATTTATAGCACTTATGCCTAAAAAAGCCTTATTACTCGGTTTAAATGCCTTTATAATCCCATTATTGAATTTATTTTGAATTTTTTTTACATTTTTTGATTAAAACATATTGTAATTGATTGTTTGCCTCGGGAAACATGGAGCAAAACCCATCCATTGTCAAGAATAGATCATTTATAGTCACTCATGCCTAGAAAAGCCTTATTACTCGGTTTAAATGCCTTTTTAATCCCATTATTGAATTTATTTTGAATTTTTTTTACATTTTTTGATTAAAACAGATTGTAATTGATTGTTTACCTCGGGAAACATGGAGCGAAAGCCATCCATAGTCAAGAAAAGTTCATTTATAGTCACTTATGCCTAGCAAAGATTTATTACTCGGTTTAAATGCCTTTATAATCCCATTATTTAATTTATTTTGAATTTTTTTTACATTTTTTGATTAAAACAGATTGTAATTGATTGTTTACCTCGGGAAACATGGAGCGAAAGCCATCCATTGTCAAGAAAAGATCATTTATAGTCACTCATGCCTAGAAAAGCCTTATTACTCGGTTTAAATGCCTTTATAATCCCATTATTGAATTTATTTTGAATTCTTTTTACATTTTTTGATTAAAACAGATTGTAATTGATTGTTTGCCTCGGGAAACATGGAGCGAAAGCCATCCATTTTCAAGAAAAGATCATTTATAGTCACTCATGCCTAGAAAAGCCTCATTTCTCGGTTTAAATGCCTTTATAATCCCATTATTGAATTTATTTTCAATTTTTTTTACATTTTTTTATTAAAACATATTGTAATTGTTTGTTTGCCTCGGGAAACATGGAGCAAAACCCATCCATTGTCAAGAATAGATCATTTATAGCACTTATGCCTAAAAAAGCCTTATTACTCGGTTTAAATGCCTTTATAATCCCATTATTGAATTTATTTTGAATTTTTTTTACATTTTTTGATTAAAACATATTGTAATTGATTGTTTGCCTCGGGAAACATGGAGCGAAAGCCATCCATTGTCAAGAAAAGATCATTTATAGTCACTCATGCCTAGAAAAGCCTTATTACTCGGTTTAAATGCCTTTATAATCCCATTATTGAATTTATTTTGAATTTTTTTTACATTTTTTGATTAAAACATATTGTAATTGATTGTGTGCCTCGGGAAACATGGAGCGAAAGCCATCCGTAGTGAAGAAAAGTTCATTTATAGTCACTTATGCCTAGCTAAGATTTATTACTCGGTTTAAATGCCTTTATAATCCCATTATTTAATTTATTTTCAATTTTTTTTACATTTTTTTATTAAAACATATTGTAATTGTTTGTTTGCCTCGGGAAACATGGAGCAAAACCCATCCATTGTCAAGAATAGATCATTTATAGCACTTATGCCTAAAAAAGCCTTATTACTCGGTTTAAATGCCTTTATAATCCCATTATTGAATTTATTTTGAATTTTTTTTACATTTTTTGATTAAAACATATTGTAATTGATTGTGTGCCTCGGGAAACATGGAGCGAAAGCCATCCGTAGTGAAGAAAAGTTCATTTATAGTCACTTATGCCTAGCTAAGATTTATTACTCGGTTTAAATGCCTTTATAATCCCATTATTTAATTTATTTTCAATTTTTTTTACATTTTTTTATTAAAACATATTGTAATTGTTTGTTTGCCTCGGGAAACATGGAGCAAAACCCATCCATTGTCAAGAATAGATCATTTATAGCACTTATGCCTAAAAAAGCCTTATTACTCGGTTTAAATGCCTTTATAATCCCATTATTGAATTTATTTTGAATTTTTTTTACATTTTTTGATTAAAACAGATTGTAATTGATTGTTTGCCTCGGGAAACATGGAGCGAAAGCCATCCATAGTGAAGAAAAGTTCATTTATAGTCACTTATGCCTAGCATAGCCTTATTACTCGGTTTAAATGCCTTTATAATCGCATTATTGAAATTATTTTGAATTGTTTTTACATTTTTTGATTAAAACAGATTGTAATTGATTGTTTGCCTCGGGAAACATGGAGCGAAAGCCATCCATTGTCAAGAAAAGATCATTTATAGTCACTCATGCCTAGAAAAGCCTTATTACTCGGTTTAAATGCCTTTATAATCCCATTATTGAATTTATTTTGAATTGTTTTTATATTTTTTGATTAAAACAGATTGTAATTGATTGTTTACCGTGGGAAACATGGAGCGAAAGCCATCCATTGTCAAGAAAAGATCATTTATAGTCACTCATGCCTAGAAAAGCCTTATTACTCGGTTTAAATGCCTTTATAATCCCATTATTGAATTTATTTTGAATTTTTTTTTACATTTTTTGATTAAAACAGATTGTAATTGATTGTTTACCTCGGGAAATATTGTGCGAAAGCCATCCATTGCCAAGAAAAGATCATTTATAGTCACTCATGCCTAGAAAAGCCTTATTACTCGGTTTAAATCCCTTTATAATCCCATTATTGAATTTATTTTGAACTGTTTTTATATTTTTTTATTAAAACAGATTGTAATTGATTGTTTGCCTCGGGAAACATGGAGCAAAAGCCATCTATAGTCAAGAAAAGTTCATTTATAGTCACTTATGCCTAGCAAAGCCTTATTACTCGGTTTAAATGCCTTTATAATCCCATTATTGAATTTGTTTTGAATTATTTTTACATTTTTTGATTAAAACAGATTGTAATTGATTGTTTGCCTCGGGAAACATGGAGCGAAAGCCATCCATTGTCAAGAAAAGATCATTTATAGCCACTCATGCCTAGAAAAGCTTTATTACTCGGTTTAAATGCCTTTATAATCCCATTATTGAATTTATTTTGAATTATTTTTACATTTTTTGATTAAAACATATTGTAATTGTTTGTTTGCCTCGGGAAACATGGAGCAAAACCCATCCATTGTCAAGAATAGATCATTTATAGCACTTATGCCTAAAAAAGCCTTATTACTCGGTTTAAATGCCTTTATAATCCCATTATTGAATTTATTTTGAATTTTTTTTACATTTTTTGATTAAAACATATTGTAATTGATTGTTTGCCTCGGGAAACATGGAGCGAAAGCCATCCATTATCAAGAAAAGATCATTTATAGTCACTTATGCCTAGCAAAGCCTTATTACTCGGTTTAAATGCCTTTATAATCCCATTATTGAATTTATTTTGAATTTTTTTTACATTTTTTGATTAAAACAGATTGTAATTGATTGTTTGCCTCGGGAAACATGGAGCGAAAGCCATCCATTGTCAAGAAAGGATCATTTATAGTCACTTATGCCTAGCAAAGCCTTATTACTCGGTTTAAATGCCTTTATAATCCCATTATTGAATTTATTTTGAATTTTTTTTACATTTTTTGATTAAAACATATTGTAATTGATTGTTTGCCTCGGGAAACATGGAGCGAAAGCCATCCATTGTCAAGAAAAGATCATTTATAGCCACTCATGCCTAGAAAAGCCTTATTACTCGGTTTAAATGCCTTTATAATCCCATTATTGAATTTATTTTGAATTTTTTTTACATTTTTTGATTAAAACAGATTGTAATTTATTGTTTACCTCGGGAAACATGGAGCGAAAGCCATCCATAGTCAAGAAAAGTTCATTTATAGTCACTTATGCCTAGCTAAGATTTATTACTCGGTTTAAATGCCTTTATAATCCCATTATTTAATTTATTTTCAATTTTTTTTACATTTTTTTATTAAAACATATTGTAATTGTTTGTTTGCCTCGGGAAACATGGAGCAAAACCCATCCATTGTCAAGAATAGATCATTTATAGCACTTATGCCTAAAAAAGCCTTATTACTCGGTTTAAATGCCTTTATAATCCCATTATTGAATTTATTTTGAATTTTTTTTACATTTTTTGATTAAAACATATTGTAATTGATTGTTTGCCTCGGGAAACATGGAGCGAAAGCCATCCATTGTCAAGAAAAGATCATTTATAGTCACTCATGCCTAGAAAAGCCTTATTACTCGGTTTAAATGCCTTTATAATCCCATTATTGAATTTATTTTGAATTTTTTTTACATTTTTTGATTAAAACATATTGTAATTGATTGTGTGCCTCGGGAAACATGGAGCGAAAGCCATCCGTAGTGAAGAAAAGTTCATTTATAGTCACTTATGCCTAGCTAAGATTTATTACTCGGTTTAAATGCCTTTATAATCCCATTATTTAATTTATTTTCAATTTTTTTTACATTTTTTTATTAAAACATATTGTAATTGTTTGTTTGCCTCGGGAAACATGGAGCAAAACCCATCCATTGTCAAGAATAGATCATTTATAGCACTTATGCCTAAAAAAGCCTTATTACTCGGTTTAAATGCCTTTATAATCCCATTATTGAATTTATTTTGAATTTTTTTTACATTTTTTGATTAAAACATATTGTAATTGATTGTTTGCCTCGGGAAACATGGAGCAAAACCCATCCATTGTCAAGAATAGATCATTTATAGTCACTCATGCCTAGAAAAGCCTTATTACTCGGTTTAAATGCCTTTTTAATCCCATTATTGAATTTATTTTGAATTTTTTTTACATTTTTTGATTAAAACAGATTGTAATTGATTGTTTACCTCGGGAAACATGGAGCGAAAGCCATCCATAGTCAAGAAAAGTTCATTTATAGTCACTTATGCCTAGCAAAGATTTATTACTCGGTTTAAATGCCTTTATAATCCCATTATTTAATTTATTTTGAATTTTTTTTACATTTTTTGATTAAAACAGATTGTAATTGATTGTTTACCTCGGGAAACATGGAGCGAAAGCCATCCATTGTCAAGAAAAGATCATTTATAGTCACTCATGCCTAGAAAAGCCTTATTACTCGGTTTAAATGCCTTTATAATCCCATTATTGAATTTATTTTGAATTCTTTTTACATTTTTTGATTAAAACAGATTGTAATTGATTGTTTGCCTCGGGAAACATGGA
This sequence comes from Theobroma cacao, assembly GCF_053813885.1. Lineage (NCBI taxonomy): Eukaryota > Viridiplantae > Streptophyta > Magnoliopsida > Malvales > Malvaceae > Theobroma > Theobroma cacao. Next base: position 27,556,953 of record NC_142645.1, on the reverse strand, counting down.
GCGAAAGCCATCCATTTTCAAGAAAAGATCATTTATAGTCACTCATGCCTAGAAAAGCCTCATTTCTCGGTTTAAATGCCTTTATAATCCCATTATTGAATTTATTTTCAATTTTTTTTACATTTTTTTATTAAAACATATTGTAATTGTTTGTTTGCCTCGGGAAACATGGAGCAAAACCCATCCATTGTCAAGAATAGATCATTTATAGCACTTATGCCTAAAAAAGCCTTATTACTCGGTTTAAATGCCTTTATAATCCCATTATTGAATTTATTTTGAATTTTTTTTACATTTTTTGATTAAAACATATTGTAATTGATTGTTTGCCTCGGGAAACATGGAGCGAAAGCCATCCATTGTCAAGAAAAGATCATTTATAGTCACTCATGCCTAGAAAAGCCTTATTACTCGGTTTAAATGCCTTTATAATCCCATTATTGAATTTATTTTGAATTTTTTTTACATTTTTTGATTAAAACATATTGTAATTGATTGTGTGCCTCGGGAAACATGGAGCGAAAGCCATCCGTAGTGAAGAAAAGTTCATTTATAGTCACTTATGCCTAGCTAAGATTTATTACTCGGTTTAAATGCCTTTATAATCCCATTATTTAATTTATTTTCAATTTTTTTTACATTTTTTTATTAAAACATATTGTAATTGTTTGTTTGCCTCGGGAAACATGGAGCAAAACCCATCCATTGTCAAGAATAGATCATTTATAGCACTTATGCCTAAAAAAGCCTTATTACTCGGTTTAAATGCCTTTATAATCCCATTATTGAATTTATTTTGAATTTTTTTTACATTTTTTGATTAAAACATATTGTAATTGATTGTTTGCCTCGGGAAACATGGAGCAAAACCCATCCATTGTCAAGAATAGATCATTTATAGTCACTCATGCCTAGAAAAGCCTTATTACTCGGTTTAAATGCCTTTTTAATCCCATTATTGAATTTATTTTGAATTTTTTTTACATTTTTTGATTAAAACAGATTGTAATTGATTGTTTACCTCGGGAAACATGGAGCGAAAGCCATCCATAGTCAAGAAAAGTTCATTTATAGTCACTTATGCCTAGCAAAGATTTATTACTCGGTTTAAATGCCTTTATAATCCCATTATTTAATTTATTTTGAATTTTTTTTACATTTTTTGATTAAAACAGATTGTAATTGATTGTTTACCTCGGGAAACATGGAGCGAAAGCCATCCATTGTCAAGAAAAGATCATTTATAGTCACTCATGCCTAGAAAAGCCTTATTACTCGGTTTAAATGCCTTTATAATCCCATTATTGAATTTATTTTGAATTCTTTTTACATTTTTTGATTAAAACAGATTGTAATTGATTGTTTGCCTCGGGAAACATGGAGCGAAAGCCATCCATTTTCAAGAAAAGATCATTTATAGTCACTCATGCCTAGAAAAGCCTCATTTCTCGGTTTAAATGCCTTTATAATCCCATTATTGAATTTATTTTCAATTTTTTTTACATTTTTTTATTAAAACATATTGTAATTGTTTGTTTGCCTCGGGAAACATGGAGCAAAACCCATCCATTGTCAAGAATAGATCATTTATAGCACTTATGCCTAAAAAAGCCTTATTACTCGGTTTAAATGCCTTTATAATCCCATTATTGAATTTATTTTGAATTTTTTTTACATTTTTTGATTAAAACATATTGTAATTGATTGTTTGCCTCGGGAAACATGGAGCGAAAGCCATCCATTGTCAAGAAAAGATCATTTATAGTCACTCATGCCTAGAAAAGCCTTATTACTCGGTTTAAATGCCTTTATAATCCCATTATTGAATTTATTTTGAATTATTTTTACATTTTTTGATTAAAACAGATTGTAATTGATTGTTTGCCTCGGGAAACATGGAGCAAAAGCCATCCATTGTCAAGAAAAGATCATTTATAGCCACTCATGCCTAGAAAAGCCTTATTACTCGGTTTAAATGCCTTTATAATCCCATTATTGAATTTATTTTGAATTGTTTTTATATTTTTTTATTAAAACAGATTGTAATTGATTGTTTACCTCGAAAAACATGGAGCGAAAGCCATCCATAGTCAAAAAAGGTTCATTTATAGTCACTTATGCCTAGCAAAGCCTTATTACTCGGTTTAAATGCCTTTATAATCCCATTATTGAATTTATTTTGAATTTTTTTTACATTTTTTGATTAAAACATATTGTAATTGATTGTTTGCCTCGGGAAACAAGGAGCAAAACCCATCCATTGTCAAGAATAGATCATTTATAGTCACTCATGCCTAGAAAAGCCTTATTACTCGGTTTAAATGCTTTTATAATCCCATTATTGAATTTATTTTGAATTTTTTTTACATTTTTTGATTAAAACAGATTGTAATTGATTGTTTGCCTTGGGAAACATGGAGTGAAAGCCATCCATAGTCAAGAAAAGTTCATTTATAGTCACTTATACCTAGCAAAGCCTTATTACTCGATTTAAATGCCTTTATAATCCCATTATTGACTTTATTTTGAATTGTTTTTACATTTTTTGATTAAAACTTATTGTAATTGATTGTTTGCCTCGGGAAATATGGAGCGAAAGCCATCCATTGTCAAGAAAAGATCATTTATAGGCACTCATGCCTAGAAAAGCCTTATTTCTCGGTTTAAATGCCTTTATAATCCCATTATTGAATTTATTTTGAATTTTTTTTACATTTTTTGATTAAAACAGATTGTAATTGATTGTTTGCCTCGGGAAACATGGAGCGAAAGCCATCCATAGCGAAAAAAAGTTCATTTATAGTCACTTATGCCTAGCAAAGCCTTATTACTCGGTTTAAATGCCTTTATAATCCCATTATTGAATTTATTTTGAATTGTTTTTACATTTTTTGATTAAAACATATTGTAATTGATTGTTTGCCTCGGGAAACATGGAGCGAAAGCCATCCATTGTCAAGAAAAGATCATTTATAGTCACTCATGCCTAGAAAAGCCTTATTACTCGGTTTAAATGCCTTTATAATCCCATTATTGAATTTATTTTGAATTTTTTTTTACATTTTTTGATTAAAACATATTGTAATTGATTGTTTGCCTCGGGAAACATGGAGCGAAAGCCATCCATTTTCAAGAAAAGATCATTTATAGTCACTCATGCCTAGAAAAGCCTCATTTCTCGGTTTAAATGCCTTTATAATCCCATTATTGAAATTATTTTCAATTTTTTTTTACATTTTTTGATTAAAACATATTGTAATTGTTTGTTTGCCTCGGGAAGCATGGAGCAAAACCCATCCATTGTCAAGAATAGATCATTTATAGTCACTTATGCCTAAAAAAGCCTTATTACTCGGTTTAAATGCCTTTATAATCCCATTATTGAATTTATTTTGAATTTTTTTTACATTTTTTGATTAAAACATATTGTAATTGATTGTTTGCCTCGGGAAACATGGAGCGAAAGCCATCCATTGTCAAGAAAAGATCATTTATAGTCACTCATGCCTAGAAAAGCCTTATTACTCGGTTTAAATGCCTTTATAATCCCATTATTGAATTTATTTTGAATTTTTTTTACATTTTTTGATTAAAACATATTGTAATTGATTGTTTTCCTCGGGAAACATGGAGCGAAAGCCATCCATTGTCAAGAAAAGATCATTTATAGTCACTCATGCCTAGAAAAGCCTTATTACTCGGTTTAAATGCCTTTATAATCCCATTATTGAATTTATTTTGAATTTTTTTTACATTTTTTGATTAAAACATATTGTAATTGATTGTTTGCCTCGGGAAACATGGAGCGAAAGCCATCCATTGTCAAGAAAAGATCATTTATAATCACTTATGCCTAGCAAAGCCTTATTACTCGGTTTAAATGCCTTTATAATCCCATTATTGAATTTATTTTGAATTTTTTTTACATTTTTTGATTAAAACATATTGTAATTGATTGTTTGCCTCGGGAAACATGGAGCAAAACCCATCCATTGTCAAGAATAGATCATTTATAGTCACTTATGCCTAGAAAAGCCTTATTACTCGGTTTAAATGCTTTTATAATCCCATTATTGAATTTATTTTGAATTGTTTTTAAATTTTATGATTGAAACAAATTGTAATTGATTGTTTGCCTCAGGAAACATGGAGCTAAAGCGATCCATTGTCAAGAAAAGATCATTTATAGTCACTCATGCCTAGAAAAGCCTTATTACTCGGTTTAAATGCCTTTATAATCCCATTATTGAATTTATTTTGAATTGTTTTTATATTTTTTGATTAAAACAGATTGTAATTGATTGTTTGCCGTGGGAAACATGGAGCGAAAGCCATCCATTGTCAAGAAAAGATCATTTATAGTCACTCATGCCTAGAAAAGCCTTATTGCTCGGTTTAAATGCCTTTATAATCCCATTATTGAATTTATTTTGAATTTTTTTTACATTTTTTGATTAAAACAGATTGTAATTGATTGTTTACCTCGGGAAATATGGAGCGAAAGCCATCCATTGCAAAGAGCAGATCATTTATAGTCACTCATGCCTAGAAAAGCCTTATTACTCGGTTTAAATGCCTTTATAATCCCATTATTGAATTTATTTTGAATTTTTTTTACATTTTTTGATTAAAACAGATTGTAATTGATTGTTTGCCTCGGGAAACATGGAGCGAAAGCCATCCATAGCGAAGAAAAGTTCATTGATAGTCACTTATGCCTAGCAAAGCCTTATTACTCGGTTTAAATGCCTTTATAATCCCATTATTGAATTTATTTTGAATTGTTTTTACATTTTTTGATTAAAACAGATTGTAATTGATTGTTTGCCTCGGGAAACATGGAGCGAAAGCCATCCATTGTCAAGAAAAGATCATTTATAGTCAGTCATGCCTAGAAAAGCCTTATTACTCGGTTTAAATGCCTTTATAATCCCATTATTGAATTTATTTTGAATTGTTTTTATTTTTTTTGATTAAAACAGATTGTAATTGATTGTTTGCCGTGGGAAACATGGAGCGAAAGCCATCCATTGTCAAGAAAAGATCATTTATAGTCACTCATGCCTAGAAAAGCCTTATTGCTCGGTTTAAATGCCTTTATAATCCCATTATTGAATTTATTTTGAATTTTTTTTACATTTTTTGATTAAAACAGATTGTAATTGATTGTTTACCTCGGGAAATATGGAGCGAAAGCCATCCATTGCCAAGAGCAGATCATTTATAGTCACTCATGCCTAGAAAAGCCTTATTACTCGGTTTAAATGCCTTTATAATCCCATTATTGAATTTATTTTGAATTGTTTTTACATTTTTTGACTAAAACAGACTGTAATTGATTGTTTGCCTCGGGAAACATGGAGCGAAAGCCATCCTTTGTCAAGAAAAGATCATTTATAGCCACTCATGCCTAGAAAAGCCTTATTACTCGGTTTAAATGCCTTTATAATCCCATTATTGAATTTATTTTGAATTGTTTTTATATTTTTTGATTAAAACAGATTGTAATTGATTGTTTGCCTCGGGAAACATGGAGCGAAAGCCATCCATAGTCAAGAAAAGTTCATTTATAGTCACTCATGCCTAGAAAAGCCTTATTACTCGGTTTAAATGCCTTTATAATCCCATTATTGAATTTATTTTGAATTATTTTTACATTTTTTGATTAAAACATATTGTAATTGATTGTTTGCCTCGGGAAACATGGAGCGAAAGCCATCCATAGTCAAGAAAAGTTCATTTATAGTCACTTATGCCTAGCAAAGCCTTATTACTCGGTTTAAATGCCTTTATAATCCCATTATTGAATTTATTTTGAATTGTTTTTACATTTTTTGATTAAAACAGATTGTAATTGATTGTTTGCCTCGGGAAACATGGAGCGAAAGCCATCCATTGTCAAGAAAAGATCATTTATAGGCACTCATGCCTAGAAAAGCCTTATTTCTCGGTTTAATGGCCTTTATAATCCCATTATTGAATTTATTTTGATTTTTTTTTACATTTTTTGATTAAAACAGATTGTAATTGATTGTTTACCTCGGGAAACATGGAGCGAAAGCCATCCATAGTCAAGAAAAGTTCATTTATAGTCACTTATGCCTAGCAAAGATTTATTACTCGGTTTAAATGCCTTTATAATCCCATTATTTAATTTATTTTGAATTGTTTTTACATTTTTTGATTAAAACAGATTGTAATTGATTGTTTGCCTCGGGAAACATGGAGCGAAAGCCATCCATTTTCAAGTAAAGATCATTTATAGTCACTCATGCCTAGAAAAGCCTCATTTCTCGGTTTAAATGCCTTTATAATCCCATTATTGAAATTATTTTTAATTTTTTTTTACATTTTTTGATTAAAACATATTGTAATTGTTTGTTTGCCTCGGGAAACATGGAGCAAAACCCATCCATTGTCAAGAATAGATCATTTATAGTCACTTATGCCTAAAAAAGCCTTATTACTCGGTTTAAATGCCTTTATAATCCCATTATTGAATTTATTTTGAATTTTTTTTACATTTTTTGATTAAAAGATATTGTAATTGATTGTTTACCTCGGGAAATATGGAGCGAAAGCCATCCATTGCCAAGAGCAGATCATTTATAGTCACTCATGCCTAGAAAAGCCTTATTACTCGGTTTAAATGCCTTTATAATCCCATTATTGAATTTATTTTGAATTGTTTTTACATTTTTTGACTAAAACAGACTGTAATTGATTGTTTGCCTCGGGAAACATGGAGCGAAAGCCATCCATTGTCAAGAAAAGATCATTTATAGCCACTCATGCCTAGAAAAGCCTTATTACTCGGTTTAAATGCCTTTATAATCCCATTATTGAATTTATTTTGAATTGTTTTTATATTTTTTGATTAAAACAGATTGTAATTGATTGTTTGCCTCGGGAAACATGGAGCGAAAGCCATCCATAGTCAAGAAAAGTTCATTTATAGTCACTCATGCCTAGAAAAGCCTTATTACTCGGTTTAAATGCCTTTATAATCCCATTATTGAATTTATTTTGAATTATTTTTACATTTTTTGATTAAAACAGATTGTAATTGATTGTTTGCCTCGGGAAACATGGAGCGAAAGCCATCCATAGTCAAGAAAAGTTCATTTATAGTCACTTATGCCTAGCAAAGCCTTATTACTCGGTTTAAATGCCTTTATAATCCCATTATTGAATTTATTTTGAATTGTTTTTACATTTTTTGATTAAAACAGATTGTAATTGATTGTTTGCCTCGGGAAACATGGAGCGAAAGCCATCCATTTTCAAGAAAAGATCATTTATAGTCACTCATGCCTAGAAAAGCCTCATTTCTCGGTTTAAATGCCTTTATAATCCCATTATTGAATTTATTTTCAATTTTTTTTACATTTTTTGATTAAAACATATTCTAATTGTTTGTTTGCCTCGGGAAACATGGAGCAAAACCCATCCATTGTCAAGAATAGATCATTTATAGTCACTTATGCCTAAAAAAGCCTTATTACTCGGTTTAAATGCCTTTATAATCCCATTATTGAATTTATTTTGAATTTTTTTTACATTTTTTGATTAAAACATATTGTAATTGATTGTTTGCCTCGGGAAACATGGAGCGAAAGCCATCCATTGTCAAGAAAAGATCATTTATAGTCACTCATGCCTAGAAAAGCCTTATTACTCGGTTTAAATGCCTTTATAATCCCATTATTGAATTTATTTTGAATTTTTTTTACATTTTTTGATTAAAACAGATTGTAATTGATTGTTTACCTCGGGAAACATGGAGCGAAAGCCATCTATAGTCAAGAAAAGTTCATTTATAGTCACTTATGCCTAGCAAAGCCTTATTACTCGGTTTAAATGCCTTTATAATCCCATTATTGAATTTATTTTGAATTTTTTTTACATTTTTTGATTAAAACATATTGTAATTGATTGTTTGCCTCGGGAAACATGGAGCAAAACCCATCCATTGTCAAGAACAGATCATTTATAGTCACTCATGCCTAGAAAAGCCTTATTACTCGGTTTAAATGCTTTTATAATCCCATTATTGAATTTATTTTGAATTTTTTTTACATTTTTTGATTAAAACAGATTGTAATTGATTGTTTGCCTCGGGAAACATGGAGCGAAAGCCATCCATAGTCAAGAAAAGTTCATTTATAGTCACTTATACCTAGCAAAGCCTTATTACTCGATTTAAATGCCTTTATAATCCCATTATTGAATTTATTTTGAATTGTTTTTACATTTTCTGATTAAAACAGATTGTAATTGATTGTTTGCCTCGGGAAACATGGAGCGAAATCCATCCATTGTCAAGAAAAGATCATTTATAGCCACTCATGCCTAGAAAAGCCTTATTACTCGGTTTAAATGCCTTTATAATCCCATTATTGAATTTATTTTGAATTGTTTTTACATTTTTTGATTAAAACAGATTGTAATTGATTGTTTGCCTCGGGAAACATGGAGCGAAAGCCATCCATAGTCAAGAAAAGTTCATTTATAGTCACTTATGCCTAGCAAAGCCTTATTACTCGGTTTAAATGCCTTTATAATCCCATTATTGAATTTATTTTGAATTTTTTTTACATTTTTTGATTAAAACAGATTGTAATTGATTGTTTGCCTCGGGAAACATGGAGCGAAAGCCATCCATAGTCAAGAAAAGTTCATTTATAGTCACTTATGCCTAGCAAAGCCTTATTACTCGGTTTAAATGCCTTTATAATCCCATTATTGAATTTATTTTGAATTGTTTTTACATTTTTTGATTAAAACATATTGTAATTTGTTGTTTGCCTCGGGAAACATGGAGCGAAAGCCATCCATTGTCAAGAAAAGATCATTTATAGCCACTCATGCCTAGAAAAGCCTTATTACTCGGTTTAAATGCCTTTATAATCCCATTATTGAATTTATTTTGAATTGTTTTTATATTTTTTGATTAAAACAGATTGTAATTGATTGTTTGCCGTGGGAAACATGGAGCGAAAGCCATCCATTGTTAAGAAAAGATCATTTATAGTCACTCATGCCTAGAAAAGCCTTATTACTCGGTTTAAATGCCTTTATAATCCCATTATTGAATTTATTTTGAATTGTTTTTACATTTTTTGATTAAAACAGATTGTAATTGATTGTTTGCCTCGGGAAACATGGAGCGAAAGCCATCCATAGTCAAGAATAGTTCATTTATAGTCACTTATGCCTAGCAAAGCCTAATTACTCGGTTTAAATGCCTTTATAATCCCATTATTGAATTTATTTTGAATTGTTTTTACATTTTTTGATTAAAACAGATTGTAATTGATTGTTTGCCTTGGGAAACATGGAGCAAAAGCCATCCATTTTCAAGAAAAGATCATTTATAGTCACTCATGCCTAGAAAAGCCTCATTTCTCGGTTTAAATGCCTTTATAATCCCATTATTGAATTTATTTTCAATTTTTTTTACATTTTTTCATTAAAACATATTCTAATTGTTTGTTTGCCTCGGGAAACATGGAGCAAAACCCATCCATTGTCAAGAATAGATCATTTATAGTCACTTATGCCTAAAAAAGCCTTATTACTCGGTTTAAATGCCTTTATAATTCCATTATTGTATTTATTTTGAATTTTTTTTACATTTTTTTATTAAAACATATTGTAATTGATTGTTTGCCTCGGGAAACATGGAGCGAAAGCCATCCATTGTCAAGAAAAGATCATTTATAGTCACTCATGCCTAGAAAAGCCTTATTACTCGGTTTAAATGCCTTTATAATCCCATTATTGAATTTATTTTGAATTTTTTTTACATTTTTTGATTAAAACAGATTGTAATTGATTGTTTACCTCGGGAAACATGGAGCGAAAGCCATCCATAGTCAAGAAAAGTTCATTTATAGTCACTTATGCCTAGCAAAGCCTTATTACTCGGTTTAAATGCCTTTATAATCCCATTATTGAATTTATTTTGAATTTTTTTTACATTTTTTGATTAAAACATATTGTAATTGATTGTTTGCCTCGGGAAACATGGAGCAAAACCCATCCATTGTCAAGAATAGATCATTTATAGTCACTCATGCCTAGAAAAGCCTTATTACTCGGTTTAAATGCTTTTATAATCCCATTATTGAATTTATTTTGAATTTTTTTTACATTTTTTGATTAAAACAGGTAGTAATTGATTGTTTGCCTCGGGAAACATGGAGCGAAAGCCATCCATAGTCAAGAAAAGTTCATTTATAGTCACTTATACCTAGCAAAGCCTTATTACTCGATTTAAATGCCTTTATAATCCCATTATTGAATTTATTTTGAATTGTTTTTACATTTTCGGATTAAAACAGATTGTAATTGATTGTTTGCCTCGGGAAACATGGAGCAAAATCCATCCATTGTCAAGAAAAGATCATTTATAGCCACTCATGCCTAGAAAACCCTTATTACTCGGTTTAAATGCCTTTATAATCCCATTATTGAATTTATTTTGAATTGTTTTTACATTTTTTGATTAAAACAGATTGTAATTGATTGTTTGCCTCGGGAAACATGGAGCGTAAGCCATCCATAGTCAAGAAAAGTTCATTTATAGTCACTTATGCCTAGCAAAGCCTTATTACTCGGTTTAAATGCCTTTATAATCCCATTATTGAATTTATTTTGAATTGTTTTTACATTTTCTGATTAAAACAGATTGTAATTGATTGTTTGCCTCGGGAAACACGGAGCGAAATCCATCCATTGTCAAGAAAAGATCATTTATAGCCACTCATGCCTAGAAAAGCCTTATTACTCGGTTTAAAAGCCTTTATAATCCCATTATTGAATTTATTTTGAACTGTTTTTACATTTTTTGATTAAAACAGATTGTAATTGATTGTTTGCCTCGGGAAACATGGAGCGAAAGCCATCCATAGTCAAGAAAAGTTCATTTATAGTCACTTATGCCTAGCAAAGCCTTATTACTCGGTTTAAATGCCTTTATAATCCCATTATTGAATTTATTTTGAATTGTTTTTACATTTTCTGATTAAAACAGATTGTAATTGATTGTTTGCCTCGGGAAACACGGAGCGAAATCCATCCATTGTCAAGAAAAGATCATTTATAGCCACTCATGCCTAGAAAAGCCTTATTACTCGGTTTAAATGCCTTTATAATCCCATTATTGAATTTATTTTGAATTGTTTTTACATTTTTTGATTAAAACAGATTGTAATTGATTGTTTGCCTCGGGAAACATGGAGCGAAAGCCATCCATAGTCAAGAAAAGTTCATTTATAGTCACTTATGCCTAGCAAAGCCTTATTACTCGGTTTAAATGCCTTTATAATCCCATTATTGAATTTATTTTGAATTGTTTTTACATTTTTTGATTAAAACAGATTGTAATTGATTGTTTGCCTCGGGAAACATGGAGCGAAAGCCATCCATTTTCAAGAAAAGATCATTTATAGTCACTCATGCCTAGAAAAGCCTCATTTCTCGGTTTAAATGCCTTTATAATCCCATTATTGAATTTATTTTCAATTTTTTTTACATTTTTTGATTAAAACATATTGTAATTGATTGTTTGCCTCGGGAAACATGGAGCAAAACCCATCCATTGTCAAGAATAGATCATTTATAGTCACTCATGCCTAGAAAAGCCTTATTACTCGGTTTAAATGCTTTTATAATCCCATTATTGAATTTATTTTGAATTTTTTTTACATTTTTTAATTAAAACATATTGTAATTGATTGTTTGCCTCGGGAAACATAGAGCGAAAGCCATCCATAGTCAAGAAAAGTTCATTTATAGTCACTTATACCTAGCAAAGCCTTATTACTCGATTTAAATGCCTTTATAATCCCATTATTGAATTTATTTTGAATTGTTTTTACATTTTCTGATTAAAACAGATTGTAATTGATTGTTTGCCTCGGGAAACACGGAGCGAAATCCATCCATTGTCAAGAAAAGATCATTTATAGCCACTCATGCCTAGAAAAGCCTTATTACTCGGTTTAAAAGCCTTTATAATCCCATTATTGAATTTATTTTGAACTGTTTTTACATTTTTTGATTAAAACAGATTGTAATTGATTGTTTGCCTCGGGAAACATGGAGCGAAAGCCATCCATAGTCAAGAAAAGTTCATTTATAGTCACTTATGCCTAGCAAAGCCTTATTACTCGGTTTAAATGCCTTTATAATCCCATTATTGAATTTATTTTGAATTGTTTTTACATTTTCTGATTAAAACAGATTGTAATTGATTGTTTGCCTCGGGAAACACGGAGCGAAATCCATCCATTGTCAAGAAAAGATCATTTATAGCCACTCATGCCTAGAAAAGCCTTATTACTCGGTTTAAATGCCTTTATAATCCCATTATTGAATTTATTTTGAATTGTTTTTACATTTTTTGATTAAAACAGATTGTAATTGATTGTTTGCCTCGGGAAACATGGAGCGAAAGCCATCCATAGTCAAGAAAAGTTCATTTATAGTCACTTATGCCTAGCAAAGCCTTATTACTCGGTTTAAATGCCTTTATAATCCCATTATTGAATTTATTTTGAATTGTTTTTACATTTTTTGATTAAAACAGATTGTAATTGATTGTTTGCCTCGGGAAACATGGAGCGAAAGCCATCCATTTTCAAGAAAAGATCATTTATAGTCACTCATGCCTAGAAAAGCCTCATTTCTCGGTTTAAATGCCTTTATAATCCCATTATTGAATTTATTTTCAATTTTTTTTACATTTTTTGATTAAAACATATTGTAATTGATTGTTTGCCTCGGGAAACATGGAGCAAAACCCATCCATTGTCAAGAATAGATCATTTATAGTCACTCATGCCTAGAAAAGCCTTATTACTCGGTTTAAATGCTTTTATAATCCCATTATTGAATTTATTTTGAATTTTTTTTACATTTTTTAATTAAAACATATTGTAATTGATTGTTTGCCTCGGGAAACATAGAGCGAAAGCCATCCATAGTCAAGAAAAGTTCATTTATAGTCACTTATACCTAGCAAAGCCTTATTACTCGATTTAAATGCCTTTATAATCCCATTATTGAATTTATTTTGAATTGTTTTTACATTTTCTGATTAAAACAGATTGTAATTGATTGTTTGCCTCGGGAAACACGGAGCGAAATCCATCCATTGTCAAGAAAAGATCATTTATAGCCACTCATGCCTAGAAAAGCCTTATTACTCGGTTTAAAAGCCTTTATAATCCCATTATTGAATTTATTTTGAACTGTTTTTACTTTTTTTGATTAAAACAGATTGTAATTGATTGTTTGCCTCGGGAAACATGGAGCGAAAGCCATCCATAGTCAAGAAAAGTTCATTTATAGTCACTTATGCCTAGCAAAGCCTTATTACTCGGTTTAAATGCCTTTATAATCCCATTATTGAATTTATTTTGAATTGTTTTTACATTTTCTGATTAAAACAGATTGTAATTGATTGTTTGCCTCGGGAAACACGGAGCGAAATCCATCCATTGTCAAGAAAAGATCATTTATAGCCACTCATGCCTAGAAAAGCCTTATTACTCGGTTTAAATGCCTTTATAATCCCATTATTGAATTTATTTTGAATTGTTTTTACATTTTTTGATTAAAACAGATTGTAATTGATTGTTTGCCTCGGGAAACATGGAGCGAAAGCCATCCATAGTCAAGAAAAGTTCATTTATAGTCACTTATGCCTAGCAAAGCCTTATTACTCGGTTTAAATGCCTTTATAATCCCATTATTGAATTTATTTTGAATTGTTTTTACATTTTTTGATTAAAACAGATTGTAATTGATTGTTTGCCTCGGGAAACATGGAGCGAAAGCCATCCATTTTCAAGAAAAGATCATTTATAGTCACTCATGCCTAGAAAAGCCTCATTTCTCGGTTTAAATGCCTTTATAATCCCATTATTGAATTTATTTTCAATTTTTTTTACATTTTTTGATTAAAACATATTGTAATTGATTGTTTGCCTCGGGAAACATGGAGCAAAACCCATCCATTGTCAAGAATAGATCATTTATAGTCACTCATGCCTAGAAAAGCCTTATTACTCGGTTTAAATGCTTTTATAATCCCATTATTGAATTTATTTTGAATTTTTTTTACATTTTTTAATTAAAACATATTGTAATTGATTGTTTGCCTCGGGAAACATAGAGCGAAAGCCATCCATAGTCAAGAAAAGTTCATTTATAGTCACTTATACCTAGCAAAGCCTTATTACTCGATTTAAATGCCTTTATAATCCCATTATTGAATTTATTTTGAATTGTTTTTACATTTTCTGATTAAAACAGATTGTAATTGATTGTTTGCCTCGGGAAACACGGAGCGAAATCCATCCATTGTCAAGAAAAGATCATTTATAGCCACTCATGCCTAGAAAAGCCTTATTACTCGGTTTAAAAGCCTTTATAATCCCATTATTGAATTTATTTTGAACTGTTTTTACATTTTTTGATTAAAACAGATTGTAATTGATTGTTTGCCTCGGGAAACATGGAGCGAAAGCCATCCATAGTCAAGAAAAGTTCATTTATAGTCACTTATGCCTAGCAAAGCCTTATTACTCGGTTTAAATGCCTTTATAATCCCATTATTGAATTTATTTTGAATTGTTTTTACATTTTCTGATTAAAACAGATTGTAATTGATTGTTTGCCTCGGGAAACACGGAGCGAAATCCATCCATTGTCAAGAAAAGATCATTTATAGCCACTCATGCCTAGAAAAGCCTTATTACTCGGTTTAAATGCCTTTATAATCCCATTATTGAATTTATTTTGAATTGTTTTTACATTTTTTGATTAAAACAGATTGTAATTGATTGTTTGCCTCGGGAAACATGGAGCGAAAGCCATCCATAGTCAAGAAAAGTTCATTTATAGTCACTTATGCCTAGCAAAGCCTTATTACTCGGTTTAAATGCCTTTATAATCCCATTATTGAATTTATTTTGAATTGTTTTTACATTTTTTGATTAAAACAGATTGTAATTGATTGTTTGCCTCGGGAAACATGGAGCGAAAGCCATCCATTTTCAAGAAAAGATCATTTATAGTCACTCATGCCTAGAAAAGCCTCATTTCTCGGTTTAAATGCCTTTATAATCCCATTATTGAATTTATTTTCAATTTTTTTTACATTTTTTGATTAAAACATATTGTAATTGATTGTTTGCCTCGGGAAACATGGAGCAAAACCCATCCATTGTCAAGAATAGATCATTTATAGTCACTCATGCCTAGAAAAGCCTTATTACTCGGTTTAAATGCTTTTATAATCCCATTATTGAATTTATTTTGAATTTTTTTTACATTTTTTAATTAAAACATATTGTAATTGATTGTTTGCCTCGGGAAACATAGAGCGAAAGCCATCCATAGTCAAGAAAAGTTCATTTATAGTCACTTATACCTAGCAAAGCCTTATTACTCGATTTAAATGCCTTTATAATCCCATTATTGAATTTATTTTGAATTGTTTTTACATTTTCTGATTAAAACAGATTGTAATTGATTGTTTGCCTCGGGAAACACGGAGCGAAATCCATCCATTGTCAAGAAAAGATCATTTATAGCCACTCATGCCTAGAAAAGCCTTATTACTCGGTTTAAAAGCCTTTATAATCCCATTATTGAATTTATTTTGAACTGTTTTTACATTTTTTGATTAAAACAGATTGTAATTGATTGTTTGCCTCGGGAAACATGGAGCGAAAGCCATCCATAGTCAAGAAAAGTTCATTTATAGTCACTTATGCCTAGCAAAGCCTTATTACTCGGTTTAAATGCCTTTATAATCCCATTATTGAATTTATTTTGAATTGTTTTTACATTTTCTGATTAAAACAGATTGTAATTGATTGTTTGCCTCGGGAAACACGGAGCGAAATCCATCCATTGTCAAGAAAAGATCATTTATAGCCACTCATGCCTAGAAAAGCCTTATTACTCGGTTTAAATGCCTTTATAATCCCATTATTGAATTTATTTTGAATTGTTTTTACATTTTTTGATTAAAACAGATTGTAATTGATTGTTTGCCTCGGGAAACATGGAGCGAAAGCCATCCATAGTCAAGAAAAGTTCATTTATAGTCACTTATGCCTAGCAAAGCCTTATTACTCGGTTTAAATGCCTTTATAATCCCATTATTGAATTTATTTTGAATTGTTTTTACATTTTTTGATTAAAACAGATTGTAATTGATTGTTTGCCTCGGGAAACATGGAGCGAAAGCCATCCATTTTCAAGAAAAGATCATTTATAGTCACTCATGCCTAGAAAAGCCTCATTTCTCGGTTTAAATGCCTTTATAATCCCATTATTGAATTTATTTTCAATTTTTTTTACATTTTTTGATTAAAACATATTGTAATTGATTGTTTGCCTCGGGAAACATGGAGCAAAACCCATCCATTGTCAAGAATAGATCATTTATAGTCACTCATGCCTAGAAAAGCCTTATTACTCGGTTTAAATGCTTTTATAATCCCATTATTGAATTTATTTTGAATTTTTTTTACATTTTTTAATTAAAACATATTGTAATTGATTGTTTGCCTCGGGAAACATAGAGCGAAAGCCATCCATAGTCAAGAAAAGTTCATTTATAGTCACTTATACCTAGCAAAGCCTTATTACTCGATTTAAATGCCTTTATAATCCCATTATTGAATTTATTTTGAATTGTTTTTACATTTTCTGATTAAAACAGATTGTAATTGATTGTTTGCCTCGGGAAACACGGAGCGAAATCCATCCATTGTCAAGAAAAGATCATTTATAGCCACTCATGCCTAGAAAAGCCTTATTACTCGGTTTAAATGCCTTTATAATCCCATTATTGAATTTATTTTGAACTGTTTTTACATTTTTTGATTAAAACAGATTGTAATTGATTGTTTGCCTCGGGAAACATGGAGCGAAAGCCATCCATAGTCAAGAAAAGTTCATTTATAGTCACTTATGCCTAGCAAAGCCTTATTACTCGGTTTAAATGCCTTTATAATCCCATTATTGAATTTATTTTGAATTGTTTTTACATTTTCTGATTAAAACAGATTGTAATTGATTGTTTGCCTCGGGAAACACGGAGCGAAATCCATCCATTGTCAAGAAAAGATCATTTATAGCCACTCATGCCTAGAAAAGCCTTATTACTCGGTTTAAATGCCTTTATAATCCCATTATTGAATTTATTTTGAACTGTTTTTACATTTTTTGATTAAAACAGATTGTAATTGATTGTTTGCCTCGGGAAACATGGAGCGAAAGCCATCCATAGTCAAGAAAAGTTCATTTATAGTCACTTATGCCTAGCAAAGCCTTATTACTCGGTTTAAATGCCTTTATAATCCCATTATTGAATTTATTTTGAATTGTTTTTACATTTTTTGATTAAAACAGATTGTAATTGATTGTTTGCCTCGGGAAACATGGAGCGAAAGCCATCCATTTTCAAGAAAAGATCATTTATAGTCACTCATGCCTAGAAAAGCCTCATTTCTCGGTTTAAATGCCTTTATAATCCCATTATTGAATTTATTTTCAATTTTTTTTACATTTTTTGATTAAAACATATTGTAATTGATTGTTTGCCTCGGGAAACATGGAGCAAAACCCATCCATTGTCAAGAATAGATCATTTATAGTCACTCATGCCTAGAAAAGCCTTATTACTCGGTTTAAATGCTTTTATAATCCCATTATTGAATTTATTTTCAATTTTTTTTACATTTTTTGATTAAAACATATTGTAATTGATTGTTTGCCTCGGGAAACATGGAGCAAAACCCATCCATTGTCAAGAATAGATCATTTATAGTCACTCATGCCTAGAAAAGCCTTATTACTCGGTTTAAATGCTTTTATAATCCCATTATTGAATTTATTTTGAATTGTTTTTACATTTTTTGATTAAAACAGATTGTAATTGATTGTTTGCCTTGGGAAACATGGAGCAAAAGCCATCCATTTTCAAGAAAAGATCATTTATAGTCACTCATGCCTAGAAAAGCCTCATTTCTCGGTTTAAATGCCTTTATAATCCCATTATTGAATTTATTTTCAATTTTTTTTACATTTTTTCATTAAAACATATTCTAATTGTTTGTTTGCCTCGGGAAACATGGAGCAAAACCCATCCATTGTCAAGAATAGATCATTTATAGTCACTTATGCCTAAAAAAGCCTTATTACTCGGTTTAAATGCCTTTATAATTCCATTATTGTATTTATTTTGAATTTTTTTTACATTTTTTTATTAAAACATATTGTAATTGATTGTTTGCCTCGGGAAACATGGAGCGAAAGCCATCCATTGTCAAGAAAAGATCATTTATAGTCACTCATGCCTAGAAAAGCCTTATTACTCGGTTTAAATGCCTTTATAATCCCATTATTGAATTTATTTTGAATTTTTTTTACATTTTTTGATTAAAACAGATTGTAATTGATTGTTTACCTCGGGAAACATGGAGCGAAAGCCATCCATAGTCAAGAAAAGTTCATTTATAGTCACTTATGCCTAGCAAAGCCTTATTACTCGGTTTAAATGCCTTTATAATCCCATTATTGAATTTATTTTGAATTTTTTTTACATTTTTTGATTAAAACATATTGTAATTGATTGTTTGCCTCGGGAAACATGGAGCAAAACCCATCCATTGTCAAGAATAGATCATTTATAGTCACTCATGCCTAGAAAAGCCTTATTACTCGGTTTAAATGCTTTTATAATCCCATTATTGAATTTATTTTGAATTTTTTTTACATTTTTTGATTAAAACAGGTAGTAATTGATTGTTTGCCTCGGGAAACATGGAGCGAAAGCCATCCATAGTCAAGAAAAGTTCATTTATAGTCACTTATACCTAGCAAAGCCTTATTACTCGATTTAAATGCCTTTATAATCCCATTATTGAATTTATTTTGAATTGTTTTTACATTTTCGGATTAAAACAGATTGTAATTGATTGTTTGCCTCGGGAAACATGGAGCAAAATCCATCCATTGTCAAGAAAAGATCATTTATAGCCACTCATGCCTAGAAAACCCTTATTACTCGGTTTAAATGCCTTTATAATCCCATTATTGAATTTATTTTGAATTGTTTTTACATTTTTTGATTAAAACAGATTGTAATTGATTGTTTGCCTCGGGAAACATGGAGCGTAAGCCATCCATAGTCAAGAAAAGTTCATTTATAGTCACTTATGCCTAGCAAAGCCTTATTACTCGGTTTAAATGCCTTTATAATCCCATTATTGAATTTATTTTGAATTGTTTTTACATTTTCTGATTAAAACAGATTGTAATTGATTGTTTGCCTCGGGAAACACGGAGCGAAATCCATCCATTGTCAAGAAAAGATCATTTATAGCCACTCATGCCTAGAAAAGCCTTATTACTCGGTTTAAAAGCCTTTATAATCCCATTATTGAATTTATTTTGAACTGTTTTTACATTTTTTGATTAAAACAGATTGTAATTGATTGTTTGCCTCGGGAAACATGGAGCGAAAGCCATCCATAGTCAAGAAAAGTTCATTTATAGTCACTTATGCCTAGCAAAGCCTTATTACTCGGTTTAAATGCCTTTATAATCCCATTATTGAATTTATTTTGAATTGTTTTTACATTTTCTGATTAAAACAGATTGTAATTGATTGTTTGCCTCGGGAAACACGGAGCGAAATCCATCCATTGTCAAGAAAAGATCATTTATAGCCACTCATGCCTAGAAAAGCCTTATTACTCGGTTTAAATGCCTTTATAATCCCATTATTGAATTTATTTTGAATTGTTTTTACATTTTTTGATTAAAACAGATTGTAATTGATTGTTTGCCTCGGGAAACATGGAGCGAAAGCCATCCATAGTCAAGAAAAGTTCATTTATAGTCACTTATGCCTAGCAAAGCCTTATTACTCGGTTTAAATGCCTTTATAATCCCATTATTGAATTTATTTTGAATTGTTTTTACATTTTTTGATTAAAACAGATTGTAATTGATTGTTTGCCTCGGGAAACATGGAGCGAAAGCCATCCATTTTCAAGAAAAGATCATTTATAGTCACTCATGCCTAGAAAAGCCTCATTTCTCGGTTTAAATGCCTTTATAATCCCATTATTGAATTTATTTTCAATTTTTTTTACATTTTTTGATTAAAACATATTGTAATTGATTGTTTGCCTCGGGAAACATGGAGCAAAACCCATCCATTGTCAAGAATAGATCATTTATAGTCACTCATGCCTAGAAAAGCCTTATTACTCGGTTTAAATGCTTTTATAATCCCATTATTGAATTTATTTTGAATTTTTTTTACATTTTTTAATTAAAACATATTGTAATTGATTGTTTGCCTCGGGAAACATAGAGCGAAAGCCATCCATAGTCAAGAAAAGTTCATTTATAGTCACTTATACCTAGCAAAGCCTTATTACTCGATTTAAATGCCTTTATAATCCCATTATTGAATTTATTTTGAATTGTTTTTACATTTTCTGATTAAAACAGATTGTAATTGATTGTTTGCCTCGGGAAACACGGAGCGAAATCCATCCATTGTCAAGAAAAGATCATTTATAGCCACTCATGCCTAGAAAAGCCTTATTACTCGGTTTAAAAGCCTTTATAATCCCATTATTGAATTTATTTTGAACTGTTTTTACATTTTTTGATTAAAACAGATTGTAATTGATTGTTTGCCTCGGGAAACATGGAGCGAAAGCCATCCATAGTCAAGAAAAGTTCATTTATAGTCACTTATGCCTAGCAAAGCCTTATTACTCGGTTTAAATGCCTTTATAATCCCATTATTGAATTTATTTTGAATTGTTTTTACATTTTCTGATTAAAACAGATTGTAATTGATTGTTTGCCTCGGGAAACACGGAGCGAAATCCATCCATTGTCAAGAAAAGATCATTTATAGCCACTCATGCCTAGAAAAGCCTTATTACTCGGTTTAAATGCCTTTATAATCCCATTATTGAATTTATTTTGAATTGTTTTTACATTTTTTGATTAAAACAGATTGTAATTGATTGTTTGCCTCGGGAAACATGGAGCGAAAGCCATCCATAGTCAAGAAAAGTTCATTTATAGTCACTTATGCCTAGCAAAGCCTTATTACTCGGTTTAAATGCCTTTATAATCCCATTATTGAATTTATTTTGAATTGTTTTTACATTTTTTGATTAAAACAGATTGTAATTGATTGTTTGCCTCGGGAAACATGGAGCGAAAGCCATCCATTTTCAAGAAAAGATCATTTATAGTCACTCATGCCTAGAAAAGCCTCATTTCTCGGTTTAAATGCCTTTATAATCCCATTATTGAATTTATTTTCAATTTTTTTTACATTTTTTGATTAAAACATATTGTAATTGATTGTTTGCCTCGGGAAACATGGAGCAAAACCCATCCATTGTCAAGAATAGATCATTTATAGTCACTCATGCCTAGAAAAGCCTTATTACTCGGTTTAAATGCTTTTATAATCCCATTATTGAATTTATTTTGAATTTTTTTTACATTTTTTAATTAAAACATATTGTAATTGATTGTTTGCCTCGGGAAACATAGAGCGAAAGCCATCCATAGTCAAGAAAAGTTCATTTATAGTCACTTATACCTAGCAAAGCCTTATTACTCGATTTAAATGCCTTTATAATCCCATTATTGAATTTATTTTGAATTGTTTTTACATTTTCTGATTAAAACAGATTGTAATTGATTGTTTGCCTCGGGAAACACGGAGCGAAATCCATCCATTGTCAAGAAAAGATCATTTATAGCCACTCATGCCTAGAAAAGCCTTATTACTCGGTTTAAAAGCCTTTATAATCCCATTATTGAATTTATTTTGAACTGTTTTTACTTTTTTTGATTAAAACAGATTGTAATTGATTGTTTGCCTCGGGAAACATGGAGCGAAAGCCATCCATAGTCAAGAAAAGTTCATTTATAGTCACTTATGCCTAGCAAAGCCTTATTACTCGGTTTAAATGCCTTTATAATCCCATTATTGAATTTATTTTGAATTGTTTTTACATTTTCTGATTAAAACAGATTGTAATTGATTGTTTGCCTCGGGAAACACGGAGCGAAATCCATCCATTGTCAAGAAAAGATCATTTATAGCCACTCATGCCTAGAAAAGCCTTATTACTCGGTTTAAATGCCTTTATAATCCCATTATTGAATTTATTTTGAATTGTTTTTACATTTTTTGATTAAAACAGATTGTAATTGATTGTTTGCCTCGGGAAACATGGAGCGAAAGCCATCCATAGTCAAGAAAAGTTCATTTATAGTCACTTATGCCTAGCAAAGCCTTATTACTCGGTTTAAATGCCTTTATAATCCCATTATTGAATTTATTTTGAATTGTTTTTACATTTTTTGATTAAAACAGATTGTAATTGATTGTTTGCCTCGGGAAACATGGAGCGAAAGCCATCCATTTTCAAGAAAAGATCATTTATAGTCACTCATGCCTAGAAAAGCCTCATTTCTCGGTTTAAATGCCTTTATAATCCCATTATTGAATTTATTTTCAATTTTTTTTACATTTTTTGATTAAAACATATTGTAATTGATTGTTTGCCTCGGGAAACATGGAGCAAAACCCATCCATTGTCAAGAATAGATCATTTATAGTCACTCATGCCTAGAAAAGCCTTATTACTCGGTTTAAATGCTTTTATAATCCCATTATTGAATTTATTTTGAATTTTTTTTACATTTTTTAATTAAAACATATTGTAATTGATTGTTTGCCTCGGGAAACATAGAGCGAAAGCCATCCATAGTCAAGAAAAGTTCATTTATAGTCACTTATACCTAGCAAAGCCTTATTACTCGATTTAAATGCCTTTATAATCCCATTATTGAATTTATTTTGAATTGTTTTTACATTTTCTGATTAAAACAGATTGTAATTGATTGTTTGCCTCGGGAAACACGGAGCGAAATCCATCCATTGTCAAGAAAAGATCATTTATAGCCACTCATGCCTAGAAAAGCCTTATTACTCGGTTTAAATGCCTTTATAATCCCATTATTGAATTTATTTTGAACTGTTTTTACATTTTTTGATTAAAACAGATTGTAATTGATTGTTTGCCTCGGGAAACATGGAGCGAAAGCCATCCATAGTCAAGAAAAGTTCATTTATAGTCACTTATGCCTAGCAAAGCCTTATTACTCGGTTTAAATGCCTTTATAATCCCATTATTGAATTTATTTTGAATTGTTTTTACATTTTCTGATTAAAACAGATTGTAATTGATTGTTTGCCTCGGGAAACACGGAGCGAAATCCATCCATTGTCAAGAAAAGATCATTTATAGCCACTCATGCCTAGAAAAGCCTTATTACTCGGTTTAAATGCCTTTATAATCCCATTATTGAATTTATTTTGAACTGTTTTTACATTTTTTGATTAAAACAGATTGTAATTGATTGTTTGCCTCGGGAAACATGGAGCGAAAGCCATCCATAGTCAAGAAAAGTTCATTTATAGTCACTTATGCCTAGCAAAGCCTTATTACTCGGTTTAAATGCCTTTATAATCCCATTATTGAATTTATTTTGAATTTTTTTTACATTTTTTGATTAAAACAGATTGTAATTGATTGTTTGCCTCGGGAAACATGGAGCGAAAGCCATCCATAGTCAAGAAAAGTTCATTTATAGTCACTTATGCCTAGCAAAGCCTTATTACTCGGTTTAAATGCCTTTATAATCCCATTATTGAATTTATTTTGAATTTTTTTTACATTTTTTGATTAAAACATATTGTAATTGATTGTTTGCCTCGGGAAACATGGAGCGAAAGCCATCCATTGTCAAGAAAAGATCATTTATAGTCACTCTTGCCTAGAAAAGCCTTATTACTCGGTTTAAATGCCTTTATATTCCCATTATTGAATTTATTTTGAATTTTTTTTACATTTTTTGATTAAAACAGATTGTAATTGATTGTTTACCTAGGGAAACATGGAGCGAAAGCCATCCATAGTCAAGAAAAGTTCATTTATAGTCACTTATGCCTAGCAAAGCCTTATTACTCGGTTTAAATGCCTTTATAATCCCATTATTGAATTTATTTTGAATTTTTTTTACATTTTTTGATTAGAAAATATTGTAATTGATTGTTTGCCTCGGAAAACATGGAGCAAAACCCATCCATTGTCAAGAATAGATCATTTATAGTCACTCATGCCTAGAAAAGCCTTATTACTCGGTTTAAATGCTTTTATAATCCCATTATTGAATTTATTTTGAATTTTTTCTACATTTTTTGATTAAAACATATTGTAATTGTTTGTTTGCCTCGGGAAACATGGAGCAAAACCCATCCATTGTCAAGAATAGATCATTTATAGTCACTTATGCCTAAAAAAGCTTTATTACTCGGTTTAAATGCCTTTATAATCCCATTATTGAATTTATTTTGAATTTTTTTTACATTTTTTGATTAAAACATATTGTAATTGATTGTTTGCCTCGGGAAACATGGAGCGAAAGCCATCCATTGTCAAGAAAAGATCATTTATAGTCACTCATGCCTAGAAAAGCCTTTTTACTCGGTTTAAATGCCTTTATAATCCCATTATTGAATTTATTTTGAATTTTTTTTACATTTTTTGATTAAAACAGATTGTAATTGATTGTTTGCCTCGGGAAACATGGAGCGAAAGCCATCCATAGTGAAGAAAAGTTCATTTATAGTCACTTATGCCTAGCAAAGCCTTATTACTCGGTTTAAATGCCTTTATAATTCCATTATTGAATTTATTTTGAATTGTTTTTACATTTTTTGATTAAAACATATTGTAATTGATTGTTTGCCTCGGGAAACATGGAGCGAAAGCCGTCCATTGTCAAGAAAAGATCATTTATAGTCACTCATGCCTAGAAAAGCCTTATTACTCGGTTTAAATGCTTTTATAATCCCATTATTGAATTTATTTTGAATTGTTTTTAAATTTTATGATTAAAACAGATTGTAATTGATTGTTTGCCTCGGGAAACATGGAGCTAAAGCCATCCATTGTCAAGAAAAGATCATTTATAGTCACTCATGCCTAGAAAAGCCTTATTACTTAGTTTAAATGCCTTTATAATCCCATTATTGAATTTATTTTGAATTGTTTTTACATTTTTGATTAAAACAGATTGTAATTGATTGTTTGCCTCGGGAAATATGGAGCGAAAGCCATCCATTGTCAAGAAAAGATCATTTATAGGCACTCATGCCTAGAAAAGCCTTATTTCTCGGTTTAATGGCCTTTATAATCCCATTATTGAATTTATTTTGAATTGTTTTTACATTTTTTGATTAAAACAGATTGTAATTGATTGTTTGCCTCGGGAAACATGGAGCGAAAGCCATCCATTGTCAAGAAAAGATCATTTATAGCCACTCATGCCTAGAAAAGCCTTATTACTCGGTTTAAATGCCTTTATAATCCCATTATTGAATTTATTTTGAATTGTTTTTATATTTTTTGATTAAAACAGATTGTAATTGATTGTTTGCCGTGGGAAACATGGAGCGAAAGCCATCCATTGTTAAGAAAAGATCATTTATAGTCACTCATGCCTAGAAAAGCCTTATTACTCGGTTTAAATGCCTTTATAATCCCATTATTGAATTTATTTTGAATTTTTTTTACATTTTTTGATTAAAACAGATTGTAATTGATTGTTTACCTTGGGAAACATGGAGCGAAAGCCATCCATAGTCAAGAATAGATCATTTATAGTCACTCATGCCTAGAAAAGCCTTATTACTCGGTTTAAATGCTTTTATAATCCCATTATTGAATTTATTTTGAATTTTTTTTACATTTTTTGATTAAAACATATTGTAATTGATTGTTTGCCTCGGGAAACATGGAGCGAAAGCCATCCATAGTCAAGAAAAGTTCATTTATAGTCACTTATACCTAGCAAAGCCTTATTACTCGATTTAAATGCCTTTATAATCCCATTATAGAATTTATTTTGAATTGTTTTTACATTTTTTGATTAAAACAGATTGTAATTGATTGTTTGCCTCGGGAAACATGGAGCGGAAGCCATCCATAGTCAAGAAAAGTTCATTTATAGTCACTTATGCCTAGCAAAGCCTTATTACTCGGTTTAAATGCATTTATAATCCCATTATTGAATTTATTTTGAATTTTTTTTACATTTTTTGATTAAAACATATTGTAATTGATTGTTTGCCTCGGGAAACATGGAGCGAAAGCCATCCATTATCAAGAAAAGATCATTTATAGTCACTCATGCCTAGAAAAGCCTTATTACTCGGTTTAAATGCCTTTATAATCCCATTATTGAATTTATTTTGAATTTTTTTTACATTTTTTTATTAAAACAGATTGTAATTGATTGTTTGCCTCGGGAAACATGGAGCGAAAGCCATCCATAGTCAAGAAAAGTTCATTTATAGTCACTTATGCCTAGCAAAGCCTTATTACTCGGTTTAAATGCCTTTATAATCCCATTATTGAATTTATTTTGAATTGTTTTTACATTTTTTGATTAAAATAGATTGTAATTGATTGTTTACCTCGGGAAACATGGAGCGAAAGCCATCCATTTTCAAGAAAAGATCATTTATAGTCACTCATGCCTAGAAAAGCCTCATTTCTCGGTTTAAATGCCTTTATAATCCCATTATTGAATTTATTTTCAATTTTTTTTACAGTTTTTGATTAAAACATATTGTAATTGTTCGTTTGCCTCGGGAAACATGGAGGAAAACCCATCCATTGTCAAGAATAGATCATTTATAGTCACTTATGCCTAAAAAAGCTTTATTACTCGGTTTAAATGCCTTTATAATCCCATTATTGAATTTATTTTGAATTTTTTTTACATTTTTTGATTAAAACATATTGTAATTGATTGTTTGCCTCGGGAAACATGGAGCGAAAGCCATCCATTGTCAAGAAAATATCATTTATAGTCACTCATGCCTAGAAAAGCCTTATTACTCGGTTTAAATGCCTTTATAATCCCATTATTGAATTTATTTTGAATTTTTTTTACATTTTTTGATTAAAACATATTGTAATTGATTGTTTGCCTCGGGAAACATGGAGCGAAAGCCATCCATAGTGAAGAAAAGTTCATTTATAGTCACTTATGCCTAGCAAAGCCTTATTACTCGGTTTAAATGCCTTTATAATACCATTATTGAATTTATTTTGAATTGTTTTTACATTTTTTTATTGAAACATATTGTAATTGATTGTTTGCCTCGGGAAACGTGGAGCGAAAGCCGTCCATTGTCAAGAAAAGATCATTTATAGTCACTCATGCCTAGAAAAGCCTTATTACTCGGTTTAAATGCCTTTATAATCCCATTATTGAATTTATTTTGAATTGTTTTTATATTTTTTGATTAAAACAGATTGTAATTGATTGTTTGCCGTGGGAAACATGGAGCGAAAGCCATCCATTGTCAAGAAAAGATCATTTATAGTCACTCATGCCTAGAAAAGCCTTATTACTCGGTTTAAATGCCTTTATAATCCCATTATTGAATTTATTTTGAATTTTTTTTACATTTTTTGATTAAAACAGATTGTAATTGATTGTTTACCTCGGGAAATATGGAGCGAAAGCCATCCATTGCCAAGAAAAGATCATTTATAGTCTTTCATGCCTAGAAAAGCCTTATTACTCGGTTTAAATGCCTTTATAATCCCATTATTGAATTTATTTTGAATTGTTTTTATATTTTTTGATTCAAACAGATTGTAATTGATTGTTTGCCTCGGGAAACATGGAGCGAAAGACATCCATTGTCAAGAAAAGATCATTTATAGCCACTCATGCCTAGAAAAGCCTTATTACTCGGTTTAAATGCCTTTATAATCCCATTATTGAATTTATTTTGAATTGTTTTTATATTTTTTGATTAAAACAGATTGTAATTGATTGTTTGCCGTGGGAAACATGGAGCGAAAGCCATCCATTGTTAAGAAAAGATCATTTATAGTCACTCATGCCTAGAAAAGCCTTATTACTCGGTTTAAATGCCTTTATAATCCCATTATTGAATTTATTTTGAATTTTTTTTATATTTTTTGATTAAAACAGATTGTAATTGATTGTTTACCTTGGGAAACATGGAGCGAAAGCCATCCATAGTCAAGAAAAGTTCATTTATAGTCACTTATGCCTAGCAAAGCCTTATTACTCGGTTTAAATGCCTTTATAATCCTATTATTGAATTTATTTTGAATTTTTTTTACATTTTTTGATTAAAATATATTGTAATTGATTGTTTGCCTCGGGAAACATGGAGCAAAACCCATCCATTGTCAAGAATAGATCATTTATAGTCACTCATGCCTAGAAAAGCCTTATTACTCGGTTTAAATGCTTTTATAATCCCATTATTGAATTTATTTTGAATTTTTTTTACATTTTTTGATTAAAACATATTGTAATTGATTGTTTGCCTCGGGAAACATGGAGCGAAAGCCATCCATAGTCAAGAAAAGTTCATTTATAGTCGCTTATACCTAGCAAAGCCTTATTACTCGATTTAAATGCCTTTATAATCCCATTATTTAATTTATTTTGAATTGTTTTTACATTTTTTGATTAAAACAGATTGTAATTGATTGTTTGCCTCGGGAAACATGGAGCGAAATCCATCCATTGTCAAGAAAAGATCATTTATAGCCACTTATACCTAGCAAAGCCTTATTACTCGGTTTAAATGCCTTTATAATCCCATTACTGAATTTATTTTGAATTAATTTTACATTTTTTGATTAAAACAGATTGTAATTGATTGTTTGCCTCGGGAAACATGGAGCGAAAGCCATCCATAGTGAAGAAAAGTTCATTTATAGTCACTTATGCCTAGCAAAGCCTTATTACTCGGTTTAAATGCCTTTATAATCCCATTATTGAATTTATTTTGAATTTTTTTTACATTTTTTGATTAAAACAGATTGTAATTGATTGTTTGCCTCGGGAAACATGGAGCGAAAGCCATCCATAGTCAAGAAAAGTTCATTTATAGTCACTTATGCCTAGCAAAGCCTTATTACTCGGTTTAAATGCCTTTATAATCCCATTATTGAATTTATTTTGAATTGTTTTTATATTTTTTGATTAAAACAGATTGTAATTGATTGTTTGCCGTGGGAAACATGGAGCGAAAGCCATCCATTGTTAAGAAAAGATCATTTATAGTCACTCATGCCTAGAAAAGCCTTATTACTCGGTTTAAATGCCTTTATAATCCCATTATTGAATTTATTTTGAATTTTTTTTATATTTTTTGATTAAAACAGATTGTAATTGATTGTTTGCCTCGGGAAACATGGAGCAAAAGCCATCCATTGTCAAGAAAAGATCATTTATAGTCACTCATGCCTAGAAAAGCCTTATTACTCGGTTTAAATGCCTTTATAATTCCATTATTGAATTTATTTTCAATTTTTTTTACATTTTCTGATTAAAACATATTGTAATTGTTTGTTTGCCTCGGGAAACATGGAGCAAAACCCAT
The DNA here is from genome assembly GCF_053813885.1 of Theobroma cacao. Classification (NCBI taxonomy): domain Eukaryota; kingdom Viridiplantae; phylum Streptophyta; class Magnoliopsida; order Malvales; family Malvaceae; genus Theobroma; species Theobroma cacao. The sequence continues at coordinate 27,527,360 of NC_142645.1, read as the reverse complement.
CCATTGTCAAGAATAGATCATTTATAGTCACTTATGCCTAAAAAAGCCTTATTACTCGGTTTAAATGCCTTTATAATCCCATTTTTGAATTTATTTTGATTTTTTTTTCATTTTTTGATTAAAACAGATTGTAATTGATTGTTTGCCTCGGGAAACATGGAGCGAAAGCCATCCATTTTCAAGAAAAGATCATTTATAGTCACTCATGCCTAGAAAAGCCTCATTTCTCGGTTTAAATGCCTTTATAATCCCATTATTGAATTTATTTTTAATTTTTTTTGCATTTTTTGATTAAAACATATTGTAATTGTTTGTTTGCCTCGGGAAACATGGAGCAAAACCCATCCATTGTCAAGAATAGATCATTTATAGTCACTTATGCCTAAAAAAGCCTTATTACTCGGTTTAAATGCCTTTATAATCCCATTATTGAATTTATTTTGAATTTTGTTTACATTTTTTGATTAAAACAGATTGTAATTGATTGTTTGCCTCGGGAAACATGGAGCGAAAGCCATCCATTTTCAACAAAATATCACTTATAGTCACTCATGCCCAGAAAAGCCTCATTTCTCGGTTTAAATGCCTTTATAATCCCATTATTGACTTTATTTTCAATTTTTTTTACATTTTTTGATTAAAACATATTGTAATTGTTTGTTTGCCTCGGGAAACATGGAGCAAAACCCATCCATTCTCAAGAATAGATCATTTATAATCACTTATGCCAAAAAAAGCCTTATTACTCGGTTTTTATGCCTTTATAATCCCATTATTGAATTTATTTTGAATTTTTTTTACATTTTTTGATTAAAACATACTATAATTGATTGTTTGCCTCGGGAAACATGGAGCGAAAGCCATCCATTGTCAAGAAAAGATCATTTATAGCCACTCATGCCTAGAAAAGCCTTATTACTCGGTTTAAATGCATTTATAATCCCATTATTGAATTTATTTTGATTTTTTTTTTCATTTTTTGATTAAAACAGATTGTAATTGATTGTTTGCCTCGAGAAACATGGAGCGAAAGCCATCCATTTTCAAGAAAAGATCATTTATAGTCACTCATGCCTAGAAAAGCCTCATTTCTCGGTTTAAATGTCTTTATAATCCCATTATTGAATTTATTTTCAATTTTTTTTACAGTTTTTGATTAAAACATATTGTAATTGTTTGTTTGCCTCGGGAAACATGGAGCGAAAGCCATCCATTGTCAAGAAAAGATCATTTATAGTCACTCATGCCTCGAAAAGCCTTATTACTTAGTTTAAATGCCTTTATAATCCCATTATTGAATTTATTTTGAATTGTTTTTACATTTTTTGATTAAAACAGATTGTAATTGATTGTTTGCCTCGGGAAACATGGAGCGAAAGCCATCCACTGTCAAGAAAAGATCATTTATAGTCACTCATGCCTAGAAAAGCCTTTTTACTCGGTTTAAATGCCTTTATAATCTCATTATTGAATTTATTTTGAATTTTTTTTACATTTTTTGATTAAAACATATTGTAATTGATTGTTTGCCTAGGGAAACATGGAGCAAAACCCATCCATTGTCAAGAATAGATCATTTATAGTCACTCATGCCTAGAAAAGCCTTATTACTCGGTTTAAATGCTTTTATAATCCCATTATTGAATTTATTTTGAATTTTTTTTACATTTTTTGATTAAAACATATTGTAATTGATTGTTTGCCTCGGGAAACATGGAGCGAAAGCCATCCATAGTCAAGAAAAGTTCATTTATAGTCACTTATACCTAGCAAAGCCTTATTACTCGATTTAAATGCCTTTATAATCCCATTATTTAATTTATTTTGAATTGTTTTTACATTTTTTGATTAAAACAGATTGTAATTGATTGTTTGCCTCGGGAAACATGGAGCGAAATCCATCCATTGTCAAGAAAAGATCATTTATAGCCACTTATACCTAGCAAAGCCTTATTACTCGGTTTAAATACCTTTATAATCCCATTACTGAATTTATTTTGAATTAATTTTACATTTTTTGATTAAAACAGATTGTAATTGATTGTTTGCCTCGGGAAACATGGAGCGAAAGCCATCCATAGTGAAGAAAAGTTCATTTATAGTCACTTATGCCTAGCAAAGCCTTATTGCTCGGTTTAAATGCCTTTATAATCCCATTATTGAATTTATTTTGAATTGTTTTTACATTTTTTGATTAAAACATATTGTAATTGATTGTTTGCCTCGGGAAACATGGAGCGAAAGCCATCCATAGTCAAGAAAAGTTCATTTATAGTCACTTATGCCTAGCAAAGCCTTATTACTCGGTTTAAATGCCTTTATAATCCCATTATTGAATTTATTTTGAATTGTTTTTACATTTTTTGATTAAAACAGATTGTAATTGATTGTTTGCCTCGGGAAACATGGAGCGAAAGCCATCCATTGTCAAGAAAAGATCATTTATAGCCACTCATGCCTAGAAAAGCCTTATTACTCGGTTTAAATGCCTTTATAATCCCATTATTGAATTTATTTTGAATTGTTTTTATATTTGTTGATTAAAACATATTGTAATTGATTGTTTGCCGTGGGAAACATGGAGCGAAAGCCATCCATTGTCAAGAAAAGATCATTTATAGTCACTCATGCCTAGAAAAGCCTTATTACTCGGTTTAAATGCCTTTATAATTCCATTATTGAATTTATTTTCAATTTTTTTTACATTTTCTGATTAAAACATATTGTAATTGTTTGTTTGCCTCGGGAAACATGGAGCAAAACCCATCCATTGTCAAGAATAGATCATTTATAGTCACTTATGCCTAAAAAAGCCTTATTACTCGGTTTAAATGCCTTTACAATCCCATTATTGAATTTATTTTGATTTTTTTTTTCATTTTTTGATTAAAACAGATTGTAATTGATTGTTTGCCTCGGGAAACATGGAGCGAAAGCCATCCATTTTCAAGAAAAGATCATTTATAGTCACTCATGCCTAGAAAAGCCTCATTTCTCGGTTTAAATGCCTTTATAATCCCATTATTGAATTTATTTTTAATTTTTTTTGCATTTTTTGATTAAAACATATTGTAATTGTTTGTTTGCCTCGGGAAACATGGAGCAAAACCCATCCATTGTCAAGAATAGATCATTTATAGTCACTTATGCCTAAAAAAGCCTTATTACTCGGTTTAAATGCCTTTATAATCCCATTATTGAATTTATTTTGAATTTTTTTTACATTTTTTGATGAAAACAGATTGTAATTGATTATTTGCCTCGGGAAACATGGATCGAAAGCCATCCATTTTCAAGAAAATATCATTTATAGTCACTCATGCCCAGAAAAGCCTCATTTCTCGGTTTAAATGCCTTTATAATCCCATTATTGAATTTATTTTCAATTTTTTTTACATTTTTTGATTAAAACATATTGTAATTGTTTGTTTGCCTCGGGAAACATGGAGCAAAACCCATCCATTGTCAAGAATAGATCATTTATAATCACTTATGCCAAAAATAGCCTTATTACTCGGTTTTAATGCCTTTATAATCCCATTATTGAATTTATTTTGAATTGTTTTTACATTTTTTGATTAAAACAGATTGTAATTGATTGTTTTCCTCGGGAAACATGGAGCGAAAGCCATCCACTGTCAAGAAAAGATCATTTATACTCACTCATGCCTAGAAAAGCCTTATTACTCGGTTTAAATGCCTTTATAATCTCATTATTGAATTTATTTTGAATTTTTTTTACATTTTTTTGATTAAAACAGATTGTAATTGATTGTTTGCCTCGGGAAATATGGAGCGAAAGCCATCCATTGTCAAGAAAAGATCATTTATAGTCACTCATGCCTAGAAAAGCCTTATTACTCGGTTTAAATGCCTTTATAATCCCATTATTGAATTTATTTTGAATTGTTTTTACATTTTTTGATTAAAACAGATTGTAATTGATTGTTTGCCTCGGGAAACATGGAGCGAAAGCCATCCATTTTCAAGAAAAGATCATTTATAGTCACTAATGCCTAGAAAAGCCTCATTTCTCGGTTTAAATGCCTTTATAATCCCATTATTGAATTTATTTTCAATTTTTTTTACATTTTTTGATTAAAACATATTGTAATTGTTTGTTTGCCTCGGGAAACATGGAGCAAAACCCATCCATTGTCAAGAATAGATCATTTATAGTCACTTATGCCAAAAAAAGCCTTATTACTCGGTTTTAATGCCTTTATAATCCCATTATTGAATTTATTTTGAATTTTTTTTACATTTTTTGATTAAAACATATTATAATTGATTGTTTGCCTCGGGAAACATGGAGCGAAAGCCATCCATTGTCAAGAAAAGATCATTTATAGCCACTCATGCCTAGAAAAGCCTTATTACTCGGTTTAAATGCCTTAATAATCTCATTATTGAATTTATTTTGAATTTTTTTTACATTTTTTGATTAAAACATATTGTAATTGATTGTTTGCCTCGGGAAACATGGAGCAAAACCCATCCATTGTCAAGAATAGATCATTTATAGTCACTTATGCCTAGAAAAGCCTTATTACTCGGTTTAAATGCTTTTATAATCCCATTATTGAATTTATTTTGATTTTTTTTTTCATTTTTTGATTAAAACAGATTGTAATTGATTGTTTGCCTCGGGAAACATGGAGCGAAAGCCATCCATTTTCAAGAAAAGATCATTTATAGTCACTCATGCCTAGAAAAGCCTCATTTCTCGGTTTAAATGCCTTTATAATCCCATTATTGAATTTATTTTCAATTTTTTTTACAGTTTTTGATTAAAACATATTGTAATTGTTTGTTTGCCTCGGGAAACATGGAGCGAGAGCCATCCATTGTCAAGAAAAGATCATTTATAGTCACTCATGCCTCGAAAAGCCTTATTACTTAGTTTAAATGCCTTTATAATCCCATTATTGAATTTATTTTGAATTGTTTTTACATTTTTTGATTAAAACAGATTGTAATTGATTGTTTGCCTCGGGAAACATGGAGCGAAAGCCATCCATTGTCAAGAAAAGATCATTTATAGTCACTCATGCCTAGAAAAGCCTTATTACTCGGTTTAAATGCCTTTATAATCTCATTATTGAATTTATTTTGAATTGTTTTTACATTTTTTGATTAAAACATATTGTAATTGATTGTGTGCCTCGGGAAACATGGAGCAAAACCCATCCATTGTCAAGAATAGATCATTTATAGTCACTTATGCCTAGAAAAGCCTTATTACTCGGTTTAAATGCTTTTATAATCCCATTATTGAATTTATTTTGAATTGTTTTTACATTTTTTGATTAAAACAGATCTTAATTGATTGTTTGCCTCGGGAAACATGGAGCGAAAGCCATCCATTGTCAAGAAAAGATCATTTATAGTCACTCATGCCTCGAAAAGCCTTATTACTTAGTTTAAATGCCTTTATAATCCCATTATTGAATTTATTTTGAATTGTTTTTACGTTTTTTGATTAAAACAGATTGTAATTGATTGTTTGCCTCGGGAAATATGGAGCGAAAGCCATCCATTGTCAAGAAAAGATCATTTATAGTCACTCATGCCTAGAAAAGCCTTATTACTCGGTTTAAATGCCTTTATAATCCCATTATTGAATTTATGTTGAATTGTTTTTACATTTTTTGATTAAAACAGATTGTAATTGATTGTTTGCCTCGGGAAACATGGAGCGAAAGCCATCCATTTTCAAGAAAAGATCATTTATAGCCACTCATGCCTAGAAAAGCCTTATTACTCGGTTTAAATGCATTTATAATCCCATTATTGAATTTATTTTGATTTTTTTTTTCATTTTTTGATTAAAACAGATTGTAATTGATTGTTTGCCTCGGGAAACATGGAGCGAAAGCCATCCATTTTCAAGAAAAGATCATTTATAGTCACTCATGCCTAGAAAAGCCTCATTTCTCGGTTTAAATGCCTTTATAATCCCATTATTGAATTTATTTTCAATTTTTTTTATAGTTTTTGATTAAAACATATTGTAATTGTTTTTTTGCCTCGGGAAACATGGAGCGAAAGCCATCCATTGTCAAGAAAAGATCATTTATAGTCACTCATGCCTCGAAAAGCCTTATTACTTAGTTTAAATGCCTTTATAATCCCATTATTGAATTTATTTTGAATTGTTTTTACATTTTTTGATTAAAACAGATTGTAATTGATTGTTTGCCTCGGGAAACATGGAGCGAAAGCCATCCATTGTCAAGAAAAGATCATTTATAGTCACTCATGCCTAGAAAAGCCTTATTACTCGGTTTAAATGCGTTTATAATCTCATTATTGAATTTATTTTGAATTTTTTTTACATTTTTTGATTAAAACATATTGTAATTGATTGTGTGCCTCGGGAAACATGGAGCAAAACCCATCCATTGTCAAGAATAGATCATTTATAGTCACTTATGCCTAGAAAAGCCTTATTACTCGGTTTAAATGCTTTTATAATCCCATTATTGAATTTATTTTGAATTGTTTTTACATTTTTTGATTAAAACAGATCTTAATTGATTGTTTGCCTCGGGAAACATGGAGCGAAAGCCATCCATTGTCAAGAAAAGATCATTTATAGTCACTCATGCCTCAAAAAGCCTTATTACTTAGTTTAAATGCCTTTATAATCCCATTATTGAATTTATTTTGAATTGTTTTTACATTTTTTGATTAAAACAGATTGTAATTGATTGTTTGCCTCGGGAAACATGGAGCGAAAGCCATCCATTTTCAAGAAAAGATCATTTATAGTCACTAATGCCTAGAAAAGCCTCATTTCTCGGTTTAAATGCCTTTATAATCCCATTATTGAATTTATTTTCAATTTTTTTTACATTTTTTGATTAAAACATATTGTAATTGTTTGTTTGCCTCGGGAAACATGGAGCAAAACCCATCCATTGTCAAGAATAGATCATTTATAGTCACTTATGCCAAAAAAAGCCTTATTACTCGGTTTTAATGCCTTTATAATCCCATTATTGAATTTATTTTGAATTTTTTTTACATTTTTTGATTAAAACATATTATAATTGATTGTTTGCCTCGGGAAACATGGAGCGAAAGCCATCCATTGTCAAGAAAAGATCATTTATAGCCACTCATGCCTAGAAAAGCCTTATTACTCGGTTTAAATGCATTTATAATCCCATTATTGAATTTATTTTGAATTGTTTTTACATTTTTTGATTAAAACATATTGTAATTGATTGTTTGCCTCGGGAAACATGGAGCGAAAGACATCCATTGTCAAGAAAAGATCATTTATAGTCACTCATGCCTAGAAAAGCCTTATTACTCGGTTTAAATGCCTTAATAATCTCATTATTGAATTTATTTTGAATTTTTTTTACATTTTTTGATTAAAACATATTGTAATTGATTGTTTGCCTCGGGAAACATGGAGCAAAACCCATCCATTGTCAAGAATAGATCATTTATAGTCACTTATGCCTAGAAAAGCCTTATTACTCGGTTTAAATGCTTTTATAATCCCATTATTGAATTTATTTTGATTTTTTTTTTCATTTTTTGATTAAAACAGATTGTAATTGATTGTTTGCCTCGGGAAACATGGAGCGAAAGCCATCCATTTTCAAGAAAAGATCATTTATAGTCACTCATGCCTAGAAAAGCCTCATTTCTCGGTTTAAATGCCTTTATAATCCCATTATTGAATTTATTTTCAATTTTTTTTACAGTTTTTGATTAAAACATATTGTAATTGTTTGTTTGCCTCGGGAAACATGGAGCGAGAGCCATCCATTGTCAAGAAAAGATCATTTATAGTCACTCATGCCTCGAAAAGCCTTATTACTTAGTTTAAATGCCTTTATAATCCCATTATTGAATTTATTTTGAATTGTTTTTACATTTTTTGATTAAAACAGATTGTAATTGATTGTTTGCCTCGGGAAACATGGAGCGAAAGCCATCCATTGTCAAGAAAAGATCATTTATAGTCACTCATGCCTAGAAAAGCCTTATTACTCGGTTTAAATGCCTTTATAATCTCATTATTGAATTTATTTTGAATTGTTTTTACATTTTTTGATTAAAACATATTGTAATTGATTGTGTGCCTCGGGAAACATGGAGCAAAACCCATCCATTGTCAAGAATAGATCATTTATAGTCACTTATGCCTAGAAAAGCCTTATTACTCGGTTTAAATGCTTTTATAATCCCATTATTGAATTTATTTTGAATTGTTTTTACATTTTTTGATTAAAACAGATCTTAATTGATTGTTTGCCTCGGGAAACATGGAGCGAAAGCCATCCATTGTCAAGAAAAGATCATTTATAGTCACTCATGCCTCGAAAAGCCTTATTACTTAGTTTAAATGCCTTTATAATCCCATTATTGAATTTATTTTGAATTGTTTTTACGTTTTTTGATTAAAACAGATTGTAATTGATTGTTTGCCTCGGGAAATATGGAGCGAAAGCCATCCATTGTCAAGAAAAGATCATTTATAGTCACTCATGCCTAGAAAAGCCTTATTACTCGGTTTAAATGCCTTTATAATCCCATTATTGAATTTATGTTGAATTGTTTTTACATTTTTTGATTAAAACAGATTGTAATTGATTGTTTGCCTCGGGAAACATGGAGCGAAAGCCATCCATTTTCAAGAAAAGATCATTTATAGCCACTCATGCCTAGAAAAGCCTTATTACTCGGTTTAAATGCATTTATAATCCCATTATTGAATTTATTTTGATTTTTTTTTTCATTTTTTGATTAAAACAGATTGTAATTGATTGTTTGCCTCGGGAAACATGGAGCGAAAGCCATCCATTTTCAAGAAAAGATCATTTATAGCCACTCATGCCTAGAAAAGCCTCATTTCTCGGTTTAAATGCCTTTATAATCCCATTATTGAATTTATTTTCAATTTTTTTTATAGTTTTTGATTAAAACATATTGTAATTGTTTTTTTGCCTCGGGAAACATGGAGCGAAAGCCATCCATTGTCAAGAAAAGATCATTTATAGTCACTCATGCCTCGAAAAGCCTTATTACTTAGTTTAAATGCCTTTATAATCCCATTATTGAATTTATTTTGAATTGTTTTTACATTTTTTGATTAAAACAGATTGTAATTGATTGTTTGCCTCGGGAAACATGGAGCGAAAGCCATCCATTGTCAAGAAAAGATCATTTATAGTCACTCATGCCTAGAAAAGCCTTATTACTCGGTTTAAATGCGTTTATAATCTCATTATTGAATTTATTTTGAATTTTTTTTACATTTTTTGATTAAAACATATTGTAATTGATTGTGTGCCTCGGGAAACATGGAGCAAAACCCATCCATTGTCAAGAATAGATCATTTATAGTCACTTATGCCTAGAAAAGCCTTATTACTCGGTTTAAATGTTTTTATAATCCCATTATTGAATTTATTTTGAATTGTTTTTACATTTTTTGATTAAAACAGATCTTAATTGATTGTTTGCCTCGGGAAACATGGAGCGAAAGCCATCCATTGTCAAGAAAAGATCATTTATAGTCACTCATGCCTCAAAAAGCCTTATTACTTAGTTTAAATGCCTTTATAATCTCATTATTGAATTTATTTTGAATTGTTTTTACATTTTTTGATTAAAACAGATTGTAATTGATTGTTTGCCTCGGGAAACATGGAGCGAAAGCCATCCATTTTCAAGAAAAGATCATTTATAGTCACTCATGCCTAGAAAAGCCTCATTTCTCGGTTTAAATGCCTTTATAATCCCATTATTGAATTTATTTTCAATTTTTTTTATAGTTTTTGATTAAAACATATTGTAATTGTTTTTTTGCCTCGGGAAACATGGAGCGAAAGCCATCCATTGTCAAGAAAAGATCATTTATAGTCACTCATGCCTCGAAAAGCCTTATTACTTAGTTTAAATGCCTTTATAATCCCATTATTGAATTTATTTTGAATTGTTTTTACATTTTTTGATTAAAACAGATTGTAATTGATTGTTTGCCTCGGGAAACATGGAGCGAAAGCCATCCATTGTCAAGAAAAGATCATTTATAGTCACTCATGCCTAGAAAAGCCTTATTACTCGGTTTAAATGCGTTTATAATCTCATTATTGAATTTATTTTGAATTTTTTTTACATTTTTTGATTAAAACATATTGTAATTGATTGTGTGCCTCGGGAAACATGGAGCAAAACCCATCCATTGTCAAGAATAGATCATTTATAGTCACTTATGCCTAGAAAAGCCTTATTACTCGGTTTAAATGCTTTTATAATCCCATTATTGAATTTATTTTGAATTGTTTTTACATTTTTTGATTAAAACAGATCTTAATTGATTGTTTGCCTCGGGAAACATGGAGCGAAAGCCATCCATTGTCAAGAAAAGATCATTTATAGTCACTCATGCCTCAAAAAGCCTTATTACTTAGTTTAAATGCCTTTATAATCCCATTATTGAATTTATTTTGAATTGTTTTTACATTTTTTGATTAAAACAGATTGTAATTGATTGTTTGCCTCGGGAAATATGGAGCGAAAGCCATCCATTGTCAAGAAAAGATCATTTATAGTCACTCATGCCTAGAAAAGCCTTATTACTCGGTTTAAATGCCTTTATAATCCCATTATTGAATTTATTTTGAATTGTTTTTACATTTTTTGATTAAAACAGATTGTAATTGATTGTTTGCCTCGGGAAACATGGAGCGAAAGCCATCCATTTTCAAGAAAAGATCATTTATAGTCACTCATGCCTAGAAAAGCCTCATTTCTCGGTTTAAATGCCTTTATAATCCCATTATTGAATTTATTTTCAATTTTTTTTACATTTTTTGATTAAAACATATTGTAATTGTTTGTTTGCCTCGGGAAACATGGAGCAAAACCCATCCATTGTCAAGAATAGATCATTTATAGTCACTTATGCCAAAAAAAGCCTTATTACTCGGTTTTAATGCCTTTATAATCCCATTATTGAATTTATTTTGAATTTTTTTTACATTTTTTGATTAAAACATATTATAATTGATTGTTTGCCTCGGGAAACATGGAGCGAAAGCCATCCATTGTCAAGAAAAGATCATTTATAGCCACTCATGCCTAGAAAAGCCTTATTACTCGGTTTAAATGCATTTATAATCCCATTATTGAATTTATTTTGAATTGTTTTTACATTTTTTGATTAAAACAGATTGTAATTGATTGTTTGCCTCGGGAAACATGGAGCGAAAGGCATCCATTGTCAAGAAAAGATCATTTATAGTCACTCATGCCTAGAAAAGCCTTATTACTCGGTTTAAATGCCTTTATAATCTCATTATTGAATTTATTTTGAATTTTTTTTACATTTTTTGATTAAAACATATTGTAATTGATTGTTTGCCTCGGGAAACATGGAGCAAAACCCTTCCATTGTCAAGAATAGATCATTTATAGTCACTTATGCCTAGAAAAGCCCTATTACTCGGTTTAAATGCTTTTATAATCCCATTATTGAATTTATTTTGAATTGTTTTTACATTTTTTGATTCAAACAGATCTTAATTGATTGTTTGCCTCGGGAAACATGGAGCGAAACCCATCCATTGTCAAGAAAAGTTCATTTATAGTCACTCATGCCTCGAAAAGCCTTATTACTTAGTTTAAATGCCTTTATAATCCCATTATTGAATTTATTTTGAATTGTTTTTACATTTTTTGATTAAAACCGATTGTAATTGATTGTTTGCCTCGGGAAATATGGAGCGAAAGCCATCCATTGTCAAGAAAAGATCATTTATAGTCACTCATGCCTAGAAAAGCCTTATTACTCGGTTTAAATGCCTTTATAATCCCATTATTGAATTTATTTTCAATTTTTTTTACATTTTTTGATTAAAACACATTGTAATTGTTTGTTTGCCTCGGGAAACATGGAGCGAAACCCATCCATTGTCAAGAATAGATCATTTATAGTCACTTATGCCTAAAAAAGCTTTATTACTCGGTTTAAATGCCTTTATAATCCCATTATTGAATTTATTTTGAATTTTTTTTACATTTTTTGATTAAAACATTTTGTAATTGATTGTTTGCCTCGGGAAACATGGAGCGAAAGCCATCCATTGTCAAGAAAATATCATTTATAGTCACTCATGCCTAGAAAAGCCTTATTACTCGGTTTAAATGCCTTTATAATCCCATTATTGAATTTATTTTGAATTTTTTTTACATTTTTTGATTAAAACAGATTGTAATTGATTGTTTGCCTCGGGAAACGTGGAGCGAAAGCCATCCATAGTGAAGAAAAGTTCATTTATAGTCACTTATTCCTAGCAAAGCCTTATTACTCGGTTTAAATGCCTTTATAATCCCATTATTGAATTTATTTTGAATTGTTTTTACATTTTTTGATTAAAACAGATTGTAATTGATTGTTTGCCTCGGGAAACATGGAGCGAAAGCCATCCATTGTCAAGAAAAGATCATTTATAGTCACTCATGCCTAGAAAAGCCTTATTACTCGGTTTAAATGCCTTTATAATCCCATTATTGAATTTATTTTGAATTGTTTTTATATTTTTTGATTAAAACAGATTGTAATTGATTGTTTGCCGTGGGAAACATGGAGCGAAAGCCATCCATTGTCAAGAAAAGATCATTTATAGTCACTCATGCCTAGAAAAGCCTTATTACTCGGTTTAAATGCCTTTATAATCCCATTATTGAATTTATTTTGAATTTTTTTTACATTTTTTGATTAAAACAGAGTGTAATTGATTGTTTACCTCGGGAAATATGGAGCGAAAGCCATCCATTGCCAAGAAAAGATCATTTATAGTCACTCATGCCTAGAAAAGCCTTATTACTCGGTTTAAATGCCTTTATAATCCCATTATTGAATTTATTTTGAATTTTTTTTACATTTTTGATTAAAACAGATTGTAATTGATTGCTTACCTTGGGAAACATGGAGCGAAAGCCATCCATAGTCAAGAAAAGTTCATTTATAGTCACTTATGCCTAGCAAAGCCTTATTACTCGGTTTAAATGCCTTTATAATCCCATTATTGAATTTATTTTGAATTTTTTTTACATTTTTTGATTAAAACAGATTGTAATTGATTGTTTGCCTCGGGAAACATGGAGCGAAATCCATCCATTGTCAAGAAAAGATCATTTATAGCCACTCATGCCTAGAAAAGGCTTATTACTTGGTTTAAATGCCTTTATAATCCCATTATTGAATTTATTTTGAATTGTTTTTACATTTTTTGATTAAAACAGATTGTAATTAATTGTTTGCCTCGGGAAACATGGAGCGAAAGCCATCCATAGTGAAGAAAAGTTCATTTATAGTCACTTATGCCTCGCAAAGCCTTATTACTCGGTTTAAATGCCTTTATAATCCCATTATTGAATTTATTTTGAATTTTTTTTACATTTTTGATTAAAACAGATTGTAATTGATTGCTTACCTTGGGAAACATGGAGCGAAAGCCATCCATAGTCAAGAAAAGTTCATTTATAGTCACTTATGCCTAGCAAAGCCTTATTACTCGGTTTAAATGCCTTTATAATCCCATTATTGAATTTATTTTGAATTTTTTTTACATTTTTTGATTAAAACAGATTGTAATTGATTGTTTGCCTCGGGAAACATGGAGCGAAATCCATCCATTGTCAAGAAAAGATCATTTATAGCCACTCATGCCTAGAAAAGGCTTATTACTTGGTTTAAATGCCTTTATAATCCCATTATTGAATTTATTTTGAATTGTTTTTACATTTTTTGATTAAAACAGATTGTAATTAATTGTTTGCCTCGGGAAACATGGAGCGAAAGCCATCCATAGTGAAGAAAAGTTCATTTATAGTCACTTATGCCTCGCAAAGCCTTATTACTCGGTTTAAATGCCTTTATAATCCCATTATTGAATTTATTTTGAATTTTTTTTACATTTTTTGATTAAAACAGATTGTAATTGATTGTTTGCCTCGGGAAACATGGAGCGAAAGCCATCCATTGTCAAGAAAAGATCATTTATAGCCACTCATGCCTAGAAAAGCCTTATTACTCGGTTTAAATGCGTTTATAATCCCATTATTGAATTTATTTTGAATTGTTTTTATATTTTTTGGTTAAAACATATTGTAATTGATTGTTTGCCGTGGGAAACATGGAGCGAAAGCCATCCATTGTCAAGAAAAGATCATTTATAGTCACTCATGCCTAGAAAAGCCTTATTACTCGGTTTAAATGCCTTTATAATCCCATTATTGAATTTATTTTGAATTTTTTTTACATTTTTGATTAAATCAGATTGTAATTGATTGTTTACCTTGGGAAACATGGAGCGAAAGCCATCAATAGTCAAGAAAAGTTCATTTATAGTCACTTATGCCTAGCAAAGCCTTATTACTCGGTTTAAATGCCTTTATAATCCCATTATTGAATTTATTTTGAATTTTTTTTACATTTTTTGATTAAAACATATTGAAATTGATTGTTTGCCTCGGGAAACATGGAGCAAAACCCATCCATTGTCAAGAATAAATCATTTATAGTCACTCATGCCTAGAAAAGACTTATTACTCGGTTTAAATGCTTTTATAATCCCATTATTGAATTTATTTTTAATTTTGTTTACATTTTTTGATTAAAACAGATTGTAATTGATTGTTTGCCTCGGGAAACATGGAGCGAAAGCCATCCATAGTCAAGAAAAGTTCATTTATAGTCACTTATACCTAGCAAAGCCTTATTACTCGATTTAAATGCCTTTATAATCCCATTATTGAATTTATTTTGAATTGTTTTTACATTTTTTGATTAAAACAGATTGTAATTGATTGTTTGCCTCGGGAAACATGGAGCGAAATCCATCCATTGTCAAGAAAAGATCATTTATAGCCACTCATGCCTAGAAAAGCCTTATTACTCGGTTTAAATGCCTTTATAATCCCATTATTGAATTTATTTTGAATTGTTTTTACATTTTTTGATTAAAACAGATTGTAATTAATTGTTTGCCTCGGGAAACATGGAGCGAAAGCCATCCATAGTGAAGAAAAGTTCATTTATAGTCACTTATGCCTAGCAAAGCCTTATTACTCGGTTTAAATGCCTTTATAATCCCATTATTGAATTTATTTTGAATTTTTTTTACATTTTTTGATTAAAACAGATTGTAATTGATTGTTTGCCTCGGGAAACATGGAGCGAAAGCCATCCATTGTCAAGAAAAGATCATTTATAGCCACTCATGCCTAGAAAAGCCTTATTACTCGGTTTAAATGCCTTTATAATCCCATTATTGAATTTATTTTGAATTGTTTTTATATTTTTTGGTTAAAACATATTGTAATTGATTGTTTGCCGTGGGAAACATGGAGCGAAAGCCATCCATTGTCAAGAAAAGATCATTTATAGTCACTCATGCCTAGAAAAGCCTTATTACTCGGTTTAAATGCCTTTATAATCCCATTATTGAATTTATTTTGAATTTTTTTTACATTTTTGATTAAAACAGATTGTAATTGATTGTTTACCTTGGGAAACATGGAGCGAAAGCCATCCATAGTCAAGAAAAGTTCATTTATAGTCACTTATGCCTAGCAAAGCCTTATTACTCGGTTTAAATGCCTTTATAATCCCATTATTGAATTTATTTTGAATTTTTTTTACATTTTTTGATTAAAACATATTGTAATTGATTGTTTGCCTCGGGAAACATGGAGCAAAACCCATCCATTGTCAAGAATAAATCATTTATAGTCACTCATGCCTAGAAAAGACTTATTACTCGGTTTAAATGCTTTTATAATCCCATTATTGAATTTATTTTGAATTTTTTTTACATTTTTTGATTAAAACAGATTGTAATTGATTGTTTGCCTCGGGAAACATGGAGCGAAAGCCATCCATAGTCAAGAAAAGTTCATTTATAGTCACTTATACCTAGCAAAGCCTTATTACTCGATTTAAATGCCTTTATAATCCCATTATTGAATTTATTTTGAATTGTTTTTACATTTTTTGATTAAAACAGATTGTAATTGATTGTTTGCCTCGGGAAACATGGAGCGAAATCCATCCATTGTCAAGAAAAGATCATTTATAGCCACTCATGCCTAGAAAAGCCTTATTACTCGGTTTAAATGCCTTTATAATCCCATTATTGAATTTATTTTGAATTGTTTTTACATTTTTTGATTAAAACAGATTGTAATTGATTGTTTGCCTCGGGAAACATGGAGCGAAAGCCATCCATAGCGAAGAAAAGTTCATTTATAGTCACTTATGCCTAGCAAAGCCTTATTACTCGGTTTAAATGCCTTTATAATCCCATTATGGAATTTATTTTGAATTGTTTTTACATTTTTTGATTAAAACAGATTGTAATTGATTGTTTGCCTCGGGAAACATGGAGTGAAAGCCATCCATTGTCAAGAAAAGATCATTTATAGTCACTCATGCCTAGAAAAGCCTTATTACTCGGTTTAAATGCCTTTATAATCCCATTATTGAATTTATTTTGAATTTTTTTTACATTTTTTGATTAAAACATATTGTAATTGATTGTTTGCCTCGGGAAACATGGAGCGAAAGCCATCCATTGTCAAGAAAAGATCATTTATAGCCACTCATGCCTAGAAAAGCTTTATTACTCGGTTTAAATGCATTTATAATCCCATTATTGAATTTATTTTGAATTGTTTTTACATTTTTTGATTAAAACAGATTGTAATTGATTGTTTGCCTCGGGAAACATGGAGCGAAAGCCATCCATTGTCAAGAAAAGATCATTTATAGTCACTCATGCCTAGAAAAGCCTTATTACTCGGTTTAAATGCCTTTATAATCTCATTATTGAATTTATTTTGAATTTTTTTTACATTTTTTGATTAAAACATATTGTAATTGATTGTTTGCCTCGGGAAACATGGAGCAAAACCCATCCATTGTCAAGAATAGATCATTTATAGTCACTTATGCCTAGAAAAGCCTTATTACTCGGTTTAAATGGTTTTATAATCCCATTATTGAATTTTATTTTGAATTGTTTTTACATTTTTTGATTAAAACAGATCTTAATTGATTTTTTGCCTCGGGAAACATGGAGCGAAAGCCATCCATTGTCAAGAAAAGATCATTTATAGTCACTCATGCCTAGAAAAGCCTTATTACTCGGTTTAAATCTCTTTATAATCCCATTATTGAATTTATTTTGAATTGTTTTTATATTTTTTGATTAAAACAGATTGTAATTGATTGTTTGCCTCGGGAAACATGGAGCGAAAGCCATCCATAGTCAAGAAAAGTTCATTTATAGTCACTTATGCCTAGCAAAGCCTTATTACTCGGTTTAAATGCCTTTATAATCCCATTATTGAATTTATTTTGAATTGTTTTTACATTTTTTGATTAAAACAGATTGTAATTGATTGTTTGCCTCGGGAAACATGGAGCGAAACCCATCCATTTTCAAGAAAAGATCATTTATAGTCACTCATGCCTAGAAAAGCCTTATTACTCGGTTTAAATGCCTTTATAATCCCATTATTGAATTTATTTTGAATTCTTTTTACATTTTTTGATTAAAACATATTGTAATTGATTGTTTGCCTCGGGAAACATGGAGCGAAAGCCATCCATTGTCAAGAAAAGATCATTTATAGTCACTCATGCCTAGAAAAGCCTTATTACTCGGTTTAAATGCCTTTATAATCCCATTATTGAATTTATTTTGAATTTTTTTTACATTTTTTGATTAAAACAGATTGTAATTGATTGTGTGCCTCGGGAAACATGGAGCGAAACCCATCCATTGTCAAGAAAAGTTCATTTATAGTCACTTATGCCTAGCAAAGCCTTATTACTCGGTTTAAATGCCTTTATAATCCCATTATTGAATTTATTTTGAATTGTTTTTACATTTTTTGATTAAAACAGATTGTAATTGATTGTTTGCCTCGGGAAACATGGAGCGAAACCCATCCATTGTCAAGAAAAGTTCATTTATAGTCACTTATGCCTAGCAAAGCCTTATTACTCGGTTTAAATGCCTTTATAATCCCATTATTGAATTTATTTTGAATTGTTTTTACATTTTTTGATTAAAACAGATTGTAATTGATTGTTTGCCTCGGGAAACATGGAGCGAAACCCATCCATTTTCAAGAAAAGATCATTTATAGTCACTCATGCCTAGAAAAGCCTCATTTCTCGGTTTAAATGCCTTTATAATCCCATTATTGAATTTATTTTCAATTTTTTTTACTGTTTTTGATTAAAACATATTGTAATTGTTTGTTTGCCTCGGGAAACATGGAGCAAAACCCATCCATTGTCAAGAATAGATCATTTATAGTCACTTATGCCTAAAAAAGGCTTATTACTCGGTTTAAATGCCTTTATAATCCCATTATTGAATTTATTTTGAATTTTTTTTACATTTTTTGATTAAAACATATTGTAATTGATTGTTTGCCTCGGGAAACATGGAGCGAAAGCCATCCATTGTCAAGAAAAGATCATTTATAGTCACTCATGCCTAGAAAAGCCTTATTACTCGGTTTAAATGCCTTTATAATCCCATTATTGAATTTATTTTGAATTTTTTTTACATTTTTTGATTAAAACAGATTGTAATTGATTGTTTGCCTCGGGAAACATGGAGCGAAAGCCATCCATAGTGAAGAAAAGATCATTTATAGTCACTTATGCCTAAAAAAGGCTTATTACTCGGTTTAAATGCCTTTATAATCCCATTATTGAATTTATTTTCAATTTTTTTTACAGTTTTGATTAAAACATATTGTAATTGTTTGTTTGCCTCGGGAAACATGGAGCAAAACCCATCCATTGTCAAGAATAGATCATTTATAGTCACTTATGCCTAAAAAAGGCTTATTACTCGGTTTAAATGCCTTTATAATCCCATTATTGAATTTATTTTGAATTGTTTTTACATTTTTTGATTAAAACAGATTGTAATTGATATTTGCCTCGGGAAACATGGAGCGAAAGCAATCCATTGTCAAGAAAAGATCATTTATAGTCACTCATGCCTAGAAAAGCCTTATTACTCGGTTTAAATGCCTTTATAATCCCATTATTGAATTTATTTTGAATTGTTTTTATATTTTTTGATTAAAACAGATTGTAATTGATTGTTTGCCGTGGGAAACATGGAGCGAAAGCCATCCATTGTCAAGAAAAGATCATTTATAGTCACTCATCCCTAGAAAAGCCTTATTACTCGGTTTAAATGCCTTTATAATCCCATTATTGAATTTATTTTGAATTTTTTTTACATTTTTTGATTAAAACAGATTGTAATTGATTGTTTACCTCGGGAAATATGGAGCGAAAGCCATCCATTGCCAAGAAAAGATCATTTATAGTCACTCATGCCTAGAAAAGCCTTATTACTCGGTTTAAATGCCTTTATAATCCCATTATTGAATTTATTTTGAATTGTTTTTACATTTTTTGATTAAAACAGATTGTAATTGATTGTTTGCCTCGGGAAACATGGAGCGAAAGCCATCCATTGTCAAGAAAAGATCATTTATAGCCACTCATGCCTAGAAAACCCTTATTACTCGGTTTAAATGCCTTTATAATCCCATTATTGAATTTATTTTGAATTGTTTTTATATTTTTTGATTAAAACAGATTGTAATTGATTGTTTGCCGTGGGAAACATGGAGCGAAAGCCATCCATTGTCAAGAAAAGATCATTTATAGTCACTCATGCCTAGAAAAGCCTTATTACTCGGTTTAAATGCCTTTATAATCCCATTATTGAATTTATTTTGAATTTTTTTTACATTTTTTGATTAAAACAGATTGTATGTGATTGTTTACCTCGGGAAACATGGAGCGAAAGCCATCCATAGTCAAGAAAAGTTCATTTATAGTCACTTATGCCTAGCAAAGCCTTATTACTCGGTTTAAATGCCTTTATAATCCCATTATTGATTTTATTTTGAATTTTTTTTACATTTTTTCATTAAAACATATTGTAATTGATTGTTTGCCTCGGGAAACATGGAGCAAAACCCATCCATTGTCAAGAATAGATCATTTATAGTCACTCATGCCTAGAAAAGCCTTATTACTTAGTTTAAATGCCTTTATAATCCCATTATTGAATTTATTTTGAATTGTTTTTATATTTTTTGATTAAAACAGATTGTAATTGATTGTTTGCCGTGGGAAACATGGAGCGAAAGCCATCCATTGTCAAGAAAAGATCATTTATAGTCACTCATGCCTAGAAAAGCCTTATTACTCGGTTTAAATGCCTTTATAATCCCATTATTGAATTTATTTTGAATTGTTTTTATATTTTTTGATTAAAACAGATTGTAATTGATTGTTTGCCTCGGGAAACATGGAGCGAAAGCCATCCATAGTCAAGAAAAGTTCATTTATAGTCACTTATGCCTAGCAAAGCCTTATTACTCGATTTAAATGCCTTTATAATCCCATTATTGAATTTATTTTGAATTTTTTTTACATTTTTTGATTAAAACAGATTCTAATTGATTGTTTGCCTCGGGAAACATGGAGCGAAAGCCATCCATAGTCAAGAAAAGTTCATTTATAGTCACTTATGCCTAGCAAAGCCTTATTACTCGGTTTAAATGCCTTTATAATCCCATTATTGAATTTGTTTTGAATTGTTTTGACATTTTTTGATTAAAACAGATTGTAATTCGTTGTTTGCCTCGGGAAACATGGAGCGAAAGCCATCCATTGTCAAGAAAAGATCATTTATAGCCACTCATGCCTAGAAAAGCCTTATTACTCGGTTTAAATGCCTTTATAATCCCATTATTGAATTTATTTTGAATTGTTTTTATATTTTTTGATTAAAACAGATTGTAATTGATTGTATGGAGTGGGAAACATGGAGCGAAAGCCATCCATTGTCAAGAAAAGATCATTTATAGTCACCCATGCCTAGAAAAGCCTTATTACTCGGTTTAAATGCCTTTATAATCCCATTATTGAATTTATTTTGAATTTTTTTTACATTTTTTGATTAAAACATATTGTAATTGTTTGTTTGCCTCGGGAAACATGGAGCAAAACCCATCCATTGTCAAGAATAGATCATTTATAGTCACTTATGCCTAAAAAAGCCTTATTACTCGGTTTAAATGCCTCTATAATCCCATTATTGAATTTATTTTGAATTTTTTTTACATTTTTTGATTAAAACAGATTGTAATTGATTGTTTGCCTCGGGAAACATGGAGCGAAAGCCATCCATTTTCAAGAAAAGATCATTTATAGTCACTCATGCCTAGAAAAGCCTCATTTCTCAGTTTAAATGCCTTTATAATCCCATTATTGAATTTATTTTCAATTTTTTTTACATTTTTTGATTAAAACATATTGTAATTGTTTGTTTGCCTCGGGAAACATGGAGCAAAACCCATCCATTGTCAAGAAAAGATCATTTATAGTCACTCATGCCTAGAAAAGCCTTATTACTCGGTTTAAATGCCTTTATAATCCCATTATTGAATTTTTTTTGAATTTTTTTTACATTTTTTGATTAAAACAGATTGTAATTGATTGTTTACCTCGGGAAACATGGAGCGAAAGCCATCCATAGTCAAGAAAAGTTCATTTATAGTCACTTATGCCTAGCAAAGCCTTATTACTCGGTTTAAATGCCATTATAGTCCCATTATTGAATTTATTTTGAATTTTTTTTACATTTTTTGATTAAAACATATTGTAATTGATTGTTTGCCTCGGGAAACATGGAGGTAAACCCATCCATTGTCAAGAATAGATCATTTATAGTCACTCATGCCTAGAAAAGCCTTATTACTCGGTTTAAATGCTTTTATAATCCCATTATTGAATTTATTTTGAATTTTTTTTACATTTTTTGATTAAAACAGATTGTAATTGATTGTTTGCCTCGGGAAACATGGAGCGAAAGCCATCCATACTCAAGAAAAGTTCATTTATAGTCAGTTATACCTTGCAAAGCCTTATTACTCGATTTAAATGCCTTTATAATCCCATTATTGAATTTATTTTGAATTGTTTTTACATTTTTTGATTAAAACAGATTGTAATTGATTGTTTGCCTCGGGAAACATGGAGCGAAATCCATCCATTGTCAAGAAAAGATCATTTATAGCCACTCATGCCTAGAAAAGCCTTATTACTCGGTTTAAATGCCTTTATAATCCCATTATTGAATTTATTTTGAATTGTTTTTTCATTTTTTGATTAAAACATATTGTAATTGATTGTTTGCCTCGGGAAACATGGAGCGAAAGCCATCCATAGTCAAGAAAAGTTCATTTATAGTCACTTATGCCTAGCAAAGCCTTATTACTCGGTTTAAATGCCTTTATAATCCCATTATTGAATTTATTTTGAATTGTTTTTACATTTTTTGATTAAAAAAGATTGTAATTTGTTGTTTGCCTCGGGAAAATGGAGCGAAAGCCATCCATTGTCAAGAAAAGATCATTTATAGCCACTTATGCCTAGAAAAGCCTTATTACTCGGTTTAAATGCCTTTATAATCCCATTATTGAATTTATTTTGAATTGTTTTTATATTTTTTGATTAAAACAGATTGTAATTGATTGTTTGCCGTGGGAAACAAGGAGCGAAAGCCATCCATTGTCAAGAAAAGATCATTTATAGTCACTCATGCCTAGAAAAGCCTTATTACTCGGTTTAAATGCCTTTATAATCCAGTTATTGAATTTATTTTGAATTGTTTTTACATTTTTTGATTAAAACAGATTGTAATTGATTGTTTGCCGTGGGAAACATGGAGCGAAAGCCATCCATTGTCAAGAAAAGATCATTTATACTCACTCATGCCTAGAAAAGCCTTATTACTCGGTTTAAATGCCTTTATAATCCCATTATTGAATTTATGTTGAATTTTTTTTACATTTTTTGATTAAAACAGATTGTAATTGATTGTTTACCTCGGGAAACATGGAGCGAAAGCCATCCATAGTCAAGAAAAGTTCATTTATAGTCACTTATGCCTAGCAAAGCCTTATTACTCGGTTTAAATGCCTTTATAATCCCAGTATTGAATTTATTTTGAATTTTTTTTACATTTTTTGATTAAAACATATTGTAATTGATTGTTTGCCTCGGGAAACATGGAGCAAAACCCATCCATTGTCAAGAATAGATCATTTATAGTCACTCATGCCTAGAAAAGCCTTATTACTCGGTTTAAATGCTTTTATAATCCCATTATTGAATTTATTTTGAATTTTTTTTACATTTTTTGATTAAAACATATTGTAATTGATTGTTTGCCTCGGGAAACATGGAGCGAAAGCCATCCATAGTCAAGAAAAGTTCATTTATAGTCACTTATACCTAGCAAAGCCTTATTACTCGATTTAAATGCCTTTATAATCCCATTATTGAATTTATTTTGAATTGTTTTTACATTTTTTGATTAAAACAGATTGTAATTGATTGTTTGCCTCGGGAAACATGGAGCGAAATCCATCCATTGTCAAGAAAAGATCATTTATAGCCACTCCTGCCTAGAAAAGCCTTATTACTCGGTTTAAATGCCTTTATAATCCCATTATTGAATTTATTTTGAATTGTTTTTAAATTTTTTGATTAAAACAGATTGTAATTGATTGTTTGCCTCGGGAAACATGGAGCGAAAGCCATCCATAGTCAAGAAAAGTTCATTTATAGTCACTTATGCCTAGCAAAGCCTTATTACTCGGTTTAAATGCCTTTATAATCCCATTATTGAATTTATTTTGAATTTTTTTTACATTTTTTGATTAAAACAGATTGTAATTGATTGTTTGCCTCGGGAAACATGGAGCGAAAGCCATCCATAGTCAAGAAAAGTTCATTTATAGTCACTTATGCCTAGCAAAGCCTTATTACTCGGTTTAAATGCCTTTATAATCCCATTATTGAATTTATTTTGAATTTTTTTTACATTTTTTGATTAAAACAGATTGTAATTGATTGTTTACCTCGGGAAATATGGAGCGAAAGCCATCCATTGCCAAGAAAAGATCATTTATAGTCACTCATGCCTAGAAAAGCCTTATTACTCGGTTTAAATGCCTTTATAATCCCATTATTGAATTTATTTTGAATTGTTTTTACATTTTTTGATTAAAACAGATTGTAATTGATTGTTTGCCTCGGGAAACATGGAGCGAAAGCCATCCATTGTCAAGAAAAGATCATTTATAGCCACTCATGCCTAGAAAACCCTTATTACTCGGTTTAAATGCCTTTATAATCCCATTATTGAATTTATTTTGAATTGTTTTTATATTTTTTGATTAAAACAGATTGTAATTGATTGTTTGCCGTGGGAAACATGGAGCGAAAGCCATCCATTGTCAAGAAAAGATCATTTATACTCACTCATGCCTAGAAAAGCCTTATTACTCGGTTTAAATGCCTTTATAATCCCATTATTGAATTTATTTTGAATTTTTTTTACATTTTTTGATTAAAACAGATTGTATGTGATTGTTTACCTCGGGAAACATGGAGCGAAAGCCATCCATAGTCAAGAAAAGTTCATTTATAGTCACTTATGCCTAGCAAAGCCTTATTACTCGGTTTAAATGCCTTTATAATCCCATTATTGATTTTATTTTGAATTTTTTTTACATTTTTTGATTAAAACATATTGTAATTGATTGTTTGCCTCGGGAAACATGGAGCAAAACCCATCCATTGTCAAGAATAGATCATTTATAGTCACTCATGCCTAGAAAAGCCTTATTACTTAGTTTAAATGCCTTTATAATCCCATTATTGAATTTATTTTGAATTGTTTTTATATTTTTTGATTAAAACAGATTGTAATTGATTGTTTGCCGTGGGAAACATGGAGCGAAAGCCATCCATTGTCAAGAAAAGATCATTTATAGTCACTCATGCCTAGAAAAGCCTTATTACTCGGTTTAAATGCCTTTATAATCCCATTATTGAATTTATTTTGAATTGTTTTTACATTTTTTGATTAAAACAGATTGTAATTGATATTTGCCTCGGGAAACATGGAGCGAAAGCAATCCATTGTCAAGAAAAGATCATTTATAGTCACTCATGCCTAGAAAAGCCTTATTACTCGGTTTAAATGCCTTTATAATCCCATTATTGAATTTATTTTGAATTGTTTTTATATTTTTTGATTAAAACAGATTGTAATTGATTGTTTGCCGTGGGAAACATGGAGCGAAAGCCATCCATAGTCAAGAAAAGTTCATTTATAGTCACTTATGCCTAGAAAAGCCTTATTACTCGGTTTAAATGCCTTTATAATCCCATTATTGAATTTATTTTGAATTTTTTTTACATTTTTTGATTAAAACAGATTGTAATTGATTGTTTACCTCGGGAAATATGGAGCGAAAGCCATCCATTGCCAAGAAAAGATCATTTATAGTCACTCATGCCTAGAAAAGCCTTATTACTCGGTTTAAATGCCTTTATAATCCCATTATTGAATTTATTTTGAATTGTTTTTACATTTTTTGATTAAAACAGATTGTAATTGATTGTTTGCCTCGGGAAACATGGAGCGAAAGCCATCCATTGTCAAGAAAAGATCATTTATAGCCACTCATGCCTAGAAAACCCTTATTACTCGGTTTAAATGCCTTTATAATCCCATTATTGAATTTATTTTGAATTGTTTTTATATTTTTTGATTAAAACAGATTGTAATTGATTGTTTGCCGTGGGAAACATGGAGCGAAAGCCATCCATTGTCAAGAAAAGATCATTTATAGTCACTCATGCCTAGAAAAGCCTTATTACTCGGTTTAAATGCCTTTATAATCCCATTATTGAATTTATTTTGAATTTTTTTTACATTTTTTGATTAAAACAGATTGTATGTGATTGTTTACCTCGGGAAACATGGAGCGAAAGCCATCCATAGTCAAGAAAAGTTCATTTATAGTCACTTATGCCTAGCAAAGCCTTATTACTCGGTTTAAATGCCTTTATAATCCCATTATTGATTTTATTTTGAATTTTTTTTACATTTTTTGATTAAAACATATTGTAATTGATTGTTTGCCTCGGGAAACATGGAGCAAAACCCATCCATTGTCAAGAATAGATCATTTATAGTCACTCATGCCTAGAAAAGCCTTATTACTTAGTTTAAATGCCTTTATAATCCCATTATTGAATTTATTTTGAATTGTTTTTATATTTTTTGATTAAAACCGATTGTAATTGATTGTTTGCCGTGGGAAACATGGAGCGAAAGCCATCCATTGTCAAGAAAAGATCATTTATAGTCACTCATGCCTAGAAAAGCCTTATTACTCGGTTTAAATGCCTTTATAATCCCATTATTGAATTTATTTTGAATTGTTTTTACATTTTTTGATTAAAACAGATTGTAATTGATTGTTTGCCTCGGGAAACATGGAGCGAAAGCCATCCATAGTCAAGAAAAGTTCATTTATAGTCACTTATGCCTAGCAAAGCCTTATTACTCGATTTAAATGCCTTTATAATCCCATTATTGAATTTATTTTGAATTTTTTTTACATTTTTTGATTAAAACAGATTCTAATTGATTGTTTGCCTCGGGAAACATGGAGCGAAAGCCATCCATAGTCAAGAAAAGTTCATTTATAGTCACTTATGCCTAGCAAAGCCTTATTACTCGGTTTAAATGCCTTTATAATCCCATTATTGAATTTGTTTTGAATTGTTTTGACATTTTTTGATTAAAACAGATTGTAATTCGTTGTTTGCCTCGGGAAACATGGAGCGAAAGCCATCCATTGTCAAGAAAAGATCATTTATAGCCACTCATGCCTAGAAAAGCCTTATTACTCGGTTTAAATGCCTTTATAATCCCATTATTGAATTTATTTTGAATTGTTTTTATATTTTTTGATTAAAACAGATTGTAATTGATTGTTTGGAGTGGGAAACATGGAGCGAAAGCCATCCATTGTCAAGAAAAGATCATTTATAGTCACCCATGCCTAGAAAAGCCTTATTACTCGGTTTAAATGCCTTTATAATCCCATTATTGAATTTATTTTGAATTTTTTTTACATTTTTTGATTAAAACATATTGTAATTGTTTGTTTGCCTCGGGAAACATGGAGCAAAACCCATCCATTGTCAAGAATAGATCATTTATAGTCACTTATGCCTAAAAAAGCCTTATTACTCGGTTTAAATGCCTCTATAATCCCATTATTGAATTTATTTTGAATTTTTTTTACATTTTTTGATTAAAACAGATTGTAATTGATTGTTTGCCTCGGGAAACATGGAGCGAAAGCCATCCATTTTCAAGAAAAGATCATTTATAGTCACTCATGCCTAGAAAAGCCTCATTTCTCAGTTTAAATGCCTTTATAATCCCATTATTGAATTTATTTTCAATTTTTTTTACATTTTTTGATTAAAACATATTGTAATTGTTTGTTTGCCTCGGGAAACATGGAGCAAAACCCATCCATTGTCAAGAAAAGATCATTTATAGTCACTCATGCCTAGAAAAGCCTTATTACTCGGTTTAAATGCCTTTATAATCCCATTATTGAATTTATTTTGAATTTTTTTTACATTTTTTGATTAAAACAGATTGTAATTGATTGTTTACCTCGGGAAACATGGAGCGAAAGCCATCCATAGTCAAGAAAAGTTCATTTATAGTCACTTATGCCTA
Source organism: Theobroma cacao (assembly GCF_053813885.1). Lineage (NCBI taxonomy): Eukaryota > Viridiplantae > Streptophyta > Magnoliopsida > Malvales > Malvaceae > Theobroma > Theobroma cacao. The sequence goes on along the minus strand of NC_142645.1, from coordinate 27,499,647 downwards.
GCAAAGCCTTATTACTCGGTTTAAATGCCATTATAGTCCCATTATTGAATTTATTTTGAATTTTTTTTACATTTTTTGATTAAAACATATTGTAATTGATTGTTTGCCTCGGGAAACATGGAGGTAAACCCATCCATTGTCAAGAATAGATCATTTATAGTCACTCATGCCTAGAAAAGCCTTATTACTCGGTTTAAATGCTTTTATAATCCCATTATTGAATTTATTTTGAATTTTTTTTACATTTTTTGATTAAAACAGATTGTAATTGATTGTTTGCCTCGGGAAACATGGAGCGAAAGCCATCCATACTCAAGAAAAGTTCATTTATAGTCAGTTATACCTTGCAAAGCCTTATTACTCGATTTAAATGCCTTTATAATCCCATTATTGAATTTATTTTGAATTGTTTTTACATTTTTTGATTAAAACAGATTGTAATTGATTGTTTGCCTCGGGAAACATGGAGCGAAATCCATCCATTGTCAAGAAAAGATCATTTATAGCCACTCATGCCTAGAAAAGCCTTATTACTCGGTTTAAATGCCTTTATAATCCCATTATTGAATTTATTTTGAATTGTTTTTTCATTTTTTGATTAAAACATATTGTAATTGATTGTTTGCCTCGGGAAACATGGAGCGAAAGCCATCCATAGTCAAGAAAAGTTCATTTATAGTCACTTATGCCTAGCAAAGCCTTATTACTCGGTTTAAATGCCTTTATAATCCCATTATTGAATTTATTTTGAATTGTTTTTACATTTTTTGATTAAAACAGATTGTAATTGATTGTTTGCCTCGGGAAACATGGAGCGAAAGCCATCCATTGTCAAGAAAAGATCATTTATAGCCACTCATGCCTAGAAAACCCTTATTACTCGGTTTAAATGCCTTTATAATCCCATTATTGAATTTATTTTGAATTGTTTTTATATTTTTTGATTAAAACAGATTGTAATTGATTGTTTGCCGTGGGAAACATGGAGCGAAAGCCATCCATTGTCAAGAAAAGATCATTTATAGTCACTCATGCCTAGAAAAGCCTTATTACTCGGTTTAAATGCCTTTATAATCCCATTATTGAATTTATTTTGAATTTTTTTTACATTTTTTGATTAAAACAGATTGTATGTGATTGTTTACCTCGGGAAACATGGAGCGAAAGCCATCCATAGTCAAGAAAAGTTCATTTATAGTCACTTATGCCTAGCAAAGCCTTATTACTCGGTTTAAATGCCTTTATAATCCCATTATTGATTTTATTTTGAATTTTTTTTACATTTTTTGATTAAAACATATTGTAATTGATTGTTTGCCTCGGGAAACATGGAGCAAAACCCATCCATTGTCAAGAATAGATCATTTATAGTCACTCATGCCTAGAAAAGCCTTATTACTTAGTTTAAATGCCTTTATAATCCCATTATTGAATTTATTTTGAATTGTTTTTATATTTTTTGATTAAAACCGATTGTAATTGATTGTTTGCCGTGGGAAACATGGAGCGAAAGCCATCCATTGTCAAGAAAAGATCATTTATAGTCACTCATGCCTAGAAAAGCCTTATTACTCGGTTTAAATGCCTTTATAATCCCATTATTGAATTTATTTTGAATTGTTTTTACATTTTTTGATTAAAACAGATTGTAATTGATTGTTTGCCTCGGGAAACATGGAGCGAAAGCCATCCATAGTCAAGAAAAGTTCATTTATAGTCACTTATGCCTAGCAAAGCCTTATTACTCGATTTAAATGCCTTTATAATCCCAGTATTGAATTTATTTTGAATTTTTTTTACATTTTTTGATTAAAACATATTGTAATTGATTGTTTGCCTCGGGAAACATGGAGCAAAACCCATCCATTGTCAAGAATAGATCATTTATAGTCACTCATGCCTAGAAAAGCCTTATTACTCGGTTTAAATGCTTTTATAATCCCATTATTGAATTTATTTTGAATTTTTTTTACATTTTTTGATTAAAACAGATTGTAATTGATTGTTTGCCTCGGGAAACATGGAGCGAAAGCCATCCATAGTCAAGAAAAGTTCATTTATAGTCACTTATACCTAGCAAAGCCTTATTACTCGATTTAAATGCCTTTATAATCCCATTATTGAATTTATTTTGAATTGTTTTTACATTTTTTGATTAAAACAGATTGTAATTGATTGTTTGCCTCGGGAAACATGGAGCGAAATCCATCCATTGTCAAGAAAAGATCATTTATAGCCACTCCTGCCTAGAAAAGCCTTATTACTCGGTTTAAATGCCTTTATAATCCCATTATTGAATTTATTTTGAATTGTTTTTAAATTTTTTGATTAAAACAGATTGTAATTGATTGTTTGCCTCGGGAAACATGGAGCGAAAGCCATCCATAGTCAAGAAAAGTTCATTTATAGTCACTTATGCCTAGCAAAGCCTTATTACTCGGTTTAAATGCCTTTATAATCCCATTATTGAATTTATTTTGAATTTTTTTTACATTTTTTGATTAAAACAGATTGTAATTGATTGTTTGCCTCGGGAAACATGGAGCGAAAGCCATCCATAGTCAAGAAAAGTTCATTTATAGTCACTTATGCCTAGCAAAGCCTTATTACTCGGTTTAAATGCCTTTATAATCCCATTATTGAATTTATTTTGAATTTTTTTTACATTTTTTGATTAAAACAGATTGTAATTGATTGTTTACCTCGGGAAATATGGAGCGAAAGCCATCCATTGCCAAGAAAAGATCATTTATAGTCACTCATGCCTAGAAAAGCCTTATTACTCGGTTTAAATGCCTTTATAATCCCATTATTGAATTTATTTTGAATTGTTTTTACATTTTTTGATTAAAACAGATTGTAATTGATTGTTTGCCTCGGGAAACATGGAGCGAAAGCCATCCATTGTCAAGAAAAGATCATTTATAGCCACTCATGCCTAGAAAACCCTTATTACTCGGTTTAAATGCCTTTATAATCCCATTATTGAATTTATTTTGAATTGTTTTTATATTTTTTGATTAAAACAGATTGTAATTGATTGTTTGCCGTGGGAAACATGGAGCGAAAGCCATCCATTGTCAAGAAAAGATCATTTATAGTCACTCATGCCTAGAAAAGCCTTATTACTCGGTTTAAATGCCTTTATAATCCCATTATTGAATTTATTTTGAATTTTTTTTACATTTTTTGATTAAAACAGATTGTATGTGATTGTTTACCTCGGGAAACATGGAGCGAAAGCCATCCATAGTCAAGAAAAGTTCATTTATAGTCACTTATGCCTAGCAAAGCCTTATTACTCGGTTTAAATGCCTTTATAATCCCATTATTGATTTTATTTTGAATTTTTTTTACATTTTTTGATTAAAACATATTGTAATTGATTGTTTGCCTCGGGAAACATGGAGCAAAACCCATCCATTGTCAAGAATAGATCATTTATAGTCACTCATGCCTAGAAAAGCCTTATTACTTAGTTTAAATGCCTTTATAATCCCATTATTGAATTTATTTTGAATTGTTTTTATATTTTTTGATTAAAACAGATTGTAATTGATTGTTTGCCGTGGGAAACATGGAGCGAAAGCCATCCATTGTCAAGAAAAGATCATTTATAGTCACTCATGCCTAGAAAAGCCTTATTACTCGGTTTAAATGCCTTTATAATCCCATTATTGAATTTATTTTGAATTGTTTTTACATTTTTTGATTAAAACAGATTGTAATTGATATTTGCCTCGGGAAACATGGAGCGAAAGCAATCCATTGTCAAGAAAAGATCATTTATAGTCACTCATGCCTAGAAAAGCCTTATTACTCGGTTTAAATGCCTTTATAATCCCATTATTGAATTTATTTTGAATTGTTTTTATATTTTTTGATTAAAACAGATTGTAATTGATTGTTTGCCGTGGGAAACATGGAGCGAAAGCCATCCATAGTCAAGAAAAGTTCATTTATAGTCACTTATGCCTAGAAAAGCCTTATTACTCGGTTTAAATGCCTTTATAATCCCATTATTGAATTTATTTTGAATTTTTTTTACATTTTTTGATTAAAACAGATTGTAATTGATTGTTTACCTCGGGAAATATGGAGCGAAAGCCATCCATTGCCAAGAAAAGATCATTTATAGTCACTCATGCCTAGAAAAGCCTTATTACTCGGTTTAAATGCCTTTATAATCCCATTATTGAATTTATTTTGAATTGTTTTTACATTTTTTGATTAAAACAGATTGTAATTGATTGTTTGCCTCGGGAAACATGGAGCGAAAGCCATCCATTGTCAAGAAAAGATCATTTATAGCCACTCATGCCTAGAAAACCCTTATTACTCGGTTTAAATGCATTTATAATCCCATTATTGAATTTATTTTGAATTGTTTTTATATTTTTTGATTAAAACAGATTGTAATTGATTGTTTGCCGTGGGAAACATGGAGCGAAAGCCATCCATTGTCAAGAAAAGATCATTTATAGTCACTCATGCCTAGAAAAGCCTTATTACTCGGTTTAAATGCCTTTATAATCCCATTATTGAATTTATTTTGAATTTTTTTTACATTTTTTGATTAAAACAGATTGTATGTGATTGTTTACCTCGGGAAACATGGAGCGAAAGCCATCCATAGTCAAGAAAAGTTCATTTATAGTCACTTATGCCTAGCAAAGCCTTATTACTCGGTTTAAATGCCTTTATAATCCCATTATTGAATTTATTTTGAATTTTTTTTACATTTTTTGATTAAAACAGATTGTATGTGATTGTTTACCTCGGGAAACATGGAGCGAAAGCCATCCATAGTCAAGAAAAGTTCATTTATAGTCACTTATGCCTAGCAAAGCCTTATTACTCGGTTTAAATGCCTTTATAATCCCATTATTGATTTTATTTTGAATTTTTTTTACATTTTTTGATTAAAACAGATTGTAATTGATTGTTTGCCTCGGGAAACATGGAGCGAAATCCATCCATTGTCAAGAAAAGATCATTTATAGCCACTCCTGCCTAGAAAAGCCTTATTACTCGGTTTAAATGCCTTTATAATCCCATTATTGAATTTATTTTGAATTGTTTTTAAATTTTTTGATTAAAACAGATTGTAATTGATTGTTTGCCTCGGGAAACATGGAGCGAAAGCCATCCATAGTCAAGAAAAGTTCATTTATAGTCACTTATGCCTAGCAAAGCCTTATTACTCGGTTTAAATGCCTTTATAATCCCATTATTGAATTTATTTTGAATTTTTTTTACATTTTTTGATTAAAACAGATTGTAATTGATTGTTTGCCTCGGGAAACATGGAGCGAAAGCCATCCATAGTCAAGAAAAGTTCATTTATAGTCACTTATGCCTAGCAAAGCCTTATTACTCGGTTTAAATGCCTTTATAATCCCATTATTGAATTTATTTTGAATTTTTTTTACATTTTTTGATTAAAACAGATTGTAATTGATTGTTTACCTCGGGAAATATGGAGCGAAAGCCATCCATTGCCAAGAAAAGATCATTTATAGTCACTCATGCCTAGAAAAGCCTTATTACTCGGTTTAAATGCCTTTATAATCCCATTATTGAATTTATTTTGAATTGTTTTTACATTTTTTGATTAAAACAGATTGTAATTGATTGTTTGCCTCGGGAAACATGGAGCGAAAGCCATCCATTGTCAAGAAAAGATCATTTATAGCCACTCATGCCTAGAAAACCCTTATTACTCGGTTTAAATGCCTTTATAATCCCATTATTGAATTTATTTTGAATTGTTTTTATATTTTTTGATTAAAACAGATTGTAATTGATTGTTTGCCGTGGGAAACATGGAGCGAAAGCCATCCATTGTCAAGAAAAGATCATTTATAGTCACTCATGCCTAGAAAAGCCTTATTACTCGGTTTAAATGCCTTTATAATCCCATTATTGAATTTATTTTGAATTTTTTTTACATTTTTTGATTAAAACAGATTGTATGTGATTGTTTACCTCGGGAAACATGGAGCGAAAGCCATCCATAGTCAAGAAAAGTTCATTTATAGTCACTTATGCCTAGCAAAGCCTTATTACTCGGTTTAAATGCCTTTATAATCCCATTATTGATTTTATTTTGAATTTTTTTTACATTTTTTGATTAAAACATATTGTAATTGATTGTTTGCCTCGGGAAACATGGAGCAAAACCCATCCATTGTCAAGAATAGATCATTTATAGTCACTCATGCCTAGAAAAGCCTTATTACTTAGTTTAAATGCCTTTATAATCCCATTATTGAATTTATTTTGAATTGTTTTTATATTTTTTGATTAAAACCGATTGTAATTGATTGTTTGCCGTGGGAAACATGGAGCGAAAGCCATCCATTGTCAAGAAAAGATCATTTATAGTCACTCATGCCTAGAAAAGCCTTATTACTCGGTTTAAATGCCTTTATAATCCCATTATTGAATTTATTTTGAATTGTTTTTACATTTTTTGATTAAAACAGATTGTAATTGATTGTTTGCCTCGGGAAACATGGAGCGAAAGCCATCCATAGTCAAGAAAAGTTCATTTATAGTCACTTATGCCTAGCAAAGCCTTATTACTCGATTTAAATGCCTTTATAATCCCATTATTGAATTTATTTTGAATTTTTTTTACATTTTTTGATTAAAACAGATTCTAATTGATTGTTTGCCTCGGGAAACATGGAGCGAAAGCCATCCATAGTCAAGAAAAGTTCATTTATAGTCACTTATGCCTAGCAAAGCCTTATTACTCGGTTTAAATGCCTTTATAATCCCATTATTGAATTTGTTTTGAATTGTTTTGACATTTTTTGATTAAAACAGATTGTAATTCGTTGTTTGCCTCGGGAAACATGGAGCGAAAGCCATCCATTGTCAAGAAAAGATCATTTATAGCCACTCATGCCTAGAAAAGCCTTATTACTCGGTTTAAATGCCTTTATAATCCCATTATTGAATTTATTTTGAATTGTTTTTATATTTTTTGATTAAAACAGATTGTAATTGATTGTTTGGAGTGGGAAACATGGAGCGAAAGCCATCCATTGTCAAGAAAAGATCATTTATAGTCACCCATGCCTAGAAAAGCCTTATTACTCGGTTTAAATGCCTTTATAATCCCATTATTGAATTTATTTTGAATTTTTTTTACATTTTTTGATTAAAACATATTGTAATTGTTTGTTTGCCTCGGGAAACATGGAGCAAAACCCATCCATTGTCAAGAATAGATCATTTATAGTCACTTATGCCTAAAAAAGCCTTATTACTCGGTTTAAATGCCTCTATAATCCCATTATTGAATTTATTTTGAATTTTTTTTACATTTTTTGATTAAAACAGATTGTAATTGATTGTTTGCCTCGGGAAACATGGAGCGAAAGCCATCCATTTTCAAGAAAAGATCATTTATAGTCACTCATGCCTAGAAAAGCCTCATTTCTCAGTTTAAATGCCTTTATAATCCCATTATTGAATTTATTTTCAATTTTTTTTACATTTTTTGATTAAAACATATTGTAATTGTTTGTTTGCCTCGGGAAACATGGAGCAAAACCCATCCATTGTCAAGAAAAGATCATTTATAGTCACTCATGCCTAGAAAAGCCTTATTACTCGGTTTAAATGCCTTTATAATCCCATTATTGAATTTATTTTGAATTTTTTTTACATTTTTTGATTAAAACAGATTGTAATTGATTGTTTACCTCGGGAAACATGGAGCGAAAGCCATCCATAGTCAAGAAAAGTTCATTTATAGTCACTTATGCCTAGCAAAGCCTTATTACTCGGTTTAAATGCCATTATAGTCCCATTATTGAATTTATTTTGAATTTTTTTTACATTTTTTGATTAAAACATATTGTAATTGATTGTTTGCCTCGGGAAACATGGAGGTAAACCCATCCATTGTCAAGAATAGATCATTTATAGTCACTCATGCCTAGAAAAGCCTTATTACTCGGTTTAAATGCTTTTATAATCCCATTATTGAATTTATTTTGAATTTTTTTTACATTTTTTGATTAAAACAGATTGTAATTGATTGTTTGCCTCGGGAAACATGGAGCGAAAGCCATCCATACTCAAGAAAAGTTCATTTATAGTCAGTTATACCTTGCAAAGCCTTATTACTCGATTTAAATGCCTTTATAATCCCATTATTGAATTTATTTTGAATTGTTTTTACATTTTTTGATTAAAACAGATTGTAATTGATTGTTTGCCTCGGGAAACATGGAGCGAAATCCATCCATTGTCAAGAAAAGATCATTTATAGCCACTCATGCCTAGAAAAGCCTTATTACTCGGTTTAAATGCCTTTATAATCCCATTATTGAATTTATTTTGAATTGTTTTTTCATTTTTTGATTAAAACATATTGTAATTGATTGTTTGCCTCGGGAAACATGGAGCGAAAGCCATCCATAGTCAAGAAAAGTTCATTTATAGTCACTTATGCCTAGCAAAGCCTTATTACTCGGTTTAAATGCCTTTATAATCCCATTATTGAATTTATTTTGAATTGTTTTTACATTTTTTGATTAAAACAGATTGTAATTGATTGTTTGCCTCGGGAAACATGGAGCGAAAGCCATCCATTGTCAAGAAAAGATCATTTATAGCCACTCATGCCTAGAAAACCCTTATTACTCGGTTTAAATGCCTTTATAATCCCATTATTGAATTTATTTTGAATTGTTTTTATATTTTTTGATTAAAACAGATTGTAATTGATTGTTTGGAGTGGGAAACATGGAGCGAAAGCCATCCATTGTCAAGAAAAGATCATTTATAGTCACCCATGCCTAGAAAAGCCTTATTACTCGGTTTAAATGCCTTTATAATCCCATTATTGAATTTATTTTGAATTTTTTTTACATTTTTTGATTAAAACATATTGTAATTGTTTGTTTGCCTCGGGAAACATGGAGCAAAACCCATCCATTGTCAAGAATAGATCATTTATAGTCACTTATGCCTAAAAAAGCCTTATTACTCGGTTTAAATGCCTTTATAATCCCATTATTGAATTTATTTTGAATTGTTTTTATATTTTTTGATTAAAACAGATTGTAATTGATTGTTTGCCGTGGGAAACAAGGAGCGAAAGCCATCCATTGTCAAGAAAAGATCATTTATAGTCACTCATGCCTAGAAAAGCCTTATTACTCGGTTTAAATGCCTTTATAATCCAGTTATTGAATTTATTTTGAATTGTTTTTACATTTTTTGATTAAAACAGATTGTAATTGATTGTTTGCCGTGGGAAACATGGAGCGAAAGCCATCCATTGTCAAGAAAAGATCATTTATAGTCACTCATGCCTAGAAAAGCCTTATTACTCGGTTTAAATGCCTTTATAATCCCATTATTGAATTTATGTTGAATTTTTTTTACATTTTTTGATTAAAACAGATTGTAATTGATTGTTTACCTCGGGAAACATGGAGCGAAAGCCATCCATAGTCAAGAAAAGTTCATTTATAGTCACTTATGCCTAGCAAAGCCTTATTACTCGGTTTAAATGCCTTTATAATCCCAGTATTGAATTTATTTTGAATTTTTTTTACATTTTTTGATTAAAACATATTGTAATTGATTGTTTGCCTCGGGAAACATGGAGCAAAACCCATCCATTGTCAAGAATAGATCATTTATAGTCACTCATGCCTAGAAAAGCCTTATTACTCGGTTTAAATGCTTTTATAATACCATTATTGAATTTATTTTGAATTGTTTTTATATTTTTTGATTAAAACAGATTGTAATTGATTGTTTACCTCGGGAAACATGGAGCGAAAGCCATCCATAGTCAAGAAAAGTTCATTTATAGTCACTTATGCCTAGCAAAGCCTTATTACTCGGTTTAAATGCCTTTATAATCCCATTATTGATTTTATTTTGAATTGTTTTTACATTTTTTGATTAAAAGAGATTGTAATTTGTTGTTTGCCTAGGGAAACATGGAGCGAAAGCCATCCATTGTCAAGAAAAGATCATTTATAGCCACTCATGCCTAGAAAAGCCTTATTACTCGGTTTAAATGCCTTTATAATCCCATTATTGAATTTATTTTGAATTGTTTTTATATTTTTTGATTAAAACAGATTGTAATTGATTGTTTGCCGTGGGAAACATGGAGCGAAAGCCATCCATTGTCAAGAAAAGATCATTTATAGTCACTCATGCCTAGAAAAGCCTTATTACTCGGTTTAAATGCCTTTATAATCCCATTATTGAATTTATGTTGAATTTTTTTTACATTTTTTGATTAAAACAGATTGTAATTGATTGTTTACCTCGGGAAACATGGAGCGAAAGCCATCCATAGTCAAGAAAAGTTCATTTATAGTCACTTATGCCTAGCAAAGCCTTATTACTCGGTTTAAATGCCTTTATAATCCCAGTATTGAATTTATTTTGAATTTTTTTTACATTTTTTGATTAAAACATATTGTAATTGATTGTTTGCCTCGGGAAACATGGAGCAAAACCCATCCATTGTCAAGAATAGATCATTTATAGTCACTCATGCCTAGAAAAGCCTTATTACTCGGTTTAAATGCTTTTATAATACCATTATTGAATTTATTTTGAATTGTTTTTATATTTTTTGATTAAAACAGATTGTAATTGATTGTTTACCTCGGGAAACATGGAGCGAAAGCCATCCATAGTCAAGAAAAGTTCATTTATAGTCACTTATGCCTAGCAAAGCCTTATTACTCGGTTTAAATGCCTTTATAATCCCATTATTGATTTTATTTTGAATTGTTTTTACATTTTTTGATTAAAAGAGATTGTAATTTGTTGTTTGCCTAGGGAAACATGGAGCGAAAGCCATCCATTGTCAAGAAAAGATCATTTATAGCCACTCATGCCTAGAAAAGCCTTATTACTCGGTTTAAATGCCTTTATAATCCCATTATTGAATTTATTTTGAATTGTTTTTATATTTTTTGATTAAAACAGATTGTAATTGATTGTTTGCCGTGGGAAACATGGAGCGAAAGCCATCCATTGTCAAGAAAAGATCATTTATAGTCACTCATGCCTAGAAAAGCCTTATTACTCGGTTTAAATGCCTTTATAATCCCATTATTGAATTTATTTTGAATTTTTTTTACATTTTTTGATTAAAACAGATTGTAATTGATTGTTTACCTCGGGAAACATGGAGCGAAAGCCATCCATAGTCAAGAAAAGTTCATTTATAGTCACTTATGCCTAGCAAAGCCTTATTACTCGGTTTAAATGCCATTATAGTCCCATTATTGAATTTATTTTGAATTTTTTTTACATTTTTTGATTAAAACATATTGTAATTGATTGTTTGCCTCGGGAAACATGGAGGTAAACCCATCCATTGTCAAGAATAGATCATTTATAGTCACTCATGCCTAGAAAAGCCTTATTACTCGGTTTAAATGCTTTTATAATCCCATTATTGAATTTATTTTGAATTTTTTTTACATTTTTTGATTAAAACAGATTGTAATTGATTGTTTGCCTCGGGAAACATGGAGCGAAAGCCATCCATAGTCAAGAAAAGTTCATTTATAGTCAGTTATACCTTGCAAAGCCTTATTACTCGATTTAAATGCCTTTATAATCCCATTATTGAATTTATTTTGAATTGTTTTTACATTTTTTGATTAAAACAGATTGTAATTGATTGTTTGCCTCGGGAAACATGGAGCGAAATCCATCCATTGTCAAGAAAAGATCATTTATAGCCACTCATGCCTAGAAAAGCCTTATTACTCGGTTTAAATGCCTTTATAATCCCATTATTGAATTTATTTTGAATTGTTTTTTCATTTTTTGATTAAAACATATTGTAATTGATTGTTTGCCTCGGGAAACATGGAGCGAAAGCCATCCATAGTCAAGAAAAGTTCATTTATAGTCACTTATGCCTAGCAAAGCCTTATTACTCGGTTTAAATGCCTTTATAATCCCATTATTGAATTTATTTTGAATTGTTTTTACATTTTTTGATTAAAAAAGATTGTAATTTGTTGTTTGCCTCGGGAAAATGGAGCGAAAGCCATCCATTGTCAAGAAAAGATCATTTATAGCCACTCATGCCTAGAAAAGCCTTATTACTCGGTTTAAATGCCTTTATAATCCCATTATTGAATTTATTTTGAATTGTTTTTATATTTTTTGATTAAAACAGATTGTAATTGATTGTTTGCCGTGGGAAACATGGAGCAAAACCCATCCATTGTCAAGAATAGATCATTTATAGTCACTTATGCCTGAAAAAGCCTTATTACTCGGTTTAAATGCCTTTATAATCCCATTATTGAATTTATTTTGAATTTTTTTTACATTTTTTAATTAAAACAGATTGTAATTGATTGTTTGCCTCGGGAAACATGGAGCGAAAGCCATCCATAGTTAAGAAAAGTTCATTTATAGTCACTTATACCTAGCAAAGCCTTATTACTCGATTTAAATGCCTTTATAATCCCATTATTGAATTTATTTTGAATTTTTTTTACATTTTTTGATTAAAACAGATTGTATGTGATTGTTTACCTCGGGAAACATGGAGCGAAAGCCATCCATAGTCAAGAAAAGTTCATTTATAGTCACTTATGCCTAGCAAAGCCTTATTACTCGGTTTAAATGCCTTTATAATCCCATTATTGATTTTATTTTGAATTTTTTTTACATTTTTTGATTAAAACAGATTGTAATTGATTGTTTGCCTCGGGAAACATGGAGCGAAAGCCATCCATAGTCAAGAAAAGTTCATTTATAGTCACTTATGCCTAGCAAAGCCTTATTACTCGGTTTAAATGCCTTTATAATCCCATTATTGATTTTATTTTGAATTGTTTTTACATTTTTTGATTAAAAGAGATTGTAATTTGTTGTTTGCCTAGGGAAACATGGAGCGAAAGCCATCCATTGTCAAGAAAAGATCATTTATAGCCACTCATGCCTAGAAAAGCCTTATTACTCGGTTTAAATGCCTTTATAATCCCATTATTGAATTTATTTTGAATTGTTTTTACATTTTTTGATTAAAACAGATTGTAATTGATTGTTTGCCTCGGGAAACATGGAGCGAAAGCCATCCATAGTCAAGAAAAGTTCATTTATAGTCACTTATGCCTAGCAAAGCCTTATTACTCGATTTAAATGCCTTTATAATCCCATTATTGAATTTATTTTGAATTTTTTTTACATTTTTTGATTAAAACAGATTGTAATTGATTGTTTGCCTCGGGAAACATGGAGCGAAAGCCATCCATAGTCAAGAAAAGTTCATTTATAGTCACTTATGCCTAGCAAAGCCTTATTACTCGGTTTAAATGCCTTTATAATCCCATTATTGATTTTATTTTGAATTGTTTTTACATTTTTTGATTAAAAGAGATTGTAATTTGTTGTTTGCCTAGGGAAACATGGAGCGAAAGCCATCCATTGTCAAGAAAAGATCATTTATAGCCACTCATGCCTAGAAAAGCCTTATTACTCGGTTTAAATGCCTTTATAATCCCATTATTGAATTTATTTTGAATTGTTTTTATATTTTTTGATTAAAACAGATTGTAATTGATTGTTTGCCGTGGGAAACATGGAGCAAAACCCATCCATTGTCAAGAATAGATCATTTATAGTCACTTATGCCTGAAAAAGCCTTATTACTCGGTTTAAATGCCTTTATAATCCCATTATTGAATTTATTTTGAATTTTTTTTACATTTTTTAATTAAAACAGATTGTAATTGATTGTTTGCCTCGGGAAACATGGAGCGAAAGCCATCCATAGTTAAGAAAAGTTCATTTATAGTCACTTATACCTAGCAAAGCCTTATTACTCGATTTAAATGCCTTTATAATCCCATTATTGAATTTATTTTGAATTTTTTTTACATTTTTTGATTAAAACAGATTGTATGTGATTGTTTACCTCGGGAAACATGGAGCGAAAGCCATCCATAGTCAAGAAAAGTTCATTTATAGTCACTTATGCCTAGCAAAGCCTTATTACTCGGTTTAAATGCCTTTATAATCCCATTATTGATTTTATTTTGAATTTTTTTTACATTTTTTGATTAAAACATATTGTAATTGATTGTTTGCCTCGGGAAACATGGAGCAAAACCCATCCATTGTCAAGAATAGATCATTTATAGTCACTCATGCCTAGAAAAGCCTTATTACTCGGTTTAAATGCTTTTATAATCCCATTATTGAATTTATTTTGAATTTTTTTTACATTTTTTGATTAAAACAGATTGTAATTGATTGTTTGCCTCGGGAAACATGGAGCGAAAGCCATCCATAGTTAAGAAAAGTTCATTTATAGTCACTTATACCTAGCAAAGCCTTATTACTCGATTTAAATGCCTTTATAATCCCATTATTGAATTTATTTTGAATTGTTTTTACATTTTTTGATTAAAACAGATTGTAATTGATTGTTTGCCTCGGGAAACATGGAGCGAAATCCATCCATTGTCAAGAGAAGATCATTTATAGCCACTCATGCCTAGAAAAGCCTTATTACTCGGTTTAAATGCCTTTATAATCCCATTATTGAATTTATTTTGAATTGTTTTTACATTTTTTGATTAAAACAGATTGTAATTGATTGTTTGCCTCGGGAAACATGGAGCGAAAGCCATCCATAGTCAAGAAAAGTTCATTTATAGTCACTTATGCCTAGCAAAGCCTTATTACTCGATTTAAATGTCTTTATAATCCCATTATTGAATTTATTTTGAATTTTTTTTACATTTTTTGATTAAAACAGATTCTAATTGATTGTTTGCCTCGGGAAACATGGAGCGAAAGCCATCCATAGTCAAGAAAAGTTCATTTATAGTCACTTATGCCTAGCAAAGCCTTATTACTCGGTTTAAATGCCTTTATAATCCCATTATTGAATTTGTTTTGAATTGTTTTGACATTTTTTGATTAAAACATATTGTAATTCGTTGTTTGCCTCGGGAAACATGGAGCGAAAGCCATCCATTGTCAAGAAAAGATCATTTATAGCCACTCATGCCTAGAAAAGCCTTATTACTCGGTTTAAATGCCTTTATAATCCCATTATTGAATTTATTTTGAATTATTTTTATATTTTTTGATTAAAACAGATTGTAATTGATTGTTTGGAGTGGGAAACATGGAGCGAAAGCCATCCATTGTCAAGAAAAGATCATTTATAGTCACCCATGCCTAGAAAAGCCTTATTACTCGGTTTAAATGCCTTTATAATCCCATTATTGAATTTATTTTGAATTTTTTTTACATTTTTTGATTAAAACATATTGTAATTGTTTGTTTGCCTCGGGAAACATGGAGCAAAACCCATCCATTGTCAAGAATAGATCATTTATAGTCACTTATGCCTAAAAAAGCCTTATTACTCGGTTTAAATGCCTCTATAATCCCATTATTGAATTTATTTTGAATTTTTTTTACATTTTTTGATTAAAACAGATTGTAATTGATTGTTTGCCTCGGGAAACATGGAGCGAAAGCCATCCATTTTCAAGAAAAGATCATTTATAGTCACTCATGCCTAGAAAAGCCTCATTTCTCAATTTAAATGCCTTTATAATCCCATTATTGAATTTATTTTCAATTTTTTTTACATTTTTTGATTAAAACATATTGTAATTGTTTGTTTGCCTCGGGAAACATGGAGCAAAACCCATCCATTGTCAAGAAAAGATCATTTATAGTCACTCATGCCTAGAAAAGCCTTATTACTCGGTTTAAATGCCTTTATAATCCCATTATTGAATTTATTTTGAATTTTTTTTACATTTTTTGATTAAAACAGATTGTAATTGATTGTTTACCTCGGGAAACATGGAGCGAAAGCCATCCATAGTCAAGAAAAGTTCATTTATAGTCACTTATGCCTAGCAAAGCCTTATTACTCGGTTTAAATGCCATTATAGTCCCATTATTGAATTTATTTTGAATTTTTTTTACATTTTTTGATTAAAACATATTGTAATTGATTGTTTGCCTCGGGAAACATGGAGGTAAACCCATCCATTGTCAAGAATAGATCATTTATAGTCACTCATGCCTAGAAAAGCCTTATTACTCGGTTTAAATGCTTTTATAATCCCATTATTGAATTTATTTTGAATTTTTTTTACATTTTTTGATTAAAACAGATTGTAATTGATTGTTTGCCTCGGGAAACATGGAGCGAAAGCCATCCATACTCAAGAAAAGTTCATTTATAGTCAGTTATACCTTGCAAAGCCTTATTACTCGATTTAAATGCCTTTATAATCCCATTATTGAATTTATTTTGAATTGTTTTTACATTTTTTGATTAAAACAGATTGTAATTGATTGTTTGCCTCGGGAAACATGGAGCGAAATCCATCCATTGTCAAGAAAAGATCATTTATAGCCACTCATGCCTAGAAAAGCCTTATTACTCGGTTTAAATGCCTTTATAATCCCATTATTGAATTTATTTTGAATTGTTTTTTCATTTTTTGATTAAAACATATTGTAATTGATTGTTTGCCTCGGGAAACATGGAGCGAAAGCCATCCATAGTCAAGAAAAGTTCATTTATAGTCACTTATAACTAGCAAAGCCTTATTACTCGGTTTAAATGCCTTTATAATCCCATTATTGAATTTATTTTGAATTGTTTTTACATTTTTTGATTAAAAAAGATTGTAATTTGTTGTTTGCCTCGGGAAAATGGAGCGAAAGCCATCCATTGTCAAGAAAAGATCATTTATAGCCACTTATGCCTAGAAAAGCCTTATTACTCGGTTTAAATGCCTTTATAATCCCATTATTGAATTTATTTTGAATTGTTTTTATATTTTTTGATTAAAACAGATTGTAATTGATTGTTTGCCGTGGGAAACAAGGAGCGAAAGCCATCCATTGTCAAGAAAAGATCATTTATAGTCACTCATGCCTAGAAAAGCCTTATTACTCGGTTTAAATGCCTTTATAATCCAGTTATTGAATTTATTTTGAATTGTTTTTACATTTTTTGATTAAAACAGATTGTAATTGATTGTTTTCCGTGGGAAACATGGAGCGAAAGCCATCCATTGTCAAGAAAAGATCATTTATAGTCACTCATGCCTAGAAAAGCCTTATTACTCGGTTTAAATGCCTTTATAATCCCATTATTGAATTTATGTTGAATTTTTTTTACATTTTTTGATTAAAACAGATTGTAATTGATTGTTTACCTCGGGAAACATGGAGCGAAAGCCATCCATAGTCAAGAAAAGTTCATTTATAGTCACTTATGCCTAGCAAAGCCTTATTACTCGGTTTAAATGCCTTTATAATCCCAGTATTGAATTTATTTTGAATTTTTTTTACATTTTTTGATTAAAACATATTGTAATTGATTGTTTGCCTCGGGAAACATGGAGCAAAACCCATCCATTGTCAAGAATAGATCATTTATAGTCACTCATGCCTAGAAAAGCCTTATTACTCGGTTTAAATGCTTTTATAATCCCATTATTGAATTTATTTTGAATTTTTTTTACATTTTTTGATTAAAACAGATTGTAATTGATTGTTTGCCTCGGGAAACATGGAGCGAAAGCCATCCATAGTCAAGAAAAGTTCATTTATAGTCACTTATACCTAGCAAAGCCTTATTACTCGATTTAAATGCCTTTATAATCCCATTATTGAATTTATTTTGAATTGTTTTTACATTTTTTGATTAAAACAGATTGTAATTGATTGTTTGAATCGGGAAACATGGAGCGAAATCCATCCATTGTCAAGAAAAGATCATTTATAGCCACTCCTGCCTAGAAAAGCCTTATTACTCGGTTTAAATGCCTTTATAATCCCATTATTGAATTTATTTTGAATTGTTTTTAAATTTTTTGATTAAAACAGATTGTAATTGATTGTTTGCCTCGGGAAACATGGAGCGAAAGCCATCCATAGTCAAGAAAAGTTCATTTATAGTCACTTATGCCTAGCAAAGCCTTATTACTCGGTTTAAATGCCTTTATAATCCCATTATTGAATTTATTTTGAATTTTTTTTACATTTTTTGATTAAAACAGATTCTAATTGATTGTTTGCCTCGGGAAACATGGAGCGAAAGCCATCCATAGTCAAGAAAAGTTCATTTATAGTCACTTATGCCTAGCAAAGCCTTATTACTCGGTTTAAATGCCTTTATAATCCCATTATTGATTTTATTTTGAATTGTTTTTACATTTTTTGATTAAAAGAGATTGTAATTTGTTGTTTGCCTAGGGAAACATGGAGCGAAAGCCATCCATTGTCAAGAAAAGATCATTTATAGCCACTCATGCCTAGAAAAGCCTTATTACTCGGTTTAAATGCCTTTATAATCCCATTATTGAATTTATTTTGAATTGTTTTTATATTTTTTGATTAAAACAGATTGTAATTGATTGTTTGCCGTGGGAAACATGGAGCGAAAGCCATCCATTGTCAAGAAAAGATCATTTATAGTAACTCATGCCTAGAAAAGCCTTATTACTCGGTTTAAATGCCTTTATAATCCCATTATTGAATTTATTTTGAATTTTTTTTACATTTTTTGATTAAAACAGATTGTAATTGATTGTTTACCTCGGGAAATATGGAGCGAAAGCCATCCATAGTCAAGAAAAGTTCATTTATAGTCACTTATGCCTAGCAAAGCCTTATTACTCGGTTTAAATGCCATTATAGTCCCATTATTGAATTTATTTTGAATTTTTTTTACATTTTTTGATTAAAACATATTGTAATTGATTGTTTGCCTCGGGAAACATGGAGGTAAACCCATCCATTGTCAAGAATAGATCATTTATAGTCACTCATGCCTAGAAAAGCCTTATTACTCGGTTTAAATGCTTTTATAATCCCATTATTGAATTTATTTTGAATTTTTTTTACATTTTTTGATTAAAACAGATTGTAATTGATTGTTTGCCTCGGGAAACATGGAGCGAAAGCCATCCATAGTCAAGAAAAGTTCATTTATAGTCAGTTATACCTTGCAAAGCCTTATTACTCGATTTAAATGCCTTTATAATCCCATTATTGAATTTATTTTGAATTGTTTTTACATTTTTTGATTAAAACAGATTGTAATTGATTGTTTGCCTCGGGAAACATGGAGCGAAATCCATCCATTGTCAAGAAAAGATCATTTATAGCCACTCATGCCTAGAAAAGCCTTATTACTCGGTTTAAATGCCTTTATAATCCCATTATTGAATTTATTTTGAATTGTTTTTTCATTTTTTGATTAAAACATATTGTAATTGATTGTTTGCCTCGGGAAACATGGAGCGAAAGCCATCCATAGTCAAGAAAAGTTCATTTATAGTCACTTATGCCTAGCAAAGCCTTATTACTCGGTTTAAATGCCTTTATAATCCCATTATTGAATTTATTTTGAATTGTTTTTACATTTTTTGATTAAAAAAGATTGTAATTTGTTGTTTGCCTCGGGAAAATGGAGCGAAAGCCATCCATTGTCAAGAAAAGATCATTTATAGCCACTTATGCCTAGAAAAGCCTTATTACTCGGTTTAAATGCCTTTATAATCCCATTATTGAATTTATTTTGAATTGTTTTTATATTTTTTGATTAAAACAGATTGTAATTGATTGTTTGCCGTGGGAAACAAGGAGCGAAAGCCATCCATTGTCAAGAAAAGATCATTTATAGTCACTCATGCCTAGAAAAGCCTTATTACTCGGTTTAAATGCCTTTATAATCCAGTTATTGAATTTATTTTGAATTGTTTTTACATTTTTTGATTAAAACAGATTGTAATTGATTGTTTGCCGTGGGAAACATGGAGCGAAAGCCATCCATTGTCAAGAAAAGATCATTTATAGTCACTCATGCCTAGAAAAGCCTTATTACTCGGTTTAAATGCCTTTATAATCCCATTATTGAATTTATGTTGAATTTTTTTTACATTTTTTGATTAAAACAGATTGTAATTGATTGTTTACCTCGGGAAACATGGAGCGAAAGCCATCCATAGTCAAGAAAAGTTCATTTATAGTCACTTATGCCTAGCAAAGCCTTATTACTCGGTTTAAATGCCTTTATAATCCCAGTATTGAATTTATTTTGAATTTCTTTTACATTTTTTGATTAAAACATATTGTAATTGATTGTTTGCCTCGGGAAACATAGAGCAAAACCCATCCATTGTCAAGAATAGATCATTTATAGTCACTCATGCCTAGAAAAGCCTTATTACTCGGTTTAAATGCTTTTATAATCCCATTATTGAATTTATTTTGAATTTTTTTTACATTTTTTGATTAAAACAGATTGTAATTGATTGTTTGCCTCGGGAAACATGGAGCGAAAGCCATCCATAGTCAAGAAAAGTTCATGTATAGTCACTTATACCTAGCAAAGCCTTATTACTCGATTTAAATGCCTTTATAATCCCATTATTGAATTTATTTTGAATTGTTTTTACATTTTTTGATTAAAACAGATTGTAATTGATTGTTTGCCTCGGGAAACATGGAGCGAAATCCATCCATTGTCAAGAAAAGATCATTTATAGCCACTCCTGCCTAGAAAAGCCTTATTACTCGGTTTAAATGCCTTTATAATCCCATTATTGAATTTATTTTGAATTGTTTTTAAATTTTTTGATTAAAACAGATTGTAATTGATTGTTTGCCTCGGGAAACATGGAGCGAAAGCCATCCATAGTCAAGAAAAGTTCATTTATAGTCACTTATGCCTAGCAAAGCCTTATTACTCGGTTTAAATGCCTTTATAATCCCATTATTGAATTTATTTTGAATTTTTTTTACATTTTTTGATTAAAACAGATTGTAATTGATTGTTTGCCTCGGGAAACATGGAGCGAAAGCCATCCATAGTCAAGAAAAGTTCATTTATAGTCACTTATGCCTAGCAAAGCCTTATTACTCGGTTTAAATGCCTTTATAATCCCATTATTGATTTTATTTTGAATTGTTTTTACATTTTTTGATTAAAAGAGATTGTAATTTGTTGTTTGCCTAGGGAAACATGGAGCGAAAGCCATCCATTGTCAAGAAAAGATCATTTATAGCCACTCATGCCTAGAAAAGCCTTATTACTCGGTTTAAATGCCTTTATAATCCCATTATTGAATTTATTTTGAATTGTTTTTATATTTTTTGATTAAAACAGATTGTAATTGATTGTTTGCCGTGGGAAACATGGAGCGAAAGCCATCCATTGTCAAGAAAAGATCATTTATAGTCACTCATGCCTAGAAAAGCCTTATTACTCGGTTTAAATGCCTTTATAATCCCATTATTGAATTTATTTTCAATTTTTTTTACATTTTTTGATTAAAACATATTGTAATTGTTTGTTTGCCTCGGGAAACATGGAGCAAAACCCATCCATTGTCAAGAATAGATCATTTATAGTCACTTATGCCTGAAAAAGCCTTATTACTCGGTTTAAATGCCTTTATAATCCCATTATTGAATTTATTTTGAATTCTTTTTACATTTTTTGATTAAAACAGATTGTAATTGATTGTTTGCCTCGGGAAACATGGAGCGAAAGCCATCCATTTTCAAGAAAAGATCATTTATAGTCACTCATGCCTAGAAAAGCCTCATTTCTCGGTTTAAATGCCTTTATAATCCCATTATTGAATTTATTTTCAAATTTTTTTACATTTTTTGATTAAAACATATTGTAATTGTTTGTTTGCCTCGGGAAACATGGAGCAAAACCCATCCATTGTCAAGAATAGATCATTTATAGTCACTTATGCCTGAAAAAGCCTTATTACCCGGTTTAAATGCCTTTATAATCCCATTATTGAATTTATTTTGAATTTTTTTTACATTTTTTAATTAAAACAGATTGTAATTGATTGTTTGCCTCGGGAAACATGGAGTGAAAGCCATCCATTTTCAAGAAAAGATCATTTATAGTCACTCATGCCTAGAAAAGCCTCATTTCTCGGTTTAAATGCCTTTATAATCCCATTATTGAATTTATTTTCAATTTTTTTTACATTTTTTGATTAAAACATATTGTAATTGATTGTTTGCCTCGGGAAACATGGAGCAAAACCCATCCATTGTCAAGAATAGATCATTTATAGTCACTCATGCCTAGAAAAGCCTTATTACTCGGTTTAAATGCTTTTATAATCCCATTATTGAATTTATTTTGAATTGTTTTTACATTTTTTGATTAAAACAGATCTTAATTGATTGTTTGCCTCGGGAAACATGGAGCGAAAGCCATCCATTGTCAAGAAAAGATCATTTATAGTCACTCATGCCTCGAAAAGCCTTATTACTTAGTTTAAATGCCTTTATAATCCCATTATTGAATTTATTTTGAATTGTTTTTACATTTTTTGATTAAAACAGATTGTAATTGATTGTATGCCTCGGGAAATATGGAGCGAAAGCCATCCATTGTCATGAAAAGATCATTTATAGTCACTCATGCCTAGAAAAGCCTTATTACTCGGTTTAAATGCCTTTATAATCCCATTATTGAATTTATTTTGAATTGTTTTTATATTTTTTGATTAAAACATATGGTAATTGATTGTTTGCCGTGGGAAACATGGAGCGAAAGCCATCCATTGTCAAGAAAAGATCATTTATAGTCACTCATGCCTAGAAAAGCCTTATTACTCGGTTTAAATGCCTTTATAATCCCATTATTGAATTTATTTTGAATTTTTTTTACATTTTTTGATTAAAACATATTGTAATTGATTGTTTGCCTCGGGAAACATGGAGCGAAAGCCGTCCATTGTCAAGAAAAGATCATTTATAGTCACTCATGCCTAGAAAAGCCTTATTACTCGGTTTAAATGCTTTGATAATCCCATTATTGAATTTATTTTGAATTTTTTTTACATTTTTTGATTAAAACATATTGTAATTGATTGTTTGCCTCGGGAAACAAGGAGCGAAAGCCATCCATAGTCAAGAAAAGTTCATTTATAGTCACTTATACCTAGCAAAGCCTTATTACTCGATTTAAATGCCTTTATAATCCCATTATTGAATTTATTTTGAATTGTTTTTACATTTTTTGATTAAAACATATTGTAATTGATTGTTTGCCTCGGGAAACATGGAGCGAAATCCATCCATTGTCAAGAAAAGATCATTTATAGTCACTCATGCCTAGAAAAGCCCCATTTCTCGGTTTAAATGCCTTTATAATCCCATTATTGAATTTATTTTCAATTTTTTTTACATTTTTTGATTAAAACATATTGTAATTGTTTGTTTGCCTCGGGAAACATGGAGCAAAACCCATCCATTGTCAAGAATAGATCATTTATAGTCACTTATGCCTAAAAAAGCCTTATTACTCGGTTTAAATGCCGTTATAATCACATTATTGAATCTATTTTGAATTGTTTTTACATTTTTTGATTAAAACAGATTGTAATTTGTTGTTTGCCTCGGGAAACACGGAGCGAAAGCCATCCATTGTCAAGAAAAGATCATTTATAGTCACTCATGCCCAGAAAAGCCTTATTACTCGGTTTAAATGCCTTTATAATCCCATTATTAAATTTATTTTGAATTTTTTTTACATTTTTTGATTAAAACAGATTGTAATTGATTGTTTACCTCGGGAAACATGGAGCGAAAGCCATCCATAGTCAAGAAAAGTTCATTTATAGTCACTTATGCCTAGCAAAGCCTTATTACTCGGTTTAAATGCCTTTATAATCCCATTATTGAATTTATTTTGAATTTTTTTTACATTTTTTGATTAAAACAGATTGTAATTGATTGTTTGCCTCGGGAAACATGGAGCAAAACCCATCCATTGTCAAGAATAGATCATTTATAGTCACTCATGCCTAGAAAAGCCTTATTACTCGGTTCAAATGCTTTTATAATCCCATTATTGAATTTATTTTGAATTGTTTTTAAATTTTATGATTAAAACAGATTGTAATTGATTGTTTGCCTAGGAAAACATGGAGCTAAAGCCATCCATTGTCAAGAAAAGATCATTTATAGTCACTCATGCCTAGAAGAGCCTTATTACTTAGTTTAAATGCCTTTATAATCCCATTATTGAATTTATTTTGAATTGTTTTTACATTTTTGATTAAAACAGATTGTAATTGATTGTTTTCCTCGGGAAATATGGAGCGAAAGCCATCCATTGTCAAGAAAAGATCATTTATAGGCACTCATGCCTAGAAAAGCCTTATTTCTCGGTTTAATGGCCTTCATAATCCCATTATTGAATTTATTTTGAATTGTTTTTACATTTTTTGATTAAAACAGATTGTAATTGATTGTTTGCCTCGGGAAACATGGAGCGAAATCCATCCATTGTCAAGAAAAGATCATTTATAGCCACTCATGCCTAGAAAAGCCTTATTACTCGGTTTAAATGCCTTTATAATCCCATTATTGAATTTATTTTGAATTGTTTTTATATTTTTTGATTAAAACAGATTGTAATTGATTGTTTGCCGTGGGAAACATGGAGCGAAAGCCATCCATTGTCAAGAAAAGATCATTTATAGTAACTCATGCCTAGAAAAGCCTTATTACTCGGTTTAAATGCCTTTATAATCCCATTATTGAATTTATTTTGAATTTTTTTTACATTTTTTGATTAAAACAGATTGTAATTGATTGTTTACCTCGGGAAATATGGAGCGAAAGCCATCCATAGTCAAGAAAAGTTCATTTATAGTCACTTATGCCTAGCAAAGCCTTATTACTCGGTTTAAATGCCATTATAGTCCCATTATTGAATTTATTTTGAATTTTTTTTACATTTTTTGATTAAAACATATTGTAATTGATTGTTTGCCTCGGGAAACATGGAGGTAAACCCATCCATTGTCAAGAATAGATCATTTATAGTCACTCATGCCTAGAAAAGCCTTATTACTCGGTTTAAATGCTTTTATAATCCCATTATTGAATTTATTTTGAATTTTTTTTACATTTTTTGATTAAAACAGATTGTAATTGATTGTTTGCCTCGGGAAACATGGAGCGAAAGCCATCCATAGTCAAGAAAAGTTCATTTATAGTCAGTTATACCTTGCAAAGCCTTATTACTCGATTTAAATGCCTTTATAATCCCATTATTGAATTTATTTTGAATTGTTTTTACATTTTTTGATTAAAACAGATTGTAATTGATTGTTTGCCTCGGGAAACATGGAGCGAAATCCATCCATTGTCAAGAAAAGATCATTTATAGCCACTCATGCCTAGAAAAGCCTTATTACTCGGTTTAAATGCCTTTATAATCCCATTATTGAATTTATTTTGAATTGTTTTTTCATTTTTTGATTAAAACATATTGTAATTGATTGTTTGCCTCGGGAAACATGGAGCGAAAGCCATCCATAGTCAAGAAAAGTTCATTTATAGTCACTTATGCCTAGCAAAGCCTTATTACTCGGTTTAAATGCCTTTATAATCCCATTATTGAATTTATTTTGAATTGTTTTTACATTTTTTGATTAAAAAAGATTGTAATTTGTTGTTTGCCTCGGGAAAATGGAGCGAAAGCCATCCATTGTCAAGAAAAGATCATTTATAGCCACTTATGCCTAGAAAAGCCTTATTACTCGGTTTAAATGCCTTTATAATCCCATTATTGAATTTATTTTGAATTGTTTTTATATTTTTTGATTAAAACAGATTGTAATTGATTGTTTGCCGTGGGAAACAAGGAGCGAAAGCCATCCATTGTCAAGAAAAGATCATTTATAGTCACTCATGCCTAGAAAAGCCTTATTACTCGGTTTAAATGCCTTTATAATCCAGTTATTGAATTTATTTTGAATTGTTTTTACATTTTTTGATTAAAACAGATTGTAATTGATTGTTTGCCGTGGGAAACATGGAGCGAAAGCCATCCATTGTCAAGAAAAGATCATTTATAGTCACTCATGCCTAGAAAAGCCTTATTACTCGGTTTAAATGCCTTTATAATCCCATTATTGAATTTATGTTGAATTTTTTTTACATTTTTTGATTAAAACAGATTGTAATTGATTGTTTACCTCGGGAAACATGGAGCGAAAGCCATCCATAGTCAAGAAAAGTTCATTTATAGTCACTTATGCCTAGCAAAGCCTTATTACTCGGTTTAAATGCCTTTATAATCCCAGTATTGAATTTATTTTGAATTTCTTTTACATTTTTTGATTAAAACATATTGTAATTGATTGTTTGCCTCGGGAAACATAGAGCAAAACCCATCCATTGTCAAGAATAGATCATTTATAGTCACTCATGCCTAGAAAAGCCTTATTACTCGGTTTAAATGCTTTTATAATCCCATTATTGAATTTATTTTGAATTTTTTTTACATTTTTTGATTAAAACAGATTGTAATTGATTGTTTGCCTCGGGAAACATGGAGCGAAAGCCATCCATAGTCAAGAAAAGTTCATGTATAGTCACTTATACCTAGCAAAGCCTTATTACTCGATTTAAATGCCTTTATAATCCCATTATTGAATTTATTTTGAATTGTTTTTACATTTTTTGATTAAAACAGATTGTAATTGATTGTTTGCCTCGGGAAACATGGAGCGAAATCCATCCATTGTCAAGAAAAGATCATTTATAGCCACTCCTGCCTAGAAAAGCCTTATTACTCGGTTTAAATGCCTTTATAATCCCATTATTGAATTTATTTTGAATTGTTTTTAAATTTTTTGATTAAAACAGATTGTAATTGATTGTTTGCCTCGGGAAACATGGAGCGAAAGCCATCCATAGTCAAGAAAAGTTCATTTATAGTCACTTATGCCTAGCAAAGCCTTATTACTCGGTTTAAATGCCTTTATAATCCCATTATTGAATTTATTTTGAATTTTTTTTACATTTTTTGATTAAAACAGATTGTAATTGATTGTTTGCCTCGGGAAACATGGAGCGAAAGCCATCCATAGTCAAGAAAAGTTCATTTATAGTCACTTATGCCTAGCAAAGCCTTATTACTCGGTTTAAATGCCTTTATAATCCCATTATTGATTTTATTTTGAATTGTTTTTACATTTTTTGATTAAAAGAGATTGTAATTTGTTGTTTGCCTAGGGAAACATGGAGCGAAAGCCATCCATTGTCAAGAAAAGATCATTTATAGCCACTCATGCCTAGAAAAGCCTTATTACTCGGTTTAAATGCCTTTATAATCCCATTATTGAATTTATTTTGAATTGTTTTTATATTTTTTGATTAAAACAGATTGTAATTGATTGTTTGCCGTGGGAAACATGGAGCGAAAGCCATCCATTGTCAAGAAAAGATCATTTATAGTCACTCATGCCTAGAAAAGCCTTATTACTCGGTTTAAATGCCTTTATAATCCCATTATTGAATTTATTTTCAATTTTTTTTACATTTTTTGATTAAAACATATTGTAATTGTTTGTTTGCCTCGGGAAACATGGAGCAAAACCCATCCATTGTCAAGAATAGATCATTTATAGTCACTTATGCCTGAAAAAGCCTTATTACTCGGTTTAAATGCCTTTATAATCCCATTATTGAATTTATTTTGAATTCTTTTTACATTTTTTGATTAAAACAGATTGTAATTGATTGTTTGCCTCGGGAAACATGGAGCGAAAGCCATCCATTTTCAAGAAAAGATCATTTATAGTCACTCATGCCTAGAAAAGCCTCATTTCTCGGTTTAAATGCCTTTATAATCCCATTATTGAATTTATTTTCAAATTTTTTTACATTTTTTGATTAAAACATATTGTAATTGTTTGTTTGCCTCGGGAAACATGGAGCAAAACCCATCCATTGTCAAGAATAGATCATTTATAGTCACTTATGCCTGAAAAAGCCTTATTACTCGGTTTAAATGCCTTTATAATCCCATTATTGAATTTATTTTGAATTTTTTTTACATTTTTTAATTAAAACAGATTGTAATTGATTGTTTGCCTCGGGAAACATGGAGTGAAAGCCATCCATTTTCAAGAAAAGATCATTTATAGTCACTCATGCCTAGAAAAGCCTCATTTCTCGGTTTAAATGCCTTTATAATCCCATTATTGAATTTATTTTCAATTTTTTTTACATTTTTTGATTAAAACATATTGTAATTGATTGTTTGCCTCGGGAAACATGGAGCAAAACCCATCCATTGTCAAGAATAGATCATTTATAGTCACTCATGCCTAGAAAAGCCTTATTACTCGGTTTAAATGCTTTTATAATCCCATTATTGAATTTATTTTGAATTGTTTTTACATTTTTTGATTAAAACAGATCTTAATTGATTGTTTGCCTCGGGAAACATGGAGCGAAAGCCATCCATTGTCAAGAAAAGATCATTTATAGTCACTCATGCCTCGAAAAGCCTTATTACTTAGTTTAAATGCCTTTATAATCCCATTATTGAATTTATTTTGAATTGTTTTTACATTTTTTGATTAAAACAGATTGTAATTGATTGTATGCCTCGGGAAATATGGAGCGAAAGCCATCCATTGTCATGAAAAGATCATTTATAGTCACTCATGCCTAGAAAAGCCTTATTACTCGGTTTAAATGCCTTTATAATCCCATTATTGAATTTATTTTGAATTGTTTTTATATTTTTTGATTAAAACATATGGTAATTGATTGTTTGCCGTGGGAAACATGGAGCGAAAGCCATCCATTGTCAAGAAAAGATCATTTATAGTCACTCATGCCTAGAAAAGCCTTATTACTCGGTTTAAATGCCTTTATAATCCCATTATTGAATTTATTTTGAATTTTTTTTACATTTTTTGATTAAAACATATTGTAATTGATTGTTTGCCTCGGGAAACATGGAGCGAAAGCCGTCCATTGTCAAGAAAAGATCATTTATAGTCACTCATGCCTAGAAAAGCCTTATTACTCGGTTTAAATGCTTTGATAATCCCATTATTGAATTTATTTTGAATTTTTTTTACATTTTTTGATTAAAACATATTGTAATTGATTGTTTGCCTCGGGAAACAAGGAGCGAAAGCCATCCATAGTCAAGAAAAGTTCATTTATAGTCACTTATACCTAGCAAAGCCTTATTACTCGATTTAAATGCCTTTATAATCCCATTATTGAATTTATTTTGAATTGTTTTTACATTTTTTGATTAAAACATATTGTAATTGATTGTTTGCCTCGGGAAACATGGAGCGAAATCCATCCATTGTCAAGAAAAGATCATTTATAGTCACTCATGCCTAGAAAAGCCCCATTTCTCGGTTTAAATGCCTTTATAATCCCATTATTGAATTTATTTTCAATTTTTTTTACATTTTTTGATTAAAACATATTGTAATTGTTTGTTTGCCTCGGGAAACATGGAGCAAAACCCATCCATTGTCAAGAATAGATCATTTATAGTCACTTATGCCTAAAAAAGCCTTATTACTCGGTTTAAATGCCGTTATAATCACATTATTGAATTTATTTTGAATTGTTTTTACATTTTTTGATTAAAACAGATTGTAATTTGTTGTTTGCCTCGGGAAACACGGAGCGAAAGCCATCCATTGTCAAGAAAAGATCATTTATAGTCACTCATGCCCAGAAAAGCCTTATTACTCGGTTTAAATGCCTTTATAATCCCATTATTAAATTTATTTTGAATTTTTTTTACATTTTTTGATTAAAACAGATTGTAATTGATTGTTTACCTCGGGAAACATGGAGCGAAAGCCATCCATAGTCAAGAAAAGTTCATTTATAGTCACTTATGCCTAGCAAAGCCTTATTACTCGGTTTAAATGCCTTTATAATCCCATTATTGAATTTATTTTGAATTTTTTTTACATTTTTTGATTAAAACAGATTGTAATTGATTGTTTGCCTCGGGAAACATGGAGCAAAACCCATCCATTGTCAAGAATAGATCATTTATAGTCACTCATGCCTAGAAAAGCCTTATTACTCGGTTCAAATGCTTTTATAATCCCATTATTGAATTTATTTTGAATTGTTTTTAAATTTTATGATTAAAACAGATTGTAATTGATTGTTTGCCTAGGAAAACATGGAGCTAAAGCCATCCATTGTCAAGAAAAGATCATTTATAGTCACTCATGCCTAGAAGAGCCTTATTACTTAGTTTAAATGCCTTTATAATCCCATTATTGAATTTATTTTGAATTGTTTTTACATTTTTGATTAAAACAGATTGTAATTGATTGTTTTCCTCGGGAAATATGGAGCGAAAGCCATCCATTGTCAAGAAAAGATCATTTATAGCCACTCATGCCTAGAAAAGCGTTATTACTCGGTTTAAATGCCTTTATAATCCCATTATTGAATTTATTTTGAATTGTTTTTATATTTTTTGATTAAAACAGATTGTAATTGATTTTTTGCCGTGGGAAACATGGAGCGAAAGCCATCCATTGTCAAGAAAAGATCATTTATAGCCACTCATGCCTAGAAAAGCCTTATTACTCGGTTTAAATGCCTTTATAATCCCATTATTGAATTTATTTTGAATTGTTTTTATATTTTTTGATTAAAACAGATTGTAATTGATTGTTTGCCGTGGGAAACATGGAGCGAAAGCCATCCATTGTCAAGAAAAGATCATTTATAGCCACTCATGCCTAGAAAAGCCTTATTACTTGGTTTAAATGCCTTTATAATCCCATTATTGAATTTATTTTCAATTTTTTTTACATTTTTTGATTAAAACATATTGTAATTGTTTGTTTGCCTCGGGAAACATGGAGCGAAACCCATCCATTGTCAAGAATAGATCATTTATAGTCACTTATGCCTAAAAAAGCCTTATTACTCGGTTTAAATGCCTTTATAATCCCATTATTGAATTTATTTTGAATTATTTTTACATTTTTTGATTAAAACATATTGTAATTGATTGTTTGCCTCGGGAAACATGGAGCGAAAGCCATCCATTGTCAAGAAAAGATCATTTATAGCCACTCACGCCTAGAAAAGCGTTATTACTCGGTTTAAATGCATTTATAATCCCATTATTGAATTTATTTTGCATTGTTTTTACATTTTTTGATTAAAACAGATTGTAATTGATTGTTTGCCTCGGGAAACATGGAGCGAAAGCCATCCATTGTCAAGAAAAGATCATTTATAGTCACTCATGCCTAGAAAAGCCTTATTACTCGGTTTAAATGCCTTTATAATCTCATTATTGAATTTATTTTGAATTTTTTTTACATTTTTTGATTAAAACATATTGTAATTGATTGTTTGCCTCGGGAAATATGGAGCAAAACCCATCCATTGTCAAGAATAGATCATTTATAGTCACTTATGCCTAGAAAAGCCTTATTACTCGGTTTAAATGCTTTTATAATCCCATTATTGAATTTATTTTGAATTGTTTTTAAATTTTATGATTAAAACAGATTGTAATTGATTGTTTGCCCAGGGAAACATGGAGCTAAAGCCATCCATTGTCAAGAAAAGATCATTTATAGTCACTCATGCCTAGAAAAGCCTTATTACTTAGTTTAAATGCCTTTATAATCCCATTATTGAATTTATTTTGAATTGTTTTTATATTTTTTGATTAAAACAGATTGTAATTGATTGTTTGTCGTGGGAAACATGGAGCGAAAGCCATCCATTGTCAAGAAAAGATCATTTATAGCCACTCATGCCTAGAAAAGCCTTATTACTCGGTTTAAATGCTTTTATAATCCCATTATTGAATTTATTTTCAATTTTTTTTACATTTTTTGATTAAAACATATTGTAATTGATTGTTTGCCTCGGGAAATATGGAGCAAAACCCATCCATTGTCAAGAATAGATCATTTATAGTCACTTATGCCTAGAAAAGCCTTATTACTCGATTTAAATGCTTTTATAATCCCATTATTGAATTTATTTTGAATAGTTTTTACATTTTTTGATTAAAACAGATCTTAATTGATTGTTTGCCTCGGGAAACATGGAGCGAAAGCCATCCATTGTCAAGAAAAGATCATTTATAGTCACTCATGCCTCGAAAAGCCTTATTACTTAGTTTAAATGCCTTTATAATCCCATTATTGAATTTATTTTGAATTGTTTTTATATTTTTTGATTAAAACATATTGTAATTGATTGTTTGCCGTGGGAAACATGGAGCGAAAGCCATCCATTGTCAAGAAAAGATCATTTATAGCCACTCATGCCTAGAAAAGCCTTATTACTCGGTTTAAATGCCTTTATAATCCCATTATTGAATTTATTTTCAATTTTTTTTACATTTTTTGATTAAAACATATTGTAATTGTTTGTTTGCCTCGGGAAACATGGAGCAACACCCATCCATTGTCAAGAATAGATCATTTATAGTCACTTATGCCTAAAAAAGCCTTATTACTCGGTTTAAATGCCTTTATAATCCCATTATTGAATTTATTTTGAATTTTTTTTACATTTTTTGATTAAAACATATTGTAATTGATTGTTTACCTCGGGAAACATGGAGCGAAAGCCATCCATTTTCAAGAAAAGATCATTTATAGTCACTCATGCCTAGAAAAGCCCCATTTCTCGGTTTAAATGCCTTTATAATCCCATTATTGAATTTATTTTCAATTTTTTTTACATTTTTTGATTAAAACATATTGTAATTGTTTGTTTGCCTCGGGAAACATGGAGCAAAACCCATCCATTGTCAAGAATAGATCATTTATAGTCACTTATGCCTAAAAAAGCCTTATTACTCGGTTTAAATGCCTTTATAATCCCATTATTGAATTTATTTTGAATTTTTTTTACATTTTTTGATTAAAACATATTGTAATTGATTGTTTGCCTCGGGAAACATGGAGCGAAAGCCATCCATTGTCAAGAAAAGATCATTTATAGCCACTCATGCCTAGAAAAGCGTTATTACTCGGTTTAAATGCATTTATAATCCCATTATTGTATTTATTTTGAATTGTTTTTACATTTTTTGATTAAAACAGATTGTAATTGATTGTTTGCCTCGGGAAACATGGAGCGAAAGCCATCCATTGTCAAGAAAAGATCATTTATAGTCACTCATGCCTAGAAAAGCCTTATTACTCGGTTTAAATGCCTTTATAATCTCATTATTGAATTTATTTTGAATTTTTTTTACATTTTTTGATTAAAACATATTGTAATTGATTGTTTGCCTCAGGAAATATGGAGCAAAACCCATCCATTGTCAAGAATAGATCATTTATAGTCACTTATGCCTAGAAAAGCCTTATTACTCGGTTTAAATGCTTTTATAATCCCATTATTGAATTTATTTTGAATTGTTTTTACATTTTTTGATTAAAACAGATCTTAATTGATTGTTTGCCTCGGGAAACATGGAGCGAAAGCCATCCATTGTCAAGAAAAGATCATTTATAGTCACTCATGCCTCGAAAAGCCTTATTACTTAGTTTAAATGCCTTTATAATCCCATTATTGAATTTATTTTGAATTGTTTTTATATTTTTTGATTAAAACAGATTGTAATTGATTGTTTGCCGTGGGAAACATGGAGCGAAAGCCATCCATTGTCAAGAAAAGATCATTTATAGCCACTCATGCCTAGAAAAGCCTTATTACTCGGTTTAAATGCCTTTATAATCCCATTATTGAATTTATTTTCAATTTTTTTTACATTTTTTGATTAAAACATATTGTAATTGTTTGTTTGCCTCGGGAAACATGGAGCAAAACCCATCCATTGTCAAGAATAGATCATTTATAGTCACTGATGCCTAAAAAAGCCTTATTACTCGGTTTAAATGCCTTTATAATCCCATTATTGAATTTATTTTGAATTTTTTTTACATTTTTTGATTAAAACATATTGTAATTGATTGTTTGCCTCGGGAAATATGGAGCAAAACCCATCCATTGTCAAGAATAGATCATTTATAGTCACTTATGCCTAGAAAAGCCTTATTACTCGATTTAAATGCTTTTATAATCCCATTATTGAATTTATTTTAAAATGTTTTTACATTTTTTGATTAAAACAGATCTTAATTGATTGTTTGCCTCGGGAAACATGGAGCGAAAGCCATCCATTGTCAAGAAAAGATCATTTATAGTCACTCATGCCTCGAAAAGCCTTATTACTATGTTTAAATGCCTTTATAATCCCATTATTGAATTTATTTTGAATTGTTTTTATATTTTTTGATTAAAACAGATTGTAATTGATTGTTTGCCGTGGGAAACATGGAGCGAAAGCCATCCATTGTCAAGAAAAGATCATTTATAGCCACTCATGCCTAGAAAAGCCTTATTACTCGGTTTAAATGCCTTTATAATCCCATTATTGAATTTATTTTCAATTTTTTTTACATTTTTTGATTAAAACATATTGTAATTGTTTGTTTGCCTCGGGAAACATGGAGCAAAACCCATCCATTGTCAAGAATAGATCATTTATAGTCACTGATGCCTAAAAAAGCCTTATTACTCGGTTTAAATGCCTTTATAATCCCATTATTGAATTTATTTTGAATTTTTTTTACATTTTTTGATTAAAACATATTGTAATTGATTGTTTACCGCGGGAAACATGGAGCGAAAGCCATCCATTTCCAAGAAAAGATCATTTACAGTCACTCATGCCTAGAAAAGCCCCATTTCTCGGTTTAAATGCCTTTATAATCCCATTATTGAATTTATTTTCAATTTTTTTTACATTTTTTGATTAAAACATATTGTAATTGTTTGTTTGCCTCGGGAAACATGGAGCAAAACCCATCCATTGTCAAGAATAGATCATTTATAGTCACTTATGCCTAGAAAAGCCTTATTACTCTGTTTAAATGCTTTTATAATCCCATTATTGAATTTATTTTGAATTGTTTTTACATTTTTTGATTAAAACAGATCTTAATTGATTGTTTGCCTCGGGAAACATGGAGCGAAAGCCATCCATTGTCAAGAAAAGATCATTTATAGTCACTCATGCCTCGAAAAGCCTTATTACTTAGTTTAAATGCCTTTATAATCCCATTATTGAATTTATTTTGAATTGTTTTTACATTTTTTGATTAAAACAGATTGAAATTGATTGTTTGCCTCGGGAAATATGGAGCGAAAGCCATCCATTGTCAAGAAAAGATCATTTATAGTCACTCATGCCTAGAAAAGCCTTATTACTCGGTTTAAATGCCTTTATAATCCCATTATTGAAGTTATTTTGAATTGTTTTTATATTTTTTGATTAAAACAGATCTTAATTGATTGTTTGCCTCGGGAAACATGGAGCGAAAGCCATCCATTGTCAAGAAAAGATCATTTATAGTCACTCATGCCTCAAAAAGCCTTATTACTTAGTTTAAATGCCTTTATAATCCCATTATTGAATTTATTTTGAATTGTTTTTACATTTTTTGATTAAAACAGATTGTAATTGATTGTTTGCCTCGGGAAACATGGAGCGAAAGCCATCCATTGTCAAGAAAAGATCATTTATAGTCACTTATACCTAGCAAAGCCTTATTACTCGGTTTAAATGCCTTTATAATCCCATTATTGAATTTATTTTGAATTGTTTTTACATTTTTTGATTAAAACAGATTGTAATTGATTGTTTGCCTCGGGAAACATGGAGCGAAAGCCATCCATTGTCAAGAAAAGATCATTTATAGCCACTCATGCCTAGAAAAGCCTTATTACTCGGTTTAAATGCCTTTATAATCCCATTATTGAATTTATTTTGAATTGTTTTTATATTTTTTGATTAAAACAGATTGTAATTGATTGTTTGCCGTGGGAAACATGGAGCAAAAGCCATCCATTGTCAAGAAAACATCATTTATAGCCACTCATGCCTAGAAAAGCCTTATTACTCGGTTTAAATGCCTTTATAATCCCATTATTGAATTTATTTTGAATTTTTTTTACATTTTTTGATTAAAACATATTGTAATTGATTGTTTGCCTCAGGAAATATGGAGCAAAAGCCATCCATTGTCAAGAATAGATCATTTATAGTCACTCATGCCTAGAAAAGCCTTATTACTCGGTTTAAATGCTTTTATAATCCCATTATTGAATTTATTTTGAATTGTTATTACATTTTTTGATTAAAACAGATTGTAATTGATTGTTTGCCTCGGGAAACATGGAGCGAAAGCCATCCATTGTCAAGAAAAGTTCATTTATAGTCACTCATGCCTAGAAAAGCCTTATTACTCGGTTTAAATGCCTTTATAATCCCATTATTGAAGTTATTTTGAATTGTTTTTATATTTTTTGATTAAAACAGATCTTAATTGATTGTTTGCCTCGGGAAACATGGAGCAAAAGCCATCCATTGTCAAGAAAAGATCATTTATAGTCACTCATGCCTCGAAAAGCCTTATTACTTAGTTTAAATGCCTTTATAATCCCATTATTGAATTTATTTTGAATTGTTTTTACATTTTTTGATTAAAACAGATTGTAATTGATTGTTTGCCTCGGGAAACATGGAGCGAAAGCCATCCATTGTCAAGAAAAGATCATTTATAGTCACTCATGCCTCGAAAAGCCTTATTACTTAGTTTAAATGCCTTTATAATCCCATTATTGAATTTATTTTGAATTGTTTTTACATTTTTTGATTAAAACAGATTGTAATTGATTGTTTGCCTCGGGAAACATGGAGCGAAAGCCATCCATTGTCAAGAAAAGATCATTTATAGTCACTCATACCTAGCAAAGCCTTATTACTCGGTTTAAATGCCTTTATAATCCCATTATTGAATTTATTTTGAATTGTTTTTACATTTTTTGATTAAAACAGATCTTAATTGATTGTTTGCCTCGGGAAACATGGAGCGAAAGCCATCCATTGTCAAGAAAAGATCATTTATAGTCACTCATGCCTCGAAAAGCCTTATTACTTAGTTTAAATGCCTTTATAATCCCATTATTGAATTTATTTTGAATTGTTTTTACATTTTTTGATTAAAACAGATTGAAATTGATTGTTTGCCTCGGGAAATATGGAGCGAAAGCCATCCATTGTCAAGAAAAGATCATTTATAGTTACTCATGCCTAGAAAAGCCTTATTACTCGGTTTAAATGCCTTTATAATCCCATTATTGAATTTATTTTGAATTGTTTTTACATTTTTTGATTAAAACAGATTGAAATTGATTGTTTGCCTCGGGAAATATGGAGCGAAAGCCATCCATTGTCAAGAAAAGATCATTTATAGTTACTCATGCCTAGAAAAGCCTTATTACTCGGTTTAAATGCCTTTATAATCCCATTATTGAATTTATTTTGAATTGTTTTTACATTTTTTGATTAAAACAGATTGTAATTGATTGTTTGCCTCGGGAAACATGGAGCGAAAGCCATCCATTGTCAAGAAAAGATCATTTATAGTCACTCATGCCTAGAAAAGCCTTATTACTCGGTTTAAATGCCTTTCTAATCCCATTATTGAATTTATTTTGAATTCTTTTTACATTTTTTGATTAAAACATATTGTAATTGATTGTTTGCCTCGGGAAACATGGAGCAAAACCCATCCATTGTCAGGAATAGATCATTTATAGTCACTTATGCGTAGAAAAGCCTTATTACTCGGTTTAAAAGCTTTTATAATCCCATTATTGAATTTATTTTGAAATGTTTTTAAATTTTATGATTAAAACAGATTGTAATTGATTGTTTGCCTCAGGAAACATGGAGCTAAAGCCATCCATTGTCAAGAAAAGATCATTTATAGTCACTCATGCCTCGAAAAGCCTTATTACTTAGTTTAAATGCCTTTATAATCCCATTATTGAATTTATTTTGAATTGTTTTTACATTTTTTGATTAAAACAGATTGTAATTGATTGTTTGCCTCGGGAAACATGGAGCGAAAGCCATCCATTGTCAAGAAAAGATCATTTATAGTCACTCATGCCTAGAAAAGCCTTATTACTCGGTTTAAATGCCTTTATAATCTCATTATTGAATTTATTTTGAATTTTTTTTACATTTTTTGATTAAAACATATTGTAATTGATTGTTTGCCTCGGGAAACATGGAGCAAAACCCATCCATTGTCAAGAATAGATCATTTATAGTCACTTATGCCTAGAAAAGCCTTATTACTCTGTTTAAATGCTTTTATAATCCCATTATTGAATTTATTTTGAATTGTTTTTACATTTTTTGATTAAAACAGATCTTAATTGATTGTTTGCCTCGGGAAACATGGAGCGAAAGCCATCCATTGTCAAGAAAAGATCATTTATAGTCACTCATGCCTCGAAAAGCCTTATTACTTAGTTTAAATGCCTTTATAATCCCATTATTGAATTTATTTTGAATTGTTTTTACATTTTTTGATTAAAACAGATTGAAATTGATTGTTTGCCTCGGGAAATATGGAGCGAAAGCCATCCATTGTCAAGAAAAGATCATTTATAGTTACTCATGCCTAGAAAAGCCTTATTACTCGGTTTAAATGCCTTTATAATCCCATTATTGAATTTATTTTGAATTGTTTTTACATTTTTTGATTAAAACAGATTGTAATTGATTGTTTGCCTCGGGAAACATGGAGCGAAAGCCATCCATTGTCAAGAAAAGATCATTTATAGTCACTCATGCCTAGAAAAGCCTTATTACTCGGTTTAAATGCCTTTATAATCCCATTATTGAATTTATTTTGAATTCTTTTTACATTTTTTGATTAAAACATATTGTAATTGATTGTTTGCCTCGGGAAACATGGAGCGAAAGCCATCCATTGTCAAGAAAAGATCATTTATAGTCACTCATGCCTAGAAAAGCCTTATTACTCGGTTTAAATGCCTTTATAATCTCATTATTGAATTTATTTTGAATTTTTTTTACATTTTTTGATTAAAACATATTGTAATTGATTGTTTGCCTCGGGAAACATGGAGCAAAACCCATCCATTGTCAAGAATAGATCATTTATAGTCACTTATGCCTAGAAAAGCCTTATTACTCTGTTTAAATGCTTTTATAATCCCATTATTGAATTTATTTTGAATTGTTTTTACATTTTTTGATTAAAACAGATCTTAATTGATTGTTTGCCTCGGGAAACATTGAGCGAAAGCCATCCATTGTCAAGAAAAGATCATTTATAGTCACTCATGCCTCGAAAAGCCTTATTACTTAGTTTAAATGCCTTTATAATCCCATTATTGAATTTATTTTGAATTGTTTTTACATTTTTTGATTAAAACAGATTGAAATTGATTGTTTGCCTCGGGAAATATGGAGCGAAAGCCATCCATTGTCAAGAAAAGATCATTTATAGTTACTCATGCCTAGAAAAGCCTTATTACTCGGTTTAAATGCCTTTATAATCCCATTATTGAATTTATTTTGATTTGTTTTTACATTTTTTGATTAAAACAGATTGTAATTGATTGTTTGCCTCGGGAAACATGGAGCGAAAGCCATCCATTGTCAAGAAAAGATCATTTATAGTCACTCATGCCTAGAAAAGCCTTATTACTCGGTTTAAATGCCTTTATAATCTCATTATTGAATTTATTTTGAATTTTTTTTACATTTTTTGATTAAAACATATTGTAATTGATTGTTTGCCTCGGGAAACATGGAGCGAAAGCCATTCATTGTCAAGAAAAGATCATTTATAGTCACTCATGCATAGAAAAGCCTTATTACTCGGTTTAAATGCCTTTATAATCTCATTATTGAATTTATTTTGAATTTTTTTTTACATTTTTTGATTAAAACATATTGTAATTGATTGTTTGCCTCGGGAAATATGGAGCAAAACCCATCCATTGTCAAGAATAGATCATTTATAGTCACTTATGCCTAGAAAAGCCTTATTACTCGGTTTAAATGCTTTTATAATCCCATTATTGAATTTATTTTGAATTGTTTTTACATTTTTTGATTAAAACAGATCTTAATTGACTGTTTGCCTCGGGAAAAATGGAGCGAAAGCCATCCATTGTCAAGAAAAGATCATTTATAGTCACTCATGACTCGAAAAGCCTTATTACTTAGTTTAAATGCCTTTATAATCCCATTATTGAATTTATTTTGAATTGTTTTTACATTTTTTGATTAAAACAGATTGTAATTGATTGTTTGCCTCGGGAAACATGGAGCGAAAGCCATCCATTGTCAAGAAAAGATCATTTATAGTCACTCATGCCTAGAAAAGCCTTATTACTCGGTTTAAATGCCTTTATAATCTCATTATTGAATTTATTTTGAATTTTTTTTACATTTTTTGATTAAAACATATTGTAATTGATTGTTTGCCTCGGGAAATATGGAGCAAAACCCATCCATTGTCAAGAATAGATCATTTATAGTCACTTATGCCTAGAAAAGCCTTATTACTCGGTTTAAATGCTTTTATAATCCCATTATTGAATTTATTTTGAATTGTTTTTACATTTTTTGATTAAAACAGATCTTAATTGATTGTTTGCCTCGGGAAACATGGAGCGAAAGCCATCCATTGTCAAGAAAAGATCATTTATAGTCACTCATGCCTCGAAAAGCCTTATTACTTAGTTTAAATGCCTTTATAATCCCATTATTGAATTTATTTTGAATTGTTTTTATATTTTTTGATTAAAACAGATTGTAATGGATTGTTTGCCGTGGGAAACATGGAGCGAAAGCCATCCATTGTCAAGAAAAGATCATTTATAGCCACTCATGCCTAGAAAAGCCTTATTACTCGGTTTAAATGCCTTTATAATCCCATTATTGAATTTATTTTCAATTTTTTTTACATTTTTTGATTAAAACATATTGTATTTGTTTGTTTGCCTCGGGAAACATGGAGCAAAACCCATCCATTGTCAAGAATAGATCATTTATAGTCACTGATGCCTAAAAAAGCCTTATTACTCGGTTTAAATGCCTTTATAATCCCATTATTGAATTTATTTTGAATTTTTTTTACATTTTTTGATTAAAACATATTGTAATTGATTGTTTACCGCGGGAAACATGGAGCGAAAGCCATCCATTTCCAAGAAAAGATCATTTACAGTCACTCATGCCTAGAAAAGCCCCATTTCTCGGTTTAAATGCCTTTATAATCCCATTATTGAATTTATTTTCAATTTTTTTTACATTTTTTGATTAAAACATATTGTAATTGTTTGTTTGCCTCGGGAAACATGGAGCAAAACCCATCCATTGTCAAGAATAGATCATATATAGTCACTTATGCCTAGAAAAGCCTTATTACTCTGTTTAAATGCTTTTATAATCCCATTATTGAATTTATTTTGAATTGTTTTTA
The DNA here is from genome assembly GCF_053813885.1 of Theobroma cacao. Lineage (NCBI taxonomy): Eukaryota > Viridiplantae > Streptophyta > Magnoliopsida > Malvales > Malvaceae > Theobroma > Theobroma cacao. The sequence goes on along the minus strand of NC_142645.1, from coordinate 27,458,410 downwards.
CATTTTTTGATTAAAACAGATCTTAATTGATTGTTTGCCTCGGGAAACATGGTGCGAAAGCCATCCATTGTGAAGAAAAGATCATTTATAGTCACTCATGCCTCGAAAAGCCTTATTACTTAGTTTAAATGCCTTTATAATCCCATTATTGAATTTATTTTGAATTGTTTTTACATTTTTTGATTAAAACAGATTGAAATTGATTGTTTGCCTCGGGAAATATGGAGCGAAAGCCATCCATTGTCAAGAAAAGATCATTTATAGTCACTCATGCCTAGAAAAGCCTTATTACTCGGTTTAAATGCCTTTATAATCCCATTATTGAAGTTATTTTGAATTGTTTTTATATTTTTTGATTAAAACAGATCTTAATTGATTGTTTTCCTCGGGAAACATGGAGCGAAAGCCATCCATTGTCAAGAAAAGATCATTTATAGTCACTCATGCCTCGAAAAGCCTTATTACTTAGTTTAAATGCCTTTATAATCCCATTATTGAATTTATTTTGAATTGTTTTTACATTTTTTGATTAAAACAGATTGTAATTGATTGTTTGCCTCGGGAAACATGGAGCGAAAGCCATCCATTGTCAAGAAAAGATCATTTATAGTCACTCATACCTAGCAAAGCCTTATTACTCGGTTTAAATGCCTTTATAATCCCATTATTGAATTTATTTTGAATTGTTTTTACATTTTTTGATTAAAACAGATTGTAATTGATTGTTTGCCTCGGGAAACATGGAGCGAAAGCCATCCATTGTCAAGAAAAGATCATTTATAGCCACTCATGCCTAGAAAAGCCTTATTACTCGGTTTAAATGCCTTTATAATCCCATTATTGAATTTATTTTGAATTGTTTTTATATTTTTTGATTAAAACAGATTGTAATTGATTGTTTGCCGTGGGAAACATGGAGCAAAAGCCATCCATTGTCAAGAAAACATCATTTATAGCCACTCATGCCTAGAAAAGCCTTATTACTCGGTTTAAATGCCTTTATAATCCCATTATTGAATTTATTTTGAATTTTTTTTACATTTTTTGATTAAAACATATTGTTATTGATTGTTTGCCTCAGGAAATATGGAGCAAAAGCCATCCATTGTCAAGAATAGATCATTTATAGTCACTCATGGCTAGAAAAGCCTTATTACTCGGTTTAAATGCTTTTATAATCCCATTATTGAATTTATTTTGAATTGTTATTACATTTTTTGATTAAAACAGATTGTAATTGATTGTTTGCCTCGGGAAACATGGAGCGAAAGCCATCCATTGTCAAGAAAAGTTCATTTATAGTCACTCATGCCTAGAAAAGCCTTATTACTCGGTTTAAATGCCTTTATAATCCCATTATTGAAGTTATTTTGAATTGTTTTTATATTTTTTGATTAAAACAGATCTTAATTGATTGTTTGCCTCGGGAAACATGGAGCAAAAGCCATCCATTGTCAAGAAAAGATCATTTATAGTCACTCATGCCTCGAAAAGCCTTATTACTTAGTTTAAATGCCTTTATAATCCCATTATTGAATTTATTTTGAATTGTTTTTACATTTTTTGATTAAAACAGATTGTAATTGATTGTTTGCCTCGGGAAACATGGAGCGAAAGCCATCCATTGTCAAGAAAAGATCATTTATAGTCACTCATGCCTAGAAAAGCCTTATTACTCGGTTTAAATGCCTTTATAATCTCATTATTGAATTTATTTTGAATTTTTTTTACATTTTTTGATTAAAACATATTGTAATTGATTGTTTGCCTCGGGAAACATGGAGCAAAACCCATCCATTGTCAGGAATAGATCATTTATAGTCACTTATGCCTAGAAAAGCCTTATTACTCGGTTTAAAAGCTTTTATAATCCCATTATTGAATTTATTTTGAATTGTTTTTAAATTTTATGATTAAAACAGATTGTAATTGATTGTTTGCCTCAGGAAACATGGAGCTAAAGCCATCCATTGTCAAGAAAAGATCATTTATAGTCACTCATGCCTCGAAAAGCCTTATTACTTAGTTTAAATGCCTTTATAATCCCATTATTGAATTTATTTTGAATTGTTTTTACATTTTTTGATTAAAACAGATTGTAATTGATTGTTTGCCTCGGGAAACGTGGAGCGAAAGCCATCCATTGTCAAGAAAAGATCATTTATAGTCACTCATGCCTAGAAAAGCCTTATTACTCGGTTTAAATGCCTTTATAATCACATTATTGAATTTATTTTGAATTTTTTTTACATTTTTTGATTAAAACATATTGTAATTGATTGTTTGCCTCGGGAAACATGGAGCGAAAGCCATCCATTGTCAAGAAAAGATCATTTATAGTCACTCATGCCTCGAAAAGCCTTATTACTTAGTTTAAATGCCTTTATAATCCCATTATTGAATTTATTTTGAATTGTTTTTACATTTTTTGATTAAAACATATTGTAATTGATTGTTTGCCGTGGGAAACATGGAGCGAAAGCCATCCATTGTCAAGAAAAGATCATTTATAGTCACTCATGCCTAGAAAAGCCTTATTACTCGGTTTAAATGCCTTTATAATCCCATTATTGAATTTATTTTGAATTTTTTTTACATTTTTTGATTAAAACATATTGTAATTGATTGTTTGCCTCGGGAAACATGGAGCGAAAGCCATCCATTGTCAAGAAAAGATCATTTATAGTCACTCATGCCTAGAAAAGCCTTATTACTTAGTTTAAATGCCTTTATAATCCCATTATTGAATTTATTTTGAATTCTTTTTACATTTTTTGATTAAAACATATTGTAATTGATTGTTTGCCGTGGGAAACATGGAGCAAAAGCCATCCATTGTCAAGAAAACATCATTTATAGCCACTCATGACTAGAAAAGCCTTATTACTCGGTTTAAATGCCTTTATAATCCCATTATTGAATTTATTTTGAATTTTTTTTACATTTTTTGATTAAAACATATTGTAATTGATTGTTTGCCTCAGGAAACATGGAGCAAAAGCCATCCATTGTCAAGAATAGATCATTTATAGTCACTCATGCCTAGAAAAGCCTTATTACTCGGTTTAAATGCCTTTATAATCCCATTATTGAAGTTATTTTGAATTGTTTTTATATTTTTTGATTAAAACAGATCTTAATTGATTGTTTTCCTCGGGAAACATGGAGCGAAAGCCATCCATTGTCAAGAAAAGATCATTTATAGTCACTCATGCCTCGAAAAGCCTTATTACTTAGTTTAAATGCCTTTATAATCCCATTATTGAATTTATTTTGAATTGTTTTTACATTTTTTGATTAAAACAGATTGTAATTGATTGTTTGCCTCAGGAAACATGGAGCGAAAGCCATCCATTGTCAAGAAAAGATCATTTATAGTCACTCATGCCTAGAAAAGCCTTATTACTCGGTTTAAATGCCTTTATAATCCCATTATTGAATTTATTTTGAATTGTTTTTATATTTTTTGATTAAAACAGATTGTAATTGATTGTTTGCCGTGGGAAACATGGAGCGAAAGCCATCCATTGTCAAGAAAAGATCATTTATAGTCACTCATGCCTAGAAAAGCCTTATTACTCGGTTTAAATGCCTTTATAATCCCATTATTGAATTTATTTTGAAATTTTTTTACATTTTTTGATTAAAACATATTGTAATTGATTGTTTGCCTCGGGAAACATGGAGCAAAACCCATCCATTGTCAGGAATAGATCATTTATAGTCACTTATGCGTAGAAAAGCCTTATTACTCGGTTTAAAAGCTTTTATAATCCCATTATTGAATTTATTTTGAATTGTTTTTAAATTTTATGATTAAAACAGATTGTAATTGATTGTTTGCCTCAGGAAACATGGAGCTAAAGCCATCCATTGTCAAGAAAAGATCATTTATAGTCACTCATGCCTCGAAAAGCCTTATTACTTAGTTTAAATGCCTTTATAATCCCATTATTGAATTTATTTTGAATTGTTTTTACATTTTTTGATTAAAACAGATTGTAATTGATTGTTTGCCTCGGGAAACGTGGAGCGAAAGCCATCCATTGTCAAGAAAAGATCATTTATAGTCACTCATGCCTAGAAAAGCCTTATTACTCGGTTTAAATGCCTTTATAATCTCATTATTGAATTTATTTTGAATTTTTTTTACATTTTTTGATTAAAACATATTGTAATTGATTGTTTGCCTCGGGAAACATGGAGCGAAAGCCATCCATTGTCAAGAAAAGATCATTTATAGTCACTCATGCCTCGAAAAGCCTTATTACTTAGTTTAAATGCCTTTATAATCCCATTATTGAATTTATTTTGAATTGTTTTTACATTTTTTGATTAAAACAGATTGTAATTGATTGTTTGCCTAGGGAAACATGGAGCGAAAGCCATCCATTGTCAAGAAAAGATCATTTATAGTCACTCATGCCTCGAAAAGCCTTATTACTTAGTTTAAATGCCTTTATAATCCCATTATTGAATTTATTTTGAATTCTTTTTACATTTTTTGATTAAAACATATTGTAATTGATTGTTTGCCTCGGGAAACATGGAGCGAAAGCCATCCATTGTCAAGAAAAGATCATTTATAGTCACTCATGCCTCGAAAAGCCTTATTACTTAGTTTAAATGCCTTTATAATCCCATTATTGAATTTATTTTGAATTGTTTTTACATTTTTTGATTAAAACAGATTGTAATTGATTGTTTGCCTCAGGAAACATGGAGCGAAAGCCATCCATTGTCAAGAAAAGATCATTTATAGTCACTCATGCCTAGAAAAGCCTTATTACTCGGTTTAAATGCCTTTATAATCCCATTATTGAATTTATTTTGAATTGTTTTTATATTTTTTGATTAAAACAGATTGTAATTGATTGTTTGCCGTGGGAAACATGGAGCGAAAGCCATCCATTGTCAAGAAAAGATCATTTATAGTCACTCATGCCTAGAAAAGCCTTATTACTCGGTTTAAATGCCTTTATAATCCCATTATTGAATTTATTTTGAATTTTTTTTACATTTTTTGATTAAAACAGATCTTAATTGATTGTTTGCCTCGGGAAACATGGAGCGAAAGCGATCCATTGTCAAGAAAAGATCATTTATAGTCACTCATGCCTCGAAAAGCCTTATTACTTAGTTTAAATGCCTTTATAATCCCATTATTGAATTTATTTTGAATTCTTTTTACATTTTTTGATTAAAACATATTGTAATTGATTGTTTGCCTCGGGAAACATGGAGCAAAACCCATCCATTGTCAGGAATAGATCATTTATAGTCACTTATGCGTAGAAAAGCCTTATTACTCGGTTTAAAAGCTTTTATAATCCCATTATTGAATTTATTTTGAATTGTTTTTAAATTTTATGATTAAAACAGATTGTAATTGATTGTTTGCCTCAGGAAACATGGAGCTAAAGCCATCCATTGTCAAGAAAAGATCATTTATAGTCACTCATGCCTCGAAAAGCCTTATTACTTAGTTTAAATGCCTTTATAATCCCATTATTGAATTTATTTTGAATTGTTTTTACATTTTTTGATTAAAACAGATTGTAATTGATTGTTTGCCTAGGGAAACATGGAGCGAAAGCCATCCATTGTCAAGAAAAGATCATTTATAGTCACTCATGCCTAGAAAAGCCTTATTACTCGGTTTAAATGCCTTTATAATCTCATTATTGAATTTATTTTGAATTTTTTTTACATTTTTTGATTAAAACATATTGTAATTGATTGTTTGCCTCAGGAAACATGGAGCAAAACCCATCCATTGTCAAGAATAGATCATTTATAGTCACTTATGCCTAGAAAAGCCTTATTACTCTGTTTAAATGCTTTTATAATCCCATTATTGAATTTATTTTGAATTGTTTTTACATTTTTTGATTAAAACAGATTGTAATTGATTGTTTGCCTCGGGAAACATGGAGCGAAAGCCATCCATTGTCAAGAAAATATCATTTATAGTCACTCATACCTAGCAAAGCCTTATTACTCGGTTTAAATGCCTTTATAATCCCTTTATTGAATTTATTTTGAATTGTTTTTACATTTTTTGATTAAAACAGATTGTAATTGATTGTTTGCCTCGGGAAACATGGAGCGAAAGCCATCCATTGTCAAGAAAAGATCATTTATAGTCACTCATGCCTAGAAAAGCCTTATTACTCGGTTTAAATGCCTTTATAATCCCATTATTGAATTTATTTTGAATTGTTTTTATATTTTTTGATTAAAACAGATTGTAATTGATTGTTTGCCGTGGGAAACATGGAGCGAAAGCCATCCATTGTCAAGAAAAGATCATTTATAGTCACTCATGCCTAGAAAAGCCTTATTACTTAGTTTAAATGCCTTTATAATCCCATTATTGAATTTATTTTGAATTGTTTTTACATTTTTGAGTAAAACAGATTGTAATTGATTGTTTGCCTCGGGAAATATGGAGCGAAAGCCATCCATTGTCAAGAAAAGATCATTTATAGGCACTCATGCCTAGAAAAGCCTTATTTCTCGGTTTAATGGCCTTTGTAATCCCATTATTGAATTTATTTTGAATTGTTTTTACATTTTTTGATTAAAACAGATTGTAATTGATTGTTTGCCTCGGGAAACATGGAGCGAAAGCCATCCATTGTCAAGAAAAGATCATTTATAGCCACTCATGCCTAGAAAAGCCTTATTACTCGGTTTAAATGCCTTTATAATCCCATTATTGAATTTATTTTGAATTGTTTTTATATTTTTTGATTAAAACAGATTGTAATTGATTGTTTGCCGTGGGAAACATGGAGCAAAAGCCATCCATTGTCAAGAAAACATCATTTATAGCCACTCATGACTAGAAAAGCCTTATTACTCGGTTTAAATGCCTTTATAATCCCATTATTGAATTTATTTTGAATTGTTTTTACATTTTTTGATTAAAACATATTGTAATTGATTGTTTGCCTCAGGAAACATGGAGCAAAAGCCATCCATTGTCAAGAATAGATCATTTATAGTCACTCATGCCTAGAAAAGCCTTATTACTCGGTTTAAATGCTTTTATAATCCCATTATTGAATTTATTTTGAATTGTTATTACATTTTTTGATTAAAACAGATTGTAATTGATTGTTTGCCTCGGGAAACATGGAGCGAAAACCATCCATTGTCAAGAAAAGTTCATTTATAGTCACTCATGCCTAGAAAAGCCTTATTACTCGGTTTAAATGCCTTTATAATCCCATTATTGAAGTTATTTTGAATTGTTTTTATATTTTTTGATTAAAACAGATCTTAATTGATTGTTTGCCTCGGGAAACATGGAGCGAAAGCCATCCATTGTCAAGAAAAGATCATTTATAGTCACTCATGCCTCGAAAAGCCTTATTACTTAGTTTAAATGCCTTTATAATCCCATTATTGAATTTATTTTGAATTGTTTTTACATTTTTTGATTAAAACAGATTGTAATTGATTGTTTGCCTCGGGAAACATGGAGCGAAAGCCATCCATTGTCAAGAAAAGATCATTTATAGTCACTCATGCCTAGAAAAGCCTTATTACTTAGTTTAAATGCCTTTATAATCCCATTATTGAATTTATTTTGAATTGTTTTTATATTTTTTGATTAAAACAGATTGTAATTGATTGTTTGCCGTGGGAAACATGGAGCGAAAGCCATCCATTGTCAAGAAAAGATCATTTATAGTCACTCATGCCTAGAAAAGCCTTATTACTCGGTTTAAATGCCTTTATAATCCCATTATTGAATTTATTTTGAATTTTTTTTACATTTTTTGATTAAAACATATTGTAATTGATTGTTTGCCTCGGGAAACATGGAGCAAAACCCATCCATTGTCAAGAATAGATCATTTATAGTCACTTATGCCTAGAAAAGCCTTATTACTCTGTTTAAATGCTTTTATAATCCCATTATTGAATTTATTTTGAATTGTTTTTACATTTTTTGATTAAAACAGATCTTAATTGATTGTTTGCCTCGGGAAACATGGAGCGAAAGCCATCCATTGTCAAGAAAAGATCATTTATAGTCACTCATGCCTCGAAAAGCCTTATTACTTAGTTTAAATGCCTTTATAATCCCATTATTGAATTTATTTTGAATTCTTTTACATTTTTTGATTAAAACATATTGTAATTGATTGTTTGCCTCGGGAAACATGGAGCAAAACCCATCCATTGTCAGGAATAGATCATTTATAGTCACTTATGCGTAGAAAAGGCTTATTACTCGGTTTAAAAGCTTTTATAATCCCATTATTGAATTTATTTTGAATTGTTTTTAAATTTTATGATTAAAACAGATTGTAATTGATTGTTTGCCTCAGGAAACATGGAGCTAAAGCCATCCATTGTCAAGAAAAGATCATTTATAGTCACTCATGCCTCGAAAAGCCTTATTACTTAGTTTAAATGCCTTTATAATCCCATTATTGAATTTATTTTGAATTGTTTTTACATTTTTTGATTAAAACAGATTGTAATTGATTGTTTGCCTCGGGAAACATGTAGCGAAAGCCATCCATTGTCAAGAAAAGATCATTTATAGTCACTCATGCCTAGAAAAGCCTTATTACTCGGTTTAAATGCCTTTATAATCTCATTATTGAATTTATTTTGAATTTTTTTTACATTTTTTGATTAAAACATATTGTAATTGATTGTTTGCCTCAGGAAACATGGAGCAAAAGCCACCCATTGTCAAGAATAGATCATTTATAGTCACTCATGCCTAGAAAAGCCTTATTACTCGGTTTAAATGCTTTTATAATCCCATTATTGAATTTATTTTGAATTGTTATTACATTTTTTGATTAAAACAGATTGTAATTGATTGTTTGCCTCGGGAAACATGGAGCGAAAGCCATCCATTGTCAAGAAAAGTTCATTTATAGTCACTCATGCCTAGAAAAGCCTTATTACTCGGTTTAAATGCCTTTATAATCCCATTATTGAAGTTATTTTGAATTGTTTTTATATTTTTTGATTAAAACAGATCTTAATTGATTGTTTGCCTCGGGAAACATGGAGCGAAAGCCATCCATTGTCAAGAAAAGATCATTTATAGTCACTCATGCCTCGAAAAGCCTTATTACTTAGTTTAAATGCCTTTATAATCCCATTATTGAATTTATTTTGAATTGTTTTTACATTTTTTGATTAAAACAGATTGTAATTGATTGTTTGCCTCGGGAAACATGGAGCGAAAGCCATCCATTGTCAAGAAAAGATCATTTATAGTCACTCATGCCTAGAAAAGCCTTATTACTCGGTTTAAATGCCTTTATAATCCCATTATTGAATTTATTTTGAATTGTTTTTATATTTTTTGATTAAAACAGATTGTAATTGATTGTTTGCCGTGGGAAACATGGAGCGAAAGCCATCCATTGTCAAGAAAAGATCATTTATAGTCACTCATGCCTAGAAAAGCCTTATTACTCGGTTTAAATGCCTTTATAATCCCATTATTGAATTTATTTTGAATTTTTTTTACATTTTTTGATTAAAACATATTGTAATTGATTGTTTGCCTCGGGAAACATGGAGCAAAACCCATCCATTGTCAAGAATAGATCATTTATAGTCACTTATGCCTAGAAAAGCCTTATTACTCTGTTTAAATGCTTTTATAATCCCATTATTGAATTTATTTTGAATTGTTTTTACATTTTTTGATTAAAACAGATCTTAATTGATTGTTTGCCTCGGGAAACATGGAGCGAAAGCCATCCATTGTCAAGAAAAGATCATTTATAGTCACTCATGCCTCGAAAAGCCTTATTACTTAGTTTAAATGCCTTTATAATCCCATTATTGAATTTATTTTGAATTCTTTTACATTTTTTGATTAAAACATATTGTAATTGATTGTTTGCCTCGGGAAACATGGAGCAAAACCCATCCATTGTCAGGAATAGATCATTTATAGTCACTTATGCGTAGAAAAGGCTTATTACTCGGTTTAAAAGCTTTTATAATCGCATTATTGAATTTATTTTGAATTGTTTTTAAATTTTATGATTAAAACAGATTGTAATTGATAGTTTGCCTCAGGAAACATGGAGCTAAAGCCATCCATTGTCAAGAAAAGATCAGTTATAGTCACTCATGCCTCGAAAAGCCTTATTACTTAGTTTAAATGCCTTTATAATCCCATTATTGAATTTATTTTGAATTGTTTTTACATTTTTTGATTAAAACATATTGTAATTGATTATTTGCCTCGGGAAACATGGAGCGAAAGCCATCCATTGTCAAGAAAAGATCATTTATAGTCACTCATGCCTAGAAAAGCCTTATTACTCGGTTTAAATGCCTTTATAATCTCATTATTGAATTTATTTTGAATTTTTTTTACATTTTTTGATTAAAACATATTGTAATTGATTGTTTGCCTCGGGAAACATGGAGCAAAACCCATCCATTGTCAAGAATAGATCATTTATAGTCACTTATGCCTAGAAAAGCCTTATTACTCTGTTTAAATGCTTTTATAATCCCATTATTGAATTTATTTTGAATTGTTTTTACATTTTTTGATTAAAACAGATCTTAATTGATTGTTTGCCTCGGGAAACATGGAGCGAAAGCTATCCATTGTCAAGAAAAGATCATTTATAGTCACTCAAGCCTCGAAAAGCCTTATTACTTAGTTTAAATGCCTTTATAATCCCATTATTGAATTTATTTTGAATTCTTTTTACATTTTTTGATTAAAACATATTGTAATTGATTGTTTGCCTCGGGAAACATGGAGCAAAACCCATCCATTGTCAGGAATAGATCATTTATAGTCACTTATGCGTAGAAAAGCCTTATTACTCGGTTTAAAAGCTTTTATAATCCCATTATTGAATTTATTTTGAATTGTTTTTAAATTTTATGATTAAAACAGATTGTAATTGATTGTTTGCCTCAGGAAACATGGAGCTAAAGCCATCCATTGTCAAGAAAAGATCATTTATAGTCACTCATGCCTCGAAAAGCCTTATTACTTAGTTTAAATGCCTTTATAATCCCATTATTGAATTTATTTTGAATTGTTTTTACATTTTTTGATTAAAACAGATTGTAATTGATTGTTTGCCTCGGGAAACATGGAGCGAAAGCCATCCATTGTCAAGAAAAGATCATTTATAGTCACTGATGCCTAGAAAAGCCTTATTACTCGGTTTAAATGCCTTTATAATCTCATTATTGAATTTATTTTGAATTTTTTTTACATTTTTTGATTAAAACATATTGTAATTGATTGTTTGCCTCAGGAAACATGGAGCAAAACCCATCCATTGTCAAGAATAGATCATTTATAGTCACTTATGCCTAGAAAAGCCTTATTACTCTGTTTAAATGCTTTTATAATCCCATTATTGAATTTATTTTGAATTGTTTTTACATTTTTTGATTAAAACAGATTGTAATTGATTGTTTGCCTCGGGAAACATGGAGCGAAAGCCATCCATTGTCAAGAAAAGATCATTTATAGTCACTCATACCTAGCAAAGCCTTATTACTCGGTTTAAATGCCTTTATAATCCCTTTATTGAATTTATTTTGAATTGTTTTTACATTTTTTGATTAAAACAGATTGTAATTGATTGTTTGCCTCGGGAAACATGGAGCGAAAGCCATCCATTGTCAAGAAAAGATCATTTATAGTCACTCATGCCTAGAAAAGCCTTATTACTCGGTTTAAATGCCTTTATAATCCCATTATTGAATTTATTTTGAATTGTTTTTATATTTTTTGATTAAAACAGATTGTAATTGATTGTTTGCCGTGGGAAACATGGAGCGAAAGCCATCCATTGTCAAGAAACGATCATTTATAGTCACTCATGCCTAGAAAAGCCTTATTACTTAGTTTAAATGCCTTTATAATCCCATTATTGAATTTATTTTGAATTGTTTTTACATTTTTGAGTAAAACAGATTGTAATTGATTGTTTGCCTCGGGAAATATGGAGCGAAAGCCATCCATTGTCAAGAAAAGATCATTTATAGGCACTCATGCCTAGAAAAGCCTTATTTCTCGGTTTAATGGCCTTTGTAATCCCATTATTGAATTTATTTTGAATTGTTTTTACATTTTTTGATTAAAACAGATTGTAATTGATTGTTTGCCTCGGGAAACATGGAGCGAAAGCCATCCATTGTCAAGAAAAGATCATTTATAGCCACTCATGCCTAGAAAAGCCTTATTACTCGGTTTAAATGCCTTTATAATCCCATTATTGAATTTATTTTGAATTGTTTTTATATTTTTTGATTAAAACAGATTGTAATTGATTGTTTGCCGTGGGAAACATGGAGCAAAAGCCATCCATTGTCAAGAAAACATCATTTATAGCCACTCATGACTAGAAAAGCCTTATTACTCGGTTTAAATGCCTTTATAATCCCATTATTGAATTTATTTTGAATTGTTTTTACATTTTTTGATTAAAACATATTGTAATTGATTGTTTGCCTCAGGAAACATGGAGCAAAAGCCATCCATTGTCAAGAATAGATCATTTATAGTCACTCATGCCTAGAAAAGCCTTATTACTCGGTTTAAATGCTTTTATAATCCCATTATTGAATTTATTTTGAATTGTTATTACATTTTTTGATTAAAACAGATTGTAATTGATTGTTTGCCTCGGGAAACATGGAGCGAAAGCCATCCATTGTCAAGAAAAGTTCATTTATAGTCACTCATGCCTAGAAAAGCCTTATTACTCGGTTTAAATGCCTTTATAATCCCATTATTGAAGTTATTTTGAATTGTTTTTATATTTTTTGATTAAAACAGATCTTAATTGATTGTTTGCCTCGGGAAACATGGAGCGAAAGCCATCCATTGTCAAGAAAAGATCATTTATAGTCACTCATGCCTCGAAAAGCCTTATTACTTAGTTTAAATGCCTTTATAATCCCATTATTGAATTTATTTTGAATTGTTTTTACATTTTTTGATTAAAACAGATTGTAATTGATTGTTTGCCTCGGGAAACATGGAGCGAAAGCCATCCATTGTCAAGAAAAGATCATTTATAGTCACTCATGCCTAGAAAAGCCTTATTACTCGGTTTAAATGCCTTTATAATCCCATTATTGAATTTATTTTGAATTGTTTTTATATTTTTTGATTAAAACAGATTGTAATTGATTGTTTGCCGTGGGAAACATGGAGCGAAAGCCATCCATTGTCAAGAAAAGATCATTTATAGTCACTCATGCCTAGAAAAGCCTTATTACTCGGTTTAAATGCCTTTATAATCCCATTATTGAATTTATTTTGAATTTTTTTTACATTTTTTGATTAAAACATATTGTAATTGATTGTTTGCCTCGGGAAACATGGAGCAAAACCCATCCATTGTCAAGAATAGATCATTTATAGTCACTTATGCCTAGAAAAGCCTTATTACTCTGTTTAAATGCTTTTATAATCCCATTATTGAATTTATTTTGAATTGTTTTTACATTTTTTGATTAAAACAGATCTTAATTGATTGTTTGCCTCGGGAAACATGGAGCGAAAGCCATCCATTGTCAAGAAAAGATCATTTATAGTCACTCATGCCTCGAAAAGCCTTATTACTTAGTTTAAATGCCTTTATAATCCCATTATTGAATTTATTTTGAATTCTTTTACATTTTTTGATTAAAACATATTGTAATTGATTGTTTGCCTCGGGAAACATGGAGCAAAACCCATCCATTGTCAGGAATAGATCATTTATAGTTACTTATGCGTAGAAAAGGCTTATTACTCGGTTTAAAAGCTTTTATAATCCCATTATTGAATTTATTTTGAATTGTTTTTAAATTTTATGATTAAAACAGATTGTAATTGATTGTTTGCCTCAGGAAACATGGAGCTAAAGCCATCCATTGTCAAGAAAAGATCATTTATAGTCACTCATGCCTCGAAAAGCCTTATTACTTAGTTTAAATGCCTTTATAATCCCATTATTGAATTTATTTTGAATTGTTTTTACATTTTTTGATTAAAACAGATTGTAATTGATTGTTTGCCTCGGGAAACATGTAGCGAAAGCCATCCATTGTCAAGAAAAGATCATTTATAGTCACTCATGCCTAGAAAAGCCTTATTACTCGGTTTAAATGCCTTTATAATCTCATTATTGAATTTATTTTGAATTTTTTTTACATTTTTTGATTAAAACATATTGTAATTGATTGTTTGCCTCAGGAAACATGGAGCAAAAGCCATCCATTGTCAAGAATAGATCATTTATAGTCACTCATGCCTAGAAAAGCCTTATTACTCGGTTTAAATGCTTTTATAATCCCATTATTGAATTTATTTTGAATTGTTATTACATTTTTTGATTAAAACAGATTGTAATTGATTGTTTGCCTCGGGAAACATGGAGCGAAAGCCATCCATTGTCAAGAAAAGTTCATTTATAGTCACTCATGCCTAGAAAAGCCTTATTACTCGGTTTAAATGCCTTTATAATCCCATTATTGAAGTTATTTTGAATTGTTTTTATATTTTTTGATTAAAACAGATCTTAATTGATTGTTTGCCTCGGGAAACATGGAGCGAAAGCCATCCATTGTCAAGAAAAGATCATTTATAGTCACTCATGCCTCGAAAAGCCTTATTACTTAGTTTAAATGCCTTTATAATCCCATTATTGAATTTATTTTGAATTGTTTTTACATTTTTTGATTAAAACAGATTGTAATTGATTGTTTGCCTCGGGAAACATGGAGCGAAAGCCATCCATTGTCAAGAAAAGATCATTTATAGTCACTCATGCCTAGAAAAGCCTTATTACTCGGTTTAAATGCCTTTATAATCCCATTATTGAATTTATTTTGAATTGTTTTTATATTTTTTGATTAAAACAGATTGTAATTGATTGTTTGCCGTGGGAAACATGGAGCGAAAGCCATCCATTGTCAAGAAAAGATCATTTATAGTCACTCATGCCTAGAAAAGCCTTATTACTCGGTTTAAATGCCTTTATAATCCCATTATTGAATTTATTTTGAATTTTTTTTACATTTTTTGATTAAAACATATTGTAATTGATTGTTTGCCTCGGGAAACATGGAGCAAAACCCATCCATTGTCAAGAATAGATCATTTATAGTCACTTATGCCTAGAAAAGCCTTATTACTCTGTTTAAATGCTTTTATAATCCCATTATTGAATTTATTTTGAATTGTTTTTACATTTTTTGATTAAAACAGATCTTAATTGATTGTTTGCCTCGGGAAACATGGAGCGAAAGCCACCCATTGTCAAGAAAAGATCATTTATAGTCACTCATGCCTCGAAAAGCCTTATTACTTAGTTTAAATGCCTTTATAATCCCATTATTGAATTTATTTTGAATTCTTTTACATTTTTTGATTAAAACATATTGTAATTGATTGTTTGCCTCGGGAAACATGGAGCAAAACCCATCCATTGTCAGGAATAGATCATTTATAGTCACTTATGCGTAGAAAAGGCTTATTACTCGGTTTAAAAGCTTTTATAATCGCATTATTGAATTTATTTTGAATTGTTTTTAAATTTTATGATTAAAACAGATTGTAATTGATAGTTTGCCTCAGGAAACATGGAGCTAAAGCCATCCATTGTCAAGAAAAGATCAGTTATAGTCACTCATGCCTCGAAAAGCCTTATTACTTAGTTTAAATGCCTTTATAATCCCATTATTGAATTTATTTTGAATTGTTTTTACATTTTTTGATTAAAACATATTGTAATTGATTGTTTGCCTCGGGAAACATGGAGCGAAAGCCATCCATTGTCAAGAAAAGATCATTTATAGTCACTCATGCCTAGAAAAGCCTTATTACTCGGTTTAAATGCCTTTATAATCTCATTATTGAATTTATTTTGAATTTTTTATACATTTTTTGATTAAAACATATTGTAATTGATTGTTTGCCTCGGGAAACATGGAGCAAAACCCATCCATTGTCAAGAATAGATCATTTATAGTCACTTATGCCTAGAAAAGCCTTATTACTCTGTTTAAATGCTTTTATAATCCCATTATTGAATTTATTTTGAATTGTTTTTACATTTTTTGATTAAAACAGATCTTAATTGATTGTTTGCCTCGGGAAACATGGAGCGAAAGCTATCCATTGTCAAGAAAAGATCATTTATAGTCACTCAAGCCTCGAAAAGCCTTATTACTTAGTTTAAATGCCTTTATAATCCCATTATTGAATTTATTTTGAATTCTTTTTACATTTTTTGATTAAAACATATTGTAATTGATTGTTTGCCTCGGGAAACATGGAGCAAAACCCATCCATTGTCAAGAATAGATCATTTATAGTCACTTATGCCTAGAAAAGCCTTATTACTCTGTTTAAATGCTTTTATAATCCCATTATTGAATTTATTTTGAATTGTTTTTACATTTTTTGATTAAAACAGATCTTAATTGATTGTTTGCCTCGGGAAACATGGAGCGAAAGCCATCCATTGTCAAGAAAAGATCATTTATAGTCACTCATGCCTCGAAAAGCCTTATTACTTAGTTTAAATGCCTTTATAATCCCATTATTGAATTTATTTTGAATTCTTTTACATTTTTTGATTAAAACATATTGTAATTGATTGTTTGCCTCGGGAAACATGGAGCAAAACCCATCCATTGTCAGGAATAGATCATTTATAGTTACTTATGCGTAGAAAAGGCTTATTACTCGGTTTAAAAGCTTTTATAATCCCATTATTGAATTTATTTTGAATTGTTTTTAAATTTTATGATTAAAACAGATTGTAATTGATTGTTTGCCTCAGGAAACATGGAGCTAAAGCCATCCATTGTCAAGAAAAGATCATTTATAGTCACTCATGCCTCGAAAAGCCTTATTACTTAGTTTAAATGCCTTTATAATCCCATTATTGAATTTATTTTGAATTGTTTTTACATTTTTTGATTAAAACAGATTGTAATTGATTGTTTGCCTCGGGAAACATGTAGCGAAAGCCATCCATTGTCAAGAAAAGATCATTTATAGTCACTCATGCCTAGAAAAGCCTTATTACTCGGTTTAAATGCCTTTATAATCTCATTATTGAATTTATTTTGAATTTTTTTTACATTTTTTGATTAAAACATATTGTAATTGATTGTTTGCCTCAGGAAACATGGAGCAAAAGCCATCCATTGTCAAGAATAGATCATTTATAGTCACTCATGCCTAGAAAAGCCTTATTACTCGGTTTAAATGCTTTTATAATCCCATTATTGAATTTATTTTGAATTGTTATTACATTTTTTGATTAAAACAGATTGTAATTGATTGTTTGCCTCGGGAAACATGGAGCGAAAGCCATCCATTGTCAAGAAAAGTTCATTTATAGTCACTCATGCCTAGAAAAGCCTTATTACTCGGTTTAAATGCCTTTATAATCCCATTATTGAAGTTATTTTGAATTGTTTTTATATTTTTTGATTAAAACAGATCTTAATTGATTGTTTGCCTCGGGAAACATGGAGCGAAAGCCATCCATTGTCAAGAAAAGATCATTTATAGTCACTCATGCCTCGAAAAGCCTTATTACTTAGTTTAAATGCCTTTATAATCCCATTATTGAATTTATTTTGAATTGTTTTTACATTTTTTGATTAAAACAGATTGTAATTGATTGTTTGCCTCGGGAAACATGGAGCGAAAGCCATCCATTGTCAAGAAAAGATCATTTATAGTCACTCATGCCTAGAAAAGCCTTATTACTCGGTTTAAATGCCTTTATAATCCCATTATTGAATTTATTTTGAATTGTTTTTATATTTTTTGATTAAAACAGATTGTAATTGATTGTTTGCCGTGGGAAACATGGAGCGAAAGCCATCCATTGTCAAGAAAAGATCATTTATAGTCACTCATGCCTAGAAAAGCCTTATTACTCGGTTTAAATGCCTTTATAATCCCATTATTGAATTTATTTTGAATTGTTTTTACATTTTTTGATTAAAACATATTGTAATTGATTGTTTGCCTCGGGAAACATGGAGCGAAAGCCATCCATTGTCAAGAAAAGATCATTTATAGTCACTCAAGCCTCGAAAAGCCTTATTACTTAGTTTAAATGCCTTTATAATCCCATTATTGAATTTATTTTGAATTCTTTTTACATTTTTTGATTAAAACATATTGTAATTGATTGTTTGCCTCGGGAAACATGGAGCAAAACCCATCCATTGTCAGGAATAGATCATTTATAGTCACTTATGCGTAGAAAAGCCTTATTACTCGGTTTAAAAGCTTTTATAATCCCATTATTGAATTTATTTTGAATTGTTTTTAAATTTTATGATTAAAACAGATTGTAATTGATTGTTTGCCTCAGGAAACATGGAGCTAAAGCCATCCATTGTCAAGAAAAGATCATTTATAGTCACTCATGCCTCGAAAAGCCTTATTACTTAGTTTAAATGCCTTTATAATCCCATTATTGAATTTATTTTGAATTGTTTTTACATTTTTTGATTAAAACAGATTGTAATTGATTGTTTGCCTCGGGAAACATGGAGCGAAAGCCATCCATTGTCAAGAAAAGATCATTTATAGTCACTCATGCCTAGAAAAGCCTTATTACTCGGTTTAAATGCCTTTATAATCTCATTATTGAATTTATTTTGAATTTTTTTTACATTTTTTGATTAAAACATATTGTAATTGATTGTTTGCCTCAGGAAACATGGAGCAAAACCCATCCATTGTCAAGAATAGATCATTTATAGTCACTTATGCCTAGAAAAGCCTTATTACTCTGTTTAAATGCTTTTATAATCCCATTATTGAATTTATTTTGAATTGTTTTTACATTTTTTGATTAAAACAGATTGTAATTGATTGTTTGCCTCGGGAAACATGGAGCGAAAGCCATCCATTGTCAAGAAAAGATCATTTATAGTCACTCATACCTAGCAAAGCCTTATTACTCGGTTTAAATGCCTTTATAATCCCTTTATTGAATTTATTTTGAATTGTTTTTACATTTTTTGATTAAAACAGATTGTAATTGATTGTTTGCCTCGGGAAACATGGAGCGAAAGCCATCCATTGTCAAGAAAAGATCATTTATAGCCACTCATGCCTAGAAAAGCCTTATTACTCGGTTTAAATGCCTTTATAATCCCATTATTGAATTTATTTTGAATTGTTTTTATATTTTTTGATTAAAACAGATTGTAATTGATTGTTTGCCGTGGGAAACATGGAGCAAAAGCCATCCATTGTCAAGAAAACATCATTTATAGCCACTCATGACTAGAAAAGCCTTATTACTCGGTTTAAATGCCTTTATAATCCCATTATTGAATTTATTTTGAATTGTTTTTACATTTTTTGATTAAAACATATTGTAATTGATTGTTTGCCTCAGGAAACATGGAGCAAAAGCCATCCATTGTCAAGAATAGATCATTTATAGTCACTCATGCCTAGAAAAGCCTTATTACTCGGTTTAAATGCTTTTATAATCCCATTATTGAATTTATTTTGAATTGTTATTACATTTTTTGATTAAAACAGATTGTAATTGATTGTTTGCCTCGGGAAACATGGAGCGAAAGCCATCCATTGTCAAGAAAAGTTCATTTATAGTCACTCATGCCTAGAAAAGCCTTATTACTCGGTTTAAATGCCTTTATAATCCCATTATTGAAGTTATTTTGAATTGTTTTTATATTTTTTGATTAAAACAGATCTTAATTGATTGTTTGCCTCGGGAAACATGGAGCGAAAGCCATCCATTGTCAAGAAAAGATCATTTATAGTCACTCATGCCTCGAAAAGCCTTATTACTTAGTTTAAATGCCTTTATAATCCCATTATTGAATTTATTTTGAATTGTTTTTACATTTTTGAGTAAAACAGATTGTAATTGATTGTTTGCCTCGGGAAATATGGAGCGAAAGCCATCCATTGTCAAGAAAAGATCATTTATAGGCACTCATGCCTAGAAAAGCCTTATTTCTCGGTTTAATGGCCTTTGTAATCCCATTATTGAATTTATTTTGAATTGTTTTTACATTTTTTGATTAAAACAGATTGTAATTGATTGTTTGCCTCGGGAAACATGGAGCGAAAGCCATCCATTGTCAAGAAAAGATCATTTATAGCCACTCATGCCTAGAAAAGCCTTATTACTCGGTTTAAATGCCTTTATAATCCCATTATTGAATTTATTTTGAATTGTTTTTATATTTTTTGATTAAAACAGATTGTAATTGATTGTTTGCCGTGGGAAACATGGAGCAAAAGCCATCCATTGTCAAGAAAACATCATTTATAGCCACTCATGACTAGAAAAGCCTTATTACTCGGTTTAAATGCCTTTATAATCCCATTATTGAATTTATTTTGAATTTTTTTTACATTTTTTGATTAAAACATATTGTAATTGATTGTTTGCCTCAGGAAACATGGAGCAAAAGCCATCCATTGTCAAGAATAGATCATTTATAGTCACTCATGCCTAGAAAAGCCTTATTACTCGGTTTAAATGCTTTTATAATCCCATTATTGAATTTATTTTGAATTGTTATTACATTTTTTGATTAAAACAGATTGT
Source organism: Theobroma cacao (assembly GCF_053813885.1). NCBI lineage: Eukaryota > Viridiplantae > Streptophyta > Magnoliopsida > Malvales > Malvaceae > Theobroma > Theobroma cacao. The sequence goes on along the minus strand of NC_142645.1, from coordinate 27,437,807 downwards.
AATTGATTGTTTGCCTCGGGAAACATGGAGCGAAAGCCATCCATTGTCAAGAAAAGTTCATTTATAGTCACTCATGCCTAGAAAAGCCTTATTACTCGGTTTAAATGCCTTTATAATCCCATTATTGAAGTTATTTTGAATTGCTTTTATATTTTTTGATTAAAACAGATCTTAATTGATTGTTTGCCTCGGGAAACATGGAGCGAAAGCCATCCATTGTCAAGAAAATATCATTTATAGTCACTCATGCCTCGAAAAGCCTTATTACTTAGTTTAAATGCCTTTATAATCCCATTATTGAATTTATTTTGAATTGTTTTTACATTTTTTGATTAAAACAGATTGTAATTGATTGTTTGCCTCGGGAAACATGGAGCGAAAGCCATCCATTGTCAAGAAAAGATCATTTATAGTCACTCATGCCTAGAAAAGCCTTATTACTCGGTTTAAATGCCTTTATAATCTCATTATTGAATTTATTTTGAATTTTTTTTACATTTTTTGATTAAAACATATTGTAATTGATTGTTTGCCTCGGGAAATATGGAGCAAAACCCATCCATTGTCAAGAATAGATCATTTATAGTCACTTATGCCTAGAAAAGCCTTATTACTCGGTTTAAATGCTTTTATAATCCCATTATTGAATTTATTTTGAATTGTTTTTACATTTTTTGATTAAAACAGATCTTAATTGATTGTTTGCCTCGGGAAACATGGAGCGAAAGCCATCCATTGTCAAGAAAAGATCATTTATAGTCACTCATGCCTCGAAAAGCCTTATTACTTAGTTTAAATGCCTTTATAATCCCATTATTGAATTTATTTTGAATTATTTTTATATTTTTTGATTAAAACAGATTGTAATTGATTGTTTGCCGTGGGAAACATGGAGCGAAAGCCATCCATTGTCAAGAAAAGATCATTTATAGCCACTCATGCCTAGAAAAGCCTTATTACTCGGTTTAAATGCCTTTATAATCCCATTATTGAATTTATTTTCAATTTTTTTTACATTTTTTGATTAAAACATATTGTAATTGTTTGTTTGCCTCGGGAAACATGGAGCAAAACCCATCCATTGTCAAGAATAGATCATTTATAGTCACTGATGCCTAAAAAAGCCTTATTACTCGGTTTAAATGCCTTTATAATCCCATTATTGAATTTATTTTGAATTTTTTTTACATTTTTTGATTAAAACATATTGTAATTGATTGTTTACCGCGGGAAACATGGAGCGAAAGCCATCCATTTCCAAGAAAAGATCATTTACAGTCACTCATGCCTAGAAAAGCCCCATTTCTCGGTTTAAATGCCTTTATAATCCCATTATTGAATTTATTTTCAATTTTTTTTACATTTTTTGATTAAAACATATTGTAATTGTTTGTTTGCCTCGGGAAACATGGAGCAAAACCCATCCATTGTCAAGAATAGATCATTTATAGTCACTTATGCCTAGAAAAGCCTCATTACTCTGTTTAAATGCTTTTATAATCCCATTATTGAATTTATTTTGAATTGTTTTTACATTTTTTGATTAAAACAGATCTTAATTGATTGTTTGCCTCGGGAAACATGGAGCGAAAGCCATCCATTGTCAAGAAAAGATCATTTATAGTCACTCATGCCTCGAAAAGCCTTATTACTTAGTTTAAATGCCTTTATAATCCCATTATTGAATTTATTTTGAATTGTTTTTACATTTTTTGATTAAAACAGATTGAAATTGATTGTTTGCCTCGGGAAATATGGAGCGAAAGCCATCCATTGTCAAGAAAAGATCATTTATAGTCACTCATGCCTAGAAAAGCCTTATTACTCGGTTTAAATGCCTTTATAATCCCATTATTGAATTTATTTTGAATTGTTTTTACATTTTTTGATTAAAACAGATTGTAATTGATTGTTTGCCTCGGGAAACATGGAGCGAAAGCCATCCATTGTCAAGAAAAGATCATTTATAGTCACTCATGCCTAGAAAAGCCTTATTACTCGGTTTAAATGCCTTTATAATCCCATTATTGAATTTATTTTGAATTCTTTTTACATTTTGTGATTAAAACATATTGTAATTGATTGTTTGCCTCGGGAAACATGGAGCAAAACCCATCCATTGTCAGGAATAGATCATTTATAGTCACTTATGCGTAGAAAAGCCTTATTACTCGGTTTAAAAGCTTTTATAATCCAATTATTGAATTTATTTTGAATTGTTTTTAAATTTTATGATTAAAACAGAATGTAATTGATTGTTTGCCTCAGGAAACATGGAGCTAAAGCCATCCATTGTCAAGAAAAGATCATTTATAGTCACTCATGCCTAGAAAAGCCTTATTACTCGGTTTAAATGCCTTTATAATCTCATTATTGAATTTATTTTGAATTTTTTTTACATTTTTTGATTAAAACATATTGTAATTGATTGTTTGCCTCGGGAAACATGGAGCAAAACCCATCCATTGTCAAGAATAGATCATTTATAGTCACTTATGCCTAGAAAAGCCTTATTACTCTGTTTAAATGCTTTTATAATCCCATTATTGAATTTATTTTGAATTGTTTTTACATTTTTTGATTAAAACAGATCTTAATTGATTGTTTGCCTCGGGAAACATGGAGCGAAAGCCATCCATTGTCAAGAAAAGATCATTTATACTCACTCATGCCTCGAAAAGCCTTATTACTTAGTTTAAATGCCTTTATAATCCCATTATTGAATTTATTTTGAATTGTTTTTACATTTTTTGATTAAAACAGATTGAAATTGATTGTTTGCCTCGGGACGTATGGAGCGAAAGCCATCCATTGTCAAGAAAAGATCATTTATAGTCACTCATGCCTAGAAAAGCCTTATTACTCGGTTTAAATGCCTTTATAATCCCATTATTGAAGTTATTTTGAATTGTTTTTATATTTTTTGATTAAAACAGATCTTAATTGATTGTTTGCCTTGGGAAACATGGAGCGAAAGCCATCCATTGTCAAGAAAAGATCATTTATAGTCACTCATGCCTCGAAAAGCCTTATTACTTAGTTTAAATGCCTTTATAATCCCATTATTGAATTTATTTTGAATTGTTTTTACATTTTTTGATTAAAACAGATTGTAATTGATTGTTTGCCTCGGGAAACATGGAGCGAAAGCCATCCATTGTCAAGAAAAGGTCATTTATAGTCACTCATACCTAGCAAAGCCTTATTACTCGGTTTAAATGCCTTTATAATCCCTTTATTGAATTTATTTTGAATTGTTTTTACATTTTTTGATTAAAACATATTGTAATTGATTGTTTGCCTCGGGAAACATGGAGCGAAAGCCATCCATTGTCAAGAAAAGATCATTTATAGTCACTCATGCCTAGAAAAGCCTTATTACTCGGTTTAAATGCCTTTATACTCCCATTATTGAATTTATTTTGAATTGTTTTTATATTTTTTGATTAAAACAGATTGTAATTGATTGTTTGCCGTGGGAAACATGGAGCGAAAGCCATCCATTGTCAAGAAAAGATCATTTATAGTCACTCATGCCTAGAAAAGCCTTATTACTTAGTTTAAATGCCTTTATAATCCCATTATTGAATTTATTTTGAATTGTTTTTACATTTTTGAGTAAAAAAGATTGTAATTGATTGTTTGCCTCGGGAAATATGGAGCGAAAGCCATCCATTGTCAAGAAAAGATCATTTATAGGCACTCATGCCTAGAAAAGCCTTATTTCTCGGTTTAATGGCCTTTGTAATCCCATTATTGAATTTATTTTGAATTGTTTTTACATTTTTTGATTAAAACAGATTGTAATTGATTGTTTGCCTCGGGAAACATGGAGCGAAAGCCATCCATTGTCAAGAAAAGATCATTTATAGCCACTCATGCCTAGAAAAGCCTTATTACTCGGTTTAAATGCCTTTATAATCCCATTATTGAATTTATTTTGAATTGTTTTTATATTTTTTGATTAAAACAGATTGTAATTGATTGTTTGCCGTGGGAAACATGGAGCAAAAGCCATCCATTGTCAAGAAAACATCATTTATAGCCACTCATGCCTAGAAAAGCCTTATTACTCGGTTTAAATGCCTTTATAATCCCATTATTGAATTTATTTTGAATTTTTTTTACATTTTTTGATTAAAACATATTGTAATTGATTGTTTGCCTCAGGAAACATGGAGCAAAAGCCATCCATTGTCAAGAATAGATCATTTATAGTCACTCATGCCTAGAAAAGCCTTATTACTCGGTTTAAATGCTTTTATAATCCCATTATTGAATTTATTTTGAATTGTTATTACATTTTTTGATTAAAACAGATTGTAATTGATTGTTTGCCTCGGGAAACATGGAGCGAAAGCCATCCATTGTCAAGAAAAGTTCATTTATAGTCACTCATGCCTAGAAAAGCCTTATTACTCGGTTTAAATGCCTTTATAATCCCATTATTGAAGTTATTTTGAATTGTTTTTATATTTTTTGATTAAAACAGATCTTAATTGATTGTTTGCCTCGGGAAACATGGAGCGAAAGCCATCCATTGTCAAGAAAAGATCATTTATAGTCACTCATGCCTCGAAAAGCCTTATTACTTAGTTTAAATGCCTTTATAATCCCATTATTGAATTTATTTTGAATTGTTTTTACATTTTTTGATTAAAACAGATTGTAATTGATTGTTTGCCTCGGGAAACATGGAGCGAAAGCCATCCATTGTCAAGAAAAGATCATTTATAGTCACTCATGCCTAGAAAAGCCTTATTACTCGGTTTAAATGCCTTTATAATCTCATTATTGAATTTATTTTGAATTTTTTTTACATTTTTTGATTAAAACATATTGTAATTGATTGTTTGCCTCGGGAAACATGGAGCAAAACCCATCCATTGTCAAGAATAGATCATTTATAGTCACTTATGCCTAGAAAAGCCTTATTACTCTGTTTAAATGCTTTTATAATCCCATTATTGAATTTATTTTGAATTGTTTTTACATTTTTTGATTAAAACAGATCTTAATTGATTGTTTGCCTCGGGAAACATGGAGCGAAAGCCATCCATTGTCAAGAAAAGATCATTTATAGTCACTCATGCCTCGAAAAGCCTTATTACTTAGTTTAAATGCCTTTATAATCCCATTATTGAATTTATTTTGAATTGTTTTTACATTTTTTGATTAAAACAGATTGAAATTGATTGTTTGCCTCGGGAAATATGGAGCGAAAGCCATCCATTGTCAAGAAAAGATCATTTATAGTCACTCATGCCTAGAAAAGCCTTATTACTCGGTTTAAATGCCTTTATAATCCCATTATTGAATTTATTTTGAATTGTTTTTACATTTTTTGATTAAAACATATTGTAATTGATTGTTTGCCTCGGGAAACATGGAGCGAAAGCCATCCATTGTCAAGAAAAGATCATTTATAGTCACTCATGCCTAGAAAAGCCTTATTACTCGGTTTAAATGCCTTTATAATCCCATTATTGAATTTATTTTGAATTCTTTTTACATTTTTTGATTAAAACATATTGTAATTGATTGTTTGCCTCGGGAAACATGGAGCAAAACTCATCCATTGTCAGGAATAGATCATTTATAGTCACTTATGCGTAAAAAAGCCTTATTACTCGGTTTAAAAGCTTTTATAATCCAATTATTGAATTTATTTTGAATTGTTTTTAAATTTTATGATTAAAACAGATTGTAATTGATTGTTTGCCTCAGGAAACATGGAGCTAAAGCCATCCATTGTCAAGAAAAGATCATTTATAGTCACTCATGCCTAGAAAAGCCTTATTACTCGGTTTAAATGCCTTTATAATCTCATTATTGAATTTATTTTGAATTTTTTTTACATTTTTTGATTAAAACATATTGTAATTGATTGTTTGCCTCGGGAAACATGGAGCAAAACCCATCCATTGTCAAGAATAGATCATTTATAGTCACTTATGCCTAGAAAAGCCTTATTACTCTGTTTAAATGCTTTTATAATCCCATTATTGAATTTATTTTGAATTGTTTTTACATTTTTTGATTAAAACAGATCTTAATTGATTGTTTGCCTCGGGAAACATGGAGCGAAAGCCATCCATTGTCAAGAAAAGATCATTTATAGTCACTCATGCCTCGAAAAGCCTTATTACTTAGTTTAAATGCCTTTATAATCCCATTATTGAATTTATTTTGAATTGTTTTTACATTTTTTGATTAAAACAGATTGAAATTGATTGTTTGCCTCGGGAAATATGGAGCGAAAGCCATCCATTGTCAAGAAAAGATCATTTATAGTCACTCATGCCTAGAAAAGCCTTATTACTCGGTTTAAATGCCTTTATAATCCCATTATTGAATTTATTTTGAATTGTTTTTACATTTTTTGATTAAAACAGATTGTAATTGATTCTTTGCCTCGGGAAACATGGAGCGAAAGCCATCCATTGTCAAGAAAAGATCATTTATAGTCACTCATGCCTAGAAAAGCCTTATTACTCGGTTTAAATGCCTTTATAATCCCATTATTGAATTTATTTTGAATTCTTTTTACATTTTTTGATTAAAACATATTGTAATTGATTGTTTGCCTCGGGAAACATGGAGCAAAACTCATCCATTGTCAGGAATAGATCATTTATAGTCACTTATGCGTAAAAAAGCCTTATTACTCGGTTTAAAAGCTTTTATAATCCAATTATTGAATTTATTTTGAATTGTTTTTAAATTTTATGATTAAAACAGATTGTAATTGATTGTTTGCCTCAGGAAACATGGAGCTAAAGCCATCCATTGTCAAGAAAAGATCATTTATAGTCACTCATGCCTAGAAAAGCCTTATTACTCGGTTTAAATGCCTTTATAATCTCATTATTGAATTTATTTTGAATTTTTTTTACATTTTTTGATTAAAACATATTGTAATTGATTGTTTGCCTCGGGAAATATGGAGCGAAAGCCATCCATTGTCAAGAAAAGATCATTTATAGTCACTCATGCCTAGAAAAGCCTTATTACTCGGTTTAAATGCCATTATAATCCCATTATTGAATTTATTTTGAATTGTTTTTACATTTTTTGATTAAAACAGATTGTAATTGATTGTTTGCCTCGGGAAACATGGAGCGAAAGCCATCCATTGTCAAGAAAAGATCATTTATAGTCACTCATGCCTAGAAAAGCCTTATTACTCGGTTTAAATGCCTTTATAATCCCATTATTGAATTTATTTTGAATTCTTTTTACATTTTTTGATTAAAACATATTGTAATTGATTGTTTGCCTCGGGAAACATGGAGCAAAACCCATCCATTGTCATGAATAGATCATTTATAGTCACTTATGCGTAGAAAAGCCTTATTACTCGGTTTAAAAGCTTTTATAATCCAATTATTGAATTTACTTTGAATTGTTTTTAAATTTTATGAATAAAACAGATTGTAATTGATTGTTTGCCTCAGGAAACATGGAGCTAAAGCCATCCATTGTCAAGAAAAGATCATTTATAGTCACTCATGCCTAGAAAAGCCTTATTACTTAGTTTAAATGCCTTTATAATCCCATTATTGAATTTATTTTGAATTGTTTTTACATTTTTGATTAAAACAGATTGTAATTGATTGTTTGTCTCGGGAAATATGGAGCGAAAGCCATCCATTGTCAAGAAAAGATCATTTATAGGCACTCATGCCTATAAAAGCCTTATTTCTCGGTTTAATGGCCTTTATAATCCCATTATTGAATTTATTTTGAATTGTTTTTATATTTTTTGATTAAAACAGATTGTAATTGATTGTTTGCCGTGGGAAACATGGAGCGAAAGCCATCCATTGTCAAGAAAAGATCATTTATAGTCACTCATGCCTAGAAAAGCCTTATTACTCGGTTTAAATGCCTTTATAATCCCATTATTGAATTTATTTTGAATTTTTTTTACATTTTTTGATTAAAACAGATTGTAATTGATTGTTTACCTCGGGAAACATGGAGCGAAAGCCATCCATAGTCAAGAAAAGTTCATTTATAGTCACTTATGCCTAGCAAAGCCTTATTACTCGGTTTAAATGCCTTTATAATCCCTTTATTGAATTTATTTTGAATTGTTTTTACATTTTTTGATTAAAACAGATTGTAATTGATTGTTTGCCTCGGGAAACATGGAGCGAAAGCCATCCATTTTCAAGAAAAGATCATTTATAGTCACTCATGCCTAGAAAAGCCTCATTTCTCGGTTTAAATGCCTTTATAATCCCATTATTGAATTTATTTTTAATTTTTTTTACATTTTTTGATTAAAACATATTGTAATTGTTTGTTTGCCTCGGGAAACATGGAGCAAAACCCATCCATTGTCAAGAATAGATCATTTATAGTCACTTATGCCTAAAAAAGCCTTATTACTCGGTTTAAATGCCTTTATAATCCTATTATTGAATTTATTTTGAATTTTTTTTACATTTTTTGATTAAAACATATTGTAATTGATTGTTTGCCTCGGGAAACATGGAGCGAAAGCCATCCATTGTCAAGAAAAGATCATTTATAGTCACTCATGCCTAGAAAAGCCTTATTACTCGGTTTAAATGCCTTTATAATCCCATTATTGAATTTATTTTGAATTGTTTTTATATTTTTTGATTAAAACAGATTGTAATTGATTGTTTGCCGTGGGAAACATGGAGCGAAAGCCATCCATTGTCAAGAAAAGATCATTTATAGTCACTCATGCCTAGAAAAGCCTTATTACTCGGTTTAAATGCCTTTATAATCCCATTATTGAATTTATTTTGAATTTTTTTTACATTTTTTGATTAAAACAGATTGTAATTGATTGTTTACCTCGGGAAACATGGAGCGAAAGCGATCCATTGTCAAGAAAAGATCATTTATAGTCACTCATGCCTAGAAAAGCCTTATTACTCGGTTTAAATGCCTTTATAATCCCATTATTGAATTTATTTTGAATTTGTTTTACATTTTTTGATTAAAACATATTGTAATTGATTGTTTGCCTCGGGAAACATGGAGCAAAACCCATCCATTGTCAAGAATAGATCATTTATAGTCACTCATGCCTAGAAAAGCCTTATTACTCGGTTTAAATGCCTTTATAATCCCATTATTGAATTTATTTTGAATTGTTTTTATATTTTTTGATTAAAACAGATTGTAATTGATTGTTTGCCGTGGGAAACATGGAGCGAAAGCCATCCATTGTCAAGAAAAGATCATTTATAGTCACTCATGCCTACAAAAGCCTTATTACTCGGTTTAAATGCCTTTATAATCCCATTATTGAATTTATTTTGAATTTTTTTTACATTTTTTGATTAAAACAGATTGTAATTGATTGTTTACCTCGGGAAACATGGAGCGAAAGCCATCCATAGTCAAGAAAAGTTCATTTATAGTCACTTATGCCTAGCAAAGCCTTATTACTCGGTTTAAATGCCTTTATAATCCAATTATTGAATTTATTTTGAATTTTTTTTACATTTTTTGATTAAAACATATTGTAATTGATTGTTTGCCTCGGGAAACATGGAGCAAAACCCATCCATTGTCAAGAATAGATCATTTATAGTCACTCATGCCTAGAAAAGCCTTATTACTCGGTTTAAATGCTTTTATAATCCCATTATTGAATTTATTTTGAATTTTTTTTACATTTTTTGATTAAAACAGATTGTAATTGATTGTTTGCCTCGGGAAACATGGAGCGGAAGCCATCCATAGTCAAGAAAAGTTCATTTATAGTCACTTATACCTAGCAAAGCCTTATTACTCGATTTAAATGCCTTTATAATCCCTTTATTGAATTTATTTTGAATTGTTTTTACATTTTTTGATTAAAACAGATTGTAATTGATTGTTTGCCTCGGGAAACATGGAGCGAAAGCCATCCATTGTCAAGAAAAGATCATTTATAGTCACTCATGCCTAGAAAAGCCTTATTACTCGGTTTAAATGCCTTTATAATCCCATTATTGAATTTATTTTGAATTGTTTTTATATTTTTTGATTAAAACAGATTGTAATTGATTGTTTGCCGTGGGAAACATGGAGCGAAAGCCATCCATTGTCAAGAAAAGATCATTTATAGTCACTCATGCCTAGAAAAGCCTTATTACTCGGTTTAAATGCCTTTATAATCCCATTATTGAATTTATTTTGAATTGTTTTTACATTTTTTGATTAAAACAGATTGTAATTGATTGTTTGCCTCGGGAAATATGGAGCGAAAGCCATCCATTGTCAAGAAAAGATCATTTATAGTCACTCATGCCTAGAAAAGCCTTATTACTCGGTTTAAATGCCTTTATAATCCCACTATTGAATTTATTTTGAATTTTTTTTACATTTTTTGATTAAAACAGATTGTAATTGATTGTTTGCCTCGAGAAACATGGAGCGAAAGCCATCCATTGTCAAGAAAAGATCATTTATAGCCACTCATGCCTAGAAAAGCCTTATTACTCGGTTTAAATGCCTTTATAATCCCATTATTGAATTTATTTTGAATTGTTTTTATATTTTTTGATTAAAACAGATTGTAATTGATTGTTTGCCGTGGGAAACATGGAGCGAAAGCCATCCATTGTCAAGAAAAGATCATTTATAGCCACTCATGCCTAAAAAAGCCTTATTACTCGGTTTAAATGCCTTTATAATCCCATTATTGAATTTATTTTGAATTTTTTTTACATTTTTTGATTAAAACAGATTGTAATTGATTGTTTACCTCGGCAAATATGGAGCGAAAGCCATCCATTGCCAAGAAAAGATCATTTATAGTCACTCATGCCTAGAAAAGCCTTATTACTCGGTTTAAATGCCTTTATAATCCCATTATTGAATTTATTTTGAATTGTTTTTATATTTTTTGATTAAAACAGATTGTAATTGATTGTTTGCCGTGGGAAACATGGAGCGAAAGCCATCCATTGTCAAGAAAAGATCATATATAGTCACTCATGCCTAGAAAAGCCTTATTACTCGGTTTAAATGCCTTTATAGTCCCATTATTGAATTTATTTTGAATTTTTTTTACATTTTTTGATTAAAACAGATTGTAATTGATTGTTTGCCTCGAGAAACATGGAGCGAAAGCCATCCATTGTCAAGAAAAGATCATTTATAGCCACTCATGCCTAGAAAAGCCTTATTACTCGGTTTAAATGCCTTTATAATCCCATTATTGAATTTATTTTGAATTTTTTTTACATTTTTTGATTAAAACAGATTGTAATTGATTGTTTGCCTCGGGAAACATGGAGCGGAAGCCATCCATAGTCAAGAAAAGTTCATTTATAGTCACTTATACCTAGCAAAGCCTTATTACTCGATTTAAATGCCTTTATAATCCCTTTATTGAATTTATTTTGAATTGTTTTTACATTTTTTGATTAAAACAGATTGTAATTGATTGTTTGCCTCGGGAAACATGGAGCGAAAGCCATCCATTGTCAAGAAAAGATCATTTATAGTCACTCATGCCTAGAAAAGCCTTATTACTCGGTTTAAATGCCTTTATAATCCCATTATTGAATTTATTTTGAATTGTTTTTATATTTTTTGATTAAAACAGATTGTAATTGATTGTTTGCCGTGGGAAACATGGAGCGAAAGCCATCCATTGTCAAGAAAAGATCATTTATAGTCACTCATGCCTAGAAAAGCCTTATTACTTAGTTTAAATGCCTTTATAATCCCATTATTGAATTTATTTTGAATTGTTTTTACATTTTTGAGTAAAACAGATTGTAATTGATTGTTTGCCTCGGGAAATATGGAGCGAAAGCCATCCATTGTCAAGAAAAGATCATTTATAGGCACTCATGCCTAGAAAAGCCTTCTTTCTCGGTTTAATGGCCTTTATAATCCCATTATTGAATTTATTTTGAATTGTTTTTACATTTTTTGATTAAAACAGATTGTAATTGATTGTTTGCCTCGGGAAACATGGAGCGAAAGCCATCCATTGTCAAGAAAAGATCATTTATAGCCACTCATGCCTAGAAAAGCCTTATTACTCGGTTTAAATGCCTTTATAATCCCATTATTGAATTTATTTTGAATTGTTTTTATATTTTTTGATTAAAACAGATTGTAATTGATTGTTTGCCGTGGGAAACATGGAGCAAAAGCCATCCATTGTCAAGAAAACATCATTTATAGCCACTCATGCCTAGAAAAGCCTTATTACTCGGTTTAAATGCCTTTATAATCCCATTATTGAATTTATTTTGAATTTTTTTTACATTTTTTGATTAAAACATATTGTAATTGATTGTTTGCCTCAGGAAACATGGAGCAAAAGCCATCCATTGTCAAGAATAGATCATTTATAGTCACTCATGCCTAGAAAAGCCTTATTACTCGGTTTAAATGCTTTTATAATCCCATTATTGAATTTATTTTGAATTGTTATTACATTTTTTGATTAAAACAGATTGTAATTGATTGTTTGCCTCGGGAAACATGGAGCGAAAGCCATCCATTGTCAAGAAAAGTTCATTTATAGTCACTCATGCCTAGAAAAGCCTTATTACTCGGTTTAAATGCCTTTATAATCCCATTATTGAAGTTATTTTGAATTGTTTTTATATTTTTTGATTAAAACAGATTGTAATTGATTGTTTGCCTTGGGAAACATGGAGCGAAAGCCATCCATCGTCAAGAAAAGTTCATTTATAGTCTCTCATGCCTAGAAAAGCCTTAATACTCGTTTTAAATACTTTTATAATCCCATAATTGAATTTAATTTTAATCTTTTTACATTTTTTGATTAAAACAGATTCTAATTGATTGTTTGCCTCGGGAAACGTGGAGTGAAAGCAATCCATTGTCAAGAAAAGATCATTTATAGTCACTCATGCCTAGAAAAGCCTTATTACTCGGTTTAAATGCCTTTATAATCCCATTATTGAATTTATTTTGAATTTTTTTTACATTTTTTGATTAAAACAGATTGTAATTGATTGTTTGCCTCGGGAAACATGGAGCGAAAGCCATCCATAGTGAAGAAAAGTTCATTTATAGTCACTTATGCCTAGCAAAGCCTTATTACTCGGTTTAAATGCCTTTATAATCCCATTATTGAATTTATTTTGAATTGTTTTTACATTTTTTGATTAAAACAGATTGTAATTGATTGTTTGCCTCGGGAAACATGGAGCGAAAGCCATCCATTGTCAAGAAAAGATCATTTATAGTCACTCATGCCTAGAAAAGCCTTATTGCTCGGTTTAAATGCCTTTATAATCCCATTATTGAATTTATTTTGAATTGTTTTTATATTTTTTGATTAAAACAGATTGTAATTGATTGTTTGCCGTGGGAAACATGGAGCGAAAGCCATCCATTGTCAAGAAAAGATCATTTATAGCCACTCATGCCTAGAAAAGCCTTATTACTCGGTTTAAATGCCTTTATAATCCCATTATTGAATTTATTTTGAATTTTTTTTACATTTTTTGATTAAAACAGATTGTAATTGATTGTTTACCTCGGGAAATATGGAGCGAAAGCCATCCATTGCCAAGAAAAGATCATTTATAGTCACTCATGCCTAGAAAAGCCTTATTACTCGGTTTAAATGCCTTTATAATCCCATTATTGAATTTATTTTGAATTGTTTTTACATTTTTTGATTAAAACAAATTGTAATTGATTGTTTGCCTCGGGAAACATGGAGCGAAAGCCATCCATTGCCAAGAAAAGATCATTTATAGCCACGTATGCCTAGAAAAGCCTTATTACTCGATTTAAATGCCTTTATAATCCCGTTATTGACTTTATTTTGAATTGTTTTTATATTTTTTTATTAAAACAGATTGTAATTGATTTTTTGCCGCGGGAAACATGGAGCGAAAGCCATCCATTGTCAAGAAAAGATCATTTATAGTCACTCATGCCTAGAAAAGCCTTATTACTCGGTTTAAATGCCTTTATAATCCCACTATTGAATTTATTTTGAATTTTTTTTACATTTTTTGATTAAAACAGATTGTAATTGATTGTTTGCCTCGAGAAACATGGAGCGAAAGCCATCCATTGTCAAGAAAAGATCATTTATAGCCACTCATGCCTAGAAAAGCCTTAATACTCGGTTTAAATGCCTTTATAATCCCATTATTGAATTTATTTTGAATTGTTTTTATATTTTTTGATTAAAACAGATTGTAATTGATTGTTTGCCGTGGGAAACATGGAGCGAAAGCCATCCATTGTCAAGAAAAGATCATTTATAGCCACTCATGCCTAAAAAAGCCTTATTACTCGGTTTAAATGCCTTTATAATCCCATTATTGAATTTATTTTGAATTTTTTTTACATTTTTTGATTAAAACAGATTGTAATTGATTGTTTACCTCGGCAAATATGGAGCGAAAGCCATCCATTGCCAAGAAAAGATCATTTATAGTCACTCATGCCTAGAAAAGCCTTATTACTCGGTTTAAATGCCTTTATAATCCCATTATTGAATTTATTTTGAATTGTTTTTACATTTTTTGATTAAAACAGATTGTAATTGATTGTTTGCCTCGAGAAACATGGAGCGAAAGCCATCCATTGTCAAGAAAAGATCATTTATAGTCACTCATGCCTAGAAAAGCCTTATTACTCGGTTTAAATGCCTTTATAATCCCATTATTGAATTTATTTTGAATTGTTTTTATATTTTTTGATTAAAACAGATTGTAAATGATTGTTTGCCGTGGGAAACATGGAGCGAAAGCCATCCATTGTCAAGAAAAGATCATTTATAGCCACTCATGCCTAGAAAAGCCTTATTACTCGGTTTAAATGCCTTTATAATCCCATTATTGAATTTATTTTGAATTTTTTTTACATTTTTTGATTAAAACAGATTGTAATTGATTGTTTGCCGTGGGAAACATGGAGCGAAAGCCATCCATTGTCAAGAAAAGATCATTTATAGTCACTCATGCCTAGAAAAGCCTTATTACTCGGTTTAAATGCCTTTATAATCCCATTATTGAATTTATTTTGAATTTTTTTTACATTTTTTGATTAAAACAGATTGTAATTGATTGTTTGCCTCGAGAAACATGGAGCGAAAGCCATCCATTGTCAAGAAAAGATCATTTATAGCCACTCATGCCTAGAAAAGCCTTATTACTCGGTTTAAATGCCTTTATAATCCCATTATTGAATTTATTTTGAATTTTTTTTTACATTTTTTGATTAAAACAGATTGTAATTGATTGTTTGCCGTGGGAAACATGGAGCGAAAGCCATCCATTGTCAAGAAAAGATCATTTATAGTCACTCATGCCTAGAAAAGCCTTATTACTCGGTTTAAATGCCTTTATAATCCCATTATTGAATTTATTTTGAATTTTTTTTACATTTTTTGATTAAAACAGATTGTAATTGATTGTTTGCCTCGAGAAACATGGAGTGAAAGCCATCCATTGTCAAGAAAAGATCATTTATAGCCACTCATGCCTAGAAAAGCCTTATTACTCGGTTTAAATGCCTTTATAATCCCATTATTGAATTTATTTTGAATTATTTTTATATTTTTTGATTAAAACAGATTGTAATTGATTGTTTGCCGTGGGAAACATGGAGCGAAAGCCATCCATTGTCAAGAAAAGATCATTTATAGCCACTCATGCCTAGAAAAGCCTTATTACTCGGTTTAAATGCCTTTATAATCCCATTATTGAATTTATTTTGAATTTTTTTTACATTTTTTGATTAAAACAGATCGTAATTGATTGTTTACCTCGGCAAATATGGAGCGAAAGCCATCCATTGCCAAGAAAAGATCATTTATAGTCACTCATGCCTAGAAAAGCCTTATTACTCGGTTTAAATGCCTTTATAATCCCATTATTGAATTTATTTTGAATTGTTTTTACATTTTTTGATTAAAACAGATTGTAATTGATTGTTTGCCTCGAGAAACATGGAGCGAAAGCCATCCATTGTCAAGAAAAGATCATTTATAGCCACTCATGCCTAGAAAAGCCTTATTACTCGGTTTAAATGCCTTTATAATCCCATTATTGAATTTATTTTGAATTGTTTTTATATTTTTTGATTAAAACAGATTGTAATTGATTGTTTGCCGTGGGAAACATGGAGCGAAAGCCATCCATTGTCAAGAAAAGATCATTTATAGCCACTCATGCCTAGAAAAGCCTTATTACTCGGTTTAAATGCCTTTATAATCCCATTATTGAATTTATTTTGAATTGTTTTTACATTTTTTGATTAAAACAAATTGTAATTGATTGTTTGCCTCGGGAAACATGGAGCGAAAGCCATCCATTGTCAAGAAAAGATCATTTATAGCCACTCATGCCTAGAAAAGCCTTATTACTCGGTTTAAATGCCTTTATAATCCCATTATTGAATTTATTTTGAATTTTTTTTACATTTTTTGATTAAAACAGATTGTAATTGATTGTTTACCTCGGCAAATATGGAGCGAAAGCCATCCATTGCCAAGAAAAGATCATTTATAGTCACTCATGCCTAGAAAAGCCTTATTACTCGGTTTAAATGCCTTTATAATCCCATTATTGAATTTATTTTGAATTGTTTTTACATTTTTTGATTAAAACAAATTGTAATTGATTGTTTGCCTCGGGAAACATGGAGCGAAAGCCATCCATTGTCAAGAAAAGATCATTTATAGCCACTCATGCCTAGAAAAGCCTTATTACTCGGTTTAAATGCCTTTATAATCCCGCTATTGAATTTATTTTGAATTTTTTTTATATTTTTTGATTAAAACAGATTGTAATTGATTGTTTGCCGTGGGAAACATGGAGCGAAAGCCATCCATTGTCAAGAAAAGATCATTTATAGTCACTCATGCCTAGAAAAGCCTTATTACTCGGTTTAAATGCCTTTATAATCCCATTATTGAATTTATTTTGAATTTTTTTTACATTTTTTGATTAAAACAGATTGTAATTGATTGTTTGCCTCGAGAAACATGGAGCGAAAGCCATCCATTGTCAATAAAAGATCATTTATAGCCACTCATGCCTAGAAAAGCCTTATTACTCGGTTTAAATGCCTTTATAATCCCATTATTGAATTTATTTTGAATTGTTTTTATATTTTTTGATTAAAACAGATTGTAATTGATTGTTTGCCGTGGGAAACATGGAGCGAAAGCCATCCATTGTCAAGAAAAGATCATTTATAGCCACTCATGCCTAGAAAAGCCTTATTACTCGGTTTAAATGCCTTTATAATCCAATTATTGAATTTATTTTGAATTTTTTTTACATTTTTTGATTAAAACATATTGTAATTGATTGTTTACCTCGGCAAATATGGAGCGAAAGCCATCCATTGCCAAGAAAAGATCATTTATAGTCACTCATGCCTAGAAAAGCCTTATTACTCGGTTTAAAAGCCTTTATAATCCCATTATTGAATTTATTTTGAATTGTTTTTACATTTTTTGATTAAAACAGATTGTAATTGATTTTTTGCCTCGAGAAACATGGAGCGAAAGCCATCCATTGTCAAGAAAAGATCATTTATAGTCACTCATGCCTAGAAAAGCCTTATTACTCGATTTAAATGCCTTTATAATCCCATTATTGAATTTATTTTGAATTGTTTTTATATTTTTTGATTAAAACAGATTGTAATTGATTGTTTGCCGTGGGAAACATGGAGCGAAAGCCATCCATTGTCAAGAAAAGATCATTTATAGCCACTCATGCCTAGAAAAGCCTTATTACTCGGTTTAAATGCCTTTATAATCCCATTATTGAATTTATTTTGAATTTTTTTTACATTTTTTGATTAAAACAGATTGTAATTGATTGTTTGCCGTGGGAAACATGGAGCGAAAGCCATCCATTGTCAAGAAAAGATCATATATAGTCACTCATGCCTAGAAAAGCCTTATTACTCGGTTTAAATGCCTTTATAGTCCCATTATTGAATTTATTTTGAATTTTTTTTACATTTTTTGATTAAAACAGATTGTATTTGATTGTTTGCCTCGAGAAACATGGAGCGAAAGCCATCCATTGTCAAGAAAAGATCATTTATAGCCACTCATGCCTAGAAAAGCCTTATTACTCGGTTTAAATGCCTTTATAATCCCATTATTGAATTTATTTTTAATTTTTTTTACATTTTTTGATTAAAACAGATTGTAATTGATTGTTTGCCTTGGGAAACATGGAGCGAAAGCCATCCATTGCCAAGAAAAGATCATTTATAGCCACTCATGCCTAGAAAAGCCTTATTACTCGGTTTAAATGCCTTTATAATCCCATTATTGAATTTATTTTGAATTTTTTTTACATTTTTTGATTAAAACAGATTGTAATTGATTGTTTGCCTCGAGAAACATGGAGCGAAAGCCATCCATTGTCAAGAAAAGATCATTTATAGCCACTCATGCCTAGAAAAGCCTTATTACTCGGTTTAAATGCCTTTATAATCCCATTATTGAATTTATTTTGAATTGTTTTTATATTTTTTGATTAAAACAGATTGTAATTGATTGTTTGCCGTGGGAAACATGGAGCGAAAGCCATCCATTGTCAAGAAAAGATCATTTATAGCCACTCATGCCTAGAAAAGCCTTATTACTCGGTTTAAATGCCTTTATAATCCCATTATTGAATTTATTTTGAATTTTTTTTACATTTTTTGATTAAAACAGATTGTAATTGATTGTTTACCTCGGCAAATATGGAGCGAAAGCCATCCATTGCCAAGAAAAGATCATTTGTAGTCACTCATGCCTAGAAAAGCCTTATTACTCGGTTTAAATGCCTTTATAATCCCATTATTGAATTTATTTTGAATTGTTTTTATATTTTTTGATTAAAACAGATTGTAATTGATTGTTTGCCGTGGGAAACATGGAGCGAAAGCCATCCATTGTCAAGAAAAGATCATTTATAGCCACTCATGCCTAGAAAAGCCTTATTACTCGGTTTAAATGCCTTTATAATCCCATTATTGAATTTATTTTGAATTTTTTTTACATTTTTTGATTAAAACAGATTGTAATTGATTGTTTGCCGTGGGAAACATGGAGCGAAAGCCATCCATTGTCAAGAAAAGATCATATATAGTCACTCATGCCTAGAAAAGCCTTATTACTCGGTTTAAATGCCTTTATAGTCCCATTATTGAATTTATTTTGAATTTTTTTTACATTTTTTGATTAAAACAGATTGTAATTGATTGTTTGCCTCGAGAAACATGGAGCGAAAGCCATCCATTGTCAAGAAAAGATCATTTATAGCCACTCATGCCTAGAAAAGCCTTATTACTCGGTTTAAATGCCTTTATAATCCCATTATTGAATTTATTTTTAATTTTTTTTACATTTTTTGATTAAAACAGATTGTAATTGATTGTTTGCCGTGGGAAACATGGAGCGAAAGCCATCCATTGTCAAGAAAAGATCATTTATAGTCACTCATGCCTAGAAAAGCCTTATTACTCGGTTTAAATGCCTTTATAATCCCATTATTGAATTTATTTTGAATTTTTTTTACATTTTTTGATTAAAACAGATTGTAATTGATTGTTTGCCTCGAGAAACATGGAGCGAAAGCCATCCATTGTCAAGAAAAGATCATTTATAGCCACTCATGCCTAGAAAAGCCTTATTACTCGGTTTAAATGCCTTTATAATCCCATTATTGAATTTATTTTGAATTGTTTTTATATTTTTTGATTAAAACAGATTGTAATTGATTGTTTGCCGTGGGACACATGGAGCGAAAGCCATCCATTGTCAAGAAAAGATCATTTATAGCCACTCATGCCTAGAAAAGCCTTATTACTCGGTTTAAATGCCTTTATAATCCCATTATTGAATTTATTTTGAATTTTTTTTACATTTTTTGATTAAAACAGATTGTAATTGATTGTTTACCTCGGCAAATATGGAGCGAAAGCCATCCATTGCCAAGAAAAGATCATTTGTAGTCACTCATGCCTAGAAAAGCCTTATTACTCGGTTTAAATGCCTTTATAATCCCATTATTGAATTTATTTTGAATTGTTTTTATATTTTTTGATTAAAACAGATTGTAATTGATTGTTTGCCGTGGGAAACATGGAGCGAAAGCCATCCATTGTCAAGAAAAGATCATTTATAGCCACTCATGCCTAGAAAAGCCTTATTACTCGGTTTAAATGCCTTTATAATCCCATTATTGAATTTATTTTGAAATTTTTTTACATTTTTTGATTAAAACAGATTGTAATTGATTGTTTGCCGTGGGAAACATGGAGCGAAAGCCATCCATTGTCAAGAAAAGATCATATATAGTCACTCATGCCTAGAAAAGCCTTATTACTCGGTTTAAATGCCTTTATAGTCCCATTATTGAATTTATTTTGAATTTTTTTTACATTTTTTGATTAAAACAGATTGTAATTGATTGTTTGCCTCGAGAAACATGGAGCGAAAGCCATCCATTGTCAAGAAAAGATCATTTATAGCCACTCATGCCTAGAAAAGCCTTATTACTCGGTTTAAATGCCTTTATAATCCCATTATTGAATTTATTTTTAATTTTTTTTACATTTTTTGATTAAAACAGATTGTAATTGATTGTTTGCCGTGGGAAACATGGAGCGAAAGCCATCCATTGTCAAGAAAAGATCATTTATAGTCACTCATGCCTAGAAAAGCCTTATTACTCGGTTTAAATGCCTTTATAATCCCATTATTGAATTTATTTTGAATTTTTTTTACATTTTTTGATTAAAACAGATTGTAATTTATTGTTTGCCTCGAGAAACATGGAGCGAAAGCCATCCATTGTCAAGAAAAGATCATTTATAGCCACTCATGCCTAGAAAAGCCTTATTACTCGGTTTAAATGCCTTTATAATCCCATTATTGAATTTATTTTGAATTGTTTTTATATTTTTTGATTAAAACAGATTGTAATTGATTGTTTGCCGTGGGAAACATGGAGCGAAAGCCATCCATTGTCAAGAAAATGATCATTTATAGCCACTCATGCCTAGAAAAGCCTTATTACTCGGTTTAAATGCCTTTATAATCCCATTATTGAATTTATTTTGAATTTTTTTTACATTTTTTGATTAAAACAGATTGTAATTGATTGTTTACCTCGGCAAATATGGAGCGAAAGCCATCCATTGCCAAGAAAAGATCATTTGTAGTCACTCATGCCTAGAAAAGCCTTATTACTCGGTTTAAATGCCTTTATAATCCCATTATTGAATTTATTTTGAATTGTTTTTACATTTTTTGATTAAAACAGATTGTAATTGATTGTTTGCCTCGAGAAACATGGAGCGAAAGCCATCCATTGTCAAGACAAGATCATTTATAGTCACTCATGCCTAGAAAAGCCTTATTACTCGGTTTAAATGCCTTTATAATCCCATTATTGAATTTATTTTGAATTGTTTTTATATTTTTTGATTAAAACAGATTGTAATTGATTGTTTGCCGTGGGAAACATGAGCGAAAGCCATCCATTGTCAAGAAAAGATCATTTATAGCCACTCATGCCTAGAAAAGCCTTATTACTCGGTTTAAATGCCTTTATAATCCCATTATTGAATTTATTTTGAATTTTTTTTACATTTTTTGATTAAAGCATATTGTAATTGATTGTTTACCTCGGGAACTATGGAGCGAAAGCCATCCATTGCCAAGAAAAGATCATTTATAGTCACTCATGCCTAGAAAAGCCTTATTACTCGGTTTAAATGCCTTTATAATCCCATTATTGAATTTATTTTGAATTGTTTTTACATTTTTTGTTTAAAACAAATTGTAATTGATTGTTTGCCTCGGGAAACATGGAGCGAAAGCCATCCATTGTCAAGAAAAGATCATTTATAGCCACTCATGCCTAGAAAAGCCTTATTACTCGGTTTAAATGCCTTTATAATCCCGTTATTGAATTTATTTTGAATTATTTTTATATTTTTTGGTTAAAACATATTGTAATTGATTGTTTGCCGTGGGAAACATGGAGCGAAAGCCATCCATTGTCAAGAAAAGATCATTTATAGTCACTCATGCCTAGAAAAGCCTTATTACTCGGTTTAAATGCCTTTATAATCCCATTATTGAATTTATTTTGAATTTTTTTTATATTTTTTTATTAAAACAGATTGTAATTGATTGTTTGCCTCGAGAAACATGGAGCGAAAGCCATCCATTGTCAAGAAAAGATCATTTATAGCCACTCATGCCTAGAAAAGCCTTATTACTCGGTTTAAATGCCTTTATAATCCCATTATTGAATTTATTTTGAATTGTTTTTATTTTTTTGATTAAAACAGATTGTAATTGATTGTTTGCCGTGGGAAACATGGAGCGAAAGCCATCCATTGTCAAGAAAAGATCATTTATAGCCACTCATGCCTAGAAAAGCCTTATTACTCGGTTTAAATGCCTTTATAATCCCATTATTGAATTTATTTTGAATTTTTTTTACATTTTTTGATTAAAACAGATTGTAATTGATTGTTTACCTCGGCAAATATGGAGCGAAAGCCATCCATTGCCAAGAAAAGATCATTTATAGTCACTCATGCCTAGAAAAGCCTTATTACTCGGTTTAAAAGCCTTTATAATCCCATTATTGAATTTATTTTGAATTGTTTTTACATTTTTTGATTAAAACAGATTGTAATTGATTTTTTGCCTCGAGAAACATGGAGCGAAAGCCATCCATTGTCAAGAAAAGATCATTTATAGTCACTCATGCCTAGAAAAGCCTTATTACTCGGTTTAAATGCCTTTATAATCCCATTATTGAATTTATTTTGAATTGTTTTTATATTTTTTGATTAAAACAGATTGTAATTGATTGTTTGCCGTGGGAAACATGGAGCAAAAGCCATCCATTGTCAAGAAAAGATCATTTATAGCCACTCATGCCTAGAAAAGCCTTATTACTCGGTTTAAATGCCTTTATAATCCCATTATTGAATTTATTTTGAATTTTTTTTACATTTTTTGATTAAAACAGATTGTAATTGATTGTTTGCCGTGGGAAACATGGAGCGAAAGCCATCCATTGTCAAGAAAAGATCATATATAGTCACTCATGCCTAGAAAAGCCTTATTACTCGGTTTAAATGCCTTTATAGTCCCATTATTGAATTTATTTTGAATTTTTTTTACATTTTTTGATTAAAACAGATTGTAATTGATTGTTTGCCTCGAGAAACATGGAGCGAAAGCCATCCATTGTCAAGAAAAGATCATTTATAGCCACTCATGCCTAGAAAAGCCTTATTACTCGGTTTAAATGCCTTTATAATCCCGTTATTGAATTTATTTTGAATTATTTTTATATTTTTTGGTTAAAACATATTGTAATTGATTGTTTGCCGTGGGAAACATGGAGCGAAAGCCATCCATTGTCAAGAAAAGATCATTTATAGTCACTCATGCCTAGAAAAGCCTTATTACTCGGTTTAAATGCCTTTATAATCCCATTATTGAATTTATTTTGAATTTTTTTTACATTTTTTGATTAAAACAGATTGTAATTGATTGTTTGCCTCGAGAAACATGGAGCGAAAGCCATCCATTGTCAAGAAAAGATCATTTATAGCCACTCATGCCTAGAAAAGCCTTATTACTCGGTTTAAATGCCTTTATAATCCCATTATTGAATTTATTTTGAATTGTTTTTATTTTTTTGATTAAAACAGATTGTAATTGATTGTTTGCCGTGGGAAACATGGAGCGAAAGCCATCCATTGTCAAGAAAAGATCATTTATAGCCACTCATGCCTAGAAAAGCCTTATTACTCGGTTTAAATGCCTTTATAATCCCATTATTGAATTTATTTTGAATTTTTTTTACATTTTTTGATTAAAACAGATTGTAATTGATTGTTTACCTCGGGAAATATGGAGCGAAAGCCATCCATTGCCAAGAAAAGATCATTTATAGTCACTCATGCCTAGAAAAGCCTTATTACTCGGTTTAAATGCCTTTATAATCCCATTATTGAATTTATTTTGAATTGTTTTTACATTTTTTGATTAAAACAGATTGTAATTGATTGTTTGCCTCGAGAAACATGGAGCGAAAGCCATCCATTGTCAAGAAAAGATCATTTATAGCCACTCATGCCTAGAAAAGCCTTATTACTCGGTTTAAATGCCTTTATAATCCCATTATTGAATTTATTTTGAATTGTTTTTATATTTTTTGATTAAAAAAGATTGTAATTGATTGTTTGCCATGGGAAACATGGAGCGAAAGCCATCCATTGTCAAGAAAAGATCGTTTATAGTCACTCATGCCTAGAAAAGCCTTATTACTCGGTTTAAAAGCCTTTATAATCCCGTTATTGAATTTATTTTGAATTGTTTTTATATTTTTTGATTAAAACAGATTGTAATTGATTGTTTGCCATGGGAAACATGGAGTGAAAGCCATCCATAGTCAAGAAAAGTTCATTTATAGTCACTTATGCCTAGCAAAGCCTTATTACTCGGTTTAAATGCCTTTATAATCCCATTATTGAATTTATTTTGAATTGTTTTTATATTTTTTGATTAAAACAGACTGTAATTGATTGTTTGCCGTGGGAAACATGGAGCGAAAGCCATCCATTGTCAAGAAAAGATCATTTATAGCCACTCATGCCTAGAAAAGCCTTATTACTCGGTGTAAATGCCTTTATAATCCCATTATTGAATTTATTTTGAATTTTTTTTACATTTTTTGATTAAAACAGATTGTAATTGATTGTTTGCCGTGGGAAACATGGAGCGAAAGCCATCCATTGTTAAGAAAAGATCATATATAGTCACTCATGCCTAGAAAAGCCTTATTACTCGGTTTAAATGCCTTTATAATCCCATTATTGAATTTATTTTGAATTTTTTTTACATTTTTTGATTAAAACAGATTGTAATTGATTGTTTGCCTCGAGAAACATGGAGCGAAAGCCATCCATTGTCAAGAAAAGATCATTTATAGCCACTCATGCCTAGAAAAGCCTTATTACTCGGTTTAAATGCCTTTATAATCCCATTATTGAATTTATTTTTAATTTTTTTTACATTTTTTGATTAAAACAGATTGTAATTGATTGTTTGCCGTGGGAAACATGGAGCGAAAGCCATCCATTGTCAAGAAAAGATCATTTATAGTCACTCATGCCTAGAAAAGCCTTATTACTCGGTTTAAATGCCTTTATAATCCCATTATTGAATTTATTTTGAATTTTTTTTACATTTTTTGATTAAAACAGATTGTAATTGATTGTTTGCCTCGAGAAACATGGAGCGAAAGCCATCCATTGTCAAGAAAAGATCATTTATAGCCACTCATGCCTAGAAAAGCCTTATTACTCGGTTTAAATGCCTTTATAATCCCATTATTGAATTTATTTTGAATTGTTTTTATATTTTTTGATTAAAACAGATTGTAATTGATTGTTTGCCGTGGGAAACATGGAGCGAAAGCCATCCATTGTCAAGAAAAGATCATTTATAGCCACTCATGCCTAGAAAAGCCTTATTACTCGGTTTAAATGCCTTTATAATCCCATTATTGAATTTATTTTGAATTTTTTTTACATTTTTTGATTAAAACAGATTGTAATTGATTGTTTACCTCGGGAAAGATGGAGCGAAAGCCATCCATTGCCAAGAAAAGATCATTTATAGTCACTCATGCCTAGAAAAGCCTTATTACTCGGTTTAAATGCCTTTATAATCCCATTATTGAATTTATTTTGAATTGTTTTTACATTTTTTGATTAAAACAGATTGTAATTGATTGTTTGCCTCGAGAAACATGGAGCGAAAGCCATCCATTGTCAAGAAAAGATCATTTATAGCCACTCATGCCTAGAAAAGCCTTATTACTCGGTTTAAATGCCTTTATAATCCCATTATTGAATTTATTTTGAATTGTTTTTATATTTTTTGATTAAAACAGATTGTAATTGATTGTTTGCCATGGGAAACATGGAGCGAAAGCCATCCATTGTCAAGAAAAGATCATTTATAGTCACTCATGCCTAGAAAAGCCTTATTACTCGGTTTAAATGCCTTTATAATCCCATTATTGAATTTATTTTCAATTTTTTTTACATTTTTTCATTAAAACAGATTGTAATTGATTGTTTACCTCGGGAAACATGGAGCGAAAGCCATCCATAGTCAAGAAAAGTTCATTTATAGTCACTTATGCCTAGCAAAGCCTTATTACTCGGTTTAAATGCCTTTATAATCCCATTATTGAATTTATTTTGAATTTTTTTTACATTTTTTGATTAAAACATATTGTAATTGATTGTTTGCCTCGGGAAACATGGAGCGAAATCCATCCATTGTCAAGAAAAGATCATTTATAGCCACTCATGCCTAGAAAAGCTTTATTACTCGGTTTAAATGCTTTTATAATCCCATTATTGAATTTATTTTGAATTGTTTTTACATTTTTTGATTAAAACATATTGTAATTGATTGTTTGCCTCGGGAAACATGGAGCGAAAGCCATCCATAGTCAAGAAAAGTTCATTTATAGTCACTTATGCCTAGCAAAGCCTTATTACTCGGTTTAAATGCCTTTATAATCCCATTATTGAAATTATTTTGAATTGTTTTTATATTTTTTGATTAAAACAGATTGTAATTGATTGTTTGCCATGGGAAACATGGAGCGAAAGCCATCCATTGTCAAGAAAAGTTCATTTATAGTCACTTATGCCTAGAAAAGCCTTATTACTCGGTTTAAATGCCTTTATAATCCCATTATTGAAGTTATTTTGAATTGTTTTTATATTTTTTGATTAAAACAGATTGTAATTGATTGTTTGCCTTGGGAAACATGGAGCGAAAGCCATCCATCGTCAAGAAAAGTTCATTTATAGTCACTCATGCCTACAAAAGCCTTAATACTCGTTTTAAATGCTTTTATAACCCCATAATTGAATTTAAGTTGAATCTTTTTACATTTTTTGATTAAAACAGATTCTAATTGATTGTTTGGCTCGGGAAACGTGGAGTGAAAGCCATCCATTGTCAAGAAAAGATCATTTATAGTCACTCATGCCTAGAAAAGCCTTATTACTCGGTTTAAATGCCTTTATAATCGCATTATTGAATTTATTTTGAATTTTTTTTACATTTTTTGATTAAAACAGATTGTAATTGATTGTTTGCCTCGGGAAACATGGAGCGAAAGCCATCCATAGTCAAGAAAAGTTCATTTATAGTCACTTATGCCTAGCAAAGCCTTATTACTCGGTTTAAATGCCTTTATAATCCCATTATTGAATTTATTTTGAATTGTTTTTACATTTTTTGATTAAAACAGATTGTAATTGATTGTTTGCCTCAGGAAACATGGAGTGAAAGCCATCCATTGGCAAGAAAAGATCATTAATAGCCACTCATGCCTAGAAAAGCCTTATTACTCGGTTTAAATGCCTTTATAATCCCATTATTGAATTTATTTTGAATTGTTTTTACATATTTTATTAAAACAGATTGTAATTGATTGTTTGCCTCGGGAAAAATGGAGCGAAAACCATCCATTGTCAAGAAAAGATCATTTATAGTCACTCATGCCTAGAAAAGCCTTATTACTCGGTTTAAATGCCTTTATAATCCCATTATTGATTTTATTTTGAATTTTTTTTACATTTTTTTATTAAAACAGATTGTAATTGATTGTTTACCTCGGGAAACATGGAGCGAAAGCCATCCATAGTCAAGAAAAGTTCATTTACAGTCACTTATACCTAGCAAAGCCTTATTACTCGGTTTAAATGCCTTTATAATCCCATTATTGAATTTATTTTGAATTTTTTTTACATTTTTTGATTAAAACATATTGTAATTGATTGTTTGCCTCGGGAAACATGGAGCAAAACCCATCCATTGTCAAGAATAGATCATTTATAGTCACTCATGCCTAGAAAAGCCTTATTACTCGGTTTAAATGCTTTTATAATCCCATTATTGAATTTATTTTGAATTGTTTTTACATTTTTTGATTAAAACAGATTG
The DNA here is from genome assembly GCF_053813885.1 of Theobroma cacao. Lineage (NCBI taxonomy): Eukaryota > Viridiplantae > Streptophyta > Magnoliopsida > Malvales > Malvaceae > Theobroma > Theobroma cacao. The sequence goes on along the minus strand of NC_142645.1, from coordinate 27,409,789 downwards.
TAATTGATTGTTTGCCTCGGGAAACATGGAGCCAAACCCATCCATTGTCAAGAATAGATCATTTATAGTCACTTATGCCTAGAAAAGCCTTATTACTCGGTTTAAATGCTTTTATAATCCCATTATTGAATTTATTTTGAATTGTTTTTACATTTTTTGATTAAAACAGATCTTAATTGATTGTTTGCCTCGGGAAACATGGAGCGAAAGCCATCCATTGTCAAGAAAAGATCATTTATAGTCACTCATGCCTCGAAAAGCCTTATTACTTAGTTTAAATGCCTTTATAATCCCATTATTGAATTTATTTTGAATTGTTTTTACATTTTTTGATTAAAACAGATTGTAATTGATTGTTTGCCTCGGGAAATATGGAGCGAAAGCCATCCATTGTCAAGAAAAGATCATTTATAGTCACTCATGCCTAGAAAAGCCTTATTACTCGGTTTAAATGCCTTTATAATCCCATTATTGAATTTATTTTCAATTTTTTTTACATTTTTTGATTAAAACATATTGTAATTGTTTGTTTGCCTCGGGAAACGTGGAGCAAAACCCATCCATTGTCAAGAATAGATCATTTATAGTCACTGATGCCTAAAAAAGCCTTATTACTCGGTTTAAATGCCTTTATAATCCCATTATTGAATTTATTTTGAATTTTTTTTACATTTTTTGATTAAAACAGATTGTAATTGATTGTTTGCCTCGGGAAACATGGAGCGAAAGCCATCCATTTTCAAGAAAAGATCATTTATAGTCACTCATGCCTAGAAAAGCCTCATTTCTCGGTTTAAATGCCTTTATAATCCCATTATTGAATTTATTTTCAATTTTTTTTACATTTTTTGATTAAAACATATTGTAATTGTTTGTTTGCCTCAGGAAACATGGAGCAAAACCCATCCATTGTCAAGAATAGATCATTTATAGTCACTTATGCCTAAAAAAGCCTTATTACTCGGTTTAAATGCCTTTATAATCTCATTATTGAATTTATTTTGAATTTTTTTTACATTTTTTGTTTAAAACATATTGTAATTGATTGTTTGCCTTGGGAAACATGGAGCAAATCCCATCCATTGTCAAGAATAGATCATTTATAGTCACTTATGCCTAGAAAAGCCTTATTACTCGGTTTAAATGCTTTTATAATCCCATTATTGAATTTATTTTGAATTGTTTTTACATTTTTTGATTAAAACAGATCTTAATTGATTGTTTGCCTCGGGAAACATGGAGCTAAAGCCATCCATTGTCAAGAAAAGATCATTTATAGCCACTCATGCCTAGAAAAGCCTTATTACTCGGTTTAAATGCCTTTATAATCCCATTATTTAATTTATTTTGAATTGTTTTTATATTTTTTGATTAAAACAGGTTGTAATTTATTGTTTGCCGTGGGAAACATGGAGCGAAAGCCATCCATTGTCAAGAAAAGATCATTTATAGTCACTCATGCCTAGAAAAGCCTTATTACTCGGTTTAAATGCCTTTATAATCCCATTATTGAATTTATTTTGAATTTTTTTTAAATTTTTTGATTAAAACAGATTGTAATTGATTGTTTACCTCGGGAAACATGGAGCGAAAGCCATCCATAGTCAAGAAAAGTTCATTTATAGTCACTTATGCCTAGCAAAGCCTTATTACTCGGTTTAAATGCCTTTATAATCCCATTATTGAATTTATTTTGAATTTTTTTTACATTTTTTGATTAAAACATATTGTAATTGATTGTTTGCCTCGGGAAACATGGAGCAAAACCCATCCATTGTCAAGAATAGATCATTTATAGTCACTCATGCCTAGAAAAGCCTTATTACTCGGTTTAAATGCTTTTATAATCCCATTATTGAATTTATTTTGAATTTTTTTTACATTTTTTGATTAAAACAGATTGTAATTGATTGTTTGCCTCGGGAAACATGGAGCGAAAGCCATCCATAGTCAAGAAAAGTTCATTTATAGTCACTTATACCTAGCAAAGCCTTATTACTCGATTTACATGCCTTTATAATCCCATTATTGAATTTATTTTGAATTGTTTTTACATTTTTTGATTAAAACAGATTGTAATTGACTGTTTGCCTCGGGAAACATGGAGCGAAATCCATCCATTGTCAAGAAAAGATCATTTATAGCCAGTCATGCCTAGAAAAGCCTTATTACTCGGTTTAAATGCCTTTATAATCCCATTATTGAATTTATTTTGAATTGTTTTTACATTTATTTATTAAAACAGATTGTAATTGATTGTTTGCCTCGGGAAACATGGAGCGAAAGCCATCCATTGTCAAGAAAAGATCATTTATAGTCACTCATGCCTAGAAAAGCCTCATTTCTCGGTTTAAATGCCTTTATAATCCCATTATTGAATTTATTTTCAATTTTTTTTACATTTTTTGATTAAAACATATTGTAATTGTTTGTTTGCCTCGGGAAACATGGAGCAAAACCCATCCATTGTCAAGAATAGATCATTTATAGTCACTTATGCCTAAAAAAGCCTTATTACTCGGTTTAAATGCCTTTATAATCCCATTATTGAATTTATTTTGAATTTGTTTTACATTTTTTGATTAAAACATATTGTAATTGATTGTTTGCATCGGGAAACATGAAGCGAAAGCCATCCATTGTCAAGAAAAGATCATTTATAGTCACTCATGCCTAGAAAAGCCTTATTACTCGGTTTAAATGCCTTTATAATCCCATTATTGAATTTATTTTGAATTTTTTTTACATTTTTTGATTAAAACAGATTGTAATTGATTGTTTGCCTTGGGAAACATGGAGCGAAAGCCATCCATAGTGAAGAAAAGTTCATTTATATTCACTTATGCCTAGCAAAGCCTTATTACTCGGTTTAAATGCCTTTATAATCCCATTATTGAATTTATTTTGAATTGTTTTTACATTTTTTGATTAAAACAGATTGTAATTGATTGTTTGCCTCAGGAAACATGGAGCGAAAGCCATCCATTGTCAAGAAAAGATCATTTATAGTCACTCATGCCTAGAAAAGCCTTATTACTCGGTTTAAATGCCTTTCTAATCCCATTACTGAATTTATTTTGAATTGTTTTTATATTTTTTGATTAAAACAGATTGTAATTGATTGTTTGCCGTGGGAAACATCGAGCGAAAGCCATCCATTGTCAAGAAAAGATCATTTATAGTCACTCATGCCTAGAAAAGCCTTATTACTCGGTTTAAATGCCTTTATAATCCCATTATTGAATTTATTTTGAATTTTTTTTACATTTTTTGATTAAAACAGATTGTAATTGATTGTTTACCTCGGGAAATATGGAGCGAAAGCCATCCATTGTCAAGAAAAGATCATTTATAGTCACTCATGCCTAGAAAAGCCTTATTACTCGGTTTAAATGCCTTTATAATCCCATTATTGAATTTATTTTGAATTCTTTTTACATTTTTTGATTAAAACAGATTGTAATTGATTGTTGGCCTCGGGAAACATGGAGCGAAAGCCATCCATTGTCAAGAAAAGATCATTTATAGCCACTCATGCCTAGAAAAGCCTTATTACTCGGTTTAAATGCCTTTATAATCCCATTATTGAATTTATTTTGAATTGTTTTTATATTTTTTGATTAAAACAGATTGTAATTGATTGTTTGCCGTGGGCAACATGGAGCGAAAGCCATCCATTGTCAAGAAAAGATCATTTATAGTCACTCATGCCTAGAAAAGCCTTATTACTCGGTTTAAATGCCTTTATAATCTCATTATTGAATTTATTTTGAATTTTTTTTACATTTTTTGTTTAAAACATATTGTAATTGATTGTTTGCCTTGGGAAACATGGAGCAAATCCCATCCATTGTCAAGAATAGATCATTTATAGTCACTTATGCCTAGAAAAGCCTTATTACTCGGTTTAAATGCTTTTATAATCCCATTATTGAATTTATTTTGAATTGTTTTTACATTTTTTGATTAAAACAGATCTTAATTGATTGTTTGCCTCGGGAAACATGGAGCTAAAGCCATCCATTGTCAAGAAAAGATCATTTATAGCCACTCATGCCTAGAAAAGCCTTATTACTCGGTTTAAATGCCTTTATAATCCCATTATTTAATTTATTTTGAATTGTTTTTATATTTTTTGATTAAAACAGGTTGTAATTTATTGTTTGCCGTGGGAAACATGGAGCGAAAGCCATCCATTGTCAAGAAAAGATCATTTATAGTCACTCATGCCTAGAAAAGCCTTATTACTCGGTTTAAATGCCTTTATAATCCCATTATTGAATTTATTTTGAATTTTTTTTAAATTTTTTGATTAAAACAGATTGTAATTGATTGTTTACCTCGGGAAACATGGAGCGAAAGCCATCCATAGTCAAGAAAAGTTCATTTATAGTCACTTATGCCTAGCAAAGCCTTATTACTCGGTTTAAATGCCTTTATAATCCCATTATTGAATTTATTTTGAATTTTTTTTACATTTTTTGATTAAAACATATTGTAATTGATTGTTTGCCTCGGGAAACATGGAGCAAAACCCATCCATTGTCAAGAATAGATCATTTATAGTCACTCATGCCTAGAAAAGCCTTATTACTCGGTTTAAATGCTTTTATAATCCCATTATTGAATTTATTTTGAATTTTTTTTACATTTTTTGATTAAAACAGATTGTAATTGATTGTTTGCCTCGGGAAACATGGAGCGAAAGCCATCCATAGTCAAGAAAAGTTCATTTATAGTCACTTATACCTAGCAAAGCCTTATTACTCGATTTACATGCCTTTATAATCCCATTATTGAATTTATTTTGAATTGTTTTTACATTTTTTGATTAAAACAGATTGTAATTGATTGTTTGCCTTGGGAAACATGGAGCGAAATCCATCCATTGTCAAGAAAAGATCATTTATAGCCACTCATGCCTAGAAAAGCCTTATTACTCGGTTTAAATGCCTTTATAATCCCATTATTGAATTTATTTTGAATTGTTTTTACATTTATTTATTAAAACAGATTGTAATTGATTGTTTGCCTCGGGAAACATGGAGCGAAAGCCATCCATTGTCAAGAAAAGATCATTTATAGTCACTCATGCCTAGAAAAGCCTCATTTCTCGGTTTAAATGCCTTTATAATCCCATTATTGAATTTATTTTCAATTTTTTTTACATTTTTTGATTAAAACATATTGTAATTGTTTGTTTGCCTCGGGAAACATGGAGCAAAACCCATCCATTGTCAAGAATAGATCATTTATAGTCACTTATGCCTAAAAAAGCCTTATTACTCGGTTTAAATGCCTTTATAATCCCATTATTGAATTTATTTTGAATTTGTTTTACATTTTTTGATTAAAACATATTGTAATTGATTGTTTGCATCGGGAAACATGAAGCGAAAGCCATCCATTGTCAAGAAAAGATCATTTATAGTCACTCATGCCTAGAAAAGCCTTATTACTCGGTTTAAATGCCTTTATAATCCCATTATTGAATTTATTTTGAATTTTTTTTACATTTTTTGATTAAAACAGATTGTAATTGATTGTTTGCCTTGGGAAACATGGAGCGAAAGCCATCCATAGTGAAGAAAAGTTCAATTATAGTCACTTATGCCTAGCAAAGCCTTATTGCTCGGTTTAAATGCCTTTATAATCCCATTATTGAATTTATTTTGAATTGTTTTTACATTTTTTGATTAAAACAGATTGTAATTGATTGTTTGCCTCAGGAAACATGGAGCGAAAGCCATCCATTGTCAAGAAAAGATCATTTATAGTCACTCATGCCTAGAAAAGCCTTATTACTCGGTTTAAATGCCTTTCTAATCCCATTACTGAATTTATTTTGAATTGTTTTTATATTTTTTGATTAAAACAGATTGTAATTGATTGTTTGCCGTGGGAAACATCGAGCGAAAGCCATCCATTGTCAAGAAAAGATCATTTATAGTCACTCATGCCTAGAAAAGCCTTATTACTCGGTTTAAATGCCTTTATAATCCCATTATTGAATTTATTTTGAATTTTTTTTACATTTTTTGATTAAAACAGATTGTAATTGATTGTTTACCTCGGGAAATATGGAGCGAAAGCCATCCATTGTCAAGAAAAGATCATTTATAGTCACTCATGCCTAGAAAAGCCTTATTACTCGGTTTAAATGCCTTTATAATCCCATTATTGAATTTATTTTGAATTCTTTTTACATTTTTTGATTAAAACAGATTATAATTGATTGTTGGCCTCGGGAAACATGGAGCGAAAGCCATCCATTGTCAAGAAAAGATCATTTATAGCCACTCATGCCTAGAAAAGCCTTATTACTCGGTTTAAATGCCTTTATAATCCCATTATTGAATTTATTTTGAATTGTTTTTATATTTTTTGATTAAAACAGATTGTAATTGATTGTTTGCCGTGGGCAACATGGAGCGAAAGCCATCCATTGTCAAGAAAAGATCATTTATAGTCACTCATGCCTAGAAAAGCCTTATTACTCGGTTTAAATGCCTTTATAATCTCATTATTGAATTTATTTTGAATTTTTTTTACATTTTTTGTTTAAAACATATTGTAATTGATTGTTTGCCTTGGGAAACATGGAGCAAATCCCATCCATTGTCAAGAATAGATCATTTATAGTCACTTATGCCTAGAAAAGCCTTATTACTCGGTTTAAATGCTTTTATAATCCCATTATTGAATTTATTTTGAATTGTTTTTACATTTTTTGATTAAAACAGATCTTAATTGATTGTTTGCCTCGGGAAACATGGAGCTAAAGCCATCCATTGTCAAGAAAAGATCATTTATAGCCACTCATGCCTAGAAAAGCCTTATTACTCGGTTTAAATGCCTTTATAATCCCATTATTTAATTTATTTTGAATTGTTTTTATATTTTTTGATTAAAACAGGTTGTAATTTATTGTTTGCCGTGGGAAACATGGAGCGAAAGCCATCCATTGTCAAGAAAAGATCATTTATAGTCACTCATGCCTAGAAAAGCCTTATTACTCGGTTTAAATGCCTTTATAATCCCATTATTGAATTTATTTTGAATTTTTTTTAAATTTTTTGATTAAAACAGATTGTAATTGATTGTTTACCTCGGGAAACATGGAGCGAAAGCCATCCATAGTCAAGAAAAGTTCATTTATAGTCACTTATGCCTAGCAAAGCCTTATTACTCGGTTTAAATGCCTTTATAATCCCATTATTGAATTTATTTTGAATTTTTTTTACATTTTTTGATTAAAACATATTGTAATTGATTGTTTGCCTCGGGAAACATGGAGCAAAACCCATCCATTGTCAAGAATAGATCATTTATAGTCACTCATGCCTAGAAAAGCCTTATTACTCGGTTTAAATGCTTTTATAATCCCATTATTGAATTTATTTTGAATTTTTTTTACATTTTTTGATTAAAACAGATTGTAATTGATTGTTTGCCTCGGGAAACATGGAGCGAAAGCCATCCATAGTCAAGAAAAGTTCATTTATAGTCACTTATACCTAGCAAAGCCTTATTACTCGATTTACATGCCTTTATAATCCCATTATTGAATTTATTTTGAATTGTTTTTACATTTTTTGATTAAAACAGATTGTAATTGATTGTTTGCCTTGGGAAACATGGAGCGAAATCCATCCATTGTCAAGAAAAGATCATTTATAGCCACTCATGCCTAGAAAAGCCTTATTACTCGGTTTAAATGCCTTTATAATCCCATTATTGAATTTATTTTGAATTGTTTTTACATTTATTTATTAAAACAGATTGTAATTGATTGTTTGCCTCGGGAAACATGGAGCGAAAGCCATCCATTGTCAAGAAAAGATCATTTATAGTCACTCATGCCTAGAAAAGCCTCATTTCTCGGTTTAAATGCCTTTATAATCCCATTATTGAATTTATTTTCAATTTTTTTTACATTTTTTGATTAAAACATATTGTAATTGTTTGTTTGCCTCGGGAAACATGGAGCAAAACCCATCCATTGTCAAGAATAGATCATTTATAGTCACTTATGCCTAAAAAAGCCTTATTACTCGGTTTAAATGCCTTTATAATCCCATTATTGAATTTATTTTGAATTTGTTTTACATTTTTTGATTAAAACATATTGTAATTGATTGTTTGCATCGGGAAACATGAAGCGAAAGCCATCCATTGTCAAGAAAAGATCATTTATAGTCACTCATGCCTAGAAAAGCCTTATTACTCGGTTTAAATGCCTTTATAATCCCATTATTGAATTTATTTTGAATTTTTTTTACATTTTTTGATTAAAACAGATTGTAATTGATTGTTTGCCTTGGGAAACATGGAGCGAAAGCCATCCATAGTGAAGAAAAGTTCAATTATAGTCACTTATGCCTAGCAAAGCCTTATTGCTCGGTTTAAATGCCTTTATAATCCCATTATTGAATTTATTTTGAATTGTTTTTACATTTTTTGATTAAAACAGATTGTAATTGATTGTTTGCCTCAGGAAACATGGAGCGAAAGCCATCCATTGTCAAGAAAAGATCATTTATAGTCACTCATGCCTAGAAAAGCCTTATTACTCGGTTTAAATGCCTTTATAATCCCATTACTGAATTTATTTTGAATTGTTTTTATATTTTTTGATTAAAACATATTGTAATTGATTGTTTGCCGTGGGAAACATCGAGCGAAAGCCATCCATTGTCAAGAAAAGATCATTTATAGTCACTCATGCCTAGAAAAGCCTTATTACTCGGTTTAAATGCCTTTATAATCCCATTATTGAATTTATTTTGAATTTTTTTTACATTTTTTGATTAAAACATATTGTAATTGATTGTTTACTTCGGGAAATATGGAGCGAAAGCCATCCATTGTCAAGAAAAGATCATTTATAGTCACTCATGCCTAGAAAAGCCTTATTACTAGGTTTAAATGCCTTTATAATCCCATTATTGAATTTATTTTGAATTTTTTTTACATTTTTTGATTAAAACAGATTGTAATTGATTGTTGGCCTCGGGAAACATGGAGCGAAAGCCATCCATTGTCAAGAAAAGATCATTTGTAGCCACTCATGCCTAGAAAAGCCTTATTACTCGGTTTAAATGCCTTTATAATCCCATTATTGAATTTATTTTGAATTGTTTTTATATTTTTTGATTAAAACAGATTGTAATTGATTGTTTGCCGTGGGCAACATGGAGCGAAAGCCATCCATTGTCAAGAAAAGATCATTTATAGTCACTCATGCCTAGAAAAGCCTTATTACTCGGTTTAAATGCCTTTATAATCTCATTATTGAATTTATTTTGAATTTTTTTTACATTTTTTGTTTAAAACATATTGTAATTGATTGTTTGCCTTGGGAAACATGGAGCAAATCCCATCCATTGTCAAGAATAGATCATTTATAGTCACTTATGCCTAGAAAAGCCTTATTACTCGGTTTAAATGCTTTTATAATCCCATTATTGAATTTATTTTGAATTGTTTTTACATTTTTTGATTAAAACAGATCCTAATTGATTGTTTGCCTCGGGAAACATGGAGCTAAAGCCATCCATTGTCAAGAAAAGATCATTTATAGCCACTCATGCCTAGAAAAGCCTTATTACTCGGTTTAAATGCCTTTATAATCCCATTATTTAATTTATTTTGAATTGTTTTTATATTTTTTGATTAAAACAGGTTGTAATTTATTGTTTGCCGTGGGAAACATGGAGCGAAAGCCATCCATTGTCAAGAAAAGATCATTTATAGTCACTCATGCCTAGAAAAGCCTTATTACTCGGTTTAAATGCCTTTATAATCCCATTATTGAATTTATTTTGAATTTTTTTTAAATTTTTTGATTAAAACAGATTGTAATTGATTGTTTACCTCGGGAAACATGGAGCGAAAGCCATCCATAGTCAAGAAAAGTTCATTTATAGTCACTTATGCCTAGCAAAGCCTTATTACTCGGTTTAAATGCCTTTATAATCCCATTATTGAATTTATTTTGAATTGTTTTTACATTTTTTGATTAAAACATATTGTAATTGATTGTTTGCCTCGGGAAACATGGAGCAAAACCCATCCATTGTCAAGAATAGATCATTTATAGTCACTCATGCCTAGAAAAGCCTTATTACTCGGTTTAAATGCTTTTATAATCCCATTATTGAATTTATTTTGAATTTTTTTTACATTTTTTGATTAAAACAGATTGTAATTGATTGTTTGCCTCGGGAAACATGGAGCGAAAGCCATCCATAGTCAAGAAAAGTTCATTTATAGTCACTTATACCTAGCAAAGCCTTATTACTCGATTTACATGCCTTTATAATCCCATTATTGAATTTATTTTGAATTGTTTTTACATTTTTTGATTAAAACAGATTGTAATTGATTGTTTGCCTTGGGAAACATGGAGCGAAATCCATCCATTGTCAAGAAAAGATCATTTATAGCCACTCATGCCTAGAAAAGCCTTATTACTCGGTTTAAATGCCTTTATAATCCCATTATTGAATTTATTTTGAATTGTTTTTACATTTATTTATTAAAACAGATTGTAATTGATTGTTTGCCTCGGGAAACATGGAGCGAAAGCCATCCATTGTCAAGAAAAGATCATTTATAGTCACTCATGCCTAGAAAAGCCTCATTTCTCGGTTTAAATGCCTTTATAATCCCATTATTGAATTTATTTTCAATTTTTTTTACATTTTTTGATTAAAACATATTGTAATTGTTTGTTTGCCTCGGGAAACATGGAGCAAAACCCATCCATTGTCAAGAATAGATCATTTATAGTCACTTATGCCTAAAAAAGCCTTATTACTCGGTTTAAATGCCTTTATAATCCCATTATTGAATTTATTTTGAATTTGTTTTACATTTTTTGATTAAAACATATTGTAATTGATTGTTTGCATCGGGAAACATGAAGCGAAAGCCATCCATTGTCAAGAAAAGATCATTTATAGTCACTCATGCCTAGAAAAGCCTTATTACTCGGTTTAAATGCCTTTATAATCCCATTATTGAATTTATTTTGAATTTTTTTTACATTTTTTGATTAAAACAGATTGTAATTGATTGTTTGCCTTGGGAAACATGGAGCGAAAGCCATCCATAGTGAAGAAAAGTTCATTTATAGTCACTTATGCCTAGCAAAGCCTTATTGCTCGGTTTAAATGCCTTTATAATCCCATTATTGAATTTATTTTGAATTGTTTTTACATTTTTTGATTAAAACAGATTGTAATTGATTGTTTGCCTCAGGAAACATGGAGCGAAAGCCATCCATTGTCAAGAAAAGATCATTTATAGTCACTCATGCCTAGAAAAGCCTTATTACTCGGTTTAAATGCCTTTATAATCCCATTACTGAATTTATTTTGAATTGTTTTTATATTTTTTGATTAAAACAGATTGTAATTGATTGTTTGCTGTGGGAAACATCGAGCGAAAGCCATCCATTGTCAAGAAAAGATCATTTATAGTCACTCATGCCTAGAAAAGCCTCATTACTCGGTTTAAATGCCTTTATAATCCCATTATTGAATTTATTTTGAATTTTTTTTACATTTTTTGATTAAAACAGATTGTAATTGATTGTTTACCTCGAGAAATATGGAGCGAAAGCCATCCATTGTCAAGAAAAGATCATTTATAGTCACTCATGCCTAGAAAAGCCTTATTACTAGGTTTAAATGCCTTTATAATCCCATTATTGAATTTATTTTGAATTGTTTTTATATTTTTTGATTAAAACAGATTGTAATTGATTGTTGGCCTCGGGAAACATGGAGCGAAAGCCATCCATTGTCAAGAAAAGATCATTTATAGCCACTCATGCCTAGAAAAGCCTTATTACTCGGTTTAAATGCCTTTATAATCCCATTATTGAATTTATTTTGAATTGTTTTTACATTTTTTGATTAAAACAGATTGTAATTGATTGTTGGCCTCGGGAAACATGGAGCGAAAGCCATCCATTGTCAAGAAAAGATCATTTATAGCCACTCATGCCTAGAAAAGCCTTATTACTCGGTTTAAATGCCTTTATAATCCCATTATTGAATTTATTTTGAATTGTTTTTATATTTTTTGATTAAAACAGATTGTAATTGATTGTTTGCCGTGGGCAACATGGAGCGAAAGCCATCCATTGTCAAGAAAAGTTCATTTATAGTCACTCATGCCTAGAAAAGCCTTATTACTCGGTTTAAATGCCTTTATGATCCCATTATTGAATTTATTTTGAATTTTTTTTACATTTTTTGATTAAAACAGATTGTAATTGATTGTTTGCCTCAGGAAATATGGAGCGAAAGCCATCCATTGTCAAGAAAAGATCATTTATAGTCACTCATGCCTAGAAAAGCCTTATTACTAGGTTTAAATGCCTTTATAATCCCATTATTGAATTTATTTTGAATTGTTTTTACATTTTTTGATTAAAACAGATTGTAATTGATTGTTGGCCTCGGGAAACATGGAGCGAAAGCCATCCATTGTCAAGAAAAGATCATTTATAGCCACTCATGCCTAGAAAATTCTTATTACTCGGTTTAAATGCCTTTATAATCCCATTATTGAATTTATTTTGAATTGTTTTTACATTTTTTGATTAAAACAGATTGTAATTGATTGTTGGCCTCGGGAAACATGGTGCGAAAGCCATCCATTGTCAAGAAAAGATCATTTATAGCCACTCATGCCTAGAAAAGCCTTATTACTCGGTTTAAATGCCTTTATAATCCCATTATTGAATTTATTTTGAATTATTTTTATATTTTTTGATTAAAACAGATTGTAATTGATTGTTTGCCTCGGGAAACATGGAGCGAAAGCCATCCATTGTGAAGAAAAGTTCATTTATAGTCACTCATGCCTAGAAAAGCCTTATTACTCGGTTTAAATGCCTTTATAATCCCATTATTGAAGTTATTTCGAATTGTTTTTATATTTTTTTGATTAAAACAGATTGTAATTGCTTGTTTGCCTTGGGAAACATGGAGCGAAAGCCATCCATCGTCAAGAAAAGTTCATTTATAGTCTCTCATGCCTAGAAAAGCCTTAATACTCGTTTTAAATGCTTTTATAATCCCATAATTGAATTTAATTTTAATCTTTTTACATTTTTTGATTAAAACAGATTCTAATTGATTGTTTGACTCGGGAAACGTGGAGTGAAAGCCATCCATTGTCAAGAAAAGATCATTTATAGTCACTCATGCCTAGAAAAGCCTTATTACTCGATTTAAATGCCTTTGTAATCCCATTATTGAATTTATTTTCAATTTTTTTTACATTTTTGGATTAAAACATATTGTAATTGATTGTTTGCCTCGGGAAATATGGAGCGAAAGCCATCCATTGTCAAGAAAAGATCATATATAGTCACTCATGCCTAGAAAAGCCTTATTACTCGGTTTAAATGCCTTTATAATCCCATTATTGAATTTATTTTGAATTGTTTTTATATTTTTTGATTAAAACATATTGTAATTGATTGTTTGCCTCGGGAAACATGGAGCAAAAGCCATCCATTGTCAAGAAAAGATCATTTATAGTCACTCATGCCTAGAAAAGCCTTATTACTCGGTTTAAATGCTTTTATAATCCCATTATTGAATTTATTTTGAATTGTTTTTAAATTTTATGATTAAAACAGATTGTAATTGATTGTTTGCCTCGGGAAACATGGAGCTAAAGCCATCCATTGTCAAGAAAAGATCATTTATAGTCACTCATGCCTAGAAAAGCCTTATTACTTAGTTTAAATGCCTTTATAATCCCATTATTGAATTTATTTTGAATTATTTTTACATTTTTGAGTAAAACAGATTGTAATTGATTGTTTGCCTCGGGAAATATGGAGCGAAAGCCACCCATTGTCAAGAAAAGATCATTTATAGGCACTCATGCCTAGAAAAGCCTTATTTCTCGGTTTAATGGCCTTTATAATCCCATTATTGAATTTATTTTGAATTGTTTTTACATTTTTTGATTAAAACAGATTGTAATTGATTGTTTGCCTCGGGAAACATGGAGCGAAAGCCATCCATTGTCAAGAAAAGATCATTTGTAGCCACTCATGCCTAGAAAAGCCTTATTACTCGGTTTAAATGCATTTATAATCCCATTATTGAATTTATTTTGAGATGTTTTTATATTTTTTGATTAAAACAGATTGTAATTGATTGTTTACCGTGGGAAACATGGAGCGAAAGCCATCCATTGTTAAGAAAAGATCATTTATAGTCACTCATGCCTAGAAAAGCCTTATTACTCGGATTAAATGCCTTTATAATCCCATTATTGAATTTATGTTGAATTTTTTTTAAATTTTTTGATTAAAACAGATTATAATTTATTGTTTACCTCGGGAAATATGGAGCGAAAGCCATCCATAGTCAAGAAAAGTTCATTTATAGTCACTTATGCCTAGCAAAGCCTTATTACTCGGTTTAAATGCCTTTATAATCCCATTATTGAATTTATTTTGAATTGTTTTTATATTTTTTGATTAAAACAGATTGTAATTGAGTGTTTGCCGTGGGAAACATGGAGCGAAAGCCATCCATTGTCAAGAAAACATCATTTATAGCCACTCATGCCTAGAAAAGCCTTATTACTCGGTTTAAATGCCTTTATAATCCCATTATTGAATTTATTTTGAATTTTTTTTTCATTTTTTGATTAAAACATATTGTAATTGATTGTTTGCCTCGGGAAACATGGAGCAAAAGCCATCCATTGTCAAGAATAGATCATTTATAGTCACTCATGCCTAGAAAAGCCTTATTACTCGGTTTAAATGCTTTTATAATCCCATTATTAAATTTATTTTGAATTGTTATTCATTTTTTGATTAAAACAGATTGTAATTGATTGTTTGCCTCGGGAAACATGGAGCGAAAGCCATCCATTGTCAAGAAAAGATCATTTATAGTCACTTATGCCTAGCAAAGCCTTATTACTCGGTTTAAATGCCTTTATAATCCCATTATTGAATTTATTTTGAATTGTTTTTACATTTTTTGATTAAAACAGATTGTAATTGATTGTTTGCCTCGGGAAATATGGAGCGAAAGCCATCCATTGTCAAGAAAAGATCATATATAGTCGCTCATGCCTAGAAAAGCCTTATTACTCGGTTTAAATGCCTTTATAATCCCATTATTGAATTTATTTTGAATTGTTTTTATATTTTTTGATTAAAACATATTGTAATTGATTGTTTGCCTCGGGAAACATGGAGCAAAAGCCATCCATTGTCAAGAATAGATCATTTATAGTCACTCATGCCTAGAAAAGCCTTATTACTCGGTTTAAATGCTTTTATAATCCCATTATTAAATTTATTTTGAATTGTTATTCATTTTTTGATTAAAACAGATTGTAATTGATTGTTTGCCTCGGGAAACATGGAGCGAAAGCCATCCATTGTCAAGAAAAGATCATTTATAGTCACTTATGCCTAGCAAAGCCTTATTACTCGGTTTAAATGCCTTTATAATCCCATTATTGAATTTATTTTGAATTGTTTTTACATTTTTTGATTAAAACAGATTGTAATTGATTGTTTGCCTCGGGAAATATGGAGCGAAAGCCATCCATTGTCAAGAAAAGATCATATATAGTCACTCATGCCTAGAAAAGCCTTATTACTCGGTTTAAATGCCTTTATAATCCCATTATTGAATTTATTTTGAATTTTTTTTACATTTTTTGATTAAAACAGATTGTAATTGATTGTTTACCTCGGGAAATATGGAGCGAAAGCCATCCATTGCCAAGAAAAGATCATTTATAGTCACTCATGCCTAGAAAAGCCTTATTACTCGGTTTAAATTCCTTTATAATCCCAATATTGAATTTATGTTGAATTTTTTTTAAATTTTTTGATTAAAACATATTATAATTTATTGTTTACCTCGGGAAATATGGAGCGAAAGCCATCCATAGTCAAGAAAAGTTCATTTATAGTCACTTATGCCTAGCAAAGCCTTATTACTCGGTTTAAATGCCTTTATAATCCCATTATTGAATTTATTTTGAATTGTTTTTATATTTTTTGATTAAAACAGATTGTAATTGATTGTTTGCCGTGGGAAACATGGAGCAAAAGCCATCCATTGTCAAGAAAACATCATTTATAGCCACTCATGCCTAGAAAAGCCTTATTACTCGGTTTAAATGCCTTTATAATCCCATTATTGAATTTATTTTGAATTTTTTTTTCATTTTTTGATTAAAACATATTGTAATTGATTGTTTGCCTCGGGAAACATGGAGCAAAAGCCATCCATTGTCAAGAATAGATCATTTATAGTCACTCATGCCTAGAAAAGCCTTATTACTCGGTTTAAATGCTTTTATAATCCCATTATTAAATTTATTTTGAATTGTTATTCATTTTTTGATTAAAACAGATTGTAATTGATTGTTTGCCTCGGGAAACATGGAGCGAAAGCCATCCATTGTCAAGAAAAGATCATTTATAGTCACTTATGCCTAGCAAAGCCTTATTACTCGGTTTAAATGACTTTATAATCCCATTATTGAATTTATTTTGAATTGTTTTTACATTTTTTGATTAAAACAGATTGTAATTGATTGTTTGCCTCGGGAAATATGGAGCGAAAGCCATCCATTGTCAAGAAAAGATCATATATAGTCCCTCATGCCTAGAAAAGCCTTATTACTCGGTTTAAACGCTTTTATAATCCCATTATTAAATTTATTTTGAATTGTTATTCATTTTTTGATTAAAACAGATTGTAATTGATTGTTTGCCTCGGGAAACATGGAGCGAAAGCCATCCATTGTCAAGAAAAGATCATTTATAGTCACTTATGCCTAGCAAAGCCTTATTACTCGGTTTAAATGCCTTTATAATCCCATTATTGAATTTATTTTGAATTGTTTTTACATTTTTTGATTAAAACAGATTGTAATTGATTGTTTGCCTCGGGAAATATGGAGCGAAAGCCATCCATTGTCAAGAAAAGATCATATATAGTCACTCATGCCTAGAAAAGCCTTATTACTCGGTTTAAATGCCTTTATAATCCCATTATTGAATTTATTTTGAATTTTTTTTACATTTTTTGATTAAAACAGATTGTAATTGATTGTTTACCTCGGGAAATATGGAGCGAAAGCCATCCATTGCCAAGAAAAGATCATTTATAGTCACTCATGCCTAGAAAAGCCTTATTACTCGGTTTAAATTCCTTTATAATCCCATTATTGAATTTATTTTGAATTGTTTTTACATTTTTTGATTAAAACAGATTGTAATTGATTGTTTGCCTCGGGAAACATGGAGCGAAAGCCATCCATTGTCAAGAAAAGATCATTTATAGCCACTCATGCCTAGAAAAGCCTTATTACTCGGTTTAAATGCCTTTATAATCCCATTATTGAATTTATTTTGAATTTTTTTTACATTTTTTGATTAAAACATATTGTAAATGATTGTTTGTTTCGGGAAACATGGACCAAAACCCATCCATTGTCAAGAATAGATCATTTATAGTCACTCATGCCTAGAAAAGCCTTATTATTCGGTTTAAATGTTTTTATAATCCCATTATTGAATTTATTTTGAATTTTTTTTACTTTTTTTGATTAAAACAGATTGTAATTGATTGTTTGCCATGGGAAACATGGAGCGAAAGCCATCCATTGTCAAGAAAAGATCATTTATAGCCACTCATGCCTAGAAAAGCCTTCTTACTCGGTTTAAATGCCTTTATAATCCCATTATTGAAGTTATTTTGAATTGTTTTTATATTTTTTGATTAAAACAGATTGTAATTGATTGTTTGCCTTGGGAAACATGGAGCGAAAGCCATCCATCGTCAAGAAAAGTTCATTTATAGTCACTCATGCCTACAAAAGCCTTAATACTCGTTTTAAATGCTTTTATAATCCCATAATTGAATTTACGTTGAATCTTTTTACATTTTTTGATTAAAACAGATTCTAATTGATTGTTTACCTCGGGAAACGTGGAGTGAAAGCCATCCATTGTCAAGAAAAGATCATTTATAGTCACTCATGCCAAGAAAAGCCTTATTACTCGGTTTAAATGCCTTTATAATCCCATTATTGAATTTATTTTGAATTTTTTTTACATTTTTTGATTAAAACAGATTGTAATTGATTGTTTACCTCGGGAAATATGGAGCGAAAGCCATCCATTGCCAAGAAAAGATCATTTATAGTCACTCATGCCTAGAAAAGCCTTATTACTCGGTTTAAATGCCTTTATAATCCCATTATTGAATTTATTTTGAATTGTTTTTACATTTTTTGATTAAAACAGATTGTAATTGATTGTTTGCCTCGGGAAACATGGAGCGAAATCCATCCATTGTCAAGAAAAGATCATTTATAGCCACTCATGCCTAGAAAAGCCTTATTACTCGGTTTAAATGCCTTTATAATCCCATTATTGAATTTATTTTGAATTTTTTTTACATTTTTTGATTAAAACAGATTGTAATTGATTGTTTACCTCGGGAAATATGGAGCGAAAGCCATCCATTGCCAAGAAAAGATCATTTATAGTCACTCATGCCTAGAAAAGCCTTATTACTCGGTTTAAATGCCTTTATAATCCCATTATTGAATTTATTTTGAATTGTTTTTACATTTTTTGATTAAAACAGATTGTAATTGATTGTTTGCCTCGGGAAACATGGAGCGAAATCCATCCATTGTCAAGAAAAGATCATTTATAGCCACTCATGCCTAGAAAAGCCTTATTACTCGGTTTAAATGCCTTTATAATCCCATTATTGAATTTATTTTGAATTTTTTTTACATTTTTTGATTAAAACAGATTGTAATTGATTGTTTGCCTCGGGAAACATGGAGCGAAAGCCATCCATAGTCAAGAAAAGTTCATTTATAGTCACTTATACCTAGCAAAGCCTTATTACTCGATTTAAATGCCTTTATAATCCCATTATTAAATTTATTTTGAATTGTTTATACATTTTTTGATTAAAACAGATTGTAATTGATTGTTTGCCTCGGGAAACATGGAGCGAAATCCATCCATTGTCAAGAAAAGATCATTTATAGCCACTCATGCCTAGAAAAGCCTTATTACTCGGTTTAAATGCCTTTATAATCCCATTATTGAATTTATTTTGAATTGTTTTTACATTTTTTGATTAAAACATATTGTAATTGATTGTTTGCCTCGGGAAACATGGAGCGAAAGCCATCCATAGTCAAGAAAAGTTCATTTATAGTCACTTATGCCTAGCAAAGCCTTATTACTCGGTTTAAATGCCTTTATAATCCCATTATTGAATTTATTTTGAATTTTTTTTACATTTTTTGATTAAAACAGATTGTAATTGATTGTTTGCCTCGGGAAACATGGAGCGAAAGCCATCCATAGTCAAGAAAAGTTCATTTATAGTCACTTATGCCTAGCAAAGCCTTATTACTCATTTTAAATGCCTTTATAATCCCATTATTGAATTTATTTTGAATTGTTTTTACATTTTTGATTAAAACAGATTGTAATTGATTGTTTGCATCGGCAAACATGGAGCGAAAGCCATCCATTGTCAAGAAAAGATCATTTATAGCCACTCATGCGTAGAAAAGCCTTATTACTCAGTTTAAATGCCTTTATAATCCCATTATTGAATTTATTTTGAATTGCTTTTACATTTTTTGATTAAAACAGATTGTAATTGATTGTTTGCCTCGGGAAACATGGAGCGAAAACCATCCATTGTCAAGAAAAGATCATTTATAGTCACTCATTCCTAGAAAAGCCTTATTACTCGGTTTAAATGCTTTTATAATCCCATTATTGAATTTATTTTGAATTGTTTTTACATTTTTTGATTAAAACAGATTGTAATTGATTGTTTGCCTCGGGAAACATGGAGTGAAAGCCATCCATTGTCAAGAAAAGTTCATTTATAGTCACTTATGCCTAGCAAAGCCTTATTACTCGGTTTAAATGCCTTTATAATCCCATTATTGAATTTATTTTGAATTGTTTTTACATTTTTTGATTAAAACAGATTGTAATTGATTGTTTGCCTCGGGAAAGAGGGAGCAAAATCCATCCATTGTCAAGAAAAGATCATTTATAGCCACTCATGCCTAGAAAAGCCTTATTACTCGGTTTAAATGCCTTTATAATCCCATTATTGAATTTATTTTGAATTCTTTTTACATTTTTTGATTAAAACAGATTGTAATTGATTGTTTGCCTCGAGAAACATGGAGCGAAAACCATCCATTGTCAAGAAAAGATCATTTATAGTCACTCATGCCTAGAAAAGCCTTATTATTCGGTTTAAATGTTTTTATAATCCCATTATTGAATTTATTTTGAATTTTTTTTACTTTTTTTGATTAAAACAGATTGTAATTGATTGTTTGCCATGGGAAACATGGAGCGAAAGCCATCCATTGTCAAGAAAAGATCATTTATAGCCACTCATGCCTAGAAAAGCCTTCTTACTCGGTTTAAATGCCTTTATAATCCCATTATTGAATTTATTTTGAATTGTTTTTACATTTTTTGATTAAAACAGATTGTAATTGATTGTTTGCCTCGGGAAACATGGAGCGAAAACCATCCATTGTCAAGAAAAGATCATTTATAGTCACTCATGCCTAGAAAAGCCTTATTACACGGTTTAAATGCTTTTATAATCCCATTATTGAATTTATTTTGAATTTTTTTTACATTTTTTGATTAAAACAGATTGTAATTGATTGTTTACCTCGGGAAACATGGAGCGAAAGCCATCCATAGTCAAGAAAAGTTCATTTATAGTCACTTATGCCTAGCAAAGCCTTATTACTCGGTTTAAATGCCTTTATAATCCCATTATTGAATTTATTTTGAATTATTTTTATATTTTTTGATTAAAACAGATTGTAATTGATTGTTTGCCATGGGAAACATAGAGCGAAAGCCATCCATTGTCAAGAAAAGTTCATTTATAGTCACTCATGCCTAGAAAAGCCTTATTACTCGGTTTAAATGCCTTTATAATCCCATTATTGAAGTTATTTTGAATTGTTTTTATATTTTTTGATTAAAACAGATTGTAATTGATTGTTTGCCTTGGGAAACATGGAGCGAAAGCCATCCATCGTCAAGAAAAGTTCATTTATAGTCACTCATGCCTACAAAAGCCTTAATACTCGTTTTAAATGCTTTTATAATCCCATAATTGAATTTACGTTGAATCTTTTTACATTTTTTGATTAAAACAGATTCTAATTGATTGTTTACCTCGGGAAACGTGGAGTGAAAGCCATCCATTGTCAAGAAAAGATCATTTATAGTCACTCATGCCAAGAAAAGCCTTATTACTCGGTTTAAATGCCTTTATAATCGCATTATTGAATTTATTTTGAATTTTTTTTACACTTTTTGATTAAAACAGATTGTAATTGATTGTTTGCCTCGGGAAACATGGAGCGAAAGCCATCCATAGTCAAGAAAAGTTCATTTATAGTCACTTATGCCTAGCAAAGCCTTATTACTCGGTTTAAATGCCTTTATAATCCCATTATTGAATTTATTTTGAATTGTTTTTACATTTTTTGAGTAAAACAGATTGTAATTGATTGTTTGCCTCGGGAAACATGGAGCGAAAGCCATCCATTGTCAAGAAAAGTTCATTTATAGTCACTTATGCCTAGCAAAGCCTTATTACTCGGTTTAAATGCCTTTATAATCCCATTATTGAATTTATTTTGAATTGTTTTTACATTTTTTGATTAAAACAGATTGTAATTGATTGTTTGCCTCGGGAAACATGGAGCGAAAGCCATCCATTGTCAAGAAAAGATCATTAATAGCCACTCATGCCTAGCAAAGCCTTATTACTCGGTTTAAATGCCTTTATAATCCCATTATTGAAGTTATTTTGAATTGTTTTTATATTTTTTGATTAAAACAGATTGTAATTGATTGTTTGCCTTGGGAAACATGGAGCGAAAGCCATCCATCGTCAAGAAAAGTTCATTTATAGTCACTCATGCCTACAAAAGCCTTAATACTCGTTTTAAATGCTTTTATAATCCCATAATTGAATTTACGTTGAATCTTTTTACATTTTTTGATTAAAACAGATTCTAATTGATTGTTTACCTCGGGAAACGTGGAGTGAAAGCCATCCATTGTCAAGAAAAGATCATTTATAGTCACTCATGCCAAGAAAAGCCTTATTACTCGGTTTAAATGCCTTTATAATCCCATTATTGAATTTATTTTGAATTGTTTTTACATTTTTTGATTAAAACAGATTGTAATTGATTGTTTGCCTCGGGAAACATGGAGCGAAAGCCATCCATTGTCAAGAAAAGATCATTAATAGCCACTCATGCCTAGAAAAGCCTTATTACTCGGTTTAAATGCCTTTATAATCCCATTATTGAATTTATTTTGAATTGTTTTTACATTTTTTTATTAAAACAGATTGTAATTGATTGTTTGCCTCGGGAAACATGGAGCGAAAACCATCCATTGTCAAGAAAAGATCATTTATAGTCACTCATGCCTAGAAAAGCCTTATTACTCGGTTTAAATGCCTTTATAATCCCATTATTGAATTTATTTTGAATTGTTTTTACATTTTTTGATTAAAACAGATTGTAATTGATTGTTTACCTCGGGAAACATAGAGCGAAAGCCATCCATAGTCAAGAAAAGTTCATTTACAGTCACTTATGCCTAGCAAAGCCTTATTACTCGGTTTAAATGCCTTTATAATCCCATTATTGAATTTATTTTGAATTTTTTTTACATTTTTTGATTAAAACATATTGTAAATGATTGTTTGTTTCGGGAAACATGGACCAAAACCCATCCATTGTCAAGAATAGATCATTTATAGTCACTCATGCCTAGAAAAGCCTTATTATTCGGTTTAAATGTTTTTATAATCCCATTATTGAATTTATTTTGAATTTTTTTTACTTTTTTTGATTAAAACAGATTGTAATTGATTGTTTGCCATGGGAAACATGGAGCGAAAGCCATCCATTGTCAAGAAAAGATCATTTATAGCCACTCATGCCTAGAAAAGCCTTCTTACTCGGTTTAAATGCCTTTATAATCCCATTATTGAAGTTATTTTGAATTGTTTTTATATTTTTTGATTAAAACAGATTGTAATTGATTGTTTGCATTGGGAAACATGGAGCGAAAGCCATCCATCATCAAGAAAAGTTCATTTATAGTCACTCATGCCTACAAAAGCCTTAATACTCGTTTTAAATGCTTTTATAATCCCATAATTGAATTTAATTTGAATCTTTTTACATTTTTTGATTAAAACAGATTCTAATTGATTGTTTGCCTCGGGAAACGTGGAGTGAAAGCCATCCATTGTCAAGAAAAGATCATTTATAGTCACTCATGCCTAGAAAAGCCTTATTACTCGGTTTAAATGCCTTTATAATCCCATTATTGAATTTATTTTGATTTTTTTTAAAATTTTTTGATTAAAACAGATTGTAATTGATTGTTTGCCTCCGGAAACATGGAGCGAAAGCAATCCATTGTCAAGAAAAGATCATTTATAGCCACTCATGCCTAGAAAAGCCTTATTACTCTGTTTAAATGCCTTTATAATCCCATTATTGAAGTTATTTTGAATTGTTTTTATATTTTTTGATTAAAACAGATTGTAATTGATTGTTTGCCATGGGAAACATGGAGCGAAAGCCATCCATTGTCAAGAAAAGTGCATTTAAAGTCACTCATGCCTAGAAAAGCCTTATTACTCGGTTTAAATGCCTTTATAATCCCATTATTGAAGTTATTTTGAATTGTTTTTATATTTTTTGATTAAAACAGATTGTAATTGATTGTTTGCCTTGGGAAACATGGAGCGAAAGCCATCCATCGTCAAGAAAAGTTCATTTATAGTTACTCATGCCTACAAAAGCCTTAATACTCGTTTTAAATACTTTTATAATCCCATAATTGAATTTCAGTTGAATCTTTTTACATTTTTTGATTAAAACAGATTCTAATTGATTGTTTGCCTCGGGAAACGTGGAGTGAAAGCCATCCATTGTCAAGAAAAGATCATTTATAGTCACTCATGCCTAGAAAAGCCTTATTACTCGGTTTAAATGCCTTTATAATCGCATTATTGAATTTATTTTGAATTTTTTTTACATTTTTTGATTAAAACAGATTGTAATTGATTGTTTGCCTCGGCAAACATGGAGCGAAAGCCATCCATAGTCAAGAAAAGTTCATTTATAGTCACTTATGCCTAGCAAAGCCTTATTACTCGGTTTAAATGCCTTTATAATCCCATTATTGAATTTATTTTGAATTGTTTTTACATTTTTTGATTAAAACAGATTGTAATTGATTGTTTGCCTCGGGAAACATGGAGCGAAAGCCATCCATTGTCAAGAAAAGATCATTAATAGCCACTCATGCGTAGAAAAGCCTTATTACTCGGTTTAAATGCCTTTATAATCCCATTATTGAATTTATTTTGAATTGTTTTTACATTTTTTTATTAAAACAGATTGTAATTGATTGTTTGCCTCGGGAAACATGGAGCGAAAACCATCCATTGTCAAGAAAAGATCATTTATAGTCACTCATGCCTAGAAAAGCCTTATTACTCGGTTTAAATGCCTTTATAATCCCATTATTGAATTTATTTCGAATTTTTTTTACATTTTTTGATTAAAACAGATTGTAATTGATTGTTTACCTCGGGAAACATGGAGCGAAAGCCATCCATAGTCAAGAAAAGTTCATTTACAGTCACTTATGCCTAGCAAAGCCTTATTA
The DNA here is from genome assembly GCF_053813885.1 of Theobroma cacao. Classification (NCBI taxonomy): domain Eukaryota; kingdom Viridiplantae; phylum Streptophyta; class Magnoliopsida; order Malvales; family Malvaceae; genus Theobroma; species Theobroma cacao. The sequence continues at coordinate 27,384,966 of NC_142645.1, read as the reverse complement.
CTCAGTTTAAATGCCTTTATAATCCCATTATTGAATTTATTTTGAATTTTTTTTACATTTTTTGATTAAAACATATTGTAAATGATTGTTTGCCTCGGGAAACATGGAGCAAAACCCATCCATTGTCAAGAATAGATCATTTATAGTCACTCATGCCTAGAAAAGCCTTATTACTCGGTTTATATGCTTTTATAATCCCATTATTGAATTTATTTTGAATTGTTTTTACATTTTTTGATTAAAACAGATTGTAATTGATTGTTTCCCTCGGGAAACATGGAGCGAAAGCCATCCATTGTAAAGAAAAGTTCATTTATAGTCACTCATGCCTAGAAAAAGCTTATTACTCGGTTTAAATGCCTTTATAATCCCATTATTGAAGTTATTTTGAATTGTTTTTATTTTTTTTGATTAAAACAGATTGTAATTGATTGTTTGCCTTGGGAAACATGGAGCGAAAGCCATCCATCGTCAAGAAAAGTTCATTTATAGTCACTCATGCCTAGAAAAGCTTTAATACTCGTTTTAAATGCTTTTATAATCCCATAATTGAATTTAATTTGAATCTTTTTACATTTTTTGATTAAAACAGATTCTAATTGATCTTTTGCCTCGGGAAACGTGGAGTGAAAGCCATCCATTGTCAAGAAAAGATCATTTATAGTCACTCATGCCTAGAAAAGCCTTATTACTCGGTTTAAATGCCTTTATAATCCCATTATTGAATTTATTTTGATTTTTTTTTACATTTTTTGATTAAAACAGATTGTAATTGATTGTTTGCCTCGGGAAACATGGAGCGAAAGCCATCCATTGTCAAGAAAAGATCATTTATAGCCACTCATGCCTAGAAAAGCCTTATTACTCTGTTTAAATGCCTTTATAATCCCATTATTGAATTTATTTTGAATTGTTTTTACATTTTTTGATTAAAACAGATTGTAATTGATTGTTTGCCTCGGGAAACATGGAGCGAAAATCATCCATTGTCAAGAAAAGATCATTTATAGTCACTCATGCCTAGAAAAGCCTTATTACTTGGTTTAAATGCCTTTATAATCCGATTATTGAATTTATTTTGAATTTTTTTTACATTTTTTGATTAAAACAGATTGTAATTGATTGTTTACCTCGGGAAACATGGAGCGAAAGCCATCCATAGTCAAGAAAAGTTCATTTATAGTCACTTATGCCTAGCAAAGCCTTATTACTCGGTTTAAATGCCTTTATAATCCCATTATTGAATTTATTTTGAATTATTTTTATATTTTTTGATTAAAACAGATTGTAATTGACTGTTTGCCGTGGGAAACATGGAGCGAAAGCCATCCATTGTCAAGAAAAGATCATTTATAGTCACTCATGCCTAGAAAAGCCTTATTACTTGGTTTAAATGCCTTTATAATCCCATTATTGAAGTTATTCTGAATTGTTGTTATATTTTTTGATTAAAACAGATTGTAATTGATTGTTTGCCTTGGGAAACATGGAGCGAAGGCCATCCATCGTCAAGAAAAGTACATTTATAGTCACTCATGCCTACAAAAGCCTTAATACTCGTTTTAAATGCTTTTATAATCCCATAATTGAATTTAAGTTGAATCTTTTTACATTTTTTGATTAAAACAGATTCTAATTGATTGTTTGCCCCGGGAAACGTGGAGTGAAAGCCATCCATTGTCAAGAAAATATCATTTATAGTCACTCATGCCTAGAAAAGCCTTATTACTCGGTTTAAATGCCTTTATAATCGCATTATTGAATTTATTTTGAATTTTTTTTACATTTTTTGATTAAAACATATTGTAATTGATTGTTTGCCTCGGGAAACATGGAGCGAAGGCCATCCATAGTCCAGAAAAGTTCATTTATTGTCACTTATGCCTAGCAAAGCCTTATTACTCGGTTTAAATGCCTTTATAATCCCATTATTGAATTTATTTTGAATTGTTTTTACATTTTTTGATTAAAACAGATTGTAATTGATTGTTTGCCTCGGGAAACATGGAGCGAAAGCCATCCATAGTCCAGAAAAGTTCATTTATAGTCACTTATGCCTAGCAAAGCCTTATTACTCGGTTTAAATGCCTTTATAATCGCATTATTGAATTTATTTTGAATTTTTTTTACATTTTTTGATTAAAACAGATTGTAATTGATTGTTTGGCTCGGGAAACATGGAGCGAAAGCCATCCATAGTCCAGAAAAGTTCATTTATAGTCACTTATGCCTAGCAAAGCCTTATTACTCGATTTAAATGCCTTTATAATCCCATTATTGAATTTATTTTGAATTTTTTTTACATTTTTTGATTAAAACAGATTGTAATTGATTGTTTACCTCGGGAAACATGGAGCGAAAGCCATCCATAGTCAAGAAAAGTTCATTTATAGTCACTTATGCCTAGCAAAGCCTTATTACTCGGTTTAAATGCCTTTATAATCCCATTATTGAATTTATTTTGAATTGTTTTTATATTTTTTGATTAAAACATATTGTAATTGATTGTTTGCCATGGGAAACATGGAGCGAAAGCCATCCATTGTCAAGAAAAGTGCATTTATAGTCACTCATGCCTAGAAAAGCCTTATTACTCGGTTTAAATGCCTTTATAATCCCATTATTGAAGTTATTTTGAATTGTTTTTATATTTTTTGATTAAAACAGATTGTAATTGATTGTTTGCCTTGGGAAACATGGAGCGAAAGCCATCCATCGTCAAGAAAAGTTCATTTATAGTCACTCATGCCTACAAAAGCCTTAATACTCGTTTTAAATGCTTTTATAATCCCATAATTGAATATCAGTTGAATCTTTTTACATTTTTTGATTAAAACAGATTCTAATTGATTGTTTGCCTCGGGAAACGTGGAGTGAAAGCCATCCATTGTCAAGAAAAGATCATTTATAGTCACTCATGCCTAGAAAAGCCTTATTACTCGGTTTAAATGCCTTTATAATCGCATTATTGAATTTATTTTGAATTTTTTTTACATTTTTTGATTAAAACAGATTGTAATTGATTGTTTACCTCGGGAAACATAGAGCGAAAGCCATCCATAGTCAAGAAAAGTTCATTTACAGTCACTTATGCCTAGCAAAGCCTTATTACTCAGTTTAAATGCCTTTATAATCCCATTATTGAATTTATTTTGAATTTTTTTTACATTTTTTGATTAAAACATATTGTAAATGATTGTTTGCCTCGGGAAACATGGAGCAAAACCCATCCATTGTCAAGAATAGATCATTTATAGTCACTCATGCCTAGAAAAGCCTTATTACTCGGTTTATATGCTTTTATAATCCCATTATTGAATTTATTTTGAATTGTTTTTACATTTTTTGATTAAAACAGATTGTAATTGATTGTTTCCCTCGGGAAACATGGAGCGAAAGCCATCCATTGTAAAGAAAAGTTCATTTATAGTCACTCATGCCTAGAAAAAGCTTATTACTCGGTTTAAATGCCTTTATAATCCCATTATTGAAGTTATTTTGAATTGTTTTTATTTTTTTTGATTAAAACAGATTGTAATTGATTGTTTGCCTTGGGAAACATGGAGCGAAAGCCATCCATCGTCAAGAAAAGTTCATTTATAGTCACTCATGCCTAGAAAAGCTTTAATACTCGTTTTAAATGCTTTTATAATCCCATAATTGAATTTAATTTGAATCTTTTTACATTTTTTGATTAAAACAGATTCTAATTGATCTTTTGCCTCGGGAAACGTGGAGTGAGAGCCATCCATTGTCAAGAAAAGATCATTTATAGTCACTCATGCCTAGAAAAGCCTTATTACTCGGTTTAAATGCCTTTATAATCCCATTATTGAATTTATTTTGATTTTTTTTTACATTTTTTGATTAAAACAGATTGTAATTGATTGTTTGCCTCGGGAAACATGGAGCGAAAGCCATCCATTGTCAAGAAAAGATCATTTATAGCCACTCATGCCTAGAAAAGCCTTATTACTCTGTTTAAATGCCTTTATAATCCCATTATTGAATTTATTTTGAATTGTTTTTACATTTTTTGATTAAAACAGATTGTAATTGATTGTTTGCCTCGGGAAACATGGAGCGAAAATCATCCATTGTCAAGAAAAGATCATTTATAGTCACTCATGCCTAGAAAAGCCTTATTACTTGGTTTAAATGCCTTTATAATCCGATTATTGAATTTATTTTGAATTTTTTTTACATTTTTTGATTAAAACAGATTGTAATTGATTGTTTACCTCGGGAAACATGGAGCGAAAGCCATCCATAGTCAAGAAAAGTTCATTTATAGTCACTTATGCCTAGCAAAGCCTTATTACTCGGTTTAAATGCCTTTATAATCCCATTATTGAATTTATTTTGAATTGTTTTTATATTTTTTGATTAAAACAGATTGTAATTGACTGTTTGCCGTGGGAAACATGGAGCGAAAGCCATCCATTGTCAAGAAAAGATCATTTATAGTCACTCATGCCTAGAAAAGCCTTATTACTTGGTTTAAATGCCTTTATAATCCCATTATTGAAGTTATTCTGAATTGTTGTTATATTTTTTGATTAAAACAGATTGTAATTGATTGTTTGCCTTGGGAAACATGGAGCGAAGGCCATCCATCGTCAAGAAAAGTTCATTTATAGTCACTCATGCCTACAAAAGCCTTAATACTCGTTTTAAATGCTTTTATAATCCCATAATTGAATTTAAGTTGAATCTTTTTACATTTTTTGATTAAAACAGATTCTAATTGATTGTTTGCCCCGGGAAACGTGGAGTGAAAGCCATCCATTGTCAAGAAAATATCATTTATAGTCACTCATGCCTAGAAAAGCCTTATTACTCGGTTTAAATGCCTTTATAATCGCATTATTGAATTTATTTTGAATTTTTTTTACATTTTTTGATTAAAACATATTGTAATTGATTGTTTGCCTCGGGAAACATGGAGCGAAAGCCATCCATAGTCCAGAAAAGTTCATTTATTGTCACTTATGCCTAGCAAAGCCTTATTACTCGGTTTAAATGCCTTTATAATCCCATTATTGAATTTATTTTGAATTGTTTTTACATTTTTTGATTAAAACAGATTGTAATTGATTGTTTGCCTCGGGAAACATGGAGCGAAAGCCATCCATAGTCCAGAAAAGTTCATTTATAGTCACTTATGCCTAGCAAAGCCTTATTACTCGGTTTAAATGCCTTTATAATCGCATTATTGAATTTATTTTGAATTTTTTTTACATTTTTTGATTAAAACAGATTGTAATTGATTGTTTGCCTCGGGAAACATGGAGCGAAAGCCATCCATAGTCCAGAAAAGTTCATTTATAGTCACTTATGCCTAGCAAAGCCTTATTACTCGATTTAAATGCCTTTATAATCCCATTATTGAATTTATTTTGAATTTTTTTTACATTTTTTGATTAAAACAGATTGTAATTGATTGTTTACCTCGGGAAACATGGAGCGAAAGCCATCCATAGTCAAGAAAAGTTCATTTATAGTCACTTATGCCTAGCAAAGCCTTATTACTCGGTTTAAATGCCTTTATAATCCCATTATTGAATTTATTTTGAATTGTTTTTATATTTTTTGATTAAAACATATTGTAATTGATTGTTTGCCATGGGAAACATGGAGCGAAAGCCATCCATTGTCAAGAAAAGTGCATTTATAGTCACTCATGCCTAGAAAAGCCTTATTACTCGGTTTAAATGCCTTTATAATCCCATTATTGAAGTTATTTTGAATTGTTTTTATATTTTTTGATTAAAACAGATTGTAATTGATTGTTTGCCTTGGGAAACATGGAGCGAAAGCCATCCATCGTCAAGAAAAGTTCATTTATAGTCACTCATGCCTACAAAAGCCTTAATACTCGTTTTAAATGCTTTTATAATCCCATAATTGAATTTCAGTTGAATCTTTTGACATTTTTTGATTAAAACAGATTCTAATTGATTGTTCGCCTCGGGAAACGTGGAGTGAAAGCCATCCATTGTCAAGAAAAGATCATTTATAGTCACTCATGCCTAGAAAAGCCTTATTACTCGGTTTAAATGCCTTTATAATCGCATTATTGAATTTATTTTGAATTTTTTTTACATTTTTTGATTAAAACAGATTGTAATTGATTGTTTGCCTCGGCAAACATGGAGCGAAAGCCATCCATAGTCAAGAAAAGTTCATTTATAGTCACTTATGCCTAGCAAAGCCTTATTACTCGGTTTAAATGCCTTTATAATCCCATTATTGAATTTATTTTGAATTGTTTTTACATTTTTTGATTAAAACAGATTGTAATTGATTGTTTGCCTCGGGAAACATGGAGCGAAAGCCATCCATTGTCAAGAAAAGATCATTAATAGCCACTCATGCCTAGAAAAGCCTTATTACTCGGTTTAAATGCCTTTATAATCCCATTATTGAATTTATTTTGAATTGTTTTTACATTTTTTTATTAAAACATATTGTAATTGATTGTTTGCCTCGGGAAACATGGAGCGAAAACCATCCATTGTCAAGAAAAGATCATTTATAGTCACTCATGCCTAGAAAAGCCTTATTACTCGGTTTAAATGCCTTTATAATCCCATTATTGAATTTATTTCGAATTTTTTTTACTTTTTTTGATTAAAACAGATTGTAATTGATTGTTTCCCTCGGGAAACATGGAGCGAAAGCCATCCATTGTCAAGAAAAGTTCATTTATAGTCACTCATGCCTAGAAAAAGCTTATTACTCGGTTTAAATGCCTTTATAATCCCATTATTGAAGTTATTTTAAATTGTTTTTATATTTTTTGATTAAAACAGATTGTAATTGATTGTTTGCCTTGGGAAACATTTAGCAAAAGCCATCCATCGTCAAGAAAAGTTCATTTAGAGTCACTCATGCCTAGAAAAGCTTTAATACTCGTTTTAAAGGCTTTTATAATCCCATAATTGAATTTAATTTGAATCTTTTTACATTTTTTGATTAAAACAGATTCTAATTGATCTTTTGCCTCGGGAAACGTGGAGTGAAAGCCATCCATTGTCAAGAAAAGATCATTTATAGTCACTCATGCCTAGAAAAGCCTTATTACTCGGTTTAAATGCCTTTATAATCCCATTATTGAATTTATTTTGAATTGTTTTTACATTTTTTGATTAAAACAGATTGTAATTGATTGTTTGCCTCGGGAAACATGGAGCAAAAACCATCCATTGTCAAGAAAAGATCATTTATAGTCACTCATGCCTAGAAAAGCCTTATTACTTGGTTTAAATGCCTTTATAATCCGATTATTGAATTTATTTTGAATTTTTTTTACATTTTTTGATTAAAACAGATTGTAATTGATTGTTTACCTCGGGAAACATGGAGCGAAAGCCATCCATAGTCAAGAGAAGTTCATTTATAGTCACTTATGCCTAGCAAAGCCTTATTACTCGGTTTAAATGCCTTTATAATCCCATTATTGAATTTATTTTGAATTATTTTTATATTTTTTGATTAAAACAGATTGTAATTGACTGTTTGCCGTGGGAAACATGGAGCGAAAGCCATCCATTGTCAAGAAAAGATCATTTATAGTCACTCATGCCTAGAAAAGCCTTATTACTTGGTTTAAATGCCTTTATAATCCCATTATTGAAGTTATTCTGAATTGTTGTTATATTTTTTGATTAAAACAGATTGTAATTGATTGTTTGCCTTGGGAAACATGGAGCGAAGGCCATCCATCGTCAAGAAAAGTTCATTTATAGTCACTCATGCCTACAAAAGCCTTAATACTCGTTTTAAATGCTTTTATAATCCCATAATTGAATTTAAGTTGAATCTTTTTACATTTTTTGATTAAAACAGATTCTAATCGATTGTTTGCCCCGGGAAACGTGGAGTGAAAGCCATCCATTGTCAAGAAAATATCATTTATAGTCACTCATGCCTAGAAAAGCCTTATTACTCGGTTTAAATGCCTTTATAATCGCATTATTGAATTTATTTTGAATTTTTTTTACATTTTTTGATTAAAACATATTGTAATTGATTGTTTGCCTCGGGAAACATGGAGCGAAGGCCATCCATAGTCCAGAAAAGTTCATTTATTGTCACTTATGCCTAGCAAAGCCTTATTACTCGGTTTAAATGCCTTTATAATCCCATTATTGAATTTATTTTGAATTATTTTTATATTTTTTGATTAAAACAGATTGTAATTGACTGTTTGCCGTGGGAAACATGGAGCGAAAGCCATCCATTGTCAAGAAAAGATCATTTATAGTCACTCATGCCTAGAAAAGCCTTATTACTTGGTTTAAATGCCTTTATAATCCCATTATTGAAGTTATTCTGAATTGTTGTTATATTTTTTGATTAAAACAGATTGTAATTGATTGTTTGCCTTGGGAAACATGGAGCGAAGGCCATCCATCGTCAAGAAAAGTACATTTATAGTCACTCATGCCTACAAAAGCCTTAATACTCGTTTTAAATGCTTTTATAATCCCATAATTGAATTTAAGTTGAATCTTTTTACATTTTTTGATTAAAACAGATTCTAATTGATTGTTTGCCCCGGGAAACGTGGAGTGAAAGCCATCCATTGTCAAGAAAATATCATTTATAGTCACTCATGCCTAGAAAAGCCTTATTACTCGGTTTAAATGCCTTTATAATCGCATTATTGAATTTATTTTGAATTTTTTTTACATTTTTTGATTAAAACATATTGTAATTGATTGTTTGCCTCGGGAAACATGGAGCGAAGGCCATCCATAGTCCAGAAAAGTTCATTTATTGTCACTTATGCCTAGCAAAGCCTTATTACTCGGTTTAAATGCCTTTATAATCCCATTATTGAATTTATTTTGAATTGTTTTTACATTTTTTGATTAAAACAGATTGTAATTGATTGTTTGCCTCGGGAAACATGGAGCGAAAGCCATCCATAGTCCAGAAAAGTTCATTTATAGTCACTTATGCCTAGCAAAGCCTTATTACTCGGTTTAAATGCCTTTATAATCGCATTATTGAATTTATTTTGAATTTTTTTTACATTTTTTGATTAAAACAGATTGTAATTGATTGTTTGCCTCGGGAAACATGGAGCGAAAGCCATCCATAGTCCAGAAAAGTTCATTTATAGTCACTTATGCCTAGCAAAGCCTTATTACTCGATTTAAATGCCTTTATAATCCCATTATTGAATTTATTTTGAATTTTTTTTACATTTTTTGATTAAAACAGATTGTAATTGATTGTTTACCTCGGGAAACATGGAGCGAAAGCCATCCATAGTCAAGAAAAGTTCATTTATAGTCACTTATGCCTAGCAAAGCCTTATTACTCGGTTTAAATGCCTTTATAATCCCATTATTGAATTTATTTTGAATTGTTTTTATATTTTTTGATTAAAACATATTGTAATTGATTGTTTGCCATGGGAAACATGGAGCGAAAGCCATCCATTGTCAAGAAAAGTGCATTTATAGTCACTCATGCCTAGAAAAGCCTTATTACTCGGTTTAAATGCCTTTATAATCCCATTATTGAAGTTATTTTGAATTGTTTTTATATTTTTTGATTAAAACAGATTGTAATTGATTGTTTGCCTTGGGAAACATGGAGCGAAAGCCATCCATCGTCAAGAAAAGTTCATTTATAGTCACTCATGCCTACAAAAGCCTTAATACTCGTTTTAAATGCTTTTATAATCCCATAATTGAATTTCAGTTGAATCTTTTTACATTTTTTGATTAAAACAGATTCTAATTGATTGTTTGCCTCGGGAAACGTGGAGTGAAAGCCATCCATTGTCAAGAAAAGATCATTTATAGTCACTCATGCCTAGAAAAGCCTTATTACTCGGTTTAAATGCCTTTATAATCGCATTATTGAATTTATTTTGAATTTTTTTTACATTTTTTGATTAAAACAGATTGTAATTGATTGTTTACCTCGGGAAACATGGAGCGAAAGCCATCCATAGTCAAGAAAAGTTCATTTACAGTCACTTATGCCTAGCAAAGCCTTATTACTCAGTTTAAATGCCTTTATAATCCCATTATTGAATTTATTTTGAATTTTTTTTACATTTTTTGATTAAAACATATTGTAAATGATTGTTTGCCTCGGGAAACATGGAGCAAAACCCATCCATTGTCAAGAATAGATCATTTATAGTCACTCATGCCTAGAAAAGCCTTATTACTCGGTTTATATGCTTTTATAATCCCATTATTGAATTTATTTTGAATTGTTTTTACATTTTTTGATTAAAACAGATTGTAATTGATTGTTTCCCTCGGGAAACATGGAGCGAAAGCCATCCATTGTAAAGAAAAGTTCATTTATAGTCACTCATGCCTAGAAAAAGCTTATTACTCGGTTTAAATGCCTTTATAATCCCATTATTGAAGTTATTTTGAATTGTTTTTATTTTTTTTGATTAAAACAGATTGTAATTGATTGTTTGCCTTGGGAAACATGGAGCGAAAGCCATCCATCGTCAAGAAAAGTTCATTTATAGTCACTCATGCCTAGAAAAGCTTTAATACTCGTTTTAAATGCTTTTATAATCCCATAATTGAATTTAATTTGAATCTTTTTACATTTTTTGATTAAAACAGATTCTAATTGATCTTTTGCCTCGGGAAACGTGGAGTGAAAGCCATCCATTGTCAAGAAAACATCATTTATAGTCACTCATGCCTAGAAAAGCCTTATTACTCGGTTTAAATGCCTTTATAATCCCATTATTGAATTTATTTTGATTTTTTTTTACATTTTTTGATTAAAACAGATTGTAATTGATTGTTTGCCTCGGGAAACATGGAGCGAAAGCCATCCATTGTCAAGAAAAGATCATTTATAGCCACTCATGCCTAGAAAAGCCTTATTACTCTGTTTAAATGCCTTTATAATCCCATTATTGAATTTATTTTGAATTGTTTTTACATTTTTTGATTAAAACAGATTGTAATTGATTGTTTGCCTCGGGAAACATGGAGCGAAAATCATCCATTGTCAAGAAAAGATCATTTATAGTCACTCATGCCTAGAAAAGCCTTATTACTTGGTTTAAATGCCTTTATAATCCGATTATTGAATTTATTTTGAATTTTTTTTACATTTTTTGATTAAAACAGATTGTAATTGATTGTTTACCTCGGGAAACATGGAGCGAAAGCCATCCATAGTCAAGAAAAGTTCATTTATAGTCACTTATGCCTAGCAAAGCCTTATTACTCGGTTTAAATGCCTTTATAATCCCATTATTGAATTTATTTTGAATTGTTTTTATATTTTTTGATTAAAACAGATTGTAATTGACTGTTTGCCGTGGGAAACATGGAGCGAAAGCCATCCATTGTCAAGAAAATATCATTTATAGTCACTCATGCCTAGAAAAGCCTTATTACTCGGTTTAAATGCCTTTATAATCGCATTATTGAATTTATTCTGAATTGTTTTTACATTTTTTGATTAAAACATATTGTAATTGATTGTTTGCCTCGGGAAACATGGAGCGAAAGCCATCCATAGTCCAGAAAAGTTCATTTATTGTCACTTATGCCTAGCAAAGCCTTATTATTCGGTTTAAATGCCTTTATAATCCCATTATTGAATTTATTTTGAATTGTTTTTACATTTTTTGATTAAAACAGATTGTAATTGATTGTTTGCCTCGGGAAACATGGAGCGAAAGCCATCCATAGTCCAGAAAAGTTCATTTATAGTCACTTATGCCTAGCAAAGCCTTATTACTCGGTTTAAATGCCTTTATAATCGCATTATTGAATTTATTTTGAATTTTTTTTACATTTTTTGATTAAAACAGATTGTAATTGATTGTTTGCCTCGGGAAACATGGAGCGAAAGCCATCCATAGTCCAGAAAAGTTCATTTATAGTCACTTATGCCTAGCAAAGCCTTATTACTCGATTTAAATGCCTTTATAATCCCATTATTGAATTTATTTTGAATTTTTTTTACATTTTTTGATTAAAACAGATTGTAATTGATTGTTTACCTCGGGAAACATGGAGCGAAAGCCATCCATAGTCAAGAAAAGTTCATTTATAGTCACTTATGCCTAGCAAAGCCTTATTACTCGGTTTAAATGCCTTTATAATCCCATTATTGAATTTATTTTGAATTGTTTTTATATTTTTTGATTAAAACATATTGTAATTGATTGTTTGCCATGGGAAACATGGAGCGAAAGCCATCCATTGTCAAGAAAAGTGCATTTATAGTCACTCATGCCTAGAAAAGCCTTATTACTCGGTTTAAATGCCTTTATAATCCCATTATTGAAGTTATTTTGAATTGTTTTTATATTTTTTGATTAAAACAGATTGTAATTGATTGTTTGCCTTGGGAAACATGGAGCGAAAGCCATCCATCGTCAAGAAAAGTTCATTTATAGTCACTCATGCCTACAAAACCCTTAATACTCGTTTTAAATGCTTTTATAATCCCATAATTGAATTTCAGTTGAATCTTTTTACATTTTTTGATTAAAACAGATTCTAATTGATTGTTTGCCTCGGGAAACATGGAGTGAAAGCCATCCATTGTCAAGAAAAGATCATTTATAGTCACTCATGCCTAGAAAAGCCTTATTACTCGGTTTAAATGCCTTTATAATCGCATTATTGAATTTATTTTGAATTTTTTTTACATTTTTTGATTAAAACAGATTGTAATTGATTGTTTGCCTCGACAAACATGGAGCGAAAGCCATCCATAGTCAAGAAAAGTTCATTTATAGTCACTTATTCCTAGCAAAGCCTTATTACTCGGTTTAAATGCCTTTATAATCCCATTATTGAATTTATTTTGAATTGTTTTTACATTTTTTGATTAAAACAGATTGTAATTGATTGTTTGCCTCGGGAAACATGGAGCGAAAGCCATCCATTGTCAAGAAAAGATCATTAATAGCCACTCATGCCTAGAAAAGCCTTATTACTCGGTTTAAATGCCTTTATAATCCCATTATTGAATTTATTTTGAATTGTTTTTACATTTTTTTATTAAAACAGATTGTAATTGATTGTTTGCCTCGGGAAACATGGAGCGAAAACCATCCATTGTCAAGAAAAGATCATTTATAGTCACTCATGCCTAGAAAAGCCTTATTACTCGGTTTAAATGCCTTTATAATCCCATTATTGAATTTATTTTGAACTTTTTTTACATTTTTTGATTAAAACAGATTGTAATTGGTTGTTTGCCTCGGCAAACATGGAGCGAAAGCCATCCATAGTCAAGAAAAGTTCATTTATAGTCACTTATGCCTAGCAAAGCCTTATTACTCGGTTTAAATGCCTTTATAATCCCATTATTGAATTTATTTTGAATTGTTTTTACATTTTTTGATTAAAACAGATTGTAATTGATTGTTTGGCTCGGGAAACATGGAGCGAAAGCCATCCATTGTCAAGAAAAGATCATTTATAGCCACTCATGCCTAGAAAAGCCTTATTACTCGGTTTAAATGCCTTTATAATCCCATTATTGAATTTATTTTGAATTGTTTTTACATTTTTTTATTAAAACAGATTGTAATTGATTGTTTGCCTCGGGAAACATGGAGCGAAAACCATCCATTGTCAAGAAAAGATCATTTATAGTCACTCATGCCTAGAAAAGCCTTATTACTCGGTTTAAATGCCTTTATAATCCCATTATTGAATTTATTTTGAATTTTTTTTACATTTTTTGATTAAAACAGATTGTAATTGATTGTTTACCTCGGGAAACATAGAGCGAAAGCCATCCATAGTCAAGAAAAGTTCATTTACAGTCACTTATGCCTAGCAAAGCCTTATTACTCGGTTTAAATGCCTTTATAATCCCATTATTGAATTTATTTTGAATTTTTTTTACATTTTTTGATTAAAACATATTGTAAATGATTGTTTGTTTCGGGAAACATGGACCAAAACCCATCCATTGTCAAGAATAGATCATTTATAGTCACTCATGCCTAGAAAAGCCTTATTAGTCGGTTTAAATGCTTTTATAATCCCATTATTGAATTTATTTTGAATTGTTTTTACATTTTTTGATTAAAACAGATTGTAATTGATTGTTTGCCTCGGGAAACATGGAGCGAAAGCCATCCATTGTCAAGAAAAGTTCATTTATAGTCAATCATGCCTAGAAAAGCCTTATTACTCGGTTTAAATGCCTTTATAATCCCATTATTGAAGTTATTTTGAATTGTTTTTATATTTTTTGATTAAAACAGATTGTAATTGATTGTTTGCATTGGGAAACATGGAGCGAAAGCCATCCATCGTCAAGAAAAGTTCATTTATAGTCACTCATGCCTACAAAAGCCTTAATACTCGTTTTAAATGCTTTTATAATCCCATAATTGAATTTAATTTGAATCTTTTGACATTTTTTGATTAAAACAGATTCTAATTGATTGTTCGCCTCGGGAAACGTGGAGTGAAAGCCATCCATTGTCAAGAAAAGATAATTTATAGTCACTCATGCCTAGAAAAGCCTTATTACTCGGTTTAAATGCCTTTATAATCGCATTATTGAATTTATTTTGAATTTTTTTTACATTTTTTGATTAAAACAGATTGTAATTGATTGTTTGCCTCGGCAAACATGGAGCGAAAGCCATCCATAGTCAAGAAAAGTTCATTTATAGTCACTTATGCCTAGCAAAGCCTTATTACTCGGTTTAAATGCCTTTATAATCCCATTATTGAATTTATTTTGAATTGTTTTTACATTTTTTGATTAAAACAGATTGTAATTGATTGTTTGCCTCGGGAAACATGGAGCGAAAGCCATCCATTGTCAAGAAAAGATCATTAATAGCCACTCATGCCTAGAAAAGCCTTATTACTCGGTTTAAATGCCTTTATAATCCCATTATTGAATTTATTTTGAATTGTTTTTACATTTTTTTATTAAAACATATTGTAATTGATTGTTTGCCTCGGGAAACATGGAGCGAAAACCATCCATTGTCAAGAAAAGATCATTTATAGTCACTCATGCCTAGAAAAGCCTTATTACTCGGTTTAAATGCCTTTATAATCCCATTATTGAATTTATTTCGAATTTTTTTTACTTTTTTTGATTAAAACAGATTGTAATTGATTGTTTCCCTCGGGAAACATGGAGCGAAAGCCATCCATTGTCAAGAAAAGTTCATTTATAGTCACTCATGCCTAGAAAAAGCTTATTACTCGGTTTAAATGCCTTTATAATCCCATTATTGAAGTTATTTTAAATTGTTTTTATATTTTTTGATTAAAACAGATTGTAATTGATTGTTTGCCTTGGGAAACATTTAGCAAAAGCCATCCATCGTCAAGAAAAGTTCATTTAGAGTCACTCATGCCTAGAAAAGCTTTAATACTCGTTTTAAAGGCTTTTATAATCCCATAATTGAATTTAATTTGAATCTTTTTACATTTTTTGATTAAAACAGATTCTAATTGATCTTTTGCCTCGGGAAACGTGGAGTGAAAGCCATCCATTGTCAAGAAAAGATCATTTATAGTCACTCATGCCTAGAAAAGCCTTATTACTCGGTTTAAATGCCTTTATAATCCCATTATTGAATTTATTTTGAATTGTTTTTACATTTTTTGATTAAAACAGATTGTAATTGATTGTTTGCCTCGGGAAACATGGAGCAAAAACCATCCATTGTCAAGAAAAGATCATTTATAGTCACTCATGCCTAGAAAAGCCTTATTACTTGGTTTAAATGCCTTTATAATCCGATTATTGAATTTATTTTGAATTTTTTTTACATTTTTTGATTAAAACAGATTGTAATTGATTGTTTACCTCGGGAAACATGGAGCGAAAGCCATCCATAGTCAAGAGAAGTTCATTTATAGTCACTTATGCCTAGCAAAGCCTTATTACTCGGTTTAAATGCCTTTATAATCCCATTATTGAATTTATTTTGAATTATTTTTATATTTTTTGATTAAAACAGATTGTAATTGACTGTTTGCCGTGGGAAACATGGAGCGAAAGCCATCCATTGTCAAGAAAAGATCATTTATAGTCACTCATGCCTAGAAAAGCCTTATTACTTGGTTTAAATGCCTTTATAATCCCATTATTGAAGTTATTCTGAATTGTTGTTATATTTTTTGATTAAAACAGATTGTAATTGATTGTTTGCCTTGGGAAACATGGAGCGAAGGCCATCCATCGTCAAGAAAAGTTCATTTATAGTCACTCATGCCTACAAAAGCCTTAATACTCGTTTTAAATGCTTTTATAATCCCATAATTGAATTTAAGTTGAATCTTTTTACATTTTTTGATTAAAACAGATTCTAATTGATTGTTTGCCCCGGGAAACGTGGAGTGAAAGCCATCCATTGTCAAGAAAATATCATTTATAGTCACTCATGCCTAGAAAAGCCTTATTACTCGGTTTAAATGCCTTTATAATCGCATTATTGAATTTATTTTGAATTTTTTTTACATTTTTTGATTAAAACAGAATGTAATTGATTGTTTGCCTCGGGAAACATGGACCGAAAGCCATCCATAGTCCAGAAAAGTTCATTTATTGTCACTTATGCCTAGCAAAGCCTTATTACTCGGTTTAAATACCTTTATAATCCCATTATTGAATTTATTTTGAATTGTTTTTACATTTTTTGATTAAAACAGATTGTAATTGATTGTTTGCCTCGGGAAACATGGAGCGAAAGCCACCCATAGTCCAGAAAAGTTCATTTATAGTCACTTATGCCTAGCAAAGCCTTATTACTCGGTTTAAATGCCTTTATAATCGCATTATTGAATTTATTTTGAATTTTTTTTACATTTTTTGATTAAAACAGATTGTAATTGATTGTTTGCCTCGGGAAACATGGAGCGAAAGCCATCCATAGTCCAGAAAAGTTCATTTATAGTCACTTATGCCTAGCAAAGCCTTATTACTCGATTTAAATGCCTTTATAATCCCATTATTGAATTTATTTTGAATTTTTTTTACATTTTTTGATTAAAACAGATTGTAATTGATTGTTTACCTCGGGAAACATGGAGCGAAAGCCATCCATAGTCAAGAAAAGTTCATTTATAGTCACTTATGCCTAGCAAAGCCTTATTACTCGGTTTAAATGCCTTTATAATCCCATTATTGAATTTATTTTGAATTATTTTTATATTTTTTGATTAAAACAGATTGTAATTGATTGTTTGCCATGGGAAACATGGAGCGAAAGCCATCCATTGTCAAGAAAAGTGCATTTATAGTCACTCATGCCTAGAAAAGCCTTATTACTCGGTTTAAATGCCTTTATAATCCCATTATTGAAGTTATTTTGAATTGGTTTTATATTTTTTGATTAAAACAGATTGTAATTGATTGTTTGCCTTGGGAAACATGGAGCGAAAGCCATCCATCGTCAAGAAAAGTTCATTTATAGTCACTCATGCCTACAAAAGCCTTAATACTCGTTTTAAATGCTTTTATAATCCCATAATTGAATTTCAGTTGAATCTTTTTACATTTTTTGATTAAAACAGATTCTAATTGATTGTTTGCCTCGGGAAACGTGGAGTGAAAGACATCCATTGTCAAGAAAATATCATTTATAGTCACTCATGCCTAGAAAAGCCTTATTACTCGGTTTAAATGCCTTTATAATCGCATTATTGAATTTATTTTGAATTTTTTTTACATTTTTTGATTAAAACAGATTGTAATTGATTGTTTGCCTCGGCAAACATGGAGCGAAAGCCATCCATAGTCAAGAAAAGTTCATTTATAGTCACTTATGCCTAGCAAAGCCTTATTACTCGGTTTAAATGCCTTTATAATCCCATTATTGAATTTATTTTGAATTGTTTTTACATTTTTTGATTAAAACAGATTGTAATTGATTGTTTGCCTCGGGAAACATGGAGCGAAAGCCATCCATTGTCAAGAAAAGATCATTAATAGCCACTCATGCCTAGAAAAGCCTTATTACTCGGTTTAAATGCCTTTATAATCCCATTATTGAATTTATTTTGAATTGTTTTTACATTTTTTTATTAAAACAGATTGTAATTGATTGTTTGCCTCGGGAAACATGGAGCGAAAACCATCCATTGTCAAGAAAAGATCATTTATAGTCACTCATGCCTAGAAAAGCCTTATTACTCGGTTTAAATGCCTTTATAATCCCATTATTGAATTTATTTTGAATTTTTTTTACATTTTTTGATTAAAACAGAATGTAATTGATTGTTTACCTCGGGAAACATGGAGCGAAAGCCATCCATAGTCAAGAAAAGTTCATTTACAGTCACTTATGCCTAGCAAAGCCTTATTACTCGGTTTAAATGCCTTTATAATCCCATTATTGAATTTATTTTGAATTTTTTTTACATTTTTTGATTAAAACAGATTGTAATTGATTGTTTGCCTCGGGAAACATGGAGCGAAAGCCATCCATAGTCAAGAAAAGTTCATTTACAGTCACTTATGCCTAGCAAAGCCTTATTACTCTGTTTAAATGTCTTTATAATCCCATTATTGAATTTATTTTGAATTTTTTTTACATTTTTTGATTAAAACATATTGTAATTGATTGTTTGCCTCGGGAAACATGGAGCGAAAGCCATCCATAGTCAAGAAAAGTTCATTTACAGTCACTTATGCCTAGCAAAGCCTTATTACTCGGTTTAAATGCCTTTATAATCCCATTATTGAATTTATTTTGAATTTTTTTTACATTTTTTGATTAAAACAGATTGTAATTGATTGTTTGCCTCGGGAAACATGGAGCGAAAGCCATCCATAGTCAAGAAAAGTTCATTTACAGTCACTTATGCCTAGCAAAGCCTTATTACTCTGTTTAAATGTCTTTATAATCCCATTATTGAATTTATTTTGAATTTTTTTTACATTTTTTGATTAAAACATATTGTAATTGATTGTTTGCCTCGGGAAACGTGGAGTGAAAGCCATCCATTGTCAAGAAAAGATCATTTATAGTCACTCATGCCTAGAAAAGCCTTATTACTCGGTTTAAATGCCTTTATAATCCCATTATTGAATTTATTTTGATTTTTTTTTACATTTTTTGATTAAAACAGATTGTAATTGATTGTTTGCCTCGGGAAACGTGGAGCGAAAGCCATCCATTGTCAAGAAAAGATCATTTATAGCCACTCATGCCTAGAAAAGCCTTATTACTCGGTTTAAATGCCTTTATAATCCCATTATTGAATTTATTTTGAATTGTTTTTACATTTTTTGATTAAAACAGATTGTAATTGATTGTTTGGCTCGGGAAACATGGAGCGAAAACCATCCATTGTCAAGAAAAGATCATTTATAGTCACTCATGCCTAGAAAAGCCTTATTACTTGGTTTAAATGCCTTTATAATCCGATTATTGAATTTATTTTGAATTTTTTTTACATTTTTTGATTAAAACAGATTGTAATTGATTGTTTACCTCGGGAAACATGGAGCGAAAGCCATCCATAGTCAAGAAAAGTTCATTTATAGTCACTTATGCCTAGCAAAGCCTTATTACTCGGTTTAAATGCCTTTATAATCCCATTATTGAATTTATTTTGAATTGTTTTTATATTTTTTGATTAAAACAGATTGTAATTGACTGTTTGCCGTGGGAAACATGGAGCGAAAGCCATCCATTGTCAAGAAAAGATCATTTATAGTCACTCATGCCTAGAAAAGCCTTATTACTTGGTTTAAATGCCTTTATAATCCCATTATTGAAGTTATTCTGAATTGTTGTTATATTTTTTGATTAAAACAGATTGTAATTGATTGTTTGCCTTGGGAAACATGGAGCGAAGGCCATCCATCGTCAAGAAAAGTTCATTTATAGTCACTCATGCCTAAAAAAGCCTTAATACTCGTTTTAAATGCTTTTATAATCCCATAATTGAATTTAAGTTGAATCTTTTTACATTTTTTGATTAAAACAGATTCTAATTGATTGTTTGCCCCGGGAAACGTGGAGTGAAAGCCATCCATTGTCAAGAAAATATCATTTATAGTCACTCATGCCTAGAAAAGCCTTATTACTCGGTTTAAATGCCTTTATAATCGCATTATTGAATTTATTTTGAATTTTTTTTACATTTTTTGATTAAAACAGATTGTAATTGATTGTTTGCCTCGGGAAACATGGAGCGAAAGCCATCCATAGTCCAGAAAAGTTCATTTATTGTCACTTATGCCTAGCAAAGCCTTATTACTCGGTTTAAATGCCTTTATAATCCCATTATTGAATTTATTTTGAATTGTTTTTACATTTTTTGATTAAAACAGATTGTAATTGATTGTTTGCCTCGGGAAACATGGAGCGAAAGCCATCCATAGTCCAGAAAAGTTCATTTATAGTCACTTATGCCTAGCAAAGCCTTATTACTCGGTTTAAATGCCTTTATAATCGCATTATTGAATTTATTTTTTTTACATTTTTTGATTAAAACAGATTGTAATTGATTGTTTGCCTCGGGAAACATGGAGCGAAAGCCATCCATAGTCCAGAAAAGTTCATTTATAGTCACTTATGCCTAGCAAAGCCTTATTACTCGATTTAAATGCCTTTATAATCCCATTATTGAATTTCTTTTGAATTTTTTTTACATTTTTTGATTAAAACAGATTGTAATTGATTGTTTACCTCGGGAAACATGGAGAGAAAGCCATCCATAGTCAAGAAAAGTTCATTTATAGTCACTTATGCCTAGCAAAGCCTTATTACTCGGTTTAAACGCCTTTATAATCCCATTATTGAATTTATTTTGAATTGTTTTTACATTTTTTGATTAAAACAGATTGTAATTGATTGTTTGCCTCGGGAAATATGGAGCGAAAGCTATCTATTGTCAAGAAAAGATCATTTATAGCCACTCATGCCTAGAAAAGCCTTATTACTCGGTTTAAATGCCTTTATAATCCCATTATTGAATTTATTTTGAATTTTTTTTACATTTTTTGATTAAAACAGATTGTAATTGATTGTTTGCCTCGGGAAACATGGAGCGAAAGCCATCCATAGTCCAGAAAAGTTCATTTATAGTCACTTATGCCTAGCAAAGCCTTATTACTCGGTTTAAATGCCTTTATAATCCCATTATTGAATTTATTTTGAATTGTTTTTACATTTTTTGATTAAAACAGATTGTAATTGATTGTTTGCCTCGGGAAACATGGAGCGAAAGCCATCCATTGTCAAGAAAAGATCATTTATAGCCACTCATGCCTAGAAAAGCCTTATTACTCGGTTTAAATGCCTTTATAATCCCATTATTGAATTTATTTTGAATTGTTTTTACATTTTTTTATTAAAACAGATTGTAATTGATTGTTTGCCTCGGGAAACATGGAGCGAAAACCATCCATTGTCAAGAAAAGATCATTTATAGTCACTCATGCCTAGAAAAGCCTTATTACTCGGTTTAAATGCCTTTATAATCCCATTATTGAATTTATTTTGAATTTTTTTTAGATTTTTTGATTAAAACAGATTGTAATTGATTGTTTGCCTCGGGAAACATAGAGCGAAAGCCATCCATTGTCAAGAAAAGATCATTTATAGCCACTCATGCCTAGAAAAGCCTTATTACTCGGTTTAAATGCCTTTATAATCCCATTATTGAATTTATTTTGAATTGTTTTTACATTTTTTGATTAAAACAGATTGTAATTGATTGTTTGCCTCGGGAAACATGGAGCGAAAACCATCCATTGTCAAGAAAAGATCATTTATAGTCACTCATGCCTAGAAAAGCCTTATTACTCGGATTAAATGCTTTGATAATCCCATTATTGAATTTATTTTGAATTGTTTTTACATTTTTTGATTAAAACAGATTGTAATTGATTGTTTGCCTCGGGAAACATGGAGCGAAAGCCATCCATTGTCAAGAAAAGATCATTTATAGCCACTCATGCCTAGAAAAGCCTTATTACTCGGTTTAAATGCCTTTATAATCCCATTATTGAATTTATTTTGAATTGTTTTTACATTTTTTTATTAAAACAGATTGTAATTGATTGTTTGCCTCGGGAAACATGGAGCGAAAGCCATCCATTGTCAAGAATAGATCATTTATAGTCACTCATGCCTAGAAAAGCCTTATTAGTCGGTTTAAATGCTTTTATAATCCCATTATTGAATTTATTTTGAATTGTTTTTACATTTTTTGATTAAAACAGATTGTAATTGATTGTTTGCCTCGGGAAACATGGAGCGAAAGCCATCCATTGTCAAGAAAAGTTCATTTATAGTCACTTATGCCTAGCAAAGCCTTATTACTCGGTTTAAATGCCTTTATAATCCCATTATTGAATTTATTTTGAATTGTTTTTACATTTTTTGATTAAAACAGATTGTAATTGATTGTTTGCCTCGGGAAACATGGAGCGAAACCCATCCATTGTCAAGAATAGATCATTTATAGTCACTCATGCCTAGAAAAGCCTTATTACTCGGTTTAAATGCTTTTATAATCCCATTATTGAATTTATTTTGAATTTTTTTTACATTTTTTTAATAAAACAGATTGTAATTGATTGTTTGCCTCGGAAACATGGAGCGAAAGCCATCCATAGTCAAGAAAAGTTCATTTACAGTCACTTATGCCTAGCAAAGCCTTATTACTCGGTTTAAATGCCTTTATAATCCCATTATTGAATTTATTTTGAATTTTTTTTACATTTTTTGATTAAAACAGATTGTAATTGATTGTTTGCCTCGGGAAACATGGAGCGAAAGCCATCCATAGTCAAGAAAAGTTCATTTACAGTCACTTATGCCTAGCAAAGCCTTATTACTCTGTTTAAATGTCTTTATAATCCCATTATTGAATTTATTTTGAATTTTTTTTACATTTTTTGATTAAAACATATTGTAATTGATTGTTTGCCTCGGGAAACATGGAGCGAAAGCCATCCATAGTCAAGAAAAGTTCATTTACAGTCACTTATGCCTAGCAAAGCCTTATTACTCGGTTTAAATGCCTTTATAATCCCATTATTGAATTTATTTTGAATTTTTTTTACATTTTTTGATTAAAACAGATTGTAATTGATTGTTTGCCTCGGGAAACATGGAGCGAAAGCCATCCATTGTCAAGAATAGATCATTTATAGTCACTCATGCCTAGAAAAGCCTTATTAGTCGGTTTAAATGCTTTTATAATCCCATTATTGAATTTATTTTGAATTGTTTTTACATTTTTTGATTAAAACAGATTGTAATTGATTGTTTGCCTCGGGAAACATGGAGCGAAAGCCATCCATTGTCAAGAAAAGATCATTTATAGCCACTCATGCCTAGAAAAGCCTTATTACTCGGTTTAAATGCCTTTATAATCCCATTATTGAATTTATTTTGAATTGTTTTTACATTTTTTTATTAAAACAGATTGTAATTGATTGTTTGCCTCGGGAAACATGGAGCGAAAGCCATCCATTGTCAAGAATAGATCATTTATAGTCACTCATGCCTAGAAAAGCCTTATTAGTCGGTTTAAATGCTTTTATAATCCCATTATTGAATTTATTTTGAATTGTTTTTACATTTTTTGATTAAAACAGATTGTAATTGATTGTTTGCCTCGGGAAACATGGAGCGAAAGCCATCCATTGTCAAGAAAAGTTCATTTATAGTCACTTATGCCTAGCAAAGCCTTATTACTCGGTTTAAATGCCTTTATAATCCCATTATTGAATTTATTTTGAATTGTTTTTACATTTTTTGATTAAAACAGATTGTAATTGATTGTTTGCCTCGGGAAACATGGAGCGAAACCCATCCATTGTCAAGAATAGATCATTTATAGTCACTCATGCCTAGAAAAGCCTTATTACTCTGTTTAAATGCCTTTATAATCCCATTATTGAATTTATTTTGAATTGTTTTTACATTTTTTTAATTAAAACAGATTGTAATTGATTGTTTGCCTCGGGAAACATGGAGCGAAAACCATCCATTGTTAAGAAAAGATCATTTATAGTCACCCATGCCTAGAAAAGCCTTATTACTCGGTTTAAATGCCTTTATAATCCCATTATTGAATTTCTTTTGAATTTTTTTTAGATTTTTTGATTAAAATAGATTGTAATTGATTGTTTACCTCGGGAAACATGGAGCGAAAGCCATCCATAGTCAAGAAAAGTTCATTTATAGTCACTTATGCCTAGCAAAGCCTTATTACTCGGTTTAAATGCCTTTATAATCCCATTATTGAGTTTATTTTGAATTGTTTTTATATTTTTTGATTAAAACAGATTGTAATTGACTGTTTGCCGTGGGAAACATGGACCGAAAGCCATCCATTGTTAAGAAAAGTTCATTTATAGTCACTCATGCCTAGAAAAGCCTTATTACTCGGTTTAAATGCCTTTATAATCCCATTATTGAAGTTATTTTGAATTGTTGTTATATTTTTTGATTAAAACAGATTGTAATTGATTGTTTGCCTTGGGAAACATGGAGCGAAAGCCATCCATCGTCAAGAAAAGTTCATTTATAGTCACTCATGCCTACAAAAGCCTTAATACTCGTTTTAAATGCTTTTATAATCCCATAATTGAATTTAAGTTGAATCTTTTTCCATTTTTTGATTAAAACAGATTCTAATTGATTGTTTACCTCGGGAAACGTGGAGTGAAAGCCATCCATTGTCAAGAAAAGATCATTTATAGTCACTCATGCCTAGAAAAGCCTTATTACTCGGTTTAAATGCCTTTATAATCGCATTATTGAATTTATTTTGAAATTTTTTTACATTTTTTGACTGAAACAGATTGTAATTGATTGTTTGCCTCGGGAAACATGGAGCGAAAGCCATCCATAGTCAAGAAGAGTTCATTTATAGTCACTTATGCCTAGCAAAGCCTTATTACTCGGTTTAAATGCCTTTATAATCCCATTATTGAATTTATTTTGAATTGTTTTTATATTTTTTGATTAAAACAGATTGTAATTGACTGTTTGCCTCGGGAAACATGGAGCGAAAGCCATCCATTGTCAAGAAAAGATCATTTATAGCCACTCATGCCTAGAAAAGCCTTATTACTCGGTTTAAATGCCTTTATAATCTCGTTTTTGAATTTATTTTGAATTGTTTTTATATTTTTTGATTAAAACAGATTGTAATTGATTGTTTGCCTCGGGAAACATGGAGCGAAAACCATCCATTGTCAAGAAAAGATCATTTATAGTCACTCATGCCTAGAAAAGCCTTATTACTCGGTTTAAATGCCTTTATAATCCCATTATTGAATTTATTTTGAATTTTTTTTACATTTTTTGATTAAAACAGATTGCAATTGATTGTTTACCTCGGGAAACATGGAGCGAAAGCCATCCATAGTCAAGAAAAGTTCATTTACAGTCACTTATGCCTAGCAAAGCCTTATTACTCGGTTTAAATGCCTTTATAATCCCATTATTGAATTTATTTTGAATTTTTTTTACATTTTTTGATTAAAACAGATTGTAATTGATTGTTTGCCTCGGGAAACATGGAGCGAAAGCCATCCATAGTCAAGAAAAGTTCATTTACAGTCACTTATGCCTAGCAAAGCCTTATTACTCTGTTTAAATGCCTTTATAATCCCATTATTGAATTTATTTTGAATTTTTTTTACATTTTTTGATTAAAACATATTGTAATTGATTGTTTGCCTCGGGAAACATGGAGCGAAAGCCATCCATAGTCAAGAAAAGTTCATTTACAGTCACTTATGCCTAGCAAAGCCTTATTACTCGGTTTAAATGCCTTTATAATCCCATTATTGAATTTATTTTGAATTTTTTTTACATTTTTTGATTAAAACAGATTGTAATTGATTGTTTGCCTCGGGAAACATGGAGCGAAAGCCATCCATAGTCAAGAAAACTTCATTTACAGTCACTTATGCCTAGCAAAGCTTTATTACTCTGTTTAAATGCCTTTATAATCCCATTATTGAATTTATTTTGAATTTTTTTTACATTTTTTGATTAAAACATATTGTAATTGATTGTTTGCCTCGGGAAACATGGAGCAAAACCCATCCATTGTCAAGAATAGATCATTTATAGTCACTCATGCCTAGAAAAGCCTTATTACTCGGTTTAAATGCTTTTATAATCCCATTATTGAATTTATTTTGAATTGTTTTTACATTTTTTGATTAAAACAGATTGTAATTGATTGTTTGCCTCGGGAAACATGGAGCGAAAGCCATCCATTGTCAAGAAAAGTTCATTTATAGTCACTCAAGCCTAGAAAAGCCTTATTACTCGGTTTAAATGCCTTTATAATCCCATTATTGAAGTTATTTTGAATTGTTTTTATATTTTTTGATTAAAACAGATTGTAATTGATGGTTTGCCTTGGGAAACATGGAGCGAAAGCCATCCATCGTGAAGAAAAGTTCATTTATAGTCACTCATGCCTAGAAAAGCCTTAATACTCGTTTTAAATGCTTTTATAATCCCATAATTGAATTTCATTTGAATCTTTTTACATTTTTTGATTAAAACAGATTCTAATTGATTGGTTGCCTCGGGAAACGTGGAGTGAAAGCCATCCATTGTCAAGAAAAGATCATTTATAGTCACTCATGCCTAGAAAAGCCTTAGTACTCGGTTTAAATGCCTTTATAATCCCATTATTGAATTTATTTTGAATTTTTTTTACATTTTTTGATTAAAACAGATTGTAATTGATTGTTTGCCTCGGGAAACATGGAGCGAAAGCCATCCATTGTCAAGAAAAGATCATTTATAGCCACTCATGCCTAGAAAAGCCTTATTACTCTGTTTAAATGCCTTTATAATCCCATTATTGAATTTATTTTGAATTGTTTTTACATTTTTTTAATTAAAACATATTGTAATTGATTGTTTGCCTCGGGAAACATGGAGCGAAAACCATCCATTGTTAAGAAAAGATCATTTATAGTCACCCATGCCTATAAAAGCCTTATTACTCGGTGTAAATGCCTTGATAATCCCATTATTGAATTTATTTTGAATTTTTTTTAGATTTTTTGATTAAAACAGATTGTAATTGATTGTTTACCTCGGGAAACATGGAGCGAAAGCCATCCATAGTCAAGAAAAGTTCATTTATAGTCACTTATGCCTAGCAAAGCCTTATTACTCGGTTTAAATGCCTTTATAATCCCATTATTGAATTTATTTTGAATTGTTTTTATATTTTTTGATTAAAACAGATTGTAATTGACTGTTTGCCGTGGGAAACATGGACCGAAAGCCATCCATTGTCAAGAAAAGTTCATTTATAGTCACTCATGCCTAGAAAAGCCTTATTACTCGGTTTAAATGCCTTTATAATCCCATTATTGAAGTTATTTTGAATTGTTGTTATATTTTTTAATTAAAACAGATTGTAATTGATTGGTTGCCTTGGGAAACATGGAGCGAAAGCCATCCATCGTCAAGAAAAGTTCATTTATAGTTACTCATGCCTACAAAAGCCTTAATACTCGTTTTAAATGCTTTTATAATCCCATAATTGAATTTCAGTTGAATCTTTTTACATTTTTTGATTAAAACAGATTCTAATTGATTGTTTGCCTCGGGAAACGTGGAGTGAAAGCCATCCATTGTCAAGAAAAGTTCATTTATAGTCACTCATGCCTAGAAAAGCCTTATTACTCGGTTTAAATGCCTTTATAATCCCATTATTGAAGTTATTTTGAATTGTTTTTATATTTTTTGATTAAAACAGATTGTAATTGATTGTTTGCCTTGGGAAACATGGAGCGAAAGCCATCCATCGTCAAGAAAAGTTCATTTATAGTCACTCATGCCTAGAAAAGCCTTAATACTCGTTTTAAATGCTTTTATAATCCCATAATTGAATTTAATTTGAATCTTTTTACATTTTTTGATTAAAACAGATTCTAATTGATTGTTTGCCTCGGGAAACGTGGAGTGAAAGCCATCCATTGTCAAGAAAAGATCATTTATAGTCACTCATGCCTAGAAAAGCCTTATTACTCGGTTTAAATGCCTTTATAATCCCATTATTGAATTTATTTTGATTTTTTTTTGCATTTTTTGATTAAAACAGATTGTAATTGATTGTTTGCCTCGGGAAACATGGAGCGAAAGCCATCCATTGTCAAGAAAAGATCATTTATAGCCACACATGCCTAGAAAAGCCTTATTACTCGGTTTAAATGCCTTTATAATCCCATTATTGAATTTATTTTGAATTGTTTTTACATTTTTTGATTAAAACAGATTGTAATTGATTGTTTGCCTCGGGAAACATGGAGCGAAAACCATCCATTGTCAAGAAAAGATCATTTATAGTCACTCATGCCTAGAAAAGCCTTATTACTCGGATTAAATGCTTTTATAATCCCATTATTGAATTTATTTTGAATTGTTTTTACATTTTTTGATTAAAACAGATTGTAATTGATTGTTTGCCTCGGGAAACATGGAGCGAAAGCCATCCATTGTCAAGAAAAGTTCATTTATAGTCACTTATGCCTAGCAAAGCCTTATTACTCGGTTTAAATGCCTTTATAATCCCATTATTGAATTTATTTTGAATTGTTTTTACATTTTTTGATTAAAACAGATTGTAATTGATTGTTTGCCTCGGGAAACATGGAGCGAAATCCATCCATTGTCAAGAAAAGATCATTTATAGCCACTCATGCCTAGAAAAGCCTTATTACTCGGTTCAAATGCCTTTATAATCCCATTATTGAATTTATTTTGAATTGTTTTTACATTTTTTGATTAAAACAAAATGTAATTGATTGTTTGCCTCGAAAAACATGGAGCGAAAACTATCCATTGTCAAGAAAAGATCATTTATAGTCACTCATGCCTAGAAAAGCCTTATTACTCGGTTTAAATGTTTTTATAATCCCATTATTGAATTTATTTTGAATTTTTTTTACTTTTTTTGATTAAAACAGATTGTAATTGATTGTTTACCTCGGGAAACATGGAGCGAAAGCCATCCATAGTCAAGAAAAGTTCATTTATAGTCACTTATGCCTAGCAAAGCCTTATTACTCGGTTTAAATGCCTTTATAATCCCATTATTGAATTTATTTTGAATTTTTTTTGACATTTTTTGATTAAAACATATTGTAATTGATTGTTTGCCTCGGGAAACATGGAGCAAAACCCATCCATTGTCAAGAATAGATCATTTATAGTCACTCATGCCTAGAAAAGCCTTATTACTCGGTTTAAATGCTTTTATAATCCCATTATTGAATTTATTTTGAATTTTTTTTACATTTTTTTAATAAAACAGATTGTAATTGATTGTTTGCCTCGGGAAACATGGAGCGAAAGCCATCCATAGTCAAGAAAAGTTCATTTACAGTCACTTATGCCTAGCAAAGCCTTATTACTCGGTTTAAATGCCTTTATAATCCCATTATTGAATTTATTTTGAATTGTTTTTACATTTTTTGATTAAAACAGATTGTAATTGATTGTTTGCCTCGGGAAACATGGAGCGAAAGCTATCCATTGTCAAGAAAAGATCATTTATAGCCACTCATGCCTAGAAAAGCCTTATTACTCGGTTTAAATGCCTTTATAATCCCATTATTGAATTTATTTTGAATTTTTTTTACATTTTTTGATTAAAACAGATTGTAATTGATTGTTTGCCTCGGGAAACATGGAGCGAAAGCCATCCATAGTCAAGAAAAGTTCATTTACAGTCACTTATGCCTAGCAAAGCCTTATTACTCGGTTTAAATGCCTTTATAATCCCATTATTGAATTTATTTTGAATTTTTTTTACATTTTTTGATTAAAACAGATTGTAATTGATTGTTTGCCTCAGGAAACATGGAGCGAAAGCCATCCATAGTCAAGAAAAGTTCATTTACAGTCACTTATGCCTAGCAAAGCCTTATTACTCTGTTTAAATGCCTTTATAATCCCATTATTGAATTTATTTTGAATTTTTTTTACATTTTTTGATTAAAACATATTGTAATTGATTGTTTGCCTCGGGAAACATGGAGCAAAACCCATCCATTGTCAAGAATAGATCATTTATAGTCACTCATGCCTAGAAAAGCCTTATTACTCGGTTTAAATGCTTTTATAATCCCATTATTGAATTTATTTTGAATTGTTTTTACATTTTTTGATTAAAACAGATTGTAATTGATTGTTTGCCTCGGGAAACATGGAGCGAAAGCCATCCATTGTCAAGAAAAGATCATTTATAGTCACTCATGCCTAGAAAAGCCTTATTACTCGGTTTAAATGCCTTTATAATCCCATTATTGAAGTTATTTTGAATTGTTTTTATATTTTTTGATTAAAACAGATTGTAATTGATTGTTTGCCTTGGGAAATATGGAGCGAAAGCCATCCATCGTCAAGAAAAGTTCATTTATAGTTACTCATGCCTACAAAAGCCTTAATACTCGTTTTAAATGCTTTTATAATCCCACAATTGAATTTCAGATGAATCTTTTTACATTTTTTGATTAAAACAGATTCTAATTGATTGTTTGCCTCGGGAAACGTGGAGTGAAAGCCATCCATTGTCAAGAAAAGATCATTTATAGTCACTCATGCCTAGAAAAGCCTTATTACTCGGTTTAAATGCCTTTATAATCGCATTATTGAATTTATTTTAAATTTTTTTTACATTTTTTGATTAAAACATATTGTAACTGATTGTTTGCCTCGGGAAACATGGAGCGAAAGCCATCCATTGTCAAGAAAAGATCATTTATAGCCACTCATGCCTAGAAAAGCCTTATTACTCGGTTTAAATGCCTTTATAATCCCATTATTGAATTTATTTTGAATTGTTTTTACATTTTTTGATTAAAACAGATTGTAATTGATTGTTTGCCTCGGGAAACATGGAGCAAAAACCATCCATTGTCAAGAAAAGATCATTTATAGTCACTCATGCCTAGAAAAGCCTTATTACTCGGATTAAATGCTTTTATAATCCCATTATTGAATTTATTTTGAATTGTTTTTACATTTTTTGATTAAAACAGATTGTAATTGATTGTTTGCCTCGGGAAACATGGAGCGAAAGCCATCCATTGTCAAGAAAAGTTCATTTATAGTCACTTATGCCTAGCAAAGCCTTATTACTCGGTTTAAATGCC
The DNA here is from genome assembly GCF_053813885.1 of Theobroma cacao. Lineage (NCBI taxonomy): Eukaryota > Viridiplantae > Streptophyta > Magnoliopsida > Malvales > Malvaceae > Theobroma > Theobroma cacao. The sequence continues at coordinate 27,353,838 of NC_142645.1, read as the reverse complement.
TTTATAATCCCATTATTGAATTTATTTTGAATTGTTTTTACATTTTTTGATTAAAACAGATTGTAATTGATTGTTTGCCTCGGGAAACATGGAGCGAAATCCATCCATTGTCAAGAAAAGATCATTTATAGCCACTCATGCCTAGAAAAGCCTTATTACTCGGTTCAAATGCCTTTATAATCCCATTATTGAATTTATTTTGAATTGTTTTTACATTTTTTGGTTAAAACAGATTGTAATTGATTGTTTGCCTCGAAAAACATGGAGCGAAAACTATCCATTGTCAAGAAAAGATCATTTATAGTCACTCATGCCTAGAAAAGCCTTATTACTCGGTTTAAATGTTTTTATAATCCCATTATTGAATTTATTTTGAATTTTTTTTACTTTTTTTGATTAAAACATATTGTAATTGATTGTTTACCTCGGGAAACATGGAGCGAAAGCCATCCATAGTCAAGAAAAGTTCATTTATAGTCACTTATGCCTAGCAAAGCCTTATTACTCGGTTTAAATGCCTTTATAATCCCATTATTGAATTTATTTTGAATTGTTTTTACATTTTTTGATTAAAACAGATTGTAATTGATTGTTTGCCTCGGGAAACATGGAGCGAAAACCATCCATTGTCAAGAAAAGATCATTTATAGTCACTCATGCCTAGAAAAGCCTTATTACTCGGATTAAATGCTTTTATAATCCCATTATTGAATTTATTTTGAATTGTTTTTACATTTTTTGATTAAAACAGATTGTAATTGATTGTTTGCCTCGGGAAACATGGAGCGAAAGCCATCCATTGTCAAGAAAAGTTCATTTATAGTCACTCATGCCTAGAAAAGCCTTATTACTCGGTTTAAATGCCTTTATAATCCCATTATTGAAGTTATTTTGAATTGTTTTTATATTTTTTGATTAAAACAGATTGTAATTGATTGTTTGCCTTGGGAAACATGGAGCGAAAGCCATCCATCGTCAAGAAAAGTTCATTTATAGTTACTCATGCCTACAAAAGCCTTAATACTCGTTTTAAATGCTTTTATAATCCCACAATTGAATTTCAGATGAATCTTTTTACATTTTTTGATTAAAACAGATTCTAATTGATTGTTTGCCTCGGGAAACGTGGAGTGAAAGCCATCCATTGTCAAGAAAAGATCATTTATAGTCACTCATGCCTAGAAAAGCCTTATTACTCGGTTTAAATGTTTTTATAATCCCATTATTGAATTTATTTTGAATTGTTTTTACATTTTTTGATTAAAACAGATTGTAATTGATTGTTTGCCTCGGGAAACATGGAGCGAAAGCCATCCATTGTCAAGAAAAGTTCATTTATAGTCACTTATGCCTAGCAAAGCCTTATTACTCGGTTTAAATGCCTTTATAATCCCATTATTGAATTTATTTTGAATTGTTTTTACATTTTTTGATTAAAACAGATTGTAATTGATTGTTTGCCTCGGGAAACATGGAGCGAAAACCATCCATTGTCAAGAAAAGATCATTTATAGTCACTCATGCCTAGAAAAGCCTTATTACTCGGATTAAATGCTTTTATAATCCCATTATTGAATTTATTTTGAATTGTTTTTACATTTTTTGATTAAAACAGATTGTAATTGATTGTTTGCCTCGGGAAACATGGAGCGAAAGCCATCCATTGTCAAGAAAAGTTCATTTATAGTCACTTATGCCTAGCAAAGCCTTATTACTCGGTTTAAATGCCTTTATAATCCCATTATTGAATTTATTTTGAATTGTTTTTACATTTTTTGATTAAAACAGATTGTAATTGATTGTTTGCCTCGGGAAACATGGAGCGAAAGCCATCCATTGTCAAGAAAAGATCATTAATAGCCACTCATGCCTAGAAAAGCCTTATTACTCGGTTTAAATGCCTTTATAATCCCATTATTGAATTTATTTTGAATTGTTTTTACATTTTTTTATTAAAACAGATTGTAATTGATTGTTTGCCTCGGGAAACATGGAGCGAAAACCATCCATTGTCAAGAAAAGATCATTTATAGTCACTCATGCCTAGAAAAGCCTTATTACTCGGTTTAAATGCCTTTATAATCCCATTATTGAATTTATTTTGAATTTTTTTTACATTTTTTGATTAAAACATATTGTAATTGATTGTTTACCTCGGGAAACATGGAGCGAAAGCCATCCATAGTCAAGAAAAGTTCATTTACAGTCACTTATGCCTAGCAAAGCCTTATTACTCGGTTTAAATGCCTTTATAATCCCATTATTGAATTTATTTTGAATTTTTTTTACATTTTTTGATTAAAACATATTGTAAATGATTGTTTGCCTCGGGAAACATGGAGCAAAACCCATCCATTGTCAAGAATAGATCATTTATAGTCACTCATGCCTAGAAAAGCCTTATTACTCGGTTTAAATGCTTTTATAATCCCATTATTGAATTTATTTTGAATTGTTTTTACATTTTTTGATTAAAACAGATTGTAATTGATTGTTTGCCTCGGGAAACATGGAGCGAAAGCCATCCATTGTCAAGAAAAGTTCATTTATAGTCACTCATGCCTAGAAAAGCCTTATTACTCGGTTTAAATGCCTTTATAATCCCATTATTGAAGTTATTTTGAATTGTTTTTATATTTTTTGATTAAAACAGATTGTAATTGATTGTTTGCCTTGGGAAACATGGAGCGAAAGCCATCCATCGTCAAGAAAAGTTCATTTATAGTCACTCATGCCTAGAAAAGCCTTAATACTCGTTTTAAATGCTTTTATAATCCCATAATTGAATTTAATTTGAATCTTTTTACATTTTTTGATTAAAACAGATTCTAATTGATTGTTTGCCTCGGGAAACGTGGAGTGAAAGCCATCCATTGTCAAGAAAAGATCATTTATAGTCACTCATGCCTAGAAAAGCCTTATTACTCGGTTTAAATGCCTTTATAATCCCATTATTGAATTTATTTTGATTTTTTTTTACATTTTTTGATTAAAACAGATTGTAATTGATTGTTTGCCTAGGGAAACATGGAGCGAAAGCCATCCATTGTCAAGAAAAGATCATTTATAGCCACTCATGCCTAGAAAAGCCTTATTACTCGGTTTAAATGCCTTTATAATCCCATTATTGAATTTATTTTGAATTGTTTTTACATTTTTTGATTAAAACAGATTGTAATTGATTGTTTGCCTCGGGAAACATGGAGCGAAAACCATCCATTGTCAAGAAAAGATCATTTATAGTCACTCATGCCTAGAAAAGCCTTATTACTCGGATTAAATGCTTTTATAATCCCATTATTGAATTTATTTTGAATTGTTTTTACATTTTTTGATTAAAACAGATTGTAATTGATTGTTTGCCTCGGGAAACATGGAGCGAAAGCCATCCATTGTCAAGAAAAGTTCATTTATAGTCACTTATGCCTAGCAAAGCCTTATTACTCGGTTTAAATGCCTTTATAATCCCATTATTGAATTTATTTTGAATTGTTTTTACATTTTTTGATTAAAACAGATTGTAATTGATTGTTTGCCTCGGGAAACATGGAGCGAAAGCCATCCATTGTCAAGAAAAGATCATTAATAGCCACTCATGCCTAGAAAAGCCTTATTACTCGGTTTAAATGCCTTTATAATCCCATTATTGAATTTATTTTGAATTGTTTTTACATTTTTTTATTAAAACAGATTGTAATTGATTGTTTGCCTCGGGAAACATGGAGCGAAAACCATCCATTGTCAAGAAAAGATCATTTATAGTCACTCATGCCTAGAAAAGCCTTATTACTCGGTTTAAATGCCTTTATAATCCCATTATTGAATTTATTTTGAATTTTTTTTACATTTTTTGATTAAAACATATTGTAATTGATTGTTTACCTCGGGAAACATGGAGCGAAAGCCATCCATAGTCAAGAAAAGTTCATTTACAGTCACTTATGCCTAGCAAAGCCTTATTACTCGGTTTAAATGCCTTTTTAATCCCATTATTGAATTTATTTTGAATTTTTTTTACATTTTTTGATTAAAACATATTGTAAATGATTGTTTGCCTCGGGAAACATGGAGCAAAACCCATCCATTGTCAAGAATAGATCATTTATAGTCACTCATGCCTAGAAAAGCCTTATTACTCGGTTTAAATGCTTTTATAATCCCATTATTGAATTTATTTTGAATTGTTTTTACATTTTTTGATTAAAACAGATTGTAATTGATTGTTTGCCTCGGGAAACATGGAGCGAAAGCCATCCATTGTCAAGAAAAGTTCATTTATAGTCACTCATGCCTAGAAAAGCCTTATTACTCGGTTTAAATGCCTTTATAATCCCATTATTGAAGTTATTTTGAATTGTTTTTATATTTTTTGATTAAAACAGATTGTAATTGATTGTTTGCCTTGGGAAACATGGAGCGAAAGCCATCCATCGTCAAGAAAAGTTCATTTATAGTCACTCATGCCTAGAAAAGCCTTAATACTCGTTTTAAATGCTTTTATAATCCCATAATTGAATTTAATTTGAATCTTTTTACATTTTTTGATTAAAACAGATTCTAATTGATTGTTTGCCTCGGGAAACGTGGAGTGAAAGCCATCCATTGTCAAGAAAAGATCATTTATAGTCACTCATGCCTAGAAAAGCCTTATTACTCGGTTTAAATGCCTTTATAATCCCATTATTGAATTTATTTTGATTTTTTTTTACATTTTTTGATTAAAACAGATTGTAATTGATTGTTTGCCTCGGGAAACATGGAGCGAAAGCCATCCATTGTCAAGAAAAGATCATTTATAGCCACTCATGCCTAGAAAAGCCTTATTACTCGGTTTAAATGCCTTTATAATCGCATTATTGAATTTATTTTAAATTTTTTTTACATTTTTTGATTAAAACAGATTGTAATTGATTGTCACTTATGCCTAGCAAAGCCTTATTACTCGGTTTAAATGCCTTTATAATCCCATTATTGAATTTATTTTGAATTGTTTTTACATTTTTTGATTAAAACAGATTGTAATTGATTGTTTGCCTCGGGAAACATGGAGCGAAAGCCATCCATTGTCAAGAAAAGATCATTAATAGCCACTCATGCCTAGAAAAGCCTTATTACTCGGTTTAAATGCCTTTATAATCCCATTATTGAATTTATTTTGAATTGTTTTTACATTTTTTTATTAAAACATATTGTAATTGATTGTTTGCCTCGGGAAACATGGAGCGAAAACCATCCATTGTCAAGAAAAGATCATTTATAGTCACTCATGCCTAGAAAAGCCTTATTACTCGGTTTAAATGCCTTTATAATCCCATTATTGAATTTATTTTGAATTTTTTTTACATTTTTTGATTAAAACAGATTGTAATTGATTGTTTACCTCGGGAAACATGGAGCGAAAGCCATCCATAGTCAAGAAAAGTTCATTTACAGTCACTTATGCCTAGCAAAGCCTTATTACTCGGTTTAAATGCCTTTATAATCCCATTATTGAATTTATTTTGAATTTTTTTTACATTTTTTGATTAAAACATATTGTAAATGATTGTTTGCCTCGGGAAACATGGAGCAAAACCCATCCATTGTCAAGAATAGATCATTTATTGTCACTCATGCCTAGAAAAGCCTTATTACTCGTTTTAAATGCTTTTATAATCCCATTATTGAATTTATTTTGAATTGTTTTTACATTTTTTGATTAAAACAGATTGTAATTGATTGTTTGCCTCGGGAAACATGGAGCGAAAGCCATCCATTGTCAAGAAAAGTTCATTTATAGTCACTCATGCCTAGAAAAGCCTTATTACTCGGTTTAAATGCCTTTATAATCCCATTATTGAAGTTATTTTGAATTGTTTTTATATTTTTTGATTAAAACAGATTGTAATTGATTGTTTGCCTTGGGAAACATGGAGCGAAAGCCATCCATCGTCAAGAAAAGTTCATTTATAGTCACTCATGCCTAGAAAAGCCTTAATACTCGTTTTAAATGCTTTTATAATCCCATAATTGAATTTAATTTGAATCTTTTTACATTTTTTGATTAAAACAGATTCTAATTGATTGTTTGCCTCGGGAAACGTGGAGTGAAAGCCATCCATTGTCAAGAAAAGATCATTTATAGTCACTCATGCCTAGAAAAGCCTTATTACTCGGTTTAAATGCCTTTATAATCCCATTATTGAATTTATTTTGATTTTTTTTTACATTGTTTGATTAAAACAGATTGTAATTGATTGTTTGCCTTGGGAAACATGGAGCGAAAGCCATCCATTGTCAAGAAAAGATCATTTATAGCCACTCATGCCTAGAAAAGCCTTATTACTCGGTTTAAATGCCTTTATAATCCCATTATTGAATTTATTTTGAATTGTTTTTACATTTTTTGATTAAAACAGATTGTAATTGATTGTTTGCCTCGGGAAACATGGAGCGAAAACCATCCATTGTCAAGAAAAGATCATTTATAGTCACTCATGCCTAGAAAAGCCTTATTACTCGGATTAAATGCTTTTATAATCCCATTATTGATTTTATTTTGAATTGTTTTTACATTTTTTGATTAAAACAGATTGTAATTGATTGTTTGCCTCGGGAAACTTGGAGCGAAAGCCATCCATTGTCAAGAAAAGTTCATTTATAGTCACTTATACCTAGCAAAGCCTTATTACTCGGTTTAAATGCCTTTATAATCCCATTATTGAATTTATTTTGAATTGTTTTTACATTTTTTGATTAAAACAGATTGTAATTGATTGTTTGCCTCGGGAAACATGGAGCGAAAGCCATCCATTGTCAAGAAAAGATCATTAATAGCCACTCATGCCTAGAAAAGCCTTATTACTCGGTTTAAATGCCTTTATAATCCCATTATTGAATTTATTTTGAATTGTTTTTACATTTTTTGATTAAAACAGATTGTAATTGATTGTTTGCCTCGGGAAACATGGAGCGAAAACCATCCATTGTCAAGAAAAGATCATTTATAGTCACTCATGCCTAGAAAAGCCTTATTACTCGGTTTAAATGCCTTTATAATCCCATTATTGAATTTATTTTGAATTTTTTTTACATTTTTTGATTAAAACAGATTGTAATTGATTGTTTACCTCGGGAAACATGGAGCGAAAGCCATCCATAGTCAAGAAAAGTTCATTTACAGTCACTTATGCCTAGCAAAGCCTTATTACTCGGTTTAAATGCCTTTATAATCCCATTATTGAATTTATTTTGAATTTTTTTTACATTTTTTGATTAAAACATATTGTAAATGATTGTTTGCCTCGGGAAACATGGAGCAAAACCCATCCATTGTCAAGAATAGATCATTTATAGTCACTCATGCCTAGAAAAGCCTTATTACTCGGTTTAAATGCTTTTATAATCCCATTATTGAATTTATTTTGAATTGTTTTTACATTTTTTGATTAAAACAGATTGTAATTGATTGTTTGCCTCGGGAAACATGGAGCGAAAGCCATCCATTGTCAAGAAAAGTTCATTTATAGTCACTCATGCCTAGAAAAGCCTTATTACTCGGTTTAAATGCCTTTATAATCCCATTATTGAAGTTATTTTGAATTGTTTTTATATTTTTTGATTAAAACAGATTGTAATTGATTGTTTGCCTTGGGAAACATGGAGCGAAAGCCATCCATCGTCAAGAAAAGTTCATTTATAGTCACTCATGCCTAGAAAAGCCTTAATACTCGTTTTAAATGCTTTTATAATCCCATAATTGAATTTAATTTGAATCTTTTTACATTTTTTGATTAAAACAGATTCTAATTGATTGTTTGCCTCGGGAAACGTGGAGTGAAAGCCATCCATTGTCAAGAAAAGATCATTTATAGTCACTCATGCCTAGAAAAGCCTTATTAACCGGTTTAAATGCCTTTATAATCCCATTATTGAATTTATTTTGATTTTTTTTTACATTTTTTGATTAAAACATATTGTAATTGATTGTTTGCCTTGGGAAACATGGAGCGAAAGCCATCCATTGTCAAGAAAAGATCATTTATAGCCACTCATGCCTAGAAAAGCCTTATTACTCGGTTTAAATGCCTTTATAATCCCATTATTGAATTTATTTTGAATTGTTTTTACATTTTTTGATTAAAACATATTGTAATTGATTGTTTGCCTCGGGAAACATGGAGCGAAAACCATCCATTGTCAAGAAAAGATCATTTATAGTCACTCATGCCTAGAAAAGCCTTATTACTCGGATTAAATGCTTTTATAATCCCATTATTGAATTTATTTTGAATTGTTTTTACATTTTTTGATTAAAACAGATTGTAATTGATTGTTTGCCTCGGGAAACATGGAGCGAAAGCCATCCATTGTCAAGAAAAGTTCATTTATAGTCACTTATGCCTAGGAAAGCCTTATTACTCGGTTTAAATGCCTTTATAATCCCATTATTGAATTTATTTTGAATTGTTTTTACATTTTTTGATTAAAACAGATTGTAATTGATTGTTTGCCTCGGGAAACATGGAGCGAAAGCCATCCATTGTCAAGAAAAGATCATTAATAGCCACTCATGCCTAGAAAAGCCTTATTACTCGGTTTAAATGCCTTTATAATCCCATTATTGAATTTATTTTGAATTGTTTTTACATTTTTTTATTAAAACAGATTGTAATTGATTGTTTGCCTCGGGAAACATGGAGCGAAAACCATCCATTGTCAAGAAAAGATCATTTATAGTCACTCATGCCTAGAAAAGCCTTATTACTCGGTTTAAATGCCTTTATAATCCCATTATTGAATTTATTTTGAATTTTTTTTACATTTTTTGATTAAAACATATTGTAATTGATTGTTTACCTCGGGAAACATGGAGCGAAAGCCATCCATAGTCAAGAAAAGTTCATTTACAGTCACTTATGCCTAGCAAAGCCTTATTACTCGGTTTAAATGCCTTTATAATCCCATTATTGAATTTATTTTGAATTTTTTTTACATTTTTTGATTAAAACATATTGTAAATGATTGTTTGCCTCGGGAAACATGGAGCAAAACCCATCCATTGTCAAGAATAGATCATTTATAGTCACTCATGCCTAGAAAAGCCTTATTACTCGGTTTAAATGCTTTTATAATCCCATTATTGAATTTATTTTGAATTGTTTTTACATTTTTTGATTAAAACAGATTGTAATTGATTGTTTGCCTCGGGAAACATGGAGCGAAAGCCATCCATTGTCAAGAAAAGTTCATTTATAGTCACTCATGCCTAGAAAAGCCTTATTACTCGGTTTAAATGCCTTTATAATCCCATTATTGAAGTTATTTTGAATTGTTTTTATATTTTTTGATTAAAACAGATTGTAATTGATTGTTTGCCTTGGGAAACATGGAGCGAAAGCCATCCATCGTCAAGAAAAGTTCATTTATAGTCACTCATGCCTAGAAAAGCCTTAATACTCGTTTTAAATGCTTTTATAATCCCATAATTGAATTTAATTTGAATCTTTTTACATTTTTTGATTAAAACAGATTCTAATTGATTGTTTGCCTCGGGAAACGTGGAGTGAAAGCCATCCATTGTCAAGAAAAGACCATTTATAGTCACTCATGCCTAGAAAAGCCTTATTACTCGGTTTAAATGCCTTTATAATCCCATTATTGAATTTATTTTGATTTTTTTTTACATTTTTTGATTAAAACAGATTGTAATTGATTGTTTGCCTTGGGAAACATGGAGCGAAAGCCATCCATTGTCAAGAAAAGATCATTTATAGCCACTCATGCCTAGAAAAGCCTTATTACTCGGTTTAAATGCCTTTATAATCCCATTATTGAATTTATTTTGAATTGTTTTTACATTTTTTGATTAAAACAGATTGTAATTGATTGTTTGCCTCGGGAAACATGGAGCGAAAACCATCCATTGTCAAGAAAAGATCATTTATAGTCACTCATGCCTAGAAAAGCCTTATTACTCGGATTAAATGCTTTTATAATCCCATTATTGAATTTATTTTGAATTGTTTTTACATTTTTTGATTAAAACAGATTGTAATTGATTGTTTGCCTCGGGAAACATGGAGCGAAAGCCATCCATTGTTAAGAAAAGATATTTATAGCCACTCATGCCTAGAAAAGCCTTATTACTCGGTTTAAATGCCTTTATAATCCCATTATTGAGTTTATTTTGAATTGTTTTTACATTTTTTGATTAAAACAGATTGTAATTGATTGTTTGCCTCTGGAAACAGGGAGCGAAAACCATCCATTGTCAAGAAAAGATCATTTATAGTCACTCATGCCTAGAAAAGCCTTATTACACGGTTTAAATGCCTTTATAATCCCATTATTGAATTTATCTTGAATTTTTTTTACATTTTTTGATTAAAACAGATTGTAATTGATTGTTTACCTCGGGAAACATGGAGCGAAAGCCATCCATAGTCAAGAAAAGTTCATTTATAGTCACTTATGCCTAGCAAAGCCTTATTACTCGGTTTAAATGCCTTTATAATCCCATTATTGAATTTATTTTGAATTGTTTTTACATTTTTTGATTAAAACAGATTGTAATTGATTGTTTGCCTCGGCAAACATGGAGCGAAAGCCATCCATAGTCAAGAAAAGTTCATTTATAGTCACTTATGCCTAGCAAAGCCTTATTACTCGGTTTAAATGCTTTTATAATCCCATTATTGAATTTATTTTGAATTGTTTTTATATTTTTTTATTAAAACAGATTGTAATTGACTGTTTGCCATGGGAAACATGGACCGAAAGCCATCCATTGTCAAGAAAAGATCATTTATAGTCACTCATGCCTAGAAAAGCCTTATTACTCGGTTTAAATGCCTTTATAATCCCATTATTGAAGTTATTTTGAATTGTTTTTATATTTTTTGATTAAAACAGATTGTAATTGATTGTTTGCCTTGGGAAACATGGAGCGAAAGCCATCCATCGTCAAGAAAAGTTCATTTATAGTTACTCATGCCTACAAAAGCCTTAATACTCGTTTTAAATGCTTTTATAATCCCATAATTGAATTTCAGTTGAATCTTTTTACAATTTTTTATTAAAACAGATTCTAATTGATTGTTTGCCTCGGGAAACGTGGAGTGAAAGCCATCCATTGTCAAGAAAAGATCATTTATAGTCACTCATGCCTAGAAAAGCCTTATTACTCGGTTTAAATGCCTTTATAATCGCATTATTGAATTTATTTTAAATTTTTTTTACATTTTTTGATTAAAACAGATTGTAATTGATTGTTTGCCTCGGCAAACATGGAGCGAAAGCCATCCATAGTCAAGAAAAGTTCATTTATAGTCACTTATGCCTAGCAAAGCCTTATTACTCGGTTTAAATGCCTTTATAATCCCATTATTGAATTTATTTTGAATTGCTTTTACATTTTTTGATTAAAACAGATTGTAATTGATTGTTTGCCTCGGGAAACATGGAGCGAAAGCCATCCATTGTCAAGAAAAGATCATTAATAGCCACTCATGCCTAGAAAAGCCTTATTACTCGGTTTAAATGCCTTTATAATCCCATTATTGAATTTATTTTGAATTGTTTTTACATTTTTTTATTAAAACAGATTGTAATTGATTGTTTGCCTCGGGAAACATGGAGCGAAAACCATCCATTGTCAAGAAAAGATCATTTATAGTCACTCATGCCTAGAAAAGCCTTATTACTCGGTTTAAATGCCTTTATAATCCCATTATTGAATTTATTTTGAATTTTTTTTACATTTTTTGATTAAAACAGATTGTAATTGATTGTTTACCTCGGGAAACATGGAGCGAAAGCCATCCATACTCAAGAAAAGTTCATTTACAGTCACTTATGCCTAGCAAAGCCTTATTACTCGGTTTAAATGCTTTTATAATCCCATTATTGAATTTATTTTGAATTGTTTTTATATTTTTTGATTAAAACAGATTGTAATTGATTGTTTGCCTCGGGAAACATGGAGCGAAAGCCATCCATTGTCAAGAAAAGTTCATTTATAGTCACTCATGCCTAGAAAAGCCTTATTACTCGGTTTAAATGCCTTTATAATCCCATTATTGAAGTTATTTTGAATTGTTTTTATATTTTTTGATTAAAACAGATTGTAATTGATTGTTTGCCTTGGGAAACATGGAGCGAAAGCCATCCATCGTCAAGAAAAGTTCATTTATAGTCACTCATGCCTAGAAAAGCCTTAATACTCGTTTTAAATGCTTTTATAATCCCATAATTGAATTTAATTTGAATCTTTTTACATTTTTTGATTAAAACAGATTCTAATTGATTGTTTGCCTCGGGAAACGTGGAGTGAAAGCCATCCATTGTCAAGAAAAGATCATTTATAGTCACTCATGCCTAGAAAAGCCTTATTACTCGGTTTAAATGCCTTTATAATCCCATTATTGAATTTATTTTGATTTTTTTTTACATTTTTTGATTAAAACAGATTGTAATTGATTGTTTGCCTTGGGAAACATGGAGCGAAAGCCATCCATTGTCAAGAAAAGATCATTTATAGCCACTCATGCCTAGAAAAGCCTTATTACTCGGTTTAAATGCCTTTATAATCCCATTATTGAATTTATTTTGAATTGTTTTTACATTTTTTGATTAAAACAGATTGTAATTGATTGTTTGCCTCGGGAAACATGGAGCGAAAACCATCCATTGTCAAGAAAAGATCATTTATAGTCACTCATGCCTAGAAAAGCCTTATTACTCGGATTAAATGCTTTTATAATCCCATTATTGAATTTATTTTGAATTGTTTTTACATTTTTTGATTAAAACAGATTGTAATTGATTGTTTGCCTCGAGAAACATGGAGCGAAAGCCATCCATTGTTAAGAAAAGATATTTATAGCCACTCATGCCTAGAAAAGCCTTATTACTCGGTTTAAATGCCTTTATAATCCCATTATTGAGTTTATTTTGAATTGTTTTTACATTTTTTGATTAAAACAGATTGTAATTGATTGTTTGCCTCTGGAAACATGGAGCGAAAACCATCCATTGTCAAGAAAAGATCATTTATAGTCACTCATGCCTAGAAAAGCCTTATTACACGGTTTAAATGCCTTTATAATCCCATTATTGAATTTATCTTGAATTTTTTTTACATTTTTTGATTAAAACAGATTGTAATTGATTGTTTACCTCGGGAAACATGGAGCGAAAGCCATCCATAGTCAAGAAAAGTTCATTTATAGTCACTTATGCCTAGCAAAGCCTTATTACTCGGTTTAAATGCCTTTATAATCCCATTATTGAATTTATTTTGAATTGTTTTTACATTTTTTGATTAAAACAGATTGTAATTGATTGTTTGCCTCGGCAAACATGGAGCGAAAGCCATCCATAGTCAAGAAAAGTTCATTTATAGTCACTTATGCCTAGCAAAGCCTTATTACTCGGTTTAAATGCTTTTATAATCCCATTATTGAATTTATTTTGAATTGTTTTTATATTTTTTGATTAAAACAGATTGTAATTGACTGTTTGCCATGGGAAACATGGACCGAAAGCCATCCATTGTCAAGAAAAGATCATTTATAGTCACTCATGCCTAGAAAAGCCTTATTACTCGGTTTAAATGCCTTTATAATCCCATTATTGAAGTTATTTTGAATTGTTTTTATATTTTTTGATGAAAACAGATTGTAATTGATTGTTTGCCTTGGGAAACATGGAGCGAAAGCCATCCATCGTCAAGAAAAGTTCATTTATAGTTACTCATGCCTACAAAAGCCTTAATACTCGTTTTAAATGCTTTTATAATCCCATAATTGAATTTCAGTTGAATCTTTTTACATTTTTTTATTAAAACAGATTCTAATTGATTGTTTGCCTCGGGAAACGTGGAGTGAAAGCCATCCATTGTCAAGAAAAGATCATTTATAGTCACTCATGCCTAGAAAAGCCTTATTACTCGGTTTAAATGCCTTTTTAATCGCATTATTGAATTTATTTTAAATTTTTTTTACATTTTTTGATTAAAACAGATTGTAATTGATTGTTTGCCTCGGCAAACATGGAGCGAAAGCCATCCATAGTCAAGAAAAGTTCATTTATAGTCACTTATGCCTAGCAAAGCCTTATTACTCGGTTTAAATGCCTTTATAATCCCATTATTGAATTTATTTTGAATTGCTTTTACATTTTTTGATTAAAACAGATTGTAATTGATTGTTTGCCTCGGGAAACATGGAGCGAAAGCCATCCATTGTCAAGAAAAGATCATTAATAGCCACTCATGCCTAGAAAAGCCTTATTACTCGGTTTAAATGCCTTTATAATCCCATTATTGAATTTATTTTGAATTGTTTTTACATTTTTTTATTAAAACAGATTGTAATTGATTGTTTGCCTCGGGAAACATGGAGCGAAAACCATCCATTGTCAAGAAAAGATCATTTATAGTCACTCATGCCTAGAAAAGCCTTATTACTCGGTTTAAATGCCTTTATAATCCCATTATTGAATTTATTTTGAATTTTTTTTACATTTTTTGATTAAAACAGATTGTAATTGATTGTTTACCTCGGGAAACATGGAGCGAAAGCCATCCATACTCAAGAAAAGTTCATTTACAGTCACTTATGCCTAGCAAAGCCTTATTACTCGGTTTAAATGCTTTTATAATCCCATTATTGAATTTATTTTGAATTGTTTTTATATTTTTTGATTAAAACAGATTGTAATTGATTGTTTGCCTCGGGAAACATGGAGCGAAAGCCATCCATTGTCAAGAAAAGTTCATTTATAGTCACTCATGCCTAGAAAAGCCTTATTACTCGGTTTAAATGCCTTTATAATCCCATTATTGAAGTTATTTTGAATTGTTTTTATATTTTTTGATTAAAACAGATTGTAATTGATTGTTTGCCTTGGGAAACATGGAGCGAAAGCCATCCATCGTCAAGAAAAGTTCATTTATAGTCACTCATGCCTAGAAAAGCCTTAATACTCGTTTTAAATGCTTTTATAATCCCATAATTGAATTTAATTTGAATCTTTTTACATTTTTTGATTAAAACAGATTCTAATTGATTGTTTGCCTCGGGAAACGTGGAGTGAAAGCCATCCATTGTCAAGAAAAGATCATTTATAGTCACTCATGCCTAGAAAAGCCTTATTACTCGGTTTAAATGCCTTTATAATCCCATTATTGAATTTATTTTGATTTTTTTTTTCATTTTTTGATTAAAACAGATTGTAATTGATTGTTTGCCTTGGGAAACATGGAGCGAAAGCCATCCATTGTCAAGAAAAGATCATTTATAGCCACTCATGCCTAGAAAAGCCTTATTACTCGGTTTAAATGCCTTTATAATCCCATTATTGAATTTATTTTGAATTGTTTTTACATTTTTTGATTAAAACAGATTGTAATTGATTGTTTGCCTCGGGAAACATGGAGCGAAAACCATCCATTGTCAAGAAAAGATCATTTATAGTCACTCATGCCTAGAAAAGCCTTATTACTCGGATTAAATGCTTTTATAATCCCATTATTGAATTTATTTTGAATTGTTTTTACATTTTTTGATTAAAACAGATTGTAATTGATTGTTTGCCTCGAGAAACATGGAGCGAAAGCCATCCATTGTTAAGAAAAGATATTTATAGCCACTCATGCCTAGAAAAGCCTTATTACTCGGTTTAAATGCCTTTATAATCCCATTATTGAGTTTATTTTGAATTGTTTTTACATTTTTTGATTAAAACAGATTGTAATTGATTGTTTGCCTCTGGAAACATGGAGCGAAAACCATCCATTGTCAAGAAAAGATCATTTATAGTCACTCATGCCTAGAAAAGCCTTATTACACGGTTTAAATGCCTTTATAATCCCATTATTGAATTTATTTTGAATTATTTTTATATTTTTTGATTAAAACAGATTGTAATTGACTGTTTGCCATGGGAAACATGGACCGAAAGCCATCCATTGTCAACAAAAGATCATTTATAGTCACTCATGCCTAGAAAAGCCTTATTACTCGGTTTAAATGCCTTTAGAATCCCATTATTGAAGTTATTTTGAATTGTTTTTATATTTTTTGATTAAAACAGATTGTAATTGATTGTTTGCCTTGGGAAACATGGAGCGAAAGCCATCCATCGTCAAGAAAAGTTCATTTATAGTTACTCATGCCTACAAAAGCCTTAATACTCGTTTTAAATGCTTTTATAATCCCATAATTGAATTTCAGTTGAATCTTTTTACATTTTTTTATTAAAACAGATTCTAATTGATTGTTTGCCTCGGGAAACGTGGAGTGAAAGCCATCCATTGTCAAGAAAAGATCATTTATAGTCACTCATGCCTAGAAAAGCCTTATTACTCGGTTTAAATGCCTTTTTAATCGCATTATTGAATTTATTTTAAATTTTTTTTACATTTTTTGATTAAAACAGATTGTAATTGATTGTTTGCCTCGGCAAACATGGAGCGAAAGCCATCCATAGTCAAGAAAAGTTCATTTATAGTCACTTATGCCTAGCAAAGCCTTATTACTCGGTTTAAATGCCTTTATAATCCCATTATTGAATTTATTTTGAATTGCTTTTACATTTTTTGATTAAAACAGATTGTAATTGATTGTTTGCCTCGGGAAACATGGAGCGAAAGCCATCCATTGTCAAGAAAAGATCATTAATAGCCACTCATGCCTAGAAAAGCCTTATTACTCGGTTTAAATGCCTTTATAATCCCATTATTGAATTTATTTTGAATTGTTTTTACATTTTTTTATTAAAACAGATTGTAATTGATTGTTTGCCTCGGGAAACATGGAGCGAAAACCATCCATTGTCAAGAAAAGATCATTTATAGTCACTCATGCCTAGAAAAGCCTTATTACTCGGTTTAAATGCCTTTATAATCCCATTATTGAATTTATTTTGAATTTTTTTTACATTTTTTGATTAAAACAGATTGTAATTGATTGTTTACCTCGGGAAACATGGAGCGAAAGCCATCCATACTCAAGAAAAGTTCATTTACAGTCACTTATGCCTAGCAAAGCCTTATTACTCGGTTTAAATGCCTTTATAATCCCATTATTGAATTTATTTTGAATTTTTTTTACATTTTTTGATTAAAACATATTGTAAATGATTGTTTGCCTCGGGAAACATGGAGCAAAACCCATCCATTGTCAAGAATAGATCATTTATAGTCACTCATGCCTAGAAAAGCCTTATTACTCGGTTTAAATGCTTTTATAATCCCATTATTGAATTTATTTTGAATTGTTTTTACATTTTTTGATTAAAACAGATTGTAATTGATTGTTTGCCTCGGGAAACATGGAGCGAAAGCCATCCATTGTCAAGAAAAGTTCATTTATAGTCACTCATGCCTAGAAAAGCCTTATTACTCGGTTTAAATGCCTTTATAATCCCATTATTGAAGTTATTTTGAATTGTTTTTATATTTTTTGATTAAAACAGATTGTAATTGATTGTTTGCCTTGGGAAACATGGAGCGAAAGCCATCCATCGTCAAGAAAAGTTCATTTATAGTCACTCATGCCTAGAAAAGCCTTAATACTCGTTTTAAATGCTTTTATAATCCCACAATTGAATTTAATTTGAATCTTTTTACATTTTTTGATTAAAACAGATTGTAATTGATTGTTTGCCTCGGGAAACGTGGAGTGAAAGCCATCCATTGTCAAGAAAAGATCATTTATAGTCACTCATGCCTAGAAAAGCCTTATTACTCGGTTTAAATGCCTTTATAATCCCATTATTGAATTTATTTTGATTTTTTTTTACATTTTTTGATTAAAACAGATTGTAATTGATTGTTTGCCTCGGGAAACATGGAGCGAAAGCCATCCATTGTCAAGAAAAGATCATTTATAGCCACTCATGCCTAGAAAAGCCTTATTACTCGGTTTAAATGCCTTTATAATCCCATTATTGAATTTATTTTGAATTGTTTTTACATTTTTTGATTAAAACAGATTGTAATTGATTGTTTGCCTCGGGAAACATGGAGCGAAAACCATCCATTGTCAAGAAAAGATCATTTATAGTCACTCATGCCTAGAAAAGCCTTATTACTCGGATTAAATGCTTTTATAATCCCATTATTGAATTTATTTTGAATTGTTTTTACATTTTTTGATTAAAACAGATTGTAATTGATTGTTTGCCTCGGGAAACATGGAGCGAAAGCCATCCATTGTCAAGAAAAGTTCATTTACAGTCACTTATGCCTAGCAAAGCCTTATTACTCGGTTTAAATGCCTTTATAATCCCATTATTGAATTTATTTTGAATTGTTTTTACATTTTTTGATTAAAACAGATTGTAATTGATTGTTTGCCTCGGGAAACATGGAGCGAAATCCATCCATTGTCAAGAAAAGATCATTTATAGCCACTCATGCCTAGAAAAGCCTTATTACTCGGTTCAAATGCCTTTATAATCCCATTATTGAATTTATTTTGAATTGTTTTTACATTTTTTGATTAAAACAGATTGTAATTGATTGTTTGCCTCGAAAAACATGGAGCGAAAACTATCCATTGTCAAGAAAAGATCATTTATAGTCACTCATGCCTAGAAAAGCCTTATTACTCAGTTTAAATGTTTTTATAATCCCATTATTGAATTTATTTTGAATTTTTTTTACTTTTTTTGATTAAAACAGATTGTAATTGATTGTTTACCTCGGGAAACATGGAGCGAAAGCCATCCATAGTCTAGAAAAGTTCATTTATAGTCACTTATGCCTAGCAAAGCCTTATTACTCGGTTTAAATGCCTTTATAATCCCATTATTGAATTTATTTTGAATTTTTTTTACATTTTTTGATTAAAACATATTGTAATTGATTGTTTGCCTCGGGAAACATGGAGCAAAACCCATCCATTGTCAAGAATAGATCATTTATAGTCACTCATGCCTAGAAAAGCCTTATTACTCGGTTTAAATGCTTTTATAATCCCATTATTGAAGTTATTTTGAATTGTTTTTATATTTTTTGATTAAAACAGATTGTAATTGATTGTTTGCCTTGGGAAACATGGAGCGAAAGCCATCCATCGTCAAGAAAAGTTCATTTATAGTCACTCATGCCTAGAAAAGCCTTAATACTCGTTTTAAATGCTTTTATAATCCCATAATTGAATTTAATTTGAATCTTTTTACATTTTTTGATTAAAACAGATTCTAATTGATTGTTTGCCTCGGGAAACGTGGAGTGAAAGCCATCCATTGTCAAGAAAAGATCATTTATAGTCACTCATGCCTAGAAAAGCCTTATTACTCGGTTTAAATGCCTTTATAATCCCATTATTGAATTTATTTTGATTTTTTTTTACATTTTTTGATTAAAACAGATTGTAATTGATTGTTTGCCTCAGGAAACATGGAGCGAATGCCATCCATTGTCAAGAAAAGTTCATTTACAGTCACTTATGCCTAGCAAAGCCTTATTACTCTGTTTAAATGTCTTTATAATCCCATTATTGAATTTATTTTGAATTTTTTTTACATTTTTTGATTAAAACATATTGTAATTGATTGTTTGCCTCGGGAAACATGGAGCGAAAGCCATCCATAGTCAAGAAAAGTTCATTTACAGTCACTTATGCCTAGCAAAGCCTTATTACTCGGTTTAAATGCCTTTATAATCCCATTATTGAATTTATTTTGAATTTTTTTTACATTTTTTGATTAAAACAGATTGTAATTGATTGTTTGCCTCGGGAAACATGGAGCGAAAGCCATCCATAGTCAAGAAAAGTTCATTTACAGTCACTTATGCCTAGCAAAGCCTTATTACTCTGTTTAAATGCCTTTACAATCCCATTATTGAATTTATTTTGAATTTTTTTTACATTTTTTGATTAAAACATATTGTAATTGATTGTTTGCCTCGGGAAACATGGAGCAAAACCCATCCATTGTCAAGAATAGATCATTTATAGTCACTCATGCCTAGAAAAGCCTTATTACTCGGTTTAAATGCTTTTATAATCCCATTATTGAATTTATTTTGAATTGTTTTTACATTTTTTGATTAAAACATATTGTAATTGATTGTTTGCCTTGGGAAACATGGAGCGAAAGCCATCCATTGTCAAGAAAAGTTCATTTATAGTCACTCATGCCTAGAAAAGTCTTATTACTCGGTTTAAATGCCTTTATAATCCTATTATTGAAGTTATTTTGAATTGTTTTTATATTTTTTGATTAAAACAGATTGTAATTGATGGTTTGCCTTGGGAAACATGGAGCGAAAGCCATCCATCGTGAAGAAAAGTTCATTTATAGTCACTCATGCCTAGAAAAGCCTTAATACTCGTTTTAAATGCTTTTATAATCCCATAATTGAATTTAATTTGAATCTTTTTACATTTTTTGATTAAAACAGATTCTAATTGATTGGTTGCCTAGGGAAACTTGGAGTGAAAGCCATCCATTGTCAAGAAAAGATCATTTATAGTCACTCATGCCTAGAAAAGCCTTAGTACTCGGTTTAAATGCCTTTATAATCCCATTATTGAATTTATTTTGAATTTTTTTTACATTTTTTGATTAAAACAGATTGTAATTGATTGTTTGCCTCGGGAAACATGGAGCGAAAGCCATCCATTGTCAAGAAAAGATCATTTATAGCCACTCATGCCTAGAAAAGCCTTATTACTCTGTTTAAATGCCTTTATAATCCCATTATTGAATTTATTTTGAATTGTTTTTACATTTTTTTAATTAAAACAGATTGTAATTGATTGTTTGCCTCGGGAAACATGGAGCGAAAACCATCCATTGTTAAGAAAAGATCATTTATAGTCACCCATGCCTAGAAAAGCCTTATTACTCGGTTTAAATGCCTTTATAATCCCATTATTGAATTTATTTTGAATTTTTTTTAGATTTTTTGATTAAAACAGATTGTAATTGGTTGTTTCCCTCGGGAAACATGGAGCGAAAGCCATCCATAGTCAAGAAAAGTTCATTTATAGTGACTTATGCCTAGCAAAGCCTTATTACTCGGTTTAAATGCCTTTATAATCCCATTATTGAATTTATTTTGAATTGTTTTTATATTTTTTGATTAAAACAGATTGTAATTGACTGTTTGCCGTGGGAAACATGGACCGAAAGCCATCCATTGTCAAGAAAAGTTCATTTATAGTCACTCATGCCTAGAAAAGCCTTATTACTCGGTTTAAATGCCTTTATAATCCCGTTATTGAAGTTATTTTGAATTGTTGTTATATTTTTTGATTAAAACAGATTGTAATTAATTGTTTGCCTTGGGAAACATGGAGCGAAAGCCATCCATCGTCAAGAAAAGATCATTTATAGTCACTCATGCCTAGAAAAGCCTTATTACTCGGTTTAAATGCCTTTATAATCGCATTATTGAATTTATTTTGAAATTTTTTTACTTTTTTTGACTGAAACAGATTGTAATTGATTGTTTGCCTCGGGAAACATGGAGCGAAAGCCATCCATAGTCAAGAAGAGTTCATTTATAGTCACTTATGCCTAGCAAAGCCTTATTACTCGGTTTAAATGCCTTTATAATCCCATTATTGAATTTATTTTGAATTGTTTTTATATTTTTTGATTAAAACAGATTGTAATTGACTGTTTGCCTCGGGAAACATGGAGCGAAAGCCATCCATTGTCAAGAAAAGATCATTTATAGCCACTCATGCCTAGAAAAGCCTTATTACTCGGTTTAAATGCCTTTATAATCCCGTTTTTGAATTTATTTTGAATTGTTTTTACATTTTTTGATTAAAACAGATTGTAATTGATTGTTTGCCTCGGGAAACATGGAGCGAAAACCATCCATTGTCAAGAAAAGATCATTTATAGTCACTCATGCCTAGAAAAGCCTTATTACTCGGTTTAAATGCCTTTATAATCCCATTATTGAATTTATTTTGAATTTTTTTTACATTTTTTGATTAAAACAGATTGCAATTGATTGTTTACCTCGGGAAACATGGAGCGAAAGCCATCCATAGTCAAGAAAAGTTCATTTACAGTCACTTATGCCTAGCAAAGCCTTATTACTCGATTTAAATGCCTTTATAATCCCATTATTGAATTTATTTTGAATTTTTTTTACATTTTTTGATTAAAACATATTGTAATTGATTGTTTGCCTCGGGAAACATGGAGCAAAACCCATCCATTGTCAAGAATAGATCATTTATAGTCACTCATGCCTAGAAAAGCCTTATCACTCGGTTTAAATGCTTTTATAATCCCATTATTGAATTTATTTTGAATTTTTTTTACATTTTTTTAATAAAACAGACTGTAATTGATTGTTTGCCTCGGGAAACATGGAGCGAAAGCCATCCATAGTCAAGAAAAGTTCATTTATAGTCACTTATGCCTAGCAAAGCCTTATTACTCGGTTTAAATGCCTTTATAATCCCATTATTGAATTTATTTTGAATTGTTTTTACATTTTTTGATTAAAACAGATTGTAATTGATTGTTTGCCTCGGGAAACATGGAGCGAAAGCCATCCATTGTTAAGAAAAGATCATTTATAGCCACTCATGCCTAGAAAAGCCTTATTACTCGGTTTAAATGCCTTTATAATCCCATTATTGAATTTATTTTGAATTGTTTTTACATTTTTTGATTAAAACAGATTGTAATTGATTGTTTGCCTCGGGAAACATGGAGCGAAAACCATCCATTGTCAAGAAAAGATCATTTATAGTCACTCATGCCTTGAAAAGCCTTATTACACGGTTTAAATGCCTTTATAATCCCATTATTGAATTTATCTTGAATTTTTTTTACATTTTTTGATTAAAACAGATTGTAATTGATTGTTTACCTCGGGAAACATGGAGCGAAAGCCATCCATAGTCAAGAAAAGTTCATTTATAGTCACTTATGCCTAGCAAAGCCTTATTACTCGGTTTAAATGCCTTTATAATCCCATTATTGAATTTATTTTGAATTGTTTTTACATTTTTTGATTAAAACAGATTGTAATTGATTGTTTGGCTCGGCAAACATGGAGCGAAAGCCATCCATAGTCAAGAAAAGTTCATTTATAGTCACTTATGCCTAGCAAAGCCTTATTACTCGGTTTAAATGCTTTTATAATCCCATTATTGAATTTATTTTGAATTGTTTTTATATTTTTTGATTAAAACAGATTGTAATTGACTGTTTGCCATGGGAAACATGGACCGAAAGCCATCCATTGTCAAGAAAAGATCATTTATAGTCACTCATGCCTAGAAAAGCCTTATTACTCGGTTTAAATGCCTTTATAATCCCATTATTGAAGTTATTTTGAATTGTTTTTATATTTTTTGATTAAAACAGATTGTAATTGATTGTTTGCCTTGGGAAACATGGAGCGAAAGCCATCCATCGTCAAGAAATGTTCATTTATAGTTACTCATGCCTACAAAAGCCTTAATACTCGTTTTAAATGCTTTTATAATCCCATAATTGAATTTCAGTTGAATCTTTTTACATTTTTTCATTAAAACAGATTCTAATTGATTGTTTGCCTCGGGAAACGTGGAGTGAAAGCAATCCATTGTCAAGAAAAGATCATTTATAGTCACTCATGCCTAGAAAAGCCTTATCACTCGGTTTAAATGCTTTTATAATCCCATTATTGAATTTATTTTGAATTTTTTTTACATTTTTTTAATAAAACAGACTGTAATTGATTGTTTGCCTCGGGAAACATGGAGCGAAAGCCATCCATAGTCAAGAAAAGTTCATTTATAGTCACTTATGCCTAGCAAAGCCTTATTACTCGGTTTAAATGCCTTTATAATCCCATTATTGAATTTATTTTGAATTGTTTTTACATTTTTTGATTAAAACAGATTGTAATTGATTGTTTGCCTCGGGAAACATGGAGCGAAAGCCATCCATTGTTAAGAAAAGATCATTTATAGCCACTCATGCCTAGAAAAGCCTTATTACTCGGTTTAAATGCCTTTATAATCCCATTATTGAATTTATTTTGAATTGTTTTTACATTTTTTGATTAAAACAGATTGTAATTGATTGTTTGCCTCTGGAAACATGGAGCGAAAACCATCCATTGTCAAGAAAAGATCATTTATAGTCACTCATGCCTAGAAAAGCCTTATTACACGGTTTAAATGCCTTTATAATCCCATTATTGAATTTATCTTGAATTTTTTTTACATTTTTTGATTAAAACAGATTGTAATTGATTGTTTACCTCGGGAAACATGGAGCGAAAGCCATCCATAGTCAAGAAAAGTTCATTTATAGTCACTTATGCCTAGCAAAGCCTTATTACTCGGTTTAAATGCCTTTATAATCCCATTATTGAATTTATTTTGAATTGTTTTTACATTTTTTGATTAAAACAGATTGTAATTGATTGTTTGCCTCGGCAAACATGGAGCGAAAGCCATCCATAGTCAAGAAAAGTTCATTTATAGTCACTTATGCCTAGCAAAGCCTTATTACTCGGTTTAAATGCTTTTATAATCCCATTATTGAATTTATTTTGAATTGTTTTTATATTTTTTGATTAAAACAGATTGTAATTGACTGTTTGCCATGGGAAACATGGACCGAAAGCCATCCATTGTCAAGAAAAGATCATTTATAGTCACTCATGCCTAGAAAAGCCTTATTACTCGGTTTAAATGCCTTTATAATCCCATTATTGAAGTTATTTTGAATTGTTTTTATATTTTTTGATTAAAACAGATTGTAATTGATTGTTTGCCTTGGGAAACATGGAGCGAAAGCCATCCATCGTCAAGAAATGTTCATTTATAGTTACTCATGCCTACAAAAGCCTTAATACTCGTTTTAAATGCTTTTATAATCCCATAATTGAATTTCAGTTGAATCTTTTTACATTTTTTGATTAAAACAGATTCTAATTGATTGTTTGCCTCGGGAAACGTGGAGGGAAAGCAATCCATTGTCAAGAAAAGATCATTTATAGTCACTCATGCCTAGAAAAGCCTTATTACTCGGTTTAAATGCCTTTATAATCGCATTATTGAATTTATTTTAAATTTTTTTTACATTTTTTGATTAAAACAGATTGTAATTGATTGTTTTTCTCGGCAAACATGGAGCGAAAGCCATCCATAGTCAAGAAAAGTTCATTTATAGTCACTTATGCCTAGCAAAGCCTTATTACTCGGTTTAAATGCCTTTATAATCCCATTATTGAATTTATTTTGAATTGTTTTTACATTTTTTGATTAAAACAGATTGTAATTGATTGTTTGCCTCGGGAAACATGGAGCGAAAGCCATCCATTGTCAAGAAAAGATCATTAATAGCCACTCATGCCTAGAAAAGCCTTGTTACTCGGTTTAAATGCCTTTATAATCCCATTATTGAATTTATTTTGAATTGTTTTTACATTTTTTTAATTAAAACAGATTGTAATTGATTGTTTGCCTCGGGAAACATGGAGCGAAAACCATCCATTGTTAAGAAAAGATCATTTATAGTCACCCATGCCTAGAAAAGCCTTATTACTCGGTTTAAATGCCTTTATAATCCCATTATTGAATTTATTTTGAATTTTTTTTAGATTTTTTGATTAAAACAGATTGTAATTGGTTGTTTCCCTCGGGAAACATGGAGCGAAAGCCATCCATAGTCAAGAAAAGTTCATTTATAGTGACTTATGCCTAGCAAAGCCTTATTACTCGGTTTAAATGCCTTTATAATCCCATTATTGAATTTATTTTGAATTGTTTTTATATTTTTTGATTAAAACAGATTGTAATTGACTGTTTGCCGTGGGAAACATGGACCGAAAGCCATCCATTGTCAAGAAAAGTTCATTTATAGTCACTCATGCCTAGAAAAGCCTTATTACTCGGTTTAAATGCCTTTATAATCCCGTTATTGAAGTTATTTTGAATTGTTGTTATATTTTTTGATTAAAACAGATTGTAATTAATTGTTTGCCTTGGGAAACATGGAGCGAAAGCCATCCATCGTCAAGAAAAGATCATTTATAGTCACTCATGCCTAGAAAAGCCTTATTACTCGGTTTAAATGCCTTTATAATCGCATTATTGAATTTATTTTGAAATTTTTTTACTTTTTTTGACTGAAACAGATTGTAATTGATTGTTTGCCTCGGGAAACATGGAGCGAAAGCCATCCATAGTCAAGAAGAGTTCATTTATAGTCACTTATGCCTAGCAAAGCCTTATTACTCGGTTTAAATGCCTTTATAATCCCATTATTGAATTTATTTTGAATTGTTTTTATATTTTTTGATTAAAACAGATTGTAATTGACTGTTTGCCTCGGGAAACATGGAGCGAAAGCCATCCATTGTCAAGAAAAGATCATTTATAGCCACTCATGCCTAGAAAAGCCTTATTACTCGGTTTAAATGCCTTTATAATCCCGTTTTTGAATTTATTTTGAATTGTTTTTACATTTTTTGATTAAAACAGATTGTAATTGATTGTTTGCCTCGGGAAACATGGAGCGAAAACCATCCATTGTCAAGAAAAGATCATTTATAGTCACTCATGCCTAGAAAAGCCTTATTACTCGGTTTAAATGCCTTTATAATCCCATTATTGAATTTATTTTGAATTTTTTTTACATTTTTTGATTAAAACAGATTGCAATTGATTGTTTACCTCGGGAAACATGGAGCGAAAGCCATCCATAGTCAAGAAAAGTTCATTTACAGTCACTTATGCCTAGCAAAGCCTTATTACTCGATTTAAATGCCTTTATAATCCCATTATTGAATTTATTTTGAATTTTTTTTACATTTTTTGATTAAAACATATTGTAATTGATTGTTTGCCTCGGGAAACATGGAGCAAAACCCATCCATTGTCAAGAATAGATCATTTATAGTCACTCATGCCTAGAAAAGCCTTATCACTCGGTTTAAATGCTTTTATAATCCCATTATTGAATTTATTTTGAATTTTTTTTACATTTTTTTAATAAAACAGACTGTAATTGATTGTTTGCCTCGGGAAACATGGAGCGAAAGCCATCCATAGTCAAGAAAAGTTCATTTATAGTCACTTATGCCTAGCAAAGCCTTATTACTCGGTTTAAATGCCTTTATAATCCCATTATTGAATTTATTTTGAATTGTTTTTACATTTTTTGATTAAAACAGATTGTAATTGATTGTTTGCCTCGGGAAACATGGAGCGAAAGCCATCCATTGTTAAGAAAAGATCATTTATAGCCACTCATGCCTAGAAAAGCCTTATTACTCGGTTTAAATGCCTTTATAATCCCATTATTGAATTTATTTTGAATTGTTTTTACATTTTTTGATTACAACATATTGTAATTGATTGTTTGCCTCTGGAAACATGGAGCGAAAACCATCCATTGTCAAGAAAAGATCATTTATAGTCACTCATGCCTAGAAAAGCCTTATTACACGGTTTAAATGCCTTTATAATCCCATTATTGAATTTATCTTGAATTTTTTTTACATTTTTTGATTAAAACAGATTGTAATTGATTGTTTACCTCGGGAAACATGGAGCGAAAGCCATCCATAGTCAAGAAAAGTTCATTTATAGTCACTTATGCCTAGCAAAGCCTTATTACTCGGTTTAAATGCCTTTATAATCCCATTATTGAATTTATTTTGAATTGTTTTTACATTTTTTGATTAAAACAGATTGTAATTGATTGTTTGCCTCGGCAAACATGGAGCGAAAGCCATCCATAGTCAAGAAAAGTTCATTTATAGTCACTTATGCCTAGCAAAGCCTTATTACTCGGTTTAAATGCTTTTATAATCCCATTATTGAATTTATTTTGAATTGTTTTTATATTTTTTGATTAAAACAGATTGTAATTGACTGTTTGCCATGGGAAACATGGACCGAAAGCCATCCATTGTCAAGAAAAGATCATTTATAGTCACTCATGCCTAGAAAAGCCTTATTACTCGGTTTAAATGCCTTTATAATCCCATTATTGAAGTTATTTTGAATTGTTTTTATATTTTTTGATTAAAACAGATTGTAATTGATTGTTTGCCTTGGGAAACATGGAGCGAAAGCCATCCATCGGCAAGAAATGTTCATTTATAGTTACTCATGCCTACAAAAGCCTTAATACTCGTTTTAAATGCTTTTATAATCCCATAATTGAATTTCAGTTGAATCTTTTTACATTTTTTGATTAAAACAGATTCTAATTGATTGTTTGCCTCGGGAAACGTGGAGTGAAAGCAATCCATTGTCAAGAAAAGATCATTTATAGTCACTCATGCCTAGAAAAGCCTTATTACTCGGTTTAAATGCCTTTATAATCGCATTATTGAATTTATTTTAAATTTTTTTTACATTTTTTGATTAAAACAGATTGTAATTGATTGTTTTTCTCGGCAAACATGGAGCGAAAGCCATCCATAGTCAAGAAAAGTTCATTTATAGTCACTTATGCCTAGCAAAGCCTTATTACTCGGTTTAAATGCCTTTATAATCCCATTATTGAATTTATTTTGAATTGTTTTTACATTTTTTGATTAAAACAGATTGTAATTGATTGTTTGCCTCGGGAAACATGGAGCGAAAGCCATCCATTGTCAAGAAAAGATCATTAATAGCCACTCATGCCTAGAAAAGCCTTGTTACTCGGTTTAAATGCCTTTATAATCCCATTATTGAATTTATTTTGAATTGTTTTTACATTTTTTTATTAAAACAGATTGTAATTGATTGTTTGCCTCGGGAAACATGGAGCGAAAACCATCCATTGTCAAGAAAAGATCATTTATAGTCACTCATGCCTAGAAAAGCCTTATTACTCGGTTTAAATGCCTTTATAATCCCATTATTGAATTTATTTTGAATTTTTTTTACATTTTTTGATTAAAACAGATTGTAATTGATTGTTTACCTCGGGAAACATGGAGCGAAAGCCATCCATAGTCAAGAAAAGTTCATTTACAGTCACTTATGCCTAGCAAAGCCTTATTACTCGGTTTAAATGCCTTTATAATCCCATTATTGAATTTATTTTGAATTTTTTTTACATTTTTTGATTAAAACATATTGTAAATGATTGTTTGCCTCGGGAAACATGGAGCAAAACCCATCCATTGTCAAGAATAGATCATTTATAGTCACTCATGCCTAGAAAAGCCTTATTACTCGGTTTAAATGCTTTTATAATCCCATTATTGAATTTATTTTGAATTGTTTTTACATTTTTTGATTAAAACAGATTGTAATTGATTGTTTGCCTCGGGAAACATGGAGCGAAAGCCATCCATTGTCAAGAAAAGTTCATTTATAGTCACTCATGCCTAGAAAAGCCTTATTACTCGGTTTAAATGCCTTTATAATCCCATTATTGAAGTTATTTTGAATTGTTTTTATATTTTTTGATTAAAACAGATTGTAATTGATTGTTTGCCTTGGGAAACATGGAGCGAAAGCCATCCATCGTCAAGAAAAGTTCATTTATAGTCACTCATGCCTAGAAAAGCCTTAATACTCGTTTTAAATGCTTTTATAATCCCATAATTGAATTTAATTTGAATCTTTTTACATTTTTTGATTAAAACAGATTCTAATTGATTGTTTGCCTCGGAAAACGTGGAGTGAAAGCCATCCATTGTCAAGAAAAGATCATTTATAGTCACTCATGCCTAGAAAAGCCTTATTACTCGGTTTAAATGCCTTTATAATCCCATTATTGAATTTATTTTGATTTTTTTTTACATTTTTTGATTAAAACAGATTGTAATTGATTGTTTGCCTCGGGAAACATGGAGCGAAAGCCATCCATTGTCAAGAAAAGATCATTTATAGCCACTCATGCCTAGAAAAGCCTTATTACTCGGTTTAATGCCTTTATAATCCCATTATTGAATTTATTTTGAATTGTTTTTACATTTTTTGATTAAAACAGATTGTAATTGATTGTTTGCCTTGGGAAACATGGAGCGAAAACCATCCATTGTCAAGAAAAGATCATTTATAGTCACTCATGCCCAGAAAAGCCTTATTACTCGGATTAAATGCTTTTATAATCCCATTATTGAATTTATTTTGAATTGTTTTTACATTTTTTGATTAAAACAGATTGTAATTGATTGTTTGCCTCGGGAAACATGGAGCGAAAGCCATCCATTGTCAAGAAAAGTTCATTTATAGTCACTTATGCCTAGCAAAGCCTTATTACTCGGTTTAAATGCCTTTATAATCCCATTATTGAAGTTATTTTGAATTGTTTTTATATTTTTTGATTAAAACAGATTGTAATTGATTGTTTGCCTTGGGAAACATGGAGCGAAAGCCATCCATCGGCAAGAAATGTTCATTTATAGTTACTCATGCCTACAAAAGCCTTAATACTCGTTTTAAATGCTTTTATAATCCCATAATTGAATTTCAGTTGAATCTTTTTACATTTTTTGATTAAAACAGATTCTAATTGATTGTTTGCCTCGGGAAACGTGGAGTGAAAGCAATCCATTGTCAAGAAAAGATCATTTATAGTCACTCATGCCTAGAAAAGCCTTATTACTCGGTTTAAATGCCTTTATAATCGCATTATTGAATTTATTTTAAATTTTTTTTACATTTTTTGATTAAAACAGATTGTAATTGATTGTTTTTCTCGGCAAACATGGAGCGAAAGCCATCCATAGTCAAGAAAAGTTCATTTATAGTCACTTATGCCTAGCAAAGCCTTATTACTCGGTTTAAATGCCTTTATAATCCCATTATTGAATTTATTTTGAATTGTTTTTACATTTTTTGATTAAAACAGATTGTAATTGATTGTTTGCCTCGGGAAACATGGAGCGAAAGCCATCCATTGTCAAGAAAAGATCATTAATAGCCACTCATGCCTAGAAAAGCCTTGTTACTCGGTTTAAATGCCTTTATAATCCCATTATTGAATTTATTTTGAATTGTTTTTACATTTTTTTATTAAAACAGATTGTAATTGATTGTTTGCCTCGGGAAACATGGAGCGAAAACCATCCATTGTCAAGAAAAGATCATTTATAGTCACTCATGCCTAGAAAAGACTTATTACTCGGTTTAAATGCCTTTATAATCCCATTATTGAATTTATTTTGAATTTTTTTTACATTTTTTGATTAAAACAGATTGTAATTGATTGTTTACCTCGGGAAACATGGAGCGAAAGCCATCCATAGTCAAGAAAAGTTCATTTACAGTCACTTATGCCTAGCAAAGCCTTATTACTCGGTTTAAATGCCTTTATAATCCCATTATTGAATTTATTTTGAATTTTTTTTACATTTTTTGATTAAAACATATTGTAAATGATTGTTTGCCACGGGAAACATGGAGCAAAACCCATCCATTGTCAAGAATAGATCATTTATAGTCACTCATGCCTAGAAAAGCCTTATTACTCGGTTTAAATGCTTTTATAATCCCATTATTGAATTTATTTTGAATTGTTTTTACATTTTTTGATTAAAACAGATTGTAATTGATTGTTTGCCTCGGGAAACATGGAGCGAAAGCCATCCATTGTCAAGAAAAGTTCATTTATAGTCACTCATGCCTAGAAAAGCCTTATTACTCGGTTTAAATGCCTTTATAATCCCATTATTGAAGTTATTTTGAATTGTTTTTATATTTTTTGATTAAAACAGATTGTAATTGATTGTTTGCCTTGGGAAACATGGAGCGAAAGCCATCCATCGTCAAGAAAAGTTCATTTATAGTCACTCATGCCTAGAAAAGCCTTAATACTCGTTTTAAATGCTTTTATAATCCCATAATTGAATTTAATTTGAATCTTTTTACATTTTTTGATTAAAACAGATTCTAATTGATTGTTTGCCTCGGAAAACGTGGAGTGAAAGCCATCCATTGTCAAGAAAAGATCATTTATAGTCACTCATGCCTAGAAAAGCCTTATTACTCGGTTTAAATGCCTTTATAATCCCATTATTGAATTTATTTTGATTTTTTTTTACATTTTTTGATTAAAACAGATTGTAATTGATTGTTTGCCTCGGGAAACATGGAGCGAAAGCCATCCATTGTCAAGAAAAGATCATTTATAGCCACTCATGCCTAGAAAAGCCTTATTACTCGGTTTAATGCCTTTATAATCCCATTATTGAATTTATTTTGAATTGTTTTTACATTTTTTGATTAAAACAGATTGTAATTGATTGTTTGCCTTGGGAAACATGGAGCGAAAACCATCCATTGTCAAGAAAAGATCATTTATAGTCACTCATGCCCAGAAAAGCCTTATTACACGGATTAAATGCTTTTATAATCCCATTATTGAATTTATTTTGAATTGTTTTTACATTTTTTGATTAAAACAGATTGTAATTGATTGTTTGCCTCGGGAAACATGGAGCGAAAGCCATCCATTGTCAAGAAAAGTTCATTTATAGTCACTTATGCCTAGCAAAGCCTTATTACTCGGTTTAAATGCCTTTATAATCCCATTATTGAATTTATTTTGAATTGTTTTTACATTTTTTGATTAAAACAGATTATAATTGATTGTTTGCCTCGGGAAACATGGAGCGAAAGCTATCCATTGTCAAGAAAAGATCATTTATAGCCACTCATGCCTAGAAAAGCCTTATTACTCGGTTTAAATGCCTTTATAATCCCATTATTGAATTTATTTTGAATTTTTTTTACATTTTTTGATTAAAACATATTGTAATTGATTGTTTGCCTCGGGAAACATGGAGCAAAAGCCATCCATAGTCAAGAAAAGTTCATTTACAGTCACTTATGCCTAGGAAAGCCTTATTACTCGGTTTAAATGCCTTTATAATCCCATTATTGAATTTATTTTGAATTGTTTTTACATTTTTTGATTAAAACAGATTATAATTGATTGTTTGCCTCGGGAAACATGGAGCGAAAGCTATCCATTGTCAAGAAAAGATCATTTATAGCCACTCATGCCTAGAAAAGCCTTATTACTCGGTTTAAATGCCTTTATAATCCCATTATTGAATTTATTTTGAATTTTTTTTACATTTTTTGATTAAAACAGATTGTAATTGATTGTTTGCCTCGGGAAACATGGGGCGAAAGCCATCCATAGTCAAGTAAAGTTCATTTACAGTCACTTATGCCTAGCAAAGCCTTATTACTCGGTTTAAATGCCTTTATAATCCCATTATTGAATTTATTTTGAATTTTTTTTACATTTTTTGATTAAAACAGATTGTAATTGATTGTTTGCCTCGGGAAACATGGAGCGAAAGCCATCCATAGTCAAGAAAAGTTCATTTACAGTCACTTATGCCTAGCAAAGCCTTATTACTCTGTTTAAATGCCTTTATATTCCCATTATTGAATTTATTTTGAATTTTTTTTACATTTTTTGATTAAAACATATTGTAATTGATTGTTTGCCTCGGGAAACATGGAGCAAAACCCATCCATTGTCAAGAATAGATCATTTATAGTCACTCATGCCTAGAAAAGCCTTATTACTCGGTTTAAATGCTTTTATAATCCCATTATTGAATTTATTTTGAATTGTTTTTACATTTTTTGATTAAAACAGATTGTAATTGATTATTTGCCTCGGGAAACATGGAGCGAAAGCCATCCATTGTCAAGAAAAGATCATTTATAGTCACTCATGCCTAGAAAAGCCTTATTACTCGGTTTAAATGCCTTTATAATCCCATTATTGAATTTATTTTGAATTTTTTTTACATTTTTTGATTAAAACAGATTATAATTGATTGTTTGCCTCGGGAAACATGGAGCGAAAGCTATCCATTGTCAAGAAAAGATCATTTATAGCCACTCATGCCTAGAAAAGCCTTATTACTCGGTTTAAATGCCTTTATAATCCCATTATTGAATTTATTTTGAATTTTTTTTACATTTTTTGATTAAAACATATTGTAATTGATTGTTTGCCTCGGGAAACATGGAGCAAAAGCCATCCATAGTCAAGAAAAGTTCATTTACAGTCACTTATGCCTAGGAAAGCCTTATTACTCGGTTTAAATGCCTTTATAATCCCATTATTGAATTTATTTTGAATTGTTTTTACATTTTTTGATTAAAACAGATTATAATTGATTGTTTGCCTCGGGAAACATGGAGCGAAAGCTATCCATTGTCAAGAAAAGATCATTTATAGCCACTCATGCCTAGAAAAGCCTTATTACTCGGTTTAAATGCCTTTATAATCCCATTATTGAATTTATTTTGAATTTTTTTTACATTTTTTGATTAAAACAGATTGTAATTGATTGTTTGCCTCGGGAAACATGGGGCGAAAGCCATCCATAGTCAAGTAAAGTTCATTTACAGTCACTTATGCCTAGCAAAGCCTTATTACTCGGTTTAAATGCCTTTATAATCCCATTATTGAATTTATTTTGAATTTTTTTTACATTTTTTGATTAAAACAGATTGTAATTGATTGTTTGCCTCGGGAAACATGGAGCGAAAGCCATCCATAGTCAAGAAAAGTTCATTTACAGTCACTTATGCCTAGCAAAGCCTTATTACTCTGTTTAAATGCCTTTATATTCCCATTATTGAATTTATTTTGAATTTTTTTTACATTTTTTGATTAAAACATATTGTAATTGATTGTTTGCCTCGGGAAACATGGAGCAAAACCCATCCATTGTCAAGAATAGATCATTTATAGTCACTCATGCCTAGAAAAGCCTTATTACTCGGTTTAAATGCTTTTATAATCCCATTATTGAATTTATTTTGAATTGTTTTTACATTT
Source organism: Theobroma cacao (assembly GCF_053813885.1). Taxonomy (NCBI): domain Eukaryota; kingdom Viridiplantae; phylum Streptophyta; class Magnoliopsida; order Malvales; family Malvaceae; genus Theobroma; species Theobroma cacao. Next base: position 27,319,101 of record NC_142645.1, on the reverse strand, counting down.
TTTGATTAAAACAGATTGTAATTGATTGTTTGCCTCGGGAAACATGGAGCGAAAGCCATCCATTGTCAAGAAAAGTTCATTTATAGTCACTCATGCCTAGAAAAGCCTTATTACTCGGTTTAAATGCCTTTATAATCCCATTATTGAAGTTATTTTGAATTGTTTTTATATTTTTTGATTAAAACAGATTGTAATTGATTGTTTGCCTTGGGAAACATGGAGCGAAAGCCATCCATCGTCAAGAAAAGTTCATTTATAGTCACTCATGCCTAGAAAAGCCTTAATACTCGTTTTAAATGCTTTTATAATCCCATAATTGAATTTAATTTGAATCTTTTTACATTTTTTGATTAAAACAGATTCTAATTGATTGTTTGCCTCGGAAAACGTGGAGTGAAAGCCATCCATTGTCAAGAAAAGATCATTTATAGTCACTCATGCCTAGAAAAGCCTTATTACTCGGTTTAAATGCCTTTATAATCCCATTATTGAATTTATTTTGATTTTTTTTTACATTTTTTGATTAAAACAGATTGTAATTGATTGTTTGCCTCGGGAAACATGGAGCGAAAGCCATCCATTGTCAAGAAAAGATCATTTATAGCCACTCATGCCTAGAAAAGCCTTATTACTCGGTTTAATGCCTTTATAATCCCATTATTGAATTTATTTTGAATTGTTTTTACATTTTTTGATTAAAACAGATTGTAATTGATTGTTTGCCTTGGGAAACATGGAGCGAAAACCATCCATTGTCAAGAAAAGATCATTTATAGTCACTCATGCCCAGAAAAGCCTTATTACACGGATTAAATGCTTTTATAATCCCATTATTGAATTTATTTTGAATTGTTTTTACATTTTTTGATTAAAACAGATTGTAATTGATTGTTTGCCTCGGGAAACATGGAGCGAAAGCCATCCATTGTCAAGAAAAGTTCATTTATAGTCACTTATGCCTAGCAAAGCCTTATTACTCGGTTTAAATGCCTTTATAATCCCATTATTGAATTTATTTTGAATTGTTTTTACATTTTTTGATTAAAACAGATTATAATTGATTGTTTGCCTCGGGAAACATGGAGCGAAAGCTATCCATTGTCAAGAAAAGATCATTTATAGCCACTCATGCCTAGAAAAGCCTTATTACTCGGTTTAAATGCCTTTATAATCCCATTATTGAATTTATTTTGAATTTTTTTTACATTTTTTGATTAAAACATATTGTAATTGATTGTTTGCCTCGGGAAACATGGAGCAAAAGCCATCCATAGTCAAGAAAAGTTCATTTACAGTCACTTATGCCTAGGAAAGCCTTATTACTCGGTTTAAATGCCTTTATAATCCCATTATTGAATTTATTTTGAATTGTTTTTACATTTTTTGATTAAAACAGATTATAATTGATTGTTTGCCTCGGGAAACATGGAGCGAAAGCTATCCATTGTCAAGAAAAGATCATTTATAGCCACTCATGCCTAGAAAAGCCTTATTACTCGGTTTAAATGCCTTTATAATCCCATTATTGAATTTATTTTGAATTTTTTTTACATTTTTTGATTAAAACAGATTGTAATTGATTGTTTGCCTCGGGAAACATGGGGCGAAAGCCATCCATAGTCAAGTAAAGTTCATTTACAGTCACTTATGCCTAGCAAAGCCTTATTACTCGGTTTAAATGCCTTTATAATCCCATTATTGAATTTATTTTGAATTTTTTTTACATTTTTTGATTAAAACAGATTGTAATTGATTGTTTGCCTCGGGAAACATGGAGCGAAAGCCATCCATAGTCAAGAAAAGTTCATTTACAGTCACTTATGCCTAGCAAAGCCTTATTACTCTGTTTAAATGCCTTTATATTCCCATTATTGAATTTATTTTGAATTTTTTTTACATTTTTTGATTAAAACATATTGTAATTGATTGTTTGCCTCGGGAAACATGGAGCAAAACCCATCCATTGTCAAGAATAGATCATTTATAGTCACTCATGCCTAGAAAAGCCTTATTACTCGGTTTAAATGCTTTTATAATCCCATTATTGAATTTATTTTGAATTGTTTTTACATTTTTTGATTAAAACAGATTGTAATTGATTATTTGCCTCGGGAAACATGGAGCGAAAGCCATCCATTGTCAAGAAAAGATCATTTATAGTCACTCATGCCTAGAAAAGCCTTATTACTCGGTTTAAATGCCTTTATAATCCCATTATTGAAGTTATTTTGAATTGTTTTTATATTTTTTGATTAAAACAGATTGTAATTGATTGTTTGCCTTGGGAAGCATGGAGCGAAAGCCATCCATCGTCAAGAAAAGTTCATTTATAGTTACTCATGCCTACAAAAGCCTTAATACTCGTTTTAAATGCTTTTATAATCCCATAATTGAATTTCAGTTGAATCTTTTTACATTTTTTGATTAAAACAGATTCTAATTGATTGTTTGCCTCGGGAAACGTGGAGTGAAAGCCATCCATTGTCAAGAAAAGATCATTTATAGTCACTCATGCCTAGAAAAGCCTTATTACTCGGTTTAAATGCCTTTATAATCGCATTATTGAATTTATTTTAAATTTTTTTTACATTTTTTGATTAAAACAGATTGTAATTGATTGTTTGCCTCGGCAAACATGGAGCGAAAGCCATCCATAGTCAAGAAAAGTTCATTTATAGTCACTTATGCCTAGCAAAGCCTTATTACTCGGTTTAAATGCCTTTATATTCCCATTATTGAATTTATTTTGAATTGTTTTTACATTTTTTGATTAAAACAGATTGTAATTGATTGTTTGCCTCGGGAAACATGAAGCGAAAGCCATCCATTGTCAAGAAAAGATCATTAATAGCCACTCATGCCTAGAAAAGCCTTATTACTCGGTTTAAATGCCTTTATAATCCCATTATTGAATTTATTTTGAATTGTTTTTACATTTTTTTATTAAAACAGATTGTAATTGATTGTTTGCCTCGGGAAACATGGAGCGAAAACCATCCATTGTCAAGAAAAGATCATTTATAGTCACTCATGCCTAGAAAAGCCTTATTACTCGGTTTAAATGCCTTTATAATCCCATTATTGAATTTATTTTGAATTTTTTTTACATTTTTTGATTAAAACAGATTGTAATTGATTGTTTACCTCGGGAAACATGGAGCGAAAGCCATCCATAGTCAAGAAAAGTTCATTTACAGTCACTTATGCCTAGCAAAGCCTTATTACTCGGTTTAAATGCCTTTATAATCCCATTATTGAATTTATTTTGAATTTTTTTTACATTTTTTGATTAAAACATATTGTAAATGATTGTTTGCCTCGGGAAACATGGAGCAAAACCCATCCATTGTCAAGAATAGATCATTTATAGTCACTCATGCCTAGAAAAGCCTTATTACTCGGTTTAAATGCTTTTATAATCCCATTATTGAATTTATTTTGAATTGTTTTTACATTTTTTGATTAAAACAGATTGTAATTGATTGTTTGCCTCGGGAAACATGGAGCGAAAGCCATCCATTGTCAAGAAAAGTTCATTTATAGTCACTCATGCCTAGAAAAGCCTTATTACTCGGTTTAAATGCCTTTATAATCCCATTATTGAAGTTATTTTGAATTGTTTTTATATTTTTTGATTAAAACAGATTGTAATTGATTGTTTGCCTTGGGAAACATGGAGCGAAAGCCATCCATCGTCAAGAAAAGTTCATTTATAGTCACTCATGCCTAGAAAAGCCTTAATACTCGTTTTAAATGCTTTTATAATCCCATAATTGAATTTAATTTGAACCTTTTTACATTTTTTGATTAAAACAGATTCTAATTGATTGTTTGCCTCGGGAAATGTGGAGTGAAAGCCATCCATAGTCAAGAAAAGTTCATTTACAGTCACTTATGCCTAGCAAAGCCTTATTACTCGGTTTAAATGCCTTTATAATCCCATTATTGAATTTATTTTGAATTTTTTTTACATTTTTTGATTAAAACATATTGTAAATGATTGTTTGCCTCGGGAAACATGGAGCAAAACCCATCCATTGTCAAGAATAGATCATTTATAGTCACTCATGCCTAGAAAAGCCTTATTACTCGGTTTAAATGCTTTTATAATCCCATTATTGAATTTATTTTGATTTGTTTTTACATTTTTTGATTAAAACAGATTGTAATTGATTGTTTGCCTCGGGAAACATGGAGCGAAAGCCATCCATTGTCAAGAAAAGTTCATTTATAGTCACTCATGCCTAGAAAAGCCTTATTACTCGGTTTAAATGCCTTTATAATCCCATTATTGAAGTTATTTTGAATTGTTTTTATATTTTTTGATTAAAACAGATTGTAATTGATTGTTTGCCTTGGGAAACATGGAGCGAAAGCCATCCATCGTCAAGAAAAGTTCATTTATAGTCACTCATACCTAGAAAAGCCTTAATACTCGTTTTAAATGCTTTTATAATCCCATAATTGAATTTAATTTGAATCTTTTTACATTTTTTGATTAAAACAGATTCTAATTGATTGTTTGCCTCGGGAAATGTGGAGTGAAAGCCATCCATTGTCAAGAAAAGATCATTTATAGTCACTCATGCCTAGAAAAGCCTTATTACTCGGTTTAAATGCCTTTATAATCCCATTATTGAATTTATTTTGATTTTTTTTTACATTTTTTGATTAAAACAGATTGTAATTGATTGTTTGCCTCGGGAAACATGGAGCGAAAGCCATCCATTGTCAAGAAAAGATCATTTATAGCCACTCATGCCTAAAAAAGCCTTATTACTCGGTTTAAATGCCTTTATAATCCCATTATTGAATTTATTTTGAATTGTTTTTACATTTTTTGATTAAAACAGATTGTAATTGATTGTTTGCCTCGGGAAACATGGAGCGAAAACCATCCATTGTCAAGAAAAGATCATTTATAGTCACTCATGCCTAGAAAAGCCTTATTACTCGGATTAAATGCTTTTATAATCCCATTATTGAATTTATTTTGAATTGTTTTTACATTTTTTGATTAAAACAGATTGTAATTGATTGTTTGCCTCGGGAAACATGGAGCGAAAGCCATCCATTGTCAAGAAAAGTTCATTTATAGTCACTTATGCCTAGCAAAGCCTTATTACTCGGTTTAAATGCCTTTATAATCCCATTATTGAATTTATTTTGAATTGTTTTTACATTTTTTGATTAAAACAGATTGAAATTGATTGTTTGCCTCGGGAAACATGGAGCGAAATCCATCCATTGTCAAGAAAAGATCATTTATAGCCACTCATGCCTAGAAAAGCCTTATTACTCGGTTCAAATGCCTTTATAATCCCATTATTGAATTTATTTTGAATTGTTTTTACATTTTTTGATTAAAACAGATTGTAATTGATTGTTTGCCTCGAAAAACATGGAGCGAAAACTATCCATTGTCAAGAAAAGATCATTTATAGTCACTCATGCCTAGAAAAGCCTTATTACTCGGTTTAAATGTTTTTATAATCCCATTATTGAATTTATTTTGAATTTTTTTTACTTTTTTTGATTAAAACAGATTGTAATTGATTGTTTACCTCGGGAAACATGGAGCGAAAGCCATCCATAGTCAAGAAAAGTTCATTTATAGTCACTTATGCCTAGCAAAGCCTTATTACTCGGTTTAAATGCCTTTATAATCCCATTATTGAATTTATTTTGAATTTTTTTTACATTTTTTGATTAAAACATATTGTAATTGATTGTTTGCCTCGGGAAACATGGAGCAAAACCCATCCATTGTCAAGAATAGATCATTTATAGTCACTCATGCCTAGAAAAGCCTTATTACTCGGTTTAAATGGTTTTATAATCCCATTATTGAATTTATTTTGAATTTTTTTTACATTTTTTTAATAAAACAGATTGTAATTGATTGTTTGCCTCGGGAAACATGGAGCGAAAGCCATCCATAGTCAAGAAAAGTTCATTTACAGTCACTTATGCCTAGCAAAGCCTTATTACTCGGTTTAAATGCCTTTATAATCCCATTATTGAATTTATTTTGAATTGTTTTTACATTTTTTGATTAAAACAGATTGTAATTGATTGTTTGCCTCGGGAAACATGGAGCGAAAGCTATCCATTGTCAAGAAAATATCATTTATAGCCACTCATGCCTAGAAAAGCCTTATTACTCGGTTTAAATGCCTTTATAATCCCATTATTGAATTTATTTTGAATTTTTTTTACATTTTTTGATTAAAACAGATTGTAATTGATTGTTTGCCCCGGGAAACATGGAGCGAAAGCCATCCATAGTCAAGAAAAGTTCATTTACAGTCACTTATGCCTAGCAAAGCCTTATTACTTGGTTTAAATGCCTTTATAATCCCATTATTGAATTTATTTTGAATTTTTTTTACATTTTTTGATTAAAACAGATTGTAATTGATTGTTTGCCTCGGGAAACATGGAGCGAAAGCCATCCATAGTCAAGAAAAGTTCATTTACAGTCACTTATGCCTAGCAAAGCCTTATTACTCTGTTTAAATGCCTTTATAATCCCATTATTGAATTTATTTTGAATTTTTTTTACATTTTTTGATTAAAACAGATTGTAATTGATTGTTTGCCTCGGGAAACATGGAGCGAAAGCCATCCATAGTCAAGAAAAGTTCATTTACAGTCACTTATGCCTAGAAAAGCCTTATTACTCTGTTTAAATGCCTTTATAATCCCATTATTGAATTTATTTTGAATTTTTTTTACATTTTTTGATTAAAACATATTGTAATTGATTGTTTGCCTCGGGAAACATGGAGCAAAACCCATCCATTGTCAAGAATAGATCATTTATAGTCACTCATGCCTAGAAAAGCCTTATTACTCGGTTTAAATGGTTTTATAATCCCATTATTGAATTTATTTTGAATTTTTTTTACATTTTTTTAATAAAACAGATTGTAATTGATTGTTTGCCTCGGGAAACATGGAGCGAAAGCCATCCATAGTCAAGAAAAGTTCATTTACAGTCACTTATGCCTAGCAAAGCCTTATTACTCGGTTTAAATGCCTTTATAATCCCATTATTGAATTTATTTTGAATTGTTTTTACATTTTTTGATTAAAACAGATTGTAATTGATTGTTTGCCTCGGGAAACATGGAGCGAAAGCTATCCATTGTCAAGAAAAGATCATTTATAGCCACTCATGCCTAGAAAAGCCTTATTACTCGGTTTAAATGCCTTTATAATCCCATTATTGAATTTATTTTGAATTTTTTTTACATTTTTTGATTAAAACAGATTGTAATTGATTGTTTGCCTCGGGAAACATGGAGCGAAAGCCATCCATAGTCAAGAAAAGTTCATTTACAGTCACTTATGCCTAGCAAAGCCTTATTACTTGGTTTAAATGCCTTTATAATCCCATTATTGAATTTATTTTGAATTTTTTTTACATTTTTTGATTAAAACAGATTGTAATTGATTGTTTGCCTCGGGAAACATGGAGCGAAAGCCATCCATAGTCAAGAAAAGTTCATTTACAGTCACTTATGCCTAGCAAAGCCTTATTACTCTGTTTAAATGCCTTTATAATCCCATTATTGAATTTATTTTGAATTTTTTTTACATTTTTTGATTAAAACATATTGTAATTGATTGTTTGCCTCGGGAAACATGGAGCAAAACCCATCCATTGTCAAGAATAGATCATTTATAGTCACTCATGCCTAGAAAAGCCTTATTACTCGGTTTAAATGCTTTTATAATCCCATTATTGAATTTATTTTGAATTGTTTTTACATTTTTTGATTAAAACAGATTGTAATTGATTGTTTGCCTCGGGAAACATGGAGCGAAAGCCATCCATTGTCAAGAAAAGTTCATTTATAGTCACTCATGCCTAGAAAAGCCTTATTACTCGGTTTAAATGCCTTTATAATCCCATTATTGAAGTTATTTTGAATTGTTTTTATATTTTTTGATTAAAACAGATTGTAATTGATGGTTTGCCTTGGGAAACATGGAGCGAAAGCCATCCATCGTGAAGAAAAGTTCATTTATAGTCACTCATGCCTAGAAAAGCCTTAATACTCGTTTTAAATGCTTTTATAATCCCATAATTGAATTTAATTTGAATCTTTTTACATTTTTTGATTAAAACAGATTCTAATTGATTGGTTGCCTCGGGAAACGTGGAGTGAAAGCCATCCATTGTCAAGAAAAGATCATTTATAGTCACTCATGCCTAGAAAAGCCTTAGTACTCGGTTTAAATGCCTTTATAATCCCATTATTGAATTTATTTTGATTTTTTTTTACATTTTTTGATTAAAACAGATTGTAATTGATTGTTTGCCTCGGGAAAGATGGAGCGAAAGCCATCCATTGCCAAGAAAAGATCATTTATAGCCACTCATGCCTAGAAAAGCCTTATTACTCGGTTTAAATGCCTTTATAATCCCATTATTTAATTTATTTTGAATTGTTTTTACATTTTTTGATTAAAACAGATTGTAATTGATTGTTTGCCTCGGGAAACATGGAGCGAAAACCATCCATTGTCAAGAAAAGATCATTTATAGTCACTCATGCCTAGAAAAGCCTTATTACTCGGATTAAATGCTTTTATAATCCCATTATTGAATTTATTTTGAATTGTTTTTACATTTTTTGATTAAAACAGATTGTAATTGATTGTTTGCCTCGGGAAACATGGAGCGAAAGCCATCCATTGTCAAGAAAAGTTCATTTATAGTCACTTATGCCTAGCAAAGCCTTATTACTCGGTTTAAATGCCTTTATAATCCCATTATTGAATTTATTTTGAATTGTTTTTACATTTTTTGATTAAAACAGATTATAATTGATTGTTTGCCTCGGGAAACATGGAGCGAAAGCCATCCATTGTCAAGAAAAGTTCATTTATAGTCACTTATGCCTAGCAAAGCCTTATTACTCGGTTTAAATGCCTTTATAATCCCATTATTGAATTTATTTTGAATTTTTTTTACATTTTTTGATTAAAACAGATTGTAATTGATTGTTTGCCTCGGGAAACATGGAGCGAAAGCCATCCATTGTCAAGAAAAGTTCATTTATAGTCACTTATGCCTAGCAAAGCCTTATTACTCGGTTTAAATGCCTTTATAATCCCATTATTGAATTTATTTTGAATTTTTTTTACATTTTTTGATTAAAACATATTGTAATTGATTGTTTGCCTCGGGAAACATGGAGCAAAACCCATCCATTGTCAAGAATAGATCATTTATAGTCACTCATGCCTAGAAAAGCCTTATTACTCGGTTTAAATGCTTTTATAATCCCATTATTGAATTTATTTTGAATTTTTTTTACATTTTTTTAATAAAACAGATTGTAATTGATTGTTTGCCTCGGGAAACATGGAGCGAAAGCCATCCATAGTCAAGAAAAGTTCATTTACAGTCACTTATGCCTAGCAAAGCCTTATTACTCGGTTTAAATGCCTTTATAATCCCATTATTGAATTTATTTTGAATTGTTTTTACATTTTTTGATTAAAACAGATTGTAATTGATTGTTTGCCTCGGGAAACATGGAGCGAAAGCTATCCATTGTCAAGAAAAGATCATTTATAGCCACTCATGCCTAGAAAAGCCTTATTACTCGGTTTAAATGCCTTTATAATCCCATTATTGAATTTATTTTGAATTTTTTTTACATTTTTTGATTAAAACAGATTGTAATTGATTGTTTGCCTCGGGAAAAATGGAGCGAAAGCCATCCATAGTCAAGAAAAGTTCATTTACGGTCACTTATGCCTAGCAAAGCCTTATTACTCGGTTTAAATGCCTTTATAATCCCATTATTGAATTTATTTTGAATTTTTTTTACATTTTTTGATTAAAACAGATTGTAATTGATTGTTTGCCTCGGGAAACATGGAGCGAAAGCCATCCATAGTCAAGAAAAGTTCATTTACAGTCACTTATGCCTAGCAAAGCCTTATTACTCTGTTTAAATGCCTTTATAATCCCATTATTGAATTTATTTTGAATTTTTTTTACATTTTTTGATTAAAACATATTGTAATTGATTGTTTGCCTCGGGAAACATGGAGCAAAACCCATCCATTGTCAAGAATAGATCATTTATAGTCACTCATGCCTAGAAAAGCCTTATTACTCGGTTTAAATGCTTTTATAATCCCATTATTGAATTTATTTTGAATTGTTTTTACATTTTTTGATTAAAACAGATTGTAATTGATTGTTTGCCTCGGGAAACATGGAGCGAAAGCCATCCATTGTCAAGAAAAGTTCATTTATAGTCACTCATGCCTAGAAAAGCCTTATTACTCGGTTTAAATGCCTTTATAATCCCATTATTGAAGTTATTTTGAATTGTTTTTATATTTTTTGATTAAAACAGATTGTAATTGATGGTTTGCCTTGGGAAACATGGAGCGAAAGCCATCCATCGTGAAGAAAAGTTCATTTATAGTCACTCATGCCTAGAAAAGCCTTAATACTCGTTTTACATGCTTTTATAATCCCATAATTGAATTTAACTTGAATCTTTTTACATTTTTTGATTAAAACAGATTCTAATTGATTGGTTGCCTCGGGAAACGTGGAGTGAAAGCCATCCATTGTCAAGAAAAGATCATTTATAGTCACTCATGCCTAGAAAAGCCTTAGTACTCGGTTTAAATGCCTTTATAATCCCATTATTGAATTTATTTTGAATTTTTTTTACATTTTTTGATTAAAACAGATTGTAATTGATTGTTTACCTCGGGAAACATGGAGCGAAAGCCATCCATAGTCAAGAAAAGTTCATTTATTGTCACTTATGCCTAGCAAAGCCTTATTACTCGGTTTAAATGCCTTTATAATCCCATTATTGAATTTATTTTGAATTGTTTTTATATTTTTTGATTAAAACAGATTGTAATTGACTGTTTGCCGTGGGAAACATGGACCGAAAGCCATCCATTGTCAAGAAAAGATCATTTATAGTCACTCATGCCTAGAAAAGCCTTATTACTCGGTTTAAATGCCTTTATAATCCCATTATTGAAGTTATTTTGAATTGTTGTTATATTTTTTGATTAAAACAGATTGTAATTGATTGTTTGCCTTGGGAAACATGGAGCGAAAGCCATCCATCGTCAAGAAAAGTTCATTTATAGTCACTCATGCCTACAAAAGCCTTAATACTCGTTTTAAATGCTTTTATAATCCCATAATTGAATTTAAGTTGAATCTTTTTACATTTTTTGATTAAAACAGATTCTAATTGATTGTTTGCCTCGGGAAACGTGGAGTGAAAGCCATCCATTGTCAAGAAAAGATCATTTATAGTCACTCATGCCTAGAAAAGCCTTATTACTCGGTTTAAATGCCTTTATAATCGCATTATTGAATTTATTTTGAAATTTTTTTACATTTTTTGATTGAAACAGATTGTAATTGATTGTTTGCCTCGGGAAACATGGAGCGAAAGCCATCCATAGTCAAGAAGAGTTCATTTACAGTCACTTATGCCTAGCAAAGCCTTATTACCCGGTTTAAATGCCTTTATAATCCCATTACTGAATTTATTTTGAATTTTTTTTACATTTTTTGATTAAAACATATTGTAATTGATTGTTTGCCTCAGGAAACATGGAGCAAAACCCATCCATTGTCAAGAATAGATCATTTACAGTCACTCATGCCTAGAAAAGCCTTATCACTCGGTTTAAATGCTTTTATAATTCCATTATTGAATTTATTTTGAATTTTTTTTACATTTTTTTAATAAAACAGATTGTAATTGATTGTTTGCCTCGGGAAACATGGAGCGAAAGCCATCCATAGTCAAGAAAAGTTCATTTATAGTCACTTATGCCTAGCAAAGCCTTATTACTCGGTTTAAATGCCTTTATAATCCCATTATTGAATTTATTTTGAATTGTTTTTACATTTTTTGATTAAAACAGATTGTAATTGATTGTTTGCCTCGGGAAACATGGAGCGAAAGCCATCCATTGTCAAGAAAAGATCATTTATAGCAACTCATGCCTAGAAAAGCCTTATTACTCGGTTTAAATGCCTTTATAATCCCATTATTGAATTTATTTTGAATTGTTTTTACATTTTTTGATTAAAACAGATTGTAATTGATTGTTTGCCTCGGGAAACATGGAGCGAAAGCCATCCACTGTCAAGAAAAGATCATTTATAGCAACTCATGCTTAGAAAAGCCTTATTACTCGGTTTAAATGCCTTTATAATCCCATTATTGAATTTATTTTGAATTGTTTTTACATTTTTTGATTAAAACAGATTGTAATTGATTGTTTGCCTCTGGAAACATGGATCGAAAACCATCCATTGTCAAGAAAAGATCATTTATAGTCACTCATGCCTAGAAAAGCCTTATTACACGGTTTAAATGCCTTTATAATCCCATTATTGAATTTATCTTGAATTTTTTTTACATTTTTTGATTAAAACCGATTGTAATTGATTGTTTGCCTCGGGAAACATGGAGCGAAAGCCATCCATAGTCCAGAAAAGTTCATTTATAGTCACTTATGCCTAGCAAAGCCTTATTACTCTGTTTAAATGCCTTTATAATCCCATTATTGAATTTATTTTGAATTGTTTTTACATTTTTTGATTAAAACAGATTGTAATTGATTGTTTGCCTCGGGAAACATGGAGCGAAAGCCATCCATTGTCAAGAAAAGATCATTTATAGCCACTCATGCCTAGAAAAGCCTTATTACTCGGTTTAAATGCCTTTATAATCCCATTATTGAATTTATTTTGAATTGTTTTTACATTTTTTTATTAAAACATATTGTAATTGATTGTTTGCCTCGGGAAACATGGAGCGAAAACCATCCATTGCCAACAAAAGATCATTTATAGTCACTCATGCCTAGAAAAGCCTTATTACTCGGTTTAAATGCCTTTATAATCCCATTATTGAATTTATTTTGAAATTTTTTTAGGTTTTTTGATTAAAACAGATTGTAATTGATTGTTTGCCTCGGGAAACATGGAGCGAAAGCCATCCATTGTCAAGAAAAGATCATTTATAGCCACTCATGCCTAGAAAAGCCTTATTACTCGGTTTAAATGCCTTTATAATCCCATTATTGAATTTATTTTGAATTTTTTTTACATTTTTTGATTAAAACAGATTGTAATTGATTGTTTACCTCGGGAAACATGGAGCGAAAGCCATCCATAGTCAAGAAAAGTTCATTTACAGTCACTTATGCCTAGCAAAGCCTTATTACTCGGTTTAAATGCCTTTATAATCCCATTATTGAATTTATTTTGAATTTTTTTTACATTTTTTGATTAAAACATATTGTAATTGATTGTTTGCCTCAGGAAACATGGAGCAAAACCCATCCATTGTCAAGAATAGATCATTTACAGTCACTCATGCCTAGAAAAGCCTTATCACTCGGTTTAAATGCTTTTATAATTCCATTATTGAATTTATTTTGAATTTTTTTTACATTTTTTTAATAAAACAGATTGTAATTGATTGTTTGCCTCGGGAAACATGGAGCGAAAGCCATCCATAGTCAAGAAAAGTTCATTTATAGTCACTTATGCCTAGCAAAGCCTTATTACTCGGTTTAAATGCCTTTATAATCCCATTATTGAATTTATTTTGAATTGTTTTTACATTTTTTGATTAAAACAGATTGTAATTGATTGTTTGCCTCGGGAAACATGGAGCGAAAGCCATCCATTGTCAAGAAAAGATCATTTATAGCAACTCATGCCTAGAAAAGCCTTATTACTCGGTTTAAATGCCTTTATAATCCCATTATTGAATTTATTTTGAATTGTTTTTACATTTTTTGATTAAAACAGATTGTAATTGATTGTTTGCCTCGGGAAACATGGAGCGAAAGCCATCCACTGTCAAGAAAAGATCATTTATAGCAACTCATGCCTAGAAAAGCCTTATTACTCGGTTTAAATGCCTTTATAATCCCATTATTGAATTTATTTTGAATTGTTTTTACATTTTTTGATTAAAACAGATTGTAATTGATTGTTTGCCTCTGGAAACATGGAGCGAAAACCATCCATTGTCAAGAAAAGATCATTTATAGTCACTCATGCCTAGAAAAGCCTTATTACACGGTTTAAATGCCTTTATAATCCCATTATTGAATTTATTTTGAATTTTTTTTACATTTTTTGATTAAAACAGATTGTAATTGATTGTTTGCCTCGGGAAACATGGAGCGAAAGCCATCCATAGTCCAGAAAAGTTCATTTATAGTCACTTATGCCTAGCAAAGCCTTATTACTCTGTTTAAATGCCTTTATAATCCCATTATTGAATTTATTTTGAATTGTTTTTACATTTTTTGATTAAAACAGATTGTAATTGATTGTTTGCCTCGGGAAACATGGAGCGAAAGCCATCCATTGTCAAGAAAAGATCATTTATAGCCACTCATGCCTAGAAAAGCCTTATTACTCGGTTTAAATGCCTTTATAATCCCATTATTGAATTTATTTTGAATTGTTTTTACATTTTTTTATTAAAACATATTGTAATTGATTGTTTGCCTCGGGAAACATGGAGCGAAAACCATCCATTGTCAACAAAAGATCATTTATAGTCACTCATGCCTAGAAAAGCCTTATTACTCGGTTTAAATGCCTTTATAATCCCATTATTGAATTTATTTTGAAATTTTTTTAGATTTTTTGATTAAAACAGATTGTAATTGATTGTTTGCCTCGGGAAACATGGAGCGAAAGCCATCCATTGTCAAGAAAAGATCATTTATAGCCACTCATGCCTAGAAAAGCCTTATTACTCGGTTTAAATGCCTTTATAATCCCATTATTGAATTTATTTTGAATTGTTTTTACATTTTTTGATTAAAACAGATTGTAATTGATTGTTTGCCTCGGGAAACATGGAGCGAAAACCATCCATTGTCAAGAAAAGATCATTTATAATCACTCATGCCTAGAAAAGCCTTATTACTCGGATTAAATGCTTTTATAATCCCATTATTGAATTTATTTTGAATTGTTTTTACATTTTTTGATTAAAACAGATTGTAATTGATTGTTTGCCTCGGGAAACATGGAGCGAAAGCCATCCATTGTCAAGAAAAGTTCATTTATAGTCACTTATGCCTAGCAAAGCCTTATTACTCGGTTTAAATGCCTTTATAATCCCATTATTGAATTTATTTTGAATTGTTTTTACATTTTTTGATTAAAACAGATTGTAATTGATTGTTTGCCTCGGGAAACATGGAGCGAAATCCATCCATTGTCAAGAAAAGATCATTTATAGCCACTCATGCCTAGAAAAGCCTTATTACTCGGTTTAAATGCCTTTATAATCCCATTATTGAATTTATTTTGAATTGTTTTTACATTTTTTGATTAAAACATATTGTAATTGATTGTTTGCCTCGAGAAACATGGAGCGAAAACTATCCATTGTCAAGAAAAGATCATTTATAGTCACTCATGCCTAGAAAAGCCTTATTACTCGGTTTAAATGTTTTTATAATCCCATTATTGAATTTATTTTGAATTTTTTTTACTTTTTTTGATTAAAACAGATTGTAATTGATTGTTTACCTCGGGAAACATGGAGCGAAAGCCATCCATAGTCAAGAAAAGTTCATTTAAAGTCACTTATGCCTAGCAAAGCCTTATTACTCGGTTTAAATGCCTTTATAATCCCATTATTGAATTTATTTTGAATTGTTTTTATATTTTTTGATTAAAACAGATTGTAATTGACTGTTTGCCGTGGGAAACATGGACCGAAAGCCATCCATTGTCAAGAAAAGATCATTTATAGTCACTCATGCCTAGAAAAGCCTTATTACTCGGTTTAAATGCCTTTATAATCCCATTATTGAAGTTATTTTGAATTGTTGTTATATTTTTTGATTAAAACAGATTGTAATTGATTGTTTGCCTTGGGAAACATGGAGCGAAAGCCATCCATCGTCAAGAAAAGTTCATTTATAGTCACTCATGCCTACAAAAGCCTTAATACTCGTTTTAAATGCTTTTATAATCCCATAATTGAATTTAAGTTGAATCTTTTTACATTTTTTGATTAAAACAGATTCTAATTGATTGTTTGCCTCGGGAAACGTGGAGTGAAAGCCATCCATTGTCAAGAAAAGATCATTTATAGTCACTCATGCCTAGAAAAGCCTTATTACTCGGTTTAAATGCCTTTATAATCGCATTATTGAATTTATTTTGAAATTTTTTTACATTTTTTGATTGAAACAGATTGTAATTGATTGTTTGCCTCGGGAAACATGGAGCGAAAGCCATCCATAGTCAAGAAGAGTTCATTTACAGTCACTTATGCCTAGCAAAGCCTTATTACCCGGTTTAAATGCCTTTATAATCCCATTACTGAATTTATTTTGAATTTTTTTTACATTTTTTGATTAAAACATATTGTAATTGATTGTTTGCCTCAGGAAACATGGAGCAAAACCCATCCATTGTCAAGAATAGATCATTTACAGTCACTCATGCCTAGAAAAGCCTTATCACTCGGTTTAAATGCTTTTATAATTCCATTATTGAATTTATTTTGAATTTTTTTTACATTTTTTTAATAAAACAGATTGTAATTGATTGTTTGCCTCGGGAAACATGGAGCGAAAGCCATCCATAGTCAAGAAAAGTTCATTTATAGTCACTTATGCCTAGCAAAGCCTTATTACTCGGTTTAAATGCCTTTATAATCCCATTATTGAATTTATTTTGAATTGTTTTTACATTTTTTGATTAAAACAGATTGTAATTGATTGTTTGCCTCGGGAAACATGGAGCGAAAGCCATCCATTGTCAAGAAAAGATCATTTATAGCAACTCATGCCTAGAAAAGCCTTATTACTCGGTTTAAATGCCTTTATAATCCCATTATTGAATTTATTTTGAATTGTTTTTACATTTTTTGATTAAAACAGATTGTAATTGATTGTTTGCCTCGGGAAACATGGAGCGAAAGCCATCCACTGTCAAGAAAAGATCATTTATAGCAACTCATGCTTAGAAAAGCCTTATTACTCGGTTTAAATGCCTTTATAATCCCATTATTGAATTTATTTTGAATTGTTTTTACATTTTTTGATTAAAACAGATTGTAATTGATTGTTTGCCTCTGGAAACATGGATCGAAAACCATCCATTGTCAAGAAAAGATCATTTATAGTCACTCATGCCTAGAAAAGCCTTATTACACGGTTTAAATGCCTTTATAATCCCATTATTGAATTTATCTTGAATTTTTTTTACATTTTTTGATTAAAACCGATTGTAATTGATTGTTTGCCTCGGGAAACATGGAGCGAAAGCCATCCATAGTCCAGAAAAGTTCATTTATAGTCACTTATGCCTAGCAAAGCCTTATTACTCTGTTTAAATGCCTTTATAATCCCATTATTGAATTTATTTTGAATTGTTTTTACATTTTTTGATTAAAACAGATTGTAATTGATTGTTTGCCTCGGGAAACATGGAGCGAAAGCCATCCATTGTCAAGAAAAGATCATTTATAGCCACTCATGCCTAGAAAAGCCTTATTACTCGGTTTAAATGCCTTTATAATCCCATTATTGAATTTATTTTGAATTGTTTTTACATTTTTTTATTAAAACATATTGTAATTGATTGTTTGCCTCGGGAAACATGGAGCGAAAACCATCCATTGCCAACAAAAGATCATTTATAGTCACTCATGCCTAGAAAAGCCTTATTACTCGGTTTAAATGCCTTTATAATCCCATTATTGAATTTATTTTGAAATTTTTTTAGGTTTTTTGATTAAAACAGATTGTAATTGATTGTTTGCCTCGGGAAACATGGAGCGAAAGCCATCCATTGTCAAGAAAAGATCATTTATAGCCACTCATGCCTAGAAAAGCCTTATTACTCGGTTTAAATGCCTTTATAATCCCATTATTGAATTTATTTTGAATTTTTTTTACATTTTTTGATTAAAACAGATTGTAATTGATTGTTTACCTCGGGAAACATGGAGCGAAAGCCATCCATAGTCAAGAAAAGTTCATTTACAGTCACTTATGCCTAGCAAAGCCTTATTACTCGGTTTAAATGCCTTTATAATCCCATTATTGAATTTATTTTGAATTTTTTTTACATTTTTTGATTAAAACATATTGTAATTGATTGTTTGCCTCAGGAAACATGGAGCAAAACCCATCCATTGTCAAGAATAGATCATTTACAGTCACTCATGCCTAGAAAAGCCTTATCACTCGGTTTAAATGCTTTTATAATTCCATTATTGAATTTATTTTGAATTTTTTTTACATTTTTTTAATAAAACAGATTGTAATTGATTGTTTGCCTCGGGAAACATGGAGCGAAAGCCATCCATAGTCAAGAAAAGTTCATTTATAGTCACTTATGCCTAGCAAAGCCTTATTACTCGGTTTAAATGCCTTTATAATCCCATTATTGAATTTATTTTGAATTGTTTTTACATTTTTTGATTAAAACAGATTGTAATTGATTGTTTGCCTCGGGAAACATGGAGCGAAAGCCATCCATTGTCAAGAAAAGATCATTTATAGCAACTCATGCCTAGAAAAGCCTTATTACTCGGTTTAAATGCCTTTATAATCCCATTATTGAATTTATTTTGAATTGTTTTTACATTTTTTGATTAAAACAGATTGTAATTGATTGTTTGCCTCGGGAAACATGGAGCGAAAGCCATCCACTGTCAAGAAAAGATCATTTATAGCAACTCATGCCTAGAAAAGCCTTATTACTCGGTTTAAATGCCTTTATAATCCCATTATTGAATTTATTTTGAATTGTTTTTACATTTTTTGATTAAAACAGATTGTAATTGATTGTTTGCCTCTGGAAACATGGAGCGAAAACCATCCATTGTCAAGAAAAGATCATTTATAGTCACTCATGCCTAGAAAAGCCTTATTACACGGTTTAAATGCCTTTATAATCCCATTATTGAATTTATTTTGAATTTTTTTTACATTTTTTGATTAAAACAGATTGTAATTGATTGTTTGCCTCGGGAAACATGGAGCGAAAGCCATCCATAGTCCAGAAAAGTTCATTTATAGTCACTTATGCCTAGCAAAGCCTTATTACTCTGTTTAAATGCCTTTATAATCCCATTATTGAATTTATTTTGAATTGTTTTTACATTTTTTGATTAAAACAGATTGTAATTGATTGTTTGCCTCGGGAAACATGGAGCGAAAGCCATCCATTGTCAAGAAAAGATCATTTATAGCCACTCATGCCTAGAAAAGCCTTATTACTCGGTTTAAATGCCTTTATAATCCCATTATTGAATTTATTTTGAATTGTTTTTACATTTTTTTATTAAAACATATTGTAATTGATTGTTTGCCTCGGGAAACATGGAGCGAAAACCATCCATTGTCAACAAAAGATCATTTATAGTCACTCATGCCTAGAAAAGCCTTATTACTCGGTTTAAATGCCTTTATAATCCCATTATTGAATTTATTTTGAAATTTTTTTAGATTTTTTGATTAAAACAGATTGTAATTGATTGTTTGCCTCGGGAAACATGGAGCGAAAGCCATCCATTGTCAAGAAAAGATCATTTATAGCCACTCATGCCTAGAAAAGCCTTATTACTCGGTTTAAATGCCTTTATAATCCCATTATTGAATTTATTTTGAATTGTTTTTACATTTTTTGATTAAAACAGATTGTAATTGATTGTTTGCCTCGGGAAACATGGAGCGAAAACCATCCATTGTCAAGAAAAGATCATTTATAATCACTCATGCCTAGAAAAGCCTTATTACTCGGATTAAATGCTTTTATAATCCCATTATTGAATTTATTTTGAATTGTTTTTACATTTTTTGATTAAAACAGATTGTAATTGATTGTTTGCCTCGGGAAACATGGAGCGAAAGCCATCCATTGTCAAGAAAAGTTCATTTATAGTCACTTATGCCTAGCAAAGCCTTATTACTCGGTTTAAATGCCTTTATAATCCCATTATTGAATTTATTTTGAATTGTTTTTACATTTTTTGATTAAAACAGATTGTAATTGATTGTTTGCCTCGGGAAACATGGAGCGAAATCCATCCATTGTCAAGAAAAGATCATTTATAGCCACTCATGCCTAGAAAAGCCTTATTACTCGGTTTAAATGCCTTTATAATCCCATTATTGAATTTATTTTGAATTGTTTTTACATTTTTTGATTAAAACATATTGTAATTGATTGTTTGCCTCGAGAAACATGGAGCGAAAACTATCCATTGTCAAGAAAAGATCATTTATAGTCACTCATGCCTAGAAAAGCCTTATTACTCGGTTTAAATGTTTTTATAATCCCATTATTGAATTTATTTTGAATTTTTTTTACTTTTTTTGATTAAAACAGATTGTAATTGATTGTTTACCTCGGGAAACATGGAGCGAAAGCCATCCATAGTCAAGAAAAGTTCATTTAAAGTCACTTATGCCTAGCAAAGCCTTATTACTCGGTTTACATGCCTTTATAATCCCATTATTGAATTTATTTTGAATTTTTTTTACATTTTTTGATTAAAACATATTGTAATTGATTGTTTGCCTCGGGAAACATGGAGCAAAACCCATCCATTGTCAAGAATAGATCATTTATAGTCACTTATGCCTAGAAAAGCCTTATTACTCCGTTTAAATGCCTTTATAATCCCATTATTGAATTTATTTTGAATTTTTTTTACATTTTTTGATTAAAACAGATTGTAATTGATTGTTTGCCTCGGGAAACATTGAGCGAAAGCCAACCATTGTCAAGAAAAGTTCATTTATAGTCACTCATGCCTAGAAAAGCCTTATTACTCGGTTTAAATGCCTTTATAATCCCATTATTGAAGTTATTTTGAATTGTTTTTATATTTTTTGATTAAAACAGATTGTAATTGATGGTTTGCCATGGGAAACATGGAGCGAAAGCCATCCATCGTCAAGAAAAGTTCATTTATAGCCACTCATGCCTAGAAAAGCCTTATTACTCGGTTTAAATGCCTTTATAATCCCATTATTGAAGTTATTTTGAATTGTTGTTATATTTTTTGATTAAAACAGATTGTAATTGATTGTTTGCCTTGGGAAACATGGAGCGAAAGCCATCCATCGTCAAGAAAAGTTCATTTATAGTCACTCATGCCTACAAAAGCCTTAATACTCGTTTTAAATGCTTTTATAATCCCATAATTGAATTTAAGTTGAATCTTTTTACATTTTTTGATTAAAACAGATTCTAATTGATTGTTTGCCTCGGGAAACGTGGAGTGAAAGCCATCCATTGTCAACAAAAGATCATTTATAGTCACTCATGCCTAGAAAAGCCTTATTACTCGGTTTAAATGCCTTTATAATCCCATTATTGAATTTATTTTGAATTGTTTTTATATTTTTTGATTAAAACAGATTGTAATTGATTGTTTGCCGTCGGAAACATGGAGCGAAAGCCATCCATTGTCAAGAAAAGTTCATTTATAGTCACTCATGCCTAGAAAAGCCTTATTACTCGGTTTAAATGCCTTTATAATCCCATTATTGAAGTTATTTTGAATTGTTTTTATATTTTTTGATTAAAACAGATTGTAATTGATTGTTTGCCGTGGGAATCATGGAGCGAAAGCCATCCATTGTCAAGAAAAGTTCATTTATAGTCACTCATGCCTAGAAAAGCCTTATTACTCGGTTTAAATGCCTTTATAATCCCATTATTGAAGTTATTTCGAATTGTTTTTAGATTTTTTGATTAAAACAGATTGTAATTGATTGTTTGCCGTGGGAAACATGGAGCGAAAGCCATCCATAGTCAAGAAAAGTTCATTTATAGTCACTTATGCCTAGCAAAGCCTTATTACTCGGTTTAAATGCCTTTATAATCCCATTATTGAATTTATCTTGAATTTTTTTTACATTTTTTGATTAAAACAGATTGTAATTGATTGTTTACCTCGGGAAACATGGAGCGAAAGCCATCCATAGTCAAGAAAAGTTCATTTATAGTCACTTATGCCTAGCAAAGCCTTATTACTCGGTTTAAATGCCTTTATAATCCCATTATTGAATTTATTTTGAATTGTTTTTATATTTTTTGATTAAAACAGATTGTAATTGATTGTTTGCCATGGGAAACATGGAGCGAAAGCCATCCATTGTCAAGAAAAGTTCATTTATAGTCACTCATGCCTAGAAAAGCCTTATTACTCGGTTTAAATGCCTTTATAATCCCATTATTGAATTTATCTTGAATTTTTTTTACATTTTTTGATTAAAACAGATTGTAATTGATTGTTTACCTCGGGAAACATGGAGCGAAAGCCATCCATAGTCAAGAAAAGTTCATTTATAGTCACTTATGCCTAGCAAAGCCTTATTATTCGGTTTAAATGCCTTTATAATCCCATTATTGAATTTATTTTGAATTGTTTTTATATTTTTTGATTAAAACAGATTGTAATTGATTGTTTGCCTCGGGAAACATGGAGCGAAAGCCATCCATTGTCAAGAAAAGATCATTTATAGCCACTCATGCCTAGAAAAGCCTTATTACTCGGTTTAAATGCCTTTATAGTCCCATTATTGAATTTATTTTGAATTTTTTTTACATTTTTTGATTAAAACATATTGTAATTGATTGTTTGCCTCAGGAAACATGGAGCAAAACCCATCCATTGTCAAGAATAGATCATTTATAGTCACTCATGCCTAGAAAAGCCTTATCACTCGGTTTAAATGCTTTTATAATTCCATTATTGAATTTATTTTGAATTTTTTTTACATTTTTTTAATAAAACAGATTGTAATTGATTGTTTGCCTCGGGAAACATGGAGCGAAAGCCATCCATAGTCAAGAAAAGTTCATTTATAGTCACTTATGCCTAGCAAAGCCTTATTACTCGGTTTAAATGCCTTTATAATCCCATTATTGAATTTATTTTGAATTGTTTTTACAATTTTTGAATAAAACAGATTGTAATTGATTGTTTGCCTCGGGAAACATGGAGCGAAAGCCATCCACTGTCAAGAAAAGATCATTTATAGCAACTCATGCCTAGAAAAGCCTTATTACTCGGTTTAAATGCCTTTATAATCCCATTATTGAATTTATTTTGAATTGTTTTTACATTTTTTGATTAAAACAGATTGTAATTGATTGTTTGCCTCTGGAAACATGGAGCGAAAACCATCCATTGTCAAGAAAAGATCATTTATAGTCACTCATGCCTAGAAAAGCCTTATTACACGGTTTAAATGCCTTTATAATCCCATTATTGAATTTATCTTGAATTTTTTTTACATTTTTTGATTAAAACAGATTGTAATTGATTGTTTGCCTCGGGAAACATGGAGCGAAAGCCATCCATAGTCCAGAAAAGTTCATTTATAGTCACTTATGCCTAGCAAAGCCTTATTACTCTGTTTAAATGCCTTTATAATCCCATTATTGAATTTATTTTGAATTGTTTTTACATTTTTTGATTAAAACAGATTGTAATTGATTGTTTGCCTCGGGAAACATGGAGCGAAAGCCATCCATTGTCAAGAAAAGATCATTTATAGCCACTCATGCCTAGAAAAGCCTTATTACTCGGTTTAAATGCCTTTATAATCCCATTATTGAATTTATTTTGAATTGTTTTTACATTTTTTTATTAAAACAGATTGTAATTGATTGTTTGCCTCGGGAAACATGGAGCGAAAACCATCCATTGTCAACAAAAGATCATTTATAGTCACTCATGCCTAGAAAAGCCTTATTACTCGGTTTAAATGCCTTTATAATCCCATTATTGAATTTATTTTGAAATTTTTTTAGATTTTTTGATTAAAACAGATTGTAATTGATTGTTTGCCTCGGGAAACATGGAGCGAAAGCCATCCATTGTCAAGAAAAGATCATTTATAGCCACTCATGCCTAGAAAAGCCTTATTACTCGGTTTAAATGCCTTTATAATCACATTATTGAATTTATTTTGAATTGTTTTTACATTTTTTGATTAAAACAGATTGTAATTGATTGTTTGCCTCGGGAAACATGGAGCGAAAACCATCCATTGTCAAGAAAAGATCATTTATAGTCACTCATGCCTAGAAAAGCCTTATTACTCGGATTAAATGCTTTTATAATCCCATTATTGAATTTATTTTGAATTGTTTTTACATTTTTTGATTAAAACAGATTGTAATTGATTGTTTGCCTCGGGAAACATGGAGCGAAAGCCATCCATTGTCAAGAAAAGTTCATTTATAGTCACTTATGCCTAGCAAAGCCTTATTACTCGGTTTAAATGCCTTTATAATCCCATTATTGAATTTATTTTGAATTGTTTTTACATTTTTTGATTAAAACAGATTGTAATTGATTGTTTGCCTCGGGAAACATGGAGCGAAATCCATCCATTGTCAAGAAAAGATCATTTATAGCCACTCATGCCTAGAAAAGCCTTATTACTCGGTTTAAATGCCTTTATAATCCCATTATTGAATTTATTTTGAATTGTTTTTACATTTTTTGATTAAAACAGATTGTAATTGATTGTTTGCCTCGAGAAACATGGAGCGAAAACTATCCATTGTCAAGAAAAGATCATTTATAGTCACTCATGCCTAGAAAAGCCTTATTACTCGGTTTAAATGTTTTTATAATCCCATTATTGAATTTATTTTGAATTTTTTTTACTTTTTTTGATTAAAACAGATTGTAATTGATTGTTTACCTCGGGAAACATGGAGCGAAAGCCATCCATAGTCAAGAAAAGTTCATTTAAAGTCACTTATGCCTAGCAAAGCCTTATTACTCGGTTTACATGCCTTTATAATCCCATTATTGAATTTATTTTGAATTTTTTTTACATTTTTTGATTAAAACATATTGTAATTGATTGTTTGCCTCGGGAAACATGGAGCAAAACCCATCCATTGTCAAGAATAGATCATTTATAGTCACTTATGCCTAGAAAAGCCTTATTACTCCGTTTAAATGCCTTTATAATCCCATTATTGAATTTATTTTGAATTTTTTTTAGATTTTTTGATTAAAACAGATTGTAATTGATTGTTTGCCTCGGGAAACATGGAGCGAAAGCCAACCATTGTCAAGAAAAGTTCATTTATAGTCACTCATGCCTAGAAAAGCCTTATTACTCGGTTTAAATGCCTTTATAATCCCATTATTGAAGTTATTTTGAATTGTTTTTATATTTTTTGATTAAAACAGATTGTAATTGATGGTTTGCCATGGGAAACATGGAGCGAAAGCCATCCATCGTCAAGAAAAGTTCATTTATAGCCACTCATGCCTAGAAAAGCCTTATTACTCGGTTTAAATGCCTTTATAATCCCATTATTGAAGTTATTTTGAATTGTTGTTATATTTTTTGATTAAAACAGATTGTAATTGATTGTTTGCCTTGGGAAACATGGAGCGAAAGCCATCCATCGTCAAGAAAAGTTCATTTATAGTCACTCATGCCTACAAAAGCCTTAATACTCGTTTTAAATGCTTTTATAATCCCATAATTGAATTTAAGTTGAATCTTTTTACATTTTTTGATTAAAACAGATTCTAATTGATTGTTTGCCTCGGGAAACGTGGAGTGAAAGCCATCCATTGTCAACAAAAGATCATTTATAGTCACTCATGCCTAGAAAAGCCTTATTACTCGGTTTAAATGCCTTTATAATCCCATTATTGAATTTATTTTGAATTGTTTTTATATTTTTTGATTAAAACAGATTGTAATTGATTGTTTGCCGTGGGAAACATGGAGCGAAAGCCATCCATTGTCAAGAAAAGTTCATTTATAGTCACTCATGCCTAGAAAAGCCTTATTACTCGGTTTAAATGCCTTTATAATCCCATTATTGAAGTTATTTTGAATTGTTTTTATATTTTTTGATTAAAACAGATTGTAATTGATTGTTTGCCGTGGGAAACATGGAGCGAAAGCCATCCATAGTCAAGAAAAGTTCATTTATAGTCACTTATGCCTAGCAAAGCCTTATTACTCGGTTTAAATGCCTTTATAATCCCATTATTGAATTTATCTTGAATTTTTTTTACATTTTTTGATTAAAACAGATTGTAATTGATTGTTTACCTCGGGAAACATGGAGCGAAAGCCATCCATAGTCAAGAAAAGTTCATTTATAGTCACTTATGCCTAGCAAAGCCTTATTACTCGGTTTAAATGCCTTTATAATCCCATTATTGAATTTATTTTGAATTGTTTTTATATTTTTTGATTAAAACAGATTGTAATTGATTGTTTGCCGTGGGAAACATGGAGCGAAAGCCATCCATAGTCAAGAAAAGTTCATTTATAGTCACTTATGCCTAGCAAAGCCTTATTACTCGGTTTAAATGCCTTTATAATCCCATTATTGAATTTATTTTGAATTGTTTTTATATTTTTTGATTAAAACAGATTGTAATTGATTGTTTGCCGTGGGAAACATGGAGCGAAAGCCATCCATTGTCAAGAAAAGTTCATTTATAGTCACTCATGCCTAGAAAAGCCTTATTACTCGGTTTAAATGCCTTTATAATCCCATTATTGAATTTATCTTGAATTTTTTTTACATTTTTTGATTAAAACAGATTGTAATTGATTGTTTACCTCGGGAAACATGGAGCGAAAGCCATCCATAGTCAAGAAAAGTTCATTTATAGTCACTTATGCCTAGCAAAGCCTTATTATTCGGTTTAAATGCCTTTATAATCCCATTATTGAATTTATTTTGAATTGTTTTTATATTTTTTGATTAAAACAGATTGTAATTGATTGTTTGCCTCGGGAAACATGGAGCGAAAGCCATCCATTGTCAAGAAAAGATCATTTATAGCCACTCATGCCTAGAAAAGCCTTATTACTCGGTTTAAATGCCTTTATAGTCCCATTATTGAATTTATTTTGAATTTTTTTTACATTTTTTGATTAAAACATATTGTAATTGATTGTTTGCCTCAGGAAACATGGAGCAAAACCCATCCATTGTCAAGAATAGATCATTTATAGTCACTCATGCCTAGAAAAGCCTTATCACTCGGTTTAAATGCTTTTATAATTCCATTATTGAATTTATTTTGAATTTTTTTTACATTTTTTTAATAAAACAGATTGTAATTGATTGTTTGCCTCGGGAAACATGGAGCGAAAGCCATCCATAGTCAAGAAAAGTTCATTTATAGTCACTTATGCCTAGCAAAGCCTTATTACTCGGTTTAAATGCCTTTATAATCCCATTATTGAATTTATTTTGAATTGTTTTTACAATTTTTGAATAAAACAGATTGTAATTGATTGTTTGCCTCGGGAAACATGGAGCGAAAGCCATCCACTGTCAAGAAAAGATCATTTATAGCAACTCATGCCTAGAAAAGCCTTATTACTCGGTTTAAATGCCTTTATAATCCCATTATTGAATGTATTTTGAATTGTTTTTACATTTTTTGATTAAAACAGATTGTAATTGATTGTTTGCCTCTGGAAACATGGAGCGAAAACCATCCATTGTCAAGAAAAGATCATTTATAGTCACTCATGCCTAGAAAAGCCTTATTACACGGTTTAAATGCCTTTATAATCCCATTATTGAATTTATCTTGAATTTTTTTTACATTTTTTGATTAAAACAGATTGTAATTGATTGTTTGCCTCGGGAAACATGGAGCGAAAGCCATCCATAGTCCAGAAAAGTTCATTTATAGTCACTTATGCCTAGCAAAGCCTTATTACTCTGTTTAAATGCCTTTATAATCCCATTATTGAATTTATTTTGAATTGTTTTTACATTTTTTGATTAAAACAGATTGTAATTGATTGTTTGCCTCGGGAAACATGGAGCGAAAGCCATCCATTGTCAAGAAAAGATCATTTATAGCCACTCATGCCTAGAAAAGCCTTATTACTCGGTTTAAATGCCTTTATAATCCCATTATTGAATTTATTTTGAATTGTTTTTACATTTTTTTATTAAAACAGATTGTAATTGATTGTTTGCCTCGGGAAACATGGAGCGAAAACCATCCATTGTCAACAAAAGATCATTTATAGTCACTCATGCCTAGAAAAGCCTTATTACTCGGTTTAAATGCCTTTATAATCCCATTATTGAATTTATTTTGAAATTTTTTTAGATTTTTTGATTAAAACAGATTGTAATTGATTGTTTGCCTCGGGAAACATGGAGCGAAAGCCATCCATTGTCAAGAAAAGATCATTTATAGCCACTCATGCCTAGAAAAGCCTTATTACTCGGTTTAAATGCCTTTATAATCCCATTATTGAATTTATTTTGAATTGTTTTTACATTTTTTGATTAAAACAGATTGTAATTGATTGTTTGCCTCGGGAAACATGGAGCGAAAACCATCCATTGTCAAGAAAAGATCATTTATAGTCACTCATGCCTAGAAAAGCCTTATTACTCGGATTAAATGCTTTTATAATCCCATTATTGAATTTATTTTGAATTGTTTTTACATTTTTTGATTAAAACAGATTGTAATTGATTGTTTGCCTCGGGAAACATGGAGCGAAAGCCATCCATTGTCAAGAAAAGTTCATTTATAGTCACTTATGCCTAGCAAAGCCTTATTACTCGGTTTAAATGCCTTTATAATCCCATTATTGAATTTATTTTGAATTGTTTTTGCATTTTTTGATTAAAACAGATTGTAATTGATTGTTTGCCTCGAGAAACATGGAGCGAAAACTATCCATTGTCAAGAAAAGATCATTTATAGTCACTCATGCCTAGAAAAGCCTTATTACTCGGTTTAAATGTTTTTATAATCCCATTATTGAATTTATTTTGAATTTTTTTTACTTTTTTTGATTAAAACAGATTGTAATTGATTGTTTACCTCGGGAAACATGGAGCGAAAGCCATCCATAGTCAAGAAAAGTTCATTTAAAGTCACTTATGCCTAGCAAAGCCTTATTACTCGGTTTACATGCCTTTATAATCCCATTATTGAATTTATTTTGAATTTTTTTTACATTTTTTGATTAAAACATATTGTAATTGATTGTTTGCCTCGGGAAACATGGAGCAAAACCCATCCATTGTCAAGAATAGATCATTTATAGTCACTTATGCCTAGAAAAGCCTTATTACTCCGTTTAAATGCCTTTATAATCCCATTATTGAATTTATTTTGAATTTTTTTTAGATTTTTTGATTAAAACAGATTGTAATTGATTGTTTGCCTCGGGAAACATGGAGCGAAAGCCAACCATTGTCAAGAAAAGTTCATTTATAGTCACTCATGCCTAGAAAAGCCTTATTACTCGGTTTAAATGCCTTTATAATCCCATTATTGAAGTTATTTTGAATTGTTTTTATATTTTTTGATTAAAACAGATTGTAATTGATGGTTTGCCATGGGAAACATGGAGCGAAAGCCATCCATCGTCAAGAAAAGTTCATTTATAGCCACTCATGCCTAGAAAAGCCTTATTACTCGGTTTAAATGCCTTTATAATCCCATTATTGAAGTTATTTTGAATTGTTGTTATATTTTTTGATTAAAACAGATTGTAATTGATTGTTTGCCTTGGGAAACATGGAGCGAAAGCCATCCATCGTCAAGAAAAGTTCATTTATAGTCACTCATGCCTACAAAAGCCTTAATACTCGTTTTAAATGCTTTTATAATCCCATAATTGAATTTAAGTTGAATCTTTTTACATTTTTTGATTAAAACAGATTCTAATTGATTGTTTGCCTCGGGAAACGTGGAGTGAAAGCCATCCATTGTCAACAAAAGATCATTTATAGTCACTCATGCCTAGAAAAGCCTTATTACTCGGTTTAAATGCCTTTATAATCCCATTATTGAATTTATTTTGAATTGTTTTTATATTTTTTGATTAAAACAGATTGTAATTGATTGTTTGCCGTGGGAAACATGGAGCGAAAGCCATCCATTGTCAAGAAAAGTTCATTTATAGTCACTCATGCCTAGAAAAGCCTTATTACTCGGTTTAAATGCCTTTATAATCCCATTATTGAAGTTATTTTGAATTGTTTTTATATTTTTTGATTAAAACAGATTGTAATTGATTGTTTGCCGTGGGAAACATGGAGCGAAAGCCATCCATAGTGAAGAAAAGTTCATTTATAGTCACTTATGCCTAGCAAAGCCTTATTACTCGGTTTAAATGCCTTTATAATCCCATTATTGAATTTATCTTGAATTTTTTTTACTTTTTTTGATTAAAACAGATTGTAATTGATTGTTTACCTCGGGAAACATGGAGCGAAAGCCATCCATAGTCAAGAAAAGTTCATTTATAGTCACTTATGCCTAGCAAAGCCTTATTACTCGGTTTAAATGCCTTTATAATCCCATTATTGAATTTATTTTGAATTGTTTTTATATTTTTTGATTAAAACAGATTGTAATTGATTGTTTGCCGTGGGAAACATGGAGCGAAAGCCATCCATTGTCAAGAAAAGTTCATTTATAGTCACTCATGCCTAGAAAAGCCTTATTACTCGGTTTAAATGCCTTTATAATCCCATTATTGAATTTATCTTGAATTTTTTTTACATTTTTTGATTAAAACATATTGTAATTGATTGTTTACCTCGGGAAACATGGAGCGAAAGCCATCCATAGTCAAGAAAAGTTCATTTATAGTCACTTATGCCTAGCAAAGCCTTATTACTCGGTTTAAATGCCTTTATAATCCCATTATTGAATTTATTTTGAATTGTTTTTATATTTTTTGATTAAAACAGATTGTAATTGATTGTTTGCCGTGGGAAACATGGAGCGAAAGCCATCCATTGTCAAGAAAAGTTCATTTATAGTCACTCATGCCTAGAAAAGCCTTATTACTCGGTTTAAATGCCTTTATAATCCCACTATTGAAGTTATTTTGAATTGTTTTTATATTTTTTGATTAAAACAGATTGTAATTGATTGTTTGCCTTGGGAAACATGGAGCGAAAGCCATCCATCGTCAAGAAAAGTTCATTTATAGTCACTAATGCCTACAAAAGCCTTAATACTCGTTTTAAATGCCTTTATAATCCCATTATTGAAGTTATTTTGAATTGTTTTTATATTTTTTGATTAAAACAGATTCTAATTGATTGTTTGCCTCGGGAAACGTGGAGTGAAAGCCATCCATTGTCAAGAAAAGATCATTTATAGTCACTCATGCCTAGAAAAGCCTTATTACTCGGTTTAAATGCCTTTATAATCCCATTATTGAAGTTATTTTGAATTGTTTTTATATTTTTTGATTAAAACAGATTCTAATTGATTGTTTGCCTCGGGAAACGTGGAGTGAAAGCCATCCATTGTCAAGAAAAGATCATTTATAGTCACTCATGCCTAGAAAAGCCTTATTACTCGGTTTAAATTCCTTTATAATCGCATTATTGAATTTATTTTGAATTTTTTTTACATTTTTTGATTAAAACAGATTGTAATTGATTGTTTGCCTCGGGAAACATGGAGCGAAAGCCATCCATAGTCAAGAAAAGTTCATTTATAGTCACTTATGCCTAGCAAAGCCTTATTACTCGGTTTAAATGCCTTTATAATCCCATTATTGAATTTATTTTGAATTGTTTTTACAATTTTTGAATAAAACAGATTGTAATTGATTGTTTGCCTCGGGAAACATGGAGCGAAAGCCATCCATTGTCAAGAAAAGATCATTTATAGCCACTCATGCCTAGAAAAGCCTTATTACTCGGTTTAAATGCCTTTATAATCCCATTATTGAATTTATTTTGAATTGTTTTTACATTTTTTAATTAAAACAGATTGTAATTGATTGTTTACCTCGGGAAACATGGAGCGAAAGCCATCCATAGTCAAGAAAAGTTCATTTACAGTCACTTATGCCTAGCAAAGCCTTATTACTCGGTTTAAATGCTTTTATAATCGCATTATTGAATTTATTTTGAAATTTTTTTACATTTTTTGATTGAAACAGATTGTAATTGATTGTTTGCCTCGGGAAACATGGAGCGAAAGCCATCCATAGTCAAGAAGAGTTCATTTACAGTCACTTATGCCTAGCAAGGCCTTATTACTCGGTTTAAATGCCTTTATAATCCCATTATTGAATTTATTTTGAATTGTTTTTATATTTTTTGATTAAAACAGATTGTAATTGACTGTTTGCCTCGGGAAACATGGAGCGAAAGCCATCCATTGACAAGAAAAGATCATTTATAGCCACTCATGCCTAGAAAAGCCTTATTACTCGGTTTAAATGCCTTTATAATCCCGTTATTGAATTTATTTTGAATTGTTTTTACATTTTTTGATTAAAACAGATTGTAATTGATTGTTTGCCTCGGGAAACATGGAGCGAAAACCATCCATTGTCAAGAAAAGATCATTTATAGTCACTCATGCCTAGAAAAGCCTTATTACTCGGTTTAAATGCCTTTATAATCCCATTATTGAATTTATTTTGAATTTTTTTTACATTTTTTGATTAAAACAGATTGTAATTGATTGTTTACCTCGGGAAACATGGAGCGAAAGCCATCCATAGTCAAGAAAAGTTCATTTACAGTCACTTATGCCTAGCAAAGCCTTATTACTCGGTTTAAATGCCTTTATAATCCCATTATTGAATTTATTTTGAATTTTTTTTACATTTTTTGATTAAAACATATTGTAATTGATTGTTTGCCTCGAGAAACATGGAGCAAAACCCATCCATTGTCAAGAATAGATCATTTATAGTCACTCATGCCTAGAAAAGCCTTATCACTCGGTTTAAATGCTTTTATAATCCCATTATTGAATTTATTTTGAATTTTTTTTACATTTTTTTAATAAAACAGATTGTAATTGATTGTTTGCCTCGGGAAACATGGAGCGAAAGCCATCCATAGTCAAGAAAAGTTCATTTATAGTCACTTATGCCTAGCAAAGCCTTATTACTCGGTTTAAATGCCTTTATAATCCCATTATTGAATTTATTTTGAATTGTTTTTATATTTTTTGATTAAAACAGATTGTAATTGATTGTTTGCCGTGGGAAACATGGAGCGAAAGCCATCCATTGTCAAGAAAAGTTCATTTATAGTCACTCATGCCTAGAAAAGCCTTATTACTCGGTTTAAATGCCTTTATAATCCCATTATTGAAGTTATTTTGAATTGTTTTTATATTTTTAGATTAAAACAGATTGTAATTGATTGTTTGCCGTGGGAAACATGGAGCGAAAGCCATCCATTTTCAAGAAAAGTTCATTTATAGCCACTCATGCCTAGAAAAGCCTTATTACTCGGTTTAAATGTCTTTATAATCCCATTATTGAAGTTATTTTGAATTGTTTTTATATTTTTTGATTAAAACAGATTGTAATTGATTGTTTGCCGTGGGAAACATGGAGCGAAAGCCATTCATAGTCAAGAAAAGTTCATTTATAGTCACTTATGCCTAGCAAAGCCTTATTACTCGGTTTAAATGCCTTTATAATCCCATTATTGAATTTATTTTGAATTGTTTTTACATTTTTTGATTAAAACAGATTGTAATTGATTGTTTGCCTCGGGAAACATGGAGCGAAAGCCATCCATTGTCAAGAAAAGATCATTTATAGCCACTCATGCCTAGAAAAGCCTTATTACTCGGTTTAAATGCCTTTATAATCTCATTATTTAATTTCTTTTGAATTGTTTTTACATTTTTTGATTAAAACAGATTGTAATTGATTGTTTGCCTCGGGAAACATGGAGCGAAAGCCATCCATTGTCAAGAAAAGATCATTTATAGCCACTCATGCCTAGAAAAGCCTTATTACTCTGTTTAAATGCCTTTATAATCCCATTATTGAATTTATTTTGAATTGTTTTTACATTTTTTTAATTAAAACATATTGTAATTGATTGTTTGCCTCGGGAAACATGGAGCGAAAACCATCCATTGTCAAGAAAAGACCATTTATAGTCACTCATGCCTAGAAAAGCCTTATTACTCGGTTTAAATGCCTTTATAATCCCATTATTGAATTTATTTTGAATTTTTTTTAGATTTTTTGATTAAAACAGATTGTAATTGATTGTTTACCTCGGGAAACATGGAGCGAAAGCCATCCATAGTCAAGAAAAGTTCATTTATAGTCACTTATGCCTAGCAAAGCCTTATTACTCGGTTTAAATGCCTTTATAATCCCATTATTGAATTTATTTTGAATTGTTTTTATATTTTTTGATTAAAACAGATTGTAATTGACTGTTTGCCGTGGGAAACATGGACCGAAAGCCATCCATTGTCAAGAAAAGATCATTTATAGTCACTCATGCCTAGAAAAGCCTTATTACTCGGTTTAAATGCCTTTATAATCCCATTATTGAAGTTATTTTGAATTGTTGTTATATTTTTTGATTAAAACAGATTGTAATTGATTGTTTGCCTTGGGAAACATGGAGCGAAAGCCATCCATCGTCAAGAAAAGTTCATTTATAGTCACTCATGCCTACAAAAGCCTTAATACTCGTTTTAAATGCTTTTATAATCCCATAATTGAATTTAAGTTGAATCTTTTTACATTTTTTGATTAAAACAGATTCTAATTGATTGTTTGCCTCGGGAAACGTGGAGTGAAAGCCATCCATTGTCAACAAAAGATCATTTATAGTCACTCATGCCTAGAAAAGCCTTATTACTCGGATTAAATGCCTTTATAATCCCATTATTGAATTTATTTTGAATTGTTTTTATATTTTTTGATTAAAACAGATTGTAATTGATTGTTTGCCGTGGGAAACATGGAGCGAAAGCCATCCATTGTCAAGAAAAGTTCATTTATAGTCACTCATGCCTAGAAAAGCCTTATTACTCGGTTTAAATGCCTTTATAATCCCATTATTGAAGTTATTTTGAATTGTTTTTATATTTTTTGATTAAAACAGATTGTAATTGATTGTTTGCCGTGGGAAACATGGAGCGAAATCCATCCATTGTCAAGAAAAGTTCATTTATAGTCACTCATGCCTAGAAAAGCCTTATTACTCGGTTTAAATGCCTTTATAATCCCATTATTGAAGTTATTTTGAATTGTTTTTATATTTTTTGATTAAAACAGATTGTAATTGATTGTTTGCCGTGGGAAACATGGAGCGAAAGCCATCCATAGTCAAGAAAAGTTCATTTATAGTCACTTATGCCTAGCAAAGCCTTATTACTCGGTTTAAATGCCTTTATAATCCCATTATTGAATTTATTTTGAATTGTTTTTACATTTTTTGATTAAAACAGATTGTAATTGATTGTTTGCCTCGGGAAACATGGAGCGAAAGCCATCCATTGTCAAGAAAAGATCATTTATAGCCACTCATGCCTAGAAAAGCCTTATTACTCGGTTTAAATGCCTTTATAATCTCATTATTGAATTTATTTTGAATTGTTTTTACATTTTTTGATTAAAACAGATTGTAATTGATTGTTTGCCTCTGGAAACATGGAGAGAAAACCATCCATTGTCAAGAAAAGATCATTTATAGTCACTCATGCCTAGAAAAGCCTTATTACACGGTTTAAATGCCTTTATAATCCCATTATTGAATTTATCTTGAATTTTTTTTACATTTTTTGATTAAAACAGATTGTAATTGATTGTTTACCTCGGGAAACATGGAGCGAAAGCCATCCATAGTCAAGAAAAGTTCATTTATAGTCACTTATGCCTAGCAAAGCCTTATTACTCGGTTTAAATGCCTTTATAATCCCATTATTGAATTTATTTTGAATTGTTTTTATATTTTTTGATTAAAACAGATTGTAATTGATTGTTTGCCGTGGGAAACATGGAGCGAAAGCCATCCATTGTCAAGAAAAGTTCATTTATAGTCACTCATGCCTAGAAAAGCCTTATTACTCGGTTTAAATGCCTTTATAATCCCATTATTGAAGTTATTTTGAATTGTTTTTATATTTTTTGATTAAAACAGATTGTAATTGATTGTTTGCCTTGGGAAACATGGAGCAAAAGCCATCCATCGTCAAGAAAAGTTCATTTATAGTCACTAATGCCTACAAAAGCCTTAATACTCGTTTTAAATGCCTTTATAATCCCATTATTGAAGTTATTTTGAATTGTTTTTATATTTTTTGATTAAAACAGATTCTAATTGATTGTTTGCCTCGGGAAACGTGGAGTGAAAGCCATCTATTGTCAAGAAACGATCATTTATAGTCACTCATGCCTAGAAAAGCCTTATTACTCGGTTTAAATGCCTTTATAATCCCATTATTGAAGTTATTTTGAATTGTTTTTATATTTTTTGATTAAAACAGATTCTAATTGATTGTTTGCCTCGAGAAACGTGGAGTGAAAGCCATCCATTGTCAAGAAAAGTTCATTTATAGTCACTCATGCCTAGAAAAGCCTTATTACTCGGTTTAAATGCCTTTATAATCCCATTATTGAATTTATTTTGAATTGTTTTTAAATTTTTTGATTAAAACAGATTGTAATTGATTGTTTGCCGTGGGAAACATGGAGCGAAAGCCATCCATTGTCAAGAAAAGTTCATTTATAGTCACTCATGCCTAGAAAAGCCTTATTACTCGGTTTAAATGCCTTTATAATCCCATTATTGAAGTTATTTTGAATTGTTTTTATATTTTTTGGATAAAACAGATTGTAATTGATTGTTTGCCGTGGGAAACATGGAGCGAAAGCCATCCATTGTCAAGAAAAGTTCATTTATAGTCACTCATGCCTAGAAAAGCCTTATTACTCGGTTTAAATGCCTTTATAATCCCATTATTGAAGTTATTTTGAATTGTTTTTATATTTTTTGATTAAAACAGATTGTAATTGATTGTTTGCCGTGGGAAACATGGAGCGAAAGCCATCCATTGTCAAGAAAAGATCATTTATAGTCACTCATGCCTAGAAAAGCCTTATTACTCGGTTTAAATGCCTTTATAATCCCATTATTGAAATTATTTTGAATTGTTTTTATATTTTTTGATTAAAACAGATTCTAATTGATTGTTTGCCTCGGGAAACGTGGAGTGAAAGCCATCCACTGTCAAGAAAAGATCATTTATAGTCACTCATGCCTAGAAAAGCCTTATTACTCGGTTTAAATGCCTTTATAATCCCATTATTGAAGTTATTTTGAATTGTTGTTATATTTTTTGATTAAAACAGATTGTAATTGATTGTTTGCCTTGGGAAACATGGAGCCAAAGCCATCCATCGTCAAGAAAAGTTCATTTATAGTCACTCATGCCTACAAAAGCCTTAATACTCGTTTTAAATGCTTTTATAATCCCATAATTGAATTTAAGTTGAATCTTTTTACATTTTTTGATTAAAACAGATTCTAATTGATTGTTTGCCTCGGGAAACGTGGAGTGAAAGCCATCCATTGTCAACAAAAGATCATTTATAGTCACTCATGCCTAGAAAAGCCTTATTACTCGGTTTAAATGCCTTTATAATCCCATTATTGAATTTATTTTGAATTGTTTTTATATTTTTTGATTAAAACAGATTGTAATTGATTGTTTGCCGTGGGAAACATGGAGCGAAAGCCATCCATTGTCAAGAAAAGTTCATTTATAGTCACTCATGCCTAGAAAAGCCTTATTACTCGGTTTAAATGCCTTTATAATCCCATTATTGAAGTTATTTTGAATTGTTTTTATATTTTTTGATTAAAACAGATTGTAATTGATTGTTTGCCGTGGGAAACATGGAGCGAAAGCCATCCATAGTGAAGAAAAGTTCATTTATAGTCACTTATGCCTAGCAAAGCCTTATTACTCGGTTTAAATGCCTTTATAATCCCATTATTGAATTTATTTTGAATTGTTTTTACATTTTTTGATTAAAACAGATTGTAATTGATTGTTTGCCTCGGGAAACATGGAGCGAAAGCCATCCATTGTCAAGAAAAGATCATTTATAGCCACTCATGCCTAGAAAAGCCTTATTACTCGGTTTAAATGCCTTTATAATCTCATTATTGAATTTCTTTTGAATTGTTTTTACATTTTTTGATTAAAACAGATTGTAATTGATTGTTTGCCTCGGGAAACATGGAGCGAAAGCCATCCATTGTCAAGAAAAGATCATTTATAGCCACTCATGCCTAGAAAAGCCTTATTACACTGTTTAAATGCCTTTATAATCCCATTATTGAATTTATTTTGAATTGTTTTTACATTTTTTTAATTAAAACAGATTGTAATTGATTGTTTGCCTCGGGAAACATGGAGCGAAAACCATCCATTGTCAAGAAAAGATCATTTATAGTCACTCATGCCTAGAAAAGCCTTATTACTCGGTTTAAATGCCTTTATAATCCCATTATTGAATTTATTTTGAATTTTTTTTAGATTTTTTGATTAAAACAGATTGTAATTGATTGTTTACCTCGGGAAACATGGAGCGAAAGCCATCCATAGTCAAGAAAAGTTCATTTATAGTCACTTATGCCTAGCAAAGCCTTATTACTCGGTTTAAATGCCTTTATAATCCAATTATTGAATTTATTTTGAATTGTTTTTATATTTTTTGATTAAAACAGATTGTAATTGACTGTTTGCCGTGGGAAACATGGACCGAAAGCCATCCATTGTCAAGAAAAGATCATTTATAGTCACTCATGCCTAGAAAAGCCTTATTACTCGGTTTAAATGCCTTTATAATCCCATTATTGAAGTTATTTTGAATTGTTGTTATATTTTTTGATTAAAACAGATTGTAATTGATTGTTTGCCTTGGGAAACATGGAGCCAAAGCCATCCATCGTCAAGAAAAGTTCATTTATAGTCACTCATGCCTACAAAAGCCTTAATACTCGTTTTAAATGCTTTTATAATCCCATAATTGAATTTAAGTTGAATCTTTTTACATTTTTTGATTAAAACAGATTCTAATTGATTGTTTGCCTCGGGAAACGTGGAGTGAAAGCCATCCATTGTCAACAAAAGATCATTTATAGTCACTCATGCCTAGAAAAGCCTTATTACTCGGTTTAAATGCCTTTATAATCCCATTATTGAATTTATTTTGAATTGTTTTTATATTTTTTGATTAAAACAGATTGTAATTGATTGTTTGCCGTGGGAAACATGGAGCGAAAGCCATCCATTGTCAAGAAAAGTTCATTTATAGTCACTCATGCCTAGAAAAGCCTTATTACTCGGTTTAAATGCCTTTATAATCCCATTATTGAAGTTATTTTGAATTGTTTTTATATTTTTTGATTAAAACAGATTGTAATTGATTGTTTGCCGTGGGAAACATGGAGCGAAAGCCATCCATAGTCAAGAAAAGTTCATTTATAGTCACTTATGCCTAGCAAAGCCTTATTACTCGGTTTAAATGCCTTTATAATCCCATTATTGAATTTATTTTGAATTGTTTTTACATTTTTTGATTAAAACAGATTGTAATTGATTGTTTACCTCGGGAAACATGGAGCGAAAGCCATCCATTGTCAAGAAAAGATCATTTATAGCCACTCATGCCTAGAAAAGCCTTATTACTCGGTTTAAATGCCTTTATAATCTCATTATTGAATTTCTTTTGAATTGTTTTTACATTTTTTGATTAAAACAGATTGTAATTGATTGTTTGCCTCGGGAAACATGGAGCGAAAGCCATCCATTGTCAACAAAAGATCATTTATAGTCACTCATGCCTAGAAAAGCCTTATTACTCGGTTTAAATGCCTTTATAATCCCATTATTGAATTTATTTTGAATTGTTTTTATATTTTTTGATTAAAACAGATTGTAATTGATTGTTTGCCGTGGGAAACATGGAGCGAAAGCCATCCATTGTCAAGAAAAGTTCATTTATAGTCACTCATGCCTAGAAAAGCCTTATTACTCGGTTTAAATGCCTTTATAATCCCATTATTGAAGTTATTTTGAATTGTTTTTATATTTTTTGATTAAAACAGATTGTAATTGATTGTTTGCCGTGGGAAACATGGAGCGAAATCCATCCATTGTCAAGAAAAGTTCATTTATAATCACTCATGCCTAGAAAAGCCTTATTACTCGGTTTAAATGCCTTTATAATCCCATTATTGAAGTTATTTTGAATTGTTTTTATATTTTTTGATTAAAACAGATTGTAATTGATTGTTTGCCGTGGGAAACATGGAGCGAAAGCCATCCATAGTCAAGAAAAGTTCATTTATAGTCACTTATGCCTAGCAAAGCCTTATTACTCGGTTTAAATGCCTTTATAATCCCATTATTGAATTTATTTTGAATTGTTTTTACATTTTTTGATTAAAACAGATTGTAATTGATTGTTTGCCTCTGGAAACATGGAGAGAAAACCATCCATTGTCAAGAAAAGATCATTTATAGTCACTCATGCCTAGAAAAGCCTTATTACACGGTTTAAATGCCTTTATAATCCCATTATTGAATTTATCTTGAATTTTTTTTACATTTTTTGATTAAAACAGATTGTAATTGATTGTTTACCTCGGGAAACATGGAGCGAAAGCCATCCATAGTCAAGAAAAGTTCATTTATAGTCACTTATGCCTAGCAAAGCCTTATTACTCGGTTTAAATGCCTTTATAATCCCATTATTGAATTTATTTTGAATTGTTTTTATATTTTTTGATTAAAACAGATTGTAATTGATTGTTTGCCGTGGGAAACATGGAGCGAAAGCCATCCATTGTCAAGAAAAGTTCATTTATAGTCACTCATGCCTAGAAAAGCCTTATTACTCGATTTAAATGCCTTTATAATCCCATTATTGAAGTTATTTCGAATTGTTTTTATATTTTTTGATTAAAACAGATTGTAATTGATTGTTTGCCTTGGGAAACATGGAGCGAAAGCCATCCATCGTCAAGAAAAGTTCATTTATAGTCACTAATGCCTACAAAAGCCTTAATACTCGTTTTAAATGCCTTTATAATCCCATTATTGAAGTTATTTTGAATTGTTTTTATATTTTTTGATTAAAACAGATTCTAATTGATTGTTTGCCTCGGGAAACGTGGAGTGAAACCCATCCATTGTCAAGAAAAGATCATTTATAGTCACTCATGCCTAGAAAAGCCTTATTACTCGGTTTAAATGCCTTTATAATCCCATTATTGAAGTTATTTTGAATTGTTTTTATATTTTTTGATTAAAACAGATTCTAATTGATTGTTTGCCTCGGGAAACGTGGAGTGAAAGCCATCCATTGTCAAGAAAAGATCATTTATAGTCACTCATGCCTAGAAAAGCCTTATTACTCGGTTTAAATGCCTTTATAATCCCATTATTGAAGTTATTTTGAATTGTTTTTATATTTTTTGATTAAAACAGATTCTAATTGATTGTTTGCCTCGGGAAACGTGGAGTGAAAGCCATCCATTGTCAGGAAAAGATCATTTATAGTCACTCATGCCTAGAAAAGCCTTATTACTCGGTTTAAATTCCTTTATAATCGCATTATTGAATTTATTTTGAATTGTTTTTATATTTTTAGATTAAAACAGATTGTAATTGATTGTTTGCCGTGGGAAACATGGAGCGAAAGCCATCCATTTTCAAGAAAAGTTCATTTATAGCCACTCATGCCTAGAAAAGCCTTATTACTCGGTTTAAATGCCTTTATAATCCCATTATTGAAGTTATTTTGAATTGTTTTTATATTTTTTGATTAAAACAGATTGTAATTGATTGTTTGCCGTGGGAAACATGGAGCGAAAGCCATCCATAGTCACTTATGCCTAGAAAAGCCTTATTACTCGGTTTAAATGCCTTTATAATCTCATTATTGAATTTATTTTGAATTGTTTTTACATTTTTTGATTAAAACAGATTGTAATTGATTGTTTGCCTCTGGAAACATGGAGAGAAAACCATCCATTGTCAAGAAAAGATCATTTATAGTCACTCATGCCTAGAAAAGCCTTATTACACGGTTTAAATGCCTTTATAATCCCATTATTGAATTTATCTTGAATTTTTTTTACATTTTTTGATTAAAACAGATTGTAATTGATTGTTTACCTAGGGAAACATGGAGCGAAAGCCATCCATAGTCAAGAAAAGTTCATTTATAGTCACTTATGCCTAGCAAAGCCTTATTACTCGGTTTAAATGCCTTTATAATCCCATTATTGAATTTATTTTGAATTGTTTTTATATTTTTTGATTAAAACAGATTGTAATTGATTGTTTGCCGTGGGAAACATGGAGCGAAAGCCATCCATTGTCAAGAAAAGTTCATTTATAGTCACTCATGCCTAGAAAAGCCTTATTACTCGGTTTAAATGCCTTTATAATCCCATTATTGAAGTTATTTTGAATTGTTTTTATATTTTTTGATTAAAACATATTGTAATTGATTGTTTGCCTTGGGAAACATGGAGCGAAAGCCATCCATCGTCAAGAAAAGTTCATTTATAGTCACTAATGCCTACAAAAGCCTTAATACTCGTTTTAAATGCCTTTATAATCCCATTATTGAAGTTATTTTGAATTGTTTTTATATTTTTTGATTAAAACAGATTCTAATTGATTGTTTGCCTCGGGAAACGTGGAGTGAAAGCCATCCATTGTCAGGAAAAGATCATTTATAGTCACTCATGCCTAGAAAAGCCTTATTACTCGGTTTAAATTCCTTTCTAATCGCATTATTGAATTTATTTTGAATTTTTTTTACATTTTTTGATTAAAACAGATTGTAATTGATTGTTTGCCTCGGGAAACATGGAGCGAAAGCCATCCATAGTCAATAAAAGTTCATTTATAGTCACTTATGCCTAGCAAAGCCTTATTACTCGGTTTAAATGCCTTTATAATCCCATTATTGAATTTATTTTGAATTGTTTTTACAATTTTTGAATAAAACAGATTGTAATTGATTGTTTGCCTCGGGAAACATGGAGCGAAAGCCATCCATTGTCAAGAAAATATCATTTATAGCCACTCATGCCTAGAAAAGCCTTATTACTCGGTTTAAATGCCTTTATAATCCCATTATTGAATTTATTTTGAATTGTTTTTACATTTTTTGATTAAAACAGATTGTAATTGATTGTTTACCTCGGGAAACATGGAGCGAAAGCCATCCATAGTCAAGAAAAGTTCATTTACAGTTACTTATGCCTAGCAAAGCCTTATTACTCGGTTTAAATGCTTTTATAATCGCATTATTGAATTTATTTTGAAATTTTTTTACATTTTTTGATTGAAACAGATTGTAATTGATTGTTTGCCTCGGGAAACATGGAGCGAAAGCCATCCATAGTCAAGAAGAGTTCATTTACAGTCACTAATGCCTAGCAAAGCCTTATTACTCGGTTTAAATGCCTTTATAATCCCATTATTGAATTTATTTTGAATTGTTTTTATATTTTTTGATTAAAACAGATTGTACTTGACTGTTTGCCTCGGGAAACATGGAGCGAAAGCCATCCATTGTAAAGAAAAGATCATTTATAGCCACTCATGCCTAGAAAAGCCTTATTACTCGGTTTAAATGCCTTTATAATCCCGTTATTGAATTTATTTTGAATTGTTTTTACATTTTCTGATTAAAACAGATTGTAATTGATTGTTTGCCTTGGGAAACATGGAGCGAAAACCATCCATTGTCAAGAAAAGATCATTTATAGTCACTCATGCCTAGAAAAGCCTTATTACTCGGTTTAAATGCTTTTATAATCCCATTATTGAATTTATTTTGAATTTTTTTTACATTTTTTGATTAAAACAGATTGTAATTGATTGTTTACCTCGGGAAACATGGAGCGAAAGCCATCCATAGTCAAGAAAAGTTCATTTACAGTCACTTATGCCTAGCAAAGCCTTATTACTCGGTTTAAATGCCTTTATAATCCCATTATTGAATTTATTTTGAATTTTTTTTACATTTTTTGATTAAAACATATTGTAATTGATTGTTTGCCTCGGGAAACATGGAGCAAAACCCATCCATTGTCAAGAATAGATCATTTATAGTCACTCATGCCTAGAAAAGCCTTATCACTCGGTTTAAATGCTTTTATAATCCCATTATTGAATTTATTTTGAATTTTTTTTACATTTTTTTAATAAAACAGATTGTAATTGATTGTTTGCCTCGGGAAACATGGAGCGAAAGCCATCCATAGTCAAGAAAAGTTCATTTATAGTCACTTATGCCTAGCAAAGCCTTATTACTCGGTTTAAATGCCTTTATAATCCCATTATTGAATTTATTTTGAATTGTTTTTATATTTTTTGATTAAAACAGATTGTAATTGATTGTTTGCCATGGGAAACATGGAGCGAAAGCCATCCATTGTCAAGAAAAGTTCATTTATAGTCACTCATGCCTAGAAAAGCCTTATTACTCGGTTTAAATGCCTTTATAATCCCATTATTGAAGTTATTTTGAATTGTTTTTATATTTTTAGATTAAAACAGATTGTAATTGATTGTTTGCCGTGGGAAACATGGAGCGAAAGCCATCCATAGTCACTTATGCCTAGAAAAGCCTTATTACTCGGTTTAAATGCCTTTATAATCTCATTATTGAATTTATTTTGAATTGTTTTTACATTTTTTGATTAAAACAGATTGTAATAGATTGTTTGCCTCTGGAAACATGGAGAGAAAACCATCCATTGTCAAGAAAAGATCATTTATAGTCACTCATGCCTAGAAAAGCCTTATTACACGGTTTAAATGCCTTTATAATCCCATTATTGAATTTATCTTGAATTTTTTTTACATTTTTTGATTAAAACAGATTGTATTTGATTGTTTA
Organism: Theobroma cacao; assembly: GCF_053813885.1. Classification (NCBI taxonomy): domain Eukaryota; kingdom Viridiplantae; phylum Streptophyta; class Magnoliopsida; order Malvales; family Malvaceae; genus Theobroma; species Theobroma cacao. The sequence goes on along the minus strand of NC_142645.1, from coordinate 27,274,317 downwards.
CCTCGGGAAACATGGAGCGAAAGCCATCCATAGTCAAGAAAAGTTCATTTATAGTCACTTATGCCTAGCAAAGCCTTATTACTCGGTTTAAATGCCTTTATAATCCCATTATTGAATTTATTTTGAATTGTTTTTATATTTTTTGATTAAAACAGATTGTAATTGATTGTTTGCCGTGGGAAACATGGAGCGAAAGCCATCCATTGTCAAGAAAAGTTCATTTATAGTCACTCATGCCTAGAAAAGCCTTATTACTCGGTTTAAATGCCTTTATAATCCCATTATTGAAGTTATTTTGAATTGTTTTTATATTTTTTGATTAAAACAGATTGTAATTGATTGTTTGCCTTAGGAAACATGGAGCGAAAGCCATCCATCGTCAAGAAAAGTTCATTTATAGTCACTAATGCCTACAAAAGCCTTAATACTCGTTTTAAATGCCTTTATAATCCCATTATTGAAGTTATTTTGAATTGTTTTTATATTTTTTGATTAAAACAGATTCTAATTGATTGTTTGCCTCGGGAAACGTGGAGTGAAAGCCATCCATTGTCAAGAAAAGATCATTTATAGTCACTCATGCCTAGAAAAGCCTTATTACTCGGTTTAAATGCCTTTATAATCCCATTATTGAAGTGATTTTGAATTGTTTTTATATTTTTTGATTAAAACAGATTCTAATTGATTGTTTGCCTCGGGAAACGTGGAGTGAAAGCCATCCATTGTCAAGAAAAGATTATTTATAGTCACTCATGCCTAGAAAAGCCTTATTACTCGGTTTAAATTCCTTTATAATCGCATTATTGAATTTATTTTGAATTTTTTTTACATTTTTTGATTAAAACAGATTGTAATTGATTGTTTGCCTCGGGAAACATGGAGCGAAAGCCATCCATAGTCAAGAAAAGTTCATTTATAGTCACTTATGCCTAGCAAAGCCTTATTACTCGGTTTAAATGCCTTTATAATCCCATTATTGAATTTATTTTGAATTGTTTTTACAATTTTTGAATAAAACAGAATGTAATTGATTGTTTGCCTCGGGAAACATGGAGCGAAAGCCATCCATTGTCAAGAAAAGATCATTTATAGCCACTCATGCCTAGAAAAGCCTTATTACTCGGTTTAAATGCCTTTATAATCCCATTATTGAATTTATTTTGAATTGTTTTTACATTTTTTGATTAAAACAGATTGTAATTGATTGTTTACCTCGGGAAACATGGAGCGAAAGCCATCCATAGTCAAGAAAAGTTCATTTACAGTCACTTATGCCTAGCAAAGCCTTATTACTCGGTTTAAATGCTTTTATAATCGCATTATTGAATTTATTTTGAAATTTTTTTACATTTTTTGATTGAAACAGATTGTAATTGATTGTTTGCCTCGGGAAACATGGAGCGAAAGCCATCCATAGTCAAGAAGAGTTCATTTACAGTCACTTATGCCTAGCAAAGCCTTATTACTCGGTTTAAATGCCTTTATAATCCCATTATTGAATTTATTTTGAATTGTTTTTATATTTTTTGATTAAAACATATTGTAATTGACTGTTTGCCTCGGGAAACATGGAGCGAAAGCCATCCATTGTCAAGAAAAGATCATTTATAGCCACTCATGCCTAGAAAAGCCTTATTACTCGGTTTAAATGCCTTTATAATCCCGTTATTGAATTTATTTTGAATTGTTTTTACATTTTTTGATTAAAACAGATTGTAATTGATTGTTTACCTCGGGAAACATGGAGCGAAAACCATCCATTGTCAAGAAAAGATCATTTATAGTCACTCATGCCTAGAAAAGCCTTATTACTCGGTTTAAATGCCTTTATAATCCCATTATTGAATTTATTTTGAATTTTTTTTACATTTTTTGATTAAAACAGATTGTAATTGATTGTTTACCTCGGGAAACATGGAGCGAAAGCCATCCATAGTCAAGAAAAGTTCATTTACAGTCACTTATGCCTAGCAAAGCCTTATTACTCGGTTTAAATGCCTTTATAATCCCATTATTGAATTTATTTTGAATTTTTTTTACATTTTTTGATTAAAACATATTGTAATTGATTGTTTGCCTCGGGAAACATGGAGCAAAACCCATCCATTGTCAAGAATAGATCATTTATAGTCACTCATGCCTAGAAAAGCCTTATCACTCGGTTTAAATGCTTTTATAATCCCATTATTGATTTTATTTTGAATTTTTTTTACATTTTTTTAATAAAACAGATTGTAATTGATTGTTTGCCTCGGGAAACATGGAGCGAAAGCCATCCATAGTCAAGAAAAGTTCATTTATAGTCACTTATGCCTAGCAAAGCCTTATTACTCGGTTTAAATGCCTTGATAATCCCATTATTGAATTTATTTTGAATTGTTTTTACAATTTTTGAATAAAACAGATTGTAATTGATTGTTTGCCTCGGGAAACATGGAGCGAAAGCCATCCATTGTCAAGAAAAGATCATTTATAGCCACTCATGCCTAGAAAAGCCTTATTACTCGGTTTAAATGCCTTTATAATCCCATTATTGAATTTATTTTGAATTGTTTTTACATTTTTTGATTAAAACAGATTGTAATTGATTGTTTACCTCGGGAAACATGGAGCGAAAGCCATCCATAGTCAAGAAAAGTTCATTTACAGTCACTTATGCCTAGCAAAGCCTTATTACTCGGTTTAAATGCTTTTATAATCGCATTATTGAATTTATTTTGAATTTTTTTTACATTTTTTGATTAAAACATATTGTAATTGATTGTTTGCCTCGGGAAACATGGAGCAAAACCCATCCATTGTCAAGAATAGATCATTTATAGTCACTCATGCCTAGAAAAGCCTTATCACTCGGTTTAAATGCTTTTATAATCCCATTATTGAATTTATTTTGAATTTTTTTTACATTTTTTTAATAAAACAGATTGTAATTGATTGTTTGCCTCGGGAAACATGGAGCGAAAGCCATCCATAGTCAAGAAAAGTTCATTTATAGTCACTTATGCCTAGCAAAGCCTTATTACTCGGTTTAAATGCCTTTATAATCCCATTATTGAATTTATTTTGAATTGTTTTTACAATTTTTGAATAAAACAGATTGTAATTGATTGTTTGCCTCGGGAAACATGGAGCGAAAGCCATCCATTGTCAAGAAAAGATCATTTATAGCCACTCATGCCTAGAAAAGCCTTATTACTCGGTTTAAATGCCTTTATAATCCCATTATTGAATTTATTTTGAATTGTTTTTACATTTTTTGATTAAAACAGATTGTAATTGATTGTTTACCTCGGGAAACATGGAGCGAAAGCCATCCATAGTCAAGAAAAGTTCATTTACAGTCACTTATGCCTAGCAAAGCCTTATTACTCGGTTTAAATGCTTTTATAATCGCATTATTGAATTTATTTTGAAATTTTTTTACATTTTTTGATTGAAACAGATTGTAATTGATTGTTTACCTCGGGAAACATGGAGCGAAAGCCATCCATAGTCAAGAAAAGTTCATTTACAGTCACTTATGCCTAGCAAAGCCTTATTACTCGGTTTAAATGCTTTTATAATCGCATTATTGAATTTATTTTGAAATTTTTTTACATTTTTTGATTGAAACAGATTGTAATTGATTGTTTGCCTCGGGAAACATGGAGCGAAAGCCATCCATAGTCAAGAAAAGTTCATTTACAGTCACTTATGCCTAGCAAAGCCTTATTACTCGGTTTAAATGCCTTTATAATCCCATTATTGAATTTATCTTGAATTTTTTTTACATTTTTTGATTAAAACATATTGTAATTGATTGTTTGCCTCGGGAAACATGGAGCAAAACCCATCCATTGTCAAGAATAGATCATTTATAGTCACTCATGCCTAGAAAAGCCTTATCACTCGGTTTAAATGCTTTTATAATCCCATTATTGAATTTATTTTGAATTTTTTTTACATTTTTTTAATAAAACAGATTGTAATTGATTGTTTGCCTCGGGAAACATGGAGCGAAAGCCATCCATTGTCAAGAAAAGATCATTTATAGCCACTCATGCCTAGAAAAGCCTTATTACTCGGTTTAAATGCCTTTATAATCCCATTATTGAATTTATTTTGAATTGTTTTTACATTTTTCGATTAAAACAGATTGTAATTGATTGTTTGCCTCTGGAAACATGGAGCGAAAACCATCCATTGTCAAGAAAAGATCATTTATAGTCACTCATGCCTAGAAAAGCCTTATTACACGGTTTAAATGCCTTTACAATCCCATTATTGAATTTATCTTGAATTTTTTTTACATTTTTTGATTAAAACAGATTGTAATTGATTGTTTACCTCGGGAAACATGGAGCGAAAGCCATCCATAGTCAAGAAAAGTTCATTTACAGTCACTTATGCCTAGCAAAGCCTTATTACTCAGTTTAAATGCCTTTATAATCCCATTATTGAATTTATTTTGAATTGTTTTTATATTTTTTGATTAAAACAGATTGTAATTGATTGTTTGCCGTGGGAAACATGGAGCGAAAGCCATCCATTGTCAAGAAAAGTTCATTTATAGTCACTCAGGCCTAGAAAAGCCTTATTACTCGGTTTAAATGCCTTTATAATCCCATTGTTGAAGTTATTTTGAATTGTTTTTATATTTTTTGATTAAAACAGATTGTAATTGATTGTTTGCCGTGGGAAACATGGAGCGAAAGCCATCCATTGTCAAGAAAAGTTCATTTATAGTCACTCATGCCTAGAAAAGCCTTATTACTCGGTTTAAATGCCTTTATAATCCCATTATTGAAGTTATTTTGAATTGTTTTTATATTTTTTGATTAAAACAGATTGTAATTGATTGTTTGCCGTGGGAAACATGGAGCGAAAGCCATCCATAGTTAAGAAAAGTTCATTTATAGTCACTTATGCCTAGCAAAGCCTTATTACTCGGTTTAAATGCCTTTATAATCCCATTATTGAATTTATTTTGAATTGTTTTTACATTTTTTGATTAAAACAGATTGTAATTGATTGTTTGCCTCGGGAAACATGGAGCGAAAGCCATCCATTGTCAAGAAAAGATCATTTATAGCCACTCATGCCTAGAAAAGCCTTATTACACGGTTTAAATGCCTTTATAATCCCATTATTGAATTTATCTTGAATTTTTTTTACATTTTTTGATTAAAACAGATTGTAATTGATTGTTTACCTCGGGAAACATGGAGCGAAAGCCATCCATAGTCAAGAAAAGTTCATTTATAGTCACTCATGCCTAGAAAAGCCTTATTACTCGGTTTAAATGCCTTTATAATCCCATTATTGAAGTTATTTTGAATTGTTTTTATATTTTTTGATTAAAACAAATTCTAATTGATTGTTTGCCTCGGGAAACGTGGAGTGAAAGCCATCCATTGTCAAGAAAAGATCATTTATAGTCACTCATGCCTAGAAAAGCCTTATTACTCGGTTTAAATTCCTTTATAATCGCATTATTGAATTTATTTTGAATTGTTTTTACATTTTTTGATTAAAACAGATTGTAATTGATTGTTTGCCTCGGGAAACATGGAGCGAAAGCCATCCATAGTCAAGAAAAGTTCATTTATAGTCACTTATGCCTAGCAAAGCCTTATTACTCGGTTTAAATGCCTTTATAATCCCATTATTGAATTTATTTTGAATTGTTTTTACAATTTTTGAATAAAACAGATTGTAATTGATTGTTTGCCTAGGGAAACATGGAGCGAAAGCCATCCATTGTCAAGAAAAGATCATTTATAGCCACTCATGCCGAGAAAAGCCTTATTACTCGGTTTAAATGCCTTTATAATCCCATTATTGAATTTATTTTGAATTGTTTTTACATTTTTTGATTAAAACAGATTGTAATTGATTGTTTACCTCGGGAAACATGGAGCGAAAGCCATCCATAGTCAAGAAAAGTTCATTTACAGTCACTTATGCCTAGCAAAGCCTTATTACTCGGTTTAAATGCCTTTATAATCCCATTATTGAATTTATTTTGAATTTTTTTTACATTTTTTGATTAAAACATATTGTAATTGATTGTTTGCCTCGGGAAACATGGAGCAAAACCCATCCATTGTCAAGAATAGATTATTTATAGTCACTCATGCCTAGAAAAGCCTTATTACTCGGTTTAAATGCTTTTATAATCCCATTATTGAATTTATTTTGAATTGTTTTTACATTTTTTGATTAAAACAGATTGTAATTGATTGTTTGCCTCGGGAAACATGGAGCGAAAGCCATCCATTGTCAAGAAAAGTTCATTTATAGTCACTCATGCCTAGAAAAGCCTTATTACTCGGTTTAAATGCCTTTATAATCCCATTATTGAAGTTATTTTGAATTGTTTTTATATTTTTTGATTAAAACAGATTGTAATTGATGGTTTGCCTTGGGAAACATGGAGCGAAAGCCATCCATCGTCAAGAAAAGTTCATTTATAGTCACTCATGCCTAGAAAAGCCTTAATACTCGTTTTAAATGCTTTTATAATCCCATAATTGAATTTAATTTGAATCTTTTTACATTTTTTGATTAAAACAGATTCTAATTGATTGGTTGCCTCGGGAAACGTGGAGTGAGAGCCATCCATTGTCAAGAAAAGATCATTTATAGTCACTCATGCCTAGAAAAGCCTTATTACTCGGTTTAAATACCTTTATAATCGCATTATTGAATTTATTTTGAAATTTTTTTACATTTTTTGATTGAAACAGATTGTAATTGATTGTTTGCCTCGGGAAACATGGAGCGAAAGCCATCCATAGTCAAGAAAAGTTCATTTACAGTCACTTATGCCTAGCAAAGCCTTATTACTCGGTTTAAATGCCTTTATAATCCCATTATTGAATTTATTTTGAATTTTTTTTACATTTTTTGATTAAAACATATTGTAATTGATTGTTTGCCTCGGGAAACATGGAGCAAAACCCATCCATTGTCAAGAATAGATCATTTATAGTCACTCATGCCTAGAAAAGCCTTATCACTCGGTTTAAATGCTTTTATAATCCCATTATTGAATTTATTTTGAATTTTTTTTACATTTTTTTAATAAAACAGATTGTAATTGATTGTTTGCCTCGGGAAACATGGAGCGAAAGCCATCCATAGTCAAGAAAAGTTCATTTATAGTCACTTATGCCTAGCAAAGCCTTATTACTCGGTTTAAATGCCTTTATAATCCCATTATTGAATTTATTTTGAATTGTTTTTACAATTTTTGAATAAAACAGATTGTAATTGATTGTTTGCCTCGGGAAACATGGAGCGAAAGCCATCCATTGTCAAGAAAAGATCATTTATAGCCACTCATGCCTAGAAAAGCCTTATTACTCGGTTTAAATGCCTTTATAATCCCATTATTGAATTTATTTTGAATTGTTTTTACATTTTTTGATTAAAACAGATTGTAATTGATTGTTTACCTCGGGAAACATGGAGCGAAAGCCATCCATAGTCAAGAAAAGTTCATTTACAGTCACTTATGCCTAGCAAAGCCTTATTACTCGGTTTAAATGCTTTTATAATCGCATTATTGAATTTATTTTGAAATTTTTTTACATTTTTTGATTAAAACAGATTGTAATTGATTGTTTACCTCGGGAAACATGGAGCGAAAGCCATCCATAGTCAAGAAAAGTTCATTTACAGTCACTTATGCCTAGCAAAGCCTTATTACTCGGTTTAAATGCTTTTATAATCGCATTATTGAATTTATTTTGAAATTTTTTTACATTTTTTGATTGAAACAGATTGTAATTGATTGTTTGCCTCGGGAAACTTGGAGCGAAAGCCATCCATAGTCAAGAAAAGTTCATTTACAGTCACTTATGCCTAGCAAAGCCTTATTACTCGGTTTAAATGCCTTTATAATCCCATTATTGAATTTATTTTGAATTTTTTTTACATTTTTTGATTAAAACATATTGTAATTGATTGTTTGCCTCGGGAAACATGGAGCAAAACCCATCCATTGTCAAGAATAGATCATTTATAGTCACTCATGCCTAGAAAAGCCTTATCACTCGGTTTAAATGCTTTTATAATCCCATTATTGAATTTATTTTGAATTTTTTTTACATTTTTTTAATAAAACAGATTGTAATTGATTGTTTGCCTCGGGAAACATGGAGCGAAAGCCATCCATAGTCAAGAAAAGTTCATTTATAGTCACTTATGCCTAGCAAAGCCTTATTACTCGGTTTAAATGCCTTTATAATCCCATTATTGAATTTATTTTGAATTGTTTTTACAATTTTTGAATAAAACAGATTGTAATTGATTGTTTGCCTCGGGAAACATGGAGCGAAAGCCATCCATTGTCAAGAAAATATCATTTATAGCCACTCATGCCTAGAAAAGCCTTATTACTCGGTTTAATTGCCTTTATAATCCCATTATTGAATTTATTTTGAATTGTTTTTACATTTTTTTATTAAAACAGATTGTAATTGATTGTTTACCTCGGGAAACATGGAGCGAAAGCCATCCATAGTCAAGAAAAGTTCATTTACAGTCACTTATGCCTAGCAAAGCCTTATTACTCGGTTTAAATGCCTTTATAATCCCATTATTGAATTTATTTTGAATTTTTTTTACATTTTTTGATTAAAACATATTGTAATTGATTGTTTGCCTCGGGAAACATGGAGCAAAACCCATCCATTGTCAAGAATAGATCATTTATAGTCACTCATGCCTAGAAAAGCCTTATCACTCGGTTTAAATGCTTTTATAATCCCATTATTGAATTTATTTTGAATTTTTTTTATATTTTTTTAATAAAACAGATTGTAATTGATTGTTTGCCTTGGGAAACATGGAGCGAAAGCCATCCATAGTCAAGAAAAGTTCATTTATAGTCACTTATGCCTAGCAAAGCCTTATTACTCGGTTTAAATGCCTTTATAATCCCATTATTGAATTTATTTTGAATTGTTTTTACATTTTTTGATTAAAACAGATTGTAATTGATTGTTTGCCTCGGGAAACATGGAGCGAAAGCCATCCATTGTAAAGAAAAGATCATTTATAGCCACTCATGCCTAGAAAAGCCTTATTACTCGGTTTAAATGCCTTTATAATCCCATTATTGAATTTATTTTGAATTGTTTTTACATTTTTCGATTAAAACAGATTGTAATTGATTGTTTGCCTCTGGAAACATGGAGCGAAAACCATCCATTGTCAAGAAAAGATCATTTATAGTCACTCATGTCTAGAAAAGCCATATTACACGGTTTAAATGCCTTTATAATCCCATTATTGAATTTATCTTGAATTTTTTTTACATTTTTTGATTAAAACAGATTGTAATTGATTGTTTACCTCGGGAAACATGGAGCGAAAGCCATCCATAGTCAAGAAAAGTTCATTTATAGTCACTTATGCCTAGCAAAGCCTTATTACTCGGTTTAAATGCCTTTATAATCCCATTATTGAATTTATTTTGAATTGTTTTTATATTTTTTGATTAAAACAGATTGTAATTGATTGTTTGCCGTGGGAAACATGGAGCGAAAGCCATCCATTGTCAAGAAAAGTTCATTTATAGTCACTCAGGCCTAGAAAAGCCTTATTACTCGGTTTAAATGCCTTTATAATCCCATTATTGAAGTTATTTTGAATTGTTTTTATATTTTTTGATTAAAACAGATTGTAATTGATTGTTTGCCGTGGGAAACATGGAGCGAAAGCCATCCATTGTCAAGAAAAGTTCATTTATAGTCACTCATGCCTAGAAAAGCCTTATTACTCGGTTTAAATGCCTTTATAATCCCATTATTGAAGTTATTTTGAATTGTTTTTATATTTTTTGATTAAAACAGATTGTAATTGATTGTTTGCCGTGGGAAACATGGAGCGAAAGCCATCCATAGTTAAGAAAAGTTCATTTATAGTCACTTATGCCTAGCAAAGCCTTATTACTCGGTTTAAATGCCTTTATAATCCCATTATTGAATTTATTTTGAATTGTTTTTACATTTTTTGATTAAAACAGATTGTAATTGATTGTTTGCCTCGGGAAACATGGAGCGAAAGCCATCCATTGTCAAGAAAAGATCATTTATAGCCACTCATGCCTAGAAAAGCCTTATTACACGGTTTAAATGCCTTTATAATCCCATTATTGAATTTATCTTGAATTTTTTTTACATTTTTTGATTAAAACAGATTGTAATTGATTGTTTACCTCGGGAAACATGGAGCGAAAGCCATCCATAGTCAAGAAAAGTTCATTTATAGTCACTCATGCCTAGAAAAGCCTTATTACTCGGTTTAAATGCCTTTATAATCCCATTATTGAAGTTATTTTGAATTGTTTTTATATTTTTTGATTAAAACAGATTCTAATTGATTGTTTGCCTCGGGAAACGTGGTGTGAAAGCCATCCATTGTCAAGAAAAGATCATTTATAGTCACTCATGCCTAGAAAAGCCTTATTACTCGGTTTAAATTCCTTTATAATCGCATTATTGAAGTTATTTTGAATTGTTTTTATATTTTTTGATTAAAACAGATTCTAATTGATTGTTTGCCTTGGGAAACGTGGAGTGAAAGCCATCCATTGTCAAGAAAAGATCATTTATAGTCACTCATGCCTAGAAAAGCCTTATTACTCGGTTTAAATTCCTTTATAATCGCATTATTGAATTTATTTTGAATTGTTTTTACATTTTTTGATTAAAACAGATTGTAATTGATTGTTTGCCTCGGGAAACATGGAGCGAAAGCCATCCATAGTCAAGAAAAGTTCATTTATAGTCACTTATGCCTAGCAAAGCCTTATTACTCGGTTTAAATGCCTTTATAATCCTATTATTGAATTTATTTTGAATTGTTTTTACATTTTTTGATTAAAACAGATTTTAATTGATTGTTTGCCTCGGGAAACATGGAGCGAAAGCCATCCATTGTCAAGAAAAGATCATTTATAGCCACTCATGCCTAGAAAAGCCTTATTACTCGGTTTAAATGCCTTTATAATCCCATTATTGAATTTATTTTGAATTGTTTTTACATTTTTTGATTAAAACAGATTGTAATTGATTGTTTACCTCGGGAAACATGGAGCGAAAGCCATCCATAGTCAAGAAAAGTTCATTTACAGTCACTTATGCCTAGCAAAGCCTTATTACTCGGTTTAAATGCCTTTATAATCCCATTATTGAATTTATTTTGAATTTTTTTTACATTTTTTGATTAAAACATATTGTAATTGATTGTTTGCCTCGGGAAACATGGAGCAAAACCCATCCATTGTCAAGAATAGATTATTTATAGTCACTCATGCCTAGAAAAGCCTTATTACTCGGTTTAAATGCTTTTATAATCCCATTATTGAAGTTATTTTGAATTGTTTTTATATTTTTTGATTAAAACAGATTGTAATTGATGGTTTGCCTTGGGAAACATGGAGCGAAAGCCATCCATCGTCAAGAAAAGTTCATTTATAGTCACTCATGCCTAGAAAAGCCTTAATACTCGTTTTAAATGCTTTTATAATCCCATAATTGAATTTAATTTGAATCTTTTTACATTTTTTGATTAAAACAGATTCTAATTGATTGGTTGCCTCGGGAAACGTGGAGTGAGAGCCATCCATTGTCAAGAAAAGATCATTTATAGTCACTCATGCCTAGAAAAGCCTTATTACTCGGTTTAAATACCTTTATAATCGCATTATTGAATTTATTTTGAAATTTTTTTACATTTTTTGATTGAAACAGATTGTAATTGATTGTTTGCCTCGGGAAACATGGAGCGAAAGCCATCCATTGTCAAGAAGAGTTCATTTATAGTCACTTATGCCTAGCAAAGCCTTATTACTCGGTTTAAATGCCTTTATAATCCCATTATTGAATTTATTTTGAATTGTTTTTATATTTTTTGATTAAAACAGATTGTAATTGACTGTTTGCCTCGGGAAACATGGAGCGAAAGCCATCCATTGTCAAGAAAAGATCATTTATAGCCACTCATGCCTAGAAAAGCCTTATTACTCGGTTTAAATGCCTTTATAATCCCGTTATTGAATTTATTTTGAATTGTTTTTATATTTTTTGATTAAAACAGATTGTAATTGATTGTTTGCCTCGGGAAACATGGAGCGAAAACCATCCATTGTCAAGAAAAGATCATTTATAGTCACTCATGCCTAGAAAAGCTTTATTACTCGGTTTAAATGCCTTTATAATCCCATTATTGAATTTATTTTGAATTTTTTTTACATTTTTTGATTAAAACAGATTGTAATTGATTGTTTACCTCGGGAAACATGGAGCGAAAGCCATCCATAGTCAAGAAAAGTTCATTTACAGTCACTTATGCCTAGCAAAGCCTTATTACTCGGTTTAAATGCCTTTATAATCCCATTATTGAATTTATTTTGAATTGTTTTTACATTTTTTGATTAAAACATATTGTAATTGATTGTTTGCCTCGGGAAACATGGAGCAAAACCCATCCATTGTCAAGAATAGATCATTTATAGTCACTCATGCCTAGAAAAGCCTTATCACTCGGTTTAAATGCTTTTATAATCCCATTATTGAATTTATTTTGAATTTTTTTTACATTTTTTTAATAAAACAGATTGTAATTGATTGTTTGCCTCGGGAAACATGGAGCGAAAGCCATCCATAGTCAAGAAAAGTTCATTTATAGTCACTTATGCCTAGCAAAGCCTTATTACTCGGTTTAAATGCCTTTATAATCCCATTATTGAATTTATTTTGAATTGTTTTTATATTTTTTGATTAAAACAGATTGTAATTGATTGTTTGCCGTGGGAAAATGGAGCGAAAGCCATCCATTGTCAAGAAAAGTTCATTTATAGTCACTCATGCCTAGAAAAGCCTTATTACTCGGTTTAAATGCCTTTATAATCCCATTATTGAAGTTATTTTGAATTGTTTTTATATTTTTTGATTAAAACAGATTGTAATTGATTGTTTGCCTTGGGAAACATGGAGCGAAACCCATCCATCGTCAAGAAAAGTTCATTTATAGTCACTCATGCCTACAAAAGCCTTAATACTCGTTTTAAATGCCTTTATAATCCCATTATTGAAGTTATTTTGAATTGTTTTTATATTTTTTGATTAAAACAGATTGTAATTGATTGTTTGCCGTGGGAAACATGGAGCGAAAGCCATCCATTGTCAAGAAAAGTTCATTTATAGTCACTCAGGCCTAGAAAAGCCTTATTACTCGGTTTAAATGCCTTTATAATCCCATTATTGAATTTATTTTGAATTTTTTTTACATTTTTTGATTAAAACATATTGTAATTGATTGTTTGCCTCGGGAAACATGGAGCAAAACCCATCCATTGTCAAGAATAGATTATTTATAGTCACTCATGCCTAGAAAAGCCTTATTACTCGGTTTAAATGCTTTTATAATCCCATTATTGAAGTTATTTTGAATTGTTTTTATATTTTTTGATTAAAACAGATTGTAATTGATGGTTTGCCTTGGGAAACATGGAGCGAAAGCCATCCATCGTCAAGAAAAGTTCATTTATAGTCACTCATGCCTAGAAAAGCCTTAATACTCGTTTTAAATGCTTTTATAATCCCATAATTGAATTTAATTTGAATCTTTTTACATTTTTTGATTAAAACAGATTCTAATTGATTGGTTGCCTCGGGAAACGTGGAGTGAGAGCCATCCATTGTCAAGAAAAGATCATTTATAGTCACTCATGCCTAGAAAAGCCTTATTACTCGGTTTAAATACCTTTATAATCGCATTATTGAATTTATTTTGAAATTTTTTTACATTTTTTGATTGAAACAGATTGTAATTGATTGTTTGCCTCGGGAAACATGGAGCGAAAGCCATCCATTGTCAAGAAGAGTTCATTTATAGTCACTTATGCCTAGCAAAGCCTTATTACTCGGTTTAAATGCCTTTATAATCCCATTATTGAATTTATTTTGAATTGTTTTTATATTTTTTGATTAAAACAGATTGTAATTGACTGTTTGCCTCGGGAAACATGGAGCGAAAGCCATCCATTGTCAAGAAAAGATCATTTATAGCCACTCATGCCTAGAAAAGCCTTATTACTCGGTTTAAATGCCTTTATAATCCCGTTATTGAATTTATTTTGAATTGTTTTTATATTTTTTGATTAAAACAGATTGTAATTGATTGTTTGCCTCGGGAAACATGGAGCGAAAACCATCCATTGTCAAGAAAAGATCATTTATAGTCACTCATGCCTAGAAAAGCTTTATTACTCGGTTTAAATGCCTTTATAATCCCATTATTGAATTTATTTTGAATTTTTTTTACATTTTTTGATTAAAACAGATTGTAATTGATTGTTTACCTCGGGAAACATGGAGCGAAAGCCATCCATAGTCAAGAAAAGTTCATTTACAGTCACTTATGCCTAGCAAAGCCTTATTACTCGGTTTAAATGCCTTTATAATCCCATTATTGAATTTATTTTGAATTGTTTTTACATTTTTTGATTAAAACATATTGTAATTGATTGTTTGCCTCGGGAAACATGGAGCAAAACCCATCCATTGTCAAGAATAGATCATTTATAGTCACTCATGCCTAGAAAAGCCTTATCACTCGGTTTAAATGCTTTTATAATCCCATTATTGAATTTATTTTGAATTTTTTTTACATTTTTTTAATAAAACAGATTGTAATTGATTGTTTGCCTCGGGAAACATGGAGCGAAAGCCATCCATAGTCAAGAAAAGTTCATTTATAGTCACTTATGCCTAGCAAAGCCTTATTACTCGGTTTAAATGCCTTTATAATCCCATTATTGAATTTATTTTGAATTGTTTTTATATTTTTTGATTAAAACAGATTGTAATTGATTGTTTGCCGTGGGAAAATGGAGCGAAAGCCATCCATTGTCAAGAAAAGTTCATTTATAGTCACTCATGCCTAGAAAAGCCTTATTACTCGGTTTAAATGCCTTTATAATCCCATTATTGAAGTTATTTTGAATTGTTTTTATATTTTTTGATTAAAACAGATTGTAATTGATTGTTTGCCTTGGGAAACATGGAGCGAAACCCATCCATCGTCAAGAAAAGTTCATTTATAGTCACTCATGCCTACAAAAGCCTTAATACTCGTTTTAAATGCCTTTATAATCCCATTATTGAAGTTATTTTGAATTGTTTTTATATTTTTTGATTAAAACAGATTGTAATTGATTGTTTGCCGTGGGAAACATGGAGCGAAAGCCATCCATTGTCAAGAAAAGTTCATTTATAGTCACTCATGCCTAGAAAAGCCTTATTACTCGGTTTAAATGCCTTTATAATCCCATTATTGAAGTTATTTTGAATTGTTTTTATATTTTTAGATTAAAACAGATTGTAATTGATTGTTTGCCGTGGGAAACATGGAGCGAAAGCCATCCATTGTCAAGAAAAGTTCATTTATAGCCACTCATGCCTAGAAAAGCCTTATTACTCGGTTTAAATGCCTTTATAATCCCATTATTGACGTTATTTTGAATTGTTTTTATATTTTTTGATTAAAACAGATTGTAATTGATTGTTTGCCGTGGGAAACATGGAGCGAAAGCCATCCATAGTCAAGAAAAGTTCATTTATAGTCACTTATGCCTAGCAAAGCCTTATTACTCGGTTTAAATGCCTTTATAATCCCATTATTGAATTTATTTTGAATTGTTTTTATATTTTTTTGATTAAAACAGATTGTAATTGATTGTTTGCCTCGGGAAACATGGAGCGAAAGCCATCCATTGTCAAGAAAAGATCATTTATAGCCACTCATGCCTAGAAAAGCCTTATTACTCGGTTTAAATGCCTTTATAATCTGATTATTGAATTTCTTTTGAATTGTTTTTACATTTTTTGATTAAAACAGATTGTAATTGATTGTTTGCCTCTGGAAACATGGAGCGAAAACCATCCATTGTCAAGAAAAGATCATTTATAGTCACTCATGCCTAGAAAAGCCTTATTACACGGTTTAAATGCCTTTATAATCCCATTATTGAATTTATCTTGAATTTTTTTTACATTTTTTGATTAAAACAGATTGTAATTGATTGTTTACCTCGGGAAACATGGAGCGAAAGCCATCCATAGTCAAGAAAAGTTCATTTATAGTCACTTATGCCTAGCAAAATCTTATTACTCGGGTTAAATGCCTTTATAATCCCATTATTGAATTTATTTTGAATTGTTTTTATATTTTTTGATTAAAACATATTGTAATTGATTGTTTGCCGTGGGAAACATGGAGCGAAAGCCATCCATTGTCAAGAAAAGTTCATTTATAGTCACTCATGCCTAGAAAAGCCTTATTACTCGGTTTAAATGCCTTTATAATCCCATTATTGAAGTTATTTTGAATTGTTTTTATATTTTTTGATTAAAACAGATTGTAATTGATTGTTTGCCGTGGGAAACATGGAGCGAAAGCCATCCATTGTCAAGAAAAGTTCATTTATAGTCACTCAGGCCTAGAAAAGCCTTATTACTCGGTTTAAATGCCTTTATAATCCCATTATTGAAGTTATTTTGAATTGTTTTTATATTTTTTGATTAAAACAGATTGTAATTGATTGTTTGCCGTGGGAAACATGGAGCGAAAGCCATCCATTGTCAAGAAAAGTTCATTTATAGTCACTCATGCCTAGAAAAGCCTTATTACTCGGTTTAAATGCCTTTATAATCCCATTATTGAAGTTATTTTGAATTGTTTTTATATTTTTTGATTAAAACAGATTGTAATTGATTGTTTGCCGTGGGAAACATGGAGCGAAAGCCATCCATAGTTAAGAAAAGTTCATTTATAGTCACTTATGCCTAGCAAAGCCTTATTACTCGTTTTAAATGCCTCTATAATCCCATTATTGAATTTATTTTGAATTGTTTTTACATTTTTTGATTAAAACAGATTGTAATTGATTGTTTGCCTCGGGAAACATGGAGCGAAAGCCATCCATTGTCAAGAAAAGATCATTTATAGCCACTCATGCCTAGAAAAGCCTTATTACACGGTTTAAATGCCTTTATAATCCCATTATTGAATTTATCTTGAATTTTTTTTACATTTTTTGATTAAAACAGATTGTAATTGATTGTTTACCTCGGGAAACATGGAGCGAAAGCCATCCATAGTCAAGAAAAGTTCATTTATAGTCACTCATGCCTAGAAAAGCCTTATTACTCGGTTTAAATGCCTTTATAATCCCATTATTGAAGTTATTTTGAATTGTTTTTATATTTTTTGATTAAAACAGATTCTAATTGATTGTTTGCCTCGGGAAACGTGGAGTGAAAGCCATCCATTGTCAAGAAAAGATCATTTATAGTCACTCATGCCTAGAAAAGCCTTATTACTCGGTTTAAATTCCTTTATAATCGCATTATTGAAGTTATTTTGAATTGTTTTTATATTTTTTGATTAAAACAGATTCTAATTGATTGTTTGCCTCGGGAAACGTGGAGTGAAAGCCATCCATTGTCAAGAAAAGATCATTTATAGTCACTCATGCCTAGAAAAGCCTTATTACTCGGTTTAAATTCCTTTATAATCGCATTATTGAATTTATTTTGAATTGTTTTTACATTTTTTGATTAAAACAGATTGTAATTGATTGTTTGCCTCGGGAAACATGGAGCGAAAGCCATCCATAGTCAAGAAAAGTTCATTTATAGTCACTTATGCCTAGCAAAGCCTTATTACTCGGTTTAAATGCCTTTATAATCCTATTATTGAATTTATTTTGAATTGTTTTTACATTTTTTGATTAAAACATATTGTAATTGATTGTTTGCCTCGGGAAACATGGAGCGAAAGCCATCCATTGTCAAGAAAAGATCATTTATAGCCACTCATGCCTAGAAAAGCCTTATTACTCGGTTTAAATGCCTTTATAATCCCATTATTGAATTTATTTTGAATTGTTTTTACATTTTTTGATTAAAACAGATTGTAATTGATTGTTTACCTCGGGAAACATGGAGCGAAAGCCATCCATAGTCAAGAAAAGTTCATTTACAGTCACTTATGCCTAGCAAAGCCTTATTACTCGGTTTAAATGCCTTTATAATCCCATTATTGAATTTATTTTGAATTTTTTTTACATTTTTTGATTAAAACATATTGTAATTGATTGTTTGCCTCGGGAAACATGGAGCAAAACCCATCCATTGTCAAGAATAGATTATTTATAGTCACTCATGCCTAGAAAAGCCTTATTACTCGGTTTAAATGCTTTTATAATCCCATTATTGAATTTATTTTGAATTGTTTTTACATTTTTTGATTAAAACAGATTGTAATTGATTGTTTGCCTCGGGAAACATGGAGCGAAAGCCATCCATTGTCAAGAAAAGTTCATTTATAGTCACTCATGCCTAGAAAAGCCTTATTACTCGGTTTAAATGCCTTTATAATCCCATTATTGAAGTTATTTTGAATTGTTTTTATATTTTTTGATTAAAACAGATTGTAATTGATGGTTTGCCTTGGGAAACATGGAGCGAAAGCCATCCATCGTCAAGAAAAGTTCATTTATAGTCACTCATGCCT
This sequence comes from Theobroma cacao, assembly GCF_053813885.1. NCBI lineage: Eukaryota > Viridiplantae > Streptophyta > Magnoliopsida > Malvales > Malvaceae > Theobroma > Theobroma cacao. The sequence continues at coordinate 27,255,744 of NC_142645.1, read as the reverse complement.
AGAAAAGCCTTAATACTCGTTTTAAATGCTTTTATAATCCCATAATTGAATTTAATTTGAATCTTTTTACATTTTTTGATTAAAACAGATTCTAATTGATTGGTTGCCTCGGGAAACGTGGAGTGAGAGCCATCCATTGTCAAGAAAAGATCATTTATAGTCACTCATGCCTAGACAAGCCTTATTACTCGGTTTAAATACCTTTATAATCGCATTATTGAATTTATTTTGAAATTTTTTTACATTTTTTGATTGAAACAGATTGTAATTGATTGTTTGCCTCGGGAAACATGGAGCGAAAGCCATCCATTGTCAAGAAGAGTTCATTTATAGTCACTTATGCCTAGCAAAGCCTTATTACTCGGTTTAAATGCCTTTATAATCCCATTATTGAATTTATTTTGAATTGTTTTTATATTTTTTGATTAAAACAGATTGTAATTGACTGTTTGCCTCGGGAAACATGGAGCGAAAGCCATCCATTGTCAAGAAAAGATCATTTATAGCCACTCATGCCTAGAAAAGCCTTATTACTCGGTTTAAATGCCTTTATAATCCCGTTATTGAATTTATTTTGAATTGTTTTTACATTTTTTGATTAAAACAGATTGTAATTGATTGTTTGCCTCGGGAAACATGGAGCGAAAACCATCCATTGTCAAGAAAAGATCATTTATAGTCACTCATGCCTAGAAAAGCTTTATTACTCGGTTTAAATGCCTTTATAATCCCATTATTGAATTTATTTTGAATTTTTTTTACATTTTTTGATTAAAACAGATTGTAATTGATTGTTTACCTCGGGAAACATGGAGCGAAAGCCATCCATAGTGAAGAAAAGTTCATTTATAGACACTTATGCCTAGCAAAGCCTTATTACTCGGTTTAAATGGCTTTATAATCCCATTATTGAATTTATTTTGAATTGTTTTTATATTTCTTGATTAAAACAGATTGTAATTGATTGTTTGCCTCGGGAAACATGGAGCGAAAGCCATCCATAGTCAAGAAAAGTTCATTTATAGTCACTTATGCCTAGCAAAGCCTTATTACTCGGTTTAAATGCCTTTATAATCCCATTATTGAATTTATTTTGAATTTTTTTTACATTTTTTGATTAAAACAGATTGTAATTGATTGTTTACCTCGGGAAACATGGAGCGAAAGCCATCCATAGTGAAGAAAAGTTCATTTATAGACACTTATGCCTAGAAAAGCCTTATTACTCGGTTTAAATGCCTTTATAATCCCGTTATTGAATTTATTTTGAATTGTTTTTACATTTTTTGATTAAAACAGATTGTAATTGATTGTTTGCCTCGGGAAACATGGAGCGAAAGCCATCCATAGTCAAGAAAAGTTCATTTATAGTCACTTATGCCTAGCAAAGCCTTATTACTCGGTTTAAATGCCTTTATAATCCCATTATTGAATTTATTTTGAATTGTTTTTATATTTTTTGATTAAAACAGATTGTAATTGATTGTTTGCCGTGGGAAACATGGAGCGAAAGCCATCCATTGTCAAGAAAAGTTCATTTATAGTCACTCATGCCTAGAAAAGCCTTATTACTCGGTTTAAATGCCTTTATAATCCCATTATTGAAGTTATTTTGAATTGTTTTTATATTTTTTGATTAAAACAGATTGTAATTGATTGTTTGCCGTGGGAAACATGGAGCGAAAGCCATCCATTGTCAAGAAAAGTTCATTTATAGTCACTCAGGCCTAGAAAAGCCTTATTACTCGGTTTAAATGCCTTTATAATCCCATTATTGAAGTTATTTTGAATTGTTTTTATATTTTTAGATTAAAACAGATTGTAATTGATTGTTTGCCGTGGGAAACATGGAGCGAAAGCCATCCATTGTCAAGAAAAGTTCATTTATAGCCACTCATGCCTAGAAAAGCCTTATTACTCGGTTTAAATGCCTTTATAATCCCATTATTGAAGTTATTTTGAATTGTTTTTATATTTTTAGATTAAAACAGATTGTAATTGATTGTTTGCCGTGGGAAACATGGAGCGAAAGCCATCCATTGTCAAGAAAAGTTCATTTATAGCCACTCATGCCTAGAAAAGCCTTATTACTCGGTTTAAATGCCTTTATAATCCCATTATTGACGTTATTTTGAATTGTTTTTATATTTTTTGATTAAAACAGATTGTAATTGATTGTTTGCCGTGGGAAACATGGAGCGAAAGCCATCCATAGTCAAGAAAAGTTCATTTATAGTCACTTATGCCTAGCAAAGCCTTATTACTCGGTTTAAATGCCTTTATAATCCCATTATTGAATTTATTTTGAATTGTTTTTATATTTTTTTGATTAAAACAGATTGTAATTGATTGTTTGCCTCGGGAAACATGGAGCGAAAGCCATCCATTGTCAAGAAAAGATCATTTATAGCCACTCATGCCTAGAAAAGCCTTATTACTCGGTTTAAATGCCTTTATAATCTGATTATTGAATTTCTTTTGAATTGTTTTTACATTTTTTGATTAAAACAGATTGTAATTGATTGTTTGCCTCTGGAAACATGGAGCGAAAACCATCCATTGTCAAGAAAAGATCATTTATAGTCACTCATGCCTAGAAAAGCCTTATTACACGGTTTAAATGCCTTTATAATCCCATTATTGAATTTATCTTGAATTTTTTTTACATTTTTTGATTAAAATAGATTGTAATTGATTGTTTACCTCGGGAAACATGGAGCGAAAGCCATCCATAGTGAAGAAAAGTTCATTTATAGACAATTATGCCTAGCAAAGCCTTATTACTCGGTTTAAATGGCTTTATAATCCCATTATTGAATTTATTTTGAATTGTTTTTATATTTCTTGATTAAAACAGATTGTAATTGATTGTTTGCCGTGGGAAACATGGAGCGAAAGCCATCCATTGTCAAGAAAAGTTCATTTATAGTCACTCTTGCCTACAAAAGCCTTAATACTCGTTTTAAATGCCTTTATAATCCCATTATTGAAGTTATTTTGAATTGTTTTTATATTTTTTGATTAAAACAGATTCTAATTGATTGTTTGCCTCGGGAAACGTGGAGCGAAAACCATCCATTGTCAAGAAAAGATCATTTATAGTCACTCATGCCTAGAAAAGCTTTATTACTCGGTTTAAATGCCTTTATAATCCCATTATTGAATTTATTTTGAATTTTTTTTACATTTTTTGATTAAAACAGATTGTAATTGATTGTTTACCTCGGGAAACATGGAGCGAAAGCCATCCATAGTGAAGAAAAGTTCATTTATAGACACTTATGCCTAGAAAAGCCTTATTACTCGGTTTAAATGCCTTTATAATCCCGTTATTGAATTTATTTTGAATTGTTTTTACATTTTTTGATTAAAACAGATTGTAATTGATTGTTTGCCTCGGGAAACATGGAGCGAAAGCCATCCATAGTCAAGAAAAGTTCATTTATAGTCACTTATGCCTAGCAAAGCCTTATTACTCGGTTTAAATGCCTTTATAATCCCATTATTGAATTTATTTTGAATTGTTTTTATATTTTTTGATTAAAACAGATTGTAATTGATTGTTTGCCGTGGGAAACATGGAGCGAAAGCCATCCATTGTCAAGAAAAGTTCATTTATAGTCACTCATGCCTAGAAAAGCCTTATTACTCGGTTTAAATGCCTTTATAATCCCATTATTGAAGTTATTTTGAATTGTTTTTATATTTTTAGATTAAAACAGATTGTAATTGATTGTTTGCCGTGGGAAACATGGAGCGAAAGCCATCCATTGTCAAGAAAAGTTCATTTATAGCCACTCATGCCTAGAAAAGCCTTATTACTCGGTTTAAATGCCTTTATAATCCCATTATTGACGTTATTTTGAATTGTTTTTATATTTTTTGATTAAAACAGATTGTAATTGATTGTTTGTCGTGGGAAACATGGAGCGAAAGCCATCCATAGTCAAGAAAAGTTCATTTATAGTCACTTATGCCTAGCAAAGCCTTATTACTCGGTTTAAATGCCTTTATAATCCCATTATTGAATTTATTTTGAATTGTTTTTATATTTTTTTGATTAAAACAGATTGTAATTGATTGTTTGCCTCGGGAAACATGGAGCGAAAGCCATCCATTGTCAAGAAAAGATCATTTATAGCCACTCATGCCTAGAAAAGCCTTATTACTCGGTTTAAATGCCTTTATAATCTGATTATTGAATTTCTTTTGAATTGTTTTTACATTTTTTGATTAAAACAGATTGTAATTGATTGTTTGCCTCTGGAAACATGGAGCGAAAACCATCCATTGTCAAGAAAAGATCATTTATAGTCACTCATGCCTAGAAAAGCCTTATTACACGGTTTAAATGCCTTTATAATCCCATTATTGAATTTATCTTGAATTTTTTTTACATTTTTTGATTAAAATAGATTGTAATTGATTGTTTACCTCGGGAAACATGGAGCGAAAGCCATCCATAGTGAAGAAAAGTTCATTTATAGACACTTATGCCTAGCAAAGCCTTATTACTCGGTTTAAATGGCTTTATAATCCCATTATTGAATTTATTTTGAATTGTTTTTATATTTCTTGATTAAAACAGATTGTAATTGATTGTTTGCCGTGGGAAACATGGAGCGAAAGCCATCCATTGTCAAGAAAAGTTCATTTATAGTCACTCTTGCCTACAAAAGCCTTAATACTCGTTTTAAATGCCTTTATAATCCCATTATTGAAGTTATTTTGAATTGTTTTTATATTTTTTGATTAAAACAGATTCTAATTGATTGTTTGCCTCGGGAAACGTGGAGTGAAAGCCATCCATTGTCAAGAAAAGATCATTTATAGTCACTCATGCCTAGAAAAGCCTTATTACTCGGTTTAAATGCCTTTATAATCCCATTATTGAAGTTATTTTGAATTGTTTTTATATTTTTTGATTAAAACAGATTCTAATTGATTGTTTGCCTCGGGAAACGTGGAGTGAAAGCCATCCATTGTCAAGAAAAGATCATTTATAGTCACTCATGCCTAGAAAAGCCTTATTACTCGGTTTACATTCCTTTATAATCGCATTATTGAATTTATTTTGAATTTTTTTTGCATTTTTTGATTAAAACAGATTGTAATTGATTGTTTGCCTCGGGAAACATGGAGCGAAAGCCATCCATAGTCAGGAAAAGTTCATTTATAGTCACTTATGCCTAGCAAAGCCTTATTACTCGGTTTAAATGCCTTTAGAATCCCATTATTGAATTTATTTTGAATTATTTTTACATTTTTTGATTAAAACAGATTGTAATTGACTGTTTGCCTCGGGAAACATGGAGCGAAAGCCATCTATTGTCAAGAAAAGATCATTTATAGCCACTCATGCCTAGAAAAGCCTTATTACTCGGTTTAAATGCCTTTATAATCCCATTATTGAATTTATTTTGAATTGTTTTTAAATTTTTTTATTAAAACAGATTGTAATTGATTGTTTGCCTCGGGAAACATGGAGCGAAAACCATCCATTGTCAAGAAAAGATCATTTATAGTCACTCATGCCTAGAAAAGCCTTATTACTCGGTTTAAATGCCTTTATAATCCCATTATTGAATTTATTTTGAATTGTTTTTACATTTTTTGATTAAAACAGATTGTAATTGATTGTTTACCTTGGGAAACATGGAGCGAAAGCCATCCATAGTCAAGAAAAGTTCATTTACAGTCACTTATGCCTAGCAAAGCCTTATTACTCGGTTTAAATGCCTTTATAATCCCATTATTGAATTTATTTTGAATTTTTTTTACATTTTTTGATTAAAACATATTGTAATTGATTGTTTGCCTCGGGAAACATGGAGCAAAACCCATCCATTGTCAAGAATAGATCATTTATAGTCACTCAAGCCTAGAAAAGCCTTATTACTCGGTTTAAATGCTTTTATAATCCCATTATTGAATTTATTTTGAATTGTTTTTACATTTTTTGATTAAAACAGATTGTAATTGATTGTTTGCCTCGGGAAACATGGAGCGAAAGCCATCCATTGTCCAGAAAAGTTCATTTATAGTCACTCATGCCTAGAAAAGCCTTATTACTCGGTTTAAATGCCTTTATAATCCCATTATTGAAGTTATTTTGAATTGTTTTTATATTTTTTGATTAAAACAGATTGTAATTGATTGTTTGCCTTGGGAAACATGGAGCGAAAGCCATCCATCGTCAAGAAAAGTTCATTTATAGTCACTCATGCCTAGAAAAGCCTTAATACTCGTTTTAAATGCTTTTATAATCCCATAATTGAATTTAATTTGTATCTTTTTACATTTTTTGATTAAAACAGATTCTAATTGATTGTTTGCCTCGGGAAACGTGGAGTGAAAGCCATCCATTGTCAAGAAAAGATCATTTATAGTCACTCATGCCTAGAAAAGCCTTATTACTCGGTTTAAATGCCTTTATAATCCCATTATTGAATTTATTTTGAATTTTTTTTACATTTTTTGATTAAAACATATTGTAATTGATTGTTTGCCTCGGGAAACATGGAGCGAAAGCCATCCATTGTCAAGAAAAGATCATTTATAGCCACTCATGCCTAGAAAAGCCTTATTACTCGGTTTAAATGCCTTTATAATCCCATTATTGACGTTATTTTGAATTGTTTTTATATTTTTTGATTAAAACAGATTGTAATTGATTGTTTGCCGTGGGAAACATGGAGCGAAAGCCATCCATAGTCAAGAAAAGTTCATTTATAGTCACTTATGCCTAGCAAAGCCTTATTACTCGGTTTAAATGCCTTTATAATCCCATTATTGAATTTATTTTGAATTGTTTTTATATTTTTTTGATTAAAACAGATTGTAATTGATTGTTTGCCTCGGGAAACATGGAGCGAAAGCCATCCATTGTCAAGAAAAGATCATTTATAGCCACTCATGCCTAGAAAAGCCTTATTACTCGGTTTAAATGCCTTTATAATCTGATTATTGAATTTCTTTTGAATTGTTTTTACATTTTTTGATTAAAACAGATTGTAATTGATTGTTTGCCTCTGGAAACATGGAGCGAAAACCATCCATTGTCAAGAAAAGATCATTTATAGTCACTCATGCCTAGAAAAGCCTTATTACACGGTTTAAATGCCTTTATAATCCCATTATTGAATTTATCTTGAATTTTTTTTACATTTTTTGATTAAAACAGATTGTAATTGATTGTTTACCTCGGGAAACATGGAGCGAAAGCCATCCATAGTCAAGAAAAGTTCATTTATAGTCACTTATGCCTAGCAAAATCTTATTACTCGGGTTAAATGCCTTTATAATCCCATTATTGAATTTATTTTGAATTGTTTTTATATTTTTTGATTAAAACATATTGTAATTGATTGTTTGCCGTGGGAAACATGGAGCGAAAGCCATCCATTGTCAAGAAAAGTTCATTTATAGTCACTCATGCCTAGAAAAGCCTTATTACTCGGTTTAAATGCCTTTATAATCCCATTATTGAAGTTATTTTGAATTGTTTTTATATTTTTTGATTAAAACAGATTGTAATTGATTGTTTGCCGTGGGAAACATGGAGCGAAAGCCATCCATTGTCAAGAAAAGTTCATTTATAGTCACTCAGGCCTAGAAAAGCCTTATTACTCGGTTTAAATGCCTTTATAATCCCATTATTGAAGTTATTTTGAATTGTTTTTATATTTTTTGATTAAAACAGATTGTAATTGATTGTTTGCCGTGGGAAACATGGAGCGAAAGCCATCCATTGTCAAGAAAAGTTCATTTATAGTCACTCATGCCTAGAAAAGCCTTATTACTCGGTTTAAATGCCTTTATAATCCCATTATTGAAGTTATTTTGAATTGTTTTTATATTTTTTGATTAAAACAGATTGTAATTGATTGTTTGCCGTGGGAAACATGGAGCGAAAGCCATCCATAGTTAAGAAAAGTTCATTTATAGTCACTTATGCCTAGCAAAGCCTTATTACTCGTTTTAAATGCCTCTATAATCCCATTATTGAATTTATTTTGAATTGTTTTTACATTTTTTGATTAAAACAGATTGTAATTGATTGTTTGCCTCGGGAAACATGGAGCGAAAGCCATCCATTGTCAAGAAAAGATCATTTATAGCCACTCATGCCTAGAAAAGCCTTATTACACGGTTTAAATGCCTTTATAATCCCATTATTGAATTTATCTTGAATTTTTTTTACATTTTTTGATTAAAACAGATTGTAATTGATTGTTTACCTCGGGAAACATGGAGCGAAAGCCATCCATAGTCAAGAAAAGTTCATTTATAGTCACTCATGCCTAGAAAAGCCTTATTACTCGGTTTAAATGCCTTTATAATCCCATTATTGAAGTTATTTTGAATTGTTTTTATATTTTTTGATTAAAACAGATTCTAATTGATTGTTTGCCTCGGGAAACGTGGAGTGAAAGCCATCCATTGTCAAGAAAAGATCATTTATAGTCACTCATGCCTAGAAAAGCCTTATTACTCGGTTTAAATTCCTTTATAATCGCATTATTGAAGTTATTTTGAATTGTTTTTATATTTTTTGATTAAAACAGATTCTAATTGATTGTTTGCCTCGGGAAACGTGGAGTGAAAGCCATCCATTGTCAAGAAAAGATCATTTATAGTCACTCATGCCTAGAAAAGCCTTATTACTCGGTTTAAATTCCTTTATAATCGCATTATTGAATTTATTTTGAATTGTTTTTACATTTTTTGATTAAAACAGATTGTAATTGATTGTTTGCCTCGGGAAACATGGAGCGAAAGCCATCCATAGTCAAGAAAAGTTCATTTATAGTCACTTATGCCTAGCAAAGCCTTATTACTCGGTTTAAATGCCTTTATAATCCTATTATTGAATTTATTTTGAATTGTTTTTACATTTTTTGATTAAAACATATTGTAATTGATTGTTTGCCTCGGGAAACATGGAGCGAAAGCCATCCATTGTCAAGAAAAGATCATTTATAGCCACTCATGCCTAGAAAAGCCTTATTACTCGGTTTAAATGCCTTTATAATCCCATTATTGAATTTATTTTGAATTGTTTTTACATTTTTTGATTAAAACAGATTGTAATTGATTGTTTACCTCGGGAAACATGGAGCGAAAGCCATCCATAGTCAAGAAAAGTTCATTTACAGTCACTTATGCCTAGCAAAGCCTTATTACTCGGTTTAAATGCCTTTATAATCCCATTATTGAATTTATTTTGAATTTTTTTTACATTTTTTGATTAAAACATATTGTAATTGATTGTTTGCCTCGGGAAACATGGAGCAAAACCCATCCATTGTCAAGAATAGATTATTTATAGTCACTCATGCCTAGAAAAGCCTTATTACTCGGTTTAAATGCTTTTATAATCCCATTATTGAATTTATTTTGAATTGTTTTTACATTTTTTGATTAAAACAGATTGTAATTGATTGTTTGCCTCGGGAAACATGGAGCGAAAGCCATCCATTGTCAAGAAAAGTTCATTTATAGTCACTCATGCCTAGAAAAGCCTTATTACTCGGTTTAAATGCCTTTATAATCCCATTATTGAAGTTATTTTGAATTGTTTTTATATTTTTTGATTAAAACAGATTGTAATTGATGGTTTGCCTTGGGAAACATGGAGCGAAAGCCATCCATCGTCAAGAAAAGTTCATTTATAGTCACTCATGCCTAGAAAAGCCTTAATACTCGTTTTAAATGCTTTTATAATCCCATAATTGAATTTAATTTGAATCTTTTTACATTTTTTGATTAAAACAGATTCTAATTGATTGGTTGCCTCGGGAAACGTGGAGTGAGAGCCATCCATTGTCAAGAAAAGATCATTTATAGTCACTCATGCCTAGACAAGCCTTATTACTCGGTTTAAATACCTTTATAATCGCATTATTGAATTTATTTTGAAATTTTTTTACATTTTTTGATTGAAACAGATTGTAATTGATTGTTTGCCTCGGGAAACATGGAGCGAAAGCCATCCATTGTCAAGAAGAGTTCATTTATAGTCACTTATGCCTAGCAAAGCCTTATTACTCGGTTTAAATGCCTTTATAATCCCATTATTGAATTTATTTTGAATTGTTTTTATATTTTTTGATTAAAACAGATTGTAATTGACTGTTTGCCTCGGGAAACATGGAGCGAAAGCCATCCATTGTCAAGAAAAGATCATTTATAGCCACTCATGCCTAGAAAAGCCTTATTACTCGGTTTAAATGCCTTTATAATCCCGTTATTGAATTTATTTTGAATTGTTTTTACATTTTTTGATTAAAACAGATTGTAATTGATTGTTTGCCTCGGGAAACATGGAGCGAAAACCATCCATTGTCAAGAAAAGATCATTTATAGTCACTCATGCCTAGAAAAGCTTTATTACTCGGTTTAAATGCCTTTATAATCCCATTATTGAATTTATTTTGAATTTTTTTTACATTTTTTGATTAAAACAGATTGTAATTGATTGTTTACCTCGGGAAACATGGAGCGAAAGCCATCCATAGTGAAGAAAAGTTCATTTATAGACACTTATGCCTAGCAAAGCCTTATTACTCGGTTTAAATGGCTTTATAATCCCATTATTGAATTTATTTTGAATTGTTTTTATATTTCTTGATTAAAACAGATTGTAATTGATTGTTTGCCTCGGGAAACATGGAGCGAAAGCCATCCATAGTCAAGAAAAGTTCATTTATAGTCACTTATGCCTAGCAAAGCCTTATTACTCGGTTTAAATGCCTTTATAATCCCATTATTGAATTTATTTTGAATTTTTTTTACATTTTTTGATTAAAACAGATTGTAATTGATTGTTTACCTCGGGAAACATGGAGCGAAAGCCATCCATAGTGAAGAAAAGTTCATTTATAGACACTTATGCCTAGAAAAGCCTTATTACTCGGTTTAAATGCCTTTATAATCCCGTTATTGAATTTATTTTGAATTGTTTTTACATTTTTTGATTAAAACAGATTGTAATTGATTGTTTGCCTCGGGAAACATGGAGCGAAAGCCATCCATAGTCAAGAAAAGTTCATTTATAGTCACTTATGCCTAGCAAAGCCTTATTACTCGGTTTAAATGCCTTTATAATCCCATTATTGAATTTATTTTGAATTGTTTTTATATTTTTTGATTAAAACAGATTGTAATTGATTGTTTGCCGTGGGAAACATGGAGCGAAAGCCATCCATTGTCAAGAAAAGTTCATTTATAGTCACTCATGCCTAGAAAAGCCTTATTACTCGGTTTAAATGCCTTTATAATCCCATTATTGAAGTTATTTTGAATTGTTTTTATATTTTTTGATTAAAACAGATTGTAATTGATTGTTTGCCGTGGGAAACATGGAGCGAAAGCCATCCATTGTCAAGAAAAGTTCATTTATAGTCACTCAGGCCTAGAAAAGCCTTATTACTCGGTTTAAATGCCTTTATAATCCCATTATTGAAGTTATTTTGAATTGTTTTTATATTTTTAGATTAAAACAGATTGTAATTGATTGTTTGCCGTGGGAAACATGGAGCGAAAGCCATCCATTGTCAAGAAAAGTTCATTTATAGCCACTCATGCCTAGAAAAGCCTTATTACTCGGTTTAAATGCCTTTATAATCCCATTATTGAAGTTATTTTGAATTGTTTTTATATTTTTAGATTAAAACAGATTGTAATTGATTGTTTGCCGTGGGAAACATGGAGCGAAAGCCATCCATTGTCAAGAAAAGTTCATTTATAGCCACTCATGCCTAGAAAAGCCTTATTACTCGGTTTAAATGCCTTTATAATCCCATTATTGACGTTATTTTGAATTGTTTTTATATTTTTTGATTAAAACAGATTGTAATTGATTGTTTGCCGTGGGAAACATGGAGCGAAAGCCATCCATAGTCAAGAAAAGTTCATTTATAGTCACTTATGCCTAGCAAAGCCTTATTACTCGGTTTAAATGCCTTTATAATCCCATTATTGAATTTATTTTGAATTGTTTTTATATTTTTTTGATTAAAACAGATTGTAATTGATTGTTTGCCTCGGGAAACATGGAGCGAAAGCCATCCATTGTCAAGAAAAGATCATTTATAGCCACTCATGCCTAGAAAAGCCTTATTACTCGGTTTAAATGCCTTTATAATCTGATTATTGAATTTCTTTTGAATTGTTTTTACATTTTTTGATTAAAACAGATTGTAATTGATTGTTTGCCTCTGGAAACATGGAGCGAAAACCATCCATTGTCAAGAAAAGATCATTTATAGTCACTCATGCCTAGAAAAGCCTTATTACACGGTTTAAATGCCTTTATAATCCCATTATTGAATTTATCTTGAATTTTTTTTACATTTTTTGATTAAAATAGATTGTAATTGATTGTTTACCTCGGGAAACATGGAGCGAAAGCCATCCATAGTGAAGAAAAGTTCATTTATAGACAATTATGCCTAGCAAAGCCTTATTACTCGGTTTAAATGGCTTTATAATCCCATTATTGAATTTATTTTGAATTGTTTTTATATTTCTTGATTAAAACAGATTGTAATTGATTGTTTGCCGTGGGAAACATGGAGCGAAAGCCATCCATTGTCAAGAAAAGTTCATTTATAGTCACTCTTGCCTACAAAAGCCTTAATACTCGTTTTAAATGCCTTTATAATCCCATTATTGAAGTTATTTTGAATTGTTTTTATATTTTTTGATTAAAACAGATTCTAATTGATTGTTTGCCTCGGGAAACGTGGAGCGAAAACCATCCATTGTCAAGAAAAGATCATTTATAGTCACTCATGCCTAGAAAAGCTTTATTACTCGGTTTAAATGCCTTTATAATCCCATTATTGAATTTATTTTGAATTTTTTTTACATTTTTTGATTAAAACAGATTGTAATTGATTGTTTACCTCGGGAAACATGGAGCGAAAGCCATCCATAGTGAAGAAAAGTTCATTTATAGACACTTATGCCTAGAAAAGCCTTATTACTCGGTTTAAATGCCTTTATAATCCCGTTATTGAATTTATTTTGAATTGTTTTTACATTTTTTGATTAAAACAGATTGTAATTGATTGTTTGCCTCGGGAAACATGGAGCGAAAGCCATCCATAGTCAAGAAAAGTTCATTTATAGTCACTTATGCCTAGCAAAGCCTTATTACTCGGTTTAAATGCCTTTATAATCCCATTATTGAATTTATTTTGAATTGTTTTTATATTTTTTGATTAAAACAGATTGTAATTGATTGTTTGCCGTGGGAAACATGGAGCGAAAGCCATCCATTGTCAAGAAAAGTTCATTTATAGTCACTCATGCCTAGAAAAGCCTTATTACTCGGTTTAAATGCCTTTATAATCCCATTATTGAAGTTATTTTGAATTGTTTTTATATTTTTAGATTAAAACAGATTGTAATTGATTGTTTGCCGTGGGAAACATGGAGCGAAAGCCATCCATTGTCAAGAAAAGTTCATTTATAGCCACTCATGCCTAGAAAAGCCTTATTACTCGGTTTAAATGCCTTTATAATCCCATTATTGACGTTATTTTGAATTGTTTTTATATTTTTTGATTAAAACAGATTGTAATTGATTGTTTGTCGTGGGAAACATGGAGCGAAAGCCATCCATAGTCAAGAAAAGTTCATTTATAGTCACTTATGCCTAGCAAAGCCTTATTACTCGGTTTAAATGCCTTTATAATCCCATTATTGAATTTATTTTGAATTGTTTTTATATTTTTTTGATTAAAACAGATTGTAATTGATTGTTTGCCTCGGGAAACATGGAGCGAAAGCCATCCATTGTCAAGAAAAGATCATTTATAGCCACTCATGCCTAGAAAAGCCTTATTACTCGGTTTAAATGCCTTTATAATCTGATTATTGAATTTCTTTTGAATTGTTTTTACATTTTTTGATTAAAACAGATTGTAATTGATTGTTTGCCTCTGGAAACATGGAGCGAAAACCATCCATTGTCAAGAAAAGATCATTTATAGTCACTCATGCCTAGAAAAGCCTTATTACACGGTTTAAATGCCTTTATAATCCCATTATTGAATTTATCTTGAATTTTTTTTACATTTTTTGATTAAAATAGATTGTAATTGATTGTTTACCTCGGGAAACATGGAGCGAAAGCCATCCATAGTGAAGAAAAGTTCATTTATAGACACTTATGCCTAGCAAAGCCTTATTACTCGGTTTAAATGGCTTTATAATCCCATTATTGAATTTATTTTGAATTGTTTTTATATTTCTTGATTAAAACAGATTGTAATTGATTGTTTGCCGTGGGAAACATGGAGCGAAAGCCATCCATTGTCAAGAAAAGTTCATTTATAGTCACTCTTGCCTACAAAAGCCTTAATACTCGTTTTAAATGCCTTTATAATCCCATTATTGAAGTTATTTTGAATTGTTTTTATATTTTTTGATTAAAACAGATTCTAATTGATTGTTTGCCTCGGGAAACGTGGAGTGAAAGCCATCCATTGTCAAGAAAAGATCATTTATAGTCACTCATGCCTAGAAAAGCCTTATTACTCGGTTTAAATGCCTTTATAATCCCATTATTGAAGTTATTTTGAATTGTTTTTATATTTTTTGATTAAAACAGATTCTAATTGATTGTTTGCCTCGGGAAACGTGGAGTGAAAGCCATCCATTGTCAAGAAAAGATCATTTATAGTCACTCATGCCTAGAAAAGCCTTATTACTCGGTTTAAATGCCTTTATAATCCCATTATTGAAGTTATTTTGAATTGTTTTTATATTTTTTGATTAAAACAGATTCTAATTGATTGTTTGCCTCGGGAAACGTGGAGTGAAAGCCATCCATTGTCAAGAAAAGATCATTTATAGTCACTCATGCCTAGAAAAGCCTTATTACTCGGTTTACATTCCTTTATAATCGCATTATTGAATTTATTTTGAATTTTTTTTGCATTTTTTGATTAAAACAGATTGTAATTGATTGTTTGCCTCGGGAAACATGGAGCGAAAGCCATCCATAGTCAGGAAAAGTTCATTTATAGTCACTTATGCCTAGCAAAGCCTTATTACTCGGTTTAAATGCCTTTAGAATCCCATTATTGAATTTATTTTGAATTATTTTTACATTTTTTGATTAAAACAGATTGTAATTGACTGTTTGCCTCGGGAAACATGGAGCGAAAGCCATCTATTGTCAAGAAAAGATCATTTATAGCCACTCATGCCTAGAAAAGCCTTATTACTCGGTTTAAATGCCTTTATAATCCCATTATTGAATTTATTTTGAATTGTTTTTAAATTTTTTTATTAAAACAGATTGTAATTGATTGTTTGCCTCGGGAAACATGGAGCGAAAACCATCCATTGTCAAGAAAAGATCATTTATAGTCACTCATGCCTAGAAAAGCCTTATTACTCGGTTTAAATGCCTTTATAATCCCATTATTGAATTTATTTTGAATTGTTTTTACATTTTTTGATTAAAACAGATTGTAATTGATTGTTTACCTTGGGAAACATGGAGCGAAAGCCATCCATAGTCAAGAAAAGTTCATTTACAGTCACTTATGCCTAGCAAAGCCTTATTACTCGGTTTAAATGCCTTTATAATCCCATTATTGAATTTATTTTGAATTTTTTTTACATTTTTTGATTAAAACATATTGTAATTGATTGTTTGCCTCGGGAAACATGGAGCAAAACCCATCCATTGTCAAGAATAGATCATTTATAGTCACTCAAGCCTAGAAAAGCCTTATTACTCGGTTTAAATGCTTTTATAATCCCATTATTGAATTTATTTTGAATTGTTTTTACATTTTTTGATTAAAACAGATTGTAATTGATTGTTTGCCTCGGGAAACATGGAGCGAAAGCCATCCATTGTCCAGAAAAGTTCATTTATAGTCACTCATGCCTAGAAAAGCCTTATTACTCGGTTTAAATGCCTTTATAATCCCATTATTGAAGTTATTTTGAATTGTTTTTATATTTTTTGATTAAAACAGATTGTAATTGATTGTTTGCCTTGGGAAACATGGAGCGAAAGCCATCCATCGTCAAGAAAAGTTCATTTATAGTCACTCATGCCTAGAAAAGCCTTAATACTCGTTTTAAATGCTTTTATAATCCCATAATTGAATTTAATTTGTATCTTTTTACATTTTTTGATTAAAACAGATTCTAATTGATTGTTTGCCTCGGGAAACGTGGAGTGAAAGCCATCCATTGTCAAGAAAAGATCATTTATAGTCACTCATGCCTAGAAAAGCCTTATTACTCGGTTTAAATGCCTTTATAATCCCATTATTGAATTTATTTTGAATTTTTTTTACATTTTTTGATTAAAACATATTGTAATTGATTGTTTGCCTCGGGAAACATGGAGCGAAAGCCATCCATTGTCAAGAAAAGATCATTTATAGCCACTCATGCCTAGAAAAGCCTTATTACTCGGTTTAAATGCCTTTATAATCCCATTATTGAATTTATTTTGAATTTTTTTTAAATTTTTTGATTAAAACATATTGTAATTGATTGTTTGCCTCGGGAAACATGGAGCGAAAGCCATCCATTGTCAAGAAAAGATCATTTATAGCCACTCATGCCTAGAAAAGCCTTATTACTCGGTTTAAATGCCTTTATAATCCCATTATTGAATTTATTTTGAATTGTTTTTAAATTTTTTTATTAAAACAGATTGTAATTGATTGTTTGCCTCGGGAAACATGGAGCGAAAACCATCCATTGTCAAGAAAAGATCATTTATAGTCACTCATGCCTAGAAAAGCCTTATTACTCGGTTTAAATGCCTTTATAATCCCATTATTGAATTTATTTTGAATTTTTTTTACATTTTTTGATTAAAACATATTGTAATTGATTGTTTGCCTCGGGAAACATGGAGCGAAAGCCATCCATTGTCAAGAAAAGTTCATTTATAGTCACTCATGCCTAGAAAAGCCTTATTACTCGGTTTAAATGCCTTTATAATCCCATTATTGAAGTTATTTTGAATTGTTTTTATATTTTTTGATTAAAACAGATTGTAATTGATTGTTTGCCTTGGGAAACATGGAGCGAAAGCCATCCATCATCAAGAAAAGTTCATTTATAGTCACTCATGCCTAGAAAAGCCTTAATACTCGTTTTAAATGCTTTTATAATCCCATAATTGAATTTAATTTGAATCTTTTTACATTTTTTGATTAAAACAGATTCTAATTGATTGTTTGCCTCGGGAAACGTGGAGTGAAAGCCATCCATTGTCAAGAAAAGATCATTTATAGTCACTCATGCCTAGAAAAGCCTTATTACTCGGTTTAAATGCCTTTATAATCCCATTATTGAATTTATTTTGAATTTTTTTTAAATTTTTTGATTAAAAAATATTGTAATTGATTGTTTGCCTCGGGAAACATGGAGCGAAAGCCATCCATTTTCAAGAAAAGATCATTTATAGCCACTCATGCCTAGAAAAGCCTTATTACTCGGTTTAAATGCCTTTATAATCCCATTATTGAATTTATTTTGAATTTTTTTTTACATTTTTTGATTAAAACAAATTGTAATTGATTGTTTGCCTCGGGAAACATGGAGCAAAACCCATCCATTGTCAAGAATAGATCATTTATAGTCACTCAAGCCTAGAAAAACCTTATTACTCGGTTTAAATGCTTTTACAATCCCATTATTGAATTTATTTTGAATTGTTTTTACATTTTTTGATTAAAACAGATTGTAATTGATTGTTTGCCTCGGGAAACATGGAGCGAAAGCCATCCATTGTCAAGAAAAGTTCATTTACAGTCACTCATGCCTAGAAAAGCCTTATTACTCGGTTTAAATGCCTTTATAATCCCATTATTGAAGTTATTTTGAATTGTTTTTATATTTTTTGATTAAAACAGATTGTAATTGATTGTTTGCCTTGGGAAACATGGAGCGAAAGCCATCCATCGTCAAGAAAAGTTCATTTATAGTCACTCATGCCTAGAAAAGCCTTAATACTCGTTTTAAATGCTTTTATAATCCCATAATTGAATTTAATTTGAATCTTTTTACATTTTTTGATTAAAACAGATTCTAATTGATTGTTTGCCTCGGGAAACGTGGAGTGAAAGCCATCCATTGTCAAGAAAAGATCATTTATAGTCACTCATGCCTAGAAAAGCCTTATTACTCGGTTTAAATGCCTTTATAATCCCATTATTGAATTTATTTTGAATTGTTTTTACATTTTTTGATTAAAAGAGATTGTAATTGATTGTTTGCCTCGGGAAACATGGAGCGAAATCCATCCATTGTCAAGAAAAGATCATTTATAGCCACTCATGCCTAGAAAAGCCTTACTACTCGGTTTAAATGCCTTTATAATCCCATTATTGAATTTATTTGGAATTGTTTTTACATTTTTTGATTAAAACAGATTGTAATTGATTGTTTGCCTCTGGAAACATGGAGCGAAAACCATCCATTGTCAAGAAAAGATCATTTATAGTCACTCATGCCTAGAAAAGCCTTATTACACGGTTTAAATGCCTTTATAATCCCATTATTGAATTTATCTTGAATTTTTTTTACATTTTTTGATTAAAACAGATTGTAATTGATTGTTTACCTCGGGAAACATGGAGCGAAAGCCATCCATAGTCAAGAAAAGTTCATTGATAGTCACTTATGCCTAGCAAAGCCTTATTACTCGGTTTAAATGCCTTTATAATCCCATTATTGAATTTATTTTGAATTGTTTTTATATTTTTTGATTAAAACAGATTGTAATTAATTGTTTGCCGTGGGAAACATGGAGCGAAAGCCATCCATTGTCAAGAAAAGTTCATTTATAGTCACTCATGCCTAGAAAAGCCTTATTACTCGGTTTAAATGCCTTTATAATCCCATTGTTGAAGTTATTTTGAATTGTTTTTATATTTTTTGATTAAAACATATTGTAATTGATTGTTTGCCGTGGGAAACATGGAGCGAAAGCCATCCATTGTCAAGAAAAGATCATTTATAGTCACTCATGCCTAGAAAAGCCTTATTACTCGGTTTAAATGCCTTTATAATCCCATTATTGAAGTTATTTTGAATTGTTTTTATATTTTTTGATTAAAACAGATTGTAATTGATTGTTTGCCGTGGGAAACATGGAGCGAAAGCCATCCATAGTCAAGAAAAGTTCATTTATAGTCACTTATGCCTAGCAAAGCCTTATTACTCGGTTTAAATGCCTTTATAATCCCATTATTGAATTTATTTTGAATTGTTTTTACATTTTTTGATTAAAACAGATTGTAATTGATTGTTTGCCTCGGGAAACATGGAGCGAAAGCCATCCATTGTCAAGAAAAGATCATTTATAGCCACTCATGCCTAGAAAAGCCTTATTACTCGGTTTAAATGCCTTTATAATCTCATTATTGAATTTATTTTGAATTGCTTTTACATTTTTTGATTAAAACATATTGTAATTGATTATTTGCCTCTGGAAACATGGAGTGAAAACCATCCATTGTCAAGAAAAGATCATTTATAGTCACTCATGCCTAGAAAAGCCTTATTACTCGGTTTAAATGCCTTTATAATCCCATTATTGAATTTATTTTGAATTTTTTTTACATTTTTTGATTAAAACATATTGTAATTGATTGTTTGCCTCGGGAAACATGGAGCGAAAGCCATCCATTGTCAAGAAAAGTTCATTTATAGCCACTCATGCCTAGAAAAGCCTTATTACTCGGTTTAAATGCCTTTATAATCCCATTATTGAATTTATTTTGAATTTTTTTTAAATTTTTTGATTAAAACATATTGTAATTGATTGTTTGCCTCGGGAAACATGGAGCGAAAGCCATCCATTGTCAAGAAAAGATCATTTATAGCCACTCATGCCTAGAAAAGCCTTATTACTCGGTTTAAATGCCTTTATAATCCCATTATTGAATTTATTTTGAATTGTTTTTAAATTTTTTTATTAAAACAGATTGTAATTGATTGTTTGCCTCGGGAAACATGGAGCGAAAACCATCCATTGTCAAGAAAAGATCATTTATAGTCACTCATGCCTAGAAAAGCCTTATTACTCGGTTTAAATGCCTTTATAATCCCATTATTGAATTTATTTTGAATTTTTTTTACATTTTTTGATTAAAACATATTGTAATTGATTGTTTGCCTCGGGAAACATGGAGCGAAAGCCATCCATTGTCAAGAAAAGTTCATTTATAGTCACTCATGCCTAGAAAAGCCTTATTACTCGGTTTAAATGCCTTTATAATCCCATTATTGAAGTTATTTTGAATTGTTTTTATATTTTTTGATTAAAACAGATTGTAATTGATTGTTTGCCTTGGGAAACATGGAGCGAAAGCCATCCATCATCAAGAAAAGTTCATTTATAGTCACTCATGCCTAGAAAAGCCTTAATACTCGTTTTAAATGCTTTTATAATCCCATAATTGAATTTAATTTGAATCTTTTTACATTTTTTGATTAAAACAGATTCTAATTGATTGTTTGCCTCGGGAAACGTGGAGTGAAAGCCATCCATTGTCAAGAAAAGATCATTTATAGTCACTCATGCCTAGAAAAGCCTTATTACTCGGTTTAAATGCCTTTATAATCCCATTATTGAATTTATTTTGAATTTTTTTTAAATTTTTTGATTAAAAAATATTGTAATTGATTGTTTGCCTCGGGAAACATGGAGCGAAAGCCATCCATTTTCAAGAAAAGATCATTTATAGCCACTCATGCCTAGAAAAGCCTTATTACTCGGTTTAAATGCCTTTATAATCCCATTATTGAATTTATTTTGAATTTTTTTTTACATTTTTTGATTAAAACAAATTGTAATTGATTGTTTGCCTCGGGAAACATGGAGCAAAACCCATCCATTGTCAAGAATAGATCATTTATAGTCACTCAAGCCTAGAAAAACCTTATTACTCGGTTTAAATGCTTTTACAATCCCATTATTGAATTTATTTTGAATTGTTTTTACATTTTTTGATTAAAACAGATTGTAATTGATTGTTTGCCTCGGGAAACATGGAGCGAAAGCCATCCATTGTCAAGAAAAGTTCATTTACAGTCACTCATGCCTAGAAAAGCCTTATTACTCGGTTTAAATGCCTTTATAATCCCATTATTGAAGTTATTTTGAATTGTTTTTATATTTTTTGATTAACACAGATTGTAATTGATTGTTTGCCTTGGGAAACATGGAGCGAAAGCCATCCATCGTCAAGAAAAGTTCATTTATAGTCACTCATGCCTAGAAAAGCCTTAATACTCGTTTTAAATGCTTTTATAATCCCATAATTGAATTTAATTTGAATCTTTTTACATTTTTTGATTAAAACAGATTCTAATTGATTGTTTGCCTCGGGAAACGTGGAGTGAAAGCCATCCATTGTCAAGAAAAGATCATTTATAGTCACTCATGCCTAGAAAAGCCTTATTACTCGGTTTAAATGCCTTTATAATCCCATTATTGAATTTATTTTGAATTGTTTTTACATTTTTTGATTAAAAGAGATTGTAATTGATTGTTTGCCTCGGGAAACATGGAGCGAAATCCATCCATTGTCAAGAAAAGATCATTTATAGCCACTCATGCCTAGAAAAGCCTTACTACTCGGTTTAAATGCCTTTATAATCCCATTATTGAATTTATTTGGAATTGTTTTTACATTTTTTGATTAAAACAGATTGTAATTGATTGTTTGCCTCTGGAAACATGGAGCGAAAACCATCCATTGTCAAGAAAAGATCATTTATAGTCACTCATGCCTAGAAAAGCCTTATTACACGGTTTAAATGCCTTTATAATCCCATTATTGAATTTATCTTGAATTTTTTTTACATTTTTTGATTAAAACAGATTGTAATTGATTGTTTACCTCGGGAAACATGGAGCGAAAGCCATCCATAGTCAAGAAAAGTTCATTGATAGTCACTTATGCCTAGCAAAGCCTTATTACTCGGTTTAAATGCCTTTATAATCCCATTATTGAATTTATTTTGAATTGTTTTTATATTTTTTGATTAAAACAGATTGTAATTAATTGTTTGCCGTGGGAAACATGGAGCGAAAGCCATCCATTGTCAAGAAAAGTTCATTTATAGTCACTCATGCCTAGAAAAGCCTTATTACTCGGTTTAAATGCCTTTATAATCCCATTGTTGAAGTTATTTTGAATTGTTTTTATATTTTTTGATTAAAACATATTGTAATTGATTGTTTGCCGTGGGAAACATGGAGCGAAAGCCATCCATTGTCAAGAAAAGATCATTTATAGTCACTCATGCCTAGAAAAGCCTTATTACTCGGTTTAAATGCCTTTATAATCCCATTATTGAAGTTATTTTGAATTGTTTTTATATTTTTTGATTAAAACAGATTGTAATTGATTGTTTGCCGTGGGAAACATGGAGCGAAAGCCATCCATAGTCAAGAAAAGTTCATTTATAGTCACTTATGCCTAGCAAAGCCTTATTACTCGGTTTAAATGCCTTTATAATCCCATTATTGAATTTATTTTGAATTGTTTTTACATTTTTTGATTAAAACAGATTGTAATTGATTGTTTGCCTCGGGAAACATGGAGCGAAAGCCATCCATTGTCAAGAAAAGATCATTTATAGCCACTCATGCCTAGAAAAGCCTTATTACTCGGTTTAAATGCCTTTATAATCTCATTATTGAATTTATTTTGAATTGCTTTTACATTTTTTGATTAAAACATATTGTAATTGATTATTTGCCTCTGGAAACATGGAGTGAAAACCATCCATTGTCAAGAAAAGATCATTTATAGTCACTCATGCCTAGAAAAGCCTTATTACTCGGTTTAAATGCCTTTATAATCCCATTATTGAATTTATTTTGAATTTTTTTTACATTTTTTGATTAAAACATATTGTAATTGATTGTTTGCCTCGGGAAACATGGAGCGAAAGCCATCCATTGTCAAGAAAAGTTCATTTATAGCCACTCATGCCTAGAAAAGCCTTATTACTCGGTTTAAATGCCTTTATAATCCCATTATTGAATTTATTTTGAATTTTTTTTAAATTTTTTGATTAAAACATATTGTAATTGATTGTTTGCCTCGGGAAACATGGAGCGAAAGCCATCCATTGTCAAGAAAAGATCATTTATAGCCACTCATGCCTAGAAAAGCCTTATTACTCGGTTTAAATGCCTTTATAATCCCATTATTGAATTTATTTTGAATTGTTTTTAAATTTTTTTATTAAAACAGATTGTAATTGATTGTTTGCCTCGGGAAACATGGAGCGAAAACCATCCATTGTCAAGAAAAGATCATTTATAGTCACTCATGCCTAGAAAAGCCTTATTACTCGGTTTAAATGCCTTTATAATCCCATTATTGAATTTATTTTGAATTTTTTTTACATTTTTTGATTAAAACATATTGTAATTGATTGTTTGCCTCGGGAAACATGGAGCGAAAGCCATCCATTGTCAAGAAAAGTTCATTTATAGTCACTCATGCCTAGAAAAGCCTTATTACTCGGTTTAAATGCCTTTATAATCCCATTATTGAAGTTATTTTGAATTGTTTTTATATTTTTTGATTAAAACAGATTGTAATTGATTGTTTGCCTTGGGAAACATGGAGCGAAAGCCATCCATCATCAAGAAAAGTTCATTTATAGTCACTCATGCCTAGAAAAGCCTTAATACTCGTTTTAAATGCTTTTATAATCCCATAATTGAATTTAATTTGAATCTTTTTACATTTTTTGATTAAAACAGATTCTAATTGATTGTTTGCCTCGGGAAACGTGGAGTGAAAGCCATCCATTGTCAAGAAAAGATCATTTATAGTCACTCATGCCTAGAAAAGCCTTATTACTCGGTTTAAATGCCTTTATAATCCCATTATTGAATTTATTTTGAATTTTTTTTAAATTTTTTGATTAAAAAATATTGTAATTGATTGTTTGCCTCGGGAAACATGGAGCGAAAGCCATCCATTTTCAAGAAAAGATCATTTATAGCCACTCATGCCTAGAAAAGCCTTATTACTCGGTTTAAATGCCTTTATAATCCCATTATTGAATTTATTTTGAATTTTTTTTTACATTTTTTGATTAAAACAAATTGTAATTGATTGTTTGCCTCGGGAAACATGGAGCAAAACCCATCCATTGTCAAGAATAGATCATTTATAGTCACTCAAGCCTAGAAAAACCTTATTACTCGGTTTAAATGCTTTTACAATCCCATTATTGAATTTATTTTGAATTGTTTTTACATTTTTTGATTAAAACAGATTGTAATTGATTGTTTGCCTCGGGAAACATGGAGCGAAAGCCATCCATTGTCAAGAAAAGTTCATTTACAGTCACTCATGCCTAGAAAAGCCTTATTACTCGGTTTAAATGCCTTTATAATCCCATTATTGAAGTTATTTTGAATTGTTTTTATATTTTTTGATTAAAACAGATTGTAATTGATTGTTTGCCTTGGGAAACATGGAGCGAAAGCCATCCATCGTCAAGAAAAGTTCATTTATAGTCACTCATGCCTAGAAAAGCCTTAATACTCGTTTTAAATGCTTTTATAATCCCATAATTGAATTTAATTTGAATCTTTTTACATTTTTTGATTAAAACAGAATCTAATTGATTGTTTGCCTCGGGAAACGTGGAGTGAAAGCCATCCATTGTCAAGAAAAGATCATTTATAGTCACTCATGCCTAGAAAAGCCTTATTACTCGGTTTAAATGCCTTTATAATCCCATTATTGAATTTATTTTGAATTGTTTTTACATTTTTTGATTAAAAGAGATTGTAATTGATTGTTTGCCTCGGGAAACATGGAGCGAAATCCATCCATTGTCAAGAAAAGATCATTTATAGCCACTCATGCCTAGAAAAGCCTTACTACTCGGTTTAAATGCCTTTATAATCCCATTATTGAATTTATTTGGAATTGTTTTTACATTTTTTGATTAAAACAGATTGTAATTGATTGTTTGCCTCTGGAAACATGGAGCGAAAACCATCCATTGTCAAGAAAAGATCATTTATAGTCACTCATGCCTAGAAAAGCCTTATTACACGGTTTAAATGCCTTTATAATCCCATTATTGAATTTATCTTGAATTTTTTTTACATTTTTTGATTAAAACAGATTGTAATTGATTGTTTACCTCGGGAAACATGGAGCGAAAGCCATCCATAGTCAAGAAAAGTTCATTGATAGTCACTTATGCCTAGCAAAGCCTTATTACTCGGTTTAAATGCCTTTATAATCCCATTATTGAATTTATTTTGAATTGTTTTTATATTTTTTGATTAAAACAGATTGTAATTAATTGTTTGCCGTGGGAAACATGGAGCGAAAGCCATCCATTGTCAAGAAAAGTTCATTTATAGTCACTCATGCCTAGAAAAGCCTTATTACTCGGTTTAAATGCCTTTATAATCCCATTGTTGAAGTTATTTTGAATTGTTTTTATATTTTTTGATTAAAACATATTGTAATTGATTGTTTGCCGTGGGAAACATGGAGCGAAAGCCATCCATTGTCAAGAAAAGATCATTTATAGTCACTCATGCCTAGAAAAGCCTTATTACTTGGTTTAAATGCCTTTATAATCCCATTATTGAAGTTATTTTGAATTGTTTTTATATTTTTTGATTAAAACAGATTGTAATTGATTGTTTGCCGTGGGAAACATGGAGCGAAAGCCATCCATAGTCAAGAAAAGTTCATTTATAGTCACTTATGCCTAGCAAAGCCTTATTAC
Organism: Theobroma cacao; assembly: GCF_053813885.1. Classification (NCBI taxonomy): domain Eukaryota; kingdom Viridiplantae; phylum Streptophyta; class Magnoliopsida; order Malvales; family Malvaceae; genus Theobroma; species Theobroma cacao. Next base: position 27,229,953 of record NC_142645.1, on the reverse strand, counting down.
TCGGTTTAAATGCCTTTATAATCCCATTATTGAATTTATTTTGAATTGTTTTTACATTTTTTGATTAAAACAGATTGTAATTGATTGTTTGCCTCGGGAAACATGGAGCGAAAGCCATCCATTGTCAAGAAAAGATCATTTATAGCCACTCATGCCTAGAAAAGCCTTATTACTCGGTTTAAATGCCTTTATAATCTCATTATTGAATTTATTTTGAATTGCTTTTACATTTTTTGATTAAAACATATTGTAATTGATTATTTGCCTCTGGAAACATGGAGTGAAAACCATCCATTGTCAAGAAAAGATCATTTATAGTCACTCATGCCTAGAAAAGCCTTATTACTCGGTTTAAATGCCTTTATAATCCCATTATTGAATTTATTTTGAATTTTTTTTACATTTTTTGATTAAAACATATTGTAATTGATTGTTTGCCTCGGGAAACATGGAGCGAAAGCCATCCATTGTCAAGAAAAGTTCATTTATAGTCACTCATGCCTAGAAAAGCCTTATTACTCGGTTTAAATGCCTTTATAATCCCATTATTGAAGTTATTTTGAATTGTTTTTATATTTTTTGATTAAAACAGATTGTAATTGATTGTTTGCCTTGGGAAACATGGAGCGAAAGCCATCCATCATCAAGAAAAGTTCATTTATAGTCACTCATGCCTAGAAAAGCCTTAATACTCGTTTTAAATGCTTTTATAATCCCATAATTGAATTTAATTTGAATCTTTTTACATTTTTTGATTAAAACAGATTCTAATTGATTGTTTGCCTCGGGAAACGTGGAGTGAAAGCCATCCATTGTCAAGAAAAGATCATTTATAGTCACTCATGCCTAGAAAAGCCTTATTACTCGGTTTAAATGCCTTTATAATCCCATTATTGAATTTATTTTGAATTTTTTTTATATTTTTTGATTAAAAAATATTGTAATTGATTGTTTGCCTCGGGAAACATGGAGCGAAAGCCATCCATTTTCAAGAAAAGATCATTTATAGCCACTCATGCCTAGAAAAGCCTTATTACTCGGTTTAAATGCCTTTATAATCCCATTATTGAATTTATTTTGAATTTTTTTTTACATTTTTTGATTAAAACAAATTGTAATTGATTGTTTGCCTCGGGAAACATGGAGCAAAACCCATCCATTGTCAAGAATAGATCATTTATAGTCACTCAAGCCTAGAAAAACCTTATTACTCGGTTTAAATGCTTTTACAATCCCATTATTGAATTTATTTTGAATTGTTTTTACATTTTTTGATTAAAACAGATTGTAATTGATTGTTTGCCTCGGGAAACATGGAGCGAAAGCCATCCATTGTCAAGAAAAGTTCATTTACAGTCACTCATGCCTAGAAAAGCCTTATTACTCGGTTTAAATGCCTTTATAATCCCATTATTGAAGTTATTTTGAATTGTTTTTATATTTTTTGATTAAAACAGATTGTAATTGATTGTTTGCCTTGGGAAACATGGAGCGAAAGCCATCCATCGTCAAGAAAAGTTCATTTATAGTCACTCATGCCTAGAAAAGCCTTAATACTCGTTTTAAATGCTTTTATAATCCCATAATTGAATTTAATTTGAATCTTTTTACATTTTTTGATTAAAACAGAATCTAATTGATTGTTTGCCTCGGGAAACGTGGAGTGAAAGCCATCCATTGTCAAGAAAAGATCATTTATAGTCACTCATGCCTAGAAAAGCCTTATTACTCGGTTTAAATGCCTTTATAATCCCATTATTGAATTTATTTTGAATTGTTTTTACATTTTTTGATTAAAAGAGATTGTAATTGATTGTTTGCCTCGGGAAACATGGAGCGAAATCCATCCATTGTCAAGAAAAGATCATTTATAGCCACTCATGCCTAGAAAAGCCTTACTACTCGGTTTAAATGCCTTTATAATCCCATTATTGAATTTATTTGGAATTGTTTTTACATTTTTTGATTAAAACAGATTGTAATTGATTGTTTGCCTCTGGAAACATGGAGCGAAAACCATCCATTGTCAAGAAAAGATCATTTATAGTCACTCATGCCTAGAAAAGCCTTATTACACGGTTTAAATGCCTTTATAATCCCATTATTGAATTTATCTTGAATTTTTTTTACATTTTTTGATTAAAACAGATTGTAATTGATTGTTTACCTCGGGAAACATGGAGCGAAAGCCATCCATAGTCAAGAAAAGTTCATTGATAGTCACTTATGCCTAGCAAAGCCTTATTACTCGGTTTAAATGCCTTTATAATCCCATTATTGAATTTATTTTGAATTGTTTTTATATTTTTTGATTAAAACAGATTGTAATTAATTGTTTGCCGTGGGAAACATGGAGCGAAAGCCATCCATTGTCAAGAAAAGTTCATTTATAGTCACTCATGCCTAGAAAAGCCTTATTACTCGGTTTAAATGCCTTTATAATCCCATTGTTGAAGTTATTTTGAATTGTTTTTATATTTTTTGATTAAAACATATTGTAATTGATTGTTTGCCGTGGGAAACATGGAGCGAAAGCCATCCATTGTCAAGAAAAGATCATTTATAGTCACTCATGCCTAGAAAAGCCTTATTACTTGGTTTAAATGCCTTTATAATCCCATTATTGAAGTTATTTTGAATTGTTTTTATATTTTTTGATTAAAACAGATTGTAATTGATTGTTTGCCGTGGGAAACATGGAGCGAAAGCCATCCATAGTCAAGAAAAGTTCATTTATAGTCACTTATGCCTAGCAAAGCCTTATTACTCGGTTTAAATGCCTTTATAATCCCATTATTGAATTTATTTTGAATTGTTTTTACATTTTTTGATTAAAACAGATTGTAATTGATTGTTTGCCTCGGGAAACATGGAGCGAAAGCCATCCATTGTCATGAAAAGATCATTTATAGCCACTCATGCCTAGAAAAGCCTTATTACTCGGTTTAAATGCCTTTATAATCTCATTATTGAATTTATTTTGAATTGCTTTTACATTTTTTGATTAAAACATATTGTAATTGATTATTTGCCTCTGGAAACATGGAGTGAAAACCATCCATTGTCAAGAAAAGATCATTTATAGTCACTCATGCCTAGAAAAGCCTTATTACTCGGTTTAAATGCCTTTATCATCCCATTATTGAATTTATTTTGAATTTTTTTTACATTTTTTGATTAAAACATATTGTAATTGATTGTTTGCCTCGGGAAACATGGAGCGAAAGCCATCCATTGTCAAGAAAAGTTCATTTATAGTCACTCATGCCTAGAAAAGCCTTATTACTCGGTTTAAATGCCTTTATAATCCCATTATTGAAGTTATTTTGAATTGTTTTTATATTTTTTGATTAAAACAGATTGTAATTGATTGTTTGCCTTGGGAAACATGGAGCGAAAGCCATCCATCATCAAGAAAAGTTCATTTATAGTCACTCATGCCTAGAAAAGCCTTAATACTCGTTTTAAATGCTTTTATAATCCCATAATTGAATTTAATTTGAATCTTTTTACATTTTTTGATTAAAACAGATTCTAATTGATTGTTTGCCTCGGGAAACGTGGAGTGAAAGCCATCCATTGTCAAGAAAAGATCATTTATAGTCACTCATGCCTAGAAAAGCCTTATTACTCGGTTTAAATGCCTTTATAATCCCATTATTGAATTTATTTTGAATTTTTTTTAAATTTTTTGATTAAAAAATATTGTAATTGATTGTTTGCCTCGGGAAACATGGAGCGAAAGCCATCCATTTTCAAGAAAAGATCATTTATAGCCACTCATGCCTAGAAAAGCCTTATTACTCGGTTTAAATGCCTTTATAATCCCATTATTGAATTTATTTTGAATTTTTTTTTACATTTTTTGATTAAAACAAATTGTAATTGATTGTTTGCCTCGGGAAACATGGAGCAAAACCCATCCATTGTCAAGAATAGATCATTTATAGTCACTCAAGCCTAGAAAAACCTTATTACTCGGTTTAAATGCTTTTACAATCCCATTATTGAATTTATTTTGAATTGTTTTTACATTTTTTGATTAAAACAGATTGTAATTGATTGTTTGCCTCGGGAAACATGGAGCGAAAGCCATCCATTGTCAAGAAAAGTTCATTTACAGTCACTCATGCCTAGAAAAGCCTTATTACTCGGTTTAAATGCCTTTATAATCCCATTATTGAAGTTATTTTGAATTGTTTTTATATTTTTTGATTAAAACAGATTGTAATTGATTGTTTGCCTTGGGAAACATGGAGCGAAAGCCATCCATCGTCAAGAAAAGTTCATTTATAGTCACTCATGCCTAGAAAAGCCTTAATACTCGTTTTAAATGCTTTTATAATCCCATAATTGAATTTAATTTGAATCTTTTTACATTTTTTGATTAAAACAGATTCTAATTGATTGTTTGCCTCGGGAAACGTGGAGTGAAAGCCATCCATTGTCAAGAAAAGATCATTTATAGTCACTCATGCCTAGAAAAGCCTTATTACTCGGTTTAAATGCCTTTATAATCCCATTATTGAATTTATTTTGAATTGTTTTTACATTTTTTGATTAAAAGAGATTGTAATTGATTGTTTGCCTCGGGAAACATGGAGCGAAATCCATCCATTGTCAAGAAAAGATCATTTATAGCCACTCATGCCTAGAAAAGCCTTACTACTCGGTTTAAATGCCTTTATAATCCCATTATTGAATTTATTTTGAATTGTTTTTACATTTTTTGATTAAAACAGATTGTAATTGATTGTTTGCCTCTGGAAACATGGAGCGAAAACCATCCATTGTCAAGAAAAGATCATTTATAGTCACTCATGCCTAGAAAAGCCTTATTACACGGTTTAAATGCCTTTATAATCCCATTATTGAATTTATCTTGAATTTTTTTTACATTTTTTGATTAAAACAGATTGTAATTGATTGTTTACATCGGGAAACATGGAGCGAAAGCCATCCATAGTCAAGAAAAGTTCATTGATAGTCACTTATGCCTAGCAAAGCCTTATTACTCGGTTTAAATGCCTTTATAATCCCATTATTGAATTTATTTTGAATTGTTTTTATATTTTTTGATTAAAACAGATTGTAATTAATTGTTTGCCGTGGGAAACATGGAGCGAAAGCCATCCATTGTCAAGAAAAGTTCATTTATAGTCACTCATGCCTAGAAAAGCCTTATTACTCGGTTTAAATGCCTTTATAATCCCATTGTTGAAGTTATTTTGAATTGTTTTTATATTTTTTGATTAAAACATATTGTAATTGATTGTTTGCCGTGGGAAACATGGAGCGAAAGCCATCCATTGTCAAGAAAAGATCATTTATAGTCACTCATGCCTAGAAAAGCCTTATTACTCGGTTTAAATGCCTTTATAATCCCATTATTGAAGTTATTTTGAATTGTTTTTATATTTTTTGATTAAAACAGATTGTAATTGATTGTTTGCCGTGGGAAACATGGAGCGAAAGCCATCCATAGTCAAGAAAAGTTCATTTATAGTCACTTATGCCTAGCAAAGCCTTATTACTCGGTTTAAATGCCTTTATAATCCCATTATTGAATTTATTTTGAATTGTTTTTACATTTTTTGATTAAAACAGATTGTAATTGATTGTTTGCCTCGGGAAACATGGAGCGAAAGCCATCCATTGTCAAGAAAAGATCATTTATAGCCACTCATGCCTAGAAAAGCCTTATTACTCGGTTTAAATGCCTTTATAATCTCATTATTGAATTTATTTTGAATTGCTTTTACATTTTTTGATTAAAACAGATTGTAATTGATTATTTGCCTCTGGAAACATGGAGCGAAAACCATCCATTGTCAAGAAAAGATCATTTATAGTCACTCATGCATAGAAAAGCCTTATTACACGGTTTAAATGCCTTTATAATCCCATTATTGAATTTATCTTGAATTTTTTTTACATTTTTTGATTAAAACAGATTGTAATTGATTGTTTACCTCGGGAAACATGGAGCGAAAGCCATCCATAGTCAAGAAAAGTTCATTTATAGCCACTTATGCCTAGCAAAGCCTTATTACTCGGTTTAAATGCCTTTATAATCCCATTATTGAATTTATTTTCAATTGTTTTTACATTTTTTGATTAAAACATGTTGTAATTGATTGTTTGCCTCGGGAAACATGGAGCGAAAGCCATCCATTGTCAAGAAAAGTTCATTTATAGTCACTTATGCCTAGCAAAGCCTTATTACTCGGTTTAAATGCCTTTATAATCCCATTATTGAATTTGTTTTGAATTGTTTTTACATTTTTTGATTAAAACAGATTGTAATTGATTGTTTGCCTCGGGAAACATGGAGCGAAAGCCATCCATTGTCAAGAAAAGTTCATTTATAGTCACTCATGCCTAGAAAAGCCTTATTACTCGGTTTAAATGCCTTTATAATCCCATTGTTGAAGTTATTTTGAATTTTTTTTTATATTTTTTGATTAAAACAGATTGTAATTGATTGTTTGCCTTGGGAAACATGGAGCGAAGGCCATCCATCGTCAAGAAAAGTTCATTTATAGTCACTCATGCCTAGAAAAGCCTTAATACTCGTTTTAAATGCTTTTATAATCCCATAATTGAATTTAATTTGAATCTTTTTACATTTTTTGATTAAAACAGATTCTAATTGATTGTTTGCCTCGGGAAACGTGGAGTGAAAGCCATCCATTGTCAAGAAAAGATCATTTATAGTCACTCATGCCTAGAAAAGCCTTATTACTCGGTTTAAATGCCTTTATAATCCCATTATTGAATTTATTTTGAATTGTTTTTACATTTTTTGATTAAAACAGATTGTAATTGATTGTTTGCCTCGGGAAACATGGAGCGAAAGCCATCCATTGTCAAGAAAAGTTCATTTATAGCCACTCATGCCTAGAAAAGCCTTATTACTCGGTTTAAATGCCTTTATAATCCCATTATTGAATTTATTTTGAATTGTTTTTACATTTTTTGATTAAAACAGATTGTAATTGATTGTTTGCCACTGGAAACATGGAGCGAAAACCATCCATTGTAAAGAAAAGATCATTTATAGTCACTCATGCCTAGAAAAGCCTTATTACACGGTTTAAATGCCTTTATAATCCCATTATTGAATTTATCTTGAATTTTTTTTACATTTTTTGATTAAAACAGATTGTAATTGATTGTTTACCTCGGGAAACATGGAGCGAAAGCCATCCATAGTCAAGAAAAGTTCATTTATAGTCACTTATGCCTAGCAAAATCTAATTACTCGGGTTAAATGCCTTTATAATCCCATTATTGAATTTATTTTGAATTGTTTTTATATTTTTTGATTAAAACATATTGTAATTGATTGTTTGCCGTGGGAAACATGGAGCGAAAGCCATCCATTGTCAAGAAAAGTTCATTTATAGTCACTCATGCCTAGAAAAGCCTTATTACTCGGTTTAAATGCCTTTATAATCCCATTGTTGAAGTTATTTTGAATTGTTTTTATATTTTTTGATTAAAACAGATTGTAATTGATTGTTTGCCGTGGGAAACATGGAGCGAAAGCCATCCATTGTCAAGAAAAGATCATTTATATTCACTCATGCCTAGAAAAGCCTTATTACTCGGTTTAAATGCCTTTATAATCCCATTATTGAAGTTATTTTGAATTGTTTTTATATTTTTTGATTAAAACAGATTGTAATTGATTGTTTGCCGTGGGAAACATGGAGCGAAAGCCATCCATAGTCAAGAAAAGTTCATTTATAGTCACTTATGCCTAGCAAAGCCTTATTACTTAGTTTAAATGCCTTTATAATCCCATTATTGAATTTATTTTGAATTGTTTTTACATTTTTTGATTAAAACAGATTGTAATTGATTGTTTGCCTCTGGAAACATGGAGCGAAAACCATCCATTGTCAAGAAAAGATCATTTATAGTCACTCATGCCTAGAAAAGCCTTATTACACGGTTTAAATGCCTTTATAATCCCATTATTGAATTTATCTTGAATTTTTTTTATATTTTTTGATTAAAACAGATTGAAATTGATTGTTTACCTCGGGAAACATGGAGCGAAAGCCATCCATAGTCAAGAAAAGTTCATTTATAGTCACTTATGCCTAGCAAAGCCTTATTACTCGGTTTAAATGCCTTTATAATCCCATTATTGAATTTATTTTGAATTGTTTTTATATTTTTTGATTAAAACAGATTGTAATTGATTGTTTGCCGTGGGAAAATGGAGCGAAAGCCATCCATTGTCAAGAAAAGTTCATTTATAGTCCCTCATGCCTAGAAAAGCCTTATTACTCGGTTTAAATGCCTTTATAATCCCATTATTGAAGTTATTTTGAATTGTTTTTATATTTTTTGATTAAAACAGATTGTAATTGATTGTTTGCCTTGGGAAACATGGAGTGAAACCCATCCATCGTCAAGAAAAGTTCATTTATAGTCACTCATGCCTACAAAAGCCTTAATACTCGTTTTAAATGCCTTTATAATCCCATTATTGAAGTTATTTTGAATTGTTTTTATATTTTTTGATTAAAACAGATTCTAATTGATTGTTTGCCACGGGAAACGTGGAGTGAAAGCCATCCATTGTCAAGAAAAGATCATTTATAGTCACTCATGCCTAGAAAAGCCTTATTACTCGGTTTAAATGCTTTTATAATCCCATTATTGAATTTATTTTGAATTTTTTTTACATTTTTTGATTAAAACAGATTGTAATTGATTGTTTGCCTCGGGAAACATGGAGCGAAAGCCATCCATTGTCAAGAAAAGATCATTTATAGTCACTCATGCCTAGAAAAGCCTTATTACTCGGTTTAAATGCCTTTATAATCCCATTATTGAATTTATTTTGAATTTTTTTTTACATTTTTTGATTAAAACATATTGTAATTGATTGTTTGCCTCGGGAAATATGGAGCGAAACCCATCCATTTTCAAGAAAAGATCATTTATAGTCACTCATGCCTAGTAAGGCCTTATTACTCGGTTTAAATGCCTTTATAATCCCATTATTGAATTTATTTTGAATTGTTTTTACATTTTTTGATTAAAACAGATTGTAATTGATTGTTTGCCTCGGGAAACATGGAGCAAAAGCCATCCATTGTCAAGAAAAGTTCATTTATAGTCACTCATGCCTAGAAAAGCCTTATTACTCGGTTTAAATGCCTTTATAATCCCATTATTGAAGTTATTTTGAATTGTTTTTATATTTTTTGATTAAAACAGATTGTAATTGATTGTTTGCCTTGGGAAACATGGAGCGAAAGCCATCCATCGTCAAGAAAAGTTCATTTATAGTCACTCATGCCTAGAAAAGCCTTAATACTCGTTTTAAATGCTTTTATAATCCCATAATTGAATTTAATTTGAATCTTTTTACATTTTTTGATTAAAACAGATTCTAATTGATTGTTGGCCTCGGGAAACGTGGAGTGAAAGCCATCCATTGTCAAGAAAAGATCATTTATAGTCACTCATGCCTAGAAAAGCCTTATTACTCGGTTTAAATGCCTTTATAATCCCATTATTGAATTTATTTTGAATTTTTTTTAAATTTTTTGATTAAAACATATTGTAATTGATTGTTTGCCTCGGGAAACATGGAGCGAAAGCCATCCATTGTCAAGAAAAGTTCATTTATAGCCACTCATGCCTAGAAAAGCCTTATTACTCGGTTTAAATGCCTTTATAATCCCATTATTGAATTTATTTTGAATTTTTTTTACATTTTTTGATGAAAACATATTGTAATTGATTGTTTGCCTCGGGAAACATGGAGCGAAAGCCATCCATTGTCAAGAAAAGATCATTTATAGCCACTCATGCCTAGAAAAGCCTTATTACTCGGTTTAAATGCCTTTATAATCCCATTATTGAATTTATTTTGAATTGTTTTTAAATTTTTTGATTAAAACAGATTGTAATTGATTGTTTGCCTCGGGAAACATGGAGCGAAAACCATCCATTGTCAAGAAAAGATCATTTATAGTCACTCATGCCTAGAAAAGCCTTATTACTCGGTTTAAATGCCTTTATAATCCCATTATTGAATTTATTTTGAATTTTTTTTACATTTTTTGATTAAAACATATTGTAATTGATTGTTTGCCTCGGGAAACATGGAGCGAAAGCCATCCATTGTCAAGAAAAGTTCATTTATAGTCACTCATGCCTAGAAAAGCCTTATTACTCGGTTTAAATGCCTTTATAATCCCATTATTGAAGTTATTTTGAATTGTTTTTATATTTTTTGATTAAAACAGATTGTAATTGATTGTTTGCCTTGGGAAACATGGAGCGAAAGCCATCCATCATCAAGAAAAGTTCATTTATAGTCACTCATGCCTAGAAAAGCCTTAATACTCGTTTTAAATGCTTTTATAATCCCATAATTGAATTTAATTTGAATCTTTTTACATTTTTTGATTAAAACAGATTCTAATTGATTGTTTGCCTCGGGAAACGTGGAGTGAAAGCCATCCATTGTTAAGAAAAGATCATTTATAGTCACTCATGCCTAGAAAAGCCTTATTACTCGGTTTAAATGCCTTTATAATCCCATTATTGAATTTATTTTGAATTTTTTTTAAATTTTTTGATTAAAACATATTGTAATTGATTGTTTGCCTCGGGAAACATGGAGCGAAAGCCATCCATTTTCAAGAAAAGATCATTTATAGCCACTCATGCCTAGAAAAGCCTTATTACTCGGTTTAAATGCCTTTATAATCCCATTATTGAATTTATTTTGAATTTTTTTTACATTTTTTGATTAAAACATATTGTAATTGATTGTTTGCCTCGGGAAACATGGAGCGAAAGCCATCCACTGTCAAGAAAAGATCATTTATAGCCACTCATGCCTAGAAAAGCCTTATTACTCGGTTTAAATGCCTTTATAATCCCATTATTGAATTTATTTTGAATTGTTTTTACATTTTTTGATTAAAACAGATTGTAATTGATTGTTTGCCTTGGGAAACATGGAGCGAAAACCATCCATTGTCAAGAAAAGATCATTTATAGTCACTCATGCCTAGAAAAGCCTTATTACTCGGTTTAAATGCCTTTATAAGCCCATTATTGAATTTATTTTGAATTTTTTTTACATTTTTTGATTAAAACATATTGTAATTTATTGTTTACCTCGGGAAACATGGAGCGAAAGCCATCCATAGTCAAGAAAAGTTCATTTATAGTCACTTATGCCTAGCAAAGCCTTATTACTCGGTTTAAATGCCTTTATAATCCCTTTATTGAATTTATTTTGAATTTTTTTTACATTTTTTGATTAAAACAAATTGTAATTGATTGTTTGCCTCGGGAAACATGGAGCAAAACCCATCCATTGTCAAGAATAGATCATTTATAGTCACTCAAGCCTAGAAAAACCTTATTACTCGGTTTAAATGCTTTTACAATCCCATTATTGAATTTATTTTGAATTGTTTTTACATTTTTTGATTAAAACAGATTGTAATTGATTGTTTGCCTCGGGAAACATAGAGCGAAAGCCATCCATTGTCAAGAAAAGTTCATTTACAGTCACTCATGCCTAGAAAAGCCTTATTACTCGGTTTAAATGCCTTTATAATCCCATTATTGAAGTTATTTTGAATTGTTTTTATATTTTTTGATTAAAACAGATTGTAATTGATTGTTTGCCTTGGGAAACATGGAGCGAAAGCCATCCATCGTCAAGAAAAGTTCATTTATAGTCACTCATGCCTAGAAAAGCCTTAATACTCGTTTTAAATGCTTTTATAATCCCATAATTGAATTTAATTTGAATCTTTTTACATTTTTTGATTAAAACAGATTCTAATTGATTGTTGGCCTCGGGAAACGTGGAGTGAAAGCCATCCATTGTCAAGAAAAGATCATTTATAGTCACTCATGCCTAGAAAAGCCTTATTACTCGGTTTAAATGCCTTTATAATCCCATTATTGAATTTATTTTGAATTTTTTTTAAATTTTTTGATTAAAACATATTGTAATTGATTGTTTGCCTCGGGAAACATGGAGCGAAAGCCATCCATTGTCAAGAAAAGTTCATTTATAGCCACTCATGCCTAGAAAAGCCTTATTACTCGGTTTAAATGCCTTTATAATCCCATTATTGAATTTATTTTGAATTTTTTTTACATTTTTTGATGAAAACATATTGTAATTGATTGTTTGCCTCGGGAAACATGGAGCGAAAGCCATCCATTGTCAAGAAAAGATCATTTATAGCCACTCATGCCTAGAAAAGCCTTATTACTCGGTTTAAATGCCTTTATAATCCCATTATTGAATTTATTTTGAATTGTTTTTAAATTTTTTGATTAAAACAGATTGTAATTGATTGTTTGCCTCGGGAAACATGGAGCGAAAACCATCCATTGTCAAGAAAAGATCATTTATAGTCACTCATGCCTAGAAAAGCCTTATTACTCGGTTTAAATGCCTTTATAATCCCATTATTGAATTTATTTTGAATTTTTTTTACATTTTTTGATTAAAACATATTGTAATTGATTGTTTGCCTCGGGAAACATGGAGCGAAAGCCATCCATTGTCAAGAAAAGTTCATTTATAGTCACTCATGCCTAGAAAAGCCTTATTACTCGGTTTAAATGCCTTTATAATCCCATTATTGAAGTTATTTTGAATTGTTTTTATATTTTTTGATTAAAACAGATTGTAATTGATTGTTTGCCTTGGGAAACATGGAGCGAAAGCCATCCATCATCAAGAAAAGTTCATTTATAGTCACTCATGCCTAGAAAAGCCTTAATACTCGTTTTAAATGCTTTTATAATCCCATAATTGAATTTAATTTGAATCTTTTTACATTTTTTGATTAAAACAGATTCTAATTGATTGTTTGCCTCGGGAAACGTGGAGTGAAAGCCATCCATTGTTAAGAAAAGATCATTTATAGTCACTCATGCCTAGAAAAGCCTTATTACTCGGTTTAAATGCCTTTATAATCCCATTATTGAATTTATTTTGAATTTTTTTTAAATTTTTTGATTAAAACATATTGTAATTGATTGTTTGCCTCGGGAAACATGGAGCGAAAGCCATCCATTTTCAAGAAAAGATCATTTATAGCCACTCATGCCTAGAAAAGCCTTATTACTCGGTTTAAATGCCTTTATAATCCCATTATTGAATTTATTTTGAATTTTTTTTACATTTTTTGATTAAAACATATTGTAATTGATTGTTTGCCTCGGGAAACATGGAGCGAAAGCCATCCACTGTCAAGAAAAGATCATTTATAGCCACTCATGCCTAGAAAAGCCTTATTACTCGGTTTAAATGCCTTTATAATCCCATTATTGAATTTATTTTGAATTGTTTTTACATTTTTTGATTAAAACAGATTGTAATTGATTGTTTGCCTTGGGAAACATGGAGCGAAAACCATCCATTGTCAAGAAAAGATCATTTATAGTCACTCATGCCTAGAAAAGCCTTATTACTCGGTTTAAATGCCTTTATAAGCCCATTATTGAATTTATTTTGAATTTTTTTTACATTTTTTGATTAAAACATATTGTAATTTATTGTTTACCTCGGGAAACATGGAGCGAAAGCCATCCATAGTCAAGAAAAGTTCATTTATAGTCACTTATGCCTAGCAAAGCCTTATTACTCGGTTTAAATGCCTTTATAATCCCTTTATTGAATTTATTTTGAATTTTTTTTACATTTTTTGATTAAAACAAATTGTAATTGATTGTTTGCCTCGGGAAACACGGAGCAAAACCCATCCATTGTCAAGAATAGATCATTTATAGTCACTCAAGCCTAGAAAAACCTTATTACTCGGTTTAAATGCTTTTACAATCCCATTATTGAATTTATTTTGAATTGTTTTTACATTTTTTGATTAAAACAGATTGTAATTGATTGTTTGCCTCGGGAAACATAGAGCGAAAGCCATCCATTGTCAAGAAAAGTTCATTTACAGTCACTCATGCCTAGAAAAGCCTTATTACTCGGTTTAAATGCCTTTATAATCCCATTATTGAAGTTATTTTGAATTGTTTTTATATTTTTTGATTAAAACAGATTGTAATTGATTGTTTGCCTTGGGAAACATGGAGCGAAAGCCATCCATCGTCAAGAAAAGTTCATTTATAGTCACTCATGCCTAGAAAAGCCTTAATACTCGTTTTAAATGCTTTTATAATCCCATAATTGAATTTAATTTGAATCTTTTTACATTTTTTGATTAAAACAGATTCTAATTGATTGTTTGCCTCGGGAAACGTGGAGTGAAAGCCATCCATTGTCAAGAAAAGATCATTTATAGTCACTCATGCCTAGAAAAGCCTTATTACTCAGTTTAAATGCCTTTATAATCCCATTATTGAATTTATTTTGAATTGTTTTTACATTTTTTGATTAAAACAGATTGTAATTGATTGTTTGCCTCGGGAAACATGGAGCGAAAACCATCCATTGTCAAGAAAAGATCATTTATAGCCACTCATGCCTAGAAAAGCCTTATTACTCGGTTTAAATGCCTTTATAATCCCATTATTGAATTTATTTTGAATTGTTTTTACATTTTTTGATTAAAACAGATTGTAATTGATTGTTTGCCTCGGGAAACATGGAGCGAAACCCATCCATTGTCAAGAAAAGTTCATTTATAGTCACTCATGCCTAGAAAAGCCTTAATACTCGGTTTAAATGCCTTTATAATCCCATTATTGAAGTTATTTTGAATTGTTTTTATATTTTTTGATTAAAACAGATTGTAATTGATTGTTTGCCTTGGGAAACATGGAGCGAAAGCCATCCATCGTCAAGAAAAGATCATTTATAGTCACTCATGCCTAGAAAAGCCTTATTACTCGGTTTAAATGCCTTTATAATCCCATTATTGAAGTTATTTTGAATTGTTTTTATATTTTTTGATTAAAACAGATTGTAATTGATTGTTTGCCTTGGGAAACATGGAGCGAAAGCCATCCATCGTCAAGAAAAGTTCATTTATAGTCACTCATGCCTAGAAAAGCCTTAATACTCGTTTTAAATGCTTTTATAATCCCATAATTGAATTTAATTTGAATCTTTTTACATTTTTTGATTAAAACAGATTCTAATTGATTGTTGGCCTCGGGAAACGTGGAGTGAAAGCCATCCATTGTCAAGAAAAGATCATTTATAGTCACTCATGCCTAGAAAAGCCTTATTACTCGGTTTAAATGCCTTTATAATCCCATTATTGAATTTATTTTGAATTTTTTTTAAATTTTTTGATTAAAACATATTGTAATTGATTGTTTGCCTCGGGAAACATGGAGCGAAAGCCATCCATTGTCAAGAAAAGTTCATTTATAGCCACTCATGCCTAGAAAAGCCTTATTACTCGGTTTAAATGCCTTTATAATCCCATTATTGAATTTATTTTGAATTTTTTTTACATTTTTTGATGAAAACATATTGTAATTGATTGTTTGCCTCGGGAAACATGGAGCGAAAGCCATCCATTGTCAAGAAAAGATCATTTATAGCCACTCATGCCTAGAAAAGCCTTATTACTCGGTTTAAATGCCTTTATAATCCCATTATTGAATTTATTTTGAATTGTTTTTAAATTTTTTGATTAAAACAGATTGTAATTGATTGTTTGCCTCGGGAAACATGGAGCGAAAACCATCCATTGTCAAGAAAAGATCATTTATAGTCACTCATGCCTAGAAAAGCCTTATTACTCGGTTTAAATGCCTTTATAATCCCATTATTGAATTTATTTTGAATTTTTTTTACATTTTTTGATTAAAACATATTGTAATTGATTGTTTGCCTCGGGAAACATGGAGCGAAAGCCATCCATTGTCAAGAAAAGTTCATTTATAGTCACTCATGCCTAGAAAAGCCTTATTACTCGGTTTAAATGCCTTTATAATCCCATTATTGAAGTTATTTTGAATTGTTTTTATATTTTTTGATTAAAACAGATTGTAATTGATTGTTTGCCTTGGGAAACATGGAGCGAAAGCCATCCATCATCAAGAAAAGTTCATTTATAGTCACTCATGCCTAGAAAAGCCTTAATACTCGTTTTAAATGCTTTTATAATCCCATAATTGAATTTAATTTGAATCTTTTTACATTTTTTGATTAAAACAGATTCTAATTGATTGTTTGCCTCGGGAAACGTGGAGTGAAAGCCATCCATTGTTAAGAAAAGATCATTTATAGTCACTCATGCCTAGAAAAGCCTTATTACTCGGTTTAAATGCCTTTATAATCCCATTATTGAATTTATTTTGAATTTTTTTTAAATTTTTTGATTAAAACATATTGTAATTGATTGTTTGCCTCGGGAAACATGGAGCGAAAGCCATCCATTTTCAAGAAAAGATCATTTATAGCCACTCATGCCTAGAAAAGCCTTATTACTCGGTTTAAATGCCTTTATAATCCCATTATTGAATTTATTTTGAATTTTTTTTACATTTTTTGATTAAAACATATTGTAATTGATTGTTTGCCTCGGGAAACATGGAGCGAAAGCCATCCACTGTCAAGAAAAGATCATTTATAGCCACTCATGCCTAGAAAAGCCTTATTACTCGGTTTAAATGCCTTTATAATCCCATTATTGAATTTATTTTGAATTGTTTTTACATTTTTTGATTAAAACAGATTGTAATTGATTGTTTGCCTTGGGAAACATGGAGCGAAAACCATCCATTGTCAAGAAAAGATCATTTATAGTCACTCATGCCTAGAAAAGCCTTATTACTCGGTTTAAATGCCTTTATAAGCCCATTATTGAATTTATTTTGAATTTTTTTTACATTTTTTGATTAAAACATATTGTAATTTATTGTTTACCTCGGGAAACATGGAGCGAAAGCCATCCATAGTCAAGAAAAGTTCATTTATAGTCACTTATGCCTAGCAAAGCCTTATTACTCGGTTTAAATGCCTTTATAATCCCTTTATTGAATTTATTTTGAATTTTTTTTACATTTTTTGATTAAAACAAATTGTAATTGATTGTTTGCCTCGGGAAACACGGAGCAAAACCCATCCATTGTCAAGAATAGATCATTTATAGTCACTCAAGCCTAGAAAAACCTTATTACTCGGTTTAAATGCTTTTACAATCCCATTATTGAATTTATTTTGAATTGTTTTTACATTTTTTGATTAAAACAGATTGTAATTGATTGTTTGCCTCGGGAAACATAGAGCGAAAGCCATCCATTGTCAAGAAAAGTTCATTTACAGTCACTCATGCCTAGAAAAGCCTTATTACTCGGTTTAAATGCCTTTATAATCCCATTATTGAAGTTATTTTGAATTGTTTTTATATTTTTTGATTAAAACAGATTGTAATTGATTGTTTGCCTTGGGAAACATGGAGCGAAAGCCATCCATCGTCAAGAAAAGTTCATTTATAGTCACTCATGCCTAGAAAAGCCTTAATACTCGTTTTAAATGCTTTTATAATCCCATAATTGAATTTAATTTGAATCTTTTTACATTTTTTGATTAAAACAGATTCTAATTGATTGTTTGCCTCGGGAAACGTGGAGTGAAAGCCATCCATTGTCAAGAAAAGATCATTTATAGTCACTCATGCCTAGAAAAGCCTTATTACTCGGTTTAAATGCCTTTATAATCCCATTATTGAATTTATTTTGAATTGTTTTTACATTTTTTGATTAAAACAGATTGTAATTGATTGTTTGCCTCGGGAAACATGGAGCGAAAACCATCCATTGTCAAGAAAAGATCATTTATAGCCACTCATGCCTAGAAAAGCCTTATTACTCGGTTTAAATGCCTTTATAATCCCATTATTGAATTTATTTTGAATTGTTTTTACATTTTTTGATTAAAACAGATTGTAATTGATTGTTTGCCTCTGGAAACATGGAGCGAAAACCATCCATTGTCAAGAAAAGATCATTTATAGTCACTCATGCCTAGAAAAGCCTTATTACTCGGTTTAAATGCCTTTATAATCCCATTATTGAATTTATTTTGAATTTTTTTTACATTTTTTGATTAAAACATATTGTAATTGATTGTTTGCCTCGGGAAACATGGAGCGAAAGCCATCCATTGTCAAGAAAAGTTCATTTATAGTCACTCATGCCTAGAAAAGCCTTATTACTCGGTTTAAATGCCTTTATAATCCCATTATTGAAGTTATTTTGAATTGTTTTTATATTTTTTGATTAAAACAGATTGTAATTGATTGTTTGCCTTGGGAAACATGGAGCGAAAGCCATCCATCATCAAGAAAAGTTCATTTATAGTCACTCATGCCTAGAAAAGCCTTAATACTCGTTTTAAATGCTTTTATAATCCCATAATTGAATTTAATTTGAATCTTTTTACATTTTTTGATTAAAACAGATTCTAATTGATTGTTTGCCTCGGGAAACGTGGAGTGAAAGCCATCCATTGTCAAGAAAAGATCATTTATAGTCACTCATGCCTAGAAAAGCCTTATTACTCGGTTTAAATGCCTTTATAATCCCATTATTGAATTTATTTTGATTTTTTTTAAAATTTTTTGATTAAAACATATTGTAATTGATTGTTTGCCTCGGGAAACATGGAGCGAAAGCCATCCATTGTCAAGAAAAGATCATTTATAGCCACTCATGCCTAGAAAAGCCTTATTACTCGGTTTAAATGCCTTTATAATCCCATTATTGAATTTATTTTGAATTGTTTTTACATTTTTTGATTAAAACAGATTGTAATTGATTGTTTGCCTTGGGAAACATGGAGCGAAAACCATCCATTGTCAAGAAAAGATCATTTATAGTCACTCATGCCTAGAAAAGCCTTATTACTCGGTTTAAATGCCTTTATAAGCCCATTATTGAATTTATTTTGAATTTTTTTTACATTTTTTGATTAAAACATATTGTAATTTATTGTTTACCTCGGGAAACATGGAGCGAAAGCCATCCATAGTCAAGAAAAGTTCATTTATAGTCACTTATGCCTAGCAAAGCCTTATTACTCGGTTTAAATGCCTTTATAATCCCATTATTGAATTTATTTTGAATTTTTTTTACATTTTTTGATTAAAACATATTGTAATTGATTGTTTGCCTCGGGAAACATGGAGCAAAACCCATCCATTGTCAAGAATAGATCATTTATAGTCACTCAAGCCTAGAAAAGCCTTATTACTCGGTTTAAATGCTTTTATAATCCCATTATTGAATTTATTTTGAATTGTTTTTACATTTTTTGATTAAAACATATTGTAATTGATTGTTTGCCTCGGGAAACATGGAGCGAAAGCCATCCATTGTCAAGAAAAGTTCATTTATAGTCACTCATGCCTAGAAAAGCCTTATTACTCGGTTTAAATGCCTTTATAATCCCATTATTGAAGTTATTTTGAATTGTTTTTATATTTTTTGATTAAAACAGATTGTAATTGATTGTTTGCCTTGGGAAACATGGAGCGAAAGCCATCCATCGTCAAGAAAAGTTCATTTATAGTCACTCATGCCTAGAAAAGCCTTAATACTCGTTTTAAATGCTTTTATAATCCCATAATTGAATTTAATTTGAATCTTTTTACATTTTTTGATTAAAACAGATTCTAATTGATTGTTGGCCTCGGGAAACGTGGAGTGAAAGCCATCCATTGTCAAGAAAAGATCATTTATAGTCACTCATGCCTAGAAAAGCCTTATTACTCGGTTTAAATGCCTTTATAATCCCATTATTGAATTTATTTTGAATTTTTTTTAAATTTTTTGATTAAAACATATTGTAATTGATTGTTTGCCTCGGGAAACATGGAGCGAAAGCCATCCATTGTCAAGAAAAGTTCATTTATAGCCACTCATGCCTAGAAAAGCCTTATTACTCGGTTTAAATGCCTTTATAATCCCATTATTGAATTTATTTTGAATTTTTTTTACATTTTTTGATGAAAACATATTGTAATTGATTGTTTGCCTCGGGAAACATGGAGCGAAAGCCATCCATTGTCAAGAAAAGATCATTTATAGCCACTCATGCCTAGAAAAGCCTTATTACTCGGTTTAAATGCCTTTATAATCCCATTATTGAATTTATTTTGAATTGTTTTTAAATTTTTTGATTAAAACAGATTGTAATTGATTGTTTGCCTCGGGAAACATGGAGCGAAAACCATCCATTGTCAAGAAAAGATCATTTATAGTCACTCATGCCTAGAAAAGCCTTATTACTCGGTTTAAATGCCTTTATAATCCCATTATTGAATTTATTTTGAATTTTTTTTACATTTTTTGATTAAAACATATTGTAATTGATTGTTTGCCTCGGGAAACATGGAGCGAAAGCCATCCATTGTCAAGAAAAGTTCATTTATAGTCACTCATGCCTAGAAAAGCCTTATTACTCGGTTTAAATGCCTTTATAATCCCATTATTGAAGTTATTTTGAATTGTTTTTATATTTTTTGATTAAAACAGATTGTAATTGATTGTTTGCCTTGGGAAACATGGAGCGAAAGCCATCCATCATCAAGAAAAGTTCATTTATAGTCACTCATGCCTAGAAAAGCCTTAATACTCGTTTTAAATGCTTTTATAATCCCATAATTGAATTTAATTTGAATCTTTTTACATTTTTTGATTAAAACAGATTCTAATTGATTGTTTGCCTCGGGAAACGTGGAGTGAAAGCCATCCATTGTTAAGAAAAGATCATTTATAGTCACTCATGCCTAGAAAAGCCTTATTACTCGGTTTAAATGCCTTTATAATCCCATTATTGAATTTATTTTGAATTTTTTTTAAATTTTTTGATTAAAACATATTGTAATTGATTGTTTGCCTCGGGAAACATGGAGCGAAAGCCATCCATTTTCAAGAAAAGATCATTTATAGCCACTCATGCCTAGAAAAGCCTTATTACTCGGTTTAAATGCCTTTATAATCCCATTATTGAATTTATTTTGAATTTTTTTTACATTTTTTGATTAAAACATATTGTAATTGATTGTTTGCCTCGGGAAACATGGAGCGAAAGCCATCCACTGTCAAGAAAAGATCATTTATAGCCACTCATGCCTAGAAAAGCCTTATTACTCGGTTTAAATGCCTTTATAATCCCATTATTGAATTTATTTTGAATTGTTTTTACATTTTTTGATTAAAACAGATTGTAATTGATTGTTTGCCTTGGGAAACATGGAGCGAAAACCATCCATTGTCAAGAAAAGATCATTTATAGTCACTCATGCCTAGAAAAGCCTTATTACTCGGTTTAAATGCCTTTATAAGCCCATTATTGAATTTATTTTGAATTTTTTTTACATTTTTTGATTAAAACATATTGTAATTTATTGTTTACCTCGGGAAACATGGAGCGAAAGCCATCCATAGTCAAGAAAAGTTCATTTATAGTCACTTATGCCTAGCAAAGCCTTATTACTCGGTTTAAATGCCTTTATAATCCCTTTATTGAATTTATTTTGAATTTTTTTTACATTTTTTGATTAAAACAAATTGTAATTGATTGTTTGCCTCGGGAAACACGGAGCAAAACCCATCCATTGTCAAGAATAGATCATTTATAGTCACTCAAGCCTAGAAAAACCTTATTACTCGGTTTAAATGCTTTTACAATCCCATTATTGAATTTATTTTGAATTGTTTTTACATTTTTTGATTAAAACAGATTGTAATTGATTGTTTGCCTCGGGAAACATAGAGCGAAAGCCATCCATTGTCAAGAAAAGTTCATTTACAGTCACTCATGCCTAGAAAAGCCTTATTACTCGGTTTAAATGCCTTTATAATCCCATTATTGAAGTTATTTTGAATTGTTTTTATATTTTTTGATTAAAACAGATTGTAATTGATTGTTTGCCTTGGGAAACATGGAGCGAAAGCCATCCATCGTCAAGAAAAGTTCATTTATAGTCACTCATGCCTAGAAAAGCCTTAATACTCGTTTTAAATGCTTTTATAATCCCATAATTGAATTTAATTTGAATCTTTTTACATTTTTTGATTAAAACAGATTCTAATTGATTGTTTGCCTCGGGAAACGTGGAGTGAAAGCCATCCATTGTCAAGAAAAGATCATTTATAGTCACTCATGCCTAGAAAAGCCTTATTACTCGGTTTAAATGCCTTTATAATCCCATTATTGAATTTATTTTGAATTGTTTTTACATTTTTTGATTAAAACAGATTGTAATTGATTGTTTGCCTCGGGAAACATGGAGCGAAAACCATCCATTGTCAAGAAAAGATCATTTATAGCCACTCATGCCTAGAAAAGCCTTATTACTCGGTTTAAATGCCTTTATAATCCCATTATTGAATTTATTTTGAATTGTTTTTACATTTTTTGATTAAAACAGATTGTAATTGATTGTTTGCCTCTGGAAACATGGAGCGAAAACCATCCATTGTCAAGAAAAGATCATTTATAGTCACTCATGCCTAGAAAAGCCTTATTACTCGGTTTAAATGCCTTTATAATCCCATTATTGAATTTATTTTGAATTTTTTTTACATTTTTTGATTAAAACATATTGTAATTGATTGTTTGCCTCGGGAAACATGGAGCGAAAGCCATCCATTGTCAAGAAAAGTTCATTTATAGTCACTCATGCCTAGAAAAGCCTTATTACTCGGTTTAAATGCCTTTATAATCCCATTATTGAAGTTATTTTGAATTGTTTTTATATTTTTTGATTAAAACAGATTGTAATTGATTGTTTGCCTTGGGAAACATGGAGCGAAAGCCATCCATCATCAAGAAAAGTTCATTTATAGTCACTCATGCCTAGAAAAGCCTTAATACTCGTTTTAAATGCTTTTATAATCCCATAATTGAATTTAATTTGAATCTTTTTACATTTTTTGATTAAAACAGATTCTAATTGATTGTTTGCCTCGGGAAACGTGGAGTGAAAGCCATCCATTGTCAAGAAAAGATCATTTATAGTCACTCATGCCTAGAAAAGCCTTATTACTCGGTTTAAATGCCTTTATAATCCCATTATTGAATTTATTTTGATTTTTTTTAAAATTTTTTGATTAAAACATATTGTAATTGATTGTTTGCCTCGGGAAACATGGAGCGAAAGCCATCCATTGTCAAGAAAAGATCATTTATAGCCACTCATGCCTAGAAAAGCCTTATTACTCGGTTTAAATGCCTTTATAATCCCATTATTGAATTTATTTTGAATTGTTTTTACATTTTTTGATTAAAACAGATTGTAATTGATTGTTTGCCTTGGGAAACATGGAGCGAAAACCATCCATTGTCAAGAAAAGATCATTTATAGTCACTCATGCCTAGAAAAGCCTTATTACTCGGTTTAAATGCCTTTATAAGCCCATTATTGAATTTATTTTGAATTTTTTTTACATTTTTTGATTAAAACATATTGTAATTTATTGTTTACCTCGGGAAACATGGAGCGAAAGCCATCCATAGTCAAGAAAAGTTCATTTATAGTCACTTATGCCTAGCAAAGCCTTATTACTCGGTTTAAATGCCTTTATAATCCCATTATTGAATTTATTTTGAATTTTTTTTACATTTTTTGATTAAAACATATTGTAATTGATTGTTTGCCTCGGGAAACATGGAGCAAAACCCATCCATTGTCAAGAATAGATCATTTATAGTCACTCAAGCCTAGAAAAGCCTTATTACTCGGTTTAAATGCTTTTATAATCCCATTATTGAATTTATTTTGAATTGTTTTTACATTTTTTGATTAAAACATATTGTAATTGATTGTTTGCCTCGGGAAACATGGAGCGAAAGCCATCCATTGTCAAGAAAAGTTCATTTATAGTCACTCATGCCTAGAAAAGCCTTATTACTCGGTTTAAATGCCTTTATAATCCCATTATTGAAGTTATTTTGAATTGTTTTTATATTTTTTGATTAAAACAGATTGTAATTGATTGTTTGCCTTGGGAAACATGGAGCGAAAGCCATCCATCGTCAAGAAAAGTTCATTTATAGTCACTCATGCCTAGAAAAGCCTTAATACTCGTTTTAAATGCTTTTATAATCCCATAATTGAATTTAATTTGAATCTTTTTACATTTTTTGATTAAAACAGATTCTAATTGATTGTTTGCCTCGGGAAACGTGGAGTGAAAGCCATCCATTGTCAAGAAAAGATCATTTATAGTCACTCATTCCTAGAAAAGCCTTATTACTCGGTTTAAATGCCTTTATAATCCCATTATTGAATTTATTTTGAATTGTTTTTACATTTTTTGATTAAAACAGATTGTAATTGATTGTTTGCCTCGGGAAACATGGAGCGAAAGCCATCCATTCTCAAGAAAAGTTCATTTATAGCCACTCATGCCTAGAAAAGCCTTATTACTCGGTTTAAATGCCTTTATAATCCCATTATTGAATTTATTTTGAATTGTTTTTACATTTTTTGATTAAAACAGATTGTAATTGATTGTTTGCCTCTGGAAACATGGAGCGAAAACCATCCATTGTAAAGAAAAGATCATTTATAGTCACTCATGCCTAGAAAAGCCTTATTACACGGTTTAAATGCCTTTATAATCCCATTATTCAATTTATCTTGAATTTTTTTTACATTTTTTGATTAAAACAGATTGTAATTGATTGTTTACCTCGGGAAACATGGAGCGAAAGCCATCCATAGCCAAGAAAAGTTCATTTATAGTCACTTATGCCTAGCAAAATCTTATTACTCGGGTTAAATGCCTTTATAATCCCATTATTGAATTTATTTTGAATTGTTTTTATATTTTTTGATTAAAACAGATTGTAATTGATTGTTTGCCGTGGGAAACATGGAGCGAAAGCCATCCATTGTCAAGAAAAGTTCATTTATAGTCACTCATGCCTAGAAAAGCCTTATTACTCGGTTTAAATGCCTTTATAATCCCATTATTGAAGTTATTTTGAATTGTTTTTATATTTTTTGATTAAAACAGATTGTAATTGATTGTTTGCCGCGGGAAACATGGAGCGAAAGCCATCCATTGTCAAGAAAAGATCATTTATAGTCACTTATGCCTAGAAAAGCCTTATTACTCGGTTTAAATGCCTTTATAATCCCATTATTGAAGTTATTTTGAATTGTTTTTATATTTTTTGATTAAAACAGATTGTAATTGATTGTTTGCCGTGGGAAACATGGAGCGAAAGCCATCCATAGTCAAGAAAAGTTCATTTATAGTCACTTATGCCTAGCAAAGCCTTATTACTCGGTTTAAATGCCTTTATAATCCCATTATTGAATTTATTTTGAATTGTTTTTACATTTTTTGATTAAAACAGATTGTAATTGATTGTTTGCCTCGGGAAACATGGAGCGAAAGCCATCCATTGTCAAGAAAAGATCATTTATAGTCACTCATGCCTAGAAAAGCCTTATTACTCGGTTTAAATGCTTTTATAATCCCATTATTGAATTTATTTTGAATTTTTTTTACATTTTTTGATTAAAACAGATTGTAATTCATTGTTTGCCTCGGGAAACATGGAGCGAAAGCCATCCATTGTCAAGAAAAGATCATTTATAGTCACTCATGCCTAGAAAAGCCTTATTACTTAGTTTAAATGCCTTTATAATCCCATTATTGAATTTATTTTGAATTCTTTTTACATTTTTTGATTAAAA
This sequence comes from Theobroma cacao, assembly GCF_053813885.1. Lineage (NCBI taxonomy): Eukaryota > Viridiplantae > Streptophyta > Magnoliopsida > Malvales > Malvaceae > Theobroma > Theobroma cacao. Next base: position 27,204,295 of record NC_142645.1, on the reverse strand, counting down.
CAGATTGTAATTGATTGTTTGCCTCGGGAAACATGGAGCGAAAGCCATCCATTGTCAAGAAAAGATCATTTATAGTCACTCATGCCTAGAAAAGCCTTATTACTCGGTTTAAATGCCTTTATAATCCCATTATTGAATTTATTTTGAATTTTTTTTTACATTTTTTGATTAAAACATATTGTAATTGATTGTTTGCCTCGGGAAATATGGAGCGAAACCCATCCATTTTCAAGAAAAGATCATTTATAGTCACTCATGCCTAGAAAAGCCTTATTACTCGGTTTAAATGCCTTTATAATCCCATTATTGAATTTATTTTGAATTGTTTTTACATTTTTTGATTAAAACAGATTGTAATTGATTGTTTGCCTCGGGAAACATGGAGCGAAACCCATCCATTGTCAAGAAAAGTTCATTTATAGTCACTCATGCCTAGAAAAGCCTTAATACTCGGTTTAAATGCCTTTATAATCCCATTATTGAAGTTATTTTGAATTGTTTTTATATTTTTTGATTAAAACAGATTGTAATTGATTGTTTGCCTTGGGAAACATGGAGCGAAAGCCATCCATCGTCAAGAAAAGATCATTTATAGTCACTCATGCCTAGAAAAGCCTTATTACTCGGTTTAAATGCCTTTATAATCTCATTATTGAATTTATTTTGAATTGTTTTTACATTTTTTGATTAAAACAGATTGTAATTGATTGTTTGCCTCTGGAAACATGGAGCGAAAACCATCCATTGTCAAGAAAAGATCATTTATAGTCACTCATGCCTAGAAAAGCCTTATTACACGGTTTAAATGCCTTTATAATCCCATTATTGAATTTATCTTGAATTTTTTTTACATTTTTTGATTAAAACAGATTGCAATTGATTGTTTGCCTCGGGAAACATGGAGCGAAAGCCATCCATTGTCAAGAAAAGATCATTTATAGCCACTCATGCCTAGAAAAGCCTTACTACTCGGTTTAAATGCCTTTATAATCCCATTATTGAATTTATTTTGAATTGTTTTTACATTTTTTGATTAAAACATATTGTAATTGATTGTTTGCCTCTGGAAACATGGAGCGAAAACCATCCATTGTCAAGAAAAGATCATTTATAGTCACTCATGCCTAGAAAAGCCTTATTACACGGTTTAAATGCCTTTATAATCCCATTATTGAATTTATCTTGAATTGTTTTTACATTTTTTGATTAAAACAGATTGTAATTGATTGTTTGCCTCTGGAAACATGGAGCGAAAACCATCCATTGTCAAGAAAAGATCATTTATAGTCACTCATGCCTAGAAAAGCCTTATTACACGGTTTAAATGCCTTTACAATCCCATTATTGAATTTATCTTGAATTTTTTTTACATTTTTTGATTAAAACAGATTGTAATTGATTGTTTACCTCGGGAAACATGGAGCGAAAGCCATCCATAGTCAAGAAAAGTTCATTTATAGTCACTTATGCCTAGCAAAGCCTTATTACTCGGTTTAAATGCCTTTATAATCCCATTATTGAAATTATTTTGAATTGTTTTTATATGTTTTGATTAAAACAGATTGTAATTGATTGTTTGCCGTGGGAAACATGGAGCGAAAGCCATCCATTGTCAAGAAAAGTTCATTTATAGTCACTCATGCCTAGAAAAGCCTTATTACTCGGTTTAAATGCCTTTATAATCCCATTATTGAAGTTATTTTGAATTGTTTTTATATTTTTTCATTAAAACATATTGTAATTGATTGTTTGCCGTGGGAAACATGGAGCGAAAGCCATCCATTGTCAAGAAAAGATCATTTATAGTCACTCATGCCTAGAAAAGCCTTATTACTCGGTTTAAATGCCTTTATAATCCCATTATTGAAGTTATTTTGAATTGTTTTTACATTTTTTGATTAAAACATATTGTAATTGATTGTTTGCCGTGGGAAACATGGAGCGAAAGCCATCCATAGTCAAGAAAAGTTCATTTATAGTCACTTATGCCTAGCAAAGCCTTATTACTCGGTTTAAATGCCTTTATAATCCCATTATTGAATTTATTTTGAATTGTTTTTACATTTTTTGATTAAAACAGATTGTAATTGATTGTTTGCCTCGGGAAACATGGAGCGAAAGCCATCCATTGTCAAGAAAAGATCATTTATAGCCACTCATGCCTAGAAAAGCCTTATTACTCGGTTTAAATGCCTTTATAATCTCATTATTGAATTTATTTTGAATTGTTTTTACATTTTTTGATTAAAACAGATTGTAATTGATTGTTTGCCTCTGGAAACGTGGAGCGAAAGCCATCCATAGTCAAGAAAAGTTCATTTATAGTCACTTATGCCTAGCAAAGCCTTATTACTCGGTTTAAATGCCTTTATAATCCCATTATTGAATTTATTTTGAATTGTTTTTATATTTTTTGATTAAAACAGATTGTAATTGATTGTTTGCCGTGGGAAAATGGAGCGAAAGCCATCCATTGTCAAGAAAAGTTCATTTATAGTCACTCATGCCTAGAAAAGCCTTATTACTCGGTTTAAATGCCTTTATAATTCCATTATTGAAGTTATTTTGAATTGTTTTTATATTTTTTGATTAAAACAGATTGTAATTGATTGTTTGCCTTGGGAAACATAGAGCGAAAGCCATCCATCGTCAAGAAAAGTTCATTTATAGTCACTCATGCCTACAAAAGCCTTAATACTCGTTTTAAATGCCTTTATAATCCCATTATTGAAGTTATTTTGAATTGTTTTTATATTTTTTGATTAAAACAGATTCTAATTGATTGTTTGCCTCGGGAAACGTGGAGTGAAAGCCATCCATTGTCAAGAAAAGATCATTTATAGTCACTCATGCCTAGAAAAGCCTTATTATTCGGTTTAAATGCCTTTATAATCCCATTATTGAAGTTATTTTGAATTGTTTTTATATTTTTTGATTAAAACAGATTCTAATTGATTGTTTGCCTCGGGAAACATGGAGCGAAAGCCATCCATCGTCAAGAAAAGTTCATTTATAGTCACTCATGCCTAGAAAAGCCTTAATACTCGTTTTAAATGCTTTTCTAATCCCATAATTGAATTTAACTTGAATCTTTTTACATTTTTTGATTAAAACAGATTCTAATTGATTGTTTGCCTCGGGAAACGTGGAGTGAAAGCCATCCATTGTCAAGAAAAGATCATTTATAGTCACTCATGCCTAGAAAAGCCTTATTACTCGGTTTAAATGCTTTTATAATCCCATAATTGAATTTAACTTGAATCTTTTTACATTTTTTGATTAAAACAGATTCTAATTGATTGTTTGCCTCGGGAAACATGGAGCGAAAGACATCCATTGTCAAGAAAAGTTCATTTATAGTCACTCATGCCTAGAAAAGGCTTATTACTCGGTTTAAATGCCTTTATAATCCCATTATTGAATTTATTTTGAATTGTTTTTATATTTTTTGATTAAAACAGATTGTAATTGATTGTTTGCCTTGGGAAACATGGAGCGAAAGCCATCCATCGTCAAGAAAAGTTCATTTATAGTCACTCATGCCTAGAAAAGCCTTAATACTCGTTTTAAATGCTTTTATAATCCCATAATTGAATTTAATTTGTATCTTTTTACATTTTTTGATTAAAACAGATTCTAATTGATTGTTTGCCTCGGGAAACGTGGAGTGAAAGCCATCCATTGTCAAGAAAAGATCATTTATAGTCACTCATTCCTAGAAAAGCCTTATTACTCGGTTTAAATGCCTTTATAATCCCATTATTGAATTTATTTTGAATTGTTTTTACATTTTTTGATTAAAACAGATTGTAATTGATTGTTTGCCTCGGGAAACATGGAGCGAAAGCCATCCATTGTCAAGAAAAGTTCATTTATAGCCACTCATGCCTAGAAAAGCCTTATTACTCGGTTTAAATGCCTTTATAATCCCATTATTGAATTTATTTTGAATTTTTTTTACATTTTTTGATTAAAAAATATTGTAATTGATTGTTTGCCTCGGGAAACATGGAGCGAAAGCCATCCATTGTCAAGAAAAGATCATTTATAGCCACTCATGCCTAGAAAAGCCTTATTACTCGGTTTAAATGCCTTTATAATCCCATTATTGAATTTATTTTGAATTTTTTTTACATTTTTTGATTAAAACATATTGTAATTGATTGTTTGCCTCGGGAAACATGGAGCGAAAGCCATCCATTGTCAAGAAAAGATCATTTATAGCCACTCATGCCTAGAAAAGCCTTATTACTCGGTTTAAATGCCTTTATAATCCCATTATTGAATTTATTTTGAATTGTTTTTAAATTTTTTTATTAAAACAGATTGTAATTGATTGTTTGCCTCGGGAAATATGGAGCGAAAACCATCCATTGTCAAGAAAAGATCATTTATAGTCACTCATGCCTAGAAAAGCCTTATTACTCGGTTTACATGCCTTTATAATCCCATTATTGAATTTATTTTCAATTGTTTTTACATTTTTTGATTAAAACAAATTGTAATTGATTGTTTACCTTGGGAAACATGGAGCGAAAGCCATCCATAGTCAAGAAAAGTTCATTTACAGTCACTTATGCCTAGCAAAGCCTTATTACTCGGTTTAAATGCCTTTATAATCCCATTATTGAATTTATTTTGAATTTTTTTTACATTTTTTGATTAAAACAGATTGTAATTGATTGTTTGCCTCGGGAAACATGGAGCAAAACCCATCCATTGTCAAGAATAGATCATTTATAGTCACTCATGCCTAGAAAAGCCTTATTACTCTGTTTAAAAACTTTTATAATCCCATTATTGAATTTATTTTGAATTGTTTTTACATTTTTTGATTAAAACAGATTGTAATTGATTGTTTGCCTCGGGAAACATGGAGCGAAAGCCATCCATTGTCAAGAAAAGTTCATTTACAGTCACTCATGCCTAGAAAAGCCTTATTACTCGGTTTAAATGCCTTTATAATCCCTTTATTGAAGTTATTTTGAATTGTTTTTATATTTTTTGATTAAAACAGATTGTAATTGATTGTTTGCCTTGGGAAACATGGAGCGAAAGCCATCCATCGTCAAGAAAAGTTCATTTATAGTCACTCATGCCTAGAAAAGCCTTAATACTCGTTTTAAATGCTTTTATAATCCCATAATTGAATTTAATTTGAATCTTTTTACATTTTTTGATTAAAACAGATTCTAATTGATTGTTTGCCTCGGGAAACGTGGAGTGAAAGCCATCCATTGTCAAGAAAAGATCATTTATAGTCACTCATTCCTAGAAAAGCCTTATTACTCGGTTTAAATGCCTTTATAATCCCATTATTGAATTTATTTTGAATTGTTTTTACATTTTTTGATTAAAACAGATTGTAATTGATTGTTTGCCTCGGGAAACATGGAGCGAAAGCCATCCATTGTCAAGAAAAGTTCATTTATAGCCACTCATGCCTAGAAAAGCCTTATTACTCGGTTTAAATGCCTTTATAATCCCATTATTGAATTTATTTTGAATTGTTTTTATATTTTTTGATTAAAACAGATTGTAATTGATTGTTTGCCTCGGGAAACATGGAGCGAAAGCCATCCATTGTCAAGAAAAGTTCATTTACAGTCACTCATGCCTAGAAAAGCCTTATTACTCGGTTTAAATGCCTTTATAATCCCTTTATTGAAGTTATTTTGAATTGTTTTTATATTTTTTGATTAAAACAGATTGTAATTGATTGTTTGCCTTGGGAAACATGGAGCGAAAGCCATCCATCGTCAAGAAAAGTTCATTTATAGTCACTCATGCCTAGAAAAGCCTTAATACTCGTTTTAAATGCTTTTATAATCCCATAATTGAATTTAATTTGAATCTTTTTACATTTTTTGATTAAAACAGATTCTAATTGATTGTTTGCCTCGGGAAACGTGGAGTGAAAGCCATCCATTGTCAAGAAAAGATCATTTATAGTCACTCATGCCTAGAAAAGCCTTATTACTCGGTTTAAATGCCTTTATAATCCCATTATTGAATTTATTTTGAATTGTTTTTACATTTTTTGATTAAAACATATTGTAATTGATTGTTTGCCTCGGGAAACATGGAGCGAAAGCCATCCATTGTCAAGAAAAGATCATTTATAGCCACTCATGCCTAGAAAAGCCTTATTACTCGGTTTAAATGCCTTTATAATCCCATTATTGAATTTATTTTGAATTGTTTTTAAATTTTTTTATTAAAACAGATTGTAATTGATTGTTTGCCTCGGGAAATATGGAGCGAAAACCATCCATTGTCAAGAAAAGATCATTTATAGTCACTCATTCCTAGAAAAGCCTTATTACTCGGTTTAAATGCCTTTATAATCCCATTATTGAATTTATTTTGAATTGTTTTTACATTTTTTGATTAAAAAATATTGTAATTGATTGTTTGCCTCGGGAAACATGGAGCGAAAGCCATCCATTGTCAAGAAAAGATCATTTATAGCCACTCATGCCTAGAAAAGCCTTATTACTCGGTTTAAATGCCTTTATAATCCCATTATTGAATTTATTTTGAATTTTTTTTACATTTTTTGATTAAAACATATTGTAATTGATTGTTTGCCTCGGGAAACATGGAGCGAAAGCCATCCATTGTCAAGAAAAGATCATTTATAGCCACTCATGCCTAGAAAAGCCTTATTACTCGGTTTAAATGCCTTTATAATCCCATTATTGAATTTATTTTGAATTGTTTTTAAATTTTTTTATTAAAACAGATTGTAATTGATTGTTTGCCTCGGGAAATATGGAGCGAAAACCATCCATTGTCAAGAAAAGATCATTTATAGTCACTCATGCCTAGAAAAGCCTTATTACTCGGTTTACATGCCTTTATAATCCCATTATTGAATTTATTTTCAATTGTTTTTACATTTTTTGATTAAAACAAATTGTAATTGATTGTTTACCTTGGGAAACATGGAGCGAAAGCCATCCATAGTCAAGAAAAGTTCATTTACAGTCACTTATGCCTAGCAAAGCCTTATTACTCGGTTTAAATGCCTTTATAATCCCATTATTGAATTTATTTTGAATTTTTTTTACATTTTTTGATTAAAACAGATTGTAATTGATTGTTTGCCTCGGGAAACATGGAGCAAAACCCATCCATTGTCAAGAATAGATCATTTATAGTCACTCATGCCTAGAAAAGCCTTATTACTCTGTTTAAATGCTTTTATAATCCCATTATTGAATTTATTTTGAATTGTTTTTACATTTTTTGATTAAAACAGATTGTAATTGATTGTTTGCCTCGGGAAACATGGAGCGAAAGCCATCCATTGTCAAGAAAAGTTCATTTACAGTCACTCATGCCTAGAAAAGCCTTATTACTCGGTTTAAATGCCTTTATAATCCCTTTATTGAAGTTATTTTGAATTGTTTTTATATTTTTTGATTAAAACAGATTGTAATTGATTGTTTGCCTTGGGAAACATGGAGCGAAAGCCATCCATCGTCAAGAAAAGTTCATTTATAGTCACTCATGCCTAGAAAAGCCTTAATACTCGTTTTAAATGCTTTTATAATCCCATAATTGAATTTAATTTGAATCTTTTTACATTTTTTGATTAAAACAGATTCTAATTGATTGTTTGCCTCGGGAAACGTGGAGTGAAAGCCATCCATTGTCAAGAAAAGATCATTTATAGTCACTCATGCCTAGAAAAGCCTTATTACTCGGTTTAAATGCCTTTATAATCCCATTATTGAATTTATTTTGAATTGTTTTTACATTTTTTGATTAAAACATATTGTAATTGATTGTTTTCCTCGGGAAACATGGAGCGAAAGCCATCCATAGTCAAGAAAAGTTCATTTATAGTCACTTATGCCTAGCAAAGCCTTATTACTCGGTTTAAATGCCTTTATAATCCCATTATTGAATTTATTTTGAATTGTTTTTATATTTTTTGATTAAAACAGATTGTAATTGATTGTTTGCCGTGGGAAAATGGAGCGAAAGCCATCCATTGTCAAGAAAAGTTCATTTATAGTCACTCATGCCTAGAAAAGCCTTATTACTCGGTTTAAATGCCTTTATAATCCCATTATTGAAGTTATTTTGAATTGTTTTTATATTTTTTGATTAAAACAGATTGTAATTGATTGTTTGCCTTGGGAAACATGGAGCGAAAGCCATCCATCGTCAAGAAAAGTTCATTTATAGTCACTCATGCCTACAAAAGCCTTAATACTCGTTTTAAATGCCTTTATAATCCCATTATTGAAGTTATTTTGAATTGTTTTTATATTTTTTGATTAAAACAGATTCTCATTGATTGTTTGCCTCGGGAAACGTGGAGTGAAAGCCATCCATTGTCAAGAAATGATCATTTATAGTCACTCATGCCTAGAAAAGCCTTATTACTCGGTTTAAATGCCTTTATAATCCCATTATTGAAGTTATTTTGAATTGTTTTTATATTTTTTGATTAAAACAGATTCTAATTGATTGTTTGTCTCGGGAAACGTGGAGTGAAAGCCATCCATTGTCAAGAAAAGATCATTTATAGTCACTCATGCCTAGAAAAGCCTTATTACTCGGTTTAAATTCCTTTATAATCGCATTATTGAATTTATTTTGAATTTTTTTTACATTTTTTGATTAAAACAGATTGTAATTGATTGTTTGCCTCGGGAAACATGGAGCGAAAGCCATCCATAGTCAAGAAAAGTTCATTTATAGTCACTTATGCCTAGCAAAGCCTTATTACTCGGTTTAAATGCCTTTATAATCCCATTATCGAATTTATTTTGAATTTTTTTTACATTTTTTGATTAAAACAGGTTGTAATTGATTGTTTGCCTCGGGAAACATGGAGCGAAAACCATCCATTGTCAAGAAAAGATAATTTATAGTCACTCATGCCTAGCAAAGCCTTATTACTCGGTTTAAATGCCTTTATAATCCCATTATTGAATTTATTTTGGATTGTTTTTTATATTTTTTGATTAAAACAGATTGTAATTGATTGTTTGCCGTGGGAAACATGGAGCAAAAGCCATCCATTGTCAAGAAAAGATCATTTATAGTCACTCATGCCTAGAAAAGCCTTATTACTCGGTTTAAATGCCTTTATAATCCCATTATTGAATTTATTTTGAATTTTTTTTACATTTTTTGATTAAAACAGATTGTAATTGATTGTTTGCCTCGGGAAACATGGAGCGAAAGCCATCCATTGTCAAGAAAAGATCATTTATAGCCACTCATTCCTAGGAAAGCCTTATTACTCGGTTTAAATGCCTTTATAATCCCATTATTGAATTTATTTTGAATTGTTTTTAAATTTTTTTATTAAAACAGATTGTATTGATTGTTTGCCTCGGGAAACATGGAGCGAAAACCATCCATTGTCAAGAAAAGATCATTTATGGTCACTCATGCCTAGAAAAGCCTTATTACTCGGTTTAAATGCCTTTATAATCCCATTATTGAATTTATTTTGAATTGTTTTTACATTTTTTGATTAAAATAAATTGTAATTGATTGTTTACCTCGGGAAACATGGAGCGAAAGCCATCCATAGTCAAGAAAAGTTCATTTACAGTCACTTATGCCTAGCAAAGCCTTATTACTCGATTTCAATGCCTTTATAATCCCATTATTGAATTTATTTTGAATTTTTTTTACATTTTTTGATTAAAACAAACTGTAATTGATTTTTTGCCTCGGGAAACATGGAGCAAAACCCATCCATTGTCAAGAATAGATCATTTATAGTCACTCATGCCTAGAAAAGCCTTATTACTCGGTTTAAATGCTTTTATAATCCCATTATTGAATTTATTTTGAATTGTTTTTACATTTTTTGATTAAAACAGATTGTAATTGATTGTTTGCCTCGGGAAACATGGAGCGAAAGCCATCCATTGTCAAGAAAAGTTCATTTACAGTCACTCATGCCTAGAAAAGCCTTATTACTCGGTTTAAATGCCTTTATAATCCCTTTATTGAAGTTATTTTGAATTGTTTTTATATTTTTTGATTAAAACAGATTGTAATTGATTGTTTGCCTTGGGAAACATGGAGCGAAAGCCATCCATCGTCAAGAAAAGTTCATTTATAGTCACTCATGCCTAGAAAAGCCTTAATACTCGTTTTAAATGCTTTTATAATCCCATAATTGAATTTAATTTGAATCTTTTTACATTTTTTGATTAAAACAGATTCTAATTGATTGTTTGCCTCGGGAAACGTGGAGTGAAAGCCATCCATTGTCAAGAAAAGATCATTTATAGTCACTCATGCCTAGAAAAGCCTTATTACTCGGTTTAAATGCCTTTATAATCCCATTATTGAATTTATTTTGAATTGTTTTTACATTTTTTGATTAAAACATATTGTAATTGATTGTTTTCCTCGGGAAACATGGAGCGAAAGCCATCCATAGTCAAGAAAAGTTCATTTATAGTCACTTATGCCTAGCAAAGCCTTATTACTCGGTTTAAATGCCTTTATAATCCCATTATTGAATTTATTTTGAATTGTTTTTATATTTTTTGATTAAAACAGATTGTAATTGATTGTTTGTCGTGGGAAAATGGAGCGAAAGCCATCCATTGTCAAGAAAAGTTCATTTATAGTCACTCATGCCTAGAAAAGCCTTATTACTCGGTTTAAATGCCTTTATAATCCCATTATTGAAGTTATTTTGAATTGTTTTTATATTTTTTGATTAAAACAGATTGTAATTGATTGTTTGCCTTGGGAAACATGGAGCGAAAGCCATCCATCGTCAAGAAAAGTTCATTTATAGTCACTCATGCCTACAAAAGCCTTAATACTCGTTTTAAATGCCTTTATAATCCCATTATTGAAGTTATTTTGAATTGTTTTTATATTTTTTGATTAAAACAGATTCTAATTGATTGTTTGCCTCGGGAAACGTGGAGTGAAAGCCATCCATTGTCAAGAAATGATCATTTATAGTCACTCATGCCTAGAAAAGCCTTATTACTCGGTTTAAATGCCTTTATAATCCCATTATTGAAGTTATTTTGAATTGTTTTTATATTTTTTGATTAAAACAGATTCTAATTGATTGTTTGCCTCGGGAAACGTGGAGTGAAAGCCATCCATTGTCAAGAAAAGATCATTTATAGTCACTCATGCCTAGAAAAGCCTTATTACTCGGTTTAAATTCCTTTATAATCGCATTATTGAATTTATTTTGAATTTTTTTTACATTTTTTGATTAAAACATATTGTAATTGATTGTTTGCCTCGGTAAACATGGAGCGAAAGCCATCCATAGTCAAGAAAAGTTCATTTATAGTCACTTATGCCTAGCAAAGCCTTATTACTCGGTTTAAATGCCTTTATAATCCCATTATTGAATTTATTTTGAATTGTTTTTACATTTTTTGATTAAAACATATTGTAATTGATTGTTTGCCGCAAGAAACATGGAGCGAAAGCCATCCATTGTCAAGAAAAGATCATTTATAGCCACTCATGCCTAGAAAAGCCTTATTACTCGGTTTAAATGCCTTTATAATCCCATTATTGAATTTATTTTGAATTGTTTTTAAATTTTTTTATTAAAACAGATTGTATTGATTGTTTGCCTCGGGAAACATGGAGCGAAAACCATCCATTGTCAAGAAAAGATCATTTATAGTCACTCATGCCTAGAAAAGCCTTATTACTCGGTTTAAATGCCTTTATAATCCCATTATTGAATTTATTTTGAATTGTTTTTACATTTTTTGATTAAAATAAATTGTAATTGATTGTTTACCTCGGGAAACATGGAGCGAAAGCCATCCATAGTCAAGAAAAGTTCATTTACAGTCACTTATGCCTAGCAAAGCCTTATTACTCGATTTCAATGCCTTTATAATCCCATTATTGAATTTATTTTGAATTTTTTTTACATTTTTTTATTAAAACAAACTGTAATTGATTTTTTGCCTCGGGAAACATGGAGCAAAACCCATCCATTGTCAAGAATAGATCATTTATAGTCACTCATGCCTAGAAAAGCCTTATTACTCGGTTTAAATGCTTTTATAATCCCATTATTGAATTTATTTTGAATTGTTTTTACATTTTTTGATTAAAACAGATTGTAATTGATTGTTTGCCTCGGGAAACATGGAGCGAAAGCCATCCATTGTCAAGAAAAGTTCATTTACAGTCACTCATGCCTAGAAAAGCCTTATTACTCGGTTTAAATGCCTTTATAATCCCTTTATTGAAGTTATTTTGAATTGTTTTTATATTTTTTGATTAAAACAGATTGTAATTGATTGTTTGCCTTGGGAAACATGGAGCGAAAGCCATCCATCGTCAAGAAAAGTTCATTTATAGTCACTCATGCCTAGAAAAGCCTTAATACTCGTTTTAAATGCTTTTATAATCCCATAATTGAATTTAATTTGAATCTTTTTACATTTTTTGATTAAAACAGATTCTAATTGATTGTTTGCCTCGGGAAACGTGGAGTGAAAGCCATCCATTGTCAAGAAAAGATCATTTATAGTCACTCATGCCTAGAAAAGCCTTATTACTCGGTTTAAATGCTTTTATAATCCCATTATTGAATTTATTTTGAATTGTTTTTACATTTTTTGATTAAAACATATTGTAATTGATTGTTTTCCTCGGGAAACATGGAGCGAAAGCCATCCATAGTCAAGAAAAGTTCATTTATAGTCACTTATGCCTAGCAAAGCCTTATTACTCGGTTTAAATGCCTTTATAATCCCATTATTGAATTTATTTTGAATTGTTTTTATATTTTTTGATTAAAACAGATTGTAATTGATTGTTTGTCGTGGGAAAATGGAGCGAAAGCCATCCATTGTCAAGAAAAGTTCATTTATAGTCACTCATGCCTAGAAAAGCCTTATTACTCGGTTTAAATGCCTTTATAATCCCATTATTGAAGTTATTTTGAATTGTTTTTATATTTTTTGATTAAAACAGATTGTAATTGATTGTTTGCCTTGGGAAACATGGAGCGAAAGCCATCCATCGTCAAGAAAAGTTCATTTATAGTCACTCATGCCTACAAAAGCCTTAATACTCGTTTTAAATGCCTTTATAATCCCATTATTGAAGTTATTTTGAATTGTTTTTATATTTTTTGATTAAAACAGATTCTAATTGATTGTTTGCCTCGGGAAACGTGGAGTGAAAGCCATCCATTGTCAAGAAATGATCATTTATAGTCACTCATGCCTAGAAAAGCCTTATTACTCGGTTTAAATGCCTTTATAATCCCATTATTGAAGTTATTTTGAATTGTTTTTATATTTTTTGATTAAAACAGATTCTAATTGATTGTTTGCCTCGGGAAACGTGGAGTGAAAGCCATCCATTGTCAAGAAAAGATCATTTATAGTCACTCATGCCTAGAAAAGCCTTATTACTCGGTTTAAATTCCTTTATAATCGCATTATTGAATTTATTTTGAATTTTTTTTACATTTTTTGATTAAAACATATTGTAATTGATTGTTTGCCTCGGTAAACATGGAGCGAAAGCCATCCATAGTCAAGAAAAGTTCATTTATAGTCACTTATGCCTAGCAAAGCCTTATTACTCGGTTTAAATGCCTTTATAATCCCATTATTGAATTTATTTTGAATTGTTTTTACATTTTTTGATTAAAACATATTGTAATTGATTGTTTGCCGCAAGAAACATGGAGCGAAAGCCATCCATTGTCAAGAAAAGATCATTTATAGCCACTCATGCCTAGAAAAGCCTTATTACTCGGTTTAAATGCCTTTATAATCCCATTATTGAATTTATTTTGAATTGTTTTTAAATTTTTTTATTAAAACAGATTGTAATTGATTGTTTGCCTCGGGAAACATGGAGCGAAAACCATCCATTGTCAAGAAAAGATCATTTATAGTCACTCATGCCTAGAAAAGCCTTATTACTCGGTTTAAATGCCTTTATAATCCCATTATTGAATTTATTTTGAATTGTTTTTACATTTTTTGATTAAAACAGATTGTAATTGATTGTTTACCTCGGGAAACATGGAGCGAAAGCCATCCATAGTCAAGAAAAGTTCATTTACAGTCACTTATGCCTAGCAAAGCCTTATTACTCGGTTTAAATGCCTTTATAATCCCATTATTGAATTTATTTTGAATTTTTTTTACATTTTTTGATTAAAACATATTGTAATTGATTGTTTGCCTCAGGAAACATGGAGCAAAACCCATCCATTGTCAAGAATAGATCATTTATAGTCACTCAAGCCTAGAAAAGCCTTATTACTCGGTTTAAATGCTTTTATAATCCCATTATTGAATTTATTTTGAATTGTTTTTACATTTTTTGATTAAAACAGATTGTAATTGATTGTTTGCCTCGGGAAACATGGAGCGAAAGCCATCAATTGTCAAGAAAAGTTCATTTATAGTCACTCATGCCTAGAAAAGCCTTATTACTCGGTTTAAATGCCTTTATAATCCCATTAGTGAAGTTATTTTGAATTGTTTTTATATTTTTTTATTAAAACAGATTGTAATTGATTGTTTGCCTTGGGAAACATGGAGCGAAAGCCATCCATCGTCAAGAAAAGTTCATTTATAGTCACTCATGCCTAGAAAAGCCTTAATACTCGTTTTAAATGCTTTTATAATCCCATAATTGAATTTAATTTGAATCTTTTTACATTTTTTGATTAAAACAGATTCTAATTGATTGTTTGCCTCGGGAAACGTGGAGTGAAAGCCATCCATTGTCAAGAAAAGATCATTTATAGTCACTCATGCCTAGAAAAGCCTTATTACTCGGTTTAAATGCCTTTATAATCCCATTATTGAATTTATTTTGAATTTTTTTTACATTTTTTGATTAAAACATATTGTAATTGATTGTTTGCCTCGGGAAACATGGAGCGAAAGCCATCCATTGTCAAGAAAAGATCATTTATAGCCACTCATGCCTAGAAAAGCCTTATTACTCGGTTTAAATGCCTTTATAATCCCATTATTGAATTTATTTTGAATTTTTTTTACATTTTTTGATTAAAACATATTGTAATTGATTGTTTGCCTCGGGAAACATGGAGCGAAAGCCATCCATTGTCAAGAAAAGATCATTTATAGCCACTCATGCCTAGAAAAGCCTTATTACTCGGTTTAAATGCCTTTATAATCCCATTATTGAATTTATTTTGAATTGTTTTTAAATTTTTTTATTAAAACAGATTGTAATTGATTGTTTGCCTCGGGAAACATGGAGCGAAAACCATCCATTGTCAAGAAAAGATCATTTATAGTCACTCATGCCTAGAAAAGCCTTATTACTCGGTTTAAATGCCTTTATAATCCCATTATTGAATTTATTTTCAATTGTTTTTACATTTTTTGATTAAAACAAATTGTAATTGATTGTTTACCTTGGGAAACATGGAGCGAAAGCCATCCATAGTCAAGAAAAGTTCATTTACAGTCACTTATGCCTAGCAAAGCCTTATTACTCGGTTTAAATGCCTTTATAATCCCATTATTGAATTTATTTTGAATTTTTTTTACATTTTTTGATTAAAACATATTGTAATTGATTGTTTGCCTCGGGAAACATGGAGCAAAACCCATCCATTGTCAAGAATAGATCATTTATAGTCACTCATGCCTAGAAAAGCCTTATTACTCGGTTTAAATGCTTTTATAATCCCATTATTGAATTTATTTTGAATTGTTTTTACATTTTTTGATTAAAACAGATTGTAATTTATTGTTTGCCTCGGGAAACATGGAGCGAAAGCCATCCATTGTCAAGAAAAGTTCATTTAGAGTCACTCATGCCTAGAAAAGCCTTATTACTCGGTTTAAATGCCTTTATAATCCCATTATTGAATTTATTTTGAATTTTTTTTACATTTTTTGAGTAAAACAGATTGTAATTGATTGTTTGCCTTGGGAAACATGGAGCGAAAGCCATCCATCGTCAAGAAAAGTTCATTTATAGTCACTCATGCCTAGAAAAGCCTTATTACTCGTTTTAAATGCTTTTATAATCCCATAATTGAATTTAATTTGAATCTTTTTACATTTTTTGATTAAAACAGATTCTAATTGATTGTTTGCCTCGGGAAACGTGGAGTGAAAGCCATCCATTGTCAAGAAAAGATCATTTATAGTCACTCATGCCTAGAAAAGCCTTATTACTCGGTTTAAATGCATTTATAATCCCATTATTGAAGTTATTTTGAATTGTTTTTATATTTTTTGATTAAAACAGATTGTAATTGATTGTTTGCCTTGGGAAACATGGAGCGAAAGCCATCCATCGTCAAGAAAAGTTCATTTATAGTCACTCATGCCTAGAAAAGCCTTATTACTCGGTTTAAATGCCTTTATAATCCCTTTATTGAAGTTATTTTGAATTGTTTTTATATTTTTTGATTAAAACAGATTGTAATTGATTGTTTGCCTTGGGAAACATGGAGCGAAAGCCATCCATTGTCAAGAAATGATCATTTATAGTCACTCATGCCTAGAAAAGCCTTATTACTCGGTTTAAATGCCTTTATAATCCCATTATTGAAGTTATTTTGAATTGTTTTTATATTTTTTGATTAAAACATATTGTAATTGATTGTTTGCCGTGGGAAACATGGAGCGAAAGCCATCCATAGTCAAGAAAAGTTCATTTATAGTCACTTATGCCTAGCAAAGCCTTATTACTCGGTTTAAATGCCTTTATAATCCCATTATTGAATTTATTTTGAATTGTTTTTACATTTTTTGATTAAAACAGATTGTAATTGATTGTTTGCCTCGGGAAACATGGAGCGAAAGCCATCCATTGTCAAGAAAAGATCATTTATAGCCACTCATGCCTAGAAAAGCCTTATTACTCGGTTTAAATGCCTTTATAATCTCATTATTGAATTTATTTTGAATTGTTTTTACATTTTTTGATTAAAACAGATTGTAATTGATCGTTTGCCTCTGGAAACATGGAGCGAAAACCATCCATTGTCAAGAAAAGATCATTTATAGTCACTCATGCCTAGAAAAGCCTTATTACACGGTTTAAATGCCTTTATAATCCCATTATTGAATTTATCTTGAATTTTTTTTTAATTTTTTGATTAAAACAGATTGAAATTGATTGTTTACCTCGGGAAACATGGAGCGAAAGCCATCCATAGTCAAGAAAAGTTCATTTATAGTCACTTATGCCTAGCAAAGCCTTATTACTCGGTTTAAATGCCTTTATAATCCCATTATTGAATTTATTTTGAATTGTTTTTATATTTTTTGATTAAAACAGATTGTAATTGATTGTTTGCCGTGGGAAAATGGAGCGAAAGCCATCCATTGTCAAGAAAAGTTCGTTTATAGTCACTCATGCCTAGAAAAGCCTTATTACTCGGTTTAAATGCCTTTATAATCCCATTATTGAAGTTATTTTGAATTGTTTTTATATTTTTTGATTAAAACAGATTGTAATTGATTGTTTGCCTTGGGAAACATGGAGCGAAACCCATCCATCGTCAAGAAAAGTTCATTTATAGTCACTCATGCCTACAAAAGCCTTAATACTCGGTTTAAATGCCTTTATAATCCCATTATTGAAGTTATTTTGAATTGTTTTTATATTTTTTGATTAAAACAGATTCTAATTGATTGTTTGCCACGGGAAACGTGGAGTGAAAGCCATCCATTGTCAAGAAAAGATCATTTATAGTCACTCATGCCTAGAAAAGCCTTATTACTCGGTTTAAATGCTTTTATAATCCCATTATTGAATTTATTTTGAATTTTTTTTACATTTTTTGATTAAAACAGATTGTAATTGATTGTTTGCCTCGGGAAACATGGAGCGAAAGCCATCCATTGTCAAGAAAAGATCATTTATAGTCACTCATGCCTAGAAAAGCCTTATTACTTAGTTTAAATGCCTTTATAATCCCATTATTGAATTTATTTTGAATTCTTTTTACATTTTTTGATTAAAACAGATTGTAATTGATTGTTTGCCTCGGGAAACATGGAGCGAAAGCCATCCATTGTCAAGAAAAGATCATTTATAGTCACTCATGCCTAGAAAAGCCTTATTACTCAGTTTAAATGCCTTTATAATCCCATTATAGAATTTATTTTGAATTTTTTTTTACATTTTTTGATTAAAACATATTGTAATTGATTGTTTGCCTCGGGAAATATGGAGCGAAACCCATCCATTTTCAAGAAAAGATCATTTATAGTCACTCATGCCTAGAAAAGCCTTATTACTCGGTTTAAATGCCTTTATAATCCCATTATTGAATTTATTTTGAATTGTTTTTACATTTTTTGATTAAAACAGATTGTAATTGATTGTTTGCCTCGGGAAACATGGAGCGAAAGCCATCCATTGTCAAGAAAAGTTCATTTATAGTCACTCATGCCTAGAAAAGCCTTAATACTCGGTTTAAATGCCTTTATAATCCCATTATTGAAGTTATTTTGAATTGTTTTTATATTTTTTGATTAAAACAGATTGTAATTGATTGTTTGCCTTGGGAAACATGGAGCGAAAGCCATCCATCGTCAAGAAAAGTTCATTTATAGTCACTCATGCCTAGAAAAGCCTTAATACTCGTTTTAAATGCTTTTATAATCCCATAATTGAATTTAATTTGAATCTTTTTACATTTTTTGATTAAAACAGATTCTAATTGATTGTTTGCCTCGGGAAACGTGGAGTGAAAGCCATCCATTGTCAAGAAAAGATCATTTATAGTCACTCATGCCTAGTAAAGCCTTATTACTCGGTTTAAATGCCTTTATAATCCCATTATTGAATTTATTTTGAATTTTTTTTACATTTTTTGATTAAAACATATTGTAATTTATTGTTTGCCTCGGGAAACATGGAACGAAAACCATCCATTGTCAAGAAAAGATCATTTATAGTCACTCATGCCTAGAAAAGCCTTATTACACTGTTTAAATGCCTTTATAATCCCATTATTGAATTTATTTTGAATTGTTTTTATATTTTTTGATTAAAACAGATTGTAATTGATTGTTTGCCGTGGGAAACATGGAGCGAAAGCCATCCATTGTCAAGAAAAGTTCATTTATAGTCACTCATGCCTAGAAAAGCCTTATTACTCGGTTTAAATGCCTTTATAATCCCATTATTGAAGTTATTTTGAATTGTTTTTATATTTTTTGATTAAAACAGATTGTAATTGATTGTTTGCCGTGGGAAACATGGAGCGAAAGCCATCCATTGTCAAGAAAAGATCATTTATAGTCACTCATGCCTAGAAAAGCCTTATTACTCGGTTTAAATGCCTTTATAATCCCATTATTGAAGTTATTTTGAATTGTTTTTATATTTTTTGATTAAAACAGATTGTAATTGATTGTTTGCCGTGGTAAACATGGAGCGAAAGCCATCCATAGTCAAGAAAAGTTCATTTATAGTCACTTATGCCTAGCAAAGCCTTATTACTCGGTTTAAATGCCTTTATAATCCCATTATTGAATTTATTTTGAATTGTTTTTACATTTTTTGATTAAAACAGATTGTAATTGATTGTTTGCCTCGGGAAACATGGAGCGAAAGCCATCCATTGTCAAGAAAAGATCATTTATAGCCACTCATGCCTAGAAAAGCCTTATTACTCGGTTTAAATGCCTTTATAATCTCATTATTGAATTTATTTTGAATTGTTTTTACATTTTTTGGTTAAAACATATTGTAATTGATTGTTTGCCTCTGTAAACATGGAGCGAAAACCATCCATTGTCAAGAAAAGATCATTTATAGTCACTCATGCCTAGAAAAGCCTTATTACTCGGTTTAAATGCCCTTATAATCCCATTATTGAATTTATTTTGAATTGTTTTTATATTTTTTGATTAAAACAGATTGTAATTGATTGTTTGCCTCTGGAAACATGGAGCGAAAACCATCCATTGTCAAGAAAAGATCATTTATAGTCACTCATGCCTAGAAAAGCCTTATTACACGGTTTAAATGCCTTTACAATCCCATTATTGAATTTATCTTGAATTTTTTTTACATTTTTTGATTAAAACATATTGTAATTGATTGTTTACCTCGGGAAACATGGAGCGAAAGCCATCCATAGTCAAGAAAAGTTCATTTATAGTCACTTATGCCTAGCAAAGCCTTATTACTCGGTTTAAATGCCTTTATAATCCCATTATTGAAATTATTTTGAATTGTTTTTATATGTTTTGATTAAAACAGATTGTAATTGATTGTTTGCCGTGGGAAACATGGAGCGAAAGCCATCCATTGTCAAGAAAAGTTCATTTATAGTCACTCATGCCTAGAAAAGCCTTATTACTCGGTTTAAATGCCTTTATAATCCCATTATTGAAGTTATTTTGAATTGTTTTTATATTTTTTCATTAAAACATATTGTAATTGATTGTTTGCCGTGGGAAACATGGAGCGAAAGCCATCCATTGTCAAGAAAAGATCATTTATAGTCACTCATGCCTAGAAAAGCCTTATTACTCGGTTTAAATGCCTTTATAATCCCATTATTGAAGTTATTTTGAATTGTTTTTACATTTTTTGATTAAAACATATTGTAATTGATTGTTTGCCGTGGGAAACATGGAGCGAAAGCCATCCATAGTCAAGAAAAGTTCATTTATAGTCACTTATGCCTAGCAAAGCCTTATTACTCGGTTTAAATGCCTTTATAATCCCATTATTGAATTTATTTTGAATTGTTTTTACATTTTTTGATTAAAACAGATTGTAATTGATTGTTTGCCTCGGGAAACATGGAGCGAAAGCCATCCATTGTCAAGAAAAGATCATTTATAGCCACTCATGCCTAGAAAAGCCTTATTACTCGGTTTAAATGCCTTTATAATCTCATTATTGAATTTATTTTGAATTGTTTTTACATTTTTTGATTAAAACAGATTGTAATTGATTGTTTGCCTTTGGAAACATGGAGCGAAAGCCATCCATAGTAAAGAAAAGTTCATTTATAGTCACTTATGCCTAGAAAAGCCTTATTACTCGGTTTAAATGCCTTTATAATCCCATTATTGAATTTATTTTGAATTGTTTTTATATTTTTTGATTAAAACAGATTGTAATTGATTGTTTGCCGTGGGAAAATGGAGCGAAAGCCATCCATTCTCAAGAAAAGTTCATTTATAGTCACTCATGCCTAGAAAAGCCTTATTACTCGGTTTAAATGCCTTTATAATTCCATTATTGAAATTATTTTGAATTGTTTTTATATTTTTTGATTAAAACAGATTGTAATTGATTGTTTGCCTTGGGAAACATGGAGCGAAAGCCATCCATCGTCAAGAAAAGTTCATTTATAGTCACTCATGCCTACAAAAGCCTTAATACTCGTTTTAAATGCCTTTATAATCCCATTATTGAAGTTATTTTGAATTGTTTTTATATTTTTTGATTAAAACAGATTCTAATTAATTGTTTGCCTCGGGAAACGTGGAGTGAAAGCCATCCATTGTCAAGAAAAGATCATTTATAGTCACTCATGCCTAGAAAAGCCTTATTACTCGGTTTAAATGCCTTTATAATCCCATTATTGAATTTATTTTGAATTTTTTTTACATTTTTTGATTAAAAAATATTGTAATTGATTGTTTGCCTCGGGAAACATGGAGCGAAAGCCATCCATTGTCAAGAAAAGATCATTTATAGCCACTCATGCCTAGAAAAGCCTTATTACTCGGTTTAAATGCCTTTATAATCCCATTTTTGAATTTATTTTGAATTTTTTTTACATTTTTTGATTAAAATAAATTGTAATTGATTGTTTACCTCGGGAAACAAGGAGCGAAAGCCATCCATTGTCAAGAAAAGATCATTTATAGCCACTCATGCCTAGAAAAGCCTTATTACTCGGTTTAAATGCCTTTATAATCCCATTATTGAATTTATTTTGAATTGTTTTTAAATTTTTTTATTAAAACAGATTGTAATTGATTGTTTGCCTCGGGAAATATGGAGCGAAAACCATCCATTGTCAAGAAAAGATCATTTATAGTCACTCATGCCTAGAAAAGCCTTATTACTCGGTTTAAATGCCTTTATAATCCCATTATTGAATTTATTTTCAATTGTTTTTACATTTTTTTATTAAAACAAATTGTAATTGATTGTTTACCTTGGGAAACATGGAGCGAAAGCCATCCATAGTCAAGAAAAGTTCATTTACAGTCACTTATGCCTAGCAAAGCCTTATTACTCGGTTTAAATGCCTTTATAATCCCATTATTGAATTTATTTTGAATTTTTTTTACATTTTTTGATTAAAACATATTGTAATTGATTGTTTGCCTCGGGAAACATGGAGCAAAACCCATCCATTGTCAAGAATAGATCATTTATAGTCACTCATGCCTAGAAAAGCCTTATTACTCGGTTTAAATGCTTTTATAATCCCATTATTGAATTTATTTTGAATTGTTTTTACATTTTTTGATTAAAACAGATTGTAATTGATTGTTTGCCTCGGGAAACATGGAGCGAAAGCCATCCATTGTCAAGAAAAGTTCATTTACAGTCACTCATGCCTAGAAAAGCCTTATTACTCGGTTTAAATGCCTTTATAATCCCTTTATTGAAGTTATTTTGAATTGTTTTTATATTTTTTGATTAAAACAGATTGTAATTGATTGTTTGCCTTGGGAAACATGGAGCGAAAGCCATCCATCGTCAAGAAAAGTTCATTTATAGTCACTCATGCCTAGAAAAGCCTTAATACTCGTTTTAAATGCTTTTATAATCCCATAATTGAATTTAATTTGAATCTTTTTACATTTTTTGATTAAAACAGATTCTAATTGATTGTTTGCCTCGGGAAACGTGGAGTGAAAGCCATCCATTGTCAAGAAAAGATCATTTATAGTCACTCATGCCTAGAAAAGCCTTATTACTCGGTTTAAATGCCTTTATAATCCCATTATTGAATTTATTTTGAATTGTTTTTACATTTTTTGATTAAAACAAATTGTAATTGATTGTTTTCCTCGGGAAACATGGAGCGAAAGCCATCCATAGTCAAGAAAAGTTCATTTATAGTCACTTATGCCTAGCAAAGCCTTATTACTCGGTTTAAATGCCTTTATAATCCCATTATTGAATTTATTTTGAATTGTTTTTATATTTTTTGATTAAAACAGATTGTAATTGATTGTTTGCCGTGGGAAAATGGAGCGAAAGCCATCCATTGTCAAGAAAAGTTCATTTATAGTCACTCATGCCTAGAAAAGCCTTATTACTCGGTTTAAATGCCTTTATAATCCCATTATTGAAGTTATTTTGAATTGTTTTTATATTTTTTGATTAAAACAGATTGTAATTGATTGTTTGCCTTGGGAAACATGGAGCGAAAGCCATCCATCGTCAAGAAAAGTTCATTTATAGTCACTCATGCCTACAAAAGCCTTAATACTCGTTTTAAATGCCTTTATAATCCCATTATTGAAGTTATTTTGAATTGTTTTTATATTTTTTGATTAAAACAGATTCTCATTGATTGTTTGCCTCGGGAAACGTGGAGTGAAAGCCATCCATTGTCAAGAAATGATCATTTATAGTCACTCATGCCTAGAAAAGCCTTATTACTCGGTTTAAATGCCTTTATAATCCCATTATTGAAGTTATTTTGAATTGTTTTTATATTTTTTGATTAAAACAGATTCTAATTGATTGTTTGCCTCGGGAAACGTGGAGTGAAAGCCATCCATTGTCAAGAAAAGATCATTTATAGTCACTCATGCCTAGAAAAGCCTTATTACTCGGTTTAAATTCCTTTATAATCGCATTATTGAATTTATTTTGAATTTTTTTTACATTTTTTGATTAAAACAGATTGTAATTGATTGTTTGCCTCGGGAAACATGGAGCGAAAGCCATCCATAGTCAAGAAAAGTTCATTTATAGTCACTTATGCCTAGCAAAGCCTTATTACTCGGTTTAAATGCCTTTATAATCCCATTATCGAATTTATTTTGAATTTTTTTTACATTTTTTGATTAAAACAGGATGTAATTGATTGTTTGCCTCGGGAAACATGGAGCGAAAACCATCCATTGTCAAGAAAAGATAATTTATAGTCACTCATGCCTAGCAAAGCCTTATTACTCGGTTTAAATGCCTTTATAATCCCATTATTGAATTTATTTTGGATTGTTTTTTATATTTTTTGATTAAAACAGATTGTAATTGATTGTTTGCCGTGGGAAACATGGAGCAAAAGCAATCCATTGTCAAGAAAAGATCATTTATAGTCACTCATGCCTAGAAAAGCCTTATTACTCGGTTTAAATGCCTTTATAATCCCATTATTGAATTTATTTTGAATTTTTTTTACATTTTTTGATTAAAACAGATTGTAATTGATTGTTTGCCTCGGGAAACATGGAGCGAAAGCCATCCATTGTCAAGAAAAGATCATTTATAGCCACTCATTCCTAGAAAAGCCTTATTACTCGGTTTAAATGCCTTTATAATCCCATTATTGAATTTATTTTGAATTGTTTTTAAATTTTTTTATTAAAACAGATTGTATTGATTGTTTGCCTCGGGAAACATGGAGCGAAAACCATCCATTGGCAAGAAAAGATCATTTATAGTCACTCATGCCTAGAAAAGCCTTATTACTCGGTTTAAATGCCTTTATAATCCCATTATTGAATTTATTTTGAATTGTTTTTACATTTTTTGATTAAAATAAATTGTAATTGATTGTTTACCTCGGGAAACATGGAGCGAAAGCCATCCATAGTCAAGAAAAGTTCATTTACAGTCATTTATGCCTAGCAAAGCCTTATTACTCGATTTCAATGCCTTTATAATCCCATTATTGAATTTATTTTGAATTTTTTTTACATTTTTTGATTAAAACAAACTGTAATTGATTTTTTGCCTCGGGAAACATGGAGCAAAACCCATCCATTGTCAAGAATAGATCATTTATAGTCACTCATGCCTAGAAAAGCCTTATTACTCGGTTTAAATGCTTTTATAATCCCATTATTGAATTTATTTTGAATTGTTTTTACATTTTTTGATTAAAACAGATTGTAATTGATTGTTTGCCTCGAGAAACATGGAGCGAAAGCCATCCATTGTCAAGAAAAGATCATTTATAGCCACTCATTCCTAGAAAAGCCTTATTACTCGGTTTAAATGCCTTTATAATCCCATTATTGAATTTATTTTGAATTGTTTTTAAATTTTTTTATTAAAACAGATTGTATTGATTGTTTGCCTCGGGAAACATGGAGCGAAAACCATCCATTGGCAAGAAAAGATCATTTATAGTCACTCATGCCTAGAAAAGCCTTATTACTCGGTTTAAATGCCTTTATAATCCCATTATTGAATTTATTTTGAATTGTTTTTACATTTTTTGATTAAAATAAATTGTAATTGATTGTTTACCTCGGGAAACATGGAGCGAAAGCCATCCATAGTCAAGAAAAGTTCATTTACAGTCACTTATGCCTAGCAAAGCCTTATTACTCGATTTCAATGCCTTTATAATCCCATTATTGAATTTATTTTGAATTTTTTTTACATTTTTTGATTAAAACAAACTGTAATTGATTTTTTGCCTCGGGAAACATGGAGCAAAACCCATCCATTGTCAAGAATAGATCATTTATAGTCACTCATGCCTAGAAAAGCCTTATTACTCGGTTTAAATGCTTTTATAATCCCATTATTGAATTTATTTTGAATTGTTTTTACATTTTTTGATTAAAACAGATTGTAATTGATTGTTTGCCTCGGGAAACATGGAGCGAAAGCCATCCATTGTCAAGAAAAGTTCATTTACAGTCACTCATGCCTAGAAAAGCCTTATTACTCGGTTTAAATGCCTTTATAATCCCTTTATTGAAGTTATTTTGAATTGTTTTTATATTTTTTGATTAAAACAGATTGTAATTGATTGTTTGCCTTGGGAAACATGGAGCGAAAGCCATCCATCGTCAAGAAAAGTTCATTTATAGTCACTCATGCCTAGAAAAGCCTTAATACTCGTTTTAAATGCTTTTATAATCCCATAATTGAATTTAATTTGAATCTTTTTACATTTTTTGATTAAAACAGATTCTAATTGATTGTTTGCCTCGGGAAACGTGGAGTGAAAGCCATCCATTGTCAAGAAAAGATCATTTATAGTCACTCATGCCTAGAAAAGCCTTATTACTCGGTTTAAATGCCTTTATAATCCCATTATTGAATTTATTTTGAATTGTTTTTACATTTTTTGATTAAAACATATTGTAATTGATTGTTTTCCTCGGGAAACATGGAGCGAAAGCCATCCATAGTCAAGAAAAGTTCATTTATAGTCACTTATGCCTAGCAAAGCCTTATTACTCGGTTTAAATGCCTTTATAATCCCATTATTGAATTTATTTTGAATTGTTTTTATATTTTTTGATTAAAACAGATTGTAATTGATTGTTTGTCGTGGGAAAATGGAGCGAAAGCCATCCATTGTCAAGAAAAGTTCATTTATAGTCACTCATGCCTAGAAAAGCCTTATTACTCGGTTTAAATGCCTTTATAATCCCATTATTGAAGTTATTTTGAATTGTTTTTATATTTTTTGATTAAAACAGATTGTAATTGATTGTTTGCCTTGGGAAACATGGAGCGAAAGCCATCCATCGTCAAGAAAAGTTCATTTATAGTCACTCATGCCTACAAAAGCCTTAATACTCGTTTTAAATGCCTTTATAATCCCATTATTGAAGTTATTTTGAATTGTTTTTATATTTTTTGATTAAAACAGATTCTAATTGATTGTTTGCCTCGGGAAACGTGGAGTGAAAGCCATCCATTGTCAAGAAATGATCATTTATAGTCACTCATGCCTAGAAAAGCCTTATTACTCGGTTTAAATGCCTTTATAATCCCATTATTGAAGTTATTTTGAATTGTTTTTATATTTTTTGATTAAAACAGATTCTAATTGATTGTTTGCCTCGGGAAACGTGGAGTGAAAGCCATCCATTGTCAAGAAAAGATCATTTATAGTCACTCATGCCTAGAAAAGCCTTATTACTCGGTTTAAATTCCTTTATAATCGCATTATTGAATTTATTTTGAATTTTTTTTACATTTTTTGATTAAAACAGATTGTAATTGATTGTTTGCCTCGGTAAACATGGAGCGAAAGCCATCCATAGTCAAGAAAAGTTCATTTATAGTCACTTATGCCTAGCAAAGCCTTATTACTCGGTTTAAATGCCTTTATAATCCCATTATTGAATTTATTTTGAATTGTTTTTACATTTTTTGATTAAAACATATTGTAATTGATTGTTTGCCGCAAGAAACATGGAGCGAAAGCCATCCATTGTCAAGAAAAGATCATTTATAGCCACTCATGCCTAGAAAAGCCTTATTACTCGGTTTAAATGCCTTTATAATCCCATTATTGAATTTATTTTGAATTGTTTTTAAATTTTTTTATTAAAACAGATTGTAATTGATTGTTTGCCTCGGGAAACATGGAGCGAAAACCATCCATTGTCAAGAAAAGATCATTTATAGTCACTCATGCCTAGAAAAGCCTTATTACTCGGTTTAAATGCCTTTATAATCCCATTATTGAATTTATTTTGAATTGTTTTTACATTTTTTGATTAAAACAGATTGTAATTGATTGTTTACCTCGGGAAACATGGAGCGAAATCCATCCATAGTCAAGAAAAGTTCATTTACAGTCACTTATGCCTAGCAAAGCCTTATTACTCGGTTTAAATGCCTTTATAATCCCATTATTGAATTTATTTTGAATTTTTTTTACATTTTTTGATTAAAACATATTGTAATTGATTGTTTGCCTCAGGAAACATGGGGCAAAACCCATCCATTGTCAAGAATAGATCATTTATAGTCACTCAAGCCTAGAAAAGCCTTATTACTCGGTTTAAATGCTTTTATAATCCCATTATTGAATTTATTTTGAATTGTTTTTACATTTTTTGATTAAAACAGATTGTAATTGATTGTTTGCCTCGGGAAACATGGAGCGAAAGCCATCAATTGTCAAGAAAAGTTCATTTATAGTCACTCATGCCTAGAAAAGCCTTATTACTCGGTTTAAATGCCTTTATAATCCCATTAGTGAAGTTATTTTGAATTGTTTTTATATTTTTTGATTAAAACAGATTGTAATTGATTGTTTGCCTTGGGAAACATGGAGCGAAAGCCATCCATCGTCAAGAAAAGTTCATTTATAGTCACTCATGCCTAGAAAAGCCTTAATACTCGTTTTAAATGCTTTTATAATCCCATAATTGAATTTAATTTGAATCTTTTTACATTTTTTGATTAAAACAGATTCTAATTGATTGTTTGCCTCGGGAAACGTGGAGTGAAAGCCATCCATTGTCAAGAAAAGATCATTTATAGTCACACATGCCTAGAAAAGCCTTATTACTCGGTTTAAATGCCTTTATAATCCCATTATTGAATTTATTTTGAATTTTTTTTACATTTTTTGAGTAAAACAGATTGTAATTGATTGTTTGCCTTGGGAAACATGGAGCGAAAGCCATCCATCGTCAAGAAAAGTTCATTTATAGTCACTCATGCCTAGAAAAGCCTTATTACTCGTTTTAAATGCTTTTATAATCCCATAATTGAATTTAATTTGAATCTTTTTACATTTTTTGATTAAAACAGATTCTAATTGATTGTTTGCCTCGGGAAACGTGGAGTGAAAGCCATCCATTGTCAAGAAAAGATCATTTATAGTCACTCATGCCTAGAAAAGCCTTATTACTCGGTTTAAATGCCTTTATAATCCCATTATTGAAGTTATTTCGAATTGTTTTTATATTTTTTGATTAAAACAGATTGTAATTGATTGTTTGCCTTGGGAAACATGGAGCGAAAGCCATCCATCGTCAAGAAAAGTTCATTTATAGTCACTCATGCCTAGAAAAGCCTTAATACTCGTTTTAAATGCTTTTATAATCCCATAATTGAATTTAACTTGAATCTTTTTACATTTTTTGATTAAAACAGATTCTAATTGATTGTTTGCCTCGGGAAACGTGGAGTGAAAGCCATCCATTGTCAAGAAAAGATCATTTATAGTCACTCATGCCTAGAAAAGCCTTATTACTCGGTTTAAATGCTTTTATAATCCCATAATTGAATTTAACTTGAATCTTTTTACATTTTTTGAAAAAAACAGATTCTAATTGATTGTTTGCCTCGGGAAACGTGGAGTGAAAGCCATCCATTGTCAAGAAAAGATCATTTATAGTCACTCATGCCTAGAAAAGCCTTATTACTCGGTTTAAATGCCTTTATAATCCCATTATTGAATTTATTTTGGATTGTTTTTT
This sequence comes from Theobroma cacao, assembly GCF_053813885.1. Lineage (NCBI taxonomy): Eukaryota > Viridiplantae > Streptophyta > Magnoliopsida > Malvales > Malvaceae > Theobroma > Theobroma cacao. The sequence goes on along the minus strand of NC_142645.1, from coordinate 27,174,926 downwards.
ATATTTTTTGATTAAAACAGATTGTAATTGATTGTTTGCCGTGGGAAACATGGAGCAAAAGCCATCCATTGTCAAGAAAAGATCATTTATAGTCACTCATGCCTAGAAAAGCCTTATTACTCGGTTTAAATGCCTTTATAATCCCATTATTGAATTTATTTTGAATTTTTTTTACATTTTTTGATTAAAACAGATTGTAATTGATTGTTTGCCTCGGGAAACATGGAGCGAAAGCCATCCATTGTCAAGAAAAGATCATTTATAGCCACTCATTCCTAGAAAAGCCTTATTACTCGGTTTAAATGCCTTTATAATCCCATTATTGAATTTATTTTGAATTGTTTTTAAATTTTTTTATTAAAACAGATTGTAATTGATTGTTTGCCTCGGGAAACATGGAGCGAAAACCATCCATTGTCAAGAAAAGATCATTTATAGTCACTCATGCCTAGAAAAGCCTTATTACTCGGTTTAAATGCCTTTATAATCCCATTATTGAATTTATTTTTAATTGTTTTTACATTTTTTGATTAAAATAAATTGTAATTGATTGTTTACCTCGGGAAACATGGAGCGAAAGCCATCCATAGTCAAGAAAAGTTCATTTACAGTCACTTATGCCTAGAAAAGCCTTATTACTCGGTTTCAATGCCTTTATAATCCCATCATTGAATTTACTTTGAATTTTTTTTACATTTTTTGATTAAAACAAACTGTAATTGATCGTTTGCCTCGGGAAACATGGGGCAAAACCCATCCATTGTCAAGAATAGATCATTTATAGTCACTCATGCCTAGAAAAGCCTCATTACTCGGTTTAAATGCTTTTATAATCCCATTATTGAATTTATTTTGAATTGTTTTTACATTTTTTGATTAAAACAGATTGTAATTGATTGTTTGCCTCGGGAAAGATGGAGCGAAAGCCATCTATTGTGAAGAAAAGTTCATTTACCGTCACTCATGCCTAGAAAAGCCTTATTACTCGGTTTAAATGCCTTTATAATCCCTTTATTGAAGTTATTTTGAATTGTTTTTATATTTTTTGATTAAAACAGATTGTAATTGATTGTTTGCCTTGGGAAACATGGAGCGAAAGCCATCCATCGTCAAGAAAAGTTCATTTATAGTCACTCATGCCTAGAAAAGCCTTAATACTCGTTTTAAATGCTTTTATAATCCCATAATTGAATTTAATTTGAATCTTTTTACATTTTTTGATTAAAACAGAATTTAATTGATTGTTTGCCTCGGGAAACGTGGAGTGAAAGCCATGCATTGTCAAGAAAAGATCATTTATAGTCACTCATGCCTAGAAAAGCCTTATTACTCGGTTTAAATGCCTTTATAATCCCATTATTGAATTTATTTTGAATTGTTTTTATATTTTTTGATTAAAACAGATTGTAATTGATTGTTTTCCTCGGGAAACATGGAGCGAAAGCCATCCATAGTCAAGAAAAGTTCATTTATAGTCACTTATGCCTAGCAAAGCCTTATTACTCGGTTTAAATGCCTTTATAATCCCATTATCGAATTTATTTTGAATTGTTTTTACATTTTTTGATTAAAACAGATTGTAATTGATTGTTTGCCTCGGGAAACATGGAGCGAAAGCCATCCATTGTCAAGAAAAGATCATTTATAGCCACTCATGCCTAGAAAAGCCTTATTACTCGGTTTAAATGCCTTTATAATCCCATTATTGAATTTATTTTGAATTGTTTTTACATTTTTTGATTAAAACAGGTTGTAATTGATTGTTTGCCTCGGGAAACATGGAGCGAAAACCATCCATTGTCAAGAAAAGATCATTTATAGTCACTCATGCCTAGCAAAGCCTTATTACTCGGTTTAAATGCCTTTATAATCCCATTATTGAATTTATTTTGGATTGTTTTTTATATTTTTTGATTAAAACAGATTGTAATTGATTGTTTGCCATGGGAAACATGGAGCAAAAGCCATCCATTGTCAAGAAAAGATCATTTATAGTCACTCATGCCTAGAAAAGCCTTATTACTCGGTTTAAATGCCTTTATAATCCCATTATTGAATTTATTTTGAATTTTTTTTACATTTTTTGAGTAAAACAGATTGTAATTGATTGTTTACCTTGGGAAATATGGAGCGAAAGCCATCCATTGTCAAGAAAAGATCATTTATAGTCACTCATGCCTAGAAAAGCCTTATTACTCGGTTTAAATGCCTTTATAATCCCATTATTGAATTTATTTTGAATTGTTTTTACATTTTTTGATTAAAACATATTGTAATTGATTGTTTTCCTCGGGAAACATGGAGCGAAAGCCATCCATAGTCAAGAAAAGTTCATTTATAGTCACTTATGCCTAGCAAAGCCTTATTACTCGGTTTAAATGCCTTTATAATCCCATTATTGAATTTATTTTGAATTGTTTTTATATTTTTTGATTAAAACAGATTGTAATTGATTGTTTGTCGTGGGAAAATGGAGCGAAAGCCATCCATTGTCAAGAAAAGTTCATTTATAGTCACTCATGCCTAGAAAAGCCTTATTACTCGGTTTAAATGCCTTTATAATCCCATTATTGAAGTTATTTTGAATTGTTTTTATATTTTTTGATTAAAACAGATTGTAATTGATTGTTTGCCTTGGGAAACATGGAGCGAAAGCCATCCATCGTCAAGAAAAGTTCATTTATAGTCACTCATGCCTACAAAAGCCTTAATACTCGTTTTAAATGCCTTTATAATCCCATTATTGAAGTTATTTTGAATTGTTTTTATATTTTTTGATTAAAACAGATTCTAATTGATTGTTTGCCTCGGGAAACGTGGAGTGAAAGCCATCCATTGTCAAGAAATGATCATTTATAGTCACTCATGCCTAGAAAAGCCTTATTACTCGGTTTAAATGCCTTTATAATCCCATTATTGAATTTATTTTGGATTGTTTTTTATATTTTTTGATTAAAACAGATTGTAATTGATTGTTTGCCGTGGGAAACATGGAGCAAAAGCCATCCATTGTCAAGAAAAGATCATTTATAGTCACTCATGCCTAGAAAAGCCTTATTACTCGGTTTAAATGCCTTTATAATCCCATTATTGAATTTATTTTGAATTTTTTTTACATTTTTTGATTAAAACAGATTGTAATTGATTGTTTGCCTCGGGAAACATGGAGCGAAAGCCATCCATTGTCAAGAAAAGATCATTTATAGCCACTCATTCCTAGAAAAGCCTTATTACTCGGTTTAAATGCCTTTATAATCCCATTATTGAATTTATTTTGAATTGTTTTTAAATTTTTTTATTAAAACAGATTGTAATTGATTGTTTGCCTCGGGAAACATGGAGCGAAAACCATCCATTGTCAAGAAAAGATCATTTATAGTCACTCATGCCTAGAAAAGCCTTATTACTCGGTTTAAATGCCTTTATAATCCCATTATTGAATTTATTTTGAATTGTTTTTACATTTTTTGATTAAAATAAATTGTAATTGATTGTTTACCTCGGGAAACATGGAGCGAAAGCCATCCATAGTCAAGAAAAGTTCATTTACAGTCACTTATGCCTAGCAAAGCCTTATTACTCGGTTTCAATGCCTTTATAATCCCATCATTGAATTTATTTTGAATTTTTTTTACATTTTTTGATTAAAACAAACTGTAATTGATCGTTTGCCTCGGGAAACATGGGGCAAAACCCATCCATTGTCAAGAATAGATCATTTATAGTCACTCATGCCTAGAAAAGCCTCATTACTCGGTTTAAATGCTTTTATAATCCCATTATTGAATTTATTTTGAATTGTTTTTACATTTTTTGATTAAAACAGATTGTAATTGATTGTTTGCCTCGGGAAAGATGGAGCGAAAGCCATCTATTGTGAAGAAAAGTTCATTTACCGTCACTCATGCCTAGAAAAGCCTTATTACTCGGTTTAAATGCCTTTATAATCCCTTTATTGAAGTTATTTTGAATTGTTTTTATATTTTTTGATTAAAACAGATTGTAATTGATTGTTTGCCTTGGGAAACATGGAGCGAAAGCCATCCATCGTCAAGAAAAGTTCATTTATAGTCACTCATGCCTAGAAAAGCCTTAATACTCGTTTTAAATGCTTTTATAATCCCATAATTGAATTTAATTTGAATCTTTTTACATTTTTTGATTAAAACAGAATTTAATTGATTGTTTGCCTCGGGAAACGTGGAGTGAAAGCCATGCATTGTCAAGAAAAGATCATTTATAGTCACTCATGCCTAGAAAAGCCTTATTACTCGGTTTAAATGCCTTTATAATCCCATTATTGAATTTATTTTGAATTGTTTTTATATTTTTTGATTAAAACAGATTGTAATTGATTGTTTTCCTCGGGAAACATGGAGCGAAAGCCATCCATAGTCAAGAAAAGTTCATTTATAGTCACTTATGCCTAGCAAAGCCTTATTACTCGGTTTAAATGCCTTTATAATCCCATTATCGAATTTATTTTGAATTGTTTTTACATTTTTTGATTAAAACAGATTGTAATTGATTGTTTGCCTCGGGAAACATGGAGCGAAAGCCATCCATTGTCAAGAAAAGATCATTTATAGCCACTCATGCCTAGAAAAGCCTTATTACTCGGTTTAAATGCCTTTATAATCCCATTATTGAATTTATTTTGAATTGTTTTTACATTTTTTGATTAAAACAGGTTGTAATTGATTGTTTGCCTCGGGAAACATGGAGCGAAAACCATCCATTGTCAAGAAAAGATCATTTATAGTCACTCATGCCTAGCAAAGCCTTATTACTCGGTTTAAATGCCTTTATAATCCCATTATTGAATTTATTTTGGATTGTTTTTTATATTTTTTGATTAAAACAGATTGTAATTGATTGTTTGCCATGGGAAACATGGAGCAAAAGCCATCCATTGTCAAGAAAAGATCATTTATAGTCACTCATGCCTAGAAAAGCCTTATTACTCGGTTTAAATGCCTTTATAATCCCATTATTGAATTTATTTTGAATTTTTTTTACATTTTTTGAGTAAAACAGATTGTAATTGATTGTTTACCTTGGGAAATATGGAGCGAAAGCCATCCATTGTCAAGAAAAGATCATTTATAGTCACTCATGCCTAGAAAAGCCTTATTACTCGGTTTAAATGCCTTTATAATCCCATTATTGAATTTATTTTGAATTGTTTTTACATTTTTTGATTAAAACATATTGTAATTGATTGTTTTCCTCGGGAAACATGGAGCGAAAGCCATCCATAGTCAAGAAAAGTTCATTTATAGTCACTTATGCCTAGCAAAGCCTTATTACTCGGTTTAAATGCCTTTATAATCCCATTATTGAATTTATTTTGAATTGTTTTTATATTTTTTGATTAAAACAGATTGTAATTGATTGTTTGTCGTGGGAAAATGGAGCGAAAGCCATCCATTGTCAAGAAAAGTTCATTTATAGTCACTCATGCCTAGAAAAGCCTTATTACTCGGTTTAAATGCCTTTATAATCCCATTATTGAAGTTATTTTGAATTGTTTTTATATTTTTTGATTAAAACAGATTGTAATTGATTGTTTGCCTTGGGAAACATGGAGCGAAAGCCATCCATCGTCAAGAAAAGTTCATTTATAGTCACTCATGCCTACAAAAGCCTTAATACTCGTTTTAAATGCCTTTATAATCCCATTATTGAAGTTATTTTGAATTGTTTTTATATTTTTTGATTAAAACAGATTCTAATTGATTGTTTGCCTCGGGAAACGTGGAGTGAAAGCCATCCATTGTCAAGAAATGATCATTTATAGTCACTCATGCCTAGAAAAGCCTTATTACTCGGTTTAAATGCCTTTATAATCCCATTATTGAATTTATTTTGGATTGTTTTTTATATTTTTTGATTAAAACAGATTGTAATTGATTGTTTGCCGTGGGAAACATGGAGCAAAAGCCATCCATTGTCAAGAAAAGATCATTTATAGTCACTCATGCCTAGAAAAGCCTTATTACTCGGTTTAAATGCCTTTATAATCCCATTATTGAATTTATTTTGAATTTTTTTTACATTTTTTGATTAAAACAGATTGTAATTGATTGTTTGCCTCGGGAAACATGGAGCGAAAGCCATCCATTGTCAAGAAAAGATCATTTATAGCCACTCATTCCTAGAAAAGCCTTATTACTCGGTTTAAATGCCTTTATAATCCCATTATTGAATTTATTTTGAATTGTTTTTAAATTTTTTTATTAAAACAGATTGTAATTGATTGTTTGCCTCGGGAAACATGGAGCGAAAACCATCCATTGTCAAGAAAAGATCATTTATAGTCACTCATGCCTAGAAAAGCCTTATTACTCGGTTTAAATGCCTTTATAATCCCATTATTGAATTTATTTTGAATTGTTTTTACATTTTTTGATTAAAATAAATTGTAATTGATTGTTTACCTCGGGAAACATGGAGCGAAAGCCATCCATAGTCAAGAAAAGTTCATTTACAGTCACTTATGCCTAGCAAAGCCTTATTACTCGGTTTCAATGCCTTTATAATCCCATCATTGAATTTATTTTGAATTTTTTTTACATTTTTTGATTAAAACAAACTGTAATTGATCGTTTGCCTCGGGAAACATGGGGCAAAACCCATCCATTGTCAAGAATAGATCATTTATAGTCACTCATGCCTAGAAAAGCCTCATTACTCGGTTTAAATGCTTTTATAATCCCATTATTGAATTTATTTTGAATTGTTTTTACATTTTTTGATTAAAACAGATTGTAATTGATTGTTTGCCTCGGGAAAGATGGAGCGAAAGCCATCTATTGTGAAGAAAAGTTCATTTACCGTCACTCATGCCTAGAAAAGCCTTATTACTCGGTTTAAATGCCTTTATAATCCCTTTATTGAAGTTATTTTGAATTGTTTTTATATTTTTTGATTAAAACAGATTGTAATTGATTGTTTGCCTTGGGAAACATGGAGCGAAAGCCATCCATCGTCAAGAAAAGTTCATTTATAGTCACTCATGCCTAGAAAAGCCTTAATACTCGTTTTAAATGCTTTTATAATCCCATAATTGAATTTAATTTGAATCTTTTTACATTTTTTGATTAAAACAGAATTTAATTGATTGTTTGCCTCGGGAAACGTGGAGTGAAAGCCATGCATTGTCAAGAAAAGATCATTTATAGTCACTCATGCCTAGAAAAGCCTTATTACTCGGTTTAAATGCCTTTATAATCCCATTATTGAATTTATTTTGAATTGTTTTTATATTTTTTGATTAAAACAGATTGTAATTGATTGTTTTCCTCGGGAAACATGGAGCGAAAGCCATCCATAGTCAAGAAAAGTTCATTTATAGTCACTTATGCCTAGCAAAGCCTTATTACTCGGTTTAAATGCCTTTATAATCCCATTATCGAATTTATTTTGAATTGTTTTTACATTTTTTGATTAAAACAGATTGTAATTGATTGTTTGCCTCGGGAAACATGGAGCGAAAGCCATCCATTGTCAAGAAAAGATCATTTATAGCCACTCATGCCTAGAAAAGCCTTATTACTCGGTTTAAATGCCTTTATAATCCCATTATTGAATTTATTTTGAATTGTTTTTACATTTTTTGATTAAAACAGGTTGTAATTGATTGTTTGCCTCGGGAAACATGGAGCGAAAACCATCCATTGTCAAGAAAAGATCATTTATAGTCACTCATGCCTAGCAAAGCCTTATTACTCGGTTTAAATGCCTTTATAATCCCATTATTGAATTTATTTTGGATTGTTTTTTATATTTTTTGATTAAAACAGATTGTAATTGATTGTTTGCCATGGGAAACATGGAGCAAAAGCCATCCATTGTCAAGAAAAGATCATTTATAGTCACTCATGCCTAGAAAAGCCTTATTACTCGGTTTAAATGCCTTTATAATCCCATTATTGAATTTATTTTGAATTTTTTTTACATTTTTTGAGTAAAACAGATTGTAATTGATTGTTTACCTTGGGAAATATGGAGCGAAAGCCATCCATTGTCAAGAAAAGATCATTTATAGTCACTCATGCCTAGAAAAGCCTTATTACTCGGTTTAAATGCCTTTATAATCCCATTATTGAATTTATTTTGAATTGTTTTTACATTTTTTGATTAAAACATATTGTAATTGATTGTTTTCCTCGGGAAACATGGAGCGAAAGCCATCCATAGTCAAGAAAAGTTCATTTATAGTCACTTATGCCTAGCAAAGCCTTATTACTCGGTTTAAATGCCTTTATAATCCCATTATTGAATTTATTTTGAATTGTTTTTATATTTTTTGATTAAAACAGATTGTAATTGATTGTTTGTCGTGGGAAAATGGAGCGAAAGCCATCCATTGTCAAGAAAAGTTCATTTATAGTCACTCATGCCTAGAAAAGCCTTATTACTCGGTTTAAATGCCTTTATAATCCCATTATTGAAGTTATTTTGAATTGTTTTTATATTTTTTGATTAAAACAGATTGTAATTGATTGTTTGCCTTGGGAAACATGGAGCGAAAGCCATCCATCGTCAAGAAAAGTTCATTTATAGTCACTCATGCCTACAAAAGCCTTAATACTCGTTTTAAATGCCTTTATAATCCCATTATTGAAGTTATTTTGAATTGTTTTTATATTTTTTGATTAAAACAGATTCTAATTGATTGTTTGCCTCGGGAAACGTGGAGTGAAAGCCATCCATTGTCAAGAAATGATCATTTATAGTCACTCATGCCTAGAAAAGCCTTATTACTCGGTTTAAATGCCTTTATAATCCCATTATTGAAGTTATTTTGAATTGTTTTTATATTTTTTGATTAAAACAGATTCTAATTGATTGTTTGCCTCGGGAAACGTGGAGTGAAAGCCATCCATTGTCAAGAAAAGATCATTTATAGTCACTCATGCCTAGAAAAGCCTTATTACTCGGTTTAAATTCCTTTATAATCGCATTATTGAATTTATTTTGAATTTTTTTTACATTTTTTGATTAAAACAGATTGTAATTGATTGTTTGCCTCGGTAAACATGGAGCGAAAGCCATCCATAGTCAAGAAAAGTTCATTTATAGTCACTTATGCCTAGCAAAGCCTTATTACTCGGTTTAAATGCCTTTATAATCCCATTATTGAATTTATTTTGAATTGTTTTTACATTTTTTGATTAAAACATATTGTAATTGATTGTTTGCCGCAAGAAACATGGAGCGAAAGCCATCCATTGTCAAGAAAAGATCATTTATAGCCACTCATGCCTAGAAAAGCCTTATTACTCGGTTTAAATGCCTTTATAATCCCATTATTGAATTTATTTTGAATTGTTTTTAAATTTTTTTATTAAAACAGATTGTAATTGATTGTTTGCCTCGGGAAACATGGAGCGAAAACCATCCATTGTCAAGAAAAGATCATTTATAGTCACTCATGCCTAGAAAAGCCTTATTACTCGGTTTAAATGCCTTTATAATCCCATTATTGAATTTATTTTGAATTGTTTTTACATTTTTTGATTAAAACAGATTGTAATTGATTGTTTACCTCGGGAAACATGGAGCGAAATCCATCCATAGTCAAGAAAAGTTCATTTACAGTCACTTATGCCTAGCAAAGCCTTATTACTCGGTTTAAATGCCTTTATAATCCCATTATTGAATTTATTTTGAATTTTTTTTACATTTTTTGATTAAAACATATTGTAATTGATTGTTTGCCTCAGGAAACATGGGGCAAAACCCATCCATTGTCAAGAATAGATCATTTATAGTCACTCAAGCCTAGAAAAGCCTTATTACTCGGTTTAAATGCTTTTATAATCCCATTATTGAATTTATTTTGAATTGTTTTTACATTTTTTGATTAAAACAGATTGTAATTGATTGTTTGCCTCGGGAAACATGGAGCGAAAGCCATCAATTGTCAAGAAAAGTTCATTTATAGTCACTCATGCCTAGAAAAGCCTTATTACTCGGTTTAAATGCCTTTATAATCCCATTAGTGAAGTTATTTTGAATTGTTTTTATATTTTTTGATTAAAACAGATTGTAATTGATTGTTTGCCTTGGGAAACATGGAGCGAAAGCCATCCATCGTCAAGAAAAGTTCATTTATAGTCACTCATGCCTAGAAAAGCCTTAATACTCGTTTTAAATGCTTTTATAATCCCATAATTGAATTTAATTTGAATCTTTTTACATTTTTTGATTAAAACAGATTCTAATTGATTGTTTGCCTCGGGAAACGTGGAGTGAAAGCCATCCATTGTCAAGAAAAGATCATTTATAGTCACACATGCCTAGAAAAGCCTTATTACTCGGTTTAAATGCCTTTATAATCCCATTATTGAATTTATTTTGAATTTTTTTTACATTTTTTGATTAAAACATATTGTAATTGATTGTTTGCCTCGGGAAACATGGAGCGAAAGCCATCCATTGTCAAGAAAAGATCATTTATAGCCACTCATGCCTAGAAAAGCCTTATTACTCGGTTTAAATGCCTTTATAATCCCATTATTGAATTCATTTTGAATTTTTTTTACATTTTTTGATTAAAACATATTGTAATTGATTGTTTGCCTCGGGAAACATGGAGCGAAATCCATCCATAGTCAAGAAAAGTTCATTTACAGTCACTTATGCCTAGCAAAGCCTTATTACTCGGTTTAAATGCCTTTATAATCCCATTATTGAATTTATTTTGAATTTTTTTTACATTTTTTGATTAAAACATATTGTAATTGATTGTTTGCCTCAGGAAACATGGGGCAAAACCCATCCATTGTCAAGAATAGATCATTTATAGTCACTCAAGCCTAGAAAAGCCTTATTACTCGGTTTAAATGCTTTTATAATCCCATTATTGAATTTATTTTGAATTGTTTTTACATTTTTTGATTAAAACAGATTGTAATTGATTGTTTGCCTCGGGAAACATGGAGCGAAAGCCATCAATTGTCAAGAAAAGTTCATTTATAGTCACTCATGCCTAGAAAAGCCTTATTACTCGGTTTAAATGCCTTTATAATCCCATTAGTGAAGTTATTTTGAATTGTTTTTATATTTTTTGATTAAAACAGATTGTAATTGATTGTTTGCCTTGGGAAACATGGAGCGAAAGCCATCCATCGTCAAGAAAAGTTCATTTATAGTCACTCATGCCTAGAAAAGCCTTAATACTCGTTTTAAATGCTTTTATAATCCCATAATTGAATTTAATTTGAATCTTTTTACATTTTTTGATTAAAACAGATTCTAATTGATTGTTTGCCTCGGGAAACGTGGAGTGAAAGCCATCCATTGTCAAGAAAAGATCATTTATAGTCACACATGCCTAGAAAAGCCTTATTACTCGGTTTAAATGCCTTTATAATCCCATTATTGAATTTATTTTGAATTTTTTTTACATTTTTTGATTAAAACATATTGTAATTGATTGTTTGCCTCGGGAAACATGGAGCGAAAGCCATCCATTGTCAAGAAAAGATCATTTATAGCCACTCATGCCTAGAAAAGCCTTATTACTCGGTTTAAATGCCTTTATAATCCCATTATTGAATTCATTTTGAATTTTTTTTACATTTTTTGATTAAAACATATTGTAATTGATTGTTTGCCTCGGGAAACATGGAGCGAAAGCCATCCATTGTCAAGAAAAGATCATTTATAGCCACTCATGCCTAGAAAAGCTTTATTACTCGGTTTAAATGCCTTTATAATCCCATTATTGAATTTATTTTGAATTGTTTTTAAATTTTTTTATTAAAACAGATTGTAATTGATTGTTTGCCTCGGGAAACATGGAGCGAAAACCATCCATTGTCAAGAAAAGATCATTTATAGTCACTCATGCCTAGAAAAGCCTTATTACTCGGTTTAAATGCCTTTATAATCCCATTATTGAATTTATTTTCAATTGTTTTTACATTTTTTGATTAAAACAAATTGTAATTGATTGTTTACCTCGGGAAACATGGAGCGAAAGCCATCCATAGTCAAGAAAAGTTCATTTACAGTCACTTATGCCTAGCAAAGCCTTATTACTCGGTTTAAATGCCTTTATAATCCCATTATTGAATTTATTTTGAATTTTTTTTACATTTTTTGATTAAAACATATTGTAATTGATTGTTTGCCTCGGGAAACATGGAGCAAAACCCATCCATTGTCAAGAATAGATCATTTATAGTCACTCATGCCTAGAAAAGCCTTATTACTCGGTTTAAATGCTTTTATAATCCCATTATTGAATTTATTTTGAATTGTTTTTACATTTTTCGATTAAAACAGATTGTAATTGATTGTTTGCCTCGGGAAACATGCAGCGAAAGCCATCCATTGTCAAGAAAAGTTCATTTATAGTCACTCATGCCTAGAAAAGCCTTATTACTCGGTTTAAATGCCTTTATAATCCCATTATTGAATTTATTTTGAATTTTTTTTACATTTTTTGAGTAAAACAGATTGTAATTGATTGTTTGCCTTGGGAAACATGGAGCGAAAGCCATCCATCGTCAAGAAAAGTTCATTTATAGTCACTCATGCCTAGAAAAGCCTTATTACTCGTTTTAAATGCTTTTATAATCCCATAATTGAATTTAATTTGAATCTTTTTACATTTTTTGATTAAAACAGATTCTAATTGATTGTTTGCCTCGGGAAACGTGGAGTGAAAGCCATCCATTGTCAAGAAAAGATCATTTATAGTCACTCATGCCTAGAAAAGCCTTATTACTCGGTTTAAATGCCTTTATAATCCCATTATTGAAGTTATTTCGAATTGTTTTTATATTTTTTGATTAAAACAGATTGTAATTGATTGTTTGCCTTGGGAAACATGGAGCGAAAGCCATCCATCGTCAAGAAAAGTTCATTTATAGTCACTCATGCCTAGAAAAGCCTTAATACTCGTTTTAAATGCTTTTATAATCCCATAATTGAATTTAACTTGAATCTTTTTACATTTTTTGATTAAAACAGATTCTAATTGATTGTTTGCCTCGGGAAACGTGGAGTGAAAGCCATCCATTGTCAAGAAAAGATCATTTATAGTCACTCATGCCTAGAAAAGCCTTATTACTCGGTTTAAATGCTTTTATAATCCCATAATTGAATTTAACTTGAATCTTTTTACATTTTTTGAAAAAAACAGATTCTAATTGATTGTTTGCCTCGGGAAACGTGGAGTGAAAGCCATCCATTGTCAAGAAAAGATCATTTATAGTCACTCATGCCTAGAAAAGCCTTATTACTCGGTTTAAATGCCTTTATAATCCCATTATTGAATTTATTTTGGATTGTTTTTTATATTTTTTGATTAAAACAGATTGTAATTGATTGTTTGCCGTGGGAAACATGGAGCAAAAGCCATCCATTGTCAAGAAAAGATCATTTATAGTCACTCATGCCTAGAAAAGCCTTATTACTCGGTTTAAATGCCTTTATAATCCCATTATTGAATTTATTTTGAATTTTTTTTACATTTTTTGATTAAAACAGATTGTAATTCATTGTTTGCCTCGGGAAACATGGAGCGAAAGCCATCCATTGTCAAGAAAAGATCATTTATAGCCACTCATTCCTAGAAAAGCCTTATTACTCGGTTTAAATGCCTTTATAATCCCATTATTGAATTTATTTTGAATTGTTTTTAAATTTTTTTATTAAAACAGATTGTAATTGATTGTTTGCCTCGGGAAACATGGAGCGAAAACCATCCATTGTCAAGAAAAGATCATTTATAGTCACTCATGCCTAGAAAAGCCTTATTACTCGGTTTAAATGCCTTTATAATCCCATTATTGAATTTATTTTGAATTGTTTTTACATTTTTTGATTAAAATAAATTGTAATTGATTGTTTACCTCGGGAAACATGGAGCGAAAGCCATCCATAGTCAAGAAAAGTTCATTTACAGTCACTTATGCCTAGCAAAGCCTTATTACTCGGTTTCAATGCCTTTATAATCCCATCATTGAATTTATTTTGAATTTTTTTTACATTTTTTGATTAAAACAAACTGTAATTGATCGTTTGCCTCGGGAAACATGGGGCAAAACCCATCCATTGTCAAGAATAGATCATTTATAGTCACTCATGCCTAGAAAAGCCTCATTACTCGGTTTAAATGCTTTTATAATCCCATTATTGAATTTATTTTGAATTGTTTTTACATTTTTTGATTAAAACAGATTGTAATTGATTGTTTGCCTCGGGAAAGATGGAGCGAAAGCCATCTATTGTGAAGAAAAGTTCATTTACCGTCACTCATGCCTAGAAAAGCCTTATTACTCGGTTTAAATGCCTTTATAATCCCTTTATTGAAGTTATTTTGAATTGTTTTTATATTTTTTGATTAAAACAGATTGTAATTGATTGTTTGCCTTGGGAAACATGGAGCGAAAGCCATCCATCGTCAAGAAAAGTTCATTTATAGTCACTCATGCCTAGAAAAGCCTTAATACTCGTTTTAAATGCTTTTATAATCCCATAATTGAATTTAATTTGAATCTTTTTACATTTTTTGATTAAAACAGAATTTAATTGATTGTTTGCCTCGGGAAACGTGGAGTGAAAGCCATGCATTGTCAAGAAAAGATCATTTATAGTCACTCATGCCTAGAAAAGCCTTATTACTCGGTTTAAATGCCTTTATAATCCCATTATTGAATTTATTTTGAATTGTTTTTATATTTTTTGATTAAAACAGATTGTAATTGATTGTTTTCCTCGGGAAACATGGAGCGAAAGCCATCCATAGTCAAGAAAAGTTCATTTATAGTCACTCATGCCTAGAAAAGCCTTATTACTCGGTTTAAATGCCTTTATAATCCCATTAGTGAAGTTATTTTGAATTGTTTTTATATTTTTTGATTAAAACAGATTGTAATTGATTGTTTGCCTTGGGAAACATGGAGCGAAAGCCATCCATCGTCAAGAAAAGTTCATTTATAGTCACTCATGCCTAGAAAAGCCTTAATACTCGTTTTAAATGCTTTTATAATCCCATAATTGAATTTAATTTGAATCTTTTTACATTTTTTGATTAAAACAGATTCTAATTGATTGTTTGCCTCGGGAAACGTGGAGTGAAAGCCATCCATTGTCAAGAAAAGATCATTTATAGTCACACATGCCTAGAAAAGCCTTATTACTCGGTTTAAATGCCTTTATAATCCCATTATTGAATTTATTTTGAATTTTTTTTACATTTTTTGATTAAAACATATTGTAATTGATTGTTTGCCTCGGGAAACATGGAGCGAAAGCCATCCATTGTCAAGAAAAGATCATTTATAGCCACTCATGCCTAGAAAAGCCTTATTACTCGGTTTAAATGCCTTTATAATCCCATTATTGAATTCATTTTGAATTTTTTTTACATTTTTTGATTAAAACATATTGTAATTGATTGTTTGCCTCGGGAAACATGGAGCGAAATCCATCCATAGTCAAGAAAAGTTCATTTACAGTCACTTATGCCTAGCAAAGCCTTATTACTCGGTTTAAATGCCTTTATAATCCCATTATTGAATTTATTTTGAATTTTTTTTACATTTTTTGATTAAAACATATTGTAATTGATTGTTTGCCTCAGGAAACATGGGGCAAAACCCATCCATTGTCAAGAATAGATCATTTATAGTCACTCAAGCCTAGAAAAGCCTTATTACTCGGTTTAAATGCTTTTATAATCCCATTATTGAATTTATTTTGAATTGTTTTTACATTTTTTGATTAAAACAGATTGTAATTGATTGTTTGCCTCGGGAAACATGGAGCGAAAGCCATCAATTGTCAAGAAAAGTTCATTTATAGTCACTCATGCCTAGAAAAGCCTTATTACTCGGTTTAAATGCCTTTATAATCCCATTAGTGAAGTTATTTTGAATTGTTTTTATATTTTTTGATTAAAACAGATTGTAATTGATTGTTTGCCTTGGGAAACATGGAGCGAAAGCCATCCATCGTCAAGAAAAGTTCATTTATAGTCACTCATGCCTAGAAAAGCCTTAATACTCGTTTTAAATGCTTTTATAATCCCATAATTGAATTTAATTTGAATCTTTTTACATTTTTTGATTAAAACAGATTCTAATTGATTGTTTGCCTCGGGAAACGTGGAGTGAAAGCCATCCATTGTCAAGAAAAGATCATTTATAGTCACACATGCCTAGAAAAGCCTTATTACTCGGTTTAAATGCCTTTATAATCCCATTATTGAATTTATTTTGAATTTTTTTTACATTTTTTGATTAAAACATATTGTAATTGATTGTTTGCCTCGGGAAACATGGAGCGAAAGCCATCCATTGTCAAGAAAAGATCATTTATAGCCACTCATGCCTAGAAAAGCCTTATTACTCGGTTTAAATGCCTTTATAATCCCATTATTGAATTCATTTTGAATTTTTTTTACATTTTTTGATTAAAACATATTGTAATTGATTGTTTGCCTCGGGAAACATGGAGCGAAAGCCATCCATTGTCAAGAAAAGATCATTTATAGCCACTCATGCCTAGAAAAGCTTTATTACTCGGTTTAAATGCCTTTATAATCCCATTATTGAATTTATTTTGAATTGTTTTTAAATTTTTTTATTAAAACAGATTGTAATTGATTGTTTGCCTCGGGAAACATGGAGCGAAAACCATCCATTGTCAAGAAAAGATCATTTATAGTCACTCATGCCTAGAAAAGCCTTATTACTCGGTTTAAATGCCTTTATAATCCCATTATTGAATTTATTTTCAATTGTTTTTACATTTTTTGATTAAAACAAATTGTAATTGATTGTTTACCTCGGGAAACATGGAGCGAAAGCCATCCATAGTCAAGAAAAGTTCATTTACAGTCACTTATGCCTAGCAAAGCCTTATTACTCGGTTTAAATGCCTTTATAATCCCATTATTGAATTTATTTTGAATTTTTTTTACATTTTTTGATTAAAACATATTGTAATTGATTGTTTGCCTCGGGAAACATGGAGCAAAACCCATCCATTGTCAAGAATAGATCATTTATAGTCACTCATGCCTAGAAAAGCCTTATTACTCGGTTTAAATGCCTTTATAATCCCATTATTGAATTTATTTTGAATTTTTTTTACATTTTTTGATTAAAACATATTGTAATTGATTGTTTGCCTCGGGAAACATGGAGCGAAAGCCATCCATTGTCAAGAAAAGATCATTTATAGTCACTCATGCCTAGAAAAGCCTTATTACTCGGTTTAAATGCCTTTATAATCCCATTATTGAATTTATTTTGAATTTTTTTTACATTTTTTGATTAAAACAGATTGTAATTGATTGTTTGCCTCGGGAAACATGGAGCGAAAGCCATCCATTGTCAAGAAAAGATCATTTATAGCCACTCATTCCTAGAAAAGCCTTATTACTCGGTTTAAATGCCTTTATAATCCCATTATTGAATTTATTTTGAATTGTTTTTAAATTTTTTTATTAAAACAGATTGTAATTGATTGTTTGCCTCGGGAAACATGGAGCGAAAACCATCCATTGTCAAGAAAAGATCATTTATAGTCACTCATGCCTAGAAAAGCCTTATTACTCGGTTTAAATGCCTTTATAATCCCATTATTGAATTTATTTTGAATTGTTTTTACATTTTTTGATTAAAATAAATTGTAATTGATTGTTTACCTCGGGAAACATGGAGCGAAAGCCATCCATAGTCAAGAAAAGTTCATTTACAGTCACTTATGCCTAGCAAAGCCTTATTACTCGGTTTCAATGCCTTTATAATCCCATCATTGAATTTATTTTGAATTTTTTTTACATTTTTTGATTAAAACAAACTGTAATTGATCGTTTGCCTCGGGAAACATGGGGCAAAACCCATCCATTGTCAAGAATAGATCATTTATAGTCACTCATGCCTAGAAAAGCCTCATTACTCGGTTTAAATGCTTTTATAATCCCATTATTGAATTTATTTTGAATTGTTTTTACATTTTTTGATTAAAACAGATTGTAATTGATTGTTTGCCTCGGGAAAGATGGAGCGAAAGCCATCTATTGTGAAGAAAAGTTCATTTACCGTCACTCATGCCTAGAAAAGCCTTATTACTCGGTTTAAATGCCTTTATAATCCCTTTATTGAAGTTATTTTGAATTGTTTTTATATTTTTTGATTAAAACAGATTGTAATTGATTGTTTGCCTTGGGAAACATGGAGCGAAAGCCATCCATCGTCAAGAAAAGTTCATTTATAGTCACTCATGCCTAGAAAAGCCTTAATACTCGTTTTAAATGCTTTTATAATCCCATAATTGAATTTAATTTGAATCTTTTTACATTTTTTGATTAAAACAGAATTTAATTGATTGTTTGCCTCGGGAAACGTGGAGTGAAAGCCATGCATTGTCAAGAAAAGATCATTTATAGTCACTCATGCCTAGAAAAGCCTTATTACTCGGTTTAAATGCCTTTATAATCCCATTATTGAATTTATTTTGAATTGTTTTTATATTTTTTGATTAAAACAGATTGTAATTGATTGTTTTCCTCGGGAAACATGGAGCGAAAGCCATCCATAGTCAAGAAAAGTTCATTTATAGTCACTCATGCCTAGAAAAGCCTTATTACTCGGTTTAAATGCCTTTATAATCCCATTAGTGAAGTTATTTTGAATTGTTTTTATATTTTTTGATTAAAACAGATTGTAATTGATTGTTTGCCTTGGGAAACATGGAGCGAAAGCCATCCATCGTCAAGAAAAGTTCATTTATAGTCACTCATGCCTAGAAAAGCCTTAATACTCGTTTTAAATGCTTTTATAATCCCATAATTGAATTTAATTTGAATCTTTTTACATTTTTTGATTAAAACAGATTCTAATTGATTGTTTGCCTCGGGAAACGTGGAGTGAAAGCCATCCATTGTCAAGAAAAGATCATTTATAGTCACACATGCCTAGAAAAGCCTTATTACTCGGTTTAAATGCCTTTATAATCCCATTATTGAATTTATTTTGAATTTTTTTTACATTTTTTGATTAAAACATATTGTAATTGATTGTTTGCCTCGGGAAACATGGAGCGAAAGCCATCCATTGTCAAGAAAAGATCATTTATAGCCACTCATGCCTAGAAAAGCCTTATTACTCGGTTTAAATGCCTTTATAATCCCATTATTGAATTCATTTTGAATTTTTTTTACATTTTTTGATTAAAACATATTGTAATTGATTGTTTGCCTCGGGAAACATGGAGCGAAATCCATCCATAGTCAAGAAAAGTTCATTTACAGTCACTTATGCCTAGCAAAGCCTTATTACTCGGTTTAAATGCCTTTATAATCCCATTATTGAATTTATTTTGAATTTTTTTTACATTTTTTGATTAAAACATATTGTAATTGATTGTTTGCCTCAGGAAACATGGGGCAAAACCCATCCATTGTCAAGAATAGATCATTTATAGTCACTCAAGCCTAGAAAAGCCTTATTACTCGGTTTAAATGCTTTTATAATCCCATTATTGAATTTATTTTGAATTGTTTTTACATTTTTTGATTAAAACAGATTGTAATTGATTGTTTGCCTCGGGAAACATGGAGCGAAAGCCATCAATTGTCAAGAAAAGTTCATTTATAGTCACTCATGCCTAGAAAAGCCTTATTACTCGGTTTAAATGCCTTTATAATCCCATTAGTGAAGTTATTTTGAATTGTTTTTATATTTTTTGATTAAAACAGATTGTAATTGATTGTTTGCCTTGGGAAACATGGAGCGAAAGCCATCCATCGTCAAGAAAAGTTCATTTATAGTCACTCATGCCTAGAAAAGCCTTAATACTCGTTTTAAATGCTTTTATAATCCCATAATTGAATTTAATTTGAATCTTTTTACATTTTTTGATTAAAACAGATTCTAATTGATTGTTTGCCTCGGGAAACGTGGAGTGAAAGCCATCCATTGTCAAGAAAAGATCATTTATAGTCACACATGCCTAGAAAAGCCTTATTACTCGGTTTAAATGCCTTTATAATCCCATTATTGAATTTATTTTGAATTTTTTTTACATTTTTTGATTAAAACATATTGTAATTGATTGTTTGCCTCGGGAAACATGGAGCGAAAGCCATCCATTGTCAAGAAAAGATCATTTATAGCCACTCATGCCTAGAAAAGCCTTATTACTCGGTTTAAATGCCTTTATAATCCCATTATTGAATTCATTTTGAATTTTTTTTACATTTTTTGATTAAAACATATTGTAATTGATTGTTTGCCTCGGGAAACATGGAGCGAAAGCCATCCATTGTCAAGAAAAGATCATTTATAGCCACTCATGCCTAGAAAAGCTTTATTACTCGGTTTAAATGCCTTTATAATCCCATTATTGAATTTATTTTGAATTGTTTTTAAATTTTTTTATTAAAACAGATTGTAATTGATTGTTTGCCTCGGGAAACATGGAGCGAAAACCATCCATTGTCAAGAAAAGATCATTTATAGTCACTCATGCCTAGAAAAGCCTTATTACTCGGTTTAAATGCCTTTATAATCCCATTATTGAATTTATTTTCAATTGTTTTTACATTTTTTGATTAAAACAAATTGTAATTGATTGTTTACCTCGGGAAACATGGAGCGAAAGCCATCCATAGTCAAGAAAAGTTCATTTACAGTCACTTATGCCTAGCAAAGCCTTATTACTCGGTTTAAATGCCTTTATAATCCCATTATTGAATTTATTTTGAATTTTTTTTACATTTTTTGATTAAAACATATTGTAATTGATTGTTTGCCTCGGGAAACATGGAGCAAAACCCATCCATTGTCAAGAATAGATCATTTATAGTCACTCATGCCTAGAAAAGCCTTATTACTCGGTTTAAATGCTTTTATAATCCCATTATTGAATTTATTTTGAATTGTTTTTACATTTTTCGATTAAAACAGATTGTAATTGATTGTTTGCCTCGGGAAACATGCAGCGAAAGCCATCCATTGTCAAGAAAAGTTCATTTATAGTCACTCATGCCTAGAAAAGCCTTATTACTCGGTTTAAATGCCTTTATAATCCCATTATTGAATTTATTTTGAATTTTTTTTACATTTTTTGAGTAAAACAGATTGTAATTGATTGTTTGCCTTGGGAAACATGGAGCGAAAGCCATCCATCGTCAAGAAAAGTTCATTTATAGTCACTCATGCCTAGAAAAGCCTTATTACTCGTTTTAAATGCTTTTATAATCCCATAATTGAATTTAATTTGAATCTTTTTACATTTTTTGATTAAAACAGATTCTAATTGATTGTTTGCCTCGGGAAACGTGGAGTGAAAGCCATCCATTGTCAAGAAAAGATCATTTATAGTCACTCATGCCTAGAAAAGCCTTATTACTCGGTTTAAATGCCTTTATAATCCCATTATTGAAGTTATTTCGAATTGTTTTTATATTTTTTGATTAAAACAGATTGTAATTGATTGTTTGCCTTGGGAAACATGGAGCGAAAGCCATCCATCGTCAAGAAAAGTTCATTTATAGTCACTCATGCCTAGAAAAGCCTTAATACTCGTTTTAAATGCTTTTATAATCCCATAATTGAATTTAACTTGAATCTTTTTACATTTTTTGATTAAAACAGATTCTAATTGATTGTTTGCCTCGGGAAACGTGGAGTGAATGCCATCCATTGTCAAGAAAAGATCATTTATAGTCACTCATGCCTAGAAAAGCCTTATTACTCGGTTTAAATGCTTTTATAATCCCATAATTGAATTTAACTTGAATCTTTTTACATTTTTTGAAAAAAACAGATTCTAATTGATTGTTTGCCTCGGGAAACGTGGAGTGAAAGCCATCCATTGTCAAGAAAAGATCATTTATAGTCACTCATGCCTAGAAAAGCCTTATTACTCGGTTTAAATGCCTTTATAATCCCATTATTGAATTTATTTTGGATTGTTTTTTATATTTTTTGATTAAAACAGATTGTAATTGATTGTTTGCCGTGGGAAACATGGAGCAAAAGCCATCCATTGTCAAGAAAAGATCATTTATAGTCACTCATGCCTAGAAAAGCCTTATTACTCGGTTTAAATGCCTTTATAATCCCATTATTGAATTTATTTTGAATTTTTTTTACATTTTTTGATTAAAACAGATTGTAATTGATTGTTTGCCTCGGGAAACATGGAGCGAAAGCCATCCATTGTCAAGAAAAGATCATTTATAGCCACTCATTCCTAGAAAAGCCTTATTACTCGGTTTAAATGCCTTTATAATCCCATTATTGAATTTATTTTGAATTGTTTTTAAATTTTTTTATTAAAACAGATTGTAATTGATTGTTTGCCTCGGGAAACATGGAGCGAAAACCATCCATTGTCAAGAAAAGATCATTTATAGTCACTCATGCCTAGAAAAGCCTTATTACTCGGTTTAAATGCCTTTATAATCCCATTATTGAATTTATTTTGAATTGTTTTTACATTTTTTGATTAAAATAAATTGTAATTGATTGTTTACCTCGGGAAACATGGAGCGAAAGCCATCCATAGTCAAGAAAAGTTCATTTACAGTCACTTATGCCTAGCAAAGCCTTATTACTCGGTTTCAATGCCTTTATAATCCCATCATTGAATTTATTTTGAATTTTTTTTACATTTTTTGATTAAAACAAACTGTAATTGATCGTTTGCCTCGGGAAACATGGGGCAAAACCCATCCATTGTCAAGAATAGATCATTTATAGTCACTCATGCCTAGAAAAGCCTCATTACTCGGTTTAAATGCTTTTATAATCCCATTATTGAATTTATTTTGAATTGTTTTTACATTTTTTGATTAAAACAGATTGTAATTGATTGTTTGCCTCGGGAAAGATGGAGCGAAAGCCATCTATTGTGAAGAAAAGTTCATTTACCGTCACTCATGCCTAGAAAAGCCTTATTACTCGGTTTAAATGCCTTTATAATCCCTTTATTGAAGTTATTTTGAATTGTTTTTATATTTTTTGATTAAAACAGATTGTAATTGATTGTTTGCCTTGGGAAACATGGAGCGAAAGCCATCCATCGTCAAGAAAAGTTCATTTATAGTCACTCATGCCTAGAAAAGCCTTAATACTCGTTTTAAATGCTTTTATAATCCCATAATTGAATTTAATTTGAATCTTTTTACATTTTTTGATTAAAACAGAATTTAATTGATTGTTTGCCTCGGGAAACGTGGAGTGAAAGCCATGCATTGTCAAGAAAAGATCATTTATAGTCACTCATGCCTAGAAAAGCCTTATTACTCGGTTTAAATGCCTTTATAATCCCATTATTGAATTTATTTTGAATTGTTTTTATATTTTTTGATTAAAACAGATTGTAATTGATTGTTTTCCTCGGGAAACATGGAGCGAAAGCCATCCATAGTCAAGAAAAGTTCATTTATAGTCACTTATGCCTAGCAAAGCCTTATTACTCGGTTTAAATGCCTTTATAATCCCATTATCGAATTTATTTTGAATTGTTTTTACATTTTTTGATTAAAACAGATTGTAATTGATTGTTTGCCTCGGGAAACATGGAGCGAAAGCCATCCATTGTCAAGAAAAGATCATTTATAGCCACTCATGCCTAGCAAAGCCTTATTACTCGGTTTAAATGCCTTTATAATCCCATTATTGAATTTATTTTGGATTGTTTTTTATATTTTTTGATTAAAACAGGTTGTAATTGATTGTTTGCCATGGGAAACATGGAGCAAAAGCCATCCATTGTCAAGAAAAGATCATTTATAGTCACTCATGCCTAGAAAAGCCTTATTACTCGGTTTAAATGCCTTTATAATCCCATTATTGAATTTATTTTGAATTTTTTTTACATTTTTTGAGTAAAACAGATTGTAATTGATTGTTTACCTTGGGAAATATGGAGCGAAAGCCATCCATTGTCAAGAAAAGATCATTTATAGTCACTCATGCCTAGAAAAGCCTTATTACTCGGTTTAAATGCCTTTATAATCCCATTATTGAATTTATTTTGAATTGTTTTTACATTTTTTGAATAAAACAGATTGTAATTGATTGTTTGCCTCGGGAAACATGGAGCGAAAGCCATCCATTGTCAAGAAAAGATCATTTATAGCCACTCATGCCTAGAAAAGCCTTATTACTCGGTTTAAATGCCTTTATAATCCCAGTATTGAATTTATTTTGAATTGTTTTTATATTTTTTGATTAAAACAGATTGTAATTGATTGTTTGCCGTGGGAAACATGGAGCGAAAGCGATCCATTGTCAAGAAAAGATCATTTATAGCCACTCATGCCTAGAAAAGCCTTATTACTCGGTTTAAATGCCTTTATAATCCCATTATTGAATTTATTTTGAATTGTTTTTACATGTTTTGATTAAAACAGGTTGTAATTGATTGTTTGCCTCGGGAAACATGGAGCGAAAGCCATCCATTGTCAAGAAAAGATCATTTATAGCCACTCATACCTAGAAAAGCCTTATTACTCGGTTTAAATGCCTTTATAATCCCATTATTGAATTTATTTTGAATTGTTTTTACATTTTTTGATTAAAACAGGTTGTAATTGATTGTTTGCCTCGGGAAACATGGAGCGAAAACCATCCATTGTCAAGAAAAGATCATTTATAGTCACTCATGCCTAGAAAAGCCTTATTACTCGGTTTAAATGTTTTTATAATCCCATTATTGAATTCATTTTGAATTTTTTTTACATTTTTTGATTAAAACAGATTGTAATTGATTGTTTACCTCGGGAAACATGGAGCGAAAGCCATCTATAGTCAAGAAAAGTTGATTTATAGTCACTTATGCCTAGCAAAGCCTTATTACTCGGTTTAAATGACTTTATAATCCCATTATTGAATTTATTTTGAATTGTTTTTATATTTTTTGATTAAAACAGATTGTAATTGATTGTTTGCCGTGGAAAACATGGAGCGAAAGCCATCCATTGTCAAGAAAAGATCATTTATAGTCACTCATGCCTAGAAAAGCCTTATTACTCGGTTTAAATGCCTTTATAATCCCATTATTGAATTTATTTTGAATTTTTTTTACATTTTTTGAGTAAAACAGATTGTAATTGATTGTTTGCCTTGGGAAACATGGAGCGAAAGCCATCCATCGTCGAGAAAAGTTCATTTATAGTCACTCATGCCTAGAAAAGCCTTAATACTCGTTTTAAATGCTTTTATAATCCCATAATTGAATTTAACTTGAATCTTTTTACATTTTTTGATTAAAACAGATTCTAATTGATTGTTTGCCTCGGGAAACGTGGAGTGAAAGCCATCCATTGTCAAGAAAAGATCATTTATAGCCACTCATGCCTAGAAAAGCCTTATTACTCGGTTTAAATGCCTTTATAATCCAATTATTGAATTTATTTTGAATTGTTTTTACATTTTTTGATTAAAACAGATTGTAATTGATTGTTTGCCTCGGGAAACATGGAGCGAAAGCCATCCATTGTCAAGAAAAGATCATTTATAGTCACTCATGCCTAGAAAAGCCTTATTACTCGGTTTAAATGCCTTTATAATCCCATTATTGAATTTATTTTGAATTGTTTTTACATTTTTTGATTAAAACAGATTGTAATTGATTGTTTGCCTCGGGAAACATGGAGCGAAAGCCATCCATAGTCAAGAAAAGTTCATTTACAGTCACTTATGCCTAGCAAAGCCTTATTACTCGGTTTCAATGCCTTTATAATCCCATTATTGAATTTATTTTGAATTTTTTTTACATTTTTTGATTAAAACAAACTGTAATTGATTGTTTGCCTCGGGAAACATGGAGCAAAACCCATCCATTGTCAAGAATAGATCATTTATAGTCACTCATGCCTAGAAAAGCCTTATTACTCGGTTTAAATGCTTTTATAATCCCATTATTGAATTTATTTTGAATTGTTTTTACATTTTTTGATTAAAACAGATTGTAATTGATTGTTTGCCTCGGGAAACATGGAGCGAAAGCCATCTATTGTCAAGAAAAGTTCATTTACAGTCACTCATGCCTAGAAAAGCCTTATTACTCGGTTTAAATGCCTTTATAATCCCTTTATTGAAGTTATTTTGAATTGTTTTTATATTTTTTGATTAAAACAGATTGTAATTGATTGTTTGCCTTGGGAAACATGGAGCGAAAGCCATCCATCGTCAAGAAAAGTTCATTTATAGTCACTCATGCCTAGAAAAGCCTTAATACTCATTTTAAATGCTTTTATAATCCCATAATTGAATTTAATTTGAATCTTTTTACATTTTTTGATTAAAACAGAATTTAATTGATTGTTTGCCTCGGGAAACGTGGAGTGAAAGCCATGCATTGTCAAGAAAAGATCATTTATAGTCACTCATGCCTAGAAAAGCCTTATTACTCGGTTTAAATGCCTTTATAATCCCATTATTGAATTTATTTTGAATTGTTTTTATATTTTTTGATTAAAACAGATTGTAATTGATTGTTTTCCTCGGGAAACATGGAGCGAAAGCCATCCATAGTCAAGAAAAGTTCATTTATAGTCACTTATGCCTAGCAAAGCCTTATTACTCGGTTTAAATGCCTTTATAATCCCATTATCGAATTTATTTTGAATTGTTTTTACATTTTTTTGATTAAAACAGATTGTAATTGATTGTTTGCCTCGGGAAACATGGAGCGAAAGCCATCCATTGTCAAGAAAAGATCATTTATAGCCACTCATGCCTAGAAAAGCCTTATTACTCGGTTTAAATGCCTTTATAATCCCATTATTGAATTTATTTTGAATTGTTTTTACATTTTTTGATTAAAACAGGTTGTAATTGATTGTTTGCCTCGGGAAACATGGAGCGAAAACCATCCATTGTCAAGAAAAGATCATTTATAGTCACTCATGCCTAGCAAAGCCTTATTACTCGGTTTAAATGCCTTTATAATCCCATTATTGAATTTATTTTGGATTGTTTTTTATATTTTTTGATTAAAACAGATTGTAATTGATTGTTTGCCATGGGAAACATGGAGCAAAAGCCATCCATTGTCAAGAAAAGATCATTTATAGTCACTCATGCCTAGAAAAGCCTTATTACTCGTTTTAAATGCCTTTATAATCCCATTATTGAATTTATTTTGAATTTTTTTTACATTTTTTGAGTAAAACAGATTGTAATTGATTGTTTACCTTGGGAAATATGGAGCGAAAGCCATCCATTGTCAAGAAAAGATCATTTATAGTCACTCATGCCTAGAAAAGCCTTATTACTCGGTTTAAATGCCTTTATAATCCCATTATTGAATTTATTTTGAATTGTTTTTACATTTTTTGAATAAAACAGATTGTAATTGATTGTTTGCCTCGGGAAACATGGAGCGAAAGCCATCCATTGTCAAGAAAAGATCATTTATAGCCACTCATGCCTAGAAAAGCCTTATTACTCGGTTTAAATGCCTTTATAATCCCAGTATTGAATTTATTTTGAATTGTTTTTATATTTTTTGATTAAAACAGATTGTAATTGATTGTTTGCCGTGGGAAACATGGAGCGAAAGCGATCCATTGTCAAGAAAAGATCATTTATAGCCACTCATGCCTAGAAAAGCCTTATTACTCGGTTTAAATGCCTTTATAATCCCATTATTGAATTTATTTTGAATTGTTTTTACATGTTTTGATTAAAACAGGTTGTAATTGATTGTTTGCCTCGGGAAACATGGAGCGAAAGCCATCCATTGTCAAGAAAAGATCATTTATAGCCACTCATACCTAGAAAAGCCTTATTACTCGGTTTAAATGCCTTTATAATCCCATTATTGAATTTATTTTGAATTGTTTTTACATTTTTTGATTAAAACAGGTTGTAATTGATTGTTTGCCTCGGGAAACATGGAGCGAAAACCATCCATTGTCAAGAAAAGATCATTTATAGTCACTCATGCCTAGAAAAGCCTTATTACTCGGTTTAAATGTTTTTATAATCCCATTATTGAATTCATTTTGAATTTTTTTTACATTTTTTGATTAAAACAGATTGTAATTGATTGTTTACCTCGGGAAACATGGAGCGAAAGCCATCTATAGTCAAGAAAAGTTCATTTATAGTCACTTATGCCTAGCAAAGCCTTATTACTCGGTTTAAATGACTTTATAATCCCATTATTGAATTTATTTTGAATTGTTTTTATATTTTTTGATTAAAACAGATTGTAATTGATTGTTTGCCGTGGAAAACATGGAGCGAAAGCCATCCATTGTCAAGAAAAGATCATTTATAGTCACTCATGCCTAGAAAAGCCTTATTACTCGGTTTAAATGCCTTTATAATCCCATTATTGAATTTATTTTGAATTTTTTTTACATTTTTTGAGTAAAACAGATTGTAATTGATTGTTTGCCTTGGGAAACATGGAGCGAAAGCCATCCATCGTCAAGAAAAGTTCATTTATAGTCACTCATGCCTAGAAAAGCCTTAATACTCGTTTTAAATGCTTTTATAATCCCATAATTGAATTTAACTTGAATCTTTTTACATTTTTTGATTAAAACAGATTCTAATTGATTGTTTGCCTCGGGAAACGTGGAGTGAAAGCCATCCATTGTCAAGAAAAGATCATTTATAGCCACTCATGCCTAGAAAAGCCTTATTACTCGGTTTAAATGCCTTTATAATCCCATTATTGAATTTATTTTGAATTGTTTTTACATTTTTTGATTAAAACAGATTGTAATTGATTGTTTGCCTCGGGAAACATGGAGCGAAAGCCATCCATTGTCAAGAAAAGATCATTTATAGTCACTCATGCCTAGAAAAGCCTTATTACTCGGTTTAAATGCCTTTATAATCCCATTATTGAATTTATTTTGAATTGTTTTTACATTTTTTGATTAAAACAGATTGTAATTGATTGTTTGCCTCGGGAAACATGGAGCGAAAGCCATCCATAGTCAAGAAAAGTTCATTTACAGTCACTTATGCCTAGCAAAGCCTTATTACTCGGTTTCAATGCCTTTATAATCCCATTATTGAATTTATTTTGAATTTTTTTTACATTTTTTGATTAAAACAAACTGTAATTGATTGTTTGCCTCGGGAAACATGGAGCAAAACCCATCCATTGTCAAGAATAGATCATTTATAGTCACTCATGCCTAGAAAAGCCTTATTACTCGGTTTAAATGCTTTTATAATCCCATTATTGAATTTATTTTGAATTGTTTTTACATTTTTTGATTAAAACAGATTGTAATTGATTGTTTGCCTCGGGAAACATGGAGCGAAAGCCATCTATTGTCAAGAAAAGTTCATTTACAGTCACTCATGCCTAGAAAAGCCTTATTACTCGGTTTAAATGCCTTTATAATCCCTTTATTGAAGTTATTTTGAATTGTTTTTATATTTTTTGATTAAAACAGATTGTAATTGATTGTTTGCCTTGGGAAACATGGAGCGAAAGCCATCCATCGTCAAGAAAAGTTCATTTATAGTCACTCATGCCTAGAAAAGCCTTAATACTCGTTTTAAATGCTTTTATAATCCCATAATTGAATTTAATTTGAATCTTTTTACATTTTTTGATTAAAACAGATTCTAATTGATTGTTTGCCTCGGGAAACGTGGAGTGAAAGCCATCCATTGTCAGGAAAAGATCATTTATAGTCACTCATGCCTAGAAAAGCCTTATTACTCGGTTTAAATGCCTTTATAATCCCATTATTGAATTTATTTTGAATTGTTTTTATATTTTTTGATTAAAACAGATTGTAATTGATTGTTTTCCTCGGGAAACATGGAGCGAAAGCCATCCATAGTCAAGAAAAGTTCATCTATAGTCACTTATGCCTAGCAAAGCCTTATTACTCGGTTTAAATGCCTTTATAATCCCATTATCGAATTTATTTTGAATTGTTTTTACATTTTTTGATTAAAACAGATTGTAATTGATTGTTTGCCTCGGGAAACATGGAGCGAAAGCCATCCATTGTCAAGAAAAGATCATTTATAGCCACTCATGCCTAGAAAAGCCTTATTACTCGGTTTAAATGCCTTTATAATCCCATTATTGAATTTATTTTGAATTGTTTTTACATTTTTTGATTAAAACAGGTTGTAATTGATTGTTTGCCTCGGGAAACATGGAGCGAAAACCATCCATTGTCAAGAAAAGATCATTTATAGTCACTCATGCCTAGCAAAGCCTTATTACTCGGTTTAAATGCCTTTATAATCCCATTATTGAATTTATTTTGGATTGTTTTTTATATTTTTTGATTAAAACAGATTGTAATTGATTGTTTGCCATGGGAAACATGGAGCAAAAGCCATCCATTGTCAAGAAAAGATCATTTATAGTCACTCATGCCTAGAAAAGCCTTATTACTCGGTTTAAATGCCTTTATAATCCCATTATTGAATTTATTTTGAATTTTTTTTACATTTTTTGAGTAAAACAGATTGTAATTGATTGTTTACCTTGGGAAATATGGAGCGAAAGCCATCCATTGTCAAGAAAAGATCATTTATAGTCACTCATGCCTAGAAAAGCCTTATTACTCGGTTTAAATGCCTTTATAATCCCATTATTGAATTTATTTTGAATTGTTTTTATTTTTTTGAATAAAACAGATTGTAATTGATTGTTTGCCTCGGGAAACATGGAGCGAAAGCCATCCATTGTCAAGAAAAGATCATTTATAGCCACTCATGCCTAGAAAAGCCTTATTACTCGGTTTAAATGCCTTTATAATCCCATTATTGAATTTATTTTGAATTGTTTTTATATTTTTTGATTAAAACAGATTGTAATTGATTGTTTGCCGTGGGAAACATGGAGCGAAAGCGATCCATTGTCAAGAAAAGATCATTTATAGCCACTCATGCCTAGAAAAGCCTTATTACTCGGTTTAAATGCCTTTATAATCCCATTATTGAATTTATTTTGAATTGTTTTTACATGTTTTGATTAAAACATGTTGTAATTGATTGTTTTCCTCGGGAAACATGGAGCGAAAGCCATCCATTGTCAAGAAAAGATCATTTATAGCCACTCATACCTAGAAAAGCCTTATTACTCGGTTTAAATGCCTTTATAATCCCATTATTGAATTTATTTTGAATTGTTTTTACATTTTTTGATTAAAACAGGTTGTAATTGGTTGTTTGCCTCGGGAAACATGGAGCGAAAACCATCCATTGTCAAGAAAAGATCATTTATAGTCACTCATGCCTAGAAAAGCCTTATTACTCGGTTTAAATGTTTTTATAATCCCATTATTGAATTCATTTTGAATTTTTTTTACATTTTTTGATTAAAACAGATTGTAATTGATTGTTTACCTCGGGAAACATGGAGCGAAAGCCATCTATAGTCAAGAAAAGTTCATTTATAGTCACTTATGCCTAGCAAAGCCTTATTACTCGGTTTAAATGACTTTATAATCCCATTATTGAATTTATTTTGAATTGTTTTTATATTTTTTGATTAAAACAGATTGTAATTGATTGTTTGCCGTGGAAAACATGGAGCGAAAGCCATCCATTGTCAAGAAAAGATCATTTATAGTCACTCATGCCTAGAAAAGCCTTATTACTCGGTTTAAATGCCTTTATAATCCCATTATTGAATTTATTTTGAATTTTTTTTACATTTTTTGAGTAAAA
Source organism: Theobroma cacao (assembly GCF_053813885.1). Classification (NCBI taxonomy): domain Eukaryota; kingdom Viridiplantae; phylum Streptophyta; class Magnoliopsida; order Malvales; family Malvaceae; genus Theobroma; species Theobroma cacao. Next base: position 27,143,265 of record NC_142645.1, on the reverse strand, counting down.
CAGATTGTAATTGATTGTTTGCCTTGGGAAACATGGAGCGAAAGCCATCCATCGTCAAGAAAAGTTCATTTATAGTCACTCATGCCTAGAAAAGCCTTAATACTCGTTTTAAATGCTTTTATAATCCCATAATTGAATTTAACTTGAATCTTTTTACATTTTTTGATTAAAACAGATTCTAATTGATTGTTTGCCTCGGGAAACGTGGAGTGAAAGCCATCCATTGTCAAGAAAAGATCATTTATAGCCACTCATGCCTAGAAAAGCCTTATTACTCAGTTTAAATGCCTTTATAATCCCATTATTGAATTTATTTTGAATTGTTTTTACATTTTTTGATTAAAACAGATTGTAATTGATTGTTTGCCTCGGGAAACATGGAGCGAAAGCCATCCATTGTCAAGAAAAGATCATTTATAGTCACTCATGCCTAGAAAAGCCTTATTACTCGGTTTAAATGCCTTTATAATCCCATTATTGAATTTATTTTGAATTGTTTTTACATTTTTTGATTAAAACAAATTGTAATTGATTGTTTGCCTCGGGAAACATGGAGCGAAAGCCATCCATTGTCAAGAAAAGATCATTTATAGTCACTCATGCCTAGAAAATCCTTATTACTCGGTTTAAATGCCTTTATAATCCCATTATTGAATTTATTTTGAATTGTTTTTACATTTTTTGATTAAAATAAATTGTAATTGATTGTTTACCTCGGGCAACATGGAGCGAAAGCCATCCATAGTCAAGAAAAGTTCATTTACAGTCACTTATGCATAGCAAAGCCTTATTACTCGGTTTCAATGCCTTTATAATCCCATTATTGAATTTATTTTGAATTTTTTTTACATTTTTTGATTAAAACAAACTGTAATTGATTGTTTGCCTCGGGAAACATAGAGCAAAACCCATCCATTGTCAAGAATAGATCATTTATAGTCACTCATGCCTAGAAAAGCCTTATTACTCGGTTTAAATGCTTTTATAATCCCATTATTGAATTTATTTTGAATTGTTTTTACATTTTTTGATTAAAACAGATTGTAATTGATTGTTTGCCTCGGGAAACATGGAGCGAAAGCCATCCATTGTCAAGAAAAGTTCATTTACAGTCACTCATGCCTAGAAAAGCCTTATTACTCGGTTTAAATGCCTTTATAATCCCTTTATTGAAGTTATTTTGAATTGTTTTTATATTTTTTGATTAAAACAGATTGTAATTGATTGTTTGCCTTGGGAAACATGGAGCGAAAGCCATCCATCGTCAAGAAAAGTTCATTTATAGTCACTCATGCCTAGAAAAGCCTTAATACTCGTTTTAAATGCTTTTATAATCCCATAATTGAATTTAATTTGAATCTTTTTACATTTTTAGATTAAAACAGATTCTAATTGATTGTTTGCCTCGGGAAACGTGGAGTGAAAGCCATCCATTGTCAAGAAAAGATCATTTATAGTCACTCATGCCTAGAAAAGCCTTATTACTCTGTTTAAATGCCTTTATAATCCCATTATTGAATTTATTTTGAATTATTTTTATATTTTTTGATTAAAACAGATTGTAATTGATTGTTTTCCTCGGGAAACATGGAGCGAAAGCCATCCATAGTCAAGAAAAGTTCATTTATAGTCACTTATGCCTAGCAAAGCCTTATTACTCGGTTTAAATGCCTTTATAATCCCATTATCGAATTTATTTTGAATTGTTTTTACATTTTTTGATTAAAACAGATTGTAATTGATTGTTTGCCTCGGGAAACATGGAGCGAAAGCCATCCATTGTCAAGAAAAGATCATTTATAGCCACTCATGCCTAGAAAAGCCTTATTACTCGGTTTAAATGCCTTTATAATCCCATTATTGAATTTATTTTGAATTGTTTTTACATTTTTTGATTAAAACAGGTTGTAATTGATTGTTTGCCTTGGGAAACATGGAGCGAAAACCATCCATTGTCAAGAAAAGATCATTTATAGTCACTCATGCCTAGAAAAGCCTTATTACTCGGTTTAAATGCCTTTACAATCCCATTATTGAATTTATTTTGAATTTTTTTTACATTTTTTTATTAAAACAGATTGTAATTGATTGTTTACCTCGGGAAACATGGAGCGAAAGCCATCCATTGTCAAGAAAAGTTCATTTATAGTCACTCATGCCTAGAAAAGCCTTATTACTCGGTTTACATGCCTTTATAATCCCATTATTGAATTTATTTTGAATTGTTTTTATATTTTTTGATTAAAACAGATTGTAATTGATTGTTTGCCGTGGGAAACATGGAGCGAAAGCCATCCATTGTCAAGAAAAGATCATTTATAGTCACTCATGCCTAGAAAAGCCTTATTACTCGGTTTAAATGCCTTTATAATCCCATTATTGAATTTATTTTGAATTTTTTTTACATTTTTTGATTAAAACAGATTGTAATTGATTGTTTGCCTCGGGAAACATGGAGCGAAAGCCATCCATTGTCAAGAAAAGATCATTTATAGCCACTCATGCCTAGAAAAGCCTTATTACTCGGTTTAAATGCGTTTATAATCCCATTATTGAATTTATTTTGAATTGTTTTTACATGTTTTGATTAAAACTGATTGTAATTGATTGTTTGCCTCGGGAAATATGGAGCGAAAGCCATCCATTATCAAGAAAAGATCATTTATAGACACTCTTGCCTAGAAAAGCCTTATTACTCGGTCTAAATGCCTTTATAATCGCATTATTGAATTTCTTTTGAATTTTGTTTACATTTTTTGATTAAAACATATTGTAATTGATTGTTTGCCGTGGGAAACATGGAGAGAAAGCCATCCATTGTCAAGAAAAGATCATTTATTACCACTCATGCCTAGAAAAGCCTTATTACTCGGTTTAAATGCCTTTATAATCCCATTATTGAATTTATTTTGAATTGTTTTTACATTTTTTGATTAAAACAGGTTGTAATTGATTGTTTGCCTTGGGAAACATGGAGCGAAAACCATCCATTGTCAAGAAAAGATCATTTATAGTCACTCATGCCTAGAAAAGCCTTATTACTCGGTTTAAATGCCTTTACAATCCCATTATTGAATTTATTTTGAATTTTTTGTACATTTTTTTATTAAAACATATTGTAATTGATTGTTTACCTCGGGAAACATGGAGCGAAAGCCATCCATTGTCAAGAAAAGTTCATTTATAGTCACTCATGCCTAGAAAAGCCTTATTACTCGGTTTACATGCCTTTATAATCCCATTATTGAATTCATTTTGAATTTTTTTTACATTTTTTGATTAAAACAGATTGTAATTGATTGTTTACCTCGGGAAACATGGAGCGAAAGCCATCTATAGTCAAGAAAAGTTCATTTATAGTCACTTATGCCTAGCAAAGCCTTATTACTCGGTTTAAATGCCTTTATAATCCCATTATTGAATTTATTTTGAATTGTTTTTATATTTTTTGATTAAAACAGATTGTAATTGATTGTTTGCCGTGGGAAACATGGAGCGAAAGCCATCCATTGTCAAGAAAAGATCATTTATAGTCACTCATGCCTAGAAAAGCCTTATTACTCGGTTTAAATGCCTTTATAATCCCATTATTGAATTTATTTTGAATTTTTTTTACATTTTTTGATTAAAACAGATTGTAATTGATTGTTTGCCTCGGGAAACATGGAGCGAAAGCCATCCATTGTCAAGAAAAGATCATTTATAGCCACTCATGCCTAGAAAAGCCTTATTACTCGGTTTAAATGCCTTTATAATCCCATTATTGAATTTATTTTGAATTTTTTTTACATTTTTTGATTAAAACAGATTGTAATTGATTGTTTGCCTCGGGAAACATGGAGCGAAAGCCATCCATTGTCAAGAAAAGATCATTTATAGCCACTCATGCCTAGAAAAGCCTTATTACTCGGTTTAAATGCCTTTATAATCCCATTATTGAATTTATTTTGAATTGTTTTTATATTTTTTGATTAAAACAGATTGTAATTGATTGTTTGCCGTGGAAAACATGGAGCGAAAGCCATCCATTGTCAAGAAAAGATCATTTATAGTCACTCATGCCTAGAAAAGCCTTATTACTCGGTTTAAATGCCTTTATAATCCCATTATTGAATTTATTTTGAATTTTTTTTACATTTTTTGAGTAAAACAGATTGTAATTGATTGTTTACCTTGGGAAACATGGAGCGAAAGCCATCCATCGTCAAGAAAAGTTCATTTATAGTCACTCATGCCTAGAAAAGCCTTAATACTCGTTTTAAATGCTTTTATAATCCCATAATTGAATTTAACTTGAATCTTTTTACATTTTTTGATTAAAACAGATTCTAATTGATTGTTTGCCTCGGGAAACGTGGAGTGAAAGCCATCCATTGTCAAGAAAAGATCATTTATAGCCACTCATGCCTAGAAAAGCCTTATTACTCGGTTTAAATGCCTTTATAATCCCATTATTGAATTTATTTTGAATTGTTTTTACATTTTTTGATTAAAACAGATTGTAATTGATTGTTTGCCTCGGGAAACATGGAGCGAAAGCCATCCATTGTCAAGAAAAGATCATTTATAGTCACTCATGCCTAGAAAAGCCTTATTACTCGGTTTAAATGCCTTTATAATCCCATTATTGAATTTATTTTGAATTGTTTTTACATTTTTTGATTAAAACAGATTGTAATTGATTGTTTGCCTCGGGAAACATGGAGCGAAAGCCATCCATAGTCAAGAAATGTTCATTTACAGTCACTTATGCCTAGCAAAGCCTTATTACTCGGTTTCAATGCCTTTATAATCCCATTATTGAATTTATTTTGAATTTTTTTTACATTTTTTGATTAAAACAAACTGTAATTGATTGTTTGCCTCGGGAAACATGGAGCAAAACCCATCCATTGTCAAGAATAGATCATTTATAGTCACTCATGCCTAGAAAAGCCTTATTACTCGGTTTAAATGCTTTTATAATCCCATTATTGAATTTATTTTGAATTGTTTTTACATTTTTTGATTAAAACAGATTGTAATTGATTGTTTGCCTCGGGAAACATGGAGCGAAAGCCATCTATTGTCAAGAAAAGTTCATTTACAGTCACTCATGCCTAGAAAAGCCTTATTACTCGGTTTAAATGCCTTTATAATCCCTTTATTGAAGTTATTTTGAATTGTTTTTATATTTTTTGATTAAAACAGATTGTAATTGATTGTTTGCCTTGGGAAACATGGAGCGAAAGCCATCCATCGTCAAGAAAAGTTCATTTATAGTCACTCATGCCTAGAAAAGCCTTAATACTCGTTTTAAATGCTTTTATAATCCCATAATTGAATTTAATTTGAATCTTTTTACATTTTTTGATTAAAACAGATTCTAATTGATTGTTTGCCTCGGGAAACGTGGAGTGAAAGCCATCCATTGTCAGGAAAAGATCATTTATAGTCACTCATGCCTAGAAAAGCCTTATTACTCGGTTTAAATGCCTTTATAATCCCATTATTGAATTTATTTTGAATTGTTTTTATATTTTTTGATTAAAACAGATTGTAATTGATTGTTTTCCTCGGGAAACATGGAGCGAAAGCCATCCATAGTCAAGAAAAGTTCATCTATAGTCACTTATGCCTAGCAAAGCCTTATTACTCGGTTTAAATGCCTTTATAATCCCATTATCGAATTTATTTTGAATTGTTTTTACATTTTTTGATTAAAACAGATTGTAATTGATTGTTTGCCTCGGGAAACATGGAGCGAAAGCCATCCATTGTCAAGAAAAGATCATTTATAGCCACTCATGCCTAGAAAAGCCTTATTACTCGGTTTAAATGCCTTTATAATCCCATTATTGAATTTATTTTGAATTGTTTTTACATTTTTTGATTAAAACAGGTTGTAATTGATTGTTTGCCTCGGGAAACATGGAGCGAAAACCATCCATTGTCAAGAAAAGATCATTTATAGTCACTCATGCCTAGCAAAGCCTTATTACTCGGTTTAAATGCCTTTATAATCCCATTATTGAATTTATTTTGGATTGTTTTTTATATTTTTTGATTAAAACAGATTGTAATTGATTGTTTGCCATGGGAAACATGGAGCAAAAGCCATCCATTGTCAAGAAAAGATCATTTATAGTCACTCATGCCTAGAAAAGCCTTATTACTCGGTTTAAATGCCTTTATAATCCCATTATTGAATTTATTTTGAATTTTTTTTACATTTTTTGAGTAAAACAGATTGTAATTGATTGTTTACCTTGGGAAATATGGAGCGAAAGCCATCCATTGTCAAGAAAAGATCATTTATAGTCACTCATGCCTAGAAAAGCCTTATTACTCGGTTTAAATGCCTTTATAATCCCATTATTGAATTTATTTTGAATTGTTTTTATTTTTTTGAATAAAACAGATTGTAATTGATTGTTTGCCTCGGGAAACATGGAGCGAAAGCCATCCATTGTCAAGAAAAGATCATTTATAGCCACTCATGCCTAGAAAAGCCTTATTACTCGGTTTAAATGCCTTTATAATCCCATTATTGAATTTATTTTGAATTGTTTTTATATTTTTTGATTAAAACAGATTGTAATTGATTGTTTGCCGTGGGAAACATGGAGCGAAAGCGATCCATTGTCAAGAAAAGATCATTTATAGCCACTCATGCCTAGAAAAGCCTTATTACTCGGTTTAAATGCCTTTATAATCCCATTATTGAATTTATTTTGAATTGTTTTTACATGTTTTGATTAAAACATGTTGTAATTGATTGTTTTCCTCGGGAAACATGGAGCGAAAGCCATCCATTGTCAAGAAAAGATCATTTATAGCCACTCATACCTAGAAAAGCCTTATTACTCGGTTTAAATGCCTTTATAATCCCATTATTGAATTTATTTTGAATTGTTTTTACATTTTTTGATTAAAACAGGTTGTAATTGGTTGTTTGCCTCGGGAAACATGGAGCGAAAACCATCCATTGTCAAGAAAAGATCATTTATAGTCACTCATGCCTAGAAAAGCCTTATTACTCGGTTTAAATGTTTTTATAATCCCATTATTGAATTCATTTTGAATTTTTTTTACATTTTTTGATTAAAACAGATTGTAATTGATTGTTTACCTCGGGAAACATGGAGCGAAAGCCATCTATAGTCAAGAAAAGTTCATTTATAGTCACTTATGCCTAGCAAAGCCTTATTACTCGGTTTAAATGACTTTATAATCCCATTATTGAATTTATTTTGAATTGTTTTTATATTTTTTGATTAAAACAGATTGTAATTGATTGTTTGCCGTGGAAAACATGGAGCGAAAGCCATCCATTGTCAAGAAAAGATCATTTATAGTCACTCATGCCTAGAAAAGCCTTATTACTCGGTTTAAATGCCTTTATAATCCCATTATTGAATTTATTTTGAATTTTTTTTACATTTTTTGAGTAAAACAGATTGTAATTGATTGTTTGCCTTGGGAAACATGGAGCGAAAGCCATCCATCGTCAAGAAAAGTTCATTTATAGTCACTCATGCCTAGAAAAGCCTTAATACTCGTTTTAAATGCTTTTATAATCCCATAATTGAATTTAACTTGAATCTTTTTACATTTTTTGATTAAAACAGATTCTAATTGATTGTTTGCCTCGGGAAACGTGGAGTGAAAGCCATCCATTGTCAAGAAAAGATCATTTATAGCCACTCATGCCTAGAAAAGCCTTATTACTCGGTTTAAATGCCTTTATAATCCCATTATTGAATTTATTTTGAATTGTTTTTACATTTTTTGATTAAAACAGATTGTAATTGATTGTTTGCCTCGGGAAACATGGAGCGAAAGCCATCCATTGTCAAGAAAAGATCATTTATAGTCACTCATGCCTAGAAAAGCCTTATTACTCGGTTTAAATGCCTTTATAATCCCATTATTGAATTTATTTTGAATTGTTTTTACATTTTTTGATTAAAACAAATTGTAATTGATTGTTTGCCTCGGGAAACATGGAGCGAAAGCCATCCATTGTCAAGAAAAGATCATTTATAGTCACTCATGCCTAGAAAAGCCTTATTACTCGGTTTAAATGCCTTTATAATCCCATTATTGAATTTATTTTGAATTGTTTTTACATTTTTTGATTAAAATAAATTGTAATTGATTGTTTACCTCGGGCAACATGGAGCGAAAGCCATCCATAGTCAAGAAAAGTTCATTTACAGTCACTTATGCATAGCAAAGCCTTATTACTCGGTTTCAATGCCTTTATAATCCCATTATTGAATTTATTTTGAATTTTTTTTACATTTTTTGATTAAAACAAACTGTAATTGATTGTTTGCCTCGGGAAACATAGAGCAAAACCCATCCATTGTCAAGAATAGATCATTTATAGTCACTCATGCCTAGAAAAGCCTTATTACTCGGTTTAAATGCTTTTATAATCCCATTATTGAATTTATTTTGAATTGTTTTTACATTTTTTGATTAAAACAGATTGTAATTGATTGTTTGCCTCGGGAAACATGGAGCGAAAGCCATCCATTGTCAAGAAAAGTTCATTTACAGTCACTCATGCCTAGAAAAGCCTTATTACTCGGTTTAAATGCCTTTATAATCCCTTTATTGAAGTTATTTTGAATTGTTTTTATATTTTTTGATTAAAACAGATTGTAATTGATTGTTTGCCTTGGGAAACATGGAGCGAAAGCCATCCATCGTCAAGAAAAGTTCATTTATAGTCACTCATGCCTAGAAAAGCCTTAATACTCGTTTTAAATGCTTTTATAATCCCATAATTGAATTTAATTTGAATCTTTTTACATTTTTAGATTAAAACAGATTCTAATTGATTGTTTGCCTCGGGAAACGTGGAGTGAAAGCCATCCATTGTCAAGAAAAGATCATTTATAGTCACTCATGCCTAGAAAAGCCTTATTACTCTGTTTAAATGCCTTTATAATCCCATTATTGAATTTATTTTGAATTATTTTTATATTTTTTGATTAAAACAGATTGTAATTGATTGTTTTCCTCGGGAAACATGGAGCGAAAGCCATCCATAGTCAAGAAAAGTTCATTTATAGTCACTTATGCCTAGCAAAGCCTTATTACTCGGTTTAAATGCCTTTATAATCCCATTATCGAATTTATTTTGAATTGTTTTTACATTTTTTGATTAAAACAGATTGTAATTGATTGTTTGCCTCGGGAAACATGGAGCGAAAGCCATCCATTGTCAAGAAAAGATCATTTATAGCCACTCATGCCTAGAAAAGCCTTATTACTCGGTTTAAATGCCTTTATAATCCCATTATTGAATTTATTTTGAATTGTTTTTACATTTTTTGATTAAAACAGGTTGTAATTGATTGTTTGCCTTGGGAAACATGGAGCGAAAACCATCCATTGTCAAGAAAAGATCATTTATAGTCACTCATGCCTAGAAAAGCCTTATTACTCGGTTTAAATGCCTTTACAATCCCATTATTGAATTTATTTTGAATTTTTTTTACATTTTTTTATTAAAACAGATTGTAATTGATTGTTTACCTCGGGAAACATGGAGCGAAAGCCATCCATTGTCAAGAAAAGTTCATTTATAGTCACTCATGCCTAGAAAAGCCTTATTACTCGGTTTACATGCCTTTATAATCCCATTATTGAATTTATTTTGAATTGTTTTTATATTTTTTGATTAAAACAGATTGTAATTGATTGTTTGCCGTGGGAAACATGGAGCGAAAGCCATCCATTGTCAAGAAAAGATCATTTATAGTCACTCATGCCTAGAAAAGCCTTATTACTCGGTTTAAATGCCTTTATAATCCCATTATTGAATTTATTTTGAATTTTTTTTACATTTTTTGATTAAAACAGATTGTAATTGATTGTTTGCCTCGGGAAACATGGAGCGAAAGCCATCCATTGTCAAGAAAAGATCATTTATAGCCACTCATGCCTAGAAAAGCCTTATTACTCGGTTTAAATGCCTTTATAATCCCATTATTGAATTTATTTTGAATTGTTTTTACATGTTTTGATTAAAACTGATTGTAATTGATTGTTTGCCTCGGGAAATATGGAGCGAAAGCCATCCATTATCAAGAAAAGATCATTTATAGACACTCTTGCCTAGAAAAGCCTTATTACTCGGTCTAAATGCCTTTATAATCGCATTATTGAATTTCTTTTGAATTTTGTTTACATTTTTTGATTAAAACATATTGTAATTGATTGTTTGCCGTGGGAAACATGGAGAGAAAGCCATCCATTGTCAAGAAAAGATCATTTATTGCCACTCATGCCTAGAAAAGCCTTATTACTCGGTTTAAATGCCTTTATAATCCCATTATTGAATTTATTTTGAATTGTTTTTACATTTTTTGATTAAAACAGGTTGTAATTGATTGTTTGCCTTGGGAAACATGGAGCGAAAACCATCCATTGTCAAGAAAAGATCATTTATAGTCACTCATGCCTAGAAAAGCCTTATTACTCGGTTTAAATGCCTTTACAATCCCATTATTGAATTTATTTTGAATTTTTTGTACATTTTTTTATTAAAACATATTGTAATTGATTGTTTACCTCGGGAAACATGGAGCGAAAGCCATCCATTGTCAAGAAAAGTTCATTTATAGTCACTCATGCCTAGAAAAGCCTTATTACTCGGTTTAAATGCCTTTATAATCCCATTATTGAATTTATTTTGAATTGTTTTTACATTTTTTGATTAAAACAGGTTGTAATTGATTGTTTGCCTTGGGAAACATGGAGCGAAAACCATCCATTGTCAAGAAAAGATCATTTATAGTCACTCATGCCTAGAAAAGCCTTATTACTCGGTTTAAATGCCTTTATAATCCCATTATTGAATTTATTTTGAATTTTTTTTACATTTTTTGAGTAAAACAGATTGTAATTGATTGTTTACCTTGGGAAATATGGAGCGAAAGCCATCCATTGTCAAGAAAAGATCATTTATAGTCACTCATGCCTAGAAAAGCCTTATTACTCGGTTTAAATGCCTTTATAATCCCATTATTGAATTTATTTTGAATTGTTTTTATTTTTTTGAATAAAACAGATTGTAATTGATTGTTTGCCTCGGGAAACATGGAGCGAAAGCCATCCATTGTCAAGAAAAGATCATTTATAGCCACTCATGCCTAGAAAAGCCTTATTACTCGGTTTAAATGCCTTTATAATCCCATTATTGAATTTATTTTGAATTGTTTTTATATTTTTTGATTAAAACAGATTGTAATTGATTGTTTGCCGTGGGAAACATGGAGCGAAAGCGATCCATTGTCAAGAAAAGATCATTTATAGCCACTCATGCCTAGAAAAGCCTTATTACTCGGTTTAAATGCCTTTATAATCCCATTATTGAATTTATTTTGAATTGTTTTTACATGTTTTGATTAAAACATGTTGTAATTGATTGTTTTCCTCGGGAAACATGGAGCGAAAGCCATCCATTGTCAAGAAAAGATCATTTATAGCCACTCATACCTAGAAAAGCCTTATTACTCGGTTTAAATGCCTTTATAATCCCATTATTGAATTTATTTTGAATTGTTTTTACATTTTTTGATTAAAACAGGTTGTAATTGATTGTTTGCCTTGGGAAACATGGAGCGAAAACCATCCATTGTCAAGAAAAGATCATTTATAGTCACTCATGCCTAGAAAAGCCTTATTACTCGGTTTAAATGCCTTTATAATCCCATTATTGAATTTATTTTGAATTTTTTTTACATTTTTTGAGTAAAACAGATTGTAATTGATTGTTTACCTTGGGAAATATGGAGCGAAAGCCATCCATTGTCAAGAAAAGATCATTTATAGTCACTCATGCCTAGAAAAGCCTTATTACTCGGTTTAAATGCCTTTATAATCCCATTATTGAATTTATTTTGAATTGTTTTTATTTTTTTGAATAAAACAGATTGTAATTGATTGTTTGCCTCGGGAAACATGGAGCGAAAGCCATCCATTGTCAAGAAAAGATCATTTATAGCCACTCATGCCTAGAAAAGCCTTATTACTCGGTTTAAATGCCTTTATAATCCCATTATTGAATTTATTTTGAATTGTTTTTACATTTTTTGATTAAAACAGGTTGTAATTGATTGTTTGCCTTGGGAAACATGGAGCGAAAACCATCCATTGTCAAGAAAAGATCATTTATAGTCACTCATGCCTAGAAAAGCCTTATTACTCGGTTTAAATGCCTTTATAATCCCATTATTGAATTTATTTTGAATTTTTTTTACATTTTTTGAGTAAAACAGATTGTAATTGATTGTTTACCTTGGGAAATATGGAGCGAAAGCCATCCATTGTCAAGAAAAGATCATTTATAGTCACTCATGCCTAGAAAAGCCTTATTACTCGGTTTAAATGCCTTTATAATCCCATTATTGAATTTATTTTGAATTGTTTTTATTTTTTTGAATAAAACAGATTGTAATTGATTGTTTGCCTCGGGAAACATGGAGCGAAAGCCATCCATTGTCAAGAAAAGATCATTTATAGCCACTCATGCCTAGAAAAGCCTTATTACTCGGTTTAAATGCCTTTATAATCCCATTATTGAATTTATTTTGAATTGTTTTTATATTTTTTGATTAAAACAGATTGTAATTGATTGTTTGCCGTGGGAAACATGGAGCGAAAGCGATCCATTGTCAAGAAAAGATCATTTATAGCCACTCATGCCTAGAAAAGCCTTATTACTCGGTTTAAATGCCTTTATAATCCCATTATTGAATTTATTTTGAATTGTTTTTACATGTTTTGATTAAAACATGTTGTAATTGATTGTTTTCCTCGGGAAACATGGAGCGAAAGCCATCCATTGTCAAGAAAAGATCATTTATAGCCACTCATACCTAGAAAAGCCTTATTACTCGGTTTAAATGCCTTTATAATCCCATTATTGAATTTATTTTGAATTGTTTTTACATTTTTTGATTAAAACAGGTTGTAATTGGTTGTTTGCCTCGGGAAACATGGAGCGAAAACCATCCATTGTCAAGAAAAGATCATTTATAGTCACTCATGCCTAGAAAAGCCTTATTACTCGGTTTAAATGTTTTTATAATCCCATTATTGAATTCATTTTGAATTTTTTTTACATTTTTTGATTAAAACAGATTGTAATTGATTGTTTACCTCGGGAAACATGGAGCGAAAGCCATCTATAGTCAAGAAAAGTTCATTTATAGTCACTTATGCCTAGCAAAGCCTTATTACTCGGTTTAAATGACTTTATAATCCCATTATTGAATTTATTTTGAATTGTTTTTATATTTTTTGATTAAAACAGATTGTAATTGATTGTTTGCCGTGGAAAACATGGAGCGAAAGCCATCCATTGTCAAGAAAAGATCATTTATAGTCACTCATGCCTAGAAAAGCCTTATTACTCGGTTTAAATGCCTTTATAATCCCATTATTGAATTTATTTTGAATTTTTTTTACATTTTTTGAGTAAAACAGATTGTAATTGATTGTTTGCCTTGGGAAACATGGAGCGAAAGCCATCCATCGTCAAGAAAAGTTCATTTATAGTCACTCATGCCTAGAAAAGCCTTAATACTCGTTTTAAATGCTTTTATAATCCCATAATTGAATTTAACTTGAATCTTTTTACATTTTTTGATTAAAACAGATTCTAATTGATTGTTTGCCTCGGGAAACGTGGAGTGAAAGCCATCCATTGTCAAGAAAAGATCATTTATAGCCACTCATGCCTAGAAAAGCCTTATTACTCGGTTTAAATGCCTTTATAATCCCATTATTGAATTTATTTTGAATTATTTTTACATTTTTTGATTAAAACAGATTGTAATTGATTGTTTGCCTCGGGAAACATGGAGCGAAAGCCATCCATTGTCAAGAAAAGATCATTTATAGTCACTCATGCCTAGAAAAGCCTTATTACTCGGTTTAAATGCCTTTATAATCCCATTATTGAATTTATTTTGAATTGTTTTTACATTTTTTGATTAAAACAAATTGTAATTGATTGTTTGCCTCGGGAAACATGGAGCGAAAGCCATCCATTGTCAAGAAAAGATCATTTATAGTCACTCATGCCTAGAAAAGCCTTATTACTCGGTTTAAATGCCTTTATAATCCCATTATTGAATTTATTTTGAATTGTTTTTACATTTTTTGATTAAAATAAATTGTAATTGATTGTTTACCTCGGGCAACATGGAGCGAAAGCCATCCATAGTCAAGAAAAGTTCATTTACAGTCACTTATGCATAGCAAAGCCTTATTACTCGGTTTCAATGCCTTTATAATCCCATTATTGAATTTATTTTGAATTTTTTTTACATTTTTTGATTAAAACAAACTGTAATTGATTGTTTGCCTCGGGAAACATAGAGCAAAACCCATCCATTGTCAAGAATAGATCATTTATAGTCACTCATGCCTAGAAAAGCCTTATTACTCGGTTTAAATGCTTTTATAATCCCATTATTGAATTTATTTTGAATTGTTTTTACATTTTTTGATTAAAACAGATTGTAATTGATTGTTTGCCTCGGGAAACATGGAGCGAAAGCCATCCATTGTCAAGAAAAGTTCATTTACAGTCACTCATGCCTAGAAAAGCCTTATTACTCGGTTTAAATGCCTTTATAATCCCTTTATTGAAGTTATTTTGAATTGTTTTTATATTTTTTGATTAAAACAGATTGTAATTGATTGTTTGCCTTGGGAAACATGGAGCGAAAGCCATCCATCGTCAAGAAAAGTTCATTTATAGTCACTCATGCCTAGAAAAGCCTTAATACTCGTTTTAAATGCTTTTATAATCCCATAATTGAATTTAATTTGAATCTTTTTACATTTTTAGATTAAAACAGATTCTAATTGATTGTTTGCCTCGGGAAACGTGGAGTGAAAGCCATCCATTGTCAAGAAAAGATCATTTATAGTCACTCATGCCTAGAAAAGCCTTATTACTCTGTTTAAATGCCTTTATAATCCCATTATTGAATTTATTTTGAATTATTTTTATATTTTTTGATTAAAACAGATTGTAATTGATTGTTTTCCTCGGGAAACATGGAGCGAAAGCCATCCATAGTCAAGAAAAGTTCATTTATAGTCACTTATGCCTAGCAAAGCCTTATTACTCGGTTTAAATGCCTTTATAATCCCATTATCGAATTTATTTTGAATTGTTTTTACATTTTTTGATTAAAACAGATTGTAATTGATTGTTTGCCTCGGGAAACATGGAGCGAAAGCCATCCATTGTCAAGAAAAGATCATTTATAGCCACTCATGCCTAGAAAAGCCTTATTACTCGGTTTAAATGCCTTTATAATCCCATTATTGAATTTATTTTGAATTGTTTTTACATTTTTTGATTAAAACAGGTTGTAATTGATTGTTTGCCTTGGGAAACATGGAGCGAAAACCATCCATTGTCAAGAAAAGATCATTTATAGTCACTCATGCCTAGAAAAGCCTTATTACTCGGTTTAAATGCCTTTACAATCCCATTATTGAATTTATTTTGAATTTTTTTTACATTTTTTTATTAAAACAGATTGTAATTGATTGTTTACCTCGGGAAACATGGAGCGAAAGCCATCCATTGTCAAGAAAAGTTCATTTATAGTCACTCATGCCTAGAAAAGCCTTATTACTCGGTTTACATGCCTTTATAATCCCATTATTGAATTTATTTTGAATTGTTTTTATATTTTTTGATTAAAACAGATTGTAATTGATTGTTTGCCGTGGGAAACATGGAGCGAAAGCCATCCATTGTCAAGAAAAGATCATTTATAGTCACTCATGCCTAGAAAAGCCTTATTACTCGGTTTAAATGCCTTTATAATCCCATTATTGAATTTATTTTGAATTTTTTTTACATTTTTTGATTAAAACAGATTGTAATTGATTGTTTGCCTCGGGAAACATGGAGCGAAAGCCATCCATTGTCAAGAAAAGATCATTTATAGCCACTCATGCCTAGAAAAGCCTTATTACTCGGTTTAAATGCCTTTATAATCCCATTATTGAATTTATTTTGAATTGTTTTTACATGTTTTGATTAAAACTGATTGTAATTGATTGTTTGCCTCGGGAAATATGGAGCGAAAGCCATCCATTATCAAGAAAAGATCATTTATAGACACTCTTGCCTAGAAAAGCCTTATTACTCGGTCTAAATGCCTTTATAATCGCATTATTGAATTTCTTTTGAATTTTGTTTACATTTTTTGATTAAAACATATTGTAATTGATTGTTTGCCGTGGGAAACATGGAGAGAAAGCCATCCATTGTCAAGAAAAGATCATTTATTGCCACTCATGCCTAGAAAAGCCTTATTACTCGGTTTAAATGCCTTTATAATCCCATTATTGAATTTATTTTGAATTGTTTTTACATTTTTTGATTAAAACAGGTTGTAATTGATTGTTTGCCTTGGGAAACATGGAGCGAAAACCATCCATTGTCAAGAAAAGATCATTTATAGTCACTCATGCCTAGAAAAGCCTTATTACTCGGTTTAAATGCCTTTACAATCCCATTATTGAATTTATTTTGAATTTTTTGTACATTTTTTTATTAAAACATATTGTAATTGATTGTTTACCTCGGGAAACATGGAGCGAAAGCCATCCATTGTCAAGAAAAGTTCATTTATAGTCACTCATGCCTAGAAAAGCCTTATTACTCGGTTTACATGCCTTTATAATCCCATTATTGAATTCATTTTGAATTTTTTTTACATTTTTTGATTAAAACAGATTGTAATTGATTGTTTACCTCGGGAAACATGGAGCGAAAGCCATCTATAGTCAAGAAAAGTTCATTTATAGTCACTTATGCCTAGCAAAGCCTTATTACTCGGTTTAAATGCCTTTATAATCCCATTATTGAATTTATTTTGAATTGTTTTTATATTTTTTGATTAAAACAGATTGTAATTGATTGTTTGCCGTGGGAAACATGGAGCGAAAGCCATCCATTGTCAAGAAAAGATCATTTATAGTCACTCATGCCTAGAAAAGCCTTATTACTCGGTTTAAATGCCTTTATAATCCCATTATTGAATTTATTTTGAATTTTTTTTACATTTTTTGATTAAAACAGATTGTAATTGATTGTTTGCCTCGGGAAACATGGAGCGAAAGCCATCCATTGTCAAGAAAAGATCATTTATAGCCACTCATGCCTAGAAAAGCCTTATTACTCGGTTTAAATGCCTTTATAATCCCATTATTGAATTTATTTTGAATTGTTTTTACATGTTTTGATTAAAACTGATTGTAATTGATTGTTTGCCTCGGGAAATATGGAGCGAAAGCCATCCATTGTCAAGAAAAGATCATTTATAGACACTCTTGCCTAGAAAAGCCTTATTACTCGGTCTAAATGCCTTTATAATCGCATTATTGAATTTCTTTTGAATTTTGTTTACATTTTTTGATTAAAACATATTGTAATTGATTGTTTGCCATGGGAAACATGGAGAGAAAGCCATCCATTGTCAAGAAAAGATCATTTATTGCCACTCATGCCTAGAAAAGCCTTATTACTCGGTTTAAATGCCTTTATAATCCCATTATTGAATTTATTTTGAATTGTCTTTACATTTTTTGATTAAAACAGGTTGTAATTGATTGTTTGCCTTGGGAAACATGGAGCGAAAACCATCCATTGTCAAGAAAAGATCATTTATAGTCACTCATGCCTAGAAAAGCCTTATTACTCGGTTTAAATGCCTTTACCATCCCATTATTGAATTTATTTTGAATTTTTTTTACATTTTTTTATTAAAACAGATTGTAATTGATTGTTTACCTCGGGAAACATGGAGCGAAAGCCATCCATTGTCAAGAAAAGTTCATTTATAGTCACTCATGCCTAGAAAAGCCTTATTACTCGGTTTACATGCCTTTATAATCCCATTATTGAATTCATTTTGAATTTTTTTTACATTTTTTGATTAAAACAGATTGTAATTGATTGTTTACCTCGGGAAACATGGAGCGAAAGCCATCTATA
This sequence comes from Theobroma cacao, assembly GCF_053813885.1. Taxonomy (NCBI): domain Eukaryota; kingdom Viridiplantae; phylum Streptophyta; class Magnoliopsida; order Malvales; family Malvaceae; genus Theobroma; species Theobroma cacao. Next base: position 27,125,231 of record NC_142645.1, on the reverse strand, counting down.
GTCAAGAAAAGTTCATTTATAGTCACTTATGCCTAGCAAAGCCTTATTACTCGGTTTAAATGCCTTTATAATCCCATTATTGAATTTATTTTGAATTGTTTTTATATTTTTTGATTAAAACAGATTGTAATTGATTGTTTGCCGTGGGAAACATGGAGCGAAAGCCATCCATTGTCAAGAAAAGATCATTTATAGTCACTCATGCCTAGAAAAGCCTTATTACTCGGTTTAAATGCCTTTATAATCCCATTATTGAATTTATTTTGAATTTTTTTTACATTTTTTGATTAAAACAGATTGTAATTGATTGTTTGCCTCGGGAAACATGGAGCGAAAGCCATCCATTGTCAAGAAAAGATCATTTATAGCCACTCATGCCTAGAAAAGCCTTATTACTCGGTTTAAATGCCTTTATAATGCCATTATTGAATTTATTTTGAATTGTTTTTACATTTTTTGATTAAAACAGATTGTAATTGATTGTTTACCTTAGGAAACATGGAGCGAAAGCCATCCATTGTCAAGAAAAGATCATTTATAGTCACTCATGCCTAGAAAAGCCTTATTACTCGGTTTAAATGCCTTTATAATCCCATTATTGAATTTATTTTGAATTTTTTTTTACATTTTTGATTAAAACAGATTGTAATTGATTGTTTGCCTCGGGAAACATGGAGCGAAAACCATCCATTGTCAAGAAAAGATCATTTATAGTCACTCATGCCTAGAAAAGCCTTATTACTCGGTTTAAATGCCTTTACAATCCCATTATTGAATTTATTTTGAATTTTTTTTACATTTTTTGATTAAAACAGATTGTAATTGATTGTTTGCCATGGGAAACATGGAGAGAAAGCCATCCATTGTCAAGAAAAGATCATTTATAGCCACTCATGCCTAGAAAAGCCTTATCACTCGGTTTAAATGCCTTTATAATCCCATTATTGAATTTATTTTGAATTGTTTTTACATTTTTTGATTAAAACAGGTTGTAATTGATTGTTTGCCTCGGGAAACATGGAGCGAAAACCATCCATTGTCAAGAAAAGATCATTTATAGTCACTCATGCCTAGAAAAGCCTTATTACTCGGTTTAAATGCCTTTACAATCCCATTATTGAATTTATTTTGAATTTTTTTTACATTTTTTGATTAAAACAGATTGTAATTGATTGTTTGCCATGGGAAACATGGAGAGAAAGCCATCCATTGTCAAGAAAAGATCATTTATAGCCACTCATGCCTAGAAAAGCCTTATCACTCGGTTTAAATGCCTTTATAATCCCATTATTGAATTTATTTTGAATTGTTTTTACATTTTTTGATTAAAACAGGTTGTAATTGATTGTTTGCCTCGGGAAACATGGAGCGAAAACCATCCATTGTCAAGAAAAGATCATTTATAGTCACTCATGCCTAGAAAAGCCTTATTACTCGGTTTAAATGCCTTTACAATCCCATTATTGAATTTATTTTGAATTTTTTTTACATTTTTTGATTAAAACAGATTGTAATTGATTGTTTACCTCGGGAAACATGGAGCGAAAGCCATCCATTGTCAAGAAAAGTTCATTTATAGTCACTCATGCCTAGAAAAGCCTTATTGCTCGGTTTAAATGCCTTTATAAACCCATTATTGAAGTTATTTTGAATTGTTTTTATATTTTTTGATTAAAACAGTTTGTAATTGATTGTTTGCCTTGGTAAAAATTGAGCGAAAGCCATCCATCGTCAAGAAAAGTTCATTTATAGTCACTCATGCCTAGAAAAGCCTTAATACTCGTTTTAAATGCTTTTACAATCCCATAATTGAGTTTAATTTGAATTTTTTTTACATTTTTTGATTAAAACAGATTGTAATTGATTGTTTACCTCGGGAAACATGGAGCGAAAGCCATCCATAGTCAAGAAAAGTTCATTTATAGTCACTCATGCCTAGAAAAGCCTTATTACTCGGTTTAAATGCCTTTATAATCCCATTATTGAAGTTATTTTGAATTGTTTTTATATTTTTTGATTAAAACAGATTGTAATTGATTGTTTGCCTCGGGAAACGTGGAGCGAAAGCCATCCATTGTCAAGAAAAGATCATTTATAGTCACTCATGCCTAGAAAAGCCTTATTACTCGGTTTAAATGCCTTTATAATCCCATTATTGAATTTATTTTGAATTTTTTTTACATTTTTTGATTAAAACAGATTGTAATTGATTGTTTGCCTCGGGAAACATGGAGCGAAAGCCATCCATTGTCAAGAAAAGTTCATTTACAGTCACTCATGCCTAGAAAAGCCTTATTACTCGGTTTAAATGCCTTTATAATCCCATTATTGAAGTTATTTTGAATTGTTTTTATATTTTTTGATTAAAACAGATTGTAATTGATTGTTTGCCTTGGGAAACATGGAGCGAAAGCCATCCATCGTCAAGAAAAGTTCATTTATAGTCACTCATGCCTAGAAAAGCCTTAATACTCGGTTTAAATGCCTTTATAATCCCATTATTGAATTTATTTTGAATTTTTTTTACATTTTTTGATTAAACCAGATTGTAATTGATTGTTTGCCTCGGGAAACATGGAGCGAAAGCCATCCATAGTAAAGAAAAGATCATTTATAGTCACTTATGCCTAGCAAAGCCTTATTACTCGGTTTAAATGCCTTTATAATCCCATTATTGAATTTATTTTGAATTGTTTTTACATTTTTTGATTAAAACTGATTGTAATTGATTGTTTGCCTCGGGAAACATGGAGCGAAAGCCATCCATTGTCAAGAAAAGATCATTTATAGTCACTCATGCCTAGAAAAGCCTTATTACTCGGTTTAAATGCCTTTATAATCCCATTATTGAAGTTATTTTGAATTGTTTTTATATTTTTTGATTAAAACAGATTGTAATTGATTGTTTGCCTCGGGAAACGTGGAGCGAAAGCCATCCATTGTCAAGAAAAGATCATTTATAGTCACTCATGCCTAGAAAAGCCTTATTACTCGGTTTAAATGCCTTTATAATCCCATTATTGAATTTATTTTGAATTTTTTTTACATTTTTTGATTAAAACAGATTGTAATTGATTGTTTGCCTCGGGAAACATGGAGCGAAAGCCATCCATTGTCAGGAAAAGATCATTTATAGCCACTCATGCCTAGAAAAGCCTTATTACTCGGTTTAAATGCCTTTATAATCCCATTATTGAATTTATTTTGAATTGTTTTTACATGTTTTGATTAAAACTGATTGTAATTGATTGTTTGCCTCGGGAAACATGGAGCGAAAGCCATCCATTGTCAAGAAAAGATCATTTATATTCACTCATGTCTAGAAAAGCCTTATTACTCGGTTTAAATGCCTTTATAATCCCATTATTGAGTTTATTTTGAATTGTTTTTACATTTTTTGATTAAAACAGATTGTAATTAATTGTTTGCCTCAGGAAACATGGAGCGAAAGCCATCCATTGTCAAGAAAAGATCATTTATAGTCACTCATGCCTAGAAAAGCCTTATTACTCGGTTTAAATGCCTTTATAATCCCATTATTGAATTTATTTTGAATTGTTTTTACATGTTTTGATTAAAACTGATTGTAATTGATTGTTTGCCTCGGGAAACATGGAGCGAAAGCCATCCATTGTCAAGAAAAGATCATTTATAGACACTCATGCCTAGAAAAGCCTTATTACTCGGTCTAAATGCCTTTATAATCGCATTATTGAATTTCTTTTGAATTTTGTTTACATTTTTTGATTAAAACATATTGTAAAGTATTGTTTGCCACGGGAAACATGGAGAGAAAGCCATCCATTGTCAAGAAAAGATCATTTATAGCCACTCATGCCTAGAAAAGCCTTATTACTCGGTTTAAATGCCTTTATAATCCCATTATTGAATTTTTTTTGAATTGTTTTTAAATTTTTTGATTAAAACAGGTTGTAATTGATTGTTTGCCTCGGGAAACATGGAGCGAAAACCATCCATTGTCAAGAAAAGATCATTTATAGTCACTCATGCCTAGAAAAGCCTTATTACTCGGTTTAAATGCCTTTACAATCCCATTATTGAATTTATTTTGAATTTTTTTTACATTTTTTGATTAAAACAGATTGTAATTGATTGTTTACCTCGGGAAACATGGAGCGAAAGCCATCCATTGCCAAGAAAAGTTCATTTATAGTCACTCATGCCTAGAAAAGCCTTATTACTCAGTTTAAATGCCTTTATAAACCCATTATTGAAGTTATTTTGAATTGTTTTTATATTTTTTGATTAAAACTGATTGTAATTGATTGTTTGCCTTGGTAAACCTGGAGCGAAAGCCATCCATCGTCAAGAAAAGTTCATTTATAGTCACTCATGCCTAGAAAAGCCTTAATACTCGTTTTAAATGCTTTTATAATCCCATAATTGAATTTAATTTGAATTTTTTTTACATTTTTTGATTAAAACAGATTGTAATTGATTGTTTACCTCGGGAAACATGGAGCGAAAGCCATCCATAGTCAAGAAAAGTTCATTTATAGTCACTCATGCCTAGAAAATCCTTATTACTCGGTTTAAATGCCTTTATAATCCCATTATTGAAGTTATTTTGAATTGTTTTTATATTTTTTGATTAAAACAGATTGTAATTGATTGTTTGCCTTGGGAAACATGGAGCGAAAGCCATCCATCGTCAAGAAAAGTTCATTTATAGTCACTCATGCCTAGAAAAGCCTTAATACTCGTTTTAAATGCTTTTATAATCCCATAATTGAATTTAATTTGAATCTTTTTACATTTTTTGATTAAAACAGATTCTAATTGATTGTTTACCTTGGGAAACGTGGGGTGAAAGCCATCCATTGTCAAGAAAAGATCATTTATAGCCACTCATGCCTAGAAAAGCCTTATTACTCGGTTTAAATGCCTTTATAATCCCATTATTGAATTTATTTTGAATTGTTTTTATATTTTTTGATTAAAACATATTGTAATTGATTGTTTGCCTTGGGAAACATGGAGCGAAAGCCATCCATCGTCAAGAAAAGTTCATTTATAGTCACTCATGCCTAGAAAAGCCTTAATACTCAGTTTAAATGCCTTTATAATCCCATTATTGAATTTATTTTGAATTTTTTTTACATTTTTTGATTAAACCAGATTGTAATTGATTGTTTGCCTCGGGAAACATGGAGCGAAAGCCATCCATAGTAAAGAAAAGTTCATTTATAGTCACTTATGCCTAGCAAAGCCTTATTACTCGGTTTAAATGCCTTTATAATCCCATTATTGAATTTATTTTGAATTGTTTTTACATTTTTTGATTAAAACTGATTGTAATTGATTGTTTGCGTCGGGAAACATGGACCGAAAGCCATCCATTGTCAAGAAAAGATCATTTATAGTCACTCATGCCTAGAAAAGCCTTATTACTCGGTTTAAATGCCTTTATAATCCCAATATTGAAGTTATTTTGAATTGTTTTTATATTTTTTGATTAAAACAGATTGTAATTGATTGTTTGCCTCGGGAAACGTGGAGCGAAAGCCATCCATTGTCAAGAAAAGATCATTTATAGTCACTCATGCCTAGAAAAGCCTTATTACTCGGTTTAAATGCCTTTATAATCCCATTATTGAATTTATTTTGAATTTTTTTTACATTTTTTGATTAAAACAGATTGTAATTGACTGTTTGCCTCGGGAAACATGGAGCGAAAGCCATCCATTGTCAAGAAAAGTTCATTTACAGTCACTCATGCCTAGAAAAGCCTTATTACTCGGTTTAAATGCCTTTATAATCCCATTATTGAAGTTATTTTGAATTGTTTTTATATTTTTTGATTAAAACATATTGTAATTGATTGTTTGCCTTTGGAAATATGGAGCGAAAGCCATCCATCGCCAAGAAAAGTTCATTTATAGTCACTCATGCCTAGAAAAGCCTTAATACTCGGTTTAAATGCCTTTATAATCCCATTATTGAATTTATTTTGAATTTTTTTTACATTTTTTGATTAAACCAGATTGTAATTGATTGTTTGCCTCGGGAAACATGGAGCGAAAGCCATCCATAGTAAAGAAAAGTTCATTTATAGTCACTTATGCCTAGCAAAGCCTTATTACTCGGTTTAAATGCCTTTATAATCCCATTATTGAATTTATTTTGAATTGTTTTTACATTTTTTGATTAAAACTGATTGTAATTGATTGTTTGCCTCGGGAAACATGGAGCGAAAGCCATCCATTGTCAAGAAAAGATCATTTATAGTCACTCATGCCTAGAAAAGCCTTATTACTCGGTTTAAATGCCTTTATAATCCCATTATTGAAGTTATTTTGAATTGTTTTTATATTTTTTGATTAAAACAGATTGTAATTGATTGTTTGCCTCGGGAAACGTGGAGCGAAAGCCATCCATTGTCAAGAAAAGATCATTTATAGTCACTCATGCCTAGAAAAGCCTTATTACTCGGTTTAAATGCCTTTATAATCCCATTATTGAATTTATTTTGAATTTTTTTTACGTTTTTTGATTAAAACAGATTGTAATTGATTGTTTGCCTCGGGAAACATGGAGCGAAAGCCATCCATTGTCAAGAAAAGATCATTTATAGCCACTCATGCCTAGAAAAGCCTTATTACTCGGTTTAAATGCCTTTATAATCCCATTATTGAATTTATTTTGAATTGTTTTTACATGTTTTGATTAAAACTGATTGTAATTGATTGTTTGCCTCGGGAAATATGGAGCGAAAGCCATCCATTGTCAAGAAAAGATCATTTATAGACACTCTTGCCTAGAAAAGCCTTATTACTCGGTCTAAATGCCTTTATAATCGCATTATTGAATTTCTTTTGAATTTTGTTTACATTTTTCGATTAAAACATATTGTAATTGATTGTTTGCCACGGGAAACATGGAGAGAAAGCCATCCATTGTCAAGAAAAGATCATTTATTGCCACTCATGCCTAGAAAAGCCTTATTACTCGGTTTAAATGCCTTTATAATCCCATTATTGAATTTATTTTGAATTGTTTTTACATTTTTTGATTAAAACAGGTTGTAATTGATTGTTTGCCTTGGGAAACATGGAGCGAAAACCATCCATTGTCAAGAAAAGATCATTTATAGTCACTCATGCCTAGAAAAGCCTTATTACTCGGTTTAAATGCCTTTACAATCCCATTATTGAATTTATTTTGAATTTTTTTTACATTTTTTTATTAAAACATATTGTAATTGATTGTTTACCTCGGGAAACATGGAGCGAAAGCCATCCATTGTCAAGAAAAGTTCATTTATAGTCACTCATGCCTAGAAAAGCCTTATTACTCGGTTTACATGCCTTTATAATCCCATTATTGAATTTATTTTGAATTGTTTTTATATTTTTTGATTAAAACAGATTGTAATTGATTGTTTGCCGTTGGAAACATGGAGCGAAAGCCATCCATTGTCAAGAAAAGATCATTTATAGTCACTCATGCCTAGAAAAGCCTTATTACTCGGTTTAAATGCCTTTATAATCCCATTATTGAATTTATTTTGAATTTTTTTTACATTTTTTGATTAAAACAGATTGTAATTGATTGTTTGCCTCGGGAAACATGGAGCGAAAGCCATCCATTGTCAAGAAAAGACCATTTATAGCCACTCATGCCTAGAAAAGCCTTATTACTCGGTTTAAATGCCTTTATAATCCCATTATTGAATTTATTTTGAATTGTTTTTACATGTTTTGATTAAAACTGATTGTAATTGATTGTTTGCCTCGGGAAATATGGAGCGAAAGCCATCCATTGTCAAGAAAAGATCATTTATAGACACTCTTGCCTAGAAAAGCCTTATTACTCGGTCTAAATGCCTTTATAATCGCATTATTGAATTTCTTTTGAATTTTGTTTACATTTTTTGATTAAAACATATTGTAATTGATTGTTTGCCATGGGAAACATGGAGAGAAAGCCATCCACTGTCAAGAAAAGATCATTTATTGCCACTCATGCCTAGAAAAGCCTTATTACTCGGTTTAAATGCCTTTATAATCCCATTATTGAATTTATTTTGAATTGTTTTTACATTTTTTGATTAAAACAGGTTGTAATTGATTGTTTGCCTTGGGAAACATGGAGCGAAAGCCATCCATTGTCAAGAAAAGATCATTTATAGACACTCATGCCTAGAAAAGCCTTATTACTCGGTCTAAATGCCTTTATAATCGCATTATTGAATTTCTTTTGAATTTTGTTTACATTTTTTGATTAAAACATATTGTAATTGATTGTTTGCCACGGGAAACATGGAGAGAAAGCCATCCATTGTCAAGAAAAGATCATTTATAGCCACTCATGCCTAGAAAAGCCTTATTACTCGGTTTAAATGCCTTTATAATCCCATTATTGAATTTATTTTGAATTGTTTTTAAATTTTTTGATTAAAACAGGTTGTAATTGATTGTTTGCCTCGGGAAACATGGTGCGAAAACCATCCATTGTCAAGAAAAGATCATTTATAGTCACTCATGCCTAGAAAAGCCTTATTACTCGGTTTAAATGCCTTTACAATCCCATTATTGAATTTATTTTGAATTTTTTTTACATTTTTTGATTAAAACAGATTGTAATTGATTGTTTACCTCGGGAAACATGGAGCGAAAGCCATCCATTGTCAAGAAAAGTTCATTTATAGTCACTCATGCCTAGAAAAGCCTTATTACTCAGTTTAAATGCCTTTATAAACCCATTATTGAAGTTATTTTGAATTGTTTTTATATTTTTTGATTAAAACTGATTGTAATTGATTGTTTGCCTTGGTAAACCTGGAGCGAAAGCCATCCATCGTCAAGAAAAGTTCATTTATAGTCACTCATGCCTAGAAAAGCCTTAATACTCGTTTTAAATGCTTTTATAATCCCATAATTGAATTTAATTTGAATTTTTTTTACATTTTTTGATTAAAACAGATTGTAATTGATTGTTTACCTCGGGAAACATGGAGCGAAAGCCATCCATAGTCAAGAAAAGTTCATTTATATTCACTCATGCCTAGAAAATCCTTATTACTCGGTTTAAATGCCTTTATAATCCCATTATTGAAGTTATTTTGAATTGTTTTTATATTTTTTGATTAAAACAGATTGTAATTGATTGTTTGCCTTGGGAAACATGGAGCGAAAGCCATCCATCGTCAAGAAAAGTTCATTTATAGTCACTCATGCCTAGAAAAGCCTTAATACTCGTTTTAAATGCTTTTATAATCCCATAATTGAATTTAATTTGAATCTTTTTACATTTTTTGATTAAAACAGATTGTAATTGATTGTTTGCCTCGGGAAACATGGAGCGAAAGCCATCCATTGTCAAGAAAAGATCATTTATAGCCACTCATGCCTAGAAAAGCCTTATTACTCGGTTTAAATGCCTTTATAATCCCATTATTGAATTTATTTTGAATTTTTTTTATATTTTTTGATTAAAACAGATTGTAATTGATTGTTTACCTTGGGAAACATGGAGCGAAAGCCATCCATAGTGAAGAAAAGTTCATTTATAGTCACTTATGCCTAGCAAAGCCTTATTACTCGGTTTAAATGCCTTTATAATCCTATTATTGAATTTATTTTGAATTTTTTTTACATTTTTTGATTAAAATATATTGTAATTGATTGTTTGCCTCGGGAAACATGGAGCAAAACCCATCCATTGTCAAGAATAGATCATTTATAGTCACTCATGCCTAGAAAAGCCTTATTACTCGGTTTAAATGCTTTTATAATCCCATTATTGAATTTATTTTGAATTTTTTTTACATTTTTTGATTAAAACATATTGTAATTGATTGTTTGCCTCGGGAAACATGGAGCGAAAGCCATCCATAGTCAAGAAAAGTTCATTTATAGTCGCTTATACCTAGCAAAGCCTTATTACTCGATTTAAATGCCTTTATAATCCCATTATTTAATTTATTTTGAATTGTTTTTACATTTTTTGATTAAAACAGATTGTAATTGATTGTTTGCCTCGGGAAACATGGAGCGAAATCCATCCATTGTCAAGAAAAGATCATTTATAGCCACTTATACCTAGCAAAGCCTTATTACTCGGTTTAAATGCCTTTATAATCCCATTACTGAATTTATTTTGAATTAATTTTACATTTTTTGATTAAAACAGATTGTAATTGATTGTTTGCCTCGGGAAACATGGAGCGAAAGCCATCCATAGTGAAGAAAAGTTCATTTATAGTCACTTATGCCTAGCAAAGCCTTATTACTCGGTTTAAATGCCTTTATAATCCCATTATTGAATTTATTTTGAATTTTTTTTACATTTTTTGATTAAAACAGATTGTAATTGATTGTTTGCCTCGGGAAACATGGAGCGAAAGCCATCCATAGTCAAGAAAAGTTCATTTATAGTCACTTATGCCTAGCAAAGCCTTATTACTCGGTTTAAATGCCTTTATAATCCCATTATTGAATTTATTTTGAATTGTTTTTACATTTTTTGATTAAAACAGATTGTAATTTGTTGTTTGCCTCGGGAAACATGGAGCGAAAGCCATCCATTGTCAAGAAAAGATCATTTATAGCCACTCATGCCTAGAAAAGCCTTATTACTCGGTTTAAATGCCTTTATAATCCCATTATTGAATTTATTTTGAATTGTTTTTATATTTTTTGATTAAAACAGATTGTAATTGATTGTTTGCAGTGGGAAACATGGACGAAAGCCATCCATTGTCAAGAAAAGATCATTTATAATCACTCATGCCTAGAAAAGCCTTATTACTCGGTTTAAATGCCTTTATAATTCCATTATTGAATTTATTTTCAATTTTTTTTACATTTTCTGATTAAAACATATTGTAATTGTTTGTTTGCCTCGGGAAACATGGAGCAAAACCCATCCATTGTCAAGAATAGATCATTTATAGTCACTTATGCCTAAAATAGCCTTATTACTCGGTTTAAATGCCTTTATAATCCCATTATTGAATTTATTTTGATTTTTTTTTACATTTTTTGATTAAAACAGATTGTAATTGATTGTTTGCCTCGGGAAACATGGAGCGAAAGCCATCCATTTTCAAGAAAAGATCATTTATAGTCACTCATGCCTAGAAAAGCCTCATTTCTCGGTTTAAATGCCTTTATAATCCCATTGTTGAATTTATTTTCAATTTTTTTTACATTTTTTGATTGAAACATATTGTAATTGTTTGTTTGCCTCGGGAAACATGGAGCAAAACCCATCCATTGTCAAGAATAGATCATTTATAGTCACTTATGCCTAAAAAAGCCTTATTACTCGGTTTAAATGCCTTTATAATCCCATTATTGAATTTATTTTGAATTTTTTTTACATTTTTTGATTAAAACATATTGTAATTGTTTGTTTGCCTCGGGAAACATGGAGCAAAACCCAACCATTGTCAAGAATAGATCATTTATAGTCACTTATGCCAAAAAAAGCCTTATTACTCGGTTTTAATGCCTTTATAATCCCATTATTGAATTTATTTTGAATTTTTTTTACATTTTTTCATTAAAACATATTATAATTGATTGTTTGCCTCGGGAAACATGGAGCAAAAGCCATCCATTGTCAAGAAAAGATAATTTATAGCCACTCATGCCTAGAAAAGCCTTATTACTCGGTTTAAATGCATTTATAATCCCATTATTGAATTTATTTTGAATTGTTTTTACATTTTTTGATTAAAACAGATTGTAATTGATTGTTTGCCTCGGGAAACATGGAGCGAAAGCCATCCATTGTCAAGAAAAGATCATTTATAGTAACTCATGCCTAGAAAAGCCTTATTACTCGGTTTAAATGCCTTTATAATCTCATTATTGAATTTATTTTGAATTTTTTTTGCATTTTTTGATTAAAACATATTGTAATTGATTGTTTGCCTCGGGAAACATGGAGCAAAACCCATCCATTGTCAAGAATAGAACATTTATAGTCACTTATGCCTAGAAAAGCCTTATTACTCGGTTTAAATGCTTTTATAATCCCATTATTGAATTTATTTTGAATTGTTTTTACATTTTTTGATTAAAACAGATCTTAATTGATTGTTTGCCTCGGGAAACATGGAGCGAAAGCCATCCATTGTCAAGAAAAGATCATTTATAGTCACTCATGCCTCGAAAAGCCTTATTACTTAGTTTAAATGCCTTTATAATCCCATTATTGAATTTATTTTGAATTGTTTTTACATTTTTTGATTAAAACAGATTGTAATTGATTGTTTGCCTCGGGAAATATGGAGCGAAAGCCATCCATTGTCAAGAAAAGATCATTTATAGTCACTCATGCCTAGAAAAGCCTTATTACTTAGTTTAAATGCCTTTATAATCCCATTATTGAATTTATTTTGAATTGTTTTTACATTTTTGATTAAAACAGATTGTAATTGATTGTTTGCCTCGGGAAATATAGAGCGAAAGCAATCCATTGTCAAGAAAAGATCATTTATAGGCACTCATGCCTAGAAAAGCCTTATTTCTCGGTTTAATGGCCTTTATAATACCATTATTGAATTTATTTTGAATTGTTTTTACATTTTTTGATTAAAACAGATTGTAATTGATTGTTTGCCTCGGGAAACATGGAGCGAAAGCCATCCATTGTCAAGAAAAGATCATTTATAGCCACTCATGCCTAGAAAAACGTTATTACTCGGTTTAAATGCCTTTATAATCCCATTATTGAATTTATTTTGAATTGTTTTTATATTTTTTGATTAAAACATATTGTAATTGATTGTTTGCCGTGGGAAAGATGGAGCGAAAGCCATCCATTGTCAAGAAAAGATCATTTATAGTCACTCATGCCTAGAAAAGCCTTATTACTCGGTTTAAATGCCTTTATAATCCCATTATTGAATTTATTTTGAATTTTTTTTACATTTTTTGATTAAAACAGATTATAATTGATTGTTTACCTCGGGAAACATGGAGCGAAAGCCATCCATAATCAAGAAAAGTTCATTTATAGTCACTTATGCCTAGCAAAGCCTTATTACTCGGTTTAAATGCCTTTATAATCCCATTATTGAATTTATTTTGAATTGTTTTTACATTTTTTGATTAAAATAGATTGTAAGTGATTGTTTGCCTCGGGAAACATGGAGCGAAAGCCATCCATTTTCAAGAAAAGATCATTTATAGTCACTCATGCCTAGAAAAGCCTCATTTCTTGGTTTAAATGCCTTTATAATCCCATTATTGAATTTATTTTTAATTTTTTTTATAGTTTTTGATTAAAACATATTGTAATTGTTTGTTTGCCTCGGGAAACATGGAGCAAAACCCATCCATTGTCAAGAATAGATCATTTATAGTCACTTATGCCTAAAAAAGCTTTATTACTCGGTTTAAATGCCTTTATAATCCCATTATTGAATTTATTTTGAATTTTTTTTACATTTTTTGATTAAAACATATTGTAATTGATTGTTTGCCTCGGGAAACATGGAGCGAAAGCCATCCATTGTCAAGAAAATATCATTTATAGTCACTCATGCCTAGAAAAGCCTTATTACTCGGTTTAAATGCCTTTATAATCCCATTATTGAATTTATTTTGAATTGTTTTTACATTTTTTGATTAAAACAGATTGTAATTGATTGTTTGCCTCGGGAAACATGGAGTGAAATCCATCCATTGTCAAGAAAAGATCATTTATAGCCACTCATGCCTAGAAAAGCCTTATTACTCGGTTTAAATGCCTTTATAATCCCATTATTGAATTTATTTTGAATTGTTTTTATATTTTTTGATTAAAACAGATTGTAATTGATTGTTTGCCGTGGGAAACATGGAGCGAAAGCCATCCATTGTCAAGAAAAGATCATTTATAGTCACTCATGCCTAGAAAAGCCTTATTACTCGGTTTAAATGCCTTTATAATCCCATTATTGAATTTATTTTGAATTTTTTTTACATTTTTGATTAAAACAGATTGTAATTGATTGTTTACCTTGGGAAACATGGAGCGAAAGCCATCCATAGTCAAGAAAAGTTCATTTATAGTCACTTATGCCTAGCAAAGCCTTATTACTCGGTTTAAATGCCTTTATAATCCCATTATTGAATTTATTTTGAATTTTTTTTACATTTTTTGATTAAAACAGATTGTAATTGATTGTTTGCCTCGGGAAACATGGAGCGAAATCCATCCATTGTCAAGAAAAGATCATTTATAGCCACTCATGCCTAGAAAAGGCTTATTACTCGGTTTAAATGCCTTTATAATCCCATTATTGAATTTATTTTGAATTGTTTTTACATTTTTTCATTAAAACAGATTGTAATTGATTGTTTGCCTCGGGAAACATGAAGCGAAAGCCATCCATAGTGAAGAAAAGTTCATTTATAGTCACTTATGCCTAGCAAAGCCTTATTACTCGGTTTAAATGCCTTTATAATCCCATTATTGAATTTATTTTGAATTTTTTTTACATTTTTTGATTAAAACAGATTGTAATTGATTGTTTGCCTCGGGAAACATGGAGCGAAAGACATCCATTGTCAAGAAAAGATCATTTATAGCCACTCATGCCTAGAAAAGCCTTATTACTCGGTTTAAATGCCTTTATAATCCCATTATTGAATTTATTTTGAATTGTTTTTATATTTTTTGATTAAAACAGATTGTAATTGATTGTTTGCCTTGGGAAACATGGAGCGAAAGCCATCCATCGTCAAGAAAAGTTCATTTATAGTCACTCATGCCTAGAAAAGCCTTAATACTCAGTTTAAATGCCTTTATAATCCCATTATTGAATTTATTTTGAATTTTTTTTACATTTTTTGATTAAACCAGATTGTAATTGATTGTTTGCCTCGGGAAACATGGAGCGAAAGCCATCCATAGTAAAGAAAAGTTCATTTATAGTCACTTATGCCTAGCAAAGCCTTATTACTCGGTTTAAATGCCTTTATAATCCCATTATTGAATTTATTTTGAATTGTTTTTACATTTTTTGATTAAAACTGATTGTAATTGATTGTTTGCGTCGGGAAACATGGACTGAAAGCCATCCATTGTCAAGAAAAGATCATTTATAGTCACTCATGCCTAGAAAAGCCTTATTACTCGGTTTAAATGCCTTTATAATCCCATTATTGAAGTTATTTTGAATTGTTTTTATATTTTTTGATTAAAACAGATTGTAATTGATTGTTTGCCTTGGGAAACATGGAGCGAAAGCCATCCATCGTCAAGAAAAGTTCATTTATAGTCACTCATGCCTAGAAAAGCCTTAATACTCGTTTTAAATGCTTTTATAATCCCATAATTGAATTTAATTTGAATCTTTTTACATTTTTTGATTAAAACAGATTCTAATTGATTGTTTACCTTGGGAAACGTGGGGTGAAAGCCATCCATTGTCAAGAAAAGATCATTTATAGCCACTCATGCCTAGAAAAGCCTTATTACTCGGTTTAAATGCCTTTATAATCCCATTATTGAATTTATTTTGAATTGTTTTTATATTTTTTGATTAAAACAGATTGTAATTGATTGTTTGCCTCGGGAAACGTGGAGCGAAAGCCATCCATTGTCAAGAAAAGATCATTTATAGTCACTCATGCCTAGAAAAGCCTTATTACTCGGTTTAAATGCCTTTATAATCCCATTATTGAATTTATTTTGAATTTTTTTTACATTTTTTGATTAAAACAGATTGTAATTGATTGTTTACCTCGGGAAACATGGAGCGAAAGCCATCCATTGTCAAGAAAAGTTCATTTACAGTCACTCATGCCTAGAAAAGCCTTATTACTCGGTTTAAATGCCTTTATAATCCCATTATTGAAGTTATTTTGAATTGTTTTTATATTTTTTGATTAAAACATATTGTAATTGATTGTTTGCCTTTGGAAATATGGAGCGAAAGCCATCCATCGCCAAGAAAAGTTCATTTATAGTCACTCATGCCTAGAAAAGCCTTAATACTCGGTTTAAATGCCTTTATAATCCCATTATTGAATTTATTTTGAATTTTTTTTACATTTTTTGATTAAACCAGATTGTAATTGATTGTTTGCCTCGGGAAACATGGAGCGAAAGCCATCCATAGTAAAGAAAAGTTCATTTATAGTCACTTATGCCTAGCAAAGCCTTATTACTCGGTTTAAATGCCTTTATAATCCCATTATTGAATTTATTTTGAATTGTTTTTACATTTTTTGATTAAAACTGATTGTAATTGATTGTTTGCCTCGGGAAACATGGAGCGAAAGCCATCCATTGTCAAGAAAAGATCATTTATAGTCACTCATGCCTAGAAAAGCCTTATTACTCGGTTTAAATGCCTTTATAATCCCATTATTGAAGTTATTTTGAATTGTTTTTATATTTTTTGATTAAAACAGATTGTAATTGATTGTTTGCCTCGGGAAACGTGGAGCGAAAGCCATCCATTGTCAAGAAAAGATCATTTATAGTCACTCATGCCTAGAAAAGCCTTATTACTCGGTTTAAATGCCTTTATAATCCCATTATTGAATTTATTTTGAATTTTTTTTACGTTTTTTGATTAAAACAGATTGTAATTGATTGTTTGCCTCGGGAAACATGGAGCGAAAGCCATCCATTGTCAAGAAAAGATCATTTATAGCCACTCATGCCTAGAAAAGCCTTATTACTCGGTTTAAATGCCTTTATAATCCCATTATTGAATTTATTTTGAATTGTTTTTACATGTTTTGATTAAAACTGATTGTAATTGATTGTTTGCCTCGGGAAATATGGAGCGAAAGCCAACCATTGTCAAGAAAAGATCATTTATAGACACTCTTGCCTAGAAAAGCCTTATTACTCGGTCTAAATGCCTTTATAATCGCATTATTGAATTTCTTTTGAATTTTGTTTACATTTTTTGATTAAAACATATTGTAATTGATTGTTTGCCATGGGAAACATGGAGAGAAAGCCATCCTTTGTCAAGAAAAGATCATTTATTGCCACTCATGCCTAGAAAAGCCTTATTACTCGGTTTAAATGCCTTTATAATCCCATTATTGAATTTATTTTGAATTGTTTTTACATTTTTTGATTAAAACAGGTTGTAATTGATTGTTTGCCTTGGGAAACATGGAGCGAAAACCATCCATTGTCAAGAAAAGATCATTTATAGTCACTCATGCCTAGAAAAGCCTTATTACTCGGTTTAAATGCCTTTACAATCCCATTATTGAATTTATTTTGAATTTTTTTTACATTTTTTTATTAAAACATATTGTAATTGATTGTTTACCTCGGGAAACATGGAGCGAAAGCCATCCATTGTCAAGAAAAGTTCATTTATAGTCACTCATGCCTAGAAAAGCCTTATTACTCGGTTTACATGCCTTTATAATCCCATTATTGAATTTATTTTGAATTGTTTTTATATTTTTTGATTAAAACAGATTGTAATTGATTGTTTGCCTCGGGAAACGTGGAGCGAAAGCCATCCATTGTCAAGAAAAGATCATTTATAGTCACTCATGCCTAGAAAAGCCTTATTACTCGGTTTAAATGCCTTTACAATCCCATTATTGAATTTATTTTGAATTTTTTTTACATTTTTTTATTAAAACAGATTGTAATTGATTGTTTACCTCGGGAAACATGGAGCGAAAGCCATCCATTGTCAAGAAAAGTTCATTTATAGTCACTCATGCCTAGAAAAGCCTTAATACTCGTTTTAAATGCTTTTATAATCCCATAATTGAATTTGTTTTGAATTTTTTTTACATTTTTTGATTAAAACAGATTGTAATTGATTGTTTGCCGTGGGAAACATGGAGCGAAAGCCATCCATTGTAAAGAAAAGATCATTTATAGTCACTCATGCCTAGAAAAGCCTTATTACTCGGTTTAAATGCCTTTACAATCCCATTATTGAATTTATTTTGAATTTTTTTTACATTTTTTTATTAAAACAGATTGTAATTGATTGTTTACCTCGGGAAACATGGAGCGAAAGCCATCCATTGTCAAGAAAAGTTCATTTATAGTCACTCATGCCTAGAAAAGCCTTATTACTCGGTTTACATGCCTTTATAATCCCATTATTGAATTTATTTTGAATTGTTTTTATATTTTTTGATTAAAACAGATTGTAATTGATTGTTTGCCGTGGGAAACATGGAGCGAAAGCCATCCATTGTAAAGAAAAGATCATTTATAGTCACTCATGCCTAGAAAAGCCTTATTACTCGGTTTAAATGCCTTTATAATCCCATTATTGAATTTATTTTGAATTTTTTTTACATTTTTTGATTAAAACAGATTGTAATTGATTGTTTGCCTCGGGAAACATGGAGCGAAAGCCATCCATTGTCAAGAAAAGATCATTTATTGCCACTCATGCCTAGAAAAGCCTTATTACTCGGTTTAAATGCCTTTATAATCCCATTATTGAATTTATTTTGAATTGTTTTTTCATTTTTTGATTAAAACAGGTTGTAATTGATTGTTTGCCTCGGGAAACATGGAGCGAAAGCCATCCATTGTCAAGAAAAGTTCATTTATAGTCACTCATGCCTAGAAAAGCCTTATTACTCGGTTTAAATGCCTTTACAATCCCATTATTGAATTTATTTTGAATTTTTTTTACATGTTTTGATTAAAACTGATTGTAATTGATTGTTTGCCTCGGGAAACATGGAGCGAAAGCCATCCATTGTCAAGAAAAGATCATTTATAGACACTCATGCCTAGAAAAGCCTTATTACTCGGTTTAAATGCCTTTATAATCCCATTATTGAAGTTATTTTGAATTGTTTTTATATTTTTTGATTAAAACAGATTGTAATTGATTGTTTGCCTTGGGAAACATGGAGCGAAAGCCATCCATCGTCAAGAAAAGTTCATTTATAGTCACTCATGCCTAGAAAAGCCTTAATACTCGTTTTAAATGCTTTTATAATCCCATAATTGAATTTAATTTGAATCTTTTTACATTTTTTGATTAAAACAGATTCTAATTGATTGTTTGCCTCGGGAAACGTGGGGTGAAAGCCATCCATTGTCAAGAAAAGATCATTTATAGCCACTCATGCCTAGAAAAGCCTTATTACTCGGTTTAAATGCCTTTATAATCCCATTATTGAATTTATTTTGAATTGTTTTTATATTTTTTGATTAAAACAGATTGTAATTGATTGTTTGCCTTGGGAAACATGGAGCGAAAGCCATCCATCGTCAAGAAAAGTTCATTTATAGTCACTCATGCCTAGAAAAGCCTTAATACTCGGTTTAAATGCCTTTATAATCCCATTATTGAAGTTATTTTGAATTGTTTTTATATTTTTTGATTAAAACAGATTGTAATTGATTGTTTGCCTCAGGAAACGTGGAGCGAAAGCCATCCATTGTCAAGAAAAGATCATTTATAGTCACTCATGCCTAGAAAAGCCTTATTACTCGGTTTAAATGCCTTTATAATCCCATTACTGAATTTATTTTGAATTTCTTTTACATTTTTTGATTAAAACAGATTGTAATTGATTGTTTGCCTCGGGAAACATGGAGCGAAAGCCATCCATTGTCAAGAAAAGATCATTTATAGCCACTCATGCCTAGAAAAGCCTTATTACTCGGTTTAAATGCCTTTATAATCCCATTATTGAATTTATTTTGAATTGTTTTTACATGTTTTGATTAAAACTGATTGTAATTGATTGTTTGCCTCGGGAAACATGGAGCGAAAGCCATCCATTGTCAAGAAAAGATCATTTATAGACACTCATGCCTAGAAAAGCCTTATTACTCGGTCTAAATGCCTTTATAATCGCATTATTGAATTTCTTTTGAATTTTGTTTACATTTTTTGATTAAAACATATTGTAATTGATTGTTTGCCACGGGAAACATGGAGAGAAAGCCATCCATTGTCAAGAAAAGATCATTTATAGCCACTCATGCCTAGAAAAGCCTTATTACTCGGTTTAAATGCCTTTATAATCCCATTATTGAATTTATTTTGAATTGTTTTTACATTTTTTGATTAAAACAGGTTGTAATTGATTGTTTGCCTCGGGAAACATGGAGCGAAAACCATCCATTGTCAAGAAAAGATCATTTATAGTCACTCATGCCTAGAAAAGCCTTATTACTCGGTTTAAATGCCTTTACAATCCCATTATTGAATTTATTTTGAATTTTTTTTACATTTTTTGATTAAAACAGATTGTAATTGATTGTTTACCTTGGGAAACATGGAGCGAAAGCCATCCATTGTCAAGAAAAGTTCATTTATAGTCACTCATGCCTAGAAAAGCCTTATTACTCGGTTTAAATGCCTTTATAAACCCATTATTGAAGTTATTTTGAATTGTTTTTATATTTTTTGATTAAAACAGTTTGTAATTGATTGTTTGCCTTGGTAAACCTGGAGCGAAAGCCATCCATCGTCAAGAAAAGTTCATTTATAGTCACTCATGCCTAGAAAAGCCTTAATACTCGTTTTAAATGCTTTTATAATCCCATAATTGAACTTAATTTGAATTTTTTTTACATTTTTTGATTAAAACAGATTGTAATTGATTGTTTACCTCGGGAAACATGGAGCGAAAGCCATCCATAGTCAAGAAAAGTTCATTTATAGTCACTCATGCCTAGAAAAGCCTTATTACTCGGTTTAAATGCCTTTATAATCCCATTATTGAAGTTATTTTGAATTGTTTTTATATTTTTTGATTAAAAAAGATTGTAATTGATTG
Organism: Theobroma cacao; assembly: GCF_053813885.1. Classification (NCBI taxonomy): domain Eukaryota; kingdom Viridiplantae; phylum Streptophyta; class Magnoliopsida; order Malvales; family Malvaceae; genus Theobroma; species Theobroma cacao. The sequence goes on along the minus strand of NC_142645.1, from coordinate 27,104,514 downwards.
TTTGCCTTGGGAAACATGGAGCGAAAGCCATCCATCGTCAAGAAAAGTTCATTTATAGTCACTCATGCCTAGAAACGCCTTAATACTCGTTTTAAATGCTTTTATAATCCCATAATTGAATTTATATTGAATCTTTTTACATTTTTTGATTAAAACAGATTCTAATTGATTGTTTGCCTCGGGAAACGTGGAGTGAAAGCCATCCATTGTCAAGAAAAGATCATTTATAGTCACTCATGCCTAGAAAAGCCTTATTACTCGGTTTAAATGCCTTTATAATCCCATTATTGAATTTATTTTGAATTGTTTTTACATTTTTTGATTAAAACATATTGTAATTGATTGTTTGCCTCGGGAAACATGAAGCGAAAACCATCCATTGTCAAGAAAAGATCATTTATAGTCACTCATGCCTAGAAAAGCCTTATTACTCGGTTTAAATGCCTTTATAATCCCCTTATTGAATTTATTTTGAATTGTTTTTATATTTTTTGATTAAAACAGATTGTAATTGATTGTTTACCTCGGGAAACGTGGAGCGAAAGCCATCCATAGTCAAGAAAAGTTCATTTATAGTCACTTATGCCTAGCAAAGCCTTATTACTCGGTTTAAATGCCTTTATAATCCCATTATTGAATATATTTTGAATTGTTTTTACATTTTTTGATTAAAACTGATTGTAATTGATTGTTTGCCTCGGGAAACATGGAGCGAAAGCCATCCATTGTCAAGAAAAGATCATTTATAGTCACTCATGCCTAGAAAAGCCTTATTACTCGGTTTAAATGCCTTTATAATCCCATTATTGAAGTTATTTTGAATTGTTTTTATATTTTTTGATTAAAACAGATTGTAATTGATTGTTTGCCTCGGGAAACGTGGAGCGAAAGCCATCCATTGTCAAGAAAAGATCATTTATAGTCACTCATGCCTAGAAAAGCCTTATTACTCGGTTTAAATACCTTTATAATCCCATTATTGAATTTATTTTGAATTTTTTTTACGTTTTTTGATTAAAACAGATTGTAATTGATTGTTTGCCTCGGGAAACATGGAGCGAAAGCCATCCATTGTCAAGAAAAGATCATTTATAGCCACTCATGCCTAGAAAAGCCTTATTACTCGGTTTAAATGCCTTTATAATCCCATTATTGAATTTATTTTGAATTGTTTTTACATGTTTTGATTAAAACTGATTGTAATTGATTGTTTGCCTCGGGAAATATGGAGCGAAAGCCAACCATTGTCAAGAAAAGATCATTTATAGACACTCTTGCCTAGAAAAGCCTTATTACTCGGTCTAAATGCCTTTATAATCGCATTATTGAATTTCTTTTGAATTTTGTTTACATTTTTTGATTAAAACATATTGTAATTGATTGTTTGCCATGGGAAACATGGAGAGAAAGCCATCCTTTGTCAAGAAAAGATCATTTATTGCCACTCATGCCTAGAAAAGCCTTATTACTCGGTTTAAATGCCTTTATAATCCCATTATTGAATTTATTTTGAATTGTTTTTACATTTTTTGATTAAAACAGGTTGTAATTGATTGTTTGCCTTGGGAAACATGGAGCGAAAACCATCCATTGTCAAGAAAAGATCATTTATAGTCACTCATGCCTAGAAAAGCCTTATTACTCGGTTTAAATGCCTTTACAATCCCATTATTGAATTTATTTTGAATTTTTTTTACATTTTTTTATTAAAACATATTGTAATTGATTGTTTACCTCGGGAAACATGGAGCGAAAGCCATCCATTGTCAAGAAAAGTTCATTTATAGTCACTCATGCCTAGAAAAGCCTTATTACTCGGTTTACATGCCTTTATAATCCCATTATTGAATTTATTTTGAATTGTTTTTATATTTTTTGATTAAAACAGATTGTAATTGATTGTTTGCCTCGGGAAACGTGGAGCGAAAGCCATCCATTGTCAAGAAAAGATCATTTATAGTCACTCATGCCTAGAAAAGCCTTATTACTCGGTTTAAATGCCTTTACAATCCCATTATTGAATTTATTTTGAATTTTTTTTACATTTTTTTATTAAAACAGATTGTAATTGATTGTTTACCTCGGGAAACATGGAGCGAAAGCCATCCATTGTCAAGAAAAGTTCATTTATAGTCACTCATGCCTAGAAAAGCCTTAATACTCGTTTTAAATGCTTTTATAATCCCATAATTGAATTTGTTTTGAATTTTTTTTACATTTTTTGATTAAAACAGATTGTAATTGATTGTTTGCCGTGGGAAACATGGAGCGAAAGCCATCCATTGTAAAGAAAAGATCATTTATAGTCACTCATGCCTAGAAAAGCCTTATTACTCGGTTTAAATGCCTTTACAATCCCATTATTGAATTTATTTTGAATTTTTTTTACATTTTTTTATTAAAACAGATTGTAATTGATTGTTTACCTCGGGAAACATGGAGCGAAAGCCATCCATTGTCAAGAAAAGTTCATTTATAGTCACTCATGCCTAGAAAAGCCTTATTACTCGGTTTACATGCCTTTATAATCCCATTATTGAATTTATTTTGAATTGTTTTTATATTTTTTGATTAAAACAGATTGTAATTGATTGTTTGCCGTGGGAAACATGGAGCGAAAGCCATCCATTGTAAAGAAAAGATCATTTATAGTCACTCATGCCTAGAAAAGCCTTATTACTCGGTTTAAATGCCTTTATAATCCCATTATTGAATTTATTTTGAATTTTTTTTACATTTTTTGATTAAAACAGATTGTAATTGATTGTTTGCCTCGGGAAACATGGAGCGAAAGCCATCCATTGTCAAGAAAAGATCATTTATTGCCACTCATGCCTAGAAAAGCCTTATTACTCGGTTTAAATGCCTTTATAATCCCATTATTGAATTTATTTTGAATTGTTTTTTCATTTTTTGATTAAAACAGGTTGTAATTGATTGTTTGCCTCGGGAAACATGGAGCGAAAGCCATCCATTGTCAAGAAAAGTTCATTTATAGTCACTCATGCCTAGAAAAGCCTTATTACTCGGTTTAAATGCCTTTACAATCCCATTATTGAATTTATTTTGAATTTTTTTTACATGTTTTGATTAAAACTGATTGTAATTGATTGTTTGCCTCGGGAAACATGGAGCGAAAGCCATCCATTGTCAAGAAAAGATCATTTATAGACACTCATGCCTAGAAAAGCCTTATTACTCGGTTTAAATGCCTTTATAATCCCATTATTGAAGTTATTTTGAATTGTTTTTATATTTTTTGATTAAAACAGATTGTAATTGATTGTTTGCCTTGGGAAACATGGAGCGAAAGCCATCCATCGTCAAGAAAAGTTCATTTATAGTCACTCATGCCTAGAAAAGCCTTAATACTCGTTTTAAATGCTTTTATAATCCCATAATTGAATTTAATTTGAATCTTTTTACATTTTTTGATTAAAACAGATTCTAATTGATTGTTTGCCTCGGGAAACGTGGGGTGAAAGCCATCCATTGTCAAGAAAAGATCATTTATAGCCACTCATGCCTAGAAAAGCCTTATTACTCGGTTTAAATGCCTTTATAATCCCATTATTGAATTTATTTTGAATTGTTTTTATATTTTTTGATTAAAACAGATTGTAATTGATTGTTTGCCTTGGGAAACATGGAGCGAAAGCCATCCATCGTCAAGAAAAGTTCATTTATAGTCACTCATGCCTAGAAAAGCCTTAATACTCGGTTTAAATGCCTTTATAATCCCATTATTGAAGTTATTTTGAATTGTTTTTATATTTTTTGATTAAAACAGATTGTAATTGATTGTTTGCCTCAGGAAACGTGGAGCGAAAGCCATCCATTGTCAAGAAAAGATCATTTATAGTCACTCATGCCTAGAAAAGCCTTATTACTCGGTTTAAATGCCTTTATAATCCCATTACTGAATTTATTTTGAATTTCTTTTACATTTTTTGATTAAAACAGATTGTAATTGATTGTTTGCCTCGGGAAACATGGAGCGAAAGCCATCCATTGTCAAGAAAAGATCATTTATAGCCACTCATGCCTAGAAAAGCCTTATTACTCGGTTTAAATGCCTTTATAATCCCATTATTGAATTTATTTTGAATTGTTTTTACATGTTTTGATTAAAACTGATTGTAATTGATTGTTTGCCTCGGGAAACATGGAGCGAAAGCCATCCATTGTCAAGAAAAGATCATTTATAGACACTCATGCCTAGAAAAGCCTTATTACTCGGTCTAAATGCCTTTATAATCGCATTATTGAATTTCTTTTGAATTTTGTTTACATTTTTTGATTAAAACATATTGTAATTGATTGTTTGCCACGGGAAACATGGAGAGAAAGCCATCCATTGTCAAGAAAAGATCATTTATAGCCACTCATGCCTAGAAAAGCCTTATTACTCGGTTTAAATGCCTTTATAATCCCATTATTGAATTTATTTTGAATTGTTTTTACATTTTTTGATTAAAACAGGTTGTAATTGATTGTTTGCCTCGGGAAACATGGAGCGAAAACCATCCATTGTCAAGAAAAGATCATTTATAGTCACTCATGCCTAGAAAAGCCTTATTACTCGGTTTAAATGCCTTTACAATCCCATTATTGAATTTATTTTGAATTTTTTTTACATTTTTTGATTAAAACAGATTGTAATTGATTGTTTACCTTGGGAAACATGGAGCGAAAGCCATCCATTGTCAAGAAAAGTTCATTTATAGTCACTCATGCCTAGAAAAGCCTTATTACTCGGTTTAAATGCCTTTATAAACCCATTATTGAAGTTATTTTGAATTGTTTTTATATTTTTTGATTAAAACAGTTTGTAATTGATTGTTTGCCTTGGTAAACCTGGAGCGAAAGCCATCCATCGTCAAGAAAAGTTCATTTATAGTCACTCATGCCTAGAAAAGCCTTAATACTCGTTTTAAATGCTTTTATAATCCCATAATTGAACTTAATTTGAATTTTTTTTACATTTTTTGATTAAAACAGATTGTAATTGATTGTTTACCTCGGGAAACATGGAGCGAAAGCCATCCATAGTCAAGAAAAGTTCATTTATAGTCACTCATGCCTAGAAAAGCCTTATTACTCGGTTTAAATGCCTTTATAATCCCATTATTGAAGTTATTTTGAATTGTTTTTATATTTTTTGATTAAAAAAGATTGTAATTGATTGTTTGCCTTGGGAAACATGGAGCGAAAGCCATCCATCGTCAAGAAAAGTTCATTTATAGTCACTCATGCCTAGAAACGCCTTAATACTCGTTTTAAATGCTTTTATAATCCCATAATTGAATTTATATTGAATCTTTTTACATTTTTTGATTAAAACAGATTCTAATTGATTGTTTGCCTCGGGAAACGTGGAGTGAAAGCCATCCATTGTCAAGAAAAGATCATTTATAGTCACTCATGCCTAGAAAAGCCTTATTACTCGGTTTAAATGCCTTTATAATCCCATTATTGAATTTATTTTGAATTGTTTTTACATTTTTTGATTAAAACATATTGTAATTGATTGTTTGCCTCGGGAAACATGAAGCGAAAACCATCCATTGTCAAGAAAAGATCATTTATAGTCACTCATGCCTAGAAAAGCCTTATTACTCGGTTTAAATGCCTTTATAATCCCCTTATTGAATTTATTTTGAATTGTTTTTATATTTTTTGATTAAAACAGATTGTAATTGATTGTTTACCTCGGGAAACGTGGAGCGAAAGCCATCCATAGTCAAGAAAAGTTCATTTATAGTCACTTATGCCTAGCAAAGCCTTATTACTCGGTTTAAATGCCTTTATAATCCCATTATTGAATATATTTTGAATTGTTTTTACATTTTTTGATTAAAACTGATTGTAATTGATTGTTTGCCTCGGGAAACATGGAGCGAAAGCCATCCATTGTCAAGAAAAGATCATTTATAGTCACTCATGCCTAGAAAAGCCTTATTACTCGGTTTAAATGCCTTTATAATCCCATTATTGAAGTTATTTTGAATTGTTTTTATATTTTTTGATTAAAACAGATTGTAATTGATTGTTTGCCTCGGGAAACGTGGAGCGAAAGCCATCCATTGTCAAGAAAAGATCATTTATAGTCACTCATGCCTAGAAAAGCCTTATTACTCGGTTTAAATGCCTTTATAATCCCATTATTGAATTTATTTTGAATTTTTTTTACGTTTTTTGATTAAAACAGATTGTAATTGATTGTTTGCCTCGGGAAACATGGAGCGAAAGCCATCCATTGTCAAGAAAAGATCATTTATAGCCACTCATGCCTAGAAAAGCCTTATTACTCGGTTTAAATGCCTTTATAATCCCATTATTGAATTTATTTTGAATTGTTTTTACATGTTTTGATTAAAACTGATTGTAATTGATTGTTTGCCTCGGGAAATATGGAGCGAAAGCCAACCATTGTCAAGAAAAGATCATTTATAGACACTCTTGCCTAGAAAAGCCTTATTACTCGGTCTAAATGCCTTTATAATCGCATTATTGAATTTCTTTTGAATTTTGTTTACATTTTTTGATTAAAACATATTGTAATTGATTGTTTGCCATGGGAAACATGGAGAGAAAGCCATCCTTTGTCAAGAAAAGATCATTTATTGCCACTCATGCCTAGAAAAGCCTTATTACTCGGTTTAAATGCCTTTATAATCCCATTATTGAATTTATTTTGAATTGTTTTTACATTTTTTGATTAAAACAGGTTGTAATTGATTGTTTGCCTCGGGAAACATGGAGCGAAAACCATCCATTGTCAAGAAAAGATCATTTATAGTCACTCATGCCTAGAAAAGCCTTATTACTCGGTTTAAATGCCTTTACAATCCCATTATTGAATTTATTTTGAATTTTTTTTACATTTTTTGATTAAAACAGATTGTAATTGATTGTTTACCTTGGGAAACATGGAGCGAAAGCCATCCATTGTCAAGAAAAGTTCATTTATAGTCACTCATGCCTAGAAAAGCCTTATTACTCGGTTTAAATGCCTTTATAAACCCATTATTGAAGTTATTTTGAATTGTTTTTATATTTTTTGATTAAAACAGTTTGTAATTGATTGTTTGCCTTGGTAAACCTGGAGCGAAAGCCATCCATCGTCAAGAAAAGTTCATTTATAGTCACTCATGCCTAGAAAAGCCTTAATACTCGTTTTAAATGCTTTTATAATCCCATAATTGAACTTAATTTGAATTTTTTTTACATTTTTTGATTAAAACAGATTGTAATTGATTGTTTACCTCGGGAAACATGGAGCGAAAGCCATCCATAGTCAAGAAAAGTTCATTTATAGTCACTCATGCCTAGAAAAGCCTTATTACTCGGTTTAAATGCCTTTATAATCCCATTATTGAAGTTATTTTGAATTGTTTTTATATTTTTTGATTAAAAAAGATTGTAATTGATTGTTTGCCTTGGGAAACATGGAGCGAAAGCCATCCATCGTCAAGAAAAGTTCATTTATAGTCACTCATGCCTAGAAACGCCTTAATACTCGTTTTAAATGCTTTTATAATCCCATAATTGAATTTATATTGAATCTTTTTACATTTTTTGATTAAAACAGATTCTAATTGATTGTTTGCCTCGGGAAACGTGGAGTGAAAGCCATCCATTGTCAAGAAAAGATCATTTATAGTCACTCATGCCTAGAAAAGCCTTATTACTCGGTTTAAATGCCTTTATAATCCCATTATTGAATTTATTTTGAATTGTTTTTACATTTTTTGATTAAAACATATTGTAATTGATTGTTTGCCTCGGGAAACATGAAGCGAAAACCATCCATTGTCAAGAAAAGATCATTTATAGTCACTCATGCCTAGAAAAGCCTTATTACTCGGTTTAAATGCCTTTATAATCCCCTTATTGAATTTATTTTGAATTGTTTTTATATTTTTTGATTAAAACAGATTGTAATTGATTGTTTACCTCGGGAAACGTGGAGCGAAAGCCATCCATAGTCAAGAAAAGTTCATTTATAGTCACTTATGCCTAGCAAAGCCTTATTACTCGGTTTAAATGCCTTTATAATCCCATTATTGAATATATTTTGAATTGTTTTTACATTTTTTGATTAAAACTGATTGTAATTGATTGTTTGCCTCGGGAAACATGGAGCGAAAGCCATCCATTGTCAAGAAAAGATCATTTATAGTCACTCATGCCTAGAAAAGCCTTATTACTCGGTTTAAATGCCTTTATAATCCCATTATTGAAGTTATTTTGAATTGTTTTTATATTTTTTGATTAAAACAGATTGTAATTGATTGTTTGCCTCGGGAAACGTGGAGCGAAAGCCATCCATTGTCAAGAAAAGATCATTTATAGTCACTCATGCCTAGAAAAGCCTTATTACTCGGTTTAAATGCCTTTATAATCCCCTTATTGAATTTATTTTGAATTTTTTTTACATTTTTTGATTAAAACAGATTGTAATTGATTGTTTACCTCGGGAAACATGGAGCGAAAGCCATCCATTGTCAAGAAAAGATCATTTATAGCCACTCATGCCTAGAAAAGCCTTATTACTCGGTTTAAATGCCTTTATAATCCCATTATTGAATTTATTTTGAATTGTTTTTACATGTTTTGATTAAAACTGATTGTAATTGATTGTTTGCCTCGGGAAACATGGAGCGAAATCCATCCATTGTCAAGAAAAGATCATTTATAGTCACTCATGCCTAGAAAAGCCTTATTACTCGGTTTAAATGCCTTTATAATCCCATTATTGAATTTATTTTGAATTGTTTTTACATTTTTTGATTAAAACAGATTGTAATTGATTGTTTGCCTCAGGAAACATGGAGCGAAAGCCATCCATTGTCAAGAAAAGATCATTTATAGTCACTCATGCCTAGAAAAGCCTTATTACTCGGTTTAAATGCCTTTATAATCCCATTATTGAATTTATTTTGAATTTTTTTTACATTTTTTGATTAAAACAGATTGTAATTGATTGTTTGCCTCGGGAAACATGGAGCGAAAGCCATCCATTGTCAAGAAAAGATCATTTATAGTCACTCATGCCTAGAAAAGCCTTATTACTCGGTTTAAATGCCTTTAGAATCCCATTATTGAAGTTATTTTGAATTGTTTTTATATTTTTTGATTAAAACAGATTGTAATTGATTGTTTGCCTCGGGAAACGTGGAGCGAAAGCCATCCATTGTCAAGAAAAGATCATTTATAGTCACTCATGCCTAGAAAAGCCTTATTACTCGGTTTAAATGCCTTTATAATCCCATTATTGAATTTATTTTGAATTTTTTTTACATTTTTTGATTAAAACAGATTGTAATTGATTGTTTACCTCGGGAAACATGGAGCGAAAGCCATCCATTGTCAAGAAAAGATCATTTATAGCCACTCATGCCTAGAAAAGCCTTATTACTCGGTTTAAATGCCTTTATAATCCCATTATTGAATTTATTTTGAATTGTTTTTACATGTTTTGATTAAAACTGATTGTAATTGATTGTTTGCCTCGGGAAACATGGAGCGAAAGCCATCCATTGTCAAGAAAAGATCATTTATAGTCACTCATGCCTAGAAAAGCCTTAATACTCGGTTTAAATGCCTTTATAATCCCATTATTGAATTTATTTTGAATTTTTTTTACATTTTTTGATTAAACCAGATTGTAATTGATTGTTTGCCTCGGGAAACATAGAGCGAAAGCCATCCATAGTAAAGAAAAGTTCATTTATAGTCACTTATGCCTAGCAAAGCCTTATTACTCGGTTTAAATGCCTTTATAATCCCATTATTGAATTTATTTTGAATTGTTTTTACATTTTTTGATTAAAACTGATTGTAATTGATTGTTTGCCTTGGGAAACATGGAGCGAAAGCCATCCATTGTCAAGAAAAGATCATTTATAGTCACTCATGCCTAGAAAAGCCTTATTACTCGGTTTAGATGCCTTTATAATCCCATTATTGAAGTTATTTTGAATTGTTTTTATATTTTTTGATTAAAACATATTGTAATTGATTGTTTGCCTCGGGAAACGTGGAGCGAAAGCCATCCATTGTCAAGAAAAGATCATTTATAGTCACTCATACCTAGAAAAGCCTTATTACTCGGTTTAAATGCCTTTATAATCCCATTATTGAATTTATTTTGAATTATTTTTACATTTTTTGATTAAAACTGATTGTAATTGATTGTTTGCCTCGGGAAACATGGAGCGAAAGCCATCCATTGTCAAGAAAAGATCGTTTATAGTCACTCATGCCTAGAAAAGCCTTAATACTCGGTTTAAATGCCTTTATAATCCCATTATTGAATTTATTTTGAATTTTTTTTACATTTTTTGATTAAACCAGATTGTAATTGATTGCTTGCCTCGGGAAACATAGAGCGAAAGCCATCCATAGTAAAGAAAAGTTCATTTATAGTCACTTATGCCTAGCAAAGCCTTATTACTCGGTTTAAATGCCTTTATAATCCCATTATTGAATTTATTTTGAATTGTTTTTACATTTTTTGATTAAAACTGATTGTAATTGATTGTTTGCCTTGGGAAACATGGAGCGAAAGCCATCCATTGTCAAGAAAAGATCATTTATAGTCACTCATGCCTAGAAAAGCCTTATTACTCGGTTTAGATGCCTTTATAATCCCATTATTGAAGTTATTTTGAATTGTTTTTATATTTTTTGATTAAAACAGATTGTAATTGATTGTTTGCCTCGGGAAACGTGGAGCGAAAGCCATCCATTGTCAAGAAAAGATCATTTATAGTCACTCATACCTAGAAAAGCCTTATTACTCGGTTTAAATGCCTTTATAATCCCATTATTGAATTTATTTTGAATTATTTTTACATTTTTTGATTAAAACTGATTGTAATTGATTGTTTGCCTCGGGAAACATGGAGCGAAATCCATCCATTGTCAAGAAAAGTTCATTTATAGTCACTCATGCCTAGAAAAGCCTTAATACTCGGTTTAAATGCCTTTATAATCCCATTATTGAATTTATTTTGAATTATTTTTACATTTTTTGATTAAAACTGATTGTAATTGATTGTTTGCCTCGGGAAACATGGAGCGAAATCCATCCATTGTCAAGAAAAGTTCATTTATAGTCACTCATGCCTAGAAAAGCCTTAATACTCGGTTTAAATGCCTTTATAATCCCATTATTGAATTTATTTTGAATTTTTTTTACATTTTTTGATTAAACCAGATTGTAATTGATTGTTTGCCTCGGGAAACATAGAGCGAAAGCCATCCATAGTAAAGAAAAGTTCATTTATAGTCACTTATGCCTAGCAAAGCCTTATTACTCGGTTTAAATGCCTTTATAATCCCATTATTGAATTTATTTTGAATTGTTTTTACATTTTTTGATTAAAACTGATTGTAATTGATTGTTTGCCTTGGGAAACATGGAGCGAAAGCCATCCATTGTCAAGAAAAGATCATTTATAGTCACTCATGCCTAGAAAAGCCTTATTACTCGGTTTAGATGCCTTTATAATCCCATTATTGAAGTTATTTTGAATTGTTTTTATATTTTTTGATTAAAACAGATTGTAATTGATTGTTTGCCTCGGGAAACGTGGAGCGAAAGCCATCCATTGTCAAGAAAAGATCATTTATAGTCACTCATACCTAGAAAAGCCTTATTACTCGGTTTAAATGCCTTTATAATCCCATTATTGAATTTATTTTGAATTATTTTTACATTTTTTGATTAAAACTGATTGTAATTGATTGTTTGCCTCGGGAAACATGGAGCGAAATCCATCCATTGTCAAGAAAAGTTCATTTATAGTCACTCATGCCTAGAAAAGCCTTATTACTCGGTTTAAATGCCTTTATAATCTCATTATTGAAGTTATTTTGAATTGTTTTTATATTTTTTGATTAAAACAGATTGTAATTGATTATTTGCCTCGGGAAACGTGGAGCGAAAGCCATCCATTGTCAAGAAAAGATCATTTATAGTCACTCATACCTAGAAAAGCCTTATTACTCGGTTTAAATGCCTTTATAATCCCATTATTGAATTTATTTTGAATTTTTTTTACATTTTTTGATTAAAACTGATTGTAATTGATTGTTTGCCTCGGGAAACATGCAGCGAAAGCCATCCATTGTCAAGAAAAGATCATTTATAGCCACTCATGCCTAGAAAAGCCTTATTACTCGGTTTAAATGCCTTTATAATCCCATTATTGAATTTATTTTGAATTGTTTTTACATGTTTTGATTAAAACTGATTGTAATTGATTGTTTGCCTCGGGAAACATGGAGCGAAAGCCATCCATTGTCAAGAAAAGATCATTTATAGTCACTCATGCCTAGAAAAGCCTTATTACTCGGTTTAGATGCCTTTATAATCCCATTATTGAAGTTATTTTGAATTGTTTTTATATTTTTTGATTAAAACAGATTGTAATTGGTTGTTTGCCTCGGGAAACGTGGAGCGAAAGCCATCCATTGTCAAGAAAAGATCATTTATAGTCACTCATGCCTAGAAAAGCCTTATTACTCGGTTTAAATGCCTTTATAATCCCATTATTGAATTTATTTTGAATTTTTTTTACATTTTTTGATTAAAACTGATTGTAATTGATTGTTTGCCTTGGGAAACATGGAGCGAAAGCCATCCATTGTCAAGAAAAGATCATTTATAGTCACTCATGCCTAGAAAAGCCTTATTACTCGGTTTAGATGCCTTTATAATCCCATTATTGAAGTTATTTTGAATTGTTTTTATATTTTTTGATTAAAACAGATTGTAATTGATTGTTTGCCTCGGGAAACGTGGAGCGAAAGCCATCCATTGTCAAGAAAAGATCATTTATAGTCACTCATACCTAGAAAAGCCTTATTACTCGGTTTAAATGCCTTTATAATCCCATTATTGAATTTATTTTGAATTATTTTTACATTTTTTGATTAAAACTGATTGTAATTGATTGTTTGCCTCGGGAAACATGGAGCGAAATCCATCCATTGTCAAGAAAAGTTCATTTATAGTCACTCATGCCTAGAAAAGCCTTATTACTCGGTTTAAATGCCTTTATAATCTCATTATTGAAGTTATTTTGAATTGTTTTTATATTTTTTGATTAAAACAGATTGTAATTGATTGTTTGCCTCGGGAAACGTGGAGCGAAAGCCATCCATTGTCAAGAAAAGATCATTTATAGTCACTCATACCTAGAAAAGCCTTATTACTCGGTTTAAATGCCTTTATAATCCCATTATTGAATTTATTTTGAATTTTTTTTACATTTTTTGATTAAAACTGATTGTAATTGATTGTTTGCCTCGGGAAACATGCAGCGAAAGCCATCCATTGTCAAGAAAAGATCATTTATAGCCACTCATGCCTAGAAAAGCCTTATTACTCGGTTTAAATGCCTTTATAATCCCATTATTGAATTTATTTTGAATTGTTTTTACATGTTTTGATTAAAACTGATTGTAATTGATTGTTTGCCTCGGGAAACATGGAGCGAAAGCCATCCATTGTCAAGAAAAGATCATTTATAGTCACTCATGCCTAGAAAAGCCTTATTACTCGGTTTAGATGCCTTTATAATCCCATTATTGAAGTTATTTTGAATTGTTTTTATATTTTTTGATTAAAACAGATTGTAATTGGTTGTTTGCCTCGGGAAACGTGGAGCGAAAGCCATCCATTGTCAAGAAAAGATCATTTATAGTCACTCATGCCTAGAAAAGCCTTATTACTCGGTTTAAATGCCTTTATAATCCCATTATTGAATTTATTTTGAATTTTTTTTACATTTTTTGATTAAAACTGATTGTAATTGATTGTTTGCCTCGGGAAACATGGAGCGAAAGCCATCCATTATCAAGAAAAGATCATTTATAGCCACTCATGCCTAGAAAAGCCTTATTACTCGGTTTAAATGCCTTTATAATCCCATTATTGAATTTATTTTGAATTGTTTTTACATGTTTTGATTAAAACTGATTGTAATTGATTGTTTGCCTCGGGAAACATGGAGCGAAAGCCATCCATTGTCAAGAAAAGATCATTTATAGACACTCATGCCTAGAAAAGCCTTATTACTCGGTCTAAATGCCTTTATAATCGCATTATTGAATTTCTTTTGAATTTTGTTTACATTTTTTGATTAAAACATATTGTAATTGATTGTTTGCCACGGGAAAGATGGAGAGAAAGCCATCCATTGTCAAGAAAAGATCATTTATAGCCACTCATGCCTAGAAAAGCCTTATTACTCGGTTTAAATGCCTTTATAATCCCATTATTGAATTTATTTTGAATTGTTTTTACATTTTTTGATTAAAACAGGTTGTAATTGATTGTTTGCCTCGGGAAACATGGAGCGAAAACCATCCATTGTCAAGAAAAGATCATTTATAGTCACTCATGCCTAGAAAAGCCTTATTACTCGGTTTAAATGCCTTTAGAATCCCATTATTGAATTTATTTTGAATTTTTTTTACATTTTTTGATTAAAACAGATTGTAATTGATTGTTTACCTGGGGAAACATGGAGCGAAAGCCATCCATTGTCAAGAAAAGTTCATTTATAGTCACTCATGCCTAGAAAAGCCTTATTACTCGGTTTAAATGCCTTTATAAACCCATTATTGAAGTTATTTTGAATTATTTTTATATTTTTTGATTAAAACAGTTTGTAATTGATTGTTTGCCTTGGTAAACCTGGAGCGAACGCTATCCATCGTCAAGAAAAGTTCATTTATAGTCACTCATGCCTAGAAAAGCCTTAATACTCGTTTTAAATGCTTTTATAATCCCATAATTGAATTTAATTTGAATTTTTTTTACATTTTTTGATTAAAACAGATTGTAATTGATTGTTTACCTCGGAAAACATGGAGCGAAAGCCATCCATAGTCAAGAAAAGTTCATTTATAGTCACTCATGCCTAGAAAAGCCTTATTACTCGGTTTAAATGCCTTTATAATCCCATTATTGAAGTTATTTTGAATTGTTTTTATATTTTTTGATTAAAACAGATTCTAATTGATTGTTTGCCTCGGGAAACGTGGAGTGAAAGCCATCCATTGTCAAGAAAAGATCATTTATAGCCACTCATGCCTAGAAAAGCCTTATTACTCGGTTTAAATGCCTTTATAATCCCATTATTGAATTTATTTTGAATTGTTTTTATATTTTTTGATTAAAACAGATTGTAATTGATTGTTTGCCTTGGGAAACATGGAGCGAAAGCCATCCATCATCAAGAAAAGTTCATTTATAGTCACTCATGCCTAGAAAAGCCTTAATACTCGGTTTAAATGCCTTTATAGTCCCATTATTGAATTTATTTTGAATTTTTTTTACATTTTTTGATTAAACCAGATTGTAATTGATTGTTTGCCTCGGGAAACATGGAGCGAAAGCCATCCATAGTAAAGAAAAGTTCATTTATAGTCACTTATGCCTAGCAAAGCCTTATTACTCGGTTTAAATGCCTTTATAATCCCATTATTGAATTTATTTTGAATTATTTTTACATTTTTTGATTAAAACTGATTGTAATTGATTGTTTGCCTCGGGAAACATGGAGCGAAATCCATCCATTGTCAAGAAAAGTTCATTTATAGTCACTCATGCCTAGAAAAGCCTTATTACTCGGTTTAAATGCCTTTATAATCTCATTATTGAAGTTATTTTGAATTGTTTTTATATTTTTTGATTAAAACAGATTGTAATTGATTGTTTGCCTCGGGAAACGTGGAGCGAAAGCCATCCATTGTCAAGAAAAGATCATTTATAGTCACTCATACCTAGAAAAGCCTTATTACTCGGTTTAAATGCCTTTATAATCCCATTATTGAATTTATTTTGAATTATTTTTACATTTTTTGATTAAAACTGATTGTAATTGATTGTTTGCCTCGGGAAACATGGAGCGAAATCCATCCATTGTCAAGAAAAGTTCATTTATAGTCACTCATGCCTAGAAAAGCCTTATTACTCGGTTTAAATGCCTTTATAATCTCATTATTGAAGTTATTTTGAATTGTTTTTATATTTTTTGATTAAAACAGATTGTAATTGATTGTTTGCCTCGGGAAACGTGGAGCGAAAGCCATCCATTGTCAAGAAAAGATCATTTATAGTCACTCATACCTAGAAAAGCCTTATTACTCGGTTTAAATGCCTTTATAATCCCATTATTGAATTTATTTTGAATTTTTTTTACATTTTTTGATTAAAACTGATTGTAATTGATTGTTTGCCTCGGGAAACATGCAGCGAAAGCCATCCATTGTCAAGAAAAGATCATTTATAGCCACTCATGCCTAGAAAAGCCTTATTACTCGGTTTAAATGCCTTTATAATCCCATTATTGAATTTATTTTGAATTGTTTTTACATGTTTTGATTAAAACTGATTGTAATTGATTGTTTGCCTCGGGAAACATGGAGCGAAAGCCATCCATTGTCAAGAAAAGATCATTTATAGTCACTCATGCCTAGAAAAGCCTTATTACTCGGTTTAGATGCCTTTATAATCCCATTATTGAAGTTATTTTGAATTGTTTTTATATTTTTTGATTAAAACAGATTGTAATTGGTTGTTTGCCTCGGGAAACGTGGAGCGAAAGCCATCCATTGTCAAGAAAAGATCATTTATAGTCACTCATGCCTAGAAAAGCCTTATTACTCGGTTTAAATGCCTTTATAATCCCATTATTGAATTTATTTTGAATTTTTTTTACATTTTTTGATTAAAACTGATTGTAATTGATTGTTTGCCTCGGGAAACATGGAGCGAAAGCCATCCATTATCAAGAAAAGATCATTTATAGCCACTCATGCCTAGAAAAGCCTTATTACTCGGTTTAAATGCCTTTATAATCCCATTATTGAATTTATTTTGAATTGTTTTTACATGTTTTGATTAAAACTGATTGTAATTGATTGTTTGCCTCGGGAAACATGGAGCGAAAGCCATCCATTGTCAAGAAAAGATCATTTATAGACACTCATGCCTAGAAAAGCCTTATTACTCGGTCTAAATGCCTTTATAATCGCATTATTGAATTTCTTTTGAATTTTGTTTACATTTTTTGATTAAAACATATTGTAATTGATTGTTTGCCACGGGAAAGATGGAGAGAAAGCCATCCATTGTCAAGAAAAGATCATTTATAGCCACTCATGCCTAGAAAAGCCTTATTACTCGGTTTAAATGCCTTTATAATCCCATTATTGAATTTATTTTGAATTGTTTTTACATTTTTTGATTAAAACAGGTTGTAATTGATTGTTTGCCTCGGGAAACATGGAGCGAAAACCATCCATTGTCAAGAAAAGATCATTTATAGTCACTCATGCCTAGAAAAGCCTTATTACTCGGTTTAAATGCCTTTAGAATCCCATTATTGAATTTATTTTGAATTTTTTTTACATTTTTTGATTAAAACAGATTGTAATTGATTGTTTACCTGGGGAAACATGGAGCGAAAGCCATCCATTGTCAAGAAAAGTTCATTTATAGTCACTCATGCCTAGAAAAGCCTTATTACTCGGTTTAAATGCCTTTATAAACCCATTATTGAAGTTATTTTGAATTATTTTTATATTTTTTGATTAAAACAGTTTGTAATTGATTGTTTGCCTTGGTAAACCTGGAGCGAACGCTATCCATCGTCAAGAAAAGTTCATTTATAGTCACTCATGCCTAGAAAAGCCTTAATACTCGTTTTAAATGCTTTTATAATCCCATAATTGAATTTAATTTGAATTTTTTTTACATTTTTTGATTAAAACAGATTGTAATTGATTGTTTACCTCGGAAAACATGGAGCGAAAGCCATCCATAGTCAAGAAAAGTTCATTTATAGTCACTCATGCCTAGAAAAGCCTTATTACTCGGTTTAAATGCCTTTATAATCCCATTATTGAAGTTATTTTGAATTGTTTTTATATTTTTTGATTAAAACAGATTCTAATTGATTGTTTGCCTCGGGAAACGTGGAGTGAAAGCCATCCATTGTCAAGAAAAGATCATTTATAGCCACTCATGCCTAGAAAAGCCTTATTACTCGGTTTAAATGCCTTTATAATCCCATTATTGAATTTATTTTGAATTGTTTTTATATTTTTTGATTAAAACAGATTGTAATTGATTGTTTGCCTTGGGAAACATGGAGCGAAAGCCATCCATCATCAAGAAAAGTTCATTTATAGTCACTCATGCCTAGAAAAGCCTTAATACTCGGTTTAAATGCCTTTATAATCCCATTATTGAATTTATTTTGAATTTTTTTTACATTTTTTGATTAAACCAGATTGTAATTGATTGTTTGCCTCGGGAAACATGGAGCGAAAGCCATCCATAGTAAAGAAAAGTTCATTTATAGTCACTTATGCCTAGCAAAGCCTTATTACTCGGTTTAAATGCCTTTATAATCCCATTATTGAATTTATTTTGAATTATTTTTACATTTTTTGATTAAAACTGATTGTAATTGATTGTTTGCCTCGGGAAACATGGAGCGAAATCCATCCATTGTCAAGAAAAGTTCATTTATAGTCACTCATGCCTAGAAAAGCCTTATTACTCGGTTTAAATGCCTTTATAATCTCATTATTGAAGTTATTTTGAATTGTTTTTATATTTTTTGATTAAAACAGATTGTAATTGATTGTTTGCCTCGGGAAACGTGGAGCGAAAGCCATCCATTGTCAAGAAAAGATCATTTATAGTCACTCATACCTAGAAAAGCCTTATTACTCGGTTTAAATGCCTTTATAATCCCATTATTGAATTTATTTTGAATTATTTTTACATTTTTTGATTAAAACTGATTGTAATTGATTGTTTGCCTCGGGAAACATGGAGCGAAATCCATCCATTGTCAAGAAAAGTTCATTTATAGTCACTCATGCCTAGAAAAGCCTTATTACTCGGTTTAAATGCCTTTATAATCTCATTATTGAAGTTATTTTGAATTGTTTTTATATTTTTTGATTAAAACAGATTGTAATTGATTGTTTGCCTCGGGAAACGTGGAGCGAAAGCCATCCATTGTCAAGAAAAGATCATTTATAGTCACTCATACCTAGAAAAGCCTTATTACTCGGTTTAAATGCCTTTATAATCCCATTATTGAATTTATTTTGAATTTTTTTTACATTTTTTGATTAAAACAGATTGTAATTGATTGTTTGCCTCGGGAAACATGGAGCGAAAGCCATCCATTGTCAGGAAAAGATCATTTATAGCCACTCATGCCTAGAAAAGCCTTATTACTCGGTTTAAATGCCTTTATAATCCCATTATTGAATTTATTTTGAATTATTTTTACATGTTTTGATTAAAACTGATTGTAATTGATTGTTTGCCTCGGGAAACATGGAGCGAAAGCCATCCATTGTCAAGAAAAGATCATTTATATTCACTCATGTCTAGAAAAGCCTTATTACTAGGTTTAAATGCCTTTATAATCCCATTATTGAATTTATTTTGAATTGTTTTTACATTTTTTGATTAAAACAGATTGTAATTAATTGTTTGCCTCAGGAAACATGGAGCGAAAGCCATCCATTGTCAAGAAAAGATCATTTATAGTCACTCATGCCTAGAAAAGCCTTATTACTCGGTTTAAATGCCTTTATAATCCCATTATTGAATTTATTTTGAATTTTTTTTACATTTTTTGATTAAAACAGATTGTAATTGATTGTTTGCCTCGGGAAACATGGAGCGAAAGCCATCCATTGTCAAGAAAAGATCATTTATAGCCACTCATGCCTAGAAAAGCCTTATTACTCGGTTTAAATGCCTTTATAATCCCATTATTGAAGTTATTTTGAATTGTTTTTATATTTTTTGATTAAAACAGATTGTAATTGATTGTTTGCCTTGGTAAACATGGAGCAAAAGCCATCCATCGTCAAGAAAAGTTCATTTATAGTCACTCATGCCTAGAAAAGCCTTAATACTCGTTTTAAATGCTTTTATAATCCCATAATTGAATTTAATTTGAATTTTTTTTACATTTTTTGATTAAAACAGATTGTAATTGATTGTTGACCTCGGGAAACATGGAGCGAAAGCCATCCATCGTCAAGAAAAGATCATTTATAGTCACTCATGCCTAGAAAAGCCTTATTACTCGGTTTAAATGCCTTTATAATCCCATTATTCAATTTATTTTGAATTTTTTTTTACATTTTTGATTAAAACAGATTGTAATTGATTGTTTACCTCGGGAAACATGGAGCGAAAACCATCCATTGTCAAGAAAAGATCATTTATAGACACTCATGCCTAGAAAAGCCTTATTACTCGGTTTAAATGCCTTTATAATCCCATTATTGAATTTCTTTTGAATTTTTTTTACATTTTTTGATTAAAACAGATTGTAATTGATTGTTTGCCGCGGGTAACATGGAGAGAAAGCCATCCATTGTCAAGAAAAGATCATTTATAGCCACTCATGCCTAGAAAAGCCTTATTACTCGGTTTAAATGCCTTTATAATCCCATTATTGAATTTATTTTGAATTGTTTTTACATTTTTTGATTAAAACAGGTTGTAATTGATTGTTTGCCTCGGGAAACATGGAGCGAAAACAATCCATTGTCAAGAAAAGATCATTTATAGTCACTCATGCCTAGAAAAGCCTTATTACTCGGTTTAAATGCCTTTATAATCCCATTATTGAATTTATTTTGAATTTTTTTTACATTTTTTGATTAAAACAGATTGTAATTGATTGTTTACCTCGGGAAACATGGAGCGAAAGCCATCGATTGTCAAGAAAAGTTCATTTATAGTCACTCATGCCTAGAAAAGCCTTATTACTCGGTTTAAATGCCTTTATAATCCCATTATTGAATTTATTTTGAATTGTTTTTACATTTTTTGATTAAAACTCATTGTAATTGATTGTTTGCCTCGGGAAACATGGAGCGAAAGCCATCCATTGTCAAGAAAAGATCGTTTATAGTCACTCATGCCTAGAAAAGCCTTAATACTCGGTTTAAATGCCTTTATAATCCCATTATTGAATTTATTTTGAATTGTTTTTACATTTTTTGATTAAAACATATTGTAATTGATTGTTTGCCTCAGGAAACATGGAGCGAAAGCCATCCATTGTCAAGAAAAGATCATTTATAGTCACTCATGCCTAGAAAAGCCTTATTACTCGGTTTAAATGCCTTTATAATCCCATTATTGAAGTTATTTTGAATTGTTTTTATATTTTTTGATTAAAACAGATTGTAATTGATTGTTTGCCTTGGGAAACATGGAGCGAAAGCCATCCATCGTCAAGAAAAGTTCATTTATAGTCACTCATGCCTAGAAAAGCCTTAATACTCGTTTTAAATGCTTTTATAATCCCATAATTGAATTTAATTTGAATCTTTTTACATTTTTTGATTAAAACAGATTCTAATTGATTGTTTGCCTCGGGAAACGTGGGGTGAAATCCATCCATTGTCAAGAAAAGATCATTTATAGTCACTCATGCCTAGAAAAGCCTTATTACTCGGTTTAAATGCCTTTATAATCCCATTATTGAATTTATTTTGAATTGTTTTTACATTTTTTGATTAAAACAGATTGTAATTGATTGTTTGCCTCGGGAAACATGAAGCGAAAACCATCCATTGTCAAGAAAAGATCATTTATAGTCACTCATGCCTAGAAAAGCCTTATTACTCGGTTTAAATGCCTTTATAATCCCATTATTGAATTTATTTTGAATTTTTTTTACATTTTTTGATTAAAACAGATTGTAATTGATATTTTGCCTCGGGAAACATGGAGCGAAAGCCATCCATAGTCAAGAAAAGTTCATTTATAGTTACTTATGCCTAGCAAAGCCTTATTACTCGGTTTAAATGCCTTTATAATCCCATTATTGAATTTATTTTGAATTGTTTTTACATTTTTTGATTAAAACTGATTGTAATTGATTGTTTGCCTCGGGAAACGTGGAGCGAAAGCCATCCATTGTCAAGAAAAGATCATTTATAGTCACTCATGCCTAGAAAAGCCTTATTACTCGGTTTAAATGCCTTTATAATCCCATTATTGAAGTTATTTTGAATTGTTTTTATATTTTTTGATTAAAACAGATTGTAATTGATTGTTTGCCTTGGTAAACATGGAGCGAAAGCCATCCATCGTCAAGAAAAGTTCATTTATAGTCACTCATGCCTAGAAAAGCCTTAATACTCGTTTTAAATGCTTTTATAATCCCATAATTGAATTTAATTTGAATTTTTTTTACATTTTTTGATTAAAACAGAGTGTAATTGATTGTTTGCCTTGGTAAACCTGGAGCGAACGCCATCCATCGTCAAGAAAAGTTCATTTATAGTCACTCATGCCTAGAAAAGCCTTAATACTCGTTTTAAATGCTTTTATAATCCCATAATTGAATTTAATTTGAATTTTTTTTACATTTTTTGATTAAAACAGATTGTAATTGATTGTTTACCTCGGAAAACATGGAGCGAAAGCCATCCATAGTCAAGAAAAGTTCATTTATAGTCACTCATGCCTAGAAAAGCCTTATTACTCGGTTTAAATGCCTTTATAATCCCATTATTGAAGTTATTTTGAATTGTTTTTATATTTTTTGATTAAAACAGATTCTAATTGATTGTTTGCCTCGGGAAACGTGGAGTGAAAGCCATCCATTGTCAAGAAAAGATCATTTATAGCCACTCATGCCTAGAAAAGCCTTATTACTCGGTTTAAATGCCTTTATAATCCCATTATTGAATTTATTTTGAATTGTTTTTATATTTTTTGATTAAAACAGATTGTAATTGATTGTTTGCCTTGGGAAACATGGAGCGAAAGCCATCCATCATCAAGAAAAGTTCATTTATAGTCACTCATGCCTAGAAAAGCCTTAATACTCGGTTTAAATGCCTTTATAATCCCATTATTGAATTTATTTTGAATTTTTTTTACATTTTTTGATTAAACCAGATTGTAATTGATTGTTTGCCTCGGGAAACATGGAGCGAAAGCCATCCATAGTAAAGAAAAGTTCATTTATAGTCACTTATGCCTAGCAAAGCCTTATTACTCGGTTTAAATGCCTTTATAATCCCATTATTGAATTTATTTTGAATTATTTTTACTTTTTTTGATTAAAACTGATTGTAATTGATTGTTTGCCTCGGGAAACATGGAGCGAAATCCATCCATTGTCAAGAAAAGTTCATTTATAGTCACTCATGCCTAGAAAAGCCTTATTACTCGGTTTAAATGCCTTTATAATCTCATTATTGAAGTTATTTTGAATTGTTTTTATATTTTTTGATTAAAACAGATTGTAATTGATTGTTTGCCTCGGGAAACGTGGAGCGAAAGCCATCCATTGTCAAGAAAAGATCATTTATAGTCACTCATACCTAGAAAAGCCTTATTACTCGGTTTAAATGCCTTTATAATCCCATTATTGAATTTATTTTGAATTATTTTTACATTTTTTGATTAAAACTGATTGTAATTGATTGTTTGCCTCGGGAAACATGGAGCGAAATCCATCCATTGTCAAGAAAAGTTCATTTATAGTCACTCATGCCTAGAAAAGCCTTATTACTCGGTTTAAATGCCTTTATAATCTCATTATTGAAGTTATTTTGAATTGTTTTTATATTTTTTGATTAAAACAGATTGTAATTGATTGTTTGCCTCGGGAAACATGGAGCGAAATCCATCCATTGTCAAGAAAAGTTCATTTATAGTCACTCATGCCTAGAAAAGCCTTATTACTCGGTTTAAATGCCTTTATAATCTCATTATTGAAGTTATTTTGAATTGTTTTTATATTTTTTGATTAAAACAGATTGTAATTGATTGTTTGCCTCGAGAAACGTGGAGCGAAAGCCATCCATTGTCAAGAAAAGATCATTTATAGTCACTCATACCTAGAAAAGCCTTTTTACTCGGTTTAAATGCCTTTATAATCCCATTATTGAATTTATTTTGAATTTTTTTTACATTTTTTGATTAAAACAGATTGTAATTGATTGTTTGCCTCGGGAAACATGGAGCGAAAGCCATCCATTGTCAGGAAAAGATCATTTATAGCCACTCATGCCTAGAAAAGCCTTAATACTCGGTTTAAATGCCTTTATAATCCCATTATTGAATTTATTTTGAATTTTTTTTACATTTTTTGATTAAACCAGATTGTAATTGATTGTTTGCCTCGGGAAACATGGAGCGAAAGCCATCCATAGTAAAGAAAAGTTCATTTATAGTCACTTATGCCTAGCAAAGCCTTATTACTCGGTTTAAATGCCTTTATAATCCCATTATTGAATTTATTTTGAATTATTTTTACATTTTTTGATTAAAACTGATTGTAATTGATTGTTTGCCTCGGGAAACATGGAGCGAAATCCATCCATTGTCAAGAAAAGTTCATTTATAGTCACTCATGCCTAGAAAAGCCTTATTACTCGGTTTAAATGCCTTTATAATCTCATTATTGAAGTTATTTTGAATTGTTTTTATATTTTTTGATTAAAACAGATTGTAATTGATTGTTTGCCTCGGGAAACGTGGAGCGAAAGCCATCCATTGTCAAGAAAAGATCATTTATAGTCACTCATACCTAGAAAAGCCTTATTACTCGGTTTAAATGCCTTTATAATCCCATTATTGAATTTATTTTGAATTATTTTTACATTTTTTGATTAAAACTGATTGTAATTGATTGTTTGCCTCGGGAAACATGGAGCGAAATCCATCCATTGTCAAGAAAAGTTCATTTATAGTCACTCATGCCTAGAAAAGCCTTATTACTCGGTTTAAATGCCTTTATAATCTCATTATTGAAGTTATTTTGAATTGTTTTTATATTTTTTGATTAAAACAGATTGTAATTGATTGTTTGCCTCGAGAAACGTGGAGCGAAAGCCATCCATTGTCAAGAAAAGATCATTTATAGTCACTCATACCTAGAAAAGCCTTTTTACTCGGTTTAAATGCCTTTATAATCCCATTATTGAATTTATTTTGAATTTTTTTTACATTTTTTGATTAAAACAGATTGTAATTGATTGTTTGCCTCGGGAAACATGGAGCGAAAGCCATCCATTGTCAGGAAAAGATCATTTATAGCCACTCATGCCTAGAAAAGCCTTATTACTCGGTTTAAATGCCTTTATAATCCCATTATTGAATTTATTTTGAATGGTTTTTACATGTTTTGATTAAAACTGATTGTAATTGATTGTTTGCCTCGGGAAACATGGAGCGAAAGCCATCCATTGTCAAGAAAAGATCATTTATATTCACTCATGTCTAGAAAAGCCTTATTACTCGGTTTAAATGCCTTTATAATACCATTATTGAATTTATTTTGAATTGTTTTTACATTTTTTGATTAAAACAGATTGTAATTAATTGTTTGCCTCAGGAAACATGGAGTGAAAGCCATCCATTGTCAAGAAAAGATCATTTATAGTCACTCATGCCTAGAAAAGCCTTATTACTCGGTTTAAATGCCTTTATAATCCCATTATTGAATTTATTTTGAATTTTTTTTACATTTTTTGATTAAAACAGATTGTAATTGATTGTTTGCCTCGGGAAACATGGAGCGAAAGCCATCCATTGTCAAGAAAAGATCATTTATAGCCACTCATGCCTAGAGAAGCCTTATTACTCGGTTTAAATGCCTTTATAATCCCATTATTGAAGTTATTTTGAATTGTTTTTATATTTTTTGATTAAAACAGATTGTAATTGATTGTTTGCCTTGGTAAACATGGAGCGAAAGCCATCCATCGTCAAGAAAAGTTCATTTATAGTCACTCATGCCTAGAAAAGCCTTAATACTCGTTTTAAATGCTTTTATAATCCCATAATTGAATTTAATTTGAATTTTTTTTACATTTTTTGATTAAAACAGATTGTAATTGATTGTTTACCTCGGGAAACATGGAGCGAAAGCCATCCATAGTCAAGAAAAGATCATTTATAGTCACTCATGCCTAGAAAAGCCTTATTACTCGGTTTAAATGCCTTTATAATCCCATTATTCAATTTATTTTGAATTTTTTTTTACATTTTTGATTAAAACAGATTGTAATTGATTGTTTACCTCGGGAAACATGGAGCGAAAACCATCCATTGTCAAGAAAAGATCATTTATAGACACTCATGCCTAGAAAAGCCTTATTACTCGGTTTAAATGCCTTTATAATCCCATTATTGAATTTCTTTTGAATTTTTTTTACATTTTTTGATTAAAACAGATTGTAATTGATTGTTTGCCGCGGGTAACATGGAGAGAAAGCCATCCATTGTCAAGAAAAGATCATTTATAGCCACTCATGCCTAGAAAAGCCTTATTACTCGGTTTAAATGCCTTTATAATCCCATTATTGAATTTATTTTGAATTGTTTTTACATTTTTTGATTAAAACAGGTTGTAATTGATTGTTTGCCTCGGGAAACATGGAGCGAAAACAATCCATTGTCAAGAAAAGATCATTTATAGTCACTCATGCCTAGAAAAGCCTTATTACTCGGTTTAAATGCCTTTATAATCCCATTATTGAATTTATTTTGAATTTTTTTTACATTTTTTGATTAAAACAGATTGTAATTGATTGTTTACCTCGGGAAACATGGAGCGAAAGCCATCGATTGTCAAGAAAAGTTCATTTATAGTCACTCATGCCTAGAAAAGCCTTATTACTCGGTTTAAATGCCTTTATAATCCCATTATTGAATTTATTTTGAATTGTTTTTACATTTTTTGATTAAAACTCATTGTAATTGATTGTTTGCCTCGGGAAACATGGAGCGAAAGCCATCCATTGTCAAGAAAAGATCGTTTATAGTCACTCATGCCTAGAAAAGCCTTAATACTCGGTTTAAATGCCTTTATAATCCCATTATTGAATTTATTTTGAATTGTTTTTACATTTTTTGATTAAAACATATTGTAATTGATTGTTTGCCTCAGGAAACATGGAGCGAAAGCCATCCATTGTCATGAAAAGATCATTTATAGTCACTCATGCCTAGAAAAGCCTTATTACTCGGTTTAAATGCCTTTATAATCCCATTATTGAAGTTATTTTGAATTGTTTTTATATTTTTTGATTAAAACAGATTGTAATTGATTGTTTGCCTTGGGAAACATGGAGCGAAAGCCATCCATCGTCAAGAAAAGTTCATTTATAGTCACTCATGCCTAGAAAAGCCTTAATACTCGTTTTAAATGCTTTTATAATCCCATAATTGAATTTAATTTGAATCTTTTTACATTTTTTGATTAAAACAGATTCTAATTGATTGTTTGCCTCGGGAAACGTGGGGTGAAATCCATCCATTGTCAAGAAAAGATCATTTATAGTCACTCATGCCTAGAAAAGCCTTATTACTCGGTTTAAATGCCTTTATAATCCCATTATTGAATTTATTTTGAATTGTTTTTACATTTTTTGATTAAAACAGATTGTAATTGATTGTTTGCCTCGGGAAACATGAAGCGAAAACCATCCATTGTCAAGAAAAGATCATTTATAGTCACTCATGCCTAGAAAAGCCTTATTACTCGGTTTAAATGCCTTTATAATCCCATTATTGAATTTATTTTGAATTTTTTTTACATTTTTTGATTAAAACAGATTGTAATTGATTGTTTGCCTCGGGAAACATGGAGCGAAAGCCATCCATAGTCAAGAAAAGTTCATTTATAGTCACTTATGCCTAGCAAAGCCTTATTACTCGGTTTAAATGCCTTTATAATCCCATTATTGAATTTATTTTGAATTGTTTTTACATTTTTTGATTAAAACTGATTGTAATTGATTGTTTGCCTCGGGAAACGTGGAGCGAAAGCCATCCATTGTCAAGAAAAGATCATTTATAGTCACTCATGCCTAGAAAAGCCTTATTACTCGGTTTAAATGCCTTTATAATCCCATTATTGAATTTATTTTGAATTTTTTTTACATTTTTTGATTAAAACAGATTGTAATTGATTGTTTACCTCGGGAAACATGGAGCGAAAGCCATCCATTGTCAAGAAAAGATCATTTATAGCCACTCATGCCTAGAAAAGCCTTATTACTCGGTTTAAATGCCTTTATAATCCCATTATTGAATTTATTTTGAATTGTTTTTACATGTTTTGATTAAAACTGATTGTAATTGATTGTTTGCCTCGGGAAACATGGAGCGAAAGCCATCCATTGTCAAGAAAAGATCATTTATAGTCAGTCACGCCTAGAAAAGCCTTATTACTCGGTTTAAATGCCTTTATAATCCCATTATTGAATTTATTTTGAATTTTTTTTACATTTTTTGATTAAAACAGATTGTAATTGATTGTTTGCCTCGGGAAACATGGAGCGAAAGCCATCCATTGTCAAGAAAAGATCATTTATAGTCACTCATGCCTAGAAAAGCCTTATTACTCGGTTTAAATGCCTTTAGAATCCCATTATTGAAGTTATTTTCAATTGTTTTTATATTTTTTGATTAAAACAGATTGTAATTGATTGTTTGCCTTGGGAAACATGGAGCGAAAGCCATCCATAGTCAAGAAAAGATCATTTATAGTCACTCATGCCTAGAAAAGCCTTATTACTCGGTTTAAATGCCTTTATAATCCCATTATTGAATTTATTTTGAATTTTTTTTACATTTTTTGATTAAAACAGATTGTAATTGATTGTTTGCCTCGGGAAACATGGAGCGAAAGCCATCCATTGTCAAGAAAAGATCATTTATAGTCACTCATGCCTAGAAAAGCCTTATTACTCGGTTTAAATGCCTTTAGAATCCCATTATTGAAGTTATTTTGAATTGTTTTTATATTTTTTGATTAAAACAGATTGTAATTGATTGTTTGCCTCGGGAAACGTGGAGCGAAAGCCATCCATTGTCAAGAAAAGATCATTTATAGTCACTCATGCCTAGAAAAGCCTTATTACTCGGTTTAAATGCCTTTATAATCCCATTATTGAATTTATTTTGAATTTTTTTTACATTTTTTGATTAAAACAGATTGTAATTGATTGTTTACCTCGGGAAACATGGAGCGAAAGCCATCCATTGTCAAGAAAAGATCATTTATAGCCACTCATGCCTAGAAAAGCCTTATTACTCGGTTTAAATGCCTTTATAATCCCATTATTGAATTTATTTTGAATTGTTTTTATATTTTTTGATTAAAACAGATTGTAATTGATTGTTTGCCTTGGTAAACATGGAGCGAAAGCCATCCATCGTCAAGAAAAGTTCATTTATAGTCACTCATGCCTAGAAAAGCCTTAATACTCGTTTTAAATGCTTTTATAATCCCATAATTGAATTTAATTTGAATTTTTTTTACATTTTTTGATTAAAACAAATTGTAATTGATTGTTTACCTCGGGAAACATGGAGCGAAAGCCATCCATAGTCAAGAAAAGATCATTTATAGTCACTCATGCCTAGAAAAGCCTTATTACTCGGTTTAAATGCCTTTATAATCCCATTATTCAATTTATTTTGAATTTTTTTTTACATTTTTTATTAAAACAGATTGTAATTGATTGTTTACCTCGGGAAACATGGAGCGA
Source organism: Theobroma cacao (assembly GCF_053813885.1). Classification (NCBI taxonomy): domain Eukaryota; kingdom Viridiplantae; phylum Streptophyta; class Magnoliopsida; order Malvales; family Malvaceae; genus Theobroma; species Theobroma cacao. Next base: position 27,074,913 of record NC_142645.1, on the reverse strand, counting down.
AAACCATCCATTGTCAAGAAAAGATCATTTATAGACACTCATGCCTAGAAAAGCCTTATTACTCGGTTTAAATGCCTTTATAATCCCATTATTGAATTTCTTTTGAATTTTTTTTACATTTTTTGATTAAAACAGATTGTAATTGATTGTTTGCCGCGGGTAACATGGAGAGAAAGCCATCCATTGTCAAGAAAAGATCATTTATAGCCACTCATGCCTAGAAAAGCCTTATTACTCGGTTTAAATGCCTTTATAATCCCATTATTGAATTTATTTTGAATTGTTTTTACATTTTTTGATTAAAACAGGTTGTAATTGATTGTTTGCCTCGGGAAAGATGGAGCGAAAACAATCCATTGTCAAGAAAAGATCATTTATAGTCACTCATGCCTAGAAAAGCCTTATTACTCGGTTTAAATGCCTTTATAATCCCATTATTGAATTTATTTTGAATTTTTTTTACATTTTTTGATTAAAACAGATTGTAATTGATTGTTTACCTCGGGAAACATGGAGCGAAAGCCATCGATTGTCAAGAAAAGTTCATTTATAGTCACTCATGCCTAGAAAAGCCTTATTACTCGGTTTAAATGCCTTTATAATCCCATTATTGAATTTATTTTGAATTGTTTTTACATTTTTTGATTAAAACTCATTGTAATTGATTGTTTGCCTCGGGAAACATGGAGCGAAAGCCATCCATTGTCAAGAAAAGATCGTTTATAGTCACTCATGCCTAGAAAAGCCTTAATACTCGGTTTAAATGCCTTTATAATCCCATTATTGAATTTATTTTGAATTGTTTTTACATTTTTTGATTAAAACATATTGTAATTGATTGTTTGCCTCAGGAAACATGGAGCGAAAGCCATCCATTGTCATGAAAAGATCATTTATAGTCACTCATGCCTAGAAAAGCCTTATTACTCGGTTTAAATGCCTTTATAATCCCATTATTGAAGTTATTTTGAATTGTTTTTATATTTTTTGATTAAAACAGATTGTAATTGATTGTTTGCCTTGGGAAACATGGAGCGAAAGCCATCCATCGTCAAGAAAAGTTCATTTATAGTCACTCATGCCTAGAAAAGCCTTAATACTCGTTTTAAATGCTTTTATAATCCCATAATTGAATTTAATTTGAATCTTTTTACATTTTTTGATTAAAACAGATTCTAATTGATTGTTTGCCTCGGGAAACGTGGGGTGAAATCCATCCATTGTCAAGAAAAGATCATTTATAGTCACTCATGCCTAGAAAAGCCTTATTACTCGGTTTAAATGCCTTTATAATCCCATTATTGAATTTATTTTGAATTGTTTTTACATTTTTTGATTAAAACAGATTGTAATTGATTGTTTGCCTCGGGAAACATGAAGCGAAAACCATCCATTGTCAAGAAAAGATCATTTATAGTCACTCATGCCTAGAAAAGCCTTATTACTCGGTTTAAATGCCTTTATAATCCCATTATTGAATTTATTTTGAATTTTTTTTACATTTTTTGATTAAAACAGATTGTAATTGATATTTTGCCTCGGGAAACATGGAGCGAAAGCCATCCATAGTCAAGAAAAGTTCATTTATAGTTACTTATGCCTAGCAAAGCCTTATTACTCGGTTTAAATGCCTTTATAATCCCATTATTGAATTTATTTTGAATTTTTTTTACATTTTTTGATTAAAACAGATTGTAATTGATTGTTTGCCTCGGGAAACATGGAGCGAAAGCCATCCATTGTCAAGAAAAGATCATTTATAGTCACTCATGCCTAGAAAAGCCTTATTACTCGGTTTAAATGCCTTTAGAATCCCATTATTGAAGTTATTTTGAATTGTTTTTATATTTTTTGATTAAAACAGATTGTAATTGATTGTTTGCCTTGGGAAACATGGAGCGAAAGCCATCAATAGTCAAGAAAAGATCATTTATAGTCACTCATGCCTAGAAAAGCCTTATTACTCGGTTTAAATGCCTTTATAATCCCATTATTGAATTTATTTTGAATTTTTTTTACATTTTTTGATTAAAACAGATTGTAATTGATTGTTTGCCTCGGGAAACATGGAGCGAAAGCCATCCATTGTCAAGAAAAGATCATTTATAGTCACTCATGCCTAGAAAAGCCTTATTACTCGGTTTAAATGCCTTTAGAATCCCATTATTGAAGTTATTTTGAATTGTTTTTATATTTTTTGATTAAAACAGATTGTAATTGATTGTTTGCCTCGGGAAACGTGGAGCGAAAGCCATCCATTGTCAAGAAAAGATCATTTATAGTCACTCATGCCTAGAAAAGCCTTATTACTCGGTTTAAATCCCTTTATAATCCCATTATTGAATTTATTTTGAATTTTTTTTACATTTTTTTATTAAAACAGATTGTAATTGATTGTTTACCTCGGGAAACATGGAGCGAAAGCCATCCATTGTCAAGAAAAGATCATTTATAGCCACTCATGCCTAGAAAAGCCTTATTACTCGGTTTAAATGCCTTTATAATCCCATTATTGAATTTATTTTGAATTGTTTTTACATGTTTTGATTAAAACTGATTGTAATTGATTGTTTGCCTCGGGAAACATGGAGCGAAAGCCATCCATTGTCAAGAAAAGATCATTTATATTCACTCATGCCTAGAAAAGCCTTATTACCCGGTTTAAATGCCTTTATAATCCCATTATTGAATTTATTTTGAATTGTTTTTACATTTTTTGATTAAAACAGATTGTAATTAATTGTTTGCCTCAGGAAACATGGAGCGAAAGCCATCCATTGTCAAGAAAAGATCATTTATAGTCACTCATGCCTAGAAAAGCCTTATTACTCGGTTTAAATGACTTTATAATCCCATTATTGAATTTATTTTGAATTTTTTTTACATTTTTTGATTAAAACAGATTGTAATTGATTGTTTGCCTCGGGAAACATGGAGCGAAAGCCATCCATTGTCAAGAAAAGATCATTTATAGCCACTCATGCCTAGAAAAGCCTTATTACTCGGTTTAAATGCCTTTATAATCCCATTATTGAAGTTATTTTGAATTGTTTTTATATTTTTTGATTAAAACAGATTGTAATTGATTGTTTGCCTTGGTAAACATGGAGCGAAAGCCATCCATCGTCAAGAAAAGTTTATTTATAGTCACTCATGCCTAGAAAAGCCTTAATACTCGTTTTAAATGCTTTTATAATCCCATAATTGAATTTAATTTGAATTTTTTTTACATTTTTTGATTAAAACAGATTGTAATTGATTGTTTACCTCGGGAAACATGGAGCGAAAGCCATCCATAGTCAAGAAAAGATCATTTATAGTCACTCATGCCTAGAAAAGCCTTATTACTCGGTTTAAATGCCTTTATAATCCCATTATTCAATTTATTTTGAATTTTTTTTTACATTTTTGATTAAAACAGATTGTAATTGATTGTTTACCTCGGGAAACATGGAGCGAAAACCATCCATTGTCAAGAAAAGATCATTTATAGACACTCATGCTTAGAAAAGCCTTATTACTCGGTTTAAATGCCTTTATAATCCCATTATTGAATTTTTTTGAATTTTTTTTACATTTTTTGATTAAAACAGATTGTAATTGATTGTTTGCCGCGGGTAACATGGAGAGAAAGCCATCCATTGCCAAGAAAAGATCATTTATAGCCACTCATGCCTAGAAAAGCCTTATTACTCGGTTTAAATGCCTTTATAATCCCATTATTGAATTTATTTTGAATTTATTTTTACATTTTTTGATTAAAACAGGTTGTAATTGATTGTTTGCCTCGGGAAACATGGTGCGAAAACCATCCATTGTCAAGAAAAGATCATTTATAGTCACTCATGCCTAGAAAAGCCTTATTACTCGGTTTAAATGCCTTTATAATCCCATTATTGAATTTATTTTGAATTTTTTTTACATGTTTTGATTAAAACTGATTGTAATTGATTGTTTGCCTCGGGAAACGTGGGGTGAAATCCATCCATTGTCAAGAAAAGATCATTTATAGTCACTCATGCCTAGAAAAGCCTTATTACTCGGTTTAAATGCCTTTATAATCCCATTATTGAATTTATTTTGAATTGTTTTTACATTTTTTGATTAAAACAGATTGTAATTGATTGTTTGCCTCGGGAAACATGAAGCGAAAACCATCCATTGTCAAGAAAAGATCATTTATAGTCACTCATGCCTAGAAAAGCCTTATTACTCGGTTTAAATGCCTTTATAATCCCATTATTGAATTTATTTTGAATTTTTTTTACATTTTTTGATTAAAACAGATTGTAATTGATTGTTTGCCTCGGGAAACATGGAGCGAAAGCCATCCATAGTCAAGAAAAGTTCATTTATAGTCACTTATGCCTAGCAAAGCCTTATTACTCGGTTTAAATGCCTTTATAATCCCATTATTGAATTTATTTTGAATTGTTTTTACATTTTTTGATTAAAACTGATTGTAATTGATTGTTTGCCTCGGGAAACGTGGAGCGAAAGCCATCCATTGTCAAGAAAAGATCATTTATAGTCACTCATGCCTAGAAAAGCCTTATTACTCGGTTTAAATGCCTTTATAATCCCATTATTGAATTTATTTTGAAATTTTTTTACATTTTTTGATTAAAACAGATTGTAATTGATTGTTTACCTTGGGAAACATGGAGCGAAAGCCATCCATTGTCAAGAAAAGATCATTTATAGCCACTCATGCCTAGAAAAGCCTTATTACTCGGTTTAAATGCCTTTATAATCCCATTATTGAATTTATTTTGAATTGTTTTTACATGTTTTGATTAAAACTGATTGTAATTGATTGTTTGCCTCGGGAAACATGGAGCGAAAGCCATCCATTGTCAAGAAAAGATCATTTATAGTCAGTCACGCCTAGAAAAGCCTTATTACTCGGTTTAAATGCCTTTATAATCCCATTATTGAATTTATTTTGAATTTTTTTTACATTTTTTGATTAAAACAGATTGTAATTGATTGTTTGCCTCGGGAAACATGGAGCGAAAGCCATCCATTGTCAAGAAAAGATCATTTATAGTCACTCATGCCTAGAAAAGCCTTAATACTCGGTTTAAATGCCTTTATAATCCCATTATTGAATTTATTTTGAATTGTTTTTACATTTTTTGATTAAAACATATTGTAATTGATTGTTTGCCTCAGGAAACATGGAGCGAAAGCCATCCATTGTCATGAAAAGATCATTTATAGTCACTCATGCCTAGAAAAGCCTTATTACTCGGTTTAAATGCCTTTATAATCCCATTATTGAAGTTATTTTGAATTGTTTTTATATTTTTTGATTAAAACAGATTGTAATTGATTGTTTGCCTTGGGAAACATGGAGCGAAAGCCATCCATCGTCAAGAAAAGTTCATTTATAGTCACTCATGCCTAGAAAAGCCTTAATACTCGTTTTAAATGCTTTTATAATCCCATAATTGAATTTAATTTGAATTTTTTTTACATTTTTTGATTAAAACAGATTGTAATTGATTGTTTACCTCGGGAAACATGGAGCGATAGCCATCCATAGTCAAGAAAAGTTCATTTATAGTCACTCATGCCTAGAAAAGCCTTATTACTCGGTTTAAATGCCTTTATAATCCCATTATTGAAGTTATTTTGAATTGTTTTTATATTTTTTGATTAAAACAGATTGTAATTGATTGTTTGCCTTGGGAAACATGGAGCGAAAGCCATCCATCGTCAAGAAAAGATCATTTATAGTCACTCATGCCTAGAAAAGCCTTAATACTCGGTTTAAATGCCTTTATAATCCCATTATTGAATTTATTTTGAATTGTTTTTACATTTTTTGATTAAAACAGGTTGTAATTGATTGTTTGCCTCGGGAAACATGGAGCGAAAGCCATCCATTGTCAAGAAAAGATCGTTTATAGCCACTCATGCCTAGAAAAGCCTTATTACTCGGTTTAAATGCCTTTATAATCCCATTATTGAATTTATTTTGAATTGTTTTTACATTTTTTGATTAAAACAGATTGTAATTGATTGTTTGCCTCGGGAAACATGAAGCGAAAACCATCCATTGTCAAGAAAAGATCATTTATAGTCACTCATGCCTAGAAAAACCTTATTACTCGGTTTAAATGCCTTTATAATCCCATTATTGAATTTATTTTGAATTTTTTTTACATTTTTTGATTAAAACAGATTCTAATTGATTGTTTGCCTCGGGAAACATGGAGCGAAAGCCATCCATTGTCAAGAAAAGATCATTTATAGTCACTTATGCCTAGCAAAGCCTTATTACTCGGTTTAAATGCCTTTATAATCCCATTATTGAATTTATTTTGAATTGTTTTTACATTTTTTGATTAAAACTGATTGTAATTGATTGTTTGCCTCGGGAAACATGGAGCGAAAGCCATCCATTGTCAAGAAAATATCATTTATAGTCACTCATGCATAGAAAAGCCTTATTACTCGGTTTAAATGCCTTTATAATCCCATTATTGAAGTTATTTTGAATTGTTTTTATATTTTTTGATTAAAACAGATTGTAATTGATTGTTTGCCTCGGAAAACATGGAGCGAAAGCCATCCATTGTCAAGAAAAGATCATTTATAGTCACTCATGCCTAGCAAAGCCTTATTACTCGGTTTAAATGCCTTTATAATCCCATTATTGAATTTATTTTGAATTGTTTTTATATTTTTTGATTAAAACAGTTTGTAATTGATTGTTTGCCGTGGGAAACAAGGAGCAAAACCCATCCATTGTCAAGAAAAGATCATTTATAGTCACTCATGCCTAGAAAAGCCTTATTACTCGGTTTAAATGCCTTTATAATCCCATTATTGAATTTATTTTGAATTTTTTTTACATTTTTTGATTAAAACAGATTGTAATTGATTGTTTACCTTGGGAAATATGAAGCGAAAGCCATCCATTGTCAAGGAAAGATCATTTATAGCCACTCATGTTTAGAAAAGCCTTATTACTCGGTTTAAATGCCTTTATAATCCCATTATTGAATTTATTTTGAATTGTTTTTATACTTTTTGATTAAAACAGATTGTAATTGATTGTTTGCCGTGGGAAACATGGAGCGAAAGCCATCCATTGTCAAGAAAATATCATTTATAGCCACTCATGCCTAGAAAAGCCTTATTACTCGGTTTAAATGCCTTTATAATCCCATTATTGAATTTATTTTGAATTTTTTTTACATTTTTTGAATAAAACATATTGTAATTGATTGTTTGCCTCGGGAAACATGGAGCGAAAGCCATCCATTGTCAAGAAAAGATCGTTTATAGCCACTCATGCCTAGAAAAGCCTTATTACTCGGTTTAAATGCCTTTATAATCCCATTATTGAATTTATTTTGAATTGTTTTTACATTTTTTGATTAAAACAGATTGTAATTGATTGTTTGCCTTGGGAAACATGGAGCGAAAACCATCCATTGTCAAGAAAAGATCATTTATAGTCACTCATGCCTAGAAAAGCCTTATTACTCGGTTTAAATGCCTTTATAATCCCATTATTGAATTTATTTTGAATTGTTTTTACATTTTTTGATTAAAACAGGTTGTAATTGATTGTTTGCCTCGGGAAACATGGAGCGAAAACCATCCATTGTCAAGAAAAGATCATTTATAGTCACTCATGCCTAGAAAAGCCTTATTACTCGGTTTAAATGCCTTTATAATCCCATTATTGAATTTAATTTGAATTTTTTTTACATTTTTTGATTAAAACATATTGTAATTTATTGTTTACCTCGGGAAACATGGAGCGAAAGCCATCCATAGTCAAGAAAAGTTTATTTATAGTCACTCATGCCTAGAAAAGCCTTAATACTCGTTTTAAATGCTTTTATAATCCCATAATTGAATTTAATTTGAATCTTTTTACATTTTTTGATTAAAACAGATTCTAATTGATTGTTTGCCTCGGGAAACGTGGAGTGAAAGCCATCCATTGTCAAGAAAAGATCATTTATAGTCACTCATGCCTAGAAAAGCCTTATTACTCGGTTTTATTGCCTTTATAATCCCATTATTGAAATTATTTTGAATTGTTTTTACATTTTTTGATTAAAACAGATTGTAATTGATTGTTTTCCTCGGGAAACATGGAGCGAAAGACATCCATAGTGAAGAAAAGTTCATTTATAGTCACTTATGCCTAGCAAAGCCTTATTACTCGGTTTAAATGCCTTTATAATCCCATTATTGAATTTATTTTGAATTTTTTTTACATTTTTTGAATAAAACATATTGTAATTGATTGTTTGCCTCGGGAAACATGGAGCGAAAGCCATCCATTGTCAAGAAAAGATCATTTATAGCCACTCATGCCTAGAAAAGCCTTATTACTCGGTTTAAATGCCTTTATAATCCCATTATTGAATTTATTTTGAATTGTTTTTACATTTTTTGATTAAAACATATTGTAATTGATTGTTTGCCTTGGGAAACATGGAGCGAAAACCATCCATTGTCAAGAAAAGATCATTTATAGTCACCCATGCCTAGAAAAGCCTTATTACTCGGTTTAAATGCCTTTATAATCCCATTATTGAATTTATTTTGAATTGTTTTTACATTTTTTGATTAAAACAGGTTGTAATTGATTGTTTGCCTCGGGAAACATGGAGCGAAAACCATCCATTGTCAAGAAAAGATCATTTATAGTCACTCATGCCTAGAAAAGCCTTATTACTCGGTTTAAATGCCTTTATAATCCCATTATTGAATTTAATTTGAATTTTTTTTACATTTTTTGATTAAAACATATTGTAATTTATTGTTTACCTCGGGAAACATGGAGCGAAAGCCATCCATAGTCAAGAAAAGTTTATTTATAGTCACTCATGCCTAGAAAAGCCTTAATACTCGTTTTAAATGCTTTTATAATCCCATAATTGAATTTAATTTGAATCTTTTTACATTTTTTGATTAAAACAGATTCTAATTGATTGTTTGCCTCGGGAAACGTGGAGTGAAAGCCATCCATTGTCAAGAAAAGATCATTTATAGTCACTCATGCCTAGAAAAGCCTTATTACTCGGTTTAAATGCCTTTATAATCCCATTATTGAATTTATTTTGAATTTTTTTTACATTTTTTGATTAAAACAGATTGTAATTGATTGTTTACCTTGGGAAATATGAAGCGAAAGCCATCCATTGTCAAGGAAAGATCATTTATAGCCACTCATGTTTAGAAAAGCCTTATTACTCGGTTTAAATGCCTTTATAATCCCATTATTGAATTTATTTTGAATTGTTTTTATACTTTTTGATTAAAACAGATTGTAATTGATTGTTTGCCGTGGGAAACATGGAGCGAAAGCCATCCATTGTCAAGAAAATATCATTTATAGCCACTCATGCCTAGAAAAGCCTTATTACTCGGTTTAAATGCCTTTATAATCCCATTATTGAATTTATTTTGAATTTTTTTTACATTTTTTGAATAAAACATATTGTAATTGATTGTTTGCCTCGGGAAACATGGAGCGAAAGCCATCCATTGTCAAGAAAAGATCATTTATAGCCACTCATGCCTAGAAAAGCCTTATTACTCGGTTTAAATGCCTTTATAATCCCATTATTGAATTTATTTTGAATTGTTTTTACATTTTTTGATTAAAACAGATTGTAATTGATTGTTTGCCTTGGGAAACATGGAGCGAAAACCATCCATTGTCAAGAAAAGATCATTTATAGTCACTCATGCCTAGAAAAGCCTTATTACTCGGTTTAAATGCCTTTATAATCCCATTATTGAATTTATTTTGAATTGTTTTTACATTTTTTGATTAAAAAAGGTTGTAATTGATTGTTTGCCTCGGGAAACATGGAGCGAAAACCATCCATTGTCAAGAAAAGATCATTTATAGTCACTCATGCCTAGAAAAGCCTTATTACTCGGTTTAAATGCCTTTATAATCCCATTATTGAATTTAATTTGAATTTTTTTTACATTTTTTGATTAAAACATATTGTAATTTATTGTTTACCTCGGGAAACATGGAGCGAAAGCCATCCATAGTCAAGAAAAGTTTATTTATAGTCACTCATGCCTAGAAAAGCCTTAATACTCGTTTTAAATGCTTTTATAATCCCATAATTGAATTTAATTTGAATCTTTTTACATTTTTTGATTAAAACAGATTCTAATTGATTGTTTGCCTCGGGAAACATGGAGTGAAAGCCATCCATTGTCAAGAAAAGATCATTTATAGTCACTCATGCCTAGAAAAGCCTTATTACTCGGTTTTATTGCCTTTATAATCCCATTATTGAATTTATTTTGAATTGTTTTTACATTTTTTGATTAAAACAGATTGTAATTGATTGTTTTCCTCGGGAAACATGGAGCGAAAGCCATCCATAGTGAAGAAAAGTTCATTTATAGTCACTTATGCCTAGCAAAGCCTTATTACTCGGTTTAAATGCCTTTATAATCCCATTATCGAATTTATTTTGAATTGTTTTTACACTTTTTGATTAAAACAGATTGTAATTGATTGTTTGCCTCGGGAAACATGGAGCGAAAGCCATCCATTGTCAAGAAAAGATCATTTATAGCCACTCATGCCTAGAAAAGCCTTATTACTCGGTTTAAATGCCTTTATAATCCCATTATTGAATTTATTTTGAACTGTTTTTACATTTTTTGATTGAAACAGGTTGTAATTGATTGTTTGCCTCGGGAAACATGGAGCGAAAACCATCCATTGTCAAGAAAAGATCATTTATAGTCACTCATGCCTAGCAAAGCCTTATTACTCGGTTTAAATGCCTTTATAATCCCATTATTGAATTTATTTTGAATTTTTTTTATATTTTTTGATTAAAACATATTGCAATTGATTGTTTGCCGTGGGAAACATGGAGCAAAAGCCATCCATTGTCAAGAAAAGATCATTTATAGTCACTCATGCCTAGAAAAGCCTTATTACTCGGTTTAAATGCCTTTATAATCCCATTATTGAATTTATTTTGAATTTTTTTTACATTTTTTGATTAAAACAGATTGTAATTGATTGTTTACCTTGGGAAATATGGAGCGAAAGCCATCCATTGTCAAGAAAGGATCATTTATAGTCACTCATGCCTAGAAAAGCCTTATTACTCGGTTTAAATGCCTTTATAATCCCATTATTGAATTTATTTTGAATTGTTTTTACATTTTTTTATTAAAACAGATTGTAATTGATTGTTTGCCTCGGGAAACATGGAGCGAAAGCCATCCATTGTCAAGAAAAGTTCATTTACAGTCACTCATGCCTAGAAAAGCCTTATTACTCGGTTTAAATGCGTTTATAATCCCATTATTGAAGTTATTTTGAATTGTTTTTATATTTTTTGATTAAAACATATTGTAATTGATTGTTTGCCTTAGGAAACATGGAGCGAAAGCCATCCATCGTCAAGAAAAGTTCATTTATAGTCACTCATGCCTAGAAAAGCCTTAATACTCGTTTTAAATGCTTTCATAATCCCATAATTGAATTTAATTTGAATCTTTTTACATTTTTTGATTAAAACAGATTCTAATTGATTGTTTGCCTCGGGAAACGTGGAGTGAAAGCCATCCATAGTCAAGAAAAGTTCATTTATAGTCACTCATGCCTAGAAAAGCCTTATTACTCGGTTTTATTGCCTTTATAATCCCATTATTGAATTTATTTTGAATTGTTTTTACATTTTTTGATTAAAACAGATTGTAATTGATTGTTTTCCTCGGGAAACATGGAGCGAAAGCCATCCGTAGTGAAGAAAAGTTCATTTATAGTCACTTATGCCTAGCAAAGCCTTATTACTCGGTTTAAATGCCTTTATAATCCCATTATCGAATTTATTTTGAATTGTTTTTACACTTTTTGATTAAAACAGATTGTAATTGATTGTTTGCCTCGGGAAACATGGAGCGAAAGCCATCCATTGTCAAGAAAAGATCATTTATAGCCACTCATGCCTAGAAAAGCCTTATTACTCAGTTTAAATGCCTTTATAATCCCATTATTGAATTTTTTTTGAATTTTTTTTATATTTTTTGATTAAAACAGATTGTAATTGATTGTTTGCCTCGGGAAACATGGAGCAAAACCCATCCATTGTCAAGAATAGATCATTTATAGTCACTCATGCCTAGAAAAGCCTTATTACTCGGTTTAAATGCTTTTATAATCCCATTATTGAATTTATTTTGAATTGTTTTTACATTTTTTGATTAAAACAGATTGTAATTGATTGTTTGCCTCGGGAAACATGGAGCAAAACCCATCCATTGTCAAGAATAGATCATTTATAGTCACTCATGCCTAGAAAAGCCTTATTACTCGGTTTAAATGCTTTTATAATCCCATTATTGAATTTATTTTGAATTGTTTTTACATTTTTTGATTAAAACAGGTTGTAATTGATTGTTTGCCTCGGGAAACATGGAGCGAAAACCATCCATTGTCAAGAAAAGATCATTTATAGTCACTCATGCCTAGCAAAGCCTTATTACTCGGTTTAAATGCCTTTATAATCCCATTATTGAATTTATTTTGAATTGTTTTTATATTTTTTGATTAAAACAGTTTGTAATTGATTGTTTGCCGTGGGAAACATGGAGCAAAACCCATCCATTGTCAAGAAAAGATCATTTATAGTCACTCATGCCTAGAAAAGCCTTATTACTCGGTTTAAATGCCTTTATAATCCCATTATTGAATTTATTTTGAATTTTTTTTACATTTTTTGATTAAAACAGATTGTAATTGATTGTTTACCTTGGGAAATATGAAGCGAAAGCCATCCATTGTCAAGAAAAGATCATTTATAGTCACTCATGCCTAGAAAAGCCTTATTACTCGGTTTAAATGCCTTTATAATCCCATTATTGAATTTATTTTGAATTGTTTTTACATTTTTTGATTAAAACAGATTGTAATTGATTGTTTGCCTCGGGAAACATGGAGCGAAAGCCATCCATTGTCAAGGAAAGATCATTTATAGCCACTCATGTTTAGAAAAGCCTTATTACTCGGTTTAAATGCCTTTATAATCCCATTATTGAATTTATTTTGAATTGTTTTTATACTTTTTGATTAAAACAGATTGTAATTGATTGTTTGCCGTGGGAAACATGGAGCGAAAGCCATCCATTGTCAAGAAAAGATCATTTATAGCCACTCATGCCTAGAAAAGCCTTATTACTCGGTTTAAATGCCTTTATAATCCCTATATTGAATTTATTTTGAATTGTTTTTACATTTTTTGATTAAAACAGGTTGTAATTGATTGTTTGCCTCGGGAAACATGGAGCGAAAACCATCCATTGTCAAGAAAAGATCATTTATAGTCACTCATGCCTAGAAAAGCCTTATTACTCGGTTTAAATGCCTTTATAATACCATTATTGAATTTATTTTGAATTTTTTTTACATTTTTTGATTAAAACAGATTGTAATTGATTGTTTGCCTCGGGAAACATGGAGCGAAAGCCATCCATTGCCAAGAAAAGATCATTTATAGCCACTCATGCCTAGAAAAGCCTTATTACTCGGTTTAAATGCCTTTATAATCCCATTATTGAATTTATTTTGAATTGTTTTTACATTTTTTGATTAAAACAGATTGTAATTGATTGTTTGCCTCAGGAAACATGGAGCGAAAGCCATCCATTGTCAAGAAAAGATCATTTATAGTCACTCATGCCTAGAAAAGCCTTATTACTCGGTTTAAATGCCCTTATAATCCCATTATTGAATTTATTTTGAATTTTTTTTACATTTTTTGATTAAAACAGATTGTAATTGATTGTTGACCTCGGGAAACATGGAGCGAAAGCCATCCATTGTCAAGAAAAGTTCATTTATAGTCACTCATGCCTAGAAAAGCCTTATTACTCGGTTTAAATGCTTTTATAATCCCATTATTGAAGTTATTTTGAATTGTTTTTATATTTTTTGATTAAAACAGATTGTAATTGATTGTTTGCCTCGGGAAACATGGAGCGAAAGCCATCCATTGTCAAGAAAAGATCATTTATAGCCACTCATGCCTAGAAAAGCCTTATTACTCGGTTTAAATGCCTTTATAATCCCATTATTGAATTTATTTTGAATTGTTTTTACATTTTTTGATTAAAACAGAGTGTAATTGATTGTTTGCCTCAGGAAACATGGAGCGAAAGCCATCCATTGTCAAGAAAAGATCATTTATAGTCACTCATGCCTAGAAATCCTTATTACTCGGTTTAAATGCCTTTATAATCCCATTATTGAATTTATTTTGAATTTTTTTTACATTTTTTGATTAAAACAGATTGTAATTGATTGTTTGCCTCGGGAAACATGGAGCGAAAGCCATCCATTGTCAAGAAAAGATCATTTATAGCCACTTATGCCTAGAAAAGCCTTATTACTCGGTTTAAATGCCTTTATAATCCCATTATTGAATTTATTTTGAATTGTTTTTACATTTTTTGATTAAAACAGATTGTAATTGATTGTTTGCCTCAGGAAACATGGAGCGAAAGCCATCCATTGTCAAGAAAAGATCATTTATAGTCACTCATGCCTAGAAAAGCCTTATTACTCGGTTTAAATGCCTTTATAATCCCATTATTGAATTTATTTTGAATTTTTTTTATATTTTTTGATTAAAACAGATTGTAATTGATTGTTGACCTCGGGAAACATGGAGCGAAAGCCATCCATTGTCAAGAAAAGTTCATTTATAGTCACTCATGCCTAGAAAAGCCTTATTACTCGGTTTAAATGCCTTTATAATCCCATTATTGAAGTTATTTTGAATTGTTTTTACATTTTTTGATTAAAACAGATTGTAATTGATTGTTTTCCTCGGGAAACATGGAGCGAAAGACATCCATAGTGAAGAAAAGTTCATTTATAGTCACTTATGCCTAGCAAAGCCTTATTACTCGGTTTAAATGCCTTTATAATCCCATTATTGAATTTATTTTGAATTTTTTTTACATTTTTTGAATAAAACATATTGTAATTGATTGTTTGCCTCGGGAAACATGGAGCGAAAGCCATCCATTGTCAAGAAAAGATCATTTATAGCCACTCATGCCTAGAAAAGCCTTATTACTCGGTTTAAATGCCTTTATAATCCCATTATTGAATTTATTTTGAATTGTTTTTACATTTTTTGATTAAAACAGATTGTAATTGATTGTTTGCCTTGGGAAACATGGAGCGAAAACCATCCATTGTCAAGAAAAGATCATTTATAGTCACTCATGCCTAGAAAAGCCTTATTACTCGGTTTAAATGCCTTTATAATCCCATTATTGAATTTATTTTGAATTGTTTTTACATTTTTTGATTAAAACAGGTTGTAATTGATTGTTTGCCTCGGGAAACATGGAGCGAAAACCATCCATTGTCAAGAAAAGATCATTTATAGTCACTCATGCCTAGAAAAGCCTTATTACTCGGTTTAAATGCCTTTATAATCCCATTATTGAATTTAATTTGAATTTTTTTTACATTTTTTGATTAAAACATATTGTAATTTATTGTTTACCTCGGGAAACATGGAGCGAAAGCCATCCATAGTCAAGAAAAGTTTATTTATAGTCACTCATGCCTAGAAAAGCCTTAATACTCGTTTTAAATGCTTTTATAATCCCATAATTGAATTTAATTTGAATCTTTTTACATTTTTTGATTAAAACAGATTCTAATTGATTGTTTGCCTCGGGAAACGTGGAGTGAAAGCCATCCATTGTCAAGAAAAGATCATTTATAGTCACTCATGCCTAGAAAAGCCTTATTACTCGGTTTAAATGCCTTTATAATCCCATTATTGAATTTATTTTGAATTTTTTTTACATTTTTTGATTAAAACAGATTGTAATTGATTGTTTACCTTGGGAAATATGAAGCGAAAGCCATCCATTGTCAAGGAAAGATCATTTATAGCCACTCATGTTTACAAAAGCCTTATTACTCGGTTTAAATGCCTTTATAATCCCATTATTGAATTTATTTTGAATTGTTTTTATACTTTTTGATTAAAACAGATTGTAATTGATTGTTTGCCGTGGGAAACATGGAGCGAAAGCCATCCATTGTCAAGAAAATATCATTTATAGCCACTCATGCCTAGAAAAGCCTTATTACTCGGTTTAAATGCCTTTATAATCCCATTATTGAATTTATTTTGAATTTTTTTTACATTTTTTGAATAAAACATATTGTAATTGATTGTTTGCCTCGGGAAACATGGAGCGAAAGCCATCCATTGTCAAGAAAAGATCATTTATAGCCACTCATGCCTAGAAAAGCCTTATTACTCGGTTTAAATGCCTTTATAATCCCATTATTGAATTTATTTTGAATTGTTTTTACATTTTTTGATTAAAACAGATTGTAATTGATTGTTTGCCTTGGGAAACATGGAGCGAAAACCATCCATTGTCAAGAAAAGATCATTTATAGTCACTCATGCCTAGAAAAGCCTTATTACTCGGTTTAAATGCCTTTATAATCCCATTATTGAATTTATTTTGAATTGTTTTTACATTTTTTGATTAAAACAGGTTGTAATTGATTGTTTGCCTCGGGAAACATGGAGCGAAAACCATCCATTGTCAAGAAAAGATCATTTATAGTCACTCATGCCTAGAAAAGCCTTATTACTCGGTTTAAATGCCTTTATAATCCCATTATTGAATTTAATTTGAATTTTTTTTACATTTTTTGATTAAAACATATTGTAATTTATTGTTTACCTCGGGAAACATGGAGCGAAAGCCATCCATAGTCAAGAAAAGTTTATTTATAGTCACTCATGCCTAGAAAAGCCTTAATACTCGTTTTAAATGCTTTTATAATCCCATAATTGAATTTAATTTGAATCTTTTTACATTTTTTGATTAAAACAGATTCTAATTGATTGTTTGCCTCGGGAAACGTGGAGTGAAAGCCATCCATTGTCAAGAAAAGATCATTTATAGTCACTCATGCCTAGAAAAGCCTTATTACTCGGTTTTATTGCCTTTATAATCCCATTATTGAATTTATTTTGAATTGTTTTTACATTTTTTGATTAAAACAGATTGTAATTGATTGTTTTCCTCGGGAAACATGGAGCGAAAGCCATCCATAGTGAAGAAAAGTTCATTTATAGTCACTTATGCCTAGCAAAGCCTTATTACTCGGTTTAAATGCCTTTATAATCCCATTATCGAATTTATTTTGAATTGTTTTTACACTTTTTGATTAAAACAGATTGTAATTGATTGTTTGCCTCGGGAAACATGGAGCGAAAGCCATCCATTGTCAAGAAAAGATCATTTATAGCCACTCATGCCTAGAAAAGCCTTATTACTCGGTTTAAATGCCTTTATAATCCCATTATTGAATTTATTTTGAACTGTTTTTACATTTTTTGATTGAAACAGGTTGTAATTGATTGTTTGCCTCGGGAAACATGGAGCGAAAACCATCCATTGTCAAGAAAAGATCATTTATAGTCACTCATGCCTAGCAAAGCCTTATTACTCGGTTTAAATGCCTTTATAATCCCATTATTGAATTTATTTTGAATTTTTTTTATATTTTTTGATTAAAACAGATTGCAATTGATTGTTTACCGTGGGAAACATGGAGCAAAAGCCATCCATTGTCAAGAAAAGATCATTTATAGTCACTCATGCCTAGAAAAGCCTTATTACTCGGTTTAAATGCCTTTATAATCCCATTATTGAATTTATTTTGAATTTTTTTTACATTTTTTGATTAAAACAGATTGTAATTGATTGTTTACCTTGGGAAATATGGAGCGAAAGCCATCCATTGTCAAGAAAGGATCATTTATAGTCACTCATGCCTAGAAAAGCCTTATTACTCGGTTTAAATGCCTTTATAATCCCATTATTGAATTTATTTTGAATTGTTTTTACATTTTTTTATTAAAACAGATTGTAATTGATTGTTTGCCTCGGGAAACATGGAGCGAAAGCCATCCATTGTCAAGAAAAGTTCATTTACAGTCACTCATGCCTAGAAAAGCCTTATTACTCGGTTTAAATGCGTTTATAATCCCATTATTGAAGTTATTTTGAATTGTTTTTATATTTTTTGATTAAAACATATTGTAATTGATTGTTTGCCTTAGGAAACATGGAGCGAAAGCCATCCATCGTCAAGAAAAGTTCATTTATAGTCACTCATGCCTAGAAAAGCCTTAATACTCGTTTTAAATGCTTTCATAATCCCATAATTGAATTTAATTTGAATCTTTTTACATTTTTTGATTAAAACAGATTCTAATTGATTGTTTGCCTCGGGAAACGTGGAGTGAAAGCCATCCATAGTCAAGAAAAGTTCATTTATAGTCACTCATGCCTAGAAAAGCCTTATTACTCGGTTTTATTGCCTTTATAATCCCATTATTGAATTTATTTTGAATTGTTTTTACATTTTTTGATTAAAACAGATTGTAATTGATTGTTTTCCTCGGGAAACATGGAGCGAAAGCCATCCGTAGTGAAGAAAAGTTCATTTATAGTCACTTATGCCTAGCAAAGCCTTATTACTCGGTTTAAATGCCTTTATAATCCCATTATCGAATTTATTTTGAATTGTTTTTACACTTTTTGATTAAAACAGATTGTAATTGATTGTTTGCCTCGGGAAACATGGAGCGAAAGCCATCCATTGTCAAGAAAAGATCATTTATAGCCACTCATGCCTAGAAAAGCCTTATTACTCAGTTTAAATGCCTTTATAATCCCATTATTGAATTTTTTTTGAATTTTTTTTATATTTTTTGATTAAAACAGATTGTAATTGATTGTTTGCCTCGGGAAACATGGAGCAAAACCCATCCATTGTCAAGAATAGATCATTTATAGTCACTCATGCCTAGAAAAGCCTTATTACTCGGTTTAAATGCTTTTATAATCCCATTATTGAATTTATTTTGAATTGTTTTTACATTTTTTGATTAAAACAGATTGTAATTGATTGTTTGCCTCGGGAAACATGGAGCAAAACCCATCCATTGTCAAGAATAGATCATTTATAGTCACTCATGCCTAGAAAAGCCTTATTACTCGGTTTAAATGCTTTTATAATCCCATTATTGAATTTATTTTGAATTGTTTTTACATTTTTTGATTAAAACAGGTTGTAATTGATTGTTTGCCTCGGGAAACATGGAGCGAAAACCATCCATTGTCAAGAAAAGATCATTTATAGTCACTCATGCCTAGCAAAGCCTTATTACTCGGTTTAAATGCCTTTATAATCCCATTATTGAATTTATTTTGAATTGTTTTTATATTTTTTGATTAAAACAGTTTGTAATTGATTGTTTGCCGTGGGAAACATGGAGCAAAACCCATCCATTGTCAAGAAAAGATCATTTATAGTCACTCATGCCTAGAAAAGCCTTATTACTCGGTTTAAATGCCTTTATAATCCCATTATTGAATTTATTTTGAATTTTTTTTACATTTTTTGATTAAAACAGATTGTAATTGATTGTTTACCTTGGGAAATATGAAGCGAAAGCCATCCATTGTCAAGAAAAGATCATTTATAGTCACTCATGCCTAGAAAAGCCTTATTACTCGGTTTAAATGCCTTTATAATCCCATTATTGAATTTATTTTGAATTGTTTTTACATTTTTTGATTAAAACAGATTGTAATTGATTGTTTGCCTCGGGAAACATGGAGCGAAAGCCATCCATTGTCAAGGAAAGATCATTTATAGCCACTCATGTTTAGAAAAGCCTTATTACTCGGTTTAAATGCCTTTATAATCCCATTATTGAATTTATTTTGAATTGTTTTTATACTTTTTGATTAAAACATATTGTAATTGATTGTTTGCCGTGGGAAACATGGAGCGAAAGCCATCCATTGTCAAGAAAAGATCATTTATAGCCACTCATGCCTAGAAAAGCCTTATTACTCGGTTTAAATGCCTTTATAATCCCTATATTGAATTTATTTTGAATTGTTTTTACATTTTTTGATTAAAACAGGTTGTAATTGATTGTTTGCCTCGGGAAACATGGAGCGAAAACCATCCATTGTCAAGAAAAGATCATTTATAGTCACTCATGCCTAGAAAAGCCTTATTACTCGGTTTAAATGCCTTTATAATACCATTATTGAATTTATTTTGAATTTTTTTTACATTTTTTGATTAAAACAGATTGTAATTGATTGTTTGCCTCGGGAAACATGGAGCGAAAGCCATCCATTGTCAAGAAAAGATCATTTATAGCCACTCATGCCTAGAAAAGCCTTATTACTCGGTTTAAATGCCTTTATAATCCCATTATTGAATTTATTTTGAATTGTTTTTACATTTTTTGATTAAAACAGATTGTAATTGATTGTTTGCCTCAGGAAACATGGAGCGAAAGCCATCCATTGTCAAGAAAAGATCATTTATAGTCACTCATGCCTAGAAAAGCCTTATTACTCGGTTTAAATGCCCTTATAATCCCATTATTGAATTTATTTTGAATTTTTTTTACATTTTTTGATTAAAACAGATTGTAATTGATTGTTGACCTCGGGAAACATGGAGCGAAAGCCATCCATTGTCAAGAAAAGTTCATTTATAGTCACTCATGCCTAGAAAAGCCTTATTACTCGGTTTAAATGCTTTTATAATCCCATTATTGAAGTTATTTTGAATTGTTTTTATATTTTTTGATTAAAACAGATTGTAATTGATTGTTTGCCTCGGGAAACATGGAGCGAAAGCCATCCATTGTCAAGAAAAGATCATTTATAGCCACTCATGCCTAGAAAAGCCTTATTACTCGGTTTAAATGCCTTTATAATCCCATTATTGAATTTATTTTGAATTGTTTTTACATTTTTTGATTAAAACAGAGTGTAATTGATTGTTTGCCTCAGGAAACATGGAGCGAAAGCCATCCATTGTCAAGAAAAGATCATTTATAGTCACTCATGCCTAGAAATCCTTATTACTCGGTTTAAATGCCTTTATAATCCCATTATTGAATTTATTTTGAATTTTTTTTACATTTTTTGATTAAAACAGATTGTAATTGATTGTTTGCCTCGGGAAACATGGAGCGAAAGCCATCCATTGTCAAGAAAAGATCATTTATAGCCACTTATGCCTAGAAAAGCCTTATTACTCGGTTTAAATGCCTTTATAATCCCATTATTGAATTTATTTTGAATTGTTTTTACATTTTTTGATTAAAACAGATTGTAATTGATTGTTTGCCTCAGGAAACATGGAGCGAAAGCCATCCATTGTCAAGAAAAGATCATTTATAGTCACTCATGCCTAGAAAAGCCTTATTACTCGGTTTAAATGCCTTTATAATCCCATTATTGAATTTATTTTGAATTTTTTTTATATTTTTTGATTAAAACAGATTGTAATTGATTGTTGACCTCGGGAAACATGGAGCGAAAGCCATCCATTGTCAAGAAAAGTTCATTTATAGTCACTCATGCCTAGAAAAGCCTTATTACTCGGTTTAAATGCCTTTATAATCCCATTATTGAATTTATTTTGAATTTTTTTTACATTTTTTGATTAAAACAGATTGTAATTGATTGTTTACCTTGGGAAATATGGAGCGAAAGCCATCCATTGTCAAGAAAGGATCATTTATAGTCACTCATGCCTAGAAAAGCCTTATTACTCGGTTTAAATGCCTTTATAATCCCATTATTGAATTTATTTTGAATTGTTTTTACATTTTTTTATTAAAACAGATTGTAATTGATTGTTTGCCTCGGGAAACATGGAGCGAAAGCCATCCATTGTCAAGAAAAGTTCATTTACAGTCACTCATGCCTAGAAAAGCCTTATTACTCGGTTTAAATGCGTTTATAATCCCATTATTGAAGTTATTTTGAATTGTTTTTATATTTTTTGATTAAAACATATTGTAATTGATTGTTTGCCTTAGGAAACATGGAGCGAAAGCCATCCATCGTCAAGAAAAGTTCATTTATAGTCACTCATGCCTAGAAAAGCCTTAATACTCGTTTTAAATGCTTTCATAATCCCATAATTGAATTTAATTTGAATCTATTTACATTTTTTGATTAAAACAGATTCTAATTGATTGTTTGCCTCGGGAAACGTGGAGTGAAAGCCATCCATAGTCAAGAAAAGTTCATTTATAGTCACTCATGCCTAGAAAAGCCTTATTACTCGGTTTTATTGCCTTTATAATCCCATTATTGAATTTATTTTGAATTGTTTTTACATTTTTTGATTAAAACAGATTGTAATTGATTGTTTTCCTCGGGAAACATGGAGCGAAAGCCATCCGTAGTGAAGAAAAGTTCATTTATAGTCACTTATGCCTAGCAAAGCCTTATTACTCGGTTTAAATGCCTTTATAATCCCATTATCGAATTTATTTTGAATTGTTTTTACACTTTTTGATTAAAACAGATTGTAATTGATTGTTTGCCTCGGGAAACATGGAGCGAAAGCCATCCATTGTCAAGAAAAGATCATTTATAGCCACTCATGCCTAGAAAAGCCTTATTACTCAGTTTAAATGCCTTTATAATCCCATTATTGAATTTTTTTTGAATTTTTTTTATATTTTTTGATTAAAACAGATTGTAATTGATTGTTTGCCTCGGGAAACATGGAGCAAAACCCATCCATTGTCAAGAATAGATCATTTATAGTCACTCATGCCTAGAAAAGCCTTATTACTCGGTTTAAATGCTTTTATAATCCCATTATTGAATTTATTTTGAATTGTTTTTACATTTTTTGATTAAAACAGATTGTAATTGATTGTTTGCCTCGGGAAACATGGAGCAAAACCCATCCATTGTCAAGAATAGATCATTTATAGTCACTCATGCCTAGAAAAGCCTTATTACTCGGTTTAAATGCTTTTATAATCCCATTATTGAATTTATTTTGAATTGTTTTTACATTTTTTGATTAAAACAGGTTGTAATTGATTGTTTGCCTCGGGAAACATGGAGCGAAAACCATCCATTGTCAAGAAAAGATCATTTATAGTCACTCATGCCTAGCAAAGCCTTATTACTCGGTTTAAATGCCTTTATAATCCCATTATTGAATTTATTTTGAATTGTTTTTATATTTTTTGATTAAAACAGTTTGTAATTGATTGTTTGCCGTGGGAAACATGGAGCAAAACCCATCCATTGTCAAGAAAAGATCATTTATAGTCACTCATGCCTAGAAAAGCCTTATTACTCGGTTTAAATGCCTTTATAATCCCATTATTGAATTTATTTTGAATTTTTTTTACATTTTTTGATTAAAACAGATTGTAATTGATTGTTTACCTTGGGAAATATGAAGCGAAAGCCATCCATTGTCAAGAAAAGATCATTTATAGTCACTCATGCCTAGAAAAGCCTTATTACTCGGTTTAAATGCCTTTATAATCCCATTATTGAATTTATTTTGAATTGTTTTTACATTTTTTGATTAAAACAGATTGTAATTGATTGTTTGCCTCGGGAAACATGGAGCGAAAGCCATCCATTGTCAAGGAAAGATCATTTATAGCCACTCATGTTTAGAAAAGCCTTATTACTCGGTTTAAATGCCTTTATAATCCCATTATTGAATTTATTTTGAATTGTTTTTATACTTTTTGATTAAAACAGATTGTAATTGATTGTTTGCCGTGGGAAACATGGAGCGAAAGCCATCCATTGTCAAGAAAAGATCATTTATAGCCACTCATGCCTAGAAAAGCCTTATTACTCGGTTTAAATGCCTTTATAATCCCTATATTGAATTTATTTTGAATTGTTTTTACATTTTTTGATTAAAACAGGTTGTAATTGATTGTTTGCCTCGGGAAACATGGAGCGAAAACCATCCATTGTCAAGAAAAGATCATTTATAGTCACTCATGCCTAGAAAAGCCTTATTACTCGGTTTAAATGCCTTTATAATACCATTATTGAATTTATTTTGAATTTTTTTTACATTTTTTGATTAAAACAGATTGTAATTGATTGTTTGCCTCGGGAAACATGGAGCGAAAGCCATCCATTGTCAAGAAAAGATCATTTATAGCCACTCATGCCTAGAAAAGCCTTATTACTCGGTTTAAATGCCTTTATAATCCCATTATTGAATTTATTTTGAATTGTTTTTACATTTTTTGATTAAAACAGATTGTAATTGATTGTTTGCCTCAGGAAACATGGAGCGAAAGCCATCCATTGTCAAGAAAAGATCATTTATAGTCACTCATGCCTAGAAAAGCCTTATTACTCGGTTTAAATGCCCTTATAATCCCATTATTGAATTTATTTTGAATTTTTTTTACATTTTTTGATTAAAACAGATTGTAATTGATTGTTGACCTCGGGAAACATGGAGCGAAAGCCATCCATTGTCAAGAAAAGTTCATTTATAGTCACTCATGCCTAGAAAAGCCTTGTTACTCGGTTTAAATGCTTTTATAATCCCATTATTGAAGTTATTTTGAATTGTTTTTATATTTTTTGATTAAAACAGATTGTAATTGATTGTTTGCCTCGGGAAACATGGAGCGAAAGCCATCCATTGTCAAGAAAAGATCATTTATAGCCACTCATGCCTAGAAAAGCCTTATTACTCGGTTTAAATGCCTTTATAATCCCATTATTGAATTTATTTTGAATTGTTTTTACATTTTTTGATTAAAACAGAGTGTAATTGATTGTTTGCCTCAGGAAACATGGAGCGAAAGCCATCCATTGTCAAGAAAAGATCATTTATAGTCACTCATGCCTAGAAATCCTTATTACTCGGTTTAAATGCCTTTATAATCCCATTATTGAATTTATTTTGAATTTTTTTTACATTTTTTGATTAAAACAGATTGTAATTGATTGTTTGCCTCGGGAAACATGGAGCGAAAGCCATCCATTGTCAAGAAAAGATCATTTATAGCCACTTATGCCTAGAAAAGCCTTATTACTCGGTTTAAATGCCTTTATAATCCCATTATTGAATTTATTTTGAATTGTTTTTACATTTTTTGATTAAAACAGATTGTAATTGATTGTTTGCCTCAGGAAACATGGAGCGAAAGCCATCCATTGTCAAGAAAAGATCATTTATAGTCACTCATGCCTAGAAAAGCCTTATTACTCGGTTTAAATGCCTTTATAATCCCATTATTGAATTTATTTTGAATTTTTTTTATATTTTTTGATTAAAACAGATTGTAATTGATTGTTGACCTCGGGAAACATGGAGCGAAAGCCATCCATTGTCAAGAAAAGTTCATTTATAGTCACTCATGCCTAGAAAAGCCTTATTACTCGGTTTAAATGCCTTTATAATCCCATTATTGAAGTTATTTTGAATTGTTTTTACATTTTTTGATTAAAACAGATTGTAATTGATTGTTTGCCTCAGGAAACATGGAGCGAAAGCCATCCATTGTCAAGAAAAGATCATTATAGTCACTCATGCCTAGAAAAGCCTTATTACTCGGTTTCAATGCCTTTATAATCCCATTATTGAATTTATTTTGAATTTTTTTTACATTTTTTGATTAAAACAGATTGTAATTGATTGTTTGCCTCGGGAAACATGGAGCGAAAGCCATCCATTGTCAAGAAAAGATCATTTATAGCCACTCATGCCTAGAAAAGCCTTATTACTCGGTTTAAATGCCTTTATAATCCCATTAT
Organism: Theobroma cacao; assembly: GCF_053813885.1. Taxonomy (NCBI): domain Eukaryota; kingdom Viridiplantae; phylum Streptophyta; class Magnoliopsida; order Malvales; family Malvaceae; genus Theobroma; species Theobroma cacao. The sequence goes on along the minus strand of NC_142645.1, from coordinate 27,049,230 downwards.
TGAAGTTATTTTGAATTGTTTTTATATTTTTTGATTAAAACAGATTGTAATTGATTGTTTGCCTTGGTAAACATGGAGCGAAAGCCATCCATCGTCAAGAAAAGTTCATTTATAGTCACTTATGCCTAGAAAAGCCTTAATACTCGTTTTAAATGCTTTTATAATCCCATAATTGAATTTAATTTGAATTTTTTTTACATTTTTTGATTAAAACAGATTGTAATTGATTGTTTACCTCGGGAAACATGGAGCGAAAGCCATCCATAGTCAAGAAAAGTTCATTGATAGTCACTTATGCCTAGCAAAGCCTTATTACTCGGTTTAAATGCCTTTATAATCCCATTATTGAATTTATTTTGAATTTTTTTTTACATTTTTTGATTAAAACTTATTGTAATTGATTGTTTGCCTCGGGAAACATGGAGCATAACCCATCCATTGTCAAGAATAGATCATTTATAGTCACTCATGCCTAGAAAAGCCTTATTACTCGGTTTAAATGCTTTTATAATCCCATTATTGAATTTATTTTGAATTGTTTTTACATTTTTTGATTAAAACAGATTGTAATTGATTGTTTGCCTCGGGAAACATGGAGCGAAAGCCATCCATTGTCAAGAAAAGTTCATTTACAGTCACTCATGCCTAGAAAAGCCTTATTACTCGGTTTAAATGCGTTTATAATCCCATTATTGAAGTTATTTTGAATTGTTTTTATATTTTTTATTAAAACATATTGTAATTGATTGTTTGCCTTGGGAAACATGGAGCGAAAGCCATCCATCGTCAAGAAAAGTTCATTTATAGTCACTCATGCCTAGAAAAGCCTTAATACTCGTTTTAAATGCTTTTATAATCCCATAATTGAATTTAATTTGAATCTTTTTACATTTTTTGATTAAAACAGATTCTAATTGATTGTTTGCCTCGGGAAACGTGGAGTGAAAGCCATCCATTGTCAAGAAAAGATCATTTATAGTCACTCATGCCTAGAAAAGCCTTATTACTCGGTTTTATTGCCTTTATAATCCCATTATTGAATTTATTTTGAATTGTTTTTACATTTTTTGATTAAAACAGATTGTAATTGATTGTTTTCCTCGGGAAACATGGAGCGAAAGCCATCCATAGTGAAGAAAAGTTCATTTATAGTCACTTATGCCTAGCAAAGCCTTATTACTCGGTTTAAATGCCTTTATAATCCCATTATCGAATTTATTTTGAATTGTTTTTACACTTTTTGATTAAAACAGATTGTAATTGATTGTTTGCCTCGGGAAACATGGAGCGAAAGCCATCCATTGTCAAGAAAAGATCATTTATAGCCACTCATGCCTAGAAAAGCCTTATTACTCGGTTTAAATGCCTTTATAATCCCATTATTGAATTTATTTTGAACTGTTTTTACATTTTTTGATTAAAACAGGTTGTAATTGATTGTTTGCCTCGGGAAACATGGAGCGAAAACCATCCATTGTCAAGAAAAGATCATTTATAGTCACTCATGCCTAGCAAAGCCTTATTACTCGGTTTAAATGCCTTTATAATCCCATTATTGAATTTATTTTGAATTTTTTTTATATTTTTTGATTAAAACAGATTGCAATTGATTGTTTGCCGTGGGAAACATGGAGCAAAAGCCATCCACTGTCAAGAAAAGATCATTTATAGTCACTCATGCCTAGAAAAGCCTTATTACTCGGTTTAAATGCCTTTATAATCCCATTATTGAATTTATTTTGAATTTTTTTTACATTTTTTGATTAAAACAGATTGTAATTGATTGTTTACCTTGGGAAATATGGAGCGAAAGCCATCCATTGTCAAGAAAAGATCATTTATAGTCACTCATGCCTAGAAAAGCCTTATTACACGGTTTAAATGCCTTTATAATCCCATTATTGAATTTATTTTGAATTGTTTTTACATTTTTTTATTAAAACAGATTGTAATTGATTGTTTGCCTCGGGAAACATGGAGCGAAAGCCATCCATTGCCAAGAAAAGTTCATTTACAGTCACTCATGCCTAGAAAAGCCTTATTACTCGGTTTAAATGCGTTTATAATCCCATTATTGAAGTTATTTTGAATTGTTTTTATATTTTTTGATTAAAACATATTGTAATTGATTGTTTGCCTTGGGAAACATGGAGCGAAAGCCATCCATCGTCAAGAAAAGTTCATTTATAGTCACTCATGCCTAGAAAAGCCTTAATACTCGTTTTAAATGCTTTTATAATCCCATAATTGAATTTAATTTGAATCTTTTTACATTTTTTGATTAAAACAGATTCTAATTGATTGTTTGCCTCGGGAAACGTGGAGTGAAAGCCATCCATAGTCAAGAAAAGTTCATTTATAGTCACTCATGCCTAGGAAAGCCTTATTACTCGGTTTTATTGCCTTTATAATCCCATTATTGAATTTATTTTGAATTGTTTTTACATTTTTTGATTAAAACAGATTGTAATTGATTGTTTTCCTCGGGAAACATGGAGCGAAAGCCATCCGTAGTGAAGAAAAGTTCATTTATAGTCACTTATGCCTAGAAAAGCCTTATTACTCAGTTTAAATGCCTTTATAATCCCATTATTGAATTTATTTTGAATTTTTTTTATATTTTTTGATTAAAACAGATTGTAATTGATTGTTTGCCTCGGGAAACATGGAGCAAAACCCATCAATTGTCAAGAATAGATCATTTATAGTCACTCATGCCTAGAAAAGCCTTATTACTCGGTTTAAATGCTTTTATAATCCCATTATTGAATTTATTTTGAATTGTTTTTACATTTTTTGATTAAAACAGATTGTAATTGATTGTTTGCCTCGGGAAACATGGAGCAAAACCCATCCATTGTCAAGAATAGATCATTTATAGTCACTCATGCCTAGAAAAGCCTTATTACTCGGTTTAAATGCTTTTATAATCCCATTATTGAATTTATTTTGAATTGTTTTTACATTTTTTGATTAAAACAGATTGTAATTGATTGTTTGCCTCGGGAAACATGGAGCGAAAGCCATCCATTGTCAAGAAAAGTTCATTTACAGTCACTCATTCCTAGAAAAGCCTTATTACTCGGTTTAAATGCGTTTATAATCCCATTATTGAAGTTATTTTGAATTGTTTTTATATTTTTTGATTAAAACATATTGTAATTGATTGTTTGCCTTGGGAAACATGGAGCGAAAGCCATCCATCGTCAAGAAAAGTTCATTTATAGTCACTCATGCCTAGAAAAGCCTTAATACTCGTTTTAAATGCTTTTATAATCCCATAATTGAATTTAATTTGAATTTTTTTTACATTTTTTGATTAAAACAGATTGTATTTGATTGTTTACCTCGGGAAACATGGAGCGAAAGCCATCCATAGTCAAGAAAAGTTCATTTATAGTCACTTATGCCTAGCAAAGCCTTATTACTCGGTTTAAATGCCTTTATAATCCCATTATTGAATTTATTTTGAATTTTTTTTTACATTTTTTGATTAACACTTATTGTAATTGATTGTTTGCCTCGGGAAACATGGAGCAAAACCCATCCATTGTCAAGAATAGATCATTTATAGTCACTCATGCCTAGAAAAGCCTTATTACTCGGTTTAAATGCTTTTATAATCCCATTATTGAATTTATTTTGAATTGTTTTTACATTTTTTGATTAAAACAGATTGTAATTGATTGTTTGCCTCGGGAAACATGGAGCGAAAGCCATCCATTGTCAAGAAAAGTTCATTTACAGTCACTCATTCCTAGAAAAGCCTTATTACTCGGTTTAAATGCGTTTATAATCCCATTATTGAAGTTATTTTGAATTGTTTTTATATTTTTTGATTAAAACATATTGTAATTGATTGTTTGCCTTGGGAAACATGGAGCGAAAGCCATCCATCGTCAAGAAAAGTTCATTTATAGTCACTCATGCCTAGAAAAGCCTTAATACTCGTTTTAAATGCTTTTATAATCCCATAATTGAATTTAATTTGAATCTTTTTACATTTTTTGATTAAAACAGATTCTAATTGATTGTTTGCCTCGGGAAACGTGGAGCGAAAGCCATCCATAGTCAAGAAAAGTTCATTTATAGTCACTCATGCCTAGAAAAGCCTTAATACTCGTTTTAAATGCTTTTATAATCCCATAATTGAATTTAATTTGAATTTTTTTTACATTTTTTGATTAAAACAGATTGTATTTGATTGTTTACCTCGGGAAACATGGAGCGAAAGCCATCCATAGTCAAGAAAAGTTCATTTATAGTCACTTATGCCTAGCAAAGCCTTATTACTCGGTTTAAATGCCTTTATAATCCCATTTTTGAATTTATTTTGAATTTTTTTTTACATTTTTTGATTAAAACTTATTGTAATTGATTGTTTGCCTCGGGAAACATGGAGCAAAACCCATCCATTGTCAAGAATAGATCATTTATAGTCACTCATGCCTAGAAAAGCCTTATTACTCGGTTTAAATGCTTTTATAATCCCATTATTGAATTTATTTTGAATTGTTTTTACATTTTTTGATTAAAACAGATTGTAATTGATTGTTTGCCTCGGGAAACATGGAGCGAAAGCCATCCATTGTCAAGAAAAGTTCATTTACAGTCACTCATTCCTAGAAAAGCCTTATTACTCGGTTTAAATGCGTTTATAATCCCATTATTGAAGTTATTTTGAATTGTTTTTATATTTTTTGATTAAAACATATTGTAATTGATTGTTTGCCTTGGGAAACATGGAGCGAAAGCCATCCATCGTCAAGAAAAGTTCATTTATAGTCACTCATGCCTAGAAAAGCCTTAATACTCGTTTTAAATGCTTTTATAATCCCATAATTGAATTTAATTTGAATCTTTTTACATTTTTTGATTAAAACAGATTGTATTTGATTGTTTACCTCGGGAAACATGGAGCGAAAGCCATCCATAGTCAAGAAAAGTTCATTTATAGTCACTTATGCCTAGCAAAGCCTTATTACTCGGTTTAAATGCCTTTATAATCCCATTATTGAATTTATTTTGAATTTTTTTTTACATTTTTTGATTAAAACTTATTGTAATTGATTGTTTGCCTCGGGAAACATGGAGCAAAACCCATCCATTGTCAAGAATAGATCATTTATAGTCACTCATGCCTAGAAAAGCCTTAGTACTCGGTTTAAATGCCTTTATAATCCCATTATTGAATTTATTTTGATTTTTTTTTACATTTTTTGATTAAAACAGATTGTAATTGATTGTTTACCTTGGGAAATATGGAGCGAAAGCCATCCATTGTCAAGAAAAGATCATTTATAGTCACTCATGCCTAGAAAAGCCTTATTACTCGGTTTAAATGCCTTTATAATCCCATTATTGAATTTATTTTGAATTGTTTTTACATTTTTTTATTAAAACAGATTGTAATTGATTGTTTGCCTCAGGAAACATGGAGCGAAAGCCATCCATTGTCAAGAAAAGATCATTTATAGCCACTCATGCCTAGAAAAGCCTTATTACTCGGTTTAAATGCCTTTATAATCCCATTATTGAATTTATTTTGAATTGTTTTTATATTTTTTGGTTAAAACAGATTGTAATTGATTGTTTGCCATGGGAAACATGGAGCGAAAGCCATCCATTGTCAAGAAAAGATCATTTATAGCCACTCATGCCTAGAAAAGCCTTATTTCTCGGTTTAAATGCCTTTATAATCCCATTATTGAATTTATTTTGAATTGTTTTTACATGTTTTGATTAAAACAGGTTGTAATTGATTGTTTGCCTCGGGAAAAATGGAGCGAAAGCCATCCATTGTCAAGAAAAGATCATTTATAGCCACTCATGCCTAGAAAAGCCTTATTACTCGATTTAAATGCCTTTATAATCCCATTATTGAATTTATTTTGAATTGTTTTTACATTTTTTGATTAAAACAGGTTGTAATTGATTGTTTGCCTCGGGAAACATGGAGCGAAAACCATCCATTGTCAAGAAAAGATCATTTATAGTCACTCATGCCTAGAAAAGCCTTATTACTCGGTTTAAATGCCTTTATAATCCCATTATTGAGTTCATTTTGAATTTTTTTTACATTTTTTGATTAAAATAGATTGTAATTGATTGTTTACGTTGGGAAATATGGAGCGAAAGCCATACATTGTCAAGAAAAGATCATTTTATAGTCACTCATGCCTAGAAAAGCCTTATTACTCGGTTTAAATGCCTTTATAATCCCATTATTGAATTTATTTTGAATTGTTTTATATTTTTTGATTAAAACAGATTGTAATTGATTGTTTGCCTTGGGAAACATGGAGCGAAAGCCATCCATTGTCAAGAAAAGTTCATTTACAGTCACTCATGCCTAGAAAAGCCTTATTACTCGGTTTAAATGCGTTTATAATCCCATTATTGAAGTTATTTTGAATTGTTTTCATATTTTTTGATTAAAACATATTGTAATTGATTGTTTGCCTTGGGAAACATGGAGCGAAAGCCATCCATCATCAAGAAAAGTTCATTTATAGTCACTCATGCCTAGAAAAGCCTTAATACTCGTTTTAAATGTTTTTATAATCCCATAATTGAATTTATTTTGAATTTTTTTACATTTTTTGATTAAAACATATTGTAATTGATTGTTTGCCTCGGGAAACATGGAGCGAAAGCCATCCATTGTCAAGAAAAGATCATTTATAGCCACTCATGCCTAGAAAAGCCTTATTACTTGGTTTAAATGCCTTTATAATCCCATTATTGAATTTATTTTGAATTGTTTTTACATTTTTTGATTAAAACAGATTGTAATTGATTGTTTGCCTTGGGAAACATGGAGCGAAAACCATCCATTGTCAAGAAAAGATCAGTTATAGTCACTCATGCCTAGAAAAGCCTTATTACTCGGTTTAAATGCCTTTATAATCCCATTATTGAATTTATTTTGAATTTTTTTTACATTTTTTGATTAAAATATATTGTAATTTATTGTTTACCTCGGGAAACATGGAGCGAAAGCCATCCATAGTCAAGAAAAGTTCATTTATAGTCACTTATGCCTAGCAAAGCCTTATTACTCGGTTTAAATGCCTTTATAATCCCATTATTGAATTTATTTTGAATATTTTTTTACATTTTTTGATTAAAACTTATTGTAATTGATTGTTTGCCTCGGGAAACATGGAGCAAAACCCATCCATTGTCAAGAATAGATCATTTATAGTCACTCATGCCTAGAAAAGCCTTATTACTCGGTTTAAATGCTTTTATAATCCCATTATTGAATTTATTTTGAATTGTTTTTACATTTTTTGATTAAAACAGATTGTAATTGATTGTTTGCCTCGGGAAACATGGAGCGAAAGCCATCCATTGTCAAGAAAAGTTCATTTACAGTCACTCATGCCTAGAAAAGCCTTATTACTCGGTTTAAATGCGTTTATAATCCCATTATTGAAGTTATTTTGAATTGTTTTTATATTTTTTGATTAAAACATATTGTAATTGATTGTTTGCCTTGGGAAACATGGAGTGAAAGCCATCCATCGTCAAGAAAAGTTCATTTATAGTCACTCATGCCTAGAAAAGCCTTAATACTCGTTTTAAATGCTTTTATAATCCCATAATTGAATTTAATTTGAATCTTTTTACATTTTTTGATTAAAACAGATTCTAATTGATTGTTTGCCTCGGGAAACGTGGAGTGAAAGCCATCCATTGTCAAGAAAAGATCATTTATAGTCACTCATGCCTAGAAAAGCCTTATTACTCGGTTTTATTGCCTTTATAATCCCATTATTGAATTTATTTTGAATTGTTTTTACATTTTTTGATTAAAACAGATTGTAATTGATTGTTTTCCTCGGGAAACATGGAGCGAAAGCCAGCCATAGTCAAGAAAAGTTCATTTATGGTCACCTATGCCTAGCAAAGCCTTATTACTCGGTTTAAATGCCTTTATAATCCCATTATCGAATTTATTTTGAATTGTTTTTACACTTTTTGATTAAAGCAGATTGTAATTGATTGTTTGCCTTGGGAAACATGGAGCGAAAGCCATCCATTGTCAAGAAAAGATCATTTATAGCCACTCATGCCTAGAAAAGCCTTATTACTCGGTTTAAATGCCTTTATAATCCCATTATTGAATTTATTTTGAATTGTTTTTACATTTTTTGATTAAAACAGGTTGTAATTGATTGTTTGCCTCGGGAAACATGGAGCGAAAGCCATCCATTGTCAAGAAAAGATCATTTATATTCACTCATGCCTAGCAAAGCCTTATTACTCGGTTTAAATGCCTTTATAATCCCATTATTGAATTTATTTTGAATTTTTTTTATATTTTTTGATTAAAACAGATTGTAATTGATTGTTTGCCGTGGGAAACATGGAGCAAAAGCCATCCATTGTCAAGAAAAGATCATTTATAGCCACTCATGCCTAGAAAAGCCTTATTTCTCGGTTTAAATGCCTTTATAATCCCATTATTGAATTTATTTTGAATTGTTTTTACATGTTTTGATTAAAACAGGTTGTAATTGATTGTTTGCCTCGGGAAACATGGAGCGAAAGCCATCCATTGTCAAGAAAAGATCATTTATAGCCACTCATGCCTAGAAAAGCCTTATTACTCGATTTAAATGCCTTTATAATCCCATTATTGAATTTATTTTGACTTGTTTTTACGTTTTTTGATTAAAACAGGTTGTAATTGATTGTTTGCCTCGGGAAACATGGAGCGAAAACCATCCATTGTCAAGAAAAGATCATTTATAGTCACTCATGCCTAGAAAAGCCTTATTACTCGGTTTAAATGCCTTTATAATCCCATTATTGAGTTCATTTTGAATTTTTTTTACATTTTTTGATTAAAATAGATTGTAATTGATTGTTTACCTTGGGAAATATGGAGCGAAAGCCATCCATTGTCAAGAAAAGTTCATTTATAGTCACTCATGCCTAGAAAAGCCTTATTACTCGGTTTAAATGCCTTTATAATCCCATTATTGAATTTATTTTGAATTGTTTTTACATTTTTTGATTAAAACAGATTGTAATTGATTGTTTACCTCGGGAAATATGGAGCGAAAGCCATCCATTGCCAAGAAAAGATCATTTATAGTCACTCATGCCTAGAAAAGCCTTATTACTCGGTTTAAATGCCTTTATAATCCCATTATTGAATTTATTTTGAATTGTTTTTACATTTTTTGATTAAAACAGATTGTAATTGATTGTTTGCCTCGGGAAACATGGAGCGAAAGCCATCCATTGTCAAGAAAAGATCATTTATACCCACTCATGCCTAGAAAAGCCTTATTACTCGGTTTAAATGTTTTTATAATCCATTATTGAATTTATTTTGAATTTTTTTTACTTTTTTTGATTAAAACAGATTGTAATTGATTGTTTGCCATGGGAAACATGGAGCGAAAGCCATCCATTGTCAAGAAAAGATCATTTATACCCACTCATGCCTAGAAAAGCCTTCTTACTCGGTTTAAATGCCTTTATAATCCCATTATTGAATTTATTTTGAATTGTTTTTACATTTTTTGATTAAAACAGATTGTAATTGATTGTTTGCCTCGGGAAACATGGAGCGAAAACCATCCATTGTCAAGAAAAGATCATTTATAGTCACTCATGCCTAGAAAAGCCTTATTACTCGGTTTAAATGCCTTTATAATCCCATTATTGAATTTATTTTGAATTGTTTTTATATTTTTTGATTAAAACATATTGTAATTGATTGTTTGTCGTGGGAAACATGGAGCGAAAGCCATCCATTGTCAAGAAAAGATCATTTATAGTCACTCATGCCTAGAAAAGCCTTATTACTCGGTTTAAATGCCTTTATAATCCCATTATTGAATTTATTTTGAATTTTTTTTACATTTTTTGATTAAAACAGATTGTAATTGATTGTTTACCTCGGGAAACATGGAGCGAAAGCCATCCATAGTCAAGAAAAGTTCATTTATAGTCACTTATGCCTAGCAAAGCCTTATTACTCGGTTTAAATGCCTTTATAATCCTATTATTGAATTTATTTTGAATTTTTTTTACATTTTTTGATTAAAACAGATTGTAATTGATTGTTTGCATCGGGAAACATGGAGCAAAACCCATCCATTGTCAAGACTAGATCATTTATAGTAACTCATGCCTAGAAAAGCCTTATTACTCGGTTTAAATGCTTTTATAATCCCATTATTGAATTTATTTTGAATTTTTTTTACATTTTTTGATTAAAACAGATTGTAATTGATTGTTTACCTCGGGAAACATAGAGCGAAAGCCATCCATAGTCAAGAAAAGTTCATTTACAGTCACTTATGCCTAGCAAAGCCTTATTACTCGGTTTAAATGCCTTTATAATCCCATTATTGAATTTATTTTGAATTTTTTTTACATTTTTTGATTAAAACATATTGTAAATGATTGTTTGTTTCGGGAAACATGGACCAAAACCCATCCATTGTCAAGAATAGATCATTTATAGTCACTCATGCCTAGAAAAGCCTTATTAGTTGGTTTAAATGCTTTTATAATCCCATTATTGAATTTATTTTGAATTGTTTTTACATTTTTTGATTAAAACAGATTGTAATTGATTGTTTGCCTCGGGAAACATGGAGCGAAAGCCATCCATTGTCAAGAAAAGTTCATTTATAGTCACTCATGCCTAGAAAAGCCTTATTACTCGGTTTAAATGCCTTTATAATCCCATTATTGAATTTATTTTGAATTGTTTTTACATTTTTTGATTAAAACAGATTGTAATTGATTGTTTACCTCGGGAAATATGGAGCGAAAGCCATCCATTGCCAAGAAAAGATCATTTATAGTCACTCATGCCTAGAAAAGCCTTATTACTCGGTTTAAATGCCTTTATAATCCCATTATTGAATTTATTTTGAATTGTTTTTACATTTTTTGATTAAAACAGATTGTAATTGATTGTTTGCCTCGGGAAACATGGAGCGAAAGCCATCCATTGTCAAGAAAAGATCATTTATACCCACTCATGCCTAGAAAAGCCTTATTACTCGGTTTAAATGTTTTTATAATCCATTATTGAATTTATTTTGAATTTTTTTTACTTTTTTTGATTAAAACAGATTGTAATTGATTGTTTGCCATGGGAAACATGGAGCGAAAGCCATCCATTGTCAAGAAAAGATCATTTATACCCACTCATGCCTAGAAAAGCCTTCTTACTCGGTTTAAATGCCTTTATAATCCCATTATTGAATTTATTTTGAATTGTTTTTACATTTTTTGATTAAAACAGATTGTAATTGATTGTTTGCCTCGGGAAACATGGAGCGAAAACCATCCATTGTCAAGAAAAGATCATTTATAGTCACTCATGCCTAGAAAAGCCTTATTACTCGGTTTAAATGCCTTTATAATCCCATTATTGAATTTATTTTGAATTGTTTTTATATTTTTTGATTAAAACATATTGTAATTGATTGTTTGTCGTGGGAAACATGGAGCGAAAGCCATCCATTGTCAAGAAAAGATCATTTATAGTCACTCATGCCTAGAAAAGCCTTATTACTCGGTTTAAATGCCTTTATAATCCCATTATTGAATTTATTTTGAATTTTTTTTACATTTTTTGATTAAAACAGATTGTAATTGATTGTTTACCTCGGGAAACATGGAGCGAAAGCCATCCATAGTCAAGAAAAGTTCATTTATAGTCACTTATGCCTAGCAAAGCCTTATTACTCGGTTTAAATGCCTTTATAATCCTATTATTGAATTTATTTTGAATTTTTTTTACATTTTTTGATTAAAACAGATTGTAATTGATTGTTTGCATCGGGAAACATGGAGCAAAACCCATCCATTGTCAAGACTAGATCATTTATAGTAACTCATGCCTAGAAAAGCCTTATTACTCGGTTTAAATGCTTTTATAATCCCATTATTGAATTTATTTTGAATTTTTTTTACATTTTTGGATTAAAACAGATTGTAATTGATTGTTTGCCTCAGGAAACATGGAGCGAAAGCCATCCATAGTCAAGAAAAGTTCATTTATAGTCACTTATACCTAGCAAAGCCTTATTACTCGATTTAAATGCCTTTATAATCCCATTATTAAATTTATTTTGAATTGTTTTTACATTTTTTGATTAAAACAGATTGTAATTGATTGTTTACCTCGGGAAATATGGAGCGAAAGCCATCCATTGCCAAGAAAAGATCATTTATAGTCACTCATGCCTAGAAAAGCCTTATTACTCGGTTTAAATGCCTTTATAATCCCATTATTGAATTTATTTTGAATTGTTTTTACATTTTTTGATTAAAACAGATTGTAATTGATTGTTTGCCTCGGGAAACATGGAGCGAAAGCCATCCATTGTCAAGAAAAGATCCTTTATATCCACTCATGCCTAGAAAAGCCTTATTACTCGGTTTAAATGCCTTTATAATCCCATTATTGAATTTATTTTGAATTGTTTTTACATTTTTTGATTAAAACAGATTGTAATTGATTGTTTGCCTCAGGAAACATGGAGCGAAAGCCATCCATTGTCAAGAAAAGATCATTTATAGTCACTCATGCCTAGAAAAGCCTTATTACTCGGTTTAAATGCCTTTATAATCCCATTATTGAATTTATTTTGAATTTTTTTTACATTTTTTGATTAATACAGAATGTAATTGATTGTTTACCTCGGGAAACATGGAGCGAAAGCCATCCATTGTCAAGAAAAGATTATTTATAGTCACTCATGCCTAGAAAAGCCTTATTACTCGGTTTAAATGCCTTTATAATCCCATTATTGAATTTATTTTGAATTTTTTTTACATTTTTTGATTAAAACAGATTGTAATTGAATTTTTGCCTCGGGAAGCATGGAGCGAAAGCCATCCATTGTCAAGAAAAGATCATTTATAGCCACTCATGCCTAGAACAGCCTTATTACTCGGTTTAAATGCCTTTATAATCCCATTATTGAATTTATTTTGAATTGTTTTTACATTTTTTGATTAAAACAGATTGTATTTGATTGTTTGCCTCAGGAAACATGGAGCGAAAGCCATCCATTGTCAAGAAAAGATCAATTATAGCCACTCATGCCTAGAAAAGCCTTTTACTCGGTTTAAATGCCTTTATAATCCCATTATTGAATTTATTTTGAATTTTTTTTACATTTTTTGATTAAAACATATTGTAATTGATTGTTTACCTCGGGAAACATGGAGCGAAAGCCATCCATTGTCAAGAAAAGATCATTTATAGTCACTCATGCCTAGAAAAGCCTTATTACTCGGTTTAAATGCCTTTATAATCCCATTATTGAATTTATTTTGAATTTTTTTTACATTTTTTGATTAAAACAGATTGTAATTGATTGTTTACCTCGGGAAACATGGAGCGAAAGCCATCCATTGTCAAGAAAAGATCGTTTATAGTCACTCATGCCCAGAAAAGCCTTATTACTTAGTTTAAATGCCTTTATAATCCCATTATTGAATTTATTTTGAATTGTTTTTACATTTTTGATTAAAACAGTATGTAATTGATTGTTTGCCTCGTGAAATATGGAGCGAAAGCCATCCATTGTCAAGAAAAGATCATTTATAGTCACTCATGCCTAGAAAAGCCTTATTACTCGGTTTAAATGCCTTTATAATCCCATTATTGAATTTATTTTGAATTGTTTTTACATTTTTTGATTAAAACAGATTGTAATTGATTGTTTGCCTCGGGAAACATGAAGTGAAAACCATCCATTGTCAAGAAAAGGTCATTTATAGTCACTCATGCCTAGAAAAGCCTTATTACTCGGTTTAAATGCCTTTATAATCCCATTATTGAATTTATTTTGAATTTTTTTTACATTTTTTGATTAAAACAGATTGTAATTGATTGTTTGCCTTGGGAAACATGGAGCGAAAGCCATCCATAGTCAAGAAAAGTTCATTTATAGTCACTTATGCCTAGCAAAGCCTTATTACTCGGTTTAAATGCCTTTATAATCCCATTATTGAATTTATTTTGAATTGTTTTTACATTTTTTGATTAAAACAGATTGTAATTGATTTTTTGCCGTGGGAAACATGGAGCGAAAGCCATCCATTGTCAAGAAAAGATCATTTATAGTCACTCATGCCTAGAAAAGCCTTTTTAGTCGGTTTAAATGCCTTTATAATCCCATTATTGAATTTATTTTGAATTGTTTTTATATTTTTTGGTTAAAACAGATTGTAATTGATTGTTTGCCATGGGAAACATGGAGCGAAAGCCATCCATTGTCAAGAAAAGATCATTTATAGCCACTCATGCCTAGAAAAGCCTTATTACTCGATTTAAATGCCTTTATAATCCCATTATTGAATTTATTTTGACTTGTTTTTACATTTTTTGATTAAAACAGGTTGTAATTGATTGTTTGCCTCGGGAAACATGGAGCGAAAGCCATCCATAGTCAAGAAAAGTTCATTTACAGTCACTTATGCCTAGCAAAGCCTTATTACTCGGTTTCAATGCCTTTATAATCCCATTATTGAATTTATTTTGAATTTTTTTTTACATTTTTTGATTAAAACATATTGTAATTGATTGTTTGCCTCGGGAAACATGGAGCAAAACCCATCCATTTTTAAGAATAGATCATTTATAGTCACTCATGCCTAGAAAAGCCTTATTACTCGGTTTAAATGCTTTTATAATCCCATTATTGAATTTATTTTGAATTGTTTTTACATTTTTTGATTAAAACAGATTGTAATTGATTGTTTGCCTCGGGAAACATGGAGCGAAAGCCATCCATTGTCAAGAAAAGTTCATTTACAGTCATTCATGCCTAGAAAAGCCTTATTACTCGGTTTAAATGCCTTTATAATCCCATTATTGAAGTTATTTTGAATTGTTTTTATATTTTTTGATTAAAACAGATTGTAATTGATTGTTTGCCTTGGGAAACATGGAGCGAAAGCCATCCATCGTCAAGAAAAGTTCATTTATAGTCACTCATGCCTAGAAAAGCCTTAATACTCGTTTTAAATGCTTTTATAATCCCATAATTGAATTTAATTTGAATCTTTTTACATTTTTTGATTAAAACAGATTCTAATTGATTGTTTGCCTCGGGAAACGTGGAGTGAAAGCCATCCATTGTCAAGAAAAGATCATTTATAGTCACTCATGCCTACAAAAGCCTTATTACTCGGTTTAAATGCCTTTATAATCCCATTATTGAATTTATTTTGAATTGTTTTTACATTTTTTGATTAAAACAGATTGTAATTGATTGTTTTCCTCGAGAAACATGGAGCGAAAGCCATCCATAGTCAAGAAAAGTTCATTTATAGTCACTTATGCCTAGCAAAGCCTTATTACTCGGTTTAAATGCCTTTATAATCCCATTATCGAATTTATTTTGAATTGTTTTCACATTTTTTGATTAAAACAGATTGTAACTGATTGTTTGCCTCAGGAAACATGGAGCGAAAGCAATCCATTGTCAAGAAAAGATCATTTATAGCCACTCATGCCTAGAAAAGCCTTATTACTCGGTTTAAATGCCTTTATAATCCCTATATTGAATTTATTTTGAATTGTTTTTACATTTTTTGATTAAAACAGGTTGTAATTGATTGTTTGCCTCGGGAAACATGAGGCGAAAACCATCCATTGTCAAGAAAAGATCATTTATAGTCACTCATGCCTAGAAAAGCCTTATTACTCGGTTTAAATGCCTTTATAATCCCATTATTGAATTTATTTTGATTTTTTTTTACATTTTTTGATTAAAACAGATTGTAATTGATTGTTTGCCTCGGGAAACATGGAGCGAAGGCCATCCATTGTCAAGAAAAGATCATTTATAGCCACTCATGCCTAGAAAAGCCTTATTACTCAGTTTAAATGCCTTTATAATCCCATTATTGAATTTATTTTGAATTGTTTTTACATTTTTTGATTAAAACAGATTGTAATTGATTGTTTGCCTCAGGAAACATGGAGCGAAAGCCATCCATTGTCAAGAAAAGATCATTTATAGTCACTCATGCCTAGAAAAGCCTTATTACTCGGTTTAAATGCCTTTATAATCCCATTATTGAATTTATTTTGAATTTTTTTTATATTTTTTGATTAAAACAGATTGTAATTGATTGTTGACCTCGGGAAACATGGAGCGAAAGCCATCCATTGTCAAGAAAAGTTCATTTATAGTCACTCATGCCTAGAAAAGCCTTATTACTCGGTTTAAATGCCTTTATAATCCCATTATTGAATTTATTTTGAATTGTTTTTACATTTTTTGATTAAAACAGATTGTAATTGATTTTTTGCCGTGGGAAACATGGAGCGAAAGCCATCCATTGTCAAGAAAAGATCATTTATAGTCACTCATGCCTAGAAAAGCCTTTTTAGTCGGTTTAAATGCCTTTATAATCCCATTATTGAATTTATTTTGAATTGTTTTTATATTTTTTGGTTAAAACAGATTGTAATTGATTGTTTGCCATGGGAAACATGGAGCGAAAGCCATCCATTGTCAAGAAAAGATCATTTATAGCCACTCAAGCCTAGAAAAGCCTTATTTCTCGGTTTAAATGCCTTTATAATCCCATTATTGAATTTATTTTGAATTGTTTTTACATGTTTTGATTAAAACAGGTTGTAATTGATTGTTTGCCTCGGGAAACATGGAGCGAAAGCCATCCATTGTCAAGAAAAGATCATTTATAGCCACTCATGCCTAGAAAAGCCTTATTACTCAGTTTAAATGCCTTTATAATCCCATTATTGAATTTATTTTGAATTGTTTTTACATTTTTTGATTAAAACAGATTGTAATTGATTGTTTGCCTCAGGAAACATGGAGCGAAAGCCATCCATTGTCAAGAAAAGATCATTTATAGTCACTCATGCCTAGAAAAGCCTTATTACTCGGTTTAAATGCCTTTATAATCCCATTATTGAATTTATTTTGAATTTGTTTTACATTTTTTGATTAAAACAGATTGTAATTGATTGTTGACCTCGGGAAACATGGAGCGAAAGCCATCCATTGTCAAGAAAAGTTCATTTATAGTCACTCATGCCTAGAAAAGCCTTATTACTCGGTTTAAATGCTTTTATAATCCCATTATTGAAGTTATTTTGAATTGTTTTTATATTTTTTGATTAAAACAGATTGTAATTGATTGTTTGCCTCGGGAAACATGGAGCGAAAGCCATCCATTGTCAAGAAAAGATCATTTCTAGCCACTCATGCCTAGAAAAGCCTTATTACTCGGTTTAAATGCCTTTATAATCCCATTATTGAATTTATTTTGAATTGTTTTTACATTTTTTTATTAAAACAGATTGTAATTGATTGTTTGCCTCAGGAAACATGGAGCGAAAGCCATCCATTGTCAAGAAAAGATCATTTATAGTCACTCATGCCTAGAAAGGCCTTATTACTCGGTTTAAATGCCTTTATAATCCCATTATTGAATTTATTTTGAATTTTTTTTACATTTTTTTATTAAAACAGATTGTAATTGATTGTTTACCTCGGGAAACATGGAGCGAAAGCCATCCATTGTCAAGAAAAGATCATTTATAGCCACTCATGCCTAGAAAAGCCTTATTACTCGGTTTAAATGCCTTTATAATCCCATTATTGAATTTATTTTGAATTGTTTTTATATTTTTTGGTTAAAACAGATTGTAATTGATTGTTTGCCATGGGAAACATGGAGCGAAAGCCATCCATTGTCAAGAAAAGTTCATTTATAGCCACTCATGCATAGAAAAGCCTTATTTCTCAGTTTAAATGCCTTTATAATCCCATTATTGAATTTATTTTGAATTGTTTTTACATGTTTTGATTAAAACAGGTTGTAATTGATTGTTTGCCTCGGGAAACATGGAGCGAAAGCCATCCATTGTCAAGAAAAGATCATTTATAGCCACTCATGCATAGAAAAGCCTTATTTCTCGGTTTAAATGCCTTTATAATCCCATTATTGAATTTATTTTGAATTGTTTTTACATGTTTTGATTAAAACAGATTGCAATTGATTGTTTGCCGTGGGAAACATGGAGCAAAAGCCATCCATTGTCAAGAAAAGATCATTTATAGTCACTCATGCCTAGAAAAGCCTTATTACTCGGTTTAAATGCCTTTATAATCCCATTATTGAATTTATTTTGAATTTTTTTTACATTTTTTGATTAAAACAGATTGTAATTGATTGTTTACCTTGGGAAATATGGAGCGAAAGCCATCCATTGTCAAGAAAAGATCATTTATAGTCACTCATGCCTAGAAAAGCCTTATTACTCGGTTTAAATGCGTTTATAATCCCATTATTGAAGTTATTTTGAATTGTTTTTATAGTTTTTGATTAAAACATATTGTAATTGATTGTTTGCCTTGGGAAACATGGAGCGAAAGCCATCCATCGTCAAGAAAAGTTCATTTATAGTCACTCATGCCTAGAAAAGCCTTAATACTCGTTTTAAATGCTTTTATAATCCCACAATTGAATTTAATTTGAATCTTTTTACATTTTTTGATTAAAACAGATTCTAATTGATTGTTTGCCTCGGGAAACGTGGAGTGAAAGCCATCCATTGTCAAGAAAAGATCATTTATAGTCACTCATGCCTAGAAAAGCCTTATTACTCGGTTTTATTGCCTTTATAATCCCATTATTGAATTTATTTTGAATTGTTTTTACATTTTTTGATTAAAACAGATTGTAATCGATTGTTTTCCTCGGGAAACATGGAGCGAAAGCCATCCATAGTCAAGAAAAGTTCATTTATAGTCACTTATGCCTAGCAAAGCCTTTTTACTCGGTTTAAATGCCTTTATAATCCCATTATCGAATTTATTTTGAATTTTTTTTACACTTTTTGATTAAAACAGATTGTAATTGATTGTTTGCCTCGGGAAACATGGAGCGAAAGCCATCCATTGTCAAGAAAAGATCATTTATAGCCACTCATGCCTAGAAAAGCCTTATTACTCGGTTTAAATGCCTTTATAATCCCATTATTGAATTTATTTTGAATTGTTTTTACATTTTTTGATTAAAACAGGTTGTAATTGATTGTTTGCCTCGGGAAACATGGAGCGAAAACCATCCATTGTCAAGAAAAGATCATTTATAGTCACTCATGCCTAGCAAAGCCTTATTACTCGGTTTAAATGCCTTTATAATCCCATTATTGAATTTATTTTGAATTGTTTTTATATTTTTTGATTAAAACAGATTGTAATTGATTGTTTGCCGTGGGAAACATGGAGCAAAAGCCATCCATTGTCAAGAAAAGATCATTTATAGTCACTCATGCCTAGAAAAGCCTTATTACTCGGTTTAAATGCCTTTATAATCCCATTATTGAATTTATTTTGAATTTTTTTTACATTTTTTGATTAAAACAGATTGTAATTGATTGTTTACCTTGGGAAATATGGAGCGAAAGCCATCCATTGTCAAGAAAAGATCATTTATAGTCACTCATGCCTAGAAAAGCCTTATTACTCGGTTTAAATGCCTTTATAATCCCATTATTGAATTTATTTTGAATTGTTTTTACATTTTTTTATTAAAACAGATTGTAATTGATTGTTTGCCTCGGGAAACATGGAGCGAAAGCCATCCATTGTCAAGAAAAGATCATTTATAGCCACTCATGCCTAGAAAAGCCTTATTACTCGGTTTAAATGCCTTTATAATCCCATTATTGAATTTATTTTGAATTGTTTTTATATTTTTTGGTTAAAACAGATTGTAATTGATTGTTTGCCATGGGAAACATGGAGCGAAAGCCATCCATTGTCAAGAAAAGATCATTTATAGCCACTCATGCATAGAAAAGCCTTATTTCTCGGTTTAAATGCCTTTATAATCCCATTATTCAATTTATTTTGAATTGTTTTTACATGTTTTGATTAAAACAGGTTGTAATTGATTGTTTGACTCGGGAAACATGGAGCGAAAGCCATCCATTGTCAAGAAAAGATCATTTATAGCCACTCATGCCTAGAAAAGCCTTATTACTCAGTTTAAATGCCTTTATAATCCCATTATTGAATTTATTTTGAATTGTTTTCACATTTTTTGATTAAAACAGATTGTAATTGATTGTTTGCCTCAGGAAACATGGAGCGAAAGCCATCCATTGTCAAGAAAAGATCATTTATAGTCACTCATGCCTAGAAAAGCCTTATTACTCGGTTTAAATGCCTTTATAATCCCATTATTGAATTTATTTTGAATTTTTTTTACATTTTTTGATTAAAACAGATTGTAATTGATTGTTGACCTCGGGAAACATGGAGCGAAAGCCATCCATTGTCAAGAAAAGTTCATTTATAGTCACTCATGCCTAGAAAAGCCTTATTACTCGGTTTAAATGCTTTTATAATCCCATTATTGAAGTTATTTTGAATTGTTTTTATATTTTTTGATTAAAACAGATTGTAATTGATTGTTTGCCTCGGGAAACATGGAGCGAAAGCCATCCATTGTCAAGAAAAGATCATTTCTAGCCACTCATGCCTAGAAAAGCCTTATTACTCGGTTTAAATGCCTTTATAATCCCATTATTGAATTTATTTTGAATTGTTTTTACATTTTTTGATTAAAACAGATTGTAATTGATTGTTTGCCTCAGGAAACATGGAGCGAAAGCCATCCATTGTCAAGAAAAGATCATTTATAGTCACTCATGCCTAGAAAAGCCTTATTACTCGGTTTAAATGCCTTTATAATCCCATTGTTGAATTTATTTTGAATTTTTTTTACATTTTTTTATTAAAACAGATTGTAATTGATTGTTTGCCTCGGGAAACATGGAGCGAAAGCCATCCATTGTCAAGAAAAGATCATTTATAGCCACTCATGCCTAGAAAAGCCTTATTACTCGGTTTAAATGCATTTATAATCCCATTATTGAATTTATTTTGAATTGTTTTTACATTTTTTGATTAAAACAGATTGTAATCGATTGTTTTCCTCGGGAAACATGGAGCGAAAGCCATCCATAGTCAAGAAAAGTTCATTTATAGTCACTTATGCCTAGCAAAGCCTTATTACTCGGTTTAAATGCCTTTATAATCACATTATCGAATTTATTTTGAATTGTTTTTACACTTTTTAATTAAAACAGATTGTAATTGATTGTTTGCCTCGGGAAACATGGAGCGAAAGCCATCCATTGTCAAGAAAAGATCATTTATAGCCACTCATGCCTAGAAAAGCCTTTTTACTCGGTTTAAATGCCTTTATAATCCCATTATTGAATTTATTTTGAATTGTTTTTACATTTTTTGATTAAAACAGGTTGTAATTGATTGTTTGCCTCGGGAAACATGGAGCGAAAACCATCCATTGTCAAGAAAAGATCATTTATAGTCACTCATGCCTAGCAAAGCCTTATTACTCGGTTTAAATGCCTTTATAATCCCATTATTGAATTTATTTTGAATTGTTTTTATATTTTTTGATTAAAACAGATTGTAATTGATTGTTTGCCGTGGGAAACATGGAGCAAAAGCCATCCATTGTCAAGAAAAGATCATTTATAGTCACTCATGCCTAGAAAAGACTTATTACTCGGTTTAAATGCCATTATAATCCCATTATTGAATTTATTTTGAATTTTTTTTACATTTTTTGATTAAAACAGATTGTAATTGATTGTTTACCTTGGGAAATATGGAGCGAAAGCCATCCATTGTCAAGAAAAGATCATTTATAGTCACTCATGCCTAGAAAAGCCTTATTACTCGGTTTAAATGCCTTTATAATCCCATTATTGAATTTATTTTGAATTGTTTTTACATTTTTTGATTAAAACAGATTGTAATTGATTGTTTGCCTCGGGAAACATGGAGCGAAAGCCATCCATTGTCAAGAAAAGATCATTTATAGCCACTCATGCCTAGAAAAGCCTTATTACTCGGTTTAAATGCCTTTATAATCCCATTATTGAATTTATTTTGAATTGTTTTTACATTTTTTGATTAAAACAGATTGTAATCGATTGTTTTCCTCGGGAAACATGGAGCGAAAGCCATCCATAGTCAAGAAAAGTTCATTTATAGTCACTTATGCCTAGCAAAGCCTTATTACTCGGTTTAAATGCCTTTATAATCCCATTATCGAATTTATTTTGAATTGTTTTTACACTTTTTGATTAAAACAGATTGTAATTGATTGTTTGCCGTGGGAAACATGGAGCAAAAGCCATCCATTGTCAAGAAAAGATCATTTATAGTCACTCATGCCTAGAAAAGCCTTATTACTCGGTTTAAATGCCATTATAATCCCATTATTGAATTTATTTTGAATTTTTTTTACATTTTTTGATTAAAACAGATTGTAATTGATTGTTTACCTTGGGAAATATGGAGCGAAAGCCATCCATTGTCAAGAAAAGATCATTTATAGTCACTCATGCCTAGAAAAGCCTTATTACTCGGTTTAAATGCCTTTATAATCCCATTATTGAATTTATTTTGAATTGTTTTTACATTTTTTTATTAAAACAGATTGTAATTGATTGTTTGCCTCGGGAAACATGGAGCGAAAGCCATCCATTGTCAAGAAAAGATCATTTATAGCCACTCATGCCTAGAAAAGCCTTATTACTCGGTTTAAATGCCTTTATAATCCCATTATTGAATTTATTTTGAATTGTTTTTATATTTTTTGGTTAAAACAGATTGTAATTGATTGTTTGCCATGGGAAACATGGAGCGAAAGCCATCCATTGTCAAGAAAAGATCATTTATAGCCACTCATGCATAGAAAAGCCTTATTTCTCGGTTTAAATGCCTTTATAATCCCATTATTGAATTTATTTTGAATTGTTTTTACATGTTTTGATTAAAACAGGTTGTAATTGATTGTTTGCCTCGAGAAACATGGAGCGAAAGCCATCCATTGTCAAGAAAAGATCATTTATAGCCACTCATGCCTAGAAAAGCCTTATTACTCGATTTAAATGCCTTTATAATCCCATTATTGAATTTATTTTGAATTGTTTTTACATTTTTGATTAAAACAGGTTGTAATTGATTGTTTGCCTCGGGAAACATGGAGCGAAAACCATCCATTGTCAAGAAAAGATCATTTATAGTCACTCATGCCTAGAAAAGCCTTATTACTCGGTTTAAATGCCTTTATAATCCCATTATTGAGTTCATTTTGAATTTTTTTTACATTTTTTGATTAAAATAGATTGTAATTGATTGTTTACCTTGGGAAATATGGAGCAAAAGCCATCCATTGTCAGGAAAAGATCATTTTATAGTCACTCATGCCTAGAAAAGCCTTATTACTCGGTTTAAATGCCTTTATAATCCCATTATTGAAGTTATTTTGAATTGTTTTTATATTTTTTGATTAAAACAGATTGTAATTGATTGTTTGCCTTGGTAAACATGGAGCGAAAGCCATCCATCGTCAAGAAAAGTTCATTTATAGTCACTCATGCCTAGAAAAGCCTTAATACTCGTTTTAAATGCTTTTATAATCCCATAATTGAATTTAATTTGAATTGTTTTTACATTTTTTGAATAAAACAGATTGTAATTGATTGTTTGCCTCAGGAAACATGGAGCGAAAGCCATCCATTGTCAAGAAAAGATCATTTATAGTCACTCATGCCTAGAAAAGCCTTATTACTCGGTTTAAATGCCTTTATAATCCCATTATTGAATTTATTTTGAATTTTTTTTACATTTTTTGATTAAAACAGATTGTAATTGATTGTTTGCCTCGGGAAACATGGAGCGAAAGCCATCCATTGTCAAGAAAAGATCATTTATAGCCACTCATGCCTAGAAAAGCCTTATTACTCGGTTTAAATGCCTTTATAATCCCATTATTGAATTTATTTTGAATTGTTTTTACATTTTTTGATTAAAACAGATTGTAATCGATTGTTTTCCTCGGGAAACATGGAGCGAAAGCCATCCATAGTCAAGAAAAGTTCATTTATAGTCACTTATGCCTAGCAAAGCCTTATTACTCGGTTTAAATGCCTTTATAATCCCATTATCGAATTTATTTTGAATTGTTTTTACACTTTTTGATTAAAACAGATTGTAATTGATTGTTTGCCTCGGGAAACATGGAGCGAAAGCCATCCATTGTCAAGAAAAGATCATTTATAGCCACTCATGCCTAGAAAAGCCTTTTTACTCGGTTTAAATGCCTTTATAATCCCATTATTGAATTTATTTTGAATTGTTTTTACATTTTTGGATTAAAACAGGTTGTAATTGATTGTTTGCCTCGGGAAACATGGAGCGAAAACCATCCATTGTCAAGAAAAGATCATTTATAGTCACTCATGCCTAGCAAAGCCTTATTACTCGGTTTAAATGCCTTTATAATCCCATTATTGAATTTATTTTGAATTGTTTTTATATTTTTTGATTAAAACAGATTGTAATTGATTGTTTGCCGTGGGAAACATGGAGCAAAAGCCATCCATTGTCAAGAAAAGATCATTTATAGTCACTCATGCCTAGAAAAGCCTTATTACTCGGTTTAAATGCCTTTATAATCCCATTATTGAATTTATTTTGAATTTTTTTTACATTTTTTGATTAAAACAGATTGTAATTGATTGTTTACCTTGGGAAATATGGAGCGAAAGCCATCCATTGTCAAGAAAAGATCATTTATAGTCACTCATGCCTAGAAAAGCCTTATTACTCGGTTTAAATGCCTTTATAATCCCATTATTGAATTTATTTTGAATTGTTTTTACATTTTTTTATTAAAACAGATTGTAATTGATTGTTTGCCTCGGGAAACATGGAGCGAAAGCCATCCATTGTCAAGAAAAGATCATTTATAGCCACTCATGCCTAGAAAAGCCTTATTACTCGGTTTAAATGCCTTTATAATCCCATTATTGAATTTATTTTGAATTGTTTTTATATTTTTTGGTTAAAACAGATTGTAATTGATTGTTTGCCATGGGAAACATGGAGCGAAAGCCATCCATTGTCAAGAAAAGATCATTTATAGCCACTCATGCATAGAAAAGCCTTATTTCTCGGTTTAAATGCCTTTATAATCCCATTATTGAATTTATTTTGAATTGTTTTTACATGTTTTGATTAAAACAGGTTGTAATTGATTGTTTGCCTCGGGAAACATGGAGCGAAAGCCATCCATTGTCAAGAAAAGATCATTTATAGCCACTCATGCCTAGAAAAGCCTTATTACTCGATTTAAAAGCCTTTATAATCCCATTATTGAATTTATTTTGAATTGTTTTTACATTTTTTGATTAAAACAGGTTGTAATTGATTGTTTGCCTCGGGAAACATGGAGCGAAAACCATCCATTGTCAAGAAAAGATCATTTATAGTCACTCATGCCTAGAAAAGCCTTATTACTCGGTTTAAATGCCTTTATAATCCCATTATTGAGTTCATTTTGAATTTTTTTTACATTTTTTGATTAAAATAGATTGTAATTGATTGTTTACCTTGGGAAATATGGAGCAAAAGCCATCCATTGTCAGGAAAAGATCATTTTATAGTCACTCATGCCTAGAAAAGCCTTATTACTCGGTTTAAATGCCTTTATAATCCCATTATTGAAGTTATTTTGAATTGTTTTTATATTTTTTGATTAAAACAGATTGTAATTGATTGTTTGCCTTGGTAAACATGGAGCGAAAGCCATCCATCGTCAAGAAAAGTTCATTTATAGTCACTCATGCCTAGAAAAGCCTTAATACTCGTTTTAAATGCTTTTATAATCCCATAATTGAATTTAATTTGAATTTTTTTTACATTTTTTGATTAAAACAGATTGTAATTGATTGTTTACCTCGGGAAACATGGAGCGAAAGCCATCCATAGTCAAGAAAAGTTCATTTATAGTCACTTATGCCTAGCAAAGCCTTATTACTCGGTTTAAATGCCTTTATAATCCCATTATTGAATTTATTTTGAATTTTTTTTACATTTTTTGATTAAAACTTATTGTAATTGATTGTTTGCCTCGGGAAACATGGAGCAAAACCCATCCATTGTCAAGAATAGATCATTTATAGCCACTCATACCTAGAAAAGCCTTGTTACTCGGTTTAAATGCTTTTATAATCCCATTATTGAATTTATTTTGAATTGTTTTTACATTTTTTGATTAAAACAGATTGTAATTGATTGTTTGCCTCGGGAAACATGGAGCGAAAGCCATCCATTGTCAAGAAAAGTTCATTTACAGTCACTCATTCCTAGAAAAGCCTTATTACTCGGTTTAAATGCGTTTATAATCCCATTATTGAAGTTATTTTGAATTGTTTTTATATTTTTTGATTAAAACATATTGTAATTGATTGTTTGCCTTGGGAAACATGGAGCGAAAGCCATCCATCGTCAAGAAAAGTTCATTTATAGTCACTCATGCCTAGAAAAGCCTTAATACTCGTTTTAAATGCTTTTATAATCCCATAATTGAATTTAATTTGAATCTTTTTACATTTTTTGATTAAAACAGATTCTAATTGATTGTTTGCCTCGGGAAACGTGGAGTGAAAGCCATCCATTGTCAAGAAAAGATCATTTATAGTCACTCATGCCTAGAAAAGCCTTATTACTCGGTTTTATTGCCTTTATAATCCCATTATTGAATTTATTTTGAATTGTTTTTACATTTTTTTAATAAAACAGATTGTAATCGATTGTTTTCCTCGGGAAACATGGAGCGAAAGCCATCCATAGTCAAGAAAAGTTCATTTATAGTCACTTATGCCTAGCAAAGCCTTATTACTCGGTTTAAATGCCTTTATAATCCCATTATCGAATTTATTTTGAATTGTTTTTACACTTTTTGAATAAAACAGATTGTAATTGATTGTTTGCCTCGGGAAACATGGAGCGAAAGCCATCCATTGTCAAGAAAAGATCATTTATAGCCACTCATGCCTAGAAAAGCCTTATTACTCGGTTTAAATGCCTTTATAATCCCATTATTGAATTTATTTTGAATTGTTTTTACATTTTTTGATTAAAACAGGTTGTAATTGATTGTTTGCCTCGGGAAACATGGAGCGAAAACCATCCATTGTCAAGAAAAGATCATTTATAGTCACTCATGCCTAGCAAAGCCTTATTACTCGGTTTAAATGCCTTTATAATCCCATTATTGAATTTATTTTGAATTGTTTTTATATTTTTTGATTAAAACAGATTGTAATTGATTGTTTGCCGTGGGAAACATGGAGCAAAAGCCATCCATTGTCAAGAAAAGAACATTTATAGTCACTCATGCCTAGAAAAGCCTTATTACTCGGTTTAAATGCCTTTATAATCCCATTATTGAATTTATTTTGAATTTTTTTTACATTTTTTGATTAAAACAGATTGTAATTGATTGTTTACCTTGGGAAATATGGAGCGAAAGCCATCCATTGTCAAGAAAAGATCATTTATAGTCACTCATGCCTAGAAAAGCCTTATTACTCGGTTTAAATGCCTTTATAATCCCATTATTGAATTTATTTTGAATTGTTTTATATTTTTTGATTAAAACAGATTGTAATTGATTGTTTGCCTTGGGAAACATGGAGCGAAAGCCATCCATTGTCAAGAAAAGTTCATTTACAGTCACTCATGCCTAGAAAAGCCTTATTACTCGGTTTAAATGCGTTTATAATCCCATTATTGAAGTTATTTTGAATTGTTTTTATATTTTTTGATTAAAACATATTGTAATTGATTGTTTGCCTTGGGAAACATGGAGCGAAAGCCATCCATCGTCAAGAAAAGTTCATTTATAGTCACTCATGCCTAGAAAAGCCTTAATACTCGTTTTAAATGCTTTTATAATCCCATAATTGAATTTAATTTGAATCTTTTTACATTTTTTGATTAAAACAGATTCTAATTGATTGTTTGCCTCGGGAAACGTGGAGTGAAAGCCATCCATTGTCAAGAAAAGATCATTTATAGTCACTCATGCCTAGAAAAGCCTTATTACTCGGTTTTATTGCCTTTATAATCCCATTATTGAATTTATTTTGAATTGTTTTTACATTTTTTGATTAAAACAGATTGTAATCGATTGTTTTCCTCGGGAAACATGGAGCGAAAGCCATCCATAGTCAAGAAAAGTTCATTTATAGTCACTTATGCCTAGCAAAGCCTTATTACTCGGTTTAAATGCCTTTATAATCCCATTATCGAATTTATTTTGAATTGTTTTTACACTTTTTGATTAAAACAGATTGTAATTGATTGTTTGCCTCGGGAAACATGGAGCGAAAGCCATCCATTGTCAAGAAAAGATCATTTATAGCCACTCATGCCTAGAAAAGCCTTATTACTCGGTTTAAATGCCTTTATAATCCCATTATTGAATTTATTTTGAATTGTTTTTACATTTTTTGATTAAAACAGGTTGTAATTGATTGTTTGCCTCGGGAAACATGGAGCGAAAACCATCCATTGTCAAGAAAAGATCATTTACAGTCACTCATGCCTAGCAAAGCCTTATTACTCGGTTTAAATGCCTTTATAATCCCATTATTGAATTTAGTTTGAATTGTTTTTATATTTTTTGATTAAAACAGATTGTAATTGATTGTTTGCCGTGGGAAACATGGAGCAAAAGCCATCCATTGTCAAGAAAAGATCATTTATAGTCACTCATGCCTAGAAAAGCCTTATTACTCGGTTTAAATGCCTTTATAATCCCATTATTGAATTTATTTTGAATTTTTTTTACATTTTTTGATTAAAACAGATTGTAATTGATTGTTTACCTTGGGAAATATGGAGCGAAAGCCATCCATTGTCAAGAAAAGATCATTTATAGTCACTCATGCCTAGAAAAGCCTTATTACTCGGTTTAAATGCCTTTATAATCCCATTATTGAATTTATTTTGAATTGTTTTTACATTTTTTTATTAAAACAGATTGTAATTGATTGTTTGCCTCGGGAAACATGGAGCGAAAGCCATCCATTGTCAAGAAAAGATCATTTATAGCCACTCATGCCTAGAAAAGCCTTATTACTCGGTTTAAATGTATAATCCCATTATTGAATTTATTTTGAATTGTTTTTATATTTTTTGGTTAAAACAGATTGTAATTGATTGTTTGCCATGGGAAACATGGAGCGAAAGCCATCCATTGTCAAGAAAAGATCATTTATAGCCACTCATGCCTAGAAAAGCCTTATTTCTCGGTTTAAATGCCTTTATAATCCCATTATTGAATTTATTTTGAATTGTTTTTACATGTTTTGATTAAAACAGGTTGTAATTGATTGTTTGCCTCGGGAAACATGGAGCGAAAGCCATCCATTGTCAAGAAAAGATCATTTATAGCCACTCATGCCTAGAAAAGCCTTATTACTCGATTTAAATGCCTTTATAATCCCATTATTGAATTTATTTTGAATTGTTTTTACATTTTTTGATTAAAACAGGTTGTAATTGATTGTTTGCCTCGGGAAACATGGAGCGAAAACCATCCATTGTCAAGAAAAGATCATTTATAGTCACTCATGCCTAGAAAAGCCTTATTACTCGGTTTAAATGCCTTTATAATCCCATTATTGAGTTCATTTTGAATTTTTTTTACATTTTTTGATTAAAATAGATTGTAATTGATTGTTTACCTTGGGAAATATGGAGCAAAAGCCATCCATTGTCAGGAAAAGATCATTTTATAGTCACTCATGCCTAGAAAAGCCTTATTACTCGGTTTAAATGCCTTTATAATCCCATTATTGAAGTTATTTTGAATTGTTTTTATATTTTTTGATTAAAACAGATTGTAATTGATTGTTTGCCTTGGTAAACATGGAGCGAAAGCCATCCATCGTCAAGAAAAGATCATTTATAGTCACTCATGCCTAGAAAAGCCTTAATACTCGTTTTAAATGCTTTTATAATCCCATAATTGAATTTAATTTGAATTTTTTTTACATTTTTTGATTAAAACAGATTGTAATTGATTGTTTACCTCGGGAAACATGGAGCGAAAGCCATCCATAGTCAAGAAAAGTTCATTTATAGTCACTTATGCCTAGCAAAGCCTTATTACTCGGTTTAAATGCCTTTATAATCCCATTATTGAATTTATTTTGAATTTTTTTTTACATTTTTTGATTAAAACTTATTGTAATTGATTGTTTGCCTCGGGAAACATGGAGCAAAACCCATCCATTGTCAAGAATAGATCATTTATAGTCACTCATGCCTAGAAAAGCCTTATTACTCGGTTTAAATGCTTTTATAATCCCATTATTGAATTTATTTTGAATTGTTTTTACATTTTTTGATTAAAACAGATTGTAATTGATTGTTTGCCTCGGGAAACATGGAGCGAAAGCCATCCATTGTCAAGAAAAGTTCATTTACAGTCACTCATTCCTAGAAAAGCCTTATTACTCGGTTTAAATGCGTTTATAATCCCATTATTGAAGTTATTTTGAATTGTTTTTATATTTTTTGATTAAAACATATTGTAATTAATTGTTTGCCTTGGGAAACATGGAGCGAAAGCCATCCATCGTCAAGAAAAGTTCATTTATAGTCACTCATGCCTAGAAAAGCCTTAATACTCGTTTTAAATGCTTTTATAATCCCATAATTGAATTTAATTTGAATCTTTTTACATTTTTTGATTAAAACAGATTCTAATTGATTGTTTGCCTCGGGAAACGTGGAGTGAAAGCCATCCATTGTCAAGAAAAGATCATTTATAGTCACTCATGCCTAGAAAAGCCTTATTACTCGGTTTTATTGCCTTTATAATCCCATTATTGAATTTATTTTGAATTGTTTTTACATTTTTTGATTAAAACAGATTGTAATTGATTGTTTTCCTCGGGAAACATGGAGCGAAAGCCATCCATAGTCAAGAAAAGTTCATTTATAGTCACTTATGCCTAGCAAAGCCTTATTACTCGGTTTAAATGCCTTTATAATCCCATTATCGAATTTATTTTGAATTGTTTTTACACTTTTTGATTAAAACAGATTGTAATTGATTGTTTGCCTCGGGAAACATGGAGCGAAAGCCATCCATTGTCAAGAAAAGATCATTTATAGCCACTCATGCCTAGAAAAGCCTTATTACTCGGTTTAAATGCCTTTATAATCCCATTATTGAATTTATTTTGAATTGTTTTTACATTTTTTGATTAAAACAGGTTGTAATTGATTGTTTGCCTCGGGAAACATGGAGCGAAAACCATCCATTGTCAAGAAAAGATCATTTATATTCACTCATGCCTAGCAAAGCCTTATTACTCGGTTTAAATGCCTTTATAATCCCATTATTGAATTTATTTTGAATTTTTTTTATATTTTTTGATTAAAACAGATTGTAATTGATTGTTTGCCGTGGGAAACATGGAGCAAAAGCCATCCATTGTCAAGAAAAGATCATTTATAGTCACTCATGCCTAGAAAAGCCTTATTACTCGGTTTAAATGCCTTTATAATCCCATTATTGAATTTATTTTGAATTTTTTTTACATTTTTTGATTAAAACAGATTGTAATTGATTGTTTGCCATGGGAAACATGGAGCGAAAGCCATCCATTGTCAAGAAAAGATCATTTATAGCCACTCATGCCTAGAAAAGCCTTATTTCTCGGTTTAAATGCCTTTATAATCCCATTATTGAATTTATTTTGAATTGTTTTTACATGTTTTGATTAAAACAGGTTGTAATTGATTGTTTGCCTCGGGAAACATGGAGCGAAAGCCATCCATTGGCAAGAAAAGATCATTTATAGCCACTCATGCCTAGAAAAGTCTTATTACTCGATTTAAATGCCTTTATAATCCCATTATTGAATTTATTTTGACTTGTTTTTACATTTTTTGATTAAAACAGGTTGTAATTGATTGTTTGCCTCGGGAAACATGGAGCGAAAACCATCCATTGTCAAGAAAAGATCATTTATATTCACTCATGCCTAGCAAAGCCTTATTACTCGGTTTAAATGCCTTTATAATCCCATTATTGAATTTATTTTGAATTTTTTTTATATTTTTTGATTAAAACAGATTGTAATTGATTGTTTGCCGTGGGAAACATGGAGCAAAAGCCATCCATTGTCAAGAAAAGATCATTTATAGTCACTCATGCCTAGAAAAGCCTTATTTCTCGGTTTAAATGCCTTTATAATCCCATTATTGAATTTATTTTGAATTGTTTTTACATGTTTTGATTAAAACAGGTTGTAATTGATTGTTTGCCTCGGGAAACATGGAGCGAAAGCCATCCATTGTCAAGAAAAGATCATTTATAGCCACTCATGCCTAGAAAAGCCTTATTACTCGATTTAAATGCCTTTATAATCCCATTATTGAATTTATTTTGACTTGTTTTTACATTT
Organism: Theobroma cacao; assembly: GCF_053813885.1. Lineage (NCBI taxonomy): Eukaryota > Viridiplantae > Streptophyta > Magnoliopsida > Malvales > Malvaceae > Theobroma > Theobroma cacao. Next base: position 27,016,862 of record NC_142645.1, on the reverse strand, counting down.
TTTGATTAAAACAGGTTGTAATTGATTGTTTGCCTCGGGAAACATGGAGCGAAAACCATCCATTGTCAAGAAAAGATCATTTATAGTCACTCATGCCTAGAAAAGCCTTATTACTCGGTTTAAATGCCTTTATAATCTCATTATTGAATTTATTTTGAATTGTTTTTACATTTTTTTATTAAAACAGATTGTAATTGATTGTTTGCCTCGGGAAACATGGAGCGAATGCCATCCATTGTCAAGAAAAGATCATTTATAGCCACTCATGCCTAGAAAAGCCTTATTACTCGGTTTAAATGCCTTTATAATCCCATTATTGAATTTATTTTGAATTGTTTTTATATTTTTTGGTTAAAACAGATTGTAATTGATTGTTTGCCATGGGAAACATGGAGCGAAAGCCATCCATTGTCAAGAAAAGATCATTTATAGCCACTCATGCCTAGAAAAGCCTTATTTATCGGTTTAAATGCCTTTATAATCCCATTATTGAATTTATTTTGAATTGTTTTTACATGTTTTGATTAAAACAGGTTGTAATTGATTGTTTGCCTCGGGAAACATGGAGCGAAAGCCATCCATTGTCAAGAAAAGATCATTTATAGCCACTCATGCCTAGAAAAGCCTTATTACTCGATTTAAATGCCTTTATAATCCCATTATTGAATTTATTTTGACTTGTTTTTACATTTTTTGATTAAAACAGGTTGTAATTGATTGTTTGCCTCGGGAAACATGGAGCGAAAACCATCCATTGTCAAGAAAAGATCATTTATAGTCACTCATGCCTAGAAAAGCCTTATTACTCGGTTTAAATGCCTTTATAATCTCATTATTGAATTTATTTTGAATTGTTTTTACATTTTTTTATTAAAACAGATTGTAATTGATTGTTTGCCTCGGGAAACATGGAGCGAATGCCATCCATTGTCAAGAAAAGATCATTTATAGCCACTCATGCCTAGAAAAGCCTTATTACTCGGTTTAAATGCCTTTATAATCCCATTATTGAATTTATTTTGAATTGTTTTTATATTTTTTGGTTAAAACAGATTGTAATTGATTGTTTGCCATGGGAAACATGGAGCGAAAGCCATCCATTGTCAAGAAAAGATCATTTATAGCCACTCATGCCTAGAAAAGCCTTATTTATCGGTTTAAATGCCTTTATAATCCCATTATTGAATTTATTTTGAATTGTTTTTACATTTTTTGATTAAAATAGATTGTAATTGATTGTTTACCTTGGGAAATATGGAGCGAAAGCCATCTATTGTCAGGAAAAGATCATTTTATAGTCACTCATGCCTAGAAAAGCCTTATTACTCGGTTTAAATGCCTTTATAATCCCATTATTGAATTTATTTTGAATTGTTTTATATTTTTTGATTAAAACAGATTGTAATTGATTGTTTGCCTCGGGAAACATGGAGCGAAAGCCATCCATTGTCAAGAAAAGTTCATTTACAGTCACTCATGCCTAGAAAAGCCTTATTACTCGGTTTAAATGCGTTTATAATCCGATTATTGAAGTTATTTTGAATTGTTTTTATATTTTTTGATTAAAACATATTGTAATTGATTGTTTGCCTTGGGAAACATGGAGCGAAAGCCATCCATCGTCAAGAAAAGTTCATTTATAGTCACTCATGCCTAGAAAAGCCTTAATACTCGTTTTAAATGCTTTTATAATCCCATAATTGAATTTAATTTGAATCTTTTTACATTTTTTGATTAAAACAGATTCTAATTGATTGTTTGCCTCGGGAAACGTGGAGTGAAAGCCATCCATTGTCAAGAAAAGATCATTTATAGTCACTCATGCCTAGAAAAGCCTTATTACTCGGTTTAAATGCCTTTATAATCCCATTATTGAATTTATTTTGAATTTTTTTTACATTTTTTGATTAAAACAGATTGTAATTGATTGTTTGCCTCGGGAAGCATGGAGCGAAAGCCATCCATTGTCAAGAAAAGATCATTTATAGCCACTCATGCCTAGAAAAGCCTTATTACTCGGTTTAAATGCCTTTATAATCCCATTATTGAATTTATTTTGAATTGTTTTTACATTTTTTGATTAAAACAGATTGTATTTGATTGTTTGCCTCAGGAAACATGGAGCGAAAGCCATCCATTGTCAAGAAAAGATCATTTATAGTCACTCATGCCTAGAAAAGCCTTTTACTCGGTTTAAATGCCTTTATAATCCCATTATTGAATTTATTTTGAATTTTTTTTACATTTTTTGATTAAAACAGATTGTAATTGATTGTTTACCTCGGGAAACATGGAGCGAAAGCCATCCATTGTCAAGAAAAGATCATTTATAGTCACTCATGCCTAGAAAAGCCTTATTACTCGGTTTAAATGCCTTTATAATCCCATTATTGAATTTATTTTGAATTGTTTTTACATTTTTTGATTAAAACAGATTGTAATCGATTGTTTTCCTCGGGAAACATGGAGTGAAAGCCATCCATAGTCAAGAAAATTTCATTTATAGTCACTTATGCCTAGCAAAGCCTTATTACTCGGTTTAAATGCCTTTATAATCCCATTATCGAATTTATTTTGAATTGTTTTTACACTTTTTGATTAAAACAGATTGTAATTGATTGTTTGCCTCGGGAAACATGGAGCGAAAGCCATCCATTGTCAAGAAAAGATCATTTATAGCCACTCATGCCTAGAAAAGCCTTATTACTCGGTTTAAATGCCTTTATAATCCCATTATTGAATTTATTTTGAATTGTTTTTACATTTTTTGATTAAAACAGGTTGTAATTGATTGTTTGCCTCGGGAAACATGGAGCGAAAACCATCCATTGTCAAGAAAAGATCATTTATAGTCACTCATGCCTAGCAAAGCCTTATTACTCGGTTTAAATGCCTTTATAATCCCATTATTGAATTTATTTTGAATTGTTTTTATATTTTTTGATTAAAACAGATTGTAATTGATTGTTTGCCGTGGGAAACATGGAGCAAAAGCCATCCATTGTCAAGAAAAGATCATTTATAGTCACTCATGCCTAGAAAAGCCTTATTACTCGGTTTAAATGCCTTTATAATCCCATTATTGAATTTATTTTGAATTTTTTTTACATTTTCTGATTAAAACAGATTGTAATTGATTGTTTACCTTGGGAAATATGGAGCGAAAGCCATCCATTGTCAAGAAAAGATCATTTATAGTCACTCATGCCTAGAAAAGCCTTATTACTCGGTTTAAATGCCTTTATAATCCCATTATTCAATTTATTTTGAATTGTTTTATATTTTTTGATTAAAACAGATTGTAATTGATTGTTTGCCTTGGGAAACATGGAGCGAAAGCCATCCATTGTCAAGAAAAGTTCATTTACAGTCACTCATGCCTAGAAAAGCCTTATTACTCGGTTTAAATGCGTTTATAATCCCATTATTGAAGTTATTTTGAATTGTTTTTATATTTTTTGATTAAAACATATTGTAATTGATTGTTTGCCTTGGGAAACATGGAGCGAAAGCCATCCATCGTCATGAAATATTCATTTATAGTCACTCATGCCTAGAAAAGCCTTAATACTCGTTTTAAATGCTTTTATAATCCCATAATTGAATTTAATTTGAATCTTTTTACATTTTTTGATTAAAACAGATTCTAATTGATTGTTTGCCTCGGGAAACGTGGAGTGAAAGCCATCCATTGTCAAGAAAAGATCATTTATAGTCACTCATGCCTAGAAAAGCCTTATTACTCGGTTTTATTGCCTTTATAATCCCATTATTGAATTTATTTTGAATTGTTTTTACATTTTTTGATTAAAACAGATTGTAATCGATTGTTTTCCTCGGGAAACATGGAGCGAAAGCCATCCATAGTCAAGAAAAGTTCATTTATAGTCACTTATGCTTAGCAAAGCCTTATTACTCGGTTTCAATGCCTTTATAATCCCATTATCGAATTTATTTTGAATTGTTTTGACACTTTTTGATTAAAACATATTGTAATGATTGTTTGCCTCGGGAAACATGGAGCGAAAGCCATCCATTGTCAAGAAAAGATCATTTATAGCCACTCATGCCTAGAAAAGCCTTATTACTCGGTTTAAATGCCTTTATAATCCCATTATTGAATTTATTTTGAATTGTTTTTACATTTTTTGATTAAAACAGGTTGTAATTGATTGTTTGCCTCGGGAAACATGGAGCGAAAACCATCCATTGTCAAGAAAAGATCATTTATAGTCACTCATGCCTAGCAAAGCCTTATTACTCGGTTTAAATGCCTTTATAATCCCATTATTGAATTTATTTTGAATTGTTTTTATATTTTTTGATTAAAACAGATTGTAATTGATTATTTGCCGTGGGAAACATGGAGCAAAAGCCATCCATTGTCAAGAAAAGATCATTTATAGTCACTCATGCCTAGAAAAGCCTTATTACTCGGTTTAAATGCCTTTATAATCCCATTATTGAATATATTTTGAATTTTTTTTTACATTTTTTGATTAAAACAGATTGTAATTGATTGTTTACCTTGGGAAATATGGAGCGAAAGCCATCCATTGTCAAGAAAAGTTCATTTATAGTCACTCATGCCTAGAAAAGCCTTATTACTCGGTTTAAATGCCTTTATAATCCCATTATTGAATTTATTTTGAATTGTTTTTACATTTTTTTATTAAAACAGATTGTAATTGATTGTTTGCCTCGGGAAACATGGAGCGAAAGCCATCCATTGTCAAGAAAAGATCATTTATAGCCACTCATGCCTAGAAAAGCCTTATTACTCGGTTTAAATGCCTTTATAATCCCATTATTGAATTTATTTTGAATTGTTTTTATATTTTTTGGTTAAAACATATTGTAATTGATTGTTTGCCATGGGAAACATGGAGCGAAAGCCATCCATTGTCAAGAAAAGATCATTTATAGCCACTCATGCCTAGAAAAGCCTTATTTCTCGGTTTAAATGCCTTTATAATCCCATTATTGAATTTATTTTGAATTGTTTTTACATGTTTTGATTAAAACAGGTTGTAATTGATTGTTTGCCTCGGGAAACATGGAGCGAAAGCCATCCATTGTCAAGAAAAGTTCATTTACAGTCACTCATGCCTAGAAAAGCCTTATTACTCGGTTTAAATGCGTTTATAATCCCATTATTGAAGTTATTTTGAATTGTTTTTATATTTTTTGATTAAAACATATTGTAATTGATTGTTTGCCTTGGGAAACATGGAGCGAAAGCCATCCATCGTCAAGAAAAGTTCATTTATAGTCACTCATGCCTAGAAAAGCCTTAATACTCGTTTTAAATGCTTTTATAATCCCATAATTGAATTTAATTTGAATGTTTTTACATTTTTTGATTAAAACAGATTCTAATTGATTGTTTGCCTCGGGAAACGTGGAGTGAAAGCCATCCATTGTCAAGAAAAGATCATTTATAGTCACTCATGCCTAGAAAAGCCTTATTACTCGGTTTTATTGCCTTTATAATCCCATTATTGAATTTATTTTGAACTGTTTTTACATTTTTTGATTAAAACAGATTGTAATCGATTGTTTTCCTCGGGAAACATGGAGCGAAAGCCATCCATAATCAAGAAAAGTTCATTTATAGTCACTTATGCCTAGCAAAGCCTTATTACTCGGTTTAAATGCCTTTATAATCCCATTATCGAATTTATTTTGAATTGTTTTTACACTTTTTGATTAAAACAGATTGTAATTGATTGTTTGCCTCGGGAAACATGGAGCGAAAGCCATCCATTGTCAAGAAAAGATCATTTATAGCCACTCATGCCTAGAAAAGCCTTATTACTCGGTTTAAATGCCTTTATAATCCCATTATTGAATTTATTTTGAATTGTTTTTACATTTTTTGATTAAAACAGGTTGTAATTGATTGTTTGCCTCGGGAAACATGGAGCGAAAACCATCCATTGTCAAGAAAAGATCATTTATAGTCACTCATGCCTAGAAAAGCCTTATTACTCGGTTTAAATGCCTTTATAATCCCATTATTGAGTTCATTTTGAATTTTTTTTACATTTTTTGATTAAAATAGATTGTAATTGATTGTTTACCTTGGGAAATATGGAGCGAAAGCCATCCATTGTCAAGAAAAGATCATTTATAGTCACTCATGCCTAGAAAAGCCTTATTACTCGGTTTAAATGCCTTTATAATCCCATTATTGAATTTATTTTGAATTGTTTTATATTTTTTGATTAAAACAGATTGTAATTGATTGTTTGCCTTGGGAAACATGGAGCGAAAGCCATCCATTGTCAAGAAAAGTTCATTTACAGTCACTCATGCCTAGAAAAGCCTTATTACTCGGTTTAAATGCGTTTATAATCCCATTATTGAAGTTATTTTGAATTGTTTTTATATTTTTTGATTAAAACATATTGTAATTGATTGTTTGCCTTGGGAAACATGGAGCGAAAGCCATCCATCGTCAAGAAAAGTTCATTTATAGTCACTCATGCCTAGAAAAGCCTTAATACTCGTTTTAAATGCTTTTATAATCCCATAATTGAATTTAATTTGAATCTTTTTACATTTTTTGATTAAAACAGATTCTAATTGATTGTTTGCCTCGGGAAACGTGGAGTGAAAGCCATCCATTGTCAAGAAAAGATCATTTATAGTCACTCATGCCTAGAAAAGCCTTATTACTCGGTTTTATTGCCTTTATAATCCCATTATTGAATTTATTTTGAATTGTTTTTACATTTTTTGATTAAAACAGATTGTAATCGATTGTTTTCCTCGGGAAACATGGAGCGAAAGCCATCCATAGTCAAGAAAAGTTCATTTATAGTCACTTATGCTTAGCAAAGCCTTATTACTCGGTTTCAATGCCTTTATAATCCCATTATCGAATTTATTTTGAATTGTTTTGACACTTTTTGATTAAAACAGATTGTAATTGATTGTTTGCCTCGGGAAACATGGAGCGAAAGCCATCCATTGTCAAGAAAAGATCATTTATAGCCACTCATGCCTAGAAAAGCCTTATTACTCGGTTTAAATGCCTTTATAATCCCATTATTGAATTTATTTTGAATTGTTTTTACATTTTTTGATTAAAACAGGTTGTAATTGATTGTTTGCCTCGGGAAACATGGAGCGAAAACCATCCATTGTCAAGAAAAGATCATTTATAGTCACTCATGCCTAGCAAAGCCTTATTACTCGGTTTAAATGCCTTTATAATCCCATTATTGAATTTATTTTGAATTGTTTTTATATTTTTTGATTAAAACAGATTGTAATTGATTATTTGCCGTGGGAAACATGGAGCAAAAGCCATCCATTGTCAAGAAAAGATCATTTATAGTCACTCATGCCTAGAAAAGCCTTATTACTCGGTTTAAATGCCTTTATAATCCCATTATTGAATTTATTTTGAATTTTTTTTTACATTTTTTGATTAAAACAGATTGTAATTGATTGTTTACCTTGGGAAACATGGAGCGAAAGCCATCCATTGTCAAGAAAAGATCATTTATAGTCACTCATGCCTAGAAAAGCCTTATTACTCGGTTTAAATGCCTTTATAATCCCATTATTGAATTTATTTTGAATTGTTTTTACATTTTTTTATTAAAACAGATTGTAATTGATTGTTTGCCTCGGGAAACATGGAGCGAAAGCCATCCATTGTCAAGAAAAGATCATTTATAGCCACTCATGCCTAGAAAAGCCTTATTACTCGGTTTAAATGCCTTTATAATCCCATTATTGAATTTATTTTGAATTGTTTTTATATTTTTTGGTTAAAACATATTGTAATTGATTGTTTGCCATGGGAAACATGGAGCGAAAGCCATCCATTGTCAAGAAAAGATCATTTATAGCCACTCATGCCTAGAAAAGCCTTATTTCTCGGTTTAAATGCCTTTATAATCCCATTATTGAATTTATTTTGAATTGTTTTTACATGTTTTGATTAAAACAGGTTGTAATTGATTGTTTGCCTCGGGAAACATGGAGCGAAAGCCATCCATTGTCAAGAAAAGTTCATTTACAGTCACTCATGCCTAGAAAAGCCTTATTACTCGGTTTAAATGCGTTTATAATCCCATTATTGAAGTTATTTTGAATTGTTTTTATATTTTTTGATTAAAACATATTGTAATTGATTGTTTGCCTTGGGAAACATGGAGCGAAAGCCATCCATCGTCAAGAAAAGTTCATTTATAGTCACTCATGCCTAGAAAAGCCTTAATACTCGTTTTAAATGCTTTTATAATCCCATAATTGAATTTAATTTGAATGTTTTTACATTTTTTGATTAAAACAGATTCTAATTGATTGTTTGCCTCGGGAAACGTGGAGTGAAAGCCATCCATTGTCAAGAAAAGATCATTTATAGTCACTCATGCCTAGAAAAGCCTTATTACTCGGTTTTATTGCCTTTATAATCCCATTATTGAATTTATTTTGAATTGTTTTTACATTTTTTGATTAAAACAGATTGTAATCGATTGTTTTCCTCGGGAAACATGGAGCGAAAGCCATCCATAGTCAAGAAAAGTTCATTTATAGTCACTTATGCCTACCAAAGCCTTATTACTCGGTTTAAATGCCTTTATAATCCCATTATCGAATTTATTTTGAATTGTTTTTACACTTTTTGATTAAAACAGATTGTAATTGATTGTTTGCCTCGGGAAACATGGAGCGAAAGCCATCCATTGTCAAGAAAAGATCATTTATAGCCACTCATGCCTAGAAAAGCCTTATTACTCGGTTTAAATGCCTTTATAATCCCATTATTGAATTTATTTTGAATTGTTTTTACATTTTTTGATTAAAACAGGTTGTAATTGATTGTTTGCCTCGGGAAACATGGAGCGAAAACCATCCATTGTCAAGAAAAGATCATTTATAGTCACTCATGCCTAGCAAAGCCTTATTACTCGGTTTAAATGCCTTTATAATCCCATTATTGAATTTATTTTGAATTGTTTTTATATTTTTTGATTAAAACAGATTGTAATTGATTGTTTGCCGTGGGAAACATGGAGCAAAAGCCATCCATTGTCAAGAAAAGATCATTTATAGTCACTCATGCCTAGAAAAGCCTTATTACTCGGTTTAAATGCCTTTATAATCCCATTATTGAATTTATTTTGAATTTTTTTTACATTTTTTGATTAAAACAGATTGTAATTGATTGTTTACCTTGGGAAATATGGAGCGAAAGCCATCCATTGTCAAGAAAAGATCATTTATAGTCACTCATGCCTAGAAAAGCCTTATTACTCGGTTTAAATGCCTTTATAATCCCATTATTGAATTTATTTTGAATTGTTTTTACATTTTTTTATTAAAACAGATTGTAATTGATTGTTTGCCTCGGGAAACATGGAGCGAAAGCCATCCATTGTCAAGAAAAGATCATTTATAGCCACTCATGCCTAGAAAAGCCTTATTACTCGGTTTAAATGCCTTTATAATCCCATTATTGAATTTATTTTGAATTGTTTTTATATTTTTTGGTTAAAACAGATTGTAATTGATTGTTTGCCATGGGAAACATGGAGCGAAAGCAATCCATTGTCAAGAAAAGATCATTTATAGCCACTCATGCCTAGAAAAGCCTTATTTCTCGGTTTAAATGCCTTAATAATCCCATTATTGAATTTATTTTGAATTGTTTTTACATGTTTTGATTAAAACAGGTTGTAATTGATTGTTTGCCTCGGGAAACATGGAGCGAAAGCCATCCATTGTCAAGAAAAGATCATTTATAGCCACTCATGCCTAGAAAAGCCTTATTACTCGATTTAAATGCCTTTATAATCCCATTATTGAATTTATTTTGAATTGTTTTTACATTTTTTGATTAAAGCAGGTTGTAATTGATTGTTTGCCTCGGGAAACATGGAGCGAAAACCATCCATTGTCAAGAAAAGATCATTTATAGTCACTCATGCCTAGAAAAGCCTTATTACTCGGTTTAAATGCCTTTATAATCCCATTATTGAGTTCATTTTGAATTTTTTTTACATTTTTTGATTAAAACAGGTTGTAATTGATTGTTTGCCTCGGGAAACATGGAGCGAAAACCATCCATTGTCAAGAAAAGATCATTTATATTCACTCATGCCTAGCAAAGCCTTATTACTCGGTTTAAATGCGTTTATAATCCCATTATTGAAGTTATTTTGAATTGTTTTTATATTTTTTGATTAAAACATATTGTAATTGATTGTTTGCCTTGGTAAACATGGAGCGAAAGCCATCCATCGTCAAGAAAAGTTCATTTATAGTCACTCATGCCTAGAAAAGCCTTAATACTCGTTTTAAATGCTTTTATAATCCCATAATTGAATTTAATTTGAATTTTTTTTACATTTTTTGATTAAAACAGATTGTAATTGATTGTTTACCTCGGGAAACATGGAGCGAAAGCCATCCATAGTCAAGAAAAGTTCATTTATAGTCACTTATGCCTAGCAAAGCCTTATTACTCGGTTTAAATGCCTTTATAATCCCATTATTGAATTTATTTTGAATTTTTTTTTACATTTTTTGATTAAAACTTATTGTAATTGATTGTTTGCCTCGGGAAACATGGAGCAAAACCCATCCATTGTCAAGAATAGATCATTTATAGTCACTCATGCCTAGAAAAGCCTTATTACTCGGTTTAAATGCTTTTATAATCCCATTATTGAATTTATTTTGAATTGTTTTTACATTTTTTGATTAAAACAGATTGTAATTGATTGTTTGCCTCGGGAAACATGGAGCGAAAGCCATCCATTGTCAAGAAAAGTTCATTTACAGTCACTCATTCCTAGAAAAGCCTTATTACTCGGTTTAAATGCGTTTATAATCCCATTATTGAAGTTATTTTGAATTGTTTTTATATTTTTTGATTAAAACATATTGTAATTGATTGTTTGCCTTGGGAAACATGGAGCGAAAGCCATCCATCGTCAAGAAAAGTTCATTTATAGTCACTCATGCCTAGAAAAGCCTTAATACTCGTTTTAAATGCTTTTATAATCCCATAATTGAATTTAATTTGAATCTTTTTACATTTTTTGATTAAAACAGATTCTAATTGATTGTTTGCCTCGGGAAACGTGGAGTGAAAGCCATCCATTGTCAAGAAAAGATCATTTATAGTCACTCATGCCTAGAAAAGCCTTATTACTCGGTTTTATTGCCTTTATAATCCCATTATTGAATTTATTTTGAATTGTTTTTACATTTTTTGATTAAAACAGATTGTAATTGATTGTTTTCCTCGGGAAACATGGAGCGAAAGCCATCCATAGTCAAGAAAAGTTCATTTATAGTCACTTATGCCTAGCAAAGCCTTATTACTCGGTTTAAATGCCTTTATAATCCCATTATCGAATTTATTTTGAATTGTTTTTACACTTTTTGATTAAAACAGATTGTAATTGATTGTTTGCCTCGGGAAACATGGAGCGAAAGCCATCCATTGTCAAGAAAAGATCATTTATAGCCACTCATGCCTAGAAAAGCCTTATTACTCGGTTTAAATGCCTTTATAATCCCATTATTGAATTTATTTTGAATTGTTTTTACATTTTTTGATTAAAACAGGTTGTAATTGATTGTTTGCCTCGGGAAACATGGAGCGAAAACCATCCATTGTCAAGAAAAGATCATTTATATTCACTCATGCCTAGCAAAGCCTTATTACTCGGTTTAAATGCCTTTATAATCCCATTATTGAATTTATTTTGAATTTTTTTTATATTTTTTGATTAAAACAGATTGTAATTGATTGTTTGTCGTGGGAAACATGGAGCAAAAGCCATCCATTGTCAAGAAAAGATCATTTATAGTCACTCATGCCTAGAAAAGCCTTATTACTCGGTTTAAATGCCTTTATAATCCCATTATTGAATTTATTTTGAATTTTTTTTACATTTTTTGATTAAAACAGATTGTAATTGATTGTTTGCCATGGGAAACATGGAGCGAAAGCCATCCATTGTCAAGAAAAGATCATTTATAGCCACTCATGCCTAGAAAAGCCTTATTTCTCGGTTTAAATGCCTTTATAATCCCATTATTGAATTTATTTTGAATTGTTTTTACATGTTTTGATTAAAACAGGTTGTAATTGATTGTTTACCTCGGGAAACATGGAGCGAAAGCCATCCATTGTCAAGAAAATATCATTTATAGCCACTCATGCCTAGAAAAGCCTTATTACTCGATTTAGATGCCTTTATAATCCCATTATTGAATTTATTTTGACTTGTTTTTATATTTTTTGATTAAAACAGGTTGTAATTGATTGTTTGCCTCGGGAAACATGGAGCGAAAACCATCCATTGTCAAGAAAAGATCATTTATATTCACTCATGCCTAGCAAAGCCTTATTACTCGGTTTAAATGCCTTTATAATCCCATTATTGAATTTATTTTGAATTTTTTTTATATTTTTTGATTAAAACAGATTGTAATTGATTGTTTGTCGTGGGAAACATGGAGCAAAAGCCATCCATTGTCAAGAAAAGATCATTTATAGTCACTCATGCCTAGAAAAGCCTTATTACTCGGTTTAAATGCCTTTATAATCCCATTATTGAATTTATTTTGAATTTTTTTTACATTTTTTGATTAAAACAGATTGTAATTGATTGTTTGCCATGGGAAACATGGAGCGAAAGCCATCCATTGTCAAGAAAAGATCATTTATAGCCACTCATGCCTAGAAAAGCCTTATTTCTCGGTTTAAAAGCCTTTATAATCCCATTATTGAATTTATTTTGAATTGTTTTTACATGTTTTGATTAAAACAGGTTGTAATTGATTGTTTGCCTCGGGAAACATGGAGCGAAAGCCATCCATTGTCAAGAAAAGATCATTTATAGCCACTCATGCCTAGAAAAGCCTTATTACTCGATTTAAATGCCTTTATAATCCCATTATTGAATTTATTTTGACTTGTTTTTACATTTTTTGATTAAAACAGGTTGTAATTGATTGTTTGCCTCGGGAAACATGGAGCGAAAACCATCCATTGTCAAGAAAAGATCATTTATATTCACTCATGCCTAGCAAAGCCTTATTACTCGGTTTAAATGCCTTTATAATCCCATTATTGAATTTATTTTGAATTTTTTTTATATTTTTTGATTAAAACAGATTGTAATTGATTGTTTGCCGTGGGAAACATGGAGCAAAAGCCATCCATTGTCAAGAAAAGATCATTTATAGTCACTCATGCCTAGAAAAGCCTTATTACTCGGTTTAAATGCCTTTATAATCCCATTATTGAATTTATTTTGAATTTTTTTTACATTTTTTGATTAAAACAGATTGTAATTGATTGTTTGCCATGGGAAACATGGAGCGAAAGCCATCCATTGTCAAGAAAAGATCATTTATAGCCACTCATGCCTAGAAAAGCCTTATTTCTCGGTTTAAATGCCTTTATAATCCCATTATTGAATTTATTTTGAATTGTTTTTACATGTTTTGATTAAAACAGGTTGTAATTGATTGTTTACCTCGGGAAACATGGAGCGAAAGCCATCCATTGTCAAGAAAAGATCATTTATAGCCACTCATGCCTAGAAAAGCCTTATTACTCGATTTAAATGCCTTTATAATCCCATTATTGAATTTATTTTGACTTGTTTTTATATTTTTTGATTAAAACAGGTTGTAATTGATTGTTTGCCTCGGGAAACATGGAGCGAAAACCATCCATTGTCAAGAAAAGATCATTTATATTCACTCATGCCTAGCAACGCCTTATTACTCGGTTTAAATGCCTTTATAATCCCATTATTGAATTTATTTTGAATTTTTTTTATATTTTTTGATTAAAACAGATTGTAATTGATTGTTTGCCGTGGGAAACATGGAGCAAAAGCCATCCATTGTCAAGAAAAGATCATTTATAGTCACCCATGCCTTGAAAAGCCTTATTACTCGGTTTAAATGCCTTTATAATCCCATTATTGAATTTATTTTGAATTTTTTTTACATTTTTTGATTAAAACAGATTGTAATTGATTGTTTGCCATGGGAAACATGGAGCGAAAGCCATCCATTGTCAAGAAAAGATCAATTATAGCCACTCATGCCTAGAAAAGCCTTATTTCTCGGTTTAAAAGCCTTTATAATCCCATTATTGAATTTATTTTGAATTGTTTTTACATGTTTTGATTAAAACAGGTTGTAATTGATTGTTTGCCTCGGGAAACATGGAGCGAAAGCCATCCATTGTCAAGAAAAGATCATTTATAGCCACTCATGCCTAGAAAAGCCTTATTACTCGATTTAAATGCCTTTATAATCCCATTATTGAATTTATTTTGACTTGTTTTTACATTTTTTGATTAAAACAGGTTGTAATTGATTGTTTGCCTGGGGAAACATGGAGCGAAAACCATCCATTGTCAAGAAAAGATCATTTATAGTCACTCATGCCTAGAAAAGCCTTATTACTCGGTTTAAATGCCTTTATAATCTCATTATTGAATTTATTTTGAATTGTTTTTACATTTTTTTATTAAAACATATTGTAATTGATTGTTTGCCTCGGGAAACATGGAGCGAATGCCATCCATTGTCAAGAAAAGATCATTTATAGCCACTCATGCCTAGAAAAGCCTTATTACTCGGTTTAAATGCCTTTATAATCCCATTATTGAATTTATTTTGAATTGTTTTAATATTTTTTGGTTAAAACAGATTGTAATTGATTGTTTGCCATGGGAAACATGGAGCGAAAGCCATCCATTGTCAAGAAAAGATCATTTATAGCCACTCATGCCTAGAAAAGCCTTATTTCTCGGTTTAAATGCCTTTATAATCCCATTATTGAATTTATTTTGAATTGTTTTTACATGTTTTGATTAAAACAGGTCGTAATTGATTGTTTGCCTCGGGAAACATGGAGCGAAAGCCATCCATTGTCAAGAAAAGATCATTTATAGCCACTCATGCCTAGAAAAGCCTTATTACTCGATTTAAATGCCTTTATAATCCCATTATTGAATTTATTTTGAATTGTTTTTACATTTTTTGATTAAAACAGGTTGTAATTGATTGTTTGCCTCGGGAAACATGGAGCGAAAACCATCCATTGTCAAGAAAAGATCATTTATAGTCACTCATGCCTAGAAAAGCCTTATTACTCGGTTTAAATGCCTTTATAATCCCATTATTGAGTTCATTTTGAATTTTTTTTACATTTTTTGATTAAAATAGATTGTAATTGATTGTTTACCTTGGGAAATATGGAGCGAAAGCCATCTATTGTCAGGAAAAGATCATTTTATAGTCACTCATGCCTAGAAAAGCCTTATTACTCGGTTTAAATGCCTTTATAATCCCATTATTGAATTTATTTTGAATTGTTTTATATTTTTTGATTAAAACAGATTGTAATTGATTGTTTGCCTTGGGAAACATGGAGCGAAAGCCATCCATTGTCAAGAAAAGATCATTTATAGCCACTCATGCCTAGAAAAGCCTTATTACTCGATTTAAATGCCTTTATAATCCCATTATTGAATTTATTTTGAATTGTTTTTACATTTTTTGATTAAAACAGGTTGTAATTGATTGTTTGCCTCGGGAAACATGGAGCGAAAACCATCCATTGTCAAGAAAAGATCATTTATAGTCACTCATGCCTAGAAAAGCCTTATTACTCGGTTTAAATGCCTTTATAATCCCATTATTGAGTTCATTTTGAATTTTTTTTACATTTTTTGATTAAAATAGATTGTAATTGATTGTTTACCTTGGGAAATATGGAGCGAAAGCCATCTATTGTCAGGAAAAGATCATTTTATAGTCACTCATGCCTAGAAAAGCCTTATTACTCGGTTTAAATGCCTTTATAATCCCATTATTGAATTTATTTTGAATTGTTTTATATTTTTTGATTAAAACAGATTGTAATTGATTGTTTGCCTTGGGAAACATGGAGCGAAAGCCATCCATTGTCAAGAAAAGTTCATTTACAGTCACTCATGCCTAGAAAAGCCTTATTACTCGGTTTAAATGCGTTTATAATCCCATTATTGAAGTTATTTTGAATTGTTTTTATATTTTTTGATTAAAACATATTGTAATTGATTGTTTGCCTTGGGAAACATGGAGCGAAAGCCATCCATCGTCAAGAAAAGTTCATTTATAGTCACTCATGCCTAGAAAAGCCTTAATACTCGTTTTAAATGCTTTTATAATCCCATAATTGAATTTATTTTGAATTTTTTTACATTTTTTTATTAAAACATATTGTAATTGATTGTTTGCCTCGGGAAACATGGAGCGAAAGCCATCCATTGTCAAGAAAAGATCATTTATAGCCACTCATGCCTAGAAAAGCCTTATTACTCGGTTTAAATGCCTTTATAATACCATTATTGAATTTATTTTGAATTGTTTTTACATTTTTTGATTAAAACAGATTGTAATTGATTGTTTGCCTGGGGAAACATGGAGCGAAAACCATCCATTGTCAAGAAAAGATCAGTTATAGTCACTCATGCCTAGAAAAGCCTTATTACTCGGTTTAAATGACTTTATAATCCCATTATTGAATTTATTTTGAATTTTTTTTACATTTTTGGATTAAAACAGATTGTAATTGATTGTTTGCCTCGGGAAACATGGAGCGAAAGCCATCCATTGTCAAGAAAAGATCCTTTATAGCCACTCATGCCTAGAAAAGCCTTATTACTCGGTTTAAATGCCTTTATAATCCCATTATTGAATTTATTTTGAATTTTTTTTACATTTTTTGATTAATACAGATTGTAATTGATTGTTTACCTCGGGAAACATGGAGCGAAAGCCATCCATTGTCAAGAAAAGATTATTTATAGTCACTCATGCCTAGAAAAGCCTTATTACTCGGTTTAAATGCCTTTATAATCCCATTATTGAATTTATTTTGAATTCTTTTTACATTTTTTGATTAAAACAGATTGTAATTGATTGTTTGCCTCGGGAAGCATGGAGCGAAAGCCATCCATTGTCAAGAAAAGATCATTTATAGCCACTCATGCCTAGAAAAGCCTTATTACTCGGTTTAAATGCCTTTATAATCCCATTATTGAATTTATTTTGAATTGTTTTTACATTTTTTGATTAAAACAGATTGTATTTGATTGTTTGCCTCAGGAAACATGGAGCGAAAGCCATCCATTGTCAAGAAAAGATCATTTATAGTCACTCATGCCTAGAAAAGCCTTTTACTCGGTTTAAATGCCTTTATAATCCCATTATTGAATTTATTTTGAATTTTTTTTACATTTTTTGATTAAAACAGATTGTAATTGATTGTTTACCTCGGGAAACATGGAGCGAAAGCCATCCATTGTCAAGAAAAGATCATTTATAGTCACTCATGCCTAGAAAAGCCTTATTACTCGGTTTAAATGCCTTTATAATCCCATTATTGAATTTATTTTGAATTTTTTTTACATTTTTTGATTAAAACAGATTGTAATTGATTGTTTGCCTCGGGAAACATGGAGCGAAAGCCATCCATTGTCAAGAAAAGATCATTTATAGCCACTCACGCCTAGAAAAGCCTTATTACTCGGTTTAAATGCCTTTATAATCCCATTATTGAATTTATTTTGAATTTTTTTTATATTTTTTGGTTAAAACAGATTGTAATTGATTGTTTGCCTTGGGAAACATGGAGCGAAAGCCATCCATTGTCAAGAAAAGATCATTTATAGTCACTCATGCCTAGAAAAGCCTTATTACTCGGTTTAAATGCCTTTATAATCCCATTATTGAATTTATTTTGAATTTTTTTTACATTTTTTGATTAAAACAGATTGTAATTGATTGTTTGCCTCGTGAAATATGGAGCGAAAGCCATCCATTGTCAAGAAAAGATCATTTATAGTCACTCATGCCTAGAAAAGCCTTATTACTCGGTTTAAATGCCTTTATAATCCCATTATTGAATTTATTTTGAATTGTTTTTACATTTTTTGATTAAAACAGATTGTAATTGATTGTTTGCCTCGGGAAACATGAAGCGAAAATCATCCATTGTCAAGAAAAGGTCATTTATAGTCACTCATGCCTAGAAAAGCCTTATTACTCAGTTTAAATGCCTTTATAATCCCATTATTGAATTTATTTTGAATTTTTTTTACATTTTTTGATTAAAACAGATTGTAATTGATTGTTTGCCTTGGGAAACATGGAGCGAAAGCCATCCATAGTCAAGAAAAGTTCATTTATAGTCACTTATGCCTAGCAAAGCCTTATTACTCGGTTTAAATGCCTTTATAATCCCATTATTGAATTTATTTTGAATTGTTTTTACATTTTTTGATTCAAACAGATTGTAATTGATTGTTTGCCGTGGGAAACATGGAGCGAAAGCCATCCATTGTCAAGAAAAGATCATTTATAGTCACTCATGCCTAGAAAAGCCTTATTACTCGGTTTAAATGCCTTTATAATCCCATTATTGAATTTATTTTGAATTGTTTTTATATTTTTTGGTTAAAACAGATTGTAATTGATTGTTTGCCATGGGAAACATGGAGCGAAAGCCATCCATTGTCAAGAAAAGATCATTTATAGCCACTCATGCCTAGAAAAGCCTTATTTCTCGGTTTAAATGCCTTTATAATCCCATTATTGAATTTATTTTGAATTGTTTTTACATGTTTTGATTAAAACAGGTTGTAATTGATTGTTTGCCTCGGGAAACATGGAGCGAAAGCCATCCATTGTCAAGAAAAGATCATTTATAGCCACTCATGCCTAGAAAAGCCTTATTACTCGATTTAAATGCCTTTATAATCCCATTATTGAATTTATTTTGACTTGTTTTTACATTTTTTGATTAAAACAGGTTGTAATTGATTGTTTGCCTCGGGAAACATGGAGCGAAAACCATCCATTGTCAAGAAAAGATCATTTATAGTCACTCATGCCTAGAAAAGCCTTATTACTCGGTTTAAATGCCTTTATAATCCCATTATTGAGTTCATTTTGAATTTTTTTTACATTTTTTGATTAAAATAGATTGTAATTGATTGTTTACCTTGGGAAATATGGAGCGAAAGCCATCCATTGTCAAGAAAAGATCATTTTATAGTCACTCATGCCTAGAAAAGCCTTATTACTCGGTTTAAATGCCTTTATAATCCCATTATTGAATTTATTTTGAATTGTTTTATATTTTTTGATTAAAACAGATTGTAATTGATTGTTTGCCATGGGAAACATGGAGCGAAAGCCATCCATTGTCAAGAAAAGATCATTTATAGTCACTCATGCCTAGAAAAGCCTTATTACTCGGTTTAAATGCCTTTATAATCCCATTATTGAATTTATTTTGAATTTTTTTTACATTTTTTGATTAAAACAGATTGTAATTGATTGTTTGCCTCAGGAAACATGGAGCGAAAGCCATCCATTGTCAAGAAAAGATCATTTATAGTCACTCATGCCTAGAAAAGCCTTATTACTCGGTTTAAATGCCTTTATAATCCCATTATTGAATTTATTTTGAATTTTTTTTACATTTTTTGATTAAAACAGATTGTAATTGACTGTTTACCTCAGGAAACATGGAGCGAAAGCCATCCATTGTCAAGAAAAGATCATTTATAGTCACTCATGCCTAGAAAAGCCTTATTACTCGGTTTAAATGCCTTTATAATCCCATTATTGAATTTATTTTGAATTTTTTTTACATTTTTTGATTAAAACAGATTGTAATTGATTGTTTGCCTCGGGAAACATGGAGCGAAAGCCATCCATTGTCAAGAAAAGATCCTTTATAGCCACTCATGCCTAGAAAAGCCTTATTACTCGGTTTAAATGCCTTTATAATCCCATTATTGAATTTATTTTGAATTGTTTTTACATTTTTTGAGTAAAACAGATTGTAATTGATTGTTTGCCTCAGGAAACATGGAGCGAAAGCCATCCATTGTCAAGAAAAGATCTTTTATAGTCACTCATGCCTAGAAAAGCCTTATTACTCGGTTTAAATGCCTTTATAATCCCATTATTGAATTTATTTTGAATTTTTTTTACATTTTTTGATTAATACAGATTGTAATTGATTGTTTACCTCGGGAAACATGGAGCGAAAGCCATCCATTGTCAAGAAAAGATTATTTATAGTCACTCATGCCTAGAAAAGCCTTATTACTCGGTTTAAATGCCTTTATAATCCCATTATTGAATTTATTTTGAATTCTTTTTACATTTTTTGATTAAAACAGATTGTAATTGATTGTTTGCCTCGGGAAGCATGGAGCGAAAGCCATCCATTGTCAAGAAAAGATCATTTATAGCCACTCATGCCTAGAAAAGCCTTATTACTCGGTTTAAATGCCTTTATAATCCCATTATTGAATTTATTTTGAATTGTTTTTACATTTTTTGATTAAAACAGATTGTATTTGATTGTTTGCCTCAGGAAACATGGAGCGAAAGCCATCCATTGTCAAGAAAAGATCATTTATAGTCACTCATGCCTAGAAAAGCCTTTTACTCGGTTTAAATGCCTTTATAATCCCATTATTGAATTTATTTTGAATTTTTTTTACATTTTTTGATTAAAACAGATTGTAATTGATTGTTTACCTCGGGAAACATGGAGCGAAAGCCATCCATTGTCAAGAAAAGATCATTTATAGTCACTCATGCCTAGAAAAGCCTTATTACTCGGTTTAAATGCCTTTATAATCCCATTATTGAATTTATTTTGAATTTTTTTTACATTTTTTGATTAAAACAGATTGTAATTGATTGTTTGCCTCGGGAAACATGGAGCGAAAGCCATCCATTGTCAAGAAAAGATCATTTATAGCCACTCACGCCTAGAAAAGCCTTATTACTCGGTTTAAATGCCTTTATAATCCCATTATTGAATTTATTTTGAATTTTTTTTATATTTTTTGGTTAAAACAGATTGTAATTGATTGTTTGCCTTGGGAAACATGGAGCGAAAGCCATCCATTGTCAAGAAAAGATCATTTATAGTCACTCATGCCTAGAAAAGCCTTATTACTCGGTTTAAATGCCTTTATAATCCCATTATTGAATTTATTTTGAATTTTTTTTACATTTTTTGATTAAAACAGATTGTAATTGATTGTTTGCCTCGTGAAATATGGAGCGAAAGCCATCCATTGTCAAGAAAAGATCATTTATAGTCACTCATGCCTAGAAAAGCCTTATTACTCGGTTTAAATGCCTTTATAATCCCATTATTGAATTTATTTTGAATTGTTTTTACATTTTTTGATTAAAACAGATTGTAATTGATTGTTTGCCTCGGGAAACATGAAGCGAAAATCATCCATTGTCAAGAAAAGGTCATTTATAGTCACTCATGCCTAGAAAAGCCTTATTACTCAGTTTAAATGCCTTTATAATCCCATTATTGAATTTATTTTGAATTTTTTTTACATTTTTTGATTAAAACAGATTGTAATTGATTGTTTGCCTTGGGAAACATGGAGCGAAAGCCATCCATAGTCAAGAAAAGTTCATTTATAGTCACTTATGCCTAGCAAAGCCTTATTACTCGGTTTAAATGCCTTTATAATCCCATTATTGAATTTATTTTGAATTGTTTTTACATTTTTTGATTCAAACAGATTGTAATTGATTGTTTGCCGTGGGAAACATGGAGCGAAAGCCATCCATTGTCAAGAAAAGATCATTTATAGTCACTCATGCCTAGAAAAGCCTTATTACTCGGTTTAAATGCCTTTATAATCCCATTATTGAATTTATTTTGAATTGTTTTTATATTTTTTGGTTAAAACAGATTGTAATTGATTGTTTGCCATGGGAAACATGGAGCGAAAGCCATCCATTGTCAAGAAAAGATCATTTATAGCCACTCATGCCTAGAAAAGCCTTATTTCTCGGTTTAAATGCCTTTATAATCCCATTATTGAATTTATTTTGAATTGTTTTTACATGTTTTGATTAAAACAGGTTGTAATTGATTGTTTGCCTCGGGAAACATGGAGCGAAAGCCATCCATTGTCAAGAAAAGATCATTTATAGCCACTCATGCCTAGAAAAGCCTTATTACTCGATTTAAATGCCTTTATAATCCCATTATTGAATTTATTTTGACTTGTTTTTACATTTTTTGATTAAAACAGGTTGTAATTGATTGTTTGCCTCGGGAAACATGGAGCGAAAACCATCCATTGTCAAGAAAAGATCATTTATAGTCACTCATGCCTAGAAAAGCCTTATTACTCGGTTTAAATGCCTTTATAATCCCATTATTGAGTTCATTTTGAATTTTTTTTACATTTTTTGATTAAAATAGATTGTAATTGATTGTTTACCTTGGGAAATATGGAGCGAAAGCCATCCATTGTCAAGAAAAGATCATTTTATAGTCACTCATGCCTAGAAAAGCCTTATTACTCGGTTTAAATGCCTTTATAATCCCATTATTGAATTTATTTTGAATTGTTTTATATTTTTTGATTAAAACAGATTGTAATTGATTGTTTGCCATGGGAAACATGGAGCGAAAGCCATCCATTGTCAAGAAAAGATCATTTATAGTCACTCATGCCTAGAAAAGCCTTATTACTCGGTTTAAATGCCTTTATAATCCCATTATTGAATTTATTTTGAATTTTTTTTACATTTTTTGATTAAAACAGATTGTAATTGATTGTTTGCCTCAGGAAACATGGAGCGAAAGCCATCCATTGTCAAGAAAAGATCATTTATAGTCACTCATGCCTAGAAAAGCCTTATTACTCGGTTTAAATGCCTTTATAATCCCATTATTGAATTTATTTTGAATTTTTTTTACATTTTTTGATTAAAACAGATTGTAATTGACTGTTTACCTCAGGAAACATGGAGCGAAAGCCATCCATTGTCAAGAAAAGATCATTTATAGTCACTCATGCCTAGAAAAGCCTTATTACTCGGTTTAAATGCCTTTATAATCCCATTATTGAATTTATTTTGAATTTTTTTTACATTTTTTGATTAAAACAGATTGTAATTGATTGTTTGCCTCGGGAAACATGGAGCGAAAGCCATCCATTGTCAAGAAAAGATCCTTTATAGCCACTCATGCCTAGAAAAGCCTTATTACTCGGTTTAAATGCCTTTATAATCCCATTATTGAATTTATTTTGAATTGTTTTTACATTTTTTGAGTAAAACAGATTGTAATTGATTGTTTGCCTCAGGAAACATGGAGCGAAAGCCATCCATTGTCAAGAAAAGATCTTTTATAGTCACTCATGCCTAGAAAAGCCTTATTACTCGGTTTAAATGCCTTAATAATCCCATTATTGAATTTATTTTGAATTTTTTTTACATTTTTTGATTAAAACAGATTGTAATTGATTGTTTGCCTCGGGAAGCATGGAGCGAAAGCCATCCATTGTCAAGAAAAGATCATTTATAGCCACTCATGCCTAGAAAAGCCTTATTACTCGGTTTAAATGCCTTTATAATCCCATTATTGAATTTATTTTGGATTGTTTTTACATTTTTTGATTAAAACAGATTGTATTTGATTGTTTGCCTCAGGAAACATGGAGCGAAAGCCATCCATTGTCAAGAAAAGATCATTTATAGTCACTCATGCCTAGAAAAGCCTTTTACTCGGTTTAAATGCCTTTATAATCCCATTATTGAATTTATTTTGAATTTTTTTTACATTTTTTGATTAAAACAGATTGTAATTGATTGTTTACCTCGGGAAACATGGAGCGAAAGCCATCCATTGTCAAGAAAAGATCATTTATAGTCACTCATGCCTAGAAAAGCCTTATTACTTAGTTTAAATGCCTTTATAATCCCATTATTGAATTTATTTTGAATTGTTTTTACATTTTTGATTAAAACAGTATGTAATTGATTGTTTGCCTCGTGAAATATGGAGCGAAAGCCATTCATTGTCAAGAAAAGATCATTTATAGTCACTCATGCCTAGAAAAGCCTTATTACTCGGTTTAAATGCCTTTATAATCCCATTATTGAATTTATTTTGAATTGTTTTTACATTTTTTGATTAAAACAGATTGTAATTGATTGTTTGCCTCGGGAAACATGAAGCGAAAACCATCCATTGTCAAGAAAAGGTCATTTATAGTCACTCATGCCTAGAAAAGCCTTATTACTCGGTTTAAATGCCTTTATAATCCCATTATTGAATTTATTTTGAATTTTTTTTACATTTTTTGATTAAAACAGATTGTAATTGATTGTTTGCCTTGGGAAACATGGAGCTAAAGCCATCCATAGTCAAGAAAAGTTCATTTATAGTCACTTATGCCTAGCAAAGCCTTATTACTCGGTTTAAATGCCTTTATAATCCCATTATTGAATTTATTTTGAATTGTTTTTACATTTTTTGATTAAAACAGATTGTAATTGATTGTTTGCCTCGGGAAACATGGAGCGAAAGCCATCCATTGTCAAGAAAAGATCATTTATAGCCACTCATGCCTAGAAAAGCCTTATTACTCGGTTTCAATGCCTTTATAATCCCATTATTGAATTTATTTTGAATTGTTTTTACATTTTTTGATTAAAACAGATTGTAATTGATTGTTTGCCTCGGGAAACATGAAGCGAAAACCATCCATTGTCAAGAAAAGATCATTTATAGTCACTCATGCCCAGAAAAGCCTTATTACTCGGTTTAATGCCTTTATAATCCCATTATTGAATTTATTTTGAATTTTTTTGACATTTTTTGATTAAAACAGATCGTAATTGATTGTTTGCCTCGGGAAACATGGAGCGAAAGCCATCCATTGTCAAGAAAAGATCATTTATAGCCACTCATGCCTAGAAAAGCCTTATTACTCGGTTTAAATGCCTTTATAATCCCATTATTGAATTTATTTTGAATTGTTTTTACATTTTTTGATTAAAACAGATTGTAATTGATTGTTTGCCTCGGGAAACATGAAGCGAAAACCATCCATTGTCAAGAAAAGGTCATTTATAGTCACTCATGCCTAGAAAAGCCTTATTACTCGGTTTAAATGCCTTTATAATCCCATTATTGAATTTATTTTGAATTTTTTTTACATTTTTTGATTAAAACAGATTGTAATTGATTGTTTGCCTCGGGAAACATGGAGCGAAAGCCATCCATAGTCAAGAAAAGTTCATTTATAGTCACTTATGCCTAGCAAAGCCTTATTACTCGGTTTAAATGCCTTTATAATCCCATTATTGAATTTATTTTGAATTGTTTTTACATTTTTTGATTAAAACTGATTGTAATTGATTTTTTGCCTCGGGAAACATGGAGCGAAAGCCATCCATTGTCAAGAAAAGATCATTTATAGTCACTCATGCCTAGAAAAGCCTTATTACTCGGTTTAAATGCCTTTATAATCCCATTATTGAAGTTATTTTGAATTGTTTTTATATTTTTTGATTAAAACAGATTGTAATTGATTGTTTGCCTTGGGAAAAATGGAGCGAAAGCCATCCATCGTCAAGAAAAGTTCATTTATAGTCACTCATACCTAGAAAAGCCTTAATACTTGTTTTAAATGCTTTTATAATCCCATAATTGAATTTAATTTGAATCTTTTTACATTTTTTGATTAAAACAGATTCTAATTGATTGTTTGGCTCGGGAAACGTGGAGTGAAAGCCATCCATTGTCAAGAAAAGATCATTTATAGTCACTCATGCCTAGAAAAGCCTTATTACTCGGTTTAAATGCCTTTATAATCCCATTATTGAATTTATTTTGAATTGTTTTTACATTTTTTGATTAAAACAGATTGTAATTGATTGTTTTCCTCGGGAAACATGGAGCGAAATCCATCCATTGTCAAGAAAAGATCATTTATAGCCACTCATGCCTAGAAAAGCCTTATTACTCGGTTTAAATGCCTTTATAATCCCATTATTGAATTTATTTTGAATTGTTTTTACATTTTTTGATTAAAACAGATTGTAATTGATTGTTTGCCTTGGGAAACATGGAGCGAAAACCATCCATTGTCAAGAAAAGATCAGTTATAGTCACTCATGCCTGGAAAAGCCTTATTACTCGGTTTAAATTCCTTTATAATCCCATTATTGAATTTATTTTGAATTGTTTTTACATTTTTTGATTAAAACAGATTGTAATTGATTGTTTGCCTCAGGAAACATGGAGCGAAAGCCATCCATTGTCAAGAAAAGATCATTTATAGTCACTCATGCCTAGAAAAGCCTTATTACTC
Organism: Theobroma cacao; assembly: GCF_053813885.1. Lineage (NCBI taxonomy): Eukaryota > Viridiplantae > Streptophyta > Magnoliopsida > Malvales > Malvaceae > Theobroma > Theobroma cacao. The sequence goes on along the minus strand of NC_142645.1, from coordinate 26,990,637 downwards.
GGTTTAAATGCCTTTATAATCCCATTATTGAATTTATTTTGAATTTTTTTTACATTTTTTGATTAAAACAGATTGTAATTGATTGTTTACCTCAGGAAACATGGAGCGAAAGCCATCCATTGTCAAGAAAAGATCATTTATAGTCACTCATGCCTAGAAAAGCCTTATTACTCGGTTTAAATGCCTTTATAATCCCATTATTGAATTTATTTTGAATTTTTTTTACATTTTTTGATTAAAACAGATTGTAATTGATTGTTTGCCTCGGGAAACATGGAGCGAAAGCCATCCATTGTCAAGAAAAGATCCTTTATAGCCACTCATGCCTAGAAAAGCCTTATTACTCGGTTTAAATGCCTTTATAATCCCATTATTGAATTTATTTTGAATTGTTTTTACATTTTTTGAGTAAAACAGATTGTAATTGATTGTTTGCCTCAGGAAACATGGAGCGAAAGCCATCCATTGTCAAGAAAAGATCTTTTATAGTCACTCATGCCTAGAAAAGCCTTATTACTCGGTTTAAATGCCTTAATAATCCCATTATTGAATTTATTTTGAATTTTTTTTACATTTTTTGATTAAAACAGATTGTAATTGATTGTTTGCCTCGGGAAGCATGGAGCGAAAGCCATCCATTGTCAAGAAAAGATCATTTATAGCCACTCATGCCTAGAAAAGCCTTATTACTCGGTTTAAATGCCTTTATAATCCCATTATTGAATTTATTTTGAATTGTTTTTACATTTTTTGATTAAAACAGATTGTATTTGATTGTTTGCCTCAGGAAACATGGAGCGAAAGCCATCCATTGTCAAGAAAAGATCATTTATAGTCACTCATGCCTAGAAAAGCCTTTTACTCGGTTTAAATGCCTTTATAATCCCATTATTGAATTTATTTTGAATTTTTTTTACATTTTTTGATTAAAACAGATTGTAATTGATTGTTTACCTCGGGAAACATGGAGCGAAAGCCATCCATTGTCAAGAAAAGATCATTTATAGTCACTCATGCCTAGAAAAGCCTTATTACTTAGTTTAAATGCCTTTATAATCCCATTATTGAATTTATTTTGAATTGTTTTTACATTTTTGATTAAAACAGTATGTAATTGATTGTTTGCCTCGTGAAATATGGAGCGAAAGCCATTCATTGTCAAGAAAAGATCATTTATAGTCACTCATGCCTAGAAAAGCCTTATTACTCGGTTTAAATGCCTTTATAATCCCATTATTGAATTTATTTTGAATTGTTTTTACATTTTTTGATTAAAACAGATTGTAATTGATTGTTTGCCTCGGGAAACATGAAGCGAAAACCATCCATTGTCAAGAAAAGGTCATTTATAGTCACTCATGCCTAGAAAAGCCTTATTACTCGGTTTAAATGCCTTTATAATCCCATTATTGAATTTATTTTGAATTTTTTTTACATTTTTTGATTAAAACAGATTGTAATTGATTGTTTGCCTTGGGAAACATGGAGCGAAAGCCATCCATAGTCAAGAAAAGTTCATTTATAGTCACTTATGCCTAGCAAAGCCTTATTACTCGGTTTAAATGCCTTTATAATCCCATTATTGAATTTATTTTGAATTGTTTTTACATTTTTTGATTAAAACAGATTGTAATTGATTGTTTGCCTCGGGAAACATGGAGCGAAAGCCATCCATTGTCAAGAAAAGATCATTTATAGCCACTCATGCCTAGAAAAGCCTTATTACTCGGTTTCAATGCCTTTATAATCCCATTATTGAATTTATTTTGAATTGTTTTTACATTTTTTGATTAAAACAGATTGTAATTGATTGTTTGCCTCGGGAAACATGAAGCGAAAACCATCCATTGTCAAGAAAAGATCATTTATAGTCACTCATGCCCAGAAAAGCCTTATTACTCGGTTTAATGCCTTTATAATCCCATTATTGAATTTATTTTGAATTTTTTTGACATTTTTTGATTAAAACAGATCGTAATTGATTGTTTGCCTCGGGAAACATGGAGCGAAAGCCATCCATTGTCAAGAAAAGATCATTTATAGCCACTCATGCCTAGAAAAGCCTTATTACTCGGTTTAAATGCCTTTATAATCCCATTATTGAATTTATTTTGAATTGTTTTTACATTTTTTGATTAAAACAGATTGTAATTGATTGTTTGCCTCGGGAAACATGAAGCGAAAACCATCCATTGTCAAGAAAAGGTCATTTATAGTCACTCATGCCTAGAAAAGCCTTATTACTCGGTTTAAATGCCTTTATAATCCCATTATTGAATTTATTTTGAATTTTTTTTACATTTTTTGATTAAAACAGATTGTAATTCATTGTTTGCCTCGGGAAACATGGAGCGAAAGCCATCCATAGTCAAGAAAAGTTCATTTATAGTCACTTATGCCTAGCAAAGCCTTATTACTCGGTTTAAATGCCTTTATAATCCCATTATTGAATTTATTTTGAATTGTTTTTACATTTTTTGATTAAAACAGATTGTAATTGATTGTTTGCCTCGGGAAACATGAAGCGAAAACCATCCATTGTCAAGAAAAGGTCATTTATAGTCACTCATGCCTAGAAAAGCCTTATTACTCGGTTTAAATGCCTTTATAATCCCATAATTGAATTTAATTTGAATCTTTTTACATTTTTTGATTAAAACAGATTCTAATTGATTGTTTGGCTCGGGAAACGTGGAGTGAAAGCCATCCATTGTCAAGAAAAGATCCTTTATAGCCACTCATGCCTAGAAAAGCCTTATTACTCGGTTTAAATGCCTTTATAATCCCATTATTGAATTTATTTTGAATTGTTTTTACATTTTTTGAGTAAAACAGATTGTAATTGATTGTTTGCCTCAGGAAACATGGAGCGAAAGCCATCCATTGTCAAGAAAAGATCTTTTATAGTCACTCATGCCTAGAAAAGCCTTATTACTCGGTTTAAATGCCTTAATAATCCCATTATTGAATTTATTTTGAATTTTTTTTACATTTTTTGATTAAAACAGATTGTAATTGATTGTTTGCCTCGGGAAGCATGGAGCGAAAGCCATCCATTGTCAAGAAAAGATCATTTATAGCCACTCATGCCTAGAAAAGCCTTATTACTCGGTTTAAATGCCTTTATAATCCCATTATTGAATTTATTTTGAATTGTTTTTACATTTTTTGATTAAAACAGATTGTATTTGATTGTTTGCCTCAGGAAACATGGAGCGAAAGCCATCCATTGTCAAGAAAAGATCATTTATAGTCACTCATGCCTAGAAAAGCCTTTTACTCGGTTTAAATGCCTTTATAATCCCATTATTGAATTTATTTTGAATTTTTTTTACATTTTTTGATTAAAACAGATTGTAATTGATTGTTTACCTCGGGAAACATGGAGCGAAAGCCATCCATTGTCAAGAAAAGATCATTTATAGTCACTCATGCCTAGAAAAGCCTTATTACTTAGTTTAAATGCCTTTATAATCCCATTATTGAATTTATTTTGAATTGTTTTTACATTTTTGATTAAAACAGTATGTAATTGATTGTTTGCCTCGTGAAATATGGAGCGAAAGCCATTCATTGTCAAGAAAAGATCATTTATAGTCACTCATGCCTAGAAAAGCCTTATTACTCGGTTTAAATGCCTTTATAATCCCATTATTGAATTTATTTTGAATTGTTTTTACATTTTTCGATTAAAACAGATTGTAATTGATTGTTTGCCTCGGGAAACATGAAGCGAAAACCATCCATTGTCAAGAAAAGGTCATTTATAGTCACTCATGCCTAGAAAAGCCTTATTACTCGGTTTAAATGCCTTTATAATCCCATTATTGAATTTATTTTGAATTTTTTTTACATTTTTTGATTAAAACAGATTGTAATTGATTGTTTGCCTTGGGAAACATGGAGCGAAAGCCATCCATAGTCAAGAAAAGTTCATTTATAGTCACTTATGCCTAGCAAAGCCTTATTACTCGGTTTAAATGCCTTTATAATCCCATTATTGAATTTATTTTGAATTGTTTTTACATTTTTTGATTAAAACAGATTGTAATTGATTGTTTGCCTCGGGAAACATGGAGCGAAAGCCATCCATTGTCAAGAAAAGATCATTTATAGCCACTCATGCCTAGAAAAGCCTTATTACTCGGTTTCAATGCCTTTATAATCCCATTATTGAATTTATTTTGAATTGTTTTTACATTTTTTGATTAAAACAGATTGTAATTGATTGTTTGCCTCGGGAAACATGAAGCGAAAACCATCCATTGTCAAGAAAAGATCATTTATAGTCACTCATGCCCAGAAAAGCCTTATTACTCGGTTTAATGCCTTTATAATCCCATTATTGAATTTATTTTGAATTTTTTTGACATTTTTTGATTAAAACAGATCGTAATTGATTGTTTGCCTCGGGAAACATGGAGCGAAAGCCATCCATTGTCAAGAAAAGATCATTTATAGCCACTCATGCCTAGAAAAGCCTTATTACTCGGTTTAAATGCCTTTATAATCCCATTATTGAATTTATTTTGAATTGTTTTTACATTTTTTGATTAAAACAGATTGTAATTGATTGTTTGCCTCGGGAAACATGAAGCGAAAACCATCCATTGTCAAGAAAAGGTCATTTATAGTCACTCATGCCTAGAAAAGCCTTATTACTCGGTTTAAATGCCTTTATAATCCCATTATTGAATTTATTTTGAATTTTTTTTACATTTTTTGATTAAAACAGATTGTAATTCATTGTTTGCCTCGGGAAACATGGAGCGAAAGCCATCCATAGTCAAGAAAAGTTCATTTATAGTCACTTATGCCTAGCAAAGCCTTATTACTCGGTTTAAATGCCTTTATAATCCCATTATTGAATTTATTTTGAATTGTTTTTACATTTTTTGATTAAAACTGATTGTAATTGATTTTTTGCCTCGGGAAACATGGAGCGAAAGCCATCCATTGTCAAGAAAAGTTCATTTATAGTCACTCATGCCTAGAAAAGCCTTATTACTCGGTTTAAATGCCTTTATAATCCCATTATTGAAGTTATTTTGAATTGTTTTTATATTTTTTGATTAAAACAGATTGTAATTGATTGTTTGCCTTGGGAAAAATGGAGCGAAAGCCATCCATCGTCAAGAAAAGTTCATTTATAGTCACTCATACCTAGAAAAGCCTTAATACTCGTTTTAAATGCTTTTATAATCCCATAATTGAATTTAATTTGAATCTTTTTACATTTTTTAATTAAAACAGATTCTAATTGATTGTTTGGCTCGGGAAACGTGGAGTGAAAGCCATCCATTGTCAAGAAAAGATCATTTATAGTCACTTATGCCTAGAAAAGCCTTATTACTCGGTTTAAATGCCTTTATAATCCCATTATTGAATTTATTTTGAATTGTTTTTACATTTTTTGATTAAAACAGATTGTAATTGATTGTTTTCCTCGGGAAACATGGAGCGAAATCCATCCATTGTCAAGAAAAGATCATTTATAGCCACTCATGCCTAGAAAAGCCTTATTACTCGGTTTAAATGCCTTTATAATCCCATTATTGAATTTATTTTGAATTGTTTTTACATTTTTTGATTAAAACAGATTGTAATTGATTGTTTGCCTTGGGAAACATGGAGCGAAAACCATCCATTGTCAAGAAAAGATCAGTTATAGTCACTCATGCCTGGAAAAGCCTTATTACTCGGTTTAAATGCCTTTATAATCCCATTATTGAATTTATTTTGAATTTTTTTTACATTTTTTGATTAAAACATATTGTAATTTATTGTTTACCTCGGGAAACATGGAGCGAAAGCCATCCATAGTCAAGAAAAGATCATTTATAGACACTCACGCCTTGAAAAGCCTTATTACTCGGTTTAAATGCCTTTATAATCCCATTATTGAATTTCTTTTGAATTTTTTTTACATTTTTTGATTAAAACAGATTGTAATTGATTGTTTGCCACGGGAAATATGGAGAGAAAGCCATCCATTGTCAAGAAAAGATCATTTATAGCCACTCATGCCTAGAAAAGCCTTATTACTCGGTTTAAATGCCTTTATAATCCCATTATTGAAGTTATTTTGAATTGTTTTTACATTTTTTGATTAAAACAGATTGTAATTGATTCTTTGCCTTGGGAAACATGGAGCGAAAGCCATCCATCGTCAAGAAAAGTTCATTTATAGTCACTCATGCCTAGAAAAGCCTTAATACTCGTTTTAAATGCTTTTATAATCCCATAATTGAATTTATTTTGAATCTTTTTACATTTTTTGATTAAAACAGATTCTAATTGATTGTTTGCCTCGGGAAACGTGTAGTGAAAGCCATCCATTGTCAAGAAAAGATCATTTATAGTCACTCATGCCTAGCAAAGCCTTATTACTCGGTTTAAATGCCTTTATAATCCCATTATTGAATTTATTTTGAATTGTTTTTATATTTTTTGATTAAAACAGATTGTAATTGATTGTTTGCCATGGGAAACATGGAGCAAAAGCCATCCATTGTCAAGAAAAAATCATTTATAGTCACTCATGCCTAGAAAAGCCTTATTACTCGGTTTAAATGCCTTTATAATCCCATTATTGAATTTATTTTGAATTTTTTTTACATTTTTTGATTAAAATAGATTGTAATTGATTGTTTACCTCGGGAAACACGGAGCGAAAGCCATCCATTGTCAAGAAAAGTTCATTTATAGTCACTCATGCCAAGAAAAGCCTTATTACTCGGTTTAAATGCCTTTATAATCCCATTATTGAAGTTATTTTGAATTGTTTTTATATTTTTTGATTAAAACAGATTGTAATTGATTGTTTGCCTTGGTAAACATGGAGCGAAAGCCATCCATCATCAAGAAAAGTTCATTTATAGTCACTCATGCCTAGAAAAGCCTTAATACTCGTTTTAAATGCTTTTATAATCCCATAATTGAATTTAATTTGAATTTTTTTTTCATTTTTTGATTAAAACAGATTGTAATTGATTGTTTACCTCGGGAAACATGGAGCGAAAGCCATCCATAGTAAAGAAAAGTTCATTTATAGTCACTTATGCCTAGAAAAGCCTTATTACTCGGTTTAAATGCCTTTATAATCCCATTATTGAATGTATTTTGAATTTTTTTTACATTTTTTTATTAAAACAGATTGTAATTGATTGTTTGCCTCGGGAAATAGGGAGCGAAAGCCATCCATTGTCAAGAAAAGATCATTTATAGTCACTTATGCCTAGCAAAGCCTTATTACTCGGTTTAAATGCCTTTATAATCCCATTATCGAATTTATTTTGAATTGTTTTTACATTTTTTGATTAAAACAGATTGTAATTGATTGTTTGCCTCGGGAAACATGGAGCGAAAGCCATCCATTGTCAAGAAAAGATCATTTATAGCCACTCATGCCTAGAAAAGCCTTATTACTCGGTTTAAATGCCTTTATAATCCCATTATTGAATTTATTTTGAATTATTTTTACATTTTTTGATTAAAACAGGTTGTAATTGATTGTTTGCCTCGGGAAACATGGAGCGAAAACCATCCATTGTCAAGAAAAGATCATTTATAGTCACTCATGCCTAGCAAAGCCTTATTACTCGGTTTAAATGCCTTTATAATCCCATTATTGAATTTATTTTGAATTGTTTTTATATTTTTTGATTAAAACAGATTGTAATTGATTGTTTGCCGTGGGAAACATGGAGCAAAAGCCATCCATTGTCAAGAAAAGATCATTTATAGTCACTCATGCCTAGAAAAGCCTTATTACTCGGTTTAAATGCCTTTATAATCCCATTATTGAATTTATTTTGAATTTTTTTTACATTTTTTGATTAAAACAGATTGTAATTGATTGTTTAACTTGGGAAATATTGAGCGAAAGCCATCTATTGTCAAGAAAAGATCATTTATAGTCACTCATGCCTAGAAAAGCCTTATTACTCGGTTTAAATGCCTTTATAATCCCATTATTGAATTTATTTTGAATTGTTTTTACATTTTTTGATTAAAACATATTGTAATTGATTGTTTACCTCGGGAAACATGGAGCGAAAGCCATCCCCTGTCAAGAAAAGATCATTTATAGTCACTCATGCCTAGAAAAGCCTTATTACTCGGTTTAAATGCCTTTATAATCCCATTATTGAATTTATTTTGAATTTTTTTTACATTTTTTGATTAAAACAGATTGTAATTGATTGTTTGCCGTGGGAAACATGGGGCGAAAGCCATCCATTGTCAAGAAAAGATCGTTTATTGTCACTCATGCCTAGAAAAGCCTTATTACTCGGTTTAAATGCCTTTATAATCCCATTATTGAATTTATTTTGAATTTTTTTTACATTTTTTGATTAAAACAGATTGTAATTGATTTTTTGCCTCGGGAAACATGGAGCGAAAGCCATCCATTGTCAAGAAAAGTTCATTTATAGCCACTCATGCCTAGAAAAGCCTTATTACTCAGTTTAAATGCCTTTATAATCCCATTATTGAATTTATTTTGAATTGTTTTTACATTTTTTGATTAAAACAGATTGTAATTGATTGTTTGCCTCAGGAAACATGGAGCGAAACCCATCCATTGTCAAGAAAAGATCATTTATAGTCACTCATGCCTAGAAAAGCCTTATTACTCGGTTTAAATGCCTTTATAATCCCATTATTGAATTTATTTTGAATTTTTTTTACATTTTTTGATTAAAACAGATTGTAATTGATCGTTTACCTCGGGAAACATGGAGCGAAAGCCATCCATTGTCAAGAAAAGATCATTTATAGTCACTCATGCCTAGAAAAGCCTTATTACTTAGTTTAAATGCCTTTATAATCCCATTATTGAATTTATTTTGAATTGTTTTTACATTTTTGATTAAAACAGATTGTAAATGATTGTTTGCCTCGTGAAATATGGAGCGAAAGCCATCCATCGTCAAGAAAAGATCATTTATAGTCACTCATGCCTAGAAAAGCCTTATTACTCGGTTTAAATGCCTTTATAATCCCATTGTTGAATTTATTTTGAATTGTTTTTACATTTTTTGATTAAAACAAATTGTAATTGATTGTTTACCTCGGGAAACATGGAGCGAAAGCCATCCATAGTCAAGAAAAGATCATTTATAGTCACTCATGGCTAGAAAAGCCTTATTACTCGGTTTAAATGCCATTATAATCCCATTATTGAATTTATTTTGAATTTTTTTTTTACATTTTTGATTAAAACAGATTGTAATTGATTGTTTACCTCGGGAAACATGGAGCGAAAACCATCCATTGTCAAGAAAAGATCATTTATAGACACTCATGCCTAGAAAAGCCTTATTACTCGGTTTAAATGCCTTTATAATCCCATTATTGAATTTCTTTTGAATTTTTTTTACATTTTTTGATTAAAACAGATTGTAATTGATTGTTTGCCACGGGAAACATGGAGAGAAAGCCATCCATTGTCAAGAAAAGATCATTTATAGCCACTCATGCCTAGAAAAGCCTTATTACTCGGTTTAAATGCCTTTATAATCCCATTATTGAATTTATTTTGAATTGTTTTTACATTTTTTGATTAAAACAGGTTGTAATTGATTGTTTGCCTCGGGAAACATGTAGCGAAAACCATCCATTGTCAAGAAAAGATCATTTATAGTCACTCATGCCTAGAAAAGCCTTATTACTCAGTTTAAATGCCTTTATAATCCCATTATTGAATTTATTTTGAATTTTTTTTACATTTTTTGATTAAAACAGATTGTAATTGATTGTTTACCTCGGGAAACATGGAGCGAAAGCCATCCATTGTCAAGAAAAGCTCATTTATAGTCACTCATGCTTAGAAAAGCCTTATTACTCGGTTTAAATGCCTTTATAATCCCATTATTGAAGTTATTTTGAATTGTTTTTATATTTTTTGATTAAAACAGATTGTAATTGATTGTTTGCCTTGGTAAACATGGAGCGAAAGCCATCCATCGTCAAGAAAAGTTCATTTATAGTCACTCATGCCTAGAAAAGCCTTAATACTCGTTTTAAATGCTTTTATAATCCCATAATTGAATTTAATTTGAAATTTTTTTACATTTTTTGATTAAAATAGATTGTAATTGATTGTTTACCTCGGGAAACATGGAGCGAAAGCCATCCATAGTCAAGAAAAGTTCATTTATAGTCACTCATGCCTAGAAAAGCCTTATTACTCGGTTTAAATGCCTTTATAATCCCATTATTGAAGTTATTTTGAATTGTTTTTATATTTTTTGATTAAAACAGATTGTAATGGATTGTTTGCCTTGGGAAACATGGAGCGAAAGCCATCCATCGTCAAGAAAAGATCATTTATAGTCACTCATGCCTAGAAAAGCCTTAATACTCGTTTTAAATGCTTTTATAATCCCATAATTGAATTTAATTTGAATCTTTTTACATTTTTTGATTAAAACAGATTCTAATTGATTGTTTGGCTCGGGAAACGTGGAGTGAAAGCCATCCATTGTCAAGAAAAGATCATTTATAGTCACTCATGCCTAGAAAAGCCTTATTACTCGGTTTAAATGCCATTATAATCCCATTATTGAATTTATTTTGAATTTTTTTTACATTTTTTGATTAAAACAGATTGTAATTGATTGTTTACCTTGGGAAATATGGAGCGAAAGCCATCCATTGTCAAGAAAAGATCATTTATAATCACTCATGCCTAGAAAAGCCTTATTACTCGGTTTAAATGCCTATATAATCCCATTATTGAATTTATTTTGAATTGTTTTTACATTTTTTGATTAAAACAGATTGTAATTGATTGTTTGCCTCGGGACACATGGAGCGAAAGCAATCCATTGTCAAGAAAAGATCATTTATAGCCACTCATGCCTAGAAAAGCCTTATTACTCGGTTTAAATGCCTTTATAATCCCATTATTGAATTTATTTTGAATTGTTTTTATATTTTTTGATTAAAACAGATTGTAATTGATTGTTTGCCGTGGGAAACATGGAGCGAAAGCCATCCATTGTCAAGAAAAGATCATTTATAGCCACTCATGCCTAGAAAAACCTTATTACTCTGTTTAAATGCCTTTATAATCCCATTATTGAATTTATTTTGAATTGTTTTTACATGTTTTGATTAAAACAGGTTGTAATTGATTGTTTGCCTCGGTAAACATGGAGCGAAAGCCATCCATTGTCAAGAAAAGATCATTTATAGCCACTCATGCCTAGAAAAGCCTTATTACTCGGTTTAAATGCCTTTATAATCCCATTATTGAATTTATTTTGAATTGTTTTTACATTTTTTGATTAAAACAGGTTGTAATTGATTGTTTGCCTCGGGAAACATGGAGCGAAAACCATCCATTGTCAAGAAAAGATCATTTATAGTCACTCATGCCTAGAAAAGCCTTATTACTCGGTTTAAATGCCTGTATAATCCCATTATTGAATTCATTTTGAATTTTTTTTATATTTTTTGATTAAAACAGATTGTAATTGATTCTTTACCTCGGGAAACATGGAGCGAAAGCCATCTATAGTCAAGAAAAGTTCATTTATAGTCACTCATGCCTAGAAAAGCCTTATTACGCGGTTTAAATGCCTTTATAATCCCATTATTGAATTTATTTTGAATTTTTTTTACAGTTTTTGATTAAAACAGATTGTAATTGATTGTTTGCCTCGGGAAACATGGAGCGAAAGCCATCCATTGTCAAGAAAAGATCATTTATAGCCACTCATGCCTAGAAAAGCCTTATTACTTGGTTTAAATGCCTTTATAATCCCATTATTGAATTTATTTTGAATTGTTTTTACATTTTTTGATTAAAACAGATTTTAATTGATTGTTTGCCTCAGGAAACATGGAGCGAAAGCCATCCATTGTCAAGAAAAGATCATTTATAGTCACTCATGCCTAGAAAAGCCTTATTCCTCGGTTTAAATGCCTTTATAATCCCATTATTGAATTTATTTTGAATTTTTTTTACATTTTTTGATTAAAACAGATTGTAATTGATTGTTTACCTCGGGAAACATGGAGCGAAAGCCATCCATAGTCAAGAAAAGATCATTTATAGTCACTCATGCCTAGAAAAGCCTTATTACTCGGTTTAAATGCCTTTATAATCCCATTATTGAATTTATTTTGAATTTTTTTGTACATTTTTGATTAAAACAGATTGTAATTGATTGTTTACCTCGGGAAACATGGAGCGAAAACCATCCATTGTCAAGAAAAGATCATTTATAGACACTTATGCCTAGAAAAGCCTTATTACTCGGTTTAAATGCCTTTATAATCCCATTATTGAATTTCTTTTGAATTGTTTTTATATTTTTTGATTAAAACAGATTGTAATTGATTGTTTGCCATGGGAAACATGGAGCAAAAGTCATCCATTGTCAAGAAAAAATCATTTATAGTCACTCATGCCTAGAAAAGCCTTATTACTCGGTTTAAATGCCTTTATAATCCCATTATTGAATTTATTTTGAATTTTTTTTACATTTTTTGATTAAAATAGATTGTAATTGATTGTTTACCTCGGGAAACACGGAGCGAAAGCCATCCATTGTCAAGAAAAGTTCATTTATAGTCACTCATGCCTAGAAAAGCCTTATTACTCGGTTTAAATGCCTTTATAATCCCATTATTGAAGTTATTTTGAATTGTTTTTATATTTTTTGATTAAAACAGATTGTAATTGATTGTTTGCCTTGGTAAACATGGAGCGAAAGCCATCCATCGTCAAGAAAAGTTCATTTATAGTCACTCATGCCTAGAAAAGCCTTAATACTCGTTTTAAATGCTTTTATAATCCCGTAATTGAATTTAATTTGAATTTTTTTTTCATTTTTTGATTAAAACAGATTGTAATTGATTGTTTACCTCGGGAAACATGGAGCGAAAACCATCCATTGTCAAGAAAATATCATTTATAGACACTCATGCCTAGAAAAGCCTTATTACTCGGTTTAAATGCCTTTATAATCCCATTATTGAATTTCTTTTGAATTTTTTTTACATTTTTTGATTAAAACAGATTGTAATTGATTGTTTGCCATGGGAAATATGGAGAGAAAGCCATCCATTGTCAAGAAAATATCATTTATAGCCACTAATGCCTAGAAAAGCCTTATTACTCGGTTTAAATGCCTTTATAATCCCATTATTGAAGTTATTTTGAATTGTTTTTACATTTTTTGATTAAAACAGATTGTAATTGATTGTTTGCCTTGGGAAACATGGAGCGAAAGCCATCCATCGTCAAGAAAAGTTCATTTATAGTCACTCATGCCTAGAAAAGCCTTAATACTCGTTTTAAATGCTTTTATAATCCCATAATTGAATTTAATTTGAATCTTTTTACATTTTTTGATTAAAACAGATTCTAATTGATTGTTTGCCTCGGGAAACGTGGAGTGAAAGCCATCCATTGTCAAGAAAAGATCATTTATAGTCACTCATGCCTAGCAAAGGCTTATTACTCGGTTTAAATGCCTTTATAATCCCATTATTGAATTTATTTTGAATTGTTTTTATATTTTTTGATTAAAACAGATTGTAATTGATTGTTTGCCATGGGAAACATGGAGCAAAAGTCATCCATTGTCAAGAAAAAATCATTTATAGTCACTCATGCCTAGAAAAGCCTTATTACTCGGTTTAAATGCCTTTATAATCCCATTATTGAATTTATTTTGAATTTTTTTTACATTTTTTGATTAAAATAGATTGTAATTGATTGTTTACCTCGGGAAACACGGAGCGAAAGCCATCCATTGTCAAGAAAAGTTCATTTATAGTCGCTCATGCCTAGAAAAGCCTTATTACTCGGTTTAAATGCCTTTATAATCCCATTATTGAAGTTATTTTGAATTGTTTTTATATTTTTTGATTAAAACAGATTGTAATTGATTGTTTGCCTGGGTAAACATGGAGCGAAAGCCATCCATCGTCAAGAAAAGTTCATTTATAGTCACTCATGCCTAGAAAAGCCTTAATACTCGTTTTAAATGCTTTTATAATCCCATAATTGAATTTAATTTGAATTTTTTTTTCGTTTTTTGATTAAAACAGATTGTAATTGATTGTTTACCTCGGGAAACATGGAGCGAAAGCCATCCATAGTAAAGAAAAGTTCATTTATAGTCACTTATGCCTAGAAAAGCCTTATTACTCGGTTTAAATGCCTTTATAATCCCATTATTGAATGTATTTTGAATTTTTTTTACATTTTTTTATTAAAACAGATTGTAATTGATTGTTTGCCTCGGGAAATAGGGAGCGAAAGCCATCCATTGTCAAGAAAAGATCATTTATAGTCACTCATGCCTAGAAAAGCCTTATTACTCGGTTTAAATGCCTTTATAATCCCATTATTGAATTTATTTTGAATTGTTTTTATATTTTTTGATTAAAACAGATTGTAATTGATTGTTTGCCGTGGGAAACATGGAGCGAAAGCCATCCATTGTCAAGAAAAGATCATTTATAGTCACTCATGCCTAGAAAAGCCTTATTACTCGGTTTAAATGCCTTTATAATCCCATTATTGAATTTATTTTGAATTTTTTTTACATTTTTTGATTAAAACAGATTGTAATTGATTGTTTGCCTCGGGAAATATGGAGCGAAAGCCATCCATTGTCAAGAAAAGATCATTTATAGTCACTCATGCCTAGAAAAGCCTTATTACTCGGTCTAAATGCCTTTATAATCCCATTATTGAATTTATTTTGAATTGTTTTTATATTTTTTGATTAAAACAGATTGTAATTGATTGTTTGCCGTGGGAAACATGGAGCGAAAGCCATCCATTGTCAAGAAAAGATCATTTATAGCCACTCATGCCTAGAAAAGCCTTATTACTCGGTTTAAATGCCTTTATAATCCCATTATTGAATTTATTTTGAATTGTTTTTATATTTTTTGATTAAAACAGATTGTAATTGATTGTTTGCCGTGGGAAACATGGAGCGAAAGCCATCCATTGTCAAGAAAAGATCATTTATAGCCACTCATGCCTAGAAAAGCCTTATTACTCGGTTTAAATGCCTTTATAATCCCATTATTGAATTTATTTTGAATTGTTTTTATATTTTTTGATTAAAACATATTGTAATTGATTGTTTGCCGTGGGAAACATGGAGCGAAAGCCATCCATTGTCAAGAAAAGATCATTTATAGCCACTCATGCCTAGAAAAGCCTTATTACTCGGTTTAAATGCCTTTATAATCCCATTATTGAATTTATTTTAAATTGTTTTTACATTTTTTGATTAAAACAGATTGTAATTGATTGTTTGCCTCGGGAAACATGGAGCGAAAACCATCCATTGTCAAGAAAAGATCATTTATAGTCACTCATGCCTAGGAAAGCCTTATTACTCGGTTTAAATGCCTTTATAATCCCATTATTGAATTTATTTTGAATTTTTTTTACATTTTTTGATTAAAACAGATTGTAATTGATTGTTTGCGTCGGGAAACATGAAGCGAAAGCCATCCATTGTCAAGAAAAGATCATTTATAGCCACTCATGCCTAGAAAAGCCTTATTACTCGGTTTAAATGCCTTTATAATCCCATTATTGAATTTATTTTAAATTGTTTTTACATTTTTTGATTAAAACATATTGTAATTGATTGTTTGCCTCGGGAAACATGGAGCGAAAACCATCCATTGTCAAGAAAAGATCATTTATAGTCACTCATGCCTAGGAAAGCCTTATTACTCGGTTTAAATGCCTTTATAATCCCATTATTGAATTTATTTTGAATTTTTTTTATATTTTTTGACTAAAACAGATTGTAATTGATTGTTTGCCTCGGGAAACATGGAGCGAAAGCCATCCATAGTCAAGAAAAGTTCATTTATAGTTACTTATGCCTAGCAAAGCCTTATTACTCGGTTTAAATGCCTTTATAATCCCATTATTGAATTTATTTTGAATTGTTTTTATATTTTTTGATTAAAACAGATTGTAATTGATTGTTTGCCGTGGGAAACATGGAGCGAAAGCCATCCATTGTCAAGAAAAGATCATTTATAGCCACTCATGCCTAGAAAAGCCTTATTACTCGGTTTAAATGCCTTTATAATCCCATTATTGAATTTATTTTGAATTGTTTTTATATTTTTTGATTAAAACAGATTGTAATTTTTTTTTTTGCCGTGGGAAACATAGAGCGAAAGCCATCCATTGTCAAGAAAAGATCATTTATAGACACTCATGCCTAGAAAAGCCTTATTACTCGGTTTAAATGCCTTTATAATCCCATTATTGAATTTATTTTGAATTGTTTTTATATTTTTTGATTAAAACATATTGTAATTGATTGTTTGCCGTGGGAAACATGGAGCGAAAGCCATCCATTGTCAAGAAAAGATCATTTATAGCCACTCATGCCTAGAAAAGCTTTATTACTCGGTTTAAATGCCTTTATAATCCCATTATTGAATTTATTTTAAATTGTTTTTACATTTTTTGATTAAAACAGATTGTAATTGATTGTTTGCCTCGGGAAACATGGAGCGAAAACCATCCATTGTCAAGAAAAGATCATTTATAGTCACTCATGCCTAGGAAAGCCTTATTACTCGGTTTAAATTCCTTTATAATCCCATTATTGAATTTATTTTGAATTTTTTTTATATTTCTTGACTAAAACATATTGTAATTGATTGTTTGCCTTGGGAAACATGGAGCGAAAGCCATCCATAGTCAAGAAAAGTTCATTTATAGTTACTTATGCCTAGCAAAGCCTTATTACTCGGTTTAAATGCCTTTATAATCCCATTATTGAATTTATTTTGAATTGTTTTTATATTTTTTGATTAAAACAGATTGTAATTGATTGTTTGCCGTGGGAAACATGGAGCGAAAGCCATCCATTGTCAAGAATAGATCATTTATAGCCACTCATGCCTAGAAAAGCCTTATTACTCGGTTTAAATGCCTTTATAACCCCATTATTGAATTTATTTTGAATTTTTTTTTACATTTTTTGATTAAAATAGATTGTAATTGATTGTTTACCTCGGGAAACATGGAGCGAAAGCCATCCATAGTCAAGAAAAGTTCATTTATAGTCACTCATGCCTAGAAAAGCCTTATTACTCGGTTTAAATGCCTTTATAATCCCATTATTGAAATTATTTTGAATTGTTTTTATATTTTTTGATTAAAACAGATTGTAATTGATTTTTTGCCTTGGGAAACATGGAGCGAAAGCCATCCATCGTCAAGAAAAGATCATTTATAGTCACTCATGCCTAGAAAAGCCTTATTACTCGGTTTAAATGCCTTTATAATCCCATTATTGAATTTATTTTGAATTGTTTTTACATTTTTTGATTAAAACAGGTTGTAATTGATTGTTTGCCTCGGGAAACATGGAGCGAAAACCATCCATTGTCAAGAAA
This sequence comes from Theobroma cacao, assembly GCF_053813885.1. Lineage (NCBI taxonomy): Eukaryota > Viridiplantae > Streptophyta > Magnoliopsida > Malvales > Malvaceae > Theobroma > Theobroma cacao. Next base: position 26,973,216 of record NC_142645.1, on the reverse strand, counting down.
AGATCATTTATAGTCCCTCATGCCTAGAAAAGCCTTATTACTCGGTTTAAATGCCTTTATAATCCCATTATTGAATTTATTTTGAATTTTTTTTACATTTTTTGATTAAAATAGATTGTAATTGATTGTTTACCTCGGGAAACATGGAGCGAAAGCCATCCATTGTCAAGAAAAGCTCATTTATAGTCACTCATGCCTAGAAAAGCCTTATTACTCGGTTTAAATGCCTTTATAATCCCATTATTGAAGTTATTTTGAATTGTTTTTATATTTTTTGATTAAAACATATTGTAATTGATTGTTTGCCTTGGTAAACATGGAGCGAAAGCCATCCATCGTCAAGAAAAGTTCATTTATAGTCACTCATGCCTAGAAAAGCCTTAATACTCGTTTTAAATGCTTTTATAATCCCATAATTGAATTTAATTTGAATTTTTTTTACATTTTTTGATTAAAATAGATTGTAATTGATTGTTTACCTCAGGAAACATGGAGCGAAAGCCATCCATAGTCAAGAAAAGTTCATTTATAGTCACTCATGCCTAGAAAAGCCTTATTACTCGGTTTAAATGCCTTTATAATCCCATTATTGAAGTTATTTTGAATTGTTTTTATATTTTTTGATTAAAACAGATTGTAATTGATTTTTTCCCTTGGGAAACATGGAGCGAAAGCCATCCATCGTCAAGAAAAGATCATTTATAGTCACTCATGCCTAGAAAAGCCTTATTACTCGGTTTAAATGCCTTTATAATCCCATTATTGAATTTATTTTGAATTGTTTTTACATTTTTTGATTAAAACAGGTTGTAATTGATTGTTTGCCTCGGGAAACATGGAGCGAAAACCATCCATTGTCAAGAAAAGATCATTTATAGTCACTCATGCCTAGAAAAGCCTTATTACTCGGTTTAAATGCCTTTATAATCCCATTATTGAATTTATTTTGAATTTTTTTTACATTTTTTGATTAAAACAGATTGTAATTGATTGTTTACCTCGGGAAACATGGAGCGAAAGCCATCCATTGTCAAGAAAAGCTCATTTATAGTCACTCATGCCTAGAAAAGCCTTATTACTCGGTTTAAATGCCTTTATAATCCCATTATTGAAGTTATTTTGAATTGTTTTTATATTTTTTGATTAAAACAGATTGTAATTGATTGTTTGCCTTGGTAAACATGGAGCGAAAGCCATCCATCGTCAAGAAAAGTTCATTTATAGTCACTCATGCCTAGAAAAGCCTTAATACTCGTTTTAAATGCTTTTATAATCCCATAATTGAATTTAATTTGAATTTTTTTTACATTTTTTGATTAAAATAGATTGTAATTGATTGTTTACCTCGGGAAACATGGAGCGAAAGCCATCCATAGTCAAGAAAAGTTCATTTATAGTCACTCATGCCTAGAAAAGCCTTATTACTCGGTTTAAATGCCTTTATAATCCCATTATTGAAGTTATTTTGAATTGTTTTTATATTTTTTGATTAAAACAGATTGTAATTGATTTTTTGCCTTGGGAAACATGGAGCGAAAGCCATCCATCGTCAAGAAAAGATCATTTATAGTCACTCATGCCTAGAAAAGCCTTATTACTCGGTTTAAATGCCTTTATAATCCCATTATTGAATTTATTTTGAATTGTTTTTACTTTTTTTGATTAAAACAGGTTGTAATTGATTGTTTGCCTCGGGAAACATGGAGCGAAAACCATCCATTGTCAAGAAAAGATCATTTATAGTCACTCATGCCTAGAAAAGCCTTATTACTCGGTTTAAATGCCTTTATAATCCCATTATTGAATTTATTTTGAATTTTTTTTACATTTTTTGATTAAAACAGATTGTAATTGATTGTTTACCTCGGGAAACATGGAGCGAAAGCCATCCATTGTCAAGAAAAGCTCATTTATAGTCACTCATGCCTAGAAAAGCCTTATTACTCGGTTTAAATGCCTTTATAATCCCATTATTGAAGTTATTTTGAATTGTTTTTATATTTTTTGATTAAAACAGATTGTAATTGATTGTTTGCCTTGGTAAACATGGAGCGAAAGCCATCCATCGTCAAGAAAAGTTCATTTATAGTCACTCATGCCTAGAAAAGCCTTAATACTCGTTTTAAATGCTTTTATAATCCCATAATTGAATTTAATTTGAATTTTTTTTTCATTTTTTGATTAAAACAGATTGTAATTGATTGTTTACCTCGGGAAACATGGAGCGAAAACCATCCATTGTCAAGAAAAGATCATTTATAGACACTCATGCCTAGAAAAGCCTTATTACTCGGTTTAAATGCCTTTATAATCCCATTATTGAATTTCTTTTGAATTTTTTTTACATTTTTTGATTAAAACAGATTGTAATTGATTGTTTGCCATGGGAAATATGGAGAGAAAGCCATCCATTGTCAAGAAAAGATCATTTATAGCCACTAATGCCTAGAAAAGCCTTATTACTCGGTTTAAATGCCTTTATAATCCCATTATTGAAGTTATTTTGAATTGTTTTTACATTTTTTGATTAAAACAGATTGTAATTGATTGTTTGCCTTGGGAAACATGGAGCGAAAGCCATCCATCGTCAAGAAAAGTTCATTTATAGTCACTCATGCCTAGAAAAGCCTTAATACTCGTTTTAAATGCTTTTATAATCCCATAATTGAATTTAATTTGAATCTTTTTACATTTTTTGATTAAAACAGATTCTAATTGATTGTTTGCCTCGGGAAACGTGGAGTGAAAGCCATCCATTGTCAAGAAAAGATCATTTATAGTCACTCATGCCTAGCAAAGCCTTATTACTCGGTTTAAATGCCTTTATAATCCCATTATTGAATTTATTTTGAATTGTTTTTATATTTTTTGATTAAAACAGATTGTAATTGATTGTTTGCCATGGGAAACATGGAGCAAAAGTCATCCATTGTCAAGAAAAAATCATTTATAGTCACTCATGCCTAGAAAAGCCTTATTACTCGGTTTAAATGCCTTTATAATCCCATTATTGAATTTATTTTGAATTTTTTTTACATTTTTTGATTAAAATAGATTGTAATTGATTGTTTACCTCGGGAAACACGGAGCGAAAGCCATCCATTGTCAAGAAAAGTTCATTTATAGTCGCTCATGCCTAGAAAAGCCTTATTACTCGGTTTAAATGCCTTTATAATCCCATTATTGAAGTTATTTTGAATTGTTTTTATATTTTTTGATTAAAACAGATTGTAATTGATTGTTTGCCTTGGTAAACATGGAGCGAAAGCCATCCATCGTCAAGAAAAGTTCATTTATAGTCACTCATGCCTAGAAAAGCCTTAATACTCGTTTTAAATGCTTTTATAATCCCATAATTGAATTTAATTTGAATTTTTTTTTCATTTTTTGATTAAAACAGATTGTAATTGATTGTTTACCTCGGGAAACATGGAGCGAAAGCCATCCATAGTAAAGAAAAGTTCATTTATAGTCACTTATGCCTAGAAAAGCCTTATTACTCGGTTTAAATGCCTTTATAATCCCATTATTGAATTTATTTTGAATTTTTTTTACATTTTTTTATTAAAACATATTGTAATTGATTGTTTGCCTCGGGAAATAGGGAGCGAAAGCCATCCATTGTCAAGAAAAGATCATTTATAGTCACTCATGCCTAGAAAAGCCTTATTACTCGGTTTAAATGCCTTTATAATCCCATTATTGAATTTATTTTGAATTGTTTTTATATTTTTTGATTAAAACAGATTGTAATTGATTGTTTGCCGTGGGAAACATGGAGCGAAAGCCATCCATTGTCAAGAAAAGATCATTTATAGTCACTCATGCCTAGAAAAGCCTTATTACTCGGTTTAAATGCCTTTATAATCCCATTATTGAATTTATTTTGAATTTTTTTTACATTTTTTGATTAAAACAGATTGTAATTGATTGTTTGCCTCGGGAAATATGGAGCGAAAGCCATCCATTGTCAAGAAAAGATCATTTATAGTCACTCATGCCTAGAAAAGCCTTATTACTCGGTTTAAATGCCTTTATAATCCCATTATTGAATTTATTTTGAATTGTTTTTATATTTTTTGATTAAAACAGATTGTAATTGATTGTTTGCCGTGGGAAACATGGAGCGAAAGCCATCCATTGTCAAGAAAAGATCATTTATAGCCACTCATGCCTAGAAAAGCCTTATTACTCGGTTTAAATGCCTTTATAATCCCATTATTGAATTTATTTTGAATTGTTTTTATATTTTTTGATTAAAACAGATTGTAATTGATTGTTTGCCGTGGGAAACATGGAGCGAAAGCCATCCATTGTCAAGAAAAGATCATTTATAGCCACTCATGCCTAGAAAAGCCTTATTACTCGGTTTAAATGCCTTTATAACCCCATTATTGAATTTATTTTGAATTTTTCTTTACATTTTTTGATTAAAATAGATTGTAATTGATTGTTTACCTCGGGAAACATGGAGCGAAAGCCATCCATAGTCAAGAAAAGTTCATTTATAGTCACTCATGCCTAGAAAAGCCTTATTACTCGGTTTAAATGCCTTTATAATCCCATTATTGAAGTTATTTTGAATTGTTTTTATATTTTTTGATTAAAACAGATTGTAATTGATTGTTTGCCGTGGGAAACATGGAGCGAAAGCCATCCATTGTCAAGAAAAGATCATTTATAGCCACTCATGACAAGAAAAAACTTATTACTCGGTTTAAATGCCTTTATAATCCCATTATTGAATTTATTTTGAATTGTTTTTATATTTTTTTAATTAAAACATATTGTAATTGATTGTTTGTCGTGGGAAACATGGAGCGAAAGCCATCCATTGTCAAGAAAAGATCATTTATAGCCACTCATGCCTAGAAAAGCCTTATTACTCGGTTTAAATGCCTTTATAATCCCATTATTGAATTTATTTTAAATTGTTTTTACATTTTTTGATTAAAACAGATTGTAATTGATTGTTTGCCTCGGGAAATATGGAGCGAAAGCCATCCATTGTCAAGAAAAGATCATTTATAGCCACTCATGCCTAGAAAAGCCTTATTACTCGGTTTAAATGCCTTTATAATCCCATTATTGAATTTATTTTGAATTGTTTTTATATTTTTTGATTAAAACAGATTGTAATTGATTGTTTGCCGTGGGAAACATGGAGCGAAAGCCATCCATTGTCAAGAAAAGATCATTTATAGCCACTCATGACAAGAAAAAACTTATTACTCGGTTTAAATGCCTTTATAATCCCATTATTGAATTTATTTTGAATTATTTTTATATTTTTTGATTAAAACAGATTGTAATTGATTGTTTGCCGTGGGAAACATGGAGCGAAAGCCATCCATTGTCAAGAAAAGATCATTTATAGTCACTCATGCCTAGAAAAGCCTTATTACTCGGTTTAAATGCCTTTATAATCCCATTATTGAATTTATTTTGAATTTTTTTTACATTTTTTGATTAAAACAGATTGTAATTGATTGTTTGCCTCGGGAAATATGGAGCGAAAGCCATCCATTGTCAAGAAAAGATCATTTATAGTCACTCATGCCTAGAAAAGCCTTATTACTCGGTTTAAATGCCTTTATAATCCCATTATTGAATTTATTTTGAATTGTTTTTATATTTTTTGATTAAAATAGATTGTAATTGATTGTTTGCCGTGGGAAACATGGAGCGAAAGCCATCCATTGTCAAGAAAAGATCATTTATAGCCACTCATGCCTAGAAAAGCCTTATTACTCGGTTTAAATGCCTTTATAATCCCATTATTGAATTTATTTTGAATTGTTTTTATATTTTTTGATTAAAACAGATTGTAATTGATTGTTTGCCGTGGGAAACATGGAGCGAAAGCCATCCATTGTCAAGAAAAGATCATTTATAGCCACTCATGACAAGAAAAAACTTATTACTCGGTTTAAATGCCTTTATAATCCCATTATTGAATTTATTTTGAATTGTTTTTATATTTTTTTAATTAAAACATATTGTAATTGATTGTTTGCCGTGGGAAACTTGGAGCGAAAGCCATCCATTGTCAAGAAAAGATCATTTATAGCCACTCATGCCTAGAAAAGCCTTATTACTCGGTTTAAATGCCTTTATAATCCCATTATTGAATTTATTTTAAATTGTTTTTACATTTTTTGATTAAAACAGATTGTAATTGATTGTTTGCCTCGGGAAACATGGAGCGAAAACCATCCATTGTCAAGAAAAGATCATTTATAGTCACTCATGCCTAGGAAAGCCTTATTACTCGGTTTAAATGCCTTTATAATCCCATTATTGAATTTATTTTGAATTTTTTTTACATTTTTTGATTAAAACAGATTGTAATTGATTGTTTGCATCGGGAAACATGAAGCGAAAGCCATCCATTGTCAAGAAAAGATCATTTATAGCCACTCATGCCTAGAAAAGCCTTATTACTCGGTTTAAATGCCTTTATAATCCCATTATTGAATTTATTTTGAATTGTTTTTATATTTTTTGATTAAAACAGATTGTAATTGATTGTTTGCCGTGGGAAACATGGAGCGAAAGCCATCCATTGTCAAGAAAAGATCATTTATAGCCACTCATGCCTAGAAAAGCCTTATTACTCGGTTTAAATGCCTTTATAATCCCATTATTGAATTTATTTTGAATTGTTTTTATATTTTTTGATTAAAACAGATTGTAATTGATTGTTTGCCGTGGGAAACATGGAGCGAAAGCCATCCATTTTCAAGAAAAGATCATTTATAGCCACTCATGCCTAGAAAAGCCTTATTACTCGGTTTAAATGTCTTTATAATCCCATTATTGAATTTATTTTGAATTTTTTTTATATTTTTTGACTAAAACAGATTGTAATTGATTGTTTGCCTCGGGAAACATGGAGCGAAAGCCACCCATAGTCAAGAAAAGTTCATTTATAGTTACTTATGCCTAGCAAAGCCTTATTACTCGGTTTAAATGCCTTTATAATCCAATTATTGAATTTATTTTGAATTGTTTTTATATTTTTTGATTAAAACAGATTGTAATTGATTGTTTGCCGTGGGAAACATGGAGCGAAAGCCATCCATTGTCAAGAAAAGATCATTTATAGCCACTCATGCCTAGAAAAGCCTTATTACTCGGTTTAAATGCCTTTATAATCCCATTATTGAATTTATTTTGAATTGTTTTTATATTTTTTGATTAAAACAGATTGTAATTGATTGTTTGCCGTGGGAAACATAGAGCGAAAGCCATCCATTGTCAAGAAAAGATCATTTATAGACACTCATGCCTAGAAAAGCCTTATTACTCGGTTTAAATGCCTTTATAATCCCATTATTGAATTTATTTTGAATTGTTTTTATATTTTTTGATTAAAACATATTGTAATTGATTGTTTGCCGTGGGAAACATGGAGCGAAAGCCATCCATTGTCAAGAAAAGATCATTTATAGCCACTCATGCCTAGAAAAGCCTTATTACTAGGGTTTAAATGCCTTTATAATCCCATTATTGAATTTATTTTAAATTGTTTTTACATTTTTTGATTAAAACAGATTGTAATTGATTGTTTGCCTCGGGAAACATGGAGCGAAAACCATCCATTGTCAAGAAAAGATCATTTATAGTCACTCATGCCTAGGAAAGCCTTATTACTCGGTTTAAATGCCTTTATAATCCCATTATTGAATTTATTTTGAATTTTTTTTATATTTCTTGGCTAAAACATATTGTAATTGATTGTTTGCCTTGGGAAACATGGAGCGAAAGCCATCCATAGTCAAGAAAAGTTCATTTATAGTTACTTATGCCTAGCAAAGCCTTATTACTCGGTTTAAATGCCTTTATAATCCCATTATTGAATTTATTTTGAATTGTTTTTATATTTTTTGATTAAAACAGATTGTAATTGATTGTTTGCCGTGGGAAACATGGAGCGAAAGCCATCCATTGTCAAGAAAACATCATTTATAGCCACTCATGCCTAGAAAAGCCTTATTACTCGGTTTAAATGCCTTTATAATCCCATTATTGAATTTATTTTGAATTTTTTTTTACATTTTTTGATTAAAATAGATTGTAATTGATTGTTTACCTCGGGAAACATGGAGCGAAAGCCATCCATAGTCAAGAAAAGTTCATTTATAGTCACTCATGCCTAGAAAAGCCTTATTACTCGGTTTAAATGCCTTTATAATCCCATTATTGAAGTTATTTTGAATTGTTTTTATATTTTTTGATTAAAACAGATTGTAATTGATTTTTTGCCTTGGGAAACATGGAGCGAAAGCCATCCATCGTCAAGAAAAGATCATTTATAGTCACTCATGCCTAGAAAAGCCTTATTACTCGGTTTAAATGCCTTTATAATCCCATTATTGAATTTATTTTGAATTGTTTTTACATTTTTTGATTAAAACAGGTTGTAATTGATTGTTTGCCTCGGGAAACATGGAGCGAAAACCATCCATTGTCAAGAAAAGATCATTTATAGTCACTCATGCCTAGAAAAGCCTTATTACTCGGTTTAAATGCCTTTATAATCCCATTATTGAATTTATTTTGAATTTTTTTTACATTTTTTGATTAAAATAGATTGTAATTGATTGTTTACCTCGGGAAACATGGAGCGAAAGCCATCCATTGTCAAGAAAAGCTCATTTATATTCACTCATGCCTAGAAAAGCCTTATTACTCGGTTTAAATGCCTTTATAATCCCATTATTGAAGTTATTTTGAATTGTTTTTATATTTTTTGATTAAAACATATTGTAATTGATTGTTTGCCTTGGTAAACATGGAGCGAAAGCCATCCATCGTCAAGAAAAGTTCATTTATAGTCACTCATGCCTAGAAAAGCCTTAATACTCGTTTTAAATGCTTTTATAATCCCATAATTGAATTTAATTTGAATTTTTTTTACATTTTTTGATTAAAATAGATTGTAATTGATTGTTTACCTCGGGAAACATGGAGCGAAAGCCATCCATAGTCAAGAAAAGTTCATTTATAGTCACTCATGCCTAGAAAAGCCTTATTACTCGGTTTAAATGCCTTTATAATCCCATTATTGAAGTTATTTTGAATTGTTTTTATATTTTTTGATTAAAACAGATTGTAATTGATTTTTTGCCTTGGGAAACATGGAGCGACAGCCATCCATCGTCAAGAAAAGATCATTTATAGTCACTCATGCCTAGAAAAGCCTTATTACTCGGTTTAAATGCCTTTATAATCCCATTATTGAATTTATTTTGAATTGTTTTTACATTTTTTGATTAAAACAGGTTGTAATTGATTGTTTGCCTCGGGAAACATGGAGCGAAAACCATCCATTGTCAAGAAAAGATCATTTATAGTCACTCATGCCTAGAAAAGCCTTATTACTCGGTTTAAATGCCTTTATAATCCCATTATTGAATTTATTTTGAATTTTTTTTACATTTTTTGATTAAAACAGATTGTAATTGATTGTTTACCTCGGGAAACATGGAGCGAAAGCCATCCATTGTCAAGAAAAGCTCATTTATAGTCACTCATGCCTAGAAAAGCCTTATTACTCGGTTTAAATGCCTTTATAATCCCATTATTGAAGTTATTTTGAATTGTTTTTATATTTTTTGATTAAAACAGATTGTAATTGATTGTTTGCCTTGGTAAACATGGAGCGAAAGCCATCCATCGTCAAGAAAAGTTCATTTATAGTCACTCATGCCTAGAAAAGCCTTAATACTCGTTTTAAATGCTTTTATAATCCCATAATTGAATTTAATTTGAATTTTTTTTACATTTTTTGATTAAAATAGATTGTAATTGATTGTTTACCTCGGGAAACATGGAGCGAAAGCCATCCATAGTCAAGAAAAGTTCATTTATAGTCACTCATGCCTAGAAAAGCCTTATTACTCGGTTTAAATGCCTTTATAATCCCATTATTGAAGTTATTTTGAATTGTTTTTATATTTTTTGATTAAAACAGATTGTAATTGATTGTTTGCCGTGGGAAACATGGAGCGAAAGCCATCCATTGTCAAGAAAAGATCATTTATAGCCACTCATGCCTAGAAAAGCCTTATTACTCGGTTTAAATGCCTTTATAATCCCATTATTGAATTTATTTTGAATTGTTTTTATATTTTTTGATTAAAACAGATTGTAATTGATTGTTTGCCGTGGGAAACATAGAGCGAAAGCCATCCATTGTCAAGAAAAGATCATTTATAGACACTCATGCCTAGAAAAGCCTTATTACTCGGTTTAAATGCCTTTATAATCCCATTATTGAATTTATTTTGAATTGTTTTTATATTTTTTGATTAAAACATATTGTAATTGATTGTTTGCCGTGGGAAACATGGAGCGAAAGCCATCCATTGTCAAGAAAAGATCATTTATAGCCAATAATGCCTAGAAAAGCCTTATTACTCGGTTTAAATGCCTTTATAATCCCATTATTGAATTTATTTTGAATTTTTTTTACATTTTTTGATTAAAACAGATTGTAATTGATTGTTTGCCTCGGGAAACATGGAGCGAAAGCCATCCATTGTCAAGAAAAGATCATTTATAGCCACTCATGCCTAGAAAAGCCTTATTACTCGGTTTAAATGCCTTTATAATCCCATTATTGAATTTATTTTGAATTTTTTTAACATTTTTTGAGTCAAACAGATTGTAATTGATTGTTTGCCTCGGGAAACATGGAGCGAAAGCCATCCATAGTCAAGAAAAGTTCATTTATAGCCACTTATGCCTAGCAAAGCCTTATTACTCGGTTTAAATGCCTTTATAATCCCATAATTGAATTTATTTTGAATTGTTTTTACATTTTTTGATTAAAACTGATTGTAATTGATTGTTTGCCTCGGGAAACATGGAGCGAAAGCCATCCATTGTTAAGAAAAGATCATTTATAGCCACTCATGCCTAGAAAAGCCTTATTACTCGGTTTAAATGCCTTTATAATCCCATTATTGAATTTATTTTGAATTGTTTTTACATTTTTTGAATAAAACAGATTGTAATTGATTGTTTGCCTCGGGAAACATGGAGCAAAAACCATCCATTGTCAAGAAAAGATCATTTATAGTCACTCATGCCTAGAAAAGCCTTATTACTCGGTTTAAATGCCTTTATAATCCCATTATGGAATTTATTTTAAATTTTTTTACATTTTTTGATTAAAACAGATTGTAATTGATTGTTTGCCTCGGGAAACATGAAGCGAAAGCCATCCATTGTCAAGAAAAGATCATTTATAGCCACTCATGCCTAGAAAAGCCTTATTACTCGGTTTAAATGCCTTTATAATCCCATTATTGAATTTATTTTGAATTGTTTTTACATTTTTTGATTAAAACAGATTGTAATTGATTGTTTGCCTCGGGAAACATGGAGCGAAAACCATCCATTGTCAAGAAAAGATCATTTATAGTCACTCATGCCTAGAAAAGCCTTATTACTCGGTTTAAATGCCTTTGTAATCCCATTATTGAATTTATTTTGAATTTTTTTTACATTTTTTGACTAAAACAGATTGTAATTGATTGTTTACCTCGGGAAACATGGAGCGAAAGCCATCCATAGTCAAGAAAAGTTCATTTATAGTTACTTATGCCTAGCAAAGCCTTATTACTCGGTTTAAATGCCTTTATAATCCCATTATTGAATTTATTTTGAATTGTTTTTATATTTTTTGATTAAAACAGACTGTAATTGATTGTTTGCCGTGGGAAACATGGAGCGAAAGCCATCCATTGTCAAGAAAAGATCATTTATAGCCACTCATGCCTAGAAAAGCCTTATTACTCGGTTTAAATGCCTTTATAATCCCATTATTGAATTTATTTTGAATTGTTTTTATATTTTTTGATTAAAACAGATTGTAATTGATTGTTTGCCGTGGGAAACATGGAGCGAAAGCCATCCATTGTAAAGAAAAGATCATTTATAGTCACTCATGCCTAGAAAAGCCTTATTACTCGGTTTAAATGCCTTTATAATCCCATTATTGAATTTATTTTGAATTTTTTTTACATTTTTTGATTAAATTAGATTGTAATTGATTGTTTGCCTCGGGAAATATGGAGCGAAAGCCATCCATTGTCAAGAAAAGATCATTTATAGCCTCTCATGCCTAGAAAAGCCTTATTACTCGGTTTAAATGCCTTTATAATCCCATTATTGAATTTATTTTGAATTGTTTTTATATTTTTTGATTAAAACAGATTGTAATTGATTGTTTGCCTCGAGAAACATGGAGCGAAAGCCATCCATAGTCAAGAAAAGTTCATTTATAGTCACTCATGCCTAGAAAAGCCTTATTACTCGGTTTAAATGCCTTTATAATCCCATTATTGAAGTTATTTTGAATTGTTTTTATATTTTTTGATTAAAACAGATTGTAATTGATTGTTTGCCTTGGTAAACATGGAGCGAAAGCCATCCATCGTCAAGAAAAGTTCATTTATAGTCACTCATGCCTAGAAAAGCCTTAATACTCGTTTTAAATGCTTTTATAATCCCATAATTGAATTTAATTTGAATTTTTTTTACATTTTTTGATTAAAATAGATTGTAATTGATTGTTTACCTCGGGAAACATGGAGCGAAAGCCATCCATAGTCAAGAAAAGTTCATTTATAGTCACTCATTCCTAGAAAAGCCTTATTACTCGGTTTAAATGCCTTTATAATCCCATTATTGAAGTTATTTTGAATTGTTTTTATATTTTTTGATTAAAACAGATTGTAATTGATTTTTTGCCTTGGGAAACATGGAGCGAAAGCCATCCATCGTCAAGAAAAGATCATTTATAGTCACTCATGCCTAGAAAAGCCTTATTACTCGGTTTAAATGCCTTTATAATCCCATTATTGAATTTATTTTGAATTGTTTTTACATTTTTTGATTAAAACAGGTTGTAATTGATTGTTTGCCTCGGGAAACATGGAGCGAAAACAATCCATTGTCAAGAAAAGATCATTTATAGTCACTCATGCCTAGAAAAGCCTTATTACTCGGTTTAAATGCCTTTATAATCCCATTGTTGAATTTATTTTGAATTTTTTTTACATTTTTTGATTAAAACAGATTGTAATTGATTGTTTACCTCGGGAAACATGGAGCGAAAGCCATCCATTGTCAAGAAAAGCTCATTTATAGTCACTCATGCCTAGAAAAGCCTTATTACTCGGTTTAAATGCCTTTATAATCCCATTATTGAAGTTATTTTGAATTGTTTTTATATTTTTTGATTAAAACAGATTGTAATTGATTGTTTGCCTTGGTAAACATGGAGCGAAAGCCATCCATCGTCAAGAAAAGTTCATTTATAGTCACTCATGCCTAGAAAAGCCTTAATACTCGTTTTAAATGCTTTTATAATCCCATAATTGAATTTAATTTGAATTTTTTTTACATTTTTTGATTAAAATAGATTGTAATTGATTGTTTACCTCGGGAAACATGGAGCGAAAGCCATCCATAGTCAAGAAAAGTTCATTTATAGTCACTCATGCCTAGAAAAGCCTTATTACTCGGTTTAAATGCCTTTATAATCCCATTATTGAAGTTATTTTGAATTGTTTTTATATTTTTTGATTAAAACAGATTGTAATTGATTTTTTGCCTTGGGAAACATGGAGCGAAAGCCATCCATCGTCAAGAAAAGATCATTTATAGTCACTCATGCCTAGAAAAGCCTTAATACTCGTTTTAAATGCTTTTATAATCCCATAATTGAATTTAATTTGAATCTTTTTACATTTTTTCATTAAAACAGATTCTAATTGATTGTTTGGCTCGGGAAACGTGGAGTGAAAGCCATCCATTGTCAAGAAAAGATCATTTATAGTCACTCATGCCTAGAAAAGCCTTATTACTCGGTTTAAATGCCTTTATAATCCCATTATTGAATTTATTTTGAATTTTTTTTACATTTTTTGATTAAAACAGATTGTAATTGATTGTTTACCTTGGGAAATATGGAGCGAAAGCCATCCATTGTCAAGAAAAGATCATTTATAATCACTCATGCCTAGAAAAGCCTTATTACTCGGTTTAAATGCCTTTATAATCCCATTATTGAATTTATTTTGAATTGTTTTTACATTTTTTGATTAAAACAGATTGTAATTGATTGTTTGCCTCGGGAAACATGGAGCGAAAGCAATCCATTGTCAAGAAAAGATCATTTATAGCCACTCATGCCTAGAAAAGCCTTATTACTCGGTTTAAATGCCTTTATAATCCCATTATTGAATTTATTTTGAATTGTTTTTATATTTTTTGATTAAAACAGATTGTAATTGATTGTTTGCCGTGGGAAACATGGAGCGAAAGCCATCCATTGTCAAGAAAAGATCATTTATAGTCACTCATGCCTAGAAAAGCCTTATTACTCGGTTTAAATGCCTTTATAATCCCATTATTGAATTTATTTTGAATTTTTTTTACATTTTTTGATTAAATTAGATTGTAATTGATTGTTTGCCTCGGGAAATATGGAGCGAAAGCCATCCATTCTCAAGAAAAGATCATTTATAGCCACTCATGCCTAGAAAAGCCTTATTACTCGGTTTAAATGCCTTTATAATCCCATTATTGAATTTATTTTGAATTGTTTTTATATTTTTTGATTAAAACAGATTGTAATTGATTGTTTGCCTCGGGAAACATGGAGCGAAAGCCATCCATAGTCAAGAAAAGTTCATTTATAGTCACTCATGCCTAGAAAAGCCTTATTACTCGGTTTAAATGCCTTTATAATCCCATTATTGAAGTTATTTTGAATTGTTTTTATATTTTTTGATTAAAACAGATTGTAATTGATTGTTTGCCTTGGTAAACATGGAGCGAAAGCCATCCATCGTCAAGAAAAGTTCATTTATAGTCACTCATGCCTAGAAAAGCCTTAATACTCGTTTTAAATGCTTTTATAATCCCATAATTGAATTTAATTTGAATTTTTTTTACATTTTTTGATTAAAATAGATTGTAATTGATTGTTTACCTCGGGAAACATGGAGCGAAAGCCATCCATAGTCAAGAAAAGTTCATTTATAGTCACTCATGCCTAGAAAAGCCTTATTACTCGGTTTAAATGCCTTTATAATCCCATTATTGAAGTTATTTTGAATTGTTTTTATATTTTTTGATTAAAACAGATTGTAATTGATTGTTTGCCTCGGGAAACATGGAGCGAAAGCCATCCATTGTCAAGAAAAGATCATTTATAGTCACTCATGCCTAGAAAAGCCTTATTACTCGGTTTAAATGCCTTTATAATCCCATTATTGAATTTATTTTGAATTGTTTTTACATTTTTTGATTAAAACAGGTTGTAATTGATTGTTTGCCTCGGGAAACATGGAGCGAAAACCATCCATTGTCAAGAAAAGATCATTTATAGTCACTCATGCCTAGAAAAGCCTTATTACTCGGTTTAAATGCCTTTATAATCCCATTATTGAATTTATTTTGAATTTTTTTTACATTTTTTGATTAAAACAGATTGTAATTGATTGTTTACCTCGGGAAACATGGAGCGAAAGCCATCCATTGTCAAGAAAAGCTCATTTATAGTCACTCATGCCTAGAAAAGCCTTATTACTCGGTTTAAATGCCTTTATAATCCCATTATTGAAGTTATTTTGAATTGTTTTTATATTTTTTGATTAAAACAGATTGTAATTGATTGTTTGCCTTGGTAAACATGGAGCGAAAGCCATCCATCGTCAAGAAAAGTTCATTTATAGTCACTCATGCCTAGAAAAGCCTTAATACTCGTTTTAAATGCTTTTATAATCCCATAATTGAATTTAATTTGAATTTTTTTTATATTTTTTGATTAAAATAGATTGTAATTGATTGTTTACCTCGGGAAACATGGAGCGAAAGCCATCCATAGTCAAGAAAAGTTCATTTATAGTCACTCATGCCTAGAAAAGCCTTATTACTCGGTTTAAATGCCTTTATAATCCCATTATTGAAGTTATTTTGAATTGTTTTTATATTTTTTGATTAAAACAGATTGTAATTGATTTTTTGCCTTGGGAAACATGGAGCGAAAGCCATCCATCGTCAAGAAAAGATCATTTATAGTCACTCATGCCTAGAAAAGCCTTAATACTAGTTTTAAATGCTTTTATAATCCCATAATTGAATTTAATTTGAATCTTTTTACATTTTTTCATTAAAACAGATTCTAATTGATTGTTTGGCTCGGGAAACGTGGAGTGAAAGCCATCCATTGTCAAGAAAAGATCATTTATAGTCACTCATGCCTAGAAAAGCCTTATTACTCGGTTTAAATGCCTTTATAATCCCATTATTGAATTTATTTTGAATTTTTTTTACATTTTTTGATTAAAACAGATTGTAATTGATTGTTTACCTTGGGAAATATGGAGCGAAAGCCATCCATTGTCAAGAAAAGATCATTTATAATCACTCATGCCTAGAAAAGCCTTATTACTCGGTTTAAATGGCTTTATAATCCCATTATTGAATTTATTTTGAATTGTTTTTACATTTTTTGATTAAAACATATTGTAATTGATTGTTTGCCTCGGGAAACATGGAGCGAAAGCAATCCATTGTCAAGAAAAGATCATTTATAGCCACTCATGCCTACAAAAGCCTTATTACTCGGTTTAAATGCCTTTATAATCCCATTATTGAATTTATTTTGAATTGGTTTTATATTTTTTGATTAAAACAGATTGTAATTGATTGTTTGCCGTGGGAAACATGGAGCGAAAGCCATCCATTGTCAAGAAAAGATCATTTATAGCCACTCATGCCTAGAAAAACCTTATTACTCGGTTTAAATGCCTTTATAATCCCATTATTGAATTTATTTTGAATTGTTTTTACATGTTTTGATTAAAACAGGTTGTAATTGATTGTTTGCCTCGGTAAACATGGAGCGAAAGCCATCTATTGTCAAGAAAAGATCATTTATAGCCACTCATGCCTAGCAAAGCCTTATTACTCGGTTTAAATGCCTTTATAATCCCATTATTGAATTTATTTTGAATTGTTTTTACATTTTTTGATTAAAACAGGTTGTAATTGATTGTTTTCCTCGGGAAACATGGAGCGAAAACCATCCATTGTCAAGAAAAGAACATTTATAGTCACTCATGCCTAGAAAAGCCTTATTACTCGGTTTAAATGCCTTTATAATCCCATTATTGAATTTATTTTGAATTTTTTTTACATTTTTTGATTAAAACAGATTGTAATTGATTGTTTACCTCGGGAAACATGGAGCGAAAGCCATCCATTGTCAAGAAAAGCTCATTTATAGTCACTCATGCCTAGAAAAGCCTTATTACTCGGTTTAAATGCCTTTATAATCCCATTATTGAAGTTATTTTGAATTGTTTTTATATTTTTTGATTAAAACAGATTGTAATTGATTGTTTGCCTTGGTAAACATGGAGCGAAAGCCATCCATCGTCAAGAAAAGTTCATTTATAGTCACTCATGCCTAGAAAAGCCTTAATACTCGTTTTAAATGCTTTTATAATCCCATAATTGAATTTAATTTGAATTTTTTTTACATTTTTTGATTAAAATAGATTGTAATTGATTGTTTACCTCGGGAAACATGGAGCGAAAGCCATCCATAGTCAAGAAAAGTTCATTTATAGTCACTCATGCCTAGAAAAGCCTTATTACTCGGTTTAAATGCCTTTATAATCCCATTATTGAAGTTATTTTGAATTGTTTTTATATTTTTTGATTAAAACAGATTGTAATTGATTGTTTGCCTTGGGAAACATGGAGCGAAAGCCATCCATCGTCAAGAAAAGATCATTTATAGTCACTCATGCCTAGAAAAGCCTTAATACTCGTTTTAAATGCTTTTATAATCCCATAATTGAATTTAATTTGAATCTTTTTACATTTTTTCATTAAAACAGATTCTAATTGATTGTTTGGCTCGGGAAACGTGGAGTGAAAGCCATCCACTGTCAAGAAAAGATCATTTATAGTCACTCATGCCTAGAAAAGCCTTATTACTCGGTTTAAATGCCTTTATAATCCCATTATTGAATTTATTTTGAATTTTTTTTACATTTTTTGATTAAAACAGATTGTAATTGATTGTTTACCTTGGGAAATATGGAGCGAAAGCCATCCACTGTCAAGAAAAGATCATTTATAGTCACTCATGCCTAGAAAAGCCTTATTACTCGGTTTAAATGCCTTTATAATCCCATTATTGAATTTATTTTGAATTTTTTTTACATTTTTTGATTAAAACAGATTGTAATTGATTGTTTACCTTGGGAAATATGGAGCGAAAGCCATCCATTGTCAAGAAAAGATCATTTATAATCACTCATGCCTAGAAAAGCCTTATTACTCGGTTTAAATGCCTTTATAATCCCATTATTCAATTTATTTTGAATTGTTTTTACACTTTTTGATTAAAACAGATTGTAATTGATTGTTTGCCTCGGGAAACATGGAGCGAAAGCCATCCATTGTCAAGAAAAGATCATTTATAGCCACTCATGCCTAGAAAAGCCTTATTACTCGGTTTAAATGCCTTTATAATCCCATTATTGAATTTATTTTGAATTGTTTTTACATTTTTTGATTAAAACAGGTTGTAATTGATTGTTTGCCTCGGGAAACATGGAGCGAAAACCATCCATTGTCAAGAAAAGATCATTTATATTCACTCATGCCTAGCAAAGCCTTATTACTCGGTTTAAATGCCTTTATAATCCCATTATTGAATTTATTTTGAATTTTTTTTTATCTTTTTTGATTAAAACAGATTGTAATTGATTGTTTGCCGTGGGAAACATGGAGCAAAAGCCATCCATTGTCAAGAAAAGATCATTTATAGTCACTCATGCCTAGAAAAGCCTTATTACTCGGTTTAAATGCCTTTATAATCCCATTATTGAATTTATTTTGAATTTTTTTTACATTTTTTGATTAAAACAGATTGTAATTGATTGTTTACCTTGGGAAATATGGAGCGAAAGCCATCCATTGTCAAGAAAAGATCATTTATAGTCACTCATGCCTAGAAAAGCCTTATTACTCGGTTTAAATGCCTTTATAATCCCATTATTGAATTTATTTTGAATTGTTTTTACATTTTTTTATTAAAACAGATTGTAATTGATTGTTTGCCATGGGAAACATGGAGCGAAAGCCATCCATTGTCAAGAAAAGATCATTTATAGCCACTCATGCCTAGAAAAGCCTTATTTCTCGGTTTAAATGCCTTTATAATCCCATTATTGAATTTATTTTGAATTGTTTTTACATGTTTTGATTAAAACAGGTTGTAATTGATTGTTTGCCTCGGGAAACATGGAGCGAAAGCCATCCATTGTCAAGAAAAGATCATTTATAGCCACTCATGCCTAGAAAAACCTTATTACTCGGTTTAAATGCCTTTATAATCCCATTATTGAATTTATTTTGAATTGTTTTTACATGTTTTGATTAAAACAGGTTGTAATTGATTGTTTGCCTCGGTAAACATGGAGCGAAAGCCATCCATTGTCAAGAAAAGATCATTTATAGCCACTCATGCCTAGAAAAGCCTTATTACTCGGTTTAAATGCCTTTATAATCCCATTATTGAATTTATTTTGAATTGTTTTTACATTTTTTGATTAAAACAGGTTGTAATTGATTGTTTGCCTCGGGAAACATGGAGCGAAAACCATCCATTGTCAAGAAAAGATCATTTATAGTCACTCATGCCTAGAAAAGCCTTATTACTCGGTTTAAATGCCTTTATAATCCCATTATTGAATTTATTTTGAATTTTTTT
Source organism: Theobroma cacao (assembly GCF_053813885.1). Lineage (NCBI taxonomy): Eukaryota > Viridiplantae > Streptophyta > Magnoliopsida > Malvales > Malvaceae > Theobroma > Theobroma cacao. The sequence continues at coordinate 26,953,400 of NC_142645.1, read as the reverse complement.
TACATTTTTTGATTAAAACAGATTGTAATTGATTGTTTACCTCGGGAAACATGGAGCGAAAGCCATCCATTGTCAAGAAAAGCTCATTTATAGTCACTCATGCCTAGAAAAGCCTTATTACTCGGTTTAAATGCCTTTATAATCCCATTATTGAAGTTATTTTGAATTGTTTTTATATTTTTTGATTAAAACATATTGTAATTGATTGTTTGCCTTGGTAAACATGGAGCGAAAGCCATCCATCGTCAAGAAAAGTTCATTTATAGTCACTCATGCCTAGAAAAGCCTTAATACTCGTTTTAAATGCTTTTATAATCCCATAATTGAATTTAATTTGAATTTTTTTTACATTTTTTGATTAAAATAGATTGTAATTGATTGTTTACCTCGGGAAACATGGAGCGAAAGCCATCCATAGTCAAGAAAAGTTCATTTATAGTCACTCATGCCAAGAAAAGCCTTATTACTCGGTTTAAATGCCTTTATAATCCCATTATTGAAGTTATTTTGAATTGTTTTTATATTTTTTGATTAAAACAGATTGTAATTGATTTTTTGCCTTGGGAAACATGGAGCGAAAGCCATCCATCGTCAAGAAAAGATCATTTATAGTCACTCATGCCTAGAAAAGCCTTATCACTCGGTTTAAATGCCTTTATAATCCCATTATTGAATTTATTTTGAATTGTTTTTACATTTTTTGATTAAAACAGGTTGTAATTGATTGTGTGCCTCGGGAAACATGGAGCGAAAACCATCCATTGTCAAGAAAAGATCATTTATAGTCACTCATGCCTAGAAAAGCCTTATTACTCGGTTTAAATGCCTTTATAATCCCATTATTGAATTTATTTTGAATTTTTTTTACATTTTTTGATTAAAACAGATTGTAATTGATTGTTTACCTCGGGAAACATGGAGCGAAAGCCATCCATTGTCAAGAAAAGCTCATTTATAGTCACTCATGCCTAGAAAAGCCTTATTACTCGGTTTAAATGCCTTTATAATCCCATTATTGAAGTTATTTTGAATTGTTTTTATATTTTTTGATTAAAACAGATTGTAATTGATTGTTTGCCTTGGTAAACATGGAGCGAAAGCCATCCATCGTCAAGAAAAGTTCATTTATAGTCACTCATGCCTAGAAAAGCCTTAATACTTGTTTTAAATGGTTTTATAATCCCATAATTGAATTTAATTTGAATTTTTTTTACAATTTTTGATTAAAATAGATTGTAATTGATTGTTTACCTCGGGAAACATGGAGCGAAAGCCATCCATAGTCAAGAAAAGTTCATTTATAGTCACTCATGCCTAGAAAAGCCTTATTACTCGGTTTAAATGCCTTTATAATCCCATTATTGAAGTTATTTTGAATTGTTTTTATATTTTTTGATTAAAACAGATTGTAATTGATTTTTTGCCTTGGGAAACAAGGAGCGAAAGCCATCCATCGTGAAGAAAAGATCATTTATAGTCACTCATGCCTAGAAAAGCCTTAATACTCGTTTTAAATGCTTTTATAATCCCATAATTGAATTTAATTTGAATCTTTTTACATTTTTTCATTAAAACAGATTCTAATTGATTGTTTGGCTCGGGAAACGTGGAGTGAAAGCCATCCATTGTCAAGAAAAGATCATTTATAGTCACTCATGCCTAGAAAAGCCTTATTACTCGGTTTAAATGCCTTTATAATCCCATTATTGAATTTATTTTGAATTTTTTTTACATTTTTTGATTAAAACAGATTGTAATTGATTGTTTACCTTGGGAAATATGGAGCGAAAGCCATCCATTGTCAAGAAAAGATCATTTATAATCACTCATGCCTAGAAAAGCCTTATTACTCGGTTTAAATGCCTTTATAATCCCATTATTGAATTTATTTTGAATTGTTTTTACATTTTTTGATTAAAACAGATTGTAATTGATTGTTTGCCTCGGGAAACATGGAGCGAAAGCAATCCATTGTCAAGAAAAGATCATTTATAGCCACTCATGCCTAGAAAAGCCTTATTACTCGGTTTAAATGCCTTTATAATCCCATTATTGAATTTATTTTGAATTGTTTTTATATTTTTTGATTAAAACAGATTGTAATTGATTGTTTGTCGTGGGAAACATGGAGCGAAAGCCATCCATTGTCAAGAAAAGATCATTTATAGCCACTCATGCCTAGAAAAACCTTATTACTCGGTTTAAATGCCTTTATAATCCCATTATTGAATTTATTTTGAATTGTTTTTACATGTTTTGATTAAAACAGGTTGTAATTGATTGTTTGCCTCGGTAAACATGGAGCGAAAGCCATCCATTGTCAAGAAAAGATCATTTATAGCCACTCATGCCTAGAAAAGCCTTATTACTCGGTTTAAATGCCTTTATAATCCCATTATTGAATTTATTTTGAATTGTTTTTACATTTTTTGATTAAAACAGGTTGTAATTGATTGTTTGCCTCGGGAAACATGGACCGAAAACCATCCATTGTCAACAAAAGATCATTTATAGTCACTCATGCCTAGAAAAGCCTTATTACTCGGTTTAAATGCCTGTATAATCCCATTATTGAATTCATTTTGAATTTTTTTTACATTTTTTGATTAAAACAGATTGTAATTGATTCTTTACCTCGGGAAACATGGAGCGAAAGCCATCTATAGTCAAGAAAAGTTCATTTATAGTCACTCATGCCTAGAAAAGCCTTATTACGCGGTTTAAATGCCTTTATAATCCCATTATTGAATTTATTTTGAATTGTTTTTACATGTTTTGATTAAAACAGGTTGTAATTGATTGTTTGCCTCGGTAAACATGGAGCGAAAGCCATCTATTGTCAAGAAAAGATCATTTATAGCCACTCATGCCTAGCAAAGCCTTATTACTCGGTTTAAATGCCTTTATAATCCCATTATTGAATTTATTTTGAATTGTTTTTACATTTTTTGATTAAAACAGGTTGTAATTGATTGTTTTCCTCGGGAAACATGGAGCGAAAACCATCCATTGTCAAGAAAAGATCATTTATAGCCACTCATGCCTAGCAAAGCCTTATTACTCGGTTTAAATGCCTTTATAATCCCATTATTGAATTTATTTTGAATTGTTTTTACATTTTTTGATTAAAACAGGTTGTAATTGATTGTTTTCCTCGGGAAACATGGAGCGAAAACCATCCATTGTCAAGAAAAGAACATTTATAGTCACTCATGCCTAGAAAAGCCTTATTACTCGGTTTAAATGCCTTTATAATCCCATTATTGAATTTATTTTGAATTTTTTTTACATTTTTTGATTAAAACAGATTGTAATTGATTGTTTACCTCGGGAAACATGGAGCGAAAGCCATCCATTGTCAAGAAAAGCTCATTTATAGTCACTCATGCCTAGAAAAGCCTTATTACTCGGTTTAAATGCCTTTATAATCCCATTATTGAAGTTATTTTGAATTGTTTTTATATTTTTTGATTAAAACAGATTGTAATTGATTGTTTGCCTTGGTAAACATGGAGCGAAAGCCATCCATCGTCAAGAAAAGTTCATTTATAGTCACTCATGCCTAGAAAAGCCTTAATACTCGTTTTAAATGCTTTTATAATCCCATAATTGAATTTAATTTGAATTTTTTTTACATTTTTTGATTAAAATAGATTGTAATTGATTGTTTACCTCGGGAAACATGGAGCGAAAGCCATCCATAGTCAAGAAAAGTTCATTTATAGTCACTCATGCCTAGAAAAGCCTTATTACTCGGTTTAAATGCCTTTATAATCCCATTATTGAAGTTATTTTGAATTGTTTTTATATTTTTTGATTAAAACAGATTGTAATTGATTGTTTGCCTTGGGAAACATGGAGCGAAAGCCATCCATCGTCAAGAAAAGATCATTTATAGTCACTCATGCCTAGAAAAGCCTTAATACTCGTTTTAAATGCTTTTATAATCCCATAATTGAATTTAATTTGAATCTTTTTACATTTTTTCATTAAAACAGATTCTAATTGATTGTTTGGCTCGGGAAACGTGGAGTGAAAGCCATCCACTGTCAAGAAAAGATCATTTATAGTCACTCATGCCTAGAAAAGCCTTATTACTCGGTTTAAATGCCTTTATAATCCCATTATTGAATTTATTTTGAATTTTTTTTACATTTTTTGATTAAAACAGATTGTAATTGATTGTTTACCTTGGGAAATATGGAGCGAAAGCCATCCATTGTCAAGAAAAGATCATTTATAATCACTCATGCCTAGAAAAGCCTTATTACTCGGTTTAAATGCCTTTATAATCCCATTATTCAATTTATTTTGAATTGTTTTTACACTTTTTGATTAAAACAGATTGTAATTGATTGTTTGCCTCGGGAAACATGGAGCGAAAGCCATCCATTGTCAAGAAAAGATCATTTATAGCCACTCATGCCTAGAAAAGCCTTATTACTCGGTTTAAATGCCTTTATAATCCCATTATTGAATTTATTTTGAATTGTTTTTACATTTTTTGATTAAAACAGGTTGTAATTGATTGTTTGCCTCGGGAAACATGGAGCGAAAACCATCCATTGTCAAGAAAAGATCATTTATATTCACTCATGCCTAGCAAAGCCTTATTACTCGGTTTAAATGCCTTTATAATCCCATTATTGAATTTATTTTGAATTTTTTTTTATCTTTTTTGATTAAAACAGATTGTAATTGATTGTTTGCCGTGGGAAACATGGAGCAAAAGCCATCCATTGTCAAGAAAAGATCATTTATAGTCACTCATGCCTAGAAAAGCCTTATTACTCGGTTTAAATGCCTTTATAATCCCATTATTGAATTTATTTTGAATTTTTTTTACATTTTTTGATTAAAACAGATTGTAATTGATTGTTTACCTTGGGAAATATGGAGCGAAAGCCATCCATTGTCAAGAAAAGATCATTTATAGTCACTCATGCCTAGAAAAGCCTTATTACTCGGTTTAAATGCCTTTATAATCCCATTATTGAATTTATTTTGAATTGTTTTTACATTTTTTTATTAAAACAGATTGTAATTGATTGTTTGCCATGGGAAACATGGAGCGAAAGCCATCCATTGTCAAGAAAAGATCATTTATAGCCACTCACGCCTAGAAAAGCCTTATTTCTCGGTTTAAATGCCTTTATAATCCCATTATTGAATTTATTTTGAATTGTTTTTACATGTTTTGATTAAAACAGGTTGTAATTGATTGTTTGCCTCGGGAAACATGGAGCGAAAGCCATCCATTGTCAAGAAAAGATCATTTATAGCCACTCATGCCTAGAAAAACCTTATTACTCGGTTTAAATGCCTTTATAATCCCATTATTGAATTTATTTTGAATTTTTTTTACATGTTTTGATTAAAACAGGTTGTAATTGATTGTTTGCCTCGGTAAACATGGAGCGAAAGCCATCCATTGTCAAGAAAAGATCATTTATAGCCACTCATGCCTAGAAAAGCCTTATTACTCGGTTTAAATGCCTTTATAATCCCATTATTGAATTTATTTTGAATTGTTTTTACATTTTTTGATTAAAACAGGTTGTAATTGATTGTTTGCCTCGGGAAACATGGAGCGAAAACCATCCATTGTCAAGAAAAGATCATTTATAGTCACTCATGCCTAGAAAAGCCTTATTACTCGGTTTAAATGCCTTTATAATCCCATTATTGAATTTATTTTGAATTTTTTTTACATTTTTTGATTAAAACAGATTGTAATTGATTGTTTACCTCGGGAAACATGGAGCGAAAGCCATCCATTGTCAAGAAAAGCTCATTTATAGTCACTCATGCCTAGAAAAGCCTTATTACTCGGTTTAAATGCCTTTATAATCCCATTATTGAAGTTATTTTGAATTGTTTTTATATTTTTTGATTAAAACATATTGTAATTGATTGTTTGCCTTGGTAAACATGGAGCGAAAGCCATCCATCATCAAGAAAAGTTCATTTATAGTCACTCATGCCTAGAAAAGCCTTAATACTCGTTTTAAATGCTTTTATAATCCCATAATTGAATTTAATTTGAATTTTTTTTACATTTTTTGATTAAAATAGATTGTAATTGATTGTTTACCTCGGGAAACATGGAGCGAAAGCCATCCATAGTCAAGAAAAGTTCATTTATAGTCACTCATGCCTAGAAAAGCCTTATTACTCGGTTTAAATGCCTTTATAATCCCATTATTGAAGTTATTTTGAATTGTTTTTATATTTTTTGATTAAAACAGATTGTAATTGATTTTTTGCCTTGGGAAACATGGAGCGAAAGCCATCCATCGTCAAGAAAAGATCATTTATAGTCACTCATGCCTAGAAAAGCCTTATCACTCGGTTTAAATGCCTTTATAATCCCATTATTGAATTTATTTTGAATTGTTTTTACATTTTTTGATTAAAACAGGTTGTAATTGATTGTTTGCCTCGGGAAACATGGAGCGAAAACCATCCATTGTCAAGAAAAGATCATTTATAGTCACTCATGCCTAGAAAAGCCTTATTACTCGGTTTAAATGCCTTTATAATCCCATTATTGAATTTATTTTGAATTTTTTTTACATTTTTTGATTAAAACAGATTGTAATTGATTGTTTACCTCGGGAAACATGGAGCGAAAGCCATCCATTGTCAAGAAAAGCTCATTTATAGTCACTCATGCCTAGAAAAGCCTTATTACTCGGTTTAAATGCCTTTATAATCCCATTATTGAAGTTATTTTGAATTGTTTTTATATTTTTTGATTAAAACAGATTGTAATTGATTGTTTGCCTTGGTAAACATGGAGCGAAAGCCATCCATCGTCAAGAAAAGTTCATTTATAGTCACTCATGCCTAGAAAAGCCTTAATACTTGTTTTAAATGCTTTTATAATCCCATAATTGAATTTAATTTGAATTTTTTTTACAATTTTTGATTAAAATAGATTGTAATTGATTGTTTACCTCGGGAAACATGGAGCGAAAGCCATCCATAGTCAAGAAAAGTTCATTTATAGTCACTCATGCCTAGAAAAGCCTTATTACTCGGTTTAAATGCCTTTATAATCCCATTATTGAAGTTATTTTGAATTGTTTTTATATTTTTTGATTAAAACAGATTGTAATTGATTTTTTGCCTTGGGAAACAAGGAGCGAAAGCCATCCATCGTGAAGAAAAGATCATTTATAGTCACTCATGCCTAGAAAAGCCTTAATACTCGTTTTAAATGCTTTTATAATCCCATAATTGAATTTAATTTGAATCTTTTTACATTTTTTCATTAAAACAGATTCTAATTGATTGTTTGGCTCGGGAAACGTGGAGTGAAAGCCATCCATTGTCAAGAAAAGATCATTTATAGTCACTCATGCCTAGAAAAGCCTTATTACTCGGTTTAAATGCCTTTATAATCCCATTATTGAATTTATTTTGAATTTTTTTTACATTTTTTGATTAAAACAGATTGTAATTGATTGTTTACCTTGGGAAATATGGAGCGAAAGCCATCCATTGTCAAGAAAAGATCATTTATAATCACTCATGCCTAGAAAAGCCTTATTACTCGGTTTAAATGCCTTTATAATCCCATTATTTAATTTATTTTGAATTGTTTTTACATTTTTTGATTAAAACAGATTGTAATTGATTGTTTGCCTCGGGAAACATGGAGCGAAAGCAATCCATTGTCAAGAAAAGATCATTTATAGCCACTCATGCCTAGAAAAGCCTTATTACTCGGTTTAAATGCCTTTATAATCCCATTATTGAATTTATTTTGAATTGTTTTTATATTTTTTGATTAAAACAGATTGTAATTGATTGTTTGTCGTGGGAAACATGGAGCGAAAGCCATCCATTGTCAAGAAAAGATCATTTATAGCCACTCATGCCTAGAAAAACCTTATTACTCGGTTTAAATGCCTTTATAATCCCATTATTGAATTTATTTTGAATTGTTTTTACATGTTTTGATTAAAACAGGTTGTAATTGATTGTTTGCCTCGGTAAACATGGAGCGAAAGCCATCCATTGTCAAGAAAAGATCATTTATAGCCACTCATGCCTAGAAAAGCCTTATTACTCGGTTTAAATGCCTTTATAATCCCATTATTGAATTTATTTTGAATTGTTTTTACATTTTTTGATTAAAACAGGTTGTAATTGATTGTTTGCCTCGGGAAACATGGACCGAAAACCATCCATTGTCAACAAAAGATCATTTATAGTCACTCATGCCTAGAAAAGCCTTATTACTCGGTTTAAATGCCTTTATAATCCCATTATTGAATTTATTTTGAATTTTTTTGTACATTTTTGATTAAAACATATTGTAATTGATTGTTTACCTCGGGAAACATGGAGCGAAAACCATCCATTGTCAAGAAAAGATCATTTATAGATACTCCTGCCTAGAAAAGCCTTATTACTCGGTTTAAATGCCTTTATAATCCCATTATTGAATTTCTTTTGAATTTTTTTTACATTTTTTGATTAAAACAGATTGTAATTGATTGTTTGCCACGGGAAATATGGAGAGAAAGCCATCCATTGTCAAGAAAAGATCATTTATAGCCACTCATGCCTAGAAAAGCCTTATTACTCGGTTTAAATGCCTTTATAATCCCATTATTGAAGTTATTTTGAATTGTTTTTACATTTTTTGATTAAAACAGATTGTAATTGATTGTTTGCCTTGGGAAACATGGAGCGAAAGCCATCCATCGTCAAGAAAAGTTCATTTATAGTCACTCATGCCTAGAAAAGCCTTAATACTCGTTTTAAATGCTTTTATAATCCCATAATTGAATTTAATTTGAATCTTTTTACATTTTTTGATTAAAACAGATTCTAATTGATTGTTTGCCTCGGGAAACGTGGAGTGAAAGCCATCCATTGTCAAGAAAAGATCATTTATAGTCACTCATGCCTAGCAAAGCCTTATTACTCGGTTTAAATGCCTTTATAATCCCATTATTGAATTTATTTTGAATTGTTTTTATATTTTTTGATTAAAACAGATTGTAATTGATTGTTTGCCATGGGAAACATGGAGCAAAAGCCATCCATTGTCAAGAAAAAATCATTTATAGTCACTCATGCCTAGAAAAGCCTTATTACTCGGTTTAAATGCCTTTATAATCCCATTATTGAATTTATTTTGAATTTTTTTTACATTTTTTGATTAAAATAGATTGTAATTGATTGTTTACCTCGGGAAACACGGAGCGAAAGCCATCCATTGTCAAGAAAAGTTCATTTATAGTCACTCATGCCAAGAAAAGCCTTATTACTCGGTTTAAATGCCTTTATAATCCCATTATTGAAGTTATTTTGAATTGTTTTTATATTTTTTGATTAAAACAGATTGTAATTGATTGTTTGCCTTGGTAAACATGGAGCGAAAGCCATCCATCATCAAGAAAAGTTCATTTATAGTCACTCATGCCTAGAAAAGCCTTAATACTCGTTTTAAATGCTTTTATAATCCCATAATTGAATTTAATTTGAATTTTTTTTTCATTTTTTGATTAAAACAGATTGTAATTGATTGTTTACCTCGGGAAACATGGAGCGAAAGCCATCCATAGTAAAGAAAAGTTCATTTATAGTCACTTATGCCTAGCAAAGCCTTATTACTCGGTTTAAATGCCTTTATAATCCCATTATCGAATTTATTTTGAATTGTTTTTACATTTTTTGATTAAAACAGATTGTAATTGATTGTTTGCCTCGGGAAACATGGAGCGAAAGCCATCCATTGTCAAGAAAAGATCATTTATAGCCACTCATGCCTAGAAAAGCCTTATTACTCGGTTTAAATGCCTTTATAATCCCATTATTGAATTTATTTTGAATTATTTTTACACTTTTTGATTAAAACAGGTTGTAATTGATTGTTTGCCTCGGGAAACATGGAGCGAAAACCATCCATTGTCAAGAAAAGATCATTTATAGTCACTCATGCCTAGCAAAGCCTTATTACTCGGTTTAAATGCCTTTATAATCCCATTATTGAATTTATTTTGAATTGTTTTTATATTTTTTGATTAAAACAGATTGTAATTGATTGTTTGCCGTGGGAAACATGGAGCAAAAGCCATCCATTGTCAAGAAAAGATCATTTATAGTCACTCATGCCTAGAAAAGCCATATTACTCGGTTTAAATGCCTTTATAATCCCATTATTGAATTTATTTTGAATTTTTTTTACATTTTTTGATTAAAACAGATTGTAATTGATTGTTTAACTTGGGAAATATGGAGCGAAAGCCATCTATTGTCAAGAAAAGATCATTTATAGTCACTCATGCCTAGAAAAGCCTTATTACTCGGTTTAAATGCCTTTATAATCCCATTATTGAATTTATTTTGAATTGTTTTTACATTTTTTGATTAAAACAGACTGTAATTGATTGTTTGCCTCGGGAAACATGGAGCGAAAGCCATCCCCTGTCAAGAAAAGATCATTTATAGTCACTCATGCCTAGAAAAGCCTTATTACTCGGTTTAAATGCCTTTATAATCCCATTATTGAATTTATTTTGAATTTTTTTTACATTTTTTGATTAAAACAGATTGTAATTGATTGTTTGCCGTGGGAAACATGGGGCGAAAGCCATCCATTGTCAAGAAAAGATCGTTTATTGTCACTCATGCCTAGAAAAGCCTTATTACTCGGTTTAAATGCCTTTATAATCCCATTATTGAATTTATTTTGAATTTTTTTTACATTTTTTGATTAAAACAGATTGTAATTGATTTTTTGCCTCGGGAAACATGGAGCGAAAGCCATCCATTGTCAAGAAAAGTTCATTTATAGCCACTCATGCCTAGAAAAGCCTTATTACTCAGTTTAAATGCCTTTATAATCCCATTATTGAATTTATTTTGAATTGTTTTTACATTTTTTGATTAAAACAGATTGTAATTGATTGTTTGCCTCAGGAAACATGGAGCGAAAGCCATCCATTGTCAAGAAAAGATCATTTATAGTCACTCATGCCTAGAAAAGCCTTATTACTCGGTTTAAATGCCTTTATAATCCCATTATTGAATTTATTTTGAATTTTTTTTACATTTTTTGATTAAAACAGATTGTAATTGATCGTTTACCTCGGGAAACATGGAGCGAATGCCATCCATTGTCAAGAAAAGATCATTTATAGTCACTCATGCCTAGAAAAGCCTTATTACTTAGTTTAAATGCCTTTATAATCCCATTATTGAATTTATTTTGAATTGTTTTTACATTTTTGATTAAAACAGATTGTAAATGATTGTTTGCCTCGTGAAATATGGAGCGAAAGCCATCCATCGTCAAGAAAAGATCATTTATAGTCACTCATGCCTAGAAAAGCCTTATTACTCGGTTTAAATGCCTTTATAATCCCATTGTTGAATTTATTTTGAATTGTTTTTACATTTTTTGATTAAAACAGATTGTAATTGATTGTTTACCTCGGGAAACATTGAGCGAAAGCCATCCATAGTCAAGAAAAGATCATTTATAGTCACTCATGCCTAGAAAAGCCTTATTACTCGGTTTAAATGCCATTATAATCCCATTATTGAATTTATTTTGAATTTTTTTTTTACATTTTTGATTAAAACAGATTGTAATTGATTGTTTACCTCGGGAAACATGGAGCGAAAACCATCCATTGTCAAGAAAAGATCATTTATAGACACTCATGCCTAGAAAAGCCTTATTACTCGGTTTAAATGCCTTTATAATCCCATTATTGAATTTCTTTTGAATTTTTTTTACATTTTTTGATTAAAACAGATTGTAATTGATTGTTTGCCACGGGAAACATGTAGAGAAAGCCATCCATTGTCAAGAAAAGATCATTTATAGCCACTCATGCCTAGAAAAGCCTTATTACTCGGTTTAAATTCCTTTATAATCCCATTATTGAATTTATTTTGAATTGTTTTTACATTTTTTGATTAAAACAGGTTGTAATTGATTGTTTGCCTCGGGACACATGGAGCGAAAACCATCCATTGTCAAGAAAAGATCATTTATAGTCACTCATGCCTAGAAAAGCCTTATTACTCAGTTTAAATGCCTTTATAATCCCATTATTGAATTTATTTTGAATTTTTTTTACATTTTTTGATTAAAACAGATTGTAATTGATTGTTTACCTCGGGAAACATGGAGCGAAAGCCATCCATTGTCAAGAAAAGCTCATTTATAGTCACTCATGCTTAGAAAAGCCTTATTACTCGGTTTAAATGCCTTTATAATCCCATTATTGAAGTTATTTTGAATTGTTTTTATATTTTTTGATTAAAACAGATTGTAATTGATTGTTTGCCTTGGTAAACATGGAGCGAAAGCCATCCATCGTCAAGAAAAGTTCATTTATAGTCACTCATGCCTAGAAAAGCCTTAATACTCGTTTTAAATGCTTTTATAATCCCATAATTGAATTTAATTTGAAATTTTTTTACATTTTTTGATTAAAATAGATTGTAATTGATTGTTTACCTCGGGAAACATGGAGCGAAAGCCATCCATAGTCAAGAAAAGTTCATTTATAGTCACTCATGCCTAGAAAAGCCTTATTACTCGGTTTAAATGCCTTTATAATCCCATTATTGAAGTTATTTTGAATTGTTTTTCTATTTTTTGATTAAAACAGATTGTAATTGATTGTTTGCCTTGGGAAACATGGAGCGAAAGCCATCCATCGTCAAGAAAAGATCATTTATAGTCACTCATGCCTAGAAAAGCCTTAATACTCGTTTTAAATGCTTTTATAATCCCATAATTGAATTTAATTTGAATCTTTTTACATTTTTTCATTAAAACAGATTCTAATTTATTGTTTGGCTCGGGAAACGTGGAGTGAAAGCCATCCATTGTCAAGAAAAGATCATTTATAGTCACTCATGCCTAGAAAAGCCTTATTACTCGGTTTAAATGCCTTTATAATCCCATTATTGAATTTATTTTGAATTTTTTTTACATTTTTTGATTAAAACATATTGTAATTGATTGTTTACCTTGGGAAATATGGAGCGAAAGCCATCCATTGTCAAGAAAAGATCATTTATAATCACTCATGCCTAGAAAAGCCTTATTACTCGGTTTAAATGCCTTTATAATCCCATTATTGAATTTATTTTGAATTGTTTTTACATTTTTTGATTAAAACAGATTGTAATTGATTGTTTGCCTCGGGAAACATGGAGCGAAAGCAATCCATTGTCAAGAAAAGATCATTTATAGCCACTCATGCCTAGAAAAGCCTTATTACTCGGTTTAAATGCCTTTATAATCCCATTATTGAATTTATTTTGAATTGTTTTTATATTTTTTGATTAAAACAGATTGTAATTGATTGTTTGCCGTGGGAAACATGGAGCGAAAGCCATCCATTGTCAAGAAAAGATCATTTATAGCCACTCATGCCTAGAAAAACCTTATTACTCGGTTTAAATGCCTTTATAATCCCATTATTGAATTTATTTTGAATTGTTTTTATATTTTTTGATTAAAACAGATTGTAATTGATTGTTTACCTCGGGAAACATGGAGCGAAAGCCATCCATAGTCAAGAAAAGATCATTTATAGTCACTCATGCCTAGAAAAGCCTTATTACTCGGTTTAAATGCCTTTATAATCCCATTATTGAATTTATTTTGAATTTTTTTTACATTTTTTGATTAAAACAGATTGTAATTGATTGTTTGCCTCGGGAAACATGGAGCGAAAGCAATCCATTGTCAAGAAAAGATCATTTATAGCCACTCATGCCTAGAAAAGCCTTATTACTCGGTTTAAATGCCTTTATAATCCCATTATTGAATTTATTTTGAATTGTTTTTATATTTTTTGATTAAAACAGATTGTAATTGATTGTTTGCCGTGGGAAACATGGAGCGAAAGCCATCCATTGTCAAGAAAAGATCATTTATAGTCACTCATGCCTAGAAAAACCATATTACTCGGTTTAAATGCCTTTATAATCCCATTATTGAATTTATTTTGAATTGTTTTTACATGTTTTGATTAAAACAGGTTGTAATTGATTGTTTGCCTCGGTAAACATGGAGCGAAAGCCATCCATTGTCAAGAAAAGATCATTTATAGCCACTCATGCCTAGAAAAGCCTTATTACTCGGTTTAAATGCCTTTATAATCCCATTATTGAATTTATTTTGAATTGTTTTTACATTTTTTGATTAAAACAGGTTGTAATTGATTGTTTGCCTCGGGAAACATGGAGCGAAAACCATCCATTGTCAAGAAAAGATCATTTATAGTCACTCATGCCTAGAAAAGCCTTATTACTCGGTTTAAATGCCTGTATAATCCCATTATTGAATTCATTTTGAATTTTTTTTATATTTTTTGATTAAAACAGATTGTAATTGATTCTTTACCTCGGGAAACATGGAGCGAAAGCCATCTATAGTCAAGAAAAGTTCATTTATAGTCACTCATGCCTAGAAAAGCCTTATTACGCGGTTTAAATGCCTTTATAATCCCATTATTGAATTTATTTTGAATTTTTTTTACAGTTTTTGATTAAAACAGATTGTAATTGATTGTTTGCCTCGGGAAACATGGAGCGAAAGCCATCCATTGTCAAGAAAAGATCATTTATAGCCACTCATGCCTAGAAAAGCCTTATTACTCGGTTTAAATGCCTTTATAATCCCATTATTGAATTTATTTTGAATTGTTTTTACATTTTTTGATTAAAACAGATTGTAATTGATTGTTTGCCTCAGGAAACATGGAGCGAAAGCCATCCATTGTCAAGAAAAGATCATTTATAGTCACTCATGCCTAGAAAAGCCTTATTACTCGGTTTAAATGCCTTTATAATCCCATTATTGAATTTATTTTGAATTTTTTTTACATTTTTTGATTAAAACAGATTGTAATTGATTGTTTACCTCGGGAAACATGGAGCGAAAGCCATCCATAGTCAAGAAAAGATCATTTATAGTCACTCATGCCTAGAAAAGCCTTATTACTCGGTTTAAATGCCTTTATAATCCCATTATTGAATTTATTTTGAATTTTTTTTACATTTTTTGATTAAAACAGATTGTAATTGATTGTTTGCCTCGGGAAACATGGAGCGAAAGCAATCCATTGTCAAGAAAAGATCATTTATAGCCACTCATGCCTAGAAAAGCCTTATTACTCGGTTTAAATGCCTTTATAATCCCATTATTGAATTTATTTTGAATTGTTTTTATATTTTTTGATTAAAACAGATTGTAATTGATTGTTTGCCGTGGGAAACATGGAGCGAAAGCCATCCATTGTCAAGAAAAGATCATTTATAGCCACTCATGCCTAGAAAAACCATATTACTCGGTTTAAATGCCTTTATAATCCCATTATTGAATTTATTTTGAATTGTTTTTACATGTTTTGATTAAAACAGGTTGTAATTGATTGTTTGCCTCGGTAAACATGGAGCGAAAGCCATCCATTGTCAAGAAAAGATCATTTATAGCCACTCATGCCTAGAAAAGCCTTATTACTCGGTTTAAATGCCTTTATAATCCCATTATTGAATTTATTTTGAATTGTTTTTACATTTTTTGATTAAAACAGGTTGTAATTGATTGTTTGCCTCGGGAAACATGGAGCGAAAACCATCCATTGTCAAGAAAAGATCATTTATAGTCACTCATGCCTAGAAAAGCCTTATTACTCGGTTTAAATGCCTGTATAATCCCATTATTGAATTCATTTTGAATTTTTTTTATATTTTTTGATTAAAACAGATTGTAATTGATTCTTTACCTCGGGAAACATGGAGCGAAAGCCATCTATAGTCAAGAAAAGTTCATTTATAGTCACTCATGCCTAGAAAAGCCTTATTACGCGGTTTAAATGCCTTTATAATCCCATTATTGAATTTATTTTGAATTTTTTTTACAGTTTTTGATTAAAACAGATTGTAATTGATTGTTTGCCTCGGGAAACATGGAGCGAAAGCCATCCATTGTCAAGAAAAGATCATTTATAGCCACTCATGCCTAGAAAAGCCTTATTACTCGGTTTAAATGCCTTTATAATCCCATTATTGAATTTATTTTGAATTGTTTTTACATTTTTTGATTAAAACAGATTGTAATTGATTGTTTGCCTCAGGAAACATGGAGCGAAAGCCATCCATTGTCAAGAAAAGATCATTTATAGTCACTCATGCCTAGAAAAGCCTTATTACTCGGTTTAAATGCCTTTATAATCCCATTATTGAATTTATTTTGAATTTTTTTTACATTTTTTGATTAAAACAGATTGTAATTGATTGTTTACCTCGGGAAACATGGAGCGAAAGCCATCCATAGTCAAGAAAAGATCATTTATAGTCACTCATGCCTAGAAAAGCCTTATTACTCGGTTTAAATGCCTTTATAATCCCATTATTGAATTTATTTTGAATTTTTTTTACATTTTTTGATTAAAACAGATTGTAATTGATTGTTTGCCTCGGGAAACATGGAGCGAAAGCAATCCATTGTCAAGAAAAGATCATTTATAGCCACTCATGCCTAGAAAAGCCTTATTACTCGGTTTAAATGCCTTTATAATCCCATTATTGAATTTATTTTGAATTGTTTTTATATTTTTTGATTAAAACAGATTGTAATTGATTGTTTGCCGTGGGAAACATGGAGCGAAAGCCATCCATTGTCAAGAAAAGATCATTTATAGCCACTCATGCCTAGAAAAACCATATTACTCGGTTTAAATGCCTTTATAATCCCATTATTGAATTTATTTTGAATTGTTTTTACATGTTTTGATTAAAACAGGTTGTAATTGATTGTTTGCCTCGGTAAACATGGAGCGAAAGCCATCCATTGTCAAGAAAAGATCATTTATAGCCACTCATGCCTAGAAAAGCCTTATTACTCGGTTTAAATGCCTTTATAATCCCATTATTGAATTTATTTTGAATTGTTTTTACATTTTTTGATTAAAACAGGTTGTAATTGATTGTTTGCCTCGGGAAACATGGAGCGAAAACCATCCATTGTCAAGAAAAGATCATTTATAGTCACTCATGCCTAGAAAAGCCTTATTACTCGGTTTAAATGCCTGTATAATCCCATTATTGAATTCATTTTGAATTTTTTTTATATTTTTTGATTAAAACAGATTGTAATTGATTCTTTACCTCGGGAAACATGGAGCGAAAGCCATCTATAGTCAAGAAAAGTTCATTTATAGTCACTCATGCCTAGAAAAGCCTTATTACGCGGTTTAAATGCCTTTATAATCCCATTATTGAATTTATTTTGAATTTTTTTTACAGTTTTTGATTAAAACAGATTGTAATTGATTGTTTGCCTCGGGAAACATGGAGCGAAAGCCATCCATTGTCAAGAAAAGATCATTTATAGCCACTCATGCCTAGAAAAGCCTTATTACTCGGTTTAAATGCCTTTATAATCCCATTATTGAATTTATTTTGAATTGTTTTTACATTTTTTGATTAAAACAGATTGTAATTGATTGTTTGCCTCAGGAAACATGGAGCGAAAGCCATCCATTGTCAAGAAAAGATCATTTATAGTCACTCATGCCTAGAAAAGCCTTATTACTCGGTTTAAATGCCTTTATAATCCCATTATTGAATTTATTTTGAATTTTTTTTACATTTTTTGATTAAAACAGATTGTAATTGATTGTTTACCTCGGGAAACATGGAGCGAAAGCCATCCATAGTCAAGAAAAGATCATTTATAGTCACTCATGCCTAGAAAAGCCTTATTACTCGGTTTAAATGCCTTTATAATCCCATTATTGAATTTATTTTGAATTTTTTTGTACATTTTTGATTAAAACAGATTGTAATTGATTGTTTACCTCGGGAAACATGGAGCGAAAACCATCCATTGTCAAGAAAAGATCATTTATAGACACTCATGCCTAGAAAAGCCTTATTATTCTGTTTAAATGCCTTTATAGTCCCATTATTGAATTTCTTTTGAATTGTTTTTATATTTTTTGATTAAAACAGATTGTAATTGATTGTTTGCCATGGGAAACATGGAGCAAAAGTCATCCATTGTCAAGAAAAAATCATTTATAGTCACTCATGCCTAGAAAAGCCTTATTACTCGGTTTAAATGCCTTTATAATCCCATTATTGAATTTATTTTGAATTTTTTTTACATTTTTTGATTAAAATAGATTGTAATTGATTGTTTACCTCGGGAAACACGGAGCGAAAGCCATCCATTGTCAAGAAAAGTTCATTTATAGTCACTCATGCCTAGAAAAGCCTTATTACTCGGTTTAAATGCCTTTATAATCCCATTATTGAAGTTATTTTGAATTGTTTTTATATTTTTTGATTAAAACAGATTGTAATTGATTGTTTGCCTTGGTAAACATGGAGCGAAAGCCATCCATCGTCAAGAAAAGTTCATTTATAGTCACTCATGCCTAGAAAAGCCTTAATACTCGTTTTAAATGCTTTTATAATCCCATAATTGAATTTAATTTGAATTTTTTTTTCATTTTTTGATTAAAACAGATTGTAATTGATTGTTTACCTCGGGAAACATGGAGCGAAAACCATCCATTGTCAAGAAAAGATCATTTATAGACACTCATGCCTAGAAAAGCCTTATTACTCGGTTTAAATGCCTTTATAGTCCCATTATTGAATTTCTTTTGAATTGTTTTTATATTTTTTGATTAAAACAGATTGTAATTGATTGTTTGCCATGGGAAACATGGAGCAAAAGTCATCCATTGTCAAGAAAAAATCATTTATAGTCACTCATGCCTAGAAAAGCCTTATTACTCGGTTTAAATGCCTTTATAATCCCTTTATTGAATTTATTTTGAATTGTTTTTATATTTTTTGATTAAAACAGATTGTAATTGATTGTTTGCCTCGGGAAATAGGGAGCGAAAGCCATCCATTGTCAAGAAAAGATCATTTATAGTCACTCATGCCTAGAAAAGCCTTATTACTCGGTTTAAATGCCTGTATAATCCCATTATTGAATTCATTTTGAATTTTTTTTATATTTTTTGATTAAAACAGATTGTAATTGATTCTTTACCTCGGGAAACATGGAGCGAAAGCCATCTATAGTCAAGAAAAGTTCATTTATAGTCACTCATGCCTAGAAAAGCCTTATTACGCGGTTTAAATGCCTTTATAATCCCATTATTGAATTTATTTTGAATTTTTTTTACAGTTTTTGATTAAAACAGATTGTAATTGATTGTTTGCCTTGGTAAACATGGAGCGAAAGCCATCCATCGTCAAGAAAAGTTCATTTATAGTCACTCATGCCTAGAAAAGCCTTAATACTCTTTTTAAATGCTTTTATAATCCCATAATTGAATTTAATTTGAATTTTTTTTTCATTTTTTGATTAAAACAGATTGTAATTGATTGTTTACCTCGGGAAACATGGAGCGAAAACCATCCATTGTCAAGAAAAGATCATTTATAGACACTCATGCCTAGAAAAGCCTTATTACTCGGTTTAAATGCCTTTATAGTCCCATTATTGAATTTCTTTTGAATTGTTTTTATATTTTTTGATTAAAACAGATTGTAATTGATTGTTTGCCATGGGAAACATGGAGCAAAAGTCATCCATTGTCAAGAAAAAATCATTTATAGTCACTCATGCCTAGAAAAGCCTTATTACTCGGTTTAAATGCCTTTATAATCCCTTTATTGAATTTATTTTGAATTGTTTTTATATTTTTTGATTAAAACAGATTGTAATTGATTGTTTGCCTCGGGAAATAGGGAGCGAAAGCCATCCATTGTCAAGAAAAGATCATTTATAGTCACTCATGCCTAGAAAAGCCTTATTACTCGGTTTAAATGCCTGTATAATCCCATTATTGAATTCATTTTGAATTTTTTTTATATTTTTTGATTAAAACAGATTGTAATTGATTGTTTGCCTCGGGAAATAGGGAGCGAAAGCCATCCATTGTCAAGAAAAGATCATTTATAGTCACTCATGCCTAGAAAAGCCTTATTACTCGGTTTAAATGCCTTTATAATCCCATTATTGAATTTATTTTGAATTGTTCTTATATTTTTTGATTAAAACAGATTGTAATTGATTGTTTGCCGTGGGAAACATGGAGCGAAAGCCATCCATTGTCAAGAAAAGATCATTTATAGTCACTCATGCCTAGAAAAGCCTTATTACTCGGTTTAAATGCCTTTATAATCCCATTATTGAATTTATTTTGAATTTTTTTTACATTTTTTGATTAAAACAGATTGTAATTGATTGTTTGCCTCGGGAAATATGGAGCGAAAGCCATCCATTGTCAAGAAAAGATCATTTATAGTCACTCATGCCTAGAAAAGCCTTATTACTCGGTTTAAATGCCTTTATAATCCCATTATTGAATTCATTTTGAATTTTTTTTACATTTTTTGATTAAAACAGATTGTAATTGATTGTTTGCCTCGGGAAACATGGAGCGAAAGCCATCCATTGTCAAGAAAAGATCATTTATAGTCACTCATGCCTAGAAAAGGCTTATTACTCGGTTTAAATGCCTTTATAATCCCATTATTGAATTTTTTTTGAATTTTTTTTACATTTTTAGATTAAAACAGATTGTAATTGACTGTTTACCTCGGGAAACATGGAGCGAAAGCCATCCATTGTCAAGAAAAGTTCATTTATAGTCACTCATGCCTAGAAAAGCCTTATTACTCGGTTTAAATGCCTTTATAATCCCATTATTGAAGTTATTTTGAATTGTTTTTATATTTTTTGATTAAAACAGATTGTAATTGATTGTTTGCCTTGGTAAACATGGAGCGAAAGCCATCCATCGTCAAGAAAAGTTCATTTATAGTCACTCATGCCTAGAAAAGCCTTAATACTCGTTTTAAAGGCTTTTATAATCCCATAATTGAATTTAATTTGAATTTTTTTTTTCATTTTTTGATTAAAACAGATTGTAATTGATTGTTTTCCTCGGGAAACATGGAGCGAAAGCCATCCATACTCAAGAAAAGTTCATTTATAGTCACTCATGCCTAGAAAAGCCTTATTACTCGGTTTAAATGCCTTTATAATCCCATTATTGAAGTTATTTTGAATTGTTTTTATATTTTTTGATTAAAACAGATTGTAATTGATTGTTTGCCTTGGGAAACATGGAGCGAAAGCCATCCATTGTCAAGAAAAGATCATTTATAGCCACTCATGCCTAGAAAAGCCTTATTACTCGGTTTAAATGCCTTTATAATCCCATTATTGAATTTATTTTGAATTGTTTTTACATTTTTTGATTAAAACAGATTGTAATTGATTGTTTGCCTCGGAAAACATGGAGCAAAAACCATCCATTGTCAAGAAAAGATCATTTATAGTCACTCATGCCTAGAAAAGCCTTATTACTCGGTTTAAATGCCTTTATAATCCCATTATGGAATTTATTTTAAATTTTTTTACATTTTTTGATTAAAACATATTGTAATTGATTGTTTGCCTCGGGAAACATGAAGCGAAAGCCATCCATTGTCAAGAAAAGATCATTTATAGCCACTCATGCCTAGAAAAGCCTTATTACTCGGTTTAAATGCCTTTATAATCCCATTATTGAATTTATTTTGAATTGTTTTTACATTTTTGATTAAAACAGATTGTAATTGATTGTTTGCCATCGGAAACATGGAGCGAAAGCCATCCATTGTCAAGAAAATATCATTTATAGTCACTCATGCCTAGAAAAGCCTTATTACTCGGTTTAAATGCCTTTATAATCCCATTATTGAATTTATTTTGAATTTTTTTTACATTTTTTGATTAAAACAGATTGTAATTGATTGTTTGCCATCGGAAACATGGAGCGAAAGCCATCCATTGTCAAGAAAAGATCATTTATAGTCACTCATGCCTAGAAAAGCCTTATTACTCGGTTTAAATGCCTTTATAATCCCATTATTGAATTTTTTTTGAATTTTTTTTACATTTTTTGATTAAAACAGATTGTAATTGATTGTTTGCCTCGGGAAATATGGAGCGAAAGCCATCCATTGTCAAGAAAAGATCATTTATAGTCACTCATGCCTAGAAAAGCCTTATTACTCGGTTTAAATGCCTTTATAATCCCATTATTGAATTTATTTTGAATTGTTTTTATATTTTTTGATTAAAACAGATTGTAATTGATTGTTTGCCGTGGGAAACATGGAGCGAAAGCCATCCATTGTCAAGAAAAGATCATTTATAGTCACTCATGCCTAGAAAAGCCTTATTACTCGGTTTAAATGCCTTTATAATCCCATTATTGAATTTATTTTGAATTTTTTTTACATTTTTTGATTAAAACAGATTGTAATTGATTGTTTGCCTCGGGAAATATGGAGCGAAAGCCATCCATTGTCAAGAAAAGATCATTTATAGTCACTCATGCCTAGAAAAGCCTTATTACTCGGTTTAAATGCCTTTATAATCCCATTATTGAATTCATTTTGAATTTTTTTTACATTTTTTGATTAAAACAGATTGTAATTGATTGTTTGCCTCGGGAAACATGGAGCGAAAGCCATCCATTGTCAAGAAAAGATCATTTATAGTCACTCATGCCTAGAAAAGGCTTATTACTCGGTTTAAATGCCTTTATAATCCCATTATTGATTTTTTTTTGAATTTTTTTTACATTTTTTGATTAAAACATATTGTAATTGATTGTTTACCTCGGGAAACATGGAGCGAAAGCCATCCATTGTCAAGAAAAGTTCATTTATAGTCCCTCATGCCTAGAAAAGCCTTATTACTCGGTTTAAATGCCTTTATAATCCCATTATTGAAGTTATTTTGAATTGTTTTTATATTTTTTGATTAAAACAGATTGTAATTGATTGTTTGCCTTGGTAAACATGGAGCGAAAGCCATCCATCGTCAAGAAAAGTTCATGTATAGTCACTCATGCCTAGAAAAGCCTTAATACTCGTTTTAAAGGCTTTTATAATCCCATAATTGAATTTAATTTGAATTTTTTTTTCATTTTTTGATTAAAACAGATTGTAATTGATTGTTTTCCTCGGGAAACATGGAGCGAAAGCCATCCATAGTCAAGAAAAGTTCATTTATAGTCACTCATGCCTAGAAAAGCCTTATTACTCGGTTTAAATGCCTTTATAATCCCATTATTGAAGTTATTTTGAATTGTTTTTATATTTTTTGATTAAAACAGATTGTAATTGATTGTTTGCCTTGGGAAACATGGAGCGAAAGCCATCCATCGTCAAGAAAAGTTCATTTATAGTCACTCATGCCTAGAAAAGCCTTAATACTCGTTTTAAATGCTTTTATAATCCCATAATTGAATTTAATTTGAATCTTTTTACATTTTTTCATTAAAACAGATTCTAATTGATTGTTTGGCTCGGGAAACGTGGAGTGAAAGCCATCCATTGTCAAGAAAAGATCATTTATAGTCACTCATGCCTAGAAAAGGCTTATTACTCGGTTTAAATGCCTTTATAATCCCATTATTGAATTTATTTTGAATTTTTTTTACATTTTTTGATTAAAACAGATTGTAATTGATTGTTTGCCTCGGGAAACATGGAGCGAAAGCCATCCATAGTCAAGAAAGGTTCATTTATAGTCACTTATCCCTAGCAAAGCCTTATTACTCGGTTTAAATGCCTTTATAATCCCATTATTGAATTTATTTTGAATTGTTTTTACATTTTTTGATTAAAACTGATTGTAATTGATTGTTTGCCTCGGGAAACATGGAGCGAAAGCCATCCATTGTCAAGAAAAGATCATTTATAGCCACTCATGCCTAGAAAAGCCTTATTACTCGATTTAAATGCCTTTATAATCCCATTATTGAAGTTATTTTGAATTGTTTTTATATTTTTTGATTAAAACAGATTGTAATTGATTGTTTGCCTTGGGAAACATGGAGCGAAAGCCATCCATCGTCAAGAAAAGTTCATTTATAGTCACTCATGCCTAGAAAAGCCTTAATACTCGTTTTAAATGCTTTTATAATCCCATTATTGAATTTATTTTGAATTGTTTTTATATTTTTTGATTAAAACAGATTGTAATTGATTGTTTGCCGTGGGAAACATGGAGCGAAAGCCATCCATTGTCAAGAAAAGATCATTTATAGTCACTCATGCCTAGAAAAGCCTTATTACTCGGTTTAAATGCCTTTATAATCCCATTATTGAATTTATTTTGAATTGTTTTTATATTTTTTGATTAAAACAGATTGTAATTGATTGTTTGCCGTGGGAAACATGGAGCGAAAGCCATCCATTGTCAAGAAAAGATCATTTATAGTCACTCATGCCTAGAAAAGCCTTATTACTCGGTTTAAATGCCTTTATAATCCCATTATTGAATTTATTTTGAATTTTTTTTACATTTTTTGATTAAAACAGATTGTAATTGATTGTTTGCCTCGGGAAATATGGAGCGAAAGCCATCCATTGTCAAGAAAAGATCATTTATAGTCACTCATGCCTAGAAAAGCCTTATTACTCGGTTTAAATGCCTTTATAATCCCATTATTGAATTCATTTTGAATTTTTTTTACATTTTTTGATTAAAACAGATTGTAATTGATTGTTTGCCTCGGGAAACATGGAGCGAAAGCCATCCATTGTCAAGAAAAGATCATTTATAGTCACTCATGCCTAGAAAAGGCTTATTACTCGGTTTAAATGCCTTTATAATCCCATTATTGATTTTTTTTTGAATTTTTTTTACATTTTTTGATTAAAACATATTGTAATTGATTGTTTACCTCGGGAAACATGGAGCGAAAGCCATCCATTGTCAAGAAAAGTTCATTTATAGTCCCTCATGCCTAGAAAAGCCTTATTACTCGGTTTAAATGCCTTTATAATCCCATTATTGAAGTTATTTTGAATTGTTTTTATATTTTTTGATTAAAACAGATTGTAATTGATTGTTTGCCTTGGTAAACATGGAGCGAAAGCCATCCATCGTCAAGAAAAGTTCATGTATAGTCACTCATGCCTAGAAAAGCCTTAATACTCGTTTTAAAGGCTTTTATAATCCCATAATTGAATTTAATTTGAATTTTTTTTTCATTTTTTGATTAAAACAGATTGTAATTGATTGTTTTCCTCGGGAAACATGGAGCGAAAGCCATCCATAGTCAAGAAAAGTTCATTTATAGTCACTCATGCCTAGAAAAGCCTTATTACTCGGTTTAAATGCCTTTATAATCCCATTATTGAAGTTATTTTGAATTGTTTTTATATTTTTTGATTAAAACAGATTGTAATTGATTGTTTGCCTTGGGAAACATGGAGCGAAAGCCATCCATCGTCAAGAAAAGTTCATTTATAGTCACTCATGCCTAGAAAAGCCTTAATACTCGTTTTAAATGCTTTTATAATCCCATAATTGAATTTAATTTGAATCTTTTTACATTTTTTCATTAAAACAGATTCTAATTGATTGTTTGGCTCGGGAAACGTGGAGTGAAAGCCATCCATTGTCAAGAAAAGATCATTTATAGTCACTCATGCCTAGAAAAGGCTTATTACTCGGTTTAAATGCCTTTATAATCCCATTATTGAATTTATTTTGAATTTTTTTTACATTTTTTGATTAAAACAGATTGTAATTGATTGTTTGCCTCGGGAAACATGGAGCGAAAGCCATCCATAGTCAAGAAAGGTTCATTTATAGTCACTTA
Organism: Theobroma cacao; assembly: GCF_053813885.1. NCBI lineage: Eukaryota > Viridiplantae > Streptophyta > Magnoliopsida > Malvales > Malvaceae > Theobroma > Theobroma cacao. Next base: position 26,927,703 of record NC_142645.1, on the reverse strand, counting down.
TCCCTAGCAAAGCCTTATTACTCGGTTTAAATGCCTTTATAATCCCATTATTGAATTTATTTTGAATTGTTTTTACATTTTTTGATTAAAACTGATTGTAATTGATTGTTTGCCTCGGGAAACATGGAGCGAAAGCCATCCATTGTCAAGAAAAGATCATTTATAGCCACTCATGCCTAGAAAAGCCTTATTACTCGATTTAAATGCCTTTATAATCCCATTATTGAAGTTATTTTGAATTGTTTTTATATTTTTTGATTAAAACAGATTGTAATTGATTGTTTGCCTTGGGAAACATGGAGCGAAAGCCATCCATCGTCAAGAAAAGTTCATTTATAGTCACTCATGCCTAGAAAAGCCTTAATACTCGTTTTAAATGCTTTTATAATCCCATTATTGAATTTATTTTGAATTGTTTTTATATTTTTTGATTAAAACAGATTGTAATTGATTGTTTGCCGTGGGAAACATGGAGCGAAAGCCATCCATTGTCAAGAAAAGATCATTTATAGCCACTCATGCCTAGAAAAGCCTTATTACTCGGTTTAAATGCCTTTATAATCCCATTATTGAATTTATTTTGAATTGTTTTTATATTTTTTGATTAAAACAGATTGTAATTGATTGTTTGCCATGGGAAACATGGAGCGAAAGCCATCCATTATCAAGAAAAGATCATTTATAGTCACTCATGCCTAGAAAAGCTTTATTACTCGGTTTAAATGCCTTTATAATCCCATTATTGAATTTATTTTGAATTTTTTTTACATTTTTTGATTAAAACAGATTGTAATTGATTGTTTGCCTCGGGAAATATGGAGCGAAAGCCATCCATTGTCAAGAAAAGATCATTTATAGTCACTCATGCCTAGAAAAGCCTTATTACTCGGTTTAAATGCCTTTATAATCCCATTATTGAATTCATTTTGAATTTTTTTTACATTTTTTGATTAAAACAGATTGTAATTGATTGTTTGCCTCGGGAAACATGGAGCGAAAGCCATCCATTGTCAAGAAAAGATCATTTATAGTCACTCATGCCTAGAAAAGGCTTATTACTCGGTTTAAATGCCTTTATAATCCCATTATTGAATTTATTTTGATTTGTTTTTACATTTTTTGATTAAAACAGATTGTAATTGATTGTTTGCCTCGGGAAATAGGGAGCGAAAGCCATCCATTGTCAAGAAAAGATCATTTATAGTCACTCATGCCTAGAAAAGCCTTATTACTCGGTTTAAATGCCTTTATAATCCCATTATTGAATTTATTTTGAATTGTTTTTATATTTTTTGATTAAAACAGATTGTAATTGATTGTTTGCCGTGGGAAACATGGAGCGAAAGCCATCCATTGTCAAGAAAAGATCATTTATAGTCACTCATGCCTAGAAAAGCCTTATTACTCGGTTTAAATGCCTTTATAATCCCATTATTGAATTTATTTTGAATTTTTTTTACATTTTTTGAATAAAACATATTGTAATTGATTGTTTGCCTCGGGAAACATGGAGCGAAAGCCATCCATTGTCAAGAAAAGATCATTTATAGTCACTCATGCCTAGAAAAGGCTTATTACTCGGTTTAAATGCCTTTATAATCCCATTATTGAATTTTTTTTGAATTTTTTTTACATTTTTAGATTAAAACAGATTGTAATTGACTGTTTACCTCGGGAAACATGGAGCGAAAGCCATCCATTGTCAAGAAAAGTTCATTTATAGTCACTCATGCCTAGAAAAGCCTTATTACTCGGTTTAAATGCCTTTATAATCCCATTATTGAAGTTATTTTTAATTGTTTTTATATTTTTTGATTAAAACAGATTGTAATTGATTGTTTGCCTTGGTAAACATGGAGCGAAAGCCATCCATCGTCAAGAAAAGTTCATTTATAGTCACTCATGCCTAGAAAAGCCTTAATACTCGTTTTAAAGGCTTTTATAATCCCATAATTGAATTTAATTTGAATTTTTTTTTTCATTTTTTGATTAAAACAGATTGTAATTGATTGTTTTCCTCGGGAAACATGGAGCGAAAGCCATCCATAGTCAAGAAAAGTTCATTTATAGTCACTCATGCCTAGAAAAGCCTTATTACTCGGTTTAAATGCCTTTATAATCCCATTATTGAAGTTATTTTGAATTGTTTTTATATTTTTTGATTAAAACAGATTGTAATTGATTGTTTGCCTTGGGAAACATGGAGCGAAAGCCATCCATTGTCAAGAAAAGATCATTTATAGCCACTCATGCCTAGAAAAGCCTTATTACTCGGTTTAAATGCCTTTATAATCCCATTATTGAATTTATTTTGAATTGTTTTTACATTTTTTGATTAAAACAGATTGTAATTGATTGTTTGCCTCGGGAAACATGGAGCAAAAACCATCCATTGTCAAGAAACGATCATTTATAGTCACTCATGCCTAGAAAAGCCTTATTACTCGGTTTAAATGCCTTTATAATCCCATTATGGAATTTATTTTAAATTTTTTTACATTTTTTGATTAAAACATATTGTAATTGATTGTTTGCCTCGGGAAACATGAAGCGAAAGCCATCCATTGTCAAGAAAAGATCATTTATAGCCACTCATGCCTAGAAAAGCCTTATTACTCGGTTTAAATGCCTTTATAATCCCATTATTGAATTTATTTTGAATTGTTTTTACATTTTTGATTAAAACAGATTGTAATTGATTGTTTGCCATCGGAAACATGTAGCGAAAGCCATCCATTGTCAAGAAAATATCATTTATAGTCACTCATGCCTAGAAAAGCCTTATTACTCGGTTTAAATGCCTTTATAATCCCATTATTGAATTTATTTTGAATTTTTTTTACATTTTTTGATTAAAACAGATTGTAATTGATTGTTTGCCATCGGAAACATGGAGCGAAAGCCATCCATTGTCAAGAAAAGATCATTTATAGTCACTCATGCCTAGAAAAGCCTTATTACTCGGTTTAAATGCCTTTATAATCCCATTATTGAATTTATTTTGAATTTTTTTTACATTTTTTGATTAAAACAGATTGTAATTGATTGTTTGCCTCGGGAAATATGGAGCGAAAGCCATCCATTGTCAAGAAAAGATCATTTATAGTCACTCATGCCTAGAAAAGCCTTATTACTCGGTTTAAATGCCTTTATAATCCCATTATTGAATTTATTTTGAATTGTTTTTATATTTTTTGATTAAAACAGATTGTAATTGATTGTTTGCCGTGGGAAACATGGAGCGAAAGCCATCCATTGTCAAGAAAAGATCATTTATAGTCACTCATGCCTAGAAAAGCCTTATTACTCGGTTTAAATGCCTTTATAATCTCATTATTGAATTTATTTTGAATTTTTTTTACATTTTTTGATTAAAACAGATTGTAATTAATTGTTTGCCTCGGGAAATATGGAGCGAAAGCCATCCATTGTCAAGAAAAGATCATTTATAGTCACTCATGCCTAGAAAAGCCTTATTACTCGGTTTAAATGCCTTTATAATCCCATTATTGAATTCATTTTGAATTTTTTTTACATTTTTTGATTAAAACAGATTGTAATTGATTGTTTGCCTCGGGAAACATGGAGCGAAAGCCATCCATTGTCAAGAAAAGATCATTTATAGTCACTCATGCCTAGAAAAGGCTTATTACTCGGTTTAAATGCCTTTATAATCCCATTATTGATTTTTTTTTGAATTTTTTTTACATTTTTTGATTAAAACATATTGTAATTGATTGTTTACCTCGGGAAACATGGAGCGAAAGCCATCCATTGTCAAGAAAAGTTCATTTATAGTCCCTCATGCCTAGAAAAGCCTTATTACTCGGTTTAAATGCCTTTATAATCCCATTATTGAAGTTATTTTGAATTGTTTTTATATTTTTTGATTAAAACAGATTGTAATTGATTGTTTGCCTTGGTAAACATGGAGCGAAAGCCATCCATCGTCAAGAAAAGTTCATGTATAGTCACTCATGCCTAGAAAAGCCTTAATACTCGTTTTAAAGGCTTTTATAATCCCATAATTGAATTTAATTTGAATTTTTTTTTCATTTTTTGATTAAAACAGATTGTAATTGATTGTTTTCCTCGGGAAACATGGAGCGAAAGCCATCCATAGTCAAGAAAAGTTCATTTATAGTCACTCATGCCTAGAAAAGCCTTATTACTCGGTTTAAATGCCTTTATAATCCCATTATTGAAGTTATTTTGAATTGTTTTTATATTTTTTGATTAAAACAGATTGTAATTGATTGTTTGCCTCGGGAAACATGGAGCGAAAGCCATCCATCGTCAAGAAAAGTTCATTTATAGTCACTCATGCCTAGAAAAGCCTTAATACTCGTTTTAAATGCTTTTATATTCCCATAATTGAATTTAATTTGAATCTTTTTACATTTTTTCATTAAAACAGATTCTAATTGATTGTTTGGCTCGGGAAACGTGGAGTGAAAGCCATCCATTGTCAAGAAAAGATCATTTATAGTCACTCATGCCTAGAAAAGCCTTATTACTCGGTTTAAATGCCTTTATAATCCCATTATTGAATTTATTTTGAATTTTTTTTACATTTTTTGATTAAAACAGATTGTAATTGATTGTTTGCCTCGGGAAACATGGAGCGAAAGCCATCCATAGTCAAGAAAGGTTCATTTATAGTCACTTATCCCTAGCAAAGCCTTATTACTCGGTTTAAATGCCTTTATAATCCCATTATTGAATTTATTTTGAATTGTTTTTACATTTTTTGATTAAAACTGATTGTAATTGATTGTTTGCCTCGGGAAACATGGAGCGAAAGCCATCCATTGTCAAGAAAAGATCATTTATAGCCACTCATGCCTAGAAAAGCCTTATTACTCGGTTTAAATGCCTTTATAATCCCATTATTGAAGTTATTTTGAATTGTTTTTATATTTTTTGATTAAAACAGATTGTAATTGATTGTTTGCCTTGGGAAACATGGAGCGAAAGCCATCCATCGTCAAGAAAAGTTCATTTATAGTCACTCATGCCTAGAAAAGCCTTAATACTCGTTTTAAATGCTTTTATAATCCCATTATTGAATTTATTTTGAATTGTTTTTATATTTTTTGATTAAAACAGATTGTAATTGATTGTTTGTCGTGGGAAACATGGAGCGAAAGCCATCCATTGTCAAGAAAAGATCATTTATAGCCACTCATGCCTAGAAAAGCCTTATTACTCGGTTTAAATGCCTTTATAATCCCATTATTGAATTTATTTTGAATTGTTTTTATATTTTTTGATTAAAACAGATTGTAATTGATTGTTTGCCATGGGAAACATGGAGCGAAAGCCATCCATTGTCAAGAAAAGATCATTTATAGTCACTCATGCCTAGAAAAGCCTTATTACTCGGTTTAAATGCCTTTATAATCCCATTATTGAATTTATTTTGAATTTTTTTTACATTTTTTGATTAAAACAGATTGTAATTGATTGTTTGCCGTGGGAAACATGGAGCGAAAGCCATCCATTGTCAAGAAAAGATCATTTATAGCCACTCATGCCTAGAAAAGCCTTATTACTCGGTTTAAATGCCTTTATAATCCCATTATTGAATTTATTTTGAATTTTTTTTACATTTTTTGAGTCAAACAGATTGTAATTGATTGTTTGCCTCGGGAAACATGGAGCGAAAGCCATCCATAGTCAAGAAAAGTTCATTTATAGTCACTTATGCCTAGCAAAGCCTTATTACACGGTTTAAATGCCTTTATAATCCCATAATTGAATTTATTTTGAATTGTTTTTACATTTTTTGATTAAAACTGATTGTAATTGATTGTTTGCCTCGGGAAACATGGAGCGAAAGCCATCCATTGTCAAGAAAAGATCATTTATAGCCACTCATGCCTAGAAAAGCCTTATTACTCGGTTTAAATGCCTTTATAATCCCATTATTGAATTTATTTTGAATTGTTTTTACATTTTTTGATTAAAACAGATTGTAATTGATTGTTTGCCTCGGGAAACATGGAGCAAAAACCATCCATTGTCAAGAAAAGATCATTTATAGTCACTCATGCCTAGAAAAGCCTTATTACTCGGTTTAAATGCCTTTATAATCCCATTATGGAATTTATTTTAAATTTTTTTACATTTTTTGATTAAAACATATTGTAATTGATTGTTTGCCTCGGGAAACATGAAGCGAAAGCCATCCATTGTCAAGAAAAGATCATTTATAGCCACTCATGCCTAGAAAAGCCTTATTACTCGGTTTAAATGCCTTTATAATCCCATTATTGAATTTATTTTGAATTGTTTTTACATTTTTGATTAAAACAGATTGTAATTGATTGTTTGCCTCGGGAAACATGGAGCGAAAACCATCCATTGTCAAGAAAAGATCATTTATAGTCACTCATGCCTAGAAAAGCCTTATTACTCGGTTTAAATGCCTTTATAATCCCATTATTGAATTTATTTTGAATTTTTTTTACATTTTTTGACTAAAACAGATTGTAATTGATTGTTTACCTCGGGAAACATGGAGCGAAAGCCATCCATAGTCAAGAAAAGTTCATTTATAGTTACTTATGCTTAGCAAAGCCTTATTACTCGGTTTAAATGCCTTTATAATCCCATTATTGAATTTATTTTGAATTGTTTTTATATTTTTTGATTAAAACAGACTGTAATTGATTGTTTGCCGTGGGAAACATGGAGCGAAAGCCATCCATTGTCAAGAAAAGATCATTTATAGCCACTCATGCCTAGAAAAGCCTTATTACTCGGTTTAAATGCCTTTATAATCCCATTATTGAATTTATTTTGAATTGTTTTTATATTTTTTGATTAAAACAGAATGTAATTGATTGTTTGCCGTGGGAAACATGGTGCGAAAGCCATCCATTGTCAAGAAAAGATCATTTATAGTCACTCATGCCTAGAAAAGCCTTATTACTCGGTTTAAATGCCTTTATAATCCCATTATTGAATTTATTTTGAATTTTTTTTACATTTTTTGATTAAATTAGATTGTAATTGATTGTTTGCCTCGGGAAATATGGAGCGAAAGCCATCCACTGTCAAGAAAAGATCATTTATAGTCACTCATGCCTAGAAAAGCCTTATTACTCGGTTTAAATGCCTTTATAATCCCATTATTGAATTTATTTTGAATTGTTTTTACATTTTTTGATTAAAACAGATTGTAATTGATTGTTTGCCGGGGGAAACATGGAGCGAAAGCCATCCACTGTCAAGAAAAGATCATTTATAGTCACTCATGCCTAGAAAAGCCTTATTACTCTGTTTAAATGCCTTTATAATCCCTTTATTGAATTTATTTTGAATTGTTTTTATATTTTTTGATTAAAACAGATTGTAATTGATTGTTTGCCTCGGGAAATATGGAGCGAAAGCCATCCATTGTCAAGAAAAGATCATTTATAGTCACTCATGCCTAGAAAAGCCTTATTACTCGGTTTAAATGCCTTTATAATCCCATTATTGAATTTATTTTGAATTTTTTTTATATTTTTTGATTAAAGCAGATTGTAATTGATTGTTTGCCATGGGAAACATGGAGCGAAAGCCATCCATTGTCAAGAAAAGATCATTTATAGTCACTCATGCCTAGAAAAGCCTTATTACTCGGTTTAAATGCCTTTATAATCCCATTATTGAATTTATTTTGAATTTTTTTTACATTTTTTGATTAAAACTGATTGTAATTGATTGTTTGCCTCGGGAAACATGGAGCGAAAGCCATCCATTGTCAAGAAAAGATCATTTATAGTCACTTATGCCTAGCAAAGCCTTATTACTCGGTTTAAATGCCTTTATAATCCCATTATTGAATTTATTTTGAATTGTTTTTATATTTTTTGATTAAAACAGATTGTAATTGATTGTTTGCCTCGGGAAACATGGAGCGAAAGCCATCCATTGTCAAGAAAAAGTTCATTTATAGTTACTTATGCCTAGCAAAGCCTTATTACTCGGTTTAAATGCCTTTATAATCCCATTATTGAATTTATTTTGAATTGTTTTTATATTTTTTGATTAAAACAGACTGTAATTGATTGTTTGCCGTGGGAAACATGGAGCGAAAGCCATCCATTGTCAAGAAAAGATCATTTATAGTCACTCATGCCTAGAAAAGCCTTATTACTCTGTTTAAATGCCTTTATAATCCCTTTATTGAATTTATTTTGAATTGTTTTTATATTTTTTGATTAAAACAGATTGTAATTGATTGTTTGCCTCGGGAAATATGGAGCGAAAGCCATCCATTGTCAAGAAAAGATCATTTATAGTCACTCATGCCTAGAAAAGCCTTATTACTCGGTTTAAATGCCTTTATAATCCCATTGTTGAATTTATTTTGAATTTTTTTTATATTTTTTGATTAAAACAGATTGTAATTGATTGTTTGCCATGGGAAACATGGAGCGAAAGCCATCCATTGTCAAGAAAAGATCATTTATAGTCACTCATGCCTAGAAAAGCCTTATTACTCGGTTTAAATGCCTTTATAATCCCATTATTGAATTTATTTTGAATTTTTTTTACATTTTTTGATTAAAACTGATTGTAATTGATTGTTTGCCTCGGGAAACATGGAGCGAAAGCCATCCATTGTCAAGAAAAGATCATTTATAGTCACTTATGCCTAGCAAAGCCTTATTACTCGGTTTAAATGCCTTTATAATCCCATTATTGAATTTATTTTGAATTGTTTTTATATTTTTTGATTAAAACAGACTGTAATTGATTGTTTGCCGTGGGAAACATGGAGCGAAAGCCATCCATTGTCAAGAAAAGATCATTTATAGCCACTCATGCCTAGAAAAGCCTTATTACTCGGTTTAAATGCCTTTATAATCCCATTATTGAATTTATTTTGAATTGTTTTTATATTTTTTGATTAAAACAGATTGTAATTGATTGTTTGCCGTGGGAAACATGGAGCGAAAGCCATCCATTGTCAAGAAAAGATAATTTATAGTCACTCATGCCTAGAAAAGCCTTATTACTCGGTTTAAATGCCTTTATAATCCCATTATTGAATTTATTTTGAATTTTTTTTACATTTTTTTATTAAATTAGATTGTAATTGATTGTTTGCCTCGGGAAATATGGAGCGAAAGCCATCCATTGTCAAGAAAAGATCATTTATAGTCACTCATGCCTAGAAAAGCCTTATTACTCGGTTTAAATGCCTTTATAATCCCATTATTGAATTTATTTTGAATTGTTTTTATATTTTTTGATTAAAACAGATTGTAATTGATTGTTTGCCTCGGGAAACATGGTGCGAAAGCCATCCATTGTCAAGAAAAAGTTCATTTATAGTCACTCATGCCTAGAAAAGCCTTATTACTCGGTTTAAATGCCTTTATAATCCCATTATTGAATTTATTTTGAATTGTTTTTATATTTTTTGATTAAAACAGATTGTAATTGATTGTTTGCCGTGGGAAATATGGAGCGAAGCCATCCATTGTCAAGAAAAGATCATTTATAGTCACTCATGCCTAGAAAAGCCTTATTACTCGGTTTAAATGCCTTTATAATCCCATTATTGAATTTATTTTGAATTTTTTTTACATTTTTTGATTAAATTAGATTGTAATTGATTGTTTGCCTCGGGAAATATGGAGCGAAAGCCATCCATTGTCAAGAAAAGATCATTTATAGTCACTCATGCCTAGAAAAGCCTTATTACTCGGTTTAAATGCCTTTATAATCCCATTATTGAATTTATTTTGAATTGTTTTTATATTTTTTTATTAAAACAGATTGTAATTGATTGTTTGCCTCGGGAAATATGGAGCGAAAGCCATCCATTGTCAAGAAAAGATCATTTATAGTCACTCATGCCTAGAAAAGCCTTATTACTCGGTTTAAATGCCTTTATAATCCCATTATTGAATTTATTTTGAATTGTTTTTATATTTTTTGATTAAAACAGATTGTAATTGATTGTTTGCCTCGGGAAACATGGAGCGAAAGCCATCCATTGTCAAGAAAAAGTTCATTTATAGTCACTCATGCCTAGAAAAGCCTTATTACTCGGTTTAAATGCCTTTATATTCCCATAATTGAATTTAATTTGAATCTTTTTATATTTTTTGATTAAAACAGATTCTAATTGATTGTTTGCCTCGGGAAACATGGAGCGAAAGCCATCCATTGTCAAGAAAAGATCATTTATAGTCCCTCATGCCTAGAAAAGCCTTATTACTCAGTTTACATGCCTTTATAATCCCATTATTGAATTTGTTTTGAATTTTTTTTACATTTTTTGATTAAAACATAGTTTAATCGATTGTTTGCCTCGGGAAACATGGAGAAAAACCCATCCATTGTCAAGAATAGATCATTTATAGTCACTTATGCCTAGAAAAGCCTTATTACTAGGTTTAAAAGCTTTTATAATCCCATTATTGAAGTTATTTTGAATTGTTTTTACATTTTATGATTAAAGCAGATTGTAATTGATTGTTTGCCTCGGGAAACATGGAGCGAAAGCCATCCATTGTCAAGAAAAGATCATTTATAGTCACTCATGCCTAGAAAAGCCTTATTACTTAGTTTAAATGCCTTTATAATCCCATTATTGAATTTATTTTGAATTGTTTTTACATTTTTGATTAAAACAGATTATAATTGATTATTTGCCTCGTGAAATATGGAGGGAAAGCCATCCATTGTCAAGAAAAGATCATTTATAGTCTCTCATGCCTAGAAAAGCCTTATTACTCGGTTTAAATGCCTTTATAATCCCATTATTGAATTTATTTTAAATTTTTTTACATTTTTTGATTAAAACAGATTGTAATTGATTGTTTGCCTCGGGAAACATGGAGCGAAAGCCATCCATTGTCAAGAAAAGATCATTTATAGCCACTCATGCCTAGAAAAGCCTTATTACTCGGTTTAAATGCCTTTATAATCCCATTATTGAATTTATTTTGAATTGTTTTTACATTTTTTGATTAAAACAGATTGTAATTGATTGTTTGCCTCGGGAAACATGGAGCGAAAACCATCCATTGTCAAGAAAAGATCATTTATAGTCACTCATGCCTAGAAAAGCCTTATTACTCGGTTTAAATGCCTTGATAATCCCATTGTTGAATTTATTTTGAATTTTTTTTACATTTTTTGATTAAAACAGATTGTAATTGATTGTTTGCCTCGGGAAATATGGAGCGAAAGCCATCCATTGTCAAGAAAAGATCATTTATAGTCACTCATGCCTAGAAAAGCCTTATTACTCGGTTTAAATGCCTTTATAATCCCATTATTGAATTTATTTTGAATTGTTTTTATATTTTTTGATTAAAACAGATTGTAATTGATTGTTTGCCGTGGGAAACATGGAGCGAAAGCCATCCATTGTCATGAAAAGATCATTTATAGTCACTCATGCCTAGAAAAGCCTTATTACGCGGTTTAAATGCCTTTATAATCCCATTATTGAATTTATTTTGAATTTTTTTTACATTTTTTGATTAAAACAGATTGTAATTGATTGTTTGCCTCGGGAAATATGGAGCGAAAGCCATCCATTGTCAAGAAAAGATCATTTATAGTCACTCATGCCTAGAAAAGCTTTATTACTCGGTTTAAATGCCTTTATGATCCCATTATTGAATTTATTTTGAATTGTTTTTACATTTTTTGATTAAAACAGATTGTAATTGATTGTTTGCCTCGGGAAACATGGAGCGAAAACCATCCATTGTCAAGAAAAGATCATTTATAGTCACTCATGCCTAGAAAAGCCTTATTACTCGGTTTAAATGCCTTGATAATCCCATTGTTGAATTTATTTTGAATTTTTTTTACATTTTTTGATTAAAACAGATTGTAATTGATTGTTTGCCTCGGGAAATATGGAGCGAAAGCCATCCATTGTCAAGAAAAGATCATTTATAGTCACTCATGCCTAGAAAAGCCTTATTACTCGGTTTAAATGCCTTTATAATCCCATTATTGAATTTATTTTGAATTGTTTTTATATTTTTTGATTAAAACAGATTGTAATTGATTGTTTGCCGTGGGAAACATGGAGCGAAAGCCATCCATTGTCATGAAAAGATCATTTATAGTCACTCATGCCTAGAAAAGCCTTATTACGCGGTTTAAATGCCTTTATAATCCCATTATTGAATTTATTTTGAATTTTTTTTACATTTTTTGATTAAAACAGATTGTAATTGATTGTTTGCCTCGGGAAATATGGAGCGAAAGCCATCCATTGTCAAGAAAAGATCATTTATAGTCACTCATGCCTAGAAAAGCCTTATTACTCGGTTTAAATGCCTTTATAATCCCATTATTGAATTCATTTTGAATTGTTTTTACATTTTTTGATTAAAACATATTGTAATTGATTGTTTGCCTCGGGAAACATGGAGCGAAAGCCATCCATTGTCAAGAAAAGATCATTTATAGTCACTCATGCCTAGAAAAGGCTTATTACTCGGATTAAATGCCTTTATAATCCCATTATTGAATTTATTTTGAATTTTTTTTACTTTTTTTGATTAAAACATATTGTAATTGATTGTTTGCCACAGGAAATATGGAGCGAAAGCCATCCATTGTCAAGAAAAGATCATTTATAGTCACTCATGCCTAGAAAAGCCTTATTACTCGGTTTAAATGCCTTTATAATCCCATTATTCAATTTATTTTGAATTGTTTTTACATTTTTTGATTAAAACAGATTGTAATTGATTGTTTGCCTCGGGAAACATGGAGCGAAAGCCATCCATTGTCAAGAAAAGATCATTTATAGTCACTCATGCCTAGAAAAGCCTTATTACTCGGTTTAAATGCCTTTATAATCCCACTATTGAATTTATTTTGAATTTTTTTTACATTTTTTGATTAAAACAGATTGTAATTGATCGTTTACCTCGGGAAACATGGAGCGAAAGCCATCCATAGCCAAGAAAAGATCATTTATAGTCACTCATGCCTAGAAAAGCCTTATTACTCGGTTTAAATGCCTTTATAATCCCATTATTGAATTTATTTTGAATTTTTTTTTACATTTTTGATTAAAACAGATTGTAATTGATTGTTTACCTCGGGAAACATGGAGCGAAAACCATCCATTGTCAAGAAAAGATCATTTATAGACACTCATGCCTAGAAAAGCCTTATTACTCGGTTTAAATGCCTTTATAATCCCATTATTGAATTTATTTTGAATTGTTTTTAGATTTTTCGATTAAAACAGATTGTAATTGATTGTTTGCCTCGGGAAATATGGAGCGAAAGCCATCCATTGTCAAGAAAAGATCATTTATAGCCACTCAGGCCTAGAAAAACCTTATTACTCGGTCTAAATGCCTTTATAATCCCGTTATTGAATTTATTTTGAATTTTTTTTACTTTTTTTGATTAAAACATATTGTAATTAATTGTTTGCCTAGGGAAACATGGAGCAAAACCCATCCATTGTCAAGAATAGATCATTTATAGTCACTCATGCCAAGAAAAGCCTTATTACTCGGTTTAAATGCTTTTATAATCCCATTATTGAGTTTATTTTGAATTGTTTTTACATTTTTTGATTAAAACAGATTGTAATTGATTGTTTGCCTCGGGAAACATGGAGCGAAAGCCATCCATTGTCAAGAAAAGATCATTTACAGTCACTCATGCCTAGGAAAGCCTTATTACTCGGTTTAAATGCCTTTATAATCCCATTATTGAATTTGTTTTGAATTTTTTTTACATTTTTTGAATAAAACATAGTTTAATTCATTGTTTGCCACGGGAAACATGGAGCAAAACCCATCCATTGTCAAGAATAGATCATTTATAGTCACTTATGCCTAGAAAAGCCTTATTACTAGGTTTAAAAGCTTTTATAATTCCATTATTGAAGTTATTTTGAATTGTTTTTACATTTTATGATTAAAGCAGATTGTAATTGATTGTTTGCCTCGGGAAACATGGAGCGAAAGCCATCCATTGTCAAGAAAAGATCATTTATAGCCACTCATGCCTAGAAAAACCTTATTATTCGGTTTAAATGCCTTTATAATCCAATTATTGAATTTATTTTGAATTGTTTTTACATTTTTTGATTAAAACAGATTGTAATTGATTGTTTGCCTCGGGAAACATGGAGCGAAAACCATCCATTGTCAAGAAAAGATCATTTATAGTCACTCATGCCTAGAAAAGCCTTATTACTCGGTTTAAATGCCTTTATAATCCCATTATTGAATATATTTTGAATTCTTTTTACATTTTTTGATTAAAACAGATTGTAATTGATTGTTTGCCTCGGGAAACATGGAGCGAAAGCCATCCATTGTCAAGAAAAGATCATTTATAGCCATTCATGCCTAGAAAAACCTTATTACTCGGTTTAAATGCCTTTATAATCCCATTATTGAATTTATTTTGAATTGTTTTTATATTTTTTGATTAAAACAGATTGTAATTGATTGTTTGCCGTGGGAAACATGGAGCGAAAGCCATCCATTGTCAAGAAAAGATCATTTATAGTCACTCATGCCTAGAAAAGCCTTATTACTCGGTTTAAATGCCTTTATAATCCCATTATTGAATTTATTTTGAATTTTTTTTATATTTTTTGATTAAAACAGATTCTAATTGATTGTTTGCTTCGGGAAACGTGGAGTGAAAGCCATCCATTGTAAAGAAAATATCATTTATAGTCACTCATGCCTAGAAAAGCCTTATTACTCGGTTTAAATGGGTTTATAATCCCATTATCAAATTTATTTTGAATTTTTTTTACATTTTTTGATTAAAACAGATTCTAATTGATTTTTTGCCTCGGGAAACATGGAGCGAAAGCCATCCATTGTCAAGAAAAGATCATTTATAGCCACTCATGCCTAGAAAAGCCTTATTACTCGGTTTAAATGCCTTTATAATCCCATTATTGAATTTATTTTGAATTTTTTTTATATTTTTTGATTAAAACAGATTCTAATTGATTGTTTGCTTCGGGAAACGTGGAGTGAAAGCCATCCATTGTAAAGAAAATATCATTTATAGTCACTCATGCCTAGAAAAGCCTTATTACTCGGTTTAAATGCCTTTATAATCCCATTATCAAATTTATTTTGAACTTTTTTTACATTTTTTGATTAAAACAGATTCTAATTGATTTTTTGCCTCGGGAAATATGGAGCGAAAGCCATCCATTGTCAAGAAAAGATCATTTATAGCCACTCATGCCTAGAAAAGCCTTATTACTCGGTTTAAATGCCTTTATAATCCCATTATTGAATTTATTTTGAATTGTTTTTATATTTTTTGATTAAAACAGATTGTAATTGATTGTTTGCCTCAGGAAACATGGAGCGAAAGCCATCCATTGTCAAGAAAAGATCATTTATAGTCACTCATGCCTAGAAAAGCCTTATTACTCGGTTTAAATGCCTTTATAATCCCATTATTGAATTTATTTTGAATTTTTTTTACATTTTTTGATTAAAACAGATTCTAATTGATTGTTTGCTTCGGGAAACGTGGAGTGAAAGCCATCCATTGTAAAGAAAATATCATCTATAGTCACTCATGCCTAGAAAAGCCTATTACTCGGTTTAAATGCCTTTATAATCCCATTATCAAATTTATTTTGAAATTTTTTTACATTTTTTGATTAAAACAGATTCTAGTTGATTTTTTGCCTCGGGAAACATGGAGCGAAAGCCATCCATTGTCAAGAAAAGATCATTTATAGCCACTCATGCCTAGAAAAGCCTTATTACTCGGTTTAAATGCCTTTATAATCCCATTATTGAATTTATTTTGAATTGTTTTTATATTTTTTGATTAAAACAGATTGTAATTGATTGTTTGCCCTGGGAAACATGGAGCGAAAGCCATCCATTGTCAAGAAAAGATCATTTATAGTCACTCATGCCTAGAAAAGCATTATTACTCGGTTTAAATGCCTTTATAATCCCACTATTGAATTTATTTTGAATTTTTTTTACATTTTTTGAATAAAACAGATTGTAATTGATCGTTTACCTCGGGAAACATGGAGCGAAAGCCATCCATAGCCAAGAAAAGATCATTTATAGTCACTCATGCCTAGAAAAGCCTTATTACTCGGTTTAAATGCCTTTATAATCCCATTATTGAATTTATTTTGAATTTTTTTTTACATTTTTGATTAAAACAGATTGTAATTGATTGTTTACCTCGGGAAACATGGAGTGAAAACCATCCATTGTCAAGAAAAGATCATTTATAGACACTCATGCCTAGAAAAGCCTTATTACTCGGTTTAAATGCCTTCATAATCCCATTATTGAATTTATTTTGAATTGTTTTTAGATTTTTTGATTAAAACAGATTGTAATTGATTGTTTGCCTCGGGAAATATGGAGCGAAAGCCATCCATTGTCAAGAAAAGATCATTTATAGCCACTCAGGCCTAGAAAAACCTTATTACTCGGTTTAAATGCCTTTATAATCCCGTTATTGAATTTATTTTGAATTTTTTTTACTTTTTTTGATTAAAACATATTGTAATTAATTGTTTGCCTAGGGAAACATGGAGCAAAACCCATCCATTGTCAAGAATAGATCATTTATAGTCACTCATGCCAAGAAAAGCCTTATTACTCGGTGTAAATGCTTTTATAATCCCATTATTGAGTTTATTTTGAATTGTTTTTACATTTTTTGATTAAAACAGATTGTAATTGACTGTTTGCCTCGGGAAACATGGAGCGAAAGCCATCCATTGTCAAGAAAAGATCATTTACAGTCACTCATGCCTAGGAAAGCCTTATTACTCGGTTTAAATGCCTTTATAATCCCATTATTGAATTTGTTTTGAATTTTTTTTTACATTTTTTGAATAAAACATAGTGTAATTGATTGTTTGCCTCGGGAAACATGGAGCAAAACCCATCCATTGTCAAGAATAGATCATTTATAGTCACTTATGCCTAGAAAAGCCTTATTACTAGGTTTAAAAGCTTTTATAATTCCATTATTGAAGTTATTTTGAATTGTTTTTACATTTTATGATTAAAGCAGATTGTAATTGATTGTTTGCCTCGGGAAACATGGAGCGAAAGCCATCCATTGTGAAGAAAAGATCATTTATAGTCACTCATGCCTAGAAAAGCCTTATTACTTAGTTTAAATGCCTTTATAATCCCATTATTGAATTTATTTTGAATTGTTTTTACATTTTTGATTAAAACAGATTATAATTGATTGTTTGCCTCGTGAAATATGGAGCGAAAGCCATCCATTGTCAAGAAAAGATCATTTATAGTCCCTCATGCCTAGAAAAGCCTTATTACTCGGTTTAAATGCCTTTATAATCCCATTATTGAATTTATTTTAAATTTTTTTACATTTATTGATTAAAACAGATTCTAATTGATTTTTTGCCGCGGGAAACATGGAGCGAAAGCCATCCATTGTCAAGAAAAGATCATTTATAGCCACTCATGCCTAGAAAAGCCTTATTACTCGGTTTAAATGCCTTTATAATCCCATTATTGAATTTATTTTGAATTTTTTTTACATTTTTTGATTAAAACAGATTCTAATTGATTGTTTGCTTCGGGAAACGTGGAGTGAAAGCCATCCATTGTAAAGAAAATATCATTTATAGTCACTCATGCCTAGAAAAGCCTTATTACTCGGTTTAAATGCCTTTATAATCCCATTATCAAATTTATTTTGAACTTTTTTTACATTTTTTGATTAAAACAGATTCTAATTGATTTTTTGCCTCGGGAAACATGGAGCGAAAGCCATCCATTGTCAAGAAAAGATCATTTATAGCCACTCATGCCTAGAAAAGCCTTATTACTCGGTTTAAATGCCTTTATAATCCCATTATTGAATTTATTTTGAATTGTTTTTATATTTTTTGATTAAAACAGATTGTAATTGATTGTTTGCCTCAGGAAACATGGAGCGAAAGCCATCCATTGTCAAGAAAAGATCATTTATAGTCACTCATGCCTAGAAAAGCCTTATTACTCGGTTTAAATGCCTTTATAATCCCATTATTGAATTTATTTTGAAATTTTTTTTACATTTTTTGATTAAAACAGATTGTAATTGATCGTTTACCTCGGGAAACATGGAGCGAAAGCCATCCATAGTCAAGAAAAGATCATTTATAGTCACTCATGCCTAGAAAAGCCTTATTACTCGGTTTAAATGCCTTTATAATCCCATTATTGAATTTATTTTGAATTTTATTTTACATTTTTGATTAAAACAGATTGTAATTGATTGTTTACCTCGGAAAACATGGAGCGAAAACCATCCATTGTCAAGAAAAGATCATTTATAGACACTCATGCCTAGAAAAGCCTTATTACTCGGTTTAAATGCCTTTATAATCCCATTATTGAATTTCTTTTGAATTTTTTTTACATTTTTTGATTAAAACTGATTGTAATTGATTGTTTGCGACGGGAAACATGGAGAGAAAGCCATCCATTGTCAAGAAAAGATCATTTATAGCCACTCGTGCCTAGAAAAGCCTTATTACTCGGTTTAAATGCCTTTATAATCCCATTATTGAATATATTTTGAATTGTTTTTACATTTTTTGATTAAAACAGGTTGTAATTGATTGTTTGCCTCGGGAAACATGGAGCGAAAACCATCCATTGTCAAGAAAAGATCATTTATAGTCACTCATGCCTAGAAAAGCCTTATTACTCGGTTTAAATGCCTTTATAATCCCATTATTGAATTTATTTTGAATTTTTTTTACATTTTTTGATTAAAACAGATTGTAATTGATTGTTTACCTCGGGAAACATGGAGCGAAAGCCATCCATTGTCAAGAAAAGTTCATTTATAGTCACTCATGCCTAGAAAAGCCTTATTACTCGGTTTAAATGCCTTTATAATCCCATTATTGAAGTTATTTTGAATTGTTTTTATATTTTTTGATTAAAACAGATTGTAATTGATTGTTTGCCGTGGGAAACATGGAGCGAAAGCCATCCATCGTCAAGAAAAGTTCATTTATAGTCACTCATGCCTAGAAAAGCCTTAATACTCATTTTAAATGCTTTTATAATCCCATAATTGAATTTAATTTGAATCTTTTTTACATTTTTTGATTAAAACAGATTGTACTTGATTGTTTACCTCGGGAAACATGGAGCGAAAGCCATCCATAGTCAAGAAAAGTTCATTTATAGTCACTCATGCCTAGAAAAGCCTTATTACTCGATTTAAATGCCTTTATAATCCCATTATTGAATTTATTTTAAATTTTTTTACATTTTTTGATTAAAACAGATTCTAATTGATTTTTTGCCTCGGGAAACATGGAGCGAAAGCCATCCATTGTCAAGAAAAGATCATTTATAGCCACTCATGCCTAGAAAAGCCTTATTACTCGGTTTAAATGCCTTTATAATCCCATTATTGAATTTATTTTGAATTGTTTTTATATTTTTTGATTAAAACAGATTGTAATTGATTGTTTGCCTCAGGAAACATGGAGCGAAAGCCATCCATTGTCAAGAAAAGATCATTTATAGTCACTCATGCCTAGAAAAGCCTTATTACTCGGTTTAAATGCCTTTATAATCCCATTATTGAATTTATTTTGAATTTTTTTTACATTTTTTGATTAAAACAGATTGTAATTGATCGTTTACCTCGGGAAACATGGAGCGAAAGCCATCCATAGTCAAGAAGAGATCATTTATAGTCACTCATGCCTAGAAAAGCCTTATTACTCGGTTTAAATGCCTTTATAATCCCATTATTGAATTTATTTTGAATTTTATTTTACATTTTTGATTAAAACAGATTGTAATTGATTGTTTACCTCGGGAAACATGGAGCGAAAACCATCCATTGTCAAGAAAAGATCATTTATAGACACTCATGCCTAGAAAAGCCTTATTACTCGGTTTAAATGCCTTTATAATCCCATTATTGAATTTCTTTTGAATTTTTTTTACATTTTTTGATTAAAACTGATTGTAATTGATTGTTTGCGACGGGAAACATGGAGAGAAAGCCATCCATTGTCAAGAAAAGATCATTTATAGCCACTCGTGCCTAGAAAAGCCTTATTACTCGGTTTAAATGCCTTTATAATCCCATTATTGAATATATTTTGAATTGTTTTTACATTTTTTGATTAAAACAGGTTGTAATTGATTGTTTGCCTCGGGAAACATGGAGCGAAAACCATCCATTGTCAAGAAAAGATCATTTATAGTCACTCATGCCTAGAAAAGCCTTATTACTCGGTTTAAATGCCTTTATAATCCCATTATTGAATTTATTTTGAATTTTTTTTACATTTTTTGATTAAAACAGATTGTAATTGATTGTTTACCTCGGGAAACATGGAGCGAAAGCCATCCATTGTCAAGAAAAGTTCATTTATAGTCACTCATGCCTAGAAAAGCCTTATTACTCGGTTTAAATGCCTTTATAATCCCATTATTGAAGTTATTTTGAATTGTTTTTATATTTTTTGATTAAAACAGATTGTAATTGATTGTTTGCCGTGGGAAACATGGAGCGAAAGCCATCCATCGTCAAGAAAAGTTCATTTATAGTCACTCATGCCTAGAAAAGCCTTAATACTCATTTTAAATGCTTTTATAATCCCATAATTGAATTTAATTTGAATCTTTTTTACATTTTTTGATTAAAACAGATTGTACTTGATTGTTTACCTCGGGAAACATGGAGCGAAAGCCATCCATAGTCAAGAAAAGTTCATTTATAGTCACTCATGCCTAGAAAAGCCTTATTACTCGGTTTAAATGCCTTTATAATCCCATTATTGAAGTTCTTTTGAATTGTTTTTATATTTTTTGATTAAAACAGATTGTAATTGATTGTTTGCCTTGGGAAACATGGAGCGAAAGCCTTCCATCGTCAAGAAAAGTTCATTTATAGTCACTCATGCCTAGAAAAGCCTTAATACTCGTTTTAAATGCTTTTATAATCCCATTATTGAATTTATTTTGAATTTTTTTTACATTTTTTGATTAAAACAGATTGTAATTGATTGTTTACCTCGGGAAACATGGAGCGAAAGCCATCCATAGTCAAGAAAAGTTCATTTATAGTCACTCATGCCTAGAAAAGCCTTATTACTCAGTTTAAATGCCTTTATAATCCCATTATTGAAGTTATTTTGAATTGTTTTTATATTTTTTGATTAAAACAGATTGTAATTGATTGTTTGCCTCGGGAAACATGGAGCGAAAGCCATCCATCGTCAATAAAAGTTCATTTATAGTCACTCATGCCTAGAAAAGCCTTAATACTCGTTTTAAATGCTTTTATAATCCCATAATTGAATTTAATTTGAATCTTTTTTACATTTTTTGATTAAAACAGATTGTAATTGATTGTTTACCTCAGGAAACATGGAGCGAAAGCCATCCATAGTCAAGAAAAGTTCATTTATAGTCACTCATGCCTAGAAAAGCCTAATTACTCGGTTTAAATGCCTTTATAATCCCATTATTGAAGTTATTTTGAATTGTTTTTATATTTTTTGATTAAAACAGAGTGTAATTGATTGTTTGCCTTGGGAAACATGGAGCGAAAGCCATCCATCGTCAAGAAAAGTTCATTTATAGTCACTCATGCCTAGAAAAGCCTTAATACTCGTTTTAAATGCTTTTATAATCCCATAATTGAATTTAATTTGAATCTTTTTACATTTTTTCATTAAAACAGATTCTAATTGATTGTTTGGCTCGGGAAACGTGGAGTGAAAGCCATCCATTGTCAAGAAAAGATCATTTATAGTCACTCATGCCTAGAAAAGCCTTATTACTCGTTTTAAATGCCTTTATAATCCCATTATTGAAGTTATTTTGAATAGTTTTTATATTTTTTGATTAAAACATATTGTAATTGATTGTTTGCCTTGGGAAACATGGAGCGAAAGCCATCCATCGTCAAGAAAAGTTCATTTATAGTCACTCATGCCTAGAAAAGCCTTAATACTCGTTTTAAATGCTTTTATAATCCCATTATTGAATTTATTTTGAATTTTTTTTACATTTTTTGATTAAAACAGATTGTAATTGATTGTTTACCTCGGGAAACATGGAGCGAAAGCCATCCATAGTCAAGAAAAGTTCATTTATAGTCACTCATGCCTAGAAAAGCCTTATTACTCGGTTTAAATGCCTTTATAATCCCATTAGTGAAGTTATTTTGAATTGTTTTTATATTTTTTGATTAAAACAGATTGTAATTGATTGTTTGCCTTGGGAAACATGGAGCGAAAGCCATCCATCGTCAAGAAAAGTTCATTTATAGTCACTCATGCCTAGAAAAGCCTTAATACTCGTTTTAAATGCTTTTATAATCCCATAATTGAATTTAATTTGAATCTTTTTACATTTTTTCATTAAAACAGATTCTAATTGATTGTTTGGCTCGGGAAACGTGGAGTGAAAGCCATCCATTGTCAAGAAAAGATCATTTATAGTCACTCATGCCTAGAAAAGCCTTATTACTCGGTTTAAATGCCTTTATAATCCCATTATTGAATTTATTTTGAATTGTTTTTACATTTTTTGATTAAAACAGATTCTAATTGATTGTTTGCCTCGGGAAACATGGAGCGAAAACCATCCATTGTCAAGAAAAGATCATTTATAGTCACTCATGCCTAGAAAAGCCTTATTACTCGGTTTAAATGCCTTTATAATCCCATTATTGAATATATTTTGAATTCTTTTTACATTTTTTGATTAAAACAGATTGTAATTGATTGTTTGCCTCGGGAAACATGGAGCGAAAGCCATCCATTGTCAAGAAAAGATCATTTATAGCCATTCATGCCTAGAAAAACCTTATTACTCGGTTTAAATGCCTTTATAATCCCATTATTGAATTTATTTTGAATTGTTTTTATATTTTTTGATTAAAACAGATTGTAATTGATTGTTTGCCGTGGGAAACATGGAGCGAAAGCCATCCATTGTCAAGAAAAGATCATTTATAGTCACTCATGCCTAGAAAAGCCTTATTACTCGGTTTAAATGCCTTTATAATCCCACTATTGAATTTATTTTGAATTTTTTTTACATTTTTTGATTAAAACAGATTGTAATTGATCGTTTACCTCGGGAAACATGGAGCGAAAGCCATCCATAGCCAAGAAAAGATCATTTATAGTCACTCATGCCTAGAAAAGCCTTATTACTCGGTTTAAATGCCTTTATAATCCCATTATTGAATTTATTTTGAATTTTTTTTTACATTTTTGATTAAAACATATTGTAATTGATTGTTTACCTCGGGAAACATGGAGTGAAAACCATCCATTGTCAAGAAAAGATCATTTATAGACACTCATGCCTAGAAAAGCCTTATTACTCGGTTTAAATGCCTTTATAATCCCATTATTGAATTTATTTTGAATTGTTTTTAGATTTTTTGATTAAAACAGATTGTAATTGATTGTTTGCCTCGGGAAATATGGAGCGAAAGCCATCCATTGTCAAGAAAAGATCATTTATAGCCACTCAGGCCTAGAAAAACCTTATTACTCGGTTTAAATGCCTTTATAATCCCGTTATTGAATTTATTTTGAATTTTTTTTACTTTTTTTGATTAAAACATATTGTAATTAATTGTTTGCCTAGGGAAACATGGAGCAAAACCCATCCATTGTCAAGAATAGATCATTTATAGTCACTCATGCCAAGAAAAGCCTTATTACTCGGTTTAAATGCTTTTATAATCCCATTATTGAGTTTATTTTGAATTGTTTTTACATTTTTTGATTAAAACAGATTGTAATTGATTGTTTGCCTCGGGAAACATGGAGCGAAAGCCATCCATTGTCAAGAAAAGATCATTTACAGTCACTCATGCCTAGGAAAGCCTTATTACTCGGTTTAAATGCCTTTATAATCCCATTATTGAATTTGTTTTGAATTTTTTTTACATTTTTTGAATAAAACATAGTGTAATTGATTGTTTGCCTCGGGAAACATGGAGCAAAACCCATCCATTGTCAAGAATAGATCATTTATAGTCACTTATGCCTAGAAAAGCCTTATTACTAGGTTTAAAAGCTTTTATAATTCCATTATTGAAGTTATTTTGAATTGTTTTTACATTTTATGATTAAAGCAGATTGTAATTGATTGTTTGCCTCGGGAAACATGGAGCGAAAGCCATCCATTGTGAAGAAAAGATCATTTATAGTCACTCATGCCTAGAAAAGCCTTATTACTTAGTTTAAATGCCTTTATAATCCCATTATTGAATTTATTTTGAATTGTTTTTACATTTTTGATTAAAACAGATTATAATTGATTGTTTGCCTCGTGAAATATGGAGCGAAAGCCATCCATCGTCAAGAAAAGATCATTTATAGTCCCTCATGCCTAGAAAAGCCTTATTACTCGGTTTAAATGCCTTTATAATCCCATTATTGAATTTATTTTAAATTTTTTTACATTTTTTGATTAAAACAGATTCTAATTGATTTTTTGCCGCGGGAAACATGGAGCGAAAGCCATCCATTGTCAAGAAAAGATCATTTATAGCCACTCATGCCTAGAAAAGCCTTATTACTCGGTTTAAATGCCTTTATAATCCCATTATTGAATTTATTTTGAATTTTTTTTTACATTTTTTGATTAAAACAGATTCTAATTGATTGTTTGCTTCGGGAAACGTGGAGTGAAAGCCATCCATTGTAAAGAAAATATCATTTATAGTCACTCATGCCTAGAAAAGCCTTATTACTCGGTTTAAATGCCTTTATAATCCCATTATCAAATTTATTTTGAACTTTTTTTACATTTTTTGATTAAAACAGATTCTAATTGATTTTTTGCCTCGGGAAACATGGAGCGAAAGCCATCCATTGTCAAGAAAAGATCATTTATAGCCACTCATGCCTAGAAAAGCCTTATTACTCGGTTTAAATGCCTTTATAATCCCATTATTGAATTTCTTTTGAATTTTTTTTACATTTTTTGATTAAAACTGATTGTAATTGATTGTTTGCGACGGGAAACATGGAGAGAAAGCCATCCATTGTCAAGAAAAGATCATTTATAGCCACTCGTGCCTAGAAAAGCCTTATTACTCGGTTTAAATGCCTTTATAATCCCATTATTGAATATATTTTGAATTGTTTTTACATTTTTTGATTAAAACAGGTTGTAATTGATTGTTTGCCTCGGGAAACATGGAGCGAAAACCATCCATTGTCAAGAAAAGATCATTTATAGTCACTCATGCCTAGAAAAGCCTTATTACTCGGTTTAAATGCCTTTATAATCCCATTATTGAATTTATTTTGAATTTTTTTTACATTTTTTGATTAAAACAGATTGTAATTGATTGTTTGCCGTGGGAAACATGGAGCGAAAGCCATCCATCGTCAAGAAAAGTTCATTTATAGTCACTCATGCCTAGAAAAGCCTTAATACTCATTTTAAATGCTTTTATAATCCCATAATTGAATTTAATTTGAATCTTTTTTACATTTTTTGATTAAAACAGATTGTACTTGATTGTTTACCTCGGGAAACATGGAGCGAAAGCCATCCATAGTCAAGAAAAGTTCATTTATAGTCACTCATGCCTAGAAAAGCCTTATTACTCGGTTTAAATGCCTTTATAATCCCATTATTGAAGTTCTTTTGAATTGTTTTTATATTTTTTGATTAAAACAGATTGTAATTGATTGTTTGCCTTGGGAAACATGGAGCGAAAGCCATCCATCGTCAAGAAAAGTTCATTTATAGTCACTCATGCCTAGAAAAGCCTTAATACTCATTTTAAATGCTTTTATAATCCCATTATTGAATTTATTTTGAATTTTTTTTACATTTTTTGATTAAAACAGATTGTAATTGATTGTTTACCTCGGGAAACATGGAGCGAAAGCCATCCATAGTCAAGAAAAGTTCATTTATAGTCACTCATGCCTAGAAAAGCCTTATTACTCAGTTTAAATGCCTTTATAATCCCATTATTGAAGTTATTTTGAATTGTTTTTATATTTTTAGATTAAAACAGATTGTAATTGATTGTTTGCCTCGGGAAACATGGAGCGAAAGCCATCCATCGTCAATAAAAGTTCATTTATAGTCACTCATGCCTAGAAAAGCCTTAATACTCGTTTTAAATGCTTTTATAATCCCATAATTGAATTTAATTTGAATCTTTTTTACATTTTTTGATTAAAACAGATTGTAATTGATTGTTTACCTCAGGAAACATGGAGCGAAAGCCATCCATAGTCAAGAAAAGTTCATTTATAGTCACTCATGCCTAGAAAAGCCTAATTACTCGGTTTAAATGCCTTTATAATCCCATTATTGAAGTTATTTTGAATTGTTTTTATATTTTTTGATTAAAACAGATTGTAATTGATTGTTTGCCTTGGGAAACATGGAGCGAAAGCCATCCATCGTCAAGAAAAGTTCATTTATAGTCACTCATGCCTAGAAAAGCCTTAATACTCGTTTTAAATGCCTTTATAATCCCATTATTGAATTTATTTTAAATTTTTTTACATTTTTTGATTAAAACAGATTCTAATTGATTTTTTGCCGCGGGAAACATGGAGCGAAAGCCATCCATTGTCAAGAAAAGATCATTTATAGCCACTCATGCCTAGAAAAGCCTTATTACTCGGTTTAAATGCCTTTATAATCCCATTATTGAATTTATTTTGAATTTTTTTTACATTTTTTGATTAAAACAGATTCTAATTGATTGTTTGCTTCGGGAAACGTGGAGTGAAAGCCATCCATTGTAAAGAAAATATCATTTATAGTCACTCATGCCTAGAAAAGCCTTATTACTCGGTTTAAATGCCTTTATAATCCCATTATCAAATTTATTTTGAACTTTTTTTACATTTTTTGATTAAAACAGATTCTAATTGATTTTTTGCCTCGGGAAACATGGAGCGAAAGCCATCCATTGTCAAGAAAAGATCATTTATAGCCACTCATGCCTAGAAAAGCCTTATTACTCGGTTTAAATGCCTTTATAATCCCATTATTGAATTTATTTTGAATTGTTTTTATATTTTTTGATTAAAACAGATTGTAATTGATTGTTTGCCTCAGGAAACATGGAGCGAAAGCCATCCATTGTCAAGAAAAGATCATTTATAGTCACTCATGCCTAGAAAAGCCTTATTACTCGGTTTAAATGCCTTTATAATCCCATTATTGAATTTATTTTGAATTTTTTTTACATTTTTTGATTAAAACAGATTGTAATTGATCGTTTACCTCGGGAAACATGGAGCGAAAGCCATCCATAGTCAATAAAAGATCATTTATAGTCACTCATGCCTAGAAAAGCCTTATTACTCGGTTTAAATGCCTTTATAATCCCATTATTGAATTTATTTTGAATTTTATTTTACATTTTTGATTAAAACAGATTGTAATTGATTGTTTACCTCGGGAAACATGGAGCGAAAACCATCCATTGTCAAGAAAAGATCATTTATAGACACTCATGCCTAGAAAAGCCTTATTACTCGGTTTAAATGCCTTTATAATCCCATTATTGAATTTCTTTTGAATTTTTTTTACATTTTTTGATTAAAACTGATTGTAATTGATTGTTTGCGACGGGAAACATGGAGAGAAAGCCATCCATTGTCAAGAAAAGATCATTTATAGCCACTCGTGCCTAGAAAAGCCTTATTACTCGGTTTAAATGCCTTTATAATCCCATTATTGAATATATTTTGAATTGTTTTTACATTTTTTGATTAAAACAGGTTGTAATTGATTGTTTGCCTCGGGAAACATGGAGCGAAAACCATCCATTGTCAAGAAAAGATCATTTATAGTCACTCATGCCTAGAAAAGCCTTATTACTCGGTTTAAATGCCTTTATAATCCCATTATTGAATTTATTTTGAATTTTTTTTACATTTTTTGATTAAAACAGATTGTAATTGATTGTTTACCTCGGGAAACATGGAGCGAAAGCCATCCATTGTCAAGAAAAGTTCATTTATAGTCACTCATGCCTAGAAAAGCCTTATTACTCGGTTTAAATGCCTTTATAATCCCATTATTGAAGTTATTTTGAATTGTTTTTATATTTTTTGATTAAAACAGATTGTAATTGATTGTTTGCCGTGGGAAACATGGAGCGAAAGCCATCCATCGTCAAGAAAAGTTCATTTATAGTCACTCATGCCTAGAAAAGCCTTAATACTCATTTTAAATGCTTTTATAATCCCATAATTGAATTTAATTTGAATCTTTTTTACATTTTTTGATTAAAACAGATTGTACTTGATTGTTTCCCTCGGGAAACATGGAGCGAAAGCCATCCATAGTCAAGAAAAGTTCATTCATAGTCACTCATGTCTAGAAAAGCCTTATTACTCGGTTTAAATGCCTTTATAATCCCATTATTGAATTTATTTTAAATTTTTTTACATTTTTTGATTAAAACAGATTCTAATTGATTTTTTGCCTCGGGAAACATGGAGCGAAAGCCATCCATTGTCAAGAAAAGATCATTTATAGCCACTCATGCCTAGAAAAGCCTTATTACTCGGTTTAAATGCCTTTATAATCCCATTATTGAATTTATTTTGAATTGTTTTTATATTTTTTGATTAAAACAGATTGTAATTGATTGTTTGCCTCAGGAAACATGGAGCGAAAGCCATCCATTGTCAAGAAAAGATCATTTATAGTCACTCATGCCTAGAAAAACCTTATTACTCGGTTTAAATGCCTTTATAATCCCATTATTGAATTTCTTTTGAATTTTTTTTACATTTTTTGATTAAAACAGATTGTAATTGATCGTTTACCTCGGGAAACATGGAGCGAAAGCCATCCATAGTCAAGAAAAGATCATTTATAGTCACTCATGCCTAGAAAAGCCTTATTACTCGGTTTAAATGCCTTTATAATCCCATTATTGAATTTATTTTGAATTTTATTTTACATTTTTGATTAAAACAGATTGTAATTGATTGTTTACCTCGGGAAACATGGAGCGAAAACCATCCATTGTCAAGAAAAGATCATTTATAGACACTCATGCCTAGAAAAGCCTTATTACTCGGTTTAAATGCCTTTATAATCCCATTATTGAATTTCTTTTGAATTTTTTTTACATTTTTTGATTAAAACTGATTGTAATTGATTGTTTGCGACGGGAAACATGGAGAGAAAGCCATCCATTGTCAAGAAAAGATCATTTATAGCCACTCGTGCCTAGAAAAGCCTTATTACTCGGTTTAAATGCCTTTATAATCCCATTATTGAATATATTTTGAATTGTTTTTACATTTTTTGATTAAAACAGGTTGTAATTGATTGTTTGCCTCGGGAAACATGGAGCGAAAACCATCCATTGTCAAGAAAAGATCATTTATAGTCACTCATGCCTAGAAAAGCCTTATTACTCGGTTTAAATGCCTTTATAATCCCATTATTGAATTTATTTTGAATTTTTTTTACATTTTTTGATTAAAACAGATTGTAATTGATTGTTTACCTCGGGAAACATGGAGCGAAAGCCATCCATTGTCAAGAAAAGTTCATTTATAGTCACTCATGCCTAGAAAAGCCTTATTACTCGGTTTAAATGCCTTTATAATCCCATTATTGAAGTTATTTTGAATTGTTTTTATATTTTTTGATTAAAACAGATTGTAATTGATTGTTTGCCGTGGGAAACATGGAGCGAAAGCCATCCATCGTCAAGAAAAGTTCATTTATAGTCACTCATGCCTAGAAAAGCCTTAATACTCATTTTAAATGCTTTTATAATCCCATAATTGAATTTAATTTGAATCTTTTTTACATTTTTTGATTAAAACAGATTGTACTTGATTGTTTACCTCGGGAAACATGGAGCGAAAGCCATCCATAGTCAAGAAAAGTTCATTTATAGTCACTCATGCCTAGAAAAGCCTTATTACTCGGTTTAAATGCCTTTATAATCCCATTATTGAAGTTCTTTTGAATTGTTTTTATATTTTTTGATTAAAACAGATTGTAATTGATTGTTTGCCTTGGGAAACATGGAGCGAAAGCCATCCATCGTCAAGAAAAGTTCATTTATAGTCACTCATGCCTAGAAAAGCCTTAATACTCGTTTTAAATGCTTTTATAATCCCATTATTGAATTTATTTTGAATTTTTTTTACATTTTTTGATTAAAACAGATTGTAATTGATTGTTTACCTCGGGAAACATGGAGCGAAAGCCATCCATAGTCAAGAAAAGTTCATTTATAGTCACTCATGCCTAGAAAAGCCTTATTACTCAGTTTAAATGCCTTTATAATCCCATTATTGAAGTTATTTTGAATTGTTTTTATATTTTTTGATTAAAACAGATTGTAATTGATTGTTTGCCTCGGGAAACATGGAGCGAAAGCCATCCATCGTCAATAAAAGTTCATTTATAGTCACTCATGCCTAGAAAAGCCTTAATACTCGTTTTAAATGCTTTTATAATCCCATAATTGAATTTAATTTGAATCTTTTTTACATTTTTTGATTAAAACAGATTGTAATTGATTGTTTACCTCAGGAAACATGGAGCGAAAGCCATCCATAGTCAAGAAAAGTTCATTTATAGTCACTCATGCCTAGAAAAGCCTAATTACTCGGTTTAAATGCCTTTATAATCCCATTATTGAAGTTATTTTGAATTGTTTTTATATTTTTTGATTAAAACAGATTGTAATTGATTGTTTGCCTTGGGAAACATGGAGCGAAAGCCATCCATCGTCAAGAAAAGTTCATTTATAGTCACTCATGCCTAGAAAAGCCTTAATACTCGTTTTAAATGCTTTTATAATCCCATAATTGAATTTAATTTGAATCTTTTTACATTTTTTCATTAAAACAGATTCTAATTGATTGTTTGGCTCGGGAAACGTGGAGTGAAAGCCATCCATTGTCAAGAAAAGATCATTTATAGTCACTCATGCCTAGAAAAGCCTTATTACTCGGTTTAAATGCCTTTATAATCCCATTATTGAAGTTATTTTGAATAGTTTTTATATTTTTTGATTAAAACAGATTGTAATTGATTGTTTGCCTTGGGAAACATGGAGCGAAAGCCATCCATCGTCAAGAAAAGTTCATTTATAGTCACTCATGCCTAGAAAAGCCTTAATACTCGTTTTAAATGCTTTTATAATCCCATTATTGAATTTATTTTGAATTTTTTTTTACATTTTTTGATTAAAACAGATTGCAATTGATTGTTTACCTCGGGAAACATGGAGCGAAAGCCATCCATAGTCAAGAAAAGTTCATTTATAGTCACTCATGCCTAGAAAAGCCTTATTACTCGGTTTAAATGCCTTTATAATCCCATTAGTGAAGTTATTTTGAATTGTTTTTATATTTTTTGATTAAAACAGATTGTAATTGATTGTTTGCCTTGGGAAACATGGAGCGAAAGCCATCCATCGTCAAGAAAAGTTCATTTATAGTCACTCATGCCTAGAAAAGCCTTAATACTCGTTTTAAATGCTTTTATAATCCCATAATTGAATTTAATTTGAATCTTTTTACATTTTTTCATTAAAACAGATTCTAATTGATTGTTTGGCTCGGGAAACGTGGAGTGAAAGCCATCCATTGTCAAGAAAAGATCATTTATAGTCACTCATGCCTAGAAAAGCCTTATTACTCGGTTTAAATGCCTTTATAATCCCATTATTGAATTTATTTTGAATTGTTTTTACATTTTTTGATTAAAACAGATTGTAATTGATTGTTTGCCTCGGGAAACATGGAGCGAAAACCATCCATTGTCAAGAAAAGATCATTTATAGTCACTCATGCCTAGAAAAGCCTTATTACTCGGTTTAAATGCCTTTATAATCCCATTATTGAATATATTTTGAATTCTTTTTACATTTTTTGATTAAAACAGATTGTAATTGATTGTTTGCCTCGGGAAACATGGAGCGAAAGCCATCCATTGTCAAGAAAAGATCATTTATAGCCATTCATGCCTAGAAAAACCTTATTACTCGGTTTAAATGCCTTTATAATCCCATTATTGAATTTATTTTGAATTGTTTTTATATTTTTTGATTAAAACAGATTGTAATTGATTGTTTGCCGTGGGAAACATGGAGCGAAAGCCATCCAATGTCAAGAAAAGATCATTTATAGTCACTCATGCCTAGAAAAGCCTTATTACTCGGTTTAAATGCCTTTATAATCCCACTATTGAATTTATTTTGAATTTTTTTTACATTTTTTGATTAAAACAGATTGTAATTGATCGTTTACCTCCGGAAACATGGAGCGAAAGCCATCCATAGCCAAGAAAAGATCATTTATAGTCACTCATGCCTAGAAAAGCCTTATTACTCGGTTTAAATGCCTTTATAATCCCATTATTGAATTTATTTTGAATTTTTTTTACATTTTTGATTAAAACAGATTGTAATTGATTGTTTACCTCGGGAAACATGGAGCGAAAACCATCCATTGTCAAGAAAAGATCATTTATAGACACTCATGCCTAGAAAAGCCTTATTACTCGGTTTAAATGCCTTTATAATCCCATTATTGAATTTATTTTGAATTGTTTTTAGATTTTTTGATTAAAACATATTGTAATTGATTGTTTGCCTCGGGAAATATGGAGCGAAAGCCATCCATTGTCAAGAAAAGATCATTTATAGCCACTCAGGCCTAGAAAAACCTTATTACTCGGTTTAAATGCCTTTATAATCCCGTTATTGAATTTATTTTGAATTTTTTTTACTTTTTTTGATTAAAACATATTGTAATTAATTGTTTGCCTAGGGAAACATGGAGCAAAACCCATCCATTGTCAAGAATAGATCATTTATAGTCACTCATGCCAAGAAAAGCCTTATTACTCGGTTTAAATGCTTTTATAATCCCATTATTGAGTTTATTTTGAATTGTTTTTACATTTTTTGATTAAAACAGATTGTAATTGATTGTTTGCCTCGGGAAACATGGAGCGAAAGCCATCCATTGTCAAGAAATGATCATTTACAGTCACTCATGCCTAGGAAAGCCTTATTACTCGGTTTAAATGCCTTTATAATCCCATTATTGAATTTGTTTTGAATTTTTTTTAAATTTTTTGAATAAAACATAGTTTAATTGATTGTTTGCCTCGGGAAACATGGAGCAAAACCCATTCTTTGTCAAGAATAGATCATTTATAGTCACTTATGCCTAGAAAAGCCTTATTACTAGGTTTAAAAGCTTTTATAATTCCATTATTGAAGTTATTTTGAATTGTTTTTACATTTTATGATTAAAGCAGATTGTAATTGATTGTTTGCCTCGGGAAACATGGAGCGAAAGCCATCCATTGTGAAGAAAAGATCATTTATAGTCACTCATGCCCAGAAAAGCCTTATTACTTAGTTTAAATGCCTTTATAATCCCATTATTGAATTTATTTTGAATTGTTTTTACATTTTTGATTAAAACAGATTATAATTGATTGTTTGCCTCGTGAAATATGGAGCGAAAGCCATCCATTGTCAAGAAAAGATCATTTATAGTCCCGCATGCCTAGAAAAGCCTTATTACTCGGTTTAAATGCCTTTATAATCCCATTATTGAATTTATTTTAAATTTTTTTACATTTTTTGATTAAAACAGATTGTAATTGATTGTTTGCCTCGGGAAACATGGGGCGAAAGCCATCCATTGTCAAGAAAAGATCATTTATAGCCACTCATGCCTAGAAAAGCCTTATTACTCGGTTTAAATGCCTTTATAATCCCATTATTGAATTTATTTTGAATTGTTTTTACATTTTTTGATTAAAACAGATTGTAATTGATTGTTTGCCTCGGGAAACATGGAGCGAAAACCATCCATTGTCAAGAAAAGATCATTTATAGTCACTCATGCCTAGAAAAGCCTTATTACTCGGTTTAAATGCCTTTATAATCCCATTATTGAATATATTTTGAATTCTTTTTACATTTTTTGATTAAAACAGATTGTAATTGATTGTTTGCCTCGGGAAACATGGAGCGAAAGCCATCCATTGTCAAGAAAAGATCATTTATAGCCATTCATGCCTAGAAAAACCTTATTACTCGGTTTAAATGCCTTTATAATCCCATTATTGAATTTATTTTGAATTGTTTTTATATTTTTTGATTAAAACAGATTGTAATTGATTGTTTGCCGTGGGAAACATGGAGCGAAAGCCATCCATTGTCAAGAAAAGATCATTTATAGTCACTCATGCCTAGAAAAGCCTTATTACTCGGTTTAAATGCCTTTATAATCCCACTATTGAATTTATTTTGAATTTTTTTTACATTTTTTGATTAAAACAGATTGTAATTGATCGTTTACCTCCGGAAACATGGAGCGAAAGCCATCCATAGCCAAGAAAAGATCATTTATAGTCACTCATGCCTAGAAAAGCCTTATTACTCGGTTTAAATGCCTTTATAATCCCATTATTGAATTTATTTTGAATTTTTTTTTACATTTTTGATGAAAACAGATTGTAATTGATTGTTTACCTCGGGAAACACGGAGCGAAAACCATCCATTGTCAAGAAAAGATCATTTATAGACACTCATGCCTAGAAAAGCCTTATTACTCGGTTTAAATGCCTTTATAATCCCATTATTGAATTTATTTTGAATTGTTTTTAGATTTTTTGATTAAAATAGATTGTAATTGATTGTTTGCCTCGGGAAATATGGAGCGAAAGCCATCCATTGTCAAGAAAAGATCATTTATAGCCACTCAGGCCTAGAAAAACCTTATTACTCGGTTTAAATGCCTTTATAATCCCGTTATTGAATTTATTTTGAATTTTTTTTACTTTTTTTGATTAAAACATATTGTAATTAATTGTTTGCCTAGGGAAACATGGAGCAAAACCCATCCATTGTCAAGAATAGATCATTTATAGTCACTCATGCCAAGAAAAGCCTTATTACTCGGTTTAAATGCTTTTATAATCCCATTATTGAGTTTATTTTGAATTGTTTTTACATTTTTTGATTAAAACAGATTGTAATTGATTGTTTGCCTCGGGAAACATGGAGCGAAAGCCATCCATTGTCAAGAAAAGATCATTTACAGTCACTCATGCCTAGGAAAGCCTTATTACTCGGTTTAAATGCCTTTATAATCCAATTATTGAATTTGTTTTGAATTTTTTTTACATTTTTTGAATAAAACATAGTTTAATTGATTGTTTGCCTCGGGAAACATGGAGCAAAACCCATCCATTGTCAAGAATAGATCAGTTATAGTCACTTATGCCTAGAAAAGCCTTATTACTAGGTTTAAAAGCTTTTATAATTCCATTATTGAAGTTATTTTGAATTGTTTTTACATTTTATGATTAAAGCAGATTGTAATTGATTGTTTGCCTCGGGAAACATGGAGCGAAAGCCATCCATTGTGAAGAAAAGATCATTTATAGTCACTCATGCCTAGAAAAGCCTTATTACTTAGTTTAAATGCCTTTATAATCCCATTATTGAATTTATTTTGAATTGTTTTTACATTTTTGATTAAAACAGATTATAATTGATTGTTTGCCTCGTGAAATATGGAGCGAAAGCCATCCATTGTCAAGAAAAGATCATTTATAGTCCCGCATGCCTAGAAAAGCCTTATTACTCGGTTTAAATGCCTTTATAATCCCATTATTGAATATATTTTGAATTCTTTTTACATTTTTTGATTAAAACAGATTGTAATTGATTGTTTGCCTCGGGAAACATGGAGCGAAAGCCATCCATTGTCAAGAAAAGATCATTTATAGCCATTCATGCCTAGAAAAACCTTATTACTCGGTTTAAATGCCTTTATAATCCCATTATTGAATTTATTTTGAATTGTTTTTATATTTTTTGATTAAAACAGATTGTAATTGATTGTTTGCCGTGGGAAACATGGAGCGAAAGCCATCCATTGTCAAGAAAAGATCATTTATAGTCACTCATGCCTAGAAAAGCCTTATTACTCGGTTTAAATGCCTTTATAATCCCATTATTGAATTTATTTTGAATTTTTTTTATATTTTTTGATTAAAACAGATTCTAATTGATTGTTTGCTTCGGGAAACGTGGAGTGAAAGCCATCCATTGTAAAGAAAATATCATTTATAGTCACTCATGCCTAGAAAAGCCTTATTACTCGGTTTAAATGCCTTTATAATCCCATTATCAAATTTATTTTGAATTTTTTTTACATTTTTTGATTAAAACAGATTCTAATTGATTTTTTGCCTCGGGAAACATGGAGCGAAAGCCATCCATTGTCAAGAAAAGATCATTTATAGCCACTCATGCCTAGAAAAGCCTTATTACTCGGTTTAAATGCCTTTATAATCCCATTATTGAATTTATTTTGAATTTTTTTTATATTTTTTGATTAAAACAGATTCTAATTGATTGTTTGCTTCGGGAAACGTGGAGTGAAAGCCATCCATTGTAAAGAAAATATCATCTATAGTCACTCATGCCTAGAAAAGCCTTATTACTCGGTTTAAATGCCTTTATAATCCCATTATCAAATTTATTTTGAACTTTTTTTACATTTTTTGATTAAAACAGATTGTAATTGATTGTTTGCCTCGGGAAACATGGAGCGAAAGCCATCCATTGTCAAGAAAAGATCATTTATAGCCATTCATGCCTAGAAAAACCTTATTACTCGGTTTAAATGCCTTTATAATCCCATTATTGAATTTATTTTGAATTGTTTTTATATTTTTTGATTAAAACAGATTGTAATTGATTGTTTGCCGTGGGAAACATGGAGCGAAAGCCATCCATTGTCAAGAAAAGATCATTTATAGTCACTCATGCCTAGAAAAGCCTTATTACTCGGTTTAAATGCCTTTATAATCCCATTATTGAATTTATTTTGAATTTTTTTTATATTTTTTGATTAAAACAGATTCTAATTGATTGTTTGCTTCGGGAAACGTGGAGTGAAAGCCATCCATTGTAAAGAAAATATCATTTATAGTCACTCATGCCTAGAAAAGCCTTATTACTCGGTTTAAATGCCTTTATAATCCCATTATCAAATTTATTTTGAATTTTTTTTACATTTTTTGATTAAAACAGATTCTAATTGATTTTTTGCCTCGGGAAACATGGAGCGAAAGCCATCCATTGTCAAGAAAAGATCATTTATAGCCACTCATGCCTAGAAAAGCCTTATTACTCGGTTTAAATGCCTTTATAATCCCATTATTGAATTTATTTTGAATTTTTTTTATATTTTTTGATTAAAACAGATTCTAATTGATTGTTTGCTTCGGGAAACGTGGAGTGAAAGCCATCCATTGTCAAGAAAAGATCATTTATAGCCACTCAGGCCTAGAAAAACCTTATTACTCGGTTTAAATGCCTTTATAATCCCGTTATTGAATTTATTTTGAATTTTTTTTACTTTTTTTGATTAAAACATATTGTAATTAATTGTTTGCCTAGGGAAACATGGAGCAAAACCCATCCATTGTCAAGAATAGATCATTTATAGTCACTCATGCCAAGAAAAGCCTTATTACTCGGTTTAAATGCTTTTATAATCCCATTATTGAGTTTATTTTGAATTGTTTTTACATTTTTTGATTAAAACAGATTGTAATTGATTGTTTGCCTCGGGAAACATGGAGCGAAAGCCATCCATTGTCAAGAAAAGATCATTTACAGTCACTCATGCCTAGGAAAGCCTTATTACTCGGTTTAAATGCCTTTATAATCCAATTATTGAATTTGTTTTGAATTTTTTTTACATTTTTTGAATAAAACATAGTTTAATTGATTGTTTGCCTCGGGAAACATGGAGCAAAACCCATCCATTGTCAAGAATAGATCAGTTATAGTCACTTATGCCTAGAAAAGCCTTATTACTAGGTTTAAAAGCTTTTATAATTCCATTATTGAAGTTATTTTGAATTGTTTTTACATTTTATGATTAAAGCAGATTGTAATTGATTGTTTGCCTCGGGAAACATGGAGCGAAAGCCATCCATTGTGAAGAAAAGATCATTTATAGTCACTCATGCCTAGAAAAGCCTTATTACTTAGTTTAAATGCCTTTATAATCCCATTATTGAATTTATTTTGAATTGTTTTTACATTTTTGATTAAAACAGATTATAATTGATTGTTTGCCTCGTGAAATATGGAGCGAAAGCCATCCATTGTCAAGAAAAGATCATTTATAGTCCCGCATGCCTAGAAAAGCCTTATTACTCGGTTTAAATGCCTTTATAATCCCATTATTGAATATATTTTGAATTCTTTTTACATTTTTTGATTAAAACAGATTGTAATTGATTGTTTGCCTCGGGAAACATGGAGCGAAAGCCATCCATTGTCAAGAAAAGATCATTTATAGCCATTCATGCCTAGAAAAACCTTATTACTCGGTTTAAATGCCTTTATAATCCCATTATTGAATTTATTTTGAATTGTTTTTATATTTTTTGATTAAAACAGATTGTAATTGATTGTTTGCCGTGGGAAACATGGAGCGAAAGCCATCCATTGTCAAGAAAAGATCATTTATAGTCACTCATGCCTAGAAAAGCCTTATTACTCGGTTTAAATGCCTTTATAATCCCATTATTGAATTTATTTTGAATTTTTTTTATATTTTTTGATTAAAACAGATTCTAATTGATTGTTTGCTTCGGGAAACGTGGAGTGAAAGCCATCCATTGTAAAGAAAATATCATTTATAGTCACTCATGCCTAGAAAAGCCTTATTACTCGGTTTAAATGCCTTTATAATCCCATTATCAAATTTATTTTGAATTTTTTTTACATTTTTTGATTAAAACAGATTCTAATTGATTTTTTGCCTCGGGAAACATGGAGCGAAAGCCATCCATTGTCAAGAAAAGATCATTTATAGCCACTCATGCCTAGAAAAGCCTTATTACTCGGTTTAAATGCCTTTATAATCCCATTATTGAATTTATTTTGAATTGTTTTTACATTTTTGATTAAAACAGATTATAATTGATTGTTTGCCTCGTGAAATATGGAGCGAAAGCCATCCATTGTCAAGAAAAGATCATTTATAGTCCCGCATGCCTAGAAAAGCCTTATTACTCGGTTTAAATGCCTTTATAATCCCATTATTGAATATATTTTGAATTCTTTTTACATTTTTTGATTAAAACAGATTGTAATTGATTGTTTGCCTCGGGAAACATGGAGCGAAAGCCATCCATTGTCAAGAAAAGATCATTTATAGCCATTCATGCCTAGAAAAACCTTATTACTCGGTTTAAATGCCTTTATAATCCCATTATTGAATTTATTTTGAATTGTTTTTATATTTTTTGATTAAAACAGATTGTAATTGATTGTTTGCCGTGGGAAACATGGAGCGAAAGCCATCCATTGTCAAGAAAAGATCATTTATAGTCACTCATGCCTAGAAAAGCCTTATTACTCGGTTTAAATGCCTTTATAATCCCATTATTGAATTTATTTTGAATTTTTTTTATATTTTTTGATTAAAACAGATTCTAATTGATTGTTTGCTTCGGGAAACGTGGAGTGAAAGCCATCCATTGTAAAGAAAATATCATTTATAGTCACTCATGCCTAGAAAAGCCTTATTACTCGGTTTAAATGCCTTTATAATCCCATTATCAAATTTATTTTGAATTTTTTTTACATTTTTTGATTAAAACAGATTCTAATTGATTTTTTGCCTCGGGAAACATGGAGCGAAAGCCATCCATTGTCAAGAAAAGATCATTTATAGTCACTCATGCCTAGAAAAGCCTTATTACTCGGTTTAAATGCCTTTATAATCCCACTATTGAATTTATTTTGAATTTTTTTTACATTTTTTGATTAAAACATATTGTAATTGATCGTTTACCTCGGGAAACACGGAGCGAAAGCCATCCATAGCCAAGAAAAGATCATTTATAGTCACTCATGCCTAGAAAAGCCTTATTACTCGGTTTAAATGCCTTTATAATCCCATTATTGAATTTATTTTGAATTTTTTTTTACATTTTTGATTAAAACAGATTGTAATTGATTGTTTACCTCGAGAAACATGGAGCGAAAACCATCCATTGTCAAGAAAAGATCATTTATAGACACTCATGCCTAGAAAAGCCTTATTACTCGGTTTAAATGCCTTTATAATCCCATTATTGAATTTATTTTGAATTGTTTTTAGATTTTTTGATTAAAACAGATTGTAATTGATTGTTTGCCTCGGGAAATGTGGAGCGAAAGCCATCCATTGTCAAGAAAAGATCATTTATAGCCACTCAGGCCTAGAAAAACCTTATTACTCGGTTTAAATGCCTTTATAATCCCGTTATTGAATTTATTTTGAATTTTTTTTACTTTTTTTGATTAAAACATATTGT
Organism: Theobroma cacao; assembly: GCF_053813885.1. Taxonomy (NCBI): domain Eukaryota; kingdom Viridiplantae; phylum Streptophyta; class Magnoliopsida; order Malvales; family Malvaceae; genus Theobroma; species Theobroma cacao. The sequence goes on along the minus strand of NC_142645.1, from coordinate 26,887,314 downwards.
AATTAATTGTTTGCCTAGGGAAACATGGAGCAAAACCCATCCATTGTCAAGAATAGATCATTTATAGTCACTCATGCCAAGAAAAGCCTTATTACTCGGTTTAAATGCTTTTATAATCCCATTATTGAGTTTATTTTGAATTGTTTTTACATTTTTTGATTAAAACAGATTGTAATTGATTGTTTGCCTCGGGAAACATGGAGCGAAAGCCATCCATTGTCAAGAAAAGATCATTTACAGTCACTCATGCCTAGGAAAGCCTTATTACTCGGTTTAAATGCCTTTATAATCCCATTATTGAATTTGTTTTGAATTTTTTTTACATTTTTTGAATAAAACATAGTTTAATTGATTGTTTGCCTCGGGAAACATGGAGCAAAACCCATCCATTGTCAAGAATAGATCATTTATAGTCACTTATGCCTAGAAAAGCCTTATTACTAGGTTTAAAAGCTTTTATAATTCCATTATTGAAGTTATTTTGAATTGTTTTTACATTTTATGATTAAAGCAGATTGTAATTGATTGTTTGCCTCGGGAAACATGGAGCGAAAGCCATCCATTGTGAAGAAAAGATCATTTATAGTCACTCATGCCTAGAAAAGCCTTATTACTTAGTTTAAATGCCTTTATAATCCCATTATTGAATTTATTTTGAATTGTTTTTACATTTTTGATTAAAACAGATTATAATTGATTGTTTGCCTCGTGAAATATGGAGCGAAAGCCATCCATTGTCAAGAAAAGATCATTTATAGTCCCGCATGCCTAGAAAAGCCTTATTACTCGGTTTAAATGCCTTTATAATCCCATTATTGAATTTATTTTAAATTTTTTTACATTTTTTGATTAAAACAGATTGTAATTGATTGTTTGCCTCGGGAAACATGGGGCGAAAGCCATCCATTGTCAAGAAAAGATCATTTATAGCCACTCATGCCTAGAAAAGCCTTATTACTCGGTTTAAATGCCTTTATAATCCCATTATTGAATTTATTTTGAATTGTTTTTACATTTTTTGATTAAAACAGATTGTAATTGATTGTTTGCCTCGGGAAACATGGAGCGAAAACCATCCATTGTCAAGAAAAGATCATTTATAGTCACTCATGCCTAGAAAAGCCTTAATACTCGTTTTAAATGCTTTTATAATCCCATAATTGAATTTAATTTGAATCTTTTTTACATTTTTTGATTAAAACAGATTGTAATTGATTGTTTACCTCAGGAAACATGGAGCGAAAGCCATCCATAGTCAAGAAAAGTTCATTTATAGTCACTCATGCCTAGAAAAGCCTAATTACTCGGTTTAAATGCCTTTATAATCCCATTATTGAAGTTATTTTGAATTGTTTTTATATTTTTTGATTAAAACAGATTGTAATTGATTGTTTGCCTTGGGAAACATGGAGCGAAAGCCATCCATCGTCAAGAAAAGTTCATTTATAGTCACTCATGCCTAGAAAAGCCTTAATACTCGTTTTAAATGCTTTTATAATCCCATAATTGAATTTAATTTGAATCTTTTTACATTTTTTGATTAAAACAGATTCTAATTGATTGTTTGGCTCGGGAAACGTGGAGTGAAAGCCATCCATTGTCAAGAAAAGATCATTTATAGTCACTCATGCCTACAAAAGCCTTATTACTCGGTTTAAATGCCTTTATAATCCCATTATTGAAGTTATTTTGAATAGTTTTTATATTTTTTGATTAAAACAGATTGTAATTGATTGTTTGCCTCGGGAAACATGGAGCGAAAGCCATCCATCGTCAAGAAAAGTTCATTTATAGTCACTCATGCCTAGAAAAGCCTTAATACTCGTTTTAAATGCTTTTATAATCCCATTATTGAATTTATTTTGAATTTTTTTTACATTTTTTGATTAAAACAGATTGTAATTGATTGTTTACCTCGGGAAACATGGAGCGAAAGCCATCCATAGTCAAGAAAAGTTCATTTATAGTCACTCATGCCTAGAAAAGCCTTATTACTCGGTTTAAATGCCTTTATAATCCCATTAGTGAAGTTATTTTGAATTGTTTTTATATTTTTTGATTAAAACAGATTGTAATTGATTGTTTGCCTTGGGAAACATGGAGCGAAAGCCATCCATCGTCAAGAAATGTTCATTTATAGTCACTCATGCCTAGAAAAGCCTTAATACTCGTTTTAAATGCTTTTATAATCCCATAATTGAATTTAATTTGAATCTTTTTACATTTTTTCATTAAAACAGATTCTAATTGATTGTTTGGCTCGGGAAACGTGGAGTGAAAGCCATCCATTGTCAAGAAAAGATCATTTATAGTCACTCATGCCTAGAAAAGCCTTATTACTCGGTTTAAATGCCTTTATAATCCCATTATTGAATTTATTTTGAATTGTTTTTACATTTTTGATTAAAACAGATTATAATTGATTGTTTGCCTCGTGAAATATGGAGCGAAAGCTATCCATTGTCAAGAAAAGATCATTTATAGTCCCGCATGCCTAGAAAAGCCTTATTACTCGGTTTAAATGCTTTTATAATCCCATTATTGAATTTATTTTGAATTTTTTTTACATTTTTTGATTAAAACAGATTGTAATTGATTGTTTACCTCGGGAAACATGGAGCGAAAGCCATCCATAGTCAAGAAAAGTTCATTTATAGTCACTCATGCCTAGAAAAGCCTTATTACTCAGTTTAAATGCCTTTATAATCCCATTATTGAAGTTATTTTGAATTGTTTTTATATTTTTTGATTAAAACAGATTGTAATTGATTGTTTGCCTCGGGAAACATGGAGCGAAAGCCATCCATCGTCAATAAAAGTTCATTTATAGTCACTCATGCCTAGAAAAGCCTTAATACTCGTTTTAAATGCTTTTATAATCCCATAATTGAATTTAATTTGAATCTTTTTTACATTTTTTGATTAAAACAGATTGTAATTGATTGTTTACCTCAGGAAACATGGAGCGAAAGCCATCCATAGTCAAGAAAAGTTCATTTATAGTCACTCATGCCTAGAAAAGCCTAATTACTCGGTTTAAATGCCTTTATAATCCCATTATTGAAGTTATTTTGAATTGTTTTTATATTTTTTGATTAAAACAGATTGTAATTGATTGTTTGCCGTGGGAAACATGGAGCGAAAGCCATCCATCGTCAAGAAAAGTTCATTTATAGTCACTCATGCCTAGAAAAGCCTTAATACTCGTTTTAAATGCTTTTATAATCCCATAATTGAATTTAATTTGAATCTTTTTACATTTTTTCATTAAAACAGATTCTAATTGATTGTTTGGCTCGGGAAACGTGGAGTGAAAGCCATCCATTGTCAAGAAAAGATCATTTATAGTCACTCATGCCTAGAAAAGCCTTATTACTCGGTTTAAATGCCTTTATAATCCCATTATTGAAGTTATTTTGAATAGTTTTTATATTTTTTGATTAAAACAGATTGTAATTGATTGTTTGCCTTGGGAAACATGGAGCGAAAGCCATCCATCGTCAAGAAAAGTTCATTTATAGTCACTCATGCCTAGAAAAGCCTTAATACTCGTTTTAAATGCTTTTATAATCCCATTATTGAATTTATTTTGAATTTTTTTTACATTTTTTGATTAAAACAGATTGTAATTGATTGTTTACCTCGGGAAACATGGAGCGAAAGCCATCCATAGTCAAGAAAAGTTCATTTATAGTCACTCATGCCTAGAAAAGCCTTATTACTCGGTTTAAATGCCTTTATAATCCCATTAGTGAAGTTATTTTGAATTGTTTTTATATTTTTTGATTAAAACAGATTGTAATTGATTGTTTGCCTTGGGAAACATGGAGCGAAAGCCATCCATCGTCAAGAAAAGTTCATTTATAGTCACTCATGCCTAGAAAAGCCTTAATACTCGTTTTAAATGCTTTTATAATCCCATAATTGAATTTAATTTGAATCTTTTTACATTTTTTCATTAAAACAGATTCTAATTGATTGTTTGGCTCGGGAAACGTGGAGTGAAAGCCATCCATTGTCAAGAAAAGATCATTTATAGTCACTCATGCCTAGAAAAGCCTTATTACTCGGTTTAAATGCCTTTATAATCCCATTATTGAATTTATTTTGAATTGTTTTTACATTTTTTGATTAAAACAGATTGTAATTGATTGTTTGCCTCGGGAAACATGGAGCGAAAACCATCCATTGTCAAGAAAAGATCATTTATAGTCACTCATGCCTAGAAAAGCCTTATTACTCGGTTTAAATGCCTTTATAATCCCATTATTGAATATATTTTGAATTCTTTTTACATTTTTTGATTAAAACAGATTGTAATTGATTGTTTGCCTCGGGAAACATGGAGCGAAAGCCATCCATTGTCAAGAAAAGATCATTTATAGCCATTCATGCCTAGAAAAACCTTATTACTCGGTTTAAATGCCTTTATAATCCCATTATTGAATTTATTTTGAATTGTTTTTATATTTTTTGATTAAAACAGATTGTAATTGATTGTTTGCCGTGGGAAACATGGAGCGAAAGCCATCCATTGTCAAGAAAAGATCATTTATAGTCACTCATGCCTAGAAAAGCCTTATTACTCGGTTTAAATGCCTTTATAATCCCACTATTGAATTTATTTTGAATTTTTTTTACATTTTTTGATTAAAACAGATTGTAATTGATCGTTTACCTCCGGAAACATGGAGCGAAAGCCATCCATAGCCAAGAAAAGATCATTTATAGTCACTCATGCCTAGAAAAGCCTTATTACTCGGTTTAAATGCCTTTATAATCCCATTATTGAATTTATTTTGATTTTTTTTTACATTTTTGATGAAAACAGATTGTAATTGATTGTTTACCTCGGGAAACATGGAGCGAAAACCATCCATTGTCAAGAAAAGATCATTTATAGACACTCATGCCTAGAAAAGCCTTATTACTCGGTTTAAATGCCTTTATAATCCCATTATTGAATTTATTTTGAATTGTTTTTAGATTTTTTGATTAAAACAGATTGTAATTGATTGTTTGCCTCGGGAAATATGGAGCGAAAGCCATCCATTGTCAAGAAAAGATCATTTATAGCCACTCAGGCCTAGAAAAACCTTATTACTCGGTTTAAATGCCTTTATAATCCCGTTATTGAATTTATTTTGAATTTTTTTTACTTTTTTTGATTAAAACATATTGTAATTAATTGTTTGCCTAGGGAAACATGGAGCAAAACCCATCCATTGTCAAGAATAGATCATTTATAGTCACTCATGCCAAGAAAAGCCTTATTACTCGGTTTAAATGCTTTTATAATCCCATTATTGAGTTTATTTTGAATTGTTTTTACATTTTTTGATTAAAACAGATTGTAATTGATTGTTTGCCTCGGGAAACATGGAGCGAAAGCCATCCATTGTCAAGAAAAGATCATTTACAGTCACTCATGCCTAGGAAAGCCTTATTACTCGGTTTAAATGCCTTTATAATCCCATTATTGAATTTGTTTTGAATTTTTTTTACATTTTTTGAATAAAACATAGTTTAATTGATTGTTTGCCTCGGGAAACATGGAGCAAAACCCATTCTTTGTCAAGAATAGATCATTTATAGTCACTTATGCCTAGAAAAGCCTTATTACTAGGTTTAAAAGCTTTTATAATTCCATTATTGAAGTTATTTTGAATTGTTTTTACATTTTATGATTAAAGCAGATTGTAATTGATTGTTTGCCTCGGGAAACATGGAGCGAAAGCCATCCATTGTGAAGAAAAGATCATTTATAGTCACTCATGCCTAGAAAAGCCTTATTACTTAGTTTAAATGCCTTTATAATCCCATTATTGAATTTATTTTGAATTGTTTTTACATTTTTGATTAAAACAGATTATAATTGATTGTTTGCCTCGTGAAATATGGAGCGAAAGCCATCCATTGTCAAGAAAAGATCATTTATAGTCCCGCATGCCTAGAAAAGCCTTATTACTCGGTTTAAATGCTTTTATAATCCCATTATTGAATTTATTTTGAATTTTTTTTACATTTTTTGATTAAAACAGATTGTAATTGATTGTTTACCTCGGGAAACATGGAGCGAAAGCCATCCATAGTCAAGAAAAGTTCATTTATAGTCACTCATGCCTAGAAAAGCCTTATTACTCAGTTTAAATGCCTTTATAATCCCATTATTGAAGTTATTTTGAATTGTTTTTATATTTTTTGATTAAAACAGATTGTAATTGATTGTTTGCCTCGGGAAACATGGAGCGAAAGCCATCCATCGTCAATAAAAGTTCATTTATAGTCACTCATGCCTAGAAAAGCCTTAATACTCGTTTTAAATGCTTTTATAATCCCATAATTGAATTTAATTTGAATCTTTTTTACATTTTTTGATTAAAACAGATTGTAATTGATTGTTTACCTCAGGAAACATGGAGCGAAAGCCATCCATAGTCAAGAAAAGTTCATTTATAGTCACTCATGCCTAGAAAAGCCTAATTACTCGGTTTAAATGCCTTTATAATCCCATTATTGAAGTTATTTTGAATTGTTTTTATATTTTTTGATTAAAACAGATTGTAATTGATTGTTTGCCTTGGGAAACATGGAGCGAAAGCCATCCATCGTCAAGAAAAGTTCATTTATAGTCACTCATGCCTAGAAAAGCCTTAATACTCGTTTTAAATGCTTTTATAATCCCATAATTGAATTTAATTTGAATCTTTTTACATTTTTTCATTAAAACAGATTCTAATTGATTGTTTGGCTCGGGAAACGTGGAGTGAAAGCCATCCATTGTCAAGAAAAGATCATTTATAGTCACTCATGCCTAGAAAAGCCTTATTACTCGGTTTAAATGCCTTTATAATCCCATTATTGAAGTTATTTTGAATAGTTTTTATATTTTTTGATTAAAACAGATTGTAATTGATTGTTTGCCTTGGGAAACATGGAGCGAAAGCCATCCATCGTCAAGAAAAGTTCATTTATAGTCACTCATGCCTAGAAAAGCCTTAATACTCGTTTTAAATGCTTTTATAATCCCATTATTGAATTTATTTTGAATTTTTTTTACATTTTTTGATTAAAACAGATTGTAATTGATTGTTTACCTCGGGAAACATGGAGCGAAAGCCATCCATAGTCAAGAAAAGTTCATTTATAGTCACTCATGCCTAGAAAAGCCTTATTACTCGGTTTAAATGCCTTTATAATCCCATTAGTGAAGTTATTTTGAATTGTTTTTATATTTTTTGATTAAAACAGATTGTAATTGATTGTTTGCCTTGGGAAACATGGAGCGAAAGCCATCCATCGTCAAGAAAAGTTCATTTATAGTCACTCATGCCTAGAAAAGCCTTAATACTCGTTTTAAATGCTTTTATAATCCCATAATTGAATTTAATTTGAATCTTTTTACATTTTTTCATTAAAACAGATTCTAATTGATTGTTTGGCTCGGGAAACGTGGAGTGAAAGCCATCCATTGTCAAGAAAAGATCATTTATAGTCACTCATGCCTAGAAAAGCCTTATTACTCGGTTTAAATGCCTTTATAATCCCATTATTGAATTTATTTTGAATTGTTTTTACATTTTTTGATTAAAACAGATTGTAATTGATTGTTTGCCTCGGGAAACATGGAGCGAAAACCATCCATTGTCAAGAAAAGATCATTTATAGTCACTCATGCCTAGAAAAGCCTTATTACTCGGTTTAAATGCCTTTATAATCCCATTATTGAATATATTTTGAATTCTTTTTACATTTTTTGATTAAAACAGATTGTAATTGATTGTTTGCCTCGGGAAACATGGAGCGAAAGCCATCCATTGTCAAGAAAAGATCATTTATAGCCATTCATGCCTAGAAAAACCTTATTACTCGGTTTAAATGCCTTTATAATCCCATTATTGAATTTATTTTGAATTGTTTTTATATTTTTTGATTAAAACAGATTGTAATTGATTGTTTGCCGTGGGAAACATGGAGCGAAAGCCATCCATTGTCAAGAAAAGATCATTTATAGTCACTCATGCCTAGAAAAGCCTTATTACTCGGTTTAAATGCCTTTATAATCCCACTATTGAATTTATTTTGAATTTTTTTTACATTTTTTGATTAAAACAGATTGTAATTGATCGTTTACCTCCGGAAACATGGAGCGAAAGCCATCCATAGCCAAGAAAAGATCATTTATAGTCACTCATGCCTAGAAAAGCCTTATTACTCGGTTTAAATGCCTTTATAATCCCATTATTGAATTTATTTTGAATTTTTTTTACATTTTTGATTAAAACAGATTGTAATTGATTGTTTACCTCGGGAAACATGGAGCGAAAACCATCCATTGTCAAGAAAAGATCATTTATAGACACTCATGCCTAGAAAAACCTTATTACTCGGTTTAAATGCCTTTATAATCCCATTATTGAATTTATTTTGAATTGTTTTTAGATTTTTTGATTAAAACAGATTGTAATTGATTGTTTGCCTCGGGAAATATGGAGCGAAAGCCATCCATTGTCAAGAAAAGATCATTTATAGCCACTCAGGCCTAGAAAAACCTTATTACTCGGTTTAAATGCCTTTATAATCCCGTTATTGAATTTATTTTGAATTTTTTTTACTTTTTTTGATTAAAACATATTGTAATTAATTGTTTGCCTAGGGAAACATGGAGCAAAACCCATCCATTGTCAAGAATAGATCATTTATAGTCACTCATGCCAAGAAAAGCCTTATTACTCGGTTTAAATGCTTTTATAATCCCATTATTGAGTTTATTTTGAATTGTTTTTACATTTTTTGATTAAAACAGATTGTAATTGATTGTTTGCCTCGGGAAACATGGAGCGAAAGCCATCCATTGTCAAGAAAAGATCATTTACAGTCACTCATGCCTAGGAAAGCCTTATTACTCGGTTTAAATGCCTTTATAATCCCATTATTGAATTTGTTTTGAATTTTTTTTACATTTTTTGAATAAAACATAGTTTAATTGATTGTTTGCCTCGGGAAACATGGAGCAAAACCCATTCTTTGTCAAGAATAGATCATTTATAGTCACTTATGCCTAGAAAAGCCTTATTACTAGGTTTAAAAGCTTTTATAATTCCATTATTGAAGTTATTTTGAATTGTTTTTACATTTTATGATTAAAGCAGATTGTAATTGATTGTTTGCCTCGGGAAACATGGAGCGAAAGCCATCCATTGTGAAGAAAAGATCATTTATAGTCACTCATGTCTAGAAAAGCCTTATTACTTAGTTTAAATGCCTTTATAATCCCATTATTGAATTTATTTTGAATTGTTTTTACATTTTTGATTAAAACAGATTATAATTGATTGTTTGCCTCGTGAAATATGGAGCGAAAGCCATCCATTGTCAAGAAAAGATCATTTATAGTCCCGCATGCCTAGAAAAGCCTTATTACTCGGTTTAAATGCTTTTATAATCCCATTATTGAATTTATTTTGAATTTTTTTTACATTTTTTGATTAAAACAGATTGTAATTGATTGTTTACCTCGGGAAACATGGAGCGAAAGCCATCCATAGTCAAGAAAAGTTCATTTATAGTCACTCATGCCTAGAAAAGCCTTATTACTCAGTTTAAATGCCTTTATAATCCCATTATTGAAGTTATTTTGAATTGTTTTTATATTTTTTGATTAAAACAGATTGTAATTGATTGTTTGCCTCGGGAAACATGGAGCGAAAGCCATCCATCGTCAATAAAAGTTCATTTATAGTCACTCATGCCTAGAAAAGCCTTAATACTCGTTTTAAATGCTTTTATAATCCCATAATTGAATTTAATTTGAATCTTTTTTACATTTTTTGATTAAAACAGATTGTAATTGATTGTTTACCTCAGGAAACATGGAGCGAAAGCCATCCATAGTCAAGAAAAGTTCATTTATAGTCACTCATGCCTAGAAAAGCCTAATTACTCGGTTTAAATGCCTTTATAATCCCATTATTGAAGTTATTTTGAATTGTTTTTATATTTTTTGATTAAAACAGATTGTAATTGATTGTTTGCCTTGGGAAACATGGAGCGAAAGCCATCCATCGTCAAGAAAAGTTCATTTATAGTCACTCATGCCTAGAAAAGCCTTAATACTCGTTTTAAATGCTTTTATAATCCCATAATTGAATTTAATTTGAATCTTTTTACATTTTTTCATTAAAACAGATTCTAATTGATTGTTTGGCTCGGGAAACGTGGAGTGAAAGCCATCCATTGTCAAGAAAAGATCATTTATAGTCACTCATGCCTAGAAAAGCCTTATTGCTCGGTTTAAATGCCTTTATAATCCCATTATTGAAGTTATTTTGAATAGTTTTTATATTTTTTGATTAAAACAGATTGTAATTGATTGTTTGCCTTGGGAAACATGGAGCGAAAGCCATCCATCGTCAAGAAAAGTTCATTTATAGTCACTCATGCCTAGAAAAGCCTTAATACTCGTTTTAAATGCTTTTATAATCCCATTATTGAATTTATTTTGAATTTTTTTTACATTTTTTGATTAAAACAGATTGTAATTGATTGTTTGCCTCCGGAAATATGGAGCGAAAGCCATCCATTGTAGAGAAAAGATCATTTATAGTCACTCATGCCTAGAAAAGCCTTATTACTCGGTTTAAATGCTTTTATAATCCCATTATTGAATTTATTTTGAATTATTTTTACATTTTTTGATTAAAACAGATTGTAATTGATTGTTTACCTCGGGAAACATGGAGCGAAAGCCATCCATAGTCAAGAAAAGTTCATTTATAGTCACTCATGCCTAGAAAAGCCTTATTACTCGGTTTAAATGCCTTTATAATCCCATTAGTGAAGTTATTTTGAATTGTTTTTATATTTTTTGATTAAAACAGATTGTAATTGATTGTTTGCCTTGGGAAACATGGAGCGAAAGCCATCCATCGTCAAGAAAAGTTCATTTATAGTCACTCATGCCTAGAAAAGCCTTAATACTCGTTTTAAATGCTTTTATAATCCCATAATTGAATTTAATTTGAATCTTTTTACATTTTTTCATTAAAACAGATTCTAATTGATTGTTTGGCTCGGGAAACGTGGAGTGAAAGCCATCCATTGTCAAGAAAAGATCATTTATAGTCACTCATGCCTAGAAAAGCCTTATTACTCGGTTTAAATGCCTTTATAATCCCATTATTGAATTTATTTTGAATTATTTTTACATTTTTTGATTAAAACAGATTGTAATTGATTGTTTGCCTCGGGAAACATGGAGCGAAAACCATCCATTGTCAAGAAAAGATCATTTATAGTCACTCATGCCTAGAAAAGCCTTATTACTCGGTTTAAATGCCTTTATAATCCCATTATTGAATATATTTTGAATTCTTTTTACATTTTTTGATTAAAACAGATTGTAATTGATTGTTTGCCTCGGGAAACATGGAGCGAAAGCCATCCATTGTCAAGAAAAGATCATTTATAGCCATTCATGCCTAGAAAAACCTTATTACTCGGTTTAAATGCCTTTATAATCCCATTATTGAATTTATTTTGAATTGTTTTTATATTTTTTGATTAAAACAGATTGTAATTGATTGTTTGCCGTGGGAAACATGGAGCGAAAGCCATCCATTGTCAAGAAAAGATCATTTATAGTCACTCATGCCTAGAAAAGCCTTATTACTCGGTTTAAATGCCTTTATAATCCCACTATTGAATTTATTTTGAATTTTTTTTATATTTTTTGATTAAAACAGATTGTAATTGATCGTTTACCTCCGGAAACATGGAGCGAAAGCCATCCATAGCCAAGAAAAGATCATTTATAGTCACTCATGCCTAGAAAAGCCTTATTACTCGGTTTAAATGCCTTTATAATCCCATTATTGAATTTATTTTGAATTTTTTTTACATTTTTGATTAAAACAGATTGTAATTGATTGTTTACCTCGGGAAACATGGAGCGAAAACCATCCATTGTCAAGAAAAGATCATTTATAGACACTCATGCCTAGAAAAGCCTTATTACTCGGTTTAAATGCCTTTATAATCCCATTATTGAATTTCTTTTGAATTTTTTTTACATTTTTTGATTAAAACAGATTGTAATTGATCGTTTACCTCCGGAAACATGGAGCGAAAGCCATCCATAGCCAAGAAAAGATCATTTATAGTCACTCATTCCTAGAAAAGCCTTATTACTCGGTTTAAATGCCTTTATAATCCCATTATTGAATTTATTTTGAATTTTTTTTACATTTTTGATTAAAACAGATTGTAATTGATTGTTTACCTCGGGAAACATGGAGCGAAAACCATCCATTGTCAAGAAAAGATCATTTATAGACACTCATGCCTAGAAAAGCCTTATTACTCGGTTTAAATGCCTTTATAATGCCACTATTGAATTTATTTTGAATTTTTTTTACATTTTTTGATTAAAACAGATTGTAATTGATTGTTTGCCTCGGGAAACATGGAGCGAAAGCCATCCATTGTCAAGAAAAGATCATTTATAGCCATTCATGCCTAGAAAAACCTTATTACTCGGTTTAAATGCCTTTATAATCCCATTATTGAATTTATTTTGAATTGTTTTTATATTTTTGATTAAAACAGATTGTAATTGATTGTTTGCCTAGGGAAACATGGAGCAAAACCCATCCATTGTCAATTATAGATCATTTATAGTCACTCATGCCAAGAAAAGCCTTATTACTCGGTTTAAATGCTTTTATAATCCCATTATTGAGTTTATTTTGAATTGTTTTTACATTTTTTGATTAAAACAAATTGTAATTGATTGTTTGCCTCGGGAAACATGGAGCGAAAGCCATCCATTGTCAAGAAAAGATCATTTACAGTCACTCATGCCTAGGAAAGCCTTATTACTCGGTTTAAATGCCTTTATAATCCAATTATTGAATTTGTTTTGAATTTTTTTTACATTTTTTGAATAAAACATAGTTTAATTGATTGTTTGCCTCTGGAAACATGGAGCAAAACCCATCCATTGTCAAGAATAGATCATTTATAGTCACTTATGCCTAGAAAAGCCTTATTACTAGGTTTAAAAGCTTTTATAATTCCATTATTGAAGTTATTTTGAATTGTTTTTACATTTTATGATTAAAGCAGATTGTAATTGATTGTTTGCCTCGGGAAACATGGAGCGAAAGCCATCCATTGTGAAGAAAAGATCATTTATAGTCACTCATGCCTAGAAAAGCCTTATTACTTAGTTTAAATGCCTTTATAATCCCATTATTGAATTTATTTTGAATTGTTTTTACATTTTTGATTAAAACAGATTATAATTGATTGTTTGCCTCGTGAAATATGGAGCGAAAGCCATCCATTGTCAAGAAAAGATCATTTATAGTCCCGCATGCCTAGAAAAGCCTTATTACTCGGTTTAAATGCCTTTATAATCCCATTATTGAATATATTTTGAATTCTTTTTACATTTTTTGATTAAAACAGATTGTAATTGATTGTTTGCCTCGGGAAACATGGAGCGAAAGCCATCCATTGTCAAGAAAAGATCATTTATAGCCATTCATGCCTAGAAAAACCTTATTACTCGGTTTAAATGCCTTTATAATCCCATTATTGAATTTATTTTGAATTGTTTTTATATTTTTTGATTAAAACAGATTGTAATTGATTGTTTGCCGTGGGAAACATGGAGCGAAAGCCATCCATTGTCAAGAAAAGATCATTTATAGTCACTCATGCCTAGAAAAGCCTTATTACTCGGTTTAAATGCCTTTATAATCCCATTATTGAATTTATTTTGAATTTTTTTTATATTTTTTGATTAAAACAGATTCTAATTGATTGTTTGCTTCGGGAAACGTGGAGTGAAAGCCATCCATTGTAAAGAAAATATCATTTATAGTCACTCATGCCTAGAAAAGCCTTATTACTCGGTTTAAATGCCTTTATAATCCCATTATCAAATTTATTTTGAATTTTTTTTACATTTTTTGATTAAAACAGATTCTAATTGATTTTTTGCCTCGGGAAACATGGAGCGAAAGCCATCCATTGTCAAGAAAAGATCATTTATAGCCACTCATGCCTAGAAAAGCCTTATTACTCGGTTTAAATGCCTTTATAATCCCATTATTGAATTTATTTTGAATTTTTTTTATATTTTTTGATTAAAACAGATTCTAATTGATTGTTTGCTTCGGGAAACGTGGAGTGAAAGCCATCCATTGTAAAGAAAATATCATCTATAGTCACTCATGCCTAGAAAAGCCTTATTACTCGGTTTAAATGCCTTTATAATCCCATTATCAAATTTATTTTGAACTTGTTTTACATTTTTTGATTAAAACAGATTCTAGTTGATTTTTTGCCTCGGGAAACATGGAGCGAAAGCCATCCATTGTCAAGAAAAGATCATTTATAGCCACTCATGCCTAGAAAAGCCTTATTACTCGGTTTAAATGCCTTTATAATCCCATTATTGAATTTATTTTGAATTGTTTTTATATTTTTTGATTAAAACAGATTGTAATTGATTGTTTGCCGTGGGAAACATGGAGCGAAAGCCATCCATTGTCAAGAAAAGATCATTTATAGTCACTCATGCCTAGAAAAGCCTTATTACTCGGTTTAAATGCCTTTATAATCCCACTATTGAATTTATTTTGAATTTTTTTTACATTTTTTGATTAAAATAGATTGTAATTGATCGTTTACCTCGGGAAACATGGAGCGAAAGCCATCCATAGCCAAGAAAAGATCATTTATAGTCACTCATGCCTAGAAAAGCCTTATTACTCGGTTTAAATGCCTTTATAATCCCATTATTGAATTTATTTTGAATTTTTTTTTACATTTTTGATTAAAACAGATTGTAATTGATTGTTTACCTCGAGAAACATGGAGCGAAAACCATCCATTGTCAAGAAAAGATCATTTATAGACACTCATGCCTAGAAAAGCCTTATTACTCGGTTTAAATGCCTTTATAATCCCATTATTGAATTTATTTTGAATTGTTTTTAGATTTTTTGATTAAAACAGATTGTAATTGATTGTTTGCCTCGGGAAATGTGGAGCGAAAGCCATCCATTGTCAAGAAAAGATCATTTATAGCCACTCAGGCCTAGAAAAACCTTATTACTCGGTTTAAATGCCTTTATAATCCCGTTATTGAATTTATTTTGAATTTTTTTTACTTTTTTTGATTAAAACATATTGTAATTAATTGTTTGCCTAGGGAAACATGGAGCAAAACCCATCCATTGTCAAGAATAGATCATTTATAGTCACTCATGCCAAGAAAAGCCTTATTACTCGGTTTAAATGCTTTTATAATCCCATTATTGAGTTTATTTTGAATTGTTTTTACATTTTTTGATTAAAACAGATTGTAATTGATTGTTTGCCTCGGGAAACATGGAGCGAAAGCCATCTATTGTCAAGAAAAGATCATTTACAGTCACTCATGCCTAGGAAAGCCTTATTACTCGGTTTAAATGCCTTTATAATCCCATTATTGAATTTGTTTTGAATTTTTTTTACATTTTTTGAATAAAACATAGTTTAATTGATTGTTTGCCTCGGGAAACATGGAGCAAAACCCATCCATTGTCAAGAATAGATCATTTATAGTCACTTATGCCTAGAAAAGCCTTATTACTAGGTTTAAAAGCTTTTATAATTCCATTATTGAAGTTATTTTGAATTGTTTTTACATTTTATGATTAAAGCAGATTGTAATTGATTGTTTGCCTCGGGAAACATGGAGCGAAAGCCATCCATTGTGAAGAAAAGATCATTTATAGTCACTCATGCCTAGAAAAGCCTTATTACTTAGTTTAACTGCCTTTATAATCCCATTATTGAATTTATTTTGAATTGTTTTTACATTTTTGATTAAAACAGATTATAATTGATTGTTTGCCTCGTGAAATATGGAGCGAAAGCCATCCATTGTCAAGAAAAGATCATTTATAGTCCCGCATGCCTAGAAAAGCCTTATTACTCGGTTTAAATGCCTTTATAATCCCATTATTGAATTTATTTTAAATTTTTTTACATTTTTTGATTAAAACAGATTGTAATTGATTGTTTGCCTCGGGAAACATGGGGCGAAAGCCATCCATTGTCAAGAAAAGATCATTTATAGCCACTCATGCCTAGAAAAGCCTTATTACTCGGTTTAAATGCCTTTATAATCCCATTATTGAATTTATTTTGAATTGTTTTTACATTTTTTGATTAAAACAGATTGTAATTGATTGTTTGCCTCGGGAAACATGGAGCGAAAACCATCCATTGTCAAGAAAAGATCATTTATAGTCACTCATGCCTAGAAAAGCCTTATTACTCGGTTTAAATGCCTTTATAATCCCATTATTGAATATATTTTGAATTCTTTTTACATTTTTTGATTAAAACAGATTGTAATTGATTGTTTGCCTCGGGAAACATGGAGCGAAAGCCATCCATTGTCAAGAAAAGATCATTTATAGCCATTCATGCCTAGAAAAACCTTATTACTCGGTTTAAATGCCTTTATAATCCCATTATTGAATTTATTTTGAATTGTTTTTATATTTTTTGATTAAAACAGATTGTAATTGATTGTTTGCCGTGGGAAACATGGAGCGAAAGCCATCCATTGTCAAGAAAAGATCATTTATAGTCACTCATGCCTAGAAAAGCCTTATTACTCGGTTTAAATGCCTTTATAATCCCACTATTGAATTTATTTTGAATTTTTTTTACATTTTTTGATTAAAACAGATTGTAATTGATCGTTTACCTCGGGAAACATGGAGCGAAAGCCATCCATAGCCAAGAAAAGATCATTTATAGTCACTCATGCCTAGAAAAGCCTTATTACTCGGTTTAAATGCCTTTATAATCCCATTATTGAATTTATTTTGAATTTTTTTTTACATTTTTGATTAAAACAGATTGTAATTGATTGTTTACCTCGGGAAACATGGAGCGAAAACCATCCATTGTCAAGAAAAGATCATTTATAGACACTCATGCCTAGAAAAGCCTTATTACTCGGTTTAAATGCCTTTATAATCCCATTATTGAATTTATTTTGAATTGTTTTTAGATTTTTTGATTAAAACAGATTGTAATTGATTGTTTGCCTCGGGAAATATGGAGCGAAAGCCATCCATTGTCAAGAAAAGATCATTTATAGCCACTCAGGCCTAGAAAAACCTTATTACTCGGTTTAAATGCCTTTATAATCCCGTTATTGAATTTATTTTGAATTTTTTTTACTTTTTTTGATTAAAACATATTGTAATTAATTGTTTGCCTAGGGAAACATGGAGCAAAACCCATCCATTGTCAAGAATAGATCATTTATAGTCACTCATGCCAAGAAAAGCCTTATTACTCGGTTTAAATGCTTTTATAATCCCATTATTGAGTTTATTTTGAATTGTTTTTACATTTTTTGATTAAAACAGATTGTAATTGATTGTTTGCCTCGGGAAACATGGAGCGAAAGCCATCCATTGTCAAGAAAAGATCATTTACAGTCACTCATGCCTAGGAAAGCCTTATTACTCGGTTTAAATGCCTTTATAATCCCATTATTGAATTTGTTTTGAATTTTTTTTACATTTTTTGAATAAAACATAGTTTAATTGATTGTTTGCCTCGGGAAACATGGAGCAAAACCCATCCATTGTCAAGAATAGATCATTTATAGTCACTTATGCCTAGAAAAGCCTTATTACTAGGTTTAAAAGCTTTTATAATTCCATTATTGAAGTTATTTTGAATTGTTTTTACATTTTATGATTAAAGCAGATTGTAATTGATTGTTTGCCTCGGGAAACATGGAGCGAAAGCCATCCATTGTGAAGAAAAGATCATTTATAGTCACTCATGCCTAGAAAAGCCTTATTACTTAGTTTAAATGCCTTTATAATCCCATTATTGAATTTATTTTGAATTGTTTTTACATTTTTGATTAAAACAGATTATAATTGATTGTTTGCCTCGTGAAATATGGAGCGAAAGCCATCCATTGTCAAGAAAAGATCATTTATAGCCATTCATGCCTAGAAAAACCTTATTACTCGGTTTAAATGCCTTTATAATCCCATTATTGAATTTATTTTAAATTTTTTTACATTTTTTGATTAAAACAGATTGTAATTGATTGTTTGCCTCGGGAAACATGGGGCGAAAGCCATCCATTGTCAAGAAAAGATCATTTATAGCCACTCATGCCTAGAAAAGCCTTATTACTCGGTTTAAATGCCTTTATAATCCCATTATTGAATTTATTTTGAATTGTTTTTACATTTTTTGATTAAAACAGATTGTAATTGATTGTTTGCCTCGGGAAACATGGAGCGAAAACCATCCATTGTCAAGAAAAGATCATTTATAGTCACTCATGCCTAGAAAAGCCTTATTACTCGGTTTAAATGCCTTTATAATCCCATTATTGAATATATTTTGAATTCTTTTTACATTTTTTGATTAAAACAGATTGTAATTGATTGTTTGCCTCGGGAAACATGGAGCGAAAGCCATCCATTGTCAAGAAAAGATCATTTATAGCCATTCATGCCTAGAAAAACCTTATTACTCGGTTTAAATGCCTTTATAATCCCATTATTGAATTTATTTTGAATTGTTTTTATATTTTTTGATTAAAACAGATTGTAATTGATTGTTTGCCGTGGGAAACATGGAGCGAAAGCCATCCATTGTCAAGAAAAGATCATTTATAGTCACTCATGCCTAGAAAAGCCTTATTACTCGGTTTAAATGCCTTTATAATCCCATTATCAAATTTATTTTGAATTTTTTTTACATTTTTTGATTAAAACAGATTCTAATTGATTTTTTGCCTCGCGAAACATGGAGCGAAAGCCATCCATTGTCAAGAAAAGATCATTTATAGCCACTCATGCCTAGAAAAGCCTTATTACTCGGTTTAAATGCCTTTATAATCCCATTATTGAATTTATTTTGAATTTTTTTTATATTTTTTGATTAAAACAGATTCTAATTGATTGTTTGCTTCGGGAAACGTGGAGTGAAAGCCATCCATTGTAAAGAAAATATCATCTATAGTCACTCATGCCTAGAAAAGCCTTATTACTCGGTTTAAATGCCTTTATAATCCCATTATCAAATTTATTTTGAACTTTTTTTACATTTTTTGATTAAAACAGATTCTAGTTGATTATTTGCCTCGGGAAACATGGAGCGAAAGCCATCCATTGTCAAGAAAAGATCATTTATAACCACTCATGCCTAGAAAAGCCTTATTACTCGGTTTAAATGCCTTTATAATCCCATTATTGAATTTATTTTGAATTGTTTTTATATTTTTTGATTAAAACAGATTGTAATTGATTGTTTGCCGTGGGAAACATGGAGCGAAAGCCATCCATTGTCAAGAAAAGATCATTTATAGTCACTCATGCCTAGAAAAGCCTTATTACTCGGTTTAAATGCCTTTATAATCCCACTATTGAATTTATTTTGAATTTTTTTTACATTTTTTGATTAAAACAGATTGTAATTGATCGTTTACCTCGAGAAACATGGAGCGAAAGCCATCCATAGCCAAGAAAAGATCATTTATAGTCACTCATGCCTAGAAAAGCCTTATTACTCGGTTTAAATGCCTTTATAATCCCATTATTGAATTTATTTTGAATTTTTTTTTACATTTTTGATTAAAACAGATTGTAATTGATTGTTTACCTCGGGAAACATGGAGCGAAAACCATCCATTGTCAAGAAAAGATCATTTATAGACACTCATGCCTAGAAAAGCCTTATTACTCGGTTTAAATGCCTTTATAATCCCATTATTGAATTTATTTTGAATTGTTTTTAGATTTTTTGATTAAAACAGATTGTAATTGATTGTTTGCCTCGGGAAATATGGAGCGAAAGCCATCCATTGTCAAGAAAAGATCATTTATAGCCACTCAGGCCTAGAAAAACCTTATTACTCGGTTTAAATGCCTTTATAATCCCGTTATTGAATTTATTTTGAATTTTTTTTACTTTTTTTGATTAAAACATATTGTAATTAATTGTTTGCCTAGGGAAACATGGAGCAAAACCCATCCATTGTCAAGAATAGATCATTTATAGTCACTCATGCCAAGAAAAGCCTTATTACTCGGTTTAAATGCTTTTATAATCCCATTATTTAGTTTATTTTGAATTGTTTTTACATTTTTTGATTAAAACAGATTGTAATTGATTGTTTGCCTCGGGAAACATGGAGCGAAAGCCATCCATTGTCAAGAAAAGATCATTTACAGTTACTCATGCCTAGGAAAGCCTTATTACTCGGTTTAAATGCCTTTATAATCCCATTATTGAATTTGTTTTGAATTTTTTTTACATTTTTTGAATAAAACATAGTGTAATTGATTGTTTGCCTCGGGAAACATGGAGCAAAACCCATCCATTGTCAAGAATAGATCATTTATAGTCACTTATGCCTAGAAAAGCCTTATTACTAGGTTTAAAAGCTTTTATAATTCCATTATTGAAGTTATTTTGAATTGTTTTTACATTTTATGATTAAAGCAGATTGTAATTGATTGTTTGCCTCGGGAAACATGGAGCGAAAGCCATCCATTGTCAAGAAAAGATCATTTATAGTCACTCATGCCTAGAAAAGCCTTATTACTTAGTTTAAATGCCTTTATAATCCCATTATTGAATTTATTTTGAATTGTTTTTACATTTTTGATTAAAACAGATTATAATTGATTGTTTGCCTCGTGAAATATGGAGCGAAAGCCATCCATTGTCAAGAAAAGATCATTTATAGTCCCTCATGCCTAGAAAAGCCTTATTACTCGGTTTAAATGCCTTTATAATCCCATTATTGAATTTATTTTAAATTTTTTTACATTTTTTGATTAAAACAGATTCTAATTGATTTTTTGCCTCGGGAAACATGGAGCGAAAGCCATCCATTGTCAAGAAAAGATCATTTATAGCCACTCATGCCTAGAAAAGCCTTATTACTCGGTTTAAATGCCTTTATAATCCCATTATTGAATTTATTTTGAATTTTTTTTACATTTTTTGATTAAAACAGATTTTAATTGATTGTTTGCTTCGGGAAACGTGGAGTGAAAGCCATCCATTGTAAAGAAAATATCATTTATAGTCACTCATGCCTAGAAAAGCCTTATTACTCGGTTTAAATGCCTTTATAATCCCATTATCAAATATATTTTGAACTTTTTTTACATTTTTTCATTAAAACAGATTCTAATTGATTTTTTGCCTCGGGAAACATGGAGCGAAAGCCATCCATTGTCAAGAAAAGATCATTTATAGCCACTCATGCCTAGAAAAGCCTTATTACTCGGTTTAAATGCCTTTATAATCCCATTATTGAATTTATTTTGAATTGTTTTTATATTTTTTGATTAAAACAGATTGTAATTGATTGTTTGCCTCAGGAAACATGGAGCGAAAGCCATCCATTGTCAAGAAAAGATCATTTATAGTCACTCATGCCTAGAAAAGCCTTATTACTCGGTTTAAATGCCTTTATAATCCCATTATTGAATTTATTTTGAATTTTTTTTACATTTTTTGATTAAAACAGATTTTAATTGATTGTTTGCTTCGGGAAACGTGGAGTGAAAGCCATCCATTGTAAAGAAAATATCATTTATAGTCACTCATGCCTAGAAAAGCCTTATTACTCGGTTTAAATGCCTTTATAATCCCATTATCAAATATATTTTGAACTTTTTTTACATTTTTTCATTAAAACAGATTCTAATTGATTTTTTGCCTCGGGAAACATGGAGCGAAAGCCATCCATTGTCAAGAAAAGATCATTTATAGCCACTCATGCCTAGAAAAGCCTTATTACTCGGTTTAAATGCCTTTATAATCCCATTATTGAATTTATTTTGAATTGTTTTTATATTTTTTGATTAAAACAGATTGTAATTGATTGTTTGCCTCAGGAAACATGGAGCGAAAGCCATCCATAGTCAAGAAAAGATCATTTATAGTCACTCATGCCTAGAAAAGCCTTATTACTCGGTTTAAATGCCTTTATAATCCCATTATTGAATTTATTTTGAATTTTATTTTACATTTTTGATTAAAACAGATTGTAATTGATTGTTTACCTCGGGAAACATGGAGCGAAAACCATCCATTGTCAAGAAAAGATCATTTATAGACACTCATGCCTAGAAAAGCCTTATTACTCGGTTTAAATGCCTTTATAATCCCATTATTGAATTTCTTTTGAATTTTTTTTACATTTTTTGATTAAAACTGATTGTAATTGATTGTTTGCCACTGGAAACATGGAGAGAAAGCCATCCATTGTCAAGAAAAGATCATTTATATCCACTCGTGCCTAGAAAAGCCTTATTACTCGGTTTAAATGCCTTTATAATCCCATTATTGAATATATTTTGAATTGTTTTTACATTTTTTGATTAAAACAGGTTGTAATTGATTGTTTGCCTCGGGAAACATCGAGCGAAAACCATCCATTGTCAAGAAAAGATCATTTATAGTCACTCATGCCTAGAAAAGCTTTATTACTCGGTTTAAATGCCTTTATAATCCCATTATTGAATTTATTTTGAATTTTTTTTACATTTTTTGATTAAAACAGATTGTAATTGATTGTTTACCTCGGGAAACATGGAGCGAAAGCCATCCATTGTCAAGAAAAGTTCATTTATAGTCACTCATGCCTAGAAAAGCCTTATTACTCGGTTTAAATGCCTTTATAATCCCATTATTGAAGTTATTTTGAATTGTTTTTATATTTTTTGATTAAAACAGATTGTAATTGATTGTTTGCCTTGGGAAACATGGAGCGAAAGCCATCCATCGTCAAAAAAAGTTCATTTATAGTCACTCATGCCTAGAAAAGCCTTAATACTCATTTTAAATGCTTTTATAATCCCATAATTGAATTTAATTTGAATCTTTTCTACATTTTTTGATTAAAACATATTGTACTTGATTGTTTACCTCGGGAAACATGGAGCGAAAGCCATCCATAGTCAAGAAAAGTTCATTTATAGTCACTCATGCCTAGAAAAGCCTTATTACTCGGTTTAAATGCCTTTATAATCCCATTATTGAAGTTATTTTGAATTGTTTTTATATTTTTTGATTAAAACAGATTGTAATTGATTGTTTGCCTTGGGAAACATGGAGCGAAAGCCATCCATCGTCAAGAAAAGTTCATTTATAGTCACTCATGCCTAGAAAAGCCTTAATACTCGTTTTAAATGCTTTTATAATCCCATTATTGAATTTATTTTGAATTTTTTTTACATTTTTTGATTAAAACAGATTGTAATTGATTGTTTACCTCAGGAAACATGGAGCGAAAGCCATCCATAGTCAAGAAAAGTTCATTTATAGTCACTCATGCCTAGAAAAGCCTTATTACTCGGTTTAAATGCCTTTATAATCCCATTATTGAAGTTATTTTGAATTGTTTTTATATTTTTTGATTAAAACAGATTGTAATTGATTGTTTGCCTCGGGAAACATGGAGCGAAAGCCATCCATCGTCAATAAAAGTTCATTTATAGTCACTCATGCCTAGAAAAGCCTTAATACTCGTTTTAAATGCTTTTATAATCCCATAATTGAATTTAATTTGAATCTTTTTTACATTTTTTGATTAAAACAGATTGTAATTGATTGTTTACCTCAGGAAACATGGAGCGAAAGCCATCCATAGTCAAGAAAAGTTCATTTATAGTCACTCATGCCTAGAAAAGCCTTATTACTCGGTTTAAATGCCTTTATAATCCCATTATTGAAGTTATTTTGAATTGTTTTTATATTTTTTGATTAAAACAGATTGTAATTGATTGTTTGCCTTGGGAAACATGGAGCGAAAGCCATCCATCGTCAAGAAAAGTTCATTTATAGTCACTCATGCCTAGAAAAGCCTTAATACTCGTTTTAAATGCTTTTATAATCCCATAATTGAATTTAATTTGAATCTTTTTACATTTTTTCATTAAAACAGATTCTAATTGATTGTTTGGCTCGGGAAACGTGGAGTGAAAGCCATCCATTGTCAAGAAAAGATCATTTATAGTCACTCATGCCTAGAAAAGCCTTATTACTCGGTTTAAATGCCTTTATAATCCCATTATTGAAGTTATTTTGAATAGTTTTTATATTTTTTGATTAAAACAGATTGTAATTGATTGTTTGCCTTGGGAAACATGGAGTGAAAGCCATCCATCGTCAAGAAAAGTTCATTTATAGTCACTCATGCCTAGAAAAGCCTTAATACTCATTTTAAATGCTTTTATAATCCCATTATTGAATTTATTTTGAATTTTTTTTACATTTTTTGATTAAAACAGATTGTAATTGATTGTTTACCTCGGGAAACATGGAGCGAAAGCCATCCATAGTCAAGAAAAGTTCATTTATAGTCACTCATGCCTAGAAAAGCCTTATTACTCGATTTAAATGCCTTTATAATCCCATTAGTGAAGTTATTTTGAATTGTTTTTATATTTTTTGATTAAAACAGATTGTAATTGATTGTTTGCCTTGGGAAACATGGAGCGAAAGCCATCCATCGTCAAGAAAAGTTCATTTATAGTCACTCATGCCTAGAAAAGCCTTAATACTCGTTTTAAATGCTTTTATAATCCCATAATTGAATTTAATTTGAATCTTTTTACATTTTTTCATTAAAACAGATTCTAATTGATTGTTTGGCTCTGGAAACGTGGAGTGAAAGCCATCCATTGTCAAGAAAAGATCATTTATAGTCACTCATGCCTAGAAAAGCCTTATTACTCGGTTTAAATGCCTTTATAATCCCATTATTGAATTTATTTTGAATTTTTTTTACATTTTTTGATTAAAACATATTGTAATTGACTGTTTGCCTCGGGAAACTTGGAGCGAAAGCCATCCATAGTCAAGAAAAGTTCATTTATAGTCACTTATGCCTAGCAAAGCCTTATTACTCGGTTTAAATGCCTTTATAATCCCATTATTGAATTTATTTTGAATTGTTTTTACATTTTTTGATTATAACAGATTGTAATTGATTGTTTGCCTCGGGAAACATGGAGCGAAAGCCATCCATTGTCAAGAAAAGATCATTTATAGCCACTCATGCCTAGAAAAGCCTTATTACTCGGTTTAAACGCCTTTATAATCCCATTATTGAATTTATTTTGAATTGTTTTTACATTTTTTGATTAAAACAGATTGTAATTGATTGTTTGCCTCGGGAAACATGAAGCGAAAACCATCCATTGTCAAGAAAAGATCATTTATAGTCACTCATGCCTAGAAAAGCCTTATTACTCGGTTTAAATGCCTTTATAATCCCATTATTGAATTTATTTTGAATTTTTTTTACATTTTTTGATTAAAACAGACTGTAATTGATTGTTTTCCTCGGGAAACATGGAGCGAAAGCCATCCATAGTCAAGAAAAGATCATTTATAGTCACTCATGCCTAGAAAAGCCTTATTACTCGGTTAAAATGCCTTTATAATCCCATTATTGAATTTATTTTGAATTTTTTTTTACATTTTTGATTAAAACAGATTGTAATTGATTGTTTACCTCGGGAAACATGGAGCGAAAACTATCCATTGTCAAGAAAAGTTCATTTATAGACACTCATGCCTAGAAAAGCCTTATTACTCGGTTTAAATGCCTTTATAATCCCATTATTGAATTTCTTTTGAATTTTTTTTACATTTTTTGATTAAAACATATTGTAATTGATTGTTTGCCACGGGAAACATGGAGAGAAAGCCATCCATTGTCAAGAAAAGATCATTTATAGCCACTCATGCTTAGAAAAGCCTTATTACTCGGTTTTAATGCCTTTATAATCCCATTATTGAATTTATTTTGAATTGTTTTTACATTTTTTGATTAAAACAGGTTGTAATTGATTGTTTACCTCGGGAAACATGGAGCGAAAACCATCCATTGTCAAGAAAAGTTCATTTATAGTCACTCATGCCTAGAAAAGCCTTATTACTCGGTTTAAATGCCTTTATAATCCCATTATTGAAGTTATTTTGAATTGTTTTTATATTTTTTGATTAAAACAGATTGTAATTGATTGTTTGCCTTGGGAAACATGGAGCGAAAGCCATCCATCGTCAAGAAAAGTTCATTTATAGTCACTCATGCCTAGAAAAGCCTTAATACTCGTTTTAAATGCTTTTATAATCCCATTATTGAATTTATTTTAAATTTTTTTACATTTTTTGATTAAAACAGATTGTAATTGATTGTTTGCCTCGGGAAACATGGAGCGAAAGCCATCCATTGTCAAAAAAAGTTCAATTATAGTCACTCATGCCTAGAAAAGCCTTATTACTCGGTTTAAATGCCTTTATAATCCCATTATTGAATTTCTTTTGAATTTTTTTTACATTTTTTGATTAAAACAGATTGTAATTGATTGTTTGCCTCGGGAAACATGGAGCGAAAACCATCCATTGTCAAGAAAAGATCATTTATAGTCACTCATGCCTAGAAAAGCCTTATTACTCGGTTTAAATGCCTTTATAATCCCATTATTGAATTTATTTTAAATTTTTTTACATTTTTTGATTAAAACAGATTGTAATTGATTGTTTGCCTCGGGAAACATGGAGCGAAAGCCATCCATTGTCAAAAAAAGTTCAATTATAGTCACTCATGCCTAGAAAAGCCTTATTACTCGGTTTAAATGCCTTTATAATCCCATTATTGAATTTCTTTTGAATTTTTTTTACATTTTTTGATTAAAACAGATTGTAATTGATTGTTTGCCTTGGGAAACATGGAGCGAAAACCATCCATTGTCAAGAAAAGATCATTTATAGTCACTCATGCCTAGAAAAGCCTTATTACTCGGTTTAAATGCCTTTATAATCCCATTATTGAATTTATTTTAAATTTTTTTACATTTTTTGATTAAAACAGATTGTAATTGATTGTTTGCCTCGGGAAACATGGAGCGAAAGCCATCCATTGTCAAAAAAAGTTCAATTATAGTCACTCATGCCTAGAAAAGCCTTATTACTCGGTTTAAATGCCTTTATAATCCCATTATTGAATTTCTGTTGAATTTTTTTTACATTTTTTGATTAAAACAGATTGTAATTGATTGTTTGCCTCGGGAAACATGGAGCGAAAACCATCCATTGTCAAGAAAAGATCATTTATAGTCACTCATGCCTAGAAAAGCCTTATTACTCGGTTTAAATGCCTTTATAATCCCATTATTGAATTTATTTTGAATTTTTTTTACATTTTTTGATTAAAACAGATTGTAATTGATTGTTTACCTCGGGAAACATGGAGCGAAAGCCATCCATTGTCAAGAAAAGTTCATTTATAGTCACTCATGCCTAGAAAAGCCTTATTACTCGGTTTAAATGCCTTTATAATCCCATTATTGAAGTTATTTTGAATTGTTTTTATATTTTTTGATTAAAACAGATTGTAATTGATTGTTTGCCTTGGTAAACATGGAGCGAAAGCCATCCATCGTCAAGAAAAGTTCATTTATAGTCACTCATGCCTAGAAAAGCCTTAATACTCGTTTTAAATGCTTTTATAATCCCATAATTGAATTTGTTTTGAATTTTTTTTACATTTTTTGATTAAAACAGATTGTAATTGATTGTTTACCTCGGGAAACATGGAGAGAAAGCCATCCATTGTCAAGAAAAGATCATTTATAGTCACTCATGCCTAGAAAAGCCTTATTACTCGGTTTAAATGCCTTTATAATCCCATTATTGAATTTATTTTGAAATGTTTTTACATTTTTTGATTAAAACAGATTGTAATTGATTGTGTGCCTCGGGAAACATGGAGCGAAAGCCATCCATTGTCAAGAAAAGATCATTTATAGCCACTCATGCCTAGAAAAGCCTTATTACTCGGTTTAAATGCCTTTATAATCCCATTATTGAATTTATTTTGAATTTTTTTTACATTTTTGATTAAAACAGATTGTAATTGATTGTTTACCTCGGGAAACATGGAGCGAAAACCATCCATTGTCAAGAAAAGATCATTTATAGCCACTCATGCCTAGAAAAGCCTTATTACTCGGTTTAAATGCCTTTATAATCCCATTATTGAATTTATTTTGAATTGTTTTTACATTTTTTGATTAAAACAGATTGTAATTGATTGTTTGCCTCGGGAAACATGAAGCGAAAACCATCCATTGTCAAGAAAAGATCATTTATAGTCACTCATGCCTAGAAAAGCCTTATTACTCGGTTTAAATGCCTTTATAATCCCATTATTGAATTTATTTTGAATTGTTTTTACATATTTTGATTAAAACAGATTGTAATTGATTGTTTGCCTCAGGAAACATGGAGCGAAAGCCATCCATTGTCAAGAAAAGATCATTTATAGTCACTCATGCCTAGAAAAGCCTTATTACTCGGTTTAAATGCCTTTATAATCCCATTATTGAATTTATTTTAAATTTTTTTACATTTTTTGATTAAAACAGATTGTAATTGATTGTTTGCCTCGGGAAACATGAAGCGAAAGCCATCCATTGTCAAGAAAAGATCATTTATAGCCACTCATGCCTAGAAAAGCCTTATTACTCGGTTTAAATGCCTTTATAATCCCATTATTGAATTTATTTTGAATTGTTTTTACATTTTTTCATTAAAACAGATTGTAATTGATTGTTTGCCTCGGGAAACATGGAGCAAAAGCCATCCATTGTCAAGAAAAGATCATTTATAGTCACTCATGCCTAGAAAAGCCTTATTTCTCGGTTTAAATGCCTTTATAATCCCATTATTGAATTTATTTTGAATTTTTTTTACATTTTTTGACTAAAACAGATTGTAATTGATTGTTTACCTCGGGAAACATGGAGCGAAAGCCATCCATTGTCAAGAAAAGTTCATTTATAGTTACTTATGCCTAGCAAAGCCTTATTACTCGGTTTAAATGCCTTTATAATCCCATTATTGAATTTATTTTGAATTGTTTTTATATTTTTTGATTAAAACAGATTGTAATTGATTGTTTGCCGTGGGAAACATGGAGCGAAAGCCATCCATTGTCAAGAAAAGATCATTTATAGCCACTCATGCCTAGAAAAGCCTTATTACTCGGTTTAAATGCCTTTATAATCCCATTATTGAATTTATTTTGAATTGTTTTTATATTTTTTGACTAAAACATATTGTAATTGATTGTTTTCCGTGGGAAACATGGAGCGAAAGCCATCCATTGTCAAGAAAAGATCATTTATAGTCACTCATGAGTAGAAAAGCCTTATTACTCGGTTTAAATGCCTTTATAATCCCATTATTGAATTTATTTTGAATTTTTTTTACATTTTTTGATTAAAACAGATTGTAATTGATTGTTTGCCTCGGGAAATATGGAGCGAAAGCCATCCATTGTCAAGAAAAGATCATTTACAGTCACTCATGCCTAGAAAAGCTTTATTACTCGGTTTAAATGCCTTTATAATCCCATTATTGAATTTATTTTGAATTTTTTTTTACATTTTTGATTAAAACAGATTGTAATTGATTGTTTACCTCGGGAAACATGGAGCGAAAACCATCCATTGTCAAGAAAAGATCATTTATAGCCACTCATGCCTAGAAAAGCCTTATTACTCGGTTTAAATGCCTTTATAATCCCATTATTGAATTTATTTTGAATTGTTTTTACATTTTTTGATTAAAACAGATTGTAATTGATTGTTTGCCTCGGGAAACATGAAGCGAAAACCATCCATTGTCAAGAAAAGATCATTTATAGTCACTCATGCCTAGAAAAGCCTTATTACTCGGTTTAAATGCCTTTATAATCCCATTATTGAATTTATTTTGAATTGTTTTTACATTTTTTCATTAAAACAGATTGTAATTGATTGTTTGCCTCAGGAAACATGGAGCGAAAGCCATCCATTGTCAAGAAAAGATCATTTATAGTCACTCATGCCTAGAAAAGCCTTATTACTCGTTTTAAATGCCTTTATAATCCCATTATTGAATTTATTTTGAATTTTTTTTACATTTTTTGATTAAAACAGATTGTAATTGATTGTTTACCTCGGGAAACATGGAGCGAAAGCCATCCATAGTCAAGAAAAGATCATTTATAGTCACTCATGCCTAGAAAAGCCTTATTACTCGGTTTAAATGCCTTTGTAATCCCATTATTGAATTTATTTTGAATTTTTTTTTACACTTTCGATTAAAACAGATTGTAATTGATTGTTTACCTCGGGAAACATGGAGCGAAAACCATCCATTGTCAAGAAAAGATCATTTATAGACACTCATGCCTAGAAAAGCCTTATTACTCGGTTTAAATGCCTTTATAATCCCATTATTGAATTTCTTTTGAATTTTTTTTACATTTTTTGATTAAAACAGATTGTAATTGATTGTTTGCCACGGGAAACATGGAGAGAAAGCCATCCATTGTCAAGAAAAGATCATTTATAGCCACTCATGCCTAGAAAAGCCTTATTACTCGGTTTAAATGCCTTTATAATCCCATTATTGAATTTATTTTGAATTGTTTTTACATTTTTTGATTAAAACAGGTTGTAATTGATTGTTTGCCTCGGGAAACATGGAGCGAAAACCATCAATTGTCAAGAAAAGATCATTTATAGTCACTCATGCCTAGAAAAGCCTTATTACTCGTTTTAAATGCCTTTATAATCCCATTATTGAATTTGTTTTGAATTTTTTTTACATTTTTTAATTTAAACAGATTGTAATTGATTGTGTGCCTCGGGAAACATGGAGCGAAAGCCATCCATTGTCAAGAAAAGATCATTTATAGTCACTCATGCCTAGAAAAGACTTATTACTCGGTTTAAATGCCTTTATAATCCCATTATTGAATTTATTTTGAATTGTTTTTACATTTTTTGATTTAAACAGATTGTAATTGATTGTGTGCCTCGGGAAACATGGAGCGAAAGCCATCCTTTGTCAAGAAAAGATCATTTATAGTCACTCATGCCTAGAAAAGACTTATTACTCGGTTTAAATGCCTTTATAATCCCATTATTGAATTTATTTTGAATTATTTTTACATTTTTTGATTAAAACAGATTGTAATTGATTGTTTGCCTTCGGAAACACGGAGCGAAAGCGTCCATTGTCAAGAAAAGATCATTTATAGTCACTCATGCCTAGAAAAGCCTTATTACTCGGTTTAAATGCCTTTATAATCCCATTATTGAATTTATTTTGAATTTTTTTTACATTTTTTGACTAAAACAGATTGTAATTGATTGTTTACCTCGGGAAACATGGAGCGAAAGCCATCCATAGTCAAGAAAAGTTCATTTATAGTTACTTATGCCTAGCAAAGCCTTATTACTCGGTTTAAATGCCTTTATAATCCCATTATTGAATTTATTTTGAATTGTTTTTATATTTTTTGATTAAAACAGATTGTAATTGATTGTTTGCCGTGGGAAACATGGAGCGAAAGCCATCCATTGTCAAGAAAAGATCATTTATAGTCACTCATGCCTAGAAAAGCCTTATTACTCGGTTTAAATGCCTTTATAATCCCATTATTGAAGTTATTTTGAATTGTTTTTATATTTTTTGATTAAAACAGATTGTAATTGATTGTTTGCCTCGGGAAACATGGAGCGAAAGCCATCCATTGTCAAGAAAAGATCATTTATAGCCACTCATGCCTAGAAAAGCCTTATTACTCGGTTTAAATGCCTTTATAATCCCATTATTGAATTTATTTTGAATTGTTTTTTCATTTTTTGATTAAAACAGATTGTAATTGATTGTTTGCCTCGGGAAACATGGAGCGAAAGCCATCCATTGTCAAGAAAAGATCATTTATAGCCACTCATGCCTAGAAAAGCCTTATTACTAAGGTTTAAATGCCTTTATAATCCCATTATTGAATTTATTTTGAATTGTTTTTATATTTTTTGATTAAAACAGATTGTAATTGATTGTTTGCCGTGGGAAACATGGAGCGAAAGCCATCCATTGTCAAGAAAAGATCATTTATAGTCACTCATGCCTAGAAAAGCCTTATTACTCGGTTTAAATGCCTTTATAATCCCATTATTGAAGTTATTTTGAATTGTTTTTATATTTTTTGATTAAAACAGATTGTAATTGATTGTTTGCCTCGGGAAACATGGAGCGAAAGCCATCCATTGTCAAGAAAAGATCATTTATAGCCACTCATGCCTAGAAAAGCCTTATTACTCGGTTTAAATGCCTTTATAATCCCATTATTGAATTTATTTTGAATTGTTTTTACATTTTTTGATTAAAACAGATTGTAATTGATTGTTTGCCTCGGGAAAGATGGAGCGAAAGCCATCCATTGTCAAGAAAAGATCATTTATAGTCACTCATGCCTAGAAAAGACTTATTACTCGGTTTAAATGCCTTTATCATCCCATTATTGAATTTATTTTGAATTGTTTTTACATTTTTTGATTAAAATAGATTGTAATTGATTGTTTGCCTTCGGAAACACGGAGCGAAAGCCGTCCATTGTCAAGAAAAGATCATTTATAGTCACTCATGCCTAGAAAAGCCTTATTACTCGGTTTAAATGCCTTTATAATCCCATTATTGAATTTCTCTTGAATTGTTTTTACATTTTTTGATTAAAACAGATTGTAATTGATTGTTTGCCTCGGGAAACATGGAGCGAAAACCATCCATTGTCAAGAAAAGATCATTTATAGTCACTCATGCCTAGAAAAGCCTTATTACTCGGTTTAAATGCCTTTATAATCCCATTATTGAATTTATTTTGAATTTTTTTTACATTTTTTGATTAAAACAGATTGTAATTGATTGTTTACCTCGGGAAACTTGGAGCGAAAGCCATCCATATTCAAGAAAAGTTCATTTATAGTCACTTATGCCTAGCAAAGCCTTATTACTCGGTTTAAATGCCTTTATAATCCCATTATTGAATTTATTTTGAATTGTTTTTATATTTTTTGATTAAAACAGATTGTAATTGATTGTTTGCCGTGGGAAACATGGAGCGAAAGCCATCCATTGTCAAGAAAAGATCATTTATAGCCACTCATGCCTAGAAAAGCCTTATTACTCGGTTTAAATGCCTTTATAATCCCATTATTGAATTTATTTTGAATTGTTTTTATATTTTTTGATTAAAACAGATTGTAATTGATTGTTTGCCGTGGGAAACATGGAACGAAAGCCATCCATTGTCAAGAAAAGATCATTTATAGTCGCTCATGCCTAGAAAAGCCTTATTACTCGGTTTAAATGCCTTTATAATCCCATTATTGAATTTATTTTGATTTTTTTTTACATTTTTTGATTAAAACAGATTGTAATTGATTGTTTGCCTTGGGAAATATGGAGCGAAAGCCATCCATTGTCAAGAAAAGGTCATTTATAGTCACTCATGCCTAGAAAAGCCTTATTACTCGGTTTAAATGCCTTTATAATCCCATTATTGAATTTATTTTGAATTGTTTTTATATTTTTTGATTAAAACAGATTGTAATTGATTGTTTACCGTGGAAAACATGGAGCGAAAGCCATCCATTGTCAAGAAAACATCGTTTATAGTCACTCATGCCTAGAAAAGCCTTATTACTCGCTTTAAATGCCTTTATAATCCCATTATTGAAGTTATTTTGAATTGTTTTTACATTTTTTGATTAAAACAGATTGTAATTGATTGTTTGCCTCGGGAAACATGGGGCGAAAGCCATCCATTGTCAAGAAAAAGTTCATTTATAGTCAATCATGCCTAGAAAAGCCTTATTACTCGGTTTAAATGCCTTTATAATCCCATTATTGAATTTATTTTGAATTGTTTTTACATTTTTTGATTAAAACAGATTGTAATTGATTGTTTGCCTCGGGAAACATGGAGCGAAAACCATCCATTGTCAAGAAAAGATCATTTATAGTCACTCATGCCTAGAAAAGCCTTATTACTCGGTTTAAATGCCTTTATAATCCCATTATTGAATTTATTTTGAATTGTTTTTACATTTTTTGATTAAAACAGATTGTAATTGATTGTTTGCCTCGGGAAACATGGAGCGAAAGCCATCCATTGTCAAGAGAAGATCATTTATAGCCACCCATGCCTAGAAAAGCCTTATTACTAGGGTTTAAATGCCTTTATAATCCCATTATTGAATTTATTTTGAATTGTTTTTATATTTTTTGATTAAAACAGATTGTAATTGATTGTTTGTCGTGGGAAACATGGAGCGAAAGCCATCTATTGTCAAGAAAAGATCATTTATAGTCACTCATGCCTAGAAAAGCCTTATTACTCGGTTTAAATGCCTTTATAATCCCATTATTGAAGTTATTTTGAAATGTTTTTATATTTTTTGATTAAAACAGATTGTAATTGATTGTTTGCCTCGGGAAACATGGAGCGAAAGCCATCCATTGTCAAGAAAAGATCATTTATAGTCACTCATGCCTAGAAAAGCCTTATTACTAGGGTTTAAATGCCTTTATAATCCCATTATTGAATTTATTTTGAATTGTTTTTACATTTTTTGATTAAAACAGATTGTAATTGATTGTTTGCCTCGGGAAACATGGAGCGAAAGCCATCCATTGTCAAGAAAAGATCATTTATAGCCACTCATGCCTAGAAAAGCCTTATTACTAGGGTTTAAATGCCTTTATAATCCCATTATTGAATTTATTTTGAATTTTTTTTACATTTTTTGATTAAAACATAGTTTAATCGATTGTTTGCCTCGGGAATCATGGAGAAAAACCCATCCATTGTCAAGAATAGATCATTTATAGTCACTTATGCCTAGAAAAGCCTTATTACTAGGTTTAAAAGCTTTTATAATCCCATTATTGAAGTTATTTTGAATTGTTTTTACATTTTATGATTAAAGCAGATTGTAATTGATTGTTTGCCTCGGGAAACATGGAGCGAAAGCCATCCATTGTCAAGAAAAGATCATTTATAGCCTCTCATGCCTAGAAAAACCTTATTACTCGGTTTAAATGCCTTTATAATCCCGTTATTGAATTTATTTTGAATTTTTTTTACTTTTTTTGATTAAAACATATTGTAATTAATTGTTTGCCTAGGGAAACATGGAGCAAAACCCATCCATTGTCAAGAATAGATCATTTATAGTCACTCATGCCTAGAAAAGCCTTATTACTCGGTTTAAATGCTTTTATAATCCCATTATTGAGTTTATTTTGAATTGTTTTTACATTTTTTGATTAAAACAGATTGTAATTGATTGTTTGCCTCGGGAAACATGGAGCGAAAGCCATCCATTGTCAAGAAAAAGTTCATTTATAGTCACTCATGCCTAGAAAAGCCTTATTACTCGGTTTAAATGCCTTTATAATCCCATTATTGAATTTATTTTGAATTGTTTTTACATTTTTTGATTAAAACAGATTGTGATTGATTGTTTGCCTCGGGAAACATGGAGCGAAAACCATCCATTGTCAAGAAAAGATCATTTATAGTCACTCATGCCTAGAAAAGCCTTATTACTCGGTTTAAATGCCTTTATAATCCCATTATTGAATTTATTTTGAATTGTTTTTACATTTTTTGATTAAAACAGATTGTAATTGATTGTTTGCCTCGGGAAAGATGGAGCGAAAGCCATCCATTGTCAAGAAAAGATCATTTATAGTCACTCATGCCTAGAAAAGACTTATTACTCGGTTTAAATGCCTTTATCATCCCATTATTGAATTTATTTTGAATTGTTTTTACATTTTTTGATTAAAATAGATTGTAATTGATTGTTTGCCTTCGGAAACACGGAGCGAAAGCCGTCCATTGTCAAGAAAAGATCATTTATAGTCACTCATGCCTAGAAAAGCCTTATTACTCGGTTTAAATGCCTTTATAATCCCATTATTGAATTTCTCTTGAATTGTTTTTACATTTTTTGATTAAAACAGATTGTAATTGATTGTTTGCCTCGGGAAACATGGAGCGAAAACCATCCATTGTCAAGAAAAGATCATTTATAGTCACTCATGCCTAGAAAAGCCTTATTACTCGGTTTAAATGCCTTTATAATCCCATTATTGAATTTATTTTGAATTTTTTTTACATTTTTTGATTAAAACAGATTGTAATTGATTGTTTACCTCGGGAAACTTGGAGCGAAAGCCATCCATATTCAAGAAAAGTTCATTTATAGTCACTTATGCCTAGCAAAGCCTTATTACTCGGTTTAAATGCCTTTATAATCCCATTATTGAATTTATTTTGAATTGTTTTTATATTTTTTGATTAAAACAGATTGTAATTGATTGTTTGCCGTGGGAAACATGGAGCGAAAGCCATCCATTGTCAAGAAAAGATCATTTATAGCCACTCATGCCTAGAAAAGCCTTATTACTCGGTTTAAATGCCTTTATAATCCCATTATTGAATTTATTTTGAATTGTTTTTATATTTTTTGATTAAAACAGATTGTAATTGATTGTTTGCCGTGGGAAACATGGAACGAAAGCCATCCATTGTCAAGAAAAGATCATTTATAGTCGCTCATGCCTAGAAAAGCCTTATTACTCGGTTTAAATGCCTTTATAATCCCATTATTGAATTTATTTTGATTTTTTTTTACATTTTTTGATTAAAACAGATTGTAATTGATTGTTTGCCTTGGGAAATATGGAGCGAAAGCCATCCATTGTCAAGAAAAGGTCATTTATAGTCACTCATGCCTAGAAAAGCCTTATTACTCGGTTTAAATGCCTTTATAATCCCATTATTGAATTTATTTTGAATTGTTTTTATATTTTTTGATTAAAACAGATTGTAATTGATTGTTTACCGTGGAAAACATGGAGCGAAAGCCATCCATTGTCAAGAAAACATCGTTTATAGTCACTCATGCCTAGAAAAGCCTTATTACTCGCTTTAAATGCCTTTATAATCCCATTATTGAAGTTATTTTGAATTGTTTTTACATTTTTTGATTAAAACAGATTGTAATTGATTGTTTGCCTCGGGAAACATGGGGCGAAAGCCATCCATTGTCAAGAAAAAGTTCATTTATAGTCAATCATGCCTAGAAAAGCCTTATTACTCGGTTTAAATGCCTTTATAATCCCATTATTGAATTTATTTTGAATTGTTTTTACATTTTTTGATTAAAACAGATTGTAATTGATTGTTTGCCTCGGGAAACATGGAGCGAAAACCATCCATTGTCAAGAAAAGATCATTTATAGTCACTCATGCCTAGAAAAGCCTTATTACTCGGTTTAAATGCCTTTATAATCCCATTATTGAATTTATTTTGAATTGTTTTTACATTTTTTGATTAAAACAGATTGTAATTGATTGTTTGCCTCGGGAAACATGGAGCGAAAGCCATCCATTGTCAAGAGAAGATCATTTATAGCCACCCATGCCTAGAAAAGCCTTATTACTAGGGTTTAAATGCCTTTATAATCCCATTATTGAATTTATTTTGAATTGTTTTTATATTTTTTGATTAAAACAGATTGTAATTGATTGTTTGTCGTGGGAAACATGGAGCGAAAGCCATCTATTGTCAAGAAAAGATCATTTATAGTCACTCATGCCTAGAAAAGCCTTATTACTCGGTTTAAATGCCTTTATAATCCCATTATTGAAGTTATTTTGAAATGTTTTTATATTTTTTGATTAAAACAGATTGTAATTGATTGTTTGCCTCGGGAAACATGGAGCGAAAGCCATCCATTGTCAAGAAAAGATCATTTATAGTCACTCATGCCTAGAAAAGCCTTATTACTCGGTTTAAATGCCTTTATAATCCCATTATTGAATTTATTTTGAATTGTTTTTACATTTTTTGATTAAAACAGATTGTAATTGATTGTTTGCCTCGAGAAACATGGAGCGAAAGCCATCCATTCTGAAGAAAAGATCATTTATAGCCACTCATGCCTAGAAAAGCCTTATTACTAGGGTTTAAATGCCTTTATAATCCCATTATTGAATTTATTTTGAATTGTTTTTATATTTTTTGATTAAAACAGATTGTAATTGATTGTTTGCCGTGGGAAACATGGAGCGAAAGCCATCCATTGTCAAGAAAAGATCATTTATAGTCACTCATGCCTAGAAAAGCCTTATTACTCGGTTTAAATGATTTTATAATCCCATTATTGAAGTTATTTTGAATTGTTGTTATATTTTTTGATTAAAACAGATTGTAATTGATTGTTTGCCTCGGGAAACATGGAGCGAAAGCCATCCATTTTCAAGAAAAGATCATTTATAGCCACTCATGCCTAGAAAAGCCTTATTACTCGGTTTAAATGCCTTTATAATCCCATTATTGAAGTTATTTTGAATTGTTTTTATATTTTTTGATTAAAACAGATTGTAATTGATTGTTTGCCTCGGGAAATATGGAGCGAAAGCCATCCATTGTCAAGAAAAGATCATTTATAGTCACTCATGCCTAGAAAAGCCTTATTACTCGGTTTAAATGCCTTTATAATCCCATTATTGAAGTTATTTTGAATTGTTTTTATATTTTTTGATTAAAACAGATTGTAATTGATTGTTTGCCTCGGGAAACATGGAGCGAAAGCCATCCATTGTCAAGAAAAGATCATTTATAGCCACTCATGCCTAGAAAAGCCTTATTACTCGGTTTAAATGCCTTTATAATCCCATTATTGAATTTATTTTGAATTGTTTTTACATATTTTGATTAAAACAGATTGTAATTGATTGTTTGCCTCGGGAAACATGGAGCGAAAACCATCCATTGTCAAGAAAAGATCATTTATAGTCACTCATGCCTAGAAAAGCCTTATTACTCGGTTTAAATGCCTTTATAAACCCATTATTGAATTTATTTTGAATTTTTTTTACATTTTTTGATTAAAACAGATTGTAATTGATTGTTTACCTTGGGAAACTTGGAGCGAAAGCCATCCATATTCAAGAAAAGTTCATTTATAGTCACTTATGCCTAGCAAAGCCTTATTACTCGGTTTAAATGCCTTTATAATCCCATTATTGAATTTATTTTGAATTGTTTTTATATTTTTTGATTAAAACAGATTGTAATTGATTTTTTGCCGTGGGAAACATGGAGCGAAAGCCATCCATTGTCAAGAAAAGATCATTTATAGCCACTCATGCCTAGAAAAGCCTTATTACTAGGGCTTAAATGCCTTTATAATCCCATTATTGAATTTATTTTGAATTGTTTTTATATTTTTTGATTAAAACAGATTGTAATTGATTGTTTGCCGTGGGAAACATGGAACGAAAGCCATCCATTGTCAAGAAAAGATCATTTATAGTCGCTCATGCCTAGAAAAGCCTTATTACTCGGTTTAAATGCCTTTATAATCCCATTATTGAATTTATTTTGAATTTTTTTTACATTTTTTGATTAAAACAGATTGTAATTGATTGTTTGCCTTGGGAAATATGGAGCGAAAGCCATCCATTGTCAAGAAAAGGTCATTTATAGTCACTCATGCCTAGAAAAGCCTTATTACTCGGTTTAAATGCCTTTATAATCCCATTATTGAATTTATTTTGAATTATTTTTATATTTTTTGATTAAAACAGATTGTAATTGATTGTTTACCGTGGGAAACATGGAGCGAAAGCCATCCATTGTCAAGAAAAGATCGTTTATAGTCACTCATGCCTAGAAAAGCCTTATTACTCGGTTTAAATGCCTTTATAATCCCATTATTGAAGTTATTTTGAATTGTTTTTATATTTTTTGATTAAAACAGATTGTAATTGATTGTTTGCCTCGGGAAACAAGGAGCGAAAGCCATCCATTGTCAAGAAAAGATCATTTATAGTCACTCATGCCTAGAAAAGCCTTATTACTCGGTTTAAATGCCTTTATAATCCCATTATTGAAGTTATTTTGAATTGTTTTTACATTTTTTGATTAAAACAGATTGTAATTGATTGTTTACCTCGGGAAACATGGAGTGAAAGCCATCCATAGTCAAGAAAAGTTCATTTATAGTCACTCATGCCTAGAAAAGCCTTATTACTCGGTTTAAATGCCTTTATAATCCCATTATTGAATTTATTTTGAATTGTTTTTACATTTTTTGATTAAAACAGATTGTAATTGATTGTTTACCTCGGGAAACATGGAGCGAAAGCCATCCATTGTCAAGAAAAGATCATTTATAGTCACTCATGCCTAGAAAAGCCTTATTACTTAATTTAAATGCCTTTATAATCCCATTATTGAATTTATTTTGAATTGTTTTTACATTTTTGATTAAAACAGATTATAATTGATTGTTTGCCTCGTGAAATATGGAGCGAAAGCCATCCATTGTCAAGAAAAGATCATTTATAGTCCCGCATGCCTAGAAAAGCCTTATTACTCGGTTTAAATGCCTTTATAATCCCATTATTGAATTTATTTTGAATTTTTTTTACATTTTTTGATTAAAACAGATTGTAATTGATTGTTTACCTCGGGAAACATGGAGCGAAAGCCATCCATAGTCAAGAAAAGTTCATTTATAGTCACTTATGCCTAGCAAAGCCTTATTACTCGGTTTAAATGCCTTTATAATCCCATTATTGAATTTCTCTTGAATTGTTTTTACATTTTTTGATTAAAACAGATTGTAATTGATTGTTTGCCTCGGGAAACATGGAGCGAAAAGCATCCATTATCAAGAAAAGATTATTTATAGTCACTCATGCCTAGAAAAGCCTTATTGCTCGGTTTAAATGCCTTTATAATCCCATTATTGAATATATTTTGAATTCTTTTTACATTTTTTGATTAAAACAGATTGTAATTGATTGTTTGCCTCGGGAAACATGGAGCGAAAGCCATCCATTGTCAAGAAAAGATCATTTATAGCCACTCATGCCTAGACAAGCCTTATTACTCAGTTTAAATGCCTTTATAATCCCATTATTGAATTTATTTTGAATTGTTTTTACATTTTTTGATTAAAACAGATTGTAATTGATTGTTTGCCTCGGGAAACATGGAGCGAAAACCATCCATTGTCAAGAAAAGATCATTTATAGTCACTCATGCCTAGAAAAGCCTTATTACTCGGTTTAAATGCCTTTATAATCCCATTATTGAATTTATTTTGAATTGTTTTTACATTTTTTGATTAAAACAGATTGTAATTGATTGTTTGCCTCGGGAAACATGGAGCGAAAGCCATCCATTGTCAAGAAAAGATCATTTATAGCCACTCATGCCTAGAAAAGCCTTATTACTAGGGTTTAAATGCCTTTATAATCCCATTATTGAATTTATTTTGAATTTTTTTTATATTTTTTGATTAAAACATAGTTTAATCGATTGTTTGCCTCGGGAAACATGGAGAAAAACCCATCCATTGTCAAGAATAGATCATTTATAGTCACTTATGCCTAGAAAAGCCTTACTACTAGGTTTAAAAGCTTTTATAATCCCATTATTGAAGTTATTTTGAATTGTTTTTACATTTTATGATTAAAGCAGATTGTAATTGATTGTTTGCCTCGGGAAACATGGAGCGAAAGCCATCCATTGTCCAGAAAAGATCATTTATAGCCTCTAATGCCTAGAAAAACCTTATTACTCGGTTTAAATGCCTTTATAATCCCGTTATTGAATTTATTTTGAATTTTTTTTACTTTTTTTGATTAAAACATATTGTAATTAATTGTTTGCCTAGGGAAACATGGAGCAAAACCCATCCATTGTCAAGAATAGATCATTTATAGTCACTCATGCCTAGAAAAGCCTTATTACTCGGTTTAAATGCTTTTATAATCCCATTATTGAGTTTATTTTGAATTGTTTTTACATTTTTTGATTAAAACAGATTGTAATTGATTGTTTGCCTCGGGAAACATGGAGCGAAAGCCATCCATTGTCAAGAAAAAGTTCATTTATAGTCACTCATGCCTAGAAAAGCCTTATTACTCGGTTTAAATGCCTTTATAATCCCATTATTGAATTTATTTTGAATTGTTTTTACATTTTTTGATTAAAACATATTGTGATTGATTGTTTGCCTCGGGAAACATGGAGCGAAAACCATCCATTGTCAAGAAAAGATCATTTATAGTCACTCATGCCTAGAAAAGCCTTATTACTCGGTTTAAATGCCTTTATAATCCCATTATTGAATTTATTTTGAATTGTTTTTACATTTTTTGATTAAAACAGATTGTAATTGATTGTTTGCCTCGGGAAAGATGGAGCGAAAGCCATCCATTGTCAAGAAAAGATCATTTATAGTCACTCATGCCTAGAAAAGACTTATTACTCGGTTTAAATGCCTTTATCATCCCATTATTGAATTTATTTTGAATTGTTTTTACATTTTTTGATTAAAACAGATTGTAATTGATTGTTTGCCTTCGGAAACACGGAGCGAAAGCCGTCCATTGTCAAGAAAAGATCATTTATAGTCACTCATGCCTAGAAAAGCCTTATTACTCGGTTTAAATGCCTTTATAATCCCATTATTGAATTTATT
The DNA here is from genome assembly GCF_053813885.1 of Theobroma cacao. Taxonomy (NCBI): domain Eukaryota; kingdom Viridiplantae; phylum Streptophyta; class Magnoliopsida; order Malvales; family Malvaceae; genus Theobroma; species Theobroma cacao. The sequence goes on along the minus strand of NC_142645.1, from coordinate 26,844,816 downwards.
TTGAATTGTTTTTACATTTTTTGATTAAAACAGATTGTAATTGATTGTTTGCCTCGGGAAACATGGAGCGAAAACCATCCATTATCAAGAAAAGATTATTTATAGTCACTCATGCCTAGAAAAGCCTTATTACTCGGTTTAAATGCCTTTATAATCCCATTATTGAATATATTTTGAATTCTTTTTACATTTTTTGATTAAAACATATTGTAATTGATTGTTTGCCTCGGGAAACATGGAGCGAAAACCATCCATTGTCAAGAAAAGATCATTTATAGCCACTCATGCCTAGACAAGCCTTATTACTCAGTTTAAATGCCTTTATAATCCCATTATTGAATTTATTTTGAATTGTTTTTACATTTTTTGATTAAAACATATTGTAATTGATTGTTTGCCTCGGGAAACATGGAGCGAAAACCATCCATTGTCAAGAAAAGATCATTTGTAGTCACTCATGCCTGGAAAAGCCTTATTACTCGGTTTAAATGCCTTTATAATCCCATTATTGAATTTATTTTGAATTGTTTTTACATTTTTTGATTAAAACAGATTGTAATTGATTGTTTGCCTCGGGAAACATGGAGCGAAAGCCATCCATTGTCAAGAAAAGATCATTTATAGCCACTCATGCCTAGAAAAGCCTTATTACTAGGGTTTAAATGCCTTTATAATCCCATTATTGAATTTATTTTGAATTTTTTTTACATTTTTTGATTAAAACATAGTTTAATCGATTGTTTGCCTCGGGAATCATGGAGAAAAACCCATCCATTGTCAAGAATAGATCATTTATAGTCACTTATGCCTAGAAAAGCCTTATTACTAGGTTTAAAAGCTTTTATAATCCCATTATTGAAGTTATTTTGAATTGTTTTTACATTTTATGATTAAAGCAGATTGTAATTGATTGTTTGCCTCGGGAAACATGGAGCGAAAGCCATCCATTGTCAAGAAAAGATCATTTATAGCCTCTCATGCCTAGAAAAACCTTATTACTCGGTTTAAATGCCTTTATAATCCCGTTATTGAATTTATTTTGAATTTTTTTTACTTTTTTTGATTAAAACATATTGTAATTAATTGTTTGCCTAGGGAAACATGGAGCAAAACCCATCCATTGTCAAGAATAGATCATTTATAGTCACTCATGCCTAGAAAAGCCTTATTACTCGGTTTAAATGCTTTTATAATCCCATTATTGAGTTTATTTTGAATTGTTTTTACATTTTTTGATTAAAACAGATTGTAATTGATTGTTTGCCTCGGGAAACATGGAGCGAAAGCCATCCATTGTCAAGAAAAAGTTCATTTATAGTCACTCATGCCTAGAAAAGCCTTATTACTCGGTTTAAATGCCTTTATAATCCCATTATTGAATTTATTTTGAATTGTTTTTACATTTTTTGATTAAAACAGATTGTGATTGATTGTTTGCCTCGGGAAACATGGAGCGAAAACCATCCATTGTCAAGAAAAGATCATTTATAGTCACTCATGCCTAGAAAAGCCTTATTACTCGGTTTAAATGCCTTTATAATCCCATTATTGAATTTATTTTGAATTGTTTTTACATTTTTTGATTAAAACAGATTGTAATTGATTGTTTGCCTCGGGAAAGATGGAGCGAAAGCCATCCATTGTCAAGAAAAGATCATTTATAGTCACTCATGCCTAGAAAAGACTTATTACTCGGTTTAAATGCCTTTATCATCCCATTATTGAATTTATTTTGAATTGTTTTTACATTTTTTGATTAAAATAGATTGTAATTGATTGTTTGCCTTCGGAAACACGGAGCGAAAGCCGTCCATTGTCAAGAAAAGATCATTTATAGTCACTCATGCCTAGAAAAGCCTTATTACTCGGTTTAAATGCCTTTATAATCCCATTATTGAATTTCTCTTGAATTGTTTTTACATTTTTTGATTAAAACAGATTGTAATTGATTGTTTGCCTCGGGAAACATGGAGCGAAAACCATCCATTGTCAAGAAAAGATCATTTATAGTCACTCATGCCTAGAAAAGCCTTATTACTCGGTTTAAATGCCTTTATAATCCCATTATTGAATTTATTTTGAATTTTTTTTACATTTTTTGATTAAAACAGATTGTAATTGATTGTTTACCTCGGGAAACTTGGAGCGAAAGCCATCCATATTCAAGAAAAGTTCATTTATAGTCACTTATGCCTAGCAAAGCCTTATTACTCGGTTTAAATGCCTTTATAATCCCATTATTGAATTTATTTTGAATTGTTTTTATATTTTTTGATTAAAACAGATTGTAATTGATTGTTTGCCGTGGGAAACATGGAGCGAAAGCCATCCATTGTCAAGAAAAGATCATTTATAGCCACTCATGCCTAGAAAAGCCTTATTACTCGGTTTAAATGCCTTTATAATCCCATTATTGAATTTATTTTGAATTGTTTTTATATTTTTTGATTAAAACAGATTGTAATTGATTGTTTGCCGTGGGAAACATGGAACGAAAGCCATCCATTGTCAAGAAAAGATCATTTATAGTCGCTCATGCCTAGAAAAGCCTTATTACTCGGTTTAAATGCCTTTATAATCCCATTATTGAATTTATTTTGATTTTTTTTTACATTTTTTGATTAAAACAGATTGTAATTGATTGTTTGCCTTGGGAAATATGGAGCGAAAGCCATCCATTGTCAAGAAAAGGTCATTTATAGTCACTCATGCCTAGAAAAGCCTTATTACTCGGTTTAAATGCCTTTATAATCCCATTATTGAATTTATTTTGAATTGTTTTTATATTTTTTGATTAAAACAGATTGTAATTGATTGTTTACCGTGGAAAACATGGAGCGAAAGCCATCCATTGTCAAGAAAACATCGTTTATAGTCACTCATGCCTAGAAAAGCCTTATTACTCGCTTTAAATGCCTTTATAATCCCATTATTGAAGTTATTTTGAATTGTTTTTACATTTTTTGATTAAAACAGATTGTAATTGATTGTTTGCCTCGGGAAACATGGGGCGAAAGCCATCCATTGTCAAGAAAAAGTTCATTTATAGTCAATCATGCCTAGAAAAGCCTTATTACTCGGTTTAAATGCCTTTATAATCCCATTATTGAATTTATTTTGAATTGTTTTTACATTTTTTGATTAAAACAGATTGTAATTGATTGTTTGCCTCGGGAAACATGGAGCGAAAACCATCCATTGTCAAGAAAAGATCATTTATAGTCACTCATGCCTAGAAAAGCCTTATTACTCGGTTTAAATGCCTTTATAATCCCATTATTGAATTTATTTTGAATTGTTTTTACATTTTTTGATTAAAACAGATTGTAATTGATTGTTTGCCTCGGGAAACATGGAGCGAAAGCCATCCATTGTCAAGAGAAGATCATTTATAGCCACCCATGCCTAGAAAAGCCTTATTACTAGGGTTTAAATGCCTTTATAATCCCATTATTGAATTTATTTTGAATTGTTTTTATATTTTTTGATTAAAACAGATTGTAATTGATTGTTTGTCGTGGGAAACATGGAGCGAAAGCCATCTATTGTCAAGAAAAGATCATTTATAGTCACTCATGCCTAGAAAAGCCTTATTACTCGGTTTAAATGCCTTTATAATCCCATTATTGAAGTTATTTTGAAATGTTTTTATATTTTTTGATTAAAACAGATTGTAATTGATTGTTTGCCTCGGGAAACATGGAGCGAAAGCCATCCATTGTCAAGAAAAGATCATTTATAGTCACTCATGCCTAGAAAAGCGTTATTACTCGGTTTAAATGCCTTTATAATCCCATTATTGAATTTATTTTGAATTGTTTTTACATTTTTTGATTAAAACAGATTGTAATTGATTGTTTGCCTCGGGAAACATGGAGCGAAAGCCATCCATTCTGAAGAAAAGATCATTTATAGCCACTCATGCCTAGAAAAGCCTTATTACTAGGGTTTAAATGCCTTTATAATCCCATTATTGAATTTATTTTGAATTGTTTTTATATTTTTTGATTAAAACAGATTGTAATTGATTGTTTGCCGTGGGAAACATGGAGCGAAAGCCATCCATTGTCAAGAAAAGATCATTTATAGTCACTCATGCCTAGAAAAGCCTTATTACTCGGTTTAAATGATTTTATAATCCCATTATTGAAGTTATTTTGAATTGTTGTTATATTTTTTGATTAAAACAGATTGTAATTGATTGTTTGCCTCGGGAAACATGGAGCGAAAGCCATCCATTGTCAAGAAAAGATCATTTATAGCCACTCATGCCTAGAAAAGCCTTATTACTCGGTTTAAATGCCTTTATAATCCCATTATTGAAGTTATTTTGAATTGTTTTTATATTTTTTGATTAAAACAGATTGTAATTGATTGTTTGCCTCGGGAAATATGGAGCGAAAGCCATCCATTGTCAAGAAAAGATCATTTATAGTCACTCATGCCTAGAAAAGCCTTATTACTCGGTTTAAATGCCTTTATAATCCCATTATTGAAGTTATTTTGAATTGTTTTTATATTTTTTGATTAAAACAGATTGTAATTGATTGTTTGCCTCGGGAAACATGGAGCGAAAGCCATCCATTGTCAAGAAAAGATCATTTATAGCCACTCATGCCTAGAAAAGCCTTATTACTCGGTTTAAATGCCTTTATAATCCCATTATTGAATTTATTTTGAATTGTTTTTACATATTTTGATTAAAACAGATTGTAATTGATTGTTTGCCTCGGGAAACATGGAGCGAAAACCATCCATTGTCAAGAAAAGATCATTTATAGTCACTCATGCCTAGAAAAGCCTTATTACTCGGTTTAAATGCCTTTATAAACCCATTATTGAATTTATTTTGAATTTTTTTTACATTTTTTGATTAAAACAGATTGTAATTGATTGTTTACCTTGGGAAACTTGGAGCGAAAGCCATCCATATTCAAGAAAAGTTCATTTATAGTCACTTATGCCTAGCAAAGCCTTATTACTCGGTTTAAATGCCTTTATAATCCCATTATTGAATTTATTTTGAATTGTTTTTATATTTTTTGATTAAAACAGATTGTAATTGATTTTTTGCCGTGGGAAACATGGAGCGAAAGCCATCCATTGTCAAGAAAAGATCATTTATAGCCACTCATGCCTAGAAAAGCCTTATTACTAGGGCTTAAATGCCTTTATAATCCCATTATTGAATTTATTTTGAATTGTTTTTATATTTTTTGATTAAAACAGATTGTAATTGATTGTTTGCCGTGGGAAACATGGAACGAAAGCCATCCATTGTCAAGAAAAGATCATTTATAGTCGCTCATGCCTAGAAAAGCCTTATTACTCGGTTTAAATGCCTTTATAATCCCATTATTGAATTTATTTTGAATTTTTTTTACATTTTTTGATTAAAACAGATTGTAATTGATTGTTTGCCTTGGGAAATATGGAGCGAAAGCCATCCATTGTCAAGAAAAGGTCATTTATAGTCACTCATGCCTAGAAAAGCCTTATTACTCGGTTTAAATGCCTTTATAATCCCATTATTGAATTTATTTTGAATTATTTTTATATTTTTTGATTAAAACAGATTGTAATTGATTGTTTACCGTGGGAAACATGGAGCGAAAGCCATCCATTGTCAAGAAAAGATCGTTTATAGTCACTCATGCCTAGAAAAGCCTTATTACTCGGTTTAAATGCCTTTATAATCCCATTATTGAAGTTATTTTGAATTGTTTTTATATTTTTTGATTAAAACAGATTGTAATTGATTGTTTGCCTCGGGAAACAAGGAGCGAAAGCCATCCATTGTCAAGAAAAGATCATTTATAGTCACTCATGCCTAGAAAAGCCTTATTACTCGGTTTAAATGCCTTTATAATCCCATTATTGAAGTTATTTTGAATTGTTTTTACATTTTTTGATTAAAACAGATTGTAATTGATTGTTTACCTCGGGAAACATGGAGTGAAAGCCATCCATAGTCAAGAAAAGTTCATTTATAGTCACTCATGCCTAGAAAAGCCTTATTACTCGGTTTAAATGCCTTTATAATCCCATTATTGAATTTATTTTGAATTGTTTTTACATTTTTTGATTAAAACAGATTGTAATTGATTGTTTACCTCGGGAAACATGGAGCGAAAGCCATCCATTGTCAAGAAAAGATCATTTATAGTCACTCATGCCTAGAAAAGCCTTATTACTTAATTTAAATGCCTTTATAATCCCATTATTGAATTTATTTTGAATTGTTTTTACATTTTTGATTAAAACAGATTATAATTGATTGTTTGCCTCGTGAAATATGGAGCGAAAGCCATCCATTGTCAAGAAAAGATCATTTATAGTCCCGCATGCCTAGAAAAGCCTTATTACTCGGTTTAAATGCCTTTATAATCCCATTATTGAATTTATTTTGAATTTTTTTTACATTTTTTGATTAAAACAGATTGTAATTGATTGTTTACCTCGGGAAACATGGAGCGAAAGCCATCCATAGTCAAGAAAAGTTCATTTATAGTCACTTATGCCTAGCAAAGCCTTATTACTCGGTTTAAATGCCTTTATAATCCCATTATTGAATTTATTTTGAATTTTTTTTACATTTTTTGATTAAAACATAGTTTAATTGATTGTTTGCCTCGGGAAACATGGAGCAAAACCCATCCATTGTGAAGAATAGATCATTTATAGTCCCTCATGCCTAGAAAAGCCTTATTACTAGGTTTAAAAGCTTTTATAATCCCATTATTGAAGTTATTTTGAATTGTTTTTACATTTTATGATTAAAGCAGATTGTAATTGATTGTTTGCCTCGGGAAACATGGAGCGAAAGCCATCCATTGTCAAGAAAAGATCATTTATAGTCACTCATGCCTAGAAAAGCCTTATTACTTAATTTAAATGCCTTTATAATCCCATTATTGAATTTATTTTGAATTGTTTTTACATTTTTGATTAAAACAGATTATAATTGATTGTTTGCCTTGTGAAATATGGAGCGAAAGCCATCCATTGTCAAGAAAAGATCATTTATAGTCCCGCATGCCTAGAAAAGCCTTATTACTCGGTTTAAATGCCTTTATAATCTCATTATTGAATTTATTTTGAATTGTTTTTACATTTTTTGATTAAAACAGATTGTAATTGATTGTTTGCCTCGGGAAACATGGAGCGAAAGCCATCCATTGTCAAGAAAAGATCATTTATAGCCACTCATGCCTAGAAAAGCCTTATTACTCGGTTTAAATGCCTTTATAATCCCATTATTGAATTTATTTTGAATTGTTTTTACATTTTTTGATTAAAACAGATTGTAATTGATTGTTTGTCTCGGGAAACATGGAGCGAAAGCCATCCATTGTCAAGAAAAGATCATTTATAGCCACTCATGCCTAGAAAAGCCTTATTACTAGGGTTTAAATGCCTTTATAATCCCATTATTGAATTTATTTTGAATTGTTTTTATATTTTTTGATTAAAACAGATTGTAATTGATTGTTTGCCGTGGGAAACATGGAGCGAAAGCCATCCATTGTCAAGAAAAGATCATTTATAGTCACTCATGCCTAGAAAAGCCTTATTACTCGGTTTAAATGCCTTTATAATCCCATTATTGAATTTATTTTGAATTGTTTTTATATTTTTTGATTAAAACAGATTATAATTGATTGTTTGCCTCGTGAAATATGGAGCGAAAGCCATCCATTGTCAAGAAAAGATCATTTATAGTCCCGCATGCCTAGAAAAGCCTTATTACTCGGTTTAAATGCCTTTATAATCCCATTATTGAATTTATTTTGAATTGTTTTTACATTTTTGATTAAAACAGATTATAATTGATTGTTTGCCTCGTGAAATATGGAGCGAAAGCCATCCATTGTCAAGAAAAGATCATTTATAGTCCCGCATGCCTAGAAAAGCCTTATTACTCGGTTTAAATGCCTTTATAATCTCATTATTGAATTTATTTTGAATTGTTTTTACATTTTTTGATTAAAACAGATTGTAATTGATTGTTTGCCTCGGGAAACATGGAGCGAAAGCCATCCATTGTCAAGAAAAGATCATTTATAGCCACTCATGCCTAGAAAAGCCTTATTACTCGGTTTAAATGCCTTTATAATCCCATTATTGAAGTTATTTTGAATTGTTTTTACATTTTTTGATTAAAACAGATTGTAATTGATTGTTTGCCTCGGGAAACATGGAGCGAAAACCATCCATTATCAAGAAAAGATTATTTATAGTCACTCATGCCTAGAAAAGCCTTATTACTCGGTTTAAATGCCTTTATAATCCCATTATTGAATATATTTTGAATTCTTTTTACATTTTTTGATTAAAACAGATTGTAATTGATTGTTTGCCTCGGGAAATATGGAGCGAAAGCCATCCATTGTCAAGAAAAGATCATTTATAGCCATTCATGCCTAGAAAAACCTTATTACTCGGTTTAAATGCCTTTATAATCCCATTATTGAATTTATTTTGAATTGTTTTTATATTTTTTGATTAAAACAGATTGTAATTGATTGTTTGCCTCGGGAAACATGGAGCGAAAGCCATCCATTGTCAAGAAAAGACCATTTATACTCACTCATGCCTAGAAAAGCCTTATTACTCGGTTTAAATGCCTTTATAATCCCATTATTGAAGTTATTTTGAATTGTTTTTATATTTTTTGATTAAAACAGATTGTAATTGATTGTTTTCCTTGGGAAACATGGAGCGAAAGCCATCCATCGTCAAGAAAAGTTCATTTATAGTCACTCATGCCTAGAAAAGCCTTAATACTCGTTTTAAATGCTTTTATAATCCCATAATTGAATTTAATTTGAATCTTTTTACATTTTTTGATTAAAACAGATTCTAATTGATTGTTTGCCTCAGGAAACGTGGAGGGAAAGCCATCCATTGTCAAGAAAAGATCATTTATAGTCACTCATGCCTAGAAAAGCCTTATTACTTAGTTTAAATGCCTTTATAATCCCATTATTGAATTTATTTTGAATTGTTTTTACATTTTTGATTAAAACAGATTATAATTGATTGTTTGCCTCGTGAAATATGGAGCGAAAGCCATCCATTGTTAAGAAAAGATCATTTATAGTCCCTCATGCCTAGAAAAGCCTTATTACTCGGTTTAAATGCCTTTATAATCTCATTATTGAATTTCTTTTGAATTGTTTTTACATTTTTTGATTAAAACAGATTGTAATTGATTGTTTGCCTCGGGAAACATGGAGCGAAAACCATCCATTGTCAAGAAAAGATCATTTATAGCCACTCATGCCTAGACAAGCCTTATTACTCAGTTTAAATGCCTTTATAATCCCATTATTGAATTTATTTTGAATTGTTTTTACATTTTTTGATTAAAACAGATTGTAATTGATTGTTTGCCGTGGAAAACATGGAGCGAAAGCCATCCATTGTCAAGAAAAGATCATTTATAGTCACTCATGCCTAGAAAAGACTTATTACTCGGTTTAAATGCCTTTATCATCCCATTATTGAATTTATTTTGAATTGTTTTTACATTTTTTGATTAAAACAGATTGTAATTGATTGTTTGCCTTCGGAAACACGGAGCGAAAGCCGTCCATTGTCAAGAAAAGATCATTTATAGTCACTCATGCCTAGAAAAGCCTTATTACTCGGTTTAAATGCCTTTATAATCCCATTATTGAATTTCTCTTGAATTGTTTTTACATTTTTTGATTAAAACAGATTGTAATTGATTGTTTGCCTCGGGAAACATGGAGCGAAAAGCATCCATTATCAAGAAAAGATTATTTATAGTCACTCATGCCTAGAAAAGCCTTATTGCTCGGTTTAAATGCCTTTATAATCCCATTATTGAATATATTTTGAATTCTTTTTACATTTTTTGATTAAAACAGATTGTAATTGATTGTTTGCCTCGGGAAACATGGAGCGAAAGCCATCCATTGTCAAGAAAAGATCATTTATAGCCACTCATGCCTAGACAAGCCTTATTACTCAGTTTAAATGCCTTTATAATCCCATTATTGAATTTATTTTGAATTGTTTTTACATTTTTTGATTAAAACAGATTGTAATTGATTGTTTGCCTCGGGAAACATGGAGCGAAAACCATCCATTGTCAAGAAAAGATCATTTATAGTCACTCATGCCTAGAAAAGCCTTATTACTCGGTTTAAATGCCTTTATAATCCCATTATTGAATTTATTTTGAATTGTTTTTACATTTTTTGATTAAAACAGATTGTAATTGATTGTTTGCCTCGGGAAACATGGAGCGAAAGCCATCCATTGTCAAGAAAAGATCATTTATAGCCACTCATGCCTAGAAAAGCCTTATTACTAGGGTTTAAATGCCTTTATAATCCCATTATTGAATTTATTTTGAATTTTTTTTATATTTTTTGATTAAAACATAGTTTAATCGATTGTTTGCCTCGGGAAACATGGAGAAAAACCCATCCATTGTCAAGAATAGATCATTTATAGTCACTTATGCCTAGAAAAGCCTTACTACTAGGTTTAAAAGCTTTTATAATCCCATTATTGAAGTTATTTTGAATTGTTTTTACATTTTATGATTAAAGCAGATTGTAATTGATTGTTTGCCTCGGGAAACATGGAGCGAAAGCCATCCATTGTCCAGAAAAGATCATTTATAGCCTCTAATGCCTAGAAAAACCTTATTACTCGGTTTAAATGCCTTTATAATCCCGTTATTGAATTTATTTTGAATTTTTTTTACTTTTTTTGATTAAAACATATTGTAATTAATTGTTTGCCTAGGGAAACATGGAGCAAAACCCATCCATTGTCAAGAATAGATCATTTATAGTCACTCATGCCTAGAAAAGCCTTATTACTCGGTTTAAATGCTTTTATAATCCCATTATTGAGTTTATTTTGAATTGTTTTTACATTTTTTGATTAAAACAGATTGTAATTGATTGTTTGCCTCGGGAAACATGGAGCGAAAGCCATCCATTGTCAAGAAAAAGTTCATTTATAGTCACTCATGCCTAGAAAAGCCTTATTACTCGGTTTAAATGCCTTTATAATCCCATTATTGAATTTATTTTGAATTGTTTTTACATTTTTTGATTAAAACATATTGTGATTGATTGTTTGCCTCGGGAAACATGGAGCGAAAACCATCCATTGTCAAGAAAAGATCATTTATAGTCACTCATGCCTAGAAAAGCCTTATTACTCGGTTTAAATGCCTTTATAATCCCATTATTGAATTTATTTTGAATTGTTTTTACATTTTTTGATTAAAACAGATTGTAATTGATTGTTTGCCTCGGGAAAGATGGAGCGAAAGCCATCCATTGTCAAGAAAAGATCATTTATAGTCACTCATGCCTAGAAAAGACTTATTACTCGGTTTAAATGCCTTTATCATCCCATTATTGAATTTATTTTGAATTGTTTTTACATTTTTTGATTAAAACAGATTGTAATTGATTGTTTGCCTTCGGAAACACGGAGCGAAAGCCGTCCATTGTCAAGAAAAGATCATTTATAGTCACTCATGCCTAGAAAAGCCTTATTACTCGGTTTAAATGCCTTTATAATCCCATTATTGAATTTATTTTGAATTGTTTTTACATTTTTTGATTAAAACAGATTGTAATTGATTGTTTGCCTCGGGAAACATGGAGCGAAAACCATCCATTATCAAGAAAAGATTATTTATAGTCACTCATGCCTAGAAAAGCCTTATTACTCGGTTTAAATGCCTTTATAATCCCATTATTGAATATATTTTGAATTCTTTTTACATTTTTTGATTAAAACATATTGTAATTGATTGTTTGCCTCGGGAAACATGGAGCGAAAACCATCCATTGTCAAGAAAAGATCATTTATAGCCACTCATGCCTAGACAAGCCTTATTACTCAGTTTAAATGCCTTTATAATCCCATTATTGAATTTATTTTGAATTGTTTTTACATTTTTTGATTAAAACATATTGTAATTGATTGTTTGCCTCGGGAAACATGGAGCGAAAACCATCCATTGTCAAGAAAAGATCATTTGTAGTCACTCATGCCTGGAAAAGCCTTATTACTCGGTTTAAATGCCTTTATAATCCCATTATTGAATTTATTTTGAATTGTTTTTACATTTTTTGATTAAAACAGATTGTAATTGATTGTTTGCCTCGGGAAACATGGAGCGAAAGCCATCCATTGTCAAGAAAAGATCATTTATAGCCACTCATGCCTAGAAAAGCCTTATTACTAGGGTTTAAATGCCTTTATAATCCCATTATTGAATTTATTTTGAATTTTTTTTACATTTTTTGATTAAAACATAGTTTAATCGATTGTTTGCCTCGGGAATCATGGAGAAAAACCCATCCATTGTCAAGAATAGATCATTTATAGTCACTTATGCCTAGAAAAGCCTTATTACTAGGTTTAAAAGCTTTTATAATCCCATTATTGAAGTTATTTTGAATTGTTTTTACATTTTATGATTAAAGCAGATTGTAATTGATTGTTTGCCTCGGGAAACATGGAGCGAAAGCCATCCATTGTCAAGAAAAGATCATTTATAGCCTCTCATGCCTAGAAAAACCTTATTACTCGGTTTAAATGCCTTTATAATCCCGTTATTGAATTTATTTTGAATTTTTTTTACTTTTTTTGATTAAAACATATTGTAATTAATTGTTTGCCTAGGGAAACATGGAGCAAAACCCATCCATTGTCAAGAATAGATCATTTATAGTCACTCATGCCTAGAAAAGCCTTATTACTCGGTTTAAATGCTTTTATAATCCCATTATTGAGTTTATTTTGAATTGTTTTTACATTTTTTGATTAAAACAGATTGTAATTGATTGTTTGCCTCGGGAAACATGGAGCGAAAGCCATCCATTGTCAAGAAAAAGTTCATTTATAGTCACTCATGCCTAGAAAAGCCTTATTACTCGGTTTAAATGCCTTTATAATCCCATTATTGAATTTATTTTGAATTGTTTTTACATTTTTTGATTAAAACAGATTGTGATTGATTGTTTGCCTCGGGAAACATGGAGCGAAAACCATCCATTGTCAAGAAAAGATCATTTATAGTCACTCATGCCTAGAAAAGCCTTATTACTCGGTTTAAATGCCTTTATAATCCCATTATTGAATTTATTTTGAATTGTTTTTACATTTTTTGATTAAAACAGATTGTAATTGATTGTTTGCCTCGGGAAAGATGGAGCGAAAGCCATCCATTGTCAAGAAAAGATCATTTATAGTCACTCATGCCTAGAAAAGACTTATTACTCGGTTTAAATGCCTTTATCATCCCATTATTGAATTTATTTTGAATTGTTTTTACATTTTTTGATTAAAATAGATTGTAATTGATTGTTTGCCTTCGGAAACACGGAGCGAAAGCCGTCCATTGTCAAGAAAAGATCATTTATAGTCACTCATGCCTAGAAAAGCCTTATTACTCGGTTTAAATGCCTTTATAATCCCATTATTGAATTTCTCTTGAATTGTTTTTACATTTTTTGATTAAAACAGATTGTAATTGATTGTTTGCCTCGGGAAACATGGAGCGAAAACCATCCATTGTCAAGAAAAGATCATTTATAGTCACTCATGCCTAGAAAAGTCTTATTACTCGGTTTAAATGCCTTTATAATCCCATTATTGAATTTATTTTGAATTTTTTTTACATTTTTTGATTAAAACAGATTGTAATTGATTGTTTACCTCGGGAAACTTGGAGCGAAAGCCATCCATATTCAAGAAAAGTTCATTTATAGTCACTTATGCCTAGCAAAGCCTTATTACTCGGTTTAAATGCCTTTATAATCCCATTATTGAATTTATTTTGAATTGTTTTTATATTTTTTGATTAAAACAGATTGTAATTGATTGTTTGCCTCGGGAAACATGGAGCGAAAGCCATCCATTGTCAAGAAAAGATCATTTATAGTCACTCATGCCTAGAAAAGCCTTATTACTCGGTTTAAATGCCTTTATAATCCCATTATTGAATTTATTTTGAATTGTTTTTACATTTTTTGATTAAAACAGATTGTAATTGATTGTTTGCCTCGGGAAACATGGAGCGAAAGCCATCCATTGTCAAGAAAAGATCATTTATAGCCACTCATGCCTAGAAAAGCCTTATTACTAGGGTTTAAATGCCTTTATAATCCCATTATTGAATTTATTTTGAATTTTTTTTACATTTTTTGATTAAAACATAGTTTAATCGATTGTTTGCCTCGGGAAACATGGAGAAAAACCCATCCATTGTCAAGAATAGATCATTTATAGTCACTTATGCCTAGAAAAGCCTTATTACTAGGTTTAAAAGCTTTTATAATCCCATTATTGAAGTTATTTTGAATTGTTTTTACATTTTATGATTAAAGCAGATTGTAATTGATTGTTTGCCTCGGGAAACATGGAGCGAAAGCCATCCATTGTCAAGAAAAGATCATTTATAGCCTCTCATGCCTAGAAAAACCTTATTACTCGGTTTAAATGCCTTTATAATCCCGTTATTGAATTTATTTTGAATTTTTTTTACTTTTTTTGATTAAAACATATTGTAATTAATTGTTTGCCTAGGGAAACATGGAGCAAAACCCATCCATTGTCAAGAATAGATCATTTATAGTCACTCATGCCTAGAAAAGCCTTATTACTCGGTTTAAAGGCTTTTATAATCCCATTATTGAGTTTATTTTGAATTGTTTTTACATTTTTTGATTAAAACAGATTGTAATTGATTGTTTGCCTCGGGAAACATGGAGCGAAAGCCATCCATTGTCAAGAAAAAGTTCATTTATAGTCACTCATGCCTCGAAAAGCCTTATTACTCGGTTTAAAGGCTTTTATAATCCCATTATTGAGTTTATTTTGAATTGTTTTTACATTTTTTGATTAAAACAGATTGTAATTGATTGTTTGCCTCGGGAAACATGGAGCGAAAGCCATCCATTGTCAAGAAAAAGTTCATTTATAGTCACTCATGCCTAGAAAAGCCTTATTACTCGGTTTAAATGCCTTTATAATCCCATTATTGAATTTATTTTGAATTGTTTTTACATTTTTTGATTCAAACAGATTGTGATTGATTGTTTGCCTCGGGAAACATGGAGCGAAAACCATCCATTGTCTAGAAAAGATCATTTATAGTCACTCATGCCTAGAAAAGCCTTATTACTCGGTTTAAATGCCTTTATAATCCCATTATTGAATTTATTTTGAATTGTTTTTACATTTTTTGATTAAAACAGATTGTAATTGATTGTTTGCCTCGGGAAAGATGGAGCGAAAGCCATCCATTGTCAAGAAAAGATCATTTATAGTCACTCATGCCTAGAAAAGACTTATTACTCGGTTTAAATGCCTTTATAATCCCATTATTGAATTTATTTTGAATTGTTTTTACATTTTTTGATTAAAACAGATTGTAATTGATTGTTTGCCTTCGGAAACACGGAGCGAAAGCCGTCCATTGTCAAGAAAAGATCATTTATAGTCACTCATGCCTAGAAAAGCCTTATTACTCGGTTTAAATGCCTTTGTAATCCCATTATTGAATTTATTTTGAATTTTTTTTACATTTTTTGACTAAAACAGATTGTAATTGATTGTTTACCTCGGGAAACATGGAGCGAAAGCCATCCATAGTCAAGAAAAGTTCATTTATAGTTACTTATGCCTAGCAAAGCCTTATTACTCGGTTTAAATGCCTTTATAATCCCATTATTGAATTTATTTTGAATTGTTTTTATATTTTTTGATTAAAACAGATTGTAATTGATTGTTTGCCGTGGGAAACATGGAGCGAAAGCCATCCATTGTCAAGAAAAGATCATTTATAGTCACTCATGCCTAGAAAAGCCTTATTACTCGGTTTAAATGCCTTTATAATCCCATTATTGAAGTTATTTTGAATTGTTTTTATATTTTTTGATTAAAACAGATTGTAATTGATTGTTTGCCTCGGGAAACATGGAGCGAAAGCCATCCATTGTCAAGAAAAGATCATTTATAGCCACTCATGCCTAGAAAAGCCTTATTACTCGGTTTAAATGCCTTTATAATCCATTATTGAATTTATTTTGAATTGTTTTTTCATTTTTTGATTAAAACAGATTGTAATTGATTGTTTGCCTCGGGAAACATGGAGCGAAAGCCATCCATTGTCAAGAAAAGATCATTTATAGCCACTCATGCCTAGAAAAGCCTTATTACTAGGGTTTAAATGCCTTTATAATCCCATTATTGAATTTATTTTGAATTGTTTTTATATTTTTTGATTAAAACAGATTGTAATTGATTGTTTGCCGTGGGAAACATGGAGCGAAAGCCATCCATTGTCAAGAAAAGATCATTTATAGTCACTCATGCATAGAAAAGCCTTATTACTCGGTTTAAATGCCTTTATAATCCCATTATTGAAGTTATTTTGAATTGTTTTTATATTTTTTGATTAAAACAGATTGTAATTGATTGTTTGCCTCGGGAAACATGGAGCGAAAGCCATCCATTGTCAAGAAAAGATCATTTATAGCCACTCATGCCTAGAAAAGCCTTATTACTCGGTTTAAATGCCTTTATAATCCCATTATTGAATTTATTTTGAATTGTTTTTACATATTTTGATTAAAACAGATTGTAATTGATTGTTTGCCTCGGGAAACATGGAGCGAAAGCCATCCATTGTCAAGAAAAGATCATTTATAGTCACTCATGCCTAGAAAAGCCTTATTTCTCGGTTTAAATGCCTTTATAATCCCATTATTGAATTTATTTTGAATTTTTTTTACATTTTTTGACTAAAACAGATTGTAATTGATTGTTTACCTCGGGAAACATGGAGCGAAAGCCATCCATAGTCAAGAAAAGTTCATTTATAGTTACTTATGCCTAGCAAAGCCTTATTACTCGGTTTAAATGCCTTTATAATCCCATTATTGAATTTATTTTGAATTGTTTTTATATTTTTTGATTAAAACAGATTGTAATTGATTGTTTGCCGTGGGAAACATGGAGCGAAAGCCATCCATTGTCAAGAAAAGATCATTTATAGCCACTCATGCCTAGAAAAGCCTTATTACTCGGTTTAAATGCCTTTATAATCCCATTATTGAATTTATTTTGAATTGTTTTTATATTTTTTGATTAAAACAGATTGTAATTGATTGTTTGCCGTGGGAAACATGGAACGAAAGCCATCCATTGTCAAGAAAAGATCATTTATAGTCGCTCATGCCTAGAAAAGCCTTATTACTCGGTTTAAATGCCTTTATAATCCCATTATTGAATTTATTTTGAATTTTTTTTACATTTTTTGATTAAAACAGATTGTAATTGATTGTTTGCCTTGGGAAATATGGAGCGAAAGCCATCCATTGTCAAGAAAAGATCATTTATAGTCACTCATGCCTAGAAAAGCCTTATTACTCGGTTTAAATGCCTTTATAATCCCATTATTGAATTTATTTTGAATTGTTTTTATATTTTTTGATTAAAACAGATTGTAATTGATTGTTTACCGTGGGAAACATGGAGCGAAAGCCATCCATTGTCAAGAAAAGATCGTTTATAGTCACTCATGCCTAGAAAAGCCTTATTACTCGGTTTAAATGCCTTTATAATCCCATTATTGAAGTTATTTTGAGTTGTTTTTATATTTTTTGATTATAACATATTGTAATTGATTGTTTGCCTGGGGAAACAAGGAGCGAAAGCCATCCATTGTCAAGAAAAGATCATTTATAGTCACTCATGCCTAGAAAAGCCTTATTACTCGGTTTAAATGCCTTTATAATCCCATTATTGAAGTTATTTTGAATTGTTTTTACATTTTTTGATTAAAACAGATTGTAATTGATTGTTTGCCTCGGGAAACATGGAGCGAAAGCTATCCATTGTCAAGAAAAAGTTCATTTATAGTCAATCATGCCTAGAAAAGCCTTATTACTCGGTTTAAATGCCTTTATAATCCCATTATTGAATTTATTTTGAATTGTTTTTACATTTTTTGATTAAAACAGATTGTAATTGATTGTTTGCCTCGGGAAACATGGAGCGAAAACCATCCATTGTCAAGAAAAGATCATTTATAGTCACTCATGCCTAGAAAAGCCTTATTACTCGGTTTAAATGCCTTTATAATCCCATTATTGAATTTATTTTGAATTGTTTTTACATTTTTTGATTAAAACAGATTGTAAATGATTGTTTGCCTCGGGAAACATGGAGCGAAAGCCATCCATTGTCAAGAAAAGATCATTTATAGCCACTCATGCCTAGAAAAGCCTTATTACTAGGGTTTAAATGCCTTTATAATCCCATTATTGAATTTATTTTGAATTGTTTTTATATTTTTTGGTTAAAACAGATTGTAATTGATTGTTTGTCGTGGGAAACATGGAGCGAAAGCCATCCATTGTCAAGAAAAGATCATTTATAGTCACTCATGCCTAGAAAAGCCTTATTACTCGGTTTAAATGCCTTTATAATCCCATTATTGAAGTTATTTTGAATTGTTTTTATATTTTTTGATTAAAACAGATTGTAATTGATTGTTTGCCTCAGGAAACATGGAGCGAAAGCCATCCATTGTCAAGAAAAGATCATTTATAGTCACTCATGCCTAGAAAAGCCTTATTACTCGGTTTAAATGCCTTTATAATCCCATTATTGAATTTATTTTGAATTGTTTTTACATTTTTTTATTAAAACATATTGTAATTGATTGTTTGCCTCGGCAAACATGGAGCTAAAGCCATCCATTGTCAAGAAATGATCATTTATAGCCACTCATGCCTAGAAAAGCCTTATTACTAGGGTTTAAATGCCTTTATAATCCCATTATTGAATTTATTTTGAATTGTTTTTATATTTTTTGATTAAAACAGATTGTAATTGATTGTTTGCCGTGGGAAACATGGAGCGAAAGCCATCCATTGTCAAGAAAAGATCATTTATAGTCACTCATGCCTAGAAAAGCCTTATTACTCGGTTTAAATGCCTTTATAATCCCATTATTGAAGTTATTTTGAATTGTTTTTATATTTTTTGATTAAAACAGATTGTAATTGATTGTTTGCCTCGGGAAACATGGAGCGAAAGCCATCCATTGTCAAGAAAAGATCATTTATAGCCACTCATGCCTAGAAAAGCCTTATTACTCGGTTTAAATGCCTTTATAATCCCATTATTGAAGTTATTTTGAATTGTTTTTATATTTTTTGATTAAAACAGATTGTAATTGATTGTTTGCCTCGGGAAATATGGAGCGAAAGCCATCCATTGTCAAGAAAAGATCATTTATAGTCACTCATGCCTAGAAAAGCCTTATTACTCGGTTTAAATGCCTTTATAATCCCATTATTGAAGTTATTTTGAATTGTTTTTATATTTTTTGATTAAAACATATTGTAATTGATTGTTTGCCTTGGGAAACATGGAGCGAAAGCCATCCATCGTCAAGAAAAGTTCATTTATAGTCACTCATGCCTAGAAAAGCCTTAATACTCGTTTTAAATGCTTTTATAATCCCATAATTGAATTTAATTTGAATCTTTTTACATTTTTTGATTAAAACAGATTCTAATTGATTGTTTGCCTCGGGAAACGTGGAGTGAAAGCCATCCATTGTCAAGAAAAGATCATTTATAGTCACTCATGCCTAGAAAAGCCTTATTACTCGGTTTAAATGCCTTTATAATCCCATTATTGAAGTTATTTTGAATTGTTTTTATATTTTTTGATTAAAACAGATTGTAATTGATTGTTTGCCTCGGGAAACATGGAGCGAAAGCCATCCATTGTCAAGAAAAAGTTCATTTATAGTCAATCATGCCTAGAAAAGCCTTATTACTCGGTTTAAATGCCTTTATAATCCCATTATTGAATTTATTTTGAATTGTTTTTACATTTTTTGATTAAAACAGATTGTAATTGATTGTTTGCCTCGGGAAACATGGAGCGAAAACCATCCATTGTCAAGAAAAGATCATTTATAGTCACTCATGCCTAGAAAAGCCTTATTACTCGGTTTAAATGCCTTTATAATCCCATTATTGAATTTATTTTGAATTGTTTTTACATTTTTTTATTAAAACATATTGTAATTGATTGTTTGCCTCGGCAAACATGGAGCTAAAGCCATCCATTGTCAAGAAATGATCATTTATAGCCACTCATGCCTAGAAAAGCCTTATTACTAGGGTTTAAATGCCTTTATAATCCCATTATTGAATTTATTTTGAATTGTTTTTATATTTTTTGATTAAAACAGATTGTAATTGATTGTTTGCCGTGGGAAACATGGAGCGAAAGCCATCCATTGTCAAGAAAAGATCATTTATAGTCACTCATGCCTAGAAAAGCCTTATTACTCGGTTTAAATGCCTTTATAATCCCATTATTGAAGTTATTTTGAATTGTTTTTATATTTTTTGATTAAAACAGATTGTAATTGATTGTTTGCCTCGGGAAACATGGAGCGAAAGCCATCCATTGTCAAGAAAAGATCATTTATAGCCACTCATGCCTAGAAAAGCCTTATTACTCGGTTTAAATGCCTTTATAATCCCATTATTGAAGTTATTTTGAATTGTTTTTATATTTTTTGATTAAAACAGATTGTAATTGATTGTTTGCCTCGGGAAATATGGAGCGAAAGCCATCCATTGTCAAGAAAAGATCATTTATAGTCACTCATGCCTAGAAAAGCCTTATTACTCGGTTTAAATGCCTTTATAATCCCATTATTGAAGTTATTTTGAATTGTTTTTATATTTTTTGATTAAAACATATTGTAATTGATTGTTTGCCTTGGGAAACATGGAGCGAAAGCCATCCATCGTCAAGAAAAGTTCATTTATAGTCACTCATGCCTAGAAAAGCCTTAATACTCGTTTTAAATGCTTTTATAATCCCATAATTGAATTTAATTTGAATCTTTTTACATTTTTTGATTAAAACAGATTCTAATTGATTGTTTGCCTCGGGAAACGTGGAGTGAAAGCCATCCATTGTCAAGAAAAGATCATTTATAGTCACTCATGCCTAGAAAAGCCTTATTACTCGGTTTAAATGCCTTTATAATCCCATTATTGAAGTTATTTTGAATTGTTTTTATATTTTTTGATTAAAACAGATTGTAATTGATTGTTTGCCTCGGGAAACATGGAGCGAAAGCCATCCATTGTCAAGAAAAGATCATTTATAGCCACTCATGCCTAGAAAAGCCTTATTACTCGGTTTAAATGCCTTTATAATCCCATTATTGAATTTATTTTGAATTGTTTTTTCATTTTTTGATTAAAACAGATTGTAATTGATTGTTTGCCTCGGGAAACATGGAGCGAAAGCCATCCATTGTCAAGAAAAGATCATTTATAGCCACTCATGCCTAGAAAAGCCTTATTACTCGGTTTAAATGCCTTTATAATCCCATTATTGAATTTATTTTGAATTGTTTTTATATTTTTTGATTAAAACAGATTGTAATTGATTGTTTGCCGTGGGAAACATGGAACGAAAGCCATCCATTGTCAAGAAAAGATCATTTATAGTCGCTCATGCCTAGAAAAGCCTTATTACTCGGTTTAAATGCCTTTATAATCCCATTATTGAATTTATTTTGAATTTTTTTTACATTTTTTGATTAAAACAGATTGTAATTGATTGTTTGCCTTGGGAAATATGGAGCGAAAGCCATCCATTGTCAAGAAAAGATCATTTATAGTCACTCATGCCTAGAAAAGCCTTATTACTCGGTTTAAATGCCTTTATAATCCCATTATTGAATTTATTTTGAATTGTTTTTATATTTTTTGATTAAAACAGATTGTAATTGATTGTTTACCGTGGGAAACATGGAGCGAAAGCCATCCATTTTCAAGAAAAGATCGTTTATAGTCACTCATGCCTAGAAAAGCCTTATTACTCGGTTTAAATGCCTTTATAATCCCATTATTGAAGTTATTTTGAATTGTTTTTATATTTTTTGATTATAACATATTGTAATTGATTGTTTGCCTCGGGAAACAAGGAGCGAAAGCCATCCATTGTCAAGAAAAGATCATTTATAGTCACTCATGCCTAGAAAAGCCTTATTACTCGGTTTAAATGCCTTTATAATCCCATTATTGAAGTTATTTTGAATTGTTTTTACATTTTTTGATTAAAACAGATTGTAATTGATTGTTTGCCTCGGGAAACATGGAGCGAAAGCCATCCATTGTCAAGAAAAAGTTCATTTATAGTCAATCATGCCTAGAAAAGCCTTATTACTCGGTTTAAATGCCTTTATAACCCCATTATTGAATTTATTTTGAATTGTTTTTACATTTTTTGATTAAAACAGATTGTAATTGATTGTTTGCCTCGGGAAACATGGAGCGAAAACCATCCATTGTCAAGAAAAGATCATTTATAGTCACTCATGCCTAGAAAAGCCTTATTACTCGGTTTAAATGCCATTATAATCCCATTATTGAATTTATTTTGAATTGTTTTTACATTTTTTGATTAAAACAGATTGTAATTGATTGTTTGCCTCGGGAAACATGGAGCGAAAGCCATCCATTGTCAAGAAAAGCTCATTTATAGCCACTCATGCCTAGAAAAGCCTTATTACTCGGTTTAAATGCCTTTATAATCCCATTATTGAAGTTATTTTGAATTGTTTTTATATTTTTTGATTAAAACATATTGTAATTGATTGTTTGCCTTGGGAAACATGGAGCGAAAGCCATCCATCGTCAAGAAAAGTTCATTTATAGTCACTCATGCCTAGAAAAGCCTTAATACTCGTTTTAAATGCTTTTATAATCCCATAATTGAATTTAATTTGAATCTTTTTACATTTTTTGATTAAAACAGATTCTAATTGATTGTTTGCCTCGGGAAACGTGGAGTGAAAGCCATCCATTGTCAAGAAATGATCATTTATAGTCACTCATGCCTAGAAAAGCCTTATTACTCGGTTTAAATGCCTTTATAATCCCATTATTGAAGTTATTTTGAATTGTTTTTATATTTTTTGATTAAAACAGATTGTAATTGATTGTTTGCCTCGGGAAACATGGAGCGAAAGCCATCCATTGTCAAGAAAAGATCATTTATAGCCACTCATGCCTAGAAAAGCCTTATTACTCGGTTTAAATGCCTTTATAATCCCAGTATTGAATTTATTTTGAATTGTTTTTTCATTTTTTGATTAAAACAGATTGTAATTGATTGTTTGCCTCGGGAAACATGGAGCGAAAGCCATCCATTGTCAAGAAAAGATCATTTATAGCCACTCATGCCTAGAAAAGCCTTATTACTCGGTTTAAATGCCTTTATAATCCCATTATTGAATTTATTTTGAATTGTTTTTATATTTTTTGATTAAAACAGATTGTAATTGATTGTTTGCCGTGGGAAACATGGAACGAAAGCCATCCATTGTCAAGAAAAGATCATTTATAGTCGCTCATGCCTAGAAAAGCCCTATTACTCGGTTTAAATGCCTTTATAATCCCATTATTGAATTTATTTTGAATTTTTTTTACATTTTTTGATTAAAACAGATTGTAATTGATTGTTTGCCTTGGGAAATATGGAGCGAAAGCCATCCATTGTCAAGAAAAGATCATTTATAGTCACTCATGCCTAGAAAAGCCTTATTACTCGGTTTAAATGCCTTTATAATCCCATTATTGAATTTATTTTGAATTGTTTTTATATTTTTTGATTAAAACAGATTGTAATTGATTGTTTACCGTGGGAAACATGGAGCGAAAGCCATCCATTGTCAAGAAAAGATCGTTTATAGTCACTCATGCCTAGAAAAGCCTTATTACTCGGTTTAAATGCCTTTATAATCCCATTATTGAAGTTATTTTGAATTGTTTTTATATTTTTTGATTATAACATATTGTAATTGATTGTTTGCCTCGGGAAACAAGGAGCGAAAGCCATCCATTGTCAAGAAAAGATCATTTATAGTCACTCATGCCTAGAAAAGCCTTATTACTCGGTTTAAATGCCTTTATAATCCCATTATTGAAGTTATTTTGAATTGTTTTTACATTTTTTGATTAAAACAGATTGTAATTGATTGTTTGCCTCGGGAAACATGGAGCGAAAGCCATCCATTGTCAAGAAAAAGTTCATTTATAGTCAATCATGCCTAGAAAAGCCTTATTACTCGGTTTAAATGCCTTTATAATCCCATTATTGAATTTATTTTGAATTGTTTTTACATTTTTTGATTAAAACAGATTGTAATTGATTGTTTGCCTCAGGAAACATGGAGCGAAAACCATCCATTGTCAAGAAAAGATCATTTATAGTCACTCATGCCTAGAAAAGCCTTATTACTCGGTTTAAATGCCTTTATAATCCCATTATTGAATTTATTTTGAATTGTTTTTACATTTTTTGATTAAAACAGATTGTAATTGATTGTTTGCCTCGGGAAACATGGAGCGAAAGCCATCCATTGTCAAGAAAAGATCATTTATAGCCACTCATACCTAGAAAAGCCTTATTACTAGGGTTTAAATGCTTTTATAATCCCATTATTGAATTTATTTTGAATTGTTTTTATATTTTTTGGTTAAAACAGATTGTAATTGATTGTTTGTCGTGGGAAACATGGAGCGAAAGCCATCCATTGTCAAGAAAAGATCATTTATAGTCACTCATGCCTAGAAAAGCCTTATTACTCGGTTTAAATGCCTTTATAATCCCATTATTGAAGTTATTTTGAATTGTTTTTATATTTTTTGATTAAAACAGATTGTAATTGATTGTTTGCCTCAGGAAACATGGAGCGAAAGCCATCCATTGTCAAGAAAAGATCATTTATAGTCACTCATGCCTAGAAAAGCCTTATTACTCGGTTTAAATGCCTTTATAATCCCATTATTGAATTTATTTTGAATTGTTTTTACATTTTTTTATTAAAACAGATTGTAATTGATTGTTTGCCTCGGCAAACATGGAGCTAAAGCCATCCATTGTCAAGAAATGATCATTTATAGCCACTCATGCCTAGAAAAGCCTTATTACTAGGGTTTAAATGCCTTTATAATCCCATTATTGAATTTATTTTGAATTGTTTTTATATTTTTTGATTAAAACAGATTGTAATTGATTGTTTGCCGTGGGAAACATGGAGCGAAAGCCATCCATTGTCAAGAAAAGATCATTTATAGTCACTCATGCCTAGAAAAGCCTTATTACTCGGTTTAAATGCCTTTATAATCCCATTATTGAAGTTATTTTGAATTGTTTTTATATTTTTTGATTAAAACAGATTGTAATTGATTGTTTGCCTCGGGAAACATGGAGCGAAAGCCATCCATTGTCAAGAAAAGATCATTTATAGCCACTCATGCCTAGAAAAGCCTTATTACTCGGTTTAAATGCCTTTATAATCCCATTATTGAAGTTATTTTGAATTGTTTTTATATTTTTTGATTAAAACAGATTGTAATTGATTGTTTGCCTCGGGAAATATGGAGCGAAAGCCATCCATTGTCAAGAAAAGATCATTTATAGTCACTCATGCCTAGAAAAGCCTTATTACTCGGTTTAAATGCCTTTATAATCCCATTATTGAAGTTATTTTGAATTGTTTTTATATTTTTTGATTAAAACATATTGTAATTGATTGTTTGCCTTGGGAAACATGGAGCGAAAGCCATCCATCGTCAAGAAAAGTTCATTTATAGTCACTCATGCCTAGAAAAGCCTTATTTCTCGGTTTAAATGCCTTTATAATCCCATTATTGAATTTATTTTGAATTGTTTTTATATTTTTTGATTAAAACAGATTGTAATTGATTGTTTGCCTCGGGAAACATGGAGCGAAAGCCATCCATTGTCAAGAAAAGATCATTTATAGCCACTCATGCCTAGAAAAGCCTTATTACTCGGTTTAAATGCCTTTATAATCCCATTATTGAATTTATTTTGAATTGTTTTTTCATTTTTTGATTAAAACAGATTGTAATTGATTGTTTGCCTCGGGAAACATGGAGCGAAAGCCATCCATTGTCAAGAAAAGATCATTTATAGCCACTCATGCCTAGAAAAGCCTTATTACTAGGGTTTAAATGCCTTTATAATCCCATTATTGAATTTATTTTGAATTGTTTTTATATTTTTTGATTAAAACATATTGTAATTGATTGTTTGCCTCGGGAAACAAGGAGCGAAAGCCATCCATTGTCAAGAAAAGATCATTTATAGTCACTCATGCCTAGAAAAGCCTTATTACTCGGTTTAAATGCCTTTATAATCCCATTATTGAATTTATTTTGAATTGTTTTTACATTTTTTGATTAAAACAGATTGTAATTGATTGTTTGCCTTGGGAAACATGGAGCGAAAGCCATCCATCGTCAAGAAAAGTTCATTTATAGTCACTCATGCCTAGAAAAGCCTTAATACTCGTTTTAAATGCTTTTATAATCCCATAATTGAATTTAATTTGAATCTTTTTACATTTTTTGATTAAAACAGATTCTAATTGATTGTTTGCCTCGGGAAACGTGGAGTGAAAGCCATCCATTGTCAAGAAAAGATCATTTATAGTCACTCATGCCTAGAAAAGCCTTATTACTCGGTTTAAATGCCTTTATAATCCCATTATTGAAGTTATTTTGAATTGTTTTTATATTTTTTGATTAAAACAGATTGTAATTGATTGTTTGCCTCGGGAAACATGGAGCGAAAGCCATCCATTGTCAAGAAAAGATCATTTATAGCCACTCATGCCTAGAAAAGCCTTATTACTCGGTTTAAATGCCTTTATAATCCCATTATTGAATTTATTTTGAATTGTTTTTTCATTTTTTGATTAAAACAGATTGTAATTGATTGTTTGCCTCGGGAAACATGGAGCGAAAGCCATCCATTGTCAAGAAAAGATCATTTATAGCCACTCATGCCTAGAAAAGCCTTATTACTAGGGTTTAAATGCCTTTATAATCCCATTATTGAATTTATTTTGAATTGTTTTTATATTTTTTGATTAAAACATATTGTAATTGATTGTTTGCCGTGGGAAACATGGAGCGAAAGCCATCCATTGTCAAGAAAAGATCATTTATAGTCACTCATGCCTAGAAAAGCCTTATTACTCGGTTTAAATGCCTTTATAATCCCATTATTGAAGTTATTTTGAATTGTTTTTATATTTTTTGATTAAAACAGATTGTAATTGATTGTTTGCCTCGGGAAACATGGAGCGAAAGCCATCCATTGTCAAGAAAAGATCATTTATAGCCCCTCATGCCTAGAAAAGCCTTATTACTCGGTTTAAATGCCTTTATAATCCCATTATTGAATTTATTTTGAATTGTTTTTACATATTTTGATTAAAACAGATTGTAATTGATTGTTTGCCTCGGGAAACATGGAGCGAAAGCCATCCATTGTCAAGAAAAGATCATTTATAGTCACTCATGCCTAGAAAAGCCTTATTTCTCGGTTTAAATGCCTTTATAATCCCATTATTGAATTTATTTTGAATTTTTTTTACATTTTTTGACTAAAACAGATTGTAATTGATTGTTTACCTCGGGAAACATGGAGCGAAAGCCATCCATAGTCAAGAAAAGTTCATTTATAGTTACTTATGCCTAGCAAAGCCTTATTACTCGGTTTAAATGCCTTTATAATCCCATTATTGAATTTATTTTGAATTGTTTTTATATTTTTTGATTAAAACAGATTGTAATTGATTGTTTGCCGTGGGAAACATGGAGCGAAAGCCATCCATTGTCAAGAAAAGATCATTTATAGCCACTCATGCCTAGAAAAGCCTTATTACTCGGTTTAAATGCCTTTATAATCCCATTATTGAATTTATTTTGAATTGTTTTTATATTTTTTGATTAAAACAGATTGTAATTGATTGTTTGCCGTGGGAAACATGGAACGAAAGCCATCCATTGTCAAGAAAAGATCATTTATAGTCGTTCATGCCTAGAAAAGCCTTATTACTCGGTTTAAATGCCTTTATAATCCCATTATTGAATTTATTTTGAATTTTTTTTACATTTTTTGATTAAAACAGATTGTAATTGATTGTTTGCCTTGGGAAATATGGAGCGAAAGCCATCCATTGTCAAGAAAAGATCATTTATAGTCACTCATGCCTAGAAAAGCCTTATTACTCGGTTTAAATGCCTTTATAATCCCATTATTGAATTTATTTTGAATTGTTTTTACATTTTTTGATTAAAACAGATTGTAATTGATTGTTTGCCTCGGGAAACATGGAGCGAAAGCCATCCATTGTCAAGAAAAGATCATTTATAGCCACTCATACCTAGAAAAGCCTTATTACTAGGGTTTAAATGCCTTTATAATCCCATTATTGAATTTATTTTGAATTGTTTTTATATTTTTTGGTTAAAACAGATTGTAATTGATTGTTTGTCGTGGGAAACATGGAGCGAAAGCCATCCATTGTCAAGAAAAGATCATTTATAGTCACTCATGCCTAGAAAAGCCTTATTACTCGGTTTAAATGCCTTTATAATCCCATTATTGAAGTTATTTTGAATTGTTTTTATATTTTTTGATTAAAACATATTGTAATTGATTGTTTGCCTTGGGAAACATGGAGCGAAAGCCATCCATCGTCAAGAAAAGTTCATTTATAGTCACTCATGCCTAGAAAAGCCTTAATACTCGTTTTAAATGCTTTTATAATCCCATAATTGAATTTAATTTGAATCTTTTTACATTTTTTGATTAAAACAGATTCTAATTGATTGTTTGCCTCGGGAAACGTGGAGTGAAAGCCATCCATTGTCAAGAAATGATCATTTATAGTCACTCATGCCTAGAAAAGCCTTATTACTCGGTTTAAATGCCTTTATAATCCCATTATTGAAGTTATTTTGAATTGTTTTTATATTTTTTGATTAAAACAGATTGTAATTGATTGTTTGCCTCGGGAAACATGGAGCGAAAGCCATCCATTGTCAAGAAAAGATCATTTATAGCCACTCATGCCTAGAAAAGCCTTATTACTCGGTTTAAATGCCTTTATAATCCCAGTATTGAATTTATTTTGAATTGTTTTTTCATTTTTTGATTAAAACAGATTGTAATTGATTGTTTGCCTCGGGAAACATGGAGCGAAAGCCATCCATTGTCAAGAAAAGATCATTTATAGCCACTCATGCCTAGAAAAGCCTTATTACTCGGTTTAAATGCCTTTATAATCCCATTATTGAATTTATTTTGAATTGTTTTTATATTTTTTGATTAAAACAGATTGTAATTGATTGTTTGCCGTGGGAAACATGGAACGAAAGCCATCCATTGTCAAGAAAAGATCATTTATAGTCGCTCATGCCTAGAAAAGCCCTATTACTCGGTTTAAATGCCTTTATAATCCCATTATTGAATTTATTTTGAATTTTTTTTACATTTTTTGATTAAAACAGATTGTAATTGATTGTTTGCCTTGGGAAATATGGAGCGAAAGCCATCCATTGTCAAGAAAAGATCATTTATAGTCACTCATGCCTAGAAAAGCCTTATTACTCGGTTTAAATGCCTTTATAATCCCATTATTGAATTTATTTTGAATTGTTTTTATATTTTTTGATTAAAACAGATTGTAATTGATTGTTTACCGTGGGAAACATGGAGCGAAAGCCATCCATTGTCAAGAAAAGATCGTTTATAGTCACTCATGCCTAGAAAAGCCTTATTACTCGGTTTAAATGCCTTTATAATCCCATTATTGAAGTTATTTTGAATTGTTTTTATATTTTTTGATTATAACATATTGTAATTGATTGTTTGCCTCGGGAAACAAGGAGCGAAAGCCATCCATTGTCAAGAAAAGATCATTTATAGTCACTCATGCCTAGAAAAGCCTTATTACTCGGTTTAAATGCCTTTATAATCCCATTATTGAAGTTATTTTGAATTGTTTTTACATTTTTTGATTAAAACAGATTGTAATTGATTGTTTGCCTCGGGAAACATGGAGCGAAAGCCATCCATTGTCAAGAAAAAGTTCATTTATAGTCAATCATGCCTAGAAAAGCCTTATTACTCGGTTTAAATGCCTTTATAATCCCATTATTGAATTTATTTTGAATTGTTTTTACATTTTTTGATTAAAACAGATTGTAATTGATTGTTTGCCTCAGGAAACATGGAGCGAAAACCATCCATTGTCAAGAAAAGATCATTTATAGTCACTCATGCCTAGAAAAGCCTTATTACTCGGTTTAAATGCCTTTATAATCCCATTATTGAATTTATTTTGAATTGTTTTTACATTTTTTGATTAAAACAGATTGTAATTGATTGTTTGCCTCGGGAAACATGGAGCGAAAGCCATCCATTGTCAAGAAAAGATCATTTATAGCCACTCATACCTAGAAAAGCCTTATTACTAGGGTTTAAATGCCTTTATAATCCCATTATTGAATTTATTTTGAATTGTTTTTATATTTTTTGGTTAAAACAGATTGTAATTGATTGTTTGTCGTGGGAAACATGGAGCGAAAGCCATCCATTGTCAAGAAAAGATCATTTATAGTCACTCATGCCTAGAAAAGCCTTATTACTCGGTTTAAATGCCTTTATAGTCCCATTATTGAAGTTATTTTGAATTGTTTTTATATTTTTTGATTAAAACAGATTGTAATTGATTGTTTGCCTCAGGAAACATGGAGCGAAAGCCATCCATTGTCAAGAAAAGATCATTTATAGTCACTCATGCCTAGAAAAGCCTTATTACTCGGTTTAAATGCCTTTATAATCCCATTATTGAATTTATTTTGAATTGTTTTTACATTTTTTTATTAAAACAGATTGTAATTGATTGTTTGCCTCGGCAAACATGGAGCTAAAGCCATCCATTGTCAAGAAATGATCATTTATAGCCACTCATGCCTAGAAAAGCCTTATTACTAGGGTTTAAATGCCTTTATAATCCCATTATTGAATTTATTTTGAATTGTTTTTATATTTTTTGATTAAAACAGATTGTAATTGATTGTTTGCCGTGGGAAACATGGAGCGAAAGCCATCCATTGTCAAGAAAAGATCATTTATAGTCACTCATGCCTAGAAAAGCCTTATTACTCGGTTTAAATGCCTTTATAATCCCATTATTGAAGTTATTTTGAATTGTTTTTATATTTTTTGATTAAAACAGATTGTAATTGATTGTTTGCCTCGGGAAACATGGAGCGAAAGCCATCCATTGTCAAGAAAAGATCATTTATAGCCACTCATGCCTAGAAAAGCCTTATTACTCGGTTTAAATGCCTTTATAATCCCATTATTGAAGTTATTTTGAATTGTTTTTATATTTTTTGATTAAAACAGATTGTAATTGATTGTTTGCCTCGGGAAATATGGAGCGAAAGCCATCCATTGTCAAGAAAAGATCATTTATAGTCACTCATGCCTAGAAAAGCCTTATTACTCGGTTTAAATGCCTTTATAATCCCATTATTGAAGTTATTTTGAATTGTTTTTATATTTTTTGATTAAAACATATTGTAATTGATTGTTTGCCTTGGGAAACATGGAGCGAAAGCCATCCATCGTCAAGAAAAGTTCATTTATAGTCACTCATGCCTAGAAAAGCCTTATTTCTCGGTTTAAATGCCTTTATAATCCCATTATTGAATTTATTTTGAATTGTTTTTATATTTTTTGATTAAAACAGATTGTAATTGATTGTTTGCCTCGGGAAACATGGAGCGAAAGCCATCCATTGTCAAGAAAAGATCATTTATAGCCACTCATGCCTAGAAAAGCCTTATTACTCGGTTTAAATGCCTTTATAATCCCATTATTGAATTTATTTTGAATTGTTTTTTCATTTTTTGATTAAAACAGATTGTAATTGATTGTTTGCCTCGGGAAACATGGAGCGAAAGCCATCCATTGTCAAGAAAAGATCATTTATAGCCACTCATGCCTAGAAAAGCCTTATTACTAGGGTTTAAATGCCTTTATAATCCCATTATTGAATTTATTTTGAATTGTTTTTATATTTTTTGATTAAAACATATTGTAATTGATTGTTTGCCTCGGGAAACAAGGAGCGAAAGCCATCCATTGTCAAGAAAAGATCATTTATAGTCACTCATGCCTAGAAAAGCCTTATTACTCGGTTTAAATGCCTTTATAATCCCATTATTGAATTTATTTTGAATTGTTTTTACATTTTTTGATTAAAACAGATTGTAATTGATTGTTTGCCTTGGGAAACATGGAGCGAAAGCCATCCATCGTCAAGAAAAGTTCATTTATAGTCACTCATGCCTAGAAAAGCCTTAATACTCGTTTTAAATGCTTTTATAATCCCATAATTGAATTTAATTTGAATCTTTTTACATTTTTTGATTAAAACAGATTCTAATTGATTGTTTGCCTCGGGAAACGTGGAGTGAAAGCCATCCATTGTCAAGAAAAGATCATTTATAGTCACTCATGCCTAGAAAAGCCTTATTACTCGGTTTAAATGCCTTTATAATCCCATTATTGAAGTTATTTTGAATTGTTTTTATATTTTTTGATTAAAACAGATTGTAATTGATTGTTTGCCTCGGGAAACATGGAGCGAAAGCCATCCATTGTCAAGAAAAGATCATTTATAGCCACTCATGCCTAGAAAAGCCTTATTACTCGGTTTAAATGCCTTTATAATCCCATTATTGAATTTATTTTGAATTGTTTTTTCATTTTTTGATTAAAACAGATTGTAATTGATTGTTTGCCTCGGGAAACATGGAGCGAAAGCCATCCATTGTCAAGAAAAGATCATTTATAGCCACTCATGCCTAGAAAAGCCTTATTACTAGGGTTTAAATGCCTTTATAATCCCATTATTGAATTTATTTTGAATTGTTTTTATATTTTTTGATTAAAACATATTGTAATTGATTGTTTGCCGTGGGAAACATGGAGCGAAAGCCATCCATTGTCAAGAAAAGATCATTTATAGTCACTCATGCCTAGAAAAGCCTTATTACTCGGTTTAAATGCCTTTATAATCCCATTATTGAAGTTATTTTGAATTGTTTTTATATTTTTTGATTAAAACAGATTGTAATTGATTGTTTGCCTCGGGAAACATGGAGCGAAAGCCATCCATTGTCAAGAAAAGATCATTTATAGCCCCTCATGCCTAGAAAAGCCTTATTACTCGGTTTAAATGCCTTTATAATCCCATTATTGAATTTATTTTGAATTGTTTTTACATATTTTGATTAAAACAGATTGTAATTGATTGTTTGCCTCGGGAAACATGGAGCGAAAGCCATCCATTGTCAAGAAAAGATCATTTATAGTCACTCATGCCTAGAAAAGCCTTATTTCTCGGTTTAAATGCCTTTATAATCCCATTATTGAATTTATTTTGAATTTTTTTTACATTTTTTGACTAAAACAGATTGTAATTGATTGTTTACCTCGGGAAACATGGAGCGAAAGCCATCCATAGTCAAGAAAAGTTCATTTATAGTTACTTATGCCTAGCAAAGCCTTATTACTCGGTTTAAATGCCTTTATAATCCCATTATTGAATTTATTTTGAATTGTTTTTATATTTTTTGATTAAAACAGATTGTAATTGATTGTTTGCCGTGGGAAACATGGAGCGAAAGCCATCCATTGTCAAGAAAAGATCATTTATAGCCACTCATGCCTAGAAAAGCCTTATTACTCGGTTTAAATGCCTTTATAATCCCATTATTGAATTTATTTTGAATTGTTTTTATATTTTTTGATTAAAACAGATTGTAATTGATTGTTTGCCGTGGGAAACATGGAACGAAAGCCATCCATTGTCAAGAAAAGATCATTTATAGTCGTTCATGCCTAGAAAAGCCTTATTACTCGGTTTAAATGCCTTTATAATCCCATTATTGAATTTATTTTGAATTTTTTTTACATTTTTTGATTAAAACAGATTGTAATTGATTGTTTGCCTTGGGAAATATGGAGCGAAAGCCATCCATTGTCAAGAAAAGATCATTTATAGTCACTCATGCCTAGAAAAGCCTTATTACTCGGTTTAAATGCCTTTATAATCCCATTATTGAATTTATTTTGAATTGTTTTTACATTTTTTGATTAAAACAGATTGTAATTGATTGTTTGCCTCGGGAAACATGGAGCGAAAGCCATCCATTGTCAAGAAAAGATCATTTATAGCCACTCATACCTAGAAAAGCCTTATTACTAGGGTTTAAATGCCTTTATAATCCCATTATTGAATTTATTTTGAATTGTTTTTATATTTTTTGGTTAAAACAGATTGTAATTGATTGTTTGTCGTGGGAAACATGGAGCGAAAGCCATCCATTGTCAAGAAAAGATCATTTATAGTCACTCATGCCTAGAAAAGCCTTATTACTCGGTTTAAATGCCTTTATAATCCCATTATTGAAGTTATTTTGAATTGTTTTTATATTTTTTGATTAAAACAGATTGTAATTGATTGTTTGCCTCAGGAAACATGGAGCGAAAGCCATCCATTGTCAAGAAAAGATCATTTATAGTCACTCATGCCTAGAAAAGCCTTATTACTCGGTTTAAATGCCTTTATAATCCCATTATTGAATTTATTTTGAATTGTTTTTACATTTTTTTATTAAAACAGATTGTAATTGATTGTTTGCCTCGGCAAACATGGAGCTAAAGCCATCCATTGTCAAGAAATGATCATTTATAGCCACTCATGCCTAGAAAAGCCTTATTACTAGGGTTTAAATGCCTTTATAATCCCATTATTGAATTTATTTTGAATTGTTTTTATATTTTTTGATTAAAACAGATTGTAATTGATTGTTTGCCGTGGGAAACATGGAGCGAAAGCCATCCATTGTCAAGAAAAGATCATTTATAGTCACTCATGCCTAGAAAAGCCTTATTACTCGGTTTAAATGCCTTTATAATCCCATTATTGAAGTTATTTTGAATTGTTTTTATATTTTTTGATTAAAACAGATTGTAATTGATTGTTTGCCTCGGGAAACATGGAGCGAAAGCCATCCATTGTCAAGAAAAGATCATTTATAGCCACTCATGCCTAGAAAAGCCTTATTACTCGGTTTAAATGCCTTTATAATCCCATTATTGAAGTTATTTTGAATTGTTTTTATATTTTTTGATTAAAACAGATTGTAATTGATTGTTTGCCTCGGGAAATATGGAGCGAAAGCCATCCATTGTCAAGAAAAGATCATTTATAGTCACTCATGCCTAGAAAAGCCTTATTACTCGGTTTAAATGCCTTTATAATCCCATTATTGAAGTTATTTTGAATTGTTTTTATATTTTTTGATTAAAACATATTGTAATTGATTGTTTGCCTTGGGAAACATGGAGCGAAAGCCATCCATCGTCAAGAAAAGTTCATTTATAGTCACTCATGCCTAGAAAAGCCTTATTTCTCGGTTTAAATGCCTTTATAATCCCATTATTGAATTTATTTTGAATTGTTTTTATATTTTTTGATTAAAACAGATTGTAATTGATTGTTTGCCTCGGGAAACATGGAGCGAAAGCCATCCATTGTCAAGAAAAGATCATTTATAGCCACTCATGCCTAGAAAAGCCTTATTACTCGGTTTAAATGCCTTTATAATCCCATTATTGAATTTATTTTGAATTGTTTTTTCATTTTTTGATTAAAACAGATTGTAATTGATTGTTTGCCTCGGGAAACATGGAGCGAAAGCCATCCATTGTCAAGAAAAGATCATTTATAGCCACTCATGCCTAGAAAAGCCTTATTACTAGGGTTTAAATGCCTTTATAATCCCATTATTGAATTTATTTTGAATTGTTTTTATATTTTTTGATTAAAACATATTGTAATTGATTGTTTGCCTCGGGAAACAAGGAGCGAAAGCCATCCATTGTCAAGAAAAGATCATTTATAGTCACTCATGCCTAGAAAAGCCTTATTACTCGGTTTAAATGCCTTTATAATCCCATTATTGAATTTATTTTGAATTGTTTTTACATTTTTTGATTAAAACAGATTGTAATTGATTGTTTGCCTTGGGAAACATGGAGCGAAAGCCATCCATCGTCAAGAAAAGTTCATTTATAGTCACTCATGCCTAGAAAAGCCTTAATACTCGTTTTAAATGCTTTTATAATCCCATAATTGAATTTAATTTGAATCTTTTTACATTTTTTGATTAAAACAGATTCTAATTGATTGTTTGCCTCGGGAAACGTGGAGTGAAAGCCATCCATTGTCAAGAAAAGATCATTTATAGTCACTCATGCCTAGAAAAGCCTTATTACTCGGTTTAAATGCCTTTATAATCCCATTATTGAAGTTATTTTGAATTGTTTTTATATTTTTTGATTAAAACAGATTGTAATTGATTGTTTGCCTCGGGAAACATGGAGCGAAAGCCATCCATTGTCAAGAAATGATCATTTATAGCCACTCATGCCTAGAAAAGCCTTATTACTCGGTTTAAATGCCTTTATAATCCCATTATTGAATTTATTTTGAATTGTTTTTTCATTTTTTGATTAAAACAGATTGTAATTGATTGTTTGCCTCGGGAAACATGGAGCGAAAGCCATCCATTGTCAAGAAAAGATCATTTATAGCCACTCATGCCTAGAAAAGCCTTATTACTAGGGTTTAAATGCCTTTATAATCCCATTATTGAATTTATTTTGAATTGTTTTTATATTTTTTGATTAAAACATATTGTAATTGATTGTTTGCCGTGGGAAACATGGAGCGAAAGCCATCCATTGTCAAGAAAAGATCATTTATAGTCACTCATGCCTAGAAAAGCCTTATTACTCGGTTTAAATGCCTTTATAATCCCATTATTGAAGTTATTTTGAATTGTTTTTATATTTTTTGATTAAAACAGATTGTAATTGATTGTTTGCCTCGGGAAACATGGAGCGAAAGCCATCCATTGTCAAGAAAAGATCATTTATAGCCCCTCATGCCTAGAAAAGCCTTATTACTCGGTTTAAATGCCTTTATAATCCCATTATTGAATTTATTTTGAATTGTTTTTACATATTTTGATTAAAACAGATTGTAATTGATTGTTTGCCTCGGGAAACATGGAGCGAAAGCCATCCATTGTCAAGAAAAGATCATTTATAGTCACTCATGCCTAGAAAAGCCTTATTTCTCGGTTTAAATGCCTTTATAATCCCATTATTGAATTTATTTTGAATTTTTTTTACATTTTTTGACTAAAACAGATTGTAATTGATTGTTTACCTCGGGAAACATGGAGCGAAAGCCATCCATAGTCAAGAAAAGTTCATTTATAGTTACTTATGCCTAGCAAAGCCTTATTACTCGGTTTAAATGCCTTTATAATCCCATTATTGAATTTATTTTGAATTGTTTTTATATTTTTTGATTAAAACAGATTGT
Organism: Theobroma cacao; assembly: GCF_053813885.1. NCBI lineage: Eukaryota > Viridiplantae > Streptophyta > Magnoliopsida > Malvales > Malvaceae > Theobroma > Theobroma cacao. Next base: position 26,807,387 of record NC_142645.1, on the reverse strand, counting down.
AATTGATTGTTTGCCGTGGGAAACATGGAGCGAAAGCCATCCATTGTCAAGAAAAGATCATTTATAGCCACTCATGCCTAGAAAAGCCTTATTACTCGGTTTAAATGCCTTTATAATCCCATTATTGAATTTATTTTGAATTGTTTTTATATTTTTTGATTAAAACAGATTGTAATTGATTGTTTGCCGTGGGAAACATGGAACGAAAGCCATCCATTGTCAAGAAAAGATCATTTATAGTCGTTCATGCCTAGAAAAGCCTTATTACTCGGTTTAAATGCCTTTATAATCCCATTATTGAATTTATTTTGAATTTTTTTTACATTTTTTGATTAAAACAGATTGTAATTGATTGTTTGCCTTGGGAAATATGGAGCGAAAGCCATCCATTGTCAAGAAAAGATCATTTATAGTCACTCATGCCTAGAAAAGCCTTATTACTCGGTTTAAATGCCTTTATAATCCCATTATTGAATTTATTTTGAATTGTTTTTACATTTTTTGATTAAAACAGATTGTAATTGATTGTTTGCCTCGGGAAACATGGAGCGAAAGCCATCCATTGTCAAGAAAAGATCATTTATAGCCACTCATACCTAGAAAAGCCTTATTACTAGGGTTTAAATGCCTTTATAATCCCATTATTGAATTTATTTTGAATTGTTTTTATATTTTTTGGTTAAAACAGATTGTAATTGATTGTTTGTCGTGGGAAACATGGAGCGAAAGCCATCCATTGTCAAGAAAAGATCATTTATAGTCACTCATGCCTAGAAAAGCCTTATTACTCGGTTTAAATGCCTTTATAATCCCATTATTGAAGTTATTTTGAATTGTTTTTATATTTTTTGATTAAAACAGATTGTAATTGATTGTTTGCCTCAGGAAACATGGAGCGAAAGCCATCCATTGTCAAGAAAAGATCATTTATAGTCACTCATGCCTAGAAAAGCCTTATTACTCGGTTTAAATGCCTTTATAATCCCATTATTGAATTTATTTTGAATTGTTTTTACATTTTTTTATTAAAACAGATTGTAATTGATTGTTTGCCTCGGCAAACATGGAGCTAAAGCCATCCATTGTCAAGAAATGATCATTTATAGCCACTCATGCCTAGAAAAGCCTTATTACTAGGGTTTAAATGCCTTTATAATCCCATTATTGAATTTATTTTGAATTGTTTTTATATTTTTTGATTAAAACAGATTGTAATTGATTGTTTGCCGTGGGAAACATGGAGCGAAAGCCATCCATTGTCAAGAAAAGATCATTTATAGTCACTCATGCCTAGAAAAGCCTTATTACTCGGTTTAAATGCCTTTATAATCCCATTATTGAAGTTATTTTGAATTGTTTTTATATTTTTTGATTAAAACAGATTGTAATTGATTGTTTGCCTCGGGAAACATGGAGCGAAAGCCATCCATTGTCAAGAAAAGATCATTTATAGCCACTCATGCCTAGAAAAGCCTTATTACTCGGTTTAAATGCCTTTATAATCCCATTATTGAAGTTATTTTGAATTGTTTTTATATTTTTTGATTAAAACAGATTGTAATTGATTGTTTGCCTCGGGAAATATGGAGCGAAAGCCATCCATTGTCAAGAAAAGATCATTTATAGTCACTCATGCCTAGAAAAGCCTTATTACTCGGTTTAAATGCCTTTATAATCCCATTATTGAAGTTATTTTGAATTGTTTTTATATTTTTTGATTAAAACATATTGTAATTGATTGTTTGCCTTGGGAAACATGGAGCGAAAGCCATCCATCGTCAAGAAAAGTTCATTTATAGTCACTCATGCCTAGAAAAGCCTTATTTCTCGGTTTAAATGCCTTTATAATCCCATTATTGAATTTATTTTGAATTGTTTTTATATTTTTTGATTAAAACAGATTGTAATTGATTGTTTGCCTCGGGAAACATGGAGCGAAAGCCATCCATTGTCAAGAAAAGATCATTTATAGCCACTCATGCCTAGAAAAGCCTTATTACTCGGTTTAAATGCCTTTATAATCCCATTATTGAATTTATTTTGAATTGTTTTTTCATTTTTTGATTAAAACAGATTGTAATTGATTGTTTGCCTCGGGAAACATGGAGCGAAAGCCATCCATTGTCAAGAAAAGATCATTTATAGCCACTCATGCCTAGAAAAGCCTTATTACTAGGGTTTAAATGCCTTTATAATCCCATTATTGAATTTATTTTGAATTGTTTTTATATTTTTTGATTAAAACATATTGTAATTGATTGTTTGCCTCGGGAAACAAGGAGCGAAAGCCATCCATTGTCAAGAAAAGATCATTTATAGTCACTCATGCCTAGAAAAGCCTTATTACTCGGTTTAAATGCCTTTATAATCCCATTATTGAATTTATTTTGAATTTTTTTTACATTTTTTGATTAAAACAGATTGTAATTGATTGTTTGCCTTGGGAAACATGGAGCGAAAGCCATCCATCGTCAAGAAAAGTTCATTTATAGTCACTCATGCCTAGAAAAGCCTTAATACTCGTTTTAAATGCTTTTATAATCCCATAATTGAATTTAATTTGAATCTTTTTACATTTTTTGATTAAAACAGATTCTAATTGATTGTTTGCCTCGGGAAACGTGGAGTGAAAGCCATCCATTGTCAAGAAAAGATCATTTATAGTCACTCATGCCTAGAAAAGCCTTATTACTCGGTTTAAATGCCTTTATAATCCCATTATTGAAGTTATTTTGAATTGTTTTTATATTTTTTGATTAAAACAGATTGTAATTGATTGTTTGCTTGGGAAACATGGAGCGAAAGCCATCCATTGTCAAGAAAAGATCATTTATAGCCACTCATGCCTAGAAAAGCCTTATTACTCGGTTTAAATGCCTTTATAATCCCATTATTGAATTTATTTTGAATTGTTTTTTCATTTTTTGATTAAAACAGATTGTAATTGATTGTTTGCCTCGGGAAACATGGAGCGAAAGCCATCCATTGTCAAGAAAAGATCATTTATAGCCACTCATGCCTAGAAAAGCCTTATTACTAGGGTTTAAATGCCTTTATAATCCCATTATTGAATTTATTTTGAATTGTTTTTATATTTTTTGATTAAAACATATTGTAATTGATTGTTTGCCGTGGGAAACATGGAGCGAAAGCCATCCATTGTCAAGAAAAGATCATTTATAGTCACTCATGCCTAGAAAAGCCTTATTACTCGGTTTAAATGCCTTTATAATCCCATTATTGAAGTTATTTTGAATTGTTTTTATATTTTTTGATTAAAACAGATTGTAATTGATTGTTTGCCTCGGGAAACATGGAGCGAAAGCCATCCATTGTCAAGAAAAGATCATTTATAGCCCCTCATGCCTAGAAAAGCCTTATTACTCGGTTTAAATGCCTTTATAATCCCATTATTGAATTTATTTTGAATTGTTTTTACATATTTTGATTAAAACAGATTGTAATTGATTGTTTGCCTCGGGAAACATGGAGCGAAAGCCATCCATTGTCAAGAAAAGATCATTTATAGTCACTCATGCCTAGAAAAGCCTTATTTCTCGGTTTAAATGCCTTTATAATCCCATTATTGAATTTATTTTGAATTTTTTTTACATTTTTTGACTAAAACAGATTGTAATTGATTGTTTACCTCGGGAAACATGGAGCGAAAGCCATCCATAGTCAAGAAAAGTTCATTTATAGTTACTTATGCCTAGCAAAGCCTTATTACTCGGTTTAAATGCCTTTATAATCCCATTATTGAATTTATTTTGAATTGTTTTTATATTTTTTGATTAAAACAGATTGTAATTGATTGTTTGCCGTGGGAAACATGGAGCGAAAGCCATCCATTGTCAAGAAAAGATCATTTATAGCCACTCATGCCTAGAAAAGCCTTATTACTCGGTTTAAATGCCTTTATAATCCCATTATTGAATTTATTTTGAATTGTTTTTATATTTTTTGATTAAAACAGATTGTAATTGATTGTTTGCCGTGGGAAACATGGAACGAAAGCCATCCATTGTCAAGAAAAGATCATTTATAGTCGTTCATGCCTAGAAAAGCCTTATTACTCGGTTTAAATGCCTTTATAATCCCATTATTGAATTTATTTTGAATTTTTTTTATATTTTTTGATTAAAACAGATTGTAATTGATTGTTTGCCTTGGGAAATATGGAGCGAAAGCCATCCATTGTCAAGAAAAGATCATTTATAGTCACTCATGCCTAGAAAAGCCTTATTACTCGGTTTAAATGCCTTTATAATCCCATTATTGAATTTATTTTGAATTGTTTTTATATTTTTTGATTAAAACAGATTGTAATTGATTGTTTACTGTGGGAAACATGGAGCGAAAGCCATCCATTGTCAAGAAAAGATCGTTTATAGTCACTCATGCCTAGAAAAGCCTTATTACTCGGTTTAAATGCCTTTATAATCCCATTATTGAAGTTATTTTGAATTGTTTTTATATTTTTTGATTATAACATATTGTAATTGATTGTTTGCCTCGGGAAACAAGGAGCGAAAGCCATCCATTGTCAAGAAAAGATCATTTATAGTCACTCATGCCTAGAAAAGCCTTATTACTCGGTTTAAATGCCTTTATAATGCCATTATTGAAGTTATTTTGAATTGTTTTTACATTTTTTGATTAAAACAGATTGTAATTGATTGTTTGCCTCGGGAAACATGGAGCGAAAGCCATCCATTGTCAAGAAAAAGTTCATTTATAGTCAATCATGCCTAGAAAAGCCTTATTACTCGGTTTAAATGCCTTTATAATCCCATTATTGAATTTATTTTGAATTGTTTTTACATTTTTTGATTAAAACAGATTGTAATTGATTGTTTGCCTCGGGAAACATGGAGCGAAAACCATCCATTGTCAAGAAAAGATCATTTATAGTCACTCATGCCTAGAAAAGCCTTATTACTCGGTTTAAATGCCTTTATAATCCCATTATTGAATTTATTTTGAATTGTTTTTACATTTTTTGATTAAAACAGATTGTAATTGATTGTTTGCCTCGGGAAACATGGAGCGAAAGCCATCCATTGTCAAGAAAAGATCATTTATAGCCACTCATGCCTAGAAAAGCCTTATTACTAGGGTTTAAATGCCTTTATAATCCCATTATTGAATTTATTTTGAATTGTTTTTATATTTTTTGGTTAAAACAGATTGTAATTGATTGTTTGCCGTGGGAAACATGGAGCGAAAGCCATCCATTGTCAAGAAAAGATCATTTATAGTCACCCATGCCTAGAAAAGCCTTATTACTCGGTTTAAATGCCTTTATAATCCCATTATTGAAGTTATTTTGAATTGTTTTTATATTTTTTGATTAAAACAGATTGTAATTGATTGTTTGCCTCAGGAAACATGGAGCGAAAGCCATCCATTGTCAAGAAAAGATCATTTATAGTCACTCATGCCTAGAAAAGCCTTATTACTCGGTTTAAATGCCTTTATAATCCCATTATTGAATTTATTTTGAATTGTTTTTACATTTTTTTATTAAAACAGATTGTAATTGATTGTTTGCCTCGGCAAACATGGAGCTAAAGCCATCCATTGTCAAGAAATGATCATTTATAGCCACTCATGCCTAGAAAAGCCTTATTACTAGGGTTTAAATGCCTTTATAATCCCATTATTGAATTTATTTTGAATTGTTTTTATATTTTTTGATTAAAACAGATTGTAATTGATTGTTTGCCGTGGGAAACATGGAGCGAAAGCCATCCATTGTCAAGAAAAGATCATTTATAGCCACTCATGCCTAGAAAAGCCTTATTACTCGGTTTAAATTCCTTTATAATCCCATTATTGAAGTTATTTTGAATTGTTTTTATATTTTTTGATTAAAACAGATTGTAATTGATTGTTTGCCTCGGGAAATATGGAGCGAAAGCCATCCATTGTCAAGAAAAGATCATTTATAGTCACTCATGCCTAGAAAAGCCTTATTACTCGGTTTAAATGCCTTTATAATCCCATTATTGAAGTTATTTTGAATTGTTTTTATATTTTTTGATTAAAACAGATTGTAATTGATTGTTTGCCTCGGGAAACGTGGAGTGAAAGCCATCCATTGTCAAGAAAAGATCATTTATAGTCACTCATGCCTAGAAAAGCCTTATTACTCGGTTTAAATGCCTTTATAATCCCATTATTGAATTTGTTTTGAATTTTTTTTACATTTTTTGATTAAAACATAGTTTAATTGATTGTTTGCCTCGGGAAACATGGAGCAAAACCCATCCATTGTCAAGAATAGATCATTTATAGTCACTCATGCCTAGAAAAGCCTTATTACTAGGTTTAAAAGCTTTTATAATCCCATTATTGAAGTTATTTTGAATTGTTTTTAAATTTTATGATTAAAGCAGATTGTAATTGATTTTTTGCCTCGGGAAACATGGAGCGAAAGCCATCCATTGTCAAGAAAAGATCATTTATAGTCACTCATGCCTAGAAAAGCCTTATTACTTAGTTTAAATGCCTTTATAATCCCATTATTGAATTTATTTTGAATTGTTTTTACATTTTTTTATTAAAACAGATTGTAATTGATTGTTTGCCTCGGGAAACATGGAGCTAAAGCCATCCATTGTCAAGAAATGATCATTTATAGCCACTGATGCCTAGAAAAGCCTTATTACTAGGGTTTAAATGCCTTTATAATCCCATTATTGAATTTATTTTGAATTGTTTTTATATTTTTTGATTAAAACAGATTGTAATTGATTGTTTGCCGTGGGAAACATGGAGCGAAAGCCATCCATTGTCAAGAAAAGATCATTTATAGTCACTCATGCCTAGAAAAGCCTTATTACTCGGTTTAAATGCCTTTATAATCCCATTATTGAAGTTATTTTGAATTGTTTTTATATTTTTTGATTAAAACAGATTGTAATTGATTGTTTGCCTCGGGAAACATGGAGCGAAAGCCATCCATTGTCAAGAAAAGATCATTTATAGTCACTCATGCCTAGAAAAGCCTTATTACTCGGTTTAAATGCCTTTATAATCCCATTATTGAAGTTATTTTGAATTGTTTTTATATTTTTTGATTAAAACAGATTGTAATTGATTGTTTGCCTCGGGAAATATGGAGCGAAAGCCATCCATTGTCAAGAAAAGATCATTTATAGTCACTCATGCCTAGAAAAGCCTTATTACTCGGTTTAAATGCCTTTATAATCCCATTATTCAATTTATTTTGAATTGTTTTTACATTTTATGATTAAAGCAGATTGTAATTGATTGTTTGCCTCGGGAAACATGGAGCGAAAGCCATCCATTGTCAAGAAAAGATCATTTATAGTCACTCATGCCTAGAAAAGCCTTATTACTTAATTTAAATGCCTTTATAATCCCATTATTGAATTTATTTTGAATTGTTTTTACATTTTTGATTAAAACAGATTATAATTGATTGTTTGCCTCGTGAATTATGGAGCGAAAGCCATCCATTGTCAAGAAAAGATCATTTATAGTCCCGCATGCCTAGAAAAGCCTTATTACTCGGTTTAAATGCCTTTATAATCCCATTATTGAATTTATTTTGAATTTTTTTTACATTTTTTGATTAAAACAGATTGTAATTGATTGTTTACCTCGGGAAACATGGAGCGAAAGCCATCCATAGTCAAGAAAAGTTCATTTATAGTCACTTATGCCTAGCAAAGCCTTATTACTCGGTTTAAATGCCTTTATAATCCCATTATTGAATTTATTTTGAATTTTTTTTACATTTTTTGATTAAAACATAGTTTAATTGATTGTTTGCCTCGGGAAACATGGAGCAAAACCCATCCATTGTGAAGAATAGATCATTTATAGTCACTCATGCCTAGAAAAGCCTTATTACTAGGTTTAAAAGCTTTTATAATCCCATTATTGAAGTTATTTTGAATTGTTTTTACATTTTATGATTAAAGCAGATTGTAATTGATTGTTTGCCTCGGGAAACATGGAGCGAAAGCCATCCATTGTCAAGAAAAGATCATTTATAGTCACTCATGCCTAGAAAAGCCTTATTACTTAATTTAAATGCCTTTATAATCCCATTATTGAATTTATTTTGAATTGTTTTTACATTTTTGATTAAAACAGATAATAATTGAATGTTTGCCTCGTGAAATATGGAGCGAAAGCCATCCATTGTCAAGAAAAGATCATTTATAGTCCCGCATGCCTAGAAAAGCCTTATTACTCGGTTTACATGCCTTTATAATCCCATTATTGAATTTATTTTGAATTTTTTTTACATTTTTTGATTAAAACAGATTGTAATTGATTGTTTACCTCGGGAAACATGGAGCGAAAGCCATCCATAGTCAAGAAAAGATCATTTACAGTCACTCATGCCTAGAAAAGCCTTATTACTCGGTTTAAATGCCTTTATAATCCCATTATTGAATTTGTTTTGAATTTTTTTTACATTTTTTGATTAAAACATAGTTTAATTGATTGTTTGCCTCGGGAAACATGGAGCAAAACCCATCCATTGTGAAGAATAGATCATTTATAGTCACTCATGCCTAGAAAAGCCTTATTACTAGGTTTAAAAGCTTTTATAATCCCATTATTGAAGTTATTTTGAATTGTTTTTACATTTTATGATTAAAGCAGACTGTAATTGATTGTTTGTCTCGGGAAACATGGAGCCAAAGCCATCCATTGTCAAGAAAAGATCATTTATAGTCACTCATGCCTAGAAAAGCCTTATTACTTAATTTAAATGCCTTTATAATCCCATTATTGAATTTATTTTGAATTGTTTTTACATTTTTGATTAAAACAGATTATAATTGATTGTTTGCCTCGTGAAATATTGAGCGAAAGCCAACCATTGTCAAGAAAAGATCATTTATAGTCCCGCATGCCTAGAAAAGCCTTATTACTCGGTTTAAATGTCTTTATAATCTCATTATTGAATTTATTTTGAATTGTTTTTACATTTTCTGATTAAAACAGATTGTAATTGATTGTTTGCCTCAGGAAACATGGAGCGAAAGCCATCCATTGTCAAGAAAAGATCATTTATAGCCACTCATGCCTAGAAAAGCCTTATTACTCGGTTTAAATGCCTTTATAATCCCATTATTGAATTTATTTTGAATTGTTTTTACATTTTTTGATTAAAACAGATTGTAATTGATTGTTTGCCTTGGGAAACATGGAGCGAAAGCCATCCATTGTCAAGAAAAGATCATTTATAGCCACTCATGCCTAGAAAAGCCTTATTACTAGGGTTTAAATGCCTTTATAATCCCATTATTGAATTTATTTTGAATTGTTTTTATATTTTTTGATTAAAACAGATTGTAATTGATTGTTTGCCGTGGGAAACATGGAGCGAAAGCCATCCATTGTCAAGAAAAGATCATTTATAGTCACTCATGCCTAGAAAAGCCTTATTACTCGGTTTAAATGCCTTTATAATCCCATTATTGAATTTATTTTGAATTTTTTTTACATTTTTTGATTAAAACAGATTGTAATTGATTGTTTACCTCGGGAAACATGGAGCGAAAGCCATCCATAGTCAAGAAAAGTTCATTTATAGTCACTTATGCCTAGCAAAGCCTTATTACTCGGTTTAAATGCCTTTATAATCCCATTATTGAATTTATTTTGAATTGTTTTTATATTTTTTGATTAAAACAGATTGTAATTGATTGTTTGCCGTGGGAAACATGGAGCGAAAGCCATCCATTGTCAAGAAAAGATCATTTATAGCCACTCATGCCTAGAAAAGCCTTATTACTCGGTTTAAATGCCTTTATAATCCCATTATTGAATTTATTTTGAATTGTTTTTACATTTTTTGATTAAAACAGATTGTAATTGATTGTTTGCCTTGGGAAACATGGAGCGAAAGCCATCCATTGTCAAGAAAAGATCATTTATAGCCACTCATGCCTAGAAAAGCCTTATTACTAGGGTTTAAATGCCTTTATAATCCCATTATTGAAGTTATTTTGAATTGTTTTTATATTTTTTGATTAAAACAGATTGTAATTGATTGTTTGCTTGGGAAACATGGAGCGAAAGCCATCCATTGTCAAGAAAAGATCATTTATAGCCACTCATGCCTAGAAAAGCCTTATTACTCGGTTTAAATGCCTTTATAATCCCATTATTGAATTTATTTTGAATTGTTTTTTCATTTTTTGATTAAAACAGATTGTAATTGATTGTTTGCCTCGGGAAACATGGAGCGAAAGCCATCCATTGTCAAGAAAAGATCATTTATAGCCACTCATGCCTAGAAAAGCCTTATTACTAGGGTTTAAATGCCTTTATAATCCCATTATTGAATTTATTTTGAATTGTTTTTATATTTTTTGATTAAAACATATTGTAATTGATTGTTTGCCGTGGGAAACATGGAGCGAAAGCCATCCATTGTCAAGAAAAGATCATTTATAGTCACTCATGCCTAGAAAAGCCTTATTACTCGGTTTAAATGCCTTTATAATCCCATTATTGAAGTTATTTTGAATTGTTTTTATATTTTTTGATTAAAACAGATTGTAATTGATTGTTTGCCTCGGGAAACATGGAGCGAAAGCCATCCATTGTCAAGAAAAGATCATTTATAGCCCCTCATGCCTAGAAAAGCCTTATTACTCGGTTTAAATGCCTTTATAATCCCATTATTGAATTTATTTTGAATTGTTTTTACATATTTTGATTAAAACAGATTGTAATTGATTGTTTGCCTCGGGAAACATGGAGCGAAAGCCATCCATTGTCAAGAAAAGATCATTTATAGTCACTCATGCCTAGAAAAGCCTTATTTCTCGGTTTAAATGCCTTTATAATCCCATTATTGAATTTATTTTGAATTTTTTTTACATTTTTTGACTAAAACAGATTGTAATTGATTGTTTACCTCGGGAAACATGGAGCGAAAGCCATCCATAGTCAAGAAAAGTTCATTTATAGTTACTTATGCCTAGCAAAGCCTTATTACTCGGTTTAAATGCCTTTATAATCCCATTATTGAATTTATTTTGAATTGTTTTTATATTTTTTGATTAAAACAGATTGTAATTGATTGTTTGCCGTGGGAAACATGGAGCGAAAGCCATCCATTGTCAAGAAAAGATCATTTATAGCCACTCATGCCTAGAAAAGCCTTATTACTCGGTTTAAATGCCTTTATAATCCCATTATTGAATTTATTTTGAATTGTTTTTATATTTTTTGATTAAAACAGATTGTAATTGATTGTTTGCCGTGGGAAACATGGAACGAAAGCCATCCATTGTCAAGAAAAGATCATTTATAGTCGTTCATGCCTAGAAAAGCCTTATTACTCGGTTTAAATGCCTTTATAATCCCATTATTGAATTTATTTTGAATTTTTTTTACATTTTTTGATTAAAACAGATTGTAATTGATTGTTTGCCTTGGGAAATATGGAGCGAAAGCCATCCATTGTCAAGAAAAGATCATTTATAGTCACTCATGCCTAGAAAAGCCTTATTACTCGGTTTAAATGCCTTTATAATCCCATTATTGAATTTATTTTGAATTGTTTTTATATTTTTTGATTAAAACAGATTGTAATTGATTGTTTACTGTGGGAAACATGGAGCGAAAGCCATCCATTGTCAAGAAAAGATCGTTTATAGTCACTCATGCCTAGAAAAGCCTTATTACTCGGTTTAAATGCCTTTATAATCCCATTATTGAAGTTATTTTGAATTGTTTTTATATTTTTTGATTATAACATATTGTAATTGATTGTTTGCCTCGGGAAACAAGGAGCGAAAGCCATCCATTGTCAAGAAAAGATCATTTATAGTCACTCATGCCTAGAAAAGCCTTATTACTCGGTTTAAATGCCTTTATAATGCCATTATTGAAGTTATTTTGAATTGTTTTTACATTTTTTGATTAAAACAGATTGTAATTGATTGTTTGCCTCGGGAAACATGGAGCGAAAGCCATCCATTGTCAAGAAAAAGTTCATTTATAGTCAATCATGCCTAGAAAAGCCTTATTACTCGGTTTAAATGCCTTTATAATCCCATTATTGAATTTATTTTGAATTGTTTTTACATTTTTTGATTAAAACAGATTGTAATTGATTGTTTGCCTCGGGAAACATGGAGCGAAAACCATCCATTGTCAAGAAAAGATCATTTATAGTCACTCATGCCTAGAAAAGCCTTATTACTCGGTTTAAATGCCTTTATAATCCCATTATTGAATTTATTTTGAATTGTTTTTACATTTTTTGATTAAAACAGATTGTAATTGATTGTTTGCCTCGGGAAACATGGAGCGAAAGCCATCCATTGTCAAGAAAAGATCATTTATAGCCACTCATGCCTAGAAAAGCCTTATTACTAGGGTTTAAATGCCTTTATAATCCCATTATTGAATTTATTTTGAATTGTTTTTATATTTTTTGGTTAAAACAGATTGTAATTGATTGTTTGTCGTGGGAAACATGGAGCGAAAGCCATCCATTGTCAAGAAAAGATCATTTATAGTCACTCATGCCTAGAAAAGCCTTATTACTCGGTTTAAATGCCTTTATAATCCCATTATTGAAGTTATTTTGAATTGTTTTTATATTTTTTGATTAAAACAGATTGTAATTGATTGTTTGCCTCAGGAAACATGGAGCGAAAGCCATCCATTGTCAAGAAAAGATCATTTATAGTCACTCATGCCTAGAAAAGCCTTATTACTCGGTTTAAATGCCTTTATAATCCCATTATTGAATTTATTTTGAATTGTTTTTACATTTTTTTATTAAAACAGATTGTAATTGATTGTTTGCCTCGGCAAACATGGAGCTAAAGCCATCCATTGTCAAGAAATGATCATTTATAGCCACTCATGCCTAGAAAAGCCTTATTACTAGGGTTTAAATGCCTTTATAATCCCATTATTGAATTTATTTTGAATTGTTTTTATATTTTTTGATTAAAACAGATTGTAATTGATTGTTTGCCGTGGGAAACATGGAGCGAAAGCCATCCATTGTCAAGAAAAGATCATTTATAGCCACTCATGCCTAGAAAAGCCTTATTACTCGGTTTAAATTCCTTTATAATCCCATTATTGAAGTTATTTTGAATTGTTTTTATATTTTTTGATTAAAACAGATTGTAATTGATTGTTTGCCTCGGGAAATATGGAGCGAAAGCCATCCATTGTCAAGAAAAGATCATTTATAGTCACTCATGCCTAGAAAAGCCTTATTACTCGGTTTAAATGCCTTTATAATCCCATTATTGAAGTTATTTTGAATTGTTTTTATATTTTTTGATTAAAACAGATTGTAATTGATTGTTTGCCTCGGGAAACGTGGAGTGAAAGCCATCCATTGTCAAGAAAAGATCATTTATAGTCACTCATGCCTAGAAAAGCCTTATTACTCGGTTTAAATGCCTTTATAATCCCATTATTGAATTTGTTTTGAATTTTTTTTACATTTTTTGATTAAAACATAGTTTAATTGATTGTTTGCCTCGGGAAACATGGAGCAAAACCCATCCATTGTCAAGAATAGATCATTTATAGTCACTCATGCCTAGAAAAGCCTTATTACTAGGTTTAAAAGCTTTTATAATCCCATTATTGAAGTTATTTTGAATTGTTTTTAAATTTTATGATTAAAGCAGATTGTAATTGATTTTTTGCCTCGGGAAACATGGAGCGAAAGCCATCCATTGTCAAGAAAAGATCATTTATAGTCACTCATGCCTAGAAAAGCCTTATTACTTAGTTTAAATGCCTTTATAATCCCATTATTGAATTTATTTTGAATTGTTTTTACATTTTTTTATTAAAACAGATTGTAATTGATTGTTTGCCTCGGGAAACATGGAGCTAAAGCCATCCATTGTCAAGAAATGATCATTTATAGCCACTGATGCCTAGAAAAGCCTTATTACTAGGGTTTAAATGCCTTTATAATCCCATTATTGAATTTATTTTGAATTGTTTTTATATTTTTTGATTAAAACAGATTGTAATTGATTGTTTGCCGTGGGAAACATGGAGCGAAAGCCATCCATTGTCAAGAAAAGATCATTTATAGTCACTCATGCCTAGAAAAGCCTTATTACTCGGTTTAAATGCCTTTATAATCCCATTATTGAAGTTATTTTGAATTGTTTTTATATTTTTTGATTAAAACAGATTGTAATTGATTGTTTGCCTCGGGAAACATGGAGCGAAAGCCATCCATTGTCAAGAAAAGATCATTTATAGTCACTCATGCCTAGAAAAGCCTTATTACTCGGTTTAAATGCCTTTATAATCCCATTATTGAAGTTATTTTGAATTGTTTTTATATTTTTTGATTAAAACAGATTGTAATTGATTGTTTGCCTCGGGAAATATGGAGCGAAAGCCATCCATTGTCAAGAAAAGATCATTTATAGTCACTCATGCCTAGAAAAGCCTTATTACTCGGTTTAAATGCCTTTATAATCCCATTATTCAATTTATTTTGAATTGTTTTTACATTTTATGATTAAAGCAGATTGTAATTGATTGTTTGCCTCGGGAAACATGGAGCGAAAGCCATCCATTGTCAAGAAAAGATCATTTATAGTCACTCATGCCTAGAAAAGCCTTATTACTTAATTTAAATGCCTTTATAATCCCATTATTGAATTTATTTTGAATTGTTTTTACATTTTTGATTAAAACAGATTATAATTGATTGTTTGCCTCGTGAATTATGGAGCGAAAGCCATCCATTGTCAAGAAAAGATCATTTATAGTCCCGCATGCCTAGAAAAGCCTTATTACTCGGTTTAAATGCCTTTATAATCCCATTATTGAATTTATTTTGAATTTTTTTTACATTTTTTGATTAAAACAGATTGTAATTGATTGTTTACCTCGGGAAACATGGAGCGAAAGCCATCCATAGTCAAGAAAAGTTCATTTATAGTCACTTATGCCTAGCAAAGCCTTATTACTCGGTTTAAATGCCTTTATAATCCCATTATTGAATTTATTTTGAATTTTTTTTACATTTTTTGATTAAAACATAGTTTAATTGATTGTTTGCCTCGGGAAACATGGAGCAAAACCCATCCATTGTGAAGAATAGATCATTTATAGTCACTCATGCCTAGAAAAGCCTTATTACTAGGTTTAAAAGCTTTTATAATCCCATTATTGAAGTTATTTTGAATTGTTTTTACATTTTATGATTAAAGCAGATTGTAATTGATTGTTTGCCTCGGGAAACATGGAGCGAAAGCCATCCATTGTCAAGAAAAGATCATTTATAGTCACTCATGCCTAGAAAAGCCTTATTACTTAATTTAAATGCCTTTATAATCCCATTATTGAATTTATTTTGAATTGTTTTTACATTTTTGATTAAAACAGATTATAATTGAATGTTTGCCTCGTGAAATATGGAGCGAAAGCCATCCATTGTCAAGAAAAGATCATTTATAGTCCCGCATGCCTAGAAAAGCCTTATTACTCGGTTTACATGCCTTTATAATCCCATTATTGAATTTATTTTGAATTTTTTTTACATTTTTTGATTAAAACAGATTGTAATTGATTGTTTACCTCGGGAAACATGGAGCGAAAGCCATCCATAGTCAAGAAAAGATCATTTACAGTCACTCATGCCTAGAAAAGCCTTATTACTCGGTTTAAATGCCTTTATAATCCCATTATTGAATTTGTTTTGAATTTTTTTTACATTTTTTGATTAAAACATAGTTTAATTGATTGTTTGCCTCGGGAAACATGGAGCAAAACCCATCCATTGTGAAGAATAGATCATTTATAGTCACTCATGCCTAGAAAAGCCTTATTACTAGGTTTAAAAGCTTTTATAATCCCATTATTGAAGTTATTTTGAATTGTTTTTACATTTTATGATTAAAGCAGACTGTAATTGATTGTTTGTCTCGGGAAACATGGAGCCAAAGCCATCCATTGTCAAGAAAAGATCATTTATAGTCACTCATGCCTAGAAAAGCCTTATTACTTAATTTAAATGCCTTTATAATCCCATTATTGAATTTATTTTGAATTGTTTTTACATTTTTGATTAAAACAGATTATAATTGATTGTTTGCCTCGTGAAATATTGAGCGAAAGCCATCCATTGTCAAGAAAAGATCATTTATAGTCCCGCATGCCTAGAAAAGCCTTATTACTCGGTTTAAATGTCTTTATAATCTCATTATTGAATTTATTTTGAATTGTTTTTACATTTTCTGATTAAAACAGATTGTAATTGATTGTTTGCCTCAGGAAACATGGAGCGAAAGCCATCCATTGTCAAGAAAAGATCATTTATAGCCACTCATGCCTAGAAAAGCCTTATTACTCGGTTTAAATGCCTTTATAATCCCATTATTGAATTTATTTTGAATTGTTTTTACATTTTTTGATTAAAACAGATTGTAATTGATTGTTTGCCTTGGGAAACATGGAGCGAAAGCCATCCATTGTCAAGAAAAGATCATTTATAGCCACTCATGCCTAGAAAAGCCTTATTACTAGGGTTTAAATGTCTTTATAATCCCATTATTGAATTTATTTTGAATTGTTTTTATATTTTTTGATTAAAACAGATTGTAATTGATTGTTTGCCGTGGGAAACATGGAGCGAAAGCCATCCATTGTCAAGAAAAGATCATTTATAGTCACTCATGCCTAGAAAAGCCTTATTACTCGGTTTAAATGCCTTTATAATCCCATTATTGAATTTATTTTGAATTTTTTTTACATTTTTTGATTAAAACAGATTGTAATTGATTGTTTACCTCGGGAAACATGGAGCGAAAGCCATCCATAGTCAAGAAAAGTTCATTTATAGTCACTTATGCCTAGCAAAGCCTTATTACTCGGTTTAAATGCCTTTATAATCCCATTATTGAATTTATTTTGAATTGTTTTTATATTTTTTGATTAAAACAGATTGTAATTGATTGTTTGCCGTGGGAAACATGGAGCGAAAGCCATCCATTGTCAAGAAAAGATCATTTATAGCCACTCATGCCTAGAAAAGCCTTATTACTCGGTTTAAATGCCTTTATAATCCCATTATTGAATTTATTTTGAATTGTTTTTACATTTTTTGATTAAAACAGATTGTAATTGATTGTTTGCCTTGGGAAACATGGAGCGAAAGCCATCCATTGTCAAGAAAAGATCATTTATAGCCACTCATGCCTAGAAAAGCCTTATTACTAGGGTTTAAATGCCTTTATAATCCCATTATTGAATTTATTTTGAATTGTTTTTATATTTTTTGATTAAAACAGATTGTAATTGATTGTTTGCCGTGGGAAACATGGAGCGAAAGCCATCCATTGTCAAGAAAAGATCATTTATAGTCACTCATGCCTAGAAAAGCCTTATTACTCGGTTTAAATGCCTTTATAATCCCATTATTGAATTTATTTTGAATTTTTTTTACATTTTTTGATTAAAACAGATTGTAATTGATTGTTTACCTCGGGAAACATGGAGCGAAAGCCATCCATAGTCAAGAAAAGTTCATTTATAGTCACTTATGCCTAGCAAAGCCTTATTACTCGGTTTAAATGCCTTTATAATCCCATTATTGAATTTATTTTGAATTGTTTTTACATTTTTGATTAAAACAGATTATAATTGATTGTTTGCCTCGTGAAATATGGAGCGAAAGCCATCCATTGTCAAGAAAAGATCATTTATAGTCCCGCATGCCTAGAAAAGCCTTATTACTCGGTTTAAATGCCTTTATAATCTCATTATTGAATTTATTTTGAATTGTTTTTACATTTTTTGATTAAAACAGATTGTAATTGATTGTTTGCCTCGGGAAACATGGAGCGAAAGCCATCCATTGTCAAGAAAAGATCATTTATAGCCACTCATGCCTAGAAAAGCCTTATTACTCGGTTTAAATGCCTTTATAATCCCATTATTGAATTTATTTTGAATTATTTTTACATTTTTTGATTAAAACAGATTGTAATTGATTGTTTGCCTCGGGAAACATGGAGCGAAAACCATCCATTATCAAGAAAAGATTATTTATAGTCACTCATGCCTAGAAAAGCCTTATTACTCGGTTTAAATGCCTTTATAATCCCATTATTGAATTTATTTTGAATTTTTTTTACATTTTTTGATTAAAACAGATTGTAATTGATTGTTTACCTCGGGAAACATGGAGCGAAAGCCATCCATAGTCAAGAAAAGTTCATTTATAGTCACTTATGCCTAGCAAAGCCTTATTACTCGGTTTAAATGCCTTTATAATCCCATTATTGAATTTATTTTGAATTGTTTTTACATTTTTGATTAAAACAGATTATAATTGATTGTTTGCCTCGTGAAATATGGAGCGAAAGCCATCCATTGTCAAGAAAAGATCATTTATAGTCCCGCATGCCTAGAAAAGCCTTATTACTCGGTTTAAATGCCTTTATAATCTCATTATTGAATTTATTTTGAATTGTTTTTACATTTTTTGATTAAAACAGATTGTAATTGATTGTTTGCCTCGGGAAACATGGAGCGAAAGCCATCCATTGTCAAGAAAAGATCATTTATAGCCACTCATGCCTAGAAAAGCCTTATTACTCGGTTTAAATGCCTTTATAATCCCATTATTGAATTTATTTTGAATTGTTTTTACATTTTTTGATTAAAACAGATTGTAATTGATTGTTTGCCTCGGGAAACATGGAGCGAAAACCATCCATTATCAAGAAAAGATTATTTATAGTCACTCATGCCTAGAAAAGCCTTATTACTCGGTTTAAATGCCTTTATAATCCCATTATTGAATATATTTTGAATTCTTTTTACATTTTTTGATTAAAACAGATTGTAATTGATTGTTTGCCTCGGGAAACATGGAGCGAAAGCCATCCATTGTCAAGAAAAGATCATTTATAGCCATTCATGCCTAGAAAAACCTTATTACTCGGTTTAAATGCCTTTATAATCCCATTATTGAATTTATTTTGAATTGTTTTTATATTTTTTGATTAAAACAGATTGTAATTGATTGTTTGCCTCGGGAAACATGGAGCGAAAGCCATCAATTGTCAAGAAAAGATCATTTATACTCACTCATGCCTAGAAAAGCCTTATTACTCGGTTTAAATGGCTTTATAATCCCATTATTGGAGTTATTTTGAATTGTTTTTATATTTTTTGATTAAAACAGATTGTAATTGATTGTTTGCCTTGGGAAACATGGAGCGAAAGCCATCCATCGTCAAGAAAAGTTCATTTATAGTCACTCATGCCTAGAAAAGCCTTAATACTCGTTTTAAATGCTTTTATAATCCCATAATTGAATTTAATTTGAATCTTTTTACATTTTTTGATTAAAACAGATTCTAATTGATTGTTTGCCTCGGGAAACGTGAAGTGAAAGCCATCCATTGTCAAGAAAAGATCATTTATAGTCACTCATGCCTAGAAAAGCCTTATTACTCGGTTTAAATGCCTTTATAATCCCATTATTGAATTTGTTTTGAATTTTTTTTACATTTTTTGATTAAAACATAGTTTAATTGATTGTTTGCCTCGGGAAACATGGAGCAAAACCCTTCCATTGTCAAGAATAGATCATTTATAGTCACTCATGCCTAGAAAAGCCTTATTACTAGGTTTAAAAGCTTTTATAATCCCATTATTGAAGTTATTTTGAATTGTTTTTAAATTTTATGATTAAAGCAGATTGTAATTGATTTTTTGCCTCGGGAAACATGGAGCGAAAGCCATCCATTGTCAAGAAAAGATCATTTATCGTCACTCATGCCTAGAAAAGCCTTATTACTTAGTTTAAATGCCTTTATAATCCCATTATTGAATTTATTTTGAATTGTTTTTACATTTTTGATTAAAACAGATTATAATTGATTGTTTGCCTCGTGAAATATGGAGCGAAAGCCATCCATTGTTAAGAAAAGATCATTTATAGTCCCTCATGCCTAGAAAAGCCTTATTACTCGGTTTAAATGCCTTTATAATCTCATTATTGAATTTCTTTTGAATTGTTTTTACATTTTTTGATTAAAACATATTGTAATTGATTGTTTGCCTCGGGAAACATGGAGCGAAAGCCATCCATTGTCAAGAAAAGATCATTTATAGCCACTCATGCCTAGAAAAGCCTTATTACTCGGTTTAAATGCCTTTATAATCCCATTATTGAATTTATTTTGAATTGTTTTTATATTTTTTGATTAAAACAGATTGTAATTGATTGTTTGCCTCGGGAAACATGGAGCGAAAACCATCCATTGTCAAGAAAAGATCATTTATAGTCACTCATGCCTAGAAAAGCCTTATTACTCGGTTTAAATGCCTTTATAATCCCATTATTGAATTTATTTTGAATTGTTTTTACATTTTTTGATTAAAACAGATTGTAATTGATTGTTTGCCTCGGGAAACATGGAGCGAAAGCCATCCATTGTCAAGAAAAGATCATTTATAGCCAGTCATGCCTAGAAAAGCCTTATTGCTAGGGTTTAAATGCCTTTATAATCCCATTATTGAATTTATTTTGAATTTTTTTTACATTTTTTGATTAAAACATAGTTTAATCGATTGTTTGCCTCGGGAAACATGGAGAAAAACCCATCCATTGTCAAGAATAGATCATTTATAGTCACTTATGCCTAGAAAAGCCTTATTACTAGGTTTAAAAGCTTTTATAATCCCATTATTGAAGTTATTTTGAATTGTTTTTACATTTTATGATTAAAGCAGATTGTAATTGATTGTTTGCCTCGGGAAACATGGAGCGAAAGCCATCCATTGTCAAGAAAAGATCATTTATAGCCTCTCATGCCTAGAAAAACCTTATTACTCGGTTTAAATGCCTTTATAATCCCATTATTGAATTTATTTTGAATTGTTTTTACATTTTTTGATTAAAACAGATTGTGATTGATTGTTTGCCTCGGGAAACATGGAGCGAAAACCATCCATTGTCAAGAAAAGATCATTTATAGTCACTCATGCCTAGAAAAGCCTTATTACTCGGTTTAAATGCCTTTATAATCCCATTATTGAATTTATTTTGAATTGTTTTTACATTTTTTGATTAAAACAGATTGTAATTGATTGTTTGCCTCAGGAAACATGGAGCGACAGCCATCCATTGTCAAGAAAAGATCATTTATAGTCACTCATGCCTAGAAAAGCCTTATTACTCGGTTTAAATGCCTTTATAATCCCATTATTGAATTTATTTTGAATTGTTTTTACATTTTTTGATTAAAACAGATTGTAATTGCTTGTTTGCCTCAGGAAACATTGAGCGAAAGCCATCCATTGTCAAGAAAAGATCATTTATAGTCACTCATGCCTAGAAAAGCCTTATTACTCGGTTTAAATGCCTTTATAATCCCATTATTGAATTTATTTTGAATTGTTTTTACATTTTTTGATTAAAACAGATTGTAATTGATTGTTTGCCTCGGGAAACATGGAGCGAAAGCCATCCATTGTCAAGAAAAGATCATTTATAGTCACTCATGCCTAGAAAAGCCTTATTACTCGATTTAAATGCCTTTATAATCCCATTATTGAAGTTATTTTGAATTGTTTTTATATTTTTTGATTAAAACAGATTGTAATTGATTGATTTCCTTGGGAAACATGGAGCGAAAGCCATCCATCATCAAGAAAAGTTCATTTATAGTCACTCATGCCTAGAAAAGCCTTAATACTCGTTTTAAATGCTTTTATAATCCCATAATTGAATTTAATTTGAATCTTTTTACATTTTTTGATTAAAACAGATTCTAATTGATTGTTTGCCTCGGGGAACGTGGAGTGAAAGCCATCCATTGTCAAGAAAAGATCATTTATAGTCACTCATGCCTAGAAAAGCCTTATTACTCGGTTTAAATGCCTTTATAATCCCATTATTGAATTTGTTTTGAATTTTTTTTACATTTTTTGATTAAAACATAGTTTAATCGATTGTTTGCCTCGGGAAACATGGAGAAAAACCCATCCATTGTCAAGAATAGATCATTTATAGTCACTTATGCCTAGAAAAGCCTTGTTACTAGGTTTACAAGCTTTTATAATCCCATTATTGAAGTTATTTTGAATTGTTTTTACATTTTATGATTAAAACAGATTGTAATTGATTGTTTGCCTCGGGAAACATGGAGCGAAAGCCATCCATTGTCAAGAAAAGATCATTTATAGCCACTCATGCCTAGAAAAGCCTTATTACTAGGGTTTAAATGCCTTTATAATCCCATTATTGAATTTATTTTGAATTGTTTTTACATTTTTTGATTACAACAGATTGTAATTGATTGTTTGCCTCGGGAAACATGGAGCGAAAGCCATCCATTGTCAAGAAAAGATCATTTATAGCCACTCATGCCTAGAAAAGCCTTATTACTAGGGTTTAAATGCCTTTATAATCCCATTATTGAATTTATTTTGAACTGTTTTTATATTTTTTGATTAAAACATATTGTAATTGATTGTTTGCCTCGGGAAACATGGAGCGAAAGCCATCCATTGTCAAGAAAAGATCATTTATAGCCACTCATGCCTAGAAAAGCCTTATTACTCGGTTTAAATGCCTTTAAAATCCCATTATTGAATTTATTTTGAATTGTTTTTACATTTTTTGATTAAAACAGATTGTAATTGATTGTTTGCCTCGGGAAACATGGAGCGAAAACCATCCATTGTCAAGAAAAGATCATTTATAGTCACTCATGCCTAGAAAAGCCTTATTACTCGGTTTAAATGCCTTTATAATCCCATTATTGAATTTATTTTGAATTGTTTTTACATTTTTTGATTACAACAGATTGTAATTGATTGTTTGCCTCGGGAAACATGGAGCGAAAGCCATCCATTGTCAAGAAAAGATCATTTATAGCCACTCATGCCTAGAAAAGCCTTATTACTAGGGTTTAAATGCCTTTATAATCCCATTATTGAATTTATTTTGAATTGTTTTTATATTTTTTGATTAAAACAGATTGTAATTGATTGTTTGCCGTGGGAAACATGGAGCGAAAGCCATCCATAGTCAAGAAAAGTTCATTTATAGTCACTTATGCCTAGCAAAGCCTTATTACTCGGTTTAAATGCCTTTATAATCCCATTATTGAATTTGTTTTGAATTTTTTTTTACATTTTTTGATTAAAACATATTGTAAATGATTGTTTGCCTAGGGAAACATGGAGCAAAACCCATCCATTGTCAAGAATAGATCATTTATAGTCACTCATGCCTAGAAAAGCCTTATTACTCGGTTTAAATGCCTTTATAATCCCATTATTGAATTTATTTTGAATTGTTTTTACATTTTTTGATTAAAACAGATTGTAATTGATTGTTTGCCTCGGGAAACATGGAGCGAAAGCCATCCATTGTCAAGAAAAGATCATTTATAGTCACTCATGCCTAGAAAAGCCTTATTACTCGGTTTAAATGCCTTTATAATCCCATTATTGAATTTATTTTGAATTGTTTTTACATTTTTTGATTAAATCAGATTGTAATTGATTGTTTGCCTCGGGAAACATGGAGCGAAAACCATCCATTGTCAAGAAAAGATCATTTATAGTCACTCATGCCTAGAAAAGCCTTATTACTCGGTTTAAATGCCTTTATAATCCCATTATTGAATTTATTTTGAATTTTTTTTAAATTTTTTGATTAAAACAGATTGTAATTGATTGTTTGCCTCGGGAAATATGGAGCGAAAGCCATCCATTGTCAAGAAAAGATCATTTATAGTCACTCATGCCTAGAAAAGCCTTATTACTCGGTTTAAATGCCTTTATAATCCCATTATTCAATTTATTTTGAATTGTTTTTACATTTTTTGATTAAAACAGATTGTAATTGATTGTTTGCCTCGGGAAACATGGAGCGAAAGCCATCCATTGTCAAGAAAAGATCATTTACAGTCACTGATGCCTAGAAAAGCCTTATTACTCGGTTTAAATGCCTTTATAATCCCATTATTGAATTTGTTTTGAATTTTTTTTACATTTTTTGATTAAAACATAGTTTAATTGATTGTTTGCCTCGGGAAACATGGAGCAAAACCCATCCATTGTGAAGAATAGATCATTTATAGTCACTCATGCCTAGAAAAGCCTTATTACTAGGTTTAAAAGCTTTTATAATCCCATTATTGAAGTTATTTTGAATTGTTTTTACATTTTATGATTAAAGCAGATTGTAATTGATTGTTTGCCTCGGGAAACATGGAGCGAAAGCCATCCATTGTCAAGAAAAGATCATTTATAGTCACTCATGCCTAGAAAAGCCTTATTACTTAATTTAAATGCCTTTATAATCCCATTATTGAATTTATTTTGAATTGTTTTTACATTTTTGATTAAAACAGATTATAATTGATTGTTTGCCTCGTGAAATATGGAGCGAAAGCCATCCATTGTCAAGAAAAGATCATTTATAGTCCCGCATGCCTAGAAAAGCCTTATTACTCGGTTTAAATGCCTTTATAATCGCATTATTGAATTTATTTTGAATTGTTTTTACATTTTTTGATTAAAACAGATTGTAATTGATTGTTTGCCTCGGGAAACATGGAGCGAAAGCCATCCATTGTCAAGAAAAGATCATTTACAGTCACTGATGCCTAGAAAAGCCTTATTACTCGGTTTAAATGCCTTTATAATCCCATTATTGAATTTGTTTTGAATTTTTTTTACATTTTTTGGTTAAAACATAGTTTAATTGATTGTTTGCCTCGGGAAACATGGAGCAAAACCCATCCATTGTGAAGAATAGATCATTTATAGTCACTCATGCCTAGAAAAGCCTTATTACTAGGTTTAAAAGCTTTTATAATCCCATTATTGAAGTTATTTTGAATTGTTTTTACATTTTATGATTAAAGCAGATTGTAATTGATTGTTTGCCTCGGGAAACATGGAGCGAAAGCCATCCATTGTCAAGAAAAGATCATTTATAGTCACTCATGCCTAGAAAAGCCTTATTACTTAATTTAAATGCCTTTATAATCCCATTATTGAATTTATTTTGAATTGTTTTTACATTTTTGATTAAAACAGATTATAATTGATTGTTTGCCTCGTGAAATATGGAGCGAAAGCCATCCATTGTCAAGAAAAGATCATTTATAGTCCCGCATGCCTAGAAAAGCCTTATTACTCGGTTTAAATGCCTTTATAATCGCATTATTGAATTTATTTTGAATTGTTTTTACATTTTTTGATTAAAACAGATTGTAATTGATTGTTTGCCTCGGGAAACATGGAGCGAAAGCCATCCATTGTCAAGAAAAGATCATTTATAGCCACTCATGCCTAGAAAAGCCTTATTACTCGGTTTAAATGCCTTTATAATCCCATTATTGAATTTATTTTGAATTGTTTTTACATTTTTTGATTAAAACAGATTGTAATTGATTGTTTGCCTCGGGAAACATGGAGCGAAAGCCATCCATTGTCAAGAAAAGATCATTATAGCCACTCATGTCTAGAAAAGCCTTATTACTAGGGTTTAAATGCCTTTATAATCCCATTATTGAATTTATTTTGAATTGTTTTTATATTTTTTGATTAAAACAGATTGTAATTGATTGTTTACCGTGGGAAACATGGAGCGAAAGCCATCCATTGTCAAGAAAAGATCATTTATAGTCACTCATGCCTAGAAAAGCCTTATTACTCGGTTTAAATGCCTTTATAATCCCATTATTGAATTTATTTTGAATTTTTTTTACATTTTTTGATTAAAACAGATTGTAATTGATTGTTTGCCTCGAGAAATATGGAGCGAAAGCCATCCATTGTCAAGAAAAGATCATTTATAGCCACTCATGCCTAGAAAAGCCTTATTACTCGGTTTAAATGCCTTTATAATCCCATTATTGAATTTATTTTGAATTGTTTTTACATTTTTTGATTAAAACAGATTGTAATTGATTGTTTGCCTCGGGAAACATGGAGCGAAAACCATCCATTGTCAAGAAAAGATTATTTATAGTCACTCATGCCTAGAAAAGCCTTATTACTCGGTTTAAATGCCTTTATAATCCCATTATTGAATATATTTTGAATTCTTTTTACATTTTTTGATTAAAACAGATTGTAATTGATTGTTTGCCTCGTGAAACATGGAGCGAAAGCCATCCATTGTCAAGAAAAGATCATTTATAGCCATTCATGCCTAGAAAAACCTTATTACTCGGTTTAAATGCCTTTATAATCCCAGTATTGAATTTATTTTGAATTGTTTTTATATTTTTTGATTAAAACAGATTGTAATTGATTGTTTGCCGCCGGAAACATGGAGCGAAAGCCATCCATCGTCAAGAAATGTTCATTTATAGTCACTCATGCCTAGAAAAGCCTTAATACTCGTTTTAAATGCTTTTATAATCCCATAATTGAATTTAATTTGAATCTTTTTACATTTTTTGATTAAAACAGATTCTAATTGATTGTTTGCCTCGGGAAACGTGGAGTGAAAGCCATCCATTGTCAAGAAAAGATCATTTATAGTCACTCATGCCTAGAAAAGCCTTATTACTCGGTTTAAATGCCTTTATAATCCCATTATTGAATTTGTTTTGAATTTTTTTTACATTTTTTGATTAAAACATAGTTTAATCGATTGTTTGCCTCGGGAAATATGGAGAAAAACCCATCCATTGTCAAGAATAGATCATTTATAGTCACTTATGCCTAGAAAAGCCTTATTACTAGGTTTACAAGCTTTTATAATCCCATTATTGAAGTTATTTTGAATTGTTTTTACATTTTATGATTAAAACAGATTGTAATTGATTGTTTGCCTCGGGAAACATGGAGCGAAAGCCATCCATTGTCAAGAAAAGATCATTTATAGCCACTCATGCCTAGAAAAGCCTTAGTACTAGGGTTTAAATGCCTTTATAATCCCATTTTTGAATTTATTTTGAATTGTTTTTATATTTTTTGATTAAAACAGATTGTAATTGATTGTTTGCCTCGGGAAACATGGAGCGAAAGCCATCCATTGTCAAGAAAAGATCATTTATAGCCACTCATGCCTAGAAAAGCCTTATTACTCGGTTTAAATGCCTTTAAAATCCCATTATTGAATTTATTTTGAATTGTTTTTACATTTTTTGATTAAAACAGATTGTAATTGATTGTTTGCCTCAGGAAACATGGAGCGAAAACCATCCATTGTCAAGAAAAGATCATTTATAGTCACTCATGCCTAGAAAAGCCTTATTACTCGGTTTAAATGCCTTTATAATCCCATTATTGAATTTATTTTGAATTGTTTTTACATTTTTTGATTACAACAGATTGTAATTGATTGTTTGCCTCGGGAAACATGGAGCGAAAGCCATCCATTGTCAAGAAAAGATCATTTATAGCCACTCATGCCTAGAAAAGCCTTATTACTAGGGTTTAAATGCCTTTATAATCCCATTATTGAATTTATTTTGAACTGTTTTTATATTTTTTGATTAAAACAGATTGTAATTGATTGTTTGCCTCGGGAAACATGGAGCGAAAGCCATCCATTGTCAAGAAAAGATCATTTATAGCCACTCATGCCTAGAAAAGCCTTATTACTCGGTTTAAATGCCTTTAAAATCCCATTATTGAATTTATTTTGAATTGTTTTTACATTTTTTGATTAAAACAGATTGTAATTGATTGTTTGCCTCGGGAAACATGGAGCGAAAACCATCCATTGTCAAGAAAAGATCATTTATAGTCACTCATGCCTAGAAAAGCCTTATTACTCGGTTTAAATGCCTTTATAATCCCATTATTGAATTTATTTTGAATTGTTTTTACATTTTTTGATTACAACAGATTGTAATTGATTGTTTGCCTCGGGAAACATGGAGCGAAAGCCATCCATTGTCAGGAAAAGATCATTTATAGCCACTCATGCCTAGAAAAGCCTTATTACTAGGGTTTAAATGCCTTTATAATCCCATTATTGAATTTATTTTGAATTGTTTTTATATTTTTTGATTAAAACAGATTGTAATTGATTGTTTGCCGTGGGAAACATGGAGCGAAAGCCATCCATAGTCAAGAAAAGTTCATTTATAGTCACTTATGCCTAGCAAAGCCTTATTACTCGGTTTAAATGCCTTTATAATCCCATTATTGAATTTGTTTTGAATTTTTTTTTACATTTTTTGATTAAAACATATTGTAATTGATTGTTTGCCTAGGGAAACATGGAGCAAAACCCATCCATTGTCAAGAATAGATCATTTATAGTCACTCATGCCTAGAAAAGCGTTATTACTCGGTTTAAATGCCTTTATAATCCCATTATTGAATTTATTTTGAATTGTTTTTACATTTTTTGATTAAAACAGATTGTAATTGATTGTTTGCCTCGGGAAACATGGAGCGAAAGCCATCCATTGTCAAGAAAAAGTTCATTTATAGTCACTCATGCCTAGAAAAGCCTTATTACTCGGTTTAAATGCCTTTATAATCCCATTATTGAATTTGTTTTGAATTTTTTTTACATTTTTTGATTAAAACATAGTTTAATTGATTGTTTGCCTCGGGAAACATGGAGCGAAAGCCATCCATTGTCAAGAAAAGATCATTTATAGCCACTCATGCCTAGAAAAGCCTTATTACTCGGTTTAAATGCCTTTAAAATCCCATTATTGAATTTATTTTGAATTGTTTTTACATTTTTTGATTAAAACAGATTGTAATTGATTGTTTGCCTCGGGAAACATGGAGCGAAAACCATCCATTGTCAAGAAAAGATCATTTATAGTCACTCATGCCTAGAAAAGCCTTATTACTCGGTTTAAATGCCTTTATAATCCCATTATTGAATTTATTTTGAATTGTTTTTACATTTTTTGATTACAACAGATTGTAATTGATTGTTTGCCTCGGGAAACATGGAGCGAAAGCCATCCATTGTCAAGAAAAGATCATTTATAGCCACTCATGCCTAGAAAAGCCTTATTACTAGGGTTTAAATGCCTTTATAATCCCATTATTGAATTTATTTTGAATTGTTTTTATATTTTTTGATTAAAACAGATTTTAATTGATTGTTTGCCGTGGGAAACATGGAGCGAAAGCCATCCATAGTCAAGAAAAGTTCATTTATAGTCACTTATGCCTAGCAAAGCCTTATTACTCGGTTTAAATGCCTTTATAATCCCATTATTGAATTTGTTTTGAATTTTTTTTTACATTTTTTGATTAAAACATATTGTAATTGATTGTTTGCCTAGGGAAACATGGAGCAAAACCCATCCATTGTCAAGAATAGATCATTTATAGTCACTCATGCCTAGAAAAGCCTTATTACTCGGTTTAAATGCCTTTATAATCCCATTATTGAATTTATTTTGAATTGTTTTTACATTTTTTGATTAAAACAGATTGTAATTGATTGTTTGCCTCGGGAAACATGGAGCGAAAGCCATCCATTGTCAAGAAAAGATCATTTATAGTCACTCATGCCTAGAAAAGCCTTATTACTCGGTTTAAATGCCTTTATAATCCCATTATTGAATTTATTTTGAATTGTTTTTACATTTTTTGATTAAAACAGATTGTAATTGATTGTTTGCCTCGGGAAACATGGAGCGAAAACCATCCATTGTCAAGAAAAGATCATTTATAGTCACTCATGCCTAGAAAAGCCTTATTACTCGGTTTAAATGCCTTTATAATCCCATTATTGAATTTATTTTGAATTTTTTTTAAATTTTTTGATTAAAACAGATTGTAATTGATTGTTTGCCTCGGGAAATATGGAGCGAAAGCCATCCATTGTCAAGAAAAGATCATTTATAGTCACTCATGCCTAGAAAAGCCTTATTACTCGGTTTAAATGCCTTTATAATCCCATTATTCAATTTATTTTGAATTGTTTTTACATTTTTTGATTAAAACAGATTGTAATTGATTGTTTGCCTCGGGAAACATGGAGCGAAAGCCATCCATTGTCAAGAAAAGATCATTTACAGTCACTGATGCCTAGAAAAGCCTTATTACTCGGTTTAAATGCCTTTATAATCCCATTATTGAATTTGTTTTGAATTTTTTTTACATTTTTTGATTAAAACATAGTTTAATTGATTGTTTGCCTCGGGAAACATGGAGCAAAACCCATCCATTGTGAAGAATAGATCATTTATAGTCACTCATGCCTAGAAAAGCCTTATTACTAGGTTTAAAAGCTTTTATAATCCCATTAT
Organism: Theobroma cacao; assembly: GCF_053813885.1. Classification (NCBI taxonomy): domain Eukaryota; kingdom Viridiplantae; phylum Streptophyta; class Magnoliopsida; order Malvales; family Malvaceae; genus Theobroma; species Theobroma cacao. Next base: position 26,777,148 of record NC_142645.1, on the reverse strand, counting down.
TGAAGTTATTTTGAATTGTTTTTACATTTTATGATTAAAGCAGATTGTAATTGATTGTTTGCCTCGGGAAACATGGAGCGAAAGCCATCCATTGTCAAGAAAAGATCATTTATAGTCACTCATGCCTAGAAAAGCCTTATTACTTAATTTAAATGCCTTTATAATCCCATTATTGAATTTATTTTGAATTGTTTTTACATTTTTGATTAAAACAGATTATAATTGATTGTTTGCCTCGTGAAATATGGAGCGAAAGCCATCCATTGTCAAGAAAAGATCATTTATAGTCCCGCATGCCTAGAAAAGCCTTATTACTCGGTTTAAATGCCTTTATAATCGCATTATTGAATTTATTTTGAATTGTTTTTACATTTTTTGATTAAAACAGATTGTAATTGATTGTTTGCCTCGGGAAACATGGAGCGAAAGCCATCCATTGTCAAGAAAAGATCATTTATAGCCACTCATGCCTAGAAAAGCCTTATTACTCGGTTTAAATGCCTTTATAATCCCATTATTGAATTTATTTTGAATTGTTTTTACATTTTTTGATTAAAACAGATTGTAATTGATTGTTTGCCTCGGGAAACATGGAGCGAAAGCCATCCATTGTCAAGAAAAGATCATTTATAGCCACTCATGTCTAGAAAAGCCTTATTACTAGGGTTTAAATGCCTTTATAATCCCATTATTGAATTTATTTTGAATTGTTTTTATATTTTTTGATTAAAACAGATTGTAATTGATTGTTTACCGTGGGAAACATGGAGCGAAAGCCATCCATTGTCAAGAAAAGATCATTTATAGTCACTCATGCCTAGAAAAGCCTTATTACTCGGTTTAAATGCCTTTATAATCCCATTATTGAATTTATTTTGAATTTTTTTTACATTTTTTGATTAAAACAGATTGTAATTGATTGTTTGCCTCGAGAAATATGGAGCGAAAGCCATCCATTGTCAAGAAAAGATCATTTATAGCCACTCATGCCTAGAAAAGCCTTATTACTCGGTTTAAATGCCTTTATAATCCCATTATTGAATTTATTTTGAATTGTTTTTACATTTTTTGATTAAAACAGATTGTAATTGATTGTTTGCCTCGGGAAACATGGAGCGAAAACCATCCATTGTCAAGAAAAGATTATTTATAGTCACTCATGCCTAGAAAAGCCTTATTACTCGGTTTAAATGCCTTTATAATCCCATTATTGAATATATTTTGAATTCTTTTTACATTTTTTGATTAAAACAGATTGTAATTGATTGTTTGCCTCGTGAAACATGGAGCGAAAGCCATCCATTGTCAAGAAAAGATCATTTATAGCCATTCATGCCTAGAAAAACCTTATTACTCGGTTTAAATGCCTTTATAATCCCAGTATTGAATTTATTTTGAATTGTTTTTATATTTTTTGATTAAAACAGATTGTAATTGATTGTTTGCCGCCGGAAACATGGAGCGAAAGCCATCCATCGTCAAGAAATGTTCATTTATAGTCACTCATGCCTAGAAAAGCCTTAATACTCGTTTTAAATGCTTTTATAATCCCATAATTGAATTTAATTTGAATCTTTTTACATTTTTTGATTAAAACAGATTCTAATTGATTGTTTGCCTCGGGAAACGTGGAGTGAAAGCCATCCATTGTCAAGAAAAGATCATTTATAGTCACTCATGCCTAGAAAAGCCTTATTACTCGGTTTAAATGCCTTTATAATCCCATTATTGAATTTGTTTTGAATTTTTTTTACATTTTTTGATTAAAACATAGTTTAATCGATTGTTTGCCTCGGGAAATATGGAGAAAAACCCATCCATTGTCAAGAATAGATCATTTATAGTCACTTATGCCTAGAAAAGCCTTATTACTAGGTTTACAAGCTTTTATAATCCCATTATTGAAGTTATTTTGAATTGTTTTTACATTTTATGATTAAAACAGATTGTAATTGATTGTTTGCCTCGGGAAACATGGAGCGAAAGCCATCCATTGTCAAGAAAAGATCATTTATAGCCACTCATGCCTAGAAAAGCCTTAGTACTAGGGTTTAAATGCCTTTATAATCCCATTTTTGAATTTATTTTGAATTGTTTTTATATTTTTTGATTAAAACAGATTGTAATTGATTGTTTGCCTCGGGAAACATGGAGCGAAAGCCATCCATTGTCAAGAAAAGATCATTTATAGCCACTCATGCCTAGAAAAGCCTTATTACTCGGTTTAAATGCCTTTAAAATCCCATTATTGAATTTATTTTGAATTGTTTTTACATTTTTTGATTAAAACAGATTGTAATTGATTGTTTGCCTCAGGAAACATGGAGCGAAAACCATCCATTGTCAAGAAAAGATCATTTATAGTCACTCATGCCTAGAAAAGCCTTATTACTCGGTTTAAATGCCTTTATAATCCCATTATTGAATTTATTTTGAATTGTTTTTACATTTTTTGATTACAACAGATTGTAATTGATTGTTTGCCTCGGGAAACATGGAGCGAAAGCCATCCATTGTCAAGAAAAGATCATTTATAGCCACTCATGCCTAGAAAAGCCTTATTACTAGGGTTTAAATGCCTTTATAATCCCATTATTGAATTTATTTTGAACTGTTTTTATATTTTTTGATTAAAACAGATTGTAATTGATTGTTTGCCTCGGGAAACATGGAGCGAAAGCCATCCATTGTCAAGAAAAGATCATTTATAGCCACTCATGCCTAGAAAAGCCTTATTACTCGGTTTAAATGCCTTTAAAATCCCATTATTGAATTTATTTTGAATTGTTTTTACATTTTTTGATTAAAACAGATTGTAATTGATTGTTTGCCTCGGGAAACATGGAGCGAAAACCATCCATTGTCAAGAAAAGATCATTTATAGTCACTCATGCCTAGAAAAGCCTTATTACTCGGTTTAAATGCCTTTATAATCCCATTATTGAATTTATTTTGAATTGTTTTTACATTTTTTGATTACAACAGATTGTAATTGATTGTTTGCCTCGGGAAACATGGAGCGAAAGCCATCCATTGTCAGGAAAAGATCATTTATAGCCACTCATGCCTAGAAAAGCCTTATTACTAGGGTTTAAATGCCTTTATAATCCCATTATTGAATTTATTTTGAATTGTTTTTATATTTTTTGATTAAAACAGATTGTAATTGATTGTTTGCCGTGGGAAACATGGAGCGAAAGCCATCCATAGTCAAGAAAAGTTCATTTATAGTCACTTATGCCTAGCAAAGCCTTATTACTCGGTTTAAATGCCTTTATAATCCCATTATTGAATTTGTTTTGAATTTTTTTTTACATTTTTTCATTAAAACATATTGTAATTGATTGTTTGCCTAGGGAAACATGGAGCAAAACCCATCCATTGTCAAGAATAGATCATTTATAGTCACTCATGCCTAGAAAAGCGTTATTACTCGGTTTAAATGCCTTTATAATCCCATTATTGAATTTATTTTGAATTGTTTTTACATTTTTTGATTAAAACAGATTGTAATTGATTGTTTGCCTCGGGAAACATGGAGCGAAAGCCATCCATTGTCAAGAAAAAGTTCATTTATAGTCACTCATGCCTAGAAAAGCCTTATTACTCGGTTTAAATGCCTTTATAATCCCATTATTGAATTTGTTTTGAATTTTTTTTACATTTTTTGATTAAAACATAGTTTAATTGATTGTTTGCCTCGGGAAACATGGAGCGAAAGCCATCCATTGTCAAGAAAAGATCATTTATAGCCACTCATGCCTAGAAAAGCCTTATTACTCGGTTTAAATGCCTTTAAAATCCCATTATTGAATTTATTTTGAATTGTTTTTACATTTTTTGATTAAAACAGATTGTAATTGATTGTTTGCCTCGGGAAACATGGAGCGAAAACCATCCATTGTCAAGAAAAGATCATTTATAGTCACTCATGCCTAGAAAAGCCTTATTACTCGGTTTAAATGCCTTTATAATCCCATTATTGAATTTATTTTGAATTGTTTTTACATTTTTTGATTACAACAGATTGTAATTGATTGTTTGCCTCGGGAAACATGGAGCGAAAGCCATCCATTGTCAAGAAAAGATCATTTATAGCCACTCATGCCTAGAAAAGCCTTATTACTAGGGTTTAAATGCCTTTATAATCCCATTATTGAATTTATTTTGAATTGTTTTTATATTTTTTGATTAAAACAGATTTTAATTGATTGTTTGCCGTGGGAAACATGGAGCGAAAGCCATCCATAGTCAAGAAAAGTTCATTTATAGTCACTTATGCCTAGCAAAGCCTTATTACTCGGTTTAAATGCCTTTATAATCCCATTATTGAATTTGTTTTGAATTTTTTTTTACATTTTTTGATTAAAACATATTGTAATTGATTGTTTGCCTAGGGAAACATGGAGCAAAACCCATCCATTGTCAAGAATAGATCATTTATAGTCACTCATGCCTAGAAAAGCCTTATTACTCGGTTTAAATGCCTTTATAATCCCATTATTGAATTTATTTTGAATTGTTTTTACATTTTTTGATTAAAACAGATTGTAATTGATTGTTTGCCTCGGGAAACATGGAGCGAAAGCCATCCATTCTCAAGAAAAGATCATTTATAGTCACTCATGCCTAGAAAAGCCTTATTACTCGGTTTAAATGCCTTTATAATCCCATTATTGAATTTATTTTGAATTGTTTTTACATTTTTTGATTAAAACAGATTGTAATTGATTGTTTGCCTCGGGAAACATGGAGCGAAAACCATCCATTGTCAAGAAAAGATCATTTATAGTCACTCATGCCTAGAAAAGCCTTATTACTCGGTTTAAATGCCTTTATAATCCCATTATTGAATTTATTTTGAATTTTTTTTAAATTTTTTGATTAAAACAGATTGTAATTGATTGTTTGCCTCGGGAAATATGGAGCGAAAGCCATCCATTGTCAAGAAAAGATCATTTATAGTCACTCATGCCTAGAAAAGCCTTATTACTCGGTTTAAATGCCTTTATAATCCCATTATTCAATTTATTTTGAATTGTTTTTACATTTTTTGATTAAAACAGATTGTAATTGATTGTTTGCCTCGGGAAACATGGAGCGAAAGCCATCCATTGTCAAGAAAAGATCATTTACAGTCACTGATGCCTAGAAAAGCCTTATTACTCGGTTTAAATGCCTTTATAATCCCATTATTGAATTTGTTTTGAATTTTTTTTACATTTTTTGATTAAAACATAGTTTAATTGATTGTTTGCCTCGGGAAACATGGAGCAAAACCCATCCATTGTGAAGAATAGATCATTTATAGTCACTCATGCCTAGAAAAGCCTTATTACTAGGTTTAAAAGCTTTTATAATCCCATTATTGAAGTTATTTTGAATTGTTTTTACATTTTATGATTAAAGCAGATTGTAATTGATTGTTTGCCTCGGGAAACATGGAGCGAAAGCCATCCATTGTCAAGAAAAGATCATTTATAGTCACTCATGCCTAGAAAAGCCTTATTACTTAATTTAAATGCCTTTATAATCCCATTATTGAATTTATTTTGAATTGTTTTTACATTTTTGATTAAAACAGATTATAATTGATTGTTTGCCTCGTGAAATATGGAGCGAAAGCCATCCATTGTCAAGAAAAGATCATTTATAGTCCCGCATGCCTAGAAAAGCCTTATTACTCGGTTTAAATGCCTTTATAATCGCATTATTGAATTTATTTTGAATTGTTTTTACATTTTTTGATTAAAACAGATTGTAATTGATTGTTTGCCTCGGGAAACATGGAGCGAAAGCCATCCATTGTCAAGAAAAGATCATTTATAGCCACTCATGCCTAGAAAAGCCTTATTACTCGATTTAAATGCCTTTATAATCCCATTATTGAATTTATTTTGAATTGTTTTTACATTTTTTGATTAAAACAGATTGTAATTGATTGTTTGCCTCGGGAAACATGGAGCGAAAGCCATCCATTGTCAAGAAAAGATCATTTATAGCCACTCATGTCTAGAAAAGCCTTATTACTAGGGTTTAAATGCCTTTATAATCCCATTATTGAATTTATTTTGAATTGTTTTTATATTTTTTGATTAAAACAGATTGTAATTGATTGTTTGCCGTGGGAAACATGGAGCGAAAGCCATCCATTGTCAAGAAAAGATCATTTATAGTCACTCATGCCTAGAAAAGCCTTATTACTCGGTTTAAATGCCTTTATAATCCCATTATTGAATTTATTTTGAATTTTTTTTACATTTTTTGATTAAAACAGATTGTAATTGATTGTTTACCTCGGGAAACATGGAGCGAAAGCCATCCATAGTCAAGAAAAGTTCATTTATAGTCACTTATGCCTAGCAAAGCCTTATTACTCGGTTTAAATGCCTTTATAATCCCATTATTGAATTTATTTTGAAATGTTTTTACATTTTTGATTAAAACAGATTATAATTGATTGTTTGCCTCGTGAAATATGGAGGGAAAGCCATCCATTGTCAAGAAAAGATCATTTATAGTCCCGCATGCCTAGAAAAGCCTTATTACTCGGTTTAAATGCCTTTATAATCTCATTATTGAATTTATTTTGAATTGTTTTTACATTTTTTGATTAAAACAGATTGTAATTGATTGTTTGCCTCGGGAAACATGGAGCGAAAGCCATCCATTGTCAAGAAAAGATCATTTATAGCCACTCATGCCTAGAAAAGCCTTATTACTCGGTTTAAATGCCTTTATAATCCCATTATTGAATTTATTTTGAATTGTTTTTACATTTTTTGATTAAAACAGATTGTAATTGATTGTTTGCCTCGGGAAACATGGAGCGAAAACCATCCATTGTCAAGAAAAGATTATTTATAGTCACTCATGCCTAGAAAAGCCTTATTACTCGGTTTAAATGCCTTTATAATCCCATTATTGAATATATTTTGAATTCTTTTTACATTTTTTGATTAAAACAGATTGTAATTGATTGTTTGCCTCATGAAACATGGAGCGAAAGCCATCCATTGTCAAGAAAAGATCATTTATAGCCATTCATGCCTAGAAAAACCTTATTACTCGGTTTAAATGCCTTTATAATCCCAGTATTGAATTTATTTTGAATTGTTTTTATATTTTTTGATTAAAACAGATTGTAATTGATTGTTTGCCGTCGGAAACATGGAGCGAAAGCCATCCATCGTCAAGAAATGTTCATTTATAGTCACTCATGCCTAGAAAAGCCTTAATACTCGTTTTAAATGCTTTTATAATCCCATAATTGAATTTAATTTGAATCTTTTTACATTTTTTGATTAAAACAGATTCTAATTGATTGTTTGCCTCGGGAAACGTGGAGTGAAAGCCATCCATTGTCAAGAAAAGATCATTTATAGTCACTCATGCCTAGAAAAGCCTTATTACTCGGTTTAAATGCCTTTATAATCCCATTATTGAATTTGTTTTGAATTTTTTTTACATTTTTTGATTAAAACATAGTTTAATCGATTGTTTGCCTCGGGAAACATGGAGAAAAACCCATCCATTGTCAAGAATAGATCATTTATAGTCACTTATGCCTAGAAAAGCCTTATTACTAGGTTTACAAGCTTTTATAATCCCATTATTGAAGTTATTTTGAATTGTTTTTACATTTTATGATTAAAACAGATTGTAATTGATTGTTTGCCTCGGGAAACATGGAGCGAAAGCCATCCATTGTCAAGAAAAGATCATTTATAGCCACTCATGCCTAGAAAAGCCTTAGTACTCGGTTTAAATGCCTTTATAATCCCATTATTGAATTTATTTTGAATTGTTTTTATATTTTTTGATTAAAACCGATTGTAATTGATTGTTTGCCTCGGGAAACATGGAGCGAAAGCCATCCATTGTCAAGAAAAGATCATTTATAGCCACTCATGCCTAGAAAAGCCTTATTACTCGGTTTAAATGCCTTTAAAATCCCATTATTGAATTAATTTTGAATTGTTTTTACATTTTTTGATTAAAACAGATTGTAATTGATTGTTTGCCTTAGGAAACATGGAGCGAAAACCATCCATTGTCAAGAAAAGATCATTTATAGTCACTCATGCCTAGAAAAGCCTTATTACTCGGTTTAAATGCCTTTATAATCCCATTATTGAATTTATTTTGAATTGTTTTTACATTTTTTGATTACAACAGATTGTAATTGATTGTTTGCCTCGGGAAATATGGAGCGAAAGCCATCCATTGTCAAGAAAAGATCATTTATAGCCACTCATGCCTAGAAAAGCCTTATTACTAGGGTTTAAATGCCTTTATAATCCCATTATTGAATTTATTTTGAACTGTTTTTATATTTTTTGATTAAAACATATTGTAATTGATTGTTTGCCTCGGGAAACATGGAGCGAAAGCCATCCATTGTCAAGAAAAGATCATTTATAGCCACTCATGCCTAGAAAAGCCTTATTACTCGGTTTAAATGCCTTTAAAATCCCATTATTGAATTTATTTTGAATTGTTTTTACATTTTTTGATTAAAACAGATTGTAATTGATTGTTTGCCTCGGGAAACATGGAGCGAAAACCATCCATTGTCAAGAAAAGATCATTTATAGTCACTCATGCCTAGAAAAGCCTTATTACTCGGTTTAAATGCCTTTATAATCCCATTATTGAATTTATTTTGAATTGTTTTTACATTTTTTGATTACAACAGATTGTAATTGATTGTTTGCCTCGGGAAACATGGAGCGAAAGCCATCCATTGTCAGGAAAAGATCATTTATAGCCACTCATGCCTAGAAAAGCCTTATTACTAGGGTTTAAATGCCTTTATAATCCCATTATTGAATTTATTTTGAATTATTTTTATATTTTTTGATTAAAACATATTGTAATTGATTGTTTGCCGCGGGAAACATGGAGCGAAAGCCATCCATAGTCAAGAAAAGTTCATTTATAGTCACTTATGCCTAGCAAAGCCTTATTACTCGGTTTAAATGCCTTTATAATCCCATTATTGAATTTGTTTTGAATTTTTTTTTACATTTTTTGATTAAAACATATTGTAATTGATTGTTTGCCTAGGGAAACATGGAGCAAAACCCATCCATTGTCAAGAATAGATCATTTATAGTCACTCATGCCTAGAAAAGCCTTATTACTCGGTTTAAATGCCTTTATAATCCCATTATTGAATTTATTTTGAATTGTTTTTACATTTTTTGATTAAAACAGATTGTAATTGATTGTTTGCCTCGGGAAACATGGAGCGAAAGCCATCCATTGTCAAGAAAAAGTTCATTTATAGTCACTCATGCCTAGAAAAGCCTTATTACACGGTTTAAATGCCTTTATAATCCCATTATTGAATTTGTTTTGAATTTTTTTTACATTTTTTGATTAAAACATAGTTTCATTGATTGTTTGCCTCGGGAAACATGGAGCGAAAGCCATCCATTGTCAAGAAAAGATCATTTATAGCCACTCATGCCTAGAAAAGCCTTATTACTCGGTTTAAATGCCTTTATAATCCCATTTTTCAATTTATTTTGAATTGTTTTTACATTTTTTGATTAAAACAGATTGTAATTGATTGTTTGCCTTGGGAAACATGGAGCGAAAACCATCCATTGTCAAGAAAAGATCATTTATAGTCACTCATGCCTAGAAAAGCCTTATTACTCGGTTTAAATGCCTTTATAATCCCATTATTGAATTTATTTTGAATTTTTTTTACATTTTTTGATTAAAACAGATTGTAATTGATTGTTTGCCTCGGGAAATATGGAGCGAAAGCCATCCATTGTCAAGAAAAGATCATTTACAGTCACTCATGCCTAGAAAAGCCTTATTACTCGGTTTAAATGCCTTTATAATCCCATTATTGAATTTGTTTTGAATTTTTTTTACATTTTTTGATTAAAACATAGTTTAATTGATTGTTTGCCTCAGGAAACATGGAGCAAAACCCATCCATTGTGAAGAATAGATCATTTATAGTCACTCATGCCTAGAAAAGCCTTATTACTAGGTTTAAAAGCTTTTATAATCCCATTATTGAAGTTATTTTGAATTGTTTTTACATTTTATGATTAAAGCAGATTGTAATTGATTGTTTGCCTCGGGAAACATGGAGCGAAAGCCATCCATTGTCAAGAAAAGATCATTTATAGTCACTCATGCCTAGAAAAGCCTTATTACTTAATTTAAATGCCTTTATAATCCCATTATTGAATTTATTTTGAATTGTTTTTACATTTTTGATTAAAATAGATTATAATTGATTGTTTGCCTCGTGAAATATGGAGCGAAAGCCATCCATTGTCAAGAAAAGATCATTTATAGTCCCGCATGCCTAGAAAAGCCTTATTACTCGGTTTAAATGCCTTTATAATCGCATTATTGAATTTATTTTGAATTGTTTTTACATTTTTTGATTAAAACAGATTGTAATTGATTGTTTGCCTCGGGAAACATGGAGCGAAAGCCATCCATTGTCAAGAAAAGATCATTTATAGCCACTCATGCCTAGAAAAGCCTTATTACTCGGTTTAAATGCCTTTATAATCCCATTATTGAATTTATTTTGAATTGTTTTTACATTTTTTGATTAAAACAGATTGTAATTGACTGTTTGCCTCGGGAAACATGGAGCGAAAGCCATCCATTGTCAAGAAAAGATCATTTATAGCCACTCATGTCTAGAAAAGCCTTATTACTAGGGTTTAAATGCCTTTATAATCCCATTATTGAATTTATTTTGAATTGTTTTTATATTTTTTTATTAAAACAGATTGTAATTGATTGTTTGCCGTGGGAAACATGGAGCGAAAGCCATCCATTGTCAAGAAAAGATCATTTATAGTCACTCATGCCTAGAAAAGCCTTATTACTCGGTTTAAATGCCTTTATAATCCCATTATTGAATTTATTTTGAATTTTTTTTACATTTTTTGATTAAAACAGATTGTAATTGATTGTTTACCTCGGGAAACATGGAGCGAAAGCCATCCATAGTCAAGAAAAGTTCATTTATAGTCACTTATGCCTAGCAAAGCCTTATTACTCGGTTTAAATGCCTTTATAATCCCATTATTGAATTTATTTTGAATTGTTTTTACATTTTTGATTAAAACAGATTATAATTGATTGTTTGCCTCGTGAAATATGGAGCGAAAGCCATCCATTGTCAAGAAAAGATCATTTATAGTCCCGCATGCCTAGAAAAGCCTTATTACTCGGTTTAAATGCCTTTATAATCTCATTATTGAATTTATTTTGAATTGGTTTTACATTTTTTGATTAAAACAGATTGTAATTGATTGTTTGCCTCGGGAAACATGGAGCGAAAGCCATCCATTGTCAAGAAAAGATCATTTATAGCCACTCATGCCTAGAAAAGCCTTATTACTCGGTTTAAATGCCTTTATAATCCCATTATTGAATTTATTTTGAATTGTTTTTACATTTTTTGATTAAAACAGATTGTAATTGATTGTTTGCCTCGGGAAACATGGAGCGAAAACCATCCATTGTCAAGAAAAGATTATTTATAGTCACTCATGCCTAGAAAAGCCTTATTACTCGGTTTAAATGCCTATATAATCCCATTATTGAATATATTTTGAATTCTTTTTACATTTTTTGATTAAAACAGATTGTAATTGATTGTTTGCCTCGTGAAACATGGAGCGAAAGCCATCCATTGTCAAGAAAAGATCATTTATAGCTATTCATGCCTAGAAAAACCTTATTACTCGGTTTAAATGCATTTATAATCCCAGTATTGAATTTATTTTGAATTGTTTTTATATTTTTTGATTAAAACAGATTGTAATTGATTGTTTGCCGTCGGAAACATGGAGCGAAAGCCATCCATCGTCAAGAAATGTTCATTTATAGTCACTCATGCCTAGAAAAGCCTTAATACTCGTTTTAAATGCTTTTATAATCCCATAATTGAATTTAATTTGAATCTTTTTACATTTTTTGATTAAAACAGATTCTAATTGATTGTTTGCCTCGGGAAACGTGGAGTGAAAGCCATCCATTGTCAAGAAAAGATCATTTATAGTCACTCATGCCTAGAAAAGCCTTATTACTCGGTTTAAATGCCTTTATAATCCCATTATTGAATTTATTTTGAATTGTTTTTACATTTTTTGATTAAAACAGATTGTAATTGATTGTTTGCCTCGGGAAACATGGAGCGAAAGCCATCCATTGTCAAGAAAAGATCATTTATAGCCACTCATGCCTAGAAAAGCCTTATTACTCGGTTTAAATGCCTTTATAATCCCATTATTGAATTTATTTTGAATTGTTTTTACATTTTTTGATTAAAACAGATTGTAATTGATTGTTTGCCTCGGGAAACATGGAGCGAAAACCATCCATTGTCAAGAAAAGATTATTTATAGTCACTCATGCCTAGAAAAGCCTTATTACTCGGTTTAAATGCCTTTATAATCCCATTATTGAATATATTTTGAATTCTTTTTACATTTTTTGATTAAAACAGATTGTAATTGATTGTTTGCCTCATGAAACATGGAGCGAAAGCCATCCATTGTCAAGAAAAGATCATTTATAGCCATTCATGCCTAGAAAAACCTTATTACTCGGTTTAAATGCCTTTATAATCCCAGTATTGAATTTATTTTGAATTGTTTTTATATTTTTTGATTAAAACAGATTGTAATTGATTGTTTGCCGTCGGAAACATGGAGCGAAAGCCATCCATCGTCAAGAAATGTTCATTTATAGTCACTCATGCCTAGAAAAGCCTTAATACTCGTTTTAAATGCTTTTATAATCCCATAATTGAATTTAATTTGAATCTTTTTACATTTTTTGATTAAAACAGATTCTAATTGATTGTTTGCCTCGGGAAACGTGGAGTGAAAGCCATCCATTGTCAAGAAAAGATCATTTATAGTCACTCATGCCTAGAAAAGCCTTATTACTCGGTTTAAATGCCTTTATAATCCCATTATTGAATTTGTTTTGAATTTTTTTTACATTTTTTGATTAAAACATAGTTTAATCGATTGTTTGCCTCGGGAAACATGGAGAAAAACCCATCCATTGTCAAGAATAGATCATTTATAGTCACTTATGCCTAGAAAAGCCTTATTACTAGGTTTACAAGCTTTTATAATCCCATTATTGAAGTTATTTTGAATTGTTTTTACATTTTATGATTAAAACAGATTGTAATTGATTGTTTGCCTCGGGAAACATGGAGCGAAAGCCATCCATTGTCAAGAAAAGATCATTTATAGCCACTCATGCCTAGAAAAGCCTTAGTACTCGGTTTAAATGCCTATATAATCCCATTATTGAATTTATTTTGAATTGTTTTTATATTTTTTGATTAAAACCGATTGTAATTGATTGTTTGCCTCGGGAAACATGGAGCGAAAGCCATCCATTGTCAAGAAAAGATCATTTATAGCCACTCATGCCTAGAAAAGCCTTATTACTCGGTTTAAATGCCTTTAAACTCCCATTATTGAATTTATTTTGAATTGTTTTTACATTTTTTGATTAAAACATATTGTAATTGATTGTTTGCCTTAGGAAACATGGAGCGAAAACCATCCATTGTCAAGAAAAGATCATTTATAGTCACTCATGCCTAGAAAAGCCTTATTACTCGGTTTAAATGCCTTTATAATCCCATTATTGAATTTATTTTGAATTGTTTTTACATTTTTTGATTACAACAGATTGTAATTGATTGTTTGCCTCGGGAAACATGGAGCGAAAGCCATCCATTGTCAAGAAAAGATCATTTATAGCCACTCATGCCTAGAAAAGCCTTATTACTAGGGTTTAAATGCCTTTATAATCCCATTATTGAATTTATTTTGAACTGTTTTTATATTTTTTGATTAAAACAGATTGTAATTGATTGTTTGCCTCGGGAAACATGGAGCGAAAGCCATCCATTGTCAAGAAAATATCATTTATAGCCACTCATGCCTAGAAAAGCCTTATTACTCGGTTTAAATGCCTTTAAAATCCCATTATTGAATTTATTTTGAATTGTTTTTACATTTTTTGATTAAAACAGATTGTAATTGATTGTTTGCCTCGGGAAACATGGAGCAAAAGCCATCCATTGTCAAGAAAAGATCATTTATAGTCACTCATGCCTAGAAAAGCCTTATTACTCGGTTTAAATGCCTTTATAATCCCATTATTGAATTTATTTTGAATTGTTTTTACATTTTTTGATTACAACAGATTGTAATTGATTGTTTGCCTCGGGAAACATGGAGCGAAAGCCATCCATTGTCAGGAAAAGATCATTTATAGCCACTCATGCCTAGAAAAGCCTTATTACTAGGGTTTAAATGCCTTTATAATCCCATTATTGAATTTATTTTGAATTTTTTTTATATTTTTTGATTAAAACAGATTGTAATTGATTGTTTGCCGTGGGAAACATGGAGCGAAAGCCATCCATAGTCAAGAAAAGTTCATTTATAGTCACTTATGCCTAGCAAAGCCTTATTACTCGGTTTAAATGCCTTTATAATCCCATTATTGAATTTGTTTTGAATTTTTTTTTACATTTTTTGATTAAAACATATTGTAATTGATTGTTTGCCTAGGGAAACATGGAGCAAAACCCATCCATTGTCAAGAATAGATCATTTATAGTCACTCATGCCTAGAAAAGCCTTATTACTCGGTTTAAATGCCTTTATAATCCCATTATTGAATTTATTTTGAATTGTTTTTACATTTTTTGATTAAAACAGATTGTAATTGATTGTTTGCCTCGGGAAACATGGAGCGAAAGCCATCCATTGTCAAGAAAAAGTTCATTTATAGTCACTCATGCCTAGAAAAGCCTTATTACACGGTTTAAATGCCTTTATAATCCCATTATTGAATTTGTTTTGAATTTTTTTTACATTTTTTGATTAAAACATAGTTTAATTGATTGTTTGCCTCGGGAAACATGGAGCGAAAGCCATCCATTGTAAAGAAAAGATCATTTATAGCCACTCATGCCTAGAAAAGCCTTATTACTCGGTTTAAATGCCTTTATAATCCCATTTTTCAATTTATTTTGAATTGTTTTTACATTTTTTGATTAAAACAGATTGTAATTGATTGTTTGCCTCGGGAAACATGGAGCGAAAACCATCCATTGTCAAGAAAAGATCATTTATAGTCACTCATGCCTAGAAAAGCCTTATTACTCGGTTTAAATGCCTTTATAATCCCATTATTGAATTTATTTTGAATTTTTTTTACATTTTTTGATTAAAACAGATTGTAATTGATTGTTTGCCTCGGGAAATATGGAGCGAAAGCCATCCATTTTCAAGAAAAGATCATTTATAGTCACTCATGCCTAAAAAAGCCTTATTACTCGGTTTAAATGCCTTTATAATCCCATTATTCAATTTATTTTGAATTGTTTTTACATTTTTTGATTAAAACAGATTGTAATTGATTGTTTGCCTCGGGAAACATGGAGCGAAAGCCATCCATTGTCAAGAAAAGATCATTTACAGTCACTAATGCCTAGAAAAGCCTTATTACTCGGTTTAAATGCCTTTATAATCCCATTATTGAATTTGTTTTGAATTTTTTTTACATTTTTTGATTAAAACATAGTTTAATTGATTGTTTGCCTCAGGAAACATGGAGCAAAACCCATCCATTGTGAAGAATAGATCATTTATAGTCACTCATGCCTAGAAAAGCCTTATTACTAGGTTTAAAAGCTTTTATAATCCCATTATTGAAGTTATTTTGAATTGTTTTTACATTTTATGATTAAAGCAGATTGTAATTGATTGTTTGCCTCGGGAAACATGGAGCGAAAGCCATCCATTGTCAAGAAAAGATCATTTATAGTCACTCATGCCTAGAAAAGCCTTATTACTTAATTTAAATGCCTTTATAATCCCATTATTGAATTTATTTTGAATTGTTTTTACATTTTTGATTAAAATAGATTATAATTGATTGTTTGCCTCGTGAAATATGGAGCGAAAGCCATCCATTGTCAAGAAAAGATCATTTATAGTCCCGCATGCCTAGAAAAGCCTTATTACTCGGTTTAAATGCCTTTATAATCGCATTATTGAATTTATTTTGAATTGTTTTTACATTTTTTGATTAAAACAGATTGTAATTGATTGTTTGCCTCGGGAAACATGGAGCGAAAGCCATCCATTGTCAAGAAAAGATCATTTATAGCCACTCATGCCTAGAAAAGCCTTATTACTCGGTTTAAATGCCTTTATAATCCCATTATTGAATTTATTTTGAATTGTTTTTACATTTTTTGATTAAAACAGATTGTAATTGACTGTTTGCCTCGGGAAACATGGAGCGAAAGCCATCCATTGTCAAGAAAAGATCATTTATAGCCACTCATGTCTAGAAAAGCCTTATTACTAGGGTTTAAATGCCTTTATAATCCCATTATTGAATTTATTTTGAATTGTTTTTATATTTTTTTATTAAAACAGATTGTAATTGATTGTTTGCCGTGGGAAACATGGAGCGAAAGCCATCCATTGTCAAGAAAAGATCATTTATAGTCACTCATGCCTAGAAAAGCCTTATTACTCGGTTTAAATGCCTTTATAATCCCATTATTGAATTTATTTTGAATTTTTTTTACATTTTTTGATTAAAACAGATTGTAATTGATTGTTTACCTCGGGAAACATGGAGCGAAAGCCATCCATAGTCAAGAAAAGTTCATTTATAGTCACTTATGCCTAGCAAAGCCTTATTACTCGGTTTAAATGCCTTCATAATCCCATTATTGAATTTATTTTGAATTGTTTTTACATTTTTGATTAAAACAGATTATAATTGATTGTTTGCCTCGTGAAATATGGAGCGAAAGCCATCCATTGTCAAGAAAAGATCATTTATAGTCCCGCATGCCTAGAAAAGCCTTATTACTCGGTTTAAATGCCTTTATAATCTCATTATTGAATTTATTTTGAATTGGTTTTACATTTTTTGATTAAAACAGATTGTAATTGATTGTTTGCCTCGGGAAACATGGAGCGAAAGCCATCCATTGTCAAGAAAAGATCATTTATAGCCACTCATGCCTAGAAAAGCCTTATTACTCGGTTTAAATGCCTTTATAATCCCATTATTGAATTTATTTTGAATTGTTTTTACATTTTTTGATTAAAACAGATTGTAATTGATTGTTTGCCTCGGGAAACATGGAGCGAAAACCATCCATTGTCAAGAAAAGATTATTTATAGTCACTCATGCCTAGAAAAGCCTTATTACTCGGTTTAAATGCCTATATAATCCCATTATTGAATATATTTTGAATTCTTTTTACATTTTTTGATTAAAACAGATTGTAATTGATTGTTTGCCTCGTGAAACATGGAGCGAAAGCCATCCATTGTCAAGAAAAGATCATTTATAGTCCCGCATGCCTAGAAAAGCCTTATTACTCGGTTTAAATGCCTTTATAATCTCATTATTGAATTTATTTTGAATTGGTTTTACATTTTTTGATTAAAACAGATTGTAATTGATTGTTTGCCTCGGGAAACATGGAGCGAAAGCCATCCATTGTCAAGAAAAGATCATTTATAGCCACTCATGCCTAGAAAAGCCTTATTACTCGGTTTAAATGCCTTTATAATCCCATTATTGAATTTATTTTGAATTGTTTTTACATTTTTTGATTAAAACAGATTGTAATTGATTGTTTGCCTCGGGAAACATGGAGCGAAAACCATCCATTGTCAAGAAAAGATTATTTATAGTCACTCATGCCTAGAAAAGCCTTATTACTCGGTTTAAATGCCTATATAATCCCATTATTGAATATATTTTGAAATCTTTTTACATTTTTTGATTAAAACAGATTGTAATTGATTGTTTGCCTCGTGAAACATGGAGCGAAAGCCATCCATTGTCAAGAAAAGATCATTTATAGCTATTCATGCCTAGAAAAACCTTATTACTCGGTTTAAATGCATTTATAATCCCAGTATTGAATTTATTTTGAATTGTTTTTATATTTTTTGATTAAAACAGATTGTAATTGATTGTTTGCCGTCGGAAACATGGAGCGAAAGCCATCCATCGTCAAGAAATGTTCATTTATAGTCACTCATGCCTAGAAAAGCCTTAATACTCGTTTTAAATGCTTTTATAATCCCATAATTGAATTTAATTTGAATCTTTTTACATTTTTTGATTAAAACAGATTCTAATTGATTGTTTGCCTCGGGAAACGTGGAGTGAAAGCCATCCATTGTCAAGAAAAGATCATTTATAGTCACTCATGCCTAGAAAAGCCTTATTACTCGGTTTAAATGCCTTTATAATCCCATTATTGAATTTATTTTGAATTGTTTTTACATTTTTTGATTAAAACAGATTGTAATTGATTGTTTGCCTCGGGAAACATGGAGCGAAAGCCATCCATTGTCAAGAAAAGATCATTTATAGCCACTCATGCCTAGAAAAGCCTTATTACTCGGTTTAAATGCCTTTATAATCCCATTATTGAATTTATTTTGAATTGTTTTTACATTTTTTGATTAAAACAGATTGTAATTGATTGTTTGCCTCGGGAAACATGGAGCGAAAACCATCCATTGTCAAGAAAAGATTATTTATAGTCACTCATGCCTAGAAAAGCCTTATTACTCGGTTTAAATGCCTATATAATCCCATTATTGAATATATTTTGAATTCTTTTTACATTTTTTGATTAAAACATATTGTAATTGATTGTTTGCCTCGTGAAACATGGAGCGAAAGCCATCCATTGTCAAGAAAAGATCATTTATAGTCACTCATGCCTAGAAAAGCCTTATTACTCGGTTTAAATGCCTTTATAATCCCATTATTGAATTTGTTTTGAATTTTTTTTTACATTTTTTGATTAAAACATAGTTTAATTGATTGTTTGCCTCGGGAAACATGGAGCAAAACCCATCCATTGTCAAGAATAGATCATTTATAGTCACTCATGCCTAGAAAAGCCTTATTACTAGGTTTAAAAGCTTTTATAATCCCATTATTGAAGTTATTTTGAATTGTTTTTAAATTTTATGATTAAAGCAGATTGTAATTGATTGTTTGCCTCAGGAAACATGGAGCGAAAGCCATCCATTGTCAAGAAAAGATCATTTATAGTCACTCATGCCTAGAAAAGCCTTATTACTTAGTTTAAATGCCTTTATAATCCCATTATTGAATTTATTTTGAATTGTTTTTATATTTTTTGATTAAAACAGATTGTAATTGATTGTTTGCCTCGGGAAACATGGAGCGAAAGCCATCCATTGTCAAGAAAAGATCATTTACAGTGACTCATGCCTAGAAAAGCCTTATTACTCGGTTTAAATGCCTTTATAATCCCATTATTGAATTTGTTTTGAATTTTTTTTACATTTTTTGATTAAAACATAGTTTAATTGATTGTTTGCCTCGGGAAACATGGAGCAAAACCCATCCATTGTGAAGAATAGATCATTTATAGTCACTCATGCCTAGAAAAGCCTTATTACTAGGTTTAAAAGCTTTTATAATCCCATTATTGAAGTTATTTTGAATTGTTTTTACATTTTATGATTAAAGCAGATTGTAATTGATTGTTTGCCTCGGGAAACATGGAGCGAAAGCCATCCATTGTCAAGAAAAGATCCTTTATAGTCACTCATGCCTAGAAAAGCCTTATTACTTAATTTAAATGCCTTTATAATCCCATTATTGAATTTATTTTGAATTGTTTTTACATTTTTGATTAAAACAGATTATAATTGATTGTTTGCCTCGTGAAATATGGAGCGAAAGCCATCCATTGTCAAGAAAAGATCATTTATAGTCCCGCATGCCTAGAAAAGCCTTATTACTCGGTTTAAATGCCTTTATAATCGCATTATTGAATTTATTTTGAATTGTTTTTACATTTTTTGATTAAAACAGATTGTAATTGATTGTTTGCCTCGGGAAACATGGAGCGAAAGCCATCCATTGTCAAGAAAAGATCATTTATAGCCACTCATGCCTAGAAAAGCCTTATTACTCGATTTAAATGCCTTTATAATCCCATTATTGAATTTATTTTGAATTGTTTTTACATTTTTGGATTAAAACATATTGTAATTGATTGTTTGCCTCGGGAAACATGGAGCGAAAGCCATCCATTGTCAAGAAAAGATCATTTATAGCCACTCATGCCTAGAAAAGCCTTATTACTAGGGTTTAAATGCCTTTATAATCCCATTATTGAATTTATTTTGAATTGTTTTTATATTTTTTGATTAAAACAGATTGTAATTGATTGTTTGCCGTGGGAAACATGGAGCGAAAGCCATCCATTGTCAAGAAAAGATCATTTATAGTCACTCATGCCTAGAAAAGCCTTATTACTCGGTTTAAATGCCTTTATAATCCCATTATTGAATTTATTTTGAATTTTTTTTACATTTTTTGATTAAAACAGATTGTAATTGATTGTTTACCTCGGGAAACATGGAGCGAAAGCCATCCATAGTCAAGAAAAGTTCATTTATAGTCACTTATGCCTAGCAAAGCCTTATTACTCGGTTTAAATGCCTTTATAATCCCATTATTGAATTTATTTTGAATTGTTTTTACATTTTTGATTAAAACAGATTATAATTGATTGTTTGCCTCG
Organism: Theobroma cacao; assembly: GCF_053813885.1. Classification (NCBI taxonomy): domain Eukaryota; kingdom Viridiplantae; phylum Streptophyta; class Magnoliopsida; order Malvales; family Malvaceae; genus Theobroma; species Theobroma cacao. The sequence continues at coordinate 26,756,488 of NC_142645.1, read as the reverse complement.
TGAAATATGGAGCGAAAGCCATCCATTGTCAAGAAAAGATCATTTATAGTCCCGCATGCCTAGAAAAGCCTTATTACTCGGTTTAAATGCCTTTATAATCTCATTATTGAATTTATTTTGAATTGTTTTTACATTTTTTGATTAAAACAGATTGTAATTGATTGTTTGCCTCGGGAAACATGGAGCGAAAGCCATCCATTGTCAAGAAAAGATCATTTATAGCCACTCATGCCTAGAAAAGCCTTATTACTCGGTTTAAATGCCTTTATAATCCCATTATTGAATTTATTTTGAATTGTTTTTACATTTTTTGATTAAAACAGATTCTAATTGATTGTTTGCCTCGGGAAACATGGAGCGAAAACCATCCATTGTCAAGAAAAGATTATTTATAGTCACTCATGCCTAGAAAAGCCTTATTACTCGGTTTAAATGCCTTTATAATCCCATTATTGAATATATTTTGAATTCTTTTTACATTTTTTGATTAAAACAGATTGTAATTGATTGTTTGCCTCGGGAAACATGGAGCGAAAGCCATCCATTGTTAAGAAAAGATCATTTATAGCCATTCATGCCTAGAAAAACCTTATTACTCGGTTTAAATGCCTTTACAATCCCAGTATTGAATTTATTTTGAATTGTTTTTATATTTTTTGATTAAAACAGATTGTAATTGATTGTTTGCCGTCGGAAACATGGAGCGAAAGCCATCAATTGTCAAGAAAAGATCATTTATACTCACTCATGCCTAGAAAAGCCTTATTACTCGGTTTAAATGCCTTTATGATCCCATTATTGAAGTTATTTTGAATTGTTTTTATATTTTTTGATTAAAACAGATTGTAATTGATTGTTTGCCTTGGGAAACATGGAGCGAAAGCCATCCATCGTCAAGAAAAGTTCATTTATAGTCACTCATGCCTAGAAAAGCCTTAATACTCGTTTTAAATGCTTATATAATCCCATAATTGAATTTAATTTGAATCTTTTTACATTTTTTGATTAAAACAGATTCTAATTGATTGTTTGCCACGGGAAACGTGGAGTGAAAGCCATCCATTGTCAAGAAAAGATCATTTATAGTCACTCATGCCTAGAAAAGCCTTATTACTCGGTTTAAATGCCTTTATAATCCCATTATTGAATTTATTTTGAATTGTTTTTACATTTTTTGATTAAAACAGATTGTAATTGATTGTTTGCCTCGGGAAACATGGAGCAAAAGCCATCCATTGTCAAGAAAAGATCATTTATAGTCACTCATGCCTAGAAAAGCCTTATTACTCAGTTTAAATGCCTTTATAATCCCATTATTGAATTTGTTTTGAATTTTTTTTACATTTTTTGATTAAAACATAGTTTAATTGATTGTTTGCCTCGGGAAACATGGAGCAAAACCCATCCATTGTCAAGAATAGATCATTTATAGTCACTCATGCCTAGAAAAGCCTTATTACTAGGTTTAAAAGCTTTTATAATCCCATTATTGAAGTTATTTTGAATTGTTTTTAAATTTTATGATTAAAGCAGATTGTAAATGATTGTTTGCCTCGGGAAACATGGAGCGAAAGCCATCCATTGTCAAGAAAAGATCATTTATAGTCACTCATGCCTAGAAAAGCCTTATTACTTAGTTTAAATGCCTTTATAATCCCATTATTGAATTTATTTTGAATTGTTTTTGCATTTTTGATTAAAACAGATTATAATTGATTGTTTGCCTCGTGAAATATGGAGCGAAAGCCATCCATTGTTAAGAAAAGATCATTTATAGTCCCTCATGCCTAGAAAAGCCTTATTACTCGGTTTAAATGCCTTTATAATCTCATTATTGAATTTCTTTTGAATTGTTTTTACATTTTTTGATTAAAACAGATTGTAATTGATTGTTTGCCTCGGGAAACATGGAGAGAAAACCATCCATTGTCAAGAAAAGATCATTTATAGCCACTCATGCCTAGAAAAGCCTTATTACTCGGTTTAAATGCCTTTATAATCCCATTATTGAATTTATTTTGAATTGTTTTTACATTTTTTGATTAAAACAGATTGTAATTGATTGTTTGCCTCGGGAAACATGGAGCGAAAGCCATCCATTGTCAAGAAAAGATCATTTATAGCCACTCATGCCTAGAAAAGCCTTATTACTCGATTTAAATGCCTTTATAATCCCATTATTGAATTTATTTTGAATTGTTTTTACATTTTTTGATTAAAACAGATTGTAATTGATTGTTTGCCTCGGGAAACATGGAGCGAAAGCCATCCATTGTCAAGAAAAGATCATTTATAGCCACTCATGCCTAGAAAAGCCTTATTACTAGGGTTTAAATGCCTTTATAATCCCATTATTGAATTTATTTTGAATTGTTTTTATATTTTTTGATTAAAACAGATTGTAATTGATTGTTTGCCGTGGGAAACATGGAGCGAAAGCCATCCATTGTCAAGAAAAGATCATTTATAGTCACTCATGCCTAGAAAAGCCTTATTACTCGGTTTAAATGCCTTTATAATCCCATTATTGAATTTATTTTGAATTTTTTTTACATTTTTTGATTAAAACAGATTGTAATTGATTGTTTACCTCGGGAAACATGGAGCGAAAGCCATCCATAGTCAAGAAAAGTTCATTTATAGTCACTTATGCCTAGCAAAGCCTTATTACTCGGTTTAAATGCCTTTATAATCCCATTATTGAATTTATTTTGAATTATTTTTACATTTTTGATTAAAACAGATTATAATTGATTGTTTGCCTCGTGAAATATGGAGCGAAAGCCATCCATTGTCAAGAAAAGATCATTTATAGTCCCGCATGCCTAGAAAAGCCTTATTACTCGGTTTAAATGCCTTTATAATCTCATTATTGAATTTATTTTGAATTGTTTTTACATTTTTTGATTAAAACAGATTGTAATTGATTGTTTGCCTCGGGAAACATGGAGCGAAAGCCATCCATTGTCAAAAAAAGATCATTTATAGCCACTCATGCCTAGAAAAGCCTTATTACTCGGTTTAAATGCCTTTATAATCCCATTATTGAATTTATTTTGAATTGTTTTTACATTTTTTGATTAAAACAGATTGTAATTGATTGTTTGCCTCGGGAAACATGGAGCGAAAACCATCCATTGTCAAGAAAAGATTATTTATAGTCACTCATGCCTAGAAAAGCCTTATTACTCGGTTTAAATGCCTTTATAATCCCATTATTGAATATATTTTGAATTCTTTTTACATTTTTTGATTAAAACAGATTGTAATTGATTGTTTGCCTCGGGAAACATGGAGCGAAAGCCATCCATTGTCAAGAAAAGATCATTTATAGCCATTCATGCCTAGAAAAACCTTATTACTCGGTTTAAATGCCTTTACAATCCCAGTATTGAATTTATTTTGAATTGTTTTTATATTTTTTGATTAAAACAGATTGTAATTGATTGTTTGCCGTCGGAAACATGGAGCGAAAGCCATCAATTGTCAAGAAAAGATCATTTATACTCACTCATGCCTAGAAAAGCCTTATTACTCGGTTTAAATGCCTTTATGATCCCATTATTGAAGTTATTTTGAATTGTTTTTATATTTTTTGATTAAAACAGATTGTAATTGATTGTTTGCCTTGGGAAACATGGAGCGAAAGCCATCCATTGTCAAGAAAAGTTCATTTATAGTCACTCATGCCTAGAAAAGCCTTAATACTCGTTTTAAATGCTTATATAATCCCATAATTGAATTTAATTTGAATCTTTTTACATTTTTTGATTAAAACAGATTCTAATTGATTGTTTGCCACGGGAAACGTGGAGTGAAAGCCATCCATTGTCAAGAAAAGATCATTTATAGTCACTCATGCCTAGAAAAGCCTTATTACTCGGTTTAAATGCCTTTATAATCCCATTATTGAATTTATTTTGAATTGTTTTTACATTTTTTGATTAAAACAGATTGTAATTGATTGTTTGCCTCGGGAAACATGGAGCAAAAGCCATCCATTGTCAAGAAAAGATCATTTATAGTCACTCATGCCTAGAAAAGCCTTATTACTCGGTTTAAATGCCTTTATAATCCCATTATTGAATTTGTTTTGAATTTTTTTTACATTTTTTGATTAAAACATAGTTTAATTGATTGTTTGCCTCGGGAAACATGGAGCAAAACCCATCCATTGTCAAGAATAGATCATTTATAGTCACTCATGCCTAGAAAAGCCTTATTACTAGGTTTAAAAGCTTTTATAATCCCATTATTGAAGTTATTTTGAATTGTTTTTAAATTTTATGATTAAAGCAGATTGTAAATGATTGTTTGCCTCGGGAAACATGGAGCGAAAGCCATCCATTGTCAAGAAAAGATCATTTATAGTCACTCATGCCTAGAAAAGCCTTATTACTTAGTTTAAATGCCTTTATAATCCCATTATTGAATTTATTTTGAATTGTTTTTACATTTTTGATTAAAACAGATTATAATTGATTGTTTGCCTCGTGAAATATGGAGCGAAAGCCATCCATTGTTAAGAAAAGATCATTTATAGTCCCTCATGCCTAGAAAAGCCTTATTACTCGGTTTAAATGCCTTTATAATCTCATTATTGAATTTCTTTTGAATTGTTTTTACATTTTTTGATTAAAACAGATTGTAATTGATTGTTTGCCTCGGGAAACATGGAGAGAAAACCATCCATTGTCAAGAAAAGATCATTTATAGCCACTCATGCCTAGAAAAGCCTTATTACTCGGTTTAAATGCCTTTATAATCCCATTATTGAATTTATTTTGAATTGTTTTTACATTTTTTGATTAAAACAGATTGTAATTGATTGTTTGCCTCGGGAAACATGGAGCAAAAGCCATCCATTGTCAAGAAAAGATCATTTATAGTCACTCATGCCTAGAAAAGCCTTATTACTCGGTTTAAATGCCTTTATAATCCCATTATTGAATTTCTTTTGAATTTTTTTTACATTTTTTGATTAAAACATAGTTTAATTGATTGTTTGCCTCGGGAAACATGGAGCCAAACCCATCCATTGTCAAGAATAGATCATTTATAGTCACTCATGCCTAGAAAAGCCTTATTACTCGGTTTAAATGCCTATATAATCCCATTATTGAATTTATTTTGAATTGTTTTTACATTTTTTGATTAAAACAGATTGTAATTGATTGTTTGCCTCGGGAAACATGGAGCAAAAGCCATCCATTGTCAAGAAAAGATCATTTATAGTCACTCATGCCTAGAAAAGCCTTATTACTCGGTTTAAATGCCTTTATAATCCCATTATTGAATTTATTTTGAATTCTTTTTACATTTTTTGATTAAAACAGATTGTAATTGATTGTTTGCCTCGAGAAACATGGAGCAAAAGCCATCCATTGTCAAGAAAAGATCATTTATAGCCACTCATGCCTAGAAAAACCTTATTACTCGGTTTAAATGCCTTTATAATCCCATTATTGAATTTATTTTGAATTGTTTTTATATTTTTTGATTAAAACATATTGTAATTGATTGTTTGCCGTGGAAAACATGGAGCGAAAGCCATCAATTGTCAAGAAAAGATCATTTATAGTCGCTCATGCCTACAAAAGCCTTATTACTCGGTTTAAATGCCTTTATAATCCCCTTATTGAAGTTATTTTGAATTGTTTTTATATTTTTTGATTAAAACAGATTGTAATTGATTGTTTGCCTCGGGAAATATGGAGCGAAAGCCATCCATTGTCAAGAAAAGATCATTTATAGCCACTCATGCCTAGAAAAGCCTTATTACTAGGGTTTAAATGCCTTTATAATCCCATTATTGAATTTATTTTGAATTGTTTTTATATTTTTTGATTAAAACAGATTGTAATTGATTGTTTGCCGTGGGAAACATGGAGCGAAAGCCATCCATTGTCAAGAAAAGATCATTTATAGTCACTCATGCCTAGAAAAGCCTTATTACTCGGTTGAAATGCCTTTATAATCCCATTATTGAATTTATTTTGAATATTTTTTACATTTTTTGATTAAAACAGATTGTAATTGATTGTTTACCTCGGGAAACATGGAGCGAAAGCCATCCATAGTCAAGAAAAGTTCATTTATAGTCACTTATGCCTAGCAAAGCCTTATTACTCGGTTTAAATGCCTTTATAATCCCATTATTGAATTTATTTTGAATTTTTTTTTACATTTTTTGATTAAAACATATTGTAATTGATTGTTTGCCTAGGGAAACATGGAGCAAAACCCATCCATTGTCAAGAATAGATCATTTATAGTCACTCATGCCTAGAAAAGCCTTATTACTCGGTTTAAATGCCTTTATAATCCCATTATTGAATTTATTTTGAATTGTTTTTACATTTTTTGATTAAAACAGATTGTAATTGATTGTTTGCCTCAGGAAACATGGAGCGAAAGCCATCCATTGTCAAGAAAAGATCATTTATAGTCACTCATGCCTAGAAAAGCCTTATTACTCGGTTTAAATGCCTTTATAATCCCATTATTGAATTTATTTTGAATTGTTTTTACATTTTTTGATTAAAACAGATTGTAATTGATTGTTTGCCTCGGGAAACATGGAGCGAAAGCCATCCATTGTCAAGAAAAGATCATTTATAGTCACTCATGCCTAGAAAAGCCTTATTACTCGATTTAAATGTATTTATAATCCCATTATTGAAGTTATTTTGAATTGTTTTTATATTTTTTGATTAAAACAGATTGTAATTGATTGATTTCCTTGGGAAACATGGAGCGAAAGCCATCCATCGTCAAGAAAAGTTCATTTATAGTCACTCATGCCTAGAAAAGCCTTAATACTCGTTTTAAATGCCTTTATAATCCCATTATTGAATTTGTTTTGAATTTTTTTTACATTTTTTGATTAAAGCATAGTTTAATTGATTGTTTGCCTCGGGAAACATGGAGCGAAAGCCATCCATTGTCAAGAAAAGATCATTTATAGCCACTCATGCCTAGAAAAGCCTTATTACTCGGTTTAAATGCCTTTATAATCCCATTATTGAATTTATTTTGAATTGTTTTTACACTTTTTGATTAAAACAGATTCTAATTGATTGTTTGCCTCGGGAAACATGGAGCGAAAGCCATCCATTGTCAAGAAAAGATCATTTATAGCCACTCATGCCTAGAAAAGCCGTATTACTCGGTTTAAATGCCTTTATAATCCCATTATTGAATTTATTTTGAATTGTTTTTACATTTTTTGATTAAAACAGATTGTAATTGATTGTTTGCCTCGGGAAACATGGAGCGAAAGCCATCCATTGTCAAGAAAAGATTATTTATAGCCACTCATGCCTAGAAAAGCCTTATTACTCGGTTTAAATGCCTTTATAATCCCATTATTGAATTTATTTTGAATTGTTTTTATATTTTTTGATTAAAACAGATTGTAATTGATTGTTTGCCGTGGGAAACATGGAGCGAAAGCCATCCATTGTCAAGAAAAGATCATTTATCGTCACTCATGCCGAGAAAAGCCTTATTACTCGGTTTAAATGCCTTTATAATCCCATTATTGAATTTATTTTCAATTTTTTTTTACATTTTTTGATTAAAACAGATTCTAATTGATTGTTTGCCTCGGGAAACATGGAGCGAAAACCATCCATTGTCAAGAAAAGATCATTTATAGTCACTCATGCCTAGAAAAGCCGTATTACTCGGTTTAAATGCCTTTATAATCCCATTATTGAATTTATTTTGAATTGTTTTTACATTTTTTGATTAAAACAGATTGTAATTGATTGTTTGCCTCGGGAAACATGGAGCGAAAGCCATCCATTGTCAAGAAAAGATTATTTATAGCCACTCATGCCTAGAAAAGCCTTATTACTCGGTTTAAATGCCTTTATAATCCCATTATTGAATTTATTTTGAATTGTTTTTATATTTTTTGATTAAAACAGATTGTAATTGATTGTTTGCCGTGGGAAACATGGAGCGAAAGCCATCCATTGTCAAGAAAAGATCATTTATCGTCACTCATGCCGAGAAAAGCCTTATTACTCGGTTTAAATGCCTTTATAATCCCATTATTGAATTTATTTTCAATTTTTTTTTACATTTTTTGATTAAAACAGATTGTAATTGATTGTTTGCCTCGGGAAACATGGAGCGAAAGCCATCCATAGTCAAGAGAAGTTCATTTATATTCACTTATGCCTAGCAAAGCCTTATCACTCGGTTTAACTGCCTTTATAATCCCATTATTGAATTTATTTTGAATTTTTTTTACATTTTTTGATTAAAACATATTGTAATTGATTGTTTGCCTAGGGAAACATGGAGCAAAACCCATCCATTGTCAAGAATAGATAATTTATAGTCACTCATGCCTAGAAACCCCTTATTACTCGGTTTAAATGCTTTTATAATCCCATTATTGAATTTATTTTGAATTGTTTTTACATTTTTTGATAAAAACAGATTGTAACTGATTGTTTGCCTCGGGAAACATGGAGCGAAAGCCATCCATTGTCAAGAATAGTTCATTTATAGTCACTCATGCCTAGAAAAGCCTTATTACTCGGTTTAAATGCCTTTATAATCCCATTATTGAAGTTATTTTGAATTGTTTTTATCTTTTTTGATTAAAACAGATTGTAATTGATTGTTTTCCTTGGGAAACATGGAGCGAAAGCCATCCATTGTCAAGAAAAGTTCATTTATAGTCACTCATGCCTAGAAAAGCCTTAATACTCGTTTTAAATGCTTTTATAATCCCATAATTGAATTTAATTTGAATCTTTTTACATTTTTTGATTAAAACAGATTCTAATTGATTGTTTGCCTCGGGAAACGTGGAGTGAAAGCCATCCATTGTCAAGAAAAGATCATTTATAGTCACTCATGCCTAGAAAAGCCTTATTACTCGGTTTAAATGCCTTTATAATCCCATTATTGAATTTGTTTTGAATTTTTTTTGCATTTTTTGATTAAAACATAGTTTAATCGATTGTTTGCCTCGGGAAACATGGAGAAAAACCCATCCATTGTCAAGAATAGATCATTTATAGTCACTTATGCCTAGAAAAGCCTTATTACTAGGTTTACAAGCTTTTATAATCCCATTATTGAAGTTATTTTGAATTGTTTTTACATTTTATGATTAAAGCAGATTGTAATTGATTGTTTGCCTCGGGAAACATGGAGCGAAAGCCATCCATTGTCAAGAAAAGATCATTTGTAGTCACTCATGCCTAGAAAAGCCTTATTACTTAGTTTAAATGCCTTTATAATCCCATTATTGAATTTATTTTGAATTGTTTTTACATTTTTGATTAAAACAGATTATAATTGATTGTTTGCCTCGTGAAATATGGAGCGAAAGCCATCCATTGTCAAGAAAAGATCATTTATAGTCCGTCATGCCTAGAAAAGCCTTATTACTCCGTTTAAATGCCTTTATAATCTCATTATTGAATTTATTTTGAATTGTTTTTACATTTTTTGATTAAAACAGATTGTAATTGATTGTTTGCCTCGGGAAACATGGAGCGAAAGCCATCCATTGTCAAGAAAAGATCATTTATAGCCACTCATGCCTAGAAAAGCCTTATTACTCGGTTTAAATGCCTTTATAATCCCATTATTGAATTTATTTTGAATTGTTTTTACATCTTTTGATTAAAACAGATTGTAATTGATTGTTTGCCTCGGGAAACATGGAGCCAAAACCATCCATTGTCAAGAAAAGATCATTTATAGTCACTCATGCCTAGAAAAGCCGTATTACTCGGTTTAAATGCCTTTATAATCCCATTATTGAATTTATTTTGAATTGTTTTTACATTTTTTGATTAAAACAGATTGTAATTGATTGTTTGCCTCGGGAAACATGGAGCGAAAGCCATCCATTGTCAAGAAAAGATCATTTATAGCCACTCATGCCTAGAAAAGCCTTATTACTCGGTTTAAATGCCTTTATAATCCAATTATTGAATTTATTTTGAATTGTTTTTATATTTTTTGATTAAAACAGATTGTAATTGATTGTTTGCCGTGGGAAACATGGAGCGGAAGCCATCCATTGTCAAGAAAAGATCATTTATCGTCACTCATGCCGAAAAAAGCCTTATTACTCGGTTTAAATGCCTTTATAATCCCATTATTGAATTTATTTTGAATTTTTTTTACATTTTTTGATTAAAACAGATTGTAATTGATTGTTTACCTCGGGAAACATGGAGCGAAAGCCATCCATAGTCAAGAGAAGTTCATTTATAGTCACTTATGCCTAGCAAAGCCTTATTACTCGGTTTAAATGCCTTTATAATCCCATTATTGAATTTATTTTGAATTTTTTTTACATTTTTTGATTAAAACATATTGTAATTGATTGTTTGCCTAGGGAAACATGGAGCAAAACCCATCCATTGTCAAGAATAGATCATTTATAGTCACTAGTGCCTAGAAAAGCCTTATTACTCGGTTTAAATGCTTTTATAATCCCATTATTGAATTTATTTTGAATTGTTTTTACATTTTTTGAATAAAACAGGTTGTAACTGATTGTTTGCCTCGGGAAACATGGAGCGAAAGCCATCCATTGTCAGAATAGTTCATTTATAGTCACTCATGCCTAGAAAAGCCTTATTACTCGGTTTAAATGCCTTTATAATCCCATTATTGAAGTTATTTTGAATTGTTTTTATATTTTTTGATTAAAACAGATTGTAATTGATTGTTTTCCTTGGGAAACATGGAGCAAAAGCCATCCATTGTCAAGAAAAGTTCATTTATAGTCACTCATGCCTAGAAAAGCCTTAATACTCGTTTTAAATGCTTTTATAATCCCATAATTGAATTTAATTTGAATCTTTTTACATTTTTTGATTAAAACAGATTCTAATTGATTGTTTGCCTCGGGAAACGTGGAGTGAAAGCTATCCATTGTCAAGAAAAGATCATTTATAGTCACTCATGCCTAGAAAAGCCTTATTACTCGGTTTAAATGCCTTTATAATCCCATTATTGAATTATTTTTGAATTTTTTTAACATTTTTTGATTAAAACATAGTTTAATTGATTGTTTGCCTCGGGAAACATGGAGCAAAACCCATCCATTGTCAAGAATAGATCATTTATAGTCACTCATGCCTAGAAAAGCCTTATTACTAGGTTTAAAAGCTTTTATAATCCCATTATTGAAGTTATTTTGAAATGTTTTAACATTTTATGATTAAAGCAGATTGTAATTGATTGTTTGCCTCGGGAAACATGGAGCGAAAGCCATCCATTGTCAAGAAAAGATCTTTTATAGTCACTCATGCCTAGAAAAGCCTTATTACTTAGTTTAAATGCCTTTATAATCCCATTATTGAATTTATTTTAAATTGTTTTTACATTTTTTATTAAAACAGATTATAATTGATTGTTTGCCTCGTGAAATATGGAGCGAAAGCCATCCATTGTCAAGAAAAGATCATTTATAGTCCCTCATGCCTAGAAAAGCCTTATTACTCGGTTTAAATGCCTTTATAATCTCATTATTGAATTTATTCTGAATTGTTTTTACATTTTTTGATTAAAACAGATTGTAATATATTGTTTGCCTCGGGAAACATGGAGCGAAAGCCATCCATTGTCAAGAAAAGATCATTTATAGCCACTCATGCCTAGAAAAGCCTTATTACTCGGTTTAAATGCCTTTATAATCCCATTATTGAATTTATTTTGAATTGTTTTTACATTTTTTGATTAAAACATATTGTAATTGATTGTTTGCCTCGGGAAACATGGAGCGAAAACCATCCATTGTCAAGAAAAGATCATTTATAGTCACTCATGCCTAGAAAAGCCTTATTACTCGGTTTAAATGCCTTTATAATCCCATTATTGAATTTATTTTGAATTCTTTTTACATTTTTTGATTAAAACAGATTGTAATTGATTGTTTGCCTCGGGAAACATGGAGCGAAAGCCATCCATTGTCAAGAAAAGATCATTTATAGCCACTCATGCCTAGAAAAACCTTATTACTCGGTTTAAATGCCTTTATAATCCCATTATTGAAGTTATTTTGAATTGTTTTTATATTTTTTGATTAAAACATATTGTAATTGATTGTTTGCCTTGGGCAACATGGAGGGAAAGCCATCCATCGTCAAGAAAAGTTCATTTATAGTCACTCATGCCTAGAAAAGCCTTAATACTCGTTTTAAATGCCTTTATAATCCCATAATTGAATTTAATTTGAATCTTTTTACATTTTTTGATTAAAACAGATTCTAATTGATTGTTTGCCTCGGGAAACGTGGAGTGAAAACCATCCATTGTCAAGAAAAGATCATTTATAGTCACTCATGCCTAGAAAAGCCTTAATACTCGTTTTAAATGCTTTTATAATCCCATAATTGAATTTAATTTGAATCTTTTTACATTTTTTGATTAAAACAGATTCTAATTGATTGTTTGCCTCGGGAAACGTGGAGTGAAAGCCATCCATTGTGAAGAAAAGATCATTTATAGTCACTCATGCCTAGAAAAGCCTTATTACTCGGTTTAAATGCCTTTATAATCCCATTATTGAATTTGTTTTCAATTTTTTTTACATTTTTTGATTAAAACATAGTTTAATCGACTGTTTGCCTCGGGAAACATGGAGAAAAACCCATCCATTCTCAATAATAGATCATTTATAGTCACTTATGCCTAGAAAAGCCTTATTACTAGGTTTAAAACCTTTTATAATCCCATTATTGAAGTTATTTTGAATTGTTTTTACATTTTATGATTAAAGCAGATTGTAATTGATTGTTTGCCTCGGGAAACATGGAGCGAAAGCCATCCATTTTCAAGAAAAGATCATTTATAGTCACTCATGCCTAGAAAAGCCTTATTACTTAGTTTAAATGCCTTTATAATCCCATTATTGAATTTATTTTGAATTGTTTTTACATTTTTGATTAAAACAGATTATAATTGATTGTTTGCCTCGTGAAATATGGAGCGAAAGCCATCCATTGTAAAGAAAAGATCATTTATAGTCCCTCATGCCTAGAAAACCCTTATTACTCGGTTTAAATGCCTTTATAATCTCATTATTAAATTTATTCAGAATTGTTTTTACATTTTTTGATTAAAACAGATTGTAATTGATTGTTTGCCTCGGGAAACATGGAGCGAAAGCCATCCATTGTCAAGAAAAGATCATTTATAGCCACTCATGCCTAGAAAAGCCTTAATACTCGTTTTAAATGACTTTATAATCCCATTATTGAATTTATTTTGAATTGTTTTTACATTTTTTGATTAAAACAGATTGTAATTGATTGTTTGCCTCGGGAAACATGGAGCGAAAACCATCCATTGTCAAGAAAAGATCATTTATAGTCACTCATGCCTAGAAAAGCCGTATTACTCGGTTTAAATGCCTTTATAATCCCATTATTGAATTTATTTTGAATTGTTTTTACATTTTTTGATTAAAACAAATTGTAATTGATTGTTTGCCTCGGGAAACATGGAGCGAAAGCCATCCATTGTCAAGAAAAGCTCATTTATAGCCACTCATGCCTAGAAAAACCTTATTACTCGGTTTAAATGCCTTTATAATCCCATTATTGAATTTATTTTGAGTTGTTTTTATATTTTTTGATTAAAACAGATTATAATTGATTGTTTGCCTCGGGAAACATGGAGCGAAAACCATCCATTGTCAAGAAAAGATCATTTGTAGTCACTCATGCCTAGAAAAGCCGTATTACTCGGTTTAAATGCCTTTATAATCCCATTATTGAATTTATTTTGAGTTGTTTTTACATTTTTTGATTAAAACAGATTGTAATTGATTGTTTGCCTCGGGAAACATGGAGCGAAAGCCATCCATTGTCAAGAAAAGATCATTTATCGTCACTCATGCCGAGAAAAGCCTTATTACTCGGTTTAAATGCTTTTATAATCCCATTATTGAATTTATTTTCAATTTTTTTTTACATTTTTTGATTAAAACAGATTGTAATTGATTGTTTACCTCGGGAAACATGGAGCGAAAGCCATCCATAGTCAAGAGAAGTTCATTTATAGTCACTTATGCCTAGCAAAGCCTTATCACTCGGTTTAACTGCCTTTATAATCCCATTATTGAATTTATTTTGAATTTTTTTTGCATTTTTTGATTAAAACAGATTGTAATTGATTGTTTGGCTCGGGAAACATGGAGCAAAACCCATCCATTGTCAAGAATAGATCATTTATAGTCACTCATGCCTAGAAAAGCCTTATTACTCGGTTTAAATGCCTTTATAATCCCATTATTGAAGTTATTTTGAATTGTTTTTATCTTTTTTGATTAAAACAGATTGTAATTGATTGTTTTCCTTGGGAAACATGGAGCGAAAGCCATCCATTGTCAAGAAAATTTCATTTATAGTCACTCATGCCTAGAAAAGCCTTAATACTCGTTTTAAATGCTTTTATAATTCCATAATTGAATTTAATTTGAATCTTTTTACATTTTTTGATTAAAACAGATTCTAATTGATTGTTTGCCTCGGGAAACGTGGAGTGAAAGCCATCCATTGTCAAGAAAAGATCATTTATAGTCACTCATGCCTAGAAAAGCCTTATTACTCGGTTTAAATGCCTTTATAATCCCATTATTGAATTTGTTTTGAATTTTTTTTGCATTTTTTGATTAAAACATAGTTTAATCGATTGTTTGCCTCGGGAAACATGGAGAAAAACCCATCCATTGTCAAGAATAGATCATTTATAGTCACTTATGCCTAGAAAAGCCTTATTACTAGGTTTACAAGCTTTTATAATCCCATTATTGAAGTTATTTTGAATTGTTTTTACATTTTATGATTAAAGCAGATTGTAATTGATTGTTTGCCTCGGGAAACATGGAGCGAAAGCCATCCATTGTCAAGAAAAGATCATTTATAGTCACTCATGCCTAGAAAAGCCTTATTACTTAGTTTAAATGCCTTTATAATCCCATTATTGAATTTATTTTGAATTGTTTTTACATTTTTGATTAAAACAGATTATAATTGATTGTTTGCCTCGTGAAATATGGAGCGAAAGCCATCCATTGTCAAGAAAAGATCATTTATAGTCCGTCATGCCTAGAAAAGCCTTATTACTCGGTTTAAATGCCTTTATAATCCCATTATTGAATTTATTTTGAATTGTTTTTACATTTTTTGATTAAAACAGATTGTAATTGATTGTTTGCCTCGGGAAACATGGAGCGAAAGCCATCCATTGTCAAGAAAAGATCATTTATAGCCACTCATGCCTAGAAAAGCCTTATTACTCGGTTTAAATGCCTTTATAATCCCATTATTGAATTTATTTTGAATTGTTTTTATATTTTTTGATTAAAACAGATTGTAATTGATTGTTTGCCGTGGGAAACATGGAGCGGAAGCCATCCATTGTCAAGAAAAGATCATTTATCGTCACTCATGCCGAAAAAAGCCTTATTACTCGGTTTAAATGCCTTTATAATCCCATTATTGAATTTATTTTGAATTTTTTTTACATTTTTTGATTAAAACAGATTGTAATTGATTGTTTACCTCGGGAAACATGGAGCGAAAGCCATCCATAGTCAAGAGAAGTTCATTTATAGTCACTTATGCCTAGCAAAGCCTTATTACTCGGTTTAAATGCCTTTATAATCCCATTATTGAATTTATTTTGAATTTTTTTTACATTTTTTGATTAAAACATATTGTAATTGATTGTTTGCCTAGGGAAACATGGAGCAAAACCCATCCATTGTCAAGAATAGATCATTTATAGTCACTAGTGCCTAGAAAAGCCTTATTACTTGGTTTAAATGCTTTTATAATCCCATTATTGAATTTATTTTGAATTGTTTTTACATTTTTTGAATAAAACAGGTTGTAACTGATTGTTTGCCTCGGGAAACATGGAGCGAAAGCCATCCATTGTCAGAATAGTTCATTTATAGTCACTCATGCCTAGAAAAGCCTTATTACTCGGTTTAAATGCCTTTATAATCCCATTATTGAAGTTATTTTGAATTGTTTTTATATTTTTTGATTAAAACAGATTGTAATTGATTGTTTTCCTTGGGAAACATGGAGCAAAAGCCATCCATTGTCAAGAAAAGTTCATTTATAGTCACTCATGCCTAGAAAAGCCTTAATACTCGTTTTAAATGCTTTTATAATCCCATAATTGAATTTAATTTGAATCTTTTTACATTTTTTGATTAAAACAGATTCTAATTGATTGTTTGCCTCGGGAAACGTGGAGTGAAAGCCATCCATTGTCAAGAAAAGATCATTTATAGTCACTCATGCCTAGAAAAGCCTTATTACTCGGTTTAAATGCCTTTATAATCCCATTATTGAATTATTTTTGAATTTTTTTAACATTTTTTGATTAAAACATAGTTTAATTGATTGTTTGCCTCGGGAAACATGGAGCAAAACCCATCCATTGTCAAGAATAGATCATTTATAGTCACTCATGCCTAGAAAAGCCTTATTACTAGGTTTAAAAGCTTTTATAATCCCATTATTGAAGTTATTTTGAATTGTTTTTACATTTTATGATTAAAGCAGATTGTAATTGATTGTTTGCCTCGGGAAACATGGAGCGAAAGCCATCCATTGTCAAGAAAAGATCTTTTATAGTCACTCATGCCTAGAAAAGCCTTATTACTTAGTTTAAATGCCTTTATAATCCCATTATTGAATTTATTTTGAATTGTTTTTACATTTTTGATTAAAACAGATTATAATTGATTGTTTGCCTCGTGAAATATGGAGCGAAAGCCATCCATTGTCAAGAAAAGATCATTTATAGTCACTCATGCCTAGAAAAGCCTTATTACTTAGTTTAAATGCCTTTATAATCCCATTATTGAATTTATTTTGAATTGTTTTTACATTTTTGATTAAAACATATTATAATTGATTGTTTGCCTCGTGAAATATGGAGCGAAAGCCATCCATTGTAAAGAAAAGATCATTTATAGTCCCTCATGCCTAGAAAACCCTTATTACTCGGTTTAAATGCCTTTATAATCTCATTATTAAATTTATTCAGAATTGTTTTTACATTTTTTGATTAAAACAGATTGTAATTGATTGTTTGCCTCGGGAAACATGGAGCGAAAGCCATCCATTGTCAAGAAAAGATCATTTATAGCCACTCATGCCTAGAAAAGCCTTAATACTCGTTTTAAATGCCTTTATAATCCCATTATTGAATTTATTTTGAATTGTTTTTATATTTTTTGATTAAAACAGATTGTAATTGATTGTTTGCCTCGGGAAACATGGAGCGAAAACCATCCATTGTCAAGAAAAGATCATTTATAGTCACTCATGCCTAGAAAAGCCGTATTACTCGGTTTAAATGCCTTTATAATCCCATTATTGAATTTATTTTGAATTGTTTTTACATTTTTTGATTAAAACAAATTGTAATTGATTGTTTGCCTCGGGAAACATGGAGCGAAAGCCATCCATTGTCAAGAAAAGATCATTTATAGCCACTCATGCCTAGAAAAACCTTATTACTCGGTTTAAATGCCTTTATAATCCCATTATTGAATTTATTTTGAGTTGTTTTTATATTTTTTGATTAAAACAGATTATAATTGATTGTTTGCCTCGGGAAACATGGAGCGAAAACCATCCATTGTCAAGAAAAGATCATTTGTAGTCACTCATACCTAGAAAAGCCGTATTACTCGGTTTAAATGCCTTTATAATCCCATTATTGAATTTATTTTGAGTTGTTTTTACATTTTTTGATTAAAACAGATTGTAATTGATTGTTTGCCTCGGGAAACATGGAGCGAAAGCCATCCATTGTCAAGAAAAGATCATTTATCGTCACTCATGCCGAGAAAAGCCTTATTACTCGGTTTAAATGCTTTTATAATCCCATTATTGAATTTATTTTCAATTTTTTTTTACATTTTTTGATTAAAACAGATTGTAATTGATTGTTTACCTCGGGAAACATGGAGCGAAAGCCATCCATAGTCAAGAGAAGTTCATTTATAGTCACTTATGCCTAGCAAAGCCTTATCACTCGGTTTAACTGCCTTTATAATCCCATTATTGAATTTATTTTGAATTTTTTTTGCATTTTTTGATTAAAACAGATTGTAATTGATTGTTTGGCTCGGGAAACATGGAGCAAAACCCATCCATTGTCAAGAATAGATCATTTATAGTCACTCATGCCTAGAAAAGCCTTATTACTCGGTTTAAATGCCTTTATAATCCCATTATTGAAGTTATTTTGAATTGTTTTTATCTTTTTTGATTAAAACAGATTGTAATTGATTGTTTTCCTTGGGAAACATGGAGCGAAAGCCATCCATTGTCAAGAAAATTTCATTTATAGTCACTCATGCCTAGAAAAGCCTTAATACTCGTTTTAAATGCTTTTATAATTCCATAATTGAATTTAATTTGAATCTTTTTACATTTTTTGATTAAAACAGATTCTAATTGATTGTTTGCCTCGGGAAACGTGGAGTGAAAGCCATCCATTGTCAAGAAAAGATCATTTATAGTCACTCATGCCTAGAAAAGCCTTATTACTCGGTTTAAATGCCTTTATAATCCCATTATTGAATTTGTTTTGAATTTTTTTTGCATTTTTTGATTAAAACATAGTTTAATCGATTGTTTGCCTCGGGAAACATGGAGAAAAACCCATCCATTGTCAAGAATAGATCATTTATAGTCACTTATGCCTAGAAAAGCCTTATTACTAGGTTTACAAGCTTTTATAATCCCATTATTGAAGTTATTTTGAATTGTTTTTACATTTTATGATTAAAGCAGATTGTAATTGATTGTTTGCCTCGGGAAACATGGAGCGAAAGCCATCCATTGTCAAGAAAAGATCATTTATAGTCACTCATGCCTAGAAAAGCCTTATTACTTAGTTTAAATGCCTTTATAATCCCATTATTGAATTTATTTTGAATTGT
This sequence comes from Theobroma cacao, assembly GCF_053813885.1. NCBI lineage: Eukaryota > Viridiplantae > Streptophyta > Magnoliopsida > Malvales > Malvaceae > Theobroma > Theobroma cacao. The sequence continues at coordinate 26,737,518 of NC_142645.1, read as the reverse complement.
TTTTACATTTTTGATTAAAACAGATTATAATTGATTGTTTGCCTCGTGAAATATGGAGCGAAAGCCATCCATTGTCAAGAAAAGATCATTTATAGTCCGTCATGCCTAGAAAAGCCTTATTACTCGGTTTAAATGCCTTTATAATCTCATTATTGAATTTATTTTGAATTGTTTTTACATTTTTTGATTAAAACATATTGTAATTGATTGTTTGCCTCGGGAAACATGGAGCGAAAGCCATCCATTGTCAAGAAAAGATCATTTATAGCCACTCATGCCTAGAAAAGCCTTATTACTCGGTTTAAATGCCTTTATAATCCCATTATTGAATTTATTTTGAATTGTTTTTACATCTTTTGATTAAAACAGATTGTAATTGATTGTTTGCCTCGGGAAACATGGAGCCAAAACCATCCATTGTCAAGAAAAGATCATTTATAGTCACTCATGCCTAGAAAAGCCGTATTACTCGGTTTAAATGCCTTTATAATCCCATTATTGAATTTATTTTGAATTGTTTTTACATTTTTTGATTAAAACAGATTGTAATTGATTGTTTGCCTCGGGAAACATGGAGCGAAAGCCATCCATTGTCAAGAAAAGATCATTTATAGCCACTCATGCCTAGAAAAGCCTTATTACTCGGTTTAAATGCCTTTATAATCCCATTATTGAATTTATTTTGAATTGTTTTTATATTTTTTGATTAAAACAGATTGTAATTGATTGTTTGCCGTGGGAAACATGGAGCGGAAGCCATCCATTGTCAAGAAAAGATCATTTATCGTCACTCATGCCGAAAAAAGCCTTATTACTCGGTTTAAATGCCTTTATAATCCCATTATTGAATTTATTTTGAATTTTTTTTACATTTTTTGATTAAAACAGATTGTAATTGATTGTTTACCTCGGGAAACATGGAGCGAAAGCCATCCATAGTCAAGAGAAGTTCATTTATAGTCACTTATGCCTAGCAAAGCCTTATTACTCGGTTTAAATGCCTTTATAATCCCATTATTGAATTTATTTTGAATTTTTTTTACATTTTTTGATTAAAACATATTGTAATTGATTGTTTGCCTAGGGAAACATGGAGCAAAACCCATCCATTGTCAAGAATAGATCATTTATAGTCACTAGTGCCTAGAAAAGCCTTATTACTTGGTTTAAATGCTTTTATAATCCCATTATTGAATTTATTTTGAATTGTTTTTACATTTTTTGAATAAAACAGGTTGTAACTGATTGTTTGCCTCGGGAAACATGGAGCGAAAGCCATCCATTGTCAGAATAGTTCATTTATAGTCACTCATGCCTAGAAAAGCCTTATTACTCGGTTTAAATGCCTTTATAATCCCATTATTGAAGTTATTTTGAATTGTTTTTATATTTTTTGATTAAAACAGATTGTAATTGATTGTTTTCCTTGGGAAACATGGAGCAAAAGCCATCCATTGTCAAGAAAAGTTCATTTATAGTCACTCATGCCTAGAAAAGCCTTAATACTCGTTTTAAATGCTTTTATAATCCCATAATTGAATTTAATTTGAATCTTTTTACATTTTTTGATTAAAACAGATTCTAATTGATTGTTTGCCTCGGGAAACGTGGAGTGAAAGCCATCCATTGTCAAGAAAAGATCATTTATAGTCACTCATGCCTAGAAAAGCCTTATTACTCGGTTTAAATGCCTTTATAATCCCATTATTGAATTATTTTTGAATTTTTTTAACATTTTTTGATTAAAACATAGTTTAATTGATTGTTTGCCTCGGGAAACATGGAGCAAAACCCATCCATTGTCAAGAATAGATCATTTATAGTCACTCATGCCTAGAAAAGCCTTATTACTAGGTTTAAAAGCTTTTATAATCCCATTATTGAAGTTATTTTGAATTGTTTTTACATTTTATGATTAAAGCAGATTGTAATTGATTGTTTGCCTCGGGAAACATGGAGCGAAAGCCATCCATTGTCAAGAAAAGATCTTTTATAGTCACTCATGCCTAGAAAAGCCTTATTACTTAGTTTAAATGCCTTTATAATCCCATTATTGAATTTATTTTGAATTGTTTTTACATTTTTGATTAAAACAGATTATAATTGATTGTTTGCCTCGTGAAATATGGAGCGAAAGCCATCCATTGTCAAGAAAAGATCATTTATAGTCCCTCATGCCTAGAAAAGCCTTATTACTCGGTTTAAATGCCTTTATAATCTCATTATTGAATTTATTCTGAATTGTTTTTACATTTTTTGATTAAAACAGATTGTAATATATTGTTTGCCTCGGGAAACATGGAGCGAAAGCCATCCATTGTCAAGAAAAGATCATTTATAGCCACTCATGCCTAGAAAAGCCTTATTACTCGGTTTAAATGCCTTTATAATCCCATTATTGAATTTATTTTGAATTGTTTTTACATTTTTTGATTAAAACATATTGTAATTGATTGTTTGCCTCGGGAAACATGGAGCGAAAACCATCCATTGTCAAGAAAAGATCATTTATAGTCACTCATGCCTAGAAAAGCCTTATTACTCGGTTTAAATGCCTTTATAATCCCATTATTGAATTTATTTTGAATTCTTTTTACATTTTTTGATTAAAACAGATTGTAATTGATTGTTTGCCTCGGGAAACATGGAGCGAAAGCCATCCATTGTCAAGAAAAGATCATTTATAGCCACTCATGCCTAGAAAAACCTTATTACTCGGTTTAAATGCCTTTATAATCCCATTATTGAAGTTATTTTGAATTGTTTTTATATTTTTTGATTAAAACATATTGTAATTGATTGTCTGCCTTGGGCAACATGGAGGGAAAGCCATCCATCGTCAAGAAAAGTTCATTTATAGTCACTCATGCCTAGAAAAGCCTTAATACTCGTTTTAAATGCCTTTATAATCCCATAATTGAATTTAATTTGAATCTTTTTACATTTTTTGATTAAAACAGATTCTAATTGATTGTTTGCCTCGGGAAACGTGGAGTGAAAGCCATCCATTGTCAAGAAAAGATCATTTATAGTCACTCATGCCTAGAAAAGCCTTAATACTCGTTTTAAATGCTTTTATAATCCCATAATTGAATTTAATTTGAATCTTTTTACATTTTTTGATTAAAACAGATTCTAATTGATTGTTTGCCTCGGGAAACGTGGAGTGAAAGCTATCCATTGTCAAGAAAAGATCATTTATAGTCACTCATGCCTAGAAAAGCCTTATTACTCGGTTTAAATGCCTTTATAATCCCATTATTGAATTATTTTTGAATTTTTTTAACATTTTTTGATTAAAACATAGTTTAATTGATTGTTTGCCTCGGGAAACATGGAGCAAAACCCATCCATTGTCAAGAATAGATCATTTATAGTCACTCATGCCTAGAAAAGCCTTATTACTAGGTTTAAAAGCTTTTATAATCCCATTATTTAAGTTATTTTGAATTGTTTTTACATTTTATGATTAAAGCAGATTGTAATTGATTGTTTGCCTCGGGAAACATGGAGCGAAAGCCATCCATTGTCAAGAAAAGATCTTTTATAGTCACTCATGCCTAGAAAAGCCTTATTACTTAGTTTAAATGCCTTTATAATCCCATTATTGAATTTATTTTGAATTGTTTTTACATTTTTGATTAAAACAGATTATAATTGATTGTTTGCCTCGTGAAATATGGAGCGAAAGCCATCCATTGTCAAGAAAAGATCATTTATAGTCCCTCATGCCTAGAAAAGCCTTATTACTCGGTTTAAATGCCTTTATAATCTCATTATTGAATTTATTCTGAATTGTTTTTACATTTTTTGATTAAAACAGATTGTAATATATTGTTTGCCTCGGGAAACATGGAGCGAAAGCCATCCATTGTCAAGAAAAGATCATTTATAGCCACTCATGCCTAGAAAAGCCTTATTACTCGGTTTAAATGCCTTTATAATCCCATTATTGAATTTATTTTGAATTGTTTTTACATTTTTTGATTAAAACATATTGTAATTGATTGTTTGCCTCGGGAAACATGGAGCGAAAACCATCCATTGTCAAGAAAAGATCATTTATAGTCACTCATGCCTAGAAAAGCCTTATTACTCGGTTTAAATGCCTTTATAATCCCATTATTGAATTTATTTTGAATTCTTTTTACATTTTTTGATTAAAACAGATTGTAATTGATTGTTTGCCTCGGGAAACATGGAGCGAAAGCCATCCATTGTCAAGAAAAGATCATTTATAGCCACTCATGCCTAGAAAAACCTTATTACTCGGTTTAAATGCCTTTATAATCCCATTATTGAAGTTATTTTGAATTGTTTTTATATTTTTTGATTAAAACATATTGTAATTGATTGTTTGCCTTGGGCAACATGGAGGGAAAGCCATCCATCGTCAAGAAAAGTTCATTTATAGTCACTCATGCCTAGAAAAGCCTTAATACTCGTTTTAAATGCCTTTATAATCCCATAATTGAATTTAATTTGAATCTTTTTACATTTTTTGATTAAAACAGATTCTAATTGATTGTTTGCCTCGGGAAACGTGGAGTGAAAGCCATCCATTGTCAAGAAAAGATCATTTATAGTCACTCATGCCTAGAAAAGCCTTAATACTCGTTTTAAATGCTTTTATAATCCCATAATTGAATTTAATTTGAATCTTTTTACATTTTTTGATTAAAACAGATTCTAATTGATTGTTTGCCTCGGGAAACGTGGAGTGAAAGCCATCCATTGTGAAGAAAAGATCATTTATAGTCACTCATGCCTAGAAAAGCCTTATTACTCGGTTTAAATGCCTTTATAATCCCATTATTGAATTTGTTTTCAATTTTTTTTACATTTTTTGATTAAAACATAGTTTAATCGATTGTTTGCCTCGGGAAACATGGAGAAAAACCCATCCATTCTCAATAATAGATCATTTATAGTCACTTATGCCTAGAAAAGCCTTATTACTAGGTTTAAAACCTTTTATAATCCCATTATTGAAGTTATTTTGAATTGTTTTTACATTTTATGATTAAAGCAGATTGTAATTGATTGTTTGCCTCGGGAAACATGGAGCGAAAGCCATCCATTGTCAAGAAAAGATCATTTATAGTCACTCATGCCTAGAAAAGCCTTATTACTTAGTTTAAATGCCTTTATAATCCCATTATTGAATTTCTTTTGAATTGTTTTTACATTTTTTGATTAAAACAGATTGTAATTGATTGTTTGCCTCGGGAAACATGGAGCGAAAGCCATCCATTGTCAAGAAAAGATCATTTATAGTCACTCATGCCTAGAAAAGCCTTATTACTTAGTTTAAATGCCTTTATAATCCCATTATTGAATTTCTTTTGAATTGTTTTTACATTTTTGATTAAAACATATTATAATTGATTGTTTACCTCGTGAAATATGGAGCGAAAGCCATCCATTGTAAAGAAAAGATCATTTATAGTCCCTCATGCCTAGAAAACCCTTATTACTCGGTTTAAATGCCTTTATAATCTCATTATTAAATTTATTCAGAATTGTTTTTACATTTTTTGATTAAAACAGATTGTAATTGATTGTTTGCCTCGGGAAACATGGAGCGAAAGCCATCCATTGTCAAGAAAAGATCATTTATAGCCACTCATGCCTAGAAAAGCCTTAATACTCGTTTTAAATGCCTTTATAATCCCATTATTGAATTTATTTTGAATTGTTTTTACATTTTTTGATTAAAACAGATTGTAATTGATTGTTTGCCTTGGGAAACATGGAGCGAAAACCATCCATTGTCAAGAAAAGATCATTTATAGTCACTCATGCCTAGAAAAGCCGTATTACTCGGTTTAAATGCCTTTATAATCCCATTATTGAATTTATTTTGAATTGTTTTTACATTTTTTGATTAAAACAAATTGTAATTGATTGTTTGCCTCGGGAAACATGGAGCGAAAGCCATCCATTGTCAAGAAAAGATCATTTATAGCCACTCATGCCTAGAAAAACCTTATTACTCGGTTTAAATGCCTTTATAATCCCATTATTGAATTTATTTTGAGTTGTTTTTATATTTTTTGATTAAAACAGATTATAATTGATTGTTTGCCTCGGGAAACATGGAGCGAAAACCATCCATTGTCAAGAAAAGATCATTTGTAGTCACTCATGCCTAGAAAAGCCGTATTACTCGGTTTAAATGCCTTTATAATCCCATTATTGAATTTATTTTGAGTTGTTTTTACATTTTTTGATTAAAACAGATTGTAATTGATTGTTTGCCTCGGGAAACATGGAGCGAAAGCCATCCATTGTCAAGAAAAGATCATTTATCGTCACTCATGCCGAGAAAAGCCTTATTACTCGGTTTAAATGCTTTTATAATCCCATTATTGAATTTATTTTCAATTTTTTTTACATTTTTTGATTAAAACAGATTGTAATTGATTGTTTACCTCGGGAAACATGGAGCGAAAGCCATCCATAGTCAAGAGAAGTTCATTTATAGTCACTTATGCCTAGCAAAGCCTTATCACTCGGTTTAACTGCCTTTATAATCCCATTATTGAATTTATTTTGAATTTTTTTTGCATTTTTTGATTAAAACAGATTGTAATTGATTGTTTGGCTCGGGAAACATGGAGCAAAACCCATCCATTGTCAAGAATAGATCATTTATAGTCACTCATGCCTAGAAAAGCCTTATTACTCGGTTTAAATGCTTTTATAATCCCATTATTGAATTTATTTTGAAATGTTTTTACATTTTTTGATAAAAACAGATTGTAACTGATTGTTTGCCTCGGGAAACATGGAGCGAAAGCCATCCATTGTCAAGAATAGTTCATTTATAGTCACTCATGCCTAGAAAAGCCTTATTACTCGGTTTAAATGCCTTTATAATCCCATTATTGAAGTTATTTTGAATTGTTTTTATCTTTTTTGATTAAAACAGATTGTAATTGACTGTTTTCCTTGGGAAACATGGAGCGAAAACCATCCATTGTCAAGAAAAGATCATTTATAGTCACTAATGCCTAGAAAAGCCTTATTACTCGGTTTAAATGCCTTTATAATCCCATTATTGAATTTATTTTGAATTCTTTTTACATTTTTTGATTAAAACAGATTGTAATTGATTGTTTGGCTCAGGAAACATGGAGCGAAAGCCATCCATTGTCAAGAAAAGATCATTTATAGCCACTCATGCCTAGAAAAACCTTATTACTCGGTTTAAATGCCTTTATGATCCCATTATTAAAGTTATTTTGAATTGTTTTTATATTTTTTGATTAAAACAGATTGTAATTGATTGTTTTCCTTGGGAAACATGGAGGGAAAGCCATCCATTGTCAAGAAAAGATCATTTATAGCCACTCATGCCTAGAAAAACCTTATTACTCGGTTTAAATGCCTTTATAATCCCATTATTGAAGTTATTTTGAATTGTTTTTATATTTTTTGATTCAAACAGATTGTAATTGATTGTTTGCCTTGGGCAACATGGAGCGAAAGCCATCCATCGTCAAGAAAAGTTCATTTATAGTCACTCATGCCTAGAAAAGCCTTAATAGTCGTTTTAAATGCTTTTATAATCCCATCATTGAATTTAATTTGAATCTTTTTACATTTTTTGATTAAAACAGATTCTAATTGATTGTTTGCCTCGGGAAACGTGGAGTGAAAGCCATCCATTGTCAAGAAAGATCATTTATAGTCACTCATGCCTAGAAAAGCCTTAATACTCGTTTTAAATGCTTTTATAATCCCATAATTGAATTTAATTTGAATCTTTTTACATTTTTTGATTAAAACAGATTCTAATTGATTGTTTGCCTCGGGAAACGTGGAGTGAAAGCCATCCATTGTCAAGAAAAGATCATTTATAGTCACTCATGCCTAGAAAAGCCTTATTACTCGGTTTAAATGCCTTTATAATCCCATTATTGAATTTGTTTTGAATTTTTTTTACATTTTTTGATTAAAACATAGTTTAATCGATTGTTTGCCTCGGGAAACATGGAGAAAAACCCATCCATTCTCAATAATAGATCATTTATAGTCACTTATGCCTAGAAAAGCCTTATTACTAGGTTTAAAACCTTTTATAATCCCATTATTGAAGTTATTTTGAATTGTTTTTACATTTTATGATTAAAGCAGATTGTAATTGATTGTTTGCCTCGGGAAACATGGAGCGAAAGCCATCCATTGTCAAGAAAATATCATTTATAGTCACTCATGCCTAGAAAAGCCTTATTACTTAGTTTAAATGCCTTTATAATCCCATTATTGAATTTATTTTGAATTGTTTTTACATTTTTGATTAAAACAGATTATAATTGATTGTTTGCCTCGTGAAATATGGAGCGAAAGCCATCCATTGTAAAGAAAAGATCATTTATAGTCCCTCATGCCTAGAAAACCCTTATTACTCGGTTTAAATGCCTTTATAATCTCATTATTAAATTTATTCAGAATTGTTTTTACATTTTTTGATTAAAACAGATTGTAATTGATTGTTTGCCTCGGGAAACATGGAGCGAAAGCCATCCATTGTCAAGAAAAGATCATTTATAGCCACTCATGCCTAGAAAAGCCTTAATACTCGTTTTAAATGCCTTTATAATCCCATTATTGAATTTATTTTGAATTGTTTTTACATTTTTTGATTAAAACAGATTGTAATTGATTGTTTGCCTCGTGAAATATGGAGCGAAAGCCATCCATTGTCAAGAAAAGATCATTTATAGTCCCTCATGCCTAGAAAAGCCTTATTACTCGGTTTAAATGCCTTTATAATCCCATTATTGAATTTATTTTGAATTCTTTTTACATTTTTTGATTAAAACATATTGTAATTGATTGTTTGGCTCGGGAAACATGGAGCGAAAGCCATCCATTGTCAAGAAAAGATCATTTATAGCCACTCATGCCTAGAAAAACCTTATTACTCGGTTTAAATGCTTTTATAATCCCATTATTGAATTTATTTTCAATTTTTTTTACATTTTTTGATTAAAACAGATTGTAATTGATTGTTTACCTCGGGAAACATGGAGCGAAAGCCATCCATAGTCAAGAGAAGTTCATTTATAGTCACTTATGCCTAGCAAAGCCTTATCACTCGGTTTAACTGCCTTTATAATCCCATTATTGAATTTATTTTGAATTTTTTTTGCATTTTTTGATTAAAACAGATTGTAATTGATTGTTTGGCTCGGGAAACATGGAGCAAAACCCATCCATTGTCAAGAATAGATCATTTATAGTCACTCATGCCTAGAAAAGCCTTATTACTCGGTTTAAATGCTTTTATAATCCCATTATTGAATTTATTTTGAATTGTTTTTACATTTTTTGATAAAAACAGATTGTAACTGATTGTTTGCCTCGGGAAACATGGAGCGAAAGCCATCCATTGTCAAGAATAGTTCATTTATAGTCACTCATGCCTAGAAAAGCCTTATTACTCGGTTTAAATGCCTTTATAATCCCATTATTGAAGTTATTTTGAATTGTTTTTATCTTTTTTGATTAAAACAGATTGTAATTGACTGTTTTCCTTGGGAAACATGGAGCGAAAACCATCCATTGTCAAGAAAAGATCATTTATAGTCACTCATGCCTAGAAAAGCCTTATTACTCGGTTTAAATGCCTTTATAATCCCATTATTGAATTTATTTTGAATTCTTTTTACATTTTTTGATTAAAACAGATTGTAATTGATTGTTTGGCTCGGGAAACATGGAGCGAAAGCCATCCATTGTCAAGAAAAGATCATTTATAGCCACTCATGCCTAGAAAAACCTTATTACTCGGTTTAAATGCCTTTATGATCCCATTATTAAAGTTATTTTGAATTGTTTTTATATTTTTTGATTAAAACAGATTGTAATTGATTGTTTTCCTTGGGAAACATGGAGCGAAAGCCATCCATTGTCAAGAAAAGATCATTTATAGCCACTCATGCCTAGAAAAACCTTATTACTCGGTTTAAATGCCTTTATAATCCCATTATTGAAGTTATTTTGAATTGTTTTTATATTTTTTGATTCAAACAGATTGTAATTGATTGTTTGCCTTGGGCAACATGGAGCGAAAGCCATCCATCGTCAAGAAAAGTTCATTTATAGTCACTCATGCCTAGAAAAGCCTTAATAGTCGTTTTAAATGCTTTTATAATCCCATCATTGAATTTAATTTGAATCTTTTTACATTTTTTGATTAAAACAGATTCTAATTGATTGTTTGCCTCGGGAAACGTGGAGTGAAAGCCATCCATTGTCAAGAAAGATCATTTATAGTCACTCATGCCTAGAAAAGCCTTAATACTCGTTTTAAATGCTTTTATAATCCCATAATTGAATTTAATTTGAATCTTTTTACATTTTTTGATTAAAACAGATTCTAATTGATTGTTTGCCTCGGGAAACGTGGAGTGAAAGCCATCCATTGTCAAGAAAAGATCATTTATAGTCACTCATGCCTAGAAAAGCCTTATTACTCGGTTTAAATGCCTTTATAATCCCATTATTGAATTTGTTTTGAATTTTTTTTACATTTTTTGCTTAAAACATAGTTTAATCGATTGTTTGCCTCGGGAAACATGGAGAAAAACCCATCCATTCTCAATAATAGATCATTTATAGTCACTTATGCCTAGAAAAGCCTTATTACTAGGTTTAAAACCTTTTATAATCCCATTATTGAAGTTATTTTGAATTGTTTTTACATTTTATGATTAAAGCAGATTGTAATTGATTGTTTGCCTCGGGAAACATGGAGCGAAAGCCATCCATTGTCAAGAAAATATCATTTATAGTCACTCATGCCTAGAAAAGCCTTATTACTTAGTTTAAATGCCTTTATAATCCCATTATTGAATTTATTTTGAATTGTTTTTACATTTTTGATTAAAACAGATTATAATTGATTGTTTGCCTCGTGAAATATGGAGCGAAAGCCATCCATTGTAAAGAAAAGATCATTTATAGTCCCTCATGCCTAGAAAACCCTTATTACTCGGTTTAAATGCCTTTATAATCTCATTATTAAATTTATTCAGAATTGTTTTTACATTTTTTGATTAAAACAGATTGTAATTGATTGTTTGCCTCGGGAAACATGGAGCGAAAGCCATCCATTGTCAAGAAAAGATCATTTATCGCCACTCATGCCTAGAAAAGCCTTAATACTCGTTTTAAATGCCTTTATAATCCCATTATTGAATTTATTTTGAATTGTTTTTACATTTTTTGATTAAAACAGATTGTAATTGATTGTTTGCCTCGGGAAACATGGAGCGAAAGCCATCCATTGTCAAGAAAAGATCATTTATAGCCACTCATGCCTAGAAAAACCTTATTACTCGGTTTAAATGCCTTTATAATCCCATTATTGAATTTATTTTGAGTTGTTTTTATATTTTTTGATTAAAACAGATTATAATTGATTGTTTGCCTCGGGAAACATGGAGCGAAAACCATCCATTGTCAAGAAAAGATCATTTGTAGTCACTCATGCCTAGAAAAGCCGTATTACTCGGTTTAAATGCCTTTATAATCCCATTATTGAATTTATTTTGAGTTGTTTTTACATTTTTTGATTAAAACAGATTGTAATTGATTGTTTGCCTCGGGAAACATGGAGCGAAAGCCATCCATTGTCAAGAAAAGATCATTTATCGTCACTCATGCCGAGAAAAGCCTTATTACTCGGTTTAAATGCTTTTATAATCCCATTATTGAATTTATTTTCAATTTTTTTTACATTTTTTGATTAAAACATATTGTAATTGATTGTTTACCTCGGGAAACATGGAGCGAAAGCCATCCATAGTCAAGAGAAGTTCATTTATAGTCACTTATGCCTAGCAAAGCCTTATCACTCGGTTTAACTGCCTTTATAATCCCATTATTGAATTTATTTTGAATTTTTTTTGCATTTTTTGATTAAAACAGATTGTAATTGATTGTTTGGCTCGGGAAACATGGAGCAAAACCCATCCATTGTCAAGAATAGATCATTTATAGTCACTCATGCCTAGAAAAGCCTTATTACTCGGTTTAAATGCTTTTATAATCCCATTATTGAATTTATTTTGAATTGTTTTTACATTTTTTGATAAAAACATATTGTAATTGATTGTTTGCCTCGGGAAACATGGAGCGAAAGCCATCCATTGTCAAGAATAGTTCATTTATAGTCACTCATGCCTAGAAAAGCCTTATTACTCGGTTTAAATGCCTTTATAATCCCATTATTGAAGTTATTTTGAATTGTTTTTATCTTTTTTGATTAAAACAGATTGTAATTGACTGTTTTCCTTGGGAAACATGGAGCGAAAACCATCCATTGTCAAGAAAAGATCATTTATAGTCACTCATGCCTAGAAAAGCCTTATTACTCGGTTTAAATGCCTTTATAATCCCATTATTGAATTTATTTTGAATTCTTTTTACATTTTTTGATTAAAACATATTGTAATTGATTGTTTGGCTCGGGAAACATGGAGCGAAAGCCATCCATTGTCAAGAAAAGATCATTTATAGCCACTCATGCCTAGAAAAACCTTATTACTCGGTTTAAATGCCTTTATAATCCCATTATTAAAGTTATTTTGAATTGTTTTTATATTTTTTGATTAAAACAGATTGTAATTGAATGATTTCCTTGGGAAACATGGAGCGAAAGCCATCCATCGTCAAGAAAAGTTCATTTATAGTCACTCATGCCTAGAAAAGCCTTAATACTCGTTTTAAATGCTTTTATAATCCCATAATTGAATTTAATTTGAATCTTTTTACATTTTTTGATTAAAACAGATTCTAATTGATTGTTTGCCTCGGGAAACGTGGAGTGAAAGCCATCCATTGTCAAGAAAAGATCATTTATAGTCACTCATGCCTATAAAAGCCTTATTACTCGGTTTAAATGCCTTTATAATCCCATTATTGAATTATTTTTGAATTTTTTTAACATTTTTTGATTAAAACATAGTTTAATTGATTGTTTGCCTCGGGAAACATGGAGCAAAACCCATCCATTGTCAAGAATAGATCATTTATAGTCACTCATGCCTAGAAAAGCCTTATTACTAGGTTTAAAAGCTTTTATAATCCCATTATTGAAGTTATTTTGAATTGTTTTTACATTTTATGATTAAAGCAGATTGTAATTGATTGTTTGCCTCGGGAAACATGGAGCGAAAGCCATCCATTGTCAAGAAAAGATCTTTTATAGTCACTCATGCCTAGAAAAGCCTTATTACTTAGTTTAAATGCCTTTATAATCCCATTATTGAATTTATTTTGAATTGTTTTTACATTTTTGATTAAAACAGATTATAATTGATTGTTTGCCTCGTGAAATATGGAGCGAAAGCCATCCATTGTCAAGAAAAGATCATTTATAGTCCCTCATGCCTAGAAAAGCCTTATTACTCGGTTTAAATGCCTTTATAATCTCATTATTGAATTTATTCTGAATTGTTTTTACATTTTTTGATTAAAACAGATTGTAATTGATTGTTTGCCTCGGGAAACATGGAGCGAAAGCCATCCATTGTCAAGAAAAGATCATTTATAGCCACTCATGCCTAGAAAAGCCTTATTACTCGATTTAAATGCCTTTATAATCCCATTATTGAATTTATTTTGAATTGTTTTTACATTTTTTGATTAAAACAGATTGTAATTGATTGTTTGCCTCGGGAAACATGGATCGAAAACCATCCATTGTCAAGAAAAGATCATTTATAGTCACTCATGCCTAGAAAAGCCTTATTACTCGGTTTAAATGCCTTTATAATCCCATTATTGAATTTATTTTGAATTCTTTTTACATTTTTTGATTAAAACAGATTGTAATTGATTGTTTGCCTCGGGAAACATGGAGCGAAAGCCATCCATTGTCAAGAAAAGATCATTTATAGCCACTCATGCCTAGAAAAACCTTATTGCTCGGTTTAAATGCCTTTATAATCCCATTATTGAAGTTATTTTGAATTGTTTTTATATTTTTTGATTAAAACATATTGTAATTGATTGTTTGCCTTGGGCAACATGGAGGGAAAGCCATCCATCGTCAAGAAAAGTTCATTTATAGTCACTCATGCCTAGAAAAGCCTTAATACTCGTTTTAAATGCTTTTATAATCCCATAATTGAATTTAATTGGAATCTTTTTACATTTTTTGATTAAAACAGATTCTAATTGATTGTTTGCCTCGGGAAACGTGGAGTGAAAGCCATCCATTGTCAAGAAAAGATCATTTATAGTCACTCATGCCTAGAAAAGCCTTAATACTCGTTTTAAATGCTTTTATAATCCCATAATTGAATTTAATTTGAATCTTTTTACATTTTTTGATTAAAACAGATTCTAATTGATTGTTTACCTCGGGAAACGTGGAGTGAAAGCCATCCATTGTCAAGAAAAGATCATTTATAGTCACTCATGCCTAGAAAAGCCTTATTACTCGGTTTAAATGCCTTTATAATCCCATTATTGAATTTGTTTTGAATTTTTTTTACATTTTTTGATTAAAACATAGTTTAATCGATTGTTTGCCTCGGGAAACATGGAGAAAAACCCATCCATTCTCAATAATAGATCATTTATAGTCACTTATGCCTAGAAAAGCCTTATTACTAGGTTTAAAACCTTTTATAATCCCATTATTGAAGTTATTTTGAATTGTTTTTACATTTTATGATTAAAGCAGATTGTAATTGATTGTTTGCCTCGAGAAACATGGAGCGAAAGCCATCCATTGTCAAGAAAAGATCATTTATAGTCACTCATGCCTAGAAAAGCCTTATTACTTAGTTTAAATAACTTTATAATCCCATTATTGAATTTATTTTGAATTGTTTTTATATTTTTGATTAAAACAGATTATAATTGATTGTTTGCCTCGTGAAACATGGAGCGAAAGCCATCCATTGTCAAGAAAAGATCATTTATAGCCACTCATGCCTAGAAAAGCCTTAATACTCGTTTTAAATGCCTTTATAATCCCATTATTGAATTTATTTTGAATTGTTTTTACATTTTTTGATTAAAACAGATTGTAATTGATTGTTTGCCTCGAGAAACATGGAGCGAAAGCCATCCATTGTCAAGAAAAGATCATTTATAGTCACTCATGCCTAGAAAAGCCTTATTACTTAGTTTAAATGCCTTTATAATCCCATTATTGAATTTCTTTTGAATTGTTTTTACATTTTTTGATTAAAACAGATTGTAATTGATTGTTTGCCTCGGGAAACATGGAGCGAAAGCCATCCATTGTCAAGAAAAGATCATTTATAGTCGCTCATGCCTAGAAAAGCCTTATTACTTAGTTTAAATGCCTTTATAATCCCATTATTGAATTTCTTTTGAATTGTTTTTACATTTTTTGATTAAAACAGATTGTAATTGATTGTTTGCCTCGGGAAACATGGAGCGAAAGCCATCCATTGTCAAGAAAAGATCATTTATAGTCACTCATGCCTAGAAAAGCCTTATTACTCGGTTTAAATGCCTTTATAATCTCATTATTGAATTTATTCTGAATTGTTTTTACATTTTTTGATTAAAACAGATTGTAATTGATTGTTTGCCTCGGGAAACATGGAGCGAAAGCCATCCATTGTCAAGAAAAGATCATTTATAGCCACTCATGCCTAGAAAAGCCTTAATACTCGGTTTAAATGCCTTTATAATCCCATTATTGAATTTATTTTGAATTGTTTTTACATTTTTTGACTAAAACAGATTGTAATTGATTGTTTGCCTCGGGAAACATGGAGCGAAAGCCATCCATTGTCAAGAAAAGATCATTTATAGCCACTCATGCCTAGAAAAGCCTTAATACTCGTTTTAAATGCCTTTATAATCCCATTATTGAATTTATTTTGAATTGTTTTTACATTTTTTGATTAAAACAGATTGTAATTGATTGTTTGCCTCGGGAAACATGGAGCGAAAACCATCCATTGTCAAGAAAAGATCATTTATAGTCACTCATGCCTAGAAAAGCCGTATTACTCGGTTTAAATGCCTTTATAATCCCATTATTGAATTTATTTTGAATTGTTTTTACATTTTTTGATTAAAACAGATTGTAATTGATTGTTTGCCTCGGGAAACATGGAGCGAAAGCCATCCATTGTCAAGAAAAGATCATTTATCGTCACTCATGCCGAGAAAAGCCTTATTACTCGGTTTAAATGCTTTTATAATCCCATTATTGAATTTATTTTCAATTTTTTTTACATTTTTTGATTAAAACAGATTGTAATTGATTGTTTACCTCGGGAAACATGGAGCGAAAGCCATCCATAGTCAAGAGAAGTTCATTTATAGTCACTTATGCCTAGCAAAGCCTTATCACTCGGTTTAACTGCCTTTATAATCCCATTATTGAATTTATTTTGAATTTTTTTTACATTTTTTGATTAAGACATATTGTAATTGATTGTTTGCCTAGGGAAACATGGAGCAAAACCCATCCATTGTCAAGAATAGATCATTTATAGTCACTCATGCCTAGAAAAGCCTTATTACTCTGTTTAAATGCTTTTATAATCCCATTATTGAATTTATTTTGAATTGTTTTTACATTTTTTGATAAAAACAGATTGTAACTGATTGTTTGCCTCGGAAAACATGGAGCGAAAGCCATCCATTGTCAAGAATAGTTCATTTATAGTCACTCATGCCTAGAAAAGCCTTATTACTCGGTTTAAATGCCTTTATAATCCCATTATTGAAGTTATTTTGAATTGTTTTTATCTTTTTTGATTAAAACAGATTGTAATTGATTGTTTTCCTTGGGAAACATGGAGCGAAAACCATCCATTGTCAAGAAAAGATCATTTATAGTCACTCATGCCTAGAAAAGCCTTATTACTCGGTTTAAATGCCTTTATAATCCCATTATTGAATTTATTTTGAATTCTTTTTACATTTTTTGATTAAAACAGATTGTAATTGATTGTTTGCCTCGGGAAACATGGAGCGAAAGCCATCCATTGTCAAGAAAAGATCATTTATAGCCACTCATGCCTAGAAAAACCTTATTACTCGGTTTAAATGCCTTTATAATCCCATTATTGAAGTTATTTTGAATTGTTTTTATATTTTTTGATTCAAACAGATTGTAATTGATTGTTTGCCTTGGGCAACATGGAGCGAAAGCCATCCATCGTCAAGAAAAGTTCATTTATAGTCACTCATGCCTAGAAAAGCCTTAATAGTCGTTTTAAATGCTTTTATAATCCCATCATTGAATTTAATTTGAATCTTTTTACATTTTTTGATTAAAACAGATTCTAATTGATTGTTTGCCTCGGGAAACGTGGAGTGAAAGCCATCCATTGTCAAGAAAGATCATTTATAGTCACTCATGCCTAGAAAAGCCTTAATACTCGTTTTAAATGCTTTTATAATCCCATAATTGAATTTAATTTGAATCTTTTTACATTTTTTGATTAAAACAGATTCTAATTGATTGTTTGCCTCGGGAAACGTGGAGTGAAAGCCATCCATTGTCAAGAAAAGATCATTTATAGTCACTCATGCCTAGAAAAGCCTTATTACTCGGTTTAAATGCCTTTATAATCCCATTATTGAATTTGTTTTGAATTTTTTTTACATTTTTTGATTAAAACATAGTTTAATCGATTGTTTGCCTTGGGAAACATGGAGAAAAACCCATCCATTCTCAATAATAGATCATTTATAGTCACTTATGCCTAGAAAAGCCTTATTACTAGGTTTAAAACCTTTTATAATCCCATTATTGAAGTTATTTTGAATTGTTTTTACATTTTATGATTAAAGCAGATTGTAATTGATTGTTTGCCTCGGGAAACATGGAGCGAAAGCCATCCATTGTCAAGAAAAGATCATTTATAGTCACTCATGCCTAGAAAAGCCTTATTACTTAGTTTAAATGCCTTTATAATCCCATTATTGAATTTATTTTGAATTGTTTTTACATTTTTGATTAAAACAGATTATAATTGATTGTTTGCCTCGTGAAATATGGAGCGAAAGCCATCCATTGTCAAGAAAAGATCATTTATAGTCACTCATGCCTAGAAAAGCCTTATTGCCCGGTTTAAATGCCTTTATAATCCCATTATCAAATTTATTTTGAGTTTTTTTTACATTTTTTGATTAAAACAGATTGTAATTGATTGTTTGCCTCGTGAAATATGGAGCGAAAGCCATCCATTGTCAAGAAAAGATCATTTATAGTCCCTCATGCCTAGAAAAGCCTTATTACTCGGTTTAAATGCCTTTATAATCCCATTATTGAATTTATTTTGAATTCTTTTTACATTTTTTGATTAAAACATATTGTAATTGATTGTTTGGCTCGGGAAACATGGAGCGAAAGCCATCCATTGTCAAGAAAAGATCATTTATAGCCACTCATGCCTAGAAAAACCTTATTACTCGGTTTAAATGCCTTTATAATCCCATTATTAAAGTTATTTTGAATTGTTTTTATATTTTTTGATTAAAACAGATTGTAATTGAATGATTTCCTTGGGAAACATGGAGCGAAAGCCATCCATCGTCAAGAAAAGTTCATTTATAGTCACTCATGCCTAGAAAAGCCTTAATACTCGTTTTAAATGCTTTTATAATCCCATAATTGAATTTAATTTGAATCTTTTTACATTTTTTGATTAAAACAGATTCTAATTGATTGTTTGCCTCGGGAAACGTGGAGTGAAAGCCATCCATTGTCAAGAAAAGATCATTTATAGTCACTCATGCCTAGAAAAGCCTTATTACTCGGTTTAAATGCCTTTATAATCCCATTATTGAATTATTTTTGAATTTTTTTAACATTTTTTGATTAAAACATAGTTTAATTGATTGTTTGCCTCGGGAAACATGGAGCAAAACCCATCCATTGTCAAGAATAGATCATTTATAGTCACTCATGCCTAGAAAAGCCTTATTACTAGGTTTAAAAGCTTTTATAATCCCATTATTGAAGTTATTTTGAATTGTTTTTACATTTTATGATTAAAGCAGATTGTAATTGATTGTTTGCCTCGGGAAACATGGAGCGAAAGCCATCCATTGTCAAGAAAAGATCTTTTATAGTCACTCATGCCTAGAAAAGCCTTATTACTTAGTTTAAATGCCTTTATAATCCCATTATTGAATTTATTTTGAATTGTTTTTACATTTTTGATTAAAACAGATTATAATTGATTGTTTGCCTCGTGAAATATGGAGCGAAAGCCATCCATTGTCAAGAAAAGATCATTTATAGTCCCTCATGCCTAGAAAAGCCTTATTACTCGGTTTAAATGCCTTTATAATCTCATTATTGAATTTATTCTGAATTGTTTTTACATTTTTTGATTAAAGCAGATTGTAATTGATTGTTTGCCTCGGGAAACATGGAGCGAAAGCCATCCATTGTCAAGAAAAGATCATTTATAGCCACTCATGCCTAGAAAAGCCTTATTACTCGGTTTAAATGCCTTTATAATCCCATTATTGAATTTATTTTGAATTGTTTTTACATTTTTTGATTAAAACAGATTGTAATTGATTGTTTGCCTCGGGAAACATGGATCGAAAACCATCCATTGTCAAGAAAAGATCATTTATAGTCACTCATGCCTAGAAAAGCCTTATTACTCGGTTTAAATGCCTTTATAATCCCATTATTGAATTTATTTTGAATTCTTTTTACATTTTTTGATTAAAACAGATTGTAATTGATTGTTTGCCTCGGGAAACATGGAGCGAAAGCCATCCATTGTCAAGAAAAGATCATTTATAGCCACTCATGCCTAGAAAAACCTTATTACTCGGTTTAAATGCCTTTATAATCCCATTATTGAAGTTATTTTGAATTGTTTTTATATTTTTTGATTAAAACATATTGTAATTGATTGTTTGCCTTGGGCAACATGGAGGGAAAGCCATCCATCGTCAAGAAAAGTTCATTTATAGTCACTCATGCCTAGAAAAGCCTTAATACTCGTTTTAAATGCTTTTATAATCCCATAATTGAATTTAATTGGAATCTTTTTACATTTTTTGATTAAAACAGATTCTAATTGATTGTTTGCCTCGGGAAACGTGGAGTGAAAGCCATCCATTGTCAAGAAAAGATCATTTATAGTCACTCATGCCTAGAAAAGCCTTAATACTCGTTTTAAATGCTTTTATAATCCCATAATTGAATTTAATTTGAATCTTTTTACATTTTTTGATTAAAACAGATTCTAATTGATTGTTTACCTCGGGAAACGTGGAGTGAAAGCCATCCATTGTCAAGAAAAGATCATTTATAGTCACTCATGCCTAGAAAAGCCTTATTACTCGGTTTAAATGCCTTTATAATCCCATTATTGAATTTGTTTTGAATTTTTTTTACATTTTTTGATTAAAACATAGTTTAATCGATTGTTTGCCTCGGGAAACATGGAGAAAAACCCATCCATTCTCAATAATAGATCATTTATAGTCACTTATGCCTAGAAAAGCCTTATTACTAGGTTTAAAACCTTTTATAATCCCATTATTGAAGTTATTTTGAATTGTTTTTACATTTTATGATTAAAGCAGATTGTAATTGATTGTTTGCCTCGAGAAACATGGAGCGAAAGCCATCCATTGTCAAGAAAAGATCATTTATAGTCACTCATGCCTAGAAAAGCCTTATTACTTAGTTTAAATGCCTTTATAATCCCATTATTGAATTTATTTTGAATTGTTTTTATATTTTTGATTAAAACAGATTATAATTGATTGTTTGCCTCGTGAAACATGGAGCGAAAGCCATCCATTGTCAAGAAAAGATCATTTATAGCCACTCATGCCTAGAAAAGCCTTAATACTCGTTTTAAATGCCTTTATAATCCCATTATTGAATTTATTTTGAATTGTTTTTACATTTTTTGATTAAAACAGATTGTAATTGATTGTTTGCCTCGAGAAACATGGAGCGAAAGCCATCCATTGTCAAGAAAAGATCATTTATAGTCACTCATGCCTAGAAAAGCCTTATTACTTAGTTTAAATGCCTTTATAATCCCATTATTGAATTTCTTTTGAATTGTTTTTACATTTTTTGATTAAAACAGATTGTAATTGATTGTTTGCCTCGGGAAACATGGAGCGAAAGCCATCCATTGTCAAGAAAAGATCATTTATAGTCACTCATGCCTAGAAAAGCCTTATTACTTAGTTTAAATGCCTTTATAATCCCATTATTGAATTTCTTTTGAATTGTTTTTACATTTTTTGATTAAAATAGATTGTAATTGATTGTTTGCCTCGGGAAACATGGAGCGAAAGCCATCCATTGTCAAGAAAAGATCATTTATAGTCACTCATGCCTAGAAAAGCCTTATTACTCGGTTTAAATGCCTTTATAATCTCATTATTGAATTTATTCTGAATTGTTTTTACATTTTTTGATTAAAACAGATTGTAATTGATTGTTTGCCTCGGGAAACATGGAGCGAAAGCCATCCATTGTCAAGAAAAGATCATTTATCGCCACTCATGCCTAGAAAAGCCTTAATACTCGTTTTAAATGCCTTTATAATCCCATTATTGAATTTATTTTGAATTGTTTTTACATTTTTTGATTAAAACAGATTGTAATTGATTGTTTGCCTCGAGAAACATGGAGCGAAAGCCATCCATTGTCAAGAAAAGATCATTTATAGTCACTCATGCCTAGAAAAGCCGTATTACTCGGTTTAAATGCCTTTATAATCCCATTATTGAATTTATTTTGAATTGTTTTTACATTTTTTGACTAAAACAGATTGTAATTGATTGTTTGCCTCGGGAAACATGGAGCGAAAGCCATCCATTGTCAAGAAAAGATCATTTATAGCCACTCATGCCTAGAAAAGCCTTAATACTCGTTTTAAATGCCTTTATAATCCCATTATTGAATTTATTTTGAATTGTTTTTACATTTTTTGATTAAAACAGATTGTAATTGATTGTTTGCCTCGGGAAACATGGAGCGAAAGCCATCCATTGTCAAGAAAAGATCATTTATAGTCACTCATGCCTAGAAAAGCCGTATTACTCGGTTTAAATGCCTTTATAATCCCATTATTGAATTTATTTTGAATTGTTTTTACATTTTTTGATTAAAACAGATTGTAATTGATTGTTTGCCTCGGGAAACATGGAGCGAAAGCCATCCATTGTCAAGAAAAGATCATTTATCGTCACTCATGCCGAGAAAAGCCTTATTACTCGGTTTAAATGCTTTTATAATCCCATTATTGAATTTATTTTCAATTTTTTTTACATTTTTTGATTAAAACAGATTGTAATTGATTGTTTACCTCGGGAAACATGGAGCGAAAGCCATCCATAGTCAAGAGAAGTTCATTTATAGTCACTTATGCCTAGCAAAGCCTTATCACTCGGTTTAACTGCCTTTATAATCCCATTATTGAATTTATTTTGAATTTTTTTTACATTTTTTGATTAAGACATATTGTAATTGAT
Organism: Theobroma cacao; assembly: GCF_053813885.1. Lineage (NCBI taxonomy): Eukaryota > Viridiplantae > Streptophyta > Magnoliopsida > Malvales > Malvaceae > Theobroma > Theobroma cacao. The sequence goes on along the minus strand of NC_142645.1, from coordinate 26,715,024 downwards.
TGTTTGCCTAGGGAAACATGGAGCAAAACCCATCCATTGTCAAGAATAGATCATTTATAGTCACTCATGCCTAGAAAAGCCTTATTACTCTGTTTAAATGCTTTTATAATCCCATTATTGAATTTATTTTGAATTGTTTTTACATTTTTTGATAAAAACAGATTGTAACTGATTGTTTGCCTCGGAAAACATGGAGCGAAAGCCATCCATTGTCAAGAATAGTTCATTTATAGTCACTCATGCCTAGAAAAGCCTTATTACTCGGTTTAAATGCCTTTATAATCCCATTATTGAAGTTATTTTGAATTGTTTTTATCTTTTTTGATTAAAACAGATTGTAATTGATTGTTTTCCTTGGGAAACATGGAGCGAAAACCATCCATTGTCAAGAAAAGATCATTTATAGTCACTCATGCCTAGAAAAGCCTTATTACTCGGTTTAAATGCCTTTATAATCCCATTATTGAATTTATTTTGAATTCTTTTTACATTTTTTGATTAAAACAGATTGTAATTGATTGTTTGCCTCGGGAAACATGGAGCGAAAGCCATCCATTGTCAAGAAAAGATCATTTATCGTCACTCATGCCGAGAAAAGCCTTATTACTCGGTTTAAATGCTTTTATAATCCCATTATTGAATTTATTTTCAATTTTTTTTACATTTTTTGATTAAAACAGATTGTAATTGATTGTTTACCTCGGGAAACATGGAGCGAAAGCCATCCATAGTCAAGAGAAGTTCATTTATAGTCACTTATGCCTAGCAAAGCCTTATCACTCGGTTTAACTGCCTTTATAATCCCATTATTGAATTTATTTTGAATTTTTTTTACATTTTTTGATTAAGACATATTGTAATTGATTGTTTGCCTAGGGAAACATGGAGCAAAACCCATCCATTGTCAAGAATAGATCATTTATAGTCACTCATGCCTAGAAAAGCCTTATTACTCTGTTTAAATGCTTTTATAATCCCATTATTGAATTTATTTTGAATTGTTTTTACATTTTTTGATAAAAACAGATTGTAACTGATTGTTTGCCTCGGAAAACATGGAGCGAAAGCCATCCATTGTCAAGAATAGTTCATTTATAGTCACTCATGCCTAGAAAAGCCTTATTACTCGGTTTAAATGCCTTTATAATCCCATTATTGAAGTTATTTTGAATTGTTTTTATCTTTTTTGATTAAAACAGATTGTAATTGATTGTTTTCCTTGGGAAACATGGAGCGAAAACCATCCATTGTCAAGAAAAGATCATTTATAGTCACTCATGCCTAGAAAAGCCTTATTACTCGGTTTAAATGCCTTTATAATCCCATTATTGAATTTATTTTGAATTCTTTTTACATTTTTTGATTAAAACAGATTGTAATTGATTGTTTGCCTCGGGAAACATGGAGCGAAAGCCATCCATTGTCAAGAAAAGATCATTTATAGCCACTCATGCCTAGAAAAACCTTATTACTCGGTTTAAATGCCTTTATAATCCCATTATTGAAGTTATTTTGAATTGTTTTTATATTTTTTGATTCAAACAGATTGTAATTGATTGTTTGCCTTGGGCAACATGGAGCGAAAGCCATCCATCGTCAAGAAAAGTTCATTTATAGTCACTCATGCCTAGAAAAGCCTTAATAGTCGTTTTAAATGCTTTTATAATCCCATCATTGAATTTAATTTGAATCTTTTTACATTTTTTGATTAAAACAGATTCTAATTGATTGTTTGCCTCGGGAAATGTGGAGTGAAAGCCATCCATTGTCAAGAAAGATCATTTATAGTCACTCATGCCTAGAAAAGCCTTAATACTCGTTTTAAATGCTTTTATAATCCCATAATTGAATTTAATTTGAATCTTTTTACATTTTTTGATTAAAACAGATTCTAATTGATTGTTTGCCTCGGGAAACGTGGAGTGAAAGCCATCCATTGTCAAGAAAAGATCATTTATAGTCACTCATGCCTAGAAAAGCCTTATTACTCGGTTTAAATGCCTTTATAATCCCATTATTGAATTTGTTTTGAATTTTTTTTACATTTTTTGATTAAAACATAGTTTAATCGATTGTTTGCCTCGGGAAACATGGAGAAAAACCCATCCATTCTCAATAATAGATCATTTATAGTCACTTATGCCTAGAAAAGCCTTATTACTAGGTTTAAAACCTTTTATAATCCCATTATTGAAGTTATTTTGAATTGTTTTTACATTTTATGATTAAAGCAGATTGTAATTGATTGTTTGCCTCGGGAAACATGGAGCGAAAGCCATCCATTGTCAAGAAAAGATCATTTATAGTCACTCATGCCTAGAAAAGCCTTATTACTTAGTTTAAATGCCTTTATAATCCCATTATTGAATTTATTTTGAATTGTTTTTACATTTTTGATTAAAACAGATTATAATTGATTGTTTGCCTCGTGAAATATGGAGCGAAAGCCATCCATTGTCAAGAAAAGATCATTTATAGTCACTCATGCCTAGAAAAGCCTTATTGCCCGGTTTAAATGCCTTTATAATCCCATTATCAAATTTATTTTGAGTTTTTTTTACATTTTTTGATTAAAACAGATTGTAATTGATTGTTTGCCTCGTGAAATATGGAGCGAAAGCCATCCATTGTCAAGAAAAGATCATTTATAGTCCCTCATGCCTAGAAAAGCCTTATTACTCGGTTTAAATGCCTTTATAATCCCATTATTGAATTTATTTTGAATTCTTTTTACATTTTTTGATTAAAACATATTGTAATTGATTGTTTGGCTCGGGAAACATGGAGCGAAAGCCATCCATTGTCAAGAAAAGATCATTTATAGCCACTCATGCCTAGAAAAACCTTATTACTCGGTTTAAATGCCTTTATAATCCCATTATTAAAGTTATTTTGAATTGTTTTTATATTTTTTGATTAAAACAGATTGTAATTGAATGATTTCCTTGGGAAACATGGAGCGAAAGCCATCCATTGTCAAGAAAAGATCATTTATAGTCACTCATGCCTAGAAAAGCCTTAATACTCGTTTTAAATGCTTTTATAATCCCATAATTGAATTTAATTTGAATCTTTTTACATTTTTTGATTAAAACAGATTCTAATTGATTGTTTACCTCGGGAAACGTGGAGTGAAAGCCATCCATTGTCAAGAAAAGATCATTTATAGTCACTCATGCCTAGAAAAGCCTTATTACTCGGTTTAAATGCCTTTATAATCCCATTATTGAATTTGTTTTGAATTTTTTTTACATTTTTTGATTAAAACATAGTTTAATCGATTGTTTGCCTCGGGAAACATGGAGAAAAACCCATCCATTCTCAATAATAGATCATTTATAGTCACTTATGCCTAGAAAAGCCTTATTACTAGGTTTAAAACCTTTTATAATCCCATTATTGAAGTTATTTTGAATTGTTTTTACATTTTATGATTAAAGCAGATTGTAATTGATTGTTTGCCTCGAGAAACATGGAGCGAAAGCCATCCATTGTCAAGAAAAGATCATTTATAGTCACTCATGCCTAGAAAAGCCTTATTACTTAGTTTAAATGCCTTTATAATCCCATTATTGAATTTATTTTGAATTGTTTTTATATTTTTGATTAAAACAGATTATAATTGATTGTTTGCCTCGTGAAACATGGAGCGAAAGCCATCCATTGTCAAGAAAAGATCATTTATAGCCACTCATGCCTAGAAAAGCCTTAATACTCGTTTTAAATGCCTTTATAATCCCATTATTGAATTTATTTTGAATTGTTTTTACATTTTTTGATTAAAACAGATTGTAATTGATTGTTTGCCTCGAGAAACATGGAGCGAAAGCCATCCATTGTCAAGAAAAGATCATTTATAGTCACTCATGCCTAGAAAAGCCTTATTACTTAGTTTAAATGCCTTTATAATCCCATTATTGAATTTCTTTTGAATTGTTTTTACATTTTTTGATTAAAACAGATTGTAATTGATTGTTTGCCTCGGGAAACATGGAGCGAAAGCCATCCATTGTCAAGAAAAGATCATTTATAGTCGCTCATGCCTAGAAAAGCCTTATTACTTAGTTTAAATGCCTTTATAATCCCATTATTGAATTTCTTTTGAATTGTTTTTACATTTTTTGATTAAAACAGATTGTAATTGATTGTTTGCCTCGGGAAACATGGAGCGAAAGCCATCCATTGTCAAGAAAAGATCATTTATAGTCACTCATGCCTAGAAAAGCCTTATTACTCGGTTTAAATGCCTTTATAATCTCATTATTGAATTTATTCTGAATTGTTTTTACATTTTTTGATTAAAACAGATTGTAATTGATTGTTTGCCTCGGGAAACATGGAGCGAAAGCCATCCATTGTCAAGAAAAGATCATTTATAGCCACTCATGCCTAGAAAAGCCTTAATACTCGTTTTAAATGCCTTTATAATCCCATTATTGAATTTATTTTGAATTGTTTTTACATTTTTTGATTAAAACAGATTGTAATTGATTGTTTGCCTCGAGAAACATGGAGCGAAAGCCATCCATTGTCAAGAAAAGATCATTTATAGTCACTCATGCCTAGAAAAGCCGTATTACTCGGTTTAAATGCCTTTATAATCCCATTATTGAATTTATTTTGAATTGTTTTTACATTTTTTGACTAAAACAGATTGTAATTGATTGTTTGCCTCGGGAAACATGGAGCGAAAGCCATCCATTGTCAAGAAAAGATCATTTATAGCCACTCATGCCTAGAAAAGCCTTAATACTCGTTTTAAATGCCTTTATAATCCCATTATTGAATTTATTTTGAATTGTTTTTACATTTTTTGATTAAAACAGATTGTAATTGATTGTTTGCCTCGGGAAACATGGAGCGAAAACCATCCATTGTCAAGAAAAGATCATTTATAGTCACTCATGCCTAGAAAAGCCGTATTACTCGGTTTAAATGCCTTTATAATCCCATTATTGAATTTATTTTGAATTGTTTTTACATTTTTTGATTAAAACAGATTGTAATTGATTGTTTGCCTCGGGAAACATGGAGCGAAAGCCATCCATTGTCAAGAAAAGATCATTTATCGTCACTCATGCCGAGAAAAGCCTTATTACTCGGTTTAAATGCTTTTATAATCCCATTATTGAATTTATTTTCAATTTTTTTTACATTTTTTGATTAAAACAGATTGTAATTGATTGTTTACCTCGGGAAACATGGAGCGAAAGCCATCCATAGTCAAGAGAAGTTCATTTATAGTCACTTATGCCTAGCAAAGCCTTATCACTCGGTTTAACTGCCTTTATAATCCCATTATTGAATTTATTTTGAATTTTTTCTACATTTTTTGATTAAGACATATTGTAATTGATTGTTTGCCTAGGGAAACATGGAGCAAAACCCATCCATTGTCAAGAATAGATCATTTATAGTCACTCATGCCTAGAAAAGCCTTATTACTCTGTTTAAATGCTTTTATAATCCCATTATTGAATTTATTTTGAATTGTTTTTACATTTTTTGATAAAAACAGATTGTAACTGATTGTTTGCCTCGGAAAACATGGAGCGAAAGCCATCCATTGTCAAGAATAGTTCATTTATAGTCACTCATGCCTAGAAAAGCCTTATTACTCGGTTTAAATGCCTTTATAATCCCATTATTGAAGTTATTTTGAATTGTTTTTATCTTTTTTGATTAAAACAGATTGTAATTGATTGTTTTCCTTGGGAAACATGGAGCGAAAACCATCCATTGTCAAGAAAAGATCATTTATAGTCACTCATGCCTAGAAAAGCCTTATTACTCGGTTTAAATGCCTTTATAATCCCATTATTGAATTTATTTTGAATTCTTTTTACATTTTTTGATTAAAACAGATTGTAATTGATTGTTTGCCTCGGGAAACATGGAGCGAAAGCCATCCATTGTCAAGAAAAGATCATTTATAGTCACTCATGCCTAGAAAAGCCTTATTACTCGGTTTAAATGCCTTTATAATCCCATTATTGAATTTGTTTTGAATTTTTTTTACATTTTTTGATTAAAACATACTGTAATTGATTGTTTGCCTTGGGAAACACGAGCAAAAGACATCCATTGTCAAGAATAGATCATTTATAGTCACTTATGCCTAGAAAAGCCTTATTACTCGGTTTAAATGCTTTTATAATCCCATTATTGAATTTATTTTGAATTGTTTTTACATTTTTTGATCAAAATAGATTGTAATTGATTGTTTGCCTCGGGAAACATGGAGCGAAAGCCTTCCATTGTCAAGAAAAGATCATTTATAGTCACTCATGCCTAGAAAAGCCTTATTACTAGGTTTAAATGCCTTTATAATCCCATTATCAAATTTATTTTGAATTTTTTTTACAATTTTCGATTAAAACAGATTGTAATTGATTGTTTGCCTCGGGAAACATGGAGCGAAAGCCATCCATTGTCAAGAAAAGATCATTTATAGCCACTCATGCCTAGAAAAGCCTTATTACTCGGTTTAAATGCCTTTATAATCCCATTATTGAATTTATTTTGAATTGTTTTTACATTTTTTGATTAAAACAGATTGTAATTGATTGTTTGCCTCGGGAAATATGGAGCGAAAGCCATCCATTGTCAAGAAAAGATCATTTATAGTCACTCATGCCTAGAAAAGCCTTATTACTCGGTTTAAATGCCTCTATAATCCCATTATTGAATTTAATTTGAATTGTTTTTACATTTCTTGATTAAAACAGATTGTAATTGATTGTTTGCCTCGGGAAACATGGAGCGAAAGCCATCCATTGTCAAGAAAAGATCATTTATAGTCACTCATGCCTAGAAAAGCCTTATTACTCGGTTTAAATGCCTTTATAATCCCATTATTGAATTTAATTTGAATTGTTTTTACATTTCTTGATTAAAACAGATTGTAATTGATTGTTTGCCTCGGGAAACATGGAGCGAAAGCCTTCCATTGTCAAGAAAAGATCATTTATAGTCACTCATGCCTAGAAAAGCCTTATTACTCGGTTTAAATGCCTTTATAATCCCATTATTGAATTTAATTTGAATTGTTTTTACATTTCTTGATTAACACAGATTGTAATTGATTGTTTGCCTCGGGAAATATGGAGCGAAAGCCATCCATTGTCAAGAAAAGATCATTTATAGTCACTCATGCCTAGAAAAGCCTTATTACTCGGTTTAAATGCCTTTATAATCCCATTATTGAATTTGTTTTGAATTTTTTTTTAAATTTTTTGATTAAAACATATTGTAATTGATTGTTTGCCTCGGGAAACATGGAGCAAAACCCATCCATTGTCAAGAATAGATCATTTATAGTCACTTATGCCTAGAAAAGCCTTATTACTCGGTTTAAATGCTTTTATAATCCCATTATTGAAGTTATTTTGAATTGTTTTTACATTTTATGATTAAAACAGATTGTAATTGATTGTTTGCCTCGGGAAATATGGGGCGAAAGCCATCCATTGTCAAGAAAAGATCATTTATATTCACTCATGCCTAGAAAAGCCTTATTACTCGGATTAAATGCCTTTATAATCCCATTATTGAAGTTATTTTGAATTGTTTTTATCTTTTTTGATTAAAACAGATTGTAATTGATTGTTTTCCCTGGGAAACATGGAGCGAAAGCCATCCATTGTCAAGAAAAGTTCATTTATAGTCACTCATGCCTAAGAAAGCCTTAATACTCGTTTTAAATGCTTTTATAATCCCATAATTGAATTTAATTTGAATCTTTTTACATTTTTTGATTAAAACAGATTCTAATTGATTGTTTGCCTCGGGAAACGTGGAGGGAAAGCCATCCATTGTCAAGAAAAGATTATTTATAGTCACTCATGCCTAGAAAAGCCTTATTACTCGGTTTAAATGCCTTTATAATCCCATTATTGAATTTATTTTGAATTTTTTTTACATTTTTTGATTAAAACATACTGTAATTGATTGTTTGCCTTGGGAAACATGAGCAAAAGACATCCATTGTCAAGAATAGATCATTTATAGTCACTTATGCCTAGAAAAGCCTTATTACTCGGTTTAAATGCTTTTATAATCCCATTATTGAATTTATTTTGAATTGTTTTTACATTTTTTGATTAAAATAGATTGTAATTGATTGTTTGCCTCGGGAAACATGGAGCGAAAGCCTTCCATTGTCAAGAAAAGATCATTTATAGTCACTCATGCCTAGAAAAGCCTTATTACTTAGTTTAAATGCCTTTATAATCCCATTATTTAATTTATTTTGAATTGTTTTTACATTTTTTGATTAAAACAGATTGTAATTGATTGTTTGCCTCGGGAAATATGGAGCGAAAGCCATCCATTGTCAAGAAAAGATCATTTATAGTCACTCATGCCTAGAAAAGCCTTATTACTCGGTTTAAATGCCTTTATAATCCCATTATTGAATTTATTTTGAATTTTTTTTACATTTTTTGATTAAAACATACTGTAATTGATTGTTTGCCTTGGGAAACACGAGCAAAAGACATCCATTGTCAAGAATAGATCATTTATAGTCACTTATGCCTAGAAAAGCCTTATTACTCGGTTTAAATGCTTTTATAATCCCATTATTGAATTTATTTTGAATTGTTTTTACATTTTTTGATCAAAATAGATTGTAATTGATTGTTTGCCTCGAGAAACATGGAGCGAAAGCCTTCCATTGTCAAGAAAAGATCATTTATAGTCACTCATGCCTAGAAAAGCCTTATTACTAGGTTTAAATGCCTTTATAATCCCATTATCAAATTTATTTTGAATTTTTTTTACAATTTTCGATTAAAACAGATTGTAATTGATTGTTTGCCTCGGGAAACATGGAGCGAAAGCCATCCATTGTCAAGAAAAGATCATTTATAGCCACTCATGCCTAGAAAAGCCTTATTACTCGGTTTAAATGCCTTTATAATCCCATTATTGAATTTATTTTGAATTGTTTTTACATTTTTTGATTAAAACAGATTGTAATTGATTGTTTGCCTCGGGAAATATGGAGCGAAAGCCATCCATTGTCAAGAAAAGATCATTTATAGTCACTCATGCCTAGAAAAGCCTTATTACTCGGTTTAAATGCCTCTATAATCCCATTATTGAATTTAATTTGAATTGTTTTTACATTTCTTGATTAAAACAGATTGTAATTGATTGTTTGCCTCGGGAAACATGGAGCGAAAGCCATCCATTGTCAAGAAAAGATCATTTATAGTCACTCATGCCTAGAAAAGCCTTATTACTCGGTTTAAATGCCTTTATAATCCCATTATTGAATTTAATTTGAATTGTTTTTACATTTCTTGATTAAAACAGATTGTAATTGATTGTTTGCCTCGGGAAACATGGAGCGAAAGCCTTCCATTGTCAAGAAAAGATCATTTATAGTCACTCATGCCTAGAAAAGCCTTATTACTCGGTTTAAATGCCTTTATAATCCCATTATTGAATTTAATTTGAATTGTTTTTACATTTCTTGATTAACACAGATTGTAATTGATTGTTTGCCTCGGGAAATATGGAGCGAAAGCCATCCATTGTCAAGAAAAGATCATTTATAGTCACTCATGCCTAGAAAAGCCTTATTACTCGGTTTAAATGCCTTTATAATCCCATTATTGAATTTGTTTTGAATTTTTTTTTAAATTTTTTGATTAAAACATATTGTAATTGATTGTTTGCCTCGGGAAACATGGAGCAAAACCCATCCATTGTCAAGAATAGATCATTTATAGTCACTTATGCCTAGAAAAGCCTTATTACTCGGTTTAAATGCTTTTATAATCCCATTATTGAAGTTATTTTGAATTGTTTTTACATTTTATGATTAAAACAGATTGTAATTGATTGTTTGCCTCGGGAAATATGGGGCGAAAGCCATCCATTGTCAAGAAAAGATCATTTATATTCACTCATGCCTAGAAAAGCCTTATTACTCGGTTTAAATGCCTTTATAATCCCATTATTGAAGTTATTTTGAATTGTTTTTATCTTTTTTGATTAAAACAGATTGTAATTGATTGTTTTCCCTGGGAAACATGGAGCGAAAGCCATCCATTGTCAAGAAAAGTTCATTTATAGTCACTCATGCCTAAGAAAGCCTTAATACTCGTTTTAAATGCTTTTATAATCCCATAATTGAATTTAATTTGAATCTTTTTACATTTTTTGATTAAAACAGATTCTAATTGATTGTTTGCCTCGGGAAACGTGGAGGGAAAGCCATCCATTGTCAAGAAAAGATTATTTATAGTCACTCATGCCTAGAAAAGCCTTATTACTCGGTTTAAATGCCTTTATAATCCCATTATTGAATTTATTTTGAATTTTTTTTACATTTTTTGATTAAAACATACTGTAATTGATTGTTTGCCTTGGGAAACATGAGCAAAAGACATCCATTGTCAAGAATAGATCATTTATAGTCACTTATGCCTAGAAAAGCCTTATTACTCGGTTTAAATGCTTTTATAATCCCATTATTGAATTTATTTTGAATTGTTTTTACATTTTTTGATTAAAATAGATTGTAATTGATTGTTTGCCTCGGGAAACATGGAGCGAAAGACTTCCATTGTCAAGAAAAGATCATTTATAGTCACTCATGCCTAGAAATGACTTATTACTTAGTTTAAATGCCTTTATAATCCCATTATTTAATTTATTTTGAATTGTTTTTACATTTTTTGATTAAAACAGATTGTAATTGATTGTTTGCCTCGGGAAATATGGAGCGAAAGCCATCCATTGTCAAGAAAAGATCATTTATAGTCACTCATGCCTAGAAAAGCCTTATTACTCGGTTTAAATGCCTTTATAATCCCATTATTGAATTTATTTTGAATTTTTTTTACATTTTTTGATTAAAACATACTGTAATTGATTGTTTGCCTTGGGAAACACGAGCAAAAGACATCCATTGTCAAGAATAGATCATTTATAGTCACTTATGCCTAGAAAAGCCTTATTACTCGGTTTAAATGCTTTTATAATCCCATTATTGAATTTATTTTGAATTGTTTTTACATTTTTTGATTAAAATAGATTGTAATTGATTGTTTGCCTCGGGAAACATGGAGCGAAAGCCTTCCATTGTCAAGAAAAGATCATTTATAGTCACTCATGCCTAGAAAAGCCTTATTACTCGGTTTAAATGCCTTTATAATCCCATTATCAAATTTATTTTGAATTTTTTTTACAATTTTCGATTAAAACAGATTGTAATTGATTGTTTGCCTCGGGAAACATGGAGCGAAAGCCATCCATTATCAAGAAAAGATCATTTATAGCCACTCATGCCTAGAAAAGCCTTATTACTCGGTTTAAATGCCTTTATAATCCCATTATTGAATTTATTTTGAATTGTTTTTACATTTTTTGATTAAAACAGATTGTAATTGATTGTTTGCCTCGGGAAATATGGAGCGAAAGCCATCCATTGTCAAGAAAAGATCATTTATAGTCACTCATGCCTAGAAAAGCCTTATTACTCGGTTTAAATGCCTTTATAATCCCATTATTGAATTTAATTTGAATTGTTTTTACATTTCTTGATTAAAACAGATTGTAATTGATTGTTTGCCTCGGGAAACATGGAGCGAAAGCCATCCATTGTCAAGAAAAGATCATTTATAGTCACTCATGCCTAGAAAAGCCTTATTACTCGGTTTAAATGCCTTTATAATCCCATTATTGAATTTAATTTGAATTGTTTTTACATTTCTTGATTAAAACAGATTGTAATTGATTGTTTGCCTCGGGAAACATGGAGCGAAAGTCTTCCATTGTCAAGAAAAGATCATTTATAGACACTCATGCCTAGAAAAGCCTTATTACTCGGTTTAAATGCCTTTATAATCCCATTATTGAATTTAATTTGAATTGTTTTTACATTTCTTGATTAAAACAGATTGTAATTGATTGTTTGCCTCGGGAAATATGGAGCGAAAGCCATCCATTGTCAAGAAAAGATCATTTATAGTCACTCATGCCTAGAAAAGCCTTATTACTCGGTTTAAATGCCTTTATAATCCCATTATTGAATTTGTTTTGAATTTTTTTTTAAATTTTTTGATTAAAACATATTGTAATTGATTGTTTGCCTCGGGAAACATGGAGCAAAACCCATCCATTGTCAAGAATAGATCATTTATAGTCACTTATGCCTAGAAAAGCCTTATTACTCGGTTTAAATGCTTTTATAATCCCATTATTGAAGTTATTTTGAATTGTTTTTACATTTTATGATTAAAACAGATTGTAATTGATTGTTTGCCTCGGGAAATATGGGGCGAAAGCCATCCATTGTCAAGAAAAGATCATTTATATTCACTCAAGCCTAGAAAAGCCTTATTACTCGGTTTAAATGCCTTTATAATCCCATTATTGAATTTCTTTTGAATTGTTTTTACATTTTTTGATTAAAACAGATTCTAATTGATTGTTTGCCTCGGGAAACATGGAGCGAAAGCCATCCATTGTCAAGAAAAGATCATTTATAGTCACTCATGCCTAGAAAAGCCTTATTACTCGGTTTAAATGCCTTTATAATCCCATTATTGAATTTGTTTTGAATTTTTTTTACATTTTTTGATTAAAACAGATTGTAATTGATTGTTTGCCTCGGGAAACATGGAGCGAAAGCCATCCATTGTCAAGAAAAGATCATTTATAGTCACTCATGCCTAGAAAAGCCTTATTACTCGGTTTAAATGCCTTTATAATCCCATTACTGAATTTGTTTTGAATTTTTTTTTAAATTTTTTGATTAAAACATATTGTAATTGATTGTTTGCCTCGGGAAACATGGAGCAAAACCCATCCATTGTCAAGAATAGATCATTTATAGTCACTTATGCCTAGAAAAGCCTTATTTCTCGGTTTAAATGCTTTTATAATCCCATTATTGAAGTTATTTTGAATTGTTTTTACATTTTATGATTAAAACAGATTGTAATTGATTGTTTGCCTCGAAAAACATGGAGAGAAAGCCATTCATTATCAAGAAAAGATCATTTATAGTCACTCATGCCTAGAAAAGCCTTATTACTTAGTTTAAATGCGTTTATAATCCCATTATTGAATTTATTTTGAATTGTTTTTACATTTTATGATTAAAACAGATTGTAATTGATTGTTTGCCTCGGGAAATATGGGGCGAAAGCCATCCATTGTCAAGAAAAGATCATTTATAGTCACTCATGCCTAGAAAAGCCTTATTACTCTGTTTAAATGCCTTTATAATCCCATTTTTGAATTTATTTTGAATTGTTTTTACATTTTTTTGATTAAAACATATTGTAATTGATTGTTTGCCTCCGGAAATATGGAGGGAAAGCCATCCATCGTCAAGAAAAGATCATTTATAGTCACTCATGCCTAGAAAAGCCTTATTACTCGGTTTAAATGCCTTTATAATCCCATTATTGAATTTATTTTGAATTGTTTTTACATTTTTTGATTAAAACAGATTGTAATTGATTGTTTGCCTCGGGAAACATGGAGCGAAAGCCATCCATTGTCAAGAAAAGATCATTTATAGTCACTCATGCCTAGAAAAGCCTTATTACTCGGTTTAAATGCCTTTATAATCTCATTATTGAATTTGTTTTGAATTTTTTTTTAAATTTTTTGATTAAAACATATTGTAATTGATTGTTTGCCTCGGGAAATATGGAGCAAAACCCATCCATTGTCAAGAATAGATCATTTATAGTCACTTATGCCTAGAAAAGCCTTATTACTCGGTTTAAATGCTTTTATAATCCCATTATTGAAGTTATTTTGAATTGTTTTTACATTTTATGATTAAAACAGATTGTAATTGATTGTTTGCCTCGGGAAACATGGAGAGAAAGCCATTCATTATCAAGAAAAGATCATTTATAGTCACTCATGCCTAGAAAAGCCTTATTACTTAGTTTAAATGCGTTTATAATCCCATTATTGAATTTATTTTGAATTGTTTTTACATTTTTTGATTAAAACAGATTGTAATTGATTGTTTGCCTCGGGAAACATGGAGCGAAAGCCATCCATTGTCAAGAAAAGATCATTTATAGTCACTCATGCCTAGAAAAGCCTTATTACTCGGTTTAAATGCCTTTATAATCCCATTATTGAATTTGTTTTGAATTTTTTTTTAAATTTTTTGATTAAAACATATTGTAATTGATTGTTTGCCTCGGGAAACATGGAGCGAAAGCCATCCATTGTCAAGAAAAGATCATTTACAGTCACTCATGCCTAGAAAAGCCTTATTACTCGGTTTAAATGCCTTTATAATCCCATTATTGAATTTGTTTTGAATTTTTTTTTAAATTTTTTGATTAAAACATATTGTAATTGATTGTTTGCCTCGGGAAACATGGAGCGAAAGCCATCCATTGTCAAGAAAAGATCATTTACAGTCACTCATGCCTAGAAAAGCCTTATTACTCGGTTTAAATGCCTTTATAATCCCATTATTGAATTTGTTTTGAATTTTTTTTTAAATTTTTTGATTAAAACATATTGTAATTGATTGTTTGCCTCGGGAAACATGGAGCAAAACCCATCCATTGTCAAAAATAGATCATTTATAGTCACTTATGCCTAGAAAAGCCTTATTACTTAGTTTAAATGCGTTTATAATCCCATTATTGAATTTATTTTGAATTGTTTTTACATTTTATGATTAAAACAGATTGTAATTGATTGTTTGCCTCGGGAAATATGGGGCGAAAGCCATCCATTGTCAAGAAAAGATCATTTATAGTCACTCATGCCTAGAAAAGCCTTATTACTCGGTTTAAATGCCTTTATAATCCCATTATTGAATTTGTTTTGAATTTTTTTTTAAATTTTTTGATTAAAACATATTGTAATTGATTGTTTGCCTCGGGAAACATGGAGCAAAACCCATCCATTGTCAAGAATAGATCATTTATAGTCACTTATGCCTAGAAAAGCCTTATTTCTCGGTTTAAATGCTTTTATAATCCCATTATTGAAGTTATTTTGAATTGTTTTTACATTTTATGATTAAAACAGATTGTAATTGATTGTTTGCCTCGGGAAACATGGAGAGAAAGCCATTCATTATCAAGAAAAGATCATTTATAGTCACTCATGCCTAGAAAAGCCTTATTACTTAGTTTAAATGCGTTTATAATCCCATTATTGAATTTATTTTGAATTGTTTTTACATTTTATGATTAAAACAGATTGTAATTGATTGTTTGCCTCGGGAAATATGGGGCGAAAGCCATCCATTGTCAAGAAAAGATCATTTATAGCCACTCATGCCTAGAAAAGCCTTATTACTCGGTTTAAATGCCTTTATAATCCCATTATTGAATTTATTTTGAATTGTTTTTACATTTTTTGATTAAACAGATTGTAATTGATTGTTTGCCTCGGGAAATATGGAGCGAAAACCATCCATTGTCAAGAAAAGATCATTTATAGTCACTCATGCCTAGAAAAGCCTTATTACTCGGTTTAAATGCCTTTATAATCCCATTATTGAATTTAATTTGAATTGTTTTTACATTTCTTGATTAAAACAGATTGTAATTGATTGTTTGCCTCGGGAAACATGGAGCGAAAGCCATCCATTGTCAAGAAAAGATCATTTATAGTCACTCATGCCTAGAAAAGCCTTATTACTCGGTTTAAATGCCTTTATAATCCCATTATTGAATTTAATTTGAATTGTTTTTACATTTCTTGATTAAAACAGATTGTAATTGATTGTTTGCCTCGGGAAACATGGAGCGAAAGTCTTCCATTGTCAAGAAAAGATCATTTATAGACACTCATGCCTAGAAAAGCCTTATTACTCGGTTTAAATGCCTTTATAATCCCATTATTGAATTTAATTTGAATTGTTTTTACATTTCTTGATTAAAACAGATTGTAATTGATTGTTTGCCTCGGGAAATATGGAGCGAATGCCATCCATTGTCAAGAAAAGATCATTTATAGTCACTCATGCCTAGAAAAGCCTTATTACTCGGTTTAAATGCCTTTATAATCCCATTATTGAATTTGTTTTGAATTTTTTTTTAAATTTTTTGATTAAAACATATTGTAATTGATTGTTTGCCTCGGGAAACATGGAGCAAAACCCATCCATTGTCAAGAATAGATCATTTATAGTCACTTATGCCTAGAAAAGCCTTATTACTCGGTTTAAATGCTTTTATAATCCCATTATTGAAGTTATTTTGAATTGTTTTTACATTTTATGATTAAAACAGATTGTAATTGATTGTTTGCCTCGGGAAATATGGGGCGAAAGCCATCCATTGTCAAGAAAAGATCATTTATATTCACTCATGCCTAGAAAAGCCTTATTACTCGGTTTAAATGCCTTTATAATCCCATTATTGAAGTTATTTTGAATTGTTTTTATCTTTTTTGATTAAAACAGATTGTAATTGATTGTTTTCCCTGGGAAACATGGAGCGAAAGCCATCCATTGTCAAGAAAAGTTCATTTATAGTCACTCATGCCTAAGAAAGCCTTAATACTCGTTTTAAATGCTTTTATAATCCCATAATTGAATTTAATTTGAATCTTTTTACATTTTTTGATTAAAACAGATTCTAATTGATTGTTTGCCTCGGGAAACGTGGAGGGAAAGCCATCCATTGTCAAGAAAAGATTATTTATAGT
The DNA here is from genome assembly GCF_053813885.1 of Theobroma cacao. Classification (NCBI taxonomy): domain Eukaryota; kingdom Viridiplantae; phylum Streptophyta; class Magnoliopsida; order Malvales; family Malvaceae; genus Theobroma; species Theobroma cacao. Next base: position 26,698,359 of record NC_142645.1, on the reverse strand, counting down.
CACTCATGCCTAGAAAAGCCTTATTACTCGGTTTAAATGCCTTTATAATCCCATTATTGAATTTATTTTGAATTTTTTTTACATTTTTTGATTAAAACATACTGTAATTGATTGTTTGCCTTGGGAAACATGAGCAAAAGACATCCATTGTCAAGAATAGATCATTTATAGTCACTTATGCCTAGAAAAGCCTTATTACTCGGTTTAAATGCTTTTATAATCCCATTATTGAATTTATTTTGAATTGTTTTTACATTTTTTGATTAAAATAGATTGTAATTGATTGTTTGCCTCGGGAAACATGGAGCGAAAGCCTTCCATTGTCAAGAAAAGATCATTTATAGTCACTCATGCCTAGAAAAGCCTTATTACTTAGTTTAAATGCCTTTATAATCCCATTATTTAATTTATTTTGAATTGTTTTTACATTTTTTGATTAAAACAGATTGTAATTGATTGTTTGCCTCGGGAAATATGGAGCGAAAGCCATCCATTGTCAAGAAAAGATCATTTATAGTCACTCATGCCTAGAAAAGCCTTATTACTCGGTTTAAATGCCTTTATAATCCCATTATTGAATTTATTTTGAATTTTTTTTACATTTTTTGATTAAAACATACTGTAATTGATTGTTTGCCTTGGGAAACACGAGCAAAAGACATCCATTGTCAAGAATAGATCATTTATAGTCACTTATGCCTAGAAAAGCCTTATTACTCGGTTTAAATGCTTTTATAATCCCATTATTGAATTTATTTTGAATTGTTTTTACATTTTTTGATCAAAATAGATTGTAATTGATTGTTTGCCTCGAGAAACATGGAGCGAAAGCCTTCCATTGTCAAGAAAAGATCATTTATAGTCACTCATGCCTAGAAAAGCCTTATTACTAGGTTTAAATGCCTTTATAATCCCATTATCAAATTTATTTTGAATTTTTTTTACAATTTTCGATTAAAACAGATTGTAATTGATTGTTTGCCTCGGGAAACATGGAGCGAAAGCCATCCATTGTCAAGAAAAGATCATTTATAGCCACTCATGCCTAGAAAAGCCTTATTACTCGGTTTAAATGCCTTTATAATCCCATTATTGAATTTATTTTGAATTGTTTTTACATTTTTTGATTAAAACAGATTGTAATTGATTGTTTGCCTCGGGAAATATGGAGCGAAAGCCATCCATTGTCAAGAAAAGATCATTTATAGTCACTCATGCCTAGAAAAGCCTTATTACTCGGTTTAAATGCCTCTATAATCCCATTATTGAATTTAATTTGAATTGTTTTTACATTTCTTGATTAAAACAGATTGTAATTGATTGTTTGCCTCGGGAAACATGGAGCGAAAGCCATCCATTGTCAAGAAAAGATCATTTATTGTCACTCATGCCTAGAAAAGCCTTATTACTCGGTTTAAATGCCTTTATAATCCCATTATTGAATTTAATTTGAATTGTTTTTACATTTCTTGATTAAAACAGATTGTAATTGATTGTTTGCCTCGGGAAACATGGAGCGAAAGCCTTCCATTGTCAAGAAAAGATCATTTATAGTCACTCATGCCTAGAAAAGCCTTATTACTCGGTTTAAATGCCTTTATAATCCCATTATTGAATTTAATTTGAATTGTTTTTACATTTCTTGATTAACACAGATTGTAATTGATTGTTTGCCTCGGGAAATATGGAGCGAAAGCCATCCATTGTCAAGAAAAGATCATTTATAGTCACTCATGCCTAGAAAAGCCTTATTACTCGGTTTAAATGCCTTTATAATCCCATTATTGAATTTGTTTTGAATTTTTTTTTAAATTTTTTGATTAAAACATATTGTAATTGATTGTTTGCCTCGGGAAACATGGAGCAAAACCCATCCATTGTCAAGAATAGATCATTTATAGTCACTTATGCCTAGAAAAGCCTTATTACTCGGTTTAAATGCTTTTATAATCCCATTATTGAAGTTATTTTGAATTGTTTTTACATTTTATGATTAAAACAGATTGTAATTGATTGTTTGCCTCGGGAAATATGGGGCGAAAGCCATCCATTGTCAAGAAAAGATCATTTATATTCACTCATGCCTAGAAAAGCCTTATTACTCGGTTTAAATGCCTTTATAATCCCATTATTGAAGTTATTTTGAATTGTTTTTATCTTTTTTGATTAAAACAGATTGTAATTGATTGTTTTCCCTGGGAAACATGGAGCGAAAGCCATCCATTGTCAAGAAAAGTTCATTTATAGTCACTCATGCCTAAGAAAGCCTTAATACTCGTTTTAAATGCTTTTATAATCTCATAATTGAATTTAATTTGAATCTTTTTACATTTTTTGATTAAAACAGATTCTAATTGATTGTTTGCCTCGGGAAACGTGGAGGGAAAGCCATCCATTGTCAAGAAAAGATTATTTATAGTCACTCATGCCTAGAAAAGCCTTATTACTCGGTTTAAATGCCTTTATAATCCCATTATTGAATTTATTTTGAATTTTTTTTACATTTTTTGATTAAAACATACTGTAATTGATTGTTTGCCTTGGGAAACATGAGCAAAAGACATCCATTGTCAAGAATAGATCATTTATAGTCACTTATGCCTAGAAAAGCCTTATTACTCGGTTTAAATGCTTTTATAATCCCATTATTGAATTTATTTTGAATTGTTTTTACATTTTTTGATTAAAATAGATTGTAATTGATTGTTTGCCTCGGGAAACATGGAGCGAAAGCCTTCCATTGTCAAGAAAAGATCATTTATAGTCACTCATGCCTAGAAATGCCTTATTACTTAGTTTAAATGCCTTTATAATCCCATTATTTAATTTATTTTGAATTGTTTTTACATTTTTTGATTAAAACAGATTGTAATTGATTGTTTGCCTCGGGAAATATGGAGCGAAAGCCATCCATTGTCAAGAAAAGATCATTTATAGTCACTCATGCCTAGAAAAGCCTTATTACTCGGTTTAAATGCCTTTATAATCCCATTATTGAATTTATTTTGAATTTTTTTTACATTTTTTGATTAAAACATACTGTAATTGATTGTTTGCCTTGGGAAACACGAGCAAAAGACATCCATTGTCAAGAATAGATCATTTATAGTCACTTATGCCTAGAAAAGCCTTATTACTCGGTTTAAATGCTTTTATAATCCCATTATTGAATTTATTTTGAATTGTTTTTACATTTTTTGATTAAAATAGATTGTAATTGATTGTTTGCCTCGGGAAACATGGAGCGAAAGCCTTCCATTGTCAAGAAAAGATCATTTATAGTCACTCATGCCTAGAAAAGCCTTATTACTCGGTTTAAATGCCTTTATAATCCCATTATCAAATTTATTTTGAATTTATTTTACAATTTTCGATTAAAACAGATTGTAATTGATTGTTTGCCTCGGGAAACATGGAGCGAAAGCCATCCATTATCAAGAAAAGATCATTTATAGCCACTCATGCCTAGAAAAGCCTTATTACTCGGTTTAAATGCCTTTATAATCCCATTATTGAATTTATTTTGAATTGTTTTTACATTTTTTGATTAAAACAGATTGTAATTGATTGTTTGCCTCGGGAAATATGGAGCGAAAGCCATCCATTGTCAAGAAAAGATCATTTATAGTCACTCATGCCTAGAAAAGCCTTATTACTCGGTTTAAATGCCTTTATAATCCCATTATTGAATTTAATTTGAATTGTTTTTACATTTCTTGATTAAAACAGATTGTAATTGATTGTTTGCCTCGGGAAACATGGAGCGAAAGCCATCCATTGTCAAGAAAAGATCATTTATAGTCACTCATGCCTAGAAAAGCCTTATTACTCGGTTTAAATGCCTTTATAATCCCATTATTGAATTTAATTTGAATTGTTTTTACATTTCTTGATTAAAACAGATTGTAATTGATTGTTTGCCTCAGGAAACATGGAGCGAAAGTCTTCCATTGTCAAGAAAAGATCATTTATAGACACTCATGCCTAGAAAAGCCTTATTACTCGGTTTAAATGCCTTTATAATCCCATTATTGAATTTAATTTGAATTGTTTTTACATTTCTTGATTAAAACAGATTGTAATTGATTGTTTGCCTCGGGAAATATGGAGCGAAAGCCATCCATTGTCAAGAAAAGATCATTTATAGTCACTCATGCCTAGAAAAGCCTTATTACTCGGTTTAAATGCCTTTATAATCCCATTATTGAATTTGTTTTGAATTTTTTTTTAAATTTTTTGATTAAAACATATTGTAATTGATTGTTTGCCTCGGGAAACATGGAGCAAAACCCATCCATTGTCAAGAATAGATCATTTATAGTCACTTATGCCTAGAAAAGCCTTATTACTCGGTTTAAATGCTTTTATAATCCCATTATTGAAGTTATTTTGAATTGTTTTTACATTTTATGATTAAAACAGATTGTAATTGATTGTTTGCCTCGGGAAACATGGAGAGAAAGCCATTCATTATCAAGAAAAGATCATTTATAGTCACTCATGCCTAGAAAAGCCTTATTACTTAGTTTAAATGCGTTTATAATCCCATTATTGAATTTATTTTGAATTGTTTTTACATTTTATGATTAAAACAGATTGTAATTGATTGTTTGCCTCGGGAAATATGGGGCGAAAGCCATCCATTGTCAAGAAAAGATCATTTATAGTCACTCATGCCTAGAAAAGCCTTATTACTCGGTTTAAATGCCTTTATAATCCCATTATTGAATTTATTTTGAATTGTTTTTACATTTTTTTGATTAAAACATATTGTAATTGATTGTTTGCCTCCGGAAATATGGAGGGAAAGCCATCCATCGTCAAGAAAAGATCATTTATAGTCACTCATGCCTAGAAAAGCCTTATTACTCGGTTTAAATGCCTTTATAATCCCATTATTGAATTTATTTTGAATTGTTTTTACATTTTTTGATTAAAACAGATTGTAATTGATTGTTTGCCTCGGGAAACATGGAGCGAAAGCCATCCATTGTCAAGAAAAGATCATTTATAGTCACTCATGCCTAGAAAAGCCTTATTACTCGGTTTAAATGCCTTTATAATCCCATTATTGAATTTGTTTTGAATTTTTTTTTAAATTTTTTGATTAAAACATATTGTAATTGATTGTTTGCCTCGGGAAACATGGAGCAAAACCCATCCATTGTCAAGAATAGATCATTTATAGTCACTTATGCCTAGAAAAGCCTTATTTCTCGGTTTAAATGCTTTTATAATCCCATTATTGAAGTTATTTTGAATTGTTTTTACATTTTATGATTAAAACAGATTGTAATTGATTGTTTGCCTCGGGAAACATGGAGAGAAAGCCATTCATTATCAAGAAAAGATCATTTATAGTCACTCATGCCTAGAAAAGCCTTATTACTTAGTTTAAATGCGTTTATAATCCCATTATTGAATTTATTTTGAATTGTTTTTACATTTTATGATTAAAACAGATTGTAATTGATTGTTTGCCTCGGGAAATATGGGGCGAAAGCCATCCATTGTCAAGAAAAGATCATTTATAGTCACTCATGCCTAGAAAAGCCTTATTACTCGGTTTAAATGCCTTTATAATCCCATTATTGAATTTATTTTGAATTGTTTTTACATATTTTTGATTAAAACATATTGTAATTGATTGTTTGCCTCCGGAAATATGGAGGGAAAGCCATCCATCGTCAAGAAAAGATCATTTATAGTCACTCATGCCTAGAAAAGCCTTATTACTCGGTTTAAATGCCTTTATAATCCCATTATTGAATTTATTTTGAATTGTTTTTACATTTTTTGATTAAAACAGATTGTAATTGATTGTTTGCCTCGGGAAACATGGAGCGAAAGCCATCCATTGTCAAGAAAAGATCATTTATAGTCACTCATGCCTAGAAAAGCCTTATTACTCGGTTTAAATGCCTTTATAATCCCATTATTGAATTTGTTTTGAATTTTTTTTTAAATTTTTTGATTAAAACATATTGTAATTGATTGTTTGCCTCGGGAAACATGGAGCAAAACCCATCCATTGTCAAGAATAGATCATTTATAGTCACTTATGCCTAGAAAAGCCTTATTTCTCGGTTTAAATGCTTTTATAATCCCATTATTGAAGTTATTTTGAATTGTTTTTACATTTTATGATTAAAACAGATTGTAATTGATTGTTTGCCTCGGGAAACATGGAGAGAAAGCCATTCATTATCAAGAAAAGATCATTTATAGTCACTCATGCCTAGAAAAGCCTTATTACTTAGTTTAAATGCGTTTATAATCCCATTATTGAATTTATTTTGAATTGTTTTTACATTTTATGATTAAAACAGATTGTAATTGATTGTTTGCCTCGGGAAATATGGGGCGAAAGCCATCCATTGTCAAGAAAAGATCATTTATAGTCACTCATGCCTAGAAAAGCCTTATTACTCGGTTTAAATGCCTTTATAATCCCATTATTGAATTTATTTTGAATTGTTTTTACATTTTTTTGATTAAAACATATTGTAATTGATTGTTTGCCTCCGGAAATATGGAGGGAAAGCCATCCATCGTCAAGAAAAGATCATTTATAGTCACTCATGCCTAGAAAAGCCTTATTACTCGGTTTAAATGCCTTTATAATCCCATTATTGAATTTATTTTGAATTGTTTTTACATTTTTTGATTAAAACAGATTGTAATTGATTGTTTGCCTCGGGAAACATGGAGCGAAAGCCATCCATTGTCAAGAAAAGATCATTTATAGTCACTCATGCCTAGAAAAGCCTTATTACTCGGTTTAAATGCCTTTATAATCTCATTATTGAATTTGTTTTGAATTTTTTTTTAAATTTTTTGATTAAAACATATTGTAATTGATTGTTTGCCTCGGGAAATATGGAGCAAAACCCATCCATTGTCAAGAATAGATCATTTATAGTCACTTATGCCTAGAAAAGCCTTATTACTCGGTTTAAATGCTTTTATAATCCCATTATTGAAGTTATTTTGAATTGTTTTTACATTTTATGATTAAAACAGATTGTAATTGATTGTTTGCCTCGGGAAACATGGAGAGAAAGCCATTCATTATCAAGAAAAGATCATTTATAGTCACTCATGCCTAGAAAAGCCTTATTACTTAGTTTAAATGCGTTTATAATCCCATTATTGAATTTATTTTGAATTGTTTTTACATTTTTTGATTAAAACAGATTGTAATTGATTGTTTGCCTCGGGAAACATGGAGCGAAAGCCATCCATTGTCAAGAAAAGATCATTTATAGTCACTCATGCCTAGAAAAGCCTTATTACTCGGTTTAAATGCCTTTATAATCCCATTATTGAATTTGTTTTGAATTTTTTTTTAAATTTTTTGATTAAAACATATTGTAATTGATTGTTTGCCTCGGGAAACATGGAGCGAAAGCCATCCATTGTCAAGAAAAGATCATTTACAGTCACTCATGCCTAGAAAAGCCTTATTACTCGGTTTAAATGCCTTTATAATCCCATTATTGAATTTGTTTTGAATTTTTTTTTAAATTTTTTGATTAAAACATATTGTAATTGATTGTTTGCCTCGGGAAACATGGAGCAAAACCCATCCATTGTCAAAAATAGATCATTTATAGTCACTTATGCCTAGAAAAGCCTTATTACTTAGTTTAAATGCGTTTATAATCCCATTATTGAATTTATTTTGAATTGTTTTTACATTTTATGATTAAAACAGATTGTAATTGATTGTTTGCCTCGGGAAATATGGGGCGAAAGCCATCCATTGTCAAGAAAAGATCATTTATAGTCACTCATGCCTAGAAAAGCCTTATTACTCGGTTTAAATGCCTTTATAATCCCATTATTGAATTTGTTTTGAATTTTTTTTTAAATTTTTTGATTAAAACATATTGTAATTGATTGTTTGCCTCGGGAAACATGGAGCAAAACCCATCCATTGTCAAGAATAGATCATTTATAGTCACTTATGCCTAGAAAAGCCTTATTTCTCGGTTTAAATGCTTTTATAATCCCATTATTGAAGTTATTTTGAATTGTTTTTACATTTTATGATTAAAACAGATTGTAATTGATTGTTTGCCTCGGGAAACATGGAGAGAAAGCCATTCATTATCAAGAAAAGATCATTTATAGTCACTCATGCCTAGAAAAGCCTTATTACTTAGTTTAAATGCGTTTATAATCCCATTATTGAATTTATTTTGAATTGTTTTTACATTTTATGATTAAAACAGATTGTAATTGATTGTTTGCCTCGGGAAATATGGGGCGAAAGCCATCCATTGTCAAGAAAAGATCATTTATAGCCACTCATGCCTAGAAAAGCCTTATTACTCGGTTTAAATGCCTTTATAATCCCATTATTGAATTTATTTTGAATTGTTTTTACATTTTTTGATTAAAACAGATTGTAATTGATTGTTTGCCTCGGGAAATATGGAGCGAAAGCCATCCATTGTCAAGAAAAGATCATTTATAGTCACTCATGCCTAGAAAAGCCTTATTACTCGGTTTAAATGCCTTTATAATCCCATTATTGAATTTAATTTGAATTGTTTTTACATTTCTTGATTAAAACAGATTGTAATTGATTGTTTGCCTCGGGAAACATGGAGCGAAAGTCTTCCATTGTCAAGAAAAGATCATTTATAGACACTCATGCCTAGAAAAGCCTTATTACTCGGTTTAAATGCCTTTATAATCCCATTATTGAATTTAATTTGAATTGTTTTTACATTTCTTGATTAAAACAGATTGTAATTGATTGTTTGCCTCGGGAAATATGGAGCGAATGCCATCCATTGTCAAGAAAAGATCATTTATAGTCACTCATGCCTAGAAAAGCCTTATTACTCGGTTTAAATGCCTTTATAATCCCATTATTGAATTTGTTTTGAATTTTTTTTTAAATTTTTTGATTAAAACATATTGTAATTGATTGTTTGCCTCGGGAAACATGGAGCAAAACCCATCCATTGTCAAGAATAGATCATTTATAGTCACTTATGCCTAGAAAAGCCTTATTACTCGGTTTAAATGCTTTTATAATCCCATTATTGAAGTTATTTTGAATTGTTTTTACATTTTATGATTAAAACAGATTGTAATTGATTGTTTGCCTCGGGAAATATGGGGCGAAAGCCATCCATTGTCAAGAAAAGATCATTTATATTCACTCATGCCTAGAAAAGCCTTATTACTCGGTTTAAATGCCTTTATAATCCCATTATTGAATTTCTTTTGAATTGTTTTTACATTTTTTGATTAAAACAGATTCTAATTGATTGTTTGCCTCGGGAAACATGGAGCGAAAGCCATCCATTGTCAAGAAAAGATCATTTATAGTCACTCATGCCTAGAAAAGCCTTATTACTCGGTTTAAATGCCTTTATAATCCCATTATTGAATTTGTTTTGAATTTTTTTTACATTTTTTGATTAAAACAGATTGTAATTGATTGTTTGCCTCGGGAAACATGGAGCGAAAGCCATCCATTGTCAAGAAAAGATCATTTATAGTCACTCATGCCTAGAAAAGCCTTATTACTCGGTTTAAATGCCTTTATAATCCCATTATTGAATTTGTTTTGAATTTTTTTTTAAATTTTTTGATTAAAACATATTGTAATTGATTGTTTGCCTCGGGAAACATGGAGCAAAACCCATCCATTGTCAAGAATAGATCATTTATAGTCACTTATGCCTAGAAAAGCCTTATTTCTCGGTTTAAATGCTTTTATAATCCCATTATTGAAGTTATTTTGAATTGTTTTTACATTTTATGATTAAAACAGATTGTAATTGATTGTTTGCCTCGGGAAACATGGAGAGAAAGCCATTCATTATCAAGAAAAGATCATTTATAGTCACTCATGCCTAGAAAAGCCTTATTACTTAGTTTAAATGCGTTTATAATCCCATTATTGAATTTATTTTGAATTGTTTTTACATTTTATGATTAAAACAGATTGTAATTGATTGTTTGCCTCGGGAAATATGGGGCGAAAGCCATCCATTGTCAAGAAAAGATCATTTATAGTCACTCATGCCTAGAAAAGCCTTATTACTCGGTTTAAATGCCTTTATAATCCCATTATTGAATTTATTTTGAATTGTTTTTACATTTTTTTGATTAAAACATATTGTAATTGATTGTTTGCCTCCGGAAATATGGAGGGAAAGCCATCCATTGTCAAGAAAAGATCATTTATAGTCACTCATGCCTAGAAAAGCCTTATTACTCGGTTTAAATGCCTTTATAATCCCATTATTGAATTTATTTTGAATTGTTTTTACATTTTTTGATTAAAACAGATTGTAATTGATTGTTTGCCTCGGGAAACATGGAGCGAAAGCCATCCATTGTCAAGAAAAGATCATTTATAGTCACTCATGCCTAGAAAAGCCTTATTACTCGGTTTAAATGCCTTTATAATCTCATTATTGAATTTGTTTTGAATTTTTTTTTAAATTTTTTGATTAAAACATATTGTAATTGATTGTTTGCCTCGGGAAATATGGAGCAAAACCCATCCATTGTCAAGAATAGATCATTTATAGTCACTTATGCCTAGAAAAGCCTTATTACTCGGTTTAAATGCTTTTATAATCCCATTATTGAAGTTATTTTGAATTGTTTTTACATTTTAAGATTAAAACAGATTGTAATTGATTGTTTGCCTCGGGAAACATGGAGAGAAAGCCATTCATTATCAAGAAAAGATCATTTATAGTCACTCATGCCTAGAAAAGCCTTATTACTTAGTTTAAATGCGTTTATAATCCCATTATTGAATTTATTTTGAATTGTTTTTACATTTTTTGATTAAAACAGATTGTAATTGATTGTTTGCCTCGGGAAACATGGAGCGAAAGCCATCCATTGTCAAGAAAAGATCATTTATAGTCACTCATGCCTAGAAAAGCCTTATTACTCGATTTAAATGCCTTTATAATCCCATTATTGAATTTATTTTGAATTGTTTTTACATTTTTTGATTAAAACAGATTGTAATTGATTGTTTGCCTCGGGAAACATGGAGCGAAAGCCATCCATTGTCAAGAAAAGATCATTTATAGTCACTCATGCCTAGAAAAGCCTTATTACTCGGTTTAAATGCCTTTATAATCCCATTATTGAATTTGTTTTGAATTTTTTTTTAAATTTTTTGATTAAAACATATTGTAATTGATTGTTTGCCTCGGGAAACATGGAGCAAAACCCATCCATTGTCAAGAATAGATCATTTATAGTCACTTATGCCTAGAAAAGCCTTATTTCTCGGTTTAAATGCTTTTATAATCCCATTATTGAAGTTATTTTGAATTGTTTTTACATTTTATGATTAAAACAGATTGTAATTGATTGTTTGCCTCGGGAAACATGGAGAGAAAGCCATTCATTATCAAGAAAAGATCATTTATAGTCACTCATGCCTAGAAAAGCCTTATTACTTAGTTTAAATGCGTTTATAATCCCATTATTGAATTTATTTTGAATTGTTTTTACATTTTATGATTAAAACAGATTGTAATTGATTGTTTGCCTCGGGAAATATGGGGCGAAAGCCATCCATTGTCAAGAAAAGATCATTTATAGTCACTCATGCCTAGAAAAGCCTTATTACTCGGTTTAAATGCCTTTATAATCCCATTATTGAATTTATTTTGAATTGTTTTTACATTTTTTTGATTAAAACATATTGTAATTGATTGTTTGCCTCCGGAAATATGGAGGGAAAGCCATCCATCGTCAAGAAAAGATCATTTATAGTCACTCATGCCTAGAAAAGCCTTATTACTCGGTTTAAATGCCTTTATAATCCCATTATTGAATTTATTTTGAATTGTTTTTACATTTTTTGATTAAAACAGATTGTAATTGATTGTTTGCCTCGGGAAACATGGAGCGAAAGCCATCCATTGTCAAGAAAAGATCATTTATAGTCACTCATGCCTAGAAAAGCCTTATTACTCGGTTTAAATGCCTTTATAATCTCATTATTGAATTTGTTTTGAATTTTTTTTTAAATTTTTTGATTAAAACATATTGTAATTGATTGTTTGCCTCGGGAAATATGGAGCAAAACCCATCCATTGTCAAGAATAGATCATTTATAGTCACTTATGCCTAGAAAAGCCTTATTACTCGGTTTAAATGCTTTTATAATCCCATTATTGAAGTTATTTTGAATTGTTTTTACATTTTATGATTAAAACAGATTGTAATTGATTGTTTGCCTCGGGAAACATGGAGAGAAAGCCATTCATTATCAAGAAAAGATCATTTATAGTCACTCATGCCTAGAAAAGCCTTATTACTTAGTTTAAATGCGTTTATAATCCCATTATTGAATTTATTTTGAATTGTTTTTACATTTTTTGATTAAAACAGAATGTAATTGATTGTTTGCCTCGGGAAACATGGAGCGAAAGCCATCCATTGTCAAGAAAAGATCATTTATAGTCACTCATGCCTAGAAAAGCCTTATTACTCGGTTTAAATGCCTTTATAATCCCATTATTGAATTTGTTTTGAATTTTTTTTTAAATTTTTTGATTAAAACATATTGTAATTGATTGTTTGCCTCGGGAAACATGGAGCGAAAGCCATCCATTGTCAAGAAAAGATCATTTACAGTCACTCATGCCTAGAAAAGCCTTATTACTCGGTTTAAATGCCTTTATAATCCCATTATTGAATTTGTTTTGAATTTTTTTTTAAATTTTTTGATTAAAACATATTGTAATTGATTGTTTGCCTCGGGAAACATGGAGCAAAACCCATCCATTGTCAAAAATAGATCATTTATAGTCACTTATGCCTAGAAAAGCCTTATTACTTAGTTTAAATGCGTTTATAATCCCATTATTGAATTTATTTTGAATTGTTTTTACATTTTATGATTAAAACAGATTGTAATTGATTGTTTGCCTCGGGAAATATGGGGCGAAAGCCATCCATTGTCAAGAAAAGATCATTTATAGTCACTCATGCCTAGAAAAGCCTTATTACTCGGTTTAAATGCCTTTATAATCCCATTATTGAATTTGTTTTGAATTTTTTTTTAAATTTTTTGATTAAAACATATTGTAATTGATTGTTTGCCTCGGGAAACATGGAGCAAAACCCATCCATTGTCAAGAATAGATCATTTATAGTCACTTATGCCTAGAAAAGCCTTATTTCTCGGTTTAAATGCTTTTATAATCCCATTATTGAAGTTATTTTGAATTGTTTTTACATTTTATGATTAAAACAGATTGTAATTGATTGTTTGCCTCGGGAAACATGGAGAGAAAGCCATTCATTATCAAGAAATGATCATTTATAGTCACTCATGCCTAGAAAAGCCTTATTACTTAGTTTAAATGCGTTTATAATCCCATTATTGAATTTATTTTGAATTGTTTTTACATTTTATGATTAAAACAGATTGTAATTGATTGTTTGCCTCGGGAAATATGGGGCGAAAGCCATCCATTGTCAAGAAAAGATCATTTATAGCCACTCATGCCTAGAAAAGCCTTATTACTCGGTTTAAATGCCTTTATAATCCCATTATTGAATTTATTTTGAATTGTTTTTACATTTTTTGATTAAAACAGATTGTAATTGATTGTTTGCCTCGGGAAATATGGAGCGAAAGCCATCCATTGTCAAGAAAAGATCATTTATAGTCACTCATGCCTAGAAAAGCCTTATTACTCGGTTTAAATGCCTTTATAATCCCATTATTGAATTTAATTTGAATTGTTTTTACATTTCTTGATTAAAACAGATTGTAATTGATTGTTTGCCTCGGGAAACATGGAGCGAAAGCCATCCATTGTCAAGAAAAGATCATTTATAGTCACTCATGCCTAGAAAAGCCTTATTACTCGGTTTAAATGCCTTTATAATCCCATTATTGAATTTAATTTGAATTGTTTTTACATTTCTTGATTAAAACAGATTGTAATTGATTGTTTGCCTCGGGAAACATGGAGCGAAAGTCTTCCATTGTCAAGAAAAGATCATTTATAGACACTCATGCCTAGAAAAGCCTTATTACTCGGTTTAAATGCCTTTATAATCCCATTATTGAATTTAATTTGAATTGTTTTTACATTTCTTGATTAAAACAGATTGTAATTGATTGTTTGCCTCGGGAAATATGGAGCGAAAGCCATCCATTGTCAAGAAAAGATCATTTATAGTCACTCATGCCTAGAAAAGCCTTATTACTCGGTTTAAACGCCTTTATAATCCCATTATTGAATTTGTTTTGAATTTTTTTTTAAATTTTTTGATTAAAACATATTGTAATTGATTGTTTGCCTCGGGAAACATGGAGCAAAACCCATCCATTGTCAAGAATAGATCATTTATAGTCACTTATGCCTAGAAAAGCCTTATTACTCGGTTTAAATGCTTTTATAATCCCATTATTGAAGTTATTTTGAATTGTTTTTACATTTTATGATTAAAACAGATTGTAATTGATTGTTTGCCTCGGGAAATATGGGGCGAAAGCCATCCATTGTCAAGAAAAGATCATTTATATTCACTCATGCCTAGAAAAGCCTTATTACTCGGTTTAAATGCCTTTATAATCCCATTATTGAATTTCTTTTGAATTGTTTTTACATTTTTTGATTAAAACAGATTCTAATTGATTGTTTGCCTCGGGAAACATGGAGCGAAAGCCATCCATTGTCAAGAAAAGATCATTTATAGTCACTCATGCCTAGAAAAGCCTTATTACTCGGTTTAAATGCCTTTATAATCCCATTATTGAATTTGTTTTGAATTTTTTTTACATTTTATGATTAAAACAGATTGTAATTGATTGTTTGCCTCGGGAAACATGGAGAGAAAGCCATTCATTATCAAGAAAAGATCATTTATAGTCACTCATGCCTAGAAAAGCCTTATTACTTAGTTTAAATGCGTTTATAATCCCATTATTGAATTTATTTTGAATTGTTTTTACATTTTATGATTAAAACAGATTGTAATTGATTGTTTGCCTCGGGAAATATGGGGCGAAAGCCATCCATTGTCAAGAAAAGATCATTTATAGCCACTCATGCCTAGAAAAGCCTTATTACTCGGTTTAAATGCCTTTATAATCCCATTATTGAATTTATTTTGAATTGTTTTTACATTTTTTGATTAAAACAGATTGTAATTGATTGTTTGCCTCGGGAAATATGGAGCGAAAGCCATCCATTGTCAAGAAAAGATCATTTATAGTCACTCATGCCTAGAAAAGCCTTATTACTCGGTTTAAATGCCTTTATAATCCCATTATTGAATTTAATTTGAATTGTTTTTACATTTCTTGATTAAAACAGATTGTAATTGATTGTTTGCCTCGGGAAACATGGAGCGAAAGCCATCCATTGTCAAGAAAAGATCATTTATAGTCACTCATGCCTAGAAAAGCCTTATTACTCGGTTTAAATGCCTTTATAATCCCATTATTGAATTTAATTTGAATTGTTTTTACATTTCTTGATTAAAACAGATTGTAATTGATTGTTTGCCTCGGGAAACATGGAGCGAAAGCCTTCCATTGTCAAGAAAAGATCATTTATAGTCACTCATGCCTAGAAAAGCCTTATTACTCGGTTTAAATGCCTTTATAATCCCATTATTGAATTTAATTTGAATTGTTTTTACATTTCTTGATTAACACAGATTGTAATTGATTGTTTGCCTCGGGAAATATGGAGCGAAAGCCATCCATTGTCAAGAAAAGATCATTTATAGTCACTCATGCCTAGAAAAGCCTTATTACTCGGTTTAAATGCCTTTATAATCCCATTATTGAATTTGTTTTGAATTTTTTTTTAAATTTTTTGATTAAAACATATTGTAATTGATTGTTTGCCTCGGGAAACATGGAGCAAAACCCATCCATTGTCAAGAATAGATCATTTATAGTCACTTATGCCTAGAAAAGCCTTATTACTCGGTTTAAATGCTTTTATAATCCCATTATTGAAGTTATTTTGAATTGTTTTTACATTTTATGATTAAAACAGATTGTAATTGATTGTTTGCCTCGGGAAATATGGGGCGAAAGCCATCCATTGTCAAGAAAAGATCATTTATATTCACTCATGCCTAGAAAAGCCTTATTACTCGGTTTAAATGCCTTTATAATCCCATTATTGAAGTTATTTTGAATTGTTTTTATCTTTTTTGATTAAAACAGATTGTAATTGATTGTTTTCCCTGGGAAACATGGAGCGAAAGCCATCCATTGTCAAGAAAAGTTCATTTATAGTCACTCATGCCTAAGAAAGCCTTAATACTCGTTTTAAATGCTTTTATAATCTCATAATTGAATTTAATTTGAATCTTTTTACATTTTTTGATTAAAACAGATTCTAATTGATTGTTTGCCTCGGGAAACGTGGAGGGAAAGCCATCCATTGTCAAGAAAAGATTATTTATAGTCACTCATGCCTAGAAAAGCCTTATTACTCGGTTTAAATGCCTTTATAATCCCATTATTGAATTTATTTTGAATTTTTTTTACATTTTTTGATTAAAACATACTGTAATTGATTGTTTTCCTTGGGAAACATGAGCAAAAGACATCCATTGTCAAGAATAGATCATTTATAGTCACTTATGCCTAGAAAAGCCTTATTACTCGGTTTAAATGCTTTTATAATCCCATTATTGAATTTATTTTGAATTGTTTTTACATTTTTTGATTAAAATAGATTGTAATTGATTGTTTGCCTCGGGAAACATGGAGCGAAAGCCTTCCATTGTCAAGAAAAGATCATTTATAGTCACTCATGCCTAGAAATGCCTTATTACTTAGTTTAAATGCCTTTATAATCCCATTATTTAATTTATTTTGAATTGTTTTTACATTTTTTGATTAAAACAGATTGTAATTGATTGTTTGCCTCGGGAAATATGGAGCGAAAGCCATCCATTGTCAAGAAAAGATCATTTATAGTCACTCATGCCTAGAAAAGCCTTATTACTCGGTTTAAATGCCTTTATAATCCCATTATTGAATTTAATTTGAATTGTTTTTACATTTCTTGATTAAAACAGATTGTAATTGATTGTTTGCCTCGGGAAACATGGAGCGAAAGCCATCCATTGTCAAGAAAAGATCATTTATAGTCACTCATGCCTAGAAAAGCCTTATTACTCGGTTTAAATGCCTTTATAATCCCATTATTGAATTTAATTTGAATTGTTTTTACATTTCTTGATTAAAACAGATTGTAATTGATTGTTTGCCTCGGGAAACATGGAGCGAAAGTCTTCCATTGTCAAGAAAAGATCATTTATAGACACTCATGCCTAGAAAAGCCTTATTACTCGGTTTAAATGCCTTTATAATCCCATTATTGAATTTAATTTGAATTGTTTTTACATTTCTTGATTAAAACAGATTGTAATTGATTGTTTGCCTCGGGAAATATGGAGCGAAAGCCATCCATTGTCAAGAAAAGATCATTTATAGTCACTCATGCCTAGAAAAGCCTTATTACTCGGTTTAAATGCCTTTATAATCCCATTATTGAATTTGTTTTGAATTTTTTTTTAAATTTTTTGATTAAAACATATTGTAATTGATTGTTTGCCTCGGGAAACATGGAGCAAAACCCATCCATTGTCAAGAATAGATCATTTATAGTCACTTATGCCTAGAAAAGCCTTATTACTCGGTTTAAATGCTTTTATAATCCCATTATTGAAGTTATTTTGAATTGTTTTTACATTTTATGATTAAAACAGATTGTAATTGATTGTTTGCCTCGGGAAACATGGAGAGAAAGCCATTCATTATCAAGAAAAGATCATTTATAGTCACTCATGCCTAGAAAAGCCTTATTACTTAGTTTAAATGCGTTTATAATCCCATTATTGAATTTATTTTGAATTGTTTTTACATTTTATGATTAAAACAGATTGTAATTGATTGTTTGCCTCGGGAAATATGGGGCGAAAGCCATCCATTGTCAAGAAAAGATCATTTATAGTCACTCATGCCTAGAAAAGCCTTATTACTCGGTTTAAATGCCTTTATAATCCCATTATTGAATTTATTTTGAATTGTTTTTACATTTTTTTGATTAAAACATATTGTAATTGATTGTTTGCCTCCGGAAATATGGAGGGAAAGCCATCCATCGTCAAGAAAAGATCATTTATAGTCACTCATGCCTAGAAAAGCCTTATTACTCGGTTTAAATGCCTTTATAATCCCATTATTGAATTTATTTTGAATTGTTTTTACATTTTTTGATTAAAACAGATTGTAATTGATTGTTTGCCTCGGGAAACATGGAGCGAAAGCCATCCATTGTCAAGAAAAGATCATTTATAGTCACTCATGCCTAGAAAAGCCTTATTACTCGGTTTAAATGCCTTTATAATCCCATTATTGAATTTGTTTTGAATTTTTTTTTAAATTTTTTGATTAAAACATATTGTAATTGATTGTTTGCCTCGGGAAACATGGAGCAAAACCCATCCATTGTCAAGAATAGATCATTTATAGTCACTTATGCCTAGAAAAGCCTTATTTCTCGGTTTAAATGCTTTTATAATCCCATTATTGAAGTTATTTTGAATTGTTTTTACATTTTATGATTAAAACAGATTGTAATTGATTGTTTGCCTCGGGAAACATGGAGAGAAAGCCATTCATTATCAAGAAAAGATCATTTATAGTCACTCATGCCTAGAAAAGCCTTATTACTTAGTTTAAATGCGTTTATAATCCCATTATTGAATTTATTTTGAATTGTTTTTACATTTTATGATTAAAACAGATTGTAATTGATTGTTTGCCTCGGGAAATATGGGGCGAAAGCCATCCATTGTCAAGAAAAGATCATTTATAGTCACTCATGCCTAGAAAAGCCTTATTACTCGGTTTAAATGCCTTTATAATCCCATTATTGAATTTATTTTGAATTGTTTTTACATTTTTTTGATTAAAACATATTGTAATTGATTGTTTGCCTCCGGAAATATGGAGGGAAAGCCATCCATCGTCAAGAAAAGATCATTTATAGTCACTCATGCCTAGAAAAGCCTTATTACTCGGTTTAAATGCCTTTATAATCCCATTATTGAATTTATTTTGAATTGTTTTTACATTTTTTGATTAAAACAGATTGTAATTGATTGTTTGCCTCGGGAAACATGGAGCGAAAGCCATCCATTGTCAAGAAAAGATCATTTATAGTCACTCATGCCTAGAAAAGCCTTATTACTCGGTTTAAATGCCTTTATAATCTCATTATTGAATTTGTTTTGAATTTTTTTTTAAATTTTTTGATTAAAACATATTGTAATTGATTGTTTGCCTCGGGAAATATGGAGCAAAACCCATCCATTGTCAAGAATAGATCATTTATAGTCACTTATGCCTAGAAAAGCCTTATTACTCGGTTTAAATGCTTTTATAATCCCATTATTGAAGTTATTTTGAATTGTTTTTACATTTTATGATTAAAACAGATTGTAATTGATTGTTTGCCTCGGGAAACATGGAGAGAAAGCCATTCATTATCAAGAAAAGATCATTTATAGTCACTCATGCCTAGAAAAGCCTTATTACTTAGTTTAAATGCGTTTATAATCCCATTATTGAATTTATTTTGAATTGTTTTTACATTTTTTGATTAAAACAGATTGTAATTGATTGTTTGCCTCGGGAAACATGGAGCGAAAGCCATCCATTGTCAAGAAAAGATTATTTATAGTCACTCATGCCTAGAAAAGCCTTATTACTCGGTTTAAATGCCTTTATAATCCCATTATTGAATTTGTTTTGAATTTTTTTTTAAATTTTTTGATTAAAACATATTGTAATTGATTGTTTGCCTCGGGAAACATGGAGCGAAAGCCATCCATTGTCAAGAAAAGATCATTTACAGTCACTCATGCCTAGAAAAGCCTTATTACTCGGTTTAAATGCCTTTATAATCCCATTATTGAATTTGTTTTGAATTTTTTTTTAAATTTTTTGATTAAAACATATTGTAATTGATTGTTTGCCTCGGGAAACATGGAGCAAAACCCATCCATTGTCAAAAATAGATCATTTATAGTCACTTATGCCTAGAAAAGCCTTATTACTTAGTTTAAATGCGTTTATAATCCCATTATTGAATTTATTTTGAATTGTTTTTACATTTTATGATTAAAACAGATTGTAATTGATTGTTTGCCTCGGGAAATATGGGGCGAAAGCCATCCATTGTCAAGAAAAGATCATTTATAGTCACTCATGCCTAGAAAAGCCTTATTACTCGGTTTAAATGCCTTTATAATCCCATTATTGAATTTGTTTTGAATTTTTTTTTAAATTTTTTGATTAAAACATATTGTAATTGATTGTTTGCCTCGGGAAACATGGAGCAAAACCCATCCATTGTCAAGAATAGATCATTTATAGTCACTTATGCCTAGAAAAGCCTTATTTCTCGGTTTAAATGCTTTTATAATCCCATTATTGAAGTTATTTTGAATTGTTTTTACATTTTATGATTAAAACAGATTGTAATTGATTGTTTGCCTCGGGAAACATGGAGAGAAAGCCATTCATTATCAAGAAAAGATCATTTATAGTCACTCATGCCTAGAAAAGCCTTATTACTTAGTTTAAATGCGTTTATAATCCCATTATTGAATTTATTTTGAATTGTTTTTACATTTTATGATTAAAACAGATTGTAATTGATTGTTTGCCTCGGGAAATATGGGGCGAAAGCCATCCATTGTCAAGAAAAGATCATTTATAGCCACTCATGCCTAGAAAAGCCTTATTACTCGGTTTAAATGCCTTTATAATCCCATTATTGAATTTATTTTGAATTGTTTTTACATTTTTTGATTAAAACAGATTGTAATTGATTGTTTGCCTCGGGAAATATGGAGCGAAAGCCATCCATTGTCAAGAAAAGATCATTTATAGTCACTCATGCCTAGAAAAGCCTTATTACTCGGTTTAAATGCCTTTATAATCCCATTATTGAATTTAATTTGAATTGTTTTTACATTTCTTGATTAAAACAGATTGTAATTGATTGTTTGCCTCGGGAAACATGGAGCGAAAGCCATCCATTGTCAAGAAAAGATCATTTATAGTCACTCATGCCTAGAAAAGCCTTATTACTCGGTTTAAATGCCTTTATAATCCCATTATTGAATTTAATTTGAATTGTTTTTACATTTCTTGATTAAAACAGATTGTAATTGATTGTTTGCCTCGGGAAACATGGAGCGAAAGTCTTCCATTGTCAAGAAAAGATCATTTATAGACACTCATGCCTAGAAAAGCCTTATTACTCGGTTTAAATGCCTTTATAATCCCATTATTGAATTTAATTTGAATTGTTTTTACATTTCTTGATTAAAACAGATTGTAATTGATTGTTTGCCTCGGGAAATATGGAGCGAATGCCATCCATTGTCAAGAAAAGATCATTTATAGTCACTCATGCCTAGAAAAGCCTTATTACTCGGTTTAAATGCCTTTATAATCCCATTATTGAATTTGTTTTGAATTTTTTTTTAAATTTTTTGATTAAAACATATTGTAATTGATTGTTTGCCTCGGGAAACATGGAGCAAAACCCATCCATTGTCAAGAATAGATCATTTATAGTCACTTATGCCTAGAAAAGCCTTATTACTCGGTTTAAATGCTTTTATAATCCCATTATTGAAGTTATTTTGAATTGTTTTTACATTTTATGATTAAAACAGATTGTAATTGATTGTTTGCCTCGGGAAATATGGGGCGAAAGCCATCCATTGTCAAGAAAAGATCATTTATATTCACTCATGCCTAGAAAAGCCTTATTACTCGGTTTAAATGCCTTTATAATCCCATTATTGAATTTCTTTTGAATTGTTTTTACATTTTTTGATTAAAACAGATTCTAATTGATTGTTTGCCTCGGGAAACATGGAGCGAAAGCCATCCATTGTCAAGAAAAGATCATTTATAGTCACTCATGCCTAGAAAAGCCTTATTACTCGGTTTAAATGCCTTTATAATCCCATTATTGAATTTGTTTTGAATTTTTTTTACATTTTTTGATTAAAACAGATTGTAATTGATTGTTTGCCTCGGGAAACATGGAGCGAAAGCCATCCATTGTCAAGAAAAGATCATTTATAGTCACTCATGCCTAGAAAAGCCTTATTACTCGGTTTAAATGCCTTTATAATCCCATTATTGAATTTGTTTTGAATTTTTTTTTAAATTTTTTGATTAAAACATATTGTAATTGATTGTTTGCCTCGGGAAACATGGAGCAAAACCCATCCATTGTCAAGAATAGATCATTTATAGTCACTTATGCCTAGAAAAGCCTTATTTCTCGGTTTAAATGCTTTTATAATCCCATTATTGAAGTTATTTTGAATTGTTTTTACATTTTATGATTAAAACAGATTGTAATTGATTGTTTGCCTCGGGAAACATGGAGAGAAAGCCATTCATTATCAAGAAAAGATCATTTATAGTCACTCATGCCTAGAAAAGCCTTATTACTTAGTTTAAATGCGTTTATAATCCCATTATTGAATTTATTTTGAATTGTTTTTACATTTTATGATTAAAACAGATTGTAATTGATTGTTTGCCTCGGGAAATATGGGGCGAAAGCCATCCATTGTCAAGAAAAGATCATTTATAGTCACTCATGCCTAGAAAAGCCTTATTACTCGGTTTAAATGCCTTTATAATCCCATTATTGAATTTATTTTGAATTGTTTTTACATTTTTTTGATTAAAACATATTGTAATTGATTGTTTGCCTCCGGAAATATGGAGGGAAAGCCATCCATTGTCAAGAAAAGATCATTTATAGTCACTCATGCCTAGAAAAGCCTTATTACTCGGTTTAAATGCCTTTATAATCCCATTATTGAATTTATTTTGAATTGTTTTTACATTTTTTGATTAAAACAGATTGTAATTGATTGTTTGCCTCGGGAAACATGGAGCGAAAGCCATCCATTGTCAAGAAAAGATCATTTATAGTCACTCATGCCTAGAAAAGCCTTATTACTCGGTTTAAATGCCTTTATAATCTCATTATTGAATTTGTTTTGAATTTTTTTTTAAATTTTTTGATTAAAACATATTGTAATTGATTGTTTGCCTCGGGAAATATGGAGCAAAACCCATCCATTGTCAAGAATAGATCATTTATAGTCACTTATGCCTAGAAAAGCCTTATTACTCGGTTTAAATGCTTTTATAATCCCATTATTGAAGTTATTTTGAATTGTTTTTACATTTTAAGATTAAAACAGATTGTAATTGATTGTTTGCCTCGGGAAACATGGAGAGAAAGCCATTCATTATCAAGAAAAGATCATTTATAGTCACTCATGCCTAGAAAAGCCTTATTACTTAGTTTAAATGCGTTTATAATCCCATTATTGAATTTATTTTGAATTGTTTTTACATTTTTTGATTAAAACAGATTGTAATTGATTGTTTGCCTCGGGAAACATGGAGCGAAAGCCATCCATTGTCAAGAAAAGATCATTTATAGTCACTCATGCCTAGAAAAGCCTTATTACTCGATTTAAATGCCTTTATAATCCCATTATTGAATTTATTTTGAATTGTTTTTACATTTTTTGATTAAAACAGATTGTAATTGATTGTTTGCCTCGGGAAACATGGAGCGAAAGCCATCCATTGTCAAGAAAAGATCATTTATAGTCACTCATGCCTAGAAAAGCCTTATTACTCGGTTTAAATGCCTTTATAATCCCATTATTGAATTTGTTTTGAATTTTTTTTTAAATTTTTTGATTAAAACATATTGTAATTGATTGTTTGCCTCGGGAAACATGGAGCAAAACCCATCCATTGTCAAGAATAGATCATTTATAGTCACTTATGCCTAGAAAAGCCTTATTTCTCGGTTTAAATGCTTTTATAATCCCATTATTGAAGTTATTTTGAATTGTTTTTACATTTTATGATTAAAACAGATTGTAATTGATTGTTTGCCTCGGGAAACATGGAGAGAAAGCCATTCATTATCAAGAAAAGATCATTTATAGTCACTCATGCCTAGAAAAGCCTTATTACTTAGTTTAAATGCGTTTATAATCCCATTATTGAATTTATTTTGAATTGTTTTTACATTTTATGATTAAAACAGATTGTAATTGATTGTTTGCCTCGGGAAATATGGGGCGAAAGCCATCCATTGTCAAGAAAAGATCATTTATAGTCACTCATGCCTAGAAAAGCCTTATTACTCGGTTTAAATGCCTTTATAATCCCATTATTGAATTTATTTTGAATTGTTTTTACATTTTTTTGATTAAAACATATTGTAATTGATTGTTTGCCTCCGGAAATATGGAGGGAAAGCCATCCATCGTCAAGAAAAGATCATTTATAGTCACTCATGCCTAGAAAAGCCTTATTACTCGGTTTAAATGCCTTTATAATCCCATTATTGAATTTATTTTGAATTGTTTTTACATTTTTTGATTAAAACAGATTGTAATTGATTGTTTGCCTCGGGAAACATGGAGCGAAAGCCATCCATTGTCAAGAAAAGATCATTTATAGTCACTCATGCCTAGAAAAGCCTTATTACTCGGTTTAAATGCCTTTATAATCTCATTATTGAATTTGTTTTGAATTTTTTTTTAAATTTTTTGATTAAAACATATTGTAATTGATTGTTTGCCTCGGGAAATATGGAGCAAAACCCATCCATTGTCAAGAATAGATCATTTATAGTCACTTATGCCTAGAAAAGCCTTATTACTCGGTTTAAATGCTTTTATAATCCCATTATTGAAGTTATTTTGAATTGTTTTTACATTTTATGATTAAAACAGATTGTAATTGATTGTTTGCCTCGGGAAACATGGAGAGAAAGCCATTCATTATCAAGAAAAGATCATTTATAGTCACTCATGCCTAGAAAAGCCTTATTACTTAGTTTAAATGCGTTTATAATCCCATTATTGAATTTATTTTGAATTGTTTTTACATTTTTTGATTAAAACAGATTGTAATTGATTGTTTGCCTCGGGAAACATGGAGCGAAAGCCATCCATTGTCAAGAAAAGATCATTTATAGTCACTCATGCCTAGAAAAGCCTTATTACTCGGTTTAAATGCCTTTATAATCCCATTATTGAATTTGTTTTGAATTTTTTTTTAAATTTTTTGATTAAAACATATTGTAATTGATTGTTTGCCTCGGGAAACATGGAGCGAAAGCCATCCATTGTCAAGAAAAGATCATTTACAGTCACTCATGCCTAGAAAAGCCTTATTACTCGGTTTAAATGCCTTTATAATCCCATTATTGAATTTGTTTTGAATTTTTTTTTAAATTTTTTGATTAAAACATATTGTAATTGATTGTTTGCCTCGGGAAACATGGAGCAAAACCCATCCATTGTCAAAAATAGATCATTTATAGTCACTTATGCCTAGAAAAGCCTTATTACTTAGTTTAAATGCGTTTATAATCCCATTATTGAATTTATTTTGAATTGTTTTTACATTTTATGATTAAAACAGATTGTAATTGATTGTTTGCCTCGGGAAATATGGGGCGAAAGCCATCCATTGTCAAGAAAAGATCATTTATAGTCACTCATGCCTAGAAAAGCCTTATTACTCGGTTTAAATGCCTTTATAATCCCATTATTGAATTTGTTTTGAATTTTTTTTTAAATTTTTTGATTAAAACATATTGTAATTGATTGTTTGCCTCGGGAAACATGGAGCAAAACCCATCCATTGTCAAGAATAGATCATTTATAGTCACTTATGCCTAGAAAAGCCTTATTTCTCGGTTTAAATGCTTTTATAATCCCATTATTGAAGTTATTTTGAATTGTTTTTACATTTTATGATTAAAACAGATTGTAATTGATTGTTTGCCTCGGGAAACATGGAGAGAAAGCCATTCATTATCAAGAAATGATCATTTATAGTCACTCATGCCTAGAAAAGCCTTATTACTTAGTTTAAATGCGTTTATAATCCCATTATTGAATTTATTTTGAATTGTTTTTACATTTTATGATTAAAACAGATTGTAATTGATTGTTTGCCTCGGGAAATATGGGGCGAAAGCCATCCATTGTCAAGAAAAGATCATTTATAGCCACTCATGCCTAGAAAAGCCTTATTACTCGGTTTAAATGCCTTTATAATCCCATTATTGAATTTATTTTGAATTGTTTTTACATTTTTTGATTAAAACAGATTGTAATTGATTGTTTGCCTCGGGAAATATGGAGCGAAAGCCATCCATTGTCAAGAAAAGATCATTTATAGTCACTCATGCCTAGAAAAGCCTTATTACTCGGTTTAAATGCCTTTATAATCCCATTATTGAATTTAATTTGAATTGTTTTTACATTTCTTGATTAAAACAGATTGTAATTGATTGTTTGCCTCGGGAAACATGGAGCGAAAGCCATCCATTGTCAAGAAAAGATCATTTATAGTCACTCATGCCTAGAAAAGCCTTATTACTCGGTTTAAATGCCTTTATAATCCCATTATTGAATTTAATTTGAATTGTTTTTACATTTCTTGATTAAAACAGATTGTAATTGATTGTTTGCCTCGGGAAACATGGAGCGAAAGTCTTCCATTGTCAAGAAAAGATCATTTATAGACACTCATGCCTAGAAAAGCCTTATTACTCGGTTTAAATGCCTTTATAATCCCATTATTGAATTTAATTTGAATTGTTTTTACATTTCTTGATTAAAACAGATTGTAATTGATTGTTTGCCTCGGGAAATATGGAGCGAAAGCCATCCATTGTCAAGAAAAGATCATTTATAGTCACTCATGCCTAGAAAAGCCTTATTACTCGGTTTAAATGCCTTTATAATCCCATTATTGAATTTGTTTTGAATTTTTTTTTAAATTTTTTGATTAAAACATATTGTAATTGATTGTTTGCCTCGGGAAACATGGAGCAAAACCCATCCATTGTCAAGAATAGATCATTTATAGTCACTTATGCCTAGAAAAGCCTTATTACTCGGTTTAAATGCTTTTATAATCCCATTATTGAAGTTATTTTGAATTGTTTTTACATTTTATGATTAAAACAGATTGTAATTGATTGTTTGCCTCGGGAAATATGGGGCGAAAGCCATCCATTGTCAAGAAAAGATCATTTATATTCACTCATGCCTAGAAAAGCCTTATTACTCGGTTTAAATGCCTTTATAATCCCATTATTGAATTTCTTTTGAATTGTTTTTACATTTTTTTATTAAAACAGATTCTAATTGATTGTTTGCCTCGGGAAACATGGAGCGAAAGCCATCCATTGTCAAGAAAAGATCATTTATAGTCACTCATGCCTAGAAAAGCCTTATTACTCGGTTTAAATGCCTTTATAATCCCATTATTGAATTTGTTTTGAATTTTTTTTACATTTTATGATTAAAACAGATTGTAATTGATTGTTTGCCTCGGGAAACATGGAGAGAAAGCCATTCATTATCAAGAAAAGATCATTTATAGTCACTCATGCCTAGAAAAGCCTTATTACTTAGTTTAAATGCGTTTATAATCCCATTATTGAATTTATTTTGAATTGTTTTTACATTTTATGATTAAAACAGATTGTAATTGATTGTTTGCCTCGGGAAATATGGGGCGAAAGCCATCCATTGTCAAGAAAAGATCATTTATAGCCACTCATGCCTAGAAAAGCCTTATTACTCGGTTTAAATGCCTTTATAATCCCATTATTGAATTTATTTTGAATTGTTTTTACATTTTTTGATTAAAACAGATTGTAATTGATTGTTTGCCTCGGGAAATATGGAGCGAAAGCCATCCATTGTCAAGAAAAGATCATTTATAGTCACTCATGCCTAGAAAAGCCTTATTACTCGGTTTAAATGCCTTTATAATCCCATTATTGAATTTAATTTGAATTGTTTTTACATTTCTTGATTAAAACAGATTGTAATTGATTGTTTGCCTCGGGAAACATGGAGCGAAAGCCATCCATTGTCAAGAAAAGATCATTTATAGTCACTCATGCCTAGAAAAGCCTTATTACTCGGTTTAAATGCCTTTATAATCCCATTATTGAATTTAATTTGAATTGTTTTTACATTTCTTGATTAAAACAGATTGTAATTGATTGTTTGCCTCGGGAAACATGGAGCGAAAGCCTTCCATTGTCAAGAAAAGATCATTTATAGTCACTCATGCCTAGAAAAGCCTTATTACTCGGTTTAAATGCCTTTATAATCCCATTATTGAATTTAATTTGAATTGTTTTTACATTTCTTGATTAACACAGATTGTAATTGATTGTTTGCCTCGGGAAATATGGAGCGAAAGCCATCCATTGTCAAGAAAAGATCATTTATAGTCACTCATGCCTAGAAAAGCCTTATTACTCGGTTTAAATGCCTTTATAATCCCATTATTGAATTTGTTTTGAATTTTTTTTTAAATTTTTTGATTAAAACATATTGTAATTGATTGTTTGCCTCGGGAAACATGGAGCAAAACCCATCCATTGTCAAGAATAGATCATTTATAGTCACTTATGCCTAGAAAAGCCTTATTACTCGGTTTAAATGCTTTTATAATCCCATTATTGAAGTTATTTTGAATTGTTTTTACATTTTATGATTAAAACAGATTGTAATTGATTGTTTGCCTCGGGAAATATGGGGCGAAAGCCATCCATTGTCAAGAAAAGATCATTTATATTCACTCATGCCTAGAAAAGCCTTATTAGTCGGTTTAAATGCCTTTATAATCCCATTATTGAAGTTATTTTGAATTGTTTTTATCTTTTTTGATTAAAACAGATTGTAATTGATTGTTTTCCCTGGGAAACATGGAGCGAAAGCCATCCATTGTCAAGAAAAGTTCATTTATAGTCACTCATGCCTAAGAAAGCCTTAATACTCGTTTTAAATGCTTTTATAATCTCATAATTGAATTTAATTTGAATCTTTTTACATTTTTTGATTAAAACAGATTCTAATTGATTGTTTGCCTCGGGAAACGTGGAGGGAAAGCCATCCATTGTCAAGAAAAGATTATTTATAGTCACTCATGCCTAGAAAAGCCTTATTACTCGGTTTAAATGCCTTTATAACCCCATTATTGAATTTATTTTGAATTTTTTTTACATTTTTTGATTAAAACATACTGTAATTGATTGTTTGCCTTGGGAAACATGAGCAAAAGACATCCATTGTCAAGAATAGATCATTTATAGTCACTTATGCCTAGAAAAGCCTTATTACTCGGTTTAAATGCTTTTATAATCCCATTATTGAATTTATTTTGAATTGTTTTTACATTTTTTGATTAAAATAGATTGTAATTGATTGTTTGCCTCGGGAAACATGGAGCGAAAGCCTTCCATTGTCAAGAAAAGATCATTTATAGTCACTCATGCCTAGAAATGCCTTATTACTTAGTTTAAATGCCTTTATAATCCCATTATTTAATTTATTTTGAATTGTTTTTACATTTTTTGATTAAAACAGATTGTAATTGATTGTTTGCCTCGGGAAATATGGAGCGAAAGCCATCCATTGTCAAGAAAAGATCATTTATAGTCACTCATGCCTAGAAAAGCCTTATTACTCGGTTTAAATGCCTTTATAATCCCATTATTGAATTTATTTTGAATTTTTTTTACATTTTTTGATTAAAACATACTGTAATTGATTGTTTGCCTTGGGAAACACGAGCAAAAGACATCCATTGTCAAGAATAGATCATTTATAGTCACTTATGCCTAGAAAAGCCTTATTACTCGGTTTAAATGCTTTTATAATCCCATTATTGAATTTATTTTGAATTGTTTTTACATTTTTTGATTAAAATAGATTGTAATTGATTGTTTGCCTCGGGAAACATGGAGCGAAAGCCTTCCATTGTCAAGAAAAGATCATTTATAGTCACTCATGCCTAGAAAAGCCTTATTACTCGGTTTAAATGCCTTTATAATCCCATTATCAAATTTATTTTGAATTTATTTTACAATTTTCGATTAAAACAGATTGTAATTGATTGTTTGCCTCGGGAAACATGGAGCGAAAGCCATCCATTATCAAGAAAAGATCATTTATAGCCACTCATGCCTAGAAAAGCCTTATTACTCGGTTTAAATGCCTTTATAATCCCATTATTGAATTTATTTTGAATTGTTTTTACATTTTTTGATTAAAACAGATTGTAATTGATTGTTTGCCTCGGGAAATATGGAGCGAAAGCCATCCATTGTCAAGAAAAGATCATTTATAGTCACTCATGCCTAGAAAAGCCTTATTACTCGGTTTAAATGCCTTTATAATCCCATTATTGAATTTAATTTGAATTGTTTTTACATTTCTTGATTAAAACAGATTGTAATTGATTGTTTGCCTCGGGAAACATGGAGCGAAAGCCATCCATTGTCAAGAAAAGATCATTTATAGTCACTCATGCCTAGAAAAGCCTTATTACTCGGTTTAAATGCCTTTATAATCCCATTATTGAATTTAATTTGAATTGTTTTTACATTTCTTGATTAAAACAGATTGTAATTGATTGTTTGCCTCGGGAAACATGGAGCGAAAGTCTTCCATTGTCAAGAAAAGATCATTTATAGACACTCATGCCTAGAAAAGCCTTATTACTCGGTTTAAATGCCTTTATAATCCCATTATTGAATTTAATTTGAATTGTTTTTACATTTCTTGATTAAAACAGATTGTAATTGATTGTTTGCCTCGGGAAATATGGAGCGAAAGCCATCCATTGTCAAGAAAAGATCATTTATAGTCACTCATGCCTAGAAAAGCCTTATTACTCGGTTTAAATGCCTTTATAATCCCATTATTGAATTTGTTTTGAATTTTTTTTTAAATTTTTTGATTAAAACATATTGTAATTGATTGTTTGCCTCGGGAAACATGGAGCAAAACCCATCCATTGTCAAGAATAGATCATTTATAGTCACTTATGCCTAGAAAAGCCTTATTACTCGGTTTAAATGCTTTTATAATCCCATTATTGAAGTTATTTTGAATTGTTTTTACATTTTATGATTAAAACAGATTGTAATTGATTGTTTGCCTCGGGAAACATGGAGAGAAAGCCATTCATTATCAAGAAAAGATCATTTATAGTCACTCATGCCTAGAAAAGCCTTATTACTTAGTTTAAATGCGTTTATAATCCCATTATTGAATTTATTTTGAATTGTTTTTACATTTTATGATTAAAACAGATTGTAATTGATTGTTTGCCTCGGGAAATATGGGGCGAAAGCCATCCATTGTCAAGAAAAGATCATTTATAGTCACTCATGCCTAGAAAAGCCTTATTACTCGGTTTAAATGCCTTTATAATCCCATTATTGAATTTATTTTGAATTGTTTTTACATTTTTTTGATTAAAACATATTGTAATTGATTGTTTGCCTCCGGAAATATGGAGGGAAAGCCATCCATCGTCAAGAAAAGATCATTTATAGTCACTCATGCCTAGAAAAGCCTTATTACTCGGTTTAAATGCCTTTATAATCCCATTATTGAATTTATTTTGAATTGTTTTTACATTTTTTGATTAAAACAGATTGTAATTGATTGTTTGCCTCGGGAAACATGGAGCGAAAGCCATCCATTGTCAAGAAAAGATCATTTATAGTCACTCATGCCTAGAAAAGCCTTATTACTCGGTTTAAATGCCTTTATAATCCCATTATTGAATTTGTTTTGAATTTTTTTTTAAATTTTTTGATTAAAACATATTGTAATTGATTGTTTGCCTCGGGAAACATGGAGCAAAACCCATCCATTGTCAAGAATAGATCATTTATAGTCACTTATGCCTAGAAAAGCCTTATTTCTCGGTTTAAATGCTTTTATAATCCCATTATTGAAGTTATTTTGAATTGTTTTTACATTTTATGATTAAAACAGATTGTAATTGATTGTTTGCCTCGGGAAACATGGAGAGAAAGCCATTCATTATCAAGAAAAGATCATTTATAGTCACTCATGCCTAGAAAAGCCTTATTACTTAGTTTAAATGCGTTTATAATCCCATTATTGAATTTATTTTGAATTGTTTTTACATTTTATGATTAAAACAGATTGTAATTGATTGTTTGCCTCGGGAAATATGGGGCGAAAGCCATCCATTGTCAAGAAAAGATCATTTATAGTCACTCATGCCTAGAAAAGCCTTATTACTCGGTTTAAATGCCTTTATAATCCCATTATTGAATTTATTTTGAATTGTTTTTACATTTTTTTGATTAAAACATATTGTAATTGATTGTTTGCCTCCGGAAATATGGAGGGAAAGCCATCCATCGTCAAGAAAAGATCATTTATAGTCACTCATGCCTAGAAAAGCCTTATTACTCGGTTTAAATGCCTTTATAATCCCATTATTGAATTTATTTTGAATTGTTTTTACATTTTTTGATTAAAACAGATTGTAATTGATTGTTTGCCTCGGGAAACATGGAGCGAAAGCCATCCATTGTCAAGAAAAGATCATTTATAGTCACTCATGCCTAGAAAAGCCTTATTACTCGGTTTAAATGCCTTTATAATCTCATTATTGAATTTGTTTTGAATTTTTTTTTAAATTTTTTGATTAAAACATATTGTAATTGATTGTTTGCCTCGGGAAATATGGAGCAAAACCCATCCATTGTCAAGAATAGATCATTTATAGTCACTTATGCCTAGAAAAGCCTTATTACTCGGTTTAAATGCTTTTATAATCCCATTATTGAAGTTATTTTGAATTGTTTTTACATTTTATGATTAAAACAGATTGTAATTGATTGTTTGCCTCGGGAAACATGGAGAGAAAGCCATTCATTATCAAGAAAAGATCATTTATAGTCACTCATGCCTAGAAAAGCCTTATTACTTAGTTTAAATGCGTTTATAATCCCATTATTGAATTTATTTTGAATTGTTTTTACATTTTTTGATTAAAACAGATTGTAATTGATTGTTTGCCTCGGGAAACATGGAGCGAAAGCCATCCATTGTCAAGAAAAGATCATTTATAGTCACTCATGCCTAGAAAAGCCTTATTACTCGGTTTAAATGCCTTTATAATCCCATTATTGAATTTGTTTTGAATTTTTTTTTAAATTTTTTGATTAAAACATATTGTAATTGATTGTTTGCCTCGGGAAACATGGAGCGAAAGCCATCCATTGTCAAGAAAAGATCATTTACAGTCACTCATGCCTAGAAAAGCCTTATTACTCGGTTTAAATGCCTTTATAATCCCATTATTGAATTTGTTTTGAATTTTTTTTTAAATTTTTTGATTAAAACATATTGTAATTGATTGTTTGCCTCGGGAAACATGGAGCAAAACCCATCCATTGTCAAAAATAGATCATTTATAGTCACTTATGCCTAGAAAAGCCTTATTACTTAGTTTAAATGCGTTTATAATCCCATTATTGAATTTATTTTGAATTGTTTTTACATTTTATGATTAAAACAGATTGTAATTGATTGTTTGCCTCGGGAAATATGGGGCGAAAGCCATCCATTGTCAAGAAAAGATCATTTATAGTCACTCATGCCTAGAAAAGCCTTATTACTCGGTTTAAATGCCTTTATAATCCCATTATTGAATTTGTTTTGAATTTTTTTTTAAATTTTTTGATTAAAACATATTGTAATTGATTGTTTGCCTCGGGAAACATGGAGCAAAACCCATCCATTGTCAAGAATAGATCATTTATAGTCACTTATGCCTAGAAAAGCCTTATTTCTCGGTTTAAATGCTTTTATAATCCCATTATTGAAGTTATTTTGAATTGTTTTTACATTTTATGATTAAAACAGATTGTAATTGATTGTTTGCCTCGGGAAACATGGAGAGAAAGCCATTCATTATCAAGAAAAGATCATTTATAGTCACTCATGCCTAGAAAAGCCTTATTACTTAGTTTAAATGCGTTTATAATCCCATTATTGAATTTATTTTGAATTGTTTTTACATTTTATGATTAAAACAGATTGTAATTGATTGTTTGCCTCGGGAAATATGGGGCGAAAGCCATCCATTGTCAAGAAAAGATCATTTATAGCCACTCATGCCTAGAAAAGCCTTATTACTCGGTTTAAATGCCTTTATAATCCCATTATTGAATTTATTTTGAATTGTTTTTACATTTTTTGATTAAAACAGATTGTAATTGATTGTTTGCCTCGGGAAATATGGAGCAAAAGCCATCCATTGTCAAGAAAAGATCATTTATAGTCACTCATGCCTAGAAAAGCCTTATTACTCGGTTTAAATGCCTTTATAATCCCATTATTGAATTTAATTTGAATTGTTTTTACATTTCTTGATTAAAACAGATTGTAATTGATTGTTTGCCTCGGGAAACATGGAGCGAAAGCCATCCATTGTCAAGAAAAGATCATTTATAGTCACTCATGCCTAGAAAAGCCTTATTACTCGGTTTAAATGCCTTTATAATCCCATTATTGAATTTAATTTGAATTGTTTTTACATTTCTTGATTAAAACAGATTGTAATTGATTGTTTGCCTCGGGAAACATGGAGCGAAAGTCTTCCATTGTCAAGAAAAGATCATTTATAGACACTCATGCCTAGAAAAGCCTTATTACTCGGTTTAAATGCCTTTATAATCCCATTATTGAATTTAATTTGAATTGTTTTTACATTTCTTGATTAAAACAGATTGTAATTGATTGTTTGCCTCGGGAAATATGGAGCGAATGCCATCCATTGTCAAGAAAAGATCATTTATAGTCACTCATGCCTAGAAAAGCCTTATTACTCGGTTTAAATGCCTTTATAATCCCATTATTGAATTTGTTTTGAATTTTTTTTTAAATTTTTTGATTAAAACATATTGTAATTGATTGTTTGCCTCGGGAAACATGGAGCAAAACCCATCCATTGTCAAGAATAGATCATTTATAGTCACTTATGCCTAGAAAAGCCTTATTACTCGGTTTAAATGCTTTTATAATCCCATTATTGAAGTTATTTTGAATTGTTTTTACATTTTATGATTAAAACAGATTGTAATTGATTGTTTGCCTCGGGAAATATGGGGCGAAAGCCATCCATTGTCAAGAAAAGATCATTTATATTCACTCATGCCTAGAAAAGCCTTATTACTCGGTTTAAATGCCTTTATAATCCCATTATTGAATTTCTTTTGAATTGTTTTTACATTTTTTGATTAAAACAGATTCTAATTGATTGTTTGCCTCGGGAAACATGGAGCGAAAGCCATCCATTGTCAAGAAAAGATCATTTATAGTCACTCATGCCTAGAAAAGCCTTATTACTCGGTTTAAATGCCTTTATAATCCCATTATTGAATTTGTTTTGAATTTTTTTTACATTTTTTGATTAAAACAGATTGTAATTGATTGTTTGCCTCGGGAAACATGGAGCGAAAGCCATCCATTGTCAAGAAAAGATCATTTATAGTCACTCATGCCTAGAAAAGCCTTATTACTCGGTTTAAATGCCTTTATAATCCCATTATTGAATTTGTTTTGAATTTTTTTTTAAATTTTTTGATTAAAACATATTGTAATTGATTGTTTGCCTCGGGAAACATGGAGCAAAACCCATCCATTGTCAAGAATAGATCATTTATAGTCACTTATGCCTAGAAAAGCCTTATTTCTCGGTTTAAATGCTTTTATAATCCCATTATTGAAGTTATTTTGAATTGTTTTTACATTTTATGATTAAAACAGATTGTAATTGATTGTTTGCCTCGGGAAACATGGAGAGAAAGCCATTCATTATCAAGAAAAGATCATTTATAGTCACTCATGCCTAGAAAAGCCTTATTACTTAGTTTAAATGCGTTTATAATCCCATTATTGAATTTATTTTGAATTGTTTTTACATTTTATGATTAAAACAGATTGTAATTGATTGTTTGCCTCGGGAAATATGGGGCGAAAGCCATCCATTGTCAAGAAAAGATCATTTATAGTCACTCATGCCTAGAAAAGCCTTATTACTCGGTTTAAATGCCTTTATAATCCCATTATTGAATTTATTTTGAATTGTTTTTACATTTTTTTGATTAAAACATATTGTAATTGATTGTTTGCCTCCGGAAATATGGAGGGAAAGCCATCCATTGTCAAGAAAAGATCATTTATAGTCACTCATGCCTAGAAAAGCCTTATTACTCGGTTTAAATGCCTTTATAATCCCATTATTGAATTTATTTTGAATTGTTTTTACATTTTTTGATTAAAACAGATTGTAATTGATTGTTTGCCTCGGGAAACATGGAGCGAAAGCCATCCATTGTCAAGAAAAGATCATTTATAGTCACTCATGCCTAGAAAAGCCTTATTACTCGGTTTAAATGCCTTTATAATCTCATTATTGAATTTGTTTTGAATTTTTTTTTAAATTTTTTGATTAAAACATATTGTAATTGATTGTTTGCCTCGGGAAATATGGAGCAAAACCCATCCATTGTCAAGAATAGATCATTTATAGTCACTTATGCCTAGAAAAGCCTTATTACTCGGTTTAAATGCTTTTATAATCCCATTATTGAAGTTATTTTGAATTGTTTTTACATTTTAAGATTAAAACAGATTGTAATTGATTGTTTGCCTCGGGAAACATGGAGAGAAAGCCATTCATTATCAAGAAAAGATCATTTATAGTCACTCATGCCTAGAAAAGCCTTATTACTTAGTTTAAATGCGTTTATAATCCCATTATTGAATTTATTTTGAATTGTTTTTACATTTTTTGATTAAAACAGATTGTAATTGATTGTTTGCCTCGGGAAACATGGAGCGAAAGCCATCCATTGTCAAGAAAAGATCATTTATAGTCACTCATGCCTAGAAAAGCCTTATTACTCGATTTAAATGCCTTTATAATCCCATTATTGAATTTATTTTGAATTGTTTTTACATTTTTTGATTAAAACAGATTGTAATTGATTGTTTGCCTCGGGAAACATGGAGCGAAAGCCATCCATTGTCAAGAAAAGATCATTTATAGTCACTCATGCCTAGAAAAGCCTTATTACTCGGTTTAAATGCCTTTATAATCCCATTATTGAATTTGTTTTGAATTTTTTTTTAAATTTTTTGATTAAAACATATTGTAATTGATTGTTTGCCTCGGGAAACATGGAGCAAAACCCATCCATTGTCAAGAATAGATCATTTATAGTCACTTATGCCTAGAAAAGCCTTATTTCTCGGTTTAAATGCTTTTATAATCCCATTATTGAAGTTATTTTGAATTGTTTTTACATTTTATGATTAAAACAGATTGTAATTGATTGTTTGCCTCGGGAAACATGGAGAGAAAGCCATTCATTATCAAGAAAAGATCATTTATAGTCACTCATGCCTAGAAAAGCCTTATTACTTAGTTTAAATGCGTTTATAATCCCATTATTGAATTTATTTTGAATTGTTTTTACATTTTATGATTAAAACAGATTGTAATTGATTGTTTGCCTCGGGAAATATGGGGCGAAAGCCATCCATTGTCAAGAAAAGATCATTTATAGTCACTCATGCCTAGAAAAGCCTTATTACTCGGTTTAAATGCCTTTATAATCCCATTATTGAATTTATTTTGAATTGTTTTTACATTTTTTTGATTAAAACATATTGTAATTGATTGTTTGCCTCCGGAAATATGGAGGGAAACCCATCCATCGTCAAGAAAAGATCATTTATAGTCACTCATGCCTAGAAAAGCCTTATTACTCGGTTTAAATGCCTTTATAATCCCATTATTGAATTTATTTTGAATTGTTTTTACATTTTTTGATTAAAACAGATTGTAATTGATTGTTTGCCTCGGGAAACATGGAGCGAAAGCCATCCATTGTCAAGAAAAGATCATTTATAGTCACTCATGCCTAGAAAAGCCTTATTACTCGGTTTAAATGCCTTTATAATCTCATTATTGAATTTGTTTTGAATTTTTTTTTAAATTTTTTGATTAAAACATATTGTAATTGATTGTTTGCCTCGGGAAATATGGAGCAAAACCCATCCATTGTCAAGAATAGATCATTTATAGTCACTTATGCCTAGAAAAGCCTTATTACTCGGTTTAAATGCTTTTATAATCCCATTATTGAAGTTATTTTGAATTGTTTTTACATTTTATGATTAAAACAGATTGTAATTGATTGTTTGCCTCGGGAAACATGGAGAGAAAGCCATTCATTATCAAGAAAAGATCATTTATAGTCACTCATGCCTAGAAAAGCCTTATTACTTAGTTTAAATGCGTTTATAATCCCATTATTGAATTTATTTTGAATTGTTTTTACATTTTTTGATTAAAACAGATTGTAATTGATTGTTTGCCTCGGGAAACATGGAGCGAAAGCCATCCATTGTCAAGAAAAGATCATTTATAGTCACTCATGCCTAGAAAAGCCTTATTACTCGGTTTAAATGCCTTTATAATCCCATTATTGAATTTGTTTTGAATTTTTTTTTAAATTTTTTGATTAAAACATATTGTAATTGATTGTTTGCCTCGGGAAACATGGAGCGAAAGCCATCCATTGTCAAGAAAAGATCATTTACAGTCACTCATGCCTAGAAAAGCCTTATTACTCGGTTTAAATGCCTTTATAATCCCATTATTGAATTTGTTTTGAATTTTTTTTTAAATTTTTTGATTAAAACATATTGTAATTGATTGTTTGCCTCGGGAAACATGGAGCAAAACCCATCCATTGTCAAAAATAGATCATTTATAGTCACTTATGCCTAGAAAAGCCTTATTACTTAGTTTAAATGCGTTTATAATCCCATTATTGAATTTATTTTGAATTGTTTTTACATTTTATGATTAAAACAGATTGTAATTGATTGTTTGCCTCGGGAAATATGGGGCGAAAGCCATCCATTGTCAAGAAAAGATCATTTATAGTCACTCATGCCTAGAAAAGCCTTATTACTCGGTTTAAATGCCTTTATAATCCCATTATTGAATTTGTTTTGAATTTTTTTTTAAATTTTTTGATTAAAACATATTGTAATTGATTGTTTGCCTCGGGAAACATGGAGCAAAACCCATCCATTGTCAAGAATAGATCATTTATAGTCACTTATGCCTAGAAAAGCCTTATTTCTCGGTTTAAATGCTTTTATAATCCCATTATTGAAGTTATTTTGAATTGTTTTTACATTTTATGATTAAAACAGATTGTAATTGATTGTTTGCCTCGGGAAACATGGAGAGAAAGCCATTCATTATCAAGAAATGATCATTTATAGTCACTCATGCCTAGAAAAGCCTTATTACTTAGTTTAAATGCGTTTATAATCCCATTATTGAATTTATTTTGAATTGTTTTTACATTTTATGATTAAAACAGATTGTAATTGATTGTTTGCCTCGGGAAATATGGGGCGAAAGCCATCCATTGTCAAGAAAAGATCATTTATAGCCACTCATGCCTAGAAAAGCCTTATTACTCGGTTTAAATGCCTTTATAATCCCATTATTGAATTTATTTTGAATTGTTTTTACATTTTTTGATTAAAACAGATTGTAATTGATTGTTTGCCTCGGGAAATATGGAGCGAAAGCCATCCATTGTCAAGAAAAGATCATTTATAGTCACTCATGCCTAGAAAAGCCTTATTACTCGGTTTAAATGCCTTTATAATCCCATTATTGAATTTAATTTGAATTGTTTTTACATTTCTTGATTAAAACAGATTGTAATTGATTGTTTGCCTCGGGAAACATGGAGCGAAAGCCATCCATTGTCAAGAAAAGATCATTTATAGTCACTCATGCCTAGAAAAGCCTTATTACTCGGTTTAAATGCCTTTATAATCCCATTATTGAATTTAATTTGAATTGTTTTTACATTTCTTGATTAAAACAGATTGTAATTGATTGTTTGCCTCGGGAAACATGGAGCGAAAGTCTTCCATTGTCAAGAAAAGATCATTTATAGACACTCATGCCTAGAAAAGCCTTATTACTCGGTTTAAATGCCTTTATAATCCCATTATTGAATTTAATTTGAATTGTTTTTACATTTCTTGATTAAAACAGATTGTAATTGATTGTTTGCCTCGGGAAATATGGAGCGAAAGCCATCCATTGTCAAGAAAAGATCATTTATAGTCACTCATGCCTAGAAAAGCCTTATTACTCGGTTTAAATGCCTTTATAATCCCATTATTGAATTTGTTTTGAATTTTTTTTTAAATTTTTTGATTAAAACATATTGTAATTGATTGTTTGCCTCGGGAAACATGGAGCAAAACCCATCCATTGTCAAGAATAGATCATTTATAGTCACTTATGCCTAGAAAAGCCTTATTACTCGGTTTAAATGCTTTTATAATCCCATTATTGAAGTTATTTTGAATTGTTTTTACATTTTATGATTAAAACAGATTGTAATTGATTGTTTGCCTCGGGAAATATGGGGCGAAAGCCATCCATTGTCAAGAAAAGATCATTTATATTCACTCATGCCTAGAAAAGCCTTATTACTCGGTTTAAATGCCTTTATAATCCCATTATTGAATTTCTTTTGAATTGTTTTTACATTTTTTGATTAAAACAGATTCTAATTGATTGTTTGCCTCGGGAAACATGGAGCGAAAGCCATCCATTGTCAAGAAAAGATCATTTATAGTCACTCATGCCTAGAAAAGCCTTATTACTCGGTTTAAATGCCTTTATAATCCCATTATTGAATTTGTTTTGAATTTTTTTTACATTTTTTGATTAAAACAGATTGTAATTGATTGTTTGCCTCGGGAAACATGGAGCGAAAGCCATCCATTGTCAAGAAAAGATCATTTATAGTCACTCATGCCTAGAAAAGCCTTATTACTCGGTTTAAATGCCTTTATAATCCCATTATTGAATTTGTTTTGAATTTTTTTTTAAATTTTTTGATTAAAACATATTGTAATTGATTGTTTGCCTCGGGAAACATGGAGCAAAACCCATCCATTGTCAAGAATAGATCATTTATAGTCACTTATGCCTAGAAAAGCCTTATTTCTCGGTTTAAATGCTTGTATAATCCCATTATTGAAGTTATTTTGAATTGTTTTTACATTTTATGATTAAAACAGATTGTAATTGATTGTTTGCCTCGGGAAACATGGAGAGAAAGCCATTCATTATCAAGAAAAGATCATTTATAGTCACTCATGCCTAGAAAAGCCTTATTACTTAGTTTAAATGCGTTTATAATCCCATTATTGAATTTATTTTGAATTGTTTTTACATTTTATGATTAAAACAGATTGTAATTGATTGTTTGCCTCGGGAAATATGGGGCGAAAGCCATCCATTGTCAAGAAAAGATCATTTATAGTCACTCATGCCTAGAAAAGCCTTATTACTCGGTTTAAATGCCTTTATAATCCCATTATTGAATTTATTTTGAATTGTTTTTACATTTTTTTGATTAAAACATATTGTAATTGATTGTTTGCCTCCGGAAATATGGAGGGAAAGCCATCCATTGTCAAGAAAAGATCATTTATAGTCACTCATGCCTAGAAAAGCCTTATTACTCGGTTTAAATGCCTTTATAATCCCATTATTGAATTTATTTTGAATTGTTTTTACATTTTTTGATTAAAACATATTGTAATTGATTGTTTGCCTCGGGAAACATGGAGCGAAAGCCATCCATTGTCAAGAAAAGATCATTTATAGTCACTCATGCCTAGAAAAGCCTTATTACTCGATTTAAATGCCTTTATAATCCCATTATTGAATTTATTTTGAATTGTTTTTACATTTTTTGATTAAAACAGATTGTAATTGATTGTTT
Source organism: Theobroma cacao (assembly GCF_053813885.1). Taxonomy (NCBI): domain Eukaryota; kingdom Viridiplantae; phylum Streptophyta; class Magnoliopsida; order Malvales; family Malvaceae; genus Theobroma; species Theobroma cacao. Next base: position 26,656,495 of record NC_142645.1, on the reverse strand, counting down.
GCCTCGGGAAACATGGAGCGAAAGCCATCCATTGTCAAGAAAAGATCATTTATAGTCACTCATGCCTAGAAAAGCCTTATTACTCGGTTTAAATGCCTTTATAATCCCATTATTGAATTTGTTTTGAATTTTTTTTTAAATTTTTTGATTAAAACATATTGTAATTGATTGTTTGCCTCGGGAAACATGGAGCAAAACCCATCCATTGTCAAGAATAGATCATTTATAGTCACTTATGCCTAGAAAAGCCTTATTACTCGGTTTAAATGCTTTTATAATCCCATTATTGAAGTTATTTTGAATTGTTTTTACATTTTATGATTAAAACAAATTGTAATTGATTGTTTGCCTCGGGAAACATGGAGAGAAAGCCATTCATTATCAAGAAAAGATCATTTATAGTCACTCATGCCTAGAAAAGCCTTATTACTTAGTTTAAATGCGTTTATAATCCCATTATTGAATTTATTTTGAATTGTTTTTACATTTTTTGATTAAAACAGATTGTAATTGATTGTTTGCCTCGGGAAACATGGAGCGAAAGCCATCCATTGTCAAGAAAAGATCATTTATAGTCACTCATGCCTAGAAAAGCCTTATTACTCGGTTTAAATGCCTTTATAATCCCATTATTGAATTTGTTTTGAATTTTTTTTTAAATTTTTTGATTAAAACATATTGTAATTGATTGTTTGCCTCGGGAAACATGGAGCGAAAGCCATCCATTGTCAAGAAAAGATCATTTACAGTCACTCATGCCTAGAAAAGCCTTATTACTCGGTTTAAATGCCTTTATAATCCCATTATTGAATTTGTTTTGAATTTTTTTTTAAATTTTTTGATTAAAACATATTGTAATTGATTGTTTGCCTCGGGAAACATGGAGCAAAACCCATCCATTGTCAAAAATAGATCATTTATAGTCACTTATGCCTAGAAAAGCCTTATTACTTAGTTTAAATGCGTTTATAATCCCATTATTGAATTTATTTTGAATTGTTTTTACATTTTATGATTAAAACAGATTGTAATTAATTGTTTGCCTCGGGAAATATGGGGCGAAAGCCATCCATTGTCAAGAAAAGATCATTTATAGTCACTCATGCCTAGAAAAGCCTTATTACTCGGTTTAAATGCCTTTATAATCCCATTATTGAATTTGTTTTGAATTTTTTTTTAAATTTTTTGATTAAAACATATTGTAATTGATTGTTTGCCTCGGGAAACATGGAGCAAAACCCATCCATTGTCAAGAATAGATCATTTATAGTCACTTATGCCTAGAAAAGCCTTATTTCTCGGTTTAAATGCCTTTATAATCCCATTATCGAATTTATTTTAAATTGTTTTTACATTTTTTGATTAAAACATATTGTAATTGATTGTTTGCCTCGGAAAACATGGAGAGAAAGCCATTCATTATCAAGAAAAGATCATTTATAGTCACTCATGCCTAGAAAAGCCTTATTACTTAGTTTAAATGCGTTTATAATCCCATTATTGAATTTATTTTGAATTGTTTTTACATTTTATGATTAAAACAGATTGTAATTGATTGTTTGCCTCGGGAAATATGGGGCGAAAGCCATCCATTGTCAAGAAAAGATCATTTATAGTCACTCATGCCTAGAAAAGCCTTATTACTCGGTTTAAATGCCTTTATAATCCCATTATTGAATTTATTTTGAATTGTTTTTACATTTTTTGATTAAAACATATTGTAATTGATTGTTTGCCTCCGGAAATATGGAGGGAAAGCCATCCATTGTCAAGAAAAGATCATTTATAGTCACTCATGCCTAGAAAAGCCTTATTACTCGGTTTAAATGCCTTTATAATCCCATTATTGAATTTATTTTGAATTGTTTTTACATTTTTTGATTAAAACATATTGTAATTGATTGTTTGCCTCGGGAAACAGGGAGCGAATGCCATCCATTGTCAAGAAAAGATCATTTATAGTCACTCATGCCTAGAAAAGCCTTATTACTCGGTTTAAATGCCTTTATAATCCCATTATTGAATTTGTTTTGAATTTTTTTTTAAATTTTTTGATTAAAACATATTGTAATTGATTGTTTGCCTCGGGAAACATGGAGCGAAAGCCATCCATTGTCAAGAAAAGATCATTTACAGTCACTCATGCCTAGAAAAGCCTTATTACTCGGTTTAAATGCCTTTATAATCCCATTATTGAATTTGTTTTGAATTTTTTTTACATTTTTTGATTAAAACAGATTGTAATTGATTGTTTGCCTCGGGAAACATGGAGCGAAAGCCATCCATTGTCAAGAAAAGATCATTTATAGTCACTCATGCCTAGAAAAGCCTTATTACTCGGTTTAAATGCCTTTATAATCCCATTATTGAATTTGTTTTGAATTTTTTTTTAAATTTTTTGATTAAAACATATTGTAATTGATTGTTTGCCTCGGGAAACATGGAGCAAAACCCATCCATTGTCAAGAATAGATCATTTATAGTCACTTATGCCTAGAAAAGCCTTATTTCTCGGTTTAAATGCTTTTATAATCCCATTATTGAAGTTATTTTGAATTGTTTTTACATTTTATGATTAAAACAGATTGTAATTGATTGTTTGCCTCGGGAAACATGGAGCGAAAGCCATCCATTGTCAAGAAAAGATCATTTATAGTCACTCATGCCTAGAAAAGCCTTATTACTCGGTTTAAATGCCTTTATAATCCCATTATTGAATTTGTTTTGAATTTTTTTTTCAATTTTTTGATTAAAACATATTGTAATTGATTGTTTGCCTCGGGAAACATGGAGCAAAACCCATCCATTGTCAAGAATATATCATTTATAGTCACTTATGCCTAGAAAAGCCTTATTACTCGGTTTAAATGCCTTTATAATCCCATTATTGAATTTATTTTGAATTGTTTTTACATTTTTTGATTAAAACAGATTGTAATTGATTGTTTGCCTCGGGAAACATGGAGCGAAAGCCATCCATTGTCAAGAAAAGATCATTTATAGTCACTCATGCCTAGAAAAGCCTTATTACTCGGTTTAAATGCCTTTATAATCCCATTATTGAAGTTATTTTGAATTGTTTTTACATTTTATGATTAAAACAGATTGTAATTGATTGTTTGCCTCGGGAAACATGGAGAGAAAGCCATTCATTATCAAGAAAAGATCATTTATAGTCACTCATACCTAGAAAAGCCTTATTACTTAGTTTAAATGCGTTTATAATCCCATTATTGAATTTATTTTCAATTGTTTTTACATTTTATGATTAAAACAGATTGTAATTGATTGTTTGCCTCGGGAAAGATGGGGCGAAAGCCATCCATTGTCAAGAAAAGATCATTTATAGTCACTCATGCCTAGAAAAGCCTTATTACTCGGTTTAAATGCCTTTATAATCCCATTATTGAATTTATTTTGAATTGTTTTTACATTTTTTTGATTAAAACATATTGTAATTGATTGTTTGCCTCCGGAAATATGGAGGGAAAGCCATCCATTGTCAAGAAAAGATCATTTATAGTCACTCATGCCTAGAAAAGCCTTATTACTCGGTTTAAATGCCTTTATAATCCCATTATTGAATTTATTTTGAATTGTTTTTACATTTTTTGATTAAAACAGATTGTAATTGATTGTTTGCCTCGGGAAACATGGAGCGAAAGCCATCCATTGTCAAGAAAAGATCATTTATAGTCACTCATGCCTAGAAAAGCCTTATTACTCGGTTTAAATGCCTTTATAATCCCATTATTGAATTTATTTTGAATTGTTTTTACATTTTTTGATTAAAACAGATTGTTATTGATTGTTTGCCTCGGGAAACATGGAGCGAAAGCCATCCATTGTCAAGAAAAGATCATTTATAGTCACTCATGCCTAGAAAAGCCTTATTACTCGGTTTAAATGCCTTTATAATCCCATTATTGAAGTTATTTTGAATTGTTTTTACATTTTTTGATTAAAACATATTGTAATTGATTGTTTGCCTCAGGAAACATGGAGCGAAAGCCATCCATTGTCAAGAAAAGATCATTTATAGTCACTCATGCCTAGAAAAGCCTTATTACTCGGTTTAAATGCCTTTATAATCCCATTATTGAATTTATTTTGAATTGTTTTTACATTTTTTGATTAAAACAGATTGTAATTGATTGTTTTCCTCGGGAAACATGGAGCGAAAGCCATCCATTGTCAAGAAAAGATCATTTATAGTCACTCATGCCTAGAAAAGCCTTATTACTCGGTTTAAATGCCTTTATAATCCCATTATTGAATTTATTTTGAATTGTTTTTACATTTTTTGATTAAAACATATTGTAATTGATTGTTTGCCTCAGGAAACATGGAGCGAAAGCCATCCATTGTCAAGAAAAGATCATTTATAGTCACTCATGCCTAGAAAAGCCTTATTACTTAGTTTAAATGCGTTTATAATCCCATTATTGAATTTATTTTGAATTGTTTTTACATTTTTTGATTAAAACAGATTGTAATTGATTGTTTGCCTCGGGAAACATGGAGAGAAAGCCATTCATTATCAAGAAAAGATCATTTATAGTCACTCATACCTAGAAAAGCCTTATTACTTAGTTTAAATGCGTTTATAATCCCATTATTGAATTTATTTTGAATTGTTTTTACATTTTTTGATTAAAACAGATTGTAATTGATTGTTTGCCTCGGGAAACATGGAGAGAAAGCCATTCATTATCAAGAAAAGATCATTTATAGTCACTCATACCTAGAAAAGCCTTATTACTTAGTTTAAATGCGTTTATAATCCCATTATTGAAATTATTTTGAATTGTTTTTACATTTTTTGATTAAAACAGATTGTAATTGATTGTTTGCCTCGGGAAACATGGATAGAAAGCCATTCATTATCAAGAAAAGATCATTTATAGTCACTCATGCCTAGAAAAGCCTTATTACTTAGTTTAAATGCGTTTATAATCCCATTATTGAATTTATTTTGAATTGTTTTTACATTTTATGATTAAAACAGATTGTAATTGATTGTTTGCCTCGGGAAATATGGGGCGAAAGCCATCCATTGTCAAGAAAAGATCATTTATAGTCACTCATGCCTAGAAAAGCCTTATTACTTAGTTTAAATGCGTTTATAATCCCATTATTGAATTTATTTTGAATTGTTTTTACATTTTTTGATTAAAACAGATTGTAATTGATTGTTTGCCTCGGGAAACATGGAGCGAAAGCCATCCATTGTCAAGAAAAGATCATTTATAGTCACTCATGCCTAGAAAAGCCTTATTACTTAGTTTAAATGCGTTTATAATCCCATTATTGAATTTATTTTGAATTGTTTTTACATTTTTTGATTAAAACAGATTGTAATTGATTGTTTGCCTCGGGAAACATGGAGAGAAAGCCATTCATTATCAAGAAAAGATCATTTATAGTCACTCATACCTAGAAAAGCCTTATTACTTAGTTTAAATGCGTTTATAATCCCATTATTGAATTTATTTTGAATTGTTTTTATATTTTTTGATTAAAACAGATTGTAATTGATTGTTTGCCTCGGGAAACATGGATAGAAAGCCATTCATTATCAAGAAAAGATCATTTATAGTCACTCATGCCTAGAAAAGCCTTATTACTTAGTTTAAATGCGTTTATAATCCCATTATTGAATTTATTTTGAATTGTTTTTACATTTTATGATTAAAACAGATTGTAATTGATTGTTTGCCTCGGGAAATATGGGGCGAAAGCCATCCATTGTCAAGAAAAGATCATTTATAGTCACTCATGCCTAGAAAAGCCTTATTACTTAGTTTAAATGCGTTTATAATCCCATTATTGAATTTATTTTGAATTGTTTTTACATTTTTTGATTAAAACAGATTGTAATTGATTGTTTGCCTCGGGAAACATGGAGCGAAAGCCATCCATTGTCAAGAAAAGATCATTTATAGTCACTCATGCCCAGAAAAGCCTTATTACTCGGTTTAAATGCCTTTATAATCCCATTATTGAATTTGTTTTGAATTTTTTTTTAAATTTTTTGATTAAAACATATTGTAATTGATTGTTTGCCTCGGGAAACATGGAGCGAAAGCCATCCATTGTCAAGAAAAGATCATTTACAGTCACTCATGCCTAGAAAAGCCTTATTACTCGGTTTAAATGCCTTTATAATCCCATTATTGAATTTGTTTTGAATTTTTTTTTAAATTTTTTGATTAAAACATATTGTAATTGATTGTTTGCCTCGGGAAACATGGAGCAAAACCCATCCATTGTCAAAAATAGATCATTTATAGTCACTTATGCCTAGAAAAGCCTTATTACTCGGTTTAAATGCTTTTATAATCCCATTATTGAAGTTATTTTGAATTGTTTTTACATTTTATGATTAAAACAGATTGTAATTGATTGTTTGCCTCGGCAAACATGGAGCCAAAGCCATCCATTGTCAAGAAAAGATCATTTATAGTCACTCATGCCTAGAAAAGCCTTATTACTCGGTTTAAATGCCTTTATCATCCCATTATTGAATTTATTTTGAATTGTTTTTACATTTTTTGATTAAAACATATTGTAATTGATTGTTTGCCTCAGGAAACATGGAGCGAAAGCCATCCATTGTCAAGAAAAGATCATTTATAGTCACTCATGCCTTGAAAAGCCTTATTACTCGGTTTAAATGCCTTTATAATCCCATTATCGAATTTATTTTAAATTGTTTTTACATTTTTTGATTAAAACATATTGTAATTGATTGTTTGCCTCGGAAAACATGGAGCCAAACCCATCCATTGTCAAGAATAGATCATTTATAGTCACTTATGCCTAGAAAAGCCTTATTACTCGGTTTAAATGCTTTTATAATCCCATTACTGAATTTATTTTGAATTGTTTTTACATTTTTTTGATTAAAACATATTGTAATTGATTGTTTCCCTCGGGAAATATGGGGCGAAAGCCATCCATTGTCAAGAAATGATCATTTATATTCACTCATGCCTAGAAAAGCCTTATTACTCGGTTTAAATGCCTTTATAATCCCATTATTGAATTTCTTTTGAATTGTTTTTACATTTTTTGATTAAAACAGATTGTAATTGATTGTTTGCCTCGGGAAACATGGAGCGAAAGCCATCCATTGTCAAGAAAAGATCATTTATAGTCACTCATGCCTAGAAAAGCCTTATTACTCGGTTTAAATGCCTTTATAATCCCATTATTGAATTTGTTTTGAATTTTTTTTACATTTTTTGATTAAAACAGATTGTAATTGATTGTTTGCCTCGGGAAACATGGAGCGAAAGCCATCCATTGTCAAGAAAAGATCATTTATAGTCACTCATGCCTAGAAAAGCCTTATTACTCGGTTTAAATGCCTTTATAATCCCATTATTGAATTTATTTTGAATTGTTTTTACATTTTTTGATTAAAACAGATTGTAATTGATTGTTTGCCTCGGGAAACATGGAGCGAAAGCCATCCATTGTCAAGAAAAGATCATTTATAGTCACTCATGCCTAGAAAAGCCTTATTACTCGGTTTAAATGCCTTTATAATCCCATTATTGAAGTTATTTTGAATTGTTTTTACATTTTTTGATTAAAACATATTGTAATTGATTGTTTGCCTCAGGAAACATGGAGCGAAAGCCATCCATTGTCAAGAAAAGATCATTTATAGTCACTCATGCCTAGAAAAGCCTTATTACTCGGTTTAAATGCCTTTATAATCCCATTATTGAATTTATTTTGAATTGTTTTTACATTTTTTGATTAAAACTGATTGTAATTGATTGTTTGCCTCGGGAAACATGGAGCGAAAGCCATCCATTGTCAAGAAAAGATCATTTATAGTCACTCATGCCTAGAAAAGCCTTATTACTCGGTTTAAATGCCTTTATAATCCCATTATTGAATTTATTTTGAATTGTTTTTACATTTTTTGATTAAAACATATTGTAATTGATTGTTTGCCTCAGGAAACATGGAGCGAAAGCCATCCATTGTCAAGAAAAGATCATTTATAGTCACTCATGCCTAGAAAAGCCTTATTACTTAGTTTAAATGCGTTTATAATCCCATTATTGAATTTATTTTGAATTGTTTTTACATTTTTTGATTAAAACAGATTGTAATTGATTGTTTGCCTCGGGAAACATGGAGAGAAAGCCATTCATTATCAAGAAAAGATCATTTATAGTCACTCATACCTAGAAAAGCCTTATTACTTAGTTTAAATGCGTTTATAATCCCATTATTGAATTTATTTTGAATTGTTTTTACATTTTTTGATTAAAACAGATTGTAATTGATTGTTTGCCTCGGGAAACATGGAGAGAAAGCCATTCATTATCAAGAAAAGATCATTTATAGTCACTCATACCTAGAAAAGCCTTATTACTTAGTTTAAATGCGTTTATAATCCCATTATTGAATTTATTTTGAATTGTTTTTACATTTTTTGATTAAAACAGATTGTAATTGATTGTTTGCCTCGGGAAACATGGATAGAAAGCCATTCATTATCAAGAAAAGATCATTTATAGTCACTCATGCCTAGAAAAGCCTTATTACTTAGTTTAAATGCGTTTATAATCCCATTATTGAATTTATTTTGAATTGTTTTTACATTTTATGATTAAAACAGATTGTAATTGATTGTTTGCCTCGGGAAATATGGGGCGAAAGCCATCCATTGTCAAGAAAAGATCATTTATAGTCACTCATGCCTAGAAAAGCCTTATTACTTAGTTTAAATGCGTTTATAATCCCATTATTGAATTTATTTTGAATTGTTTTTACATTTTTTGATTAAAACAGATTGTAATTGATTGTTTGCCTCGGGAAACATGGAGAGAAAGCCATTCATTATCAAGAAAAGATCATTTATAGTCACTCATACCTAGAAAAGCCTTATTACTTAGTTTAAATGCGTTTATAATTCCATTATTGAATTTATTTTGAATTGTTTTTACATTTTTTGATTAAAACAGATTGTAATTGATTGTTTGCCTCGGGAAACATGGATAGAAAGCCATTCATTATCAAGAAAAGATCATTTATAGTCACTCATGCCTAGAAAAGCCTTATTACTTAGTTTAAATGCGTTTATAATCCCATTATTGAATTTATTTTGAATTGTTTTTACATTTTATGATTAAAACAGATTGTAATTGATTGTTTGCCTCGGGAAATATGGGGCGAAAGCCATCCATTGTCAAGAAAAGATCATTTATAGTCACTCATGCCTAGAAAAGCCTTATTACTTAGTTTAAATGCGTTTATAATCCCATTATTGAATTTATTTTGAATTGTTTTTACATTTTTTGATTAAAACAGATTGTAATTGATTGTTTGCCTCGGGAAACATGGAGCGAAAGCCATCCATTGTCAAGAAAAGATCATTTATAGTCACTCATGCCCAGAAAAGCCTTATTACTCGGTTTAAATGCCTTTATAATCCCATTATTGAATTTGTTTTGAATTTTTTTTTAAATTTTTTGATTAAAACATATTGTAATTGATTGTTTGCCTCGGGAAACATGGAGCGAAAGCCATCCATTGTCAAGAAAAGATCATTTACAGTCACTCATGCCTAGAAAAGCCTTATTACTCGGTTTAAATGCCTTTATAATCCCATTATTGAATTTGTTTTGAATTTTTTTTTAAATTTTTTGATTAAAACATATTGTAATTGATTGTTTGCCTCGGGAAACATGGAGCAAAACCCATCCATTGTCAAAAATAGATCATTTATAGTCACTTATGCCTAGAAAAGCCTTATTACTCGGTTTAAATGCTTTTATAATCCCATTATTGAAGTTATTTTGAATTGTTTTTACATTTTATGATTAAAACAGATTGTAATTGATTGTTTGCCTCGGCAAACATGGAGCCAAAGCCATCCATTGTCAAGAAAAGATCATTTATAGTCACTCATGCCTAGAAAAGCCTTATTACTCGGTTTAAATGCCTTTATCATCCCATTATTGAATTTATTTTGAATTGTTTTTACATTTTTTGATTAAAACATATTGTAATTGATTGTTTGCCTCAGGAAACATGGAGCGAAAGCCATCCATTGTCAAGAAAAGATCATTTATAGTCACTCATGCCTTGAAAAGCCTTATTACTCGGTTTAAATGCCTTTATAATCCCATTATCGAATTTATTTTAAATTGTTTTTACATTTTTTGATTAAAACATATTGTAATTGATTGTTTGCCTCGGAAAACATGGAGCCAAACCCATCCATTGTCAAGAATAGATCATTTATAGTCACTTATGCCTAGAAAAGCCTTATTACTCGGTTTAAATGCTTTTATAATCCCATTACTGAATTTATTTTGAATTGTTTTTACATTTTTTTGATTAAAACATATTGTAATTGATTGTTTGCCTCTGGAAATATGGAGGGAAAGCCATCCATTGTCAAGAAAAGATCATTTATAGTCACTCATGCCTAGAAAAGCCTTATTACTCGGTTTAAATGCCTTAATAATCCCATTATTGAATTTATTTTGAATTGTTTTTACATTTTTTGATTAAAACAAATTGTAATTGATTGTTTGCCTCGGGAAACATGGAGCGAAAGCCATCCATTGTCAAGAAAAGATCATTTATAGTCACTCATGCCTAGAAAAGCCTTATTACTCGGTTTAAATGCCTTTATAATCCCATTATTGAATTTGTTTTGAATTTTTTTTAAATTTTTTGATTAAAACATATTGTAATTGATTGTTTGCCTCGGGAAACATGGAGCAAAACCCATCCATTGTCAAGAATAGATCATTTATAGTCACTTATGCCTAGAAAAGCCTTATTACTCGGTTTAAATGCTTTTATAATCCCATTATTGAAGTTATTTTGAATTGTTTTTACATTTTATGATTAAAACAGATTGTAATTGATTGTTTGCCTCGGGAAATATGGGGCGAAAGCCATCCATTGTCAAGAAATGATCATTTATATTCACTCATGCCTAGAAAAGCCTTATTACTCGGTTTAAATGCCTTTATAATCCCATTATTGAATTTCTTTTGAATTGTTTTTACATTTTTTGATTAAAACAGATTGTAATTGATTGTTTGCCTCGGGAAACATGGAGCGAAAGCCATCCATTGTCAAGAAAAGATCATTTATAGTCACTCATGCCTAGAAAAGCCTTATTACTCGGTTTAAATGCCTTTATAATCCCATTATTGAATTTGTTTTGAATTTTTTTTACATTTTTTGATTAAAACAGATTGTAATTGATTGTTTGCCTCGGGAAACATGGAGCAAAAGCCATCCATTGTCAAGAAAAGATCATTTATAGTCACTCATGCCTAGAAAAGCCTTATTACTCGGTTTAAATGCCTTTATAATCCCATTATTGAATTTGTTTTGAATTTTTTTTTAAATTTTTTGATTAAAACATATTGTAATTGATTGTTTGCCTCGGGAAACATGGTGCAAAACCCATCCATTGTCAAGAATAGATCATTTATAGTCACTTATGCCTAGAAAAGCCTTATTTCTCGGTTTAAATGCTTTTATAATCCCATTATTGAAGTTATTTTGAATTGTTTTTACATTTTATGATTAAAACAGATTGTAATTGATTGTTTGCCTCGGGAAACATGGAGAGAAAGCCATTCATTATCAAGAAAAGATCATTTATAGTCACTCATGCCTAGAAAAGCCTTATTACTTAGTTTAAATGCGTTTATAATCCCATTATTGAATTTATTTTGAATTGTTTTTACATTTTATGATTAAAACATATTGTAATTGATTGTTTGCCTCGGGAAATATGGGGCGAAAGCCATCCATTGTCAAGAAAAGATCATTTATAGTCACTCATGCCTAGAAAAGCCTTATTACTCGGTTTAAATGCCTTTATAATCCCATTATTGAATTTATTTTGAATTGTTTTTACATTTTTTGATTAAAACAGATTGTAATTGATTGTTTGCCTCGGGAAACATGGAGGGAAAGCCATCCATTGTCAAGAAAAGATCATTTATAGTCACTCATGCCTAGAAAAGCCTTATTACACGATTTAAATGCCTTTATAATCCCATTATTGAATTTGTTTTGAATTTTTTTTTAAATTTTTTGATTAAAACATATTGTAATTGATTGTTTGCCTCGGGAAATATGGAGCAAAACCCATCCATTGTCAAGAATAGATTATTTATAGTCACTTATGCCTAGAAAAGCCTTATTACTCGGTTTAAATGCCTTTATAATCCCATTATTGAATTTGTTTTGAATTTTTTTTTAAATTTTTTGATTAAAACATATTGTAATTGATTGTTTGCCTCGGGAAACATGGTGCAAAACCCATCCATTGTCAAGAATAGATCATTTATAGTCACTTATGCCTAGAAAAGCCTTATTTCTCGATTTAAATGCTTTTATAATCCCATTATTGAAGTTATTTTGAATTGTTTTTACATTTTATGATTAAAACAGATTGTAATTGATTGTTTGCCTCGGGAAACATGGAGAGAAAGCCATTCATTATCAAGAAAAGATCATTTATAGTCACTCATGCCTAGAAAAGCCTTATTTCTAGGTTTAAATGCTTTTATAATCCCATTATTGAAGTTATTTTGAATTGTTTTTACATTTTATGATTAAAACAGATTGTAATTGATTGTTTGCCTCGGGAAACATGGAGAGAAAGCCATTCATTATCAAGAAAAGATCATTTATAGTCACTCATGCCTAGAAAAGCCTTATTACTTAGGTTAAATGCGTTTATAATCCCATTATTGAATTTATTTTGAATTGTTTTTACATTTTATGATTAAAACATATTGTAATTGATTGTTTGCCTCGGGAAATATGGGGCGAAAGCCATCCATTGTCAAGAAAAGATCATTTATAGTCACTCATGCCTAGAAAAGCCTTATTACTCGGTTTAAATGCCTTTATAATCCCATTATTGAATTTATTTTGAATTGTTTTTACATTTTTTGATTAAAACAGATTGTAATTGATTGTTTGCCTCGGGAAACATGGAGCGAAAGCCATCCATTGTCAAGAAAAGATCATTTATAGTCACTCATGCCTAGAAAAGCCTTATTACACGATTTAAATGCCTTTATAATCCCATTATTGAATTTGTTTTGAATTTTTTTTTAAATTTTTTGATTAAAACATATTGTAATTGATTGTTTGCCTCGAGAAATATGGAGCAAAACCCATCCATTGTCAAGAATAGATCATTTATAGTCACTTATGCCTAGAAAAGCCTTATTACTCGGTTTAAATGCTTTTATAATCCCATTATTGAAGTTATTTTGAATTGTTTTTACATTTTATGATTAAAACAGATTGTAATTGATTGTTTGCCTCGGGAAACATGGAGAGAAAGCCATTCATTATCAAGAAAAGATCATTTATAGTCACTCATGCCTAGAAAAGCCTTATTACTTAGTTTAAATGCGTTTATAATCCCATTATTGAATTTATTTTGAATTGTTTTTACATTTTTTGATTAAAACAGATTGTAATTGATTGTTTGCCTCGGGAAACATGGAGCGAAAGCCATCCATTGTCAAGAAAAGATCATTTATAGTCACTCATGCCTAGAAAAGCCTTATTACTCGGTTTAAATGCCTTTATAATCCCATTATTGAATTTGTTTTGAATTTTTTTTTAAATTTTTTGATTAAAACATATTGTAATTGATTGTTTGCCTCGGGAAACATGGAGCGAAAGCCATCCATTGTCAAGAAAAGATCATTTACAGTCACTCATGCCTAGAAAAGCCTTATTACTCGGTTTAAATGCCTCTATAATCCCATTATTGAATTTGTTTTGAATTTTTTTTTAAATTTTTTGATTAAAACATATTGTAATTGATTGTTTGCCTCGGGAAACATGGAGCAAAACCCATCCATTGTCAAAAATAGATCATTTATAGTCACTTATGCCTAGAAAAGCCTTATTACCCGGTTTAAATGCTTTTATAATCCCATTATTGAAGTTATTTTGAATTGTTTTTACATTTTATGATTAAAACAGATTGTAATTGATTGTTTGCCTCGGCAAACTTGGAGCCAAAGCCATCCATTGTCAAGAAAAGATCATTTATCGTCACTCATGCCTAGAAAAGCCTTATTACTCGGTTTAAATGCCTTTATAATCCCATTATTGAATTTATTTTGAATTGTTTTTACATTTTTTGATTAAAACATATTGTAATTGATTGTTTGCCTCAGGAAACATGGAGCGAAAGCCATCCATTGTCAAGAAAAGATCATTTATAGTCACTCATGCCTTGAAAAGCCTTATTACTCGGTTTAAATGCCTTTATAATCCCATTATCGAATTTATTTTAAATTGTTTTTACATTTTTTGATTAAAACATATTGTAATTGATTGTTTGCCTCGGGAAACATGGAGCAAAACCCATCCATTGTCAAAAATAGATCATTTATAGTCACTTATGCCTAGAAAAGCCTTATTACCCGGTTTAAATGCTTTTATAATCCCATTATTGAAGTTATTTTGAATTGTTTTTACATTTTATGATTAAAACAGATTGTAATTGATTGTTTGCCTCAGCAAACATGGAGCCAAACCCATCCATTGTCAAGAATAGATCATTTATAGTCACTTATGCCTAGAAAAGCCTTATTACTCGGTTTAAATGCTTTTATAATCCCATTACTGAATTTATTTTGAATTGTTTTTACATTTTTTTGATTAAAACATATTGTAATTGATTGTTTGCCTCTGGAAATATGGAGGGAAAGCCATCCATTGTCAAGAAAAGATCATTTATAGTCACTCATGCCTAGAAAAGCCTTATTACTCGGTTTAAATGCCTTTATAATCCCATTATTGAATTTATTTTGAATTGTTTTTACTTTTTTTGATTAAAACAGATTGTAATTGATTGTTTGCCTCGGGAAACATGGAGCGAAAGCCATCCATTGTCAAGAAAAGATCATTTATAGTCACTCATGCCTAGAAAAGCCTTATTACTCGGTTTAAATGCCTTTATAATCCCATTATTGAATTTGTTTTGAATTTTTTTTTAAATTTTTTGATTAAAACATATTGTAATTGATTGTTTGCCTCGGGAAACATGGAGCAAAACCCATCCATTGTCAAGAATAGATCATTTATAGTCACTTATGCCTAGAAAAGCCTTATTACTCGGTTTAAATGCTTTTATAATCCCATTATTGAAGTTATTTTGAATTGTTTTTACATTTTATGATTAAAACAGATTGTAATTGATTGTTTGCCTCGGGAAATATGGGGCGAAAGCCATCCATTGTCAAGAAAAGATCATTTATATTCACTCATGCCTAGAAAAGCCTTATTACTCGGTTTAAATGCCTTTATAATCCCATTATTGAATTTCTTTTGAATTGTTTTTACATTTTTTGATTAAAACAGATTGTAATTGATTGTTTGCCTCGGGAAACATGGAGCGAAAGCCATCCATTGTCAAGAAAAGATCATTTATAGTCACTCATGCCTAGAAAAGCCTTATTACTCGGTTTAAATGCCTTTATAGTCCCATTATTGAATTTGTTTTGAATTTTTTTTTAAATTTTTTGATTAAAACATATTGTAATTGATTGTTTGCCTCGGGAAACATGGAGCAAAACCCATCCATTGTCAAGAATAGATCATTTATAGTCACTTATGCCTAGAAAAGCCTTATTACTCGGTTTAAATGCTTTTATAATCCCATTATTGAAGTTATTTTGAATTGTTTTTACATTTTATGATTAAAACAGATTGTAATTGATTGTTTGCCTCGGGAAACATGGAGAGAAAGCCATTCATTATCAAGAAAAGATCATTTATAGTCACTCATGCCTAGAAAAGCCTTATTACTTAGTTTAAATGCGTTTATAATCCCATTATTGAATTTATTTTGAATTGTTTTTACATTTTTTGATTAAAACAGATTGTAATTGATTGTTTGCCTCGGGAAACATGGAGCGAAAGCCATCCATTGTCAAGAAAAGATCATTTATAGTCACTCATGCCTAGAAAAGCCTTATTACTCGGTTTAAATGCCTTTATAATCCCATTATTGAATTTGTTTTGAATTTTTTTTTAAATTTTTTGATTAAAACATATTGTAATTGATTGTTTGCCTCGGGAAACATGGAGCAAAACCCATCCATTGTCAAGAATAGATCATTTATAGTCACTTATGCCTAGAAAAGCCTTATTACTCGGTTTAAATGCTTTTATAATCCCATTATTGAAGTTATTTTGAATTGTTTTTACATTTTATGATTAAAACAGATTGTAATTGATTGTTTGCCTCGGGAAATATGGGGCGAAAGCCATCCATTGTCAAGAAAAGATCATTTATATTCACTCATGCCTAGAAAAGCCTTATTACTCGGTTTAAATGCCTTTATAATCCCATTATTGAATTTCTTTTGAATTGTTTTTACATTTTTTGATTAAAACAGATTGTAATTGATTGTTTGCCTCGGGAAACATGGAGCGAAAGCCATCCATTGTCAAGAAAAGATCATTTATAGTCACTCATGCCTAGAAAAGCCTTATTACTCGGTCTAAATGCCTTTATAATCCCATTATTGAATTTGTTTTGAATTTTTTTTACATTTTTTGATTAAAACAGATTGTAATTGATTGTTTGCCTCGGGAAACATGGAGCGAAAGCCATCCATTGTCAAGAAAAGATCATTTATAGTCACTCATGCCTAGAAAAGCCTTATTACTCGGTTTAAATGCCTTTATAATCCCATTATTGAATTTGTTTTGAATTTTTTTTTAAATTTTTTGATTAAAACATATTGTAATTGATTGTTTGCCTCGGGAAACATGGAGCAAAACCCATCCATTGTCAAGAATAGATCATTTATAGTCACTTATGCCTAGAAAAGCCTTATTTCTCGGTTTAAATGCTTTTATAATCCCATTATTGAAGTTATTTTGAATTGTTTTTACATTTTATGATTAAAACAGATTGTAATTGATTGTTTGCCTCGGGAAACATGGAGAGAAAGCCATTCATTATCAAGAAAAGATCATTTATAGTCACTCATGCCTAGAAAAGCCTTATTACTTAGTTTAAATGCGTTTATAATCCCATTATTGAATTTATTTTGAATTGTTTTTACATTTTATGATTAAAACAGATTGTAATTGATTGTTTGCCTCGGGAAATATGGGGCGAAAGCCATCCATTGTCAAGAAAAGATCATTTATAGTCACTCATGCCTAGAAAAGCCTTATTACTCGGTTTAAATGCCTTTATAATCCCATTATTGAATTTATTTTGAATTGTTTTTACATTTTTTTGATTAAAACATATTGTAATTGATTGTTTGCCTCCGGAAATATGGAGGGAAAGCCATCCATTGTCAAGAAAAGATCATTTATAGTCACTCATGCCTACAAAAGCCTTATTACTCGGTTTAAATGCCTTTATAATCCCATTATTGAATTTATTTTGAATTGTTTTTACATTTTTTGATTAAAACATATTGTAATTGATTGTTTGCCTCGGGAAACATGGAGCGAAAGCCATCCATTGTCAAGAAAAGATCATTTATAGTCACTCATGCCTAGAAAAGCCTTATTACTCGATTTAAATGCGTTTATAATCCCATTATTGAATTTGTTTTGAATTTTTTTTAAAATTTTTTGATTAAAACATATTGTAATTGATTGTTTGCCTCGGGAAATATGGAGCAAAACCCATCCATTGTCAAGAATAGATCATTTATAGTCACTTATGCCTAGAAAAGCCTTATTACTCGGTTTAAATGCCTTTATAATCCCATTATTGAATTTATTTTGAATTGTTTTTACATTTTTTGATTAAAACAGATTGTAATTGATTGTTTGCCTCGAGAAACATGGAGCGAAAGCCATCCATTGTCAAGAAAAGATCATTTATAGTCACTCATGCCTAGAAAAGCCTTATTACTCGGTTTAAATGCCTTTATAATCCCATTATTGAATTTGTTTTGAATTTTTTTTTAAATTTTTTGATTAAAACATATTGTAATTGATTGTTTGCCTCGGGAAACATGGAGCGAAAGCCATCCATTGTCAAGAAAAGATCATTTACAGTCACTCATGCCTAGAAAATCCTTATTACTCGGTTTAAATACCTTTATAATCCCATTATTGAATTTGTTTTGAATTTTTTTTTTAATTTTTTGATTAAAACATATTGTAATTGATTGTTTTCCTCGGGAAACATGGAGCAAAACCCATCCATTGTCAAAAATAGATCATTTATAGTCACTTATGCCTAGAAAAGCCTTATTACTCGGTTTAAATGCTTTTATAATCCCATTATTGAAGTTATTTTGAATTGTTTTTACATTTTAGGATTAAAACAGATTGTAATTGATTGTTTGCCTCGGCAAACATGGAGCCAAAGCCATCCATTGTCAAGAAAAGATCATTTATAGTCACTCATGCCTAGAAAAGCCTTATTACTCGGTTTAAATGCCTTTACAATCCCATTATTGAATTTATTTTGAATTGTTTTTACATTTTTTGATTAAAACATATTGTAATTGATTGTTTGCCTCAGGAAACATGGAGCGAAAGCCATCCATTGTCAAGAAAAGATCATTTATAGTCACTCATGCCTTGAAAAGCCTTATTACTCGGTTTAAATGCCTTTATAATCCCATTATCGAATTTATTTTAAATTGTTTTTACATTTTTTGATTAAAACATATTGTAATTGATTGTTTGCCTCGGAAAACATGGAGCCAAACCCATCCATTGTCAAGAAAAGATCATTTATAGTCACTCATGCCTAGAAAAGCCTTATTACTCGGTTTAAATGCCTTTATAGTCCCATTATTGAATTTGTTTTGAATTTTTTTTTAAATTTTTTGATTAAAACATATTGTAATTGATTGTTTGCCTCGGGAAACATGGAGCAAAACCCATCCATTGTCAAGAATAGATCATTTATAGTCACTTATGCCTAGAAAAGCCTTATTACTCGGTTTAAATGCTTTTATAATCCCATTATTGAAGTTATTTTGAATTGTTTTTACATTTTATGATTAAAACAGATTGTAATTGATTGTTTGCCTCGGGAAATATGGGGCGAAAGCCATCCATTGTCAAGAAAAGATCATTTATATTCACTCATGCCTAGAAAAGCCTTATTACTCGGTTTAAATGCCTTTATAATCCCATTATTGAATTTCTTTTGAATTGTTTTTACATTTTTTGATTAAAACAGATTGTAATTGATTGTTTGCCTCGGGAAACATGGAGCGAAAGCCATCCATTGTCAAGAAAAGATCATTTATAGTCACTCATGCCTAGAAAAGCCTTATTACTCGGTTTAAATGCCTTTATAATCCCATTATTGAATTTGTTTTGAATTTTTTTTACATTTTTTGATTAAAACAGATTGTAATTGATTGTTTGCCTCGGGAAACATGGAGCGAAAGCCATCCATTGTCAAGAAAAGATCATTTATAGTCACTCATGCCTAGAAAAGCCTTATTACTCGGTTTAAATGCCTTTATAATCCCATTATTGAATTTGTTTTGAATTTTTTTTAAAATTTTTTGATTAAAACATATTGTAATTGATTGTTTGCCTCGGGAAACATGGTGCAAAACCCATCCATTGTCAAGAATAGATCATTTATAGTCACTTATGCCTAGAAAAGCCTTATTTCTCGGTTTAAATGCTTTTATAATCCCATTACTGAATTTATTTTGAATTGTTTTTACATTTTTTTGATTAAAACATATTGTAATTGATTGTTTGCCTCTGGAAATATGGAGGGAAAGCCATCCATTGTCAAGAAAAGATCATTTATAGTCACTTATGCCTAGAAAAGCCTTATTACTCGATTTAAATGCCTTTATAATCCCATTATTGAATTTATTTTGAATTGTTTTTACATTTTTTGATTAAAACAGATTGTAATTGATTGTTTGCCTCTGGAAACATGGAGCGAAAGCCATCCATTGTCAAGAAAAGATCATTTATAGTCACTCATGCCTAGAAAAGCCTTATTACTCGGTTTAAATGCCTTTATAGTCCCATTATTGAATTTGTTTTGAATTTTTTTTTAAATTTTTTGATTAAAACATATTGTACTTGATTGTTTGCCTCGGGAAACATGGAGCAAAACCCATCCATTGTCAAGAATAGATCATTTATAGTCACTTATGCCTAGAAAAGCCTTATTACTCGGTTTAAATGCTTTTATAATCCCATTATTGAAGTTATTTTGAATTGTTTTTACATTTTATGATTAAAACAGATTGTAATTGATTGTTTGCCTCGGGAAATATGGGGCGAAATCCATCCATTGTCAAGAAAAGATCATTTATAGTCACTCATGCCTAGAAAAGCCTTATTACTCGGTTTAAATGCCTTTATAATCCCATTATTGAATTTATTTTGAATTGTTTTTACATTTTATGATTAAAACTGATTGTAATTGATTGTTTGCCTCGGGAAATATGGGGCGAAAGCCATCCATTGTCAAGAAAAGATCATTTATAGTCACTCATGCCTAGAAAAGCCTTATTACTCGGTTTAAATGCCTTTATAATCCCATTATTGAATTTATTTTGAATTGTTTTTACATTTTTTTGATTAAAACATATTGTAATTGATTGTTTGCCTCCGGAAATATGGAGGGAAAGCCATCCATTGTCAAGAAAAGATCATTTATAGTCACTCATGCCTAGAAAAGCCTTATTACTCGGTTTAAATGCCTTTATAATCCCATTATTGAATTTATTTTGAATTGTTTTTACATTTTTTGATTAAAACATATTGTAATTGATTGTTTGCCTCGGGAAACATGGAGCGAAAGCCATCCATTGTCAAGAAAAGATCATTTATAGTCACTCATGCCTAGAAAAGCCTTATTACTCGATTTAAATGCGTTTATAATCCCATTATTGAATTTGTTTTGAATTTTTTTTAAAATTTTTTGATTAAAACATATTGTAATTGATTGTTTGCCTCGGGAAATATGGAGCAAAACCCATCCATTGTCAAGAATAGATCATTTATAGTCACTTATGCCTAGAAAAGCCTTATTACTCGGTTTAAATGCTTTTATAATCCCATTATTGAAGTTATTTTGAATTGTTTTTACATTTTATGATTAAAACAGATTGTAATTGATTGTTTGCCTCGGGAAACATGGAGAGAAAGCCATTCATTATCAAGAAAAGATCATTTATAGTCACTCATGCCTAGAAAAGCCTTATTACTTAGTTTAAATGCGTTTATAATCCCATTATTGAATTTATTTTGAATTGTTTTTACATTTTTTGATTAAAACATATTGTAATTGATTGTTTGCCTCGGGAAACATGGAGCGAAAGCCATCCATTGTCAAGAAAAGATCATTTATAGTCACTCATGCCTAGAAAAGCCTTATTACTCGGTTTAAATGCCTTTATAATCCCATTATTGAATTTGTTTTGAATTTTTTTTTAAATTTTTTGATTAAAACATATTGTAATTGATTGTTTGCCTCGGGAAACATGGAGCGAAAGCCATCCATTGTCAAGAAAAGATCATTTACAGTCACTCATGCCTGGAAAATCCTTATTACTCGGTTTAAATGCCTTTATAATCCCATTATTGAATTTGTTTTGAATTTTTTTTTTAATTTTTTGATTAAAACATATTGTAATTGATTGTTTTCCTCGGGAAACATGGAGCAAAACCCATCCATTGTCAAAAATAGATCATTTATAGTCACTTATGCCTAGAAAAGCCTTATTACTCGGTTTAAATGCTTTTATAATCCCATTATTGAAGTTATTTTGAATTGTTTTTACATTTTAGGATTAAAACAGATTGTAATTGATTGTTTGCCTCGGCAAACATGGAGCCAAAGCCATCCATTGTCAAGAAAAGATCATTTATAGTCACTCATGCCTAGAAAAGCCTTATTACTCGGTTTAAATGCCTTTACAATCCCATTATTGAATTTATTTTGAATTGTTTTTACATTTTTTGATTAAAACATATTGTAATTGATTGTTTGCCTCAGGAAACATGGAGCGAAAGCCATCCATTGTCAAGAAAAGATCATTTATAGTCACTCATGCCTTGAAAAGCCTTATTACTCGGTTTAAATGCCTTTATAATCCCATTATCGAATTTATTTTAAATTGTTTTTACATTTTTTGATTAAAACATATTGTAATTGATTGTTTGCCTCGGAAAACATGGAGCCAAACCCATCCATTGTCAAGAAAAGATCATTTATAGTCACTCATGCCTAGAAAAGCCTTATTACTCGGTTTAAATGCCTTTATAGTCCCATTATTGAATTTGTTTTGAATTTTTTTTTAAATTTTTTGATTAAAACATATTGTAATTGATTGTTTGCCTCGGGAAACATGGAGCAAAACCCATCCATTGTCAAGAATAGATCATTTATAGTCACTTATGCCTAGAAAAGCCTTATTACTCGGTTTAAATGCTTTTATAATCCCATTATTGAAGTTATTTTGAATTGTTTTTACATTTTATGATTAAAACAGATTGTAATTGATTGTTTGCCTCGGGAAATATGGGGCGAAAGCCATCCATTGTCAAGAAAAGATCATTTATATTCACTCATGCCTAGAAAAGCCTTATTACTCGGTTTAAATGCCTTTATAATCCCATTATTGAATTTCTTTTGAATTGTTTTTACATTTTTTGATTAAAACAGATTGTAATTGATTGTTTGCCTCGGGAAACATGGAGCGAAAGCCATCCATTGTCAAGAAAAGATCATTTATAGTCACTCATGCCTAGAAAAGCCTTATTACTCGGTTTAAATGCCTTTATAATCCCATTATTGAATTTGTTTTGAATTTTTTTTACATTTTTTGATTAAAACAGATTGTAATTGATTGTTTGCCTCGGGAAACATGGAGCGAAAGCCATCCATTGTCAAGAAAAGATCATTTATAGTCACTCATGCCTAGAAAAGCCTTATTACTCGGTTTAAATGCCTTTATAATCCCATTATTGAATTTGTTTTGAATTTTTTTTTAAATTTTTTGATTAAAACATATTGTAATTGATTGTTTGCCTCGGGAAACATGGTGCAAAACCCATCCATTGTCAAGAATAGATCATTTATAGTCACTTATGCCTAGAAAAGCCTTATTTCTCGGTTTAAATGCTTTTATAATCCCATTACTGAATTTATTTTGAATTGTTTTTACATTTTTTTCATTAAAACATATTGTAATTGATTGTTTGCCTCAGCAAACATGGAGCCAAACCCATCCATTGTCAAGAATAGATCATTTATAGTCACTTATGCCTAGAAAAGCCTTATTACTCGGTTTAAATGCTTTTATAATCCCATTACTGAATTTATTTTGAATTGTTTTTACATTTTTTTGATTAAAACATATTGTAATTGATTGTTTGCCTCTGGAAATATGGAGGGAAAGCCATCCATTGTCAAGAAAAGATCATTTATAGTCACTCATGCCTAGAAAAGCCTTATTACTCGGTTTAAATGCCTTTATAATCCCATTATTGAATTTATTTTGAATTGTTTTTACTTTTTTTGATTAAAACAGATTGTAATTGATTGTTTGCCTCGGGAAACATGGAGCGAAAGCCATCCATTGTCAAGAAAAGATCATTTATAGTCACTCATGCCTAGAAAAGCCTTATTACTTAGTTTAAATGCGTTTATAATCCCATTATTGAATTTATTTTGAATTGTTTTTACATTTTATGATTAAAACATATTGTAATTGATTGTTTGCCTCGGGAAATATGGGGCGAAAGCCATCCATTGTCAAGAAAAGATCATTTATAGTCACTCATGCCTAGAAAAGCCTTATTACTCGGTTTAAATGCCTTTATAATCCCATTATTGAATTTATTTTGAATTGTTTTTACATTTTTTGATTAAAACAGATTGTAATTGATTGTTTGCCTCGGGAAACATGGAGCGAAAGCCATCCATTGTCAAGAAAAGATCATTTATAGTCACTCATGCCTAGAAAAGCCTTATTACACGATTTAAATGCCTTTATAATCCCATTATTGAATTTGTTTTGAATTTTTTTTTAAATTTTTTGATTAAAACATATTGTAATTGATTGTTTGCCTCGAGAAATATGGAGCAAAACCCATCCATTGTCAAGAATAGATCATTTATAGTCACTTATGCCTAGAAAAGCCTTATTACTCGGTTTAAATGCTTTTATAATCCCATTATTGAAGTTATTTTGAATTGTTTTTACATTTTATGATTAAAACAGATTGTAATTGATTGTTTGCCTCGGGAAACATGGAGAGAAAGCCATTCATTATCAAGAAAAGATCATTTATAGTCACTCATGCCTAGAAAAGCCTTATTACTTAGTTTAAATGCGTTTATAATCCCATTATTGAATTTATTTTGAATTGTTTTTACATTTTTTGATTAAAACAGATTGTAATTGATTGTTTGCCTCGGGAAACATGGAGCGAAAGCCATCCATTGTCAAGAAAAGATCATTTATAGTCACTCATGCCTAGAAAAGCCTTATTACTCGGTTTAAATGCCTTTATAATCCCATTATTGAATTTGTTTTGAATTTTTTTTTAAATTTTTTGATTAAAACATATTGTAATTGATTGTTTGCCTCGGGAAACATGGAGCGAAAGCCATCCATTGTCAAGAAAAGATCATTTACAGTCACTCATGCCTAGAAAAGCCTTATTACTCGGTTTAAATGCCTCTATAATCCCATTATTGAATTTGTTTTGAATTTTTTTTTAAATTTTTTGATTAAAACATATTGTAATTGATTGTTTGCCTCGGGAAACATGGAGCAAAACCCATCCATTGTCAAAAATAGATCATTTATAGTCACTTATGCCTAGAAAAGCCTTATTACCCGGTTTAAATGCTTTTATAATCCCATTATTGAAGTTATTTTGAATTGTTTTTACATTTTATGATTAAAACAGATTGTAATTGATTGTTTGCCTCGGCAAACTTGGAGCCAAAGCCATCCATTGTCAAGAAAAGATCATTTATCGTCACTCATGCCTAGAAAAGCCTTATTACTCGGTTTAAATGCCTTTATAATCCCATTATTGAATTTATTTTGAATTGTTTTTACATTTTTTGATTAAAACATATTGTAATTGATTGTTTGCCTCAGGAAACATGGAGCGAAAGCCATCCATTGTCAAGAAAAGATCATTTATAGTCACTCATGCCTTGAAAAGCCTTATTACTCGGTTTAAATGCCTTTATAATCCCATTATCGAATTTATTTTAAATTGTTTTTACATTTTTTGATTAAAACATATTGTAATTGATTGTTTGCCTCGGGAAACATGGAGCAAAACCCATCCATTGTCAAAAATAGATCATTTATAGTCACTTATGCCTAGAAAAGCCTTATTACCCGGTTTAAATGCTTTTATAATCCCATTATTGAAGTTATTTTGAATTGTTTTTACATTTTATGATTAAAACAGATTGTAATTGATTGTTTGCCTCAGCAAACATGGAGCCAAACCCATCCATTGTCAAGAATAGATCATTTATAGTCACTTATGCCTAGAAAAGCCTTATTACTCGGTTTAAATGCTTTTATAATCCCATTACTGAATTTATTTTGAATTGTTTTTACATTTTTTTGATTAAAACATATTGTAATTGATTGTTTGCCTCTGGAAATATGGAGGGAAAGCCATCCATTGTCAAGAAAAGATCATTTATAGTCACTCATGCCTAGAAAAGCCTTATTACTCGGTTTAAATGCCTTTATAATCCCATTATTGAATTTATTTTGAATTGTTTTTACTTTTTTTGATTAAAACAGATTGTAATTGATTGTTTGCCTCGGGAAACATGGAGCGAAAGCCATCCATTGTCAAGAAAAGATCATTTATAGTCACTCATGCCTAGAAAAGCCTTATTACTCGGTTTAAATGCCTTTATAATCCCATTATTGAATTTGTTTTGAATTTTTTTTTAAATTTTTTGATTAAAACATATTGTAATTGATTGTTTGCCTCGGGAAACATGGAGCAAAACCCATCCATTGTCAAGAATAGATCATTTATAGTCACTTATGCCTAGAAAAGCCTTATTACTCGGTTTAAATGCTTTTATAATCCCATTATTGAAGTTATTTTGAATTGTTTTTACATTTTATGATTAAAACAGATTGTAATTGATTGTTTGCCTCGGGAAATATGGGGCGAAAGCCATCCATTGTCAAGAAAAGATCATTTATATTCACTCATGCCTAGAAAAGCCTTATTACTCGGTTTAAATGCCTTTATAATCCCATTATTGAATTTGTTTTGAATTGTTTTTACATTTTTTGATTAAAACAGATTGTAATTGATTGTTTGCCTCGGGAAACATGGAGCGAAAGCCATCCATTGTCAAGAAAAGATCATTTATAGTCACTCATGCCTAGAAAAGCCTTATTACTCGGTTTAAATGCCTTTATAGTCCCATTATTGAATTTGTTTTGAATTTTTTTTTAAATTTTTTGATTAAAACATATTGTAATTGATTGTTTGCCTCGGGAAACATGGAGCAAAACCCATCCATTGTCAAGAATAGATCATTTATAGTCACTTATGCCTAGAAAAGCCTTATTACTCGGTTTAAATGCTTTTATAATCCCATTATTGAAGTTATTTTGAATTGTTTTTACATTTTATGATTAAAACAGATTGTAATTGATTGTTTGCCTCGGGAAACATGGAGAGAAAGCCATTCATTATCAAGAAAAGATCATTTATAGTCACTCATGCCTAGAAAAGCCTTATTACTTAGTTTAAATGCGTTTATAATCCCATTATTGAATTTATTTTGAATTGTTTTTACATTTTTTGATTAAAACAGATTGTAATTGATTGTTTGCCTCGGGAAACATGGAGCGAAAGCCATCCATTGTCAAGAAAAGATCATTTATAGTCACTCATGCCTAGAAAAGCCTTATTACTCGGTTTAAATGCCTTTATAATCCCATTATTGAATTTGTTTTGAATTTTTTTTTAAATTTTTTGATTAAAACATATTGTAATTGATTGTTTGCCTCGGGAAACATGGAGCAAAACCCATCCATTGTCAAGAATAGATCATTTATAGTCACTTATGCCTAGAAAAGCCTTATTACTCGGTTTAAATGCTTTTATAATCCCATTATTGAAGTTATTTTGAATTGTTTTTACATTTTATGATTAAAACAGATTGTAATTGATTGTTTGCCTCGGGAAATATGGGGCGAAAGCCATCCATTGTCAAGAAAAGATCATTTATATTCACTCATGCCTAGAAAAGCCTTATTACTCGGTTTAAATGCCTTTATAATCCCATTATTGAATTTCTTTTGAATTGTTTTTACATTTTTTGATTAAAACAGATTGTAATTGATTGTTTGCCTCGGGAAACATGGAGCGAAAGCCATCCATTGTCAAGAAAAGATCATTTATAGTCACTCATGCCTAGAAAAGCCTTATTACTCGGTCTAAATGCCTTTATAATCCCATTATTGAATTTGTTTTGAATTTTTTTTACATTTTTTGATTAAAACAGATTGTAATTGATTGTTTGCCTCGGGAAACATGGAGCGAAAGCCATCCATTGTCAAGAAAAGATCATTTATAGTCACTCATGCCTAGAAAAGCCTTATTACTCGATTTAAATGCGCTTATAATCCCATTATTGAATTTGTTTTGAATTTTTTTTAAAATTTTTTGATTAAAACATATTGTAATTGATTGTTTGCCTCGGGAAATATGGAGCAAAACCCATCCATTGTCAAGAATAGATCATTTATAGTCACTTATGCCTAGAAAAGCCTTATTACTCGGTTTAAATGCCTTTATAATCCCATTATTGAATTTATTTTGAATTGTTTTTACATTTTTTGATTAAAACAGATTGTAATTGATTGTTTGCCTCGAGAAACATGGAGCGAAAGCCATCCATTGTCAAGAAAAGATCATTTATAGTCACTCATGCCTAGAAAAGCCTTATTACTCGGTTTAAATGCCTTTATAATCCCATTATTGAATTTGTTTTGAATTTTTTTTTAAATTTTTTGATTAAAACATATTGTAATTGATTGTTTGCCTCGGGAAACATGGAGCGAAAGCCATCCATTGTCAAGAAAAGATCATTTACAGTCACTCATGCCTAGAAAATCCTTATTACTCGGTTTAAATACCTTTATAATCCCATTATTGAATTTGTTTTGAATTTTTTTTTTAATTTTTTGATTAAAACATATTGTAATTGATTGTTTTCCTCGGGAAACATGGAGCAAAACCCATCCATTGTCAAAAATAGATCATTTATAGTCACTTATGCCTAGAAAAGCCTTATTACTCGGTTTAAATGCTTTTATAATCCCATTATTGAAGTTATTTTGAATTGTTTTTACATTTTAGGATTAAAACAGATTGTAATTGATTGTTTGCCTCGGCAAACATGGAGCCAAAGCCATCCATTGTCAAGAAAAGATCATTTATAGTCACTCATGCCTAGAAAAGCCTTATTACTCGGTTTAAATGCCTTTACAATCCCATTATTGAATTTATTTTGAATTGTTTTTACATTTTTTGATTAAAACATATTGTAATTGATTGTTTGCCTCAGGAAACATGGAGCGAAAGCCATCCATTGTCAAGAAAAGATCATTTATAGTCACTCATGCCTTGAAAAGCCTTATTACTCGGTTTAAATGCCTTTATAATCCCATTATCGAATTTATTTTAAATTGTTTTTACATTTTTTGATTAAAACATATTGTAATTGATTGTTTGCCTCGGAAAACATGGAGCCAAACCCATCCATTGTCAAGAAAAGATCATTTATAGTCACTCATGCCTAGAAAAGCCTTATTACTCGGTTTAAATGCCTTTATAGTCCCATTATTGAATTTGTTTTGAATTTTTTTTTAAATTTTTTGATTAAAACATATTGTAATTGATTGTTTGCCTCGGGAAACATGGAGCAAAACCCATCCATTGTCAAGAATAGATCATTTATAGTCACTTATGCCTAGAAAAGCCTTATTACTCGGTTTAAATGCTTTTATAATCCCATTATTGAAGTTATTTTGAATTGTTTTTACATTTTATGATTAAAACAGATTGTAATTGATTGTTTGCCTCGGGAAATATGGGGCGAAAGCCATCCATTGTCAAGAAAAGATCATTTATATTCACTCATGCCTAGAAAAGCCTTATTACTCGGTTTAAATGCCTTTATAATCCCATTATTGAATTTCTTTTGAATTGTTTTTACATTTTTTGATTAAAACAGATTGTAATTGATTGTTTGCCTCGGGAAACATGGAGCGAAAGCCATCCATTGTCAAGAAAAGATCATTTATAGTCACTCATGCCTAGAAAAGCCTTATTACTCGGTTTAAATGCCTTTATAATCCCATTATTGAATTTGTTTTGAATTTTTTTTACATTTTTTGATTAAAACAGATTGTAATTGATTGTTTGCCTCGGGAAACATGGAGCGAAAGCCATCCATTGTCAAGAAAAGATCATTTATAGTCACTCATGCCTAGAAAAGCCTTATTACTCGGTTTAAATGCCTTTATAATCCCATTATTGAATTTGTTTTGAATTTTTTTTAAAATTTTTTGATTAAAACATATTGTAATTGATTGTTTGCCTCGGGAAACATGGTGCAAAACCCATCCATTGTCAAGAATAGATCATTTATAGTCACTTATGCCTAGAAAAGCCTTATTTCTCGGTTTAAATGCTTTTATAATCCCATTACTGAATTTATTTTGAATTGTTTTTACATTTTTTTGATTAAAACATATTGTAATTGATTGTTTGCCTCTGGAAATATGGAGGGAAAGCCATCCATTGTCAAGAAAAGATCATTTATAGTCACTTATGCCTAGAAAAGCCTTATTACTCGATTTAAATGCCTTTATAATCCCATTATTGAATTTATTTTGAATTGTTTTTACATTTTTTGATTAAAACAGATTGTAATTGATTGTTTGCCTCTGGAAACATGGAGCGAAAGCCATCCATTGTCAAGAAAAGATCATTTATAGTCACTCATGCCTAGAAAAGCCTTATTACTCGGTTTAAATGCCTTTATAGTCCCATTATTGAATTTGTTTTGAATTTTTTTTTAAATTTTTTGATTAAAACATATTGTACTTGATTGTTTGCCTCGGGAAACATGGAGCAAAACCCATCCATTGTCAAGAATAGATCATTTATAGTCACTTATGCCTAGAAAAGCCTTATTACTCGGTTTAAATGCTTTTATAATCCCATTATTGAAGTTATTTTGAATTGTTTTTACATTTTATGATTAAAACAGATTGTAATTGATTGTTTGCCTCGGGAAATATGGGGCGAAATCCATCCATTGTCAAGAAAAGATCATTTATAGTCACTCATGCCTAGAAAAGCCTTATTACTCGGTTTAAATGCCTTTATAATCCCATTATTGAATTTATTTTGAATTGTTTTTACATTTTATGATTAAAACTGATTGTAATTGATTGTTTGCCTCGGGAAATATGGGGCGAAAGCCATCCATTGTCAAGAAAAGATCATTTATAGTCACTCATGCCTAGAAAAGCCTTATTACTCGGTTTAAATGCCTTTATAATCCCATTATTGAATTTATTTTGAATTGTTTTTACATTTTTTTGATTAAAACATATTGTAATTGATTGTTTGCCTCCGGAAATATGGAGGGAAAGCCATCCATTGTCAAGAAAAGATCATTTATAGTCACTCATGCCTAGAAAAGCCTTATTACTCGGTTTAAATGCCTTTATAATCCCATTATTGAATTTATTTTGAATTGTTTTTACATTTTTTGATTAAAACATATTGTAATTGATTGTTTGCCTCGGGAAACATGGAGCGAAAGCCATCCATTGTCAAGAAAAGATCATTTATAGTCACTCATGCCTAGAAAAGCCTTATTACTCGATTTAAATGCGTTTATAATCCCATTATTGAATTTGTTTTGAATTTTTTTTAAAATTTTTTGATTAAAACATATTGTAATTGATTGTTTGCCTCGGGAAATATGGAGCAAAACCCATCCATTGTCAAGAATAGATCATTTATAGTCACTTATGCCTAGAAAAGCCTTATTACTCGGTTTAAATGCTTTTATAATCCCATTATTGAAGTTATTTTGAATTGTTTTTACATTTTATGATTAAAACAGATTGTAATTGATTGTTTGCCTCGGGAAACATGGAGAGAAAGCCATTCATTATCAAGAAAAGATCATTTATAGTCACTCATGCCTAGAAAAGCCTTATTACTTAGTTTAAATGCGTTTATAATCCCATTATTGAATTTATTTTGAATTGTTTTTACATTTTTTGATTAAAACATATTGTAATTGATTGTTTGCCTCGGGAAACATGGAGCGAAAGCCATCCATTGTCAAGAAAAGATCATTTATAGTCACTCATGCCTAGAAAAGCCTTATTACTCGGTTTAAATGCCTTTATAATCCCATTATTGAATTTGTTTTGAATTTTTTTTTAAATTTTTTGATTAAAACATATTGTAATTGATTGTTTGCCTCGGGAAACATGGAGCGAAAGCCATCCATTGTCAAGAAAAGATCATTTACAGTCACTCATGCCTAGAAAATCCTTATTACTCGGTTTAAATGCCTTTATAATCCCATTATTGAATTTGTTTTGAATTTTTTTTTTAATTTTTTGATTAAAACATATTGTAATTGATTGTTTTCCTCGGGAAACATGGAGCAAAACCCATCCATTGTCAAAAATAGATCATTTATAGTCACTTATGCCTAGAAAAGCCTTATTACTCGGTTTAAATGCTTTTATAATCCCATTATTGAAGTTATTTTGAATTGTTTTTACATTTTAGGATTAAAACAGATTGTAATTGATTGTTTGCCTCGGCAAACATGGAGCCAAAGCCATCCATTGTCAAGAAAAGATCATTTATAGTCACTCATGCCTAGAAAAGCCTTATTACTCGGTTTAAATGCCTTTACAATCCCATTATTGAATTTATTTTGAATTGTTTTTACATTTTTTGATTAAAACATATTGTAATTGATTGTTTGCCTCAGGAAACATGGAGCGAAAGCCATCCATTGTCAAGAAAAGATCATTTATAGTCACTCATGCCTTGAAAAGCCTTATTACTCGGTTTAAATGCCTTTATAATCCCATTATCGAATTTATTTTAAATTGTTTTTACATTTTTTGATTAAAACATATTGTAATTGATTGTTTGCCTCGGAAAACATGGAGCCAAACCCATCCATTGTCAAGAAAAGATCATTTATAGTCACTCATGCCTAGAAAAGCCTTATTACTCGGTTTAAATGCCTTTATAGTCCCATTATTGAATTTGTTTTGAATTTTTTTTTAAATTTTTTGATTAAAACATATTGTAATTGATTGTTTGCCTCGGGAAACATGGATCAAAACCCATCCATTGTCAAGAATAGATCATTTATAGTCACTTATGCCTAGAAAAGCCTTATTACTCGGTTTAAATGCTTTTATAATCCCATTATTGAAGTTATTTTGAATTGTTTTTACATTTTATGATTAAAACAGATTGTAATTGATTGTTTGCCTCGGGAAATATGGGGCGAAAGCCATCCATTGTCAAGAAAAGATCATTTATATTCACTCATGCCTAGAAAAGCCTTATTACTCGGTTTAAATGCCTTTATAATCCCATTATTGAATTTCTTTTGAATTGTTTTTACATTTTTTGATTAAAACAGATTGTAATTGATTGTTTGCCTCGGGAAACATGGAGCGAAAGCCATCCATTGTCAAGAAAAGATCATTTATAGTCACTCATGCCTAGAAAAGCCTTATTACTCGGTTTAAATGCCTTTATAATCCCATTATTGAATTTGTTTTGAATTTTTTTTACATTTTTTGATTAAAACAGATTGTAATTGATTGTTTGCCTCGGGAAACATGGAGCGAAAGCCATCCATTGTCAAGAAAAGATCATTTATAGTCACTCATGCCTAGAAAAGCCTTATTACTCGGTTTAAATGCCTTTATAATCCCATTATTGAATTTGTTTTGAATTTTTTTTTAAATTTTTTGATTAAAACATATTGTAATTGATTGTTTGCCTCGGGAAACATGGTGCAAAACCCATCCATTGTCAAGAATAGATCATTTATAGTCACTTATGCCTAGAAAAGCCTTATTTCTCGGTTTAAATGCTTTTATAATCCCATTACTGAATTTATTTTGAATTGTTTTTACATTTTTTTGATTAAAACATATTGTAATTGATTGTTTGCCTCTGGAAATATGGAGGGAAAGCCATCCATTGTCAAGAAAAGATCATTTATAGTCACTTATGCCTAGAAAAGCCTTATTACTCGATTTAAATGCCTTTATAATCCCATTATTGAATTTATTTTGAATTGTTTTTACATTTTTTGATTAAAACAGATTGTAATTGATTGTTTGCCTCGGGAAACATGGAGCGAAAGCCATCCATTGTCAAGAAAAGATCATTTATAGTCACTCATGCCTAGAAAAGCCTTATTACTCGGTTTAAATGCCTTTATAGTCCCATTATTGAATTTGTTTTGAATTTTTTTTTAAATTTTTTGATTAAAACATATTGTACTTGATTGTTTGCCTCGGGAAACATGGAGCAAAACCCATCCATTGTCAAGAATAGATCATTTATAGTCACTTATGCCTAGAAAAGCCTTATTACTCGGTTTAAATGCTTTTATAATCCCATTATTGAAGTTATTTTGAATTGTTTTTACATTTTATGATTAAAACAGATTGTAATTGATTGTTTGCCTCGGGAAATATGGGGCGAAAGCCATCCATTGTCAAGAAAAGATCATTTATAGTCACTCATGCCTAGAAAAGCCTTATTACTCGGTTTAAATGCCTTTATAATCCCATTATTGAATTTATTTTGAATTGTTTTTACATTTTATGATTAAAACTGATTGTAATTGATTGTTTGCCTCGGGAAATATGGGGCGAAAGCCATCCATTGTCAAGAAAAGATCATTTATAGTCACTCATGCCTAGAAAAGCCTTATTACTCGGTTTAAATGCCTTTATAATCCCATTATTGAATTTATTTTGAATTGTTTTTACATTTTTTTGATTAAAACATATTGTAATTGATTGTTTGCCTCCGGAAATATGGAGGGAAAGCCATCCATTGTCAAGAAAAGATCATTTATAGTCACTCATGCCTAGAAAAGCCTTATTACTCGGTTTAAATGCCTTTATAATCCCATTATTGAATTTATTTTGAATTGTTTTTACATTTTTTGATTAAAACATATTGTAATTGATTGTTTGCCTCGGGAAATATGGGGCGAAAGCCATCCATTGTCAAGAAAAGATCATTTATAGTCACTCATGCCTAGAAAAGCCTTATTACTCGGTTTAAATGCCTTTATAATCCCATTATTGAATTTATTTTGAATTGTTTTTACATTTTTTTGATTAAAACATATTGTAATTGATTGTTTGCCTCCGGAAATATGGAGGGAAAGCCATCCATTGTCAAGAAAAGATCATTTATAGTCACTCATGCCTAGAAAAGCCTTATTACTCGGTTTAAATGCCTTTATAATCCCATTATTGAATTTATTTTGAATTGTTTTTACATTTTTTGATTAAAACATATTGTAATTGATTGTTTACCTCGGGAAACATGGAGCGAAAGCCATCCATTGTCAATAAAAGATCATTTATAGTCACTCATGCCTAGAAAAGCCTTATTACTCGATTTAAATGCGTTTATAATCCCATTATTGAATTTGTTTTGAATTTTTTTTAAAATTTTTTGATTAAAACATATTGTAATTGATTGTTTGCCTCGGGAAATATGGAGCAAAACCCATCCATTGTCAAGAATAGATCATTTATAGTCACTTATGCCTAGAAAAGCCTTATTACTCGGTTTAAATGCTTTTATAATCCCATTATTGAAGTTATTTTGAATTGTTTTTACATTTTATGATTAAAACAGATTGTAATTGATTGTTTGCCTCGGGAAACATGGAGAGAAAGCCATTCATTATCAAGAAAAGATCATTTATAGTCACTCATGCCTAGAAAAGCCTTATTACTTAGTTTAAATGCGTTTATAATCCCATTATTGAATTTATTTTGAATTGTTTTTACATTTTTTGATTAAAACAGATTGTAATTGATTGTTTGCCTCGGGAAACATGGAGCGAAAGCCATCCATTGTCAAGAAAAGATCATTTATAGTCACTCATGCCTAGAAAAGCCTTATTACTCGGTTTAAATGCCTTTATAATCCCATTATTGAATTTGTTTTGAATTTTTTTTTAAACTTTTTGATTAAAACATATTGTAATTGATTGTTTGCCTCGGGAAACATGGAGCGAAAGCCATCCATTGTCAAGAAAAGATCATTTACAGTCACTCATGCCTAGAAAATCCTTATTACTCGGTTTAAATGCCTTTATAATCCCATTATTGAATTTGTTTTGAATTTTTTTTTTAATTTTTTGATTAAAACATATTGTAATTGATTGTTTTCCTCGGGAAACATGGAGCAAAACCCATCCATTGTCAAAAATAGATCATTTATAGTCACTTATGCCTAGAAAAGCCTTATTACTCGGTTTAAATGCTTTTATAATCCCATTATTGAAGTTATTTTGAATTGTTTTTACATTTTAGGATTAAAACAGATTGTAATTGATTGTTTGCCTCGGCAAACATGGAGCCAAAGCCATCCATTGTCAAGAAAAGATCATTTATAGTCACTCATGCCTAGAAAAGCCTTATTACTCGGTTTAAATGCCTTTACAATCCCATTATTGAATTTATTTTGAATTGTTTTTACATTTTTTGATTAAAACATATTGTAATTGATTGTTTGCCTCAGGAAACATGGAGCGAAAGCCATCCATTGTCAAGAAAAGATCATTTATAGTCACTCATGCCTTGAAAAGCCTTATTACTCGGTTTAAATGCCTTTATAATCCCATTATCGAATTTATTTTAAATTGTTTTTACATTTTTTGATTAAAACATATTGTAATTGATTGTTTGCCTCGGAAAACATGGAGCCAAACCCATCCATTGTCAAGAAAAGATCATTTATAGTCACTCATGCCTAGAAAAGCCTTATTACTCGGTTTAAATGCCATTATAGTCCCATTATTGAATTTGTTTTGAATTTTTTTTTAAATTTTTTGATTAAAACATATTGTAATTGATTGTTTGCCTCGGGAAACATGGAGCAAAACCCATCCATTGTCAAGAATAGATCATTTATAGTCACTTATGCCTAGAAAAGCCTTATTACTCGGTTTAAATGCTTTTATAATCCCATTATTGAAGTTATTTTGAATTGTTTTTACATTTTATGATTAAAACAGATTGTAATTGATTGTTTGCCTCGGGAAATATGGGGCGAAAGCCATCCATTGTCAAGAAAAGATCATTTATATTCACTCATGCCTAGAAAAGCCTTATTACTCGGTTTAAATGCCTTTATAATCCCATTATTGAATTTCTTTTGAATTGTTTTTACATTTTTTGATTAAAACAGATTGTAATTGATTGTTTGCCTCGGGAAACATGGAGCGAAAGCCATCCATTGTCAAGAAAAGATCATTTATAGTCACTCATGCCTAGAAAAGCCTTATTACTCGGTTTAAATGCCTTTATAATCCCATTATTGAATTTGTTTTGAATTTTTTTTACATTTTTTGATTAAAACAGATTGTAATTGATTGTTTGCCTCGGGAAACATGGAGCGAAAGCCATCCATTGTCAAGAAAAGATCATTTATAGTCACTCATGCCTAGAAAAGCCTTATTACTCGGTTTAAATGCCTTTATAATCCCATTATTGAATTTGTTTTGAATTTTTTTTTAAATTTTTTGATTAAAACATATTGTAATTGATTGTTTGCCTCGGGAAACATGGTGCAAAACCCATCCATTGTCAAGAATAGATCATTTATAGTCACTTATGCCTAGAAAAGCCTTATTTCTCGGTTTAAATGCTTTTATAATCCCATTACTGAATTTATTTTGAATTGTTTTTACATTTTTTTGATTAAAACATATTGTAATTGATTGTTTGCCTCTGGAAATATGGAGGGAAAGCCATCCATTGTCAAGAAAAGATCATTTATAGTCACTCATGCCTAGAAAAGCCTTATTACTCGATTTAAATGCCTTTATAATCCCATTATTGAATTTATTTTGAATTGTTTTTACATTTTTTGATTAAAACAGATTGTAATTGATTGTTTGCCTCGGGAAACATGGAGCGAAAGCCATCCATTGTCAAGAAAAGATCATTTATAGTCACTCATGCCTAGAAAAGCCTTATTACTCGGTTTAAATGCCTTTATAGTCCCATTATTGAATTTGTTTTGAATTTTTTTTTAAATTTTTTGATTAAAACATATTGTAATTGATTGTTTGCCTCGGGAAACATGGAGCAAAACCCATCCATTGTCAAGAATAGATCATTTATAGTCACTTATGCCTAGAAAAGCCTTATTACTCGGTTTAAATGCTTTTATAATCCCATTATTGAAGTTATTTTGAATTGTTTTTACATTTTATGATTAAAACAGATTGTAATTGATTGTTTGCCTCGGGAAATATGGGGCGAAAGCCATCCATTGTCAAGAAAAGATCATTTATAGTCACTCATGCCTAGAAAAGCCTTATTACTCGGTTTAAATGCCTTTATAATCCCATTATTGAATTTATTTTGAATTGTTTTTACATTTTTTTGATTAAAACATATTGTAATTGATTGTTTGCCTCCGGAAATATGGAGGGAAATCCATCCATTGTCAAGAAAAGATCATTTATAGTCACTCATGCCTAGAAAAGCCTTATTACTCGGTTTAAATGCCTTTATAATCCCATTATTGAATTTATTTTGAATTGTTTTTACATTTTTTGATTAAAACAGATTGTAATTGATTGTTTGCCTCGGGAAACATGGAGCGAAAGCCATCCATTGTCAAGAAAAGATCATTTATAGTCACTCATGCCTAGAAAAGCCTTATTACTCGGTTTAAATGCCTTTATAATCCCATTATTGAATTTGTTTTGAATTTTTTTTTAAATTTTTTGATTAAAACATATTGTAATTGATTGTTT
The DNA here is from genome assembly GCF_053813885.1 of Theobroma cacao. Taxonomy (NCBI): domain Eukaryota; kingdom Viridiplantae; phylum Streptophyta; class Magnoliopsida; order Malvales; family Malvaceae; genus Theobroma; species Theobroma cacao. The sequence goes on along the minus strand of NC_142645.1, from coordinate 26,618,361 downwards.
GCCTCGGGAAATATGGAGCAAAACCCATCCATTGTCAAGAATAGATCATTTATAGTCACTTATGCCTAGAAAAGCCTTATTACTCGGTTTAAATGCTTTTATAATCCCATTATTGAAGTTATTTTGAATTGTTTTTACATTTTATGATTAAAACAGATTGTAATTGATTGTTTGCCTCGGGAAACATGGAGAGAAAGCCATTCATTATCAAGAAAAGATCATTTATAGTCACTCATGCCTAGAAAAGCCTTATTACTTAGTTTAAATGCGTTTATAATCCCATTATTGAATTTATTTTGAATTGTTTTTACATTTTTTGATTAAAACAGATTGTAATTGATTGTTTGCCTCGGGAAACATGGAGCGAAAGCCATCCATTGTCAAGAAAAGATCATTTATAGTCACTCATGCCTAGAAAAGCCTTATTACTCGGTTTAAATGCCTTTATAATCCCATTATTGAATTTGTTTTGAATTTTTTTTTAAATTTTTTGATTAAAACATATTGTAATTGATTGTTTGCCTCGGGAAACATGGAGCGAAAGCCATCCATTGTCAAGAAAAGATCATTTACAGTCACTCATGCCTAGAAAATCCTTATTACTCGGTTTAAATGCCTTTATAATCCCATTATTGAATTTGTTTTGAATTTTTTTTTTAATTTTTTGATTAAAACATATTGTAATTGATTGTTTTCCTCGGGAAACATGGAGCAAAACCCATCCATTGTCAAAAATAGATCATTTATAGTCACTTATGCCTAGAAAAGCCTTATTACTCGGTTTAAATGCTTTTATAATCCCATTATTGAAGTTATTTTGAATTGTTTTTACATTTTAGGATTAAAACAGATTGTAATTGATTGTTTGCCTCGGAAAACATGGAGCCAAAGCCATCCATTGTCAAGAAAAGATCATTTATAGTCACTCATGCCTAGAAAAGCCTTATTACTCGGTTTAAATGCCTTTACAATCCCATTATTGAATTTATTTTGAATTGTTTTTACATTTTTTGATTAAAACATATTGTAATTGATTGTTTGCCTCAGGAAACATGGAGCGAAAGCCATCCATTGTCAAGAAAAGATCATTTATAGTCACTCATGCCTTGAAAAGCCTTATTACTCGGTTTAAATGCCTTTATAATCCCATTATCGAATTTATTTTAAATTGTTTTTACATTTTTTGATTAAAACATATTGTAATTGATTGTTTGCCTCGGAAAACATGGAGCCAAACCCATCCATTGTCAAGAAAAGATCATTTATAGTCACTCATGCCTAGAAAAGCCTTATTACTCGGTTTAAATGCCTTTATAGTCCCATTATTGAATTTGTTTTGAATTTTTTTTTAAATTTTTTGATTAAAACATATTGTAATTGATTGTTTGCCTCGGGAAACATGGATCAAAACCCATCCATTGTCAAGAATAGATCATTTATAGTCACTTATGCCTAGAAAAGCCTTATTACTCGGTTTAAATGCTTTTATAATCCCATTATTGAAGTTATTTTGAATTGTTTTTACATTTTATGATTAAAACAGATTGTAATTGATTGTTTGCCTCGGGAAATATGGGGCGAAAGCCATCCATTGTCAAGAAAAGATCATTTATATTCACTCATGCCTAGAAAAGCCTTATTACTCGGTTTAAATGCCTTTATAATCCCATTATTGAATTTCTTTTGAATTGTTTTTACATTTTTTGATTAAAACAGATTGTAATTGATTGTTTGCCTCGGGAAACATGGAGCGAAAGCCATCCATTGTCAAGAAAAGATCATTTATAGTCACTCATGCCTAGAAAAGCCTTATTACTCGGTTTAAATGCCTTTATAATCCCATTATTGAATTTGTTTTGAATTTTTTTTACATTTTTTGATTAAAACAGATTGTAATTGATTGTTTGCCTCGGGAAACATGGAGCGAAAGCCATCCATTGTCAAGAAAAGATCATTTATAGTCACTCATGCCTAGAAAAGCCTTATTACTCGGTTTAAATGCCTTTATAATCCCATTATTGAATTTGTTTTGAATTTTTTTTTAAATTTTTTGATTAAAACATATTGTAATTGATTGTTTGCCTCGGGAAACATGGTGCAAAACCCATCCATTGTCAAGAATAGATCATTTATAGTCACTTATGCCTAGAAAAGCCTTATTTCTCGGTTTAAATGCTTTTATAATCCCATTACTGAATTTATTTTGAATTGTTTTTACATTTTTTTGATTAAAACATATTGTAATTGATTGTTTGCCTCTGGAAATATGGAGGGAAAGCCATCCATTGTCAAGAAAAGATCATTTATAGTCACTTATGCCTAGAAAAGCCTTATTACTCGATTTAAATGCCTTTATAATCCCATTATTGAATTTATTTTGAATTGTTTTTACATTTTTTGATTAAAACAGATTGTAATTGATTGTTTGCCTCGGGAAACATGGAGCGAAAGCCATCCATTGTCAAGAAAAGATCATTCATAGTCACTCATGCCTAGAAAAGCCTTATTACTCGGTTTAAATGCCTTTATAGTCCCATTATTGAATTTGTTTTGAATTTTTTTTTAAATTTTTTGATTAAAACATATTGTACTTGATTGTTTGCCTCGGGAAATATGGAGCAAAACCCATCCATTGTCAAGAATAGATCATTTATAGTCACTTATGCCTAGAAAAGCCTTATTACTCGGTTTAAATTCTTTTATAATCCCATTATTGAAGTTATTTTGAATTGTTTTTACATTTTATGATTAAAACAGATTGTAATTGATTGTTTGCCTCGGGAAATATGGGGCGAAAGCCATCCATTGTCAAGAAAAGATCATTTATAGTCACTCATGCCTAGAAAAGCCTTATTACTCGGTTTAAATGCCTTTATAATCCCATTATTGAATTTATTTTGAATTGTTTTTACATTTTATGATTAAAACTGATTGTAATTGATTGTTTGCCTCGGGAAATATGGGGCGAAAGCCATCCATTGTCAAGAAAAGATCATTTATAGTCACTCATGCCTAGAAAAGCCTTATTACTCGGTTTAAATGCCTTTATAATCCCATTATTGAATTTATTTTGAATTGTTTTTACATTTTTTTGATTAAAACATATTGTAATTGATTGTTTGCCTCCGGAAATATGGAGGGAAAGCCATCCATTGTCAAGAAAAGATCATTTATAGTCACTCATGCCTAGAAAAGCCTTATTACTCGGTTTAAATGCCTTTATAATCCCATTATTGAATTTATTTTGAATTGTTTTTACATTTTTTGATTAAAACATATTGTAATTGATTGTTTGCCTCGGGAAACATGGAGCGAAAGCCATCCATTGTCAAGAAAAGATCATTTATAGTCACTCATGCCTAGAAAAGCCTTATTACTCGATTTAAATGCGTTTATAATCCCATTATTGAATTTGTTTTGAATTTTTTTTAAAATTTTTTGATTAAAACATATTGTAATTGATTGTTTGCCTCGGGAAATATGGAGCAAAACCCATCCATTGTCAAGAATAGATCATTTATAGTCACTTATGCCTAGAAAAGCCTTATTACTCGGTTTAAATGCTTTTATAATCCCATTATTGAAGTTATTTTGAATTGTTTTTACATTTTATGATTAAAACAGATTGTAATTGATTGTTTGCCTCGGGAAACATGGAGAGAAAGCCATTCATTATCAAGAAAAGATCATTTATAGTCACTCATGCCTAGAAAAGCCTTATTACTTAGTTTAAATGCGTTTATAATCCCATTATTGAATTTATTTTGAATTGTTTTTACATTTTTTGATTAAAACAGATTGTAATTGATTGTTTGCCTCGGGAAACATGGAGCGAAAGCCATCCATTGTCAAGAAAAGATCATTTATAGTCACTCATGCCTAGAAAAGCCTTATTACTCGGTTTAAATGCCTTTATAATCCCATTATTGAATTTGTTTTGAATTTTTTTTTAAACTTTTTGATTAAAACATATTGTAATTGATTGTTTGCCTCGGGAAACATGGAGCGAAAGCCATCCATTGTCAAGAAAAGATCATTTACAGTCACTCATGCCTAGAAAATCCTTATTACTCGGTTTAAATGCCTTTATAATCCCATTATTGAATTTGTTTTGAATTTTTTTTTTAATTTTTTGATTAAAACATATTGTAATTGATTGTTTTCCTCGGGAAACATGGAGCAAAACCCATCCATTGTCAAAAATAGATCATTTATAGTCACTTATGCCTAGAAAAGCCTTATTACTCGGTTTAAATGCTTTTATAATCCCATTATTGAAGTTATTTTGAATTGTTTTTACATTTTAGGATTAAAACAGATTGTAATTGATTGTTTGCCTCGGCAAACATGGAGCCAAAGCCATCCATTGTCAAGAAAAGATCATTTATAGTCACTCATGCCTAGAAAAGCCTTATTACTCGGTTTAAATGCCTTTACAATCCCATTATTGAATTTATTTTGAATTGTTTTTACATTTTTTGATTAAAACATATTGTAATTGATTGTTTGCCTCAGGAAACATGGAGCGAAAGCCATCCATTGTCAAGAAAAGATCATTTATAGTCACTCATGCCTTGAAAAGCCTTATTACTCGGTTTAAATGCCTTTATAATCCCATTATCGAATTTATTTTAAATTGTTTTTACATTTTTTGATTAAAACATATTGTAATTGATTGTTTGCCTCGGAAAACATGGAGCCAAACCCATCCATTGTCAAGAAAAGATCATTTATAGTCACTCATGCCTAGAAAAGCCTTATTACTCGGTTTAAATGCCTTTATAGTCCCATTATTGAATTTGTTTTGAATTTTTTTTTAAATTTTTTGATTAAAACATATTGTAATTGATTGTTTGCCTCGGGAAACATGGAGCAAAACCCATCCATTGTCAAGAATAGATCATTTATAGTCACTTATGCCTAGAAAAGCCTTATTACTCGGTTTAAATGCTTTTATAATCCCATTATTGAAGTTATTTTGAATTGTTTTTACATTTTATGATTAAAACAGATTGTAATTGATTGTTTGCCTCGGGAAATATGGGGCGAAAGCCATCCATTGTCAAGAAAAGATCATTTATATTCACTCATGCCTAGAAAAGCCTTATTACTCGGTTTAAATGCCTTTATAATCCCATTATTGAATTTCTTTTGAATTGTTTTTACATTTTTTGATTAAAACAGATTGTAATTGATTGTTTGCCTCGGGAAACATGGAGCGAAAGCCATCCATTGTCAAGAAAAGATCATTTATAGTCACTCATGCCTAGAAAAGCCTTATTACTCGGTTTAAATGCCTTTATAATCCCATTATTGAATTTGTTTTGAATTTTTTTTACATTTTTTGATTAAAACAGATTGTAATTGATTGTTTGCCTCGGGAAACATGGAGCGAAAGCCATCCATTGTCAAGAAAAGATCATTTATAGTCACTCATGCCTAGAAAAGCCTTATTACTCGGTTTAAATGCCTTTATAATCCCATTATTGAATTTGTTTTGAATTTTTTTTTAAATTTTTTGATTAAAACATATTGTAATTGATTGTTTGCCTCGGGAAACATGGTGCAAAACCCATCCATTGTCAAGAATAGATCATTTATAGTCACTTATGCCTAGAAAAGCCTTATTTCTCGGTTTAAATGCTTTTATAATCCCATTACTGAATTTATTTTGAATTGTTTTTACATTTTTTTCATTAAAACATATTGTAATTGATTGTTTGTCTCTGGAAATATGGAGGGAAAGCCATCCATTGTCAAGAAAAGATCATTTATAGTCACTCATGCCTAGAAAAGCCTTATTACTCGATTTAAATGCCTTTATAATCCCATTATTGAATTTATTTTGAATTGTTTTTACATTTTTTGATTAAAACAGATTGTAATTGATTGTTTGCCTCGGGAAACATGGAGCGAAAGCCATCCATTGTCAAGAAAAGATCATTTATAGTCACTCATGCCTAGAAAAGCCTTATTACTCGGTTTAAATGCCTTTATAGTCCCATTATTGAATTTGTTTTGAATTTTTTTTTAAATTTTTTGATTAAAACATATTGTAATTGATTGTTTGCCTCGGGAAACATGGAGCAAAACCCATCCATTGTCAAGAATAGATCATTTATAGTCACTTATGCCTAGAAAAGCCTTATTACTCGGTTTAAATGCTTTTATAATCCCATTATTGAAGTTATTTTGAATTGTTTTTACATTTTATGATTAAAACAGATTGTAATTGATTGTTTGCCTCGGGAAATATGGGGCGAAAGCCATCCATTGTCAAGAAAAGATCATTTATAGTCACTCATGCCTAGAAAAGCCTTATTACTCGGTTTAAATGCCTTTATAATCCCATTATTGAATTTATTTTGAATTGTTTTTACATTTTTTTGATTAAAACATATTGTAATTGATTGTTTGCCTCCGGAAATATGGAGGGAAATCCATCCATTGTCAAGAAAAGATCATTTATAGTCACTCATGCCTAGAAAAGCCTTATTACTCGGTTTAAATGCCTTTATAATCCCATTATTGAATTTATTTTGAATTGTTTTTACATTTTTTGATTAAAACAGATTGTAATTGATTGTTTGCCTCGGGAAACATGGAGCGAAAGCCATCCATTGTCAAGAAAAGATCATTTATAGTCACTCATGCCTAGAAAAGCCTTATTACTCGGTTTAAATGCCTTTATAATCCCATTATTGAATTTGTTTTGAATTTTTTTTTAAATTTTTTGATTAAAACATATTGTAATTGATTGTTTGCCTCGGGAAATATGGAGCAAAACCCATCCATTGTCAAGAATAGATCATTTATAGTCACTTATGCCTAGAAAAGCCTTATTACTCGGTTTAAATGCTTTTATAATCCCATTATTGAAGTTATTTTGAATTGTTTTTACATTTTATGATTAAAATAGATTGTAATTGATTGTTTGCCTCGGGAAACATGGAGAGAAAGCCATTCATTATCAAGAAAAGATCATTTATAGTCACTCATGCCTAGAAAAGCCTTATTACTTAGTTTAAATGCGTTTATAATCCCATTATTGAATTTATTTTGAATTGTTTTTACATTTTTTGATTAAAACAGATTGTAATTGATTGTTTGCCTCGGGAAACATGGAGCGAAAGCCATCCATTGTCAAGAAAAGATCATTTATAGTCACTCATGCCTAGAAAAGCCTTATTACTCGGTTTAAATGCCTTTATAATCCCATTATTGAATTTGTTTTGAATTTTTTTTTAAATTTTTTGATTAAAACATATTGTAATTGATTGTTTGCCTCGGGAAACATGGAGCGAAAGCCATCCATTGTCAAGAAAAGATCATTTACAGTCACTCATGCCTAGAAAATCCTTATTACTCGGTTTAAATGCCTTTATAATCCCATTATTGAATTTGTTTTGAATTTTTTTTTAAATTTTTTGATTAAAACATATTGTAATTGATTGTTTGCCTCGGGAAACATGGAGCAAAACCCATCCATTGTCAAAAATAGATCATTTATAGTCACTTATGCCTAGAAAAGCCTTATTACTCGGTTTAAATGCTTTTATAATCCCATTATTGAAGTTATTTTGAATTGTTTTTACATTTTAGGATTAAAACAGATTGTAATTGACTGTTTGCCTCGGCAAACATGGAGCCAAAGCCATCCATTGTCAAGAAAAGATCATTTATAGTCACTCATGCCTAGAAAAGCCTTATTACTCGGTTTAAATGCCTTTACAATCCCATTATTGAATTTATTTTGAATTGTTTTTACATTTTTTGATTAAAACATATTGTAATTGATTGTTTGCCTCAGGAAACATGGAGCGAAAGCCATCCATTGTCAAGAAAAGATCATTTATAGTCACTCATGCCTTGAAAAGCCTTATTACTCGGTTTAAATGCCTTTATAATCCCATTATCGAATTTATTTTAAATTGTTTTTACATTTTTTGATTAAAACATATTGTAATTGATTGTTTGCCTCGGAAAACATGGAGCCAAACCCATCCATTGTCAAGAAAAGATCATTTATAGTCACTCATGCCTAGAAAAGCCTTATTACTCGGTTTAAATGCCTTTATAGTCCCATTATTGAATTTGTTTTGAATTTTTTTTTAAATTTTTTGATTAAAACATATTGTAATTGATTGTTTGCCTCGGGAAACATGGAGCAAAACCCATCCATTGTCAAGAATAGATCATTTATAGTCACTTATGCCTAGAAAAGCCTTATTACTCGGTTTAAATGCTTTTATAATCCCATTATTGAAGTTATTTTGAATTGTTTTTACATTTTATGATTAAAACAGATTGTAATTGATTGTTTGCCTCGGGAAATATGGGGCGAAAGCCATCCATTGTCAAGAAAAGATCATTTATATTCACTCATGCCTAGAAAAGCCTTATTACTCGGTTTAAATGCCTTTATAATCCCATTATTGAATTTCTTTTGAATTGTTTTTACATTTTTTGATTAAAACAGATTGTAATTGATTGTTTGCCTCGGGAAACATGGAGCGAAAGCCATCCATTGTCAAGAAAAGATCATTTATAGTCACTCATGCCTAGAAAAGCCTTATTACTCGGTTTAAATGCCTTTATAATCCCATTATTGAATTTGTTTTGAATTTTTTTTACATTTTTTGATTAAAACAGATTGTAATTGATTGTTTGCCTCGGGAAACATGGAGCGAAAGCCATCCATTGTCAAGAAAAGATCATTTATAGTCACTCATGCCTAGAAAAGCCTTATTACTCGGTTTAAATGCCTTTATAATCCCATTATTGAATTTGTTTTGAATTTTTTTTAAAATTTTTTGATTAAAACATATTGTAATTGATTGTTTGCCTCGGGAAACATGGTGCAAAACCCATCCATTGTCAAGAATAGATCATTTATAGTCACTTATGCCTAGAAAAGCCTTATTTCTCGGTTTAAATGCTTTTATAATCCCATTACTGAATTTATTTTGAATTGTTTTTACATTTTTTTGATTAAAACATATTGTAATTGATTGTTTGAATCTGGAAATATGGAGGGAAAGCCATCCATTGTCAAGAAAAGATCATTTATAGTCACTTATGCCTAGAAAAGCCTTATTACTCGATTTAAATGCCTTTATAATCCCATTATTGAATTTATTTTGAATTGTTTTTACATTTTTTGATTAAAACAGATTGTAATTGATTGTTTGCCTCGGGAAACATGGAGCGAAAGCCATCCATTGTCAAGAAAAGATCATTTATAGTCACTCATGCCTAGAAAAGCCTTATTACTCGGTTTAAATGCCTTTATAATCCCATTATTGAATTTATTTTGAATTGTTTTTACATTTTTTGATTAAAACAGATTGTAATTGATTGTTTGCCTCGGGAAACATGGAGCGAAAGCCATCCATTGTCAAGAAAAGATCATTTATAGTCACTCATGCCTAGAAAAGCCTTATTACTCGGTTTAAATGCCTTTATAATCCCATTATTGAATTTGTTTTGAATTTTTTTTTAAATTTTTTGATTAAAACATATTGTAATTGATTGTTTGCCTCGGGAAATATGGAGCAAAACCCATCCATTGTCAAGAATAGATCATTTATAGTCACTTATGCCTAGAAAAGCCTTATTACTCGGTTTAAATGCTTTTATAATCCCATTATTGAAGTTATTTTGAATTGTTTTTACATTTTATGATTAAAACAGATTGTAATTGATTGTTTGCCTCGGGAAACATGGAGCGAAAGCCATCCATTGTCAAGAAAAGATCATTTATAGTCACTCATGCCTAGAAAAGCCTTATTACTCGGTTTAAATGCCTTTATAATCCCATTATTGAATTTGTTTTGAATTTTTTTTTAAATTTTTTGATTAAAACATATTGTAATTGATTGTTTGCCTCGGGAAACATGGTGCAAAACCCATCCATTGTCAAGAATAGATCATTTATAGTCACTTATGCCTAGAAAAGCCTTATTTCTCGGTTTAAATGCTTTTATAATCCCATTACTGAATTTATTTTGAATTGTTTTTACATTTTTTTCATTAAAACATATTGTAATTGATTGTTTGCCTCTGGAAATATGGAGGGAAAGCCATCCATTGTCAAGAAAAGATCATTTATAGTCACTCATGCCTAGAAAAGCCTTATTACTCGATTTAAATGCCTTTATAATCCCATTATTGAATTTATTTTGAATTGTTTTTACATTTTTTGATTAAAACAGATTGTAATTGATTGTTTGCCTCGGGAAACATGGAGCGAAAGCCATCCATTGTCAAGAAAAGATCATTTATAGTCACTCATGCCTAGAAAAGCCTTATTACTCGGTTTAAATGCCTTTATAGTCCCATTATTGAATTTGTTTTGAATTTTTTTTTAAATTTTTTGATTAAAACATATTGTAATTGATTGTTTGCCTCGGGAAACATGGAGCAAAACCCATCCATTGTCAAGAATAGATCATTTATAGTCACTTATGCCTAGAAAAGCCTTATTACTCGGTTTAAATGCTTTTATAATCCCATTATTGAAGTTATTTTGAATTGTTTTTACATTTTATGATTAAAACAGATTGTAATTGATTGTTTGCCTCGGGAAATATGGGGCGAAAGCCATCCATTGTCAAGAAAAGATCATTTATAGTCACTCATGCCTAGAAAAACCTTATTACTCGGTTTAAATGCCTTTATAATCCCATTATTGAATTTATTTTGAATTGTTTTTACATTTTTTTGATTAAAACATATTGTAATTGATTGTTTGGCTCCGGAAATATGGAGGGAAATCCATCCATTGTCAAGAAAAGATCATTTATAGTCACTCATGCCTAGAAAAGCCTTATTACTCGGTTTAAATGCCTTTATAATCCCATTATTGAATTTATTTTGAATTGTTTTTACATTTTTTGATTAAAACAGATTGTAATTGATTGTTTGCCTCGGGAAACATGGAGCGAAAGCCATCCATTGTCAAGAAAAGATCATTTATAGTCACTCATGCCTAGAAAAGCCTTATTACTCGGTTTAAATGCCTTTATAATCCCATTATTGAATTTGTTTTGAATTTTTTTTTAAATTTTTTGATTAAAACATATTGTAATTGATTGTTTGCCTCGGGAAATATGGAGCAAAACCCATCCATTGTCAAGAATAGATCATTTATAGTCACTTATGCCTAGAAAAGCCTTATTACTCGGTTTAAATGCTTTTATAATCCCATTATTGAAGTTATTTTGAATTGTTTTTACATTTTATGATTAAAACAGATTGTAATTGATTGTTTGCCTCGGGAAACATGGAGAGAAAGCCATTCATTATCAAGAAAAGATCATTTATAGTCACTCATGCCTAGAAAAGCCTTATTACTTAGTTTAAATGCGTTTATAATCCCATTATTGAATTTATTTTGAATTGTTTTTACATTTTTTGATTAAAACAGATTGTAATTGATTGTTTGCCTCGGGAAACATGGAGCGAAAGCCATCCATTGTCAAGAAAAGATCATTTATAGTCACTCATGCCTAGAAAAGCCTTATTACTCGGTTTAAATGCCTTTATAATCCCATTATTGAATTTGTTTTGAATTTTTTTTTAAATTTTTTGATTAAAACATATTGTAATTGATTGTTTGCCTCGGGAAACATGGAGCGAAAGCCATCCATTGTCAAGAAAAGATCATTTACAGTCACTCATGCCTAGAAAATCCTTATTACTCGGTTTAAATGCCTTTATAATCCCATTATTGAATTTGTTTTGAATTTTTTTTTAAATTTTTTGATTAAAACATATTGTAATTGATTGTTTGCCTCGGGAAACATGGAGCAAAACCCATCCATTGTCAAAAATAGATCATTTATAGTCACTTATGCCTAGAAAAGCCTTATTACTCGGTTTAAATGCTTTTATAATCCCATTATTGAAGTTATTTTGAATTGTTTTTACATTTTAGGATTAAAACAGATTGTAATTGACTGTTTGCCTCGGCAAACATGGAGCCAAAGCCATCCATTGTCAAGAAAAGATCATTTATAGTCACTCATGCCTAGAAAAGCCTTATTACTCGGTTTAAATGCCTTTACAATCCCATTATTGAATTTATTTTGAATTGTTTTTACATTTTTTGATTAAAACATATTGTAATTGATTGTTTGCCTCAGGAAACATGGAGCGAAAGCCATCCATTGTCAAGAAAAGATCATTTATAGTCACTCATGCCTTGAAAAGCCTTATTACTCGGTTTAAATGCCTTTATAATCCCATTATCGAATTTATTTTAAATTGTTTTTACATTTTTTGATTAAAACATATTGTAATTGATTGTTTGCCTCGGAAAACATGGAGCCAAACCCATCCATTGTCAAGAAAAGATCATTTATAGTCACTCATGCCTAGAAAAGCCTTATTACTCGGTTTAAATGCCTTTATAGTCCCATTATTGAATTTGTTTTGAATTTTTTTTTAAATTTTTTGATTAAAACATATTGTAATTGATTGTTTGCCTCGGGAAACATGGAGCAAAACCCATCCATTGTCAAGAATAGATCATTTATAGTCACTTATGCCTAGAAAAGCCTTATTACTCGGTTTAAATGCTTTTATAATCCCATTATTGAAGTTATTTTGAATTGTTTTTACATTTTATGATTAAAACAGATTGTAATTGATTGTTTGCCTCGGGAAATATGGGGCGAAAGCCATCCATTGTCAAGAAAAGATCATTTATATTCACTCATGCCTAGAAAAGCCTTATTACTCGGTTTAAATGCCTTTATAATCCCATTATTGAATTTCTTTTGAATTGTTTTTACATTTTTTGATTAAAACAGATTGTAATTGATTGTTTGCCTCGGGAAACATGGAGCGAAAGCCATCCATTGTCAAGAAAAGATCATTTATAGTCACTCATGCCTAGAAAAGCCTTATTACTCGGTTTAAATGCCTTTATAATCCCATTATTGAATTTGTTTTGAATTTTTTTTACTTTTTTTGATTAAAACAGATTGTAATTGATTGTTTGCCTCGGGAAACATGGAGCGAAAGCCATCCATTGTCAAGAAAAGATCATTTATAGTCACTCTTGCCTAGAAAAGCCTTATTACTCGGTTTAAATGCCTTTATAATCCCATTATTGAATTTGTTTTGAATTTTTTTTAAAATTTTTTGATTAAAACATATTGTAATTGATTGTTTGCCTCGGGAAACATGGTGCAAAACCCATCCATTGTCAAGAATAGATCATTTATAGTCACTTATGCCTAGAAAAGCCTTATTTCTCGGTTTAAATGCTTTTATAATCCCATTACTGAATTTATTTTGAATTGTTTTTACATTTTTTTGATTAAAACATATTGTAATTGATTGTTTGCCTCTGGAAATATGGAGGGAAAGCCATCCATTGTCAAGAAAAGATCATTTATAGTCACTTATGCCTAGAAAAGCCTTATTACTCGATTTAAATGCCTTTATAATCCCATTATTGAATTTATTTTGAATTGTTTTTACATTTTTTTTATTAAAACAGATTGTAATTGATTGTTTGCCTCGGGAAACATGGAGCGAAAGCCATCCATTGTCAAGAAAAGATCATTTATAGTCACTCATGCCTAGAAAAGCCTTATTACTCGGTTTAAATGCCTTTATAATCCCATTATTGAATTTATTTTGAATTGTTTTTACATTTTTTGATTAAAACAGATTGTAATTGATTGTTTGCCTCGGGAAACATGGAGCGAAAGCCATCCATTGTCAAGAAAAGATCATTTATAGTCACTCATGCCTAGAAAAGCCTTATTACTCGGTTTAAATGCCTTTATAATCCCATTATTGAATTTGTTTTGAATTTTTTTTTAAATTTTTTGATTAAAACATATTGTAATTGATTGTTTGCCTCGGGAAATATGGAGCAAAACCCATCCATTGTCAAGAATAGATCATTTATAGTCACTTATGCCTAGAAAAGCCTTATTACTCGGTTTAAATGCTTTTATAATCCCATTATTGAAGTTATTTTGAATTGTTTTTACATTTTATGATTAAAACAGATTGTAATTGATTGTTTGCCTCGGGAAACATGGAGAGAAAGCCATTCATTATCAAGAAAAGATCATTTATAGTCACTCATGCCTAGAAAAGCCTTATTACTTAGTTTAAATGCGTTTATAATCCCATTATTGAATTTATTTTGAATTGTTTTTACATTTTTTGATTAAAACAGATTGTAATTGATTGTTTGCCTCGGGAAACATGGAGCGAAAGCCATCCATTGTCAAGAAAAGATCATTTATAGTCACTCATGCCTAGAAAAGCCTTATTATTCGGTTTAAATGCCTTTATAATCCCATTATTGAATTTGTTTTGAATTTTTTTTTAAATTTTTTGATTAAAACATATTGTAATTGATTGTTTGCCTCGGGAAACATGGAGCGAAAGCCATCCATTGTCAAGAAAAGATCATTTACAGTCACTCATGCCTAGAAAATCCTTATTACTCGGTTTAAATGCCTTTATAATCCCATTATTGAATTTGTTTTGAATTTTTTTTTAAATTTTTTGATTAAAACATATTGTAATTGATTGTTTGCCTCGGGAAACATGGAGCAAAACCCATCCATTGTCAAAAATAGATCATTTATAGTCACTTATGCCTAGAAAAGCCTTATTACTCGGTTTAAATGCTTTTATAATCCCATTATTGAAGTTATTTTGAATTGTTTTTACATTTTAGGATTAAAACAGATTGTAATTGATTGTTTGCCTCGGCAAACATGGAGCCAAAGCCATCCATTGTCAAGAAAAGATCATTTATAGTCACTCATGCCTAGAAAAGCCTTATTACTCGGTTTAAATGCCTTTACAATCCCATTATTGAATTTATTTTGAATTGTTTTTACATTTTTTGATTAAAACATATTGTAATTGATTGTTTGCCTCAGGAAACATGGAGCGAAAGCCATCCATTGTCAAGAAAAGATCATTTATAGTCACTCATGCCTTGAAAAGCCTTATTACTCGGTTTAAATGCCTTTATAATCCCATTATCGAATTTATTTTAAATTGTTTTTACATTTTTTGATTAAAACATATTGTAATTGATTGTTTGCCTCGGAAAACATGGAGCCAAACCCATCCATTGTCAAGAAAAGATCATTTATAGTCACTCATGCCTAGAAAAGCCTTATTACTCGGTTTAAATGCCTTTATAGTCCCATTATTGAATTTGTTTTGAATTTTTTTTTAAATTTTTTGATTAAAACATATTGTAATTGATTGTTTGCCTCGGGAAACATGGAGCAAAACCCAGCCATTGTCAAGAATAGATCATTTATAGTCACTTATGCCTAGAAAAGCCTTATTACTCGGTTTAAATGCTTTTATAATCCCATTATTGAAGTTATTTTGAATTGTTTTTACATTTTATGATTAAAACAGATTGTAATTGATTGTTTGCCTCGGGAAATATGGGGCGAAAGCCATCCATTGTCAAGAAAAGATCATTTATATTCACTCATGCCTAGAAAAGCCTTATTACTCGGTTTAAATGCCTTTATAATCCCATTATTGAATTTCTTTTGAATTGTTTTTACATTTTTTGATTAAAACAGATTGTAATTGATTGTTTGCCTCGGGAAACATGGAGCGAAAGCCATCCATTGTCAAGAAAAGATCATTTATAGTCACTCATGCCTAGAAAAGCCTTATTACTCGGTTTAAATGCCTTTATAATCCCATTATTGAATTTGTTTTGAATTTTTTTTACATTTTTTGATTAAAACAGATTGTAATTGATTGTTTGCCTCGGGAAACATGGAGCGAAAGCCATCCATTGTCAAGAAAAGATCATTTATAGTCACTCATGCCTAGAAAAGCCTTATTACTCGGTTTAAATGCCTTTATAATCCCATTATTGAATTTGTTTTGAATTTTTTTTAAAATTTTTTGATTAAAACATATTGTAATTGATTGTTTGCCTCGGGAAACATGGTGCAAAACCCATCCATTGTCAAGAATAGATCATTTATAGTCACTTATGCCTAGAAAAGCCTTATTTCTCGGTTTAAATGCTTTTATAATCCCATTACTGAATTTATTTTGAATTGTTTTTACATTTTTTTGATTAAAACATATTGTAATTGATTGTTTGCCTCTGGAAATATGGAGGGAAAGCCATCCATTGTCAAGAAAAGATCATTTATAGTCACTTATGCCTAGAAAAGCCTTATTACTCGATTTAAATGCCTTTATAATCCCATTATTGAATTTATTTTGAATTGTTTTTACATTTTTTGATTAAAACAGATTGTAATTGATTGTTTGCCTCGGGAAACATGGAGCGAAAGCCATCCATTGTCAAGAAAAGATCATTTATAGTCACTCATGCCTAGAAAAGCCTTATTACTCGGTTTAAATGCCTTTATAATCCCATTATTGAATTTATTTTGAATTGTTTTTACATTTTTTGATTAAAACAGATTGTAATTGATTGTTTGCCTCGGGAAACATGGAGCGAAAGCCATCCATTGTCAAGAAAAGATCATTTATAGTCACTCATGCCTAGAAAAGCCTTATTACTCGGTTTAAATGCCTTTATAATCCCATTATTGAATTTGTTTTGAATTTTTTTTTAAATTTTTTGATTAAAACATATTGTAATTGATTGTTTGCCTCGGGAAATATGGAGCAAAACCCATCCATTGTCAAGAATAGATCATTTATAGTCACTTATGCCTAGAAAAGCCTTATTACTCGGTTTAAATGCTTTTATAATCCCATTATTGAAGTTATTTTGAATTGTTTTTACATTTTATGATTAAAACAGATTGTAATTGATTGTTTGCCTCGGGAAACATGGAGAGAAAGCCATTCATTATCAAGAAAAGATCATTTATAGTCACTCATGCCTAGAAAAGCCTTATTACTTAGTTTAAATGCGTTTATAATCCCATTATTGAATTTATTTTGAATTGTTTTTACATTTTTTGATTAAAACAGATTGTAATTGATTGTTTGCCTCGGGAAACATGGAGCGAAAGCCATCCATTGTCAAGAAAAGATCATTTATAGTCACTCATGCCTAGAAAAGCCTTATTACTCGGTTTAAATGCCTTTATAATCCCATTATTGAATTTGTTTTGAATTTTTTTTTAAATTTTTTGATTAAAACATATTGTAATTGATTGTTTGCCTCGGGAAACATGGAGCGAAAGCCATCCATTGTCAAGAAAAGATCATTTACAGTCACTCATGCCTAGAAAAGCCTTATTACTCGATTTAAATGCCTTTATAATCCCATCATTGAATTTGTTTTGAATTTTTTTTTAAATTTTTTGATTAAAACATATTGTAATTGATTGTTTGCCTCGGGAAACATGGAGCAAAACCCATCCATTGTCAAAAATAGATCATTTATAGTCACTTATGCCTAGAAAAGCCTTATTACTCGGTTTAAATGCTTTTATAATCCCATTATTGAAGTTATTTTGAATTGTTTTTACATTTTATGATTAAAACAGATTGTAATTGATTGTTTGCCTCGGCAAACATGGAGCCAAAGCCATCCATTGTCAAGAAAAGATCATTTATAGTCACTCATGCCTAGAAAAGCCTTATTACTCGGTTTAAATGCCTTTATAATCCCATTATTGAATTTATTTTGAATTGTTTTTACATTTTTTGATTAAAACATATTGTAATTGATTGTTATCCTCAGGAAACATGGAGCGAAAGCCATCCATTGTCAAGAAAAGATCATTTATAGTCACTCATGCCTTGAAAAGCCTTATTACTCGGTTTAAATGCCTTTATAATCCCATTATCGAATTTATTTTAAATTGTTTTTACATTTTTTGATTAAAACATATTGTAATTGATTGTTTGCCTCGGAAAACATGGAGCCAAACCCATCCATTGTCAAGAATAGATCATTTATAGTCACTTATGCCTAGAAAAGCCTTATTACTCGGTTTAAATGCTTTTATAATCCCATTACTGAATTTATTTTGAATTGTTTTTACATTTTTTTGATTAAAACATATTGTAATTGATTGTTTGCCTCTGGAAATATGGAGGGAAAGCCATCCATTGTCAAGAAAAGATCATTTATAGTCACTCATGCCTAGAAAAGCCTTATTACTCGGTTTAAATGCCTTTATAATCCCATTATTGAATTTATTTTGAATTGTTTTTACTTTTTTTGATTAAAACAGATTGTAATTGATTGTTTGCCTCGGGAAACATGGAGCGAAAGCCATCCATTGTCAAGAAAAGATCATTTATAGTCACTCATGCCTAGAAAAGCCTTATTACTCGGTTTAAATGCCTTTATAATCCCATTATTGAATTTGTTTTGAATTTTTTTTTAAATTTTTTGATTAAAACATATTGTAATTGATTGTTTGCCTCGGGAAACATGGAGCAAAACCCATCCATTGTCAAGAATAGATCATTTATAGTCACTTATGCCTAGAAAAGCCTTATTACTCGGTTTAAATGCTTTTATAATCCCATTATTGAAGTTATTTTGAATTGTTTTTACATTTTATGATTAAAACAGATTGTAATTGATTGTTTGCCTCGGGAAATATGGGGCGAAAGCCATCCATTGTCAAGAAAAGATCATTTATATTCACTCATGCCTAGAAAAGCCTTATTACTCGGTTTAAATGCCTTTATAATCCCATAATTGAATTTCTTTTGAATTGTTTTTACATTTTTTGATTAAAACAGATTGTAATTGATTGTTTGCCTCGGGAAACATGGAGCGAAAGCCATCCATTGTCAAGAAAAGATCATTTATAGTCACTCATGCCTAGAAAAGCCTTATTACTCGGTTTAAATGCCTTTATAATCCCATTATTGAATTTGTTTTGAATTTTTTTTACATTTTTTGATTAAAACAGATTGTAATTGATTGTTTGCCTCGGGAAACATGGAGCGAAAGCCATCCATTGTCAAGAAAAGATCATTTATAGTCACTCATGCCTAGAAAAGCCTTATTACTCGGTTTAAATGCCTTTATAATCCCATTATTGAATTTGTTTTGAATTTTTTTTTAAATTTTTTGATTAAAACATATTGTAATTGATTGTTTGCCTCGGGAAACATGGAGCAAAACCCATCCATTGTCAAGAATAGATCATTTATAGTCACTTATGCCTAGAAAAGCCTTATTACTCGGTTTAAATGCTTTTATAATCCCATTATTGAAGTTATTTTGAATTGTTTTTACATTTTATGATTAAAACAGATTGTAATTGATTGTTTGCCTCGGGAAACATGGAGAGAAAGCCATTCATTATCAAGAAAAGATCATTTATAGTCACTCATGCCTAGAAAAGCCTTATTACTTAGTTTAAATGCGTTTATAATCCCATTATTGAATTTATTTTGAATTGTTTTTACATTTTTTGATTAAAACAGATTGTAATTGATTGTTTGCCTCGGGAAACATGGAGCGAAAGCCATCCATTGTCAAGAAAAGATCATTTATAGTCACTCATGCCTAGAAAAGCCTTATTACTCGGTTTAAATGCCTTTATAATCCCATTATTGAATTTGTTTTGAATTTTTTTTTAAATTTTTTGATTAAAACATATTGTAATTGATTGTTTGCCTCGGGAAACATGGAGCGAAAGCCATCCATTGTCAAGAAAAGATCATTTACAGTCACTCATGCCTAGAAAATCCTTATTACTCGGTTTAAATGCCTTTATAATCCCATTATTGAATTTGTTTTGAATTTTTTTTTAAATTTTTTGATTAAAACATATTGTAATTGATTGTTTGCCTCGGGAAACATGGAGCAAAACCCATCCATTGTCAAAAATAGATCATTTATAGTCACTTATGCCTAGAAAAGCCTTATTACTCGGTTTAAATGCTTTTATAATCCCATTATTGAAGTTATTTTGAATTGTTTTTACATTTTAGGATTAAAACAGATTGTAATTGATTGTTTGCCTCGGCAAACATGGAGCCAAAGCCATCCATTGTCAAGAAAAGATCATTTATAGTCACTCATGCCTAGAAAAGCCTTATTACTCGGTTTAAATGCCTTTACAATCCCATTATTGAATTTATTTTGAATTGTTTTTACATTTTTTGATTAAAACATATTGTAATTGATTGTTTGCCTCAGGAAACATGGAGCGAAAGCCATCCATTGTCAAGAAAAGATCATTTATAGTCACTCATGCCTTGAAAAGCCTTATTACTCGGTTTAAATGCCTTTATAATCCCATTATCGAATTTATTTTAAATTGTTTTTACATTTTTTGATTAAAACATATTGTAATTGATTGTTTGCCTCGGAAAACATGGAGCCAAACCCATCCATTGTCAAGAAAAGATCATTTATAGTCACTCATGCCTTGAAAAGCCTTATTACTCGGTTTAAATGCCTTTATAGTCCCATTATTGAATTTGTTTTGAATTTTTTTTTAAATTTTTTGATTAAAACATATTGTAATTGATTGTTTGCCTCGGGAAACATGGAGCAAAACCCAGCCATTGTCAAGAATAGATCATTTATAGTCACTTATGCCTAGAAAAGCCTTATTACTCGGTTTAAATGCTTTTATAATCCCATTATTGAAGTTATTTTGAATTGTTTTTACATTTTATGATTAAAACAGATTGTAATTGATTGTTTGCCTCGGGAAATATGGGGCGAAAGCCATCCATTGTCAAGAAAAGATCATTTATATTCACTCATGCCTAGAAAAGCCTTATTACTCGGTTTAAATGCCTTTATAATCCCATTATTGAATTTCTTTTGAATTGTTTTTACATTTTTTGATTAAAACAGATTGTAATTGATTGTTTGCCTCGGGAAACATGGAGCGAAAGCCATCCATTGTCAAGAAAAGATCATTTATAGTCACTCATGCCTAGAAAAGCCTTATTACTCGGTTTAAATGCCTTTATAATCCCATTATTGAATTTGTTTTGAATTTTTTTTACATTTTTTGATTAAAACAGATTGTAATTGATTGTTTGCCTCGGGAAACATGGAGCGAAAGCCATCCATTGTCAAGAAAAGATCATTTATAGTCACTCATGCCTAGAAAAGCCTTATTACTCGGTTTAAATGCCTTTATAATCCCATTATTGAATTTGTTTTGAATTTTTTTTAAAATTTTTTGATTAAAACATATTGTAATTGATTGTTTGCCTCGGGAAACATGGTGCAAAACCCATCCATTGTCAAGAATAGATCATTTATAGTCACTTATGCCTAGAAAAGCCTTATTTCTCGGTTTAAATGCTTTTATAATCCCATTACTGAATTTATTTTGAATTGTTTTTACATTTTTTTGATTAAAACATATTGTAATTGATTGTTTGCCTCTGGAAATATGGAGGGAAAGCCATCCATTGTCAAGAAAAGATCATTTATAGTCACTTATGCCTAGAAAAGCCTTATTACTCGATTTAAATGCCTTTATAATCCCATTATTGAATTTATTTTGAATTGTTTTTACATTTTTTGATTAAAACAGATTGTAATTGATTGTTTGCCTCGGGAAACATGGAGCGAAAGCCATCCATTGTCAAGAAAAGATCATTTATAGTCACTCATGCCTAGAAAAGCCTTATTACTCGGTTTAAATGCCTTTATAATCCCATTATTGAATTTATTTTGAATTGTTTTTTCATTTTTTGATTAAAACAGATTGTAATTGATTGTTTGCCTCGGGAAACATGGAGCGAAAGCCATCCATTGTCAAGAAAAGATCATTTATAGTCACTCATGCCTAGAAAAGCCTTATTACTCGGTTTAAATGCCTTTATAATCCCATTATTGAATTTGTTTTGAATTTTTTTTTAAATTTTTTGATTAAAACATATTGTAATTGATTGTTTGCCTCGGGAAATATGGAGCAAAACCCATCCATTGTCAAGAATAGATCATTTATAGTCACTTATGCCTAGAAAAGCCTTATTACTCGGTTTAAATGCTTTTATAATCCCATTATTGAAGTTATTTTGAATTGTTTTTACATTTTATGATTAAAACAGATTGTAATTGATTGTTTGCCTCGGGAAACATGGAGAGAAAGCCATTCATTATCAAGAAAAGATCATTTATAGTCACTCATGCCTAGAAAAGCCTTATTACTTAGTTTAAATGCGTTTATAATCCCATTATTGAATTTATTTTGAATTGTTTTTACATTTTTTGATTAAAACAGATTGTAATTGATTGTTTGCCTCGGGAAACATGGAGCGAAAGCCATCCATTGTCAAGAAAAGATCATTTATAGTCACTCATGCCTAGAAAAGCCTTATTACTCGGTTTAAATGCCTTTATAATCCCATTATTGAATTTGTTTTGAATTTTTTTTTAAATTTTTTGATTAAAACATATTGTAATTGATTGTTTGCCTCGGGAAACATGGAGCGAAAGCCATCCATTGTCAAGAAAAGATCATTTACAGTCACTCATGCCTAGAAAAGCCTTATTACTCGGTTTAAATGCCTTTATAATCCCATCATTGAATTTGTTTTGAATTTTTTTTTAAATTTTTTGATTAAAACATATTGTAATTGATTGTTTGCCTCGGGAAACATGGAGCAAAACCCATCCATTGTCAAAAATAGATCATTTATAGTCACTTATGCCTAGAAAAGCCTTATTACTCGGTTTAAATGCTTTTATAATCCCATTATTGAAGTTATTTTGAATTGTTTTTACATTTTATGATTAAAACAGATTGTAATTGATTGTTTGCCTCGGCAAACATGGAGCCAAAGCCATCCATTGTCAAGAAAAGATCATTTATAGTCACTCATGCCTAGAAAAGCCTTATTACTCGGTTTAAATGCCTTTATAATCCCATTATTGAATTTATTTTGAATTGTTTTTACATTTTTTGATTAAAACATATTGTAATTGATTGTTATCCTCAGGAAACATGGAGCGAAAGCCATCCATTGTCAAGAAAAGATCATTTATAGTCACTCATGCCTTGAAAAGCCTTATTACTCGGTTTAAATGCCTTTATAATCCCATTATCGAATTTATTTTAAATTGTTTTTACATTTTTTGATTAAAACATATTGTAATTGATTGTTTGCCTCGGAAAACATGGAGCCAAACCCATCCATTGTCAAGAATAGATCATTTATAGTCACTTATGCCTAGAAAAGCCTTATTACTCGGTTTAAATGCTTTTATAATCCCATTACTGAATTTATTTTGAATTGTTTTTACATTTTTTTGATTAAAACATATTGTAATTGATTGTTTGCCTCTGGAAATATGGAGGGAAAGCCATCCATTGTCAAGAAAAGATCATTTATAGTCACTCATGCCTAGAAAAGCCTTATTACTCGGTTTAAATGCCTTTATAATCCCATTATTGAATTTATTTTGAATTGTTTTTACTTTTTTTGATTAAAACAGATTGTAATTGATTGTTTGCCTCGGGAAACATGGAGCGAAAGCCATCCATTGTCAAGAAAAGATCATTTATAGTCACTCATGCCTAGAAAAGCCTTATTACTCGGTTTAAATGCCTTTATAATCCCATTATTGAATTTGTTTTGAATTTTTTTTTAAATTTTTTGATTAAAACATATTGTAATTGATTGTTTGCCTCGGGAAACATGGAGCAAAACCCATCCATTGTCAAGAATAGATCATTTATAGTCACTTATGCCTAGAAAAGCCTTATTACTCGGTTTAAATGCTTTTATAATCCCATTATTGAAGTTATTTTGAATTGTTTTTACATTTTATGATTAAAACAGATTGTAATTGATTGTTTGCCTCGGGAAATATGGGGCGAAAGCCATCCATTGTCAAGAAAAGATCATTTATATTCACTCATGCCTAGAAAAGCCTTATTACTCGGTTTAAATGCCTTTATAATCCCATAATTGAATTTCTTTTGAATTGTTTTTACATTTTTTGATTAAAACAGATTGTAATTGATTGTTTGCCTCGGGAAACATGGAGCGAAAGCCATCCATTGTCAAGAAAAGATCATTTATAGTCACTCATGCCTAGAAAAGCCTTATTACTCGGTTTAAATGCCTTTATAATCCCATTATTGAATTTGTTTTGAATTTTTTTTACATTTTTTGATTAAAACAGATTGTAATTGATTGTTTGCCTCGGGAAACATGGAGCGAAAGCCATCCATTGTCAAGAAAAGATCATTTACAGTCACTCATGCCTAGAAAAGCCTTATTACTCGGTTTAAATGCCTTTATAATCCCATCATTGAATTTGTTTTGAATTTTTTTTTAAATTTTTTGATTAAAACATATTGTAATTGATTGTTTGCCTCGGGAAACATGGAGCAAAACCCATCCATTGTCAAAAATAGATCATTTATAGTCACTTATGCCTAGAAAAGCCTTATTACTCGGTTTAAATGCTTTTATAATCCCATTATTGAAGTTATTTTGAATTGTTTTTACATTTTATGATTAAAACAGATTGTAATTGATTGTTTGCCTCGGCAAACATGGAGCCAAAGCCATCCATTGTCAAGAAAAGATCATTTATAGTCACTCATGCCTAGAAAAGCCTTATTACTCGGTTTAAATGCCTTTATAATCCCATTATTGAATTTATTTTGAATTGTTTTTACATTTTTTGATTAAAACATATTGTAATTGATTGTTATCCTCAGGAAACATGGAGCGAAAGCCATCCATTGTCAAGAAAAGATCATTTATAGTCACTCATGCCTTGAAAAGCCTTATTACTCGGTTTAAATGCCTTTATAATCCCATTATCGAATTTATTTTAAATTGTTTTTACATTTTTTGATTAAAACATATTGTAATTGATTGTTTGCCTCGGAAAACATGGAGCCAAACCCATCCATTGTCAAGAATAGATCATTTATAGTCACTTATGCCTAGAAAAGCCTTATTACTCGGTTTAAATGCTTTTATAATCCCATTACTGAATTTATTTTGAATTGTTTTTACATTTTTTTGATTAAAACATATTGTAATTGATTGTTTGCCTCTGGAAATATGGAGGGAAAGCCATCCATTGTCAAGAAAAGATCATTTATAGTCACTCATGCCTAGAAAAGCCTTATTACTCGGTTTAAATGCCTTTATAATCCCATTATTGAATTTATTTTGAATTGTTTTTACTTTTTTTGATTAAAACAGATTGTAATTGATTGTTTGCCTCGGGAAACATGGAGCGAAAGCCATCCATTGTCAAGAAAAGATCATTTATAGTCACTCATGCCTAGAAAAGCCTTATTACTCGGTTTAAATGCCTTTATAATCCCATTATTGAATTTGTTTTGAATTTTTTTTTAAATTTTTTGATTAAAACATATTGTAATTGATTGTTTGCCTCGGGAAACATGGAGCAAAACCCATCCATTGTCAAGAATAGATCATTTATAGTCACTTATGCCTAGAAAAGCCTTATTACTCGGTTTAAATGCTTTTATAATCCCATTATTGAAGTTATTTTGAATTGTTTTTACATTTTATGATTAAAACAGATTGTAATTGATTGTTTGCCTCGGGAAATATGGGGCGAAAGCCATCCATTGTCAAGAAAAGATCATTTATATTCACTCATGCCTAGAAAAGCCTTATTACTCGGTTTAAATGCCTTTATAATCCCATAATTGAATTTCTTTTGAATTGTTTTTACATTTTTTGATTAAAACAGATTGTAATTGATTGTTTGCCTCGGGAAACATGGAGCGAAAGCCATCCATTGTCAAGAAAAGATCATTTATAGTCACTCATGCCTAGAAAAGCCTTATTACTCGGTTTAAATGCCTTTATAATCCCATTATTGAATTTGTTTTGAATTTTTTTTACATTTTTTGATTAAAACAGATTGTAATTGATTGTTTGCCTCGGGAAACATGGAGCGAAAGCCATCCATTGTCAAGAAAAGATCATTTATAGTCACTCATGCCTAGAAAAGCCTTATTACTCGGTTTAAATGCCTTTATAATCCCATTATTGAATTTGTTTTGAATTTTTTTTTAAATTTTTTGATTAAAACATATTGTAATTGATTGTTTGCCTCGGGAAACATGGAGCAAAACCCATCCATTGTCAAGAATAGATCATTTATAGTCACTTATGCCTAGAAAAGCCTTATTTCTCGGTTTAAATGCTTTTATAATCCCATTATTGAAGTTATTTTGAATTGTTTTTACATTTTATGATTAAAACAGATTGTAATTGACTGTTTGCCTCGGGAAACATGGAGAGAAAGCCATTCATTATCAAGAAAAGATCATTTATAGTCACTCATGCCTAGAAAAGCCTTATTACTTAGTTTAAATGCGTTTATAATCCCATTATTGAATTTATTTTGAATTGTTTTTACATTTTATGATTAAAACAGATTGTAATTGATTGTTTGCCTCGGGAAATATGGGGCGAAAGCCATCCATTGTCAAGAAAAGATCATTTATAGTCACTCATGCCTAGAAAAGCCTTATTACTCGGTTTAAATGCCTTTATAATCCCATTATTGAATTTATTTTGAATTGTTTTTTAAATTTTTTGATTAAAACATATTGTAATTGATTGTTTGCCTCGGGAAATATGGAGCAAAACCCATCCATTGTCAAGAATAGATCATTTATAGTCACTTATGCCTAGAAAAGCCTTATTACTCGGTTTAAATGCTTTTATAATCCCATTATTGAAGTTATTTTGAATTGTTTTTACATTTTATGATTAAAACAGATTGTAATTGATTGTTTGCCTCGGGAAACATGGAGAGAAAGCCATTCATTATCAAGAAAAGATCATTTATAGTCACTCATGCCTAGAAAAGCCTTATTACTTAGTTTAAATGCGTTTATAATCCCATTATTGAATTTATTTTGAATTGTTTTTACATTTTTTGATTAAAACAGATTGTAATTGATTGTTTGCCTCGGGAAACATGGAGCGAAAGCCATCCATTGTCAAGAAAAGATCATTTATAGTCACTCATGCCTAGAAAAGCCTTATTACTCGGTTTAAATGCCTTTATAATCCCATTATTGAATTTGTTTTGAATTTTTTTTTAAATTTTTTGATTAAAACATATTGTAATTGATTGTTTGCCTCGGGAAACATGGAGCGAAAGCCATCCATTGTCAAGAAAAGATCATTTACAGTCACTCATGCCTAGAAAAGCCTTATTACTCGGTTTAAATGCCTTCATAATCCCATCATTGAATTTGTTTTGAATTTTTTTTTAAATTTTTTGATTAAAACATATTGTAATTGATTGTTTGCCTCGGGAAACATGGAGCAAAACCCATCCATTGTCAAAAATAGATCATTTATAGTCACTTATGCCTAGAAAAGCCTTATTACTCGGTTTAAATGCTTTTATAATCCCATTATTGAAGTTATTTTGAATTGTTTTTACATTTTATGATTAAAACAGATTGTAATTGATTGTTTGCCTCGGCAAACATGGAGCCAAAGCCATCCATTGTCAAGAAAAGATCATTTATAGTCACTCATGCCTAGAAAAGCCTTATTACTCGGTTTAAATGCCTTTATAATCCCATTATTGAATTTATTTTGAATTGTTTTTACTTTTTTTGATTAAAACAGATTGTAATTGATTGTTTGCCTCGGGAAACATGGAGCGAAAGCCATCCATTGTCAAGAAAAGATCATTTATAGTCACTCATGCCTAGAAAAGCCTTATTACTCGGTTTAAATGCCTTTATAATCCCATTATTGAATTTGTTTTGAATTTTTTTTTAAATTTTTTGATTAAAACATATTGTAATTGATTGTTTGCCTCGGGAAACATGGAGCAAAACCCATCCATTGTCAAGAATAGATCATTTATAGTCACTTATGCCTAGAAAAGCCTTATTACTCGGTTTAAATGCTTTTATAATCCCATTATTGAAGTTATTTTGAATTGTTTTTACATTTTATGATTAAAACAGATTGTAATTGATTGTTTGCCTCGGGAAACATGGAGAGAAAGCCATTCATTATCAAGAAAAGATCATTTATAGTCACTCATGCCTAGAAAAGCCTTATTACTTAGTTTAAATGCGTTTATAATCCCATTATTGAATTTATTTTGAATTGTTTTTACATTTTTTGATTAAAACAGATTGTAATTGATTGTTTGCCTCGGGAAACATGGAGCGAAAGCCATCCATTGTCAAGAAAAGATCATTTATAGTCACTCATGCCTAGAAAAGCCTTATTACTCGGTTTAAATGCCTTTATAATCCCATTATTGAATTTGTTTTGAATTTTTTTTTAAATTTTTTGATTAAAACGTATTGTAATTGATTGTTTGCCTCGGGAAACATGGAGCGAAAGCCATCCATTGTCAAGAAAAGATCATTTACAGTCACTCATGCCTAGAAAAGCCTTATTACTCGGTTTAAATGCCTTTATAATCCCATCATTGAATTTGTTTTGAATTTTTTTTTAAATTTTTTGATTAAAACATATTGTAATTGATTGTTTGCCTCGGGAAACATGGAGCAAAACCCATCCATTGTCAAAAATAGATCATTTATAGTCACTTATGCCTAGAAAAGCCTTATTACTCGGTTTAAATGCTTTTATAATCCCATTATTGAAGTTATTTTGAATTGTTTTTACATTTTATGATTAAAACAGATTGTAATTGATTGTTTGCCTCGGCAAACATGGAGCCAAAGCCATCCATTGTCAAGAAAAGATCATTTATAGTCACTCATGCCTAGAAAAGCCTTATTACTCGGTTTAAATGCCTTTATAATCCCATTATTGAATTTATTTTGAATTGTTTTTACATTTTTTGATTAAAACATATTGTAATTGATTGTTATCCTCAGGAAACATGGAGCGAAAGCCATCCATTGTCAAGAAAAGATCATTTATAGTCACTCATGCCTTGAAAAGCCTTATTACTCGGTTTAAATGCCTTTATAATCCCATTATCGAATTTATTTTAAATTGTTTTTACATTTTTTGATTAAAACATATTGTAATTGATTGTTTGCCTCGGAAAACATGGAGCCAAACCCATCCATTGTCAAGAATAGATCATTTATAGTCACTTATGCCTAGAAAAGCCTTATTACTCGGTTTAAATGCTTTTATAATCCCATTACTGAATTTATTTTGAATTGTTTTTACATTTTTTTGATTAAAACATATTGTAATTGATTGTTTGCCTCTGGAAATATGGAGGGAAAGCCATCCATTGTCAAGAAAAGATCATTTATAGTCACTCATGCCTAGAAAAGCCTTATTACTCGGTTTAAATGCCTTTATAATCCCATTATTGAATTTATTTTGAATTGTTTTTACTTTTTTTGATTAAAACAGATTGTAATTGATTGTTTGCCTCGGGAAACATGGAGCGAAAGCCATCCATTGTCAAGAAAAGATCATTTATAGTCACTCATGCCTAGAAAAGCCTTATTACTCGGTTTAAATGCCTTTATAATCCCATTATTGAATTTGTTTTGAATTTTTTTTTAAATTTTTTGATTAAAACATATTGTAATTGATTGTTTGCCTCGGGAAACATGGAGCAAAACCCATCCATTGTCAAGAATAGATCATTTATAGTCACTCATGCCTAGAAAAGCCTTATTACTCGGTTTAAATGCCTTTATAATCCCATTATTGAATTTGTTTTGAATTTTTTTTTAAATTTTTTGATTAAAACATATTGTAATTGATTGTTTGCCTCGGGAAACATGGAGCAAAACCCATCCATTGTCAAGAATAGATCATTTATAGTCACTTATGCCTAGAAAAGCCTTATTACTCGGTTTAAATGCTTTTATAATCCCATTATTGAAGTTATTTTGAATTGTTTTTACATTTTATGATTAAAACAGATTGTAATTGATTGTTTGCCTCGGGAAATATGGGGCGAAAGCCATCCATTGTCAAGAAAAGATCATTTATATTCACTCATGCCTAGAAAAGCCTTATTACTCGGTTTAAATGCCTTTATAATCCCATAATTGAATTTCTTTTGAATTGTTTTTACATTTTTTGATTAAAACAGATTGTAATTGATTGTTTGCCTCGGGAAACATGGAGCGAAAGCCATCCATTGTCAAGAAAAGATCATTTATAGTCACTCATGCCTAGAAAAGCCTTATTACTCGGTTTAAATGCCTTTATAATCCCATTATTGAATTTGTTTTGAATTTTTTTTACATTTTTTGATTAAAACAGATTGTAATTGATTGTTTGCCTCGGGAAACATGGAGCGAAAGCCATCCATTGTCAAGAAAAGATCATTTACAGTCACTCATGCCTAGAAAAGCCTTATTACTCGGTTTAAATGCCTTTATAATCCCATCATTGAATTTGTTTTGAATTTTTTTTTAAATTTTTTGATTAAAACATATTGTAATTGATTGTTTGCCTCGGGAAACATGGAGCAAAACCCATCCATTGTCAAAAATAGATCATTTATAGTCACTTATGCCTAGAAAAGCCTTATTACTCGGTTTAAATGCTTTTATAATCCCATTATTGAAGTTATTTTGAATTGTTTTTACATTTTATGATTAAAACAGATTGTAATTGATTGTTTGCCTCGGCAAACATGGAGCCAAAGCCATCCATTGTCAAGAAAAGATCATTTATAGTCACTCATGCCTAGAAAAGCCTTATTACTCGGTTTAAATGCCTTTATAATCCCATTATTGAATTTATTTTGAATTGTTTTTACATTTTTTGATTAAAACATATTGTAATTGATTGTTATCCTCAGGAAACATGGAGCGAAAGCCATCCATTGTCAAGAAAAGATCATTTATAGTCACTCATGCCTTGAAAAGCCTTATTACTCGGTTTAAATGCCTTTATAATCCCATTATCGAATTTATTTTAAATTGTTTTTACATTTTTTGATTAAAACATATTGTAATTGATTGTTTGCCTCGGAAAACATGGAGCCAAACCCATCCATTGTCAAGAATAGATCATTTATAGTCACTTATGCCTAGAAAAGCCTTATTACTCGGTTTAAATGCTTTTATAATCCCATTACTGAATTTATTTTGAATTGTTTTTACATTTTTTTGATTAAAACATATTGTAATTGATTGTTTGCCTCTGGAAATATGGAGGGAAAGCCATCCATTGTCAAGAAAAGATCATTTATAGTCACTCATGCCTAGAAAAGCCTTATTACTCGGTTTAAATGCCTTTATAATCCCATTATTGAATTTATTTTGAATTGTTTTTACTTTTTTTGATTAAAACAGATTGTAATTGATTGTTTGCCTCGGGAAACATGGAGCGAAAGCCATCCATTGTCAAGAAAAGATCATTTATAGTCACTCATGCCTAGAAAAGCCTTATTACTCGGTTTAAATGCCTTTATAATCCCATTATTGAATTTGTTTTGAATTTTTTTTTAAATTTTTTGATTAAAACATATTGTAATTGATTGTTTGCCTCGGGAAACATGGAGCAAAACCCATCCATTGTCAAGAATAGATCATTTATAGTCACTTATGCCTAGAAAAGCCTTATTACTCGGTTTAAATGCTTTTATAATCCCATTATTGAAGTTATTTTGAATTGTTTTTACATTTTATGATTAAAACAGATTGTAATTGATTGTTTGCCTCGGGAAATATGGGGCGAAAGCCATCCATTGTCAAGAAAAGATCATTTATATTCACTCATGCCTAGAAAAGCCTTATTACTCGGTTTAAATGCCTTTATAATCCCATAATTGAATTTCTTTTGAATTGTTTTTACATTTTTTGATTAAAACAGATTGTAATTGATTGTTTGCCTCGGGAAACATGGAGCGAAAGCCATCCATTGTCAAGAAAAGATCATTTATAGTCACTCATGCCTAGAAAAGCCTTATTACTCGGTTTAAATGCCTTTATAATCCCATTATTGAATTTGTTTTGAATTTTTTTTACATTTTTTGATTAAAACAGATTGTAATTGATTGTTTGCCTCGGGAAACATGGAGCGAAAGCCATCCATTGTCAAGAAAAGATCATTTATAGTCACTCATGCCTAGAAAAGCCTTATTACTCGGTTTAAATGCCTTTATAATCCCATTATTGAATTTGTTTTGAATTTTTTTTTAAATTTTTTGATTAAAACATATTGTAATTGATTGTTTGCCTCGGGAAACATGGAGCAAAACCCATCCATTGTCAAGAATAGATCATTTATAGTCACTTATGCCTAGAAAAGCCTTATTTCTCGGTTTAAATGCTTTTATAATCCCATTATTGAAGTTATTTTGAATTGTTTTTACATTTTATGATTAAAACAGATTGTAATTGACTGTTTGCCTCGGGAAACATGGAGAGAAAGCCATTCATTATCAAGAAAAGATCATTTATAGTCACTCATGCCTAGAAAAGCCTTATTACTTAGTTTAAATGCGTTTATAATCCCATTATTGAATTTATTTTGAATTGTTTTTACATTTTATGATTAAAACAGATTGTAATTGATTGTTTGCCTCGGGAAATATGGGGCGAAAGCCATCCATTGTCAAGAAAAGATCATTTATAGTCACTCATGCCTAGAAAAGCCTTATTACTCGGTTTAAATGCCTTTATAATCCCATTATTGAATTTATTTTGAATTGTTTTTTAAATTTTTTGATTAAAACATATTGTAATTGATTGTTTGCCTCGGGAAATATGGAGCAAAACCCATCCATTGTCAAGAATAGATCATTTATAGTCACTTATGCCTAGAAAAGCCTTATTACTCGGTTTAAATGCTTTTATAATCCCATTATTGAAGTTATTTTGAATTGTTTTTACATTTTATGATTAAAACAGATTGTAATTGATTGTTTGCCTCGGGAAACATGGAGAGAAAGCCATTCATTATCAAGAAAAGATCATTTATAGTCACTCATGCCTAGAAAAGCCTTATTACTTAGTTTAAATGCGTTTATAATCCCATTATTGAATTTATTTTGAATTGTTTTTACATTTTTTGATTAAAACAGATTGTAATTGATTGTTTGCCTCGGGAAACATGGAGCGAAAGCCATCCATTGTCAAGAAAAGATCATTTATAGTCACTCATGCCTAGAAAAGCCTTATTACTCGGTTTAAATGCCTTTATAATCCCATTATTGAATTTGTTTTGAATTTTTTTTTAAATTTTTTGATTAAAACATATTGTAATTGATTGTTTGCCTCGGGAAACATGGAGCGAAAGCCATCCATTGTCAAGAAAAGATCATTTACAGTCACTCATGCCTAGAAAAGCCTTATTACTCGGTTTAAATGCCTTCATAATCCCATCATTGAATTTGTTTTGAATTTTTTTTTAAATTTTTTGATTAAAACATATTGTAATTGATTGTTTGCCTCGGGAAACATGGAGCAAAACCCATCCATTGTCAAAAATAGATCATTTATAGTCACTTATGCCTAGAAAAGCCTTATTACTCGGTTTAAATGCTTTTATAATCCCATTATTGAAGTTATTTTGAATTGTTTTTACATTTTATGATTAAAACAGATTGTAATTGATTGTTTGCCTCGGCAAACATGGAGCCAAAGCCATCCATTGTCAAGAAAAGATCATTTATAGTCACTCATGCCTAGAAAAGCCTTATTACTCGGTTTAAATGCCTTTATAATCCCATTATTGAATTTATTTTGAATTGTTTTTACTTTTTTTGATTAAAACAGATTGTAATTGATTGTTTGCCTCGGGAAACATGGAGCGAAAGCCATCCATTGTCAAGAAAAGATCATTTATAGTCACTCATGCCTAGAAAAGCCTTATTACTCGGTTTAAATGCCTTTATAATCCCATTATTGAATTTGTTTTGAATTTTTTTTTAAATTTTTTGATTAAAACATATTGTAATTGATTGTTTGCCTCGGGAAACATGGAGCAAAACCCATCCATTGTCAAGAATAGATCATTTATAGTCACTTATGCCTAGAAAAGCCTTATTACTCGGTTTAAATGCTTTTATAATCCCATTATTGAAGTTATTTTGAATTGTTTTTACATTTTATGATTAAAACAGATTGTAATTGATTGTTTGCCTCGGGAAACATGGAGAGAAAGCCATTCATTATCAAGAAAAGATCATTTATAGTCACTCATGCCTAGAAAAGCCTTATTACTTAGTTTAAATGCGTTTATAATCCCATTATTGAATTTATTTTGAATTGTTTTTACATTTTTTGATTAAAACAGATTGTAATTGATTGTTTGCCTCGGGAAACATGGAGCGAAAGCCATCCATTGTCAAGAAAAGATCATTTATAGTCACTCATGCCTAGAAAAGCCTTATTACTCGGTTTAAATGCCTTTATAATCCCATTATTGAATTTGTTTTGAATTTTTTTTTAAATTTTTTGATTAAAACGTATTGTAATTGATTGTTTGCCTCGGGAAACATGGAGCGAAAGCCATCCATTGTCAAGAAAAGATCATTTACAGTCACTCATGCCTAGAAAAGCCTTATTACTCGGTTTAAATGCCTTTATAATCCCATCATTGAATTTGTTTTGAATTTTTTTTTAAATTTTTTGATTAAAACATATTGTAATTGATTGTTTGCCTCGGGAAACATGGAGCAAAACCCATCCATTGTCAAAAATAGATCATTTATAGTCACTTATGCCTAGAAAAGCCTTATTACTCGGTTTAAATGCTTTTATAATCCCATTATTGAAGTTATTTTGAATTGTTTTTACATTTTATGATTAAAACAGATTGTAATTGATTGTTTGCCTCGGCAAACATGGAGCCAAAGCCATCCATTGTCAAGAAAAGATCATTTATAGTCACTCATGCCTAGAAAAGCCTTATTACTCGGTTTAAATGCCTTTATAATCCCATTATTGAATTTATTTTGAATTGTTTTTACATTTTTTGATTAAAACATATTGTAATTGATTGTTATCCTCAGGAAACATGGAGCGAAAGCCATCCATTGTCAAGAAAAGATCATTTATAGTCACTCATGCCTTGAAAAGCCTTATTACTCGGTTTAAATGCCTTTATAATCCCATTATCGAATTTATTTTAAATTGTTTTTACATTTTTTGATTAAAACATATTGTAATTGATTGTTTGCCTCGGAAAACATGGAGCCAAACCCATCCATTGTCAAGAATAGATCATTTATAGTCACTTATGCCTAGAAAAGCCTTATTACTCGGTTTAAATGCTTTTATAATCCCATTACTGAATTTATTTTGAATTGTTTTTACATTTTTTTGATTAAAACATATTGTAATTGATTGTTTGCCTCTGGAAATATGGAGGGAAAGCCATCCATTGTCAAGAAAAGATCATTTATAGTCACTCATGCCTAGAAAAGCCTTATTACTCGGTTTAAATGCCTTTATAATCCCATTATTGAATTTATTTTGAATTGTTTTTACTTTTTTTGATTAAAACAGATTGTAATTGATTGTTTGCCTCGGGAAACATGGAGCGAAAGCCATCCATTGTCAAGAAAAGATCATTTATAGTCACTCATGCCTAGAAAAGCCTTATTACTCGGTTTAAATGCCTTTATAATCCCATTATTGAATTTGTTTTGAATTTTTTTTTAAATTTTTTGATTAAAACATATTGTAATTGATTGTTTGCCTCGGGAAACATGGAGCAAAACCCATCCATTGTCAAGAATAGATCATTTATAGTCACTTATGCCTAGAAAAGCCTTATTACTCGGTTTAAATGCTTTTATAATCCCATTATTGAAGTTATTTTGAATTGTTTTTACATTTTATGATTAAAACAGATTGTAATTGATTGTTTGCCTCGGGAAATATGGGGCGAAAGCCATCCATTGTCAAGAAAAGATCATTTATATTCACTCATGCCTAGAAAAGCCTTATTACTCGGTTTAAATGCCTTTATAATCCCATAATTGAATTTCTTTTGAATTGTTTTTACATTTTTTGATTAAAACAGATTGTAATTGATTGTTTGCCTCGGGAAACATGGAGCGAAAGCCATCCATTGTCAAGAAAAGATCATTTATAGTCACTCATGCCTAGAAAAGCCTTATTACTCGGTTTAAATGCCTTTATAATCCCATTATTGAATTTGTTTTGAATTTTTTTTACATTTTTTGATTAAAACAGATTGTAATTGATTGTTTGCCTCGGGAAACATGGAGCGAAAGCCATCCATTGTCAAGAAAAGATCATTTATAGTCACTCATGCCTAGAAAAGCCTTATTACTCGGTTTAAATGCCTTTATAATCCCATTATTGAATTTGTTTTGAATTTTTTTTTAAATTTTTTGATTAAAACATATTGTAATTGATTGTTTGCCTCGGGAAACATGGAGCAAAACCCATCCATTGTCAAGAATAGATCATTTATAGTCACTTATGCCTAGAAAAGCCTTATTTCTCGGTTTAAATGCTTTTATAATCCCATTATTGAAGTTATTTTGAATTGTTTTTACATTTTATGATTAAAACAGATTGTAATTGATTGTTTGCCTCGGGAAACATGGAGAGAAAGCCATTCATTATCAAGAAAAGATCATTTATAGTCACTCATGCCTAGAAAAGCCTTATTACTTAGTTTAAATGCGTTTATAATCCCATTATTGAATTTATTTTGAATTGTTTTTACATTTTATGATTAAAACAGATTGTAATTGATTGTTTGCCTCGGGAAATATGGGGCGAAAGCCATCCATTGTCAAGAAAAGATCATTTATAGTCACTCATGCCTAGAAAAGCCTTATTACTCGGTTTAAATGCCTTTATAATCCCATTATTGAATTTATTTTGAATTGTTTTTTAAATTTTTTGATTAAAACATATTGTAATTGATTGTTTGCCTCGGGAAATATGGAGCAAAACCCATCCATTGTCAAGAATAGATCATTTATAGTCACTTATGCCTAGAAAAGCCTTATTACTCGGTTTAAATGCTTTTATAATCCCATTATTGAAGTTATTTTGAATTGTTTTTACATTTTATGATTAAAACAGATTGTAATTGATTGTTTGCCTCGGGAAACATGGAGAGAAAGCCATTCATTATCAAGAAAAGATCATTTATAGTCACTCATGCCTAGAAAAGCCTTATTACTTAGTTTAAATGCGTTTATAATCCCATTATTGAATTTATTTTGAATTGTTTTTACATTTTTTGATTAAAACAGATTGTAATTGATTGTTTGCCTCGGGAAACATGGAGCGAAAGCCATCCATTGTCAAGAAAAGATCATTTATAGTCACTCATGCCTAGAAAAGCCTTATTACTCGGTTTAAATGCCTTTATAATCCCATTATTGAATTTGTTTTGAATTTTTTTTTAAATTTTTTGATTAAAACGTATTGTAATTGATTGTTTGCCTCGGGAAACATGGAGCGAAAGCCATCCATTGTCAAGAAAAGATCATTTACAGTCACTCATGCCTAGAAAAGCCTTATTACTCGGTTTAAATGCCTTTATAATCCCATCATTGAATTTGTTTTGAATTTTTTTTTAAATTTTTTGATTAAAACATATTGTAATTGATTGTTTGCCTCGGGAAACATGGAGCAAAACCCATCCATTGTCAAAAATAGATCATTTATAGTCACTTATGCCTAGAAAAGCCTTATTACTCGGTTTAAATGCTTTTATAATCCCATTATTGAAGTTATTTTGAATTGTTTTTACATTTTATGATTAAAACAGATTGTAATTGATTGTTTGCCTCGGCAAACATGGAGCCAAAGCCATCCATTGTCAAGAAAAGATCATTTATAGTCACTCATGCCTAGAAAAGCCTTATTACTCGGTTTAAATGCCTTTATAATCCCATTATTGAATTTATTTTGAATTGTTTTTACATTTTTTGATTAAAACATATTGTAATTGATTGTTATCCTCAGGAAACATGGAGCGAAAGCCATCCATTGTCAAGAAAAGATCATTTATAGTCACTCATGCCTTGAAAAGCCTTATTACTCGGTTTAAATGCCTTTATAATCCCATTATCGAATTTATTTTAAATTGTTTTTACATTTTTTGATTAAAACATATTGTAATTGATTGTTTGCCTCGGAAAACATGGAGCCAAACCCATCCATTGTCAAGAATAGATCATTTATAGTCACTTATGCCTAGAAAAGCCTTATTACTCGGTTTAAATGCTTTTATAATCCCATTACTGAATTTATTTTGAATTGTTTTTACATTTTTTTGATTAAAACATATTGTAATTGATTGTTTGCCTCTGGAAATATGGAGGGAAAGCCATCCATTGTCAAGAAAAGATCATTTATAGTCACTCATGCCTAGAAAAGCCTTATTACTCGGTTTAAATGCCTTTATAATCCCATTATTGAATTTATTTTGAATTGTTTTTACTTTTTTTGATTAAAACAGATTGTAATTGATTGTTTGCCTCGGGAAACATGGAGCGAAAGCCATCCATTGTCAAGAAAAGATCATTTATAGTCACTCATGCCTAGAAAAGCCTTATTACTCGGTTTAAATGCCTTTATAATCCCATTATTGAATTTGTTTTGAATTTTTTTTTAAATTTTTTGATTAAAACATATTGTAATTGATTGTTTGCCTCGGGAAACATGGAGCAAAACCCATCCATTGTCAAGAATAGATCATTTATAGTCACTTATGCCTAGAAAAGCCTTATTACTCGGTTTAAATGCTTTTATAATCCCATTATTGAAGTTATTTTGAATTGTTTTTACATTTTATGATTAAAACAGATTGTAATTGATTGTTTGCCTCGGGAAATATGGGGCGAAAGCCATCCATTGTCAAGAAAAGATCATTTATATTCACTCATGCCTAGAAAAGCCTTATTACTCGGTTTAAATGCCTTTATAATCCCATAATTGAATTTCTTTTGAATTGTTTTTACATTTTTTGATTAAAACAGATTGTAATTGATTGTTTGCCTCGGGAAACATGGAGCGAAAGCCATCCATTGTCAAGAAAAGATCATTTATAGTCACTCATGCCTAGAAAAGCCTTATTACTCGGTTTAAATGCCTTTATAATCCCATTATTGAATTTGTTTTGAATTTTTTTTACATTTTTTGATTAAAACAGATTGTAATTGATTGTTTGCCTCGGGAAACATGGAGCGAAAGCCATCCATTGTCAAGAAAAGATCATTTATAATCACTCATGCCTAGAAAAGCCTTATTACTCGGTTTAAATGCCTTTATAATCCCATTATTGAATTTGTTTTGAATTTTTTTTTAAATTTTTTGATTAAAACATATTGTAATTGATTGTTTGCCTCGGGAAACATGGAGCAAAACCCATCCATTGTCAAGAATAGATCATTTATAGTCACTTATGCCTAGAAAAGCCTTATTTCTCGGTTTAAATGCTTTTATAATCCCATTATTGAAGTTATTTTGAATTGTTTTTACATTTTATGATTAAAACAGATTGTAATTGATTGTTTGCCTCGGGAAACATGGAGAGAAAGCCATTCATTATCAAGAAAAGATCATTTATAGTCACTCATGCCTAGAAAAGCCTTATTACTTAGTTTAAATGCGTTTATAATCCCATTATTGAATTTATTTTGAATTGTTTTTACATTTTATGATTAAAACAGATTGTAATTGATTGTTTGCCTCGGGAAATATGGGGCGAAAGCCATCCATTGTCAAGAAAAGATCATTTATAGTCACTCATGCCTAGAAAAGCCTTATTACTCGGTTTAAATGCCTTTATAATCCCATTATTGAATTTATTTTGAATTGTTTTTACATTTTTTTGATTAAAACATATTGTAATTGATTGTTTGCCTCCGGAAATATGGAGGGAAAGCCATCCATTGTCAAGAAAAGATCATTTATAGTCACTCATGCCTAGAAAAGCCTTATTACTCGGTTTAAATGCCTTTATAATCCCATTATTGAATTTATTTTGAATTGTTTTTACATTTTTTGATTAAAACAGATTGTAATTGATTGTTTGCCTCGGGAAACATGGAGCGAAAGCCATCCATTGTCAAGAAAAGATCATTTATAGTCACTCATGCCTAGAAAAGCCTTATTACTCGGTTTAAATGCCTTTATAATCCCATTATTGAATTTGTTTTGAATTTTTTTTTAAATTTTTTGATTAAAACGTATTGTAATTGATTGTTTGCCTCGGGAAATATGGAGCAAAACCCATCCATTGTCAAGAATAGATCATTTATAGTCACTTATGCCTAGAAAAGCCTTATTACTCGGTTTAAATGCTTTTATAATCCCATTATTGAAGTTATTTTGAATTGTTTTTACATTTTATGATTAAAACAGATTGTAATTGATTGTTTGCCTCGGGAAATATGGGGCGAAAGCCATCCATTGTCAAGAAAAGATCATTTATAGTCACTCATGCCTAGAAAAGCCTTATTACTCGGTTTAAATGCCTTTATAATCCCATTATTGAATTTATTATGAATTTTTTTTACATTTTTTGATTAAAACAGATTGTAATTGTTTGTGTGCCTCGGGAAACATGGAGGAAAACCCATCCATTGTCAAGAATAGATCATTTGTAGTCACTTATGCCTAAAAAAGCCTTATTACTCGGTTTAAATCCCTTTATAATCCCATTATTGAATTTATTTTAAATTTTTTTTACATTTTTTGATTGAAACATATTGTAATTGATTGTTTGCCTCGGGAAATATGGAGCGAAAGCCATCCATTGTCAAGAAAAGATCATTTATAGTCACTCATGCCTAGAAAAGCCTTATTACTCGGTTTAAATGCCTTTATAATCCCATTATTGAATTTATTTTGAATTGTTTTTACATTTTTTGATTAAAACAGATTGTAATTGATTGTTTGCCTCGGGAAACATTGAGCGAAAGCCATCCATTGTCAAGAAAAGATCATTTATAGTCACTCATGCCTAGAAAAGCCTTATTACTCGGTTTAATTGCCTTTATATTCCCATTATTGAATTTGTTTTGAATTTTTTTTACATTTTTTGATTAAAACAGATTGTAATTGTTTGTTTGCCTCGGGAAACATGGAGCAAACCCCACCCATTGTCAAGAATAGATCATTTTATAGTCACTTATGCCTAAAAAAGCCTTATTACTCGGTTTAAATGCCTTTATAATTCCATTATTCAATTTATTTTGAATTTTTTTTACATTTTTTGATTAAAACATATTGTAATTGATTGTTTGCCTCGGGAAATATTGGGCGAAAGCCATCCATTGTCAAGAAAATATCATTTATAGTCACTCATGCCTAGAAAAGCCTTCTTACTCGGTTTAAATGCCTTTATAATCCCATTATTGAATTTATTTTGAATTGTTTTTACATTTTTTGATTAAAACAGATTGTAATTGATTGTTTGCCTCGGGAAACATGGAGCGAAAGCCATCCATTGTCAAGAAAAGATCATTTATAGTCACTCATGCCTAGAAAAGCCTTATTACTCGGTTTAAATGCCTTTATAATCCCATTATTGAATTTGTTTTGAATTTTTTTTTAAATTTTTTGATTAAAACGTATTGTAATTGATTGTTTGCCTCGGGAAACATGGAGCGAAAGCCATCCATTGTCAAGAAAAGATCATTTACAGTCACTCATGCCTAGAAAAGCCTTATTACTCGGTTTAAATGCCTTTATAATCCCATCATTGAATTTGTTTTGAATTTTTTTTTAAATTTTTTGATTAAAACATATTGTAATTGATTGTTTGCCTCGGGAAACATGGAGCAAAACCCATCCATTGTCAAAAATAGATCATTTATAGTCACTTATGCCTAGAAAAGCCTTATTACTCGGTTTAAATGCTTTTATAATCCCATTATTGAAGTTATTTTGAATTGTTTTTACATTTTATGATTAAAACAGATTGTAATTGATTGTTTGCCTCGGCAAACATGGAGCCAAAGCCATCCATTGTCAAGAAAAGATCATTTATAGTCACTCATGCCTAGAAAAGCCTTATTACTCGGTTTAAATGCCTTTATAATCCCATTATTGAATTTATTTTGAATTGTTTTTACATTTTTTGATTAAAACATATTGTAATTGATTGTTATCCTCAGGAAACATGGAGCGAAAGCCATCCATTGTCAAGAAAAGATCATTTATAGTCACTCATGCCTTGAAAAGCCTTATTACTCGGTTTAAATGCCTTTATAATCCCATTATCGAATTTATTTTAAATTGTTTTTACATTTTTTGATTAAAACATATTGTAATTGATTGTTTGCCTCGGAAAACATGGAGCCAAACCCATCCATTGTCAAGAATAGATCATTTATAGTCACTTATGCCTAGAAAAGCCTTATTACTCGGTTTAAATGCTTTTATAATCCCATTACTGAATTTATTTTGAATTGTTTTTACATTTTTTTGATTAAAACATATTGTAATTGATTGTTTGCCTCTGGAAATATGGAGGGAAAGCCATCCATTGTCAAGAAAAGATCATTTATAGTCACTCATGCCTAGAAAAGCCTTATTACTCAGTTTAAATGCCTTTATAATCCCATTATTGAATTTATTTTGAATTGTTTTTACTTTTTTTGATTAAAACAGATTGTAATTGATTGTTTGCCTCGGGAAACATGGAGCGAAAGCCATCCATTGTCAAGAAAAGATCATTTATAGTCACTCATGCCTAGAAAAGCCTTATTACTCGGTTTAAATGCCTTTATAATCCCATTATTGAATTTGTTTTGAA
Organism: Theobroma cacao; assembly: GCF_053813885.1. Classification (NCBI taxonomy): domain Eukaryota; kingdom Viridiplantae; phylum Streptophyta; class Magnoliopsida; order Malvales; family Malvaceae; genus Theobroma; species Theobroma cacao. Next base: position 26,575,755 of record NC_142645.1, on the reverse strand, counting down.
TTTTTTTTTAAATTTTTTGATTAAAACATATTGTAATTGATTGTTTGCCTCGGGAAACATGGAGCAAAACCCATCCATTGTCAAGAATAGATCATTTATAGTCACTTATGCCTAGAAAAGCCTTATTACTCGGTTTAAATGCTTTTATAATCCCATTATTGAAGTTATTTTGAATTGTTTTTACATTTTATGATTAAAACAGATTGTAATTGATTGTTTGCCTCGGGAAATATGGGGCGAAAGCCATCCATTGTCAAGAAAAGATCATTTATATTCACTCATGCCTAGAAAAGCCTTATTACTCGGTTTAAATGCCTTTATAATCCCATAATTGAATTTCTTTTGAATTGTTTTTACATTTTTTGATTAAAACAGATTGTAATTGATTGTTTGCCTCGGGAAACATGGAGCGAAAGCCATCCATTGTCAAGAAAAGATCATTTATAGTCACTCATGCCTAGAAAAGCCTTATTACTCGGTTTAAATGCCTTTATAATCCCATTATTGAATTTGTTTTGAATTTTTTTTACATTTTTTGATTAAAACAGATTGTAATTGATTGTTTGCCTCGGGAAACATGGAGCGAAAGCCATCCATTGTCAAGAAAAGATCATTTATAGTCACTCATGCCTAGAAAAGCCTTATTACTCGGTTTAAATGCCTTTATAATCCCATTATTGAATTTGTTTTGAATTTTTTTTTAAATTTTTTGATTAAAACATATTGTAATTGATTGTTTGCCTCGGGAAACATGGAGCAAAACCCATCCATTGTCAAGAATAGATCATTTATAGTCACTTATGCCTAGAAAAGCCTTATTTCTCGGTTTAAATGCTTTTATAATCCCATTATTGAAGTTATTTTGAATTGTTTTTACATTTTATGATTAAAACAGATTGTAATTGATTGTTTGCCTCGGGAAACATGGAGAGAAAGCCATTCATTATCAAGAAAAGATCATTTATAGTCACTCATGCCTAGAAAAGCCTTATTACTTAGTTTAAATGCGTTTATAATCCCATTATTGAATTTATTTTGAATTGTTTTTACATTTTATGATTAAAACAGATTGTAATTGATTGTTTGCCTCGGGAAATATGGGGCGAAAGCCATCCATTGTCAAGAAAAGATCATTTATAGTCACTCATGCCTAGAAAAGCCTTATTACTCGGTTTAAATGCCTTTATAATCCCATTATTGAATTTATTTTGAATTGTTTTTACATTTTTTTGATTAAAACATATTGTAATTGATTGTTTGCCTCTGGAAATATGGAGGGAAAGCCATCCATTGTCAAGAAAAGATCATTTATAGTCACTCATGCCTAGAAAAGCCCTATTACTCGGTTTAAATGCCTTTATAATCCCATTATTGAATTTATTTTGAATTGTTTTTACATTTTTTGATTAAAACAGATTGTAATTGATTGTTTGCCTCGGGAAACATGGAGCGAAAGCCATCCATTGTCAAGAAAAGATCATTTATAGTCACTCATGCCTAGAAAAGCCTTATTACTCGGTTTAAATGCCTTTATAATCCCATTATTGAATTTGTTTTGAATTTTTTTTTAAATTTTTTGATTAAAACATATTGTAATTGATTGTTTGCCTCGGGAAACATGGAGCAAAACCCATCCATTGTCAAGAATAGATCATTTATAGTCACTTATGCCTAGAAAAGCCTTATTACTCGGTTTAAATGCTTTTATAATCCCATTATTGAAGTTATTTTGAATTGTTTTTACATTTTATGATTAAAACAGATTGTAATTGATTGTTTGCCTCGGGAAATATGGGGCGAAAGCCATCCATTGTCAAGAAAAGATCATTTATATTCACTCATGCCTAGAAAAGCCTTATTACTCGGTTTAAATGCCTTTATAATCCCATTATTGAATTTATTTTGAATTGTTTTTACATTTTTTGATTAAAACAGATTGTAATTGATTGTTTGCCTCGGGAAACATTGAGCGAAAGCCATCCATTGTCAAGAAAAGATCATTTATAGTCACTCATGCCTAGAAAAGCCTTATTACTCGGTTTAAATGCCTTTATAATCCCATTATTGAATTTGTTTTGAATTTTTTTTACATTTTTTGATTAAAACAGATTGTAATTGATTGTTTGCCTCGGGAAACATGGAGCGAAAGCCATCCATTGTCAAGAAAAGATCATTTATAGTCACTCATGCCTAGAAAAGCCTTATTACTCGGTTTAAATGCCTTTATAATCCCATTATTGAATTTGTTTTGAATTTTTTTTTAAATTTTTTGATTAAAACATATTGTAATTGATTGTTTGCCTCGGGAAACATGGAGCAAAACCCATCCATTGTCAAGAATAGATCATTTATAGTCACTTATGCCTAGAAAAGCCTTATTTCTCGGTTTAAATGCTTTTATAATCCCATTATTGAAGTTATTTTGAATTGTTTTTACATTTTATGATTAAAACAGATTGTAATTGATTGTTTGCCTCGGGAAACATGGAGAGAAAGCCATTCATTATCAAGAAAAGATCATTTATAGTCACTCATGCCTAGAAAAGCCTTATTACTTAGTTTAAATGCGTTTATAATCCCATTATTGAATTTATTTTGAATTGTTTTTACATTTTATGATTAAAACAGATTGTAATTGATTGTTTGCCTCGGGAAATATGGGGCGAAAGCCATCCATTGTCAAGAAAAGATCATTTATAGTCACTCATGCCTAGAAAAGCCTTATTACTCGGTTTAAATGCCTTTATAATCCCATTATTGAATTTATTTTGAATTGTTTTTACATTTTTTTGATTAAAACATATTGTAATTGATTGTTTGCCTCCGGAAATATGGAGGGAAAGCCATCCATTGTCAAGAAAAGATCATTTATAGTCACTCATGCCTAGAAAAGCCTTATTACTCGGTTTAAATGCCTTTATAATCCCATTATTGAATTTATTTTGAATTGTTTTTACATTTTTTGATTAAAACAGATTGTAATTGATTGTTTGCCTCGGGAAACATGGAGCGAAAGCCATCCATTGTCAAGAAAAGATCATTTATAGTCACTCATGCCTAGAAAAGCCTTATTACTCGGTTTAAATGCCTTTATAATCCCATTATTGAATTTGTTTTGAATTTTTTTTTAAATTTTTTGATTAAAACATATTGTAATTGATTGTTTGCCTCGGGAAACATGGAGCAAAACCCATCCATTGTCAAGAATAGATCATTTATAGTCACTTATGCCTAGAAAAGCCTTATTACTCGGTTTAAATGCTTTTATAATCCCATTATTGAAGTTATTTTGAATTGTTTTTACATTTTATGATTAAAACAGATTGTAATTGATTGTTTGCCTCGGGAAATATGGCGCGAAAGCCATCCATTGTCAAGAAAAGATCATTTATATTCACTCATGCCTAGAAAAGCCTTATTACTCGGTTTAAATGCCTTTATAATCCCATTATTGAATTTATTTTGAATTGTTTTTACATTTTTTGATTAAAACAGATTGTAATTGATTGTTTGCCTCGGGAAACATTGAGCGAAAGCCATCCATTGTCAAGAAAAGATCATTTATAGTCACTCATGCCTAGAAAAGCCTTATTACTCGGTTTAATTGCCTTTATATTCCCATTATTGAATTTGTTTTGAATTTTTTTTACATTTTTTGATTAAAACAGATTGTAATTGTTTGTTTGCCTCGGGAAACATGGAGCAAACCCCATCCATTGTCAAGAATAGATCATTTTATAGTCACTTATGCCTAAAAAAGCCTTATTACTCGGTTTAAATGCCTTTATAATTCCATTATTCAATTTATTTTGAATTTTTTTTACATTTTTTGATTAAAACATATTGTAATTGATTGTTTGCCTCGGGAAATATTGGGCGAAAGCCATCCATTGTCAAGAAAATATCATTTATAGTCACTCATGCCTAGAAAAGCCTTCTTACTCGGTTTAAATGCCTTTATAATCCCATTATTGAATTTATTTTGAATTGTTTTTACATTTTTTGATTAAAACAGATTGTAATTGATTGTTTGCCTCGGGAAACATGGAGCGAAAGCCATCCATTGTCAAGAAAAGATCATTTATAGTCACTCATGCCTAGAAAAGCCTTATTACTCGGTTTAAATGCCTTTATAATCCCATTATTGAATTTGTTTTGAATTTTTTTTACATTTTTTGATTAAAACAGATTGTAATTGTTTGTTTGCCTCAGGAAACATGGAGCAAACCCCATCCATTGTCAAGAATAGATCAGTTATAGTCACTTATGCCTAAAAAAGCCTTATTACTCGGTTTAAATGCCTTTATAATTCCATTATTGAATTTATTTTGAATTTTTTTTACATTTTTTGATTAAAACATATTGTAATTGATTGTTTGCCTTCGGAAATATGGGGCGAAGGCCATCCATTGTCAAGAAAAGATCATTTATAGTCACTCATGCCTAGAAAAGCCTTATTACTCGGTTTAAATGCCTTTATAATCCCATTATTGAATTTATTTTGAATTGTTTTTACATTTTTTGGTTAAAACAGATTGTAATTGATTGTTTACCTCGGGAAACATGGAGCGAAAGCCATCCATTGTCAAGAAAAGGTCATTTATAGTCACTCATGCCTAGAAAAGCCTTATTACTCGGTTTAAATGCCTTTATAATCCCATTATTGAATTTGTTTTGAATTTTTTTTACATTTTTTGATTAAAACAGATTGTAATTGTTTGTTTGCCTCGGGAAACATGGAGCAAAACCCCATCCATTGTCAAGAATAGATCATTTATAGTCACTTATGCCTAAAAAAGCCTTATTACTCGGTTTAAATGCCTTTATAATTCCATTATTGAATTTATTTTGAATTTTTTTTACATTTTTTGATTAAAACATATTGTAATTCATTGTTTGCCTCGGGAAATATGGGGCGAAAGCCATCCATTGTCAAGAAAAGATCATTTATAGTCACTCATGCCTAGAAAAGCCTTATTACTCGGTTTAAATGCCTTTATAATGCCATTATTGAATTTATTTTGAATTGTTTTTACATTTTTTCATTAAAACAGATTGTAATTGATTGTTTGCCTCGGGAAACATGGAGCGAAAGCCATCCATTGTCAAGAAAAGATCATTTATAGTCACTCATCCCTAGAAAAGCCTTATTACTCAGTTTAAATGACTTTATAATCCCATTATTGAATTTATTTTGAATTGTTTTTACATTTTTTGATTAAAACATATTGTAATTGATTGTTTGCCTCGGAAAACATGGAGCGAAAGCCATCCATTGTCAAGAAAAGATCATTTATAGTCACTCATGCCTAGAAAAGCCTTATTACTCGGTTTAAATGCCTTTATAATCCCATTATTGAATTTATTTTGAATTTTTTTTACATTTTTTGATTAAAACAGATTGTAATTGAATGTTTGCCTCGGGAAACATGGAGCGAAAGCCATCCATTGTCAAGAAAAGATCATTTATAGTCACTCATGCCTAGAAAACGTTATTACTCGGTTTAAATGCCTTTATAATCCCATTATTGAATTTGTTTTGAATTTTTTTTTAAATTTTTTGATTAAAACATATTGTAATTGATTGTTTGCCTCGGGAAACATGGAGCAAAACCCATCCATTGTCAAGAGTAGATCATTTATAGTCACTTATGCCTAGAAAAGCCTTATTACTCGGTTTAAATGCTTTTATAATCCCATTATTGAAGTTATTTTGAATTGTTTTTACATTTTATGATTAAAACAGCTTGTAATTGATTGTTTGCCTCGGGAAACATGGAGAGAAAGCCATTCATTATCAAGAAAACATCATTTATAGTCACTCATGCCTAGAAAAGCCTTATTACTTAGTTTAAATGCGTTTATAATCCCATTATTGAATTTATTATGAATTTTTTTTACATTTTTTGATTAAAACAGATTGTAATTGTTTGTGTGCCTCGGGAAACATGGAGCAAAACCCATCCATTGTCAAGAATAGATCATTTGTAGTCACTTATGCCTAAAAAAGCCTTATTACTCGGTTTAAATCCCTTTATAATCCCATTATTGAATTTATTTTGAATTTTTTTTACATTTTTTGATTAAAACATATTGTAATTGATTGTTTGCCTCGGGAAATATGGAGCGAAAGCCATCCATTGTCAAGAAAAGATCATTTATAGTCACTCATGCCTAGAAAAGCCTTATTACTCGGTTTAAATGCCTTTATAATCCCATTATTGAATTTATTTTGAATTGTTTTTACATTTTTTGATTAAAACAGATTGTAATTGATTGTTTGCCTCGGGAAACATGGAGCGAAAGCCATCCATTGTCAAGAAAAGATCATTTATAGTCACTCATGCCTAGAAAAGCCTTATTACTCGGTTTAAATGCCTTTATAATCCCATTATTGAATTTGTTTTGAATTTTTTTTACATTTTTTGATTAAAATAGATTGTAATTGTTTGTTTGCCTCGGGAAACATGGAGCAAACCCCATCCATTGTCAAGAATAGATCATTTATAGTCACTTATGCCTAAAAAAGCCTTATTACTCGGTGTAAATGCCTTTATAATTCCATTATTGAATTTATTTTGAATTTTTTTTACATTTTTTGATTAAAACATATTGTAATTGATTGTTTGCCTCGGGGAACATGGAGCGAAAGCCATCCATGGTCAAGAAAAGTTCATTTATAGCCACTCATGCCTAGAAAAGTCTTATTACTCGGTTTAAATGCGTTTATAATCCCATTATCAAATTTATTTTGAATTTTTTTTATATTTTTTGATTAAAACAGATTGTAATTGATTGTTTGCCTCGGGAAAGATGGAGCGAAAGCCATCCATTGTCAAGAAAAGATCATTTATAGTCACTCATGCCTAGAAAAGCCTTATTACTCGGTTTAAATGCCTTTATAATCCCATTATTGAATTTGTTTTGAATTTTTTTTACATTTTTTGATTAAAACAGATTGTAATTGTTTGTTTGCCTCGGGAAACATGGAGAAAACCCCATCCATTGTCAAGAATAGATCATTTATAGTCACTTATGCCTAAAAAAGCCTTATTACTCGGTTTAAATGCCTTTATAATTCCATTATTGAATTTATTTTGAATTTTTTTTACATTTTTTGATTAAAACATATTGTAATTGATTGTTTGCCTTCGGAAATATGGGGCGAAAGCCATCCATTGTCAAGAAAAGATCATTTATAGTCACTCATGCCTAGAAAAGCCTTATTACTCGGTTTAAATGCCTTTATAATCCCATTATTGAATTTATTTTGAATTCTTTTTACATTTTTTGATTAAAACAGATTGTAATTGATTGTTTGCCTCGGGAAACATGGAGCGAAAGCCATCCATTGTCAAGAAAAGATCATTTATAGTCACTCATTCCTAGAAAAGCCTTATTACTCGGTTTAAATGCCTTTATAATCCCATTATTGAATTTGTTTTGAATTTTTTTTACATTTTTTGATTAAAACAGATTGTAATTGTTTGTTTGCCTCGGGAAACATGGAGCAAACCCCATCCATTGTCAAGAATAGATCATTTATAGTCACTTATGCCTAAAAAAGCCTTATTACTCGGTTTAAATGCCTTTATAATTCCATTATTGAATTTATTTTGAATTTTTTTTACATTTTTTGATTAAAACATATTGTAATTGATTGTTTGCCTCCGGAAATATGGGGCGAAAGCCATCCATTGTCAAGAAAAGACCATTTATAGTCACTCATGCCTAGAAAAGCCTTATTACTCGGTTTAAATGCCTTTATAATCCCATTATTGAATTTATTTTGAATTGTTTTTACATTTTTTGGTTAAAACAGATTGTAATTGATTGTTTGCCTCGGGAAACATGGAGCGAAAGCCATCCATTGTCAAGAAAAGATCATTTATAGTCACTCATGCCTAGAAAAGCCTTATTACTCGGTTTAAATGCCTTTATAATCCTATTATTGAATTTGTTTTGAATTTTTTTTACATTTTTTGATTAAAACAGATTGTAATTGTTTGTTTGCCTCGGGAAACATGGAGCAAACCCCATCCATTGTCAAGAATAGATCATTTATAGTCACTTATGCCTAAAAAAGCCTTATTACTCGGTTTAAATGCCTTTATAATTCCATTATTGAATTTATTTTGAATTTTTTTTACATTTTTTGATTAAAAGATATTGTAATTGATTGTTTGCCTCGGGAAATATGGGGCGAAAGCCATCCATTGTCAAGAAAAGATCATTTATAGTCACTCATGCCTAGAAAAGCCTTATTACTCGGTTTAAATCCCTTTATAATCCCATTATTGAATTTATTTTGAAATTTTTTTACATTTTTTGATTAAAACATATTGTAATTGATTGTTTGCCTCGGGAAATATGGGGCGAAAGCCATCCATTGTCAAGAAAAGATCATTTATAGTCACTCATGCCTAGAAAAGCCTTATTACTCGGTTTAAATGCCTTTATAATCCCATTATCGAATTTATTTTGAATTTTTTTTACATTTTTTGATTAAAACAGATTGTAATTGATTGTTTGCCTCGGGAAACATGGAGCCAAACCCATACATTGTCAAGAATAGATCATTTATAGTCACTCATGCCTAGAAAAGCCTTATTACTCGGTTTAAATGCCTTTATAATCCCATTATTGAATTTGTTTTGAATTTTTTTTACATTTTTTGATTAAAACAGATTGTAATTGTTTGTGTGCCTCGGGAAACATGGAGCAAAACCCATCCATTGTCAAGAATAGATCATTTGTAGTCACTTATGCCTAAAAAACCCTTATTACTCGGTTTCAATCCCTTTATAATCCCATTATTGAATTTATTTTGAATTTTTTTTACATTTTTTGATTAAAACATATTGTAATTAATTGTTTGCCTCGGGAAATATGGAGCGAAAGCCATCCATTGTCAAGAAAAGATCATTTATAGTCACTCATGCCTAGAAAAGCCTTATTACTCGGTTTAAATGCCTTTATAATCCCATTATTGAATTTATTTTGAATTGTTTTTACATTTTTTGATTAAAACAGATTGTAATTGATTGTTTGCCTCGGGAAACATGGAGCGAAAGCCATCCATTGTCAAGAAAAGATCATTTATAGTCACTCATGCCTAAAAAAGCCTTATTACTCGGTTTAAATGCCTTTATAATCCCATTATTGAATTTGTTTTGAATTTTTTTTACATTTTTTGATTAAAACAGATTGTAATTGTTTGTTTGCCTCGGGAAACATGGAGCAAACCTCATCCATTGTCAAGAATAGATCATTTATAGTCACTTATGCCTAAAAAAGCCTTATTACTCGGTGTAAATGCCTTTATAATTCCATTATTGAATTTATTTTGAATTTTTTTTACATTTTTTGATTAAAACATATTGTAATTGATTGTTTGCCTCGGGGAACATGGAGCGAAAGCCATCCATGGTCAAGAAAAGTTCATTTATAGCCACTCATGCCTAGAAAAGTCTTATTACTCGGTTTAAATGCGTTTATAATCCCATTATCAAATTTATTTTGAATTTTTTTTACATTTTTTGATTAAAACAGATTGTAATTGATTGTTTGCCTCGGGAAACATGGAGCGAAAGCCATCCATTGTCAAGAAAAGATCATTTATAGTCACTCATGTCTAGAAAAGCCTTATTACTCGGTTTAAATGCCTTTATAATCCCATTATTGAATTTGTTTTGAATTTTTTTTACATTTTTTGATTAAAACAGATTGTAATTGTTTGTTTGCCTCGGGAAACATGGAGCAAACCCCATCCATTGTCAAGAATAGATCATTTATAGTCACTTATGCCTAAAAAAGCCTTATTACTCGGTTTAAATGCCTTTATAATTCCATTATTGAATTTATTTTGAATTTTTTTTACATTTTTTGATTAAAACAGATTGTAATTGATTGTTTGCCTTCGGAAATATGGGGCGAAAGCCATCCATTGTCAAGAAAAGATCATTTATAGTCACTCATGCCTAGAAAAGCCTTATTACTCGGTTTAAATGCCTTTATAATCCCATTATTGAATTTATTTTGAATTGTTTTTACATTTTTTGATTAAAACAGATTGTAATTGATTGTTTGCCTCGGGAAACATGGAGCGAAAGCCATCCATTGTCAAGAAAAGATCATTTATAGTCACTCATGCCTAGAAAAGCCTTATTACTCGGTTTAAATGCCTTTATAATCCCATTATTGAATTTGTTTTGAATTTTTTTTACATTTTTTGATTAAAACAGATTGTAATTGTTTGTTTGCCTCGGGAAACATGGAGCAAACCCCATCCATTGTCAAGAATAGATCATTTATAGTCACTTATGCCTAAAAAAGCCTTATTACTCGGTTTAAATGCCTTTATAATTCCATTATTGAATTTATTTTGAATTTTTTTTACATTTTTTGATTAAAACATATTGTAATTGATTGTTTGCCTCCGGAAATATGGGGCGAAAGCCATCCATTGTCAAGAAAAGATCATTTATAGTCACTCATGCCTAGAAAAGCCTTATTACTCGGTTTAAATGCCTTTATAATCCCATTATTGAATTTATTTTGAATTGTTTTTACATTTTTTGGTTAAAACAGATTGTAATTGATTGTTTGCCTCGGGAAACATGGAGCGAAAGCCATCCATTGTCAAGAAAAGATCATTTATAGTCACTCATGCCTAGAAAAGCCTTATTACTCGGTTTAAATGCCTTTATAATCCCATTATTGAATTTATTTTGAATTGTTTTTACATTTTTTGATTAAAACATATTGTAATTGATTGTTTGCCTCGGGAAACATGGAGCGAAAGCCATCCATTGTCAAGAAAAGATCATTTATAGTCACTCATGCCTAGAAAAGCCTTATTACTCGGTTTAAATGCCTTTATAATCCCATTATTGAATTTATTTTGAATTTTTTTTACATTTTTTGATTAAAACAGATTGTAATTGAATGTTTGCCTCGGGAAACATGGAGCGAAAGCCATCCATTGTCAAGAAAAGATCATTTATAGTCACTCATGCCTAGAAAACGTTATTACTCGGTTTAAATGCCTTTATAATCCCATTATTGAATTTGTTTTGAATTTTTTTTTAAATTTTTTGATTAAAACATATTGTAATTGATTGTTTGCCTCGGGAAACATGGAGCAAAACCCATCCATTGTCAAGAGTAGATCATTTATAGTCACTTATGCCTAGAAAAGCCTTATTACTCGGTTTAAATGCTTTTATAATCCCATTATTGAAGTTATTTTGAATTGTTTTTACATTTTATGATTAAAACAGCTTGTAATTGATTGTTTGCCTCGGGAAACATGGAGAGAAAGCCATTCATTATCAAGAAAACATCATTTATAGTCACTCATGCCTAGAAAAGCCTTATTACTTAGTTTAAATGCGTTTATAATCCCATTATTGAATTTATTATGCATTTTTTTTACATTTTTTGATTAAAACAGATTGTAATTGTTTGTGTGCCTCGGGAAACATGGAGCAAAACCCATCCATTGTCAAGAATAGATCATTTGTAGTCACTTATGCCTAAAAAAGCCTTATTACTCGGTTTAAATCCCTTTATAATCCCATTATTGAATTTATTTTGAATTTTTTTTACATTTTTTGATTAAAACATATTGTAATTGATTGTTTGCCTCGGGAAATATGGAGCGAAAGCCATCCATTGTCAAGAAAAGATCATTTATAGTCACTCATGCCTAGAAAAGCCTTATTACTCGGTTTAAATGCCTTTATAATCCCATTATTGAATTTATTTTGAATTGTTTTTACATTTTTTGATTAAAACAGATTGTAATTGATTGTTTGCCTCGGGAAACATGGAGCGAAAGCCATCCATTGTCAAGAAAAGATCATTTATAGTCACTCATGCCTAGAAAAGCCTTATTACTCGGTTTAAATGCCTTTATAATCCCATTATTGAATTTGTTTTGAATTTTTTTTACATTTTTTGATTAAAATAGATTGTAATTGTTTGTTTGCCTCGGGAAACATGGAGCAAACCCCATCCATTGTCAAGAATAGATCATTTATAGTCACTTATGCCTAAAAAAGCCTTATTACTCGGTGTAAATGCCTTTATAATTCCATTATTGAATTTATTTTGAATTTTTTTTACATTTTTTGATTAAAACATATTGTAATTGATTGTTTGCCTCGGGGAACATGGAGCGAAAGCCATCCATGGTCAAGAAAAGTTCATTTATAGCCACTCATGCCTAGAAAAGTCTTATTACTCGGTTTAAATGCGTTTATAATCCCATTATCAAATTTATTTTGAATTTTTTTTACATTTTTTGATTAAAACAGATTGTAATTGATTGTTTGCCTCGGGAAAGATGGAGCGAAAGCCATCCATTGTCAAGAAAAGATCATTTATAGTCACTCATGCCTAGAAAAGCCTTATTACTCGGTTTAAATGCCTTTATAATCCCATTATTGAATTTGTTTTGAATTTTTTTTACATTTTTTGATTAAAACAGATTGTAATTGTTTGTTTGCCTCGGGAAACATGGAGAAAACCCCATCCATTGTCAAGAATAGATCATTTATAGTCACTTATGCCTAAAAAAGCCTTATTACTCGGTTTAAATGCCTTTATAATTCCATTATTGAATTTATTTTGAATTTTTTTTACATTTTTTGATTAAAACATATTGTAATTGATTGTTTGCCTTCGGAAATATGGGGCGAAAGCCATCCATTGTCAAGAAAAGATCATTTATAGTCACTCATGCCTAGAAAAGCCTTATTACTCGGTTTAAATGCCTTTATAATCCCATTATTGAATTTATTTTGAATTCTTTTTACATTTTTTGATTAAAACAGATTGTAATTGATTGTTTGCCTCGGGAAACATGGAGCGAAAGCCATCCATTGTCAAGAAAAGATCATTTATAGTCACTCATTCCTAGAAAAGCCTTATTACTCGGTTTAAATGCCTTTATAATCCCATTATTGAATTTGTTTTGAATTTTTTTTACATTTTTTGATTAAAACAGATTGTAATTGTTTGTTTGCCTCGGGAAACATGGAGCAAACCCCATCCATTGTCAAGAATAGATCATTTATAGTCACTTATGCCTAAAAAAGCCTTATTACTCGGTTTAAATGCCTTTATAATTCCATTATTGAATTTATTTTGAATTTTTTTTACATTTTTTGATTAAAACATATTGTAATTGATTGTTTGCCTCCGGAAATATGGGGCGAAAGCCATCCATTGTCAAGAAAAGACCATTTATAGTCACTCATGCCTAGAAAAGCCTTATTACTCGGTTTAAATGCCTTTATAATCCCATTATTGAATTTATTTTGAATTGTTTTTACATTTTTTGGTTAAAACAGATTGTAATTGATTGTTTGCCTCGGGAAACATGGAGCGAAAGCCATCCATTGTCAAGAAAAGATCATTTATAGTCACTCATGCCTAGAAAAGCCTTATTACTCGGTTTAAATGCCTTTATAATCCTATTATTGAATTTGTTTTGAATTTTTTTTACATTTTTTGATTAAAACAGATTGTAATTGTTTGTTTGCCTCGGGAAACATGGAGCAAACCCCATCCATTGTCAAGAATAGATCATTTATAGTCACTTATGCCTAAAAAAGCCTTATTACTCGGTTTAAATGCCTTTATAATTCCATTATTGAATTTATTTTGAATTTTTTTTACATTTTTTGATTAAAAGATATTGTAATTGATTGTTTGCCTCGGGAAATATGGGGCGAAAGCCATCCATTGTCAAGAAAAGATCATTTATAGTCACTCATGCCTAGAAAAGCCTTATTACTCGGTTTAAATCCCTTTATAATCCCATTATTGAATTTATTTTGAAATTTTTTTACATTTTTTGATTAAAACATATTGTAATTGATTGTTTGCCTCGGGAAATATGGGGCGAAAGCCATCCATTGTCAAGAAAAGATCATTTATAGTCACTCATGCCTAGAAAAGCCTTATTACTCGGTTTAAATGCCTTTATAATCCCATTATCGAATTTATTTTGAATTTTTTTTACATTTTTTGATTAAAACAGATTGTAATTGATTGTTTGCCTCGGGAAACATGGAGCCAAACCCATACATTGTCAAGAATAGATCATTTATAGTCACTCATGCCTAGAAAAGCCTTATTACTCGGTTTAAATGCCTTTATAATCCCATTATTGAATTTGTTTTGAATTTTTTTTACATTTTTTGATTAAAACAGATTGTAATTGTTTGTGTGCCTCGGGAAACATGGAGCAAAACCCATCCATTGTCAAGAATAGATCATTTGTAGTCACTTATGCCTAAAAAACCCTTATTACTCGGTTTCAATCCCTTTATAATCCCATTATTGAATTTATTTTGAACTTTTTTTACATTTTTTGATTAAAACATATTGTAATTAATTGTTTGCCTCGGGAAATATGGAGCGAAAGCCATCCATTGTCAAGAAAAGATCATTTATAGTCACTCATGCCTAGAAAAGCCTTATTACTCGGTTTAAATGCCTTTATAATCCCATTATTGAATTTATTTTGAATTGTTTTTACATTTTTTGATTAAAACAGATTGTAATTGATTGTTTGCCTCGGGAAACATGGAGCGAAAGCCATCCATTGTCAAGAAAAGATCATTTATAGTCACTCATGCCTAAAAAAGCCTTATTACTCGGTTTAAATGCCTTTATAATCCCATTATTGAATTTGTTTTGAATTTTTTTTACATTTTTTGATTAAAACAGATTGTAATTGTTTGTTTGCCTCGGGAAACATGGAGCAAACCTCATCCATTGTCAAGAATAGATCATTTATAGTCACTTATGCCTAAAAAAGCCTTATTACTCGGTGTAAATGCCTTTATAATTCCATTATTGAATTTATTTTGAATTTTTTTTACATTTTTTGATTAAAACATATTGTAATTGATTGTTTGCCTCGGGGAACATGGAGCGAAAGCCATCCATGGTCAAGAAAAGTTCATTTATAGCCACTCATGCCTAGAAAAGTCTTATTACTCGGTTTAAATGCGTTTATAATCCCATTATCAAATTTATTTTGAATTTTTTTTACATTTTTTGATTAAAACAGATTGTAATTGATTGTTTGCCTCGGGAAACATGGAGCGAAAGCCATCCATTGTCAAGAAAAGATCATTTATAGTCACTCATGTCTAGAAAAGCCTTATTACTCGGTTTAAATGCCTTTATAATCCCATTATTGAATTTGTTTTGAATTTTTTTTACATTTTTTGATTAAAACAGATTGTAATTGTTTGTTTGCCTCGGGAAACATGGAGCAAACCCCATCCATTGTCAAGAATAGATCATTTATAGTCACTTATGCCTAAAAAAGCCTTATTACTCGGTTTAAATGCCTTTATAATTCCATTATTGAATTTATTTTGAATTTTTTTTACATTTTTTGATTAAAACAGATTGTAATTGATTGTTTGCCTTCGGAAATATGGGGCGAAAGCCATCCATTGTCAAGAAAAGATCATTTATAGTCACTCATGCCTAGAAAAGCCTTATTACTCGGTTTAAATGCCTTTATAATCCCATTATTGAATTTATTTTGAATTGTTTTTACATTTTTTGATTAAAACAGATTGTAATTGATTGTTTGCCTCGGGAAACATGGAGCGAAAGCCATCCATTGTCAAGAAAAGATCATTTATAGTCACTCATGCCTAGAAAAGCCTTATTACTCGGTTTAAATGCCTTTATAATCCCATTATTGAATTTGTTTTGAATTTTTTTTACATTTTTTGATTAAAACAGATTGTAATTGTTTGTTTGCCTCGGGAAACATGGAGCAAACCCCATCCATTGTCAAGAATAGATCATTTATAGTCACTTATGCCTAAAAAAGCCTTATTACTCGGTTTAAATGCCTTTATAATTCCATTATTGAATTTATTTTGAATTTTTTTTACATTTTTTGATTAAAACATATTGTAATTGATTGTTTGCCTCCGGAAATATGGGGCGAAAGCCATCCATTGTCAAGAAAAGATCATTTATAGTCACTCATGCCTAGAAAAGCCTTATTACTCGGTTTAAATGCCTTTATAATCCCATTATTGAATTTATTTTGAATTGTTTTTACATTTTTTGGTTAAAACAGATTGTAATTGATTGTTTGCCTCGGGAAACATGGAGCGAAAGCCATCCATTGTCAAGAAAAGATCATTTATAGTCACTCATGCCTAGAAAAGCCTTATTACTCGGTTTAAATGCCTTTATAATCCTATTATTGAATTTGTTTTGAATTTTTTTTACATTTTTTGATTAAAACAGATTGTAATTGTTTGTTTGCCTCGGGAAACATGGAGCAAACCCCATCCATTGTCAAGAATAGATCATTTATAGTCACTTATGCCTAAAAAAGCCTTATTACTCGGTTTAAATGCCTTTATAATTCCATTATTGAATTTATTTTGAATTTTTTTTACATTTTTTGATTAAAACATATTGTAATTGATTGTTTGCCTCGGGAAATATGGGGCGAAAGCCATCCATTGTCAAGAAAAGATCATTTATAGTCACTCATGCCTAGAAAAGCCTTATTACTCGGTTTAAATCCCTTTATAATCCCATTATTGAATTTATTTTGAAATTTTTTTACATTTTTTGATTAAAACATATTGTAATTGATTGTTTGCCTCGGGAAATATGGGGCGAAAGCCATCCATTGTCAAGAAAAGATCATTTATAGTCACTCATGCCTAGAAAAGCCTTATTACTCGGTTTAAATCCCTTTATAATCCCATTATTGAATTTATTTTGAAATTTTTTTACATTTTTTGATTAAAACATATTGTAATTGATTGTTTGCCTCGGGAAATATGGGGCGAAAGCCATCCATTATCAAGAAAAGATCATTTATAGTCACTCATGCCTAGAAAAGCCTTATTACTTAGTTTAAATGCGTTTATAATCCCATTATTGAATTTATTATGAATTTTTTTTACATTTTTTGATTAAAACAGATTGTAATTGTTTGTGTGCCTCGGGAAACATGGAGCAAAACCCATCCATTGTCAAGAATAGATCATTTGTAGTCACTTATGCCTAAAAAAGCCTCATTACTCGGTTTAAATCCCTTTATAATCCCATTATTGAATTTATTTTGAATTTTTTTTACATTTTTTGATTAAAACATATTGTAATTGATTGTTTGCCTCGGGAAATATGGAGCGAAAGCCATCCATTGTCAAGAAAAGATCATTTATAGTCACTCATGCCTAGAAAAGCCTTATTACTCGGTTTAAATGCCTTTATAATCCCATTATTGAATTTATTTTGAATTGTTTTTACATTTTTTGGTTAAAACAGATTGTAATTGATTGTTTGCCTCGGGAAACATGGAGCGAAAGCCATCCATTGTCAAGAAAAGATCATTTATAGTCACTCATGCCTAGAAAAGCCTTATTACTCGGTTTAAATGCCTTTATAATCCTATTATTGAATTTGTTTTGAATTTTTTTTACATTTTTTGATTAAAACAGATTGTAATTGTTTGTTTGCCTCGGGAAACATGGAGCAAACCCCATCCATTGTCAAGAATAGATCATTTATAGTCACTTATGCCTAAAAAAGCCTTATTACTCGGTTTAAATGCCTTTATAATTCCATTATTGAATTTATTTTGAATTTTTTTTACATTTTTTGATTAAAAGATATTGTAATTGATTGTTTGCCTCGGGAAATATGGGGCGAAAGCCATCCATTGTCAAGAAAAGATCATTTATAGTCACTCATGCCTAGAAAAGCCTTATTACTCGGTTTAAATCCCTTTATAATCCCATTATTGAATTTATTTTGAAATTTTTTTACATTTTTTGATTAAAACATATTGTAATTGATTGTTTGCCTCGGGAAATATGGGGCGAAAGCCATCCATTGTCAAGAAAAGATCATTTATAGTCACTCATGCCTAGAAAAGCCTTATTACTCGGTTTAAATGCCTTTATAATCCCATTATCGAATTTATTTTGAATTTTTTTTACATTTTTTGATTAAAACAGATTGTAATTGATTGTTTGCCTCGGGAAACATGGAGCCAAACCCATACATTGTCAAGAATAGATCATTTATAGTCACTCATGCCTAGAAAAGCCTTATTACTCGGTTTAAATGCCTTTATAATCCCATTATTGAATTTGTTTTGAATTTTTTTTACATTTTTTGATTAAAACAGATTGTAATTGTTTGTGTGCCTCGGGAAACATGGAGCAAAACCCATCCATTGTCAAGAATAGATCATTTGTAGTCACTTATGCCTAAAAAACCCTTATTACTCGGTTTCAATCCCTTTATAATCCCATTATTGAATTTATTTTGAACTTTTTTTACATTTTTTGATTAAAACATATTGTAATTAATTGTTTGCCTCGGGAAATATGGAGCGAAAGCCATCCATTGTCAAGAAAAGATCATTTATAGTCACTCATGCCTAGAAAAGCCTTATTACTCGGTTTAAATGCCTTTATAATCCCATTATTGAATTTATTTTGAATTGTTTTTACATTTTTTGATTAAAACAGATTGTAATTGATTGTTTGCCTCGGGAAACATGGAGCGAAAGCCATCCATTGTCAAGAAAAGATCATTTATAGTCACTCATGCCTAAAAAAGCCTTATTACTCGGTTTAAATGCCTTTATAATCCCATTATTGAATTTGTTTTGAATTTTTTTTACATTTTTTGATTAAAACAGATTGTAATTGTTTGTTTGCCTCGGGAAACATGGAGCAAACCTCATCCATTGTCAAGAATAGATCATTTATAGTCACTTATGCCTAAAAAAGCCTTATTACTCGGTGTAAATGCCTTTATAATTCCATTATTGAATTTATTTTGAATTTTTTTTACATTTTTTGATTAAAACATATTGTAATTGATTGTTTGCCTCGGGGAACATGGAGCGAAAGCCATCCATGGTCAAGAAAAGTTCATTTATAGCCACTCATGCCTAGAAAAGTCTTATTACTCGGTTTAAATGCGTTTATAATCCCATTATCAAATTTATTTTGAATTTTTTTTACATTTTTTGATTAAAACAGATTGTAATTGATTGTATGCCTCGGGAAACATGGAGCGAAAGCCATCCATTGTCAAGAAAAGATCATTTATAGTCACTCATGTCTAGAAAAGCCTTATTACTCGGTTTAAATGCCTTTATAATCCCATTATTGAATTTGTTTTGAATTTTTTTTACATTTTTTGATTAAAACAGATTGTAATTGTTTGTTTGCCTCGGGAAACATGGAGCAAACCCCATCCATTGTCAAGAATAGATCATTTATAGTCACTTATGCCTAAAAAAGCCTTATTACTCGGTTTAAATGCCTTTATAATTCCATTATTGAATTTATTTTGAATTTTTTTTACATTTTTTGATTAAAACAGATTGTAATTGATTGTTTGCCTTCGGAAATATGGGGCGAAAGCCATCCATTGTCAAGAAAAGATCATTTATAGTCACTCATGCCTAGAAAAGCCTTATTACTCGGTTTAAATGCCTTTATAATCCCATTATTGAATTTATTTTGAATTGTTTTTACATTTTTTGATTAAAACAGATTGTAATTGATTGTTTGCCTCGGGAAACATGGAGCGAAAGCCATCCATTGTCAAGAAAAGATCATTTATAGTCACTCATGCCTAGAAAAGCCTTATTACTCGGTTTAAATGCCTTTATAATCCCATTATTGAATTTGTTTTGAATTTTTTTTACATTTTTTGATTAAAACAGATTGTAATTGTTTGTTTGCCTCGGGAAACATGGAGCAAACCCCATCCATTGTCAAGAATAGATCATTTATAGTCACTTATGCCTAAAAAAGCCTTATTACTCGGTTTAAATGCCTTTATAATTCCATTATTGAATTTATTTTGAATTTTTTTTACATTTTTTGATTAAAACATATTGTAATTGATTGTTTGCCTCCGGAAATATGGGGCGAAAGCCATCCATTGTCAAGAAAAGATCATTTATAGTCACTCATGCCTAGAAAAGCCTTATTACTCGGTTTAAATGCCTTTATAATCCCATTATTGAATTTATTTTGAATTGTTTTTACATTTTTTGGTTAAAACAGATTGTAATTGATTGTTTGCCTCGGGAAACATGGAGCGAAAGCCATCCATTGTCAAGAAAAGATCATTTATAGTCACTCATGCCTAGAAAAGCCTTATTACTCGGTTTAAATGCCTTTATAATCCCATTATTGAATTTATTTTGAATTGTTTTTACATTTTTTGATTAAAACATATTGTAATTGATTGTTTGCCTCGGGAAACATGGAGCGAAAGCCATCCATTGTCAAGAAAAGATCATTTATAGTCACTCATGCCTAGAAAAGCCTTATTACTCGGTTTAAATGCCTTTATAATCCCATTATTGAATTTATTTTGAATTTTTTTTACATTTTTTGATTAAAACAGATTGTAATTGAATGTTTGCCTCGGGAAACATGGAGCGAAAGCCATCCATTGTCAAGAAAAGATCATTTATAGTCACTCATGCCTAGAAAACGTTATTACTCGGTTTAAATGCCTTTATAATCCCATTATTGAATTTGTTTTGAATTTTTTTTTAAATTTTTTGATTAAAACATATTGTAATTGATTGTTTGCCTCGGGAAACATGGAGCAAAACCCATCCATTGTCAAGAGTAGATCATTTATAGTCACTTATGCCTAGAAAAGCCTTATTACTCGGTTTAAATGCTTTTATAATCCCATTATTGAAGTTATTTTGAATTGTTTTTACATTTTATGATTAAAACAGCTTGTAATTGATTGTTTGCCTCGGGAAACATGGAGAGAAAGCCATTCATTATCAAGAAAACATCATTTATAGTCACTCATGCCTAGAAAAGCCTTATTACTTAGTTTAAATGCGTTTATAATCCCATTATTGAATTTATTATGCATTTTTTTTACATTTTTTGATTAAAACAGATTGTAATTGTTTGTGTGCCTCGGGAAACATGGAGCAAAACCCATCCATTGTCAAGAATAGATCATTTGTAGTCACTTATGCCTAAAAAAGCCTTATTACTCGGTTTAAATCCCTTTATAATCCCATTATTGAATTTATTTTGAATTTTTTTTACATTTTTTGATTAAAACATATTGTAATTGATTGTTTGCCTCGGGAAATATGGAGCGAAAGCCATCCATTGTCAAGAAAAGATCATTTATAGTCACTCATGCCTAGAAAAGCCTTATTACTCGGTTTAAATGCCTTTATAATCCCATTATTGAATTTATTTTGAATTGTTTTTACATTTTTTGATTAAAACAGATTGTAATTGATTGTTTGCCTCGGGAAACATGGAGCGAAAGCCATCCATTGTCAAGAAAAGATCATTTATAGTCACTCATGCCTAGAAAAGCCTTATTACTCGGTTTAAATGCCTTTATAATCCCATTATTGAATTTGTTTTGAATTTTTTTTACATTTTTTGATTAAAATAGATTGTAATTGTTTGTTTGCCTCGGGAAACATGGAGCAAACCCCATCCATTGTCAAGAATAGATCATTTATAGTCACTTATGCCTAAAAAAGCCTTATTACTCGGTGTAAATGCCTTTATAATTCCATTATTGAATTTATTTTGAATTTTTTTTACATTTTTTGATTAAAACATATTGTAATTGATTGTTTGCCTCGGGGAACATGGAGCGAAAGCCATCCATGGTCAAGAAAAGTTCATTTATAGCCACTCATGCCTAGAAAAGTCTTATTACTCGGTTTAAATGCGTTTATAATCCCATTATCAAATTTATTTTGAATTTTTTTTACATTTTTTGATTAAAACAGATTGTAATTGATTGTTTGCCTCGGGAAAGATGGAGCGAAAGCCATCCATTGTCAAGAAAAGATCATTTATAGTCACTCATGCCTAGAAAAGCCTTATTACTCGGTTTAAATGCCTTTATAATCCCATTATTGAATTTGTTTTGAATTTTTTTTACATTTTTTGATTAAAACAGATTGTAATTGTTTGTTTGCCTCGGGAAACATGGAGAAAACCCCATCCATTGTCAAGAATAGATCATTTATAGTCACTTATGCCTAAAAAAGCCTTATTACTCGGTTTAAATGCCTTTATAATTCCATTATTGAATTTATTTTGAATTTTTTTTACATTTTTTGATTAAAACATATTGTAATTGATTGTTTGCCTTCGGAAATATGGGGCGAAAGCCATCCATTGTCAAGAAAAGATCATTTATAGTCACTCATGCCTAGAAAAGCCTTATTACTCGGTTTAAATGCCTTTATAATCCCATTATTGAATTTATTTTGAATTGTTTTTACATTTTTTGATTAAAACAGATTGTAATTGATTGTTTGCCTCGGGAAACATGGAGCGAAAGCCATCCATTGTCAAGAAAAGATCATTTATAGTCACTCATTCCTAGAAAAGCCTTATTACTCGGTTTAAATGCCTTTATAATCCCATTATTGAATTTGTTTTGAATTTTTTTTACATTTTTTGATTAAAACAGATTGTAATTGTTTGTTTGCCTCGGGAAACATGGAGCAAACCCCATCCATTGTCAAGAATAGATCATTTATAGTCACTTATGCCTAAAAAAGCCTTATTACTCGGTTTAAATGCCTTTATAATTCCATTATTGAATTTATTTTGAATTTTTTTTACATTTTTTGATTAAAACATATTGTAATTGATTGTTTGCCTCCGGAAATATGGGGCGAAAGCCATCCATTGTCAAGAAAAGACCATTTATAGTCACTCATGCCTAGAAAAGCCTTATTACTCGGTTTAAATGCCTTTATAATCCCATTATTGAATTTATTTTGAATTGTTTTTACATTTTTTGGTTAAAACAGATTGTAATTGATTGTTTGCCTCGGGAAACATGGAGCGAAAGCCATCCATTGTCAAGAAAAGATCATTTATAGTCACTCATGCCTAGAAAAGCCTTATTACTCGGTTTAAATGCCTTTATAATCCTATTATTGAATTTGTTTTGAATTTTTTTTACATTTTTTGATTAAAACAGATTGTAATTGTTTGTTTGCCTCGGGAAACATGGAGCAAACCCCATCCATTGTCAAGAATAGATCATTTATAGTCACTTATGCCTAAAAAAGCCTTATTACTCGGTTTAAATGCCTTTATAATTCCATTATTGAATTTATTTTGAATTTTTTTTACATTTTTTGATTAAAAGATATTGTAATTGATTGTTTGCCTCGGGAAATATGGGGCGAAAGCCATCCATTGTCAAGAAAAGATCATTTATAGTCACTCATGCCTAGAAAAGCCTTATTACTCGGTTTAAATCCCTTTATAATCCCATTATTGAATTTATTTTGAAATTTTTTTACATTTTTTGATTAAAACATATTGTAATTGATTGTTTGCCTCGGGAAATATGGGGCGAAAGCCATCCATTGTCAAGAAAAGATCATTTATAGTCACTCATGCCTAGAAAAGCCTTATTACTCGGTTTAAATGCCTTTATAATCCCATTATCGAATTTATTTTGAATTTTTTTTACATTTTTTGATTAAAACAGATTGTAATTGATTGTTTGCCTCGGGAAACATGGAGCCAAACCCATACATTGTCAAGAATAGATCATTTATAGTCACTCATGCCTAGAAAAGCCTTATTACTCGGTTTAAATGCCTTTATAATCCCATTATTGAATTTGTTTTGAATTTTTTTTACATTTTTTGATTAAAACAGATTGTAATTGTTTGTGTGCCTCGGGAAACATGGAGCAAAACCCATCCATTGTCAAGAATAGATCATTTGTAGTCACTTATGCCTAAAAAACCCTTATTACTCGGTTTCAATCCCTTTATAATCCCATTATTGAATTTATTTTGAACTTTTTTTACATTTTTTGATTAAAACATATTGTAATTAATTGTTTGCCTCGGGAAATATGGAGCGAAAGCCATCCATTGTCAAGAAAAGATCATTTATAGTCACTCATGCCTAGAAAAGCCTTATTACTCGGTTTAAATGCCTTTATAATCCCATTATTGAATTTATTTTGAATTGTTTTTACATTTTTTGATTAAAACAGATTGTAATTGATTGTTTGCCTCGGGAAACATGGAGCGAAAGCCATCCATTGTCAAGAAAAGATCATTTATAGTCACTCATGCCTAAAAAAGCCTTATTACTCGGTTTAAATGCCTTTATAATCCCATTATTGAATTTGTTTTGAATTTTTTTTACATTTTTTGATTAAAACAGATTGTAATTGTTTGTTTGCCTCGGGAAACATGGAGCAAACCTCATCCATTGTCAAGAATAGATCATTTATAGTCACTTATGCCTAAAAAAGCCTTATTACTCGGTGTAAATGCCTTTATAATTCCATTATTGAATTTATTTTGAATTTTTTTTACATTTTTTGATTAAAACATATTGTAATTGATTGTTTGCCTCGGGGAACATGGAGCGAAAGCCATCCATGGTCAAGAAAAGTTCATTTATAGCCACTCATGCCTAGAAAAGTCTTATTACTCGGTTTAAATGCGTTTATAATCCCATTATCAAATTTATTTTGAATTTTTTTTACATTTTTTGATTAAAACAGATTGTAATTGATTGTTTGCCTCGGGAAACATGGAGCGAAAGCCATCCATTGTCAAGAAAAGATCATTTATAGTCACTCATGTCTAGAAAAGCCTTATTACTCGGTTTAAATGCCTTTATAATCCCATTATTGAATTTGTTTTGAATTTTTTTTACATTTTTTGATTAAAACAGATTGTAATTGTTTGTTTGCCTCGGGAAACATGGAGCAAACCCCATCCATTGTCAAGAATAGATCATTTATAGTCACTTATGCCTAAAAAAGCCTTATTACTCGGTTTAAATGCCTTTATAATTCCATTATTGAATTTATTTTGAATTTTTTTTACATTTTTTGATTAAAACAGATTGTAATTGATTGTTTGCCTTCGGAAATATGGGGCGAAAGCCATCCATTGTCAAGAAAAGATCATTTATAGTCACTCATGCCTAGAAAAGCCTTATTACTCGGTTTAAATGCCTTTATAATCCCATTATTGAATTTATTTTGAATTGTTTTTACATTTTTTGATTAAAACAGATTGTAATTGATTGTTTGCCTCGGGAAACATGGAGCGAAAGCCATCCATTGTCAAGAAAAGATCATTTATAGTCACTCATGCCTAGAAAAGCCTTATTACTCGGTTTAAATGCCTTTATAATCCCATTATTGAATTTGTTTTGAATTTTTTTTACATTTTTTGATTAAAACAGATTGTAATTGTTTGTTTGCCTCGGGAAACATGGAGCAAACCCCATCCATTGTCAAGAATAGATCATTTATAGTCACTTATGCCTAAAAAAGCCTTATTACTCGGTTTAAATGCCTTTATAATTCCATTATTGAATTTATTTTGAATTTTTTTTACATTTTTTGATTAAAACATATTGTAATTGATTGTTTGCCTCCGGAAATATGGGGCGAAAGCCATCCATTGTCAAGAAAAGATCATTTATAGTCACTCATGCCTAGAAAAGCCTTATTACTCGGTTTAAATGCCTTTATAATCCCATTATTGAATTTATTTTGAATTGTTTTTACATTTTTTGGTTAAAACAGATTGTAATTGATTGTTTGCCTCGGGAAACATGGAGCGAAAGCCATCCATTGTCAAGAAAAGATCATTTATAGTCACTCATGCCTAGAAAAGCCTTATTACTCGGTTTAAATGCCTTTATAATCCTATTATTGAATTTGTTTTGAATTTTTTTTACATTTTCTGATTAAAACAGATTGTAATTGTTTGTTTGCCTCGGGAAACATGGAGCAAACCCCATCCATTGTCAAGAATAGATCATTTATAGTCACTTATGCCTAAAAAAGCCTTATTACTCGGTTTAAATGCCTTTATAATTCCATTATTGAATTTATTTTGAATTTTTTTTACATTTTTTGATTAAAACATATTGTAATTGATTGTTTGCCTCGGGAAATATGGGGCGAAAGCCATCCATTGTCAAGAAAAGATCATTTATAGTCACTCATGCCTAGAAAAGCCTTATTACTCGGTTTAAATCCCTTTATAATCCCATTATTGAATTTATTTTGAAATTTTTTTACATTTTTTGATTAAAACATATTGTAATTGATTGTTTGCCTCGGGAAATATGGGGCGAAAGCCATCCATTGTCAAGAAAAGATCATTTATAGTCACTCATGCCTAGAAAAGCCTTATTACTCGGTTTAAATCCCTTTATAATCCCATTATTGAATTTATTTTAAAATTTTTTTACATTTTTTGATTAAAACATATTGTAATTGATTGTTTGCCTCGGGAAATATGGGGCGAAAGCCATCCATTATCAAGAAAAGATCATTTATAGTCACTCATGCCTAGAAAAGCCTTATTACTTAGTTTAAATGCGTTTATAATCCCATTATTGAATTTATTATGAATTTTTTTTACATTTTTTGATTAAAACAGATTGTAATTGTTTGTGTGCCTCGGGAAACATGGAGCAAAACCCATCCATTGTCAAGAATAGATCATTTGTAGTCACTTATGCCTAAAAAAGCCTCATTACTCGGTTTAAATCCCTTTATAATCCCATTATTGAATTTATTTTGAATTTTTTTTACATTTTTTGATTAAAACATATTGTAATTGATTGTTTGCCTCGGGAAATATGGAGCGAAAGCCATCCATTGTCAAGAAAAGATCATTTATAGTCACTCATGCCTAGAAAAGCCTTATTACTCGGTTTAAATGCCTTTATAATCCCATTATTGAATTTATTTTGAATTGTTTTTACATTTTTTGGTTAAAACAGATTGTAATTGATTGTTTGCCTCGGGAAACATGGAGCGAAAGCCATCCATTGTCAAGAAAAGATCATTTATAGTCACTCATGCCTAGAAAAGCCTTATTACTCGGTTTAAATGCCTTTATAATCCTATTATTGAATTTGTTTTGAATTTTTTTTACATTTTTTGATTAAAACAGATTGTAATTGTTTGTTTGCCTCGGGAAACATGGAGCAAACCCCATCCATTGTCAAGAATAGATCATTTATAGTCACTTATGCCTAAAAAAGCCTTATTACTCGGTTTAAATGCCTTTATAATTCCATTATTGAATTTATTTTGAATTTTTTTTACATTTTTTGATTAAAAGATATTGTAATTGATTGTTTGCCTCGGGAAATATGGGGCGAAAGCCATCCATTGTCAAGAAAAGATCATTTATAGTCACTCATGCCTAGAAAAGCCTTATTACTCGGTTTAAATCCCTTTATAATCCCATTATTGAATTTATTTTGAAATTTTTTTACATTTTTTGATTAAAACATATTGTAATTGATTGTTTGCCTCGGGAAATATGGGGCGAAAGCCATCCATTGTCAAGAAAAGATCATTTATAGTCACTCATGCCTAGAAAAGCCTTATTACTCGGTTTAAATGCCTTTATAATCCCATTATCGAATTTATTTTGAATTTTTTTTACATTTTTTGATTAAAACAGATTGTAATTGATTGTTTGCCTCGGGAAACATGGAGCCAAACCCATACATTGTCAAGAATAGATCATTTATAGTCACTCATGCCTAGAAAAGCCTTATTACTCGGTTTAAATGCCTTTATAATCCCATTATTGAATTTGTTTTGAATTTTTTTTACATTTTTTGATTAAAACAGATTGTAATTGTTTGTGTGCCTCGGGAAACATGGAGCAAAACCCATCCATTGTCAAGAATAGATCATTTGTAGTCACTTATGCCTAAAAAACCCTTATTACTCGGTTTCAATCCCTTTATAATCCCATTATTGAATT
Source organism: Theobroma cacao (assembly GCF_053813885.1). NCBI lineage: Eukaryota > Viridiplantae > Streptophyta > Magnoliopsida > Malvales > Malvaceae > Theobroma > Theobroma cacao. The sequence goes on along the minus strand of NC_142645.1, from coordinate 26,547,902 downwards.
TATTTTGAACTTTTTTTACATTTTTTGATTAAAACATATTGTAATTAATTGTTTGCCTCGGGAAATATGGAGCGAAAGCCATCCATTGTCAAGAAAAGATCATTTATAGTCACTCATGCCTAGAAAAGCCTTATTACTCGGTTTAAATGCCTTTATAATCCCATTATTGAATTTATTTTGAATTGTTTTTACATTTTTTGATTAAAACAGATTGTAATTGATTGTTTGCCTCGGGAAACATGGAGCGAAAGCCATCCATTGTCAAGAAAAGATCATTTATAGTCACTCATGCCTAAAAAAGCCTTATTACTCGGTTTAAATGCCTTTATAATCCCATTATTGAATTTGTTTTGAATTTTTTTTACATTTTTTGATTAAAACAGATTGTAATTGTTTGTTTGCCTCGGGAAACATGGAGCAAACCTCATCCATTGTCAAGAATAGATCATTTATAGTCACTTATGCCTAAAAAAGCCTTATTACTCGGTGTAAATGCCTTTATAATTCCATTATTGAATTTATTTTGAATTTTTTTTACATTTTTTGATTAAAACATATTGTAATTGATTGTTTGCCTCGGGGAACATGGAGCGAAAGCCATCCATGGTCAAGAAAAGTTCATTTATAGCCACTCATGCCTAGAAAAGTCTTATTACTCGGTTTAAATGCGTTTATAATCCCATTATCAAATTTATTTTGAATTTTTTTTACATTTTTTGATTAAAACAGATTGTAATTGATTGTTTGCCTCGGGAAACATGGAGCGAAAGCCATCCATTGTCAAGAAAAGATCATTTATAGTCACTCATGTCTAGAAAAGCCTTATTACTCGGTTTAAATGCCTTTATAATCCCATTATTGAATTTGTTTTGAATTTTTTTTACATTTTTTGATTAAAACAGATTGTAATTGTTTGTTTGCCTCGGGAAACATGGAGCAAACCCCATCCATTGTCAAGAATAGATCATTTATAGTCACTTATGCCTAAAAAAGCCTTATTACTCGGTTTAAATGCCTTTATAATTCCATTATTGAATTTATTTTGAATTTTTTTTACATTTTTTGATTAAAACAGATTGTAATTGATTGTTTGCCTTCGGAAATATGGGGCGAAAGCCATCCATTGTCAAGAAAAGATCATTTATAGTCACTCATGCCTAGAAAAGCCTTATTACTCGGTTTAAATGCCTTTATAATCCCATTATTGAATTTATTTTGAATTGTTTTTACATTTTTTGATTAAAACAGATTGTAATTGATTGTTTGCCTCGGGAAACATGGAGCGAAAGCCATCCATTGTCAAGAAAAGATCATTTATAGTCACTCATGCCTAGAAAAGCCTTATTACTCGGTTTAAATGCCTTTATAATCCCATTATTGAATTTGTTTTGAATTTTTTTTACATTTTTTGATTAAAACAGATTGTAATTGTTTGTTTGCCTCGGGAAACATGGAGCAAACCCCATCCATTGTCAAGAATAGATCATTTATAGTCACTTATGCCTAAAAAAGCCTTATTACTCGGTTTAAATGCCTTTATAATTCCATTATTGAATTTATTTTGAATTTTTTTTACATTTTTTGATTAAAACATATTGTAATTGATTGTTTGCCTCCGGAAATATGGGGCGAAAGCCATCCATTGTCAAGAAAAGATCATTTATAGTCACTCATGCCTAGAAAAGCCTTATTACTCGGTTTAAATGCCTTTATAATCCCATTATTGAATTTATTTTGAATTGTTTTTACATTTTTTGGTTAAAACAGATTGTAATTGATTGTTTGCCTCGGGAAACATGGAGCGAAAGCCATCCATTGTCAAGAAAAGATCATTTATAGTCACTCATGCCTAGAAAAGCCTTATTACTCGGTTTAAATGCCTTTATAATCCTATTATTGAATTTGTTTTGAATTTTTTTTACATTTTTTGATTAAAACAGATTGTAATTGTTTGTTTGCCTCGGGAAACATGGAGCAAACCCCATCCATTGTCAAGAATAGATCATTTATAGTCACTTATGCCTAAAAAAGCCTTATTACTCGGTTTAAATGCCTTTATAATTCCATTATTGAATTTATTTTGAATTTTTTTTACATTTTTTGATTAAAACATATTGTAATTGATTGTTTGCCTCGGGAAATATGGGGCGAAAGCCATCCATTGTCAAGAAAAGATCATTTATAGTCACTCATGCCTAGAAAAGCCTTATTACTCGGTTTAAATCCCTTTATAATCCCATTATTGAATTTATTTTGAAATTTTTTTACATTTTTTGATTAAAACATATTGTAATTGATTGTTTGCCTCGGGAAATATGGGGCGAAAGCCATCCATTGTCAAGAAAAGATCATTTATAGTCACTCATGCCTAGAAAAGCCTTATTACTCGGTTTAAATCCCTTTATAATCCCATTATTGAATTTATTTTGAAATTTTTTTACATTTTTTGATTAAAACATATTGTAATTGATTGTTTGCCTCGGGAAATATGGGGCGAAAGCCATCCATTATCAAGAAAAGATCATTTATAGTCACTCATGCCTAGAAAAGCCTTATTACTTAGTTTAAATGCGTTTATAATCCCATTATTGAATTTATTATGAATTTTTTTTACATTTTTTGATTAAAACAGATTGTAATTGTTTGTGTGCCTCGGGAAACATGGAGCAAAACCCATCCATTGTCAAGAATAGATCATTTGTAGTCACTTATGCCTAAAAAAGCCTCATTACTCGGTTTAAATCCCTTTATAATCCCATTATTGAATTTATTTTGAATTTTTTTTACATTTTTTGATTAAAACATATTGTAATTGATTGTTTGCCTCGGGAAATATGGAGCGAAAGCCATCCATTGTCAAGAAAAGATCATTTATAGTCACTCATGCCTAGAAAAGCCTTATTACTCGGTTTAAATGCCTTTATAATCCCATTATTGAATTTATTTTGAATTGTTTTTACATTTTTTGATTAAAACAGATTGTAATTGATTGTTTGCCTCGGGAAACATGGAGCGAAAGCCATCCATTGTCAAGAAAAGATCATTTATAGTCACTCATGCCTAGAAAAGCCTTATTACTCGGTTTAAATGCCTTTATAATCCCATTATTGAATTTATTTTGAATTGTTTTTACATTTTTTGGATAAAACAGATTGTAATTGATTGTTTGCCTCAGGAAACATGGAGCGAAAGCCATCCATTGTCAAGAAAAGATCATTTATAGTCACTCATGCCTAGAAAAGCCTTATTACTCGGTTTAAATGCCTTTATAATCCCATTATTGAATTTATTTTGAATTGTTTTTACATTTTTTGATTAAAACAGATTGTAATTGATTGTTTGCCTCGGGAAACATGGAGCGAAAGCCATCCATTGTCAAGAAAAGATCATTTATAGTCACTCATGCCTAGAAAAGCCTTATTACTCGGTTTAAATGCCTTTATAATCCCATTATTGAATTTATTATGAATTTTTTTTACATTTTTTGATTAAAACAGATTGTAATTGTTTGTGTGCCTCGGGAAACATGGAGCAAAACCCATCCATTGTCAAGAATAGATCATTTCTAGTCACTTATGCCTAAAAAAGCCTCATTACTCGGTTTAAATCCCTTTATAATCCCATTATTGAATTTATTTTGAATTTTTTTTACATTTTTTGATTAAAACATATTGTAATTGATTGTTTGCCTCGGGAAATATGGAGCGAAAGCCATCCATTGTCAAGAAAAGATCATTTATAGTCACTCATGCCTAGAAAAGCCTTATTACTCGGTTTAAATGCCTTTATAATCCCATTATTGAATTTATTTTGAATTGTTTTTACATTTTTTGATTAAAACAGATTGTAATTGATTGTTTGCCTCGGGAAACATGGAGCGAAAGCCATCCATTGTCAAGAAAAGATCATGTATAGTCACTCATGCCTAGAAAAGCCTTATTACTCGGTTTAAATGCCTTTATAATCCCATTATTGAATTTATTTTGAATTGTTTTTACATTTTTTGGTTAAAACAGATTGTAATTGATTGTTTGCCTCGGGAAACATGGAGCGAAAGCCATCCATTGTCAAGAATAGATCATTTCTAGTCACTCATGCCTAGAAAAGCCTTATTACTCGGTTTAAATGCCTTTATAATCCTATTATTGAATTTGTTTTGAATTTTTTTTACATTTTTTGATTAAAACAGATTGTAATTGTTTGTTTGCCTCGGGAAACATGGAGCAAACCCCATCCATTGTCAAGAATAGATCATTTATAGTCACTTATGCCTAGAAAAGCCTTATTACTCGGTTTAAATGCTTTTATAATCCCATTACTGAATTTATTTTGAATTGTTTTTACATTTTTTGATTAAAACAGATTGTAATTGATTGTTTGCCTCGGGAAACATGGAGCGAAAGCCATCCATTGTCAAGAAAAGATTATTTATAGTCACTCATGCCTAGAAAAGGCTTATTACTTAGTTTAAATGCGTTTATAATCCCATTATTGAATTTATTTTGAATTGTTTTTACATTGTTTGATTAAAACAGATTGTAATTGATTGTTTGCCTCGGGAAACATGGAGCGAAAGCCATCCATTGTCAAGAAAAGATCATTTATAGTCACTCATGCCTAGAAAAGCCTTATTACTCGATTTAAATGCCTTTATAATCCCATTATCGAATTTATTTTAAATTGTTTTTACATTTTTTGATTAAAACATATTGTAATTGATTGTTTGCCTCGGGAAACATGGAGCCAAACCCATCCATTGTCAAGAATAGATCATTTATAGTAACTTATGCCTAGAAAAGCCTTATTACTCGGTTTAAATGCTTTTATAATCCCATTACTGAATTTATTTTGAATTGTTTTTACATTTTTTGATTAAAACAGATTGTAATTGATTGTTTGCCTCGGGAAACATGGAGCGAAAGCCATCCATTGTCAAGAAAAGATTATTTATAGTCACTCATGCCTAGAAAAGGCTTATTACTTAGTGTAAATGCGTTTATAATCCCATTATTGAATTTATTTTGAATTGTTTTTACATTTTTGATTAAAACAGATTGTAATTGATTGTTTGCCTCGGGAAATATGGGGCGAAAGCCATCCATTGTCAAGAAAAGATCATTTATAGTCACTCATGCCTAGAAAAGCCTTATTACTTAGTTTAAATGCGTTTATAATCCCATTATTGAATTTATTTTGAATTGTTTTTACATTTTTTGATTAAAACAGATTGTAATTGATTGTTTGCCTCGGGAAATATGGGGCGAAAGCCATCCATTGTCAAGAAAAGATCATTTATAGTCACTCATGCCTAGAAAAGCCTTATTACTCGATTTAAATGCCTTTATAATCCCATTATCGAATTTATTTTAAATTGTTTTTACATTTTTTGATTAAAACATATTGTAATTGATTGTTTGCCTTGGGAAACATGGAGCCAAACCCATCCATTGTCAAGAATAGATCCTTTATAGTCACTTATGCCTAGAAAAGCCTTATTACTCGGTTTAAATGCTTTTATAATCCCATTATTGAAGTTATTTTGAATTGTTTTTACATTTTATGATTAAAACAGATTGTAATTGATTGTTTGCCTCGGGAAACGTGGAGAGAAAGCCATTCATTATCAAGAAAAGATCATTTATAGTCACTCATCCCTAGAAAAGCCTTATTACTTAGTTTAAATGCGTTTATAATCCCATTATTGAATTTATTTTGAATTGTTTTTACATTTTTTGATTAAAACAGATTGTAATTGATTGTTTGCCTCGAGAAACATGGAGCGAAAGCCATCCATTGTCAAGAAAAGATCATTTATAGTCACTCATGCCTAGAAAAGCCTAATTACTCGGTTTAAATGCCTTTATAATCCCATTATTGAATTTATTATGAATTTTTTTTACATTTTTTGATTAAAACAGATTGTAATTGTTTGTGTGCCTCAGGAAACATGGAGCAAAACCCCTCCATTGTCAAGAATAGATCATTTGTAGTCACTTATGCCTAAAAAATCCTTATTACTCGGTTTAAATCCCTTTATAATCGCATTATTGAATTTATTTTAAATTTTTTTTACATTTTTTGATTAAAACATATTGTAATTGATTGTTTGCCTCGAGAAATATGGAGCGAAAGCCATCCATTGTCAAGAAAAGATCATTTATAGTCACTCATGCCTAGAAAAGCCTTATTACTTAGTTTAAATGCGTTTATAATCCCATTATTGAATTTATTTTGAATTGTTTTTACATTTTTTGATTAAAACAGATTGTAATTGATTGTTTGCCTCGGGAAACATGGAGCAAAAGCCATCCATTGTCAAGAAAAGATCATTTATAGTCACTCATGCCTAGAAAAGCCTTATTACTCGGTTTAAATGCCTTTATAATCCCATTATTGAATTTGTTTTGAAATTTTTTTTAAATTTTTTGATTAAAACATATTGTAATTGATTGTTTGCCTCGGGAAACATGGAGCAAAACCCATCCATTGTCAAGAATAGATCATTTATAGTCACTTATGCCTAGAAAAGCCTTATTACTCGGTTTAAATGCTTTTATAATCCCATTATTGAAGTTATTTTGAATTGTTTTTACATTTTATGATTAAAACAGATTGTAATTGATTGTTTGCCTCGGGAAACGTGGAGAGAAAGCCATTCATTATCAAGAAAAGATCATTTATAGTCACTCATCCCTAGAAAAGCCTTATTACTTAGTTTAAATGCGTTTATAATCCCATTATTGAATTTATTTTGAATTGTTTTTACATTTTTTGATTAAAACAGATTGTAATTGATTGTTTGCCTCGGGAAACATGGAGCGAAAGCCATCCATTGTCAAGAAAAGATCATTTATAGTCACTCATGCCTAGAAAAGCCTTATTACTCGGTTTAAATGCCTTTATAATCCCATTATTGAATTTATTATGAATTTTTTTTACATTTTTTGATTAAATCAGATTGTAATTGTTTGTGTGCCTCAGGAAACATGGAGCAAAACCCCTCCATTGTCAAGAATAGATCATTTGTAGTCACTTATGCCTAAAAAAGCCTTATTACTCGGTTTAAATCCCTTTATAATCGCATTATTGAATTTATTTTAAATTTTTTTTACATTTTTTGATTAAAACATATTGTAATTGATTGTTTGCCTCGAGAAATATGGAGCGAAAGCCATCCATTGTCAAGAAAAGATCATTTATAGTCACTCATGCCTAGAAAAGCCTTATTACTTAGTTTAAATGCGTTTATAATCCCATTATTGAATTTATTTTGAATTGTTTTTACATTTTTTGATTAAAACAGATTGTAATTGATTGTTTGCCTCGGGAAATATGGGGCGAAAGCCATCCATTGTCAAGAAAAGATCATTTATAGTCACTCATGCCTAGAAAAGCCTTATTACTCGATTTAAATGCCTTTATAATCCCATTATCGAATTTATTTTAAATTGTTTTTACATTTTTTGATTAAAACATATTGTAATTGATTGTTTGCCTCGGGAAACATGGAGCCAAACCCATCCATTGTCAAGAATAGATCCTTTATAGTAACTTATGCCTAGAAAAGCCTTATTACTCGGTTTAAATGCTTTTATAATCCCATTACTGAATTTATTTTGAATTGTTTTTACATTTTTTGATTAAAACAGATTGTAATTGATTGTTTGCCTCGGGAAACATGGAGCGAAAGCCATCCATTGTCAAGAAAAGATTATTTATAGTCACTCATGCCTAGAAAAGGCTTATTACTTAGTTTAAATGCGTTTATAATCCCATTATTGAATTTATTTTGAATTGTTTTTACATTTTTGATTAAAACAGATTGTAATTGATTGTTTGCCTCGGGAAATATGGGGCGAAAGCCATCCATTGTCAAGAAAAGATCATTTATAGTCACTCATGCCTAGAAAAGCCTTATTACTCGGTTTAAATGCCTTTATAATCCCATTATTGAATTTATTTTGAATTGTTTTTACATTTTTTGATTAAAACATATTGTAATTGATTGTTTGCCTCCGGAAATATGGAGGGAAAGCCATCCATTGTCAAGAAAAGATCATTTATAGTCACTCATGCCTAGAAAAGCCTTATTACTCGGTTTAAATGCCTTTATAATCCCATTATTGAATTTATTTTGAATTGTTTTTACATTTTTTGATTAAAACAGATTGTAATTGATTGTTTGCCTCGGGAAACATGGAGCGAAAGCCATCCATTGTCAAGAAAAGATCATTTATAGTCACTCATGCCTAGAAAAGCCTTATTACTCGGTTAAAATGCCTTTATAATCCAATTTTTGAATTTGTTTTGAATTTTTTTTTAAATTTTTTGATTAAAACATATTGTAATTGATTGTTTGCCTCGGGAAACATGGAGCAAAACCCATCCATTGTCAAGAATAGATCATTTATAGTCACTTATGCCTAGAAAAGCCTTATTACTCGGTTTAAATGCTTTTATAATCCCATTATTGAAGTTATTTTGAATTGTTTTTACATTTTATGATTAAAACAGATTGTAATTGATTGTTTGCCTCGGGAAACATGGAGAGAAAGCCATTCATTATCAAGAAAAGATCATTTATAGTCACTTATGCCTAGAAAAGCCTTATTACTTAGTTTAAATGCGTTTATAATCCCATTATTGAATTTATTTTGAATTGTTTTTACATTTTTTGATTAAAACAGATTGTAATTTATTGTTTGCCTCGGGAAACATGGAGCGAAAGCCATCCATTGTCAAGAAAAGATCATTTATAGTCACTCATGCCTAGAAAAGCCTTATTACTCGATTTCAATGCCTTTATAATCCCATTATCGAATTTATTTTAAATTGTTTTTACATTTTTTGATTAAAACATATTGTAATTGATTGTTTGCCTCGGGAAACATGGAGCCAAACCCATCCATTGTCAAGAATAGATCATTTATAGTAACTTATGCCTAGAAAAGCCTTATTACTCGGTTTAAATGCTTTTATAATCCCATTACTGAATTTATTTTGAATTGTTTTTACATTTTTTGATTAAAACAGATTGTAATTGATTGTTTGCCTCGGGAAGCATGGAGCGAAAGCCATCCATTGTCAAGAAAAGATTATTTATAGTCACTCATGCCTAGAAAAGGCTTATTACTTAGTTTAAATGCGTTTATAATCCCATTATTGAATTTATTTTGAATTGTTTTTACATTTTTTGATTAAAACAGATTGTAATTGATTGTTTGCCTCGGGAAACATGGAGCGAAAGCCATCCATTGTCAAGAAAAGATTATTTATAGTCACTCATGCCTAGAAAAGGCTTATTACTTAGTTTAAATGCGTTTATAATCCCATTATTGAATTTATTTTGAATTGTTTTTACATTTTTGATTAAAACAGATTGTAATTGATTGTTTGCCTCGGGAAATATGGGGCGAAAGCCATCCATTGTCAAGAAAAGATCATTTATAGTCACTCATGCCTAGAAAAGCCTTATTACTCGGTTTAAATGCCTTTATAATCCCATTATTGAATTTATTTTGAATTGTTTTTACATTTTTTGATTAAAACATATTGTAATTGATTGTTTGCCTCCGGAAATATGGAGGGAAAGCCATCCATTGTCAAGAAAAGATCATTTATAGTCACTCATGCATAGAAAAGCCTTATTACTCGGTTTAAATGCCTTTATAATCCCATTATTGAATTTATTTTGAATTGTTTGTACATTTTTTGATTAAAACAGATTGTAATTGATTGTTTGCCTCGGGAAACATGGAGCGAAAGCCATCCATTGTCAAGAAAAGATCATTTATAGTCACTCATGCCTAGAAAAGCCTTATTACTCGGTTTAAATGCCTTTATAATCCAATTATTGAATTTGTTTTGAATTTTTTTTTAAATTTTTTGATTAAAACATATTGTAATTGATTGTTTGCCTCGGGAAACATGGAGCAAAACCCATCCATTGTCAAGAATAGATCATTTATAGTCACTTATGCCTAGAAAAGCCTTATTACTCGGTTTAAATGCTTTTATAATCCCATTATTGAAGTTATTTTGAATTGTTTTTACATTTTATGATTAAAACAGATTGTAATTGATTGTTTGCCTCGGGAAACATGGAGAGAAAGCCATTCATTATCAAGAAAAGATCATTTATAGTCACTTATGCCTAGAAAAGCCTTATTACTTAGTTTAAATGCGTTTATAATCCCATTATTGAATTTATTTTGAATTGTTTTTACATTTTTTGATTAAAACAGATTGTAATTTATTGTTTGCCTCGGGAAACATGGAGCGAAAGCCATCCATTGTCAAGAAAAGATCATTTATAGTCACTCATGCCTAGAAAAGCCTTATTACTCGATTTAAATGCCTTTATAATCCCATTATCGAATTTATTTTAAATTGTTTTTACATTTTTTGATTAAAACATATTGTAATTGATTGTTTGCCTCGGGAAACATGGAGCCAAACCCATCCATTGTCAAGAATAGATCATTTATAGTAACTTATGCCTAGAAAAGCCTTATTACTCGGTTTAAATGCTTTTATAATCCCATTACTGAATTTATTTTGAATTGTTTTTACATTTTTTGATTAAAACAGATTGTAATTGATTGTTTGCCTCGGGAAGCATGGAGCGAAAGCCATCCATTGTCAAGAAAAGATTATTTATAGTCACTCATGCCTAGAAAAGGCTTATTACTTAGTTTAAATGCGTTTATAATCCCATTATTGAATTTATTTTGAATTGTTTTTACATTTTTTGATTAAAACAGATTGTAATTGATTGTTTGCCTCGGGAAACATGGAGCGAAAGCCATCCATTGTCAAGAAAAGATTATTTATAGTCACTCATGCCTAGAAAAGGCTTATTACTTAGTTTAAATGCGTTTATAATCCCATTATTGAATTTATTTTGAATTGTTTTTACATTTTTGATTAAAACAGATTGTAATTGATTGTTTGCCTCGGGAAATATGGGGCGAAAGCCATCCATTGTCAAGAAAAGATCATTTATAGTCACTCATGCCTAGAAAAGCCTTATTACTCGGTTTAAATGCCTTTATAATCCCATTATTGAATTTATTTTGAATTGTTTTTACATTTTTTGATTAAAACATATTGTAATTGATTGTTTGCCTCCGGAAATATGGAGGGAAAGCCATCCATTGTCAAGAAAAGATCATTTATAGTCACTCATGCATAGAAAAGCCTTATTACTCGGTTTAAATGCCTTTATAATCCCATTATTGAATTTATTTTGAATTGTTTGTACATTTTTTGATTAAAACAGATTGTAATTGATTGTTTGCCTCGGGAAACATGGAGCGAAAGCCATCCATTGTCAAGAAAAGATCATTTATAGTCACTCATGCCTAGAAAAGCCTTATTACTCGGTTTAAATGCCTTTATAATCCAATTATTGAATTTGTTTTGAATTTTTTTTTAAATTTTTTGATTAAAACATATTGTAATTGATTGTTTGCCTCGGGAAACATGGAGCAAAACCCATCCATTGTCAAGAATAGATCATTTATAGTCACTTATGCCTAGAAAAGCCTTATTACTCGGTTTAAATGCTTTTACAATCCCATTATTGAAGTTATTTTGAATTGTTTTTACATTTTATGATTAAAACAGATTGTAATTGATTGTTTGCCTCGGGAAACATGGAGCGAAAGCCATCCATTGTCAAGAAAAGATTATTTATAGTCACTCATGCCTAGAAAAGGCTTATTACTTAGTTTAAATGCGTTTATAATCCCATTATTGAATTTATTTTGAATTGTTTTTACATTTTTGATTAAAACAGATTGTAATTGATTGTTTGCCTCGGGAAATATGGGGCGAAAGCCATCCATTGTCAAGAAAAGATCATTTATAGTCACTCATGCCTAGAAAAGCCTTATTACTCGGTTTAAATGCCTTTATAATCCCATTATTGAATTTATTTTGAATTGTTTTTACATTTTTTGATTAAAACATATTGTAATTGATTGTTTGCCTCCGGAAATATGGAGGGAAAGCCATCCATTGTCAAGAAAAGATCATTTATAGTCACTCATGCATAGAAAAGCCTTATTACTCGGTTTAAATGCCTTTATAATCCCATTATTGAATTTATTTTGAATTGTTTTTACATTTTTTGATTAAAACAGATTGTAATTGATTGTTTGCCTCGGGAAACATGGAGCGAAAGCCATCCATTGTCAAGAAAAGATCATTTATAGTCACTCATGCCTAGAAAAGCCTTATTACTCGGTTTAAATGCCTTTATAATCCAATTTTTGAATTTGTTTTGAATTTTTTTTTAAATTTTTTGATTAAAACATATTGTAATTGATTGTTTGCCTCGGGAAACATGGAGCAAAACCCATCCATTGTCAAGAATAGATCATTTATAGTCACTTATGCCTAGAAAAGCCTTATTACTCGGTTTAAATGCTTTTATAATCCCATTATTGAAGTTATTTTGAATTGTTTTTACATTTTTGATTAAAACAGATTGTAATTGATTGTTTGCCTCGGGAAATATGGGGCGAAAGCCATCCATTGTCAAGAAAAGATCATTTATAGTCACTCATGCCTAGAAAAGCCTTATTACTCGGTTTAAATGCCTTTATAATCCCATTATTGAATTTATTTTGAATTGTTTTTACATTTTTTGATTAAAACATATTGTAATTGATTGTTTGCCTCCGGAAATATGGAGGGAAAGCCATCCATTGTCAAGAAAAGATCATTTATAGTCACTCATGCCTAGAAAAGCCTTATTACTCGGTTTAAATGCCTTTATAATCCCATTATTGAATTTATTTTGAATTGTTTTTACATTTTTTGATTAAAACAGATTGTAATTGATTGTTTGCCTCGGGAAACATGGAGCGAAAGCCATCCATTGTCAAGAAAAGATCATTTATAGTCACTCATGCCTAGAAAAGCCTTATTACTCGGTTTAAATGCCTTTATAATCCAATTTTTGAATTTGTTTTGAATTTTTTTTTAAATTTTTTGATTAAAACATATTGTAATTGATTGTTTGCCTCGGGAAACATGGAGCAAAACCCATCCATTGTCAAGAATAGATCATTTATAGTCACTTATGCCTAGAAAAGCCTTATTACTCGGTTTAAATGCTTTTATAATCCCATTATTGAAGTTATTTTGAATTGTTTTTACATTTTATGATTAAAACAGATTGTAATTGATTGTTTGCCTCGGGAAACATGGAGAGAAAGCCATTCATTATCAAGAAAAGATCATTTATAGTCACTTATGCCTAGAAAAGCCTTATTACTTAGTTTAAATGCGTTTATAATCCCATTATTGAATTTATTTTGAATTGTTTTTACATTTTTTGATTAAAACAGATTGTAATTGATTGTTTGCCTCGGGAAACATGGAGCGAAAGCCATCCATTGTCAAGAAAAGATTATTTATAGTCACTCATGCCTAGAAAAGGCTTATTACTTAGTTTAAATGCGTTTATAATCCCATTATTGAATTTATTTTGAATTGTTTTTACATTTTTGATTAAAACAGATTGTAATTGATTGTTTGCCTCGGGAAATATGGGGCGAAAGCCATCCATTGTCAAGAAAAGATCATTTATAGTCACTCATGCCTAGAAAAGCCTTATTACTCGGTTTAAATGCCTTTATAATCCCATTATTGAATTTATTTTGAATTGTTTTTACATTTTTTGATTAAAACATATTGTAATTGATTGTTTGCCTCCGGAAATATGGAGGGAAAGCCATCCATTGTCAAGAAAAGATCATTTATAGTCACTCATGCATAGAAAAGCCTTATTACTCGGTTTAAATGCCTTTATAATCCCATTATTGAATTTATTTTGAATTGTTTGTACATTTTTTGATTAAAACAGATTGTAATTGATTGTTTGCCTCGGGAAACATGGAGCGAAAGCCATCCATTGTCAAGAAAAGATCATTTATAGTCACTCATGCCTAGAAAAGCCTTATTACTCGGTTTAAATGCCTTTATAATCCAATTATTGAATTTGTTTTGAATTTTTTTTTAAATTTTTTGATTAAAACATATTGTAATTGATTGTTTGCCTCGGGAAACATGGAGCAAAACCCATCCATTGTCAAGAATAGATCATTTATAGTCACTTATGCCTAGAAAAGCCTTATTACTCGGTTTAAATGCTTTTACAATCCCATTATTGAAGTTATTTTGAATTGTTTTTACATTTTATGATTAAAACAGATTGTAATTGATTGTTTGCCTCGGGAAACATGGAGCGAAAGCCATCCATTGTCAAGAAAAGATTATTTATAGTCACTCATGCCTAGAAAAGGCTTATTACTTAGTTTAAATGCGTTTATAATCCCATTATTGAATTTATTTTGAATTGTTTTTACATTTTTGATTAAAACAGATTGTAATTGATTGTTTGCCTCGGGAAATATGGGGCGAAAGCCATCCATTGTCAAGAAAAGATCATTTATAGTCACTCATGCCTAGAAAAGCCTTATTACTCGGTTTAAATGCCTTTATAATCCCATTATTGAATTTATTTTGAATTGTTTTTACATTTTTTGATTAAAACATATTGTAATTGATTGTTTGCCTCCGGAAATATGGAGGGAAAGCCATCCATTGTCAAGAAAAGATCATTTATAGTCACTCATGCATAGAAAAGCCTTATTACTCGGTTTAAATGCCTTTATAATCCCATTATTGAATTTATTTTGAATTGTTTTTACATTTTTTGATTAAAACAGATTGTAATTGATTGTTTGCCTCGGGAAACATGGAGCGAAAGCCATCCATTGTCAAGAAAAGATCATTTATAGTCACTCATGCCTAGAAAAGCCTTATTACTCGGTTTAAATGCCTTTATAATCCAATTTTTGAATTTCTTTTGAATTTTTTTTTAAATTTTTTGATTAAAACATATTGTAATTGATTGTTTGCCTCGGGAAACATGGAGCAAAACCCATCCATTGTCAAGAATAGATCATTTATAGTCACTTATGCCTAGAAAAGCCTTATTACTCGGTTTAAATGCTTTTATAATCCCATTATTGAAGTTATTTTGAATTGTTTTTACATTTTTGATTAAAACAGATTGTAATTGATTGTTTGCCTCGGGAAATATGGGGCGAAAGCCATCCATTGTCAAGAAAAGATCATTTATAGTCACTCATGCCTAGAAAAGCCTTATTACTCGGTTTAAATGCCTTTATAATCCCATTATTGAATTTATTTTGAATTGTTTTTACATTTTTTGATTTAAACATATTGTAATTGATTGTTTGCCTCCGGAAATATGGAGGGAAAGCCATCCATTGTCAAGAAAAGATCATTTATAGTCACTCATGCCTAGAAAAGCCTTATTACTCGGTTTAAATGCCTTTATAATCCCATTATTGAATTTATTTTGAATTGTTTTTACATTTTTTGATTAAAACAGATTGTAATTGATTGTTTGCCTCGGGAAACATGGAGCGAAAGCCATCCATTGTCAAGAAAAGATCATTTATAGTCACTCATGCCTAGAAAA
Organism: Theobroma cacao; assembly: GCF_053813885.1. Lineage (NCBI taxonomy): Eukaryota > Viridiplantae > Streptophyta > Magnoliopsida > Malvales > Malvaceae > Theobroma > Theobroma cacao. Next base: position 26,532,379 of record NC_142645.1, on the reverse strand, counting down.
GCCTTATTACTCGGTTTAAATGCCTTTATAATCCAATTTTTGAATTTGTTTTGAATTTTTTTTTAAATTTTTTGATTAAAACATATTGTAATTGATTGTTTGCCTCGGGAAACATGGAGCAAAACCCATCCATTGTCAAGAATAGATCATTTATAGTCACTTATGCCTAGAAAAGCCTTATTACTCGGTTTAAATGCTTTTATAATCCCATTATTGAAGTTATTTTGAATTGTTTTTACATTTTATGATTAAAACAGATTGTAATTGATTGTTTGCCTCGGGAAACATGGAGAGAAAGCCATTCATTATCAAGAAAAGATCATTTATAGTCACTTATGCCTAGAAAAGCCTTATTACTTAGTTTAAATGCGTTTATAATCCCATTATTGAATTTATTTTGAATTGTTTTTACATTTTTTGATTAAAACAGATTGTAATTTATTGTTTGCCTCGGGAAACATGGAGCGAAAGCCATCCATTGTCAAGAAAAGATCATTTATAGTCACTCATGCCTAGAAAAGCCTTATTACTCGATTTAAATGCCTTTATAATCCCATTATCGAATTTATTTTAAATTGTTTTTACATTTTTTGATTAAAACATATTGTAATTGATTGTTTGCCTCGGGAAACATGGAGCCAAACCCATCCATTGTCAAGAATAGATCATTTATAGTAACTTATGCCTAGAAAAGCCTTATTACTCGGTTTAAATGCTTTTATAATCCCATTACTGAATTTATTTTGAATTGTTTTTACATTTTTTGATTAAAACAGATTGTAATTGATTGTTTGCCTCGGGAAGCATGGAGCGAAAGCCATCCATTGTCAAGAAAAGATTATTTATAGTCACTCATGCCTAGAAAAGGCTTATTACTTAGTTTAAATGCGTTTATAATCCCATTATTGAATTTATTTTGAATTGTTTTTACATTTTTTGATTAAAACAGATTGTAATTGATTGTTTGCCTCGGGAAACATGGAGCGAAAGCCATCCATTGTCAAGAAAAGATTATTTATAGTCACTCATGCCTAGAAAAGGCTTATTACTTAGTTTAAATGCGTTTATAATCCCATTATTGAATTTATTTTGAATTGTTTTTACATTTTTGATTAAAACAGATTGTAATTGATTGTTTGCCTCGGGAAATATGGGGCGAAAGCCATCCATTGTCAAGAAAAGATCATTTATAGTCACTCATGCCTAGAAAAGCCTTATTACTCGGTTTAAATGCCTTTATAATCCCATTATTGAATTTATTTTGAATTGTTTTTACATTTTTTGATTAAAACATATTGTAATTGATTGTTTGCCTCCGGAAATATGGAGGGAAAGCCATCCATTGTCAAGAAAAGATCATTTATAGTCACTCATGCATAGAAAAGCCTTATTACTCGGTTTAAATGCCTTTATAATCCCATTATTGAATTTATTTTGAATTGTTTGTACATTTTTTGATTAAAACAGATTGTAATTGATTGTTTGCCTCGGGAAACATGGAGCGAAAGCCATCCATTGTCAAGAAAAGATCATTTATAGTCACTCATGCCTAGAAAAGCCTTATTACTCGGTTTAAATGCCTTTATAATCCAATTATTGAATTTGTTTTGAATTTTTTTTTAAATTTTTTGATTAAAACATATTGTAATTGATTGTTTGCCTCGGGAAACATGGAGCAAAACCCATCCATTGTCAAGAATAGATCATTTATAGTCACTTATGCCTAGAAAAGCCTTATTACTCGGTTTAAATGCTTTTATAATCCCATTATTGAAGTTATTTTGAATTGTTTTTACATTTTATGATTAAAACAGATTGTAATTGATTGTTTGCCTCGGGAAACATGGAGCGAAAGCCATCCATTGTCAAGAAAAGATTATTTATAGTCACTCATGCCTAGAAAAGGCTTATTACTTAGTTTAAATGCGTTTATAATCCCATTATTGAATTTATTTTGAATTGTTTTTACATTTTTGATTAAAACAGATTGTAATTGATTGTTTGCCTCGGGAAATATGGGGCGAAAGCCATCCATTGTCAAGAAAAGATCATTTATAGTCACTCATGCCTAGAAAAGCCTTATTACTCGGTTTAAATGCCTTTATAATCCCATTATTGAATTTATTTTGAATTGTTTTTACATTTTTTGATTAAAACATATTGTAATTGATTGTTTGCCTCCGGAAATATGGAGGGAAAGCCATCCATTGTCAAGAAAAGATCATTTATAGTCACTCATGCATAGAAAAGCCTTATTACTCGGTTTAAATGCCTTTATAATCCCATTATTGAATTTATTTTGAATTGTTTTTACATTTTTTGATTAAAACAGATTGTAATTGATTGTTTGCCTCGGGAAACATGGAGCGAAAGCCATCCATTGTCAAGAAAAGATCATTTATAGTCACTCATGCCTAGAAAAGCCTTATTACTCGGTTTAAATGCCTTTATAATCCAATTTTTGAATTTGTTTTGAATTTTTTTTTAAATTTTTTGATTAAAACATATTGTAATTGATTGTTTGCCTCGGGAAACATGGAGCAAAACCCATCCATTGTCAAGAATAGATCATTTATAGTCACTTATGCCTAGAAAAGCCTTATTACTCGGTTTAAATGCTTTTATAATCCCATTATTGAAGTTATTTTGAATTGTTTTTACATTTTTGATTAAAACAGATTGTAATTGATTGTTTGCCTCGGGAAATATGGGGCGAAAGCCATCCATTGTCAAGAAAAGATCATTTATAGTCACTCATGCCTAGAAAAGCCTTATTACTCGGTTTAAATGCCTTTATAATCCCATTATTGAATTTATTTTGAATTGTTTTTACATTTTTTGATTAAAACATATTGTAATTGATTGTTTGCCTCCGGAAATATGGAGGGAAAGCCATCCATTGTCAAGAAAAGATCATTTATAGTCACTCATGCCTAGAAAAGCCTTATTACTCGGTTTAAATGCCTTTATAATCCCATTATTGAATTTATTTTGAATTGTTTTTACATTTTTTGATTAAAACAGATTGTAATTGATTGTTTGCCTCGGGAAACATGGAGCGAAAGCCATCCATTGTCAAGAAAAGATCATTTATAGTCACTCATGCCTAGAAAAGCCTTATTACTCGGTTTAAATGCCTTTATAATCCAATTTTTGAATTTGTTTTGAATTTTTTTTTAAATTTTTTGATTAAAACATATTGTAATTGATTGTTTGCCTCGGGAAACATGGAGCAAAACCCATCCATTGTCAAGAATAGATCATTTATAGTCACTTATGCCTAGAAAAGCCTTATTACTCGGTTTAAATGCTTTTATAATCCCATTATTGAAGTTATTTTGAATTGTTTTTACATTTTATGATTAAAACAGATTGTAATTGATTGTTTGCCTCGGGAAACATGGAGAGAAAGCCATTCATTATCAAGAAAAGATCATTTATAGTCACTTATGCCTAGAAAAGCCTTATTACTTAGTTTAAATGCGTTTATAATCCCATTATTGAATTTATTTTGAATTGTTTTTACATTTTTTGATTAAAACAGATTGTAATTGATTGTTTGCCTCGGGAAACATGGAGCGAAAGCCATCCATTGTCAAGAAAAGATTATTTATAGTCACTCATGCCTAGAAAAGGCTTATTACTTAGTTTAAATGCGTTTATAATCCCATTATTGAATTTATTTTGAATTGTTTTTACATTTTTGATTAAAACAGATTGTAATTGATTGTTTGCCTCGGGAAATATGGGGCGAAAGCCATCCATTGTCAAGAAAAGATCATTTATAGTCACTCATGCCTAGAAAAGCCTTATTACTCGGTTTAAATGCCTTTATAATCCCATTATTGAATTTATTTTGAATTGTTTTTACATTTTTTGATTAAAACATATTGTAATTGATTGTTTGCCTCCGGAAATATGGAGGGAAAGCCATCCATTGTCAAGAAAAGATCATTTATAGTCACTCATGCATAGAAAAGCCTTATTACTCGGTTTAAATGCCTTTATAATCCCATTATTGAATTTATTTTGAATTGTTTGTACATTTTTTGATTAAAACAGATTGTAATTGATTGTTTGCCTCGGGAAACATGGAGCGAAAGCCATCCATTGTCAAGAAAAGATCATTTATAGTCACTCATGCCTAGAAAAGCCTTATTACTCGGTTTAAATGCCTTTATAATCCAATTATTGAATTTGTTTTGAATTTTTTTTTAAATTTTTTGATTAAAACATATTGTAATTGATTGTTTGCCTCGGGAAACATGGAGCAAAACCCATCCATTGTCAAGAATAGATCATTTATAGTCACTTATGCCTAGAAAAGCCTTATTACTCGGTTTAAATGCTTTTATAATCCCATTATTGAAGTTATTTTGAATTGTTTTTACATTTTATGATTAAAACAGATTGTAATTGATTGTTTGCCTCGGGAAACATGGAGCGAAAGCCATCCATTGTCAAGAAAAGATTATTTATAGTCACTCATGCCTAGAAAAGGCTTATTACTTAGTTTAAATGCGTTTATAATCCCATTATTGAATTTATTTTGAATTGTTTTTACATTTTTGATTAAAACAGATTGTAATTGATTGTTTGCCTCGGGAAATATGGGGCGAAAGCCATCCATTGTCAAGAAAAGATCATTTATAGTCACTCATGCCTAGAAAAGCCTTATTACTCGGTTTAAATGCCTTTATAATCCCATTATTGAATTTATTTTGAATTGTTTTTACATTTTTTGATTAAAACAGATTGTAATTGATTGTTTGCCTCGGGAAACATGGAGCGAAAGCCATCCATTGTCAAGAAAAGATCATTTATAGTCACTCATGCCTAGAAAAGCCTTATTACTCGGTTTAAATGCCTTTATAATCCAATTTTTGAATTTGTTTTGAATTTTTTTTTAAATTTTTTGATTAAAACATATTGTAATTGATTGTTTGCCTCGGGAAACATGGAGCAAAACCCATCCATTGTCAAGAATAGATCATTTATAGTCACTTATGCCTAGAAAAGCCTTATTACTCGGTTTAAATGCTTTTATAATCCCATTATTGAAGTTATTTTGAATTGTTTTTACATTTTATGATTAAAACAGATTGTAATTGATTGTTTGCCTCGGGAAACATGGAGAGAAAGCCATTCATTATCAAGAAAAGATCATTTATAGTCACTTATGCCTAGAAAAGCCTTATTACTTAGTTTAAATGCGTTTATAATCCCATTATTGAATTTATTTTGAATTGTTTTTACATTTTTTGATTAAAACAGATTGTAATTGATTGTTTGCCTCGGGAAACATGGAGCGAAAGCCATCCATTGTCAAGAAAAGATTATTTATAGTCACTCATGCCTAGAAAAGGCTTATTACTTAGTTTAAATGCGTTTATAATCCCATTATTGAATTTATTTTGAATTGTTTTTACATTTTTGATTAAAACAGATTGTAATTGATTGTTTGCCTCGGGAAATATGGGGCGAAAGCCATCCATTGTCAAGAAAAGATCATTTATAGTCACTCATGCCTAGAAAAGCCTTATTACTCGGTTTAAATGCCTTTATAATCCCATTATTGAATTTATTTTGAATTGTTTTTACATTTTTTGATTAAAACATATTGTAATTGATTGTTTGCCTCCGGAAATATGGAGGGAAAGCCATCCATTGTCAAGAAAAGATCATTTATAGTCACTCATGCATAGAAAAGCCTTATTACTCGGTTTAAATGCCTTTATAATCCCATTATTGAATTTATTTTGAATTGTTTGTACATTTTTTGATTAAAACAGATTGTAATTGATTGTTTGCCTCGGGAAACATGGAGCGAAAGCCATCCATTGTCAAGAAAAGATCATTTATAGTCACTCATGCCTAGAAAAGCCTTATTACTCGGTTTAAATGCCTTTATAATCCAATTATTGAATTTGTTTTGAATTTTTTTTTAAATTTTTTGATTAAAACATATTGTAATTGATTGTTTGCCTCGGGAAACATGGAGCAAAACCCATCCATTGTCAAGAATAGATCATTTATAGTCACTTATGCCTAGAAAAGCCTTATTACTCGGTTTAAATGCTTTTATAATCCCATTATTGAAGTTATTTTGAATTGTTTTTACATTTTATGATTAAAACAGATTGTAATTGATTGTTTGCCTCGGGAAACATGGAGCGAAAGCCATCCATTGTCAAGAAAAGATTATTTATAGTCACTCATGCCTAGAAAAGGCTTATTACTTAGTTTAAATGCGTTTATAATCCCATTATTGAATTTATTTTGAATTGTTTTTACATTTTTGATTAAAACAGATTGTAATTGATTGTTTGCCTCGGGAAATATGGGGCGAAAGCCATCCATTGTCAAGAAAAGATCATTTATAGTCACTCATGCCTAGAAAAGCCTTATTACTCGGTTTAAATGCCTTTATAATCCCATTATTGAATTTATTTTGAATTGTTTTTACATTTTTTGATTAAAACATATTGTAATTGATTGTTTGCCTCCGGAAATACGGAGGGAAAGCCATCCATTGTCAAGAAAAGATCATTTATAGTCACTCATGCCTAGAAAAGCCTTATTACTTAGTTTAAATGCGTTTATAATCCCATTATTGAATTTATTTTGAATTGTTTTTACATTTTTTGATTAAAACAGATTGTAATTTATTGTTTGCCTCGGGAAACATGGAGCGAAAGCCATCCATTGTCAAGAAAAGATCATTTATAGTCACTCATGCCTAGAAAAGCCTTATTACTCGATTTCAATGCCTTTATAATCCCATTATCGAATTTATTTTAAATTGTTTTTACATTTTTTGATTAAAACATATTGTAATTGATTGTTTCCCTCGGGAAACATGGAGCCAAACCCATCCATTGTCAAGAATAGATCATTTATAGTAACTTATGCCTAGAAAAGCCTTATTACTCGGTTTAAATGCTTTTATAATCCCATTACTGAATTTATTTTGAATTGTTTTTACATTTTTTGATTAAAACAGATTGTAATTGATTGTTTGCCTCGGGAAGCATGGAGCGAAAGCCATCCATTGTCAAGAAAAGATTATTTATAGTCACTCATGCCTAGAAAAGGCTTATTACTTAGTTTAAATGCGTTTATAATCCCATTATTGAATTTATTTTGAATTGTTTTTACATTTTTTGATTAAAACAGATTGTAATTGATTGTTTGCCTCGGGAAACATGGAGCGAAAGCCATCCATTGTCAAGAAAAGATTATTTATAGTCACTCATGCCTAGAAAAGGCTTATTACTTAGTTTAAATGCGTTTATAATCCCATTATTGAATTTATTTTGAATTGTTTTTATATTTTTGATTAAAACAGATTGTAATTGATTGTTTGCCTCGGGAAATATGGGGCGAAAGCCATCCATTGTCAAGAAAAGATCATTTATAGTCACTCATGCCTAGAAAAGCCTTATTACTCGGTTTAAATGCCTTTATAATCCCATTATTGAATTTATTTTGAATTGTTTTTACATTTTTTGATTAAAACATATTGTAATTGATTGTTTGCCTCCGGAAATATGGAGGGAAAGCCATCCATTGTCAAGAAAAGATCATTTATAGTCACTCATGCATAGAAAAGCCTTATTACTCGGTTTAAATGCCTTTATAATCCCATTATTGAATTTATTTTGAATTGTTTGTACATTTTTTGATTAAAACAGATTGTAATTGATTGTTTGCCTCGGGAAACATGGAGCGAAAGCCATCCATTGTCAAGAAAAGATCATTTATAGTCACTCATGCCTAGAAAAGCCTTATTACTCGGTTTAAATGCCTTTATAATCCAATTATTGAATTTGTTTTGAATTTTTTTTTAAATTTTTTGATTAAAACATATTGTAATTGATTGTTTGCCTCGGGAAACATGGAGCAAAACCCATCCATTGTCAAGAATAGATCATTTATAGTCACTTATGCCTAGAAAAGCCTTATTACTCGGTTTAAATGCTTTTATAATCCCATTATTGAAGTTATTTTGAATTGTTTTTACATTTTATGATTAAAACAGATTGTAATTGATTGTTTGCCTCGGGAAACATGGAGAGAAAGCCATTCATTATCAAGAAAAGATCATTTATAGTCACTTATGCCTAGAAAAGCCTTATTACTTAGTTTAAATGCGTTTATAATCCCATTATTGAATTTATTTTGAATTGTTTTTACATTTTTTGATTAAAACAAATTGTAATTTATTGTTTGCCTCGGGAAACATGGAGCGAAAGCCATCCATTGTCAAGAAAAGATCATTTATAGTCACTCATGCCTAGAAAAGCCTTATTACTCGATTTAAATGCCTTTATAATCCCATTATCGAATTTATTTTAAATTGTTTTTACATTTTTTGATTAAAACATATTGTAATTGATTGTTTGCCTCGGGAAACATGGAGCCAAACCCATCCATTGTCAAGAATAGATCATTTATAGTAACTTATGCCTAGAAAAGCCTTATTACTCGGTTTAAATGCTTTTATAATCCCATTACTGAATTTATTTTGAATTGTTTTTACATTTTTTGATTAAAACAGATTGTAATTGATTGTTTGCCTCGGGAAACATGGAGCGAAAGCCATCCATTGTCAAGAAAAGATTATTTATAGTCACTCATGCCTAGAAAAGGCTTATTACTTAGTTTAAATGCGTTTATAATCCCATTATTGAATTTATTTTGAATTGTTTTTACATTTTTGATTAAAACAGATTGTAATTGATTGTTTGCCTCGGGAAATATGGGGCGAAAGCCATCCATTGTCAAGAAAAGATCATTTATAGTCACTCATGCCTAGAAAAGCCTTATTACTCGGTTTAAATGCCTTTATAATCCCATTATTGAATTTATTTTGAATTGTTTTTACATTTTTTGATTAAAACATATTGTAATTGATTGTTTGCCTCCGGAAATATGGAGGGAAAGCCATCCATTGTCAAGAAAAGATCATTTATAGTCACTCATGCATAGAAAAGCCTTATTACTCGGTTTAAATGCCTTTATAATCCCATTATTGAATTTATTTTGAATTGTTTGTACATTTTTTGATTAAAACAGATTGTAATTGATTGTTTGCCTCGGGAAACATGGAGCGAAAGCCATCCATTGTCAAGAAAAGATCATTTATAGTCACTCATGCCTAGAAAAGCCTTATTACTCGGTTTAAATGCCTTTATAATCCAATTATTGAATTTGTTTTGAATTTTTTTTTAAATTTTTTGATTAAAACATATTGTAATTGATTGTTTGCCTCGGGAAACATGGAGCAAAACCCATCCATTGTCAAGAATAGATCATTTATAGTCACTTATGCCTAGAAAAGCCTTATTACTCGGTTTAAATGCTTTTACAATCCCATTATTGAAGTTATTTTGAATTGTTTTTACATTTTATGATTAAAACAGATTGTAATTGATTGTTTGCCTCGGGAAACATGGAGCGAAAGCCATCCATTGTCAAGAAAAGATTATTTATAGTCACTCATGCCTAGAAAAGGCTTATTACTTAGTTTAAATGCGTTTATAATCCCATTATTGAATTTATTTTGAATTGTTTTTACATTTTTGATTAAAACAGATTGTAATTGATTGTTTGCCTCGGGAAATATGGGGCGAAAGCCATCCATTGTCAAGAAAAGATCATTTATAGTCACTCATGCCTAGAAAAGCCTTATTACTCGGTTTAAATGCCTTTATAATCCCATTATTGAATTTATTTTGAATTGTTTTTACATTTTTTGATTAAAACATATTGTAATTGATTGTTTGCCTCCGGAAATATGGAGGGAAAGCCATCCATTGTCAAGAAAAGATCATTTATAGTCACTCATGCATAGAAAAGCCTTATTACTCGGTTTAAATGCCTTTATAATCCCATTATTGAATTTATTTTGAATTGTTTTTACATTTTTTGATTAAAACAGATTGTAATTGATTGTTTGCCTCGGGAAACATGGAGCGAAAGCCATCCATTGTCAAGAAAAGATCATTTATAGTCACTCATGCCTAGAAAAGCCTTATTACTCGGTTTAAATGCCTTTATAATCCAATTTTTGAATTTGTTTTGAATTTTTTTTTAAATTTTTTGATTAAAACATATTGTAATTGATTGTTTGCCTCGGGAAACATGGAGCAAAACCCATCCATTGTCAAGAATAGATCATTTATAGTCACTTATGCCTAGAAAAGCCTTATTACTCGGTTTAAATGCTTTTATAATCCCATTATTGAAGTTATTTTGAATTGTTTTTACATTTTTGATTAAAACAGATTGTAATTGATTGTTTGCCTCGGGAAATATGGGGCGAAAGCCATCCATTGTCAAGAAAAGATCATTTATAGTCACTCATGCCTAGAAAAGCCTTATTACTCGGTTTAAATGCCTTTATAATCCCATTATTGAATTTATTTTGAATTGTTTTTACATTTTTTGATTAAAACATATTGTAATTGATTGTTTGCCTCCGGAAATATGGAGGGAAAGCCATCCATTGTCAAGAAAAGATCATTTATAGTCACTCATGCCTAGAAAAGCCTTATTACTCGGTTTAAATGCCTTTATAATCCCATTATTGAATTTATTTTGAATTGTTTTTACATTTTTTGATTAAAACAGATTGTAATTGATTGTTTGCCTCGGGAAACATGGAGCGAAAGCCATCCATTGTCAAGAAAAGATCATTTATAGTCACTCATGCCTAGAAAAGCCTTATTACTCGGTTTAAATGCCTTTATAATCCAATTTTTGAATTTGTTTTGAATTTTTTTTTAAATTTTTTGATTAAAACATATTGTAATTGATTGTTTGCCTCGGGAAACATGGAGCAAAACCCATCCATTGTCAAGAATAGATCATTTATAGTCACTTATGCCTAGAAAAGCCTTATTACTCGGTTTAAATGCTTTTATAATCCCATTATTGAAGTTATTTTGAATTGTTTTTACATTTTATGATTAAAACAGATTGTAATTGATTGTTTGCCTCGGGAAACATGGAGAGAAAGCCATTCATTATCAAGAAAAGATCATTTATAGTCACTTATGCCTAGAAAAGCCTTATTACTTAGTTTAAATGCGTTTATAATCCCATTATTGAATTTATTTTGAATTGTTTTTACATTTTTTGATTAAAACAGATTGTAATTTATTGTTTGCCTCGGGAAACATGGAGCGAAAGCCATCCATTGTCAAGAAAAGATCATTTATAGTCACTCATGCCTAGAAAAGCCTTATTACTCGATTTAAATGCCTTTATAATCCCATTATCGAATTTATTTTAAATTGTTTTTACATTTTTTGATTAAAACATATTGTAATTGATTGTTTGCCTCGGGAAACATGGAGCCAAACCCATCCATTGTCAAGAATAGATCATTTATAGTAACTTATGCCTAGAAAAGCCTTATTACTCGGTTTAAATGCTTTTATAATCCCATTACTGAATTTATTTTGAATTGTTTTTACATTTTTTGATTAAAACAGATTGTAATTGATTGTTTGCCTCGGGAAGCATGGAGCGAAAGCCATCCATTGTCAAGAAAAGATTATTTATAGTCACTCATGCCTAGAAAAGGCTTATTACTTAGTTTAAATGCGTTTATAATCCCATTATTGAATTTATTTTGAATTGTTTTTACATTTTTTGATTAAAACAGATTGTAATTGATTGTTTGCCTCGGGAAACATGGAGCGAAAGCCATCCATTGTCAAGAAAAGATTATTTATAGTCACTCATGCCTAGAAAAGGCTTATTACTTAGTTTAAATGCGTTTATAATCCCATTATTGAATTTATTTTGAATTGTTTTTACATTTTTGATTAAAACAGATTGTAATTGATTGTTTGCCTCGGGAAATATGGGGCGAAAGCCATCCATTGTCAAGAAAAGATCATTTATAGTCACTCATGCCTAGAAAAGCCTTATTACTCGGTTTAAATGCCTTTATAATCCCATTATTGAATTTATTTTGAATTGTTTTTACATTTTTTGATTAAAACATATTGTAATTGATTGTTTGCCTCCGGAAATATGGAGGGAAAGCCATCCATTGTCAAGAAAAGATCATTTATAGTCACTCATGCATAGAAAAGCCTTATTACTCGGTTTAAATGCCTTTATAATCCCATTATTGAATTTATTTTGAATTGTTTGTACATTTTTTGATTAAAACAGATTGTAATTGATTGTTTGCCTCGGGAAACATGGAGCGAAAGCCATCCATTGTCAAGAAAAGATCATTTATAGTCACTCATGCCTAGAAAAGCCTTATTACTCGGTTTAAATGCCTTTATAATCCAATTATTGAATTTGTTTTGAATTTTTTTTTAAATTTTTTGATTAAAACATATTGTAATTGATTGTTTGCCTCGGGAAACATGGAGCAAAACCCATCCATTGTCAAGAATAGATCATTTATAGTCACTTATGCCTAGAAAAGCCTTATTACTCGGTTTAAATGCTTTTATAATCCCATTATTGAAGTTATTTTGAATTGTTTTTACATTTTATGATTAAAACAGATTGTAATTGATTGTTTGCCTCGGGAAACATGGAGCGAAAGCCATCCATTGTCAAGAAAAGATTATTTATAGTCACTCATGCCTAGAAAAGGCTTATTACTTAGTTTAAATGCGTTTATAATCCCATTATTGAATTTATTTTGAATTGTTTTTACATTTTTGATTAAAACAGATTGTAATTGATTGTTTGCCTCGGGAAATATGGGGCGAAAGCCATCCATTGTCAAGAAAAGATCATTTATAGTCACTCATGCCTAGAAAAGCCTTATTACTCGGTTTAAATGCCTTTATAATCCCATTATTGAATTTATTTTCAATTGTTTTTACATTTTTTGATTAAAACATATTGTAATTGATTGTTTGCCTTCGGAAATATGGAGGGAAAGCCATCCATTGTCAAGAAAAGATCATTTATAGTCACTCATGCATAGAAAAGCCTTATTACTCGGTTTAAATGCCTTTATAATCCCATTATTGAATTTATTTTGAATTGTTTTTACATTTTTTGATTAAAACAGATTGTAATTGATTGTTTGCCTCGGGAAACATGGAGCGAAAGCCATCCATTGTCAAGAAAAGATCATTTATAGTCACTCATGCCTAGAAAAGCCTTATTACTCGGTTTAAATGCCTTTATAATCCAATTTTTGAATTTGTTTTGAATTTTTTTTTAAATTTTTTGATTAAAACATATTGTAATTGATTGTTTGCCTCGGGAAACATGGAGCAAAACCCATCCATTGTCAAGAATAGATCATTTATAGTCACTTATGCCTAGAAAAGCCTTATTACTCGGTTTAAATGCTTTTATAATCCCATTATTGAAGTTATTTTGAATTGTTTTTACATTTTTGATTAAAACAAATTGTAATTGATTGTTTGCCTCGGGAAATATGGGGCGAAAGCCATCCATTGTCAAGAAAAGATCATTTATAGTCACTCATGCCTAGAAAAGCCTTATTACTCGGTTTAAATGCCTTTATAATCCCATTATTGAATTTATTTTGAATTGTTTTTACATTTTTTGATTAAAACATATTGTAATTGATTGTTTGCCTCCGGAAATATGGAGGGAAAGCCATCCATTGTCAAGAAAAGATCATTTATAGTCACTCATGCCTAGAAAAGCCTTATTACTCGGTTTAAATGCCTTTATAATCCCATTATTGAATTTATTTTGAATTGTTTTTACATTTTTTGATTAAAACAGATTGTAATTGATTGTTTGCCTCGGGAAACATGGAGCGAAAGCCATCCATTGTCAAGAAAAGATCATTTATAGTCACTCATGCCTAGAAAAGCCTTATTACTCGGTTTAAATGCCTTTATAATCCAATTTTTGAATTTGTTTTGAATTTTTTTTTAAATTTTTTGATTAAAACATATTGTAATTGATTGTTTGCCTCGGGAAACATGGAGCAAAACCCATCCATTGTCAAGAATAGATCATTTATAGTCACTTATGCCTAGAAAAGCCTTATTACTCGGTTTAAATGCTTTTATAATCCCATTATTGAAGTTATTTTGAATTGTTTTTACATTTTATGATTAAAACAGATTGTAATTGATTGTTTGCCTCGGGAAACATGGAGAGAAAGCCATTCATTATCAAGAAAAGATCATTTATAGTCACTTATGCCTAGAAAAGCCTTATTACTTAGTTTAAATGCGTTTATAATCCCATTATTGAATTTATTTTGAATTGTTTTTACATTTTTTGATTAAAACAGATTGTAATTGATTGTTTGCCTCGGGAAACATGGAGCGAAAGCCATCCATTGTCAAGAAAAGATTATTTATAGTCACTCATGCCTAGAAAAGGCTTATTACTTAGTTTAAATGCGTTTATAATCCCATTATTGAATTTATTTTGAATTGTTTTTACATTTTTGATTAAAACAGATTGTAATTGATTGTTTGCCTCGGGAAATATGGGGCGAAAGCCATCCATTGTCAAGAAAAGATCATTTATAGTCACTCATGCCTAGAAAAGCCTTATTACTCGGTTTAAATGCCTTTATAATCCCATTATTGAATTTATTTTGAATTGTTTTTACATTTTTTGATTAAAACATATTGTAATTGATTGTTTGCCTCCGGAAATATGGAGGGAAAGCCATCCATTGTCAAGAAAAGATCATTTATAGTCACTCATGCATAGAAAAGCCTTATTACTCGGTTTAAATGCCTTTATAATCCCATTATTGAATTTATTTTGAATTGTTTGTACATTTTTTGATTAAAACAGATTGTAATTGATTGTTTGCCTCGGGAAACATGGAGCGAAAGCCATCCATTGTCAAGAAAAGATCATTTATAGTCACTCATGCCTAGAAAAGCCTTATTACTCGGTTTAAATGCCTTTATAATCCAATTATTGAATTTGTTTTGAATTTTTTTTTAAATTTTTTGATTAAAACATATTGTAATTGATTGTTTGCCTCGGGAAACATGGAGCAAAACCCATCCATTGTCAAGAATAGATCATTTATAGTCACTTATGCCTAGAAAAGCCTTATTACTCGGTTTAAATGCTTTTATAATCCCATTATTGAAGTTATTTTGAATTGTTTTTACATTTTATGATTAAAACAGATTGTAATTGATTGTTTGCCTCGGGAAACATGGAGCGAAAGCCATCCATTGTCAAGAAAAGATTATTTATAGTCACTCATGCCTAGAAAAGGCTTATTACTTAGTTTAAATGCGTTTATAATCCCATTATTGAATTTATTTTGAATTGTTTTTACATTTTTGATTAAAACAGATTGTAATTGATTGTTTGCCTCGGGAAATATGGGGCGAAAGCCATCCATTGTCAAGAAAAGATCATTTATAGTCACTCATGCCTAGAAAAGCCTTATTACTCGGTTTAAATGCCTTTATAATCCCATTATTGAATTTATTTTGAATTGTTTTTACATTTTTTGATTAAAACATATTGTAATTGATTGTTTGCCTCCGGAAATACGGAGGGAAAGCCATCCATTGTCAAGAAAAGATCATTTATAGTCACTCATGCCTAGAAAAGCCTTATTACTCGGTTTAAATGCCTTTATAATCCCATTATTGAATTTATTTTGAATTGTTTTTACATTTTTTGATTAAAACAGATTGTAATTGATTGTTTGCCTCGGGAAACATGGAGCGAAAGCCATCCATTGTCAAGAAAAGATCATTTATAGTCACTCATGCCTAGAAAAGCCTTATTACTCGGTTTAAATGCCTTTATAATCCCATTATTGAATTTGTTTTGAAATTTTTTTTAAATTTTTTGATTAAAACATATTGTAATTGATTGTTTGCCTCGGGAAACATGGAGCAAAACCCATCCATTGTCAAGAATAGATCATTTATAGTCACTTATGCCTAGAAAAGCCTTATTACTCGGTTTAAATGCTTTTATAATCCCATTATTGAAGTTATTTTGAATTGTTTTTACATTTTATGATTAAAACAGATTGTAATTGATTGTTTGCCTCGGGAAACATGGAGAGAAAGCCATTCATTATCAAGAAAAGATCATTTATAGTCACTCATCCCTAGAAAAGCCTTATTACTTAGTTTAAATGCGTTTATAATCCCATTATTGAATTTATTTTGAATTGTTTTTACATTTTTTGATTAAAACAGATTGTACTTGATTGTTTGCCTCGGGAAACATGGAGCGAAAGCCATCCATTGTCAAGAAAAGATCATTTATAGTCACTCATGCCTAGAAAAGCCTTATTACTCGGTTTAAATGCCTTTATAATCCCATTATTGAATTTATTATGAATTTTTTTTACATTTTTTGATTAAAACAGATTGTAATTGTTTGTGTGCCTCAGGAAACATGGAGCAAAACCCCTCCATTGTCAAGAATAGATCATTTGTAGTCACTTATGCCTAAAAAAGCCTTATTACTCGGTTTAAATCCCTTTATAATCGCATTATTGAATTTATTTTAATTTTTTTTTACATTTTTTGATTAAAACATATTGTAATTGATTGTTTGCCTCGAGAAATATGGAGCGAAAGCCATCCATTGTCAAGAAAAGATCATTTATAGTCACTCATGCCTAGAAAAGCCTTATTACTTAGTTTAAATGCGTTTATAATCCCATTATTGAATTTATTTTGAATTGTTTTTACATTTTTTGATTAAAACAGATTGTAATTGATTGTTTGCCTCGGGAAATATGGGGCGAAAGCCATCCATTGTCAAGAAAAGATCATTTATAGTCACTCATGCCTAGAAAAGCCTTATTACTCGATTTAAATGCCTTTATAATCCCATTATCGAATTTATTTTAAATTGTTTTTACATTTTTTGATTAAAACATATTGTAATTGATTGTTTGCCTCGGGAAACATGGAGCCAAACCCATCCATTGTCAAGAATAGATCCTTTATAGTAACTTATGCCTAGAAAAGCCTTATTACTCGGTTTAAATGCTTTTATAATCCCATTACTGAATTTATTTTGAATTGTTTTTACATTTTTTGATTAAAACAGATTGTAATTGATTGTTTGCCTCGGGAAACATGGAGCGAAAGCCATCCATTGTCAAGAAAAGATTATTTATAGTCACTCATGCCTAGAAAAGGCTTATTACTTAGTTTAAATGCATTTATAATCCCATTATTGAATTTATTTTGAATTGTTTTTACATTTTTGATTAAAACAGATTGTAATTGATTGTTTGCCTCGGGAAATATGGGGCGAAAGCCATCCATTGTCAAGAAAAGATCATTTATAGTCACTCATGCCTAGAAAAGCCTTATTACTCGGTTTAAATG
The DNA here is from genome assembly GCF_053813885.1 of Theobroma cacao. NCBI lineage: Eukaryota > Viridiplantae > Streptophyta > Magnoliopsida > Malvales > Malvaceae > Theobroma > Theobroma cacao. Next base: position 26,515,058 of record NC_142645.1, on the reverse strand, counting down.
CCTTTATAATCCCATTATTGAATTTATTTTGAATTGTTTTTACATTTTTTGATTAAAACATATTGTAATTGATTGTTTGCCTCCGGAAATATGGAGGGAAAGCCATCCATTGTCAAGAAAAGATCATTTATAGTCACTCATGCCTAGAAAAGCCTTATTACTCGGTTTAAATGCCTTTATAATCCCATTATCGAATTTATTTTAAATTGTTTTTACATTTTTTGATTAAAACATATTGTAATTGATTGTTTGCCTCGGAAAACATGGAGCCAAACCCATCCATTGTCAAGAATAGATCATTTATAGTCACTTATGCCTAGAAAAGCCTTATTACTCGGTTTAAATGCTTTTATAATCCCATTACTGAATTTATTTTGAATTGTTTTTACATTTTTTTGATTAAAACATATTGTAATTGATTGTTTGCCTCTGGAAATATGGAGGGAAAGCCATCCATTGTCAAGAAAAGATCATTTATAGTCACTCATGCCTAGAAAAGCCTTATTACTCGGTTTAAATGCCTTTATAATCCCATTATTGAATTTATTTTGAATTGTTTTTACTTTTTTTGATTAAAACAGATTGTAATTGATTGTTTGCCTCGGGAAATATGGGGCGAAAGCCATCCATTGTCAAGAAAAGATCATTTATAGTCACTCATGCCTAGAAAAGCCTTATTACTCGGTTTAAATGCCTTTATAATCCCATTATTGAATTTATTTTGAATTGTTTTTACATTTTTTGATTAAAACATATTGTAATTGATTGTTTGCCTCCGGAAATATGGAGGGAAAGCCATCCATTGTCAAGAAAAGATCATTTATAGTCACTCATGCCTAGAAAAGCCTTATTACTCGGTTTAAATGCCTTTATAATCCCATTATTGAATTTATTTTGAATTGTTTTTACATTTTTTGATTAAAACAGATTGTAATTGATTGTTTGCCTCGGGAAACATGGAGCGAAAGCCATCCATTGTCAAGAAAAGATCATTTATAGTCACTCATGCCTAGAAAAGCCTTATTACTCGGTTTAAATGCCTTTATAATCCAATTTTTGAATTTGTTTTGAATTTTTTTTTTAATTTTTTGATTAAAACATATTGTAATTGATTGTTTGCCTCGGGAAACATGGAGCAAAACCCATCCATTGTCAAGAATAGATCATTTATAGTCACTTATGCCTAGAAAAGCCTTATTACTCGGTTTAAATGCTTTTATAATCCCATTATTGAAGTTATTTTGAATTGTTTTTACATTTTATGATTAAAACAGATTGTAATTGATTGTTTGCCTCGGGAAACATGGAGAGAAAGCCATTCATTATCAAGAAAAGATCATTTATAGTCACTTATGCCTAGAAAAGCCTTATTACTTAGTTTAAATGCGTTTATAATCCCATTATTGAATTTATTTTGAATTGTTTTTACATTTTTTGATTAAAACAGATTGTAATTGATTGTTTGCCTCGGGAAACATGGAGCGAAAGCCATCCATTGTCAAGAAAAGATCATTTATAGTCACTCATGCCTAGAAAAGCCTTATTACTCGATTTAAATGCCTTTATAATCCCATTATCGAATTTATTTTAAATTGTTTTTACATTTTTTGATTAAAACATATTGTAATTGATTGTTTGCCTCGGGAAACATGGAGCCAAACCCATCCATTGTCAAGAATAGATCATTTATAGTAACTTATGCCTAGAAAAGCCTTATTACTCGGTTTAAATGCTTTTATAATCCCATTACTGAATTTATTTTGAATTGTTTTTACATTTTTTGATTAAAACAGATTGTAATTGATTGTTTGCCTCGGGAAACATGGAGCGAAAGCCATCCATTGTCAAGAAAAGATTATTTATAGTCACTCATGCCTAGAAAAGGCTTATTACTTAGTTTAAATGCGTTTATAATCCCATTATTGAATTTATTTTGAATTGTTTTTACATTTTTGATTAAAACAGATTGTAATTGATTGTTTGCCTCGGGAAATATGGGGCGAAAGCCATCCATTGTCAAGAAAAGATCATTTATAGTCACTCATGCCTAGAAAAGCCTTATTACTTAGTTTAAATGCGTTTATAATCCCATTATTGAATTTATTTTGAATTGTTTTTACATTTTTTGATTAAAACAGATTGTAATTGATTGTTTGCCTCGGGAAATATGGGGCGAAAGCCATCCATTGTCAAGAAAAGATCATTTATAGTCACTCATGCCTAGAAAAGCCTTATTACTCGATTTAAATGCCTTTATAATCCCATTATCGAATTTATTTTAAATTGTTTTTACATTTTTTGATTAAAACATATTGTAATTGATTGTTTGCCTCGGGAAACATGGAGCCAAACCCATCCATTGTCAAGAATAGATCATTTATAGTAACTTATGCCTAGAAAAGCCTTATTACTCGGTTTAAATGCTTTTATAATCCCATTACTGAATTTATTTTGAATTGTTTTTACATTTTTTGATTAAAATAGATTGTAATTGATTGTTTGCCTCGGGAAACATGGAGCGAAAGCCATCCATTGTCAAGAAAAGATTATTTATAGTCACTCATGCCTAGAAAAGGCTTATTACTTAGTTTAAATGCGTTTATAATCCCATTATTGAATTTATTTTGAATTGTTTTTACACTTTTGATTAAAACAGATTGTAATTGATTGTTTGCCTCGGGAAATATGGGGCGAAAGCCATCCATTGTCAAGAAAAGATCATTTATAGTCACTCATGCCTAGAAAAGCCTTATTACTCGGTTTAAATGCCTTTATAATCCCATTATTGAATTTATTTTGAATTGTTTTTACATTTTTTGATTAAAACATATTGTAATTGATTGTTTGCCTCCGGAAATATGGAGGGAAAGCCATCCATTGTCAAGAAAAGATCATTTATAGTCACTCATGCCTAGAAAAGCCTTATTACTCGGTTTAAATGCCTTTATAATCCCATTATTGAATTTATTTTGAATTGTTTTTACATTTTTTGATTAAAACAGATTGTAATTGATTGTTTGCCTCGGGAAACATGGAGCGAAAGCCATCCATTGTCAAGAAAAGATCATTTATAGTCACTCATGCCTAGAAAAGCCTTATTACTCGGTTTAAATGCCTTTATAATCCAATTATTGAATTTGTTTTGAATTTTTTTTTAAATTTTTTGATTAAAACATATTGTAATTGATTGTTTGCCTCGGGAAACATGGAGCAAAACCCATCCATTGTCAAGAATAGATCATTTATAGTCACTTATGCCTAGAAAAGCCTTATTACTCGGTTTAAATGCTTTTATAATCCCATTATTGAAGTTATTTTGAATTGTTTTTACATTTTATGATTAAAATAGATTGTAATTGATTGTTTGCCTCGGGAAACATGGAGAGAAAGCCATTCATTATCAAGAAAAGATCATTTATAGTCACTCATGCCTAGAAAAGCCTTATTACTTAGTTTAAATGCGTTTATAATCCCATTATTGAATTTATTTTGAATTGTTTTTACATTTTTTGATTAAAACAGATTGTAATTGATTGTTTGCCTCGGGAAACATGGAGCGAAAGCCATCCATTGTCAAGAAAAGATCATTTATAGTCACTCATGCCTAGAAAAGCCTTATTACTCGATTTAAATGCCTTTATAATCCCATTATCGAATTTATTTTAAATTGTTTTTACATTTTTTGATTAAAACATATTGTAATTGATTGTTTGCCTCGGGAAACATGGAGCCAAACCCATCCATTGTCAAGAATAGATCATTTATAGTAACTTATGCCTAGAAAAGCCTTATTACTCGGTTTAAATGCTTTTATAATCCCATTACTGAATTTATTTTGAATTGTTTTTACATTTTTTGATTAAAACAGATTGTAATTGATTGTTTGCCTCGGGAAACATGGAGCGAAAGCCATCCATTGTCAAGAAAAGATTATTTATAGTCACTCATGCCTAGAAAAGGCTTATTACTTAGTTTAAATGCGTTTATAATCCCATTATTGAATTTATTTTGAATTGTTTTTACATTTTTGATTAAAACATATTGTAATTGATTGTTTGCCTCGGGAAATATGGGGCGAAAGCCATCCATTGTCAAGAAAAGATCATTTATAGTCACTCATGCCTAGAAAAGCCTTATTACTCGGTTTAAATGCCTTTATAATCCCATTATTGAATTTATTTTGAATTGTTTTTACATTTTTTGATTAAAACATATTGTAATTGATTGTTTGCCTCCGGAAATATGGAGGGAAAGCCATCCATTGTCAAGAAAAGATCATTTATAGTCACTCATGCCTAGAAAAGCCTTATTACTCGGTTTAAATGCCTTTATAATCCCATTATTGAATTTATTTTGAATTGTTTTTACATTTTTTGATTAAAACAGATTGTAATTGATTGTTTGCCTCGGGAAACATGGAGCGAAAGCCATCCATTGTCAAGAAAAGATCATTTATAGTCACTCATGCCTAGAAAAGCCTTATTACTCGGTTTAAATGCCTTTATAATCCAATTATTGAATTTGTTTTGAATTTTTTTTTAAATTTTTTAATTAAAACATATTGTAATTGATTGTTTGCCTCGGGAAACATGGAGCAAAACCCATCCATTGTCAAGAATAGATCATTTATAGTCACTTATGCCTAGAAAAGCCTTATTACTCGGTTTAAATGCTTTTACAATCCCATTATTGAAGTTATTTTGAATTGTTTTTACATTTTATGATTAAAACAGATTGTAATTGATTGTTTGCCTCGGGAAACATGGAGCGAAAGCCATCCATTGTCAAGAAAAGATCATTTATAGTCACTCATGCCTAGAAAAGCCTTATTACTCGGTTTAAATGCCTTTATAATCCCATTATTGAATTTGTTTTGAATTTTTTTTACATTTTTTGATTAAAACATATTGTAATTCATTGTTTGCCTTCGGAAATATGGGGCGAAAGCCATCCATTGTCAAGAAAAGATCATTTATAATCACTCATGCCTAGAAAAGCCTTATTACTCGGTTTAAATGCCTTTATAATCCCATTATTGAATTTATTTTGAATTGTTTTTACATTTTTTGGTTAAAACAGATTGTAATTGATTGTTTGCCTCGGGAAACATGGAGCGAAAGCCATCCATTGTCAAGAAAAGATCATTTATAGTCACTCATGCCTAGAAAAGCCTTATTACTCGGTTTAAATGCCTTTATAATCCCATTATTGAATTTGTTTTGAATTTTTTTTACATTTTTTGATTAAAACATATTGTAATTGATTGTTTACCTTCGGAAATATGGGGCGAAAGCCATCCATTGTCAAGAAAAGATCATTTATAGTCACTCATGCCTAGAAAAGCCTTATTACTCGGTTTAAATGCCTTTATAATCCCATTATTGAATTTATTTTGAATTGTTTTTACATTTTTTGGTTAAAACAGATTGTAATTGATTGTTTGCCTCGGGAAACATGGAGCGAAAGCCATCCATTGTCAAGAAAAGATCATTTATAGTCACTCATGCCTAGAAAAGCCTTATTACTCGGTTTAAATGCCTTTATAATCCCATTATTGAATTTGTTTTGAATTTTTTTTACATTTTTTGATTAAAACATATTGTAATTGATTGTTTGCCTCGGGAAATATGGAGCGAAAGCCATCCATTGTCAAGAAAAGATCATTTATAGTCACTCATGCCTAGAAAAGCCTTATTACTCGGTTTAAATGCCTTTATAATCCCATTATTGAATTTATTTTGAATTGTTTTTACATTTTTTGATTAAAACAGATTGTAATTGATTGTTTGCCTTGGGAAACATGGAGCGAAAGCCATCCATTGCCAAGAAAAGATCATTTATAGTCACTCATGCCTAGAAAAGCCTTATTACTCGGTTTAAATGCCTTTATAATCCCATTATTGAATTTGTTTTGAATATTTTTTACATTTTTTGATTAAAACATATTGTAATTGTTTGTTTGCCTCGGGAAACATGGAGCAAACCCCATCCATTGTCAAGAATAGATCATTTATAGTCACTTATGCCTAAAAAAGCCTTATTACTCGGTTTAAATGCCTTTATAATTCCATTATTGAATTTATTTTGAATTTTTTTTACATTTTTTGATTAAAACATATTGTAATTGATTGTTTGCCTCGGGAAACATGGAGCGAAAGCCATCCATTGTCAAGAAAAGATCATTTATAGTCACTCATGCCTAGAAAAGCCTTATTACTCGGTTTAAATGCCTTTATAATCCCATTATTGAATTTGTTTTGAATTTTTTTTACATTTTTTGATTAAAACATATTGTAATTCATTGTTTGCCTTCGGAAATATGGGGCGAAAGCCATCCATTGTCAAGAAAAGATCATTTATAATCACTCATGCCTAGAAAAGCCTTATTACTCGGTTTAAATGCCTTTATAATCCCATTATTGAATTTATTTTGAATTGTTTTTACATTTTTTGGTTAAAACAGATTGTAATTGATTGTTTGCCTCGGGAAACATGGAGCGAAAGCCATCCATTGTCAAGAAAAGATCATTTATAGTCACTCATGCCTAGAAAAGCCTTATTACTCGGTTTAAATGCCTTTATAATCCCATTATTGAATTTGTTTTGAATTTTTTTTACATTTTTTGATTAAAACATATTGTAATTGATTGTTTACCTTCGGAAATATGGGGCGAAAGCCATCCATTGTCAAGAAAAGATCATTTATAGTCACTCATGCCTAGAAAAGCCTTATTACTCGGTTTAAATGCCTTTATAATCCCATTATTGAATTTATTTTGAATTGTTTTTACATTTTTTGGTTAAAACAGATTGTAATTGATTGTTTGCCTCGGGAAACATGGAGCGAAAGCCATCCATTGTCAAGAAAAGATCATTTATAGTCACTCATGCCTAGAAAAGCCTTATTACTCGGTTTAAATGCCTTTATAATCCCATTATTGAATTTGTTTTGAATTTTTTTTACATTTTTTGATTAAAACATATTGTAATTGATTGTTTGCCTCGGGAAATATGGAGCGAAAGCCATCCATTGTCAAGAAAAGATCATTTATAGTCACTCATGCCTAGAAAAGCCTTATTACTCGGTTTAAATGCCTTTATAATCCCATTATTGAATTTATTTTGAATTGTTTTTACATTTTTTGATTAAAACAGATTGTAATTGATTGTTTGCCTTGGGAAACATGGAGCGAAAGCCATCCATTGCCAAGAAAAGATCATTTATAGTCACTCATGCCTAGAAAAGCCTTATTACTCGGTTTAAATGCCTTTATAATCCCATTATTGAATTTGTTTTGAATATTTTTTACATTTTTTGATTAAAACATATTGTAATTGTTTGTTTGCCTCGGGAAACATGGAGCAAACCCCATCCATTGTCAAGAATAGATCATTTATAGTCACTTATGCCTAAAAAAGCCTTATTACTCGGTTTAAATGCCTTTATAATTCCATTATTGAATTTATTTTGAATTTTTTTTACATTTTTTGATTAAAACATATTGTAATTGATTGTTTGCCTTCGGAAATATGGGGCGAAAGCCATCCATTGTCAAGAAAAGATCATTTATAGTCACTCATGCCTAGAAAAGCCTTATTACTCGGTTTAAATGCCTTTATAATCCCATTATTGAATTTATTTTGAATTGTTTTTACATTTTTTGGTTAAAACAGATTGTAATTGATTGTTTGCCTCGGGAAACATGGAGCGAAAGCCATCCATTGTCAAGAAAAGATCATTTATAGTCACTCATGCCTAGAAAAGCCTTATTACTCGGTTTAAATGCCTTTATAATCCCATTATTGAATTTGTTTTGAATTTTTTTTTAAATTTTTTGATTAAAACATATTGTAATTGATTGTTTGCCTCGGGAAATATGGAGCAAAACCCATCCATTGTCAAGAATAGATCATTTATAGTCACTTATGCCTAGAAAAGCCTTATTACTCGGTTTAAATGCTTTTATAATCCCATTATTGAAGTTATTTTGAATTGTTTTTACATTTTATGATTAAAACATATTGTAATTGATTGTTTGCCTCGGGAAACATGGAGAGAAAGCCATTCATTATCAAGAAAAGATCATTTATAGTCACTCATGCCTAGAAAAGCCTTATTACTTAGTTTAAATGCGTTTATAATCCCATTATTGAATTTATTTTGAATTGTTTTTACATTTTTTGATTAAAACAGATTGTAATTGATTGTTTGCCTCGGGAAACATGGAGCGAAAGCCATCCATTGTCAAGAAAAGATCATTTATAGTCACTCATGCCTAGAAAAGCCTTATTACTCGGTTTAAATGCCTTTATAATCCCATTATTGAATTTATTATGAATTTTTTTTACATTTTTTGATTAAAACAGATTGTAATTGTTTGTGTGCCTCGGGAAACATGGAGCAAAACCCCTCCATTGTCAAGAATAGATCATTTGTAGTCACTTATGCCTAAAAAAGCCTTATTACTCGGTTTAAATCCCTTTATAATCCCATTATTGAATTTATTTTAAATTTTTTTTACATTTTTTGAATAAAACATATTGTAATTGATTGTTTGCCTCGAGAAATATGGAGCGAAAGCCATCCATTGTCAAGAAAAGATCATTTATAGTCACTCATGCCTAGAAAAGCCTTATTACTCGGTTTAAATGCCTTTATAATCCCATTATTGAATTTATTTTGAATTGTTTTTACATTTTTTGATTAAAACAGATTGTAATTGATTGTTTGCCTCGGGAAACATGGAGCGAAAGCCATCCATTGTCAAGAAAAGATCATTTATAGTCACTCATGCCTAGAAAAGCCTTATTACTCGGTTTAATTGCCTTTATAATCCCATTATTGAATTTGTTTTGAATTTTTTTTACATTTTTTGATTAAAACAGATTGTAATTGTTTGTTTGCCTCGGGAAACATGGAGCAAACCCCATCCATTGTCAAGAATAGATCATTTATAGTCACTTATGCCTAAAAAAGCCTTATTACTCGGTTTAAATGCCTTTATAATTCCATTATTCAATTTATTTTGAATTTTTTTTACATTTTTTGATTAAAACATATTGTAATTGATTGTTTGCCTCGGGAAATATTGGGCGAAAGCCATCCATTGTCAAGAAAATATCATTTATAGTCACTCATGCCTAGAAAAGCCTTCTTACTCGGTTTAAATGCCTTTATAATCCCATTATTGAATTTATTTTGAATTGTTTTTACATTTTTTGATTAAAACAGATTGTAATTGATTGTTTGCCTCGGGAAACATGGAGTGAAAGCCATCCATTGTCAAGAAAAGATCATTTATAGTCACTCATGCCTAGAAAAGCCTTATTACTCGGTTTAAATGCCTTTATAATCCCATTATTGAATTTGTTTTGAATTTTTTTTACATTTTTTGATTAAAACAGATTGTAATTGTTTGTTTGCCTCGGGAAACATGGAGCAAACCCCATCCATTGTCAAGAATAGATCATTTATAGTCACTTATGCCTAAAAAAGCCTTATTACTCGGTTTAAATGCCTTTATAATTCCATTATTGAATTTATTTTGAATTTTTTTTACATTTTTTGTTTAAAACATATTGTAATTGATTGTTTGCCTTCGGAAATATGGGGCGAAAGCCATCCATTGTCAAGAAAAGATCATTTATAGTCACTCATGCCTAGAAAAGCCTTATTACTCGGTTTAAATGCCTTTATAATCCCATTATTGAATTTATTTTGAATTGTTTTTACATTTTTTGGTTAAAACAGATTGTAATTGATTGTTTGCCTCGGGAAACATGGAGCGAAAGCCATCCATTGTCAAGAAAAGATCATTTATAGTCACTCATGCCTAGAAAAGCCTTATTACTCGGTTTAAATGCCTTTATAATCCCATTATTGAATTTGTTTTGAATTTTTTTTACATTTTTTGATTAAAACATATTGTAATTGATTGTTTGCCTTCGGAAATATGGGGCGAAAGCCATCCATTGTCAAGAAAAGATCATTTATAGTCACTCATGCCTAGAAAAGCCTTATTACTCGGTTTAAATGCCTTTATAATCCCATTATTGAATTTATTTTGAATTGTTTTTACATTTTTTGGTTAAAACAGATTGTAATTGATTGTTTGCCTCGGGAAACATGGAGCGAAAGCCATCCATTGTCAAGAAAAGATCATTTATAGTCACTCATGCCTAGAAAAGCCTTATTACTCGGTTTAAATGCCTTTATAATCCCATTATTGAATTTGTTTTGAATTTTTTTTACATTTTTTGATTAAAACATATTGTAATTGATTGTTTGCCTCGGGAAATATGGAGCGAAAGCCATCCATTGTCAAGAAAAGATCATTTATAGTCACTCATGCCTAGAAAAGCCTTATTACTCGGTTTAAATGCCTTTATAATCCCATTATTGAATTTATTTTGAATTGTTTTTACATTTTTTGATTAAAACAGATTGTAATTGATTGTTTGCCTCGGGAAACATGGAGCGAAAGCCATCCATTGCCAAGAAAAGATCATTTATAGTCACTCATGCCTAGAAAAGCCTTATTACTCGGTTTAAATGCCTTTATAATCCCATTATTGAATTTGTTTTGAATTTTTTTTACATTTTTTGATTAAAACATATTGTAATTGTTTGTTTGCCTCGGGAAACATGGAGCAAACCCCATCCATTGTCAAGAATAGATCATTTATAGTCACTTATGCCTAAAAAAGCCTTATTACTCGGTTTAAATGCCTTTATAATTCCATTATTGAATTTATTTTGAATTTTTTTTACATTTTTTGATTAAAACATATTGTAATTGATTGTTTGCCTTCGGAAATATGGGGCGAAAGCCATCCATTGTCAAGAAAAGATCATTTATAGTCACTCATGCCTAGAAAAGCCTTATTACTCGGTTTAAATGCCTTTATAATCCCATTATTGAATTTATTTTGAATTGTTTTTACATTTTTTGGTTAAAACAGATTGTAATTGATTGTTTGCCTCGGGAAACATGGAGCGAAAGCCATCCATTGTCAAGAAAAGATCATTTATAGTCACTCATGCCTAGAAAAGCCTTATTACTCGGTTTAAATGCCTTTATAATCCCATTATTGAATTTGTTTTGAATTTTTTTTTAAATTTTTTGATTAAAACATATTGTAATTGATTGTTTGCCTCGGGAAATATGGAGCAAAACCCATCCATTGTCAAGAATAGATCATTTATAGTCACTTATGCCTAGAAAAGCCTTATTACTCGGTTTAAATGCTTTTATAATCCCATTATTGAAGTTATTTTGAATTGTTTTTACATTTTATGATTAAAACATATTGTAATTGATTGTTTGCCTCGGGAAACATGGAGAGAAAGCCATTCATTATCAAGAAAAGATCATTTATAGTCACTCATGCCTAGAAAAGCCTTATTACTTAGTTTAAATGCGTTTATAATCCCATTATTGAATTTATTTTGAATTGTTTTTACATTTTTTGATTAAAACAGATTGTAATTGATTGTTTGCCTCGGGAAACATGGAGCGAAAGCCATCCATTGTCAAGAAAAGATCATTTATAGTCACTCATGCCTAGAAAAGCCTTATTACTCGGTTTAAATGCCTTTATAATCCCATTATTGAATTTATTATGAATTTTTTTTACATTTTTTGATTAAAACAGATTGTAATTGTTTGTGTGCCTCGGGAAACATGGAGCAAAACCCCTCCATTGTCAAGAATAGATCATTTGTAGTCACTTATGCCTAAAAAAGCCTTATTACTCGGTTTAAATCCCTTTATAATCCCATTATTGAATTTATTTTAAATTTTTTTTACATTTTTTGAATAAAACATATTGTAATTGATTGTTTGCCTCGAGAAATATGGAGCGAAAGCCATCCATTGTCAAGAAAAGATCATTTATAGTCACTCATGCCTAGAAAAGCCTTATTACTCGGTTTAAATGCCTTTATAATCCCATTATTGAATTTATTTTGAATTGTTTTTACATTTTTTGATTAAAACAAATTGTAATTGATTGTTTGCCTCGGGAAACATGGAGCGAAAGCCATCCATTGTCAAGAAAAGATCATTTATAGTCACTCATGCCTAGAAAAGCCTTATTACTCGGTTTAATTGCCTTTATAATCCCATTATTGAATTTGTTTTGAATTTTTTTTACATTTTTTGATTAAAACAGATTGTAATTGTTTGTTTGCCTCGGGAAACATGGAGCAAACCCCATCCATTGTCAAGAATAGATCATTTATAGTCACTTATGCCTAAAAAAGCCTTATTACTCGGTTTAAATGCCTTTATAATTCCATTATTCAATTTATTTTGAATTTTTTTTACATTTTTTGATTAAAACATATTGTAATTGATTGTTTGCCTCGGGAAATATTGGGCGAAAGCCATCCATTGTCAAGAAAATATCATTTATAGTCACTCATGCCTAGAAAAGCCTTCTTACTCGGTTTAAATGCCTTTATAATCCCATTATTGAATTTATTTTGAATTGTTTTTACATTTTTTGATTAAAACAGATTGTAATTGATTGTTTGCCTCGGGAAACATGGAGTGAAAGCCATCCATTGTCAAGAAAAGATCATTTATAGTCACTCATGCCTAGAAAAGCCTTATTACTCGGTTTAAATGCCTTTATAATCCCATTATTGAATTTGTTTTGAATTTTTTTTACATTTTTTGATTAAAACAGATTGTAATTGTTTGTTTGCCTCGGGAAACATGGAGCAAACCCCATCCATTGTCAAGAATAGATCATTTATAGTCACTTATGCCTAAAAAAGCCTTATTACTCGGTTTAAATGCCTTTATAATTCCATTATTGAATTTATTTTGAATTTTTTTTACATTTTTTGATTAAAACATATTGTAATTGATTGTTTGCCTTCGGAAATATGGGGCGAAAGCCATCCATTGTCAAGAAAAGATCATTTATAGTCACTCATGCCTAGAAAAGCCTTATTACTCGGTTTAAATGCCTTTATAATCCCATTATTGAATTTATTTTGAATTGTTTTTACATTTTTTGGTTAAAACAGATTGTAATTGATTGTTTGCCTCGGGAAACATGGAGCGAAAGCCATCCATTGTCAAGAAAAGATCATTTATAGTCACTCATGCCTAGAAAAGCCTTATTACTCGGTTTAAATGCCTTTATAATCCCATTATTGAATTTGTTTTGAATTTTTTTTACATTTTTTGATTAAAACAGATTGTAATTGATTGTTTGCCTCGGGAAACATGGAGCAAAACCCATCCATTGTCGAGAATAGATCATTTATAGTTACTTATGCCTAGAAAAGCCTTCTTACTCGGTTTAAATGCTTTTATAATCCCATTATTGAATTTATTTTGAATTGTTTTTACATTTTTTGATTAAAACAGATTGTAATTGATTGTTTGCCTCGGGAAACATGGAGCGAAAGCCATGCATTGTCAAGAAAAGATTATTTATAGTCACTCATGCCTAGAAAAGCCTTAGTACTTAGTTTAAATGCTTTTATAATCCCATTATTGAATTTATTTTGAATTCTATTTACATTTTTTGATTAAAACAGATTGTAATTGATTGTTTGCCTCGGGAAACATGAAGCGAAAGCCATCCATCGTCAAGAAAAGCTCATTTATAGTCACTCATACCTAGAAAATCCTTAATACTCGTTTTAAATGCTTTTATAATCCCATAATTGAATTTAATTTGAATCTTTTTAAATTTTTTGATTAAAACAGATTCTAATTGATTGTTTGCCTCGGGAAACATGGAGTGATAGCCATCCATTGTCAAGAAAAGATCATTTATAGTCACTCATGCCTAGAAAAGCCTTATTACTCGGTTTAAATGCTTTTATAATCCCATTATTGAATTTATTTTGAATTGTTTTTACATTTTTTGATTAAAATAGATTGTAATTGATTGTTTGCCTCATGAAATATGGAGCGAAAGCCATCCATTGTCAAGAAAAGATCATTTATAGTCCCTCATGCCTAGAAAAGCCTTATTACTCGGTTTAAATGCCTTTATAATCCCATTATTGAATTTATTTTGAATTGTTTTTACATTTTTTAATTAAAACAGATTGTAATTGATTGTTTGCCTCGGGAAACATGGAGCGAAAGCCATCCATTGTCAAGAAAAGATCATTTATAGCCACTCATGCCTAGAAAAGCCTTATTACTCGGTTTAAATGCCTTTATAATCCCATTATTGAATGTATTTTGAATTGTTTTTAGATTTTTTGATTAAAACAGATTGTAATTGATTGTTTGCCTCGGGAAACATGGAGTGAAAACCATCCATTGTCAAGAAAAGATCATTTATAGTCACTCATGCCTAGAAAAGCCTTATTACTCGGTTTAAATGCCTTTATAATCCCATTATTGAATTTATTTTGAATTTTTTTTACATTTTTTGATTAAAACATATTGTAATTGATTGTTTGCCTCCGGAAATATGGAGCGAAAGCCATCCATTGTCAAGAAAAGATCATTTATAGTCACTCATGCCTAGAAAAGCCTTATTACTCGGTTTAAATGCATTTATAATCCCATTATTGAATTTATTTTGAATTGTTTTTACATTTTTTGATTAAAACAGATTGTAATTGATTGTTTGCCTCGGGAAACATGGAGCGAAAGCCATCCATTGTCAAGAAAAGATCATTTATAGTCACTCATGCCTAGAAAAGCCTTATTACTTAGTTTAAATGCCTTTATAATCCCATTATTGAATTTATTTTCAATTGTTTTTACATTTTTTGATTAAAACAGATTGTAATTGATTGTTTGCCTCGGGAAGCATGGAGCGAAAGCCAGCCATTGTCAAGAAAAGATCATTTATAGTCACTCATGCCTAGAAAAGCCTTATTACTCGGTTTAAATGCATTTATAATCCCATTATTGAATTTATTTTGAATTGTTTTTACATTTTTTGATTAAAACAGATTGTAATTGATTGTTTGCCTCAGGAAACATGGAGCGAAAGCCATCCATTGTCAAGAAAAGATCATTTATAGTCACTCATGCCTAGAAAAGCCTTATTACTCGGTTTGAATGCATTTATAATCCCATTATTGAATTTATTTTGAATTGTTTTCACATTTTTTTGATTAAAACATATTGTAATTGATTGTTTGCCTTCGGAAATATGGAGGGAAAGCCATCCATTGTCAAGAAAAGATCATTTATAGTCACTCATGCCTAGAAAAGCCTTATTACTCGGTTTAAATGCCTTTATAATCCCATTATTGAATTTATTTTGAATTGTTTTTACATTTTTTGATTAAAACAGATTGTAATTGATACTTTGCCTCCGGAAACATGGAGCGAAAGCCATCCATTGTCAAGAAAAGATCATTTATAGTCACTCATGCCTAGAAAAGCCTTATTACTCGGTTTAAATGCCTTTATAATCCCATTATTGAATTTGTTTTGAATTTTTTTTTAAATTTTTTGATTAAAACATATTGTAATTGATTGTTTGCCTCGGGAAACATGGAGCGAAAGCCATCCATTGTCAAGAAAATATCATTTATAGTCACTCATGCCTAGAAAAGCCTTATTACTCGGTTTAAATGCCTTTATAATCCCATTATTGAATTTGTTTTGAATTTTTTTTTAAATTTTTTGATTAAAACATATTGTAATTGATTGTTTGCCTCGGGAAACATGGAGCAAAACCCATCCATTGTCAAAAATAGATCATTTATAGTCACTTATGCCTAGAAAAGCATTATTACTCGGTTTAAATGCTTTTATAATCCCATTATTGAAGTTATTTTGAATTGTTTTTACATTTTATGATTAAAACAGATTGTAATTGATTGTTTGCCTCAGGAAACATGGAGCGAAAGCCATCCATTGTCAAGAAAAGATCATTTATAGTCACTCATGCCTAGAAAAGCCTTATTACTCGATTTAAATGCCTTTATAATCCCATTATTGAATTTATTTTGAATTGTTTTTACATTTTTTGATTAAAACAGATTGTAATTGATTGTTTGCCTCGGGAAACATGGAGCGAAAGCCATCCATTGCCAAGAAAAGATCATTTATAGTCACTCATGCCTAGAAAAGCCTTATTACTCGGTTTAAATGCCTTTATAATCCCATTATTGAATTTGTTTTGAATTTTTTTTACATTTTTTGATTAAAACAGATTGTAATTGATACTTTGCCTCGGGAAACATGGAGCGAAAGCCATCCATTGTCAAGAAAAGACCATTTATAGTCACTCATGCCTAGAAAAGCCTTATTACTCGGTTTAAATGCCTTTATAATCCCATTATTGAATTTGTTTTAAATTGTTTTTACATTTTTTGATTAAAACAGATTGTAATTGATTGTTTGCCTCGGGAAACATGGAGCGAAAGCCATCCATTGTCAAGAAAAGATCATTTATAGTCACTCATGCCTAGAAAAGCCTTATTACTCGGTTTAAATGCCTTTATAATCCCATTATTGAATTTGTTTTGAATTTTTTTTACATTTTTTGATTAAAACAGATTGTAATTGTTTGTTTGCCTCGGGAAACATGGAGCAAACCGCATCCATTGTCAAGAATAGATCATTTATAGTCACTTATGCCTAAAAAAGCCTTATTACTCGGTTTAAATGCCTTTATAATTCCATTATTGAATTTATTTTGAATTTTTTTTACATTTTTTGATTAAAACAAATTGTAATTGATTGTTTGCCTCGGGAAATATGGGGCGAAAGCCATCCATTGTCAAGAAAAGATCATTTATAGTCACTCATGCCTAGAAAAGCCTTATTACTCGGTTTAAATGCCTTTATAATCCCATTATTGAATTTATTTTGAATTGTTTTTACATTTTTTGATTAAAACAGATTGTAATTGATTGTTTGCCTCGGGAAACATGGAGCGAAAGCCATCCATTGTCAAGAAAAGATCATTTATAGTCACTCATGCCTAGAAAAGCCTTATTACTCGGTTTAAATGCCTTTATAATCCCATTATTGAATTTGTTTTGAATTTTTTTTACATTTTTTGATTAAAACAGATTGTAATTGTTTGTTTGCCTCGGGAAACATGGAGCAAACCCCATCCATTGTCAAGAATAGATCATTTATAGTCACTTATGCCTAAAAAAGCCTTATTACTCGGTTTAAATGCCTTTATAATTCCATTATTGAATTTATTTTGAATTTTTTTTACATTTTTTGATTAAAACATATTGTAATTGATTGTTTGCCTCGGGAAATATGGGGCGAAAGCCATCCATTGTCAAGAAAAGATCATTTATAGTCACTCATGCCTAGAAAAGCCTTATTACTCAGTTTAAATGCCTTTATAATCCCATTATTGAATTTATTTTGAATTGTTTTTACATTTTTTGGTTAAAACAGATTGTAAATGATTGTTAGCCTCGGGAAACATGGAGCGAAAGCCATCCATTGTCAAGAAAAGATCATTTATAGTCACTCATGCCTAGAAAAGCCTTATTACTCGGTTTAAATGCCTTTATAATCCCATTATTGAATTTGTTTTCAATTTTTTTTACATTTTTTGATTAAAACATATTATAATTGTTTGTTTGCCTCGGGAAACATGGAGCAAACCGCATCCATTGTCAAGAATAGATCATTTATAGTCACTCATGCCTAGAAAAGCCATCCATTGTCAAGAAAAGATCATTTATAGTCACTCATGCCTAGAAAAGCCTTATTACTCGGTTTAAATGCCTTTATAATCCCATTATTGAATTTGTTTTCAATTTTTTTTACATTTTTTGATTAAAACATATTATAATTGTTTGTTTGCCTCGGGAAACATGGAGCAAACCGCATCCATTGTCAAGAATAGATCATTTATAGTCACTCATGCCTAGAAAAGCCATCCATTGTCAAGAAAAGATCATTTATAGTCACTCATGCCTAGAAAAGCCTTATTACTCGGTTTAAATGCCTTTATAATCCCATTATTGAATTTGTTTTGAATTTTTTTTACATTTTTTGATTAAAACAGATTGTAATTGTTTGTTTGCCTCGGGAAACATGGAGCAAACCCCATCCATTGTCAAGAATAGATCATTTATAGTCACTTATGCCTAAAAAAGCCTTATTACTCGGTTTAAATGCCTTTATAATTCCATTATTGAATTTATTTTGAATTTTTTTTACATTTTTTGATTAAAACATATTGTAATTGATTGTTTGCCTCGGGAAATATGGGGCGAAAGCCATCCATTGTCAAGAAAAGATCATTTATAGTCACTCATGCCTAGAAAACCTTATTACTCAGTTTAAATGCCTTTATAATCCCATTATTGAATTTATTTTGAATTGTTTTTACATTTTTTGGTTAAAACAGATTGTAAATGATTGTTAGCCTCGGGAAACATGGAGCGAAAGCCATCCATTGTCAAGAAAAGATCATTTATAGTCACTCATGCCTAGAAAAGCCTTATTACTCGGTTTAAATGCCTTTATAATCCCATTATTGAATTTGTTTTCAATTTTTTTTACATTTTTTGATTAAAACATATTATAATTGTTTGTTTGCCTCGGGAAACATGGAGCAAACCGCATCCATTGTCAAGAATAGATCATTTATAGTCACTTATGCCTAAAAAAGCCTTATTACTCGGTTTAAATGCCTTTATAATTCCATTATTGAATTTATTTTGAATTTTTTTTACATTTTTTTATTAAAACATATTGTAATTGATTGTTTGCCTCGGGATATATGGGGCGAAAGCCATCCATTGTCAAGAAAAGATCATTTATAGTCACTCATGCCTAGAAAAGCCTTATTACTCGGTTTAAATGCCTTTATAATCCCATTATTGAATTTATTTTGAATTGTTTTTACATTTTTTGATTAAAACAGATTGTAATTGATTGTTTGCCTCGGGAAACATGGAGCGAAAGCCATCCATTGTCAAGAAAAGATCATTTATAGTCACTCATGCCTAGAAAAGCCTTATTACTCAATTTAAATGTCTTTATAATCCCATTATTGAATTTATTTTGAATTGTTTTTACATTTTTTGATTAAAACATATTGTAATTGATTGTTTGCCTCAGGAAACATGGAGCGAAAGCCATCCATTGTCAAGAAAAGATCATTTATAGTCACTCAAGCCTAGAAAAGCCTTATTACTCGGTTTAAATGCATTTATAATCCCATTATTGAATTTATTTTGAATTGTTTTTACATTTTTTTGATTAAAACATATTGGAATTGATTGTTTGCCTCCGGAAATATGGAGGGAAAGCCATCCATTGTCAAGAAAAGATCATTTATAGTCACTCATGCCTAGAAAAGCCTTATTACTCGGTTTAAATGCCTTTATAATCCCATTATTGAATTTGTTTTGAATTTTTTTTACATTTTTTGATTAAAACAGATTGTAATTGTTTGTTTGCCTCGGGAAACATGGAGCAAACCCCATCCATTGTCAAGAATAGATCATTTATAGTCACTTATGCCTAAAAAAGCCTTATTACTCGGTTTAAATGCCTTTATAATTCCATTATTGAATTTATTTTGAATTTTTTTTACATTTTTTGATTAAAACATATTGTAATTGATTGTTTGCCTCGGGATATATGGGGCGAAAGCCATCCATTGTCAAGAAAAGATCATTTATAGTCACTCATGCCTAGAAAAGCCTTATTACTCGGTTTAAATGCCTTTATAATCCCATTATTGAATTTATTTTGAATTGTTTTTACATTTTTTCATTAAAACAGATTGTAATTGATTGTTTGCCTCGGGAAACATGGAGCGAAAGCCATCCATTGTCAAGAAAAGATCATTTATAGTCACTCATGCCTAGAAAAGCCTTATTACTCAATTTAAATGTCTTTATAATCCCATTATTGAATTTATTTTGAATTGTTTTTACATTTTTTGATTAAAACATATTGTAATTGATTGTTTGCCTCGGGAAACATGGAGCGAAAGCCATCCATTGTCAAGAAAAGATCATTTATAGTCACTCAAGCCTAGAAAAGCCTTATTACTCGGTTTAAATGCATTTATAATCCCATTATTGAATTTATTTTGAATTGTTTTTACATTTTTTTGATTAAAACATATTGGAATTGATTGTTTGCCTCCGGAAATATGGAGGGAAAGCCATCCATTGTCAAGAAAAGATCATTTATAGTCACTCATGCCTAGAAAAGCCTTATTACTCGGTTTAAATGCCTTTATAATCCCATTATTGAATTTGTTTTGAATTTTTTTTACATTTTTTGATTAAAACAGATTGTAATTGTTTGTTTGCCTCGGGAAACATGGAGCAAACCCCATCCATTGTCAAGAATAGATCATTTATAGTCACTTATGCCTAAAAAAGCCTTATTACTCGGTTTAAATGCCTTTATAATTCCATTATTGAAGTTATTTTGAATTTTTTTTACATTTTTTGATTAAAACATATTGTAATTGATTGTTTGCCTCGGGAAATATGGGGCGAAAGCCATCCATTGTCAAGAAAAGATCATTTATAGTCACTCATGCCTAGAAAAGCCTTATTACTCGGTTTAAATGCCTTTATAATCCCATTATTGAATTTATTTTGAATTGTTTTTACATTTTTTCATTAAAACAGATTGTAATTGATTGTTTGCCTCGGGAAACATGGAGCGAAAGCCATCCATTGTCAAGAAAAGATCATTTATAGTCACTCATGCCTAGAAAAGCCTTATTACTCAGTTTAAATGTCTTTATAATCCCATTATTGAATTTATTTTGAATTGTTTTTACATTTTTTGATTAAAACATATTGTAATTGATTGTTTGCCTCAGGAAACATGGAGCGAAAGCCATCCATTGTCAAGAAAAGATCATTTATAGTCACTTATGCCTAGAAAAGCCTTATTAGTCGGTTTAAATGCCTTTATAATCCCATTATCGAATTTATTTTAAATTGTTTTTACATTTTTTGATTAAAACATATTGTAATTGATTGTTTGCCTCGGGAAACATGGAGCCAAACCCATCCATTGTCAAGAATAGATCATTTATAGTAACTTATGCCTAGAAAAGCCTTATTACTCGGTTTAAATGCTTTTATAATCCCATTACTGAATTTATTTTGAATTGTTTTTACATTTTTTGATTAAAACAGATTGTAATTGATTGTTTGCCTCGGGAAACATGGAGCGAAAGCCATCCATTGTCAAGAAAAGATTATTTATACTCACTCATGCCTAGAAAAGCCTTATTACTTAGTTTAAATGCCTTTATAATCCCATTATTGAATTTATTTTGAATTTTTTTTACATTTTTTGATTAAAACATATTGTAATTGATTGTTTGCCTCGGGAAATATGGGGCGAAAGCCATCCATTGTCAAGAAAAGATCATTTATAGTCACTCATGCCTAGAAAAGCCTTATTACTCGGTTTAAATGCTTTTATAATCCCATTATTGAATTTATTTTGAATTGTTTTTACATTTTTTGATTAAAACAGATTGTAATTGGTTGTTTGCTTCGGGAAACATGGAGCGAAAGCCATCCATTGTCAAGAAAAGATCATTTATAGTCACTCATGCCTAGAAAAGCCTTATTACTCAGTTTAAATGTCTTTATAATCCCATTATTGAATTTATTTTGAATTTTTTTTACATTTTTTGATTAAAACATATTGTAATTGATTGTTTGCCTCGGGAAATATGGAGCGAAAGCCATCCATTGTCAAGAAAAGATCATTTATAGTCACTCATGCCTAGAAAAGCCTTATTACTCGATTTAAATGCCTTTATAATCCCATTATTGAATTTATTTTGAATTGTTTTTACATTTTTTGATTAAAACAGATTGTAATTGATTGTTTGCCTCGGGAAACATGGAGCGAAAGCCATCCATTGTCAAGAAAAGATCATTTATAGTCACTCAAGCCTAGAAAAGCCTTATTACTCGGTTTAAATGCATTTATAATCCCATTATTGAATTTATTTTGAATTGTTTTTACATTTTTTTGATTAAAACATATTGGAATTGATTGTTTGCCTCCGGAAATATGGAGGGAAAGCCATCCATTGTCAAGAAAAGATCATTTATAGTCACTCATGCCTAGAAAAGCCTTATTACTCGGTTTAAATGCCTTTATAATCCCATTATTGAATTTGTTTTGAATTTTTTTTACATTTTTTGATTAAAACAGATTGTAATTGTTTGTTTGCCTCGGGAAACATGGAGCAAACCCCATCCATTGTCAAGAATAGATCATTTATAGTCACTTATGCCTAAAAAAGCCTTATTACTCGGTTTAAATGCCTTTATAATTCCATTATTGAAGTTATTTTGAATTTTTTTTACATTTTTTGATTAAAACATATTGTAATTGATTGTTTGCCTCGGGAAATATGGGGCGAAAGCCATCCATTGTCAAGAAAAGATCATTTATAGTCACTCATGCCTAGAAAAGCCTTATTACTCGGTTTAAATGCCTTTATAATCCCATTATTGAATTTATTTTGAATTGTTTTTACATTTTTTCATTAAAACAGATTGTAATTGATTGTTTGCCTCGGGAAACATGGAGCGAAAGCCATCCATTGTCAAGAAAAGATCATTTATAGTCACTCATGCCTAGAAAAGCCTTATTACTCAGTTTAAATGTCTTTATAATCCCATTATTGAATTTATTTTGAATTGTTTTTACATTTTTTGATTAAAACATATTGTAATTGATTGTTTGCCTCAGGAAACATGGAGCGAAAGCCATCCATTGTCAAGAAAAGATCATTTATAGTCACTTATGCCTAGAAAAGCCTTATTAGTCGGTTTAAATGCCTTTATAATCCCATTATCGAATTTATTTTAAATTGTTTTTACATTTTTTGATTAAAACATATTGTAATTGATTGTTTGCCTCGGGAAACATGGAGCCAAACCCATCCATTGTCAAGAATAGATCATTTATAGTAACTTATGCCTAGAAAAGCCTTATTACTCGGTTTAAATGCTTTTATAATCCCATTACTGAATTTATTTTGAATTGTTTTTACATTTTTTGATTAAAACAGATTGTAATTGATTGTTTGCCTCGGGAAACATGGAGCGAAAGCCATCCATTGTCAAGAAAAGATTATTTATACTCACTCATGCCTAGAAAAGCCTTATTACTTAGTTTAAATGCCTTTATAATCCCATTATTGAATTTATTTTGAATTTTTTTTACATTTTTTGATTAAAACATATTGTAATTGATTGTTTGCCTCGGGAAATATGGGGCGAAAGCCATCCATTGTCAAGAAAAGATCATTTATAGTCACTCATGCCTAGAAAAGCCTTATTACTCGATTTAAATGCCTTTATAATCCCATTATTGAATTTATTTTGAATTGTTTTTACATTTTTTGATTAAAACAGATTGTAATTGATTGTTTGCCTCGGGAAACATGGAGCGAAAGCCATCCATTGTCAAGAAAAGATCATTTATAGTCACTCATGCCTAGAAAAGCCTTATTACTCAGTTTAAATGTCTTTATAATCCCATTATTGAATTTATTTTGAATTTTTTTTACATTTTTTGATTAAAACATATTGTAATTGATTGTTTGCCTCGGGAAATATGGAGCGAAAGCCATCCATTGTCAAGAAAAGATCATTTATAGTCACTCATGCCTAGAAAAGCCTTATTACTCGATTTAAATGCCTTTATAATCCCATTATTGAATTTATTTTGAATTGTTTTTACATTTTTTGATTAAAACAGATTGTAATTGATTGTTTGCCTCGGGAAACATGGAGCGAAAGCCATCCATTGTCAAGAAAAGATCATTTATAGTCACTCATGCCTAGAAAAGCCTTATTACTCGGTTTAAATGCCTTTATAATCCCATTATTGAATTTGTTTTGAATTTTTTTTACATTTTTTGATTAAAACAGATTGTAATTGTTTGTTTGCCTCGGGAAACATGGAGCAAACCGCATCCATTGTCAAGAATAGATCATTTATAGTCACTTATGCCTAAAAAAGCCTTATTACTCGGTTTAAATGCCTTTATAATTCCATTATTGAATTTATTTTGAATTTTTTTTACATTTTTTGATTAAAACATATTGTAATTGATTGTTTGCCTCGGGAAATATGGGGCGAAAGCCATCCATTGTCAAGAAAAGATCATTTATAGTCACTCATGCCTAGAAAAGCCTTATTACTCGGTTTAAATGCCTTTATAATCTCATTATTGAATTTATTTTGAATTGTTTTTACATTTTTTGATTAAAACAGATTGTAATTGATTGTTTGCCTCGGGAAACATGGAGCGAAAGCCATCCATTGTCAAGAAAAGTTCATTTATAGTCACTCATGCCTAGAAAAGCCTTATTACTCGGTTTAAATGCCTTTATAATCCCATTATTGAATGTATTTTGAATTGTTTTTAGATTTTTTGATTAAAACAGATTGTAATTGATTG
This sequence comes from Theobroma cacao, assembly GCF_053813885.1. Taxonomy (NCBI): domain Eukaryota; kingdom Viridiplantae; phylum Streptophyta; class Magnoliopsida; order Malvales; family Malvaceae; genus Theobroma; species Theobroma cacao. The sequence continues at coordinate 26,490,656 of NC_142645.1, read as the reverse complement.
TTTGCCTCGGGAAACATGGAGTGAAAACCATCCATTGTCAAGAAAAGATCATTTATAGTCACTCATGCCTAGAAAAGCCTTATTACTCGGTTTAAATGCCTTTATAATCCCATTATTGAATTTATTTAGAATATTTTTTACATTTTTTGATTAAAACAGATTGTAATTGATTGTTTGCCTCGGGAAACATGGAGCGAAAGCCATCCATTGTCAAGAAAAGATCATTTATAGCCACTCATGCCTAGAAAAGCCTTATTACTCGGTTTAAATGCCTTTATAATCCCATTATTGAATGTATTTTGAATTGTTTTTAGATTTTTTGATTAAAACAGATTGTAATTGATTGTTTGCCTCGGGAAACATGGAGTGAAAACCATCCATTGTCAAGAAAAGATCATTTATAGTCACTCATGCCTAGAAAAGCCTTATTACTCGGTTTAAATGCCTTTATAATCCCATTATTGAATTTATTTTGAATTGTTTTTTCATTTTTTGATTAAAACAGATTGTAATTGATTGTTTGCCTCGGGAAACATGGAGCGAAAGCCATCCATTGTCAAGAAAAGATTATTTATAGTCACTCATGCCTAGAAAAGCCTTATTACTTAGTTTAAATGCCTTTATAATCCCATTATTGAATTTATTTTGAATTGTTTTTAGATTTTTTGATTAAAACAGATTGTAATTGATTGTTTACCTCGGGAAACATGGAGCGAAAGCCATCCATAGTCAAGAAAAGTTCATTTATAGTCACTTATGCCTAGCAAAGCCTTAATACTCGGTTTAAATGCCTTTATAATCCCATTATTGAATTTATTTTGAATTTTTTTTACATTTTTTGATTAAAACATAATGTAATTGATTGTTTGCTTCGGGAAACATGGAGCGAAAGCCATCCATTGTCAAGAAAAGATCATTTATAGTCACTCATGCCTAGAAAAGCCTTATTACTCAGTTTAAATGTCTTTATAATCCCATTATTGAATTTATTTTGAATTGTTTTTACATTTTTTGATTAAAACATATTGTAATTGATTGTTTGCCTCAGGAAACATGGAGCGAAAGCCATCCATTGTCAAGAAAAGATCATTTATAGTCACTTATGCCTAGAAAAGCCTTATTAGTCGGTTTAAATGCCTTTATAATCCCATTATCGAATTTATTTTAAATTGTTTTTACATTTTTTGATTAAAACATATTGTAATTGATTGTTTGCCTCGGGAAATATGGGGCGAAAGCCATCCATTGTCAAGAAAAGATCATTTATAGTCACTCATGCCTAGAAAAGCCTTATTACTCGGTTTAAATGCCTTTATAATCCCATTATTGAATTTGTTTTGAATTTTTTTTTAAATTTTTTGATTAAAACATATTGTAATTGATTGTTTGCCTCGGGAAACATGGAGCGAAAGCCATCCATTGTCAAGAAAAGATCATTTATAGTCACTCATGCCTAGAAAAGCCTTATTACTCGGTTTAAATGCCTTTATAATCCCATTATTGAATGTATTTTGAATTGTTTTTAGATTTTTTGATTAAAACAGATTGTAATTGATTGTTTGCCTCGGGAAACATGGAGTGAAAACCATCCATTGTCAAGAAAAGATCATTTATAGTCACTCATGCCTAGAAAAGCCTTATTACTCGGTTTAAATGCCTTTATAATCCCATTATTGAATTTATTTTGAATTGTTTTTACATTTTTTGATTAAAACAGATTGTAATTGATTGTTTGCCTCGGGAAACATGGAGCGAAAGCCATCCATTGTCAAGAAAAGATCATTTATAGCCACTCATGCCTAGAAAAGCCTTATTACTCGGTTTAAATGCCTTTATAATCCCATTATTGAATGTATTTTGAATTGTTTTTAGATTTTTTGATTAAAACAGATTGTAATTGATTGTTTGCCTCGGGAAACATGGAGTGAAAACCATCCATTGTCAAGAAAAGATCATTTATAGTCACTCATGCCTAGAAAAGCCTTATTACTCGGTTTAAATGCCTTTATAATCCCATTATTGAATTTATTTTGAATTTTTTTTACATTTTTTGATTAAAACATATTGTAATTGATTGTTTGCCTCCGGAAATATGGAGCGAAAGCCATCCATTGTCAAGAAAAGATCATTTATAGTCACACATGCCTAGAAAAGCCTTATTACTCGGTTTAAATGCTTTTATAATCCCATTATTGAATTTATTTTGAATTGTTTTTACATTTTTTGATTAAAACAGATTGTAATTGATTGTTTGCCTCGGGAAACATGGAGCGAAAGCCATCCATTGTCAAGAAAAGATCATTTATAGTCACTCATGCCTAGAAAAGCCTTATTACTCGGTTTAAATGCCTTTATAATCCCATTAATGAATTTGTTTTGAATTTTTTTTAAATTTTTTGATTAAAACATATTGTAATTGATTGTTTGCCTCAGGAAACATGGAGCAAAACCCATCCGTGTCAAGAAAAGATCATTTATAGTCACTTATGCCTAGAAAAGCCTTATTACTCGGTTTAAATGCTTTTATAATCCCATTATTGAAGTTATTTTGAATTGTTTTTACATTTTACGATAAAAACAGATTGTAATTGATTGTTGACCTCGGGAAACATGGAGCGAAAGCCATCCATAGTCAAGAAAAGTTCATTGATAGTCACTTATGCCTAGCAAAGCCTTATTACTCGGTTTAAATGCCTTTATAATCCCATTATTGAATTTATTTTGAATTGTTTTTACATTTTTTGATTAAAACAGATTGTAATTGATTGTTTTCCTCGGGAAACATGGAGCGAAAGCCATCCATTGTCAAGAAAAGATCATTTATAGTCACTCATGCCTAGAAAAGCCTTATTACTCGGTTTAAATGCCTTTATAATCCCATTATTGAATTTGTTTTGAATTTTTTTTTAAATTTTTTGTTTAAAACATATTGTAATTGATTGTTTGCCTCGGGAAACATGGAGCAAAACCCATCCATTGTCAAGAATAGATCATTTATAGTCACTTATGCCTAGAAAAGCCTTATTACTCGGTTTAAATGCTTTTATAATCCCATTATTGAAGTTATTTTGAATTGTTTTTACATTTTATGATTAAAACAGATTGGAATTGATTGTTTGCCTCGGGAAACATGGAGTGAAAGCAATTCATTGTCAAGAAAAGATCATTTATAGTCTCTCATGCCTAGAAAAGCCTTATTACTTAATTTAAATGCTTTTATAATCCCATTATTGAATTTATTTTGAATTGTTTTTACATTTTTGATTAAAACAGATTGTAATTGATTGTTTGCCTCGTCAAAAATGGAGCGAAAGCCATCCATTGTCAAGAAAAGATCATTTATAGTCCCTCATGCCTAGAAAAGCCTTATTACTCGGTTTAAATGCCTTTATAATCCCATTATTGAATTTATTTTGAATTGTTTTTACATTTTTTGATTAAAACAGATTGTAATTGATTGTTTGCCTCGGGAAACATGGAGCGAAAGCCATCCATTGTCAAGAAAAGATCATTTATAGCCACTCATGCCTAGAAAAGCCTTATTACTCGGTTTAAATGCCTTTATAATCCCATTATTGAATGTATTTTGAATTGTTTTTACATTTTTTGATTAAAACAGATTGTAATTGATTGTTTGCCTCGGGAAACATGGAGCGAAAGCCATCCATTGTCAAGAAAAGATCATTTATAGCCACTCATGCCTAGAAAAGCCTTATTACTCGGTTTAAATGCCTTTGTAATCCCATTATTGAATGTATTTTGAATTGTTTTTACATTTTTTGATTAAAACAGATTGTAATTGATTGTTTGCCTCGGGAAACATGTAGCGAAAACCATCCATTGTCAAGAAAAGATCATTTATAGTCACTCATGCCTAGAAAAGCCTTATTACTCGGTTTAAATGCCTTTATAATCCCATTATTGAATTTTTTTTGAATTTTTTTTACATTTTTTGATTAAAACAGATTGTAATTGATTGTTTACCTCGGGAAACATGGAGCGAAAGCCATCCATAGTCAAGAGAAGTTCATTTATAGTCACTTATGCCTAACAAAGCCTTAATACTCGGTTTAAATGCCTTTATAATCCCATTATTGAATTTATTTTCAATTTTTTTTACATTTTTTGATTAAAACATAATGTAATTGATTGTTTGCCTCGGGAAACTTGGAGCGAAAGCCACCCATTGTCAAGAAAAGTTCATTTATAGTCACTTATGCCTAGCAAAGCCTTATTACTCGGTTTAAATGCCTTTATAATCCCATTATTGAATTTATTTTGAATTCTTTTTACATTTTTTCATTAAAACAGATTCTAAATGATTGTTTGCCTCGGGAAACTTGGAGCGAAAGCCCTCCATTGTCAAGAAAAGATCATTTATAGTCACTCATGCTGAGAAAAGCCTTATTACTCGGTTTAAATGCCTTTATAATCCCATTATTGAATTTATTTTGAATTGTTTTTATATTTTTTGATTAAAACAGATTGTAATTGATTGTTTGCCGTGGGAAACATGGAGCGTAAGCCATCCACTGTCAAGAAAAGATCATTTATAGTCACTCATGCCTAGAAAAGCCTTATTACTCTGTTTAAATGCCTTTATAATCCCATTATTGAATTTATTTTGAATTGTTTTTAGATTTTTTGATTAAAACAGATTGTAATTGATTGTTTGCCTCGGGAAACATGGAGCGAAAACCATCCATTGTCAAGAAAAGATCATTTATAGTCACTCATGCCTAGAAAAGCCTTATTACTCGGTTTAAATGCCTTTATAATCCCATTATTGAATTTATTTTGAATTTTTTTTACATTTTTTGATTAAAACAGATTGTAATTGATTGTTTGCCTCGGGAAACATGGAGCGAAAGCCATCCATTGTCAAGAAAAGATCATTTATAGCCACTCATGCCTAGAAAAGCCTTATTACTCGGTTTAAATGCCTTTATAATCCCATTATTGAATGTATTTTGAATTGTTTTTACATTTTTTGATTAAAACAGATTGTAATTGATTGTTTGCCTCGGGAAACATGGAGCGAAAGCCATCCATTGTCAAGAAAAGATCATTTATAGCCACTCATGCCTAGAAAAGCCTTATTACTCGGTTTAAATGCCTTTGTAATCCCATTATTGAATGTATTTTGAATTGTTTTTACATTTTTTGATTAAAACAGATTGTAATTGATTGTTTGCCTCGGGAAACATGTAGCGAAAACCATCCATTGTCAAGAAAAGATCATTTATAGTCACTCATGCCTAGAAAAGCCTTATTACTCGGTTTAAATGCCTTTATAATCCCATTATTGAATTTTTTTTGAATTTTTTTTACATTTTTTGATTAAAACAGATTGTAATTGATTGTTTACCTCGGGAAACATGGAGCGAAAGCCATCCATAGTCAAGAGAAGTTCATTTATAGTCACTTATGCCTAACAAAGCCTTAATACTCGGTTTAAATGCCTTTATAATCCCATTATTGAATTTATTTTCAATTTTTTTTACATTTTTTGATTAAAACATAATGTAATTGATTGTTTGCCTCGGGAAACTTGGAGCGAAAGCCACCCATTGTCAAGAAAAGTTCATTTATAGTCACTTATGCCTAGCAAAGCCTTATTACTCGGTTTAAATGCCTTTATAATCCCATTATTGAATTTATTTTGAATTCTTTTTACATTTTTTCATTAAAACAGATTCTAAATGATTGTTTGCCTCGGGAAACTTGGAGCGAAAGCCCTCCATTGTCAAGAAAAGATCATTTATAGTCACTCATGCTGAGAAAAGCCTTATTACTCGGTTTAAATGCCTTTATAATCCCATTATTGAATTTATTTTGAATTGTTTTTATATTTTTTGATTAAAACAGATTGTAATTGATTGTTTGCCGTGGGAAACATGGAGCGTAAGCCATCCACTGTCAAGAAAAGATCATTTATAGTCACTCATGCCTAGAAAAGCCTTATTACTCTGTTTAAATGCCTTTATAATCCCATTATTGAATTTATTTTGAATTGTTTTTAGATTTTTTGATTAAAACAGATTGTAATTGATTGTTTGCCTCGGGAAACATGGAGCGAAAACCATCCATTGTCAAGAAAAGATCATTTATAGTCACTCATGCCTAGAAAAGCCTTATTACTCGGTTTAAATGCCTTTATAATCCCATTATTGAATTTATTTTGAATTTTTTTTACATTTTTTGATTAAAACAGATTGTAATTGATTGTTTGCCTCGGGAAACATGGAGCGAAAGCCATCCATTGTCAAGAAAAGATCATTTATAGCCACTCATGCCTAGAAAAGCCTTATTACTCGGTTTAAATGCCTTTATAATCCCATTATTGAATGTATTTTGAATTGTTTTTACATTTTTTGATTAAAACAGATTGTAATTGATTGTTTGCCGCGGGAAACATGGAGCGAAAGCCATCCATTGTCAAGAAAAGATCATTTATAGCCACTCATGCCTAGAAAAGCCTTATTACTCGGTTTAAATGCCTTTATAATCCCATTATTGAATGTATTTTGAATTGTTTTTACATTTTTTGATTAAAACAGATTGTAATTGATTGTTTGCCTCGGGAAACATGTAGCGAAAACCATCCATTGTCAAGAAAAGATCATTTATAGTCACTCATGCCTAGAAAAGCCTTATTACTCGGTTTAAATGCCTTTATAATCCCATTATTGAATTTTTTTTGAATTTTTTTTACATTTTTTGATTAAAACAGATTGTAATTGATTGTTTACCTCGGGAAACATGGAGCGAAAGCCATCCATAGTCAAGAGAAGTTCATTTATAGTCACTTATGCCTAACAAAGCCTTAATACTCGGTTTAAATGCCTTTATAATCCCATTATTGAATTTATTTTGAATTTTTTTTACATTTTTTGATTAAAACATAATGTAATTGATTGTTTGCCTCGGGAAACTTGGAGCGAAAGCCACCCATTGTCAAGAAAAGTTCATTTATAGTCACTTATGCCTAGCAAAGCCTTATTACTCGGTTTAAATGCCTTTATAATCCCATTATTGAATTTATTTTGAATTCTTTTTACATTTTTTCATTAAAACAGATTCTAAATGATTGTTTGCCTCGGGAAACTTGGAGCGAAAGCCCTCCATTGTCAAGAAAAGATCATTTATAGTCACTCATGCTGAGAAAAGCCTTATTACTCGGTTTAAATGCCTTTATAATCCCATTATTGAATTTATTTTGAATTGTTTTTATATTTTTTGATTAAAACAGATTGTAATTGATTGTTTGCCGTGGGAAACATGGAGCGTAAGCCATCCACTGTCAAGAAAAGATCATTTATAGTCACTCATGCCTAGAAAAGCCTTATTACTCTGTTTAAATGCCTTTATAATCCCATTATTGAATTTATTTTGAATTGTTTTTAGATTTTTTGATTAAAACATATTGTAATTGATTGTTTGCCTCGGGAAACATGGAGCGAAAACCATCCATTGTCAAGAAAAGATCATTTATAGTCACTCATGCCTAGAAAAGCCTTATTACTCGGTTTAAATGCCTTTATAATCCCATTATTGAATTTATTTTGAATTTTTTTTACATTTTTTGATTAAAACAGATTGTAATTGATTGTTTGCCTCCGGAAATATGGAGCGAAAGCCATCCATTGTCAGGAAAAGATCATTTATAGTCACTCATGCCTAGAAAAGCCTTATTACTCGGTTTAAATGCTTTTATAATCCCATTATTGAATTTATTTTGAATTATTTTTACATTTTTTGATTAAAACAGATTGTAATTGATTGTTTGCCTCGGGAAACATGGAGCGAAAGCCATCCATTGTCAAGAAAAGATCATTTATAGTCACTCATGCCTAGAAAAGCCTTCTTACTCGGTTTAAATGCCTTTATAATCCCATTATTGAATTTGTTTTGAATTTTTTTTAAATTTTTTGATTAAAACATATTGTAATTGATTGTTTGCCTCGGGAAACATGGAGCAAAACCCATCCATTGTCAAGAATAGATCATTTATAGTCACTTATGCCTAGAAAAGCCTTATTACTCGGTTTAAATGCTTTTATAATCCCATTATTGAAGTTATTTTGAATTGTTTTTACATTTTATGATTAAAACAGATTGTAATTGATTGTTTACCTCGGGAAACATGGAGCGAAAGCCATCCATAGTCAAGAAAAGTTCATTTATAGTCACTTATGCCTAGAAAAGCCTTATTACTCGGTTTAAATGCTTTTATAATCCCATTATTGAAGTTATTTTGAATTGTTTTTACATTTTATGATTAAAACAGATTGTAATGGATTGTTTACCTCCGGAAATATGGAGCGAAAGCCATCCATGGTCAAGAAAAGTTCATTTATAGTCACTCATGCCTAGAAAAGCCTTATTACTCGGTTTAAATGCCTTTATAATCCCATTATCAAATTTATTTTGAATTGTTTTTACATTTTTTGATTAAAACAGATTGTAATTGATTGTTTGCCTCGGGAAACGTGGAGTGATAGCCATCCATTGTCAAGAAAAGATCATTTATAGTCACTCATGCCTAGAAAAGCCTTATTACTCGGTTTAAATGCCTTTATAATCCCATTATTGAATTTATTTTGAATTGTTTTTAGATTTTTTGATTAAAACAGATTGTAATTGATTGTTTGCCTCGGGAAACGTGGAGTGATAGCCATCCATTGTCAAGAAAAGATCATTTATAGTCACTCATGCCTAGAAAAGCCTTATTACTCGGTTTAAATGCCTTTATAATCCCATTATTGAATTTATTTTGAATTGTTTTTAGATTTTTTGATTAAAACAGATTGTAATTGATTGTTTGCCTCGGGAAACATGGAGCGAAAGCCATCCATTGTCAAGAAAAGATCATTTATAGCCACTCATGCCTAGAAAAGCCTTATTACTCGGTTTAAATGCCTTTGTAATCCCATTATTGAATGTATTTTGAATTGTTTTTACATTTTTTGATTAAAACAGATTGTAATTGATTGTTTGCCTCGGGAAACATGTAGCGAAAACCATCCATTGTCAAGAAAAGATCATTTATAGTCACTCATGCCTAGAAAAGCCTTATTACTCGGTTTAAATGCCTTTATAATCCCATTATTGAATTTTTTTTGAATTTTTTTTACATTTTTTGATTAAAACAGATTGTAATTGATTGTTTACCTCGGGAAACATGGAGCGAAAGCCATCCATAGTCAAGAGAAGTTCATTTATAGTCACTTATGCCTAACAAAGCCTTAATACTCGGTTTAAATGCCTTTATAATCCCATTATTGAATTTATTTTCAATTTTTTTTACATTTTTTGATTAAAACATAATGTAATTGATTGTTTGCCTCGGGAAACTTGGAGCGAAAGCCACCCATTGTCAAGAAAAGTTCATTTATAGTCACTTATGCCTAGCAAAGCCTTATTACTCGGTTTAAATGCCTTTATAATCCCATTATTGAATTTATTTTGAATTCTTTTTACATTTTTTCATTAAAACAGATTCTAAATGATTGTTTGCCTCGGGAAACTTGGAGCGAAAGCCCTCCATTGTCAAGAAAAGATCATTTATAGTCACTCATGCTGAGAAAAGCCTTATTACTCGGTTTAAATGCCTTTATAATCCCATTATTGAATTTATTTTGAATTGTTTTTATATTTTTTGATTAAAACAGATTGTAATTGATTGTTTGCCGTGGGAAACATGGAGCGTAAGCCATCCACTGTCAAGAAAAGATCATTTATAGTCACTCATGCCTAGAAAAGCCTTATTACTCTGTTTAAATGCCTTTATAATCCCATTATTGAATTTATTTTGAATTGTTTTTAGATTTTTTGATTAAAACAGATTGTAATTGATTGTTTGCCTCGGGAAACATGGAGCGAAAACCATCCATTGTCAAGAAAAGATCATTTATAGTCACTCATGCCTAGAAAAGCCTTATTACTCGGTTTAAATGCCTTTATAATCCCATTATTGAATTTATTTTGAATTTTTTTTACATTTTTTGATTAAAACAGATTGTAATTGATTGTTTGCCTCGGGAAACATGGAGCGAAAGCCATCCATTGTCAAGAAAAGATCATTTATAGCCACTCATGCCTAGAAAAGCCTTATTACTCGGTTTAAATGCCTTTATAATCCCATTATTGAATGTATTTTGAATTGTTTTTACATTTTTTGATTAAAACAGATTGTAATTGATTGTTTGCCGCGGGAAACATGGAGCGAAAGCCATCCATTGTCAAGAAAAGATCATTTATAGCCACTCATGCCTAGAAAAGCCTTATTACTCGGTTTAAATGCCTTTATAATCCCATTATTGAATGTATTTTGAATTGTTTTTACATTTTTTGATTAAAACAGATTGTAATTGATTGTTTGCCTCGGGAAACATGTAGCGAAAACCATCCATTGTCAAGAAAAGATCATTTATAGTCACTCATGCCTAGAAAAGCCTTATTACTCGGTTTAAATGCCTTTATAATCCCATTATTGAATTTTTTTTGAATTTTTTTTACATTTTTTGATTAAAACAGATTGTAATTGATTGTTTACCTCGGGAAACATGGAGCGAAAGCCATCCATAGTCAAGAGAAGTTCATTTATAGTCACTTATGCCTAACAAAGCCTTAATACTCGGTTTAAATGCCTTTATAATCCCATTATTGAATTTATTTTGAATTTTTTTTACATTTTTTGATTAAAACATAATGTAATTGATTGTTTGCCTCGGGAAACTTGGAGCGAAAGCCACCCATTGTCAAGAAAAGTTCATTTATAGTCACTTATGCCTAGCAAAGCCTTATTACTCGGTTTAAATGCCTTTATAATCCCATTATTGAATTTATTTTGAATTCTTTTTACATTTTTTCATTAAAACAGATTCTAAATGATTGTTTGCCTCGGGAAACTTGGAGCGAAAGCCCTCCATTGTCAAGAAAAGATCATTTATAGTCACTCATGCTGAGAAAAGCCTTATTACTCGGTTTAAATGCCTTTATAATCCCATTATTGAATTTATTTTGAATTGTTTTTATATTTTTTGATTAAAACAGATTGTAATTGATTGTTTGCCGTGGGAAACATGGAGCGTAAGCCATCCACTGTCAAGAAAAGATCATTTATAGTCACTCATGCCTAGAAAAGCCTTATTACTCTGTTTAAATGCCTTTATAATCCCATTATTGAATTTATTTTGAATTGTTTTTAGATTTTTTGATTAAAACATATTGTAATTGATTGTTTGCCTCGGGAAACATGGAGCGAAAACCATCCATTGTCAAGAAAAGATCATTTATAGTCACTCATGCCTAGAAAAGCCTTATTACTCGGTTTAAATGCCTTTATAATCCCATTATTGAATTTATTTTGAATTTTTTTTACATTTTTTGATTAAAACAGATTGTAATTGATTGTTTGCCTCCGGAAATATGGAGCGAAAGCCATCCATTGTCAGGAAAAGATCATTTATAGTCACTCATGCCTAGAAAAGCCTTATTACTCGGTTTAAATGCTTTTATAATCCCATTATTGAATTTATTTTGAATTATTTTTACATTTTTTGATTAAAACAGATTGTAATTGATTGTTTGCCTCGGGAAACATGGAGCGAAAGCCATCCATTGTCAAGAAAAGATCATTTATAGTCACTCATGCCTAGAAAAGCCTTCTTACTCGGTTTAAATGCCTTTATAATCCCATTATTGAATTTGTTTTGAATTTTTTTTAAATTTTTTGATTAAAACATATTGTAATTGATTGTTTGCCTCGGGAAACATGGAGCAAAACCCATCCATTGTCAAGAATAGATCATTTATAGTCACTTATGCCTAGAAAAGCCTTATTACTCGGTTTAAATGCTTTTATAATCCCATTATTGAAGTTATTTTGAATTGTTTTTACATTTTATGATTAAAACAGATTGTAATTGATTGTTTACCTCGGGAAACATGGAGCGAAAGCCATCCATAGTCAAGAAAAGTTCATTTATAGTCACTTATGCCTAGAAAAGCCTTATTACTCGGTTTAAATGCTTTTATAATCCCATTATTGAAGTTATTTTGAATTGTTTTTACATTTTATGATTAAAACAGATTGTAATGGATTGTTTACCTCCGGAAATATGGAGCGAAAGCCATCCATGGTCAAGAAAAGTTCATTTATAGTCACTCATGCCTAGAAAAGCCTTATTACTCGGTTTAAATGCCTTTATAATCCCATTATCAAATTTATTTTGAATTGTTTTTACATTTTTTGATTAAAACAGATTGTAATTGATTGTTTGCCTCGGGAAACGTGGAGTGATAGCCATCCATTGTCAAGAAAAGATCATTTATAGTCACTCATGCCTAGAAAAGCCTTATTACTCGGTTTAAATGCCTTTATAATCCCATTATTGAATTTATTTTGAATTGTTTTTAGATTTTTTGATTAAAACAGATTGTAATTGATTGTTTGCCTCGGGAAACATGGAGCGAAAACCATCCATTGTCAAGAAAAGATCATTTATAGTCACCCATGCCTAGAAAAGCCTTATTACTCGGTTTAAATGCCTTTATAATCCCATTATTGAATTTATTTTGAATTTTTTTTAAATTTTTTGATTAAAACATATTGTAATTGATTGTTTGCCTCCGGAAATATGGAGCGAAAGCCATCCATTGTCAAGAAAAGATCATTTATAGTCACTCATGCCTAGAAAAGCCTTATTACTCGGTTTAAATGCCTTTATAATCCCATTATTGAATTTATTTTGAATTGTTTTTACATTTTTTGATTAAAACATATTGTAATTGATTGTTTGCCTCCGGAAATATGGAGCGAAAGCCATCCATTGTCAAGAAAAGATCATTTATAGTCACTAATGCCTAGAAAAGCCTTATTACTCGGTTTAAATGCTTCTATAATCCCATTATTGAATTTATTTTGAATTGTTTTTACATTTTTTGATTAAAACAGATTGTAATTGATTGTTTGCCTCGGGAAACATGGAGCGAAAGCCATCCATTGTCAAGAAAAGATCATTTATAGTCACTCTTGCCTAGAAAAGCCTTATTACTCGGATTAAATGCCTTTATAATCCCATTATTGAATTTGTTTTGAATTTTTTTTAAATTTTTTGATTAAAACATATTGTAATTGGTTGTTTGCCTCGGGAAACATGGAGCAAAACCCATCCATGTCAAGAATAGATCATTTATAGTCACTTATGCCTAGAAAAGCCTTATTACTCGGTTTAAATGCTTTTATAATCCCATTATTGAAGTTATTTTGAATTGTTTTTACATTAAAACAGATTGTAATTGATTGTTGACCTCGGGAAACATGGAGCGAAAGCCATCCATGGTCAAGAAAAGTTCATTGATAGTCACTTATGCCTAGCAAAGCCTTATTACTCGGTTTAAATGCCTTTATAATCCCATTATTGAATTTATTTTGAATTGTTTTTACATTTTTTGATTAAAACAGATTGTAATTGATTGTTTTCCTCGGGAAACATGGAGCGAAAGCCATCCATTGTCAAGAAAAGATCATTTATAGTCACTCATGCCTGGAAAAGCCTTATTACTCGGTTTAAATGCCTTTATAATCCCATTATTGAATTTATTTTGAATTGTTTTTACATTTTTTGATTAAAACATATTGTAATTGATTGTTTGCCTCGGGAAACATGGAGTGAAAACCATCCATTGTCAAGAAAAGATCATTTATAGTCACTCATGCCTAGAAAAGCCTTATTACTCGGTTTAAATGCCTTTATAATCCCATTATTGAATTTTTTTTGAATTTTTTTTACATTTTTTGATTAAAACAGATTGTAATTGATTGTTTACCTCGGGAAACATGGAGCGAAAGCCATCCATAGTCAAGAGAAGTTCATTTATAGTCACTTATGCCTAACAAAGCCTTAATACTCGGTTTAAATGCCTTTATAATCCCATTATTGAATTTATTTTGAATTTTTTTTACATTTTTTGATTAAAACATAATGTAATTGATTGTTTGCCTCGGGAAACTTGGAGCGAAAGCCACCCATTGTCAAGAAAAGTTCATTTATAGTCACTTATGCCTAGCAAAGCCTTATTACTCGGTTTAAATGCCTTTATAATCCCATTATTGAATTTATTTTGAATTCTTTTTACATTTTTTCATTAAAACAGATTCTAAATGATTGTTTGCCTCGGGAAACTTGGAGCGAAAGCCCTCCATTGTCAAGAAAAGATCATTTATAGTCACCCATGCCTAGAAAAGCCTTATTACTCGGTTTAAATGCCTTTATAATCCCATTATTGAATTTATTTTGAATTTTTTTTACATTTTTTGATTAAAACATATTGTAATTGATTGTTTGCCTCCGGAAATATGGAGCGAAAGCCATCCATTGTCAAGAAAAGATCATTTATAGTCACTCATGCCTAGAAAAGCCTTATTACTCGGTTTAAATGCCTTTATAATCCCATTATTGAATTTATTTTGAATTGTTTTTACATTTTTTGATTAAAACATATTGTAATTGATTGTTTGCCTCCGGAAATATGGAGCGAAAGCCATCCATTGTCAAGAAAAGATCATTTATAGTCACTAATGCCTAGAAAAGCCTTATTACTCGGTTTAAATGCTTCTATAATCCCATTATTGAATTTATTTTGAATTGTTTTTACATTTTTTGATTAAAACAGATTGTAATTGATTGTTTGCCTCGGGAAACATGGAGCGAAAGCCATCCATTGTCAAGAAAAGATCATTTATAGTCACTCTTGCCTAGAAAAGCCTTATTACTCGGATTAAATGCCTTTATAATCCCATTATTGAATTTGTTTTGAATTTTTTTTAAATTTTTTGATTAAAACATATTGTAATTGGTTGTTTGCCTCGGGAAACATGGAGCAAAACCCATCCATGTCAAGAATAGATCATTTATAGTCACTTATGCCTAGAAAAGCCTTATTACTCGGTTTAAATGCTTTTATAATCCCATTATTGAAGTTATTTTGAATTGTTTTTACATTAAAACAGATTGTAATTGATTGTTGACCTCGGGAAACATGGAGCGAAAGCCATCCATGGTCAAGAAAAGTTCATTGATAGTCACTTATGCCTAGCAAAGCCTTATTACTCGGTTTAAATGCCTTTATAATCCCATTATTGAATTTATTTTGAATTGTTTTTACATTTTTTGATTAAAACAGATTGTAATTGATTGTTTTCCTCGGGAAACATGGAGCGAAAGCCATCCATTGTCAAGAAAAGATCATTTATAGTCACTCATGCCTGGAAAAGCCTTATTACTCGGTTTAAATGCCTTTATAATCCCATTATTGAATTTATTTTGAATTGTTTTTACATTTTTTGATTAAAACATATTGTAATTGATTGTTTGCCTCGGGAAACATGGAGTGAAAACCATCCATTGTCAAGAAAAGATCATTTATAGTCACTCATGCCTAGAAAAGCCTTATTACTCGGTTTAAATGCCTTTATAATCCCATTATTGAATTTTTTTTGAATTTTTTTTACATTTTTTGATTAAAACAGATTGTAATTGATTGTTTACCTCGGGAAACATGGAGCGAAAGCCATCCATAGTCAAGAGAAGTTCATTTATAGTCACTTATGCCTAACAAAGCCTTAATACTCGGTTTAAATGCCTTTATAATCCCATTATTGAATTTATTTTGAATTTTTTTTACATTTTTTGATTAAAACATAATGTAATTGATTGTTTGCCTCGGGAAACTTGGAGCGAAAGCCACCCATTGTCAAGAAAAGTTCATTTATAGTCACTTATGCCTAGCAAAGCCTTATTACTCGGTTTAAATGCCTTTATAATCCCATTATTGAATTTATTTTGAATTCTTTTTACATTTTTTCATTAAAACAGATTCTAAATGATTGTTTGCCTCGGGAAACTTGGAGCGAAAGCCCTCCATTGTCAAGAAAAGATCATTTATAGTCACCCATGCCTAGAAAAGCCTTATTACTCGGTTTAAATGCCTTTATAATCCCATTATTGAATTTATTTTGAATTTTTTTTAAATTTTTTGATTAAAACATATTGTAATTGATTGTTTGCCTCCGGAAATATGGAGCGAAAGCCATCCATTGTCAAGAAAAGATCATTTATAGTCACTCATGCCTAGAAAAGCCTTATTACTCGGTTTAAATGCCTTTATAATCCCATTATTGAATTTATTTTGAATTGTTTTTACATTTTTTGATTAAAACATATTGTAATTGATTGTTTGCCTCCGGAAATATGGAGCGAAAGCCATCCATTGTCAAGAAAAGATCATTTATAGTCACTAATGCCTAGAAAAGCCTTATTACTCGGTTTAAATGCTTCTATAATCCCATTATTGAATTTATTTTGAATTGTTTTTACATTTTTTGATTAAAACAGATTGTAATTGATTGTTTGCCTCGGGAAACATGGAGCGAAAGCCATCCATTGTCAAGAAAAGATCATTTATAGTCACTCTTGCCTAGAAAAGCCTTATTACTCGGATTAAATGCCTTTATAATCCCATTATTGAATTTGTTTTGAATTTTTTTTAAATTTTTTGATTAAAACATATTGTAATTGGTTGTTTGCCTCGGGAAACATGGAGCAAAACCCATCCATGTCAAGAATAGATCATTTATAGTCACTTATGCCTAGAAAAGCCTTATTACTCGGTTTAAATGCTTTTATAATCCCATTATTGAAGTTATTTTGAATTGTTTTTACATTAAAACAGATTGTAATTGATTGTTGACCTCGGGAAACATGGAGCGAAAGCCATCCATGGTCAAGAAAAGTTCATTGATAGTCACTTATGCCTAGCAAAGCCTTATTACTCGGTTTAAATGCCTTTATAATCCCATTATTGAATTTATTTTGAATTGTTTTTACATTTTTTGATTAAAACAGATTGTAATTGATTGTTTTCCTCGGGAAACATGGAGCGAAAGCCATCCATTGTCAAGAAAAGATCATTTATAGTCACTCATGCCTGGAAAAGCCTTATTACTCGGTTTAAATGCCTTTATAATCCCATTATTGAATTTATTTTGAATTGTTTTTACATTTTTTGATTAAAACAGATTGTAATTGATTGTTTTCCTCGGGAAACATGGAGCGAAAGCCATCCATTGTCAAGAAAAGATCATTTATAGTCACTCATGCCTGGAAAAGCCTTATTACTCGGTTTAAATGCCTTTATAATCCCATTATTGAATTTATTTTGAATTGTTTTTACATTTTTTGATTAAAACATATTGTAATTGATTGTTTGCCTCGGGAAACATGGAGTGAAAACCATCCATTGTCAAGAAAAGATCATTTATAGTCACTCATGCCTAGAAAAGCCTTATTACTCGGTTTAAATGCCTTTATAATCCCATTATTGAATTTTTTTTGAATTTTTTTTACATTTTTTGATTAAAACAGATTGTAATTGATTGTTTACCTCGGGAAACATGGAGCGAAAGCCATCCATAGTCAAGAGAAGTTCATTTATAGTCACTTATGCCTAACAAAGCCTTAATACTCGGTTTAAATGCCTTTATAATCCCATTATTGAATTTATTTTGAATTTTTTTTACATTTTTTGATTAAAACATAATGTAATTGATTGTTTGCCTCGGGAAACTTGGAGCGAAAGCCACCCATTGTCAAGAAAAGTTCATTTATAGTCACTTATGCCTAGCAAAGCCTTATTACTCGGTTTAAATGCCTTTATAATCCCATTATTGAATTTATTTTGAATTCTTTTTACATTTTTTCATTAAAACAGATTCTAAATGATTGTTTGCCTCGGGAAACTTGGAGCGAAAGCCCTCCATTGTCAAGAAAAGATCATTTATAGTCACCCATGCCTAGAAAAGCCTTATTACTCGGTTTAAATGCCTTTATAATCCCATTATTGAATTTATTTTGAATTTTTTTTAAATTTTTTGATTAAAACATATTGTAATTGATTGTTTGCCTCCGGAAATATGGAGCGAAAGCCATCCATTGTCAAGAAAAGATCATTTATAGTCACTCATGCCTAGAAAAGCCTTATTACTCGGTTTAAATGCCTTTATAATCCCATTATTGAATTTATTTTGAATTGTTTTTACATTTTTTGATTAAAACATATTGTAATTGATTGTTTGCCTCCGGAAATATGGAGCGAAAGCCATCCATTGTCAAGAAAAGATCATTTATAGTCACTAATGCCTAGAAAAGCCTTATTACTCGGTTTAAATGCTTCTATAATCCCATTATTGAATTTATTTTGAATTGTTTTTACATTTTTTGATTAAAACAGATTGTAATTGATTGTTTGCCTCGGGAAACATGGAGCGAAAGCCATCCATTGTCAAGAAAAGATCATTTATAGTCACTCTTGCCTAGAAAAGCCTTATTACTCGGATTAAATGCCTTTATAATCCCATTATTGAATTTGTTTTGAATTTTTTTTAAATTTTTTGATTAAAACATATTGTAATTGGTTGTTTGCCTCGGGAAACATGGAGCAAAACCCATCCATGTCAAGAATAGATCATTTATAGTCACTTATGCCTAGAAAAGCCTTATTACTCGGTTTAAATGCTTTTATAATCCCATTATTGAAGTTATTTTGAATTGTTTTTACATTAAAACAGATTGTAATTGATTGTTGACCTCGGGAAACATGGAGCGAAAGCCATCCATGGTCAAGAAAAGTTCATTGATAGTCACTTATGCCTAGCAAAGCCTTATTACTCGGTTTAAATGCCTTTATAATCCCATTATTGAATTTATTTTGAATTGTTTTTACATTTTTTGATTAAAACAGATTGTAATTGATTGTTTTCCTCGGGAAACATGGAGCGAAAGCCATCCATGGTCAAGAAAAGTTCATTGATAGTCACTTATGCCTAGCAAAGCCTTATTACTCGGTTTAAATGCCTTTATAATCCCATTATTGAATTTATTTTGAATTGTTTTTACATTTTTTGATTAAAACAGATTGTAATTGATTGTTTTCCTCGGGAAACATGGAGCGAAAGCCATCCATTGTCAAGAAAAGTTCATTGATAGTCACTTATGCCTAGCAAAGCCTTATTACTCGGTTTAAATGCCTTTATAATCCCATTATTGAATTTTTTTTGAATTTTTTTTACATTTTTTGATTAAAACAGATTGTAATTGATTGTTTACCTCGGGAAACATGGAGCGAAAGCCATCCATAGTCAAGAGAAGTTCATTTATAGTCACTTATGCCTAACAAAGCCTTAATACTCGGTTTAAATGCCTTTATAATCCCATTATTGAATTTATTTTGAATTTTTTTTACATTTTTTGATTAAAACATAATGTAATTGATTGTTTGCCTCGGGAAACTTGGAGCGAAAGCCACCCATTGTCAAGAAAAGTTCATTTATAGTCACTTATGCCTAGCAAAGCCTTATTACTCGGTTTAAATGCCTTTATAATCCCATTATTGAATTTATTTTGAATTCTTTTTACGTTTTTTCATTAAAACAGATTCTAAATGATTGTTTGCCTCGGGAAACTTGGAGCGAAAGCCCTCCATTGTCAAGAAAAGATCATTTATAGTCACTCATGCTGAGAAAAGCCTTATTACTCGGTTTAAATGCCTTTATAATCCCATTATTGAATTTATTTTGAATTGTTTTTATATTTTTTGATTAAAACAGATTGTAATTGATTGTTTGCCGTGGGAAACATGGAGCGTAAGCCATCCACTGTCAAGAAAAGATCATTTATAGTCACTCATGCCTAGAAAAGCCTTATTACTCTGTTTAAATGCCTTTATAATCCCATTATTGAATTTATTTTGAATTGTTTTTAGATTTTTTGATTAAAACAGATTGTAATTGATTGTTTGCCTCGGGAAACATGGAGCGAAAACCATCCATTGTCAAGAAAAGATCATTTATAGTCACTCATGCCTAGAAAAGCCTTATTACTCGGTTTAAATGCCTTTATAATCCCATTATTGAATTTATTTTGAATTTTTTTTACATTTTTTGATTAAAACAGATTGTAATTGATTGTTTGCCTCCGGAAATATGGAGCGAAAGCCATCCATTGTCAAGAAAAGATCATTTATAGTCACTCATGCCTAGAAAAGCCTTATTACTCGGTTTAAATGCTTTTATAATCCCATTATTGAATTTATTTTGAATTATTTTTACATTTTTTGATTAAAACAGATTGTAATTGATTGTTTGCCTCGGGAAACATGGAGCGAAAGCCATCCATTGTCAAGAAAAGATCATTTATAGTCACTCTTGCCTAGAAAAGCCTTATTACTCGGATTAAATGCCTTTATAATCCCATTATTGAATTTGTTTTGAATTTTTTTTAAATTTTTTGATTAAAACATATTGTAATTGGTTGTTTGCCTCGGGAAACATGGAGCAAAACCCATCCATGTCAAGAATAGATCATTTATAGTCACTTATGCCTAGAAAAGCCTTATTACTCGGTTTAAATGCTTTTATAATCCCATTATTGAAGTTATTTTGAATTGTTTTTACATTAAAACAGATTGTAATTGATTGTTGACCTCGGGAAACATGGAGCGAAAGCCATCCATGGTCAAGAAAAGTTCATTGATAGTCACTTATGCCTAGCAAAGCCTTATTACTCGGTTTAAATGCCTTTATAATCCCATTATTGAATTTATTTTGAATTGTTTTTACATTTTTTGATTAAAACAGATTGTAATTGATTGTTTTCCTCGGGAAACATGGAGCGAAAGCCATCCATTGTCAAGAAAAGATCATTTATAGTCACTCATGCCTGGAAAAGCCTTATTACTCGGTTTAAATGCCTTTATAATCCCATTATTGAATTTATTTTGAATTGTTTTTACATTTTTTGATTAAAACAGATTGTAATTGATTGTTTTCCTCGGGAAACATGGAGCGAAAGCCATCCATTGTCAAGAAAAGATCATTTATAGTCACTCATGCTTGGAAAAGCCTTATTACTCGGTTTAAATGCCTTTATAATCCCATTATTGAATTTATTTTGAATTGTTTTTACATTTTTTGATTAAAACATATTGTAATTGATTGTTTGCCTCGGGAAACATGGAGTGAAAACCATCCATTGTCAAGAAAAGATCATTTATAGTCACTCATGCCTAGAAAAGCCTTATTACTCGGTTTAAATGCCTTTATAATCCCATTATTGAATTTTTTTTGAATTTTTTTTACATTTTTTGATTAAAACAGATTGTAATTGATTGTTTACCTCGGGAAACATGGAGCGAAAGCCATCCATAGTCAAGAGAAGTTCATTTATAGTCACTTATGCCTAACAAAGCCTTAATACTCGGTTTAAATGCCTTTATAATCCCATTATTGAATTTATTTTGAATTTTTTTTACATTTTTTGATTAAAACATAATGTAATTGATTGTTTGCCTCGGGAAACTTGGAGCGAAAGCCACCCATTGTCAAGAAAAGTTCATTTATAGTCACTTATGCCTAGCAAAGCCTTATTACTCGGTTTAAATGCCTTTATAATCCCATTATTGAATTTATTTTGAATTCTTTTTACATTTTTTCATTAAAACAGATTCTAAATGATTGTTTGCCTCGGGAAACTTGGAGCGAAAGCCCTCCATTGTCAAGAAAAGATCATTTATAGTCACCCATGCCTAGAAAAGCCTTATTACTCGGTTTAAATGCCTTTATAATCCCATTATTGAATTTATTTTGAATTTTTTTTAAATTTTTTGATTAAAACATATTGTAATTGATTGTTTGCCTCCGGAAATATGGAGCGAAAGCCATCCATTGTCAAGAAAAGATCATTTATAGTCACTCATGCCTAGAAAAGCCTTATTACTCGGTTTAAATGCCTTTATAATCCCATTATTGAATTTATTTTGAATTGTTTTTACATTTTTTGATTAAAACATATTGTAATTGATTGTTTGCCTCCGGAAATATGGAGCGAAAGCCATCCATTGTCAAGAAAAGATCATTTATAGTCACTAATGCCTAGAAAAGCCTTATTACTCGGTTTAAATGCTTCTATAATCCCATTATTGAATTTATTTTGAATTGTTTTTACATTTTTTGATTAAAACAGATTGTAATTGATTGTTTGCCTCGGGAAACATGGAGCGAAAGCCATCCATTGTCAAGAAAAGATCATTTATAGTCACTCTTGCCTAGAAAAGCCTTATTACTCGGATTAAATGCCTTTATAATCCCATTATTGAATTTGTTTTGAATTTTTTTTTAAATTTTTTGATTAAAACATATTGTAATTGGTTGTTTGCCTCGGGAAACATGGAGCAAAACCCATCCATGTCAAGAATAGATCATTTATAGTCACTTATGCCTAGAAAAGCCTTATTACTCGGTTTAAATGCTTTTATAATCCCATTATTGAAGTTATTTTGAATTGTTTTTACATTAAAACAGATTGTAATTGATTGTTGACCTCGGGAAACATGGAGCGAAAGCCATCCATAGTCAAGAAAAGTTCATTGATAGTCACTTATGCCTAGCAAAGCCTTATTACTCGGTTTAAATGCCTTTATAATCCCATTATTGAATTTATTTTGAATTGTTTTTACATTTTTTGATTAAAACAGATTGTAATTGATTGTTTTCCTCGGGAAACATGGAGCGAAAGCCATCCATTGTCAAGAAAAGATCATTTATAGTCACTCATGCCTGGAAAAGCCTTATTACTCGGTTTAAATGCCTTTATAATCCCATTATTGAATTTATTTTGAATTGTTTTTACATTTTTTGATTAAAACATATTGTAATTGATTGTTTGCCTCGGGAAACATGGAGTGAAAACCATCCATTGTCAAGAAAAGATCATTTATAGTCACTCATGCCTAGAAAAGCCTTATTACTCGGTTTAAATGCCTTTATAATCCCATTATTGAATTTATTTTTAATTTTCTTTACATTTTTTGATTAAAACATATTGTAATTGGTTGTTTGCCTCGGGAAACATGGAGCAAAACCCATCCATGTCAAGAATAGATCATTTATAGTCACTTATGCCTAGAAAAGCCTTATTACTCGGTTTAAATGCTTTTATAATCCCATTATTGAAGTTATTTTGAATTGTTTTTACATTAAAACAGATTGTAATTGATTGTTGACCTCGGGAAACATGGAGCGAAAGCCATCCATAGTCAAGAAAAGTTCATTGATAGTCACTTATGCCTAGCAAAGCCTTATTACTCGGTTTAAATGCCTTTATAATCCCATTATTGAATTTATTTTGAATTGTTTTTACATTTTTTGATTAAAACAGATTGTAATTGATTGTTTTCCTCGGGAAACATGGAGCGAAAGCCATCCATTGTCAAGAAAAGATCATTTATAGTCACTCATGCCTAGAAAAGCCTTATTACTCGGTTTAAATGCCTTTATAATCCCATTATTGAATTTATTTTGAATTGTTTTTACATTTTTTGATTAAAACATATTGTAATTGATTGTTTGCCTCGGGAAACATGGAGTGAAAACCATCCATTGTCAAGAAAAGATCATTTATAGTCACTCATGCCTAGAAAAGCCTTATTACTCGGTTTAAATGCCTTTATAATCCCATTATTGAATTTATTTTGAATTTTTTTTACATTTTTTGATTAAAACATATTGTAATTGATTGTTTGCCTCCGGAAATATGGAGCGAAAACCATCCATTGTCAAGAAAAGATCATTTATAGTCACTCATGCCTAGAAAAGCCTTATTACTCGGTTTAAATGCTTTTATAATCCCATTATTGAATTTATTTTGAATTGTTTTTACATTTTTTGATTAAAACAGATTGTAATTGATTGTTTGCCTCGGGAAACATGGAGCGAAAGCCATCCATTGTCAAGAAAAGATCATTTATAGTCACTCATGCCTAGAAAAGCCTTATTACTCGGTTTAAATGCCTTTATAATCCCATTATTGAATTTGTTTTGAATTTTTTTTAAATTTTTTGATTAAAACATATTGTAATTGATTGTTTGCCTCGGGAAACATGGAGCAAAACCCATCCATGTCAAGAATAGATCATTTATAGTCACTTATGCCTAGAAAAGCCTTATTACTCGGTTTAAATGCCTTTATAATCCCATTATTCAATGTATTTTCAATTGTTTTTAGATTTTTTGATTAAAACAGATTGTAATTGATTGTTTGCCTCGGGAAACATGGAGTGAAAACCATCCATTGTCAAGAAAAGATCATTTATAGTCACTCATGCCTAGAAAAGCCTTATTACTCGATTTAAATGCCTTTATAATCCCATTATTGAATTTATTTTGAATTTTTTTTACATTTTTTGATTAAAACATATTGTAATTGATTGTTTGCCTCCGGAAATATGGAGCGAAAGCCATCCATTGTCAAGAAAAGATCATTTATAGTCACTAATGCCTAGAAAAGCCTTATTACTCGATTTAAATGCTTTTATAATCCCATTATTGAATTTATTTTGAATTGTGTTTACATTTTTTGATTAAAACAGATTGTAATTGATTGTTTGCCTCGGGAAACATGGAGCGAAAGCCATCCATTGTCAAGAAAAGATCATTTATAGTCACTCATGCCTAGAAAAGCCTTATTACTCGGTTTAAATGCCTTTATAATCCCATTATTGAATTTGTTTTGAATTTTTTTTAAATTTTTTGATTAAAACATATTGTAATTGATTGTTTGCCTCGGGAAACATGGAGCAAAACCCATCCATGTCAAGAATAGATCATTTATAGTCACTTATGCCTAGAAAAGCCTTATTACTCGGTTTAAATGCTTTTATAATCCCATTATTGAAGTTATTTTGAATTGTTTTTACATTTTACGATTAAAACAGATTGTAATTGATTGTTGACCTCGGGAAACATGGAGCGAAAGCCATCCATAGTCAAGAAAAGTTCATTGATAGTCACTTATGCCTAGCAAAGCCTTATTACTCGGTTTAAATGCCTTTATAATCCCATTATTGAATTTATTTTGAATTGTTTTTACATTTTTTGATTAAAACAGATTGTAATTGATTGTTTTCCTCGGGAAACATGGAGCGAAAGCCATCCATTGTCAAGAAAAGATCATTTATAGTCACTCATGCCTAGAAAAGCCTTATTACTCGGTTTAAATGCCTTTATAATCCCATTATTGAATTTGTTTTGAATTTTTTTTAAATTTTTTGTTTAAAACATATTGTAATTGATTGTTTGCCTCGGGAAACATGGAGCAAAACCCATCCATTGTCAAGAATAGATCATTTATAGTCACTTATGCCTAGAAAAGCCTTATTACTCGGTTTAAATGCTTTTATAATCCCATTATTGAAGTTATTTTGAATTGTTTTTACATTTTATGATTAAAACATATTGTAATTGATTGTTTGCCTCTGGAAACATGGAGTGAAAGCAATTCATTGTCAAGAAAAGATCATTTATAGTCTCTCATGCCTAGAAAAGCCTTATTACTTAATTTAAATGCTTTTATAATCCCATTATTGAATTTATTTTGAATTGTTTTTACATTTTTGATTAAAACAGATTGTAATTGATTGTTTGCCTCGTCAAAAATGGAGCGAAAGCCATCCATTGTCAAGAAAAGATCATTTATAGTCCCTCATGCCTAGAAAAGCCTTATTACTCGGTTTAAATGCCTTTATAATCCCATTATTGAATTTATTTTGAATTATTTTTACATTTTTTGATTAAAACAGATTGTAATTGATTGTTTGCCTCGGGAAACATGGAGCGAAAGCCATCCATTGTCAAGAAAAGATCATTTATAGCCACTCATGCCTAGAAAAGCCTTATTACTCGGTTTAAATGCCTTTATAATCCCATGATTGAATGTATTTTGAATTGTTTTTACATTTTTTGATTAAAACAGATTGTAATTGATTGTTTGCCTCGGGAAACATGTAGCGAAAACCATCCATTGTCAAGAAAAGATCATTTATAGTCACTCATGCCTAGAAAAGCCTTATTACTCGGTTTAAATGCCTTTATAATCCCATTATTGAATTTTTTTTGAATTTTTTTTACATTTTTTGATTAAAACAGATTGTAATTGATTGTTTACCTCGGGAAACATGGAGCGAAAGCCATCCATAGTCAAGAAAAGTTCATTTATAGTCACTTATGCCTAGCAAAGCCTTAATACTCGGTTTAAATGCCTTTATAATCCCATTATTGAATTTATTTTGAATTTTTTTTACATTTTTTGATTAAAACATAATGTAATTGATTGTTTGCCTCGGGAAACTTGGAGCGAAAGCCACCCATTGTCAAGAAAAGTTCATTTATAGTCACTTATGCCTAGCAAAGCCTTATTACTCGGTTTAAATGCCTTTATAATCCCATTATTGAATTTATTTTGAATTCTTTTTACATTTTTTCATTAAAACAGATTCTAAATGATTGTTTGCCTCGGGAAACTTGGAGCGAAAGCCCTCCATTGTCAGGAAAAGATCATTTATAGTCACTCATGCTGAGAAAAGCCTTATTACTCGGTTAAAATGCCTTTATAATCCCATTATTGAATTTATTTTGAATTGTTTTTATATTTTTTGATTAAAACAGATTGTAATTGATTGTTTGCCGTGGGAAACATGGAGCGTAAGCCATCCACTGTCAAGAAAAGATCATTTATAGTCACTCATGCCTAGAAAAGCCTTATTACTCGGTTTAAATGCATTTATAATCCCATTATTGAATTTATTTTGAATTGTTTTTAGATTTTTTGATTAAAACAGATTGTAATTGATTGTTTGCCTCGGGAAACATGGAGCGAAAACCATCCATTGTCAAGAAAAGATCATTTATAGTCACTCATGCCTAGAAAAGCCTTATTACTCGGTTTAAATGCCTTTATAATCCCATTATTGAATTTATTTTGAATTTTTTTTACATTTTTTGATTAAAACATATTGTAATTGATTGTTTGCCTCCGGAAATATGGAGCGAAAGCCATCCATTGTCAAGAAAAGATCATTTATAGTCACTCATGCCTAGAAAAGCCTTATTACTCGGTTTAAATGCTTTTATAATCCCATTATTGAATTTATTTTGAATTGTTTTTACATTTTTTGATTAAAACAGATTGTAATTGATTGTTTGCCTCGGGAAACATGGAGCGAAAGCCATCCATTGTCAAGAAAAGATCATTTATAGTCACTCATGCCTAGAAAAGCCTTATTACTCGGTTTAAATGCCTTTATAATCCCATTATTGAATTTGTTTTGAATTTTTTCTAAATTTTTTGATTAAAACATATTGTAATTGATTTTTTGCCTCGGGAAACATGGAGCAAAACCCATCCATTGTCAAGAATAGATCATTTATAGTCACTTATGCCTAGAAAAGCCTTATTACTCGGTTTAAATGCTTTTATAATCCCATTATTGAAGTTATTTTGAATTGTTTTTACATTTTATGTTTAAAACAGATTGTAATTGATTGTTTACCTCGGGAAACATGGAGCGAAAGCCATCCATAGTCAAGAAAAGTTCATTTATAGTCACTTATGCCTAGAAAAGCCTTATTACTCGGTTTAAATGCTTTTATAATCCCATTATTGATGTTATTTTGAATTGTTTTTACATTTTATGATTAAAAAAGATTGTAATGGATTGTTTACCTCCGGAAATATGGAGTGAAAGCCATCCATGGTCAAGAAAAGTTCATTTATAGTCACTCATGCCTAGAAAAGCCTTATTACTCGGTTTAAATGCCTTTATAATCCCATTATCAAATTTATTTTGAATTTTTTTTACATTTTTTGATTAAAACAGATTGTAATTGATTGTTTGCCTCGAGAAACTTGGAGCAAAAGCCATCCATTGTCAAGAAAAGATCATTTATAGTCACTCATGCCTAGAAAAGCCTTATTACTCGGTTTAAATGCTTTTATAATCCCATTATTGAATTTATTTTGAATTGTTTTTACATTTTTTGATTAAAACATATTGTAATTGATTGTTTGCCTCGGGAAACATGGAGCGCAAGCCATCCATTGTCAAGAAAAGATTATTTATAGTCACTCATGCCTAGAAAAGCCTTATTACTTAGTTTAAATGCTTTTATAATCCCATTATTGAATTTATTTTGAATTGTTTTTACATTTTTTGATTAAAACAGATTGTAATTGATTGTTTGCCTCGGGAAACATGGAGCGAAAGCCATCCATTGTCATGAAAAGTTCATTTATAGTCACTCATGCCTAGAAAATCCTTAATATTCGTTTTAAATGCTTTTATAATCCCATAATTGAATTTAATTTGAATCTTTTTAAATTTTTTGATTAAAACAGATTCTAATTGATTGTTTGCCTCGGGAAACGTGGAGTGATAGCCATCCATTGTCAAGAAAAGATCATTTATAGTCACTCATGCCTAGAAAAGCCTTATTACTTGGTTTAAATGCCTTTATAATCCCATTATTGAATTTGTTTTGAATTTTTTTTAAATTTTTTGATTAAAACATATTGTAATTGATTGTTTGCCTCGGGAAACATGGAGCAAAACCCATCCATGTCAAGAATAGATCATTTATAGTCACTTATGCCTAGAAAAGCCTTATTACTCGGTTTAAATGCTTTTATAATCCCATTATTGAAGTTCTTTTGAATTGTTTTTACATTTTACGATTAAAACAGATTGTAATTGATTGTTAACCTCGGGAAACATGGAGCGAAAGCCATCCATAGTCAAGAAAAGTTCATTGATAGTCACTTATGCCTAGCAAAGCCTTATTACTCGGTTTAAATGCCTTTATAATCCCATTATTGAATTTATTTTGAATTGTTTTTACATTTTTTGAATAAAACAGATTGTAATTGATTGTTTTCCTCAGGAAACATGGAGAGAAAGCCATCCATTGTCAAGAAAAGATCATTTATTGTCACTCATGCCTAGAAAAGCCTTATTACTCGGTTTAAATGCCTTTATAATCCCATTATTGAATTTATTTTGAATTGTTTTTACATTTTTTGATTAAAACATATTGTAATTGATTGTTTGCCTCGGGAAACATGGAGTGAAAACCATCCATTGTCAAGAAAAGATCATTTATAGTCACTCATGCCTAGAAAAGCCTTATTACTCGGTTTAAATGCCTTTATAATCCCATTATTGAATTTATTTTGAATTTTTTTTACATTTTTTGATTAAAACATATTGTAATTGATTGTTTGCCTCCGGAAATATGGAGCGAAAGCCATCCATTGTCAAGAAAAGATCATTTATAGTCACTCATGCCTAGAAAAGCCTTATTACTCGGTTTAAATGCTTTTATAATCCCATTATTGAATTTATTTTGAATTGTTTTTACATTTTTTGATTAAAACAGATTGTAATTGATTGTTTGCCTCGGGAAACATGGAGCGAAAGCCATCCATTGTCAAGAAAAGATCATTTATAGTCACTCATGCCTAGAAAAGCCTTATTACTCGGTTTAAATGCCTTTATAATCCCATTATTGAATTTGTTTTGAATTTTTTTTAAATTTTTTGATTAAAACATATTGTAATTGATTGTTTGCCTCGGGAAACATGGAGCAAAACCCATCCATGTCAAGAATAGATCATTTATAGTCACTGATGCCTAGAAAAGCCTTATTACTCGGTTTAAATGCCTTTATAATCCCATTATTGAATGTATTTTGAATTGTTTTTAGATTTTTTGATTAAAACAGATTGTAATTGATTGTTTGCCTCGGGAAACATGGAGTGAAAACCATCCATTGTCAAGAAAAGATCATTTATAGTCACTCATGCCTAGAAAAGCCTTATTACTCGGTTTAAATGCCTTTATAATCCCATTATTGAATTTATTTTGAATTTTTTATACATTTTTTGATTAAAACATATTGTAATTGATTGTTTGCCTCCGGAAATATGGAGCGAAAGCCATCCATTGTCAAGAAAAGATCATTTATAGTCACTCATGCCTAGAAAAGCCTTATTACTCGGTTTAAATGCTTTTATAATCCCATTATTGAATTTATTTTGAATTGTTTTTACATTTTTTGATTAAAACAGATTGTAATTGATTGTTTGCCTCGGGAAACATGGAGCGAAAGCCATCCATTGTCAAGAAAAGATCATTTATAGTCACTCATGCCTAGAAAAGCCTTATTACTCGGTTTAAATGCCTTTATAATCCCATTATTGAATTTGTTTTGAATTTTTTTTAAATTTTTTGATTAAAACATATTGTAATTGATTGTTTGCCTCGGGAAACATGGAGCAAAACCCATCCATGTCAAGAATAGATCATTTATAGTCACTTATGCCTAGAAAAGCCTTATTACTCGGTTTAAATGCTTTTATAATCCCATTATTGAAGTTATTTTGAATTGTTTTTACATTTTACGATTAAAACAGATTGTAATTGATTGTTGACCTCGGGAAACATGGAGCGAAAGCCATCCATAGTCAAGAAAAGTTCATTGATAGTCACTTATGCCTAGCAAAGCCTTATTACTCGGTTTAAATGCCTTTATAATCCCATTATTGAATTTATTTTGAATTGTTTTTACATTTTTTGATTAAAACAGATTGTAATTGATTGTTTTCCTCGGGAAACATGGAGCGAAAGCCATCCATTGTCAAGAAAAGATCATTTATAGTCACTCATGCCTAGAAAAGCCTTATTACTCGGTTTAAATGCCTTTATAATCCCATTATTGAATTTGTTTTGAATTTTTTTTAAATTTTTTGTTTAAAACATATTGTAATTGATTGTTTGCCTCGGAAAACATGGAGCAAAACCCATCCATTGTCAAGAATAGATCATTTATAGTCACTTATGCCTAGAAAAGCCTTATTACTCGGTTTAAATGCTTTTATAATCCCATTATTGAAGTTATTTTGAATTGTTTTTACATTTTATGATTAAAACAGATTGTAATTGATTGTTTGCCTCGGGAAACATGGAGTGAAAGCAATTCATTGTCAAGAAAAGATCATTTATAGTCTCTCATGCCTAGAAAAGCCTTATTACTTAATTTAAATGCTTTTATAATCCCATTATTGAATTTATTTTGAATTGTTTTTACATTTTGATTAAAACAGATTGTAATTGATTGTTTGCCTCGTGAAAAATGGAGCGAAAGCCATCCATTGTCAAGAAAAGATCATTTATAGTCCCTCATGCCTAGAAAAGCCTTATTACTCGGTTTAAATGCCTTTATAATCCCATTATTGAATTTATTTTGAATTGTTTTTACGTTTTTTGATTAAAACAGATTGTAATTGATTGTTTGCCTCGGGAAACATGGAGCGAAAGCCATCCATTGTCAAGAAAAGATCATTTATAGCCACTCATGCCTAGAAAAGCCTTATTACTCGGTTTAAATGCCTTTTATAATCCCATTATTGAATGTATTTTGAATTGTTTTTATATTTTTTGATTAAAACAGAGTGTAATTGATTGTTTGCCTCGGGAAACATGTAGCGAAAACTATCCATTGTCAAGAAAAGATCATTTATAGTCACTCATGCCTAGAAAAGCCTTATTACTCGGTTTAAATGCCTTTATAATCCCATTATTGAATTTTTTTTGAATTTTTTTTACATTTTTTGATTAAAACAGATTGTAATTGATTGTTTACCTCGGGAAACATGGAGCGAAAGCCATCCATAGTCAAGAAAAGTTCATTTATAGTCACTTATGCCTAACAAAGCCTTAATACTCGGTTTAAATGCCTTTATAATCCCATTATTGAATTTATTTTGAATTTTTTTTACATTTTTTGATTAAAACATAATGTAATTGATTGTTTGCCTCGGGAAACTTGGAGCGAAAGCCACCCATTGTCAAGAAAAGTTCATTTATAGTCACTTATGCCTAGCAAAGCCTTATTACTCGGTTTAAATGCCTTTATAATCCCATTATTGAATTTATTTTGAATTCTTTTTACATTTTTTCATTAAAACAGATTCTAAATGATTGTTTGCCTCGGGAAACTTGGAGCGAAAGCCCTCCATTGTCAAGAAAAGATCATTTATAGTCACTCATGCTGAGAAAAGCCTTATTACTCGGTTTAAATGCCTTTATAATCCCATTATTGAATTTATTTTGAATTGTTTTTATATTTTTTGATTAAAACAGATTGTAATTGATTGTTTGCCGTGGGAAACATGGAGCGTAAGCCATCCACTGTCAAGAAAAGATCATTTATTGTCACTCATGCCTAGAAAAGCCTTATTACTCGGTTTAAATGCCTTTATAATCCCATTATTGAATTTATTTTGAATTGTTTTTAGATTTTTTGATTAAAACAGATTGTAATTGATTGTTTGCCTCGGGAAACATGGAGCGAAAACCATCCATTGTCAAGAAAAGATCATTTATAGTCACTCATGCCTAGAAAAGCCTTATTACTCGGTTTAAATGCCTTTATAATCCCATTATTTAATTTATTTTGAATTTTTTTTACATTTTTTGATTAAAACATATTGTAATTGATTGTTTACCTCGGGAAACATGGAGCGAAAGCCATCCATAGTCAAGAAAAGTTCATTTATAGTCACTTATACCTAGAAAAGCCTTATTACTCGGTTTAAATGCTTTTATAATCCCATTATTGAAGTTATTTTGAATTGTTTTTACATTTTATGATTAAAACAGATTGTAATGGATTGTTTACCTCTGGAAATATGGAGCGAAAGCCATCCATGGTCAAGAAAAGTTCATTTATAGTCACTCATGCCTAGAAAAGCCTTATTACTCGGTTTAAATGCCTTTATAATCCCATTATCAAATTTATTTTGAATTTTTTTTACATTTTTTGATTAAAACAGATTGTAATTGATTGTTTGCCTCGGGAAACTTGGAGCTAAAGCCATCCATTGTCAAGAAAAGATCATTTATAGTCACTCATGCCTAGAAAAGCCTTATTACTCGGTTTAAATGCTTTTATAATCCCATTATTGAATTTATTTTGAATTGTTTTTACATTTTTTGATTAAAACAGATTGTAATTGATTGTTTGCCTCGGGAAACATGGAGCGAAAGCCATCCATTGTCAAGAAAAGATTATTTATAGTTACTCATGCCTAGAAAAGCCTTATTACTTAGTTTAAATGCTTTTATAATCCCATTATTGAATTTATTTTGAATTCTTTTTACATTTTTTGATTAAAACAGATTGTAATTGATTGTTTGCCTCGGGAAACATGGAGCGAAAGCCATCCATCGTCATGAAAAGTTCATTTATAGTCACTCATGCCTAGAAAATCCTTAATATTCGTTTTAAATGCTTTTATAATCCCATAATTGAATTTAATTTGAATCTTTTTAAATTTTTTGATTAAAACAGATTCTAATTGATTGTTTGCCTCGGGAAACGTGGAGTGATAGCCATCCATTGTCAAGAAAAGATCATTTATAGTCACTCATGCCTAGAAAAGCCTTATTACTCGGTTTAAATGCCTTTATAATCCCATTATTGAATTTATTTTGAATTGTTTTTAGATTTTTTGATCAAAACAGATTGTAATTGATTGTTTGCCTCGGGAAACATGGAGCGAAAACCATCCATTGTCAAGAAAAGATCATTTATAGTCACTCATGCCTAGAAAAGCCTTACTACTCGGTTTAAATGCCTTTATAATCCCATTATTGAATTTATTTTGAATTGTTTTTAGATTTTTTGATTAAAACAGATTGTAATTGATTGTTTGCCTCGGGAAACATGGAGCGAAAACCATCCATTGTCAAGAAAAGATCATTTATAGTCACTCATGCCTAGAAAAGCCTTATTACTCGGTTTAAATGCCTTTATAATCCCATTATTGAATTTATTTTGAATTGTTTTTACATTTTTTGATTAAAACAGATTGTAATTGATTGTTTGCCTCGGGAAACATGGAGCGAAAGCCATCCATTGTCAAGAAAATATCATTTATAGTCACTTATGCCTAGAAAAGCCTTATTACTCGGTTTAAATGCCTTTATAATCCCATTATTGAATTTATTTTGAATTTTTTTTACATTTTTTGATTAAAACATATTGTAATTGATTGTTTGCCTCCGGAAATATGGAGCGAAAGCCATCCATTGTCAAGAAAAGATTATTTATAGTCACTCATGCCTAGAAAAGCCTTATTACTCGGTTTAAATGCTTTTATAATCCCATTATTGAATTTATTTTGAATTGTTTTTACATTTTTTGATTAAAACAGATTGTAATTGATTGTTTGCCTCGGGAAACATGGAGCGAAAGCCATCCATTGTCAAGAAAAGATCATTTATAGTCACTCATGCCTAGAAAAGCCTTATTACTCGGTTTAAATGCTTTTATAATCACATTATTGAATTTATTTTGAATTGTTTTTACATTTTTTGATTAAAACAGATTGTAATTGATTGTTTGCCTCGGGAAACATGGAGCGAAAGCCATCCATTGTCAAGAAAAGATCATTTATAGTCACTCATGCCTAGAAAAGCCTTATTACTCGGTTTAAATGCCTTTATAATCCCATTATTGAATTTGTTTTGAATTTTTTTTAAATTTTTTGATTAAAACATATTGTAATTGATTGTTTGCCTCGGGAAACATGGAGCAAAACCCATCCATGTCAAGAATAGATCATTTATAGTCACTTATGCCTAGAAAAGCCTTATTACTCGGTTTAAATGCTTTTATAATCCCATTATTGAAGTTATTTTGAATTGTTTTTACATTTTACGATTAAAACAGATTGTAATTGATTGTTGACCTCGGGAAACATGGAGCGAAAGCCATCCATAGTCAAGAAAAGTTCATTGATAGTCACCTATGCCTAGCAAAGCCTTATTACTCGGTTTAAATGCCTTTATAATCCCATTATTGAATTTATTTTGAATTGTTTTTACATTTTTTGATTAAAACAGATTGTAATTGATTGTTTTCCTCGGGAAACATGGAGCGAAAGCCATCCATTGTCAAGAAAAGATCATTTATAGTCACTCATGCCTAGAAAAGCCTTATTACTCGGTTTAAATGCCTTTATAATCCCATTATTGAATTTGTTTTGAATTTTTTTTAAATTTTTTGTTTAAAACATATTGTAATTGATTGTTTGCCTCGGGAAACATGGAGCAAAGCCCATCCATTGTCAAGAATAGATCATTTATAGTCACTTATGCCTAGAAAAGCCTTATTACTCGGTTTAAATGCTTTTATAATCCCATTATTGAAGTTATTTTGAATTGTTTTTACATTTTATGATTAAAACAGATTGTAATTGATTGTTTGCATCGGGAAACATGGAGTGAAAGCAATTCATTGTCAAGAAAAGATCATTTATAGTCTCTCATGCCTAGAAAAGCCTTATTACTTAATTTAAATGCTTTTATAATCCCATTATTAAATTTATTTTGAATTGTTTTTACATTTTTGATTAAAACAGATTGTAATTGATTGTTTGCCTCGTGAAAAATGGAGCGAAAGCCATCCATTGTCAAGAAAAGATCATTTATAGTCCCTCATGCCTAGAAAACCCTTATTACTCGGTTTAAATGCCTTTATAATCCCATTATTGAATTTATTTTGAATTGTTTTTACATTTTTTGATTAAAACAGATTGTAATTGATTATTTGCCTCGGGAAACATGGAGCGAAAGCCATCCATTGTCAAGAAAAGATCATTTATAGCCACTCATGCCTAGAAAAGCCTTATTACTCGGTTTAAATGCCTTTATAATCCCATTATTGAATGTATTTTGAATTGTTTTTACATTTTTTGATTAAAACAGATTGTAATTGATTGTTTGCCTCGGGAAACATGTAGCGAAAACCATCCATTGTTAAGAAAAGATCATTTATAGTCACTCATGCCTAGAAAAGCCTTATTACTCGGTTTAAATGCCTTTATAATCCCATTATTGAATTGTTTTTGAATTTTTTTTACATTTTTTGATTAAAACAGATTGTAATTGATTGTTTACCTCGGGAAACATGGAGCGAAAGCCATCCATAGTCAAGAAAAGTTCATTTATAGTCACTTATGCCTAGCAAAGCCTTAATACTCGGTTTAAATGCCTTTATAATCCCATTATTGAATTTATTTTGAATTTTTTTTACATTTTTTGATTAAAACATAATGTAATTGATTGTTTGCCTCGGGAAACTTGGAGCGAAAGCCACCCATTGTCAAGAAAAGTTCATTTATAGTCACTTATGCCTAGCAAAGCCTTATTACTCGGTTTAAATGCCTTTATAATCCCATTATTGAATTTATTTTGAATCTGTTTACATTTTTTCATTAAAACAGATTCTAAATGATTGTTTGCCTCGGGAAACTTGGAGCGAAAGCCCTCCATTGTCAAGAAAAGATCATTTATAGTCACTCATGCTGAGAAAAGCCTTATTACTCGGTTTAAATGCCTTTATAATCCCATTATTGAATTTATTTTGAATTGTTTTTATAGTTTTTGATTAAAACAGATTGTAATTGATTGTTTGCCGTGGGAAACATGGAGCGTAAGCCATCCACTGTCAAGAAAAGATCATTTATAGTCACTCATGCCTAGAAAAGCCTTATTACTCGGTTTAAATGCCATTATAATCCCATTATTGAATTTATTTTGAATTGTTTTTAGATTTTTTGATTAAAACAGATTGTAATTGATTGTTTGCCTCGGGAAACATGGAGCGAAAACCATCCATTGTCAAGAAAAGATCATTTATAGTCACTCATGCCTAGAAAAGCCTTATTACTCGGTTTAAATGCCTTTATAATCCCATTGTTGAATTTATTTTGAATTTTTTTTACATTTTTTGATTAAAACATATTGTAATTGATTGTTTGCCTCCGGAAATATGGAGCGAAAGCCATCCATTGTCAAGAAAAGATCATTTATAGTCACTCATGCCTAGAAAAGCCTTATTACTCGGTTTAAATGCTTTTATAATCCCATTATTGAATTTATTTTGAATTGTTTTTACATTTTTTGATTAAAACAGATTGTAATTGATTGTTTGCCTCGGGAAACATGGAGCGAAAGCCATCCATTGTCAAGAAAAGATCATTTATAGTCACTCATGCCTAGAAAAGCCTTATTACTCGGTTTAAATGCCTTTATAATCCCATTATTGAATTTGTTTTGAATTTTTTTTAAATTTTTTGATTAAAACATATTGTAATTGATTGTTTGCCTCGGGAAACATGGAGCAAAACCCATCCATTGTCAAGAATAGATCATTTATAGTCACTTATGCCTAGAAAAGCCTTATTACTCGGTTTAAATGCTTTTATAATCCCATTATTGAAGTTATTTTGAATTGTTTTTACATTTTATGATTAAAACAGATTGTAATTGATTGTTTACCTCGGGAAACATGGAGCGAAAGCCATCCATAGTCAAGAAAAGTTCATTTATAGTCACTCATGCCTAGAAAAGCCTTATTACTCGGTTTAAATGCCTTTATAATCCCATTATCAAATTTATTTTGAATTTTTTTTACATTTTTTGATTAAAACAGATTGTAATTGATTGTTTGCCTCGGGAAACTTGGAGCTAAAGCCATCCATTGTCAAGAAAAGATCATTTATAGTCACTCATGCCTAGAAAAGCCTTATTACTCGGTTTAAATGCTTTTATAATCCCATTATTGAATTTATTTTGAATTGTTTTTACATTTTTTGATTAAAACAGATTGTAATTGATTGTTTTCCTCGGGAAACATGGAGCGAAAGCCATCCATGGTCAAGAAAAGTTCATTTATAGTCACTCATGCCTAGAAAAGCCTTATTACTCGGTTTAAATGCCTTTATAATCCCATTATCAAATTTATTTTGAATTTTTTTTACATTTTTTGATTAAAACAGATTGTAATTGATTGTTTGCCTCGGGAAACTTGGAGCTAAAGCCATCCATTGTCAAGAAAAGATCATTTATAGTCACTCATGCCTAGAAAAGCCTTATTACTCGGTTTAAATGCTTTTATAATCCCATTATTGAATTTATTTTGAATTGTTTTTACATTTTTTGATTAAAACAGATTGTAATTGATTGTTTGCCTCGGGAAACATGGAGCGAAAGCCATCCATTGTCAAGAAAAGATTATTTATAGTCACTCATGCCTAGAAAAGCCTTATTACTTAGTTTAAATGCTTTTATAATCCCATTATTGAATTTATTTTGAATTCTTTTTACATTTTTTGATTAAAACAGATTGTAATTGATTGTTTGCCTCGGGAAACATGGAGCGAAAGCCATCCATCGTCATGAAAAGTTCATTTATAGTCACTCATGCCTAGAAAATCCTTAATATTCGTTTTAAATGCTTTTATAATCCCATAATTGAATTTAATTTGAATCTTTTTAAATTTTTTGATTAAAACAGATTCTAATTGATTTTTTGCCTCGGGAAACGTGGAGTGATAGCCATCCATTGTCAAGAAAAGATCATTTATAGTCACTCATGCCTAGAAAATCCTTATTACTCGGTTTCAATGCCTTTATAATCCCATTATTGAATTTATTTTGAATTGTTTTTAGATTTTTTGATTAAAACAGATTGTAATTGATTGTTTGCCTCGAGAAACATGGAGCGAAAACCATCCATTGTCAAGAAAAGATCATTTATAGTCACTCATGCCTAGAAAAGCCTTATTACTCGGTTTAAATGCCTTTATAATCCCATTATTGAATTTATTTTGAATTGTTTTCAGATTTTTTGATTAAAACAGATTGTAATTGATTGTTTGCCTCGGGAAACATGGAGCGAAAACCATCCATTGTCAAGAAAAGATCATTTATAGTCACTCATGCCTAGAAAAGCCTTATTACTCGGTTTAAATGCCTTTATAATCCCATTATTGAATTTATTTTGAATTGTTTTTACATTTTTTGATTAAAACATATTGTAATTGATTGTTTGCCTCGGGAAACATGGAGCGAAAGCCATCCATTGTCAAGAAAAGATCATTTATAGTCACTCATGCCTAGAAAAGCCTTATTACTCGGTTTAAATGCTTTTATAATCCCATTATTGAATTTATTTTGAATTGTTTTTACATTTTTTGATTAAAACAGATTGTAATTGATTGTTTTCCTCGGGAAACATGGAGCGAAAGCCATCCATGGTCAAGAAAAGTTCATTTATAGTCACTCATGCCTAGAAAAGCCTTATTACTCGGTTTAAATGCCTTTATAATCCCATTATCAAATTTATTTTGAATTTTTTTTACATTTTTTGATTAAAACAGATTGTAATTGATTGTTTGCCTCGGGAAACTTGGAGCTAAAGCCATCCATTGTCAAGAAAAGATCATTTATAGTCACTCATGCCTAGAAAAGCCTTATTACTCGGTTTAAATGCTTTTATAATCCCATTATTGAATTTATTTTGAATTGTTTTTACATTTTTTGATTAAAACAGATTGTAATTGATTGTTTTCCTCGGGAAACATGGAGCGAAAGCCATCCATGGTCAAGAAAAGTTCATTTATAGTCACTCATGCCTAGAAAAGCCTTATTACTCGGTTTAAATGCCTTTATAATCCCATTATCAAATTTCTTTTGAATTTTTTTTACATTTTTTGATTAAAACAGATTGTAATTGATTGTTTGCCTCGGGAAACTTGGAGCTAAAGCCATCCATTGTCAAGAAAAGATCATTTATAGTCACTCATGCCTAGAAAAGCCTTATTACTCGGTTTAAATGCTTTTATAATCCCATTATTGAATTTATTTTGAATTGTTTTTACATTTTTTGATTAAAACAGATTGTAATTGATTGTTTGCCTCGGGAAACATGGAGCGAAAGCCATCCATTGTCAAGAAAAGATTATTTATAGTCACTCATGCCTAGAAAAGCCTTATTACTTAGTTTAAATGCTTTTATAATCCCATTATTGAATTTATTTTGAATTCTTTTTACATTTTTTGATTAAAACAGATTGTAATTGATTGTTTGCCTCGGGAAACATGGAGCGAAAGCCATCCATCGTCATGAAAAGTTCATTTATAGTCACTCATGCCTAGAAAATCCTTAATATTCGTTTTAAATGCTTTTATAATCCCATAATTGAATTTAATTTGAATCTTTTTAAATTTTTTGATTAAAACAGATTCTAATTGATTGTTTGCCTCGGGAAACGTGGAGTGATAGCCATCCATTGTCAAGAAAAGATCATTTATAGTCACTCATGCCTAGAAAATCCTTATTACTCGGTTTCAATGCCTTTATAATCCCATTATTGAATTTATTTTGAATTGTTTTTAGATTTTTTGATTAAAACAGATTGTAATTGATTGTTTGCCTCGAGAAACATGGAGCGAAAACCATCCATTGTCAAGAAAAGATCATTTATAGTCACTCATGCCTAGAAAAGCCTTATTACTCGGTTTAAATGCCTTTATAATCCCATTATTGAATTTATTTTGAATTGTTTTCAGATTTTTTGATTAAAACAGATTGTAATTGATTGTTTGCCTCGGGAAACATGGAGCGAAAACCATCCATTGTCAAGAAAAGATCATTTATAGTCACTCATGCCTAGAAAAGCCTTATTACTCGGTTTAAATGCCTTTATAATCCCATTATTGAATTTATTTTGAATTGTTTTTACATTTTTTGATTAAAACATATTGTAATTGATTGTTTGCCTCGGGAAACATGGAGCGAAAGCC
The DNA here is from genome assembly GCF_053813885.1 of Theobroma cacao. Lineage (NCBI taxonomy): Eukaryota > Viridiplantae > Streptophyta > Magnoliopsida > Malvales > Malvaceae > Theobroma > Theobroma cacao. The sequence continues at coordinate 26,450,048 of NC_142645.1, read as the reverse complement.
ATCCATTGTCAAGAAAAGATCATTTATAGTCACTCATGCCTAGAAAAGCCTTATTACTCGGTTTAAATGCTTTTATAATCCCATTATTGAATTTATTTTGAATTGTTTTTACATTTTTTGATTAAAACAGATTGTAATTGATTGTTTTCCTCGGGAAACATGGAGCGAAAGCCATCCATGGTCAAGAAAAGTTCATTTATAGTCACTCATGCCTAGAAAAGCCTTATTACTCGGTTTAAATGCCTTTATAATCCCATTATTGAATTTGTTTTGAATTGTTTTCAGATTTTTTGATTAAAACAGATTGTAATTGATTGTTTGCCTCGGGAAACATGGAGCGAAAACCATCCATTGTCAAGAAAAGATCATTTATGGTCACTCATGCCTAGAAAAGCCTTATTACTCGGTTTAAATGCCTTTATAATCCCATTATTGAATTTATTTTGAATTTTTTTTACATTTTTTGATTAAAACATATTGTAATTGATTGTTTGCCTCCGGAAATATGGAGCGAAAGCCATCCATTGTCAAGAAAAGATCATTTATAGTCACTCATGCCTAGAAAAGCCTTATTACTCGGTTTAAATGCTTTTATAATCCCATTATTGAATTTATTTTGAATTGTTTTTACATTTTTTGATTAAAACAGATTGTAATTGATTGTTTTCCTCGGGAAACATGGAGCGAAAGCCATCCATGGTCAAGAAAAGTTCATTTATAGTCACTCATGCCTAGAAAAGCCTTATTACTCGGTTTAAATGCCTTTATAATCCCATTATCAAATTTATTTTGAATTTTTTTTACATTTTTTGATTAAAACAGATTGTAATTGATTGTTTGCCTCGGGAAACTTGGAGCTAAAGCCATCCATTGTCAAGAAAAGATCATTTATAGTCACTCATGCCTAGAAAAGCCTTATTACTCGGTTTAAATGCTTTTATAATCCCATTATTGAATTTATTTTGAATTGTTTTTACATTTTTTGATTAAAACAGATTGTAATTGATTGTTTTCCTCGGGAAACATGGAGCGAAAGCCATCCATGGTCAAGAAAAGTTCATTTATAGTCACTCATGCCTAGAAAAGCCTTATTACTCGGTTTAAATGCCTTTATAATCCCATTATCAAATTTCTTTTGAATTTTTTTTACATTTTTTGATTAAAACAGATTGTAATTGATTGTTTGCCTCGGGAAACTTGGAGCTAAAGCCATCCATTGTCAAGAAAAGATCATTTATAGTCACTCATGCCTAGAAAAGCCTTATTACTCGGTTTAAATGCTTTTATAATCCCATTATTGAATTTATTTTGAATTGTTTTTACATTTTTTGATTAAAACAGATTGTAATTGATTGTTTGCCTCGGGAAACATGGAGCGAAAGCCATCCATTGTCAAGAAAAGATTATTTATAGTCACTCATGCCTAGAAAAGCCTTATTACTTAGTTTAAATGCTTTTATAATCCCATTATTGAATTTATTTTGAATTCTTTTTACATTTTTTGATTAAAACAGATTGTAATTGATTGTTTGCCTCGGGAAACATGGAGCGAAAGCCATCCATCGTCATGAAAAGTTCATTTATAGTCACTCATGCCTAGAAAATCCTTAATATTCGTTTTAAATGCTTTTATAATCCCATAATTGAATTTAATTTGAATCTTTTTAAATTTTTTGATTAAAACAGATTCTAATTGATTGTTTGCCTCGGGAAACGTGGAGTGATAGCCATCCATTGTCAAGAAAAGATCATTTATAGTCACTCATGCCTAGAAAATCCTTATTACTCGGTTTCAATGCCTTTATAATCCCATTATTGAATTTATTTTGAATTGTTTTTAGATTTTTTGATTAAAACAGATTGTAATTGATTGTTTGCCTCGAGAAACATGGAGCGAAAACCATCCATTGTCAAGAAAAGATCATTTATAGTCACTCATGCCTAGAAAAGCCTTATTACTCGGTTTAAATGCCTTTATAATCCCATTATTGAATTTATTTTGAATTGTTTTCAGATTTTTTGATTAAAACAGATTGTAATTGATTGTTTGCCTCGGGAAACATGGAGCGAAAACCATCCATTGTCAAGAAAAGATCATTTATAGTCACTCATGCCTAGAAAAGCCTTATTACTCGGTTTAAATGCCTTTATAATCCCATTATTGAATTTATTTTGAATTGTTTTTACATTTTTTGATTAAAACATATTGTAATTGATTGTTTGCCTCGGGAAACATGGAGCGAAAGCCATCCATTGTCAAGAAAAGATCATTTATAGTCACTCATGCCTAGAAAAGCCTTATTACTCGGTTTAAATGCTTTTATAATCCCATTATTGAATTTATTTTGAATTGTTTTTACATTTTTTGATTAAAACAGATTGTAATTGATTGTTTTCCTCGGGAAACATGGAGCGAAAGCCATCCATGGTCAAGAAAAGTTCATTTATAGTCACTCATGCCTAGAAAAGCCTTATTACTCGGTTTAAATGCCTTTATAATCCCATTATCAAATTTATTTTGAATTTTTTTTACATTTTTTGATTAAAACAGATTGTAATTGATTGTTTGCCTCGGGAAACTTGGAGCTAAAGCCATCCATTGTCAAGAAAAGATCATTTATAGTCACTCATGCCTAGAAAAGCCTTATTACTCGGTTTAAATGCTTTTATAATCCCATTATTGAATTTATTTTGAATTGTTTTTACATTTTTTGATTAAAACAGATTGTAATTGATTGTTTGCCTCGGGAAACATGGAGCGAAAGCCATCCATTGTCAAGAAAAGATTATTTATAGTCACTCATGCCTAGAAAAGCCTTATTACTTAGTTTAAATGCTTTTATAATCCCATTATTGAATTTATTTTGAATTCTTTTTACATTTTTTGATTAAAACAGATTGTAATTGATTGTTTGCCTCGGGAAACATGGAGCGAAAGCCATCCATCGTCATGAAAAGTTCATTTATAGTCACTCATGCCTAGAAAATCCTTAATATTCGTTTTAAATGCTTTTATAATCCCATAATTGAATTTAATTTGAATCTTTTTAAATTTTTTGATTAAAACAGATTCTAATTGATTGTTTGCCTCGGGAAACGTGGAGTGATAGCCATCCATTGTCAAGAAAAGATCATTTATAGTCACTCATGCCTAGAAAATCCTTATTACTCGGTTTCAATGCCTTTATAATCCCATTATTGAATTTATTTGGAATTGTTTTTAGATTTTTTGATTAAAACAGATTGTAATTGATTGTTTGCCTCGGGAAACATGGAGCGAAAACCATCCATTGTCAAGAAAAGATCATTTATAGTCACTCATGCCTAGAAAAGCCTTATTACTCGGTTTAAATGCCTTTATAATCCCATTATTGAATTTATTTTGAATTGTTTTCAGATTTTTTGATTAAAACAGATTGTAATTGATTGTTTGCCTCGGGAAATATGGAGCGAAAACCATCCATTGTCAAGAAAAGATCATTTATAGTCACTCATGCCTAGAAAAGCCTTATTACTCGGTTTAAATGCCTTTATAATCCCATTATTGAATTTATTTTGAATTTTTTTTACATTTTTTGATTAAAACATATTGTAATTGATTGTTTGCCTCCGGAAACATGGAGCGAAAGCCATCCATTGTCAAGAAAAGATCATTTATAGTCACTCATGCCTAGAAAAGCCTTATTACTCGGTTTAAATGCCTTTATAATCCCATTATTGAATTTATTTTGAATTGTTTTTACATTTTTTGATTAAAACAGATTGTAATTGATTGTTTGCCTCGGGAAACATGGAGCGAAAGCCATCCATTGTCAAGAAAAGATTATTTATAGTCACTCATGCCTAGAAAAGCCTTATTACTTAGTTTAAATGCTTTTATAATCCCATTATTGAATTTATTTTGAATTCTTTTTACATTTTTTGATTAAAACAGATTGTAATTGATTGTTTGCCTCGGGAAACATGGAGCGAAAGCCATCCATCGTCATGAAAAGTTCATTTATAGTCACTCATGCCTAGAAAATCCTTAATATTCGTTTTAAATGCTTTTATAATCCCATAATTGAATTTAATTTGAATCTTTTTAAATTTTTTGATTAAAACAGATTCTAATTGATTGTTTGCCTCGGGAAACGTGGAGTGATAGCCATCCATTGTCAAGAAAAGATCATTTATAGTCACTCATGCCTAGAAAATCCTTATTACTCGGTTTCAATGCCTTTATAATCCCATTATTGAATTTATTTTGAATTGTTTTTAGATTTTTTGATTAAAACAGATTGTAATTGATTGTTTGCCACGGGAAACATGGAGCGAAAACCATCCGTTGTCAAGAAAAGATCATTTATAGTCACTCATGCCTAGAAAAGCCTTATTACTCGGTTTAAATGCCTTTATAATCCCATTATTGAATTTGTTTTGAATTGTTTTCAGATTTTTTGATTAAAACAGATTGTAATTGATTGTTTGCCTCGGGAAACATGGAGCGAAAACCATCCATTGTCAAGAAAAGATCATTTATGGTCACTCATGCCTAGAAAAGCCTTATTACTCGGTTTAAATGCCTTTATAATCCCATTATTGAATTTATTTTGAATTTTTTTTACATTTTTTGATTAAAACATATTGTAATTGATTGTTTGCCTCCGGAAATATGGAGCGAAAGCCATCCATTGTCAAGAAAAGATCATTTATAGTCACTCATGCCTAGAAAAGCCTTATTACTCGGTTTAAATGCCTTTATAATCCCATTATTGAATTTATTTTGAATTGTTTTTACATTTTTTGATTAAAACATATTGTAATTGATTGTTTGCCTCGGGAAACATGGAGCGAAAGCCATCCATTGTCAAGAAAAGATCATTTGTAGTCACTCATGCCTAGAAAAGCCTTATTACTCGGTTTAAATGCCTTTATATTCCCATTATTGAATTTATTTTGAATTTTTTTTATATTTTTTGATTAAAACATATTGTAATTGATTGTTTGCCTTAGGAAATATTGAGCGAAAGCCATCCATTGTCAAGAAAAGATCATTTATAGTCACTCATGCCTAGAAAAGCCTTATTACTCGGTTTAAATGCCTTTATAATCCCATTATTGAATTTGTTTTGAATTTTTTTTAAATTTTTTGATTAAAACATATTGTAATTGATTGTTTGCCTCGGGAAACATGGAGCAAAACCCATCCATGTCAAGAATAGATCATTTATAGTCACTTATGCCTAGAAAAGCCTTATTACTCGGTTTAAATGCTTTTATAATCCCATTATTGAAGTTATTTTGAATTGTTTTTACATTTTACGATTAAAACAGATTGTAATTGATTGTTGACCTCGGGAAACATGGAGCGAAAGCCATCCATAGTCAAGAAAAGTTCATTGATAGTCACCTATGCCTAGCAAAGCCTTATTACTCGGTTTAAATGCCTTTATAATCCCATTATTGAATTTATTTTGAATTGTTTTTACATTTTTTGATTAAAATAGATTGTAATTGATTGTTTTCCACGGGAAACATGGAGCGAAAGCCATCCATTGTCAAGAAAAGATCATTTATAGTCACTCATGCCTAGAAAAGCCTTATTACTCGGTTTAAATGCCTTTATAATCCCATTATTGAATTTGTTTTGAATTTTTTTTAAATTTTTTGTTTAAAACATATTGTAATTGATTGTTTGCCTCGGGAAACATGGAGCAAAACCCATCCATTGTCAAGAATAGATCATTTATAGTCACTTATGCCTAGAAAAGCCTTATTACTCGGTTTAAATGCTTTTATAATCCCATTATTGAAGTTATTTTGAATTGTTTTTACATTTTATGATTAAAACAGATTGTAATTGATTGTTTGCCTCGGGAAACATGGAGTGAAAGCAATTCATTGTCAAGAAAAGATCATTTATAGTCTCTCATGCCTAGAAAAGCCTTATTACTTAATTTAAATGCTTTTATAATCCCATTATTGAATTTATTTTGAATTGTTTTTACATTTTTGATTAAAACAGATTGTAATTGATTGTTTGCCTCGTGAAAAATGGAGCGAAAGCCATCCATTGTCAAGAAAAGATCATTTATAGTCCCTCATGCCTAGAAAAGCCTTATTACTCGGTTTAAATGCCTTTATAATCCCATTATTGAATTTATTTTGAATTGTTTTTATATTTTTTGATTAAAACAGATTGTAATTGATTGTTTGCCTCGGGAAACATGGAGCGAAAGCCATCCATTGTCAAGAAAAGATCATTTATAGCCACTCATGCCGAGAAAAGCCTTATTACTCGGTTTAAATACCTTTATAATCCCATTATTGAATGTATTTTGAATTGTTTTTACATTTTTTGATTAAAACAGATTGTAATTGATTGTTTGCCTCGGGAAACATGTAGCGAAAACCATCCATTGTTAAGAAAAGATCATTTATAGTCACTCATGCCTAGAAAAGCCTTATTACTCGGTTTAAATGCCTTTATAATCCCATTATTGAATTTTTTTTGAATTTTGTTTACATTTTTTGATTAAAACAGATTGTAATTGATTGTTTACCTCGGGAAACATGGAGCGAAAGCCATTCATAGTCAAGAAAAGTTCATATATAGTCACTTATGCCTAGCAAAGCCTTAATACTCGGTTTAAATGCCTTTATAATCCCATTATTGAATTTATTTTGAATTGTTTTTATATTTTTTGATTAAAACAGATTGTAATTGATTGTTTTCCGTGGGAAACATGGAGCGTAAGCCATCCACTGTCAAGAAAAGATCATTTATAGTCACTCATGCCTAGAAAAGCCTTATTACTCGGTTTAAATGCCTTTATAATCCCATTATTGAATTTATTTTGAATTGTTTTTAGATTTTTTGATTAAAACAAATTGTAATTGATTGTTTGCCTCGGGAAACATGGAGCGAAAACCATCCATTGTCAAGAAAAGATCATTTATAGTCACTCATGCCTAGAAAAGCCTTATTACTCGGTTTAAATGCCTTTATAATCCCATTATTGAATTTATTTTGAATTTTTTTTACATTTTTTGATTAAAACATATTGTAATTGATTGTTTGCCTCCGGAAATATGGAGCGAAAGCCATCCATTGTCAAGAAAAGATCATTTATAGTCACTCATGCCTAGAAAAGCCTTATTACTCGGTTTAAATGCCTTTATAATCCCATTATTGAATTTGTTTTGAATTTTTTTAAAATTTTTTGATTAAAACATATTGTAATTGATTGTTTGCCTCGGGAAACATGGAGCAAAACCCATCCATTGTCAAGAATAGATCATTTATAGTCACTTATGCCTAGAAAAGCCTTATTACTCGGTTTAAATGCTTTTATAATCCCATTATTGAAGTTATTTTGAATTGTTTTTACATTTTATGATTAAAACAGATTGTAATTGATTGTTTACCTCGGGAAACATGGAGCGAAAGCCATCCATAGTCAAGAAAAGTTCATTTATAGTCACTTATGCCTAGAAAAGCCTTATTACTCGGTTTAAATGCTTTTATAATCCCATTATTGAAGTTATTTTGAATTGTTTTTACATTTTATGATTAAAACAGATTGTAATGGATTGTTTACCTCCGGAAATATGGAGCGAAAGCCATCCATGGTCAAGAAAAGTTCATTTATAGTCACTCATGCCTAGAAAAGCCTTATTACTCGGTTTAAATGCCTTTATAATCCCATTATCAAATTTATTTTGAGTTTTTTTTACATTTTTTGATTAAAACAGATTGTAATTGATTGTTTGCCTCGGGAACCTTGGAGCTGAAGCCATCCATTGTCAAGAAAAGATCATTTATAGTCACTCATGCCTAGAAAAGCCTTATTACTCGGTTTAAATGCTTTTATAATCCCATTATTGAATTTATTTTGAATTGTTTTTACATTTTTTGATTAAAACAGATTGTAATTGATTGTTTGCCTCGGGAAACATGGAGCGAAAGCCATCCATTGTCAAGAAAAGATTATTTATAGTCACTCATGCCTAGAAAAGCCTTATTACTTAGTTTAAATGCTTTTATAATCCCATTATTGAATTTATTTTGAATTCTTTTTACATTTTTTGATTAAAACAGATTGTAATTGATTGTTTGCCTCGGGAAACATGGAGCGAAAGCCATCCATCGTCATGAAAAGTTCATATATAGTCACTCATGCCTAGAAAATCCTTAATATTCGTTTTAAATGCTTTTATAATCCCATAATTGAATTTAATTTGAATCTTTTTAAATTTTTTGATTAAAACAGATTCTAATTGATTGTTTGCCTCGGGAAACGTGGAGTGATAGCCATCCATTGTCAAGAAAAGATCATTTATAGTCACTCATGCCTAGAAAAGCCTTATTACTCGGTTTAAATGCCTTTATAATCCCATTATTGAATTTATTTGGAATTGTTTTTAGATTTTTTGATTAAAACAGATTGTAATTGATTGTTTGCCTCGGGAAACATGGAGCGAAAACCATCCATTGTCAAGAAAAGATCATTTATAGTCACTCATGCCTAGAAAAGCCTTATTACTCGGTTTAAATGCCTTTATAATCCCATTATTGAATTTATTTTGAATTGTTTTTAGATTTTTTGATTAAAACAGATTGTAATTGATTGTTTGCCTCGGGAAACATGGAGCGAAAACCATCCATTGTCAAGAAAAGATCATTTATAGTCACTCATGCCTAGAAAAGCCTTATTACTCGGTTTAAATGCCTTTATAATCCCATTATTGAATTTATTTTGAATTTTTTTTACATTTTTTGATTAAAACATATTGTAATTGATTGTTTGCCTCGGGAAACATGGAGCAAAACCCATCCATGTCAAGAATAGATCATTTATAGTCACTTATGCCTAGAAAAGCCTTATTACTCGGTTTAAATGCTTTTATAATCCCATTATTGAAGTTATTTTGAATTGTTTTTACATTTTACGATTAAAACAGATTGTAATTGATTGTTGACCTCGGGAAACATGGAGCGAAAGCCATCCATAGTCAAGAAAAGTTCATTGATAGTCACTTATGCCTAGCAAAGCCTTATTACTCGGTTTAAATGCCTTTATAATCCCATTATTGAATTTATTTTGAATTGTTTTTACATTTTTTGATTAAAACAGATTGCAATTGATTGTTCTCCTCGGGAAACATGGAGCGAAAGCCATCCATTGTCAAGAGAAGATCATTTATAGTCACTCATGCCTAGAAAAGCCTTATTACTCGGTTTAAATGCCTTTATAATCCCATTATTGAATTTGTTTTGAATTTTTTTTAAATTTTTTGTTTGAAACATATTGTAATTGATTGTTTGCCTCGGGAAACATGGAGCAAAACCCATCCATTGTCAAGAATAGATCATTTATAGTCACTTATGCCTAGAAAAGCCTTATTACTCGGTTTAAATGCTTTTATAATCCCATTATTGAAGTTATTTTGAATTGTTTTTACATTTTATGATTAAAATAGATTGTAATTGATTGTTTGCCTCGGGAAACATGGAGTGAAAGCAATTCATTGTCAAGAAAAGATTATTTATAGTCTCTCATGCCTAGAAAAGCCTTATTACTTAATTTAAATGCTTTTATAATCCCATTATTGAATTTATTTTGAATTGTTTTTACATTTTTTGATTAAAACAGATTGTAATTGATTGTTTTCCTCGGGAAACATGGAGCGAAAGCCATCCATTGTCAAGAAAAGATCATTTATAGTCACTCATGCCTAGAAAAGCCTTATTACTCGGTTTAAATGCCTTTATAATCCCATTATTGAATTTATTTTGAATTCTTTTTACATTTTTTCATTAAAACAGATTCTAATTGATTGTTTGCCTCGAGAAATTTGGAGCGAAAGCCCTCCATTGTCAAGAAAAGATCATTTATAGTCACTCATGCTGAGAAAAGCCTTACTACTCGGTTTAAATGCCTTTATAATCCCATTATTTAATTTATTTTGAAATGTTTTTATATTTTTTGATTAAAACAGATTGTAATTGATTGTTTGCCGTGGGAAACATGGAGCGAAAGCCATCCACTGTCAAGAAAAGATCATTTATAGTCACTCATGCCTAGAAAAGCCTTATTACTCGGTTTAAATGCCTTTATAATCCCATTATTGAATTTATTTTGAATTTTTTTTACATTTTTTGATTAAAACAGATTGTAATTGATTGTTTACCTCGGGAAACATGGAGTGAAAGCCATCCATGGTCAAGAAAAGTTCATTTATAGTCACTCATGCCTAGAAAAGCCTTATTACTCGGTTTAAATGCCTTTATAATCCCATTATCGAATTTATTTTGAATTGTTTTTACATTTTTTGATTAAAACATATTGTAATTGATTGTTTGCCTCGGGAAACATGGAGCAAAACCCATCCATTGTCAAGAATAGATCATTTATAGTCACTTATGCCTAGAAAAGCCTTATTACTCGGTTTAAATGCTTTTATAATCCCATTATTGAAGTTATTTTGAATTGTTTTTACATTTTACGATTAAAACAGATTGTAATTGATTGTTGACCTCGGGAAACATGGAGCGAAAGCCATCCATAGTCAAGAAAAGTTCATTGATAGTCACTTATGCCTAGCAAAGCCTTATTACTCGGTTTAAATGCCTTTATAATCCCATTATTGAATTTATTTTGAATTGTTTTTACAGTTTTTGATTAAAATAGATTGTAATTGATTGTTTTCCTCGGGAAACATGGAGCGAAAGCCATCCATTGTCAAGAAAAGATCATTTATAGTCACTCATGCCTAGAAAAGCCTTATTACTCGGTTTAAATGCCTTTATAATCCCATTATTGAATTTGTTTTGAATTTTTTTTAAATTTTTTGATTAAAACATATTGTAATTGATTGTTTGCCTCAGGAAACATGGAGCAAAACCCATCCATGTCAAGAATAGATCATTTATAGTCACTTATGCCTAGAAAAGCCTTATTACTCGGTTTAAATGCTTTTATAATCCCATTATTGAAGTTATTTTGAATTGTTTTTACATTTTACGATTAAAACAGATTGTAATTGATTGTTGACCTCGGGAAACATGGAGCGAAAGCCATCCATAGTCAAGAAAAGTTCATTGATAGTCACTTATGCCTAGCAAAGCCTTATTACTCGGTTTAAATGCCTTTATAATCCCATTATTGAATTTATTTTGAATTGTTTTTACATTTTTTGATTAAAACAGATTGTAATTGATTGTTTTCCTCGGGAAACATGGAGCGAAAGCCATCCATTGTCAAGAAAAGATCATTTATAGTCACTCATGCCTAGAAAAGCCTTATTACTCGGTTTAAATGCCTTTATAATCCCATTATTGAATTTATTTTGACTTTTTTTTAAATTTTTTGATTAAAACATAATGTAATTGATTGTTTGCCTCGGGAAACTTGGAGCGAAAGCCACCCATTGTCAAGAAAAGTTCATTTATAGTCACTTATGCCTAGCAAAGCCTTATTACTCGGTTTAAATGCCTTTATAATCCCATTATTGAATTTATTTTGAATTCTTTTTACATTTTTTCATTAAAGCAGATTCTAATTGATTGTTTGCCTCGGGAAACTTGGAGCGAAAGCCCTCCATTGTCAAGAAAAGATCATTTATAGTCACTCATGCTGAGAAAAGCCTTACTACTCGGTTTAAATGCCTTTATAATCCCATTATTGAATATATTTTGAATTGTTTTTATATTTTTTGATTAAAACAGATTGTAATTGATTGTTTGCCGTGGGAAACATGGAGCGAAAGCCATCCACTGTCAAGAAAAGATCATTTATAGTCACTCATGCCTAGAAAAGCCTTATTACTCGGTTTAAATGCCTTTATAATCCCATTATTGAATTTATTTTGAATTTTTTTTACATTTTTTGATTAAAACAGATTGTAATTGATTGTTTACCTCGGGAAACATGGAGCGAAAGCCATCCATGGTCAAGAAAAGTTCATTTATAGTCACTCATGCCTAGAAAAGCCTTATTACTCGGTTTAAATGCCTTTATAATCCCATTATCAAATTTATTTTGAATTTTTTTTACATTTTTTGATTAAAACAGATTGTAATTGATTGTTTGCCTCGGGAAACTTGGAGCTAAAGCCATCCATTGTCAAGAAAAGATCATTTATAGTCACTCATGCCAAGAAAAGCCTTATTACTCGGTTTAAATGCTTTTATAATCCCATTATTGAAGTTATTTTGAATTGTTTTTACATTTTACGATTAAAACAGATTGTAATTGATTGTTGACCTCGGGAAACATGGAGCGAAAGCCATCCATAGTCAAGAAAAGTTCATTGATAGTCACTTATGCCTAGCAAAGCCTTATTACTCGGTTTAAATGCCTTTATAATCCCATTATTGAATTTATTTTGAATTGTTTTTACATTTTTTGATTAAAACAGATTGTAATTGATTGTTTTCCTCGGGAAACATGGAGCGAAAGCCATCCATTGTCAAGAAAAGATCATTTATAGTCACTCATGCCTAGAAAAGCCTTATTACTCGGTTTAAATGCCTTTATAATCCCATTATTGAATTTATTTTGACTTTTTTTTAAATTTTTTGATTAAAACATAATGTAATTGATTGTTTGCCTCGGGAAACTTGGAGCGAAAGCCACCCATTGTCAAGAAAAGTTCATTTATAGTCACTTATGCCTAGCAAAGCCTTATTACTCGGTTTAAATGCCTTTATAATCCCATTATTGAATTTATTTTGAATTCTTTTTACATTTTTTCATTAAAGCAGATTCTAATTGATTGTTTGCCTCGGGAAACTTGGAGCGAAAGCCCTCCATTGTCAAGAAAAGATCATTTATAGTCACTCATGCTGAGAAAAGCCTTACTACTCGGTTTAAATGCCTTTATAATCCCATTATTGAATATATTTTGAATTGTTTTTATATTTTTTGATTAAAACAGATTGTAATTGATTGTTTGCCGTGGGAAACATGGAGCGAAAGCCATCCACTGTCAAGAAAAGATCATTTATAGTCACTCATGCCTAGAAAAGCCTTATTACTCGGTTTAAATGCCTTTATAATCCCATTATTGAATTTATTTTGAATTTTTTTTACATTTTTTGATTAAAACAGATTGTAATTGATTGTTTACCTCGGGAAACATGGAGCGAAAGCCATCCATGGTCAAGAAAAGTTCATTTATAGTCACTCATGCCTAGAAAAGCCTTATTACTCGGTTTAAATGCCTTTATAATCCCATTACCAAATTTATTTTGAATTTTTTTTACATTTTTTGATTAAAACAGATTGTAATTGATTGTTTGCCTCGGGAAACTTGGAGCTAAAGCCATCCATTGTCAAGAAAAGATCATTTATAGTCACTCATGCCTAGAAAAGCCTTATTAGTAGGTTTAAATGCTTTTATAATCCCATTATTGAATTTATTTTGAATTGTTTTTACATTTTTTGATTAAAACAGATTGTAATTGATTGTTTGCCTCGGGAAACTTGGAGCTAAAGCCATCCATTGTCAAGAAAAGATCATTTATAGTCACTCATGCCTAGAAAAGCCTTATTAGTAGGTTTAAATGCTTTTATAATCCCATTATTGAATTTATTTTGAATTGTTTTTACATTTTTTGATTAAAACAGATTGTAATTGATTGTTTGCCTCGGGAAACATGGAGCGAAAGCCATCCATTGTCAAGAAAAGATTATTTATAGTCACTCATGCCTAGAAAAGGCTTATTACTCGGTTTAAATGCCTTTATAATCCCATTATCGAATTTATTTTGAATTGTTTTTACATTTTTTGATTAAAACATATTGTAATTGATTGTTTGCCTCGGGAAACATGGAGCAAAACCCATCCATTGTCAAGAATAGATCATTTATAGTCACTTATGCCTAGAAAAGCCTTATTACTCGGTTTAAATGCTTTTATAATCCCATTATTGAAGTTATTTTGAATTGTTTTTACATTTTACGATTAAAACAGATTGTAATTGATTGTTGACCTCGGGAAACATGGAGCGAAAGCCATCCATAGTCAAGAAAAGTTCATTGATAGTCACTTATGCCTAGCAAAGCCTTATTACTCGGTTTAAATGACTTTATAATCCCATTATTGAATTTATTTTGAATTGTTTTTACAGTTTTTGATTAAAATAGATTGTAATTGATTGTTTTCCTCGGGAAACATGGAGCGAAAGCCATCCATTGTCAAGAAAAGATCATTTATAGTCACTCATGCCTAGAAAAGCCTTATTACTCGGTTTAAATGCCTTTATAATCCCATTATTGAATTTGTTTTGAATTTTTTTTAAATTTTTTGATTAAAACATATTGTAATTGATTGTTTGCCTCAGGAAACATGGAGCAAAACCCATCCATGTCAAGAATAGATCATTTATAGTCACTTATGCCTAGAAAAGCCTTATTACTCGGTTTAAATGCTTTTATAATCCCATTATTGAAGTTATTTTGAATTGTTTTTACATTTTACGATTAAAACAGATTGTAATTGATTGTTGACCTCGGGAAACATGGAGCGAAAGCCATCCATAGTCAAGAAAAGTTCATTGATAGTCACTTATGCCTAGCAAAGCCTTATTACTCGGTTTAAATGCCTTTATAATCCCATTATTGAATTTATTTTGAATTGTTTTTACATTTTTTGATTAAAACAGATCGTAATTGATTGTTTTCCTCGGGAAACATGGAGCGAAAGCCATCCATTGTCAAGAAAATATCATTTATAGTCACTCATGCCTAGAAAAGCCTTATTACTCGGTTTAAATGCCTTTATAATCCCATTATTGAATTTGTTTTGAATTTTTTTTAAATTTTTTGATTAAAACATATTGTAATTGATTGTTTGCCTCAGGAAACATGGAGCAAAACCCATCCATGTCAAGAATAGATCATTTGTAGTCACTTATGCCTAGAAAAGCCTTATTACTCGGTTTAAATGCTTTTATAATCCCATTATTGAAGTTATTTTGAATTGTTTTTACATTTTACGATTAAAACAGATTGTAATTGATTGTTGACCTCGGGAAACATGGAGCGAAAGCCATCCATAGTCAAGAAAAGTTCATTGATAGTCACTTATGCCTAGCAAAGCCTTATTACTCGGTTTAAATGCCTTTATAATCCCATTATTGAATTTATTTTGAATTGTTTTTACATTTTTTGATTAAAACAGATCGTAATTGATTGTTTTCCTTGGGAAACATGGAGCGAAAGCCATCCATTGTCAAGAAAAGATCATTTATAGTCACTCATGCCTAGAAAAGCCTTATTACTCGGTTTAAATGCCTTTATAATCCCATTATCAAATTTATTTTGAATTTTTTTTACATTTTTTGATTAAAACAGATTGTAATTGATTGTTTGCCTCGGGAAACTTGGAGCTAAAGCCATCCATTGTCAAGAAAAGATCATTTATAGTCACTCATGCCAAGAAAAGCCTTATTACTCGGTTTAAATGCTTTTATAATCCCATTATTGAAGTTATTTTGAATTGTTTTTACATTTTACGATTAAAACAGATTGTAATTGATTGTTGACCTCGGGAAACATGGAGCAAAAGCCATCCATAGTCAAGAAAAGTTCATTGATAGTCACTTATGCCTAGCAAAGCCTTATTACTCGGTTTAAATGCCTTTATAATCCCATTATTGAATTTATTTTGAATTGTTTTTACATTTTTTGATTAAAACAGATTGTAATTGATTGTTTTCCTCGGGAAACATGGAGCGAAAGCCATCCATTGTCAAGAAAAGATCATTTATAGTCACTCATGCCTAGAAAAGCCTTATTACTCGGTTTAAATGCCTTTATAATCCCATTATTGAATTTATTTTGACTTTTTTTTAAATTTTTTGATTAAAACATAATGTAATTGATTGTTTGCCTCGGGAAACTTGGAGCGAAAGCCACCCATTGTCAAGAAAAGTTCATTTATAGTCACTTATGCCTAGCAAAGCCTTATTACTCGGTTTAAATGCCTTTATAATCCCATTATTGAATTTATTTTGAATTCTTTTTACATTTTTTCATTAAAGCAGATTCTAATTGATTGTTTGCCTCGGGAAACTTGGAGCGAAAGCCCTCCATTGTCAAGAAAAGATCATTTATAGTCACTCATGCTGAGAAAAGCCTTACTACTCGGTTTAAATGCCTTTATAATCCCATTATTGAATATATTTTGAATTGTTTTTATATTTTTTGATTAAAACAGATTGTAATTGATTGTTTGCCGTGGGAAACATGGAGCGAAAGCCATCCACTGTCAAGAAAAGATCATTTATAGTCACTCATGCCTAGAAAAGCCTTATTACTCGGTTTAAATGCCTTTATAATCCCATTATTGAATTTATTTTGAATTTTTTTTACATTTTTTGATTAAAACAGATTGTAATTGATTGTTTACCTCGGGAAACATGGAGCGAAAGCCATCCATGGTCAAGAAAAGTTCATTTATAGTCACTCATGCCTAGAAAAGCCTTATTACTCGGTTTAAATGCCTTTATAATCCCATTATTGAATTTATTTTGAATTGTTTTTACAGTTTTTGATTAAAATAGATTGTAATTGATTGTTTTCCTCGGGAAACATGGAGCGAAAGCCATCCATTGTCAAGAAAAGATCATTTATAGTCACTCATGCCTAGAAAAGCCTTATTACTCGGTTTAAATGCCTTTATAATCCCATTACCAAATTTATTTTGAATTTTTTTTACATTTTTTGATTAAAACAGATTGTAATTGATTGTTTGCCTCGGGAAACTTGGAGCTAAAGCCATCCATTGTCAAGAAAAGATCATTTATAGTCACTCATGCCTAGAAAAGCCTTATTAGTAGGTTTAAATGCTTTTATAATCCCATTATTGAATTTATTTTGAATTGTTTTTACATTTTTTGATTGAAACAGATTGTAATTGATTGTTTGCCTCGGGAAACTTGGAGCTAAAGCCATCCATTGTCAAGAAAAGATCATTTATAGTCACTCATGCCAAGAAAAGCCTTATTACTCGGTTTAAATGCTTTTATAATCCCATTATTGAAGTTATTTTGAATTGTTTTTACATTTTACGATTAAAACAGATTGTAATTGATTGTTGACCTCGGGAAACATGGAGCGAAAGCCATCCATAGTCAAGAAAAGTTCATTGATAGTCACTTATGCCTAGCAAAGCCTTATTACTCGGTTTAAATGCCTTTATAATCCCATTATTGAATTTATTTTGAATTGTTTTTACATTTTTTGATTAAAACAGATTGTAATTGATTGTTTTCCTCGGGAAACATGGAGCGAAAGCCATCCATTGTCAAGAAAAGATCATTTATAGTCACTCATGCCTAGAAAAGCCTTATTACTCGGTTTAAATGCCTTTATAATCCCATTATTGAATTTATTTTGACTTTTTTTTAAATTTTTTGATTAAAACATAATGTAATTGATTGTTTGCCTCGGGAAACTTGGAGCGACAGCCACCCATTGTCAAGAAAAGTTCATTTATAGTCACTCATGCCTAGAAAAGCCTTATTAGTAGGTTTAAATGCTTTTATAATCCCATTATTGAATTTATTTTGAATTGTTTTTACATTTTTTGATTAAAACAGATTGTAATTGATTGTTTGCCTCGGGAAACTTGGAGCTAAAGCCATCCATTGTCAAGAAAAGATCATTTATAGTCACTCATGCCAAGAAAAGCCTTATTACTCGGTTTAAATGCTTTTATAATCCCATTATTGAAGTTATTTTGAATTGTTTTTACATTTTACGATTAAAACAGATTGTAATTGATTGTTGACCTCGGGAAACATGGAGCGAAAGCCATCCATAGTCAAGAAAAGTTCATTGATAGTCACTTATGCCTAGCAAAGCCTTATTACTCGGTTTAAATGCCTTTATAATCCCATTATTGAATTTATTTTGAATTGTTTTTACATTTTTTGATTAAAACAGATTGTAATTGATTGTTTTCCTCGGGAAACATGGAGCGAAAGCCATAGATTGTCAAGAAAAGATCATTTATAGTCACTCATGCCTAGAAAAGCCTTATTACTCGGTTTAAATGCCTTTATAATCCCATTATTGAATTTATTTTGACTTTTTATTAAATTTTTTGATTAAAACATAATGTAATTGATTGTTTGCCTCGGGAAACTTGGAGCGAAAGCCACCCATTGTCAAGAAAAGTTCATTTATAGTCACTTATGCCTAGCAAAGCCTTATTACTCGGTTTAAATGCCTTTATAATCCCATTATTGAATTTATTTTGAATTCTTTTTACATTTTTTCATTAAAGCAGATTCTAATTGATTGTTTGCCTCGGGAAACTTGGAGCGAAAGCCCTCCATTGTCAAGAAAAGATCATTTATAGTCACTCATGCTGAGAAAAGCCTTACTACTCGGTTTAAATGCCTTTATAATCCCATTATTGAATATATTTTGAATTGTTTTTATATTTTTTGATTAAAACAGATTGTAATTGATTGTTTGCCGTGGGAAACATGGAGCGAAAGCCATCCACTGTCAAGAAAAGATCATTTATAGTCACTCATGCCTAGAAAAGCCTTATTACTCGGTTTAAATGCCTTTATAATCCCATTATTGAATTTATTTTGAATTTTTTTTACATTTTTTGATTAAAACAGATTGTAATTGATTGTTTACCTCGGGAAACATGGAGCGAAAGCCATCCATGGTCAAGAAAAGTTCATTTATAGTCACTCATGCCTAGAAAAGCCTTATTACTCGGTTTAAATGCCTTTATAATCCCATTACCAAATTTATTTTGAATTTTTTTTACATTTTTTGATTAAAACAGATTGTAATTGATTGTTTGCCTCGGGAAACTTGGAGCTAAAGCCATCCATTGACAAGAAAAGATCATTTATAGTCACTCATGCCTAGAAAAGCCTTATTAGTAGGTTTAAATGCTTTTATAATCCCATTATTGAATTTATTTTGAATTGTTTTTACATTTTTTGATTAAAACAGATTGTAATTGATTGTTTGCCTCAGGAAACTTGGAGCTAAAGCCATCCATTGTCAAGAAAAGATCATTTATAGTCACTCATGCCTAGAAAAGCCTTATTAGTAGGTTTAAATGCTTTTATAATCCCATTATTGAATTTATTTTGAATTGTTTTTACATTTTTTGATTAAAACAGATTGTAATTGATTGTTTGCCTCGGGAAACATGGAGCGAAAGCCATCCATTGTCAAGAAAAGATTATTTATAGTCACTCATGCCTAGAAAAGGCTTATTACTCGGTTTAAATGCCTTTATAATCCCATTATCGAATTTATTTTGAATTGTTTTTACATTTTTTGATTAAAACATATTGTAATTGATTGTTTGCCTCGGGAAACATGGAGCAAAACCCATCCATTGTCAAGAATAGATCATTTATAGTCACTTATGCCTAGAAAAGCCTTATTACTCGGTTTAAATGCTTTTATAATCCCATTATTGAAGTTATTTTGAATTGTTTTTACATTTTACGATTAAAACAGATTGTAATTGATTGTTGACCTCGGGAAACATGGAGCGAAAGCCATCCATAGTCAAGAAAAGTTCATTGATAGTCACTTATGCCTAGCAAAGCCTTATTACTCGGTTTAAATGACTTTATAATCCCATTATTGAATTTATTTTGAATTGTTTTTACAGTTTTTGATTAAAATAGATTGTAATTGATTGTTTTCCTCGGGAAACATGGAGCGAAAGCCATCCATTGTCAAGAAAAGATCATTTATAGTCACTCATGCCTAGAAAAGCCTTATTACTCGGTTTAAATGCCTTTATAATCCCATTATTGAATTTGTTTTGAATTTTTTTTAAATTTTTTGATTAAAACATATTGTAATTGATTGTTTGCCTCAGGAAACATGGAGCAAAACCCATCCATGTCAAGAATAGATCATTTATAGTCACTTATGCCTAGAAAAGCCTTATTACTCGGTTTAAATGCTTTTATAATCCCATTATTGAAGTTATTTTGAATTGTTTTTACATTTTACGATTAAAACATATTGTAATTGATTGTTGACCTCGGGAAACATGGAGCGAAACCCATCCATAGTCAAGAAAAGTTCATTGATAGTCACTTATGCCTAGCAAAGCCTTATTACTCGGTTTAAATGCCTTTATAATCCCATTATTGAATTTATTTTGAATTGTTTTTACATTTTTTGATTAAAACAGATCGTCATTGATTGTTTTCCTCGGGAAACATGGAGCGAAAGCCATCCATTGTCAAGAAAAGATCATTTATAGTCACTCATGCCTAGAAAAGCCTTATTACTCGGTTTAAATGCCTTTATAATCCCATTATCAAATTTATTTTGAATTTTTTTTACATTTTTTGATTAAAACAGATTGTAATTGATTGTTTGCCTCGGGAAACTTGGAGCTAAAGCCATCCATTGTCAAGAAAAGATCATTTATAGTCACTCATGCCAAGAAAAGCCTTATTACTCGGTTTAAATGCTTTTATAATCCCATTATTGAAGTTATTTTGAATTGTTTTTACATTTTACGATTAAAACAGATTGTAATTGATTGTTGACCTCGGGAAACATGGAGCGAAAGCCATCCATAGTCAAGAAAAGTTCGTTGATAGTCACTTATGCCTAGCAAAGCCTTATTACTCGGTTTAAATGCCTTTATAATCCCATTATTGAATTTATTTTGAATTGTTTTTACATTTTTTGATTAAAATAGATTGTAATTGATTGTTTTCCTCGGGAAACATGGAGCGAAAGCCATCCATTGTCAAGAAAAGATCATTTATAGTCACTCATGCCTAGAAAAGCCTTATTACTCGGTTTAAATGCCTTTATAATCCCATTATTGAATTTGTTTTGAATTTTTTTTAAATTTTTTGATTAAAACATATTGTAATTGATTGTTTGCCTCGGGAAACATGGAGCAAAACCCATCCATGTCAAGAATAGATCATTTATAGTCACTTATGCCTAGAAAAGCCTTATTACTCGGTTTAAATGCTTTTATAATCCCATTATTGAAGTTATTTTGAATTGTTTTTACATTTTACGATTAAAACAGATTGTAATTGATTGTTGACCTCGAGAAACATGGAGCGAAAGCCATCCATAGTCAAGAAAAGTTCATTGATAGTCACTTATGCCTAGCAAAGCCTTATTACTCGGTTTAAATGCCTTTATAATCCCATTATTGAATTTATTTTGAATTGTTTTTACATTTTTTGATTAAAACAGATTGTAATTGATTGTTTGCCTCGGGAAACTTGGAGCGAAAACCCTCCATTGTCAAGAAAAGATCATTTATAGTCACTCATGCCTAGAAAAGCCTTATTACTCGGTTTAAATGCCTTTATAATCCCATTATTGAATTTGTTTTGAATTTTTTTTAAATTTTTTGTTTGAAACATATTGTAATTGATTGTTTGCCTCGGGAAACATGGAGCAAAACCCATCCATTGTCAAGAATAGATCATTTATAGTCACTTATGCCTAGAAAAGCCTTATTACTCGGTTTAAATGCTTTTATAATCCCATTATTGAAGTTATTTTGAATTGTTTTTACATTTTATGATTAAAATAGATTGTAATTGATTGTTTGCCTCGGGAAACATGGAGTGAAAGCAATTCATTGTCAAGAAAAGATTATTTATAGTCTCTCATGCCTAGAAAAGCCTTATTACTTAATTTAAATGCTTTTATAATCCCATTATTGAATTTATTTTGAATTTTTTTTAAATTTTTTGATTAAAACATAATGTAATTGATTGTTTGCCTCGGGAAACTTGGACCGAAAGCTACCCATTGTCAAGAAAAGTTCATTTATAGTCACTTATGCCTAGCAAAGCCTTATTACTCGGTTTAAATGCCTTTATAATCCCATTATTGAATTTATTTTGAATTCTTTTTACATTTTTTCATTAAAACAGATTCTAATTGATTGTTTGCCTCGGGAAACTTGGAGCGAAAGCCCTCCATTGTCAAGAAAAGATCATTTATAGTCACTCATGCTGAGAAAAGCCTTACTACTCGGTTTAAATGCCTTTATAATCCCATTATTGAATTTATTTTGAATTGTTTTTATATTTTTTGATTAAAACAGATTGTAATTGATTGTTTGCCGTGGGAAACATGGAGCGAAAGCCATCCACTGTCAAGAAAAGATCATTTATAGTCACTCATGCCTAGAAAAGCCTTATTACTCTGTTTAAATGCCTTTATAATCCCATTATTGAATTTATTTTGAATTTTTTTTACATTTTTTGATTAAAACAGATTGTAATTGATTGTTTACCTCGGGAAACATGGAGCGAAAGCCATCCATGGTCAAGAAAAGTTCATTTATAGTCACTCATGCCTAGAAAAGCCTTATTACTCGGTTTAAATGCCTTTATAATCCCATTATTGAATTTATTTTGAATTTTTTTTACATTTTTTGATTAAAACAGATTGTAATTGTTTGTTTGCCTCGGGAAACATGGAGCGAAACCCATCCATTGTCAAGAATAGATCATTTATAGTCACTTATGCCTAAAAAAGCCTTATTACTCGGTTTAAATGCCTTTATAATCCCATTATTGAATTTATTTTGAATTTTTTTTACATTTTTTGATTAAAACATATTGTAATTGATTGTTTGCCTCGGGAAATATGGAGCGAAAGCCATCCATTGTCAAGAAAAGATCATTTATAGTCACTCATGCCTAGAAAAGCCTTATTACTCGGTTTAAATGCCTTTATAATCCCATTATTGAATTTGTTTTGAATTGTTTTTACATTTTTTGATTAAAACAGATTGTAATTGATTATTTGCCTCGGGAAACTTGGAGCTAAAGCCATCCATTGTCAAGAAAAGTTCATTTATAGTCACTTATGCCTAGCAAAGCCTTATTACTCGGTTTAAATGCCTTTATAATCCCATTATTGAATTTATTTTGAATTGTTTTTACATTTTTTTATTAAAACAGATTGTAATTGATTGTTTGCCTCGGGAAACATGGAGCGAAAGCCATCCATTGTCAAGAAAAGATTATTTATAGTCACTCATGCCTAGAAAAGGCTTATTACTCGGTTTAAATGCCTTTATAATCCCATTATCGAATTTATTTTGAATTGTTTTTACATTTTTTGATTAAAACATATTGTAATTGATTGTTTGCCTCGGGAAACATGGAGCAAAACCCATCCATTGTCAAGAATAGATCATTTATAGTCACTTATGCCTAGAAAAGCCTTATTACTCGGTTTAAATGCTTTTATAATCCCATTATTGAAGTTATTTTGAATTGTTTTTACATTTTACGATTAAAACAGATTGTAATTGATTGTTGACCTCGGGAAACATGGAGCGAAAGCCATCCATAGTCAAGAAAAGTTCATTGATAGTCACTTATGCCTAGCAAAGCCTTATTACTCGGTTTAAATGACTTTATAATCCCATTATTGAATTTATTTTGAATTGTTTTTACATTTTTTGATTAAAATAGATTGTAATTGATTGTTTTCCTCGGGAAACATGGAGCGAAAGCCATCCATTGTCAAGAAAAGATCATTTATAGTCACTCATGCCTAGAAAAGCCTTATTACTCGGTTTAAATGCCTTTATAATCCCATTATTGAATTTGTTTTGAATTTTTTTTAAATTTTTTGATTAAAACATATTGTAATTGATTGTTTGCCTCAGGAAACATGGAGCAAAACCCATCCATGTCAAGAATAGATCATTTATAGTCACTTATGCCTAGAAAAGCCTTATTACTCGGTTTAAATGCTTTTATAATCCCATTATTGAAGTTATTTTGAATTGTTTTTACATTTTACGATTAAAACAGATTGTAATTGATTGTTGACCTCGGGAAACATGGAGCGAAAGCCATCCATAGTCAAGAAAAGTTCATTGATAGTCACTTATGCCTAGCAAAGCCTTATTACTCGGTTTAAATGCCTTTATAATCCCATTATTGAATTTATTTTGAATTGTTTTTACATTTTTTGATTAAAACATATCGTAATTGATTGTTTTCCTCGGGAAACATGGAGCGAAAGCCATCCATTGTCAAGAAAAGATCATTTATAGTCACTCATGCCTAGAAAAGCCTTATTACTCGGTTTAAATGCCTTTATAATCCCATTATCAAATTTATTTTGAATTTTTTTTACATTTTTTGATTAAAACAGATTGTAATTGATTGTTTGCCTCGGGAAACTTGGAGCTAAAGCCATCCATTGTCAAGAAAAGATCATTTATAGTCACTCATGCCAAGAAAAGCCTTATTACTCGGTTTAAATGCTTTTATAATCCCATTATTGAAGTTATTTTGAATTGTTTTTACATTTTACGATTAAAACAGATTGTAATTGATTGTTGACCTCGGGAAACATGGAGCGAAAGCCATCCATAGTCAAGAAAAGTTCATTGATAGTCACTTATGCCTAGCAAAGCCTTATTACTCGGTTTAAATGCCTTTATAATCCCATTATTGAATTTATTTTGAATTGTTTTTACATTTTTTGATTAAAATAGATTGTAATTGATTGTTTTCCTCGGGAAACATGGAGCGAAAGCCATCCATTGTCAAGAAAAGATCATTTATAGTCACTCATGCCTAGAAAAGCCTTATTACTCGGTTTAAATGCCTTTATAATCCCATTGTTGAATTTGTTTTGAATTTTTTTTAAATTTTTTTATTAAAACATATTGTAATTGATTGTTTGCCTCGGGAAACATGGAGCAAAACCCATCCATGTCAAGAATAGATCATTTATAGTCACTTATGCCTAGAAAAGCCTTATTACTCGGTTTAAATGCTTTTATAATCCCATTATTGAAGTTATTTTGAATTGTTTTTACATTTTACGATTAAAACAGATTGTAATTGATTGTTGACCTCGAGAAACATGGAGCGAAAGCCATCCATAGTCAAGAAAAGTTCATTGATAGTCACTTATGCCTAGCAAAGCCTTATTACTCGGTTTAAATGCCTTTATAATCCCATTATTGAATTTATTTTGAATTGTTTTTACATTTTTTGATTAAAATAGATTGTAATTGATTGTTTGCCTCGGAAAACTTGGAGCGAAAGCCCTCCATTGTCAAGGAAAGATCATTTATAGTCACTCATGCCTAGAAAAGCCTTATTACTCGGTTTAAATGCCTTTATAATCCCATTATTGAATTTGTTTTGAATTTTTTTTAAATTTTTTGTTTGAAACATATTGTAATTGATTGTTTGCCTCGGGAAACATGGAGCAAAACCCATCCATTGTCAAGAATAGATCATTTATAGTCACTTATGCCTAGAAAAGCCTTATTACTCGGTTTAAATGCTTTTATAATCCCATTATTGAAGTTATTTTGAATTGTTTTTACATTTTATGATTAAAATAGATTGTAATTGATTGTTTGCCTCGGGAAACATGGAGTGAAAGCAATTCATTGTCAAGAAAAGATTATTTATAGTCTCTCATGCCTAGAAAAGCCTTATTACTTAATTTAAATGCTTTTATAATCCCATTATTGAATTTATTTTGAATTGTTTTTACATTTTTTGATTAAAACAGATTGTAATTGATTGTTTTCCTCGGGAAACATGGAGCGAAAGCCATCCATTGTCAAGAAAAGATCATTTATAGTCACTCATGCCTAGAAAAGCCTTATTACTCGGTTTAAATGCCTTTATAATCCCATTATTGAATTTATTTTGAATTTTTTTTAAATTTTTTGATTAAAACATAATGTAATTGATTGTTTGCCTCGGGAAACATGGACCGAAAGCTACCCATTGTCAAGAAAAGTTCATTTATAGTCACTTATGCCTAGCAAAGCCTTATTACTCGGTTTAAATGCCTTTATAATCCCATTATTGAATTTATTTTGAATTCTTTTTACATTTTTTCATTAAAACAGATTCTAATTGATTGTTTGCCTCGGGAAACTTGGAGCGAAAGCCCTCCATTGTCAAGAAAAGATCATTTATAGTCACTCATGCTGAGAAAAGCCTTACTACTCGGTTTAAATGCCTTTATAATCCCATTATTGAATTTATTTTGAATTGTTTTTATATTTTTTGATTAAAACAGATTGTAATTGATTGTTTGCCGTGGGAAACATGGAGCGAAAGCCATCCACTGTCAAGAAAAGATCATTTATAGTCACTCATGCCTAGAAAAGCCTTATTACTCGGTTTAAATGCCTTTATAATCCCATTATTGAATTTATTTTGAATTTTTTTTACATTTTTTGATTAAAACAGATTGTAATTGATTGTTTACCTCGGGAAACATGGAGCGAAAGCCATCCATGGTCAAGAAAAGTTCATTTATAGTCACTCATGCCTAGAAAAGTCTTATTACTCGGTTTAAATGCCTTTATAATCCCATTATCAAATTTATTTTGAATTTTTTTTACATTTTTTGATTAAAACAGATTGTAATTGATTGTTTGCCTCGGGAAACTTGGAGCTAAAGCCATCCATTGTCAAGAAAAGATCATTTATAGTCACTCATGCCTAGAAAAGCCTTATTAGTAGGTTTAAATGCTTTTATAATCCCATTATTGAATTTATTTTGAATTGTTTTTACATTTTTTGATTAAAACAGATTGTAATTGATTGTTTGCCTCGGGAAACATGGAGCGAAAGCCATCCATTGTCAGGAAAAGATCATTTATAGTCACTCATGCCTAGAAAAGCCTTATTACTCGGTTTAAATGCCTTTATAATCCCATTATTGAATTTATTTTGAATTTTTTTTACATTTTTTGATTAAAACAGATTGTAATTGTTTGTTTGCCTCGGGAAACATGGAGCGAAACCCATCCATTGTCAAGAATAGATCATTTATAGTCACTTATGGCTAAAAAAGCCTTATTACTCGGTTTAAATGCCTTTATAATCCCATTATTGAATTTATTTTGAATTTTTTTTACATTTTTTGATTAAAACATATTGTAATTGATTGTTTGCCTCGGGAAACATGGAGCGAAAGCCATCCATTGTCAAGAAAAGATTATTTATAGTCACTCATGCCTAGAAAAGGCTTATTACTCGGTTTAAATGCCTTTATAATCCCATTATTGAATTTATTTTGAATTGTTTTTACATTTTTTGATTAAAACATATTGTAATTGATTGTTTGCCTCGGGAAACATGGAGCGAAAGCCATCCATTGTCAAGAAAAGATTATTTATAGTCACTCATGCCTAGAAAAGGCTTATTACTCGGTTTAAATGCCTTTATAATCCCATTATCGAATTTATTTTGAATTGTTTTTACATTTTTTGATTAAAACATATTGTAATTGATTGTTTGCCTCGGGAAACATGGAGCAAAACCCATCCATTGTCAAGAATAGATCATTTATAGTCACTTATGCCTAGAAAAGCCTTATTACTCGGTTTAAATTCTTTTATAATCCCATTATTGAAGTTATTTTGAATTGTTTTTACATTTTACGATTAAAACAGATTGTAATTGATTGTTGACCTCGGGAAACATGGAGCGAAAGCCATCCATAGTCAAGAAAAGTTCATTGATAGTCACTTATGCCTAGCAAAGCCTTATTACTCGGTTTAAATGACTTTATAATCCCATTATTGAATTTATTTTGAATTGTTTTTACATTTTTTGATTAAAATAGATTGTAATTGATTGTTTTCCTCGGGAAACATGGAGCGAAAGCCATCCATTGTCAAGAAAAGATCATTTATAGTCACTCATGCCTAGAAAAGCCTTATTACTCGGTTTAAATGCCTTTATAATCCCATTATTGAATTTGTTTTGAATTTTTTTTAAATTTTTTGATTAAAACATATTGTAATTGATTGTTCGCCTCAGGAAACATGGAGCTAAAGCCATCCATTGTCAAGAAAAGATTATTTATAGTCACTTATGCCTAGAAAAGCCTTATTACTCGGTTTAAATTCTTTTATAATCCCATTATTGAAGTTATTTTGAATTGTTTTTACATTTTACGATTAAAACAGATTGTAATTGATTGTTGACCTCGGGAAACATGGAGCGAAAGCCATCCATAGTCAAGAAAAGTTCATTGATAGTCACTTATGCCTAGCAAAGCCTTATTACTCGGTTTAAATGACTTTATAATCCCATTATTGAATTTATTTTGAATTGTTTTTACATTTTTTGATTAAAATAGATTGTAATTGATTGTTTTCCTCGGGAAACATGGAGCGAAAGCCATCCATTGTCAAGAAAAGATCATTTATAGTCACTCATGCCTAGAAAAGCCTTATTACTCGGTTTAAATGCCTTTATAATCCCATTATTGAATTTGTTTTGAATTTTTTTTAAATTTTTTGATTAAAACATATTGTAATTGATTGTTCGCCTCAGGAAACATGGAGCAAAACCCATCCATGTCAAGAATAGATCATTTATAGTCACTTATGCCTAGAAAAGCCTTATTACTCGGTTTAAATGCTTTTATAATCCCATTATTGAAGTTATTTTGAATTGTTTTTACATTTTACGATTAAAACAGATTGTAATTGATTGTTGACCTCGGGAAACATGGAGCGAAAGCCATCCATAGTCAAGAAAAGTTCATTGATAGTCACTTATGCCTAGCAAAGCCTTATTACTCGGTTTAAATGACTTTATAATCCCATTATTGAATTTATTTTGAATTGTTTTTACATTTTTTGATTAAAATAGATTGTAATTGATTGTTTGCCTCGGAAAACTTGGAGCGAAAGCCCTCCATTGTCAAGGAAAGATCATTTATAGTCACTCATGCCTAGAAAAGCCTTATTACTCGGTTTAAATGCCTTTATAATCCCATTATTGAATTTGTTTTGAATTTTTTTTAAATTTTTTGTTTGAAACATATTGTAATTGATTGTTTGCCTCGGGAAACATGGAGCAAAACCCATCCATTGTCAAGAATAGATCATTTATAGTCACTTATGCCTAGAAAAGCCTTATTACTCGGTTTAAATGCTTTTATAATCCCATTATTGAAGTTATTTTGAATTGTTTTTACATTTTATGATTAAAATAGATTGTAATTGATTGTTTGCCTCGGGAAACATGGAGTGAAAGCAATTCATTGTCAAGAAAAGATTATTTATAGTCTCTCATGCCTAGAAAAGCCTTATTACTTAATTTAAATGCTTTTATAATCCCATTATTGAATTTATTTTGAATTGTTTTTACATTTTTTGATTAAAACAGATTGTAATTGATTGTTTTCCTCGGGAAACATGGAGCGAAAGCCATCCATTGTCAAGAAAAGATCATTTATAGTCACTCATGCCTAGAAAAGCCTTATTACTCGGTTTAAATGCCTTTATAATCCCATTATTGAATTTATTTTGAATTTTTTTTAAATTTTTTGATTAAAACATAATGTAATTGATTGTTTGCCTCGGGAAACATGGACCGAAAGCTACCCATTGTCAAGAAAAGTTCATTTATAGTCACTTATGCCTAGCAAAGCCTTATTACTCGGTTTAAATGCCTTTATAATCCCATTATTGAATTTATTTTGAATTCTTTTTACATTTTTTCATTAAAACAGATTCTAATTGATTGTTTGCCTCGGGAAACTTGGAGCGAAAGCCCTCCATTGTCAAGAAAAGATCATTTATAGTCACTCATGTTGAGAAAAGCCTTACTACTCGGTTTAAATGCCTTTATAATCCCATTATTGAATTTATTTTGAATTGTTTTTATATTTTTTGATTAAAACAGATTGTAATTGATTGTTTGCCGTGGGAAACATGGAGCGAAAGCCATCCACTGTCAAGAAAAGATCATTTATAGTCACTCATGCCTAGAAAAGCCTTATTACTCGGTTTAAATGCCTTTATAATCCCATTATTGAATTTATTTTGAATTTTTTTTACATTTTTTGATTAAAACAGATTGTAATTGATTGTTTACCTCGGGAAACATGGAGCGAAAGCCATCCATGGTCAAGAAAAGTTCATTTATAGTCACTCATGCCTAGAAAAGTCTTATTACTCGGTTTAAATGCCTTTATAATCCCATTATCAAATTTATTTTGAATTTTTTTTACATTTTTTGATTAAAACAGATTGTAATTGATTGTTTGCCTCGGGAAACTTGGAGCTAAAGCCATCCATTGTCAAGAAAAGATCATTTATAGTCACTCATGCCTAGAAAAGCCTTATTAGTAGGTTTAAATGCTTTTATAATCCCATTATTGAATTTATTTTGAATTGTTTTTACATTTTTTGATTAAAACAGATTGTAATTGATTGTTTGCCACGGGAAACATGGAGCGAAAGCCATCCATTGTCAGGAAAAGATCATTTATAGTCACTCATGCCTAGAAAAGCCTTATTACTCGGTTTAAATGCCTTTATAATCCCATTATTGAATTTATTTTGAATTTTTTTTACATTTTTTGATTAAAACAGATTGTAATTGTTTGTTTGCCTCGGGAAACATGGAGCGAAACCCATCCATTGTCAAGAATAGATCATTTATAGTCACTTATGGCTAAAAAAGCCTTATTACTCGGTTTAAATGCCTTTATAATCCCATTATTGAATTTATTTTGAATTTTTTTTACATTTTTTGATTAAAACATATTGTAATTGATTGTTTGCCTCGGGAAATATGGAGCGAAAGCCATCCATTGTCAAGAAAAGATCATTTATAGTCACTCAT
Source organism: Theobroma cacao (assembly GCF_053813885.1). Taxonomy (NCBI): domain Eukaryota; kingdom Viridiplantae; phylum Streptophyta; class Magnoliopsida; order Malvales; family Malvaceae; genus Theobroma; species Theobroma cacao. The sequence goes on along the minus strand of NC_142645.1, from coordinate 26,419,405 downwards.
GCCTAGAAAAGCCTTATTACTCGGTTTAAATGCCTTTATAATCCCATTATTGAATTTGTTTTGAATTGTTTTTACATTTTTTGATTAAAACATATTGTAATTGATTGTTTGCCTCGGGAAACTTGGAGCTAAAGCCATCCATTGTCAAGAAAAGTTCATTTATAGTCACTTATGCCTAGCAAAGCCTTATTACTCGGTTTAAATGCCTTTATAATCCCATTATTGAATTTATTTTGAATTGTTTTTACATTTTTTTATTAAAACAGATTGTAATTGATTGTTTGCCTCGGGAAACATGGAGCGAAAGCCATCCATTGTCAAGAAAAGATTATTTATAGTCACTCATGCCTAGAAAAGGCTTATTACTCGGTTTAAATGCCTTTATAATCCCATTATCGAATTTATTTTGAATTGTTTTTACATTTTTTGATTAAAACATATTGTAATTGATTGTTTGCCTCGGGAAACATGGAGCAAAACCCATCCATTGTCAAGAATAGATCATTTATAGTCACTTATGCCTAGAAAAGCCTTATTACTCGGTTTAAATTCTTTTATAATCCCATTATTGAAGTTATTTTGAATTGTTTTTACATTTTACGATTAAAACATATTGTAATTGATTGTTGACCTCGGGAAACATGGAGCGAAAGCCATCCATAGTCAAGAAAAGTTCATTGATAGTCACTTATGCCTAGCAAAGCCTTATTACTCGGTTTAAATGACTTTATAATCCCATTATTGAATTTATTTTGAATTGTTTTTACATTTTTTGATTAAAATAGATTGTAATTGATTGTTTTCCTCGGGAAACATGGAGCGAAAGCCATCCATTGTCAAGAAAATATCATTTATAGTCACTCATGCCTAGAAAAGCCTTATTACTCGGTTTAAATGCCTTTATAATCCCATTATTGAATTTGTTTTGAATTTTTTTTAAATTTTTTGATTAAAACATATTGTAATTGATTGTTTGCCTCAGGAAACATGGAGCAAAACCCATCCATGTCAAGAATAGATCATTTATAGTCACTTATACCTAGAAAAGCCTTATTACTCGGTTTAAATGCTTTTATAATCCCATTATTGAAGTTATTTTGAATTGTTTTTACATTTTACGATTAAAACAGATTGTAATTGATTGTTGACCTCGGGAAACATGGAGCGAAAGCCATCCATAGTCAAGAAAAGTTCATTGATAGTCACTTATGCCTAGCAAAGCCTTATTACTCGGTTTAAATGACTTTATAATCCCATTATTGAATTTATTTTGAATTGTTTTTACATTTTTTGATTAAAATAGATTGTAATTGATTGTTTTCCTCGGGAAACATGGAGCGAAAGCCATCCATTGTCAAGAAAAGATCATTTATAGTCACTCATGCCTAGAAAAGCCTTATTACTCGGTTTAAATGCCTTTATAATCCCATTATTGAATTTGTTTTGAATTTTTTTTAAATTTTTTGATTAAAACATATTGTAATTGATTGTTCGCCTCAGGAAACATGGAGCAAAACCCATCCATGTCAAGAATAGATCATTTATAGTCACTTATGCCTAGAAAAGCCTTATTACTCGGTTTAAATGCTTTTATAATCCCATTATTGAAGTTATTTTGAATTGTTTTTACATTTTACGATTAAAACAGATTGTAATTGATTGTTGACCTCGGGAAACATGGAGCGAAAGCCATCCATAGTCAAGAAAAGTTCATTGATAGTCACTTATGCCTAGCAAAGCCTTATTACTCGGTTTAAATGCCTTTATAATCCCATTATTGAATTTATTTTGAATTGTTTTTACATTTTTTGATTAAAACAGATCGTAATTGATTGTTTTCCTCGGGAAACATGGAGCGAAAGCCATCCATTGTCAAGAAAAGATCATTTATAGTCACTCATGCCTAGAAAAGCCTTATTACTCGGTTTAAATGCCTTTATAATCCCATTATCAAATTTATTTTGAATTTTTTTTACATTTTTTGATTAAAACAGATTGTAATTGATTGTTTGCCTCGGGAAACTTGGAGCTAAAGCCATCCATTGTCAAGAAAAGATCATTTATAGTCACTCATGCCAAGAAAAGCCTTATTACTCGGTTTAAATGCTTTTATAATCCCATTATTGAAGTTATTTTGAATTGTTTTTACATTTTACGATTAAAACAGATTGTAATTGATTGTTGACCTCGGGAAACATGGAGCGAAAGCCATCCATAGTCAAGAAAAGTTCATTGATAGTCACTTATGCCTAGCAAAGTCTTATTACTCGGTTTAAATGCCTTTATAATCCCATTATTGAATTTATTTTGAATTGTTTTTACATTTTTTGATTAAAATAGATTGTAATTGATTGTTTTCCTCGGGAAACATGGAGCGAAAGCCATCCATTGTCAAGAAAAGATCATTTATAGTCACTCATGCCTAGAAAAGCCTTATTACTCGGTTTAAATGCCTTTATAATCCCATTGTTGAATTTGTTTTGAATTTTTTTTAAATTTTTTGATTAAAACATATTGTAATTGATTGTTTGCCTCGGGAAACATGGAGCAAAACCCATCCATGTCAAGAATAGATCATTTATAGTCACTTATGCCTAGAAAAGCCTTATTACTCGGTTTAAATGCTTTTATAATCCCATTATTGAAGTTATTTTGAATTGTTTTTACATTTTACGATTAAAACAGATTGTAATTGATTGTTGACCTCGAGAAACATGGAGCGAAAGCCATCCATAGTCAAGAAAAGTTCATTGATAGTCACTTATGCCTAGCAAAGCCTTATTACTCGGTTTAAATGCCTTTATAATCCCATTATTGAATTTATTTTGAATTGTTTTTACATTTTTTGATTAAAACAGATTGTAATTGATTGTTTGCCTCGGAAAACTTGGAGCGAAAGCCCTCCATTGTCAAGAAAAGATCATTTATAGTCACTCATGCCTAGAAAAGCCTTATTACTCGGTTTAAATGCCTTTATAATCCCATTATTGAATTTGTTTTGAATTTTTTTTAAATTTTTTGTTTGAAACATATTGTAATTGATTGTTTGCCTCGGGAAACATGGAGCAAAACCCATCCATTGTCAAGAATAGATCATTTATAGTCACTTATGCCTAGAAAAGCCTTATTACTCGGTTTAAATGCTTTTATAATCCCATTATTGAAGTTATTTTGAATTGTTTTTACATTTTATGATTAAAATAGATTGTAATTGATTGTTTGCCTCGGGAAACATGGAGTGAAAGCAATTCATTGTCAAGAAAAGATTATTTATAGTCTCTCATGCCTAGAAAAGCCTTATTACTTAATTTAAATGCTTTTATAATCCCATTATTGAATTTATTTTGAATTGTTTTTACATTTTTTGATTAAAACAGATTGTAATTGATTGTTTTCCTCGGGAAACATGGAGCGAAAGCCATCCATTGTCAAGAAAAGATCATTTATAGTCACTCATGCCTAGAAAAGCCTTATTACTCGGTTTAAATGCCTTTATAATCCCATTATTGAATTTATTTTGACTTTTTTTTAAATTTTTTGATTAAAACATAATGTAATTGATTGTTTGCCTCGGGAAACTTGGAGCGAAAGCCACCCATTGTCAAGAAAAGTTCATTTATAGTCACTTATGCCTAGCAAAGCCTTATTACTCGGTTTAAATGCCTTTATAATCCCATTATTGAATTTATTTTGAATTCTTTTTACATTTTTTCATTAAAACAGATTCTAATTGATTGTTTGCCTCGTGAAACTTGGAGCGAAAGCCCTCCATTGTCAAGAAAAGATCATTTATAGTCACTCATGCTGAGAAAAGCCTTACTACTCGGTTTAAATGCCCTTATAATCCCATTATTGAATTTATTTTGAATTGTTTTTATATTTTTTTATTAAAACAGATTGTAATTGATTGTTTGCCGTGGGAAACATGGAGCGAAAGCCATCCACTGTCACGAAAAGATCATTTATAGTCACTCATGCCTAAAAAAGCCTTATTACTCGGTTTAAATGCCTTTATAATCCCATTATTGAATTTATTTTGAATTTTTTTTACATTTTTTGATTAAAACAGATTGTAATTGATTGTTTACCTCGGGAAACATGGAGCGAAAGCCATCCATGGTCAAGAAAAGTTCATTTATAGTCACTCATGCCTAGAAAAGCCTTATTACTCGGTTTAAATGCCTTTATAATCCCATTATCAAATTTATTTTGAATTTTTTTTACATTTTTTGATTAAAACAGATTGTAATTGATTGTTTGCGTCGGGAAACTTGGAGCTAAAGCCATCCATTGTCAAGAAAAGATCATTTATAGTCACTCATGCCTAGAAAAGCCTTATTAGTAGGTTTAAATGCTTTTATAATCCCATTATTGAATTTATTTTGAATTGTTTTTACATTTTTTGATTAAAACAGATTGTAATTGATTGTTTGCCTCGGGAAACATGGAGCGAAAGCCATCCATTGTCAGGAAAAGATCATTTATAGTCACTCATGCCTAGAAAAGCCTTATTACTCGGTTTAAATGCCTTTATAATCCCATTATTGAATTTATTTTGAATTTTTTTTACATTTTTTGATTAAAACAGATTGTAATTGTTTGTTTGCCTCGGGAAACATGGAGCGAAACCCATCCATTGTCAAGAATAGATCATTTATAGTCACTTATGGCTAAAAAAGCCTTATTACTCGGTTTAAATGCCTTTATAATCCCATTATTGAATTTATTTTGAATTTTTTTTACATTTTTTGATTAAAACATATTGTAATTGATTGTTTGCCTCGGGAAATATGGAGCGAAAGCCATCCATTGTCAAGAAAAGATCATTTATAGTCGCTCATGCCTAGAAAAGCCTTATTACTCGGTTTAAATGCCTTTATAATCCCATTATTGAATTTGTTTTGAATTGTTTTTACATTTTTTGATTAAAACAGATTGTAATTGATTGTTTGCCTCGGGAAACTTGGAGCTAAAGCCATCCATTGTCAAGAAAAGTTCATTTATAGTCACTTATGCCTAGCAAAGCCTTATTACTCGGTTTAAATGCCTTTATAATCCCATTATTGAATTTATTTTGAATTGTTTTTACATTTTTTTATTAAAACAGATTGTAATTGATTGTTTGCCTCGGGAAACATGGAGCGAAAGCCATCCATTGTCAAGAAAAGATTATTTATAGTCACTCATGCCTAGAAAAGGCTTATTACTCGGTTTAAATGCCTTTATAATCCCATTATCGAATTTATTTTGAATTGTTTTTACATTTTTTGATTAAAACATATTGTAATTGATTGTTTGCCTCGGGAAACATGGAGCAAAACCCATCCATTGTCAAGAATAGATCATTTATAGTCACTTATGCCTAGAAAAGCCTTATTACTCGGTTTAAATGCTTTTATAATCCCATTATTGAAGTTATTTTGAATTGTTTTTACATTTTACGATTAAAACATATTGTAATTGATTGTTGACCTCGGGAAACATGGAGCGAAAGCCATCCATAGTCAAGAAAAGTTCATTGATAGTCACTTATGCCTAGCAAAGCCTTATTACTCGGTTTAAATGACTTTATAATCCCATTATTGAATTTATTTTGAATTGTTTTTACATTTTTTGATTAAAATAGATTGTAATTGATTGTTTTCCTCGGGAAACATGGAGCGAAAGCCATCCATTGTCAAGAAAAGATCATTTATAGTCACTCATGCCTAGAAAAGCCTTATTACTCGGTTTAAATGCCTTTATAATCCCATTATTGAATTTGTTTTGAATTTTTTTTAAATTTTTTGATTAAAACATATTGTAATTGATTGTTTGCCTCAGGAAACATGGAGCAAAACCCATCCATGTCAAGAATAGATCATTTATAGTCACTTATACCTAGAAAAGCCTTATTACTCGGTTTAAATGCTTTTATAATCCCATTATTGAAGTTATTTTGAATTGTTTTTACATTTTACGATTAAAACAGATTGTAATTGATTGTTGACCTCGGGAAACATGGAGCGAAAGCCATCCATAGTCAAGAAAAGTTCATTGATAGTCACTTATGCCTAGCAAAGCCTTATTACTCGGTTTAAATGACTTTATAATCCCATTATTGAATTTATTTTGAATTGTTTTTACATTTTTTGATTAAAATAGATTGTAATTGATTGTTTTCCTCGGGAAACATGGAGCGAAAGCCATCCATTGTCAAGAAAAGATCATTTATAGTCACTCATGCCTAGAAAAGCCTTATTACTCGGTTTAAATGCCTTTATAATCCCATTATTGAATTTGTTTTGAATTTTTTTTAAATTTTTTGATTAAAACATATTGTAATTGATTGTTTGCCTCAGGAAACATGGAGCAAAACCCATCCATGTCAAGAATAGATCATTTATAGTCACTTATGCCTAGAAAAGCCTTATTACTCGGTTTAAATGCTTTTATAATCCCATTATTGAAGTTATTTTGAATTGTTTTTACATTTTACGATTAAAACAGATTGTAATTGATTGTTGACCTCGGGAAACATGGAGCGAAAGCCATCCATAGTCAAGAAAAGTTCATTGATAGTCACTTATGCCTAGCAAAGCCTTATTACTCGGTTTAAATGCCTTTATAATCCCATTATTGAATTTATTTTGAATTGTTTTTACATTTTTTGATTAAAACAGATCGTAATTGATTGTTTTCCTCGGGAAACATGGAGCGAAAGCCATCCATTGTCAAGAAAAGATCATTTATAGTCACTCATGCCTAGAAAAGCCTTATTACTCGGTTTAAATGCCTTTATAATCCCATTATCAAATTTATTTTGAATTTTTTTTACATTTTTTGATTAAAACAGATTGTAATTGATTGTTTGCCTCGGGAAACTTGGAGCTAAAGCCATCCATTGTCAAGAAAAGATCATTTATAGTCACTCATGCCAAGAAAAGCCTTATTACTCGGTTTAAATGCTTTTATAATCCCATTATTGAAGTTATTTTGAATTGTTTTTACATTTTACGATTAAAACAGATTGTAATTGATTGTTGACCTCGGGAAACATGGAGCGAAAGCCATCCATAGTCAAGAAAAGTTCATTGATAGTCACTTATGCCTAGCAAAGTCTTATTACTCGGTTTAAATGCCTTTATAATCCCATTATTGAATTTATTTTGAATTGTTTTTACATTTTTTGATTAAAATAGATTGTAATTGATTGTTTTCCTCGGGAAACATGGAGCGAAAGCCATCCATTGTCAAGAAAAGATCATTTATAGTCACTCATGCCTAGAAAAGCCTTATTACTCGGTTTAAATGCCTTTATAATCCCATTGTTGAATTTGTTTTGAATTTTTTTTAAATTTTTTGATTAAAACATATTGTAATTGATTGTTTGCCTCGGGAAACATGGAGCAAAACCCATCCATGTCAAGAATAGATCATTTATAGTCACTTATGCCTAGAAAAGCCTTATTACTCGGTTTAAATGCTTTTATAATCCCATTATTGAAGTTATTTTGAATTGTTTTTACATTTTACGATTAAAACAGATTGTAATTGATTGTTGACCTCGAGAAACATGGAGCGAAAGCCATCCATAGTCAAGAAAAGTTCATTGATAGTCACTTATGCCTAGCAAAGCCTTATTACTCGGTTTAAATGCCTTTATAATCCCATTATTGAATTTATTTTGAATTGTTTTTACATTTTTTGATTAAAACAGATTGTAATTGATTGTTTGCCTCGGAAAACTTGGAGCGAAAGCCCTCCATTGTCAAGAAAAGATCATTTATAGTCACTCATGCCTAGAAAAGCCTTATTACTCGGTTTAAATGCCTTTATAATCCCATTATTGAATTTGTTTTGAATTTTTTTTAAATTTTTTGTTTGAAACATATTGTAATTGATTGTTTGCCTCGGGAAACATGGAGCAAAACCCATCCATTGTCAAGAATAGATCATTTATAGTCACTTATGCCTAGAAAAGCCTTATTACTCGGTTTAAATGCTTTTATAATCCCATTATTGAAGTTATTTTGAATTGTTTTTACATTTTATGATTAAAATAGATTGTAATTGATTGTTTGCCTCGGGAAACATGGAGTGAAAGCAATTCATTGTCAAGAAAAGATTATTTATAGTCTCTCATGCCTAGAAAAGCCTTATTACTTAATTTAAATGCTTTTATAATCCCATTATTGAATTTATTTTGAATTGTTTTTACATTTTTTGATTAAAACAGATTGTAATTGATTGTTTTCCTCGGGAAACATGGAGCGAAAGCCATCCATTGTCAAGAAAAGATCATTTATAGTCACTCATGCCTAGAAAAGCCTTATTACTCGGTTTAAATGCCTTTATAATCCCATTATTGAATTTATTTTGACTTTTTTTTAAATTTTTTGATTAAAACATAATGTAATTGATTGTTTGCCTCGGGAAACTTGGAGCGAAAGCCACCCATTGTCAAGAAAAGTTCATTTATAGTCACTTATGCCTAGCAAAGCCTTATTACTCGGTTTAAATGCCTTTATAATCCCATTATTGAATTTATTTTGAATTCTTTTTACATTTTTTCATTAAAACAGATTCTAATTGATTGTTTGCCTCGGGAAACTTGGAGCGAAAGCCCTCCATTGTCAAGAAAAGATCATTTATAGTCACTCATGCTGAGAAAAGCCTTACTACTCGGTTTAAATGCCCTTATAATCCCATTATTGAATTTATTTTGAATTGTTTTTATATTTTTTGATTAAAACAGATTGTAATTGATTGTTTGCCGTGGGAAACATGGAGCGAAAGCCATCCACTGTCACGAAAAGATCATTTATAGTCACTCATGCCTAGAAAAGCCTTATTACTCGGTTTAAATGCCTTTATAATCCCATTATTGAATTTATTTTGAATTTTTTTTACATTTTTTGATTAAAACAGATTGTAATTGATTGTTTACCTCGGGAAACATGGAGCGAAAGCCATCCATGGTCAAGAAAAGTTCATTTATAGTCACTCATGCCTAGAAAAGCCTTATTACTCGGTTTAAATGCCTTTATAATCCCATTATCAAATTTATTTTGAATTTTTTTTACATTTTTTGATTAAAACAGATTGTAATTGATTGTTTGCGTCGGGAGACTTGGAGCTAAAGCCATCCATTGTCAAGAAAAGATCATTTATAGTCACTCATGCCTAGAAAAGCCTTATTAGTAGGTTTAAATGCTTTTATAATCCCATTATTGAATTTATTTTGAATTGTTTTTACATTTTTTGATTAAAACAGATTGTAATTGATTGTTTGCCTCGGGAAACATGGAGCGAAAGCCATCCATTGTCAGGAAAAGATCATTTATAGTCACTCATGCCTAGAAAAGCCTTATTACTTGGTTTAAATGCCTTTATAATCCCATTATTGAATTTATTTTGAATTTTTTTTACATTTTTTGATTAAAACAGATTGTAATTGTTTGTTTGCCTCGGGAAACATGGAGCGAAACCCATCCATTGTCAAGAATAGATCATTTATAGTCACTTATGCCTAAAAAAGCCTTATTACTCGGTTTAAATGCCTTTATAATCCCATTATTGAATTTATTTTGAATTTTTTTTACATTTTTTGATTAAAACATATTGTAATTGATTGTTTGCCTCGGGAAATATGGAGCGAAAGCCATCCATTGTCAAGAAAAGATCATTTATAGTCGCTCATGCCTAGAAAAGCCTTATTACTCGGTTTAAATGCCTTTATAATCCCATTATTGAATTTGTTTTGAATTGTTTTTACATTTTTTGATTAAAACAGATTGTAATTGATTGTTTGCCTCGGGAAACTTGGAGCTAAAGCCATCCATTGTCAAGAAAAGTTCATTTATAGTCACTTATGCCTAGCAAAGCCTTATTACTCGGTTTAAATGCCTTTATAATCCCATTATTGAATTTATTTTGAATTGTTTTTACATTTTTTTATTAAAACAGATTGTAATTGATTGTTTGCCTCGGGAAACATGGAGCAAAAGCCATCCATTGTCAAGAAAAGATTATTTATAGTCACTCATGCCTAGAAAAGGCTTATTACTCGGTTTAAATGCCTTTATAATCCCATTATCGAATTTATTTTGAATTGTTTTTACATTTTTTGATTAAAACATATTGTAATTGATTGTTTGCCTCGGGAAACATGGAGCAAAACCCATCCATTGTCAAGAATAGATCATTTATAGTCACTTATGCCTAGAAAAGCCTTATTACTCGGTTTAAATGCTTTTATAATCCCATTATTGAAGTTATTTTGAATTGTTTTTACATTTTACGATTAAAACAGATTGTAATTGATTGTTGACCTCGGGAAACATGGAGCGAAAGCCATCCATTGTCAAGAAAAGATTATTTATAGTCACTCATGCCTAGAAAAGCCTTATTACTCGGTTCAAATGCCTTTATAATCCCATTATCAAATTTATTTTGAATTTTTTTTACATTTTTTGATTAAAACAGATTGTAATTGATTGTTTGCCTCGGGAAACTTGGAGCTAAAGCCATCCATTGTCAAGAAAAGATCATTTATAGTCACTCATGCCAAGAAAAGCCTTATTACTCGGTTTAAATGCTTTTATAATCCCATTATTGAAGTTATTTTGAATTGTTTTTACATTTTACGATTAAAACAGATTGTAATTGATTGTTGACCTCGGGAAACATGGAGCGAAAGCCATCCATAGTCAAGAAAAGTTCATTGATAGTCACTTATGCCTAGCAAAGCCTTATTACTCGGTTTAAATGCCTTTATAATCCCATTATTGAATTTATTTTGAATTGTTTTTACATTTTTTGATTAAAATAGATTGTAATTGATTGTTTTCCTCGGGAAACATGGAGCGAAAGCCATCCATTGTCAAGAAAAGATCATTTATAGTCACTCATGCCTAGAAAAGCCTTATTACTCGGTTTAAATGCCTTTATAATCCCATTATTGAATTTGTTTTGAATTTTTTTTAAATTTTTTGATTAAAACATATTGTAATTGATTGTTTGCCTCGGGAAACATGGAGCAAAACCCATCCATGTCAAGAATAGATCATTTATAGTCACTTATGCCTAGAAAAGCCTTATTACTCGGTTTAAATGCTTTTATAATCCCATTATTGAAGTTATTTTGAATTGTTTTTACATTTTACGATTAAAACAGATTGTAATTGATTGTTGACCTCGAGAAACATGGAGCGAAAGCCATCCATAGTCAAGAAAAGTTCATTGATAGTCACTTATGCCTAGCAAAGCCTTATTACTCGGTTTAAATGCCTTTATAATCCCATTATTGAATTTATTTTGAATTGTTTTTACATTTTTTGATTAAAACAGATTGTAATTGATTGTTTGCCTCGGGAAACTTGGAGCAAAAGCCCTCCATTGTCAAGAAAAGATCATTTATAGTCACTCATGCCTAGAAAAGCCTTATTACTCGGTTTAAATGCCTTTATAATCCCATTATTGAATTTGTTTTGAATTTTTTTTAAATTTTTTGTTTGAAACATATTGTAATTGATTGTTTTCCTCGGAAAACATGGAGCAAAACCCATCCATTGTCAAGAATAGATCATTTATAGTCACTTATGCCTAGAAAAGCCTTATTACTCGGTTTAAATGCTTTTATAATCCCATTATTGAAGTTATTTTGAATTGTTTTTACATTTTATGATTAAAATAGATTGTAATTGATTGTTTGCCTCGGGAAACATGGAGTGAAAGCAATTCATTGTCAAGAAAAGATTATTTATAGTCTCTCATGCCTAGAAAAGCCTTATTACTTAATTTAAATGCTTTTATAATCCCATTATTGAATTTATTTTGAATTGTTTTTACATTTTTTGATTAAAACAGATTGTAATTGATTGTTTTCCTCGGGAAACATGGAGCGAAAGCCATCCATTGTCAAGAAAAGATCATTTATAGTCACTCATGCCTAGAAAAGCCTTATTACTCGGTTTAAATGCCTTTATAATCCCATTATTGAATTTATTTTGACTTTTTTTTAAATTTTTTGATTAAAACATAATGTAATTGATTGTTTGCCTCGGGAAACTTGGAGCGAAAGCCACCCATTGTCAAGAAAAGTTCATTTATAGTCACTTATGCCTAGCAAAGCCTTATTACTCGGTTTAAATGCCTTTATAATCCCATTATTGAATTTATTTTGAATTCTTTTTACATTTTTTCATTAAAACAGATTCTAATTGATTGTTTGCCTCGGGAAACTTGGAGCGAAAGCCCTCCATTGTCAAGAAAAGATCATTTATAGTCACTCATGCTGAGAAAAGCCTTACTACTCGGTTTAAATGCCTTTATAATCCCATTATTGAATTTATTTTGAATTGTTTTTATATTTTTTGATTAAAACAGATTGTAATTGATTGTTTGCCGTGGGAAACATGGAGCGAAAGCCATCCACTGTCAAGAAAAGATCATTTATAGTCACTCATGCCTACAAAAGCCTTATTACTCGGTTTAAATGCCTTTATAATCCCATTATTGAATTTATTTTGAATTTTTTTTACATTTTTTGATTAAAACAGATTGTAATTGATTGTTTACCTCGGGAAACATGGAGCGAAAGCCATCCATGGTCAAGAAAAGTTCATTTATAGTCACTCATGCCTAAAAAAGCCTTATTACTCGGTTTAAATGCCTTTATAATCCCATTATCAAATTTATTTTGAATTTTTTTTACATTTTTTGATTAAAACAGATTGTAATTGATTGTTTGCCTCGGGAAACTTGGAGCTAAAGCCATCCATTGTCAAGAAAAGATCATTTATAGTCACTCATGCCTAGAAAAGCCTTATTAGTAGGTTTAAATGCTTTTATAATCCCATTATTGAATTTATTTTGAATTGTTTTTACATTTTTTGATTAAAACAGATTGTAATTGATTGTTTGCCTCGGGAAACATGGAGCGAAAGCCATCCATTGTCAGGAAAAGATCATTTATAGTCACTCATGCCTAGAAAAGCCTTATTACTCGGTTTAAATGCCTTTATAATCCCATTATTGAATTTATTTTGAATTTTTTTTACATTTTTTGATTAAAACAGATTGTAATTGTTTGTTTGCCTCGGGAAACATGGAGCGAAACCCATCCATTGTCAAGAATAGATCATTTATAGTCACTTATGCCTAAAAAAGCCTTATTACTCGGTTTAAATGCCTTTATAATCCCATTATTGAATTTATTTTGAATTTTTTTTACATTTTTTGATTAAAACATATTGTAATTGATTGTTTGCCTCGGGAAATATGGAGCGAAAGCCATCCATTGTCAGGAAAAGATCATTTATAGTCACTCATGCCTAGAAAAGCCTTATTACTCGGTTTAAATGCCTTTATAATCCCATTATTGAATTTATTTTGAATTTTTTTTACATTTTTTGATTAAAACAGATTGTAATTGTTTGTTTGCCTCGGGAAACATGGAGCGAAACCCATCCATTGTCAAGAATAGATCATTTATAGTCACTTATGCCTAAAAAAGCCTTATTACTCGGTTTAAATGCCTTTAGAATCCCATTATTGAATTTATTTTGAATTTTTTTTACATTTTTTGATTAAAACATATTGTAATTGATTGTTTGCCTCGGGAAATATGGAGCGAAAGCCATCCATTGTCAAGAAAAGATCATTTATAGTCACTCATGCCTAGAAAAGCCTTATTACTCGGTTTAAATGCCTTTATAATCCCATTATTGAATTTGTTTTGAATTGTTTTTACATTTTTTGATTAAAACAGATTGTAATTGATTGTTTGCCTCGGGAAACTTGGAGCTAAAGCCATCCATTGTCAAGAAAAGTTCATTTATAGTCACTTATGCCTAGCAAAGCCTTATTACTCGGTTTAAATGCCTTTATAATCCCATTATTGAATTTATTTTGAATTGTTTTTACATTTTTTTATTAAAACAGATTGTAATTGATTGTTTGCCTCGGGAAACATGGAGCGAAAGCCATCCATTGTCAAGAAAAGATTATTTATAGTCACTCATGCCTAGAAAAGGCTTATTACTCGGTTTAAATGCCTTTATAATCCCATTATCGAATTTATTTTGAATTGTTTTTACATTTTTTGATTAAAACATATTGTAATTGATTGTTTGCCTCGGGAAACATGGAGCGAAACCCATCCATTGTCAAGAATAGATCATTTATAGTCACTTATGCCTAGAAAAGCCTTATTACTCGGTTTAAATGCTTTTATAATCCCATTATTGAAGTTATTTTGAATTGTTTTTACATTTTACGATTAAAACAGATTGTAATTGATTGTTGACCTCGGGAAACATGGAGCGAAAGCCATCCATAGTCAAGAAAAGTTCATTGATAGTCACTTATGCCTAGCAAAGCCTTATTACTCGGTTTAAATGACTTTATAATCCCATTATTGAATTTATTTTGAATTGTTTTTACATTTTTTGATTAAAATAGATTGTAATTGATTGTTTTCCTCGGGAAACATGGAGCGAAAGCCATCCATTGTCAAGAAAAGATCATTTATAGTCACTCATGCCTAGAAAAGCCTTATTACTCGGTTTAAATGCCTTTATAATCCCATTATTGAATTTGTTTTGAATTTTTTTTAAATTTTTTGATTAAAACATATTGTAATTGATTGTTTGCCTCAGGAAACATGGAGCAAAACCCATCCATTGTCAAGAATAGATCATTTATAGTCACTTATGCCTAGAAAAGCCTTATTACTCGGTTTAAATGCTTTTATAATCCCATTATTGAAGTTATTTTGAATTGTTTTTACATTTTACGATTAAAACAGATTGTAATTGATTGTTGACCTCGGGAAACATGGAGCGAAAGCCATCCATAGTCAAGAAAAGTTCATTGATAGTCACTTATGCCTAGCAAAGCCTTATTACTCGGTTTAAATGCCTTTATAATCCCATTATTGAATTTATTTTGAATTGTTTTTACATTTTTTGATTAAAACAGATCGTAATTGATTGTTTTCCTCGGGAAACATGGAGCGAAAGCCATCCATTGTCAAGAAAAGATCATTTATAGTCACTCATGCCTAGAAAAGCCTTATTACTCGGTTTAAATGCCTTTATAATCCCATTATCAAATTTATTTTGAATTTTTTTTACATTTTTTGATTAAAACAGATTGTAATTGATTGTTTGCCTCGGGAAACTTGGAGCTAAAGCCATCCATTGTCAAGAAAAGATCATTTATAGTCACTCATGCCTAGAAAAGCCTTATTACTCGGTTTAAATGCTTTTATAATCCCATTATTGAAGTTATTTTGAATTGTTTTTACATTTTACGATTAAAACAGATTGTAATTGATTGTTGACCTCGGGAAACATGGAGCGAAAGCCATCCATAGTCAAGAAAAGTTCATTGATAGTCACTTATGCCTAGCAAAGCCTTATTACTCGGTTTAAATGCCTTTATAATCCCATTATTGAATTTATTTTGAATTGTTTTTACATTTTTTGATTAAAACAGATTGTAATTGATTGTTTTCCTCGGGAAACATGGAGCGAAAGCCATCCATTGTCAAGAAAAGATCATTTATAGTCACTCATGCCTAGAAAAGCCTTATTACTCGGTTTAAATGCCTTTATAATCCCATTATTGAATTTATTTTGACTTTTTTTAAAATTTTTTGATTAAAACATAATGTAATTGATTGTTTGCCTTGGGAAACTTGGAGCGAAAGCCACCCATTGTCAAGAAAAGTTCATTTATAGTCACTTATGCCTAGCAAAGCCTTATTACTCGGTTTAAATGCCTTTATAATCCCATTATTGAATTTATTTTGAATTCTTTTTACATTTTTTCATTAAAGCAGATTCTAATTGATTGTTTGCCTCGGGAAACTTGGAGCGAAAGCCCTCCATTGTCAAGAAAAGATCATTTATAGTCACTCATGCTGAGAAAAGCCTTACTACTCGGTTTAAATGCCTTTATAATCCCATTATTGAATATATTTTGAATTGTTTTTATATTTTTTGATTAAAACAGATTGTAATTGATTGTTTGCCGTGGGAAACATGGAGCGAAAGCCATCCACTGTCAAGAAAAGATCATTTATAGTCACTCATGCCTAGAAAAGCCTTATTACTCGGTTTAAATGCCTTTATAATCCCATTATTGAATTTATTTTGAATTTTTTTTACATTTTTTGATTAAAACAGATTGTAATTGATTGTTTACCTCGGGAAACATGGAGCGAAAGCCATCCATGGTCAAGAAAAGTTCATTTATAGTCACTCATGCCTAGAAAAGCCTTATTACTCGGTTTAAATGCCTTTATAATCCCATTATCAAATTTATTTTGAATTTTTTTTACATTTTTTGATTAAAACAGATTGTAATTGATTGTTTGCCTCGGGAAACTTGGAGCTAAAGCCATCCATTGTCAAGAAAAGATCATTTATAGTCACTCATGCCTAGAAAAGCCTTATTAGTAGGTTTAAATGCTTTTATAATCCCATTATTGAATTTATTTTGAATTGTTTTTACATTTTTTGATTAAAACAGATTGTAATTGATTGTTTGCCTCGGGAAACATGGAGCGAAAGCCATCCATTGTCAGGAAAAGATCATTTATAGTCACTCATGCCTAGAAAAGCCTTATTACTCGGTTTAAATGCCTTTATAATCCCATTATTGAATTTATTTTGAATTTTTTTTACATTTTTTGATTAAAACAGATTGTAATTGTTTGTTTGCCTCGGGAAACATGGAGCGAAACCCATCCATTGTCAAGAATAGATCATTTATAGTCACTTATGCCTAAAAAAGCCTTATTACTCGGTTTAAATGCGTTTATAATCCCATTATTGAATTTATTTTGAATTTTTTTTACATTTTTTGATTAAAACATATTGTAATTGATTGTTTGCCTCGGGAAATATGGAGCGAAAGCCATCCATTGTCAAGAAAAGATCATTTATAGTCGCTCATGCCTAGAAAAGCCTTATTACTCGGTTTAAATTCCTTTATAATCCCATTATTGAATTTGTTTTGAATTGTTTTTACATTTTTTGATTAAAACAGATTGTAATTGATTGTTTGCCTCGGGAAACTTGGAGCTAAAGCCATCCATTGTCAAGAAAAGTTCATTTATAGTCACTTATGCCTAGCAAAGCCTTATTACTCGGTTTAAATGCCTTTATAATCCCATTATTGAATTTATTTTGAATTGTTTTTACATTTTTTTATTAAAACAGATTGTAATTGATTGTTTGCCTCGGGAAACATGGAGCGAACGCCATCCATTGTCAAGAAAAGATTATTTATAGTCACTCATGCCTAGAAAAGGCTTATTACTCGGTTTAAATGCCTTTATAATCCCATTATCGAATTTATTTTGAATTGTTTTTAAATATTTTGATTAAAACATATTGTAATTGATTGTTTGCCTCAGGAAACATGGAGCAAAACCCATCCATGTCAAGAATAGATCATTTATAGTCACTTATACCTAGAAAAGCCTTATTACTCGGTTTAAATGCTTTTATAATCCCATTATTGAAGTTATTTTGAATTGTTTTTACATTTTACGATTAAAACAGATTGTAATTGATTGTTGACCTCGGGAAACATGGAGCGAAAGCCATCCATAGTCAAGAAAAGTTCATTGATAGTCACTTATGCCTAGCAAAGCCTTATTACTCGGTTTAAATGCCTTTATAATCCCATTATTGAATTTATTTTGAATTCTTTTTACATTTCTTCATTAAAACAGATTCTAATTGATTGTTTGCCTCGGGAAACTTGGAGCGAAAGCCCTCCATTGTCAAGAAAAGATCATTTATAGTCACTCATGCAGAGAAAAACCTTATTACTCGGTTTAAATGCCTTTATAATCCCATTATTGAATTTATTTTGAATTGTTTTTATATTTTTTGATTAAAACAGATTGTAATTGATTGTTTGCCATGGGAAACAAGGAGCGAAAGCCATCCACTGTCAAGAAAAGATCATTTATAGTCACTCATGCCTAGAAAAGCCTTATTACTCGGTTTAAATGCCTTTATAATCCCATTATTGAATTTATTTTGAATTTTTTTTACATTTTTTGATTAAAACAGATTGTAATTGTTTGTTTGCCTCGGGAAACATGGAGCAAAACCCATCCATTGTCAAGAATAGATCATTTATAGTCACTTATGCCTAAAAAAGCCTTATTACTCGGTTTAAATGCCTTTATAATCCCATTATTGAATTTATTTTGAATTTATTTTTCATTTTTTGATTAAAACATATTGTAATTGATTGTTTGCCTCGGGAAATATGGAGCGAAAGCCATCCATTGTCAAGAAAAGATCATTTATAGTCACTCATGCCTAGAAAAGCCTTATTACTCGGTTTAAATGCCTTTATAATCCCATTATTGAATTTATTTTGAATTGTTTTTACATTTTTTGATTAAAACAGATTGTAATTGATTGTTTGCCTCGGGAAACTTGGAGCTAAAGCCATCCATTGTCAAGAAAAGTTCATTTATAGTCACTTATGCCTAGCAAAGCCTTATTACTCGGTTTAGATGCCTTTATAATCCCATTATTGAATTTATTTTGAATTGTTTTTACATTTTTTAATTAAAACAGATTGTAATTGATTGTTTGCCTCGGGAAACATGGAGCGAAAGCCATCCATTGTGAAGAAAAGATTATTTATAGTCACTCATGCCTAGAAAAGCCTTATTACTCGGTTTAAATGCCTTTATAATCCCATTATCGAATTTATTTTGAATTGTTTTTACATTTTTTGATTAAAACATATTGTAATTGATTGTTTGCCTCGGGAAACATGGAGCAAAACCCATCCATGTCAAGAATAGATCATTTATAGTCACTTATGCCTAGAAAAGCCTTATTACTCGGTTTAAATGCTTTTATAATCCCATTATTGAAGTTATTTTGAATTGGTATTACATTTTACGATTAAAACAGATTGTAATTGATTGTTGACCTCGGGAAACATGGAGCGAAAGCCATCCATAGTCAAGAAAAGTTCATTGATAGTCACTTATGCCTAGCAAAGCCTTATTACTCGGTTTAAATGCCTTTATAATCCCATTATTGAATTTATTTTGAATTGTTTTTACATTTTTTGATTAAAACAGATCGTAATTGATTGTTTTCCTCGGGAAACATGGAGCGAAAGCCATCCATTGTCAAGAAAAGATCATTTATAGTCACTCATGCCTAGAAAAGCCTTATTACTCGGTTTAAATGCCTTTATAATCCCATTATCAAATTTATTTTGAATTTTTTTTACATTTTTTGATTAAAACAGATTGTAATCGATTGTTTGCCTCGGGAAACTTGGAGCTAAAGCCATCCATTGTCCAGAAAAGATCATTTATAGTCACTCATGCCAAGAAAAGCCTTATTACTCGGTTTAAATGCTTTTATAATCCCATTATTGAATTTATTTTGAATTGTTTTTACATTTTTTGATTAAAACAGATTGTAATTGATTGTTTGCCTCAAGAAACATGGAGCGAAAGCCATCCATTGTCAAGAAAAGATTATTTATAGTCACTCATGCCTAGAAAAGCCTTATTACTTAGTTTAAATGCTTTTATAATCCCATTATTGAATTTATTTTGAATTGTTTTTACATTTTTTGATTAAAACATATTGTAATTGATTGTTTGCCTCGAGAAACATGGAGCGAAAGCCATCCATTGTCAAGAAAAGATCATTTATAGTCACTCATGCCTAGAAAAGCCTTATTACTCGGTTTAAATGCCTTTATAATCCCATTATTGAATTTATTTTGAATTGTTTTTACATTTTTTGATTAAAACATATTGTAATTGATTGTTTGCCTCGGGAAACATGGAGCAAAACCCATCCATTGTCGAGAATAGATCATTTATAGTTACTTATGCCTAGAAAAGCCTTATTACTCGGTTTAAATGCTTGTATAATCCCATTATTGAATTTATTTTGAATTGTTTTTACATTTTTTGATTAAAACAGATTGTAATTGATTGTTTGCCTCGGGAAACATGGAGCGAAAGCCATCCATCGTCATGAAAAGTTCATTTATAGTCACTCATGCCTAGAAAATCCTTAATATTCGTTTTAAATGCTTTTATAATCCCATAATTGAATTTAATTTGAATCTTTTTAAATTTTTTGATTAAAACAGATTCTAATTGATTGTTTGCCTTGGGAAACGTGGAGTGATAGCCATCCATTGTCAAGAAAAGATCATTTATAGTCACTCATGCCTAGAAAAGCCTTATTACTCGGTTTAAATGCCTTTATAATCCCATTATTGAATTTATTTTGAATTGTTTTTAGATTTTTTGATTAAAACAGATTGTAATTGATTGTTTGCCTCGGGAAACATGGAGCGAAAACCATCCATTGTCAAGAAAAGATCATTTATAGTCACTCATGCCTAGAAAAGCCTTATTACTCGGTTTAAATGCCTTTATAATCCCATTATTGAATTTATTTTGAATTGTTTTTAGATTTTTTGATTAAAACAGATTGTAATTGATTGTTTGCCGTGGGAAACATGGAGCGAAAGCCATCCACTGTCAAGAAAAGATCATTTATATTCACTCATGCCTAGAAAAGCCTTATTACTCGGTTTAAATGCCTTTATAATCCCATTATTGAATTTATTTTGAATTTTTTTTACATTTTTTGATTAAAACATATTGTAATTTATTGTTTGCCTCGGGAAACAATGAGCAAAACCCATCCATTGTCAAGAATAGATCATTTATAGTCACTTATGCCTAGAAAAGCCTTATTACTCGGTTTAAATGCTTTTATAATCCCATTATTGAAGTTATTTTGAATTGTTTTTACATTTTATGATTAAAACAGATTGTAATTGATTGTTTGCCTCGGGAAACATGGAGTGAAAGCAATTCATTGTCAAGAAAAGATCATTTATAGTCTCTCATGCCTAGAAAAGCCTTATTACTTAATTTAAATGCTTTTATAATCCCATTATTGAATTTATTTTGAATTGTTTTTACATTTTTTGATTAAAACAGATTGTAATTGATTGTTTTCCTCGGGAAACATGGAGCGAAAGCCATCCATTGTCAAGAGAAGATCATTTATAGTCACTCATGCCTAGAAAAGCCTTATTACTCGGTTTAAATGCCTTTATAATCCCATTATTGAATTTATTTTGAATTTTTTTTACATTTTTTGATTAAAACATAATGTAATTGATTGTTTGCCTCGGTAAACTTGGAGCGAAAGCCACCCATTGTCAAGAAAAGTTCATTTATAGTCACTTATGCCTAGAAAAGCCTTATTACTCGGTTTAAATGCCTTTATAATCCCATTATTGAATTTATTTTGAATTCTTTTTACATTTCTTCATTAAAACAGATTCTAATTGATTGTTTGCCTCGGGAAACTTGGAGCGAAAGCCCTCCATTGTCAAGAAAAGATCATTTATAGTCACTCATGCAGAGAAAAACCTTATTACTCGGTTTAAATGCCTTTATAATCCCATTATTGAATTTATTTTGAATTGTTTTTATATTTTTTGATTAAAACAGATTGTAATTGATTGTTTGCCATGGGAAACAAGGAGCGAAAGCCATCCACTGTCAAGAAAAGATCATTTATAGTCACTCATGCCTAGAAAAGCCTTATTACTCGGTTTAAATGCCTTTATAATCCCATTATTGAATTTATTTTGAATTTTTTTTACATTTTTTGATTAAAACAGATTGTAATTGATTGTTTGCCTCGGGAAACTTGGAGCTAAAGCCATCCATTGTCAAGAAAAGTTCATTTATAGTCACTTATGCCTAGCAAAGCCTTATTACTCGGTTTAAATGCCTTTATAATCCCATTATTGAATTTATTTTGAATTGTTTTTACATTTTTTTATTAAAACAGATTGTAATTGATTGTTTGCCTCGGGAAACATGGAGCGAACGCCATCCATTGTCAAGAAAAGATTATTTATAGTCACTCATGCCTAGAAAAGGCTTATTACTCGGTTTAAATGCCTTTATAATCCCATTATTGAATTTATTTTGAATTGTTTTTACATTTTTTTATTAAAACAGATTGTAATTGATTGTTTGCCTCGGGAAACATGGAGCGAACGCCATCCATTGTCAAGAAAAGATTATTTATAGTCACTCATGCCTAGAAAAGGCTTATTACTCGGTTTAAATGCCTTTATAATCCCATTATCGAATTTATTTTGAATTGTTTTTAAATTTTTTGATTAAAACATATTGTAATTGATTGTTTGCCTCAGGAAACATGGAGCAAAACCCATCCATGTCAAGAATAGATCATTTATAGTCACTTATACCTAGAAAAGCCTTATTACTCGGTTTAAATGGTTTTATAATCCCATTATTGAAGTTATTTTGAATTGTTTTTACATTTTACGATTAAAACAGATTGTAATTGATTGTTGACCTCGGGAAACATGGAGCGAAAGCCATCCATAGTCAAGAAAAGTTCATTGATAGTCACTTATGCCTAGCAAAGCCTTATTACTCGGTTTAAATGCCTTTATAATCCCATTATTGAATTTATTTTGAATTGTTTTTACATTTTTTGATTAAAACAGATCGTAATTGATTGTTTTCCTCGGGAAACATGGAGCGAAAGCCATCCATTGTCAAGAAAAGATCATTTATAGTCACTCATGCCTAGAAAAGCCTTATTACTCGGTTTAAATGCCTTTATAATCCCATTATCAAATTTATTTTGAATTTTTTTTACATTTTTTGATTAAAACAGATTGTAATTGATTGTTTGCCTCGGGAAACTTGGAGCTAAAGCCATCCATTGTCAAGAAAAGATCATTTATAGTCACTCATGCCAAGAAAAGCCTTATTACTCGGTTTAAATGCTTTTATAATCCCATTATTGAAGTTATTTTGAATTGTTTTTACATTTTACGATTAAAACAGATTGTAATTGATTGTTGACCTCGGGAAACATGGAGCGAAAGCCATCCATAGTCAAGAAAAGTTCATTGATAGTCACTTATGCCTAGCAAAGCCTTATTACTCGGTTTAAATGCCTTTATAATCCCATTATTGAATTTATTTTGAATTGTTTTTACATTTTTTGATTAAAATAGATTGTAATTGATTGTTTTCCTCGGGAAACATGGAGCGAAAGCCATCCATTGTCAAGAAAAGATCATTTATAGTCACTCATGCCTAGAAAAGCCTTATTACTCGGTTTAAATGCCTTTATAATCCCATTATTGAATTTGTTTTGAATTTTTTTTAAATTTTTTGATTAAAACATATTGTAATTGATTGTTTGCCTCGGGAAACATGGAGCAAAACCCATCCATGTCAAGAATAGATCATTTATAGTCACTTATGCCTAGAAAAGCCTTATTACTCGGTTTAAATGCTTTTATAATCCCATTATTGAAGTTATTTTGAATTGTTTTTACATTTTACGATTAAAACAGATTGTAATTGATTGTTGACCTCGAGAAACATGGAGCGAAAGCCATCCATAGTCAAGAAAAGTTCATTGATAGTCACTTATGCCTAGCAAAGCCTTATTACTCGGTTTAAATGCCTTTATAATCCCATTATTGAATTTATTTTGAATTCTTTTTACATTTTTTCATTAAAACAGATTCTAATTGATTGTTTGCCTCGGGAAACTTGGAGCGAAAGCCCTCCATTGTCAAGAAAAGATCATTTATAGTCACTCATGCAGAGAAAAACCTTATTACTCGGTTTAAATGCCTTTATAATCCCATTATTGAATTTATTTTGAATTATTTTTATATTTTTTGATTAAAACAGATTGTAATTGATTGTTTGCCTCGGGAAACATGGAGCGAAAGCCATCCATTGTCAAGAAAAGATCATTTATAGTCACTCATGCCTAGAAAAGCCTTATTACTCGGTTTAAATGCCTTTATAATCCCATTATTGAATTTATTTTGAATTTTTTTTACATTTTTTGATTAAAACAGATTGTAATTGTTTGTTTGCCTCGGGAAACATGGAGAAAAACCCATCCATTGTCAAGAATAGATCATTTATAGTCACTTATGCCTAAAAAAGCCTTATTACTCGGTTTAAATGCCTTTATAATCCCATTATTGAATTTATTTTGAATTTTTTTTTCATTTTTTGATTAAAACATATTGTAATTGATTGTTTGCCTCGGGAAATATGGAGCGAAAGCCATCCGTTGTCAAGAAAAGATCATTTATAGTCACTCATGCCTAGAAAAGCCTTATTACTCGGTTTAAATGCCTTTATAATCCCATTATTGAATTTATTTTGAATTGTTTTTACATTTTTTGATTAAAACAGATTGTAATTGATTGTTTGCCTCGGGAAACTTGGAGCTAAAGCCATCCATTGTCAAGAAAAGTTCATTTATAGTCACTTATGCCTAGCAAAGCCTTATTACTCGGTTTAAATGCCTTTATAATCCCATTATTGAATTTATTTTGAATTGTTTTTACATTTTTTGATTAAAACAGATTGTAATTGATTGTTTGCCTCGGGAAACATGGAGCGAAAGCCATCCATTGTGAAGAAAAGATTATTTATAGTCACTCATGCCTAGAAAAGCCTTATTACTCGGTTTAAATGCCTTTATAATCCCATTATCGAATTTATTTTGAATTGTTTTTACATTTTTTGATTAAAACATATTGTAATTGATTGTTTGCCTCGGGAAACATGGAGCAAAACCCATCCATGTCAAGAATAGATCATTTATAGTCACTTATGCCTAGAAAAGCCTTATTACTCGGTTTAAATGCTTTTATAATCCCATTATTGAAGTTATTTTGAATTGGTATTACATTTTACGATTAAAACAGATTGTAATTGATTGTTGACCTCGGGAAACATGGAGCGAAAGCCATCCATAGTCAAGAAAAGTTCATTGATAGTCACTTATGCCTAGCAAAGCCTTATTACTCGGTTTAAATGCCTGTATAATCCCATTATTGAATTTATTTTGAATTGTTTTTACATTTTTTGATTAAAACATATTGTAATTGATTGTTTGCCTCGGGAAACATGGAGCAAAACCCATCCATGTCAAGAATAGATCATTTATAGTCACTTATGCCTAGAAAAGCCTTATTACTCGGTTTAAATGCTTTTATAATCCCATTATTGAAGTTATTTTGAATTGGTATTACATTTTACGATTAAAACAGATTGTAATTGATTGTTGACCTCGGGAAACATGGAGCGAAAGCCATCCATAGTCAAGAAAAGTTCATTGATAGTCACTTATGCCTAGCAAAGCCTTATTACTCGGTTTAAATGCCTTTATAATCCCATTATTGAATTTATTTTGAATTGTTTTTACATTTTTTGATTAAAACAGATTGTAATTGATTGTTTGCCTCGGGAAACATGGAGCAAAACCCATCCATTGTCGAGAATAGATCATTTATAGTTACTTATGCCTAGAAAAGCCTTATTACTCGGTTTAAATGCTTGTATAATCCCATTATTGAATTTATTTTGAATTGTTTTTACATTTTTTGATTAAAACAGATTGTAATTGATTGTTTGCCTCGGGAAACTTGGAGCGAAAGCCATCCATCGTCATGAAAAGTTCATTTATAGTCACTCATGCCTAGAAAATCCTTAATATTCGTTTTAAATGCTTTTATAATCCCATAATTGAATTTAATTTGAATCTTTTTAAATTTTTTGATTAAAACAGATTCTAATTGATTGTTTGCCTTGGGAAACGTGGAGTGATAGCCATCCATTGTCAAGAAAAGATCATTTATAGTCACTCATGCCTAGAAAAGCCTTATTACTCGGTTTAAATGCCTTTATAATCCCATTATTGAATTTATTTTGAATTGTTTTTAGATTTTTTGATTAAAACAGATTGTAATTGATTGTTTGCCTCGGGAAACATGGAGCGAAAACCATCCATTGTCAAGAAAAGATCATTTATAGTCACTCATGCCTAGAAAAGCCTTATTACTCGGTTTAAATGCCTTTATAATCCCATTATTGAATTTATTTTGAATTGTTTTTAGATTTTTTGATTAAAACAGATTGTAATTGATTGTTTGCCGTGGGAAACATGGAGCGAAAGCCATCCACTGTCAAGAAAAGATCATTTATAGTCACTCATGCCTAGAAAAGCCTTATTACTCGGTTTAAATGCCTTTATAATCCCATTATTGAATTTATTTTGAATTTTTTTTACATTTTTTGATTAAAACATATTGTAATTTATTGTTTGCCTCCGGAAATATGGAGCGAAAGCCATCCATTGTCAAGAAAAGATCATTTATAGTCACTCATGCCTAGAAAAGCCTTATTACTCGGTTTACATGCCTTTATAATCCCATTATTGAATTTATTTTGAATTGTTTTTACATTTTTTGATTAAAACATATTGTAATTGATTGTTTGGCTCCGGAAATATGGAGCGAAAGCCATCCATTGTCAAGAAAAGATCATTTATAGTCACTCATGCCTAGAAAAGCCTTATTACTCGGTTTAAATGCTTTTATAATCCCATTATTGAATTTATTTTGAATTGTTTTTACATTTTTTGATTAAAACAGATTGTAATTGATTGTTTGCCTCGGGAAACATGGAGCGAAAGCCATCCATTGTCAAGAAAAGATCATTTATAGTCACTCATGCCTAGAAAAGCCTTATTACTCGGTTTAAATGCCTTTATAATCCCATTATTGAATTTGTTTTGAATTTTTTTTAAATTTTTTGATTAAAACACATTGTAATTGATTGTTTGCCTCGGGAAACATGGAGCAAAACCCATCCATGTCAAGAATAGATCATTTATAGTCACTTATGCCTAGAAAAGCCTTATTACTCGGTTTAAATGCTTTTATAATCCCATTATTGAAGTTATTTTGAATTGTTTTTACATTTTACGATTAAAACAGATTGTAATTGATTGTTGACCTCGGGAAACATGGAGCGAAAGCCATCCATAGTGAAGAAAAGTTCATTGATAGTCACTTATGCCTAGCAAAGCCTTATTACTCGGTTTAAATGCCTTTATAATCCCATTATTGAATTTATTTTGAATTGCTTTTACAATTTTTGATTAAAACAGATTGTAATTGATTGTTTTTCTCGGGAAACATGGAGCGAAAGCCATCCATTGTCAAGAAAAGATCATTTATAGTCACTCATGCCTAGAAAAGCCTTATTACTCGGTTTAAATGCCTTTATAATCCCATTATTGAATTTGTTTTGAATTTTTTTTAAATTTTTTGTTTAAAACATATTGTAATTGATTGTTTGCCTCGGGAAACAATGAGCAAAACCCATCCATTGTCAAGAATAGATCATTTATAGTCACTTATGCCTAGAAAAGCCTTATTACTCGGTTTAAATGCTTTTATAATCCCATTATTGAAGTTATTTTGAATTGTTTTTACATTTTATGATTAAAACAGATTGTAATTGATTGTTTGCCTCGGGAAACATGGAGTGAAAGCAATTCATTGTCAAGAAAAGATCATTTATAGTCTCTCATGCCTAGAAAAGCCTTATTACTTAATTTAAATGCTTTTATAATCCCATTATTGAATTTATTTTGAATTGTTTTTACATTTTTTGATTAAAACAGATTGTAATTGATTGTTTTCCTCGGGAAACATGGAGCGAAAGCCATCCATTGTCAAGAGAAGATCATTTATAGTCACTCATGCCTAGAAAAGCCTTATTACTCGGTTTAAATGCCTTTATAATCCCATTATTGAATTTATTTTGAATTTTTTTTACATTTTTTGATTAAAACATAATGTAATTGATTGTTTGCCTCGGTAAACTTGGAGCGAAAGCCACCCATTGTCAAGAAAAGTTCATTTATAGTCACTTATGCCTAGCAAAGCCTTATTACTCGGTTTAAATGCCTTTATAATCCCATTATTGAATTTATTTTGAATTCTTTTTACATTTTTTCATTAAAACAGATTCTAATTGATTGTTTGCCTCGGGAAACTTGGAGCGAAAGCCCTCCATTGTCAAGAAAAGATCATTTATAGTCACTCATGCAGAGAAAAACCTTATTACTCGGTTTAAATGCCTTTATAATCCCATTATTGAATTTATTTTGAATTGTTTTTATATTTTTTGATTAAAACAGATTGTAATTGATTGTTTGCCGTGGGAAACATGGAGCGAAAGCCATCCACTGTCAAGAAAATATCATTTATAGTCACTCATGCCTAGAAAAGCCTTATTACTCGGTTTAAATGCCTTTATAATCCCATTATTGAATTTATTTTGAATTTTTTTTACATTTTTTGATTAAAACAGATTGTAATTGATTGTTTGCCTCGGGAAACTTGGAGCTAAAGCCATCCATTGTCAAGAAAAGATCATTATAGTCACTCATGCCTAGAAAAGCCTTATTAGTCGGTTTAAATGCTTTTATAATCCCATTATTGAATTTATTTTGAATTGTTTTTACATTTTTTGATTAAAACAGATTGTAATTGATTGTTTGCCTCGGGAAACATGGAGCGAAAGCCATCCATGGTCAAGAAAAGTTCATTTATAGTCACTCATGCCTAGAAAAGCCTTATTACTCGGTTTAAATGCCTTTATAATCCCATTATCAAATTTATTTTGAATTTTTCTTACATTTTTTGATTAAAACATATTGTAATTGATTGTTTGCCTCGGGAAACTTGGAGCTAAAGCCATCCATTGTCAAGAAAAGATCATTATAGTCACTCATGCCTAGA
Organism: Theobroma cacao; assembly: GCF_053813885.1. Taxonomy (NCBI): domain Eukaryota; kingdom Viridiplantae; phylum Streptophyta; class Magnoliopsida; order Malvales; family Malvaceae; genus Theobroma; species Theobroma cacao. The sequence continues at coordinate 26,390,698 of NC_142645.1, read as the reverse complement.
AAATCCTTATTAGTCGGTTTAAATGCTTTTATAATCCCATTATTGAATTTATTTTGAATTGTTTTTACATTTTTTGATTAAAACAGATTGTAATTGATTGTTTGCCTCGGAAAACATGGAGCGAAAGCCATCCATTGTCAAGAAAAGATCATTTATAGTCACTCATGCCTAGAAAAGCCTTATTACTCGGTTTAAATGCCTTTATAATCCCATTATTGAATTTATTTTGAATTGTTTTTACATTTTTTGATTAAAACATATTGTAATTGATTGTTTCCCTCGGGAAACATGGAGCAAAACCCATCCATTGTCGAGAATAGATCATTTATAGTTACTTATGCCTAGAAAAGCCTTATTACTCGGTTTAAATGCTTTTATAATCCCATTATTGAATTTATTTTGAATTGTTTTTACATTTTTTGATTAAAACAGATTGTAATTGATTGTTTGCCTCGGGAAACCTGGAGCGAAAGCCATCCATCGTCATGAAAAGTTCATTTATAGTCACTCATGCCTAGAAAATCCTTAATATTCGTTTTAAATGCTTTTATAATCACATAATTGAATTTAATTTGAATCTTTTTAAATTTTTTGATTAAAACAGATTCTAATTGATTGTTTGCCTCGGGAAACGTGGAGTGATAGCCATCCATTGTCAAGAAAAGATCATTTATAGTCACTCATGCCTAGAAAAGCCTTATTACTCGGTTTAAATGCCTTTATAATCCCATTATTGAATTTATTTTGAATTGTTTTTAGATTTTTTGATTAAAACAGATTGTAATTGATTGCTTGCCTCGGGAAACATGGAGCGAAAACCATCCATTGTCAAGAAAAGATCATTTATAGTCACTCATGCCTAGAAAAGCCTTATTACTCGGTTTAAATGCCTTTATAATCCCATTATTGAATTTATTTTGAATTGTTTTTAGATTTTTTGATTAAAACAGATTGTAATTGATTGTTTGCCTCGGGAAACATGGAGCGAAAACCATCAATTGTCAAGAAAAGATCATTTATAGTCACTCATGCCTAGAAAAGCCTTATTACTCGGTTTAAATGCCTTTATAATCCCATTATTGAATTTATTTTGAATTTTTTTTTACATTTTTTGATTAAAACATATTGTAATTGATTGTTTACCTCCGGAAATATGGAGCGAAAGCCATCCATTGTCAAGAAAAGATCATTTATAGTCACTCATGCCTAGAAAAGCCTTATTACTCGGTTTAAATGCCTTTATAATCCCATTATTGAATTTATTTTGAATTGTTTTTACATTTTTTGATTAAAACATATTGTAATTGATTGTTTCCCTCGGGAAACATGGAGCAAAACCCATCCATTGTCGAGAATAGATCATTTATAGTTACTTATGCCTAGAAAAGCCTTATTACTCGGTTTAAATGCTTTTATAATCCCATTATTGAATTTATTTTGAATTGTTTTTACATTTTTTGATTAAAACAGATTGTAATTGATTGTTTGCCTCGGGAAACATGGAGCGAAAGCCATCCATCGTCATGAAAAGTTCATTTATAGTCACTCATGCCTAGAAAATCCTTAATATTCGTTTTAAATGCTTTTATAATCCCATAATTGAATTTAATTTGAATCTTTTTAAATTTTTTGATTAAAACAGATTCTAATTGATTGTTTGCCTCGGGAAACGTGGAGTGATAGCCATCCATTGTCAAGAAAAGATCATTTATAGTCACTCATGCCTAGAAAAGCCTTATTACTCGGTTTAAATGCCTTTATAATCCCATTATTGAATTTATTTTGAATTGTTTTTAGATTTTTTGATTAAAACAGATTGTAATTGATTGTTTGCCTCGGGAAACATGGAGCGAAAACCATCCATTGTCAAGAAAAGATCATTTATAGTCACTCATGCCTAGAAAAGCCTTATTACTCGGTTTAAATGCCTTTATAATCCCATTATTGAATTTATTTTGAATTGTTTTTAGATTTTTTGATTAAAACAGATTGTAATTGATTGCTTGCCTCGGGAAACATGGAGCGAAAACCATCCATTGTCAAGAAAAGATCATTTATAGTCACTCATGCCTAGAAAAGCCTTATTACTCGGTTTAAATGCCTTTATAATCCCATTATTGAATTTATTTTGAATTGTTTTTAGATTTTTTGATTAAAACAGATTGTAATTGATTGTTTGCCTCGGGAAACATGGAGCGAAAACCATCAATTGTCAAGAAAAGATCATTTATAGTCACTCATGCCTAGAAAAGCCTTATTACTCGGTTTAAATGCCTTTATAATCCCATTATTGAATTTATTTTGAATTTTTTTTTACATTTTTTGATTAAAACATATTGTAATTGATTGTTTACCTCCGGAAATATGGAGCGAAAGCCATCCATTGTCAAGAAAAGATCATTTATAGTCACTCATGCCTAGAAAAGCCTTATTACTCGGTTTAAATGCCTTTATAATCCCATTATTGAATTTATTTTGAATTGTTTTTACATTTTTTGATTAAAACATATTGTAATTGATTGTTTCCCTCGGGAAACATGGAGCAAAACCCATCCATTGTCGAGAATAGATCATTTATAGTTACTTATGCCTAGAAAAGCCTTATTACTCGGTTTAAATGCTTTTATAATCCCATTATTGAATTTATTTTGAATTGTTTTTACATTTTTTGATTAAAACAGATTGTAATTGATTGTTTGCCTCGGGAAACATGGAGCGAAAGCCATCCATCGTCATGAAAAGTTCATTTATAGTCACTCATGCCTAGAAAATCCTTAATATTCGTTTTAAATGCTTTTATAATCCCATAATTGAATTTAATTTCAATCTTTTTAAATTTTTTGATTAAAACAGATTCTAATTGATTGTTTGCCTCGGGAAACGTGGAGTGATAGCCATCCATTGTCAAGAAAAGATCATTTATAGTCACTCATGCCTAGAAAAGCCTTATTACTCGGTTTAAATGCCTTTATAATCCCATTATTGAATTTATTTTGAATTGTTTTTAGATTTTTTGATTAAAACAGATTGTAATTGATTGTTTGCCTCGGGAAACATGGAGCGAAAACCATCCATTGTCAAGAAAAGATCATTTATAGTCACTCATGCCTAGAAAAGCCTTATTACTCGGTTTAAATGCCTTTATAATCCCATTATTGAATTTATTTTGAATTGTTTTTAGATTTTTTGATTAAAACAGATTGTAATTGATTACTTGCCTCGGGAAACATGGAGCGAAAACCATCCATTGTCAAGAAAAGATCATTTATAGTCACTCATGCCTAGAAAAGCCTTATTACTCGGTTTAAATGCCTTTATAATCCCATTATTGAATTTATTTTGAATTGTTTTTAGATTTTTTGATTAAAACAGATTGTAATTGATTGTTTGCCTCGGGAAACATGGAGCGAAAACCATCAATTGTCAAGAAAAGATCATTTATAGTCACTCATGCCTAGAAAAGCCTTATTACTCGGTTTAAATGCCTTTATAATCCCATTATTGAATTTATTTTGAATTTTTTTTTACATTTTTTGATTAAAACATATTGTAATTGATTGTTTACCTCCGGAAATATGGAGCGAAAGCCATCCATTGTCAAGAAAAGATCATTTATTGTCACTCATGCCTAGAAAAGCCTTATTACTCGGTTTAAATGCCTTTATAATCCCATTATTGAATTTATTTTGAATTGTTTTTACATTTTTTGATTTAAACATATTGTAATTGATTGTTTCCCTCGGGAAACATGGAGCAAAACCCATCCATTGTCGAGAATAGATCATTTATAGTTACTTATGCCTAGAAAAGCCTTATTACTCGGTTTAAATGCTTTTATAATCCCATTATTGAATTTATTTTGAATTGTTTTTACATTTTTTGATTAAAACAGATTGTAATTGATTGTTTGCCTCGGGAAACATGGAGCGAAAGCCATCCATCGTCATGAAAAGTTCATTTATAGTCACTCATGCCTAGAAAATCCTTAATATTCGTTTTAAATGCTTTTATAATCCCATAATTGAATTTAATTTGAATCTTTTTAAATTTTTTGATTAAAACAGATTCTAATTGATTGTTTGCCTCGGGAAACGTGGAGTGATAGCCATCCATTGTCAAGAAAAGATCATTTATAGTCACTCATGCCTAGAAAAGCCTTATTACTCGGTTTAAATGCCTTTATAATCCCATTATTGAATTTATTTTGAATTGTTTTTAGATTTTTTGATTAAAACAGATTGTAATTGATTGTTTGCCTCGGGAAACATGGAGCGAAAACCATCCATTGTCAAGAAAAGATCATTTATAGTCACTCATGCCTAGAAAAGCCTTATTACTCGGTTTAAATGCCTTTATAATCCCATTATTGAAATTGTTTTGAATTTTTTTTAAATTTTTTGTTTAAAACATATTGTAATTGATTGTTTGCCTTGGGAAACATGGAGCAAAACCCATCCATTGTCAAGAATAGATCATTTATAGTCACTTATGCCTAGAAAAGCCTTATTACTCGGTTTAAATGCTTTTATAATCCCATTATTGAAGTTATTTTGAATTGTTTTTACATTTTGTGATTAAAACAAATTGTAATTGATTGTTTGCCTCGAGAAACATGGAGCGAATGCAATTCATTGTCAAGAAAAGATCATTTATAGTCTCTCATGCCTAGAAAAGCCTTATTACTTAATTTAAATGCTTTTATAATCCCATTATTGAATTTATTTTGAATTGTTTTTACATTTTTGATTAAAACAGATTGTAATTGATTGTTTGCCTCGTGAAATATGGAGCGAAAGCCATCCATTGTCAAGAAAAGATCATTTATAGTCCCTCATGCCTAGAAAAGCCTTATTTCTCGGTTTAAATGCCTTTATAATCCCATTATTGAATTTATTTTGAATTGTTTTTACATTTTTTGATTAAAACAGATTGTAATTGATTGTTTGCCTCGGGAAACATGGAGCGAAAGCCATCCATTGTCAAGAAAAGATCATTTATAGCCACTCATGCCTAGAAAAGCCTTATTACTCGGTTTAAATGCCTTTATAATCCCATTATTGAATGTATTTTGAATTGTTTTTACATTTTTTGATTAAAACATATTGTAATTGATTGTTTGCCTCGGGAAACATGGAGCGAAAACCATCAATTGTCAAGAAAAGATCATTTATAGTCACTCATGCCTAGAAAAGCCTTATTACTCGGTTTAAATGCCTTTATAATCCCATTATTGAATTTATTTTGAATTTTTTTTAAATTTTTTGTTTAAAACATATTGTAATTGATTGTTTGCCTTGGGAAACATGGAGCAAAACCCATCCATTGTCAAGAATAGATCATTTATAGTCACTTATGCCTAGAAAAGCCTTATTACTCGGTTTAAATGCTTTTATAATCCCATTATTGAAGTTATTTTGAATTGTTTTTACATTTTGTGATTAAAACAGATTGTAATTGATTGCTTGCCTCGGGAAACATGGAGCGAAAACCATCCATTGTCAAGAAAAGATCATTTATAGTCACTCATGCCTAGAAAAGCCTTATTACTCGGTTTAAATGCCTTTATAATCCCATTATTGAATTTATTTTGAATTGTTTTTAGATTTTTTGATTAAAACATATTGTAATTGATTGCTTGCCTCGGGAAACATGGAGCGAAAACCATCCATTGTCAAGAAAAGATCATTTATAGTCACTCATGCCTAGAAAAACCTTATTACTCGGTTTAAATGCCTTTATAATCCCATTATTGAATTTATTTTGAATTGTTTTTAGATTTTTTGATTAAAACAGATTGTAATTGATTGTTTGCCTCGGGAAACATGGAGCGAAAACCATCAATTGTCAAGAAAAGATCATTTATAGTCACTCATGCCTAGAAAAGCCTTATTACTCGGTTTAAATGCCTTTATAATCCCATTATTGAATTTATTTTGAATTTTTTTTTACATTTTTTGATTAAAACATATTGTAATTGATTGTTTACCTCCGGAAATATGGAGCGAAAGCCATCCATTGTCAAGAAAAGATCATTTATAGTCACTCATGCCTAGAAAAGCCTTATTACTCGGTTTAAATGCCTTTATAATCCCATTATTGAATTTATTTTGAATTGTTTTTACATTTTTTGATTAAAACATATTGTAATTGATTGTTTCCCTCGGGAAACATGGAGCAAAACCCATCCATTGTCGAGAATAGATCATTTATAGTTACTTATGCCTAGAAAAGCCTTATTACTCGGTTTAAATGCTTTTATAATCCCATTATTGAATTTGTTTTGAATTGTTTTTACATTTTTTGATTAAAACAGATTGTAATTGATTGTTTGCCTCGGGAAACATGGAGCGAAAGCCATCCATCGTCATGAAAAGTTCATTTATAGTCACTCATGCCTAGAAAATCCTTAATATTCGTTTTAAATGCTTTTATAATCTCATAATTTAATTTAATTTGAATCTTTTTAAATTTTTTGATTAAAACAGATTCTAATTGATTGTTTGCCTCGGGAAACGTGGAGTGATAGCCATCCATTGTCAAGAAAAGATCATTTCTAGTCACTCATGCCTAGAAAAGCCTTATTACTCGGTTTAAATGCCTTTATAATCCCATTATTGAATTTATTTTGAATTGTTTTTAGATTTTTTGATTAAAACAAATTGTAATTGATTGTTTGCCTCGGGAAACATGGAGCGAAAACCATCCATTGTCAAGAAAAGATCATTTATAGTCACTCATGCCTAGAAAAGCCTTATTACTCGGTTTAAATGCCTTTATAATCCCATTATTGAATTTATTTTGAATTGTTTTTAGATTTTTTGATTAAAACAGATTGTAATTGATTGTTTGCCTCGGGAAAGATGGAGCGAAAACCATCAATTGTCAAGAAAAGATCATTTATAGTCACTCATGCCTAGAAAAGCCTTATTACTCGGTTTAAATGCCTTTATAATCCCATTATTGAATTTATTTTGAATTTTTTTCTACATTTTTTGATTAAAACATATTGTAATTGATTGTTTACCTCCGGAAATATGGAGCGAAAGCCATCCATTGTCAAGAAAAGATCATTTATAGTCACTCATGCCTAGAAAAGCCTTATTATTCGGTTTAAATGCCTTTATAATCCCATTATTGAATTTGTTTTGAATTTTTTTTAAAATTTTTGATTAAAACATATTGTAATTGATTGTTTGCCTCGGGAAACATGGAGCAAAACCCATCCATTGTCAAGAATAGATCATTTATAGTCACTTATGCCTAGAAAAGCCTTATTACTCGGTTTAAATGCTTTTATAATCCCATTATTGAAGTTATTTTGAATTGTTTTTATATTTTATGATTGAAACAGATTGTAATTGATTGTTTACCTCGGGAAACGTGGAGCGAAAGCCATCCATAGTCAAGAAAAGTTCATTTATAGTCACTTATGCCTAGCAAAGCCTTATTACTCGGTTTAAATGACTTTATAATCCCATTATTGAATTTATTTTGAATTGTTTTTACATTTTTTGATTAAAACAGATTGTAATTGATTGTTTGCCTTGGGAAACATGGAGCGAAAGCCATCCATTGTCAAGAAAAGATTATTTATAGTCACTCATGCCTAGAAAAGCCTTATTACTCGGTTTAAATGCCTTTATAATCCCATTATTGAAATTGTTTTGAATTTTTTTTAAATTTTTTGTTTAAAACTTATTGTAATTGATTGTTTGCCTTGGGAAACATGGAGCAAAACCCATCCATTGTCAAGAATAGATCATTTATAGTCACTTATGCCTAGAAAAGCCTTATTACTCGGTTTAAATGCTTTTATAATCCCATTATTGAAGTTATTTTGAATTGTTTTTACATTTTGTGATTAAAACAAATTGTAATTGATTGTTTGCCTCGGGAAACATGGAGCGAAAGCAATTCATTGTCAAGAAAAGATCATTTATAGTCTCTCATGCCTAGAAAAGCCTTATTACTTAATTTAAATGCTTTTATAATCCCATTATTGAATTTATTTTGAATTGTTTTTACATTTTTGATTAAAACAGATTGTAATTGATTGTTTGCCTCGTGAAATATGGAGCGAAAGCCATCCATTGTCAAGAAAAGATCATTTGTAGTCCCCCATGCCTAGAAAAGCCTTATTTCTCGGTTTAAATGCCTTTATAATCCCATTATTGAATTTATTTTGAATTGTTTTTACATTTTTTGATTAAAACAGATTGTAATTGATTGTTTGCCTCGGGAAACATGGAGCGAAAGCCATCCATTGTCAAGAAAAGATCATTTATAGCCACTCATGCCTAGAAAAGCCTTATTACTCGGTTTAAATGCCTTTATAATCCCATTATTGAATGTATTTTGAATTGTTTTTACATTTTTTGATTAAAACAGATTGTAATTGATTGTTTGCCTCGGGAAACATGGAGCGAAAACCATCCATTGTCAAGAAAAGATCAGTTATAGTCACTCATGCCTAGAAAAGCCTTATTACTCGGTTTAAATGCCTTTATAATCCCATTATTGAATTTATTTTGAATTTTTTTTAAATTTTTTGTTTAAAACATATTGTAATTGATTGTTTGCCTTGGGAAACATGGAGCAAAACCCATCCATTGTCAAGAATAGATCATTTATAGTCACTTATGCCTAGAAAAGCCTTATTACTCCGTTTAAATGCCTTTATAATCCCATTATTGAAATTGTTTTGAATTTTTTTTAAATTTTTTGTTTAAAACATATTGTAATTGATTGTTTGCCTTGGGAAACATGGAGCAAAACCCATCCATTGTCAAGAATAGATCATTTATAGTCACTTATGCCTAGAAAAGCCTTATTACTCGGTTTAAATGCTTTTATAATCCCATTATTGAAGTTATTTTGAATTGTTTTTACATTTTGTGATTAAAACAGATTGTAATTGATTGTTTGCCTCGGGAAACATGGAGCGAAAGCCATCCATTGTCAAGAAAAGATCATTTATAGCCACTCTTGCCTAGAAAAGCCTTATTACTCGGTTTAAATGCCTTTATAATCCCATTATTGAATTTGTTTTGAATTTTTTTTAAATTTTTTGATTAAAACATATTGTAATTGATTGTTTGCCTCGGGAAACATGGAGCAAAACCCATCCATTTCAAAGAATAGATCATTTATAGTCACTTATGCCTAGAAAAGCCTTATTACTCGGTTTAAATGCTTTTATAATCCCATTATTGAAGTTATTTTGAATTGTTTTTACATTTTACGATTAAAACAGATTGTAATTGATTGTTGACCTCGGGAAACATGGAGCGAAAGCCATCCATAGTCAAGAAAAGTTCATTGATAGTCACTTATGCCTAGCAAAGCCTTATTACTCGGTTTAAATGCCTTTATAATCCCATTATTGAATTTATTTTGAATTGTTTTTACAATTTTTGATTAATACAGATTGTAATTGATTGTTTTTCTCTGGAAACTTGGAGCAAAAGCCATCCATTGTCAAGAAAAGATCATTTATAGTCACTCATGCCTAGAAAAGCCTTATTACTCGGTTTAAATGCCTTTATAATCCCATTATTGAATTTGTTTAGAATTTTTTTTAAATTTTTTGTTTAAAACATATTGTAATTGATTGTTTGCCTCGGGAAACAATGAGCAAAACCCATCCATTGTCAAGAATAGATCATTTATAGTCACTTATGCCTAGAAAAGCCTTATTACTCGGTTTAAATGCTTTTATAATCCCATTATTGAAGTTATTTTGAATTGTTTTTGCATTTTATGATTAAAACAGATTGTAATTGATTGTTTGCCTCGGGAAACATGGAGTGAAAGCAATTCATTGTCAAGAAAAGATCATTTATAGTCTCTCATGCCTAGAAAAGCCTTATTACTTAATTTAAATGCATTTATAATCCCATTATTGAATTTATTTTGAATTGTTTTTACATTTTTTGATTAAAACAGATTGTAATTGATTGTTTTCCTCGGGAAACATGGAGCGAAAGCCATCCATTGTCAAGAAAAGATCATTTATAGTCACTCATGCCTAGAAAAGCCTTATTACTCGGTTTAAATGCCTTTATAATCCCATTACTGAATTTATTTTGAATTTTTTTTACATTTTTTGATTAAAACATAATGTAATTGATTGTTTGCCTCGGTAAACTTGGAGCGAAAGCCACCCATTGTCAAGAAAAGTTCATTTATAGTCACTTATGCCTAGCAAAGCCTTATTACTCGGTTTAAATGCCTTTATAATCCCATTATTGAATTTATTTTGAATTCTTTTAACATTTTTTCATTAAAACAGATTCTAATTGATTGTTTGCCTCGGGAAACTTGGAGCGAAAGACCTCCATTGTCAAGAAAAGATCATTTATAGTCACTCATGCAGAGAAAAGCCTTATTACTCGGTTTAAATGCCTTTATAATCCCATTATTGAATTTATTTTGAATTGTTTTTATATTTTTTGATTAAAACAGATTGTAATTGATTGTTTGCCGTGGGAAACATGGAGCGAAAGCCATCCACTGTCAAGAAAAGATCATTTATAGTCACTCATGCCTAGAAAAGCCTTATTACTCGGTTTAAATGCCTTTATAATCCCATTATTGAATTTATTTTGAATTTTTTTTACATTTTTTTGATTAAAACAGATTGTAATTGATTGTTTACCTCGGGAAACATGGAGCGAAAGCCATCCATGGTCAAGAAAAGTTCATTTATAGTCAGTCATGCCTAGAAAAGCCTTATTACTCGGTTTAAATGCCTTTATAATCCCATTATCAAATTTATTTTGAATTTTTTTTACATTTTTTGATTAAAACAGATTGTAATTGATTGTTTGCCTCGGGAAACTTGGAGCTAAAGCCATCCATTGTCAAGAAAAGATCATTTATAGTCACTCATGCCTAGAAAAGCCTTATTAGTCGGTTCAAATGCTTTTATAATCCCATTATTGAATTTATTTTGTATTGTTTTTACATTTTTTGATTAAAACAGATTGTAAATGATTGTTTGCCCCGGGAAACATGGAGCGAAAGCCATCCATTGTCAAGAAAAGATCATTTATAGTCACTCATGCCTAGAAAAGCCTTATTACTCGGTTTAAATGCCTTTATAATCCCATTATTGAATTTATTTTGAATTTTTTTTACATTTTTTGATTAAAACAGATTGTAATTGTTTGTTTGCCTCAGGAAACATGGAGCAAAACCCATCCATTGTCAAGAATAGATCATTTATAGTCACTTATGCCTAAAAAAGCCTTATTACTCGGTTTAAATGGCTTTATAATCCCATTATTGAATTTATTTTGAATTTTTTTTACATTTTTTGATTAAAACATATTGTAATTGATTGTTTGCCTCGGGAAATATGGAGCGAAAGCCATCCATTGTAAAGAAAAGATCATTTATAGTTACTCATGCCTAGAAAAGCCTTATTACTCGGTTTAAATGCCTTTATAATCCCATTATTGAATTTATTTTGAATTGTTTTTACATTTTTTGATTAAAACAGATTGTAATTGATTGTTTGCCACGGGAAACTTGGAGCTAAAGCCATCCATTGTCAAGAAAAGTTCATTTATAGTCACTTATGCCTAGCAAAGCCTTATTACTCGGTTTAAATGCCTTTATAATCCCATTATTGAATTTATTTTGAATTGTTTTTACATTTTTTGATTAAAACAGATTGTAATTGATTGTTTGCCTCGGGAAACATGGAGCGAAAGCCATCCATTGTCAAGAAAAGATTATTTATAGTCACTCATGCCTACAAAAGCCTTATTACTCGGTTTAAATGCCTTTATAATCCCATTATCGAATTTATTTTGAATTGTTTTTACATTTTTTGATTAAAACATATTGTAATTGATTGTTTGCCTTTGGAAACATGGAGCAAAACCCATCCATTGTCAAGAATAGATCATTTATAGTCACTTATGCCTAGAAAAGCCTTATTACTCGGTTTAAATGCTTTTATAATCCCATTATTGAATTTATTTTGAATTGTTTTTACATTTTTTGATTAAAACAGATTGTAATTGATTGTTTGACCCGGGAAACATGGAGCGAAAGCCATCCATTGTCAAGAAAAGATCATTTATAGTCACTCATGCCTAGAAAAGCCTTATTACTCGGTTTAAATGCTTTTATAATCCCATTATTGAATTTATTTTGAATTGTTTTTACATTTTTTGATTAAAACAGATTGTAATTGATTGTTTGCCTCGGGAAACATGGAGCGAAAGCCATCCATTGTCAAGAAAAGATCATTTATAGTCTCTCATGCCTAGAAAAGCCTTATTACTCGGTTTAAATGCCTTTATAATCCCATTATCAAATTTATTTTGAATTGTTTTTACATTTTTTGATTAAAACATATTGTAATTGATTGTTTGCCTCGGGAAACATGGAGCGAAAGCCATCCATTGTCAAGAAAAGATCATTTACAGTCACTCATGCCTAGAAAAGCCTTATTACTCGGTTTAAATGCCTTTATAATCCCATTATTGAATTTATTTTGAATTGTTTTTACATTTTTTGATTAAAACATATTGTAATTGATTGTTTGCCTCGGGAAACATGGAGCAAAACCCATCCATTGTCAAGAATAGATCATTTATAGTTACTTATGCCTAGAAAAGCCTTATTACTCGGTTTAAATGCTTTTATAATCCCATTATTGAATTTATTTTGAATTGTTTTTACATTTTTTGATTAAAACATATTGTAATTGATTGTTTGCCTTGGGAAACATGGAGCGAAAGCCATCCATCGTCATGAAAAGATCATTTATAGTCACTCACGCCTAGAAAATCCTTAATATTCGTTTTAAATGCTTTTATAATCCCATAATTGAATTTAATTTGAATCTTTTTAAATTTTTTGATTAAAACAGATTCTAATTGATTGTTTGCCTCGGGAAACGTGGAGCGAAAACCATCCATTGTCAAGAAAAGATCATTTATAGTCACTCATGCCTAGAAAAGCCTTATTACTCGGTTTAAATGCCTTTATAATCCCATTATTGAATTTATTTTGAATTGTTTTTAGATTTTTTGATTAAAACAGATTGTAATTGATTGTTTGCCTCGGGAAATATGGAGCGAAAGCCATCCATTGTCAAGAAAAGATCATTTATAGTCTCTCATGCCTAGAAAAGCCTTATTACTCGGTTTAAATGCCTTTATAATCCCATTATCAAATTTATTTTGAATTGTTTTTACATTTTTTGATTAAAACATATTGTAATTGATTGTTTACCTCCGGAAATATGGAGCGAAAGTCATCCATTGTCAAGAAAATATCATTTATAGTCACTCATGCCTAGAAAAGCCTTATTACTCGGTTTAAATGCCTTTATAATCCCATTATTGAATTTATTTTGAATTTTTTTTTACATTTTTTGATTAAAACATATTGTAATTGATTGTTTACCTCCGGAAATATGGAGCGAAAGCCATCCATTGTCAAGAAAATATCATTTATAGTCAATCATGCCTAGAAAAGCCTTATTACTCGGTTTAAATGCCTTTATAATCCCATTATTGAATTTATTTTGAATTTTTTTTTACATTTTTTGATTAAAACATATTGTAATTGATTGTTTACCTCCGGAAATATGGAGCGAAAGCCATCCATTGTCAAGAAAATATCATTTATAGTCACTCATGCCTAGAAAAGCCTTATTACTCGGTTTAAATGCTTTATAATCCCATTATTGAATTTGTTTTGAATTTTTTTTAAATTTTTTGATAAAAACATATTGTAATTGATTGTTTGCCTCGGGAAACATGGAGCAAAACCCATCCATTGTCAAGAATAGATCATTCATAGTCACTTATGCCTAGAAACGCCTTATTACTCGGTTTAAATGCTTTTATAATCCCATTATTGAAGTTATTTTGAATTGTTTTTACATTTTATGATTAAAACAGATTGTAATTGATTGTTTACCTCGGGAAACATGGAGCGAAAGCCATCCATAGTCAAGAAAAGTTCATTTATAGTCACTTATGCCTAGCAAAGCCTTATTACTCGGTTTAAATGCCTTTATAATCCCATTATTGAATTTATTTTGAATTGTTTTTAGATTTTTTGATTAAAACAGATTGTAATTGATTGTTTGCCTTGGGAAACATGGAGCGAAAGCCATCCATTGTCAAGAAAAGATTATTTATAGTCACTCATGCCTAGAAAAGCCTTATTACTCGGTTTAAATGCCTTTATAATCCCATTACTGAATTTGTTTTGAATTTTTTTTAAATTTTTTGTTTAAAACATATTGTAATTGACTGTTTGCCTTGGGAAACATGGAGCAAAACCCATCCATTGTCAAGAATAGATCATTTATAGTCACTTATGCCTAGAAAAGCCTTATTACTCGGTTTAAATGCTTTTATAATCCCATTATTGAAGTTATTTTGAATTGTTTTTACATTTTGTGATTAAAACAGATTGTAATTGATTGTTTGCCTCGGGAAACATGGAGCGAAAGCAATTCATTGTCAAGAAAAGATCATTTATAGTCTCTCATGCCTAGAAAAGCCTTATTACTTAATTTAAATGCTTTTATAATCCCATTATTGAATTTATTTTGAATTGTTTTTACATTTTTGATTAAAACAGATTGTAATTGATTGTTTGCCTCGTGAAATATGGAGCGAAAGCCATCCATTGTCAAGAAAAGATCATTTATAGTCCCTCATGCCTAGAAAAGCCTTATTACTCGGTTTAAATGCCTTTATAATCCCATTATTGAATTTATTTTGAATTGTTTTTACATTTTTTGATTAAAACAGATTGTAATTGATTGTTTGCCTCGGGAAACATGGAGCGAAAGCCATCCATTGTCAAGAAAAGATCATTTATAGCCACTCATGCCTAAAAAGCCTTATTACTCGGTTTAAATGCCTTTATAATCCCATTATTGAATGTATTTTGAATTGTTTTTACATTTTTTGATTAAAACAGATTGTAATTGATTGTTTGCCTCGGGAAACATGGAGCGAAAACCATCCATTGTGAAGAAAAGATCAGTTATAGTCACTCACGCCTAGAAAAGCCTTATTACTCGGTTTAAATGCCTTTATAATCCCATTATTGAATTTATTTTGAATTTTTTTTACATTTTTTGATTAAAACAGATTGTAATTGATTGTTTACCTCGGGAAACATGGAGCGAAAGCCATCCATAGTCAAGAAAAGTTCATTTATAGTCACTTATGCCTAGCAAAGCCTTATTACTCGGTTTAAATGCCTTTATAATCCCATTATTGAATTTATTTTGAATTTTTTTTACATTTTTTGATTAAAACATAATGTAATTGATTGTTTGCCTCGGGAAACTTGGAGCGAAAGCCACCCATTGTCAAGAAAAGTTCATTTATAGTCACTTATGCCTAGCAAAGCCTTATTACTCGGTTTAAATGCCTTTATAATCCCATTATTGAATTTATTTTGAATTCTTTTTACATTTTTTCATTAAAACAGATTCTAATTGATTGTTTGCCTCGGGAAACTTGGAGCGAAAGCCCTCTATTGTCAAGAAAAGATCATTTATAGTCACTCATGCTAAGAAAAGCCTTTTTACTCGGTTTAAATGCCTTTATAATCCCATTATTGAATTTATTTTGAACTGTTTTTATATTTTTTGATTAAAACATATTGTAATTGATTGTTTGCCATGGGAAACATGGAGCGAAAGCCATCCACTGTTAAGAAAAGATCATTTATAGTCACTCATGCCTAGAAAAGCCTTATTACTCGGTTTAAATGCCTTTATAATCCCATTATTGAATTTATTTTGAATTTTTTTTACATTTTTTGATTAAAACAGATTGTAATTGATTGTTTGCCTCGGGAAATATGGAGCGAAAGCCATCCATTGTCAAGAAAAGATCATTTATAGTCCCTCATGCCTAGAAAAGCCTTATTACTCGGTTTAAATGCCTTTATAATCCCATTATTGAATTTATTTTGAATTGTTTTTACATTTTTTGATTAAAACAGATTGTAATTGATTGTTTGCCTCGGGAAACAAGGAGCGAAAGCCATCCATTGTCAAGAAAAGATCATTTATAGCCACTCATGCCTAGAAAAGCCTTATTACTCGGTTTAAATGCCTTTATAATCCCATTATTGAATGTATTTTGAATTGTTTTTACATTTTTTGATTAAAACAGATTGTAATTGATTGTTTGCCTCGGGAAACATGGAGCGAAAACCATCCATTGTCAAGAAAAGATCAGTTATAGTCACTCACGCCTAGAAAAGCCTTATTACTCGGTTTAAATGCCTTTATAATCCCATTATTGAATTTATTTTGAATTTTTTTTACATTTTTTGATTAAAACATATTGTAATTGATTGTTTGCCTCGGGAAATATGGAGCGAAAGCCATCCATTGTCAAGAAAAGATCATTTATAGTTACTCATGCCTAGAAAAGCCTTATTACTCGGTTTAAATGCCTTTATAATCCCATTATTGAATTTATTTTGAATTGTTTTTACATTTTTTGATTAAAACAGATTGTAATTGATTGTTTGCCTCGGGAAACTTGGAGCTAAAGCCATCCATTGTCAAGAAAAGTTCATTTATAGTCACTTATGCCTAGCAAAGCCTTATTACTCGGTTTAAATGCCTTTATAATCCCATTATTGAATTTATTTTGAATTTTTTTTACATTTTTTGATTAAAACATAATGTAATTGATTGTTTGCCTCGGGAAACTTGGAGCGAAAGCCACCCATTGTCAAGAAAAGTTCATTTATAGTCACTTATGCCTAGCAAAGCCTTATTACTCGGTTTAAATGCCTTTATAATCCCATTATTGAATTTATTTTGAATTGTTTTTACATTTTTTGATTAAAACAGATTGTAATTGATTGTTTGCCTCGGGAAACATGGAGCGAAAGCCATCCATTGTCAAGAAAAGATTATTTATAGTCACTCATGCCTAGAAAAGCCTTATTACTCGGTTTAAATGCCTTTATAATCCCATTATCGAATTTATTTTGAATTGTTTTTACATTTTTTGATTAAAACATATTGTAATTGATTGTTTGCCTCGGGAAACATGGAGCAAAACCCATCCATTGTCAAGAATAGATCATTTATAGTCACTTATGCCTAGAAAAGCCTTATTACTCGGTTTAAATGCTTTTATAATCCCATTATTGAATTTATTTTGAATTGTTTTTACATTTTTTGATTAAAACAGATTGTAATTGATTGTTTGACCCGGGAAACATGGAGCGAAAGCCATCCATTGTCAAGAAAAGATCATTTATAGTCACTCATGCCTAGAAAAGCCTTATTACTCGGTTTAAATGCTTTTATAATCCCATTATTGAATTTATTTTGAATTGTTTTTACATTTTTTGATTAAAACAGATTGTAATTGATTGTTTGCCTCGGGAAACATGGAGCGAAAGCCATCCATTGTCAAGAAAAGATCATTTATAGTCTCTCATGCCTAGAAAAGCCTTATTACTCGGTTTAAATGCCTTTATAATCCCATTATCAAATTTATTTTGAATTGTTTTTACATTTTTTGATTAAAACAGATTGTAATTGATTGTTTGCCTCGGGAAACATGGAGCG
This sequence comes from Theobroma cacao, assembly GCF_053813885.1. Classification (NCBI taxonomy): domain Eukaryota; kingdom Viridiplantae; phylum Streptophyta; class Magnoliopsida; order Malvales; family Malvaceae; genus Theobroma; species Theobroma cacao. The sequence goes on along the minus strand of NC_142645.1, from coordinate 26,373,105 downwards.
AAAGCCATCCATTGTCAAGAAAAGATCATTTACAGTCACTCATGCCTAGAAAAGCCTTATTACTCGGTTTAAATGCCTTTATAATCCCATTATTGAATTTATTTTGAATTGTTTTTACATTTTTTGATTAAAACATATTGTAATTGATTGTTTGCCTCGGGAAACATGGAGCAAAACCCATCCATTGTCGAGAATAGATCATTTATAGTTACTTATGCCTAGAAAAGCCTTATTACTCGGTTTAAATGCTTTTATAATCCCATTATTGAATTTATTTTGAATTGTTTTTACATTTTTTGATTAAAACATATTGTAATTGATTGTTTGCCTTGGGAAACATGGAGCGAAAGCCATCCATCGTCATGAAAAGATCATTTATAGTCACTCACGCCTAGAAAATCCTTAATATTCGTTTTAAATGCTTTTATAATCCCATAATTGAATTTAATTTGAATCTTTTTAAATTTTTTGATTAAAACAGATTCTAATTGATTGTTTGCCTCGGGAAACGTGGAGCGAAAACCATCCATTGTCAAGAAAAGATCATTTATAGTCACTCATGCCTAGAAAAGCCTTATTACTCGGTTTAAATGCCTTTATAATCCCATTATTGAATTTATTTTGAATTGTTTTTAGATTTTTTGATTAAAACAGATTGTAATTGATTGTTTGCCTCGGGAAACATGGAGCGAAAACCATCCATTGTCAAGAAAAGATCATTTATAGTCACTCATGCCTAGAAAAGCCTTATTACTCGGTTTAAATGCCTTTATAATCCCATTATTGAATTTATTTTGAATTTTTTTTTACATTTTTTGATTAAAACAGATTGTAATTGATTGTTTGCCTCGGGAAACATGGAGCGAAAACCACCCATTGTCAAGAAAAGATCATTTATAGTCACTCATGCCTAGAAAAGCCTTATTACTCGGTTTAAATGCCTTTATAATCCCATTATTGAATTTATTTTGAATTTTTTTTTACATTTTTTGATTAAAACATATTGTAATTGATTGTTTACCTCCGGAAATATGGAGCGAAAGTCATCCATTGTCAAGAAAATATCATTTATAGTCACTCATGCCTAGAAAAGCCTTATTACTCGGTTTAAATGCCTTTATAATCCCATTATTGAATTTATTTTGAATTTTTTTTTACATTTTTTGATTAAAACATATTGTAATTGATTGTTTACCTCCGGAAATATGGAGCGAAAGCCATCCATTGTCAAGAAAATATCATTTATAGTCAATCATGCCTAGAAAAGCCTTATTACTCGGTTTAAATGCCTTTATAATCCCATTATTGAATTTATTTTGAATTTTTTTTTACATTTTTTGATTAAAACATATTGTAATTGATTGTTTACCTCCGGAAATATGGAGCGAAAGCCATCCATTGTCAAGAAAATATCATTTATAGTCACTCATGCCTAGAAAAGCCTTATTACTCGGTTTAAATGCTTTATAATCCCATTATTGAATTTGTTTTGAATTTTTTTTAAATTTTTTGATAAAAACATATTGTAATTGATTGTTTGCCTCGGGAAACATGGAGCAAAACCCATCCATTGTCAAGAATAGATCATTCATAGTCACTTATGCCTAGAAACGCCTTATTACTCGGTTTAAATGCTTTTATAATCCCATTATTGAAGTTATTTTGAATTGTTTTTACATTTTATGATTAAAACAGATTGTAATTGATTGTTTACCTCGGGAAACATGGAGCGAAAGCCATCCATAGTCAAGAAAAGTTCATTTATAGTCACTTATGCCTAGCAAAGCCTTATTACTCGGTTTAAATGCCTTTATAATCCCATTATTGAATTTATTTTGAATTGTTTTTAGATTTTTTGATTAAAACAGATTGTAATTGATTGTTTGCCTTGGGAAACATGGAGCGAAAGCCATCCATTGTCAAGAAAAGATTATTTATAGTCACTCATGCCTAGAAAAGCCTTATTACTCGGTTTAAATGCCTTTATAATCCCATTACTGAATTTGTTTTGAATTTTTTTTAAATTTTTTGTTTAAAACATATTGTAATTGATTGTTTGCCTTGGGAAACATGGAGCAAAACCCATCCATTGTCAAGAATAGATCATTTATAGTCACTTATGCCTAGAAAAGCCTTATTACTCGGTTTAAATGCTTTTATAATCCCATTATTGAAGTTATTTTGAATTGTTTTTACATTTTGTGATTAAAACAGATTGTAATTGATTGTTTGCCTCGGGAAACATGGAGCGAAAGCAATTCATTGTCAAGAAAAGATCATTTATAGTCTCTCATGCCTAGAAAAGCCTTATTACTTAATTTAAATGCTTTTATAATCCCATTATTGAATTTATTTTGAATTGTTTTTACATTTTTGATTAAAACAGATTGTAATTGATTGTTTGCCTCGTGAAATATGGAGCGAAAGCCATCCATTGTCAAGAAAAGATCATTTATAGTCCCTCATGCCTAGAAAAGCCTTATTACTCGGTTTAAATGCCTTTATAATCCCATTATTGAATTTATTTTGAATTGTTTTTACATTTTTTGATTAAAACAGATTGTAATTGATTGTTTGCCTCGGGAAACATGGAGCGAAAGCCATCCATTGTCAAGAAAAGATCATTTATAGCCACTCATGCCTAAAAAGCCTTATTACTCGGTTTAAATGCCTTTATAATCCCATTATTGAATGTATTTTGAATTGTTTTTACATTTTTTGATTAAAACAGATTGTAATTGATTGTTTGCCTCGGGAAACATGGAGCGAAAACCATCCATTGTGAAGAAAAGATCAGTTATAGTCACTCACGCCTAGAAAAGCCTTATTACTCGGTTTAAATGCCTTTATAATCCCATTATTGAATTTATTTTGAATTGTTTTTACATTTTTTGATTAAAACAGATTGTAATTGATTGTTTACCTCGGGAAACATGGAGCGAAAGCCATCCATAGTCAAGAAAAGTTCATTTATAGTCACTTATGCCTAGCAAAGCCTTATTACTCGGTTTAAATGCCTTTATAATCCCATTATTGAATTTATTTTGAATTTTTTTTACATTTTTTGATTAAAACATAATGTAATTGATTGTTTGCCTCGGGAAACTTGGAGCGAAAGCCACCCATTGTCAAGAAAAGTTCATTTATAGTCACTTATGCCTAGCAAAGCCTTATTACTCGGTTTAAATGCCTTTATAATCCCATTATTGAATTTATTTTGAATTCTTTTTACATTTTTTCATTAAAACAGATTCTAATTGATTGTTTGCCTCGGGAAACTTGGAGCGAAAGCCCTCCATTGTCAAGAAAAGATCATTTATAGTCACTCATGCTAAGAAAAGCCTTTTTACTCGGTTTAAATGCGTTTATAATCCCATTATTGAATTTATTTTGAACTGTTTTTATATTTTTTGATTAAAACATATTGTAATTGATTGTTTGCCATGGGAAACATGGAGCGAAAGCCATCCACTGTTAAGAAAAGATCATTTATAGTCACTCATGCCTAGAAAAGCCTTATTACTCGGTTTAAATGCCTTTATAATCCCATTATTGAATTTATTTTGAATTTTTTTTACATTTTTTGATTAAAACAGATTGTAATTGATTGTTTGCCTCGGGAAATATGGAGCGAAAGCCATCCATTGTCAAGAAAAGATCATTTATAGTCCCTCATGCCTAGAAAAGCCTTATTACTCGGTTTAAATGCCTTTATAATCCCATTATTGAATTTATTTTGAATTGTTTTTACATTTTTTGATTAAAACAGATTGTAATTGATTGTTTGCCTCGGGAAACAAGGAGCGAAAGCCATCCATTGTCAAGAAAAGATCATTTATAGCCACTCATGCCTAGAAAAGCCTTATTACTCGGTTTAAATGCCTTTATAATCCCATTATTGAATGTATTTTGAATTGTTTTTACATTTTTTGATTAAAACAGATTGTAATTGATTGTTTGCCTCGGGAAACATGGAGCGAAAACCATCCATTGTCAAGAAAAGATCAGTTATAGTCACTCACGCCTAGAAAAGCCTTATTACTCGGTTTAAATGCCTTTATAATCCCATTATTGAATTTATTTTGAATTTTTTTTACATTTTTTGATTAAAACATATTGTAATTGATTGTTTGCCTCGGGAAATATGGAGCGAAAGCCATCCATTGTCAAGAAAAGATCATTTATAGTTACTCATGCCTAGAAAAGCCTTATTACTCGGTTTAAATGCCTTTATAATCCCATTATTGAATTTATTTTGAATTGTTTTTACATTTTTTGATTAAAACAGATTGTAATTGATTGTTTGCCTCGGGAAACTTGGAGCTAAAGCCATCCATTGTCAAGAAAAGTTCATTTATAGTCACTTATGCCTAGCAAAGCCTTATTACTCGGTTTAAATGCCTTTATAATCCCATTATTGAATTTATTTTGAATTTTTTTTACATTTTTTGATTAAAACATAATGTAATTGATTGTTTGCCTCGGGAAACTTGGAGCGAAAGCCACCCATTGTCAAGAAAAGTTCATTTATAGTCACTTATGCCTAGCAAAGCCTTATTACTCGGTTTAAATGCCTTTATAATCCCATTATTGAATTTATTTTGAATTGTTTTTACATTTTTTGATTAAAACAGATTGTAATTGATTGTTTGCCTCGGGAAACATGGAGCGAAAGCCATCCATTGTCAAGAAAAGATTATTTATAGTCACTCATGCCTAGAAAAGCCTTATTACTCGGTTTAAATGCCTTTATAATCCCATTATCGAATTTATTTTGAATTGTTTTTACATTTTTTGATTAAAACATATTGTAATTGATTGTTTGCCTCGGGAAACATGGAGCAAAACCCATCCATTGTCAAGAATAGATCATTTATAGTCACTTATGCCTAGAAAAGCCTTATTACTCGGTTTAAATGCTTTTATAATCCCATTATTGAATTTATTTTGAATTGTTTTTACATTTTTTGATTAAAACAGATTGTAATTGATTGTTTGACCCGGGAAACATGGAGCGAAAGCCATCCATTGTCAAGAAAAGATCATTTATAGTCACTCATGCCTAGAAAAGCCTTATTACTCGGTTTAAATGCTTTTATAATCCCATTATTGAATTTATTTTGAATTGTTTTTACATTTTTTGATTAAAACAGATTGTAATTGATTGTTTGCCTCGGGAAACATGGAGCGAAAGCCATCCATTGTCATGAAAAGATCATTTATTGTCTCTCATGCCTAGAAAAGCCTTATTACTCGGTTTAAATGCCTTTATAATCCCATTATCAAATTTATTTTGAATTGTTTTTACATTTTTTGATTAAAACATATTGTAATTGATTGTTTGCCTCGGGAAACATGGAGCGAAAGCCATCCATTGTCAAGAAAAGATCATTTACAGTCACTCATGCCTAGAAAAGCCTTATTACTCGGTTTAAATGCCTTTATAATCCCATTATTGAATTTATTTTGAATTGTTTTTACATTTTTTGATTAAAACATATTGTAATTGATTGTTTGCCTCGGGAAACATGGAGCAAAACCCATCCATTGTCGAGAATAGATCATTTATAGTTACTTATGCCTAGAAAAGCCTTATTACTCGGTTTAAATGCTTTTATAATCCCATTATTGAATTTATTTTGAATTGTTTTTACATTTTTTGATTACAACATATTGTAATTGATTGTTTGCCTTGGGAAACATGGAGCGAAAGCCATCCATCGTCATGAAAAGATCATTTATAGTCACTCACGCCTAGAAAATCCTTAATATTCGTTTTAAATGCTTTTATAATCCCATAATTGAATTTAATTTGAATCTTTTTAAATTTTTTGATTAAAACAGATTCTAATTGATTGTTTGCCTCGGGAAACGTGGAGCGAAAACCATCCATTGTCAAGAAAAGATCATTTATAGTCACTCATGCCTAGAAAAGCCTTATTACTCGGTTTAAATGCCTTTATAATCCCATTATTGAATTTATTTTGAATTGTTTTTAGATTTTTTGATTAAAACAGATTGTAATTGATTGTTTGCCTCGGGAAACATGGAGCGAAAACCATCCATTGTCAAGAAAAGATCATTTATAGTCACTCATGCCTAGAAAAGCCTTATTACTCGGTTTAAATGCCTTTATAATCCCATTATTGAATTTATTTTGAATTTTTTTTTACATTTTTTGATTAAAACAGATTGTAATTGATTGTTTGCCTCGGGAAACATGGAGCGAAAACCATCCATTGTCAAGAAAAGATCATTTAAAGTCACTCATGCCTAGAAAAGCCTTATTACTCGGTTTAAATGCCTTTATAATCCCATTATTGAATTTATTTTGAATTTTTTTTTACATTTTTTGATTAAAACATATTGTAATTGATTGTTTACCTCCGGAAATATGGAGCGAAAGTCATCCATTGTCAAGAAAATATCATTTATAGTCACTCATGCCTAGAAAAGCCTTATTACTCGGTTTAAATGCCTTTATAATCCCATTATTGAATTTATTTTGAATTTTTTTTTACATTTTTTGATTAAAACATATTGTAATTGATTGTTTACCTCCGGAAATATGGAGCGAAAGCCATCCATTGTCAAGAAAATATCATTTATAGTCAATCATGCCTAGAAAAGCCTTATTACTCGGTTTAAATGCCTTTATAATCCCATTATTGAATTTATTTTGAATTTTTTTTTACATTTTTTGATTAAAACATATTGTAATTGATTGTTTACCTCCGGAAATATGGAGCGAAAGCCATCCATTGTCAAGAAAATATCATTTATAGTCACTCATGCCTAGAAAAGCCTTATTACTCGGTTTAAATGCTTTATAATCCCATTATTGAATTTGTTTTGAATTTTTTTTAAATTTTTTGATAAAAACATATTGTAATTGATTGTTTGCCTCGGGAAACATGGAGCAAAACCCATCCATTGTCAAGAATAGATCATTCATAGTCACTTATGCCTAGAAACGCCTTATTACTCGGTTTAAATGCTTTTATAATCCCATTATTGAAGTTATTTTGAATTGTTTTTACATTTTATGATTAAAACAGATTGTAATTGATTGTTTACCTCGGGAAACATGGAGCGAAAGCCATCCATAGTCAAGAAAAGTTCATTTATAGTCACTTATGCCTAGCAAAGCCTTATTACTCGGTTTAAATGCCTTTATAATCCCATTATTGAATTTATTTTGAATTGTTTTTAGATTTTTTGATTAAAACAGATTGTAATTGATTGTTTGCCTTGGGAAACATGGAGCGAAAGCCATCCATTGTCAAGAAAAGATTATTTATAGTCACTCATGCCTAGAAAAGCCTTATTACTCGGTTTAAATGCCTTTATAATCCCATTACTGAATTTGTTTTGAATTTTTTTTAAATTTTTTGTTTAAAACATATTGTAATTGATTGTTTGCCTTGGGAAACATGGAGCAAAACCCATCCATTGTCAAGAATAGATCATTTATAGTCACTTATGCCTAGAAAAGCCTTATTACTCGGTTTAAATGCTTTTATAATCCCATTATTGAAGTTATTTTGAATTGTTTTTACATTTTGTGATTAAAACAGATTGTAATTGATTGTTTGCCTCGGGAAACATGGAGCGAAAGCAATTCATTGTCAAGAAAAGATCATTTATAGTCTCTCATGCCTAGAAAAGCCTTATTACTTAATTTAAATGCTTTTATAATCCCATTATTGAATTTATTTTGAATTGTTTTTACATTTTTGATTAAAACAGATTGTAATTGATTGTTTGCCTCGTGAAATATGGAGCGAAAGCCATCCATTGTCAAGAAAAGATCATTTATAGTCCCTCATGCCTAGAAAAGCCTTATTACTCGGTTTAAATGCCTTTATAATCCCATTATTGAATTTATTTTGAATTGTTTTTACATTTTTTGATTAAAACAGATTGTAATTGATTGTTTGCCTCGGGAAACATGGAGCGAAAGCCATCCATTGTCAAGAAAAGATCATTTATAGCCACTCATGCCTAAAAAGCCTTATTACTCGGTTTAAATGCCTTTATAATCCCATTATTGAATGTATTTTGAATTGTTTTTACATTTTTTGATTAAAACAGATTGTAATTGATTGTTTGCCTCGGGAAACATGGAGCGAAAACCATCCATTGTGAAGAAAAGATCAGTTATAGTCACTCACGCCTAGAAAAGCCTTATTACTCGGTTTAAATGCCTTTATAATCCCATTATTGAATTTATTTTGAATTGTTTTTACATTTTTTGATTAAAACAGATTGTAATTGATTGTTTACCTCGGGAAACATGGAGCGAAAGCCATCCATAGTCAAGAAAAGTTCATTTATAGTCACTTATGCCTAGCAAAGCCTTATTACTCGGTTTAAATGCCTTTATAATCCCATTATTGAATTTATTTTGAATTTTTTTTACATTTTTTGATTAAAACATAATGTAATTGATTGTTTGCCTCGGGAAACTTGGAGCGAAAGCCACCCATTGTCAAGAAAAGTTCATTTATAGTCACTTATGCCTAGCAAAGCCTTATTACTCGGTTTAAATGCCTTTATAATCCCATTATTGAATTTATTTTGAATTCTTTTTACATTTTTTCATTAAAACAGATTCTAATTGATTGTTTGCCTCGGGAAACTTGGAGCGAAAGCCCTCCATTGTCAAGAAAAGATCATTTATAGTCACTCATGCTAAGAAAAGCCTTTTTACTCGGTTTAAATGCGTTTATAATCCCATTATTGAATTTATTTTGAACTGTTTTTATATTTTTTGATTAAAACATATTGTAATTGATTGTTTGCCATGGGAAACATGGAGCGAAAGCCATCCACTGTTAAGAAAAGATCATTTATAGTCACTCATGCCTAGAAAAGCCTTATTACTCGGTTTAAATGCCTTTATAATCCCATTATTGAATTTATTTTGAATTTTTTTTACATTTTTTGATTAAAACAGATTGTAATTGATTGTTTGCCTCGGGAAATATGGAGCGAAAGCCATCCATTGTCAAGAAAAGATCATTTATAGTCCCTCATGCCTAGAAAAGCCTTATTACTCGGTTTAAATGCCTTTATAATCCCATTATTGAATTTATTTTGAATTGTTTTTACATTTTTTGATTAAAACAGATTGTAATTGATTGTTTGCCTCGGGAAACAAGGAGCGAAAGCCATCCATTGTCAAGAAAAGATCATTTATAGCCACTCATGCCTAGAAAAGCCTTATTACTCGGTTTAAATGCCTTTATAATCCCATTATTGAATGTATTTTGAATTGTTTTTACATTTTTTGATTAAAACAGATTGTAATTGATTGTTTGCCTCGGGAAACATGGAGCGAAAACCATCCATTGTCAAGAAAAGATCAGTTATAGTCACTCACGCCTAGAAAAGCCTTATTACTCGGTTTAAATGCCTTTATAATCCCATTATTGAATTTATTTTGAATTTTTTTTACATTTTTTGATTAAAACATATTGTAATTGATTGTTTGCCTCGGGAAATATGGAGCGAAAGCCATCCATTGTCAAGAAAAGATCATTTATAGTTACTCATGCCTAGAAAAGCCTTATTACTCGGTTTAAATGCCTTTATAATCCCATTATTGAATTTATTTTGAATTGTTTTTACATTTTTTGATTAAAACAGATTGTAATTGATTGTTTGCCTCGGGAAACTTGGAGCTAAAGCCATCCATTGTCAAGAAAAGTTCATTTATAGTCACTTATGCCTAGCAAAGCCTTATTACTCGGTTTAAATGCCTTTATAATCCCATTATTGAATTTATTTTGAATTTTTTTTACATTTTTTGATTAAAACATAATGTAATTGATTGTTTGCCTCGGGAAACTTGGAGCGAAAGCCACCCATTGTCAAGAAAAGTTCATTTATAGTCACTTATGCCTAGCAAAGCCTTATTACTCGGTTTAAATGCCTTTATAATCCCATTATTGAATTTATTTTGAATTGTTTTTACATTTTTTGATTAAAACAGATTGTAATTGATTGTTTGCCTCGGGAAACATGGAGCGAAAGCCATCCATTGTCAAGAAAAGATTATTTATAGTCACTCATGCCTAGAAAAGCCTTATTACTCGGTTTAAATGCCTTTATAATCCCATTATCGAATTTATTTTGAATTGTTTTTACATTTTTTGATTAAAACATATTGTAATTGATTGTTTGCCTCGGGAAACATGGAGCAAAACCCATCCATTGTCAAGAATAGATCATTTATAGTCACTTATGCCTAGAAAAGCCTTATTACTCGGTTTAAATGCTTTTATAATCCCATTATTGAATTTATTTTGAATTGTTTTTACATTTTTTGATTAAAACAGATTGTAATTGATTGTTTGACCCGGGAAACATGGAGCGAAAGCCATCCATTGTCAAGAAAAGATCATTTATAGTCACTCATGCCTAGAAAAGCCTTATTACTCGGTTTAAATGCTTTTATAATCCCATTATTGAATTTATTTTGAATTGTTTTTACATTTTTTGATTAAAACAGATTGTAATTGATTGTTTGCCTCGGGAAACATGGAGCGAAAGCCATCCATTGTCAAGAAAAGATCATTTATAGTCTCTCATGCCTAGAAAAGCCTTATTACTCGGTTTAAATGCCTTTATAATCCCATTATCAAATTTATTTTGAATTGTTTTTACATTTTTTGATTAAAACATATTGTAATTGATTGTTTGCCTCGGGAAACATGGAGCGAAAGCCATCCATTGTCAAGAAAAGATCATTTACAGTCACTCATGCCTAGAAAAGCCTTATTACTCGGTTTAAATGCCTTTATAATCCCATTATTGAATTTATTTTGAATTGTTTTTACATTTTTTGATTAAAACATATTGTAATTGATTGTTTGCCTCGGGAAACATGGAGCAAAACCCATCCATTGTCGAGAATAGATCATTTATAGTTACTTATGCCTAGAAAAGCCTTATTACTCGGTTTAAATGCTTTTATAATCCCATTATTGAATTTATTTTGAATTGTTTTTACATTTTTTGATTAAAACATATTGTAATTGATTGTTTGCCTTGGGAAACATGGAGCGAAAGCCATCCATCGTCATGAAAAGATCATTTATAGTCACTCACGCCTAGAAAATCCTTAATATTCGTTTTAAATGCTTTTATAATCCCATAATTGAATTTAATTTGAATCTTTTTAAATTTTTTGATTAAAACAGATTCTAATTGATTGTTTGCCTCGGGAAACGTGGAGCGAAAACCATCCATTGTCAAGAAAAGATCATTTATAGTCACTCATGCCTAGAAAAGCCTTATTACTCGGTTTAAATGCCTTTATAATCCCATTATTGAATTTATTTTGAATTGTTTTTAGATTTTTTGATTAAAACAGATTGTAATTGATTGTTTGCCTCGGGAAACATGGAGCGAAAACCATCCATTGTCAAGAAAAGATCATTTATAGTCACTCATGCCTAGAAAAGCCTTATTACTCGGTTTAAATGCCTTTATAATCCCATTATTGAATTTATTTTGAATTTTTTTTTACATTTTTTGATTAAAACATATTGTAATTGATTGTTTACCTCCGGAAATATGGAGCGAAAGCCATCCATTGTCAAGAAAATATCATTTATAGTCAATCATGCCTAGAAAAGCCTTATTACTCGGTTTAAATGCCTTTATAATCCCATTATTGAATTTATTTTGAATTTTTTTTTACATTTTTTGATTAAAACATATTGTAATTGATTGTTTACCTCCGGAAATATGGAGCGAAAGCCATCCATTGTCAAGAAAATATCATTTATAGTCACTCATGCCTAGAAAAGCCTTATTACTCGGTTTAAATGCTTTATAATCCCATTATTGAATTTGTTTTGAATTTTTTTTAAATTTTTTGATAAAAACATATTGTAATTGATTGTTTGCCTCGGGAAACATGGAGCAAAACCCATCCATTGTCAAGAATAGATCATTCATAGTCACTTATGCCTAGAAACGCCTTATTACTCGGTTTAAATGCTTTTATAATCCCATTATTGAAGTTATTTTGAATTGTTTTTACATTTTATGATTAAAACAGATTGTAATTGATTGTTTACCTCGGGAAACATGGAGCGAAAGCCATCCATAGTCAAGAAAAGTTCATTTATAGTCACTTATGCCTAGCAAAGCCTTATTACTCGGTTTAAATGCCTTTATAATCCCATTATTGAATTTATTTTGAATTGTTTTTAGATTTTTTGATTAAAACAGATTGTAATTGATTGTTTGCCTTGGGAAACATGGAGCGAAAGCCATCCATTGTCAAGAAAAGATTATTTATAGTCACTCATGCCTAGAAAAGCCTTATTACTCGGTTTAAATGCCTTTATAATCCCATTACTGAATTTGTTTTGAATTTTTTTTAAATTTTTTGTTTAAAACATATTGTAATTGATTGTTTGCCTTGGGAAACATGGAGCAAAACCCATCCATTGTCAAGAATAGATCATTTATAGTCACTTATGCCTAGAAAAGCCTTATTACTCGGTTTAAATGCTTTTATAATCCCATTATTGAAGTTATTTTGAATTGTTTTTACATTTTGTGATTAAAACAGATTGTAATTGATTGTTTGCCTCGGGAAACATGGAGCGAAAGCAATTCATTGTCAAGAAAAGATCATTTATAGTCTCTCATGCCTAGAAAAGCCTTATTACTTAATTTAAATGCTTTTATAATCCCATTATTGAATTTATTTTGAATTGTTTTTACATTTTTGATTAAAACAGATTGTAATTGATTGTTTGCCTCGTGAAATATGGAGCGAAAGCCATCCATTGTCAAGAAAAGATCATTTATAGTCCCTCATGCCTAGAAAAGCCTTATTACTCGGTTTAAATGCCTTTATAATCCCATTATTGAATTTATTTTGAATTGTTTTTACATTTTTTGATTAAAACAGATTGTAATTGATTGTTTGCCTCGGGAAACATGGAGCGAAAGCAATCCATTGTCAAGAAAAGATCATTTATAGCCACTCATGCCTAAAAAGCCTTATTACTCGGTTTAAATGCCTTTATAATCCCATTATTGAATGTATTTTGAATTGTTTTTACATTTTTTGATTAAAACAGATTGTAATTGATTGTTTGCCTCGGGAAACATGGAGCGAAAACCATCCATTGTGAAGAAAAGATCAGTTATAGTCACTCACGCCTAGAAAAGCCTTATTACTCGGTTTAAATGCCTTTATAATCCCATTATTGAATTTATTTTGAATTTTTTTTACATTTTTTGATTAAAACAGATTGTAATTGATTGTTTACCTCGGGAAACATGGAGCGAAAGCCATCCATAGTCAAGAAAAGTTCATTTATAGTCACTTATGCCTAGCAAAGCCTTATTACTCGGTTTAAATGCCTTTATAATCCCATTATTGAATTTATTTTGAATTTTTTTTACATTTTTTGATTAAAACATAATGTAATTGATTGTTTGCCTCGGGAAACTTGGAGCGAAAGCCACCCATTGTCAAGAAAAGTTCATTTATAGTCACTTATGCCTAGCAAAGCCTTATTACTCGGTTTAAATGCCTTTATAATCCCATTATTGAATTTATTTTGAATTCTTTTTACATTTTTTCATTAAAACAGATTCTAATTGATTGTTTGCCTCGGGAAACTTGGAGCGAAAGCCCTCCATTGTCAAGAAAAGATCATTTATAGTCACTCATGCTAAGAAAAGCCTTTTTACTCGGTTTAAATGCCTTTATAATCCCATTATTGAATTTATTTTGAACTGTTTTTATATTTTTTGATTAAAACATATTGTAATTGATTGTTTGCCATGGGAAACATGGAGCGAAAGCCATCCACTGTTAAGAAAAGATCATTTATAGTCACTCATGCCTAGAAAAGCCTTATTACTCGGTTTAAATGCCTTTATAATCCCATTATTGAATTTATTTTGAATTTTTTTTACATTTTTTGATTAAAACAGATTGTAATTGATTGTTTGCCTCGGGAAATATGGAGCGAAAGCCATCCATTGTCAAGAAAAGATCATTTATAGTCCCTCATGCCTAGAAAAGCCTTATTACTCGGTTTAAATGCCTTTATAATCCCATTATTGAATTTATTTTGAATTGTTTTTACATTTTTTGATTAAAACAGATTGTAATTGATTGTTTGCCTCGGGAAACAAGGAGCGAAAGCCATCCATTGTCAAGAAAAGATCATTTATAGCCACTCATGCCTAGAAAAGCCTTATTACTCGGTTTAAATGCCTTTATAATCCCATTATTGAATGTATTTTGAATTGTTTTTACATTTTTTGATTAAAACAGATTGTAATTGATTGTTTGCCTCGGGAAACATGGAGCGAAAACCATCCATTGTCAAGAAAAGATCAGTTATAGTCACTCACGCCTAGAAAAGCCTTATTACTCGGTTTAAATGCCTTTATAATCCCATTATTGAATTTATTTTGAATTTTTTTTACATTTTTTGATTAAAACATATTGTAATTGATTGTTTGCCTCGGGAAATATGGAGCGAAAGCCATCCATTGTCAAGAAAAGATCATTTATAGTTACTCATGCCTAGAAAAGCCTTATTACTCGGTTTAAATGCCTTTATAATCCCATTATTGAATTTATTTTGAATTGTTTTTACATTTTTTGATTAAAACAGATTGTAATTGATTGTTTGCCTCGGGAAACTTGGAGCTAAAGCCATCCATTGTCAAGAAAAGTTCATTTATAGTCACTTATGCCTAGCAAAGCCTTATTACTCGGTTTAAATGCCTTTATAATCCCATTATTGAATTTATTTTGAATTTTTTTTACATTTTTTGATTAAAACATAATGTAATTGATTGTTTGCCTCGGGAAACTTGGAGCGAAAGCCACCCATTGTCAAGAAAAGTTCATTTATAGTCACTTATGCCTAGCAAAGCCTTATTACTCGGTTTAAATGCCTTTATAATCCCATTATTGAATTTATTTTGAATTCTTTTTACATTTTTTCATTAAAACAGATTCTAATTGATTGTTTGCCTCGGGAAACTTGGAGCGAAAGCCCTCCATTGTCAAGAAAAGTTCATTTATAGTCACTTATGCCTAGCAAAGCCTTATTACTCGGTTTAAATGCCTTTATAATCCCATTATTGAATTTATTTTGAATTGTTTTTACATTTTTTGATTAAAACAGATTGTAATTGATTGTTTACCTCGGGAAACATGGAGCGAAAGCCATCCATAGTCAAGAAAAGTTCATTTATAGTCACTTATGCCTAGCAAAGCCTTATTACTCGGTTTAAATGCCTTTATAATCCCATTATTGAATTTATTTTGAATTTTTTTTACATTTTTTGATTAAAACATAATGTAATTGATTGTTTGCCTCGGGAGACTTGGAGCGAAAGCCACCCATTGTCAAGAAAAGTTCATTTATAGTCACTTATGCCTAGCAAAGCCTTATTACTCGGTTTAAATGCCTTTATAATCCCATTATTGAATTTATTTTGAATTCTTTTTACATTTTTTCATTAAAACAGATTCTAATTGATTGTTTGCCTCGGGAAACTTGGAGCGAAAGCCATCCATTGTCAAGAAAAGATCATTTATAGCCACTCATGCCTAGAAAAGCCTTATTACTCGGTTTAAATGCCTTTATAATCCCATTATTGAATGTATTTTGAATTGTTTTTACATTTTTTGATTAAAACAGATTGTAATTGATTGTTTGCCTCGGGAAACATGGAGCGAAAACCATCCATTGTCAAGAAAAGATCAGTTATAGTCACTCACGCCTAGAAAAGCCTTATTACTCGGTTTAAATGCCTTTATAATCCCATTATTGAATTTATTTTGAATTTTTTTTACATTTTTTGATTAAAACATATTGTAATTGATTGTTTGCCTCGGGAAATATGGAGCGAAAGCCATCCATTGTCAAGAAAAGATCATTTATAGTTACTCATGCCTAGAAAAGCCTTATTACTCGGTTTAAATGCCTTTATAATCCCATTATTGAATTTATTTTGAATTGTTTTTACATTTTTTGATTAAAACAGATTGTAATTGATTGTTTGCCTCGGGAAACTTGGAGCTAAAGCCATCCATTGTCAAGAAAAGTTCATTTATAGTCACTTATGCCTAGCAAAGCCTTATTACTCGGTTTAAATGCCTTTATAATCCCATTATTGAATTTATTTTGAATTCTTTTTACATTTTTTCATTAAAACAGATTCTAATTGATTGTTTGCCTCGGGAAACTTGGAGCGAAAGCCCTCCATTGTCAAGAAAAGTTCATTTATAGTCACTTATGCCTAGCAAAGCCTTATTACTCGGTTTAAATGCCTTTATAATCCCATTATTGAATTTATTTTGAATTGTTTTTACATTTTTTGATTAAAACAGATTGTAATTGATTGTTTACCTCGGGAAACATGGAGCGAAAGCCATCCATAGTCAAGAAAAGTTCATTTATAGTCACTTATGCCTAGCAAAGCCTTATTACTCGGTTTAAATGCCTTTATAATCCCATTATTGAATTTATTTTGAATTTTTTTTACATTTTTTGAATAAAACATAATGTAATTGATTGTTTGCCTCGGGAAACTTGGAGCGAAAGCCACCCATTGTCAAGAAAAGTTCATTTATAGTCACTTATGCCTAGCAAAGCCTTATTACTCGGTTTAAATGCCTTTATAATCCCATTATTGAATTTATTTTGAATTCTTTTTACATTTTTTCATTAAAACAGATTCTAATTGATTGTTTGCCTCGGGAAACTTGGAGCGAAAGCCCTCCATTGTCAAGAAAAGATCATTTATAGTCACTCATGCTAAGAAAAGCCTTATTACTCGGTTTAAATGCCTTTATAATCCCATTATTGAATTTATTTTGAACTGTTTTTATATTTTTTGATTAAAACAGATTGTAATTGATTGTTTGCCATGGGAAACATGGAGCGAAAGCCATCCACTGTCAAGAAAAGATCATTTATAGTCACTCATGCCTAGAAAAGCCTTATTACTCGGTTTAAATGCCTTTATAATCCCATTATTGAATTTATTTTGAATTTTTTTTACACTTTTTCATTAAAACAGATTGTAATTGATTGTTTACCTCGGGAAACATGGAGCGAAAGCTATCCATGGTCAAGAAAAGTTCATTTATAGTCACTCATGCCTAGAAAAGCCTTATTACTCGGTTTAAATGCCTTTATAATCCCATTATCAAATTTATTTTGAATTTTTTTTACATTTTTTGATTAAAACAGATTGTAATTGATTGTTTGCCTCGGGAAACTTGGAGCTAAAGCCATCCATTGTCAAGAAAAGATCATTTATAGTCACTCATGCCTAGAAAAGCCTTATTAGTCGGTTTAAATGCTTTTATAATCCCATTATTGAATTTATTTTGAATTGTTTTTACATTTTTTGATTAAAACAGATTGTAATTGATTGTTTGCCTCGGGAAACATGGAGCGAAAGCCATCCATTGTCAAGAAAAGATCATTTATAGTTACTCATGCCTAGAAAAGCCTTATTACAAGGTTTAAATGCCTTTATAATCCCATTATTGAATTTATTTTGAATTTTTTTTACATTTTTTGATTAAAACAGATTGTAATTGTTTGTTTGCCTCGGGAAACATGGAGCAAAACCCATCCATTGTCAAGAATAGATCATTTATAGTCACTTATGCCTAAAAAAGCCTTATTACTCGGTTTAAATGCCTTTATAATCCCATTATTGAATTTATTTTGAATTTTTTTTACATTTTTTGATTAAAAAATATTGTAATTGATTGTTTGCCTCAGGAAATATGGAGCGAAAGCCCTCCATTGTCAAGAAAAGATCATTTATAGTCAGTCATGCCTAGAAAAGCCTTATTACTCGGTTTAAATGCCTTTATAATCCCATTATTGAATTTATTTTGAATTGTTTTTACAGTTTTTGATTAAAACAGATTGTAATTGATTGTTTGCCTTGGGAAACTTGGAGCGAAAGCCATCCATTGTCAAGAAAAGATCATTTATAGTCACTCTTGCCTAGAAAAGCATTATTACTCAGTTTAAATGCCTTTATAATCCCATTATTGAATTTATTTTGAATTGTTTTTACATTTTTTGATGAAAACATATTGTAATTGATTGTTTGCCTCGGGAAACATGGAGCGAAAGCCATCCATTGTCAAGAAAAGATCATTTATAGTCACTTGTGCCTAGCAAAGCCTTATTACTCGGTTTAAATGCCTTTATAATCCCATTATTGAATTTATTTTGAATTTTTTTTACATTTTTTGATTAAAACAGATTGTAATTGATTGTTTACCTCGGGAAACATGGAGCGAAAGCCATCCATAGTCAAGAAAAGTTCATTTATAGTCACTTATGCCTAGCAAAGCCTTATTACTCGGTTTAAATGCCTTTATAATCCCATTATTGAATTTTTTTTGAATTTTTTTTACATTTTTTGATTAAAACATAATGTAATTGATTGTTTGCCTCGGGAAACTTGGAGCGAAAGCCACCCATTGTCAAGAAAAGTTCATTTATAGTCACTTATGCCTAGCAAAGCCTTATTACTCAGTTTAAATGCCTTTATAATCCCATTATTGAATTTATTTTGAATTCTTTTTACATTTTTTCATTAAAACAGATTCTAATTGATTGTTTGCCTCGGGAAACTTGGAGCGAAAGCCCTCCATTGTCAAGAAAAGATCATTTATAGTCACTCATGCTAAGAAAAGCCTTATTACTCGGTTTAAATGCCTTTATAATCCCATTATTGAATTTATTTTGAACTGTTTTTATATTTTTTGATTAAAACAGATTGTAATTGATTGTTTGCCATGGGAAACATGGAGCGAAAGCCATCCACTGTCAAGAAAAGATCATTTATAGTCACTCATGCCTAGAAAAGCCTTATTACTCGGTTTAAATGCCTTTATAATCCCATTATTGAATTTATTTTGAATTTTTTTTAGACTTTTTCATTAAAACAGATTGTAATTGATTGTTTACCTCGGGAAACATGGAGCGAAAGCTATCCATGGTCAAGAAAAGTTCATTTATAGTCACTCATGCCTAGAAAGGCCTTATTACTCGGTTTAAATGCCTTTATAATCCCATTATCAAATTTATTTTGAATTTTTTTTACATTTTTTGATTAAAACAGATTGTAATTGATTGTTTGCCTCGGGAAACTTGGAGCTAAAGCCATCCATTGTCAAGAAAAGATCATTTATAGTCACTCATGCCTAGAAAAGCCTTATTAGTCGGTTTAAATGCTTTTATAATCCCATTATTGAATTTATTTTGAATTGTTTTTACATTTTTTGATTAAAACAGATTGTAATTGATTGTTTGCCTCGGGAAACATGGAGCGAAAGCCATCCATTGTCAAGAAAAGATCATTTATAGTTACTCATGCCTAGAAAAGCCTTATTACAAGGTTTAAATGCCTTTATAATCCCATTATTGAATTTATTTTGAATTTTTTTTACATTTTTTGATTAAAACAGATTATAATTGTTTGTTTGCCTCGGGAAACATGGAGCAAAACCCATCCATTGTCAAGAATAGATCATTTATAGTCACTTATGCCTAAAAAAGCCTTATTACTCGGTTTAAATGCCTTTATAATCCCATTATTGAATTTATTTTGAATTTTTTTTACATTTTTTGATTAAAACATATTGTAATTGATTGTTTGCCTCAGGAAATATGGAGCGACAGCCCTCCATTGTCAAGAAAAGATCATTTATAGTCAGTCATGGCTAGAAAAGCCTTATTACTCGGTTTAAATGCCTTTATAATCCCATTATTGAATTTATTTTGAATTTTTTTTACATTTTTTGATTAAAACAGATTGTAATTGATTGTTTACCTCGGGAAACATGGAGCGAAAGCCATCCATAGTCAAGAAAAGTTCATTTATAGTCACTTATGCCTAGCAAAGCCTTATTACTCGGTTTAAATGCCTTTATAATCCCATTATTGAATTTATTTTGAATTTTTTTTACATTTTTTGATTAAAACATAATGTAATTGATTGTTTGCCTCGGGAAACATGGAGCGAAAGCCATCCATGGTCAAGAAAAGTTCATTTATAGTCACTTATGCCTAGCAAAGCCTTATTACTCGGTTTAAATGCCTTTATAATCCCATTATTGAATTTATTTTGAATTTTTTTTACATTTTTTGATTAAAACAGATTGTAATTGATTGTTTACCTCAGGAAACATGGAGCGAAAGCCATCCATAGTCAAGAAAAGTTCATTTATAGTCACTTATGCCTAGCAAAGCCTTATTACTCGGTTTAAATGCCTTTATAATCCCATTATTGAATTTATTTTGAATTATTTTTACATTTTTTGATTAAAACATAATGTAATTGATTGTTTGCCTCGGGAAACATGGAGCAAAACCCATCCATTGTCAAGAATAGATCATTTATAGTCACTTATGCCTAGAAAAGCCTTATTACTCGGTTTAAATGCTTTTATAATCCCATTATTGAAGTTATTTTGAATTGTTTTTACATTTTATGATTAAAACAGATTGTAATTGATTGTTTGCCTCGGGAAACATGGAGCGAAAGCAATTCATTGTCAAGAAAAGATCATTTATAGTCTCTCATGCCTAGAAAAGCCTTATTACTTAATTTAAATGCTTTTATAATCCCATTATTGAATTTATTTTGAATTGTTTTTACATTTTTGATTAAAACAGATTGTAATTGATTGTTTGCCTCGTGAAATATGGAGCGAAAGCCATCCATTGTCAAGAAAAGATCATTTATAGTCCCTCATGCCTAGAAAAGCCTTATTACTCGGTTTAAATGCCTTTATAATCCCATTATTGAATTTATTTTGAATTGTTTTTACATTTTTTGATTAAAACAGATTGTAATTGATTGTTTGCCTCAGGAAACATGGAGCGAAAGCCATCCATTGTCAAGAAAAGATCATTTATAGCCACTCATGCCTAGAAAAGCCTTATTACTCGGTTTAAATGCCTTTATAATCCTATTATTGAATGTATTTTGAATTGTTTTTACATTTTTTGATTAAAACATATTGTAATTGATTGTTTGCCTCGGGAAACATGGAGCGAAAACCATCCATTGTCAAGAAAAGATAAGTTATAGTCACTCATGCCTAGAAAAGCCTTAATACTAGGTTTAAATGCCTTTATAATCCCATTATTGAATTTATTTTGAATTTTTTTTACATTTTTTGATTAAAACAGATTGTAATTGATTGTTTACCTCGGGAAACATGGAGCGAAAGCCATCCATAGTCAAGAAAAGTTCATTTATAGTCACTTATGCCTAGCAAAGCCTTATTACTCGGTTTAAATGCCTTTATAATCCCATTATTGAATTTATTTTGATTTTTTTTTACATTTTTTGATTAAAACATAATGTAATTGATTGTTTGCCTCGGGAAACTTGGAGCGAAAGCCATCCATTGTCAAGAAAAGATCATTTATAGTCACTCATTCCTAGAAAAGCCTTATTACTCGGTTTAACTGCCTTTATAATCCCATTATTGATTTTATTTTGAATTTTTTTTACATTTTTTGATTAAAACAGATTGTAATTAATTGTTTACCTCGGGAAACATGGAGCGAAAACCATCCATTGTCAAGAAAAGATCATTTATAGTCACTCATGCCTAGAAAAGCCTTATTACTCGGTTTAAATGCCTTTATAATCCCATTATTGAATTTATTTTGAATTGTTTTTACATTTTTTGATTAAAACAGATTGTAATTGATTGTTTACCTCGGGAAACATGGAGCGAAAGCCATCCATTGTCAAGAAAAGATCATTTATAGCCACTCATGCCTAGAAAAGCCTTATTACTCGGTTTAAATGCCTTTATAATCCTATTATTGAATGTATTTTGAATTGTTTTTACATTTTTTTATTAAAACAGATTGTAATTGATTGTTTGCCTCGGGAAACATGGAGCGAAAACCATCCATTGTCAAGAAAAGATCAGTTATAGTCACTCATGCCTAGAAAAGCCTTATTACTCGGTTTAAATGCCTTTATAATCCCATTATTGAATTTATTTTGAATTTTTTTTACATTTTTTGATTAAAACAGATTGTAATTGATTGTTTGCCTCGGGAAACATGGAGCGAAAACCATCCATTGTCAAGAAAAGATCAGTTATAGTCACTCATGCCTAGAAAACCCTTATTACTCGGTTTAAATGCCTTTATAATCCCATTATTGAATTTATTTTGAATTTTTTTTACATTTTTTGATTAAAACAGATTGTAATTGATTGTTTACCTCGGGAAACATGGAGCGAAAGCCATCCATGGTCAAGAAAAGTTCATTTATAGTCACTCATGCCTAGAAAAGCCTTATTACTCGGTTTAATGCCTTTATAATCCCATTATCAAATTTATTTTGAATTTTTTTTACATTTTTTGATTAAAACAGATTGTAATTGATTGTTTGCCTCGGGAAACTTGGAGCTAAAGCCATCCATTGTCAAGAAAAGATCATTTATAGTCACTCATGCCTAGAAAAGCCTTATTAGTCGGTTTAAATGCTTTTATAATCCCATTATTGAATTTATTTTGAATTGTTTTGACATTTTTTGATTAAAACAGATTGTAATTGATTGTTTGCCTCGGGAAACATGGAGCGAAAGCCATCCATTGTCAAGAAAAGATCATTTATAGTCACTCATGCCTAGAAAAGCCTTATTACTCGGTTTAAATGCCTTTATAATCCCATTATTCAATTATTTTGAATTGTTTTTACATTTTTTGATTAAAACAGATTGTAATTGTTTTTTTGCCTCGGGAAACATGGAGCAAAACCCATCCATTGTCAAGAATAGATCATTTATAGTCACTTATGCCTAAAAAAGCCTTATTACTCGGTTTAAATGCCTTTATAATCCCATTATTGAATGTATTTTGAATTGTTTTTACATTTTTTGATTAACACAGATTGTAATTGATTGTTTGCCTCGGGAAACATGGAGCGAAAACCATCCGTTGTCAAGAAAAGATCAGTTATAGTCACTCATGCCTAGAAAAGCCTTATTACTCGGTTTAAATGCCTTTATAATCCCATTATTGAATTTATTTTGAATTTTTTTTACATTTTTTGATTAAAACAGATTGTAATTGATTGTTTACCTCGGGAAACATGGAGCGAAAGCCATCCATGGTCAAGAAAAGTTCATTTATAGTCACTCATGCCTAGAAAGGCCTTATTACTCGGTTTAAATGCCTTTATAATCCCATTATCAAATTTATTTTGAATTTTTTTTACATTTTTTGATTAAAACAGATTGTAATTGATTGTTTGCCTCGGGAAACTTGGAGCTAAAGCCATCCATTGTCAAGAAAAGATCATTTATAGTCACTCATGCCTAGAAAAGCCTTATTAGTCGGTTTAAATGCTTTTATAATCCCATTATTGAATTTATTTTGTATTGTTTTTACATTTTTTGATTAAAACAGATTGTAATTGATTGTTTGCCTCGGGAAACATGGAGCGAAAGCCATCCATTGTCAAGAAAAGATCATTTATAGTCACTCATGCCTAGAAAAGCCTTATTACTCGGTTTAAATGCCTTTATAATCCCATTATTGAATTTATTTTGAATTTTTTTTACATTTTTTGATTAAAACAGATTGTAATTGTTTGTTTGCCTCGGGAAACATGGAGCGAAAGCCATCCATTGTCAAGAAAAGATCATTTATAGTCACTCATTCCTAGAAAAGCCTTATTACTCGGTTTAACTGCCTTTATAATCCCATTATTGATTTTATTTTGAATTTTTTTTTACATTTTTTGATTAAAACAGATTGTAATTGATTGTTTGCCTCGGGAAACATGGAGCGAAAGCCATCCATTGTCAAGAAAAGATCATTTATAGTCACTCATTCCTAGAAAAGCCTTATTACTCGGTTTAAATGCCTTTATAATCCCATTATTGAATTTATTTTGAATTTTTTTTACATTTTTTGATTAAAACAGATTGTAATTGTTTGTTTGCCTCGGGAAACATGGAGCGAAAGCCATCCATTGTCAAGAAAAGATCATTTATAGTCACTCATTCCTAGAAAAGCCTTATTACTCGGTTTAAATGCCTTTATAATCCCATTATTGAATTTATTTTGAATTTTTTTTACATTTTTTGATTAAAACAGATTGTAATTGATTCTTTACCTCGGGAAACATGGAGCGAAAGCCATCCATGGTCAAGAAAAGTTCATTTATAGTCACTCATGCCTAGAAAGGCCTTATTACTCGGTTTAAATGCCTTTATAATCCCATTATCAAATTTATTTTGAATTTTTTTTACATTTTTTGATTAAAACAGATTGTAATTGATTGTTTGCCTCGCGAAACTTGGAGCTAAAGCCATCCATTGTCAAGAAAAGATCATTTATAGTCACTCATGCCTAGAAAAGCCTTATTAGTCGGTTTAAATGCTTTTATAATCCCATTATTGAATTTATTTTGTATTGTTTTTACATTTTTTGATTAAAACAGATTGTAATTGATTGTTTGCCTCGGGAAACATGGAGCGAAAGCCATCCATTGTCAAGAAAAGATCATTTATAGTCACTCATGCCTAGAAAAGCCTTATTACTCGGTTTAAATGCCTTTATAATCCCATTATTGAATTTATTTTGAATTTTTTTTACATTTTTTGATTAAAATAGATTGTAATTGTTTGTTTGCCTCGGGAAACTTGGAGCTAAAGCCATCCCTTGTCAAGAAAAGATCATTTATAGTCACTTATGCCTAGCAAAGCCTTATTACTCGGTTTAAATGCCTTTATAATCCCATTATTGAATTTATTTTGAATTTTTTTTACATTTTTTGATTAAAACATATTGTAATTGATTGTTTGCCTCGGGAAACTTGGAGCGAAAGCCACCCATTGTCAAGAAAAGTTCATTTATAGTCACTTATGCCTAGCAAAGCCTTATTACTCGGTTTAAATGCCTTTATAATCCCATTATTGAATTTATTTTGAATTCTTTTTACATTTTTTCATTAAAACAGATTCTAATTGATTGTTTGCCTCGGGAAACTTGGAGCGAAAGCCCTCCATTGTCAAGAAAAGATCATTTATAGTCACTCATGCTGAGAAAAGCCTTATTACTCGGTTTAAATGCTTTTATAATCCCATTATTAAATTTATTTTGAATTGATTTTACATTTTTTTATTAAAACAGATTGTAATTGATTGTTTGCCTCGGGAAACATGGAGCGAAAGCCATCCATTGTCAAGAAAAGATCATTTATAGTCACTCATTCCTAGAAAAGCCTTATTACTCGGTTTAACTGCCTTTATAATCCCATTATTGGTTTTATTTTGAATTTTTTTTACATTTTTTGATTAAAACATATTGTAATTGATTGTTTGCCTCGGGAAACATGGAGCGAAAGCCATCCATTGTCAAGAAAAGATCATTTATAGTCACTCATTCTTAGAAAAGCCTTATTACTCGGTTTAACTGCCTTTATAATCCCATTATTGGTTTTATTTTGAATTTTTTTTACATTTTTTGATTAAAACATATTGTAATTGATTGTTTGCCTCGGGAAACATGGAGCGAAAGCCATCCATTGTCAAGAAAAGATCATTTATAGTCACTCATTCCTAGAAAAGCCTTATTACTCGGTTTAAATGCCTTTATAATCCCATTATTGATTTTATTTTGAATTTTTTTTACATTTTTTGATTAAAACAGATTGTAATTGATTGTTTGCCTCGGGAAACATGGAGCGAAAGCCATCCATTGTCAAGAAAAGATCATTTATAGTCACTCATTCCTAGAAAAGCCTTATTACTCGGTTTAACTGCCTTTATAATCCCATTATTGATTTTATTTTGAATTTTTTTTACATTTTTTGATTAAAACAGATTGTAATTGATTGTTTGCCTCGGGAAACATGGAGCGAAAGCCATCCATTGTCAAGAAAAGATCATTTATAGTCACTCATTCCTAGAAAAGCCTTATTACTCGGTTTAAATGCCTTTATAATCCCATTATTGAATTTATTTTGAATTTTTTTTACATTTTTTGATTAAAACAGATTGTAATTGTTTGTTTGCCTCGGGAAACATGGATCGAAAGCCATCCATTGTCAAGAAAAGATCATTTATAGTCACTCATGCCTAGAAAAGCCTTATTACTCGGTTTAAATGCCTTTATAATCCCATTATGGAATTTATTTTGAATTGTTTTTACATTTTTTGATTAAAACAGATTGTAATTGTTTGTTTGCCTTGGGAAACATGGAGCGAAAGCCATCCATTGTCAAGAAAAGATCATTTATAGTCACTCATTCCTAGAAAAGCCTTATTACTCGGTTTAACTGCCTTTATAATCCCATTATTGATTTTATTTTGAATTTTTTTTACATTTTTTGATTAAAACATATTGTAATTGATTGTTTGCCTCGGGAAACATGGAGCGAAAGCCATCCATTGTCAAGAAAAGATCATTTATAGTCACTCATGCCTAGAAAAGCCTTATTACTCGGTTTAAATGCCTTTATAATCCCATTATGGAATTTATTTTGAATTGTTTTTACATTTTTTGATTAAAACAGATTGTAATTGATTGTTTGCCTCGGGAAACATGGAGCAAAACCCATCCATTGTCAAGAATAGATCATTTATAGTCACTCATTCCTAGAAAAGCCTTATTACTCGGTTTAACTGCCTTTATAATCCCATTATTGGTTTTATTTTGAATTTTTTTTACATTTTTTGATTAAAACATATTGTAATTGATTGTTTGCCTCGGGAAACATGGAGCGAAAGCCATCCATTGTCAAGAAAAGATCATTTATAGTCACTCATTCCTAGAAAAGCCTTATTACTCGGTTTAACTGCCTTTATAATCCCATTATTGGTTTTATTTTGAATTTTTTTTACATTTTTTGATTAAAACATATTGTAATTGATTGTTTGCCTCGGGAAACATGGAGCGAAAGCCATCCATTGTCAAGAAAAGATCATTTATAGTCACTCATTCCTAGAAAAGCCTTATTACTCGGTTTAACTGCCTTTATAATCCCATTATTGGTTTTATTTTGAATTTTTTTTACATTTTTTGATTAAAACATATTGTAATTGATTGTTTGCCTCGGGAAACATGGAGCGAAAGCCATCCATTGTCAAGAAAAGATCATTTATAGTCACTCATTCCTAGAAAAGCCTTATTACTCGGTTTAAATGCCTTTATAATCCCATTATTGATTTTATTTTGAATTTTTTTTACATTTTTTGATTAAAACAGATTGTAATTGAATTTTTGCCTCGGGAAACATGGAGCGAAAGCCATCCATTGTCAAGAAAAGATCATTTATAGTCACTCATTCCTAGAAAAGCCTTATTACTCGGTTTAACTGCCTTTATAATCCCATTATTGGTTTTATTTTGAATTTTTTTTACATTTTTTGATTAAAACATATTGTAATTGATTGTTTGCCTCGGGAAACATGGAGCGAAAGCCATCCATTGTCAAGAAAAGATCATTTATAGTCACTCATTCCTAGAAAAGCCTTATTACTCGGTTTAAATGCCTTTATAATCCCATTATTGATTTTATTTTGAATTTTTTTTACATTTTTTGATTAAAACAGATTGTAATTGATTGTTTGCCTCGGGAAGCATGGAGCGAAAGCCATCCATTGTCAAGAAAAGATCATTTATAGTCACTCATTCCTAGAAAAGCCTTATTACTCGGTTTAACTGCCTTTATAATCCCATTATTGGTTTTATTTTGAATTTTTTTTACATTTTTTGATTAAAACATATTGTAATTGATTGTTTGCCTCGGGAAACATGGAGCGAAAGCCATCCATTGTCAAGAAAAGATCATTTATAGTCACTCATTCCTAGAAAAGCCTTATTACTCGGTTTAAATGCCTTTATAATCCCATTATTGAATTTATTTTGAATTTTTTTTACATTTTTTGATTAAAACAGATTGTAATTGTTTGTTTGCCTCGGGAAACATGGAGCGAAAGCCATCCATTGTCAAGAAAAGATCATTTATAGTCACTCATGCCTAGAAAAGCCTTATTACTCGGTTTAAATGCCTTTATAATCCCATTATGGAATTTATTTTGAATTGTTTTTACATTTTTTGATTAAAACAGATTGTAATTGTTTGTTTGCCTTGGGAAACATGGAGCGAAAGCCATCCATTGTCAAGAAAAGATCATTTATAGTCACTCATTCCTAGAAAAGCCTTATTACTCGGTTTAACTGCCTTTATAATCCCATTATTGATTTTATTTTGAATTTTTTTTACATTTTTTGATTAAAACAGATTGTAATTGATTGTTTGCCTCGGGAAACATGGAGCGAAAGCCATCCATTGTCAAGAAAAGATCATTTATAGTCACTCATGCCTAAAAAAGCCTTATTACTCGGTTTAAATGCCTTTATAATCCCATTATTGAATTTATTTTGAATTTTTTTTATAGTTTTTGATTAAAACATATTGTAATTGATTGTTTGCGTCGGGAAATATGGAGCGAAAGCCATCCATTGTCAAGAAAAGATCATTTATAGTCACTCATGCCTAGAAAAGCCTTATTACTCGGTTTAAATGCCTTTATAATCCCATTATTGAATTTATTTTGAATTGTTTTTACATTTTTTGATTAAAACAGATTGTAATTGATTGTTTGCCTCGGGAAACATGGAGCGAAAGCCATCCATTGTCAAGAAAAGATCATTTATAGTCACTCATGCCTAGAAAAGCCTTATTACTCGGTTTAAATGCCTTTATAATCCCATTATGGAATTTATTTTGAATTGTTTTTACATTTTTTGATTAAAACAGATTGTAATTGATTGTTTGCCTCGGGAAACATGGAGCGAAAGCCATCCATTGTCAAGAAAAGATCATTTATAGTCACTCATGCCTAGAAAAGCCTTATTAGTCGGTTTAAATGCTTTTATAATCCCATTATTGAATTTATTTTGAATTGTTTTTACATTTTTTGATTAAAACAGATTGTAATTGATTGTTTGCCTCAGGAAACATGGAGCAAAACCCATCCATTGTCAAGAATAGATCATTTATAGTCACTTATGCCTACAAAAGCCTTATTACTCGGTTTAAATGCTTTTATAATCCCATTATTGAATTTATTTTGAATTGTTTTTACATTTTTTGATTAAAACAGATTGTAATTGATTGTTTGCCTCGGGAAACATGGAGCGAAAGCCATCCATTGTCAAGAAAAGATCATTTATAGTCACTCATGCCTAGAAAAGCCTTATTACTCGGTTTAAATGCTTTTATAATCCCATTATTGAAGTTATTTTGCATTGTTTTTACATTTTATGATTAAAACAGATTGTAATTGATTGTTTGCCTTGGGAAACATGGAGCGAAAGCAATTCATTGTCAAGAAAAGATCATTTATAGTCTCTCATGCCTAGAAAAGCCTTATTACTTAATTTAAATGCTTTTATAAACCCATTATTGAATTTATTTTGAATTGTTTTTACAGTTTTTGATTAAAACAGATTGTAATTGATTGTTTGCCTCGGGAAACATGGAGCGAAAGCCATCCATTGTCAAGAAAAGATCATTTATAGCCACTCATGCCTAGAAAAGCCTTATTACTCGGTTTAAATGCCTTTATAATCCCATTATTGAATGTATTTTGAATTGTTTTTACATTTTTTGATTAAAACAGATTGTAATTGATTGTTTGCCTCGGGAAACATGGAGCAAAACCCATCCATTGTCAAGAATAGATCATTTATAGTCACTCATGCCTAGAAAAGCCGTATTACTCGGTTTAAATGCCTTTATAATCCCATTATTGAATTTATTTTGAATTGTTTTTACATTTTTTGATTAAAACAGATTGTAATTGATTGTTTGCCTCGGGAAACATGGAGCGAAAGCCATCCATTGTCAAGAAAAGATCATTTATAGTCACTCATGCCTAAAAAAGCCTTATTACTCGGTTTAAATGCCTTTATAATCCCATTATTGAATTTATTTTGAATTTTTTTTATAGTTTTTGATTAAAACATATTGTAATTGATTGTTTGCGTCGGGAAATATGGAGCGAAAGCCATCCATTGTCAAGAAAAGATCATTTATAGTCACTCATGCCTAGAAAAGCCTTATTACTCGGTTTAAATGCCTTTATAATCCCATTATTGAATTTATTTTGAATTGTTTTTACATTTTTTGATTAAAACAGATTGTAATTGATTGTTTGCCTCGGGAAACATGGAGCCAAAACCATCCATTGTCAAGAAAAGATCAGTTATAGTCACTCATGCCTAGAAAAGCCTTATTACTAGGTTTAAATGCCTTTATAATCCCATTATTGAATTTATTTTGAATTTTTTTTACATTTTTTGATTAAAACAGATTGTAATTGATTGTTTACCTCGGGAAACATGGAGCGAAAGCCATCCATAGTCAAGAAAAGTTCATTTATAGTCACTTATGCCTAGCAAAGCCTTATTACTTGGTTTAAATGCCTTTATAATCCCATTATTGAATTTATTTTGAATTTTTTTTACATTTTTTGATTAAAACATAATGTAATTGATTGTTTGCCTCCGGAAACTTGGAGCGAAAGCCACCCATTGTCAAGAAAAGTTCATTTATAGTCACTCATGCCTAGAAAAGCCTTATTACTCGGTTTAAATGCTTTTATAATCCCATTATTGAAGTTATTTTGCATTGTTTTTACGTTTTATGATTAAAACAGATTGTAATTGATTGTTTGCCTTGGGAAACATGGAGCGAAAGCAATTCATTGTCAAGAAAAGATCATTTATAGTCTCTCATGCCTAGAAAAGCCTTATTACTTAATTTAAATGCTTTTATAAACCCATTATTGAATTTATTTTGAATTGTTTTTACAGTTTTTGATTAAAACAGATTGTAATTGATTGTTTGCCTCGGGAAACATGGAGCGAAAGCCATCCATTGTCAAGAAAAGATCATTTATAGCCACTCATGCCTAGAAAAGCCTTATTACTCGGTTTAAATGCCTTTATAATCCCATTATTGAATGTATTTTGAATTGTTTTTACATTTTTTGATTAAAACAGATTGTAATTGATTGTTTGCCTCGGGAAACATGGAGCAAAACCCATCCATTGTCAAGAATAGATCATTTATAGTCACTCATGCCTAGAAAAGCCGTATTACTCGGTTTAAATGCCTTTATAATCCCATTATTGAATTTATTTTGAATTGTTTTTACATTTTTTGATTAAAACAGATTTTAATTGATTGTTTGCCTCGGGAAACATGGAGCGAAAGCCATCCATTGTCAAGAAAAGATCATTTATAGTCACTCATGCCTAAAAAAGCCTTATTACTCGGTTTAAATGCCTTTATAATCCCATTATTGAATTTATTTTGAATTTTTTTTATAGTTTTTGATTAAAACATATTGTAATTGATTGTTTGCGTCGGGAAATATGGAGCGAAAGCCATCTATTGTCAAGAAATGATCATTTATAGTCACTCATGCCTAGAAAAGCCTTATTACTCGGTTTAAATGCCTTTATAATCCCATTATTGAATTTATTTTGAATTGTTTTTACATTTTTTGATTAAAACAGATTGTAATTGATTGTTTGCCTCGGGAAACATGGAGCGAAAGCCATCCATTGTCAAGAAAAGATCATTTATAGTCACTCATGCCTAGAAAAGCCTTATTACTCGGTTTAAATGCCTTTATAATCCCATTATGGAATTTATTTTGAATTGTTTTTACATTTTTTGATTAAAACAGATTGTAATTGATTGTTTGCCTCGGGAAACATGGAGCGAAAGCCATCCATTGTCAAGAAAAGATCATTTATAGTCACTCATGCCTAGAAAAGCCTTATTAGTCGGTTTAAATGCTTTTATAATCCCATTATTGAATTTATTTTGAATTGTTTTTACATTTTTTGATTAAAACAGATTGTAATTGATTGTTTGCCTCAGGAAACATGGAGCAAAACCCATCCATTGTCAAGAATAGATCATTTATAGTCACTTATGCCTACAAAAGCCTTATTACTCGGTTTAAATGCTTTTATAATCCCATTATTGAATTTATTTTGAATTGTTTTTACATTTTTTGATTAAAACAGATTGTAATTGATTGTTTGCCTCGGGAAACATGGAGCGAAAGCCATCCATTGTCAAGAAAAGATCATTTATAGTCACTCATGCCTAGAAAAGCCTTATTACTCGGTTTAAATGCTTTTATAATCCCATTATTGAAGTTATTTTGCATTGTTTTTACATTTTATGATTAAAACAGATTGTAATTGATTGTTTGCCTTGGGAAACATGGAGCGAAAGCAATTCATTGTCAAGAAAAGATCATTTATAGTCTCTCATGCCTAGAAAAGCCTTATTACTTAATTTAAATGCTTTTATAAACCCATTATTGAATTTATTTTGAATTGTTTTTACAGTTTTTGATTAAAACAGATTGTAATTGATTGTTTGCCTCGGGAAACATGGAGCGAAAGCCATCCATTGTCAAGAAAAGATCATTTATAGCCACTCATGCCTAGAAAAGCCTTATTACTCGGTTTAAATGCCTTTATAATCCCATTATTGAATGTATTTTGAATTGTTTTTACATTTTTTGATTAAAACAGATTGTAATTGATTGTTTGCCTCGGGAAACATGGAGCGAAAACCATCCATTGTCAAGAAAAGATCAGTTATAGTCACTCATGCCTAGAAAAGCCTTATTACTAGGTTTAAATGCCTTTATAATCCCATTATTGAATTTATTTTGAATTTTTTTTACATTTTTTGATTAAAACAGATTGTAATTGATTGTTTACCTCGGGAAACATGGAGCGAAAGCCATCCATAGTCAAGAAAAGTTCATTTATAGTCACTTATGCCTAGCAAAGCCTTATTACTCGGTTTAAATGCCTTTATAATCCCATTATTGAATTTATTTTGAATTTTTTTTACATTTTTTGATTAAAACATAATGTAATTGATTGTTTGCCTCGGGAAACATGGAGCGAAAGCCATCCATTGTCAAGAAAAGATCATTTATAGTCACTCATGCCTAGAAAAGCCTTATTACTCGGTTTAAATGCTTTTATAATCCCATTATTGAAGTTATTTTGCATTGTTTTTACGTTTTATGATTAAAACAGATTGTAATTGATTGTTTGCCTTGGGAAACATGGAGCGAAAGCAATTCATTGTCAAGAAAAGATCATTTATAGTCTCTCATGCCTAGAAAAGCCTTATTACTTAATTTAAATGCTTTTATAAACCCATTATTGAATTTATTTTGAATTGTTTTTACAGTTTTTGATTAAAACAGATTGTAATTGATTGTTTGCCTCGGGAAACATGGAGCGAAAGCCATCCATTGTCAAGAAAAGATCATTTATAGCCACTCATGCCTAGAAAAGCCTTATTACTCGGTTTAAATGCCTTTATAATCCCATTATTGAATGTATTTTGAATTGTTTTTACATTTTTTGATTAAAACAGATTGTAATTGATTGTTTGCCTCGGGAAACATGGAGCGAAAACCATCCATTGTCAAGAAAAGATCAGTTATAGTCACTCATGCCTAGAAAAGCCTTATTACTAGGTTTAAATGCCTTTATAATCCCATTATTGAATTTATTTTGAATTTTTTTTACATTTTTTGATTAAAACAGATTGTAATTGATTGTTTACCTCGGGAAACATGGAGCGAAAGCCATCCATAGTCAAGAAAAGTTCATTTATAGTCACTTATGCCTAGCAAAGCCTTATTACTTGGTTTAAATGCCTTTATAATCCCATTATTGAATTTATTTTGAATTTTTTTTACATTTTTTGATTAAAACATAATGTAATTGATTGTTTGCCTCCGGAAACTTGGAGCGAAAGCCACCCATTGTCAAGAAAAGTTCATTTATAGTCACTTATGCCTAGCAAAGCCTTATTACTCGGTTTAAATGCCTTTATAATCCCATTATTGAATTTATTTTGATTTCTTTTTACATTTTTTCATTAAAACAGATTCTAATTGATTGTTTGCCTCGGGAAACTTGGAGCGAAAGCCCTCCATTGTCAAGAAAATATCATTTATAGTCACTCATGCTGAGAAAAGCCTTATTACTCGGTTTAAATGCCTTTATAATCCCATTATTGAATTTATTTTGAATTGTTTTTATATTTTTTGATTAAAACAGATTGTAATTGATTGTTTGCCGTGGGAAACATGGAGCGAAAGCCATCCACTGTCAAGAAAAGATCATTTATAGTCACTCATGCCTAGAAAAGCCTTATTACTCGGTTTAAATGCCTTTATAATCCCATTATTGAATTTATTTTGAATTGTTTTTACATTTTTTGAGTAAAACAGATTGTAATTGATTGTTTGCCTCGGGAAACATGGAGCGAAAGCCATCCATTGTCAAGAAAAGATCATTTATAGTCACTCATGCCTCGAAAAGCCTTATTACTCGGTTTAAATGCCTTTATAATCCCATTATGGAATTTATTTTGAATTGTTTTTACATTTTTTGATTAAAACAGATTGTAATTGATTGTTTGCCTCGGGAAACATGGAGCAAAACCCATCCATTGTCAAGAATAGATCATTTATAGTCACTTATGCCTAAAAAAGCCTTATTACTCGGTTTAAATGCCTTTATAATCCCATTATTGAATTTATTTTGAATTTTTTTTATAGTTTTTGATTAAAACATATTGTAATTGATTGTTTGCCTCGGGAAATATGGAGCGAAAGCCATCCATTGTCAAGAAAAGATCATTTATAGTCACTCACGCCTAGAAAAGCCTTATTACTCGGTTTAAATGCCTTTATAATCCCATTATTGAATTTATTTTGAATTGTTTTTGCATTTTTTGATTAAAACAGATTGTAATTGATTGTTTGCCTCGGGAAACATGGAGCGAAAGCCATCCATTGTCAAGAAAAGATCATTTATAGTCACTCATGCCTAGAAAAGCCTTATTACTCGGTTTAAATGCCTTTATAATCCCATTATTGAATTTATTTTGAATTGTTTTTACATTTTTTGATTAAAACAGATTGTAATTGATTGTTTGCCTCGGGAAACATGGAGCGAAAGCCATCCATTGTCAAGAAAAGATCATTTATAGTCACTCATGCCTAGAAAAGCCTTATTACTCGGTTTAAATGCCTTTATAATCCCATTATTGAATTTATTTTGAATTTTTTTTACATTTATTGATTAAAACATATTGTAATTGTTTGTTTGCCTTGGGAAACATGGAGCGAAAGCCATCCATTGTCAAGAAAAGATCATTTATAGTCACTCATTCCTAGAAAAGCCTTATTACTCGGTTTAACTGCCTTTATAATCCCATTATTGATTTTATTTTGAATTTTTTTTACATTTTTTGATTAAAACAGATTGTAATTGATTGTTTGCCTCGGGAAACATGGAGCGAAAGCCATCCATTGTCAAGAAAAGATCATTTATAGTCACTCATTCCTAGAAAAGCCTTATTACTCGGTTTAAATGCCTTTATAATCCCATTATTGAATTTATTTTGAATTTTTTTTACATTTTTTGATTAAAACAAATTGTAATTGTTTGTTTTACCTCGGGAAACATGGAGCGAAAGCCATCCATTGTCAAGAAAAGATCATTTATAGTCACTCATGCCTAGAAAAGCCTTATTACTCGGTTTAAATGCCTTTATAATCCCATTATGGAATTTATTTTGAATTGTTTTTACATTTTTTGATTAAAACAGATTGTAATTGATTGTTTGCCTCGGGAAACATGGAGCAAAACCCATCCATTGTCAAGAATAGATCATTTATAGTCACTCATGCCTAGAAAAGCCGTATTACTCGGTTTAAATGCCTTTATAATCCCATTATTGAATTTATTTTGAATTGTTTTTACATTTTTTGATTAAAACAGATTGTAATTGATTGTTTGCCTCGGGAAACATGGAGCGAAAGCCATCCATTGTCAAGAAAAGATCATTTATAGTCACTCATGCCTAAAAAAGCCTTATTACTCGGTTTAAATGCCTTTATAATCCCATTATTGAATTTATTTTGAATTTTTTTTATAGTTTTTGATTAAAACATATTGTAATTGATTGTTTGCGTCGGGAAATATGGAGCGAAAGCCATCCATTGTCAAGAAAAGATCATTTATAGTCACTCATGCCTAGAAAAGTCTTATTACTCGGTTTAAATGCCTTTATAATCCCATTATTGAATTTATTTTTAATTTTTTTTACATTTTTTGATTAAAACAGATTGTAATTGATTGTTTGCCTCGGGAAACATGGAGCGAAAGCCATCCATTGTCAAGAAAAGATCATTTATAGTCACTCATGCCTAGAAAAGCCTTATTACTCGGTTTAAATGCCTTTATAATCCCATTATGGAATTTATTTTGAATTGTTTTTACATTTTTTGATTAAAACAGATTGTAATTGATTGTTTGCCTCGGGAAACATGGAGCGAAAGCCATCCATTGTCAAGAAAAGATCATTTATAGTCACTCATGCCTAGAAAAGCCTTATTAGTCGGTTTAAATGCTTTTATAATCCCATTATTGAATTTATTTTGAATTGTTTTTACATTTTTTGATTAAAACAGATTGTAATTGATTGTTTGCCTCAGGAAACATGGAGCAAAACCCATCCATTGTCAAGAATAGATCATTTATAGTCACTTATGCCTACAAAAGCCTTATTACTCGGTTTAAATGCTTTTATAATCCCATTATTGAATTTATTTTGAATTGTTTTTACATTTTTTGATTAAAACATATTGTAATTGATTGTTTGCCTCGGGAAACATGGAGCGAAAGCCATCCATTGTCAAGAAAAGATCATTTATAGTCACTCATGCCTAGAAAAGCCTTATTACTCGGTTTAAATGCTTTTATAATCCCATTATTGAAGTTATTTTGCATTGTTTTTACATTTTATGATTAAAACAGATTGTAATTGATTGTTTGCCTTGGGAAACATGGAGCGAAAGCAATTCATTGTCAAGAAAAGATCATTTATAGTCTCTCATGCCTAGAAAAGCCTTATTACTTAATTTAAATGCTTTTATAAACCCATTATTGAATTTATTTTGAATTGTTTTTACAGTTTTTGATTAAAACAGATTGTAATTGATTGTTTGCCTCGGGAAACATGGAGCGAAAGCCATCCATTGTCAAGAAAAGATCATTTATAGCCACTCATGCCTAGAAAAGCCTTATTACTCGGTTTAAATGCCTTTATAATCCCATTATTGAATGTATTTTGAATTGTTTTTACATTTTTTGATTAAAACAGATTGTAATTGATTGTTTGCCTCGGGAAACATGGAGCGAAAACCATCCATTGTCAAGAAAAGATCAGTTATAGTCACTCATGCCTAGAAAAGCCTTATTACTAGGTTTAAATGCCTTTATAATCCCATTATTGAATTTATTTTGAATTTTTTTTACATTTTTTGATTAAAACAGATTGTAATTGATTGTTTACCTCGGGAAACATGGAGCGAAAGCCATCCATAGTCAAGAAAAGTTCATTTATAGTCACTTATGCCTAGCAAAGCCTTATTACTCGGTTTAAATGCCTTTATAATCCCATTATTGAATTTATTTTGAATTTTTTTTACATTTTTTGATTAAAACATAATGTAATTGATTGTTTGCCTCGGGAAACATGGAGCGAAAGCCATCCATTGTCAAGAAAAGATCATTTATAGTCACTCATGCCTAGAAAAGCCTTATTACTCGGTTTAAATGCTTTTATAATCCCATTATTGAAGTTATTTTGCATTGTTTTTACGTTTTATGATTAAAACAGATTGTAATTGATTGTTTGCCTTGGGAAACATGGAGCGAAAGCAATTCATTGTCAAGAAAAGATCATTTATAGTCTCTCATGCCTAGAAAAGCCTTATTACTTAATTTAAATGCTTTTATAAACCCATTATTGAATTTATTTTGAATTGTTTTTACAGTTTTTGATTAAAACAGATTGTAATTGATTGTTTGCCTCGGGAAACATGGAGCGAAAGCCATCCATTGTCAAGAAAAGATCATTTATAGCCACTCATGCCTAGAAAAGCCTTATTACTCGGTTTAAATGCCTTTATAATCCCATTATTGAATGTATTTTGAATTGTTTTTACATTTTTTGATTAAAACAGATTGTAATTGATTGTTTGCCTCGGGAAACATGGAGCGAAAACCATCCATTGTCAAGAAAAGATCAGTTATAGTCACTCATGCCTAGAAAAGCCTTATTACTAGGTTTAAATGCCTTTATAATCCCATTATTGAATTTATTTTGAATTTTTTTTACATTTTTTGATTAAAACAGATTGTAATTGATTGTTTACCTCGGGAAACATGGAGCGAAAGCCATCCATAGTCAAGAAAAGTTCATTTATAGTCACTTATGCCTAGCAAAGCCTTATTACTTGGTTTAAATGCCTTTATAATCCCATTATTGAATTTATTTTGAATTTTTTTTACATTTTTTGATTAAAACATAATGTAATTGATTGTTTGCCTCCGGAAACTTGGAGCGAAAGCCACCCATTGTCAAGAAAAGTTCATTTATAGTCACTTATGCCTAGCAAAGCCTTATTACTCGGTTTAAATGCCTTTATAATCCCATTATTGAATTTATTTTGATTTCTTTTTACATTTTTTCATTAA
Source organism: Theobroma cacao (assembly GCF_053813885.1). Classification (NCBI taxonomy): domain Eukaryota; kingdom Viridiplantae; phylum Streptophyta; class Magnoliopsida; order Malvales; family Malvaceae; genus Theobroma; species Theobroma cacao. The sequence continues at coordinate 26,334,398 of NC_142645.1, read as the reverse complement.
AACAGATTCTAATTGATTGTTTGCCTCGGGAAACTTGGAGCGAAAGCCCTCCATTGTCAAGAAAATATCATTTATAGTCACTCATGCTGAGAAAAGCCTTATTACTCGGTTTAAATGCCTTTATAATCCCATTATTGAATTTATTTTGAATTGTTTTTATATTTTTTGATTAAAACAGATTGTAATTGATTGTTTGCCGTGGGAAACATGGAGCGAAAGCCATCCACTGTCAAGAAAAGATCATTTATAGTCACTCATGCCTAGAAAAGCCTTATTACTCGGTTTAAATGCCTTTATAATCCCATTATTGAATTTATTTTGAATTGTTTTTACATTTTTTGAGTAAAACAGATTGTAATTGATTGTTTGCCTCGGGAAACATGGAGCGAAAGCCATCCATTGTCAAGAAAAGATCATTTATAGTCACTCATGCCTCGAAAAGCCTTATTACTCGGTTTAAATGCCTTTATAATCCCATTATGGAATTTATTTTGAATTGTTTTTACATTTTTTGATTAAAACAGATTGTAATTGATTGTTTGCCTCGGGAAACATGGAGCAAAACCCATCCATTGTCAAGAATAGATCATTTATAGTCACTTATGCCTAAAAAAGCCTTATTACTCGGTTTAAATGCCTTTATAATCCCATTATTGAATTTATTTTGAATTTTTTTTATAGTTTTTGATTAAAACATATTGTAATTGATTGTTTGCCTCGGGAAATATGGAGCGAAAGCCATCCATTGTCAAGAAAAGATCATTTATAGTCACTCACGCCTAGAAAAGCCTTATTACTCGGTTTAAATGCCTTTATAATCCCATTATTGAATTTATTTTGAATTGTTTTTGCATTTTTTGATTAAAACAGATTGTAATTGATTGTTTGCCTCGGGAAACATGGAGCGAAAGCCATCCATTGTCAAGAAAAGATCATTTATAGTCACTCATGCCTAGAAAAGCCTTATTACTCGGTTTAAATGCCTTTATAATCCCATTATTGAATTTATTTTGAATTGTTTTTACATTTTTTGATTAAAACAGATTGTAATTGATTGTTTGCCTCGGGAAACATGGAGCGAAAGCCATCCATTGTCAAGAAAAGATCATTTATAGTCACTCATGCCTAGAAAAGCCTTATTACTCGGTTTAAATGCCTTTATAATCCCATTATTGAATTTATTTTGAATTTTTTTTACATTTATTGATTAAAACATATTGTAATTGTTTGTTTGCCTTGGGAAACATGGAGCGAAAGCCATCCATTGTCAAGAAAAGATCATTTATAGTCACTCATTCCTAGAAAAGCCTTATTACTCGGTTTAACTGCCTTTATAATCCCATTATTGATTTTATTTTGAATTTTTTTTACATTTTTTGATTAAAACAGATTGTAATTGATTGTTTGCCTCGGGAAACATGGAGCGAAAGCCATCCATTGTCAAGAAAAGATCATTTATAGTCACTCATTCCTAGAAAAGCCTTATTACTCGGTTTAAATGCCTTTATAATCCCATTATTGAATTTATTTTGAATTTTTTTTACATTTTTTGATTAAAACAAATTGTAATTGTTTGTTTTACCTCGGGAAACATGGAGCGAAAGCCATCCATTGTCAAGAAAAGATCATTTATAGTCACTCATGCCTAGAAAAGCCTTATTACTCGGTTTAAATGCCTTTATAATCCCATTATGGAATTTATTTTGAATTGTTTTTACATTTTTTGATTAAAACAGATTGTAATTGATTGTTTGCCTCGGGAAACATGGAGCAAAACCCATCCATTGTCAAGAATAGATCATTTATAGTCACTCATGCCTAGAAAAGCCGTATTACTCGGTTTAAATGCCTTTATAATCCCATTATTGAATTTATTTTGAATTGTTTTTACATTTTTTGATTAAAACAGATTGTAATTGATTGTTTGCCTCGGGAAACATGGAGCGAAAGCCATCCATTGTCAAGAAAAGATCATTTATAGTCACTCATGCCTAAAAAAGCCTTATTACTCGGTTTAAATGCCTTTATAATCCCATTATTGAATTTATTTTGAATTTTTTTTATAGTTTTTGATTAAAACATATTGTAATTGATTGTTTGCGTCGGGAAATATGGAGCGAAAGCCATCCATTGTCAAGAAAAGATCATTTATAGTCACTCATGCCTAGAAAAGTCTTATTACTCGGTTTAAATGCCTTTATAATCCCATTATTGAATTTATTTTTAATTTTTTTTACATTTTTTGATTAAAACAGATTGTAATTGATTGTTTGCCTCGGGAAACATGGAGCGAAAGCCATCCATTGTCAAGAAAAGATCATTTATAGTCACTCATGCCTAGAAAAGCCTTATTACTCGGTTTAAATGCCTTTATAATCCCATTATGGAATTTATTTTGAATTGTTTTTACATTTTTTGATTAAAACAGATTGTAATTGATTGTTTGCCTCGGGAAACATGGAGCGAAAGCCATCCATTGTCAAGAAAAGATCATTTATAGTCACTCATGCCTAGAAAAGCCTTATTAGTCGGTTTAAATGCTTTTATAATCCCATTATTGAATTTATTTTGAATTGTTTTTACATTTTTTGATTAAAACAGATTGTAATTGATTGTTTGCCTCAGGAAACATGGAGCAAAACCCATCCATTGTCAAGAATAGATCATTTATAGTCACTTATGCCTACAAAAGCCTTATTACTCGGTTTAAATGCTTTTATAATCCCATTATTGAATTTATTTTGAATTGTTTTTACATTTTTTGATTAAAACATATTGTAATTGATTGTTTGCCTCGGGAAACATGGAGCGAAAGCCATCCATTGTCAAGAAAAGATCATTTATAGTCACTCATGCCTAGAAAAGCCTTATTACTCGGTTTAAATGCTTTTATAATCCCATTATTGAAGTTATTTTGCATTGTTTTTACATTTTATGATTAAAACAGATTGTAATTGATTGTTTGCCTTGGGAAACATGGAGCGAAAGCAATTCATTGTCAAGAAAAGATCATTTATAGTCTCTCATGCCTAGAAAAGCCTTATTACTTAATTTAAATGCTTTTATAAACCCATTATTGAATTTATTTTGAATTGTTTTTACAGTTTTTGATTAAAACAGATTGTAATTGATTGTTTGCCTCGGGAAACATGGAGCGAAAGCCATCCATTGTCAAGAAAAGATCATTTATAGCCACTCATGCCTAGAAAAGCCTTATTACTCGGTTTAAATGCCTTTATAATCCCATTATTGAATGTATTTTGAATTGTTTTTACATTTTTTGATTAAAACAGATTGTAATTGATTGTTTGCCTCGGGAAACATGGAGCGAAAACCATCCATTGTCAAGAAAAGATCAGTTATAGTCACTCATGCCTAGAAAAGCCTTATTACTAGGTTTAAATGCCTTTATAATCCCATTATTGAATTTATTTTGAATTTTTTTTACATTTTTTGATTAAAACAGATTGTAATTGATTGTTTACCTCGGGAAACATGGAGCGAAAGCCATCCATAGTCAAGAAAAGTTCATTTATAGTCACTTATGCCTAGCAAAGCCTTATTACTCGGTTTAAATGCCTTTATAATCCCATTATTGAATTTATTTTGAATTTTTTTTACATTTTTTGATTAAAACATAATGTAATTGATTGTTTGCCTCGGGAAACATGGAGCGAAAGCCATCCATTGTCAAGAAAAGATCATTTATAGTCACTCATGCCTAGAAAAGCCTTATTACTCGGTTTAAATGCTTTTATAATCCCATTATTGAAGTTATTTTGCATTGTTTTTACGTTTTATGATTAAAACAGATTGTAATTGATTGTTTGCCTTGGGAAACATGGAGCGAAAGCAATTCATTGTCAAGAAAAGATCATTTATAGTCTCTCATGCCTAGAAAAGCCTTATTACTTAATTTAAATGCTTTTATAAACCCATTATTGAATTTATTTTGAATTGTTTTTACAGTTTTTGATTAAAACAGATTGTAATTGATTGTTTGCCTCGGGAAACATGGAGCGAAAGCCATCCATTGTCAAGAAAAGATCATTTATAGCCACTCATGCCTAGAAAAGCCTTATTACTCGGTTTAAATGCCTTTATAATCCCATTATTGAATGTATTTTGAATTGTTTTTACATTTTTTGATTAAAACAGATTGTAATTGATTGTTTGCCTCGGGAAACATGGAGCGAAAACCATCCATTGTCAAGAAAAGATCAGTTATAGTCACTCATGCCTAGAAAAGCCTTATTACTAGGTTTAAATGCCTTTATAATCCCATTATTGAATTTATTTTGAATTTTTTTTACATTTTTTGATTAAAACAGATTGTAATTGATTGTTTACCTCGGGAAACATGGAGCGAAAGCCATCCATAGTCAAGAAAAGTTCATTTATAGTCACTTATGCCTAGCAAAGCCTTATTACTTGGTTTAAATGCCTTTATAATCCCATTATTGAATTTATTTTGAATTTTTTTTACATTTTTTGATTAAAACATAATGTAATTGATTGTTTGCCTCCGGAAACTTGGAGCGAAAGCCACCCATTGTCAAGAAAAGTTCATTTATAGTCACTTATGCCTAGCAAAGCCTTATTACTCGGTTTAAATGCCTTTATAATCCCATTATTGAATTTATTTTGATTTCTTTTTACATTTTTTCATTAAAACAGATTCTAATTGATTGTTTGCCTCGGGAAACTTGGAGCGAAAGCCCTCCATTGTCAAGAAAATATCATTTATAGTCACTCATGCTGAGAAAAGCCTTATTACTCGGTTTAAATGCCTTTATAATCCCATTATTGAATTTATTTTGAATTGTTTTTATATTTTTTGATTAAAACAGATTGTAATTGATTGTTTGCCGTGGGAAACATGGAGCGAAAGCCATCCACTGTCAAGAAAAGATCATTTATAGTCACTCATGCCTAGAAAAGCCTTATTACTCGGTTTAAATGCCTTTATAATCCCATTATTGAATTTATTTTGAATTGTTTTTACATTTTTTGAGTAAAACAGATTGTAATTGATTGTTTGCCTCGGGAAACATGGAGCGAAAGCCATCCATTGTCAAGAAAAGATCATTTATAGTCACTCATGCCTCGAAAAGCCTTATTACTCGGTTTAAATGCCTTTATAATCCCATTATGGAATTTATTTTGAATTGTTTTTACATTTTTTGATTAAAACAGATTGTAATTGATTGTTTGCCTCGGGAAACATGGAGCAAAACCCATCCATTGTCAAGAATAGATCATTTATAGTCACTTATGCCTAAAAAAGCCTTATTACTCGGTTTAAATGCCTTTATAATCCCATTATTGAATTTATTTTGAATTTTTTTTATAGTTTTTGATTAAAACATATTGTAATTGATTGTTTGCCTCGGGAAATATGGAGCGAAAGCCATCCATTGTCAAGAAAAGATCATTTATAGTCACTCACGCCTAGAAAAGCCTTATTACTCGGTTTAAATGCCTTTATAATCCCATTATTGAATTTATTTTGAATTGTTTTTGCATTTTTTGATTAAAACAGATTGTAATTGATTGTTTGCCTCGGGAAACATGGAGCGAAAGCCATCCATTGTCAAGAAAAGATCATTTATAGTCACTCATGCCTAGAAAAGCCTTATTACTCGGTTTAAATGCCTTTATAATCCCATTATTGAATTTATTTTGAATTGTTTTTACATTTTTTGATTAAAACAGATTGTAATTGATTGTTTGCCTCGGGAAACATGGAGCGAAAGCCATCCATTGTCAAGAAAAGATCATTTATAGTCACTCATGCCTAGAAAAGCCTTATTACTCGGTTTAAATGCCTTTATAATCCCATTATTGAATTTATTTTGAATTTTTTTTACATTTATTGATTAAAACAGATTGTAATTGTTTGTTTGCCTTGGGAAACATGGAGCGAAAGCCATCCATTGTCAAGAAAAGATCATTTATAGTCACTCATTCCTAGAAAAGCCTTATTACTCGGTTTAACTGCCTTTATAATCCCATTATTGATTTTATTTTGAATTTTTTTTACATTTTTTGATTAAAACAGATTGTAATTGATTGTTTGCCTCGGGAAACATGGAGCGAAAGCCATCCATTGTCAAGAAAAGATCATTTATAGTCACTCATTCCTAGAAAAGCCTTATTACTCGGTTTAAATGCCTTTATAATCCCATTATTGAATTTATTTTGAATTTTTTTTACATTTTTTGATTAAAACAAATTGTAATTGTTTGTTTTACCTCGGGAAACATGGAGCGAAAGCCATCCATTGTCAAGAAAAGATCATTTATAGTCACTCATGCCTAGAAAAGCCTTATTACTCGGTTTAAATGCCTTTATAATCCCATTATGGAATTTATTTTGAATTGTTTTTACATTTTTTGATTAAAACAGATTGTAATTGATTGTTTGCCTCGGGAAACATGGAGCAAAACCCATCCATTGTCAAGAATAGATCATTTATAGTCACTCATGCCTAGAAAAGCCGTATTACTCGGTTTAAATGCCTTTATAATCCCATTATTGAATTTATTTTGAATTGTTTTTACATTTTTTGATTAAAACAGATTGTAATTGATTGTTTGCCTCGAGAAACATGGAGCGAAAGCCATCCATTGTCAAGAAAAGATCATTTATAGTCACTCATGCCTAAAAAAGCCTTATTACTCGGTTTAAATGCCTTTATAATCCCATTATTGAATTTATTTTGAATTTTTTTTATAGTTTTTGATTAAAACATATTGTAATTGATTGTTTGCGTCGGGAAATATGGAGCGAAAGCCATCCATTGTCAAGAAAAGATCATTTATAGTCACTCATGCCTAGAAAAGCCTTATTACTCGGTTTAAATGCCTTTATAATCCCATTATTGAATTTATTTTGAATTGTTTTTACATTTTTTGATTAAAACAGATTGTAATTGATTGTTTGCCTCGGGAAACATGGAGCGAAAGCCATCCATTGTCAAGAAAAGATCATTTATAGTCACTCATGCCTAGAAAAGCCTTATTACTCGGTTTAAATGCCTTTTATAATCCCATTATGGAATTTATTTTGAATTGTTTTTACATTTTTTGATTAAAACAGATTGTAATTGATTGTTTGCCTCGGGAAACATGGAGCGAAAGCCATCCATTGTCAAGAAAAGATCATTTATAGTCACTCATGCCTAGAAAAGCCTTATTAGTCGGTTTAAATGCTTTTATAATCCCATTATTGAATTTATTTTGAATTGTTTTTACATTTTTTGATTAAAACAGATTGTAATTGATTGTTTGCCTCAGGAAACATGGAGCAAAACCCATCCATTGTCAAGAATAGATCATTTATAGTCACTTATGCCTACAAAAGCCTTATTACTCGGTTTAAATGCTTTTATAATCCCATTATTGAATTTATTTTGAATTGTTTTTACATTTTTTGATTAAAACATATTGTAATTGATTGTTTGCCTCGGGAAACATGGAGCGAAAGCCATCCATTGTCAAGAAAAGATCATTTATAGTCACTCATGCCTAGAAAAGCCTTATTACTCGGTTTAAATGCTTTTATAATCCCATTATTGAAGTTATTTTGCATTGTTTTTACATTTTATGATTAAAACAGATTGTAATTGATTGTTTGCCTTGGGAAACATGGAGCGAAAGCAATTCATTGTCAAGAAAAGATCATTTATAGTCTCTCATGCCTAGAAAAGCCTTATTACTTAATTTAAATGCTTTTATAAACCCATTATTGAATTTATTTTGAATTGTTTTTACAGTTTTTGATTAAAACAGATTGTAATTGATTGTTTGCCTCAGGAAACATGGAGCGAAAGCCATCCATTGTCAAGAAAAGATCATTTATAGCCACTCATGCCTAGAAAAGCCTTATTACTCGGTTTAAATGCCTTTATAATCCCATTATTGAATGTATTTTGAATTGTTTTTACATTTTTTGATTAAAACAGATTGTAATTGATTGTTTGCCTCGGGAAACATGGAGCGAAAACCATCCATTGTCAAGAAAAGATCAGTTATAGTCACTCATGCCTAGAAAAGCCTTATTACTAGGTTTAAATGCCTTTATAATCCCATTATTGAATTTATTTTGAATTTTTTTTACATTTTTTGATTAAAACAGATTGTAATTGATTGTTTACCTCGGGAAACATGGAGCGAAAGCCATCCATAGTCAAGAAAAGTTCATTTATAGTCACTTATGCCTAGCAAAGCCTTATTACTCGGTTTAAATGCCTTTATAATCCCATTATTGAATTTATTTTGAATTTTTTTTACATTTTTTGATTAAAACATAATGTAATTGATAGTTTGCCTCGGGAAACATGGAGCGAAAGCCATCCATTGTCAAGAAAAGATCATTTATAGTCACTCATGCCTAGAAAAGCCTTATTACTCGGTTTAAATGCTTTTATAATCCCATTATTGAAGTTATTTTGCATTGTTTTTACGTTTTATGATTAAAACAGATTGTAATTGATTGTTTGCCTTGGGAAACATGGAGCGAAAGCAATTCATTGTCAAGAAAAGATCATTTATAGTCTCTCATGCCTAGAAAAGCCTTATTACTTAATTTAAATGCTTTTATAAACCCATTATTGAATTTATTTTGAATTGTTTTTACAGTTTTTGATTAAAACAGATTGTAATTGATTGTTTGCCTCGGGAAACATGGAGCGAAAGCCATCCATTGTCAAGAAAAGATCATTTATAGCCACTCATGCCTAGAAAAGCCTTATTACTCGGTTTAAATGCCTTTATAATCCCATTATTGAATGTATTTTGAATTGTTTTTACATTTTTTGATTAAAACAGATTGTAATTGATTGTTTGCCTCGGGAAACATGGAGCGAAAACCATCCATTGTCAAGAAAAGATCAGTTATAGTCACTCATGCCTAGAAAAGCCTTATTACTAGGTTTAAATGCCTTTATAATCCCATTATTGAATTTATTTTGAATTTTTTTTACATTTTTTGATTAAAACAGATTGTAATTGATTGTTTACCTCGGGAAACATGGAGCGAAAGCCATCCATAGTCAAGAAAAGTTCATTTATAGTCACTTATGCCTAGCAAAGCCTTATTACTTGGTTTAAATGCCTTTATAATCCCATTATTGAATTTATTTTGAATTTTTTTTACATTTTTTGATTAAAACATAATGTAATTGATTGTTTGCCTCCGGAAACTTGGAGCGAAAGCCACCCATTGTCAAGAAAAGTTCATTTATAGTCACTTATGCCTAGCAAAGCCTTATTACTCGGTTTAAATGCCTTTATAATCCCATTATTGAATTTATTTTGATTTCTTTTTACATTTTTTCATTAAAACAGATTCTAATTGATTGTTTGCCTCGGGAAACTTGGAGCGAAAGCCCTCCATTGTCAAGAAAATATCATTTATAGTCACTCATGCTGAGAAAAGCCTTATTACTCGGTTTAAATGCCTTTATAATCCCATTATTGAATTTATTTTGAATTGTTTTTATATTTTTTGATTAAAACAGATTGTAATTGATTGTTTGCCGTGGGAAACATGGAGCGAAAGCCATCCACTGTCAAGAAAAGATCATTTATAGTCACTCATGCCTAGAAAAGCCTTATTACTCGGTTTAAATGCCTTTATAATCCCATTATTGAATTTATTTTGAATTGTTTTTACATTTTTTGAGTAAAACAGATTGTAATTGATTGTTTGCCTCGGGAAACATGGAGCGAAAGCCATCCATTGTCAAGAAAAGATCATTTATAGTCACTCATGCCTCGAAAAGCCTTATTACTCGGTTTAAATGCCTTTATAATCCCATTATGGAATTTATTTTGAATTGTTTTTACATTTTTTGATTAAAACAGATTGTAATTGATTGTTTGCCTCGGGAAACATGGAGCAAAACCCATCCATTGTCAAGAATAGATCATTTATAGTCACTTATGCCTAAAAAAGCCTTATTACTCGGTTTAAATGCCTTTATAATCCCATTATTGAATTTATTTTGAATTTTTTTTATAGTTTTTGATTAAAACATATTGTAATTGATTGTTTGCCTCGGGAAATATGGAGCGAAAGCCATCCATTGTCAAGAAAAGATCATTTATAGTCACTCACGCCTAGAAAAGCCTTATTACTCGGTTTAAATGCCTTTATAATCCCATTATTGAATTTATTTTGAATTGTTTTTGCATTTTTTGATTAAAACAGATTGTAATTGATTGTTTGCCTCGGGAAACATGGAGCGAAAGCCATCCATTGTCAAGAAAAGATCATTTATAGTCACTCATGCCTAGAAAAGCCTTATTACTCGGTTTAAATGCCTTTATAATCCCATTATTGAATTTATTTTGAATTGTTTTTACATTTTTTGATTAAAACAGATTGTAATTGATTGTTTGCCTCGGGAAACATGGAGCGAAAGCCATCCATTGTCAAGAAAAGATCATTTATAGTCACTCATGCCTAGAAAAGCCTTATTACTCGGTTTAAATGCCTTTATAATCCCATTATTGAATTTATTTTGAATTTTTTTTACATTTATTGATTAAAACAGATTGTAATTGTTTGTTTGCCTTGGGAAACATGGAGCGAAAGCCATCCATTGTCAAGAAAAGATCATTTATAGTCACTCATTCCTAGAAAAGCCTTATTACTCGGTTTAACTGCCTTTATAATCCCATTATTGATTTTATTTTGAATTTTTTTTACATTTTTTGATTAAAACAGATTGTAATTGATTGTTTGCCTCGGGAAACATGGAGCGAAAGCCATCCATTGTCAAGAAAAGATCATTTATAGTCACTCATTCCTAGAAAAGCCTTATTACTCGGTTTAAATGCCTTTATAATCCCATTATTGAATTTATTTTGAATTTTTTTTACATTTTTTGATTAAAACAAATTGTAATTGTTTGTTTTACCTCGGGAAACATGGAGCGAAAGCCATCCATTGTCAAGAAAAGATCATTTATAGTCACTCATGCCTAGAAAAGCCTTATTACTCGGTTTAAATGCCTTTATAATCCCATTATGGAATTTATTTTGAATTGTTTTTACATTTTTTGATTAAAACAGATTGTAATTGATTGTTTGCCTCGGGAAACATGGAGCAAAACCCATCCATTGTCAAGAATAGATCATTTATAGTCACTCATGCCTAGAAAAGCCGTATTACTCGGTTTAAATGCCTTTATAATCCCATTATTGAATTTATTTTGAATTGTTTTTACATTTTTTGATTAAAACAGATTGTAATTGATTGTTTGCCTCGGGAAACATGGAGCGAAAGCCATCCATAGTCAAGAAAAGTTCATTTATAGTCACTTATGCCTAGCAAAGCCTTATTACTTGGTTTAAATGCCTTTATAATCCCATTATTGAATTTATTTTGAATTTTTTTTACATTTTTTGATTAAAACATAATGTAATTGATTGTTTGCCTCGGGAAACTTGGAGCGAAAGCCACCCATTGTCAAGAAAAGTTCATTTATAGTCACTTATGCCTAGCAAAGCCTTATTACTCGGTTTAAATGCCTTTATAATCCCATTATTGAATTTATTTTGATTTCTTTTTACATTTTTTCATTAAAACAGATTCTAATTGATTGTTTGCCTCGGGAAACTTGGAGCGAAAGCCCTCCATTGTCAAGAAAATATCATTTATAGTCACTCATGCTGAGAAAAGCCTTATTACTCGGTTTAAATGCCTTTATAATCCCATTATTGAATTTATTTTGAATTGTTTTTATATTTTATGATTAAAACAGATTGTAATTGATTGTTTGCCGTGGGAAACATGGAGCGAAAGCCATCCACTGTCAAGAAAAGATCATTTATAGTCACTCATGCCTAGAAAAGCCTTATTACTCGGTTTAAATGCCTTTATAATCCCATTATTGAATTTATTTTGAATTGTTTTTACATTTTTTGAGTAAAACAGATTGTAATTGATTGTTTGCCTCGGGAAACATGGAGCGAAAGCCATCCATTGTCAAGAAAAGATCATTTATAGTCACTCATGCCTCGAAAAGCCTTATTACTCGGTTTAAATGCCTTTATAATCCCATTATTGAATTATTTTGAATTGTTTTTACATTTTTTGATTAAAACAGATTGTAATTGTTTTTTTGCCTCGGGAAACATGGAGCAAAACCCATCCATTGTCAAGAATAGATCATTTATAGTCACTTATGCCTAAAAAAGCCTTATTACTCGGTTTAAATGCCTTTATAATCCCATTATTGAATGTATTTTGAATTGTTTTTACATTTTTTGATTAAAACAGATTGTAATTGATTGTTTGCCTCGGGAAACATGGAGCGAAAACCATCCATTGTCAAGAAAAGATCAGTTATAGTCACTCATGCCTAGAAAAGCCTTATTACTCGGTTTAAATGCCTTTATAATCCCATTATTGAATTTATTTTGAATTTTTTTTACATTTTTTGATTAAAACAGATTGTAATTGATTGTTTACCTCGGGAAACATGGAGCGAAAGCCATCCATGGTCAAGAAAAGTTCATTTATAGTCACTCATGCCTCGAAAAGCCTTATTACTCGGTTTAAATGCCTTTATAATCCCATTATTGAATTATTTTGAATTGTTTTTACATTTTTTGATTAAAACAGATTGTAATTGTTTTTTTGCCTCGGGAAACATGGAGCAAAACCCATCCATTGTCAAGAATAGATCATTTATAGTCACTTATGCCTAAAAAAGCCTTATTACTCGGTTTAAATGCCTTTATAATCCCATTATTGAATGTATTTTGAATTGTTTTTACATTTTTTGATTAAAACAGATTGTAATTGATTGTTTGCCTCGGGAAACATGGAGCGAAAACCATCCATTGTCAAGAAAAGATCAGTTATAGTCACTCATGCCTAGAAAAGCCTTATTACTCGGTTTAAATGCCTTTATAATCCCATTATTGAATTTATTTTGAATTTTTTTTACATTTTTTGATTAAAACAGATTGTAATTGATTGTTTGCCTCGGGAAACATGGAGCGAAAGCCATCCATTGTCAAGAAAAGATCATTTATAGTCACTCATTCCTAGAAAAGCCTTATTACTCGGTTTAAATGCCTTTATAATCCCATTATTGAATTTATTTTGAATTTTTTTTACATTTTTTGATTAAAACAAATTGTAATTGTTTGTTTTACCTCGGGAAACATGGAGCGAAAGCCATCCATTGTCAAGAAAAGATCATTTATAGTCACTCATGCCTAGAAAAGCCTTATTACTCGGTTTAAATGCCTTTATAATCCCATTATGGAATTTATTTTGAATTGTTTTTACATTTTTTGATTAAAACAGATTGTAATTGATTGTTTGCCTCGGGAAACATGGAGCAAAACCCATCCATTGTCAAGAATAGATCATTTATAGTCACTCATGCCTAGAAAAGCCGTATTACTCGGTTTAAATGCCTTTATAATCCCATTATTGAATTTATTTTGAATTGTTTTTACATTTTTTGATTAAAACAGATTGTAATTGATTGTTTGCCTCGGGAAACATGGAGCGAAAGCCATCCATTGTCAAGAAAAGATCATTTATAGTCACTCATGCCTCGAAAAGCCTTATTACTCGGTTTAAATGCCTTTATAATCCCATTATTGAATTATTTTGAATTGTTTTTACATTTTTTGATTAAAACAGATTGTAATTGTTTTTTTGCCTCGGGAAACATGGAGCAAAACCCATCCATTGTCAAGAATAGATCATTTATAGTCACTTATGCCTAAAAAAGCCTTATTACTCGGTTTAAATGCCTTTATAATCCCATTATTGAATGTATTTTGAATTGTTTTTACATTTTTTGATTAAAACAGATTGTAATTGATTGTTTGCCTCGGGAAACATGGAGCGAAAACCATCCATTGTCAAGAAAAGATCAGTTATAGTCACTCATGCCTAGAAAAGCCTTATTACTCGGTTTAAATGCCTTTATAATCCCATTATTGAATTTATTTTGAATTTTTTTTACATTTTTTGATTAAAACAGATTGTAATTGATTGTTTGCCTCGGGAAACATGGAGCGAAAGCCATCCATTGTCAAGAAAAGATCATTTATAGTCACTCATTCCTAGAAAAGCCTTATTACTCGGTTTAAATGCCTTTATAATCCCATTATTGAATTTATTTTGAATTTTTTTTACATTTTTTGATTAAAACAAATTGTAATTGTTTGTTTTACCTCGGGAAACATGGAGCGAAAGCCATCCATTGTCAAGAAAAGATCATTTATAGTCACTCATGCCTAGAAAAGCCTTATTACTCGGTTTAAATGCCTTTATAATCCCATTATGGAATTTATTTTGAATTGTTTTTACATTTTTTGATTAAAACAGATTGTAATTGATTGTTTGCCTCGGGAAACATGGAGCAAAACCCATCCATTGTCAAGAATAGATCATTTATAGTCACTCATGCCTAGAAAAGCCGTATTACTCGGTTTAAATGCCTTTATAATCCCATTATTGAATTTATTTTGAATTGTTTTTACATTTTTTGATTAAAACAGATTGTAATTGATTGTTTGCCTCGGGAAACATGGAGCGAAAGCCATCCATAGTCAAGAAAAGTTCATTTATAGTCACTTATGCCTAGCAAAGCCTTATTACTTGGTTTAAATGCCTTTATAATCCCATTATTGAATTTATTTTGAATTTTTTTTACATTTTTTGATTAAAACATAATGTAATTGATTGTTTGCCTCGGGAAACTTAGAGCGAAAGCCACCCATTGTCAAGAAAAGTTCATTTATAGTCACTTATGCCTAGCAAAGCCTTATTACTCGGTTTAAATGCCTTTATAATCCCATTATTGAATTTATTTTGATTTCTTTTTACATTTTTTCATTAAAACAGATTCTAATTGATTGTTTGCCTTGGGAAACTTGGAGCGAAAGCCCTCCATTGTCAAGAAAATATCATTTATAGTCACTCATGCTGAGAAAAGCCTTATTACTCGGTTTAAATGCCTTTATAATCCCATTATTGAATTTATTTTGAATTGTTTTTATATTTTATGATTAAAACAGATTGTAATTGATTGTTTGCCGTGGGAAACATGGAGCGAAAGCCATCCACTGTCAAGAAAAGATCATTTATAGTCACTCATGCCTAGAAAAGCCTTATTACTCGGTTTAAATGCCTTTATAATCCCATTATTGAATTTATTTTGAATTGTTTTTACATTTTTTGAGTAAAACAGATTGTAATTGATTGTTTGCCTCGGGAAACATGGAGCGAAAGCCATCCATTGTCAAGAAAAGATCATTTATAGTCACTCATGCCTCGAAAAGCCTTATTACTCGGTTTAAATGCCTTTATAATCCCATTATTGAATTATTTTGAATTGTTTTTACATTTTTTGATTAAAACAGATTGTAATTGTTTTTTTGCCTCGGGAAACATGGAGCAAAACCCATCCATTGTCAAGAATAGATCATTTATAGTCACTTATGCCTAAAAAAGCCTTATTACTCGGTTTAAATGCCTTTATAATCCCATTATTGAATGTATTTTGAATTGTTTTTACATTTTTTGATTAAAACAGATTGTAATTGATTGTTTGCCTCGGGAAACATGGAGCGAAAACCATCCATTGTCAAGAAAAGATCAGTTATAGTCACTCATGCCTAGAAAAGCCTTATTACTCGGTTTAAATGCCTTTATAATCCCATTATTGAATTTATTTTGAATTTTTTTTACATTTTTTGATTAAAACAGATTGTAATTGATTGTTTACCTCGGGAAACATGGAGCGAAAGCCATCCATAGTCATGAAAAGTTCATTTATAGTCACTTATGCCTAGCAAAGCCTTATTACTCGGTTTAAATGCCTTTATAATCCCATTATTGAATTTATTTTGAATTTTTTTTACATTTTTTGATTAAAACATAATGTAATTGATTGTTTGCCTCGGGAAACTTGGAGCGAAAGCCACCCATTGTCAAGAAAAGTTCATTTATAGTCACTTATGCCTACAAAAGCCTTATTACTCGGTTTAAATGCTTTTATAATCCCATTATTGAATTTATTTTGAATTGTTTTTACATTTTTTGATTAAAACAGATTGTAATTGATTGTTTGCCTCAGGAAACATGGAGCAAAACCCATCCATTGTCAAGAATAGATCATTTATAGTCACTTATGCCTACAAAAGCCTTATTACTCGGTTTAAATGCTTTTATAATCCCATTATTGAATTTATTTTGAATTGTTTTTACATTTTTTGATTAAAACAGATTCTAATTGATTGTTTGCCTCGGGAAACATGGAGCGAAAGCCATCCATTGTCAAGAATAGATCATTTATAGTCACTTATGCCTACAAAAGCCTTATTACTCGGTTTAAATGCTTTTATAATCCCATTATTGAATTTATTTTGAATTGTTTTTACATTTTTTGATTAAAACAGATTGTAATTGATTGTTTGCCTTGGGAAACATGGAGCGAAAGCAATTCATTGTCAAGAAAAGATCATTTATAGTCACTCATGCCTAGAAAAGCCTTATTAGTCGGTTTAAATGCTTTTATAATCCCATTATTGAATTTATTTTGAATTGTTTTTACATTTTTTGATTAAAACAGATTGTAATTGATTGTTTGCCTCGGGAAACATGGAGCGAAAGCCATCCATTGTCAAAAGATCATTTATAGTCACTCATGCCTCGAAAAGCCTTATTAGTCGGTTTAAATGCTTTTATAATCCCATTATTGAATTTATTTTGAATTGTTTTTACATTTTTTGATTAAAACAGATTGTAATTGATTGTTTGCCTCAGGAAACATGGAGCAAAACCCATCCATTGTCAAGAATAGATCATTTATAGTCACTTATGCCTACAAAAGCCTTATTACTCGGTTTAAATGCTTTTATAATCCCATTATTGAATTTATTTTGAATTATTTTTACATTTTTTGATTAAAACAGATTGTAATTGATTGTTTACCTCGGGAAACATGGAGCGAAAGCCATCCATGGTCAAGAAAAGTTCATTTATAGTCACTCATGTCTAGAAAAGCCTTATTACTCGGTTTAAATGCCTTTATAATCCCATTATCAAATTTATTTTGAATTTTTTTTACATTTTTTGATTAAAACAGATTGTAATTGATTGTTTGCCTTGGGAAACTTGGAGCTAAAGCCATCCATTGTCAATAAAAGATCATTTATAGTCACTCATGCCTAGAAAAGCCTTATTAGTCGGTTTAAATGCTTTTATAATCCCATTATTGAATTTATTTTGAATTGTTTTTACATTTTTTGATTAAAACAGATTGTAATTGATTGTTTGCCTCGGGAAACATGGAGCGAAAGCCATCCATTGTCAAGAAAAGATCATTTATAGTCACTCATGCCTAGAAAAGCCTTATTACTCGGTTTAAATGCCTTTATAATCCCATTATTGAATTATTTTGAATTGTTTTTACATTTTTTGATTAAAACAGATTGTAATTGTTTTTTTGCCTCGGGAAACATGGAGCAAAACCCATCCATTGTCAAGAATAGATCATTTATAGTCACTTATGCCTAAAAAAGCCTTATTACTCGGTTTAAATGCCTTTATAATCCCATTATTGAATGTATTTTGAATTGTTTTTACATTTTTTGATTAAAACAGATTGTAATTGATTGTTTACCTCGGGAAACATGGAGCGAAAACCATCCATTGTCAAGAAAAGATCAGTTATAGTCACTCATGCCTAGAAAAGCCTTATTACTCGGTTTAAATGCCTTTATAATCCCATTATTGAATTTATTTTGAATTTTTTTTACATTTTTTGATTAAAACAGATTGTAATTGATTGTTTACCTCGGGAAACATGGAGCGAAAGCCATCCATGGTCAAGAAAAGTTCATTTATAGTCACTCATGCCTAGAAAAGCCTTATTACTCGGTTTAACTGCCTTTATAATCCCATTATCAAATTTATTTTGAATTTTTTTTACATTTTTTGATTAAAACAGATTGTAATTGATTGTTTGCCTCGGGAAACTTGGAGCTAAAGCCATCCATTGTCAAGAAAAGATCATTTATAGTCACTCATGCCTAGAAAAGCCTTATTAGTAGGTTTAAATGCTTTTATAATCCCATTATTGAATTTATTTTGTATTGTTTTTACATTTTTTGATTAAAACAGATTGTAATTGATTGTTTACCTCGGGAAACATGGAGCGAAAGCCATCCATTGTCAAGAAAAGATCATTTATAGTCACTCATGCCTAGAAAAGCCTTATTACTCGGTTTAAATGCCTTTATAATCCCATTATTGAATTTATTTTGAATTTTTTTTACATTTTTTGATTAAAACAGATTGTAATTGTTTGTTTGCCTTGGGAAACATGGAGCGAAAGCCATCCATTGTCAAGAAAAGATCATTTATAGTCACTCATTCCTAGAAAAGCCTTATTACTCGGTTTAACTGCCTTTATAATCCCATTATTGATTTTATTTTGAATTGTTTTTACATTTTTTGATTAAAACAGATTGTAATTGATTGTTTGCCTCGGGAAACATGGAGCGAAAGCCATCCATTGTCAAGAAAAGATCATTTATAGTCACTCATTCCTAGAAAAGCCTTATTACTCGGTTTAAATGCCTTTATAATCCCATTATTGAATTTATTTTGAATTTTTTTTACATTTTTTGATTAAAACAGATTGTAATTGTTTGTTTGCCTCGGGAAACATAGAGCGAAAGCCATCCATTGTCAAGAAAAGATCATTTATAGTCACTCATGCCTAGAAAAGCCTTATTACTCGGTTTAAATGCCTTTATAATCCCATTATGGAATTTATTTTGAATTGTTTTTACATTTTTTGATTAAAACAGATTGTAATTGATTGTTTGCCTCGGGAAACATGGAGCAAAACCCATCCATTGTCAAGAATAGATCATTTATAGTCACTGATGCCTAAAAAAGCCTTATTACTCGGTTTAAATGCCTTTATAATCCCATTATTGAATTTATTTTGAATTTTTTTTACAGTTTTTGATTAAAACATATTGTAATTGATTGTTTGCCTCGGGAAATATGGAGCGAAAGCCATCCATTGTCAAGAAAAGATCATTCATAGTCACTCATGCCTAGAAAAGCCTTATTACTCGGTTTAAATGCCTTTATAATCCCATTATTGAATTTATTTTGAATTGTTTTTACATTTTTTGATTAAAACAGATTGTAATTGATTGTTTGCCTCGGGAAACATGGAGCGAAAGCCATCCATTGTCAAGAAAAGATCATTTATAGTCACTCATGCCTAGAAAAGCCTTATTACTCGGTTTAAATGCTTTTATAATCCCATTATTGAATTTATTTTGAATTGTTTTTACATTTTTTGATTAAAACAAATTCTAATTGATTGTTTGCCTCGGGAAACATGGAGCGAAAGCCATCCATTGTCAAGAATAGATCATTTATAGTCACTTATGCCTACAAAAGCCTTATTACTCGGTTTAAATGCTTTTATAATCCCATTATTGAATTTATTTTGAATTGTTTTTACATTTTTTGATTAAAACAGATTGTAATTGATTGTTTGCCTCGGGAAACATGGAGCGAAAACCATCCATTGTCAAGAAAAGATCAGTTATAGTCACTCATGCCTAGAAAAGCCTTATTACTCGGTTTAAATGCTTTTATAATCCCATTATTGAATTTATTTTGAATTGTTTTTACATTTTTTGATTAAAACAAATTCTAATTGATTGTTTGCCTCGGGAAACATGGAGCGAAAGCCATCCATTGTCAAGAATAGATCATTTATAGTCACTTATGCCTACAAAAGCCTTATTACTCGGTTTAAATGCTTTTATAATCCCATTATTGAATTTATTTTGAATTTTTTTTACATTTTTTGATTAAAACAGATTGTAATTGATTGTTTACCTCGGGAAACATGGAGCGAAAGCCATCCATGGTCAAGAAAAGTTCATTTATAGTCACTCATGCCTAGAAAAGCCTTATTACTCGGTTTAACTGCCTTTATAATCCCATTATCAAATTTATTTTGAATTTTTTTTACATTTTTTGATTAAAACAGATTGTAAATGATTGTTTGCCTCGGGAAACTTGGAGCTAAAGCCATCCATTGTCAAGAAAATATCATTTATAGTCACTCATGCCTAGAAAAGCCTTATTAGTAGGTTTAAATGCTTTTATAATCCCATTATTGAATTTATTTTGTATTGTTTTTACATTTTTTGATTAAAACAGATTGTAATTGATTGTTTGCCTCGGGAAACATGGAGCGAAAGCCATCCATTGTCAAGAAAAGATCATTTATAGTCACTCATGCCTAGAAAAGCCTTATTACTCGGTTTAAATGCCTTTATAATCCCATTATTGAATTTATTTTGAATTTTTTTTACATTTTTTGATTAAAACAGATTGTAATTGTTTGTTTGCCTTGGGAAACATGGAGCGAAAGCCATCCATTGTCAAGAAAAGATCATTTATAGTCACTCATTCCTAGAAAAGCCTTATTACTCGGTTTAACTGCCTTTATAATCCCATTATTGATTTTATTTTGAATTTTTTTTACATTTTTTGATTAAAACAGATTGTAATTGATTGTTTGCCTCGGGAAACATGGAGCGAAAGCCATCCATTGTCAAGAAAAGATCATTTATAGTCACTCATTCCTAGAAAAGCCTTATTACTCGGTTTAAATGCCTTTATAATCCCATTATTGAATTTATTTTGAATTTTTTTTACATTTTTTGATTAAAACAGATTGTAATTGTTTGCTTGCCTCGGGAAACATAGAGCGAAAGCCATCCATTGTCAAGAAAAGATCATTTATAGTCACTCATGCCTAGAAAAGCCTTATTACTCGGTTTAAATGCCTTTATAATCCCATTATGGAATTTATTTTGAATTGTTTTTACATTTTTTGATTAAAACAGATTGTAATTGATTGTTTGCCTCGGGAAACATGGAGCAAAACCCATCCATTGTCAAGAATAGATCATTTATAGTCACTGATGCCTAAAAAAGCCTTATTACTCGGTTTAAATGCCTTTATAATCCCATTATTGAATTTATTTTGAATTTTTTTTACAGTTTTTGATTAAAACATATTGTAATTGATTGTTTGCCTCGGGAAATATGGAGCGAAAGCCATCCATTGTCAAGAAAAGATCATTCATAGTCACTCATGCCTAGAAAAGCCTTATTACTCGGTTTAAATGCCTTTATAATCCCATTATTGAATTTATTTTGAATTGTTTTTACATTTTTTGATTAAAACAGATTGTAATTGATTGTTTGCCTCGGGAAACATGGAGCGAAAGCCATCCATTGTCAAGAAAAGATCATTTATAGTCACTCATGCCTAGAAAAGCCTTATTACTCGGTTTAAATGCTTTTATAATCCCATTATTGAATTTATTTTGAATTTTTTTTACATTTTTTGATTAAAACAGATTGTAATTGATTGTTTGCCTCGGGAAACATGGAGCGAAAGCCATCCATTGTCAAGAAAAGATCATTTATAGTCACTCATGCCTAGAAAAGCCTTATTACCCGGTTTAAATGCCTTTATAATCCCATTATGGAATTTATTTTGAATTGTTTTTACATTTTTTGATTAAAACAGATTGTAATTGATTGTTTGCCTCGGGAAACATGGAGCGAAAGCCATCCATTGTCAAGAAAAGATCATTTATAGTCACTCATGCCTAGAAAAGCCTTATTAGTCGGTTTAAATGCTTTTATAATCCCATTATTGAATTTATTTTGAATTGTTTTTACATTTTTTGATTAAAACAGATTGTAATTGATTGTTTGCCTCGGGAAACATGGAGCAAAACCCATCCATTGTCAAGAATAGATCATTTATAGTCACTTATGCCTAGAAAAGCCTTATTACTCGGTTTAAATGCTTTTATAATCCCATTATTGAATTTATTTTGAATTGTTTTTACATTTTTTGATTAAAACAGATTGTAATTGATTGTTTGCCTCGGGAAACATGGAGCGAAAGCCATCCATTGTCAAGAAAAGATCATTTATAGTCACTCATGCCTAGAAAAGCCTTATTACTCGGTTTAAATGCTTTTATAATCCCATTATTGAAGTTATTTTGCATTGTTTTTACATTTTATGATTAAAACAGATTGTAATTGATTGTTTGCCTTGGGAAACATGGAGCGAAAGCAATTCATTGTCAAGAAAAGATCATTTATAGTCTCTCATGCCTAGAAAAGCCTTATTACTTAATTTAAATGCTTTTATAAACCCATTATTGAATTTATTTTGAATTGTTTTTACATTTTTGATTAAAACAGATTGTAATTGATTGTTTGCCTCGTGAAATATGGAGCGAAAGCCACCCATTATCAAGAATAGATCATTTATAGTCACTTATGCCTAGAAAAGCCTTATTACTCGGTTTAAATGCCTTTATAATCCCATTATTGAATTTATTTTGAATTGTTTTTACATTTTTTGATTAAAACAGATTGTAATTGATTGTTTGCCTCGGGAAACATGGAGCGAAAGCCATCCATTGTCAAGAAAAGATCATTTATAGCCACTCATGCCTAGAAAAGCCTTATTACTCGGTTTAAATGCCTTTATAATCCCATTATTGAATTTATTTTGAGTTTTTTTTACATTTTTTGATTAAAACAGATTGTAATTGATTGTTTACCTCGGGAAACATGGAGCGAAAGCAATCCATGGTCAAGAAAAGTTCATTTATAGTCACTCATGCCTAGAAAAGCCTTATTACTCGGTTTAAATGCCTTTATAATCCCATTATTGAATTTATTTTGAATTTTTTTTACAGTTTTTGATTAAAACATATTGTAATTGATTGTTTGCCTCGGGAAATATGGAGCGAAAGCCATCCATTGTCAAGAAAAGATCATTCATAGTCACTCATGCCTAGAAAAGCCTTATTACTCGGTTTAAATGCCTTTATAATCCCATTATTGAATTTATTTTGAATTGTTTTTACATTTTTTGATTAAAACAGATTGTAATTGATTGTTTGCCTCGGGAAACATGGAGCAAAACCCATCCATTGTCAAGAATAGATCATTTATAGTCACTTATGCCTAGAAAAGCCTTATTACTCGGTTTAAATGCTTTTATAATCCCATTATTGAATTTATTTTGAATTGTTTTTACATTTTTTGATTAAAACAGATTGTAATTGATTGTTTGCCTCGGGAAACATGGAGCGAAAGCCATCCATTGTCAAGAAAAGATCATTTATAGTCACTCATGCCTAGAAAAGCCTTATTACTCGGTTTAAATGCTTTTATAATCCCATTATTGAAGTTATTTTGAATTGTTTTTACATTTTATGATTAAAACAGATTCTAATTGATTGTTTGCCTCGGGAAACATGGAGCGAAAGCAATTCATTGTTAAGAAAAGATCATTTATAGTCTCTAATGCCTAGAAAAGCCTTATTACTTAATTTAAATGCTTTTATAATCCCATTATTGAATTTATTTTGAATTGTTTTTACATTTTTGATTAAAACAGATTGTAATTGATTGTTTGCCTCGTGAAATATGGAGCGAAAGCCATCCATTGTCAAGAAAAGATCATTTATAGTCCCTCATGCCTAGAAAAGCCTTATTACTCGGTTTAAATGCCTTTATAATCCCATTATTGAATTTATTTTGAATTGTTTTTACATTTTTTGATTAAAACGGATTGTAATTGATTGTTTGCCTCGGGAAACATGGAGCGAAAGCCATCCATTGTCAAGAAAAGATTATTTATAGTCACTCATGCCTAGAAAAGCCTTATTACTCGGTTTAAATGCCTTTATAATCCCATTATCGAATTTATTTTGAATTGTTTTTACATTTTTTGATTAACACATATTGTAATTGATTGTTTGCCTCGGGAAACATGGAGCAAAACCCATCCATTGTCAAGAATAGATCATTTATAGTCACTTATGCCTAGAAAAGCCTTATTACTCGGTTTAAATGCTTTTATAATCCCATTATTGAATTTATTTTGAATTGTTTTTACATTTTTTGATTAAAACAGATTGTAATTGATTGTTTGCCTCGGGAAACATGGAGCGAAAGCCATCCATTGTCAAGAAAAGATCATTTATAGTCACTCATGCCTAGAAAAGCCTTATTACTCGGTTTAAATGCTTTTATAATCCCATTATTGAAGTTATTTTGAATTGTTTTTACATTTTATGATTAAAACAGATTCTAATTGATTGTTTGCCTCGGGAAACATGGAGCGAAAGCAATTCATTGTTAAGAAAAGATCATTTATAGTCTCTAATGCCTAGAAAAGCCTTATTACTTAATTTAAATGCTTTTATAATCCCATTATTGAATTTATTTTGAATTGTTTTTACATTTTTGATTAAAACAGATTGTAATTGATTGTTTGCCTCGTGAAATATGGAGCGAAAGCCATCCATTGTCAAGAAAAGATCATTTATAGTCCCTCATGCCTAGAAAAGCCTTATTACTCGGTTTAAATGCCTTTATAATCCCATTATTGAATTTATTTTGAATTGTTTTTACATTTTTTGATTAAAACAGATTGTAATTGATTGTTTGCCTCGGGAAACATGGAGCGAAAGCCATCCATTGTCAAGAAAAGATTATTTATAGTCACTCATGCCTAGAAAAGCCTTATTACTCGGTTTAAATGCCTTTATAATCCCATTATCGAATTTATTTTGAATTGTTTTTACATTTTTTGATTAACACATATTGTAATTGATTGTTTGCCTCGGGAAACATGGAGCAAAACCCATCCATTGTCAAGAATAGATCATTTATAGTCACTTATGCCTAGAAAAGCCTTATTACTCGGTTTAAATGCTTTTATAATCCCATTATTGAATTTATTTTGAATTGTTTTTACATTTTTTGATTAAAACAGATTGTAATTGATTGTTTGCCTCGGGAAACATGGAGCGAAAGCCATCCATTGTCAAGAAAAGATCATTTATAGTCACTCATGCCTAGAAAAGCCTTATTACTCGGTTTAAATGCTTTTATAATCCCATTATTGAAGTTATTTTGAATTGTTTTTACATTTTATGATTAAAACAGATTCTAATTGATTGTTTGCCTCGGGAAACATGGAGCGAAAGCAATTCATTGTTAAGAAAAGATCATTTATAGTCTCTAATGCCTAGAAAAGCCTTATTACTTAATTTAAATGCTTTTATAATCCCATTATTGAATTTATTTTGAATTGTTTTTACATTTTTGATTAAAACAGATTGTAATTGATTGTTTGCCTCGTGAAATATGGAGCGAAAGCCATCCATTGTCAAGAAAAGATCATTTATAGTCCCTCATGCCTAGAAAAGCCTTATTACTCGGTTTAAATGCCTTTATAATCCCATTATTGAATTTATTTTGAATTGTTTTTACATTTTTTGATTAAAACAGATTGTAATTGATTGTTTGCTCGGGAAACATGGAGCGAAAGCCATCCATTGTCAAGAAAAGATTATTTATAGTCACTCATGCCTAGAAAAGCCTTATTACTCGGTTTAAATGCCTTTATAATCCCATTATCGAATTTATTTTGAATTGTTTTTACATTTTTTGATTAAAACATATTGTAATTGATTGTTTGCCTCGGGAAACATGGAGCAAAACCCATCCATTGTCAAGAATAGATCATTTATAGTCACTTTTGCCTAGAAAAGCCTTATTACTCGGTTTAAATGCTTTTATAATCCCATTATTGAATTTATTTTGAATTGTTTTTACATTTTTTGATTAAAACAGATTCTAATTGATTGTTTGCCTCGGGAAACATGGAGCGAAAGCCATCCATTGTCAAGAAAAGATCATTTATAGTCACTCATGCCTAGAAAAGCCTTATTACTCGGTTTAAATGCTTTTATAATCCCATTATTGAAGTTATTTTGAATTGTTTTTACATTTTATGATTAAAACAGATTGTAATTGATTGTTTGCCTCGGGAAACATGGAGCGAAAGCAATTCATTGTTAAGAAAAGATCATTTATAGTCTCTCATGCCTAGAAAAGCCTTATTACTTAATTTAAATGCTTTTATAATCCCATTATTGAATTTATTTTGAATTGTTTTTACATTTTTGATTAAAACAGATTGTAATTGATTGTTTGCCTCGTGAAATATGGAGCGAAAGCCATCCATTGTCAAGAAAAGATCATTTATAGTCCCTCATGCCTAGAAAAGCCTTATTACTCGGTTTAAATGCCTTTATAATCCCATTATTGAATTTATTTTGAATTGTTTTTACATTTTTTGATTAAAACAGATTGTAATTGATTGTTTGCCTCGGGAAACATGGAGCGAAAGCCATCCATTGTCAAGACAAGATCATTTATAGTCACTCATGCCTAGAAAGGCCTTATTATTTGGTTTAAATGCCTTTATAATCCCATTATTGATTTTATTTTGAATTGTTTTTACATTTTTTGATTAAAACATATTGTAATTGATTGTTTGCCTTGGGAAATATTGAGCGAAAGCCATCCATTGTCAAGAAAAGATCATTTATAGTCACTCATGCCTAGAAAAGCCTTATTACTCGGTTTAAATGCCTTTATAATCCCATTATTGATTTTATTTTGAATTGTTTTTACATTTTTTGATTAAAACAGATTGTAATTGATTGTTTGCCTCGAGAAACATGGAGCGAAAGCCATCCATTTTCAAGAAAAGATCATTTATAGTCACTCATGCCTAGAAAAGCCTTATTACTCGGTTTAAATGCCTTTATAATCCCATTATTGAATTTATTTTGAATTTTTTTTACATTTTTTGATTAAAACAGATTGTAATTGATTGTTTACCTCGGGAAACATGGAGCGAAAGCCATCCATGGTCAAGAAAAGTTCATTTATAGTCACTCATGCCTAGAAAAGCCTTATTACTCGGTTTAAATGCCTTTATAATCCCATTATCAAATTTATTTTGAATTTTTTTTACATTTTTTGATTAAAACAGATTGTAATTGATTGTTTGCCTCGGGAAACTTGGAGCGAAAGCCCTCCATTGTCAAGAAAAGATAATTTATAGTCAGTCATGCCTAGAAAAGCCTTATTACTCGGTTTAAATGCCTTTATAATCCCATTATTGAATTTGTTTTGAATTTTTTTTAAATTTTTTGATTAAAACATATTGTAATTGATTGTTTGCCTCGGGAAACATGGAGTAAAACCCATCCATTGTCAAGAATAGATCATTTATAGTCACTTATGCCTAGAAAAGCCTTATTACTCGGTTTAAATGCTTTTATAATCCCATTATTGAAGTTATTTTTATATGTTTTTACATTTTATGATTAAAACAGATTGTAATTGATTGTTTGCCTCGGGAAACATGGAGCGAAAGCAATTCATTGCCAAGAAAAGATCATTTATAGTCTCTCATGCCTAGAAAAGCCTTATTACTTAATTTAAATGCTTTTATAATCCCATTATTGAATTTATTTTGAATTGTTTTTACATTTTTGATTAAAACAGATTTTAATTGATTGTTTGCCTCGTGAAATATGGAGCGAAAGCCATCCATTGTCAAGAAAAGATCATTTATAGTCCCTCATGCCTAGAAAAGCCTTATTACTCGGTTTAAATGCCTTTATAATCCCATTATTGAATTTATTTTGAATTGTTTTTACATTTTTTGATTAAAACAGATTGTAATTGATTGTTTGCCTCGGGAAACATGGAGCGAAAGCCATCCATTGTCAAGCAAAGATCATTTATAGCCACTCATGCCTAGAAAAGCCTTATTACTCGGTTTAAATGCCTTTATAATCCCATTATTGAATGTATTTTGAATTGTTTTTACATTTTTTGATTAAAACAGATTGTAATTGATTGTTTGCCTCGGGAAACATGGAGCGAAAACCATCCATTGTCAAGAAAAGATCATTTATAGTCACTCATGCCTAGAAAAGCCTTATTACTCGGTTTAAATGCCTTTATAATCCCATTATTGAATTTATTTTGAATTTTTTTTACATTTTTTGATTAAAACAGATTGTAATTGATTGTTTACCTCGGGAAACATGGAGTGAAAGCCATCCATAGTCAAGAAAAGTTCATTTATAGTCACTCATGCCTAGCAAAGCCTTATTACTCGGTTTAAATGCCTTTATAATCCCATTATTGAATTTATTTTGAATTTTTTTTACATTTTTTGATTAAAACAGATTGTAATTGATTGTTTACCTCGGGAAACATGTTGCGAAAGCCATCCATAGTCAAGAAAAGTTCATTTATAGTCACTTATGCCTAGCAAAGCCTTATTACTCGGTTTAAATGCCTTTATAATCCCATTATTGAATTTATTTTGAATTTTTTTTACATTTTTTGATTAAAACATAATGTAATTGATTGTTTGCCTCGGGAAACTTGGAGCGAAAGCCACCCATTGTCAAGAAAAGTTCATTTATAGTCACTTATGCCTAGCAAAGCCTTATTACTCGGTTTAAATGCCTTTATAATCCCATTATTGAATTTATTTTGAATTCTTTTTACATTTTTTCATTAAAACAGATTCTAATTGATTGTTTGAATCGGGAAACTTGGAGCGAAAGCCCTCCATTGTCAAGAAAAGATCATTTATAGTCACTCATGCTGAGAAAAGCCTTATTACTCGGTTTAAATGCCTTTATAATCCCATTATTGAATTTATTTTGAATTGTTTTTATATTTTTTGATTAAAACAGATTGTAATTGATTGTTTGCCGTGGGAAACATGGAGCGAAAGCCATCCACTGTCAAGAAAAGATCATTTATAGTCACTCATGCCTAGAAAAGCCTTATTACTCGGTTTAAATGCCTTTATAATCCCATTATTGATTTTATTTTGAATTTTTTTAACATTTTTTGATTAAAACAGATTGTAATTGATTGTTTACCTCGGGAAACATGGAGCGAAAGCCATCCATGGTCAAGAAAAGTTCATTTATAGTCACTCATGCCTAGAAAAGACTTATTACTCGGTTTAAATGCCTTTATAATCCCATTATCAAATTTATTTTGAATTTTTTTTACATTTTTTGATTAAAACAGATTGTAATTGATTGTTTGCCTCGGGAAACTTGGAGCTAAAGCCATCCATTGTCAAGAAAAGATCATTTATAGTCAATCATGCCTAGAAAAGCCTTATTAGTCGGTTTAAATGCTTTTATAATCCCATTATTGAATTTATTTTGAATTGTTTTTAGATTTTCTGATTAAAACATATTGTAATTGATTGTTTGCCTCGGGAAACATGGAACGAAAGCCATCCATTGTCAAGAAAAGATCATTTATAGTCACTCATGCCTAGAAAAGCCTTATTACAAGGTTTAAATGCCTTTATAATCCCATTATTGAATTTATTTTGAATTTTTTTTACATTTTTTGATTAAAACAGATTGTAATTGTTTGTTTGCCTCGGGAAACATGGAGCAAAACCCATCCATTGTCAAGAATAGATCATTTATAGTCACTTATGCCTAAAAAAGCCTTATTACTCGGTTTAAATGCCTTTATAATCCCATTATTGAATTTATTTTGAATTTTTTTACATTTTTTGATTAAAACATATTTTAATTGATTGTTTGCCTCGGGAAATATGGAGTGAAAGCCATCCATTATCAAGAAAAGATCATTTATAGTCACTCATGCCTAGAAAAGCCTTATTACTCGGTTTAAATGCCTTTATAATCCCATTATTGAATTTATTTTGAATTGTTTTTACATTTTTTTATTAAAACAGATTGTAATTGATTGTTTGCCTCGGGAAACATGGAGCGAAAGCCATCCATTGTCAAGAAAAGATCATTTATAGTCACTCATGCCTAGAAAAGCCTTATTACTCAGTTTAAATGCCTTTATAATCCCATTATTGAATTTATTTTGAATTGTTTTTACATTTTTTGATTAAAACAGATTGTAATTGATTGTTTGCCTCGGGAAACATGGAGCGAAAGCCATCCATTGTCAAGAAAAGATTATTTATAGTCACTCATGCCTAGAAAAGCCTTATTACTCGGTTTAAATGCCTTTATAATCCCATTATCGAATTTATTTTGAATTGTTTTTGCATTTTTTAATTAAAACATATTGTAATTGATTGTTTGCCTCGGGAAACATGGAACAAAACCCATCCATTGTCAAGAATAGATCATTTATAGTCACTTATGCCTAGAAAAGCCTTATTACTCGGTTTAAATGCTTTTATAATCCCATTATTGAATTTATTTTGAATTGTTTTTACATTTTTTGATTAAAACAGATTGTAATTGATTGTTTGCCTTGGGAAACATGGAGCGAAAGCCATCCATTGTCAAGAAAAGATCATTTATAGTCACTCATGCCTAGAAAAGCCTTATTACTCGGTTTAAATGCCTTTAAAATCCCATTATCGAATTTATTTTGAATTGTTTTTACATTTTTTGATTAAAACATATTGTAATTGATTGTTTGCCTCGGGAAACATGGAGCGAAAGCCATCCATTGTCAAGAAAAGATCATTTATAGTCACTCATGCCTAGAAAAGCCTTATTACTCGGTTTAAATGCCTTTATAATCCCATTATTGAATTTATTTTGAATTGTTTTTACATTTTTTGATTAAAACATATTGTAATTGATTGTTTGCCTCGGGAAACATGGAGCAAAACCCATCCATTGTCAAGAATAGATCATTTATAGTTACTTATGCCTAGAAAAGCCTTATTACTCGGTTTAAATGCTTTTATAATCCCATTATTGAATTTATTTTGAATTGTTTTTACATTTTTTGATTAAAACAGATTGTAATTGATTGTTTGCCTCGGGAAACATGGAGCGAAAGCCATCCATTGTCAAGAAAAATTATTTATAGTCACTCATGCCTAGAAAAGCCTTATTACTTAGTTTAAATGCTTTTATAATCCCATTATTGAATTTATTTTGAATTCTTTTTACATTTTTTCATTAAAACAGATTGTAATTGATTGTTTGCCTCGGGAAACATGGAGCGACAGCCATCCATCGTCAAGAAAAGTTCATTTATAGTCACTCATGCCTAGAAAATCCTTAATATTCGTTTTAAATGCTTTTATAATCCCATAATTGAATTTAATTTGAATCTTTTTAAATTTTTTGATTAAAACAGATTCTAATTGATTGTTTCCCTCGGGAAACGTGGAGTGATAGCCATCCATTGTCAAGAAAAGATCATTTATAGTCACTCATGCCTAGAAAAGCCTTATTACTCGGTTTAAATGCCTTTATAATCCCATTATTGAAGTTATTTTGAATTGTTTTTATATTTTTTGATTAAAACAGATTCTAATTGATTGTTTGCCTTGGGAAACATGGAGCGAAAGCCATCCATCGTCAAGAAAAGTTCATTTACAGTCACTCATGCCTAGAAAAGCCTTAATAGTCGCTTTAAATGCTTTTATAATCCCATAATTGAATTTAATTTGAATCTTTTTACATTTTTTGATTAAAACAGATTCTAATTGATTGTTTGCCGCGGGAAACGTGGAGTGAAAGCCATCCATTGTCAAGAAAAGATCATTTATAGTCAATCATGCCTAGAAAAGCCTTATTACTCGGTTTAAATGCCTTTATAATCCCATTATTGAATTTATTTTGAATTGTTTTTACATTTTTTTATTAAAACAGATTGTAATTGATTGTTTGCCTCGGGAAACATGGAGCGAAAGCCATCCATTGTCAAGAAAAGATCATTTATAGTCACTCATGCCTAGAAAAGCCTTATTACTCAGTTTAAATGCCTTTATAATCCCATTATTGAATTTATTTTGAATTGTTTTTACATTTTTTGATTAAAACAGATTGTAATTGATTGTTTGCCTCGGGAAACATGGAGCGAAAGCCATCCATTGTCAAGAAAAGATTATTTATAGTCACTCATGCCTAGAAAAGCCTTATTACTCGGTTTAAATGCCTTTATAATCCCATTATCGAATTTATTTTGAATTGTTTTTGCATTTTTTAATTAAAACATATTGTAATTGATTGTTTGCCTCGGGAAACATGGAGCAAAACCCATCCATTGTCAAGAATAGATCATTTATAGTCACTTATGCCTAGAAAAGCCTTATTACTCGGTTTAAATGCTTTTATAATCCCATTATTGAATTTATTTTGAATTGTTTTTACATTTTTTGATTAAAACAGATTGTAATTGATTGTTTGCCTTGGGAAACATGGAGCGAAAGCCATCCATTGTCAAGAAAAGATCATTTATAGTCACTCATGCCTAGAAAAGCCTTATTACTCGGTTTAAATGCCTTTAAAATCCCATTATCGAATTTATTTTGAATTGTTTTTACATTTTTTGATTAAAACATATTGTAATTGATTGTTTGCCTCGGGAAACATGGAGCGAAAGCCATCCATTGTCAAGAAAAGATCATTTATAGTCACTCATGCCTAGAAAAGCCTTATTACTCGGTTTAAATGCCTTTATAATCCCATTATTGAATTTATTTTGAATTGTTTTTACATTTTTTGATTAAAACAGATTGTAATTGATTGTTTGCCTCGGGAAACATGGAGCGAAAGCCATCCATTGTCAAGAAAAGATTATTTATAGTCACTCATGCCTAGAAAAGCCTTATTACTCGGTTTAAATGCCTTTATAATCCCATTATCGAATTTATTTTGAATTGTTTTTACATTTTTTGATTAACACATATTGTAATTGATTGTTTGCCTCGGGAAACATGGAGCAAAACCCATCCATTGTCAAGAATAGATCATTTATAGTCACTTATGCCTAGAAAAGCCTTATTACTCGGTTTAAATGCTTTTATAATCCCATTATTGAATTTATTTTGAATTGTTTTTACATTTTTTGATTAAAACAGATTGTAATTGATTGTTTGCCTCGGGAAACATGGAGCGACAGCCATCCATCGTCAAGAAAAGATCATTTATAGTCACTCATGCCTAGAAAAGCCTTATTACTCGGTTTAAATGCTTTTATAATCCCATTATTGAAGTTATTTTGAATTGTTTTTACATTTTATGATTAAAACAGATTCTAATTGATTGTTTGGCTCGGGAAACATGGAGCGAAAGCAATTCATTGTTAAGAAAAGATCATTTATAGTCTCTAATGCCTAGAAAAGCCTTATTACTTAATTTAAATGCTTTTATAATCCCATTATTGAATTTATTTTGAATTGTTTTTACATTTTTGATTAAAACAGATTGTAATTGATTGTTTGCCTCGTGAAATATGGAGCGAAAGCCATCCATTGTCAAGAAAAGATCATTTATAGTCCCTCATGCCTAGAAAAGCCTTATTACTCGGTTTAAATGCCTTTATAATCCCATTATTGAATTTATTTTGAATTGTTTTTACATTTTTTGATTAAAACAGATTGTAATTGATTGTTTGCCTCGGGAAACATGGAGCGAAAGCCATCCATTGTCAAGAAAAGATTATTTATAGTCACTCATGCCTAGAAAAGCCTTATTACTCGGTTTAAATGCCTTTATAATCCCATTATCGAATTTATTTTGAATTGTTTTTACATTTTTTGATTAACACATATTGTAATTGATTGTTTGCCTCGGGAAACATGGAGCAAAACCCATCCATTGTCAAGAATAGATCATTTATAGTCACTTATGCCTAGAAAAGCCTTATTACTCGGTTTAAATGCTTTTATAATCCCATTATTGAATTTATTTTGAATTGTTTTTACATTTTTTGATTAAAACAGATTGTAATTGATTGTTTGCCTCGGGAAACATGGAGCGAAAGCCATCCATTGTCAAGAAAAGATCATTTATAGTCACTCATGCCTAGAAAAGCCTTATTACTCGGTTTAAATGCTTTTATAATCCCATTATTGAAGTTATTTTGAATTGTTTTTACATTTTATGATTAAAACAGATTCTAATTGATTGTTTGCCTCGGGAAACATGGAGCGAAAGCAATTCATTGTTAAGAAAAGATCATTTATAGTCTCTAATGCCTAGAAAAGCCTTATTACTTAATTTAAATGCTTTTATAATCCCATTATTGAATTTATTTTGAATTGTTTTTACATTTTTGATTAAAACAGATTGTAATTGATTGTTTGCCTCGTGAAATATGGAGCGAAAGCCATCCATTGTCAAGAAAAGATCATTTATAGTCCCTCATGCCTAGAAAAGCCTTATTACTCGGTTTAAATGCCTTTTATAATCCCATTATTGAAGTTATTTTGAATTGTTTTTACATTTTATGATTAAAACAGATTCTAATTGATTGTTTGCCTCGGGAAACATGGAGCGAAAGCAATTCATTGTTAAGAAAAGATCATTTATAGTCTCTAATGCCTAGAAAAGCCTTATTACTTAATTTAAATGCTTTTATAATCCCATTATTGAATTTATTTTGAATTGTTTTTACATTTTTGATTAAAACAGATTGTAATTGATTGTTTGCCTCGTGAAATATGGAGCGAAAGCCATCCATTGTCAAGAAAAGATCATTTATAGTCCCTCATGCCTAGAAAAGCCTTATTACTCGGTTTAAATGCCTTTATAATCCCATTATTGAATTTATTTTGAATTGTTTTTACATTTTTTGATTAAAACAGATTGTAATTGATTGTTTGCTCGGGAAACATGGAGCGAAAGCCATCCATTGTCAAGAAAAGATTATTTATAGTCACTCATGCCTAGAAAAGCCTTATTACTCGGTTTAAATGCCTTTATAATCCCATTATCGAATTTATTTTGAATTGTTTTTACATTTTTTGATTAAAACATATTGTAATTGATTGTTTGCCTCGGGAAACATGGAGCAAAACCCATCCATTGTCAAGAATAGATCATTTATAGTCACTTTTGCCTAGAAAAGCCTTATTACTCGGTTTAAATGCTTTTATAATCCCATTATTGAATTTATTTTGAATTGTTTTTACATTTTTTGATTAAAACAGATTCTAATTGATTGTTTGCCTCGGGAAACATGGAGCGAAAGCCATCCATTGTCAAGAAAAGATCATTTATAGTCACTCATGCCTAGAAAAGCCTTATTACTCGGTTTAAATGCTTTTATAATCCCATTATTGAAGTTATTTTGAATTGTTTTTACATTTTATGATTAAAACAGATTGTAATTGATTGTTTGCCTCGGGAAACATGGAGCGAAAGCAATTCATTGTTAAGAAAAGATCATTTATAGTCTCTCATGCCTAGAAAAGCCTTATTACTTAATTTAAATGCTTTTATAATCCCATTATTGAATTTATTTTGAATTGTTTTTACATTTTTGATTAAAACAGATTGTAATTGATTGTTTGCCTCGTGAAATATGGAGCGAAAGCCATCCATTGTCAAGAAAAGATCATTTATAGTCCCTCATGCCTAGAAAAGCCTTATTACTCGGTTTAAATGCCTTTATAATCCCATTATTGAATTTATTTTGAATTGTTTTTACATTTTTTGATTAAAACAGATTGTAATTGATTGTTTGCCTCGGGAAACATGGAGCGAAAGCCATCCATTGTCAAGACAAGATCATTTATAGTCACTCATGCCTAGAAAGGCCTTATTATTTGGTTTAAATGCCTTTATAATCCCATTATTGATTTTATTTTGAATTGTTTTTACATTTTTTGATTAAAACATATTGTAATTGATTGTTTGCCTTGGGAAATATTGAGCGAAAGCCATCCATTGTCAAGAAAAGATCATTTATAGTCACTCATGCCTAGAAAAGCCTTATTACTCGGTTTAAATGCCTTTATAATCCCATTATTGATTTTATTTTGAATTGTTTTTACATTTTTTGATTAAAACAGATTGTAATTGATTGTTTGCCTCGAGAAACATGGAGCGAAAGCCATCCATTTTCAAGAAAAGATCATTTATAGTCACTCATGCCTAGAAAAGCCTTATTACTCGGTTTAAATGCCTTTATAATCCCATTATTGAATTTATTTTGAATTTTTTTTACATTTTTTGATTAAAACAGATTGTAATTGATTGTTTACCTCGGGAAACATGGAGCGAAAGCCATCCATGGTCAAGAAAAGTTCATTTATAGTCACTCATGCCTAGAAAAGCCTTATTACTCGGTTTAAATGCCTTTATAATCCCATTATCAAATTTATTTTGAATTTTTTTTACATTTTTTGATTAAAACAGATTGTAATTGATTGTTTGCCTCGGGAAACTTGGAGCGAAAGCCCTCCATTGTCAAGAAAAGATAATTTATAGTCAGTCATGCCTAGAAAAGCCTTATTACTCGGTTTAAATGCCTTTATAATCCCATTATTGAATTTGTTTTGAATTTTTTTTAAATTTTTTGATTAAAACATATTGTAATTGATTGTTTGCCTCGGGAAACATGGAGTAAAACCCATCCATTGTCAAGAATAGATCATTTATAGTCACTTATGCCTAGAAAAGCCTTATTACTCGGTTTAAATGCTTTTATAATCCCATTATTGAAGTTATTTTTATATGTTTTTACATTTTATGATTAAAACAGATTGTAATTGATTGTTTGCCTCGGGAAACATGGAGCGAAAGCAATTCATTGCCAAGAAAAGATCATTTATAGTCTCTCATGCCTAGAAAAGCCTTATTACTTAATTTAAATGCTTTTATAATCCCATTATTGAATTTATTTTGAATTGTTTTTACATTTTTGATTAAAACAGATTTTAATTGATTGTTTGCCT
Source organism: Theobroma cacao (assembly GCF_053813885.1). Taxonomy (NCBI): domain Eukaryota; kingdom Viridiplantae; phylum Streptophyta; class Magnoliopsida; order Malvales; family Malvaceae; genus Theobroma; species Theobroma cacao. Next base: position 26,297,714 of record NC_142645.1, on the reverse strand, counting down.
CGTGAAATATGGAGCGAAAGCCATCCATTGTCAAGAAAAGATCATTTATAGTCCCTCATGCCTAGAAAAGCCTTATTACTCGGTTTAAATGCCTTTATAATCCCATTATTGAATTTATTTTGAATTGTTTTTACATTTTTTGATTAAAACAGATTGTAATTGATTGTTTGCCTCGGGAAACATGGAGCGAAAGCCATCCATTGTCAAGCAAAGATCATTTATAGCCACTCATGCCTAGAAAAGCCTTATTACTCGGTTTAAATGCCTTTATAATCCCATTATTGAATGTATTTTGAATTGTTTTTACATTTTTTGATTAAAACAGATTGTAATTGATTGTTTGCCTCGGGAAACATGGAGCGAAAACCATCCATTGTCAAGAAAAGATCATTTATAGTCACTCATGCCTAGAAAAGCCTTATTACTCGGTTTAAATGCCTTTATAATCCCATTATTGAATTTATTTTGAATTTTTTTTACATTTTTTGATTAAAACAGATTGTAATTGATTGTTTACCTCGGGAAACATGGAGTGAAAGCCATCCATAGTCAAGAAAAGTTCATTTATAGTCACTCATGCCTAGCAAAGCCTTATTACTCGGTTTAAATGCCTTTATAATCCCATTATTGAATTTATTTTGAATTTTTTTTACATTTTTTGATTAAAACAGATTGTAATTGATTGTTTACCTCGGGAAACATGTTGCGAAAGCCATCCATAGTCAAGAAAAGTTCATTTATAGTCACTTATGCCTAGCAAAGCCTTATTACTCGGTTTAAATGCCTTTATAATCCCATTATTGAATTTATTTTGAATTTTTTTTACATTTTTTGATTAAAACATAATGTAATTGATTGTTTGCCTCGGGAAACTTGGAGCGAAAGCCACCCATTGTCAAGAAAAGTTCATTTATAGTCACTTATGCCTAGCAAAGCCTTATTACTCGGTTTAAATGCCTTTATAATCCCATTATTGAATTTATTTTGAATTCTTTTTACATTTTTTCATTAAAACAGATTCTAATTGATTGTTTGAATCGGGAAACTTGGAGCGAAAGCCCTCCATTGTCAAGAAAAGATCATTTATAGTCACTCATGCTGAGAAAAGCCTTATTACTCGGTTTAAATGCCTTTATAATCCCATTATTGAATTTATTTTGAATTGTTTTTATATTTTTTGATTAAAACAGATTGTAATTGATTGTTTGCCGTGGGAAACATGGAGCGAAAGCCATCCACTGTCAAGAAAAGATCATTTATAGTCACTCATGCCTAGAAAAGCCTTATTACTCGGTTTAAATGCCTTTATAATCCCATTATTGATTTTATTTTGAATTTTTTTAACATTTTTTGATTAAAACAGATTGTAATTGATTGTTTACCTCGGGAAACATGGAGCGAAAGCCATCCATGGTCAAGAAAAGTTCATTTATAGTCACTCATGCCTAGAAAAGACTTATTACTCGGTTTAAATGCCTTTATAATCCCATTATCAAATTTATTTTGAATTTTTTTTACATTTTTTGATTAAAACAGATTGTAATTGATTGTTTGCCTCGGGAAACTTGGAGCTAAAGCCATCCATTGTCAAGAAAAGATCATTTATAGTCAATCATGCCTAGAAAAGCCTTATTAGTCGGTTTAAATGCTTTTATAATCCCATTATTGAATTTATTTTGAATTGTTTTTAGATTTTCTGATTAAAACATATTGTAATTGATTGTTTGCCTCGGGAAACATGGAACGAAAGCCATCCATTGTCAAGAAAAGATCATTTATAGTCACTCATGCCTAGAAAAGCCTTATTACAAGGTTTAAATGCCTTTATAATCCCATTATTGAATTTATTTTGAATTTTTTTTACATTTTTTGATTAAAACAGATTGTAATTGTTTGTTTGCCTCGGGAAACATGGAGCAAAACCCATCCATTGTCAAGAATAGATCATTTATAGTCACTTATGCCTAAAAAAGCCTTATTACTCGGTTTAAATGCCTTTATAATCCCATTATTGAATTTATTTTGAATTTTTTTACATTTTTTGATTAAAACATATTTTAATTGATTGTTTGCCTCGGGAAATATGGAGTGAAAGCCATCCATTATCAAGAAAAGATCATTTATAGTCACTCATGCCTAGAAAAGCCTTATTACTCGGTTTAAATGCCTTTATAATCCCATTATTGAATTTATTTTGAATTGTTTTTACATTTTTTTATTAAAACAGATTGTAATTGATTGTTTGCCTCGGGAAACATGGAGCGAAAGCCATCCATTGTCAAGAAAAGATCATTTATAGTCACTCATGCCTAGAAAAGCCTTATTACTCAGTTTAAATGCCTTTATAATCCCATTATTGAATTTATTTTGAATTGTTTTTACATTTTTTGATTAAAACAGATTGTAATTGATTGTTTGCCTCGGGAAACATGGAGCGAAAGCCATCCATTGTCAAGAAAAGATTATTTATAGTCACTCATGCCTAGAAAAGCCTTATTACTCGGTTTAAATGCCTTTATAATCCCATTATCGAATTTATTTTGAATTGTTTTTGCATTTTTTAATTAAAACATATTGTAATTGATTGTTTGCCTCGGGAAACATGGAGCAAAACCCATCCATTGTCAAGAATAGATCATTTATAGTCACTTATGCCTAGAAAAGCCTTATTACTCGGTTTAAATGCTTTTATAATCCCATTATTGAATTTATTTTGAATTGTTTTTACATTTTTTGATTAAAACAGATTGTAATTGATTGTTTGCCTTGGGAAACATGGAGCGAAAGCCATCCATTGTCAAGAAAAGATCATTTATAGTCACTCATGCCTAGAAAAGCCTTATTACTCGGTTTAAATGCCTTTAAAATCCCATTATCGAATTTATTTTGAATTGTTTTTACATTTTTTGATTAAAACATATTGTAATTGATTGTTTGCCTCGGGAAACATGGAGCGAAAGCCATCCATTGTCAAGAAAAGATCATTTATAGTCACTCATGCCTAGAAAAGCCTTATTACTCGGTTTAAATGCCTTTATAATCCCATTATTGAATTTATTTTGAATTGTTTTTACATTTTTTGATTAAAACATATTGTAATTGATTGTTTGCCTCGGGAAACATGGAGCAAAACCCATCCATTGTCAAGAATAGATCATTTATAGTTACTTATGCCTAGAAAAGCCTTATTACTCGGTTTAAATGCTTTTATAATCCCATTATTGAATTTATTTTGAATTGTTTTTACATTTTTTGATTAAAACAGATTGTAATTGATTGTTTGCCTCGGGAAACATGGAGCGAAAGCCATCCATTGTCAAGAAAAATTATTTATAGTCACTCATGCCTAGAAAAGCCTTATTACTTAGTTTAAATGCTTTTATAATCCCATTATTGAATTTATTTTGAATTCTTTTTACATTTTTTCATTAAAACAGATTGTAATTGATTGTTTGCCTCGGGAAACATGGAGCGACAGCCATCCATCGTCAAGAAAAGTTCATTTATAGTCACTCATGCCTAGAAAATCCTTAATATTCGTTTTAAATGCTTTTATAATCCCATAATTGAATTTAATTTGAATCTTTTTAAATTTTTTGATTAAAACAGATTCTAATTGATTGTTTCCCTCGGGAAACGTGGAGTGATAGCCATCCATTGTCAAGAAAAGATCATTTATAGTCACTCATGCCTAGAAAAGCCTTATTACTCGGTTTAAATGCCTTTATAATCCCATTATTGAAGTTATTTTGAATTGTTTTTATATTTTTTGATTAAAACAGATTCTAATTGATTGTTTGCCTTGGGAAACATGGAGCGAAAGCCATCCATCGTCAAGAAAAGTTCATTTACAGTCACTCATGCCTAGAAAAGCCTTAATAGTCGCTTTAAATGCTTTTATAATCCCATAATTGAATTTAATTTGAATCTTTTTACATTTTTTGATTAAAACAGATTCTAATTGATTGTTTGCCGCGGGAAACGTGGAGTGAAAGCCATCCATTGTCAAGAAAAGATCATTTATAGTCAATCATGCCTAGAAAAGCCTTATTACTCGGTTTAAATGCCTTTATAATCCCATTATTGAATTTATTTTGAATTGTTTTTACATTTTTTTATTAAAACAGATTGTAATTGATTGTTTGCCTCGGGAAACATGGAGCGAAAGCCATCCATTGTCAAGAAAAGATCATTTATAGTCACTCATGCCTAGAAAAGCCTTATTACTCAGTTTAAATGCCTTTATAATCCCATTATTGAATTTATTTTGAATTGTTTTTACATTTTTTGATTAAAACAGATTGTAATTGATTGTTTGCCTCGGGAAACATGGAGCGAAAGCCATCCATTGTCAAGAAAAGATTATTTATAGTCACTCATGCCTAGAAAAGCCTTATTACTCGGTTTAAATGCCTTTATAATCCCATTATCGAATTTATTTTGAATTGTTTTTGCATTTTTTAATTAAAACATATTGTAATTGATTGTTTGCCTCGGGAAACATGGAGCAAAACCCATCCATTGTCAAGAATAGATCATTTATAGTCACTTATGCCTAGAAAAGCCTTATTACTCGGTTTAAATGCTTTTATAATCCCATTATTGAATTTATTTTGAATTGTTTTTACATTTTTTGATTAAAACAGATTGTAATTGATTGTTTGCCTTGGGAAACATGGAGCGAAAGCCATCCATTGTCAAGAAAAGATCATTTATAGTCACTCATGCCTAGAAAAGCCTTATTACTCGGTTTAAATGCCTTTAAAATCCCATTATCGAATTTATTTTGAATTGTTTTTACATTTTTTGATTAAAACATATTGTAATTGATTGTTTGCCTCGGGAAACATGGAGCGAAAGCCATCCATTGTCAAGAAAAGATCATTTATAGTCACTCATGCCTAGAAAAGCCTTATTACTCGGTTTAAATGCCTTTATAATCCCATTATTGAATTTATTTTGAATTGTTTTTACATTTTTTGATTAAAACATATTGTAATTGATTGTTTGCCTCGGGAAACATGGAGCAAAACCCATCCATTGTCAAGAATAGATCATTTATAGTTACTTATGCCTAGAAAAGCCTTATTACTCGGTTTAAATGCTTTTATAATCCCATTATTGAATTTATTTTGAATTGTTTTTACATTTTTTGATTAAAACAGATTGTAATTGATTGTTTGCCTCGGGAAACATGGAGCGAAAGCCATCCATTGTCAAGAAAAATTATTTATAGTCACTCATGCCTAGAAAAGCCTTATTACTTAGTTTAAATGCTTTTATAATCCCATTATTGAATTTATTTTGAATTCTTTTTACATTTTTTCATTAAAACAGATTGTAATTGATTGTTTGCCTCGGGAAACATGGAGCGACAGCCATCCATCGTCAAGAAAAGTTCATTTATAGTCACTCATGCCTAGAAAATCCTTAATATTCGTTTTAAATGCTTTTATAATCCCATAATTGAATTTAATTTGAATCTTTTTAAATTTTTTGATTAAAACAGATTCTAATTGATTGTTTCCCTCGGGAAACGTGGAGTGATAGCCATCCATTGTCAAGAAAAGATCATTTATAGTCACTCATGCCTAGAAAAGCCTTATTACTCGGTTTAAATGCCTTTATAATCCCATTATTGAAGTTATTTTGAATTGTTTTTATATTTTTTGATTAAAACAGATTCTAATTGATTGTTTGCCTTGGGAAACATGGAGCGAAAGCCATCCATCGTCAAGAAAAGTTCATTTACAGTCACTCATGCCTAGAAAAGCCTTAATAGTCGCTTTAAATGCTTTTATAATCCCATAATTGAATTTAATTTGAATCTTTTTACATTTTTTGATTAAAACAGATTCTAATTGATTGTTTGCCGCGGGAAACGTGGAGTGAAAGCCATCCATTGTCAAGAAAAGATCATTTATAGTCAATCATGCCTAGAAAAGCCTTATTACTCGGTTTAAATGCCTTTATAATCCCATTATTGAATTTATTTTGAATTGTTTTTACATTTTTTGATTAAAACAGATTGTAATTGATTGTTTGCCTCGGGAAACATGGAGCGAAAGCCATCCATTGTCAAGAAAAGATTATTTATAGTCACTCATGCCTAGAAAAGCCTTATTACTCGGTTTAAATGCCTTTATAATCCCATTATCGAATTTATTTTGAATTGTTTTTGCATTTTTTAATTAAAACATATTGTAATTGATTGTTTGCCTCGGGAAACATGGAGCAAAACCCATCCATTGTCAAGAATAGATCATTTATAGTCACTTATGCCTAGAAAAGCCTTATTACTCGGTTTAAATGCTTTTATAATCCCATTATTGAATTTATTTTGAATTGTTTTTACATTTTTTGATTAAAACAGATTGTAATTGATTGTTTGCCTCAGGAAACATGGAGCGAAAGCCATCCATTGTCAAGAAAAGATCATTTATAGTCACTCATGCCTAGAAAAGCCTTATTACTCGGTTTAAATGCTTTTATAATCCCATTATTGAATTTATTTTGAATTTTTTTTACATTTTTTGATTAAAACAGATTGTAATTGATTGTTTGCCTCGGGAAACATGGAGCGAAAGCCGTCCATTGTCAAGAAAAGATCATTTATAGTCACTCATGCCTAGAAAAGCCTTATTACTCGGTTTAAATGCCTTTAAAATCCCATTATCGAATTTATTTTGAATTGTTTTTACATTTTTTGATTAAAACATATTGTAATTGATTGTTTGCCTCGGGAAACATGGAGCGAAAGCCATCCATTGTCAAGAAAAGATTATTTATAGTCACTCATGCCTAGAAAAGCCTTATTACTCGGTTTAAATGCCTTTATAATCCCATTATTGAATTTATTTTGAATTGTTTTTACATTTTTTGATTAAAACATATTGTAATTGATTGTTTGCCTCGGGAAACATGGAGCAAAACCCATCCATTGTCAAGAATAGATCATTTATAGTTACTTATGCCTAGAAAAGCCTTATTACTCGGTTTAAATGCTTTTATAATCCCATTATTGAATTTATTTTGAATTGTTTTTACATTTTTTGATTAAAACAGATTGTAATTGATTGTTTGCCTCGGGAAACATGGAGCGAAAGCCATCCATTGTCAAGAAAAATTATTTATAGTCACTCATGCCTAGAAAAGCCTTATTACTTAGTTTAAATGCTTTTATAATCCCATTATTGAATTTATTTTGAATTCTTTTTACATTTTTTCATTAAAACAGATTGTAATTGATTGTTTGCCTCGGGAAACATGGAGCGAAAGCCATCCATCGTCAAGAAAAGTTCATTTATAGTCACTCATGCCTAGAAAATCCTTAATATTCGTTTTAAATGCTTTTATAATCCCATAATTGAATTTAATTTGAATCTTTTTAAATTTTTTGACTAAAACAGATTCTAATTGATTGTTTCCCTCGGGAAACGTGGAGTGATAGCCATCCATTGTCAAGAAAAGATCATTTATAGTCACTCATGCCTAGAAAAGCCTTATTACTCGGTTTAAATGCCTTTATAATCCCATTATTGAAGTTATTTTGAATTGTTTTTATATTTTTTGATTAAAACAGATTGTAATTGATTGTTTGCCTTGGGAAACATGGAGCGAAAGCCATCAATCGTCAAGAAAAGTTCATTTATAGTCACTCATGCCTAGAAAAGCCTTAATACTCGCTTTAAATGCTTTTATAATCCCATAATTGAATTTAATTTGAATCTTTTTACATTTTTTGATTAAAACAGATTCTAATTGATTGTTTGCCTCGGGAAACGTGGAGTGAAAGCCATCCATTGTCAAGAAAAGATCATTTATAGTCAATCATGCCTAGAAAAGCCTTATTACTCGGTTTAAATGCTTTTATAATCCCATTATTGAATTTATTTTGAATTGTTTTTATATTTTTTGATTAAAACAGATTGTAATTGATTGTTTGCCTCGGGAAACATGGATCGAAAGCCCTCCATTGTCAAGAAAAGATCATTTATAGTCACTCATGCCTAGAAAAGCCTTATTACTCGGTTTAAATGCCTTTATAATCCCATTATTGAATTTGTTTTGAATTTTTTTTAAATTTTTTGATTAAAACATATTGTAATTGATTGTTTGCCTCGGGAAACATGGAGTAAAACCCATCCATTGTCAAGAATAGATCATTTATAGTCACTTATGCCTAGAAAAGCCTTATTACTCGGTTTAAATGCTTTTATAATCCCATTATTGAAGTTATTTTTATATGTTTTTACATTTTATGATTAAAACAGATTGTAATTGATTGTTTGCCTCGGGAAACATGGAGCGAAAGCAATTCATTGTCAAGAAAAGATCATTTATAGTCTCTCATGCCTAGAAAAGCCTTATTACTTAATTTAAATGCTTTTATAATCCCATTATTGAATTTATTTTGAATTGTTTTTACATTTTTGATTAAAACAGATTTTAATTGATTGTTTGCCTCGTGAAATATGGAGCGAAAGCCATCCATTGTCAAGAAAAGATCATTTATAGTCCCTCATGCCCAGAAAAGCCTTATTACTAGATTTAAATGCCTTTATAATCCCATTATTGAATTTATTTTGAATTGTTTTTACATTTTTTGATTAAAACAGATTGTAATTGATTGTTTGCCTCGAGAAACATGGAGCGAAAGCCATCCATTGTCAAGCAAAGATCATTTATAGCCACTCATGCCTAGAAAAGCCTTATTACTCGGTTTAAATGCCTTTATAATCCCATTATTGAATGTATTTTGAATTGTTTTTACATTTTTTGATTAAAACAGATTGTAATTGATTGTTTGCCTCGGGAAACATGGAGCGAAAGCCATCCATTGTCAAGCAAAGATCATTTATAGCCACTCATGCCTAGAAAAGCCTTATTACTCGGTTTAAATGCCTTTATAATCCCATTATTGAATGTATTTTGAATTGTTTTTACATTTTTTGATTAAAACAGATTGTAATTGTTTGTTTGCCTCGGGGAACATGGAGCGAAAGCCATCCATAGTCAAGAAAAGTTCATTTATAGTCACTTATGCCTAGCAAAGCCTTATTACTCGGTTGCAATGCCTTTATAATCCCATTATTGAATTTATTTTGAATTTTTTTTACATTTTTTGATTAAAACATAATGTAATTGATTGTTTGCCTCGGGAAACTTGGAGCGAAAGCCACCCATTGTCAAGAAAAGTTCATTTATAGTCACTTATGCCTAGCAAAGCCTTATTACTCGGTTTAAATGCCTTTATAATCCCATTATTGAATTTATTTTGAATTCTTTTTACATTTTTTCATTAAAACAGATTCTAATTGATTGTTTGCCTCGGGAAACTTGGAGCGAAAGCCCTCCATTGTCAACAAAAGATCATTTATAGTCACTCATGCTGAGAAAAGCCTTATTACTCGGTTTAAATGCCTTTATAATCCCATTATTGAATTTATTTTGAATTGTTTTTATATTTTTTGATTAAAACATATTGTAATTGATTGTTTGCCTCGGGAAACATGGAGCGAAAGCCATCCATTGTCAAGAAAAGATTATTTATAGTCACTAATGCCTAGAAAAGCCTTATTACTCGGTTTAAATGCCTTTATAATTCCATTATTGAATTTATTTTGAATTTTTTTTACATTTTTTGATTAAAACATATTGTAATTGATTGTTTACCTCGGGAAACATGGAGGGAAAGCCATCCATGGTCAAGAAAAGTTCATTTATAGTCACTCATGCCTAGAAAAGCCTTATTACTCGGTTTAAATGCCTTTATAATCCCATTATCAAATTTATTTTGAATTTTTTTTACATTTTTTGATTAAAACAGATTGTAATTGATTGTTTGCCTCGGGAAACTTGGAGCGAAAGCCATCCATTGTCAAGAAAAGATCATTTATAGTCACTCATGCCTAGAAAAGCCTTATTAGTCGGTTTAAATGCTTTTATAATCCCATTATTGAATTTATTTTGAATTGTTTTTACATTTTTTGATTAAAACAGATTGTAATTGATTGTTTGCCTCGGGAAACATGGAGCGAAAGCCATCCATTGTCAAGAAAAGATCATTTATAGTCACTCATACCTAGAAAAGCCTTATTACTCGGTTTAAATGCCTTTATAATCCCATTATTGAATTTAATTTGAATTATTTTTATATTTTTTGATTAAAACAGATTGTAATTGATTGTTTGCCTTGGGAAACATGGAGCGAAAGCCATCCATTGTCAAGAAAAGATCATTTATAGTCACTCATGCCTAGAAAAGCCTTATTACTCGGTTTAAATGCCTTTATAATCCCATTATTGAATTTATTTTGAATTTTTTTTACATTTTTTGATTAAAACATATTGTAATTGATTGTTTGCCTCGGGAAATATTGAGCGAAAGCCACCCATTGTCAAGAAAAGATCATTTATAGTCACTCAAGCCTAGAAAAGCCTTATTACTCGGTTTAAATGCCTTTATAATCCCATTATCAAATTTATTTTCAATTTTTTTTACATTTTTTGATTAAAACAGATTGTAATTGATTGTTTGCCTCGGGAAACATGGAGCGAAAGCCATCCATTGTCAAGAAAAGATCATTTATAGTCACCATGCCTAGAAAAGCCTTATTACTTGGTTTAAATGCCTTTATAATCCCATTATTGATTTTATTTTGAATTGTTTTTACATTTTTTGATTAAAACATATTGTAATTGATTGTTTGCCTTGGGAAATATTGAGCGAAAGCCATCCATTATCAAGAAAATATCATTTATAGTCACTCATGCCTAGAAAAGCCTTATTACTCGGTTTAAATGCTTTTATAATCCTATTATTGAATTTATTTTGAATTGTTTTTACATTTTTTGATTAAAACATATTGTAATTGATTGTTTGCCTCGGGAAACATGGAGCGAAAGCCATCCATTGTCAAGAAAAGATCATTTATAGTCACTCATGCCTAGGAAAGCCTTATTACTCGGTTTAAATGCCTTTATAAACCCATTATTGAATTGATTTTGAATTTTTTTTACATTTTTTGATTAAAACAGATTGTAATTGATTGTTTACCTCGGGAAACATGGAGTGAAAGCCATCCATAGTCAAGAAAAGTTCATTTATAGTCACTCATGCCTAGAAAAGCCTTATTACTCGGTTTAAATGCCTTTATAATCCCATTATTGAATTTGTTTTGAATTTTTTTAAAATTTTTTGATTAAAACATATTGTAATTGATTGTTTGCCTCGGGAAACATGGAGTAAAACCCATCCATTGTCAAGAATAGATCATTTATAGTCACTTATGCCTAGAAAAGCCTTATTACTCGGTTTCAATGCTTTTATAATCCCATTATTGAAGTTATTTTGAATTGTTTTTACATTTTATGAATAAAACAGATTGTAATTGATTGTTTGCCTCGGGAAACATGGAGCGAAAGCCATCCATTGTCAAGAAAAGATCATTTATAGTCACTCATGCCTAGAAAAGCCTTATTACTCGGTTTAAATGCCTTTATAATCCCATTATTGAATTTATTTTGAATTGTTTTTACATTTTTTGATTAAAACAGATTGTAATTGATTGTTTGCCTCGGGAAACATGGAGCGAAAGCCATCCATTGTCAAGAAAAGATCATTTATAGTCACTCATGCCTAGAAAAGCCTTATTACTCAGTTTAAATGCCTTTATAATCTCATTATTGAATTTATTTTGAATTGTTTTTACATTTTTTGATTAAAACATATTGTAATTGATTGTTTGCCTCGGGAAACATGGAGCGAAAGCCATCCATTGTCAAGAAAAGATTATTTATAGTCACTCATTCCTAGAAAAGCCTTATTACTCGGTTTAAATGCTTTTATAATCCCATTATTGAATTTATTTTGAATTGTTTTTACATTTTTTGATTAAAACAGATTGTAATTGATTGTTTGCCTCGGGAAACATGGAGCGAAAGCAATCCATTGTGAAGAAAAGATCATTTATAGTCACTCATGCCTAGAAAAGCCTTATTACTCGGTTTAAATGCTTTTATAATCCCATTATTGAATTTATTTTGAATTGTTTTTATATTTTTTGATTAAAACATATTGTAATTGATTGTTTGCCGTGGGAAACATGGAGCGAAAGCCATCCACTGTCAAGAAAAGATCATTTATAGTCACTCATGCCTAGAAAAGCCTTATTACTCGGTTTAAATGCCTTTATAATCCCATTATTGAATTTATTTTGAATTTTTTTTACATTTTTTGATTAAAACAGATTGTAATTGATTGTTTACCTCGGGAAACGTGGAGCGAAAGCCATCCATGGTCAAGAAAAGTTCATTTATAGTCACTCATGCCTAGAAAAGCCTTATTACTCGATTTAAATGCCTTTATAATCCCATTATCAAATTTATTTTGAATTTTTTTTATATTTTTTGATTAAAACAGATTGTAATTGATTGTTTGCCTCGGGAAACTTGGAGCTAAAGCCATCCATTGTCAAGAAAAGATCATTTATAGTCACTCATGCCTAGAAAAGCCTTATTAGTCGGTTTAAATGCTTTTATAATCCCATTATTGAATTTATTTTGAATTGTTTTTACATTTTTTGATTAAAACAGATTGTAATTGATTGTTTGCCTCGGGAAACATGGAGCGAAAGCCATCCATTGTCAAGAAAAGATCATTTATAGTCACTCATACCTAGAAAAGCCTTATTACTCGGTTTAAATGCCTTTATAATCCCATTATTGAATTTATTTTGAATTATTTTTACATTTTTTGATTAAAACAGATTGTAATTGATTGTTTGCCTTGGGAAACATGGAGCGAAAGCCATCCATTGTCAAGAAAAGATCATTTATAGTCGCTCATGCCTAGAAAAGCCTTATTACTCGGTTTAAATGCCTTTATAATCCCATTATTGAATTTATTTTGAATTTTTTTTACATTTTTTGATTAAAACATATTGTAATTGATTGTTTGCCTCGGGAAATATTGAGCGAAAGCCACCCATTGTCAAGAAAAGATCATTTATAGTCACTCAAGCCTAGAAAAGCCTTATTACTCGGTTTAAATGCCTTTATAATCCCATTATCAAATTTATTTTGAATTTTTTTTACATTTTTTGATTAAAACAGATTGTAATTGATTGTTTGCCTCGGGAAACATGGAGCGAAAGTCATCCATTGTCAAGAAAAGATCATTTATAGTCACCATGCCTAGAAAAGCCTTATTACTTGGTTTAAATGCCTTTATAATCCCATTATTGATTTTATTTTGAATTGTTTTTACATTTTTTGATTAAAACATATTGTAATTGATTGTTTGCCTTGGGAAATATTGAGCGAAAGCCATCCATTGTCAAGAAAAGATCATTTATAGTCACTCATGCCTAGAAAAGCCTTATTACTCGGTTTAAATGCTTTTATAATCCCATTATTGAATTTATTTTGAATTGTTTTTACATTTTTTGATTAAAACAGATTGTAATTGATTGTTTGCCTCGGGAAACATGGAGCGAAAGCCATCCATTGTCAAGAAAAGATCATTTATAGTCACTCATGCCTAGGAAAGCCTTATTACTCGGTTTAAATGCCTTTATAATCCCATTATTGAATTTATTTTGAATTTTTTTTACATTTTTTGATTAAAACAGATTGTAATTGATTGTTTACCTCGGCAAACATGGAGTGAAAGCCATCCATAGTCAAAAAAAGTTCATTTATAGTCACTCATGCCTAGAAAAGCCTTATTACTCGGTTTAAATGCCTTTATAATCCCATTATTGAATTTGTTTTGAATTTTTTTTAAATTTTTTGATTAAAACATATTGTAATTGATTGTTTGCCTCGGGAAACATGGAGTAAAACCCATCCATTGTCAAGAATAGATCATTTATAGTCACTTATGCCTAGAAAAGCCTTATTACTCGGTTTGAATGCTTTTATAATCCCATTATTGAAGTTATTTTGAATTGATTTTACATTTTTTGATTAAAACAGATTGTAATTGATTGTTTGCCTCGGGAAACATGGAGCGAAAGCCATCCATTGTCAAGAAAAGATCATTTATAGTCCCTCATGCCTAGAAAAGCCTTATTACTCGGTTTAAATGCCTTTATAATCCCATTATTGAATTTATTTTGAATTGTTTTTACATTTTTTGATTAAAACAGATTGTAATTGATTGTTTGCCTCGGGAAACATGGAGCGAAAGCCATCCATTGTCAAGAAAAGATCATTTATAGCCACTCATGCCTAGAAAAGCCTTATTACTCAGTTTAAATGCCTTTATAATCCCATTATTGAATGTATTTTGAATTGTTTTGACATTTTTTGACTAAAACAGATTGTAATTGATTGTTTGCCTTGGGAAACATGGAGCGAAAACCATCAATTGTCAAGACAAGATCATTTATAGTCACTCATGCCTAGAAAAGCCTTATTACTCAGTTTAAATGCCTTTATAATCCCATTATTGAATTTATTTTGAATTGTTTTTAAATTTTTTGATTAAAACAGATTGTAATTGATTGTTTGCCTCGGGAAACATGGAGCGAAAGCCATCCATTGTCAAGAAAAGATCATTTATAGCCACTCATACCTAGAAAAGCCTTATTACTCGGTTTAAATGCCTTAATAATCCCATTATTGAATTTATTTTGAATTTTTTTTACATTTTTTGATTAAAACAGATTGTAATTGATTGTTTACCTCGGGAAACATGGAGTGAAAGCCATCCATAGTCAAGAAAAGTTCATTTATAGTCACTCATGCCTAGAAAAGCCTTATTAGTCGGTTTAAATGCTTTTATAATCCCATTATTGAATTTATTTTGAATTGTTTTTACATTTTTTGATTAAAACAGATTGTAATTGATTGTTTGCCTCGGGAAACATGGAGCGAAAGCCATCCATTGTCAAGAAAAGATCATTTATAGTCACTCATACCTAGAAAAGCCTTATTACTCGGTTTAAATGCCTTTATAATCCCATTATTGAATTTATTTTGAATTATTTTTACATTTTTTGATTAAAACAGATTGTAATTGATTGTTTGCCTTGGGAAACATGGAGCGAAAGCCATCCATTGTCAAGAAAAGATCATTTATAGTCACTCATGCCTAGAAAAGCCTTATTACTCGGTTTAAATGCCTTTATAATCCCATTATTGAATTTATTTTGAATTTTTTTTACATTTTTTGATTAAAACATATTGTAATTATTTGTTTGCCTCAGGAAACATGGAGCAAAACCCATCCATTGTCAAGAATAGATCATTTATAGTCACTTATGCCTAAAAAAGCCTTATTACTCGGTTTAAATGCCTTTATAATCCCATTATTGAATTTATTTTGAATTGTTTTTACATTTTTTGATTAAAACATATTGTAATTGATTGTTTGCCTTGGGAAATATTGGGCGAAAGCCATCCATTGTCAAGAAAAGATCATTTATAGTCACTCATGCCTAGAAAAGCCTTATTACTCGGTTTAAATGCCTTTATAATCCCATTATTGAATTTATTTTGAATTGTTTTTACATTTTTTGATTAAAACAGATTGTAATTGATTGTTTGCCTCGGGAGACATGGAGCGAAAGCCATCCATTGTCAAGAAAAGATCATTTATAGTCACTCATGCCTAGAAAAGCCTTATTACTCAGTGTAAATGCCTTTATAATCCCATTATTGAATTTATTTTGAATTGTTTTTACATTTTTTGATTAAAACATATTGTAATTGATTGTTTGCCTCGGGAAACATGGAGCGAAAGCCATCCATTGTCAAGAAAAGATTATTTATAGTCACTCATTCCTAGAAAAGCCTTATTACTCGGTTTAAATGCCTTTATAATCCCATTATCGAATTTATTTTGAATTGTTTTTACATTTTTTGATTAAAACAGATTGTAATTGATTGTTTGCCTTGGGAAATATTGAGCGAAAGCCATCCATTGTCAAGAAAAGATCATTTATAGTCACTCATGCCTAGAAAAGCCTTATTACTCAGTTTAAATGCCTTTATAATCCCATTATTGAATTTATTTTGAATTGTTTTTACATTTTTTGATTAAAACATATTGTAATTGATTGTTTGCCTCGGGAAACATGGAGCGAAAGCCATCCATTCTCAAGAAAAGATCATTTATAGTCACTCATGCCTAAAAAAGCCTTATTACTCGGTTTAAATGCTTTTATAATCCCATTATTGAATTTATTTTGAATTGTTTTTACATTTTTTGATTAAAACATATTGTAATTGATTGTTTGCCTCGGGAAACATGGAGCGAAAGCCATCCATTGTCAAGAAAAGATTATTTATAGTCACTCATGCCTAGAAAAGCCTTATTACTCGGTTTAAATGCCTTTATAATCCCATTATCGAATTTATTTTGAATTGTTTTTACATTTTTTGATTAAAACATATTGTAATTGATTGTTTGCCTCGGGAAACATGGAGCGAAAGCCATCCATTGTCAAGAATAGATCATTTATAGTCACTCATGCCTAGAAAAGCCTTATTACTCGGTTTAAATGCCTTTATAATCCCATTATCGAATTTATTTTGAATTGTTTTTACATTTTTTTATTAAAACATATTGTAATTGATTGTTTGCCTCGGGAAACATGGAGCAAAACCCATCCATTGTCAAGAATAGATCATTTATAGTCACTTATGCCTAGAAAAGCCTTATTACTCGGTTTAAATGCTTTTATAATCCCATTATTGAATTTATTTTGAATTGTTTTTACATTTTTTGATTAAAACATATTGTAATTGATTGTTTGCCTCGGGAAACATGGAGCGAAAGCCATCCATTGTCAAGAATAGATCATTTATAGTCACTCATGCCTAGAAAAGCCTTATTACTCGGTTTAAATGCCTTTATAATCCCATTATTGAATTTATTTTGAATTGTTTTTACATTTTTTGATTAAAACAGATTGTAATTGATTGTTTGCCTCGGGAAATATGGAGCAAAACCGATCCATTGTCAAGAATAGATCATTTATAGTCCCTCATGCCTAGAAAAGCCTTATTACTCGGTTTAAATGCCTTTATAATCCCATTATTGAATTTATTTTGAATTGTTTTAATATTTTTTGATTAAAACAGATTGTAATTGATTGTTTGCCGTGGGAAACATGGAGCGAAAGCCATCCACTGTCAAGAAAAGATCATTTATAGTCACTCATGCCTAGAAAAGCCTTATTACTCGGTTTAAATGCCTTTATAATCCCATTATTGAATTTATTTTGAATTGTTTTTACATTTTTTGATTAAAACAGATTGTAATTGATTGTTTGCCTCGGGAAACATGGAGCGAAAGCCATCCATTGTCAAGAAAAGATCATTTATAGCCACTCATGCCTAGAAAAGCCTTATTACTCGGTTTAAATGCCTTTATAATCCCATTATTGAATGTATTTTGAATTGTTTTTACATTTTTTTATTAAAACAGATTGTAATTGATTGTTTGCCTCGGGAAACATGGAGCGAAAACCATCCATTGTCAAGAAAATATCAGTTATAGTCACTCATGCCTAGAAAAGCCTTATTACTCGGTTTAAATGCCTTTATAATCCCATTATTGAATTTATTTTGAATTTTTTTTACATTTTTTGATTAAAACAGATTATAATTGATTGTTTACCTCGGGAAACATGGAGCGAAAGCCATCCATAGTCAAGAAAAGTTCATTTATAGTCACTTATGCCTAGGAAAGCCTTATTACTCGGTTTAAATGCCTTTATAATCCCATTATTGAATTTATTTTGAATTTTTTTTACATTTTTTGATTAAAACAGATTGTAATTGATTGTTTACCTCGGGAAACATGGAGCGAAAGCCTTCCATGGTCAAGAAAAGTTCATTTATAGTCACTCATGCCCAGAAAAGCCTTATTACTCGGTTTAAATGCCTTTATAATCCCATTATCAAATTTATTTTGAATTTTTTTTACATTTTTTGATTAAAACAGATTGTAATTGATTGTTTGCCGCGGGAAACTTGGAGCTAAAGCCATCCATTGTCAAGAAAAGATCATTTATAGTCACTCATGCCTAGAAAAGCCTTATTAGTCGGTTTAAATGCTTTTATAATCCCATTATTGAATTTATTTTGAATTGTTTTTACATTTTCTGATTAAAACAGATTGTAATTGATTGTTTGCTTCGGGAAACATGGAGCGAAAGCCATCCATTGTCAAGAAAAGATCATTTATAGTCACTCATGCCTAGAAAAGCCTTATTACAAGGTTTAAATGCCTTTATAATCCCATTATTGAATTTATTTTGAATTTTTTTTACATTTTTTGATTAAAACAGATTGTAATTGTTTGTTTGCCTCGGGAAACATGGAGCAAAACCCATCCATTGTCAAGAATAGATCATTTCTAGTCACTTATGCCTAAAAAAGCCTTATTACTCGGTTTAAATGCCTTTATAATCCCATTATTGAATTTATTTTGAATTTTTTTTACATTTTTTGATTAAAACATATTTTAATTGATTGTTTGCCTCGGGAAATATGGAGCGAAAGCCATCCATTGTCAAGAAAAGATCATTTATAGTCACTCATGCCTAGAAAAGCCTTATTACTCGGTTTAAATGCCTTTATAATCCCATTATTGAATTTATTTTGAATTGTTTTCACATTTTTTGATTAAAACAGATTGTAATTGATTGTTTACCTCGGGAAACATGGAGCGAAAGCCATCCATTGTCAAGAATAGATCATTTATAGTCACTTATGCCTAGAAAAGCCTTATTACTCAGTTTAAATGCCTTTATAATCCCATTATTGAATTTATTTTGAATTGTTTTTACATTTTTTGATTAAAACATATTGTAATTGATTGTTTGCCTCGGGAAACATGGAGCGAAAGCCATCCATTGTCAAGAAAAGATTATTTATAGTCACTCATGCCTAGAAAAGCCTTATTACTCGGTTTAAATGCCTTTATAATCCCATTATCGAATTTATTTTGAATTGTTTTTACATTTTTTGATTAAAACATATTGTAATTGATTGTTTGCCTCGGGAAACATGGAGCAAAACCCATCCATTGTCAAGAATAGATCATTTATAGTCACTTATGCCTAGAAAAGCCTTATTACTCGGTTTAAATGCTCTTATAATCCCATTATTGAATTTATTTTGAATTGTTTTTACATTTTTTGATTAAAACAGATTGTAATTGATTGTTTGCCTCGGGAAACATGGAGCGAAAGCCATCCATTGTCAAGAAAAGATCATTTATAGTCACTCATGCCTAGAAAAGCCTTATTAGTCGGTTTAAATGCTTTTATAATCCCATTATTGAATTTATTTTGAATTGTTTTTACATTTTTTCATTAAAACATATTGTAATTGATTGTTTGCCTCGGGAAACATGGAGTAAAACCCATCCATTGTCAAGAATAGATCATTTATAGTCACTTATGCCTAGAAAAGCCTTATTACTCGGTTTAAATGCTTTTATAATCCCATTATTGAATTTATTTTGAATTCTTTTTACATTTTTTCATTAAAACAGATTCTAATTGATTGTTTGCCTCGGGAAACTTGGAGCGAAAGCCCTCCATTGTCAACAAAAGATCATTTATAGTCACTCATGCTGAGAAAAGCCTTATTACTCGGTTTAAATGCCTTTATAATCCCATTATTGAATTTATTTTGAATTGTTTTTATATTTTTTGATTAAAACATATTGTAATTGATTGTTTGCCTCGGGAAACATGGAGCGAAAGCCATCCATTGTCAAGAAAAGATCATTTATAGTCACTCATGCCTAGAAAAGCCTTATTACTCAGTTTAAATGCCTTTATAATCCCATTATTGAATTTATTTTGAATTGTTTTTACATTTTTTGATTAAAACAGATTGTAATTGATTGTTTGCCTCGGGAAACATGGAGCGAAAGCCATCCATAGTCAAGAAAAGTTCATTTATAGTCACTTATGCCTAGCAAAGCCTTATTACTCGGTTTCAATGCCTTTATAATCCCATTATTGAATTTATTTTGAATTTTTTTTACATTTTTTGATTAAAACATAATGTAATTGATTGTTTGCCTCGGGAAACTTGGAGCGAAAGCCACCCATTGTCAAGAAAAGTTCATTTATAGTCACTTATGCCTAGCAAAGCCTTATTACTCGGTTTAAATGCCTTTATAATCCCATTATTGAATTTATTTTGAATTCTTTTTACATTTTTTCATTAAAACAGATTCTAATTGATTGTTTGCCTCGGGAAACTTGGAGCGAAAGCCCTCCATTGTCAACAAAAGATCATTTATAGTCACTCATGCTGAGAAAAGCCTTATTACTCGGTTTAAATGCCTTTATAATCCCATTATTGAATTTATTTTGAATTGTTTTTATATTTTTTGATTAAAACATATTGTAATTGATTGTTTGCCTCGGGAAACATGGAGCGAAAGCCATCCATTGTCAAGAAAAGATTATTTATAGTCACTAATGCCTAGAAAAGCCTTATTACTCGGTTTAAATGCCTTTATAATCCCATTATTGAATTTATTTTGAATTTTTTTTATATTTTTTGATTAAAACATATTGTAATTGATTGTTTACCTCGGGAAACATGGAGGGAAAGCCATCCATGGTCAAGAAAAGTTCATTTATAGTCACTCATGCCTAGAAAAGCCTTATTACTCGGTTTAAATGCCTTTATAATCCCATTATCAAATTTATTTTGAATTTTTTTTACATTTTTTGATTAAAACAGATTGTAATTGATTGTTTGCCTCGGGAAACTTGGAGCGAAAGCCATCCATTGTCAAGAAAAGATCATTTATAGTCACTCATGCCTAGAAAAGCCTTATTAGTCGGTTTAAATGCTTTTATAATCCCATTATTGAATTTATTTTGAATTGTTTTTACATTTTTTGATTAAAACAGATTGTAATTGATTGTTTGTCTCGGGAAACATGGAGCGAAAGCCATCCATTGTCAAGAAAAGATCATTTATAGTCACTCATACCTAGAAAAGCCTTATTACTCGGTTTAAATGCCTTTATAATCCAATTATTGAATTTATTTTGAATTATTTTTACATTTTTTGATTAAAACAGATTGTAATTGATTGTTTGCCTTGGGAAACATGGAGCGAAAGCCATCCATTGTCAAGAAAAGATCATTTATAGTCACTCATGCCTAGAAAAGCCTTATTACTCGGTTTAAATGCCTTTATAATCCCATTATTGAATTTATTTTGAATTTTTTTTAAATTTTTTGATTAAAACATATTGTAATTGATTGTTTGCCTCGGGAAATATTGAGCGAAAGCCACCCATTGTCAAGAAAAGATCATTTATAGTCACTCAAGCCTAGAAAAGCCTTATTACTCGGTTTAAATGCCTTTATAATCCCATTATCAAATTTATTTTCAATTTTTTTTATATTTTTTGATTAAAACAGATTGTAATTGATTGTTTGCCTCGGGAAACATGGAGCGAAAGCCATCCATTGTCAAGAAAAGATCATTTATAGTCACCATGCCTAGAAAAGCCTTATTACTTGGTTTAAATGCCTTTATAATCCCATTATTGATTTTATTTTGAATTGTTTTTACATTTTTTGATTAAAACATATTGTAATTGATTGTTTGCCTTGGGAAATATTGAGCGAAAGCCATCCATTATCAAGAAAATATCATTTATAGTCACTCATGCCTAGAAAAGCCTTATTACTCGGTTTAAATGCTTTTATAATCCCATTATTGAATTTATTTTGAATTGTTTTTACATTTTTTGATTAAAACATATTGTAATTGATTGTTTGCCTCGGGAAACATGGAGCGAAAGCCATCCATTGTCAAGAAAAGATCATTTATAGTCACTCATGCCTAGGAAAGCCTTATTACTCGGTTTAAATGCCTTTATAATCCCATTATTGAATTGATTTTGAATTTTTTTTACATTTTTTGATTAAAACAGATTGTAATTGATTGTTTACCTCGGGAAACATGGAGTGAAAGCCATCCATAGTCAAGAAAAGTTCATTTATAGTCACTCATGCCTAGAAAAGCCTTATTACTCGGTTTAAATGCCTTTATAATCCCATTATTGAATTTGTTTTGAATTTTTTTAAAATTTTTTGATTAAAACATATTGTAATTGATTGTTTGCCTCGGGAAACATGGAGTAAAACCCATCCATTGTCAAGAATAGATCATTTATAGTCACTTATGCCTAGAAAAGCCTTATTACTCGGTTTAAATGCTTTTATAATCCCATTATTGAAGTTATTTTGAATTGTTTTTACATTTTATGAATAAAACAGATTGTAATTGATTGTTTGCCTCGGGAAACATGGAGCGAAAGCCATCCACTGTCAAGAAAAGATCATTTATAGTCACTCATGCCTAGAAAAGCCTTATTACTCGGTTTAAATGCCTTTATAATCCCATTATTGAATTTATTTTGAATTGTTTTTACATTTTTTGATTAAAACAGATTGTAATTGATTGTTTGCCTCGGGAAACATGGAGCGAAAGCCATCCATTGTCAAGAAAAGATCATTTATAGTCACTCATGCCTAGAAAAGCCTTATTACTCAGTTTAAATGCCTTTATAATCTCATTATTGAATTTATTTTGAATTGTTTTTACATTTTTTGATTAAAACAGATTGTAATTGATTGTTTGCCTCGGGAAACATGGAGCGAAAGCCATCCATTGTCAAGAAAAGATTATTTATAGTCACTCATTCCTAGAAAAGCCTTATTACTCGGTTTAAATGCTTTTATAATCCCATTATTGAATTTATTTTGAATTGTTTTTACATTTTTTGATTAAAACAGATTGTAATTGATTGTTTGCCTCGGGAAACATGGAGCGAAAGCAATCCATTGTGAAGAAAAGATCATTTATAGTCACTCATGCCTAGAAAAGCCTTATTACTCGGTTTAAATGCTTTTATAATCCCATTATTGAATTTATTTTGAATTGTTTTTATATTTTTTGATTAAAACATATTGTAATTGAATGTTTGCCGTGGGAAACATGGAGCGAAAGCCATCCACTGTCAAGAAAAGATCATTTATAGTCACTCATGCCTAGAAAAGCCTTATTACTCGGTTTAAATGCCTTTATAATCCCATTATTGAATTTATTTTGAATTTTTTTTACATTTTTTGATTAAAACAGATTGTAATTGATTGTTTACCTCGGGAAACATGGAGCGAAAGCCATCCATGGTCAAGAAAAGTTCATTTATAGTCACTCATGCCTAGAAAAGCCTTATTACTCGATTTAAATGCCTTTATAATCCCATTATCAAATTTATTTTGAATTTTTTTTATATTTTTTGATTAAAACAGATTGTAATTGATTGTTTGCCTCGGGAAACTTGGAGCTAAAGCCATCCATTGTCAAGAAAAGATCATTTATAGTCACTCATGCCTAGAAAAGCCTTATTAGTCGGTTTAAATGCTTTTATAATCCCATTATTGAATTTATTTTGAATTGTTTTTACATTTTTTGATTAAAACAGATTGTAATTGATTGTTTGCCTCGGGAAACATGGAGCGAAAGCCATCCATTGTCAAGAAAAGATCATTTATAGTCACTCATACCTAGAAAAGCCTTATTACTCGGTTTAAATGCCTTTATAATCCCATTATTGAATTTATTTTGAATTATTTTTACATTTTTTGATTAAAACAGATTGTAATTGATTGTTTGCCTTGGGAAACATGGAGCGAAAGCCATCCATTGTCAAGAAAAGATCATTTATAGTCGCTCATGCCTAGAAAAGCCTTATTACTCGGTTTAAATGCCTTTATAATCCCATTATTGAATTTATTTTGAATTTTTTTTACATTTTTTGATTAAAACATATTGTAATTGATTGTTTGCCTCGGGAAATATTGAGCGAAAGCCACCCATTGTCAAGAAAAGATCATTTATAGTCACTCAAGCCTAGAAAAGCCTTATTACTCGGTTTAAATGCCTTTATAATCCCATTATCAAATTTATTTTGAATTTTTTTTACATTTTTTGATTAAAACAGATTGTAATTGATTGTTTGCCTCGGGAAACATGGAGCGAAAGTCATCCATTGTCAAGAAAAGATCATTTATAGTCACCATGCCTAGAAAAGCCTTATTACTTGGTTTAAATGCCTTTATAATCCCATTATTGATTTTATTTTGAATTGTTTTTACATTTTTTGATTAAAACATATTGTAATTGATTGTTTGCCTTGGGAAATATTGAGCGAAAGCCATCCATTGTCAAGAAAAGATCATTTATAGTCACTCATGCCTAGAAAAGCCTTATTACTCGGTTTAAATGCTTTTATAATCCCATTATTGAATTTATTTTGAATTGTTTTTACATTTTTTGATTAAAACACATTGTAATTGATTGTTTGCCTCGGGAAACATGGAGCGAAAGCCATCCATTGTCAAGAAAAGATCATTTATAGTCACTCATGCCTAGGAAAGCCTTATTACTCGGTTTAAATGCCTTTATAATCCCATTATTGAATTTATTTTGAATTTTTTTTACATTTTTTGATTAAAACAGATTGTAATTGATTGTTTACCTCGGCAAACATGGAGTGAAAGCCATCCATAGTCAAAAAAAGTTCATTTATAGTCACTCATGCCTAGAAAAGCCTTATTACTCGGTTTAAATGCCTTTATAATCCCATTATTGAATTTGTTTTGAATTTTTTTTAAATTTTTTGATTAAAACATATTGTAATTGATTGTTTGCCTCGGGAAACATGGAGTAAAACCCATCCATTGTCAAGAATAGATCATTTATAGTCACTTATGCCTAGAAAAGCCTTATTACTCGGTTTAAATGCTTTTATAATCCCATTATTGAAGTTATTTTGAATTGTTTTTACATTTTTTGATTAAAACAGATTGTAATTGATTGTTTGCCTCGGGAAACATGGAGCGAAAGCCATCCATTGTCAAGAAAAGATCATATATAGTCCCTCATGCCTAGAAAAGCCTTATTACTCGGTTTAAATGCCTTTATAATCCCATTATTGAATTTATTTTGAATTGTTTTTACATTTTTTGATTAAAACAGATTGTAATTGATTGTTTGCCTCGGGAAACATGGAGCGAAAGCCATCCATTGTCAAGAAAAGATCATTTATAGCCACTCATGCCTAGAAAAGCCTTATTACTCAGTTTAAATGCCTTTATAATCCCATTATTGAAAGTATTTTGAATTGTTTTGACATTTTTTGACTAAAACAGATTGTAATTGATTGTTTGCCTTGGGAAACATGGAGCGAAAACCATCAATTGTCAAGACAAGATCATTTATAGTCACTCATGCCTAGAAAAGCCTTATTACTCAGTTTAAATGCCTTTATAATCCCATTATTGAATTTATTTTGAATTGTTTTTAAATTTTTTGATTAAAACAGATTGTAATTGATTGTTTGCCTCGGGAAACATGGAGTGAAAGCCATCCATTGTCAAGAAAAGATCATTTATAGCCACTCATACCTAGAAAAGCCTTATTACTCGGTTTAAATGCCTTAATAATCCCATTATTGAATTTATTTTGAATTTTTTTTACATTTTTTGATTAAAACAGATTGTAATTGATTGTTTACCTCGGGAAACATGGAGTGAAAGCCATCCATAGTCAAGAAAAGTTCATTTATAGTCACTCATGCCTAGAAAAGCCTTATTAGTCGGTTTAAATGCTTTTATAATCCCATTATTGAATTTATTTTGAATTGTTTTTACATTTTTTGATTAAAACAGATTGTAATTGATTGTTTGCCTCGGGAAACATGGAGCGAAAGCCATCCATTGTCAAGAAAAGATCATTTATAGTCACTCATACCTAGAAAAGCCTTATTACTCGGTTTAAATGCCTTTATAATCCCATTATTGAATTTATTTTGAATTATTTTTACATTTTTTGATTAAAACAGATTGTAATTGATTGTTTGCCTTGGGAAACATAGAGCGAAAGCCATCCATTGTCAAGAAAAGATCATTTATAGTCACTCATGCCTAGAAAAGCCTTATTACTCGGTTTAAATGCCTTTATAATCCCATTATTGAATTTATTTTGAATTTTTTTTACATTTTTTGATTAAAACATATTGTAATTATTTGTTTGCCTCAGGAAACATGGAGCAAAACCCATCCATTGTCAAGAATAGATCATTTATAGTCACTTATGCCTAAAAAAGCCTTATTACTCGGTTTAAATGCCTTTATAATCCCATTATTGAATTTATTTTGAATTGTTTTTACATTTTTTGATTAAAACATATTGTAATTGATTGTTTGCCTTGGGAAATATTGAGCGAAAGCCATCCATTGTCAAGAAAAGATCATTTATAGTCACTCATGCCTAGAAAAGCCTTATTACTCGGTTTAAATGCCTTTATAATCCCATTATTGAATTTATTTTGAATTGTTTTTACATTTTTTGATTAAAACATATTGTAATTGATTGTTTGCCTCGGGAGACATGGAGCGAAAGCCATCCATTGTCAAGAAAAGATCATTTATATTCACTCATGCCTAGAAAAGCCTTATTACTCAGTGTAAATGCCTTTATAATCCCATTATTGAATTTATTTTGAATTGTTTTTACATTTTTTGATTAAAACATATTGTAATTGATTGTTTGCCTTGGGAAATATTGAGCGAAAGCCATCCATTGTCAAGAAAAGATCATTTATAGTCACTCATGCCTAGAAAAGCCTTATTACTCAGTTTAAATGCCTTTATAATCCCATTATTGAATTTATTTTGAATTGTTTTTACATTTTTTGATTAAAACATATTGTAATTGATTGTTTGCCTCGGGAAACATGGAGCGAAAGCCATCCATTGTCAAGAAAAGATCATTTATAGTCACTCATGCCTAGAAAAGCCTTATTACTCGGTTTAAATGCTTTTATAATCCCATTATTGAATTTATTTTGAATTGTTTTTACATTTTTTGATTAAAACAGATTGTAATTGATTGTTTGCCTCGGGAAACATGGAGCGAAAGCCATCCATTGTCAAGAATAGATCATTTATAGTCACTCATGCCTAGAAAAGCCTTATTACTCGGTTTAAATGCCTTTATAATCCCATTATCGAATTTATTTTGAATTGTTTTTACATTTTTTTATTAAAACATATTGTAATTGATTGTTTGCCTCGGGAAACATGGAGCAAAACCCATCCATTGTCAAGAATAGATCATTTATAGTCACTTATGCCTAGAAAAGCCTTATTACTCGGTTTAAATGCTTTTATAATCCCATTATTGAATTTATTTTGAATTGTTTTTACATTTTTTGATTAAAACATATTGTAATTGATTGTTTGCCTCGGGAAACATGGAGCGAAAGCCATCCATTGTCAAGAATAGATCATTTATAGTCACTCATGCCTAGAAAAGCCTTATTACTCGGTTTAAATGCCTTTATAATCCCATTATTGAATTTATTTTGAATTGTTTTTACATTTTTTGATTAAAACAGATTGTAATTGATTGTTTGCCTCGGGAAATATGGAGCAAAACCGATCCATTGTCAAGAATAGATCATTTATAGTCCCTCATGCCTAGAAAAGCCTTATTACTCGGTTTAAATGCCTTTATAATCCCATTATTGAATTTATTTTGAATTGTTTTTACATTTTTTGATTAAAACAGATTGTAATTGATTGTTTGCCTCGGGAAACATGGAGCGAAAGCCATCCATTGTCAAGAAAAGATCATTTATAGCCACTCATGCCTAGAAAAGCCTTATTACTCGGTTTAAATGCCTTTATAATCCCATTATTGAATGTATTTTGAATTGTTTTTACATTTTTTTATTAAAACAGATTGTAATTGATTGTTTGCCTCGGGAAACATGGAGCGAAAACCATCCATTGTCAAGAAAATATCAGTTATAGTCACTCATGCCTAGAAAAGCCTTATTACTCGGTTTAAATGCCTTTATAATCCCATTATTGAATTTATTTTGAATTTTTTTTACATTTTTTGATTAAAACAGATTATAATTGATTGTTTACCTCGGGAAACATAGAGCGAAAGCCATCCATAGTCAAGAAAAGTTCATTTATAGTCACTTATGCCTAGGAAAGCCTTATTACTCGGTTTAAATGCCTTTATAATCCCATTATTGAATTTATTTTGAATTTTTTTTACATTTTTTGATTAAAACATAATGTAATTGATTGTTTGCCTCGGGAAACTTGGAGCGAAAGCCACCCATTGTCAAGAAAAGTTCATTTATAGTCACTTATACCTAGGAAAGCCTTATTACTCGGTTTAAATGCCTTTATAATCCCATTATTGAATTTATTTTGAATTTTTTTTACATTTTTTGATTAAAACATAATGTAATTGATTGTTTGCCTCGGGAAACTTGGAGCGAAAGCCACCCATTGTCAAGAAAAGTTCATTTATAGTCACTTATGCCTAGCAAAGCCTTATTACTCGGTTTAAATGCCTTTATAATCCCATTATTGAATTTATTTTGAATTGTTTTTATATTTTTTGATTAAAACAGATTGTAATTGATTGTTTGCCGTGGGAAACATGGAGCGAAAGCCATCCACTGTCAAGAAAAGATCATTTATAGTCACTCATGCCTAGAAAAGCCTTATTACTCGGTTTAAATGCCTTTATAATCCCATTATTGAATTTATTTTGAATTTTTTTTACATTTTTTGATTAAAACAGATTGTAATTGATTGTTTACCTCGGGAAACATGGAGCGAAAGCCTTCCATGGTCAAGAAAAGTTCATTTATAGTCACTCATGCCCAGAAAAGCCTTATTACTCGGTTTAAATGCCTTTATAATCCCATTATCAAATTTATTTTGAATTTTTTTTACATTTTTTGATTAAAACAGATTGTAATTGATTGTTTGCCGCGGGAAACTTGGAGCTAAAGCCATCCATTGTCAAGAAAAGATCATTTATAGTCACTCATGCCTAGAAAAGCCTTATTAGTCGGTTTAAATGCTTTTATAATCCCATTATTGAATTTATTTTGAATTGTTTTTACATTTTCTGATTAAAACAGATTGTAATTGATTGTTTGCTTCGGGAAACGTGGAGCGAAAGCCATCCATTGTCAAGAAAAGATCATTTATAGTCACTCATGCCTAGAAAAGCCTTATTACAAGGTTTAAATGCCTTTATAATCCCATTATTGAATTTATTTTGAATTTTTTTTACATTTTTTGATTAAAACAGATTGTAATTGTTTGTTTGCCTCGGGAAACATGGAGCAAAACCCATCCATTGTCAAGAATAGATCATTTCTAGTCACTTATGCCTAAAAAAGCCTTATTACTCGGTTTAAATGCCTTTATAATCCCATTATTGAATTTATTTTGAATTTTTTTTACATTTTTTGATTAAAACATATTTTAATTGATTGTTTGCCTCGGGAAATATGGAGCGAAAGCCATCCATTGTCAAGAAAAGATCATTTATAGTCACTCATGCCTAGAAAAGCCTTATTACTCGGTTTAAATGCCTTTATAATCCCATTATTGAATTTATTTTGAATTGTTTTCACATTTTTTGATTAAAACAGATTGTAATTGATTGTTTACCTCGGGAAACATGGAGCGAAAGCCATCCATTGTCAAGAAAAGATCATTTATAGTCACTCATGCCTAGAAAAGCCTTATTACTCTGTTTATATGCCTTTATAATCCCATTATTGAATTTATTTTGAATTGTTTTTACATTTTTTGATTAAAACATATTGTAATTGATTGTTTGCCTCGGGAAACATGGAGCGAAAGCATCCATTGTCAAGAAAAGATTATTTATAGTCACTCATGCCTAGAAAAGCCTTATTACTCGGTTTAAATGCCTTTATAATCCCATTATCGAATTTATTTTGAATTGTTTTTACATTTTTTGATTAAAACATATTGTAATTGATTGTTTGCCTCGGGAAACATGGAGCAAAACCCATCCATTGTCAAGAATAGATCATTTATAGTCACTCATGCCTAGAAAAGCCTTATTACTCAGTTTAAATGCCTTTATAATCCCATTATTGAATTTATTTTGAATTGTTTTTACATTTTTTGATTAAAACATATTGTAATTGATTGTTTGCCTCGGGAAACATGGAGCGAAAGCCATCCATTGTCAAGAAAAGATTATTTATAGTCACTCATGCCTAGAAAAGCCTTATTACTCGGTTTAAATGCCTTTATAATCCCATTATCGAATTTATTTTGAATTGTTTTTACATTTTTTGATTAAAACATATTGTAATTGATTGTTTGCCTCGGGAAACATGGAGCAAAACCCATCCATTGTCAAGAATAGATCATTTATAGTCACTTATGCCTAGAAAAGCCTTATTACTCGGTTTAAATGCTCTTATAATCCCATTATTGAATTTATTTTGAATTGTTTTTACATTTTTTGATTAAAACAGATTGTAATTGATTGTTTGCCTCGGGAAACATGGAGCGAAAGCCATCCATTGTCAAGAAAAGATCATTTATAGTCACTCATGCCTAGAAAAGCCTTATTAGTCGGTTTAAAAGCTTTTATAATCCCATTATTGAATTTATTTTGAATTGTTTTTACATTTTTTCATTAAAACATATTGTAATTGATTGTTTGCCTCGGGAAACATGGAGCAAAACCCATCCATTGTCAAGAATAGATCATTTATAGTCACTTATGCCTAGAAAAGCCTTATTACTCGGTTTAAATGCTTTTATAATCCCATTATTGAATTTATTTTGAATTGTTTTTACATTTTTTGAATAAAACAGATTGTAATTGATTGTTTGCCTCGGGAAACATGGAGCGAAAGCCATCCATTGTCAAGAAAATATCATTTATAGTCACTCATGCCTAGAAAAGCCTTATTACTCAGTTTAAATGCCTTTATAATCCCATTATTGAATTTATTTTGAATTGTTTTTACATTTTTTGATTAAAACATATTGTAATTGATTGTTTGCCTCGGGAAACATGGAGCGAAAGCCATCCATTGTCAAGAAAAGATTATTTATCGTCACTCATGCCTAGAAAAGCCTTATTACTCGGTTTAAATGCCTTTATAATCCCATTATCGAATTTATTTTGAATTGTTTTTACATTTTTTGATTAAAACATATTGTAATTGATTGTTTTCCTCGGGAAACATGGAGCAAAACCCATCCATTGTCAAGAATAGATCATTTATAGTCACTTATGCCTAGAAAAGCCTTATTACTCGGTTTAAATGCTTTTATAATCCCATTATTGAATTTATTTTGAATTGTTTTTACATTTTTTGATTAAAACAGATTGTAATTGATTGTTTGCCTCGGGAAACATGGAGCGAAAGCCATCCATTGTCAAGAAAAGATCATTTATAGTCACTCATGCCTAGAAAAGCCTTATTACTCGGTTTAAATGCTTTTATAATCCCATTATTGAATTTATTTTGAATTGTTTTTACATTTTTTGATTAAAACAGATTGTAATTGATTTTTTGCCTCGGGAAACATGGAGCGAAAGCCATCCATTGTCAAGAAAAGATCATTTGTAGTCAGTCATGCCTAGAAAAGCCTTATTACTCGGTTTAAATGCCTTTAAAATCCCATTATCGAATTTATTTTGAATTGTTTTTGCATTTTTTGATTAAAACATATTGTAATTGATTGTTTGCCTCGGGAAACATGGAGCGAAAGCCATCCATTGTCAAGAAAAGATCATTTATAGTCACTCATGCCTAGAAAAGCCTTACTACTCGGTTTAAATGCCTTTATAATCCCATTATTGAATTTATTTTGAATTGTTTTTACATTTTTTGATTAAAACATATTGTAATTGATTGTTTGCCTCGGGAAACATGGAGCAAAACCCATCCATTGTCAAGAATAGATCATTTATAGTTACTTATGCCTAGAAAAGCCTTATTACTCGGTTTAAATGCTTTTATAATCCCATTATTGAATTTATTTTGAATTGTTTTTACATTTTTTGATTAAAACAGATTGTAATTGATTGTTTGCCTCGGGAAACATGGAGCGAGAGCCATCCATTGTCAAGAAAAGATTATTTATAGTCACTCATGCCTAGAAAAGCCTTATTACTTAGTTTAAATGCTTTTATAATCCCATTATTGAAATTATTTTGAATTCTTTTTACATTTTTTGATTAAAACAGATTGTAATTGATTGTTTGCCTCGGGAAACATGGAGCGAAAGCCATCCATCGTCAAGAAAAGTTCATTTATAGTCACTCATGCCTAGAAAATCCTTAATATTCGTTTTAAATGCTTTTATAATCCCATAATTGAATTTAATTTGAATCTTTTTAAATTTTTTGATTAAAACAGATTCTAATTGATTGTTTGCCTCGGGAAACGTGGAGTGATAGCCATCCATTGTCAAGAAAAGATCATTTATAGTCACTCATTCCTAGAAAAGCCTTATTACTCGGTTTAAATGCCTTTATAATCCCATTATTGAAGTTATTTTGAATTGTTTTTATATTTTTTGATTAAAACAGATTGTAATTGATTGTTTGCCTCGGGAAACATGGAGCGAAAGCCATCCATCGTCAAGAAAAGTTCATTTATAGTCACTCATGCCTAGAAAAGCCTTAATACTCGCTTTAAATGCTTTTATAATCCCATAATTGAATTTAATTTGAATCTTTTTACATTTTTTGATTAAAACAGATTCTAATTGATTGTTTGCCTTGGGAAACGTGGAGTGAAAGCCATCCATTGTCAAGAAAAGATCATTTATAGTCAATCATGCCTAGAAAAGCCTTATTACTCGGTTTAAATGCCTTTATTATCCCATTATCGAATTTATTTTGAATTTTTTTTACATTTTTTGATTAAAACAGATTGTAATTGATTGTTTACCTTGGGAAACATGGAGCGAAAGCCATCCATTGTCAAGAAAAGATTATTTATAGTCACTCATGCCTAGAAAAGCCTTATTACTTAGTTTAAATGCTTTTATAATCCCATTATTGAATTTATTTTGAATTTTTTTTACATTTTTTGATTAAAACAGATTGTAATTGATTGTTTGCCTCGGGAAACATGGAGCGAAAGCCATCCATCGTCAAGGAAAGTTCATTTATAGTCACTCATGCCTAGAAAATCCTTAATACTCGTTTTAAATGCTTTTATAATCCCATAATTGAATTTAATTTGAATCTTTTTAAATTTTTTGATTAAAACAGATTCTAATTGATTGTTTGCCTCGGGAAACGTGGAGTAAAAGCCATCCATTGTCAAGAAAAGATCATTTATAGTCACTCATGCCTAGAAAAGCCTTATTACTCGGTTTAAATGCCTTTATAATCCCATTATTGAATTTATTTTGAAATTTTTTTACATTTTTTGATTAAAACATATTGTAATTGATTGTTTGCCTTGGGAAACATAAGCAAAAGCCTTCCATTGTCAAGAATAGATCATTTATAGTCAGTTATGCCTAGAAAAGCCTTATTACTCGGTTTAAATGCTTTTATAATCCCATTATTGAATTTATTTTGAAATGTTTTTACATTTTTTGATTAAAATAGATTGTAATTGATTGTTTGCCTCGTGAAATATGGAGCGAAAGCCATCCATTGTCAAGAAAAGATCATTTATAGTCCCTCATGCCTAGAAAAGCCTTATTACTCGGTTTAAATGCCTTTATAATCCCATTATTTAATTTACTTTGAATTGTTTTTACATTTTTTGATTAAAACAGATTGTAATTGATTATTTGCCTCGGGAAACATGGAGCGAAAGCCATCCATTGTCAAGAAAAGATCATTTATAGCCACTCATGCCTAGAAAAGCCTTATTACTCGGTTTAAACGCCTTTATAATCCCATTATTGAATGTATTTTGAATTGTTTTTGGATTTTTTGATTAAAACAGATTGTAATTGATTGTTTACGTCGGGAAACATGGAGCGAAAACCATCCATTGTCAAGAAAAGATCATTTATAGTCACTCATGCCTAGAAAAGCCTTATTAGTCGGTTTAAATGCTTTTATAATCCCATTATTGAATTTATTTTGAATTGTTTTTACATTTTCTGATTAAAACAGATTGTAATTGATTGTTTGCTTCGGGAAACATGGAGCGAAAGCCATCCATTGTCAAGAAAAGATCATTTATAGTCACTCATGCCTAGAAAAGCCTTATTACAAGGTTTAAATGCCTTTATAATCCCATTATTGAATTTATTTTGAATTTTTTTTACATTTTTTGATTAAAACAGATTGTAATTGTTTGTTTGCCTCGGGAAACATGGAGCAAAACCCATCCATTGTCAAGAATAGATCATTTCTAGTCACTTATGCCTAAAAAAGCCTTATTACTCGGTTTAAATGCCTTTATAATCCCATTATTGAATTTATTTTGAATTTTTTTTACATTTTTTGATTAAAACATATTTTAATTGATTGTTTGCCTCGGGAAATATGGAGCGAAAGCCATCCATTGTCAAGAAAAGATCATTTATAGTCACTCATGCCTAGAAAAGCCTTATTACTCGGTTTAAATGCCTTTATAATCCCATTATTGAATTTATTTTGAATTGTTTTCACATTTTTTGATTAAAACAGATTGTAATTGATTGTTTACCTCGGGAAACATGGAGCGAAAGCCATCCATTGTCAAGAAAAGATCATTTATAGTCACTCATGCCTAGAAAAGCCTTATTACTCTGTTTATATGCCTTTATAATCCCATTATTGAATTTATTTTGAATTGTTTTTACATTTTTTGATTAAAACATATTGTAATTGATTGTTTGCCTCGGGAAACATGGAGCGAAAGCATCCATTGTCAAGAAAAGATTATTTATAGTCACTCATGCCTAGAAAAGCCTTATTACTCGGTTTAAATGCCTTTATAATCCCATTATCGAATTTATTTTGAATTGTTTTTACATTTTTTGATTAAAACATATTGTAATTGATTGTTTGCCTCGGGAAACATGGAGCAAAACCCATCCATTGTCAAGAATAGATCATTTATAGTCACTCATGCCTAGAAAAGCCTTATTACTCAGTTTAAATGCCTTTATAATCCCATTATTGAATTTATTTTGAATTGTTTTTACATTTTTTGATTAAAACATATTGTAATTGATTGTTTGCCTCGGGAAACATGGAGCGAAAGCCATCCATTGTCAAGAAAAGATTATTTATAGTCACTCATGCCTAGAAAAGCCTTATTACTCGGTTTAAATGCCTTTATAATCCCATTATCGAATTTATTTTGAATTGTTTTTACATTTTTTGATTAAAACATATTGTAATTGATTGTTTGCCTCGGGAAACATGGAGCAAAACCCATCCATTGTCAAGAATAGATCATTTATAGTCACTTATGCCTAGAAAAGCCTTATTACTCGGTTTAAATGCTCTTATAATCCCATTATTGAATTTATTTTGAATTGTTTTTACATTTTTTGATTAAAACAGATTGTAATTGATTGTTTGCCTCGGGAAACATGGAGCGAAAGCCATCCATTGTCAAGAAAAGATCATTTATAGTCACTCATGCCTAGAAAAGCCTTATTAGTCGGTTTAAATGCTTTTATAATCCCATTATTGAATTTATTTTGAATTGTTTTTACATTTTTTCATTAAAACATATTGTAATTGATTGTTTGCCTCGGGAAACATGGAGTAAAACCCATCCATTGTCAAGAATAGATCATTTATAGTCACTTATGCCTAGAAAAGCCTTATTACTCGGTTTAAATGCTTTTATAATCCCATTATTGAATTTATTTTGAATTGTTTTTACATTTTTTGAATAAAACAGATTGTAATTGATTGTTTGCCTCGGGAAACATGGAGCGAAAGCCATCCATTGTCAAGAAAAGATCATTTATAGTCACTCATGCCTAGAAAAGCCTTATTACTCGGTTTAAATGCCTTTATAATCCCATTATCGAATTTATTTTGAATTGTTTTTACATTTTTTGATTAAAACATATTGTAATTGATTGTTTGCCTCGGGAAACATGGAGCAAAACCCATCCATTGTCAAGAATAGATCATTTATAGTCACTTATGCCTAGAAAAGCCTTATTACTCGGTTTAAATGCTCTTATAATCCCATTATTGAATTTATTTTGAATTGTTTTTACATTTTTTGATTAAAACAGATTGTAATTGATTGTTTGCCTCGGGAAACATGGAGCGAAAGCCATCCATTGTCAAGAAAAGATCATTTATAGTCACTCATGCCTAGAAAAGCCTTATTAGTCGGTTTAAATGCTTTTATAATCCCATTATTGAATTTATTTTGAATTGTTTTTACATTTTTTCATTAAAACATATTGTAATTGATTGTTTGCCTCGGGAAACATGGAGTAAAACCCATCCATTGTCAAGAATAGATCATTTATAGTCACTTATGCCTAGAAAAGCCT
The DNA here is from genome assembly GCF_053813885.1 of Theobroma cacao. NCBI lineage: Eukaryota > Viridiplantae > Streptophyta > Magnoliopsida > Malvales > Malvaceae > Theobroma > Theobroma cacao. The sequence continues at coordinate 26,261,332 of NC_142645.1, read as the reverse complement.
TATTACTCGGTTTAAATGCTTTTATAATCCCATTATTGAATTTATTTTGAATTGTTTTTACATTTTTTGAATAAAACAGATTGTAATTGATTGTTTGCCTCGGGAAACATGGAGCGAAAGCCATCCATTGTCAAGAAAAGATCATTTATAGTCACTCATGCCTAGAAAAGCCTTATTACAAGGTTTAAATGCCTTTATAATCCCATTATTGAATTTATTTTGAATTTTTTTTACATTTTTTGATTAAAACAGATTGTAATTGTTTGTTTGCCTCGGGAAACATGGAGCAAAACCCATCCATTGTCAAGAATAGATCATTTCTAGTCACTTATGCCTAAAAAAGCCTTATTACTCGGTTTAAATGCCTTTATAATCCCATTATTGAATTTATTTTGAATTTTTTTTACATTTTTTGATTAAAACATATTTTAATTGATTGTTTGCCTCGGGAAATATGGAGCGAAAGCCATCCATTGTCAAGAAAAGATCATTTATAGTCACTCATGCCTAGAAAAGCCTTATTACTCGGTTTAAATGCCTTTATAATCCCATTATTGAATTTATTTTGAATTATTTTTACATTTTTTGATTAAAACAGATTGTAATTGATTGTTTGCCTTGGGAAACATGGAGCGAAAGCCATCCATTGTCAAGAAAAGATCATTTATAGTCGCTCATGCCTAGAAAAGCCTTATTACTCGGTTTAAATGCCTTTATAATCCCATTATTGAATTTATTTTGAATTTTTTTTACATTTTTTGATTAAAACATATTGTAATTGATTGTTTGCCTCGGGAAATATTGAGCGAAAGCCACCCATTGTCAAGAAAAGATCATTTATAGTCACTCAAGCCTAGAAAAGCCTTATTACTCGGTTTAAATGCCTTTATAATCCCATTATCAAATTTATTTTGAATTTTTTTTACATTTTTTGATTAAAACAGATTGTAATTGATTGTTTGCCTCGGGAAACATGGAGCGAAAGTCATCCATTGTCAAGAAAAGATCATTTATAGTCACCATGCCTAGAAAAGCCTTATTACTTGGTTTAAATGCCTTTATAATCCCATTATTGATTTTATTTTGAATTGTTTTTACATTTTTTGATTAAAACATATTGTAATTGATTGTTTGCCTTGGGAAATATTGAGCGAAAGCCATCCATTGTCAAGAAAAGATCATTTATAGTCACTCATGCCTAGAAAAGCCTTATTACTCGGTTTAAATGCTTTTATAATCCCATTATTGAATTTATTTTGAATTGTTTTTACATTTTTTGATTAAAACACATTGTAATTGATTGTTTGCCTCGGGAAACATGGAGCGAAAGCCATCCATTGTCAAGAAAAGATCATTTATAGTCACTCATGCCTAGAAAAGCCTTATTACTCGGTTTAAATGCTTTTATAATCCCATTATTGAATTTATTTTGAATTGTTTTTACATTTTTTGATTAAAACACATTGTAATTGATTGTTTGCCTCGGGAAACATGGAGCGAAAGCCATCCATAGTCAAAAAAAGTTCATTTATAGTCACTCATGCCTAGAAAAGCCTTATTACTCGGTTTAAATGCCTTTATAATCCCATTATTGAATTTGTTTTGAATTTTTTTTAAATTTTTTGATTAAAACATATTGTAATTGATTGTTTGCCTCGGGAAACATGGAGTAAAACCCATCCATTGTCAAGAATAGATCATTTATAGTCACTTATGCCTAGAAAAGCCTTATTACTCGGTTTAAATGCTTTTATAATCCCATTATTGAAGTTATTTTGAATTGTTTTTACATTTTTTGATTAAAACAGATTGTAATTGATTGTTTGCCTCGGGAAACATGGAGCGAAAGCCATCCATTGTCAAGAAAAGATCATATATAGTCCCTCATGCCTAGAAAAGCCTTATTACTCGGTTTAAATGCCTTTATAATCCCATTATTGAATTTATTTTGAATTGTTTTTACATTTTTTGATTAAAACAGATTGTAATTGATTGTTTGCCTCGGGAAACATGGAGCGAAAGCCATCCATTGTCAAGAAAAGATCATTTATAGCCACTCATGCCTAGAAAAGCCTTATTACTCAGTTTAAATGCCTTTATAATCCCATTATTGAAAGTATTTTGAATTGTTTTGACATTTTTTGACTAAAACAGATTGTAATTGATTGTTTGCCTTGGGAAACATGGAGCGAAAACCATCAATTGTCAAGACAAGATCATTTATAGTCACTCATGCCTAGAAAAGCCTTATTACTCAGTTTAAATGCCTTTATAATCCCATTATTGAATTTATTTTGAATTGTTTTTAAATTTTTTGATTAAAACAGATTGTAATTGATTGTTTGCCTCGGGAAACATGGAGTGAAAGCCATCCATTGTCAAGAAAAGATCATTTATAGCCACTCATACCTAGAAAAGCCTTATTACTCGGTTTAAATGCCTTAATAATCCCATTATTGAATTTATTTTGAATTTTTTTTACATTTTTTGATTAAAACAGATTGTAATTGATTGTTTACCTCGGGAAACATGGAGTGAAAGCCATCCATAGTCAAGAAAAGTTCATTTATAGTCACTCATGCCTAGAAAAGCCTTATTAGTCGGTTTAAATGCTTTTATAATCCCATTATTGAATTTATTTTGAATTGTTTTTACATTTTTTGATTAAAACAGATTGTAATTGATTGTTTGCCTCGGGAAACATGGAGCGAAAGCCATCCATTGTCAAGAAAAGATCATTTATAGTCACTCATACCTAGAAAAGCCTTATTACTCGGTTTAAATACCTTTATAATCCCATTATTGAATTTATTTTGAATTATTTTTACATTTTTTGATTAAAACAGATTGTAATTGATTGTTTGCCTTGGGAAACATGGAGCGAAAGCCATCCATTGTCAAGAAAAGATCATTTATAGTCACTCATGCCTAGAAAAGCCTTATTACTCGGTTTAAATGCCTTTATAATCCCATTATTGAATTTATTTTGAATTTTTTTTACATTTTTTGATTAAAACATATTGTAATTATTTGTTTGCCTCAGGAAACATGGAGCAAAACCCATCCATTGTCAAGAATAGATCATTTATAGTCACTTATGCCTAAAAAAGCCTTATTACTCGGTTTAAATGCCTTTATAATCCCATTATTGAATTTATTTTGAATTGTTTTTACATTTTTTGATTAAAACATATTGTAATTGATTGTTTGCCTTGGGAAATATTGAGCGAAAGCCATCCATTGTCAAGAAAAGATCATTTATAGTCACTCATGCCTAGAAAAGCCTTATTACTCGGTTTAAATGCCTTTATAATCCCATTATTGAATTTATTTTGAATTGTTTTTACATTTTTTGATTAAAACAGATTGTAATTGATTGTTTGCCTCGGGAGACATGGAGCGAAAGCCATCCATTGTCAAGAAAAGATCATTTATATTCACTCATGCCTAGAAAAGCCTTATTACTCAGTGTAAATGCCTTTATAATCCCATTATTGAATTTATTTTGAATTGTTTTTACATTTTTTGATTAAAACATATTGTAATTGATTGTTTGCCCCGGGAAACATGGAGCGAAAGCCATCCATTGTCAAGAAAAGATTATTTATAGTCACTCATTCCTAGAAAAGCCTTATTACTCGGTTTAAATGCCTTTATAATCCCATTATCGAATTTATTTTGAATTGTTTTTACATTTTTTGATTAAAACAGATTGTAATTGATTGTTTGCCTTGGGAAATATTGAGCGAAAGCCATCCATTGTCAAGAAAAGATCATTTATAGTCACTCATGCCTAGAAAAGCCTTATTACTCAGTTTAAATGCCTTTATAATCCCATTATTGAATTTATTTTGAATTGTTTTTACATTTTTTGATTAAAACATATTGTAATTGATTGTTTGCCTCGGGAAACATGGAGCGAAAGCCATCCATTGTCAAGAAAAGATCATTTATAGTCACTCATGCCTAGAAAAGCCTTATTACTCGGTTTAAATGCTTTTATAATCCCATTATTGAATTTATTTTGAATTGTTTTTACATTTTTTGATTAAAACAGATTGTAATTGATTGTTTGCCTCGGGAAACATGGAGCGAAAGCCATCCATTGTCAAGAATAGATCATTTATAGTCACTCATGCCTAGAAAAGCCTTATTACTCGGTTTAAATGCCTTTATAATCCCATTATCGAATTTATTTTGAATTGTTTTTACATTTTTTTATTAAAACATATTGTAATTGATTGTTTGCCTCGGGAAACATGGAGCAAAACCCATCCATTGTCAAGAATAGATCATTTATAGTCACTTATGCCTAGAAAAGCCTTATTACTCGGTTTAAATGCTTTTATAATCCCATTATTGAATTTATTTTGAATTGTTTTTACATTTTTTGATTAAAACATATTGTAATTGATTGTTTGCCTCGGGAAACATGGAGCGAAAGCCATCCATTGTCAAGAATAGATCATTTATAGTCACTCATGCCTAGAAAAGCCTTATTACTCGGTTTAAATGCCTTTATAATCCCATTATTGAATTTATTTTGAATTGTTTTTACATTTTTTGATTAAAACAGATTGTAATTGATTGTTTGCCTCGGGAAATATGGAGCAAAACCGATCCATTGTCAAGAATAGATCATTTATAGTCCCTCATGCCTAGAAAAGCCTTATTACTCGGTTTAAATGCCTTTATAATCCCATTATTGAATTTATTTTGAATTGTTTTTACATTTTTTGATTAAAACAGATTGTAATTGATTGTTTGCCTCGGGAAACATGGAGCGAAAGCCATCCATTGTCAAGAAAAGATCATTTATAGCCACTCATGCCTAGAAAAGCCTTATTACTCGGTTTAAATGCCTTTATAATCCCATTATTGAATGTATTTTGAATTGTTTTTACATTTTTTTATTAAAACAGATTGTAATTGATTGTTTGCCTCGGGAAACATGGAGCGAAAACCATCCATTGTCAAGAAAATATCAGTTATAGTCACTCATGCCTAGAAAAGCCTTATTACTCGGTTTAAATGCCTTTATAATCCCATTATTGAATTTATTTTGAATTTTTTTTACATTTTTTGATTAAAACAGATTATAATTGATTGTTTACCTCGGGAAACATGGAGCGAAAGCCATCCATAGTCAAGAAAAGTTCATTTATAGTCACTTATGCCTAGGAAAGCCTTATTACTCGGTTTAAATGCCTTTATAATCCCATTATTGAATTTATTTTGAATTTTTTTTACATTTTTTGATTAAAACATAATGTAATTGATTGTTTGCCTCGGGAAACTTGGAGCGAAAGCCACCCATTGTCAAGAAAAGTTCATTTATAGTCACTTATACCTAGGAAAGCCTTATTACTCGGTTTAAATGCCTTTATAATCCCATTATTGAATTTATTTTGAATTTTTTTTACATTTTTTGATTAAAACATAATGTAATTGATTGTTTGCCTCGGGAAACTTGGAGCGAAAGCCACCCATTGTCAAGAAAAGTTCATTTATAGTCACTTATGCCTAGCAAAGCCTTATTACTCGGTTTAAATGCCTTTATAATCCCATTATTGAATTTATTTTGAATTGTTTTTATATTTTTTGATTAAAACAGATTGTAATTGATTGTTTGCCGTGGGAAACATGGAGCGAAAGCCATCCACTGTCAAGAAAAGATCATTTATAGTCACTCATGCCTAGAAAAGCCTTATTACTCGGTTTAAATGCCTTTATAATCCCATTATTGAATTTATTTTGAATTTTTTTTACATTTTTTGATTAAAACAGATTGTAATTGATTGTTTACCTCGGGAAACATGGAGCGAAAGCCTTCCATGGTCAAGAAAAGTTCATTTATAGTCACTCATGCCCAGAAAAGCCTTATTACTCGGTTTAAATGCCTTTATAATCCCATTATCAAATTTATTTTGAATTTTTTTTACATTTTTTGATTAAAACAGATTGTAATTGATTGTTTGCCGCGGGAAACTTGGAGCTAAAGCCATCCATTGTCAAGAAAAGATCATTTATAGTCACTCATGCCTAGAAAAGCCTTATTAGTCGGTTTAAATGCTTTTATAATCCCATTATTGAATTTATTTTGAATTGTTTTTACATTTTCTGATTAAAACAGATTGTAATTGATTGTTTGCTTCGGGAAACGTGGAGCGAAAGCCATCCATTGTCAAGAAAAGATCATTTATAGTCACTCATGCCTAGAAAAGCCTTATTACAAGGTTTAAATGCCTTTATAATCCCATTATTGAATTTATTTTGAATTTTTTTTACATTTTTTGATTAAAACAGATTGTAATTGTTTGTTTGCCTCGAAAACATGGAGCAAAACCCATCCATTGTCAAGAATAGATCATTTCTAGTCACTTATGCCTAAAAAAGCCTTATTACTCGGTTTAAATGCCTTTATAATCCCATTATTGAATTTATTTTGAATTTTTTTTACATTTTTTGATTAAAACATATTTTAATTGATTGTTTGCCTCGGGAAATATGGAGCGAAAGCCATCCATTGTCAAGAAAAGATCATTTATAGTCACTCATGCCTAGAAAAGCCTTATTACTCGGTTTAAATGCCTTTATAATCCCATTATTGAATTTATTTTGAATTGTTTTCACATTTTTTGATTAAAACAGATTGTAATTGATTGTTTACCTCGGGAAACATGGAGCGAAAGCCATCCATTGTCAAGAAAAGATCATTTATAGTCACTCATGCCTAGAAAAGCCTTATTACTCGGTTTAAATGCCTTTATAATCCCATTATCGAATTTATTTTGAATTGTTTTTACATTTTTTGATTAAAACATATTGTAATTGATTGTTTGCCTCGGGAAACATGGAGCAAAACCCATCCATTGTCAAGAATAGATCATTTATAGTCACTCATGCCTAGAAAAGCCTTATTACTCAGTTTAAATGCCTTTATAATCCCATTATTGAATTTATTTTGAATTGTTTTTACATTTTTTGGTTAAAACATATTGTAATTGATTGTTTGCCTCGGGAAACATGGAGCGAAAGCCATCCATTGTCAAGAAAAGATTATTTATAGTCACTCATGCCTAGAAAAGCCTTATTACTCGGTTTAAATGCCTTTATAATCCCATTATCGAATTTATTTTGAATTGTTTTTACATTTTTTGATTAAAACATATTGTAATTGATTGTTTGCCTCGGGAAACATGGAGCAAAACCCATCCATTGTCAAGAATAGATCATTTATAGTCACTTATGCCTAGAAAAGCCTTATTACTCGGTTTAAATGCTCTTATAATCCCATTATTGAATTTATTTTGAATTGTTTTTACATTTTTTGATTAAAACAGATTGTAATTGATTGTTTGCCTCGGGAAACATGGAGCGAAAGCCATCCATTGTCAAGAAAAGATCATTTATAGTCACTCATGCCTAGAAAAGCCTTATTAGTCGGTTTAAAAGCTTTTATAATCCCATTATTGAATTTATTTTGAATTGTTTTTACATTTTTTCATTAAAACATATTGTAATTGATTGTTTGCCTCGGGAAACATGGAGCAAAACCCATCCATTGTCAAGAATAGATCATTTATAGTCACTTATGCCTAGAAAAGCCTTATTACTCGGTTTAAATGCTTTTATAATCCCATTATTGAATTTATTTTGAATTGTTTTTACATTTTTTGAATAAAACAGATTGTAATTGATTGTTTGCCTCGGGAAACATGGAGCGAAAGCCATCCATTGTCAAGAAAATATCATTTATAGTCACTCATGCCTAGAAAAGCCTTATTACTCAGTTTAAATGCCTTTATAATCCCATTATTGAATTTATTTTGAATTGTTTTTACATTTTTTGATTAAAACATATTGTAATTGATTGTTTGCCTCGGGAAACATGGAGCGAAAGCCATCCATTGTCAAGAAAAGATTATTTATCGTCACTCATGCCTAGAAAAGCCTTATTACTCGGTTTAAATGCCTTTATAATCCCATTATCGAATTTATTTTGAATTGTTTTTACATTTTTTGATTAAAACATATTGTAATTGATTGTTTTCCTCGGGAAACATGGAGCAAAACCCATCCATTGTCAAGAATAGATCATTTATAGTCACTTATGCCTAGAAAAGCCTTATTACTCGGTTTAAATGCTTTTATAATCCCATTATTGAATTTATTTTCAATTGTTTTTACATTTTTTGATTAAAACAGATTGTAATTGATTGTTTGCCTCGGGAAACATGGAGCGAAAGCCATCCATTGTCAAGAAAAGATCATTTATAGTCACTCATGCCTAGAAAAGCCTTATTACTCGGTTTAAATGCTTTTATAATCCCATTATTGAATTTATTTTGAATTGTTTTTACATTTTTTGATTAAAACAGATTGTAATTGATTTTTTGCCTCGGGAAACATGGAGCGAAAGCCATCCATTGTCAAGAAAAGATCATTTGTAGTCAGTCATGCCTAGAAAAGCCTTATTACTCGGTTTAAATGCCTTTAAAATCCCATTATCGAATTTATTTTGAATTGTTTTTGCATTTTTTGATTAAAACATATTGTAATTGATTGTTTGCCTCGGGAAACATGGAGCGAAAGCCATCCATTGTCAAGAAAAGATCATTTATAGTCACTCATGCCTAGAAAAGCCTTACTACTCGGTTTAAATGCCTTTATAATCCCATTATTGAATTTATTTTGAATTGTTTTTACATTTTTTGATTAAAACATATTGTAATTGATTGTTTGCCTCGGGAAACATGGAGCAAAACCCATCCATTGTCAAGAATAGATCATTTATAGTTACTTATGCCTAGAAAAGCCTTATTACTCGGTTTAAATGCTTTTATAATCCCATTATTGAATTTATTTTGAATTGTTTTTACATTTTTTGATTAAAACAGATTGTAATTGATTGTTTGCCTCGGGAAACATGGAGCGAGAGCCATCCATTGTCAAGAAAAGATTATTTATAGTCACTCATGCCTAGAAAAGCCTTATTACTTAGTTTAAATGCTTTTATAATCCCATTATTGAAATTATTTTGAATTCTTTTTACATTTTTTGATTAAAACAGATTGTAATTGATTGTTTGCCTCGGGAAACATGGAGCGAAAGCCATCCATCGTCAAGAAAAGTTCATTTATAGTCACTCATGCCTAGAAAATCCTTAATATTCGTTTTAAATGCTTTTATAATCCCATAATTGAATTTAATTTGAATCTTTTTAAATTTTTTGATTAAAACAGATTCTAATTGATTGTTTGCCTCGGGAAACGTGGAGTGATAGCCATCCATTGTCAAGAAAAGATCATTTATAGTCACTCATTCCTAGAAAAGCCTTATTACTCGGTTTAAATGCCTTTATAATCCCATTATTGAAGTTATTTTGAATTGTTTTTATATTTTTTGATTAAAACAGATTGTAATTGATTGTTTGCCTCGGGAAACATGGAGCGAAAGCCATCCATCGTCAAGAAAAGTTCATTTATAGTCACTCATGCCTAGAAAAGCCTTAATACTCGCTTTAAATGCTTTTATAATCCCATAATTGAATTTAATTTGAATCTTTTTACATTTTTTGATTAAAACAGATTCTAATTGATTGTTTGCCTTGGGAAACGTGGAGTGAAAGCCATCCATTGTCAAGAAAAGATCATTTATAGTCAATCATGCCTAGAAAAGCCTTATTACTCGGTTTAAATGCCTTTATTATCCCATTATCGAATTTATTTTGAATTTTTTTTACATTTTTTGATTAAAACAGATTGTAATTGATTGTTTACCTTGGGAAACATGGAGCGAAAGCCATCCATTGTCAAGAAAAGATTATTTATAGTCACTCATGCCTAGAAAAGCCTTATTACTTAGTTTAAATGCTTTTATAATCCCATTATTGAATTTATTTTGAATTTTTTTTACATTTTTTGATTAAAACAGATTGTAATTGATTGTTTGCCTCGGGAAACATGGAGCGAAAGCCATCCATCGTCAAGGAAAGTTCATTTATAGTCACTCATGCCTAGAAAATCCTTAATACTCGTTTTAAATGCTTTTATAATCCCATAATTGAATTTAATTTGAATCTTTTTAAATTTTTTGATTAAAACAGATTCTAATTGATTGTTTGCCTCGGGAAACGTGGAGTAAAAGCCATCCATTGTCAAGAAAAGATCATTTATAGTCACTCATGCCTAGAAAAGCCTTATTACTCGGTTTAAATGCCTTTATAATCCCATTATTGAATTTATTTTGAAATTTTTTTACATTTTTTGATTAAAACATATTGTAATTGATTGTTTGCCTTGGGAAACATAAGCAAAAGCCTTCCATTGTCAAGAATAGATCATTTATAGTCAGTTATGCCTAGAAAAGCCTTATTACTCGGTTTAAATGCTTTTATAATCCCATTATTGAATTTATTTTGAAATGTTTTTACATTTTTTGATTAAAATAGATTGTAATTGATTGTTTGCCTCGTGAAATATGGAGCGAAAGCCATCCATTGTCAAGAAAAGATCATTTATAGTCCCTCATGCCTAGAAAAGCCTTATTACTCGGTTTAAATGCCTTTATAATCCCATTATTTAATTTACTTTGAATTGTTTTTACATTTTTTGATTAAAACAGATTGTAATTGATTATTTGCCTCGGGAAACATGGAGCGAAAGCCATCCATTGTCAAGAACAGATCATTTATAGCCACTCATGCCTAGAAAAGCCTTATTACTCGGTTTAAACGCCTTTATAATCCCATTATTGAATATATTTTGAATTGTTTTTAGATTTTTTGATTAAAACAGATTGTAATTGATTGTTTACGTCGGGAAACATGGAGCGAAAACCATCCATTGTCAAGAAAAGATCATTTATAGTCACTCATGCCTAGAAAAGCCTTATTACTCGGTTTAAATGCCTTTATAATCCCATTATTGAATTTATTTTGAATTTTTTTTACATTTTTTGATTAAAACATATTGTAATTGATTGTTTGCCTCCGGAAATATGGAGCGAAAGCCATCCATTGTCAAGAAAAGATCATTTATAGTCACTCATGCCTAGAAAAGCCTTATTACTCGGTTTAAATGCCTTTATAATCCCATTATTGAATTTATTTTGAATTGTTTTTACATTTTTTGATTAAAACAGATTGTAATTGATTGTTTGCCTCGGGAAAGATGGAGCGAAAGCCATCCATTGTCAAGAAAAGATCATTTATAGTCACTCATGCCTAGAAAAGCCTTATTACTCTGTTTAAATGCCCTTATAATCCCATTATTGAATTTCTTTTGAATTTTTTTTAAATTTTTTGATTAAAACATATTGTAATTGATTGTTTGCCTCGGGAAACTTGGAGCTAAAGCCATCCATTGTCAAGAAAAGATCATTTATAGTCACTCATGCCTAGAAAAGCCTTATTACTCGGTTTAAATGCTTTTATAATCCCATTATTGAATTTATTTTGAATTGTTTTTACATTTTTTGATTAAAACATATTGTAATTGATTGTTTGCCTCGGGAAACATGGAGTGAAAGCCATCCATTGTCAAGAAAAGATCATTTATAGTCACTCATACCTAGAAAAGCCTTATTACTCGGTTTAAATGCCTTTATAATCCCATTATTGAATTTATTTTGAATTGTTTTTACATTTTTTGATTAAAACAGATTGTAATTGATTGTTTGCCTTGGGAAACATGGAGCGAAAGCCATCCATTGTCAAGAAAAGATCATTTATAGTCACTCAAGCCTAGAAAAGCCTTATTACTCGGTTTAAATGCCTTTATAATCCCATTATCAAATTTATTTTGAATTTTTTTTACATTTTTTGATTAAAACAGATTGTAATTGATTGTTTGCCTCGGGAAACATGGAGCGAAAGCCATCCATTGTCAAGACAAGATCATTTATAGGCACTCATGCCTAGAAAAGCCTTATTATTTGGTTTAAATGCCTTTATAATCCCATTATTGATTTTATTTTGAATTGTCTTTACATTTTTTGATTAAAACATATTGTAATTGATTGTTTGCCTTGGGAAATATTGAGCGAAAGCCATCCATTGTCAAGAAAAGATCATTTATAGTCACTTATGCCTAGAAAAGCCTTATTACTCGGTTTAAATGCCTTCATAATCCCATTATTGATTTTATTTTGAATTGTTTTTACATTTTTTGATTAAAACAAATTGTAATTGATTGTTTGCCTCGTGAAACATGGAGCGAAAGCCATCCATTGTCAAGAAAATATCATTTATCGTCACTCATGCCAAGAAAAGCCTTATTACTCGGTTTAAATGCCTTTATAATCCCATTATTGAATTTATTTTGAATTTTTTTTACATTTTTTGATTAAAAGATATTGTAATTGATTGTTTGCCTCCGGAAATATGGAGCGAAAGCCATCCATTGTCAAGAAAAGATCATTTATAGTCACTCATGCCTAGAAAAGCCTTATTACTCGGTTTAAATGCTTTTATAATCCCATTATTGAATTTATTTTGAATTGTTTTTACATTTTTTGATTAAAACAGATTGTAATTGATTGTTTGCCTCGGGAAACATGGAGCGAAAGCCCTCCATTGTCAAGAAAAGATCATTTATAGTCACTCATGCCTAGAAAAGCCTTATTACTCGGTTTAAATTCCTTTATAATCCCTTTATTGAATTTGTTTTGAATTTTTTTTAAATTTTTTGATTAAAACATATTGTAATTGATTGTTTGCCTCGGGAAACATGGAGTAAAACCCATCCATTGTCAAGAATAGATCATTTATAGTCACTTATGCCTAGAAAAGCCTTATTACTCGGTTTAAATGCTTTTATAATCCCATTATTGAAGTTATTTTTATATGTTTTTACATTTTATGATTAAAACAGATTGTAATTGATTGTTTGGCTCGGGAAACATGGAGCGAAAGCAATTCATTGTCAAGAAAAGATCATTTATAGTCTCTCATGCCTAGAAAAGCCTTATTACTTAATTTAAATGCTTTTATAATCCCATTATTGAATTTATTTTGAATTGTTTTTACATTTTTGATTAAAACAGATTTTAATTGATTGTTTGCCTCGTGAAATATGGAGCGAAAGCCATCCATTGTCAAGAAAAGATCATTTATAGTCCCTCATGCCCAGAAAAGCCTTATTACTCGGTTTAAATGCCTTTATAATCCCATTATTGAATTTATTTTGAATTGTTTTTACATTTTTTGATTAAAACAGATTGTAATTGATTGTTTGCCTCGGGAAACATGGAGCGAAAGCCATCCATTGTCAAGCAAAGATCATTTATAGCCACTCATGCCTAGAAAAGCCTTATTACTCGGTTTAAATGCCTTTATAATCCCATTATTGAATGTATTTTGAATTGTTTTTACATTTTTTGATTAAAACAGATTGTAATTGATTGTTTGCCTCGGGAAACATGGAGCGAAAACCATCCATTGTCAAGAAAAGATCATTTATAGTCACTCATGCCTAGAAAAGCCTTATTACTCAGTTTAAATGCCTTTATAATCCCATTATTAAATTTATTTTGAATTTTTTTTACTTTTTTTGATTAAAACATATTGTAATTGATTGTTTACCTCGGGAAACATGGAGCGAAAGCCATCCATAGTCAAGAAAAGTTCATTTATAGTCACTTATGCCTAGCAAAGCCTTATTACTCGGTTTAAGTGCCTTTATAATCCCATTATTGAATTTATTTTGAATTTTTTTTTACATTTTTTGATTAAAACATAATGTAATTGATTGTTTGCCTCGGGAAACTTGGAGCGAAAGCCACCCATTGTCAAGAAAAGTTTATTTATAGTCACTTATGCCTAGCAAAGCCTTATTACTCGGTTTAAATGCCTTTATAATCCCATTTTTGAATTTATTTTGAATTCTTTTTACATTTTTTCATTAAAACAGATTCTAATTGATTGTTTGCCTCGGGAAACTTGGAGCGAAAGCCCTCCATTGTCAAGAAAAGATCATTTATAGTCACTCATGCTGAGAAAAGCCTTATTACTCGGTTTAAATGCCTTTATAATCCCATTATTGAATTTATTTTGAATTGTTTTTATATTTTTTGATTAAAACATATTGTAATTGATTGTTTGCCGTGGGAAACATGGAGCGAAAGCCATCCACTATCAAGAAAAGATCATTTATAGTCACTCATGCCTAGAAAAGCCTTATTACTCGGTTTAAATGCCTTTATAATCCCATTATTGAATTTATTTTGAATTTTTTTTACATTTTTTGATTAAAACAGATTGTAATTGATTGTTTACCTCGGGAAACATGGAGCGAAAGCCATCCATGGTCAAGAAAAGTTCATTTATAGTCACTCATGCCTAGAAAAGCCTTATTACTCGGTTTAAATGCCTTTATAATCCCATTATCAAATTTATTTTGAATTTTTTTTTACATTTTTTGATTAAAACAGATTGTAATTGATTGTTTGCCTCGGGAAACTTGGAGCTAAAGCCATCCATTGTAAAGAAAAGATCATTTATAGTCACTCATGCCTAGAAAAGCCTTATTAGTCGGTTTAAATGCTTTTATAATCCCATTATTGAATTTATTTTGAATTGTTTTTACATTTTTTGATTAAAACAGATTGTAATTGATTGTTTGCCTCGGGAAACATGGAGCGAAAGCCATCCATTGTCAAGAAAAGATCATTTATAGTCACTTATGCCGAGAAAAGCCTTATTACTCGGTTTAAATGCCTTTATAATCCCATTATTGATTTTATTTTGAATTGTTTTTACATTTTTTGATTAAAACAAATTCTAATTGATTGTTTGCCTCGGGAAACATGGAGCGAAAGCCATCCATTGTCAAGAAAATATCATTTATCGTCACTCATGCCTAGAAAAGCCTTATTACTCGGTTTAAATGCCTTTATAATCCCATTATTGAATTTATTTTGAATTTTTTTTACATTTTTTGATTAAAAGATATTGTAATTGATTGTTTGCCTCCGGAAATATGGAGCGAAAGCCATCCATTGTCAAGAAAAGATCATTTATAGTCACTCATGCCTAGAAAAGCCTTATTACTCGGTTTAAATGCTTTTATAATCCCATTATTGAATTTATTTTGAATTGTTTTTATTTTTTTGATTAAAACAGATTGTAATTGATTGTTTGCCTCGGGAAACATGGAGCGAAAGCCCTCCATTGTCAAGAAAAGATCATTTATAGTCACTCATGCCTAGAAAAGCCTTATTACTCGGTTTAAATTCCTTTATAATCCCATTATTGAATTTGTTTTGAATTTTTTTTAAATTTTTTGATTAAAACATATTGTAATTGATTGTTTGCCTCGGGAAACATGGAGTAAAACCCATCCATTGTCAAGAATAGATCATTTATAGTCACTTATGCCTAGAAAAGCCTTATTACTCGGTTTAAATGCTTTTATAATCCCATTATTGAAGTTATTTTTATATGTTTTTACATTTTATGATTAAAACAGATTGTAATTGATTGTTTGGCTCGGGAAACATGGAGCGAAAGCAATTCATTGTCAAGAAAAGATCATTTATAGTCTCTCATGCCTAGAAAAGCCTTATTACTTAATTTAAATGCTTTTATAATCCCATTATTGAATTTATTTTGAATTGTTTTTACATTTTTGATTAAAACAGATTTTAATTGATTGTTTGCCTCGTGAAATATGGAGCGAAAGCCATCCATTGTCAAGAAAAGATCATTTATAGTCCCTCATGCCCAGAAAAGCCTTATTACTCGGTTTAAATGCCTTTATAATCCCATTATTGAATTTATTTTGAATTGTTTTTACATTTTTTGATTAAAACAGATTGTAATTGATTGTTTGCCTCGGGAAACATGGAGCGAAAGCCATCCATTGTCAAGCAAAGATCATTTATAGCCACTCATGCCTAGAAAAGCCTTATTACTCGGTTTAAATGCCTTTATAATCCCATTATTGAATGTATTTTGAATTGTTTTTACATTTTTTGATTAAAACAGATTGTAATTGATTGTTTGCCTCGGGAAACATGGAGCGAAAACCATCCATTGTCAAGAAAAGATCATTTATAGTCACTCATGCCTAGAAAAGCCTTATTACTCAGTTTAAATGCCTTTATAATCCCATTATTGAATTTATTTTGAATTTTTTTTACATTTTTTGATTAAAACAGATTGTAATTGATTGTTTACCTCGGGAAACATGGAGCGAAAGCCATCCATAGTCAAGAAAAGTTCATTTATAGTCACTTATGCCTAGCAAAGCCTTATTACTCTGTTTAAATGCCTTTCTAATCCCATTATCAAATTTATTTTGAATTTTTTTTACATTTTTTGATTAAAACAGATTGTAATTGATTGTTTGCCTCGGGATACATGGAGCGAAAGCCATCCATTGTCAAGAAAAGATCATTTATAGTCACCATGCCTAGAAAAGCCTTATTACTTGGTTTAAATGCCTTTATAATCCCATTATTGATTTTATTTTGAATTGTTTTTACATTTTTTGATTAAAACATATTGTAATTGATTGTTTGCCTTGGGAAATATTGAGCGAAAGCCATCCATTGTCAAGAAAAGATCATTTATAGTCACTCATGCCTAGAAAAGCCTTATTACTCGGTTTAAATGCTTTTATAATCCCATTATTGAATTTATTTTGAATTGTTTTTACATTTTTTGATTAAAACAGATTGTAATTGATTGTTTGCCTCGGGAAACATGGAGCGAAAGCCATCCATTGTCAAGAAAAGATCACTTATAGTCACTCATGCCTAGAAAAGCCTTATTACTCGGTTTAAATGCCTTTATAATCCCATTATTGAATTTATTTTGAATTTTTTTTACATTTTTTGATTAAAACATATTGTAATTGATTGTTTGCCTCGGGAAACATGGAGTAAAACCCATCCATTGTCAAGAATAGATCATTTATAGTCACTTATGCCTAGAAAAGCCTTATTACTCGGTTTAAATGCTTTTATAATCCCATTATTGAAGTTATTTTTATATGTTTTTACATTTTATGATTAAAACAGATTGTAATTGATTGTTTGGCTCGGGAAACATGGAGCGAAAGCAATTCATTGTCAAGAAAAGATCATTTATAGTCTCTCATGCCTAGAAAAGCCTTATTACTTAATTTAAATGCTTTTATAATCCCATTATTGAATTTATTTTGAATTGTTTTTACATTTTTGATTAAAACAGATTTTAATTGATTGTTTGCCTCGTGAAATATGGAGCGAAAGCCATCCATTGTCAAGAAAAGATCATTTATAGTCCCTCATGCCCAGAAAAGCCTTATTACTCGGTTTAAATGCCTTTATAATCCCATTATTGAATTTATTTTGAATTGTTTTTACATTTTTTGATTAAAACAGATTGTAATTGATTGTTTGCCTCGGGAAACATGGAGCGAAAGCCATCCATTGTCAAGCAAAGATCATTTATAGCCACTCATGCCTAGAAAAGCCTTATTACTCGGTTTAAATGCCTTTATAATCCCATTATTGAATGTATTTTGAATTGTTTTTACATTTTTTGATTAAAACAGATTGTAATTGATTGTTTGCCTCGGGAAACATGGAGCGAAAACCATCCATTGTCAAGAAAAGATCATTTATAGTCACTCATGCCTAGAAAAGCCTTATTACTCAGTTTAAATGCCTTTATAATCCCATTATTGAATTTATTTTGAATTTTTTTTACATTTTTTGATTAAAACAGATTGTAATTGATTGTTTACCTCGGGAAACATGGAGCGAAAGCCATCCATAGTCAAGAAAAGTTCATTTATAGTCACTTATGCCTAGCAAAGCCTTATTACTCGGTTTAAATGCCTTTATAATCCCATTATTGAATTTATTTTGAATTTTTTTTACATTTTTTGATTAAAACATAATGTAATTGATTGTTTGCCTCGGGAAACTTGGAGCGAAAGCCACCCATTGTCAAGAAAAGTTTATTTATAGTCACTTATGCCTAGCAAAGCCTTATTACTCGGTTTAAATGCCTTTGTAATCCCATTATTGAATTTATTTTGAATTCTTTTTACATTTTTTCATTAAAACAGATTCTAATTGATTGTTTGCCTCGGGAAACTTGGAGCGAAAGCCCTCCATTGTCAAGAAAATATCATTTATAGTCACTCATGCTGAGAAAAGCCTTATTACTCGGTTTAAATGCCTTTATAATCCCATTATTGAATTTATTTTGAATTGTTTTTATATTTTTTGATTAAAACATATTGTAATTGATTGTTTGCCGTGGGAAACATGGAGCGAAAGCCATCCACTGTCAAGAAAAGATCATTTATAGTCACTCATGCCTAGAAAAGCCTTATTACTCGGTTTAAATGCCTTTATAATCCCATTATTGAATTTATTTTGAATTTTTTTTACATTTTTTGATTAAAACAGATTGTAATTGATTGTTTACCTCGGGAAACATGGAGCGAAAGCCATCCATGGTCAAGAAAAGTTCATTTATAGTCACTCATGCCTAGAAAAGCCTTATTACTCGGTTTAAATGCCTTTATAATCCCATTATCAAATTTATTTTGAATTTTTTTTTACATTTTTTGATTAAAACAGATTGTAATTGATTGTTTGCCTCGGGAAACTTGGAGCTAAAGCCATCCATTGTAAAGAAAAGATCATTTATAGTCACTCATGCCTAGAAAAGCCTTATTAGTCGGTTTAAATGCTTTTATAATCCCATTATTGAATTTATTTTGAATTGTTTTTACATTTTTTGATTAAAACAGATTGTAATTGATTGTTTGCCTCGGGAAACATGGAGCGAAAGCCATCCATTGTCAAGAAAAGATCATTTATAGTCACTCATACCTAGAAAAGCCTTATTACTCGGTTTAAATGCCTTTATAATCCCATTATTGAATTTATTTTGAATTGTTTTTACATTTTTTGATTAAAACAGATTGTAATTGATTGTTTGCCTTGGGAAACATGGAGCGAAAGCCATCCATTGTCAAGAAAAGATCATTTATAGTCACTCATGCCTAGAAAAGCCTTATTACTCGGTTTAAATGCCTTTATAATCCCATTATTGAATTTATTTTGAATTTTTTTTACATTTTTTGATTAAAACATATTGTAATTGATTGTTTGCCTCGAGAAATATTGAGCGAAAGCCACCCATTGTCAAGAAACGATCATTTATAGTCACTCAAGCCTAGAAAAGCCTTATTACTCTGTTTAAATGCCTTTCTAATCCCATTATCAAATTTATTTTGAATTTTTTTTACATTTTTTGATTAAAACAGATTGTAATTGATTGTTTGCCTCGGGATACATGGAGCGAAAGCCATCCATTGTCAAGAAAAGATCATTTATAGTCACCATGCCTAGAAAAGCCTTATTACTTGGTTTAAATGCCTTTATAATCCCATTATTGATTTTATTTTGAATTGTTTTTACATTTTTTGATTAAAACATATTGTAATTGATTGTTTGCCTTGGGAAATATTGAGCGAAAGCCATCCATTGTCAAGAAAAGATCATTTATAGTCACTCATGCCTAGAAAAGCCTTATTACTCGGTTTAAATGCTTTTATAATCCCATTATTGAATTTATTTTGAATTGTTTTTACATTTTTTGATTAAAACAGATTGTAATTGATTGTTTGCCTCGGGAAACATGGAGCGAAAGCCATCCATTGTCAAGAAAAGATCACTTATAGTCACTCATGCCTAGAAAAGCCTTATTACTCGGTTTAAATGCCTTTATAATCCCATTATTGAATTTATTTTGAATTTTTTTTACATTTTTTGATTAAAACATATTGTAATTGATTGTTTGCCTCGGGAAACATGGAGTAAAACCCATCCATTGTCAAGAATAGATCATTTATAGTCACTTATGCCTAGAAAAGCCTTATTACTCGGTTTAAATGCTTTTATAATCCCATTATTGAAGTTATTTTTATATGTTTTTACATTTTATGATTAAAACAGATTGTAATTGATTGTTTGGCTCGGGAAACATGGAGCGAAAGCAATTCATTGTCAAGAAAAGATCATTTATAGTCTCTCATGCCTAGAAAAGCCTTATTACTTAATTTAAATGCTTTTATAATCCCATTATTGAATTTATTTTGAATTGTTTTTACATTTTTGATTAAAACAGATTTTAATTGATTGTTTGCCTCGTGAAATATGGAGCGAAAGCCATCCATTGTCAAGAAAAGATCATTTATAGTCCCTCATGCCCAGAAAAGCCTTATTACTCGGTTTAAATGCCTTTATAATCCCATTATTGAATTTATTTTGAATTGTTTTTACATTTTTTGATTAAAACAGATTGTAATTGATTGTTTGCCTCGGGAAACATGGAGCGAAAGCCATCCATTGTCAAGCAAAGATCATTTATAGCCACTCATGCCTAGAAAAGCCTTATTACTCGGTTTAAATGCCTTTATAATCCCATTATTGAATGTATTTTGAATTGTTTTTACATTTTTTGATTAAAACAGATTGTAATTGATTGTTTGCCTCGGGAAACATGGAGCGAAAACCATCCATTGTCAAGAAAAGATCATTTATAGTCACTCATGCCTAGAAAAGCCTTATTACTCAGTTTAAATGCCTTTATAATCCCATTATTAAATTTATTTTGAATTTTTTTTACTTTTTTTGATTAAAACATATTGTAATTGATTGTTTACCTCGGGAAACATGGAGCGAAAGCCATCCATAGTCAAGAAAAGTTCATTTATAGTCACTTATGCCTAGCAAAGCCTTATTACTCGGTTTAAGTGCCTTTATAATCCCATTATTGAATTTATTTTGAATTTTTTTTTACATTTTTTGATTAAAACATAATGTAATTGATTGTTTGCCTCGGGAAACTTGGAGCGAAAGCCACCCATTGTCAAGAAAAGTTTATTTATAGTCACTTATGCCTAGCAAAGCCTTATTACTCGGTTTAAATGCCTTTATAATCCCATTTTTGAATTTATTTTGAATTCTTTTTACATTTTTTCATTAAAACAGATTCTAATTGATTGTTTGCCTCGGGAAACTTGGAGCGAAAGCCCTCCATTGTCAAGAAAAGATCATTTATAGTCACTCATGCTGAGAAAAGCCTTATTACTCGGTTTAAATGCCTTTATAATCCCATTATTGAATTTATTTTGAATTGTTTTTATATTTTTTGATTAAAACATATTGTAATTGATTGTTTGCCGTGGGAAACATGGAGCGAAAGCCATCCACTATCAAGAAAAGATCATTTATAGTCACTCATGCCTAGAAAAGCCTTATTACTCGGTTTAAATGCCTTTATAATCCCATTATTGAATTTATTTTGAATTTTTTTTACATTTTTTGATTAAAACAGATTGTAATTGATTGTTTACCTCGGGAAACATGGAGCGAAAGCCATCCATGGTCAAGAAAAGTTCATTTATAGTCACTCATGCCTAGAAAAGCCTTATTACTCGGTTTAAATGCCTTTATAATCCCATTATCAAATTTATTTTGAATTTTTTTTTACATTTTTTGATTAAAACAGATTGTAATTGATTGTTTGCCTCGGGAAACTTGGAGCTAAAGCCATCCATTGTAAAGAAAAGATCATTTATAGTCACTCATGCCTAGAAAAGCCTTATTAGTCGGTTTAAATGCTTTTATAATCCCATTATTGAATTTATTTTGAATTGTTTTTACATTTTTTGATTAAAACAGATTGTAATTGATTGTTTGCCTCGGGAAACATGGAGCGAAAGCCATCCATTGTCAAGAAAAGATCATTTATAGTCACTTATGCCGAGAAAAGCCTTATTACTCGGTTTAAATGCCTTTATAATCCCATTATTGATTTTATTTTGAATTGTTTTTACATTTTTTGATTAAAACAAATTCTAATTGATTGTTTGCCTCGGGAAACATGGAGCGAAAGCCATCCATTGTCAAGAAAATATCATTTATCGTCACTCATGCCTAGAAAAGCCTTATTACTCGGTTTAAATGCCTTTATAATCCCATTATTGAATTTATTTTGAATTTTTTTTACATTTTTTGATTAAAAGATATTGTAATTGATTGTTTGCCTCCGGAAATATGGAGCGAAAGCCATCCATTGTCAAGAAAAGATCATTTATAGTCACTCATGCCTAGAAAAGCCTTATTACTCGGTTTAAATGCTTTTATAATCCCATTATTGAATTTATTTTGAATTGTTTTTATTTTTTTGATTAAAACAGATTGTAATTGATTGTTTGCCTCGGGAAACATGGAGCGAAAGCCCTCCATTGTCAAGAAAAGATCATTTATAGTCACTCATGCCTAGAAAAGCCTTATTACTCGGTTTAAATTCCTTTATAATCCCATTATTGAATTTGTTTTGAATTTTTTTTAAATTTTTTGATTAAAACATATTGTAATTGATTGTTTGCCTCGGGAAACATGGAGTAAAACCCATCCATTGTCAAGAATAGATCATTTATAGTCACTTATGCCTAGAAAAGCCTTATTACTCGGTTTAAATGCTTTTATAATCCCATTATTGAAGTTATTTTTATATGTTTTTACATTTTATGATTAAAACAGATTGTAATTGATTGTTTGGCTCGGGAAACATGGAGCGAAAGCAATTCATTGTCAAGAAAAGATCATTTATAGTCTCTCATGCCTAGAAAAGCCTTATTACTTAATTTAAATGCTTTTATAATCCCATTATTGAATTTATTTTGAATTGTTTTTACATTTTTGATTAAAACAGATTTTAATTGATTGTTTGCCTCGTGAAATATGGAGCGAAAGCCATCCATTGTCAAGAAAAGATCATTTATAGTCCCTCATGCCCAGAAAAGCCTTATTACTCGGTTTAAATGCCTTTATAATCCCATTATTGAATTTATTTTGAATTGTTTTTACATTTTTTGATTAAAACAGATTGTAATTGATTGTTTGCCTCGGGAAACATGGAGCGAAAGCCATCCATTGTCAAGCAAAGATCATTTATAGCCACTCATGCCTAGAAAAGCCTTATTACTCGGTTTAAATGCCTTTATAATCCCATTATTGAATGTATTTTGAATTGTTTTTACATTTTTTGATTAAAACAGATTGTAATTGATTGTTTGCCTCGGGAAACATGGAGCGAAAACCATCCATTGTCAAGAAAAGATCATTTATAGTCACTCATGCCTAGAAAAGCCTTATTACTCAGTTTAAATGCCTTTATAATCCCATTATTGAATTTATTTTGAATTTTTTTTACATTTTTTGATTAAAACAGATTGTAATTGATTGTTTACCTCGGGAAACATGGAGCGAAAGCCATCCATAGTCAAGAAAAGTTCATTTATAGTCACTTATGCCTAGCAAAGCCTTATTACTCGGTTTAAATGCCTTTATAATCCCATTATTGAATTTATTTTGAATTTTTTTTACATTTTTTGATTAAAACATAATGTAATTGATTGTTTGCCTCGGGAAACTTGGAGCGAAAGCCACCCATTGTCAAGAAAAGTTTATTTATAGTCACTTATGCCTAGCAAAGCCTTATTACTCGGTTTAAATGCCTTTGTAATCCCATTATTGAATTTATTTTGAATTCTTTTTACATTTTTTCATTAAAACAGATTCTAATTGATTGTTTGCCTCGGGAAACTTGGAGCGAAAGCCCTCCATTGTCAAGAAAATATCATTTATAGTCACTCATGCTGAGAAAAGCCTTATTACTCGGTTTAAATGCCTTTATAATCCCATTATTGAATTTATTTTGAATTGTTTTTATATTTTTTGATTAAAACATATTGTAATTGATTGTTTGCCGTGGGAAACATGGAGCGAAAGCCATCCACTGTCAAGAAAAGATCATTTATAGTCACTCATGCCTAGAAAAGCCTTATTACTCGGTTTAAATGCCTTTATAATCCCATTATTGAATTTATTTTGAATTTTTTTTACATTTTTTGATTAAAACAGATTGTAATTGATTGTTTACCTCGGGAAACATGGAGCGAAAGCCATCCATGGTCAAGAAAAGTTCATTTATAGTCACTCATGCCTAGAAAAGCCTTATTACTCGGTTTAAATGCCTTTATAATCCCATTATCAAATTTATTTTGAATTTTTTTTTACATTTTTTGATTAAAACAGATTGTAATTGATTGTTTGCCTCGGGAAACTTGGAGCTAAAGCCATCCATTGTAAAGAAAAGATCATTTATAGTCACTCATGCCTAGAAAAGCCTTATTAGTCGGTTTAAATGCTTTTATAATCCCATTATTGAATTTATTTTGAATTGTTTTTACATTTTTTGATTAAAACAGATTGTAATTGATTGTTTGCCTCGGGAAACATGGAGCGAAAGCCATCCATTGTCAAGAAAAGATCATTTATAGTCACTTATGCCGAGAAAAGCCTTATTACTCGGTTTAAATGCCTTTATAATCCCATTATTGATTTTATTTTGAATTGTTTTTACATTTTTTGATTAAAACAAATTCTAATTGATTGTTTGCCTCGGGAAACATGGAGCGAAAGCCATCCATTGTCAAGAAAATATCATTTATCGTCACTCATGCCTAGAAAAGCCTTATTACTCGGTTTAAATGCCTTTATAATCCCATTATTGAATTTATTTTGAATTTTTTTTACATTTTTTGATTAAAAGATATTGTAATTGATTGTTTGCCTCCGGAAATATGGAGCGAAAGCCATCCATTGTCAAGAAAAGATCATTTATAGTCACTCATGCCTAGAAAAGCCTTATTACTCGGTTTAAATGCTTTTATAATCCCATTATTGAATTTATTTTGAATTGTTTTTATTTTTTTGATTAAAACAGATTGTAATTGATTGTTTGCCTCGGGAAACATGGAGCGAAAGCCCTCCATTGTCAAGAAAAGATCATTTATAGTCACTCATGCCTAGAAAAGCCTTATTACTCGGTTTAAATTCCTTTATAATCCCATTATTGAATTTGTTTTGAATTTTTTTTAAATTTTTTGATTAAAACATATTGTAATTGATTGTTTGCCTCGGGAAACATGGAGTAAAACCCATCCATTGTCAAGAATAGATCATTTATAGTCACTTATGCCTAGAAAAGCCTTATTACTCGGTTTAAATGCTTTTATAATCCCATTATTGAAGTTATTTTTATATGTTTTTACATTTTATGATTAAAACAGATTGTAATTGATTGTTTGGCTCGGGAAACATGGAGCGAAAGCAATTCATTGTCAAGAAAAGATCATTTATAGTCTCTCATGCCTAGAAAAGCCTTATTACTTAATTTAAATGCTTTTATAATCCCATTATTGAATTTATTTTGAATTGTTTTTACATTTTTGATTAAAACAGATTTTAATTGATTGTTTGCCTCGTGAAATATGGAGCGAAAGCCATCCATTGTCAAGAAAAGATCATTTATAGTCCCTCATGCCCAGAAAAGCCTTATTACTCGGTTTAAATGCCTTTATAATCCCATTATTGAATTTATTTTGAATTGTTTTTACATTTTTTGATTAAAACAGATTGTAATTGATTGTTTGCCTCGGGAAACATGGAGCGAAAGCCATCCATTGTCAAGCAAAGATCATTTATAGCCACTCATGCCTAGAAAAGCCTTATTACTCGGTTTAAATGCCTTTATAATCCCATTATTGAATGTATTTTGAATTGTTTTTACATTTTTTGATTAAAACAGATTGTAATTGATTGTTTGCCTCGGGAAACATGGAGCGAAAACCATCCATTGTCAAGAAAAGATCATTTATAGTCACTCATGCCTAGAAAAGCCTTATTACTCAGTTTAAATGCCTTTATAATCCCATTATTGAATTTATTTTGAATTTTTTTTACATTTTTTGATTAAAACAGATTGTAATTGATTGTTTACCTCGGGAAACATGGAGCGAAAGCCATCCATAGTCAAGAAAAGTTCATTTATAGTCACTTATGCCTAGCAAAGCCTTATTACTCGGTTTAAATGCCTTTATAATCCCATTATTGAATTTATTTTGAATTTTTTTTACATTTTTTGATTAAAACATAATGTAATTGATTGTTTGCCTCGGGAAACTTGGAGCGAAAGCCACCCATTGTCAAGAAAAGTTTATTTATAGTCACTTATGCCTAGCAAAGCCTTATTACTCGGTTTAAATGCCTTTGTAATCCCATTATTGAATTTATTTTGAATTCTTTTTACATTTTTTCATTAAAACAGATTCTAATTGATTGTTTGCCTCGGGAAACTTGGAGCGAAAGCCCTCCATTGTCAAGAAAATATCATTTATAGTCACTCATGCTGAGAAAAGCCTTATTACTCGGTTTAAATGCCTTTATAATCCCATTATTGAATTTATTTTGAATTGTTTTTATATTTTTTGATTAAAACATATTGTAATTGATTGTTTGCCGTGGGAAACATGGAGCGAAAGCCATCCACTGTCAAGAAAAGATCATTTATAGTCACTCATGCCTAGAAAAGCCTTATTACTCGGTTTAAATGCCTTTATAATCCCATTATTGAATTTATTTTGAATTTTTTTTACATTTTTTGATTAAAACAGATTGTAATTGATTGTTTACCTCGGGAAACATGGAGCGAAAGCCATCCATGGTCAAGAAAAGTTCATTTATAGTCACTCATGCCTAGAAAAGCCTTATTACTCGGTTTAAATGCCTTTATAATCCCATTATCAAATTTATTTTGAATTTTTTTTTACATTTTTTGATTAAAACAGATTGTAATTGATTGTTTGCCTCGGGAAACTTGGAGCTAAAGCCATCCATTGTAAAGAAAAGATCATTTATAGTCACTCATGCCTAGAAAAGCCTTATTAGTCGGTTTAAATGCTTTTATAATCCCATTATTGAATTTATTTTGAATTGTTTTTACATTTTTTGATTAAAACAGATTGTAATTGATTGTTTGCCTCGGGAAACATGGAGCGAAAGCCATCCATTGTCAAGAAAAGATCATTTATAGTCACTCATACCTAGAAAAGCCTTATTACTCGGTTTAAATGCCTTTATAATCCCATTATTGAATTTATTTTGAATTGTTTTTACATTTTTTGATTAAAACAGATTGTAATTGATTGTTTGCCTTGGGAAACATGGAGCGAAAGCCATCCATTGTCAAGAAAAGATCATTTATAGTCACTCATGCCTAGAAAAGCCTTATTACTCGGTTTAAATGCCTTTATAATCCCATTATTGAATTTATTTTGAATTTTTTTTACATTTTTTGATTAAAACATATTGTAATTGATTGTTTGCCTCGAGAAATATTGAGCGAAAGCCACCCATTGTCAAGAAACGATCATTTATAGTCACTCAAGCCTAGAAAAGCCTTATTACTCTGTTTAAATGCCTTTCTAATCCCATTATCAAATTTATTTTGAATTTTTTTTACATTTTTTGATTAAAACAGATTGTAATTGATTGTTTGCCTCGGGATACATGGAGCGAAAGCCATCCATTGTCAAGAAAAGATCATTTATAGTCACCATGCCTAGAAAAGCCTTATTACTTGGTTTAAATGCCTTTATAATCCCATTATTGATTTTATTTTGAATTGTTTTTACATTTTTTGATTAAAACATATTGTAATTGATTGTTTGCCTTGGGAAATATTGAGCGAAAGCCATCCATTGTCAAGAAAAGATCAT
This sequence comes from Theobroma cacao, assembly GCF_053813885.1. Lineage (NCBI taxonomy): Eukaryota > Viridiplantae > Streptophyta > Magnoliopsida > Malvales > Malvaceae > Theobroma > Theobroma cacao. The sequence continues at coordinate 26,233,691 of NC_142645.1, read as the reverse complement.
TTATAGTCACTCATGCCTAGAAAAGCCTTATTACTCGGTTTAAATGCTTTTATAATCCCATTATTGAATTTATTTTGAATTGTTTTTACATTTTTTGATTAAAACAGATTGTAATTGATTGTTTGCCTCGGGAAACATGGAGCGAAAGCCATCCATTGTCAAGAAAAGATCACTTATAGTCACTCATGCCTAGAAAAGCCTTATTACTCGGTTTAAATGCCTTTATAATCCCATTATTGAATTTATTTTGAATTTTTTTTACATTTTTTGATTAAAACATATTGTAATTGATTGTTTGCCTCGGGAAACATGGAGTAAAACCCATCCATTGTCAAGAATAGATCATTTATAGTCACTTATGCCTAGAAAAGCCTTATTACTCGGTTTAAATGCTTTTATAATCCCATTATTGAAGTTATTTTTATATGTTTTTACATTTTATGATTAAAACAGATTGTAATTGATTGTTTGGCTCGGGAAACATGGAGCGAAAGCAATTCATTGTCAAGAAAAGATCATTTATAGTCTCTCATGCCTAGAAAAGCCTTATTACTTAATTTAAATGCTTTTATAATCCCATTATTGAATTTATTTTGAATTGTTTTTACATTTTTGATTAAAACAGATTTTAATTGATTGTTTGCCTCGTGAAATATGGAGCGAAAGCCATCCATTGTCAAGAAAAGATCATTTATAGTCCCTCATGCCCAGAAAAGCCTTATTACTCGGTTTAAATGCCTTTATAATCCCATTATTGAATTTATTTTGAATTGTTTTTACATTTTTTGATTAAAACAGATTGTAATTGATTGTTTGCCTCGGGAAACATGGAGCGAAAGCCATCCATTGTCAAGCAAAGATCATTTATAGCCACTCATGCCTAGAAAAGCCTTATTACTCGGTTTAAATGCCTTTATAATCCCATTATTGAATGTATTTTGAATTGTTTTTACATTTTTTGATTAAAACAGATTGTAATTGATTGTTTGCCTCGGGAAACATGGAGCGAAAACCATCCATTGTCAAGAAAAGATCATTTATAGTCACTCATGCCTAGAAAAGCCTTATTACTCAGTTTAAATGCCTTTATAATCCCATTATTAAATTTATTTTGAATTTTTTTTACTTTTTTTGATTAAAACATATTGTAATTGATTGTTTACCTCGGGAAACATGGAGCGAAAGCCATCCATAGTCAAGAAAAGTTCATTTATAGTCACTTATGCCTAGCAAAGCCTTATTACTCGGTTTAAGTGCCTTTATAATCCCATTATTGAATTTATTTTGAATTTTTTTTTACATTTTTTGATTAAAACATAATGTAATTGATTGTTTGCCTCGGGAAACTTGGAGCGAAAGCCACCCATTGTCAAGAAAAGTTTATTTATAGTCACTTATGCCTAGCAAAGCCTTATTACTCGGTTTAAATGCCTTTATAATCCCATTTTTGAATTTATTTTGAATTCTTTTTACATTTTTTCATTAAAACAGATTCTAATTGATTGTTTGCCTCGGGAAACTTGGAGCGAAAGCCCTCCATTGTCAAGAAAAGATCATTTATAGTCACTCATGCTGAGAAAAGCCTTATTACTCGGTTTAAATGCCTTTATAATCCCATTATTGAATTTATTTTGAATTTTTTTTACATTTTTTGATTAAAAGATATTGTAATTGATTGTTTGCCTCCGGAAATATGGAGCGAAAGCCATCCATTGTCAAGAAAAGATCATTTATAGTCACTCATGCCTAGAAAAGCCTTATTACTCGGTTTAAATGCTTTTATAATCCCATTATTGAATTTATTTTGAATTGTTTTTACATTTTTTGATTAAAACAGATTGTAATTGATTGTTTGCCTCGGGAAACATGGAGCGAAAGCCCTCCATTGTCAAGAAAAGATCATTTATAGTCACTCATGCCTAGAAAAGCCTTATTACTCGGTTTAAATTCCTTTATAATCCCTTTATTGAATTTGTTTTGAATTTTTTTTAAATTTTTTGATTAAAACATATTGTAATTGATTGTTTGCCTCGGGAAACATGGAGTAAAACCCATCCATTGTCAAGAATAGATCATTTATAGTCACTTATGCCTAGAAAAGCCTTATTACTCGGTTTAAATGCTTTTATAATCCCATTATTGAAGTTATTTTTATATGTTTTTACATTTTATGATTAAAACAGATTGTAATTGATTGTTTGGCTCGGGAAACATGGAGCGAAAGCAATTCATTGTCAAGAAAAGATCATTTATAGTCTCTCATGCCTAGAAAAGCCTTATTACTTAATTTAAATGCTTTTATAATCCCATTATTGAATTTATTTTGAATTGTTTTTACATTTTTGATTAAAACAGATTTTAATTGATTGTTTGCCTCGTGAAATATGGAGCGAAAGCCATCCATTGTCAAGAAAAGATCATTTATAGTCCCTCATGCCCAGAAAAGCCTTATTACTCGGTTTAAATGCCTTTATAATCCCATTATTGAATTTATTTTGAATTGTTTTTACATTTTTTGATTAAAACAGATTGTAATTGATTGTTTGCCTCGGGAAACATGGAGCGAAAGCCATCCATTGTCAAGCAAAGATCATTTATAGCCACTCATGCCTAGAAAAGCCTTATTACTCGGTTTAAATGCCTTTATAATCCCATTATTGAATGTATTTTGAATTGTTTTTACATTTTTTGATTAAAACAGATTGTAATTGATTGTTTGCCTCGGGAAACATGGAGCGAAAACCATCCATTGTCAAGAAAAGATCATTTATAGTCACTCATGCCTAGAAAAGCCTTATTACTCAGTTTAAATGCCTTTATAATCCCATTATTAAATTTATTTTGAATTTTTTTTACTTTTTTTGATTAAAACATATTGTAATTGATTGTTTACCTCGGGAAACATGGAGCGAAAGCCATCCATAGTCAAGAAAAGTTCATTTATAGTCACTTATGCCTAGCAAAGCCTTATTACTCGGTTTAAGTGCCTTTATAATCCCATTATTGAATTTATTTTGAATTTTTTTTTACATTTTTTGATTAAAACATAATGTAATTGATTGTTTGCCTCGGGAAACTTGGAGCGAAAGCCACCCATTGTCAAGAAAAGTTTATTTATAGTCACTTATGCCTAGCAAAGCCTTATTACTCGGTTTAAATGCCTTTATAATCCCATTTTTGAATTTATTTTGAATTCTTTTTACATTTTTTCATTAAAACAGATTCTAATTGATTGTTTGCCTCGGGAAACTTGGAGCGAAAGCCCTCCATTGTCAAGAAAAGATCATTTATAGTCACTCATGCTGAGAAAAGCCTTATTACTCGGTTTAAATGCCTTTATAATCCCATTATTGAATTTATTTTGAATTGTTTTTATATTTTTTGATTAAAACATATTGTAATTGATTGTTTGCCGTGGGAAACATGGAGCGAAAGCCATCCACTATCAAGAAAAGATCATTTATAGTCACTCATGCCTAGAAAAGCCTTATTACTCGGTTTAAATGCCTTTATAATCCCATTATTGAATTTATTTTGAATTTTTTTTACATTTTTTGATTAAAACAGATTGTAATTGATTGTTTACCTCGGGAAACATGGAGCGAAAGCCATCCATGGTCAAGAAAAGTTCATTTATAGTCACTCATGCCTAGAAAAGCCTTATTACTCGGTTTAAATGCCTTTATAATCCCATTATCAAATTTATTTTGAATTTTTTTTTACATTTTTTGATTAAAACAGATTGTAATTGATTGTTTGCCTCGGGAAACTTGGAGCTAAAGCCATCCATTGTAAAGAAAAGATCATTTATAGTCACTCATGCCTAGAAAAGCCTTATTAGTCGGTTTAAATGCTTTTATAATCCCATTATTGAATTTATTTTGAATTGTTTTTACATTTTTTGATTAAAACAGATTGTAATTGATTGTTTGCCTCGGGAAACATGGAGCGAAAGCCATCCATTGTCAAGAAAAGATCATTTATAGTCACTTATGCCGAGAAAAGCCTTATTACTCGGTTTAAATGCCTTTATAATCCCATTATTGATTTTATTTTGAATTGTTTTTACATTTTTTGATTAAAACAAATTCTAATTGATTGTTTGCCTCGGGAAACATGGAGCGAAAGCCATCCATTGTCAAGAAAATATCATTTATCGTCACTCATGCCTAGAAAAGCCTTATTACTCGGTTTAAATGCCTTTATAATCCCATTATTGAATTTATTTTGAATTTTTTTTACATTTTTTGATTAAAAGATATTGTAATTGATTGTTTGCCTCCGGAAATATGGAGCGAAAGCCATCCATTGTCAAGAAAAGATCATTTATAGTCACTCATGCCTAGAAAAGCCTTATTACTCGGTTTAAATGCTTTTATAATCCCATTATTGAATTTATTTTGAATTGTTTTTATTTTTTTGATTAAAACAGATTGTAATTGATTGTTTGCCTCGGGAAACATGGAGCGAAAGCCCTCCATTGTCAAGAAAAGATCATTTATAGTCACTCATGCCTAGAAAAGCCTTATTACTCGGTTTAAATTCCTTTATAATCCCATTATTGAATTTGTTTTGAATTTTTTTTAAATTTTTTGATTAAAACATATTGTAATTGATTGTTTGCCTCGGGAAACATGGAGTAAAACCCATCCATTGTCAAGAATAGATCATTTATAGTCACTTATGCCTAGAAAAGCCTTATTACTCGGTTTAAATGCTTTTATAATCCCATTATTGAAGTTATTTTTATATGTTTTTACATTTTATGATTAAAACAGATTGTAATTGATTGTTTGGCTCGGGAAACATGGAGCGAAAGCAATTCATTGTCAAGAAAAGATCATTTATAGTCTCTCATGCCTAGAAAAGCCTTATTACTTAATTTAAATGCTTTTATAATCCCATTATTGAATTTATTTTGAATTGTTTTTACATTTTTGATTAAAACAGATTTTAATTGATTGTTTGCCTCGTGAAATATGGAGCGAAAGCCATCCATTGTCAAGAAAAGATCATTTATAGTCCCTCATGCCCAGAAAAGCCTTATTACTCGGTTTAAATGCCTTTATAATCCCATTATTGAATTTATTTTGAATTGTTTTTACATTTTTTGATTAAAACAGATTGTAATTGATTGTTTGCCTCGGGAAACATGGAGCGAAAGCCATCCATTGTCAAGCAAAGATCATTTATAGCCACTCATGCCTAGAAAAGCCTTATTACTCGGTTTAAATGCCTTTATAATCCCATTATTGAATGTATTTTGAATTGTTTTTACATTTTTTGATTAAAACAGATTGTAATTGATTGTTTGCCTCGGGAAACATGGAGCGAAAACCATCCATTGTCAAGAAAAGATCATTTATAGTCACTCATGCCTAGAAAAGCCTTATTACTCAGTTTAAATGCCTTTATAATCCCATTATTGAATTTATTTTGAATTTTTTTTACATTTTTTGATTAAAACAGATTGTAATTGATTGTTTACCTCGGGAAACATGGAGCGAAAGCCATCCATAGTCAAGAAAAGTTCATTTATAGTCACTTATGCCTAGCAAAGCCTTATTACTCGGTTTAAATGCCTTTATAATCCCATTATTGAATTTATTTTGAATTTTTTTTACATTTTTTGATTAAAACATAATGTAATTGATTGTTTGCCTCGGGAAACTTGGAGCGAAAGCCACCCATTGTCAAGAAAAGTTTATTTATAGTCACTTATGCCTAGCAAAGCCTTATTACTCGGTTTAAATGCCTTTGTAATCCCATTATTGAATTTATTTTGAATTCTTTTTACATTTTTTCATTAAAACAGATTCTAATTGATTGTTTGCCTCGGGAAACTTGGAGCGAAAGCCCTCCATTGTCAAGAAAATATCATTTATAGTCACTCATGCTGAGAAAAGCCTTATTACTCGGTTTAAATGCCTTTATAATCCCATTATTGAATTTATTTTGAATTGTTTTTATATTTTTTGATTAAAACATATTGTAATTGATTGTTTGCCGTGGGAAACATGGAGCGAAAGCCATCCACTGTCAAGAAAAGATCATTTATAGTCACTCATGCCTAGAAAAGCCTTATTACTCGGTTTAAATGCCTTTATAATCCCATTATTGAATTTATTTTGAATTTTTTTTACATTTTTTGATTAAAACAGATTGTAATTGATTGTTTACCTCGGGAAACATGGAGCGAAAGCCATCCATGGTCAAGAAAAGTTCATTTATAGTCACTCATGCCTAGAAAAGCCTTATTACTCGGTTTAAATGCCTTTATAATCCCATTATCAAATTTATTTTGAATTTTTTTTTACATTTTTTGATTAAAACAGATTGTAATTGATTGTTTGCCTCGGGAAACTTGGAGCTAAAGCCATCCATTGTAAAGAAAAGATCATTTATAGTCACTCATGCCTAGAAAAGCCTTATTAGTCGGTTTAAATGCTTTTATAATCCCATTATTGAATTTATTTTGAATTGTTTTTACATTTTTTGATTAAAACAGATTGTAATTGATTGTTTGCCTCGGGAAACATGGAGCGAAAGCCATCCATTGTCAAGAAAAGATCATTTATAGTCACTCATACCTAGAAAAGCCTTATTACTCGGTTTAAATGCCTTTATAATCCCATTATTGAATTTATTTTGAATTGTTTTTACATTTTTTGATTAAAACAGATTGTAATTGATTGTTTGCCTTGGGAAACATGGAGCGAAAGCCATCCATTGTCAAGAAAAGATCATTTATAGTCACTCATGCCTAGAAAAGCCTTATTACTCGGTTTAAATGCCTTTATAATCCCATTATTGAATTTATTTTGAATTTTTTTTACATTTTTTGATTAAAACATATTGTAATTGATTGTTTGCCTCGAGAAATATTGAGCGAAAGCCACCCATTGTCAAGAAACGATCATTTATAGTCACTCAAGCCTAGAAAAGCCTTATTACTCTGTTTAAATGCCTTTCTAATCCCATTATCAAATTTATTTTGAATTTTTTTTACATTTTTTGATTAAAACAGATTGTAATTGATTGTTTGCCTCGGGATACATGGAGCGAAAGCCATCCATTGTCAAGAAAAGATCATTTATAGTCACCATGCCTAGAAAAGCCTTATTACTTGGTTTAAATGCCTTTATAATCCCATTATTGATTTTATTTTGAATTGTTTTTACATTTTTTGATTAAAACATATTGTAATTGATTGTTTGCCTTGGGAAATATTGAGCGAAAGCCATCCATTGTCAAGAAAAGATCATTTATAGTCACTCATGCCTAGAAAAGCCTTATTACTCGGTTTAAATGCTTTTATAATCCCATTATTGAATTTATTTTGAATTGTTTTTACATTTTTTGATTAAAACAGATTGTAATTGATTGTTTGCCTCGGGAAACATGGAGCGAAAGCCATCCATTGTCAAGAAAAGATCACTTATAGTCACTCATGCCTAGAAAAGCCTTATTACTCGGTTTAAATGCCTTTATAATCCCATTATTGAATTTATTTTGAATTTTTTTTACATTTTTTGATTAAAACATATTGTAATTGATTGTTTGCCTCGAGAAATATTGAGCGAAAGCCACCCATTTTCAAGAAAAGATCATTTATAGTCACTCAAGCCTAGAAAAGCCTTATTACTCTGTTTAAATGCCTTTCTAATCCCATTATCAAATTTATTTTGAATTTTTTTTACATTTTTTGATTAAAACAGATTGTAATTGATTGTTTGCCTCGGGAAACATGGAGCGAAAGCCATCCATTGTCAAGAAAAGATCATTTATAGTCCCTCATGCCTAGAAAAGCCTTATTACTCGGTTTAAATGCCTTTATAATCCCATTATTGAATTTATTTTGAATTGTTTTTACATTTTTTGATTAAAACAGATTGTAATTGATTGTTTGCCTCGGGAAACATGGAGCGAAAGCCATCCATTGTCAAGAAAAGATCATTTATAGTCCCTCATGCCTAGAAAAGGCTTATTACTCGGTTTAAATGCCTTTATAATCCCATTATTGAATTTATTTTGAATTGTTTTTAAATTTTTTGATTAAAACAGATTGTAATTGATTGTTTGCCTCATGAAATATGGAGCGAAAGCCATCCATTGTCAAGAAAAGATCATTTATAGCCACTCATGCCTGGAAAAGCCTTATTACTCGGTTTAAATGCCTTTATAATCCCATTATTGAATGTATTTTGAATTGTTTTTACATTTTTTGATTAAAACAGATTGTAATTGATTGTTTGCCTCGGGAAACATGGAGCGAAAGCCATCCATTGTCAAGAAAAGATCATTTATAGTCACTCATGCCTACAAAAGCCTTATTACTCGGTTTAAATGCCTTTATAATCCCATTATTGAATTTATTTTGAATTTTTTTTACATTTTTTGATTAAAACAGATTGTAATTGATTGTTTACCTCGGGAAACATGGAGTGAAAGCCATCCATAGTCAAGAAAAGTTCATTTATAGTCACTCATTCTTAGAAAAGCCTTATTACTCGGTTTAAATGCCTTTATAATCCCATTATTGAATTTAGTTTGAATTTTTTTTAAATTTTTTGATTAAAACATATTGTAATTGATTGTTTGCCTCGGGAAACATGGAGTAAAACCCATGCATTGTCAAGAGTAGATCATTTATAGTCACTTATGCCTAGAAAAGCCTTATTACTCGGTTTAAATGCTTTTATAATCCCATTATTGAAGTTATTTTGAATTGTTTTTACATTTTATGATTAAAACAGATTGTAATTGATTGTTTGCCTCGGGAAACATGGAGCGAAAGCCATCCATTGTCAAGAAAAGATCATTTATAGTCCCTCATGCCTAGAAAAGCCTTATTACTCGGTTTAAATGCCTTTATAATCCCATTATTGAATTTATTTTGAATTGTTTTTACATTTTTTGATTAAAACAGATTGTAATTGATTGTTTGCCTCGGGAAACATGGAGCGAAAGCCATCCATTGTCAAGAAAAGATCATTTATAGCCACTCATGCCTAGAAAAGCCTTATTACTCAGTTTAAATGCCTTTATAATCCCATTATTGAATGTATTTTGAATTGTTTTGACATTTTTTGACTAAAACAGATTGTAATTGATTGTTTGCCTCGGGAAACATGGAGCGAAAGCCATCCATTGTCAAGAAAAGATCACTTATAGTCACTCATGCCTAGAAAAGCCTTATTACTCGGTTTAAATGCCTTTATAATCCCATTATTGAATTTATTTTGAATTTTTTTTACATTTTTTGATTAAAACATATTGTAATTGATTGTTTGCCTCGAGAAATATTGAGCGAAAGCCACCCATTGTCAAGAAAAGATCATTTATAGTCACTCAAGCCTAGAAAAGCCTTATTACTCTGTTTAAATGCCTTTCTAATCCCATTATCAAATTTATTTTGAATTTTTTTTACATTTTTTGATTAAAACAGATTGTAATTGATTGTTTGCCTCGGGAAACATGGAGCGAAAGCCATCCATTGTCAAGAAAAGATCATTTATAGTCCCTCATGCCTAGAAAAGCCTTATTACTCGGTTTAAATGCCTTTATAATCCCATTATTGAATTTATTTTGAATTGTTTTTACATTTTTTGATTAAAACAGATTGTAATTGATTGTTTGCCTCGGGAAACATGGAGCGAAAGCCATCCATGGTCAAGAAAAGTTCATTTATAGTCACTCATGCCTAGAAAAGCCTTATTACTCGGTTTAAATGCCTTTATAATCCCATTATCAAATTTATTTTGAATTTTTTTTTACATTTTTTGATTAAAACAGATTGTAATTGATTGTTTGCCTCGGGAAACTTGGAGCTAAAGCCATCCATTGTAAAGAAAAGATCATTTATAGTCACTCATGCCTAGAAAAGCCTTATTAGTCGGTTTAAATGCTTTTATAATCCCATTATTGAATTTATTTTGAATTGTTTTTACATTTTTTGATTAAAACAGATTGTAATTGATTGTTTGCCTCGGGAAACATGGAGCGAAAGCCATCCATTGTCAAGAAAAGATCATTTATAGTCGCTCATACCTAGAAAAGCCTTATTACTCGGTTTAAATGCCTTTATAATCCCATTATTGAATTTATTTTGAATTGTTTTTACATTTTTTGATTAAAACAGATTGTAATTGATTGTTTGCCTTGGGAAACATGGAGCGAAAGCCATCCATTGTCAAGAAAAGATCATTTATAGTCACTCATGCCTAGAAAAGCCTTATTACTCGGTTTAAATGCCTTTATAATCCCATTATTGAATTTATTTTGAATTTTTTTTACATTTTTTGATTAAAACATATTGTAATTGATTGTTTGCCTCGAGAAATATTGAGCGAAAGCCACCCATTGTCAAGAAACGATCATTTATAGTCACTCAAGCCTAGAAAAGCCTTATTACTCTGTTTAAATGCCTTTCTAATCCCATTATCAAATTTATTTTGAATTTTTTTTACATTTTTTGATTAAAACAGATTGTAATTGATTGTTTGCCTCGGGATACATGGAGCGAAAGCCATCCATTGTCAAGAAAAGATCATTTATAGTCACCATGCCTAGAAAAGCCTTATTACTTGGTTTAAATGCCTTTATAATCCCATTATTGATTTTATTTTGAATTGTTTTTACATTTTTTGATTAAAACATATTGTAATTGATTGTTTGCCTTGGGAAATATTGAGCGAAAGCCATCCATTGTCAAGAAAAGATCATTTATAGTCACTCATGCCTAGAAAAGCCTTATTACTCGGTTTAAATGCTTTTATAATCCCATTATTGAATTTATTTTGAATTGTTTTTACATTTTTTGATTAAAACAGATTGTAATTGATTGTTTGCCTCGGGAAACATGGAGCGAAAGCCATCCATTGTCAAGAAAAGATCATTTATAGTCACTCATGCCTAGAAAAGCCTTATTACTCGGTTTAAATGCCTTTATAATCCCATTATTGAATTTATTTTGAATTTTTTTTACATTTTTTGATTAAAACATATTGTAATTGATTGTTTGCCTCGAGAAATATTGAGCGAAAGCCACCCATTGTCAAGAAAAGATCATTTATAGTCACTCAAGCCTAGAAAAGCCTTATTACTCTGTTTAAATGCCTTTCTAATCCCATTATCAAATTTATTTTGAATTTTTTTTTACATTTTTTGATTAAAACAGATTGTAATTGATTGTTTGCCTCGGGAAACATGGAGCGAAAGCCATCCATTGTCAAGAAAAGATCATTTATAGTCCCTCATGCCTAGAAAAGCCTTATTACTCGGTTTAAATGCCTTTATAATCCCATTATTGAATTTATTTTGAATTGTTTTTACATTTTTTGATTAAAACAGATTGTAATTGATTGTTTGCCTCGGGAAACATGGAGCGAAAGCCATCCATTGTCAAGAAAAGATCATTTATAGTCCCTCATGCCTAGAAAAGGCTTATTACTCGGTTTAAATGCCTTTATAATCCCATTATTGAATTTATTTTGAATTGTTTTTAAATTTTTTGATTAAAACAGATTGTAATTGATTGTTTGCCTCATGAAATATGGAGCGAAAGCCATCCATTGTCAAGAAAAGATCATTTATAGTCCCTCATGCCTAGAAAAGCCTTATTACTCGGTTTAAATGCCTTTATAATCCCATTATTGAATTTATTTTGAATTTTTTTTACATTTTTTGATTAAAACAGATTGTAATTGATTGTTTACCTCGGGAAACATGGAGTGAAAGCCATCCATAGTCAAGAAAAGTTCATTTATAGTCACTCATTCTTAGAAAAGCCTTATTACTCGGTTTAAATGCCTTTATAATCCCATTATTGAATTTAGTTTGAATTTTTTTTAAATTTTTTGATTAAAACATATTGTAATTGATTGTTTGCCTCGGGAAACATGGAGTAAAACCCATGCATTGTCAAGAATAGATCATTTATAGTCACTTATGCCTAGAAAAGCCTTATTACTCGGTTTAAATGCTTTTATAATCCCATTATTGAAGTTATTTTGAATTGTTTTTACATTTTATGATTAAAACAGATTGTAATTGATTGTTTGCCTCGGGAAACATGGAGCGAAAGCCATCCATTGTCAAGAAAAGATCATTTATAGTCCCTCATGCCTAGAAAAGCCTTATTACTCGGTTTAAATGCCTTTATAATCCCATTATTGAATTTATTTTGAATTGTTTTTACATTTTTTGATTAAAACAGATTGTAATTGATTGTTTGCCTCGGGAAACATGCAGCGAAAGCCATCCATTGTCAAGAAAAGATCATTTATAGCCACTCATGCCTAGAAAAGCCTTATTACTCAGTTTAAATGCCTTTATAATCCCATTATTGAATGTATTTTGAATTGTTTTGACATTTTTTGACTAAAACAGATTGTAATTGATTGTTTGCCTCGGGAAACATGGAGCGAAAACCATCCATTGTCAAGAAAAGATCATTTATAGTCACTCATGCCTAGAAAAGCCTTATTACTCGGTTTAAATGCCTTTATAATCCCATTATCAAATTTATTTTGAATTTTTTTTACATTTTTTGATTAAAACAGATTGTAATTGATTGTTTGCCTCGGGATACATGGAGCGAAAGCCATCCATTGTCAAGAAAAGATCATTTATAGTCACCATGCCTAGAAAAGCCTTATTACTTGGTTTAAATGCCTTTATAATCCCATTATTGATTTTATTTTGAATTGTTTTCACATTTTTTGATTAAAACATATTGTAATTGATTGTTTGCCTTGGGAAATATTGAGCGAAAGCCATCCATTGTCAAGAAAAGATCATTTATAGTCACTCATGCCTAGAAAAGCCTTATTACTCGGTTTAAATGCTTTTATAATCCCATTATTGATTTTATTTTGAATTGTTTTCACATTTTTTGATTAAAACATATTGTAATTGATTGTTTGCCTTGGGAAATATTGAGCGAAAGCCATCCATTGTCAAGAAAAGATCATTTATAGTCACTCATGCCTAGAAAAGCCTTATTACTCGGTTTAAATGCCTTTATAATCCCATTATTGAATTTATTTTGAATTTTTTTTACATTTTTTGATTAAAACAGATTGTAATTGATTGTTTACCTCGGGAAACATGGAGTGAAAGCCATCCATAGTCAAGAAAAGATCATTTATAGTCACTCATGCCTAGAAAAGCCTTATTACTCGGTTTAAATGCCTTTATAATCCCATTATTGAATTTGTTTTGAATTTTTTTTTAAATTTTTTGATTAAAACATATTGTAATTGATTGTTTGCCTCGGGAAACATGGAGTAAAACCCATGCATTGTCAAGAATAGATCATTTATAGTCACTTATGCCTAGAAAAGCCTTATTACTCGGTTTAAATGCTTTTATAATCCCATTATTGAAGTTATTTTGAATTGTTTTTACATTTTATGATTAAAACAGATTGTAATTGATTGTTTGCCTCGGGAAACATGGAGCGAAAGCCATCCATTGTCAAGAAAAGATCATTTATAGTCCCTCATGCCTAGAAAAGCCTTATTACTCGGTTTAAATGCCTTTATAATCCCATTATTGAATTTATTTTGAATTGTTTTTACATTTTTTGATTAAAACAGATTGTAATTGATTGTTTGCCTCGGGAAACATGGAGCGAAAGCCATCCATTGTCAAGAAAAGATCATTTATAGTCACTCATGCCTACAAAAGCCTTATTACTCGGTTTAAATGCCTTTATAATCCCATTATTGAATTTATTTTGAAGTTTTTTTACATTTTTTGATTAAAACAGATTGTAATTGATTGTTTGCCTCGGGAAACATGGAGCGAAAGCCATCCATGGTCAAGAAAAGTTCATTTATAGTCACTCATGCCTAGAAAAGCCTTATTACTCGGTTTAAATGCCTTTATAATCCCATTATCAAATTTATTTTGAATTTTTTTTTTCATTTTTTGATTAAAACAGATTGTAATTGATTGTTTGCCTCGGGAAACTTGGAGCTAAAGCCATCCATTGTAAAGAAAAGATCATTTATAGTCACTCATGCCTAGAAAAGCCTTATTAGTCGGTTTAAATGCTTTTATAATCCCATTATTGAATTTATTTTGAATTGTTTTTACATTTTTTGATTAAAACAGATTGTAATTGATTGTTTGCCTCGGGAAACATGGAGCGAAAGCCATCCATTGTCAAGAAAAGATCATTTATAGTCGCTCATACCTAGAAAAGCCTTATTACTCGGTTTAAATGCCTTTATAATCCCATTATTGAATTTATTTTGAATTGTTTTTACATTTTTTGATTAAAACAGATTGTAATTGATTGTTTGCCTTGGGAAACATGGAGCGAAAGCCATCCATTGTCAAGAAAAGATCATTTATAGTCACTCATGCCTAGAAAAGCCTTATTACTCGGTTTAAATGCCTTTATAATCCCATTATTGAATTTATTTTGAATTTTTTTTACATTTTTTGATTAAAACATATTGTAATTGATTGTTTGCCTCGAGAAATATTGAGCGAAAGCCACCCATTGTCAAGAAACGATCATTTATAGTCACTCAAGCCTAGAAAAGCCTTATTACTCTGTTTAAATGCCTTTCTAATCCCATTATCAAATTTATTTTGAATTTTTTTTACATTTTTTGATTAAAACAGATTGTAATTGATTGTTTGCCTCGGGATACATGGAGCGAAAGCCATCCATTGTCAAGAAAAGATCATTTATAGTCACCATGCCTAGAAAAGCCTTATTACTTGGTTTAAATGCCTTTATAATCCCATTATTGATTTTATTTTGAATTGTTTTTACATTTTTTGATTAAAACATATTGTAATTGATTGTTTGCCTTGGGAAATATTGAGCGAAAGCCATCCATTGTCAAGAAAAGATCATTTATAGTCACTCATGCCTAGAAAAGCCTTATTACTCGGTTTAAATGCTTTTATAATCCCATTATTGAATTTATTTTGAATTGTTTTTACATTTTTTGATTAAAACAGATTGTAATTGATTGTTTGCCTCGGGAAACATGGAGCGAAAGCCATCCATTGTCAAGAAAAGATCACTTATAGTCACTCATGCCTAGAAAAGCCTTATTACTCGGTTTAAATGCCTTTATAATCCCATTATTGAATTTATTTTGAATTTTTTTTACATTTTTTGATTAAAACATATTGTAATTGATTGTTTGCCTCGAGAAATATTGAGCGAAAGCCACCCATTGTCAAGAAAAGATCATTTATAGTCACTCAAGCCTAGAAAAGCCTTATTACTCTGTTTAAATGCCTTTCTAATCCCATTATCAAATTTATTTTGAATTTTTTTTACATTTTTTGATTAAAACAGATTGTAATTGATTGTTTGCCTCGGGAAACATGGAGCGAAAGCCATCCATTGTCAAGAAAAGATCATTTATAGTCCCTCATGCCTAGAAAAGCCTTATTACTCGGTTTAAATGCCTTTATAATCCCATTATTGAATTTATTTTGAATTGTTTTTACATTTTTTGATTAAAACAGATTGTAATTGATTGTTTGCCTCGGGAAACATGGAGCGAAAGCCATCCATTGTCAAGAAAAGATCATTTATAGTCCCTCATGCCTAGAAAAGGCTTATTACTCGGTTTAAATGCCTTTATAATCCCATTATTGAATTTATTTTGAATTGTTTTTAAATTTTTTGATTAAAACAGATTGTAATTGATTGTTTGCCTCATGAAATATGGAGCGAAAGCCATCCATTGTCAAGAAAAGATCATTTATAGTCCCTCATGCCTAGAAAAGCCTTATTACTCGGTTTAAATGCCTTTATAATCCCATTATTGAATTTATTTTGAATTTTTTTTACATTTTTTGATTAAAACAGATTGTAATTGATTGTTTACCTCGGGAAACATGGAGTGAAAGCCATCCATAGTCAAGAAAAGTTCATTTATAGTCACTCATTCTTAGAAAAGCCTTATTACTCGGTTTAAATGCCTTTATAATCCCATTATTGAATTTAGTTTGAATTTTTTTTAAATTTTTTGATTAAAACATATTGTAATTGATTGTTTGCCTCGGGAAACATGGAGTAAAACCCATGCATTGTCAAGAATAGATCATTTATAGTCACTTATGCCTAGAAAAGCCTTATTACTCGGTTTAAATGCTTTTATAATCCCATTATTGAAGTTATTTTGAATTGTTTTTACATTTTATGATTAAAACAGATTGTAATTGATTGTTTGCCTCGGGAAACATGGAGCGAAAGCCATCCATTGTCAAGAAAAGATCATTTATAGTCCCTCATGCCTAGAAAAGCCTTATTACTCGGTTTAAATGCCTTTATAATCCCATTATTGAATTTATTTTGAATTGTTTTTACATTTTTTGATTAAAACAGATTGTAATTGATTGTTTGCCTCGGGAAACATGCAGCGAAAGCCATCCATTGTCAAGAAAAGATCATTTATAGCCACTCATGCCTAGAAAAGCCTTATTACTCAGTTTAAATGCCTTTATAATCCCATTATTGAATGTATTTTGAATTGTTTTGACATTTTTTGACTAAAACAGATTGTAATTGATTGTTTGCCTCGGGAAACATGGAGCGAAAACCATCCATTGTCAAGAAAAGATCATTTATAGTCACTCATGCCTAGAAAAGCCTTATTACTCGGTTTAAATGCCTTTATAATCCCATTATCAAATTTATTTTGAATTTTTTTTACATTTTTTGATTAAAACAGATTGTAATTGATTGTTTGCCTCGGGATACATGGAGCGAAAGCCATCCATTGTCAAGAAAAGATCATTTATAGTCACCATGCCTAGAAAAGCCTTATTACTTGGTTTAAATGCCTTTATAATCCCATTATTGATTTTATTTTGAATTGTTTTCACATTTTTTGATTAAAACATATTGTAATTGATTGTTTGCCTTGGGAAATATTGAGCGAAAGCCATCCATTGTCAAGAAAAGATCATTTATAGTCACTCATGCCTAGAAAAGCCTTATTACTCGGTTTAAATGCTTTTATAATCCCATTATTGATTTTATTTTGAATTGTTTTCACATTTTTTGATTAAAACATATTGTAATTGATTGTTTGCCTTGGGAAATATTGAGCGAAAGCCATCCATTGTCAAGAAAAGATCATTTATAGTCACTCATGCCTAGAAAAGCCTTATTACTCGGTTTAAATGCCTTTATAATCCCATTATTGAATTTATTTTGAATTTTTTTTACATTTTTTGATTAAAACAGATTGTAATTGATTGTTTACCTCGGGAAACATGGAGTGAAAGCCATCCATAGTCAAGAAAAGATCATTTATAGTCACTCATGCCTAGAAAAGCCTTATTACTCGGTTTAAATGCCTTTATAATCCCATTATTGATTTTGTTTTGAATTTTTTTTTAAATTTTTTGATTAAAACATATTGTAATTGATTGTTTGCCTCGGGAAACATGGAGTAAAACCCATGCATTGTCAAGAATAGATCATTTATAGTCACTTATGCCTAGAAAAGCCTTATTACTCGGTTTAAATGCTTTTATAATCCCATTATTGAAGTTATTTTGAATTGTTTTTACATTTTATGATTAAAACAGATTGTAATTGATTGTTTGCCTCGGGAAACATGGAGCGAAAGCCATCCATTGTCAAGAAAAGATCATTTATAGTCCCTCATGCCTAGAAAAGCCTTATTACTCGGTTTAAATGCCTTTATAATCCCATTATTGAATTTATTTTGAATTGTTTTTACATTTTTTGATTAAAACAGATTGTAATTGATTGTTTGCCTCGGGAAACATGGAGCGAAAGCCATCCATTGTCAAGAAAAGATCATTTATAGTCACTCATGCCTACAAAAGCCTTATTACTCGGTTTAAATGCCTTTATAATCCCATTATTGAATTTATTTTGAATTTTTTTTACATTTTTTGATTAAAACAGATTGTAATTGATTGTTTACCTCGGGAAACATGGAGTGAAAGCCATCCATAGTCAAGAAAAGTTCATTTATAGTCACTCATGCCTAGAAAAGCCTTATTACTCGGTTTAAATGCCTTTATAATCCCATTATTGAATTTGTTTTGAATTTTTTTTAAATTTTTTGATTAAAACATATTGTAATTGATTGTTTGCCTCGGGAAACATGGAGTAAAACCCATGCATTGTCAAGAATAGATCATTTATAGTCACTTATGCCTAGAAAAGCCTTATTACTCGGTTTAAATGCTTTTATAATCCCATTATTGAAGTTATTTTGAATTGTTTTTACATTTTATGATTAAAACAGATTGTAATTGATTGTTTGCCTCGGGAAACATGGAGCGAAAGCCATCCATTGTCAAGAAAAGATCATTTATAGTCCCTCATGCCTAGAAAAGCCTTATTACTCGGTTTAAATGCCTTTATAATCCCATTATTGAATTTATTTTGAATTGTTTTTACATTTTTTGATTAAAACAGATTGTAATTGATTGTTTGCCTCGGGAAACATGGAGCGAAAGCCATCCATTGTCAAGAAAAGATCATTTATAGTCACTCATGCCTACAAAAGCCTTATTACTCGGTTTAAATGCCTTTATAATCCCATTATTGAATTTATTTTGAATTTTTTTTACATTTTTTGATTAAAACAGATTGTAATTGATTGTTTACCTCGGGAAACATGGAGTGAAAGCCATCCATAGTCAAGAAAAGTTCATTTATAGTCACTCATGCCTAGAAAAGCCTTATTACTCGGTTTAAATGCCTTTATAATCCCATTATTGAATTTGTTTTGAATTTTTTTTAAATTTTTTGATTAAAACATATTGTAATTGATTGTTTGCCTCGGGAAACATGGAGTAAAACCCATGCATTGTCAAGAATAGATCATTTATAGTCACTTATGCCTAGAAAAGCCTTATTACTCGGTTTAAATGCTTTTATAATCCCATTATTGAAGTTATTTTGAATTGTTTTTACATTTTATGAATAAAACAGATTGTAATTGATTGTTTGCCTCGGGAAACATGGAGCGAAAGCCATCCATTGTCAAGAAAAGATCATTTATAGTCCCTCATGCCTAGAAAAGCCTTATTACTCGGTTTAAATGCCTTTATAATCCCATTATTGAATTTATTTTGAATTGTTTTTACATTTTTTGATTAAAACAGATTGTAATTGATTGTTTGCCTCGGGAAACATGGAGCGAAAGCCATCCATTGTCAAGAAAAGATCATTTATAGCCACTCATGCCTAGAAAAGCCTTATTACTCAGTTTAAATGCCTTTATAATCCCATTATTGAATGTATTTTGAATTGTTTTGACATTTTTTGACTAAAACAGATTGTAATTGATTGTTTGCCTCGGGAAACATGGAGCGAAAACCATCCATTGTCAAGAAAAGATCATTTATAGTCACTCATGCCTAGAAAAGCCTTATTACTCGGTTTAAATGCCTTTATAATCCCATTATTGAATTTATTTTGAATTGTTTTTACATTTTTTGATTAAAACAGATTGTAATTGATTGTTTGCCTCGGGAAACATGGAGCGAAAGCCATCCATTGTCAAGAAAAGATCATTTATAGCCACTCATACCTAGAAAAGCCTTATTACTCGGTTTAAATGCTTTTATAATCCAATTATTGAATTTATTTTGAATTGTTTTTACATTTTTTGATTAAAACAGATTGTAATTGATTATTTGCCTCGGGAAACATGGAGCGAAAGCCATCCATTGTCAAGAAAAGATTATTTATAGTCACTCATGCCTAGAAAAGCCTTATTACTTAGTTTAAATGCTTTTATAATCCCATTATTGAATTTATTTTGAATTCTTTTTACATTTTTTGATTAAAATAGATTGTAATTGATTGTTTGCCTTGGGAAACATGGAGCGAAAGCCATCCATCGTCAAGAAAAGTTCATTTATAGTCACTCATGCCTAGAAAATCCTTAATACTCGTTTTAAATGCTTTTATAATCCCATAATTGAATTTAATTTGAATCTTTTTAAATTTTTTGATTAAAACAGATTCTAATTGGTTGTTTGCCTCGGGAAACGTGGAGTGAAAGCCATCCATTGTGAAGAAAAGATCATTTATAGTCACTCATGCCTAGAAAAGCCTTATTACTCGGTTTAAATGCCTTTATAATCCCATTATTGAATTTATTTTGAATTTTTTTTACATTTTTTGTTTAAAACATATTGTAATTGATTGTTTGCCTTGGGAAACTTAAGCAAAAGCCATCCATTGTCAAGAATAGATCATTTATAGTCAGTTACGCCTAGAAAAGCCTTATTACTCGGTTTAAATGCTTTTATAATCCCATTATTGAATTTATTTTGAATTGTTTTTACATTTTTTGATTAAAACAGATTGTAATTGATTGTTTGCCTCGGGAAACATGGAGCGAAAGCCTTCCATTGTCAAGAAAAGATCATTTATAGTAACTCATGCCTAGAAAAGCCTTATTACTCGGTTTAAATGCTTTTATAATCCCATTATTGAATTTATTTTGAATTTATTTTACATTTTTTTGATTAAAACAGATTGTAATTCATTGTTTGCCTTGGGAAACATGGACCGAAAGCCATCCATTGTCAAGAAAAGATCATTTATAGTCACTCATGCCTAGAAAAGCCTTATTACTTAGTTTAAATGCCTTTATAATCCCATTATTGAATGTATTTTGAATTGTTTTGACATTTTTTGACTAAAACAGATTGTAATTGATTGTTTGCCTCGGGAAACATGGAGCGAAAACCATCCATTGTCAAGAAAAGATCATTTATAGTCACTCATGCCTAGAAAAGCCTTATTACTCGGTTTAAATGCCTTTATAATCCCATTATTGAATTTATTTTGAATTTTTTTTACATTTTTTGATTAAAACAGATTGTAATTGATTGTTTGCCTCGGGAAACATGGAGTGAAAGCCATCCATAGTCAAGAAAAGATCATTTATAGTCACTCATGCCTAGAAAAGCCTTATTACTCGGTTTAAATGCTTTTATAATCCCATTATTGAATTTATTTTGAATTGTTTTTACATTTTTTGATTAAAACAGATTGTAATTGATTGTTTGCCTCGGGAAACATGGAGCGAAAGCCATCCATTGTCAAGAAAAGATCATTTATAGTCACTCATGCCTAGAAAAGCCTTATTACTCGGTTTAAATGCCTTTATAATCCCATTATTGAATTTATTTTGAATTTTTTTTACATTTTTTGATTAAAACATATTGTAATTGATTGTTTACCTCGGGAAACATGGAGTGAAAGCCATCCATAGTCAAGAAAAGATCATTTATAGTCACTCATGCCTAGAAAAGCCTTATTACTCGGTTTAAATGCCTTTATAATCCCATTATTGAATTTGTTTTGAATTTTTTTTTAAATTTTTTGATTAAAACATATTGTAATTGATTGTTTGCCTCGGGAAACATGGAGTAAAACCCATGCATTGTCAAGAATAGATCATTTATAGTCACTTATGCCTAGAAAAGCCTTATTACTCGGTTTAAATGCTTTTATAATCCCATTATTGAAGTTATTTTGAATTGTTTTTACATTTTATGATTAAAACAGATTGTAATTGATTGTTTTCCTCGGGAAACATGGAGCGAAAGCCATCCATTGTCAAGAAAAGATCATTTATAGTCCCTCATGCCTAGAAAAGCCTTATTACTCGGTTTAAATGCCTTTATAATCCCATTATTGAATTTATTTTGAATTGTTTTTACATTTTTTGATTAAAACAGATTGTAATTGATTGTTTGCCTCGGGAAATATGGAGCGAAAGCCATCCATAGTCAAGAAAAGATCATTTATAGTCCCTCATGCCTAGAAAAGGCTTATTACTCGGTTTAAATGCCTTTATAATCCCATTATTGAATTTATTTTGAATTGTTTTTATATTTTTTGATTAAAACATATTGTAATTGATTGTTTGCCTCGGGAAATATGGAGCGAAAGCCATCCATTGTCAAGAAAAGATCATTTATAGCCACTCATGCCTGGAAAAGCCTTATTACTCGGTTTAAATGCCTTTATAATCCCATTATTGAATGTATTTTGAATTGTTTTTACATTTTTTGATTAAAACAGATTGTAATTGATTGTTTGCCTCGGGAAACATGGAGCGAAAGCCATCCATTGTCAAGAAAAGATCATTTATAGTCACTCATGCCTACAAAAGCCTTATTACTCGGTTTAAATGCCTTTATAATCCCATTATTGAATTTATTTTGAATTTTTTTTACATTTTTTGATTAAAACAGATTGTAATTGATTGTTTACCTCGGGAAACATGGAGTGAAAGCCATCCATAGTCAAGAAAAGTTCATTTATAGTCACTCATGCCTAGAAAAGCCTTATTACTCGGTTTAAATGCCTTTATAATCCCATTATTGAATTTGTTTTGAATTTTTTTTAAATTTTTTGATTAAAACATATTGTAATTGATTGTTTGCCTCGGGAAACATGGAGTAAAACCCATGCATTGTCAAGAATAGATCATTTATAGTCACTTATTCCTAGAAAAGCCATATTACTCGGTTTAAATGCTTTTATAATCCCATTATTGAAGTTATTTTGAATTGTTTTTACATTTTATGATTAAAACAGATTGTAATTGATTGTTTGCCTCGGGAAACATGGAGCGAAAGCCATCCATTGTCAAGAAAAGATCATTTATAGTCCCTCATGCCTAGAAAAGCCTTATTACTCGGTTTAAATGCCTTTATAATCCCATTATTGAATTTATTTTGAATTGTTTTTACATTTTTTGATTAAAACAGATTGTAATTGATTGTTTGCCTCGGGAAACATGGAGCGAAAGCCATCCATTGTCAAGAAAAGATCATTTATAGCCACTCATGCCTAGAAAAGCCTTATTACTCAGTTTAAATGCCTTTATAATCCCATTATTGAATTTATTTTGAATTGTTTTGACATTTTTTGACTAAAACAGATTGTAATTGATTGTTTGCCTCGGGAAACATGGAGCGAAAACCATCCATTGTCAAGAAAAGATCATTTATAGTCACTCATGCCTAGAAAAGCCTTATTACTCGGTTTAAATGCCTTTATAATCCCATTATTGAATTTATTTTGAATTGTTTTTACATTTTTTGATTAAAACAGATTGTAATTGATTGTTTGCCTCGGGAAACATGGAGCGAAAGCCATCCATTGTCAAGAAAAGATCATTTATAGCCACTCATACCTAGAAAAGCCTTATTACTCGGTTTAAATGCTTTTATAATCCAATTATTGAATTTATTTTGAATTGTTTTTACATTTTTTGATTAAAACAGATTGTAATTGATTGTTTGCCTCGGGAAACATGGAGCGAAAGCCATCCATTGTCAAGAAAAGATTATTTATAGTCACTCATGCCTAGAAAAGCCTTATTACTTAGTTTAAATGCTTTTATAATCCCATTATTGAATTTATTTTGAATTCTTTTTACATTTTTTGATTAAAACAGATTGTAATTGATTGTTTGCCTCGGGAAACATGGAGCGAAAGCCATCCATCGTCAAGAAAAGTTCATTTATAGTCACTCATACCTAGAAAATCCTTAATACTCGTTTTAAATGCTTTTATAATCCCATAATTTAATTTAATTTGAATCTTTTTCAATTTTTTGATTAAAACAGATTCTAATTGATTGTTTGCCTCGGGAAACGTGGAGTGAAAGCCATCCATTGTCAAGAAAAGATCATTTATAGTCACTCATGCCTAGAAAAGCCTTATTACTCGGTTTAAATGCCTTTATAATCCCAATATTGAATTTATTTTGAAATTTTTTTACATTTTTTGATTAAAACATATTGTAATTGATTGTTTGCCTTGGGAAACTTGAGCAAAAGCCATCCATTGTCAAGAATAGATCATTTATAGTCAGTTACGCCTAGAAAAGCCTTATTACTCGGTTTAAATGCTTTTATAATCCCATTATTGAATTTATTTTGAATTGTTTTTACATTTTTTGATTAAAATAGATTGTAATTGATTGTTTGCCTCGGGAAACATGGAGCGAAAGCCTTCCATTGTCAAGAAAAGATCATTTATAGTAACTCATGCCTAGAAAAGCCTTATTACTCGGTTTAAATGCTTTTATAATCCCATTATTGAATTTATTTTGAATTTATTTTACATTTTTTTGATTAAAACATATTGTAATTCATTGTTTGCCTCGGGAAACATGGACCGAAAGCCATCCATTGTCAAGAAAAGATCATTTATAGTCACTCATGCCTAGAAAAGCCTTATTACTTAGTTTAAATGCCTTTATAATCCCATTATTGAATGTATTTTGAATTGTTTTGACATTTTTTGACTAAAACAGATTGTAATTGATTGTTTGCCTTGGGAAACATGGAGCGAAAACCATCCATTGTCAAGAAAAGATCATTTATAGTCACTCATGCCTAGAAAAGCCTTATTACTCGGTTTAAATGCCTTTATAATCCCATTATCAAATTTATTTTGAATTTTTTTTACATTTTTTGATTAAAACAGATTGTAATTGATTGTTTGCCTCGGGATACATGGAGCGAAAGCCATCCATTGTCAAGAAAAGATCATTTATAGTCACCATGCCTAGAAAAGCCTTATTACTTGGTTTAAATGCCTTTATAATCCCATCATTGATTTTATTTTGAATTGTTTTTACATTTTTTGATTAAAACATATTGTAATTGATTGTTTGCCTTGGGAAATATTGAGCGAAAGCCATCCATTGTCAAGAAAAGATCATTTATAGTCACTCATGCCTAGAAAAGCCTTATTACTCGGTTTAAATGCTTTTATAATCCCATTATTGAATTTATTTTGAATTGTTTTTACATTTTTTGATTAAAACAGATTGTAATTGATTGTTTGCCTCGGGAAACATGGAGCGAAAGCCATCCATTGTCAAGAAAAGATCATTTATAGTCACTCATGCCTAGAAAAGCCTTATTACTCGGTTTAAATGCCTTTATAATCCCATTATTGAATTTATTTTGAATTTTTTTTACATTTTTTGATTAAAACAGATTGTAATTGATTGTTTACCTCGGGAAACATGGAGTGAAAGCCTTCCATAGTCAAGAAAAGATCATTTATAGTCACTCATGCCTAGAAAAGCCTTATTACTCGGTTTAAATGCCTTTATAATCCCATTATTGAATTTGTTTTGAATTTTTTTTTAAATTTTTTGATTAAAACATATTGTAATTGATTGTTTGCCTCGGGAAACATGGAGTAAAACCCATGCATTGTCAAGAATAGATCATTTATAGTCACTTATGCCTAGAAAATCCTTATTACTCGGTTTAAATGCTTTTATAATCCCATTATTGAAGTTATTTTGAATTGTTTTTACATTTTATGATTAAAACAGATTGTAATTGATTGTTTGCCTCGGGAAACATGGAGCGAAAGCCATCCATTGTCAAGAAAAGATCATTTATAGTCCCTCATGCCTAGAAAAGCCTTATTACTCGGTTTAAATGCCTTTATAATCCCATTATTGAATTTATTTTGAATTGTTTTTACATTTTTTGATTAAAACAGATTGTAATTGATTGTTTGCCTCGGGAAACATGGAGCGAAAGCCATCCATTGTCAAGAAAAGATCATTTATAGTCCCTCATGCCTAGAAAAGGCTTATTACTCGGTTTAAATGCCTTTATAATCCCATTATTGAGTTTATTTTGAATTGTTTTTAAATTTTTTGATTAAAACAGATTGTAATTGATTGTTTGCCTCGGGAAATATGGAGCGAAAGCCATCCATTGTCAAGAAAAGATCATTTATAGCCACTCATGCCTGGAAAAGCCTTATTACTCGGTTTAAATGCCTTTATAATCCCATTATTGAATGTATTTTGAATTGTTTTTACATTTTTTGATTAAAACAGATTGTAATTGATTGTTTGCCTCGGGAAACATGGAGCGAAAGCCATCCATTGTCAAGAAAAGATCATTTATAGTCACTCATGCCTAGAAAAGCCTTATTACTCGGTTTAAATGCCTTTATAATCCCATTATTGAATTTATTTTGAATTTTTTTTACATTTTTTGATTAAAACAGATTGTAATTGATTGTTTACCTCGGGAAACATGGAGTGAAAGCCATCCATAGTCAAGAAAAGTTCATTTATAGTCACTCATGCCTAGAAAAGCCTTATTACTCGGTTTAAATGCCTTTATAATCCCATTATTGAATTTGTTTTGAATTTTTTTTAAATTTTTTGATTAAAACATATTGTAATTGATTGTTTGCCTCGGGAAACATGGAGCGAAAGCCATCCATTGTCAAGAAAAGATCATTTATAGCCACTCATACCTAGAAAAGCCTTATTACTCGGTTTAAATGCCTTTATAATCCCATTATTGAATTTATTTTGAATTTTTTTTACATTTTATGATTAAAACAGATTGTAATTGATTGTTTGCCTCGGGAAACATGGAGCGAAAGCCATCCATTGTCAAGAAAAGATCATTTATAGTCCCTCATGCCTAGAAAAGCCTTATTACTCGGTTTAAATGCCTTTATAATCCCATTATTGAATTTATTTTGAATTTTTTTTACATTTTTTGATTAAAACAGATTGTAATTGATTGTTTGCCTCGGGAAACATGGAGCGAAAGCCATCCATTGTCAAGAAAAGATCATTTATAGTCCCTCATGCCTAGAAAAGCCTTATTACTCGGTTTAAATGCCTTTATAATCCCATTATTGAATTTATTTTGAATTGTTTTTACATTTTTTGATTAAAACAGATTGTAATTGATTGTTTGCCTCGGGAAACATGGAGCGAAAGCCATCCATTGTCAAGAAAAGATCATTTATAGTCCCTCATGCCTAGAAAAGGCTTATTACTCGGTTTAAATGCCTTTATAATCCCATTATTGAGTTTATTTTGAATTGTTTTTAAATTTTTTGATTAAAACAGATTGTAATTGATTGTTTGCCTCGGGAAATATGGAGCGAAAGCCATCCATTGTCAAGAAAAGATCATTTATAGCCACTCATGCCTGGAAAAGCCTTATTACTCGGTTTAAATGCCTTTATAATCCCATTATTGAATGTATTTTGAATTGTTTTTACATTTTTTGATTAAAACAGATTGTAATTGATTGTTTGCCTCGGGAAACATGGAGCGAAAGCCATCCATTGTCAAGAAAAGATCATTTATAGTCACTCATGCCTAGAAAAGCCTTATTACTCGGTTTAAATGCCTTTATAATCCCATTATTGAATTTATTTTGAATTTTTTTTACATTTTTTGATTAAAACAGATTGTAATTGATTGTTTACCTCGGGAAACATGGAGTGAAAGCCATCCATAGTCAAGAAAAGTTCATTTATAGTCACTCATGCCTAGAAAAGCCTTATTACTCGGTTTAAATGCCTTTATAATCCCATTATTGAATTTGTTTTGAATTTTTTTTAAATTTTTTGATTAAAACATATTGTAATTGATTGTTTGCCTCGGGAAACATGGAGCGAAAGCCATCCATTGTCAAGAAAAGATAATTTATAGCCACTCATACCTAGAAAAGCCTTATTACTCGGTTTAAATGCCTTTATAATCCCATTATTGAATTTATTTTGAATTGTTTTTACATTTTTTGATTAAAACAGATTGTAATTGATTGTTTGCCTCAGGAAACATGGAGCGAAAGCCATCCATTGTCAAGAAAAGATCATTTATAGCCACTCATACCTAGAAAAGCCTTATTACTCGGTTTAAATGCTTTTATAATCCAATTATTGAATTTATTTTGAATTGTTTTTACATTTTTTGATTAAAACAGATTGTAATTGATTGTTTGCCTCGGGAAACATGGAGCGAAAGCCATCCATTGTCAAGAAAAGATTATTTATAGTCACTCATGCCTAGAAAAGCCTTATTACTTAGTTTAAATGCTTTTATAATCCCATTATTGAATTTATTTTGAATTCTTTTTACATTTTTTGATTAAAACAGATTGTAATTGATTGTTTGCCTCGGGAAACATGGAGCGAAAGCCATCCATCGTCAAGAAAAGTTCATTTATAGTCACTCATGCCTAGAAAATCCTTAATACTCGTTTTAAATGCTTTTATAATCCCATAATTTAATTTAATTTGAATCTTTTTAAATTTTTTGATTAAAACAGATTCTAATTGATTGTTTGCCTCGGGAAACGTGGAGTGAAAGCCATCCATTGTCAAGAAAAGATCATTTATAGTCACTCATGCCTAGAAAAGCCTTATTACTCGGTTTAAATGCCTTTATAATCCCATTATTGAATATATTTTGAAATTTTTTTACATTATTTGATTAAAACATATTGTAATTGATTGTTTGCCTTGGGAAACTTGAGCAAAAGCCATCCATTGTCAAGAATAGATCATTTATAGTCAGTTACGCCTAGAAAAGCCTTATTACTCGGTTTAAATGCTTTTATAATCCCATTATTGAATTTATTTTGAATTGTGTTTACATTTTTTGATTAAAATAGATTGTAATTGATTGTTTGCCTCGGGAAACATGGAGCGAAAGCCTTCCATTGTCAAGAAAAGATCATTTATAGTTACTCATGCCTAGAAAAGCCTTATTACTCGGTTTAAATGCTTTTATAATCCCATTATTGAATTTATTTTGAATTTATTTTACATTTTTTTGATTAAAACAGATTGTAATTCATTGTTTGCCTCGGGAAACATGGACCGAAAGCCATCCATTGTCAAGAAAAGATCATTTATAGTCACTCATGCCTAGAAAAGCCTTATTACTTAGTTTAAATGCCTTTATAATCCCATTATTGAATTTATTTTGAATTCTTTTTACATTTTTTGATTAAAACAGATTGTAATTGATTGTTTGCCCCGGGAAATATGGAGCGAAAGCCATCCATTGTCAAGAAAAGATCATTTATAGTCACTCATGCCTAGAAAACCTTATTACTCGGTTTAAATGCTTTTATAATCCCATTATTGAATTTATTTTGAATTGTTTTTACATTTTTTGATTAAAACATATTGTAATTGATTGTTTGCCTCGGGAAACATGGAGCGAAAGCCATCCATTGTCAAGAAAAGATCATTTATAGTCACTTATGCCTAGAAAAGCCTTATTACTCGGTTTAAATGCCTTTATAATCCCATTATTGATTTTATTTTGAATTTTTTTTACATTTTTTGATTAAAACATATTGTAATTGATTGTTTGCCTCGGGAAACTTGGAGCGAAAGCCACCCATTGTCAAGAAAAGTTCATTTATAGTCACTTATGCCTAGCAAAGCCTTATTACTCGGTTTAAATGCCTTTATAATCCCATTATTGAATTTATTTTGAATTCTTTTTACATTTTTTCATTAAAACAGATACTAATTGATTGTTTGCCTCGGGAAACTTGGAGCGAAAGCCCTCCATTGTCAAGAAAAGATCATTTGTAGTCACTCATGCTGAGAAAAGCCTTATTACTCGGTTTAAATGCTTTTATAATCCCATTATTGAATTTATTTTGAATTGTTTTTACATTTTTTGATTAAAACAGATTGTAATTGATTGTTTGCCTCGGGAAACATGGAGCGAAAGCCATCCATTGTCATGAAAAGATCATTTATAGTCGCTCATGCCTAGAAAAGCCTTATTACTCGGTTTAAATGCCTTTATAATCCCATTATTGAATTTATTTTAAATTTTTTTTACATTTTTTGATTAAAACATATTGTAATTGATTGTTTGCCTCCGGAAATATGGAGCGAAAGCCATCCATTGTCATGAAAAGATCATTTATAGTCCCTCATGCCTAGAAAAGCCTTATTACTCAGTTTAAATGCCTTTATAATCCCATTATTGAATTTATTTTGAATTGTTTTTACATTTTTGATTAAAACAGATTGTAATTGATTGTTTGCCTCGGGAAACATGGAGCGAAAGCCATCCATTGTCAAGAAAAGATCATTTATAGCCACTCATGCCTGGAAAAGCCTTATTACTCGGTTTAAATGCCTTTATAATCCCATTATTGAATGTATTTTGAATTGTTTTTACATTTTTTGATTAAAACAGATTGTAATTGATTGTTTGCCTCGGGAAACATGGAGCGAAAGCCATCCATTGTCAAGAAAAGATCATTTATAGTCACTCATGCCTAGAAAAGCCTTATTACTCGGTTTAAATGCCTTTATAATCCCATTATTGAATTTATTTTGAATTTTTTTTACATTTTTTGATTAAAACAGATTGTAATTGATTGTTTACCTCGGGAAACATGGAGTGAAAGCCATCCATAGTCAAGAAAAGTTCATTTATAGTCACTCATGCCTAGAAAAGCCTTATTACTCGGTTTAAATGCCTTTATAATCCCATTATTGAATTTGTTTTGAATTTTTTTTAAATTTTTTGATTAAAACATATTGTAATTGATTGTTTGCCTCGGGAAACATGGAGCGAAAGCCATCCATTGTCAAGAAAAGATCATTTATAGCCACTCATACCTAGAAAAGCCTTATTACTCGGTTTAAATGCCTTTATAATCCCATTATTGAATTTATTTTGAATTGTTTTTACATTTTTTGATTAAAACAGATTGTAATTGATTGTTTGCCTCGGGAAACATGGAGCGAAAGCCATCCATTGTCAAGAAAAGATCATTTATAGCCACTCATACCTAGAAAAGCCTTATTACTCGGTTTAAATGCTTTTATAATCCAATTATTGAATTTATTTTGAATTGTTTTTACATTTTTTGATTAAAACAGATTGTAATTGATTGTTTGCCTCGGGAAACATGGAGCGAAAGCCATCCATTGTCAAGAAAAGATTATTTATAGTCACTCATGCCTAGAAAAGCCTTATTACTTAGTTTAAATGCTTTTATAATCCCATTATTGAATTTATTTTGAATTCTTTTTACATTTTTTGATTAAAACAGATTGTAATTGATTGTTTGCCTCGGGAAACATGGAGCGAAAGCCATCCACCGTCAAGAAAAGTTCATTTATAGTCACTCATGCCTAGAAAATCCTTAATACTCGTTTTAAATGCTTTTATAATCCCATAATTTAATTTAATTTGAATCTTTTTAAATTTTTTGATTAAAACAGATTCTAATTGATTGTTTGCCTCGGGAAACGTGGAGTGAAAGCCATCCATTGTCAAGAAAAGATCATTTATAGTCACTCATGCCTAGAAAAGCCTTATTACTCGGTTTAAATGCCTTTATAATCCCATTATTGAATATATTTTGAAATTTTTTTACATTTTTTGATTAAAACATATTGTAATTGATTGTTTGCCTTGGGAAACTTGAGCAAAAGCCATCCATTGTCAAGAATAGATCATTTATAGTCAGTTACGCCTAGAAAAGCCTTATTACTCGGTTTAAATGCTTTTATAATCCCATTATTGAATTTATTTTGAATTGTGTTTACATTTTTTGATTAAAATAGATTGTAATTGATTGTTTGCCTCGGGAAACATGGAGCGAAAGCCTTCCATTGTCAAGAAAAGATCATTTATAGTTACTCATGCCTAGAAAAGCCTTATTACTCGGTTTAAATGCTTTTATAATCCCATTATTGAATTTATTTTGAATTTATTTTACATTTTTTTGATTAAAACAGATTGTAATTCATTGTTTGCCTCGGGAAACATGGACCGAAAGCCATCCATTGTCAAGAAAAGATCATTTATAGTCACTCATGCCTAGAAAAGCCTTATTACTTAGTTTAAATGCCTTTATAATCCCATTATTGAATTTATTTTGAATTCTTTTTACATTTTTTGATTAAAACAGATTGTAATTGATTGTTTGCCTCCGGAAATATGGAGCGAAAGCCATCCATTGTCATGAAAAGATCATTTATATTCCCTCATGCCTAGAAAAGCCTTATTACTCAGTTTAAATGCCTTTATAATCCCATTATTGAATTTATTTTGAATTGTTTTCACATTTTTGATTAAAACAGATTGTAATTGATTGTTTGCCTCGTGAAATATGGAGCGAAAGCCATCCATTGTCAAGAAAATATCATTTATAGTCCCTCATGCCTAGAAAAGGCTTATTACTCGGTTTAAATGCCTTTATAATCCCATTATTGAATTTATTTTGAATTGTTTTTAAATTTTTTGATTAAAACAGATTGTAATTGATTGTTTGCCTCGGGAAATATGGAGCGAAAGCCATCCATTGTCAAGAAAAGATCATTTATAGCCACTCATGCCTGGAAAAGCCTTATTACTCGGTTTAAATGCCTTTATAATCCCATTATTGAATGTATTTTGAATTGTTTTTACATTTTTTGATTAAAACAGATTGTAATTGATTGTTTGCCTCGGGAAACATGGAGCGAAAACCATCCATTGTCAAGAAAAGATCATTTATAGTCACTCATGCCTAGAAAAGCCTTGTTACTCGGTTTAAATGCCTTTATAATCCCATTATTGAATTTATTTTGAATTTTTTTTACATTTTTTGATTAAAACATATTGTAATTGATTGTTTGCCTCCGGAAATATGAAGTGAAAGCCATCCATTGTCATGAAAATATCATTTATAGTCCCTCATGCCTAGAAAAGCCTTATTACTCGATTTAAATGCCTGTATAATCCCATTATTGAATTTATTTTGAATTGTTTTTACATTTTTGATTAAAACAGATTGTAATTGATTGTTTGCCTCTTGAAATATGGAGCGAAAGCCATCCATTGTCAAGAAAAGATCATTTATAGTCCCTTATGCCTAGAAAAGGCTTATTACTCGGTTTAAATGCCTTTATAATCCCATTATTGAATTTATTTTGAATTGTTTTAACATTTTTTGATTAAAACAGATTGTAATTGATTGTTTGCCTCGGGAAACATGGAGCGAAATCCATCCATTGTCAAGAAAAGATCATTTATAGCCACTCATGCCTAGAAAAGCCTTATTACTCGGTTTAAATGCCTTTATAATCCCATTATTGAATGTATTTTGAATTGTTTTTACATTTTTTGATTAAAACATATTGTAATTGATTGTTTGCCTCGGGAAACATGGAGCGAAAGCCTTCCATTGTCAAGAAAAGATCATTTATAGTAACTCATGCCTAGAAAAGCCTTATTACTCGATTTAAATGCTTTTATAATCCCATTATTGAATTTATTTTGAATTTATTTTACATTTTTTTTGATTAAAACAGATTGTAATTGATTGTTTGCCTCGGGAAACATGGAGCGAAAGCCATCCATTGTCAAGAAAAGATCATTTATAGTCACTCATGCCTAGAAAAGCCTTATTACTCGGTTTAAATGCTTTTATAATCCCATTATTGAATTTATTTTGAATTGTTTTTACATTTTTTGATAAAAACAGATTGTAATTGATTGTTTGCCTCCGGAAATATGGAGCAAAAGCCATCCATTGTCAAGAGAAGATCATTTATAGTCCCTCATGCCTAGAAAAGCCTTATTACTCGGTTTAAATGCCTTTATAATCCCATTATTGAATTTATTTTGAATTGTTTTTACATTTTTTGATTAAAACAGATTGTAATTGATTGTTTACCTCGGGAAACATGGAGCGAAAACCATCCATTGTCAAGACAAGATCATTTATAGTCACTCATGCCTAGAAAAGCCTTATTACTCGGTTTAAATGCCTTTATAACCCCATTATTGAATTTATTTTGAATTTTTTTTACATTTTTTGATTAAAACAGATTGTAATTGATTGTTTACCTCGGGAAACATGGAGCGAAAGCCATCCATAGTCAAGAAAAGTTCATTTATAGTCACTTATGCCTAGCAAAGCCTTATTACTCGGTTTAAATGCTTTTATAATCCCATTATTGAATTTATTTTGAATTTATTT
Organism: Theobroma cacao; assembly: GCF_053813885.1. Taxonomy (NCBI): domain Eukaryota; kingdom Viridiplantae; phylum Streptophyta; class Magnoliopsida; order Malvales; family Malvaceae; genus Theobroma; species Theobroma cacao. Next base: position 26,199,875 of record NC_142645.1, on the reverse strand, counting down.
TACATTTTTTTGATTAAAACAGATTGTAATTCATTGTTTGCCTCGGGAAACATGGACCGAAAGCCATCCATTGTCAAGAAAAGATCATTTATAGTCCCTCATGCCTAGAAAAGCCTTGTTACTCGGTTTAAATGCCTTTATAATCCCATTATTGAATTTATTTTAAATTTTTTTTACATTTTTTGATTAAAACATATTGTAATTGATTGTTTGCCTCCGGAAATATGGAGCGAAAGCCATCCATTGTCATGAAAAGATCATTTATATTCCCTCATGCCTAGAAAAGCCTTATTACTCAGTTTAAATGCCTTTATAATCCCATTATTGAATTTATTTTGAATTGTTTTCACATTTTTGATTAAAACAGATTGTAATTGATTGTTTGCCTCGTGAAATATGGAGCGAAAGCCATCCATTGTCAAGAAAATATCATTTATAGTCCCTCATGCCTAGAAAAGGCTTATTACTCGGTTTAAATGCCTTTATAATCCCATTATTGAATTTATTTTGAATTGTTTTTAAATTTTTTGATTAAAACAGATTGTAATTGATTGTTTGCCTCGGGAAATATGGAGCGAAAGCCATCCATTGTCAAGAAAAGATCATTTATAGCCACTCATGCCTGGAAAAGCCTTATTACTCGGTTTAAATGCCTTTATAATCCCATTATTGAATGTATTTTGAATTGTTTTTACATTTTTTGATTAAAACAGATTGTAATTGATTGTTTGCCTCGGGAAACATGGAGCGAAAACCATCCATTGTCAAGAAAAGATCATTTATAGTCACTCATGCCTAGAAAAGCCTTGTTACTCGGCTTAAATGCCTTTATAATCCCATTATTGAATTTATTTTGAATTTTTTTTACATTTTTTGATTAAAACATATTGTAATTGATTGTTTGCCTCCGGAAATATGAAGTGAAAGCCATCCATTGTCATGAAAATATCATTTATAGTCCCTCATGCCTAGAAAAGCCTTATTACTCGATTTAAATGCCTGTATAATCCCATTATTGAATTTATTTTGAATTGTTTTTACATTTTTGATTAAAACAGATTGTAATTGATTGTTTGCCTCTTGAAATATGGAGCGAAAGCCATCCATTGTCAAGAAAAGATCATTTATAGTCCCTTATGCCTAGAAAAGGCTTATTACTCGGTTTAAATGCCTTTATAATCCCATTATTGAATTTATTTTGAATTGTTTTAACATTTTTTGATTAAAACAGATTGTAATTGATTGTTTGCCTCGGGAAACATGGAGCGAAATCCATCCATTGTCAAGAAAAGATCATTTATAGCCACTCATGCCTAGAAAAGCCTTATTACTCGGTTTAAATGCCTTTATAATCCCATTATTGAATGTATTTTGAATTGTTTTTACATTTTTTGATTAAAACATATTGTAATTGATTGTTTGCCTCGGGAAACATGGAGCGAAAGCCTTCCATTGTCAAGAAAAGATCATTTATAGTAACTCATGCCTAGAAAAGCCTTATTACTCGATTTAAATGCTTTTATAATCCCATTATTGAATTTATTTTGAATTTATTTTACATTTTTTTTGATTAAAACAGATTGTAATTGATTGTTTGCCTCGGGAAACATGGAGCGAAAGCCATCCATTGTCAAGAAAAGATCATTTATAGTCACTCATGCCTAGAAAAGCCTTATTACTCGGTTTAAATGCTTTTATAATCCCATTATTGAATTTATTTTGAATTGTTTTTACATTTTTTGATAAAAACAGATTGTAATTGATTGTTTGCCTCCGGAAATATGGAGCGAAAGCCATCCATTGTCAAGAGAAGATCATTTATAGTCCCTCATGCCTAGAAAAGCCTTATTACTCGGTTTAAATGCCTTTATAATCCCATTATTGAATTTATTTTGAATTGTTTTTACATTTTTTGATTAAAACAGATTGTAATTGATTGTTTACCTCGGGAAACGTGGAGCGAAAACCATCCATTGTCAAGACAAGATCATTTATAGTCACTCATGCCTAGAAAAGCCTTATTACTCGGTTTAAATGCCTTTATAACCCCATTATTGAATTTATTTTGAATTTTTTTTACATTTTTTGATTAAAACAGATTGTAATTGATTGTTTGCCTTGGGAAACTTGAGCAAAAGCCATCCATTGTCAAGAATAGATCATTTATAGTCAGTTACGCCTAGAAAAGCCTTATTACTCGGTTTAAATGCTTTTATAATCCCATTATTGAATTTATTTTGAATTGTGTTTACATTTTTTGATTAAAATAGATTGTAATTGATTGTTTGCCTCGGGAAACATGGAGCGAAAGCCTTCCATTGTCAAGAAAAGATCATTTATAGTTACTCATGCCTAGAAAAGCCTTATTACTCGGTTTAAATGCTTTTATAATCCCATTATTGAATTTATTTTGAATTTATTTTACATTTTTTTGATTAAAACAGATTGTAATTCATTGTTTGCCTCGGGAAACATGGACCGAAAGCCATCCATTGTCAAGAAAAGATCATTTATAGTCACTCATGCCTAGAAAAGCCTTATTACTTAGTTTAAATGCCTTTATAATCCCATTATTGAATTTATTTTGAATTCTTTTTACATTTTTTGATTAAAACAGATTGTAATTGATTGTTTGCCCCGGGAAATATGGAGCGAAAGCCATCCATTGTCAAGAAAAGATCATTTATAGTCACTCATGCCTAGAAAACCTTATTACTCGGTTTAAATGCTTTTATAATCCCATTATTGAATTTATTTTGAATTGTTTTTACATTTTTTGATTAAAACATATTGTAATTGATTGTTTGCCTCGGGAAACATGGAGCGAAAGCCATCCATTGTCAAGAAAAGATCATTTATAGTCACTTATGCCTAGAAAAGCCTTATTACTCGGTTTAAATGCCTTTATAATCCCATTATTGATTTTATTTTGAATTTTTTTTACATTTTTTGATTAAAACATATTGTAATTGATTGTTTGCCTCGGGAAACTTGGAGCGAAAGCCACCCATTGTCAAGAAAAGTTCATTTATAGTCACTTATGCCTAGCAAAGCCTTATTACTCGGTTTAAATGCCTTTATAATCCCATTATTGAATTTATTTTGAATTCTTTTTACATTTTTTCATTAAAACAGATACTAATTGATTGTTTGCCTCGGGAAACTTGGAGCGAAAGCCCTCCATTGTCAAGAAAAGATCATTTGTAGTCACTCATGCTGAGAAAAGCCTTATTACTCGGTTTAAATGCTTTTATAATCCCATTATTGAATTTATTTTGAATTGTTTTTACATTTTTTGATTAAAACAGATTGTAATTGATTGTTTGCCTCGGGAAACATGGAGCGAAAGCCATCCATTGTCATGAAAAGATCATTTATAGTCGCTCATGCCTAGAAAAGCCTTATTACTCGGTTTAAATGCCTTTATAATCCCATTATTGAATTTATTTTAAATTTTTTTTACATTTTTTGATTAAAACATATTGTAATTGATTGTTTGCCTCCGGAAATATGGAGCGAAAGCCATCCATTGTCATGAAAAGATCATTTATAGTCCCTCATGCCTAGAAAAGCCTTATTACTCAGTTTAAATGCCTTTATAATCCCATTATTGAATTTATTTTGAATTGTTTTTACATTTTTGATTAAAACAGATTGTAATTGATTGTTTGCCTCGGGAAACATGGAGCGAAAGCCATCCATTGTCAAGAAAAGATCATTTATAGCCACTCATGCCTGGAAAAGCCTTATTACTCGGTTTAAATGCCTTTATAATCCCATTATTGAATGTATTTTGAATTGTTTTTACATTTTTTGATTAAAACAGATTGTAATTGATTGTTTGCCTCGGGAAACATGGAGCGAAAGCCATCCATTGTCAAGAAAAGATCATTTATAGTCACTCATGCCTAGAAAAGCCTTATTACTCGGTTTAAATGCCTTTATAATCCCATTATTGAATTTATTTTGAATTTTTTTTACATTTTTTGATTAAAACAGATTGTAATTGATTGTTTACCTCGGGAAACATGGAGTGAAAGCCATCCATAGTCAAGAAAAGTTCATTTATAGTCACTCATGCCTAGAAAAGCCTTATTACTCGGTTTAAATGCCTTTATAATCCCATTATTGAATTTGTTTTGAATTTTTTTTAAATTTTTTGATTAAAACATATTGTAATTGATTGTTTGCCTCGGGAAACATGGAGCGAAAGCCATCCATTGTCAAGAAAAGATCATTTATAGCCACTCATACCTAGAAAAGCCTTATTACTCGGTTTAAATGCCTTTATAATCCCATTATTGAATTTATTTTGAATTGTTTTTACATTTTTTGATTAAAACAGATTGTAATTGATTGTTTGCCTCGGGAAACATGGAGCGAAAGCCATCCATTGTCAAGAAAAGATCATTTATAGCCACTCATACCTAGAAAAGCCTTATTACTCGGTTTAAATGCTTTTATAATCCAATTATTGAATTTATTTTGAATTGTTTTTACATTTTTTGATTAAAACAGATTGTAATTGATTGTTTGCCTCGGGAAACATGGAGCGAAAGCCATCCATTGTCAAGAAAAGATTATTTATAGTCACTCATGCCTAGAAAAGCCTTATTACTTAGTTTAAATGCTTTTATAATCCCATTATTGAATTTATTTTGAATTCTTTTTACATTTTTTGATTAAAACAGATTGTAATTGATTGTTTGCCTCGGGAAACATGGAGCGAAAGCCATCCACCGTCAAGAAAAGTTCATTTATAGTCACTCATGCCTAGAAAATCCTTAATACTCGTTTTAAATGCTTTTATAATCCCATAATTTAATTTAATTTGAATCTTTTTAAATTTTTTGATTAAAACAGATTCTAATTGATTGTTTGCCTCGGGAAACGTGGAGTGAAAGCCATCCATTGTCAAGAAAAGATCATTTATAGTCACTCATGCCTAGAAAAGCCTTATTACTCGGTTTAAATGCCTTTATAATCCCATTATTGAATATATTTTGAAATTTTTTTACATTTTTTGATTAAAACATATTGTAATTGATTGTTTGCCTTGGGAAACTTGAGCAAAAGCCATCCATTGTCAAGAATAGATCATTTATAGTCAGTTACGCCTAGAAAAGCCTTATTACTCGGTTTAAATGCTTTTATAATCCCATTATTGAATTTATTTTGAATTGTGTTTACATTTTTTGATTAAAATAGATTGTAATTGATTGTTTGCCTCGGGAAACATGGAGCGAAAGCCTTCCATTGTCAAGAAAAGATCATTTATAGTTACTCATGCCTAGAAAAGCCTTATTACTCGGTTTAAATGCTTTTCTAATCCCATTATTGAATTTATTTTGAATTTATTTTACATTTTTTTGATTAAAACAGATTGTAATTCATTGTTTGCCTCGGGAAACATGGACCGAAAGCCATCCATTGTCAAGAAAAGATCATTTATAGTCACTCATGCCTAGAAAAGCCTTATTACTTAGTTTAAATGCCTTTATAATCCCATTATTGAATTTATTTTGAATTCTTTTTACATTTTTTGATTAAAACAGATTGTAATTGATTGTTTGCCTCCGGAAATATGGAGCGAAAGCCATCCATTGTCATGAAAAGATCATTTATATTCCCTCATGCCTAGAAAAGCCTTATTACTCAGTTTAAATGCCTTTATAATCCCATTATTGAATTTATTTTGAATTGTTTTCACATTTTTGATTAAAACAGATTGTAATTGATTGTTTGCCTCGTGAAATATGGAGCGAAAGCCATCCATTGTCAAGAAAATATCATTTATAGTCCCTCATGCCTAGAAAAGGCTTATTACTCGGTTTAAATGCCTTTATAATCCCATTATTGAATTTATTTTGAATTGTTTTTAAATTTTTTGATTAAAACAGATTGTAATTGATTGTTTGCCTCGGGAAATATGGAGCGAAAGCCATCCATTGTCAAGAAAAGATCATTTATAGCCACTCATGCCTGGAAAAGCCTTATTACTCGGTTTAAATGCCTTTATAATCCCATTATTGAATGTATTTTGAATTGTTTTTACATTTTTTGATTAAAACAGATTGTAATTGATTGTTTGCCTCGGGAAACATGGAGCGAAAACCATCCATTGTCAAGAAAAGATCATTTATAGTCACTCATGCCTAGAAAAGCCTTGTTACTCGGTTTAAATGCCTTTATAATCCCATTATTGAATTTATTTTGAATTTTTTTTACATTTTTTGATTAAAACATATTGTAATTGATTGTTTGCCTCCGGAAATATGAAGTGAAAGCCATCCATTGTCATGAAAATATCATTTATAGTCCCTCATGCCTAGAAAAGCCTTATTACTCGATTTAAATGCCTGTATAATCCCATTATTGAATTTATTTTGAATTGTTTTTACATTTTTGATTAAAACAGATTGTAATTGATTGTTTGCCTCTTGAAATATGGAGCGAAAGCCATCCATTGTCAAGAAAAGATCATTTATAGTCCCTTATGCCTAGAAAAGGCTTATTACTCGGTTTAAATGCCTTTATAATCCCATTATTGAATTTATTTTGAATTGTTTTAACATTTTTTGATTAAAACAGATTGTAATTGATTGTTTGCCTCGGGAAACATGGAGCGAAATCCATCCATTGTCAAGAAAAGATCATTTATAGCCACTCATGCCTAGAAAAGCCTTATTACTCGGTTTAAATGCCTTTATAATCCCATTATTGAATGTATTTTGAATTGTTTTTACATTTTTTGATTAAAACATATTGTAATTGATTGTTTGCCTCGGGAAACATGGAGCGAAAGCCTTCCATTGTCAAGAAAAGATCATTTATAGTAACTCATGCCTAGAAAAGCCTTATTACTCGATTTAAATGCTTTTATAATCCCATTATTGAATTTATTTTGAATTTATTTTACATTTTTTTTGATTAAAACAGATTGTAATTGATTGTTTGCCTCGGGAAACATGGAGCGAAAGCCATCCATTGTCAAGAAAAGATCATTTATAGTCACTCATGCCTAGAAAAGCCTTATTACTCGGTTTAAATGCTTTTATAATCCCATTATTGAATTTATTTTGAATTGTTTTTACATTTTTTGATAAAAACAGATTGTAATTGATTGTTTGCCTCCGGAAATATGGAGCAAAAGCCATCCATTGTCAAGAGAAGATCATTTATAGTCCCTCATGCCTAGAAAAGCCTTATTACTCGGTTTAAATGCCTTTATAATCCCATTATTGAATTTATTTTGAATTGTTTTTACATTTTTTGATTAAAACAGATTGTAATTGATTGTTTACCTCGGGAAACATGGAGCGAAAACCATCCATTGTCAAGACAAGATCATTTATAGTCACTCATGCCTAGAAAAGCCTTATTACTCGGTTTAAATGCCTTTATAACCCCATTATTGAATTTATTTTGAATTTTTTTTACATTTTTTGATTAAAACAGATTGTAATTGATTGTTTACCTCGGGAAACATGGAGCGAAAGCCATCCATAGTCAAGAAAAGTTCATTTATAGTCACTTATGCCTAGCAAAGCCTTATTACTCGGTTTAAATGCTTTTATAATCCCATTATTGAATTTATTTTGAATTTATTTTACATTTTTTTGATTAAAACAGATTGTAATTCATTGTTTGCCTCGGGAAACATGGACCGAAAGCCATCCATTGTCAAGAAAAGATCATTTATAGTCCCTCATGCCTAGAAAAGCCTTGTTACTCGGTTTAAATGCCTTTATAATCCCATTATTGAATTTATTTTAAATTTTTTTTACATTTTTTGATTAAAACATATTGTAATTGATTGTTTGCCTCCGGAAATATGGAGCGAAAGCCATCCATTGTCATGAAAAGATCATTTATATTCCCTCATGCCTAGAAAAGCCTTATTACTCAGTTTAAATGCCTTTATAATCCCATTATTGAATTTATTTTGAATTGTTTTCACATTTTTGATTAAAACAGATTGTAATTGATTGTTTGCCTCGTGAAATATGGAGCGAAAGCCATCCATTGTCAAGAAAATATCATTTATAGTCCCTCATGCCTAGAAAAGGCTTATTACTCGGTTTAAATGCCTTTATAATCCCATTATTGAATTTATTTTGAATTGTTTTTAAATTTTTTGATTAAAACAGATTGTAATTGATTGTTTGCCTCGGGAAATATGGAGCGAAAGCCATCCATTGTCAAGAAAAGATCATTTATAGCCACTCATGCCTGGAAAAGCCTTATTACTCGGTTTAAATGCCTTTATAATCCCATTATTGAATGTATTTTGAATTGTTTTTACATTTTTTGATTAAAACAGATTGTAATTGATTGTTTGCCTCGGGAAACATGGAGCGAAAACCATCCATTGTCAAGAAAAGATCATTTATAGTCACTCATGCCTAGAAAAGCCTTGTTACTCGGCTTAAATGCCTTTATAATCCCATTATTGAATTTATTTTGAATTTTTTTTACATTTTTTGATTAAAACATATTGTAATTGATTGTTTGCCTCCGGAAATATGAAGTGAAAGCCATCCATTGTCATGAAAATATCATTTATAGTCCCTCATGCCTAGAAAAGCCTTATTACTCGATTTAAATGCCTGTATAATCCCATTATTGAATTTATTTTGAATTGTTTTTACATTTTTGATTAAAACAGATTGTAATTGATTGTTTGCCTCTTGAAATATGGAGCGAAAGCCATCCATTGTCAAGAAAAGATCATTTATAGTCCCTTATGCCTAGAAAAGGCTTATTACTCGGTTTAAATGCCTTTATAATCCCATTATTGAATTTATTTTGAATTGTTTTAACATTTTTTGATTAAAACAGATTGTAATTGATTGTTTGCCTCGGGAAACATGGAGCGAAATCCATCCATTGTCAAGAAAAGATCATTTATAGCCACTCATGCCTAGAAAAGCCTTATTACTCGGTTTAAATGCCTTTATAATCCCATTATTGAATGTATTTTGAATTGTTTTTACATTTTTTGATTAAAACATATTGTAATTGATTGTTTGCCTCGGGAAACATGGAGCGAAAGCCTTCCATTGTCAAGAAAAGATCATTTATAGTAACTCATGCCTAGAAAAGCCTTATTACTCGATTTAAATGCTTTTATAATCCCATTATTGAATTTATTTTGAATTTATTTTACATTTTTTTTGATTAAAACAGATTGTAATTGATTGTTTGCCTCGGGAAACATGGAGCGAAAGCCATCCATTGTCAAGAAAAGATCATTTATAGTCACTCATGCCTAGAAAAGCCTTATTACTCGGTTTAAATGCTTTTATAATCCCATTATTGAATTTATTTTGAATTGTTTTTACATTTTTTGATAAAAACAGATTGTAATTGATTGTTTGCCTCCGGAAATATGGAGCGAAAGCCATCCATTGTCAAGAGAAGATCATTTATAGTCCCTCATGCCTAGAAAAGCCTTATTACTCGGTTTAAATGCCTTTATAATCCCATTATTGAATTTATTTTGAATTGTTTTTACATTTTTTGATTAAAACAGATTGTAATTGATTGTTTACCTCGGGAAACGTGGAGCGAAAACCATCCATTGTCAAGACAAGATCATTTATAGTCACTCATGCCTAGAAAAGCCTTATTACTCGGTTTAAATGCCTTTATAACCCCATTATTGAATTTATTTTGAATTTTTTTTACATTTTTTGATTAAAACAGATTGTAATTGATTGTTTACCTCGGGAAACATGGACCGAAAGCCATCCATAGTCAAGAAAAGTTCATTTATAGTCACTTATGCCTAGCAAAGCCTTATTACTCGGTTTAAATGCTTTTATAATCCCATTATTGAATTTATTTTGAATTTATTTTACATTTTTTTGATTAAAACAGATTGTAATTCATTGTTTGCCTCGGGAAACATGGACCGAAAGCCATCCATTGTCAAGAAAAGATCATTTATAGTCCCTCATGCCTAGAAAAGCCTTATTACTTAGTTTAAATGCCTTTATAATCCCATTATTGAATTTATTTTGAATTCTTTTTACATTTTTTGATTAAAACAGATTGTAATTGATAGTTTGCCCCGGGAAATATGGAGCGAAAGCCATCCATTGTCATGAAAAGATCATTTATAGTCACTCATGCCTAGAAAACCTTATTACTCGGTTTAAATGCTTTTATAATCTCATTATTGAATTTATTTTGAATTGTTTTTACATTTTTTGATTAAAACATTTTGTAATTGATTGTTTGCCTCGGGAAACATGGAGCGAAATCCATCCATTGTCAAGAAAAGATCATTTATAGTCACTTATGCCTAGAAAAGCCTTATTACTCGGTTTAAATGCCTTTATAATCCCATTATTGATTTTATTTTGAATTTTTTTTACATTTTTTGATTAAAACATATTGTAATTGATTGTTTGCCTTGGGAAATATTGAGCGAAAGCACTCCATTGTCAAGAAAAGATCATTTATAGTCACTCATGCCTAGAAAAGCCTTATTACTCGGTTTAAATGCTTTTATAATCCCATTATTGAATTTATTTTGAATTGTTTTTACATTTTTTGATTAAAACAGATTGTAATTGATTGTTTGCCTCGGGAAACATGGAGCGAAAGCCATCCATTGTCAAGAAAAGATCATTTATAGTCACTCATGCATAGAAAAGCTTTATTACTCGGTTTAAATGCCTTTATAATCCCATTATTGAATTTATTTTGAATTTTTTTTACACTTTTTGATTAAAACATATTGTAATTGATTGTTTGCCTCCGGAAATATCGAGCGAAAGCCATCCATTTTCAAGAAAAGATCATTTATAGTCCCTCATGCCTAGAAAAGCCTTATTACTCGGTTTAAATGCCTTTATAATCCCATTATTGAATTTATTTTGAATTGTTTTTACATTTTTGATTAAAACAGATTGTAATTGATTGTTTGCCTCGTGAAATATGGAGCGAAAGCCATCCATTGTCAAGAAAAGATCATTTGTAGTCCCTCATGCCTAGAAAAGGCTTATTACTCGATTTAAATGCCTTTATAATCCCATTATTGAATTTATTTTGAATTGTTTTTACATTTTTTGATTAGAACAGATTGTAATTGATTGTTTGCCTCGGGAAACATGGAGCGAAAGCCATCCATTGTCAAGAAAAGATCATTTATAGCCACTCATGCCTAGAAAAGCCTTATTACTCGGTTTAAATGCCTTTATAATCCCATTATTGAATGTATTTTGAATTCTTTTTACATTTTTTGATTAAAACATATTGTAATTGATTGTTTGCCTCGGGAAACATGGAGCGAAAACCATCCATTGTCAAGAAAAGATCATTTATAGTCACTCATGCCTAGAAAAGCCTTATTACTCGGTTTAAATGCCTTTATAATCCCATTATTGAATGTATTTTGAATTGTTTTTACATTTTTTGATTAAAACAGATTGTAATTGATTGTTTGCCTCGGGAAACATGGAGCGAAAACAATCCATTGTCAAGAAAAGATCATTTATAGTCACTCATGCCTAGAAAAGCCTTATTACTCGGTTTAAATGCTTTTATAATCCCATTATTGAATTTATTTTGAATTGTTTTTACATTTTTTGATTAAAACAGATTGTAATTGATTGTTTGCCTCCGGAAATATGGAGCGAAAGCCATCCATTGTCAAGAAAAGATCATTTATAGTCCCTCATGCCTAGAAAAGCCTTATTACTCGGTCTAAATGCCTTTATAATCCCATTATTGAATGTATTTTGAATTCTTTTTACATTTTTTGATTAAAACATATTGTAATTGATTGTTTGCCTCGGGAAACATGGAGCGAAAACCATCCATTGTCAAGAAAAGATCATTTATAGTCACTCATGCCTAGAAAAGCCTTATTACTCGGTTTAAATGCCTTTATAATCCCATTATTGAATGTATTTTGAATTGTTTTTACATTTTTTGATTAAAACAGATTGTAATTGATTGTTTGCCTCGGGAAACATGGAGCGAAAACAATCCATTGTCAAGAAAAGATCATTTATAGTCACTCATGCCTAGAAAAGCCTTATTACTCGGTTTAAATGCTTTTATAATCCCATTATTGAATTTATTTTGAATTGTTTTTACATTTTTTGATTAAAACAGATTGTAATTGATTGTTTGCCTCCGGAAATATGGAGCGAAAGCCATCCATTGTCAAGAAAAGATCATTTATAGTCCCTCATGCCTAGAAAAGCCTTATTACTCGGTCTAAATGCCTTTATAATCCCATTATTGAATTTATTTTGAATTGTTTTTACATTTTTTGATTAAAACAGATTGTAATTGATTGTTTACCTCGGGAAACATGGAGCGAAAGCCATCCATAGTCAAGAAAAGTTCATTTATAGTCACTTATGCCTAGCAAAGCCTTATTACTCGGTTTAAATGCCTGTATAATCCCATTATTGAATTTATTTTGAATTGTTTTAACATTTTTTGATTAAAACAGATTGTAATTGATTGTTTGCCTCGGGAAACATGGAGCGAAATCCATCCATTGTCAAGAAAAGATCATTTATAGCCACTCATGCCTAGAAAAGCCTTATTACTCGGTTTAAATGCCTTTATAATCCCATTATTGAATGTATTTTGAATTGTTTTTACATTTTTTGATTAAAACAGATTGTAATTGATTGTTTGCCTCGGGAAACATGGAGCGAAAGCCTTCCATTGTCAAGAAAAGATCATTTATAGTAACTCATGCCTAGAAAAGCCTTATTACTCGATTTAAATGCTTTTATAATCCCATTATTGAATTTATTTTGAATTTATTTTACATTTTTTTTTTATTAAAACAGATTGTAATTGATTGTTTGCCTCGGGAAACATGGAGCGAAAGCCATCCATTGTCAAGAAAAGATCATTTATAGTCACTCATGCCTAGAAAAGTATTATTACTCGGTTTAAATGCCTTTATAATCCCGTTATTGACTTTATTTTGAATTCTTTTTACATTTTTTCATTAAAACAGATTCTAATTGATTGTTTGCCCCGGGAAATATGGAGCGAAAGCCATCCAGTGTCAAGAAAAGATCATTTATAGTCACTCATGCCTAGAAAACCTTATTACTCGGTTTAAATGCTTTTATAATCCCATTATTGAATTTATTTTGAATTGTTTTTACATTTTTTGATTAAAACAGATTGTAATTGATTGTTTGCCTCGGGAAACATGGAGCGAAAGCCATCCATTGTCAAGAAAAGATCATTTATAGTCACTTATGCCTAGAAAAGCCTTATTACTCGGTTTAAATGCCTTTATAATCCCATTTTTGATTTTATTTTGAATTTTTTTTACATTTTTTGATTAAAACACATTGTAATTGATTGTTTGCCGTAAGAAATATTGAGCGAAAGCCCTCCATTGTCAAGAAAAGATCATTTATAGTCACTCATGCCTAGAAAAGCCTTATTACTCGGTTTAAATGCCTTTATAATCCAATTATTGAATTTATTTTGAATTGTTTTTACATTTTTTGATTAAAACAGATTGTAATTGATTGTTTGCCTCGGGAAACATGGAGCGAAAGCCATCCATTGTCAAGAAAAGATCATTTATAGTCACTCATGCCTAGAAAAGCCTTATTACTCGGTTTAAATGCCTTTATAATCCCATAATTGAATTTATTTTGAATTTTTTTTACATTTTTTGATTAAAACATATTGTAATTGATTGTTTGCCTCCGGAAATATGGAGCGAAAGCCATCCATTGTCAAGAAAAGATCATTTATAGTCCCTCATGCCTAGAAAAGCCTTATTACTCGGTTTAAATACCTTTATAATCCCATTATTGAATTTATTTTCAATTGTTTTTACATTTTTGAATAAAACAGATTGTAATTGATTGTTTGCCTCGTGAAATATGGAGCGAAAGCCATCCATTGTCAAGAAAAGATCACTTATAGTCCCTCATGCCTAGAAAAGGCTTATTACTCGATTTAAATGCCTTTATAATCCCATTATTGAATTTATTTTGAATTGTTTTTACATTTTTTGATTAAAACAGATTGTAATTGATTGTTTGCCTTGGGAAACATGGAGCGAAAGCCATCCATTGTCAAGAAAAGATCATTTATAGCCACTCATGCCTAGAAAAGCCTTATTACTCGGTTTAAATGCCTTTATAATCCCATTATTGAATGTATTTTGAATTGTTTTTACATTTTTTTATTAAAACAGATTCTAATTGATTGTTTGCCTCGGGAAACATGGAGCGAAAACCATCCATTGTCAAGAAAAGATCATTTATAGTCACTCCTGCCTAGAAAAGCCTTATTACTCGGTTTAAATGCTTTTATAATCCCATTATTGAATTTATTTTGAATTGTTTTTACATTTTATGATTAAAACAGATTGTAATTGATTGTTTGCCTCGGGAAACATGGAGCGAAAGCCATCCATTGTCAAGAAAAGATCATTTATAGTCACTCATGCCTAGAAAAGCCTTATTACTCGGTTTAAATGCTTTTATAATCCCATTATTGAATTTATTTTGAATTGTTTTTACATTTTATGATTAAAACAGATTGTAATTGATTGTTTGCCTCGGGAAACATGGAGCGAAAGCCATCCATTGTCAAGAAAAGATCATTTATAGCCACTCATGCCTGGAAAAGCCTTATTACTCGGTTTAAATGCCTTTATAATCCCATTATTGAATGTATTTTGAATTGTTTATACATTTTTAGATTAAAACAGATTGTAATTGATTGTTTGCCTCGGGAAACATGGAGCGAAAACCATCCATTGTCAAGAAAAGATCATTTATAGTCACTCATGCCTAGAAAAGCCTTATTACTCGGTTTAAATGCCTTTATAATCCCATTATTGAATTTATTTTGAATTGTTTTTACATTTTATGATTAAAACAGATTGTAATTGATTGTTTGCCTCGGGAAACATGGAGCGAAAGCCATCCATTGTCAAGAAAAGATCATTTATAGCCACTCATGCTTGGAAAAGCCTTATTACTCGGTTTAAATGCCTTTATAATCCCATTATTGAATGTATTTTGAATTGTTTATACATTTTTTGATTAAAACAGATTGTAATTGATTGTTTGCCTCGGGAAACATGG
Organism: Theobroma cacao; assembly: GCF_053813885.1. Lineage (NCBI taxonomy): Eukaryota > Viridiplantae > Streptophyta > Magnoliopsida > Malvales > Malvaceae > Theobroma > Theobroma cacao. The sequence goes on along the minus strand of NC_142645.1, from coordinate 26,184,771 downwards.
AGCGAAAACCATCCATTGTCAAGAAAAGATCATTTATAGTCACTCATGCCTAGAAAAGCCTTATTACTCGGTTTAAATGCCTTTATAATCCCATTATTGAATTTATTTTGAAGTGTTTATACATTTTTTGATTAAAACAGATTGTAATTGATTGTTTGCCTCGGGAAACATGGAGCGAAAGCCATCCATTGTCAAGAAAAGATCATTTATAGTCCCTCATGCCTAGAAAAGCCTTATTACTCGGTTTAAATGCCTTTATAATCCCATTATGGAATTTATTTTGAATTTTTTTTACATTTTTTGATTAAAACATATTGTAATTGATTGTTTGCCTCGGGAAACTTGGAGCGAAAGCCACCCATTGTCAAGAAAAGTTCATTTATAGTCACTTATGCCTAGCAAAGCCTTATTACTCGGTTTAATTGCCTTTATAATCCCATTATGGAATTTATTTTGAATTCTTTTTACATTTTTTGATTAAAACATATTGTAATTGATTGTTTGCCTCGGGAAACTTGGAGCGAAAGCCACCCATTGTCAAGAAAAGTTCATTTATAGTCACTTATGCCTAGCAAAGCCTTATTACTCGGTTTAAATGCCTTTATAATCCCATTATTGAATTTATTTTGAATTCTTTTTACATTTTTTCATTAAAACAGATTCTAATTGATTGTTTGCCTCGGGAAACTTGGAGCGAAAGCCCTCCATTGTCAAGAAAAGATCATTTGTAGTCACTCATGCTGAGAAAAGCCTTATTACTCGGTTTAAATGCTTTTATAATCCCATTATTGAATTTATTTTGAATTGTTTTTACATTTTTTGATTAAAACAGATTGTAATTGATTGTTTGCCTCGGGAAACATGGAGCGAAAGCCATCCATTGTCAATAAAAGATCATTTATAGTCACTCATTCCTAGAAAAGCCTTATTACTCGGTTTAAATGCCTTTATAATCCCATTATTGATTTTATTTTGAATTTTTTTTTACATTTTTTGATTAAAACATATTGTAATTGATTGTTTGCCTCGGGAAATATTGAGCGAAAGCCATCCATTGTCAAGAAAAGATCATTTATAGTCACTCATGCCTAGAAAAGCCTTATTACTCGGTTTAAATGCCTTTATAATCCCATTATTGAATTTATTTTGAATTGTTTTTACATTTTTTGATTAAAACAGATTGTAATTGATTGTTTGCCTCGGGAAACATGGAGCGAAAACCATCCATTGTCAAGAAAAGATCATTTATAGTCACTCATGCCTAGAAAAGCCTTATTACTCGGTTTAAATGCCTTTATAATCCCATTATTGAATTTATTTTGAATTGTTTTTACATTTTATGATTAAAACAGATTGTAATTGATTGTTTACCTCGGGAAACATGGAGCGAAAACCATCCATTGTCAAGAAAAGATCATTTATAGTCACTCATGTCTAGAAAAGCCTTATTACTCGGTTTAAATGCCTTTATAATCCCATTATTGAATTTATTTTGAATTTTTTTTACAATTTTTGATTAAAACAGATTGTAATTGATTGTTTACCTCGGGAAACATGGAGCGAAAGCCATCCATAGTCAAGAAAAGTTCATTTATAGTCACTTATGCCTAGCAAAGCCTTATTACTCGGTTTAAATGCCTTTATAATCCCATTATGGAATTTATTTTGAATTTTTTTTACATTTTTAGATTAAAACATATTGTAATTGATTGTTTGCCTCGGGAAACTTGGAACGAAAGCCCTCCATTGTCAAGAAAAGTTCATTTGTAGTCACTCATGCTGAGAAAAGCCTTATTACTCGGTTTAAATGCTTTTATAATCCCATTATTGAATTTATTTTGAATTGTTTTTACATTTTTTGATTAAAACAGATTGTAATTGATTGTTTGCCTCGGGAAACATGGAGCGAAAGCCATCCATTGTCATGAAAAGATCATTTATAGTAACTCATGCCTAGAAAAGCCTTATTACTCGGTTTAAATGCCTTTATAATCCCATTATTGAATTTATTTTGAATTTTTTTTACATTTTTTGATTAAAACATATTGTAATTGATTGTTTGCCTCCGGAAATATGGAGCGAAAGCCATCCATTGTCATGAAAAGATCATTTATAGTCCCTCATGCCTAGAAAAGCCTTATTACTCGGTTTAAATGCCTTTATAATCCCATTCTTGAATTTATTTTGAATTGTTTTTACATTTTTGATTAAAACAGATTGTAATTGATTGTTTGCCTCCGGAAATATGGAGCGAAAGCCATCCATTGTCATGAAAAGATCATTTATAGTCCCTCATGCCTAGAAAAGCCTTATTACTCGGTTTAAATGCCTTTATAATCCCATTATTGAATTTATTTTGAATTCTTTTTACATTTTTTCATTAAAACAGATTCTAATTGATTGTTTGCCTCGGGAAATATTGAGTGAAAGCCATCCATTGTCAAGAAAAGATCATTTATAGTCACTCATGCCTAGAAAAGCCTTATTACTCGGTTTAAATGCCTTTATAATCCCATTATTGAATTTATTTTGAATTGTTTTTACATTTTTTGATTAAAACAGATTGTAATTGATTGTTTGCCTCGGGAAACATGGAGCGAAAACCATCCATTGTCAAGAAAAGATCATTTATAGTCACTCATGCCTAGAAAAGCCTTATTACTCGGTTTAAATGCCTTTATAATCCCATTATTGAATTTATTTTGAATTGTTTTTACATTTTATGATTAAAACAGATTGTAATTGATTGTTTACCTCGGGAAACATGGAGCGAAAACCATCCATTGTCAAGAAAAGATCATTTATAGTCACTCATGCCTAGAAAAGCCTTAATACTCGGTTTAAATGCCTTTATAATCCCATTATTGAATTTATTTTGAATTTTTTTTACAATTTTTGATTAAAACAGATTGTAATTGATTGTTTACCTCGGGAAACATGGAGCGAAAGCCATCCATAGTCAAGAAAAGTTCATTTATAGTCACTTATGCCTAGCAAAGCCTTATTACTCGGTTTAAATGCCTTTATCATCCCATTATGGAATTTATTTTGAATTTTTTTTACATTTTTAGATTAAAACATATTGTAATTGATTGTTTGCCTCGGGAAACTTGGAACGAAAGCCCTCCATTGTCAAGAAAAGTTCATTTGTAGTCACTCATGCTGAGAAAAGCCTTATTACTCGGTTTAAATGCTTTTATAATCCCATTATTGAATTTATTTTGAATTGTTTTTACATTTTTTGATTAAAACAGATTGTAATTGATTGTTTGCCTCGGGAAACATGGAGCGAAAGCCATCCATTGTCATGAAAAGATCATTTATAGTAACTCATGCCTAGAAAAGCCTTATTACTCGGTTTAAATGCCTTTATAATCCCATTATTGAATTTATTTTGAATTTTTTTTACATTTTTTGATTAAAACATATTGTAATTGATTGTTTGCCTCCGGAAATATGGAGCGAAAGCCATCCATTGTCATGAAAAGATCATTTATAGTCCCTCATGCCTAGAAAAGCCTTATTACTCGGTTTAAATGCCTTTATAATCCCATTATTGAATTTATTTTGAATTGTTTTTACATTTTTGATTAAAACAGATTGTAATTGATTGTTTGCCTCCGGAAATATGGAGCGAAAGCCACCATTGTCATGAAAAGATCATTTATAGTCCCTCATGCCTAGAAAAGCCTTATTACTCAGTTTAAATGCCTTTATAATCCCATTATTGAATTTATTTTGAATTCTTTTTACATTTTTTCATTAAAACAGATTCTAATTGATTGTTTGCCTCCGGAAATATGGAGCGAAAGCCATCCATTGTCATGAAAAGATCATTTATAGTCCCTCACGCCTAGAAAAGCCTTATTACTCGGTTTAAATGCCTTTATAATCCCATTATTGAATTTATTTTGAATTGTTTTTACATTTTTTGATTAAAACAGATTGTAATTGATTGTTTGCCTCGGGAAACATGGAGCGAAAACCATCCATTGTCAAGAAAAGATCATTTATAGTCACTCATGCCTAGAAAACCCTTATTACTCGGTTTAAATGCCTTTATAATCCCATTATTGAATTTATTTTGAAGTGTTTATACATTTTTTGATTAAAACAGATTGTAATTGATTGTTTGCCTCGGGAAACATGGAGCGAAAGCCATCCATTGTCAAGAAAAGATCATTTATAGTCACTCATGCCTAGAAAAGCCTTATTACTCGGTTTAAATGCCTTTATAATCCCATTATGGAATTTATTTTGAATTTTTTTTACATTTTTTGATTAAAACATATTGTAATTGATTGTTTGCCTCGGGAAACTTGGAGCGAAAGCCACCCATTGTCAAGAAAAGTTCATTTATAGTCACTTATGCCTAGCAAAGCCTTATTACTCGGTTTAATTGCCTTTATAATCCCATTATGGAATTTATTTTGAATTCTTTTTACATTTTTTGATTAAAACATATTGTAATTGATTGTTTGCCTCGGGAAACTTGGAGCGAAAGCCACCCATTGTCAAGAAAAGTTCATTTATAGTCACTTATGCCTAGCAAGCCTTATTACTCGGTTTAAATGCCTTTATAATCCCATTATTGAATTTATTTTGAATTCTTTTTACATTTTTTCATTAAAACAGATTCTAATTGATTGTTTGCCTCGGGAAACTTGGAGCGAAAGCCCTCCATTGTCAAGAAAAGATCATTTGTAGTCACTCATGCTGAGAAAAGCCTTATTACTCGGTTTAAATGCTTTTATAATCCCATTATTGAATTTATTTTGAATTGTTTTTACATTTTTTGATTAAAACAGATTGTAATTGATTGTTTGCCTCGGGAAACATGGAGCGAAAGCTATCCATTGTCAATAAAAGATCATTTATAGTCACTCATTCCTAGAAAAGCCTTATTACTCGGTTTAAATGCCTTTATAATCCCATTATTGATTTTATTTTGAATTTTTTTTTACATTTTTTGGTTAAAACATATTGTAATTGATTGTTTGCCTCGGGAAATATTGAGCGAAAGCCATCCATTGTCAAGAAAAGATTATTTATAGTCACGCATGCCTAGAAAAGCCTTATTACTCGGTTTAAATGCCTTTATAATCCCATTATTGAATTTATTTTGAATTGTTTTTACATTTTTTGATTAAAACAGATTGTAATTGATTGTTTGCCTCGGGAAACATGGAGCGAAAACCATCCATTGTCAAGAAAAGATCATTTATAGTCACTCATGCCTAGAAAAGCCTTATTACTCGGTTTAAATGCCATTATAATCCCATTATTGAATTTATTTTGAATTGTTTTTACATTTTATGATTAAAACAGATTGTAATTGATTGTTTACCTCGGGAAACATGGAGCGAAAACCATCCATTGCCAAGAAAAGATCATTTATAGTCACTCATGCCTAGAAAAGCCTTATTACTCGGTTTAAATGCCTTTATAATCCCATTATTGAATTTATTTTGAATTTTTTTTACAATTTTTGATTAAAACAGATTGTAATTGATTGTTTACCTCGGGAAACATGGAGCGAAAGCCATCCATAGTCAAGAAAAGTTCATTTATAGTCACTTATGCCTAGCAAAGCATTATTACTCGGTTTAAATGCCTTTATAATCCCATTATGGAATTTATTTTGAATTTTTTTTACATTTTTAGATTAAAACATATTGTAATTGATTGTTTGCCTCGGGAAACTTGGAACGAAAGCCCTCCATTGTCAAGAAAAGTTCATTTGTAGTCACTCATGCTGAGAAAAGCCTTATTACTCGGTTTAAATGCTTTTATAATCCCATTATTGAATTTATTTTGAATTGTTTTTACATTTTTTGATTAAAACAGATTGTAATTGATTGTTTGCCTCGGGAAACATGGAGCGAAAGCCATCCATTGTCATGAAAAGATCATTTATAGTAACTCATGCCTAGAAAAGCCTTATTACTCGGTTTAAATGCCTTTATAATCCCATTATTGAATTTATTTTGAATTTTTTTTACATCTTTTGATTAAAACATATTGTAATTGATTGTTTGCCTCCGGAAATATGGAGCGAAAGCCATCCATTGTCATGAAAAGATCATTTATAGTCCCTCATGCCTAGAAAAGCCTTATTACTCGGTTTAAATGCCTTTATAATCCCATTATTGAATTTATTTTGAATTGTTTTTACATTTTTGATTAAAACAGATTGTAATTGATTGTTTGCCTCCGGAAATATGGAGCGAAAGCCATCAATTGTCATGAAAAGATCATTTATAGTCCCTCATGCCTAGAAAAGCCTTATTACTCGGTTTAAATGCCTTTATAATCCCATTATTGAATTTATTTTGAATTCTTTTTACATTTTTTCATTAAAACAGATTCTAATTGATTGTTTGCCTCCGGAAATATGGAGCGAAAGCCATCCATTGTCATGAAAAGATCATTTATAGTCCCTCACGCCTAGAAAAGCCTTATTACTCGGTTTAAATGCCTTTATAATCCCATTATTGAATTTATTTTGAATTGTTTTTACATTTTTTGATTAAAACAGATTGTAATTGATTGTTTACCTCGGGAAACATGGAGCGAAAGCCATCCATAGTCAAGAAAAGTTCATTTATAGTCACTTATGCCTAGCAAAGCCTTATTACTCGGTTTAAATGATTTTATAATCCCATTATTGAATTTATTTTGAATTGTTTTTACATTTTTTGATTAAAACAGATTGTAATTGATTGTTTGCCGCGGGAAACATGGAGCGAAAGCCATCCATTGTCAAGAAAAGATCATTTATAGTCACTCATGCCTAGAAAAGCCTTATTACTCGGTTTAAATGCCTTTATAATCCCATTATTGAATTTATTTTGAATTGTTTTTACATTTTTTGATTAAAACAGATTGTAATTGATTGTTTGCCTCGGGAAATATGGAGCGAAAGCCATCCATTGTCAAGAAAAGATCATTTATAGCCACTCATGCCTGGAAAAGCCTTATTACTCGGTTTAAATGACTTTATAATCCCATTATTAAATGTATTTTGAATTGTTTTTACATTTTTTGATTAAAACAGATTGTAATTGATTTTTTGCCTCGGGAAACATGGAGCAAAAACCATCCATTGTCAAGAAAAGATCATTTATAGTCACTCATGCCTAGAAAAGCCTTATTACTCGGTTTAAATGCCTTTATAATCCCATTATTGAATTTATTCTGAATTTATTTTACATTTTTTGATTAAAACAGATTGTAATTGATTGTTTGCCTCGGGAAACTTGGAGCGAAAGCCCTCCATTGTCAAGAAAAGATCATTTGTAGTCACTCATGCTGAGAAAAGCCTTATTACTCGGTTTAAATGCTTTTATAATCCCATTATTGAATTTATTTTGAATTGTTTTTACATTTTTTGCTTAAAACATATTGTAATTGATTGTTTGCCTCGGGAAACATGGAGCGAAAGCCATCCATTGTCAAGAAAAGATCATTTATAGTCACTCATGCCTAGAAAAGCCTTATTACTCGGTTTAAATGCCTTTATAATCCCATTATCGAATTTATTTTGAATTTTTTTTACATTTTTTGATTAAAACAGATTGTAATTGATTGTTTGCCGCGGGAAACATGGAGCGAAAGCCATCCATTGTCAAGAAAAGATCATTTATAGTCACTCATGCCTAGAAAAGCCTTATTACTCGGTTTAAATGCCTTTATAATCCCATTATTGAATTTATTTTGAATTGTTTTTACATTTTTTGATTAAAACAGATTGTAATTGATTGTTTGCCTCGGGAAATATGGAGCGAAAGCCATCCATTGTCAAGAAAAGATCATTTATAGCCACTCATGCCTGGAAAAGCCTTATTACTCGGTTTAAATGCCTTTATAATCCCATTATTAAATGTATTTTGAATTGTTTTTACATTTTTTGATTAAAACAGATTGTAATTGATTGTTTGCCTCGGGAAACATGGAGCAAAAACCATCCATTGTCAAGAAAAGATCATTTATAGTCACTCATGCCTAGAAAAGCCTTATTACTCGGTTTAAATGCCTTTATAATCCCATTATTGAATTTATTTTGAATTTATTTTACATTTTTTGATTAAAACTGATTGTAATTGATTGTTTACCTCGGGAAACATGGAGCGAAAGCCATCCATAGTCAAGAAAAGTTCATTTATAGTCACTTATGCCTAGCAAAGCCTTATTACTCAGTTTAAATGCCTTTATAATCCCATTATGGAATCTATTTTGAATTTTTTTTACATTTTTTGTTTAAAACATATTGTAATTGATTGTTTGCCTCGGGAAACTTGGAGCGAAAGCCACCCATTGTCAAGAAAAGTTCATTTATAGTCACTTATGCCTAGCAAAGCCTTATTACTCGGTTTAAATGCCTTTATAATCCCATTATTGAATTTATTTTGAATTCTTTTTACATTTTTTCATTAAAACAGATTCTAATTGATTGTTTGCCTCGGGAAACTTGGAGCGAACGCCCTCCATTGTCAAGAAAAGATCATTTGTAGTCACTCATGCTGAGAAAAGCCTTATTACTCGGTTTAAATGCTTTTATAATCCCATTATTGAATTTATTTTGAATTGTTTTTACATTTTTTGCTTAAAACATATTGTAATTGATTGTTTGCCTCGGGAAACATGGAGCGAAAGCCATCCATTGTCAAGAAAAGATCATTTATAGTCACTCATGCCTAGAAAAGCCTTATTACTCGGTTTAAATGCCTTTATAATCCCATTATGGAATTTATTTTGAATTTTTTTTACATTTTTTGATTAAAACATATTGTAATTGATTGTTTGCCTCGGGAAACTTGGAGCGAAAGCCACCCATTGTCAAGAAAAGTTCATTTATAGTCACTTATGCCTAGCAAAGCCTTATTACTCGGTTTAAATGCCTTTATAATCCCATTATGGAATTTATTTTGAATTCTTTTTACATTTTTTGATTAAAACATATTGTAATTGATTGTTTGCCTCGGGAAACTTGGAGCGAAAGCCACCCATTGTCAAGAAAAGTTCATTTATAGTCACTTATGCCGAGCAAAGCCTTATTACTCGGTTTAAATGCCTTTATAATCCCATTATTGAATTTATTTTGAATTCTTTTTACATTTTTTCATTAAAACAGATTCTAATTGATTGTTTGCCTCGGGAAACTTGGAGTGAAAGCCCTCCATTGTCAAGAAAAGATCATTTGTAGTCACTCATGCTGAGAAAAGCCTTATTACTCGGTTTAAATGCTTTTATAATCCCATTATTGAATTTATTTTGAATTGTTTTTACATTTTTTGATTAAAACAGATTGTAATTGATTGTTTGCCTCGGGAAACATGGAGCGAAAGCCATCCATTGTCAATAAAAGATCATTGATAGTCACTCATTCCTAGAAAAGCCTTATTACTCGGTTTAAATGCCTTTATAATCCCATTATTGATTTTATTTTGAATTTTTTTTTACATTTTTTGATTAAAACATATTGTAATTGATTGTTTGCCTCGGGAAATATTGAGCGAAAGCCATCCATTGTCAAGAAAAGATCATTTATAGTCACTCATGCCTAGAAAAGCCTTATTACTCGGTTTAAATGCCTTTATAATCCCATTATTGAATTTATTTTGAATTGTTTTTACATTTTTTGATTAAAACAGATTGTAATTGATTGTTTGCCTCGGGAAACATGGAGCGAAAACCATCCATTGTCAAGAAAAGATCATTTATAGTCACTCATGCCTAGAAAAGCCTTATTACTCGGTTTAAATGCCTTTATAATCCCATTATTGAATTTATTTTGAATTGTTTTTACATTTTTTGATTAAAACAGATTGTAATTGATTGTTTGCCTCGGGAAATATGGAGCGAAAGCCATCCATTGTCAAGAAAAGATCATTTATAGCCACTCATGCCTGGAAAAGCCTTATTACTCGGTTTAAATGCCTTTATAATCCCATTATTAAATGTATTTTGAATTGTTTTTACATTTTTTGATTAAAACAGATTGTAATTGATTGTTTGCCTCGGGAAACATGGAGCAAAAACCATCCATTGTCAAGAAAAGATCATTTATAGTCACTCATGCCTAGAAAAGCCTTATTACTCGGTTTAAATGCCTTTATAATCCCATTATTGAATTTATTTTGAATTTATTTTACATTTTTTGATTAAAACTGATTGTAATTGATTGTTTACCTCGGGAAACATGGAGCGAAAGCCATCCATAGTCAAGAAAAGTTCATTTATAGTCACTTATGCCTAGCAAAGCCTTATTACTCGGTTTAAATGCCTTTATAATCCCATTATGGAATCTATTTTGAATTTTTTTTACATTTTTTGATTAAAACATATTGTAATTGATTGTTTGCCTCGGGAAACTTGGAGCGAAAGCCACCCATTGTCAAGAAAAGTTCATTTATAGTCACTTATGCCTAGCAAAGCCTTATTACTCGGTTTAAATGCCTTTATAATCCCATTATTGAATTTATTTTGAATTCTTTTTACATTTTTTCATTAAAACATATTCTAATTGATTGTTTGCCTCGGGAAACTTGGAGCGAAAGCCACCCATTGTCAAGAAAAGTTCATTTATAGTCACTTATGCCGAGCAAAGCCTTATTACTCGGTTTAAATGCCTTTATAATCCCATTATTGAATTTATTTTGAATTCTTTTTACATTTTTTCATTAAAACAGATTCTAATTGATTGTTTGCCTCGGGAAACTTGGAGTGAAAGCCCTCCATTGTCAAGAAAAGATCATTTGTAGTCACTCATGCTGAGAAAAGCCTTATTACTCGGTTTAAATGCTTTTATAATCCCATTATTGAATTTATTTTGAATTGTTTTTACATTTTTTGATTAAAACAGATTGTAATTGATTGTTTGCCTCGGGAAACATGGAGCGAAAGCCATCCATTGTCAATAAAAGATCATTGATAGTCACTCATTCCTAGAAAAGCCTTATTACTCGGTTTAAATGCCTTTATAATCCCATTATTGATTTTATTTTGAATTTTTTTTTACATTTTTTGATTAAAACATATTGTAATTGATTGTTTGCCTCGGGAAATATTGAGCGAAAGCCATCCATTGTCAAGAAAAGATCATTTATAGTCACTCATGCCTAGAAAAGCCTTATTACTCGGTTTAAATGCCTTTATAATCCCATTATTGAATTTATTTTGAATTGTTTTTACATTTTTTGATTAAAACAGATTGTAATTGATTGTTTGCCTCGGGAAACATGGAGCGAAAACCATCCATTGTCAAGAAAAGATCATTTATAGTCACTCATGCCTAGAAAAGCCTTATTACTCGGTTTAAATGCCTTTATAATCCCATTATTGAATTTATTTTGAATTGTTTTTACATTTTATGATTAAAACAGATTGTAATTGATTGTTTACCTCGGGAAACAAGGAGCGAAAACCATCCATTGTCAAGAAAAGATCATTTATAGTCACTCATGCCTAGAAAAGCCTTATTACTCGGTTTAAATGCCTTTATAATCCCATTATTGAATTTATTTTGAATTTTTTTTACATTTTTTGATTAAAACAGATTGTAATTGATTGTTTACCTCGGGAAACATGGAGCGAAAGCCATCCATAGTCAAGAAAAGTTCATTTATAGTCACTTATGCCTAGCAAAGCCTTATTACTCGGTTTAAATGCCTTTATAATCCCATTATAGAATTTCTTTTGAATTTTTTTTACATTTTTTGATTAAAACATATTGTAATTGATTGTTTGCCTCAGGAAACATGGAGCGAAAGCCATCCATTGTCATGAAAAGATCATTTATAGTAACTCATGCCTAGAAAAGCCTTCTTACTCGGTTTAAATGCCTTTATAATCCCATTATTGAATTTATTTTGAATTTTTTTTAGATTTTTTGATTAAAACATATTGTAATTGATTGTTTGCCTCCGGAAATATGGAGCGAAAGCCATCCATTGTCATGAAAAGATCATTTATAGTCCCTCATGCCTAGAAAAGCCTTATTACTCGGTTTAAATGCCTTTATAATCCCATTATTGAATTTATTTTGAATTCTTTTTACATTTTTTCATTAAAACAGATTCTAATTGATTGTTTGCCTTGGGAAACTTGTAGCGAAAGCCACCCATTGTCAAGAAAAGTTCATTTATAGTCACTTATGCCTAGCAAAGCCTTATTACTCGGTTTAAATGCCTTTATAATCCCATTATTTAATTTATTTTGAATTCTTTTTACATTTTTTCATTAAAACAGATTCTAATTGATTGTTTGCCTCGGGAAACTTGGAGCGAAAGCCCTCCATTGTCAAGAAAAGATCATTTGTAGTCACTCATGCTGAGAAAATCCTTATTACTCGGTTTAAATGCTTTTATAATCCCATTATTGAATTTATTTTGAATTGTTTTTACATTTTTTGATTAAAACAAATTGTAATTGATTGTTTGCCTCAGGAAACATGGAGCGAAAGCCATCCATTGTCATGAAAAGATCATTTATAGTAACTCATGCCTAGAAAAGCCTTCTTACTCGGTTTAAATGCCTTTATAATCCCATTATTGAATTTATTTTGAATTTTTTTTAGATTTTTTGATTAAAACATATTGTAATTGATGGTTTGCCTCCGGAAATATGGAGCGAAAGCCATCCATTGTCATGAAAAGATCATTTATAGTCCCTCATGCCTAGAAAAGCCTTATTACTCGGTTTAAATGCCTTTATAATCCCATTTTTGAATTTATTTTGAATTGTTTTTACATTTTTGGTTAAAACAGATTGTAATTGATTGTTTGCCTCCGGAAATATGGAGCGAAAGCCATCCATTGTCATGAAAAGATCATTTATAGTTTCTCATGCCTAGAAAAGCCTTATTACTCGGTTTAAATGCCTTTATAATCCCATTATTGAATTTATTTTGAATTCTTTTTACATTTTTTCATTAAAACAGATTCTAATTGATTGTTTGCCTCGGGAAACTTGGAGCGAAAGCCCTCCATTGTCAAGAAAAGATCATTTGTAGTCACTCATGCTGAGAAAAGCCTTATTACTCGGTTTAAATGCTTTTATAATCCCATTATTGAATTTATTTTGAATTGTTTTTACATTTTTTGCTTAAAACATATTGTAATTGATTGTTTGCCTCGGGAAACATGGAGCAAAAGCCATCCATTGTCAAGAAAAGATCATTTATAGTCACTCATGCCTAGAAAAGCCTTATTACTCGGTTTAAATGCCTTTATAATCCCATTATGGAATTTATTTTGAATTTTTTTTACATTTTTTGATTAAAACATATTGTAATTGATTGTTTGCCTCGGGAAACTTGGAGCGAAAGCCACCCATTGTCAAGAAAAGTTCATTTATAGTCACTTATGCCTAGCAAAGCCTTATTACTCGGTTTAAATGCCTTTATAATCCCATTATGGAATTTATTTTGAATTCTTTTTACATTTTTTGATTAAAACATATTGTAATTGATTGTTTGCCTCGGGAAACTTGGAGCGAAAGCCACCCATTGTCAAGAAAAGTTCATTTATAGTCACTTATGCCTAGCAAAGCCTTATTACTCGGTTTAAATGCCTTTATAATCCCATTATTGAATTTATTTTGAATTCTTTTTACATTTTTTCATTAAAACAGATTCTAATTGATTGTTTGCCTCGGGAAACTTGGAGCGAAAGCCCTCCATTGTCAAGAAAAGATCATTTGTAGTCACTCATGCTGAGAAAAGCCTTATTACTCGGTTTAAATGCTTTTATAATCCCATTATTGAATTTATTTTGAATTGTTTTTACATTTTTTGATTAAAACAGATTGTAATTGATTGTTTGCCTCGGGAAACATGGAGCGAAAGCCATCCATTGTCAATAAAAGATCATTTATAGTCACTCATTCCTAGAAAAGCCTTATTACTCGGTTTAAATGCCTTTATAATCCCATTATTGATTTTATTTTGAATTTTTTTTTACATTTTTTGATTAAAACATATTGTAATTGATTGTTTGCCTTGGGAAATATTGAGCGAAAGCCATCCATTGTCAAGAAAAGATCATTTATAGTCACTCATGCTGAGAAAAGCCTTATTACTCGGTTTAAATGCTTTTATAATCCCATTATTGAATTTATTTTGAATTGTTTTTACATTTTTTGATTAAAACAGATTGTAATTGATTGTTTGCCTCGGGAAACATGGAGCAAAAACCATCCATTGTCAAGAAAAGATCATTTATAGTCACTCATGCCTAGAAAAGCCTTATTACTCGGTTTAAATGCCTTTATAATCCCATTATTGAATTTATTTTGAATTTATTTTACATTTTTTGATTAAAACTGATTGTAATTGATTGTTTACCTCGGGAAACATGGAGCGAAAGCCATCCATAGTCAAGAAAAGTTCATTTATAGTCACTTATGCCTAGCAAAGCCTTATTACTCAGTTTAAATGCCTTTATAATCCCATTATGGAATCTATTTTGAATTTTTTTTACATTTTTTGTTTAAAACATATTGTAATTGATTGTTTGCCTCGGGAAACTTGGAGCGAAAGCCACCCATTGTCAAGAAAAGTTCATTTATAGTCACTTATGCCTAGCAAAGCCTTATTACTCGGTTTAAATGCCTTTATAATCCCATTATTGAATTTATTTTGAATTCTTTTTACATTTTTTCATTAAAACAGATTCTAATTGATTGTTTGCCTCGGGAAACTTGGAGCGAACGCCCTCCATTGTCAAGAAAAGATCATTTGTAGTCACTCATGCTGAGAAAAGCCTTATTACTCGGTTTAAATGCTTTTATAATCCCATTATTGAATTTATTTTGAATTGTTTTTACATTTTTTGCTTAAAACATATTGTAATTGATTGTTTGCCTCGGGAAACATGGAGCGAAAGCCATCCATTGTCAAGAAAAGATCATTTATAGTCACTCATGCCTAGAAAAGCCTTATTACTCGGTTTAAATGCCTTTATAATCCCATTATGGAATTTATTTTGAATTTTTTTTACATTTTTTGATTAAAACATATTGTAATTGATTGTTTGCCTCGGGAAACTTGGAGCGAAAGCCACCCATTGTCAAGAAAAGTTCATTTATAGTCACTTATGCCTAGCAAAGCCTTATTACTCGGTTTAAATGCCTTTATAATCCCATTATGGAATTTATTTTGAATTCTTTTTACATTTTTTGATTAAAACATATTGTAATTGATTGTTTGCCTCGGGAAACTTGGAGCGAAAGCCACCCATTGTCAAGAAAAGTTCATTTATAGTCACTTATGCCGAGCAAAGCCTTATTACTCGGTTTAAATGCCTTTATAATCCCATTATTGAATTTATTTTGAATTCTTTTTACATTTTTTCATTAAAACAGATTCTAATTGATTGTTTGCCTCGGGAAACTTGGAGTGAAAGCCCTCCATTGTCAAGAAAAGATCATTTGTAGTCACTCATGCTGAGAAAAGCCTTATTACTCGGTTTAAATGCTTTTATAATCCCATTATTGAATTTATTTTGAATTGTTTTTACATTTTTTGATTAAAACAGATTGTAATTGATTGTTTGCCTCGGGAAACATGGAGCGAAAGCCATCCATTGTCAATAAAAGATCATTGATAGTCACTCATTCCTAGAAAAGCCTTATTACTCGGTTTAAATGCCTTTATAATCCCATTATTGATTTTATTTTGAATTTTTTTTTACATTTTTTGATTAAAACATATTGTAATTGATTGTTTGCCTCGGGAAATATTGAGCGAAAGCCATCCATTGTCAAGAAAAGATCATTTATAGTCACTCATGCCTAGAAAAGCCTTATTACTCGGTTTAAATGCCTTTATAATCCCATTATTGAATTTATTTTGAATTGTTTTTACATTTTTTGATTAAAACAGATTGTAATTGATTGTTTGCCTCGGGAAACATGGAGCGAAAACCATCCATTGTCAAGAAAAGATCATTTATAGTCACTCATGCCTAGAAAAGCCTTATTACTCGGTTTAAATGCCTTTATAATCCCATTATTGAATTTATTTTGAATTGTTTTTACATTTTTTGATTAAAACAGATTGTAATTGATTGTTTGCCTCGGGAAATATGGAGCGAAAGCCATCCATTGTCAAGAAAAGATCATTTATAGCCACTCATGCCTGGAAAAGCCTTATTACTCGGTTTAAATGCCTTTATAATCCCATTATTAAATGTATTTTGAATTGTTTTTACATTTTTTGATTAAAACAGATTGTAATTGATTGTTTGCCTCGGGAAACATGGAGCAAAAACCATCCATTGTCAAGAAAAGATCATTTATAGTCACTCATGCCTAGAAAAGCCTTATTACTCGGTTTAAATGCCTTTATAATCCCATTATTGAATTTATTTTGAATTTATTTTACATTTTTTGATTAAAACTGATTGTAATTGATTGTTTACCTCGGGAAACATGGAGCGAAAGCCATCCATAGTCAAGAAAAGTTCATTTATAGTCACTTATGCCTAGCAAAGCCTTATTACTCGGTTTAAATGCCTTTATAATCCCATTATGGAATTTCTTTTGAATTTTTTTTACATTTTTTGATTAAAACTGATTGTAATTGATTGTTTACCTCGGGAAACATGGAGCGAAAGCCATCCATAGTCAAGAAAAGTTCATTTATAGTCACTTATGCCTAGCAAAGCCTTATTACTCGGTTTAAATGCCTTTATAATCCCATTATGGAATTTCTTTTGAATTTTTTTTACATTTTTTGATTAAAACATATTGTAATTGATTGTTTGCCTCAGGAAACATGGAGCGAAAGCCATCCATTGTCATGAAAAGATCATTTATAGTAACTCATGCCTAGAAAAGCCTTCTTACTCGGTTTAAATGCCTTTATAATCCCATTATTGAATTTATTTTGAATTTTTTTTAGATTTTTTGATTAAAACATATTGTAATTGATTGTTTGCCTCCGGAAATATGGAGCGAAAGCCATCCATTGTCATGAAAAGATCATTTATAGTCCCTCATGCCTAGAAAAGCCTTATTACTCGGTTTAAATGCCTTTATAATCCCATTATTGAATTTATTTTGAATTCTTTTTACATTTTTTCATTAAAACAGATTCTAATTGATTGTTTGCCTTGGGAAACTTGTAGCGAAAGCCACCCATTGTCAAGAAAAGTTCATTTATAGTCACTTATGCCTAGCAAAGCCTTATTACTCGGTTTAAATGCCTTTATAATCCCATTATTTAATTTATTTTGAATTCTTTTTACATTTTTTCATTAAAACAGATTCTAATTGATTGTTTGCCTCGGGAAACTTGGAGCGAAAGCCCTCCATTGTCAAGAAAAGATCATTTGTAGTCACTCATGCTGAGAAAATCCTTATTACTCGGTTTAAATGCTTTTATAATCCCATTATTGAATTTATTTTGAATTGTTTTTACATTTTTTGATTAAAACAAATTGTAATTGATTGTTTGCCTCAGGAAACATGGAGCGAAAGCCATCCATTGTCATGAAAAGATCATTTATAGTAACTCATGCCTAGAAAAGCCTTCTTACTCGGTTTAAATGCCTTTATAATCCCATTATTGAATTTATTTTGAATTTTTTTTAGATTTTTTGATTAAAACATATTGTAATTGATTGTTTGCCTCCGGAAATATGGAGCGAAAGCCATCCATTGTCATGAAAAGATCATTTATAGTCCCTCATGCCTAGAAAAGCCTTATTACTCGGTTTAAATGCCTTTATAATCCCATTTTTGAATTTATTTTGAATTGTTTTTACATTTTTGGTTAAAACAGATTGTAATTGATTGTTTGCCTCCGGAAATATGGAGCGAAAGCCATCCATTGTCATGAAAAGATCATTTATAGTTTCTCATGCCTAGAAAAGCCTTATTACTCGGTTTAAATGCCTTTATAATCCCATTATTGAATTTATTTTGAATTCTTTTTACATTTTTTCATTAAAACAGATTCTAATTGATTGTTTGCCTCGGGAAACTTGGAGCGAAAGCCCTCCATTGTCAAGAAAAGATCATTTGTAGTCACTCATGCTGAGAAAAGCCTTATTACTCGGTTTAAATGCTTTTATAATCCCATTATTGAATTTATTTTGAATTGTTTTTACATTTTTTGCTTAAAACATATTGTAATTGATTGTTTGCCTCGGGAAACATGGAGCGAAAGCCATCCATTGTCAAGAAAAGATCATTTATAGTCACTCATGCCTAGAAAAGCCTTATTACTCGGTTTAAATGCCTTTATAATCCCATTATGGAATTTATTTTGAATTTTTTTTACATTTTTTGATTAAAACATATTGTAATTGATTGTTTGCCTCGGGAAACTTGGAGCAAAAGCCACCCATTGTCAAGAAAAGTTCATTTATAGTCACTTATGCCTAGCAAAGCCTTATTACTCGGTTTAAATGCCTTTATAATCCCATTATGGAATTTATTTTGAATTCTTTTTACATTTTTTGATTAAAACATATTGTAATTGATTGTTTGCCTCGGGAAACTTGGAGCGAAAGCCACCCATTGTCAAGAAAAGTTCATTTATAGTCACTTATGCCTAGCAAAGCCTTATTACTCGGTTTAAATGCCTTTATAATCCCATTATTGAATTTATTTTGAATTCTTTTTACATTTTTTCATTAAAACAGATTCTAATTGATTGTTTGCCTCGGGAAACTTGGAGCGAAAGCCCTCCATTGTCAAGAAAAGATCATTTGTAGTCACTCATGCTGAGAAAAGCCTTATTACTCGGTTTAAATGCTTTTATAATCCCATTATTGAATTTATTTTGAATTGTTTTTACATTTTTTGATTAAAACAGATTGTAATTGATTGTTTGCCTCGGGAAACATGGAGCGAAAGCCATCCATTGTCAATAAAAGATCATTTATAGTCACTCATTCCTAGAAAAGCCTTATTACTCGGTTTAAATGCCTTTATAATCCCATTATTGATTTTATTTTGAATTTTTTTTTACATTTTTTGATTAAAACATATTGTAATTGATTGTTTGCCTCGGGAAATATTGAGCGAAAGCCATCCATTGTCAAGAAAAGATCATTTATAGTCACTCATGCTGAGAAAAGCCTTATTACTCGGTTTAAATGCTTTTATAATCCCATTATTGAATTTATTTTGAATTGTTTTTACATTTTTTGATTAAAACAGATTGTAATTGATTGTTTGCCTCGGGAAACATGGAGCAAAAACCATCCATTGTCAAGAAAAGATCATTTATAGTCACTCATGCCTAGAAAAGCCTTATTACTCGGTTTAAATGCCTTTATAATCCCATTATTGAATTTATTTTGAATTTATTTTACATTTTTTGATTAAAACTGATTGTAATTGATTGTTTACCTCGGGAAACATGGAGCGAAAGCCATCCATAGTCAAGAAAAGTTCATTTATAGTCACTTATGCCTAGCAAAGCCTTATTACTCAGTTTAAATGCCTTTATAATCCCATTATGGAATCTATTTTGAATTTTTTTTACATTTTTTGTTTAAAACATATTGTAATTGATTGTTTGCCTCGGGAAACTTGGAGCGAAAGCCACCCATTGTCAAGAAAAGTTCATTTATAGTCACTTATGCCTAGCAAAGCCTTATTACTCGGTTTAAATGCCTTTATAATCCCATTATTGAATTTATTTTGAATTCTTTTTACATTTTTTCATTAAAACAGATTCTAATTGATTGTTTGCCTCGGGAAACTTGGAGCGAACGCCCTCCATTGTCAAGAAAAGATCATTTGTAGTCACTCATGCTGAGAAAAGCCTTATTACTCGGTTTAAATGCTTTTATAATCCCATTATTGAATTTATTTTGAATTGTTTTTACATTTTTTGCTTAAAACATATTGTAATTGATTGTTTGCCTCGGGAAACATGGAGCGAAAGCCATCCATTGTCAAGAAAAGATCATTTATAGTCACTCATGCCTAGAAAAGCCTTATTACTCGGTTTAAATGCCTTTATAATCCCATTATGGAATTTATTTTGAATTTTTTTTACATTTTTTGATTAAAACATATTGTAATTGATTGTTTGCCTCGGGAAACTTGGAGCGAAAGCCACCCATTGTCAAGAAAAGTTCATTTATAGTCACTTATGCCTAGCAAAGCCTTATTACTCGGTTTAAATGCCTTTATAATCCCATTATGGAATTTATTTTGAATTCTTTTTACATTTTTTGATTAAAACATATTGTAATTGATTGTTTGCCTCGGGAAACTTGGAGCGAAAGCCACCCATTGTCAAGAAAAGTTCATTTATAGTCACTTATGCCGAGCAAAGCCTTATTACTCGGTTTAAATGCCTTTATAATCCCATTATTGAATTTATTTTGAATTCTTTTTACATTTTTTCATTAAAACAGATTCTAATTGATTGTTTGCCTCGGGAAACTTGGAGTGAAAGCCCTCCATTGTCAAGAAAAGATCATTTGTAGTCACTCATGCTGAGAAAAGCCTTATTACTCGGTTTAAATGCTTTTATAATCCCATTATTGAATTTATTTTGAATTGTTTTTACATTTTTTGATTAAAACAGATTGTAATTGATTGTTTGCCTCGGGAAACATGGAGCGAAAGCCATCCATTGTCAATAAAAGATCATTGATAGTCACTCATTCCTAGAAAAGCCTTATTACTCGGTTTAAATGCCTTTATAATCCCATTATTGATTTTATTTTGAATTTTTTTTTACATTTTTTGATTAAAACATATTGTAATTGATTGTTTGCCTCGGGAAATATTGAGCGAAAGCCATCCATTGTCAAGAAAAGATCATTTATAGTCACTCATGCCTAGAAAAGCCTTATTACTCGGTTTAAATGCCTTTATAATCCCATTATTGAATTTATTTTGAATTGTTTTTACATTTTTTGATTAAAACAGATTGTAATTGATTGTTTGCCTCGGGAAACATGGAGCGAAAACCATCCATTGTCAAGAAAAGATCATTTATAGTCACTCATGCCTAGAAAAGCCTTATTACTCGGTTTAAATGCCTTTATAATCCCATTATTGAATTTATTTTGAATTGTTTTTACATTTTTTGATTAAAACAGATTGTAATTGATTGTTTGCCTCGGGAAATATGGAGCGAAAGCCATCCATTGTCAAGAAAAGATCATTTATAGCCACTCATGCCTGGAAAAGCCTTATTACTCGGTTTAAATGCCTTTATAATCCCATTATTAAATGTATTTTGAATTGTTTTTACATTTTTTGATTAAAACAGATTGTAATTGATTGTTTGCCTCGGGAAACATGGAGCAAAAACCATCCATTGTCAAGAAAAGATCATTTATAGTCACTCATGCCTAGAAAAGCCTTATTACTCGGTTTAAATGCCTTTATAATCCCATTATTGAATTTATTTTGAATTTATTTTACATTTTTTGATTAAAACTGATTGTAATTGATTGTTTACCTCGGGAAACATGGAGCGAAAGCCATCCATAGTCAAGAAAAGTTCATTTATAGTCACTTATGCCTAGCAAAGCCTTATTACTCGGTTTAAATGCCTTTATAATCCCATTATGGAATTTCTTTTGAATTTTTTTTACATTTTTTGATTAAAACTGATTGTAATTGATTGTTTACCTCGGGAAACATGGAGCGAAAGCCATCCATAGTCAAGAAAAGTTCATTTATAGTCACTTATGCCTAGCAAAGCCTTATTACTCGGTTTAAATGCCTTTATAATCCCATTATGGAATTTCTTTTGAATTTTTTTTACATTTTTTGATTAAAACATATTGTAATTGATTGTTTGCCTCAGGAAACATGGAGCGAAAGCCATCCATTGTCATGAAAAGATCATTTATAGTAACTCATGCCTAGAAAAGCCTTCTTACTCGGTTTAAATGCCTTTATAATCCCATTATTGAATTTATTTTGAATTTTTGTTAGATTTTTTGATTAAAACATATTGTAATTGATTGTTTGCCTCCGGAAATATGGAGCGAAAGCCATCCATTGTCATGAAAAGATCATTTATAGTCCCTCATGCCTAGAAAAGCCTTATTACTCGGTTTAAATGCCTTTATAATCCCATTATTGAATTTATTTTGAATTCTTTTTACATTTTTTCATTAAAACAGATTCTAATTGATTGTTTGCCTTGGGAAACTTGTAGCGAAAGCCACCCATTGTCAAGAAAAGTTCATTTATAGTCACTTATGCCTAGCAAAGCCTTATTACTCGGTTTAAATGCCTTTATAATCCCATTATTTAATTTATTTTGAATTCTTTTTACATTTTTTCATTAAAACAGATTCTAATTGATTGTTTGCCTCGGGAAACTTGGAGCGAAAGCCCTCCATTGTCAAGAAAAGATCATTTGTAGTCACTCATGCTGAGAAAATCCTTATTACTCGGTTTAAATGCTTTTATAATCCCATTATTGAATTTATTTTGAATTGTTTTTACATTTTTTGATTAAAACAAATTGTAATTGATTGTTTGCCTCAGGAAACATGGAGCGAAAGCCATCCATTGTCATGAAAAGATCATTTATAGTAACTCATGCCTAGAAAAGCCTTCTTACTCGGTTTAAATGCCTTTATAATCCCATTATTGAATTTATTTTGAATTTTTTTTAGATTTTTTGATTAAAACATATTGTAATTGATTGTTTGCCTCCGGAAATATGGAGCGAAAGCCATCCATTGTCATGAAAAGATCATTTATAGTCCCTCATGCCTAGAAAAGCCTTATTACTCGGTTTAAATGCCTTTATAATCCCATTTTTGAATTTATTTTGAATTGTTTTTACATTTTTGGTTAAAACAGATTGTAATTGATTGTTTGCCTCCGGAAATATGGAGCGAAAGCCATCCATTGTCATGAAAAGATCATTTATAGTTTCTCATGCCTAGAAAAGCCTTATTACTCGGTTTAAATGCCTTTATAATCCCATTATTGAATTTATTTTGAATTCTTTTTACATTTTTTCATTAAAACAGATTCTAATTGATTGTTTGCCTCGGGAAACTTGGAGCGAAAGCCCTCCATTGTCAAGAAAAGATCATTTGTAGTCACTCATGCTGAGAAAAGCCTTATTACTCGGTTTAAATGCTTTTATAATCCCATTATTGAATTTATTTTGAATTGTTTTTACATTTTTTGCTTAAAACATATTGTAATTGATTGTTTGCCTCGGGAAACATGGAGCGAAAGCCATCCATTGTCAAGAAAAGATCATTTATAGTCACTCATGCCTAGAAAAGCCTTATTACTCGGTTTAAATGCCTTTATAATCCCATTATGGAATTTATTTTGAATTTTTTTTACATTTTTTGATTAAAACATATTGTAATTGATTGTTTGCCTCGGGAAACTTGGAGCAAAAGCCACCCATTGTCAAGAAAAGTTCATTTATAGTCACTTATGCCTAGCAAAGCCTTATTACTCGGTTTAAATGCCTTTATAATCCCATTATGGAATTTATTTTGAATTCTTTTTACATTTTTTGATTAAAACATATTGTAATTGATTGTTTGCCTCGGGAAACTTGGAGCGAAAGCCACCCATTGTCAAGAAAAGTTCATTTATAGTCACTTATGCCTAGCAAAGCCTTATTACTCGGTTTAAATGCCTTTATAATCCCATTATTGAATTTATTTTGAATTCTTTTTACATTTTTTCATTAAAACAGATTCTAATTGATTGTTTGCCTCGGGAAACTTGGAGCGAAAGCCCTCCATTGTCAAGAAAAGATCATTTGTAGTCACTCATGCTGAGAAAAGCCTTATTACTCGGTTTAAATGCTTTTATAATCCCATTATTGAATTTATTTTGAATTGTTTTTACATTTTTTGATTAAAACAGATTGTAATTGATTGTTTGCCTCGGGAAACATGGAGCGAAAGCCATCCATTGTCAATAAAAGATCATTTATAGTCACTCATTCCTAGAAAAGCCTTATTACTCGGTTTAAATGCCTTTATAATCCCATTATTGATTTTATTTTGAATTTTTTTTTACATTTTTTGATTAAAACATATTGTAATTGATTGTTTGCCTCGGGAAATATTGAGCGAAAGCCATCCATTGTCAAGAAAAGATCATTTATAGTCACTCATGCTGAGAAAAGCCTTATTACTCGGTTTAAATGCTTTTATAATCCCATTATTGAATTTATTTTGAATTGTTTTTACATTTTTTGATTAAAACAGATTGTAATTGATTGTTTGCCTCGGGAAACATGGAGCAAAAACCATCCATTGTCAAGAAAAGATCATTTATAGTCACTCATGCCTAGAAAAGCCTTATTACTCGGTTTAAATGCCTTTATAATCCCATTATTGAATTTATTTTGAATTTATTTTACATTTTTTGATTAAAACTGATTGTAATTGATTGTTTACCTCGGGAAACATGGAGCGAAAGCCATCCATAGTCAAGAAAAGTTCATTTATAGTCACTTATGCCTAGCAAAGCCTTATTACTCAGTTTAAATGCCTTTATAATCCCATTATGGAATCTATTTTGAATTTTTTTTACATTTTTTGTTTAAAACATATTGTAATTGATTGTTTGCCTCGGGAAACTTGGAGCGAAAGCCACCCATTGTCAAGAAAAGTTCATTTATAGTCACTTATGCCTAGCAAAGCCTTATTACTCGGTTTAAATGCCTTTATAATCCCATTATTGAATTTATTTTGAATTCTTTTTACATTTTTTCATTAAAACAGATTCTAATTGATTGTTTGCCTCGGGAAACTTGGAGCGAACGCCCTCCATTGTCAAGAAAAGATCATTTGTAGTCACTCATGCTGAGAAAAGCCTTATTACTCGGTTTAAATGCTTTTATAATCCCATTATTGAATTTATTTTGAATTGTTTTTACATTTTTTGCTTAAAACATATTGTAATTGATTGTTTGCCTCGGGAAACATGGAGCGAAAGCCATCCATTGTCAAGAAAAGATCATTTATAGTCACTCATGCCTAGAAAAGCCTTATTACTCGGTTTAAATGCCTTTATAATCCCATTATGGAATTTATTTTGAATTTTTTTTACATTTTTTGATTAAAACATATTGTAATTGATTGTTTGCCTCGGGAAACTTGGAGCGAAAGCCACCCATTGTCAAGAAAAGTTCATTTATAGTCACTTATGCCTAGCAAAGCCTTATTACTCGGTTTAAATGCCTTTATAATCCCATTATGGAATTTATTTTGAATTCTTTTTACATTTTTTGATTAAAACATATTGTAATTGATTGTTTGCCTCGGGAAACTTGGAGCGAAAGCCACCCATTGTCAAGAAAAGTTCATTTATAGTCACTTATGCCGAGCAAAGCCTTATTACTCGGTTTAAATGCCTTTATAATCCCATTATTGAATTTATTTTGAATTCTTTTTACATTTTTTCATTAAAACAGATTCTAATTGATTGTTTGCCTCGGGAAACTTGGAGTGAAAGCCCTCCATTGTCAAGAAAAGATCATTTGTAGTCACTCATGCTGAGAAAAGCCTTATTACTCGGTTTAAATGCTTTTATAATCCCATTATTGAATTTATTTTGAATTGTTTTTACATTTTTTGATTAAAACAGATTGTAATTGATTGTTTGCCTCGGGAAACATGGAGCGAAAGCCATCCATTGTCAATAAAAGATCATTGATAGTCACTCATTCCTAGAAAAGCCTTATTACTCGGTTTAAATGCCTTTATAATCCCATTATTGATTTTATTTTGAATTTTTTTTTACATTTTTTGATTAAAACATATTGTAATTGATTGTTTGCCTCGGGAAATATTGAGCGAAAGCCATCCATTGTCAAGAAAAGATCATTTATAGTCACTCATGCCTAGAAAAGCCTTATTACTCGGTTTAAATGCCTTTATAATCCCATTATTGAATTTATTTTGAATTGTTTTTACATTTTTTGATTAAAACAGATTGTAATTGATTGTTTGCCTCGGGAAACATGGAGCGAAAACCATCCATTGTCAAGAAAAGATCATTTATAGTCACTCATGCCTAGAAAAGCCTTATTACTCGGTTTAAATGCCTTTATAATCCCATTATTGAATTTATTTTGAATTGTTTTTACATTTTTTGATTAAAACAGATTGTAATTGATTGTTTGCCTCGGGAAATATGGAGCGAAAGCCATCCATTGTCAAGAAAAGATCATTTATAGCCACTCATGCCTGGAAAAGCCTTATTACTCGGTTTAAATGCCTTTATAATCCCATTATTAAATGTATTTTGAATTGTTTTTACATTTTTTGATTAAAACAGATTGTAATTGATTGTTTGCCTCGGGAAACATGGAGCAAAAACCATCCATTGTCAAGAAAAGATCATTTATAGTCACTCATGCCTAGAAAAGCCTTATTACTCGGTTTAAATGCCTTTATAATCCCATTATTGAATTTATTTTGAATTTATTTTACATTTTTTGATTAAAACTGATTGTAATTGATTGTTTACCTCGGGAAACATGGAGCGAAAGCCATCCATAGTCAAGAAAAGTTCATTTATAGTCACTTATGCCTAGCAAAGCCTTATTACTCGGTTTAAATGCCTTTATAATCCCATTATGGAATCTATTTTGAATTTTTTTTACATTTTTTGATTAAAACATATTGTAATTGATTGTTTGCCTCGGGAAACTTGGAGCGAAAGCCACCCATTGTCAAGAAAAGTTCATTTATAGTCACTTATGCCTAGCAAAGCCTTATTACTCGGTTTAAATGCCTTTATAATCCCATTATTGAATTTATTTTGAATTCTTTTTACATTTTTTCAATAAAACAGATTCTAATTGATTGTTTGCCTCGGGAAACTTGGAGCGAAAGCCACCCATTGTCAAGAAAAGTTCATTTATAGTCACTTATGCCGAGCAAAGCCTTATTACTCGGTTTAAATGCCTTTATAATCCCATTATTGAATTTATTTTGAATTCTTTTTACATTTTTTCATTAAAACAGATTCTAATTGATTGTTTGCCTCGGGAAACTTGGAGTGAAAGCCCTCCATTGTCAAGAAAAGATCATTTGTAGTCACTCATGCTGAGAAAAGCCTTATTACTCGGTTTAAATGCTTTTATAATCCCATTATTGAATTTATTTTGAATTGTTTTTACATTTTTTGATTAAAACAGATTGTAATTGATTGTTTGCCTCGGGAAACATGGAGCGAAAGCCATCCATTGTCAATAAAAGATCATTGATAGTCACTCATTCCTAGAAAAGCCTTATTACTCGGTTTAAATGCCTTTATAATCCCATTATTGATTTTATTTTGAATTTTTTTTTACATTTTTTGATTAAAACATATTGTAATTGATTGTTTGCCTCGGGAAATATTGAGCGAAAGCCATCCATTGTCAAGAAAAGATCATTTATAGTCACTCATGCCTAGAAAAGCCTTATTACTCGGTTTAAATGCCTTTATAATCCCATTATTGAATTTATTTTGAATTGTTTTTACATTTTTTGATTAAAACAGATTGTAATTGATTGTTTGCCTCGGGAAACATGGAGCGAAAACCATCCATTGTCAAGAAAAGATCATTTATAGTCACTCATGCCTAGAAAAGCCTTATTACTCGGTTTAAATGCCTTTATAATCCCATTATTGAATTTATTTTGAATTGTTTTTACATTTTATGATTAAAACAGATTGTAATTGATTGTTTACCTCGGGAAACAAGGAGCGAAAACCATCCATTGTCAAGAAAAGATCATTTATAGTCACTCATGCCTAGAAAAGCCTTATTACTCGGTTTAAATGCCTTTATAATCCCATTATTGAATTTATTTTGAATTTTTTTTACATTTTTTGATTAAAACAGATTGTAATTGATTGTTTACCTCGGGAAACATGGAGCGAAAGCCATCCATAGTCAAGAAAAGTTCATTTATAGTCACTTATGCCTAGCAAAGCCTTATTACTCGGTTTAAATGCCTTTATAATCCCATTATGGAATTTCTTTTGAATTTTTTTTACATTTTTTGATTAAAACATATTGTAATTGATTGTTTGCCTCAGGAAACATGGAGCGAAAGCCATCCATTGTCATGAAAAGATCATTTATAGTAACTCATGCCTAGAAAAGCCTTCTTACTCGGTTTAAATGCCTTTATAATCCCATTATTGAATTTATTTTGAATTTTTTTTAGATTTTTTGATTAAAACATATTGTAATTGATTGTTTGCCTCCGGAAATATGGAGCGAAAGCCATCCATTGTCATGAAAAGATCATTTATAGTCCCTCATGCCTAGAAAAGCCTTATTACTCGGTTTAAATGCCTTTATAATCCCATTATTGAATTTATTTTGAATTCTTTTTACATTTTTTCATTAAAACAGATTCTAATTGATTGTTTGCCTTGGGAAACTTGTAGCGAAAGCCACCCATTGTCAAGAAAAGTTCATTTATAGTCACTTATGCCTAGCAAAGCCTTATTACTCGGTTTAAATGCCTTTATAATCCCATTATTTAATTTATTTTGAATTCTTTTTACATTTTTTCATTAAAACAGATTCTAATTGATTGTTTGCCTCGGGAAACTTGGAGCGAAAGCCCTCCATTGTCAAGAAAAGATCATTTGTAGTCACTCATGCTGAGAAAATCCTTATTACTCGGTTTAAATGCTTTTATAATCCCATTATTGAATTTATTTTGAATTGTTTTTACATTTTTTGATTAAAACAAATTGTAATTGATTGTTTGCCTCAGGAAACATGGAGCGAAAGCCATCCATTGTCATGAAAAGATCATTTATAGTAACTCATGCCTAGAAAAGCCTTCTTACTCGGTTTAAATGCCTTTATAATCCCATTATTGAATTTATTTTGAATTTTTTTTAGATTTTTTGATTAAAACATATTGTAATTGATTGTTTGCCTCCGGAAATATGGAGCGAAAGCCATCCATTGTCATGAAAAGATCATTTATAGTCCCTCATGCCTAGAAAAGCCTTATTACTCGGTTTAAATGCCTTTATAATCCCATTTTTGAATTTATTTTGAATTGTTTTTACATTTTTGGTTAAAACAGATTGTAATTGATTGTTTGCCTCCGGAAATATGGAGCGAAAGCCATCCATTGTCATGAAAAGATCATTTATAGTTTCTCATGCCTAGAAAAGCCTTATTACTCGGTTTAAATGCCTTTATAATCCCATTATTGAATTTATTTTGAATTCTTTTTACATTTTTTCATTAAAACAGATTCTAATTGATTGTTTGCCTCGGGAAACTTGGAGCGAAAGCCCTCCATTGTCAAGAAAAGATCATTTGTAGTCACTCATGCTGAGAAAAGCCTTATTACTCGGTTTAAATGCTTTTATAATCCCATTATTGAATTTATTTTGAATTGTTTTTACATTTTTTGCTTAAAACATATTGTAATTGATTGTTTGCCTCGGGAAACATGGAGCGAAAGCCATCCATTGTCAAGAAAAGATCATTTATAGTCACTCATGCCTAGAAAAGCCTTATTACTCGGTTTAAATGCCTTTATAATCCCATTATGGAATTTATTTTGAATTTTTTTTACATTTTTTGATTAAAACATATTGTAATTGATTGTTTGCCTCGGGAAACTTGGAGCAAAAGCCACCCATTGTCAAGAAAAGTTCATTTATAGTCACTTATGCCTAGCAAAGCCTTATTACTCGGTTTAAATGCCTTTATAATCCCATTATGGAATTTATTTTGAATTCTTTTTACATTTTTTGATTAAAACATATTGTAATTGATTGTTTGCCTCGGGAAACTTGGAGCGAAAGCCACCCATTGTCAAGAAAAGTTCATTTATAGTCACTTATGCCTAGCAAAGCCTTATTACTCGGTTTAAATGCCTTTATAATCCCATTATTGAATTTATTTTGAATTCTTTTTACATTTTTTCATTAAAACAGATTCTAATTGATTGTTTGCCTCGGGAAACTTGGAGCGAAAGCCCTCCATTGTCAAGAAAAGATCATTTGTAGTCACTCATGCTGAGAAAAGCCTTATTACTCGGTTTAAATGCTTTTATAATCCCATTATTGAATTTATTTTGAATTGTTTTTACATTTTTTGATTAAAACAGATTGTAATTGATTGTTTGCCTCGGGAAACATGGAGCGAAAGCCATCCATTGTCAATAAAAGATCATTTATAGTCACTCATTCCTAGAAAAGCCTTATTACTCGGTTTAAATGCCTTTATAATCCCATTATTGATTTTATTTTGAATTTTTTTTTACATTTTTTGATTAAAACATATTGTAATTGATTGTTTGCCTCGGGAAATATTGAGCGAAAGCCATCCATTGTCAAGAAAAGATCATTTATAGTCACTCATGCTGAGAAAAGCCTTATTACTCGGTTTAAATGCTTTTATAATCCCATTATTGAATTTATTTTGAATTGTTTTTACATTTTTTGATTAAAACAGATTGTAATTGATTGTTTGCCTCGGGAAACATGGAGCAAAAACCATCCATTGTCAAGAAAAGATCATTTATAGTCACTCATGCCTAGAAAAGCCTTATTACTCGGTTTAAATGCCTTTATAATCCCATTATTGAATTTATTTTGAATTTATTTTACATTTTTTGATTAAAACTGATTGTAATTGATTGTTTACCTCGGGAAACATGGAGCGAAAGCCATCCATAGTCAAGAAAAGTTCATTTATAGTCACTTATGCCTAGCAAAGCCTTATTACTCAGTTTAAATGCCTTTATAATCCCATTATGGAATCTATTTTGAATTTTTTTTACATTTTTTATTTAAAACATATTGTAATTGATTGTTTGCCTCGGGAAACTTGGAGCGAAAGCCACCCATTGTCAAGAAAAGTTCATTTATAGTCACTTATGCCTAGCAAAGCCTTATTACTCGGTTTAAATGCCTTTATAATCCCATTATTGAATTTATTTTGAATTCTTTTTACATTTTTTCATTAAAACAGATTCTAATTGATTGTTTGCCTCGGGAAACTTGGAGCGAACGCCCTCCATTGTCAAGAAAAGATCATTTGTAGTCACTCATGCTGAGAAAAGCCTTATTACTCGGTTTAAATGCTTTTATAATCCCATTATTGAATTTATTTTGAATTGTTTTTACATTTTTTGCTTAAAACATATTGTAATTGATTGTTTGCCTCGGGAAACATGGAGCGAAAGCCATCCATTGTCAAGAAAAGATCATTTATAGTCACTCATGCCTAGAAAAGCCTTATTACTCGGTTTAAATGCCTTTATAATCCCATTATGGAATTTATTTTGAATTTTTTTTACATTTTTTGATTAAAACATATTGTAATTGATTGTTTGCCTCGGGAAACTTGGAGCGAAAGCCACCCATTGTCAAGAAAAGTTCATTTATAGTCACTTATGCCTAGCAAAGCCTTATTACTCGGTTTAAATGCCTTTATAATCCCATTATGGAATTTATTTTGAATTCTTTTTACATTTTTTGATTAAAACATATTGTAATTGATTGTTTGCCTCGGGAAACTTGGAGCGAAAGCCACCCATTGTCAAGAAAAGTTCATTTATAGTCACTTATGCCGAGCAAAGCCTTATTACTCGGTTTAAATGCCTTTATAATCCCATTATTGAATTTATTTTGAATTCTTTTTACATTTTTTCATTAAAACAGATTCTAATTGATTGTTTGCCTCGGGAAACTTGGAGTGAAAGCCCTCCATTGTCAAGAAAAGATCATTTGTAGTCACTCATGCTGAGAAAAGCCTTATTACTCGGTTTAAATGCTTTTATAATCCCATTATTGAATTTATTTTGAATTGTTTTTACATTTTTTGATTAAAACAGATTGTAATTGATTGTTTGCCTCGGGAAACATGGAGCGAAAGCCATCCATTGTCAATAAAAGATCATTGATAGTCACTCATTCCTAGAAAAGCCTTATTACTCAGTTTAAATGCCTTTATAATCCCATTATTGATTTTATTTTGAATTTTTTTTTACATTTTTTGATTAAAACATATTGTAATTGATTGTTTGCCTCGGGAAATATTGAGCGAAAGCCATCCATTGTCAAGAAAAGATCATTTATAGTCACTCATGCCTAGAAAAGCCTTATTACTCGGTTTAAATGCCTTTATAATCCCATTATTGAATTTATTTTGAATTGTTTTTACATTTTTTGATTAAAACAGATTGTAATTGATTGTTTGCCTCGGGAAACATGGAGCGAAAACCATCCATTGTCAAGAAAAGATCATTTATAGTCACTCATGCCTAGAAAAGCCTTATTACTCGGTTTAAATGCCTTTATAATCCCATTATTGAATTTATTTTGAATTGTTTTTACATTTTTTGATTAAAACAGATTGTAATTGATTGTTTGCCTCGGGAAATATGGAGCGAAAGCCATCCATTGTCAAGAAAAGATCATTTATAGCCACTCATGCCTGGAAAAGCCTTATTACTCGGTTTAAATGCCTTTATAATCCCATTATTAAATGTATTTTGAATTGTTTTTACATTTTTTGATTAAAACAGATTGTAATTGATTGTTTGCCTCGGGAAACATGGAGCAAAAACCATCCATTGTCAAGAAAAGATCATTTATAGTCACTCATGCCTAGAAAAGCCTTATTACTCGGTTTAAATGCCTTTATAATCCCATTATTGAATTTATTTTGAATTTATTTTACATTTTTTGATTAAAACTGATTGTAATTGATTGTTTACCTCGGGAAACATGGAGCGAAAGCCATCCATAGTCAAGAAAAGTTCATTTATAGTCACTTATGCCTAGCAAAGCCTTATTACTCGGTTTAAATGCCTTTATAATCCCATTATGGAATCTATTTTGAATTTTTTTTACATTTTTTGATTAAAACATATTGTAATTGATTGTTTGCCTCGGGAAACTTGGAGCGAAAGCCACCCATTGTCAAGAAAAGTTCATTTATAGTCACTTATGCCTAGCAAAGCCTTATTACTCGGTTTAAATGCCTTTATAATCCCATTATTGAATTTATTTTGAATTCTTTTTACATTTTTTCATTAAAACAGATTCTAATTGATTGTTTGCCTCGGGAAACTTGGAGCGAAAGCCACCCATTGTCAAGAAAAGTTCATTTATAGTCACTTATGCCGAGCAAAGCCTTATTACTCGGTTTAAATGCCTTTATAATCCCATTATTGAATTTATTTTGAATTCTTTTTACATTTTTTCATTAAAACAGATTCTAATTGATTGTTTGCCTCGGGAAACTTGGAGTGAAAGCCCTCCATTGTCAAGAAAAGATCATTTGTAGTCACTCATGCTGAGAAAAGCCTTATTACTCGGTTTAAATGCTTTTATAATCCCATTATTGAATTTATTTTGAATTATTTTTACATTTTTTGATTAAAACAGATTGTAATTGATTGTTTGCCTCGGGAAACATGGAGCGAAAGCCATCCATTGTCAATAAAAGATCATTGATAGTCACTCATTCCTAGAAAAGCCTTATTACTCGGTTTAAATGCCTTTATAATCCCATTATTGATTTTATTTTGAATTTTTTTTTACATTTTTTGATTAAAACATATTGTAATTGATTGTTTGCCTCGGGAAATATTGAGCGAAAGCCATCCATTGTCAAGAAAAGATCATTTATAGTCACTCATGCCTAGAAAAGCCTTATTACTCGGTTTAAATGCCTTTATAATCCCATTATTGAATTTATTTTGAATTGTTTTTACATTTTTTGATTAAAACAGATTGTAATTGATTGTTTGCCTCGGGAAACATGGAGCGAAAACCATCCATTGTCAAGAAAAGATCATTTATAGTCACTCATGCCTAGAAAAGCCTTATTACTCGGTTTAAATGCCTTTATAATCCCATTATTGAATTTATTTTGAATTGTTTTTACATTTTATGATTAAAACAGATTGTAATTGATTGTTTACCTTGGGAAACAAGGAGCGAAAACCATCCATTGTCAAGAAAAGATCATTTATAGTCACTCATGCCTAGAAAAGCCTTATTACTCGGTTTAAATGCCTTTATAATCCCATTATTGAATTTATTTTGAATTTTTTTTACATTTTTTGATTAAAACAGATTGTAATTGATTGTTTACCTCGGGAAACATGGAGCGAAAGCCATCCATAGTCAAGAAAAGTTCATTTATAGTCACTTATGCCTAGCAAAGCCTTATTACTCGGTTTAAATGCCTTTATAATCCCATTATGGAATTTCTTTTGAATTTTTTTTACATTTTTTGATTAAAACATATTGTAATTGATTGTTTGCCTCAGGAAACATGGAGCGAAAGCCATCCATTGTCATGAAAAGATCATTTATAGTAACTCATGCCTAGAAAAGCCTTCTTACTCGGTTTAAATGCCTTTATAATCCCATTATTGAATTTATTTTGAATTTTTTTTAGATTTTTTGATTAAAACATATTGTAATTGATTGTTTGCCTCCGGAAATATGGAGCGAAAGCCATCCATTGTCATGAAAAGATCATTTATAGTCCCTCATGCCTAGAAAAGCCTTATTACTCGGTTTAAATGCCTTTATAATCCCATTATTGAATTTATTTTGAATTCTTTTTACATTTTTTCATTAAAACAGATTCTAATTGATTGTTTGCCTTGGGAAACTTGTAGCGAAAGCCACCCATTGTCAAGAAAAGTTCATTTATAGTCACTTATGCCTAGCAAAGCCTTATTACTCGGTTTAAATGCCTTTATAATCCCATTATTTAATTTATTTTGAATTCTTTTTACATTTTTTCATTAAAACAGATTCTAATTGATTGTTTGCCTCGGGAAACTTGGAGCGAAAGCCCTCCATTGTCAAGAAAAGATCATTTGTAGTCACTCATGCTGAGAAAATCCTTATTACTCGGTTTAAATGCTTTTATAATCCCATTATTGAATTTATTTTGAATTGTTTTTACATTTTTTGATTAAAACAAATTGTAATTGATTGTTTGCCTCAGGAAACATGGAGCGAAAGCCATCCATTGTCATGAAAAGATCATTTATAGTAACTCATGCCTAGAAAAGCCTTCTTACTCGGTTTAAATGCCTTTATAATCCCATTATTGAATTTATTTTGAATTTTTTTTAGATTTTTTGATTAAAACATATTGTAATTGATTGTTTGCCTCCGGAAATATGGAGCGAAAGCCATCCATTGTCATGAAAAGATCATTTATAGTCCCTCATGCCTAGAAAAGCCTTATTACTCGGTTTAAATGCCTTTATAATCCCATTTTTGAATTTATTTTGAATTGTTTTTACATTTTTGGTTAAAACAGATTGTAATTGATTGTTTGCCTCCGGAAATATGGAGCGAAAGCCATCCATTGTCATGAAAAGATCATTTATAGTTTCTCATGCCTAGAAAAGCCTTATTACTCGGTTTAAATGCCTTTATAATCCCATTATTGAATTTATTTTGAATTCTTTTTACATTTTTTCATTAAAACAGATTCTAATTGATTGTTTGCCTCGGGAAACTTGGAGCGAAAGCCCTCCATTGTCAAGAAAAGATCATTTGTAGTCACTCATGCTGAGAAAAGCCTTATTACTCGGTTTAAATGCTTTTATAATCCCATTATTGAATTTATTTTGAATTGTTTTTACATTTTTTGCTTAAAACATATTGTAATTGATTGTTTGCCTCGGGAAACATGGAGCGAAAGCCATCCATTGTCAAGAAAAGATCATTTATAGTCACTCATGCCTAGAAAAGCCTTATTACTCGGTTTAAATGCCTTTATAATCCCATTATGGAATTTATTTTGAATTTTTTTTACATTTTTTGATTAAAACATATTGTAATTGATTGTTTGCCTCGGGAAACTTGGAGCAAAAGCCACCCATTGTCAAGAAAAGTTCATTTATAGTCACTTATGCCTAGCAAAGCCTTATTACTCGGTTTAAATGCCTTTATAATCCCATTATGGAATTTATTTTGAATTCTTTTTACATTTTTTGATTAAAACATATTGTAATTGATTGTTTGCCTCGGGAAACTTGGAGCGAAAGCCACCCATTGTCAAGAAAAGTTCATTTATAGTCACTTATGCCTAGCAAAGCCTTATTACTCGGTTTAAATGCCTTTATAATCCCATTATTGAATTTATTTTGAATTCTTTTTACATTTTTTCATTAAAACAGATTCTAATTGATTGTTTGCCTCGGGAAACTTGGAGCGAAAGCCCTCCATTGTCAAGAAAAGATCATTTGTAGTCACTCATGCTGAGAAAAGCCTTATTACTCGGTTTAAATGCTTTTATAATCCCATTATTGAATTTATTTTGAATTGTTTTTACATTTTTTGATTAAAACAGATTGTAATTGATTGTTTGCCTCGGGAAACATGGAGCGAAAGCCATCCATTGTCAATAAAAGATCATTTATAGTCACTCATTCCTAGAAAAGCCTTATTACTCGGTTTAAATGCCTTTATAATCCCATTATTGATTTTATTTTGAATTTTTTTTTACATTTTTTGATTAAAACATATTGTAATTGATTGTTTGCCTCGGGAAATATTGAGCGAAAGCCATCCATTGTCAAGAAAAGATCATTTATAGTCACTCATGCTGAGAAAAGCCTTATTACTCGGTTTAAATGCTTTTATAATCCCATTATTGAATTTATTTTGAATTGTTTTTACATTTTTTGATTAAAACAGATTGTAATTGATTGTTTGCCTCGGGAAACATGGAGCAAAAACCATCCATTGTCAAGAAAAGATCATTTATAGTCACTCATGCCTAGAAAAGCCTTATTACTCGGTTTAAATGCCTTTATAATCCCATTATTGAATTTATTTTGAATTTATTTTACATTTTTTGATTAAAACTGATTGTAATTGATTGTTTACCTCGGGAAACATGGAGCGAAAGCCATCCATAGTCAAGAAAAGTTCATTTATAGTCACTTATGCCTAGCAAAGCCTTATTACTCAGTTTAAATGCCTTTATAATCCCATTATGGAATCTATTTTGAATTTTTTTTACATTTTTTGTTTAAAACATATTGTAATTGATTGTTTGCCTCGGGAAACTTGGAGCGAAAGCCACCCATTGTCAAGAAAAGTTCATTTATAGTCACTTATGCCTAGCAAAGCCTTATTACTCGGTTTAAATGCCTTTATAATCCCATTATTGAATTTATTTTGAATTCTTTTTACATTTTTTCATTAAAACAGATTCTAATTGATTGTTTGCCTCGGGAAACTTGGAGCGAACGCCCTCCATTGTCAAGAAAAGATCATTTGTAGTCACTCATGCTGAGAAAAGCCTTATTACTCGGTTTAAATGCTTTTATAATCCCATTATTGAATTTATTTTGAATTGTTTTTACATTTTTTGCTTAAAACATATTGTAATTGATTGTTTGCCTCGGGAAACATGGAGCGAAAGCCATCCATTGTCAAGAAAAGATCATTTATAGTCACTCATGCCTAGAAAAGCCTTATTACTCGGTTTAAATGCCTTTATAATCCCATTATGGAATTTATTTTGAATTTTTTTTACATTTTTTGATTAAAACATATTGTAATTGATTGTTTGCCTCGGGAAACTTGGAGCGAAAGCCACCCATTGTCAAGAAAAGTTCATTTATAGTCACTTATGCCTAGCAAAGCCTTATTACTCGGTTTAAATGCCTTTATAATCCCATTATGGAATTTATTTTGAATTCTTTTTACATTTTTTGATTAAAACATATTGTAATTGATTGTTTGCCTCGGGAAACTTGGAGCGAAAGCCACCCATTGTCAAGAAAAGTTCATTTATAGTCACTTATGCCGAGCAAAGCCTTATTACTCGGTTTAAATGCCTTTATAATCCCATTATTGAATTTATTTTGAATTCTTTTTACATTTTTTCATTAAAACAGATTCTAATTGATTGTTTGCCTCGGGAAACTTGGAGTGAAAGCCCTCCATTGTCAAGAAAAGATCATTTGTAGTCACTCATGCTGAGAAAAGCCTTATTACTCGGTTTAAATGCTTTTATAATCCCATTATTGAATTTATTTTGAATTGTTTTTACATTTTTTGATTAAAACAGATTGTAATTGATTGTTTGCCTCGGGAAACATGGAGCGAAAGCCATCCATTGTCAATAAAAGATCATTGATAGTCACTCATTCCTAGAAAAGCCTTATTACTCGGTTTAAATGCCTTTATAATCCCATTATTGATTTTATTTTGAATTTTTTTTTACATTTTTTGATTAAAACATATTGTAATTGATTGTTTGCCTCGGGAAATATTGAGCGAAAGCCATCCATTGTCAAGAAAAGATCATTTATAGTCACTCATGCCTAGAAAAGCCTTATTACTCGGTTTAAATGCCTTTATAATCCCATTATTGAATTTATTTTGAATTGTTTTTACATTTTTTGATTAAAACAGATTGTAATTGATTGTTTGCCTCGGGAAACATGGAGCGAAAACCATCCATTGTCAAGAAAAGATCATTTATAGTCACTCATGCCTAGAAAAGCCTTATTACTCGGTTTAAATGCCTTTATAATCCCATTATTGAATTTATTTTGAATTGTTTTTACATTTTTTGATTAAAACAGATTGTAATTGATTGTTTGCCTCGGGAAATATGGAGCGAAAGCCATCCATTGTCAAGAAAAGATCATTTATAGCCACTCATGCCTGGAAAAGCCTTATTACTCGGTTTAAATGCCTTTATAATCCCATTATTAAATGTATTTTGAATTGTTTTTACATTTTTTGATTAAAACAGATTGTAATTGATTGTTTGCCTCGGGAAACATGGAGCAAAAACCATCCATTGTCAAGAAAAGATCATTTATAGTCACTCATGCCTAGAAAAGCCTTATTACTCGGTTTAAATGCCTTTATAATCCCATTATTGAATTTATTTTGAATTTATTTTACATTTTTTGATTAAAACTGATTGTAATTGATTGTTTACCTCGGGAAACATGGAGCGAAAGCCATCCATAGTCAAGAAAAGTTCATTTATAGTCACTTATGCCTAGCAAAGCCTTATTACTCGGTTTAAATGCCTTTATAATCCCATTATGGAATCTATTTTGAATTTTTTTTACATTTTTTGATTAAAACATATTGTAATTGATTGTTTGCCTCGGGAAACTTGGAGCGAAAGCCACCCATTGTCAAGAAAAGTTCATTTATAGTCACTTATGCCTAGCAAAGCCTTATTACTCGGTTTAAATGCCTTTATAATCCCATTATTGAATTTATTTTGAATTCTTTTTACATTTTTTCATTAAAACAGATTCTAATTGATTGTTTGCCTCGGGAAACTTGGAGCGAAAGCCACCCATTGTCAAGAAAAGTTCATTTATAGTCACTTATGCCGAGCAAAGCCTTATTACTCGGTTTAAATGCCTTTATAATCCCATTATTGAATTTATTTTGAATTCTTTTTACATTTTTTCATTAAAACAGATTCTAATTGATTGTTTGCCTCGGGAAACTTGGAGTGAAAGCCCTCCATTGTCAAGAAAAGATCATTTGTAGTCACTCATGCTGAGAAAAGCCTTATTACTCGGTTTAAATGCTTTTATAATCCCATTATTGAATTTATTTTGAATTGTTTTTACATTTTTTGATTAAAACAGATTGTAATTGATTGTTTGCCTCGGGAAACATGGAGCGAAAGCCATCCATTGTCAATAAAAGATCATTGATAGTCACTCATTCCTAGAAAAGCCTTATTACTCGGTTTAAATGCCTTTATAATCCCATTATTGATTTTATTTTGAATTTTTTTTTACATTTTTTGATTAAAACATATTGTAATTGATTGTTTGCCTCGGGAAATATTGAGCGAAAGCCATCCATTGTCAAGAAAAGATCATTTATAGTCACTCATGCCTAGAAAAGCCTTATTACTCGGTTTAAATGCCTTTATAATCCCATTATTGAATTTATTTTGAATTGTTTTTACATTTTTTGATTAAAACAGATTGTAATTGATTGTTTGCCTCGGGAAACATGGAGCGAAAACCATCCATTGTCAAGAAAAGATCATTTATAGTCACTCATGCCTAGAAAAGCCTTATTACTCGGTTTAAATGCCTTTATAATCCCATTATTGAATTTATTTTGAATTGTTTTTACATTTTATGATTAAAACAGATTGTAATTGATTGTTTACCTCGGGAAACAAGGAGCGAAAACCATCCATTGTCAAGAAAAGATCATTTATAGTCACTCATGCCTAGAAAAGCCTTATTACTCGGTTTAAATGCCTTTATAATCCCATTATTGAATTTATTTTGAATTTTTTTTACATTTTTTGATTAAAACAGATTGTAATTGATTGTTTACCTCGGGAAACATGGAGCGAAAGCCATCCATAGTCAAGAAAAGTTCATTTATAGTCACTTATGCCTAGCAAAGCCTTATTACTCGGTTTAAATGCCTTTATAATCCCATTATGGAATTTCTTTTGAATTTTTTTTACATTTTTTGATTAAAACATATTGTAATTGATTGTTTGCCTCAGGAAACATGGAGCGAAAGCCATCCATTGTCATGAAAAGATCATTTATAGTAACTCATGCCTAGAAAAGCCTTCTTACTCGGTTTAAATGCCTTTATAATCCCATTATTGAATTTATTTTGAATTTTTTTTAGATTTTTTGATTAAAACATATTGTAATTGATTGTTTGCCTCCGGAAATATGGAGCGAAAGCCATCCATTGTCATGAAAAGATCATTTATAGTCCCTCATGCCTAGAAAAGCCTTATTACTCGGTTTAAATGCCTTTATAATCCCATTATTGAATTTATTTTGAATTCTTTTTACATTTTTTCATTAAAACAGATTCTAATTGATTGTTTGCCTTGGGAAACTTGTAGCGAAAGCCACCCATTGTCAAGAAAAGTTCATTTATAGTCACTTATGCCTAGCAAAGCCTTATTACTCGGTTTAAATGCCTTTATAATCCCATTATTTAATTTATTTTGAATTCTTTTTACATTTTTTCATTAAAACAGATTCTAATTGATTGTTTGCCTCGGGAAACTTGGAGCGAAAGCCCTCCATTGTCAAGAAAAGATCATTTGTAGTCACTCATGCTGAGAAAATCCTTATTACTCGGTTTAAATGCTTTTATAATCCCATTATTGAATTTATTTTGAATTGTTTTTACATTTTTTGATTAAAACAAATTGTAATTGATTGTTTGCCTCAGGAAACATGGAGCGAAAGCCATCCATTGTCATGAAAAGATCATTTATAGTAACTCATGCCTAGAAAAGCCTTCTTACTCGGTTTAAATGCCTTTATAATCCCATTATTGAATTTATTTTGAATTTTTTTTAGATTTTTTGATTAAAACATATTGTAATTGATTGTTTGCCTCCGGAAATATGGAGCGAAAGCCATCCATTGTCATGAAAAGATCATTTATAGTCCCTCATGCCTAGAAAAGCCTTATTACTCGGTTTAAATGCCTTTATAATCCCATTTTTGAATTTATTTTGAATTGTTTTTACATTTTTGGTTAAAACAGATTGTAATTGATTGTTTGCCTCCGGAAATATGGAGCGAAAGCCATCCATTGTCATGAAAAGATCATTTATAGTTTCTCATGCCTAGAAAAGCCTTATTACTCGGTTTAAATGCCTTTATAATCCCATTATTGAATTTATTTTGAATTCTTTTTACATTTTTTCATTAAAACAGATTCTAATTGATTGTTTGCCTCGGGAAACTTGGAGCGAAAGCCCTCCATTGTCAAGAAAAGATCATTTGTAGTCACTCATGCTGAGAAAAGCCTTATTACTCGGTTTAAATGCTTTTATAATCCCATTATTGAATTTATTTTGAATTGTTTTTACATTTTTTGCTTAAAACATATTGTAATTGATTGTTTGCCTCGGGAAACATGGAGCGAAAGCCATCCATTGTCAAGAAAAGATCATTTATAGTCACTCATGCCTAGAAAAGCCTTATTACTCGGTTTAAATGCCTTTATAATCCCATTATGGAATTTATTTTGAATTTTTTTTACATTTTTTGATTAAAACATATTGTAATTGATTGTTTGCCTCGGGAAACTTGGAGCGAAAGCCACCCATTGTCAAGAAAAGTTCATTTATAGTCACTTATGCCTAGCAAAGCCTTATTACTCGGTTTAAATGCCTTTATAATCCCATTATGGAATTTATTTTGAATTCTTTTTACATTTTTTGATTAAAACATATTGTAATTGATTGTTTGCCTCGGGAAACTTGGAGCGAAAGCCACCCATTGTCAAGAAAAGTTCATTTATAGTCACTTATGCCTAGCAAAGCCTTATTACTCGGTTTAAATGCCTTTATAATCCCATTATTGAATTTATTTTGAATTCTTTTTACATTTTTTCATTAAAACAGATTCTAATTGATTGTTTGCCTCGGGAAACTTGGAGCGAAAGCCCTCCATTGTCAAGAAAAGATCATTTGTAGTCACTCATGCTGAGAAAAGCCTTATTACTCGGTTTAAATGCTTTTATAATCCCATTATTGAATTTATTTTGAATTGTTTTTACATTTTTTGATTAAAACAGATTGTAATTGATTGTTTGCCTCGGGAAACATGGAGCGAAAGCCATCCATTGTCAATAAAAGATCATTTATAGTCACTCATTCCTAGAAAAGCCTTATTACTCGGTTTAAATGCCTTTATAATCCCATTATTGATTTTATTTTGAATTTTTTTTTACATTTTTTGATTAAAACATATTGTAATTGATTGTTTGCCTCGGGAAATATTGAGCGAAAGCCATCCATTGTCAAGAAAAGATCATTTATAGTCACTCATGCCTAGAAAAGCCTTATTACTCGGTTTAAATGCCTTTATAATCCCATTATTGAATTTATTTTGAATTGTTTTTACATTTTTTGATTAAAACAGATTGTAATTGATTGTTTGCCTCGGGAAACATGGAGCGAAAACCATCCATTGTCAAGAAAAGATCATTTATAGTCACTCATGCCTAGAAAAGCCTTATTACTCGGTTTAAATGCCTTTATAATCCCATTATTGAATTTATTTTGAATTGTTTTTACATTTTATGATTAAAACAGATTGTAATTGATTGTTTACCTCGGGAAACAAGGAGCGAAAACCATCCATTGTCAAGAAAAGATCATTTATAGTCACTCATGCCTAGAAAAGCCTTATTACTCGGTTTAAATGCCTTTATAATCCCATTATTGAATTTATTTTGAATTTTTTTTACATTTTTTGATTAAAACAGATTGTAATTGATTGTTTACCTCGGGAAACATGGAGCGAAAGCCATCCATAGTCAAGAAAAGTTCATTTATAGTCACTTATGCCTAGCAAAGCCTTATTACTCGGTTTAAATGCCTTTATAATCCCATTATGGAATTTCTTTTGACTTTTTTTTACATTTTTTGATTAAAACATATTGTAATTGATTGTTTGCCTCAGGA
This sequence comes from Theobroma cacao, assembly GCF_053813885.1. Classification (NCBI taxonomy): domain Eukaryota; kingdom Viridiplantae; phylum Streptophyta; class Magnoliopsida; order Malvales; family Malvaceae; genus Theobroma; species Theobroma cacao. The sequence continues at coordinate 26,141,348 of NC_142645.1, read as the reverse complement.
AACATGGAGCGAAAGCCATCCATTGTCATGAAAAGATCATTTATAGTAACTCATGCCTAGCAAAGCCTTATTACTCGGTTTAAATGCTTTTATAATCCCATTATTGAATTTATTTTGAATTTATTTTACATTTTTTTGATTAAAACAGATTGTAATTCATTGTTTGCCTCGGGAAACATGGACCGAAAGCCATCCATTGTCAAGAAAAGATCATTTATAGTCCCTCATGCCTAGAAAAGCCATATTACTTAGTTTAAATGCCTTTATAATCCCATTATTGAATTTATTTTGAATTCTTTTTACATTTTTTGATTAAAACAGATTGTAATTGATAGTTTGCCCCGGGAAATATGGAGCGAAAGCCATCCATTGTCATGAAAAGATCATTTATAGTCACTCATGCCTAGAAAACCTTATTACTCGGTTTAAATGCTTTTATAATCCCATTATTGAATTTATTTTGAATTGTTTTTACATTTTTTGATTAAAACATTTTGTAATTGATTGTTTGCCTCGGGAAACATGGAGCGAAATCCATCCATTGTCAAGAAAAGATCATTTATAGTCACTTATGCCTAGAAAAGCCTTATTACTCGGTTTAAATGCCTTTATAATCCCATTATTGATTTTATTTTGAATTTTTTTTACAATTTTTGATTAAAACATATTGTAATTGATTGTTTGCCTTGGGAAATATTGAGCGAAAGCACTCCATTGTCAAGAAAAGATCATTTATAGTCACTCATGCCTAGAAAAGCCTTATTACTCGGTTTAAATGCCTTTATAATCCCATTATTGAATTTATTTTGAATTGTTTTTACATTTTTTGATTAAAACATATTGTAATTGATTGTTTGCCTCGGGAAACATGGAGCGAAAGCCATCCATTGTCAAGAAAAGATCATTTATAGTCACTCATGCCTAGAAAAGCCTTATTACTCGGTTTAAATGCTTTTATAATCCCATTATTGAATTTATTTTGAATTGTTTTTACATTTTTTGATTAAAACAGATTGTAATTGATTGTTTGCCTCGGGAAACATGGAGCGAAAGCCATCCATTGTCAAGAAAAGATCATTTATAGTCACTCATGCCTAGAAAAGCTTTATTACTCGGTTTAAATGCCTTTATAATCCCATTATTGAATTTATTTTGAATTTTTTTTACACTTTTTGATTAAAACATATTGTAATTGATTGTTTGCCTCCGGAAATATCGAGCGAAAGCCATCCATTTTCAAGAAAAGATCATTTATAGTCCCTCATGCCTAGAAAAGCCTTATTACTCGGTTTAAATGCCTTTATAATCCCATTATTGAATTTATTTTGAATTGTTTTTACATTTTTGATTAAAACAGATTGTAATTGATTGTTTGCCTCGTGAAATATGGAGCGAAAGCCATCCATTGTCAAGAAAAGATCATTTGTAGTCCCTCATGCCTAGAAAAGGCTTATTACTCGGTTTAAATGCCTTTATAATCCCATTATTGAATTTATTTTGAATTGTTTTTACATTTTTTGATTAAAACAGATTGTAATTGATTGTTTGCCTCGGGAAACATGGAGCGAAAGCCATCCATTGTCAAGAAAAGATCATTTATAGCCACTCATGCCTAGAAAAGCCTTATTACTCGGTTTAAATGCCTTTATAATCCCATTATTGAATGTATTTTGAATTCTTTTTACATTTTTTGATTAAAACAGATTGTAATTGATTGTTTGCCTCGGGAAACATGGAGCGAAAACCATCCATTGTCAAGAAAAGATCATTTATAGTCACTCATGCCTAGAAAAGCCTTATTACTCGGTTTAAATGCCTTTATAATCCCATTATTGAATGTATTTTGAATTGTTTTTACATTTTTTGATTAAAACAGATTGTAATTGATTGTTTGCCTCGGGAAACATGGAGCGAAAACAATCCATTGTCAAGAAAAGATCATTTATAGTCACTCATGCCTAGAAAAGCCTTATTACTCGGTTTAAATGCTTTTATAATCCCATTATTGAATTTATTTTGAATTGTTTTTACATTTTTTGATTAAAACAGATTGTAATTGATTGTTTGCCTCCGGAAATATGGAGCGAAAGCCATCCATTGTCAAGAAAAGATCATTTATAGTCCCTCATGCCTAGAAAAGCCTTATTACTCGGTCTAAATGCCTTTATAATCCCATTATTGAATTTATTTTGAATTGTTTTTACATTTTTTGATTAAAACAGATTGTAATTGATTGTTTACCTCGGGAAACATGGAGCGAAAACCATCCATTGTCAAGACAAGATCATTTATAGTCACTCATGCCTAGAAAAGCCTTATTACTCGGTTTAAATGCCTTTATAATCCCATTATTGAATTTATTTTGAATTTTTTTTACATTTTATGATTAAAACAGATTGTATTTGATTGTTTACCTCGGGAAACATGGAGCGAAAACCATCCATTGTCAAGAAAAGATCATTTATAGTCACTCATGTCTAGAAAAGCCTTATTACTCGGTTTAAATGCCTTTATAATCCCATTATTGAATTTATTTTGAATTTTTTTTACAATTTTTGATTAAAACAGATTGTAATTGATTGTTTACCTCGGGAAACATGGAGCGAAAGCCATCCATAGTCAAGAAAAGTTCATTTATAGTCACTTATGCCTAGCAAAGCCTTATTACTCGGTTTAAATGCCTTTATAATCCCATTATGGAATTTATTTTGAATTTTTTTTACATTTTTAGATTAAAACATATTGTAATTGATTGTTTGCCTCGGGAAACTTGGAACGAAAGCCCTCCATTGTCAAGAAAAGTTCATTTGTAGTCACTCATGCTGAGAAAAGCCTTATTACTCGGTTTAAATGCTTTTATAATCCCATTATTGAATTTATTTTGAATTGTTTTTACATTTTTTGATTAAAACAGATTGTAATTGATTGTTTGCATTGGGAAACATGGAGCGAAAGCCATCCATTGTCATGAAAAGATCATTTATAGTAACTCATGCCTAGAAAAGCCTTATTACTCGGTTTAAATGCCTTTATAATCCCATTATTGAATTTATTTTGAATTTTTTTTACATTTTTTGATTAAAACATATTGTAATTGATTGTTTGCCTCCGGAAATATGGAGCGAAAGCCATCCATTGTCATGAAAAGATCATTTATAGTCCCTCATGCCTAGAAAAGCCTTATTACTCGGTTTAAATGCCTTTATAATCCCATTATTGAATTTATTTTGAATTGTTTTTACATTTTTGATTAAAACAGATTGTAATTGATTGTTTGCCTCCGGAAATATGGAGCGAAAGCCATCCATTGTTATGAAAAGATCATTTATAGTCCCTCATGCCTAGAAAAGCCTTATTACTCGGTTTAAATGCCTTTATAATCCCATTATTGAATTTATTTTGAATTCTTTTTACATTTTTTCATTAAAACAGATTCTAATTGATTGTTTGCCTCGGGAAATATTGAGCGAAAGCCATCCATTGTCAAGAAAAGATCATTTATAGTCACTCATGCCTAGAAAAGCCTTATTACTCGGTTTAAATGCCTTTATAATCCCATTATTGAATTTATTTTGAATTGTTTTTACATTTTTTGATTAAAACAGATTGTAATTGATTGTTTGCCTCGGGAAACATGGAGCGAAAACCATCCATTGTCAAGAAAAGATCATTTATAGTCACTCATGCCTAGAAAAGCCTTATTACTCGGTTTAAATGCCTTTATAATCCCATTATTGAATTTATTTTGAATTGTTTTTACATTTTATGATTAAAACAGATTGTAATTGATTGTTTACCTCGGGAAACATGGAGCGAAAACCATCCATTGTCAAGAAAAGATCATTTATAGTCACTCATGCCTAGAAAAGCCTTAATACTCGGTTTAAATGCCTTTATAATCCCATTATTGAATTTATTTTGAATTTTTTTTACAATTTTTGATTAAAACAGATTGTAATTGATTGTTTACCTCGGGAAACATGGAGCGAAAGCCATCCATAGTCAAGAAAAGTTCATTTATAGTCACTTATGCCTAGCAAAGCCTTATTACTCGGTTTAAATGCCTTTATAATCCCATTATGGAATTTATTTTGAATTTTTTTTACATTTTTAGATTAAAACATATTGTAATTGATTGTTTGCCTCGGGAAACTTGGAACGAAAGCCCTCCATTGTCAAGAAAAGTTCATTTGTAGTCACTCATGCTGAGAAAAGCCTTATTACTCGGTTTAAATGCTTTTATAATCCCATTATTGAATTTATTTTGAATTGTTTTTACATTTTTTGATTAAAACAGATTGTAATTGATTGTTTGCCTCGGGAAACATGGAGCGAAAGCCATCCATTGTCATGAAAAGATCATTTATAGTAACTCATGCCTAGAAAAGCCTTATTACTCGGTTTAAATGCCTTTATAATCCCATTATTGAATTTATTTTGAATTTTTTTTACAGTTTTTGATTAAAACATATTGTAATTGATTGTTTGCCTCCGGAAATATGGAGCGAAAGCCATCCATTGTCATGAAAAGATCATTTATAGTCCCTCATGCCTAGAAAAGCCTTATTACTCGGTTTAAATGCCTTTATAATCCCATTATTGAATTTATTTTGAATTGTTTTTACATTTTTGATTAAAACAGATTGTAATTGATTGTTTGCCTCCGGAAATATGGAGCGAAAGCCACCATTGTCATGAAAAGATCATTTATAGTCCCTCATGCCTAGAAAAGCCTTATTACTCAGTTTAAATGCCTTTATAATCCCATTATTGAATTTATTTTGAATTCTTTTTACATTTTTTCATTAAAACAGATTCTAATTGATTGTTTGCCTCCGGAAATATGGAGCGAAAGCCATCCATTGTCATGAAAAGATCATTTATAGTCCCTCACGCCTAGAAAAGCCTTATTACTCGGTTTAAATGCCTTTATAATCCCATTATTGAATTTATTTTGAATTGTTTTTACATTTTTTGATTAAAACAGATTGTAATTGATTGTTTGCCTCGGGAAACATGGAGCGAAAACCATCCATTGTCAAGAAAAGATCATTTATAGTCACTCATGCCTAGAAAAGCCTTATTACTCGGTTTAAATGCCTTTATAATCCCATTATTGAATTTATTTTGAAGTGTTTATACATTTTTTGATTAAAACAGATTGTAATTGATTGTTTGCCTCGGGAAACATGGAGCGAAAGCCATCCATTGTCAAGAAAAGATCATTTATAGTCACTCATGCCTAGAAAAGCCTTATTACTCGGTTTAAATGCCTTTATAATCCCATTATGGAATTTATTTTGAATTTTTTTTACATTTTTTGATTAAAACATATTGTAATTGATTGTTTGCCTCGGGAAACTTGGAGCGAAAGCCACCCATTGTCAAGAAAAGTTCATTTATAGTCACTTATGCCTAGCAAAGCCTTATTACTCGGTTTAATTGCCTTTATAATCCCATTATGGAATTTATTTTGAATTCTTTTTACATTTTTTGATTAAAACATATTGTAATTGATTGTTTGCCTCGGGAAACTTGGAGCGAAAGCCACCCATTGTCAAGAAAAGTTCATTTATAGTCACTTATGCCTAGCAAGCCTTATTACTCGGTTTAAATGCCTTTATAATCCCATTATTGAATTTATTTTGAATTCTTTTTACATTTTTTCATTAAAACAGATTCTAATTGATTGTTTGCCTCGGGAAACTTGGAGCGAAAGCCCTCCATTGTCAAGAAAAGATCATTTGTAGTCACTCATGCTGAGAAAAGCCTTATTACTCGGTTTAAATGCTTTTATAATCCCATTATTGAATTTATTTTGAATTGTTTTTACATTTTTTGATTAAAACAGATTGTAATTGATTGTTTGCCTCGGGAAACATGGAGCGAAAGCTATCCATTGTCAATAAAAGATCATTTATAGTCACTCATTCCTAGAAAAGCCTTATTACTCGGTTTAAATGCCTTTATAATCCCATTATTGATTTTATTTTGAATTTTTTTTTACATTTTTTGGTTAAAACATATTGTAATTGATTGTTTGCCTCGGGAAATATTGAGCGAAAGCCATCCATTGTCAAGAAAAGATTATTTATAGTCACTCATGCCTAGAAAAGCCTTATTACTCGGTTTAAATGCCTTTATAATCCCATTATTGAATTTATTTTGAATTGTTTTTACATTTTTTGATTAAAACAGATTGTAATTGATTGTTTGCCTCGGGAAACATGGAGCGAAAACCATCCATTGTCAAGAAAAGATCATTTATAGTCACTCATGCCTAGAAAAGCCTTATTACTCGGTTTAAATGCCATTATAATCCCATTATTGAATTTATTTTGAATTGTTTTTACATTTTATGATTAAAACAGATTGTAATTGATTGTTTACCTCGGGAAACATGGAGCGAAAACCATCCATTGCCAAGAAAAGATCATTTATAGTCACTCATGCCTAGAAAAGCCTTATTACTCGGTTTAAATGCCTTTATAATCCCATTATTGAATTTATTTTGAATTTTTTTTACAATTTTTGATTAAAACAGATTGTAATTGATTGTTTACCTCGGGAAACATGGAGCGAAAGCCATCCATAGTCAAGAAAAGTTCATTTATAGTCACTTATGCCTAGCAAAGCATTATTACTCGGTTTAAATGCCTTTATAATCCCATTATGGAATTTATTTTGAATTTTTTTTACATTTTTAGATTAAAACATATTGTAATTGATTGTTTGCCTCGGGAAACTTGGAACGAAAGCCCTCCATTGTCAAGAAAAGTTCATTTGTAGTCACTCATGCTGAGAAAAGCCTTATTACTCGGTTTAAATGCTTTTATAATCCCATTATTGAATTTATTTTGAATTGTTTTTACATTTTTTGATTAAAACAGATTGTAATTGATTGTTTGCCTCGGGAAACATGGAGCGAAAGCCATCCATTGTCATGAAAAGATCATTTATAGTAACTCATGCCTAGAAAAGCCTTATTACTCGGTTTAAATGCCTTTATAATCCCATTATTGAATTTATTTTGAATTTTTTTTACATTTTTTGATTAAAACATATTGTAATTGATTGTTTGCCTCCGGAAATATGGAGCGAAAGCCATCCATTGTCATGAAAAGATCATTTATAGTCCCTCATGCCTAGAAAAGCCTTATTACTCGGTTTAAATGCCTTTATAATCCCATTATTGAATTTATTTTGAATTGTTTTTACATTTTTGATTAAAACAGATTGTAATTGATTGTTTGCCTCCGGAAATATGGAGCGAAAGCCATCAATTGTCATGAAAAGATCATTTATAGTCCCTCATGCCTAGAAAAGCCTTATTACTCGGTTTAAATGCCTTTATAATCCCATTATTGAATTTATTTTGAATTCTTTTTACATTTTTTCATTAAAACAGATTCTAATTGATTGTTTGCCTCCGGAAATATGGAGCGAAAGCCATCCATTGTCATGAAAAGATCATTTATAGTCCCTCACGCCTAGAAAAGCCTTATTACTCGGTTTAAATGCCTTTATAATCCCATTATTGAATTTATTTTGAATTGTTTTTACATTTTTTGATTAAAACAGATTGTAATTGATTGTTTACCTCGGGAAACATGGAGCGAAAGCCATCCATAGTCAAGAAAAGTTCATTTATAGTCACTTATGCCTAGCAAAGCCTTATTACTCGGTTTAAATGATTTTATAATCCCATTATTGAATTTATTTTGAATTGTTTTTACATTTTTGGATTAAAACAGATTGTAATTGATTGTTTGCCGCGGGAAACATGGAGCGAAAGCCATCCATTGTCAAGAAAAGATCATTTATAGTCACTCATGCCTAGAAAAGCCTTATTACTCGGTTTAAATGCCTTTATAATCCCATTATTGAATTTATTTTGAATTGTTTTTACATTTTTTGATTAAAACAGATTGTAATTGATTGTTTGCCTCGGGAAATATGGAGCGAAAGCCATCCATTGTCAAGAAAAGATCATTTATAGCCACTCATGCCTGGAAAAGCCTTATTACTCGGTTTAAATGACTTTATAATCCCATTATTAAATGTATTTTGAATTGTTTTTACATTTTTTGATTAAAACAGATTGTAATTGATTTTTTGCCTCGGGAAACATGGAGCAAAAACCATCCATTGTCAAGAAAAGATCATTTATAGTCACTCATGCCTAGAAAAGCCTTATTACTCGGTTTAAATGCCTTTATAATCCCATTATTGAATTTATTTTGAATTTATTTTACATTTTTTGATTAAAACAGATTCTAATTGATTGTTTGCCTCGGGAAACTTGGAGCGAAAGCCCTCCATTGTCAAGAAAAGATCATTTGTAGTCACTCATGCTGAGAAAAGCCTTATTACTCGGTTTAAATGCTTTTATAATCCCATTATTGAATTTATTTTGAATTGTTTTTACATTTTTTGCTTAAAACATATTGTAATTGATTGTTTGCCTCGGGAAACATGGAGCGAAAGCCATCCATTGTCAAGAAAAGATCATTTATAGTCACTCATGCCTAGAAAAGCCTTATTACTCGGTTTAAATGCCTTTATAATCCCATTATCGAATTTATTTTGAATTTTTTTTACATTTTTTGATTAAAACATATTGTAATTGATTGTTTGCCTCCGGAAATATGGAGCGAAAGCCATCCATTGTCATGAAAAGATCATTTATAGTCCCTCATGCCTAGAAAAGCCTTATTACACGGTTTAAATGCTTTTATAATCCCATTATTGAATTTATTTTGAATTGTTTTTACATTTTTTGCTTAAAACATATTGTAATTGATTGTTTGCCTCGGGAAACATGGAGCGAAAGCCATCCATTGTCAAGAAAAGATCATTTATAGTCACTCATGCCTAGAAAAGCCTTATTACTCGGTTTAAATGCCTTTATAATCCCATTATCGAATTTATTTTGAATTTTTTTTACATTTTTTGATTAAAACATATTGTAATTGATTGTTTGCCTCGGGAAACTTGGAGCGAAAGCCACCCATTGTCAAAAAAAGTTCATTTATAGTCACTTATGCCTAGCAAAGCCTTATTACTCGGTTTAAATGCCTTTATAATCCCATTATGGAATTTATTTTGAATTCTTTTTACATTTTTTGATTAAAACATATTGTAATTGATTGTTTGCCTCGGGAAACTTGGAGCGAAAGCCACCCATTGTCAAGAAAAGTTCATTTATAGTCACTTCTGCCTAGCAAAGCCTTATTACTCGGTTTAAATGCCTTTATAATCCCATTATTTAATTTATTTTGAATTCTTTTTACATTTTTTCATTAAAACAGATTCTAATTGATTGTTTGCCTCGGGAAACTTGGAGCGAAAGCCCTCCATTGTCAAGAAAAGATCATTTGTAGTCACTCATGCTGAGAAAAGCCTTATTACTCGGTTTAAATGCTTTTATAATCCCATTATTGAATTTATTTTGAATTGTTTTTACATTTTTTGATTAAAACAGATTGTAATTGATTGTTTGCCGCGGGAAACATGGAGCGAAAGCCATCCATTGTCAAGAAAAGATCATTTATAGTCACTCATGCCTAGAAAAGCCTTATTACTCGGTTTAAATGCCTTTATAATCCCATTATTGAATTTATTTTGAATTGTTTTTACATTTTTTGATTAAAACAGATTGTAATTGATTGTTTGCCTCGGGAAATATGGAGCGAAAGCCATCCATTGTCAAGAAAAGATCATTTATAGCCACTCATGCCTGGAAAAGCCTTATTACTCGGTTTAAATGCCTTTATAATCCCATTATTAAATGTATTTTGAATTGTTTTTACATTTTTTGATTAAAACAGATTGTAATTGATTGTTTGCCTTGGGAAACATGGAGCAAAAACCATCCATTGTCAAGAAAAGATCATTTATAGTCACTCATGCCTAGAAAAGCCTTATTACTCGGTTTAAATGCCTTTATAATCCCATTATTGAATTTATTTTGAATTTTTTTTACATTTTTTGATTAAAACATATTGTAATTGATTGTTTGCCTCCGGAAATATGGAGCGAAAGCCATCCATTGTCATGAAAAGATCATTTATAGTCCCTCATGCCTAGAAAAGCCTTATTACTCGGTTTAAATGCCTTTATAATCCCATTATTGAATTTATTTTGAATTGTTTTTACATTTTTGATTAAAACAGATTGTAATTGATTGTTTGCCTCCGGAAATATGGAGCGAAAGCCATCCATTGTTATGAAAAGATCATTTATAGTCCCTCATGCCTAGAAAAGCCTTATTACTCGGTTTAAATGCCTTTATAATCCCATTATTGAATTTATTTTGAATTCTTTTTACATTTTTTCATTAAAACAGATTCTAATTGATTGTTTGCCTCGGGAAATATTGAGCGAAAGCCATCCATTGTCAAGAAAAGATCATTTATAGTCACTCATGCCTAGAAAAGCCTTATTACTCGGTTTAAATGCCTTTATAATCCCATTATTGAATTTATTTTGAATTGTTTTTACATTTTTTGATTAAAACAGATTGTAATTGATTGTTTGCCTCGGGAAACATGGAGCGAAAACCATCCATTGTCAAGAAAAGATCATTTATAGTCACTCATGCCTAGAAAAGCCTTATTACTCGGTTTAAATGCCTTTATAATCCCATTATTGAATTTATTTTGAATTGTTTTTACATTTTATGATTAAAACAGATTGTAATTGATTGTTTACCTCGGGAAACATGGAGCGAAAACCATCCATTGTCAAGAAAAGATCATTTATAGTCACTCATGCCTAGAAAAGCCTTAATACTCGGTTTAAATGCCTTTATAATCCCATTATTGAATTTATTTTGAATTTTTTTTACAATTTTTGATTAAAACAGATTGTAATTGATTGTTTACCTCGGGAAACATGGAGCGAAAGCCATCCATAGTCAAGAAAAGTTCATTTATAGTCACTTATGCCTAGCAAAGCCTTATTACTCGGTTTAAATGCCTTTATAATCCCATTATGGAATTTATTTTGAATTTTTTTTACATTTTTAGATTAAAACATATTGTAATTGATTGTTTGCCTCGGGAAACTTGGAACGAAAGCCCTCCATTGTCAAGAAAAGTTCATTTGTAGTCACTCATGCTGAGAAAAGCCTTATTACTCGGTTTAAATGCTTTTATAATCCCATTATTGAATTTATTTTGAATTGTTTTTACATTTTTTGATTAAAACAGATTGTAATTGATTGTTTGCCTCGGGAAACATGGAGCGAAAGCCATCCATTGTCATGAAAAGATCATTTATAGTAACTCATGCCTAGAAAAGCCTTATTACTCGGTTTAAATGCCTTTATAATCCCATTATTGAATTTATTTTGAATTTTTTTTACAGTTTTTGATTAAAACATATTGTAATTGATTGTTTGCCTCCGGAAATATGGAGCGAAAGCCATCCATTGTCATGAAAAGATCATTTATAGTCCCTCATGCCTAGAAAAGCCTTATTACTCGGTTTAAATGCCTTTATAATCCCATTATTGAATTTATTTTGAATTGTTTTTACATTTTTGATTAAAACAGATTGTAATTGATTGTTTGCCTCCGGAAATATGGAGCGAAAGCCACCATTGTCATGAAAAGATCATTTATAGTCCCTCATGCCTAGAAAAGCCTTATTACTCAGTTTAAATGCCTTTATAATCCCATTATTGAATTTATTTTGAATTCTTTTTACATTTTTTCATTAAAACAGATTCTAATTGATTGTTTGCCTCCGGAAATATGGAGCGAAAGCCATCCATTGTCATGAAAAGATCATTTATAGTCCCTCACGCCTAGAAAAGCCTTATTACTCGGTTTAAATGCCTTTATAATCCCATTATTGAATTTATTTTGAATTGTTTTTACATTTTTTGATTAAAACAGATTGTAATTGATTGTTTGCCTCGGGAAACATGGAGCGAAAACCATCCATTGTCAAGAAAAGATCATTTATAGTCACTCATGCCTAGAAAAGCCTTATTACTCGGTTTAAATGCCTTTATAATCCCATTATTGAATTTATTTTGAAGTGTTTATACATTTTTTGATTAAAACAGATTGTAATTGATTGTTTGCCTCGGGAAACATGGAGCGAAAGCCATCCATTGTCAAGAAAAGATCATTTATAGTCACTCATGCCTAGAAAAGCCTTATTACTCGGTTTAAATGCCTTTATAATCCCATTATGGAATTTATTTTGAATTTTTTTTACATTTTTTGATTAAAACATATTGTAATTGATTGTTTGCCTCGGGAAACTTGGAGCGAAAGCCACCCATTGTCAAGAAAAGTTCATTTATAGTCACTTATGCCTAGCAAAGCCTTATTACTCGGTTTAATTGCCTTTATAATCCCATTATGGAATTTATTTTGAATTCTTTTTACATTTTTTGATTAAAACATATTGTAATTGATTGTTTGCCTCGGGAAACTTGGAGCGAAAGCCACCCATTGTCAAGAAAAGTTCATTTATAGTCACTTATGCCTAGCAAGCCTTATTACTCGGTTTAAATGCCTTTATAATCCCATTATTGAATTTATTTTGAATTCTTTTTACATTTTTTCATTAAAACAGATTCTAATTGATTGTTTGCCTCGGGAAACTTGGAGCGAAAGCCCTCCATTGTCAAGAAAAGATCATTTGTAGTCACTCATGCTGAGAAAAGCCTTATTACTCGGTTTAAATGCTTTTATAATCCCATTATTGAATTTATTTTGAATTGTTTTTACATTTTTTGATTAAAACAGATTGTAATTGATTGTTTGCCTCGGGAAACATGGAGCGAAAGCTATCCATTGTCAATAAAAGATCATTTATAGTCACTCATTCCTAGAAAAGCCTTATTACTCGGTTTAAATGCCTTTATAATCCCATTATTGATTTTATTTTGAATTTTTTTTTACATTTTTTGGTTAAAACATATTGTAATTGATTGTTTGCCTCGGGAAATATTGAGCGAAAGCCATCCATTGTCAAGAAAAGATTATTTATAGTCACTCATGCCTAGAAAAGCCTTATTACTCGGTTTAAATGCCTTTATAATCCCATTATTGAATTTATTTTGAATTGTTTTTACATTTTTTGATTAAAACAGATTGTAATTGATTGTTTGCCTCGGGAAACATGGAGCGAAAACCATCCATTGTCAAGAAAAGATCATTTATAGTCACTCATGCCTAGAAAAGCCTTATTACTCGGTTTAAATGCCATTATAATCCCATTATTGAATTTATTTTGAATTGTTTTTACATTTTATGATTAAAACAGATTGTAATTGATTGTTTACCTCGGGAAACATGGAGCGAAAACCATCCATTGCCAAGAAAAGATCATTTATAGTCACTCATGCCTAGAAAAGCCTTATTACTCGGTTTAAATGCCTTTATAATCCCATTATTGAATTTATTTTGAATTTTTTTTACAATTTTTGATTAAAACAGATTGTAATTGATTGTTTACCTCGGGAAACATGGAGCGAAAGCCATCCATAGTCAAGAAAAGTTCATTTATAGTCACTTATGCCTAGCAAAGCATTATTACTCGGTTTAAATGCCTTTATAATCCCATTATGGAATTTATTTTGAATTTTTTTTACATTTTTAGATTAAAACATATTGTAATTGATTGTTTGCCTCGGGAAACTTGGAACGAAAGCCCTCCATTGTCAAGAAAAGTTCATTTGTAGTCACTCATGCTGAGAAAAGCCTTATTACTCGGTTTAAATGCTTTTATAATCCCATTATTGAATTTATTTTGAATTGTTTTTACATTTTTTGATTAAAACAGATTGTAATTGATTGTTTGCCTCGGGAAACATGGAGCGAAAGCCATCCATTGTCATGAAAAGATCATTTATAGTAACTCATGCCTAGAAAAGCCTTATTACTCGGTTTAAATGCCTTTATAATCCCATTATTGAATTTATTTTGAATTTTTTTTACATTTTTTGATTAAAACATATTGTAATTGATTGTTTGCCTCCGGAAATATGGAGCGAAAGCCATCCATTGTCATGAAAAGATCATTTATAGTCCCTCATGCCTAGAAAAGCCTTATTACTCGGTTTAAATGCCTTTATAATCCCATTATTGAATTTATTTTGAATTGTTTTTACATTTTTGATTAAAACAGATTGTAATTGATTGTTTGCCTCCGGAAATATGGAGCGAAAGCCATCAATTGTCATGAAAAGATCATTTATAGTCCCTCATGCCTAGAAAAGCCTTATTACTCGGTTTAAATGCCTTTATAATCCCATTATTGAATTTATTTTGAATTCTTTTTACATTTTTTCATTAAAACAGATTCTAATTGATTGTTTGCCTCCGGAAATATGGAGCGAAAGCCATCCATTGTCATGAAAAGATCATTTATAGTCCCTCACGCCTAGAAAAGCCTTATTACTCGGTTTAAATGCCTTTATAATCCCATTATTGAATTTATTTTGAATTGTTTTTACATTTTTTGATTAAAACAGATTGTAATTGATTGTTTACCTCGGGAAACATGGAGCGAAAGCCATCCATAGTCAAGAAAAGTTCATTTATAGTCACTTATGCCTAGCAAAGCCTTATTACTCGGTTTAAATGATTTTATAATCCCATTATTGAATTTATTTTGAATTGTTTTTACATTTTTGGATTAAAACAGATTGTAATTGATTGTTTGCCGCGGGAAACATGGAGCGAAAGCCATCCATTGTCAAGAAAAGATCATTTATAGTCACTCATGCCTAGAAAAGCCTTATTACTCGGTTTAAATGCCTTTATAATCCCATTATTGAATTTATTTTGAATTGTTTTTACATTTTTTGATTAAAACAGATTGTAATTGATTGTTTGCCTCGGGAAATATGGAGCGAAAGCCATCCATTGTCAAGAAAAGATCATTTATAGCCACTCATGCCTGGAAAAGCCTTATTACTCGGTTTAAATGACTTTATAATCCCATTATTAAATGTATTTTGAATTGTTTTTACATTTTTTGATTAAAACAGATTGTAATTGATTTTTTGCCTCGGGAAACATGGAGCAAAAACCATCCATTGTCAAGAAAAGATCATTTATAGTCACTCATGCCTAGAAAAGCCTTATTACTCGGTTTAAATGCCTTTATAATCCCATTATTGAATTTATTTTGAATTTATTTTACATTTTTTGATTAAAACAGATTCTAATTGATTGTTTGCCTCGGGAAACTTGGAGCGAAAGCCCTCCATTGTCAAGAAAAGATCATTTGTAGTCACTCATGCTGAGAAAAGCCTTATTACTCGGTTTAAATGCTTTTATAATCCCATTATTGAATTTATTTTGAATTGTTTTTACATTTTTTGCTTAAAACATATTGTAATTGATTGTTTGCCTCGGGAAACATGGAGCGAAAGCCATCCATTGTCAAGAAAAGATCATTTATAGTCACTCATGCCTAGAAAAGCCTTATTACTCGGTTTAAATGCCTTTATAATCCCATTATCGAATTTATTTTGAATTTTTTTTACATTTTTTGATTAAAACATATTGTAATTGATTGTTTGCCTCCGGAAATATGGAGCGAAAGCCATCCATTGTCATGAAAAGATCATTTATAGTCCCTCATGCCTAGAAAAGCCTTATTACACGGTTTAAATGCTTTTATAATCCCATTATTGAATTTATTTTGAATTGTTTTTACATTTTTTGCTTAAAACATATTGTAATTGATTGTTTGCCTCGGGAAACATGGAGCGAAAGCCATCCATTGTCAAGAAAAGATCATTTATAGTCACTCATGCCTAGAAAAGCCTTATTACTCGGTTTAAATGCCTTTATAATCCCATTATCGAATTTATTTTGAATTTTTTTTACATTTTTTGATTAAAACATATTGTAATTGATTGTTTGCCTCGGGAAACTTGGAGCGAAAGCCACCCATTGTCAAAAAAAGTTCATTTATAGTCACTTATGCCTAGCAAAGCCTTATTACTCGGTTTAAATGCCTTTATAATCCCATTATGGAATTTATTTTGAATTCTTTTTACATTTTTTGATTAAAACATATTGTAATTGATTGTTTGCCTCGGGAAACTTGGAGCGAAAGCCACCCATTGTCAAGAAAAGTTCATTTATAGTCACTTCTGCCTAGCAAAGCCTTATTACTCGGTTTAAATGCCTTTATAATCCCATTATTTAATTTATTTTGAATTCTTTTTACATTTTTTCATTAAAACAGATTCTAATTGATTGTTTGCCTCGGGAAACTTGGAGCGAAAGCCCTCCATTGTCAAGAAAAGATCATTTGTAGTCACTCATGCTGAGAAAAGCCTTATTACTCGGTTTAAATGCTTTTATAATCCCATTATTGAATTTATTTTGAATTGTTTTTACATTTTTTGATTAAAACAGATTGTAATTGATTGTTTGCCGCGGGAAACATGGAGCGAAAGCCATCCATTGTCAAGAAAAGATCATTTATAGTCACTCATGCCTAGAAAAGCCTTATTACTCGGTTTAAATGCCTTTATAATCCCATTATTGAATTTATTTTGAATTGTTTTTACATTTTTTGATTAAAACAGATTGTAATTGATTGTTTGCCTCGGGAAATATGGAGCGAAAGCCATCCATTGTCAAGAAAAGATCATTTATAGCCACTCATGCCTGGAAAAGCCTTATTACTCGGTTTAAATGCCTTTATAATCCCATTATTAAATGTATTTTGAATTGTTTTTACATTTTTTGATTAAAACAGATTGTAATTGATTGTTTGCCTTGGGAAACATGGAGCAAAAACCATCCATTGTCAAGAAAAGATCATTTATAGTCACTCATGCCTAGAAAAGCCTTATTACTCGGTTTAAATGCCTTTATAATCCCATTATTGAATTTATTTTGAATTGTTTTTACATTTTTTGATTAAAACAGATTGTAATTGATTGTTTGCCTCGGGAAACATGGAGCGAAAACCATCCATTGTCAAGAAAAGATCATTTATAGTCACTCATGCCTAGAAAAGCCTTATTACTCGGTTTAAATGCCTTTATAATCCCATTATTGAATTTATTTTGAATTGTTTTTACATTTTATGATTAAAACAGATTGTAATTGATTGTTTACCTCGGGAAACAAGGAGCGAAAACCATCCATTGTCAAGAAAAGATCATTTATAGTCACTCATGCCTAGAAAAGCCTTATTACTCGGTTTAAATGCCTTTATAATCCCATTATTGAATTTATTTTGAATTTTTTTTACATTTTTTGATTAAAACAGATTGTAATTGATTGTTTACCTCGGGAAACATGGAGCGAAAGCCATCCATAGTCAAGAAAAGTTCATTTATAGTCACTTATGCCTAGCAAAGCCTTATTACTCGGTTTAAATGCCTTTATAATCCCATTATGGAATTTCTTTTGAATTTTTTTTACATTTTTTGATTAAAACATATTGTAATTGATTGTTTGCCTCAGGAAACATGGAGCGAAAGCCATCCATTGTCATGAAAAGATCATTTATAGTAACTCATGCCTAGAAAAGCCTTCTTACTCGGTTTAAATGCCTTTATAATCCCATTATTGAATTTATTTTGAATTTTTTTTAGATTTTTTGATTAAAACATATTGTAATTGATTGTTTGCCTCCGGAAATATGGAGCGAAAGCCATCCATTGTCATGAAAAGATCATTTATAGTCCCTCATGCCTAGAAAAGCCTTATTACTCGGTTTAAATGCCTTTATAATCCCATTATTGAATTTATTTTGAATTCTTTTTACATTTTTTCATTAAAACAGATTCTAATTGATTGTTTGCCTTGGGAAACTTGTAGCGAAAGCCACCCATTGTCAAGAAAAGTTCATTTATAGTCACTTATGCCTAGCAAAGCCTTATTACTCGGTTTAAATGCCTTTATAATCCCATTATTTAATTTATTTTGAATTCTTTTTACATTTTTTCATTAAAACAGATTCTAATTGATTGTTTGCCTCGGGAAACTTGGAGCGAAAGCCCTCCATTGTCAAGAAAAGATCATTTGTAGTCACTCATGCTGAGAAAAGCCTTATTACTCGGTTTAAATGCTTTTATAATCCCATTATTGAATTTATTTTGAATTGTTTTTACATTTTTTCATTAAAACAAATTGTAATTGATTGTTTGCCTCAGGAAACATGGAGCGAAAGCCATCCATTGTCATGAAAAGATCATTTATAGTAACTCATGCCTAGAAAAGCCTTCTTACTCGGTTTAAATGCCTTTATAATCCCATTATTGAATTTATTTTGAATTTTTTTTAGATTTTTTGATTAAAACATATTGTAATTGATTGTTTGCCTCCGGAAATATGGAGCGAAAGCCATCCATTGTCATGAAAAGATCATTTATAGTCCCTCATGCCTAGAAAAGCCTTATTACTCGGTTTAAATGCCTTTATAATCCCATTTTTGAATTTATTTTGAATTGTTTTTACATTTTTGGTTAAAACAGATTGTAATTGATTGTTTGCCTCCGGAAATATGGAGCGAAAGCCATCCATTGTCATGAAAAGATCATTTATAGTTTCTCATGCCTAGGAAAGCCTTATTACTCGGTTTAAATGCCTTTCTAATCCCATTATTGAATTTATTTTGAATTCTTTTTACATTTTTTCATTAAAACAGATTCTAATTGATTGTTTGCCTCGGGAATCTTGGAGCGAAAGCCCTCCATTGTCAAGAAAAGATCATTTGTAGTCACTCATGCTGAGAAAAGCCTTATTACTCGGTTTAAATGCTTTTATAATCCCATTATTGAATTTATTTTGAATTGTTTTTACATTTTTTGCTTAAAACATATTGTAATTGATTGTTTGCCTCGGGAAACATGGAGCGAAAGCCATCCATTGTCAAGAAAAGATCATTTATAGTCACTCATGCCTAGAAAAGCCTTATTACTCGGTTTAAATGCCTTTATAATCCCATTATGGAATTTATTTTGAATTTTTTTTACATTTTTTGATTAAAACATATTGTAATTGATTGTTTGCCTCGGGAAACTTGGAGCGAAAGCCACCCATTGTCAAGAAAAGTTCATTTATAGTCACTTATGCCTAGCAAAGCCTTATTACTCGGTTTAAATGCCTTTATAATCCCATTATGGAATTTATTTTGAATTCTTTTTACATTTTTTGATTAAAACATATTGTAATTGATTGTTTGCCTCGGGAAACTTGGAGCGAAAGCCACCCATTGTCAAGAAAAGTTCATTTATAGTCACTTATGCCTAGCAAAGCCTTATTACTCGGTTTAAATGCCTTTATAATCCCATTATTGAATTTATTTTGAATTCTTTTTACATTTTTTCATTAAAACAGATTCTAATTGATTGTTTGCCTCGGGAAACTTGGAGCGAAAGCCCTCCATTGTCAAGAAAAGATCATTTGTAGTCACTCATGCTGAGAAAAGCCTTATTACTCGGTTTAAATGCTTTTATAATCCCATTATTGAATTTATTTTGAATTGTTTTTACATTTTTTGATTAAAACAGATTGTAATTGATTGTTTGCCTCGGGAAACATGGAGCGAAAGCCATCCATTGTCAATAAAAGATCATTTATAGTCACTCATTCCTAGAAAAGCCTTATTACTCGGTTTAAATGCCTTTATAATCCCATTATTGATTTTATTTTGAATTTTTTTTTACATTTTTTGATTAAAACATATTGTAATTGATTCTTTGCCTCGGGAAATATTGAGCGAAAGCCATCCATTGTCAAGAAAAGATCATTTATAGTCACTCATGCCTAGAAAAGCCTTATTACTCGGTTTAAATGCCTTTATAATCCCATTATTGAATTTATTTTGAATTGTTTTTACATTTTTTGATTAAAACAGATTGTAATTGATTGTTTGCCTCGGGAAACATGAAGCGAAAACCATCCATTGTCAAGAAAAGATCATTTATAGTCACTCATGCCTAGAAAAGCCTTATTACTCGGTTTAAATGCCTTTATAATACCATTATTGAATTTATTTTGAATTGTTTTTACATTTTATGATTAAAACAGATTGTAATTGATTGTTTACCTCGGGAAACAAGGAGCGAAAACCATCCATTGTCAAGAAAAGATCATTTATAGTCACTCATGCCTAGAAAAGCCTTATTACTCGGTTTAAATGCCTTTATAATCCCATTATTGAATTTATTTTGAATTTTTTTTACATTTTTTGATTAAAACAGATTGTAATTGATTGTTTACCTCGGGAAACATGGAGCGAAAGCCATCCATAGTCAAGAAAAGTTCATTTATAGTCACTTATGCCTAGCAAAGCCTTATTACTCGGTTTAAATGCCTTTATAATCCCATTATGGAATTTCTTTTGAATTTTTTTTACATTTTTTGATTAAAACATATTGTAATTGATTGTTTGCCTCAGGAAACATGGAGCGAAAGCCATCCATTGTCATGAAAAGATCATTTGTAGTAACTCATGCCTAGAAAAGCCTTCTTACTCGGTTTAAATGCCTTTATAATCCCATTATTGAATTTATTTTGAATTTTTTTTAGATTTTTTGATTAAAACATATTGTAATTGATTGTTTGCCTCCGGAAATATGGAGCGAAAGCCATCCATTGTCATGAAAAGATCATTTATAGTCCCTCATGCCTAGAAAAGCCTTATTACTCGGTTTAAATGCCTTTATAATCCCATTATTGAATTTATTTTGAATTCTTTTTACATTTTTTCATTAAAACAGATTCTAATTGATTGTTTGCCTTGGGAAACTTGTAGCGAAAGCCACCCATTGTCAAGAAAAGTTCATTTATAGTCACTTATGCCTAGCAAAGCCTTATTACTCGGTTTAAATGCCTTTATAATCCCATTATTTAATTTATTTTGAATTCTTTTTACATTTTTTCATTAAAACAGATTCTAATTGATTGTTTGACTCGGGAAACTTGGAGCGAAAGCCCTCCATTGTCAAGAAAAGATCATTTGTAGTCACTCATGCTGAGAAAAGCCTTATTACTCGGTTTAAATGCTTTTATAATCCCATTATTGAATTTATTTTGAATTGTTTTTACATTTTTTGATTAAAACAAATTGTAATTGATTGTTTGCCTCAGGAAACATGGAGCGAAAGCCATCCATTGTCATGAAAAGATCATTTATAGTAACTCATGCCTAGAAAAGCCTTCTTACTCGGTTTAAATGCCTTTATAATCCCATTATTGAATTTATTTTGAATTTTTTTTAGATTTTTTGATTAAAACATATTGTAATTGATTGTTTGCCTCCGGAAATATGGAGCGAAAGCCATCCATTGTCATGAAAAGATCATTTATAGTCCCTCATGCCTAGAAAAGCCTTATTACTCGGTTTAAATGCCTTTATAATCACATTATTGAATTTATTTTGAATTCTTTTTACATTTTTTCATTAAAACAGATTCTAATTGATTGTTTGCCTCGGGAAACTTGGAGCGAAAGCCCTCCATTGTTAAGAAAAGATCATTTGTAGTCACTCATGCTGAGAAAAGCCTTATTACTCGGTTTAAATGCTTTTATAATCCCATTATTGAATTTATTTTGAATTGTTTTTACATTTTTTGATGAAAACAGATTGTAATTGATTGTTTGCCTCGGGAAACATGGAGCGAAAGCCATCCATTGTCAAGAAAAGATCATTTATAGTCACTCATGCCTAGAAAAGCCTTATTACTCGGTTTAAATGCCTTTATAATCCCATTATTGAATTTATTTTGAATTTTTTTTACATTTTTTGATTAAAACATATTGTAATTGATTGTTTGCCTCCGGAAATATGGAGCGAAAGCCATCCATTGTCATGAAAAGATCATTTATAGTCCCTCATGCCTAGAAAAGCCTTATTACTCGGTTTAAATGCCTTTATAATCCCATTATTGAATTTATTTTGAATTGTTTTTACATTTTTTGATTAAAACAGATTGTAATTGATTGTTTGCCTCGGGAAACATGGAGCGAAAGCCATCCATTGTCCAGAAAAGATCATTTATAGTCACTCATGCCTAGCAAAGCCTTATTACTCGGTTTAAATGCTTTTATAATCCCATTACTGAATTTATTTTGAATTGTTTTTACATTTTATGATTAAAACAGATTGTAATTGATTGTTTGCCTCGGGAAACTTGGAGCGAAAGCCCTCCATTGTCAAGAAAAGATCATTTGTAGTCACTCATGCTGAGAAAAGCCTTATTACTCGGTTTAAATGCTTTTATAATCCCATTATTGAATTTATTTTGAATTGTTTTTACATTTTTTGATTAAAACAGATTGTAATTGATTGTTTGCCTCGGGAAACATGGAGCGAAAGCCATCCATTGTCATGAAAAGATCATTTATAGTAACTCATGCCTAGAAAAGCCTTATTACTCGGTTTAAATGCCTTTATAATCCCATTATTGAATTTATTTTGAATTTTTTTTACATTTTTTGATTAAAACATATTGTAATTGATTGTTTGCCTTCGGAAATATGGAGCCAAAGCCATCCATTGTCAAGAAAAGATCATTTATAGTCCCTCATGCCTAGAAAAGGCTTATTACTCGGTTTAAATGCCTTTATAATCCCATTAT
Source organism: Theobroma cacao (assembly GCF_053813885.1). Classification (NCBI taxonomy): domain Eukaryota; kingdom Viridiplantae; phylum Streptophyta; class Magnoliopsida; order Malvales; family Malvaceae; genus Theobroma; species Theobroma cacao. The sequence continues at coordinate 26,118,763 of NC_142645.1, read as the reverse complement.
TGAATTTATTTTGAATTGTTTTTACATTTTTTGATTAAAACAGATTGTAATTGATTGTTTGCCTCGGGAAACATGGAGCGAAAGCCATCCATTGTCAAGAAAAAATCATTTATAGTCACTCATGCCTAGAAAAGCCTTATTACTCGGTTTAAATGCCTTTATAATCCCATTATTGAATTTATTTTGAATTTTTTTTACATTTTTTGATTAAAACAGATTGTAATTGATTGTTTGCCTCGGGAAACATGGAGCGAAAGCCATCCATTGTCAAGAAAAGATCATTTATAGTCACTCATGCCTAGAAAAGCCTTATTACTCGGTTTAAATGCCTTTATAATCCCATTATTGAATTTATTTTGAATTTTTTTTACATTTTTTGATTAAAACAGATTGTAATTGATTGTTTGCCTCGGGAAACATGGAGCGAAAGCCATCCATTGTCAAGAAAAGATCATTTATAGTCACTCATGCCTAGAAAAGCCTTATTACTCGGTTTAAATGCCTTTATAATCCCATTATTGAATTTATTTTGAATTTTTTTTACATTTTTTGATTAAAACATATTGTAATTGATTGTTTGCCTCCGGAAATATGGAGCGAAAGCCATCCATTGTCATGAAAAGATCATTTATAGTCCCTCATGCCTAGCAAAGCCTTATTACTCGGTTTAAATGCCTTTATAATCCCATTATGAAATTTATTTTGAATTTTTTTTACATTTTTTGATTAAAACATATTGTAATTGATTGTTTGCCTCGGGAAACTTGGAGCGAAAGCCACCCATTGTCAAGAAAAGTTCATTTATAGTCACTCATGCCTAGAAAAGCCTTATTACTCGGTTTAAATGCCTTTATAATCCCATTATTGAATTTATTTTGAATTTTTTTTACATTTTTTGATTAAAACATATTGTAATTGATTGTTTGCCTCCGGAAATATGGAGCCAAAGCCATCCATTGTCAAGAAAAGATCATTTATAGTCCCTCATGCCTAGAAAAGGCTTATTACTCGGTTTAAATGCCTTTATAATCCCATTATTGAATTTATTTTGAATTGTTTTTACATTTTTTGATTAAAACAGATTGTAATTGATTGTTTGCCTCGGGAAACATGGAGCGAAAGCCATCCATTGTCCAGAAAAGATCATTTATAGTCACTCATGCCTAGCAAAGCCTTATTACTCGGTTTAAATGCTTTTATAATCCCATTATTGAATTTATTTTGAATTGTTTTTACATTTTATGATTAAAACAGATTGTAATTGATTGTTTACCTCGGGAAACTTGGAGCGAAAGCCATCCATTGTCAAGAAAAGATCATTTGTAGTCACTCATGCTGAGAAAAGCCTTATTACTCGGTTTAAATGCTTTTATAATCCCATTATTTAATTTATTTTGAATTCTTTTTACATTTTTTCATTAAAACAGATTCTAATTGATTGTTTGCCTCGGGAAACTTGGAGCGAAAGCCCTCCATTGTCAAGAAAAGATCATTTGTAGTCACTCATGCTGAGAAAAGCCTTATTACTCGGTTTAAATGCTTTTATAATCCCATTATTGAATTTATTTTGAATTGTTTTTACATTTTTTGATTAAAACAGATTGTAATTGATTGTTTGCCTCGGGAAACATGGAGCGAAAGCCATCCATTGTCATGAAAAGATCATTTATAGTAACTCATGCCTAGAAAAGCCTTATTACTCGGTTTAAATGCCTTTATAATCCCATTATTGAATTTATTTTGAATTTTTTTTACATTTTTTGATTAAAACATATTGTAATTGATTGTTTGCCTCCGGAAACATGGAGCGAAAGCCATCCATTGTCATGAAAAGATCATTTATAGTCCCTCATGCCTAGAAAAGCCTTATTACTCGGTTTAAATGCCTTTATAATCCCATTATTGAATTTATTTTGAATTGTTTTTACATTTTTTATTAAACACAGATTGTAATTGATTGTTTGCCTCCGGAAATATGGAGCGAAAGCCATCCATTGTCATGAAAAGATCATTTATAGTCCCTCATGCCTAGAAAAGCCTTATTACTCGGTTTAAATGCCTTTATAATCCCATTATTGAATTTATTTTGAATTCTTTTTACATTTTTTCATTAAAACAGATTCTAATTGATTGTTTGCCTCCGGAAATATGGAGCGAAAGCCATCCATTGTCATGAAAAGATCATTTATAGTCCCTCACGCCTAGAAAAGCCTTATTACTCGGTTTAAATGCCTTTATAATCCCATTATTGAATTTATTTTGAATTCTTTTTACATTTTTTGATTAAAACAAATTGTAATTGATTGTTTACCTCGGGAAACATGGAGCGAAAGCCATCCATAGTCAAGAAAAGTTCATTTATAGTCACTTATGCCTAGCAAAGCCTTATTACTCGGTTTAAATGATTTTATAATCCCATTATTGAATTTATTTTGAATTGTTTTTACATTTTTTGATTAAAACAGATTGTAATTGATTGTTTGCCGCGGGAAACATGGAGCGAAAGCCATCCATTGTCAAGAAAAGATCATTTATAGTCACTCATGCCTAGAAAAGCCTTATTACTCGGTTTAAATGCCTTTATAATCCCATTATTGAATTTATTTTGAATTGTTTTTACATTTTTTGATTAAAACAGATTGTAATTGATTGTTTGCCTCGGGAAATATGGAGCGAAAGCCATCCATTGTCAAGAAAAGATCATTTATAGCCACTCATGCCTGGACAAGCCATATTACTCGGTTTAAATGCCTTTATAATCCCATTATTGAATGTATTTTGAATTGTTTTTACATTTTTTGATTAAAACAGATTGTAATTGATTGTTTGCCTCGGGAAACATGGAGCGAAAACCATCCATTGTCAAGAAAAGATCATTTATAGTCACTCATGCCTAGAAAAGCCTTATTACTCGGTTTAAATGCCTTTATAATCCCATTATTGAATTTATTTTGAATTTATTTTACATTTTTTGATTAAAACAGATTGTAATTGATTGTTTACCTCGGGAAACATGGAGCGAAAGCCATCCATAGTCAAGAAAAGTTCATTTATAGTCACTTATGCCTAGGAAAGCCTTATTACTCGGTTTAAATGCCTTTATAATCCCATTATGGAATCTATTTTGAATTTTTTTTACATTTTTTGATTAAAACATATTGTAATTGATTGTTTGCCTCAGGAAACTTGGAGCGAAAGCCACCCATTGTCAAGAAAAGTTCATTTATAGTCACTTATGCCTAGCAAAGCCTTATTACTCGGTTTAAATGCCTTTATAATCCCATTATTGAATTTATTTTGAATTCTTTTTACATTTTTTCATTAAAACAGATTCTAATTGATTGTTTGCCTCGGGAAACTTGGAGCGAAAGCCCTCCATTGTCAAGAAAAGGTCATTTGTAGTCACTCATGCTGAGAAAAGCCTTATTACTCGGTTTAAATGCTTTTATAATCCCATTATTGAATTTATTTTGAATTGTTTTTACATTTTTTACTTAAAACATATTGTAATTGATTGTTTGATTCGGGAAATATGGAGCGAAAGCCATCCATTGTCAAGAAAAGATCATTTATAGTCACTCATGCCTAGAAAAGCCTTATTACTCGGTTTAAATGCCTTTATAATCCCATTATTCAATTTATTTTGAATTTTTTTTACATTTTTTGATTAAAACATATTGTAATTGATTGTTTGCCTCCGGAAATATGGAGCGAAAGCCATCCATTGTCATGAAAAGATCATTTATAGTCCCTCATGCCTAGAAAAGCCTTATTACTCGGTTTAAATGCCTTTATAATCCCATTATCAAATTTATTTTGAATTTTTTTTACATTTTTTTATTAAAACAGATTGTAATTGATTGTTTGCCTCGGGAAACATGGAGCGAAAGCCATCCATTGTCAAGAAAAGATCATTTATAGTCACTCATGCCTAGAAAAGCCTTATTACTCGGTTTAAATGCCTTTATAATCCCATTATTGAATTTATTTTGAATTTTTTTTACATTTTTTGATTAAAACATATTGTAATTGATTGTTTGCCTCCGGAAATATGGAGCGAAAGCCATCCATTGTCATGAAAAGATCATTTATAGTCACTCATGCCTAGAAAAGCCTTATTACTTGGTTTAAATGCCTTTATAATCCCATTATTGAATTTATTTTGAATTGTTTTTACATTTTTGATTAAAACAGATTGTAATTGATTGTTTGCCTCGTGAAATATGGAGCGAAAGCCATCCATTGTCAAGAAAAGATCATTTATAGTCCCTCATGCCTAGAAAAGGCTTATTACTCGATTTAAATGCCTTTATAATCCCGTTATTGAATTTATTTTGAATTGTTTTTACATTTTTTGATTAAAACAGATTGTAATTGATTGTTTGCCTCGGGAAACATGGAGCGAAAGCCATCCATTGACCAGAAAAGATCATTTATAGTCACTCATGCCTAGAAAAGCCTTATTACTCGGTTTAAATGCCTTTATAATCCCATTATTGAATTTATTTTGAATTTTTTTTACATTTTTTGATTAAAACATATTGTAATTGATTGTTTGCCTCCGGAAATATGGAGCGAAAGCCATCCATTGTCATGAAAAGATCATTTATAGTCACTCATGCCTAGAAAAGCCTTATTACTCGGTTTAAATGCCTTTATAATCCCATTATTGAATGTATTTTGAATTGTTTTTACATTTTTTTATTAAAACAGATTGTAATTGATTGTTTGCCTCGGGAAACATGGAGCGAAAACCATCCATTGTCAAGAAAAGATCATTTATAGTCACTAATGCCTAGCAAAGCCTTATTACTCGGTTTAAATGCCTTTATAATCCCATTATGGAATTTATTTTGAATTTTTTTTACATTTTTAGATTAAAATATATTGTAATTGATTGTTTGCCTCGGGAAACTTGTAGCGAAAGCCACCCATTGTCAAGAAAAGTTCATTTATAGTCACTTATGCCTAGCAAAGCCTTATTACTCGGTTTAAATGCCTTTCTAATCCCATTATTTAATTTATTTTGAATTCTTTTTACATTTTTTAATTAAAACAGATTCTAATTGATTGTTTGCCTCGGGAAACTTGGAGCGAAAGCCATCCATTGTCAGGAAAAGATCATTTATAGTCACTCATGCCTAGAAAAGCCTTATTACTCGGTTTAAATGCCTTTATAATCCCATTATTGAATTTATTTTGAATTTTTTTTACATTTTTTGATTAAAACATATTGTAATTGATTGTTTGCCTCCGGAAATATGGAGCGAAAGCCATCCATTGTCATGAAAAGATCATTTATAGTCCCTCATGCCTAGAAAAGCCTAATTACTCGGTTTAAATGCATTTATAATCCCATTATAGAATTTATTTTGAATTTTTTTTACATTTTTTGATTAAAACAGATTGTAATTGATTGTTTACCTCGGGAAACATGGAGCGAAAGCCATCCATAGTCAAGAAAAGTTCATTTATAGTCACTTATGCCTAGCAAAGCCTTATTACTCGGTTTAAATGCCTTTATAATCCCATTATGGAATTTATTTTGAATTTTTTTTACATTTTTTGATTAAAACATATTGTAATTGATTGTTTGCCTCGGGAAACTTGGAGCGAAAGCCACCCATTGTCAAGAAAAGTTCATTTATAGTCACTTATGCCTAGCAAAGCCTTATTACTCGGTTTAAATGCCTTTATAATCCCATTATTGAATTTATTTTGAATTTTTTTTACATTTTTTGATTAAAACATATTGTAATTGATTGTTTGCCTCCGGAAATATGGAGCCAAAGCCATCCATTGTCAAGAAAAGATCATTTATAGTCCCTCATGCCTAGAAAAGGCTTATTACTCGGTTTAAATGCCTTTATAATCCCATTATTGAATTTATTTTGAATTGTTTTTACATTTTTTGATTAAAACAGATTGTAATTGATTGTTTGCCTCGGGAAACATGGAGCGAAAGCCATCCATTGTCCAGAAAAGATCATTTATAGTCACTCATGCCTAGAAAAGCCTTATTACTCGGTTTAAATGCTTTTATAATCCCATTATTGAATTTATTTTGAATTGTTTTTACATTTTATGATTAAAACAGATTGTAATTGATTGTTTGCCTCGGGAAACATGGAGCGAAAGCAATCCATTGTCAAGAAAAGATCATTTATAGTCACTCATGCCTAGAAAAGCCTTATTACTCGGTTTAAATGCCTTTATAATCCCATTATTGAATTTATTTTGAATTTTTTTTACATTTTTTGATTAAAACATATTGTAATTGATTGTTTGCCTCCGGAAATATGGAGCGAAAGCCATCCATTCTCATGAAAAGATCATTTATAGTCCCTCATGCCTAGAAAAGCCTTATTACTCGGTTTAAATGCCTTTATAATCCCATTATCAAATTTATTTTGAATTTTTTTTACATTTTTTGATTAAAACAGATTGTAATTGATTGTTTGCCTCGGGAAACATGGAGCGAAGGCCATCCATTGTCAAGAAAAGATCATTTATAGTCACTCATGCCTAGAAAAGCCTTATTACTCGGTTTAAATACCTTTATAATCCCATTATTGAATTTATTTTGAATTGTTTTTACATTTTTTGATTAAAACAGATTGAAATTGATTGTTTGCCTCGGGAAACATGGAGCGAAAGCCATCCATTGTCAAGAAAAGATCATTTAAAGTCACTCATGCCTAGAAAAGCCTTATTACTCGGTTTAAATGCCTTTATAATCCCATTATCAAATTTATTTTGAATTTTTTTTACATTTTTTGATTAAAACAGATTGTAATTGATTGTTTGCCTCGGGAAACATGGAGCGAAAGCCATCCATTGTCAAGAAAAGATCATTTATAGTCACTCATGCCTAGAAAAGCCTTATTACTCGGTTTAAATGCCTTTATAATCCCATTATTGAATTTATTTTGAATTGTTTTTACATTTTTTGATTAAAATAGATTGTAATTGATTGTTTGCCTCGGGAAACATGGAGCGAAAGCCATCCATTGTCAAGAAAAGATCATTTATAGTCACTCATGCCTAGAAAAGCCTTATTACTCGGTTTAAATGCCTTTATAATCCCATTATTGAATTTATTTTGAATTGTTTTTACATTTTTGATTAAAACAGATTGTAATTGATTGTTTGCCTCGTGAAATATGGAGCGAAAGCCATCCATTGTCAAGAAAAGATCATTTATAGTCCCTCATGCCTAGAAAAGGCTTATTACTCGATTTAAATGCCTTTATAATCCCATTATTGAATTTATTTTGAATTGTTTTTACATTTTTTGATTAAAACAGATTGTAATTGATTGTTTGCCTCGGGAAACATGGAGCGAAAGCCATCCATTGTCAAGAAAAGATCATTTAAAGTCACTCATGCCTAGAAAAGCCTTATTACTCGGTTTAAATGCCTTTATAATCCCATTATGGAATTTATTTTGAATTTTTTTTACATTTTTTGATTAAAACATATTGTAATTGATTGTTTGCCTCGGGAAACTTGGAGCGAAAGCCACCCATTGTCAAGAAAAGTTCATTTATAGTCACTTATGCCAAGCAAAGCCTTATTACTCGGTTTAAATGCCTTTATAATCCCATTATTGAATTTATTTTGAATTGTTTTTACATTTTTTCATTAAAACAGATTCTAATTGATTGTTTGCCTCGGGAAACTTGGAGCGAAAGCCATCCATAGTCAAGAAAAGTTCATTTATAGTCACTTATGCCTAGCAAAGCCTTATTACTCGGTTTAAATGCCTTTATAATCCCATTATGGAATTTATTTTGAATTTTTTTTACATTTTTTGATTAAAACATATTGTAATTGATTGTTTGCCTCGGGAAACTTGGAGCGAAAGCCACCCATTGTCAAGAAAAGTTCATTTATAGTCACTTATGCCTAACAAAGCCTTATTACTCGGTTTAAATGCCTTTATAATCCCATTATTGAATTTATTTTGAATTCTTTTTACATTTTTTCATTAAAACAGATTCTAATTGATTGTTTGCCTCGGGAAACTTGGAGCGAAAGCCCTCCATTGTCAAGAAAAGATCATTTGTAGTCACTCATGCTGAGAAAAGCCTTATTACTCGGTTTAAATGCTTTTATAATCCCATTATTGAATTTATTTTGAATTGTTTTTACATTTTTTGATTAAAACAGATTGTAATTGATTGTTTGCCTCGGGAAACATGGAGCGAAAGCCATCCATTGTCAAGAAAAGATCATTTATAGTCACTCATGCCTAGAAAAGCCTTATTACTCGGTTTAAATGCCTTTATAATCCCATTATTGAATTTATTTTGAATTTTTTTTACATTTTTTGATTAAAACAGATTGTAATTGATTGTTTGCCTCGGGAAACATGGAGCGAAAGCCATCCATTGTCAAGAAAAGATCATTTATAGTCACTCATGCCTAGAAAAGCCTTATTACTCGGTTTAAATGCCTTTATAATCCCATTATTGAATTTATTTCGAATTTTTTTTACATTTTTTGATTAAAACAGACTGTAATTGATTGTTTGCCTCGGGAAACATGGAGCGAAAGCCATCCATTGTCAAGAAAAGATCATTTATAGTCACTCATGCCTAGAAAAGCCTTATTACTCGGTTTAAATGCCTTTATAATCCCATTATTGAATTTATTTTGAATTTTTTTTACATTTTTTGATTAAAACATATTGTAATTGATTGTTTGCCTCCGGAAATATGGAGCGAAAGCCATCCATTGTCATGAAAAGATCATTTATAGTCCCTCATGCCTAGCAAAGCCTTATTACTCGGTTTAAATGCCTTTATAATCCCATTATGGAATTTATTTTGAATTTTTTTTACATTTTTTGATTAAAACATATTGTAATTGATTGTTTGCCTCGGGAAACTTGGAGCGAAAGCCACCCATTGTCAAGAAAAGTTCATTTATAGTCACTCATGCCTAGAAAAGCCTTATTACTCGGTTTAAATGCCTTTATAATCCCATTATTGAATTTATTTTGAATTTTTTTTACATTTTTTGATTAAAACATATTGTAATTGATTGTTTGCCTCCGGAAATATGGAGCCAAAGCCATCCATTGTCAAGAAAAGATCATTTATAGTCCCTCATGCCTAGAAAAGGCTTATTACTCGGTTTAAATGCCTTTATAATCCCATTATTGAATTTATTTTGAATTGTTTTTACATTTTTTGATTAAAACAGATTGTAATTGATTGTTTGCCTCGGGAAACTTGGAGCGAAAGCCATCCATTGTCAAGAAAAGATCATTTGTAGTCACTCATGCTGAGAAAAGCCTTATTACTCGGTTTAAATGCTTTTATAATCCCATTATTTAATTTATTTTGAATTCTTTTTACATTTTTTCATTAAAACAGATTCTAATTGATTGTTTGCCTCGGGAAACTTGGAGCGAAAGCCCTCCATTGTCAAGAAAAGATCATTTGTAGTCACTCATGCTGAGAAAAGCCTTATTACTCGGTTTAAATGCTTTTATAATCCCATTATTGAATTTATTTTGAATTGTTTTTACATTTTTTGATTAAAACAGATTGTAATTGATTGTTTGCCTCGGGAAACATGGAGCGAAAGCCATCCATTGTCATGAAAAGATCATTTATAGTAACTCATGCCTAGAAAAGCCTTATTACTCGGTTTAAATGCCTTTATAATCCCATTATTGAATTTATTTTGAATTTTTTTTACATTTTTTGATTAAAACATATTGTAATTGATTGTTTGCCTCCGGAAATATGGAGCGAAAGCCATCCATTGTCATGAAAAGATCATTTATAGTCCCTCATGCCTAGAAAAGCCTTATTACTCGGTTTAAATGCCTTTATAATCCCATTATGGAATTTATTTTGAATTGTTTTTACATTTTTTATTAAACACAGATTGTAATTGATTGTTTGCCTCCGGAAATATGGAGCGAAAGCCATCCATTGTCATGAAAAGATCATTTATAGTCCCTCATGCCTAGAAAAGCCTTATTACTCGGTTTAAATGCCTTTATAATCCCATTATTGAATTTATTTTGAATTCTTTTTACATTTTTTCATTAAAACAGATTCTAATTGATTGTTTGCCTCCGGAAATATGGAGCGAAAGCCATCCATTGTCATGAAAAGATCATTTATAGTCCCTCACGCCTAGAAAAGCCTTATTACTCGGTTTAAATGCCTTTATAATCCCATTATTGAATTTATTTTGAATTCTTTTTACATTTTTTGATTAAAACAAATTGTAATTGATTGTTTACCTCGGGAAACATGGAGCGAAAGCCATCCATAGTCAAGAAAAGTTCATTTATAGTCACTTATGCCTAGCAAAGCCTTATTACTCGGTTTAAATGATTTTATAATCCCATTATTGAATTTATTTTGAATTGTTTTTACATTTTTTGATTAAAACAGATTGTAATTGATTGTTTGCCGCGGGAAACATGGAGCGAAAGCCATCCATTGTCAAGAAAAGACCATTTATAGTCACTCATGCCTAGAAAAGCCTTATTACTCGGTTTAAATGCCTTTATAATCCCATTATTGAATTTATTTTGAATTGTTTTTACATTTTTTGATTAAAACAGATTGTAATTGATTGTTTGCTTCGGGAAATATGGAGCGAAAGCCATCCATTGTCAAGAAAAGATCATTTATAGCCACTCATGCCTGGAAAAGCCATATTACTCGGTTTAAATGCCTTTATAATCCCATTATTGAATGTATTTTGAATTGTTTTTACATTTTTTGATTAAAACAGATTGTAATTGATTGTTTGCCTCGGGAAACATGGAGCGAAAACCATCCATTGTCAAGAAAAGATCATTTATAGTCGCTCATGCCTAGAAAAGCCTTATTACTCGGTTTAAATGCCTTTATAATCCCATTATTGAATTTATTTTGAATTTATTTTACATTTTTTGATTAAAACAGATTGTAATTGATTGTTTACCTCGGGAAACATGGAGCGAAAGCCATCCATAGTCAAGAAAAGTTCATTTATAGTCACTTATGCCTAGGAAAGCCTTATTACTCGGTTTAAATGCCTTTATAATCCCATTATGGAATCTATTTTGAATTTTTTTTACATTTTTTGATTAAAACATATTGTAATTGATTGTTTGCCTCAGGAAACTTGGAGCGAAAGCCACCCATTGTCAAGAAAAGTTCATTTATAGTCACTTATGCCTAGCAAAGCCTTATTACTCGGTTTAAATGCCTTTATAATCCCATTATTGAATTTATTTTGAATTCTTTTTACATTTTTTCATTAAAACAGATTCTAATTGATTGTTTGCCTCGGGAAACTTGGAGCGAAAGCCCTCCATTGTCAAGAAAAGATCATTTCTAGTCACTCATGCTGAGAAAAGCCTTATTACTCGGTTTAAATGCTTTTATAATCCCATTATTGAATTTATTTTGAATTGTTTTTACATTTTTTACTTAAAACATATTGTAATTGATTGTTTGATTCGGGAAATATGGAGCGAAAGCCATCCATTGTCAAGAAAAGATCATTTATAGTCACTCATGCCTAGAAAAGCCTTATTACTCGGTTTAAATGCCTTTATAATCCCATTATTCAATTTATTTTGAATTTTTTTTACATTTTTTGATTAAAACATATTGTAATTGATTGTTTGCCTCCGGAAATATGGAGCGAAAGCCATCCATTGTCATGAAAAGATCATTTATAGTCCCTCATGCCTAGAAAAGCCTTATTACTCGGTTTAAATGCCTTTATAATCCCATTATCAAATTTATTTTGAATTTTTTTTACATTTTTTTATTAAAACAGATTGTAATTGATTGTTTGCCTCGGGAAACATGGAGCGAAAGCCATCCATTGTCAAGAAAAGATCATTTATAGTCACTCATGCCTAGAAAAGCCTTATTACTCGGTTTAAATGCCTTTATAATCCCATTATTGAATTTATTTTGAATTTTTTTTACATTTTTTGATTAAAACATATTGTAATTGATTGTTTGCCTCCGGAAATATGGAGCGAAAGCCATCCATTGTCATGAAAAGATCATTTATAGTCACTCATGCCTAGAAAAGCCTTATTACTTGGTTTAAATGCCTTTATAATCCCATTATTGAATTTATTTTGAATTGTTTTTACATTTTTGATTAAAACAGATTGTAATTGATTGTTTGCCTCGTGAAATATGGAGCGAAAGCCATCCATTGTCAAGAAAAGATCATTTATAGTCCCTCATGCCTAGAAAAGGCTTATTACTCGATATAAATGCCTTTATAATCCCGTTATTGAATTTATTTTGAATTGTTTTTACATTTTTTGATTCAAACAGATTGTAATTGATTGTTTGCCTCGGGAAACATGGAGCGAAAGCCATCCATTGTCCAGAAAAGATCATTTATAGTCACTCATGCCTAGAAAAGCCTTATTACTCGGTTTAAATGCTTTTATAATCCCATTATTGAATTTATTTTGAATTGTTTTTACATTTTATGATTAAAACAGATTGTAATTGATTGTTTGCCTCGGGAAACATGGAGCGAAAGCAATCCATTGTCAAGAAAAGATCATTTATAGTCACTCATGCCTAGAAAAGCCTTATTACTCGGTTTAAATGCCTTTATAATCCCATTATTGAATTTATTTTGAATTTTTTTTACATTTTTTGATTAAAACATATTGTAATTGATTGTTTGCCTCCGGAAATATGGAGCGAAAGCCATCCATTGTCATGAAAAGATCATTTATAGTCCCTCATGCCTAGAAAAGCCTTATTACTCGGTTTAAATGCCTTTATAATCCCATTATCAAATTTATTTTGAATTTTTTTTACATTTTTTGATTAAAACAGATTGTAATTGATTGTTTGCCTCGGGAAACATGGAGCGAAAGCCATCCATTGTCAAGAAAAGATCATTTATAGTCACTCATGCCTAGAAAAGCCTTATTACTCGGTTTAAATACCTTTATAATCCCATTATTGAATTTATTTTGAATTGTTTTTACATTTTTTGATTAAAACAGATTGTAATTGATTGTTTGCCTCGGGAAACATGGAGCGAAAGCCATCCATTGTCCAGAAAAGATCATTTATAGTCACTCATGCCTAGAAAAGCCTTATTACTCGGTTTAAATGCTTTTATAATCCGATTATTGAATTTATTTTGAATTGTTTTTACATTTTATGATTAAAACAGATTGTAATTGATTGTTTGCCTCGGGAAACATGGAGCGAAAGCAATCCATTGTCAAGAAAAGATCATTTATAGTCACTCATGCCTAGAAAAGCCTTATTACTCGGTTTAAATGCCTTTATAATCCCATTATTGAATTTATTTTGAATTTTTTTTACATTTTTTGATTAAAACATATTGTAATTGATTGTTTGCCTCCGGAAATATGGAGCCAAAGCCATCCATTGTCAAGAAAAGATCATTTATAGTCCCTCATGCCTAGAAAAGGCTTATTACTCGGTTTAAATGCCTTTATAATCCCATTATTGAATTTATTTTGAATTGTTTTTACATTTTTTGATTAAAACAGATTGTAATTGATTGTTTGCCTCGGGAAACATGGAGCGAAAGCCATCCATTGTCCAGAAAAGATCATTTATAGTCACTCATGCCTAGCAAAGCCTTATTACTCGGTTTAAATGCTTTTATAATCCCATTATTGAATTTATTTTGAATTGTTTTTACATTTTATGATTAAAACAGATTGTAATTGATTGTTTGCCTCGGGAAACATGGAGCGAAAGCCATCCATTGTCAAGAAAAGATCATTTATAGTCCCTCATGCCTAGAAAAGCCTTATTACTCGGTTTAAATGCCTTTATAATCCCATTATAAAATTTATTTTGAATTTTTTTTACATTTTTTGATTCAAACAGATTGTAATTGATTGTTTGCCTCGGGAAACATGGAGCGAAAGCCATCCATTGTCAAGAAAAGATCATTTATAGTCACTCATGCCTAGAAAAGCCTTATTACTCGGTTTAAATGCCTTTATAATCCCATTATTGAATTTATTTTGAATTTTTTTTACATTTTTTGATTAAAACATATTGTAATTGATTGTTTGCCTCCGGAAATATGGAGCGAAAGCCATCCATTGTCATGAAAAGATCATTTATAGTCCCTCATGCCTAGCAAAGCCTTATTACTCGGTTTAAATGCCTTTATAATCCCATTATGGAATTTATTTTGAATTTTTTTTACATTTTTTGATTAAAACATATTGTAATTGATTGTTTGCCTCGGGAAACTTGGAGCGAAAGCCACCCATTGTCAAGAAAAGTTCATTTATAGTCACTCATGCCTAGAAAAGCCTTATTACTCGGTTTAAATGCCTTTATAATCCCATTATTGAATTTATTTTGAATTTTTTTTACATTTTTTGATTAAAACAGATTGTAATTGATTGTTTGCCTCGGGAAACATGGAGCGAAAGCCATCCATTGTCAAGAAAAGATCATTTATAGTCACTCATGCCTAGAAAAGCCTTATTACTCGGTTTAAATGCCTTTATAATCCCATTATTGAATTTATTTTGAATTTTTTTTACATTTTTTGATTAAAACATATTGTAATTGATTGTTTGCCTCCGGAAATATGGAGCGAAAGCCATCCATTGTCATGAAAAGATCATTTATAGTCCCTCATGCCTAGAAAAGCCTTATTACTCGGTTTAAATGCCTTTATAATCCCATTATCAAATTTATTTTGAATTTTTTTTACATTTTTTGATTAAAACAGATTGTAATTGATTGTTTGCCTCGGGAAACATGGAGCGAAGGCCATCCATTGTCAAGAAAAGATCATTTATAGTCACTCATGCCTAGAAAAGCCTTATTACTCGGTTTAAATACCTTTATAATCCCATTATTGAATTTATTTTGAATTGTTTTTACATTTTTTGATTAAAACAGATTGTAATTGATTGTTTGCCTCGGGAAACATGGAGCGAAAGCCATCCATTGTCAAGAAAAGATCATTTAAAGTCACTCACGCCTAGAAAAGCCTTATTACTCGGTTTAAATGCCTTTATAATCCCATTATCAAATTTATTTTGAATTTTTTTTACATTTTTTGATTAAAACAGATTGTAATTGATTGTTTGCCTTGGGAAACATGGAGCGAAAGCCATCCATTGTCAAGAAAAGATCATTTATAGTCACTCATGCCTAGAAAAGCCTTATTACTCGGTTTAAATGACTTTATAATCCCATTATTGAATTTATTTTGAATTGTTTTTACATTTTTTGATTAAAACAGATTGTAATTGATTGTTTGCCTCGGGAAACATGGAGCGAAAGCCATCCATTGTCAAGAAAAGATCATTTATAGTCACTCATGCCTAGAAAAGCCTTATTACTCGGTTTAAATGCCTTTATAATCCCATTATTGAATTTATTTTGAATTATTTTTACATTTTTGATTAAAACAGATTGTAATTGATTGTTTGCCTCGTGAAATATGGAGCGAAAGCCATCCATTGTCAAGAAAAGATCATTTATAGTCCCTCATGCCTAGAAAAGGCTTATTACTCGATTTAAATGCCTTTATAATCCCATTATTGAATTTATTTTGAATTGTTTTTACATTTTTTGATTCAAACAGATTGTAATTGATTGTTTGCCTCGGGAAACATGGAGCGAAAGCCATCCATTGTCAAGAAAAGATCATTTATAGTCACTCATGCCTAGAAAAGCCTTATTACTCGGTTTAAATGCCTTTATAATCCCATTATTGAATTTATTTTGAATTTTTTTTACATTTTTTGATTAAAACATATTGTAATTGATTGTTTGCCTCCGAAAATATGGAGCGAAAGCCATCCATTGTCATGAAAAGATCATTTATAGTCCCTCATGCCTAGCAAAGCCTTATTACTCGGTTTAAATGCCTTTATAATCCCATTATGGAATTTATTTTGAATTTTTTTTACATTTTTTGATTAAAACATATTGTAATTGATTGTTTGCCTCGGGAAACTTGGAGCGAAAGCCACCCATTGTCAAGAAAAGTTCATTTATAGTCACTTATGCCTAGCAAAGCCTTATTACTCGGTTTAAATGCCTTTATAATCCCATTATGGAATTTATTTTGAATTTTTTTTACATTTTTTGATTAAAACATATTGTAATTGATTGTTTGCGTCGGGAAACTTGGAGCGAAAGCCACCCATTGTCAAGAAAAGTTCATTTATAGTCACTTATGCCTAACAAAGCCTTATTACTCGGTTTAAATGCCTTTATAATCCCATTATTGAATTTATTTTGAATTCTTTTTACATTTTTTCATTAAAACAGATTCTAATTGATTGTTTGCCTCGGGAAACTTGGAGCGAAAGCCCTCCATTGTCAAGAAAAGATCATTTGTAGTCACTCATGCTGAGAAAAGCCTTATTACTCGGTTTAAATTCTTTTATAATCCCATTATTGAATTTATTTTGAATTGTTTTTACATTTTTTGATTAAAACAGATTGTAATTGATTGTTTGCCTCGGGAAACATGGAGCGAAAGCCATCCATTGTCAAGAAAAGATCATTTATAGTCACTCATGCCTAGAAAAGCCTTATTACTCGGTTTAAATGCCTTTATAATCCCATTATTGAATTTATTTTGAATTTTTTTTACATTTTTTGATTAAAACAGATTGTAATTGATTGTTTGCCTCGGGAAACATGGAGCGAAAGCCATCCATTGTCAAGAAAAGATCATTTATAGTCACTCATGCCTAGAAAAGCCTTATTACTCGGTTTAAATGCTTTTATAATCCCATTATTGAATTTATTTTGAATTGTTTTTACATTTTTTGATTAAAACAGATTGTAATTGATTGTTTGCCTCGGGAAACATGGAGCGAAAGCCATCCATTGTCAAGAAAAGATTATTTATAGTCACTCATGCCTAGAAAAGCCTTATTACTCGGTTTAAATGCCTTTATAATCCCATTATTCAATTTATTTTGAATTTTTTTTACATTTTTTGATTAAAACATATTGTAATTGATTGTTTGCCTCCGGAAATATGGAGCGAAAGCCATCCATTGTCATGAAAAGATCATTTATAGTCCCTCATGCCTAGAAAAGCCTTATTACTCGGTTTAAATGCCTTTATAATCCCATTATCAAATTTATTTTGAATTTTTTTTACATTTTTTTATTAAAACAGATTGTAATTGATTGTTTGCCTCGGGAAACATGGAGCGAAAGCCATCCATTGTCAAGAAAAGATCATTTATAGTCACTCATGCCTAGAAAAGCCTTATTACTCGGTTTAAATGCCTTTATAATCCCATTATTGAATTTATTTTGAATTTTTTTTACATTTTTTGATTAAAACATATTGTAATTGATTGTTTGCCTCCGGAAATATGGAGCGAAAGCCATCCATTGTCATGAAAAGATCATTTATAGTCACTCATGCCTAGAAAAGCCTTATTACTTGGTTTAAATGCCTTTATAATCCCATTATTGAATTTATTTTGAATTGTTTTTACATTTTTGATTAAAACAGATTGTAATTGATTGTTTGCCTCGTGAAATATGGAGCGAAAGCCATCCATTGTCAAGAAAAGATCATTTATAGTCCCTCATGCCTAGAAAAGGCTTATTACTCGATATAAATGCCTTTATAATCCCGTTATTGAATTTATTTTGAATTGTTTTTACATTTTTTGATTCAAACAGATTGTAATTGATTGTTTGCCTCGGGAAACATGGAGCGAAAGCCATCCATTGTCCAGAAAAGATCATTTATAGTCACTCATGCCTAGAAAAGCCTTATTACTCGGTTTAAATGCTTTTATAATCCCATTATTGAATTTATTTTGAATTGTTTTTACATTTTATGATTAAAACAGATTGTAATTGATTGTTTGCCTCGGGAAACATGGAGCGAAAGCAATCCATTGTCAAGAAAAGATCATTTATAGTCACTCATGCCTAGAAAAGCCTTATTACTCGGTTTAAATGCCTTTATAATCCCATTATTGAATTTATTTTGAATTTTTTTTACATTTTTTGATTAAAACATATTGTAATTGATTGTTTGCCTCCGGAAATATGGAGCGAAAGCCATCCATTGTCATGAAAAGATCATTTATAGTCCCTCATGCCTAGAAAAGCCTTATTACTCGGTTTAAATGCCTTTATAATCCCATTATCAAATTTATTTTGAATTTTTTTTACATTTTTTGATTAAAACAGATTGTAATTGATTGTTTGCCTCGGGAAACATGGAGCGAAAGCCATCCATTGTCAAGAAAAGATCATTTATAGTCACTCATGCCTAGAAAAGCCTTATTACTCGGTTTAAATACCTTTATAATCCCATTATTGAATTTATTTTGAATTGTTTTTACATTTTTTGATTAAAACAGATTGTAATTGATTGTTTGCCTCGGGAAACATGGAGCGAAAGCCATCCATTGTCCAGAAAAGATCATTTATAGTCACTCATGCCTAGAAAAGCCTTATTACTCGGTTTAAATGCTTTTATAATCCGATTATTGAATTTATTTTGAATTGTTTTTACATTTTATGATTAAAACAGATTGTAATTGATTGTTTGCCTCGGGAAACATGGAGCGAAAGCAATCCATTGTCAAGAAAAGATCATTTATAGTCACTCATGCCTAGAAAAGCCTTATTACTCGGTTTAAATGCCTTTATAATCCCATTATTGAATTTATTTTGAATTTTTTTTACATTTTTTGATTAAAACATATTGTAATTGATTGTTTGCCTCCGGAAATATGGAGCCAAAGCCATCCATTGTCAAGAAAAGATCATTTATAGTCCCTCATGCCTAGAAAAGGCTTATTACTCGGTTTAAATGCCTTTATAATCCCATTATTGAATTTATTTTGAATTGTTTTTACATTTTTTGATTAAAACAGATTGTAATTGATTGTTTGCCTCGGGAAACATGGAGCGAAAGCCATCCATTGTCCAGAAAAGATCATTTATAGTCACTCATGCCTAGCAAAGCCTTATTACTCGGTTTAAATGCTTTTATAATCCCATTATTGAATTTATTTTGAATTGTTTTTACATTTTATGATTAAAACAGATTGTAATTGATTGTTTGCCTCGGGAAACATGGAGCGAAAGCCATCCATTGTCAAGAAAAGATCATTTATAGTCCCTCATGCCTAGAAAAGCCTTATTACTCGGTTTAAATGCCTTTATAATCCCATTATAAAATTTATTTTGAATTTTTTTTACATTTTTTGATTCAAACAGATTGTAATTGATTGTTTGCCTCGGGAAACATGGAGCGAAAGCCATCCATTGTCAAGAAAAGATCATTTATAGTCACTCATGCCTAGAAAAGCCTTATTACTCGGTTTAAATGCCTTTATAATCCCATTATTGAATTTATTTTGAATTTTTTTTACATTTTTTGATTAAAACATATTGTAATTGATTGTTTGCCTCCGGAAATATGGAGCGAAAGCCATCCATTGTCATGAAAAGATCATTTATAGTCCCTCATGCCTAGCAAAGCCTTATTACTCGGTTTAAATGCCTTTATAATCCCATTATGGAATTTATTTTGAATTTTTTTTACATTTTTTGATTAAAACATATTGTAATTGATTGTTTGCCTCGGGAAACTTGGAGCGAAAGCCACCCATTGTCAAGAAAAGTTCATTTATAGTCACTCATGCCTAGAAAAGCCTTATTACTCGGTTTAAATGCCTTTATAATCCCATTATTGAATTTATTTTGAATTTTTTTTACATTTTTTGATTAAAACAGATTGTAATTGATTGTTTGCCTCGGGAAACATGGAGCGAAAGCCATCCATTGTCAAGAAAAGATCATTTATAGTCACTCATGCCTAGAAAAGCCTTATTACTCGGTTTAAATGCCTTTATAATCCCATTATTGAATTTATTTTGAATTTTTTTTACATTTTTTGATTAAAACATATTGTAATTGATTGTTTGCCTCCGGAAATATGGAGCGAAAGCCATCCATTGTCATGAAAAGATCATTTATAGTCCCTCATGCCTAGAAAAGCCTTATTACTCGGTTTAAATGCCTTTATAATCCCATTATCAAATTTATTTTGAATTTTTTTTACATTTTTTGATTAAAACAGATTGTAATTGATTGTTTGCCTCGGGAAACATGGAGCGAAGGCCATCCATTGTCAAGAAAAGATCATTTATAGTCACTCATGCCTAGAAAAGCCTTATTACTCGGTTTAAATACCTTTATAATCCCATTATTGAATTTATTTTGAATTGTTTTTACATTTTTTGATTAAAACAGATTGTAATTGATTGTTTGCCTCGGGAAACATGGAGCGAAAGCCATCCATTGTCAAGAAAAGATCATTTAAAGTCACTCACGCCTAGAAAAGCCTTATTACTCGGTTTAAATGCCTTTATAATCCCATTATCAAATTTATTTTGAATTTTTTTTACATTTTTTGATTAAAACAGATTGTAATTGATTGTTTGCCTTGGGAAACATGGAGCGAAAGCCATCCATTGTCAAGAAAAGATCATTTATAGTCACTCATGCCTAGAAAAGCCTTATTACTCGGTTTAAATGACTTTATAATCCCATTATTGAATTTATTTTGAATTGTTTTTACATTTTTTGATTAAAACAGATTGTAATTGATTGTTTGCCTCGGGAAACATGGAGCGAAAGCCATCCATTGTCAAGAAAAGATCATTTATAGTCACTCATGCCTAGAAAAGCCTTATTACTCGGTTTAAATGCCTTTATAATCCCATTATTGAATTTATTTTGAATTATTTTTACATTTTTGATTAAAACAGATTGTAATTGATTGTTTGCCTCGTGAAATATGGAGCGAAAGCCATCCATTGTCAAGAAAAGATCATTTATAGTCCCTCATGCCTAGAAAAGGCTTATTACTCGATTTAAATGCCTTTATAATCCCATTATTGAATTTATTTTGAATTGTTTTTACATTTTTTGATTCAAACAGATTGTAATTGATTGTTTGCCTCGGGAAACATGGAGCGAAAGCCATCCATTGTCAAGAAAAGATCATTTATAGTCACTCATGCCTAGAAAAGCCTTATTACTCGGTTTAAATGCCTTTATAATCCCATTATTGAATTTATTTTGAATTTTTTTTACATTTTTTGATTAAAACATATTGTAATTGATTGTTTGCCTCCGAAAATATGGAGCGAAAGCCATCCATTGTCATGAAAAGATCATTTATAGTCCCTCATGCCTAGCAAAGCCTTATTACTCGGTTTAAATGCCTTTATAATCCCATTATGGAATTTATTTTGAATTTTTTTTACATTTTTTGATTAAAACATATTGTAATTGATTGTTTGCCTCGGGAAACTTGGAGCGAAAGCCACCCATTGTCAAGAAAAGTTCATTTATAGTCACTTATGCCTAGCAAAGCCTTATTACTCGGTTTAAATGCCTTTATAATCCCATTATGGAATTTATTTTGAATTTTTTTTACATTTTTTGATTAAAACATATTGTAATTGATTGTTTGCGTCGGGAAACTTGGAGCGAAAGCCACCCATTGTCAAGAAAAGTTCATTTATAGTCACTTATGCCTAACAAAGCCTTATTACTCGGTTTAAATGCCTTTATAATCCCATTATTGAATTTATTTTGAATTCTTTTTACATTTTTTCATTAAAACAGATTCTAATTGATTGTTTGCCTCGGGAAACTTGGAGCGAAAGCCCTCCATTGTCAAGAAAAGATCATTTGTAGTCACTCATGCTGAGAAAAGCCTTATTACTCGGTTTAAATTCTTTTATAATCCCATTATTGAATTTATTTTGAATTGTTTTTACATTTTTTGATTAAAACAGATTGTAATTGATTGTTTGCCTCGGGAAACATGGAGCGAAAGCCATCCATTGTCAAGAAAAGATCATTTATAGTCACTCATGCCTAGAAAAGCCTTATTACTCGGTTTAAATGCCTTTATAATCCCATTATTGAATTTATTTTGAATTTTTTTTACATTTTTTGATTAAAACAGATTGTAATTGATTGTTTGCCTCGGGAAACATGGAGCGAAAGCCATCCATTGTCAAGAAAAGATCATTTATAGTCACTCATGCCTAGAAAAGCCTTATTACTCGGTTTAAATGCCTTTATAATCCCATTATTGAATTTATTTTGAATTTTTTTTACATTTTTTGATTAAAACAGATTGTAATTGATTGTTTGCCTCGGGAAACATGGAGCAAAACCCATCCATTGTCAAGAATAGATCATTTATAGTCACTCATACCTAGAAAAGCCTTATTACTTAGTTTAAATGCCTTTATAATCCCATTATTGAATTTATTTTGAATTTTTTTTTCATTTTTTGATTAAAACATATTGTAATTGATTGTTTGCCTCCGGAAATATGGAGCGAAAGCCATCCATTGTCATGAAAAGATCATTTATAGTCCCTCATGCCTAGCAAAGCCTTATTACTCGGTTTAAATGCCTTTATAATCCCATTATGGAATTTATTTTGAATTTTTTTTACATTTTTTGATTAAAACATATTGTAATTGATTGTTTGCCTCGGGAAACTTGGAGCGAAAGCCACCCATTGTCAAGAAAAGTTCATTTATAGTCACTCATGCCTAGAAAAGCCTTATTACTCGGTTTAAATGCCTTTATAATCCCATTATTGAATTTATTTTGAATTTTTTTTACATTTTTTGATTAAAACATATTGTAATTGATTGTTTGCCTCCGGAAATATGGAGCCAAAGCCATCCATTGTCAAGAAAAGATCATTTATAGTCCCTCATGCCTAGAAAAGGCTTATTACTCGGTTTAAATGCCTTTATAATCCCATTATTGAATTTATTTTGAATTGTTTTTACATTTTTTGATTAAAACAGATTGTAATTGATTGTTTGCCTCGGGAAACATGGAGCGAAAGCCATCCATTGTCAAGAAAAGATCATTTATAGTCACTCATGCCTAGAAAAGCCTTATTACTCGGTTTAAATGCCTTTATAATCCCATTATTGAATTTATTTTGAATTTTTTTTACATTTTTTGATTAAAACAGATTGTAATTGATTGTTTGCCTCGGGAAACATGGAGCGAAAGCCATCCATTGTCAAGAAAAGATCATTTATAGTCACTCATGCCTAGAAAAGCCTTATTACTCGGTTTAAATGCCTTTATAATCCCATTATTGAATTTATTTTGAATTTTTTTTACATTTTTTGATTAAAACATATTGTAATTGATTGTTTGCCTCCGGAAATATGGAGCGAAAGCCATCCATTGTCATGAAAAGATCATTTATAGTCCCTCATGCCTAGCAAAGCCTTATTACTCGGTTTAAATGCCTTTATAATCCCATTATGGAATTTATTTTGAATTTTTTTTACATTTTTTGATTAAAACATATTGTAATTGATTGTTTGCCTCGGGAAACTTGGAGCGAAAGCCACCCATTGTCAAGAAAAGTTCATTTATAGTCACTCATGCCTAGAAAAGCCTTATTACTCGGTTTAAATGCCTTTATAATCCCATTATTGAATTTATTTTGAATTTTTTTTACATTTTTTGATTAAAACATATTGTAATTGATTGTTTGCCTCCGGAAATATGGAGCCAAAGCCATCCATTGTCAAGAAAAGATCATTTATAGTCCCTCATGCCTAGAAAAGGCTTATTACTCGGTTTAAATGCCTTTATAATCCCATTATTGAATTTATTTTGAATTGTTTTTACATTTTTTGATTAAAACAGATTGTAATTGATTGTTTGCCTCGGGAAACATGGAGCGAAAGCCATCCATTGTCCAGAAAAGATCATTTATAGTCACTCATGCCTAGCAAAGCCTTATTACTCGGTTTAAATGCTTTTATAATCCCATTATTGAATTTATTTTGAATTGTTTTTACATTTTATGATTAAAACAGATTGTAATTGATTGTTTGCCTCGGGAAACATGGAGCGAAAGCCATCCATTGTCAAGAAAAGATCATTTATAGTCCCTCATGCCTAGAAAAGCCTTATTACTCGGTTTAAATGCCTTTATAATCCCATTATAAAATTTATTTTGAATTTTTTTTACATTTTTTGATTCAAACAGATTGTAATTGATTGTTTGCCTCGGGAAACATGGAGCGAAAGCCATCCATTGTCAAGAAAAGATCATTTATAGTCACTCATGCCTAGAAAAGCCTTATTACTCGGTTTAAATGCCTTTATAATCCCATTATTGAATTTATTTTGAATTTTTTTTACATTTTTTGATTAAAACATATTGTAATTGATTGTTTGCCTCCGGAAATATGGAGCGAAAGCCATCCATTGTCATGAAAAGATCATTTATAGTCCCTCATGCCTAGCAAAGCCTTATTACTCGGTTTAAATGCCTTTATAATCCCATTATGGAATTTATTTTGAATTTTTTTTACATTTTTTGATTAAAACATATTGTAATTGATTGTTTGCCTCGGGAAACTTGGAGCGAAAGCCACCCATTGTCAAGAAAAGTTCATTTATAGTCACTCATGCCTAGAAAAGCCTTATTACTCGGTTTAAATGCCTTTATAATCCCATTATTGAATTTATTTTGAATTTTTTTTACATTTTTTGATTAAAACAGATTGTAATTGATTGTTTGCCTCGGGAAACATGGAGCGAAAGCCATCCATTGTCAAGAAAAGATCATTTATAGTCACTCATGCCTAGAAAAGCCTTATTACTCGGTTTAAATGCCTTTATAATCCCATTATTGAATTTATTTTGAATTTTTTTTACATTTTTTGATTAAAACATATTGTAATTGATTGTTTGCCTCCGGAAATATGGAGCGAAAGCCATCCATTGTCATGAAAAGATCATTTATAGTCCCTCATGCCTAGAAAAGCCTTATTACTCGGTTTAAATGCCTTTATAATCCCATTATCAAATTTATTTTGAATTTTTTTTACATTTTTTGATTAAAACAGATTGTAATTGATTGTTTGCCTCGGGAAACATGGAGCGAAGGCCATCCATTGTCAAGAAAAGATCATTTATAGTCACTCATGCCTAGAAAAGCCTTATTACTCGGTTTAAATACCTTTATAATCCCATTATTGAATTTATTTTGAATTGTTTTTACATTTTTTGATTAAAACAGATTGTAATTGATTGTTTGCCTCGGGAAACATGGAGCGAAAGCCATCCATTGTCAAGAAAAGATCATTTAAAGTCACTCATGCCTAGAAAAGCCTTATTACTCGGTTTAAATGCCTTTATAATCCCATTATCAAATTTATTTTGAATTTTTTTTACATTTTTTGATTAAAACAGATTGTAATTGATTGTTTGCCTCGGGAAACATGGAGCGAAAGCCATCCATTGTCAAGAAAAGATCATTTATAGTCACTCATGCCTAGAAAAGCCTTATTACTCGGTTTAAATGACTTTATAATCCCATTATTGAATTTATTTTGAATTGTTTTTACATTTTTTGATTAAAACAGATTGTAATTGATTGTTTGCCTCGGGAAACATGGAGCGAAAGCCATCCATTGTCAAGAAAAGATCATTTATAGTTACTCATGCCTAGAAAAGCCTTATTACTCGGTTTAAATGCCTTTATAATCCCATTATTGAATTTATTTTGAATTGTTTTTACATTTTTGATTAAAACAGATTGTAATTGATTGTTTGCCTCGTGAAATATGGAGCGAAAGCCATCCATTGTCAAGAAAAGATCATTTATAGTCCCTCATGCCTAGAAAAGGCTTATTACTCGATTTAAATGCCTTTATAATCCCATTATTGAATTTATTTTGAATTGTTTTTACATTTTTTGATTCAAACAGATTGTAATTGATTGTTTGCCTCGGCAAACATGGAGCGAAAGCCATCCATTGTCAAGAAAAGATCATTTATAGTCACTCATGCCTAGAAAAGCCTTATTACTCGGTTTAAATGCCTTTATAATCCCATTATTGAATTTATTTTGAATTTTTTTTACATTTTTTGATTAAAACATATTGTAATTGATTGTTTGCCTCCGGAAATATGGAGCGAAAGCCATCCATTGTCATGAAAAGATCATTTATAGTCCCTCATGCCTAGCAAAGCCTTATTACTCGGTTTAAATGCCTTTATAATCCCATTATGGAATTTATTTTGAATTTTTTTTACATTTTTTGATTAAAACATATTGTAATTGATTGTTTGCCTCGGGAAACTTGGAGCGAAAGCCACCCATTGTCAAGAAAAGTTCATTTATAGTCACTTATGCCTAGCAAAGCCTTATTACTCGGTTTAAATGCCTTTATAATCCCATTATGGAATTTATTTTGAATTTTTTTTACATTTTTTGATTAAAACATATTGTAATTGATTGTTTGCGTCGGGAAACTTGGAGCGAAAGCCACCCATTGTCAAGAAAAGTTCATTTATAGTCACTTATGCCTAACAAAGCCTTATTACTCGGTTTAAATGCCTTTATAATCCCATTATTGAATTTATTTTGAATTCTTTTTACATTTTTTCATTAAAACAGATTCTAATTGATTGTTTGCCTCGGGAAACTTGGAGCGAAAGCCCTCCATTGTCAAGAAAAGATCATTTGTAGTCACTCATGCTGAGAAAAGCCTTATTACTCGGTTTAAATGCTTTTATAATCCCATTATTGAATTTATTTTGAATTATTTTTACATTTTTTGATTAAAACAGATTGTAATTGATTGTTTGCCTCGGGAAACATGGAGCGAAAGCCATCCATTGTCAAGAAAAGATCATTTATAGTCACTCATGCCTAGAAAAGCCTTATTACTCGGTTTAAATGCCTTTCTAATCCCATTATTGAATTTATTTTGAATTTTTTTTACATTTTTTGATTAAAACAGATTGTAATTGATTGTTTGCCTCGGGAAACATGGAGCGAAAGCCATCCATTGTCAAGAAAAGATCATTTATAGTCACTCATGCCTAGAAAAGCCTTATTACTCGGTTTAAATGCCTTTATAATCCCATTATTGAATTTATTTTGAATTTTTTTTACATTTTTTGATTAAAACAGATTGTAATTGATTGTTTGCCTCGGGAAACATGGAGCGAAAGCCATCCATTGTCAAGAAAAGATCATTTATAGTCACTCATGCCTAGAAAAGCCTTATTACTCGGTTTAAATGCCTTTATAATCCCATTATTGAATTTATTTTGAATTTTTTTTACATTTTTTGATTAAAACAGATTGTAATTGATTGTTTGCCTCGGGAAACATGGAGCGAAAGCCATCCATTGTCAAGAAAAGATCATTTATAGTCACTCATGCCTAGAAAAGCCTTATTACTCGGTTTAAATGCCTTTATAATCCCATTATTGAATTTATTTTGAATTTTTTTTACATTTTTTGATTAAAACATATTGTAATTGATTGTTTGCCTCAGGAAATATGGAGCGAATGCCATCCATTGTCATGAAAAGATCATTTAT
Organism: Theobroma cacao; assembly: GCF_053813885.1. Classification (NCBI taxonomy): domain Eukaryota; kingdom Viridiplantae; phylum Streptophyta; class Magnoliopsida; order Malvales; family Malvaceae; genus Theobroma; species Theobroma cacao. Next base: position 26,091,323 of record NC_142645.1, on the reverse strand, counting down.
AGTCCCTCATGCCTAGCAAAGCCTTATTACTCGGTTTAAATGCCTTTATAATCCCATTATGGAATTTATTTTGAATTTTTTTTACATTTTTTGATTAAAACATATTGTAATTGATTGTTTGCCTCGGGAAACTTGGAGCGAAAGCCACCCATTGTCAAGAAAAGTTCATTTATAGTCACTCATGCCTAGAAAAGCCTTATTACTCGGTTTAAATGCCTTTATAATCCCATTATTGAATTTATTTTGAATTTTTTTTACATTTTTTGATTAAAACATATTGTAATTGATTGTTTGCCTCCGGAAATATGGAGCCAAAGCCATCCATTGTCAAGAAAAGATCATTTATAGTCCCTCATGCCTAGAAAAGGCTTATTACTCGGTTTAAATGCCTTTATAATCCCATTATTGAATTTATTTTGAATTGTTTTTACATTTTTTGATTCAAACAGATTGTAATTGATTGTTTGCCTCGGGAAACATGGAGCGAAAGCCATCCATTGTCAAGAAAAGATCATTTATAGTCACTCATGCCTAGAAAAGCCTTATTACTCGGTTTAAATGCCTTTATAATCCCATTATTGAATTTATTTTGAATTTTTTTTACATTTTTTGATTAAAACATATTGTAATTGATTGTTTGCCTCCGGAAATATGGAGCGAAAGCCATCCATTGTCATGAAAAGATCATTTATAGTCCCTCATGCCTAGCAAAGCCTTATTACTCGGTTTAAATGCCTTTATAATCCCATTATGGAATTTATTTTGAATTTTTTTTACATTTTTTGATTAAAACATATTGTAATTGATTGTTTGCCTCGGGAAACTTGGAGCGAAAGCCACCCATTGTCAAGAAAAGTTCATTTATAGTCACTTATGCCTAGCAAAGCCTTATTACTCGGTTTAAATGCCTTTATAATCCCATTATGGAATTTATTTTGAATTTTTTTTACATTTTTTGATTAAAACATATTGTAATTGATTGTTTACGTCGGGAAACTTGGAGCGAAAGCCACCCATTGTCAAGAAAAGTTCATTTATAGTCACTTATGCCTAACAAAGCCTTATTACTCGGTTTAAATGCCTTTATAATCCCATTATTGAATTTATTTTGAATTCTTTTTACATTTTTTCATTAAAACAGATTCTAATTGATTGTTTGCCTCGGGAAACTTGGAGCGAAAGCCCTCCATTGTCAAGAAAAGATCATTTGTAGTCACTCATGCTGAGAAAAGCCTTATTACTCGGTTTAAATGCTTTTATAATCCCATTATTGAATTTATTTTGAATTGTTTTTACATTTTTTGATTAAAACAGATTGTAATTGATTGTTTGCCTCGGGAAACATGGAGCGAAAGCCATCCATTGTCAAGAAAAGATCATTTATAGTCACTCATGCCTAGAAAAGCCTTATTACTCGGTTTAAATGCCTTTATAATCCCATTATTGAATTTATTTTGAATTTTTTTTACATTTTTTGATTAAAACAGATTGTAATTGATTGTTTGCCTCGGGAAACATGGAGCGAAAGCCATCCATTGTCAAGAAAAGATCATTTATAGTCACTCATGCCTAGAAAAGCCTTATTACTCGGTTTAAATGCCTTTATAATCCCATTATTGAATTTATTTTGAATTTTTTTTACATTTTTTGATTAAAACAGATTGTAATTGATTGTTTGCCTCGGGAAACATGGAGCGAAAGCCATCCATTGTCAAGAAAAGATCATTTATAGTCACTCATGCCTAGAAAAGCCTTATTACTCGGTTTAAATGCCTTTATAATCCCATTATTGAATTTATTTTGAATTTTTTTTTCATTTTTTGATTAAAACATATTGTAATTGATTGTTTGCCTCCGGAAATATGGAGCGAAAGCCATCCATTGTCATGAAAAGATCATTTATAGTCCCTCATGCCTAGCAAAGCCTTATTACTCGGTTTAAATGCCTTTATAATCCCATTATGGAATTTATTTTGAATTTTTTTTACATTTTTTGATTAAAACATATTGTAATTGATTGTTTGCCTCGGGAAACTTGGAGCGAAAGCCACCCATTGTCAAGAAAAGTTCATTTATAGTCACTCATGCCTAGAAAAGCCTTATTACTCGGTTTAAATGCCTTTATAATCCCATTATTGAATTTATTTTGAATTTTTTTTACATTTTTTGATTAAAACATATTGTAATTGATTGTTTGCCTCCGGAAATATGGAGCCAAAGCCATCCATTGTCAAGAAAAGATCATTTATAGTCCCTCATGCCTAGAAAAGGCTTATTACTCGGTTTAAATGCCTTTATAATCCCATTATTGAATTTATTTTGAATTGTTTTTACATTTTTTGATTAAAACAGATTGTAATTGATTGTTTGCCTCGGGAAACATGGAGCGAAAGCCATCCATTGTCAAGAAAAGATCATTTATAGTCACTCATGCCTAGAAAAGCCTTATTACTCGGTTTAAATGCCTTTATAATCCCATTATTGAATTTATTTTGAATTTTTTTTACATTTTTTGATTAAAACAGATTGTAATTGATTGTTTGCCTCGGGAAACATGGAGCGAAAGCCATCCATTGTCAAGAAAAGATCATTTATAGTCACTCATGCCTAGAAAAGCCTTATTACTCGGTTTAAATGCCTTTATAATCCCATTATTGAATTTATTTTGAATTTTTTTTACATTTTTTGATTAAAACATATTGTAATTGATTGTTTGCCTCCGGAAATATGGAGCGAAAGCCATGCATTGTCATGAAAAGATCATTTATAGTCCCTCATGCCTAGCAAAGCCTTATTACTCGGTTTAAATGCCTTTATAATCCCATTATGGAATTTATTTTGAATTTTTTTTACATTTTTTGATTAAAACATATTGTAATTGATTGTTTGCCTCAGGAAACTTGGAGCGAAAGCCACCCATTGTCAAGAAAAGTTCATTTATAGTCACTCATGCCTAGAAAAGCCTTATTACTCGGTTTAAATGCCTTTATAATCCCATTATTGAATTTATTTTGAATTTTTTTTACATTTTTTGATTAAAACATATTGTAATTGATTGTTTGCCTCCGGAAATATGGAGCCAAAGCCATCCATTGTCAAGAAAAGATCATTTATAGTCCCTCATGCCTAGAAAAGGCTTATTACTCGGTTTAAATGCCTTTATAATCCCATTATTGAATTTATTTTGAATTGTTTTTACATTTTTTGATTAAAACAGATTGTAATTGATTGTTTGCCTCGGGAAACATGGAGCGAAAGCCATCCATTGTCCAGAAAAGATCATTTATAGTCACTCATGCCTAGCAAAGCCTTATTACTCGGTTTAAATGCTTTTATAATCCCATTATTGAATTTATTTTGAATTGTTTTTACATTTTATGATTAAAACAGATTGTAATTGATTGTTTGCCTCGGGAAACATGGAGCGAAAGCCATCCATTGTCAAGAAAAGATCATTTATAGTCCCTCATGCCTAGAAAAGCCTTATTACTCGGTTTAAATGCCTTTATAATCCCATTATAAAATTTATTTTGAATTTTTTTTACATTTTTTGATTCAAACAGATTGTAATTGATTGTTTGCCTCGGGAAACATGGAGCGAAAGCCATCCATTGTCAAGAAAAGATCATTTATAGTCACTCATGCCTAGAAAAGCCTTATTACTCGGTTTAAATGCCTTTATAATCCCATTATTGAATTTATTTTGAATTTTTTTTACATTTTTTGATTAAAACATATTGTAATTGATTGTTTGCCTCCGGAAATATGGAGCGAAAGCCATCCATTGTCATGAAAAGATCATTTATAGTCCCTCATGCCTAGCAAAGCCTTATTACTCGGTTTAAATGCCTTTATAATCCCATTATGGAATTTATTTTGAATTTTTTTTACATTTTTTGATTAAAACATATTGTAATTGATTGTTTGCCTCGGGAAACTTGGAGCGAAAGCCACCCATTGTCAAGAAAAGTTCATTTATAGTCACTCATGCCTAGAAAAGCCTTATTACTCGGTTTAAATGCCTTTATAATCCCATTATTGAATTTATTTTGAATTTTTTTTACATTTTTTGATTAAAACAGATTGTAATTGATTGTTTGCCTCGGGAAACATGGAGCGAAAGCCATCCATTGTCAAGAAAAGATCATTTATAGTCACTCATGCCTAGAAAAGCCTTATTACTCGGTTTAAATGCCTTTATAATCCCATTATTGAATTTATTTTGAATTTTTTTTACATTTTTTGATTAAAACATATTGTAATTGATTGTTTGCCTCCGGAAATATGGAGCGAAAGCCATCCATTGTCATGAAAAGATCATTTATAGTCCCTCATGCCTAGAAAAGCCTTATTACTCGGTTTAAATGCCTTTATAATCCCATTATCAAATTTATTTTGAATTTTTTTTACATTTTTTGATTAAAACAGATTGTAATTGATTGTTTGCCTCGGGAAACATGGAGCGAAGGCCATCCATTGTCAAGAAAAGATCATTTATAGTCACTCATGCCTAGAAAAGCCTTATTACTCGGTTTAAATACCTTTATAATCCCATTATTGAATTTATTTTGAATTGTTTTTACATTTTTTGATTAAAACAGATTGTAATTGATTGTTTGCCTCGGGAAACATGGAGCGAAAGCCATCCATTGTCAAGAAAAGATCATTTAAAGTCACTCATGCCTAGAAAAGCCTTATTACTCGGTTTAAATGCCTTTATAATCCCATTATCAAATTTATTTTGAATTTTTTTTACATTTTTTGATTAAAACAGATTGTAATTGATTGTTTGCCTCGGGAAACATGGAGCGAAAGCCATCCATTGTCAAGAAAAGATCATTTATAGTCACTCATGCCTAGAAAAGCCTTATTACTCGGTTTAAATGACTTTATAATCCCATTATTGAATTTATTTTGAATTGTTTTTACATTTTTTGATTAAAACAGATTGTAATTGATTGTTTGCCTCGGGAAACATGGAGCGAAAGCCATCCATTGTCAAGAAAAGATCATTTATAGTCACTCATGCCTAGAAAAGCCTTATTACTCGGTTTAAATGCCTTTATAATCCCATTATTGAATTTATTTTGAATTGTTTTTACATTTTTGATTAAAACAGATTGTAATTGATTGTTTGCCTCGTGAAATATGGAGCGAAAGCCATCCATTGTCAAGAAAAGATCATTTATAGTCCCTCATGCCTAGAAAAGGCTTATTACTCGATTTAAATGCCTTTATAATCCCATTATTGAATTTATTTTGAATTGTTTTTACATTTTTTGATTCAAACAGATTGTAATTGATTGTTTGCCTCGGGAAACATGGAGCGAAAGCCATCCATTGTCAAGAAAAGATCATTTATAGTCACTCATGCCTAGAAAAGCCTTATTACTCGGTTTAAATGCCTTTATAATCCCATTATTGAATTTATTTTGAATTTTTTTTACATTTTTTGATTAAAACATATTGTAATTGATTGTTTGCCTCCGGAAATATGGAGCGAAAGCCATCCATTGTCATGAAAAGATCATTTATAGTCACTCATGCCTAGAAAAGCCTTATTACTCGGTTTAAATGCCTTTATAATCCCATTATTGAATTTATTTTGAATTGTTTTTACATTTTTGATTAAAACAGATTGTAATTGATTGTTTGCCTCGTGAAATATGGAGCGAAAGCCATCCATTGTCAAGAAAAGATCATTTATAGTCCCTCATGCCTAGAAAAGGCTTATTACTCGATTTAAATGACTTTATAATCCCATTATTGAATTTATTTTGAATTGTTTTTACATTTTTTGATTAAAACAGATTGTAATTGATTGTTTGCCTCGGGAAACATGGAGCGAAAGCCATCCATTGTCAAGAAAAGATCATTTATAGTCACTCATGCCTAGAAAAGCCTTATTACTCGGTTTAAATGCCTTTATAATCCCATTATTGAATTTATTTTGAATTGTTTTTACATTTTTGATTAAAACAGATTGTAATTGATTGTTTGCCTCGTGAAATATGGAGCGAAAGCCATCCATTGTCAAGAAAAGATCATTTATAGTCCCTCATGCCTAGAAAAGGCTTATTACTCGATTTAAATGCCTTTATAATCCCATTATTGAATTTATTTTGAATTGTTTTTACATTTTTTGATTCAAACAGATTGTAATTGATTGTTTGCCTCGGGAAACATGGAGCGAAAGCCATCCATTGTCAAGAAAAGATCATTTATAGTCACTCATGCCTAGAAAAGCCTTATTACTCGGTTTAAATGCCTTTATAATCCCATTATTGAATTTATTTTGAATTTTTTTTACATTTTTTGATTAAAACATATTGTAATTGATTGTTTGCCTCCGGAAATATGGAGCGAAAGCCATCCATTGTCATGAAAAGATCATTTATAGTCCCTCATGCCTAGCAAAGCCTTATTACTCGGTTTAAATGCCTTTATAATCCCATTATGGAATTTATTTTGAATTTTTTTTACATTTTTTGATTAAAACATATTGTAATTGATTGTTTGCCTCGGGAAACTTGGAGCGAAAGCCACCCATTGTCAAGAAAAGTTCATTTATAGTCACTTATGCCTAGCAAAGCCTTATTACTCGGTTTAAATGCCTTTATAATCCCATTATGGAATTTATTTTGAATTTTTTTTACATTTTTTGATTAAAACATATTGTAATTGATTGTTTGCGTCGGGAAACTTGGAGCGAAAGCCACCCATTGTCAAGAAAAGTTCATTTATAGTCACTTATGCCTAACAAAGCCTTATTACTCGGTTTAAATGCCTTTATAATCCCATTATTGAATTTATTTTGAATTCTTTTTACATTTTTTCATTAAAACAGATTCTAATTGATTGTTTGCCTCGGGAAACTTGGAGCGAAAGCCCTCCATTGTCAAGAAAAGATCATTTGTAGTCACTCATGCTGAGAAAAGCCTTATTACACGGTTTAAATGCTTTTATAATCCCATTATTGAATTTATTTTGAATTATTTTTACATTTTTTGATTAAAACAGATTGTAATTGATTGTTTGCCTCGGGAAACATGGAGCGAAAGCCATCCATTGTCAAGAAAAGATCATTTATAGTCACTCATGCCTAGAAAAGCCTTATTACTCGGTTTAAATGCCTTTCTAATCCCATTATTGAATTTATTTTGAATTTTTTTTACATTTTTTGATTAAAACAGATTGTAATTGATTGTTTGCCTCGGGAAACATGGAGCGAAAGCCATCCATTGTCAAGAAAAGATCATTTATAGTCACTCATGCCTTGAAAAGCCTTATTACTCGGTTTAAATGCCTTTATAATCCCATTATTGAATTTATTTTGAATTTTTTTTACATTTTTTGATTAAAACAGATTGTAATTGATTGTTTGCCTCGGGAAACATGGAGCGAAAGCCATCCATTGTCAAGAAAAGATCATTTATAGTCACTCATACCTAGAAAAGCCTTATTACTCGGTTTAAATGCCTTTATAATCCCATTATTGAATTTATTTTGATTTTTTTTTACATTTTTTGATTAAAACAGATTGTAATTGATTGTTTGCCTCGGGAAACATGGAGCGAAAGCCATCCATTGTCAAGAAAAGATCATTTATAGTCACTCATGCCTAGAAAAGCCTTATTACTCGGTTTAAATGCCTTTATAATCCCATTATTGAATTTATTTTGAATTTTTTTTACATTTTTTGATTAAAACATATTGTAATTGATTGTTTGCCTCAGGAAATATGGAGCGAATGCCATCCATTGTCATGAAAAGATCATTTATAGTCCCTCATGCCTAGCAAAGCCTTATTACTCGGTTTAAATGCCTTTATAATCCCATTATGGAATTTATTTTGAATTTTTTTTACATTTTTTGATTAAAACATATTGTAATTGATTGTTTGCCTCGGGAAACTTGGAGCGAAAGCCACCCATTGTCAAGAAAAGTTCATTTATAGTCACTCATGCCTAGAAAAGCCTTATTACTCGGTTTAAATGCCTTTATAATCCCATTATTGAATTTATTTTGAATTTTTTTTACATTTTTTGATTAAAACATATTGTAATTGATTGTTTGCCTCCGGAAATATGGAGCCAAAGCCATCCATTGTCAAGAAAAGATCATTTATAGTCCCTCATGCCTAGAAAAGGCTTATTACTCGGTTTAAATGCCTTTATAATCCCATTATTGAATTTATTTTGAATTGTTTTTACATTTTTTGATTAAAACAGATTGTAATTGATTGTTTGCCTCGGGAAACATGGAGCGAAAGCCATCCATTGTCCAGAAAAGATCATTTATAGTCACTCATGCCTAGCAAAGCCTTATTACTCGGTTTAAATGCTTTTATAATCCCATTATTGAATTTATTTTGAATTGTTTTTACATTTTATGATTAAAACAGATTGTAATTGATTGTTTGCCTCGGGAAACATTTAGCGAAAGCCATCCATTGTCAAGAAAAGATCATTTATAGTCCCTCATGCCTAGAAAAGCCTTATTACTCGGTTTAAATGCCTTTATAATCCCATTATAAAATTTATTTTGAATTTTTTTTACATTTTTTGATTAAAACAGATTGTAATTGATTGTTTGCCTCGGGAAACATGGAGCGAAAGCCATCCATTGTCAAGAAAAGATCATTTATAGTCACTCATGCCTAGAAAAGCCTTATTACTCGGTTTAAATGCCTTTATAATCCCATTATTGAATTTATTTTGAATTGTTTTTACATTTTTTGATTAAAACAGATTGTAATTGATTGTTTGCCTCGGGAAATATGGAGCGAAAGCCATCCATTGTCAAGAAAAGATCATTTATAGCCACTCATGCCTGGAAAAGCCTTATTACTCGGTTTAAATGCCTTTATAATCCCATTATTGAATGTATTTTGAATTGTTTTTACATTTTTTGATTAAAACATATTGTAATTGATTGTTTGCCTCGGGAAACATGGAGCGAAAACCATCCATTGTCAAGAAAAGATCATTTATAGTCACTCATGCCTAGGAAAGCCTTATTACTCGGTTTAAATGCCTTTATAATCCCATTATTGAATTTATTTTGAATTTTTTTTACATTTTTTGATTAAAACAGATTGTAATTGATTGTTTACCTCGGGAAACATGGAGCGAAAGCCATCCATAGTCAAGAAAAGTTCATTTATAGTCACTTATGCCTAGCAAAGCCTTATTACTCGGTTTAAATGCCTTTATAATCCCATTATGGAATTTATTTTGAATTTTTTTTACATTTTTTGATTAAAACATATTGTAATTGATTGTTTGCCTCGGGAAACTTAGAGCGAAAGCCACCCATTGTCAAGAAAAGTTCATTTATAGTCACTTATGCCTAGCAAAGCCTTATTACTCGGTTTAAATGCCTTTATAATCCCATTATGGAATTTATTTTGAATTTTTTTTACATTTTTTGATTAAAACATATTGTAATTGATTGTTTGCCTCGGGAAACTTGTAGCGAAAGCCACCCATTGTCAAGAAAAGTTCATTTATAGTCACTTATGCCTAGCAAAGCCTTATTACTCGGTTTAAATGCCTTTATAATCCCATTATGGAATTTATTTTGAATTTTTTTTACATTTTTAGATTAAAATATATTGTAATTGATTGTTTGCCTCGGGAAACTTGTAGCGAAAGCCACCCATTGTCAAGAAAAGTTCATTTATAGTCACTTATGCCTAGCAAAGCCTTATTACTCGGTTTAAATGCCTTTCTAATCCCATTATTTAATTTATTTTGAATTCTTTTTACATTTTTTCATTAAAACAGATTCTAATTGATTGTTTGCCTCGGGAAACTTGGAGCGAAAGCCATCCATTGTCAAGAAAAGATCATTTGTAGTCACTCATGCTGAGAAAAGCCTTATTACTCGGTTTAAATACTTTTATAATCTCATTATTTAATTTATTTTGAATTCTTTTTACATTTTTTCATTAAAACAGATTCTAATTGATTGTTTGCCTCGGGAAACTTGGAGCGAAAGCCCTCCATTGTCAAGAAAAGATCATTTGTAGTCACTCATGCTGAGAAAAGCCTTATTACTCGGTTTAAATGCTTTTATAATCCCATTATTGAATTTATTTTGAATTGTTTTTACATTTTTTGATTAAAACAGATTGTAATTGATTGTTTGCCTCGGGAAACATGGAGCGAAAGCCATCCATTTTCATGAAAAGATCATTTATAGTAACTCATGCCTAGAAAAGCCTTATTACTCGGTTTAAATGCCTTTATAATCCCATTATTGAATTTATTTTGAATTTTTTTTACATTTTTTGATTTAAAACATATTGTAATTGATTGTTTGCCTCCGGAAATATGGAGCGAAAGCCATCCATTGTCATGAAAAGATCATTTATAGTCCCTCATGCCTAGAAAAGCCTTATTACTCGGTTTAAATGCCTTTATAATCCCATTATTGAATTTATTTTGAATTGTTTTTACATTTTTGATTAAAACAGATTGTAATTGATTGTTTGCCTCCGGAAATATGGAGCGAAAGCCATCCATTGTCATGAAAAGATCATTTATAGTCCCTCATGCCTAGAAAAGCCTTATTACTCGGTTTAAATGCCTTTATAATCCCATTATTGAATTTATTTTGAATTCTTTTTACATTTTTTCATTAAAACAGATTCTAATTGATTGTTTGCCTCGGGAAACTTGGAGCGAAAGCCCTCCATTGTCAAGAAAAGATCATTTGTAGTCACTCATGCTGAGAAAAGCCTTATTACTCGATTTAAATGCTTTTATAATCCCATTATTGAATTTATTTTGAATTGTTTTTACATTTTTTGATTAAAACAGATTGTAATTGATTGTTTGCCTCGGGAAACATGGAGCGAAAGCCATCCATTGTCATGAAAAGATCATTTATAGTAACTCATGCCTAGAAAAGCCTTATTACTCGGTTTAAATGCCTTTATAATCCCATTATTGAATTTATTTTGAATTTTTTTTACATTTTTTGATTAAAACATATTGTAATTGATTGTTTGCCTCCGGAAATATGGAGCCAAAGCCATCCATTGTCAAGAAAAGATCATTTATAGTCCCTCATGCCTAGAAAAGGCTTATTACTCGGTTTAAATGCCTTTATAATCCCATTATTGAATTTATTTTGAATTGTTTTTACATTTTTTGATTAAAACAGATTGTAATTGATTGTTTGCCTCGGGAAACATGGAGCGAAAGCCATCCATTGTCCAGAAAAGATCATTTATAGTCACTCATGCCTAGCAAAGCCTTATTACTCGGTTTAAATGCTTTTATAATCCCATTATTGAATTTATTTTGAATTGTTTTTACATTTTATGATTAAAACAGATTGTAATTGATTGTTTGCCTCGGGAAACATGGAGCGAAAGCCATCCATTGTCAAGAAAAGATCATTTATAGTCCCTCATGCCTAGAAAAGCCTTATTACTCGGTTTAAATGCCTTTATAATCCCATTATAAAATTTATTTTGAATTTTTTTTACATTTTTTGATTACAACAGATTGTAATTGATTGTTTGCCTCGGGAAACATGGAGCGAAAGCCATCCATTGTCAAGAAAAGATCATTTATAGTCACTCATGCCTAGAAAAGCCTTATTACTCGGTTTAAATGCCTTTATAATCCCATTATTGAATTTATTTTGAATTGTTTTTACATTTTTTGATTAAAACAGATTGTAATTGATTGTTTGCCTCGGGAAATATGGAGCGAAAGCCATCCATTGTCAAGAAAAGATCATTTATAGCCACTCATGCCTGGAAAAGCCTTATTACTCGGTTTAAATGCCTTTATAATCCCATTATTGAATTTATTTTGAATTTTTTTTACATTTTTTGATTAAAACATATTGTAATTGATTGTTTGCCTCCGGAAATATGGAGCGAAAGCCATCCATTGTCATGAAAAGATCATTTATAGTCCCTCATGCCTAGCAAAGCCTTATTACTCGGTTTAAATGCCTTTATAATCCCATTATGGAATTTATTTTGAATTTTTTTTACATTTTTTGATTAAAACATATTGTAATTGATTGTTTGCCTCGGGAAACTTGGAGCGAAAGCCACCCATTGTCAAGAAAAGTTCATTTATAGTCACTTATGCCTAGCAAAGCCTTATTACTCGGTTTAAATGCCTTTATAATCCCATTATGGAATTTATTTTGAATTTTTTTTACATTTTTTGATTAAAACATATTGTAATTGATTGTTTGCGTCGGGAAACTTGGAGCGAAAGCCACCCATTGTCAAGAAAAGTTCATTTATAGTCACTTATGCCTAACAAAGCCTTATTACTCGGTTTAAATGCCTTTATAATCCCATTATTGAATTTATTTTGAATTCTTTTTACATTTTTTCATTAAAACAGATTCTAATTGATTGTTTGCCTCGGGAAACTTGGAGCGAAAGCCCTCCATTGTCAAGAAAAGATCATTTGTAGTCACTCATGCTGAGAAAAGCCTTATTACTCGGTTTAAATGCTTTTATAATCCCATTATTGAATTTATTTTGAATTATTTTTACATTTTTTGATTAAAACAGATTGTAATTGATTGTTTGCCTCGGGAAACATGGAGCGAAAGCCATCCATTGTCAAGAAAAGATCATTTATAGTCACTCATGCCTAGAAAAGCCTTATTACTCGGTTTAAATGCCTTTCTAATCCCATTATTGAATTTATTTTGAATTTTTTTTACATTTTTTGATTAAAACAGATTGTAATTGATTGTTTGCCTCGGGAAACATGGAGCGAAAGCCATCCATTGTCAAGAAAAGATCATTTATAGTCACTCATGCCTAGAAAAGCCTTATTACTCGGTTTAAATGCCTTTATAATCCCATTATTGAATTTATTTTGAATTTTTTTTACATTTTTTGATTAAAACAGATTGTAATTGATTGTTTGCCTCGGGAAACATGGAGCGAAAGCCATCCATTGTCAAGAAAAGATCATTTATAGTCACTCATGCCTAGAAAAGCCTTATTACTCGGTTTAAATGCCTTTATAATCCCATTATTGAATTTATTTTGAATTTTTTTTACATTTTTTGATTAAAACAGATTGTAATTGATTGTTTGCCTCGGGAAACATGGAGCGAAAGCCATCCATTGTCAAGAAAAGATCATTTATAGTCACTCATGCCTAGAAAAGCCTTATTACTCGGTTTAAATGCCTTTATAATCCCATTATTGAATTTATTTTGAATTTTTTTTACATTTTTTGATTAAAACATATTGTAATTGATTGTTTGCCTCAGGAAATATGGAGCGAATGCCATCCATTGTCATGAAAAGATCATTTATAGTCCCTCATGCCTAGCAAAGCCTTATTACTCGGTTTAAATGCCTTTATAATCCCATTATGGAATTTATTTTGAATTTTTTTTACATTTTTTGATTAAAACATATTGTAATTGATTGTTTGCCTCGGGAAACTTGGAGCGAAAGCCACCCATTGTCAAGAAAAGTTCATTTATAGTCACTCATGCCTAGAAAAGCCTTATTACTCGGTTTAAATGCCTTTATAATCCCATTATTGAATTTATTTTGAATTTTTTTTACATTTTTTGATTAAAACATATTGTAATTGATTGTTTGCCTCCGGAAATATGGAGCCAAAGCCATCCATTGTCAAGAAAAGATCATTTATAGTCCCTCATGCCTAGAAAAGGCTTATTACTCGGTTTAAATGCCTTTATAATCCCATTATTGAATTTATTTTGAATTGTTTTTACATTTTTTGATTCAAACAGATTGTAATTGATTGTTTGCCTCGGGAAACATGGAGCGAAAGCCATCCATTGTCAAGAAAAGATCATTTATAGTCACTCATGCCTAGAAAAGCCTTATTACTCGGTTTAAATGCCTTTATAATCCCATTATTGAATTTATTTTGAATTTTTTTTACATTTTTTGATTAAAACATATTGTAATTGATTGTTTGCCTCCGGAAATATGGAGCGAAAGCCATCCATTGTCATGAAAAGATCATTTATAGTCCCTCATGCCTAGCAAAGCCTTATTACTCGGTTTAAATGCCTTTATAATCCCATTATGGAATTTATTTTGAATTTTTTTTACATTTTTTGATTAAAACATATTGTAATTGATTGTTTGCCTCGGGAAACTTGGAGCGAAAGCCACCCATTGTCAAGAAAAGTTCATTTATAGTCACTTATGCCTAGCAAAGCCTTATTACTCGGTTTAAATGCCTTTATAATCCCATTATGGAATTTATTTTGAATTTTTTTTACATTTTTTGATTAAAACATATTGTAATTGATTGTTTACGTCGGGAAACTTGGAGCGAAAGCCACCCATTGTCAAGAAAAGTTCATTTATAGTCACTTATGCCTAACAAAGCCTTATTACTCGGTTTAAATGCCTTTATAATCCCATTATTGAATTTATTTTGAATTCTTTTTACATTTTTTCATTAAAACAGATTCTAATTGATTGTTTGCCTCGGGAAACTTGGAGCGAAAGCCCTCCATTGTCAAGAAAAGATCATTTGTAGTCACTCATGCTGAGAAAAGCCTTATTACTCGGTTTAAATGCTTTTATAATCCCATTATTGAATTTATTTTGAATTGTTTTTACATTTTTTGATTAAAACAGATTGTAATTGATTGTTTGCCTCGGGAAACATGGAGCGAAAGCCATCCATTGTCAAGAAAAGATCATTTATAGTCACTCATGCCTAGAAAAGCCTTATTACTCGGTTTAAATGCCTTTATAATCCCATTATTGAATTTATTTTGAATTTTTTTTACATTTTTTGATTAAAACAGATTGTAATTGATTGTTTGCCTCGGGAAACATGGAGCGAAAGCCATCCATTGTCAAGAAAAGATCATTTATAGTCACTCATGCCTAGAAAAGCCTTATTACTCGGTTTAAATGCCTTTATAATCCCATTATTGAATTTATTTTGAATTTTTTTTACATTTTTTGATTAAAACAGATTGTAATTGATTGTTTGCCTCGGGAAACATGGAGCGAAAGCCATCCATTGTCAAGAAAAGATCATTTATAGTCACTCATGCCTAGAAAAGCCTTATTACTCGGTTTAAATGCCTTTATAATCCCATTATTGAATTTATTTTGAATTTTTTTTTCATTTTTTGATTAAAACATATTGTAATTGATTGTTTGCCTCCGGAAATATGGAGCGAAAGCCATCCATTGTCATGAAAAGATCATTTATAGTCCCTCATGCCTAGCAAAGCCTTATTACTCGGTTTAAATGCCTTTATAATCCCATTATGGAATTTATTTTGAATTTTTTTTACATTTTTTGATTAAAACATATTGTAATTGATTGTTTGCCTCGGGAAACTTGGAGCGAAAGCCACCCATTGTCAAGAAAAGTTCATTTATAGTCACTCATGCCTAGAAAAGCCTTATTACTCGGTTTAAATGCCTTTATAATCCCATTATTGAATTTATTTTGAATTTTTTTTACATTTTTTGATTAAAACATATTGTAATTGATTGTTTGCCTCCGGAAATATGGAGCCAAAGCCATCCATTGTCAAGAAAAGATCATTTATAGTCCCTCATGCCTAGAAAAGGCTTATTACTCGGTTTAAATGCCTTTATAATCCCATTATTGAATTTATTTTGAATTGTTTTTACATTTTTTGATTAAAACAGATTGTAATTGATTGTTTGCCTCGGGAAACATGGAGCGAAAGCCATCCATTGTCAAGAAAAGATCATTTATAGTCACTCATGCCTAGAAAAGCCTTATTACTCGGTTTAAATGCCTTTATAATCCCATTATTGAATTTATTTTGAATTTTTTTTACATTTTTTGATTAAAACAGATTGTAATTGATTGTTTGCCTCGGGAAACATGGAGCGAAAGCCATCCATTGTCAAGAAAAGATCATTTATAGTCACTCATGCCTAGAAAAGCCTTATTACTCGGTTTAAATGCCTTTATAATCCCATTATTGAATTTATTTTGAATTTTTTTTACATTTTTTGATTAAAACATATTGTAATTGATTGTTTGCCTCCGGAAATATGGAGCGAAAGCCATGCATTGTCATGAAAAGATCATTTATAGTCCCTCATGCCTAGCAAAGCCTTATTACTCGGTTTAAATGCCTTTATAATCCCATTATGGAATTTATTTTGAATTTTTTTTACATTTTTTGATTAAAACATATTGTAATTGATTGTTTGCCTCAGGAAACTTGGAGCGAAAGCCACCCATTGTCAAGAAAAGTTCATTTATAGTCACTCATGCCTAGAAAAGCCTTATTACTCGGTTTAAATGCCTTTATAATCCCATTATTGAATTTATTTTGAATTTTTTTTACATTTTTTGATTAAAACATATTGTAATTGATTGTTTGCCTCCGGAAATATGGAGCCAAAGCCATCCATTGTCAAGAAAAGATCATTTATAGTCCCTCATGCCTAGAAAAGGCTTATTACTCGGTTTAAATGCCTTTATAATCCCATTATTGAATTTATTTTGAATTGTTTTTACATTTTTTGATTAAAACAGATTGTAATTGATTGTTTGCCTCGGGAAACATGGAGCGAAAGCCATCCATTGTCCAGAAAAGATCATTTATAGTCACTCATGCCTAGCAAAGCCTTATTACTCGGTTTAAATGCTTTTATAATCCCATTATTGAATTTATTTTGAATTGTTTTTACATTTTATGATTAAAACAGATTGTAATTGATTGTTTGCCTCGGGAAACATGGAGCGAAAGCCATCCATTGTCAAGAAAAGATCATTTATAGTCCCTCATGCCTAGAAAAGCCTTATTACTCGGTTTAAATGCCTTTATAATCCCATTATAAAATTTATTTTGAATTTTTTTTACATTTTTTGATTCAAACAGATTGTAATTGATTGTTTGCCTCGGGAAACATGGAGCGAAAGCCATCCATTGTCAAGAAAAGATCATTTATAGTCACTCATGCCTAGAAAAGCCTTATTACTCGGTTTAAATGCCTTTATAATCCCATTATTGAATTTATTTTGAATTTTTTTTACATTTTTTGATTAAAACATATTGTAATTGATTGTTTGCCTCCGGAAATATGGAGCGAAAGCCATCCATTGTCATGAAAAGATCATTTATAGTCCCTCATGCCTAGCAAAGCCTTATTACTCGGTTTAAATGCCTTTATAATCCCATTATGGAATTTATTTTGAATTTTTTTTACATTTTTTGATTAAAACATATTGTAATTGATTGTTTGCCTCGGGAAACTTGGAGCGAAAGCCACCCATTGTCAAGAAAAGTTCATTTATAGTCACTCATGCCTAGAAAAGCCTTATTACTCGGTTTAAATGCCTTTATAATCCCATTATTGAATTTATTTTGAATTTTTTTTACATTTTTTGATTAAAACAGATTGTAATTGATTGTTTGCCTCGGGAAACATGGAGCGAAAGCCATCCATTGTCAAGAAAAGATCATTTATAGTCACTCATGCCTAGAAAAGCCTTATTACTCGGTTTAAATGCCTTTATAATCCCATTATTGAATTTATTTTGAATTTTTTTTACATTTTTTGATTAAAACATATTGTAATTGATTGTTTGCCTCCGGAAATATGGAGCGAAAGCCATCCATTGTCATGAAAAGATCATTTATAGTCCCTCATGCCTAGAAAAGCCTTATTACTCGGTTTAAATGCCTTTATAATCCCATTATCAAATTTATTTTGAATTTTTTTTACATTTTTTGATTAAAACAGATTGTAATTGATTGTTTGCCTCGGGAAACATGGAGCGAAGGCCATCCATTGTCAAGAAAAGATCATTTATAGTCACTCATGCCTAGAAAAGCCTTATTACTCGGTTTAAATACCTTTATAATCCCATTATTGAATTTATTTTGAATTGTTTTTACATTTTTTGATTAAAACAGATTGTAATTGATTGTTTGCCTCGGGAAACATGGAGCGAAAGCCATCCATTGTCAAGAAAAGATCATTTAAAGTCACTCATGCCTAGAAAAGCCTTATTACTCGGTTTAAATGCCTTTATAATCCCATTATCAAATTTATTTTGAATTTTTTTTACATTTTTTGATTAAAACAGATTGTAATTGATTGTTTGCCTCGGGAAACATGGAGCGAAAGCCATCCATTGTCAAGAAAAGATCATTTATAGTCACTCATGCCTAGAAAAGCCTTATTACTCGGTTTAAATGACTTTATAATCCCATTATTGAATTTATTTTGAATTGTTTTTACATTTTTTGATTAAAACAGATTGTAATTGATTGTTTGCCTCGGGAAACATGGAGCGAAAGCCATCCATTGTCAAGAAAAGATCATTTATAGTCACTCATGCCTAGAAAAGCCTTATTACTCGGTTTAAATGCCTTTATAATCCCATTATTGAATTTATTTTGAATTGTTTTTACATTTTTGATTAAAACAGATTGTAATTGATTGTTTGCCTCGTGAAATATGGAGCGAAAGCCATCCATTGTCAAGAAAAGATCATTTATAGTCCCTCATGCCTAGAAAAGGCTTATTACTCGATTTAAATGCCTTTATAATCCCATTATTGAATTTATTTTGAATTGTTTTTACATTTTTTGATTCAAACAGATTGTAATTGATTGTTTGCCTCGGGAAACATGGAGCGAAAGCCATCCATTGTCAAGAAAAGATCATTTATAGTCACTCATGCCTAGAAAAGCCTTATTACTCGGTTTAAATGCCTTTATAATCCCATTATTGAATTTATTTTGAATTTTTTTTACATTTTTTGATTAAAACATATTGTAATTGATTGTTTGCCTCCGGAAATATGGAGCGAAAGCCATCCATTGTCATGAAAAGATCATTTATAGTCACTCATGCCTAGAAAAGCCTTATTACTCGGTTTAAATGCCTTTATAATCCCATTATTGAATTTATTTTGAATTGTTTTTACATTTTTGATTAAAACAGATTGTAATTGATTGTTTGCCTCGTGAAATATGGAGCGAAAGCCATCCATTGTCAAGAAAAGATCATTTATAGTCCCTCATGCCTAGAAAAGGCTTATTACTCGATTTAAATGACTTTATAATCCCATTATTGAATTTATTTTGAATTGTTTTTACATTTTTTGATTAAAACAGATTGTAATTGATTGTTTGCCTCGGGAAACATGGAGCGAAAGCCATCCATTGTCAAGAAAAGATCATTTATAGTCACTCATGCCTAGAAAAGCCTTATTACTCGGTTTAAATGCCTTTATAATCCCATTATTGAATTTATTTTGAATTGTTTTTACATTTTTGATTAAAACAGATTGTAATTGATTGTTTGCCTCGTGAAATATGGAGCGAAAGCCATCCATTGTCAAGAAAAGATCATTTATAGTCCCTCATGCCTAGAAAAGGCTTATTACTCGATTTAAATGCCTTTATAATCCCATTATTGAATTTATTTTGAATTGTTTTTACATTTTTTGATTCAAACAGATTGTAATTGATTGTTTGCCTCGGGAAACATGGAGCGAAAGCCATCCATTGTCAAGAAAAGATCATTTATAGTCACTCATGCCTAGAAAAGCCTTATTACTCGGTTTAAATGCCTTTATAATCCCATTATTGAATTTATTTTGAATTTTTTTTACATTTTTTGATTAAAACATATTGTAATTGATTGTTTGCCTCCGGAAATATGGAGCGAAAGCCATCCATTGTCATGAAAAGATCATTTATAGTCCCTCATGCCTAGCAAAGCCTTATTACTCGGTTTAAATGCCTTTATAATCCCATTATGGAATTTATTTTGAATTTTTTTTACATTTTTTGATTAAAACATATTGTAATTGATTGTTTGCCTCGGGAAACTTGGAGCGAAAGCCACCCATTGTCAAGAAAAGTTCATTTATAGTCACTTATGCCTAGCAAAGCCTTATTACTCGGTTTAAATGCCTTTATAATCCCATTATGGAATTTATTTTGAATTTTTTTTACATTTTTTGATTAAAACATATTGTAATTGATTGTTTGCGTCGGGAAACTTGGAGCGAAAGCCACCCATTGTCAAGAAAAGTTCATTTATAGTCACTTATGCCTAACAAAGCCTTATTACTCGGTTTAAATGCCTTTATAATCCCATTATTGAATTTATTTTGAATTCTTTTTACATTTTTTCATTAAAACAGATTCTAATTGATTGTTTGCCTCGGGAAACTTGGAGCGAAAGCCCTCCATTGTCAAGAAAAGATCATTTGTAGTCACTCATGCTGAGAAAAGCCTTATTACACGGTTTAAATGCTTTTATAATCCCATTATTGAATTTATTTTGAATTATTTTTACATTTTTTGATTAAAACAGATTGTAATTGATTGTTTGCCTCGGGAAACATGGAGCGAAAGCCATCCATTGTCAAGAAAAGATCATTTATAGTCACTCATGCCTAGAAAAGCCTTATTACTCGGTTTAAATGCCTTTCTAATCCCATTATTGAATTTATTTTGAATTTTTTTTACATTTTTTGATTAAAACAGATTGTAATTGATTGTTTGCCTCGGGAAACATGGAGCGAAAGCCATCCATTGTCAAGAAAAGATCATTTATAGTCACTCATGCCTAGAAAAGCCTTATTACTCGGTTTAAATGCCTTTATAATCCCATTATTGAATTTATTTTGAATTTTTTTTACATTTTTTGATTAAAACAGATTGTAATTGATTGTTTGCCTCGGGAAACATGGAGCGAAAGCCATCCATTGTCAAGAAAAGATCATTTATAGTCACTCATACCTAGAAAAGCCTTATTACTCGGTTTAAATGCCTTTATAATCCCATTATTGAATTTATTTTGAATTTTTTTTACATTTTTTGATTAAAACAGATTGTAATTGATTGTTTGCCTCGGGAAACATGGAGCGAAAGCCATCCATTGTCAAGAAAAGATCATTTATAGTCACTCATGCCTAGAAAAGCCTTATTACTCGGTTTAAATGCCTTTATAATCCCATTATTGAATTTATTTTGAATTTTTTTTACATTTTTTGATTAAAACATATTGTAATTGATTGTTTGCCTCAGGAAATATGGAGCGAATGCCATCCATTGTCATGAAAAGATCATTTATAGTCCCTCATGCCTAGCAAAGCCTTATTACTCGGTTTAAATGCCTTTATAATCCCATTATGGAATTTATTTTGAATTTTTTTTACATTTTTTGATTAAAACATATTGTAATTGATTGTTTGCCTCGGGAAACTTGGAGCGAAAGCCACCCATTGTCAAGAAAAGTTCATTTATAGTCACTCATGCCTAGAAAAGCCTTATTACTCGGTTTAAATGCCTTTATAATCCCATTATTGAATTTATTTTGAATTTTTTTTACATTTTTTGATTAAAACATATTGTAATTGATTGTTTGCCTCCGGAAATATGGAGCCAAAGCCATCCATTGTCAAGAAAAGATCATTTATAGTCCCTCATGCCTAGAAAAGGCTTATTACTCGGTTTAAATGCCTTTATAATCCCATTATTGAATTTATTTTGAATTGTTTTTACATTTTTTGATTAAAACAGATTGTAATTGATTGTTTGCCTCGGGAAACA
The DNA here is from genome assembly GCF_053813885.1 of Theobroma cacao. Classification (NCBI taxonomy): domain Eukaryota; kingdom Viridiplantae; phylum Streptophyta; class Magnoliopsida; order Malvales; family Malvaceae; genus Theobroma; species Theobroma cacao. Next base: position 26,069,744 of record NC_142645.1, on the reverse strand, counting down.
TGGAGCGAAAGCCATCCATTGTCCAGAAAAGATCATTTATAGTCACTCATGCCTAGCAAAGCCTTATTACTCGGTTTAAATGCTTTTATAATCCCATTATTGAATTTATTTTGAATTGTTTTTACATTTTATGATTAAAACAGATTGTAATTGATTGTTTGCCTCGGGAAACATTTAGCGAAAGCCATCCATTGTCAAGAAAAGATCATTTATAGTCCCTCATGCCTAGAAAAGCCTTATTACTCGGTTTAAATGCCTTTATAATCCCATTATAAAATTTATTTTGAATTTTTTTTACATTTTTTGATTAAAACAGATTGTAATTGATTGTTTGCCTCGGGAAACATGGAGCGAAAGCCATCCATTGTCAAGAAAAGATCATTTATAGTCACTCATGCCTAGAAAAGCCTTATTACTCGGTTTAAATGCCTTTATAATCCCATTATTGAATTTATTTTGAATTGTTTTTACATTTTTTGATTAAAACAGATTGTAATTGATTGTTTGCCTCGGGAAATATGGAGCGAAAGCCATCCATTGTCAAGAAAAGATCATTTATAGCCACTCATGCCTGGAAAAGCCTTATTACTCGGTTTAAATGCCTTTATAATCCCATTATTGAATGTATTTTGAATTGTTTTTACATTTTTTGATTAAAACATATTGTAATTGATTGTTTGCCTCGGGAAACATGGAGCGAAAACCATCCATTGTCAAGAAAAGATCATTTATAGTCACTCATGCCTAGGAAAGCCTTATTACTCGGTTTAAATGCCTTTATAATCCCATTATTGAATTTATTTTGAATTTTTTTTACATTTTTTGATTAAAACAGATTGTAATTGATTGTTTACCTCGGGAAACATGGAGCGAAAGCCATCCATAGTCAAGAAAAGTTCATTTATAGTCACTTATGCCTAGCAAAGCCTTATTACTCGGTTTAAATGCCTTTATAATCCCATTATGGAATTTATTTTGAATTTTTTTTACATTTTTTGATTAAAACATATTGTAATTGATTGTTTGCCTCGGGAAACTTAGAGCGAAAGCCACCCATTGTCAAGAAAAGTTCATTTATAGTCACTTATGCCTAGCAAAGCCTTATTACTCGGTTTAAATGCCTTTATAATCCCATTATGGAATTTATTTTGAATTTTTTTTACATTTTTTGATTAAAACATATTGTAATTGATTGTTTGCCTCGGGAAACTTGGAGCGAAAGCCACCCATTGTCAAGAAAAGTTCATTTATAGTCACTTATGCCTAGCAAAGCCTTATTACTCGGTTTAAATGCCTTTATAATCCCATTATGGAATTTATTTTGAATTTTTTTTACATTTTTAGATTAAAATATATTGTAATTGATTGTTTGCCTCGGGAAACTTGTAGCGAAAGCCACCCATTGTCAAGAAAAGTTCATTTATAGTCACTTATGCCTAGCAAAGCCTTATTACTCGGTTTAAATGCCTTTCTAATCCCATTATTTAATTTATTTTGAATTCTTTTTACATTTTTTCATTAAAACAGATTCTAATTGATTGTTTGCCTCGGGAAACTTGGAGCGAAAGCCATCCATTGTCAAGAAAAGATCATTTGTAGTCACTCATGCTGAGAAAAGCCTTATTACTCGGTTTAAATACTTTTATAATCTCATTATTTAATTTATTTTGAATTCTTTTTACATTTTTTCATTAAAACAGATTCTAATTGATTGTTTGCCTCGGGAAACTTGGAGCGAAAGCCCTCCATTGTCAAGAAAAGATCATTTGTAGTCACTCATGCTGAGAAAAGCCTTATTACTCGGTTTAAATGCTTTTATAATCCCATTATTGAATTTATTTTGAATTGTTTTTACATTTTTTGATTAAAACAGATTGTAATTGATTGTTTGCCTCGGGAAACATGGAGCGAAAGCCATCCATTTTCATGAAAAGATCATTTATAGTAACTCATGCCTAGAAAAGCCTTATTACTCGGTTTAAATGCCTTTATAATCCCATTATTGAATTTATTTTGAATTTTTTTTACATTTTTTGATTTAAAACATATTGTAATTGATTGTTTGCCTCCGGAAATATGGAGCGAAAGCCATCCATTGTCATGAAAAGATCATTTATAGTCCCTCATGCCTAGAAAAGCCTTATTACTCGGTTTAAATGCCTTTATAATCCCATTATTGAATTTATTTTGAATTGTTTTTACATTTTTGATTAAAACAGATTGTAATTGATTGTTTGCCTCCGGAAATATGGAGCGAAAGCCATCCATTGTCATGAAAAGATCATTTATAGTCCCTCATGCCTAGAAAAGCCTTATTACTCGGTTTAAATGCCTTTATAATCCCATTATTGAATTTATTTTGAATTCTTTTTACATTTTTTCATTAAAACAGATTCTAATTGATTGTTTGCCTCGGGAAACTTGGAGCGAAAGCCCTCCATTGTCAAGAAAAGATCATTTGTAGTCACTCATGCTGAGAAAAGCCTTATTACTCGATTTAAATGCTTTTATAATCCCATTATTGAATTTATTTTGAATTGTTTTTACATTTTTTGATTAAAACAGATTGTAATTGATTGTTTGCCTCGGGAAACATGGAGCGAAAGCCATCCATTGTCATGAAAAGATCATTTATAGTAACTCATGCCTAGAAAAGCCTTATTACTCGGTTTAAATGCCTTTATAATCCCATTATTGAATTTATTTTGAATTTTTTTTACATTTTTTGATTAAAACATATTGTAATTGATTGTTTGCCTCCGGAAATATGGAGCCAAAGCCATCCATTGTCAAGAAAAGATCATTTATAGTCCCTCATGCCTAGAAAAGGCTTATTACTCGGTTTAAATGCCTTTATAATCCCATTATTGAATTTATTTTGAATTGTTTTTACATTTTTTGATTAAAACAGATTGTAATTGATTGTTTGCCTCGGGAAACATGGAGCGAAAGCCATCCATTGTCCAGAAAAGATCATTTATAGTCACTCATGCCTAGCAAAGCCTTATTACTCGGTTTAAATGCTTTTATAATCCCATTATTGAATTTATTTTGAATTGTTTTTACATTTTATGATTAAAACAGATTGTAATTGATTGTTTGCCTCGGGAAACATGGAGCGAAAGCCATCCATTGTCAAGAAAAGATCATTTATAGTCCCTCATGCCTAGAAAAGCCTTATTACTCGGTTTAAATGCCTTTATAATCCCATTATAAAATTTATTTTGAATTTTTTTTACATTTTTTGATTACAACAGATTGTAATTGATTGTTTGCCTCGGGAAACATGGAGCGAAAGCCATCCATTGTCAAGAAAAGATCATTTATAGTCACTCATGCCTAGAAAAGCCTTATTACTCGGTTTAAATGCCTTTATAATCCCATTATTGAATTTATTTTGAATTGTTTTTACATTTTTTGATTAAAACAGATTGTAATTGATTGTTTGCCTCGGGAAATATGGAGCGAAAGCCATCCATTGTCAAGAAAAGATCATTTATAGCCACTCATGCCTGGAAAAGCCTTATTACTCGGTTTAAATGCCTTTATAATCCCATTATTGAATGTATTTTGAATTGTTTTTACATTTTTTGATTAAAACATATTGTAATTGATTGTTTGCCTCGGGAAACATGGAGCGAAAACCATCCATTGTCAAGAAAAGATCATTTATAGTCACTCATGCCTAGAAAAGCCTTATTACTCGGTTTAAATGCCTTTATAATCCCATTATTGAATTTATTTTGAATTTTTTTTACATTTTTTGATTAAAACAGATTGTAATTGATTGTTTACCTCGGGAAACATGGAGCGAAAGCCATCCATAGTCAAGAAAAGTTCATTTATAGTCACTTATGCCTAGCAAAGCCTTATTACTCGGTTTAAATGCCTTTATAATCCCATTATGGAATTTATTTTGAATTTTTTTTACATTTTTTGATTAAAACATATTGTAATTGATTGTTTGCCTCGGGAAACTTAGAGCGAAAGCCACCCATTGTCAAGAAAAGTTCATTTATAGTCACTTATGCCTAGCAAAGCCTTATTACTCGGTTTAAATGCCTTTATAATCCCATTATGGAATTTATTTTGAATTTTTTTTACATTTTTTGATTAAAACATATTGTAATTGATTGTTTGCCTCGGGAAACTTGGAGCGAAAGCCACCCATTGTCAAGAAAAGTTCATTTATAGTCACTTATGCCTAGCAAAGCCTTATTACTCGGTTTAAATGCCTTTATAATCCCATTATTGAATTTATTTTGAATTCTTTTAACATTTTTTCATTAAAACAGATTCTAATTGATTGTTTGCCTCGGGAAACTTGGAGCGAAAGCCCTCCATTGTCAAGAAAAGATCATTTGTAGTCACTCATGCTGAGAAAAGCCTTATTACTCGGTTTAAATGCTTTTATAATCCCATTATTGTATTTATTTTGAATTGTTTTTACATTTTTTGATTAAAACAGATTGTAATTGATTGTTTGCCTCGGGAAACATGGAGCGAAAGCCATCCATTGTCAATAAAAGATCATTTATAGTCACTCATTCCTAGAAAAGCCTTATTACTCGGTTTAAATGCCTTTATAATCCCATTATTGACTTTATTTTGAATTTTTTTTTACATTTTTTTAATTAAAACATATTGTATTTGATTGTTTGCGTCGGGAAATATTAAGCGAAAGCCATCCATTGTCAAGAAAAGATCATTTATAGTCACTCATGCCTAGAAAAGCCTTATTACTCGGTTTAAATGCCTTTATAATCCCATTATTGAATTTAATTGGAATTTTTTTTACATTTTTTGATTAAAACATATTGTAATTGATTGTTTACCTCGGGAAACATGGAGCGAAAGCCATCCATTGTCAAGAAAAGTTCATTTATAGTCACTTATGCCTAGCAAAGCCTTATTACTCGGTTTAAATGCCTTTATAATCCCATTATGGAATTTATTTTGAATTTTTTTTACATTTTTTGATTAAAACATATTGTAATTGATTGTTTCCCTCGGGAAACCTGGAGCGAAAGTCACCCATTGTCAAGAAAAGTTCATTTATAGTCACTTATGCCTAGCAAAGCCTTATTACTCGGTTTAAATGCCTTTATAATCCCATTATTGAATTTATTTTGAATTCTTTTAACATTTTTTCATTAAAACAGATTCTAATTGATTGTTTGCCTCGGGAAACTTGGAGCGAAAGCCCTCCATTGTCAAGAAAAGATCATTTGTAGTCACTCATGCTGAGAAAAGCCTTATTACTCGGTTTAAATGCTTTTATAATCCCATTATTGTATTTATTTTGAATTGTTTTTACATTTTTTGATTAAAACAGATTGTAATTGATTGTTTGCCTCGGGAAACATGGAGCGAAAGCCATCCATTGTCAATAAAAGATCATTTATAGTCACTCATTCCTAGAAAAGCCTTATTACTCGGTTTAAATGCCTTTATAATCCCATTATTGACTTTATTTTGAATTTTTTTTTACATTTTTTTAATTAAAACATATTGTATTTGATTGTTTGCGTCGGGAAATATTAAGCGAAAGCCATCCATTGTCAAGAAAAGATCATTTATAGTCACTCATGCCTAGAAAAGCCTTATTACTCGGTTTAAATGCCTTTATAATCCCATTATTGAATTTATTTTGAATTGTTTTTACATTTTTTGATTAAAACAGATTGTAATTGATTGTTTGCCTCGGGAAACATGGAGCGAAAGCCATCCATTGTCAAGAAAAGATCATTTATAGTCACTCATGCCTAGAAAAGCCTTATTACTCGGTTTAAATGCCTTTATAATCCCATTATTGAATTTATTTTGAATTGTTTTTACATTTTTTGATTAAAACATATTGTAATTGATTGTTTGCCTCGGGAAACATGGAGCAAAAGCCATCCATTGTCAAGAAAAGATCATTTATAGTTACTCATGCCTAGAAAAGCCTTATTACTCGGTTTAAATGCCTTTATAATCCCATTATTGAATTTATTTTGAATTGTTTTTACATTTTTTGATTAAAACAGATTGTAATTGATTGTTTGCCTCGGGAAACATGGAGCGAAAGCCATCCATTGTCAAGAAAAGATCATTTATAGTCACTCATGCCTAGAAAAGCCTTATTACTCGGTTTAAATGCCTTTATAATCCCATTATTGAATTTATTTTGAATTGTTTTTACATTTTTGATTAAAACAGATAGTAATTGATTGTTTGCCTCGAGAAACATGAAGCGAAAACCATCCATTGTCAAGAAAAGATCATTTATAGTCACTCATGCCTAGAAAAGCCTTATTACTCGGTTTAAATGCTTTTATAATCCCATTATTGAATTTATTTTGAATTGTTTTTACATTTTTTGATTAAAACAGATTGTAATTGATTGTTTGCCTCGGGAAACATGGAGCGAAAACCATCCATTGTCAAGAAAAGATCATTTATAGTCACTCATGCCTAGAAAAGCCTTATTACTCGGTTTAAATGCCTTTATAATCCCATTATTGAATTTATTTTGAATTGTTTTTACATTTTTTGATTAAAACAGATTGTAATTGATTGTTTGCCTCGGGAAACATGGAGCGAAAGCCATCCATTGTCAAGAAAAGATCATTTATAGTCACTCATGCCTAGAAAAGCCTTATTACTCGGTTTAAATGCCTTTATAATCCCATTATTGAATTTATTTTGAATTGTTTTTACATTTTTGGATTAAAACATATTGTAATTGATTGTTTGCCTCGGGAAACATGGAGCAAAAGCCATCCATTGTCAAGAAAAGATCATTTATAGTCACTCATTCCTAGAAAAGCCTTATTACTCGGTTTAAATGCCTTTATATTCCCATTATTGATTTTATTTTGAATTGTTTTTACATTTTATGATTAAAACAGATTGTAATTGATTGTTTGCCTCGGGAAACATGGAGCGAAAGCCATCCATTGTCAAGAAAAGATCATTTATAGTCACTCATGCCTAGAAAAGCCTTATTACTCGGTTTAAATGCCTTTATAATCCCATTATTGAATTTATTTTGAATTGTTTTTACATTTTTTGATAAAAACAGATTGTAATTGATTGTTTGCATCGGGAAATATTAAGCGAAAGCCATCCATTGTCAAGAAAAGATCATTTATAGTCACTCATGCCTAGAAAAGCCTTATTACTCGGTTTAAATGCCTTTATAATCCCATTATTGAATTTATTTTGAATTGTTTTTACATTTTTTGATTAAAACATATTGTAATTGATTGTTTGCCTCGGGAAACATGGAGCGAAAGCCATCCATTGTCAAGAAAAGATCATTTATAGTCACTCATTCCTAGAAAAGCCTTATTACTCGGTTTAAATGCCTTTATATTCCCATTATTGATTTTATTTTGAATTGTTTTTACATTTTATGATTAAAACAGATTGTAATTGATTGTTTGCCTCGGGAAACATGGAGCGAAAGCCATCCATTGTCAAGAAAAGATCCTTTATAGTCACTCATGCCTAGAAAAGCCTTATTACTCGGTTTAAATGCCTTTATAATCCCATTATTGAATTTATTTTGAATTGTTTTTACATTTTTTGATAAAAACAGATTGTAATTGATTGTTTGCCTCGGGAAATATTAAGCGAAAGCCATCCATTGTCAAGAAAAGATCATTTATAGTCACTCATGCCTAGAAAAGCCTTATTACTCGATTTAAATGCCTTTATAATCCCATTATTGAATTTATTTTGAATTTTTTTTACATTTTTTGATTAAAACATATTGTAATTGATTGTTTGCCTCGGGAAACATGGAGCGAGAGCCATCCATTGTCAAGAAAAGATCATTTATAGTCACTCATTCCTAGAAAAGCCTTATTACTCGGTTTAAATGCCTTTATATTCCCATTATTGATTTTATTTTGAATTGTTTTTACATTTTATGATTAAAACATATTGTAATTGATTGTTTGCCTCGGGAAATATTGAGCGAAAGCCATCCATTGTCAAGAAAAGATCATTTATAGTTACTCATGCCTAGAAAAGCCTTATTACTCGGTTTAAATGCCTTTATAATCCCGTTATTGATTTTATTTTGAATTGTTTTTACATTTTTTGATTAAAACATATTGTAATTGATTGCTTGCCTCGGGAAACATGGAGCGAAAGCCATCCATTGTCAAGAAAAGATCATTTATAGTCACTCATGCCTAGAAAAGCCTTATTACTCGGTTTAAATGCCTTTATAATCCCATTATTGAATTTATTTTGAATTTTTTTTACATTTTTTGATTAAAACAGATTGTAATTGATTGTTTGCCTCGGGAAACATGGAGCGAAAGCCATCCATTGTCAAGAAAAGATCATTTATAGTCACTCATGCCTAGAAAAGCCTTATTACTCGGTTTAAATGCCTTTATAATCCCATTATTGAATTTATTTTGAATTTATTTTACATTTTTTGATTAAAACAGATTGTAATTGATTGTTTGCATCGGGAAACATGGAGCAAAACCCATCCATTGTCAAGAATAGATCATTTATAGTCAGTTATGCCTAGAAAAGCCTTATTACTCGGTTTAAATGCTTTAATAATCCCATTATTGAATTTATTTTGAATTGTTTTTACATTTTATGACTAAAACAGATTGTAATTGATTGTTTGCCTCGGGAAACATGGAGCGAAAGCCATCCATTGTCAAGAAAAGATCATTTATAGTCACTCATGCCTAGAAAAGCCTTATTACTCGGTTTAAATGCCTTTATAATCCCATTATTGATTTTATTTTGAATTGTTTTTACATTTTTTGATTAAAACATATTGTAATTGATTGTTTGCCTCGAGAAATATTGAGCGAAAGCCATCCATTGTCAAGAAAAGATCATTTATAGTTACTCATGCCTAGAAAAGCCTTATTACTCGGTTTAAATGCCTTTATAATCCCATTATTGATTTTATTTTGAATTGTTTTTACATTTTTTGATTAAAACAGATTGTAATTGATTGCTTGCCTCGGGAAACATGGAGCGAAAGCCATCCATTGTCAAGAAAAGATCATTTATAGTCACTCATGCCTAGAAAAGCCTTATTACTCGGTTTAAATGCCTTTATAATCCCATTATTGAATTTATTTTGAATTGTTTTTACATTTTTTGATTAAAACAGATTGTAATTGATTGTTTGCCTCGGGAAACATGGAGCAAAACCCATCCATTGTCAAGAATAGATCATTTATAGTCAGTTATGCCTAGAAAAGCCTTATTACTCGGTTTAAATGCTTTAATAATCCCATTATTGAATTTATTTTGAATTGTTTTTACATTTTATGACTAAAACAGATTGTAATTGATTGTTTGCCTCGGGAAACATGGAGCGAAAGCCATCCATTGTCAAGAAAACATCATTTATAGTCACTCATGCCTAGAAAAGCCTTATTACTTAGTTTAAATGCCTTTATAATCCCATTATTGAATTTATTTTGAATTGTTTTTACATTTTTGATTAAAACAGATTGTAATTGATTGTTTGCCTCGGGAAACATGAAGCGAAAACCATCCATTGTCAAGAAAAGATCATTTATAGTCACTCATGCCTAGAAAAGCCTTATTACTCGGTTTAAATGCCTTTATAATCCCATTATTGAATTTATTTTGAATTGTTTTTACATTTTTTGATTAAAACAGATTGTAATTGATTGTTTGCCTCGGGAAACATGGAGCGAAAGCCATCCATTGTCAAGAAAAGATCATTTATAGCCACTCATGCCTAGAAAAGCCTTATTACTCGGTTTAAATGCCTTTATAATCCCATTATTGAATTTATTTTGAATTCTTTTTACATTTTTTGACTAAAACAGATTGTAATTGATTGTTTGCCTCGGGAAACATGGAGCGAAAACCATCCATTGTCAAGAAAAGATCATTTATAGTCACTCATGCCTAGAAAAGCCTTATTACTCGGTTTAAATGCCTTTATAATCCCATTATTGAATTTATTTTGAATTGTTTTTACATTTTTTGATTAAAACAGATTGTAATTGATTGTTTGCCTCGGGAAACATGGAGCGAAAGCCATCCATTGTCAAGAAAAGATCATTTATTGCCACTCATGCCTAGAAAAGCCTTATTACTTAGTTTAAATGCCTTTATAATCCCATTATTGAATTTATTTTGAATTGTTTTTACATTTTTTGATTAAAACAGATTGTAATTGATTGTTTGCCTCGGGAAACATGGAGCGAAAGCCATCCATTGTCAAGAAAAGATCATTTATAGCCACTCATGCCTAGAAAAGCCTTATTACTCGGTTTAAATGCCTTTATAATCCCATTATTGAATTTATTTTGAATTGTTTTTACATTTTTTGATTAAAACAGATTGTAATTGATTGTTTGCCTCGGGAAACATGGAGCGAAAGCCATCCATTGTCAAGAAAAGATCATTTATAGTCACTCATGCCTAGAAAAGCCTTATTACTCGGTTTAAATGCCTTTATAATCCCATTATTGAATTTATTTTGAATTTATTTTACAATTTTTGATTAAAACAGATTGTAATTGATTGTTTGCATCGGGAAACATGGAGCAAAACCCATCCATTGTCAAGAATAGATCATTTATAGTCACTTATGCCTACAAAAGCCTTATTACTCGGTTTAAATTCCTTTATAATCCCATTATTGAATTTATTTTGAATTGTTTTTACATTTTTTGATTAAAACAGATTGTAATTGATTGTTTGCCTCGGGAAACATGGAGCGAAAGCCCTCCATTGTCAAGAAAAGATCATTTGTAGTCACTCATGATGAGAAAAGCCTTATTACTCGGTTTAAATGCTTTTATAATCCCATTATTGAATTTATTTTGAATTGTTTTTACATTTTTTGATTAAAACAGATTGTAATTGATTGTTTGCCTCGGGAAACATGGAGCGAAAGCCATCCATTGTCAAGAAAAGATCATTTATAGTCACTCATGCCTAGAAAAGCCTTATTACTCGGTTTAAATGCCTTTATAATCCCATTATTGAATTTATTTTGAATTGTTTTTACATTTTTTTATTAAAACAGATTGTAATTGATTGTTTGCCTCGGGAAACATGGAGCGAAAGCCATCCATTGTCAAGAAAAGATCATTTATAGCCACTCATGCCTAGAAAAGCCTTATTACTCGGTTTAAATGCCTTTATAATCCCATTATTGAATGTATTTTGAATTGTTTTTACATTTTTTGATTAAAACAGATTGTAATTGATTGTTTACCTCGTGAAACATGGAGCGAAAACCATACATTGTAAAGAAAAGATCATTTATAGTCACTCATGCCTAGAAAAGCCTTATTACTCGGTTTAAATGCCTTTATAATCCCATTATTGATTTTATTTTGAATTGTTTTTACATTTTTTGATTAAAACATATTGTAATTGATTGTTTGCCTCGGAAAATATTGAGCGAAAGCCATCCATTGTCAAGAAAAGATCATTTATAGTCACTCATGCCTAGAAAAGCCTTATTACTCGGTTTAAATGCCTTTATAATCCCATTATTGATTTTATTTTGAATTGTTTTTACATTTTTTGATTAAAACAGATTGTAATTGATTGTTTGCCTCGGGAAACATGGAGCGAAAGCCATCCATTGTCAAGAAAAGATCATTTATAGTCACTCATGCCTAGAAAAGCCTTATTACTCGGTTTAAATGCCTTTATAATCCCATTATTGAATTTATTTTGAATTTATTTTACATTTTTTGATTAAAACAGATTGTAATTGATTGTTTGCATCGGGAAACATGGAGCAAAACCCATCCATTGTCAAGAATAGATCATTTATAGTCACTTATGCCTACAAAAGCCTTATTACTCGGTTGAAATTCCTTTATAATCCCATTATTGAATTTATTTTGAATTGTTTTTACATTTTTTGATTAAAACAGATTGTAATTGATTGTTTGCCTCGGGAAACATGGAGCGAAAGCCCTCCATTGTCAAGAAAAGATCATTTGTAGTCACTCATGATGAGAAAAGCCTTATTACTCGGTTTAAATGCTTTTATAATCCCATTATTGAATTTATTTTGAATTGTTTTTACATTTTTTGATTAAAACAGATTGTAATTGATTGTTTGCCTCGGGAAACATGGAGCGAAAGCCATCCATTGTCAAGAAAAGATCATTTATAGTCACTCATGCCTAGAAAAGCCTTATTACTCGGTTTAAATGCCTTTATAATCCCATTATTGAATTTATTTTGAATTGTTTTTACATTTTTTGATTAAAACAGATTGTAATTGATTGTTTGCCTCGGGAAACATGGAGCGAAAGCCATCCATTGTCAAGAAAAGATCATTTATAGTCACTCATTCCTAGAAAAGCCTTATTACTCGGTTTAAATGCCTTTATATTCCCATTATTGATTTTATTTTGAATTTTTTTTACATTTTTTGATTAAGACATATTGTAATTGATTGTTTGCCTCGGGAAACATGGAGCGAAAGCCATCCATTGTCAAGAAAAGATCATTTATAGTCACTCATTCCTAGAAAAGCCTTATTACTCGGTTTAAATGCCTTTATATTCCCATTATTGATTTTATTTTGAATTTTTTTTACATTTTTTGATTAAAACATATTGTAATTGATTGTTTGCCTCGGGAAATATTGAGCGAAAGCCATCCATTGTCAAGAAAAGATCATTTATAGTCACTCATGCCTAGAAAAGCCTTATTACTCGGTTTAAATGCCTTTATAATCACATTATTGATTTTATTTTGAATTGTTTTTACATTTTTTGATTAAAACAGATTGTAATTGATTGTTTGCCTCGGGAAACATGGAGCGAAAGCCATCCATTGTCAAGAAAAGATCATTTATAGTCACTCATGCCTAGAAAAGCCCTATTACTCGGTTTAAATGCCTTTATAATCCCATTATTGAATTTATTTTGAATTTTTTTTACATTTTTTGATTAAAACAGATTGTAATTGATTGTTTGCCTCGGGAAACATGGAGCAAAACCCATCCATTGTCAAGAATAGATCATTTATAGTCAGTTATGCCTAGAAAAGCCTTATTACTCGGTTTAAATGCTTTAATAATCCCATTATTGAATTTATTTTGAATTGTTTTTACATTTTATGACTAAAACAGATTGTAATTGATTGTTTGCCTCGGGAAACATGGAGCGAAGCCATCCATTGTCAAGAAAAGATCATTTATAGTCACTCATGCCTAGAAAAGCCTTATTACTTAGTTTAAATGCCTTTATAATCCCATTATTGAATTTATTTTGAATTGTTTTTACATTTTTGATTAAAACAGATTGTAATTGATTGTTTGCCACGGGAAACATGGAGCGAAAGCCATCCATTGTCAAGAAAAGATCATTTATAGCCACTCATGCCTAGAAAAGCCTTATTACTCGGTTTAAATGCCTTTATAATCCCATTATTGAATTTATTTTGAATTGTTTTTACATTTTTTGATTAAAACAGATTGTAATTGATTGTTTGCCTCGGGAAACATGGAGCGAAAGCCATCCATTGTCAAGAAAAGATCATTTATAGCCACTCATGCCTTGAAAAGCCTTATTACTCGGTTTAAATGCCTTTATAATCCCATTATTGAATTTATTTTGAATTGTTTTTACATTTTTTGATTAAAACAGATTGTAATTGATTGTTTGCCTCGGGAAACATGGAGCGAAAGCCATCCATTGTCAAGAAAAGATCATTTATAGTCACTCATGCCTAGAAAAGCCTTATTACTCGGTTTAAATGCCTTTATAATCCCATTATTGAATTTATTTTGAATTTATTTTACATTTTTTGATTAAAACAGATTGTAATTGATTGTTTGCATCGGGAAACATGGAGCAAAACCCATCCATTGTCAAGAATAGATCATTTATAGTCACTTATGCCTACAAAAGCCTTATTACTCGGTTTAAATTCCTTTATAATCCCATTATTGAATTTATTTTGAATTGTTTTTACATTTTTTGATTAAAACAGATTGTAATTGATTGTTTGCCTCGGGAAACATGGAGCGAAAGCCCTCCATTGTCAAGAAAAGATCATTTGTAGTCACTCATGATGAGAAAAGCCTTATTACTCGGTTTAAATGCTTTTATAATCCCATTATTGAATTTATTTTGAATTGTTTTTACATTTTTTGATTAAAACAGATTGTAATTGATTGTTTGCCTCGGGAAACATGGAGCGAAAGCCATCCATTGTCAAGAAAAGATCATTTATAGTCACTCATGCCTAGAAAAGCCTTATTACTCGGTTTAAATGCCTTTATAATCCCATTATTGAATTTATTTTGAATTGTTTTTACATTTTTTGATTAAAACAGATTGTAATTGATTGTTTGCCTCGGGAAACATGGAGCGAAAGCCATCCATTGTCAAGAAAAGATCATTTATAGCCACTCATGCCTAGAAAAGCCTTATTACTCGGTTTAAATGCCTTTATAATCCCATTATTGAATGTATTTTGAATTGTTTTTACATTTTTTGATTAAAACAGATTGTAATTGATTGTTTACCTCGTGAAACATGGAGCGAAAACCATACACTGTAAAGAAAAGATCATTTATAGTCACTCATGCCTAGAAAAGCCTTATTACTCGGTTTAAATGCTTTTATAATCCCATTATTGAATTTATTTTGAATTTTTTTTACATTTTTTGATTAAAACAGATTGTAATTGATTGTTTGCCTCGGGAAACATGGAGCAAAACCCATCCATTGTCAAGAATAGATCATTTATAGTCAGTTATGCCTAGAAAAGCCTTATTACTCGGTTTAAATGCTTTAATAATCCCATTATTGAATTTATTTTGAATTGTTTTTACATTTTATGACTAAAACAGATTGTAATTGATTGTTTGCCTCGGGAAACATGGAGCGAAAGCCATCCATTGTCAAGAAAAGATCATTTATAGTCACTCATGCCTAGAAAAGCCTTATTACTTAGTTTAAATGCTTTTATCATCCCATTATTGAATTTATTTTGAATTCTTTTTACATTTTTTGATTAAAACAGATTGTAATTGATTGTTTGCCTCGGGAAACATGGAGCAAAACCCATCCATTGTCAAGAATAGATCATTTATAGTCAGTTATGCTTAGAAAAGCCTTATTACTCGGTTTAAATGCTTTAATAATCCCATTATTGAATTTATTTTGAATTGTTTTTACATTTTATGACTAAAACAGATTGTAATTGATTGTTTGCCTCGGGAAACATGGAGCGAAAGCCATCCATTGTCAAGAAAGGATCATTTATAGTCACTCATGCCTAGAAAAGCCTTATTACTCGGTTTAAATGCCTTTATAATCCCATTATTGAATTTATTTTGAATTGTTTTTACATTTTTTGATTAAAACATATTGTAATTGATTGTTTGCCTCGGGAAATATTGAGCGAAAGCCATCCATTGTCAAGAAAAGATCATTTATAGTTACTCATGCCTAGAAAAGCCTTATTACTCGGTTTAAATGCCTTTATAATCCCATTATTGATTTTATTTTGAATTGTTTTTACATTTTTTGATTAAAACAGATTGTAATTGATTGCTTGCCTCGGGAAACATGGAGCGAAAGCCATCCATTGTCAAGAAAAGATCATTTATAGTCACTCATGCCTAGAAAAGCCTTATTACTCGGTTTAAATGCCTTTATAGTCCCATTATTGAATTTATTTTGAATTTTTTTTACATTTTTTGATTAAAACAGATTGTAATTGATTGTTTGCCTCGGGAAACATGGAGCAAAACCCATCCATTGTCAAGAATAGATCATTTATAGTCAGTTATGCCTAGAAAAGCCTTATTACTCGGTTTAAATGCTTTAATAATCCCATTATTGAATTTATTTTGAATTGTTTTTACATTTTATGACTAAAACAGATTGTAATTGATTGTTTGCCTCGGGAAACATGGAGCGAAGCCATCCATTGTCAAGAAAAGATCATTTATAGTCACTCATGCCTAGAAAAGCCTTATTACTTAGTTTAAATGCCTTTATAATCCCATTATTGAATTTATTTTGAATTGTTTTTACATTTTTGATTAAAACAGATTGTAATTGATTGTTTGCCACGGGAAACATGGAGCGAAAGCCATCCATTGTCAAGAAAAGATCATTTATAGCCACTCATGCCTAGAAAAGCCTTATTACTCGGTTTAAATGCCTTTATAATCCCATTATTGAATTTATTTTGAATTGTTTTTACATTTTTTGATTAAAACAGATTGTAATTGATTGTTTGCCTCGGGAAACATGGAGCGAAAGCCATCCATTGTCAAGAAAAGATCATTTATAGCCACTCATGCCTTGAAAAGCCTTATTACTCGGTTTAAATGCCTTTATAATCCCATTATTGAATTTATTTCGAATTGTTTTTACATTTTTTGATTAAAACAGATTGTAATTGATTGTTTGCCTCGGGAAACATGGAGCGAAAGCCATCCATTGTCAAGAAAAGATCATTTATAGTCACTCATGCCTAGAAAAGCCTTATTACTCGGTTTAAATGCCTTTATAATCCCATTATTGAATTTATTTTGAATTTTTTTTACATTTTTTGATTAAAACAGATTGTAATTGATTGTTTGCATCGGGAAACATGGAGCAAAACCCATCCATTGTCAAGAATAGATCATTTATAGTCACTTATGCCTACAAAAGCCTTATTACTCGGTTTAAATTCCTTTATAATCCCATTATTGAATTTATTTTGAATTGTTTTTACATTTTTTGATTAAAACAGATTGTAATTGATTGTTTGCCTCGGGAAACATGGAGCGAAAGCCCTCCATTGTCAAGAAAAGATCATTTGTAGTCACTCATGATGAGAAAAGCCTTATTACTCGGTTTAAATGCTTTTATAATCCCATTATTGAATTTATTTTGAATTGTTTTTACATTTTTTGATTAAAACAGATTGTAATTGATTGTTTGCCTCGGGAAACATGGAGCGAAAGCCATCCATTGTCAAGAAAAGATCATTTATAGTCACTCATGCCTAGAAAAGCCTTATTACTCGGTTTAAATGCCTTTATAATCCCATTATTGAATTTATTTTGAATTGTTTTTACATTTTTTGATTAAAACAGATTGTAATTGATTGTTTGCCTCGGGAAACATGGAGCGAAAGCCATCCATTGTCAAGAAAAGATCATTTATAGCCACTCATGCCTAGAAAAGCCTTATTACTCGGTTTAAATGCCTTTATAATCCCATTATTGAATGTATTTTGAATTGTTTTTACATTTTTTGATTAAAACAGATTGTAATTGATTGTTTACCTCGTGAAACATGGAGCGAAAACCATACACTGTAAAGAAAAGATCATTTATAGTCACTCATGCCTAGAAAAGCCTTATTACTCGGTTTAAATGCTTTTATAATCCCATTATTGAATTTATTTTGAATTTTTTTTACATTTTTTGATTAAAACAGATTGTAATTGATTGTTTGCCTCGGGAAACATGGAGCAAAACCCATCCATTGTCAAGAATAGATCATTTATAGTCAGTTATGCCTAGAAAAGCCTTATTACTCGGTTTAAATGCTTTAATAATCCCATTATTGAATTTATTTTGAATTGTTTTTACATTTTATGACTAAAACAGATTGTAATTGATTGTTTGCCTCGGGAAACATGGAGCGAAAGCCATCCATTGTCAAGAAAAGATCATTTATAGTCACTCATGCCTAGAAAAGCCTTATTACTTAGTTTAAATGCTTTTATCATCCCATTATTGAATTTATTTTGAATTCTTTTTACATTTTTTGATTAAAACAGATTGTAATTGATTGTTTGCCTCGGGAAACATGGAGCAAAACCCATCCATTGTCAAGAATAGATCATTTATAGTCAGTTATGCCTAGAAAAGCCTTATTACTCGGTTTAAATGCTTTAATAATCCCATTATTGAATTTATTTTGAATTGTTTTTACATTTTATGACTAAAACAGATTGTAATTGATTGTTTGCCTCGGGAAACATGGAGCGAAAGCCATCCATTGTCAAGAAAAGATCATTTATAGTCACTCATGCCTAGAAAAGCCTTATTACTCGGTTTAAATGCCTTTATAATCCCATTATTGATTTTATTTTGAATTGTTTTTACATTTTTTGATTAAAACATATTGTAATTGATTGTTTGCCTCGGGAAATATTGAGCGAAAGCCATCCATTGTCAAGAAAATATCATTTATAGTCACTCATGCCTAGAAAAGCCTTATTACTCGGTTTAAATGCCTTTATAATCCCATTATTGATTTTATTTTGAATTGTTTTTACATTTTTTGATTAAAACAGATTGTAATTGATTGCTTGCCTCGGGAAACATGGAGCGAAAGCCATCCATTGTCAAGAAAAGATCATTTATAGTCACTCATGCCTAGAAAAGCCTTATTACTCGGTTTAAATGCCTTTATAATCCCATTATTGAATTTATTTTGAATTTTTTTTACATTTTTTGATTAAAACAGACTGTAATTGATTGTTTGCCTCGGGAAACATGGAGCAAAACCCATCCATTGTCAAGAATAGATCATTTATAGTCAGTTATGCCTAGAAAAGCCTTATTACTCGGTTTAAATGCTTTAATAATCCCATTATTGAATTTATTTTGAATTGTTTTTACATTTTATGACTAAAACAGATTGTAATTGATTGTTTGCCTCGGGAAACATGGAGCGAAAGCCATCCATTGTCAAGAAAAGATCATTTATAGTCACTCATGCCTAGAAAAGCCTTATTACTCGGTTTAAATGCCTTTATAATCCCATTATTGATTTTATTTTGAATTGTTTTTACATTTTTTGATTAAAACATATTGTAATTGATTGTTTGCCTCGGGAAATATTGAGCGAAACCCATCCATTGTCAAGAAAAGATCATTTATAGTTACTCATGCCTAGAAAAGCCTTATTACTCGGTTTAAATGCCTTTATAATCCCATTATTGAATTTATTTTGAATTGTTTTTACATTTTTTGATTAAAACAGATTGTAATTGATTGCTTGCCTCGGGAAACATGGAGCGAAAGCCATCCATTGTCAAGAAAAGATCATTTATAGTCACTCATGCCTAGAAAAGCCTTATTACTCGGTTTAAATGCCTTTATAATCCCATTATTGAATTTATTTTGAATTGTTTTTACATTTTTTGATTAAAACAGATTGTAATTGATTGTTTGCCTCGGGAAACATGGAGCGAAAGCCATCCATTGTCAAGAAAAGATCATTTATAGTCACTCATGCCTAGAAAAGCCTTATTACTCGGTTTAAATGCCTTTATAATCCCATTATTGAATTTATTTTGAATTTATTTTACATTTTTCGATTAAAACAGATTGTAATTGATTGTTTGCATCGGGAAACATGGAGCAAAACCCATCCATTGTCAAGAATAGATCATTTATAGTCAGTTATGCCTAGAAAAGCCTTATTACTCGGTTTAAATGCTTTAATAATCCCATTATTGAATTTATTTTGAATTGTTTTTACATTTTATGACTAAAACAGATTGTAATTGATTGTTTGCCTCGGGAAACATGGAGCGAAAGCCATCCATTGTCAAGAAAAGATCATTTATAGTCACTCATGCCTAGAAAAGCCTTATTACTCAGTTTAAATGCCTTTATAATCCCATTATTGATTTTATTTTGAATTGTTTTTACATTTTTTGATTAAAACATATTGTAATTGATTTTTTGCCTTGGGAAATATTGAGCGAAAGCCATCCATTGTCAAGAAAAGATCATTTATAGTTACTCATGCCTAGAAAAGCCTTATTACTCGGTTTAAATGCCTTTATAATCCCATTATTGATTTTATTTTGAATTGTTTTTACATTTTTTGATTAAAACAGATTGTAATTGATTGCTTGCCTCGGGAAACATGGAGCGAAAGCCATCCATTGTCAAGAAAAGATCATTTATAGTCACTCATGCCTAGAAAAGCCATATTACTCGGTTTAAATGCCTTTATAATCCCATTATTGAATTTATTTTGAATTTTTTTTACATTTTTTGATTAAAACAGATTGTAATTGATTGTTTGCCTCGGGAAACATGGAGCAAAACCCATCCATTGTCAAGAATAGATCATTTATAGTCAGTTATGCCTAGAAAAGCCTTATTACTCGGTTTAAATGCTTTAATAATCCCATTATTGAATTTATTTTGAATTGTTTTTACATTTTATGACTAAAACAGATTGTAATTGATTGTTTGCCTCGGGAAACATGGAGCGAAAGCCATCCATTGTCAAGAAAACATCATTTATAGTCACTCATGCCTAGAAAAGCCTTATTACTTAGTTTAAATGCCTTTATAATCCCATTATTGAATTTATTTTGAATTGTTTTTACATTTTTGATTAAAACAGATTGTAATTGATTGTTTGCCTCGGGAAACATGAAGCGAAAACCATCCATTGTCAAGAAAAGATCATTTATAGTCACTCATGCCTAGAAAAGCCTTATTACTCGGTTTAAATGCCTTTATAATCCCATTATTGAATTTATTTTGAATTGTTTTTACATTTTTTGATTAAAACAGATTGTAATTGATTGTTTGCCTCGGGAAACATGGAGCGAAAGCCATCCATTGTCAAGAAAAGATCATTTATAGCCACTCATGCCTAGAAAAGCCTTATTACTCGGTTTAAATGCCTTTATAATCCCATTATTGAATTTATTTTGAATTCTTTTTACATTTTTTGACTAAAACAGATTGTAATTGATTGTTTGCCTCGGGAAACATGGAGCGAAAACCATCCATTGTCAAGAAAAGATCATTTATAGTCACTCATGCCTAGAAAAGCCTTATTACTCGGTTTAAATGCCTTTATAATCCCATTATTGAATTTATTTTGAATTGTTTTTACATTTTTTGATTAAAACAGATTGTAATTGATTGTTTGCCTCGGGAAACATGGAGCGAAAGCCATCCATTGTCAAGAAAAGATCATTTATAGCCACTCATGCCTAGAAAAGCCTTATTACTCGGTTTAAATGCCTTTATAATCCCATTATTGAATTTATTTTGAATTGTTTTTACATTTTTTGATTAAAACAGATTGTAATTGATTGTTTGCCTCGGGAAACATGGAGCGAAAGCCATCCATTGTCAAGAAAAGATCATTTATAGCCACTCATGCCTAGAAAAGCCTTATTACTCGGTTTAAATGCCTTTATAATCCCATTATTGAATTTATTTTGAATTGTTTTTACATTTTTTGATTAAAACAGATTGTAATTGATTGTTTGCCTCGGGAAACATGGAGCGAAAGCCATCCATTGTCAAGAAAAGATCATTTATAGTCACTCATGCCTAGAAAAGCCTTATTACTCGGTTTAAATGCCTTTATAATCCCATTATTGAATTTATTTTGAATTTATTTTACATTTTTTGATTAAAACAGATTGTAATTGATTGTTTGCATCGGGAAACATGGAGCAAAACCCATCCATTGTCAAGAATAGATCATTTATAGTCACTTATGCCTACAAAAGCCTTATTACTCGGTTTAAATTCCTTTATAATCCCATTATTGAATTTATTTTGAATTGTTTTTACATTTTTTGATTAAAACAGATTGTAATTGATTGTTTGCCTCGGGAAACATGGAGCGAAAGCCCTCCATTGTCAAGAAAAGATCATTTGTAGTCACTCATGATGAGAAAAGCCTTATTACTCGGTTTAAATGCTTTTATAATCCCATTATTGAATTTATTTTGAATTGTTTTTACATTTTTTGATTAAAACAGATTGTAATTGATTGTTTGCCTCGGGAAACATGGAGCGAAAGCCATCCATTGTCAAGAAAAGATCATTTATAGTCACTCATGCCTAGAAAAGCCTTATTACTCGGTTTAAATGCCTTTATAATCCCATTATTGAATTTATTTTGAATTGTTTTTACATTTTTTGATTAAAACAGATTGTAATTGATTGTTTGCCTCGGGAAACATGGAGCGAAAGCCATCCATTGTCAAGAAAAGATCATTTATAGCCACTCATGCCTAGAAAAGCCTTATTACTCGATTTAAATGCCTTTATAATCCCATTATTGAATGTATTTTGAATTGTTTTTACATTTTTTGATTAAAACAGATTGTAATTGATTGTTTACCTCGTGAAACATGGAGCGAAAACCATACATTGTAAAGAAAAGATCATTTATAGTCACTCATGCCTAGAAAAGCCTTATTACTCGGTTTAAATGCTTTTATAATCCCATTATTGAATTTATTTTGAATTTTTTTTACATTTTTTGATTAAAACAGATTGTAATTGATTGTTTGCCTTGGGAAACATGGAGCAAAACCCATCCATTGTCAAGAATAGATCATTTATAGTCAGTTATGCCTAGAAAAGCCTTATTACTCGGTTTAAATGCTTTAATAATCCCATTATTGAATTTATTTTGAATTGTTTTTACATTTTATGACTAAAACAGATTGTAATTGATTGTTTGCCTCGGGAAACATGGAGCGAAAGCCATCCATTGTCAAGAAAAGATCATTTATAGTCACTCATGCCTAGAAAAGCCTTATTACTCGGTTTAAATGCCTTTATAATCCCATTATTGATTTTATTGTGAATTGTTTTTACATTTTTTGATTAAAACATATTGTAATTGATTGTTTGCCTCGGAAAATATTGAGCGAAAGCCATCCATTGTCAAGAAAAGATCATTTATAGTCACTCATGCCTAGAAAAGCCTTATTACTCGGTTTAAATGCCTTTATAATCCCATTATTGATTTTATTTTGAATTGTTTTTACATTTTTTGATTAAAACAGATTGTAATTGATTGTTTGCCTCGAGAAACATGGACCGAAAGCCATCCATTGTCAAGAAAAGATCATTTATAGTCACTCATGCCTAGAAAAGCCTTATTACTCGGTTTAAATGCCTTTATAATCCCATTATTGAATTTATTTTGAATTTATTTTACATTTTTTGATTAAAACAGATTGTAATTGATTGTTTGCATCGGGAAACATGGAGCAAAACCCATCCATTGTCAAGAATAGATCATTTATAGTCACTTATGCCTGCAAAAGCCTTATTACTCGGTTTAAATTCCTTTATAATCCCATTATTGAATTTATTTTGAATTGTTTTTACATTTTTTGATTAAAACAGATTGTAATTGATTGTTTGCCTCGGGAAACATGGAGCGAAAGCCCTCCATTGTCAAGAAAAGATCATTTGTAGTCACTCATGATGAGAAAAGCCTTATTACTCGGTTTAAATGCTTTTATAATCCCATTATTGAATTTATTTTGAATTGTTTTTACATTTTTTGATTAAAACATATTGTAATTGATTGTTTGCCTCGGGAAACATGGAGCGAAAGCCATCCATTGTCAAGAAAAGATCATTTATAGTCACTCATGCCTAGAAAAGCCTTATTACTCGGTTTAAATGCCTTTATAATCCCATTATTGAATTTATTTTGAATTGTTTTTACATTTTTTGATTAAAACAGATTGTAATTGATTGTTTGCCTCGGGAAACATGGAGCGAAAGCCATCCATTGTCAAGAAAAGATCATTTATAGTCACTCATTCCTAGAAAAGCCTTATTACTCGGTTTAAATGCCTTTATATTCCCATTATTGATTTTATTTTGAATTTTTTTTACATTTTTTGATTAAAACATATTGTAATTGATTGTTTGCCTCGGGAAACATGGAGCGAAAGCCATCCATTGTCAAGAAAAGATCATTTATAGTCACTCATTCCTAGAAAAGCCTTATTACTCGGTTTAAATGCCTTTATATTCCCATTATTGATTTTATTTTGAATTTTTTTTACATTTTTTGATTAAAACATATTGTAATTGATTGTTTGCCTCGGGAAATATTGAGCGAAAGCCATCCATTGTCAAGAAAAGATCATTTATAGTCACTCATGCCTAGAAAAGCCTTATTACTCGGTTTAAATGCCTTTATAATCCCATTATTGATTTTATTTTGAATTGTTTTTACATTTTTTGATTAAAACAGATTGTAATTGATTGTTTGCCTCGGGAAACATGGAGCGAAAGCCATCCATTGTCAAGAAAAGATCATTTATAGTCACTCATGCCTAGAAAAGCCTTATTACTCGGTTTAAATGCCTTTATAATCCCATTATTGAATTTATTTTGAATTTTTTTTACATTTTTTGATTAAAACAGATTGTAATTGATTGTTTGCCTCGGGAAACATGGAGCAAAACCCATCCATTGTCAAGAATAGATCATTTATAGTCAGTTATGCCTAGAAAAGCCTTATTACTCGGTTTAAATGCTTTAATAATCCCATTATTGAATTTATTTTGAATTGTTTTTACATTTTATGACTAAAACAGATTGTAATTGATTGTTTGCCTCGGGAAACATGGAGCGAAGCCATCCATTGTCAAGAAAAGATCATTTATAGTCTCTCATGCCTAGAAAAGCCTTATTACTTAGTTTAAATGCCTTTATAATCCCATTATTGAATTTATTTTGAATTGTTTTTACATTTTTGATTAAAACAGATTGTAATTGATTGTTTGCCACGGGAAACATGGAGCGAAAGCCATCCATTGTCAAGAAAAGATCATTTATAGTCACTCATGCCTAGAAAAGCCTTATTACTCGGTTTAAATGCCTTTATAATCCCATTATTGAATTTATTTTGAATTGTTTTTACATTTTTTGATTAAAACATATTGTAATTGATTGTTTGCCTCGGGAAACATGGAGCGAAAACCATCCATTGTCAAGAAAAGATCATTTATAGTCACTCATGCCTAGAAAAGCCTTATTACTCGGTTTAAATGCCTTTATAATCCCATTATTGAATTTATTTTGAAATGTTTTTACATTTTTTGATTAAAACAGATTGTAATTGATTGTTTGCCTCGGGAAACATGGAGCGAAAGCCATCCATTGTCAAGAAAAGATCATTTATAGCCACTCATGCCTAGAAAAGCCTTATTACTCGGTTTAAATGCCTTTATAATCCCATTATTGAATTTATTTTGAATTGTTTTTACATTTTTTGATTAAAACAGATTGTAATTGATTGTTTGCCTCGGGAAACATGGAGCGAAAGCCATCCATTGTCAAGAAAAGATCATTTATAGTCACTCATGCCTAGAAAAGCCTTATTACTCGGTTTAAATGCCTTTATAATCCCATTATTGAATTTATTTTGAATTGTTTTTACATTTTTTGATTAAAACAGATTGTAATTGATTGTTTGCCTCGGGAAACATGGAGCGAAAGCCATCCGTTGTCAAGAAAAGATCATTTATAGCCACTCATGCCTAGAAAAGCCTTATTACTCGGTTTAAATGCCTTTATAATCCCATTATTGAATTTATTTTGAATTGTTTTTACATTTTTTGATTAAAACAGATTGTAATTGATTGTTTGCCTCGGGAAACATGGAGCGAAAGCCATCCATTGTCAAGAAAAGATCATTTATAGCCACTCATGCCTAGAAAAGCCTTATTACTCGGTTTAAATGCCTTTATAATCCCATTATTGAATTTATTTTGAATTGTTTTTACATTTTTTGATTAAAACAGATTGTAATTGATTGTTTGGCTCGGGAAACATGGAGCGAAAGCCATCCATTGTCAAGAAAAGATTATTTATAGTCACTCATGCCTAGAAAAGCCTTATTACTTAGTTTAAATGCCTTTATAATCCCATTATTGAATTTATTTTGAATTCTTTTTACATTTTTTGATTAAAACTGATTGTAATTGATTGTTTGCCTCGGGAAACATGGAGCGAAAGCCATCCATTGTCAAGAAAAGATCATTTATAGTCACTCATGCCTAGAAAAGCCTTATTACTCGGTTTAAATGCCTTTATAATCCCATTATTGAATTTATTTTGAATTGTTTTTACATTTTTTGATTAAAACAGATTGTAATTGATTGTTTGCCTCGGGAAACATGGAGCGAAAGCCCTCCATTGTCAAGAAAAGATCATTTGTAGTCACTCATGATGAGAAAAGCCTTATTACTCGGTTTAAATGCTTTTATAATCCCATTATTGAATTTATTTTGAATTGTTTTTACATTTTTTGATTAAAACAGATTGTAATTGATTGTTTGCCTCGGGAAACATGGAGCGAAAGCCATCCATTGTCAAGAAAAGATAATTTATAGTCACTCATGCCTAGAAAAGCCTTATTACTCGGTTTAAATGCCTTTATAATCCCATTATTGAATTTATTTTGAATTGTTTTTACATTTTTTGATTAAAACAGATTGTAATTGATTGTTTGCCTCGGGAAACATGGAGCGAAAGCCATCCATTGTCAAGAAAAGATCATTTATAGCCACTCATGCCTAGAAAAGCCTTATTACTCGGTTTAAATGCCTTTATAATCCCATTATTGAATGTATTTTGAATTGTTTTTACATTTTTTGATTAAAACAGATTGTAATTGATTGTTTACCTCGTGAAACATGGAGCGAAAACCATACATTGTAAAGAAAAGATCATTTATAGTCACTCATGCCTAGAAAAGCCTTATTACTCGGTTTAAATGCTTTTATAATCCCATTATTGAATTTATGTTGAATTTTTTTTACATTTTTTGATTAAAACAGATTGTAATTGATTGTTTGCCTTGGGAAACATGGAGCAAAACCCATCCATTGTCAAGAATAGATCATTTATAGTCAGTTATGCCTAGAAAAGCCTTATTACTCGGTTTAAATGCTTTAATAATCCCATTATTGAATTTATTTTGAATTGTTTTTACATTTTATGACTAAAACAGATTGTAATTGATTGTTTGCCTCGGGAAACATGGAGCGAAAGCCATCCATTGTCAAGAAAAGATCATTTATAGTCACTCATGCCTAGAAAAGCCTTATTACTCGGTTTAAATGCCTTTATAATCCCATTATTGATTTTATTTTGAATTGTTTTTACATTTTTTGATTAAAACATATTGTAATTGATTGTTTGCCTCGGAAAATATTGAGCGAAAGCCATCCATTGTCAAGAAAAGATCATTTATAGTCACTCATGCCTAGAAAAGCCTTATTACTCGGTTTAAATGCCTTTATAATCCCATTATTGATTTTATTTTGAATTGTTTTTACATTTTTTGATTAAAACAGATTGTAATTGATTGTTTGCCTCGGGAAACATGGAGCGAAAACCATCCATTGTCAAGAAAAGATCATTTATAGTCACTCATGCCTAGAAAAGCCTTATTACTCGGTTTAAATGCCTTTATAATCCCATTATTGAATTTATTTTGAATTGTTTTTACATTTTTTGATTAAAACAGATTGTAATTGATTGTTTGCCTCGGGAAACATGGAGCGAAAGCCATCCATTGTCAAGAAAAGATCATTTATAGTCACTCATTCCTAGAAAAGCCTTATTACTCGGTTTAAATGCCTTTATATTCCCATTATTGATTTTATTTTGAATTTTTTTTACATTTTTTGATTAAAACATATTGTAATTGATTGTTTGCCTCGGGAAACATGGAGCGAAAGCCATCCATTGTCAAGAAAAGATCATTTATAGTCACTCATTCCTAGAAAAGCCTTATTACTCGGTTTAAATGCCTTTATATTCCCATTATTGATTTTATTTTGAATTTTTTTTACATTTTTTGATTAAAACATATTGTAATTGATTGTTTGCCTCGGGAAATATTGAGCGAAAGCCATCCATTGTCAAGAAAAGATCATTTATAGTCACTCATGCCTAGAAAAGCCTTATTACTCGGTTTAAATGCCTTTATAATCCCATTATTGATTTTATTTTGAATTGTTTTTACATTTTTTGATTAAAACAGATTGTAATTGATTGTTTGCCTCGGGAAACATGGAGCGAAAGCCATCCATTGTCAAGAAAAGATCATTTATAGTCACTCATGCCTAGAAAAGCCTTATTACTCGGTTTAAATGCCTTTATAATCCCATTATTGAATTTATTTTGAATTTTTTTTACATTTTTTGATTAAAACAGATTGTAATTGATTGTTTGCCTCGGGAAACATGGAGCAAAACCCATCCATTGTCAAGAATAGATCATTTATAGTCAGTTATGCCTAGAAAAGCCTTATGACTCGGTTTAAATGCTTTAATAATCCCATTATTGAATTTATTTTGAATTGTTTTTACATTTTATGACTAAAACAGATTGTAATTGATTGTTTGCCTCGGGAAACATGGAGCGAAGCCATCCATTGTCAAGAAAAGATCATTTATAGTCTCTCATGCCTAGAAAAGCCTTATTACTTAGTTTAAATGCCTTTATAATCCCATTATTGAATTTATTTTGAATTGTTTTTACATTTTTGATTAAAACAGATTGTAATTGATTGTTTGCCACGGGAAACATGGAGCGAAAGCCATCCATTGTCAAGAAAAGATCATTTATAGTCACTCATGCCTAGAAAAGCCTTATTACTCGGTTTAAATGCCTTTATAATCCCATTATTGAATTTATTTTGAATTGTTTTTACATTTTTTGATTAAAACATATTGTAATTGATTGTTTGCCTCGGGAAACATGGAGCGAAAACCATCCATTGTCAAGAAAAGATCATTTATAGTCACTCATGCCTAGAAAAGCCTTATTACTCGGTTTAAATGCCTTTATAATCCCATTATTGAATTTATTTTGAAATGTTTTTACATTTTTTGATTAAAACAGATTGTAATTGATTGTTTGCCTCGGGAAACATGGAGCGAAAGCCATCCATTGTCAAGAAAAGATCATTTATAGCCACTCATGCCTAGAAAAGCCTTATTACTCGGTTTAAATGCCTTTATAATCCCATTATTGAATTTATTTTGAATTGTTTTTACATTTTTTGATTAAAACAGATTGTAATTGATTGTTTGCCTCGGGAAACATGGAGCGAAAGCCATCCATTGTCAAGAAAAGATCATTTATAGTCACTCATGCCTAGAAAACCCTTATTACTCGGTTTAAATGCCTTTATAATCCCATTATTGAATTTATTTTGAATTGTTTTTACATTTTTTGATTAAAACAGATTGTAATTGATTGTTTGCCTCGGGAAACATGGAGCGAAAGCCATCCGTTGTCAAGAAAAGATCATTTATAGCCACTCATGCCTAGAAAAGCCTTATTACTCGGTTTAAATGCCTTTATAATCCCATTATTGAATTTATTTTGAATTGTTTTTACATTTTTTGATTAAAACAGATTGTAATTGATTGTTTGCCTCGGGAAACATGGAGCGAAAGCCATCCATTGTCAAGAAAAGATCATTTATAGCCACTCATGCCTAGAAAAGCCTTATTACTCGGTTTAAATGCCTTTATAATCCCATTATTGAATTTATTTTGAATTGTTTTTACATTTTTTGATTAAAACAGATTGTAATTGATTGTTTGGCTCGGGAAACATGGAGCGAAAGCCATCCATTGTCAAGAAAAGATTATTTATAGTCACTCATGCCTAGAAAAGCCTTATTACTTAGTTTAAATGCCTTTATAATCCCATTATTGAATTTATTTTGAATTCTTTTTACATTTTTTGATTAAAACTGATTGTAATTGATTGTTTGCCTCGGGAAACATGGAGCGAAAGCCATCCATTGTCAAGAAAAGATCATTTATAGTCACTCATGCCTAGAAAAGCCTTATTACTCGGTTTAAATGCCTTTATAATCCCATTATTGAATTTATTTTGAATTGTTTTTACATTTTTTGATTAAAACAGATTGTAATTGATTGTTTGCCTCGGGAAACATGGAGCGAAAGCCCTCCATTGTCAAGAAAAGATCATTTGTAGTCACTCATGATGAGAAAAGCCTTATTACTCGGTTTAAATGCTTTTATAATCCCATTATTGAATTTATTTTGAATTGTTTTTACATTTTTTGATTAAAACAGATTGTAATTGATTGTTTGCCTCGGGAAACATGGAGCGAAAGCCATCCATTGTCAAGAAAAGATAATTTATAGTCACTCATGCCTAGAAAAGCCTTATTACTCGGTTTAAATGCCTTTATAATCCCATTATTGAATTTATTTTGAATTGTTTTTACATTTTTTGATTAAAACAGATTGTAATTGATTGTTTGCCTCGGGAAACATGGAGCGAAAGCCATCCATTGTCAAGAAAAGATCATTTATAGCCACTCATGCCTAGAAAAGCCTTATTACTCGGTTTAAATGCCTTTATAATCCCATTATTGAATGTATTTTGAATTGTTTTTACATTTTTTGATTAAAACAGATTGTAATTGATTGTTTACCTCGTGAAACATGGAGCGAAAACCATACATTGTAAAGAAAAGATCATTTATAGTCACTCATGCCTAGAAAAGCCTTATTACTCGGTTTAAATGCTTTTATAATCCCATTATTGAATTTATTTTGAATTTTTTTTACATTTTTTGATTAAAACAGATTGTAATTGATTGTTTGCCTTGGGAAACATGGAGCAAAACCCATCCATTGTCAAGAATAGATCATTTATAGTCAGTTATGCCTAGAAAAGCCTTATTACTCGGTTTAAATGCTTTAATAATCCCATTATTGAATTTATTTTGAATTGTTTTTACATTTTATGACTAAAACAGATTGTAATTGATTGTTTGCCTCGGGAAACATGGAGCGAAAGCCATCCATTGTCAAGAAAAGATCATTTATAGTCACTCATGCCTAGAAAAGCCTTATTACTCGGTTTAAATGCCTTTATAATCCCATTATTGATTTTATTTTGAATTGTTTTTACATTTTTTGATTAAAACATATTGTAATTGATTGTTTGCCTCGGAAAATATTGAGCGAAAGCCATCCATTGTCAAGAAAAGATCATTTATAGTCACTCATGCCTAGAAAAGCCTTATTACTCGGTTTAAATGCCTTTATAATCCCATTATTGATTTTATTTTGAATTGTTTTTACATTTTTTGATTAAAACAGATTGTAATTGATTGTTTGCCTCGGGAAACATGGAGCGAAAACCATCCATTGTCAAGAAAAGATCATTTATAGTCACTCATGCCTAGAAAAGCCTTATTACTCGGTTTAAATGCCTTTATAATCCCATTATTGAATTTATTTTGAATTGTTTTTACATTTTTTGATTAAAACAGATTGTAATTGATTGTTTGCCTCGGGAAACATGGAGCGAAAACCATCCATTGTCAAGAAAAGATCATTTATAGTCACTCATGCCTAGAAAAGCCTTATTACTCGGTTTAAATGCCTTTATAATCCCATTATTGAATTTATTTTGAATTGTTTTTACATTTTTTGATTAAAACATATTGTAATTGATTGTTTGCCTCGGGAAACATGGAGCAAAAGCCATCCATTGTCAAGAAAAGATCATTTATAGTCACTCATTCCTAGAAAAGCCTTATTACTCGGTTTAAATGCCTTTATATTCCCATTATTGATTTTATTTTGAATTTTTTTTACATTTTTTGATTAAAACATATTGTAATTGATTGTTTGCCTCGGGAAATATTGAGCGAAAGCCATCCATTGTCAAGAAAAGATCATTTATAGTCACTCATGCCTAGAAAAGCCTTATTACTCGGTTTAAATGCCTTTATAATCCCATTATTGATTTTATTTTGAATTGTTTTTACATTTTTTGATTAAAACAGATTGTAATTGATTGTTTGCCTCGGGAAACATGGAGCGAAAGCCATCCATTGTCAAGAAAAGATCATTTATAGTCACTCATGCCTAGAAAAGCCTTATTACTCGGTTTAAATGCCTTTATAATCCCATTATTGAATTTATTTTGAATTTTTTTTACATTTTTTGATTAAAACAGATTGTAATTGATTGTTTGCCTCGGGAAACATGGAGCGAAAGCCATCCATTGTCAAGAAAAGATCATTTATAGCCACTTATGCCTAGAAAAGCCTTATTACTCGGTGTAAATGCCTTTATAATCCCATTATTGAATGTATTTTGAATTGTTTTTACATTTTTTGATTAAAACAGATTGTAATTGATTGTTTGCCTCGGGAAACATGGAGCGAAAACCATCCATTGTCAAGAAAAGATCATTTATAGTCACTCATGCCTAGAAAAGCCTTATTACTCGGTTTAAATGCCTTTATAATCCCATTATTGAATTTATTTTGAATTGTTTTTACATTTTTTGATTAAAACAGATTGTAATTGATTGTTTGCCTCGGGAAACATGGAGCGAAAACCATCCATTGTCAAGAAAAGATCATTTATAGTCACTCATGCCTAGAAAAGCCTTATTACTCGGTTTAAATGCCTTTATAATCCCATTATTGAATTTATTTTGAATTGTTTTTACATTTTTTGATTAAAACATATTGTAATTGATTGTTTGCCTCGGGAAACATGGAGCAAAAGCCATCCATTGTCAAGAAAAGATCATTTATAGTCACTCATTCCTAGAAAAGCCTTATTACTCGGTTTAAATGCCTTTATATTCCCATTATTGATTTTATTTTGAATTTTTTTTACATTTTTTGATTAAAACATATTGTAATTGATTGTTTGCCTCGGGAAATATTGAGCGAAAGCCATCCATTGTCAAGAAAAGATCATTTATAGTCACTCATGCCTAGAAAAGCCTTATTACTCGGTTTAAATGCCTTTATAATCCCATTATTGATTTTATTTTGAATTGTTTTTACATTTTTTGATTAAAACAGATTGTAATTGATTGTTTGCCTCGGGAAACATGGAGCGAAAGCCATCCATTGTCAAGAAAAGATCATTTATAGTCACTCATGCCTAGAAAAGCCTTATTACTCGGTTTAAATGCCTTTATAATCCCATTATTGAATTTATTTTGAATTTTTTTTACATTTTTTGATTAAAACAGATTGTAATTGATTGTTTGCCTCGGGAAACATGGAGCGAAAGCCATCCATTGTCAAGAAAAGATCATTTATAGCCACTTATGCCTAGAAAAGCCTTATTACTCGGTGTAAATGCCTTTATAATCCCATTATTGAATGTATTTTGAATTGTTTTTACATTTTTTGATTAAAACAGATTGTAATTGATTGTTTGCCTCGGGAAACATGGAGCGAAAACCATCCATTGTCAAGAAAAGATCATTTATAGTCACTCATGCCTAGAAAAGCCTTATTACTCGGTTTAAATGCCTTTATAATCCCATTATTGAATTTATTTTGAATTGTTTTTACATTTTTTGATTAAAACAGATTGTAATTGATTGTTTGCCTCGGGAAACATGGAGCGAAAACCATCCATTGTCAAGAAAAGATCATTTATAGTCACTCATGCCTAGAAAAGCCTTATTACTCGGTTTAAATGCCTTTATAATCCCATTATTGAATTTATTTTGAATTGTTTTTACATTTTTTGATTAAAACATATTGTAATTGATTGTTTGCCTCGGGAAACATGGAGCAAAAGCCATCCATTGTCAAGAAAAGATCATTTATAGTCACTCATTCCTAGAAAAGCCTTATTACTCGGTTTAAATGCCTTTATATTACCATTATTGATTTTATTTTGAATTTTTTTTACATTTTTTGATTAAAACATATTGTAATTGATTGTTTGCCTCGGGAAATATTGAGCGAAAGCCATCCATTGTCAAGAAAAGATCATTTATAGTCACTCATGCCTAGAAAAGCCTTATTACTCGGTTTAAATGCCTTTATAATCCCATTATTGATTTTATTTTGAATTATTTTTACATTTTTTGATTAAAACAGATTGTAATTGATTGTTTGCCTCGGGAAACATGGAGCGAAAGCCACCCATTGTCAAGAAAAGATCATTTATAGCCACTCATGCCTAGAAAAGCCTTATTACTCGGTTTAAATGCCTTTATAATCCCATTATTGAATTTATTTTGAATTGTTTTTACATTTTTTGATTAAAACAGATTGTAATTGATTGTTTGCCTCGGGAAACATGGAGCGAAAGCCATCCATTGTCAAGAAAAGATCATTTATAGTCACTCATGCCTAGAAAAGCCTTATTACTCGGTTTAAATGCCTTTATAATCCCATTATTGAATTTATTTTGAATTGTTTTTACATTTTTTGATTAAAACAGATTGTAATTGATTGTTTGCCTCGGGAAACATGGAGCGAAAGCCATCCGTTGTCAAGAAAAGATCATTTATAGCCACTCATGCCTAGAAAAGCCTTATTACTCGGTTTAAATGCCTTTATAATCCCATTATTGAATTTATTTTGAATTGTTTTTTCATTTTTTGATTAAAACAGATTGTAATTGATTGTTTGCCTCGGGAAACATGGAGCGAAAGCCATCCATTGTCAAGAAAAGATCATTTATAGCCACTCATGCCTAGAAAAGCCTTATTACTCGGTTTAAATGCCTTTATAATCCAATTATTGAATTTATTTTGAATTGTTTTTACATTTTTTGATTAAAACAGATTGTAATTGATTGTTTGGCTCGGGAAACATGGAGCGAAAGCCATCCATTGTCAAGAAAAGATTATTTATAGTCACTCATGCCTAGAAAAGCCTTATTACTTAGTTTAAATGCCTTTATAATCCCATTATTGAATTTATTTTGAATTCTTTTTACATTTTTTGATTAAAACTGATTGTAATTGATTGTTTGCCTCGGGAAACATGGAGCGAAAGCCATCCATTGTCAAGAAAAGATCATTTATAGTCACTCATGCCTAGAAAAGCCTTATTACTCGGTTTAAATGCCTTTATAATCCCATTATTGAATTTATTTTGAATTTTTTTTACATTTTTTGATTAAAACAGATTGTAATTGATTGTTTGCCTCGGGAAACATGGAGCGAAAGCCATCCATTGTCAAGAAAAGATCATTTATAGCCACTTATGCCTAGAAAAGCCTTATTACTCGGTGTAAATGCCTTTATAATCCCATTATTGAATGTATTTTGAATTGTTTTTACTTTTTTTGATTAAAACAGATTGTAATTGATTGTTTGCCTCGGGAAACATGGAGCGAAAACCATCCATTGTCAAGAAAAGATCATTTATAGTCACTCATGCCTAGAAAAGCCTTATTACTCGGTTTAAATGCCTTTATAATCCCATTATTGAATTTATTTTGAATTGTTTTTACATTTTTTGATTAAAACAGATTGTAATTGATTGTTTGCCTCGGGAAACATGGAGCGAAAACCATCCATTGTCAAGAAAAGATCATTTATAGTCACTCATGCCTAGAAAAGCCTTATTACTCGGTTTAAATGCCTTTATAATCCCATTATTGAATTTATTTTGAATTGTTTTTACATTTTTTGATTAAAACATATTGTAATTGATTGTTTGCCTCGGGAAACATGGAGCAAAAGCCATCCATTGTCAAGAAAAGATCATTTATAGTCACTCATTCCTAGAAAAGCCTTATTACTCGGTTTAAATGCCTTTATATTCCCATTATTGATTTTATTTTGAATTTTTTTTACATTTTTTGATTAAAACATATTGTAATTGATTGTTTGCCTCGGGAAATATTGAGCGAAAGCCATCCATTGTCAAGAAAAGATCATTTATAGTCACTCATGCCTAGAAAAGCCTTATTACTCGGTTTAAATGCCTTTATAATCCCATTATTGATTTTATTTTGAATTGTTTTTACATTTTTTGATTAAAACAGATTGTAATTGATTGTTTGCCTCGGGAAACATGGAGCGAAAGCCATCCATTGTCAAGAAAAGATCATTTATAGTCACTCATGCCTAGAAAAGCCTTATTACTCGGTTTAAATGCCTTTATAATCCCATTATTGAATTTATTTTGAATTTTTTTTACATTTTTTGATTAAAACAGATTGTAATTGATTGTTTGCCTCGGGAAACATGGAGCGAAAGCCATCCATTGTCAAGAAAAGATCATTTATAGCCACTGATGCCTAGAAAAGCCTTATTACTCGGTGTAAATGCCTTTATAATCCCATTATTGAATGTATTTTGAATTGTTTTTACATTTTTTGATTAAAACAGATTGTAATTGATTGTTTGCCTCGGGAAACATGGAGCGAAAACCATCCATTGTCAAGAAAAGATCATTTATAGTCACTCATGCCTAGAAAAGCCTTATTACTCGGTTTAAATGCCTTTATAATCCCATTATTGAATTTATTTTGAATTGTTTTTACATTTTTTGATTAAAATAGATTGTAATTGATTGTTTGCCTCGGGAAACATGGAGCGAAAGCCATCCATTGTCAAGAAAAGATCATTTATAGCCACTCATGCCTAGAAAAGACTTATTACTCGGTGTAAATGCCTTTATAATCCCATTATTGAATGTATTTTGAATTGTTTTTACATTTTTTGATTAAAACAGATTGTAATTGATTGTTTGCCTCGGGAAACATGGAGCGAAAGCCATCCATTGTCAAGAAAAGATCATTTATAGTCACTCATGCCTAGAAAAGCCTTATTACTCGGTTTAAATGCCTTTATAATCCCATTATTGAATTTATTTTGAATTGTTTTTACATTTTTTGATTAAAACAGATTGTAATTGATTGTTTGCCTCGGGAAACATGGAGCGAAAACCATCCATTGTCAAGAAAAGATCATTTATAGTCACTCATGCCTAGAAAAGCCTTATTACTCGGTTTAAATGCCTTTATAATCCCATTATTGAATTTATTTTGAATTGTTTTTACATTTTTTGATTAAAACAGATTGTAATTGATTGTTTGCCTCGGGAAACATGGAGCGAAAGCCATCCATTGTCAAGAAAAGATCATTTATAGCCACTCATGCCTAGAAAAGCCTTATTACTCGGTTTAAATGCCTTTATAATCCCATTATTGAATGTATTTTGAATTGTTTTTACATTTTTTGATTAAAACAGATTGTAATTGATTGTTTACCTCGGGAAACATGGAGCGAAAACCATCCATTGTAAAGAAAAGATCATTTATAGTCACTCATGCCTAGAAAAGCCTTATTACTCGGTTTAAATGCTTTTATAATCCCATTATTGAATTTATTTTGAATTGTTTTTACATTTTATGATTAAAACAGATTGTAATTGATTGTTTGCCTCGGGAAACATGGAGCGAAAGCCATCCATTGTCAAGAAAAGATCATTTATAGTCACTCATGCCTAGAAAAGCCTTATTACTCGGTTTAAATGCCTTTATAATCCCATTATTGAATTTATTTTGAATTGTTTTTACATTTTTTGATAAAAACAGATTGTAATTGATTGTTTGCCTCGAGAAATATTAAGTGAAAGCCATCCATTGTCAAGAAAAGATCATTTATAGTCACTCATGCCTAGAAAAGCCTTATTACTCGGTTTAAATGGCTTTATAATCCCATTATTGAATTTATTTTGAATTGTTTTTACATTTTTTGATTAAAACAGATTGTAATTGATTGTTTGCCTCGGGAAACATGGAGCGAAAGCCATCCATTGTCAAGAAAAGATCATTTATAGTCACTCATGCCTAGAAAAGCCTTATTACTCGGTTTAAATGCCTTTATAATCCCATTATTGAATTTATTTTGAATTGTTTTTACATTTTTTGATTAAAACATATTGTAATTGATTGTTTGCCTCGGGAAACATGGAGCGAAAGCCATCCATTGTCAAGAAAAGATCATTTATAGTCACTCATTCCTAGAAAAGCCTTATTACTCGGTTTAAATGCCTTTATAATCCCATTATTGATTTTATTTTGAATTTTTTTTACATTTTTTGATTAAAACAGATTGTAATTGATTGTTTGCCTCGGGAAACATGGAGCAAAACCCATCCATTGTCAAGAATAGATCATTTATAGTCAGTGATGCCTAGAAAAGCCTTATTACTCGGTTTAAATGCTTTAATAATCCCATTATTGAATTTATTTTGAATTGTTTTTACATTTTATGACTAAAACAGATTGTAATTGATTGTTTGCCTCGGGAAACATGGAGCGAAAGCCATCCATTGTCAAGAAAAGATCATTTATAGTCACTCATGCCTAGAAAAGCCTTATTACTCGGTTTAAATGCTTTAATAATCCCATTATTGAATTTATTTTGAATTGTTTTTACATTTTATGACTAAAACAGATTGTAATTGATTGTTTGCCTCGGGAAACATGGAGCGAAAGCCATCCATTGTCAAGAAAAGATCATTTATAGTCACTCATGCCTAGAAAAGCCTTATTACTCGGTTTAAATGCCTTTATAATCCCATTATTGAATTTATTTTGAATTCTTTTTACATTTTTTGATTAAAACAGATTGTAATTGATTGTTTGCCTCGGGAAACATGGAGCGAAAGCCATCCATTGTCAAGAAAAGATTATTTATAGTCACTCATGCCTAGAAAAGCCTTATTACTTAGTTTAAATGCTTTTATAATCCCATTATTGAATTTATTTTGAATTCTTTTTACATTTTTTGATTAAAACAGATTGTAATTGATTGTTTGCCTCTGGAAACATGGAGCGAAAGCCATCCATTGTCAAGAAAAGATCATTTATAGTCACTCATGCCTAGAAAAGCCTTATTACTCGGTTTAAATGCCTTTATAATCCCATTATTGAATTTATTTTGAATTGTTTTTACATTTTTTGATTAAAACAGATTGTAATTGATTGTTTGCCTCGGGAAACATGGAGCGAAAGCCATCCATTGTCAAGAAAAGATCATTTATAGCCACTCATGCCTAGAAAAGCCTTATTACTCGGTTTAAATGCCTTTATAATCCCATTATTGAATTTATTTTGAATTGTTTTTACATTTTTTGATTAAAACAGATTGTAATTGATTGTTTGCCTCGGGAAACATGGAGCGAAAGCCATCCATTGTCAAGAAAAGATCATTTATAGTCACTCATGCCTAGAAAAGCCTTATTACTCGGTTTAAATGCCTTTATAATCCCATTATTGAATTTATTTTGAATTGTTTTTACATTTTTTGATTAAAACAGATTGTAATTGATTGTTTGCCTCGGGAAACATGGAGCGAAAGCCATCCATTGTCAAGAAAAGATTATTTATAGTCACTCATGCCTAGAAAAGCCTTATTACTTAGTTTAAATGCTTTTATAATCCCATTATTGAATTTATTTTGAATTCTTTTTACATTTTTTGATTAAAACAGATTGTAATTGATTGTTTGCCTTTGGAAACATGGAGCGAAAGCCATCCATTGTCAAGAAAAGATCATTTATAGTCACTCATGCCTAGAAAAGCCTTATTACTCGGTTTAAATGCCTTTATAATCCCATTATTGAATTTATTTTGAATTGTTTTTACATTTTTTGATTAAAACAGATTGTAATTGATTGTTTGCCTCGGGAAATATGGAGCGAAAGCCATCCATTGTCAAGAAAAGATCATTTATAGTCCCTCATGCCTAGAAAAGCCTTATTACTCGGTTTAAATGCTTTTATAATCCCATTATTGAATTTATTTTGAATTGTTTTTACATTTTATGATTAAAACAGATTGTAATTGATTGTTTGCCTCGGGAAACATGGAGCGAAAGCCATCCATTGTCAAGAAAAGATCATTTATAGTCACTCATGCCTAGAAAAGCCTTATTACTCGGTTTAAATGCCTTTATAATCCCATTATTGAATTTATTTTGAATTGTTTTTACATTTTTTGATAAAAACAGATTGTAATTGATTGTTTGCCTCGGGAAATATTAAGCGAAAGCCATCCATTGTCAAGAAAAGATCATTTATAGTCACTCATGCCTAGAAAAGCCTTATTACTCGGTTTAAATGCCTTTATAATCCCATTATTGAATTTATTTTGAATTGTTTTTACATTTTTTGATTAAAACAGATTGTAATTGATTGTTTGCCTCGGGAAACATGGAGCGAAAGCCATCCATTGTCAAGAAAAGATCATTTATAGTCACTCATGCCTAGAAAAGCCTTATTACTCGGTTTAAATGCCTTTATAATCCCATTATTGAATTTATTTTGAATTGTTTTTACATTTTTTGATTAAACCAGATTGTAATTGATTGTTTGCCTCGGGAAACATGGAGCGAAAGCCATCCATTGTCAAGAAAAGATTTTTTATAGTCACTCATGCCTAGAAAAGCCTTATTACTTAGTTTAAATGCTTTTATAATCCCATTATTGAATTTATTTTGAATTGTTTTTACATTTTTTGATTAAAACTGATTGTAATTGATTGTTTGCCTCTGGAAACATGGAGCGAAAGCCATCCATTGTCAAGAGAAGATCATTTATAGTCACTCATGCCTAGAAAAGCCTTATTACTCGGTTTAAATGCCTTTATAATCCCATTATTGAATTTATTTTGAATTGTTTTTACATTTTTTGATTAAAACAGATTGTAATTGATTGTTTGCCTCGGGAAACATGGAGCGAAAGCCATCCATTGTCAAGAAAAGATCATTTATAGTCACTCATGCCTAGAAAAGCCTTATTACTCGGTTTAAATGCCTTTATAATCCCATTATTGAATTTATTTTGAATTGTTTTTACATTTTTTGATTAAAACATATTGTAATTGATTGTTTGCCTCCGAAAATATGGAGCGAAAGCCATCCATTGTCATGAAAAGATCATTTATAGTCCCTCATGCCTAGAAAAGCCTTATTACTCGGTTTAAATGCCTTTATAATCCCATTATTGAATTTATTTTGAATTGTTTTTACATTTTTGATTAAAAACAGATTGTAATTGATTGTTTGCCTCGGGAAACATGGAGCGAAAACCATCCATTGTAAAGAAAAGATCATTTATAGTCACTCATGCCTAGAAAAGCCTTATTACTCGGTTTAAATGCTTTTATAATCCCATTATTGAATTTATTTTGAATTATTTTTACATTTTATGATTAAAACAGATTGTAATTGATTGTTTGCCTCGGGAAACATGGAGCGAAAGCCATCCATTGTCAAGAAAAGATCATTTATAGTCACTCATGCCTAGAAAAGCCTTATTACTCGGTTTAAATGCCTTTATAATCCCATTATTGAATTTATTTTGAATTGTTTTTACATTTTTTGATAAAAACAGATTGTAATTGATTGTTTGCCTCGGGAAATATTAAGCGAAAGCCATCCATTGTCAAGAAAAGATCATTTATAGTCACTCATGCCTAGAAAAGCCTTATTACTCGGTTTAAATGCCTTTATAATCCCATTATTGAATTTATTTTGAATTGTTTTTACATTTTTTGATTAAAACAGATTGTAATTGATTGTTTGCCTCGGGAAACATGGAGCGAAAGCCATCCATTGTCAAGAAAAGATCATTTATAGTCACTCATGCCTAGAAAAGCCTTATTACTCGGTTTAAATGCCTTTATAATCCCATTATTGAATTTATTTTGAATTGTTTTTACATTTTTTGATTAAAACAGATTGTAATTGATTGTTTGCCTCGGGAAACATGGAGCGAAAGCCATCCATTGTCAAGAAAAGATTATTTATAGTCACTCATGCCTAGAAAAGCCTTATTACTTAGTTTAAATGCTTTTATAATCCCATTATTGAATTTATTTTGAATTCTTTTTACATTTTTTGATTAAAACTGATTGTAATTGATTGTTTGCCTCTGGAAACATGGAGCGAAAGCCATCCATTGTCAAGAAAAGATCATTTATAGTCACTCATGCCTAGAAAAGCCTTATTACTCGGTTTAAATGCCTTTATAATCCCATTATTGAATTTATTTTGAATTGTTTTTACATTTTTTGATTAAAACAGATTGTAATTGATTGTTTGCCTCGGGAAACATGGAGCGAAAGCCATCCATTGTCAAGAAAAGATCATTTATAGTCACTCATGCCTAGAAAAGCCTTATTACTCGGTTTAAATGCCTTTATAATCCCATTATTGAATTTATTTTGAATTGTTTTTACATTTTTTGATTAAAACAGATTGTAATTGATTGTTTGCCTCGGGAAACATGGAGCGAAAGCCATCCATTGTCAAGAAAAGATTATTTATAGTCACTCATGCCTAGAAAAGCCTTATTACTTAGTTTAAATGCTT
The DNA here is from genome assembly GCF_053813885.1 of Theobroma cacao. Taxonomy (NCBI): domain Eukaryota; kingdom Viridiplantae; phylum Streptophyta; class Magnoliopsida; order Malvales; family Malvaceae; genus Theobroma; species Theobroma cacao. Next base: position 26,027,800 of record NC_142645.1, on the reverse strand, counting down.
TTATAATCCCATTATTGAATTTATTTGGAATTCTTTTTACATTTTTTGATTAAAACAGATTGTAATTGATTGTTTGCCTCGGGAAACATGGAGCGAAAACCATCCATTGTAAAGAAAAGATCATTTATAGTCACTCATGCCTAGAAAAGCCTTATTACTCGGTTTAAATGCTTTTATAATCCCATTATTGAATTTATTTTGAATTATTTTTACATTTTATGATTAAAACAGATTGTAATTGATTGTTTGCCTCGGGAAACATGGAGCGAAAGCCATCCATTGTCAAGAAAAGATCATTTATAGTCACTCATGCCTAGAAAAGCCTTATTACTCGGTTTAAATGCCTTTATAATCCCATTATTGAATTTATTTTGAATTGTTTTTACATTTTTTGATTAAAACAGATTGTAATTGATTGTTTGCCTCGGGAAATATTAAGCGAAAGCCATCCATTGTCAAGAAAAGATCATTTATAGTCACTCATGCCTAGAAAAGCCTTATTACTCGGTTTAAAGGCCTTTATAATCCCATTATTGAATTTATTTTGAATTGTTTTTACATTTTTTGATTAAAACAGATTGTAATTGATTGTTTGCCTCGGGAAACATGGAGCGAAAGCCATCCATTGTCAAGAAAAGATCATTTATAGTCACTCATGCCTAGAAAAGCCTTATTACTCGGTTTAAATGCCTTTATAATCCCATTATTGAATTTATTTTGAATTGTTTTTACATTTTTTGATTAAAACAGATTGTAATTGATTGTTTGCCTCGGGAAACATGGAGCGAAAGCCATCCATTGTCAAGAAAAGATTATTTATAGTCACTCATGCCTAGAAAAGCCTTATTACTTAGTTTAAATGCTTTTATAATCCCATTATTGAATTTATTTTGAATTCTTTTTACATTTTTTGATTAAAACTGATTGTAATTGATTGTTTGCCTCTGGAAACATGGAGCGAAAGCCATCCATTGTCAAGAAAAGATCATTTATAGTCACTCATGCCTAGAAAAGCCTTATTACTCGGTTTAAATGCCTTTATAATCCCATTATTGAATTTATTTTGAATTGTTTTTACATTTTTTGATTAAAACAGATTGTAATTGATTGTTTGCCTCGGGAAACATGGAGCGAAAGCCATCCATTGTCAAGAAAAGATCATTTATAGTCACTCATGCCTAGAAAAGCCTTATTACTCGGTTTAAATGCCTTTATAATCCCATTATTGAATTTATTTTGAATTGTTTTTACATTTTTTGATTAAAACAGATTGTAATTGATTGTTTGCCTCGGGAAACATGGAGCGAAAGCCATCCATTGTCAAGAAAAGATTATTTATAGTCACTCATGCCTAGAAAAGCCTTATTACTTAGTTTAAATGCTTTTATAATCCCATTATTGAATTTATTTGGAATTCTTTTTACATTTTTTGATTAAAACAGATTGTAATTGATTGTTTGCCTCGGGAAACATGGAGCGAAAACCATCCATTGTAAAGAAAAGATCATTTATAGTCACTCATGCCTAGAAAAGCCTTATTACTCGGTTTAAATGCTTTTATAATCCCATTATTGAATTTATTTTGAATTATTTTTACATTTTATGATTAAAACAGATTGTAATTGATTGTTTGCCTCGGGAAACATGGAGCGAAAGCCATCCATTGTCAAGAAAAGATCATTTATAGTCACTCATGCCTAGAAAATCCTTATTACTCGGTTTAAATGCCTTTATAATCCCATTATTGAATTTATTTTGAATTGTTTTTACATTTTTTGATTAAAACAGATTGTAATTGATTGTTTGCCTCGGGAAATATGGAGCGAAAGCCATCCATTGTCAAGAAAAGATCATTTATAGTCACTCATGCCTAGAAAAGCCTTATTACTCGGTTTAAATGCCTTTATAATCCCATTATTGAATTTATTTTGAATTGTTTTTACATTTTTTGATTAAAACATATTGTAATTGATTGTTTGCCTCCGGCAATATGGAGCGAAAGCCATCCATTGTCATGAAAAGATCATTTATAGTCCCTCATGCCTAGAAAAGCCTTATTACTCGGTTTAAATGCCTTTATAATCCCATTATTGAATTTATTTTGAATTGTTTTTACATTTTTGATTAAAAACAGATTGTAATTGATTGTTTGCCTCGGGAAACATGGAGCGAAAACCATCCATTGTAAAGAAAAGATCATTTATAGTCACTCATGCCTAGAAAAGCCTTATTACTCGGTTTAAATGCTTTTATAATCCCATTATTGAATTTATTTTGAATTATTTTTACATTTTATGATTAAAACAGATTGTAATTGATTGTTTGCCTCGGGAAACATGGAGCGAAAGCCATCCATTGTCAAGAAAAGATCATTTATAGTCACTCATGCCTAGAAAAGCCTTATTACTCGGTTTAAATGCCTTTATAATCCCATTATTGAATTTATTTTGAATTGTTTTTACATTTTTTGATAAAAACAGATTGTAATTGATTGTTTGCCTCGGGAAATATTAAGCGAAAGCCATCCATTGTCAAGAAAAGATCATTTATAGTCACTCATGCCTAGAAAAGCCTTATTACTCGGTTTAAATGCCTTTATAATCCCATTATTGAATTTATTTTGAATTGTTTTTACATTTTTTGATTAAAACAGATTGTAATTGATTGTTTGCCTCGGGAAACATGGAGCGAAAGCCATCCATTGTCAAGAAAAGATCATTTATAGTCACTCATGCCTAGAAAAGCCTTATTACTCGGTTTAAATGCTTTTATAATCCCATTATTGAATTTATTTTGAATTGTTTTTACATTTTATGTTTAAAACAGATTGTAATTGATTGTTTGCCTCGGGAAACATGGAGCGAAAGCCATCCATTGTCAAGAAAAGATCATTTATAGTCACTCATGCCTAGAAAAGCCTTATTACTCGGTTTAAATGCCTTTATAATCCCATTATTGAATTTATTTTGAATTGTTTTTACATTTTTTGATTAAAACATATTGTAATTGATTGTTTGCCTCCGGAAATATGGAGCGAAAGCCATCCATTGTCATGAAAAGATCATTTATAGTCCCTCATGCCTAGAAAAGCCTTATTACTCGGTTTAAATGCCTTTATAATCCCATTATTGAATTTATTTTGAATTGTTTTTACATTTTTGATTAAAAACAGATTGTAATTGATTGTTTGCCTCGTGAAATATGGAGCGAAAGCCATCCATTGTCAAGAAAAGATCATTTATAGTCCCTCATGCCTAGAAAAGCCTTATTACTCGGTTTAAATGCTTTTATAATCCCATTATTGAATTTATTTTGAATTGTTTTTACATTTTATGATTAAAACAGATTGTAATTGATTGTTTGCCTCGGGAAACATGGAGCGAAAGCCATCCATTGTCAAGAAAAGATCATTTATAGTCACTCATGCCTAGAAAAGCCTTATTACTCGGTTTAAATGCCTTTATAATCCCATTATTGAATTTATTTTGAATTGTTTTTACATTTTTTGATAAAAACAGATTGTAATTGATTGTTTGCCTCGGGAAATATTAAGCGAAAGCCATCCATTGTCAAGAAAAGATCATTTATAGTCACTCATGCCTAGAAAAGCCTTATTACTCGGTTTAAATGCCTTTATAATCCCATTATTGAATTTATTTTGAATTGTTTTTACATTTTTTGATTAAAACAGATTGTAATTGATTGTTTGCCTCGGGAAACATGGAGCGAAAGCCATCCATTGTCAAGAAAAGATCATTTATAGTCACTCATGCCTAGAAAAGCCTTATTACTCGGTTTAAATGCCTTTATAATCCCATTATTGAATTTATTTTGAATTGTTTTTACATTTTTTGATTAAAACAGATTGTAATTGATTGTTTGCCTCGGGAAACATGGAGCGAAAGCCATCCATTGTCAAGAAAAGATTATTTATAGTCACTCATGCCTAGAAAAGCCTTATTACTTAGTTTAAATGCTTTTATAATCCCATTATTGAAATTATTTTGAATGCTTTTTACATTTTTTGATTAAAACTGATTGTAATTGATTGTTTGCCTCTGGAAACATGGAGCGAAAGCCATCCATTGTCAAGAAAAGATCATTTATAGTCACTCATGCCTAGAAAAGCCTTATTACTCGGTTTAAATGCCTTTATAATCCCATTATTGAATTTATTTTGAATTGTTTTTACATTTTTTGATTAAAACAGATTGTAATTGATTGTTTGCCTCGGGAAACATGGAGCGAAAGCCATCCATTGTCAAGAAAAGATCATTTATAGTCACTCATGCCTAGAAAAGCCTTATTACTCGGTTTAAATGCCTTTATAATCCCATTATTGAATTTATTTTGAATTGTTTTTACATTTTTTGATTAAAACATATTGTAATTGATTGTTTGCCTCCGGAAATATGGAGCGAAAGCCATCCATTGTCATGAAAAGATCATTTATAGTCCCTCATGCCTAGAAAAGCCTTATTACTCGGTTTAAATGCCTTTATAATCCCATTATTGAATTTATTTTGAATTGTTTTTACATTTTTGATTAAAAACAGATTGTAATTGATTGTTTGCCTCGGGAAACATGGAGCGAAAACCATCCATTGTAAAGAAAAGATCATTTATAGTCACTCATGCCTAGAAAAGCCTTATTACTCGGTTTAAATGCTTTTATAATCCCATTATTGAATTTATTTTGAATTGTTTTTACATTTTATGATTAAAACAGATTGTAATTGATTGTTTGCCTCGGGAAACATGGAGCGAAAGCCATCCATTGTCAAGAAAAGATCATTTATAGTCACTCATGCCTAGAAAAGCCTTATTACTCGGTTTAAATGCCTTTATAATCCCATTATTGAATTTATTTTGAATTGTTTTTACATTTTTTGATAAAAACAGATTGTAATTGATTGTTTGCCTCGGGAAATATTAAGCGAAAGCCATCCATTGTCAAGAAAAGATCATTTATAGTCACTCATGCCTAGAAAAGCCTTATTACTCGGTTTAAATGCCTTTATAATCCCATTATTGAATTTATTTTGAATTGTTTTTACATTTTTTGATTAAAACAGATTGTAATTGATTGTTTGCCTCGGGAAACATGGAGCGAAAGCCATCCATTGTCAAGAAAAGATCATTTATAGTCACTCGTGCCTAGAAAAGCCTTATTACTCGGTTTAAATGCCTTTATAATCCCATTATTGAATTTATTTTGAATTGTTTTTACATTTTTTGATTAAAACAGATTGTAATTGATTGTTTGCCTCGGGAAACATGGAGCGAAAGCCATCCATTGTCAAGAAAAGATTATTTATTGTCACTCATGCCTAGAAAAGCCTTATTACTTAGTTTAAATGCTTTTATAATCCCATTATTGAATTTATTTTGAATTCTTTTTACATTTTTTGATTAAAACTGATTGTAATTGATTGTTTGCCTCTGGAAACATGGAGCGAAAGCCATCCATTGTCAAGAAAAGATCATTTATAGTCACTCATGCCTAGAAAAGCCTTATTACTCGGTTTAAATGCCTTTATAATCCCATTATTGAATTTATTTTGAATTGTTTTTACATTTTTTGATTAAAACAGATTGTAATTGATTGTTTGCCTCGGGAAACATGGAGCGAAAGCCATCCATTGTCAAGAAAAGATCATTTATAGTCACTCATGCCTAGAAAAGCCTTATTACTCGGTTTAAATGCCTTTATAATCCCATTATTGAATTTATTTTGAATTGTTTTTACATTTTTTGATTAAAACAGATTGTAATTGATTGTTTGCCTCGGGAAACATGGAGCGAAAGCCATCCATTGTCAAGAAAAGATTATTTATAGTCACTCATGCCTAGAAAAGCCTTATTACTTAGTTTAAATGCTTTTATAATCCCATTATTGAATTTATTTGGAATTCTTTTTACATTTTTTGATTAAAACAGATTGTAATTGATTGTTTGCCTCGGGAAACATGGAGCGAAAACCATCCATTGTAAAGAAAAGATCATTTATAGTCACTCATGCCTAGAAAAGCCTTATTACTCGGTTTAAATGCTTTTATAATCCCATTATTGAATTTATTTTGAATTATTTTTACATTTTATGATTAAAACAGATTGTAATTGATTGTTTGCCTCGGGAAACATGGAGCGAAAGCCATCCATTGTCAAGAAAAGATCATTTATAGTCACTCATGCCTAGAAAAGCCTTATTACTCGGTTTAAATGCCTTTATAATCCCATTATTGAATTTATTTTGAATTGTTTTTACATTTTTTGATTAAAACAGATTGTAATTGATTGTTTGCCTCGGGAAATATGGAGCGAAAGCCATCCATTGTCAAGAAAAGATCATTTATAGTCACTCATGCCTAGAAAAGCCTTATTACTCGGTTTAAATGCCTTTATAATCCCATTATTGAATTTATTTTGAATTGTTTTTACATTTTTTGATTAAAACATATTGTAATTGATTGTTTGCCTCCGGAAATATGGAGCGAAAGCCATCCATTGTCATGAAAAGATCATTTATAGTCCCTCATGCCTAGAAAAGCCTTATTACTCGGTTTAAATGCCTTTATAATCCCATTATTGAATTTATTTTGAATTGTTTTTACATTTTTGATTAAAAACAGATTGTAATTGATTGTTTGCCTCGGGAAACATGGAGCGAAAACCATCCATTGTAAAGAAAAGATCATTTATAGTCACTCATGCCTAGAAAAGCCTTATTACTCGGTTTAAATGCTTTTATAATCCCATTATTGAATTTATTTTGAATTATTTTTACATTTTATGATTAAAACAGATTGTAATTGATTGTTTGCCTCGGGAAACATGGAGCGAAAGCCATCCATTGTCAAGAAAAGATCATTTATAGTCACTCATGCCTAGAAAAGCCTTATTACTCGGTTTAAATGCCTTTATAATCCCATTATTGAATTTATTTTGAATTGTTTTTACATTTTTTGATAAAAACAGATTGTAATTGATTGTTTGCCTCGGGAAATATTAAGCGAAAGCCATCCATTGTCAAGAAAAGATCATTTATAGTCACTCATGCCTAGAAAAGCCTTATTACTCGGTTTAAATGCCTTTATAATCCCATTATTGAATTTATTTTGAATTGTTTTTACATTTTTTGATTAAAACAGATTGTAATTGATTGTTTGCCTCGGGAAACATGGAGCGAAAGCCATCCATTGTCAAGAAAAGATCATTTATAGTCACTCATGCCTAGAAAAGCCTTATTACTCGGTTTAAATGCTTTTATAATCCCATTATTGAATTTATTTTGAATTGTTTTTACATTTTATGTTTAAAACAGATTGTAATTGATTGTTTGCCTCGGGAAACATGGAGCGAAAGCCATCCATTGTCAAGAAAAGATCATTTATAGTCACTCATGCCTAGAAAAGCCTTATTACTCGGTTTAAATGCCTTTATAATCCCATTATTGAATTTATTTTGAATTGTTTTTACATTTTTTGATTAAAACATATTGTAATTGATTGTTTGCCTCCGGAAATATGGAGCGAAAGCCATCCATTGTCATGAAAAGATCATTTATAGTCACTCATGCCTAGAAAAGCCTTATTACTCGGTTTAAATGCCTTTATAATCCCATTATTGAATTTATTTTGAATTGTTTTTACATTTTTGATTAAAAACAGATTGTAATTGATTGTTTGCCTCGTGAAATATGGAGCGAAAGCCATCCATTGTCAAGAAAAGATCATTTATAGTCCCTCATGCCTAGAAAAGCCTTATTACTCGGTTTAAATGCTTTTATAATCCCATTATTGAATTTATTTTGAATTGTTTTTACATTTTATGATTAAAACAGATTGTAATTGATTGTTTGCCTCGGGAAACATGGAGCGAAAGCCATCCATTGTCAAGAAAAGATCATTTATAGTCACTCATGCCTAGAAAAGCCTTATTACTCGGTTTAAATGCCTTTATAATCCCATTATTGAATTTATTTTGAATTGTTTTTACATTTTTTGATAAAAACAGATTGTAATTGATTGTTTGCCTCGGGAAATATTAAGCGAAAGCCATCCATTGTCAAGAAAAGATCATTTATAGTCACTCATGCCTAGAAAAGCCTTATTACTCGGTTTAAATGCCTTTATAATCCCATTATTGAATTTATTTTGAATTGTTTTTACATTTTTTGATTAAAACAGATTGTAATTGATTGTTTGCCTCGGGAAACATGGAGCGAAAGCCATCCATTGTCAAGAAAAGATCATTTATAGTCACTCATGCCTAGAAAAGCCTTATTACTCGGTTTAAATGCCTTTATAATCCCATTATTGAATTTATTTTGAATTGTTTTTACATTTTTTGATTAAAACAGATTGTAATTGATTGTTTGCCTCGGGAAACATGGAGCGAAAGCCATCCATTGTCAAGAAAAGATTATTTATAGTCACTCATGCCTAGAAAAGCCTTATTACTTAGTTTAAATGCTTTTATAATCCCATTATTGAAATTATTTTGAATGCTTTTTACATTTTTTGATTAAAACTGATTGTAATTGATTGTTTGCCTCTGGAAACATGGAGCGAAAGCCATCCATTGTCAAGAAAAGATCATTTATAGTCACTCATGCCTAGAAAAGCCTTATTACTCGGTTTAAATGCCTTTATAATCCCATTATTGAATTTATTTTGAATTGTTTTTACATTTTTTGATTAAAACAGATTGTAATTGATTGTTTGCCTCGGGAAACATGGAGCGAAAGCCATCCATTGTCAAGAAAAGATCATTTATAGTCACTCATGCCTAGAAAAGCCTTATTACTCGGTTTAAATGCCTTTATAATCCCATTATTGAATTTATTTTGAATTGTTTTTACATTTTTTGATTAAAACATATTGTAATTGATTGTTTGCCTCCGGAAATATGGAGCGAAAGCCATCCATTGTCATGAAAAGATCATTTATAGTCCCTCATGCCTAGAAAAGCCTTATTACTCGGTTTAAATGCCTTTATAATCCCATTATTGAATTTATTTTGAATTGTTTTTACATTTTTGATTAAAAACAGATTGTAATTGATTGTTTGCCTCGGGAAACATGGAGCGAAAACCATCCATTGTAAAGAAAAGATCATTTATAGTCACTCATGCCTAGAAAAGCCTTATTACTCGGTTTAAATGCTTTTATAATCCCATTATTGAATTTATTTTGAATTGTTTTTACATTTTATGATTAAAACAGATTGTAATTGATTGTTTGCCTCGGGAAACATGGAGCGAAAGCCATCCATTGTCAAGAAAAGATCATTTATAGTCACTCATGCCTAGAAAAGCCTTATTACTCGGTTTAAATGCCTTTATAATCCCATTATTGAATTTATTTTGAATTGTTTTTACATTTTTTGATAAAAACAGATTGTAATTGATTGTTTGCCTCGGGAAATATTAAGCGAAAGCCATCCATTGTCAAGAAAAGATCATTTATAGTCACTCATGCCTAGAAAAGCCTTATTACTCGGTTTAAATGCCTTTATAATCCCATTATTGAATTTATTTTGAATTGTTTTTACATTTTTTGATTAAAACAGATTGTAATTGATTGTTTGCCTCGGGAAACATGGAGCGAAAGCCATCCATTGTCAAGAAAAGATCATTTATAGTCACTCGTGCCTAGAAAAGCCTTATTACTCGGTTTAAATGCCTTTATAATCCCATTATTGAATTTATTTTGAATTGTTTTTACATTTTTTGATTAAAACAGATTGTAATTGATTGTTTGCCTCGGGAAACATGGAGCGAAAGCCATCCATTGTCAAGAAAAGATTATTTATTGTCACTCATGCCTAGAAAAGCCTTATTACTTAGTTTAAATGCTTTTATAATCCCATTATTGAATTTATTTTGAATTCTTTTTACATTTTTTGATTAAAACTGATTGTAATTGATTGTTTGCCTCTGGAAACATGGAGCGAAAGCCATCCATTGTCAAGAAAAGATCATTTATAGTGACTCATGCCTAGAAAAGCCTTATTACTCGGTTTAAATGCCTTTATAATCCCATTATTGAATTTATTTTGAATTGTTTTTACATTTTTTGATTAAAACAGATTGTAATTGATTGTTTGCCTCGGGAAACATGGAGCGAAAACCATCCATTGTCAAGAAAAGATCATTTATAGTCACTCATGCCTAGAAAAGCCTTATTACTCGGTTTAAATGCCTTTATAATCCCATTATTGAATTTATTTTGAATTGTTTTTACATTTTTTGATTAAAACAGATTGTAATTGATTGTTTGCCTCGGGAAACATGGAGCGAAAGCCATCCATTGTCAAGAAAAGATTATTTATAGTCACTCATGCCTAGAAAAGCCTTATTACTTAGTTTAAATGCTTTTATAATCCCATTATTGAATTTATTTGGAATTCTTTTTACATTTTTTGATTAAAACAGATTGTAATTGATTGTTTGCCTCGGGAAACATGGAGCGAAAACCATCCATTGTAAAGAAAAGATCATTTATAGTCACTCATGCCTAGAAAAGCCTTATTACTCGGTTTAAATGCTTTTATAATCCCATTATTGAATTTATTTTGAATTATTTTTACATTTTATGATTAAAACAGATTGTAATTGATTGTTTGCCTCGGGAAACATGGAGCGAAAGCCATCCATTGTCAAGAAAAGATCATTTATAGTCACTCATGCCTAGAAAAGCCTTATTACTCGGTTTAAATGCCTTTATAATCCCATTATTGAATTTATTTTGAATTGTTTTTACATTTTTTGATTAAAACAGATTGTAATTGATTGTTTGCCTCGGGAAATATGGAGCGAAAGCCATCCATTGTCAAGAAAAGATCATTTATAGTCACTCATGCCTAGAAAAGCCTTATTACTCGGTTTAAATGCCTTTATAATCCCATTATTGAATTTATTTTGAATTGTTTTTACATTTTTTGATTAAAACATATTGTAATTGATTGTTTGCCTCCGGAAATATGGAGCGAAAGCCATCCATTGTCATGAAAAGATCATTTATAGTCCCTCATGCCTAGAAAAGCCTTATTACTCGGTTTAAATGCCTTTATAATCCCATTATTGAATTTATTTTGAATTGTTTTTACATTTTTGATTAAAAACAGATTGTAATTGATTGTTTGCCTCGGGAAACATGGAGCGAAAACCATCCATTGTAAAGAAAAGATCATTTATAGTCACTCATGCCTAGAAAAGCCTTATTACTCGGTTTAAATGCTTTTATAATCCCATTATTGAATTTATTTTGAATTATTTTTACATTTTATGATTAAAACAGATTGTAATTGATTGTTTGCCTCGGGAAACATGGAGCGAAAGCCATCCATTGTCAAGAAAAGATCATTTATAGTCACTCATGCCTAGAAAAGCCTTATTACTCGGTTTAAATGCCTTTATAATCCCATTATTGAATTTATTTTGAATTGTTTTTACATTTTTTGATAAAAACAGATTGTAATTGATTGTTTGCCTCGGGAAATATTAAGCGAAAGCCATCCATTGTCAAGAAAAGATCATTTATAGTCACTCATGCCTAGAAAAGCCTTATTACTCGGTTTAAATGCCTTTATAATCCCATTATTGAATTTATTTTGAATTGTTTTTACATTTTTTGATTAAAACAGATTGTAATTGATTGTTTGCCTCGGGAAACATGGAGCGAAAGCCATCCATTGTCAAGAAAAGATCATTTATAGTCACTCATGCCTAGAAAAGCCTTATTACTCGGTTTAAATGCTTTTATAATCCCATTATTGAATTTATTTTGAATTGTTTTTACATTTTATGTTTAAAACAGATTGTAATTGATTGTTTGCCTCGGGAAACATGGAGCGAAAGCCATCCATTGTCAAGAAAAGATCATTTATAGTCACTCATGCCTAGAAAAGCCTTATTACTCGGTTTAAATGCCTTTATAATCCCATTATTGAATTTATTTTGAATTGTTTTTACATTTTTTGATTAAAACATATTGTAATTGATTGTTTGCCTCCGGAAATATGGAGCGAAAGCCATCCATTGTCATGAAAAGATCATTTATAGTCCCTCATGCCTAGAAAAGCCTTATTACTCGGTTTAAATGCCTTTATAATCCCATTATTGAATTTATTTTGAATTGTTTTTACATTTTTGATTAAAAACAGATTGTAATTGATTGTTTGCCTCGTGAAATATGGAGCGAAAGCCATCCATTGTCAAGAAAAGATCATTTATAGTCCCTCATGCCTAGAAAAGCCTTATTACTCGGTTTAAATGCTTTTATAATCCCATTATTGAATTTATTTTGAATTGTTTTTACATTTTATGATTAAAACAGATTGTAATTGATTGTTTGCCTCGGGAAACATGGAGCGAAAGCCATCCATTGTCAAGAAAAGATCATTTATAGTCACTCATGCCTAGAAAAGCCTTATTACTCGGTTTAAATGCCTTTATAATCCCATTATTGAATTTATTTTGAATTGTTTTTACATTTTTTGATAAAAACAGATTGTAATTGATTGTTTGCCTCGGGAAATATTAAGCGAAAGCCATCCATTGTCAAGAAAAGATCATTTATAGTCACTCATGCCTAGAAAAGCCTTATTACTCGGTTTAAATGCCTTTATAATCCCATTATTGAATTTATTTTGAATTGTTTTTACATTTTTTGATTAAAACAGATTGTAATTGATTGTTTGCCTCGGGAAACATGGAGCGAAAGCCATCCATTGTCAAGAAAAGATCATTTATAGTCACTCATGCCTAGAAAAGCCTTATTACTCGGTTTAAATGCCTTTATAATCCCATTATTGAATTTATTTTGAATTGTTTTTACATTTTTTGATTAAAACAGATTGTAATTGATTGTTTGCCTCGGGAAACATGGAGCGAAAGCCATCCATTGTCAAGAAAAGATTATTTATAGTCACTCATGCCTAGAAAAGCCTTATTACTTAGTTTAAATGCTTTTATAATCCCATTATTGAAATTATTTTGAATGCTTTTTACATTTTTTGATTAAAACTGATTGTAATTGATTGTTTGCCTCTGGAAACATGGAGCGAAAGCCATCCATTGTCAAGAAAAGATCATTTATAGTCACTCATGCCTAGAAAAGCCTTATTACTCGGTTTAAATGCCTTTATAATCCCATTATTGAATTTATTTTGAATTGTTTTTACATTTTTTGATTAAAACAGATTGTAATTGATTGTTTGCCTCAGGAAACATGGAGCGAAAACCATCCATTGTCAAGAAAAGATCATTTATAGTCACTCATGCCTAGAAAAGCCTTATTACTCGGTTTAAATGCCTTTATAATCCCATTATTGAATTTATTTTGAATTGTTTTTACATTTTTTGATTAAAACAGATTGTAATTGATTGTTTGCCTCGGGAAACATGGAGCGAAAGCCATCCATTGTCAAGAAAAGATCATTTATAGTCACTCATGCCTAGAAAAGCCTTATTACTCGGTTTAAATGCCTTTATAATCCCATTATTGAATTTATTTTGAATTGTTTTTACATTTTTTGATAAAAACAGATTGTAATTGATTGTTTGCCTCGGGAAATATTAAGCGAAAGCCATCCATTGTCAAGAAAAGATCATTTATAGTCACTCATGCCTAGAAAAGCCTTATTACTCGGTTTAAATGCCTTTATAATCCCATTATTGAATTTATTTTGAATTGTTTTTACATTTTTTGATTAAAACAGATTGTAATTGATTGTTTGCCTCGGGAAACATGGAGCGAAAGCCATCCATTGTCAAGAAAAGATCATTTATAGTCACTCATGCCTAGAAAAGCCTTATTACTCGGTTTAAATGCCTTTATAATCCCATTATTGAATTTATTTTGAATTGTTTTTACATTTTTTGATTAAAACTGATTGTAATTGATTGTTTGCCTCGGGAAACATGGAGCGAAAGCCATCCATTGTCAAGAAAAGATTATTTATTGTCACTCATGCCTAGAAAAGCCTTATTACTTAGTTTAAATGCTTTTATAATCCCATTATTGAATTTATTTTGAATTCTTTTTACATTTTTTGATTAAAACTGATTGTAATTGATTGTTTGCCTCTGGAAACATGGAGCGAAAGCCATCCATTGTCAAGAAAAGATCATTTATAGTCACTCATGCCTAGAAAAGCCTTATTACTCAGTTTAAATGCCTTTATAATCCCATTATTGAATGTATTTTGAATTGTTTTTACATTTTTTGATTAAAACAGATTGTAATTGATTGTTTACCTCGGGAAACATGGAGCGAAAACCATCCATTGTCAAGAAAAGATCATTTATAGTCACTCATGCCTAGAAAAGCCTTATTACTCGGTTTAAATGCTTTTATAATCCCATTATTGAATTTATTTTGAATTGTTTTTCCATTTTATGTTTAAAACAGATTGTAATTGATTGTTTGCCTCGGGAAACATGGAGCGAAAGCCATCCATTGTCAAGAAAAGATCATTTATAGTCACTCATGCCTAGAAAAGCCTTATTACTCGGTTTAAATGCCTTTATAATCCCATTATTGAATTTATTTTGAATTGTTTTTACATTTTTTGATTAAAACATATTGTAATTGATTGTTTGCCTCCGGAAATATGGAGCGAAAGCCATCCATTGTCATGAAAAGATCATTTATAGTCCCTCATGCCTAGAAAAGCCTTATTACTCGGTTTAAATGCCTTTATAATCCCATTATTGAATTTATTTTGAATTGTTTTTACATTTTTGATTAAAAACAGATTGTAATTGATTGTTTGCCTCGTGAAATATGGAGCGAAAGCCATCCATTGTCAAGAAAAGATCATTTATAGTCCCTCATGCCTAGAAAAGGCTTATTACTCGGTTTAAATGCCTTTATAATCCCATTATTGAATTTATTCTGAATTGTTTTTACATTTTTTGATTAAAACAGATTGTAATTGATTGTTTGCCTCGGGAAACATGGAGCGAAAGCCATCCATTGTCAAGAAAAGATCATTTATAGTCCCTCATGCCTAGAAAAGCCTTATTACTCGGTTTAAATGCCTTTATAATCCCATTATTGAATTTATTTTGAATTCGTTTTACATTTTTTGATTAAAACAGATTGTAATTGATTGTTTGCCTCGGGACATATGGAGCGAAAGCCATCCATTGTCAAGAAAAGATCATTTATAGCCACTCATGCCTGGAAAAGCCTTACTACTCGGTTTAAATGCCTTTATAATCCCATTATTGAATGTATTTTGAATTGTTTTTACATTTTTTGATTAAAACAGATTGTAATTGATTGTTTGCCTCGGGAAACATGGGGCGAAAACCATCCATTGTCAGGAAAAGATCATTTATAGTCACTCATGCCTAGAAAAGCCTTATTACTCGGTTTAAATGCCTTTATAATCCCATTATTGAATTTATTTTGAATTTTTTTTACATTTTTTGATTAAAACAGATTGTAATTGATTGTTTACCTCGGGAAACATGGAGCGAAAGCCATCCATAGTAAAGAAAAGTTCATTTATAGTCACTTATGCCTAGCAAAGCCTTATTACTCGGTTTAAATGCCTTTATAATCCCATTATGGAATTTATTTTGAATTGTTTTTACAATTTTTGATTAAAACAGATTGTAATTGATTGTTTGCCTCGGGAAACATGGAGCGAAAGCCATCCATTGTCAAGAAAAGATCATTTATAGTCACTCACGCCTAGAAAAGCCTTACTACTCGGTTTTAATGCCTTTATAATCCCATTATTGAATGTATTTTGAATTGTTTTTACATTTTTTGATTAAAACAGATTGTAATTGATTGTTTGCCTTGGGAAACATGGAGCGAAAACCATCCATTGTCAGGAAAAGATCATTTATAGTCACTCATGCCTAGAAAAGCCTTATTACTCGGTTTAAATGCCTTTATAATCCCATTATTGAATTTATTTTGAATTTTTTTTACATTTTTTGATTAAAACAGATTGTAATTGATTGTTTACCTCGGGAAACATGGAGTAAAACCCATCCATTGTCAAGAATAGATCATTTATAGTCACTTATGCCTAGAAAAGCCTTATTACTCGGTTTAAATGCTTTTATAATCCCATTATTGAAGTTATTTTGAATTGTTTTTACATTTTATGATTAAAACAGATTGTAATTGATTGTTTGCCTCGGGAAACATGGAGCGAAAGCCATCCATTGTCAAGAAAATATCATTTATAGTCCCTCATGCCTAGAAAAGCCTTATTACTCGGTTTAAATGCCTTTATAATCCCATTATTGAATTTATTTTGAATTGGTTTTACATTTTTTGATTAAAACAGATTGTAATTGATTGTTTGCCTCGGGACATATGGAGCGAAAGCCATCCATTGTCAAGAAAAGATCATTTATAGCCACTCATGCCTGGAAAAGCCTTACTACTCGGTTTAAATGCCTTTATAATCCCATTATTGAATGTATTTTGAATTGTTTTTACATTTTTTGATTAAAACAGATTGTAATTGATTGTTTGCCTCGGGAAACATGGAGCGAAAACCATCCATTGTCAGGAAAAGATCATTTATAGTCACTCATGCCTAGAAAAGCCTTATTACTCGGTTTAAATGCCTTTATAATCCCATTATTGAATTTATTTTGAATTTTTTTTACACTTTTTGATTAAAACAGATTGTAATTGATTGTTTACCTCGGGAAACATGGAGCGAAAGCCATCCATAGTCAAGAAAAGTTCATTTATAGTCACTTATGCCTAGCAAAGCCTTATTACTCGGTTTAAATGCCTTTATAATCCCATTATGGAATTTATTTTGAATTTTTTTTACATTTTTTGATTAAAACATATTGTAATTGATTGTTTGCCTCAGGAAACTTGGAGCGAAAGCCACCCATTGTCAAGAAAAGTTCATTTATAGTCACTTATGCCTAGCAAAGCCTTATTACTCGGTTTAAATGCCTTTATAATCCCATTATTGAATTTATTTTGAATTCTTTTTACATTTTTTCATTAAAACAGATTCTAATTGATTGTTTGCCTCGGGAAACTTGGAGCGAAAGCCCTCCATTGTCAAGAAAAGATCATTTGTAGTCACTCATGCTGAGAAAAGCCTTATTACTCGGTTTAAATGCCTTTATAATCCCATTATTGAATTTATTTTGAATTGTTTTTACATTTTTTGATTAAAACAGATTGTAATTGATTGTTTGCCTCGGGAAACATGGAGCGAAAACCATCCATTGTCAAGAAAAGATCATTTATAGTCACTCATGCCTAGAAAAGCCTTATTACTCGGTTTAAATGCCTTTATAATCCCATTATTGAATTTATTTTGAATTGTTTTTACATTTTTTGATTAAAACAGATTGTAATTGATTGTTTGCCTCGGGAAACATGGAGCGAAAACCATCCATTGTCAAGAAAAGATCATTTATAGTCACTCATGCCTAGAAAAGCCTTATTACTCGGTTTAAATGCCTTTATAATCCCATTATTGAATTTATTTTGAATTGTTTTTACATTTTTTGATTAAAACAGATTGTAATTGATTGTTTGCCTCGGGAAATATGGAGCGAAAGCCATCCATTGTCAAGAAAAGATCATTTATAGCCACTCATGCCTAGAAAAGCCTTATTACTCGGTTTAAATGCCTTTATAATCCCATTATTGAATTTATTTTGAATTGTTTTTACAATTTTTGATTAAAACAGATTGTAATTGATTGTTTGCCTCGGGAAACATGGAGCGAAAGCCATCCATTGTCAAGAAAAGATCATTTATAGTCACTCATGCCTAGAAAAGCCTTACTACTCGGTTTAAATGCCTTTATAATCCCATTATTGAATGTATTTTGAATTGTTTTTACATTTTTTGATTAAAACAGATTGTAATTGATTGTTTGCCTTGGGAAACATGGAGCGAAAACCATCCATTGTCAGGAAAAGATCATTTATAGTCACTCATGCCTAGAAAAGCCTTATTACTCGGTTTAAATGCCTTTATAATCCCATTATTGAATTTATTTTGAATTTTTTTTACATTTTTTGATTAAAACAGATTGTAATTGATTGTTTACCTCGGGAAACATGGAGTAAAACCCATCCATTGTCAAGAATAGATCATTTATAGTCACTTATGCCTAGAAAAGCCTTATTACTCGGTTTAAATGCTTTTATAATCCCATTATTGAAGTTATTTTGAATTGTTTTAACATTTTATGATTAAAACAGATTGTAATTGATTGTTTGCGTCGGGAAACATGGAGCGAAAGCCATCCATTGTCAAGAAAAGATCATTTATAGTCACTCATGCCTAGAAAAGCCTTATTACTCGGTTTAAATGCCTTTATAATCCCATTATTGAATTTATTTTGAATTGTTTTTACATTTTTTGATAAAAACAGATTGTAATTGATTGTTTGCCTCGGGAAATATTAAGCGAAAGCCATCCATTGTCAAGAAAAGATCATTTATAGTCACTCATGCCTAGAAAAGCCTTATTACTCGGTTTAAATGCCTTTATAATCCCATTATTGAATTTATTTTGAATTGTTTTTACATTTTTTGATTAAAACAGATTGTAATTGATTGTTTGCCTCGGGAAACATGGAGCGAAAGCCATCCATTGTCAAGAAAAGATCATTTATAGTCACTCATGCCTAGAAAAGCCTTATTACTCGGTTTAAATGCTTTTATAATCCCATTATTGAATTTATTTTGAATTGTTTTTACATTTTATGATTAAAACAGATTGTAATTGATTGTTTGCCTCGGGAAACATGGAGCGAAAGCCATCCATTGTCAAGAAAAGATCATTTATAGTCACTCATGCCTAGAAAAGCCTTATTACTCGGTTTAAATGCCTTTATAATCCCATTATTGAATTTATTTTGAATTGTTTTTACATTTTTTGATAAAAACAGATTGTAATTGATTGTTTGCCTCGGGAAATATTAAGCGAAAGCCATCCATTGTCAAGAAAAGATCATTTATAGTCACTCATGCCTAGAAAAGCCTTATTACTCGGTTTAAATGCCTTTATAATCCCATTATTGAATTTATTTTGAATTGTTTTTACATTTTTTGATTAAAACAGATTGTAATTGATTGTTTGCCTCGGGAAACATGGAGCGAAAGCCATCCATTGTCAAGAAAAGATCATTTATAGTCACTCATGCCTAGAAAAGCCTTATTACTCGGTTTAAATGCCTTTATAATCCCATTATTGAATTTATTTTGAATTGTTTTTACATTTTTTGATTAAAACAGATTGTAATTGATTGTTTGCCTCGGGAAACATGGAGCGAAAGCCATCCATTGTCAAGAAAAGATTATTTATTGTCACTCATGCCTAGAAAAGCCTTATTACTTAGTTTAAATGCTTTTATAATCCCATTATTGAATTTATTTTGAATTCTTTTTACATTTTTTGATTAAAACTGATTGTAATTGATTGTTTGCCTCTGGAAACATGGAGCGAAAGCCATCCATTGTCAAGAAAAGATCATTTATAGTCACTCATGCCTAGAAAAGCCTTATTACTCAGTTTAAATGCCTTTATAATCCCATTATTGAATGTATTTTGAATTGTTTTTACATTTTTTGATTAAAACAGATTGTAATTGATTGTTTACCTCGGGAAACATGGAGCGAAAACCATCCATTGTCAAGAAAAGATCATTTATAGTCACTCATGCCTAGAAAAGCCTTATTACTCGGTTTAAATGCTTTTATAATCCCATTATTGAATTTATTTTTAATTGTTTTTCCATTTTATGTTTAAAACAGATTGTAATTGATTGTTTGCCTCGGGAAACATGGAGCGAAAGCCATCCATTGTCAAGAAAAGATCATTTATAGTCACTCATGCCTAGAAAAGCCTTATTACTCGGTTTAAATGCCTTTATAATCCCATTATTGAATTTATTTTGAATTGTTTTTACATTTTTTGATTAAAACATATTGTAATTGATTGTTTGCCTCCGGAAATATGGAGCGAAAGCCATCCATTGTCATGAAAAGATCATTTATAGTCCCTCATGCCTAGAAAAGCCTTATTACTCGGTTTAAATGCCTTTATAATCCCATTATTGAATTTATTTTGAATTGTTTTTACATTTTTGATTAAAAACAGATTGTAATTGATTGTTTGCCTCGTGAAATATGGAGCGAAAGCCATCCATTGTCAAGAAAAGATCATTTATAGTCCCTCATGCCTAGAAAAGGCTTATTACTCGGTTTAAATGCCTTTATAATCCCATTATTGAATTTATTCTGAATTGTTTTTACATTTTTTGATTAAAACAGATTGTAATTGATTGTTTGCCTCGGGAAACATGGAGCGAAAGCCATCCATTGTCAAGAAAAGATCATTTATAGTCCCTCATGCCTAGAAAAGCCTTATTACTCGGTTTAAATGCCTTTATAATCCCATTATTGAATTTATTTTGAATTCGTTTTACATTTTTTGATTAAAACAGATTGTAATTGATTGTTTGCCTCGGGACATATGGAGCGAAAGCCATCCATTGTCAAGAAAAGATCATTTATAGCCACTCATGCCTGGAAAAGCCTTACTACTCGGTTTAAATGCCTTTATAATCCCATTATTGAATGTATTTTGAATTGTTTTTACATTTTTTGATTAAAACAGATTGTAATTGATTGTTTGCCTCGGGAAACATGGGGCGAAAACCATCCATTGTCAGGAAAAGATCATTTATAGTCACTCATGCCTAGAAAAGCCTTATTACTCGGTTTAAATGCCTTTATAATCCCATTATTGAATTTATTTTGAATTTTTTTTACATTTTTTGATTAAAACAGATTGTAATTGATTGTTTACCTCGGGAAACATGGAGCGAAAGCCATCCATAGTAAAGAAAAGTTCATTTATAGTCACTTATGCCTAGCAAAGCCTTATTACTCGGTTTAAATGCCTTTATAATCCCATTATGGAATTTATTTTGAATTGTTTTTACAATTTTTGATTAAAACAGATTGTAATTGATTGTTTGCCTCGGGAAACATGGAGCGAAAGCCATCCATTGTCAAGAAAAGATCATTTATAGTCACTCACGCCTAGAAAAGCCTTACTACTCGGTTTTAATGCCTTTATAATCCCATTATTGAATGTATTTTGAATTGTTTTTACATTTTTTGATTAAAACAGATTGTAATTGATTGTTTGCCTTGGGAAACATGGAGCGAAAACCATCCATTGTCAGGAAAAGATCATTTATAGTCACTCATGCCTAGAAAAGCCTTATTACTCGGTTTAAATGCCTTTATAATCCCATTATTGAATTTATTTTGAATTTTTTTTACATTTTTTGATTAAAACAGATTGTAATTGATTGTTTACCTCGGGAAACATGGAGTAAAACCCATCCATTGTCAAGAATAGATCATTTATAGTCACTTATGCCTAGAAAAGCCTTATTACTCGGTTTAAATGCTTTTATAATCCCATTATTGAAGTTATTTTGAATTGTTTTTACATTTTATGATTAAAACAGATTGTAATTGATTGTTTGCCTCGGGAAACATGGAGCGAAAGCCATCCATTGTCAAGAAAATATCATTTATAGTCCCTCATGCCTAGAAAAGCCTTATTACTCGGTTTAAATGCCTTTATAATCCCATTATTGAATTTATTTTGAATTGGTTTTACATTTTTTGATTAAAACAGATTGTAATTGATTGTTTGCCTCGGGACATATGGAGCGAAAGCCATCCATTGTCAAGAAAAGATCATTTATAGCCACTCATGCCTGGAAAAGCCTTACTACTCGGTTTAAATGCCTTTATAATCCCATTATTGAATGTATTTTGAAATGTTTTTACATTTTTTTATTAAAACAGATTGTAATTGATTGTTTGCCTCGGGAAACATGGAGCGAAAACCATCCATTGTCAGGAAAAGATCATTTATAGTCACTCATGCCTAGAAAAGCCTTATTACTCGTTTTAAATGCCTTTATAATCCCATTATTGAATTTATTTTGAATTTTTTTTACACT
This sequence comes from Theobroma cacao, assembly GCF_053813885.1. Taxonomy (NCBI): domain Eukaryota; kingdom Viridiplantae; phylum Streptophyta; class Magnoliopsida; order Malvales; family Malvaceae; genus Theobroma; species Theobroma cacao. The sequence continues at coordinate 26,005,786 of NC_142645.1, read as the reverse complement.
TTTTGATTAAAACAGATTGTAATTGATTGTTTACCTCGGGAAACATGGAGCGAAAGCCATCCATAGTCAAGAAAAGTTCATTTATAGTCACTTATGCCTAGCAAAGCCTTATTACTCGGTTTAAATGCCTTTATAATCCCATTATGGAATTTATTTTGAATTTTTTTTACATTTTTTGATTAAAACATATTGTAATTGATTGTTTGCCTCAGGAAACTTGGAGCGAAAGCCACCCATTGTCAAGAAAAGTTCATTTATAGTCACTTATGCCTAGCAAAGCCTTATTACTCGGTTTAAATGCCTTTATAATCCCATTATTGAATTTATTTTGAATTCTTTTTACATTTTTTCATTAAAACAGATTCTAATTGATTGTTTGCCTCGGGAAACTTGGAGCGAAAGCCCTCCATTGTCAAGAAAAGATCATTTGTAGTCACTCATGCTGAGAAAAGCCTTATTACTCGGTTTAAATGCCTTTATAATCCCATTATTGAATTTATTTTGAATTGTTTTTACATTTTTTGATTAAAACAGATTGTAATTGATTGTTTGCCTCGGGAAACATGGAGCGAAAACCATCCATTGTCAAGAAAAGATCATTTATAGTCACTCATGCCTAGAAAAGCCTTATTACTCGGTTTAAATGCCTTTATAATCCCATTATTGAATTTATTTTGAATTGTTTTTACATTTTTTGATTAAAACAGATTGTAATTGATTGTTTGCCTCGGGAAACATGGAGCGAAAACCATCCATTGTCAAGAAAAGATCATTTATAGTCACTCATGCCTAGAAAAGCCTTATTACTCGGTTTAAATGCCTTTATAATCCCATTATTGAATTTATTTTGAATTGTTTTTACATTTTTTGATTAAAACAGATTGTAATTGATTGTTTGCCTCGGGAAATATGGAGCGAAAGCCATCCATTGTCAAGAAAAGATCATTTATAGCCACTCATGCCTAGAAAAGCCTTATTACTCGGTTTAAATGCCTTTATAATCCCATTATTGAATTTATTTTGAATTGTTTTTATAATTTTTGATTAAAACAGATTGTAATTGATTGTTTGCCTCGGGAAACATGGAGCGAAAGCCATCCATTGTCAAGAAAAGATCATTTATAGTCACTCATGCCTAGAAAAGCCTTACTACTCGGTTTAAATGCCTTTATAATCCCATTATTGAATGTATTTTGAATTGTTTTTACATTTTTTGATTAAAACAGATTGTAATTGATTGTTTGCCTTGGGAAACATGGAGCGAAAACCATCCATTGTCAGGAACAGATCATTTATAGTCACTCATGCCTAGAAAAGCCTTATTACTCGGTTTAAATGCCTTTATAATCCCATTATTGAATTTATTTTGAATTTTTTTTACATTTTTTGATTAAAACAGATTGTAATTGATTGTTTACCTCGGGAAACATGGAGTAAAACCCATCCATTGTCAAGAATAGATCATTTATAGTCACTTATGCCTAGAAAAGCCTTATTACTCGGTTTAAATGCTTTTATAATCCCATTATTGAAGTTATTTTGAATTGTTTTAACATTTTATGATTAAAACAGATTGTAATTGATTGTTTGCCTCGGGAAACATGGAGCGAAAACCATCCATTGTCAAGAAAAGATCATTTATAGTCACTCATGCCTAGACAAGCCTTATTACTCGGTTTAAATGCCTTTATAATCCCATTATTGAATGTATTTTGAATTGTTTTTACATTTTTTGATTAAAACAGATTGTAATTGATTGTTTGCCTCGGGAAACATGGAGCGAAAACCATCCATTGTCAAGAAAAGATCATTTATAGTCACTCATGCCTAGAAAAGCCTTATTACTCGGTTTAAATGCCTTTATAATCCCATTATTGAATTTATTTTGAATTGTTTTTACATTTTTTGATTAAAACAGATTGTAATTGATTGTTTGCCTCGGGAAACATGGAGCGAAAACCATCCATTGTCAAGAAAAGATCATTTATAGTCACTCATGCCTAGAAAAGCCTTATTACTCGGTTTAAATGCCTTTATAATCCCATTATTGAATTTATTTTGAATTGTTTTTTCATTTTTTGATTAAAACAGATTGTAATTGATTGTTTGCCTCGGGAAACATGGAGCGAAAGCCATCCATTGTCAAGAAAAGATCATTTATAGCCACTCATGCCTAGAAAAGCCTTATTACTCGGTGTAAATGCCTTTATAATCCCATTATTGAATGTATTTTGAATTGTTTTTACATTTTTTGATTAAAACAGATTGTAATTGATTGTTTGCCTCGGGAAACATGGAGCGAAAGCCATCCATTGTCAAGAAAAGATCATTTATAGTCACTCATGCCTAGAAAAGCCTTATTACTCGGTTTAAATGCCTTTATAATCCCATTATTGAATTTATTTTGAATTGTTTTTACATTTTTTGATTAAAACAGATTGTAATTGATTGTTTGCCTCGGGAAACATGGAGCGAAAACCATCCATTGTCAAGAAAAGATCATTTATAGTCACTCATGCCTAGAAAAGCCTTATTACTCGGTTTAAATGCCTTTATAATCCCATTATTGAATTTATTTTGAATTGTTTTTACAATTTTTGATTAAAACAGATTGTAATTGATTGTTTGCCTCGGGAAACATGGAGCGAAAGCCATCCATTGTCAAGAAAAGATCATTTATAGTCAGTCATGCCTAGAAAAGCCTTACTACTCGGTTTAAATGCCTTTATAATCCCATTATTGAATGTATTTTGATTTGTTTTTACATTTTTGATTAAAACAGATTGTAATTGATTGTTTGCCTTGGGAAACATGGAGCGAAAACCATCCATTGTCAGGAAAAGATCATTTATAGTCACTCATGCCTAGAAAAGCCTTATTACTCGGTTTAAATGCCTTTATAATCCCATTATTGAATTTATTTTGAATTTTTTTTACATTTTTTGATTAAAACAGATTGTAATTGATTGTTTACCTCGGGAAACATGGAGTAAAACCCATCCATTGTCAAGAATAGATCATTTATAGTCACTTATGCCTAGAAAAGCCTTATTACTCGGTTTAAATGCTTTTATAATCCCATTATTGAAGTTATTTTGAATTGTTTTTACATTTTATGATTAAAACAGATTGTAATTGATTGTTTGCCTCGGGAAACATGGAGCGAAAACCATCCATTGTCAAGAAAAGATCATTTATAGTCACTCATGCCTAGAAAAGCCTTATTACTCGGTTTAAATGCCTTTATAATCCCATTATTGAATGTATTTTGAATTGTTTTTACATTTTTTGATTAAAACAGATTGTAATTGATTGTTTGCCTCGGGAAACATGGAGCGAAAACCATCCATTGTCAAGAAAAGATCATTTATAGTCACTCATGCCTAGAAAAGCCTTATTACTCGGTTTAAATGCCTTTATAATCCCATTATTGAATTTATTTTGAATTGTTTTTACATTTTTTGATTAAAACAGATTGTAATTGATTGTTTGCCTCGGGAAACATGGAGCAAAAACCATCCATTGTCAAGAAAAGATCATTTATAGTCACTCATGCCTAGAAAAGCCTTATTACTCGGTTTAAATGCCTTTATAATCCCATTATTGAAATTATTTTGAATTGTTTTTACATTTTTTGAATAAACAGATTGTAATTGATTGTTTGCCTCGGGAAACATGGAGCGAAAGCCATCCATTGTCAAGAAAAGATTATTTATAGTCACTCATGCCTAGAAAAGCCTTATTACTTAGTTTAAATGCTTTTATAATCCCATTATTGAATTTATTTTGAATTCTTTTTACATTTTTTGATTAAAACTGATTGTAATTGATTGTTTGCCTCTGGAAACATGGAGCGAAAGCCATCCATTGTCAAGAAAAGATCATTTATAGTCACTCATGCCTAGAAAAGCCTTATTACTCAGTTTAAATGCCTTTATAATCCCATTATTGAATGTATTTTGAATTGTTTTTACATTTTTTGATTAAAACAGATTGTAATTGATTGTTTACCTCGGGAAACATGGAGCGAAAACCATCCATTGTCAAGAAAAGATCATTTATAGTCACTCATGCCTAGAAAAGCCTTATTACTCGGTTTAAATGCTTTTATAATCCCATTATTGAATTTATTTTGAATTGTTTTTACATTTTATGTTTAAAACAGATTGTAATTGATTGTTTGCCTCGGGAAACATGGAGCGAAAGCCATCCATTGTCAAGAAAAGATCATTTATAGTCACTCATGCCTAGAAAAGCCTTATTACTCGGTTTAAATGCCTTTATAATCCCATTATTGAATTTATTTTGAATTGTTTTTACATTTTTTGATTAAAACATATTGTAATTGATTGTTTGCCTCCGGAAATATGGAGCGAAAGCCATCCATTGTCATGAAAAGATCATTTATAGTCCCTCATGCCTAGAAAAGCCTTATTACTCGGTTTAAATGCCTTTATAATCCCATTATTGAATTTATTTTGAATTGTTTTTACATTTTTGATTAAAAACAGATTGTAATTGATTGTTTGCCTCGTGAAATATGGAGCGAAAGCCATCCATTGTCAAGAAAAGATCATTTATAGTCCCTCATGCCTAGAAAAGGCTTATTACTCGGTTTAAATGCCTTTATAATCCCATTATTGAATTTATTCTGAATTGTTTTTACATTTTTTGATTAAAACAGATTGTAATTGATTGTTTGCCTCGGGAAACATGGAGCGAAAGCCATCCATTGTCAAGAAAAGATCATTTATAGTCCCTCATGCCTAGAAAAGCCTTATTACTCGGTTTAAATGCCTTTATAATCCCATTATTGAATTTATTTTGAATTCGTTTTACATTTTTTGATTAAAAGAGATTGTAATTGATTGTTTGCCTCGGGAAACATGGAGCGAAAACCATCCATTGTCAGGAAAAGATCATTTATAGTCACTCATGCCTAGAAAAGCCTTATTACTCGGTTTAAATGCCTTTATAATCCCATTATTGAATTTATTTTGAATTTTTTTTACATTTTTTGATTAAAACAGATTGTAATTGATTGTTTACCTCGGGAAACATGGAGCGAAAGCCATCCATAGTAAAGAAAAGTTCATTTATAGTCACTTATGCCTAGCAAAGCCTTATTACTCGGTTTAAATGCCTTTATAATCCCATTATGGAATTTATTTTGAATTGTTTTTACAATTTTTGATTAAAACATATTGTAATTGATTGTTTGCCTCGGGAAACATGGAGCGAAAGCCATCCATTGTCAAGAAAAGATCATTTATAGTCACTCACGCCTAGAAAAGCCTTACTACTCGGTTTAAATGCCTTTATAATCCCATTATTGAATGTATTTTGAATTGTTTTTACATTTTTTGATTAAAACAGATTGTAATTGATTGTTTGCCTTGGGAAACATGGAGCGAAAACCATCCATTGTCAGGAAAAGATCATTTATAGTCACTCATGCCTAGAAAAGCCTTATTACTCGGTTGAAATGCCTTTATAATCCCATTATTGAATTTATTTTGAATTGGTTTTACATTTTTTGATTAAAACAGATTGTAATTGATTGTTTGCCTCGGGACATATGGAGCGAAAGCCATCCATTGTCAAGAAAAGATCATTTATAGCCACTCATGCCTGGAAAAGCCTTACTACTCGGTTTAAATGCCTTTATAATCCCATTATTGAATGTATTTTGAATTGTTTTTACATTTTTTGATTAAAACAGATTGTAATTGATTGTTTGCCTCGGGAAACATGGAGCGAAAACCATCCATTGTCAGGAAAAGATCATTTATAGTCACTCATGCCTAGAAAAGCCTTATTACTCGGTTTAAATGCCTTTATAATCCCATTATTGAATTTATTTTGAATTTTTTTTACACTTTTTGATTAAAACAGATTGTAATTGATTGTTTACCTCGGGAAACATGGAGCGAAAGCCATCCATAGTCAAGAAAAGTTCATTTATAGTCACTTATGCCTAGCAAAGCCTTATTACTCGGTTTAAATGCCTTTATAATCCCATTATGGAATTTATTTTGAATTTTTTTTACATTTTTTGATTAAAACATATTGTAATTGATTGTTTGCCTCAGGAAACTTGGAGCGAAAGCCACCCATTGTCAAGAAAAGTTCATTTATAGTCACTTATGCCTAGCAAAGCCTTATTACTCGGTTTAAATGCCTTTATAATCCCATTATTGAATTTATTTTGAATTCTTTTTACATTTTTTCATTAAAACAGATTCTAATTGATTGTTTGCCTCGGGAAACTTGGAGCGAAAGCCCTCCATTGTCAAGAAAAGATCATTTGTAGTCACTCATGCTGAGAAAAGCCTTATTACTCGGTTTAAATGCCTTTATAATCCCATTATTGAATTTATTTTGAATTGTTTTTACATTTTTTGATTAAAACAGATTGTAATTGATTGTTTGCCTCGGGAAACATGGAGCGAAAACCATCCATTGTCAAGAAAAGATCATTTATAGTCACTCATGCCTAGAAAAGCCTTATTACTCGGTTTAAATGCCTTTATAATCCCATTAATGAATTTATTTTGAATTGTTTTTACATTTTTTGATTAAAACATATTGTAATTGATTGTTTGCCTCGGGAAACATGGAGCGAAAGCCATCCATTGTCAAGAAAAGATCATTTATAGTCACTCATTCCTAGAAAAGCCTTATTACTCGGTTTAAATGCCTTTATATTCCCATTATTGATTTTATTTTGAATTTTTTTTACATTTTTTGATTAAAACATATTGTAATTGATTGTTTGCCTCGGGAAATATTGAGCGAAAGCCATCCATTGTCAAGAAAAGATCATTTATAGTCACTCATGCCTAGAAAAGCCTTATTACTCGGTTTAAATGCCTTTATAATCCCATTATTGATTTTATTTTGAATTGTTTTTACATTTTTTGATTAAAACAGATTGTCATTGATTGTTTGCCTCGGGAAACATGGAGCGAAAGCCATCCATTGTCAAGAAAAGATCATTTATAGTCACTCATGCCTAGAAAAGCCTTATTACTCGGTTTAAATGCCTTTATAATCCCATTATTGAATTTATTTTGAATTTTTTTTACATTTTTTGATTAAAACAGATTGTAATTGATTGTTTGCCTCGGGAAACATGGAGCAAAACCCATCCATTGTCAAGAATAGATCATTTATAGTCAGTTATGCCTAGAAAAGCCTTATTACTCGGTTTAAATGCTTTAATAATCCCATTATTGAATTTATTTTGAATTGTTTTACATTTTATGACTAAAACAGATTGTAATTGATTGTTTGCCTCGGGAAACATGGAGCGAAAGCTATCCATTGTCAAGAAAAGATCATTTATAGTCACTCATGCCTAGAAAAGCCTTATTACTTAGTTTAAATGCCTTTATAATCCCATTATTGAATTTATTTTGAATTGTTTTTACATTTTTGATTAAAACAGTTTGTAATTGATTGTTTGCCTCGGGAAACATGGAGCGAAAACCATCCATTGTCAAGAAAAGATCATTTATAGTCACTCATGCCTAGAAAAGCCTTATTACTCGGTTTAAATGCCTTTATAATCCCATTATTGAATTTATTTTGAATTGTTTTTACATTTTTTGATTAAAACAGATTGTAATTGATTGTTTACCTCGGGAAACATGGAGCGAAAACCATCCATTGTAAAGAAAAGATCATTTATAGTCACTCATGCCTAGAAAAGCCTTATTACTCGGTTTAAATGCTTTTATAATCCCATTATTGAATTTATTTTGAATTGTTTTTACATTTTATGATTAAAACAGATTGTAATTGATTGTTTGCCTCGGGAAACATGGAGCGAAAGCCATCCATTGTCAAAAAAAGATCATTTATAGTCACTCATGCCTAGAAAAGCCTTATTACTCGGTTTAAATGCCTTTATAATCCCATTATTGAATTTATTTTGAATTGTTTTTACATTTTTTGATAAAAACAGATTGTAATTGATTGTTTGCCTCGGGAAATATTAAGCGAAAGCCATCCATTGTCAAGAAAAGATCATTTATAGTCACTCATGCCTAGAAAAGCCTTATTACTCGGTTTAAATGCCTTTATAATCCCATTATTGAATTTATTTTGAATTGTTTTTACATTTTTTGATTAAAACAGATTGTAATTGATTGTTTACCTCGGGAAACATGGAGCGAAAACCATCCATTGTAAAGAAAAGATCATTTATAGTCACTCATGCCTAGAAAAGCCTTATTACTCGGTTTAAATGCTTTTATAATCCCATTATTGAATTTATTTTGAATTGTTTTTACATTTTATGATTAAAACAGATTGTAATTGATTGTTTGCCTCGGGAAACATGGAGCGAAAGCCATCCATTGTCAAAAAAAGATCATTTATAGTCACTCATGCCTAGAAAAGCCTTATTACTCGGTTTAAATGCCTTTATAATCCCATTATTGAATTTATTTTGAATTGTTTTTACATTTTTGATTAAAACAGTTTGTAATTGATTGTTTGCCTCGGGAAACATGGAGTGAAAACCATCCATTGTCAAGAAAAGATCATTTATAGTCACTCATGCCTAGAAAAGCCTTATTACTCGGTTTAAATGCCTTTATAATCCCATTATTGAATTTATTTTGAATTGTTTTTACATTTTTTGATTAAAACAGATTGTAATTGATTGTTTACCTCGGGAAACATGGAGCGAAAACCATCCATTGTAAAGAAAAGATCATTTATAGTCACTCATGCCTAGAAAAGCCTTATTACTCGGTTTAAATGCTTTTATAATCCCATTATTGAATTTATTTTGAATTGTTTTTACATTTTATGATTAAAACAGATTGTAATTGATTGTTTGCCTCGGGAAACATGGAGTGAAAGCCATCCATTGTCAAAAAAAGATCATTTATAGTCACTCATGCCTAGAAAAGCCTTATTACTCGGTTTAAATGCCTTTATAATCCCATTATTGAATTTATTTTGAATTGTTTTTACATTTTTTGATAAAAACATATTGTAATTGATTGTTTGCCTCGGGAAACATGGAGCGAAAGCCATCCATTGTCAAAAAAAGATCATTTATAGTCACTCATGCCTAGAAAAGCCTTATTACTCGGTTTAAATGCCTTTATAATCCCATTATTGAATTTATTTTGAATTGTTTTTACATTTTTTGATAAAAACAGATTGTAATTGATTGTTTGCCTCGGGAAATATTAAGCGAAAGCCATCCATTGTCAAGAAAAGATCATTTATAGTCACTCATGCCTAGAAAAGCCTTATTACTCGGTTTAAATGCCTTTATAATCCCATTATTGATTTTATTTTGAATTGTTTTTACATTTTTTGATAAAAACAGATTGTAATTGATTATTTGCCTCGGGAAATATGGAGCGAAAGCCATCCATTGTCAAGAAAAGATCATTTATAGCCTCTCATGCCTGGAAAAGCCTTATTACTCGGTTTAAATGCCTTTATAATCCCATTATTGAATTTATTTTGAATTGTTTTTACATTTTATGATTAAAACAGATTGTAATTGATTGTTTGCCTCGGGAAACATGGAGCGAAAGCCATCCATTGTCAAAAAAAGATCATTTATAGTCACTCATGCCTAGAAAAGCCTTATTACTCGGTTTAAATGCCTTTATAATCCCGTTATTGAATTTATTTTGAATTGTTTTTACATTTTTTGATAAAAACAGATTGTAATTGATTGTTTGCCTCGGGAAATATTAAGCGAAAGCCATCCATTGTCAAGAAAAGATCATTTATAGTCACTCATGCCTAGAAAAGCCTTATTACTCGGTTTAAATGCCTTTATAATCCCATTATTGATTTTATTTTGAATTGTTTTTACATTTTTTGATAAAAACAGATTGTAATTGATTATTTGCCTTGGGAAATATGGTGCGAAAGCCATCCATTGTCAAGAAAAGATCATTTATAGCCTCTCATGCCTGGAAAAGCCTTATTACTCGGTTTAAATGCCTTTATAATCCCATTATTGAATTTATTTTGAATTGTTTTTACATTTTTTGATTAAAACAGATTGTAATTGATTGTTTGCCTCTGGAAACATGGAGCGAAAGCCATCCATTGTCAAGAAAAGATCATTTATAGTCACTCATGCCTAGAAAAGCCTTATTACTCGGTTTAAATGCCTTTAGAATCCCATTATTGAATTTATTTTGAATTTTTTTTACATTTTTTGATTAAAACAGATTGTAATTGATTGTTTACCTCGGGAAACATGGAGCGAAAGCCATCCATAGTCAAGAAAAGTTCATTTATAGTCACTTATGCCTAGCAAAGCCTTATTACTCGGTTTAAATGCTTTTATAATCCCATTATTGAATTTATTTTGAATTGTTTTTACATTTTTTGATTAAAACAGATTGTAATTGATTGTTTGCCTCGGGAAACTTGGAGCGAAAGCCATCCATTGTCAAGAAAAGATCATTTATAGTCACTCATGCCTAGAAAAGCCTTATTACTCGGTTTAAATGCTTTTATAATCCCATTATTGAATTTATTTTGAATTGTTTTTACATTTTTTGATTAAAACAGATTGTAATTGATTGTTTGCCTCGGGAAACATGGAGCGAAAACCATCCATTGTCAGGAAAAGATCATTTATAGTCACTCATGCCTAGAAAAGCCTTATTACTCGGTTTAAATGCCTTTATAATCCCATTATTGAATTTATTTTGAATTCTTTTTACATTTTTTCATTAAAACAAATTCTAATTGATTGTTTGCCTCGGGAAACTTGGAGCGAAAGCCCTCCATTGTCAAGAAAAGATCATTTGTAGTCACTCATGCTGAGAAAAGCCTTATTACTCGGTTTAAATGCCTTTATAATCCCATTATTGAATTTATTTTGAATTGTTTTTACATTTTTTGATTAAAACAGATTGTAATTGATTGTTTGCCTCGGGAAACATGGAGCGAAAACCATCCATTGTCAAGAAAAGATCATTTATAGTCACTCATGCCTAGAAAAGCCTTATTACTCGGTTTAAATGCCTTTATAATCCCATTATTGAATTTATTTTGAATTGTTTTTACATTTTTTGATTAAAACATATTGTAATTGATTGTTTGCCTCGGGAAACATGGAGCGAAAGCCATCCATTGTCAAGAAAAGATCATTTATAGTCACTCATTCCTAGAAAAGCCTTATTACTCGGTTTAAATGCCTTTATATTCCCATTATTGATTTTATTTTGAATTTTTTTTACATTTTTTGATTAAAACATATTGTAATTGATTGTTTGCCTCGGGAAATATTGAGCGAAAGCCATCCATTGTCAAGAAAAGATCATTTATAGTCACTCATGCCTAGAAAAGCCTTATTACTCGGTTTAAATGCCTTTATAATCCCATTATTGATTTTATTTTGAATTGTTTTTACATTTTTTGATTAAAACAGATTGTCATTGATTGTTTGCCTCGGGAAACATGGAGCGAAAGCCATCCATTGTCAAGAAAAGATCATTTATAGTCACTCATGCCTAGAAAAGCCTTATTACTCGGTTTAAATGCCTTTATAATCCCATTATTGAATTTATTTTGAATTTTTTTTACATTTTTTGATTAAAACAGATTGTAATTGATTGTTTGCCTCGGGAAACATGGAGCAAAACCCATCCATTGTCAAGAATAGATCATTTATAGTCAGTTATGCCTAGAAAAGCCTTATTACTCGGTTTAAATGCTTTAATAATCCCATTATTGAATTTATTTTGAATTGTTTTACATTTTATGACTAAAACAGATTGTAATTGATTGTTTGCCTCGGGAAACATGGAGCGAAAGCCATCCATTGTCAAGAAAAGATCATTTATAGTCACTCATGCCTAGAAAAGCCTTATTACTTAGTTTAAATGCCTTTATAATCCCATTATTGAATTTATTTTGAATTGTTTTTACATTTTTGATTAAAACAGTTTGTAATTGATTGTTTGCCTCGGGAAACATGGAGCGAAAACCATCCATTGTCAAGAAAAGATCATTTATAGTCACTCATGCCTAGAAAAGCCTTATTACTCGGTTTAAATGCCTTTATAATCCCATTATTGAATTTATTTTGAATTGTTTTTACATTTTTTGATTAAAACAGATTGTAATTGATTGTTTACCTCGGGAAACATGGAGCGAAAACCATCCATTGTAAAGAAAAGATCATTTATAGTCACTCATGCCTAGAAAAGCCTTATTACTCGGTTTAAATGCTTTTATAATCCCATTATTGAATTTATTTTGAATTGTTTTTACATTTTATGATTAAAACAGATTGTAATTGATTGTTTGCCTCGGGAAACATGGAGCGAAAGCCATCCATTGTCAAAAAAAGATCATTTATAGTCACTCATGCCTAGAAAAGCCTTATTACTCGGTTTAAATGCCTTTATAATCCCATTATTGAATTTATTTTGAATTGTTTTTACATTTTTTGATAAAAACAGATTGTAATTGATTGTTTGCCTCGGGAAATATTAAGCGAAAGCCATCCATTGTCAAGAAAAGATCATTTATAGTCACTCATGCCTAGAAAAGCCTTATTACTCGGTTTAAATGCCTTTATAATCCCATTATTGAATTTATTTTGAATTGTTTTTACATTTTTTGATTAAAACAGATTGTAATTGATTGTTTACCTCGGGAAACATGGAGCGAAAACCATCCATTGTAAAGAAAAGATCATTTATAGTCACTCATGCCTAGAAATGCCTTATTACTCGGTTTAAATGCTTTTATAATCCCATTATTGAATTTATTTTGAATTGTTTTTACATTTTATGATTAAAACAGATTGTAATTGATTGTTTGCCTCGGGAAACATGGAGCGAAAGCCATCCATTGTCAAAAAAAGGTCATTTATAGTCACTCATGCCTAGAAAAGCCTTATTACTCGGTTTAAATGCCTTTATAATCCCATTATTGAATTTATTTTGAATTGTTTTTACATTTTTGATTAAAACAGTTTGTAATTGATTGTTTGCCTCGGGAAACATGGAGCGAAAACCATCCATTGTCAAGAAAAGATCATTTATAGTCACTCATGCCTAGAAAAGCCTTATTACTCGGTTTAAATGCCTTTATAATCCCATTATTGAATTTATTTTGAATTGTTTTTACATTTTTTGATTAAAACAGATTGTAATTGATTGTTTACCTCGGGAAACATGGAGCGAAAACCATCCATTGTAAAGAAAAGATCATTTATAGTCACTCATGCCTAGAAAAGCCTTATTACTCGGTTTAAATGCTTTTATAATCCCATTATTGAATTTATTTTGAATTGTTTTTACATTTTATGATTAAAACAGATTGTAATTGATTGTTTGCCTCGGGAAACTTGGAGTGAAAGCCATCCATTGTCAAAAAAAGATCATTTATAGTCACTCATGCCTAGAAAAGCCTTATTACTCGGTTTAAATGCCTTTATAATCCCATTATTGAATTTATTTTGAATTGTTTTTACATTTTTTGATAAAAACAGATTGTAATTGATTGTTTGCCTTGGGAAACATGGAGCGAAAGCCATCCATTGTCAAAAAAAGATCATTTATAGTCACTCATGCCTAGAAAAGCCTTATTACTCGGTTTAAATGCCTTTATAATCCCATTATTGAATTTATTTTGAATTGTTTTTACATTTTTTGATAAAAACAGATTGTAATTGATTGTTTGCCTCGGGAAATATTAAGCGAAAGCCATCCATTGTCAAGAAAAGATCATTTATAGTCACTCATGCCTAGAAAAGCCTTATTACTCGGTTTAAATGCCTTTATAATCCCATTATTGATTTTATTTTGAATTGTTTTTACATTTTTTGATAAAAACAGATTGTAATTGATTATTTGCCTCGGGAAATATGGAGCGAAAGCCATCCATTGTCAAGAAAAGATCATTTATAGCCTCTCATGCCTGGAAAAGCCTTATTACTCGGTTTAAATGCCTTTATAATCCCATTATTGAATTTATTTTGAATTGTTTTTACATTTTATGATTAAAACAGATTGTAATTGATTGTTTGCCTCGGGAAACATGGAGCGAAAGCCATCCATTGTCAAAAAAAGATCATTTATAGTCACTCATGCCTAGAAAAGCCTTATTACTCGGTTTAAATGCCTTTATAATCCCGTTATTGAATTTATTTTGAATTGTTTTTACATTTTTTGATAAAAACAGATTGTAATTGATTGTTTGCCTCGTGAAATATTAAGCGAAAGCCATCCATTGTCAAGAAAAGATCATTTATAGTCACTCATGCCTAGAAAAGCCTTATTACTCGGTTTAAATGCCTTTATAATCCCATTATTGATTTTATTTTGAATTGTTTTTACATTTTTTGATAAAAACAGATTGTAATTGATTATTTGCCTTGGGAAATATGGAGCGAAAGCCATCCATTGTCAAGAAAAGATCATTTATAGCCTCTCATGCCTGGAAAAGCCTTATTACTCGGTTTAAATGCCTTTATAATCCCATTATTGAATTTATTTTGAATTGTTTTTACATTTTTTGATTAAAACAGATTGTAATTGATTGTTTGCCTCTGGAAACATGGAGCGAAAGCCATCCATTGTCAAGAAAAGATCATTTATAGTCACTCATGCCTAGAAAAGCCTTATTACTCGGTTTAAATGCCTTTAGAATCCCATTATTGAATTTATTTTGAATTTTTTTTACATTTTTTGATTAAAACAGATTGTAATTGATTGTTTACCTCGGGAAACATGGAGCGAAAGCCATCCATAGTCAAGAAAAGTTCATTTATAGTCACTTATGCCTAGCAAAGCCTTATTACTCGGTTTAAATGCTTTTATAATCCCATTATTGAATTTATTTTGAATTGTTTTTACATTTTTTGATTAAAACAGATTGTAATTGATTGTTTGCCTCGGGAAACTTGGAGCGAAAGCCATCCATTGTCAAGAAAAGATCATTTATAGTCACTCATGCCTAGAAAAGCCTTATTACTCGGTTTAAATGCTTTTATAATCCCATTATTGAATTTATTTTGAATTGTTTTTACATTTTTTGATTAAAACAGATTGTAATTGATTGTTTGCCTCGGGAAACTTGGAGCGAAAGCCCTCCATTGTCAAGAAAAGATCATTTGTAGTCACTCATGCTGAGAAAAGCCTTATTACTCGGTTTAAATGCCTTTATAATCCCATTATGGAATTTATTTTGAATTTTTTTTACATTTTTCGATTAAAACATATCGTAATTGATTGTTTGCCTCGGGAAACTTAGAGCGAAAGCCACCCATTGTCAAGAAAAGTTCATTTATAGTCACTGATGCCTAGCAAAGCCTTATTACTCGGTTTAAATGCCTTTATAATCCCATTATTGAATTTATTTTGAATTCTTTTTACATTTTTTTATTAAAACAGATTCTAATTGATTGTTTGCCTCGGGAAACTTGGAGCGAAAGCCCTCCATTGTCAAGAAAAGATCATTTGTAGTCACTCATGCTGAGAAAAGCCTTATTACTCGGTTTAAATGCTTTTATAATCCCATTATTGAATTTATTTTGAATTGTTTTTACATTTTTTGATTAAAACAGATTGTAATTGATTGTTTGCCTCGGGAAACTTGGAGCGAATGCCATCCATTGTCAACAAAAGATCATTTATAGTCACTCATGCCTAGAAAAGCCTTATTACTCGGTTTAAATGCTTTTATAATCCCATTATTGAATTTATTTTGAATTGTTTTTACATTTTTTGATTAAAACAGATTGTAATTGATTGTTTGCCTCGGGAAACTTGGAGCGAAAGCCCTCCATTGTCAAGAAAAGATCATTTGTAGTCACTCATGCTGAGAAAAGCCTTATTACTCGGTTTAAATGCCTTTATAATCCCATTATGGAATTTATTTTGAATTTTTTTTACATTTTTCGATTAAAACATATTGTAATTGATTGTTTGCCTCGGGAAACTTGGAGCGAAAGCCACCCATTGTCAAGAAAAGTTCATTTCTAGTCACTGATGCCTAGCAAAGCCTTATTACTCGGTTTAAATGCCTTTATAATCCCATTATTGAATTTATTTTGAATTCTTTTTACATTTTTTCATTAAAACAGATTCTAATTGATTGTTTGCCTCGGGAAACTTGGAGCGAAAGCCCTCCATTGTCAAGAAAAGATCATTTGTAGTCACTCATGCTGAGAAAAGCCTTATTACTCGGTTTAAATGCTTTTATAATCCCATTATTGAATTTATTTTGAATTGTTTTTACATTTTATGACTAAAACAGATTGTAATTGATTGTTTGCCTCGGGAAACATGGAGCGAAAGCCATCCATTGTCAAGAAAAGATCATCTATAGTCACTCATGCCTAGAAAAGCCTTATTACTCGGTTTAAATGCCTTTATAATCCCATTATTGAATGTATTTTGAATTGTTTTTACATTTTTTGATTAAAACAGATTGTAATTGATTGTTTACCTCGGGAAACATGGAGCGAAAACCATCCATTGTAAAGAAAAGATCATTTATAGTCACTCATGCCTAGAAAAGCCTTATTACTCGGTTTAAATGCTTTTATAATCCCGTTATTGAATTTATTTTGAATTGTTTTTACATTTTATGATTAAAACAGATTGTAATTGATTGTTTGCCTCGGGAAACATGGAGCGAAAGCCATCCATTGTCAAGAAAAGATCATTTATAGTCACTCATGCCTAGAAAAGCCTTATTACTCGGTTTAAATGCCTTTATAATCCCATTATTGAATTTATTTTGAATTGTTTTTACATTTTTTGATAAAAACATATTGTAATTGATTGTTTGCCTCGGGAAATATTAAGCGAAAGCCATCCATTGTCAAGAAAAGATCATTTATAGTCACTCATGCCTAGAAAAGCCTTATTACTCGGTTTAAATGCCTTTATAATCCCATTATTGAATTTATTTTGAATTGTTTTTACAATTTTTGATTAAAACAGATTGTAATTGATTGTTTGCCTCGGGAAACATGGAGCAAAAGCCACCCATTGTCAAGAAAAGATCATTTATAGTCACTCATGCCTAGAAAAGCCTTATTACTCGGTTTAAATGCTTTTATAATCCCATTATTGAATTTATTTTGAATTTTTTTTACATTTTTTGATTAAAACAGATTGTAATTGATTGTTTACCTCGGGAAACATGGAGTGAAAGCCATCCATAGTCAAGAAAAGTTCATTTATAGTCACTCATGCCTAGAAAAGCCTTATTACTCAGTTTAAATGCCTTTATAATCCCATTATTGAATTTGTTTTGAATTTTTTTTAAATTTTTTGATTAAAACATATTGTAATTGATTGTTTGCCTCGGGAAACATGGAGTAAAACCCATCCATTGTCAAGAATAGATCATTTATAGTCACTTATGCCTAGAAAAGCCTTATTACTCGGTTTAAATGCTTTTATAATCCCATTATTGAAGTTATTTTGAATTGTTTTTACATTTTATGATTAAAACAGATTGTAATTGATTGTTTGCCTTGGGAAACATGGAGCGAAAGCCATCCATTGTCAAGAAAATATCATTTATAGTCCCTCATGCCTAGAAAAGCCTTATTACTCGGTTTAAATGCCTTTATAATCCCATTATTGAATTTATTTTGAATTGTTTTTACATTTTTTGATTAAAAAAGATTGTAATTGATTGTTTGCCTCGGGACATATGGAGCGAAAGCCATCCATTGTCAAGAAAAGATCATTTATAGCCACTCATGCCTGGAAAAGCCTTACTACTCGGTTTAAATGCCTTTATAATCCCATTATTGAATGTATTTTGAATTGTTTTTACATTTTTTGATTAAAACATATTGTAATTGATTGTTTGCCTCGGGAAACATGGAGCGAAAACCATCCATTGTCAGGAAAAGATCATTTATAGTCACTCATGCCTAGAAAAGCCTTATTACTCGGTTTAAATGCCTTTATAATCCCATTATTGAATTTATTTTGAATTGTTTTTACAATTTTTGATTAAAACAGATTGTAATTGATTGTTTGCCTCGGGAAACATGGAGCAAAAGCCACCCATTGTCAAGAAAAGATCATTTATAGTCACTCATGCCTAGAAAAGCCTTATTACTCGGTTTAAATGCTTTTATAATCCCATTATTGAATTTATTTTGAATTTTTTTTACATTTTTTGATTAAAACAGATTGTAATTGATTGTTTACCTCGGGAAACATGGAGTGAAAGCCATCCATAGTCAAGAAAAGTTCATTTATAGTCACTCATGCCTAGAAAAGCCTTATTACTCAGTTTAAATGCCTTTATAATCCCATTATTGAATTTGTTTTGAATTTTTTTTAAATTTTTTGATTAAAACATATTGTAATTGATTGTTTGCCTCGGGAAACATGGAGTAAAACCCATCCATTGTCAAGAATAGATCATTTATAGTCACTTATGCCTAGAAAAGCCTTATTACTCGGTTTAAATGCTTTTATAATCCCATTATTGAAGTTATTTTGAATTGTTTTTACATTTTATGATTAAAACAGATTGTAATTGATTGTTTGCCTTGGGAAACATGGAGCGAAAGCCATCCATTGTCAAGAAAATATCATTTATAGTCCCTCATGCCTAGAAAAGCCTTATTACTCGGTTTAAATGCCTTTATAATCCCATTATTGAATTTATTTTGAATTGTTTTTACATTTTTTGATTAAAAAAGATTGTAATTGATTGTTTGCCTCGGGACATATGGAGCGAAAGCCATCCATTGTCAAGAAAAGATCATTTATAGCCACTCATGCCTGGAAAAGCCTTACTACTCGGTTTAAATGCCTTTATAATCCCATTATTGAATTTATTTTGAATTGTTTTTACATTTTTTGATTAAAACATATTGTAATTGATTGTTTGCCTCGGGAAACATGGAGCGAAAACCATCCATTGTCAGGAAAAGATCATTTATAGTCACTCATGCCTAGAAAAGCCTTATTACTCGGTTTAAATGCCTTTATAATCCCATTATTGAATTTATTTTGAATTTTTTTTACATTTTTTGATTAAAACAGATTGTAATTGATTGTTTACCTCGGGAAACATGGAGTAAAACCCATCCATTGTCAAGAATAGATCATTTATAGTCACTTATGCCTAGAAAAGCCTTATTACTCGGTTTAAATGCTTTTATAATCCCATTATTGAAGTTATTTTGAATTGTTTTTACATTTTATGATTAAAACAGATTGTAATTGATTGTTTGCCTCGGGAAACATGGAGCGAAAGCCATCCATTGTCAAGAAAATATCATTTATAGTCCCTCATGCCTAGAAAAGCCTTATTACTCGGTTTAAATGCCTTTATAATCCCATTATTGAATTTATTTTGAATTGTTTTTACATTTTTTGATTAAAACAGATTGTAATTGATTGTTTGCCTCGGGACATATGGAGCGAAAGCCATCCATTGTCAAGAAAAGAGCATTTATAGCCACTCATTCCTGGAAAAGCCTTACTACTCGGTTTAAATGCCTTTATAATCCCATTATTGAATGTATTTTGAATTGTTTTTACATTTTTTGATTAAAACAGATTGTAATTGATTGTTTACCTCGGGAAACATGGAGCGAAAACCATCCATTGTAAAGAAAAGATCATTTATAGTCACTCATGCCTAGAAAAGCCTTATTACTCGGTTTAAATGCTTTTATAATCCCATTATTGAATTTATTTTGAATTGTTTTTACATTTTATGATTAAAACAGATTGTAATTGATTGTTTGCCTCGGGAATCATGGAGCGAAAGCCATCCATTGTCAAGAACAGATCATTTATAGTCACTCATGCCTAGAAAAGCCTTATTACTCGGTTTAAATGCCTTTATAATCCCATTATTGAATTTATTTTGAATTGTTTTTACATTTTTTGATAAAAACAGATTGTAATTGATTGTTTGCCTCGGGAAACATGGAGCAAAAGCCATCCATTGTCAAGAAAAGATCATTTATAGTCACTCATGCCTAGAAAAGCCTTATTACTCGGTTTAAATGCCTTTATAATCCCATTATTGAATTTATTTTGAATTGTTTTTACATTTTTTGATTAAAACAGATTGTAATTGATTGTTTGCCTCGGGAAACATGGAGCGAAAGCCATCCATTGTCAAGAAAAGATTATTTATAGTCACTCATGCCTAGAAAAGCCTTATTACTTAGTTTAAATGCTTTTATAATCCCATTATTGAATTTATTTTGAATTGTTTTTACATTTTTTGATTAAAACTGATTGTAATTGATTGTTTGCCTCTGGAAACATGGAGCGAAAGCCATCCATTGTCAAGAAAAGATCATTTATAGTCACTCATGCCTAGAAAAGCCTTATTACTCGGTTTAAATGCCTTTATAATCCCATTATTGAATTTATTTTGAATTGTTTTTACATTTTTTGATTAAAACAGATTGTAATTGATTGTTTGCCTCGGGAAACATGGAGCGAAAGCCATCCATTGTCAAGAAAAGATCATTTATAGCCACTCATGCCTAGAAAAGCCTTATTACTCGGTTTAAATGCCTTTATAATCCCATTATTGAATGTATTTTGAATTGTTTTTACATTTTTTGATTAAAACAGATTGTAATTGATTGTTTACCTCGGGAAACATGGAGCGAAAAC
This sequence comes from Theobroma cacao, assembly GCF_053813885.1. Taxonomy (NCBI): domain Eukaryota; kingdom Viridiplantae; phylum Streptophyta; class Magnoliopsida; order Malvales; family Malvaceae; genus Theobroma; species Theobroma cacao. Next base: position 25,985,150 of record NC_142645.1, on the reverse strand, counting down.
CATCCATTGTCAAGAAAAGATCATTTATAGTCACTCATGCCTAGAAAAGCCTTATTACTCGGTTTAAATGCTTTTATAATCCCATTATTGAATTTATTTTGAATTGTTTTTACATTTTATGTTTAAAACAGATTGTAATTGATTGTTTGCCTCGGGAAACATGGAGCGAAAGCCATCCATTGTCAAGAAAAGATCATTTATAGTTACTCATGCCTAGAAAAGCCTTATTACTCGGTTTAAATGCCTTTATAATCCCATTATTGAATTTATTTTGAATTGTTTTTATATTTTTTGATTAAAACATATTGTAATTGATTGTTTGCCTCCGGAAATATGGAGCGAAAGCCATCCATTGTCATGAAAAGATCATTTATAGTCCCTCATGCCTAGAAAAGCCTTATTACTCGGTTTAAATGCCTTTATAATCCCATTATTGAATTTATTTTGAATTCTTTTTACATTTTTGATTAAAAACAGATTGTAATTGATTGTTTGCCTCGTGAAATATGGAGCGAAAGCCATCCATTGTCAAGAAAAGATCATTTATAGTCCCTCATGCCTAGAAAAGGCTTATTACTCGGTTTAAATGCCTTTATAATCCCATTATTGAATTTATTCTGAATTGTTTTTACATTTTTTGATTAAAACAGATTGTAATTGATTGTTTGCCTCGGGAAACATGGAGCGAAAGCCATCCATTGTCAAGAAAAGATCATTTATAGTCCCTCATGCCTAGAAAAGCCTTATTACTCGGTTTAAATGCCTTTATAATCCCATTATTGAATTTATTTTGAATTGGTTTTACATTTTTTGATTAAAACAGATTGTAATTGATTTTTTGCCTCGGGACATATGGAGCGAAAGCCATCCATTGTCAAGAAAAGATCATTTATAGCCACTCATGCCTGGAAAAGCCTTACTACTCGGTTTAAATGCCTTTATAATCCCATTATTGAATGTATTTTGAATTGTTTTTACATTTTTTGATTAAAACAGATTGTAATTGATTGTTTGCCTCGGGAAACATGGGGCGAAAACCATCCATTGTCAGGAAAAGATCATTTATAGTCACTCATGCCTAGAAAAGCCTTATTACTCGGTTTAAATGCCTTTATAATCCCATTATTGAATTTATTTTGAATTTTTTTTACATTTTTTGATTAAAACAGATTGTAATTGATTGTTTACCTCGGGAAACATGGAGCGAAAGCCATCCATAGTAAAGAAAAGTTCATTTATAGTCACTTATGCCTAGCAAAGCCTTATTACTCGGTTTAAATGCCTTTATAATCCCATTATGGAATTTATTTTGAATTGTTTTTACAATTTTTGATTAAAACAGATTGTAATTGATTGTTTGCCTCGGGAAACATGGAGCGAAAGCCATCCATTGTCAAGAAAAGATCATTTATCGTCACTCATGCCTAGAAAAGCCTTACTACTCGGTTTAAATGCCTTTATAATCCCATTATTGAATGTATTTTGAATTGTTTTTACATTTTTTGATTAAAACAGATTGTAATTGATTGTTTGCCTTGGGAAACATGGAGCGAAAACCATCCATTGTCAGGAAAAGATCATTTATAGTCACTCATGCCTAGAAAAGCCTTATTACTCGGTTTAAATGCCTTTATAATCCCATTATTGAATTTATTTTGAATTTTTTTTACATTTTTTGATTAAAACAGATTGTAATTGATTGTTTACCTCGGGAAACATGGAGTAAAACCCATCCATTGTCAAGAATAGATCATTTATAGTCACTTATGCCTAGAAAAGCCTTATTACTCGGTTTAAATGCTTTTATAATCCCATTATTGAAGTTATTTTGAATTGTTTTTACATTTTATTATTAAAACAGATTGTAATTGATTGTTTGCCTCGGGAAACATGGAGCGAAAGCCATCCATTGTCAAGAAAATATCATTTATAGTCCCTCATGCCTAGAAAAGCCTTATTACTCGGTTTAAATGCCTTTATAATCCCATTATTGAATTTATTTTGAATTGGTTTTACATTTTTTGATTAAAACAGATTGTAATTGATTGTTTGCCTCAGGACATATGGAGCGAAAGCCATCCATTGTCAAGAAAAGATCATTTATAGCCACTCATGCCTGCAAAAGCCTTACTACTCGGTTTAAATGCCTTTATAATCCCATTATTGAATGTATTTTGAATTGTTTTTACATTTTTTGATTAAAACATATTGTAATTGATTGTTTGCCTCGGGAAACATGGAGCGAAAACCATCCATTGTCAGGAAAAGATCATTTATAGTCACTCATGCCTAGAAAAGCCTTATTACTCGGTTTAAATGCCTTTATAATCCCATTATTGAATTTATTTTGAATTTTTTTTACACTTTTTGATTAAAACAGATTGTAATTGATTGTTTACCTCGGGAAACATGGAGCGAAAGCCATCCATAGTCAAGAAAAGTTCATTTATAGTCACTTATGCCTAGCAAAGCCTTATTACTCGGTTTAAATGCCTTTATAATCCCATTATGGAATTTATTTTGAATTGTTTTTACATTTTTTGATTAAAACATATTGTAATTGATTGTTTGCCTCCGGAAATATGGAGCGAAAGCCATCCATTGTCATGAAAAGATCATTTATAGTCCCTCATGCCTAGAAAAGCCTTATTACTCGGTTTAAATGCCTTTATAATCCCATTATTGAATTTATTTTGAATTGTTTTTACATTTTTGATTAAAAACAGATTGTAATTGATTGTTTGCCTCGTGAAATATGGAGCGAAAGCCATCCATTGTCAAGAAAAGATCATTTATAGTCCCTCATGCCTAGAAAAGGCTTATTACTCGGTTTAAATGCCTTTATAATCCCATTATTGAATTTATTCTGAATTGTTTTTACATTTTTTGATTAAAACAGATTGTAATTGATTGTTTGCCTCGGGAAACATGGAGCGAAAGCCATCCATTGTCAAGAAAAGATCATTTATAGTCCCTCATGCCTAGAAAAGCCTTATTACTCGGTTTAAATGCCTTTATAATCCCATTATTGAATTTATTTTGAATTGGTTTTACATTTTTTGATTAAAACAGATTGTAATTGATTGTTTGCCTCGGGACATATGGAGCGAAAGCCATCCATTGTCAAGAAAAGATCATTTATAGCCACTCATGCCTGGAAAAGCCTTACTACTCGGTTTAAATGCCTTTATAATCCCATTATTGAATGTATTTTGAATTGTTTTTACATTTTTTGATTAAAACAGATTGTAATTGATTGTTTGCCTCGGGAAACATGGGGCGAAAACCATCCATTGTCAGGAAAAGATCATTTATAGTCACTCATGCCTAGAAAAGCCTTATTACTCGGTTTAAATGCCTTTATAATCCCATTATTGAATTTATTTTGAATTTTTTTTACATTTTTTGATTAAAACAGATTGTAATTGATTGTTTACCTCGGGAAACATGGAGCGAAAGCCATCCATAGTAAAGAAAAGTTCATTTATAGTCACTTATGCCTAGCAAAGCCTTATTACTCGGTTTAAATGCCTTTATAATCCCATTATGGAATTTATTTTGAATTGTTTTTACAATTTTTGATTAAAACAGATTGTAATTGATTGTTTGCCTCGGGAAACATGGAGCGAAAGCCATCCATTGTCAAGAAAAGATCATTTATAGTCACTCATGCCTAGAAAAGCCTTACTACTCGGTTTAAATGCCTTTATAATCCCATTATTGAATGTATTTTGAATTGTTTTTACATTTTTTGATTAAAACAGATTGTAATTGATTGTTTGCCTTGGGAAACATGGAGCGAAAACCATCCATTGTCAGGAAAAGATCATTTATAGTCACTCATGCCTAGAAAAGCCTTATTACTCGGTTTAAATGCCTTTATAATCCCATTATTGAATTTATTTTGAATTTTTTTTACATTTTTTGATTAAAACAGATTGTAATTGATTGTTTACCTCGGGAAACATGGAGTAAAACCCATCCATTGTCAAGAATAGATCATTTATAGTCACTTATGCCTAGAAAAGCCTTATTACTCGGTTTAAATGCTTTTATAATCCCATTATTGAAGTTATTTTGAATTGTTTTTACATTTTATTATTAAAACAGATTGTAATTGATTGTTTGCCTCGGGAAACATGGAGCGAAAGCCATCCATTGTCAAGAAAATATCATTTATAGTCCCTCATGCCTAGAAAAGCCTTATTACTCGGTTTAAATGCCTTTATAATCCCATTATTGAATTTATTTTGAATTGGTTTTACATTTTTTGATTAAAACAGATTGTAATTGATTGTTTGCCTCAGGACATATGGAGCGAAAGCCATCCATTGTCAAGAAAAGATCATTTATAGCCACTCATGCCTGCAAAAGCCTTACTACTCGGTTTAAATGCCTTTATAATCCCATTATTGAATTTATTCTGAATTGTTTTTACATTTTTTGATTAAAACAGATTGTAATTGATTGTTTGCCTCGGGAAACATGGAGCGAAAGCCATCCATTGTCAAGAAAAGATCATTTATAGTCCCTCATGCCTAGAAAAGCCTTATTACTCGGTTTAAATGCCTTTATAATCCCATTATTGAATTTATTTTGAATTGGTTTTACATTTTTTGATTAAAACAGATTGTAATTGATTGTTTGCCTCGGGACATATGGAGCGAAAGCCATCCATTGTCAAGAAAAGATCATTTATAGCCACTCATGCCTGGAAAAGCCTTACTACTCGGTTTAAATGCCTTTATAATCCCATTATTGAATGTATTTTGAATTGTTTTTACATTTTTTGATTAAAACAGATTGTAATTGATTGTTTGCCTCGGGAAACATGGGGCGAAAACCATCCATTGTCAGGAAAAGATCATTTATAGTCACTCATGCCTAGAAAAGCCTTATTACTCGGTTTAAATGCCTTTATAATCCCATTATTGAATTTATTTTGAATTTTTTTTACATTTTTTGATTAAAACAGATTGTAATTGATTGTTTACCTCGGGAAACATGGAGCGAAAGCCATCCATAGTAAAGAAAAGTTCATTTATAGTCACTTATGCCTAGCAAAGCCTTATTACTCGGTTTAAATGCCTTTATAATCCAATTATGGAATTTATTTTGAATTGTTTTTACAATTTTTGATTAAAACAGATTGTAATTGATTGTTTGCCTCGGGAAACATGGAGCGAAAGCCATCCATTGTCAAGAAAAGATCATTTATAGTCACTCATGCCTAGAAAAGCCTTACTACTCGGTTTAAATGCCTTTATAATCCCATTATTGAATGTATTTTGAATTGTTTTTACATTTTTTGATTAAAACAGATTGTAATTGATTGTTTGCCTTGGGAAACATGGAGCGAAAACCATCCATTGTCAGGAAAAGATCATTTATAGTCACTCATGCCTAGAAAAGCCTTATTACTCGGTTTAAATGCCTTTATAATCCCATTATTGAATTTATTTTGAATTTTTTTTACATTTTTTGATTAAAACAGATTGTAATTGATTGTTTACCTCGGGAAACATGGAGTAAAACCCATCCATTGTCAAGAATAGATCATTTATAGTCACTTATGCCTAGAAAAGCCTTATTACTCGGTTTAAATGCTTTTATAATCCCATTATTGAAGTTATTTTGAATTGTTTTTACATTTTATTATTAAAACAGATTGTAATTGATTGTTTGCCTCGGGAAACATGGAGCGAAAGCCATCCATTGTCAAGAAAATATCATTTATAGTCCCTCATGCCTAGAAAAGCCTTATTACTCGGTTTAAATGCCTTTATAATCCCATTATTGAATTTATTTTGAATTGGTTTTACATTTTTTGATTAAAACAGATTGTAATTGATTGTTTGCCTCAGGACATATGGAGCGAAAGCCATCCATTGTCAAGAAAAGATCATTTATAGCCACTCATGCCTGCAAAAGCCTTACTACTCGGTTTAAATGCCTTTATAATCCCATTATTGAATGTATTTTGAATTGTTTTTACATTTTTTGATTAAAACAGATTGTAATTGATTGTTTGCCTCGGGAAACATGAAGCGAAAGCCATCCATTGTCAAGAAAAGATTATTTATAGTCACTCATGCCTAGAAAAGCCTTATTACTTAGTTTAAATGCTTTTATAATCCCATTATTGAATTTATTTTGAATTGTTTTTACATTTTTTGATTAAAACATATTGTAATTGATTGTTTGCCTCCGGAAATATGGAGCGAAAGCCATCCATTGTCATGAAAAGATCATTTATAGTCCCTCATGCCTAGAAAAGCCTTATTACTCGGTTTAAATGCCTTTATAATCCCATTATTGAATTTATTTTGAATTGTTTTTACATTTTTGATTAAAAACAGATTGTAATTGATTGTTTGCCTCGTGAAATATGGAGCGAAAGCCATCCATTGTCAAGAAAAGATCATTTATAGTCCCTCATGCCTAGAAAAGGCTTATTACTCGGTTTAAATGCCTTTATAATCCCATTATTGAATTTATTCTGAATTGTTTTTACATTTTTTGATTAAAACAGATTGTAATTGATTGTTTGCCTCGGGAAACATGGAGCGAAAGCCATCCATTGTCAAGAAAAGATCATTTATAGTCACTCATGCCTAGAAAAGCCTTATTACTCGGTTTAAATGCCTTTATAATCCCATTATTGAATTTATTTTGAATTGTTTTTACATTTTTTGATTAAAACATATTGTAATTGATTGTTTGCCTCCGGAAATATGGAGCGAAAGCCATCCATTGTCATGAAAAGATCATTTATAGTCCCTCATGCCTAGAAAAGCCTTATTACTCGGTTTAAATGCCTTTATAATCCCATTATTGAATTTATTTTGAATTGTTTTTACATTTTTGATTAAAAACAGATTGTAATTGATTGTTTGCCTCGTGAAATATGGAGCGAAAGCCATCCATTGTCAAGAAAAGATCATTTATAGTCCCTCATGCCTAGAAAAGGCTTATTACTCGGTTTAAATGCCTTTATAATCCCATTATTGAATTTATTCTGAATTGTTTTTACATTTTTTGATTAAAACAGATTGTAATTGATTGTTTGCCTCGGGAAACATGGAGCGAAAGCCATCCATTGTCAAGAAAAGATCATTTATAGTCCCTCATGCCTAGAAAAGCCTTATTACTCGGTTTAAATGCCTTTATAATCCCATTATTGAATTTATTTTGAATTGGTTTTACATTTTTTGATTAAAACAGATTGTAATTGATTTTTTGCCTCGGGACATATGGAGCGAAAGCCATCCATTGTCAAGAAAAGATCATTTATAGCCACTCATGCCTGGAAAAGCCTTACTACTCGGTTTAAATGCCTTTATAATCCCATTATTGAATGTATTTTGAATTGTTTTTACATTTTTTGATTAAAACAGATTGTAATTGATTGTTTGCCTCGGGAAACATGGGGCGAAAACCATCCATTGTCAGGAAAAGATCATTTATAGTCACTCATGCCTAGAAAAGCCTTATTACTCGGTTTAAATGCCTTTATAATCCCATTATTGAATTTATTTTGAATTTTTTTTACATTTTTTGATTAAAACAGATTGTAATTGATTGTTTACCTCGGGAAACATGGAGCGAAAGCCATCCATAGTAAAGAAAAGTTCATTTATAGTCACTTATGCCTAGCAAAGCCTTATTACTCGGTTTAAATGCCTTTATAATCCCATTATGGAATTTATTTTGAATTGTTTTTACAATTTTTGATTAAAACAGATTGTAATTGATTGTTTGCCTCGGGAAACATGGAGCGAAAGCCATCCATTGTCAAGAAAAGATCATTTATCGTCACTCATGCCTAGAAAAGCCTTACTACTCGGTTTAAATGCCTTTATAATCCCATTATTGAATGTATTTTGAATTGTTTTTACATTTTTTGATTAAAACAGATTGTAATTGATTGTTTGCCTTGGGAAACATGGAGCGAAAACCATCCATTGTCAGGAAAAGATCATTTATAGTCACTCATGCCTAGAAAAGCCTTATTACTCGGTTTAAATGCCTTTATAATCCCATTATTGAATTTATTTTGAATTTTTTTTACATTTTTTGATTAAAACAGATTGTAATTGATTGTTTACCTCGGGAAACATGGAGTAAAACCCATCCATTGTCAAGAATAGATCATTTATAGTCACTTATGCCTAGAAAAGCCTTATTACTCGGTTTAAATGCTTTTATAATCCCATTATTGAAGTTATTTTGAATTGTTTTTACATTTTATTATTAAAACAGATTGTAATTGATTGTTTGCCTCGGGAAACATGGAGCGAAAGCCATCCATTGTCAAGAAAATATCATTTATAGTCCCTCATGCCTAGAAAAGCCTTATTACTCGGTTTAAATGCCTTTATAATCCCATTATTGAATTTATTTTGAATTGGTTTTACATTTTTTGATTAAAACAGATTGTAATTGATTGTTTGCCTCAGGACATATGGAGCGAAAGCCATCCATTGTCAAGAAAAGATCATTTATAGCCACTCATGCCTGCAAAAGCCTTACTACTCGGTTTAAATGCCTTTATAATCCCATTATTGAATGTATTTTGAATTGTTTTTACATTTTTTGATTAAAACAGATTGTAATTGATTGTTTGCCTCGGGAAACATGGAGCGAAAACCATCCATTGTCAGGAAAAGATCATTTATAGTCACTCATGCCTAGAAAAGCCTTATTACTCGGTTTAAATGCCTTTATAATCCCATTATTGAATTTATTTTGAATTTTTTTTACACTTTTTGATTAAAACAGATTGTAATTGATTGTTTACCTCGGGAAACATGGAGCGAAAGCCATCCATAGTCAAGAAAAGTTCATTTATAGTCACTTATGCCTAGCAAAGCCTTATTACTCGGTTTAAATGCCTTTATAATCCCATTATGGAATTTATTTTGAATTGTTTTTACATTTTTTGATTAAAACATATTGTAATTGATTGTTTGCCTCCGGAAATATGGAGCGAAAGCCATCCATTGTCATGAAAAGATCATTTATAGTCCCTCATGCCTAGAAAAGCCTTATTACTCGGTTTAAATGCCTTTATAATCCCATTATTGAATTTATTTTGAATTGTTTTTACATTTTTGATTAAAAACAGATTGTAATTGATTGTTTGCCTCGTGAAATATGGAGCGAAAGCCATCCATTGTCAAGAAAAGATCATTTATAGTCCCTCATGCCTAGAAAAGGCTTATTACTCGGTTTAAATGCCTTTATAATCCCATTATTGAATTTATTCTGAATTGTTTTTACATTTTTTGATTAAAACAGATTGTAATTGATTGTTTGCCTCGGGAAACATGGAGCGAAAGCCATCCATTGTCAAGAAAAGATCATTTATAGTCCCTCATGCCTAGAAAAGCCTTATTACTCGGTTTAAATGCCTTTATAATCCCATTATTGAATTTATTTTGAATTGGTTTTACATTTTTTGATTAAAACAGATTGTAATTGATTTTTTGCCTCGGGACATATGGAGCGAAAGCCATCCATTGTCAAGAAAAGATCATTTATAGCCACTCATGCCTGGAAAAGCCTTACTACTCGGTTTAAATGCCTTTATAATCCCATTATTGAATGTATTTTGAATTGTTTTTACATTTTTTGATTAAAACAAATTGTAATTGATTGTTTGCCTCGGGAAACATGGGGCGAAAACCATCCATTGTCAGGAAAAGATCATTTATAGTCACTCATGCCTAGAAAAGCCTTATTACTCGGTTTAAATGCCTTTATAATCCCATTATTGAATTTATTTTGAATTTTTTTTACATTTTTTGATTAAAACAGATTGTAATTGATTGTTTACCTCGGGAAACATGGAGCGAAAGCCATCCATAGTAAAGAAAAGTTCATTTATAGTCACTTATGCCTAGCAAAGCCTTATTACTCGGTTTAAATGCCTTTATAATCCCATTATGGAATTTATTTTGAATTGTTTTTACAATTTTTGATTAAAACAGATTGTAATTGATTGTTTGCCTCGGGAAACATGGAGCGAAAGCCATCCATTGTCAAGAAAAGATCATTTATCGTCACTCATGCCTAGAAAAGCCTTACTACTCGGTTTAAATGCCTTTATAATCCCATTATTGAATGTATTTTGAATTGTTTTTACATTTTTTGATTAAAACAGATTGTAATTGATTGTTTGCCTTGGGAAACATGGAGCGAAAACCATCCATTGTCAGGAAAAGATCATTTATAGTCACTCATGCCTAGAAAAGCCTTATTACTCGGTTTAAATGCCTTTATAATCCCATTATTGAATTTATTTTGAATTTTTTTTACATTTTTTGATTAAAACAGATTGTAATTGATTGTTTACCTCGGGAAACATGGAGTAAAACCCATCCATTGTCAAGAATAGATCATTTATAGTCACTTATGCCTAGAAAAGCCTTATTACTCGGTTTAAATGCTTTTATAATCCCATTATTGAAGTTATTTTGAATTGTTTTTACATTTTATTATTAAAACAGATTGTAATTGATTGTTTGCCTCGGGAAACATGGAGCGAAAGCCATCCATTGTCAAGAAAATATCATTTATAGTCCCTCATGCCTAGAAAAGCCTTATTACTCGGTTTAAATGCCTTTATAATCCCATTATTGAATTTATTTTGAATTGGTTTTACATTTTTTGATTAAAACAGATTGTAATTGATTGTTTGCCTCAGGACATATGGAGCGAAAGCCATCCATTGTCAAGAAAAGATCATTTATAGCCACTCATGCCTGCAAAAGCCTTACTACTCGGTTTAAATGCCTTTATAATCCCATTATTGAATGTATTTTGAATTGTTTTTACATTTTTTGATTAAAACAGATTGTAATTGATTGTTTGCCTCGGGAAACATGGAGCGAAAACCATCCATTGTCAGGAAAAGATCATTTATAGTCACTCATGCCTAGAAAAGCCTTATTACTCGGTTTAAATGCCTTTATAATCCCATTATTGAATTTATTTTGAATTTTTTTTACACTTTTTGATTAAAACAGATTGTAATTGATTGTTTACCTCGGGAAACATGGAGCGAAAGCCATCCATAGTCAAGAAAAGTTCATTTATAGTCACTTATGCCTAGCAAAGCCTTATTACTCGGTTTAAATGCCTTTATAATCCCATTATGGAATTTATTTTGAATTGTTTTTACATTTTTTGATTAAAACATATTGTAATTGATTGTTTGCCTCCGGAAATATGGAGCGAAAGCCATCCATTGTCATGAAAAGATCATTTATAGTCCCTCATGCCTAGAAAAGCCTTATTACTCGGTTTAAATGCCTTTATAATCCCATTATTGAATTTATTTTGAATTGTTTTTACATTTTTGATTAAAAACAGATTGTAATTGATTGTTTGCCTCGTGAAATATGGAGCGAAAGCCATCCATTGTCAAGAAAAGATCATTTATAGTCCCTCATGCCTAGAAAAGGCTTATTACTCGGTTTAAATGCCTTTATAATCCCATTATTGAATTTATTCTGAATTGTTTTTACATTTTTTGATTAAAACAGATTGTAATTGATTGTTTGCCTCGGGAAACATGGAGCGAAAGCCATCCATTGTCAAGAAAAGATCATTTATAGTCCCTCATGCCTAGAAAAGCCTTATTACTCGGTTTAAATGCCTTTATAATCCCATTATTGAATTTATTTTGAATTGTTTTTACAATTTTTGATTAAAACAGATTGTAATTGATTGTTTGCCTCGGGAAACATGGAGCTAAAGCCATCCATTGTCAAGAAAAGATCATTTATAGTCACTCATGCCTAGAAAAGCCTTATTACTCGGTTTAAATGCCTTTATAATCCCATTATTGAATGTATTTTGAATTGTTTTTACATTTTTTGATTAAAACAGATTGTAATTGATTGTTTGCCTCGGGAAACATGGGGCGAAAATCATCCATTGTCAGGAAAAGATCATTTATAGTCACTCATGCCTAGAAAAGCCTTATTACTCGGTTTAAATGCCTTTATAATCCCATTATTGAATTTATTTTGAATTTTTTTTACATTTTTTGATTAAAACAGATTGTAATTGATTGTTTACCTCGGGAAACATGGAGCGAAAGCCATCCATAGTAAAGAAAAGTTCATTTATAGTCACTTATGCCTAGCAAAGCCTTATTACTCGGTTTAAATGCCTTTATAATCCCATTATGGAATTTATTTTGAATTGTTTTTACAATTTTTGATTAAAACAGATTGTAATTGATTGTTTGCCTCGGGAAACATGGAGCGAAAGCCATCCATTGTCAAGAAAAGATCATTTATAGTCACTCATGCCTAGAAAAGCCTTACTACTCGGTTTAAATGCCTTTATAATCCCATTATTGAATGTATTTTGAATTGTTTTTACATTTTTTGATTAAAACAGATTGTAATTGATTGTTTGCCTTGGGAAACATGGAGCGAAAACCATCCATTGTCAGGAAAAGATCATTTATAGTCACTCATGCCTAGAAAAGCCTTATTACTCGGTTTAAATGCCTTTATAATCCCATTATTGAATTTATTTTGAATTTTTTTTACATTTTTTGATTAAAACAGATTGTAATTGATTGTTTACCTCGGGAAACATGGAGTAAAACCCATCCATTGTCAAGAATAGATCATTTATAGTCACTTATGCCTAGAAAAGCCTTATTTCTCGGTTTAAATGCTTTTATAATCCCATTATTGAAGTTATTTTGAATTGTTTTTACATTTTATTATTAAAACAGATTGTAATTGATTGTTTGCCTCGGGAAACATGGAGCGAAAGCCATCCATTGTCAAGAAAATATCATTTATAGTCCCTCATGCCTAGAAAAGCCTTATTACTCGGTTTAAATGCCTTTATAATCCCATTATTGAATTTATTTTGAATTGGTTTTACATTTTTTGATTAAAACAGATTGTAATTGATTGTTTGCCTCAGGACATATGGAGCGAAAGCCATCCATTGTCAAGAAAAGATCATTTATAGCCACTCATGCCTGCAAAAGCCTTACTACTCGGTTTAAATGCCTTTATAATCCCATTATTGAATGTATTTTGAATTGTTTTTACATTTTTTGATTAAAACAGATTGTAATTGATTGTTTGCCTCGGGAAACATGGAGCGAAAACCATCCATTGTCAGGAAAAGATCATTTATAGTCACTCATGCCTAGAAAAGCCTTATTACTCGGTTTAAATGCCTTTATAATCCCATTATTGAATTTATTTTGAATTTTTTTTACACTTTTTGATTAAAACAGATTGTAATTGATTGTTTACCTCGGGAAACATGGAGCGAAAGCCATCCATAGTCAAGAAAAGTTCATTTATAGTCACTTATGCCTAGCAAAGCCTTATTACTCGGTTTAAATGCCTTTATAATCCCATTATGGAATTTATTTTGAATTGTTTTTACATTTTTTGATTAAAACATATTGTAATTGATTGTTTGCCTCCGGAAATATGGAGCGAAAGCCATCCATTGTCATGAAAAGATCATTTATAGTCCCTCATGCCTAGAAAAGCCTTATTACTCGGTTTAAATGCCTTTATAATCCCATTATTGAATTTATTTTGAATTGTTTTTACATTTTTGATTAAAAACAGATTGTAATTGATTGTTTGCCTCGTGAAATATGGAGCGAAAGCCATCCATTGTCAAGAAAAGATCATTTATAGTCCCTCATGCCTAGAAAAGGCTTATTACTCGGTTTAAATGCCTTTATAATCCCATTATTGAATTTATTCTGAATTGTTTTTACATTTTTTGATTAAAACAGATTGTAATTGATTGTTTGCCTCGGGAAACATGGAGCGAAAGCCATCCATTGTCAAGAAAAGATCATTTATAGTCCCTCATGCCTAGAAAAGCCTTATTACTCGGTTTAAATGCCTTTATAATCCCATTATTGAATTTATTTTGAATTGTTTTTACAATTTTTGATTAAAACAGATTGTAATTGATTGTTTGCCTCGGGAAACATGGAGCTAAAGCCATCCATTGTCAAGAAAAGATCATTTATAGTCACTCATGCCTAGAAAAGCCTTATTACTCGGTTTAAATGCCTTTATAATCCCATTATTGAATGTATTTTGAATTGTTTTTACATTTTTTGATTAAAACAGATTGTAATTGATTGTTTGCCTCGGGAAACATGGGGCGAAAATCATCCATTGTCAGGAAAAGATCATTTATAGTCACTCATGCCTAGAAAAGCCTTATTACTCGGTTTAAATGCCTTTATAATCCCATTATTGAATTTATTTTGAATTTTTTTTACATTTTTTGATTAAAACAGATTGTAATTGATTGTTTACCTCGGGAAACATGGAGCGAAAGCCATCCATAGTAAAGAAAAGTTCATTTATAGTCACTTATGCCTAGCAAAGCCTTATTACTCGGTTTAAATGCCTTTATAATCCCATTATGGAATTTATTTTGAATTGTTTTTACAATTTTTGATTAAAACAGATTGTAATTGATTGTTTGCCTCGGGAAACATGGAGCGAAAGCCATCCATTGTCAAGAAAAGATCATTTATAGTCACTCATGCCTAGAAAAGCCTTACTACTCGGTTTAAATGCCTTTATAATCCCATTATTGAATGTATTTTGAATTGTTTTTACATTTTTTGATTAAAACAGATTGTAATTGATTGTTTGCCTTGGGAAACATGGAGCGAAAACCATCCATTGTCAGGAAAAGATCATTTATAGTCACTCATGCCTAGAAAAGCCTTATTACTCGGTTTAAATGCCTTTATAATCCCATTATTGAATTTATTTTGAATTTTTTTTACATTTTTTGATTAAAACAGATTGTAATTGATTGTTTACCTCGGGAAACATGGAGTAAAACCCATCCATTGTCAAGAATAGATCATTTATAGTCACTTATGCCTAGAAAAGCCTTATTACTCGGTTTAAATGCTTTTATAATCCCATTATTGAAGTTATTTTGAATTGTTTTTACATTTTATTATTAAAACAGATTGTAATTGATTGTTTGCCTCGGGAAACATGGAGCGAAAGCCATCCATTGTCAAGAAAATATCATTTATAGTCCCTCATGCCTAGAAAAGCCTTATTACTCGGTTTAAATGCCTTTATAATCCCATTATTGAATTTATTTTGAATTGGTTTTACATTTTTTGATTAAAACAGATTGTAATTGATTGTTTGCCTCAGGACATATGGAGCGAAAGCCATCCATTGTCAAGAAAAGATCATTTATAGCCACTCATGCCTGCAAAAGCCTTACTACTCGGTTTAAATGCCTTTATAATCCCATTATTGAATGTATTTTGAATTGTTTTTACATTTTTTGATTAAAACAGATTGTAATTGATTGTTTGCCTCGGGAAACATGGAGCGAAAACCATCCATTGTCAGGAAAAGATCATTTATAGTCACTCATGCCTAGAAAAGCCTTATTACTCGGTTTAAATGCCTTTATAATCCCATTATTGAATTTATTTTGAATTTTTTTTACACTTTTTGATTAAAACAGATTGTAATTGATTGTTTACCTCGGGAAACATGGAGCGAAAGCCATCCATAGTCAAGAAAAGTTCATTTATAGTCACTTATGCCTAGCAAAGCCTTATTACTCGGTTTAAATGCCTTTATAATCCCATTATGGAATTTATTTTGAATTTTTTTTACATTTTTTGATTAAAACATATTGTAATTGATTGTTTGCCTCAGGAAACTTGGAGCGAAAGCCACCCATTGTCAAGAAAAGTTCATTTATAGTCACTTATGCCTAGCAAAGCCTTATTACTCGGTTTAAATGCCTTTATAATCCCATTATTGAATTTATTTTGAATTCTTTTTACATTTTTTCATTAAAACAGATTCTAATTGATTGTTTGCCTCGGGAAACTTGGAGCGAAAGCCCTCCATTGTCAAGAAAAGATCATTTGTAGTCACTCATGCTGAGAAAAGCCTTATTACTCGGTTTAAATGCTTTTATAATCCCATTATTGAATTTATTTTGAATTGTTTTTACATTTTTTGATTAAAACAGATTGTAATTGATTGTTTGCCTCGGGAAACATGGAGCGAAAGCCATCCATTGTCAAGAAAAGATCATTTATAGTCACTCATGCCTAGAAAAGCCTTATTACTCAGTTTAAATGCCTTTATAATCCCATTATTGAATTTATTTTGAATTGTTTTTACAATTTTTGATTAAAACAGATTGTAATTGATTGTTTGCCTCGGGAAACATGGAGCGAAAGCCATCCATTGTCAAGAAAAGATCATTTATAGTCACTCATGCCTAGAAAAGCCTTATTACTCGGTTTAAATGCCTTTATAATCCCATTATTGAATTTATTTTGAATTGTTTTTACAATTTTTGATTAAAACAGATTGTAATTGATTGTTTGCCTCGGGAAACATGGAGCGAAAGCCATCCATTGTCAAGAAAAGATCATTTATAGTCACTCATGCCTAGAAAAGCCTTACTACTCGGTTTAAATGCCTTTATAATCCCATTATTGAATGTATTTTGAATTGTTTTTACATTTTTTGATTAAAACAGATTGTAATTGATTGTTTGCCTTGGGTAACATGGAGCGAAAACCATCCATTGTCAGGAAAAGATCATTTATAGTCACTCATGCCTAGAAAAGCCTTATTACTCGGTTTAAATGCCTTTATAATCCCATTATTGAATTTATTTTGAATTTTTTTTACATTTTTTGATTAAAACAGATTGTAATTGATTGTTTACCTCGGGAAACATGGAGTAAAACCCATCCATTGTCAAGAATAGATCATTTATAGTCACTTATGCCTAGAAAAGCCTTATTACTCGGTTTAAATGCTTTTATAATCCCATTATTGAAGTTATTTTGAATTGTTTTTACATTTTATGATTAAAACAGATTGTAATTGATTGTTTGCCTCGGGAAACATGGAGCGAAAGCCATCCATTGTCAAGAAAATATCATTTATAGTCCCTCATGCCTAGAAAAGCCTTATTACTCGGTTTAAATGCCTTTATAATCCCATTATTGAATTTATTTTGAATTGGTTTTACATTTTTTGATTAAAACAGATTGTAATTGATTGTTTGCCTCGGGACATATGGAGCGAAAGCCATCCATTGTCAAGAAAAGATCATTTATAGCCACTCATGCCTGGAAAAGCCTTACTACTCGGTTTAAATGCCTTTATAATCCCATTATTGAATGTATTTTGAATTGTTTTTACATTTTTTGATTAAAACAGATTGTAATTGATTGTTTGCCTCGGGAAACATGGAGCGAAAACCATCCGTTGTCAGGAAAAGATCATTTATAGTCACTCATGCCTAGAAAAGCCTTATTACTCGGTTTAAATGCCTTTATAATCCCATTATTGAATTTATTTTGAATTTTTTTTACATTTTTTGATTAAAACAGATTGTAATTGATTGTTTACCTCGGGAAACATGGAGCGAAAGCCATCCATAGTCAAGAAAAGTTCATTGATAGTCACTTATGCCTAGCAAAGCCTTATTACTCGGTTTAAATGCCTTTATAATCCCATTATGGAATTTATTTTGAATTTTTTTTACATTTTTTGATTAAAACATATTGTAATTGATTGTTTGCCTCAGGAAACTTGGAGCGAAAGCCACCCATTGTCAAGAAAAGTTCATTTATAGTCACTTATGCCTAGCAAAGCCTTATTACTCGGTTTAAATGCCTTTATAATCCCATTATTGAATTTATTTTGAATTCTTTTTACATTTTTTCATTAAAACAGATTCTAATTGATTGTTTGCCTCGGGAAACTTGGAGCGAAAGCCCTCCATTGTCAAGAAAAGATCATTTGTAGTCACTCATGCTGAGAAAAGCCTTATTACTCGGTTTAAATGCTTTTATAATCCCATTATTGAATTTATTTTGAATTGTTTTTACATTTTTTGATTAAAACAGATTGTAATTGATTGTTTGCCTCGGGAAACATGGAGCGAAAGCCATCCATTGTCAAGAAAAGATCATTTATAGTCACTCATGCCTAGAAAAGCCTTATTACTCAGTTTAAATGCCTTTATAATCCCATTATTGAATTTATTTTGAATTCTTTTTACATTTTTTGATTAAAACATATATTGTAATTGATTGTTTGCCTCCGGAAATATGGAGCGAAAGCCATCCATTGTCATGAAAAGATCATTTATAGTCCCTCATGCCTAGAAAAGCCTTATTACTCGGTTTAAATGCCTTTATAATCCCATTATTGAATTTATTTTGAATTGTTTTTACATTTTTGATTAAAACAGATTGTAATTGATTGTTTGCCTCGTGAAATATGGAGCGAAAGCCATCCATTGTCAAGAAAAGATCATTTATAGTCCCTCATGCCTAGAAAAGGCTTATTACTCGGTTTAAATGCCTTTATAATCCCATTATTGAATTTATTTAGAATTGTTTTTACATTTTTTGATTAAAACAGATTGTAATTGATTGTTTGCCTCGGGAAACTTGGAGCGAAAGCCACCCATTGTCAAGAAAAGTTCATTTATAGTCACTTATGCCTAGCAAAGCCTTATTACTCGGTTTAAATGCCTTTATAATCCCATTATTGAATTTATTTTGAATTCTTTTTACATTTTTTCATTAAAACAGATTCTAATTGATTGTTTGCCTCGGGAAACTTGGTGCGAAAGCCCTCCATTGTCAAGAAAAGATCATTTGTAGTCACTCATGCTGAGAAAAGCCTTATTACTCGGTTTAAATGCTTTTATAATCCCATTATTGAATTTATTTTGAATTGTTTTTACATTTTTTGATTAAAACAGATTGTAATTGATTGTTTGCCTCGGGAAACATGGAGCGAAAGCCATCCATTGTCAATAAAAGATCATTTATAGTCACTCATTCCTAGAAAAGCCTTATTACTCGGTTTAAATGCCTTTATAATCCCATTATTGATTTTATTTTGAATTTTTTTTTACATTTTTTGATTAAAACATATTGTAATTGATTGTTTGCCTCGGGAAATATTGAGCGAAAGCCATCCATTGTCAAGAAAAGATCATTTATAGTCACTCATGCCTAGAAAAGCCTTACTACTCGGTTTAAATGCCTTTATAATCCCATTATTGAATTTATTTTGAATTGTTTTTACAATTTTTGATTAAAACAGATTGTAATTGATTGTTTGCCTCGGGAAACATGGAGCTAAAGCCATCCATTGTCAAGAAAAGATCATTTATAGTCACTCATGCCTAGAAAAGCCTTATTACTCGGTTTAAATGCCTTTATAATCCCATTATTGAATGTATTTTGAATTGTTTTTACATTTTTTGATTAAAACAGATTGTAATTGATTGTTTGCCTTGGGAAACATGGAGCGAAAACCATCCATTGTCAGGAAAAGATCATTTATAGTCACTCATGCCTAGAAAAGCCTTATTACTCGGTTTAAATGCCTTTATAATCCCATTATTGAATTTATTTTGAATTTTTTTTACATTTTTTGATTAAAACAGATTGTAATTGATTGTTTACCTCGGGAAACATGGAGTAAAACCCATCCATTGTCAAGAATAGATCATTTATAGTCACTTATGCCTAGAAAAGCCTTATTACTCGGTTTAAATGCTTTTATAATCCCATTATTGAAGTTATTTTGAATTGTTTTTACATTTTATGATTAAAACAGATTGTAATTGATTGTTTGCCTCGGGAAACATGGAGCGAAAGCCATCCATTGTCAAGAAAATATCATTTATAGTCCCTCATGCCAAGAAAAGCCTTATTACTCGGTTTAAATGCCTTTATAATCCCATTATTGAATTTATTTTGAATTGGTTTTACATTTTTTGATTAAAACAGATTGTAATTGATTGTTTGCCTCGGGACATATGGAGCGAAAGCCATCCATTGTCAAGAAAAGATCATTTATAGCCACTCATGCCTGGAAAAGCCTTACTACTCGGTTTAAATGCCTTTATAATCCCATTATTGAATGTATTTTGAATTGTTTTTACATTTTTTGATTAAAACAGATTGTAATTGATTGTTTGCCTCGGGAAACATGGAGCGAAAACCATCCATTGTCAGGAAAAGATCATTTATAGTCACTCATGCCTAGAAAAGCCTTATTACTCGGTTTAAATGCCTTTATAATCCCATTATTGAATTTATTTTGAATTTTTTTTACATTTTTTGATTAAAACAGATTGTAATTGATTGTTTACCTCGGGAAACATGGAGCGAAAGCCATCCATTGTCAAGAAAAGATCATTTATAGTCACTCATGCCTAGAAAAGCCTTATTACTCGGTTTAAATGCCTTTATAATCCCATTATTGAATTTGTTTTGAATTTTTTTTAAATTTTTTGATTAAAACATATTGTAATTGATTGTTTGCCTCGGGAAACATGGAGTAAAACCCATCCATTGTCAAGAATAGATCATTTATAGTCACTTATGCCTAGAAAAGCCTTATTACTCGGTTTAAATGCTTTTATAATCCCATTATTGAAGTTATTTTGAATTGTTTTTACATTTTATGATTAAAACAGATTGTAATTAATTGTTTGCCTCGGGAAACATGGAGCGAAAGCCATCCATTGTCAAGAAAATATCATTTATAGTCCCTCATGCCTAGAAAAGCCTTATTACTCGGTTTAAATGCCTTTATAATCCCATTATTGAATTTATTTTGAATTGGTTTTACATTTTTTGATTAAAACAGATTGTAATTGATTGTTTGCCTCAGGACATATGGAGCGAAAGCCATCCATTGTCAAGAAAAGATCATTTATAGCCACTCATGCCTGCAAAAGCCTTACTACTCGGTTTAAATGCCTTTATAATCCCATTATTGAATGTATTTTGAATTGTTTTTACATTTTTTGATTAAAACAGATTGTAATTGATTGTTTGCCTCGGGAAACATGGAGCGAAAACCATCCATTGTCAGGAAAAGATCATTTATAGTCACTCATGCCTAGAAAAGCCTTATTACTCGGTTTAAATGCCTTTATAATCCCATTATTGAATTTATTTTGAATTTTTTTTACACTTTTTGATTAAAACAGATTGTAATTGATTGTTTACCTCGGGAAACATGGAGCGAAAGCCATCCATAGTCAAGAAAAGTTCATTTATAGTCACTTATGCCTAGCAAAGCCTTATTACTCGGTTTAAATGCCTTTATAATCCCATTATGGAATTTATTTTGAATTTTTTTTACATTTTTTGATTAAAACATATTGTAATTGATTGTTTGCCTCAGGAAACTTGGAGCGAAAGCCACCCATTGTCAAGAAAAGTTCATTTATAGTCACTTATGCCTAGCAAAGCCTTATTACTCGGTTTAAATGCCTTTATAATCCCATTATTGAATTTATTTTGAATTCTTTTTACATTTTTTCATTAAAACAGATTCTAATTGATTGTTTGCCTCGGGAAACTTGGAGCGAAAGCCCTCCATTGTCAAGAAAAGATCATTTGTAGTCACTCATGCTGAGAAAAGCCTTATTACTCGGTTTAAATGCTTTTATAATCCCATTATTGAATTTATTTTGAATTGTTTTTACATTTTTTGATTAAAACAGATTGTAATTGATTGTTTGCCTCGGGAAACATGGAGCGAAAGCCATCCATTGTCAAGAAAAGATCATTTATAGTCACTCATGCCTAGAAAAGCCTTATTACTCAGTTTAAATGCCTTTATAATCCCATTATTGAATTTATTTTGAATTGTTTTTACAATTTTTGATTAAAACAGATTGTAATTGATTGTTTGCCTCGGGAAACATGGAGCGAAAGCCATCCATTGTCAAGAAAAGATCATTTATAGTCACTCATGCCTAGAAAAGCCTTATTACTCGGTTTAAATGCCTTTATAATCCCATTATTGAATTTATTTTGAATTGTTTTTACAATTTTTGATTAAAACAGATTGTAATTGATTGTTTGCCTCGGGAAACATGGAGCGAAAGCCATCCATTGTCAAGAAAAGATCATTTATAGTCACTCATGCCTAGAAAAGCCTTACTACTCGGTTTAAATGCCTTTATAATCCCATTATTGAATGTATTTTGAATTGTTTTTACATTTTTTGATTAAAACAGATTGTAATTGATTGTTTGCCTTGGGTAACATGGAGCGAAAACCATCCATTGTCAGGAAAAGATCATTTATAGTCACTCATGCCTAGAAAAGCCTTATTACTCGGTTTAAATGCCTTTATAATCCCATTATTGAATTTATTTTGAATTTTTTTTACATTTTTTGATTAAAACAGATTGTAATTGATTGTTTACCTCGGGAAACATGGAGTAAAACCCATCCATTGTCAAGAATAGATCATTTATAGTCACTTATGCCTAGAAAAGCCTTATTACTCGGTTTAAATGCTTTTATAATCCCATTATTGAAGTTATTTTGAATTGTTTTTACATTTTATGATTAAAACAGATTGTAATTGATTGTTTGCCTCGGGAAACATGGAGCGAAAGCCATCCATTGTCAAGAAAATATCATTTATAGTCCCTCATGCCTAGAAAAGCCTTATTACTCGGTTTAAATGCCTTTATAATCCCATTATTGAATTTATTTTGAATTGGTTTTACATTTTTTGATTAAAACAGATTGTAATTGATTGTTTGCCTCGGGACATATGGAGCGAAAGCCATCCATTGTCAAGAAAAGATCATTTATAGCCACTCATGCCTGGAAAAGCCTTACTACTCGGTTTAAATGCCTTTATAATCCCATTATTGAATGTATTTTGAATTGTTTTTACATTTTTTGATTAAAACAGATTGTAATTGATTGTTTGCCTCGGGAAACATGGAGCGAAAACCATCCGTTGTCAGGAAAAGATCATTTATAGTCACTCATGCCTAGAAAAGCCTTATTACTCGGTTTAAATGCCTTTATAATCCCATTATTGAATTTATTTTGAATTTTTTTTACATTTTTTGATTAAAACAGATTGTAATTGATTGTTTACCTCGGGAAACATGGAGCGAAAGCCATCCATAGTCAAGAAAAGTTCATTGATAGTCACTTATGCCTAGCAAAGCCTTATTACTCGGTTTAAATGCCTTTATAATCCCATTATGGAATTTATTTTGAATTTTTTTTACATTTTTTGATTAAAACATATTGTAATTGATTGTTTGACTCAGGAAACTTGGAGCGAAAGCCACCCATTGTCAAGAAAAGTTCATTTATAGTCACTTATGCCTAGCAAAGCCTTATTACTCGGTTTAAATGCCTTTATAATCCCATTATTGAATTTATTTTGAATTCTTTTTACATTTTTTCATTAAAACAGATTCTAATTGATTGTTTGCCTCGGGAAACTTGGAGCGAAAGCCCTCCATTGTCAAGAAAAGATCATTTGTAGTCACTCATGCTGAGAAAAGCCTTATTACTCGGTTTAAATGCTTTTATAATCCCATTATTGAATTTATTTTGAATTGTTTTTACATTTTTTGATTAAAACAGATTGTAATTGATTGTTTGCCTCGGGAAACATGGAGCGAAAGCCATCCATTGTCAAGAAAAGATCATTTATAGTCACTCATGCCTAGAAAAGCCTTATTACTCAGTTTAAATGCCTTTATAATCCCATTATTGAATTTATTTTGAATTCTTTTTACATTTTTTGATTAAAACATATATTGTAATTGATTGTTTGCCTCCGGAAATATGGAGCGAAAGCCATCCATTGTCATGAAAAGATCATTTATAGTCCCTCATGCCTAGAAAAGCCTTATTACTCGGTTTAAATGCCTTTATAATCCCATTATTGAATTTATTTTGAATTGTTTTTACATTTTTGATTAAAACAGATTGTAATTGATTGTTTGCCTCGTGAAATATGGAGCGAAAGCCATCCATTGTCAAGAAAAGATCATTTATAGTCCCTCATGCCTAGAAAAGGCTTATTACTCGGTTTAAATGCCTTTATAATCCCATTATTGAATTTATTTAGAATTGTTTTTACATTTTTTGATTAAAACAGATTGTAATTGATTGTTTGCCTCGGGAAACTTGGAGCGAAAGCCACCCATTGTCAAGAAAAGTTCATTTATAGTCACTTATGCCTAGCAAAGCCTTATTACTCGGTTTAAATGCCTTTATAATCCCATTATTGAATTTATTTTGAATTCTTTTTACATTTTTTCATTAAAACAGATTCTAATTGATTGTTTGCCTCGGGAAACTTGGTGCGAAAGCCCTCCATTGTCAAGAAAAGATCATTTGTAGTCACTCATGCTGAGAAAAGCCTTATTACTCGGTTTAAATGCTTTTATAATCCCATTATTGAATTTATTTTGAATTGTTTTTACATTTTTTGATTAAAACAGATTGTAATTGATTGTTTGCCTCGGGAAACATGGAGCGAAAGCCATCCATTGTCAATAAAAGATCATTTATAGTCACTCATTCCTAGAAAAGCCTTATTACTCGGTTTAAATGCCTTTATAATCCCATTATTGATTTTATTTTGAATTTTTTTTTACATTTTTTGATTAAAACATATTGTAATTGATTGTTTGCCTCGGGAAATATTGAGCGAAAGCCATCCATTGTCAAGAAAAGATCATTTATAGTCACTCATGCCTAGAAAAGCCTTACTACTCGGTTTAAATGCCTTTATAATCCCATTATTGAATTTATTTTGAATTGTTTTTACAATTTTTGATTAAAACAGATTGTAATTGATTGTTTGCCTCGGGAAACATGGAGCTAAAGCCATCCATTGTCAAGAAAAGATCATTTATAGTCACTCATGCCTAGAAAAGCCTTATTACTCGGTTTAAATGCCTTTATAATCCCATTATTGAATGTATTTTGAATTGTTTTTACATTTTTTGATTAAAACAGATTGTAATTGATTGTTTGCCTTGGGAAACATGGAGCGAAAACCATCCATTGTCAGGAAAAGATCATTTATAGTCACTCATGCCTAGAAAAGCCTTATTACTCGGTTTAAATGCCTTTATAATCCCATTATTGAATTTATTTTGAATTTTTTTTACATTTTTTGATTAAAACAGATTGTAATTGATTGTTTACCTCGGGAAACATGGAGTAAAACCCATCCATTGTCAAGAATAGATCATTTATAGTCACTTATGCCTAGAAAAGCCTTATTACTCGGTTTAAATGCTTTTATAATCCCATTATTGAAGTTATTTTGAATTGTTTTTACATTTTATGATTAAAACAGATTGTAATTGATTGTTTGCCTCGGGAAACATGGAGCGAAAGCCATCCATTGTCAAGAAAATATCATTTATAGTCCCTCATGCCAAGAAAAGCCTTATTACTCGGTTTAAATGCCTTTATAATCCCATTATTGAATTTATTTTGAATTGGTTTTACATTTTTTGATTAAAACAGATTGTAATTGATTGTTTGCCTCGGGACATATGGAGCGAAAGCCATCCATTGTCAAGAAAAGATCATTTATAGCCACTCATGCCTGGAAAAGCCTTACTACTCGGTTTAAATGCCTTTATAATCCCATTATTGAATGTATTTTGAATTGTTTTTACATTTTTTGATTAAAACAGATTGTAATTGATTGTTTGCCTCGGGAAACATGGAGCGAAAACCATCCATTGTCAGGAAAAGATCATTTATAGTCACTCATGCCTAGAAAAGCCTTATTACTCGGTTTAAATGCCTTTATAATCCCATTATTGAATTTATTTTGAATTTTTTTTACATTTTTTGATTAAAACAGATTGTAATTGATTGTTTACCTCGGGAAACATGGAGCGAAAGCCATCCATTGTCAAGAAAAGATCATTTATAGTCACTCATGCCTAGAAAAGCCTTATTACTCGGTTTAAATGCCTTTATAATCCCATTATTGAATTTGTTTTGAATTTTTTTTAAATTTTTTGATTAAAACATATTGTAATTGATTGTTTGCCTCGGGAAACATGGAGTAAAACCCATCCATTGTCAAGAATAGATCATTTATAGTCACTTATGCCTAGAAAAGCCTTATTACTCGGTTTAAATGCTTTTATAATCCCATTATTGAAGTTATTTTGAATTGTTTTTACATTTTATGATTAAAACAGATTGTAATTAATTGTTTGCCTTGGGAAACATGGAGCGAAAGCCATCCATTGTCAAGAAAATATCATTTATAGTCCCTCATGCCTAGAAAAGCCTTATTACTCGGTTTAAATGCCTTTATAATCCCATTATTGAATTTATTTTGAATTGTTTTTACATTTTTTGATTAAAACAGATTGTAATTGATTGTTTGCCTCGGGACATATGGAGCGAAAGCCATCCATTGTCAAGAAAAGATCATTTATAGCCACTCATGCCTGGAAAAGCCTTACTACTCGGTTTAAATGCCTTTATAATCCCATTATTGAATGTATTTTGAATTGTTTTTACATTTTTTGATTAAAACAGATTGTAATTGATTGTTTGCCTCGGGAAACATGGAGCGAAAACCATCCATTGTCAGGAAAAGATCATTTATAGTCACTCATGCCTAGAAAAGCCTTATTACTCGGTTTAAATGCCTTTATAATCCCATTATTGAATTTATTTTGAATTTTTTTTACATTTTTTGATTAAAACAGATTGTAATTGATTGTTTACCTCGGGAAACATGGAGTAAAACCCATCCATTGTCAAGAATAGATCATTTATAGTCACTTATGCCTAGAAAAGCCTTATTACTCGGTTTAAATGCTTTTATAATCCCATTATTGAAGTTATTTTGAATTGTTTTTACATTTTATGATTAAAACAGATTGTAATTGATTGTTTGCCTCGGGAAACATGGAGCGAAAGCCATCCATTGTCAAGAAAATATCATTTATAGTCCCTCATGCCTAGAAAAGCCTTATTACTCGGTTTAAATGCCTTTATAATCCCATTATTGAATTTATTTTGAATTGTTTTTACATTTTTTGATTAAAACAGATTGTAATTGATTGTTTGCCTCGGGACATATGGAGCGAAAGCCATCCATTGTCAAGAAAAGAGCATTTATAGCCACTCATGCCTGGAAAAGCCTTACTACTCGGTTTAAATGCCTTTATAATCCCATTATTGAATGTATTTTGAATTGTTTTTACATTTTTTGATTAAAACAGATTGTAATTGATTGTTTGCCTCGGGAAACATGGAGCGAAAACCATCCATTGTCAGGAAAAGATCATTTATAGTCACTCATGCCTAGAAAAGCCTTATTACTCGGTTTAAATGCCTTTATAATCCCATTATTGAATTTATTTTGAATTTTTTTTACATTTTTTGATTAAAACAGATTGTAATTTATTGTTTACCTCGAGAAACATGGAGTAAAACCCATCCATTGTCAAGAATAGATCATTTATAGTCACTTATGCCTAGAAAAGCCTTATTACTCGGTTTAAATGCTTTTATAATCCCATTATTGAAGTTATTTTGAATTGTTTTTACATTTTATGATTAAAACAGATTGTAATTGATTGTTTGCCTCGGGAAACATGGAGCGAAAGCCATCCATTGTCAAGAAAATATCATTTATAGTCCCTCATGCCTAGAAAAGCCTTATTACTCGGTTTAAATGCCTTTATAATCCCATTATTGAATTTATTTTGAATTGTTTTAACATTTTTTGATTAAAACAGATTGTAATTGATTGTTTGCCTCGGGACATATGGAGCGAAAGCCATCCATTGTCAAGAAAAGATCATTTATAGCCACTCATGCCTGGAAAAGCCTTACTACTCGGTTTAAATGCCTTTATAATCCCATTATTGAATGTATTTTGAATTGTTTTTACATTTTTTGATTAAAACAGATTGTAATTGATTGTTTGCCATGGGAAACATGGAGCGAAAACCATCCATTGTCAGGAAAAGATCATTTATAGTCACTCATGCCTAGAAAAGCCTTATTACTCGGTTTAAATGCCTTTATAATCCCATTATTGAATTTATTTTGAATTTTTTTTACATTTTTTTATTAAAACAGATTGTAATTGATTGTTTACCTCGGGAAACATGGAGCGAAAGCCATCCATAGTCAAGAAAAGTTCATTTATAGTCACTTATGCCTAGCAAAGCCTTATTACTCGGTTTAAATGCCTTTATAATCCCATTATGGAATTTATTTTGAATTTTTTTTACATTTTTTGATTAAAACATATTGTAATTGATTGTTTGCCTCAGGAAACTTGGAGCGAAAGCCACCCATTGTCAAGAAAAGTTCATTTATAGTCACTTATGCCTAGCAAAGCCTTATTACTCGGTTTAAATGCCTTTATAATCCCATTATTGAATTTATTTTGAATTCTTTTTACATTTTTTCATTAAAACAGATTCTAATTGATTGTTTGCCTCGGGAAACTTGGAGCGAAAGCCCTCCATTGTCAAGAAAAGATCATTTGTAGTCACTCATGCTGAGAAAAGCCTTATTACTCGGTTTAAATGCTTTTATAATCCCATTATTGAATTTATTTTGAATTGTTTTTACATTTTTTGATTAAAACAGATTGTAATTGATTGTTTGCCTCGGGAAACATGGAGCGAAAGCCATCCATTGTCAAGAAAAGATCATTTATAGTCACTCATGCCTAGAAAAGACTTATTACTCAGTTTAAATGCCTTTATAATCCCATTATTGAATTTATTTTGAATTGTTTTTAAAATTTTTGATTAAAACAGATTGTAATTGATTGTTTGCCTCGGGAAACATGGAGCGAAAGCCATCCATTGTCAAGAAAAGATCATTTATAGTCACTCATGCCTAGAAAAGCCTTATTACTCGGTTTAAATGCCTTTATAATCCCATTATTGAATTTATTTTGAATTGTTTTTACATTTTTTGATTAAAACAGATTGTAATTGATTGTTTGCCTCGGGAAACATGGAGCGAAAGCCATCCATTGTCAAGAAAAGATCATTTATAGTCACTCATGCCTAGAAAAGACTTATTACTCAGTTTAAATGCCTTTATAATCCCATTATTGAATTTATTTTGAATTGTTTTTAAAATTTTTGATTAAAACAGATTGTAATTGATTGTTTGCCTCGGGAAACATGGAGCGAAAGCCATCCATTGTCAAGAAAAGATCATTTATAGTCACTCATGCCTAGAAAAGCCTTATTACTCGGTTTAAATGCCTTTATAATCCCATTATTGAATTTATTTTGAATTTATTTTACATTTTTTGATTAAAACAGATTGTAATTGATTGTTTGCATCGGGAAACATGGAGCAAAACCCATCCATTCTCAAGAATAGATCATTTATAGTCACTTATGCCTACAAAAGCCTTATTACTCGGTTTAAATTCCTTTATAATCCCATTATTGAATTTATTTTGAATTGTTTTTACATTTTTTAATTAAAACAGATTGTAATTGATTGTTTGCCTCGGGAAACATGGAGCGAAAGCCATCCATTGTCAAGAAAAGATCGTTTATAGTCACTTATGCTTAGAAAAGCCTTATTACTCGGTTTAAATGCCTTTATAATCCCATTATTGAATTTATTTTGAATTTTTTTTACATTTTTTGATTAAAACATATTGTAATTGATTGTTTGCCTCCGAAAATATGGAGCGAAAGCCATCCATTGTCATGAAAAGATCATTTATAGTCCCTCATGCCTAGAAAAGCCTTATTACTCGGTTTAAATGCCTTTATAATCCCATTATTGAATTTATTTAGAATTGTTTTTACATTTTTTGATTAAAACAGATTGTAATCGATTGTTTGCCTCGGGAAACTTGGAGCGAAAGCCACCCATTGTCAAGAAAAGTTCATTTATAGTCACTTATGCCTAGCAAAGCCTTATTACTCGGTTTAAATGCCTTTATAATCCCATTATTGAATTTATTTTGAATTCTTTTTACATTTTTTGATTAAAACAGATTGTAAATGATTGTTTGCCTCGGGAAACATGGAGCGAAAGCCATCCATTGTCAAGAAAAGATCATTTATAGTCACTCATGCCTAGAAAAGCCTTATTACTCGGTTTAAATGCCTTTATAATCCCATTATTGAATGTATTTTGAATTGTTTTTACATTTTTTGATTAAAACAGATTGTAATTGATTGTTTGCCTTGGGAAACATGGAGCGAAAACCATCCATTGTCAGGAAAAGATCATTTATAGTCACTCATGCCTAGAAAAGCCTTATTACTAGGTTTAAATGCCTTTATAATCCCATTATTGAATTTATTTTGAATTTTTTTTACATTTTTTGATTAAAACAGATTGTAATTGATTGTTTACCTCGGGAAACATGGAGTAAAA
The DNA here is from genome assembly GCF_053813885.1 of Theobroma cacao. NCBI lineage: Eukaryota > Viridiplantae > Streptophyta > Magnoliopsida > Malvales > Malvaceae > Theobroma > Theobroma cacao. The sequence continues at coordinate 25,954,873 of NC_142645.1, read as the reverse complement.
CCCATCCATTGTCAAGAATAGATCATTTATAGTCACTTATGCCTAGAAAAGCCTTATTACTCGGTTTAAATGCTTTTATAATCCCATTATTGAAGTTATTTTGAATTGTTTTTACATTTTATGATTAAAACAGATTGCAATTGATTGTTTGCCTCGGGAAACATGGAGCGAAAGCCATCCATTGTCAAGAAAATATCATTTATAGTCCCTCATGCCTAGAAAAGCTTATTACTCGGTTTAAATGCCTTTATAATCCCATTATTGAATTTATTTTGAATTGGTTTTACATTTTTTGATTAAAACAGATTGTAATTGATTGTTTGCCTCGGGACATATGGAGCGAAAGCCATCCATTGTCAAGAAAAGATCATTTATAGCCACTCATGCCTGGAAAAGCCTTACTACTCGGTTTAAATGCCTTTATAATCCCATTATTGAATGTATTTTGAATTGTTTTTACAATTTTTGATTAAAACAGATTGTAATTGATTGTTTGCCTCGGGAAACATGGAGCGAAAACCATCCATTGTCAGGAAAAGATCATTTATAGTCACTCATGCCTAGAAAAGCCTTATTACTCGGTTTAAATGCCTTTATAATCCCGTTATTGAATTTATTTTGAATTTTTTTTACATTTTTTGATTAAAACAGATTGTAATTGATTGTTTACCTCGGGAAACATGGAGCGAAAGCCATCCATAGTAAAGAAAAGTTCATTTACAGTCACTTATGCCTAGCAAAGCCTTATTACTCGGTTTAAATGCCTTTATAATCCCATTATGGAATTTATTTTGAATTGTTTTTACAATTTTTGATTAAAACAGATTGTAATTGATTGTTTGCCTCGGGAAACATGGAGCGAAAGCCATCCATTGTCAAGAAAAGATCATTTATAGTCACTCATGCCTAGAAAAGCCTTACTACTCGGTTTAAATGCCTTTATAATCCCATTATTGAATGTATTTTGAATTGTTTTTACATTTTTTGATTAAAACAGATTGTAATTGATTGTTTGCCTCGGGAAACATGGAGCGAAAGCCATCCATTGTCAAGAAAAGATCATTTATAGTCACTCATGCCTAGAAAAGCCTTATTACTCGGTTTAAATGCCTTTATAATCCCACTATTGAATTTATTTTGAATTGTTTTTACAATTTTTGATTAAAACAGATTGTAATTGATTGTTTGCCTCGGGAAACATGGAGCGAAAGCCATCCATTGTCAAGAAAATATCATTTATAGTCACTCATGCCTAGAAAAGCCTTATTACTCGGTTTAAATGCCTTTATAATCCCATTATTGAATTTATTTTGAATTTTTTTTACATTTTTTGATTAAAACAGATTGTAATTGATTGTTTACCTTGGGAAACATGGAGTGAAAGCCATCCATAGTCAAGAAAAGTTCATTTATAGTCACTCATGCCTAGAAAAGCCTTATTACTCGGTTTAAATGCCTTTATAATCCCATTATTGAATTTGTTTTGAATTTTTTTTAAATTTTTTGATTAAAACATATTGTAATTGATTGTTTGCCTCGGGAAACATGGAGTAAAACCCATCCATTGTCAAGAATAGATCATTTATAGTCACTTATGCCTAGAAAAGCCTTATTACTCGGTTTAAATGCTTTTATAATCCCATTATTGAAGTTATTTTGAATTGTTTTTACATTTTATGATTAAAACAGATTGTAATTGATTGTTTGCCTTGGGAAACATGGAGCGAAAGCCATCCATTGTCAAGAAAATATCATTTATAGTCCCTCATGCCTAGAAAAGCCTTATTACTCGGTTTAAATGCCTTTATAATCCCATTATTGAATTTATTTTGAATTGTTTTTACATTTTTTGATTAAAACAGATTGTAATTGATTGTTTGCCTCGGGACATATGGAGCGAAAGCCATCCATTGTCAAGAAAAGAGCATTTATAGCCACTCATGCCTGGAAAAGCCTTACTACTCGATTTAAATGCCTTTATAATCCCATTATTGAATGTATTTTGAATTGTTTTTACATTTTTTGATTAAAACAGATTGTAATTGATTGTTTGCCTCGGGAAACATGGAGCGAAAACCATCCATTGTCAGGAAAAGATCATTTATAGTCACTCATGCCTAGAAAAGCCTTATTACTCGGTTTAAATGCCTTTATAATCCCATTATTGAATTTATTTTGAATTTTTTTTACATTTTTTGATTAAAACAGATTGTAATTGATTGTTTACCTCGGGAAACATGGAGTAAAACCCATCCATTGTCAAGAATAGATCATTTATAGTCACTTATGCCTAGAAAAGCCTTATTACTCGGTTTAAATGCTTTTATAATCCCATTATTGAAGTTATTTTGAATTGTTTTTACATTTTATGATTAAAACATATTGTAATTGATTGTTTGCCTCGGGAAACATGGAGCGAAAGCCATCCATTGTCAAGAAAATATCATTTATAGTCCCTCATGCCTAGAAAAGCCTTATTACTCGGTTTAAATGCCTTTATAATCCCATTATTGAATTTATTTTGAATTGTTTTAACATTTTTTGATTAAAACAGATTGTAATTGATTGTTTGCCTCAGGACATATGGAGCGAAAGCCATCCATTGTCAAGAAAAGATCATTTATAGCCACTCATGCCTGGAAAAGCCTTACTACTCGGTTTAAATGCCTTTATAATCCCATTATTGAATGTATTTTGAATTGTTTTTACATTTTTTGATTAAAACAGATTGTAATTGATTGTTTGCCTCGGGAAACATGGTGCGAAAACCATCCATTGTCAGGAAAAGATCATTTATAGTCACTCATGCCTAGAAAAGCCTTATTACTCGGTTTAAATGCCTTTATAATCCCATTATTGAATTTATTTTGAATTTTTTTTACATTTTTTGATTAAAACAGATTGTAATTGATTGTTTACCTCGGGAAACATGGAGCGAAAGCCATCCATAGTCAAGAAAAGTTCATTTATAGTCACTTATGCCTAGCAAAGCCTTATTACTCGGTTTAAATGCCTTTATAATCCCATTATGGAATTTATTTTGAATTTTTTTTACATTTTTTGATTAAAACATATTGTAATTGATTGTTTGCCTCAGGAAACTTGGAGCGAAAGCCACCCATTGTCAAGAAAAGTTCATTTATAGTCACTTATGCCTAGCAAAGCCTTATTACTCGGTTTAAATGCCTTTATAATCCCATTATTGAATTTATTTTGAATTCTTTTTACATTTTTTCATTAAAACAGATTCTAATTGATTGTTTGCCTCGGGAAACTTGGAGCGAAAGCCCTCCATTGTCAAGAAAAGATCATTTGTAGTCACTCATGCTGAGAAAAGCCTTATTACTCGGTTTAAATGCTTTTATAATCCCATTATTGAATTTATTTTGAATTGTTTTTACATTTTTTGATTAAAACAGATTGTAATTGATTGTTTGCCTCGGGAAACATGGAGCGAAAGCCATCCATTGTCAAGAAAAGATCATTTATAGTCACTCATGCCTAGAAAAGCCTTATTACTCGGTTTAAATGCCTTTATAATCCCATTATTGAATTTATTTTGAATTGTTTTTACAATTTTTGATTAAAACAGATTGTAATTGATTGTTTGCCTCGGGAAACATGGAGCGAAAGCCATCCATTGTCAAGAAAATATCATTTATAGTCACTCATGCCTAGAAAAGCCTTATTACTCGGTTTAAATGCCTTTATAATCCCATTATTGAATTTAATTTGAATTGTTTTTACATTTTTTGATTAAAACAGATTGTAATTGATTGTTTGCCTCGGGAAACATGGAGCGAAAGCCATCCATTGTCAAGAAAAGATCATTTATAGTCACTCATGCCTAGAAAAGCCTTATTACTCGGTTTAAATGCCTTTATAATCCCATTATTGAATTTATTTTGAATTGTTTTTACATTTTATGATTAAAACAGATTGTAATTGATTGTTTGCCTCGGGAAACATGGAGCGAAAGCCATCCATTGTCAAGAAAATATCATTTATAGTCCCTCATGCCTAGAAAAGCCTTATTACTCGGTTTAAATGCCTTTATAATCCCATTATTGAATTTATTTTGAATTGTTTTTACATTTTTTGATTAAAACAGATTGTAATTGATTGTTTGCTTCGGGAAACTTGGAGCGAAAGCCATCCATTGTCAAGAAAAGATCATTTATAGTCACCCATGCCTAGAAAAGCCTTATTACTCGGTTTAAATGCCTTTATAATCCCATTATTGAATTTATTTTGAATTTTTTTTTACATTTTTTGATTAAAACATATTGTAATTGATTGTTTGCCTCGGGAAACATGGAGCGAAAGCCATCCATTGTCAAGAAAAGATCATTTATAGTCACTCATGCCTAGAAAAGCCTTACTACTCGGTTTAAATGCCTTTATAATCCCATTATTGAATGTATTTTGAATTGTTTTTACATTTTTTGATTAAAACAGATTGTAATTGATTGTTTGCCTCGGGAAACATGGAGCGAAAGCCATCCATTGTCAAGAAAAGATCATTTATAGTCACTCATGCCTAGAAAAGCCTTATTACTCGGTTTAAATGCCTTTATAATCCCATTATTGAATTTATTTTGAATTGTTTTTACAATTTTTGATTAAAACAGATTGTAATTGATTGTTTGCCTCGGGAAACATGGAGCGAAAGCCATCCATTGTCAAGAAAAGATCATTTATAGTCACTCATGCCTAGAAAAGCCTTATTACTCGGTTTAAATGCCTTTATAATCCCATTATTGAATTTATTTTGAATTTTTTTTACATTTTTTGATTAAAACAGATTGTAATTGATTGTTTACCTCGGGAAACATGGAGTGAAAGCCATCCATAGTCAAGAAAAGTTCATTTATAGTCACTCATGCCTTGAAAAGCCTTATTACTCGGTTTAAATGCCTTTATAATCCCATTATTGAATTTGTTTTGAATTTTTTTTAAATTTTTTGATTAAAACATATTGTAATTGATTGTTTGCCTCGGGAAACATGGAGTAAAACCCATCCATTGTCAAGAATAGATCATTTATAGTCACTTATGCCTAGAAAAGCCTTATTACTCGGTTTAAATGCTTTTATAATCCCATTATTGAAGTTATTTTGAATTGTTTTTACATTTTATGATTAAAACAGATTGGAATTGATTGTTTGCCTTGGGAAACATGGAGCGAAAGCCATCCATTGTCAAGAAAATATCATTTATAGTCCCTCATGCCTAGAAAAGCCTTATTACTCGGTTTAAATGCCTTTATAATCCCATTATTGAATTTATTTTGAATTGTTTTTACATTTTTTGATTAAAACAGATTGTAATTGATTGTTTGCCTCGGGACATATGGAGCGAAAGCCATCCATTGTCAAGAAAAGAGCATTTATAGCCACTCATGCCTGGAAAAGCCTTACTACTCGGTTTAAATGCCTTTATAATCCCATTATTGAATGTATTTTGAATTGTTTTTACATTTTTTGATTAAAACAGATTGTAATTGATTGTTTGCCTCGGGAAACATGGAGCGAAAACCATCCATTGTCAGGAAAAGATCATTTATAGTCACTCATGCCTAGAAAAGCCTTATTACTCGGTTTAAATGCCTTTATAATCCCATTATTGAATTTATTTTGAATTTTTTTTACATTTTTTGATTAAAACAGATTGTAATTGATTGTTTACCTCGGGAAACATGGAGTAAAACCCATCCATTGTCAAGAATAGATCATTTATAGTCACTTATGCCTAGAAAAGCCTTATTACTCGGTTTAAATGCTTTTATAATCCCATTATTGAAGTTATTTTGAATTGTTTTTACATTTTATGATTAAAACATATTGTAATTGATTGTTTGCCTCGGGAAACATGGAGCGAAAGCCATCCATTGTCAAGAAAAGATCATTTATAGTCACTCATGCCTAGAAAAGCCTTATTACTCGGTTTAAATGCCTTTATAATCCCATTATTGAATTTATTTTGAATTGTTTTTACATTTTTTGATTAAAACAGATTGTAATTGATTGTTTGCCTCGGGAAACATGGAGCGAAAGCCATCCATTGTCAAGAAAAGATCATTTATAGTCACTCATGCCTAGAAAAGACTTATTACTCAGTTTAAATGCCTTTATAATCCCATTATTGAATTTATTTTGAATTGTTTTTAAAATTTTTGATTAAAACAGATTGTAATTGATTGTTTGCCTCGGGAAACATGGAGCGAAAGCCATCCATTGTCAAGAAAAGATCATTTATAGTCACTCATGCCTAGAAAAGCCTTATTACTCGGTTTAAATGCCTTTATAATCCCATTATTGAATTTATTTTGAATTTATTTTACATTTTTTGATTAAAACAGATTGTAATTGATTGTTTGCATCGGGAAACATGGAGCAAAACCCATCCATTCTCAAGAATAGATCATTTATAGTCACTTATGCCTACAAAAGCCTTATTACTCGGTTTAAATTCCTTTATAATCCCATTATTGAATTTATTTTGAATTGTTTTTACATTTTTTAATTAAAACAGATTGTAATTGATTGTTTGCCTCGGGAAACATGGAGCGAAAGCCATCCATTGTCAAGAAAAGATCGTTTATAGTCACTTATGCTTAGAAAAGCCTTATTACTCGGTTTAAATGCCTTTATAATCCCATTATTGAATTTATTTTGAATTTTTTTTACATTTTTTGATTAAAACATATTGTAATTGATTGTTTGCCTCCGAAAATATGGAGCGAAAGCCATCCATTGTCATGAAAAGATCATTTATAGTCCCTCATGCCTAGAAAAGCCTTATTACTCGGTTTAAATGCCTTTATAATCCCATTATTGAATTTATTTAGAATTGTTTTTACATTTTTTGATTAAAACAGATTGTAATCGATTGTTTGCCTCGGGAAACTTGGAGCGAAAGCCACCCATTGTCAAGAAAAGTTCATTTATAGTCACTTATGCCTAGCAAAGCCTTATTACTCGGTTTAAATGCCTTTATAATCCCATTATTGAATTTATTTTGAATTCTTTTTACATTTTTTGATTAAAACAGATTGTAAATGATTGTTTGCCTCGGGAAACATGGAGCGAAAGCCATCCATTGTCAAGAAAAGATCATTTATAGTCACTCATGCCTAGAAAAGCCTTATTACTCGGTTTAAATGCCTTTATAATCCCATTATTGAATGTATTTTGAATTGTTTTTACATTTTTTGATTAAAACAGATTGTAATTGATTGTTTGCCTTGGGAAACATGGAGCGAAAACCATCCATTGTCAGGAAAAGATCATTTATAGTCACTCATGCCTAGAAAAGCCTTATTACTAGGTTTAAATGCCTTTATAATCCCATTATTGAATTTATTTTGAATTTTTTTTACATTTTTTGATTAAAACAGATTGTAATTGATTGTTTACCTCGGGAAACATGGAGTAAAACCCATCCATTGTCAAGAATAGATCATTTATAGTCACTTATGCCTAGAAAAGCCTTATTACTCGGTTTAAATGCTTTTATAATCCCATTATTGAAGTTATTTTGAATTGTTTTTACATTTTATGATTAAAACAGATTGCAATTGATTGTTTGCCTCGGGAAACATGGAGCGAAAGCCATCCATTGTCAAGAAAATATCATTTATAGTCCCTCATGCCTAGAAAAGCTTATTACTCGGTTTAAATGCCTTTATAATCCCATTATTGAATTTATTTTGAATTGGTTTTACATTTTTTGATTAAAACAGATTGTAATTGATTGTTTGCCTCGGGACATATGGAGCGAAAGCCATCCATTGTCAAGAAAAGATCATTTATAGCCACTCATGCCTGGAAAAGCCTTACTACTCGGTTTAAATGCCTTTATAATCCCATTATTGAATGTATTTTGAATTGTTTTTACATTTTTTGATTAAAACATATTGTAATTGATTGTTTGCCTCGGGAAACATGGAGCGAAAACCATCCATTGTCAGGAAAAGATCATTTATAGTCACTCATGCCTAGAAAAGCCTTATTACTCGGTTTAAATGCCTTTATAATCCCGTTATTGAATTTATTTTGAATTTTTTTTACATTTTTTGATTAAAACAGATTGTAATTGATTGTTTACCTCGGGAAACATGGAGCGAAAGCCATCCATAGTAAAGAAAAGTTCATTTACAGTCACTTATGCCTAGCAAAGCCTTATTACTCGGTTTAAATGCCTTTATAATCCCATTATGGAATTTATTTTGAATTGTTTTTACAATTTTTGATTAAAACAGATTGTAATTGATTGTTTGCCTCGGGAAACATGGAGCGAAAGCCATCCATTGTCAAGAAAAGATCATTTATAGTCACTCATGCCTAGAAAAGCCTTACTACTCGGTTTAAATGCCTTTATAATCCCATTATTGAATGTATTTTGAATTGTTTTTACATTTTTTGATTAAAACAGATTGTAATTGATTGTTTGCCTCGGGAAACATGGAGCGAAAGCCATCCATTGTCAAGAAAAGATCATTTATAGTCACTCATGCCTAGAAAAGCCTTATTACTCGGTTTAAATGCCTTTATAATCCCACTATTGAATTTATTTTGAATTGTTTTTACAATTTTTGATTAAAACAGATTGTAATTGATTGTTTGCCTCGGGAAACATGGAGCGAAAGCCATCCATTGTCAAGAAAATATCATTTATAGTCACTCATGCCTAGAAAAGCCTTATTACTCGGTTTAAATGCCTTTATAATCCCATTATTGAATTTATTTTGAATTTTTTTTACATTTTTTGATTAAAACAGATTGTAATTGATTGTTTACCTTGGGAAACATGGAGTGAAAGCCATCCATAGTCAAGAAAAGTTCATTTATAGTCACTCATGCCTAGAAAAGCCTTATTACTCGGTTTAAATGCCTTTATAATCCCATTATTGAATTTGTTTTGAATTTTTTTTAAATTTTTTGATTAAAACATATTGTAATTGATTGTTTGCCTCGGGAAACATGGAGTAAAACCCATCCATTGTCAAGAATAGATCATTTATAGTCACTTATGCCTAGAAAAGCCTTATTACTCGGTTTAAATGCTTTTATAATCCCATTATTGAAGTTATTTTGAATTGTTTTTACATTTTATGATTAAAACAGATTGTAATTGATTGTTTGCCTTGGGAAACATGGAGCGAAAGCCATCCATTGTCAAGAAAATATCATTTATAGTCCCTCATGCCTAGAAAAGCCTTATTACTCGGTTTAAATGCCTTTATAATCCCATTATTGAATTTATTTTGAATTGTTTTTACATTTTTTGATTAAAACAGATTGTAATTGATTGTTTGCCTCGGGACATATGGAGCGAAAGCCATCCATTGTCAAGAAAAGAGCATTTATAGCCACTCATGCCTGGAAAAGCCTTACTACTCGGTTTAAATGCCTTTATAATCCCATTATTGAATGTATTTTGAATTGTTTTTACATTTTTTGATTAAAACAGATTGTAATTGATTGTTTGCCTCGGGAAACATGGAGCGAAAACCATCCATTGTCAGGAAAAGATCATTTATAGTCACTCATGCCTAGAAAAGCCTTATTACTCGGTTTAAATGCCTTTATAATCCCATTATTGAATTTATTTTGAATTTTTTTTACATTTTTTGATTAAAACAGATTGTAATTGATTGTTTACCTCGGGAAACATGGAGTAAAACCCATCCATTGTCAAGAATAGATCATTTATAGTCACTTATGCCTAGAAAAGCCTTATTACTCGGTTTAAATGCTTTTATAATCCCATTATTGAAGTTATTTTGAATTGTTTTTACATTTTATGATTAAAACATATTGTAATTGATTGTTTGCCTCGGGAAACATGGAGCGAAAGCCATCCATTGTCAAGAAAATATCATTTATAGTCCCTCATGCCTAGAAAAGCCTTATTACTCGGTTTAAATGCCTTTATAATCCCATTATTGAATTTATTTTGAATTGTTTTAACATTTTTTGATTAAAACAGATTGTAATTGATTGTTTGCCTCAGGACATATGGAGCGAAAGCCATCCATTGTCAAGAAAAGATCATTTATAGCCACTCATGCCTGGAAAAGCCTTACTACTCGGTTTAAATGCCTTTATAATCCCATTATTGAATGTATTTTGAATTGTTTTTACATTTTTTGATTAAAACAGATTGTAATTGATTGTTTGCCTCGGGAAACATGGTGCGAAAACCATCCATTGTCAGGAAAAGATCATTTATAGTCACTCATGCCTAGAAAAGCCTTATTACTCGGTTTAAATGCCTTTATAATCCCATTATTGAATTTATTTTGAATTTTTTTTACATTTTTTGATTAAAACAGATTGTAATTGATTGTTTACCTCGGGAAACATGGAGCGAAAGCCATCCATAGTCAAGAAAAGTTCATTTATAGTCACTTATGCCTAGCAAAGCCTTATTACTCGGTTTAAATGCCTTTATAATCCCATTATGGAATTTATTTTGAATTTTTTTTACATTTTTTGATTAAAACATATTGTAATTGATTGTTTGCCTCAGGAAACTTGGAGCGAAAGCCACCCATTGTCAAGAAAAGTTCATTTATAGTCACTTATGCCTAGCAAAGCCTTATTACTCGGTTTAAATGCCTTTATAATCCCATTATTGAATTTATTTTGAATTCTTTTTACATTTTTTCATTAAAACAGATTCTAATTGATTGTTTGCCTCGGGAAACTTGGAGCGAAAGCCCTCCATTGTCAAGAAAAGATCATTTGTAGTCACTCATGCTGAGAAAAGCCTTATTACTCGGTTTAAATGCTTTTATAATCCCATTATTGAATTTATTTTGAATTGTTTTTACATTTTTTGATTAAAACAGATTGTAATTGATTGTTTGCCTCGGGAAACATGGAGCGAAAGCCATCCATTGTCAAGAAAAGATCATTTATAGTCACTCATGCCTAGAAAAGCCTTATTACTCGGTTTAAATGCCTTTATAATCCCATTATTGAATTTATTTTGAATTGTTTTTACAATTTTTGATTAAAACAGATTGTAATTGATTGTTTGCCTCGGGAAACATGGAGCGAAAGCCATCCATTGTCAAGAAAAGATCATTTATAGTCACTCATGCCTAGAAAAGCCTTATTACTCGGTTTAAATGCCTTTATAATCCCATTATTGAATTTATTTTGAATTGTTTTTACATTTTTTGATTAAAACAGATTGTAATTGATTGTTTGCCTCGGGAAACATGGAGCGAAAGCCATCCATTGTCAAGAAAAGATCATTTATAGTCACTCATGCCTAGAAAAGCCTTATTACTCGGTTTAAATGCCTTTATAATCCCATTATTGAATTTATTTTGAATTGTTTTTACATTTTATGATTAAAACAGATTGTAATTGATTGTTTGCCTCGGGAAACATGGAGCGAAAGCCATCCATTGTCAAGAAAATATCATTTATAGTCCCTCATGCCTAGAAAAGCCTTATTACTCGGTTTAAATGCCTTTATAATCCCATTATTGAATTTATTTTGAATTGTTTTTACATTTTTTGATTAAAACAGATTGTAATTGATTGTTTGCTTCGGGAAACTTGGAGCGAAAGCCATCCATTGTCAAGAAAAGATCATTTATAGTCACCCATGCCTAGAAAAGCCTTATTACTCGGTTTAAATGCCTTTATAATCCCATTATTGAATTTATTTTGAATTTTTTTTTACATTTTTTGATTAAAACATATTGTAATTGATTGTTTGCCTCGGGAAACATGGAGCGAAAGCCATCCATTGTCAAGAAAAGATCATTTATAGTCACTCATGCCTAGAAAAGCCTTACTACTCGGTTTAAATGCCTTTATAATCCCATTATTGAATGTATTTTGAATTGTTTTTACATTTTTTGATTAAAACAGATTGTAATTGATTGTTTGCCTCGGGAAACATGGAGCGAAAGCCATCCATTGTCAAGAAAAGATCATTTATAGTCACTCATGCCTAGAAAAGCCTTATTACTCGGTTTAAATGCCTTTATAATCCCATTATTGAATTTATTTTGAATTGTTTTTACAATTTTTGATTAAAACAGATTGTAATTGATTGTTTGCCTCGGGAAACATGGAGCGAAAGCCATCCATTGTCAAGAAAAGATCATTTATAGTCACTCATGCCTAGAAAAGCCTTATTACTCGGTTTAAATGCCTTTATAATCCCATTATTGAATTTATTTTGAATTTTTTTTACATTTTTTGATTAAAACAGATTGTAATTGATTGTTTACCTCGGGAAACATGGAGTGAAAGCCATCCATAGTCAAGAAAAGTTCATTTATAGTCACTCATGCCTTGAAAAGCCTTATTACTCGGTTTAAATGCCTTTATAATCCCATTATTGAATTTGTTTTGAATTTTTTTTAAATTTTTTGATTAAAACATATTGTAATTGATTGTTTGCCTCGGGAAACATGGAGTAAAACCCATCCATTGTCAAGAATAGATCATTTATAGTCACTTATGCCTAGAAAAGCCTTATTACTCGGTTTAAATGCTTTTATAATCCCATTATTGAAGTTATTTTGAATTGTTTTTACATTTTATGATTAAAACAGATTGGAATTGATTGTTTGCCTTGGGAAACATGGAGCGAAAGCCATCCATTGTCAAGAAAATATCATTTATAGTCCCTCATGCCTAGAAAAGCCTTATTACTCGGTTTAAATGCCTTTATAATCCCATTATTGAATTTATTTTGAATTGTTTTTACATTTTTTGATTAAAACAGATTGTAATTGATTGTTTGCCTCGGGACATATGGAGCGAAAGCCATCCATTGTCAAGAAAAGAGCATTTATAGCCACTCATGCCTGGAAAAGCCTTACTACTCGGTTTAAATGCCTTTATAATCCCATTATTGAATGTATTTTGAATTGTTTTTACATTTTTTGATTAAAACAGATTGTAATTGATTGTTTGCCTCGGGAAACATGGAGCGAAAACCATCCATTGTCAGGAAAAGATCATTTATAGTCACTCATGCCTAGAAAAGCCTTATTACTCGGTTTAAATGCCTTTATAATCCCATTATTGAATTTATTTTGAATTTTTTTTACATTTTTTGATTAAAACAGATTGTAATTGATTGTTTACCTCGGGAAACATGGAGTAAAACCCATCCATTGTCAAGAATAGATCATTTATAGTCACTTATGCCTAGAAAAGCCTTATTACTCGGTTTAAATGCTTTTATAATCCCATTATTGAAGTTATTTTGAATTGTTTTTACATTTTATGATTAAAACATATTGTAATTGATTGTTTGCCTCGGGAAACATGGAGCGAAAGCCATCCATTGTCAAGAAAATATCATTTATAGTCCCTTATGCCTAGAAAAGCCTTATTACTCGGTTTAAATGCCTTTATAATCCCATTATTGAATTTATTTTGAATTGTTTTAACATTTTTTGATTAAAACAGATTGTAATTGATTGTTTGCCTCAGGACATATGGAGCGAAAGCCATCCATTGTCAAGAAAAGATCATTTATAGCCACTCATGCCTGGAAAAGCCTTACTACTCGGTTTAAATGCCTTTATAATCCCATTATTGAATGTATTTTGAATTGTTTTTACATTTTTTGATTAAAACAGATTGTAATTGATTGTTTGCCTCGGGAAACATGGTGCGAAAACCATCCATTGTCAGGAAAAGATCATTTATAGTCACTCATGCCTAGAAAAGCCTTATTACTCGGTTTAAATGCCTTTATAATCCCATTATTGAATTTATTTTGAATTTTTTTTACATTTTTTGATTAAAACAGATTGTAATTGATTGTTTACCTCGGGAAACATGGAGCGAAAGCCATCCATAGTCAAGAAAAGTTCATTTATAGTCACTTATGCCTAGCAAAGCCTTATTACTCGGTTTAAATGCCTTTATAATCCCATTATGGAATTTATTTTGAATTTTTTTTACATTTTTTGATTAAAACATATTGTAATTGATTGTTTGCCTCAGGAAACTTGGAGCGAAAGCCACCCATTGTCAAGAAAAGTTCATTTATAGTCACTTATGCCTAGCAAAGCCTTATTACTCGGTTTAAATGCCTTTATAATCCCATTATTGAATTTATTTTGAATTCTTTTTACATTTTTTCATTAAAACAGATTCTAATTGATTGTTTGCCTCGGGAAACTTGGAGCGAAAGCCCTCCATTGTCAAGAAAAGATCATTTGTAGTCACTCATGCTGAGAAAAGCCTTATTACTCGGTTTAAATGCTTTTATAATCCCATTATTGAATTTATTTTGAATTGTTTTTACATTTTTTGATTAAAACAGATTGTAATTGATTGTTTGCCTCGGGAAACATGGAGCGAAAGCCATCCATTGTCAAGAAAAGATCATTTATAGTCACTCATGCCTAGAAAAGCCTTATTACTCGGTTTAAATGCCTTTATAATCCCATTATTGAATTTATTTTGAATTGTTTTTACAATTTTTGATTAAAACAGATTGTAATTGATTGTTTGCCTCGGGAAACATGGAGCGAAAGCCATCCATTGTCAAGAAAAGATCATTTATAGTCACTCATGCCTAGAAAAGCCTTATTACTCGGTTTAAATGCCTTTATAATCCCATTATTGAATTTATTTTGAATTGTTTTTACATTTTTTGATTAAAACAGATTGTAATTGATTGTTTGCCTCGGGAAACATGGAGCGAAAGCCATCCATTGTCAAGAAAAGATCATTTATAGTCACTCATGCCTAGAAAAGCCTTATTACTCGGTTTAAATGCCTTTATAATCCCATTATTGAATTTATTTTGAATTGTTTTTACATTTTATGATTAAAACAGATTGTAATTGATTGTTTGCCTCGGGAAACATGGAGCGAAAGCCATCCATTGTCAAGAAAATATCATTTATAGTCCCTCATGCCTAGAAAAGCCTTATTACTCGGTTTAAATGCCTTTATAATCCCATTATTGAATTTATTTTGAATTGTTTTTACATTTTTTGATTAAAACAGATTGTAATTGATTGTTTGCTTCGGGAAACTTGGAGCGAAAGCCATCCATTGTCAAGAAAAGATCATTTATAGTCACCCATGCCTAGAAAAGCCTTATTACTCGGTTTAAATGCCTTTATAATCCCATTATTGAATTTATTTTGAATTTTTTTTTACATTTTTTGATTAAAACATATTGTAATTGATTGTTTGCCTCGGGAAACATGGAGCGAAAGCCATCCATTGTCAAGAAAAGATCATTTATAGTCACTCATGCCTAGAAAAGCCTTACTACTCGGTTTAAATGCCTTTATAATCCCATTATTGAATGTATTTTGAATTGTTTTTACATTTTTTGATTAAAACAGATTGTAATTGATTGTTTGCCTCGGGAAACATGGAGCGAAAGCCATCCATTGTCAAGAAAAGATCATTTATAGTCACTCATGCCTAGAAAAGCCTTATTACTCGGTTTAAATGCCTTTATAATCCCATTATTGAATTTATTTTGAATTGTTTTTACAATTTTTGATTAAAACAGATTGTAATTGATTGTTTGCCTCGGGAAACATGGAGCGAAAGCCATCCATTGTCAAGAAAAGATCATTTATAGTCACTCATGCCTAGAAAAGCCTTATTACTCGGTTTAAATGCCTTTATAATCCCATTATTGAATTTATTTTGAATTTTTTTTACATTTTTTGATTAAAACAGATTGTAATTGATTGTTTACCTCGGGAAACATGGAGTGAAAGCCATCCATAGTCAAGAAAAGTTCATTTATAGTCACTCATGCCTAGAAAAGCCTTATTACTCGGTTTAAATGCCTTTATAATCCCATTATTGAATTTGTTTTGAATTTCTTTTAAATTTTTTGATTAAAACATATTGTAATTGATTGTTTGCCTCGGGAAACATGGAGTAAAACCCATCCATTGTCAAGAATAGATCATTTATAGTCACTTATGCCTAGAAAAGCCTTATTACTCGGTTTAAATGCTTTTATAATCCCATTATTGAAGTTATTTTGAATTGTTTTTACATTTTATGATTAAAACAGATTGGAATTGATTGTTTGCCTTGGGAAACATGGAGCGAAAGCCATCCATTGTCAAGAAAATATCATTTATAGTCCCTCATGCCTAGAAAAGCCTTATTACTCGGTTTAAATGCCTTTATAATCCCATTATTGAATTTATTTTGAATTGTTTTTACATTTTTTGATTAAAACAGATTGTAATTGATTGTTTGCCTCGGGACATATGGAGCGAAAGCCATCCATTGTCAAGAAAAGATCATTTATAGCCACTCATGCCTGGAAAAGCCTTACTACTCGGTTTAAATGCCTTTATAATCCCATTATTGAATGTATTTTGAATTGTTTTTACATTTTTTGATTAAAACAGATTGTAATTGATTGTTTGCCTCGGGAAACATGGAGCGAAAACCATCCATTGTCAGGAAAAGATCATTTATAGTCACTCATGCCTAGAAAAGCCTTATTACTCGGTTTAAATGCCTTTATAATCCCATTATTGAATTTATTTTGAATTTTTTTTACATTTTTTGATTAAAACAGATTGTAATTGATTGTTTACCTCGGGAAACATGGAGTAAAACCCATCCATTGTCAAGAATAGATCATTTATAGTCACTTATGCCTAGAAAAGCCTTATTACTCGGTTTAAATGCTTTTATAATCCCATTATTGAAGTTATTTTGAATTGTTTTTACATTTTATGATTAAAACATATTGTAATTGATTGTTTGCCTCGGGAAACATGGAGCGAAAGCCATCCATTGTCAAGAAAATATCATTTATAGTCCCTCATGCCTAGAAAAGCCTTATTACTCGGTTTAAATGCCTTTATAATCCCATTATTGAATTTATTTTGAATTGTTTTTACATTTTTTGATTAAAACAGATTGTAATTGATTGTTTGCCTCGGGACATATGGAGCGAAAGCCATCCATTGTCAAGAAAAGAGCATTTATAGCCACTCATGCCTGGAAAAGCCTTACTACTCGGTTTAAATGCCTTTATAATCCCATTATTGAATGTATTTTGAATTGTTTTTACATTTTTTGATTAAAACAGATTGTAATTGATTGTTTGCCTCGGGAAACATGGAGCGAAAACCATCCATTGTCAGGAAAAGATCATTTATAGTCACTCATGCCTAGAAAAGCCTTATTACTCGGTTTAAATGCCTTTATAATCCCATTATTGAATTTATTTTGAATTTTTTTTACATTTTTTGATTAAAACAGATTGTAATTGATTGTTTACCTCGGGCAACATGGAGTAAAACCCATCCATTGTCAAGAATAGATCATTTATAGTCACTTATGCCTAGAAAAGCCTTATTACTCGGTTTAAATGCTTTTATAATCCCATTATTGAAGTTATTTTGAATTGTTTTTACATTTTATGATTAAAACATATTGTAATTGATTGTTTGCCTCGGGAAACATGGAGCGAAAGCCATCCATTGTCAAGAAAATATCATTTATAGTCCCTCATGCCTAGAAAAGCCTTATTACTCGGTTTAAATGCCTTTATAATCCCATTATTGAATTTATTTTGAATTGTTTTTACATTTTTTGATTAAAACAGATTGTAATTGATTGTTTGCCTCGGGACATATGGAGCGAAAGCCATCCATTGTCAAGAAAAGAGCATTTATAGCCACTCATGCCTGGAAAAGCCTTACTACTCGGTTTAAATGCCTTTATAATCCCATTATTGAATGTATTTTGAATTGTTTTTACATTTTTTGATTAAAACAGATTGTAATTGATTGTTTGCCTCGGGAAACATGGAGCGAAAACCATCCATTGTCAGGAAAAGATCATTTATAGTCACTCATGCCTAGAAAAGCCTTATTACTCGGTTTAAATGCCTTTATAATCCCATTATTGAATTTATTTTGAATTTTTTTTACATTTTTTGATTAAAACAGATTGTAATTGATTGTTTACCTCGGGAAACATGGAGTAAAACCCATCCATTGTCAAGAATAGATCATTTATAGTCACTTATGCCTAGAAAAGCCTTATTACTCGGTTTAAATGCTTTTATAATCCCATTATTGAAGTTATTTTGAATTGTTTTTACATTTTATGATTAAAACATATTGTAATTGATTGTTTGCCTCGGGAAACATGGAGCGAAAGCCATCCATTGTCAAGAAAATATCATTTATAGTCCCTCATGCCTAGAAAAGCCTTATTACTCGGTTTAAATGCCTTTATAATCCCATTATTGAATTTATTTTGAATTTTTTTTACATTTTTTGATTAAAACAGATTGTAATTGATTGTTTACCTCGGGAAACATGGAGCGAAAGCCATCCATAGTCAAGAAAAGTTCATTTATAGTCACTTATGCCTAGCAAAGCCTTATTACTCGGTTTAAATGCCTTTATAATCCCATTATGGAATTTATTTTGAATTTTTTTTACATTTTTTGATTAAAACATATTGTAATTGATTGTTTGCCTCAGGAAACTTGGAGCGAAAGCCACCCATTGTCAAGAAAAGTTCATTTATAGTCACTTATGCCTAGCAAAGCCTTATTACTCGGTTTAAATGCCTTTATAATCCCATTATTGAATTTATTTTGAATTCTTTTTACATTTTTTCATTAAAACAGATTCTAATTGATTGTTTGCCTCGGGAAACTTGGAGCGAAAGCCCTCCATTGTCAAGAAAAGATCATTTGTAGTCACTCATGCTGAGAAAAGCCTTATTACTCGGTTTAAATGCTTTTATAATCCCATTATTGAATTTATTTTGAATTGTTTTTACATTTTTTGATTAAAACAGATTGTAATTGATTGTTTGCCTCGGGAAACATGGAGCGAAAGCCATCCATTGTCAAGAAAAGATCATTTATAGTCACTCATGCCTAGAAAAGCCTTATTACTCAGTTTAAATGCCTTTATAATCCCATTATTGAATTTATTTTGAATTGTTTTTACAATTTTTGATTAAAACAGATTGTAATTGATTGTTTGCCTCGGGAAACATGGAGCGAAAGCCATCCATTGTCAAGAAAAGATCATTTATAGTCACTCATGCCTAGAAAAGCCTTATTACTCGGTTTAAATGCCTTTATAATCCCATTATTGAATTTATTTTGAATTGTTTTTACATTTTTTGATTAAAACAGATTGTAATTGATTGTTTGCCTCGGGAAACATGGAACGAAAGCCATCCATTGTCAAGAAAAGATCATTTATAGTCACTCATGCCTAGAAAAGCCTTATTACTCGGTTTAAATGCCTTTATAATCCCATTATTGAATTTATTTTGAATTGTTTTTACATTTTATGATTAAAACAGATTGTAATTGATTGTTTGCCTCGGGAAACATGGAGCGAAAGCCATCCATTGTCAAGAAAATATCATTTATAGTCCCTCATGCCTAGAAAAGCCTTATTACTCGGTTTAAATGCCTTTATAATCCCATTATTGAATTTATTTTGAATTGTTTTTACATTTTTTGATTAAAACAGATTGTAATTGATTGTTTGCTTCGGGAAACTTGGAGCGAAAGCCATCCATTGTCAAGAAAAGATCATTTATAGTCACCCATGCCTAGAAAAGCCTTATTACTCGGTTTAAATGCCTTTATAATCCCATTATTGAATTTATTTTGAATTTTTTTTTACATTTTTTGATTAAAACATATTGTAATTGATTGTTTGCCTCGGGAAACATGGAGCGAAAGCCATCCATTGTCAAGAAAAGATCATTTATAGTCACTCATGCCTAGAAAAGCCTTACTACTCGGTTTAAATGCCTTTATAATCCCATTATTGAATGTATTTTGAATTGTTTTTACATTTTTTGATTAAAACAGATTGTAATTGATTGTTTGCCTCGGGAAACATGGAGCGAAAGCCATCCATTGTCAAGAAAAGATCATTTATAGTCACTCATGCCTAGAAAAGCCTTACTACTCGGTTTAAATGCTTTTATAATCCCATTATTGAAGTTATTTTGAATTGTTTTTACATTTTATGATTAAAACAGATTGTAATTGATTGTTTGCCTCGGGAAACATGGAGCGAAAGCCATCCATTGTCAAGAAAATATCATTTATAGTCCCTCATGCCTAGAAAAGCCTTATTACTCGGTTTAAATGCCTTTATAATCCCATTATTGAATTTATTTTGAATTGTTTTTACATTTTTTGATTAAAACAGATTGTAATTGATTGTTTGCCTCGGGACATATGGAGCGAAAGCCATCCATTGTCAAGAAAAGATCATTTATAGCCACTCATGCCTGAAAAAGCCTTACTACTCGGTTTAAATGCCTTTATAATCCCATTATTGAATGTATTTTGAATTGTTTTTACATTTTTTGATTAAAACAGATTGTAATTGATTGTTTGCCTCGGGAAACATGGAGCGAAAACCATCCATTGTCAGGAAAAGATCATTTATAGTCACTCATGCCTAGAAAAGCCTTATTACTCGGTTTAAATGCCTTTATAATCCCATTATTGAATTTATTTTGAATTTTTTTTACATTTTTTGATTAAAACAGATTGTAATTGATTGTTTACCTCGGGAAACATGGAGTAAAACCCATCCATTGTCAAGAATAGATCATTTATAGTCACTTATGCCTAGAAAAGCCTTATTACTCGGTTTAAATGCTTTTATAATCCCATTATTGAAGTTATTTTGAATTATTTTTACATTTTATGATTAAAACAGATTGTAATTGATTGTTTGCCTCGGGAAACATGGAGCGAAAGCCATCCATTGTCAAGAAAATATCATTTATAGTCCCTCATGCCTAGAAAAGCCTTATTACTCGGTTTAAATGCCTTTATAATCCCATTATTGAATTTATTTTGAATTGTTTTTACATTTTTTGATTAAAACATATTGTAATTGATTGTTTGCCTCGGGAAACATGGAGCGAAAACCATCCATTGTCAGGAAAAGATCATTTATAGTCACTCATGCCTAGAAAAGCCTTATTACTCGGTTTAAATGCCTTTATAATCCCATTATTGAATTTATTTTGAATTCTTTTTACATTTTTTCATTAAAACAGATTCTAATTGATTGTTTGCCTCGGGAAACTTGGAGCGAAAGCCCTCCATTGTCAAGAAAAGATCATTTGTAGTCACTCATGCTGAGAAAAGCCTTATTACTCGGTTTAAATGCTTTTATAATCCCATTATTGAATTTATTTTGAATTGTTTTTACATTTTTTGATTAAAACAGATTGTAATTGATTGTTTGCCTCGGGAAACATGGAGCGAAAGCCATCCATTGTCAAGAAAAGATCATTTATAGTCACTCATGCCTAGAAAAGCCTTATTACTCAGTTTAAATGCCTTTATAATCCCATTATTGAATTTATTTTGAATTTTTTTTACATTTTTTGATTAAAACATATATTGTAATTGATTGTTTGCCTCCGGAAATATGGAGCGAAAGCCATCCATTGTCATGAAAAGATCATTTATAGTCCCTCATGCCTAGAAAAGCCTTATTACTCGATTTAAATGCCTTTATAATCCCATTATTGAATTTATTTTGAATTGTTTTTACATTTTTGATTAAAACAGATTGTAATTGATTGTTTGCCTCGGGAAACATGGAGCGAAAGCCATCCATTGTCAAGAAAATATCATTTATAGTCCCTCATGCCTAGAAAAGCCTTATTACTCGGTTTAAATGCCTTTATAATCCCATTATTGAATTTATTTTGAATTGTTTTTACATTTTTTGATTAAAACAGATTGTAATTGATTGTTTGCCTCGGGAAACATGGAGCGAAAACCATCCATTGTCAGGAAAAGATCATTTATAGTCACTCATGCCTAGAAAAGCCTTATTACTCGGTTTAAATGCCTTTATAATCCCATTATTGAATTTATTTTGAATTTTTTTTACATTTTTTGATTAAAACAGATTGTAATTGATTGTTTACCTCGGGAAACATGGAGCGAAAGCCATCCATAGTCAAGAAAGGTTCATTTATAGTCACTTATGCCTAGCAAAGCCTTATTACTCGGTTTAAATGCCTTTATAATCCCATTATGGAATTTATTTTGAATTTTTTTTACATTTTTTGATTAAAACATATTGTAATTGATTGTTTGCCTCAGGAAACTTGGAGCGAAAGCCACCCATTGTCAAGAAAAGTTCATTTATAGTCACTTATGCCTAGCAAAGCCTTATTACTCGGTTTAAATGCCTTTATAATCCCATTATTGAATTTATTTTGAATTCTTTTTACATTTTTTCATTAAAACAGATTCTAATTGATTGTTTGCCTCGGGAAACTTGGAGCGAAAGCCCTCCATTGTCAAGAAAAGATCATTTGTAGTCACTCATGCTGAGAAAAGCCTTATTACTCGGTTTAAATGCTTTTATAATCCCATTATTGAATTTATTTTGAATTGTTTTTACATTTTTTGATTAAAACAGATTGTAATTGATTGTTTGCCTCGGGAAACATGGAGCGAAAGCCATCCATTGTCAAGAAAAGATCATTTATAGTCACTCATGCCTAGAAAAGCCTTATTACTCAGTTTAAATGCCTTTATAATCCCATTATTGAATTTATTTTGAATTTTTTTTACATTTTTTGATTAAAACATATATTGTAATTGATTGTTTGCCTCCGGAAATATGGAGCGAAAGCCATCCATTGTCATGAAAAGATCATTTATAGTCCCTCATGCCTAGAAAAGCCTTATTACTCGGTTTAAATGCCTTTATAATCGCATTATTGAATTTATTTTGAATTGTTTTTACATTTTTGATTAAAACAGATTGTAATTGATTGTTTGCCTCGTGAAATATGGAGCGAAAGCCATCCATTGTCAAGAAAAGACCATTTATAGTCCCTCATGCCTAGAAAAGGCTTATTACTAGGTTTAAATGCCTTTATAATCCCATTATTGAATTTATTTTGAATTGTTTTTACATTTTTTGATTAAAACAGATTGTAATCGATTGTTTGCCTCGGGAAACTTGGAGCGAAAGCCACCCATTGTCAAGAAAAGTTCATTTATAGTCACTGATGCCTAGCAAAGCCTTATTACTCGGTTTAAATGCCTTTATAATCCCATTATTGAATTTATTTTGAATTGTTTTTACATTTTTGATTAAAACAGATTGTAATTGATTGTTTGCCTCGGGAAACATGGAGCGAAAGCCATCCATTGTCAAGAAAATATCATTTATAGTCCCTCATGCCTAGAAAAGCCTTATTACTCGGTTTAAATGCCTTTATAATCCCATTATTGAATTTATTTTGAATTGTTTTTACATTTTTTGATTAAAACAGATTGTAATTGATTGTTTGCCTCGGGAAACATGGAGCGAAAACCATCCATTGTCAGGAAAAGATCATTTATAGTCACTCATGCCTAGAAAAGCCTTATTACTCGGTTTAAATGCCTTTATAATCCCATTATTGAATTTATTTTGAATTTTTTTTACATTTTTTGATTAAAACAGATTGTAATTGATTGTTTACCTCGGGAAACATGGAGCGAAAGCCATCCATAGTCAAGAAAGGTTCATTTATAGTCACTTATGCCTAGCAAAGCCTTATTACTCGGTTTAAATGCCTTTATAATCCCATTATGGAATTTATTTTGAATTTTTTTTACATTTTTTGATTAAAACAGATTGTAATTGATTGTTTACCTCGGGAAACATGGAGTAAAACCCATCCATTGTCAAGAATAGATCATTTATAGTCACTTATGCCTAGAAAAGCCTTATTACTCGGTTTAAATGCTTTTATAATCCCATTATTGAAGTTATTTTGAATTATTTTTACATTTTATGATTAAAACAGATTGTAATTGATTGTTTGCCTCGGGAAACATGGAGCGAAAGCCATCCATTGTCAAGAAAATATCATTTATAGTCCCTCATGCCTAGAAAAGCCTTATTACTCGGTTTAAATGCCTTTATAATCCCATTATTGAATTTATTTTGAATTGTTTTTACATTTTTTGATTAAAACATATTGTAATTGATTGTTTGCCTCGGGAAACATGGAGCGAAAACCATCCATTGTCAGGAAAAGATCATTTATAGTCACTCATGCCTAGAAAAGCCTTATTACTCGGTTTAAATGCCTTTATAATCCCATTATTGAATTTATTTTGAATTCTTTTTACATTTTTTCATTAAAACAGATTCTAATTGATTGTTTGCCTCGGGAAACTTGGAGCGAAAGCCCTCCATTGTCAAGAAAAGATCATTTGTAGTCACTCATGCTGAGAAAAGCCTTATTACTCGGTTTAAATGCTTTTATAATCCCATTATTGAATTTATTTTGAATTGTTTTTACATTTTTTGATTAAAACAGATTGTAATTGATTGTTTGCCTCGGGAAACATGGAGCGAAAGCCATCCATTGTCAAGAAAAGATCATTTATAGTCACTCATGCCTAGAAAAGCCTTATTACTCAGTTTAAATGCCTTTATAATCCCATTATTGAATTTATTTTGAATTGTTTTTACAATTTTTGATTAAAACAGATTGTAATTGATTGTTTGCCTCGGGAAACATGGAGCGAAAGCCATCCATTGTCAAGAAAAGATCATTTATAGTCACTCATGCCTAGAAAAGCCTTATTACTCGGTTTAAATGCCTTTATAATCCCATTATTGAATTTATTTTGAATTGTTTTTACATTTTTTGATTAAAACAGATTGTAATTGATTGTTTGCCTCGGGAAACATGGAACGAAAGCCATCCATTGTCAAGAAAAGATCATTTATAGTCACTCATGCCTAGAAAAGCCTTATTACTCGGTTTAAATGCCTTTATAATCCCATTATTGAATTTATTTTGAATTGTTTTTACATTTTATGATTAAAACAGATTGTAATTGATTGTTTGCCTCGGGAAACATGGAGCGAAAGCCATCCATTGTCAAGAAAATATCATTTATAGTCCCTCATGCCTAGAAAAGCCTTATTACTCGGTTTAAATGCCTTTATAATCCCATTATTGAATTTATTTTGAATTGTTTTTACATTTTTTGATTAAAACAGATTGTAATTGATTGTTTGCTTCGGGAAACTTGGAGCGAAAGCCATCCATTGTCAAGAAAAGATCATTTATAGTCACCCATGCCTAGAAAAGCCTTATTACTCGGTTTAAATGCCTTTATAATCCCATTATTGAATTTATTTTGAATTTTTTTTTACATTTTTTGATTAAAACATATTGTAATTGATTGTTTGCCTCGGGAAACATGGAGCGAAAGCCATCCATTGTCAAGAAAAGATCATTTATAGTCACTCATGCCTAGAAAAGCCTTACTACTCGGTTTAAATGCCTTTATAATCCCATTATTGAATGTATTTTGAATTGTTTTTACATTTTTTGATTAAAACAGATTGTAATTGATTGTTTGCCTCGGGAAACATGGAGCGAAAGCCATCCATTGTCAAGAAAAGATCATTTATAGTCACTCATGCCTAGAAAAGCCTTACTACTCGGTTTAAATGCTTTTATAATCCCATTATTGAAATTATTTTGAATTGTTTTTACATTTTATGATTAAAACAGATTGTAATTGATTGTTTGCCTCGGGAAACATGGAGCGAAAGCCATCCATTGTCAAGAAAATATCATTTATAGTCCCTCATGCCTAGAAAAGCCTTATTACTCGGTTTAAATGCCTTTATAATCCCATTATTGAATTTATTTTGAATTGTTTTTACATTTTTTGATTAAAACAGATTGTAATTGATTGTTTGCCTCGGGACATATGGAGCGAAAGCCATCCATTGTCAAGAAAAGATCATTTATAGCCACTCATGCCTGAAAAAGCCTTACTACTCGGTTTAAATGCCTTTATAATCCCATTATTGAATGTATTTTGAATTGTTTTTACATTTTTTGATTAAAACAGATTGTAATTGATTGTTTGCCTCGGGAAACATGGAGCGAAAACCATCCATTGTCAGGAAAAGATCATTTATAGTCACTCATGCCTAGAAAAGCCTTATTACTCGGTTTAAATGCCTTTATAATCCCATTATTGAATTTATTTTGAATTTTTTTTACATTTTTTGATTAAAACAGATTGTAATTGATTGTTTACCTCGGGAAACATGGAGTAAAACCCATCCATTGTCAAGAATAGATCATTTATAGTCACTTATGCCTAGAAAAGCCTTATTACTCGGTTTAAATGCTTTTATAATCCCATTATTGAAGTTATTTTGAATTATTTTTACATTTTATGATTAAAACAGATTGTAATTGATTGTTTGCCTCGGGAAACATGGAGCGAAAGCCATCCATTGTCAAGAAAATATCATTTATAGTCCCTCATGCCTAGAAAAGCCTTATTACTCGGTTTAAATGCCTTTATAATCCCATTATTGAATTTATTTTGAATTCTTTTTACATTTTTTCATTAAAACAGATTCTAATTGATTGTTTGCCTCGGGAAACTTGGAGCGAAAGCCCTCCATTGTCAAGAAAAGATCATTTGTAGTCACTCATGCTGAGAAAAGCCTTATTACTCGGTTTAAATGCTTTTATAATCCCATTATTGAATTTATTTTGAATTGTTTTTACATTTTTTGATTAAAACAGATTGTAATTGATTGTTTGCCTCGGGAAACATGGAGCGAAAGCCATCCATTGTCAAGAAAAGATCATTTATAGTCACTCATGCCTAGAAAAGCCTTATTACTCAGTTTAAATGCCTTTATAATCCCATTATTGAATTTATTTTGAATTTTTTTTACATTTTTTGATTAAAACATATATTGTAATTGATTGTTTGCCTCCGGAAATATGGAGCGAAAGCCATCCATTGTCATGAAAAGATCATTTATAGTCCCTCATGCCTAGAAAAGCCTTATTACTCGATTTAAATGCCTTTATAATCCCATTATTGAATTTATTTTGAATTGTTTTTACATTTTTGATTAAAACAGATTGTAATTGATTGTTTGCCTCGGGAAACATGGAGCGAAAGCCATCCATTGTCAAGAAAATATCATTTATAGTCCCTCATGCCTAGAAAAGCCTTATTACTCGGTTTAAATGCCTTTATAATCCCATTATTGAATTTATTTTGAATTGTTTTTACATTTTTTGATTAAAACAGATTGTAATTGATTGTTTGCCTCGGGAAACATGGAGCGAAAACCATCCATTGTCAGGAAAAGATCATTTATAGTCACTCATGCCTAGAAAAGCCTTATTACTCGGTTTAAATGCCTTTATAATCCCATTATTGAATTTATTTTGAATTTTTTTTACATTTTTTGATGAAAACAGATTGTAATTGATTGTTTACCTCGGGAAACATGGAGCGAAAGCCATCCATAGTCAAGAAAGGTTCATTTATAGTCACTTATGCCTAGCAAAGCCTTATTACTCGGTTTAAATGCCTTTATAATCCCATTATGGAATTTATTTTGAATTTTTTTTACATTTTTTGATTAAAACATATTGTAATTGATTGTTTGCCTCAGGAAACTTGGAGCGAAAGCCACCCATTGTCAAGAAAAGTTCATTTATAGTCACTTATGCCTAGCAAAGCCTTATTACTCGGTTTAAATGCCTTTATAATCCCATTATTGAATTTATTTTGAATTCTTTTTACATTTTTTCATTAAAACAGATTCTAATTGATTGTTTGCCTCGGGAAACTTGGAGCGAAAGCCCTCCATTGTCAAGAAAAGATCATTTGTAGTCACTCATGCTGAGAAAAGCCTTATTACTCGGTTTAAATGCTTTTATAATCCCATTATTGAATTTATTTTGAATTGTTTTTACATTTTTTGATTAAAACAGATTGTAATTGATTGTTTGCCTCGGGAAACATGGAGCGAAAGCCATCCATTGTCAAGAAAAGATCATTTATAGTCACTCATGCCTAGAAAAGCCTTATTACTCAGTTTAAATGCCTTTATAATCCCATTATTGAATTTATTTTGAATTTTTTTTACATTTTTTGATTAAAACATATATTGTAATTGATTGTTTGCCTCCGGAAATATGGAGCGAAAGCCATCCATTGTCATGAAAAGATCATTTATAGTCCCTCATGCCTAGAAAAGCCTTATTACTCGGTTTAAATGCCTTTATAATCGCATTATTGAATTTATTTTGAATTGTTTTTACATTTTTGATTAAAACAGATTGTAATTGATTGTTTGCCTCGTGAAATATGGAGCGAAAGCCATCCATTGTCAAGAAAAGACCATTTATAGTCCCTCATGCCTAGAAAAGGCTTATTACTCGGTTTAAATGCCTTTATAATCCCATTATTGAATTTATTTTGAATTGTTTTTACATTTTTTGATTAAAACAGATTGTAATCGATTGTTTGCCTCGGGAAACTTGGAGCGAAAGCCACCCATTGTCAAGAAAAGTTCATTTATAGTCACTGATGCCTAGCAAAGCCTTATTACTCGGTTTAAATGCCTTTATAATCCCATTATTGAATTTATTTTGAATTGTTTTTACATTTTTGATTAAAACAGATTGTAATTGATTGTTTGCCTCGGGAAACATGGAGCGAAAGCCATCCATTGTCAAGAAAATATCATTTATAGTCCCTCATGCCTAGAAAAGCCTTATTACTCGGTTTAAATGCCTTTATAATCCCATTATTGAATTTATTTTGAATTGTTTTTACATTTTTTGATTAAAACAGATTGTAATTGATTGTTTGCCTCGGGAAACATGGAGCGAAAACCATCCATTGTCAGGAAAAGATCATTTATAGTCACTCATGCCTAGAAAAGCCTTATTACTCGGTTTAAATGCCTTTATAATCCCATTATTGAATTTATTTTGAATTTTTTTTACATTTTTTGATTAAAACAGATTGTAATTGATTGTTTACCTCGGGAAACATGGAGCGAAAGCCATCCATAGTCAAGAAAGGTTCATTTATAGTCACTTATGCCTAGCAAAGCCTTATTACTCGGTTTAAATGCCTTTATAATCCCATTATGGAATTTATTTTGAATTTTTTTTACATTTTTTGATTAAAACATATTGTAATTGATTGTTTGCCTCAGGAAACTTGGAGCGAAAGCCACCCATTGTCAAGAAAAGTTCATTTATAGTCACTTATGCCTAGCAAAGCCTTATTACTCGGTTTAAATGCCTTTATAATCCCATTATTGAATTTATTTTGAATTCTTTTTACATTTTTTCATTAAAACAGATTCTAATTGATTGTTTGCCTCGGGAAACTTGGAGCGAAAGCCCTCCATTGTCAAGAAAAGATCATTTGTAGTCACTCATGCTGAGAAAAGCCTTATTACTCGGTTTAAATGCTTTTATAATCCCATTATTGAATTTATTTTGAATTGTTTTTACATTTTTTGATTAAAACAGATTGTAATTGATTGTTTGCCTCGGGAAACATGGAGCGAAAGCCATCCATTGTCAAGAAAAGATCATTTATAGTCACTCATGCCTAGAAAAGCCTTATTACTCAGTTTAAATGCCTTTATAATCCCATTATTGAATTTATTTTGAATTTTTTTTACATTTTTTGATTAAAACATATATTGTAATTGATTGTTTGCCTCCGGAAATATGGAGCGAAAGCCATCCATTGTCATGAAAAGATCATTTATAGTCCCTCATGCCTAGAAAAGCCTTATTACTCGGTTTAAATGCCTTTATAATCGCATTATTGAATTTATTTTGAATTGTTTTTACATTTTTGATTAAAACAGATTGTAATTGATTGTTTGCCTCGTGAAATATGGAGCGAAAGCCATCCATTGTCAAGAAAAGATCATTTATAGTCCCTCATGCCTAGAAAAGGCTTATTACTCGGTTTAAATGCCTTTATAATCCCATTATTGAATTTATTTTGAATTGTTTTTACATTTTTTGATTAAAACAGATTGTAATCGATTGTTTGCCTCGGGAAACTTGGAGCGAAAGCCACCCATTGTCAAGAAAAGTTCATTTATAGTCACTGATGCCTAGCAAAGCCTTATTACTCGGTTTAAATGCCTTTATAATCCCATTATTGAATTTATTTTGAATTGTTTTTACATTTTTGATTAAAACAGATTGTAATTGATTGTTTGCCTCGGGAAACATGGAGCGAAAGCCATCCATTGTCAAGAAAATATCATTTATAGTCCCTCATGCCTAGAAAAGCCTTATTACTCGGTTTAAATGCCTTTATAATCCCATTATTGAATTTATTTTGAATTGTTTTTACATTTTTTGATTAAAACAGATTGTAATTGATTGTTTGCCTCGGGAAACATGGAGCGAAAACCATCCATTGTCAGGAAAAGATCATTTATAGTCACTCATGCCTAGAAAAGCCTTATTACTCGGTTTAAATGCCTTTATAATCCCATTATTGAATTTATTTTGAATTTTTTTTACATTTTTTGATTAAAACAGATTGTAATTGATTGTTTACCTCGGGAAACATGGAGCGAAAGCCATCCATAGTCAAGAAAGGTTCATTTATAGTCACTTATGCCTAGCAAAGCCTTATTACTCGGTTTAAATGCCTTTATAATCCCATTATGGAATTTATTTTGAATTTTTTTTACATTTTTTGATTAAAACATATTGTAATTGATTGTTTGCCTCAGGAAACTTGGAGCGAAAGCCACCCATTGTCAAGAAAAGTTCATTTATAGTCACTTATGCCTAGCAAAGCCTTATTACTCGGTTTAAATGCCTTTATAATCCCATTATTGAATTTATTTTGAATTCTTTTTACATTTTTTCATTAAAACAGATTCTAATTGATTGTTTGCCTCGGGAAACTTGGAGCGAAAGCCCTCCATTGTCAAGAAAAGATCATTTGTAGTCACTCATGCTGAGAAAAGCCTTATTACTCGGTTTAAATGCTTTTATAATCCCATTATTGAATTTATTTTGAATTGTTTTTACATTTTTTGATTAAAACAGATTGTAATTGATTGTTTGCCTCGGGAAACATGGAGCGAAAGCCATCCATTGTCAAGAAAAGATCATTTATAGTCACTCATGCCTAGAAAAGCCTTATTACTCAGTTTAAATGCCTTTATAATCCCATTATTGAATTTATTTTGAATTTTTTTTACATTTTTTGATTAAAACATATATTGTAATTGATTGTTTGCCTCCGGAAATATGGAGCGAAAGCCATCCATTGTCATGAAAAGATCATTTATAGTCCCTCATGCCTAGAAAAGCCTTATTACTCGGTTTAAATGCCTTTATAATCGCATTATTGAATTTATTTTGAATTGTTTTTACATTTTTGATTAAAACAGATTGTAATTGATTGTTTGCCTCGTGAAATATGGAGCGAAAGCCATCCATTGTCAAGAAAAGATCATTTATAGTCCCTCATGCCTAGAAAAGGCTTATTACTCGGTTTAAATGCCTTTATAATCCCATTATTGAATTTATTTTGAATTGTTTTTACATTTTTTGATTAAAACAGATTGTAATCGATTGTTTGCCTCGGGAAACTTGGAGCGAAAGCCACCCATTGTCAAGAAAAGTTCATTTATAGTCACTGATGCCTAGCAAAGCCTTATTACTCGGTTTAAATGCCTTTATAATCCCATTATTGAATTTATTTTGAATTGTTTTTACATTTTTGATTAAAACAGATTGTAATTGATTGTTTGCCTCGGGAAACATGGAGCGAAAGCCATCCATTGTCAAGAAAATATCATTTATAGTCCCTCATGCCTAGAAAAGCCTTATTACTCGGTTTAAATGCCTTTATAATCCCATTATTGAATTTATTTTGAATTGTTTTTACATTTTTTGATTAAAACAGATTGTAATTGATTGTTTGCCTCGGGAAACATGGAGCGAAAACCATCCATTGTCAGGAAAAGATCATTTATAGTCACTCATGCCTAGAAAAGCCTTATTACTCGGTTTAAATGCCTTTATAATCCCATTATTGAATTTATTTTGAATTTTTTTTACATTTTTTGATTAAAACAGATTGTAATTGATTGTTTACCTCGGGAAACATGGAGCGAAAGCCATCCATAGTCAAGAAAGGTTCATTTATAGTCACTTATGCCTAGCAAAGCCTTATTACTCGGTTTAAATGCCTTTATAATCCCATTATGGAATTTATTTTGAATTTTTTTTACATTTTTTGATTAAAACATATTGTAATTGATTGTTTGCCTCAGGAAACTTGGAGCGAAAGCCACCCATTGTCAAGAAAAGTTCATTTATAGTCACTTATGCCTAGCAAAGCCTTATTACTCGGTTTAAATGCCTTTATAATCCCATTATTGAATTTATTTTGAATTCTTTTTACATTTTTTCATTAAAACAGATTCTAATTGATTGTTTGCCTCGGGAAACTTGGAGCGAAAGCCCTCCATTGTCAAGAAAAGATCATTTGTAGTCACTCATGCTGAGAAAAGCCTTATTACTCGGTTTAAATGCTTTTATAATCCCATTATTGAATTTATTTTGAATTGTTTTTACATTTTTTGATTAAAACAGATTGTAATTGATTGTTTGCCTCGGGAAACATGGAGCGAAAGCCATCCATTGTCAAGAAAAGATCATTTATAGTCACTCATGCCTAGAAAAGCCTTATTACTCAGTTTAAATGCCTTTATAATCCCATTATTGAATTTATTTTGAATTTTTTTTACATTTTTTGATTAAAACATATATTGTAATTGATTGTTTGCCTCCGGAAATATGGAGCGAAAGCCATCCATTGTCATGAAAAGATCATTTATAGTCCCTCATGCCTAGAAAAGCCTTATTACTCGGTTTAAATGCCTTTATAATCGCATTATTGAATTTATTTTGAATTGTTTTTACATTTTTGATTAAAACAGATTGTAATTGATTGTTTGCCTCGTGAAATATGGAGCGAAAGCCATCCATTGTCAAGAAAAGATCATTTATAGTCCCTCATGCCTAGAAAAGGCTTATTACTCGGTTTAAATGCCTTTATAATCCCATTATTGAATTTATTTTGAATTGTTTTTACATTTTTTGATTAAAACAGATTGTAATCGATTGTTTGCCTCGGGAAACTTGGAGCGAAAGCCACCCATTGTCAAGAAAAGTTCATTTATAGTCACTGATGCCTAGCAAAGCCTTATTACTCGGTTTAAATGCCTTTATAATCCCATTATTGAATTTATTTTGAATTGTTTTTACATTTTTGATTAAAACAGATTGTAATTGATTGTTTGCCTCGGGAAACATGGAGCGAAAGCCATCCATTGTCAAGAAAATATCATTTATAGTCCCTCATGCCTAGAAAAGCCTTATTACTCGGTTTAAATGC
Source organism: Theobroma cacao (assembly GCF_053813885.1). Classification (NCBI taxonomy): domain Eukaryota; kingdom Viridiplantae; phylum Streptophyta; class Magnoliopsida; order Malvales; family Malvaceae; genus Theobroma; species Theobroma cacao. Next base: position 25,921,579 of record NC_142645.1, on the reverse strand, counting down.
CTTTATAATCCCATTATTGAATTTATTTTGAATTGTTTTTACATTTTTTGATTAAAACAGATTGTAATTGATTGTTTGCCTCGGGAAACATGGAGCGAAAACCATCCATTGTCAGGAAAAGATCATTTATAGTCACTCATGCCTAGAAAAGCCTTATTACTCGGTTTAAATGCCTTTATAATCCCATTATTGAATTTATTTTGAATTTTTTTTACATTTTTTGATTAAAACAGATTGTAATTGATTGTTTACCTCGGGAAACATGGAGCGAAAGCCATCCATAGTCAAGAAAGGTTCATTTATAGTCACTTATGCCTAGCAAAGCCTTATTACTCGGTTTAAATGCCTTTATAATCCCATTATGGAATTTATTTTGAATTTTTTTTACATTTTTTGATTAAAACATATTGTAATTGATTGTTTGCCTCAGGAAACTTGGAGCGAAAGCCACCCATTGTCAAGAAAAGTTCATTTATAGTCACTTATGCCTAGCAAAGCCTTATTACTCGGTTTAAATGCCTTTATAATCCCATTATTGAATTTATTTTGAATTCTTTTTACATTTTTTCATTAAAACAGATTCTAATTGATTGTTTGCCTCGGGAAACTTGGAGCGAAAGCCCTCCATTGTCAAGAAAAGATCATTTGTAGTCACTCATGCTGAGAAAAGCCTTATTACTCGGTTTAAATGCTTTTATAATCCCATTATTGAATTTATTTTGAATTGTTTTTACATTTTTTGATTAAAACAGATTGTAATTGATTGTTTGCCTCGGGAAACATGGAGCGAAAGCCATCCATTGTCAAGAAAAGATCATTTATAGTCACTCATGCCTAGAAAAGCCTTATTACTCAGTTTAAATGCCTTTATAATCCCATTATTGAATTTATTTTGAATTTTTTTTACATTTTTTGATTAAAACATATATTGTAATTGATTGTTTGCCTCCGGAAATATGGAGCGAAAGCCATCCATTGTCATGAAAAGATCATTTATAGTCCCTCATGCCTAGAAAAGCCTTATTACTCGGTTTAAATGCCTTTATAATCGCATTATTGAATTTATTTTGAATTGTTTTTACATTTTTGATTAAAACAGATTGTAATTGATTGTTTGCCTCGTGAAATATGGAGCGAAAGCCATCCATTGTCAAGAAAAGATCATTTATAGTCCCTCATGCCTAGAAAAGGCTTATTACTCGGTTTAAATGCCTTTATAATCCCATTATTGAATTTATTTTGAATTGTTTTTACATTTTTTGATTAAAACAGATTGTAATCGATTGTTTGCCTCGGGAAACTTGGAGCGAAAGCCACCCATTGTCAAGAAAAGTTCATTTATAGTCACTGATGCCTAGCAAAGCCTTATTACTCGGTTTAAATGCCTTTATAATCCCATTATTGAATTTATTTTGAATTGTTTTTACATTTTTGATTAAAACAGATTGTAATTGATTGTTTGCCTCGGGAAACATGGAGCGAAAGCCATCCATTGTCAAGAAAATATCATTTATAGTCCCTCATGCCTAGAAAAGCCTTATTACTCGGTTTAAATGCCTTTATAATCCCATTATTGAATTTATTTTGAATTGTTTTTACATTTTTTGATTAAAACAGATTGTAATTGATTGTTTGCCTCGGGAAACATGGAGCGAAAACCATCCATTGTCAGGAAAAGATCATTTATAGTCACTCATGCCTAGAAAAGCCTTATTACTCGGTTTAAATGCCTTTATAATCCCATTATTGAATTTATTTTGAATTTTTTTTACATTTTTTGATTAAAACAGATTGTAATTGATTGTTTACCTCGGGAAACATGGAGCGAAAGCCATCCATAGTCAAGAAAGGTTCATTTATAGTCACTTATGCCTAGCAAAGCCTTATTACTCGGTTTAAATGCCTTTATAATCCCATTATGGAATTTATTTTGAATTTTTTTTACATTTTTTGATTAAAACATATTGTAATTGATTGTTTGCCTCAGGAAACTTGGAGCGAAAGCCACCCATTGTCAAGAAAAGTTCATTTATAGTCACTTATGCCTAGCAAAGCCTTATTACTCGGTTTAAATGCCTTTATAATCCCATTATTGAATTTATTTTGAATTCTTTTTACATTTTTTCATTAAAACAGATTCTAATTGATTGTTTGCCTCGGGAAACTTGGAGCGAAAGCCCTCCATTGTCAAGAAAAGATCATTTGTAGTCACTCATGCTGAGAAAAGCCTTATTACTCGGTTTAAATGCTTTTATAATCCCATTATTGAATTTATTTTGAATTGTTTTTACATTTTTTGATTAAAACAGATTGTAATTGATTGTTTGCCTCGGGAAACATGGAGCGAAAGCCATCCATTGTCAAGAAAAGATCATTTATAGTCACTCATGCCTAGAAAAGCCTTATTACTCAGTTTAAATGCCTTTATAATCCCATTATTGAATTTATTTTGAATTTTTTTTACATTTTTTGATTAAAACATATATTGTAATTGATTGTTTGCCTCCGGAAATATGGAGCGAAAGCCATCCATTGTCATGAAAAGATCATTTATAGTCCCTCATGCCTAGAAAAGCCTTATTACTCGGTTTAAATGCCTTTATAATCCCATTATTGAATTTATTTTGAATTGTTTTTACATTTTTGATTAAAACAGATTGTAATTGATTGTTTGCCTCGTGAAATATGGAGCGAAAGCCATCCATTGTCAAGAAAAGATCATTTATAGTCCCTCATGCCTAGAAAAGGCTTATTACTCGGTTTAAATGCCTTTATAATCCCATTATTGAATTTATTTTGAATTGTTTTTACATTTTTTGATTAAAACAGATTGTAATCGATTGTTTGCCTCGGGAAACTTGGAGCGAAAGCCACCCATTGTCAAGAAAAGTTCATTTATAGTCACTGATGCCTAGCAAAGCCTTATTACTCGGTTTAAATGCCTTTATAATCCCATTATTGAATTTATTTTGAATTGTTTTTACATTTTTGATTAAAACAGATTGTAATTGATTGTTTGCCTCGGGAAACATGGAGCGAAAGCCATCCATTGTCAAGAAAATATCATTTATAGTCCCTCATGCCTAGAAAAGCCTTATTACTCGGTTTAAATGCCTTTATAATCCCATTATTGAATTTATTTTGAATTGTTTTTACATTTTTTGATTAAAACAGATTGTAATTGATTGTTTGCCTCGGGAAACATGGAGCGAAAACCATCCATTGTCAGGAAAAGATCATTTATAGTCACTCATGCCTAGAAAAGCCTTATTACTCGGTTTAAATGCCTTTATAATCCCATTATTGAATTTATTTTGAATTTTTTTTACATTTTTTGATTAAAACAGATTGTAATTGATTGTTTACCTCGGGAAACATGGAGCGAAAGCCATCCATAGTCAAGAAAGGTTCATTTATAGTCACTTATGCCTAGCAAAGCCTTATTACTCGGTTTAAATGCCTTTATAATCCCATTATGGAATTTATTTTGAATTTTTTTTACATTTTTTGATTAAAACATATTGTAATTGATTGTTTGCCTCAGGAAACTTGGAGCGAAAGCCACCCATTGTCAAGAAAAGTTCATTTATAGTCACTTATGCCTAGCAAAGCCTTATTACTCGGTTTAAATGCCTTTATAATCCCATTATTGAATTTATTTTGAATTCTTTTTACATTTTTTCATTAAAACAGATTCTAATTGATTGTTTGCCTCGGGAAACTTGGAGCGAAAGCCCTCCATTGTCAAGAAAAGATCATTTGTAGTCACTCATGCTGAGAAAAGCCTTATTACTCGGTTTAAATGCTTTTATAATCCCATTATTGAATTTATTTTGAATTGTTTTTACATTTTTTGATTAAAACAGATTGTAATTGATTGTTTGCCTCGGGAAACATGGAGCGAAAGCCATCCATTGTCAAGAAAAGATCATTTATAGTCACTCATGCCTAGAAAAGCCTTATTACTCAGTTTAAATGCCTTTATAATCCCATTATTGAATTTATTTTGAATTTTTTTTACATTTTTTGATTAAAACATATATTGTAATTGATTGTTTGCCTCCGGAAATATGGAGCGAAAGCCATCCATTGTCATGAAAAGATCATTTATAGTCCCTCATGCCTAGAAAAGCCTTATTACTCGGTTTAAATGCCTTTATAATCCCATTATTGAATTTATTTTGAATTGTTTTTACATTTTTGATTAAAACAGATTGTAATTGATTGTTTGCCTCGTGAAATATGGAGCGAAAGCCATCCATTGTCAAGAAAAGATCATTTATAGTCCCTCATGCCTAGAAAAGGCTTATTACTCGGTTTAAATGCCTTTATAATCCCATTATTGAATTTATTTTGAATTGTTTTTACATTTTTTGATTAAAACAGATTGTAATCGATTGTTTGCCTCGGGAAACTTGGAGCGAAAGCCACCCATTGTCAAGAAAAGTTCATTTATAGTCACTGATGCCTAGCAAAGCCTTATTACTCGGTTTAAATGCCTTTATAATCCCATTATTGAATTTATTTTGAATTGTTTTTACATTTTTGATTAAAACAGATTGTAATTGATTGTTTGCCTCGGGAAACATGGAGCGAAAGCCATCCATTGTCAAGAAAATATCATTTATAGTCCCTCATGCCTAGAAAAGCCTTATTACTCGGTTTAAATGCCTTTATAATCCCATTATTGAATTTATTTTGAATTGTTTTTACATTTTTTGATTAAAACAGATTGTAATTGATTGTTTGCCTCGGGAAACATGGAGCGAAAACCATCCATTGTCAGGAAAAGATCATTTATAGTCACTCATGCCTAGAAAAGCCTTATTACTCGGTTTAAATGCCTTTATAATCCCATTATTGAATTTATTTTGAATTTTTTTTACATTTTTTGATTAAAACAGATTGTAATTGATTGTTTACCTCGGGAAACATGGAGCGAAAGCCATCCATAGTCAAGAAAGGTTCATTTATAGTCACTTATGCCTAGCAAAGCCTTATTACTCGGTTTAAATGCCTTTATAATCCCATTATGGAATTTATTTTGAATTTTTTTTACATTTTTTGATTAAAACATATTGTAATTGATTGTTTGCCTCAGGAAACTTGGAGCGAAAGCCACCCATTGTCAAGAAAAGTTCATTTATAGTCACTTATGCCTAGCAAAGCCTTATTACTCGGTTTAAATGCCTTTATAATCCCATTATTGAATTTATTTTGAATTCTTTTTACATTTTTTCATTAAAACAGATTCTAATTGATTGTTTGCCTCGGGAAACTTGGAGCGAAAGCCCTCCATTGTCAAGAAAAGATCATTTGTAGTCACTCATGCTGAGAAAAGCCTTATTACTCGGTTTAAATGCTTTTATAATCCCATTATTGAATTTATTTTGAATTGTTTTTACATTTTTTGATTAAAACAGATTGTAATTGATTGTTTGCCTCGGGAAACATGGAGCGAAAGCCATCCATTGTCAAGAAAAGATCATTTATAGTCACTCATGCCTAGAAAAGCCTTATTACTCAGTTTAAATGCCTTTATAATCCCATTATTGAATTTATTTTGAATTTTTTTTACATTTTTTGATTAAAACATATATTGTAATTGATTGTTTGCCTCCGGAAATATGGAGCGAAAGCCATCCATTGTCATGAAAAGATCATTTATAGTCCCTCATGCCTAGAAAAGCCTTATTACTCGGTTTAAATGCCTTTATAATCCCATTATTGAATTTATTTTGAATTGTTTTTACATTTTTGATTAAAACAGATTGTAATTGATTGTTTGCCTCGTGAAATATGGAGCGAAAGCCATCCATTGTCAAGAAAAGATCATTTATAGTCCCTCATGCCTAGAAAAGGCTTATTACTCGGTTTAAATGCCTTTATAATCCCATTATTGAATTTATTTTGAATTGTTTTTACATTTTTTGATTAAAACAGATTGTAATCGATTGTTTGCCTCGGGAAACTTGGAGCGAAAGCCACCCATTGTCAAGAAAAGTTCATTTATAGTCACTTATGCCTAGCAAAGCCTTATTACTCGGTTTAAATGCCTTTATAATCCCATTATTGAATTTATTTTGAATTCTTTTTACATTTTTTCATTAAAACAGATTCTAATTGATTGTTTGCCTCGGGAAACTTGGAGCGAAAGCCCTCCATTGTCAAGAAAAGATCATTTGTAGTCACTCATGCTGAGAAAAGCCTTATTACTCGGTTTAAATGCTTTTATAATCCCATTATTGAATTTATTTTGAATTGTTTTTACATTTTTTGATTAAAACAGATTGTAATTGATTGTTTGCCTCGGGAAACATGGAGCGAAAGCCATCCATTGTCAAGAAAAGATCATTTATAGTCACTCATGCCTAGAAAAGCCTTATTACTCAGTTTAAATGCCTTTATAATCCCATTATTGAATTTATTTTGAATTTTTTTTACATTTTTTGATTAAAACATATATTGTAATTGATTGTTTGCCTCCGGAAATATGGAGCGAAAGCCATCCATTGTCATGAAAAGATCATTTATAGTCCCTCATGCCTAGAAAAGCCTTATTACTCGGTTTAAATGCCTTTATAATCCCATTATTGAATTTATTTTGAATTGTTTTTACATTTTTGATTAAAACAGATTGTAATTGATTGTTTGCCTCGTGAAATATGGAGCGAAAGCCATCCATTGTCAAGAAAAGATCATTTATAGTCCCTCATGCCTAGAAAAGGCTTATTACTCGGTTTAAATGCCTTTATAATCCCATTATTGAATTTATTTTGAATTGTTTTTACATTTTTTGATTAAAACAGATTGTAATCGATTGTTTGCCTCGGGAAACTTGGAGCGAAAGCCACCCATTGTCAAGAAAAGTTCATTTATAGTCACTGATGCCTAGCAAAGCCTTATTACTCGGTTTAAATGCCTTTATAATCCCATTATTGAATTTATTTTGAATTGTTTTTACATTTTTGATTAAAACAGATTGTAATTGATTGTTTGCCTCGGGAAACATGGAGCGAAAGCCATCCATTGTCAAGAAAATATCATTTATAGTCCCTCATGCCTAGAAAAGCCTTATTACTCGGTTTAAATGCCTTTATAATCCCATTATTGAATTTATTTTGAATTGTTTTTACATTTTTTGATTAAAACAGATTGTAATTGATTGTTTGCCTCGGGAAACATGGAGCGAAAACCATCCATTGTCAGGAAAAGATCATTTATAGTCACTCATGCCTAGAAAAGCCTTATTACTCGGTTTAAATGCCTTTATAATCCCATTATTGAATTTATTTTGAATTTTTTTTATATTTTTTGATTAAAACAGATTGTAATTGATTGTTTACCTCGGGAAACATGGAGCGAAAGCCATCCATAGTCAAGAAAGGTTCATTTATAGTCACTTATGCCTAGCAAAGCCTTATTACTCGGTTTAAATGCCTTTATAATCCCATTATGGAATTTATTTTGAATTTTTTTTACATTTTTTGATTAAAACATATTGTAATTGATTGTTTGCCTCAGGAAACTTGGAGCGAAAGCCACCCATTGTCAAGAAAAGTTCATTTATAGTCACTTATGCCTAGCAAAGCCTTATTACTCGGTTTAAATGCCTTTATAATCCCATTATTGAATTTATTTTGAATTCTTTTTACATTTTTTCATTAAAACAGATTCTAATTGATTGTTTGCCTCGGGAAACTTGGAGCGAAAGCCCTCCATTGTCAAGAAAAGATCATTTGTAGTCACTCATGCTGAGAAAAGCCTTATTACTCGGTTTAAATGCTTTTATAATCCCATTATTGAATTTATTTTGAATTGTTTTTACATTTTTTGATTAAAACAGATTGTAATTGATTGTTTGCCTCGGGAAACATGGAGCGAAAGCCATCCATTGTCAAGAAAAGATCATTTATAGTCACTCATGCCTAGAAAAGCCTTATTACTCAGTTTAAATGCCTTTATAATCCCATTATTGAATTTATTTTGAATTTTTTTTACATTTTTTGATTAAAACATATATTGTAATTGATTGTTTGCCTCCGGAAATATGGAGCGAAAGCCATCCATTGTCATGAAAAGATCATTTATAGTCCCTCATGCCTAGAAAAGCCTTATTACTCGGTTTAAATGCCTTTATAATCCCATTATTGAATTTATTTTGAATTGTTTTTACATTTTTGATTAAAACAGATTGTAATTGATTGTTTGCCTCGTGAAATATGGAGCGAAAGCCATCCATTGTCAAGAAAAGATCATTTATAGTCCCTCATGCCTAGAAAAGGCTTATTACTCGGTTTAAATGCCTTTATAATCCCATTATTGAATTTATTTTGAATTGTTTTTACATTTTTTGATTAAAACAGATTGTAATCGATTGTTTGCCTCGGGAAACTTGGAGCGAAAGCCACCCATTGTCAAGAAAAGTTCATTTATAGTCACTGATGCCTAGCAAAGCCTTATTACTCGGTTTAAATGCCTTTATAATCCCATTATTGAATTTATTTTGAATTGTTTTTACATTTTTGATTAAAACAGATTGTAATTGATTGTTTGCCTCGGGAAACATGGAGCGAAAGCCATCCATTGTCAAGAAAATATCATTTATAGTCCCTCATGCCTAGAAAAGCCTTATTACTCGGTTTAAATGCCTTTATAATCCCATTATTGAATTTATTTTGAATTGTTTTTACATTTTTTGATTAAAACAGATTGTAATTGATTGTTTGCCTCGGGAAACATGGAGCGAAAACCATCCATTGTCAGGAAAAGATCATTTATAGTCACTCATGCCTAGAAAAGCCTTATTACTCGGTTTAAATGCCTTTATAATCCCATTATTGAATTTATTTTGAATTTTTTTTACATTTTTTGATTAAAACAGATTGTAATTGATTGTTTACCTCGGGAAACATGGAGCGAAAGCCATCCATAGTCAAGAAAGGTTCATTTATAGTCACTTATGCCTAGCAAAGCCTTATTACTCGGTTTAAATGCCTTTATAATCCCATTATGGAATTTATTTTGAATTTTTTTTACATTTTTTGATTAAAACATATTGTAATTGATTGTTTGCCTCAGGAAACTTGGAGCGAAAGCCACCCATTGTCAAGAAAAGTTCATTTATAGTCACTTATGCCTAGCAAAGCCTTATTACTCGGTTTAAATGCCTTTATAATCCCATTATTGAATTTATTTTGAATTCTTTTTACATTTTTTCATTAAAACAGATTCTAATTGATTGTTTGCCTCGGGAAACTTGGAGCGAAAGCCCTCCATTGTCAAGAAAAGATCATTTGTAGTCACTCATGCTGAGAAAAGCCTTATTACTCGGTTTAAATGCTTTTATAATCCCATTATTGAATTTATTTTGAATTGTTTTTACATTTTTTGATTAAAACAGATTGTAATTGATTGTTTGCCTCGGGAAACATGGAGCGAAAGCCATCCATTGTCAAGAAAAGATCATTTATAGTCACTCATGCCTAGAAAAGCCTTATTACTCAGTTTAAATGCCTTTATAATCCCATTATTGAATTTATTTTGAATTTTTTTTACATTTTTTGATTAAAACATATATTGTAATTGATTGTTTGCCTCCGGAAATATGGAGCGAAAGCCATCCATTGTCATGAAAAGATCATTTATAGTCCCTCATGCCTAGAAAAGCCTTATTACTCGGTTTAAATGCCTTTATAATCCCATTATTGAATTTATTTTGAATTGTTTTTACATTTTTGATTAAAACAGATTGTAATTGATTGTTTGCCTCGTGAAATATGGAGCGAAAGCCATCCATTGTCAAGAAAAGATCATTTATAGTCCCTCATGCCTAGAAAAGGCTTATTACTCGGTTTAAATGCCTTTATAATCCCATTATTGAATTTATTTTGAATTGTTTTTACATTTTTTGATTAAAACAGATTGTAATCGATTGTTTGCCTCGGGAAACTTGGAGCGAAAGCCACCCATTGTCAAGAAAAGTTCATTTATAGTCACTTATGCCTAGCAAAGCCTTATTACTCGGTTTAAATGCCTTTATAATCCCATTATTGAATTTATTTTGAATTCTTTTTACATTTTTTCATTAAAACAGATTCTAATTGATTGTTTGCCTCGGGAAACTTGGAGCGAAAGCCCTCCATTGTCAAGAAAAGATCATTTGTAGTCACTCATGCTGAGAAAAGCCTTATTACTCGGTTTAAATGCTTTTATAATCCCATTATTGAATTTATTTTGAATTGTTTTTACATTTTTTGATTAAAACAGATTGTAATTGATTGTTTGCCTCGGGAAACATGGAGCGAAAGCCATCCATTGTCAAGAAAAGATCATTTATAGTCACTCATGCCTAGAAAAGCCTTATTACTCAGTTTAAATGCCTTTATAATCCCATTATTGAATTTATTTTGAATTTTTTTTACATTTTTTGATTAAAACATATATTGTAATTGATTGTTTGCCTCCGGAAATATGGAGCGAAAGCCATCCATTGTCATGAAAAGATCATTTATAGTCCCTCATGCCTAGAAAAGCCTTATTACTCGGTTTAAATGCCTTTATAATCCCATTATTGAATTTATTTTGAATTGTTTTTACATTTTTGATTAAAACAGATTGTAATTGATTGTTTGCCTCGTGAAATATGGAGCGAAAGCCATCCATTGTCAAGAAAAGATCATTTATAGTCCCTCATGCCTAGAAAAGGCTTATTACTCGGTTTAAATGCCTTTATAATCCCATTATTGAATTTATTTTGAATTGTTTTTACATTTTTTGATTAAAACAGATTGTAATCGATTGTTTGCCTCGGGAAACTTGGAGCGAAAGCCACCCATTGTCAAGAAAAGTTCATTTATAGTCACTGATGCCTAGCAAAGCCTTATTACTCGGTTTAAATGCCTTTATAATCCCATTATTGAATTTATTTTGAATTGTTTTTACATTTTTGATTAAAACAGATTGTAATTGATTGTTTGCCTCGGGAAACATGGAGCGAAAGCCATCCATTGTCAAGAAAATATCATTTATAGTCCCTCATGCCTAGAAAAGCCTTATTACTCGGTTTAAATGCCTTTATAATCCCATTATTGAATTTATTTTGAATTGTTTTTACATTTTTTGATTAAAACAGATTGTAATTGATTGTTTGCCTCGGGAAACATGGAGCGAAAACCATCCATTGTCAGGAAAAGATCATTTATAGTCACTCATGCCTAGAAAAGCCTTATTACTCGGTTTAAATGCCTTTATAATCCCATTATTGAATTTATTTTGAATTTTTTTTATATTTTTTGATTAAAACAGATTGTAATTGATTGTTTACCTCGGGAAACATGGAGCGAAAGCCATCCATAGTCAAGAAAGGTTCATTTATAGTCACTTATGCCTAGCAAAGCCTTATTACTCGGTTTAAATGCCTTTATAATCCCATTATGGAATTTATTTTGAATTTTTTTTACATTTTTTGATTAAAACATATTGTAATTGATTGTTTGCCTCAGGAAACTTGGAGCGAAAGCCACCCATTGTCAAGAAAAGTTCATTTATAGTCACTTATGCCTAGCAAAGCCTTATTACTCGGTTTAAATGCCTTTATAATCCCATTATTGAATTTATTTTGAATTCTTTTTACATTTTTTCATTAAAACAGATTCTAATTGATTGTTTGCCTCGGGAAACTTGGAGCGAAAGCCCTCCATTGTCAAGAAAAGATCATTTGTAGTCACTCATGCTGAGAAAAGCCTTATTACTCGGTTTAAATGCTTTTATAATCCCATTATTGAATTTATTTTGAATTGTTTTTACATTTTTTGATTAAAACAGATTGTAATTGATTGTTTGCCTCGGGAAACATGGAGCGAAAGCCATCCATTGTCAAGAAAAGATCATTTATAGTCACTCATGCCTAGAAAAGCCTTATTACTCAGTTTAAATGCCTTTATAATCCCATTATTGAATTTATTTTGAATTTTTTTTACATTTTTTGATTAAAACATATATTGTAATTGATTGTTTGCCTCCGGAAATATGGAGCGAAAGCCATCCATTGTCATGAAAAGATCATTTATAGTCCCTCATGCCTAGAAAAGCCTTATTACTCGGTTTAAATGCCTTTATAATCCCATTATTGAATTTATTTTGAATTGTTTTTACATTTTTGATTAAAACAGATTGTAATTGATTGTTTGCCTCGTGAAATATGGAGCGAAAGCCATCCATTGTCAAGAAAAGATCATTTATAGTCCCTCATGCCTAGAAAAGGCTTATTACTCGGTTTAAATGCCTTTATAATCCCATTATTGAATTTATTTTGAATTGTTTTTACATTTTTTGATTAAAACAGATTGTAATCGATTGTTTGCCTCGGGAAACTTGGAGCGAAAGCCACCCATTGTCAAGAAAAGTTCATTTATAGTCACTGATGCCTAGCAAAGCCTTATTACTCGGTTTAAATGCCTTTATAATCCCATTATTGAATTTATTTTGAATTGTTTTTACATTTTTGATTAAAACAGATTGTAATTGATTGTTTGCCTCGGGAAACATGGAGCGAAAGCCATCCATTGTCAAGAAAATATCATTTATAGTCCCTCATGCCTAGAAAAGCCTTATTACTCGGTTTAAATGCCTTTATAATCCCATTATTGAATTTATTTTGAATTGTTTTTACATTTTTTGATTAAAACAGATTGTAATTGATTGTTTGCCTCGGGAAACATGGAGCGAAAACCATCCATTGTCAGGAAAAGATCATTTATAGTCACTCATGCCTAGAAAAGCCTTATTACTCGGTTTAAATGCCTTTATAATCCCATTATTGAATTTATTTTGAATTTTTTTTACATTTTTTGATTAAAACAGATTGTAATTGATTGTTTACCTCGGGAAACATGGAGCGAAAGCCATCCATAGTCAAGAAAGGTTCATTTATAGTCACTTATGCCTAGCAAAGCCTTATTACTCGGTTTAAATGCCTTTATAATCCCATTATGGAATTTATTTTGAATTTTTTTTACATTTTTTGATTAAAACATATTGTAATTGATTGTTTGCCTTAGGAAACTTGGAGCGAAAGCCACCCATTGTCAAGAAAAGTTCATTTATAGTCACTTATGCCTAGCAAAGCCTTATTACTCGGTTTAAATGCCTTTATAATCCCATTATTGAATTTATTTTGAATTCTTTTTACATTTTTTCATTAAAACAGATTCTAATTGATTGTTTGCCTCGGGAAACTTGGAGCGAAAGCCCTCCATTGTCAAGAAAAGATCATTTGTAGTCACTCATGCTGAGAAAAGCCTTATTACTCGGTTTAAATGCTTTTATAATCCCATTATTGAATTTATTTTGAATTGTTTTTACATTTTTTGATTAAAACAGATTGTAATTGATTGTTTGCCTCGGGAAACATGGAGCGAAAGCCATCCATTGTCAAGAAAAGATCATTTATAGTCACTCATGCCTAGAAAAGCCTTATTACTCAGTTTAAATGCCTTTACAATCCCATTATTGAATTTATTTTGAATTTTTTTTACATTTTTTGATTAAAACATATATTGTAATTGATTGTTTGCCTCCGGAAATATGGAGCGAAAGCCATCCATTGTCATGAAAAGATCATTTATAGTCCCTCATGCCTAGAAAAGCCTTATTACTCGGTTTAAATGCCTTTATAATCCCATTATTGAATTTATTTTGAATTGTTTTTACATTTTTGATTAAAACAGATTGTAATTGATTGTTTGCCTCGTGAAATATGGAGCGAAAGCCATCCATTGTCAAGAAAAGATCATTTATAGTCCCTCATGCCTAGAAAAGGCTTATTACTCGGTTTAAATGCCTTTATAATCCCATTATTGAATTTATTTTGAATTGTTTTTACATTTTTTGATTAAAACAGATTGTAATCGATTGTTTGCCTCGGGAAACTTGGAGCGAAAGCCACCCATTGTCAAGAAAAGTTCATTTATAGTCACTTATGCCTAGCAAAGCCTTATTACTCGGTTTAAATGCCTTTATAATCCCATTATTGAATTTATTTTGAATTCTTTTTACATTTTTTCATTAAAACAGATTCTAATTGATTGTTTGCCTCGGGAAACTTGGAGCGAAAGCCCTCCATTGTCAAGAAAAGATCATTTGTAGTCACTCATGCTGAGAAAAGCCTTATTACTCGGTTTAAATGCTTTTATAATCCCATTATTGAATTTATTTTGAATTGTTTTTACATTTTTTGATTAAAACAGATTGTAATTGATTGTTTGCCTCGGGAAACATGGAGCGAAAGCCATCCATTGTCAAGAAAAGATCATTTATAGTCACTCATGCCTAGAAAAGCCTTATTACTCAGTTTAAATGCCTTTATAATCCCATTATTGAATTTATTTTGAATTTTTTTTACATTTTTTGATTAAAACATATATTGTAATTGATTGTTTGCCTCCGGAAATATGGAGCGAAAGCCATCCATTGTCATGAAAAGATCATTTATAGTCCCTCATGCCTAGAAAAGCCTTATTACTCGGTTTAAATGCCTTTATAATCCCATTATTGAATTTATTTTGAATTGTTTTTACATTTTTGATTAAAACAGATTGTAATTGATTGTTTGCCTCGTGAAATATGGAGCGAAAGCCATCCATTGTCAAGAAAAGATCATTTATAGTCCCTCATGCCTAGAAAAGGCTTATTACTCGGTTTAAATGCCTTTATAATCCCATTATTGAATTTATTTTGAATTGTTTTTACATTTTTTGATTAAAACAGATTGTAATCGATTGTTTGCCTCGGGAAACTTGGAGCGAAAGCCACCCATTGTCAAGAAAAGTTCATTTATAGTCACTGATGCCTAGCAAAGCCTTATTACTCGGTTTAAATGCCTTTATAATCCCATTATTGAATTTATTTTGAATTGTTTTTACATTTTTGATTAAAACAGATTGTAATTGATTGTTTGCCTCGGGAAACATGGAGCGAAAGCCATCCATTGTCAAGAAAATATCATTTATAGTCCCTCATGCCTAGAAAAGCCTTATTACTCGGTTTAAATGCCTTTATAATCCCATTATTGAATTTATTTTGAATTGTTTTTACATTTTTTGATTAAAACAGATTGTAATTGATTGTTTGCCTCGGGAAACATGGAGCGAAAACCATCCATTGTCAGGAAAAGATCATTTATAGTCACTCATGCCTAGAAAAGCCTTATTACTCGGTTTAAATGCCTTTATAATCCCATTATTGAATTTATTTTGAATTTTTTTTATATTTTTTGATTAAAACAGATTGTAATTGATTGTTTACCTCGGGAAACATGGAGCGAAAGCCATCCATAGTCAAGAAAGGTTCATTTATAGTCACTTATGCCTAGCAAAGCCTTATTACTCGGTTTAAATGCCTTTATAATCCCATTATGGAATTTATTTTGAATTTTTTTTACATTTTTTGATTAAAACATATTGTAATTGATTGTTTGCCTCAGGAAACTTGGAGCGAAAGCCACCCATTGTCAAGAAAAGTTCATTTATAGTCACTTATGCCTAGCAAAGCCTTATTACTCGGTTTAAATGCCTTTATAATCCCATTATTGAATTTATTTTGAATTCTTTTTACATTTTTTCATTAAAACAGATTCTAATTGATTGTTTGCCTCGGGAAACTTGGAGCGAAAGCCCTCCATTGTCAAGAAAAGATCATTTGTAGTCACTCATGCTGAGAAAAGCCTTATTACTCGGTTTAAATGCTTTTATAATCCCATTATTGAATTTATTTTGAATTGTTTTTACATTTTTTGATTAAAACAGATTGTAATTGATTGTTTGCCTCGGGAAACATGGAGCGAAAGCCATCCATTGTCAAGAAAAGATCATTTATAGTCACTCATGCCTAGAAAAGCCTTATTACTCAGTTTAAATGCCTTTATAATCCCATTATTGAATTTATTTTGAATTTTTTTTACATTTTTTGATTAAAACATATATTGTAATTGATTGTTTGCCTCCGGAAATATGGAGCGAAAGCCATCCATTGTCATGAAAAGATCATTTATAGTCCCTCATGCCTAGAAAAGCCTTATTACTCGGTTTAAATGCCTTTATAATCCCATTATTGAATTTATTTTGAATTGTTTTTACATTTTTGATTAAAACAGATTGTAATTGATTGTTTGCCTCGTGAAATATGGAGCGAAAGCCATCCATTGTCAAGAAAAGATCATTTATAGTCCCTCATGCCTAGAAAAGGCTTATTACTCGGTTTAAATGCCTTTATAATCCCATTATTGAATTTATTTTGAATTGTTTTTACATTTTTTGATTAAAACAGATTGTAATCGATTGTTTGCCTCAGGAAACTTGGAGCGAAAGCCACCCATTGTCAAGAAAAGTTCATTTATAGTCACTGATGCCTAGCAAAGCCTTATTACTCGGTTTAAATGCCTTTATAATCCCATTATTGAATTTATTTTGAATTGTTTTTACATTTTTGATTAAAACAGATTGTAATTGATTGTTTGCCTCGGGAAACATGGAGCGAAAGCCATCCATTGTCAAGAAAATATCATTTATAGTCCCTCATGCCTAGAAAAGCCTTATTACTCGGTTTAAATGCCTTTATAATCCCATTATTGAATTTATTTTGAATTGTTTTTACATTTTTTGATTAAAACAGATTGTAATTGATTGTTTGCCTCGGGAAACATGGAGCGAAAACCATCCATTGTCAGGAAAAGATCATTTATAGTCACTCATGCCTAGAAAAGCCTTATTACTCGGTTTAAATGCCTTTATAATCCCATTATTGAATTTATTTTGAATTTTTTTTACATTTTTTGATTAAAACAGATTGTAATTGATTGTTTACCTCGGGAAACATGGAGCGAAAGCCATCCATAGTCAAGAAAGGTTCATTTATAGTCACTTATGCCTAGCAAAGCCTTATTACTCGGTTTAAATGCCTTTATAATCCCATTATGGAATTTATTTTGAATTTTTTTTACATTTTTTGATTAAAACATATTGTAATTGATTGTTTGCCTCAGGAAACTTGGAGCGAAAGCCACCCATTGTCAAGAAAAGTTCATTTATAGTCACTTATGCCTAGCAAAGCCTTATTACTCGGTTTAAATGCCTTTATAATCCCATTATTGAATTTATTTTGAATTCTTTTTACATTTTTTCATTAAAACAGATTCTAATTGATTGTTTGCCTCGGGAAACTTGGAGCGAAAGCCCTCCATTGTCAAGAAAAGATCATTTGTAGTCACTCATGCTGAGAAAAGCCTTATTACTCGGTTTAAATGCTTTTATAATCCCATTATTGAATTTATTTTGAATTGTTTTTACATTTTTTGATTAAAACAGATTGTAATTGATTGTTTGCCTCGGGAAACATGGAGCGAAAGCCATCCATTGTCAAGAAAAGATCATTTATAGTCACTCATGCCTAGAAAAGCCTTATTACTCAGTTTAAATGCCTTTATAATCCCATTATTGAATTTATTTTGAATTTTTTTTACATTTTTTGATTAAAACATATATTGTAATTGATTGTTTGCCTCCGGAAATATGGAGCGAAAGCCATCCATTGTCATGAAAAGATCATTTATAGTCCCTCATGCCTAGAAAAGCCTTATTACTCGGTTTAAATGCCTTTATAATCCCATTATTGAATTTATTTTGAATTGTTTTTACATTTTTGATTAAAACAGATTGTAATTGATTGTTTGCCTCGTGAAATATGGAGCGAAAGCCATCCATTGTCAAGAAAAGATCATTTATAGTCCCTCATGCCTAGAAAAGGCTTATTACTCGGTTTAAATGCCTTTATAATCCCATTATTGAATTTATTTTGAATTGTTTTTACATTTTTTGATTAAAACAGATTGTAATCGATTGTTTGCCTCGGGAAACTTGGAGCGAAAGCCACCCATTGTCAAGAAAAGTTCATTTATAGTCACTTATGCCTAGCAAAGCCTTATTACTCGGTTTAAATGCCTTTATAATCCCATTATTGAATTTATTTTGAATTCTTTTTACATTTTTTCATTAAAACAGATTCTAATTGATTGTTTGCCTCGGGAAACTTGGAGCGAAAGCCCTCCATTGTCAAGAAAAGATCATTTGTAGTCACTCATGCTGAGAAAAGCCTTATTACTCGGTTTAAATGCTTTTATAATCCCATTATTGAATTTATTTAGAATTGTTTTTACATTTTTTGATTCAAACAGATTGTAATTGATTGTTTGCCTCGGGAAACATGGAGCGAAAGCCATCCATTGTCAATAAAAGATCATTTATAGTCACTCATTCCTAGAAAAGCCTTATTACTCGGTTTAAATGCCTTTATAATCCCATTATTGATTTTATTTTGAATTTTTTTTTACATTTTTTGATTAAAACATATTGTAATTGATTGTTTGCCTCGGGAAATAATGAGCGAAAGCCATCCATTGTCAAGAAAAGATCATTTATAGTCACTCATGCCTAGAAAAGCCTTATTACTCGGTTTAAATGCCTTTATAATCCCATTATTGAATTTATTTTGAATTGTTTTTACAATTTTTGATTAAAACAGATTGTAATTGATTGTTTGCCTCGGGAAACATGGAGCGAAAGCCATCCATTGTCAAGAAAAGATCATTTATAGTCACTCATGCCTAGAAAAGCCTTATTACTCGGTTTAAATGCCTTTATAATCCCATTATTGAATTTTTTTTGAATTTTTTTTACATTTTTTGATTAAAACAGATTGTAATTGATTGTTTACCTCGGGAAACATGGAGTGAAAGCCATCCATTGTCAAGAAAAGTTCATTTATAGTCACTCATGCCTAGAAAAGCCTTATTACTCGGTTTAAATGCCTTTATAATCCCATTATTGAATTTGTTTTGAATTTTTTTTAAATTTTTTGATTAAAACATATTGTAATTGATTGTTTGCCTCGGGAAACATGGAGTAAAACCCATCCATTGTCAAGAATAGATCATTTATAGTCACTTATGCCTAGAAAAGCCTTATTACTCGGTTTAAATGCTTTTATAATCCCATTATTGAAGTTATTTTGAATTGTTTTTACATTTTATGATTAAAACAGATTGTAATTGATTGTTTGCCTCGGGAAACATGGAGCGAAAGCCATCCATTGTCAAGAAAATATCATTTATAGTCCCTCATGCCTAGAAAAGCCTTATTACTCGGTTTAAATGCCTTTATAATCCCATTATTGAATTTATTTTGAATTGTTTTTACATTTTTTGATTAAAACAGATTGTAATTGATTGTTTGCCTCGGGACATATGGAGCGAAAGCCATCCATTGTGAAGAAAAGATCATTTATAGCCACTCATGCCTGAAAAAGCCTTACTACTCGGTTTAAATGCCTTTATAATCCCATTATTGAATGTATTTTGAATTGTTTTTACATTTTTTGATTAAAACAGATTGTAATTGATTGTTTGCCTCGGGAAACATGGAGCGAAAACCATCCATTGTCAGGAAAAGATCATTTATAGTCACTCATGCCTAGAAAAGCCTTATTACTCGGTTTAAATGCCTTTATAATCCCATTATTGAATTTATTTTGAATTTTTTTTACATTTTTTGATTAAAACAGATTGTAATTGATTGTTTACCTCGGGAAACATGGAGTAAAACCCATCCATTGTCAAGAATAGATCATTTATAGTCACTTATGCCTAGAAAAGCCTTATTACTCGGTTTAAATGCTTTTATAATCCCATTATTGAAGTTATTTTGAATTGTTTTTACATTTTATGATTAAAACAGATTGTAATTGATTGTTTGCCTCGGGAAACATGGAGCGAAAGCCATCCATTGTCAAGAAAATATCATTTATAGTCCCTCATGCCTAGAAAAGCCTTATTACTCGGTTTAAATGCCTTTATAATCCCATTATTGAATTTATTTTGAATTGTTTTTACATTTTTTGATTAAAACAGATTGTAATTGATTGTTTGCCTCGGGAAACATGGAGCGAAAACTATCCATTGTCAGGAAAAGATCATTTATAGTCACTCATGCCTAGAAAAGGCTTATTACTCGGTTTAAATGCCTTTATAATCCCATTATTGAATTTATTTTGAATTGTTTTTACATTTTTTGATTAAAACAGATTGTAATCGATTGTTTGCCTCGGGAAACTTGGAGCGAAAGCCACCCATTGTCAAGAAAAGTTCATTTATAGTCACTGATGCCTAGCAAAGCCTTATTACTCGGTTTAAATGCCTTTATAATCCCATTATTGAATTTATTTTGAATTGTTTTTACATTTTTGATTAAAACAGATTGTAATTGATTGTTTGCCTCGGGAAACATGGAGCGAAAGCCATCCATTGTCAAGAAAATATCATTTATAGTCCCTCATGCCTAGAAAAGCCTTATTACTCGGTTTAAATGCCTTTATAATCCCATTATTGAATTTATTTTGAATTGTTTTTACATTTTTTGATTAAAACAGATTGTAATTGATTGTTTGCCTCGGGAAACATGGAGCGAAAACCATCCATTGTCAGGAAAAGATCATTTATAGTCACTCATGCCTAGAAAAGCCTTATTACTCGGTTTAAATGCCTTTATAATCCCATTATTGAATTTATTTTGAATTTTTTTTACATTTTTTGATTAAAACAGATTGTAATTGATTGTTTACCTCGGGAAACATGGAGCGAAAGCCATCCATAGTCAAGAAAGGTTCATTTATAGTCACTTATGCCTAGCAAAGCCTTATTACTCGGTTTAAATGCCTTTATAATCCCATTATGGAATTTATTTTGAATTTTTTTTACATTTTTTGATTAAAACATATTGTAATTGATTGTTTGCCTCAGGAAACTTGGAGCGAAAGCCACCCATTGTCAAGAAAAGTTCATTTATAGTCACTTATGCCTAGCAAAGCCTTATTACTCGGTTTAAATGCCTTTATAATCCCATTATTGAATTTATTTTGAATTCTTTTTACATTTTTTCATTAAAACAGATTCTAATTGATTGTTTGCCTCGGGAAACTTGGAGCGAAAGCCCTCCATTGTCAAGAAAAGATCATTTGTAGTCACTCATGCTGAGAAAAGCCTTATTACTCGGTTTAAATGCTTTTATAATCCCATTATTGAATTTATTTTGAATTGTTTTTACATTTTTTGATTAAAACAGATTGTAATTGATTGTTTGCCTCGGGAAACATGGAGCGAAAGCCATCCATTGTCAAGAAAAGATCATTTATAGTCACTCATGCCTAGAAAAGCCTTATTACTCAGTTTAAATGCCTTTATAATCCCATTATTGAATTTATTTTGAATTTTTTTTACATTTTTTGATTAAAACATATATTGTAATTGATTGTTTGCCTCCGGAAATATGGAGCGAAAGCCATCCATTGTCATGAAAAGATCATTTATAGTCCCTCATGCCTAGAAAAGCCTTATTACTCGGTTTAAATGCCTTTATAATCCCATTATTGAATTTATTTTGAATTGTTTTTACATTTTTGATTAAAACAGATTGTAATTGATTGTTTGCCTCGTGAAATATGGAGCGAAAGCCATCCATTGTCAAGAAAAGATCATTTATAGTCCCTCATGCCTAGAAAAGGCTTATTACTCGGTTTAAATGCCTTTATAATCCCATTATTGAATTTATTTTGAATTGTTTTTACATTTTTTGATTAAAACAGATTGTAATCGATTGTTTGCCTCGGGAAACTTGGAGCGAAAGCCACCCATTGTCAAGAAAAGTTCATTTATAGTCACTTATGCCTAGCAAAGCCTTATTACTCGGTTTAAATGCCTTTATAATCCCATTATTGAATTTATTTTGAATTCTTTTTACATTTTTTCATTAAAACAGATTCTAATTGATTGTTTGCCTCGGGAAACTTGGAGCGAAAGCCCTCCATTGTCAAGAAAAGATCATTTGTAGTCACTCATGCTGAGAAAAGCCTTATTACTCGGTTTAAATGCTTTTATAATCCCATTATTGAATTTATTTAGAATTGTTTTTACATTTTTTGATTAAAACAGATTGTAATTGATTGTTTGCCTCGGGAAACATGGAGCGAAAGCCATCCATTGTCAATAAAAGATCATTTATAGTCACTCATTCCTAGAAAAGCCTTATTACTCGGTTTAAATGCCTTTATAATCCCATTATTGATTTTATTTTGAATTTTTTTTTACATTTTTTGATTAAAACATATTGTAATTGATTGTTTGCCTCGGGAAATAATGAGCGAAAGCCATCCATTGTCAAGAAAAGATCATTTATAGTCACTCATGCCTAGAAAAGCCTTATTACTCGGTTTAAATGCCTTTATAATCCCATTATTGAATTTATTTTGAATTGTTTTTACAATTTTTGATTAAAACAGATTGTAATTGATTGTTTGCCTCGGGAAACATGGAGCGAAAGCCATCCATTGTCAAGAAAAGATCATTTATAGTCACTCATGCCTAGAAAAGCCTTATTACTCGGTTTAAATGCCTTTATAATCCCATTATTGAATTTATTTTGAATTTTTTTTACATTTTTTGATTAAAACAGATTGTAATTGATTGTTTACCTCGGGAAACATGGAGTGAAAGCCATCCATAGTCAAGAAAAGTTCATTTATAGTCACTCATGCCTAGAAAAGCCTTATTACTCGGTTTAAATGCCTTTATAATCCCATTATTGAATTTGTTTTGAATTTTTTTTAAATTTTTTGATTAAAACATATTGTAATTGATTGTTTGCCTCGGGAAACATGGAGTAAAACCCATCCATTGTCAAGAATAGATCATTTATAGTCACTTATGCCTAGAAAAGCCTTATTACTCGGTTTAAATGCTTTTATAATCCCATTATTGAAGTTATTTTGAATTGTTTTTACATTTTATGATTAAAACAGATTGTAATTGATTGTTTGCCTCGGGAAACATGGAGCGAAAGCCATCCATTGTCAAGAAAATATCATTTATAGTCCCTCATGCCTAGAAAAGCCTTATTACTCGGTTTAAATGCCTTTATAATCCCATTATTGAATTTATTTTGAATTGTTTTTACATTTTTTGATTAAAACAGATTGTAATTGATTGTTTGCCTCGGGACATATGGAGCGAAAGCCATCCATTGTCAAGAAAAGATCATTTATAGCCACTCATGCCTGAAAAAGCCTTACTACTCGGTTTAAATGCCTTTATAATCCCATTATTGAATGTATTTTGAATTGTTTTTACATTTTTTGATTAAAACAGATTGTAATTGATTGTTTGCCTCGGGAAACATGGAGCGAAAACCATCCATTGTCAGGAAAAGATCATTTATAGTCACTCATGCCTAGAAAAGCCTTATTACTCGGTTTAAATGCCTTTATAATCCCATTATTGAATTTATTTTAAATTTTTTTTACATTTTTTGATTAAAACAGATTGTAATTGATTGTTTACCTCGGGAAACATGGAGTAAAACCCATCCATTGTCAAGAATAGATCATTTATAGTCACTTATGCCTAGAAAAGCCTTATTACTCGGTTTAAATGCTTTTATAATCCCATTATTGAAGTTATTTTGAATTGTTTTTACATTTTATGATTAAAACAGATTGTAATTGATTGTTTGCCTCGGGAAACATGGAGCGAAAGCCATCCATTGTCAAGAAAATATCATTTATAGTCCCTCATGCCTAGAAAAGCCTTATTACTCGGTTTAAATGCCTTTATAATCCCATTATTGAATTTATTTTGAATTGTTTTTACATTTTTTGATTAAAACAGATTGTAATTGATTGTTTGCCTCGGGAAACATGGAGCGAAAACCATCCATTGTCAGGAAAAGATCATTTATAGTCACTCATGCCTAGAAAAGCCTTATTACTCGGTTTAAATGCCTTTATAATCCCATTATTGAATTTATTTTGAATTTTTTTTACATTTTTTGATTAAAACAGATTGTAATTGATTGTTTACCTCGGGAAACATGGAGCGAAAGCCATCCATAGTCAAGAAAAGTTCATTTATAGTCACTTATGCCGAGCAAAGCCTTATTACTCGGTTTAAATGCCTTTATAATCCCATTATGGAATTTATTTTGAATTTTTTTTACATTTTTTGATTAAAACATATTGTAATTGATTGTTTGCCTCAGGAAACTTGGAGCGAAAGCCACCCATTGTCAAGAAAAGTTCATTTATAGTCACTTATGCCTAGCAAAGCCTTATTACTCGGTTTAAATGCCTTTATAATCCCATTATTGAATTTATTTTGAATTCTTTTTACATTTTTTCATTAAAACAGATTCTAATTGATTGTTTGCCTCGGGAAACTTGGAGCGAAAGCCCTCCATTGTCAAGAAAAGATCATTTGTAGTCACTCATGCTGAGAAAAGCCTTATTACTCGGTTTAAATGCTTTTATAATCCCATTATTGAATTTATTTTGAATTGTTTTTACATTTTTTGATTAAAACAGATTGTAATTGATTGTTTGCCTCGGGAAACATGGAGCGAAAGCCATCCATTGTCAAGAAAAGATCATTTATAGTCACTCATGCCTAGAAAAGCCTTATTACTCAGTTTAAATGCCTTTATAATCCCATTATTGAATTTATTTTGAATTTTTTTTACATTTTTTGATTAAAACATATATTGTAATTGATTGTTTGCCTCCGGAAATATGGAGCGAAAGCCATCCATTGTCATGAAAAGATCATTTATAGTCCCTCATGCCTAGAAAAGCCTTATTACTCGGTTTAAATGCCTTTATAATCCCATTATTGAATTTATTTTGAATTGTTTTTACATTTTTGATTAAAACAGATTGTAATTGATTGTTTGCCTCGGGAAACATGGAGCGAAAGCCATCCATTGTCAAGAAAAGATCATTTATAGTCCCTCATGCCTAGAAAAGCCTTATTACTCGGTTTAAATGCCTTTATAATCCCATTATTGAATTTATTTTGAATTGTTTTTACATTTTTTGATTAAAACAGATTGTAATTGATTGTTTGCCTCGGGAAACATGGAGCGAATACCATCCATTGTCAGGAAAAGATCATTTATAGTCACTCATGCCTAGAAAAGCCTTATTACTCGGTTTAAATGCCTTTATAATCCCATTATTGAATTTATTTTGAATTTTTTTTACATTTTTTGATTAAAACAGATTGTAATTGATTGTTTACCTCGGGAAACATGGAGCGAAAGCCATCCATAGTCAAGAAAAGTTCATTTATAGTCACTTATGCCTAGCAAAGCCTTATTACTCGGTTTAAATGCCTTTATAATCCCATTATGGAATTTATTTTGAATTTTTTTTACATTTTTTGATTAAAACATATTGTAATTGATTGTTTGCCTCAGGAAACTTGGAGCGAAAGCCACCCATTGTCAAGAAAAGTTCATTTATAGTCACTTATGCCTAGCAAAGCCTTATTACTCGGTTTAAATGCCTTTATAATCCCATTATTGAATTTATTTTGAATTCTTTTTACATTTTTTCATTAAAACAGATTCTAATTGATTGTTTGCCTCGGGAAACTTGGAGCGAAAGCCCTCCATTGTCAAGAAAAGATCATTTGTAGTCACTCATGCTGAGAAAAGCCTTATTACTCGGTTTAAATGCTTTTATAATCCCATTATTGAATTTATTTTGAATTGTTTTTACATTTTTTGATTAAAACAGATTGTAATTGATTGTTTGCCTCGGGAAACATGGAGCGAAAGCCATCCATTGTCAAGAAAAGATCATTTATAGTCACTCATGCCTAGAAAAGCCTTATTACTCAGTTTAAATGCCTTTATAATCCCATTATTGAATTTATTTTGAATTTTTTTTACATTTTTTGATTAAAACATATATTGTAATTGATTGTTTGCCTCCGGAAATATGGAGCGAAAGCCATCCATTGTCATGAAAAGATCATTTATAGTCCCTCATGCCTAGAAAAGCCTTATTACTCGGTTTAAATGCCTTTATAATCCCATTATTGAATTTATTTTGAATTGTTTTTACATTTTTGATTAAAACAGATTGTAATTGATTGTTTGCCTCGTGAAATATGGAGCGAAAGCCATCCATTGTCAAGAAAAGATCATTTATAGTCCCTCATGCCTAGAAAAGGCTTATTACTCGGTTTAAATGCCTTTATAATCCCATCATTGAATTTATTTTGAATTGTTTTTACATTTTTTGATTAAAACATATTGTAATCGATTGTTTGCCTCGGGAAACTTGGAGCGAAAGCCACCCATTGTCAAGAAAAGTTCATTTATAGTCACTTATGCCTAGCAAAGCCTTATTACTCGGTTTAAATGCCTTTATAATCCCATTATTGAATTTATTTTGAATTCTTTTTACATTTTTTCATTAAAACAGATTCTAATTGATTGTTTGCCTCGGGAAACTTGGAGCGAAAGCCCTCCAATGTCAAGAAAAGATCATTTGTAGTCACTCATGCTGAGAAAAGCCTTATTACTCGGTTTAAATGCTTTTATAATCCCATTATTGAATTTATTTAGAATTGTTTTTACATTTTTTGATTAAAACAGATTGTAATTGATTGTTTGCCTCGGGAAACATGGAGCGAAAGCCATCCATTGTCAATAAAAGATCATTTATAGTCACTCATTCCTAGAAAAGCCTTATTACTCGGTTTAAATGCCTTTATAATCCCATTATTGATTTTATTTTGAATTTTTTTTTACATTTTTTGATTAAAACATATTGTAATTGATTGTTTGCCTCGGGAAATATTGAGCGAAAGCCATCCATTGTCAAGAAAAGATCATTTATAGTCACTCATGCCTAGAAAAGCCTTATTACTCGGTTTAAATGCCTTTATAATCCCATTATTGAATTTATTTTGAATTGTTTTTACAATTTTTGATTAAAACAGATTGTAATTGATTGTTTGCCTCGGGAAACATGGAGCGAAAGCCATCCATTGTCAAGAAAAGATCATTTATAGTCACTCATGCCTAGAAAAGCCTTATTACTCGATTTAAATGCCTTTATAATCCCAT
Source organism: Theobroma cacao (assembly GCF_053813885.1). Taxonomy (NCBI): domain Eukaryota; kingdom Viridiplantae; phylum Streptophyta; class Magnoliopsida; order Malvales; family Malvaceae; genus Theobroma; species Theobroma cacao. The sequence goes on along the minus strand of NC_142645.1, from coordinate 25,894,568 downwards.
TATTGAATTTATTTTGAATTTTTTTTACATTTTTTGATTAAAACAGATTGTAATTGATTGTTTACCTCGGGAAACATGGAGTGAAAGCCATCCATAGTCAAGAAAAGTTCATTTATAGTCACTCATGCCTAGAAAAGCCTTATTACTCGGTTTAAATGCCTTTATAATCCCATTATTGAATTTGTTTTGAATTTTTTTTAAATTTTTTGATTAAAACATATTGTAATTGATTATTTGCCTCGGGAAACATGGAGTAAAACCCATCCATTGTCAAGAATATATCATTTATAGTCACTTATGCCTAGAAAAGCCTTATTACTCGGTTTAAATGCTTTTATAATCCCATTATTGAAGTTATTTTGAATTGTTTTTACATTTTATGATTAAAACAGATTGTAATTGATTGTTTGCCTCGGGAAACATGGAGCGAAAGCCATCCATTGTCAAGAAAATATCATTTATAGTCCCTCATGCCTAGAAAAGCCTTATTACTCGGTTTAAATGCCTTTATAATCCCATTATTGAATTTATTTTGAATTTTTTTTACATTTTTTGATTAAAACAGATTGTAATTGATTGTTTGCCTCGGGACATATGGAGCGAAAGCCATCCATTGTCAAGAAAAGATCATTTATAGCCACTCATGCCTGGAAAAGCCTTACTACTCGGTTTAAATGCCTTTATAATCCCATTATTGAATGTATTTTGAATTGTTTTTACATTTTTTGATTAAAACAGATTGTAATTGATTGTTTGCCTCGGGAAACATGGAGCGAAAACCATCCATTGTCAGGAAAAGATCATTTATAGTCACTCATGCCTAGAAAAGCCTTATTACTCGGTGTAAATGCCTTTATAATCCCATTATTGAATTTATTTTGAATTTTTTTTACATTTTTTGATTAAAACAGATTGTAATTGATTGTTTACCTCGGGAAACATGGAGTAAAACCCATCCATTGTCAAGAATAGATCATTTATAGTCACTTATGCCTAGAAAAGCCTTATTACTCGGTTTAAATGCTTTTATAATCCCATTATTGAAGTTATTTTGAATTGTTTTTACATTTTATGATTAAAACAGATTGTAATTGATTGTTTGCCTCGGGAAACATGGAGCGAAAGCCATCCATTGTCAAGAAAATATTATTTATAGTCCCTCATGCCTAGAAAAGCCTTATTACTCGGTTTAAATGCCTTTATAATCCCATTATTGAATTTATTTTGAATTGTTTTTACATTTTTTGATTAAAATAGATTGTAATTGATTGTTTGCCTCGGGACATATGGAGCGAAAGCCATCCATTGTCAAGAAAAGATCATTTATAGCCACTCATGCCTGGAAAAGCCTTACTACTCGGTTTAAATGCCTTTATAATCCCATTATTGAATGTATTTTGAATTGTTTTTACATTTTTTGATTAAAACAGATTGTAATTGATTGTTTGCCTCGGGAAACATGGAGCGAAAACCATCCATTGTCAGGAAAAGATCATTTATAGTCACTCATGCCTAGAAAAGCCTTATTACTCGGTTTAAATGCCTTTATAATCCCATTATTGAATTTATTTTGAATTTTTTTTACATTTTTTGATTAAAACAGATTCTTATTGATTGTTTATCTCGGGAAACATGGAGCGAAAGCCATCCATAGTCAAGAAAAGTTCATTTATAGTCACTTATGCCTAGCAAAGCCTTATTACTCGGTTTAAATGCCTTTATAATCCCATTATGGAATTTATTTTGAATTTTTTTTACATTTTTTGATTAAAACATATTGTAATTGATTGTTTGCCTCAGGAAACATGGAGCGAAAGCCACCCATTGTCAAGAAAAGTTCATTTATAGTCACTTATGCCTAGCAAATCCTTATTACTCGGTTTAAATGCCTTTATAATCCCATTATTGAATTTATTTTGAATTCTTTTTACATTTTTTCATTAAAACAGATTCTAATTGATTGTTTGCCTCGGGAAACTTGGAGCGAAAGCCCTCCATTGTCAAGAAAAGATCATTTGTAGTCACTCATGCTGAGAAAAGCCTTATTACTCGGTTTAAATGCTTTTATAATCCCATTATTGAATTTATTTTGAATTGTTTTTACATTTTTTGATTAAAACAGATTGTAATTGATTGTTTGCCTCGGGAAACATGGAGCGAAAGCCATCCATTGTCAAGAAAAGATCATTTATAGTCACTCATGCCTAGAAAAGCCTTATTACTCAGTTTAAATGCCTTTATAATCCCATTATTGAATTTATTTTGAATTTTTTTTACATTTTTTGATTAAAACATATATTGTAATTGATTGTTTGCCTCCGGAAATATGGAGCGAAAGCCATCCATTGTCATGAAAAGATCATTTATAGTCCCTCATGCCTAGAAAAGCCTTATTACTCGGTTTAAATGCCTTTATAATCCCATTATTGAATTTATTTTGAATTGTTTTTACATTTTTGATTAAAACAGATTGTAATTGATTGTTTGCCTCGTGAAATATGGAGCGAAAGCCATCCATTGTCAAGAAAAGATCATTTATAGTCCCTCATGCCTAGAAAAGGCTTATTACTCGGTTTAAATGCCTTTATAATCCCATTATTGAATTTATTTTGAATTGTTTTTACATTTTTTGATTAAAACAGATTGTAATCGATTGTTTGCCTCGGGAAACTTGGAGCGAAAGCCACCCATTGTCAAGAAAAGTTCATTTATAGTCACTTATGCCTAGCAAAGCCTTATTACTCGGTTTAAATGCCTTTATAATCCCATTATTGAATTTATTTTGAATTCTTTTTACATTTTTTCATTAAAACAGATTCTAATTGATTGTTTGCCTCGGGAAACTTGGAGCGAAAGCCCTCCATTGTCAAGAAAAGATCATTTGTAGTCACTCATGCTGAGAAAAGCCTTATTACTCGGTTTAAATGCTTTTATAATCCCATTATTGAATTTATTTAGAATTGTTTTTACATTTTTTGATTAAAACAGATTGTAATTGATTGTTTGCCTCGGGAAACATGGAGCGAAAGCCATCCATTGTCAATAAAAGATCATTTATAGTCACTCATTCCTAGAAAAGCCTTATTACTCGGTTTAAATGCCTTTATAATCCCATTATTGATTTTATTTTGAATTTTTTTTTACATTTTTTGATTAAAACATATTGTAATTGATTGTTTGCCTTGGGAAATATTGAGCGAAAGCCATCCATTGTCAAGAAAAGATCATTTATAGTCACTCATGCCTAGAAAAGCCTTATTACTCGGTTTAAATGCCTTTATAATCCCATTATTGAATTTATTTTGAATTTTTTTTACATTTTTTGATTAAAACAGATTGTAATTGATTGTTTACCTCGGGAAACATGGAGTGAAAGCCATCCATAGTCAAGAAAAGTTCATTTATAGTCACTCATGCCTAGAAAAGCCTTATTACTCGGTTTAAATGCCTTTATAATCCCATTATTGAATTTGTTTTGAATTTTTTTTAAATTTTTTGATTAAAACATATTGTAATTGATTGTTTGCCTCGGGAAACATGGAGTAAAACCCATCCATTGTCAAGAATAGATCATTTATAGTCACTTATGCCTAGAAAAGCCTTATTACTCGGTTTAAATGCTTTTATAATGCCATTATTGAAGTTATTTTGAATTGTTTTTACATTTTATGATTAAAACAGATTGTAATTGATTGTTTGCCTCGGGAAACATGGAGCGAAAGCCATCCATTGTCAAGAAAATATCATTTATAGTCCCTCATGCCTAGAAAAGCCTTATTACTCGGTTTAAATGCCTTTATAATCCCATTATTGAATTTATTTTGAATTGTTTTTACATTTTTTGATTAAAACAGATTGTAATTGATTGTTTGCCTCGGGACATATGGAGCGAAAGCCATCCATTGTCAAGAAAAGATCATTTATAGCCACTCATGCCTGGAAAAGCCTTACTACTCGGTTTAAATGCCTTTATAATCCCATTATTGAATGTATTTTGAATTGTTTTTACATTTTTTGATTAAAACAGATTGTAATTGATTGTTTGCCTCGGGAAACATGGAGCGAAAACCATCCATTGTCAGGAAAAGATCATTTATAGTCACTCATGCCTAGAAAAGCCTTATTACTCGGTTTAAATGCCTTTATAATCCCATTATTGAATTTATTTTGAATTTTTTTTACATTTTTTGATTAAAACAGATTGTAATTGATTGTTTACCTCGGGAAACATGGAGTAAAACCCATCCATTGTCAAGAATAGATCATTTATAGTCACTTATGCCTAGAAAAGCCTTATTACTCGGTTTAAATGCTTTTATAATCCCATTATTGAAGTTATTTTGAATTGTTTTTACATTTTATGATTAAAACAGATTGTAATTGATTGTTTGCCTCGGGAAACATGGAGCGAAAGCCATCCATTGTCAAGAAAATATCATTTATAGTCCCTCATGCCTAGAAAAGCCTTATTACTCGGTTTAAATGCCTTTATAATCCCATTATTGAATTTATTTTGAATTGTTTTTACATTTTTTGATTAAAACAGATTGTAATTGATTGTTTGCCTCGGGACATATGGAGCGAAAGCCATCCATTGTCAAGAAAAGATCATTTATAGCCACTCATGCCTGGAAAAGCCTTACTACTCGGTTTAAATGCCTTTATAATCCCATTATTGAATGTATTTTGAATTGTTTTTACATTTTTTGATTAAAACAGATTGTAATTGATTGTTTGCCTCGGGAAACATGGAGCGAAAACCATCCATTGTCAGGAAAAGATCATTTATAGTCACTAATGCCTAGAAAAGCCTTATTACTCGGTTTAAATGCCTTTATAATCCCATTATTGAATTTATTTTGAATTTTTTTTACATTTTTTGATTAAAACAGATTGTAATTGATTGTTTACCTCGGGAAACATGGAGCGAAAGCCATCCATAGTCAAGAAAAGTTCATTTATAGTCACTTATGCCTAGCAAAGCCTTATTACTCGGTTTAAATGCCTTTATAATCCCATTATGGAATTTATTTTGAATTTTTTTTACATTTTTTGATTAAAACATATTGTAATTGATTGTTTGCCTCAGGAAACTTGGAGCGAAAGCCACCCATTGTCAAGAAAAGTTCATTTATAGTCACTTATGCCTAGCAAAGCCTTATTACTCGATTTAAATGCCTTTATAATCCCATTATTGAATTTATTTTGAATTCTTTTTACATTTTTTCATTAAAACAGATTCTAATTGATTGTTTGCCTCGGGAAACTTGGAGCGAAAGCCCTCCATTGTCAAGAAAAGATCATTTGTAGTCACTCATGCTGAGAAAAGCCTTATTACTCGGTTTAAATGCTTTTATAATCCCATTATTGAATTTATTTTGAATTGTTTTTACATTTTTTGATTAAAACAGATTGTAATTGATTGTTTGCCTCGGGAAACATGGAGTAAAACCCATCCATTGTCAAGAATAGATCATTTATAGTCAATTATGCCTAGAAAAGCCTTATTACTCGGTTTAAATGCTTTTATAATCCCATTATTGAAGTTATTTTGAATTGTTTTTACATTTTATGATTAAAACAGATTGTAATTGATTGTTTGCCTTGGGAAACATGGAGCGAAAGCCATCCATTGTCAAGAAAATATCATTTATAGTCCCTCATGCCTAGAAAAGCCTTATTACTCGGTTTAAATGCCTTTATAATCCCATTATTGAATTTATTTTGAATTGTTTTTACATTTTTTGATTAAAACAGATTGTAATTGATTGTTTGCCTCGGGACATATGGAGCGAAAGCCATCCATTGTCAAGAAAAGATCATTTATAGCCACTCATGCTTGGAAAAGCCTTACTACTCGGTTTAAATGCCTTTATAATCCCATTATTGAATGTATTTTGAATTGTTTTTACATTTTTTGATTAAAACAGATTGTAATTGATTGTTTGCCTCGGGAAACATGGAGCGAAAACCATCCATTGTCAGGAAAAGATCATTTATAGTCACTCATGCCTAGAAAAGCCTTATTACTCGGTTTAAATGCCTTTATAATCCCATTATTGAATTTATTTTGAATTTTTTTTACATTTTTTGATTAAAACAGATTGTAATTGATTGTTTACCTCGGGAAACATGGAGCGAAAGCCATCCATAGTCAAGAAAAGTTCATTTATAGTCACTTATGCCTAGCAAAGCCTTATTACTCGGTTTAAATGCCTTTATAATCCCATTATGGAATTTATTTTGAATTTTTTTTACATTTTTTGATTAAAACATATTGTAATTGATTGTTTGCCTCAGGAAACTTGGAGCGAAAGCCACCCATTGTCAAGAAAAGTTCATTTATAGTCACTTATGCCTAGCAAAGCCTTATTACTCGGTTTAAATGCCTTTATAATCCCATTATTGAATTTATTTTGAATTCTTTTTACATTTTTTCATTAAAACAGATTCTAATTGATTGTTTGCCTAGGGAAACTTGGAGCGAAAGCCCTCCATTGTCAAGAAAAGATCATTTGTAGTCACTCATGCTGAGAAAAGCCTTATTACTCGGTTTAAATGCTTTTATAATCCCATTATTGAATTTATTTTGAATTGTTTTTACATTTTTTGATTAAAACAGATTGTAATTGATTGTTTGCCTCGGGAAACATGGAGCGAAAGCCATCCATTGTCAAGAAAAGATCATTTATAGTCACTCATGCCTAGAAAAGCCTTATTACTCAGTTTAAATGCCTTTATAATCCCATTATTGAATTTATTTTGAATTTTTTTTACATTTTTTGATTAAAACATATATTGTAATTGATTGTTTGCCTCCGGAAATATGGAGCGAAAGCCATCCATTGTCATGAAAAGATCATTTATAGTCCCTCATGCCTAGAAAAGCCTTATTACTCGGTTTAAATGCCTTTATAATCCCATTATTGAATTTATTTTGAATTGTTTTTACATTTTTTGATTAAAACAGATTGTAATCGATTGTTTGCCTCGGGAAACTTGGAGCGAAAGCCACCCATTGTCAAGAAAAGTTCATTTATAGTCACTTATGCCTAGCAAAGCCTTATTACTCGGTTTAAATGCCTTTATAATCCCATTATTGAATTTATTTTGAATTCTTTTTACATTTTTTCATTAAAACAGATTCTAATTGATTGTTTGCCTCGGGAAACTTGGAGCGAAAGCCCTCCATTGTCAAGAAAAGATCATTTGTAGTCACTCATGCTGAGAAAAGCCTTATTACTCGGTTTAAATGCTTTTATAATCCCATTATTGAATTTATTTAGAATTGTTTTTACATTTTTTGATTAAAACAGATTGTAATTGATTGTTTGCCTCGGGAAACATGGAGCGAAAGCCATCCATTGTCAATAAAAGATCATTTATAGTCACTCATTCCTAGAAAAGCCTTATTACTCGGTTTAAATGCCTTTATAATCCCATTATTGATTTTATTTTGAATTTTTTTTTACATTTTTTGATTAAAACATATTGTAATTGATTGTTTGCCTCGGGAAACATGGAGCGAAAGCCATCCATTGTCAAGAAAAGATCATTTATAGTCACTCATGCCTAGAAAAGCCTTATTACTCGGTTTAAATGCCTTTATAATCCCATTATTGAATTTATTTTGAATTTTTTTTACATTTTTTGATTAAAACAGATTGTAATTGATTGTTTACCTCGGGAAACATGGAGTGAAAGCCATCCATAGTCAAGAAAAGTTCATTTATAGTCACTCATGCTTAGAAAAGCCTTATTACTCGGTTTAAATGCCTTTATAATCCCATTATTGAATTTGTTTTGAATTTTTTTTAAATTTTTTGATTAAAACATATTGTAATTGATTGTTTGCCTCGGGAAACATGGAGTAAAACCCATCCATTGTCAAGAATAGATCATTTATAGTCACTTATGCCTAGAAAAGCCTTATTACTCGGTTTAAATGCTTTTATAATGCCATTATTGAAGTTATTTTGAATTGTTTTTACATTTTATGATTAAAACAGATTGTAATTGATTGTTTGCCTCGGGAAACATGGAGCGAAAGCCATCCATTGTCAAGAAAATATCATTTATAGTCCCTCATGCCTAGAAAAGCCTTATTACTCGGTTTAAATGCCTTTATAATCCCATTATTGAATTTATTTTGAATTGTTTTTACATTTTTTGATTAAAACAGATTGTAATTGATTGTTTGCCTCGGGACATATGGAGCGAAAGCCATCCATTGTCAAGAAAAGATCATTTATAGCCACTCATGCCTGGAAAAGCCTTACTACTCGGTTTAAATGCCTTTATAATCCCATTATTGAATGTATTTTGAATTGTTTTTACATTTTTTGATTAAAACAGATTGTAATTGATTGTTTGCCTCGAGAAACATGGAGCGAAAACCATCCATTGTCAGGAAAAGATCATTTATAGTCACTCATGCCTAGAAAAGCCTTATTACTCGGTTTAAATGCCTTTATAATCCCATTATTGAATTTATTTTGAATTTTTTTTACATTTTTTGATTAAAACAGATTGTAATTGATTGTTTACCTCGGGAAACATGGAGTAAAACCCATCCATTGTCAAGAATAGATCATTTATAGTCACTTATGCCTAGAAAAGCCTTATTACTCGGTTTAAATGCTTTTATAATCCCATTATTGAAGTTATTTTGAATTGTTTTTACATTTTATGATTAAAACAGATTGTAATTGATTGTTTGCCTCGGGAAACATGGAGCGAAAGCCATCCATTGTCAAGAAAATATCATTTATAGTCCCTCATGCCTAGAAAAGCCTTATTACTCGGTTTAAATGCCTTTATAATCCCATTATTGAATTTATTTTGAATTGTTTTTACATTTTTTGATTAAAACAGATTGTAATTGATTGTTTGCCTCGGGACATATGGAGCGAAAGCCATCCATTGTCAAGAAAAGATCATTTATAGCCACTCATGCCTGGAAAAGCCTTACTACTCGGTTTAAATGCCTTTATAATCCCATTATTGAATGTATTTTGAATTGTTTTTACATTTTTTGATTAAAACAGATTGTAATTGATTGTTTGCCTCGGGAAACATGGAGCGAAAACCATCCATTGTCAGGAAAAGATCATTTATAGTCACTAATGCCTAGAAAAGCCTTATTACTCGGTTTAAATGCCTTTATAATCCCATTATTGAATTTATTTTGAATTTTTTTTACATTTTTTGATTAAAACAGATTGTAATTGATTGTTTACCTCGGGAAACATGGAGCGAAAGCCATCCATAGTCAAGAAAAGTTCATTTATAGTCACTTATGCCTAGCAAAGCCTTATTACTCGGTTTAAATGCCTTTATAATCCCATTATGGAATTTATTTTGAATTTTTTTTACATTTTTTGATTAAAACATATTGTAATTGATTGTTTGCCTCAGGAAACTTGGAGCGAAAGCCACCCATTGTCAAGAAAAGTTCATTTATAGTCACTTATGCCTAGCAAAGCCTTATTACTCGATTTAAATGCCTTTATAATCCCATTATTGAATTTATTTTGAATTCTTTTTACATTTTTTCATTAAAACAGATTCTAATTGATTGTTTGCCTCGGGAAACTTGGAGCGAAAGCCCTCCATTGTCAAGAAAAGATCATTTGTAGTCACTCATGCTGAGAAAAGCCTTATTACTCGGTTTAAATGCTTTTATAATCCCATTATTGAATTTATTTTGAATTGTTTTTACATTTTTTGATTAAAACAGATTGTAATTGATTGTTTGCCTCGGGAAACATGGAGTAAAACCCATCCATTGTCAAGAATAGATCATTTATAGTCAATTATGCCTAGAAAAGCCTTATTACTCGGTTTAAATGCTTTTATAATCCCATTATTGAAGTTATTTTGAATTGTTTTTACATTTTATGATTAAAACAGATTGTAATTGATTGTTTGCCTTGGGAAACATGGAGCGAAAGCCATCCATTGTCAAGAAAATATCATTTATAGTCCCTCATGCCTAGAAAAGCCTTATTACTCGGTTTAAATGCCTTTATAATCCCATTATTGAATTTATTTTGAATTGTTTTTACATTTTTTGATTAAAACAGATTGTAATTGATTGTTTGCCTCGGGACATATGGAGCGAAAGCCATCCATTGTCAAGAAAAGATCATTTATAGCCACTCATGCTTGGAAAAGCCTTACTACTCGGTTTAAATGCCTTTATAATCCCATTATTGAATGTATTTTGAATTGTTTTTACATTTTTTGATTAAAACAGATTGTAATTGATTGTTTGCCTCGGGAAACATGGAGCGAAAACCATCCATTGTCAGGAAAAGATCATTTATAGTCACTCATGCCTAGAAAAGCCTTATTACTCGGTTTAAATGCCTTTATAATCCCATTATTGAATTTATTTTGAATTTTTTTTACATTTTTTGATTAAAACAGATTGTAATTGATTGTTTACCTCGGGAAACATGGAGCGAAAGCCATCCATAGTCAAGAAAAGTTCATTTATAGTCACTTATGCCTAGCAAAGCCTTATTACTCGGTTTAAATGCCTTTATAATCCCATTATGGAATTTATTTTGAATTTTTTTTACATTTTTTGATTAAAACATATTGTAATTGATTGTTTGCCTCAGGAAACTTGGAGCGAAAGCCACCCATTGTCAAGAAAAGTTCATTTATAGTCACTTATGCCTAGCAAAGCCTTATTACTCGGTTTAAATGCCTTTATAATCCCATTATTGAATTTATTTTGAATTCTTTTTACATTTTTTCATTAAAACAGATTCTAATTGATTGTTTGCCTAGGGAAACTTGGAGCGAAAGCCCTCCATTGTCAAGAAAAGATCATTTGTAGTCACTCATGCTGAGAAAAGCCTTATTACTCGGTTTAAATGCTTTTATAATCCCATTATTGAATTTATTTTGAATTGTTTTTACATTTTTTGATTAAAACAGATTGTAATTGATTGTTTGCCTCGGGAAACATGGAGCGAAAGCCATCCATTGTCAAGAAAAGATCATTTATAGTCACTCATGCCTAGAAAAGCCTTATTACTCAGTTTAAATGCCTTTATAATCCCATTATTGAATTTATTTTGAATTTTTTTTACATTTTTTGATTAAAACATATATTGTAATTGATTGTTTGCCTCCGGAAATATGGAGCGAAAGCCATCCATTGTCATGAAAAGATCATTTATAGTCCCTCATGCCTAGAAAAGCCTTATTACTCGGTTTAAATGCCTTTATAATCCCATTATTGAATTTATTTTGAATTGTTTTTACATTTTTTGATTAAAACAGATTGTAATTGATTGTTTGCCTCGGGAAACATGGAGCGAAAACCATCCATTGTCAGGAAAAGATCATTTATAGTCACTAATGCCTAGAAAAGCCTTATTACTCGGTTTAAATGCCTTTATAATCCCATTATTGAATTTATTTTGAATTTTTTTTACATTTTTTGATTAAAACAGATTGTAATTGATTGTTTACCTCGGGAAACATGGAGTAAAACCCATCCATTGTCAAGAATAGATCATTTATAGTCACTTATGCCTAGAAAAGCCTTATTACTCGGTTTAAATGCTTTTATAATCCCATTATTGAAGTTATTTTGAATTGTTTTTACATTTTATGATTAAAACAGATTGTAATTGATTGTTTGCCTCGGGAAACATGGAGCGAAAGCCATCCATTGTCAAGAAAATATCATTTATAGTCCCTCATGCCTAGAAAAGCCTTATTACTCGGTTTAAATGCCTTTATAATCCCATTATTGAATTTATTTTGAATTGTTTTTACATTTTTTGATTAAAACAGATTGTAATTGATTGTTTGCCTCGGGACATATGGAGCGAAAGCCATCCATTGTCAAGAAAAGATCATTTATAGCCACTCATGCTTGGAAAAGCCTTACTACTCGGTTTAAATGCCTTTATAATCCCATTATTGAATGTATTTTGAATTGTTTTTACATTTTTTGATTAAAACAGATTGTAATTGATTGTTTGCCTCGGGAAACATGGAGCGAAAACCATCCATTGTCAGGAAAAGATCATTTATAGTCACTCATGCCTAGAAAAGCCTTATTACTCGGTTTAAATGCCTTTATAATCCCATTATTGAATTTATTTTGAATTTTTTTTACATTTTTTGATTAAAACAGATTGTAATTGATTGTTTACCTCGGGAAACATGGAGCGAAAGCCATCCATAGTCAAGAAAAGTTCATTTATAGTCACTTATGCCTAGCAAAGCCTTATTACTCGGTTTAAATGCCTTTATAATCCCATTATGGAATTTATTTTGAATTTTTTTTACATTTTTTGATTAAAACATATTGTAATTGATTGTTTGCCTCAGGAAACTTGGAGCGAAAGCCACCCATTGTCAAGAAAAGTTCATTTATAGTCACTTATGCCTAGCAAAGCCTTATTACTCGGTTTAAATGCCTTTATAATCCCATTATTGAATTTATTTTGAATTCTTTTTACATTTTTTCATTAAAACAGATTCTAATTGATTGTTTGCCTAGGGAAACTTGGAGCGAAAGCCCTCCATTGTCAAGAAAAGATCATTTGTAGTCACTCATGCTGAGAAAAGCCTTATTACTCGGTTTAAATGCTTTTATAATCCCATTATTGAATTTATTTTGAATTGTTTTTACATTTTTTGATTAAAACAGATTGTAATTGATTGTTTGCCTCGGGAAACATGGAGCGAAAGCCATCCATTGTCAAGAAAAGATCATTTATAGTCACTCATGCCTAGAAAAGCCTTATTACTCAGTTTAAATGCCTTTATAATCCCATTATTGAATTTATTTTGAATTTTTTTTACATTTTTTGATTAAAACATATATTGTAATTGATTGTTTGCCTCCGGAAATATGGAGCGAAAGCCATCCATTGTCATGAAAAGATCATTTATAGTCCCTCATGCCTAGAAAAGCCTTATTACTCGGTTTAAATGCCTTTATAATCCCATTATTGAATTTATTTTGAATTGTTTTTACATTTTTTGATTAAAACAGATTGTAATCGATTGTTTGCCTCGGGAAACTTGGAGCGAAAGCCACCCATTGTCAAGAAAAGTTCATTTATAGTCACTTATGCCTAGCAAAGCCTTATTACTCGGTTTAAATGCCTTTATAATCCCATTATTGAATTTATTTTGAATTCTTTTTACATTTTTTCATTAAAACAGATTCTAATTGATTGTTTGCCTCGGGAAACTTGGAGCGAAAGCCCTCCATTGTCAAGAAAAGATCATTTGTAGTCACTCATGCTGAGAAAAGCCTTATTACTCGGTTTAAATGCTTTTATAATCCCATTATTGAATTTATTTAGAATTGTTTTTACATTTTTTGATTAAAACAGATTGTAATTGATTGTTTGCCTCGGGAAACATGGAGCGAAAGCCATCCATTGTCAATAAAAGATCATTTATAGTCACTCATTCCTAGAAAAGCCTTATTACTCGGTTTAAATGCCTTTATAATCCCATTATTGATTTTATTTTGAATTTTTTTTTACATTTTTTGATTAAAACATATTGTAATTGATTGTTTGCCTCGGGAAACATGGAGCGAAAGCCATCCATTGTCAAGAAAAGATCATTTATAGTCACTCATGCCTAGAAAAGCCTTATTACTCGGTTTAAATGCCTTTATAATCCCATTATTGAATTTATTTTGAATTTTTTTTACATTTTTTGATTAAAACAGATTGTAATTGATTGTTTACCTCGGGAAACATGGAGTGAAAGCCATCCATAGTCAAGAAAAGTTCATTTATAGTCACTCATGCTTAGAAAAGCCTTATTACTCGGTTTAAATGCCTTTATAATCCCATTATTGAATTTGTTTTGAATTTTTTTTAAATTTTTTGATTAAAACATATTGTAATTGATTGTTTGCCTCGGGAAACATGGAGTAAAACCCATCCATTGTCAAGAATAGATCATTTATAGTCACTTATGCCTAGAAAAGCCTTATTACTCGGTTTAAATGCTTTTATAATGCCATTATTGAAGTTATTTTGAATTGTTTTTACATTTTATGATTAAAACAGATTGTAATTGATTGTTTGCCTCGGGAAACATGGAGCGAAAGCCATCCATTGTCAAGAAAATATCATTTATAGTCCCTCATGCCTAGAAAAGCCTTATTACTCGGTTTAAATGCCTTTATAATCCCATTATTGAATTTATTTTGAATTGTTTTTACATTTTTTGATTAAAACAGATTGTAATTGATTGTTTGCCTCGGGACATATGGAGCGAAAGCCATCCATTGTCAAGAAAAGATCATTTATAGCCACTCATGCCTGGAAAAGCCTTACTACTCGGTTTAAATGCCTTTATAATCCCATTATTGAATTTATTTTGAATTGTTTTTACATTTTTTGATTAAAACAGATTGTAATTGATTGTTTGCCTCGGGACATATGGAGCGAAAGCCATCCATTGTCAAGAAAAGATCATTTATAGCCACTCATGCCTGGAAAAGCCTTACTACTCGGTTTAAATGCCTTTATAATCCCATTATTGAATGTATTTTGAATTGTTTTTACATTTTTTGATTAAAACAGATTGTAATTGATTGTTTGCCTCGGGAAACATGGAGCGAAAACCATCCATTGTCAGGAAAAGATCATTTATAGTCACTAATGCCTAGAAAAGCCTTATTACTCGGTTTAAATGCCTTTATAATCCCATTATTGAATTTATTTTGAATTTTTTTTACATTTTTTGATTAAAACAGATTGTAATTGATTGTTTACCTCGGGAAACATGGAGCGAAAGCCATCCATAGTCAAGAAAAGTTCATTTATAGTCACTTATGCCTAGCAAAGCCTTATTACTCGGTTTAAATGCCTTTATAATCCCATTATGGAATTTATTTTGAATTTTTTTTACATTTTTTGATTAAAACATATTGTAATTGATTGTTTGCCTCAGGAAACTTGGAGCGAAAGCCACCCATTGTCAAGAAAAGTTCATTTATAGTCACTTATGCCTAGCAAAGCCTTATTACTCGATTTAAATGCCTTTATAATCCCATTATTGAATTTATTTTGAATTCTTTTTACATTTTTTCATTAAAACAGATTCTAATTGATTGTTTGCCTCGGGAAACTTGGAGCGAAAGCCCTCCATTGTCAAGAAAAGATCATTTGTAGTCACTCATGCTGAGAAAAGCCTTATTACTCGGTTTAAATGCTTTTATAATCCCATTATTGAATTTATTTTGAATTGTTTTTACATTTTTTGATTAAAACAGATTGTAATTGATTGTTTGCCTCGGGAAACATGGAGTAAAACCCATCCATTGTCAAGAATAGATCATTTATAGTCAATTATGCCTAGAAAAGCCTTATTACTCGGTTTAAATGCTTTTATAATCCCATTATTGAAGTTATTTTGAATTGTTTTTACATTTTATGATTAAAACAGATTGTAATTGATTGTTTGCCTTGGGAAACATGGAGCGAAAGCCATCCATTGTCAAGAAAATATCATTTATAGTCCCTCATGCCTAGAAAAGCCTTATTACTCGGTTTAAATGCCTTTATAATCCCATTATTGAATTTATTTTGAATTGTTTTTACATTTTTTGATTAAAACAGATTGTAATTGATTGTTTGCCTCGGGACATATGGAGCGAAAGCCATCCATTGTCAAGAAAAGATCATTTATAGCCACTCATGCTTGGAAAAGCCTTACTACTCGGTTTAAATGCCTTTATAATCCCATTATTGAATGTATTTTGAATTGTTTTTACATTTTTTGATTAAAACAGATTGTAATTGATTGTTTGCCTCGGGAAACATGGAGCGAAAACCATCCATTGTCAGGAAAAGATCATTTATAGTCACTCATGCCTAGAAAAGCCTTATTACTCGGTTTAAATGCCTTTATAATCCCATTATTGAATTTATTTTGAATTTTTTTTACATTTTTTGATTAAAACAGATTGTAATTGATTGTTTACCTCGGGAAACATGGAGCGAAAGCCATCCATAGTCAAGAAAAGTTCATTTATAGTCACTTATGCCTAGCAAAGCCTTATTACTCGGTTTAAATGCCTTTATAATCCCATTATGGAATTTATTTTGAATTTTTTTTACATTTTTTGATTAAAACATATTGTAATTGATTGTTTGCCTCAGGAAACTTGGAGCGAAAGCCACCCATTGTCAAGAAAAGTTCATTTATAGTCACTTATGCCTAGCAAAGCCTTATTACTCGGTTTAAATGCCTTTATAATCCCATTATTGAATTTATTTTGAATTCTTTTTACATTTTTTCATTAAAACAGATTCTAATTGATTGTTTGCCTAGGGAAACTTGGAGCGAAAGCCCTCCATTGTCAAGAAAAGATCATTTGTAGTCACTCATGCTGAGAAAAGCCTTATTACTCGGTTTAAATGCTTTTATAATCCCATTATTGAATTTATTTTGAATTGTTTTTACATTTTTTGATTAAAACAGATTGTAATTGATTGTTTGCCTCGGGAAACATGGAGCGAAAGCCATCCATTGTCAAGAAAAGATCATTTATAGTCACTCATGCCTAGAAAAGCCTTATTACTCAGTTTAAATGCCTTTATAATCCCATTATTGAATTTATTTTGAATTTTTTTTACATTTTTTGATTAAAACATATATTGTAATTGATTGTTTGCCTCCGGAAATATGGAGCGAAAGCCATCCATTGTCATGAAAAGATCATTTATAGTCCCTCATGCCTAGAAAAGCCTTATTACTCGGTTTAAATGCCTTTATAATCCCATTATTGAATTTATTTTGAATTGTTTTTACATTTTTTGATTAAAACAGATTGTAATTGATTGTTTGCCTCGGGAAACATGGAGCGAAAACCATCCATTGTCAGGAAAAGATCATTTATAGTCACTAATGCCTAGAAAAGCCTTATTACTCGGTTTAAATGCCTTTATAATCCCATTATTGAATTTATTTTGAATTTTTTTTACATTTTTTGATTAAAACAGATTGTAATTGATTGTTTACCTCGGGAAACATGGAGTAAAACCCATCCATTGTCAAGAATAGATCATTTATAGTCACTTATGCCTAGAAAAGCCTTATTACTCGGTTTAAATGCTTTTATAATCCCATTATTGAAGTTATTTTGAATTGTTTTTACATTTTATGATTAAAACAGATTGTAATTGATTGTTTGCCTCGGGAAACATGGAGCGAAAGCCATCCATTGTCAAGAAAATATCATTTATAGTCCCTCATGCCTAGAAAAGCCTTATTACTCGGTTTAAATGCCTTTATAATCCCATTATTGAATTTATTTTGAATTGTTTTTACATTTTTTGATTAAAACAGATTGTAATTGATTGTTTGCCTCGGGACATATGGAGCGAAAGCCATCCATTGTCAAGAAAAGATCATTTATAGCCACTCATGCTTGGAAAAGCCTTACTACTCGGTTTAAATGCCTTTATAATCCCATTATTGAATGTATTTTGAATTGTTTTTACATTTTTTGATTAAAACAGATTGTAATTGATTGTTTGCCTCGGGAAACATGGAGCGAAAACCATCCATTGTCAGGAAAAGATCATTTATAGTCACTCATGCCTAGAAAAGCCTTATTACTCGGTTTAAATGCCTTTATAATCCCATTATTGAATTTATTTTGAATTTTTTTTACATTTTTTGATTAAAACAGATTGTAATTGATTGTTTACCTCGGGAAACATGGAGCGAAAGCCATCCATAGTCAAGAAAAGTTCATTTATAGTCACTTATGCCTAGCAAAGCCTTATTACTCGGTTTAAATGCCTTTATAATCCCATTATGGAATTTATTTTGAATTTTTTTTACATTTTTTGATTAAAACATATTGTAATTGATTGTTTGCCTCAGGAAACTTGGAGCGAAAGCCACCCATTGTCAAGAAAAGTTCATTTATAGTCACTTATGCCTAGCAAAGCCTTATTACTCGGTTTAAATGCCTTTATAATCCCATTATTGAATTTATTTTGAATTCTTTTTACATTTTTTCATTAAAACAGATTCTAATTGATTGTTTGCCTAGGGAAACTTGGAGCGAAAGCCCTCCATTGTCAAGAAAAGATCATTTGTAGTCACTCATGCTGAGAAAAGCCTTATTACTCGGTTTAAATGCTTTTATAATCCCATTATTGAATTTATTTTGAATTGTTTTTACATTTTTTGATTAAAACAGATTGTAATTGATTGTTTGCCTCGGGAAACATGGAGCGAAAGCCATCCATTGTCAAGAAAAGATCATTTATAGTCACTCATGCCTAGAAAAGCCTTATTACTCAGTTTAAATGCCTTTATAATCCCATTATTGAATTTATTTTGAATTTTTTTTACATTTTTTGATTAAAACATATATTGTAATTGATTGTTTGCCTCCGGAAATATGGAGCGAAAGCCATCCATTGTCATGAAAAGATCATTTATAGTCCCTCATGCCTAGAAAAGCCTTATTACTCGGTTTAAATGCCTTTATAATCCCATTATTGAATTTATTTTGAATTGTTTTTACATTTTTTGATTAAAACAGATTGTAATCGATTGTTTGCCTCGGGAAACTTGGAGCGAAAGCCACCCATTGTCAAGAAAAGTTCATTTATAGTCACTTATGCCTAGCAAAGCCTTATTACTCGGTTTAAATGCCTTTATAATCCCATTATTGAATTTATTTTGAATTGTTTTTACATTTTTTCATTAAAACAGATTCTAATTGATTGTTTGCCTCGGGAAACTTGGAGCGAAAGCCCTCCATTGTCAAGAAAAGATCATTTGTAGTCACTCATGCTGAGAAAAGCCTTATTACTCGGTTTAAATGCTTTTATAATCCCATTATTGAATTTATTTAGAATTGTTTTTACATTTTTTGATTAAAACAGATTGTAATTGATTGTTTGCCTCGGGAAACATGGAGCGAAAGCCATCCATTGTCAATAAAAGATCATTTATAGTCACTCATTCCTAGAAAAGCCTTATTACTCGGTTTAAATGCCTTTATAATCCCATTATTGATTTTATTTTGAATTTTTTTTTACATTTTTTGATTAAAACATATTGTAATTGATTGTTTGCCTCGGGAAACATGGAGCGAAAGCCATCCATTGTCAAGAAAAGATCATTTATAGTCACTCATGCCTAGAAAAGCCTTATTACTCGGTTTAAATGCCTTTATAATCCCATTATTGAATTTATTTTGAATTTTTTTTACATTTTTTGATTAAAACAGATTGTAATTGATTGTTTACCTCGGGAAACATGGAGTGAAAGCCATCCATAGTCAAGAAAAGTTCATTTATAGTCACTCATGCTTAGAAAAGCCTTATTACTCGGTTTAAATGCCTTTATAATCCCATTATTGAATTTGTTTTGAATTTTTTTTAAATTTTTTGATTAAAACATATTGTAATTGATTGTTTGCCTCGGGAAACATGGAGTAAAACCCATCCATTGTCAAGAATAGATCATTTATAGTCACTTATGCCTAGAAAAGCCTTATTACTCGGTTTAAATGCTTTTATAATGCCATTATTGAAGTTATTTTGAATTGTTTTTACATTTTATGATTAAAACAGATTGTAATTGATTGTTTGCCTCGGGAAACATGGAGCGAAAGCCATCCATTGTCAAGAAAATATCATTTATAGTCCCTCATGCCTAGAAAAGCCTTATTACTCGGTTTAAATGCCTTTATAATCCCATTATTGAATTTATTTTGAATTGTTTTTACATTTTTTGATTAAAACAGATTGTAATTGATTGTTTGCCTCGGGACATATGGAGCGAAAGCCATCCATTGTCAAGAAAAGATCATTTATAGCCACTCATGCCTGGAAAAGCCTTACTACTCGGTTTAAATGCCTTTATAATCCCATTATTGAATGTATTTTGAATTGTTTTTACATTTTTTGATTAAAACAGATTGTAATTGATTGTTTGCCTCGGGAAACATGGAGCGAAAACCATCCATTGTCAGGAAAAGATCATTTATAGTCACTCATGCCTAGAAAAGCCTTATTACTCGGTTTAAATGCCTTTATAATCCCATTATTGAATTTATTTTGAATTTTTTTTACATTTTTTGATTAAAACAGATTGTAATTGATTGTTTACCTCGGGAAACATGGAGTAAAACCCATCCATTGTCAAGAATAGATCATTTATAGTCACTTATGCCTAGAAAAGCCTTATTACTCGGTTTAAATGCTTTTATAATCCCATTATTGAAGTTATTTTGAATTGTTTTTACATTTTATGATTAAAACAGATTGTAATTGATTGTTTGCCTCGGGAAACATGGAGCGAAAGCCATCCATTGTCAAGAAAATATCATTTATAGTCCCTCATGCCTAGAAAAGCCTTATTACTCGGTTTAAATGCCTTTATAATCCCATTATTGAATTTATTTTGAATTGTTTTTACATTTTTTGATTAAAACAGATTGTAATTGATTGTTTGCCTCGGGACATATGGAGCGAAAGCCATCCATTGTCAAGAAAAGATCATTTATAGCCACTCATGCCTGGAAAAGCCTTACTACTCGGTTTAAATGCCTTTATAATCCCATTATTGAATGTATTTTGAATTGTTTTTACATTTTTTGATTAAAACAGATTGTAATTGATTGTTTGCCTCGGGAAACATGGAGCGAAAACCATCCATTGTCAGGAAAAGATCATTTATAGTCACTAATGCCTAGAAAAGCCTTATTACTCGGTTTAAATGCCTTTATAATCCCATTATTGAATTTATTTTGAATTTTTTTTACATTTTTTGATTAAAACAGATTGTAATTGATTGTTTACCTCGGGAAACATGGAGCGAAAGCCATCCATAGTCAAGAAAAGTTCATTTATAGTCACTTATGCCTAGCAAAGCCTTATTACTCGGTTTAAATGCCTTTATAATCCCATTATGGAATTTATTTTGAATTTTTTTTACATTTTTTGATTAAAACATATTGTAATTGATTGTTTGCCTCAGGAAACTTGGAGCGAAAGCCACCCATTGTCAAGAAAAGTTCATTTATAGTCACTTATGCCTAGCAAAGCCTTATTACTCGATTTAAATGCCTTTATAATCCCATTATTGAATTTATTTTGAATTCTTTTTACATTTTTTCATTAAAACAGATTCTAATTGATTGTTTGCCTCGGGAAACTTGGAGCGAAAGCCCTCCATTGTCAAGAAAAGATCATTTGTAGTCACTCATGCTGAGAAAAGCCTTATTACTCGGTTTAAATGCTTTTATAATCCCATTATTGAATTTATTTTGAATTGTTTTTACATTTTTTGATTAAAACAGATTGTAATTGATTGTTTGCCTCGGGAAACATGGAGTAAAACCCATCCATTGTCAAGAATAGATCATTTATAGTCAATTATGCCTAGAAAAGCCTTATTACTCGGTTTAAATGCTTTTATAATCCCATTATTGAAGTTATTTTGAATTGTTTTTACATTTTATGATTAAAACAGATTGTAATTGATTGTTTGCCTTGGGAAACATGGAGCGAAAGCCATCCATTGTCAAGAAAATATCATTTATAGTCCCTCATGCCTAGAAAAGCCTTATTACTCGGTTTAAATGCCTTTATAATCCCATTATTGAATTTATTTTGAATTGTTTTTACATTTTTTGATTAAAACAGATTGTAATTGATTGTTTGCCTCGGGACATATGGAGCGAAAGCCATCCATTGTCAAGAAAAGATCATTTATAGCCACTCATGCTTGGAAAAGCCTTACTACTCGGTTTAAATGCCTTTATAATCCCATTATTGAATGTATTTTGAATTGTTTTTACATTTTTTGATTAAAACAGATTGTAATTGATTGTTTGCCTCGGGAAACATGGAGCGAAAACCATCCATTGTCAGGAAAAGATCATTTATAGTCACTCATGCCTAGAAAAGCCTTATTACTCGGTTTAAATGCCTTTATAATCCCATTATTGAATTTATTTTGAATTTTTTTTACATTTTTTGATTAAAACAGATTGTAATTGATTGTTTACCTCGGGAAACATGGAGCGAAAGCCATCCATAGTCAAGAAAAGTTCATTTATAGTCACTTATGCCTAGCAAAGCCTTATTACTCGGTTTAAATGCCTTTATAATCCCATTATGGAATTTATTTTGAATTTTTTTTACATTTTTTGATTAAAACATATTGTAATTGATTGTTTGCCTCAGGAAACTTGGAGCGAAAGCCACCCATTGTCAAGAAAAGTTCATTTATAGTCACTTATGCCTAGCAAAGCCTTATTACTCGGTTTAAATGCCTTTATAATCCCATTATTGAATTTATTTTGAATTCTTTTTACATTTTTTCATTAAAACAGATTCTAATTGATTGTTTGCCTAGGGAAACTTGGAGCGAAAGCCCTCCATTGTCAAGAAAAGATCATTTGTAGTCACTCATGCTGAGAAAAGCCTTATTACTCGGTTTAAATGCTTTTATAATCCCATTATTGAATTTATTTTGAATTGTTTTTACATTTTTTGATTAAAACAGATTGTAATTGATTGTTTGCCTCGGGAAACATGGAGCGAAAGCCATCCATTGTCAAGAAAAGATCATTTATAGTCACTCATGCCTAGAAAAGCCTTATTACTCAGTTTAAATGCCTTTATAATCCCATTATTGAATTTATTTTGAATTTTTTTTACATTTTTTGATTAAAACATATATTGTAATTGATTGTTTGCCTCCGGAAATATGGAGCGAAAGCCATCCATTGTCATGAAAAGATCATTTATAGTCCCTCATGCCTAGAAAAGCCTTATTACTCGGTTTAAATGCCTTTATAATCCCATTATTGAATTTATTTTGAATTGTT
Organism: Theobroma cacao; assembly: GCF_053813885.1. NCBI lineage: Eukaryota > Viridiplantae > Streptophyta > Magnoliopsida > Malvales > Malvaceae > Theobroma > Theobroma cacao. The sequence continues at coordinate 25,871,692 of NC_142645.1, read as the reverse complement.
TTTACATTTTTGATTAAAACAGATTGTAATTGATTGTTTGCCTCGTGAAATATGGAGCGAAAGCCATCCATTGTCAAGAAAAGATCATTTATAGTCCCTCATGCCTAGAAAAGGCTTATTACTCGGTTTAAATGCCTTTATAATCCCATTATTGAATTTATTTAGAATTGTTTTTACATTTTTTGATTAAAACAGATTGTAATCGATTGTTTGCCTCGGGAAACTTGGAGCGAAAGCCACCCATTGTCAAGAAAAGTTCATTTATAGTCACTTATGCCTAGCAAAGCCTTATTACTCGGTTTAAATGCCTTTATAATCCCATTATTGAATTTATTTTGAATTCTTTTTACATTTTTTCATTAAAACAGATTCTAATTGATTGTTTTCCTCGGGAAACTTGGAGCGAAAGCCCTCCATTGTCAAGAAAAGATCATTTGTAGTCACTCATGCTGAGAAAAGCCTTATTACTCGGTTTAAATGCTTTTATAATCCCATTATTGAATTTATTTAGAATTGTTTTTACATTTTTTGATTAAAACAGATTGTAATTGATTGTTTGCCTCGGGAAACATGGAGCGAAAGCCATCCATTGTCAATAAAAGATCATTTATAGTCACTCATTCCTAGAAAAGCCTTATTACTCGGTTTAAATGCCTTTATAATCCCATTATTGATTTTATTTTGAATTTTTTTTTACATTTTTTGATTAAAACATATTGTAATTGATTGTTTGCCTCGGGAAATATTGAGCGAAAGCCATCCATTGTCAAGAAAAGATCATTTATAGTCACTCATGCCTAGAAAAGCCTTATTACTCGGTTTAAATGCCTTTATAATCCCATTATTGAATTTATTTTGAATTGTTTTTACAATTTTTGATTAAAACAGATTGTAATTGATTGTTTGCCTCGGGAAACATGGAGCGAAAGCCATCCATTGTCAAGAAAAGATCATTTATAGTCACTCATGCCTAGAAAAGCCTTATTACTCGGTTTAAATGCCTTTATAATCCCATTATTGAATTTATTTTGAATTTTTTTTACATTTTTTGATTAAAACAGATTGTAATTGATTGTTTACCTCGGGAAACATGGAGTGAAAGCCATCCATAGTCAAGAAAAGTTCATTTATAGTCACTCATGCCTAGAAAAGCCTTATTACTCGGTTTAAATGCCTTTATAATCCCATTATTGAATTTGTTTTGAATTTTTTTTAAATTTTTTGATTAAAACATCTTGTAATTGATTGTTTGCCTCGGGAAACATGGAGTAAAACCCATCCATTGTCAAGAATAGATCATTTATAGTCACTTATGCCTAGAAAAGCCTTATTACTCGGTTTAAATGCTTTTATAATCCCATTATTGAAGTTATTTTGAATTGTTTTTACATTTTATGATTAAAACAGATTGTAATTGATTGTTTGCCTCGGGACATATGGAGCGAAAGCCATCCATTGTCAAGAAAAGATCATTTATAGCCACTCATGCCTGGAAAAGCCTTACTACTCGGTTTAAATGCCTTTATAATCCCATTATTGAATGTATTTTGAATTGTTTCTACATTTTTTGATTAAAACAGATTGTAATTGATTGTTTGCCTCGGGAAACATGGAGCGAAAACCATCCATTGTCAGGAAAAGATCATTTATAGTCACTCATGCCTAGAAAAGCCTTATTACTCGGTTTAAATGCCTTTATAATCCCATTATTGAATTTATTTTGAATTTTTTTTACATTTTTTGATTAAAACAGATTGTAATTGATTGTTTACCTCGGGAAACATGGAGTAAAACCCATCCATTGTCAAGAATAGATCATTTATAGTCACTTATTCCTAGAAAAGCCTTATTACTCGGTTTAAATGCTTTTATAATCCCATTATTGAAGTTATTTTGAATTGTTTTTACATTTTATGATTAAAACAGATTGTAATTGATTGTTTGCCTCGGGAAACATGGAGCGAAAGCCATCCATTGTCAAGAAAATATCATTTATAGTCCCTCATGCCTAGAAAAGCCTTATTACTCGGTTTAAATGCCTTTATAATCCCATTATTGAATTTATTTTGAATTGTTTTTACATTTTTTGATTAAAACAGATTGTAATTGATTGTTTGCCTCGGGACATATGGAGCGAAAGCCATCCATTGTCAAGAAAAGATCATTTATAGCCACTCATGCCTGAAAAAGCCTTACTACTCGGTTTAAATGCCTTTATAATCCCATTATTGAATGTATTTTGAATTGTTTTTACATTTTTTGATTAAAACAGATTGTAATTGATTGTTTGCCTCGGGAAACATGGAGCGAAAACCATCCATTGTCAGGAAAAGATCATTTGTAGTCACTCATGCCTAGAAAAGCCTTATTACTCGGTTTAAATGCCTTTATAATCCCATTATTGAATTTATTTTGAATTTTTTTTACATTTTTTGATTAAAACAGATTGTAATTGATTGTTTACCTCGGGAAACATGGAGTAAAACCCAGCCATTGTCAAGAATAGATCATTTATAGTCACTTATGCCTAGAAAAGCCTTATTACTCGGTTTAAATGCTTTTATAATCCCATTATTGAAGTTATTTTGAATTGTTTTTACATTTTATGATTAAAACAGATTGTAATTGATTGTTTGCCTCGGGAAACATGGAGCGAAAGCCATCCATTGTCAAGAAAATATCATTTATAGTCCCTCATGCCTAGAAAAGCCTTATTACTCGGTTTAAATGCCTTTATAATCCCATTATTGAATTTATTTTGAATTGTTTTTACATTTTTTGATTAAAACATATTGTAATTGATTGTTTGCCTCGGGAAACATGGAGCGAAAACCATCCATTGTCAGGAAAAGATCATTTATAGTCACTCATGCCTAGAAAAGCCTTATTACTCGGTTTAAATGCCTTTATAATCCCATTATTGAATTTATTTTGAATTTTTTTTACATTTTTTGATTAAAACAGATTGTAATTGATTGTTTACCTCGGGAAACATGGAGCGAAAGCCATCCATAGTCAAGAAAAGTTCATTTATAGTCACTTATGCCTAGCAAAGCCTTATTACTCGGTTTAAATGCCTTTATAATCCCATTATTGAATTTATTTTGAATTCTTTTTACATTTTTTCATTAAAACAGATTCTAATTGATTGTTTGCCTCGGGAAACTTGGAGCGAAAGCCCTCCATTGTCAAGAAAAGATCATTTGTAGTCACTCATGCTGAGAAAAGCCTTATTACTCGGTTTAAATGCTTTTATAATCCCATTATTGAATTTATTTTGAATTGTTTTTACATTTTTTGATTAAAACAGATTGTAATTGATTGTTTGCCTCGGGAAACATGGAGCGAAAGCCATCCATTGTCAAGAAAAGATCATTTATAGTCACTCATGCCTAGAAAAGCCTTATTACTCAGTTTAAATGCCTTTATAATCCCATTATTGAATTTATTTTGAATTTTTTTTACATTTTTTGATTAAAACATATATTGTAATTGATTGTTTGCCTCCGGAAATATGGAGCGAAAGCCATCCATTGTCATGAAAAGATCATTTATAGTCCCTCATGCCTAGAAAAGCCTTATTACTCGGTTTAAATGCCTTTATAATCCCATTATTGAATTTATTTTGAATTATTTTTACATTTTTGATTAAAACAGATTGTAATTGATTGTTTGCCTCGTGAAATATGGAGCGAAAGCCATCCATTGTCAAGAAAAGATCATTTATAGTCCCTCATGCCTAGAAAAGGCTTATTACTCGGTTTAAATGCCTTTATAATCCCATTATTGAATTTATTTTGAATTTTTTTTACATTTTTTGATTAAAACAGATTGTAATCGATTGTTTGCCTCGGGAAACTTGGAGCGAAAGCCACCCAGTGTCAAGAAAAGTTCATTTATAGTCACTTATGCCTAGCAAAGCCTTATTACTCGGTTTAAATGCCTTTATAATCCCATTATTGAATTTATTTTGAATTCTTTTTACATTTTTTCATTAAAACAGATTCTAATTGATTGTTTGCCTCGGGAAACTTGGAGCGAAAGCCCTCCATTGTCAAGAAAAGATCATTTGTAGTCACTCATGCTGAGAAAAGCCTTATTACTCGGTTTAAATGCTTTTATAATCCCATTATTGAATTTATTTAGAATTGTTTTTACATTTTTTGATTAAAACAGATTGTAATTGATTGTTTGCCTCGGGAAACATGGAGCGAAAGCCATCCATTGTCAATAAAAGATCATTTATAGTCACTCATTCCTAGAAAAGCCTTATTACTCGGTTTAAATGCCTTTATAATCCCATTATTGATTTTATTTTGAATTTTTTTTTACATTTTTTGATTAAAACATATTGTGATTGATTGTTTGCCTCGGGAAATATTGAGCGAAAGCCATCCATTGTCAAGAAAAGATCATTTATAGTCACTCATGCCTAGAAAAGCCTTATTACTCGGTTTAAATGCCTTTATAATCCCATTATTGAATTTATTTTGAATTGTTTTTACATTTTTTGATTAAAACAGATTGTAATTGATTGTTTGCCTCGGGACATATGGAGCGAAAGCCATCCATTGTCAAGAAAAGATCATTTATAGCCACTCATGCCTGGAAAAGCCTTACTACTCGGTTTAAATGCCTTTATAATCCCATTATTGAATGTATTTTGAATTGTTTTTACATTTTTTGATTAAAACAGATTGTAATTGATTGTTTGCCTCGGGAAACATGGAGCGAAAGCCATCCATTGTCAAGAATAGATCATTTATAGTCACTCATGCCTAGAAAAGCCTTATTACTCGGTTTAAATGCCTTTATAATCCCATTATTGAATTTATTTTGAATTGTTTTTACATTTTTTGATTAAAACAGATTGTAATTGATTGTTTGCCTTGGGACATATGGAGCGAAAGCCATCCATTGTCAAGAAAAGATCATTTATAGCCACTCATGCCTGGAAAAGCCTTACTACTCGGTTTAAATGCCTTTATAATCCCATTATTGAAAGTATTTTGAATTGTTTTTACATTTTTTGATTAAAACAGATTGTAATTGATTGTTTGCCTCGGGAAACATGGAGCGAAAACCATCCATTGTCAGGAAAAGATCATTTATAGTCACTCATGCCTAGAAAAGCCTTATTACTCGGTTTAAATGCCTTTATAATCCCATTATTGAATTTATTTTGAATTTTTTTTACATTTTTTGATTAAAACAGATTGTAATTGATTGTTTACCTCGGGAAACATGGAGTAAAACCCATCCATTGTCAAGAATAGATCATTTATAGTCACTTATGCCTAGAAAAGCCTTATTACTCGGTTTAAATGCTTTTATAATCCCATTATTGAAGTTATTTTGAATTGTTTTTACATTTTATGATTAAAACAGATTGTAATTGATTGTTTGCCTCGGGAAACATGGAGCGAAAGCCATCCATTGTCAAGAAAATATCATTTATAGTCCCTCATGCCTAGAAAAGCCTTATTACTCGGTTTAAATGCCTTTATAATCCCATTATTGAATTTATTTTGAATTGTTTTTACATTTTTTGATTAAAACAGATTGTAATTGATTGTTTGCCTCGGGACATATGGAGCGAAAGCCATCCATTGTCAAGAAAAGATCATTTATAGCCACTCATGCCTGGAAAAGCCTTACTACTCGGTTTAAATGCCTTTATAATCCCATTATTGAATGTATTTTGAATTGTTTTTACATTTTTTGATTAAAACAGATTGTAATTGATTGTTTGCCTCGGGAAACATGGAGCGAAAACCATCCATTGTCAGGAAAAGATCATTTATAGTCACTCATGCCTAGAAAAGCCTTATTACTCGGTTTAAATGCCTTTATAATCCCATTATTGAATTTATTTTGAATTTTTTTTACATTTTTTGATTAAAACAGATTGTAATTGATTGTTTACCTCGGGAAACATGGAGCGAAAGCCATCCATAGTCAAGAAAAGTTCATTTATAGTCACTTATGCCTAGCAAAGCCTTATTACTCGGTTTAAATGCCTTTATAATCCCATTATGGAATTTATTTTGAATTTTTTTTACATTTTTTGATTAAAACATATTGTAATTGATTGTTTGCCTCAGGAAACTTGGAGCGAAAGCCACCCATTGTCAAGAAAAGTTCATTTATAGTCACTTATGCCTAGCAAAGCCTTATTACTCAGTTTAAATGCCTTTATAATCCCATTATTGAATTTATTTTGAATTCTTTTTACATTTTTTCATTAAAACAGATTCTAATTGATTGTTTGCCTCGGGAAACTTGGAGCGAAAGCCCTCCATTGTCAAGAAAAGATCATTTGTAGTCACTCATGTTGAGAAAAGCCTTATTACTCGGTTTAAATGCTTTTATAATCCCATTATTGAATTTATTTTGAATTGTTTTTACATTTTTTGATTAAAACAGATTGTAATTGATTGTTTGCCTCGGGAAACATGGAGCGAAAGCCATCCATTGTCAAGAAAAGATCATTTATAGTCACTCATGCCTAGAAAAGCCTTATTACTCAGTTTAAATGCCTTTATAATCCCATTATTGAATTTATTTTGAATTTTTTTTACATTTTTTGATTAAAACATATATTGTAATTGATTGTTTGCCTCCGGAAATATTGAGCGAAAGCCATCCATTGTCATGAAAAGATCATTTATAGTCCCTCATGCCTAGAAAAGCCTTATTACTCGGTTTAAATGCCTTTATAATCCCATTATTGAATTTATTTTGAATTGTTTTTACATTTTTGTTTAAAACAGATTGTAATTGATTGTTTGCCTCGTGAAATATGGAGCGAAAGCCATCCATTGTCAAGAAAAGATCATTTATAGTCCCTCATGCCTAGAAAAGGCTTATTACTCGGTTTAAATGCCTTTATAATCCCATTATTGAATTTATTTAGAATTGTTTTTACATTTTTTGATTAAAACAGATTGTAATCGATTGTTTGCCTCGGGAAACTTGGAGCGAAAGCTACCCATTGTCAAGAAAAGTTCATTTATAGTCACTTATGCCTAGCAAAGCCTTATTACTCGGTTTAAATGCCTTTATAATCCCATTATTGAATTTATTTTGAATTCTTTTTACATTTTTTCATTAAAACAGATTCTAATTGATTGTTTTCCTCGGGAAACTTGGAGCGAAAGCCCTCCATTGTCAAGAAAAGATCATTTGTAGTCACTCATGCTGAGAAAAGCCTTATTACTCGGTTTAAATGCTTTTATAATCCCATTATTGAATTTATTTAGAATTGTTTTTACATTTTTTGATTAAAACAGATTGTAATTGATTGTTTGCCTCGGGAAACATGGAGCGAAAGCCATCCATTGTCAATAAAAGATCATTTATAGTCACTCATTCCTAGAAAAGCCTTATTACTCGGTTTAAATGCCTTTATAATCCCATTATTGATTTTATTTTGAATTTTTTTTTACATTTTTTGATTAAAACATATTGTAATTGATTGTTTGCCTCGGGAAATATTGAGCGAAAGCCATCCATTGTCAAGAAAAGATCATTTATAGTCACTCATGCCTAGAAAAGCCTTATTACTCGGTTTAAATGCCTTTATAATCCCATTATTGAATTTATTTTGAATTGTTTTTACAATTTTTGATTAAAATAGATTGTAATTGATTGTTTGCCTCGGGAAACATGGAGCGAAAGCCATCCATTGTCAAGAAAAGATCATTTATAGTCACTCATGCCTAGAAAAGCCTTATTACTCGGTTTAAATGCCTTTATAATCCCATTATTGAATTTATTTTGAATTTTTTTTACATTTTCTGATTAAAACAGATTGTAATTGATTGTTTACCTCGGGAAACATGGAGTGAAAGCCATCCATAGTCAAGAAAAGTTCATTTATAGTCACTCATGCCTAGAAAAGCCTTATTACTCGGTTTAAATGCCTTTATAATCCCATTATTGAATTTGTTTTGAATTTTTTTTAAATTTTTTGATTAAAACATCTTGTAATTGATTGTTTGCCTCGGGAAACATGGAGTAAAACCCATCCATTGTCAAGAATAGATCATTTATAGTCACTTATGCCTAGAAAAGCCTTATTACTCGGTTTAAATGCTTTTATAATCCCATTATTGAAGTTATTTTGAATTATTTTTACATTTTATGATTAAAACAGATTGTAATTGATTGTTTGCCTCGGGAAACATGGAGCGAAAGCCATCCATTGTCAAGAAAATATCATTTATAGTCCCTCATGCCTAGAAAAGCCTTATTACTCGGTTTAAATGCCTTTATTATCCCATTATTGAATTTATTTTGAATTTTTTTTACATTTTTTGATTAAAACATATATTGTAATTGATTGTTTGCCTCCGGAAATATGGAGCGAAAGCCATCCATTGTCATGAAAAGATCATTTATAGTCCCTCATGCCTAGAAAAGCCTTATTACTCGGTTTAAATGCCTTTATAATCCCATTATTGAATTTATTTTGAATTGTTTTTACATTTTTGTTTAAAACAGATTGTAATTGATTGTTTGCCTCGTGAAATATGGAGCGAAAGCCATCCATTGTCAAGAAAAGATCATTTATAGTCCCTCATGCCTAGAAAAGGCTTATTACTCGGTTTAAATGCCTTTATAATCGCATTATTGAATTTATTTAGAATTGTTTTTACATTTTGTGATTAAAACAGATTGTAATCGATTGTTTGCCTCGGGAAACTTGGAGCGAAAGCTACCCATTGTCAAGAAAAGTTCATTTATAGTCACTTATGCCTAGCAAAGCCTTATTACTCGGTTTAAATGCCTTTATAATCCCATTATTGAATTTATTTTGAATTCTTTTTACATTTTTTCATTAAAACAGATTCTAATTGATTGTTTTCCTCGGGAAACTTGGAGCGATAGCCCTCCATTGTCAAGAAAAGATCATTTGTAGTCACTCATGCTGAGAAAAGCCTTATTACTCGGTTTAAATGCTTTTATAATCCCATTATTGAATTTATTTAGAATTGTTTTTACATTTTTTGATTAAAACAGATTGTAATTGATTGTTTGCCTCGGGAAACATGGAGCGAAAGCCATCCATTGTCAATAAAAGATCATTTATAGTCACTCATTCCTAGAAAAGCCTTATTACTCGGTTTAAATGCCTTTATAATCCCATTATTGATTTTATTTTGAATTTTTTTTTACATTTTTTGATTAAAACATATTGTAATTGATTGTTTGCCTCGGGAAATATTGAGCGAAAGCCATCCATTGTCAAGAAAAGATCATTTATAGTCACTCATGCCTAGAAAAGCCTTATTACTCGGTTTAAATGCCTTTATAATCCCATTATTGAATTTATTTTGAATTGTTTTTACAATTTTTGATTAAAACAGATTGTAATTGATTGTTTGCCTCGGGAAACATGGAGCAAAAGCCATCCATTGTCAAGAAAAGATCATTTATAGTCACTCATGCCTAGAAAAGCCTTATTACTCGGTTTAAATGCCTTTATAATCCCATTATTGAATTTATTTTGAATTTTTTTTACATTTTTTGATTAAAACAGATTGTAATTGATTGTTTGCCTCGGGAAACATGGAGCGAAAGCCATCCATTGTCAAGAAAATATCATTTATAGTCACTCATGCCTAGAAAAGCCTTATTACTCGGTTTAAATGCCTTTATAATCCCATTATTGAATTTATTTTGAATTGTTTTTACATTTTTTCATTAAAACAGATTCTAATTGATTGTTTGCCTCGGGAAACATGGAGCAAAAGCCATCCATTGTCAAGAAAAGATCATTTATAGTCACTCATGCCTAGAAAAGCCTTATTACTCGGTTTAAATGCCTTTATAATCCCATTATTGAATTTATTTTGAATTTTTTTTACATTTTTTGATTAAAACAGATTGTAATTGATTGTTTGCCTCGGGAAACATGGAGCGAAAGCCATCCATTGTCAAGAAAAGATCATTTATAGTCACTCATTCCTAGAAAAGCCTTATTACTCGGTTTAAATGCTTTTATAATCCCATTATTGAATTTATTCTGAATTTTTTTTACATTTTTTGATTAAAACAGATTGTAATTGATTGTTTACCTCGGGAAACATGGAGCGAAAGCCATCCATAGTCAAGAAAAGTTCATTTATAGTCACTTATGCCTAGCAAAGCCTTATTACTCGGTTTAAATGCCTTTATAATCCCATTATTGAATTTATTTTGAATTCTTTTTACATTTTTTCATTAAAACAGATTCTAATTGATTGTTTGCCTCGGGAAACTTGGAGCGAAAGCCCTCCATTGTCAAGAAAAGATCATTTGTAGTCACTCATGCTGAGAAAAGCCTTATTACTCGGTTTAAATGCTTTTATAATCCCATTATTGAATTTATTTTGAATTGTTTTTACATTTTTTGATTAAAACAGATTGTAATTGATTGTTTGCCTCGGGAAACATGGAGCGAAAGCCATCCATTGTCAAGAAAAGATCATTTATAGTCACTCATGCCTAGAAAAGCCTTATTACTCAGTTTAAATGCCTTTATAATCCCATTATTGAATTTATTTTGAATTTTTTTTACATTTTTTGATTAAAACATATATTGTAATTGATTGTTTGCCTCCGGAAATATGGAGCGAAAGCCATCCATTGTCATGAAAAGATCATTTATAGTCCCTCATGCCTAGAAAAGCCTTATTACTCGGTTTAAATGCCTTTATAATCCCATTATTGAAGTTATTTTGAATTGTTTTTACATTTTATGATTAAAACAGATTGTAATTGATTGTTTGCCTCGGGAAACATGGAGCGAAAGCCATCCATTGTCAAGAAAATATCATTTATAGTCACTCATGCCTAGAAAAGCCTTATTACTCGGTTTAAATGCCTTTATAATCCCATTATTGATTTTATTTTGAATTTTTTTTTACATTTTTTGATTAAAACATATTGTAATTGATTGTTTGCCTCGGGAAATATTGAGCGAAAGCCATCCATTGTCAAGAAAAGATCATTTATAGTCACTCATGCCTAGAAAAGCCTTATTACTCGGTTTAAATGCCTTTATAATCCCATTATTGAATTTATTTTGAATTGTTTTTACATTTTTTGATTAAAACAGATTGTAATTGATTGTTTGCCTCGGGACATATGGAGCGAAAGCCATCCATTGTCAAGAAAAGATCATTTATAGCCACTCATGCCTGGAAAAGCCTTACTACTCGGTTTAAATGCCTTTATAATCCCATTATTGAATTTATTTTGAATTGTTTTTACATTTTTTGATTAAAACAGATTGTAATTGATTGTTTGCCTCGGGACATATGGAGCGAAAGCCATCCATTGTCAAGAAAAGATCATTTATAGCCACTCATGCCTGGAAAAGCCTTACTACTCGGTTTAAATGCCTTTATAATCCCATTATTGAATGTATTTTGAATTGTTTTTACATTTTTTGATTAAAACAGATTGTAATTGATTGTTTGCCTCGGGAAACATGGAGCGAAAACCATCCATTGTCAGGAAAAGATCATTTATAGTCACTCATGCCTAGAAAAGCCTTATTACTCGGTTTAAATGCCTTTATAATCCCATTATTGAATTTATTTTGAATTTTTTTTACATTTTTTGATTAAAACAGATTGTAATTGATTGTTTACCTCGGGAAACATGGAGCGAAAGCCATCCATAGTCAAGAAAAGTTCATTTATAGTCACTTATACCTAGCAAAGCCTTATTACTCGGTTTAAATGCCTTTATAATCCCATTATGGAATTTATTTTGAATTTTTTTTACATTTTTTGATTAAAACATATTGTAATTGATTGTTTGCCTCAGGAAACTTGGAGCGAAAGCCACCCATTGTCAAGAAAAGTTCATTTATAGTCACTTATGCCTAGCAAAGCCTTATTACTCGGTTTAAATGCCTTTATAATCCCATTATTGAATTTATTTTGAATTCTTTTTACATTTTTTCATTAAAACAGATTCTAATTGATTGTTTGCCTCGGGAAACTTGGAGCGAAAGCCCTCCATTGTCAAGAAAAGATCATTTGTAGTCACTCATGCTGAGAAAAGCCTTATTACTCGGTTTAAATGCTTTTATAATCCCATTATTGAATTTATTTTGAATTGTTTTTACATTTTTTGATTAAAACAGATTGTAATTGATTGTTTGCCTCGGGAAACATGGAGCGAAAGCCATCCATTGTCAAGAAAAGATCATTTATAGTCACTCATGCCTAGAAAAGCCTTATTACTCAGTTTAAATGCCTTTATAATCCCATTATTGAATTTATTTTGAATTTTTTTTACATTTTTTGATTAAAACATATATTGTAATTGATTGTTTGCCTCCGGAAATATGGAGCGAAAGCCATCCATTGTCATGAAAAGTTCATTTATAGTCCCTCATGCCTAGAAAAGCCTTATTACTCGGTTTAAATGCCTTTATAATCCCATTATTGAATTTATTTTGAATTGTTTTTACATTTTTTGATTAAAACAGATTGTAATTGATTGTTTGCCTCGGGAAACTTGGAGCGAAAGCCCTCCATTGTCAAGAAAAGATCATTTGTAGTCACTCATGCTGAGAAAAGCCTTATTACTCGGTTTAAATGCTTTTATAATCCCATTATTGAATTTATTCTGAATTGTTTTTACATTTTTTGATTAAAACAGATTGTAATTGATTGTTTACCTCGGGAAACATGGAGCGAAAGCCATCCATAGTCAAGAAAAGTTCATTTATAGTCACTTATGCCTAGCAAAGCCTTATTACTCGGTTTAAATACCTTTATAATCCCATTATGGAATTTATTTTGAATTCTTTTTACATTTTTTGATTAAAACATATTGTAATTGATTGTTTGCCTCGGGAAACTTGGAACGAAAGCCACCCATTGTCAAGAAAAGTTCATTTATAGTCACTTATGCCTAGCAAAGCCTTATTACTCGGTTTAAATGCCTTTATAATCCCATTATTGAATTTATTTTGAATTCTTTTTACATTTTTTCATTAAAACAGATTCTAATTGATTGTTTGCCTCGGGAAACTTGGAGCGAAAGCCCTCCATTGTCAAGAAAAGATCATTTGTAGTCACTCATGCTGAGAAAAGCCTTATTACTCGGTTTAAATGCTTTTATAATCCCATTATTGAATTTATTTTGAATTGTTTTTACATTTTTTGATTAAAACAGATTGTAATTGATTGTTTGCCTCGGGAAACATGGAGCGAAAGCCATCCATTGTCAATAAAAGATCATTTATAGTCACTCATTCCTAGAAAAGCCTTATTACTCGGTTTAAATGCCTTTATAATCCCATTATTGATTTTATTTTGAATTTTTTTTTACATTTTTTGATTAAAACATATTGTAATTGATTGTTTGCCTCGGGAAATATTGAGCGAAAGCCATCCATTGTCAAGAAAAGATCATTTATAGTCACTCATGCCTAGAAAAGCTTTATTACTCGGTTTAAATGCCTTTATAATCCCATTATTGAATTTATTTTGAATTGTTTTTACATTTTTTGATTAAAACAGATTGTAATTGATTGTTTGCCTCGGGAAACATGGAGCGAAAGCCATCCATTGTCAAGAAAAGATCATTTATAGTCACTCATGCCTAGAAAAGCCTTATTACTCGGTTTAAATGCCTTTATAATCCCATTATTGAATTTATTTTGAATTGTTTTTACATTTTTTGATTAAAACATATTGTAATTGATTGTTTGCCTCGGGAAACATGGAGCGAAAGCCATCCATTGCCAAGAAAAGATCATTTATAGTCACTCATTCCTAGAAAAGCCTTATTACTCGGTTTAAATGCCTTTATATTCCCATTATTGATTTTATTTTGAATTTTTTTTTACATTTTTTGATTAAAACATATTGTAATTGATTGTTTGCCTCGGGAAATATTGAGCGAAAGCCATCCATTGTCAAGAAAAGATCATTTATAGTCACTCATGCCTAGAAAAGCCTTATTACTCGGTTTAAATGCCTTTATAATCCCATTATTGAATTTATTTCTAATTGTTTTTACATTTTTTGATTAAAACAGATTGTAATTGATTGTTTGCCTCGGGAAACATGGAGCGAAAGCCATCCATTGTCAAGAAAAGATCATTTATAGTCACTCATGCCTAGAAAAGCCTTATTACTCGGTTTAAATGCCTTTATAATCCCATTATTGAATTTATTTTGAATTGTTTTTACATTTTTTGATTAAAACATATTGTAATTGATTGTTTGCCTCGGGAAACATGGAGCGAAAGCCATCCATTGTCAAGAAAAGATCATTTATAGTCCCTCATGCCTAGAAAAGCCTTATTACTCGGTTTAAATGCCTTTATAATCCCATTATTGATTTTATTTTGAATTTTTTTTTACATTTTTTGATTAAAACATATTGTAATTGATTGTTTGCCTCGGGAAATATTGAGCGAAAGCCATCCATTGTCAAGAAAAGATCATTTATAGTCACTCATGCCTAGAAAAGCCTTATTACTCGGTTTAAATGCCTTTATAATCCCATTATTGAATTTATTTTGAATTGTTTTTACATTTTTTGATTAAAACAGATTGTAATTGATTGTTTGCCTCGGGACATATGGAGCGAAAGCCATCCATTGTCAAGAAAAGATCATTTATAGCCACTCATGCCTGGAAAAGCCTTACTACTCGGTTTAAATGCCTTTATAATCCCATTATTGAATTTATTTTGAATTGTTTTTACATTTTTTGATTAAAACAGATTGTAATTGATTGTTTGCCTCGGGACATATGGAGCGAAAGCCATCCATTGTCAAGAAAAGATCATTTATAGCCACTCATGCCTGGAAAAGCCTTACTACTCGGTTTAAATGCCTTTATAATCCCATTATTGAATGTATTTTGAATTGTTTTTACATTTTTTGATTAAAACAGATTGTAATTGATTGTTTGCCTCGGGAAACATGGAGCGAAAACCATCCATTGTCAGGAAAAGATCATTTATAGTCACTCATGCCTAGAAAAGCCTTATTACTCGGTTTAAATGCCTTTATAATCCCATTATTGAATTTATTTTGAATTTTTTTTACATTTT
Source organism: Theobroma cacao (assembly GCF_053813885.1). Classification (NCBI taxonomy): domain Eukaryota; kingdom Viridiplantae; phylum Streptophyta; class Magnoliopsida; order Malvales; family Malvaceae; genus Theobroma; species Theobroma cacao. The sequence goes on along the minus strand of NC_142645.1, from coordinate 25,856,617 downwards.
TTGATTAAAACAGATTGTAATTGATTGTTTACCTCGGGAAACATGGAGCGAAAGCCATCCATAGTCAAGAAAAGTTCATTTATAGTCACTTATACCTAGCAAAGCCTTATTACTCGGTTTAAATGCCTTTATAATCCCATTATGGAATTTATTTTGAATTTTTTTTACATTTTTTGATTAAAACATATTGTAATTGATTGTTTGCCTCAGGAAACTTGGAGCGAAAGCCACCCATTGTCAAGAAAAGTTCATTTATAGTCACTTATGCCTAGCAAAGCCTTATTACTCGGTTTAAATGCCTTTATAATCCCATTATTGAATTTATTTTGAATTCTTTTTACATTTTTTCATTAAAACAGATTCTAATTGATTGTTTGCCTCGGGAAACTTGGAGCGAAAGCCCTCCATTGTCAAGAAAAGATCATTTGTAGTCACTCATGCTGAGAAAAGCCTTATTACTCGGTTTAAATGCTTTTATAATCCCATTATTGAATTTATTTTGAATTGTTTTTACATTTTTTGTTTAAAACAGATTGTAATTGATTGTTTGCCTCGGGAAACATGGAGCGAAAGCCATCCATTGTCAAGAAAAGATCATTTATAGTCACTCATGCCTAGAAAAGCCTTATTACTCAGTTTAAATGCCTTTATAATCCCATTATTGAATTTATTTTGAATTTTTTTTACATTTTTTGATTAAAACATATATTGTAATTGATTGTTTGCCTCCGGAAATATGGAGCGAAAGCCATCCATTGTCATGAAAAGTTCATTTATAGTCCCTCATGCCTAGAAAAGCCTTATTACTCGGTTTAAATGCCTTTATAATCCCATTATTGAATTTATTTTGAATTGTTTTTACATTTTTTGATTAAAACAGATTGTAATTGATTGTTTGCCTCGGGAAACTTGGAGCGAAAGCCCTCCATTGTCAAGAAAAGATCATTTGTAGTCACTCATGCTGAGAAAAGCCTTATTACTCGGTTTAAATGCTTTTATAATCCCATTATTGAATTTATTCTGAATTGTTTTTACATTTTTTGATTAAAACAGATTGTAATTGATTGTTTACCTCGGGAAACATGGAGCGAAAGCCATCCATAGTCAAGAAAAGTTCATTTATAGTCACTTATGCCTAGCAAAGCCTTATTACTCGGTTTAAATACCTTTATAATCCCATTATGGAATTTATTTTGAATTCTTTTTACATTTTTTGATTAAAACATATTGTAATTGATTGTTTGCCTCGGGAAACTTGGAACGAAAGCCACCCATTGTCAAGAAAAGTTCATTTATAGTCACTTATGCCTAGCAAAGCCTTATTACTCGGTTTAAATGCCTTTATAATCCCATTATTGAATTTATTTTGAATTCTTTTTACATTTTTTCATTAAAACAGATTCTAATTGATTGTTTGCCTCGGGAAACTTGGAGCGAAAGCCCTCCATTGTCAAGAAAAGATCATTTGTAGTCACTCATGCTGAGAAAAGCCTTATTACTCGGTTTAAATGCTTTTATAATCCCATTATTGAATTTATTTTGAATTGTTTTTACATTTTTTGATTAAAACAGATTGTAATTGATTGTTTGCCTCGGGAAACATGGAGCGAAAGCCATCCATTGTCAATAAAAGATCATTTATAGTCACTCATTCCTAGAAAAGCCTTATTACTCGGTTTAAATGCCTTTATAATCCCATTATTGATTTTATTTTGAATTTTTTTTTACATTTTTTGATTAAAACATATTGTAATTGATTGTTTGCCTCGGGAAATATTGAGCGAAAGCCATCCATTGTCAAGAAAAGATCATTTATAGTCACTCATGCCTAGAAAAGCTTTATTACTCGGTTTAAATGCCTTTATAATCCCATTATTGAATTTATTTTGAATTGTTTTTACATTTTTTGATTAAAACAGATTGTAATTGATTGTTTGCCTCGGGAAACATGGAGCGAAAGCCATCCATTGTCAAGAAAAGATCATTTATAGTCACTCATGCCTAGAAAAGCCTTATTACTCGGTTTAAATGCCTTTATAATCCCATTATTGAATTTATTTTGAATTGTTTTTACATTTTTTGATTAAAACATATTGTAATTGATTGTTTGCCTCGGGAAACATGGAGCGAAAGCCATCCATTGCCAAGAAAAGATCATTTATAGTCACTCATTCCTAGAAAAGCCTTATTACTCGGTTTAAATGCCTTTATATTCCCATTATTGATTTTATTTTGAATTTTTTTTTACATTTTTTGATTAAAACATATTGTAATTGATTGTTTGCCTCGGGAAATATTGAGCGAAAGCCATCCATTGTCAAGAAAAGATCATTTATAGTCACTCATGCCTAGAAAAGCCTTATTACTCGGTTTAAATGCCTTTATAATCCCATTATTGAATTTATTTTGAATTGTTTTTACATTTTTTGATTAAAACAGATTGTAATTGATTGTTTGCCTCGGGAAACATGGAGCGAAAGCCATCCATTGTCAAGAAAAGATCATTTATAGTCACTCATGCCTAGAAAAGCCTTATTACTCGGTTTAAATGCCTTTATAATCCCATTATTGAATTTATTTTGAATTGTTTTTACATTTTTTGATTAAAACATATTGTAATTGATTGTTTGCCTCGGGAAACATGGAGCGAAAGCCATCCATTGTCAAGAAAAGATCATTTATAGTCCCTCATGCCTAGAAAAGCCTTATTACTCGGTTTAAATGCCTTTATAATCCCATTATTGAATTTATTTTGAATTGTTTTTACATTTTTTGATTAAAACAGATTGTAATTGATTGTTTGCCTCGGGAAACTTGGAGCGAAAGCCCTCCACTGTCAAGAAAAGATCATTTGTAGTCACTCATGCTGAGAAAAGCCTTATTACTCGGTTTAAATGCTTTTATAATCCCATTATTGAATTTATTCTGAATTGTTTTTACATTTTTTGATTAAAACAGATTGTAATTGATTGTTTACCTCGGGAAACATGGAGCGAAAGCCATCCATAGTCAAGAAAAGTTCATTTATAGTCACTTATGCCTAGCAAAGCCTTATTACTCGGTTTAAATGCCTTTATAATCCCATTATGGAATTTATTTTGAATTCTTTTTACATTTTTTGATTAAAACATATTGTAATTGATTGTTTGCCTCGGGAAACTTGGAACGAAAGCCACCCATTGTCAAGAAAAGTTCATTTATAGTCACTTATGCCTAGCAAAGCCTTATTACTCGGTTTAAATGCCTTTATAATCCCATTATTGAATTTATTTTGAATTCTTTTTACATTTTTTCATTAAAACAGATTCTAATTGATTGTTTGCCTCGGGAAACTTGGAGCGAAAGCCCTCCATTGTCAAGAAAAGATCAGTTGTAGTCACTCATGCTGAGAAAAGCCTTATTACTCGGTTTAAATGCTTTTATAATCCCATTATTGAATTTATTTTGAATTGTTTTTACATTTTTTGATTAAAACAGATTGTAATTGATTGTTTGCCTCGGGAAACATGGAGCGAAAGCCATCCATTGTCAATAAAAGATCATTTATAGTCACTCATTCCTAGAAAAGCCTTATTACTCGGTTTAAATGCCTTTATAATCCCATTATTGATTTTATTTTGAATTTTTTTTTACATTTTTTGATTAAAACATATTGTAATTGATTGTTTGCCTCGGGAAATATTGAGCGAAAGCCATCCATTGTCAAGAAAAGATCATTTATAGTCACTCATGCCTAGAAAAGCCTTATTACTCGGTTTAAATGCCTTTATAATCCCATTATTGAATTTATTTTGAATTGTTTTTACATTTTTTGATTAAAACAGATTGTAATTGATTGTTTGCCTCGGGAAACATGGAGCGAAAGCCATCCATAGTCAAGAAAAGATCATTTATAGTCACTCATGCCTAGAAAAGCCTTATTACTCGGTTTAAATGCCTTTATAATCCCATTATTGAATTTATTTTGAATTGTTTTTACATTTTTTGATTAAAACATATTGTAATTGATTGTTTGCCTCGGGAAACATGGAGCGAAAGCCATCCATTGTCAAGAAAAGATCATTTATAGTCACTCATTCCTAGAAAAGCCTTATTACTCGGTTTAAATGCCTTTATATTCCCATTATTGATTTTATTTTGAATTTTTTTTTACATTTTTTGATTAAAACATATTGTAATTGATTGTTTGCCTCGGGAAATATTGAGCGAAAGCCATCCATTGTCAAGAAAAGATCATTTATAGTCACTCATGCCTAGAAAAGCCTTATTACTCGGTTTAAATGCCTTTATAATCCCATTATTGAATTTATTTTGAATTGTTTTTACATTTTTTGATTAAAACAGATTGTAATTGATTGTTTGCCTTGGGAAACATGGAGCGAAAGCCATCCATTGTCAAGAAAAGATCATTTATAGTCACTCATGCCTAGAAAAGCCTTATTACTCGGTTTAAATGCCTTTATAATCCCATTATTGAATTTATTTTGAATTGTTTTTACATTTTTTGATTAAAACATATTGTAATTGATTGTTTGCCTCGGGAAACATGGAGCGAAAGCCATCCATTGTCAAGAAAAGATCATTTATAGTCACTCATTCCTAGAAAAGCCTTATTACTCGGTTTAAATGCCTTTATATTCCCATTATTGATTTTATTTTGAATTTTTTTTTACATTTTTTGATTAAAACATATTGTAATTGATTGTTTGCCTCGGGAAATATTGAGCGAAAGCCATCCATTGTCAAGAAAAGATCATTTATAGTCACTCATGCCTCGAAAAGCCTTATTACTCGGTTTAAATGCCTTTATAATCCCATTATTGATTTTATTTTGAATTGTTTTTACATTTTTTGATTAAAACAGATTGTAATTGATTGTTTGCCTCGGGAAACATGGAGCGAAAGCCATCCATTGTCAAGAAAAGATCATTTATAGTCACTCATGCCTAGAAAAGCCTTATTACTCGGTTTAAATGCCTTTATAATCCCATTATTGAATTTATTTTGAATTGTTTTTACATTTTTTGATTAAAACATATTGTAATTGATTGTTTGCCTCGGGAAACATGGAGCGAAAGCCATCCATTGTCAAGAAAAGATCATTTATAGTCACTCATTCCTAGAAAAGCCTTATTACTCGGTTTAAATGCCTTTATATTCCCATTATTGATTTTATTTTGAATTTTTTTTTACATTTTTTGATTAAAACATATTGTAATTGATTGTTTGCCTCGGGAAATATTGAGCGAAAGCCATCCATTGTCAAGAAAAGATCATTTATAGTCACTCATGCCTAGAAAAGCCTTATTACTCGGTTTAAATGCCTTTATAATCCCATTATTGATTTTATTTTGAATTGTTTTTACATTTTTTGATTAAAACAGATTGTAATTGATTGTTTGCCTCGGGAAACATGGAGCGAAAGCCATCCATTGTCAAGAAAAGATCATTTATAGTCACTCATGCCTAGAAAAGCCTTATTACTCGGTTTAAATGCCTTTATAATCCCATTATTGAATTTATTTTGAATTTTTTTTACATTTTTTGATTAAAACAGATTGTAATTGATTGTTTACCTCGGGAAACATGGAGTGAAAGCCATCCATAGTCAAGAAAAGTTCATTTATAGTCACTCATGCCTAGAAAAGCCTTATTACTCGGTTTAAATGCCTTTATAATCCCATTATTGAATTTGTTTTGAATTTTTTTTAAATTTTTTGATTAAAACATATTGTAATTGATTGTTTGCCTCGGGAAACATGGAGTAAAACCCATCCATTGTCAAGAATAGATCATTTATAGTCACTTATGCCTAGAAAAGCCTTATTACTCGGTTTAAATGCTTTTATAATCCCATTATTGAAGTTATTTTGAATTGTTTTTACATTTTATGATTAAAACATATTGTAATTGATTGTTTGCCTCGGGAAACATGGAGCGAAAGCCATCCATTGTCAAGAAAATATCATTTATAGTCCCTCATGCCTAGAAAAGCCTTATTACTCGGTTTAAATGCCTTTATAATCCCATTATTGAATTTATTTTGAATTGTTTTTACATTTTTTGATTAAAACAGATTGTAATTGATTGTTTGCCTCGGGAAACATGGAGCGAAAGCCATCCATTGTCAAGAAAAGATCATTTATAGTCACTCATGCCTAGAAAAGCCTTATTACTCAGTTTAAATGCCTTTATAATCCCATTATTGAATTTATTTTGAATTTTTTTTACATTTTTTGATTAAAACATATATTGTAATTGATTGTTTGCCTCCGGAAATATGGAGCGAAAGCCATCCATTGTCATGAAAAGATCATTTATAGTCCCTCATGCCTAGAAAAGCCTTATTACTCGGTTTAAATGCCTTTATAATCCCATTATTGATTTTATTTTGAATTGTTTTTACATTTTTTGATTAAAACAGATTGTAATTGATTGTTTGCCTCGGGAAACATGGAGCGAAAGCCATCCATTGTCAAGAAAAGATCATTTATAGTCACTCATGCCTAGAAAAGCCTTATTACTCGGTTTAAATGCCTTTATAATCCCATTATTGAATTTATTTTGAATTTATTTTACATTTTTTGATTAAAACAGATTGTAATTGATTGTTTGCATCGGGAAACATGGAGCAAAACCCATCCATTGTCAAGAATAGATCATTTATAGTCACTTATGCCTAGAAAAGCCTTATTACTCGGTTTAAATGCTTTTATAATCCCATTATTGAAGTTATTTTGAATTGTTTTTACATTTTATGATTAAAACAGATTGTAATTGATTGTTTGCCTCGGGAAACATGGAGCGAAAGCCATCCATTGTCAAGAAAATATCATTTATAGTCCCTCATGCCTAGAAAAGCCTTATTACTCGGTTTAAATGCCTTTATAATCCCATTGTTGAATTTATTTTGAATTGTTTTTACATTTTTTGATTAAAACAGATTGTAATTGATTGTTTGCCTCGGGACATATGGAGCGAAAGCCATCCATTGTCAAGAAAAGAGCATTTATAGCCACTCATGCTGGAAAAGCCTTACTACTCGGTTTAAATGCCTTTATAATCCCATTATTGAATGTATTTTGAATTGTTTTTACATTTTTTGATTAAAACATATTGTAATTGATTGTTTGCCTCGGGAAACATGGAGCGAAAACCATCCATTGTCAGGAAAAGATCATTTATAGTCACTCATGCCTAGAAAAGCCTTATTACTCGGTTTAAATGCCTTTATAATCCCATTATTGAATTTATTTTGAATTTTTTTTACATTTTTTGATTAAAACAGATTGTAATTGATTGTTTACCTCGGGAAACATGGAGCGAAAGCCATCCATAGTCAAGAAAAGTTCATTTATAGTCACTTATGCCTAGCAAAGCCTTATTACTCGGTTTAAATGCCTTTATAATCCCATTATGGAATTTATTTTGAATTTTTTTTACATTTTTTGATTAAAACATATTGTAATTGATTGTTTGCCTCAGGAAACTTGGAGCGAAAGCCACCCATTGTCAAGAAAAGTTCATTTATAGTCACTTATGCCTAGCAAAGCCTTATTACTCGGTTTAAATGCCTTTATAATCCCATTATTGAATTTATTTTGAATTCTTTTTACATTTTTTCATTAAAACAGATTCTAATTCATTGTTTGCCTCGGGAAACTTGGAGCGAAAGCCCTCCATTGTCAAGAAAAGATCATTTGTAGTCACTCATGCTGAGAAAAGCCTTATTACTCGGTTTAAATGCTTTTATAATCCCATTATTGAATTTATTTTGAATTGTTTTTACATTTTTTGATTAAAACAGATTGTAATTGATTGTTTGCCTCGGGAAACATGGAGCGAAAGCCATCCATTGTCAAGAAAAGATCATTTATAGTCACTCATGCCTAGAAAAGCCTTATTACTCAGTTTAAATGCCTTTATAATCCCATTATTGAATTTATTTTGAATTTTTTTTACATTTTTTGATTAAAACATATATTGTAATTGATTGTTTGCCTCCGGAAATATGGAGCGAAAGCCATCCATTGTCATGAAAAGATCATTTATAGTCCCTCATGCCTAGAAAAGCGTTATTACTCGGTTTAAATGCCTTTGTAATCCCATTATTGATTTTATTTTGAATTGTTTTTACATTTTTTGATTAAAACAGATTGTAATTGATTGTTTGCCTCGGGAAACATGGAGCGAAAGCCATCCATTGTCAAGAAAAGATCATTTATAGTCACTCATGCCTAGAAAAGCCTTATTACTCGGTTTAAATGCCTTTATAATCCCATTATTGAATTTATTTTGAATTGTTTTTACATTTTTTGATTAAAACAGATTGTAATTGATTGTTTGCATCGGGAAACATGGAGCAAAACCCATCCATTGTCAAGAATAGATCATTTATAGTCACTTATGCCTACAAAAGCCTTATTACTCGGTTTAAATTCCTTTATAATCCCATTATTGAATTTATTTTGAATTGTTTTTACATTTTTTGATTAAAACAGATTGTAATTGATTGTTTGCTTCGGGAAACATGGAGCGAAAGCCATCCATTGTCAAGAAAAGATCGTTTATAGTCACTCATGCCTAGAAAAGCCTTATTACTCGGTTTAAATGCCTTTATAATCCCATTATTGAATTTATTTTGAATTTTTTTTACATTTTTTGATTAAAACATATTGTAATTGATTGTTTGCCTCCGAAAATATGGAGCGAAAGCCATCCATTATCATGAAAAGATCATTTATAGTCCCTCATGCCTAGAAAAGCCTTATTACTCGGTTTAAATGCCTTTATAATCCCATTATTGAATTTATTTTGAATTGTTTTTAAATTTTTGATTAAAACAGATTGTAATTGATTGTTTGCCTCGTGAAATATGGAGCGAAAGCCATCCATTGTCAAGAAAAGATCATTTATAGTCCCTCATGCCTAGAAAAGGCTTATTACTCGGTTTAAATGCCTTTATAATCCCATTATTGAATTTATTTTGAATTTTTTTTACATTTTTTGATTAAAACATATATTGTAATTGATTGTTTGCCTCCGGAAATATGGAGCGAAAGCCATCCATTGTCATGAAAAGATCATTTATAGTCCCTCATGCCTAGAAAAGCGTTATTACTCGGTTTAAATGCCTTTGTAATCCCATTATTGATTTTATTTTGAATTGTTTTTACATTTTTTGATTAAAACAGATTGTAATTGATTGTTTGCCTCGGGAAACATGGAGCGAAAGCCATCCATTGTCAAGAAAAGATCATTTATAGTCACTCATGCCTAGAAAAGCCTTATTACTCGGTTTAAATGCCTTTATAATCCCATTATTGAATTTATTTTGAATTGTTTTTACATTTTTTGATTAAAACAGATTGTAATTGATTGTTTGCATCGGGAAACATGGAGCAAAACCCATCCATTGTCAAGAATAGATCATTTATAGTCACTTATGCCTACAAAAGCCTTATTACTCGGTTTAAATTCCTTTATAATCCCATTATTGAATTTATTTTGAATTGTTTTTACATTTTTTGATTAAAACAGATTGTAATTGATTGTTTGCTTCGGGAAACATGGAGCGAAAGCCATCCATTGTCAAGAAAAGATCGTTTATAGTCACTCATGCCTAGAAAAGCCTTATTACTCGGTTTAAATGCCTTTATAATCCCATTATTGAATTTATTTTGAATTTTTTCTACATTTTTTGATTAAAACATATTGTAATTGATTGTTTGCCTCCGAAAATATGGAGCGAAAGCCATCCATTGTCATGAAAAGATCATTTATAGTCCCTCATGCCTAGAAAAGCCTTATTACTCGGTTTAAATGCCTTTATAATCCCATTATTGAATTTATTTTGAATTGTTTTTACATTTTTGATTAAAACAGATTGTAATTGATTGTTTGCCTCGTGAAATATGGAGCGAAAGCCATCCATTGTCAAGAAAAGATCATTTATAGTCCCTCATGCCTAGAAAAGGCTTATTACTCGGTTTAAATGCCTTTATAATCCCATTATTGAATTTATTTTGAATTATTTTTACATTTTTTGATTAAAACAGATTGTAATTGATTGTTTGCCTCGGGAAATATGGAGCGAAAGCCATCCATTGTCAAGAAAAGATCATTTGTAGTCACTCATGCTGAGAAAAGCCTTATTACTCGGTTTAAATGCTTTTATAATCCCATTATTGAATTTATTTTGAATTGTTTTTACATTTTTTGATTAAAACAGATTCTAATTGATTGTTTGCCTCGGGAAACATGGAGCGAAAGCCATCCATTGTCAAGAAAAGATCATTTATAGTCACTCATGCCTAGAAAAGCCTTATTACTCAGTTTAAATGCCTTTATAATCCCATTATTGAATTTATTTTGAATTTTTTTTACATTTTTTGATTAAAACATATATTGTAATTGATTGTTTGCCTCCGGAAATATGGAGCGAAAGCCATCCATTGTCATGAAAAGATCATTTATAGTCCCTCATGCCTAGAAAAGCCTTATTACTCGGTTTAAATGCCTTTATAATCCCATTATTGAATTTATTTTGAATTGTTTTTACATTTTTTGATTAAAACAGATTGTAATTGATTGTTTGCCTCGGGAAACTTGGAGCGAAAGCCCTCCATTGTCAAGAAAAGATCATTTGTAGTCACTCATGCTGAGAAAAGCCTTATTACTCGGTTTAAATGCTTTTATAATCCCATTATTGAATTTATTCTGAATTGTTTTTACATTTTTTGATTAAAACAGATTGTAATTGATTGTTTACCTCGGGAAACATGGAGCGAAAGCCATCCATAGTCAAGAAAAGTTCATTTATAGTCACTTATGCCTAGCAAAGCCTTATTACTCGGTTTAAATGCCTTTATAATCCCATTATGGAATTTATTTTGAATTCTTTTTACATTTTTTGATTAAAACATATTGTAATGGATTGTTTGCCTCGGGAAACTTGGAACGAAAGCCACCCATTGTCAAGAAAAGTTCATTTATAGTCACTTATGCCTAGCAAAGCCTTATTACTCGGTTTAAATGCCTTTATAATCCCATTATTGAATTTATTTTGAATTCTTTTTACATTTTTTCATTAAAACAGATTCTAATTGATTGTTTGCCTCGGGAAACTTGGAGCGAAAGCCCTCCATTGTCAAGAAAATATCATTTGTAGTCACTCATGCTGAGAAAAGCCTTATTACTCGGTTTAAATGCTTTTATAATCCCATTATTGAATTTATTTTGAATTGTTTTTACATTTTTTGATTAAAACAGATTGTAATTGATTGTTTGCCTCGGGAAACATGGAGCGAAAGCCATCCATTGTCAAGAAAAGATCATTTATAGTCACTCATTCCTAGAAAAGCCTTATTACTCGGTTTAAATGCCTTTATATTCCCATTATTGATTTTATTTTGAATTTTTTTTACATTTTTTGATTAAAACATGTTGTAATTGATTGTTTGCCTCGGGAAATATTGAGCGAAAGCCATCCATTGTCAAGAAAAGATCATTTATAGTCACTCATGCCTAGAAAAGCCTTATTACTCGGTTTAAATGCCTTTATAATCCCATTATTGATTTTATTTTGAATTGTTTTTACATTTTTTGATTAAAACAGATTGTAATTGATTGTTTGCCTCGGGAAACATGGAGCGAAAGCCATCCATTGTCAAGAAAAGATCATTTATAGTCACTCATGCCTAGAAAAGCCTTATTACTCGGTTTAAATGCCTTTATAATCCCATTATTGAATTTATTTTGAATTTTTTTTACATTTTTTGATTAAAACAGATTGTAATTGATTGTTTACCTCGGGAAACATGGAGTGAAAGCCATCCATAGTCAAGAAAAGTTCATTTATAGTCACTCATGCCTAGAAAAGCCTTATTACTCGGTTTAAATGCCTTTATAATCCCATTATTGAATTTGTTTTGAATTTTTTTTAAATTTTTTGATTAAAACATATTGTAATTGATTGTTTGCCTCGGGAAACATGGAGTAAAACCCATCCACTGTCAAGAATAGATCATTTATAGTCACTTATGCCTACAAAAGCCTTATTACTCGGTTTAAATGCTTTTATAATCCCATTATTGAAGTTATTTTGAATTGTTTTTACATTTTATGATTAAAACAGATTGTAATTGATTGTTTGCCTCGGGAAACATGGAGCGAAAGCCATCCATTGTCAAGAAAATATCATTTATAGTCCCTCATGCCTAGAAAAGCCTTATTACTCGGTTTAAATGCCTTTATAATCCCATTATTGAATTTATTTTGAATTGTTTTTACATTTTTTGATTAAAACAGATTGTAATTGATTGTTTGCCTCGGGACATATGGAGCGAAAGCCATCCATTGTCAAGAAAAGATCATTTATAGCCACTCATACCTGGAAAAGCCTTATTACTCGGTTTAAATGCCTTTATAATCCCATTATTGAATGTATTTTGAATTGTTTTTACATTTTTTGATTAAAACAGATTGTAATTGATTGTTTGCCTCGGGAAACATGGAGCGAAAACCATCCATTGTCAGGAAAAGATCATTTATAGTCACTCATGCCTAGAAAAGCCTTATTACTCGGTTTAAATGCCTTTATAATCCCATTATTGAATTTATTTTGAATTTTTTTTACATTTTTTGATTAAAACAGATTGTAATTGATTGTTTACCTCGGGAAACATGGAGCGAAAGCCATCCATAGTCAAGAAAAGTTCATTTATAGTCACTTATGCCTAGAAAAGCCTTATTACTCGGTTTAAATGCCTTTATAATCCCATTATGGAATTTATTTTGAATTTTTTTTACATTTTTTGATTAAAACAGATTGTAATTGATTGTTTGCCTCGGGAAACATGGAGCGAAAGCCATCCATTGTCAAGAAAAGATCATTTATAGTCACTCATGCCTAGAAAAGCCTTATTACTCGGTTTAAATGCCTTTATAATCCCATTATTGAATTTATTTTGAATTTTTTTTACATTTTTTGATTAAAACATATTGTAATTGATTGTTTGCCTCCGGAAATATGGAGCGAAAGCCATCCATTGTCATGAAAAGATCATTTATAGTCCCTCATGCCTAGAAAAGCCTTATTACTCGATTTAAATGCCTTTATAATCCCATTATTGAATTTATTTTGAATTGTTTTTACATTTTTGATTAAAACAGATTGTAATTGATTGTTTGCCTCGTGAAATATGGAGCGAAAGCCATCCATTGTCAAGAAAAGATCATTTATAGTGCCTCATGCCTAGAAAAGGCTTATTACTCGGTTTAAATGCCTTTATAATCCCATTATTGAATTTATTTTGAATTTTTTTTAAATTTTTTGATTAAAACATATTGTAATTGATTGTTTGCCTCGGGAAACATGGAGTAAAACCCATCCATTGTCAAGAATAGATCATTTATAGTCACTTATGCCTAGAAAAGCCTTATTACTCGGTTTAAATGCTTTTATAATCCCATTATTGAAGTTATTTTGAATTGTTTTTACATTTTATGATTAAAACAGATTGTAATTGATTGTTTGCCTCGGGAAACATGGAGCGAAAGCCATCCATTCTCAAGAAAATATCATTTATAGTCCCTCATGCCTAGAAAAGCCTTATTACTCGGTTTAAATGCCTTTATAATCCCATTATGGAATTTAGTTTGAATTTTTTTTACATTTTTTGATTAAAACAGATTGTAATTGATTGTTTGCCTCGGGAAACATGGAGCGAAAGCCATCCATTGTCAAGAAAAGATCATTTATAGTCCCTCATGCCTAGAAAAGGCTTATTACTCGGTTTAAATGCCTTTATAATCCCATTATTGAATTTATTTTGAATTGTTTTTACATTTTTGATTAAAACAGATTGTAATTGATTGTTTGCCTCGTGAAATATGGAGCGAAAGCCATCCATTGTCAAGAAAAGATCATTTATAGTCCCTCATGCCTAGAAAAGGCTTATTACTCTGTTTAAATGCCTTTATAATCCCATTATTGAATTTATTTTGAATTTTTTTTAAATTTTTTGATTAAAACATATTGTAATTGATTGTTTGCCTCGGGAAACATGGAGTAAAACCCATCCATTGTCAAGAATAGATCATTTATAGTCACTTATGCCTAGCAAAGCCTTATTACTCGGTTTAAATGCCTTTATAATCCCATTATTGAATTTATTTTGAATTGTTTTTACATTTTTTGATTAAAACAGATTGTAATTGATTGTTTGCCTCGGGAAACATGGAGCGAAAGCCATCCATTGTCAAGAAAAGATCATTTATAGTCACTCATGCCTAGAAAAGCCTTATTACTCGGTTTAAATGCCTTTATAATCCCATTATTGAATTTATTTTGAATTGTTTTTACATTTTTTGATTAAAACAGATTGTAATTGATTGTTTGCCTCGGGAAACATGGAGCGAAAGCCATCCATTGTCAAGAAAAGATCATTTATAGTCACTCATGCCTAGAAAAGCCTTATTACTCGGTTTAAATGCCTTTATAATCCCATTATTGAATTTATTTTGAATTGTTTTTACATTTTTTGATTAAAACATATTGTAATTGATTGTTTGCCTCGGGAAACATGGAGCGAAAGCCATCCATTGTCAAGAAAAGATCATTTATAGTCACTCATTCCTAGAAAAGCCTTATTACTCGGTTTAAATGCCCTTATATTCCCATTATTGATTTTATTTTGAATTTTTTTTACATTTTTTGATTAAAACAGATTGTAATCGATTGTTTGCCTCGGGAAACTCGGAGCGAAAGCCACCCATTGTCAAGAAAAGTTCATTTCTAGTCACTTATGCCTAGCAAAGCCTTATTACTCGGTTTAAATGCCTTTATAATCCCATTATTGAATTTATTTTGAATTCTTTTTACATTTTTTCATTAAAACAGATTCTAATTGATTGTTTGCCTCGGGAAACTTGGAGCGAAAGCCCTCCATTGTCAAGAAAAGATCATTTGTAGTCACTCATGCTGAGAAAAGCCTTATTACTCGGTTTAAATGCTTTTATAATCCCATTATTGAATTTATTTTGAATTGTTTTTACATTTTTTGATTAAAACAGATTGTAATTGATTGTTTGCCTCGGGAAACAAGGAGCGAAAGCCATCCATTGTCAAGAAAAGATCATTTACAGTCACTCATGCCTAGAAAAGCCTTATTACTCAGTTTAAATGCCTTTATAATCCCATTATTGAATTTATTTTGAATTTTTTTTACATTTTTTGATTAGAACATATTGTAATTGATTGTTTGCCTCCGGAAATATGGAGCGAAAGCCATCCATTGTCATGAAAAGATCATTTATAGTCCCTCATGCCTAGAAAAGCCTTATTACTCGGTTTAAATGCCTTTATAATCCCATTATTGAATTTAT
The DNA here is from genome assembly GCF_053813885.1 of Theobroma cacao. Classification (NCBI taxonomy): domain Eukaryota; kingdom Viridiplantae; phylum Streptophyta; class Magnoliopsida; order Malvales; family Malvaceae; genus Theobroma; species Theobroma cacao. The sequence goes on along the minus strand of NC_142645.1, from coordinate 25,841,230 downwards.
TTTGAATTTTTTTTACATTTTTTGATTAAAACATATTGTAATTGATTGTTTGCCTCCGGAAATATGGAGCCAAAGCCATCCATTGTCATGAAAAGATCATTTATAGTCCCTCATGCCTAGAAAAGCCTTATTACTCGGTTTAAATGCCTTTATAATCCCATTATTGAATTTATTTTGAATTGTTTTTACATTTTTGATTAAAACAGATTGTAATAGATTGTTTGCCTCGTGAAATATGGAGCGAAAGCCATCCATTGTCAAGAAAAGATCATTTATAGTCCCTCATGCCTAGAAAATGCTTATTACTCGGTTTAAATGCCTTTATAATCCCATTATTGAATTTATTTTGAATTGTTTTTGCATTTTTTGATTAAAACAGATTGTAATCGATTGTTTGCCTCGGGAAACTTGGAGCGAAAGCCACCCATTGTCAAGAAAAGTTCATTTATAGTCACTTATGCCTAGCAAAGCCTTATTACTTGGTTTAAATGCCTTTATAATCCCATTATTGAATTTATTTTGAATTCTTTTTACATTTTTTCATTAAAACAGATTCTAATTGATTGTTTGCCTCGGGAAACTTGGAGCGAAAGCCCTCCATTTTCAAGAAAAGATCATTTGTAGTCACTCATGCTGAGAAAAGCCTTATTACTCGGTTTAAATGCTTTTATAATCCCATTATTTAATTTATTTTGAATTGTTTTTACATTTTTTGATTAAAACAGATTGTAATTGATTGTTTGCCTCGGGAAACATGGAGCGAAAGCCATCCATTGTCAAGAAAAGATCATTTATAGTCACTCATGCCTAGAAAAGCCTTATTACTCGGTTTAAATGCCTTTATAATCCCATTATTGAATTTATTTTGAATTTTTTTTACATTTTTTGATTAAAACATATTGTAATTGATTGTTTGCCTCCGGAAATATGGAGCGAAAGCCATCCATTGTCATGAAAAGATCATTTATAGTCCCTCATGCCTCGAAAAGCCTTATTACTCGGTTTAAATGCCTTTATAATCCCATTATTGAATTTATTTTGAATTGTTTTTACATTTTTGATTAAAACAGATTGTAATTGATTGTTTGCCTCGTGAAATATGGAGCGAAAGCCATCCATTGTCAAGGAAAGATCATTTATAGTCCCTCATGCCTAGAAAAGGCTTATTACTCGGTTTAAATGCCTTTATAATCCCATTATTGAATTTATTTTGAATTGTTTTTACATTTTGTTATTAAAACAGATTGTAATCGATTGTTTGCCTCGGGAAACTTGGAGCGAAAGCCACCCATTATCAAGAAAAGTTCATTTATAGTCACTTATGCCTAGCAAAGCCTTATTACTTGGTTTAAATGCCTTTATAATCCCATTATTGAATTTATTTTGAATTCTTTTTACATTTTTTCATTAAAACAGATTCTAATTGATTGTTTGCCTCGGGAAACTTGGAGCGAAAGCCCTCCATTGTCAAGAAAAGATCATTTGTAGTCACTCATGCTGAGAAAAGCCTTATTACTCGGTTTAAATGCTTTTATAATCCCATTATTGAATTTATTGTGAATTGTTTTTACATTTTTTGATTAAAACAGATTGTAATTGATTGTTTACCTCGGGAAACATGGAGCGAAAGCCATCCATAGTCAAGAAAAGTTCATTTATAGTCACTTATGCCTAGCAAAGCCTTATTACTCGGTTTAAATGCCTTTATAATCCCGTTATGGAATTTATTTTGAATTTTTTTTACATTTTTTGATTAAAACATATTGTAATTGATTGTTTGCCTCGGGAAACTTGGAGCGAAAGCCACCCATTGTCAAGAAAAGTTCATTTATAGTCACTTATGCCTAGCAAAGCCTTATTACTCGGTTTAAATGCCTTTATAATCCCATTATTGAATTTATTTTGAATTCTTTTTACATTTTTTCATTAAAACAGATTCTAATTGATTGTTTGCCTCGGGAAACTTGGAGCGAAAGCCCTCCATTGTCAAGAAAAGATCATTTGTAGTCACTCATGCTGAGAAAAGCCTTATTACTCGGTTTAAATGCTTTTATAATCCCATTATTGAATTTATTTTGAATTGTTTTTACATTTTTTGATTAAAACAGATTGTAATTGATTGTTTGCCTCGGGAAACAAGGAGCGAAAGCCATCCATTGTCAAGAAAAGATCATTTACAGTCACTCATGCCTAGAAAAGCCTTATTACTCAGTTTAAATGCCTTTATAATCCCATTATTGAATTTATTTTGAATTTTTTTTACATTTTTTGATTAGAACATATTGTAATTGATTGTTTGCCTCCGGAAATATGGAGCGAAAGCCATCCATTGTCATGAAAAGATCATTTATAGTCCCTCATGCCTAGAAAAGCCTTATTACTCGGTTTAAATGCCTTTATAATCCCATTATTGAATTTATTTTGAATTGTTTTTACATTTTGTTATTAAAACAGATTGTAATTGATTGTTTGCCTCGTGAAATATGGAGCGAAAGCCATCCATTGTCAAGAAAAGATCATTTATAGTCCCTCATGCCTAGAAAATGCTTATTACTCGGTTTAAATGCCTTTATAATCCCATTATTGAATTTATTTTGAATTGTTTTTGCATTTTTTGATTAAAACAGATTGTAATCGATTGTTTGCCTCGGGAAACTTGGAGCGAAAGCCACCCATTGTCAAGAAAAGTTCATTTATTGTCACTTATGCCTAGCAAAGCCTTATTACTCGGTTTAAATGCCTTTATAATCCCATTATTGAATTTATTTTGAATTCTTTTTACATTTTTTCATTAAAACAGATTCTAATTGATTGTTTGCCTTGGGAAACTTGGAGCGAAAGCCCTCCATTTTCAAGAAAAGATCATTTGTAGTCACTCATGTTGAGAAAAGCCTTATTACTCGGTTTAAATGCTTTTATAATCCCATTATTGAATTTATTTTGAATTGTTTTTACATTTTTTGATTAAAACAGATTGTAATTGATTGTTTGCCTCGGGAAACTTGGAGCGAAAGCCATCCATTGTCAAGAAAAGATCATTTATAGTCACTCATGCCTAGAAAAGCCTTATTACTCGGTTTAAATGCCTTTATAATCCCATTATTGAATTTATTTAGAATTTTTTTTACATTTTTTGATTAAAACATATTGTAATTGATTGTTTGCCTCCGGAAATATGGAGCGAAAGCCATCCATTGTCATGAAAAGATCATTTATAGTCCCTCATGCCTCGAAAAGCCTTATTACTCGGTTTAAATGCCTTTATAATCCCATTATTGAATTTATTTTGAATTGTTTTTACATTTTTGATTAAAACAGATTGTAATTGATTGTTTGCCTCGTGAAATATGGAGCGAAAGCCATCCATTGTCAAGAAAAGATCATTTATAGTCCCTCATGCCTAGAAAAGGCTTATTACTCGGTTTAAATGCCTTTATAATCCCATTATTGAATTTATTTTGAATTGTTTTTACATTTTGTTATTAAAACAGATTGTAATCGATTGTTTGCCTCGGGAAACTTGGAGCGAAAGCCACCCATTATCAAGAAAAGTTCATTTATAGTCACTTATGCCTAGCAAAGCCTTATTACTCGGTTTCAATGCCTTTATAATCCCATTATTGAATTTATTTTGAATTCTTTTTACATTTTTTCATTAAAACAGATTCTAATTGATTGTTTGCCTCGGGAAACTTGGAGCGAAAGCCCTCCATTGTCAAGAAAAGATCATTTGTAGTCACTCATGCTGAGAAAAGCCTTATTACTCGGTTTAAATGCTTTTATAATCCCATTATTGAATTTATTGTGAATTGTTTTTATATTTTTTGATTAAAACAGATTGTAATTGATTGTTTACCTCGGGAAACATGGAGCGAAAGCCATCCATAGTCAAGAAAAGTTCATTTATAGTCACTTATGCCTAGCAAAGCCTTATTACTCGGTTTAAATGCCTTTATAATCCCATTATGGAATTTATTTTGAATTTTTTTTACATTTTTTGATTAAAACATAATGTAATTGATTGTTTGCCTCGGGAAACTTGGAGCGAAAGCCACCCATTGTCAAGAAAAGTTCATTTATAGTCACTTATGCCTAGCAAAGCCTTATTACTCGGTTTAAATGCCTTTATAATCCCATTATTGAATTTATTTTGAATTCTTTTTACATTTTTTCATTAAAACAGATTCTAATTGATTGTTTGCCTCGGGAAACTTGGAGCGAAAGCCCTCCATTGTCAAGAAAAGATCATTTGTAGTCACTCATGCTGAGAAAAGCCTTATTACTCGGTTTAAATGCTTTTATAATCCCATTATTGAATTTATTTTGAATTGTTTTTACATTTTTTCATTAAAACAGATTGTAATTGATTGTTTGCCTCGGGAAACATGGAGCGAAAGCCATCCATTGTCAAGAAAAGATCATTTATAGTCACTCATGCCTAGAAAAGCCTTATTACTCGGTTTAAATGCCTTTATAATCCAATTATTGAATTTATTTTGAATTTTTTTTACATTTTTTGATTAAAACATATTGTAATTGATTGTTTGCCTCCGGAAATATGGAGCGAAAGCCATCCATTGTCATGAAAAGATCATTTATAGTCCCTCATGCCTAGAAAAGCCTTATTACTCGGTTTAAATGCCTTTATAATCCCATTATTGAATTTATTTTGAATTGTTTTTACATTTTTGATTAAAACAGATTGTAATTGATTGTTTGCCTCGTGAAATATGGAGCGAAAGCCATCCATTGTCAAGAAAAGATCATTTATAGTCCCTCATGCCTAGAAAAGGCTTATTACTCGGTTTAAATGCCTTTATAATCCCATTATTGAATTTATTTTGAATTGTTTTTACATTTTTTGATTAAAACAGATTGTAATCGATTGTTTGCCTCGGGAAACTTGGAGCGAAAGCCACCCATTGTCAAGAAAAGTTCATTTATAGTCACTTATGCCTAGCGAAGCCTTATTACTCGGTTTAAATGCCTTTATAATCCCATTATTGAATTTATTTTGAATTCTTTTTACATTTTTTCATTAAAACAGATTCTAATTGATTGTTTGCCTCGGGAAACTTGGAGCTAAAGCCCTCTATTGTCAAGAAAAGATCATTTGTAGTCACTCATGCTGAGAAAAGCCTTATTACTCGGTTTAAATGCTTTTATAATCCCATTATTGAATTTATTTTGAATTGTTTTTACATTTTTTGATTAAAACAGATTGTAATTGATTGTTTGCCTCGGGAAACTTGGAGCGAAAGCCATCCATTGTCAAGAAAAGATCATTTATAGTCACTCATGCCTAGAAAAGCCTTATTACTCGGTTTAAATGCCTTTATAATCCCATTATTGAATTTATTTAGAATTTTTTTTACATTTTTTGATTAAAACATATTGTAATTGATTGTTTGCCTCCGGAAATATGGAGCGAAAGCCATCCATTGTCATGAAAAGATCATTTATAGTCCCTCATGCCTCGAAAAGCCTTATTACTCGGTTTAAATGCCTTTATAATCCCATTATTGAATTTATTTTGAATTGTTTTTACATTTTTGATTAAAACAGATTGTAATTGATTGTTTGCCTCGTGAAATATGGAGCGAAAGCCATCCATTGTCAAGAAAAGATCATTTATAGTCCCTCATGCCTAGAAAAGGCTTATTACTCGGTTTAAATGCCTTTATAATCCCATTATTGAATTTATTTTGAATTGTTTTTACATTTTGTTATTAAAACAGATTGTAATCGATTGTTTGCCTCGGGAAACTTGGAGCGAAAGCCACCCATTATCAAGAAAAGTTCATTTATAGTCACTTATGCCTAGCAAAGCCTTATTACTCGGTTTCAATGCCTTTATAATCCCATTATTGAATTTATTTTGAATTCTTTTTACATTTTTTCATTAAAACAGATTCTAATTGATTGTTTGCCTCGGGAAACTTGGAGCGAAAGCCCTCCATTGTCAAGAAAAGATCATTTGTAGTCACTCATGCTGAGAAAAGCCTTATTACTCGGTTTAAATGCTTTTATAATCCCATTATTGAATTTATTGTGAATTGTTTTTATATTTTTTGATTAAAACAGATTGTAATTGATTGTTTACCTCGGGAAACATGGAGCGAAAGCCATCCATAGTCAAGAAAAGTTCATTTATAGTCACTTATGCCTAGCAAAGCCTTATTACTCGGTTTAAATGCCTTTATAATCCCATTATGGAATTTATTTTGAATTTTTTTTACATTTTTTGATTAAAACATAATGTAATTGATTGTTTGCCTCGGGAAACTTGGAGCGAAAGCCACCCATTGTCAAGAAAAGTTCATTTATAGTCACTTATGCCTAGCAAAGCCTTATTACTCGGTTTAAATGCCTTTATAATCCCATTATTGAATTTATTTTGAATTCTTTTTACATTTTTTCATTAAAACAGATTCTAATTGATTGTTTGCCTCGGGAAACTTGGAGCGAAAGCCCTCCATTGTCAAGAAAAGATCATTTGTAGTCACTCATGCTGAGAAAAGCCTTATTACTCGGTTTAAATGCTTTTATAATCCCATTATTGAATTTATTTTGAATTGTTTTTACATTTTTTCATTAAAACAGATTGTAATTGATTGTTTGCCTCGGGAAACATGGAGCGAAAGCCATCCATTGTCAAGAAAAGATCATTTATAGTCACTCATGCCTAGAAAAGCCTTATTACTCGGTTTAAATGCCTTTATAATCCAATTATTGAATTTATTTTGAATTTTTTTTACATTTTTTGATTAAAACATATTGTAATTGATTGTTTGCCTCCGGAAATATGGAGCGAAAGCCATCCATTGTCATGAAAAGATCATTTATAGTCCCTCATGCCTAGAAAAGCCTTATTACTCGGTTTAAATGCCTTTATAATCCCATTATTGAATTTATTTTGAATTGTTTTTACATTTTTGATTAAAACAGATTGTAATTGATTGTTTGCCTCGTGAAATATGGAGCGAAAGCCATCCATTGTCAAGAAAAGATCATTTATAGTCCCTCATGCCTAGAAAAGGCTTATTACTCGGTTTAAATGCCTTTATAATCCCATTATTGAATTTATTTTGAATTGTTTTTACATTTTTTGATTAAAACAGATTGTAATCGATTGTTTGCCTCGGGAAACTTGGAGCGAAAGCCACCCATTGTCAAGAAAAGTTCATTTATAGTCACTTATGCCTAGCGAAGCCTTATTACTCGGTTTAAATGCCTTTATAATCCCATTATTGAATTTATTTTGAATTCTTTTTACATTTTTTCATTAAAACAGATTCTAATTGATTGTTTGCCTCGGGAAACTTGGAGCTAAAGCCCTCTATTGTCAAGAAAAGATCATTTGTAGTCACTCATGCTGAGAAAAGCCTTATTACTCGGTTTAAATGCTTTTATAATCCCATTATTGAATTTATTTTGAATTGTTTTTACATTTTTTGATTAAAACAGATTGTAATTGATTGTTTACCTCGGGAAACATGGAGCGAAAGCCATCCATTGTAAAGAAAAGTTCATTTATAGTCACTTATGCCCAGCAAAGCCTTATTACTCGGTTTAAATGCCTTTATAATCCCATTATGGAATTTATTTTGAATTTTTTTTACATTTTTTGATTAAAAGATATTGTAATTGATTGTTTGCCTCGGGAAACTTGGAGCGAAAGCCACCCATTGTCAAGAAAAGTTCATTTATAGTCACTTATGCCTAGCAAAGCCTTATTACTCGGTTTAAATGCCTTTATAATCCCATTATTGAATTTATTTTGAATTCTTTTTACATTTTTTCATTAAAACAGATTCTAATTAATTGTTTGCCTCGGGAAACTTGGAGCGAAAGACCTCCATTGTCAAGAAAAGATCATTTGTAGTCACTCATGCTGAGAAAAGCCTTATTACTCGGTTTAAATGCTTTTATAATCCCATTATTGAATTTATTTTGAATTGTTTTTACATTTTTTGATTAAAACAGATTGTAATTGATTGTTTGCCTCGGGAAACATGGAGCGAAAGCCATCCATTGTCAATAAAAGATCATTTATAGTCACTCATTCCTAGAAAAGCCTTATTACTCGGTTTAAATGCCTTTATAATCCCATTATTGATTTTATTTTGAATTTTTTTTTACATTTTTTGATTAAAACATATTGTAATTGATTGTTTGCCTCGGGAAATATTGAGCGAAAGCCATCCATTGTCGAGAAAAGATCATTTATAGTCACTCATGCCTAGCAAAGCCTTATTACTCGGTTTAAATGCCTTTATAATCCCATTATTGAATTTATTTTGAATTGTTTTTACATTTTTTGATTAAAACAGATTGTAATTGATTGTTTGCCTCGGGAAACATGGAGCGAAAGCCATCCATTGTCAAGAAAAGATCATTTATAGTCACTCATGCCTAGAAAAGCCTTATTACTCGGTTTAAATGCCTTTATAATCCCATTATTGAATTTATTTTGAATTCTTTTTACATTTTTTCATTAAAACATATTGTAATTGATTGTTTGCCTCGGGAAACATGGAGCGAAAGCCATCCATTGTCAAGAAAAGATCATTTATAGTCACTCATTCCTAGAAAAGCCTTATTACTCGGTTTAAATGCCTTTATATTCCCATTATTGATTTTATTTTGAATTTTTTTTTACATTTTTTGATTAAAACAGATTGTAATCGATTGTTTGCCTCGGGAAACTTGGAGCGAAAGCCACCCATTGTCAAGAAAAGTTCATTTATAGTCACTTATGCCTAGCAAAGCCTTATTACTCGGTTTAAATGCCTTTATAATCCCATTATTGAATTTATTTTGAATTTTTTTTAAATTTTTTGATTAAAACAGATTCTAATTGATTGTTTGCCTCGGCAAACTTGGAGCGAAAGCCCTCCATTGTCAAGAAAAGATCATTTGTAGTCACTCATGCTGAGAAAAGCCTTATTACTCGGTTTAAATGCTTTTATAATCCCATTATTGAATTTATTTTGAATTGTTTTTACATTTTTTGATTAAAACAGATTGTAATTGATTGTTTGCCTCGGGAAACAAGGAGCGAAAGCCATCCATTGTCAAGAAAAGATCATTTATAGTCACTCATGCCTAGAAAAGCCTTATTACTCAGTTTAAATGCCTTTATAATCCCATTATTGAATTTATTTTGAATTTTTTTTACATTTTTTGATTAAAACATATTGTAATTGATTGTTTGCCTCCGGAAATATGGAGCGAAAGCCATCCATTGTCATGAAAAGATCATTTATAGTCCCTCATGCCTAGAAAAGCCTTATTACTCGGTTTAAATGCCTTTATAATCCCATTATTGAATTTATTTTGAATTTTTTTTACATTTTTTGATTAAAACATATTGTAATTGATTGTTTGCCTCCGGAAATATGGAGCGAAAGCCATCCATTGTCATGAAAAGATCATTTATAGTCCCTCATGCCTAGAAAAGCCTTATTACTCGGTTTAAATGCCTTTATAATCCCATTATTGAATTTATTTTGAATTGTTTTTACATTTTTTATTAAAACAGATTGTAATTGATTGTTTGCCTCGTGAAATATGGAGCGAAAGCCATCCATTGTCAAGAAAAGATCATTTATAGTCCCTCATGCCTAGAAAAGGCTTATTACTCGGTTTAAATGCCTTTATAATCCCATTATTGAATTTATTTTGAATTGTTTTTACATTTTTTGATTAAAACAGATTGTAATCGATTGTTTGCCTCGGGAAACTTGGAGCGAAAGCCACCCATTGTCAAGAAAAGTTCATTTATAGTCACTTATGCCTAGCAAAGCCTTATTACTCGGTTTAAATGCCTTTATAATCCCATGATTGAATTTATTTTGAATTCTTTTTACATTTTTTCATTAAAAGATATTCTAATTGATTGTTTGCCTCGGGAAATTTGGAGCGAAAGCCCTCCATTGTCAAGAAAAGATCATTTGTAGTCACTCATGCTGAGAAAAGCCTTATTACTCGGTTTAAATGCTTTTATAATCCCATTATTGAATTTATTTTGAATTGTTTTTACATTTTTTGATTAAAACAGATTGTAATTGATTGTTTACCTCGGGAAACATGGAGCGAAAGCCATCCATAGTCAAGAAAAGTTCATTTATAGTCACTTATGCCTAGCAAAGCCTTATTACTCGGTTTAAATGCCTTTATAATCCCATTATGGAATTTATTTTGAATTTTTTTTACATTTTTTGATTAAAACATATTGTAATTGATTGTTTGCCTCCGGAAATATGGAGCGAAAGCCATCCATTGTCATGAAAAGATCATTTATAGTCCCTCATGCCTAGAAAAGCCTTATTACTCGGTTTAAATGCCTTTATAATCCCATTATTGAATTTATTTTGAATTTTTTTTACATTTTTTGATTAAAACATATTGTAATTGATTGTTTGCCTCCGAAAATATGGAGCGAAAGCCATCCATTGTCATGAAAAGATCATTTATAGTCCCTCATGCCTAGAAAAGCCTTATTACTCGGTTTAAATGCCTTTATAATCCCATTATTGAATTTATTTTGAATTGTTTTTACATTTTTTATTAAAACAGATTGTAATTGATTGTTTGCCTCGTGAAATATGGAGCGAAAGCCATCCATTGTCAAGAAAAGATCATTTATAGTCCCTCATGCCTAGAAAAGGCTTATTACTCGGTTTAAATGCCTTTATAATCCCATTATTGAATTTATTTTGAATTGTTTTTACATTTTTTGATTAAAACAGATTGTAATCGATTGTTTGCCTCGGGAAACTTGGACCGAAAGCCACCCATTGTCAAGAAAAGTTCATTTATAGTCACTTATGCCTAGCAAAGCCTTATTACTCGGTTTAAATGCCTTTATAATCCCATTATTGAATTTATTTTGAATTCCTTTTAAATTTTTTCATTAAAACAGATTCTAATTGATTGTTTGCCTCGGGAAACTTGGAGCGAAAGCCCTCCATTGTCAAGAAAAGATCATTTGTAGTCACTCATGCTGAGAAAAGCCTTATTACTCGGTTTAAATGCTTTTATAATCCCATTATTGAATTTATTTTGAATTGTTTTTACATTTTTTGATTAAAACAGATTGTAATTGATTGTTTGCCTCGGGAAACATGGAGCGAAAGCCATCCATTGTCAAGAAAAGATCATTTATAGTCACTCATGCCTAGAAAAGCCTTATTACTCGGTTTAAATGCCTTTATAATCCAATTATTGAATTTATTTTGAATTTTTTTTACATTTTTTGATTAAAACATATTGTAATTGATTGTTTGCCTCCGGAAATATGGAGCGAAAGCCATCCATTGTCATGAAAAGATCATTTATAGTCCCTCATGCCTAGAAAAGCCTTATTACTCGGTTTAAATGCCTTTATAATCCCATTATTGAATTTATTTTGAATTGTTTTTACATTTTTGATTAAAACAGATTGTAATTGATTGTTTGCCTCGTGAAATATGGAGCGAAAGCCATCCATTGTCAAGAAAAGATCATTTATAGTCCCTCATGCCTAGAAAAGGCTTATTACTCGGTTTAAATGCCTTTATAATCCCATTATTGAATTTATTTTGAATTGTTTTTACATTTTTTGATTAAAACAGATTGTAATCGATTGTTTGCCTCGGGAAACTTGGAGCGAAAGCCACCCATTGTCAAGAAAAGTTCATTTATAGTCACTTATGCCTAGCGAAGCCTTATTACTCGGTTTAAATGCCTTTATAATCCCATGATTGAATTTATTTTGAATTCTTTTTACATTTTTTCATTAAAAGAGATTCTAATTGATTGTTTGCCTCGGGAAACTTGGAGCTAAAGCCCTCTATTGTCAAGAAAAGATCATTTGTAGTCACTCATGCTGAGAAAAGCCTTATTACTCGGTTTAAATGCTTTTATAATCCCATTATTGAATTTATTTTGAATTGTTTTTACATTTTTTGATTAAAACAGATTGTAATTGATTGTTTACCTCGGGAAACATGGAGCGAAAGCCATCCATTGTAAAGAAAAGTTCATTTATAGTCACTTATGCCCAGCAAAGCCTTATTACTCGGTTTAAATGCCTTTATAATCCCATTATGGAATTTATTTTGAATTTTTTTTACATTTTTTGATTAAAAGATATTGTAATTGATTGTTTGCCTCGGGAAACTTGGAGCGAAAGCCACCCATTGTCAAGAAAAGTTCATTTATAGTCACTTATGCCTAGCAAAGCCTTATTACTCGGTTTAAATGCCTTTATAATCCCATTATTGAATTTATTTTGAATTCTTTTTACATTTTTTCATTAAAACAGATTCTAATTAATTGTTTGCCTCGGGAAACTTGGAGCGAAAGACCTCCATTGTCAAGAAAAGATCATTTGTAGTCACTCATGCTGAGAAAAGCCTTATTACTCGGTTTAAATGCTTTTATAATCCCATTATTGAATTTATTTTGAATTGTTTTTACATTTTTTGATTAAAACAGATTGTAATTGATTGTTTGCCTCGGGAAACATGGAGCGAAAGCCATCCATTGTCAATAAAAGATCATTTATAGTCACTCATTCCTAGAAAAGCCTTATTACTAGGTTTAAATGCCTTTATAATCCCATTATTGATTTTATTTTGAATTTTTTTTTACATTTTTTGATTAAAACATATTGTAATTGATTGTTTGCCTCGGGAAATATTGAGCGAAAGCCATCCATTGTCGAGAAAAGATCATTTATAGTCACTCATGCCTAGCAAAGCCTTATTACTCGGTTTAAATGCCTTTATAATCCCATTATTGAATTTATTTTGAATTGTTTTTACATTTTTTGATTAAAACAGATTGTAATTGATTGTTTGCCTCGGGAAACATGGAGCGAAAGCCATCCATTGTCAAGAAAAGATCATTTATAGTCACTCATGCCTAGAAAAGCCTTATTACTCGGTTTAAATGCCTTTATAATCCCATTATTGAATTTATTTTGAATTGTTTTTACATTTTTTGATTAAAACATATTGTAATTGATTGTTTGCCTCGGGAAACATGGAGCGAAAGCCATCCATTGTCAAGAAAAGATCATTTATAGTCACTCATTCCTAGAAAAGCCTTATTACTCGGTTTAAATGCCTTTATATTCCCATTATTGATTTTATTTTGAATTTTTTTTTACATTTTTTGATTAAAACAGATTGTAATCGATTGTTTGCCTCGGGAAACTTGGAGCGAAAGCCACCCATTGTCAAGAAAAGTTCATTTATAGTCACTTATGCCTAGCAAAGCCTTATTACTCGGTTTAAATGCCTTTATAATCCCATTATTGAATTTATTTTGAATTTTTTTTAAATTTTTTGATTAAAACAGATTCTAATTGATTGTTTGCCTCGGGAAACTTGGAGCGAAAGCCCTCCATTGTCAAGAAAAGATCATTTGTAGTCACTCATGCTGAGAAAAGCCTTATTACTCGGTTTAAATGCTTTTATAATCCCATTATTGAATTTATTTTGAATTGTTTTTACATTTTTTGATTAAAACAGATTATAATTGATTGTTTGCCTCGGGAAACAAGGAGCGAAAGCCATCCATTGTCAAGAAAAGATCATTTATAGTCACTCATGCCTAGAAAAGCCTTATTACTCAGTTTAAATGCCTTTATAATCCCATTATTGAATTTATTTTGAATTTTTTTTACATTTTTTGATTAAAACATATTGTAATTGATTATTTGCCTCCGGAAATATGGAGCGAAAGCCATCCATTGTCATGAAAAGATCATTTATAGTCCCTCATGCCTAGAAAAGCCTTATTACTCGGTTTAAATGCCTTTATAATCCCATTATTGAATTTATTTTGAATTTTTTTTACATTTTTTGATTAAAACATATTGTAATTGATTGTTTGCCTCCGGAAATATGGAGCGAAAGCCATCCATTGTCATGAAAAGATCATTTATAGTCCCTCATGCCTAGAAAAGCCTTATTACTCGGTTTAAATGCCTTTATAATCCCATTATTGAATTTATTTTGAATTGTTTTTACATTTTTTATTAAAACAGATTGTAATTGATTGTTTGCCTCGTGAAATATGGAGCGAAAGCCATCCATTGTCAAGAAAAGATCATTTATAGTCCCTCATGCCTAGAAAAGGCTTATTACTCGGTTTAAATGCCTTTATAATCCCATTATTGAATTTATTTTGAATTGTTTTTACATTTTTTGATTAAAACAGATTGTAATCGATTGTTTGCCTCGGGAAACTTGGAGCGAAAGCCACCCATTGTCAAGAAAAGTTCATTTATAGTCACTTATGCCTAGCAAAGCCTTATTACTCGGTTTAAATGCCTTTATAATCCCATGATTGAATTTATTTTGAATTCTTTTTACATTTTTTCATTAAAAGAGATTCTAATTGATTGTTTGCCTCGGGAAATTTGGAGCGAAAGCCCTCCATTGTCAAGAAAAGATCATTTGTAGTCACTCATGCTGAGAAAAGCCTTATTACTCGGTTTAAATGCTTTTATAATCCCATTATTGAATTTATTTTGAATTGTTTTTACATTTTTTGATTAAAACAGATTGTAATTGATTGTTTACCTCGGGAAACATGGAGCGAAAGCCATCCATAGTCAAGAAAAGTTCATTTATAGTCACTTATGCCTAGCAAAGCCTTATTACTCGGTTTAAATGCCTTTATAATCCCATTATGGAATTTATTTTGAATTTTTTTTACATTTTTTGATTAAAACATATTGTAATTGATTGTTTGCCTCCGGAAATATGGAGCGAAAGCCATCCATTGTCATGAAAAGATCATTTATAGTCCCTCATGCCTAGAAAAGCCTTATTACTCGGTTTAAATGCCTTTATAATCCCATTATTGAATTTATTTTGAATTTTTTTTTACATTTTTTGATTAAAACATATTGTAATTGATTGTTTGCCTCCGGAAATATGGAGCGAAAGCCATCCATTGTCATGAAAAGATCATTTATAGTCCCTCATGCCTAGAAAAGCCTTATTACTCGGTTTAAATGCCTTTATAATCCCATTATTGAATTTATTTTGAATTGTTTTTACATTTTTTATTAAAACAGATTGTAATTGATTGTTTGCCTCGTGAAATATGGAGCGAAAGCCATCCATTGTCAAGAAAAGATCATTTATAGTCCCTCATGCCTAGAAAAGGCTTATTACTCGGTTTAAATGCCTTTATAATCCCATTATTGATTTTATTTTGAATTTTTTTTACATTTTTTGATTAAAACATATTGTAATTGATTGTTTGCCTCGGGAAACTTGGAGCGAAAGCCACCCATTGTCAAGAAAAGTTCATTTATAGTCACTTATGCCTAGCAAAGCCTTGTTACTCGGTTTATATGCCTTTATAATCCCATTATTGAATTTATTTTGAATTCTTTTTACATTTTTTCATTAAAACAGATTCTAATTGATAGTTTGCCTCGGGAAACTTGGAGCGAAAGCCCTCCGTTGTCAAGAAAAGATCATTTGTAGTCACTCATGCTGAGAAAAGCCTTATTACTCGGTTTAAATGCTTTTATAATCCCATTATTGAATTTATTTTGAATTGTTTTTACATTTTTTGATTAAAACAGATTGTAATTGATTGTTTGCCTCGGGAAACATGGAGCGAAAGCCATCCATTGTCAATAAAAGATCATTTATAGTCACTCATTCCTAGAAAAGCCTTATTACTCGGTTTAAATGCCTTTATAATCCCATTATTGATTTTATTTTGAATTTTTTTTTACATTTTTTGATTAAAACATATTGTAATTGATTGTTTGCCTCGGGAAATATTGAGCGAAAGCCATCCATTGTCAAGAAAAGTTCATTTATAGTCACTCATGCCTAGAAAAGCCTTATTACTCGGTTTAAATGCCTTTATAATCCCATTATTGAATTTATTTTGAATTGTTTTTACATTTTTTGATTAAAACAGATTGTAATTGATTGTTTGCCTCGGGAAACATGGAGCGAAAGCCATCCATTGTCAAGAAAAGATCATTTATAGTCACTCATGCCTAGAAAAGCCTTATTACTCGGTTTAAATGCCTTTATAATCCCATTATTGAATTTATTTTGAATTTTTTTTACATTTTTTGATTAAAACATATTGTAATTGATTGTTTGCCTCCGGAAATATGGAGCGAAAGCCATCCATTGTCATGAAAATATCATTTATAGTCCCTCATGCCTAGAAAAGCCTTATTACTCGGTTTAAATGCCTTTATAATCCCATTATTGAATTTATTTTGAATTGTTTTTACATTTTTGATTAAAACAGATTGTAATTGATTGTTTGCCTCGTGAAATATGGAGCGAAAGCCATCCATTGTCAAGAAAAGATCATTTATAGTCCCTCATGCCTAGAAAAGGCTTATTACTCGGTTTAAATGCCTTTATAATCCCATTATTGAATTTATTTTGAATTGTTTTTACATTTTTTGATTAAAACAGATTGTAATCGATTGTTTGCCTCGGGAAACTTGGAGCGAAAGCCACCCATTGTCAAGAAAAGTTCATTTATAGTCACTTATGCCTAGCAAAGCCTTATTACTCGGTTTAAATGCCTTTATAATCCCATTATTGAATTTATTTTGAATTCTTTTTACATTTTTTCATTAAAAGAGATTCTAATTGATTGTTTGCCTCGGGAAACTTGGAGCGAAAGCCCTCCATTGTCAAGAAAAGATCATTTGTAGTCACTCATGCTGAGAAAAGCGTTATTACTCGGTTTAAATGCTTTTATAATCCCATTATTGAATTTATTTTGAATTGTTTTTACATTTTTTGATTAAAACAGATTGTAATTGATTGTTTACCTCGGGAAACATGGAGCGAAAGCCATCCATAGTCAAGAAAAGTTCATTTATAGTCACTTATGCCTAGCAAAGCCTTATTACTCGGTTTAAATGCCTTTATAATCCCATTATGGAATTTATTTTGAATTTTTTTTACATTTTTTGATTAAAACATATTGTAATTGATTGTTTGCCTCGGGAAACTTGGAGCGAAAGCCACCCATTGTGAAGAAAAGTTCATTTATAGTCACTTATGCCTAGCAAAGCCTTATTACTCGGTTTAAATGCCTTTATAATCCCATTATTGAATTTATTTTGAATTCTTTTTACATTTTTTCATTAAAACAGATTCTAATTGATTGTTTACCTCGGGAAACTTGGAGCGAAAGCCCTCCATTGTCAAGAAAAGATCATTTGTAGTCACTCATGCTGAGAAAAGCCTTATTACTCGGTTTAAATGCTTTTATAATCCCATTATTGAATTTATTTTGAATTGTTTTTACATTTTTTGATTAAAACATATTGTAATTGATTGTTTGCCTCGGGAAACATGGAGCGAAAGCCATCCATTGTAAATAAAAGATCATTTATAGTCACTCATTCCTAGAAAAGCCTTATTACTCGGTTTAAATGCCTTTATAATCCCATTATTGAATTTATTTTGAATTCTTTTTACATTTTTTCATTAAAACAGATTCTAATTGATCGTTTGCCTCGGGAAACTTGGAGCGAAAGCCCTCCATTGTCAAGAAAAGATCATTTATAGTCACTCATGCCTAGAAAAGCCTTATTACTCGGTTTAAATGCCTTTATAATCCCATTATTGAATTTATTTTGAATTGTTTTTACATTTTTTGATTAAAACATATTGTAATTGATTGTTTGCCTCCGGAAATATGGAGCGAAAGCCATCCATTGTCATGAAAATATCATTTATAGTCCCTCATGCCTAGAAAAGCCTTATTACTCGGTTTAAATGCCTTTATAATCCCATTATTGAATTTATTTTGAATTGTTTTTACATTTTTGATTAAAACAGATTGTAATTGATTGTTTGCCTCGTGAAATATGGAGCGAAAGCCATCCATTGTCAAGAAAAGATCGTTTATAGTCACTCATGCCTAGAAAAGCCTTATTACTCGGTTTAAATGCCTTTATAATCCCATTATTGAATTTATTTTGAATTGTTTTTACATTTTTTGATTAAACCATATTGTAATTGATTGTTTGCCTCGGGAAACATGGAGCGAAAGCCATCCATTGTCAAGAAAAGATCATTTATAGTCACTCATGCCTAGAAAAGCCTTATTACTCGGTTTAAATGCCTTTATAATCCCATTATTGAATTTATTTTGAATTGTTTTTACATTTTTTGATTAAAACATATTGTAATTGATTGTTTGCCTCGGGAAACATGGAGCGAAAGCCATCCATTGTCAAGAAAAGATCATTTATAGTCACTCATTCCTAGAAAAGCCTTATTACTCGGTTTAAATGCCTTTATATTCCCATTATTGATTTTATTTTGAATTTTTTTTACCTTTTTTGATTAAAACATATTGTAATTGATTGTTTGCCTCGGGAAATATTGAGCGAAAGCCATCCATTGTCAAGAAAAGATCATTTATAGTCACTCATGCCTAGAAAAGCCTTATTACTCGGTTTAAATGCCTTTATAATCCCATTATTGAATTTATTTTGAATTCTTTTTACATTTTTTCATTAAAAGAGATTCTAATTGATTGTTTGCCTCGGGAAACTTGGAGCGAAAGCCCTCCATTGTCAAGAAAAGATCATTTGTAGTCACTCATGCTGAGAAAAGCCTTATTACTCGGTTTAAATGCTTTTATAATCCCATTATTGAATTTATTTTGAATTGTTTTTACATTTTTTGATTAAAACAGATTGTAATTGATTGTTTACCTCGGGAAACATGGAGCGAAAGCCATCCATAGTCAAGAAAAGTTCATTTATAGTCACTTATGCCTAGCAAAGCCTTATTACTCGGTTTAAATGCCTTTATAATCCCATTATGGAATTTATTTTGAATTTTTTTTACATTTTTTGATTAAAACATATTGTAATTGATTGTTTGCCTCGGGAAACTTGGAGCGAAAGCCACCCATTGTCAAGAAAAGTTCATTTATAGTCACTTATGCCTAGCAAAGCCTTATTACTCGGTTTAAATGCCTTTATAATCCCATTATTGAATTTATTTTGAATTCTTTTTACATTTTTTCATTAAAACAGATTCTAATTGATCGTTTGCCTCGGGAAACTTGGAGCGAAAGCCCTCCATTGTCAAGAAAAGATCATTTGTAGTCACTCATGCTGAGAAAAGCCTTATTACTCGGTTTAAATGCTTTTATAGTCCCATTATTAAATTTATTTTGAATTGTTTTTACATTTTTTGATTAAAACAGATTGTAATTGATTGTTTGCCTCGGGAAACATGGAGCGAAAGCCATCCATTGTCAATAAAAGATCATTTATAGTCACTCATTCCTAGAAAAGCCCTATTACTCGGTTTAAATGCCTTTATAATCCCATTATTGATTTTATTTTGAATTTTTTTTTACATTTTTTGATTAAAACATATTGTAATTGATTGTTTGCCTCGGGAAATATTGAGCGAAAGCCATCCATTGTCAAGAAAAGATCATTTATAGTCACTCATGCCTAGAAAAGCCTTATTACTCGGTTTAAATGCCTTTATAATCCCATTATTGAATTTATTTTGAATTGTTTTTACATTTTTTGATTAAAACAGATTGTAATTGATTGTTTGCCTCGGGAAACATGGAGCGAAAGCCATCCATTGTCAAGAAAAGATCATTTATAGTCACTCATGCCTAGAAAAGCCTTATTACTCGGTTTAAATGCCTTTATAATCCCATTATTGAATTTATTTTGAATTCTTTTTACATTTTTTCATTAAAACAGATTCTAATTGATTGTTTGCCTCGGGAAACTTGGAGCGACAGCCCTCCATTGTCAAGAAAAGATCATTTGTAGTCACTCATGCTGAGAAAAGCCTTATTACTCGGTTTAAATGCTTTTATAATCCCATTATTGAATTTATTTTGAATTGTTTTTACATTTTTTGATTAAAACAGATTGTAATTGATTGTTTACCTCGGGAAACATGGAGCGAAAGCCATCCATAGTCAAGAAAAGTTCATTTATAGTCACTTATGCCTAGCAAAGCCTTATTACTCGGTTTAAATGCCTTTATAATCCCATTATGGAATTTATTTTGAATTTTTTTTACATTTTTTGATTAAAACATATTGTAATTGATTGTTTGCCTCGGGAAACTTGGAGCGAAAGCCACCCATTGTCAAGAAAAGTTCATTTATAGTCACTTATGCCTAGCAAAGCCTTGTTACTCGGTTTATATGCCTTTATAATCCCATTATTGAATTTATTTTGAATTCTTTTTACATTTTTTCATTAAAACAGATTCTAATTGATAGTTTGCCTCGGGAAACTTGGAGCGAAAGCCCTCCGTTGTCAAGAAAAGATCATTTGTAGTCACTCATGCTGAGAAAAGCCTTATTACTCGGTTTAAATGCTTTTATAATCCCATTATTGAATTTATTTTGAATTGTTTTTACATTTTTTGATTAAAACAGATTGTAATTGATTGTTTGCCTCGGGAAACATGGAGCGAAAGCCATCCATTGTCAATAAAAGATCATTTATAGTCACTCATTCCTAGAAAAGCCTTATTACTCGGTTTAAATGCCTTTATAATCCCATTATTGATTTTATTTTGAATTTTTTTTTACATTTTTTGATTAAAACATATTGTAATTGATTGTTTGCCTCGGGAAATATTGAGCGAAAGCCATCCATTGTCAAGAAAAGTTCATTTATAGTCACTCATGCCTAGAAAAGCCTTATTACTCGGTTTAAATGCCTTTATAATCCCATTATTGAATTTATTTTGAATTTTTTTTACATTTTTTGATTAAAACATATTGTAATTGATTGTTTGCCTCCGGAAATATGGAGCGAAAGCCATCCATTGTCATGAAAAGATCATTTATAGTCCCTCATGCCTAGAAAAGCCTTATTACTCGGTTTAAATGCCTTTATAATCCCATTATTGAATTTATTTTGAATTGTTTTTACATTTTTGATTAAAACAGATTGTAATTGATTGTTTGCCTCGTGAAATATGGAGCGAAAGCCATCCATTGTCAAGAAAAGATCATTTATAGTCCCTCATGCCTAGAAAAGGCTTATTACTCGGTTTAAATGCCTTTATAATCCCATTATTGAATTTATTTTGAATTGTTTTTACATTTTTTGATTAAAACAGATTGTAATCGATTGTTTGCCTCGGGAAACTTGGAGCGAAAGCCACCCATTGTCAAGAAAAGTTCATTTATAGTCACTTATGCCTAGCAAAGCCTTATTACTCGGTTTAAATGCCTTTATAATCCCATTATTGAATTTATTTTGAATTCTTTTTACATTTTTTCATTAAAACAGATTCTAATTGATTGTTTGCCTCGGGAAACTTGGAGCGAAAGCCCTCCATTGTCAAGAAAAGATCATTTGTAGTCATTCATGCTGAGAAAAGCCTTATTACTCGGTTTAAATTCTTTTATAATCCCATTATTGAATTTATTTTGAATTGTTTTTACATTTTTTGATTAAAACAGATTGTAATTGATTGTTTACCTCGGGAAACATGGAGCGAAAGCCATCCATTATCAAGAAAAGATCATTTATAGTCACTCATGCCTAGAAAAGCCTTATTACTTACTTTAAATGCCTTTATAATCCCATTATTGAATTTATTTTGAATTGTTTTTACATTTTTGATTAAAACAGATTGTAATTGATTGTTTGCCTCGGGAAACATGGAGCGAAAACCATCCATTGTCAAGAAAAGATCATTTATAGTCACTCATGCCTAGAAAAGCCTTATTACTCGATTTAAATGCCTTTATAATCCCATTATTGAATTTATTTTGAATTGTTTTTACATTTCTTGATTAAAACAGATTGTAATTGATTGTTTGCCTCGGGAAACATGGAGCGAAAGCCATCCATTGTCAAGAAAAGATCATTTATAGCCACTCATGCCTAGAAAAGCCTTATTACTCGGTTTAAATGCCTTTATAATCCCATTATTGAATTTATTTTGAATTGTTTTTACATTTTTTGATTAAAACAGATTGTAATTGATTGTTTGCCTCGGGAAACATGGAGCGAAAGCCATCCATTGTCAAGAAAAGATCATTTATAGCCACTCATGCCTAGAAAAGCCTTATTACTCGGTTTAAATGCCTTTATAATCCCATTATTGAATTTATTTTGAATTGTTTTTACATTTTTTGATTAAAACAGATTGTAATTGATTGTTTGCCTCGGGAAACATGGAGCGAAAGCCATCCATTGTCAAGAAAAGATCATTTATAGTCACTCATGCCTAGAAAAGCCTTATTACTCGGTTTAAATGCCTTTATAATCCCATTATTGAATTTATTTTGAATTGTTTTTACATTTTTTGATTAAAACAGATTGTAATTGATTGTTTGCCTCGGGAAACATGGAGCGAAAGCCGTCCATTGTCAAGAAAAGATCATTTATAGCCACTCATGCCTAGAAAAGCCTTATTACTCGGTTTAAATGCCTTTATAATCCCATTATTGAATTTATTTTGAATTGTTTTTACATTTTTTGATTAAAACATATTGTAATTGATTGTTTGCCTCGGGAAACATGGAGCGAAAACCAGTCATTGTCAAGAAAAGATCATTTATAGTCACTCATGCCTAGAAAAGCCTTATTACTCGGTTTAAATGCCTTTATAATCCCATTATTGAATTTATTTTGAATTGTTTTTACATTTTTTGATTAAAACAGATTGTAATTGATTGTTTGCCTCGGGAAACATGGAGCGAAAGCCATCCATTGTCAAGAAAAGATCATTTATAGCCACTCATGCCTAGAAAAGCCTTATTACTCGGTTTAAATGCCTTTATAATCCCATTATTGAATTTATTTTGAATTGTTTTTACATTTTTTGATTAAAACATATTGTAATTGATTGTTTGCCTCGGGAAACATGGAGCGAAAACCAGTCATTGTCAAGAAAAGATCATTTATAGTCACTCATGCCTAGAAAAGCCTTATTACTCGGTTTAAATGCCTTTATAATCCCATTATTGAATTTATTTTGAATTGTTTTTACATTTTTTGATTAAAACAGATTGTAATTGATTGTTTGCCTCGGGAAACATGGAGCGAAAGCCATCCATTGTCAAGAAAAGATCATTTATAGCCACTCATGCCTAGAAAAGCCTTATTACTCGGTTTAAATGCCTTTATAATCCCATTATTGGATTTATTTTGAATTGTTTTTACATTTTTTGATTAAAACAGATTGTAATTGATTGTTTGCCTCGGGAAACATGGAGCGAAAGCCATCCATTGTCAAGAAAAGATCATTTATAGCCACTCATGCCTAGAAAAGCCTTATTACTCGGTTTAAATGCCTTTATAATCCCATTATTGAATTTATTTTGAAAATTTTTTACATTTTTTGATTAAAACAGATTGTAATTGATTGTTTGCCTCGGGAAACATGGAGCGAAAGCCATCCATTGTCAAGAAAAGATTATTTATAGTCACTCATGCCTAGAAAAGCCTTATTACTTAGTTTAAATGCTTTTATAATCTCATTATTGAATTTATTTTGAATTCTTTTTACATTTTTTGATTAAAACAGATTGTAATTGATTGTTTGCCTCGGGAAACATGGAGCGAAAGCCATCCATCGTCAAGAAAAGTTCATTTATAGTCACTCATGCCTAGAAAATCCTTAATACTCTTTTTAAATGCTTTTATAATCCCATAATTGAATTTAATTTGAATCTTTTTAAATTTTTTGATTAAAACAGATTCTAATTGATTGTTTGCCTCGGGAAATATGGAGCGAAAGCCATCCATTGTCAAGAAAAGATCATTTATAGTCACTCATGCCTAGAAAAGCCTTATTACTCGGTTTAAATGCCTTTATAATCCCATTATTGAATTTATTTTGAATTGTTTTTACATTTTTTGATTAAAACATATTGTAATTGATTGTTTGCCTCGGGAAACATGGAGCGAAAACCATCCATTGTCAAGAAAAGATCATTTATAGTCACTCATGCCTAGAAAAGCCTTATTACTCGGTTTAAATGCCTTTATAATCCCATTATTGAATTTATTTTGAATTGTTTTTACATTTTTTGATTAAAACAGATTCTAATTGATTGTTTGCATCGGGAAACATGGAGCGAAAACCATCCATTGTCAAGAAAAGATCATTTATAGTCACTCATGCCTAGAAAAGCCTTATTACTCGGTTTAAATGCCTTTATAATCCCATTATTGAATTTATTTTGAATTGTTTTTACATTTTTTGATTAAAACAGATTGTAATTGATTGTTTCCCTCGGGAAACATGGAGCGAAAACCATCCATTGTCAAGAAAAGATCATTTATAGTCACTCATGCCTAGAAAAGCCTTATTACTCGGTTTAAATGCCTTTATAATCCCATTATTGAATTTATTTTGAATTGTTTTTTCATTTTTTGATTAAAACAGATTGTAATTGATTGTTTGCCTCGGAAAACATGGAGCGAAAGCCATCCATTGTCAAGAAAAGATCATTTATAGTCACTCATGCCTAGAAAAGCCTTATTACTTACTTTAAATGCCTTTATAATCCCATTATTGAATTTATTTTGAATTGTTTTTACATTTTTGATTAAAACAGATTGTAATTGATTGTTTGCCTCGGGAAACATGGAGCGAAAACCATCCATTGTCAAGAAAAGATCATTTATAGTCACTCATGCCTAGAAAAGCCTTATTACTCGGTTTAAATGCCTTTATAATCCCATTATTGAATTTATTTTGAATTGTTTTTACATTTTTTGATTAAAACAGATTGTAATTGATTGTTTGCCCCGGGAAACATGGAGCGAAAACCATCCATTGTCAAGAAAAGATCATTTATAGTCACTCATGCCTAGAAAAGCCTTATTACTCGGTTTAAATGCCTTTATAATCCCTTTATTGAATTTATTTTGAATTGTTTTTACATTTTTTGATTAAAACAGATTGTAATTGATTGTTTGCCTCGGGAAACATGGAGCGAAAGCCATCCATTGTCAAGAAAAGATCATTTATAGCCACTCATGCCTAGAAAAGCCTTATTACTCGGTTTAAATGCCTTTATAATCCCATTATTGAATTTATTTTGAATTGTTTTTACATTTTTTGATTAAAACAGATTGTAATTGATTGTTTGCCTCGGGAAACATGGAGCGAAAGCCATCCATTGTCAAGAAAAGATCATTTATAGTCACGCATGCCTAGAAAAGCCTTATTACTCGGTTTAAATGCCTTTATAATCCCATTATTGAATTTATTTTGAATTGTTTTTACATTTTTTGATTAAAACAGATTGTAATTGATTGTTTGCCTCGGGAAACATGGAGCGAAAGCCATCCATTGTCAAGAAAAGATCATTTATAGCCACTCATGCCTAGAAAAGCCTTATTACTCGGTTTAAATGCCTTTATAATCCCATTATTGAATTTATTTTGAATTGTTTTTACATTTTTTGATTAAAACATATTGTAATTGATTGTTTGCCTCGGGAAACATGGAGCGAAAACCAGTCATTGTCAAGAAAAGATCATTTATAGTCACTCTTGCCTAGAAAAGCCTTATTACTCGGTTTAAATGCCTTTATAATCCCATTATTGAATTTATTTTGAATTGTTTTTACATTTTTTGATTAAAACAGATTGTAATTGATTGTTTGCCTCGGGAAACATGGAGCGAAAGCCATCCATTGTCAAGAAAAGATCATTTATAGCCACTCATGCCTAGAAAAGCCTTATTACTCGGTTTAAATGCCTTTATAATCCCATTATTGGATTTATTTTGAATTGTTTTTACATTTTTTGATTAAAACAGATTGTAATTGATTGTTTGCCTCGGGAAATATTGAGCGAAAGCCATCCATTGTCAAGAAAAGATCATTTATAGTCACTCATGCCTAGAAAAGCCTTATTACTTAGTTTAAATGCCTTTATAATCCCATTATTGAATTTATTTTGAATTGTTTTTACATTTTTGATTAAAACAGATTGTAATTGATTGTTTGCCTCGGGAAATATGGAGCGAAAGCCATCCATTGTCAAGAAAAGATCATTTATAGTCAGTCATTCCTAGAAAAGCCTTATTACTCGGTTTAAATGCCTTTATAATCCCATTATTGATTTTATTTTGAATTGTTTTTACATTTTTTGATTAAAACAGATTGTAATTGATTGTTTGCCTCGAAAAACATGGAGCGAAAGCCATCCATTGCCAAGAAAAGATCATTTATAGTCACTCACGCCTAGAAAAGGCTTATTACTCGGTTTAAATGCCTTTATAATCCCATTATTGAATTTATTTTGAATTTATTTTACATTTTTTGATTAAAACAGATTGTAATTGATTGTTTGCATCGGGAAACATGGAGCAAAACCCATCCATTGTCAAGAATAGATCATTTATAGTCACTTATGCCTACAAAAGCCTTATTACTCTGTTTAAATGCTTTTATAATCCCATTATTGAATTTATTTTGAATTGTTTTTACATTTTATGATTAAAACAGATTGTAATTGATTGTTTGCCTCGGGAAACATGGAGCGAAAGCCATCCATTGTCAAGAAAAGATCATTTATAGTCACTCATGCCTAGAAAAGCCTTATTACTCGGTTTAAATGCCTTTATAATCCCATTATTGAATTTATTTTGAATTGTTTTTACATTTTTGATTAAAACAGATTGTAATTGATTGTTTGCTTCGGGAAATATGGAGCGAAAGTCATCCATTGTCAAGAAAAGATCATTTATAGTCACTCATGCCTAGAAAAGCCTTATTACTCGGTTTAAATGCCTTTATAATCCCATTATTGAATTTATTTTGAATTGTTTTTACATTTTTTGATTAAAACAGATTGTAATTGATTGTTTGCCTCGGGAAACATGGAGCGAAAACCATCCATTGTCAACAAAAGATCATTTATAGTCACTCATGCCTAGAAAAGCCTTATTACTCTGTTTAAATGCCTTTATAATCCCATTATTGAATTTATTTTGAATTGTTTTTACATTTTTTGATTAAAACATATTGTAATTGATTGTTTGCCTCGGGAAACATGGAGCGAAAGCCATCCATTGTCAAGAAAAGATCATTTATAGCCACTCATGCCTAGAAAAGCCTTATTACTCGGTTTAAATGCCTTTATAATCCCATTATTGAATTTATTTTGAATTGTTTTTACATTTTTTGATTAAAACAGATTGTAATTGATTGTTTGCCTCGGGAAACATGGAGCGAAAGCCATCCATTGTCAAGAAAAGATTATTTATAGTCACTCATGCCTAGAAAAGCCTTATTACTTAGTTTAAATGCTTTTATAATCCCATTATTGAATTTATTTTGAATTGTTTTTACATTTTTTGATTAAAACAGATTGTAATTGATTGTTTGCCTCGGGAAACATGGAGCGAAAGCCATCCATCGTCAAGAAAAGTTCATTTATAGTCACTCATGCCTAGAAAATCCTTAATACTCGTTTTAAATGCTTTTATAATCCCATAATTGAATTTAATTTGAATCTTTTTAAATTTTTTGACTAAAACAGAGTCTAATTGATTGTTTGCCTCGGGAAATATGGAGCGAAAGCCATCCATTGTCAAGAAAAGATCATTTATAGTCACTCATGCCTAGAAAAGCCTTATTACTCTGTTTAAATGCCTTTATAATCCCATTATTGAATTTATTTTGAATTGTTTTTACATTTTTTGATTAAAACATATTGTAATTGATTGTTTGCCTCGGGAAACATGGACCGAAAGCCATCCATTGTCAAGAAAAGATCATTTATAGTGACTCATGCCTAGAAAAGCCTTATTACTCGGTTTAAATTCCTTTATAATCCCATTATTGAATTTATTTTACATTTTTTGATTAAAACATATTGTAATTGATTGTTTGCATCGGGAAACATGGAGCAAAACCCATCCATTGTCAAGAATAGATCATTTATAGTCACTTATGCCTACAAAAGCCTTATTACTCGGTTTAAATGCTTTTATAATCCCATTATTGAATTTATTTTGAATTGTTTTTACATTTTATGATTAAAACAGATTGTAATTGATTGTTTGCCTTGGGAAACATGGAGCGAAAGCCATCCATTGTCAAGAAAAGATCATTTATAGTCACTCATGCCTAGAAAAGCCTTATTACTTAGTTTAAATGCCTTTATAATCCCATTATTGAATTTATTTTGAATTGTTTTTACATTTTTTATTAAAACAGATTGTAATTGATTGTTTGCCTCGGGAAATATGGAGCGAAAGCCATCCATTGTCAAGAAAAGATCATTTATAGTCACTTATGCCTAGAAAAGCCTTATTACTCGGTTTAAATGCCTTTATAATCCCATTATTGAATTTATTTTGAATTGTTTTTACATTTTTTGATTAAAACAGATTGTAATTGAATGTTTGCCTCGGGAAACATGGAGCGAAAACCATCCATTGTCAAGAAAAGATCATTTATAGTCAATCATGCCTAGAAAAGCCTTATTACTCGGTTTAAATGCCTTTATAATCCCATTATTGAATTTATTTTGAACTGTTTTTACATTTTTTGATTAAAACAGATTGTAATTGATTGTTTGCCTCGGGAAACATGGAGCGAAAGCCATCCATTGTCAAGAAAAGATCATTTATAGTCACTCATGCCTAGAAAAGCCTTATTACTCGGTTTAAATGCCTTTATAATCCCATTATTGAATTTATTTTGAATTGTTTTAACATTTTTTGATTAAAACATATTGTAATTGATTGTTTGCCTCGGGAAACATGGAGCGAAAGCCATCCATTGTCAAGAAAAGATCATTTATAGTCACTCATTCCTAGAAAAGCCTTATTACTCGGTTTAAATGCCTTTATATTCCCATTATTGATTTTATTTTGAATTTTTTTTACATTTTTTGATTAAAACATATTGTAATTGATTGTTTGCCTCGGGAAAGATTGAGCGAAAGCCATCCATTGTCAAGAAAAGATCATTTATAGTCACTCATGCCTAGAAAAGCCTTATTACTCAGTTTAAATGCTTTTATAATCCCATTATTGATTTTATTTTGAATTGTTTTTACATTTTTTGATTAAAACAGATTGTAATTGATAATTTGCCTCGGGAAACATGGAGCGAAAGCCATCCATTGTCAAGAAAAGATCATTTATAGCCACTCATGCCTAGAAAAGCCTTATTACTCGGTTTAAATGCCTTTATAATCCCATTATTGAATTTATTTTGAATTGTTTTTACATTTTTTGATTAAAACAGATTGTAATTGATTGTTTGCCTCGGGAAACATGGAGCGAAAGCCATCCATTGTCAAGAAAAGATCATTTATAGCCACTCATGCCTAGAAAAGCCTTATTACTCGGTTTAAATGCCTTTATAATCCCATTATTGAATTTATTTTGAATTGTTTTTACATTTTTTGATTAAAACAGATTGTAATTGATTGTTTGCCTCGGGAAACATGGAGCGAAAGCCATCCATTGTCAAGAAAAGATCATTTATAGCCACTCATGCCTAGAAAAGCCTTATTACTCGGTTTAAATGCCTTTATAATCCCATTATTGAATTTATTTTGAATTGTTTTTACATTTTTTGATTAAAACAGATTGTAATTGATTGTTTGCCTCGGGAAACATGGAGCAAAACCCATCCATTGTCAAGAAAAGATCATTTATAGCCACTCATGCCTAGAAAAGCCTTATTACTCGGTTTAAATGCCTTTATAATCCCATTATTGAATTTATTTTGAATTGTTTTTACATTTTTTGATTAAAACATATTGTAATTGATTGTTTGCCTCGGGAAACATGGAGCGAAACCCATCCATTGTCAAGAATAGATCATTTATAGCCACTCATGCCTAGAAAAGCCTTATTACTCGGTTTAAATGCCTTTATAATCCCATTATTGAATTTATTTTGAATTGTTTTTACATTTTTTGATTAAAACATATTGTAATTGATTGTTTGCCTCGGGAAACATGGAGCGAAAGCCATCCATTGTCAAGAAAAGATCATTTATAGCCACTCATGCCTAGAAAAGCCTTATTACTCGGTTTAAATGCCTTTATAATCCCATTATTGAATTTATTTTGAATTGTTTTTACATTTTTTGATTAAAACATATTGTAATTGATTGTTTGCCTCGGGAAACATGGAGCGAAAACCATTCATTGTCAAGAAAAGATCATTTATAGTCACTCATGCCTAGAAAAGCCTTATTACTCGGTTTAAATGCCTTTATAATCCCATTATTGAATTTATTTTGAATTGTTTTTACATTTTTTGATTAAAACAGATTGTAATTGATTGTTTGCCTCGGGAAACATGGAGCGAAAGCCATCCATTGTCAAGAAAAGATCATTTATAGCCACTCATGCCTAGAAAAGCCTTATTACTCGGTTTAAATGCCTTTATAATCCCATTATTGAATTTATTTTGAATTGTTTTTACATTTTTTGATTAAAACAGATTGTAATTGATTGTTTGCCTCGGGAAACATGGAGCGAAAGCCATCCATTGTCAAGAAAAGATCATTTATAGCCACTCATGCCTAGAAAAGCCTTATTACTCGGTTTAAATGCCTTTATAATCCCATTATTGAATTTATTTTGAAATTTTTTTACATTTTTTGATTAAAACAGATTGTAATTGATTGTTTGCCTCGGGAAACATGGAGCGAAAGCCATCCATTGTCAAGAAAAGATTATTTATAGTCACTCATGCCTAGAAAAGCCTTATTACTTAGTTTAAATGCTTTTATAATCTCATTATTGAATTTATTTTGAATTCTTTTTACATTTTTTTATTAAAACAGATTGTAATTGATTGTTTGCCTCGGGAAACATGGAGCGAAAGCCATCCATCGTCAAGAAAAGTTCATTTATAGTCACTCATGCCTAGAAAATCCTTAATACACTTTTTAAATGCTTTTATAATCCCATAATTGAATTTAATTTGAATCTTTTTAAATTTTTTGATTAAAACAGATTCTAATTGATTGTTTGCCTCGGGAAATATGGAGCGAAAGCCATCCATTGTCAAGAAAAGATCATTTATAGTCACTCATGCCTAGAAAAGCCTTATTACTCGGTTTAAATGCCTTTATAATCCCATTATTGAATTTATTTTGAATTGTTTTTACATTTTTTGATTAAAACATATTGTAATTGATTGTTTGCCTCGGGAAACATGGAGCGAAAGCCATCCATTGTCAAGAAAAGATCATTTATAGTCACTCATTCCTAGAAAAGCCTTATTACTCGGTTTAAATGCCTTTATAATCCCATTATTGATTTTATTTTGAATTTTTTTTACATTTTTTGATTAAAACATATTGTAATTGATTGTTTGCCTCGGGAAATATTGAGCGAAAGCCAACCATTGTCAAGAAAAGATCATTTATAGTCACTCATGCCTAGAAAAGCCTTATTACTCGGTTTAAATGCCTTTATAATCCCATTATTGATTTTATTTTGAATTGTTTTTACATTTTTTGATTAAAACAGATTGTAATTGATTGTTTGCCTCGGGAAACATGGAGCGAAAGCCATCCATTGTCAAGAAAAGATCATTTATAGTCACTCATGCCTAGAAAAGCCTTATTACTCGGTTTAAATGCCTTTATAATCCTATTATTGAATTTATTTTGAATTTATTTTACATTTTTTGATTAAAACAGATTGTAATTGATTGTTTGCATCGGGAAACATGGAGCAAAACCCATCCATTGTCAAGAATAGATCATTTATAGTCACTTATGCCTACAAAAGCCTTATTACTCGGTTTAAATGCTTTTATAATACCATTATTGAATTTATTTTGAATTGTTTTTACATTTTATGATTAAAACAGATTGTAATTGATTGTTTGCCTCGGGAAACATGGAGCGAAAGCCATCCATTGTCAAGAAAAGATCATTTATAGTCACTCATGCCTAGAAAAGCCTTATTACTTAGTTTAAATGCCTTTATAATACCATTATTGAATTTATTTTGAATTGTTTTTACATTTTTGATTAAAACAGATTGTAATTGATTGTTTGCCTCGGGAAATATGGAGCGAAAGTCATCCATTGTCAAGAAAAGATCATTTATAGTCACTCATGCCTAGAAAAGCCTTATTACTCGGTTTAAATGCCTTTATAATCCCATTATTGAATTCATTTTGAATTGTTTTTACATTTTTTGATTAAAACAGATTGTAATTGATTGTTTGCCTCGGCAAACATGGAGCGAAAACCATCCATTGTCAAGAAAAGATCATTTATAGTCACTCATGCCTAGAAAAGCCTTATTACTCGGTTTAAATGCCTTTATAATCCCATTATTGAATTTATTTTGAATTGTTTTTACATTTTTTGATTAAAACAGATTGTAATTGATTGTTTGCCTCGGGAAACATGGAGCGAAAGCCATCCATTGTCAAGAAAAGATCATTTATAGCCACTCATGCCTAGAAAAGCCTTATTACTCGGTTTAAATGCCTTTATAATCCCATTATTGAATTTATTTTGAATTCATTTTACATTTTTTGATTAAAACAGATTGTAATTGATTGTTTGCCTCAGGAAACATGGAGCGAAAGCCATCCATTGTCAAGAAAAGATTATTTATAGTCACTCATGCCTAGAAAAGCCTTATTACTTAGTTTAAATGCTTTTATAATCCCATTATTGAATTTATTTTGAATTCTTTTTACATTTTTTGATTAAAACAGATTGTAATTGATTGTTTGGCTCGGGAAACATGGAGCGAAAGCCATCCATCGTCAAGAAAAGTTCAATTATAGTCACTCATGCCTAGAAAATCCTTAACACTCGTTTTAAATGCTTTTATAATCCCATAATTGAATTTAATTTGAATCTTTTTAAATTTTTTGATTAAAACAGATTCTAATTGATTGTTTGCCTCGGGAAATATGGAGCGAAAGCCATCCATTGTCAAGAAAAGATCATTTATAGTCACTCATGCCTAGAAAAGCCTTATTACTCTGTTTAAATGCCTTTATAATCCCATTATTGAATTTATTTTGAATTGTTTTTACATTTTTTGATTAAAACATATTGTAATTGATTGTTTGCCTCGGGAAACATGGAGCGAAAGCCATCCATTGTCAAGAAAAGATCATTTATAGTCACTCATTCCTATAAAAGCCTTATTACTCGGTTTAAATGCCTTTATAATCCCATTATTGATTTTATTTTGATTTTTTTTTACATTTTTTGATTAAAAAATATTGTAATTGATTGTTTGCCTCGGGAAATATTGAGCGAAAGCCATCCATTGTCAAGAAAAGATCATTTATAGTCACTCATGCCTAGAAAAGCCTTATTACTCGGTTTAAATGCCTTTATAATCCCATTATTGATTTTATTTTGAATTGTTTTTACATTTTTTGGTTAAAACAGATTGTAATTGATTGTTTGCCTCGGGAAACATGGAGCGAAAGCCATCCATTGTCAGGAAAAGATCATTTATAGTCACTCATGCCTAGAAAAGCCTTATTACTCGGTTTAAATTCCTTTATAATCCCATTATTGAATTTATTTTGAATTTATTTTACTTTTTTTGATTAAAACATATTGTAATTGATTGTTTGCATCGGGAAACATGGAGCAAAACCCATCCATTGTCAAGAATAGATCATTTATAGTCACTTATGCCTACAAAAGCCTTATTACTCGGTTTAAATGCTTTTATAATCCCATTATTGAATTTATTTTGAATTGTTTTTACATTTTATGATTAAAACAGATTGTAATTGATTGTTTGCCTCGGGAAACATGGAGCGAAAGCCATCCTTTGTCAAGAAAAGATCATTTATAGCCACTCATGCCTAGAAAAGCCTTATTACTCGGTTTAAATGCCTTTATAATCCCATTATTGAATTTATTTTGAATTGTTTTTACATTTTTTGATTAAAACAGATTGTAATTGATTGTTTGCCTCGGGAAACATGGAGCGAAAGCCATCCATTGTCAAGAAAAGATCATTTATAGCCACTCATGCCTAGAAAAGCCTTATTACTCGGTTTAAATGCCTTTATAATCCCATTATTGAATTTATTTTGAAAATTTTTTACATTTTTTGATTAAAACAGATTGTAATTGATTGTTTGCCTCGGGAAACATGGAGCGAAAGCCATCCATTGTCAAGAAAAGATTATTTATAGTCACTCATGCCTAGAAAAGCCTTATTACTTAGTTTAAATGCTTTTATAATCCCATTATTGAATTTATTTTGAATTCTTTTTACATTTTTTGATTAGAACAGATTGTAATTGATTGTTTGCCTCGGGAAACATGGAGCGCAAGCCATCCATCGTCAAGAAAAGTTCATTTATAGTCACTCATGCCTAGAAAATCCTTAATACTCGTTTTAAATGCTTTTATAATCCCATAATTGAATTTAATTTGAATCTTTTTAAATTTTTTGATTAAAACAGATTCTAATTGATTGTTTGCCTCGGGAAATATGGAGCGAAAGCCATCCATTGTCAAGAAAAGATCATTTATAGTCACTCATGCCTAGAAAAGCCTTATTACTCTGTTTAAATGCCTTTATAATCCCATTATTGAATTTATTTTGAATTGTTTTTACATTTTTTGATTAAAACATATTGTAATTGATTGTTTGCCTCGGGAAACATGGAGCGAAAGCCATCCATTGTCAAGAAAAGATCATTTATAGTCACTCATTCCTATAAAAGCCTTATTACTCGGTTTAAATGCCTTTATAATCCCATTATTGATTTTATTTTGATTTTTTTTTACATTTTTTGATTAAAAAATATTGTAATTGATTGTTTGCCTCGGGAAATATTGAGCGAAAGCCATCCATTGTCAAGAAAAGATCATTTATAGTCACTCATGCCTAGAAAAGCCTTATTACTCGGTTTAAATGCCTTTATAATCCCATTATTGATTTTATTTTGAATTGTTTTTACATTTTTTGGTTAAAACAGATTGTAATTGATTGTTTGCCTCGGGAAACATGGAGCGAAAGCCATCCATTGTCAGGAAAAGATCATTTATAGTCACTCATGCCTAGAAAAGCCTTATTACTCGGTTTAAATTCCTTTATAATCCCATTATTGAATTTATTTTGAATTTATTTTACTTTTTTTGATTAAAACATATTGTAATTGATTGTTTGCATCGGGAAACATGGAGCAAAACCCATCCATTGTCAAGAATAGATCATTTATAGTCACTTATGCCTACAAAAGCCTTATTACTCGGTTTAAATGCTTTTATAATCCCATTATTGAATTTATTTTGAATTGTTTTTACATTTTATGATTAAAACAGATTGTAATTGATTGTTTGCCTCGGGAAACATGGAGCGAAAGCCATCCTTTGTCAAGAAAAGATCATTTATAGTCACTCATGCCTAGAAAAGCCTTATTACTTAGTTTAAATGCCTTTATAATCCCATTATTGAATTTATTTTGAATTGTTTTTACATTTTTGATTAAAACAGATTGTAATTGATTGTTTGCCTCGGGAAATATGGAGCGAAAGCCATCCATTGTCAAGAAAATATCATTTATAGTCACTCATGCCTAGAAAAGCCTTATTACTCGGTTTAAATGCCTTTATAATCCCATTATTGAATTTATTTTGAATTGTTTTTACATTTTTTGATTAAAACAGATTGTAATTGATTGTTTGCCTCGGGAAACATGGAGCGAAAACCATCCATTGTCAAGAAAAGATCATTTACAGTCACTCATGCCTAGAAAAGCCTTATTACTCGGTTTAAATGCCTTTATAATCCCATTATTGACTTTATTTTGAATTGTTTTTACATTTTTTGATTAAAACATATTGTAATTGATTATTTGCCTCGGGAAACATGGAGCGAAAGCCATCCATTGTCAAGAAAAGATTATTTATAGTCACTCATGCCTAGAAAAGCCTTATTACTTACTTTAAATGCTTTTATAATCCCATTATTTAATTTATTTTGAATTCTTTTTACATTTTTTGATTAAAACAGATTGTAATTGATTGTTTGCCTCGGGAAACATGGAGCGAAAGCCATCCATCGTCAAGAAAAGTTCATTTATAGTCACTCATGCCTAGAAAATCCTTAATACTCGTTTTAAATGCTTTTATAATCCCATAATTGAATTTAATTTGAATCTTTTTAAATTTTTTGATTAAAACAGATTCTAATTGATTGTTTGCCTCGGGAAATATGGAGCGAAAGCCATCCATTGTCAAGAAAAGATCATTTATAGTCACTCATGCCTAGAAAAGCGTTATTACTCGGTTTAAATGCCTTTATAATCCCATTATTGAATTTATTTTGAATTGTT
Source organism: Theobroma cacao (assembly GCF_053813885.1). NCBI lineage: Eukaryota > Viridiplantae > Streptophyta > Magnoliopsida > Malvales > Malvaceae > Theobroma > Theobroma cacao. Next base: position 25,804,919 of record NC_142645.1, on the reverse strand, counting down.
TTTACATTTTTTGATTAAAACATATTGTAATTGATTGTTTGCCTCGGGAAACATGGAGCGAAAGCCATCCATTGTCAAGAAAAGATCATTTATAGTCACTCATTCCTAGAAAAGCCTTATTACTCGGTTTAAATGCCTTTATAATCCCATTATTGATTTTATTTTGAATTTTTTTTACATTTTTTGATTAAAAAATATTGTAATTGATTGTTTGCCTCGGGAAATATTGAGCGAAATCCATCCATTGTCAAGAAAAGATCATTTATAGTCACTCATGCCTAGAAAAGCCTTATTACTCGGTTTAAATGCCTTTATAATCCCATTATTGATTTTATTTTGAATTGTTTTTATATTTTTTGATTCAAACAGATTGTAACTGATTGTTTGCCTCGGGAAACATGGAGCGAAAGCCATCCATTGTCAAGAAAAGATCATTTATAGTCACTCATGCCTAGAAAAGCCTTATTACTTAGTTTAAATGCTTTTATAATCCCATTATTGAATTTATTTTGAATTCTTTTTACATTTTTTGATTAAAACATATTGTAATTGATTGTTTGCCTCGGGAAACATGGAGCGAAAGCCATCCATTGTCAAGAAAAGATCATTTATAGTCACTCATGCCTAGAAAAGCCTTATTACTTAGTTTAAATGCCTTTATAATCCCATTATTGAATTTATTTTGAATTGTTTTTACATTTTTTGATTAAAACATATTGTAATTGATTGTTTGCCTCGGGAAACATGGAGCGAAAGCCATCCATTGTAAAGAAAAGATCATTTATAGTCACTCATTCCTAGAAAAGCCTTATTACTCGATTTAAATGCCTTTATAATCCCATTATTGATTTTATTTTGAATTTTTTTTACATTTTTTGATTAAAAAATATTGTAATTGATTGTTTGCCTCGGGAAATATTGAGCGAAAGCCATCCATTGTCAAGAAAAGATCATTTATAGTCACTCATGCCTAGAAAAGCCTTATTACTCGGTTTAAATGCCTATATAATCCCATTATTGATTTTATTTTGAATTGTTTTTACATTTTTTGATTAAAACAGATTGTAATTGATTGTTTGCCTCGGGAAACATGGAGCGAAAGCCATCCATTGTCAAGAAAAGATCATTTATAGTCACTCATGCCTAGAAAAGCCTTATTACTCGGTTTAAATTCCTTTATAATCCCATTATTGAATTTATTTTGAATTTATTTTACATTTTTTGATTAAAACAGATTGTAATTGATTGTTTGCATCGGGAAACATGGAGCAAAACCCATCCATTGTCAAGAATAGTTCATTTATAGTCACTTATGCCTACAAAAGCCTTATTACTCGGTTTAAATGCTTTTATAATCCCATTATTGAATTTATTTTGAATTGTTTTTACATTTTATGATTAAAACAGATTGTAATTGATTGTTTGCCTCGGGAAACATGGAGCGAAAGCCATCCATTGTCAAGAAAAGATCATTTATAGTCACTCATGCCTAGAAAAGCCTTATTACTTAGTTTAAATGCCTTTATAATCCCATTATTGAATTTATTTTGAATTGTTTTTACATTTTTGATTAAAACAGATTGTAATTGATTGTTTGCCTCGGGAAATATGGAGCGAAAGCCATCCATTGTCAAGAAAAGATCATTTATAGTCACTCATGCCTAGAAAAGCCTTATTACTCGGTTTAAATGCCTTTATAATCCCATTATTGAATTTATTTTGAATTGTTTTTACATTTTTTGATTAAAACAGATTGTAATTGATTGTTTGCCTCGGGAAACATGGAGCGAAAACCATCCATTGTCAAGAAAAGATCATTTATAGTCACTCATGCCTAGAAAAGCCTTATTACTCGGTTTAAATGCCTTTATAATCCCATTATTGATTTTATTTTGAATTTTTTTAACATTTTTTGATTAAAAAATATTGTAATTGATTGTTTGCCTCGGGAAATATTGAGCGAAAGTCATCCATTGTCAAGAAAAGATCATTTATAGTCACTCATGCCTAGAAAAGCCTTATTACTCGGTTTAAATGCCTTTATAATCCCATTATTGTTTTTATTTTGAATTGTTTTAACATTTTATGATTAAAACAGATTGTAATTGATTGTTTGCCTCGGGAAACATGGAGCGAAAGCCATCCATTGTCAAAAAAAGATCATTTATAGTCACTCATGCCTAGAAAAGCCTTATTACTTAGTTTAAATGCCTTTATAATCCCATTATTGAATTTATTTTGAATTGTTTTTACATTTTTGATTAAAACAGATTGTAATTGATTGTTTGCCTCGGGAAATATGGAGCGAAAGCCATCCATTGTCAAGAAAAGATCATTTATAGTCACTCATGCCTAGAAAAGCCTTATTACTCGGTTTAAATGCCTTTATAATCCCATTATTGAATTTATTTTGAATTGTTTTTACATTTTTTGATTAAAACAGATTGTAATTGATTGTTTGCCTCGGGAAACATGGAGCGAAAGCCATCCATTATCAAGAAAAGATTATTTATAGTCACTCATGCCTAGAAAAGCCTTATTACTTAGTTTAAATGCTTTTATAATCCCATTATTGATTTTATTTTGAATTCTTTTTACATTTTTTGATTAAAACAGATTGTAATTGATTGTTTGCCTCGGGAAACATGGAGCGAAAGCCATCCATCGTCAAGAAAAGTTCATTTATAGTCACTCATGCCTAGAAAATCCTTAATACTCGTTTTAAATGCTTTTATAATCCCATAATTGAATTTAATTTGAATCTTTTTAAATTTTTTGATTACAACAGATTCTAATTGATTGTTTGCCTCGGGAAATATGGAGCGAAAGCCATCCATTGTCAAGAAAAGATCATTTATAGTCACTCATGCCTAGAAAAGCCTTATTACTCTGTTTAAATGCCTTTATAATCCCATTATTGAATTTATTTTGAATTGTTTTTACATTTTTTGATTAAAACATATTGTAATTGATTGTTTGCCTCGGGAAACATGGAGCGAAAGCCATCCATTGTCAAGAAAAGATCATTTATAGTCACTCATGCCTAGAAAAGCCTTATTACTCGGTTTAAATGCCCTTATAATCCCATTATTGAATTTATTTTGAATTGTTTTTACATTTTTTGATTAAAACATATTGTAATTGATTGTTTGCCTCGGGAAACATGGAGCGAAAACCATCCATTGTCAAGAAAAGATCATTTATAGTCACTCATGCCTAGAAAAGCCTTATTACTCGGTTTAAATGCCTTTATAATCCCATTATTGATTTTATTTTGAATTGTTTTTACATTTTTTGATTAAAACAGATTGTAATTGATTGTTTGCCTCGGGAAACATGGAGCGAAAGCCATCCATTGTCAAGAAAAGATCATTTATAGTCACTCATGCCTAGAAAAGCCTTATTACTCGGTTTAAATGCCTTTATAATCCCATTATTGATTTTATTTTGAATTGTTTTTACATTTTTTGATTAAAACAGATTGTAATTGATTGTTTGCCTCGGGAAACATGGAGCGAAAGCCATCCATTGTCAAGAAAAGTTCATTTATAGTCACTCATGCCTAGAAAAGCCTTATTACTTAGTTTAAATGCTTTTATAATCCCATTATTGAATTTATTATGAATTCTTTTTACATTTTTTGATTAAAACATATTGTAATTGATTGTTTGCCTCGGGAAACATGGAGCGAAAGCCATCCATTGTCAAGAAAAGATCATTTATAGTCACTCACGCCTAGAAAAGCCTTATTACTTAGTTTAAATGCCTTTATAATCCCATTATTGAATTTGTTTTGAATTGTTTTTATATTTTTGATTAAAACAGATTGTAATTGATTGTTTGCCTCGGGAAATATGGAGCGAAAGCCATCCATTGTCAAGAAAAGATCATTTATAGTCACTCATGCCTAGAAAAGCCTTATTACTCGGTTTAAATGCCTTTATAATCCCATTATTGAATTTATTTTGAATTGTTTTTACATTTTTTGATTAAAACAGATTGTAATTGATTGTTTGCCTCGGGAAACATGGAGCGAAAACCATCCATTGTCAAGAAAAGATCATTTATAGTCACTCATGCCTAGAAAAGCCTTATTACTCGGTTTAAATGCCTTTATAATCCCATTATTGAATTTATTTTGAATTGTTTTTACATTTTTCGATTAAAACAGATTGTAATTGATTGTTTGCCTCGGGAAACATGGAGCGAAAGCCATCCATTGTCAAGAAAAGATCATTTATAGCCACTCATGCCTAGAAAAGCCTTATGACTCGGTTTAAATGCCTTTATAATCCCATTATTGAATTTATTTTGAATTGTTTTTACATTTTTTGATTAAAACAGATTGTAATTGATTGTTTGCCTCGGGAAACATGGAGAGAAAGCCATCCATTGTCAAGAAAAGATTATTTATAGTCACTCATGCCTAGAAAAGCCTTATTACTTAGTTTAAATGCTTTTATAATCCCATTATTGAATTTATTTTGAATTCTTTTTACATTTTTTGATTAAAACAGATTGTAATTGATTGTTTATTTCGGGAAACATGGAGCGAAAGCCATCCATCGTCAAGAAAAGTTCATTTATAGTCACTCATGCCTAGAAAATCCTTAATACTCGTTTTAAATGCTTTTATAATCCCATAATTGAATTTAATTTGAATCTTTTTAAATTTTTTGATTAAAACAGATTCTAATTGATTGTTTGCCTCGGGAAACGTGGAGTGAAAGCCATCCATTGTCAAGAAAAGATCATTTATAGTCACTCATGCCTAGAAAAGCCTTATTACTCGGTTTAAATGCCTTTATAATCCCATTATGGAATTTATTTTGAAATTTTTTTACATTTTTTGATTAAAACATATTGTAATTGATTGTTTGCCTTGGGAAACTTTAGCAAAAGCCATCCATTGTCAAGAATAGATCATTTATAGTCAGTTACGCCTAGAAAAGCCTTATTACTCGGTTTAAATGCTTTTATAATCCCATTATTGAATTTATTTTGAATTGTTTTTACATTTTTTGATTAAAATAGATTGTAATTGATTGTTTGCCTCGGGAAACATGGAGCGAAAGCCTTCCATTGTCAAGAAAAGATCATTTATAGTCACTCATGCCTAGAAAAGCCTTATTACTCGGTTTAAATGCTTTTATAATCACATTATTGAATTTATTTTGAATTTATTTTACATTTTTTTGATTAAAACAGATTGTAATTGATTGTTTGCCTCGGGAAAAATGGAGCGAAAGCCATCCATTGTCAAGAAAAGATCATTTATAGTCACTCATGCCTAGAAAAGCCTTATTACTTAGTTTAAATGCCTTTATAATCCCATTATTGAATTTATTTTGAATTCTTTTTACATTTTTTGATTAAAACAGATTGTAATTGATTGTTTGCCCCAGGAAATATGGAGCGAAAGCCATCCATTGTCAAGAAAAGATCATTTATAGTCACTCATGCCTAGAAAACCTTATTACTCGGTTTAAATGCTTTTATAGTCCCATTATTGAATTTATTTTGAATTGTTTTTACATTTTTTTATTAAAACAGATTGTAATTGATTGTTTGCCTCGGGAAACATGGAGCGAAAGCCATCCATCGTAAACAAAAGTTCATTTATAGTCACTCATGCCTAGAAAATCCTTAATACTCGTTTTAAATGCTCTTATAATCCCATAATTGAATTTAATTTGAATCTTTTTAAATTTTTTGATTAAAACAGATTCTAATTGATTGTTTGCCTCGGGAAACGTGGAGTGAAAGCCATCCATTGTCAAGACAAGATCATTTATAGTCACTCATGCCTAGAAAAGCCTTATTACTCGGTTTAAATGCCTTTATAATCCCATTATTGAATTTATTTTGAAATTTTTTTACATTTTTTGATTAAAACATATTGTAATTGATTGTTTGCCTTGGGAAACATGAGCAAAAGCCATCCATTGTCAAGAATAGATCATTTATAGTCAGTTACGCCTAGAAAAGCCTTATTCCTCGGTTTAAATGCTTTTATAATCCCATTATTGAATTTATTTTGAATTGTTTTTACATTTTTTGATTAAAATAGATTGTAATTGATTGTTTGCCTCGGGAAACATGGAGCGAAAGCCTTCCATTGTCAAGAAAAGATCATTTATAGTCACTCATGCCTAGAAAAGCCTTATTACTCGGTTTAAATGCTTTAATAATCCCATTATTGAATTTATTTTGAATTTATTTTACATTTTTTTGATTAAAACAGATTGTAATTGATTGTTTGCCTCGGGAAACATGGAGCGAAAGCCATCCATTGTCAAGAAAAGATCATTTATAGTCACTCATGCCTAGAAAAGCCTTATTACTCGGTTTAAATGCCTTTATAATCCCATTATTGAATTTATTTTGAATTGTTTTTACATTTTTTGATTAAAACATATTGTAATTGATTGTTTGCCTCGGGAAACATGGAGCGAAAGCCATCCATTGTCAAGAAAATATCATTTATAGTCACTCTTGCCTAGAAAAGCCTTATTACTCGGTTTAAATGCCTTTATAATCCCATTAGCGAATTTATTTTGAATTGTTTTTACATTTTTTGATTAAAACATATTGTAATTGATTGTTTGCCTCGGGAAACATGGAGCGAAAGCCATCCATTGTCAAGAAAAGATCATTTATAGTCACTCATTCCTAGAAAAGCCTTATTACTCGGTTTAAATGCCTTTATAATCCCATTATTGATTTTATTTTGAATTTTTTTTACAATTTTTGATTAAAACATATTGTAATTGATTGTTTGCCTCGGGAAATATTGAGCGAAAGCCATCCATTGTCAAGAAAAGATCATTTATAGCCACTCATGCCTAGAAAAGCCTTATTACTCGGTTTAAATGCCTTTATAATCCCATTATTGAATTTATTTTGAATTGTTTTTACATTTTTTGATTAAAACAGATTGTAATTGATTGTTTGCCTCGGGAAACATGGAGCGAAAGCCATCCATTGTCAAGAAAAGATTATTTATAGTCACTCATGCCTAGAAAAGCCTTATTACTTAGTTTAAATGCTTTTATAATCCCATTATTGAATTTATTTTGAATTCTTTTTACATTTTTTGATTAAAACAGATTGTAATTGATTGTTTGCCTCGGGAAACATGGAGCGAAAGCCATCCATCGTCAAGAAAAGTTCATTTATAGTCACTCATTTCTAGAAAATCCTTAATACTCGTTTTAAATGCTTTTATAATCCCATAATTGAATTTAATTTGAATCTTTTTAAATTTTTTCATTAAAACAGATTCTAATTGATTGTTTGCCTCGGGAAATATGGAGCGAAAGCCATCCATTGTCAAGAAAAGATCATTTATAGTCACTCATGCCTAGAAAAGCCTTATTACTCTGTTTAAATGCCTTTATAATCCCATTATTGAATTTATTTTGAATTGTTTTTACATTTTTTGATTAAAACATATTGTAATTGATTGTTTGCCTCGGGAAACATGGAGCGAAAGCCATCCATTGTCAAGAAAAGATCATTTATAGTCACTCATGCCTAGAAAAGCCTTATTACTCGGTTTAAATGCCCTTATAATCCCATTATTGAATTTATTTTGAATTGTTTTTACATTTTTTGATTAAAACATATTGTAATTGATTGTTTGCCTCGGGAAACATGGAGCGAAAACCATCCATTGTCAAGAAAAGATCATTTATAGTCACTCATGCCTAGAAAAGCCTTATTACTCGGTTTAAATGCCTTTATAATCCCATTATTGATTTTATTTTGAATTGTTTTTACATTTTTTGATTAAAACAGATTGTAATTGATTGTTTGCCTCGGGAAACATGGAGCGAAAGCCATCCATTGTCAAGAAAAGATCATTTATAGTCACTCATGCCTAGAAAAGCCTTATTACTTAGTTTAAATGCTTTTATAATCCCATTATTGAATTTATTATGAATTCTTTTTACATTTTTTGATTAAAACATATTGTAATTGATTGTTTGCCTCGGGAAACATGGAGCGAAAGCCATCCATTGTCAAGAAAAGATCATTTATAGTCACTCATGCCTAGAAAAGCCTTATTACTTAGTTTAAATGCCTTTATAATCCCATTATTGAATTTGTTTTGAATTGTTTTTACATTTTTGATTAAAACAGATTGTAATTGATTGTTTGTCTTGGGAAATATGGAGCGAAAGCCATCCATTGTCAAGAAAATATCATTTATAGTCACTCATGCCTAGAAAAGCCTTATTACTCGGTTTAAATGCCTTTATAATCCCATTATTGAATTTATTTTGAATTGTTTTTACATTTTTTGATTAAAACAGATTGTAATTGATTGTTTGCCTCGGGAAACATGGAGCGAAAACCATCCATTGTCAAGAAAAGATCATTTATAGTCACTCATGCCTAGAAAAGCCTTATTACTCGGTTTAAATGCCTTTATAATCCCATTATTGAATTTATTTTGAATTGTTTTTACATTTTTTGATTAAAACAGATTGTAATTGATTGTTTGCCTCGGGAAACATGGAGCGAAAGCCATCCATTGTCAAGAAAAGATCATTTATAGCCACTCATGCCTAGAAAAGCCTTATTACTCGGTTTAAATGCCTTTATAATCCCATTATTGAATTTATTTTGAATTGTTTTTACATTTTTTGATTAAAACAGATTGTAATTGATTGTTTACCTCGGGAAACATGGAGAGAAAGCCATCCATTGTCAAGAAAAGATTATTTATAGTCACTCATGCCTAGAAAAGCCTTATTACTTAGTTTAAATGCTTTTATAATCCCATTATTGAATTTATTTTGAATTGTTTTTACATTTTTTGATTAAAACAGATTGTAATTGATTGTTTGCCTCGGGAAACATGGAGCGAAAGCCATCCATCGTCAAGAAAAGTTCATTTATAGTCACTCATGCCTAGAAAATCCTTAATACTCGTTTTAAATGCTTTTATAATCCCATAATTGAATTTAATTTGAATCTTTTTAAATTTTTTGATTAAAACAGATTCTAATTCATTGTTTGCCTCGGGAAATATGGAGCGAAAGCCATCCATTGTCAAGAAAAGATCATTTATAGTCACTCATGCCTAGAAAAGCCTTATTACTCGGTTTAAATGCCTTTATAATCCCATTATTGAATTTATTTTGAATTGTTTTTACATTTTTTGATTAAAACATATTGTAATTGATTGTTTGCCTCGGGAAACATGGAGCGAAAGCCATCCCTTGTCAAGAAAAGATCATTTATAGTCACTCATTCCTAGAAAAGCCTTATTACTCGGTTTAAATGCCTTTATAATCCCATTATTGATTTTATTTTGAAAATTTTTTACATTTTTTGATTAAAACAGATTGTAATTGATTGTTTGCCTCAGGAAACATGGAGCGAAAGCCATCCATTGTCAAGAAAAGATCATTTATAGTCACTCATGCCTAGAAAAGCCTTATTACTCGGTTTAAATGCCTTTATAATCCAATTATTGAATTTATTTTGAAATTTTTTTACATTTTTTGATTAAAACATATTGTAATTGATTGTTTGCCTCGGGAAACTTTAGCAAAAGCCATCCATTGTCAAGAATAGATCATTTATAGTCAGTTACGCCTAGAAAAGCCTTATTACTCGGTTTAAATGCTTTTATAATCCCATTATTAAATTTATTTTGAATTGTTTTTACATTTTTTGATTAAAACAGATTGTAATTGATTGTTTGCCTCGGGAAACATGGAGCGAAAGCCATCCATTGTCAAGAAAAGATCATTTATAGCCACTCATGCCTAGAAAAGCCTTATTACTCGGTTTAAATGCCTTTATAATCCCATTATTGAATTTATTTTGAAAATTTTTTACATTTTTTGATTAAAACAGATTGTAATTGATTGTTTGCCTCAGGAAACATGGAGCGAAAGCCATCCATTGTCAAGAAAAGATTATTTATAGTCACTCATGCCTAGAAAAGCCTTATTACTTAGTTTAAATGCTTTTATAATCCCATTATTGAATTTATTTTGAATTGTTTTTACATTTTTTGATTAGAACAGATTGTAATTGATTGTTTTCCTCGGGAAACATGGAGCGAAAGCCATCCATCGTCAAGAAAAGTTCATTTATAGTCACTCATGCCTAGAAAATCCTTAATACTCGTTTTAAATGCTTTTATAATCCCATAATTGAATTTAATTTGAATCTTTTTAAATTTTTTGATTAAAACAGATTCTAATTGATTGTTTGCCTCGGGAAATATGGAGCGAAAGCCATCCATTGTCAAGAAAAGATCATTTATAGTCACTCATGCCTAGAAAAGCCTTATTACTCTGTTTAAATGCCTTTATAATCCCATTATTGAATTTATTTTGAATTGTTTTTACATTTTTTGATTAAAACATATTGTAATTGATTGTTTGCCTCGGGAAACATGGACCGAAAGCCATCCATTGTCAAGAAAAGATCATTTATTGTCACTCATTCCTAGAAAAGCCTTATTACTCGGTTTAAATGCCTTTATAATCCCATTATTGATTTTATTTTGAATTTTTTTTACATTTTTTGATTAAAAAATATTGTAATTGATTGTTTGCCTCGGGAAATATTGAGCGAAAGCCATCCATTGTCAAGAAAAGATCATTTATAGTCACTCATGCCTAGAAAAGCCTTATCACTCGGTTTAAATGCCTTTATAATCCCATTATTGATTTTATTTTGAATTGTTTTTACATTTTTTTGTTAAAACAGATTGTAATTGATTGTTTGCCTCGGGAAACATGGAGCGAAAGCCATCCATTGTCAGGAAAAGATCATTTATAGTCACTCATGCCTAGAAAAGCCTTATTACTCGGTTTAAATTCCTTTATAATCCCATTATTGAATTTATTTTGAATTTATTTTACTTTTTTTGATTAAAACATATTGTAATTGATTGTTTGCATCGGGAAACATGGAGCAAAACCCATCCATTGTCAAGAATAGATCATTTATAGTCACTTATGCCTACAAAAGCCTTATTACTCGGTTTAAAGGCTTTTATAATCCCATTATTGAATTTATTTTGAATTGTTTTTACATTTTATGATTAAAACAGATTGTAATTGATTGTTTGCCTCGGGAAACATGGAGCGAAAGCCATCCTTTGTCAAGAAAAGATCATTTATAGTCACTCATGCCTAGAAAAGCCTTATTACTTAGTTTAAATGCCTTTATAATCCCATTATTGAATTTATTTTGAATTGTTTTTACATTTTTGATTAAAACAGATTGTAATTGATTGTTTGCCTCGGGAAATATGGAGCGAAAGCCATCCATTGTCAAGAAAAGATCATTTATAGTCACTCATGCCTAGAAAAGCCTTATTACTCGGTTTAAATGCCTTTATAATCCCATTATTGAATTTATTTTGAATTGTTTTTACATTTTTTGATTAAAACAGATTGTAATTGATTGTTTGCCTCGGGAAACATGGAGCGAAAACCATCCATTGTCAAGAAAAGATTATTTATAGTCACTCATGCCTAGAAAAGCCTTATTACTCGGTTTAAATGCCTTTATAATCCCATTATTGACTTTATTTTGAATTGTTTTTACATTTTTTGATTAAAACAGATTGTAATTGATTATTTTCCTCGGGAAACATGGAGCGAAAGCCATCCATTGTCAAGAAAAGATCATTTATAGTCACTCATGCCTAGAAAAGCCTTATTACTCGGTTTAAATGCCTTTATAATCCCATTATTGAATTTATTTTGAATTGTTTTTACATTTTTTGATTAAAACAGATTGTAATTGATTATTTGCCTCGGGAAACATGGAGCGAAAGCCATCCATTGTCAAGAAAAGATCATTTATAGTCACTCATGCCTAGAAAAGCCTTATTACTCGGTTTAAATGCCTTTATAATCCCATTATTGAATTTATTTGGAATTGTTTTTACATTTTTTGATTAAAACAGATTGTAATTGATTGTTTGCCTCGAGAAACATGGAGCGAAAGCCATCCATTGTCAAGAAAAGATTATTTATAGTCACTCATGCCTAGAAAAGCCTTATTACTTAGTTTAAATGCTTTTATAATCCCATTATTGAATTTATTTTGAATTCTTTTTGCATTTTTTTATTAAAACAGATTGTAATTGATTGTTTGCCTCGGGAAACATGGAGCGAAAGCCATCCATCGTCAAGAAAAGTTCATTTATAGTCACTCATGCCTAGAAAATCCTTAATACTCGTTTTAAATGCTTTTATAATCCCATAATTGAATTTAATTTGAATCTTTTTAAATTTTTTGATTAAAACAGATTCTAATTGATTGTTTGCCTCGGGAAATATGGAGCGAAAGCCATCCATTGTCAAGAAAAGATCATTTATAGCCACTCATGCCTAGAAAAGCCTTATTACTCGGTTTAAATGCCTTTATAATCCCATTATTGAATTTATTTTGAATTGTTTTTACATTTTTTGATTAAAACATATTGTAATTGATTGTTTGCCTCGGGAAACATGGAGCGAAAGCCATCCATTGTCAAGAAAAGATCATTTATAGTCACTCATTCCTAGAAAAGCCTTATTACTCGGTTTAAATGCCTTTATAATCCCATTATTGATTTTATTTTGAATTTTTTTTACATTTTTTGATTAAAAAATATTGTAATTGATTGTTTGCCTCGGGAAATATTGAGCGAAATCCATCCATTGTCAAGAAAAGATCATTTATAGTCACTCATGCCTAGAAAAGCCTTATTACTCGGTTTAAATGCCTTTATAATCCCATTATTGATTTTATTTTGAATTGTTTTTACATTTTTTGATTCAAACAGATTGTAACTGATTGTTTGCCTCGGGAAACATGGAGCGAAAGCCATCCATTGTCAAGAAAAGATCATTTATAGTCACTCATGCCTAGAAAAGCCTTATTACTTAGTTTAAATGCTTTTATAATCCCATTATTGAATTTATTTTGAATTCTTTTTACATTTTTTGATTAAAACATATTGTAATTGATTGTTTGCCTCGGGAAACATGGAGCGAAAGCCATCCATTGTCAAGAAAAGATCATTTATAGTCACTCATGCCTAGAAAAGCCTTATTACTTAGTTTAAATGCCTTTATAATCCCATTATTGAATTTATTTTGAATTGTTTTTACATTTTTTGATTAAAACATATTGTAATTGATTGTTTGCCTCGGGAAACATGGAGCGAAAGCCATCCATTGTAAAGAAAAGATCATTTATAGTCACTCATTCCTAGAAAAGCCTGATTACTCCCGTTTAAATGCCTTTATAATCCCATTATTGATTTTATTTTGAATTTTTTTTACATTTTTTGATTAAAAAATATTGTAATTGATTGCTTGCCTCGGGAAATATTGAGCGAAAGCCATCCATTGTCAAGAAAAGATCATTTATAGTCACTCATGCCTAGAAAAGCCTTATTACTCGGTTTAAATGCCTTTATAATCCCATTATTGATTTTATTTTGAATTGTTTTTACATTTTTTGATTAAAACAGATTGTAATTGATTGTTTGCCTCCGGAAACATGGAGCGAAAGCCATCCATTGTCAAGAAAAGATCATTTATAATCACTCATGCCTAGAAAAGCCTTATTACTCGGTTTAAATTCCTTTATAATCCCATTATTGAATTTATTTTGAATTGTTTTTACATTTTTTGATTAAAACATATTGTAATTGATTGTTTGCCTCGGGAAACATGGAGCGAAAACCATCCATTGTCAAGAAAAGATCATTTATAGTCACTCATGCCTAGAAAAGCCTTATTACTCGGTTTAAATGCCTTTATAATCCCATTATTGAATTTATTTTGAATTGTTTTTACATTTTTTGATTAAAACAGATTGTAATTGATTATTTGCCTCGGGAAACATGGAGCGAAAGCCATCCATTGTCAAGAAAAGATCATTTATAGTCACTCATGCCTAGAAAAGCCTTATTACTCGGTTTAAATGCCTTTATAATCCCATTATTGAATTTATTTTGAATTGTTTTTACATTTTTTGATTAAAACAGATTGTAATTGATTATTTGCCTCGGGAAACATGGAGCGAAAGCCATCCATTGTCAAGAAAAGATCATTTATAGCCACTCATGCCTAGAAAAGCCTTATTACTCGGTTTAAATGCCTTTATAATCCCATTATTGATTTTATTTTGAATTTTTTTTACATTTTTTGATTAAAAAATATTGTAATTGATTGTTTGCCTCGGGAAATATTGAGCGAAATCCATCCATTGTCAAGAAAAGATCATTTATAGTCACTCATGCCTAGAAAAGCCTTATTACTCGGTTTAAATGCCTTTATAATCCCATTATTGAATTTATTTTGAATTGTTTTTACATTTTTTGATTAAAACAGATTGTAATTGATTGTTTGCCTCGGGAAACATGGAGCGAAAGCCATCCATTGTCAAGAAAAGATTATTTATAGTCACTCATGCCTAGAAAAGCCTTATTACTTAGTTTAAATGCTTTTATAATCCCATTATTGAATTTATTTTGAATTCTTTTTACATTTTTTGATTAAAACAGATTGTAATTGATTGTTTGCCTCGGGAAACATGGAGCGAAAGCCATCCATCGTCAAGAAAAGTTCATTTATAGTCACTCATGCCTACAAAAGCCTTATTACTCGGTTTAAATGCTTTTATAATCCCATTATTGAATTTATTTTGAATTGTTTTTACATTTTATGATTAAAACAGATTGTAATTGATTGTTTGCCTCGGGAAACATGGAGCGAAAGCCATCCATTGTCAAGAAAAGATCATTTATAGTCACTCATGCCTAGAAAAGCCTTATTACTTAGTTTAAATGCCTTTATAATCCCATTATTGAATTTATTTTGAATTGTTTTTACATTTTTGATTAAAACAGATTGTAATTGATTGTTTGCCTCGGGAAATATGGAGCGAAAGCCATCCGTTGTCAAGAAAAGATCATTTATAGTCACTCATGCCTAGAAAAGCCTTATTACTCGGTTTAAATGCCTTTATAATCCCATTATTGAATTTATTTTGAATTGTTTTTACATTTTTTGATTAAAACAGATTGTAATTGATTGTTTGCCTCGGGAAACATGGAGCGAAAACCATCCCTTGTCAAGAAAAGATCATTTATAGTCACTCATGCCTAGAAAAGCCTTATTACTCGGTTTAAATGCCTTTATAATCCCATTATTGAATTTATTTTGAATTGTTTTTACATTTTTTGATTAAAACAGATTGTAATTGATTATTTGCCTCGGGAAACATGGAGCGAAAGCCATCCATTGTCAAGAAAAGATCATTTATAGTCACTCATGCCTAGAAAAGCCTTATTACTCGGTTTAAATGCCTTTATAATCCGATTATTGAATTTATTTTGAATTGTTTTTACATTTTTTGATTAAAACAGATTGTAATTGATTATTTGCCTCGGGAAACATGGAGCGAAAGCCATCCATTGTCAAGAAAAGATCATTTATAGCCACTCATGCCTAGAAAAGCCTTATTACTCGGTTTAAATGCCTTTATAATCCCATTATTGAATTTATTTTGAATTGTTTTTACATTTTTTGATTAAAACAGATTGTAATTGATTGTTTGCCTCGGGAAACATGGAGCGAAAGCCATCCATTGTCAAGAAAAGATTATTTATAGTCACTCATGCCTAGAAAAGCCTTATTACTTAGTTTAAATGCTTTTATAATCCCATTATTGAATTTATTTTGAATTCTTTTTACATTTTTTGATTAAAACAGATTGTAATTGATTGTTTGCCTCGGGAAACATGGAGCGAAAGCCATCCATCGTCAAGAAAAGTTCATTTATAGTCACTCATGCCTAGAAAATCCTTAATACTCGTTTTAAATGCTTTTATAATCCCATAATTGAATTTAATTTGAATCTTTTTAAATTTTTTGATTAAAACAGATTCTAATTGATTGTTTGCCTCGGGAAATATGGAGCGAAAGCCATCCATTGTCAAGAAAAGATCATTTATAGTCACTCATGCCTAGAAAAGCCTTATTACTCGGTTTAAATGCTTTTATAATCCCATTATTGAATTTATTTTGAATTGTTTTTACATTTTATGATTAAAACATATTGTAATTGATTGTTTGCCTCGGGAAACATGGAGCGAAAGCCATCCATTGTCAAGAAAATATCATTTATAGTCACTGATGCCTAGAAAAGCCTTATTACTTAGTTTAAATGCCTTTATAATCCCATTATTGAATTTATTTTGAATTGTTTTTACGTTTTTTATTAAAACAGATTGTAATTGATTGTTTGCCTCGGGAAATATGGAGCGAAAGCCATCCGTTGTCAAGAAAAGATCATTTATAGTCACTCATGCCTAGAAAAGCCTTATTACTCGGTTTAAATGCATTTATAATCCCATTATTGAATTTATTTTGAATTGTTTTTACATTTTTTGATTAAAACAGATTGTAATTGATTGTTTGCCTCGGGAAACATGGAGCGAAAACCATCCATTTTCAAGAAAAGATCATTTATAGTCACTCATGCCTAGAAAAGCCTTATTACTCGGTTTAAATGCCTTTATAATCCCATTATTGAATTTATTTTGAATTGTTTTTACATTTTTTGATTAAAACAGATTGTAATTGATTATTTGCCTCGGGAAACATGGAGCGAAAGCCATCCATTGTCAAGAAAAGATCATTTATAGTCACTCATGCCTAGAAAAGCCTTATTACTCGGTTTAAATGCCTTTATAATCCCATTATTGAATTTATTTTGAATTGTTTTTACATTTTTTGATTAAAACAGATTGTAATTGATTATTTGCCTCGGGAAACATGGAGCGAAAGCCATCCATTGTCAAGAAAAGATCATTTATAGTCACTCATGCCTAGAAAAGCCTTATTACTCGGTTTAAATGCCTTTATAATCCCATTATTGAATTTATTTTGAATTGTTTTTACATTTTTTGATTAAAACAGATTGTAATTGATTGTTTGCCTCGAGAAACATGGAGCGAAAGCCATCCATTGTCAAGAAAAGATTATTTATAGTCACTCATGCCTAGAAAAGCCTTATTACTTAGTTTAAATGCTTTTATAATCCCATTATTGAATTTATTTTGAATTCTTTTTGCATTTTTTTATTAAAACAGATTGTAATTGATTGTTTGCCTCGGGAAACATGGAGCGAAAGCCATCCATCGTCAAGAAAAGTTCATTTATAGTCACTCATGCCTAGAAAATCCTTAATACTCGTTTTAAATGCTTTTATAATCCCATAATTGAATTTAATTTGAATCTTTTTAAATTTTTTGATTAAAACAGATTCTAATTGATTGTTTGCCTCGGGAAATATGGAGCGAAAGCCATCCATTGTCAAGAAAAGATCATTTATAGCCACTCATGCCTAGAAAAGCCTTATTACTCGGTTTAAATGCCTTTATAATCCCATTATTGAATTTATTTTGAATTGTTTTTACATTTTTTGATTAAAACATATTGTAATTGATTGTTTGCCTCGGGAAACATGGAGCGAAAGCCAGCCATTGTCAAGAAAAGATCATTTATAGTCACTCATTCTTAGAAAAGCCTTATTACTCGGTTTAAATGCCTTTATAATCCCATTATTGATTTTATTTTGAATTTTTTTTACATTTTTTGATTAAAAAATATTGTAATTGATTGTTTGCCTCGGGAAATATTGAGCGAAATCCATCCATTGTCAAGAAAAGATCATTTATAGTCACTCATGCCTAGAAAAGCCTTATTACTCGGTTTAAATGCCTTTATAATCCCATTATTGATTTTATTTTGAATTGTTTTTACATTTTTTGATTCAAACAGATTGTAACTGATTGTTTGCCTCGGGAAACATGGAGCGAAAGCCATCCATTGTCAAGAAAAGATTATTTATAGTCACTCATGCCTAGAAAATCCTTATTACTTAGTTTAAATGCTTTTATAATCCCATTATTGAATTTATTTTGAATTCTTTTTACATTTTTTGATTAAAACATATTGTAATTGATTGTTTGCCTCGGGAAACATGGAGCGAAAGCCATCCATTGTCAAGAAAAGATCATTTATAGTCACTCATGCCTAGAAAAGCCTTATTACTTAGTTTAAATGCCTTTATAATCCCATTATTGAATTTATTTTGAATTGTTTTTACATTTTTTGATTAAAACATATTGTAATTGATTGTTTGCCTCGGGAAACATGGAGCGAAAGCCATCCATTGTAAAGAAAAGATCATTTATAGTCACTCATTCCTAGAAAAGCCTTATTACTCGGTTTAAATGCCTTTATAATCCCATTATTGATTTTATTTTGAATTTTTTTTACATTTTTTGATTAAAAAATATTGTAATTGATTGTTTGCCTCGGGAAATATTGAGCGAAAGCCATCCATTGTCAAGAAAAGATCATTTATAGTCACTCATGCCTAGAAAAGCCTTATTACTCGGTTTAAATGCCTTTATAATCCCATTATTGATTTTATTTTGAATTGTTTTTACATTTTTTGATTAAAACAGATTGTAATTGATTGTTTGCCTCAGGAAACATGGAGCGAAAGCCATCCATTGTCAAGAAAAGATCATTTATAATCACTCATGCCTAGAAAAGCCTTATTACTCGGTTTAAATTCCTTTATAATCCCATTATTGAATTTATTTTGAATTGTTTTTACATTTTTTGATTAAAACAGATTGTAATTGATTGTTTGCCTCGGGAAACATGGAGCGAAAACCATCCATTGTCAAGAAAAGATCATTTATAGTCACTCATGCCTAGAAAAGCCTTATTACTCGGTTTAAATGCCTTTATAATCCCATTATTGAATTTATTTTGAATTGTTTTTACATTTTTTGATTAAAACAGATTGTAATTGATTATTTGCCTCGGGAAACATGGAGCGAAAGCCATCCATTGTCAAGAAAAGATCATTTATAGTCACTCATGCCTAGAAAAGCCTTATTACTCGGTTTAAATGCCTTTATAATCCCATTATTGAATTTATTTTGAATTGTTTTTACATTTTTTGATTAAAACAGATTGTAATTGATTATTTGCCTCGGGAAACATGGAGCGAAAGCCATCCATTGTCAAGAAAAGATCATTTATAGCCACTCATGCCTAGAAAAGCCTTATTACTCGGTTTAAATGCCTTTATAATCCCATTATTGATTTTATTTTGAATTTTTTTTACATTTTTTGATTAAAAAATATTGTAATTGATTGTTTGCCTCGGGAAATATTGAGCGAAATCCATCCATTGTCAAGAAAAGATCATTTATAGTCACTCATGCCTAGAAAAGCCTTATTACTCGGTTTAAATGCCTTTATAATCCCATTATTGAATTTATTTTGAATTGTTTTTACATTTTTTGATTAAAACAGATTGTAATTGATTGTTTGCCTCGGGAAACATGGAGCGAAAGCCATCCATTGTCAAGAAAAGATTATTTATAGTCACTCATGCCTAGAAAAGCCTTATTACTTAGTTTAAATGCTTTTATAATCCCATTATTGAATTTATTTTGAATTCTTTTTACATTTTTTGATTAAAACAGATTGTAATTGATTGTTTGCCTCGGGAAACATGGAGCGAAAGCCATCCATCGTCAAGAAAAGTTCATTTATAGTCACTCATGCCTACAAAAGCCTTATTACTCGGTTTAAATGCTTTTATAATCCCATTATTGAATTTATTTTGAATTGTTTTTACATTTTATGATTAAAACAGATTGTAATTGATTGTTTGCCTCGGGAAACATGGAGCGAAAGCCATCCATTGTCAAGAAAAGATCATTTATAGTCACTCATGCCTAGAAAAGCCTTATTACTTAGTTTAAATGCCTTTATAATCCCATTATTGAATTTATTTTGAATTGTTTTTACATTTTTGATTAAAACAGATTGTAATTGATTGTTTGCCTCGGGAAATATGGAGCGAAAGCCATCCGTTGTCAAGAAAAGATCATTTATAGTCACTCATGCCTAGAAAAGCCTTATTACTCGGTTTAAATGCCTTTATAATCCCATTATTGAATTTATTTTGAATTGTTTTTACATTTTTTGATTAAAACAGATTGTAATTGATTGTTTGCCTCGGGAAACATGGAGCGAAAACCATCCCTTGTCAAGAAAAGATCATTTATAGTCACTCATGCCTAGAAAAGCCTTATTACTCGGTTTAAATGCCTTTATAATCCCATTATTGAATTTATTTTGAATTGTTTTTACATTTTTTGATTAAAACAGATTGTAATTGATTATTTGCCTCGGGAAACATGGAGCGAAAGCCATCCATTGTCAAGAAAAGATCATTTATAGTCACTCATGCCTAGAAAAGCCTTATTACTCGGTTTAAATGCCTTTATAATCCGATTATTGAATTTATTTTGAATTGTTTTTACATTTTTTGATTAAAACAGATTGTAATTGATTATTTGCCTCGGGAAACATGGAGCGAAAGCCATCCATTGTCAAGAAAAGATCATTTATAGCCACTCATGCCTAGAAAAGCCTTATTACTCGGTTTAAATGCCTTTATAATCCCATTATTGAATTTATTTTGAATTGTTTTTACATTTTTTGATTAAAACAGATTGTAATTGATTGTTTGCCTCGGGAAACATGGAGCGAAAGCCATCCATTGTCAAGAAAAGATTATTTATAGTCACTCATGCCTAGAAAAGCCTTATTACTTAGTTTAAATGCTTTTATAATCCCATTATTGAATTTATTTTGAATTCTTTTTACATTTTTTGATTAAAACAGATTGTAATTGATTGTTTGCCTCGGGAAACATGGAGCGAAAGCCATCCATCGTCAAGAAAAGTTCATTTATAGTCACTCATGCCTAGAAAATCCTTAATACTCGTTTTAAATGCTTTTATAATCCCATAATTGAATTTAATTTGAATCTTTTTAAATTTTTTGATTAAAACAGATTCTAATTGATTGTTTGCCTCGGGAAATATGGAGCGAAAGCCATCCATTGTCAAGAAAAGATCATTTATAGTCACTCATGCCTAGAAAAGCCTTATTACTCGGTTTAAATGCTTTTATAATCCCATTATTGAATTTATTTTGAATTGTTTTTACATTTTATGATTAAAACATATTGTAATTGATTGTTTGCCTCGGGAAACATGGAGCGAAAGCCATCCATTGTCAAGAAAAGATCATTTATAGTCACTGATGCCTAGAAAAGCCTTATTACTTAGTTTAAATGCCTTTATAATCCCATTATTGAATTTATTTTGAATTGTTTTTACGTTTTTTATTAAAACAGATTGTAATTGATTGTTTGCCTCGGGAAATATGGAGCGAAAGCCATCCGTTGTCAAGAAAAGATCATTTATAGTCACTCATGCCTAGAAAAGCCTTATTACTCGGTTTAAATGCATTTATAATCCCATTATTGAATTTATTTTGAATTGTTTTTACATTTTTTGATTAAAACAGATTGTAATTGATTGTTTGCCTCGGGAAACATGGAGCGAAAACCATCCATTGTCAAGAAAAGATCATTTATAGTCACTCATGCCTAGAAAAGCCTTATTACTCGGTTTAAATGCCTTTATAATCCCATTATTGAATTTATTTTGAATTGTTTTTACATTTTTTGATTAAAACAGATTGTAATTGATTATTTGCCTCGGGAAACATGGAGCGAAAGCCATCCATTGTCAAGAAAAGATCATTTATAGTCACTCATGCCTAGAAAAGCCTTATTACTCGGTTTAAATGCCTTTATAATCCCATTATTGAATTTATTTTGAATTGTTTTTACATTTTTTGATTAAAACAGATTGTAATTGATTATTTGCCTCGGGAAACATGGAGCGAAAGCCATCCATTGTCAAGAAAAGATCATTTATAGTCACTCATGCCTAGAAAAGCCTTATTACTCGGTTTAAATGCCTTTATAATCCCATTATTGAATTTATTTTGAATTGTTTTTACATTTTTTGATTAAAACAGATTGTAATTGATTGTTTGCCTCGAGAAACATGGAGCGAAAGCCATCCATTGTCAAGAAAAGATTATTTATAGTCACTCATGCCTAGAAAAGCCTTATTACTTAGTTTAAATGCTTTTATAATCCCATTATTGAATTTATTTTGAATTCTTTTTGCATTTTTTTATTAAAACAGATTGTAATTGATTGTTTGCCTCGGGAAACATGGAGCGAAAGCCATCCATCGTCAAGAAAAGTTCATTTATAGTCACTCATGCCTAGAAAATCCTTAATACTCGTTTTAAATGCTTTTATAATCCCATAATTGAATTTAATTTGAATCTTTTTAAATTTTTTGATTAAAACAGATTCTAATTGATTGTTTCCCTCGGGAAATATGGAGCGAAAGCCATCCATTGTCAAGAAAAGATCATTTATAGCCACTCATGCCTAGAAAAGCCTTATTACTCGGTTTAAATGCCTTTATAATCCCATTATTGAATTTATTTTGAATTGTTTTTACATTTTTTGATTAAAACATATTGTAATTGATTGTTTGCCTCGGGAAACATGGAGCGAAAGCCATCCATTGTCAAGAAAAGATCATTTATAGTCACTCATTCCTAGAAAAGCCTTATTACTCGGTTTAAATGCCTTTATAATCCCATTATTGATTTTATTTTGAATTTTTTTTACATTTTTTGATTAAAAAATATTGTAATTGATTGTTTGCCTCGGGAAATATTGAGCGAAATCCATCCATTGTCAAGAAAAGAACATTTATAGTCACTCATGCCTAGAAAAGCCTTATTACTCGGTTTAAATGCCTTTATAATCCCATTATTGATTTTATTTTGAATTGTTTTTACATTTTTTAATTCAAACAGATTGTAACTGATTGTTTGCCTCGGGAAACATGGAGCGAAAGCCATCCATTGTCAAGAAAAGATCATTTATAGTCACTCATGCCTAGAAAAGCCTTATTACTTAGTTTAAATGCTTTTATAATCCCATTATTGAATTTATTTTGAATTCTTTTTACATTTTTTGATTAAAACATATTGTAATTGATTGTTTGCCTCGGGAAACATGGAGCGAAAGCCATCCATTGTCAAGAAAAGATCATTTATAGTCACTCATGCCTAGAAAAGCCTTATTACTTAGTTTAAATGCCTTTATAATCCCATTATTGAATTTATTTTGAATTGTTTTTACATTTTTTGATTAAAACATATTGTAATTGATTGTTTGCCTCGGGAAACATGGAGCGAAAGCCATCCATTGTAAAGAAAAGATCATTTATAGTCACTCATTCCTAGAAAAGCCTTATTACTCGGTTTAAATGCCTTTATAATCCCATTATTGATTTTATTTTGAATTTTTTTTACATTTTTTGATTAAAAAATATTGTAATTGATTGTTTGCCTCGGGAAATATTGAGCGAAAGCCATCCATTGTCAAGAAAAGATCATTTATAGTCACTCATGCCTAGAAAAGCCTTATTACTCGGTTTAAATGCCTTTATAATCCCATTATTGATTTTATTTTGAATTGTTTTTACATTTTTTGATTAAAACAGATTGTAATTGATTGTTTGCCTCAGGAAACATGGAGCGAAAGCCATCCATTGTCAAGAAAAGATCATTTATAATCACTCATGCCTAGAAAAGCCTTATTACTCGGTTTAAATTCCTTTATAATCCCATTATTGAATTTATTTTGAATTGTTTTTACATTTTTTGATTAAAACAGATTGTAATTGATTGTTTGCCTCGGGAAACATGGAGCGAAAACCATCCATTGTCAAGAAAAGATCATTTATAGTCACTCATGCCTAGAAAAGCCTTATTACTCGGTTTAAATGCCTTTATAATCCCATTATTGAATTTATTTTGAATTGTTTTTACATTTTTTGATTAAAACAGATTGTAATTGATTATTTGCCTCGGGAAACATGGAGCGAAAGCCATCCATTGTCAAGAAAAGATCATTTATAGTCACTCATGCCTAGAAAAGCCTTATTACTCGGTTTAAATGCCTTTATAATCCCATTATTGAATTTATTTTGAATTGTTTTTACATTTTTTGATTAAAACAGATTGTAATTGATTATTTGCCTCGGGAAACATGGAGCGAAAGCCATCCATTGTCAAGAAAAGATCATTTATAGCCACTCATGCCTAGAAAAGCCTTATTACTCGGTTTAAATGCCTTTATAATCCCATTATTGATTTTATTTTGAATTTTTTTTACATTTTTTGATTAAAAAATATTGTAATTGATTGTTTGCCTCGGGAAATATTGAGCGAAATCCATCCATTGTCAAGAAAAGATCATTTATAGTCACTCATGCCTAGAAAAGCCTTATTACTCGGTTTAAATGCCTTTATAATCCCATTATTGAATTTATTTTGAATTGTTTTTACATTTTTTGATTAAAACAGATTGTAATTGATTGTTTGCCTCGGGAAACATGGAGCGAAAGCCATCCATTGTCAAGAAAAGATTATTTATAGTCACTCATGCCTAGAAAAGCCTTATTACTTAGTTTAAATGCTTTTATAATCCCATTATTGAATTTATTTTGAATTCTTTTTACATTTTTTGATTAAAACAGATTGTAATTGATTGTTTGCCTCGGGAAACATGGAGCGAAAGCCATCCATCGTCAAGAAAAGTTCATTTATAGTCACTCATGCCTAGAAAATCCTTAATACTCGTTTTAAATGCTTTTATAATCCTATAATTGAATTTAATTTGAATCTTTTTAAATTTTTTGATTAAAACAGATTCTAATTGATTGTTTGCCTCGGGAAATATGGAGCGAAAGCCATCCATTGTCAAGAAAAGATCATTTATAGTCACTCATGCCTAGAAAAGCCTTATTACTCGGTTTAAATGCCTTTATAATCCCATTATTGAATTTATTTTGAATTGTTTTTACATTTTTTGATTAAAACATATTGTAATTGATTGTTTGCCTCGGGAAACATGGAGCGAAAGCCATCCATTGTCAAGAAAAGATCATTTATAATCACTCATTCCTAGAAAAGCCTTATTACTCGGTTTAAATGCCTTTATAATCCCATTATTGATTTTATTTTGAATTGTTTTTACATTTTTTGATTCAAACAGATTGTAACTGATTGTTTGCCTCGGGAAACATGGAGCGAAAGCCATCCATTGTCAAGAAAAGATCATTTATAGTCACTCATGCCTAGAAAAGCCTTATTACTTAGTTTAAATGCTTTTATAATCCCATTATTGAATTTATTTTGAATTCTTTTTACATTTTTTGATTAAAACATATTGTAATTGATTGTTTGCCTCGGGAAACATGGAGCGAAAGCCATCCATTGTCAAGAAAAGATCATTTATAGTCACTCATGCCTAGAAAAGCCTTATTACTTAGTTTAAATGCCTTTATAATCCCATTATTGAATTTATTTTGAATTGTTTTTACATTTTTTGATTAAAACATATTGTAATTGATTGTTTGCCTCGGGAAACATGGAGCGAAAGCCATCCATTGTAAAGAAAAGATCATTTATAGTCACTCATGCCTAGAAAAGCCTTATTACTCGGTTTAAATGCCTTTATAATCCCATTATTGATTTTATTTTGAATTTTTTTTACATTTTTTGATTAAAAAATATTGTAATTGATTGTTTGCCTCGGGAAATATTGAGCGAAAGCCATCCATTGTCAAGAAAAGATCATTTATAGTCACTCATGCCTAGAAAAGCCTTATTACTCGGTTTAAATGCCTTTATAATCCCATTATTGATTTTATTTTGAATTGTTTTTACATTTTTTGATTAAAACAGATTGTAATTGATTGTTTGCCTCAGGAAACATGGAGCGAAAGCCATCCATTGTCAAGAAAAGATCATTTATAATCACTCATGCCTAGAAAAGCCTTATTACTCGGTTTAAATGCCTTTATAATCCCATTATTGATTTTATTTTGAATTGTTTTTACATTTTTTGATTAAAACAGATTCTAATTGATTGTTTGCCTCAGGAAACATGGAGCGAAAGCCATCCATTGTCAAGAAAAGATCATTTATAATCACTCATGCCTAGAAAAGCCTTATTACTCGGTTTAAATTCCTTTATAATCCCATTATTGAATTTATTTTGAATTTATTTTACATTTTTTGATTAAAACAGAATGTAATTGATTGTTTGCATCGGGAAACATGGAGCAAAACCCATCCATTGTCAAGAATAGTTCATTTATAGTCACTTATGCCTACAAAAGCCTTATTACTCGGTTTAAATGCTTTTATAATCCCATTATTGAATTTATTTTGAATTGTTTTTACATTTTTGATTAAAACAGATTGTAATTGATTGTTTGCCTCGGGAAATATGGAGCGAAAGCCATCCGTTGTCAAGAAAAGATCATTTATAGTCACTCATGCCTAGAAAAGCCTTATTACTCGGTTTAAATGCCTTTATAATCCCATTATTGAATTTATTTTGAATTGTTTTTACATTTTTTGATTAAAACAGATTGTAATTGATTGTTTGCCTCGGGAAACATGGAGCGAAAACCATCCATTTTCAAGAAAAGATCATTTATAGTCACTCATGCCTAGAAAAGCCTTATTACTCGGTTTAAATGCCTTTATAATCCCATTATTGAATTTATTTTGAATTGTTTTTACATTTTTTGATTAAAACAGATTGTAATTGATTATTTGCCTCGGGAAACATGGAGCGAAAGCCATCCATTGTCAAGAAAAGATCATTTATAGTCACTCATGCCTAGAAAAGCCTTATTACTCGGTTTAAATGCCTTTATAATCCCATTATTGAATTTATTTTGAATTTTTTTTACATTTTTTGATTAAAACAGATTGTAATTGATTATTTGCCTCGGGAAACATGGAGCGAAAGCCATCCATTGTCAAGAAAAGATCATTTATAGCCACTCATGCCTAGAAAAGCCTTATTACTCGGTTTAAATGCCTTTATAATCCCATTATTGATTTTATTTTGAATTGTTTTTACATTTTTTGATTAAAACATATTGTAATTGATTGTTTGCCTCGGGAAACATGGAGCGAAAGCCATCCATTGTCAAGAAAAGATTATTTATAGTCACTCATGCCTAGAAAAGCCTTATTACTTAGTTTAAATGCTTTTATAATCCCATTATTGAGTTTATTTTGAATTCTTTTTACATTTTTTGATTAAAACAGATTGTAATTGATTGTTTGCCTCGGGAAACATGGAGCGAAAGCCATCCATCGTCAAGAAAAGTTCATTTATAGTCACTCATGCCTAGAAAATCCTTAATACTCGTTTTAAATGCTTTTATAATCCCATAATTGAATTTAATTTGAATCTTTTTAAATTTTTTGATTAAAACAGATTCTAATTGATTGTTTGCCTCGGGAAATATGGAGCGAAAGCCATCCATTGTCAAGAAAAGATCATTTATAGTCACTCATGCCTAGAAAAGCCTTATTACTCGGTTTAAATGCCTTTATAATCCCATTATTGAATTTATTTTGAATTGTTTTTACATTTTTTGATTAAAACATATTGTAATTGATTGTTTGCCTCGGGAAACATGGAGCGAAAGCCATCCATTGTCAAGAAAAGATCATTTATAGTCACTCATTCCTAGAAAAGCCTTATTACTCGGTTTAAATGCCTTTATAATCCCATTATTGATTTTATTTTGAATTTTTTTTACATTTTTTGATTAAAAAATATTGTAATTGATTGTTTGCCTCGGGAAATATTGAGCGAAAGTCATCCATTGTCAAGAAAAGATCATTTATAGTCACTCATGCCTAGAAAAGCCTTATTACTCGGTTTAAATGCCTTTATAATCCCATTATTGTTTTTATTTTGAATTGTTTTAACATTTTATGATTAAAACAGATTGTAATTGATTGTTTGCCTCGGGAAACATGGAGCGAAAGCCATCCATTGTCAAGAAAAGATCATTTATAGTCACTCATGCCTAGAAAAGCCTTATTACTTAGTTTAAATGCCTTTATAATCCCATTATTGAATTTATTTTGAATTGTTTTTACATTTTATGATTAAAACAGATTGTAATTGATTGTTTGCCTCGGGAAACATGGAGCGAAAGCCATCCATTGTCAAGAAAAGATCATTTATAGTCACTCAGGCCTAGAAAAGCCTTATTACTTAGTTTAAATGCCTTTATAATCCCATTATTGAATTTATTTTGAATTGTTTTTACATTTTTGATTAAAACAGATTGTAATTGATTGTTTGCCTCGGGAAATATGGAGCGAAAGCCATCCATTGTCAAGAAAAGATCATTTATAGTCACTCATGCCTAGAAAAGCCTTATTACTCGGTTTAAATGCCTTTATAATCCCATTATTGAATTTATTTTGAATTGTTTTTACATTTTTTGATTAAAACAGATTGTAATTGACTGTTTGCCTCGGGAAACATGGAGCGAAAGCCATCCATTGTCAAGAAAAGATTATTTATAGTCACTCATGCCTAGAAAAGCCTTATTACTTAGTTTAAATGCTTTTATCATCCCATTATTGAATTTATTTTGAATTCTTTTTACATTTTTAGATTAAAACAGATTGTAATTGATTGTTTGCCTCGGGAAACATGGAGCGAAAGCCATCCATCGTCAAGAAAAGTTCATTTATAGTCACTCATGCCTAGAAAATCCTTAATACTCGTTTTAAATGCTTTTATAATCCCATAATTGAATTTAATTTGAATCTTTTTAAATTTTTTGATTAAAACAGATTCTAATTGATTGTTTGCCTCGGGAAATATGGAGCGAAAGCCATCCATTGTCAAGAAAAGATCATTTATAGTCACTCATGCCTAGAAAAGCCTTATTACTCTGTTTAAATGCCTTTATAATCCCATTATTGAATTTATTTTGAATTGTTTTTACATTTTTTGATTAAAACATATTGTAATTGATTGTTTGCTTCGGGAAACATGGAGCGAAAGCCATCCATTGTCAAGAAAAGATCATTTATAGTCACTCATGCCTAGAAAAGCCTTATTACTCGGTTTAAATGCCCTTATAATCCCATTATTGAATTTATTTTGAATTGTTTTTACATTTTTTGATTAAAACAGATTGTAATTGATTGTTTGCCTCGGGAAATATTGAGCGAAAGTCATCCATTGTCAAGAAAAGATCATTTATAGTCACTCATGCCTAGAAAAGCCTTATTACTCGGTTTAAATGCCTTTATAATCCCATTATTGTTTTTATTTTGAATTGTTTTAACATTTTATGATTAAAACAGATTGTAATTGATTGTTTGCCTTGGGAAACATGGAGCGAAAGCCATCCATTGTCAAGAAAATATCATTTATAGTCACTCATGCCTAGAAAAGCCTTATTACTTAGTTTAAATGCCTTTATAATCCCATTATTGAATTTATTTTGAATTGTTTTTACATTTTATGATTAAAACAGATTGTAATTGATTGTTTGCCTCGGGAAATATGGAGCGAAAGCCATCCATTGTGAAGAAAAGATCATTTATAGTCACTCATGCCTAGAAAAGCCTTATTACTCGGTTTAAATGCCTTTATAATCCCATTATTGAATTTATTTTGAATTGTTTTTACATTTTTTGATTAAAACAGATTGGAATTGATTGTTTGCCTCGGGAAACATGGAGCGAAAGCCATCCATTGTCAAGAAAAGATTATTTATAGTCACTCATGCCTAGAAAAGCCTTATTACTTAGTTTAAATGCTTTTATAATCCCATTATTGAATTTATTTTGAATTCTTTTTACATTTTTTGATTAAAACAGATTGTAATTGATTGTTTGCCTCGGGAAACATGGAGCGAAAGCCATCCATCGTCAAGAAAAGTTCATTTATAGTCACTCATGCCTAGAAAATCCTTAATACTCATTTTAAATGCTTTTATAATCCCATAATTGAATTTAATTTGAATCTTTTTAAATTTTTTGATTAAAACAGATTCTAATTGATTGTTTGCCTCGGGAAATATGGAGCGAAAGCCATCCATTGTCAAGAAAAGATCATTTATAGTCACTCATGCCTAGAAAAGCCTTATTACTCTGTTTAAATGCCTTTATAATCCCATTATTGAATTTATTTTGAATTGTTTTTACATTTTTTGATTAAAACATATTGTAATTGATTGTTTGCCTCGGGAAACATGGAGCGAAAGCCATCCATTGTCAAGAAAAGATCATTTATAGTCACTCATGCCTAGAAAAGCCTTATTACTCGGTTTAAATGCCCTTATAATCCCATTATTGAATTTATTTTGAATTGTTTTTACATTTTTTGATTAAAACATATTGTAATTGATTGTTTGCCTCGGGAAACATGGAGCGAAAACCATCCATTGTCAAGAAAAGATCATTTATAGTCACTCATGCCTAGAAAAGCCTTATTACTCGGTTTAAATGCCTTTATAATCCCATTATTGATTTTATTTTGAATTGTTTTTACATTTTTTGATTAAAACAGATTGTAATTGATTGTTTGCCTCGGGAAACATGGAGCGAAAGCCATCCATTGTCAAGAAAAGATCATTTATAGTCACTCATGCCTAGAAAAGCCTTATTACTTAGTTTAAATGCTTTTATAATCCCATTATTGAATTTATTATGAATTCTTTTTACATTTTTTGATTAAAACATATTGTAATTGATTGTTTGCCTCGGGAAACATGGAGCGAAAGCCATCCATTGTCAAGAAAAGATCATTTATAGTCACTCACGCCTAGAAAAGCCTTATTACTTAGTTTAAATGCCTTTATAATCCCATTATTGAATTTGTTTTGAATTGTTTTTACATTTTTGATTAAAACAGATTGTAATTGATTGTTTGCCTCGGGAAATATGGAGCGAAAGCCATCCATTGTCAAGAAAAGATCATTTATAGTCACTCATGCCTAGAAAAGCCTTATTACTCGGTTTAAATGCCTTTATAATCCCATTATTGAATTTATTTTGAATTGTTTTTACATTTTTTGATTAAAACAGATTGTAATTGATTGTTTGCCTCGGGAAAAATGGAGCGAAAACCATCCATTGTCAAGAAAAGATCATTTATAGTCACTCATGCCTAGAAAAGCCTTATTACTCGGTTTAAATGCCTTTATAATCCCATTATTGAATTTATTTTGAATTGTTTTTGCATTTTTTGATTAAAACAGATTGTAATTGATTGTTTGCCTCGGGAAACATGGAGCGAAAGCCATCCATTGTCAAGAAAAGATCATTTATAGCCACTCATGCCTAGAAAAGCCTTATTACTCGGTTTAAATGCCTTTATAATCCCATTATTGAATTTATTTTGAATTGTTTTTACATTTTTTGATTAAAACAGATTGTAATTGATTGTTTGCCTCGGGAAACATGGAGAGAAAGCCATCCATTGTCAAGAAAAGATTATTTATAGTCACTCATGCCTAGAAAAGCCTTATTACTTAGTTTAAATGCTTTTATAATCCCATTATTGAATTTATTTTGAATTCTTTTTACATTTTTTGATTAAAACAGATTGTAATTGATTGTTTGCCTCGGGAAACATGGAGCGAAAGCCATCCATCGTCAAGAAAAGTTCATTTATAGTCACTCATGCCTAGAAAATCCTTAATACTCGTTTTAAATGCTTTTATAATCCCATAATTGAATTTAATTTGAATCTTTTTAAATTTTTTGATTAAAACAGATTCTAATTGATTGTTTGCCTCGGGAAACGTGGAGTGAAAGCCATCCATTGTCAAGAAAACATCATTTATAGTCACTCATGCCTAGAAAAGCCTTATTACTCGGTTTAAATGCCTTTATAATCCCATTATTGAATTTATTTTGAAATTTTTTTACATTTTTTGATTAAAACATATTGTAATTGATTGTTTGCCTTGGGAAACTTTAGCAAAAGCCATCCATTGTCAAGAATAGATCATTTATAGTCAGTTACGCCTAGAAAAGCCTTATTACTCGGTTTAAATGCTTTTATAATCCCATTATTGAATTTATTTTGAATTGTTTTTACATTTTTTGATTAAAATAGATTGTAATTGATTGTTTGCCTCGGGAAACATGGAGCGAAAGCCTTCCATTGTCAAGAAAAGATCATTTATAGTCACTCATGCCTAGAAAAGGCTTATTACTCGGTTTAAATGCTTTTATAATCACATTATTGAATTTATTTTGAATTTATTTTACATTTTTTTGATTAAAACAGATTGTAATTGATTGTTTGCCTCGGGAAACATGAAGCGAAAGCCATCCATTGTCAAGAAAAGATCATTTATAGTCACTCATGCCTAGAAAAGCCTTATTACTTAGTTTAAATGCCTTTATAATCCCATTATTGAATTTATTTTGAATTCTTTTTACATTTTTTGATTAAAACAGATTGTAATTGATTGTTTGCCCCGGGAAATATGGAGCGAAAGCCATCCATTGTCAAGAAAAGATCATTTATAGTCACTCATGCCTAGAAAACCTTATTACTCGGTTTAAATGCTTTTATAATCCCATTATTGAATTTATTTTGAATTGTTTTTACATTTTTTTATTAAAACAGATTGTAATTGATTGTTTGCCTCGGGAAACATGGAGCGAAAGCCATCAATCGTAAACAAAAGTTCATTTATAGTCACTCATGCCTAGAAAATCCTTAATACTCGTTTTAAATGCTCTTATAATCCCATAATTGAATTTAATTTGAATGTTTTTAAATTTTTTGATTAAAACAGATTCTAATTGATTGTTTGCCTCGGGAAACGTGGAGGGAAAGCCATCCATTGTCAAGACAAGATCATTTATAGTCACTCATGCCTAGAAAAGCCTTATTACTCGGTTTAAATGCCTTTATAATCCCATTATTGAATTTATTTTGAAATTTTTTTACATTTTTTGATTAAAACATATTGTAATTGATTGTTTGCCTTGGGAAACATGAGCAAAAGCCATCCATTGTCAAGAATAGATCATTTATAGTCAGTTACGCCTAGAAAAGCCTTATTCCTCGGTTTAAATGCTTTTATAATCCCATTATTGAATTTATTTTGAATTGTTTTTACATTTTTTGATTAAAATAGATTGTAATTGATTGTTTGCCTCGAGAAACATGGAGCGAAAGCCTTCCATTGTCAAGAAAAGATCATTTATAGTCACTCATGCCTAGAAAAGCCTTATTACTCGGTTTAAATGCCTTTATAATCCCATTATTGAATTTATTTTTAATTCTTTTTACATTTTTTGATTAAAACATATTGTAATTGATTGTTTGCCTCGGGAAACATGGAGCGAAAGCCATCCATTGTCAAGAAAATATCATTTATAGTCACTCTTGCCTAGAAAAGCCTTATTACTCGGTTTAAATGCCTTTATAATCCCATTAGCGAATTTATTTTGAATTGTTTTTACATTTTTTGATTAAAACATATTGTAATTGATTGTTTGCCTCGGGAAACATGGAGCGAAAGCCATCCATTGTCAAGAAAAGATCATTTATAGTCACTCATTCCTAGAAAAGCCTTATTACTCGGTTTAAATGCCTTTATAATCCCATTATTGATTTTATTTTGAATTTTTTTTATAATTTTTGATTAAAACATATTGTAATTGATTGTTTGCCTCGGGAAATATTGAGCGAAAGCCATCCATTGTCAAGAAAAGATCATTTATAGCCACTCATGCCTAGAAAAGCCTTATTACTCGGTTTAAATGCCTTTATAATCCCATTATTGAATGTATTTTGAATTGTTTTTACATTTTTTGATTAAAACATATTGTAATTGATTGTTTGCCTCGGGAAACTTGGAGCGAAAGCACTCCATTGTCAAGAAAAGTTCATTTATAGTCACTTATGCCTAGCAAAGCCTTATTACTCGGTTTAAATGCCTTTATAACCCCATTATTGAATTTATTTTGAATTCTTTTTACATTTTTTCATTAAAACAGATTCTAATTGATTGTTTGCCTCGGGAAACATGGAGCGAAAGCCATCCATTGTCAAGAAAAGATCATTTATAGTCACTAATTTCTAGAAAAGCCTTATTACTCGGTTTAAATGCCTTTATAATCCCATTATTGATTTTATTTTGAATTTTTTTTACATTTTTTGATAAAAACATATTGTAATTGATTGTTTGCCTCGGGAAATATTGAGCGAAAGCCATCCATTGTCAAGAAAAGATCATTTATAGTCACTCATGCCTAGAAAAGCCTTATTACTCGGTTTAAATGCCCTTATAATCCCATTATTGAATTTATTTTGAATTGTTTTTACATTTTTTGATTAAAACATATTGTAATTGATTGTTTGCCTCGGGAAACATGGAGCGAAAGCCATCCATTGTCAAGAAAAGATCATTTATAGTCACTCATTCCTAGAAAAGCCTTATTACTCGGTTTAAATGCCTTTATAATCCCATTATTGATTTTATTTTGAATTTTTTTTACATTTTTTGATTAAAACATATTGTAATTGATTGTTTGCCTCGGGAAATATTGAGCGAAAGCCATCCATTGTCAAGAAAAGATCATTTATAGCCACTCATGCCTAGAACAGCCTTATTACTCGGTTTAAATGCCTTTATAATCCCATTATTGAATGTACTTTGAATTGTTTTTACATTTTTTGATTAAAACAGATGGTAATTGATTGTTTGCCTCGGGAAACATGGAGCGAAAACCATCCATTGTCAAGAAAAGATCATTTATAGTCACTCATGCCTAGAAAAGCCTTATTACTCGGTTTAAATGCCTTTATAATCCCATTATTGAATATATTTTGAATTGTTTTTACATTTTTTGATTAAAACATATTGTAATTGATTGTTTGCCTCGGGAAATATGGAGCGAAAGCCATCCATTGTCAAGAAAATATCATTTATAGCCACTCATGCCTAGAAAAGCCTTATTACTCGGTTTAAATGCCTTTATAATCCCATTATTGAATTTATTTTGAATTTTTTTTACATTTTTTGATTGAAACAGATTGTAATTGATTGTTTACCTCGGGAAACATGGAGCGAAAGCCATCCATAGTCAAGAAAAGATCATTTATAGTCACTTATGCCTAGCAAAGCCTTATTACTCGGTTTAAATGCCTTTATAATCCCATTATTGAATTTCTTTTGAATTTTTTTTACATTTTTTGATTAAAAGATATTGTAATTGATTGTTTGCCTCGGGAAACATGGAGCGAAAGCCATCCATTGTCAAGAAAAGATCATTTATAGCCACTCATGCCTAGAAAAGCCTTATTACTCGGTTTAAATGCCTTTATAATCCCATTGTTGAATGTATTTTGAATTGTTTTTACATTTTTTGATTAAAACAGATTGTAATTGATTGTTTGCCTCGATAAACATGGAGCGAAAACCATCCATTGTCAAGAAAAGATCATTTATAGTCACTCTTGCCTAGAAAAGCCTTATTACTCGGTTTAAATGCCTTTATAATCCCATTATTGAATTTATTTTGAATTGTTTTTACATTTTTTGATTAAAACATATTGTAATTGATTGTTTGCCTCGGGAAACATGGAGCGAAAGCCATCCATTGTCAAGAAAAGATCATTTATAGTCACTCATGCCTAGAAAAGCCTTATTACTCGGTTTAAATGCCCTTATAATCCCATTATTGAATTTATTTTGAATTGTTTTTACATTTTTTGATTAAAACATATTGTAATTGATTGTTTGCCTCGGGAAACATGGAGAGAAAGCCATCCATTGTCAAGAAAAGATCATTTATAGTCACTCATGCCTAGAAAAGCCTTATTACTCGGTTTAAATGCCCTTATAATCCCATTATTGAATTTATTTTGAATTGTTTTTACATTTTTTGATTAAAACATATTGTAATTGATTGTTTGCCTCGGGAAACATGGAGCGAAAGCCAACCATTGTCAAGAAAAGATCATTTATAGTCACTCATTCCTAGAAAAGCCTTATTACTCGGTTTAAATGCCCTTATAATCCCATTATTGAATTTATTTTGAATTGTTTTTACATTTTTTGATTAAAACATATTGTAATTGATTGTTTGCCTCGGGAAACATGGAGCGAAAGCCAACCATTGTCAAGAAAAGATCATTTATAGTCACTCATTCCTAGAAAAGCCTTATTACTCGGTTTAAATGCCCTTATAATCCCATTATTGAATTTATTTTGAATTATTTTTACATTTTTTGATTAAAACATATTGTAATTGATTGTTTGCCTCGGGAAACATGGAGCGAAAGCCATCCATTGTCAAGAAAAGATCATTTATAGTCACTCATGCCTAGAAAAGCCTTATTACTCGGTTTAAATGCCCTTATAATCCCATTATTGAATTTATTTTGAATTGTTTTTACATTTTTTGATTAAAACATATTGTAATGGATTGTTTGCCTCGGGAAACATGGAGCGAAAGCCAACCATTGTCAAGAAAAGATCATTTATAGTCACTCATTCCTAGAAAAGCCTTATTACTCGGTTTAAATGCCCTTATAATCCCATTATTGAATTTATTTTGAATTGTTTTTACATTTTTTGATTAAAACATATTGTAATTGATTGTTTGCCTCGGGAAACATGGAGCGAAAGCCATCCATTGTCAAGAAAAGATCATTTATAGTCACTCATGCCTAGAAAAGCCTTATTACTCGGTTTAAATGCCCTTATAATCCCATTATTGAATTTATTTTGAATTGTTTTTACATTTTTTGATTAAAACATATTGTAATTGATTGTTTACCTCGGGAAACATGGAGCGAAAGCCATCCATTGTCAAGAAAAGATCATTTATAGTCACTCATGCCTAGAAAAGCCTTATTACTCGGTTTAAATGCCCTTATAATCCCATTATTGAATTTATTTTGAATTGTTTTTACATTTTTTGATTAAAACATATTGTAATTGATTGTTTGCCTCGGGAAACATGGAGCGAAAGCCATCCATTGTCAAGAAAAGATCATTTATAGTCACTCATGCCTAGAAAAGCCTTATTACTCGGTTTAAATGCCTTTATAATCCCATTATTGAATTTATTTTGAATTGTTTTTACATTTTTTGATGAAAACATATTGTAATTGATTGTTTGCCTCGGGAAATATTGAGCGAAAGCCATCCATTGTCAAGAAAAGATCATTTATAGTCACTCATGCCTAGAAAAGCCTTATTACTCGGTTTAAATGCCTTTATAATCCCATTATTGAATTTATTTTGAATTGTTTTTACATTTTTTGATTAAAACATATTGTAATTGATTGTTTGCCTCGGGAAACATGGAGCGAAAGCCATCCATTGTCAAGAAAAGATCATTTATAGTCACTCATGCCTAGAAAAGCCTTATTACTCGGTTTAAATGCCTTTATAATCCCATTATTGAATTTATTTTGAATTGTTTTTACATTTTTTGATTAAAACATATTGTAATTGATTGTTTGCCTCGGGAAATATGGAGCGAAAGCCATCCATTGTCAAGAAAATATCATTTATAGCCACTCATGCCTAGAAAAGCCTTATTACTCGGTTTAAATGCCTTTATAATCCCATTATTGAATTTATTTTGAATTTTTTTTACATTTTTTGATTGAAACAGATTGTAATTGATTGTTTACCTCGGGAAACATGGAGCGAAACCCATCCATAGTCAAGAAAAGATCATTTATAGTCACTTATGCCTAGCAAAGCCTTATTACTCGGTTTAAATGCCTTTATAATCCCATTATTGAATTTCTTTTGAATTTTTTTTACATTTTTTGATTAAAAGATATTGTAATTGATTGTTTACCTCGGGAAACATGGAGCGAAACCCATCCATAGTCAAGAAAAGATCATTTATAGTCACTTATGCCTAGCAAAGCCTTATTACTCGGTTTAAATGCCTTTATAATCCCATTATTGAATTTCTTTTGAATTTTTTTTACATTTTTTGATTAAAACATATTGTAATTGATTGTTTGCCTTGGGAAATATTGAGCGAAAGCCATCCATTGTCAAGAAAAGATCATTTATAGCCACTCATGCCTAGAAAAGCCTTATTACTCGGTTTAAATGCCTTTATAATCCCATTATTGAATGTACTTTGAATTGTTTTTACATTTTTTGATTAAAACAGATGGTAATTGATTGTTTGCCTCGGGAAACATGGAGCGAAAACCATCCATTGTCAAGAAAAGATCATTTATAGTCACTCATGCCTAGAAAAGCCTTATTACTCGGTTTAAATGCCTTTATAATCCCATTATTGAATATATTTTGAATTGTTTTTACATTTTTTGATTAAAACATATTGTAATTGATTGTTTGCCTCGGGAAATATGGACCGAAAGCCATCCATTGTCAAGAAAATATCATTTATAGCCACTCATGCCTAGAAAAGCCTTATTACTCGGTTTAAATGCCTTTATAATCCCATTATTGAATTTATTTTGAATTTTTTTTACATTTTTTGATTGAAACAGATTGTAATTGATTGTTTACCTCGGGAAACATGGAGCGAAAGCCATCCATAGTCAAGAAAAGATCATTTATAGTCACTTATGCCTAGCAAAGCCTTATTACTCGGTTTAAATGCCTTTATAATCCCATTATTGAATTTCTTTTGAATTTTTTTTACATTTTTTGATTAAAAGATATTGTAATTGATTGTTTGCCTCGGGAAACATGGAGCGAAAGCCATCCATTGTCAAGAAAAGATCATTTATAGCCACTCATGCCTAGAAAAGCCTTATTACTCGGTTTAAATGCCTTTATAATCCCATTGTTGAATGTATTTTGAATTGTTTTTACATTTTTTGATTAAAACAGATTGTAATTGATTGTTTGCCTCGATAAACATGGAGCGAAAACCATCCATTGTCAAGAAAAGATCATTTATAGTCACTCTTGCCTAGAAAAGCCTTATTACTCGGTTTAAATGCCCCTATAATCCCATTATTGAATTTATTTTGAATTGTTTTTACATTTTTTGATTAAAACATATTGTAATTGATTGTTTGCCTCGGGAAACATGAAGCGAAAGCCATCCATTGTCAAGAAAAGATCATTTATAGTCACTCATTCCTAGAAAAGCCTTATTACTCGGTTTAAATGCCTTTATAATCCCATTATTGATTTTATTTTGAATTGTTTTTACATTTTTTGATGAAAACATATTGTAATTGATTGTTTGCCTTGGGAAATATTGAGCGAAAGCCATCCATTGTCAAGAAAAGATCATTTATAGTCACTCATGCCTAGAAAAGCCTTATTACTCGGTTTAAATGCCTTTATAATCCCATTATTGAATTTATTTTGAATTGTTTTTACATGTTTTGATTAAAACATATTGTAATTGATTGTTTGCCTCGGGAAACATGGAGCGAAAGCCATCCATTGTCAAGAAAAGATCATTTATAGTCACTCATGCCTAGAAAAGCCTTATTACTCGGTTTAAATGCCCTTATAATCCCATTATTGAATTTATTTTGAATTGTTTTTACATTTTTTGATTAAAACATATTGTAATTGATTGTTTGCCTCGGGAAACATGGAGCGAAAGCCATCCATTGTCAAGAAAAGATCATTTATAGTCACTCATGCCTAGAAAAGCCTTATTACTCGGTTTAAATGCCCTTATAATCCCATTATTGAATTTATTTTGAATTGTTTTTACATTTTTTGATTAAAACATATTGTAATTGATTGTTTGCCTCGGGAAACATGGAGCGAAAGCCAACCATTGTCAAGAAAAGATCATTTATAGTCACTCATTCCTAGAAAAGCCTTATTACTCGGTTTAAATGCCCTTATAATCCCATTATTGAATTTATTTTGAATTGTTTTTACATTTTTTGATTAAAACATATTGTAATTGATTGTTTGCCTCGGGAAACATGGAGCGAAAGCCAACCATTGTCAAGAAAAGATCATTTATAGTCACTCATTCCTAGAAAAGCCTTATTACTCGGTTTAAATGCCCTTATAATCCCATTATTGAATTTATTTTGAATTGTTTTTACATTTTTTGATTAAAACATATTGTAATTGATTGTTTGCCTCGGGAAACATGGAGCGAAAGCCATCCATTGTCAAGAAAAGATCATTTATAGTCACTCATGCCTAGAAAAGCCTTATTACTCGGTTTAAATGCCCTTATAATCCCATTATTGAATTTATTTTGAATTGTTTTTACATTTTTTGATTAAAACATCTTGTAATGGATTGTTTGCCTCGGGAAACATGGAGCGAAAGCCAACCATTGTCAAGAAAAGATCATTTATAGTCACTCATTCCTAGAAAAGCCTTATTACTCGGTTTAAATGCCCTTATAATCCCATTATTGAATTTATTTTGAATTGTTTTTACATTTTTTGATTAAAACATATTGTAATTGATTGTTTGCCTCGGGAAACATGGAGCGAAAGCCATCCATTGTCAAGAAAAGATCATTTATAGTCACTCATGCCTAGAAAAGCCTTATTACTCGGTTTAAATGCCCTTATAATCCCATTATTGAATTTATTTTGAATTGTTTTTACATTTTTTGATTAAAACATATTGTAATTGATTGTTTGCCTCGGGAAACATGGAGCGAAAGCCATCCATTGTCAAGAAAAGATCATTTATAGTCACTCATGCCTAGAAAAGCCTTATTACTCGGTTTAAATGCCCTTATAATCCCATTATTGAATTTATTTTGAATTGTTTTTACATTTTTTGATTAAAACATATTGTAATTGATTGTTTGCCTCGGGAAACATGGAGCGAAAGCCATCCATTGTCAAGAAAAGATCATTTATAGTCACTCATGCCTAGAAAAGCCTTATTACTCGGTTTAAATGCCTTTATAATCCCATTATTGAATTTATTTTGAATTGTTTTTACATTTTTTGATGAAAACATATTGTAATTGATTGTTTGCCTCGGGAAATATTGAGCGAAAGCCATCCATTGTCAAGAAAAGATCATTTATAGTCACTCATGCCTA
Source organism: Theobroma cacao (assembly GCF_053813885.1). Taxonomy (NCBI): domain Eukaryota; kingdom Viridiplantae; phylum Streptophyta; class Magnoliopsida; order Malvales; family Malvaceae; genus Theobroma; species Theobroma cacao. Next base: position 25,764,015 of record NC_142645.1, on the reverse strand, counting down.
GAAAAGCCTTATTACTCGGTTTAAATGCCTTTATAATCCCATTATTGAATTTATTTTGAATTGTTTTTACATTTTTTGATTAAAACATATTGTAATTGATTGTTTGCCTCGGGAAACATGGAGCGAAAGCCATCCATTGTCAAGAAAAGATCATTTATAGTCACTCATGCCTAGAAAAGCCTTATTACTCGGTTTAAATGCCTTTATAATCCCATTATTGAATTTATTTTGAATTGTTTTTACATTTTTTGATGAAAACATATTGTAATTGATTGTTTGCCTCGGGAAATATTGAGCGAAAGCCATCCATTGTCAAGAAAAGATCATTTATAGTCACTCATGCCTAGAAAAGCCTTATTACTCGGTTTAAATGCCTTTATAATCCCATTATTGAATTTATTTTGAATTGTTTTTACATTTTTTGATTAAAACATATTGTAATTGATTGTTTGCCTCGGGAAACTTGGAGCGAAAGCCACCCATTGTCAAGAAAAGTTCATTTATAGTCACTTATGCCTAGCAAAGCCTTATTACTCGGTTTAAATGCCTTTATAATCCCATTATTGAATTTATTTTGAATTCTTTTAACATTTTTTCATTAAAACAGATTCTAATTGATTGTTTGCCTCGGGAAACTTGGAGCGAAAGCCCTCCATTGTCAAGAAAAGATCATTTATAGTTACTCATGCTGAGAAAAGCCTTATTACTCGGTTTAAATGCTTTTATAATCCCATTATTGAATTTATTTTGGATTGTTTTTACATTTTTTGATTAAAACAGATTGTAATTCATTGTTTGCCTCGGGAAACATGGAGCGAAGGCCATCCATTGTCAAGAAAAGATCATTTATAGTCACTCATGCCTAGAAAAGCCTTATTACTCGGTTTAAATGCCTTTATAATCCCATTATTGAATTTATTTTGAATTGTTTTTACATTTTTTGATTAAAACATATTGTAATTGATTGTTTGCCTCGGGAAACATGGAGCGAAAGCCATCCATTGTCAAGAAAAGATCATTTATAGTCACTCATGCCTAGAAAAGCCTTATTACTCGGTTTAAATGCCTTTATAATCCCATTATTGAATTTATTTTGAATTGTTTTTACATTTTTTGATTAAAACATATTGTAATTGATTGTTTGCCTCGGGAAACATGGAGCGAAAGCCATCCATTGTCAAGAAAAGATCATTTATAGTCACTCATTCCTAGAAAAGCCTTATTACTCGGTTTAAATGCCTTTATAATCCCATTATTGATTTTATTTTGAATTTTTTTTACATTTTTTGATTAAAACATATTGTAATTGATTGTTTGCCTCGGGAAATATTGAGCGAAAGCCATCCATTGTCAAGAAAAGATCATTTATAGCCACTCATGCCTAGAAAAGCCTTATTACTCGGTTTAAATGCCTTTATAATCCCATTATTGAATGTATTTTGAATTCTTTTTACATTTTTTGATTAAAACAGATTGTAATTGATTGTTTGCCTCGGGAAACATGGAGCGAAAACCATCCATTGTCAAGAAAAGATCATTTATAGTCACTCATGCCTAGAAAAGCCTTATTACTCGGTTTAAATGCCTTTATAATCCCATTATTGAATTTATTTTGAATTGTTTTTACATTTTTTGATTAAAACGGATTGTAATTGATTGTTTGCCTCGGGAAATATGGAGCGAAAGCCATCCATTGTCAAGAAAAGATCATTTATAGCCACTCATGTCTAGAAAAGCCTTATTACTCGGTTTAAATGCCTTTATAATCCCATTGTTGAATGTATTTTGAATTGTTTTTACATTTTTTGATTAAAACAGATTGTAATTGATTGTTTGCCTCGGGAAATATGGAGCGAAAGCCATCCATTGTCAAGAAAAGATCATTTATAGCCACTCATGCCTAGAAAAGCCTTATTACTCGGTTTAAATGCCTTTATAATCCCATTATTGAATTTATTTTGAATTGTTTTTACATTTTTTGATTAAAACATATTGTAATTGATTGTTTGCCTCGGGAAACATGGAGCGAAAACCATCCATTGTCAAGAAAAGATCATTTATAGTCACTCATGCCTAGAAAAGCCTTATTACTCGGTTTAAATGCCTTTATAATCCCATTATTGAATTTATTTTGAATTGTTTTTACATTTTTTGATTAAAACGGATTGTAATTGATTGTTTGCCTCGGGAAATATGGAGCGAAAGCCATCCATTGTCAAGAAAAGATCATTTATAGCCACTCATGTCTAGAAAAGCCTTATTACTCGGTTTAAATGCCTTTATAATCCCATTGTTGAATGTATTTTGAATTGTTTTTACATTTTTTGATTAAAACATATTGTAATTGATTGTTTGCCTCGGAAAATATGGAGCGAAAGCCATCCATTGTCAAGAAAAGATCATTTATAGCCACTCATGCCTAGAAAAGCCTTATTACTCGGTTTAAATGCCTTTATAATCCCATTATTGAATTTATTTTGAATTGTTTTTACATTTTTTGATTAAAACATATTGTAATTGATTGTTTGCCTCGGGAAACATGGAGCGAAAGCCATCCATTGTCAAGAAAAGATCATTTATAGTCACTCATGCCTAGAAAAACCTTATTACTCGGTTTAAATGCCCTTATAATCCCATTATTGAATTTATTTTGAATTGTTTTTACATTTTTTGATTAAAACATATTGTAATTGATTGTTTGCCTCGGGAAACATGGAGCGAAAGCCATCCATTGTCAAGAAAAGATCATTTATAGTCACTCATGCCTAGAAAAGCCTTATTACTCGGTTTAAATGCCCTTATAATCCCATTATTGAATTTATTTTGAATTGTTTTTACATTTTTTGATTAAAACATATTGTAATTGATTGTTTGCCTCGGGAAACATGGAGCGAAAGCCATCCATTGTCAAGAAAAGATCATTTATAGTCACTCATGCCTAGAAAAGCCTTATTACTCGGTTTAAATGCCTTTATAATCCCATTATTGAATTTATTTTGAATTGTTTTTACATTTTTTGATTAAAACAGATTGTAATTGATTATTTGCCTCGGGAAACATGGAGCGAAAGCCATCCATTGTCAAGAAAAGATCATTTATAGTCACTCATGCCTAGAAAAGCCTTATTACTCGGTTTAAATGCCTTTATAATCCCATTATTGAATTTATTTTGAATTGTTTTTACATTTTTTGATTAAAACATATTGTAATTGATTGTTTGCCACAGGAAACATGGAGCGAAAGCCATCCATTGTCAAGAAAAGATCATTTATAGTCACTCATGCCTAGAAAAGCCTTATTACTCGGTTTAAATGCCCTTATAATCCCATTATTGAATTTATTTTGAATTGTTTTTACATTTTTTGATTAAAACATATTGTAATTGATTGTTTGCCTCGGGAAACTTGGAGCGAAAGCCACCCATTGTCAAGAAAAGTTCATTTATAGTCACTTATGCCTAGCAAAGCCTTATTACTCGGTTTAAATGCCTTTATAATCCCATTATTGAATTTATTTTGAATTCTTTTAACATTTTTTCATTAAAACAGATTCTAATTGATTGTTTGCCTCGGGAAACTTGGAGCGAAAGCCCTCCATTGTCAAGAAAAGATCATTTATAGTTACTCATGCTGAGAAAAGCCTTATTACTCGGTTTAAATGCTTTTATAATCCCATTATTGAATTTATTTTGAATTGTTTTTACATTTTTTGATTAAAACAGATTGTAATTGATTGTTTGCCTCGGGAAACATGGAGCGAAAGCCATCCATTGTCAAGAAAAGATCATTTATAGTCACTCATGCCTAGAAAAGCCTTATTACTCGGTTTAAATGCCTTTATAATCCCATTATTGAATTTATTTTGAATTGTTTTTACATTTTTTGATTAAAACATATTGTAATTGATTGTTTGCCTCGGGCAACATGGAGCGAAAGCCATCCATTGTCAAGAAAAGATCATTTATAGTCACTCATGCCTAGAAAAGCCTTATTACTCGGTTTAAATGCCTTTATAATCCCATTATTGAATTTATTTTGAATTGTTTTTACATTTTTTGATTAAAACATATTGTAATTGATTGTTTGCCTCGGGAAACATGGAGCGAAAACCATCCATTGTCAAGAAAAGATCATTTATAGTCACTCATGCCTAGAAAAGCCTTATTACTCGGTTTAAATGCCTTTATAATCCCATTATTGAATTTATTTTGAATTGTTTTTACATTTTTTGATTAAAACGGATCGTAATTGATTGTTTGCCTCGGGAAATATGGAGCGAAAGCCATCCATTGTCAAGAAAAGATCATTTATAGCCACTCATGTCTAGAAAAGCCTTATTACTCGGTTTAAATGCCTTTATAATCCCATTGTTGAATGTATTTTGAATTGTTTTTACATTTTTTGATTAAAACAGATTGTAATTGATTGTTTGCCTCGGGAAATATGGAGCGAAAGCCATCCATTGTCAAGAAAAGATCATTTATAGCCACTCATGCCTAGAAAAGCCTTATTACTCGGTTTAAATGCCTTTATAATCCCATTATTGAATTTATTTTGAATTGTTTTTACATTTTTTGATTAAAACATATTGTAATTGATTGTTTGCCTCGGGAAACATGGAGCGAAAGCCATCCATTGTCAAGAAACGATCATTTATAGTCACTCATGCCTAGAAAAACCTTATTACTCGGTTTAAATGCCCTTATAATCCCATTATTGAATTTATTTTGAATTGTTTTTACATTTTTTGATTAAAACATATTGTAATTGATTGTTTGCCTCGGGAAACATGGAGCGAAAGCCATCCATTGTCAAGAAAAGATCATTTATAGTCACTCATGCCTAGAAAAGCCTTATTACTCGGTTTAAATGCCCTTATAATCCCATTATTGAATTTATTTTGAATTGTTTTTACATTTTTTGATTAAAACATATTGTAATTGATTGTTTGCCTCGGGAAACATGGAGCGAAAGCCATCCATTGTCAAGAAAAGATCATTTATAGTCACTCATGCCTAGAAAAGCCTTATTACTCGGTTTAAATGCCTTTATAATCCCATTATTGAATTTATTTTGAATTGTTTTTACATTTTTTGATTAAAACAGATTGTAATTGATTATTTGCCTCGGGAAACATGGAGCGAAAGCCATCCATTGTCAAGAAAAGATCATTTATAGTCACTCATGCCTAGAAAAGCCTTATTACTCGGTTTAAATGCCTTTATAATCCCATTATTGAATTTATTTTGAATTGTTTTTACATTTTTTGATTAAAACATATTGTAATTGATTGTTTGCCACAGGAAACATGGAGCGAAAGCCATCCATTGTCAAGAAAAGATCATTTATAGTCACTCATGCCTAGAAAAGCCTTATTACTCGGTTTAAATGCCCTTATAATCCCATTATTGAATTTATTTTGAATTGTTTTTACATTTTTTGATTAAAACATATTGTAATTGATTGTTTGCCTCGGGAAACTTGGAGCGAAAGCCACCCATTGTCAAGAAAAGTTCATTTATAGTCACTTATGCCTAGCAAAGCCTTATTACTCGGTTTAAATGCCTTTATAATCCCATTATTGAATTTATTTTGAATTCTTTTAACATTTTTTCATTAAAACAGATTCTAATTGATTGTTTGCCTCGGGAAACTTGGAGCGAAAGCCCTCCATTGTCAAGAAAAGATCATTTATAGTTACTCATGCTGAGAAAAGCCTTATTACTCGGTTTAAATGCTTTTATAATCCCATTATTGAATTTATTTTGAATTGTTTTTACATTTTTTGATTAAAACAGATTGTAATTGATTGTTTGCCTCGGGAAACATGGAGCGAAAGCCATCCATTGTCAAGAAAAGATCATTTATAGTCACTCATGCCTAGAAAAGCCTTATTACTCGGTTTAAATGCCTTTATAATCCCATTATTGAATTTATTTTGAATTGTTTTTACATTTTTTGATTAAAACATATTGTAATTGATTGTTTGCCTCGGGAAACATGGAGCGAAAGCCATCCATTGTCAAGAAAAGATCATTTATAGTCACTCATGCCTAGAAAAGCCTTATTACTCGGTTTAAATGCCTTTATAATCCCATTATTGAATTTATTTTGAATTGTTTTTACATTTTTTGATTAAAACATATTGTAATTGATTGTTTGCCTCGGGAAACATGGAGCGAAAGCCATCCATTGTCAAGAAAAGATCATTTATAGTCACTCATTCCTAGAAAAGCCTTATTACTCGGTTTAAATGCCTTTATAATCCCATTATTGATTTTATTTTGAATTTTTTTTACATTTTTTGATTAAAACATATTGTAATTGATTGTTTGCCTCGGGAAATATTGAGCGAAAGCCATCCATTGTCAAGAAAAGATCATTTATAGCCACTCATGCCTAGAAAAGCCTTATTACTCGGTTTAAATGCCTTTATAATCCCATTATTGAATGTATTTTGAATTCTTTTTACATTTTTTGATTAAAACAGATTGTAATTGATTGTTTGCCTCGGGAAACATGGAGCGAAAACCATCCATTGTCAAGAAAAGATCATTTATAGTCACTCATGCCTAGAAAAGCCTTATTACTCGGTTTAAATGCCTTTATAATCCCATTATTGAATTTATTTTGAATTGTTTTTACATTTTTTGATTAAAACGGATTGTAATTGATTGTTTGCCTCGGGAAATATGGAGCGAAAGCCATCCATTGTCAAGAAAAGATCATTTATAGCCACTCATGTCTAGAAAAGCCTTATTACTCGGTTTAAATGCCTTTATAATCCCATTGTTGAATGTATTTTGAATTGTTTTTACATTTTTTGATTAAAACATATTGTAATTGATTGTTTGCCTCGGAAAATATGGAGCGAAAGCCATCCATTGTCAAGAAAAGATCATTTATAGCCACTCATGCCTAGAAAAGCCTTATTACTCGGTTTAAATGCCTTTATAATCCCATTATTGAATTTATTTTGAATTGTTTTTACATTTTTTGATTAAAACATATTGTAATTGATTGTTTGCCTCGGGAAACATGGAGCGAAAGCCATCCATTGTCAAGAAAAGATCATTTATAGTCACTCATGCCTAGAAAAACCTTATTACTCGGTTTAAATGCCCTTATAATCCCATTATTGAATTTATTTTGAATTGTTTTTACATTTTTTGATTAAAACATATTGTAATTGATTGTTTGCCTCGGGAAACATGGAGCGAAAGCCATCCATTGTCAAGAAAAGATCATTTATAGTCACTCATGCCTAGAAAAGCCTTATTACTCGGTTTAAATGCCCTTATAATCCCATTATTGAATTTATTTTGAATTGTTTTTACATTTTTTGATTAAAACATATTGTAATTGATTGTTTGCCTCGGGAAACATGGAGCGAAAGCCATCCATTGTCAAGAAAAGATCATTTATAGTCACTCATGCCTAGAAAAGCCTTATTACTCGGTTTAAATGCCTTTATAATCCCATTATTGAATTTATTTTGAATTGTTTTTACATTTTTTGATTAAAACAGATTGTAATTGATTATTTGCCTCGGGAAACATGGAGCGAAAGCCATCCATTGTCAAGAAAAGATCATTTATAGTCACTCATGCCTAGAAAAGCCTTATTACTCGGTTTAAATGCCTTTATAATCCCATTATTGAATTTATTTTGAATTGTTTTTACATTTTTTGATTAAAACATATTGTAATTGATTGTTTGCCACAGGAAACATGGAGCGAAAGCCATCCATTGTCAAGAAAAGATCATTTATAGTCACTCATGCCTAGAAAAGCCTTATTACTCGGTTTAAATGCCCTTATAATCCCATTATTGAATTTATTTTGAATTGTTTTTACATTTTTTGATTAAAACATATTGTAATTGATTGTTTGCCTCGGGAAACTTGGAGCGAAAGCCACCCATTGTCAAGAAAAGTTCATTTATAGTCACTTATGCCTAGCAAAGCCTTATTACTCGGTTTAAATGCCTTTATAATCCCATTATTGAATTTATTTTGAATTCTTTTAACATTTTTTCATTAAAACAGATTCTAATTGATTGTTTGCCTCGGGAAACTTGGAGCGAAAGCCCTCCATTGTCAAGAAAAGATCATTTATAGTTACTCATGCTGAGAAAAGCCTTATTACTCGGTTTAAATGCTTTTATAATCCCATTATTGAATTTATTTTGAATTGTTTTTACATTTTTTGATTAAAACAGATTGTAATTGATTGTTTGCCTCGGGAAACATGGAGCGAAAGCCATCCATTGTCAAGAAAAGATCATTTATAGTCACTCATGCCTAGAAAAGCCTTATTACTCGGTTTAAATGCCTTTATAATCCCATTATTGAATTTATTTTGAATTGTTTTTACATTTTTTGATTAAAACATATTGTAATTGATTGTTTGCCTCGGGCAACATGGAGCGAAAGCCATCCATTGTCAAGAAAAGATCATTTATAGTCACTCATGCCTAGAAAAGCCTTATTACTCGGTTTAAATGCCTTTATAATCCCATTATTGAATTTATTTTGAATTGTTTTTACATTTTTTGATTAAAACATATTGTAATTGATTGTTTGCCTCGGGAAACATGGAGCGAAAACCATCCATTGTCAAGAAAAGATCATTTATAGTCACTCATGCCTAGAAAAGCCTTATTACTCGGTTTAAATGCCTTTATAATCCCATTATTGAATTTATTTTGAATTGTTTTTACATTTTTTGATTAAAACGGATCGTAATTGATTGTTTGCCTCGGGAAATATGGAGCGAAAGCCATCCATTGTCAAGAAAAGATCATTTATAGCCACTCATGTCTAGAAAAGCCTTATTACTCGGTTTAAATGCCTTTATAATCCCATTGTTGAATGTATTTTGAATTGTTTTTACATTTTTTGATTAAAACAGATTGTAATTGATTGTTTGCCTCGGGAAATATGGAGCGAAAGCCATCCATTGTCAAGAAAAGATCATTTATAGCCACTCATGCCTAGAAAAGCCTTATTACTCGGTTTAAATGCCTTTATAATCCCATTATTGAATTTATTTTGAATTGTTTTTACATTTTTTGATTAAAACATATTGTAATTGATTGTTTGCCTCGGGAAACATGGAGCGAAAGCCATCCATTGTCAAGAAACGATCATTTATAGTCACTCATGCCTAGAAAAACCTTATTACTCGGTTTAAATGCCCTTATAATCCCATTATTGAATTTATTTTGAATTGTTTTTACATTTTTTGATTAAAACATATTGTAATTGATTGTTTGCCTCGGGAAACATGGAGCGAAAGCCATCCATTGTCAAGAAAAGATCATTTATAGTCACTTATGCCTAGAAAAGCCTTATTACTCGGTTTAAATGCCCTTATAATCCCATTATTGAATTTATTTTGAATTGTTTTTACATTTTTTGATTAAAACATATTGTAATTGATTGTTTGCCTCGGGAAACATGGAGCGAAAGCCATCCATTGTCAAGAAAAGATCATTTATAGTCACTCATGCCTAGAAAAGCCTTATTACTCGGTTTAAATGCCTTTATAATCCCATTATTGAATTTATTTTGAATTGTTTTTACATTTTTTGATTAAAACAGATTGTAATTGATTATTTGCCTCGGGAAACATGGAGCGAAAGCCATCCATTGTCAAGAAAAGATCATTTATAGTCACTCATGCCTAGAAAAGCCTTATTACTCGGTTTAAATGCCTTTATAATCCCATTATTGAATTTATTTTGAATTGTTTTTACATTTTTTGATTAAAACATATTGTAATTGATTGTTTGCCACAGGAAACATGGAGCGAAAGCCATCCATTGTCAAGAAAAGATCATTTATAGTCACTCATGCCTAGAAAAGCCTTATTACTCGGTTTAAATGCCCTTATAATCCCATTATTGAATTTATTTTGAATTGTTTTTACATTTTTTGATTAAAACATATTGTAATTGATTGTTTGCCTCGGGAAACTTGGAGCGAAAGCCACCCATTGTCAAGAAAAGTTCATTTATAGTCACTTATGCCTAGCAAAGCCTTATTACTCGGTTTAAATGCCTTTATAATCCCATTATTGAATTTATTTTGAATTCTTTTAACATTTTTTCATTAAAACAGATTCTAATTGATTGTTTGCCTCGGGAAACTTGGAGCGAAAGCCCTCCATTGTCAAGAAAAGATCATTTATAGTTACTCATGCTGAGAAAAGCCTTATTACTCGGTTTAAATGCTTTTATAATCCCATTATTGAATTTATTTTGAATTGTTTTTACATTTTTTGATTAAAACAGATTGTAATTGATTGTTTGCCTCGGGAAACATGGAGCGAAAGCCATCCATTGTCAAGAAAAGATCATTTATAGTCACTCATGCCTAGAAAAGCCTTATTACTCGGTTTAAATGCCTTTATAATCCCATTATTGAATTTATTTTGAATTGTTTTTACATTTTTTGATTAAAACATATTGTAATTGATTGTTTGCCTCGGGAAACATGGAGCGAAAGCCATCCATTGTCAAGAAAAGATCATTTATAGTCACTCATGCCTAGAAAAGCCTTATTACTCGGTTTAAATGCCTTTATAATCCCATTATTGAATTTATTTTGAATTGTTTTTACATTTTTTGATTAAAACATATTGTAATTGATTGTTTGCCTCGGGAAACATGGAGCGAAAGCCATCCATTGTCAAGAAAAGATCATTTATAGTCACTCATTCCTAGAAAAGCCTTATTACTCGGTTTAAATGCCTTTATAATCCCATTATTGATTTTATTTTGAATTTTTTTTACATTTTTTGATTAAAACATATTGTAATTGATTGTTTGCCTCGGGAAATATTGAGCGAAAGCCATCCATTGTCAAGAAAAGATCATTTATAGCCACTCATGCCTAGAAAAGCCTTATTACTCGGTTTAAATGCCTTTATAATCCCATTATTGAATGTATTTTGAATTCTTTTTACATTTTTTGATTAAAACAGATTGTAATTGATTGTTTGCCTCGGGAAACATGGAGCGAAAACCATCCATTGTCAAGAAAAGATCATTTATAGTCACTCATGCCTAGAAAAGCCTTATTACTCGGTTTAAATGCCTTTATAATCCCATTATTGAATTTATTTTGAATTGTTTTTACATTTTTTGATTAAAACGGATTGTAATTGATTGTTTGCCTCGGGAAATATGGAGCGAAAGCCATCCATTGTCAAGAAAAGATCATTTATAGCCACTCATGTCTAGAAAAGCCTTATTACTCGGTTTAAATGCCTTTATAATCCCATTGTTGAATGTATTTTGAATTGTTTTTACATTTTTTGATTAAAACATATTGTAATTGATTGTTTGCCTCGGAAAATATGGAGCGAAAGCCATCCATTGTCAAGAAAAGATCATTTATAGCCACTCATGCCTAGAAAAGCCTTATTACTCGGTTTAAATGCCTTTATAATCCCATTATTGAATTTATTTTGAATTGTTTTTACATTTTTTGATTAAAACATATTGTAATTGATTGTTTGCCTCGGGAAACATGGAGCGAAAGCCATCCATTGTCAAGAAAAGATCATTTATAGTCACTCATGCCTAGAAAAACCTTATTACTCGGTTTAAATGCCCTTATAATCCCATTATTGAATTTATTTTGAATTGTTTTTACATTTTTTGATTAAAACATATTGTAATTGATTGTTTGCCTCGGGAAACATGGAGCGAAAGCCATCCATTGTCAAGAAAAGATCATTTATAGTCACTCATGCCTAGAAAAGCCTTATTACTCGGTTTAAATGCCCTTATAATCCCATTATTGAATTTATTTTGAATTGTTTTTACATTTTTTGATTAAAACATATTGTAATTGATTGTTTGCCTCGGGAAACATGGAGCGAAAGCCATCCATTGTCAAGAAAAGATCATTTATAGTCACTCATGCCTAGAAAAGCCTTATTACTCGGTTTAAATGCCTTTATAATCCCATTATTGAATTTATTTTGAATTGTTTTTACATTTTTTGATTAAAACATATTGTAATTGATTGTTTGCCTCGGGAAATATTGAGCAAAAGCCATCCATTGTCAAGAAAAGATCATTTATAGTCACTCATGCCTAGAAAAGCCTTATTACTCGGTTTAAATGCCTTTATAATCCCATTATTGAATTTATTTTGAATTGTTTTTACATTTTTTGATTAAAACATATTGTAATTGATTGTTTGCCTCGAGAAATATTGAGCGAAAGCCATCCATTGTCAAGAAAAGATCATTTATAGTCACTCATGCCTAGAAAAGCCTTATTACTCGATTTAAATGCCTTTATAATCCCATTATTGAATTTATTTTGAATTGTTTTTACATTTTTTGATTAAAACATATTGTAATTGATTGTTTGCCTCGGGAAACATGGAGCGAAAGCCATCCATTGTCAAGAAAAGATCATTTATAGTCACTCATGCCTAGAAAAGCCTTATTACTCGGTTTAAATGCCCTTATAATCCCATTATTGAATTTATTTTGAATTGTTTTTACATTTTTTGATTAAAACATATTGTAATTGATTGTTTGCCTCGGGAAATATTGAGCGAAAGCCATCCATTGTCAAGAAAAGATCATTTATAGTCACTCATGCCTAGAAAAGCCTTATTACTCGGTTTAATTGCCCTTATAATCCCATTATTGATTTTATTTTGAATTGTTTTTACATTTTTTGATTAAAACATATTGTAATTGATTGTTTGCCTCGGGAAACATGGAGCGAAAGCCATCCATTGTCAAGAAAAGATCATTTATAGTCATTCATTCCTAGAAAAGCCTTATTACTCGGTTTAAATGCCTTTATAATCCCATTATTGATTTTATTTTGAATTTTTTTTACATTTTTTGATTAAAACATATTGTAATTGATTGTTTGCCTCGGGAAATATTGAGCAAAAGCCATCCATTGTCAAGAAAAGATCATTTATAGTCACTCATGCCTAGAAAAGCCTTATTACTCGGTTTAAATGCCTTTATAATCCCATTATTGAATTTATTTTGAATTGTTTTTACATTTTTTGATTAAAACATATTGTAATTGATTGTTTGCCTCGAGAAATATTGAGCGAAAGCCATCCATTGTCAAGAAAAGATCATTTATAGTCACTCATGCCTAGAAAAGCCTTATTACTCGATTTAAATGCCTTTATAATCCCATTGTTGAATTTATTTTGAATTGTTTTTACATTTTTTGATTAAAACATATTGTAATTGATTGTTTGCATCGGGAAACATGGAGCGAAAGCCATCCATTGTCAAGAAAAGATCATTTATAGTCACTCATGCCTAGAAAAGCCTTATTACTCGGTTTAAATGCCCTTATAATCCCATTATTGAATTTATTTTGAATTGTTTTTACATTTTTTGATTAAAACATATTGTAATTGATTGTTTGCCTCGGGAAATATTGAGCGAAAGCCATCCATTGTCAAGAAAAGATCATTTATAGTCACTCATTCCTAGAAAAGCCTTATTACTCGGTTTAAATGCCTTTATAATCCCATTATTGATTTTATTTTGAATTGTTTTTACATTTTTTGATTAAAACATATTGTAATTGATTGTTTGCCTCGGGAAATATTGAGCGAAAGCCATCCATTGTCAAGAAAATATCATTTATAGTCACTCATGCCTAGAAAAGCCTTATTACTCGGTTTAAATGCCTTTATAATCCCATTATTGAATGTATTTTGAATTGTTTTTACATTTTTTGATTAAAACAGATTGTAATTGATTGTTTGCCTCGGGAAACATGGAGCGAAAACCATCCATTGTCAAGAAAAGATCATTTATAGTCACTCATGCCTAGAAAAGCCTTATTACTCGGTTTAAATGCCTTTATAATCCCATTATTGAATTTATTTTGAATTGTTTTTACATTTTTTGATTAAAACAGATTGTAATTGATTGTTTGCCTCGGGAAATATGGAGCGAAAGCCATCCATTGTCAAGAAAAGATCATTTATAGCCACTCATGCCTAGAAAAGCCTTATTACTCGGTTTAAATGCCTTTATAATCCCATTATTGAATTTATTTTGAATTTTTTTTACATTTTTTGATTGAAACAGATTGTAATTGATTGTTTACCTTGGGAAACATGGAGCGAAAGCCATCCATAGTCAAGAAAAGTTCATTTATAGTCACTTATGCCTAGCAAAGCCTTATTACTCGGTTTAAATGCCTTTATAATCCCATTATTGAATTTATTTTGAATTGTTTTTACATTTTTTGATTAAAACATATTGTAATTGATTGTTTGCCTCGGGAAACATGGAGCGAAAGCCATCCATTGTCAAGAAAAGATCATTTATAGTCACTCATGCCTAGAAAAGCCTTATTACTCGGTTTAAATGCCTTTATAATCCCATTATTGAATGTATTTTGAATTGTTTTTACATTTTTTGATTAAAACATATTGTAATTGATTGTTTGCCTCGGGAAATATGGAGCGAAAGCCATCCATTGTCAAGAAAAGATCATTTATAGCCACTTATGCCTAGAAAAGCCTTATTACTCGGTTTAAATGCCTTTATAATCCCATTATTGATTTTATTTTGAATTTTTTTTACATTTTTTGATTGAAACAGATTGTAATTGATTGTTTACCTCGGGAAACATGGAGCGAAAGCCATCCATAGTCAAGAAAAGTTCATTTATAGTCACTTATGCCTAGCAAAGCCTTATTACTCGGTTTAAATGCCGTTATAATCCCATTATTGAATTTATTTTGAATTTTTTTTACATTTTTTGATTGAAACAGAATGTAATTGATTGTTTACCTCGGGAAACATGGAGCGAAAGCCATCCATAGTCAAGAAAAGTTCATTTATAGTCACTTATGCCTAGCAAAGCCTTATTACTCGGTTTAAATGCATTTATAATCCCATTATTGAATTTATTTTGAATTTTTTTTACATTTTTAGATTAAAACATATTGTAATTGATTGTTTGCCTCGGGAAACTTGGAGCGAAAGCACCCATTGTCAAGAAAAGTTCATTTATAGTCACTTATGCCTAGCAAAGCCTTATTACTCGGTTTAAATGCCTTTATAATCCCATTATTGAATTTATTTTGAATTCTTTTTACATTTTTTCATTAAAACAGATTCTAATTGATTGTTTGCCTCGGGAAACTTGGAGCGAAAGCCCTCCATTGTCAAGAAAAGATCATTTATAGTCACTCATGCTGAGAAAAGCCTTATTACTCGGTTTAAATGCTTTTATAATCCCATTATTGAATTTATTTTGAATTGTTTTTACATTTTTTGATTAAAACAGATTGTAATTGATTGTTTGCCTTAGGAAATATGGAGCGAAAGCCATCCATTGTCAAGAAAAGATCATTTATAGCCACTCATGCCTAGAAAAGCCTTATTACTCGGTTTAAATGCCTTTATAATCCCATTGTTGAATGTATTTTGAATTGTTTTTACATTTTTTGATTAAAACAGATTGTAATTGATTGTTTGCCTCGAGAAAAATGGAGCGAAAACCATCCATTGTCAAGAAAAGATCATTTATAGTCACTCTTGCCTAGAAAAGCCTTATTACTCGGTTTAAATGCCCTTATAATCCCATTATTGAATTTATTTTGAATTGTTTTTACATTTTTTGATTAAAACAAATTGTAATTGATTGTTTGCCTCGGGAAACTTGGAGCGAAAGCCATCCATTGTCAAGAAAAGATCATTTATAGCCACTCATGCCTAGAAAAGCCTTATTACTCGGTTTAAATGCCTTTATAATCCCATTATTGATTTTATTTTGAATTTTTTTTACATTTTTTGATTGAAACAGATTGTAATTGATTGTTTACCTCGGGAAACATGGAGCGAAAGCCATCCATAGTCAAGAAAAGTTCATTTATAGTCACTTATGCCTAGCAAAGCCTTATTACTCGGTTTAAATGCCTTTATAATCCCATTATTGAATTTATTTTGAATTGTTTTTACATTTTTTGATTAAAACATATTGTAATTGATTGTTTGCCTCGGGAAACATGGAGCGAAAGCCATCCATTGTCAAGAAAAGATCATTTATAGTCACTCATGCCTAGAAAAGCCTTATTACTCGGTTTAAATGCCTTTATAATCCCATTATTGAATTTATTTTGAATTGTTTTTACATTTTTTGATTAAAACATATTGTAATTGATTGTTTGCCTCGGGAAACATGGAGCGAAAGCCATCCATTGTCAAGAAAAGATCATTTATAGTCACTCATGCCTAGAAAAGCCTTATTACTCGGTTTAAATGCCCTTATAATCCCATTATTGAATTTATTTTGAATTGTTTTTACATTTTTTGATTAAAACATATTGTAATTGATTGTTTGCCTCGGGAAACATGGAGCGAAAGCCATCCATTGTCAAGAAAAGATCATTTATAGTCACTCATGCCTAGAAAAGCCTTATTACTCGGTTTAAATGCCCTTATAATCCCATTATTGAATTTATTTTGAATTCTTTTTACATTTTTTGATTAAAACATATTGTAATTGATTGTTTGCCTCGGGAAACATGGAGCGAAAGCCATCCATTGTCAAGAAAAGATCATTTATAGTCACTCATGCCTAGAAAAGCCTTATTACTCGGTTTAAATGCCTTTATAATCCCATTATCAAATTTATTTTGAATTTTTTTTACATTTTTTGATTAAAACAGATTGTAATTGATTTTTTGCCTCGGGAAACTTGGAGCTAAAGCCATCCATTGTCAAGAAAAGATCATTTATAGTCACTCATCCCTAGAAAAGCCTTATTAGTCGGTTTAAATGCCTTTATAATCCCATTATTTAATTTATTTTGAATTGTTTTTACATTTTTTGATTAAAACAGATTGTAATTGATTGTTTGCCTCGGGAAACATGGAGCGAAAGCCATCCATTGTCAAAAAAAGATCATTTATAGTCACTCATGCCTAGAAAAGCCTTATTACTCGGTTTAAATGCCTTTATAATCCCATTATTGAATTTATTTTGAATTGTTTTTACATTTTTTGATTAAAACATATTGTAATTGATTGTTTGCCTCGGGAAACATGGAGCGAAAGCCATCCATTGTCAAGAAAAGATCATTTATAGTCACTCATGCCTAGAAAAGCCTTATTACTCGGTTTAAATGCCTTTATAATCCCATTATTGAATTTATTTTGAATTGTTTTTACATTTTTTGATTAAAACATATTGTAATTGATTGTTTGCCTCGGGAAACATGGAGCGAAAGCCATCCATTGTCAAGAAAAGATCATTTATAGTCACTCATGCCTAGAAAAGCCTTATTACTCGGTTTAGATGCCCTTATAATCCCATTATTGAATTTATTTTGAATTCTTTTTACATTTTTTGATTAAAACATATTGTAATTGATTGTTTGCCTTGGGAAACATGGAGTGAAAGCCATCCATTGTCAAGAAAAGATCATTTATAGTCACTCATGCCTAGAAAAGCCTTATTACTCGGTTTAAATGCCCTTATAATCCCATTATTGAATTTATTTTGAATTCTTTTTACATTTTTTGATTAAAACATATTGTAATTGATTGTTTGCCTCGGGAAACATGGAGCGAAAGCCATCCATTGTCAAGAAAAGATCATTTATAGTCACTCATGCCTAGAAAAGCCTTATTACTCGGTTTAAATGCCCTTATAATCCCATTATTGAATTTATTTTGAATTGTTTTTACATTTTTTGATTAAAACAGACTGTAATTGATTGTTTGCCTCGGGAAATATGGAGCGAAAGCCATCCATTTTCAAGAAAAGATCATTTATAGCCACTCATTCCTAGAAAAGCCTTATTACTCGGTTTAAATGCCCTTATAATCCCATTATTGAATTTATTTTGAATTGTTTTTACATTTTTTGATTAAAACATATTGTAATTGATTGTTTGCCTCGGGAAACATGAAGCGAAAGCCATCCATTGTCAAGAAAAGATCATTTATAGTCACTCATGCCAAGAAAAGCCTTATTACTCGGTTTAAATGCCTTTATAATCCCATTATTGATTTTATTTTGAATTGTTTTTACATTTTTTGATTAAAACAGACTGTAATTGATTGTTTGCCTTGGGAAACATGGAGCGAAAACCATCCATTGTCAAGAAAAGATCATTTATAGTCACTCATGCCTAGAAAAGCCTTATTACTCGATTTAAATGCCTTTATAATCCCATTATTGATTTTATTTTGAATTGTTTTTACATTTTTTGATTAAAACAGATTGTAATTGATTGTTTGCCTCGGCAAATATGGAGCGAAAGCCATCCATTGTCAAGAAAAGATCATTTATAGCCACTCATGCCTAGAAAAGCCTTATTACTCGGTTTAAATGCCTTTATAATCCCATTATTGAATTTATTTTGAATTTTTTTTACATTTTTTGATTAAAACAGATTGTAATTGATTGTTTACCTCGGGAAACATGGAGCGAAAGCCATCCATAGTCAAGAAAAGTTCATTTATAGTCACTTATGCCTAGCAAATCCTTATTACTCGGTTTAAATGCCTTTATAATCCCATTATTGAATTTATTTTGAATTTTTTTTACATTTTTTGATTAAAACATATTGTAATTGATTGTTTGCCTCGGGAAACTTGGAGCGAAAGCCACCCATTGTCAAGAAAAGTTCATTTATAGTCACTTATGCCTAGCAAAGCCTTATTACTCGGTTTAAATGCCTTTATAATCCCATTATTGAATTTATTTTGCATTCTTTTTACATTTTTTCATTAAAACAGATTCTAATTGATTGTTTGCCTCGGGAAACTTGGAGCGAAAGCCCTCCATTGTCAAGAAAAGATCATTTATAGTCACTCATGCTGAGAAAAGCCTTATTACTCGGTTTAAATGCTTTTATAATCCCATTATTGAATTTATTTTGAATTGTTTTTACATTTTTTGATTAAAACAGATTGTAATTGATTGTTTGCCTCGGGAAACATGGAGCGAAAGCCATCCATTGTCAAGAAAAGATCATTTATAGTCACTCATTCCTAGAAAAGCCTTATTACTCGGTTTAACTGCCTTTATAATCCCATTATTGATTTTATTTTGAATTTTTTTTACATTTTTTGATTAAAACATATTGTAATTGATTGTTTGCCTCGGGAAACATGGAGCGAAAGCCATCCATTGTCAAGAAAAGATCATTTATAGTCACTCATTCCTAGAAAAGCCTTTTTACTCGGTTTAAATGCCTTTATAATCCCATTATTGATTTTATTTTGAATTTTTTTTACATTTTTTGATTAAAACATATTGTAATTGATTGTTTGCCTCGGGAAACATGAAGCGAAAGCCATCCATTGTCAAGAAAAGATCATTTATAGTCACTCATTCCTAGAAAAGCCTTATTACTCGGTTTAAATGCCTTTATAATCCCATTATTGATTTTATTTTGAATTTTTTTTACATTTTCTGATTAAAACATATTGTAATTGATTGTTTGCCTCGGGAAATATTGAGCGAAAGCCATCCATTGTCAAGAAAAGATTATTTATAGCCACTCATGCCTAGAAAAGCCTTATTACTCGGTTTAAATGCCTTTATAATCCCATTATTGAATGTATTTTGAATTGTTTTTACATTTTTTGATTAAAACAGATTGTAATTGATTGTTTGCCTCGGGAAACATGGAGCGAAAACCATCCATTGTCAAGAAAAGATCATTTATTGTCACTCATGCCTAGAAAAGCCTTATTACTCGGTTTAAATGCCTTTATAATCCCATTATTGAATTTATTTTGAATTGTTTTTACATTTTTTGATTAAAACAGATTGTAATTGATTGTTTGCCTCGGGAAATATGGAGCGAAAGCCATCCATTGTCAAGAAAAGATCTTTTATAGCCACTCATGCCTGGAAAAGCCTTATTACTCGGTTTAAATGCCTTTATAATCCCATTATTGAATTTATTTTGAATTTTTTTTACATTTTTTGATTAAAACAGATTGTAATTGATTGTTTACCTCGGGAAACATGGAGCGAAAGCCATCCATAGTCAAGAAAAGTTCATTTATAGTCACTTATGCCTAGCAAAGCCTTATTACTCGGTTTAAATGCCTTTATAATCCCATTATTGAATTTATTTTGAATTTTTTTTACATTTTTTGATTAAAAGATATTGTAATTGATTGTTTGCCTCGGGAAACTTGGAGCGAAAGCCACCCATTGTCAAGAAAAGTTCATTTATAGTCACTTATGCCTAGCAAAGCCTTATTACTCGGTTTAAATGCCTTTATAATCCCATTATTGAATTTATTTTGAATTCTTTTTACATTTTTTCACTAAAACAGATTCTAATTGATTGTTTGCCTCGGGAAACTTGGAGCGAAAGCCCTTCATTGTCAAGAAAAGATCATTTATAGTCACTCATGCTGAGAAAAGCCTTATTACTCGGTTTAAATGCTTTTATAATCCCATTATTGAATTTATTTTGAATTGTTTTTACATTTTTTGATTAAAACAGATTGTAATTGATTGTTTGCCTCGGGAAATATGGAGCGAAAGCCATCCATTGTCAAGAAAATATCATTTATAGCCACTCATGCCTAGAAAAGCCTTATTACTCGGTTTAAATGCCTTTATAATCCCATTGTTGAATGTATTTTAAATTGTTTTTACATTTTTTGATTAAAACAGATTGTAATTGATTGTTTGCCTCGAGAAAATTGGAGCGAAAACCATCCATTGTCAAGAAAAGATCATTTATAGTCACTCTTGCCTAGAAAAGCCTTATTACTCGGTTTAAATGCCCTTATAATCCCATTATTGAATTTATTTTGAATTGTTTTTACATTTTTTGATTAAAAGATATTGTAATTGATTGTTTGCCTCGGGAAACATGAAGCGAAAGCCATCCATTGTCAAGAAAAGATCATTTATAGTCACTCATTCCTAGAAAAGCCTTATTACTCGGTTTAAATGCCTTTATAATCCCATTATTGATTTTATTTTGAATTTTTTTTACATTTTCTGATTAAAACATATTGTAATTGATTGTTTGCCTCGGGAAATATTGAGCGAAAGCCATCCATTGTCAAGAAAAGATTATTTATAGCCACTCATGCCTAGAAAAGCCTTATTACTCGGTTTAAATGCCTTTATAATCCCATTATTGAATGTATTTTGAATTGTTTTTACATTTTCTGATTAAAACAGATTGTAATTGATTGTTTGCCTCGGGAAACATGGAGCGAAAACCATCCATTGTCAAGAAAAGATCATTTATTGTCACTCATGCCTAGAAAAGCCTTATTACTCGGTTTAAATGCCTTTATAATCCCATTATTGAATTTATTTTGAATTGTTTTTACATTTTTTGATTAAAACAGATTGTAATTGATTGTTTGCCTCGGGAAATATGGAGCGAAAGCCATCCATTGTCAAGAAAATATCATTTATAGCCACTCATGCCTAGAAAAGCCTTATTACTCGGTTTAAATGCCTTTATAATCCCATTGTTGAATGTATTTTAAATTGTTTTTACATTTTTTGATTAAAACAGATTGTAATTGATTGTTTGCCTCGAGAAAATTGGAGCGAAAACCATCCATTGTCAAGAAAAGATCATTTATAGTCACTCTTGCCTAGAAAAGCCTTATTACTCGGTTTAAATGCCCTTATAATCCCATTATTGAATTTATTTTGAATTGTTTTTACATTTTTTGATTAAAAGATATTGTAATTGATTGTTTGCCTCGGGAAACATGAAGCGAAAGCCATCCATTGTCAAGAAAAGATCATTTATAGTCACTCATTCCTAGAAAAGCCTTATTACTCGGTTTAAATGCCTTTATAATCCCATTATTGATTTTATTTTGAATTTTTTTTACATTTTTTGATTAAAACATATTGTAATTGATTGTTTGCCTCGGGAAACATGAAGCGAAAGCCATCCATTGTCAAGAAAAGATCATTTATAGTCACTCATTCCTAGAAAAGCCTTATTACTCGGTTTAAATGCCTTTATAATCCCATTATTGATTTTATTTTGAATTTTTTTTACATTTTCTGATTAAAACATATTGTAATTGATTGTTTGCCTCGGGAAATATTGAGCGAAAGCCATCCATTGTCAAGAAAAGATTATTTATAGCCACTCATGCCTAGAAAAGCCTTATTACTCGGTTTAAATGCCTTTATAATCCCATTATTGAATGTATTTTGAATTGTTTTTACATTTTTTGATTAAAACAGATTGTAATTGATTGTTTGCCTCGGGAAACATGGAGCGAAAACCATCCATTGTCAAGAAAAGATCATTTATTGTCACTCATGCCTAGAAAAGCCTTATTACTCGGTTTAAATGCCTTTATAATCCCATTATTGAATTTATTTTGAATTGTTTTTACATTTTTTGATTAAAACAGATTGTAATTGATTGTTTGACTCGGGAAATATGGAGCGAAAGCCATCCATTGTCAAGAAAAGATCATTTATAGCCACTCATGCCTGGAAAAGCCTTATTACTCGGTTTAAATGCCTTTATAATCCCATTATTGAATTTATTTTGAATTTTTTTTACATTTTTTGATTAAAACAGACTGTAATTGATTGTTTACCTCGGGAAACATGGAGCGAAAGCCATCCATAGTCAAGAAAAGTTCATTTATAGTCACTTATGCCTAGCAAAGCCTTATTACTCGGTTTAAATGCCTTTATAATCCCATTATTGAATTTTTTTTGAATTTTTTTTACATTTTTTGATTAAAAGATATTGTAATTGATTGTTTGCCTCGGGAAACTTGGAGCGAAAGCCACCCATTGTAAAGAAAAGTTCATTTATAGTCACTTATGCCTAGCAAAGCCTTATTACTCGGTTTAAATGCCTTTATAATCCCATTATTTAATTTATTTTGAATTGTTTTTACATTTTTTGATTGAAACAGATTGTAATTGATTGTTTACCTCGGGAAACATGGAGCGAAAGCCATCCATAGTCAAGAAAAGTTCATTTATAGTCACTTACGCCTAGCAAAGCCTTATTACTCGGTTTAAATGCCGTTATAATCCCATTATTGAATTTATTTTGAATTTTTTTTACATTTTTTGATTGAAACAGAATGTAATTGATTGTTTACCTCGGGAAACATGGAGCGAAAGCCATCCATAGTCAAGAAAAGTTCATTTATAGTCACTTATGCCTAGCAAAGCCTTATTACTCGGTTTAAATGCATTTATAATCCCATTATTGAATTTATTTTGAATTTTTTTTACATTTTTTGATTAAAACATATTGTAATTGATTGTTTGCCTCGGGAAACTTGGAGCGAAAGCACCCATTGTCAAGAAAAGTTCATTTATAGTCACTTATGCCTAGCAAAGCCTTATTACTCGGTTTAAATGCCTTTATAATCCCATTATTGAATTTATTTTGAATTCTTTTTACATTTTTTCATTAAAACAGATTCTAATTGATTGTTTGCCTCGGGAAACTTGGAGCGAAAGCCCTCCATTGTCAAGAAAAGATCATTTATAGTCACTCATGCTGAGAAAAGCCTTATTACTCGGTTTAAATGCTTTTATAATCCCATTATTGAATTTATTTTGAATTGTTTTTACATTTTTTGATTAAAACAGATTGTAATTGATTGTTTGCCTTAGGAAATATGGAGCGAAAGCCATCCATTGTCAAGAAAAGATCATTTATAGCCACTCATGCCTAGAAAAGCCTTATTACTCGGTTTAAATGCCTTTATAATCCCATTGTTGAATGTATTTTGAATTGTTTTTACATTTTTTGATTAAAACAGATTGTAATTGATTGTTTGCCTCGAGAAAAATGGAGCGAAAACCATCCATTGTCAAGAAAAGATCATTTATAGTCACTCTTGCCTAGAAAAGCCTTATTACTCGGTTTAAATGCCCTTATAATCCCATTATTGAATTTATTTTGAATTGTTTTTACATTTTTTGATTAAAACAAATTGTAATTGATTGTTTGCCTCGGGAAACTTGGAGCGAAAGCCATCCATTGTCAAGAAAAGATCATTTATAGCCACTCATGCCTAGAAAAGCCTTATTACTCGGTTTAAATGCCTTTATAATCCCATTATTGATTTTATTTTGAATTTTTTTTACATTTTTTGATTGAAACAGATTGTAATTGATTGTTTACCTCGGGAAACATGGAGCGAAAGCCATCCATAGTCAAGAAAAGTTCATTTATAGTCACTTATGCCTAGCAAAGCCTTATTACTCGGTTTAAATGCCTTTATAATCCCATTATTGAATTTATTTTGAATTGTTTTTACATTTTTTGATTAAAACATATTGTAATTGATTGTTTGCCTCGGGAAACATGGAGCGAAAGCCATCCATTGTCAAGAAAAGATCATTTATAGTCACTCATGCCTAGAAAAGCCTTATTACTCGGTTTAAATGCCTTTATAATCCCATTATTGAATTTATTTTGAATTGTTTTTACATTTTTTGATTAAAACATATTGTAATTGATTGTTTGCCTCGGGAAACATTGAGCGAAAGCCATCCATTGTCAAGAAAAGATCATTTATAGTCACTCATGCCTAGAAAAGCCTTATTACTCGGTTTAAATGCCCTTATAATCCCATTATTGAATTTATTTTGAATTGTTTTTACATTTTTTGATTAAAACATATTGTAATTGATTGTTTGCCTCGGGAAACATGGAGCGAAAGCCATCCATTGTCAAGAAAAGATCATTTATAGTCACTCATGCCTAGAAAAGCCTTATTACTCGGTTTAAATGCCCTTATAATCCCATTATTGAATTTATTTTGAATTCTTTTTACATTTTTTGATTAAAACATATTGTAATTGATTGTTTGCCTCGGGAAACATGGAGCGAAAGCCATCCATTGTCAAGAAAAGATCATTTATAGTCACTCATGCCTAGAAAAGCCTTATTACTCGGTTTAAATGCCTTTATAATCCCATTATCAAATTTATTTTGAATTTTTTTTACATTTTTTGATTAAAACAGATTGTAATTGATTTTTTGCCTCGGGAAACTTGGAGCTAAAGCCATCCATTGTCAAGAAAAGATCATTTATAGTCACTCATCCCTAGAAAAGCCTTATTAGTCGGTTTAAATGCCTTTATAATCCCATTATTTAATTTATTTTGAATTGTTTTTACATTTTTTGATTAAAACAGATTGTAATTGATTGTTTGCCTCGGGAAACATGGAGCGAAAGCCATCCATTGTCAAGAAAAGATCATTTATAGTCACTCATGCCTAGAAAAGCCTTATTACTCGGTTTAAATGCCTTTATAATCCCATTATTGAATTTATTTTGAATTGTTTTTACATTTTTTGATTAAAACATATTGTAATTGATTGTTTGCCTCGGGAAACATGGAGCGAAAGCCATCCATTGTCAAGAAAAGATCATTTATAGTCACTCATGCCTAGAAAAGCCTTATTACTCGGTTTAAATGCCTTTATAATCCCATTATTGAATTTATTTTGAATTGTTTTTACATTTTTTGATTAAAACATATTGTAATTGATTGTTTGCCTCGGGAAACATGGAGCGAAAGCCATCCATTGTCAAGAAAAGATCATTTATAGTCACTCATGCCTAGAAAAGCCTTATTACTCGGTTTAGATGCCCTTATAATCCCATTATTGAATTTATTTTGAATTCTTTTTACATTTTTTGATTAAAACATATTGTAATTGATTGTTTGCCTTGGGAAACATGGAGTGAAAGCCATCCATTGTCAAGAAAAGATCATTTATAGTCACTCATGCCTAGAAAAGCCTTATTACTCGGTTTAAATGCCATTATAATCCCATTATTGAATTTATTTTGAATTCTTTTTACATTTTTTGATTAAAACATATTGTAATTGATTGTTTGCCTCGGGAAACATGGAGCGAAAGCCATCCATTGTCAAGAAAAGATCATTTATAGTCACTCATGCCTAGAAAAGCCTTATTACTCGGTTTAAATGCCCTTATAATCCCATTATTGAATTTATTTTGAATTGTTTTTACATTTTTTGATTAAAACAGACTGTAATTGATTGTTTGCCTCGGGAAATATGGAGCGAAAGCCATCCATTTTCAAGAAAAGATCATTTATAGCCACTCATTCCTAGAAAAGCCTTATTACTCGGTTTAAATGCCCTTATAATCCCATTATTGAATTTATTTTGAATTGTTTTTACATTTTTTGATTAAAACATATTGTAATTGATTGTTTGCCTCGGGAAACATGAAGCGAAAGCCATCCATTGTCAAGAAAAGATCATTTATAGTCACTCATGCCAAGAAAAGCCTTATTACTCGGTTTAAATGCCTTTATAATCCCATTATTGATTTTATTTTGAATTGTTTTTACATTTTTTGATTAAAACAGACTGTAATTGATTGTTTGCCTTGGGAAACATGGAGCGAAAACCATCCATTGTCAAGAAAAGATCATTTATAGTCACTCATGCCTAGAAAAGCCTTATTACTCGATTTAAATGCCTTTATAATCCCATTATTGATTTTATTTTGAATTGTTTTTACATTTTTTGATTAAAACAGATTGTAATTGATTGTTTGCCTCGGCAAATATGGAGCGAAAGCCATCCATTGTCAAGAAAAGATCATTTATAGCCACTCATGCCTAGAAAAGCCTTATTACTCGGTTTAAATGCCTTTATAATCCCATTATTGAATTTATTTTGAATTTTTTTTACATTTTTTGATTAAAACAGATTGTAATTGATTGTTTACCTCGGGAAACATGGAGCGAAAGCCATCCATAGTCAAGAAAAGTTCATTTATAGTCACTTATGCCTAGCAAATCCTTATTACTCGGTTTAAATGCCTTTATAATCCCATTATTGAATTTATTTTGAATTTTTTTTACATTTTTTGATTAAAACATATTGTAATTGATTGTTTGCCTCGGGAAACTTGGAGCGAAAGCCACCCATTGTCAAGAAAAGTTCATTTATAGTCACTTATGCCTAGCAAAGCCTTATTACTCGGTTTAAATGCCTTTATAATCCCATTATTGAATTTATTTTGCATTCTTTTTACATTTTTTCATTAAAACAGATTCTAATTGATTGTTTGCCTCGGGAAACTTGGAGCGAAAGCCCTCCATTGTCAAGAAAAGATCATTTATAGTCACTCATGCTGAGAAAAGCCTTATTACTCGGTTTAAATGCTTTTATAATCCCATTATTGAATTTATTTTGAATTGTTTTTACATTTTTTGATTAAAACAGATTGTAATTGATTGTTTGCCTCGGGAAACATGGAGCGAAAGCCATCCATTGTCAAGAAAAGATCATTTATAGTCACTCATTCCTAGAAAAGCCTTATTACTCGGTTTAACTGCCTTTATAATCCCATTATTGATTTTATTTTGAATTTTTTTTACATTTTTTGATTAAAACATATTGTAATTGATTGTTTGCCTCGGGAAACATGGAGCGAAAGCCATCCATTGTCAAGAAAAGATCATTTATAGTCACTCATTCCTAGAAAAGCCTTTTTACTCGGTTTAAATGCCTTTATAATCCCATTATTGATTTTATTTTGAATTTTTTTTACATTTTTTGATTAAAACATATTGTAATTGATTGTTTGCCTCGGGAAACATGAAGCGAAAGCCATCCATTGTCAAGAAAAGATCATTTATAGTCACTCATTCCTAGAAAAGCCTTATTACTCGGTTTAAATGCCTTTATAATCCCATTATTGATTTTATTTTGAATTTTTTTTACATTTTCTGATTAAAACATATTGTAATTGATTGTTTGCCTCGGGAAATATTGAGCGAAAGCCATCCATTGTCAAGAAAAGATTATTTATAGCCACTCATGCCTAGAAAAGCCTTATTACTCGGTTTAAATGCCTTTATAATCCCATTATTGAATGTATTTTGAATTGTTTTTACATTTTTTGATTAAAACAGATTGTAATTGATTGTTTGCCTCGGGAAACATGGAGCGAAAACCATCCATTGTCAAGAAAAGATCATTTATTGTCACTCATGCCTAGAAAAGCCTTATTACTCGGTTTAAATGCCTTTATAATCCCATTATTGAATTTATTTTGAATTGTTTTTACATTTTTTGATTAAAACAGATTGTAATTGATTGTTTGCCTCGGGAAATATGGAGCGAAAGCCATCCATTGTCAAGAAAAGATCATTTATAGCCACTCATGCCTGGAAAAGCCTTATTACTCGGTTTAAATGCCTTTATAATCCAATTATTGAATTTATTTTGAATTTTTTTTACATTTTTTGATTAAAACAGATTGTAATTGATTGTTTACCTCGGGAAACATGGAGCGAAAGCCATCCATAGTCAAGAAAAGTTCATTTATAGTCACTTATGCCTAGCAAAGCCTTATTACTCGGTTTAAATGCCTTTATAATCCCATTATTGAATTTATTTTGAATTTTTTTTACATTTTTTGATTAAAAGATATTGTAATTGATTGTTTGCCTCGGGAAACTTGGAGCGAAAGCCACCCATTGTCAAGAAAAGTTCATTTATAGTCACTTATGCCTAGCAAAGCCTTATTACTCGGTTTAAATGCCTTTATAATCCCATTATTGAATTTATTTTGAATTCTTTTTACATTTTTTCACTAAAACAGATTCTAATTGATTGTTTGCCTCGGGAAACTTGGAGCGAAAGCCCTTCATTGTCAAGAAAAGATCATTTATAGTCACTCATGCTGAGAAAAGCCTTATTACTCGGTTTAAATGCTTTTATAATCCCATTATTGAATTTATTTTGAATTGTTTTTACATTTTTTGATTAAAACAGATTGTAATTGATTGTTTGCCTCGGGAAATATGGAGCGAAAGCCATCCATTGTCAAGAAAATATCATTTATAGCCACTCATGCCTAGAAAAGCCTTATTACTCGGTTTAAATGCCTTTATAATCCCATTGTTGAATGTATTTTAAATTGTTTTTACATTTTTTGATTAAAACAGATTGTAATTGATTGTTTGCCTCGAGAAAATTGGAGCGAAAACCATCCATTGTCAAGAAAAGATCATTTATAGTCACTCTTGCCTAGAAAAGCCTTATTACTCGGTTTAAATGCCCTTATAATCCCATTATTGAATTTATTTTGAATTGTTTTTACATTTTTTGATTAAAAGATATTGTAATTGATTGTTTGCCTCGGGAAACATGAAGCGAAAGCCATCCATTGTCAAGAAAAGATCATTTATAGTCACTCATTCCTAGAAAAGCCTTATTACTCGGTTTAAATGCCTTTATAATCCCATTATTGATTTTATTTTGAATTTTTTTTACATTTTCTGATTAAAACATATTGTAATTGATTGTTTGCCTCGGGAAATATTGAGCGAAAGCCATCCATTGTCAAGAAAAGATTATTTATAGCCACTCATGCCTAGAAAAGCCTTATTACTCGGTTTAAATGCCTTTATAATCCCATTATTGAATGTATTTTGAATTGTTTTTACATTTTCTGATTAAAACAGATTGTAATTGATTGTTTGCCTCGGGAAACATGGAGCGAAAACCATCCATTGTCAAGAAAAGATCATTTATTGTCACTCATGCCTAGAAAAGCCTTATTACTCGGTTTAAATGCCTTTATAATCCCATTATTGAATTTATTTTGAATTGTTTTTACATTTTTTGATTAAAACATATTGTAATTGATTGTTTGCCTCGGGAAACATGGAGCGAAAGCCATCCATTGTCAAGAAAAGATCATTTATAGTCACTCATGCCTAGAAAAGCCTTATTACTCGGTTTAGATGCCCTTATAATCCCATTATTGAATTTATTTTGAATTCTTTTTACATTTTTTGATTAAAACATATTGTAATTGATTGTTTGCCTTGGGAAACATGGAGTGAAAGCCATCCATTGTCAAGAAAAGATCATTTATAGTCACTCATGCCTAGAAAAGCCTTATTACTCGGTTTAAATGCCCTTATAATCCCATTATTGAATTTATTTTGAATTCTTTTTACATTTTTTGATTAAAACATATTGTAATTGATTGTTTGCCTCGGGAAACATGGAGCGAAAGCCATCCATTGTCAAGAAAAGATCATTTATAGTCACTCATGCCTAGAAAAGCCTTATTACTCGGTTTAAATGCCCTTATAATCCCATTATTGAATTTATTTTGAATTGTTTTTACATTTTTTGATTAAAACAGACTGTAATTGATTGTTTGCCTCGGGAAATATGGAGCGAAAGCCATCCATTTTCAAGAAAAGATCATTTATAGCCACTCATTCCTAGAAAAGCCTTATTACTCGGTTTAAATGCCCTTATAATCCCATTATTGAATTTATTTTGAATTGTTTTTACATTTTTTGATTAAAACATATTGTAATTGATTGTTTGCCTCGGGAAACATGAAGCGAAAGCCATCCATTGTCAAGAAAAGATCATTTATAGTCACTCATGCCAAGAAAAGCCTTATTACTCGGTTTAAATGCCTTTATAATCCCATTATTGATTTTATTTTGAATTGTTTTTACATTTTTTGATTAAAACAGACTGTAATTGATTGTTTGCCTTGGGAAACATGGAGCGAAAACCATCCATTGTCAAGAAAAGATCATTTATAGTCACTCATGCCTAGAAAAGCCTTATTACTCGATTTAAATGCCTTTATAATCCCATTATTGATTTTATTTTGAATTGTTTTTACATTTTTTGATTAAAACAGATTGTAATTGATTGTTTGCCTCGGCAAATATGGAGCGAAAGCCATCCATTGTCAAGAAAAGATCATTTATAGCCACTCATGCCTAGAAAAGCCTTATTACTCGGTTTAAATGCCTTTATAATCCCATTATTGAATTTATTTTGAATTTTTTTTACATTTTTTGATTAAAACAGATTGTAATTGATTGTTTACCTCGGGAAACATGGAGCGAAAGCCATCCATAGTCAAGAAAAGTTCATTTATAGTCACTTATGCCTAGCAAATCCTTATTACTCGGTTTAAATGCCTTTATAATCCCATTATTGAATTTATTTTGAATTTTTTTTACATTTTTTGATTAAAACATATTGTAATTGATTGTTTGCCTCGGGAAACTTGGAGCGAAAGCCACCCATTGTCAAGAAAAGTTCATTTATAGTCACTTATGCCTAGCAAAGCCTTATTACTCGGTTTAAATGCCTTTATAATCCCATTATTGAATTTATTTTGCATTCTTTTTACATTTTTTCATTAAAACAGATTCTAATTGATTGTTTGCCTCGGGAAACTTGGAGCGAAAGCCCTCCATTGTCAAGAAAAGATCATTTATAGTCACTCATGCTGAGAAAAGCCTTATTACTCGGTTTAAATGCTTTTATAATCCCATTATTGAATTTATTTTGAATTGTTTTTACATTTTTTGATTAAAACAGATTGTAATTGATTGTTTGCCTCGGGAAACATGGAGCGAAAGCCATCCATTGTCAAGAAAAGATCATTTATAGTCACTCATTCCTAGAAAAGCCTTATTACTCGGTTTAACTGCCTTTATAATCCCATTATTGATTTTATTTTGAATTTTTTTTACATTTTTTGATTAAAACATATTGTAATTGATTGTTTGCCTCGGGAAACATGGAGCGAAAGCCATCCATTGTCAAGAAAAGATCATTTATAGTCACTCATTCCTAGAAAAGCCTTTTTACTCGGTTTAAATGCCTTTATAATCCCATTATTGATTTTATTTTGAATTTTTTTTACATTTTTTGATTAAAACATATTGTAATTGATTGTTTGCCTCGGGAAACATGAAGCGAAAGCCATCCATTGTCAAGAAAAGATCATTTATAGTCACTCATTCCTAGAAAAGCCTTATTACTCGGTTTAAATGCCTTTATAATCCCATTATTGATTTTATTTTGAATTTTTTTTACATTTTCTGATTAAAACATATTGTAATTGATTGTTTGCCTCGGGAAATATTGAGCGAAAGCCATCCATTGTCAAGAAAAGATTATTTATAGCCACTCATGCCTAGAAAAGCCTTATTACTCGGTTTAAATGCCTTTATAATCCCATTATTGAATGTATTTTGAATTGTTTTTACATTTTTTGATTAAAACAGATTGTAATTGATTGTTTGCCTCGGGAAACATGGAGCGAAAACCATCCATTGTCAAGAAAAGATCATTTATTGTCACTCATGCCTAGAAAAGCCTTATTACTCGGTTTAAATGCCTTTATAATCCCATTATTGAATTTATTTTGAATTGTTTTTACATTTTTTGATTAAAACAGATTGTAATTGATTGTTTGCCTCGGGAAATATGGAGCGAAAGCCATCCATTGTCAAGAAAAGATCATTTATAGCCACTCATGCCTGGAAAAGCCTTATTACTCGGTTTAAATGCCTTTATAATCCAATTATTGAATTTATTTTGAATTTTTTTTACATTTTTTGATTAAAACAGATTGTAATTGATTGTTTACCTCGGGAAACATGGAGCGAAAGCCATCCATAGTCAAGAAAAGTTCATTTATAGTCACTTATGCCTAGCAAAGCCTTATTACTCGGTTTAAATGCCTTTATAATCCCATTATTGAATTTATTTTGAATTTTTTTTACATTTTTTGATTAAAAGATATTGTAATTGATTGTTTGCCTCGGGAAACTTGGAGCGAAAGCCACCCATTGTCAAGAAAAGTTCATTTATAGTCACTTATGCCTAGCAAAGCCTTATTACTCGGTTTAAATGCCTTTATAATCCCATTATTGAATTTATTTTGAATTCTTTTTACATTTTTTCACTAAAACAGATTCTAATTGATTGTTTGCCTCGGGAAACTTGGAGCGAAAGCCCTTCATTGTCAAGAAAAGATCATTTATAGTCACTCATGCTGAGAAAAGCCTTATTACTCGGTTTAAATGCTTTTATAATCCCATTATTGAATTTATTTTGAATTGTTTTTACATTTTTTGATTAAAACAGATTGTAATTGATTGTTTGCCTCGGGAAATATGGAGCGAAAGCCATCCATTGTCAAGAAAATATCATTTATAGCCACTCATGCCTAGAAAAGCCTTATTACTCGGTTTAAATGCCTTTATAATCCCATTGTTGAATGTATTTTAAATTGTTTTTACATTTTTTGATTAAAACAGATTGTAATTGATTGTTTGCCTCGAGAAAATTGGAGCGAAAACCATCCATTGTCAAGAAAAGATCATTTATAGTCACTCTTGCCTAGAAAAGCCTTATTACTCGGTTTAAATGCCCTTATAATCCCATTATTGAATTTATTTTGAATTGTTTTTACATTTTTTGATTAAAAGATATTGTAATTGATTGTTTGCCTCGGGAAACATGAAGCGAAAGCCATCCATTGTCAAGAAAAGATCATTTATAGTCACTCATTCCTAGAAAAGCCTTATTACTCGGTTTAAATGCCTTTATAATCCCATTATTGATTTTATTTTGAATTTTTTTTACATTTTCTGATTAAAACATATTGTAATTGATTGTTTGCCTCGGGAAATATTGAGCGAAAGCCATCCATTGTCAAGAAAAGATTATTTATAGCCACTCATGCCTAGAAAAGCCTTATTACTCGGTTTAAATGCCTTTATAATCCCATTATTGAATGTATTTTGAATTGTTTTTACATTTTCTGATTAAAACAGATTGTAATTGATTGTTTGCCTCGGGAAACATGGAGCGAAAACCATCCATTGTCAAGAAAAGATCATTTATTGTCACTCATGCCTAGAAAAGCCTTATTACTCGGTTTAAATGCCTTTATAATCCCATTATTGAATTTATTTTGAATTGTTTTTACATTTTTTGATTAAAACAGATTGTAATTGATTGTTTGCCTCGGGAAATATGGAGCGAAAGCCATCCATTGTCAAGAAAATATCATTTATAGCCACTCATGCCTAGAAAAGCCTTATTACTCGGTTTAAATGCCTTTATAATCCCATTGTTGAA
The DNA here is from genome assembly GCF_053813885.1 of Theobroma cacao. Classification (NCBI taxonomy): domain Eukaryota; kingdom Viridiplantae; phylum Streptophyta; class Magnoliopsida; order Malvales; family Malvaceae; genus Theobroma; species Theobroma cacao. The sequence goes on along the minus strand of NC_142645.1, from coordinate 25,730,060 downwards.
TGTATTTTAAATTGTTTTTACATTTTTTGATTAAAACAGATTGTAATTGATTGTTTGCCTCGAGAAAATTGGAGCGAAAACCATCCATTGTCAAGAAAAGATCATTTATAGTCACTCTTGCCTAGAAAAGCCTTATTACTCGGTTTAAATGCCCTTATAATCCCATTATTGAATTTATTTTGAATTGTTTTTACATTTTTTGATTAAAAGATATTGTAATTGATTGTTTGCCTCGGGAAACATGAAGCGAAAGCCATCCATTGTCAAGAAAAGATCATTTATAGTCACTCATTCCTAGAAAAGCCTTATTACTCGGTTTAAATGCCTTTATAATCCCATTATTGATTTTATTTTGAATTTTTTTTACATTTTTTGATTAAAACATATTGTAATTGATTGTTTGCCTCGGGAAACATGAAGCGAAAGCCATCCATTGTCAAGAAAAGATCATTTATAGTCACTCATTCCTAGAAAAGCCTTATTACTCGGTTTAAATGCCTTTATAATCCCATTATTGATTTTATTTTGAATTTTTTTTACATTTTCTGATTAAAACATATTGTAATTGATTGTTTGCCTCGGGAAATATTGAGCGAAAGCCATCCATTGTCAAGAAAAGATTATTTATAGCCACTCATGCCTAGAAAAGCCTTATTACTCGGTTTAAATGCCTTTATAATCCCATTATTGAATGTATTTTGAATTGTTTTTACATTTTCTGATTAAAACAGATTGTAATTGATTGTTTGCCTCGGGAAACATGGAGCGAAAACCATCCATTGTCAAGAAAAGATCATTTATTGTCACTCATGCCTAGAAAAGCCTTATTACTCGGTTTAAATGCCTTTATAATCCCATTATTGAATTTATTTTGAATTGTTTTTACATTTTTTGATTAAAACAGATTGTAATTGATTGTTTGCCTCGGGAAATATGGAGCGAAAGCCATCCATTGTCAAGAAAATATCATTTATAGCCACTCATGCCTAGAAAAGCCTTATTACTCGGTTTAAATGCCTTTATAATCCCATTGTTGAATGTATTTTAAATTGTTTTTACATTTTTTGATTAAAACAGATTGTAATTGATTGTTTGCCTCGAGAAAATTGGAGCGAAAACCATCCATTGTCAAGAAAAGATCATTTATAGTCACTCTTGCCTAGAAAAGCCTTATTACTCGGTTTAAATGCCCTTATAATCCCATTATTGAATTTATTTTGAATTGTTTTTACATTTTTTGATTAAAAGATATTGTAATTGATTGTTTGCCTCGGGAAACATGAAGCGAAAGCCATCCATTGTCAAGAAAAGATCATTTATAGTCACTCATTCCTAGAAAAGCCTTATTACTCGGTTTAAATGCCTTTATAATCCCATTATTGATTTTATTTTGAATTTTTTTTACATTTTTTGATTAAAACATATTGTAATTGATTGTTTGCCTCGGGAAACATGAAGCGAAAGCCATCCATTGTCAAGAAAAGATCATTTATAGTCACTCATTCCTAGAAAAGCCTTATTACTCGGTTTAAATGCCTTTATAATCCCATTATTGATTTTATTTTGAATTTTTTTTACATTTTCTGATTAAAACATATTGTAATTGATTGTTTGCCTCGGGAAATATTGAGCGAAAGCCATCCATTGTCAAGAAAAGATTATTTATAGCCACTCATGCCTAGAAAAGCCTTATTACTCGGTTTAAATGCCTTTATAATCCCATTATTGAATGTATTTTGAATTGTTTTTACATTTTTTGATTAAAACAGATTGTAATTGATTGTTTGCCTCGGGAAACATGGAGCGAAAACCATCCATTGTCAAGAAAAGATCATTTATTGTCACTCATGCCTAGAAAAGCCTTATTACTCGGTTTAAATGCCTTTATAATCCCATTATTGAATTTATTTTGAATTGTTTTTACATTTTTTGATTAAAACAGATTGTAATTGATTGTTTGACTCGGGAAATATGGAGCGAAAGCCATCCATTGTCAAGAAAAGATCATTTATAGCCACTCATGCCTGGAAAAGCCTTATTACTCGGTTTAAATGCCTTTATAATCCCATTATTGAATTTATTTTGAATTTTTTTTACATTTTTTGATTAAAACAGACTGTAATTGATTGTTTACCTCGGGAAACATGGAGCGAAAGCCATCCATAGTCAAGAAAAGTTCATTTATAGTCACTTATGCCTAGCAAAGCCTTATTACTCGGTTTAAATGCCTTTATAATCTTATTATTGAATTTTTTTTGAATTTTTTTTACATTTTTTGATTAAAAGATATTGTAATTGATTGTTTGCCTCGGGAAACTTGGAGCGAAAGCCACCCATTGTAAAGAAAAGTTCATTTATAGTCACTTATGCCTAGCAAAGCCTTATTACTCGGTTTAAATGCCTTTATAATCCCATTATTGAATTTATTTTGAATTCTTTTTTCATTTTTTCACTAAAACAGATTCTAATTGATTGTTTGCCTCGGGAAACTTGGAGCGAAAGCCCTTCATTGTCAAGAAAAGATCATTTATAGTCACTCATGCTGAGAAAAGCCTTATTACTCGGTTTAAATGCTTTTATAATCCCATTATTGAATTTATTTTGAATTGTTTTTACATTTTTTGATTAAAACAGATTGTAATTGATTGTTTGCCTCGGGAAATATGGAGCGAAAGCCATCCATTGTCAAGAAAATATCATTTATAGCCACTCATGCCTAGAAAAGCCTTATTACTCGGTTTAAATGCCTTTATAATCCCATTGTTGAATGTATTTTAAATTGTTTTTACATTTTTTGATTAAAACAGATTGTAATTGATTGTTTGCCTCGAGAAAATTGGAGCGAAAACCATCCATTGTCAAGAAAAGATCATTTATAGTCACTCTTGCCTAGAAAAGCCTTATTACTCGGTTTAAATGCCCTTATAATCCCATTATTGAATTTATTTTGAATTGTTTTTACATTTTTTGATTAAAAGATATTGTAATTGATTGTTTGCCTCGGGAAACATGAAGCGAAAGCCATCCATTGTCAAGAAAAGATCATTTATAGTCACTCATTCCAAGAAAAGCCTTTTTACTCGGTTTAAATGCCTTTATAATCCCATTATTGATTTTATTTTGAATTTTTTTTACATTTTTTGATTAAAACATATTGTAATTGATTGTTTGCCTCGGGAAACATGGAGCGAAAGCCATCCATTGTCAAGAAAAGATCATTTATAGTCACTCATTCCAAGAAAAGCCTTTTTACTCGGTTTAAATGCCTTTATAATCCCATTATTGATTTTATTTTGAATTTTTTTTACATTTTTTGATTAAAACATATTGTAATTGATTGTTTACCTCGGGAAACATGGAGCGAAAGCCATCCATTGTCAAGAAAAGATCATTTATAGTCTCTCATTCCTAGAAAAGCCTTATTACTCGGTTTAAATGCCTTTATAATCCCATTATTGATTTTATTTTGAATTTTTTTTACATTTTTTGATTAAAACATATTGTAATTGATTGTTTGCCTCGGGAAACATGGAGCGAAAGCCATCCATTGTCAAGAAAAGATCATTTATAGTCACTCATTCCTAGAAAAGCCTTATTACTCGGTTTAACTGCCTTTATAATCCCATTATTGATTTTATTTTGAATTTTTTTTACATTTTTTGATTAAAACATATTGTAATTGATTGTTTGCCTCGGGAAACATGGAGCGAAAGCCATCCATTGTCAAGAAAAGATCATTTATAGTCACTCATTCCTAGAAAAGCCTTATTACTCGGTTTAAATGCCTTTATAATCCCATTATTGATTTTATTTTGAATTTTTTTTACATTTTTTGGTTAAAACATATTGTAATTGATTGTTTGCCTCGAGAAATATTGAGCGAAAGCCATCCATTGTCAAGAAAAGATCATTTATAGTCACTCATGCCTAGAAAAGCCTTATTACTCGGTTTAAATGCCTTTATAATCCCATTATTGAATTTATTTTGAATTGTTTTTACATTTTTTGATTAAAACATATTGTAATTGATTGTTTGCCTCGGGAAACATGGAGCGAAAGCCATCCATTGTCAAGAAAAGATCATTTATAGTCACTCATGCCTAGAAAAGCCTTATTACTCGGTTTAAATGCCCTTATAATCCCATTATTGAATTTATTTTGAATTGTTTTTACATTTTTTGATTAAAACATATTGTAATTGATTGTTTGCCTCGGGAAACATGGAGCGAAAGCCATCCATTGTCAAGAAAAGATCATTTATAGTCACTCATTCCTAGAAAAGCCTTATTACTCGGTTTAAATGCCTTTATAATCCCATTATTGATTTTATTTTGAATTTTTTTTACATTTTTTGATTAAAACAGATTGTAATTGATTGTTTGCCTCGGGAAATATTGAGCGAAAGCCATCCATTGTCAAGAAAATATCATTTATAGCCACTCATGCCTAGAAAAGCCTTATTACTCGGTTTAAATGCCTTTATAATCCCATTATTGAATGTATTTTGAATTGTTTTTACATTTTTTGATTAAAACAGATTGTAATTGATTGTTTGCCTCGAGAAACATGGAGCGAAAACCATCCATTGTCAAGAAAAGATCATTTATAGTCACTCTTGCCTAGAAAAGCCTTATTACTCGGTTTAAATGCCCTTATAATCCCATTATTGAATTTATTTTGAATTGTTTTTACATTTTTTGATTAAAACATATTGTAATTGATTGTTTGCCTCGGGAAACATGAAGCGAAAGCCATCCATTGTCAAGAAAAGATCATTTATAGTCACTCATTCCTAGAAAAGCCTTATTACTCGGTTTAAATGCCTTTATAATCCCATTATTGATTTTATTTTGAATTTTTTTTACAGTTTTTGATTAAAACATATTGTAATTGATTGTTTGCCTCGAGAAATATTGAGCGAAAGCCATCCATTGTCAAGAAAAGATCATTTGTAGCCACTCATGCCTAAAAAAGCCTTATTACTCGGTTTAAATGCCTTTATAATCCCATTATTGAATGTATTTTGAATTGTTTTTACATTTTTTGATTAAAACAGATTGTAATTGATTGTTTGCCTCGGGAAACATGGAGCGAAAACCATTCATTGTCAAGAAAAGATCATTTATAGTCACTCATGCCTAGAAAAGCCTTATTACTCGGTTTAAATACCTTTATAATCCCATTATTGAATTTATTTTGAATTGTTTTTACAGTTTTTGATTAAAACAGATTGTAATTGATTGTTTGCCTCGGGAAATATGGAGCGAAAGCCATCCATTGTGAAGAAAAGATCATTTATAGCCACTCATGCCTGGAAAAGCCTTATTACTCAGTTTAAATGCCTTTATAATCCCATTATTGAATTTATTTTGAATTTTTTTCTCATTTTTTGATTAAAACAGATTGTAATTGATTGTTTGCCTCGGGAAATATGGAGCGAAAGCCATCCATAGTCAAGAAAAGTTCATTTATAGTCACTTATGCCTAGCAAAGCCTTATTACTCGGTTTAAATGCCTTTATAATCCCATTATTGAATTTATTTTGAATTTTTTTTACATTTTTTGATTAAAAGATATTGTAATTGATTGTTTGCCTCGGGAAACTTGGAGCGAAAGCCACCCAATTTCAAGAAAAGTTCATTTATAGTCACTTATGCCTAGCAAAGCCTTATTACTCGGTTTAAATGCCTTTATAATCCCATTATTGAATTTATTTTGAATTCTTTTTACATTTTTTCATTAAAACAGATTCTAATTGATTGTTTGCCTCGGGAAACTTGGAGCGAAAGCCCTCCATTGTCAAGAAAAGATCATTTATAGTCACTCATGCTGAGAAAAGCCTTATTACTCGGTTTAAATGCTTTTATAATCCCATTATTGAATTTATTTTGAATTGTTTTTACATTTTTTGATTAAACCAGATTGTAATTGATTGTTTGCCTTGGGAAATATGGAGCGAAAGCCATCCATTGTCAAGAAAAGATCATTTATAGTCACTCATGCCTAGAAAAGCCTTATTACTCGGTTTAAATGCCTTTATAATCCCATTGTTGAATGTATTTTGAATTGTTTTTACATTTTTTGATTAAAACAGATTCTAATTGATTGTTTGCCTCGAGAAACATGGAGCGAAAACCATCCATTGTCAAGAAAAGATCATTTATAGTCACTCTTGCCTAGAAAAGCCTTATTACTCGGTTTAAATGCCCTTATAATCCCATTATTGAATTTATTTTGAATTGTTTTTACATTTTTTGATTAAAACATATTGTAATTGATTGTTTGCCTCGGGAAACATGAAGCGAAAGCCATCCATTGTCAAGAAAAGATCATTTATAGTCACTCATTCCTAGAAAAGCCTTATTACTCGGTTTAAATGCCTTTATAATCCCATTATTGAATTTATTTTGAATTCTTTTTACATTTTTTCATTAAAACAGATTCTAATTGATTGTTTACCTCGGGAAACTTGGAGCGAAAGCCCTCCATTGTCAAGAAAAGATCATTTATAGTCACTCATGCTGAGAAAAGCCTTATTACTCGGTTTAAATGCTTTTATAATCCCATTATTGATTTTATTTTGAATTTTTTTTACATTTTTTGATTAAAACATATTGTAATTGATTGTTTGCCTCGGGAAACATGGAGCGAAAGCCATCCATTGTCAAGAAAAGATCATTTATAGTCACTCATTCCTAGAAAAGCCTTATTACTCGGTTTAACTGCCTTTATAATCCCATTATTGATTTTATTTTGAATTTTTTTTACATTTTTTGATTAAAACATATTGTAATTGATTGTTTGCCTCGGGAAACATGGAGCGAAAGCCATCCATTGTCAAGAGAAGATCATTTATAGTCACTCATTCCTAGAAAAGCATTATTACTCGGTTTAAATGCCTTTATAATCCCATTATTGATTTTATTTTGATCTTTTTTTATATTTTTTGATTAAAACATATTGTAATTGATTGTTTGCCTCGGGAAACATGGAGCGAAAGCCATCCATTGTCAAGAAAAGATCATTTATAGTCACTCATTCCTAGAAAAGCCTTATAACTCGGTTTAACTGCCTTTATAAAACCATTATTGATTTTATTTTGAATTTTTTTTACATTTTTTGATTAAAACATATTGTAATTGATTGTTTGCCTCGGGAAACATGGAGCGAAAGCCATCCATTGTCAAGAAAAGATCATTTATAGTCACTCATTCCTAGAAAAGCCTTATTACTCGGTTTAAATGCCTTTATAATTCCATTATTGAACGTAGTTTGAATTGTTTTTACATTTTTTTATTAAAACAGATTGTAATTGATTGTTTGCCTCGGGAAACATGGAGCGAAAACCATCCATTGTCAAGAAAAGATCATTTATAGTCACTCATGCCTAGAAAAGCCTTATTACTCGGTTTAAATGCCTTTATAATCCCATTATTGAATTTATTTTGAATTGTTTTTACAGTTTTTGATTAAAACAGATTGTAATTGATTGTTTGCCTCGGGAAATATGGAGCGAAAGCCATCCATTGTCAAGAAAAGATCATTTATAGCCACTCATGCCTAGAAAAGCCTTATTACTCGGTTTAAATGCCTTTATAATCCCATTGTTGAATGTATTTTGAATTGTTTTTACATTTTTTGATTAAAACAGATTGTAATTGATTGTTTGCCTCGAGAAACATGGAGCGAAAACCATCCATTGTCAAGAAAAGATCATTTATAGTCACTCATGCCTAGAAAAGACTTATTACTCGGTTTAAATGCCTTTATAATCCCATTATTGAATTTATTTTGAATTGTTTTTACATTTTTTGATTACAACAGATTGTAATTGATTGTTTGCCTCGGGAAATATGGAGCGAAAGCCATCCATTGTCAAAAAAAGATCATTTATAGCCACTCATGCCTGGAAAAGCCTTATTACTCGGTTTAAATGCCTTTATAATCCCATTATTGAATTTATTTTGAATTTTTTTTACATTTTTTGATTAAAACAGATTGTAATTAATTGTTTACCTCAGGAAACATGGAGCGAAAGCCATCCATAGTCAAGAAAAGTTCATTTATAGTCACTCATTCCTAGAAAAGCCTTATTACTCGGTTTAAATGCCCTTATAATCCTATTATTGAATTTATTTTGAATTGTTTTTACATTTTTTGATTAAAACATATTGTAATTGATTGTTTGCCTCGGGAAACATGAAGCGAAAGCCATCCATTGTCAAGAAAATATCATTTATAGTCACTCTTGCCTAGAAAAGCCTTATTACTCGGTTTAAATGCCTTTATAATCCCATTAGCGAATTTATTTTGAATTTTTTTTACATTTTTTGATTAAAACATATTGTAATTGATTGTTTGCCTCGGGAAACATGAAGCGAAAGCCATCCATTGTCAAGAAAAGATCATTTATAGTCACTCATTCCTAGAAAAGCCTTATTACTCGGTTTAAATGCCTTTATAATCCCATTATTGATTTTATTTTGAATTTTTTTTACATTTGTTGATTAAAACATATTGTAATTGATTGTTTGCCTCGGGAAATATTGAGCGAAAGCCATCCATTGTCAATAAAAGATCAGTTATAGCCACTCATGCCTAGAAAAGCCTTATTACTCAGTTTAAATGCCTTTATAATCCCATTATTGAATGTATTTTGAATTGTTTTTACATTTTTTGATTAAAACAGATTGTAATTGATTGTTTGCCTCGGGAAACATGGAGCGAAAACCATCCATTGTCAAGAAAAGATCATATATAGTCACTCATGCCTAGAAAAGCCTTATTACTCGGTTTAAATGCCTTTATAATCCCATTATTGAATTTATTTTGAATTCTTTTTACATTTTTTGATTAAAACAGATTGTAATTGATTGTTTGCCTCGGGAAACATGGAGCGAAAGCCATCCATTGTCAAGAAAATATCATTTATAGTCACTCTTGCCTAGAAAAGCCTTATTACTCGGTTTAAATGCCTTTATAATCCCATTAGCGAATTTATTTTGAATTTTTTTTACATTTTTTGATTAAAACATATTGTAATTGATTGTTTGCCTCGGGAAACATGAAGCGAAAGCCATCCATTGTCAAGAAAAGATCATTTATAGTCACTCATTCCTAGAAAAGCCTTATTACTCGGTTTAAATGCCTTTATAATCCCATTATTGATTTTATTTTGAATTTTTTTTACATTTGTTGATTAAAACATATTGTAATTGATTGTTTGCCTCGGGAAATATTGAGCGAAAGCCATCCATTGTCAAGAAAAGATCATTTATAGCCACTCATGCCTAGAAAAGCCTTATTACTCGGTTTAAATGCCTTTATAATCCCATTATTGAATGTATTTTGAATTGTTTTTATATTTTTTGATTAAAACAGATTGTAATTGATTGTTTGCCTCGGGAAACTTGGAGCGAAAGCCACCCATTGTCAAGAAAAGTTCATTTATAGTCACTTATGCCTAGCAAAGCCTTATTACTCGGTTTAAATGCCTTTATAATCCCATTATTGAATTTATTTTGAATTCTTTTTACATTTTTTCATTAAAACAGATTCTAATTGATTGTTTGCCTCGGGAAACTTGGAGCGAAAGCCCTCCATTGTCAAGAAAAGATCATTTATAGTCACCCATGCTGACAAAAGCCTTATTACTCGGTTTAAATGCTTTTATAATCCCATTATTGAATTTATTTTGAATTGTTTTTACATTTTTTGATTAAAACAGATTGTAATTGATTGTTTGCCTCGGGAAACATGGAGCGAAAGCCATCCATTGTCAAGAAAAGATCATTTATAGTCACTCATTCCTTGAAAAGCCTTATTACTCGGTTTAAATGCCTTTATAATCCCATTATTGATTTTATTTTGAATTTTTTTTACATTTTTTGATTAAAACATATTGTAATTGATTGTTTGCCTCGGGAAATATTGAGCGAAAGCCATCCATTGTCAAGAAAAGATCATTTATAGTCACTCATGCCTAGAAAAGCCTTATTACTCGGTTTAAATGCCTTTATAATCCCATTATTGAATTTATTTTGAATTTTTTTTAAATTTTTTGATTAAAACATATTGTAATTGATTGTTTGCCTCGGGAAACATGGAGCGAAAGCCATCCATTGTCAAGAAAAGATCATTTATAGTCACTCATGCCTAGAAAAGCCTTATTACTCGGTTTAAATGCCCTTATAATCCCATTATTGAATTTATTTTGAATTGTTTTTACATTTTTTGATTAAAACATATTGTAATTGATTGTTTGCCTTGGGAAACATGGAGCGAAAGCCATCCATTGTCAAGAAAAGATCATTTATAGTCACTCATTCCTAGAAAAGCCTTATTACTCGGTTTAAATGCCTTTATAATCCCATTATTGATTTTATTTTGAATTTTTTTTACATTTTTTGATTAAAACTTATTGTAATTGATTGTTTGCCTCGGGAAATATTGAGCGAAAGCCATCCATTGTCAAGAAAAGATCATTTATAGCCACTCATGCCTAGAAAAGCCTTATTACTCGGTTTAAATGCCTTTATAATCCCATTATTGAATGTATTTTGAATTGTTTTTACATTTTTTGATTAAAACAGATTGTAATTGATTGTTTGCCTCGGGAAACATGGAGCGAAAACCATCCATTGTCAAGAAAAGATCATTTATAGTCACTCATGCCTAGAAAAGCCTTATTACTCGGTTTAAATGCCTTTATAATCCCATTATTGAATTTATTTTGAATTGTTTTTACATTTTTTATTTTAAACAGATTGTAATTGATTGTTTGCCTCGGGAAATATGGAGCGAAAGCCATCCATTGTCAAGAAAAGATCATTTATAGCCACTCATGCCTAGAAAAGCCTTATTACTCGGTTTAAATGCCTTTATAATCCCATTGTTGAATGTATTTTGAATTGTTTTTACATTTTTTGATTAAAACAGATTGTAATTGATTGTTTGCCTCGAGAAACATGGAGCGAAAACCATCCATTGTCAAGAAAAGATCATTTATAGTCACTCTTGCCTAGAAAAGCCTTATTACTCGGTTTAAATGCCCTTATAATCCCATTATTGAATTTATTTTGAATTGTTTTTACATTTTTTGATTAAAACATATTGTAATTGATTGTTTGCCTCGGGAAACATGAAGCGAAAGCCATCCATTGTCAAGAAAAGATCATTTATAGTCACTCATTCCTAGAAAAGCCTTATTACTCGGTTTAAATGCCTTTATAATCCCATTATTGATTTTATTTTGAATTTTTTTTACATTTTTTGATTAAAACATATTGTAATTGATTGTTTGCCTCGGGAAATATTGAGCGAAAGCCATCCATTGTCAAGAAAAGATCATTTATAGCCACTCATGCCTAGAAAAGCCTTATTACTCGGTTTAAATGCCTTTATAATCCCATTATTGAATGTATTTTGAATTGTTTTTACATTTTTTGATTAAAACAGATTGTAATTGATTGTTTGCCTCGGGAAACTTGGAGCGAAAGCCACCCATTGTCAAGAAAAGTTCATTTATAGTCACTTATGCCTAGCAAAGCCTTATTACTCGGTTTAAATGCCTTTATAATCCCATTATTGAATTTATTTTGAATTCTTTTTACATTTTTTCATTAAAACATATTCTAATTGATTGTTTGCCTCAGGAAATATTGAGCGAAAGCCATCCATTGTCAAGAAAAGATCATTTATAGTCACTCATGCCTATAAAAGCCTTATTACTCGGTTTAAATGCCTTTATAATCCCATTATTGAATGTATTTTGAATTGTTTTTACATTTTTTGATTAAAACAGATTGTAATTGATTGTTTGCCTCGGGAAACATGGAGCGAAAACCATCCATTGTCAAGAAAAGATCATTTATAGTCACTCATGCCTAGAAAAGCCTTATTACTCGGTTTAAATGCCTTTATAATCCCATTATTGATTTTATTTTGAATTTTTTTTACATTTTTTGATTAAAACATATTGTAATTCATTGTTTGCCTCGGGAAATATTGAGCGAAAGCCATCCATTGTCAAGAAAAGATCATTTATAGTCACACATGCCTAGAAAAGCCTTATTACTCGGTTTAAATGCCCTTATAATCCCATTATTGAATTTATTTTGAATTGTTTTTACATTTTTTCATTAAAACATATTGTAATTGATTGTTTGCCTCGGGAAACATGGAGCGAAAGCCATCCATTGTCAAGAAAAGATCATTTATAGTCACTCATTCCTAGAAAAGCCTTATTACTCGGTTTAAATGCCTTTATAATCCCATTATTGATTTTATTTTGAATTTTTTTTACATTTTTTGATTGAAACAGATTGTAATTGATTGTTTACCTCGGGAAACATGGAGCGAAAGCCATCCATTGTCAAGAAAAGATCATTTATAGTCTCTCATTCCTAGAAAAGCCTTATTACTCGGTTTAAATGCCTTTATAATCCCATTATTGATTTTATTTTGAATTTTTTTTACATTTTTTGATTAAAACATATTGTAATTGATTGTTTGCCTCGGGAAACATGGAGCGAAAGCCATCCATTGTCAAGAAAAGATCATTTATAGTCACTCATTCCTAGAAAAGCCTTATTACTCGGTTTAACTGCCTTTATAATCCCATTATTGATTTTATTTTGAATTTTTTTACATTTTTTGATTAAAACATATTGTAATTGATTGTTTGCCTCGGGAAACATGGAGCGAAAGCCATCCATTGTCAAGAAAAGATCATTTATAGTCACTCATTCCTAGAAAAGCCTTATTACTCGGTTTAAATGCCTTTATAATCCCATTATTGATTTTATTTTGAATTTTTTTTACATTTTTTGGTTAAAACATATTGTAATTGATTGTTTGCCTCGAGAAATATTGAGCGAAAGCCATCCATTGTCAAGAAAAGATCATTTATAGTCACTCATGCCTAGAAAAGCCTTATTACTCGGTTTAAATGCCTTTATAATCCCATTATTGAATTTATTTTGAATTGTTTTTACATTTTTTGATTAAAACATATTGTAATTGATTGTTTGCCTCGGGAAACATGGAGCGAAAGCCATCCATTGTCAAGAAAAGATCATTTATAGTCACTCATGCCTAGAAAAGCCTTATTACTCGGTTTAAATGCCCTTATAATCCCATTATTGAATTTATTTTGAATTGTTTTTACATTTTTTGATTAAAACATATTGTAATTGATTGTTTGCCTCGAGAAACATGGAGCGAAAGCCATCCATTGTCAAGAAAAGATCATTTATAGTCACTCATTCCTAGAAAAGCCTTATTACTCGGTTTAAATGCCTTTATAATCCCATTATTGATTTTATTTTGAATTTTTTTTACATTTTTTGATTAAAACAGATTGTAATTGATTGTTTGCCTCGGGAAATATTGAGCGAAAGCCATCCATTGTCAAGAAAATATCATTTATAGCCACTCATGCCTAGAAAAGCCTTATTACTCGGTTTAAATGCCTTTATAATCCCATTATTGAATGTATTTTGAATTGTTTTTACATTTTTTGATTAAAACAGATTGTAATTGATTGTTTGCCTCGAGAAACATGGAGCGAAAACCATCCATTGTCAAGAAAAGATCATTTATAGTCACTCTTGCCTAGAAAAGCCTTATTACTCGGTTTAAATGCCCTTATAATCCCATTATTGAATTTATTTTGAATTGTTTTTACATTTTTTGATTAAAACATATTGTAATTGATTGTTTGCCTCGGGAAACATGAAGCGAAAGCCATCCATTGTCAAGAAAAGATCATTTATAGTCACTCATTCCTAGAAAAGCCTTATTACTCGGTTTAAATTCCTTTATAATCCCATTATTGATTTTATTTTGAATTTTTTTTACAGTTTTTGATTAAAACATATTGTAATTGATTGTTTGCCTCGAGAAATATTGAGCGAAAGCCATCCATTGTCAAGAAAAGATCATTTGTAGCCACTCATGCCTAAAAAAGCCTTATTACTCGGTTTAAATGCCTTTATAATCCCATTATTGAATGTATTTTGAATTGTTTTTACATTTTTTGATTAAAACAGATTGTAATTGATTGTTTGCCTCGGGAAACATGGAGCGAAAACCATTCATTGTCAAGAAAAGATCATTTATAGTCACTCATGCCTAGAAAAGCCTTATTACTCGGTTTAAATACCTTTATAATCCCATTATTGAATTTATTTTGAATTGTTTTTACAGTTTTTGATTAAAACAGATTGTAATTGATTGTTTGCCTCGGGAAATATGGAGCGAAAGCCATCCATTGTGAAGAAAAGATCATTTATAGCCACTCATGCCTGGAAAAGCCTTATTACTCAGTTTAAATGCCTTTATAATCCCATTATTGAATTTATTTTGAATTTTTTTCTCATTTTTTGATTAAAACAGATTGTAATTGATTGTTTGCCTCGGGAAATATGGAGCGAAAGCCATCCATAGTCAAGAAAAGTTCATTTATAGTCACTTATGCCTAGCAAAGCCTTATTACTCGGTTTAAATGCCTTTATAATCCCATTATTGAATTTATTTTGAATTTTTTTTACATTTTTTGATTAAAAGATATTGTAATTGATTGTTTGCCTCGGGAAACTTGGTGCGAAAGCCACCCAATTTCAAGAAAAGTTCATTTATAGTCACTTATGCCTAGCAAAGCCTTATTACTCGGTTTAAATGCCTTTATAATCCCATTATTGAATTTATTTTGAATTCTTTTTACATTTTTTCATTAAAACAGATTCTAATTGATTGTTTGCCTCGGGAAACTTGGAGCGAAAGCCCTCCATTGTCAAGAAAAGATCATTTATAGTCACTCATGCTGAGAAAAGCCTTATTACTCGGTTTAAATGCTTTTATAATCCCATTATTGAATTTATTTTGAATTGTTTTTACATTTTTTGATTAAACCAGATTGTAATTGATTGTTTGCCTTGGGAAATATGGAGCGAAAGCCATCCATTGTCAAGAAAAGATCATTTATAGTCACTCATGCCTAGAAAAGCCTTATTACTCGGTTTAAATGCCTTTATAATCCCATTGTTGAATGTATTTTGAATTGTTTTTACATTTTTTGATTAAAACAGATTCTAATTGATTGTTTGCCTCGAGAAACATGGAGCGAAAACCATCCATTGTCAAGAAAAGATCATTTATAGTCACTCTTGCCTAGAAAAGCCTTATTACTCGGTTTAAATGCCCTTATAATCCCATTATTGAATTTATTTTGAATTGTTTTTACATTTTTTGATTAAAACATATTGTAATTGATTGTTTGCCTCGGGAAACATGAAGCGAAAGCCATCCATTGTCAAGAAAAGATCATTTATAGTCACTCATTCCTAGAAAAGCCTTATTACTCGGTTTAAATGCCTTTATAATCCCATTATTGAATTTATTTTGAATTCTTTTTACATTTTTTCATTAAAACAGATTCTAATTGATTGTTTACCTCGGGAAACTTGGAGCGAAAGCCCTCCATTGTCAAGAAAAGATCATTTATAGTCACTCATGCTGAGAAAAGCCTTATTACTCGGTTTAAATGCTTTTATAATCCCATTATTGATTTTATTTTGAATTTTTTTTACATTTTTTGATTAAAACATATTGTAATTGATTGTTTGCCTCGGGAAACATGGAGCGAAAGCCATCCATTGTCAAGAAAAGATCATTTATAGTCACTCATTCCTAGAAAAGCCTTATTACTCGGTTTAAATGCCTTTATAATCCCATTATTGATTTTATTTTGAATTTTTTTTACATTTTTTGATTAAAACATATTGTAATTGATTGTTTGCCTCGGGAAACATGGAGCGAAAGCCATCCATTGTCAAGAGAAGATCATTTATAGTCACTCATTCCTAGAAAAGCCTTATTACTCGGTTTAAATGCCTTTATAATCCCATTATTGATTTTATTTTGAATTTTTTTTATATTTTTTGATTAAAACATATTGTAATTGATTGTTTGCCTCGGGAAACATGGAGCGAAAGCCATCCATTGTCAAGAAAAGATCATTTATAGTCACTCATTCCTAGAAAAGCCTTATAACTCGGTTTAACTGCCTTTATAAAACCATTATTGATTTTATTTTGAATTTTTTTTACATTTTTTGATTAAAACATATTGTAATTGATTGTTTGCCTCGGGAAACATGGAGCGAAAGCCATCCATTGTCAAGAAAAGATCATTTATAGTCACTCATTCCTAGAAAAGCCTTATAACTCGGTTTAACTGCCTTTATAAAACCATTATTGATTTTATTTTGAATTTTTTTTACATTTTTTGATTAAAACATATTGTAATTGATTGTTTGCCTCGGGAAACATGGAGCGAAAGCCATCCATTGTCAAGAAAAGATCATTTATAGTCACTCATTCCTAGAAAAGCCTTATTACTCGGTTTAAATGCCTTTATAATTCCATTATTGAATGTAGTTTGAATTGTTTTTACATTTTTTTATTAAAACAGATTGTAATTGATTGTTTGCCTCGGGAAACATGGAGCGAAAACCATCCATTGTCAAGAAAAGATCATTTATAGTCACTCATGCCTAGAAAAGCCTTATTACTCGGTTTAAATGCCTTTATAATCCCATTATTGAATTTATTTTGAATTGTTTTTACAGTTTTTGATTAAAACAGATTGTAATTGATTGTTTGCCTCGGGAAATATGGAGCGAAAGCCATCCATTGTCAAGAAAAGATCATTTATAGCCACTCATGCCTAGAAAAGCCTTATTACTCGGTTTAAATGCCTTTATAATCCCATTGTTGAAGGTATTTTGAATTGTTTTTACATTTTTTGATTAAAACAGATTGTAATTGATTGTTTGCCTCGAGAAACATGGAGCGAAAACCATCCATTGTCAAGAAAAGATCATTTATAGTCACTCTTGCCTAGAAAAGCCTTATTACTCGGTTTAAATGCCCTTATAATCCTATTATTGAATTTATTTTGAATTGTTTTTACATTTTTTGATTAAAACATATTGTAATTGATTGTTTGCCTCGGGAAACATGAAGCGAAAGCCATCCATTGTCAAGAAAATATCATTTATAGTCACTCTTGCCTAGAAAAGCCTTATTACTCGGTTTAAATGCCTTTATAATCCCATTATTGATTTTATTTTGAATTTTTTTTACATTTTTTTGATTAAAACATATTGTAATTGATTGTTTGCCTCGGGAAATATTGAGCGAAAGCCATCCATTGTCAAGAAAAGATCATTTATAGCCACTCATGCCTAGAAAAGCCTTATTACTCGGTTTAAATGCCTTTATAATCCCATTATTGAATGTATTTTGAATTGTTTTTACATTTTTTGATTAAAACAGATTGTAATTGATTGTTTGCCTCGGGAAACATGGAGCGAAAACCATCCATTGCCAAGAAAAGATCATTTATAGTCACTCATGCCTAGAAAAGACTTATTACTCGGTTTAAATGCCTTTATAATCCCATTATTGAATTTATTTTGAATTGTTTTTACATTTTTTGATTACAACAGATTGTAATTGATTGTTTGCCTCGGGAAATATGGAGCGAAAGCCATCCATTGTCAAAAAAAGATCATTTATAGCCACTCATGCCTGGAAAAGCCTTATTACTCGGTTTAAATGCCTTTATAATCCCATTATTGAATTTATTTTGAATTTTTTTTACATTTTTTGATTAAAACAGATTGTAATTAATTGTTTACCTCAGGAAACATGGAGCGAAAGCCATCCATAGTCAAGAAAAGTTCATTTATAGTCACTCATTCCTAGAAAAGCCTTATTACTCGGTTTAAATGCCCTTATAATCCTATTATTGAATTTATTTTGAATTGTTTTTACATTTTTTGATTAAAACATATTGTAATTGATTGTTTGCCTCGGGAAACATGAAGCGAAAGCCATCCATTGTCAAGAAAATATCATTTATAGTCACTCTTGCCTAGAAAAGCCTTATTACTCGGTTTAAATGCCTTTATAATCCCATTAGCGAATTTATTTTGAATTTTTTTTACATTTTTTGATTAAAACATATTGTAATTGATTGTTTGCCTCGGGAAACATGAAGCGAAAGCCATCCATTGTCAAGAAAAGATCATTTATAGTCACTCATTCCTAGAAAAGCCTTATTACTCGGTTTAAATGCCTTTATAATCCCATTATTGATTTTATTTTGAATTTTTTTTACATTTGTTGATTAAAACATATTGTAATTGATTGTTTGCCTCGGGAAATATTGAGCGAAAGCCATCCATTGTCAATAAAAGATCAGTTATAGCCACTCATGCCTAGAAAAGCCTTATTACTCAGTTTAAATGCCTTTATAATCCCATTATTGAATGTATTTTGAATTGTTTTTACATTTTTTGATTAAAACAGATTGTAATTGATTGTTTGCCTCGGGAAACATGGAGCGAAAACCATCCATTGTCAAGAAAAGATCATATATAGTCACTCATGCCTAGAAAAGCCTTATTACTCGGTTTAAATGCCTTTATAATCCCATTATTGAATTTATTTTGAATTCTTTTTACATTTTTTGATTAAAACATATTGTAATTGATTGTTTGCCTCGGGAAACAAGGAGCGAAAGCCATCCATTGTCAAGAAAATATCATTTATAGTCACTCTTGCCTAGAAAAGCCTTATTACTCGGTTTAAATGCCTTTATAATCCCATTAGCGAATTTATTTTGAATTTTTTTTACATTTTTTGATTAAAACATATTGTAATTGATTGTTTGCCTCGGGAAACATGAAGCGAAAGCCATCCATTGTCAAGAAAAGATCATTTATAGTCACTCATTCCTAGAAAAGCCTTATTACTCGGTTTAAATGCCTTTATAATCCCATTATTGATTTTATTTTGAATTTTTTTTACATTTGTTGATTAAAACATATTGTAATTGATTGTTTGCCTCGGGAAATATTGAGCGAAAGCCATCCATTGTCAAGAAAAGATCATTTATAGCCACTCATGCCTAGAAAAGCCTTATTACTCGGTTTAAATGCCTTTATAATCCCATTATTGAATGTATTTTGAATTGTTTTTATATTTTTTGATTAAAACAGATTGTAATTGATTGTTTGCCTCGGGAAACTTGGAGCGAAAGCCACCCATTGTCAAGAAAAGTTCATTTATAGTCACTTATGCCTAGCAAAGCCTTATTACTCGGTTTAAATGCCTTTATAATCCCATTATTGAATTTATTTTGAATTCTTTTTACATTTTTTCATTAAAACAGATTCTAATTGATTGTTTGCCTCGGGAAACTTGGAGCGAAAGCCCTCCATTGTCAAGAAAAGATCATTTATAGTCACCCATGCTGACAAAAGCCTTATTACTCGGTTTAAATGCTTTTATAATCCCATTATTGAATTTATTTTGAATTGTTTTTACATTTTTTGATTAAAACAGATTGTAATTGATTGTTTGCCTCGGGAAACATGGAGCGAAAGCCATCCATTGTCAAGAAAAGATCATTTATAGTCACTCATTCCTTGAAAAGCCTTATTACTCGGTTTAAATGCCTTTATAATCCCATTATTGATTTTATTTTGAATTTTTTTTACATTTTTTGATTAAAACATATTGTAATTGATTGTTTGCCTCGGGAAATATTGAGCGAAAGCCATCCATTGTCAAGAAAAGATCATTTATAGTCACTCATGCCTAGAAAAGCCTTATTACTCGGTTTAAATGCCTTTATAATCCCATTATTGAATTTATTTTGAATTTTTTTTAAATTTTTTGATTAAAACATATTGTAATTGATTGTTTGCCTCGGGAAACATGGAGCGAAAGCCATCCATTGTCAAGAAAAGATCATTTATAGTCACTCATGCCTAGAAAAGCCTTATTACTCGGTTTAAATGCCCTTATAATCCCATTATTGAATTTATTTTGAATTGTTTTTACATTTTTTGATTAAAACATATTGTAATTGATTGTTTGCCTTGGGAAACATGGAGCGAAAGCCATCCATTGTCAAGAAAAGATCATTTATAGTCACTCATTCCTAGAAAAGCCTTATTACTCGGTTTAAATGCCTTTATAATCCCATTATTGATTTTATTTTGAATTTTTTTTACATTTTTTGATTAAAACTTATTGTAATTGATTGTTTGCCTCGGGAAATATTGAGCGAAAGCCATCCATTGTCAAGAAAAGATCATTTATAGCCACTCATGCCTAGAAAAGCCTTATTACTCGGTTTAAATGCCTTTATAATCCCATTATTGAATGTATTTTGAATTGTTTTTACATTTTTTGATTAAAACAGATTGTAATTGATTGTTTGCCTCGGGAAACATGGAGCGAAAACCATCCATTGTCAAGAAAAGATCATTTATAGTCACTCATGCCTAGAAAAGCCTTATTACTCGGTTTAAATGCCTTTATAATCCCATTATTGAATTTATTTTGAATTGTTTTTACATTTTTTATTTTAAACAGATTGTAATTGATTGTTTGCCTCGGGAAATATGGAGCGAAAGCCATCCATTGTCAAGAAAAGATCATTTATAGCCACTCATGCCTAGAAAAGCCTTATTACTCGGTTTAAATGCCTTTATAATCCCATTGTTGAATGTATTTTGAATTGTTTTTACATTTTTTGATTAAAACAGATTGTAATTGATTGTTTGCCTCGAGAAACATGGAGCGAAAACCATCCATTGTCAAGAAAAGATCATTTATAGTCACTCTTGCCTAGAAAAGCCTTATTACTCGGTTTAAATGCCCTTATAATCCCATTATTGAATTTATTTTGAATTGTTTTTACATTTTTTGATTAAAACATATTGTAATTGATTGTTTGCCTCGGGAAACATGAAGCGAAAGCCATCCATTGTCAAGAAAAGATCATTTATAGTCACTCATTCCTAGAAAAGCCTTATTACTCGGTTTAAATGCCTTTATAATCCCATTATTGATTTTATTTTGAATTTTTTTTACATTTTTTGATTAAAACATATTGTAATTGATTGTTTGCCTCGGGAAATATTGAGCGAAAGCCATCCATTGTCAAGAAAAGATCATTTATAGCCACTCATGCCTAGAAAAGCCTTATTACTCGGTTTAAATGCCTTTATAATCCCATTATTGAATGTATTTTGAATTGTTTTTACATTTTTTGATTAAAACAGATTGTAATTGATTGTTTGCCTCGGGAAACTTGGAGCGAAAGCCACCCATTGTCAAGAAAAGTTCATTTATAGTCACTTATGCCTAGCAAAGCCTTATTACTCGGTTTAAATGCCTTTATAATCCCATTATTGAATTTATTTTGAATTCTTTTTACATTTTTTCATTAAAACATATTCTAATTGATTGTTTGCCTCAGGAAATATTGAGCGAAAGCCATCCATTGTCAAGAAAAGATCATTTATAGTCACTCATGCCTATAAAAGCCTTATTACTCGGTTTAAATGCCTTTATAATCCCATTATTGAATGTATTTTGAATTGTTTTTACATTTTTTGATTAAAACAGATTGTAATTGATTGTTTGCCTCGGGAAACATGGAGCGAAAACCATCCATTGTCAAGAAAAGATCATTTATAGTCACTCATGCCTAGAAAAGCCTTATTACTCGGTTTAAATGCCTTTATAATCCCATTATTGATTTTATTTTCAATTTTTTTTACATTTTTTGATTAAAACATATTGTAATTCATTGTTTGCCTCGGGAAATATTGAGCGAAAGCCATCCATTGTCAAGAAAAGATCATTTATAGTCACACATGCCTAGAAAAGCCTTATTACTCGGTTTAAATGCCCTTATAATCCCATTATTGAATTTATTTTGAATTGTTTTTACATTTTTTCATTAAAACATATTGTAATTGATTGTTTGCCTCGGGAAACATGGAGCGAAAGCCATCCATTGTCAAGAAAAGATCATTTATAGTCACTCATTCCTAGAAAAGCCTTATTACTCGGTTTAAATGCCTTTATAATCCCATTATTGATTTTATTTTGAATTTTTTTTACATTTTTTGATTAAAACATATTGTAAATGATTGTTTGCCTCGGGAAATATTGAGCGAAAGCGATCCATTGTCAAGAAAATATCATTTATAGCCACTCATGCCTAGAAAAGCCTTATTACTCGGTTTAAATGCCTTTATAATCCCATTATTGAATGTATTTTGAATTGTTTTTACATTTTTTGATTAAAACAGATTGTAATTGATTGTTTGCCTCGGGAAACATGGAGCGAAAACCATCCATTGTCAAGAAAAGATCATTTATAGTCACTCATGCCTTGAAAAGCCTTATTACTCGGTTTAAATGCCTTTATAATCCCATTATTGAATTTATTTTGAATTGTTTTTATAGTTTTTGATTAAAACAGATTGTAATTGATTGTTTGCCTCGGGAAATATGGAGCGAAAGCCATCCATTGTCAAGAAAAGATCATTTATAGCCACTCATGCCTAGAAAAGCCTTATTACTCGGTTTAAATGCCTTTATAATCCCATTATTGAATGTATTTTGAATTGTTTTTACATTTTTTGATTAAAACAGAATGTAATTGATTGTTTGCCTCGAGAAACATGGAGCGAAATCCATCCATTGTCAAGAAAAGATCATTTATAGTCACTCTTGCCTAGAAAAGCCTTATTACTCGGTTTAAATGCCCTTATAATCCCATTATTGAATTTATTTTGAATTGTTTTTACATTTTTTGATTAAAACATATTGTAATTGATTGTTTGCATCGGGAAACATGAAGCGAAAGCCATCCATTGTCAAGAAAAGATCATTTATAGTCACTCATTCCTAGAAAAGCCTTATTACTCGGTTTAAATGCCTTTATAATCCCATTATTGATTTTATTTTGAATTTTTTTTACATTTTTTGATTAAAACATATTGTAATTGATTGTTTGCCTCGGGAAATATTGAGCGAAAGCCATCCATTGTCAAGAAAAGATCATTTATAGTCACACATGCCTAGAAAAGCCTTATTACTCGGTTTAAATGCCCTTATAATCCCATTATTGAATTTATTTTGAATTGTTTTTACATTTTTTGATTAAAACATATTGTAATTGATTGTTTGCCTCGGGAAACATGGAGCGAAAGCCATCCATTGTCAAGAAAAGATCATTTATAGTCACTCGTTTCTAGAAAAGCCTTATTACTCGGTTTAAAGGCCTTTATAATCCCATTATTGATTTTATTTTGAATTTTTTTTACATTTTTTGATTAAAACATATTGTAAATGATTGTTTGCCTCGGGAAATATTGAGCGAAAGCCATCCATTGTCAAGAAAATATCATTTATAGCCACTCATGCCTAGAAAAGCCTTATTACTCGGTTTAAATGCCTTTATAATCCCATTATTGAATGTATTTTGAATTGTTTTTACATTTTTTGATTAAAACAGATTGTAATTGATTGTTTGCCTCGGGAAACATGGAGCGAAAACCATCCATTGTCAAGAAAAGATGATTTATAGTCACTCATGCCTAGAAAAGCCTTATTACTCGGTTTAAATGCCTTTATAATCCCATTATTGAATTTATTTTGAATTGTTTTTACATTTTTTATTTTAAACAGATTGTAATTGATTGTTTGCCTCGGGAAATATGGAGCGAAAGCCATCCATTGTCAAGAAAAGATCATTTATAGCCACTCATGCCTAGAAAAGCCTTATTACTCGGTTTAAATGCCTTTATAATCCCATTGTTGAATGTATTTTGAATTGTTTTTACATTTTTTGATTAAAACAGATTGTAATTGATTGTTTGCCTCGAGAAACATGGAGCGAAAACCATCCATTGTCAAGAAAAGATCATTTATAGTCACTCTTGCCTAGAAAAGCCTTATTACTCGGTTTAAATGCCCTTATAATCCCATTATTGAATTTATTTTGAATTGTTTTTACATTTTTTGATTAAAACATATTGTAATTGATTGTTTGCCTCGGGAAACATGAAGCGAAAGCCATCCATTGTCAAGAAAAGATCATTTATAGTCACTCATTCCTAGAAAAGCCTTATTACTCGGTTTAAATGCCTTTATAATCCCATTATTGATTTTATTTTGAATTTTTTTTACATTTTTTGATTAAAACATATTGTAATTGATTGTTTGCCTCGGGAAATATTGAGCGAAAGCCATCCATTGTCAAGAAAAGATCATTTATAGCCACTCATGCCTAGAAAAGCCTTATTACTCGGTTTAAATGCCTTTATAATCCCATTATTGAATGTATTTTGAATTGTTTTTACATTTTTTGATTAAAACAGATTGTAATTGATTGTTTGCCTCGGGAAACTTGGAGCGAAAGCCACCCATTGTCAAGAAAAGTTCATTTATAGTCACTTATGCCTAGCAAAGCCTTATTACTCGGTTTAAATGCCTTTATAATCCCATTATTGAATTTATTTTGAATTCTTTTTACATTTTTTCATTAAAACATATTCTAATTGATTGTTTGCCTCAGGAAATATTGAGCGAAAGCCATCCATTGTCAAGAAAAGATCATTTATAGTCACTCATGCCTATAAAAGCCTTATTACTCGGTTTAAATGCCTTTATAATCCCATTATTGAATGTATTTTGAATTGTTTTTACATTTTTTGATTAAAACAGATTGTAATTGATTGTTTGCCTCGGGAAACATGGAGCGAAAACCATCCATTGTCAAGAAAAGATCATTTATAGTCACTCATGCCTAGAAAAGCCTTATTACTCGGTTTAAATGCCTTTATAATCCCATTATTGATTTTATTTTGAATTTTTTTTACATTTTTTGATTAAAACATATTGTAATTCATTGTTTGCCTCGGGAAATATTGAGCGAAAGCCATCCATTGTCAAGAAAAGATCATTTATAGTCACACATGCCTAGAAAAGCCTTATTACTCGGTTTAAATGCCCTTATAATCCCATTATTGAATTTATTTTGAATTGTTTTTACATTTTTTCATTAAAACATATTGTAATTGATTGTTTGCCTCGGGAAACATGGAGCGAAAGCCATCCATTGTCAAGAAAAGATCATTTATAGTCACTCATTCCTAGAAAAGCCTTATTACTCGGTTTAAATGCCTTTATAATCCCATTATTGATTTTATTTTGAATTTTTTTTACATTTTTTGATTGAAACAGATTGTAATTGATTGTTTACCTCGGGAAACATGGAGCGAAAGCCATCCATTGTCAAGAAAAGATCATTTATAGTCTCTCATTCCTAGAAAAGCCTTATTACTCGGTTTAAATGCCTTTATAATCCCATTATTGATTTTATTTTGAATTTTTTTTACATTTTTTGATTAAAACATATTGTAATTGATTGTTTGCCTCGGGAAACATGGAGCGAAAGCCATCCATTGTCAAGAAAAGATCATTTATAGTCACTCATTCCTAGAAAAGCCTTATTACTCGGTTTAACTGCCTTTATAATCCCATTATTGATTTTATTTTGAATTTTTTTTACATTTTTTGATTAAAACATATTGTAATTGATTGTTTGCCTCGGGAAACATGGAGCGAAAGCCATCCATTGTCAAGAAAAGATCATTTATAGTCACTCATTCCTAGAAAAGCCTTATTACTCGGTTTAAATGCCTTTATAATCCCATTATTGATTTTATTTTGAATTTTTTTTACATTTTTTGGTTAAAACATATTGTAATTGATTGTTTGCCTCGAGAAATATTGAGCGAAAGCCATCCATTGTCAAGAAAAGATCATTTATAGTCACTCATGCCTAGAAAAGCCTTATTACTCGGTTTAAATGCCTTTATAATCCCATTATTGAATTTATTTTGAATTGTTTTTACATTTTTTGATTAAAACATATTGTAATTGATTGTTTGCCTCGGGAAACATGGAGCGAAAGCCATCCATTGTCAAGAAAAGATCATTTATAGTCACTCATGCCTAGAAAAGCCTTATTACTCGGTTTAAATGCCCTTATAATCCCATTATTGAATTTATTTTGAATTGTTTTTACATTTTTTGATTAAAACATATTGTAATTGATTGTTTGCCTCGAGAAACATGGAGCGAAAGCCATCCATTGTCAAGAAAAGATCATTTATAGTCACTCATTCCTAGAAAAGCCTTATTACTCGGTTTAAATGCCTTTATAATCCCATTATTGATTTTATTTTGAATTTTTTTTACATTTTTTGATTAAAACAGATTGTAATTGATTGTTTGCCTCGGGAAATATTGAGCGAAAGCCATCCATTGTCAAGAAAATATCATTTATAGCCACTCATGCCTAGAAAAGCCTTATTACTCGGTTTAAATGCCTTTATAATCCCATTATTGAATGTATTTTGAATTGTTTTTACATTTTTTGATTAAAACAGATTGTAATTGATTGTTTGCCTCGAGAAACATGGAGCGAAAACCATCCATTGTCAAGAAAAGATCATTTATAGTCACTCTTGCCTAGAAAAGCCTTATTACTCGGTTTAAATGCCCTTATAATCCCATTATTGAATTTATTTTGAATTGTTTTTACATTTTTTGATTAAAACATATTGTAATTGATTGTTTGCCTCGGGAAACATGAAGCGAAAGCCATCCATTGTCAAGAAAAGATCATTTATAGTCACTCATTCCTAGAAAAGCCTTATTACTCGGTTTAAATTCCTTTATAATCCCATTATTGATTTTATTTTGAATTTTTTTTACAGTTTTTGATTAAAACATATTGTAATTGATTGTTTGCCTCGAGAAATATTGAGCGAAAGCCATCCATTGTCAAGAAAAGATCATTTGTAGCCACTCATGCCTAAAAAAGCCTTATTACTCGGTTTAAATGCCTTTATAATCCCATTATTGAATGTATTTTGAATTGTTTTTACATTTTTTGATTAAAACAGATTGTAATTGATTGTTTGCCTCGGGAAACATGGAGCGAAAACCATTCATTGTCAAGAAAAGATCATTTATAGTCACTCATGCCTAGAAAAGCCTTATTACTCGGTTTAAATACCTTTATAATCCCATTATTGAATTTATTTTGAATTGTTTTTACAGTTTTTGATTAAAACAGATTGTAATTGATTGTTTGCCTCGGGAAATATGGAGCGAAAGCCATCCATTGTGAAGAAAAGATCATTTATAGCCACTCATGCCTGGAAAAGCCTTATTACTCAGTTTAAATGCCTTTATAATCCCATTATTGAATTTATTTTGAATTTTTTTCTCATTTTTTGATTAAAACAGATTGTAATTGATTGTTTGCCTCGGGAAATATGGAGCGAAAGCCATCCATAGTCAAGAAAAGTTCATTTATAGTCACTTATGCCTAGCAAAGCCTTATTACTCGGTTTAAATGCCTTTATAATCCCATTATTGAATTTATTTTGAATTTTTTTTACATTTTTTGATTAAAAGATATTGTAATTGATTGTTTGCCTCGGGAAACTTGGAGCGAAAGCCACCCAATTTCAAGAAAAGTTCATTTATAGTCACTTATGCCTAGCAAAGCCTTATTACTCGGTTTAAATGCCTTTATAATCCCATTATTGAATTTATTTTGAATTCTTTTTACATTTTTTCATTAAAACAGATTCTAATTGATTGTTTGCCTCGGGAAACTTGGAGCGAAAGCCCTCCATTGTCAAGAAAAGATCATTTATAGTCACTCATGCTGAGAAAAGCCTTATTACTCGGTTTAAATGCTTTTATAATCCCATTATTGAATTTATTTTGAATTGTTTTTACATTTTTTGATTAAACCAGATTGTAATTGATTGTTTGCCTTGGGAAATATGGAGCGAAAGCCATCCATTGTCAAGAAAAGATCATTTATAGTCACTCATGCCTAGAAAAGCCTTATTACTCGGTTTAAATGCCTTTATAATCCCATTGTTGAATGTATTTTGAATTGTTTTTACATTTTTTGATTAAAACAGATTCTAATTGATTGTTTGCCTCGAGAAACATGGAGCGAAAACCATCCATTGTCAAGAAAAGATCATTTATAGTCACTCTTGCCTAGAAAAGCCTTATTACTCGGTTTAAATGCCCTTATAATCCCATTATTGAATTTATTTTGAATTGTTTTTACATTTTTTGATTAAAACATATTGTAATTGATTGTTTGCCTCGGGAAACATGAAGCGAAAGCCATCCATTGTCAAGAAAAGATCATTTATAGTCACTCATTCCTAGAAAAGCCTTATTACTCGGTTTAAATGCCTTTATAATCCCATTATTGAATTTATTTTGAATTCTTTTTACATTTTTTCATTAAAACAGATTCTAATTGATTGTTTACCTCGGGAAACTTGGAGCGAAAGCCCTCCATTGTCAAGAAAAGATCATTTATAGTCACTCATGCTGAGAAAAGCCTTATTACTCGGTTTAAATGCTTTTATAATCCCATTATTGATTTTATTTTGAATTTTTTTTACATTTTTTGATTAAAACATATTGTAATTGATTGTTTGCCTCGGGAAACATGGAGCGAAAGCCATCCATTGTCAAGAAAAGATCATTTATAGTCACTCATTCCTAGAAAAGCCTTATTACTCGGTTTAAATGCCTTTATAATCCCATTATTGATTTTATTTTGAATTTTTTTTACATTTTTTGATTAAAACATATTGTAATTGATTGTTTGCCTCGGGAAACATGGAGCGAAAGCCATCCATTGTCAAGAGAAGATCATTTATAGTCACTCATTCCTAGAAAAGCCTTATTACTCGGTTTAAATGCCTTTATAATCCCATTATTGATTTTATTTTGAATTTTTTTTATATTTTTTGATTAAAACATATTGTAATTGATTGTTTGCCTCGGGAAACATGGAGCGAAAGCCATCCATTGTCAAGAAAAGATCATTTATAGTCACTCATTCCTAGAAAAGCCTTATAACTCGGTTTAACTGCCTTTATAAAACCATTATTGATTTTATTTTGAATTTTTTTTACATTTTTTGATTAAAACATATTGTAATTGATTGTTTGCCTCGGGAAACATGGAGCGAAAGCCATCCATTGTCAAGAAAAGATTATTTATAGTCACTCATTCCTAGAAAAGCCTTATAACTCGGTTTAACTGCCTTTATAAAACCATTATTGATTTTATTTTGAATTTTTTTTACATTTTTTGATTAAAACATATTGTAATTGATTGTTTGCCTCGGGAAACATGGAGCGAAAGCCATCCATTGTCAAGAAAAGATCATTTATAGTCACTCATTCCTAGAAAAGCCTTATTACTCGGTTTAAATGCCTTTATAATTCCATTATTGAATGTAGTTTGAATTGTTTTTACATTTTTTTATTAAAACAGATTGTAATTGATTTTTTGCCTCGGGAAACATGGAGCGAAAACCATCCATTGTCAAGAAAAGATCATTTATAGTCACTCATGCCTAGAAAAGCCTTATTACTCGGTTTAAATGCCTTTATAATCCCATTATTGAATTTATTTTGAATTGTTTTTACAGTTTTTGATTAAAACAGATTGTAATTGATTGTTTGCCTCGGGAAATATGGAGCGAAAGCCATCCATTGTCAAGAAAAGATCATTTATAGCCACTCATGCCTAGAAAAGCCTTATTACTCGGTTTAAATGCCTTTATAATCCCATTGTTGAAGGTATTTTGAATTGTTTTTACATTTTTTGATTAAAACAGATTGTAATTGATTGTTTGCCTCGAGAAACATGGAGCGAAAACCATCCATTGTCAAGAAAAGATCATTTATAGTCACTCTTGCCTAGAAAAGCCTTATTACTCGGTTTAAATGCCCTTATAATCCTATTATTGAATTTATTTTGAATTGTTTTTACATTTTTTGATTAAAACATATTGTAATTGATTGTTTGCCTCGGGAAACATGAAGCGAAAGCCATCCATTGTCAAGAAAATATCATTTATAGTCACTCTTGCCTAGAAAAGCCTTATTACTCGGTTTAAATGCCTTTATAATCCCATTATTGATTTTATTTTGAATTTTTTTTACATTTTTTTGATTAAAACATATTGTAATTGATTGTTTGCCTCGGGAAATATTGAGCGAAAGCCATCCATTGTCAAGAAAAGATCATTTATAGCCACTCATGCCTAGAAAAGCCTTATTACTCGGTTTAAATGCCTTTATAATCCCATTATTGAATGTATTTTGAATTGTTTTTACATTTTTTGATTAAAACAGATTGTAATTGATTGTTTGCCTCGGGAAACATGGAGCGAAAACCATCCATTGCCAAGAAAAGATCATTTATAGTCACTCATGCCTAGAAAAGACTTATTACTCGGTTTAAATGCCTTTATAATCCCATTATTGAATTTATTTTGAATTGTTTTTACATTTTTTGATTACAACAGATTGTAATTGATTGTTTGCCTCGGGAAATATGGAGCGAAAGCCATCCATTGTCAAAAAAAGATCATTTATAGCCACTCATGCCTGGAAAAGCCTTATTACTCGGTTTAAATGCCTTTATAATCCCATTATTGAATTTATTTTGAATTTTTTTTACATTTTTTGATTAAAACAGATTGTAATTAATTGTTTACCTCAGGAAACATGGAGCGAAAGCCATCCATAGTCAAGAAAAGTTCATTTATAGTCACTCATTCCTAGAAAAGCCTTATTACTCGGTTTAAATGCCCTTATAATCCTATTATTGAATTTATTTTGAATTGTTTTTACATTTTTTGATTAAAACATATTGTAATTGATTGTTTGCCTCGGGAAACATGAAGCGAAAGCCATCCATTGTCAAGAAAATATCATTTATAGTCACTCTTGCCTAGAAAAGCCTTATTACTCGGTTTAAATGCCTTTATAATCCCATTAGCGAATTTATTTTGAATTTTTTTTACATTTTTTGATTAAAACATATTGTAATTGATTGTTTGCCTCGGGAAACATGAAGCGAAAGCCATCCATTGTCAAGAAAAGATCATTTATAGTCACTCATTCCTAGAAAAGCCTTATTACTCGGTTTAAATGCCTTTATAATCCCATTATTGATTTTATTTTGAATTTTTTTTACATTTGTTGATTAAAACATATTGTAATTGATTGTTTGCCTCGGGAAATATTGAGCGAAAGCCATCCATTGTCAATAAAAGATCAGTTATAGCCACTCATGCCTAGAAAAGCCTTATTACTCAGTTTAAATGCCTTTATAATCCCATTATTGAATGTATTTTGAATTGTTTTTACATTTTTTGATTAAAACAGATTGTAATTGATTGTTTGCCTCGGGAAACATGGAGCGAAAACCATCCATTGTCAAGAAAAGATCATATATAGTCACTCATGCCTAGAAAAGCCTTATTACTCGGTTTAAATGCCTTTATAATCCCATTATTGAATTTATTTTGAATTCTTTTTACATTTTTTGATTAAAACAGATTGTAATTGATTGTTTGCCTCGGGAAACATGGAGCGAAAGCCATCCATTGTCAAGAAAATATCATTTATAGTCACTCTTGCCTAGAAAAGCCTTATTACTCGGTTTAAATGCCTTTATAATCCCATTAGCGAATTTATTTTGAATTTTTTTTACATTTTTTGATTAAAACATATTGTAATTGATTGTTTGCCTCGGGAAACATGAAGCGAAAGCCATCCATTGTCAAGAAAAGATCATTTATAGTCACTCATTCCTAGAAAAGCCTTATTACTCGGTTTAAATGCCTTTATAATCCCATTATTGATTTTATTTTGAATTTTTTTTACATTTGTTGATTAAAACATATTGTAATTGATTGTTTGCCTCGGGAAATATTGAGCGAAAGCCATCCATTGTCAAGAAAAGATCATTTATAGCCACTCATGCCTAGAAAAGCCTTATTACTCGGTTTAAATGCCTTTATAATCCCATTATTGAATGTATTTTGAATTGTTTTTATATTTTTTGATTAAAACAGATTGTAATTGATTGTTTGCCTCGGGAAACTTGGAGCGAAAGCCACCCATTGTCAAGAAAAGTTCATTTATAGTCACTTATGCCTAGCAAAGCCTTATTACTCGGTTTAAATGCCTTTATAATCCCATTATTGAATTTATTTTGAATTCTTTTTACATTTTTTCATTAAAACAGATTCTAATTGATTGTTTGCCTCGGGAAACTTGGAGCGAAAGCCCTCCATTGTCAAGAAAAGATCATTTATAGTCACCCATGCTGACAAAAGCCTTATTACTCGGTTTAAATGCTTTTATAATCCCATTATTGAATTTATTTTGAATTGTTTTTACATTTTTTGATTAAAACAGATTGTAATTGATTGTTTGCCTCGGGAAACATGGAGCGAAAGCCATCCATTGTGAAGAAAAGATCATTTATAGTCACTCATTCCTTGAAAAGCCTTATTACTCGGTTTAAATGCCTTTATAATCCCATTATTGATTTTATTTTGAATTTTTTTTACATTTTTTGATTAAAACATATTGTAATTGATTGTTTGCCTCGGGAAATATTGAGCGAAAGCCATCCATTGTCAAGAAAAGATCATTTATAGTCACTCATGCCTAGAAAAGCCTTATTACTCGGTTTAAATGCCTTTATAATCCCATTATTGAATTTATTTTGAATTTTTTTTAAATTTTTTGATTAAAACATATTGTAATTGATTGTTTGCCTCGGGAAACATGGAGCGAAAGCCATCCATTGTCAAGAAAAGATCATTTATAGTCACTCATGCCTAGAAAAGCCTTATTACTCGGTTTAAATGCCCTTATAATCCCATTATTGAATTTATTTTGAATTGTTTTTACATTTTTTGATTAAAACATATTGTAATTGATTGTTTGCCTTGGGAAACATGGAGCGAAAGCCATCCATTGTCAAGAAAAGATCATTTATAGTCACTCATTCCTAGAAAAGCCTTATTACTCGGTTTAAATGCCTTTATAATCCCATTATTGATTTTATTTTGAATTTTTTTTACATTTTTTGATTAAAACTTATTGTAATTGATTGTTTGCCTCGGGAAATATTGAGCGAAAGCCATCCATTGTCAAGAAAAGATCATTTATAGCCACTCATGCCTAGAAAAGCCTTATTACTCGGTTTAAATGCCTTTATAATCCCATTATTGAATGTATTTTGAATTGTTTTTACATTTTTTGATTAAAACAGATTGTAATTGATTGTTTGCCTCGGGAAACATGGAGCGAAAACCATCCATTGTCAAGAAAAGATCATTTATAGTCACTCATGCCTAGAAAAGCCTTATTACTCGGTTTAAATGCCTTTATAATCCCATTATTGAATTTATTTTGAATTGTTTTTACATTTTTTATTTTAAACAGATTGTAATTGATTGTTTGCCTCGGGAAATATGGAGCGAAAGCCATCCATTGTCAAGAAAAGATCATTTATAGCCACTCATGCCTAGAAAAGCCTTATTACTCGGTTTAAATGCCTTTATAATCCCATTGTTTAATGTATTTTGAATTGTTTTTACATTTTTTGATTAAAACAGATTGTAATTGATTGTTTGCCTCGAGAAACATGGAGCGAAAACCATCCATTGTCAAGAAAAGATCATTTATAGTCACTCTTGCCTAGAAAAGCCTTATTACTCGGTTTAAATGCCCTTATAATCCCATTATTGAATTTATTTTGAATTGTTTTTACATTTTTTGATTAAAACATATTGTAATTGATTGTTTGCCTCGGGAAACATGAAGCGAAAGCCATCCATTGTCAAGAAAAGATCATTTATAGTCACTCATTCCTAGAAAAGCCTTATTACTCGGTTTAAATGCCTTTATAATCCCATTATTGATTTTATTTTGAATTTTTTTTACATTTTTTGATTAAAACATATTGTAATTGATTGTTTGCCTCGGGAAATATTGAGCGAAAGCCATCCATTGTCAAGAAAAGATCATTTATAGCCACTCATGCCTAGAAAAGCCTTATTACTCGGTTTAAATGCCTTTATAATCCCATTATTGAATGTATTTTGAATTGTTTTTACATTTTTTGATTAAAACAGATTGTAATTGATTGTTTGCCTCGGGAAACTTGGAGCGAAAGCCACCCATTGTCAAGAAAAGTTCATTTATAGTCACTTATGCCTAGCAAAGCCTTATTACTCGGTTTAAATGCCTTTATAATCCCATTATTGAATTTATTTTGAATTCTTTTTACATTTTTTCATTAAAACATATTCTAATTGATTGTTTGCCTCAGGAAATATTGAGCGAAAGCCATCCATTGTCAAGAAAAGATCATTTATAGTCACTCATGCCTATAAAAGCCTTATTACTCGGTTTAAATGCCTTTATAATCCCATTATTGAATGTATTTTGAATTGTTTTTACATTTTTTGAGTAAAACAGATTGTAATTGATTGTTTGCCTCGGGAAACATGGAGCGAAAACCATCCATTGTCAAGAAAAGATCATTTATAGTCACTCATGCCTAGAAAAGCCTTATTACTCGGTTTAAATGCCTTTATAATCCCATTATTGATTTTATTTTGAATTTTTTTTACATTTTTTGATTAAAACATATTGTAATTCATTGTTTGCCTCGGGAAATATTGAGCGAAAGCCATCCATTGTCAAGAAAAGATCATTTATAGTCACACATGCCTAGAAAAGCCTTATTACTCGGTTTAAATGCCCTTATAATCCCATTATTGAATTTATTTTGAATTGTTTTTACATTTTTTCATTAAAACATATTGTAATTGATTGTTTGCCTCGGGAAACATGGAGCGAAAGCCATCCATTGTCAAGAAAAGATCATTTATAGTCACTCATTCCTAGAAAAGCCTTATTACTCGGTTTAAATGCCTTTATAATCCCATTATTGATTTTATTTTGAATTTTTTTTACATTTTTTGATTAAAACATATTGTAAATGATTGTTTGCCTCGGGAAATATTGAGCGAAAGCCATCCATTGTCAAGAAAATATCATTTATAGCCACTCATGCCTAGAAAAGCCTTATTACTCGGTTTAAATGCCTTTATAATCCCATTATTGAATGTATTTTGAATTGTTTTTACATTTTTTGATTAAAACAGATTGTAATTGATTGTTTGCCTCGGGAAACATGGAGCGAAAACCATCCATTGTCAAGAAAAGATCATTTATAGTCACTCATGCCTTGAAAAGCCTTATTACTCGGTTTAAATGCCTTTATAATCCCATTATTGAATTTATTTTGAATTGTTTTTATAGTTTTTGATTAAAACAGATTGTAATTGATTGTTTGCCTCGGGAAATATGGAGCGAAAGCCATCCATTGTCAAGAAAAGATCATTTATAGCCACTCATGCCTAGAAAAGCCTTATTACTCGGTTTAAATGCCTTTATAATCCCATTATTGAATGTATTTTGAATTGTTTTTACATTTTTTGATTAAAACAGAATGTAATTGATTGTTTGCCTCGAGAAACATGGAGCGAAATCCATCCATTGTCAAGAAAAGATCATTTATAGTCACTCTTGCCTAGAAAAGCCTTATTACTCGGTTTAAATGCCCTTATAATCCCATTATTGAATTTATTTTGAATTGTTTTTACATTTTTTGATTAAAACATATTGTAATTGATTGTTTGCATCGGGAAACATGAAGCGAAAGCCATCCATTGTCAAGAAAAGATCATTTATAGTCACTCATTCCTAGAAAAGCCTTATTACTCGGTTTAAATGCCTTTATAATCCCATTATTGATTTTATTTTGAATTTTTTTTACATTTTTTGATTAAAACATATTGTAATTGATTGTTTGCCTCGGGAAATATTGAGCGAAAGCCATCCATTGTCAAGAAAAGATCATTTATAGTCACACATGCCTAGAAAAGCCTTATTACTCGGTTTAAATGCCCTTATAATCCCATTATTGAATTTATTTTGAATTGTTTTTACATTTTTTGATTAAAACATATTGTAATTGATTGTTTGCCTCGGGAAACATGGAGCGAAAGCCATCCATTGTCAAGAAAAGATCATTTATAGTCACTCGTTTCTAGAAAAGCCTTATTACTCGGTTTAAAGGCCTTTATAATCCCATTATTGATTTTATTTTGAATTTTTTTTACATTTTTTGATTAAAACATATTGTAAATGATTGTTTGCCTCGGGAAATATTGAGCGAAAGCCATCCATTGTCAAGAAAATATCATTTATAGCCACTCATGCCTAGAAAAGCCTTATTACTCGGTTTAAATGCCTTTATAATCCCATTATTGAATGTATTTTGAATTGTTTTTACATTTTTTGATTAAAACAGATTGTAATTGATTGTTTGCCTCGGGAAACATGGAGCGAAAACCATCCATTGTCAAGAAAAGATCATTTATAGTCACTCATGCCTAGAAAAGCCTTATTACTCGGTTTAAATGCCTTTATAATCCCATTATTGAATTTATTTTGAATTGTTTTTACATTTTTTGATTAAAACAGATTGTAATTGATTGTTTGCCTCGGGAAATATGGAGCGAAAGCCATCCATTGTCAAGAAAAGATCATTTATAGCCACTCATGCCTAGAAAAGCCTTATTACTCGGTTTAAATGCCTTTATAATCCCATTATTGATTTTATTTTGAATTTTTTTTACATTTTTTGATTAAAACATATTGTAATTGATTGTTTGCCTCGGGAAATATTGAGCGAAAGCCATCCATTGTCAAGAAAAGATCATTTATAGCCACTCATGCCTAGAAAAGCCTTATTACTCGGTTTAAATGCCTTTATAATCCCATTATTGAATGTAATTTGAATTGTTTTTACATTTTTTGATTAAAACAGATTGTAATTGATTGTTTGCCTCGGGAAACATGGAGCGAAAACCATCCATTGTCAAGAAAAGATCATTTATAGTCACTCATGCCTAGAAAAGCCTTATTACTCGGTTTAAATGCCTTTATAATCCCATTATTGAATTTACTTTGAATTGTTTTTACATTTTTTGATTAAAACAGATTGTAATTGATTGTTTGCCTCGGGAAATATGGAGCGAAAGCCATCCATTGTCAAGAAAAGATCATTTATAGCCACTCATGCCTGGAAAAGCCTTATTACTCGGTTTAAATGCCTTTATAATTCCATTATTGAATTTATTTTGAATTTTTTTTACATTTTTTGATTAAAACAGATTGTAATTGATTGTTTGCCTCGGGAAACATGAAGCGAAAGCCATCCATTGTCAAGAAAAGATCATTTATAGTCACTCATTCCTAGAAAAGCCTTATTACTCGGTTTAAATGCCTTTATAATCCCATTATTGATTTTATTTTGAATTTTTCTTACATTTTTTGATTAAAACATATTGTAATTGATTGTTTGCCTCGGGAAATATTGAGCGAAAGCCATCCATTGTCAAGAAAAGATCATTTATAGCCACTCATGCCTAGAAAAGCCTTATTACTCGGTTTAAATGCCTTTATAATCCCATTATTGAATGTATTTTGAATTGTTTTTACATTTTTTGATTAAAACAGATTGTAATTGATTGTTTGCCTCGGGAAACATGGAGCGAAAACCATCCATTGTCAAGAAAAGATCATTTATAGTCACTCATGCCTAGAAAAGCCTTATTACTCGGTTTAAATGCCTTTATAATCCCATTATTGAATTTATTTTGAATTGTTTTTACATTTTTTATTTTAAACAGATTGTAATTGATTGTTTGCCTCGGGAAATATGGAGCGAAAGCCATCCATTGTCAAGAAAAGATCATTTATAGCCACTCATGCCTAGAAAAGCCTTATTACTCGGTTTAAATGCCTTTATAATCCCATTGTTGAATGTATTTTGAATTGTTTTTACATTTTTTGATTAAAACAGATTGTAATTGATTGTTTGCCTCGAGAAACATGGAGCGAAAACCATCCATTGTCAAGAAAAGATCATTTATAGTCACTCTTGCCTAGAAAAGCCTTATTACTCGGTTTAAATGCCCTTATAATCCCATTATTGAATTTATTTTGAATTGTTTTTACATTTTTTGATTAAAACATATTGTAATTGATTGTTTGCCTCGGGAAACATGAAGCGAAAGCCATCCATTGTCAAGAAAAGATCATTTATAGTCACTCATTCCTAGAAAAGCCTTATTACTCGGTTTAAATGCCTTTATAATCCCATTATTGATTTTATTTTGAATTTTTTTTACATTTTTTGATTAAAACATATTGTAATTGATTGTTTGCCTCGGGAAATATTGAGCGAAAGCCATCCATTGTCAAGAAAAGATCATTTATAGCCACTCATGCCTAGAAAAGCCTTATTACTCGGTTTAAATGCCTTTATAATCCCATTATTGAATGTATTTTGAATTGTTTTTACATTTTTTGATTAAAACAGATTGTAATTGATTGTTTGCCTCGGGAAACTTGGAGCGAAAGCCACCCATTGTCAAGAAAAGTTCATTTATAGTCACTTATGCCTAGCAAAGCCTTATTACTCGGTTTAAATGCCTTTATAATCCCATTATTGAATTTATTTTGAATTCTTTTTACATTTTTTCATTAAAACATATTCTAATTGATTGTTTGCCTCAGGAAATATTGAGCGAAAGCCATCCATTGTCAAGAAAAGATCATTTATAGTCACTCATGCCTATAAAAGCCTTATTACTCGGTTTAAATGCCTTTATAATCCCATTATTGAATGTATTTTGAATTGTTTTTACATTTTTTGATTAAAACAGATTGTAATTGATTGTTTGCCTCGGGAAACATGGAGCGAAAACCATCCATTGTCAAGAAAAGATCATTTATAGTCACTCATGCCTAGAAAAGCCTTATTACTCGGTTTAAATGCCTTTATAATCCCATTATTGATTTTATTTTGAATTTTTTTTACATTTTTTGATTAAAACATATTGTAATTCATTGTTTGCCTCGGGAAATATTGAGCGAAAGCCATCCATTGTCAAGAAAAGATCATTTATAGTCACACATGCCTAGAAAAGCCTTATTACTCGGTTTAAATGCCCTTATAATCCCATTATTGAATTTATTTTGAATTGTTTTTACATTTTTTCATTAAAACATATTGTAATTGATTGTTTGCCTCGGGAAACATGGAGCGAAAGCCATCCATTGTCAAGAAAAGATCATTTATAGTCACTCATTCCTAGAAAAGCCTTATTACTCGGTTTAAATGCCTTTATAATCCCATTATTGATTTTATTTTGAATTTTTTTTACATTTTTTGATTAAAACTTATTGTAATTGATTGTTTGCCTCGGGAAATATTGAGCGAAAGCCATCCATTGTCAAGAAAAGATCATTTATAGCCACTCATGCCTAGAAAAGCCTTATTACTCGGTTTAAATGCCTTTATAATCCCATTATTGAATGTATTTTGAATTGTTTTTACATTTTTTGATTAAAACAGATTGTAATTGATTGTTTGCCTCGGGAAACATGGAGCGAAAACCATCCATTGTCAAGAAAAGATCATTTATAGTCACTCATGCCTAGAAAAGCCTTATTACTCGGTTTAAATGCCTTTATAATCCCATTATTGAATTTATTTTGAATTGTTTTTACATTTTTTATTTTAAACAGATTGTAATTGATTGTTTGCCTCGGGAAATATGGAGCGAAAGCCATCCATTGTCAAGAAAAGATCATTTATAGCCACTCATGCCTAGAAAAGCCTTATTACTCGGTTTAAATGCCTTTATAATCCCATTGTTGAATGTATTTTGAATTGTTTTTACATTTTTTGATTAAAACAGATTGTAATTGATTGTTTGCCTCGAGAAACATGGAGCGAAAACCATCCATTGTCAAGAAAAGATCATTTATAGTCACTCTTGCCTAGAAAAGCCTTATTACTCGGTTTAAATGCCCTTATAATCCCATTATTGAATTTATTTTGAATTGTTTTTACATTTTTTGATTAAAACATATTGTAATTGATTGTTTGCCTCGGGAAACATGAAGCGAAAGCCATCCATTGTCAAGAAAAGATCATTTATAGTCACTCATTCCTAGAAAAGCCTTATTACTCGGTTTAAATGCCTTTATAATCCCATTATTGATTTTATTTTGAATTTTTTTTACATTTTTTGATTAAAACATATTGTAATTGATTGTTTGCCTCGGGAAATATTGAGCGAAAGCCATCCATTGTCAAGAAAAGATCATTTATAGCCACTCATGCCTAGAAAAGCCTTATTACTCGGTTTAAATGCCTTTATAATCCCATTATTGAATGTATTTTGAATTGTTTTTACATTTTTTGATTAAAACAGATTGTAATTGATTGTTTGCCTCGGGAAACTTGGAGCGAAAGCCACCCATTGTCAAGAAAAGTTCATTTATAGTCACTTATGCCTAGCAAAGCCTTATTACTCGGTTTAAATGCCTTTATAATCCCATTATTGAATTTATTTTGAATTCTTTTTACATTTTTTCATTAAAACATATTCTAATTGATTGTTTGCCTCAGGAAATATTGAGCGAAAGCCATCCATTGTCAAGAAAAGATCATTTATAGTCACTCATGCCTATAAAAGCCTTATTACTCGGTTTAAATGCCTTTATAATCCCATTATTGAATGTATTTTGAATTGTTTTTACATTTTTTGATTAAAACATATTGTAATTGATTGTTTGCCTCGGGAAATATTGAGCGAAAGCCATCCATTGTCAAGAAAAGATCATTTATAGCCACTCATGCCTAGAAAAGCCTTATTACTCGGTTTAAATGCCTTTATAATCCCATTATTGAATGTATTTTGAATTGTTTTTACATTTTTTGATTAAAACAGATTGTAATTGATTGTTTGCCTCGGGAAACTTGGAGCGAAAGCCACCCATTGTCAAGAAAAGTTCATTTATAGTCACTTATGCCTAGCAAAGCCTTATTACTCGGTTTAAATGCCTTTATAATCCCATTATTGAATTTATTTTGAATTCTTTTTACATTTTTTCATTAAAACATATTCTAATTGATTGTTTGCCTCAGGAAATATTGAGCGAAAGCCATCCATTGTCAAGAAAAGATCATTTATAGTCACTCATGCCTATAAAAGCCTTATTACTCGGTTTAAATGCCTTTATAATCCCATTATTGAATGTATTTTGAATTGTTTTTACATTTTTTGATTAAAACAGATTGTAATTGATTGTTTGCCTCGGGAAACATGGAGCGAAAACCATCCATTGTCAAGAAAAGATCATTTATAGTCACTCATGCCTAGAAAAGCCTTATTACTCGGTTTAAATGCCTTTATAATCCCATTATTGATTTTATTTTGAATTTTTTTTACATTTTTTGATTAAAACATATTGTAATTCATTGTTTGCCTCGGGAAATATTGAGCGAAAGCCATCCATTGTCAAGAAAAGATCATTTATAGTCACACATGCCTAGAAAAGCCTTATTACTCGGTTTAAATGCCCTTATAATCCCATTATTGAATTTATTTTGAATTGTTTTTACATTTTTTCATTAAAACATATTGTAATTGATTGTTTGCCTCGGGAAACATGGAGCGAAAGCCATCCATTGTCAAGAAAAGATCATTTATAGTCACTCATTCCTAGAAAAGCCTTATTACTCGGTTTAAATGCCTTTATAATCCCATTATTGATTTTATTTTGAATTTTTTTTACATTTTTTCATTAAAACTTATTGTAATTGATTGTTTGCCTCGGGAAATATTGAGCGAAAGCCATCCATTGTCAAGAAAAGATCATTTATAGCCACTCATGCCTAGAAAAGCCTTATTACTCGGTTTAAATGCCTTTATAATCCCATTATTGAATGTATTTTGAATTGTTTTTACATTTTTTGATTAAAACAGATTGTAATTGATTGTTTGCCTCGGGAAACATGGAGCGAAAACCATCCATTGTCAAGAAAAGATCATTTATAGTCACTCATGCCTAGAAAAGCCTTATTACTCGGTTTAAATGCCTTTATAATCCCATTATTGAATTTATTTTGAATTGTTTTTACATTTTTTATTTTAAACAGATTGTAATTGATTGTTTGCCTCGGGAAATATGGAGCGAAAGCCATCCATTGTCAAGAAAAGATCATTTATAGCCACTCATGCCTAGAAAAGCCTTATTACTCGGTTTAAATGCCTTTATAATCCCATTGTTGAATGTATTTTGAATTGTTTTTACATTTTTTGATTAAAACAGATTGTAATTGATTGTTTGCCTCGAGAAACATGGAGCGAAAACCATCCATTGTCAAGAAAAGATCATTTATAGTCACTCTTGCCTAGAAAAGCCTTATTACTCGGTTTAAATGCCCTTATAATCCCATTATTGAATTTATTTTGAATTGTTTTTACATTTTTTGATTAAAACATATTGTAATTGATTGTTTGCCTCGGGAAACATGAAGCGAAAGCCATCCATTGTCAAGAAAAGATCATTTATAGTCACTCATTCCTAGAAAAGCCTTATTACTCGGTTTAAATGCCTTTATAATCCCATTATTGATTTTATTTTGAATTTTTTTTACATTTTTTGATTAAAACATATTGTAATTGATTGTTTGCCTCGGGAAATATTGAGCGAAAGCCATCCATTGTCAAGAAAAGATCATTTATAGCCACTCATGCCTAGAAAAGCCTTATTACTCGGTTTAAATGCCTTTATAATCCCATTATTGAATGTATTTTGAATTGTTTTTACATTTTTTGATTAAAACAGATTGTAATTGATTGTTTGCCTCGGGAAACTTGGAGCGAAAGCCACCCATTGTCAAGAAAAGTTCATTTATAGTCACTTATGCCTAGCAAAGCCTTATTACTCGGTTTAAATGCCTTTATAATCCCATTATTGAATTTATTTTGAATTCTTTTTACATTTTTTCATTAAAACATATTCTAATTGATTGTTTGCCTCAGGAAATATTGAGCGAAAGCCATCCATTGTCAAGAAAAGATCATTTATAGTCACTCATGCCTATAAAAGCCTTATTACTCGGTTTAAATGCCTTTATAATCCCATTATTGAATGTATTTTGAATTGTTTTTACATTTTTTGATTAAAACAGATTGTAATTGATTGTTTGCCTCGGGAAACATGGAGCGAAAACCATCCATTGTCAAGAAAAGATCATTTATAGTCACTCATGCCTAGAAAAGCCTTATTACTCGGTTTAAATGCCTTTATAATCCCATTATTGATTTTATTTTGAATTTTTTTTACATTTTTTGATTAAAACATATTGTAATTCATTGTTTGCCTCGGGAAATATTGAGCGAAAGCCATCCATTGTCAAGAAAAGATCATTTATAGTCACACATGCCTAGAAAAGCCTTATTACTCGGTTTAAATGCCCTTATAATCCCATTATTGAATTTATTTTGAATTGTTTTTACATTTTTTCGTTAAAACATATTGTAATTGATTGTTTGCCTCGGGAAACATGGAGCGAAAGCCATCCATTGTCAAGAAAAGATCATTTATAGTCACTCATTCCTAGAAAAGCCTTATTACTCGGTTTAAATGCCTTTATAATCCCATTATTGATTTTATTTTGAATTTTTTTTACATTTTTTGATTAAAACTTATTGTAATTGATTGTTTGCCTCGGGAAATATTGAGCGAAAGCCATCCATTGTCAAGAAAAGATCATTTATAGCCACTCATGCCTAGAAAAGCCTTATTACTCGGTTTAAATGCCTTTATAATCCCATTATTGAATGTATTTTGAATTGTTTTTACATTTTTTGATTAAAACAGATTGTAATTGATTGTTTGCCTCGGGAAACATGGAGCGAAAACCATCCATTGTCAAGAAAAGATCATTTATAGTCACTCATGCCTAGAAAAGCCTTATTACTCGGTTTAAATGCCTTTATAATCCCATTATTGAATTTATTTTGAATTGTTTTTACATTTTTTATTTTAAACAGATTGTAATTGATTGTTTGCCTCGGGAAATATGGAGCGAAAGCCATCCATTGTCAAGAAAAGATCATTTATAGCCACTCATGCCTAGAAAAGCCTTATTACTCGGTTTAAATGCCTTTATAATCCCATTGTTGAATGTATTTTGAATTGTTTTTACATTTTTTGATTAAAACAGATTGTAATTGATTGTTTGCCTCGAGAAACATGGAGCGAAAACCATCCATTGTCAAGAAAAGATCATTTATAGTCACTCTTGCCTAGAAAAGCCTTATTACTCGGTTTAAATGCCCTTATAATCCCATTATTGAATTTATTTTGAATTGTTTTTACATTTTTTGATTAAAACATATTGTAATTGATTGTTTGCCTCGGGAAACATGAAGCGAAAGCCATCCATTGTCAAGAAAAGATCATTTATAGTCACTCATTCCTAGAAAAGCCTTATTACTCGGTTTAAATGCCTTTATAATCCCATTATTGATTTTATTTTGAATTTTTTTTACATTTTTTGATTAAAACATATTGTAATTGATTGTTTGCCTCGGGAAATATTGAGCGAAAGCCATCCATTGTCAAGAAAAGATCATTTATAGCCACTCATGCCTAGAAAAGCCTTATTACTCGGTTTAAATGCCTTTATAATCCCATTATTGAATGTATTTTGAATTGTTTTTACATTTTTTGATTAAAACAGATTGTAATTGATTGTTTGCCTCGGGAAACTTGGAGCGAAAGCCACCCATTGTCAAGAAAAGTTCATTTATAGTCACTTATGCCTAGCAAAGCCTTATTACTCGGTTTAAATGCCTTTATAATCCCATTATTGAATTTATTTTGAATTCTTTTTACATTTTTTCATTAAAACATATTCTAATTGATTGTTTGCCTCAGGAAATATTGAGCGAAAGCCATCCATTGTCAAGAAAAGATCATTTATAGTCACTCATGCCTATAAAAGCCTTATTACTCGGTTTAAATGCCTTTATAATCCCATTATTGAATGTATTTTGAATTGTTTTTACATTTTTTGATTAAAACATATTGTAATTGATTGTTTGCCTCGGGAAATATTGAGCGAAAGC
Organism: Theobroma cacao; assembly: GCF_053813885.1. NCBI lineage: Eukaryota > Viridiplantae > Streptophyta > Magnoliopsida > Malvales > Malvaceae > Theobroma > Theobroma cacao. The sequence continues at coordinate 25,685,171 of NC_142645.1, read as the reverse complement.
CATCCATTGTCAAGAAAAGATCATTTATAGCCACTCATGCCTAGAAAAGCCTTATTACTCGGTTTAAATGCCTTTATAATCCCATTATTGAATGTATTTTGAATTGTTTTTACATTTTTTGATTAAAACAGATTGTAATTGATTGTTTGCCTCGGGAAACTTGGAGCGAAAGCCACCCATTGTCAAGAAAAGTTCATTTATAGTCACTTATGCCTAGCAAAGCCTTATTACTCGGTTTAAATGCCTTTATAATCCCATTATTGAATTTATTTTGAATTCTTTTTACATTTTTTCATTAAAACATATTCTAATTGATTGTTTGCCTCAGGAAATATTGAGCGAAAGCCATCCATTGTCAAGAAAAGATCATTTATAGTCACTCATGCCTATAAAAGCCTTATTACTCGGTTTAAATGCCTTTATAATCCCATTATTGAATGTATTTTGAATTGTTTTTACATTTTTTGATTAAAACAGATTGTAATTGATTGTTTGCCTCGGGAAACATGGAGCGAAAACCATCCATTGTCAAGAAAAGATCATTTATAGTCACTCATGCCTAGAAAAGCCTTATTACTCGGTTTAAATGCCTTTATAATCCCATTATTGATTTTATTTTGAATTTTTTTTACATTTTTTGATTAAAACATATTGTAATTCATTGTTTGCCTCGGGAAATATTGAGCGAAAGCCATCCATTGTCAAGAAAAGATCATTTATAGTCACACATGCCTAGAAAAGCCTTATTACTCGGTTTAAATGCCCTTATAATCCCATTATTGAATTTATTTTGAATTGTTTTTACATTTTTTCATTAAAACATATTGTAATTGATTGTTTGCCTCGGGAAACATGGAGCGAAAGCCATCCATTGTCAAGAAAAGATCATTTATAGTCACTCATTCCTAGAAAAGCCTTATTACTCGGTTTAAATGCCTTTATAATCCCATTATTGATTTTATTTTGAATTTTTTTTAACATTTTTTGATTAAAACTTATTGTAATTGATTGTTTGCCTCGGGAAATATTGAGCGAAAGCCATCCATTGTCAAGAAAAGATCATTTATAGCCACTCATGCCTAGAAAAGCCTTATTACTCGGTTTAAATGCCTTTATAATCCCATTATTGAATGTATTTTGAATTGTTTTTACATTTTTTGATTAAAACAGATTGTAATTGATTGTTTGCCTCGGGAAACATGGAGCGAAAACCATCCATTGTCAAGAAAAGATCATTTATAGTCACTCATGCCTAGAAAAGCCTTATTACTCGGTTTAAATGCCTTTATAATCCCATTATTGAATTTATTTTGAATTGTTTTTACATTTTTTATTTTAAACAGATTGTAATTGATTGTTTGCCTCGGGAAATATGGAGCGAAAGCCATCCATTGTCAAGAAAAGATCATTTATAGCCACTCATGCCTAGAAAAGCCTTATTACTCGGTTTAAATGCCTTTATAATCCCATTGTTGAATGTATTTTGAATTGTTTTTACATTTTTTGATTAAAACAGATTGTAATTGATTGTTTGCCTCGAGAAACATGGAGCGAAAACCATCCATTGTCAAGAAAAGATCATTTATAGTCACTCTTGCCTAGAAAAGCCTTATTACTCGGTTTAAATGCCCTTATAATCCCATTATTGAATTTATTTTGAATTGTTTTTACATTTTTTGATTAAAACATATTGTAATTGATTGTTTGCCTCGGGAAACATGAAGCGAAAGCCATCCATTGTCAAGAAAAGATCATTTATAGTCACTCATTCCTAGAAAAGCCTTATTACTCGGTTTAAATGCCTTTATAATCCCATTATTGATTTTATTTTGAATTTTTTTTACATTTTTTGATTAAAACATATTGTAATTGATTGTTTGCCTCGGGAAATATTGAGCGAAAGCCATCCATTGTCAAGAAAAGATCATTTATAGCCACTCATGCCTAGAAAAGCCTTATTACTCGGTTTAAATGCCTTTATAATCCCATTATTGAATGTATTTTGAATTGTTTTTACATTTTTTGATTAAAACAGATTGTAATTGATTGTTTGCCTCGGGAAACTTGGAGCGAAAGCCACCCATTGTCAAGAAAAGTTCATTTATAGTCACTTATGCCTAGCAAAGCCTTATTACTCGGTTTAAATGCCTTTATAATCCCATTATTGAATTTATTTTGAATTCTTTTTACATTTTTTCATTAAAACATATTCTAATTGATTGTTTGCCTCAGGAAATATTGAGCGAAAGCCATCCATTGTCAAGAAAAGATCATTTATAGTCACTCATGCCTATAAAAGCCTTATTACTCGGTTTAAATGCCTTTATAATCCCATTATTGAATGTATTTTGAATTGTTTTTACATTTTTTGATTAAAACAGATTGTAATTGATTGTTTGCCTCGGGAAACATGGAGCGAAAACCATCCATTGTCAAGAAAAGATCATTTATAGTCACTCATGCCTAGAAAAGCCTTATTACTCGGTTTAAATGCCTTTATAATCCCATTATTGATTTTATTTTGAATTTTTTTTACATTTTTTGATTAAAACATATTGTAATTCATTGTTTGCCTCGGGAAATATTGAGCGAAAGCCATCCATTGTCAAGAAAAGATCATTTATAGTCACACATGCCTAGAAAAGCCTTATTACTCGGTTTAAATGCCCTTATAATCCCATTATTGAATTTATTTTGAATTGTTTTTACATTTTTTCATTAAAACATATTGTAATTGATTGTTTGCCTCGGGAAACATGGAGCGAAAACCATCCATTGTCAAGAAAATATCATTTATAGTCACTCTTGCCTAGAAAAGCCTTATTACTCGGTTTAAATGCCTTTATAATCCCATTAGCGAATTTATTTTGAATTTTTTTTACATTTTTTGATTAAAACATATTGTAATTGATTGTTTGCCTCGGGAAACATGAAGCGAAAGCCATCCATTGTCAAGAAAAGATCATTTATAGTCACTCATTCCTAGAAAAGCCTTATTACTCGGTTTAAATGCCTTTATAATCCCATTATTGATTTTATTTTGAATTTTTTTTACATTTGTTGATTAAAACATATTGTAATTGATTGTTTGCCTCGGGAAATATTGAGCGAAAGCCATCCATTGTCAATAAAAGATCAGTTATAGCCACTCATGCCTAGAAAAGCCTTATTACTCAGTTTAAATGCCTTTATAATCCCATTATTGAATGTATTTTGAATTGTTTTTACATTTTTTGATTAAAACAGATTGTAATTGATTGTTTGCCTCGGGAAACATGGAGCGAAAACCATCCATTGTCAAGAAAAGATCATATATAGTCACTCATGCCTAGAAAAGCCTTATTACTCGGTTTAAATGCCTTTATAATCCCATTATTGAATTTATTTTGAATTCTTTTTACATTTTTTGATTAAAACAGATTGTAATTGATTGTTTGCCTCGGGAAACATGGAGCGAAAGCCATCCATTGTCAAGAAAATATCATTTATAGTCACTCTTGCCTAGAAAAGCCTTATTACTCGGTTTAAATGCCTTTATAATCCCATTAGCGAATTTATTTTGAATTTTTTTTACATTTTTTGATTAAAACATATTGTAATTGATTGTTTGCCTCGGGAAACATGAAGCGAAAGCCATCCATTGTCAAGAAAAGATCATTTATAGTCACTCATTCCTAGAAAAGCCTTATTACTCGGTTTAAATGCCTTTATAATCCCATTATTGATTTTATTTTGAATTTTTTTTACATTTGTTGATTAAAACATATTGTAATTGATTGTTTGCCTCGGGAAATATTGAGCGAAAGCCATCCATTGTCAAGAAAAGATCATTTATAGCCACTCATGCCTAGAAAAGCCTTATTACTCGGTTTAAATGCCTTTATAATCCCATTATTGAATGTATTTTGAATTGTTTTTATATTTTTTGATTAAAACAGATTGTAATTGATTGTTTGCCTCGGGAAACTTGGAGCGAAAGCCACCCATTGTCAAGAAAAGTTCATTTATAGTCACTTATGCCTAGCAAAGCCTTATTACTCGGTTTAAATGCCTTTATAATCCCATTATTGAATTTATTTTGAATTCTTTTTACATTTTTTCATTAAAACAGATTCTAATTGATTGTTTGCCTCGGGAAACTTGGAGCGAAAGCCCTCCATTGTCAAGAAAAGATCATTTATAGTCACCCATGCTGACAAAAGCCTTATTACTCGGTTTAAATGCTTTTATAATCCCATTATTGAATTTATTTTGAATTGTTTTTACATTTTTTGATTAAAACAGATTGTAATTGATTGTTTGCCTCGGGAAACATGGAGCGAAAGCCATCCATTGTCAAGAAAAGATCATTTATAGTCACTCATTCCTTGAAAAGCCTTATTACTCGGTTTAAATGCCTTTATAATCCCATTATTGATTTTATTTTGAATTTTTTTTACATTTTTTGATTAAAACATATTGTAATTGATTGTTTGCCTCGGGAAATATTGAGCGAAAGCCATCCATTGTCAAGAAAAGATCATTTATAGTCACTCATGCCTAGAAAAGCCTTATTACTCGGTTTAAATGCCTTTATAATCCCATTATTGAATTTATTTTGAATTTTTTTTAAATTTTTTGATTAAAACATATTGTAATTGATTGTTTGCCTCGGGAAACATGGAGCGAAAGCCATCCATTGTCAAGAAAAGATCATTTATAGTCACTCATGCCTAGAAAAGCCTTATTACTCGGTTTAAATGCCCTTATAATCCCATTATTGAATTTATTTTGAATTGTTTTTACATTTTTTGATTAAAACAGATTGTAATTGATTGTTTGCCTCGGGAAACATGGAGCGAAAACCATCCATTGTCAAGAAAAGATCATTTATAGTCACTCATGCCTAGAAAAGCCTTATTACTCGGTTTAAATGCCTTTATAATCCCATTATTGAATTTACTTTGAATTGTTTTTACATTTTTTGATTAAAACAGATTGTAATTGATTGTTTGCCTCGGGAAATATGGAGCGAAAGCCATCCATTGTCAAGAAAAGATCATTTATAGCCACTCATGCCTGGAAAAGCCTTATTACTCGGTTTAAATGCCTTTATAATTCCATTATTGAATTTATTTTGAATTTTTTTTACATTTTTTGATTAAAACAGATTGTAATTGATTGTTTGCCTCGGGAAACATGAAGCGAAAGCCATCCATTGTCAAGAAAAGATCATTTATAGTCACTCATTCCTAGAAAAGCCTTATTACTCGGTTTAAATGCCTTTATAATCCCATTATTGATTTTATTTTGAATTTTTTTTACATTTTTTGATTAAAACATATTGTAATTGATTGTTTGCCTCGGGAAATATTGAGCGAAAGCCATCCATTGTCAAGAAAAGATCATTTATAGTCACACATGCCTAGAAAAGCCTTATTACTCGGTTTAAATGCCCTTATAATCCCATTATTGAATTTATTTTGAATTGTTTTTACATTTTTTGATTAAAACAGATTGTAATTGATTGTTTGCCTCGGGAAACATGGAGCGAAAACCATCCATTGTCAAGAAAAGATCATTTATAGTCACTCATTCCTAGAAAAGCCTTATTACTCGGTTTAAATGCCTTTATAATCCCATTATTGAATTTATTTTGAATTGTTTTTACATTTTTTGATTAAAACAGATTGTAATTGATTGTTTGCCTCGGGAAATATGGAGCGAAAGCCATCCATTGTCAAGAAAAGATCATTTATAGCCACTCATGCCTAGAAAAGCCTTATTACTCGGTTTAAATGCCTTTATAATCCCATTATTGATTTTATTTTGAATTTTTTTTACATTTTTTGATTAAAACAGATTGTAATTGATTGTTTGCCTCGGGAAATATTGAGCGAAAGCCATCCATTGTCAAGAAAAGATCATTTATAGCCACTCATGCCTAGAAAAGCCTTATTACTCGGTTTAAATGCCTTTATAATCCCATTATTGAATGTAATTTGAATTGTTTTTACATTTTTTGATTAAAACAGATTGTAATTGATTGTTTGCCTCGGGAAACATGGAGCGAAAACCATCCATTGTCAAGAAAAGATCATTTATAGTCACTCATGCCTAGAAAAGCCTTATTACTCGGTTTAAATGCCTTTATAATCCCATTATTGAATTTACTTTGAATTGTTTTTACATTTTTTGATTAAAACAGATTGTAATTGATTGTTTGCCTCGGGAAATATGGAGCGAAAGCCATCCATTGTCAAGAAAAGATCATTTATAGCCACTCATGCCTGGAAAAGCCTTATTACTCGGTTTAAATGCCTTTATAATTCCATTATTGAATTTATTTTGAATTTTTTTTACATTTTTTGATTAAAACAGATTGTAATTGATTGTTTGCCTCGGGAAACATGAAGCGAAAGCCATCCATTGTCAAGAAAAGATCATTTATAGTCACTCATTCCTAGAAAAGCCTTATTACTCGGTTTAAATGCCTTTATAATCCCATTATTGATTTTATTTTGAATTTTTTTTACATTTTTTGATTAAAACATATTGTAATTGATTGTTTGCCTCGGGAAATATTGAGCGAAAGCCATCCATTGTCAAGAAAAGATCATTTATAGCCACTCATGCCTAGAAAAGCCTTATTACTCGGTTTAAATGCCTTTATAATCCCATTATTGAATGTATTTTGAATTGTTTTTACATTTTTTGATTAAAACAGATTGTAATTGATTGTTTGCCTCGGGAAACATGGAGCGAAAACCATCCATTGTCAAGAAAAGATCATTTATAGTCACTCATGCCTAGAAAAGCCTTATTACTCGGTTTAAATGCCTTTATAATCCCATTATTGAATTTATTTTGAATTGTTTTTACATTTTTTATTTTAAACAGATTGTAATTGATTGTTTGCCTCGGGAAATATGGAGCGAAAGCCATCCATTGTCAAGAAAAGATCATTTATAGCCACTCATGCCTAGAAAAGCCTTATTACTCGGTTTAAATGCCTTTATAATCCCATTGTTGAATGTATTTTGAATTGTTTTTACATTTTTTGATTAAAACAGATTGTAATTGATTGTTTGCCTCGAGAAACATGGAGCGAAAACCATCCATTGTCAAGAAAAGATCATTTATAGTCACTCTTGCCTAGAAAAGCCTTATTACTCGGTTTAAATGCCCTTATAATCCCATTATTGAATTTATTTTGAATTGTTTTTACATTTTTTGATTAAAACATATTGTAATTGATTGTTTGCCTCGGGAAACATGAAGCGAAAGCCATCCATTGTCAAGAAAAGATCATTTATAGTCACTCATTCCTAGAAAAGCCTTATTACTCGGTTTAAATGCCTTTATAATCCCATTATTGATTTTATTTTGAATTTTTTTTACATTTTTTGATTAAAACATATTGTAATTGATTGTTTGCCTCGGGAAATATTGAGCGAAAGCCATCCATTGTCAAGAAAAGATCATTTATAGCCACTCATGCCTAGAAAAGCCTTATTACTCGGTTTAAATGCCTTTATAATCCCATTATTGAATGTATTTTGAATTGTTTTTACATTTTTTGATTAAAACAGATTGTAATTGATTGTTTGCCTCGGGAAACTTGGAGCGAAAGCCACCCATTGTCAAGAAAAGTTCATTTATAGTCACTTATGCCTAGCAAAGCCTTATTACTCGGTTTAAATGCCTTTATAATCCCATTATTGAATTTATTTTGAATTCTTTTTACATTTTTTCATTAAAACATATTCTAATTGATTGTTTGCCTCAGGAAATATTGAGCGAAAGCCATCCATTGTCAAGAAAAGATCATTTATAGTCACTCATGCCTATAAAAGCCTTATTACTCGGTTTAAATGCCTTTATAATCCCATTATTGAATGTATTTTGAATTGTTTTTACATTTTTTGAGTAAAACAGATTGTAATTGATTGTTTGCCTCGGGAAACATGGAGCGAAAACCATCCATTGTCAAGAAAAGATCATTTATAGTCACTCATGCCTAGAAAAGCCTTATTACTCGGTTTAAATGCCTTTATAATCCCATTATTGATTTTATTTTGAATTTTTTTTACATTTTTTGATTAAAACATATTGTAATTCATTGTTTGCCTCGGGAAATATTGAGCGAAAGCCATCCATTGTCAAGAAAAGATCATTTATAGTCACACATGCCTAGAAAAGCCTTATTACTCGGTTTAAATGCCCTTATAATCCCATTATTGAATTTATTTTGAATTGTTTTTACATTTTTTCATTAAAACATATTGTAATTGATTGTTTGCCTCGGGAAACATGGAGCGAAAGCCATCCATTGTCAAGAAAAGATCATTTATAGTCACTCATTCCTAGAAAAGCCTTATTACTCGGTTTAAATGCCTTTATAATCCCATTATTGATTTTATTTTGAATTTTTTTTACATTTTTTGATTAAAACATATTGTAAATGATTGTTTGCCTCGGGAAATATTGAGCGAAAGCCATCCATTGTCAAGAAAATATCATTTATAGCCACTCATGCCTAGAAAAGCCTTATTACTCGGTTTAAATGCCTTTATAATCCCATTATTGAATGTATTTTGAATTGTTTTTACATTTTTTGATTAAAACAGATTGTAATTGATTGTTTGCCTCGGGAAACATGGAGCGAAAACCATCCATTGTCAAGAAAAGATCATTTATAGTCACTCATGCCTTGAAAAGCCTTATTACTCGGTTTAAATGCCTTTATAATCCCATTATTGAATTTATTTTGAATTGTTTTTATAGTTTTTGATTAAAACAGATTGTAATTGATTGTTTGCCTCGGGAAATATGGAGCGAAAGCCATCCATTGTCAAGAAAAGATCATTTATAGCCACTCATGCCTAGAAAAGCCTTATTACTCGGTTTAAATGCCTTTATAATCCCATTATTGAATGTATTTTGAATTGTTTTTACATTTTTTGATTAAAACAGAATGTAATTGATTGTTTGCCTCGAGAAACATGGAGCGAAATCCATCCATTGTCAAGAAAAGATCATTTATAGTCACTCTTGCCTAGAAAAGCCTTATTACTCGGTTTAAATGCCCTTATAATCCCATTATTGAATTTATTTTGAATTGTTTTTACATTTTTTGATTAAAACATATTGTAATTGATTGTTTGCATCGGGAAACATGAAGCGAAAGCCATCCATTGTCAAGAAAAGATCATTTATAGTCACTCATTCCTAGAAAAGCCTTATTACTCGGTTTAAATGCCTTTATAATCCCATTATTGATTTTATTTTGAATTTTTTTTACATTTTTTGATTAAAACATATTGTAATTGATTGTTTGCCTCGGGAAATATTGAGCGAAAGCCATCCATTGTCAAGAAAAGATCATTTATAGTCACACATGCCTAGAAAAGCCTTATTACTCGGTTTAAATGCCCTTATAATCCCATTATTGAATTTATTTTGAATTGTTTTTACATTTTTTGATTAAAACATATTGTAATTGATTGTTTGCCTCGGGAAACATGGAGCGAAAGCCATCCATTGTCAAGAAAAGATCATTTATAGTCACTCGTTTCTAGAAAAGCCTTATTACTCGGTTTAAAGGCCTTTATAATCCCATTATTGATTTTATTTTGAATTTTTTTTACATTTTTTGATTAAAACATATTGTAAATGATTGTTTGCCTCGGGAAATATTGAGCGAAAGCCATCCATTGTCAAGAAAATATCATTTATAGCCACTCATGCCTAGAAAAGCCTTATTACTCGGTTTAAATGCCTTTATAATCCCATTATTGAATGTATTTTGAATTGTTTTTACATTTTTTGATTAAAACAGATTGTAATTGATTGTTTGCCTCGGGAAACATGGAGCGAAAACCATCCATTGTCAAGAAAAGATCATTTATAGTCACTCATGCCTAGAAAAGCCTTATTACTCGGTTTAAATGCCTTTATAATCCCATTATTGAATTTATTTTGAATTGTTTTTACATTTTTTGATTAAAACAGATTGTAATTGATTATTTGCCTCGGGAAATATGGAGCGAAAGCCATCCATTGTCAAGAAAAGATCATTTATAGCCACTCATGCCTAGAAAAGCCTTATTACTCGGTTTAAATGCCTTTATAATCCCATTATTGATTTTATTTTGAATTTTTTTTACATTTTTTGATTAAAACATATTGTAATTGATTGTTTGCCTCGGGAAATATTGAGCGAAAGCCATCCATTGTCAAGAAAAGATCATTTATAGCCACTCATGCCTAGAAAAGCCTTATTACTCGGTTTAAATGCCTTTATAATCCCATTATTGAATGTAATTTGAATTGTTTTTACATTTTTTGATTAAAACAGATTGTAATTGATTGTTTGCCTCGGGAAACATGGAGCGAAAACCATCCATTGTCAAGAAAAGATCATTTATAGTCACTCATGCCTAGAAAAGCCTTATTACTCGGTTTAAATGCCTTTATAATCCCATTATTGAATTTACTTTGAATTGTTTTTACATTTTTTGATTAAAACAGATTGTAATTGATTGTTTGCCTCGGGAAATATGGAGCGAAAGCCATCCATTGTCAAGAAAAGATCATTTATAGCCACTCATGCCTGGAAAAGCCTTATTACTCGGTTTAAATGCCTTTATAATTCCATTATTGAATTTATTTTGAATTTTTTTTACATTTTTTGATTAAAACAGATTGTAATTGATTGTTTGCCTCGGGAAACATGAAGCGAAAGCCATCCATTGTCAAGAAAAGATCATTTATAGTCACTCATTCCTAGAAAAGCCTTATTACTCGGTTTAAATGCCTTTATAATCCCATTATTGATTTTATTTTGAATTTTTTTTACATTTTTTGATTAAAACATATTGTAATTGATTGTTTGCCTCGGGAAATATTGAGCGAAAGCCATCCATTGTCAAGAAAAGATCATTTATAGCCACTCATGCCTAGAAAAGCCTTATTACTCGGTTTAAATGCCTTTATAATCCCATTATTGAATGTATTTTGAATTGTTTTTACATTTTTTGATTAAAACAGATTGTAATTGATTGTTTGCCTCGGGAAACATGGAGCGAAAACCATCCATTGTCAAGAAAAGATCATTTATAGTCACTCATGCCTAGAAAAGCCTTATTACTCGGTTTAAATGCCTTTATAATCCCATTATTGAATCTATTTTGAATTGTTTTTACATTTTTTATTTTAAACAGATTGTAATTGATTGTTTGCCTCGGGAAATATGGAGCGAAAGCCATCCATTGTCAAGAAAAGATCATTTATAGCCACTCATGCCTAGAAAAGCCTTATTACTCGGTTTAAATGCCTTTATAATCCCATTGTTGAATGTATTTTGAATTGTTTTTACATTTTTTGATTAAAACAGATTGTAATTGATTGTTTGCCTCGAGAAACATGGAGCGAAAACCATCCATTGTCAAGAAAAGATCATTTATAGTCACTCTTGCCTAGAAAAGCCTTATTACTCGGTTTAAATGCCCTTATAATCCCATTATTGAATTTATTTTGAATTGTTTTTACATTTTTTGATTAAAACATATTGTAATTGATTGTTTGCCTCGGGAAACATGAAGCGAAAGCCATCCATTGTCAAGAAAAGATCATTTATAGTCACTCATTCCTAGAAAAGCCTTATTACTCGGTTTAAATGCCTTTATAATCCCATTATTGATTTTATTTTGAATTTTTTTTACATTTTTTGATTAAAACATATTGTAATTGATTGTTTGCCTCGGGAAATATTGAGCGAAAGCCATCCATTGTCAAGAAAAGATCATTTATAGCCACTCATGCCTAGAAAAGCCTTATTACTCGGTTTAAATGCCTTTATAATCCCATTATTGAATGTATTTTGAATTGTTTTTACATTTTTTGATTAAAACAGATTGTAATTGATTGTTTGCCTCGGGAAACTTGGAGCGAAAGCCACCCATTGTCAAGAAAAGTTCATTTATAGTCACTTATGCCTAGCAAAGCCTTATTACTCGGTTTAAATGCCTTTATAATCCCATTATTGAATTTATTTTGAATTCTTTTTACATTTTTTCATTAAAACATATTCTAATTGATTGTTTGCCTCAGGAAATATTGAGCGAAAGCCATCCATTGTCAAGAAAAGATCATTTATAGTCACTCATGCCTATAAAAGCCTTATTACTCGGTTTAAATGCCTTTATAATCCCATTATTGAATGTATTTTGAATTGTTTTTACATTTTTTGATTAAAACAGATTGTAATTGATTGTTTGCCTCGGGAAACATGGAGCGAAAACCATCCATTGTCAAGAAAAGATCATTTATAGTCACTCATGCCTAGAAAAGCCTTATTACTCGGTTTAAATGCCTTTATAATCCCATTATTGATTTTATTTTGAATTTTTTTTACATTTTTTGATTAAAACATATTGTAATTCATTGTTTGCCTCGGGAAATATTGAGCGAAAGCCATCCATTGTCAAGAAAAGATCATTTATAGTCACACATGCCTAGAAAAGCCTTATTACTCGGTTTAAATGCCCTTATAATCCCATTATTGAATTTATTTTGAATTGTTTTTACATTTTTTCATTAAAACATATTGTAATTGATTGTTTGCCTCGGGAAACATGGAGCGAAAGCCATCCATTGTCAAGAAAAGATCATTTATAGTCACTCATTCCTAGAAAAGCCTTATTACTCGGTTTAAATGCCTTTATAATCCCATTATTGATTTTATTTTGAATTTTTTTTACATTTTTTGATTAAAACTTATTGTAATTGATTGTTTGCCTCGGGAAATATTGAGCGAAAGCCATCCATTGTCAAGAAAAGATCATTTATAGCCACTCATGCCTAGAAAAGCCTTATTACTCGGTTTAAATGCCTTTATAATCCCATTATTGAATGTATTTTGAATTGTTTTTACATTTTTTGATTAAAACAGATTGTAATTGATTGTTTGCCTCGGGAAACATGGAGCGAAAACCATCCATTGTCAAGAAAAGATCATTTATAGTCACTCATGCCTAGAAAAGCCTTATTACTCGGTTTAAATGCCTTTATAATCCCATTATTGAATTTATTTTGAATTGTTTTTACATTTTTTATTTTAAACAGATTGTAATTGATTGTTTGCCTCGGGAAATATGGAGCGAAAGCCATCCATTGTCAAGAAAAGATCATTTATAGCCACTCATGCCTAGAAAAGCCTTATTACTCGGTTTAAATGCCTTTATAATCCCATTGTTGAATGTATTTTGAATTGTTTTTACATTTTTTGATTAAAACAGATTGTAATTGATTGTTTGCCTCGAGAAACATGGAGCGAAAACCATCCATTGTCAAGAAAAGATCATTTATAGTCACTCTTGCCTAGAAAAGCCTTATTACTCGGTTTAAATGCCCTTATAATCCCATTATTGAATTTATTTTGAATTGTTTTTACATTTTTTGATTAAAACATATTGTAATTGATTGTTTGCCTCGGGAAACATGAAGCGAAAGCCATCCATTGTCAAGAAAAGATCATTTATAGTCACTCATTCCTAGAAAAGCCTTATTACTCGGTTTAAATGCCTTTATAATCCCATTATTGATTTTATTTTGAATTTTTTTTACATTTTTTGATTAAAACATATTGTAATTGATTGTTTGCCTCGGGAAATATTGAGCGAAAGCCATCCATTGTCAAGAAAAGATCATTTATAGCCACTCATGCCTAGAAAAGCCTTATTACTCGGTTTAAATGCCTTTATAATCCCATTATTGAATGTATTTTGAATTGTTTTTACATTTTTTGATTAAAACAGATTGTAATTGATTGTTTGCCTTGGGAAACTTGGAGCGAAAGCCACCCATTGTCAAGAAAAGTTCATTTATAGTCACTTATGCCTAGCAAAGCCTTATTACTCGGTTTAAATGCCTTTATAATCCCATTATTGAATTTATTTTGAATTCTTTTTACATTTTTTCATTAAAACATATTCTAATTGATTGTTTGCCTCAGGAAATATTGAGCGAAAGCCATCCATTGTCAAGAAAAGATCATTTATAGTCACTCATGCCTATAAAAGCCTTATTACTCGGTTTAAATGCCTTTATAATCCCATTATTGAATGTATTTTGAATTGTTTTTACATTTTTTGATTAAAACATATTGTAATTGATTGTTTGCCTCGGGAAATATTGAGCGAAAGCCATCCATTGTCAAGAAAAGATCATTTATAGCCACTCATGCCTAGAAAAGCCTTATTACTCGGTTTAAATGCCTTTATAATCCCATTATTGAATGTATTTTGAATTGTTTTTACATTTTTTGATTAAAACAGATTGTAATTGATTGTTTGCCTCGGGAAACTTGGAGCGAAAGCCACCCATTGTCAAGAAAAGTTCATTTATAGTCACTTATGCCTAGCAAAGCCTTATTACTCGGTTTAAATGCCTTTATAATCCCATTATTGAATTTATTTTGAATTCTTTTTACATTTTTTCATTAAAACATATTCTAATTGATTGTTTGCCTCAGGAAATATTGAGCGAAAGCCATCCATTGTCAAGAAAAGATCATTTATAGTCACTCATGCCTATAAAAGCCTTATTACTCGGTTTAAATGCCTTTATAATCCCATTATTGAATGTATTTTGAATTGTTTTTACATTTTTTGATTAAAACAGATTGTAATTGATTGTTTGCCTCGGGAAACATGGAGCGAAAACCATCCATTGTCAAGAAAAGATCATTTATAGTCACTCATGCCTAGAAAAGCCTTATTACTCGGTTTAAATGCCTTTATAATCCCATTATTGATTTTATTTTGAATTTTTTTTACATTTTTTGATTAAAACATATTGTAATTCATTGTTTGCCTCGGGAAATATTGAGCGAAAGCCATCCATTGTCAAGAAAAGATCATTTATAGTCACACATGCCTAGAAAAGCCTTATTACTCGGTTTAAATGCCCTTATAATCCCATTATTGAATTTATTTTGAATTGTTTTTACATTTTTTCATTAAAACATATTGTAATTGATTGTTTGCCTCGGGAAACATGGAGCGAAAGCCATCCATTGTCAAGAAAAGATCATTTATAGTCACTCATTCCTAGAAAAGCCTTATTACTCGGTTTAAATGCCTTTATAATCCCATTATTGATTTTATTTTGAATTTTTTTTACATTTTTTGATTAAAACTTATTGTAATTGATTGTTTGCCTCGGGAAATATTGAGCGAAAGCCATCCATTGTCAAGAAAAGATCATTTATAGCCACTCATGCCTAGAAAAGCCTTATTACTCGGTTTAAATGCCTTTATAATCCCATTATTGAATGTATTTTGAATTGTTTTTACATTTTTTGATTAAAACAGATTGTAATTGATTGTTTGCCTCGGGAAACAAGGAGCGAAAACCATCCATTGTCAAGAAAAGATCATTTACAGTCACTCATGCCTAGAAAAGCCTTATTACTCGGTTTAAATGCCTTTATAATCCCATTATTGAATTTATTTTGAATTGTTTTTACATTTTTTATTTTAAACAGATTGTAATTGATTGTTTGCCTCGGGAAATATGGAGCGAAAGCCATCCATTGTCAAGAAAAGATCATTTATAGCCACTCATGCCTAGAAAAGCCTTATTACTCGGTTTAAATGCCTTTATAATCCCATTGTTGAATGTATTTTGAATTGTTTTTACATTTTTTGATTAAAACAGATTGTAATTGATTGTTTGCCTCGAGAAACATGGAGCGAAAACCATCCATTGTCAAGAAAAGATCATTTATAGTCACTCTTGCCTAGAAAAGCCTTATTACTCGGTTTAAATGCCCTTATAATCCCATTATTGAATTTATTTTGAATTGTTTTTACATTTTTTGATTAAAACATATTGTAATTGATTGTTTGCCTCGGGAAACATGAAGCGAAAGCCATCCATTGTCAAGAAAAGATCATTTATAGTCACTCATTCCTAGAAAAGCCTTATTACTCGGTTTAAATGCCTTTATAATCCCATTATTGATTTTATTTTGAATTTTTTTTACATTTTTTGATTAAAACATATTGTAATTGATTGTTTGCCTCGGGAAATATTGAGCGAAAGCCATCCATTGTCAAGAAAAGATCATTTATAGCCACTCATGCCTAGAAAAGCCTTATTACTCGGTTTAAATGCCTTTATAATCCCATTATTGAATGTATTTTGAATTGTTTTTACATTTTTTGATTAAAACAGATTGTAATTGATTGTTTGCCTCGGGAAACTTGGAGCGAAAGCCACCCATTGTCAAGAAAAGTTCATTTATAGTCACTTATGCCTAGCAAAGCCTTATTACTCGGTTTAAATGCCTTTATAATCCCATTATTGAATTTATTTTGAATTCTTTTTACATTTTTTCATTAAAACATATTCTAATTGATTGTTTGCCTCAGGAAATATTGAGCGAAAGCCATCCATTGTCAAGAAAAGATCATTTATAGTCACTCATGCCTATAAAAGCCTTATTACTCGGTTTAAATGCCTTTATAATCCCATTATTGAATGTATTTTGAATTGTTTTTACATTTTTTGATTAAAACAGATTGTAATTGATTGTTTGCCTCGGGAAACATGGAGCGAAAACCATCCATTGTCAAGAAAAGATCATTTATAGTCACTCATGCCTAGAAAAGCCTTATTACTCGGTTTAAATGCCCTTATAATCCCATTATTGAATTTATTTTGAATTGTTTTTACATTTTTTCATTAAAACATATTGTAATTGATTGTTTGCCTCGGGAAACATGGAGCGAAAGCCATCCATTGTCAAGAAAAGATCATTTATAGTCACTCATTCCTAGAAAAGCCTTATTACTCGGTTTAAATGCCTTTATAATCCCATTATTGATTTTATTTTGAATTTTTTTTACATTTTTTGATTAAAACATATTGTAAATGATTGTTTGCCTCGGGAAATATTGAGCGAAAGCCATCCATTGTCAAGAAAATATCATTTATAGCCACTCATGCCTAGAAAAGCCTTATTACTCGGTTTAAATGCCTTTATAATCCCATTATTGAATGTATTTTGAATTGTTTTTACATTTTTTGATTAAAACAGATTGTAATTGATTGTTTGCCTCGGGAAACATGGAGCGAAAACCATCCATTGTCAAGAAAAGATCATTTATAGTCACTCATGCCTTGAAAAGCCTTATTACTCGGTTTAAATGCCTTTATAATCCCATTATTGAATTTATTTTGAATTGTTTTTATAGTTTTTGATTAAAACAGATTGTAATTGATTGTTTGCCTCGGGAAATATGGAGCGAAAGCCATCCATTGTCAAGAAAAGATCATTTATAGCCACTCATGCCTAGAAAAGCCTTATTACTCGGTTTAAATGCCTTTATAATCCCATTATTGAATGTATTTTGAATTGTTTTTACATTTTTTGATTAAAACAGAATGTAATTGATTGTTTGCCTCGAGAAACATGGAGCGAAATCCATCCATTGTCAAGAAAAGATCATTTATAGTCACTCTTGCCTAGAAAAGCCTTATTACTCGGTTTAAATGCCCTTATAATCCCATTATTGAATTTATTTTGAATTGTTTTTACATTTTTTGATTAAAACATATTGTAATTGATTGTTTGCATCGGGAAACATGAAGCGAAAGCCATCCATTGTCAAGAAAAGATCATTTATAGTCACTCATTCCTAGAAAAGCCTTATTACTCGGTTTAAATGCCTTTATAATCCCATTATTGATTTTATTTTGAATTTTTTTTACATTTTTTGATTAAAACATATTGTAATTGATTGTTTGCCTCGGGAAATATTGAGCGAAAGCCATCCATTGTCAAGAAAAGATCATTTATAGTCACACATGCCTAGAAAAGCCTTATTACTCGGTTTAAATGCCCTTATAATCCCATTATTGAATTTATTTTGAATTGTTTTTACATTTTTTGATTAAAACATATTGTAATTGATTGTTTGCCTCGGGAAACATGGAGCGAAAGCCATCCATTGTCAAGAAAAGATCATTTATAGTCACTCGTTTCTAGAAAAGCCTTATTACTCGGTTTAAAGGCCTTTATAATCCCATTATTGATTTTATTTTGAATTTTTTTTACATTTTTTGATTAAAACATATTGTAAATGATTGTTTGCCTCGGGAAATATTGAGCGAAAGCCATCCATTGTCAAGAAAATATCATTTATAGCCACTCATGCCTAGAAAAGCCTTATTACTCGGTTTAAATGCCTTTATAATCCCATTATTGAATGTATTTTGAATTGTTTTTACATTTTTTGATTAAAACAGATTGTAATTGATTGTTTGCCTCGGGAAACATGGAGCGAAAACCATCCATTGTCAAGAAAAGATCATTTATAGTCACTCATGCCTAGAAAAGCCTTATTACTCGGTTTAAATGCCTTTATAATCCCATTATTGAATTTATTTTGAATTGTTTTTACATTTTTTGATTAAAACAGATTGTAATTGATTGTTTGCCTCGGGAAATATGGAGCGAAAGCCATCCATTGTCAAGAAAAGATCATTTATAGCCACTCATGCCTAGAAAAGCCTTATTACTCGGTTTAAATGCCTTTATAATCCCATTATTGATTTTATTTTGAATTTTTTTTACATTTTTTGATTAAAACATATTGTAATTGATTGTTTGCCTCGGGAAATATTGAGCGAAAGCCATCCATTGTCAAGAAAAGATCATTTATAGCCACTCATGCCTAGAAAAGCCTTATTACTCGGTTTAAATGCCTTTATAATCCCATTATTGAATGTAATTTGAATTGTTTTTACATTTTTTGATTAAAACAGATTGTAATTGATTGTTTGCCTCGGGAAACATGGAGCGAAAACCATCCATTGTCAAGAAAAGATCATTTATAGTCACTCATGCCTAGAAAAGCCTTATTACTCGGTTTAAATGCCTTTATAATCCCATTATTGAATTTACTTTGAATTGTTTTTACATTTTTTGATTAAAACAGATTGTAATTGATTGTTTGCCTCGGGAAATATGGAGCGAAAGCCATCCATTGTCAAGAAAAGATCATTTATAGCCACTCATGCCTGGAAAAGCCTTATTACTCGGTTTAAATGCCTTTATAATTCCATTATTGAATTTATTTTGAATTTTTTTTACATTTTTTGATTAAAACAGATTGTAATTGATTGTTTGCCTCGGGAAACATGAAGCGAAAGCCATCCATTGTCAAGAAAAGATCATTTATAGTCACTCATTCCTAGAAAAGCCTTATTACTCGGTTTAAATGCCTTTATAATCCCATTATTGATTTTATTTTGAATTTTTTTTACATTTTTTGATTAAAACATATTGTAATTGATTGTTTGCCTCGGGAAATATTGAGCGAAAGCCATCCATTGTCAAGAAAAGATCATTTATAGTCACACATGCCTAGAAAAGCCTTATTACTCGGTTTAAATGCCCTTATAATCCCATTATTGAATTTATTTTGAATTGTTTTTACATTTTTTGATTAAAACAGATTGTAATTGATTGTTTGCCTCGGGAAACATGGAGCGAAAACCATCCATTGTCAAGAAAAGATCATTTATTGTCACTCATTCCTAGAAAAGCCTTATTACTCGGTTTAAATGCCTTTATAATCCCATTATTGAATTTATTTTGAATTGTTTTTACATTTTTTGATTAAAACAGATTGTAATTGATTGTTTGCCTCGGGAAATATGGAGCGAAAGCCATCCATTGTCAAGAAAAGATCATTTATAGCCACTCATGCCTAGAAAAGCCTTATTACTCGGTTTAAATGCCTTTATAATCCCATTATTGATTTTATTTTGAATTTTTTTTACATTTTTTGATTAAAACATATTGTAATTGATTGTTTGCCTCGGGAAATATTGAGCGAAAGCCATCCATTGTCAAGAAAAGATCATTTATAGCCACTCATGCCTAGAAAAGCCTTATTACTCGGTTTAAATGCCTTTATAATCCCATTATTGAATGTAATTTGAATTGTTTTTACATTTTTTGATTAAAACAGATTGTAATTGATTGTTTGCCTCGGGAAACATGGAGCGAAAACCATCCATTGTCAAGAAAAGATCATTTATAGTCACTCATGCCTAGAAAAGCCTTATTACTCGGTTTAAATGCCTTTATAATCCCATTATTGAATTTACTTTGAATTGTTTTTACATTTTTTGATTAAAACAGATTGTAATTGATTGTTTGCCTCGGGAAATATGGAGCGAAAGCCATCCATTGTCAAGAAAAGATCATTTATAGCCACTCATGCCTGGAAAAGCCTTATTACTCGGTTTAAATGCCTTTATAATTCCATTATTGAATTTATTTTGAATTTTTTTTACATTTTTTGATTAAAACAGATTGTAATTGATTGTTTGCCTCGGGAAACATGAAGCGAAAGCCATCCATTGTCAAGAAAAGATCATTTATAGTCACTCATTCCTAGAAAAGCCTTATTACTCGGTTTAAATGCCTTTATAATCCCATTATTGATTTTATTTTGAATTTTTTTTACATTTTTTGATTAAAACATATTGTAATTGATTGTTTGCCTCGGGAAATATTGAGCGAAAGCCATCCATTGTCAAGAAAAGATCATTTATAGTCACACATGCCTAGAAAAGCCTTATTACTCGGTTTAAATGCCCTTATAATCCCATTATTGAATTTATTTTGAATTGTTTTTACATTTTTTGATTAAAACATATTGTAATTGATTGGTTGCCTCGGGAAACATGGAGCGAAAGCCATCCATTGTCAAGAAAAGATCATTTATAGTCACTCATTCCTAGAAAAGCCTTATTACTCGGTTTAAAGGCCTTTATAATCCCATTATTGATTTTATTTTGAATTTTTTTTACATTTTTTGATTAAAACATATTGTAAATGATTGTTTGCCTCGGGAAATATTGAGCGAAAGCCATCCATTGTCAAGAAAATATCATTTATAGCCACTCATGCCTAGAAAAGCCTTATTACTCGGTTTAAATGCCTTTATAATCCCATTATTGAATGTATTTTGAATTGTTTTTACATTTTTTGATTAAAACAGATTGTAATTGATTGTTTGCCTCGGGAAACATGGAGCGAAAGCCATCCATTGTCAAGAAAAGATCATTTATAGTCACTCATTCCTAGAAAAGCCTTATTACTCGGTTTAAATGCCTTTATATTCCCATTATTGATTTTATTTTGAATTGTTTTTACATTTTATGATTAAAACAGATTGTAATTGATTGTTTGCCTCGGGAAACATGGAGCGAAAGCCATCCATTGTCAAGAAAAGATCATTTATAGCCACTCATGCCTAGAAAAGCCTTATTACTCGGTTTAAATGCCTTTATAATCCCATTATTGAATGTATTTTGAATTGTTTTTACATTTTTTGATTAAAACAGATTGTAATTGATTGTTTGCCTCGGGAAACATGGAGCGAAAACCATCCATTGTCAAGAAAAGATCATTTATAGTCACTCATGCCTTGAAAAGCCTTATTACTCGGTTTAAATGCCTTTATAATCCCATTATTGAATTTATTTTGAATTGTTTTTACATTTTTTGATTAAAACAGAATGTAATTGATTGTTTGCCTCGAGAAACATGGAGCGAAATCCATCCATTGTCAAGAAAAGATCATTTATAGTCACTCTTGCCTAGAAAAGCCTTATTACTCGGTTTAAATGCCTTTATAATCCCATTATTGAATTTATTTTGAATTGTTTTTATAGTTTTTGATTAAAACAGATTGTAATTGATTGTTTGCCTCGGGAAATATGGAGCGAAAGCCATCCATTGTCAAGAAAAGATCATTTATAGCCACTCATGCCTAAAAAAGCCTTATTACTCGGTTTAAATGCCTTTATAATCCCATTATTGAATGTATTTTGAATTGTTTTTACATTTTTTGATTAAAACAGATTGTAATTGATTGTTTGCCTCGGGAAACATGGAGCGAAAGCCATCCATTCTCAAGAAAAGATCATTTATAGTCACTCATTCCTAGAAAAGCCTTATTACTCGGTTTAAATGCCTTTATATTCCCATTATTGATTTTATTTTGAATTTTTTTTACATTTTTTGATTAAAACATATTGTAAATGATTGTTTGCCTCGGGAAATATTGAGCGAAAGCCATCCATTGTCAAGAAAAGATCATTTATAGCCACTCATGCCTAGAAAAGCCTTATTACTCGGTTTAAATGCCTTTATAATCCCATTATTGAATGTATTTTGAATTGTTTTTACATTTTTTGATTAAAACAGATTGTAATTGATTGTTTGCCTCGGGAAACATGGAGCGAAAACCATCCATTGTCAAGAAAAGATCATTTATAGTCACTCATGCCTTGAAAAGCCTTATTACTCGGTTTAAATGCCTTTATAATCCCATTATTGAATTTATTTTGAATTGTTTTTACATTTTTTGATTAAAACAGAATGTAATTGATTGTTTGCCTCGAGAAACATGGAGCGAAAACCATCCATTGTCAAGAAAAGATCATTTATAGTCACTCATGCCTAGAAAAGCCTTATTACTCGGTTTAAATGCCTTTATAATCCCATTATTGATTTTATTTTGAATTTTTTTTACATTTTTTGATTAAAACATATTGTAATTCATTGTTTGCCTCGGGAAATATTGAGCGAAAGCCATCCATTGTCAAGAAAAGATCATTTATAGTCACACATGCCTAGAAAAGCCTTATTACTCGGTTTAAATGCCCTTATAATCCCATTATTGAATTTATTTTGAATTGTTTTTACATTTTTTGATTAAAACATATTGTAATTGATTGTTTGCGTCGGGAAACATGGAGCGAAAGCCATCCATTGTCAAGAAAAGATCATTTATAGTCACTCATTCCTAGAAAAGCCTTATTACTCGGTTTAAATGCCTTTATAATCCCATTATTGATTTTATTTTGAATTTTTTTTACATTTTTTGATTAAAACATATTGTAAATGATTGTTTGCCTCGGGAAATATTGAGCGAAAGCCATCCATTGTCAAGAAAACATCATTTATAGCCACTCATGCCTAGAAAAGCCTTATTACTCGGTTTAAATGCCTTTATAATCCCATTATTGAATGTATTTTGAATTGTTTTTACATTTTTTGATTAAAACAGATTGTAATTGATTGTTTGCCTCGGGAAACATGGAGCGAAAACCATCCATTGTCAAGAAAAGATCATTTATAGTCACTCATGCCTTGAAAAGCCTTATTACTCGGTTTAAATGCCTTTATAATCCCATTATTGAATTTATTTTGAATTGTTTTTATAGTTTTTGATTAAAACAGATTGTAATTGATTGTTTGCCTCGGGAAATATGGAGCGAAAGCCATCCATTGTCAAGAAAAGATCATTTATAGCCACTCATGCCTAGAAAAGCCTTATTACTCGGTTTAAATGCCTTTATAATCCCATTATTGAATGTATTTTGAATTGTTTTTACATTTTTTGATTAAAACAGAATGTAATTGATTGTTTGCCTCGAGAAACATGGAGCGAAATCCATCCATTGTCAAGAAAAGATCATTTATAGTCACACATGCCTAGAAAAGCCTTATTACTCGGTTTAAATGCCCTTATAATCCCATTATTGAATTTATTTTGAATTGTTTTTACATTTTTTGATTAAAACATATTGTAATTGATTGGTTGCCTCGGGAAACATGGAGCGAAAGCCATCCATTGTCAAGAAAAGATCATTTATAGTCACTCATTCCTAGAAAAGCCTTATTACTCGGTTTAAAGGCCTTTATAATCCCATTATTGATTTTATTTTGAATTTTTTTTACATTTTTTGATTAAAACATATTGTAAATGATTGTTTGGCTCGGGAAATATTGAGCGAAAGCCATCCATTGTCAAGAAAATATCATTTATAGCCACTCATGCCTAGAAAAGCCTTATTACTCGGTTTAAATGCCTTTATAATCCCATTATTGAATGTATTTTGAATTGTTTTTACATTTTTTGATTAAAACAGATTGTAATTGATTGTTTGCCTCGGGAAACATGGAGCGAAAGCCATCCATTGTCAAGAAAAGATCATTTATAGTCACTCATTCCTAGAAAAGCCTTATTACTCGGTTTAAATGCCTTTATATTCCCATTATTGATTTTATTTTGAATTGTTTTTACATTTTATGATTAAAACAGATTGTAATTGATTGTTTGCCTCGGGAAACATGGAGCGAAAGCCATCCATTGTCAAGAAAAGATCATTTATAGCCACTCATGCCTAGAAAAGCCTTATTACTCGGTTTAAATGCCTTTATAATCCCATTATTGAATGTATTTTGAATTGTTTTTACATTTTTTGATTAAAACAGATTGTAATTGATTGTTTGCCTCGGGAAACATGGAGCGAAAACCATCCATTGTCAAGAAAAGATCATTTATAGTCACTCATGCCTTGAAAAGCCTTATTACTCGGTTTAAATGCCTTTATAATCCCATTATTGAATTTATTTTGAATTGTTTTTACATTTTTTGATTAAAACAGAATGTAATTGATTGTTTGCCTCGAGAAACATGGAGCGAAATCCATCCATTGTCAAGAAAAGATCATTTATAGTCACTATTGCCTAGAAAAGCCTTATTACTCGGTTTAAATGCCTTTATAATCCCATTATTGAATTTATTTTGAATTGTTTTTATAGTTTTTGATTAAAACAGATTGTAATTGATTGTTTGCCTCGGGAAATATGGAGCGAAAGCCATCCATTGTCAAGAAAAGATCATTTATAGCCACTCATGCCTAAAAAAGCCTTATTACTCGGTTTAAATGCCTTTATAATCCCATTATTGAATGTATTTTGAATTGTTTTTACATTTTTTGATTAAAACAGATTGTAATTGATTGTTTGCCTCGGGAAACATGGAGCGAAAGCCATCCATTCTCAAGAAAAGATCATTTATAGTCACTCATTCCTAGAAAAGCCTTATTACTCGGTTTAAATGCCTTTATATTCCCATTATTGATTTTATTTTGAATTTTTTTTACATTTTTTGATTAAAACATATTGTAAATGATTGTTTGCCTCGGGAAATATTGAGCGAAAGCCATCCATTGTCAAGAAAAGATCATTTATAGCCACTCATGCCTAGAAAAGCCTTATTACTCGGTTTAAATGCCTTTATAATCCCATTATTGAATGTATTTTGAATTGTTTTTACATTTTTTGATTAAAACAGATTGTAATTGATTGTTTGCCTCGGGAAACATGGAGCGAAAACCATCCATTGTCAAGAAAAGATCATTTATAGTCACTCATGCCTTGAAAAGCCTTATTACTCGGTTTAAATGCCTTTATAATCCCATTATTGAATTTATTTTGAATTGTTTTTACATTTTTTGATTAAAACAGAATGTAATTGATTGTTTGCCTCGAGAAACATGGAGCGAAAACCATCCATTGTCAAGAAAAGATCATTTATAGTCACTCATGCCTAGAAAAGCCTTATTACTCGGTTTAAATGCCTTTATAATCCCA
Source organism: Theobroma cacao (assembly GCF_053813885.1). Classification (NCBI taxonomy): domain Eukaryota; kingdom Viridiplantae; phylum Streptophyta; class Magnoliopsida; order Malvales; family Malvaceae; genus Theobroma; species Theobroma cacao. The sequence continues at coordinate 25,659,655 of NC_142645.1, read as the reverse complement.
TTATTGATTTTATTTTGAATTTTTTTTACATTTTTTGATTAAAACATATTGTAATTCATTGTTTGCCTCGGGAAATATTGAGCGAAAGCCATCCATTGTCAAGAAAAGATCATTTATAGTCACACATGCCTAGAAAAGCCTTATTACTCGGTTTAAATGCCCTTATAATCCCATTATTGAATTTATTTTGAATTGTTTTTACATTTTTTGATTAAAACATATTGTAATTGATTGTTTGCGTCGGGAAACATGGAGCGAAAGCCATCCATTGTCAAGAAAAGATCATTTATAGTCACTCATTCCTAGAAAAGCCTTATTACTCGGTTTAAATGCCTTTATAATCCCATTATTGATTTTATTTTGAATTTTTTTTACATTTTTTGATTAAAACATATTGTAAATGATTGTTTGCCTCGGGAAATATTGAGCGAAAGCCATCCATTGTCAAGAAAACATCATTTATAGCCACTCATGCCTAGAAAAGCCTTATTACTCGGTTTAAATGCCTTTATAATCCCATTATTGAATGTATTTTGAATTGTTTTTACATTTTTTGATTAAAACAGATTGTAATTGATTGTTTGCCTCGGGAAACATGGAGCGAAAACCATCCATTGTCAAGAAAAGATCATTTATAGTCACTCATGCCTTGAAAAGCCTTATTACTCGGTTTAAATGCCTTTATAATCCCATTATTGAATTTATTTTGAATTGTTTTTATAGTTTTTGATTAAAACAGATTGTAATTGATTGTTTGCCTCGGGAAATATGGAGCGAAAGCCATCCATTGTCAAGAAAAGATCATTTATAGCCACTCATGCCTAGAAAAGCCTTATTACTCGGTTTAAATGCCTTTATAATCCCATTATTGAATGTATTTTGAATTGTTTTTACATTTTTTGATTAAAACAGAATGTAATTGATTGTTTGCCTCGAGAAACATGGAGCGAAATCCATCCATTGTCAAGAAAAGATCATTTATAGTCACTCTTGCCTAGAAAAGCCTTATTACTCGGTTTAAATGCCCTTATAATCCCATTATTGAATTTATTTTGAATTGTTTTTACATTTTTTGATTAAAACATATTGTAATTGATTGTTTGCATCGGGAAACATGAAGCGAAAGCCATCCATTGTCAAGAAAAGATCATTTATAGTCACTCATTCCTAGAAAAGCCTTATTACTCGGTTTAAATGCCTTTATAATCCCATTATTGATTTTATTTTGAATTTTTTTTACATTTTTTGATTAAAACATATTGTAATTGATTGTTTGCCTCGGGAAATATTGAGCGAAAGCCATCCATTGTCAAGAAAAGATCATTTATAGTCACACATGCCTAGAAAAGCCTTATTACTCGGTTTAAATGCCCTTATAATCCCATTATTGAATTTATTTTGAATTGTTTTTACATTTTTTGATTAAAACATATTGTAATTGATTGTTTGCGTCGGGAAACATGGAGCGAAAGCCATCCATTGTCAAGAAAAGATCATTTATAGTCACTCGTTTCTAGAAAAGCCTTATTACTCGGTTTAAAGGCCTTTATAATCCCATTATTGATTTTATTTTGAATTTTTTTTACATTTTTTGATTAAAACATATTGTAAATGATTGTTTGCCTCGGGAAATATTGAGCGAAAGCCATCCATTGTCAAGAAAATATCATTTATAGCCACTCATGCCTAGAAAAGCCTTATTACTCGGTTTAAATGCCTTTATAATCCCATTATTGAATGTATTTTGAATTGTTTTTACATTTTTTGATTAAAACAGATTGTAATTGATTGTTTGCCTCGGGAAACATGGAGCGAAAACCATCCATTGTCAAGAAAAGATCATTTATAGTCACTCATGCCTTGAAAAGCCTTATTACTCGGTTTAAATGCCTTTATAATCCCATTATTGAATTTATTTTGAATTGTTTTTATAGTTTTTGATTAAAACAGATTGTAATTGATTGTTTGCCTCGGGAAATATGGAGCGAAAGCCATCCATTGTCAAGAAAAGATCATTTATAGCCACTCATGCCTAGAAAAGCCTTATTACTCGGTTTAAATGCCTTTATAATCCCATTATTGAATGTATTTTGAATTGTTTTTACATTTTTTGATTAAAACAGAATGTAATTGATTGTTTGCCTCGAGAAACATGGAGCGAAATCCATCCATTGTCAAGAAAAGATCATTTATAGTCACTCTTGCCTAGAAAAGCCTTATTACTCGGTTTAAATGCCCTTATAATCCCATTATTGAATTTATTTTGAATTGTTTTTACATTTTTTGATTAAAACATATTGTAATTGATTGTTTGCATCGGGAAACATGAAGCGAAAGCCATCCATTGTCAAGAAAAGATCATTTATAGTCACTCATTCCTAGAAAAGCCTTATTACTCGGTTTAAATGCCTTTATAATCCCATTATTGATTTTATTTTGAATTTTTTTTACATTTTTTGATTAAAACATATTGTAATTGATTGTTTGCCTCGGGAAATATTGAGCGAAAGCCATCCATTGTCAAGAAAAGATCATTTATAGTCACACATGCCTAGAAAAGCCTTATTACTCGGTTTAAATGCCCTTATAATCCCATTATTGAATTTATTTTGAATTGTTTTTACATTTTTTGATTAAAACATATTGTAATTGATTGTTTGCCTCGGGAAACATGGAGCGAAAGCCATCCATTGTCAAGAAAAGATCATTTATAGTCACTCGTTTCTAGAAAAGCCTTATTACTCGGTTTAAAGGCCTTTATAATCCCATTATTGATTTTATTTTGAATTTTTTTTACATTTTTTGATTAAAACATATTGTAAATGATTGTTTGCCTCGGGAAATATTGAGCGAAAGCCATCCATTGTCAAGAAAATATCATTTATAGCCACTCATGCCTAGAAAAGCCTTATTACTCGGTTTAAATGCCTTTATAATCCCATTATTGAATGTATTTTGAATTGTTTTTACATTTTTTGATTAAAACAGATTGTAATTGATTGTTTGCCTCGGGAAACATGGAGCGAAAACCATCCATTGTCAAGAAAAGATCATTTATAGTCACTCATGCCTTGAAAAGCCTTATTACTCGGTTTAAATGCCTTTATAATCCCATTATTGAATTTATTTTGAATTGTTTTTATAGTTTTTGATTAAAACAGATTGTAATTGATTGTTTGCCTCGGGAAATATGGAGCGAAAGCCATCCATTGTCAAGAAAAGATCATTTATAGCCACTCATGCCTAGAAAAGCCTTATTACTCGGTTTAAATGCCTTTATAATCCCATTATTGAATGTATTTTGAATTGTTTTTACATTTTTTGATTAAAACAGAATGTAATTGATTGTTTGCCTCGAGAAACATGGAGCGAAATCCATCCATTGTCAAGAAAAGATCATTTATAGTCACTCTTGCCTAGAAAAGCCTTATTACTCGGTTTAAATGCCCTTATAATCCCATTATTGAATTTATTTTGAATTGTTTTTACATTTTTTGATTAAAACATATTGTAATTGATTGTTTGCATCGGGAAACATGAAGCGAAAGCCATCCATTGTCAAGAAAAGATCATTTATAGTCACTCATTCCTAGAAAAGCCTTATTACTCGGTTTAAATGCCTTTATAATCCCATTATTGATTTTATTTTGAATTTTTTTTACATTTTTTGATTAAAACATATTGTAATTGATTGTTTGCCTCGGGAAATATTGAGCGAAAGCCATCCATTGTCAAGAAAAGATCATTTATAGTCACACATGCCTAGAAAAGCCTTATTACTCGGTTTAAATGCCCTTATAATCCCATTATTGAATTTATTTTGAATTGTTTTTACATTTTTTGATTAAAACATATTGTAATTGATTGTTTGCCTCGGGAAACATGGAGCGAAAGCCATCCATTGTCAAGAAAAGATCATTTATAGTCACTCGTTTCTAGAAAAGCCTTATTACTCGGTTTAAAGGCCTTTATAATCCCATTATTGATTTTATTTTGAATTTTTTTTACATTTTTTGATTAAAACATATTGTAAATGATTGTTTGCCTCGGGAAATATTGAGCGAAAGCCATCCATTGTCAAGAAAATATCATTTATAGCCACTCATGCCTAGAAAAGCCTTATTACTCGGTTTAAATGCCTTTATAATCCCATTATTGAATGTATTTTGAATTGTTTTTACATTTTTTGATTAAAACAGATTGTAATTGATTGTTTGCCTCGGGAAACATGGAGCGAAAACCATCCATTGTCAAGAAAAGATCATTTATAGTCACTCATGCCTAGAAAAGCCTTATTACTCGGTTTAAATGCCTTTATAATCCCATTATTGAATTTATTTTGAATTGTTTTTACATTTTTTGATTAAAACAGATTGTAATTGATTGTTTGCCTCGGGAAATATGGAGCGAAAGCCATCCATTGTCAAGAAAAGATCATTTATAGCCACTCATGCCTAGAAAAGCCTTATTACTCGGTTTAAATGCCTTTATAATCCCATTATTGAATGTATTTTGAATTGTTTTTACATTTTTTGATTAAAACAGAATGTAATTGATTGTTTGCCTCGAGAAACATGGAGCGAAATCCATCCATTGTCAAGAAAAGATCATTTATAGTCACTCTTGCCTAGAAAAGCCTTATTACTCGGTTTAAATGCCCTTATAATCCCATTATTGAATTTATTTTGAATTGTTTTTACATTTTTTGATTAAAACATATTGTAATTGATTGTTTGCATCGGGAAACATGAAGCGAAAGCCATCCATTGTCAAGAAAAGATCATTTATAGTCACTCATTCCTAGAAAAGCCTTATTACTCGGTTTAAATGCCTTTATAATCCCATTATTGATTTTATTTTGAATTTTTTTTACATTTTTTGATTAAAACATATTGTAATTGATTGTTTGCCTCGGGAAATATTGAGCGAAAGCCATCCATTGTCAAGAAAAGATCATTTATAGTCACACATGCCTAGAAAAGCCTTATTACTCGGTTTAAATGCCCTTATAATCCCATTATTGAATTTATTTTGAATTGTTTTTACATTTTTTGATTAAAACATATTGTAATTGATTGTTTGCCTCGGGAAACATGGAGCGAAAGCCATCCATTGTCAAGAAAAGATCATTTATAGTCACTCGTTTCTAGAAAAGCCTTATTACTCGGTTTAAAGGCCTTTATAATCCCATTATTGATTTTATTTTGAATTTTTTTTACATTTTTTGATTAAAACATATTGTAAATGATTGTTTGCCTCGGGAAATATTGAGCGAAAGCCATCCATTGTCAAGAAAATATCATTTATAGCCACTCATGCCTAGAAAAGCCTTATTACTCGGTTTAAATGCCTTTATAATCCCATTATTGAATGTATTTTTAATTGTTTTTACATTTTTTGATTAAAACAGATTGTAATTGATTGTTTGCCTCGGGAAACATGGAGCGAAAACCATCCATTGTCAAGAAAAGATCATTTATAGTCACTCATGCCTAGAAAAGCCTTATTACTCGGTTTAAATGCCTTTATAATCCCATTATTGAATTTATTTTGAATTGTTTTTACATTTTTTGATTAAAACAGATTGTAATTGATTGTTTGCCTCGGGAAATATGGAGCGAAAGCCATCCATTGTCAAGAAAAGATCATTTATAGCCACTCATGCCTAGAAAAGCCTTATTACTCGGTTTAAATGCCTTTATAATCCCATTATTGATTTTATTTTGAATTTTTTTTACATTTTTTGATTAAAACATATTGTAATTGATTGTTTGCCTCGGGAAATATTGAGCGAAAGCCATCCATTGTCAAGAAAAGATCATTTATAGCCACTCATGCCTAGAAAAGCCTTATTACTCGGTTTAAATGCCTTTATAATCCCATTATTGAATGTAATTTGAATTGTTTTTACATTTTTTGATTAAAACAGGTTGTAATTGATTGTTTGCCTCGGGAAACATGGAGCGAAAACCATCCATTGTCAAGAAAAGATCATTTATAGTCACTCATGCCTAGAAAAGCCTTATTACTCGGTTTAAATGCCTTTATAATCCCATTATTGAATTTACTTTGAATTGTTTTTACATTTTTTGATTAAAACAGATTGTAATTGATTGTTTGCCTCGGGAAATATGGAGCGAAAGCCATCCATTGTCAAGAAAAGATCATTTATAGCCACTCATGCCTGGAAAAGCCTTATTACTCGGTTTAAATGCCTTTATAATTCCATTATTGAATTTATTTTGAATTTTTTTTACATTTTTTGATTAAAACAGATTGTAATTGATTGTTTGCCTCGGGAAACATGAAGCGAAAGCCATCCATTGTCAAGAAAAGATCATTTATAGTCACTCATTCCTAGAAAAGCCTTATTACTCGGTTTAAATGCCTTTATAATCCCATTATTGATTTTATTTTGAATTTTTTTTACATTTTTTGATTAAAACATATTGTAATTGATTGTTTGCCTCGGGAAATATTGAGCGAAAGCCATCCATTGTCAAGAAAAGATCATTTATAGTCACACATGCCTAGAAAAGCCTTATTACTCGGTTTAAATGCCCTTATAATCCCATTATTGAATTTATTTTGAATTGTTTTTACATTTTTTGATTAAAACAGATTGTAATTGATTGTTTGCCTCGGGAAACATGGAGCGAAAACCATCCATTGTCAAGAAAAGATCATTTATAGTCACTCATTCCTAGAAAAGCCTTATTACTCGGTTTAAATGCCTTTATAATCCCATTATTGAATTTATTTTGAATTGTTTTTATATTTTTTGATTAAAACAGATTGTAATTGATTGTTTGCCTCGGGAAATATGGAGCGAAAGCCATCCATTGTCAAGAAAAGATCATTTATAGCCAGTCATGCCTAGAAAAGCCTTATTACTCGGTTTAAATGCCTTTATAATCCCATTATTGATTTTATTTTGAATTTTTTTTACATTTTTTGATTAAAACATATTGTAATTGATTGTTTGCCTCGGGAAATATTGAGCGAAAGCCATCCATTGTCAAGAAAAGATCATTTATAGCCACTCATGCCTAGAAAAGCCTTATTACTCGGTTTAAATGCCTTTATAATCCCATTATTGAATGTATTTTGAATTGTTTTTACATTTTTTGATTAAAACAGATTGTAATTGATTGTTTGCCTCGGGAAACATGGAGCGAAAACCATCCATTGTCAAGAAAAGATCATTTATAGTCACTCATGCCTAGAAAAGCCTTATTACTCGGTTTAAATGCCTTTATAATCCCATTATTGAATTTACTTTGAATTGTTTTTACATTTTTTGATTAAAACAGATTGTAATTGATTGTTTGCCTCGGGAAATATGGAGCGAAAGCCATCCATTGTCAAGAAAAGATCATTTATAGCCACTCATGCCTGGAAAAGCCTTATTACTCGGTTTAAATGCCTTTATAATTCCATTATTGAATTTATTTTGAATTTTTTTTACATTTTTTGATTAAAACAGATTGTAATTGATTGTTTGCCTCGGGAAACATGAAGCGAAAGCCATCCATTGTCAAGAAAAGATCATTTATAGTCACTCATTCCTAGAAAAGCCTTATTACTCGGTTTAAATGCCTTTATAATCCCATTATTGATTTTATTTTGAATTTTTTTTACATTTTTTGATTAAAACATATTGTAATTGATTGTTTGCCTCGGGAAATATTGAGCGAAAGCCATCCATTGTCAAGAAAAGATCATTTATAGTCACACATGCCTAGAAAAGCCTTATTACTCGGTTTAAATGCCCTTATAATCCCATTATTGAATTTATTTTGAATTGTTTTTACATTTTTTGATTAAAACATATTGTAATTGATTGTTTGCCTCGGGAAACATGGAGCGAAAGCCATCCATTGTCAAGAAAAGATCATTTATAGTCACTCGTTTCTAGAAAAGCCTTATTACTCGGTTTAAAGGCCTTTATAATCCCATTATTGATTTTATTTTGAATTTTTTTTACATTTTTTGATTAAAACATATTGTAAATGATTGTTTGCCTCGGGAAATATTGAGCGAAAGCCATCCATTGTCAAGAAAATATCATTTATAGCCACTCATGCCTAGAAAAGCCTTATTACTCGGTTTAAATGCCTTTATAATCCCATTATTGAATGTATTTTGAATTGTTTTTACATTTTTTGATTAAAACAGATTGTAATTGATTGTTTGCCTCGGGAAACATGGAGCGAAAACCATCCATTGTCAAGAAAAGATCATTTATAGTCACTCATGCCTAGAAAAGCCTTATTACTCGGTTTAAATGCCTTTATAATCCCATTATTGAATTTATTTTGAATTGTTTTTACATTTTTTGATTAAAACAGATTGTAATTGATTGTTTGCCTCGGGAAATATGGAGCGAAAGCCATCCATTGTCAAGAAAAGATCATTTATAGCCACTCATGCCTAGAAAAGCCTTATTACTCGGTTTAAATGCCTTTATAATCCCATTATTGAATGTATTTTGAATTGTTTTTACATTTTTTGATTAAAACAGAATGTAATTGATTGTTTGCCTCGAGAAACATGGAGCGAAATCCATCCATTGTCAAGAAAAGATCATTTATAGTCACTCTTGCCTAGAAAAGCCTTATTACTCGGTTTAAATGCCCTTATAATCCCATTATTGAATTTATTTTGAATTGTTTTTACATTTTTTGATTAAAACATATTGTAATTGATTGTTTGCATCGGGAAACATGAAGCGAAAGCCATCCATTGTCAAGAAAAGATCATTTATAGTCACTCATTCCTAGAAAAGCCTTATTACTCGGTTTAAATGCCTTTATAATCCCATTATTGATTTTATTTTGAATTTTTTTTACATTTTTTGATTAAAACATATTGTAATTGATTGTTTGCCTCGGGAAATATTGAGCGAAAGCCATCCATTGTCAAGAAAAGATCATTTATAGTCACACATGCCTAGAAAAGCCTTATTACTCGGTTTAAATGCCCTTATAATCCCATTATTGAATTTATTTTGAATTGTTTTTACATTTTTTGATTAAAACATATTGTAATTGATTGTTTGCCTCGGGAAACATGGAGCGAAAGCCATCCATTGTCAAGAAAAGATCATTTATAGTCACTCGTTTCTAGAAAAGCCTTATTACTCGGTTTAAAGGCCTTTATAATCCCATTATTGATTTTATTTTGAATTTTTTTTACATTTTTTGATTAAAACATATTGTAAATGATTGTTTGCCTCGGGAAATATTGAGCGAAAGCCATCCATTGTCAAGAAAATATCATTTATAGCCACTCATGCCTAGAAAAGCCTTATTACTCGGTTTAAATGCCTTTATAATCCCATTATTGATTTTATTTTGAATTTTTTTTACATTTTTTGATTAAAACATATTGTAATTGATTGTTTGCCTTGGGAAACATGGAGCGAAAACCATCCATTGTCAAGAAAAGATCATTTATAGTCACTCATGCCTAGAAAAGCCTTATTACTCGGTTTAAATGCCTTTATAATCCCATTATTGAATTTATTTTGAATTGTTTTTACATTTTTTGATTAAAACAGATTGTAATTGATTGTTTGCCTCGGGAAACATGGAGCGAAAGCCATCCATTGTCAAGAAAAGATCATTTATAGTCACTCATTCCTAGAAAAGCCTTATTACTCGGTTTAAAGGCCTTTATAATCCCATTATTGATTTTATTTTGAATTTTTTTTACATTTTTTGATTAAAACATATTGTAAATGATTGTTTGCCTCGGGAAATATTGAGCGAAAGCCATCCATTGTCAAGAAAATATCATTTATAGCCACTCATGCCTAGAAAAGCCTTATTACTCGGTTTAAATGCCTTTATAATCCCATTATTGAATGTATTTTGAATTGTTTTTACATTTTTTGATTAAAACAGATTGTAATTGATTGTTTGCCTCGGGAAACAAGGAGCGAAAACAATCCATTGTCAAGAAAAGATCATTTATAGTCACTCATGCCTAGAAAAGCCTTATTACTCGGTTTAAAGGCCTTTATAATCCCATTATTGAATTTTTTTTGAATTGTTTTTACATTTTTTGATTAAAACATATTGTAATTGATTGTTTGCCTCGGGAAATATGGAGCGAAAGCCATCCATTGTCAAGAAAAGATCATTTATAGCCACTCATGCCTAGAAAAGCCTTATTACTCGGTTTAAATGCCTTTATAATCCCATTATTGAATTTATTTTGAATTTTTTTTACATTTTTTGATTAAAATATATTGTAATTGATTGTTTGCCTCGGGAAACTTTGAGCGAAAGCCACCCATTGTCAAGAAAAGTTCATTTATAGTCACTTATGCCTAGCAAAGCCTTATTATTCGGTTTAAATGCCTTTATAATCCCATTATTGAATTTATTTTGAATTCTTTTTACATTTTTTCATTAAAACAGATTCTAATTGATTGTTTGCCTCGGGAAACTTGGAGCGAAAGCCCTCCATTGTCAAGAAAAGATCATTTATAGTCACTCATGCTGAGAAAAGCCTTATTACTCGGTTTAAATGCTTTTATAATCCCATTATTGAATTTATTTTGAATTGTTTTTACATTTTTTGATTAAAACAGATTGTAATTGATTGTTTGCCTCGGGAAACATGGAGCGAAAGCCATCCATTGTCAAGAAAAGATCATTTATAGTCACTCATGCCTAGAAAAGCCTTATTACTCGGTTTAAATGCCCTTATAATCCCATTATAGAATTTATTTTGAATTGTTTTTACATTTTTTGATTAAAACATATTGTAATTGATTGTTTGCCTCGGGAAACATGGAGCGAAAGCCATCCATTGTCAAGAAAAGATCATTTATAGTCACTCATTCCTAGAAAAGCCTTATTACTCGGTTTAAAGGCCTTTATAATCCCATTATTGATTTTATTTTGAATTTTTTTTACATTTTTTGATTAAAACATATTGTAAATGATTGTTTGCCTCGGGAAATATTGAGCGAAAGCCATCCATTGTCAAGAAAATATCATTTATAGCCACTCATGCCTAGAAAAGCCTTATTACTCGGTTTAAATGCCTTTATATTCCCATTATTGAATGTATTTTGAATTGTTTTTACATTTTTTGATTAAAACAGATTGTAATTGATTGTTTGCCTCGGGAAACATGGAGCGAAAGCCATCCATTGTCAAGAAAAGATCATTTATAGTCACTCATTCCTAGAAAAGCCTTATTACTCGGTTTAAATGCCTTTATAATCCCATTATTGATTTTATTTTGAATTTTTTTTACATTTTTTGATTAAAACATATTGTAAATGATTGTTTGCCTTGGGAAATATTGAGCGAAAGCCATCCATTGTCAAGAAAATATCATTTATAGCCACTCATGCCTAGAAAAGCCTTATTACTCGGTTTAAATGCCTTTATAATCCCATTATTGAATGTATTTTGAATTGTTTTTACATTTTTTGATTAAAACAGATTGTAATTGATTGTTTGCCTCGGGAAACATGGAGCGAAAACCATCCATTGTCAAGAAAAGATCATTTATAGTCACTCATGCCTAGAAAAGCCTTATTACTCGGTTTAAATGCCTTTATAATCCCATTATTGAATTTATTTTGAATTGTTTTTACATTTTTTGATTAAAACAGATTGTAATTGATTGTTTGCCTCGGGAAATATGGAGCGAAAGCCATCCATTGTCAAGAAAAGATCATTTATAGCCACTCATGCCTAGAAAAGCCTTATTACTCGGTTTAAATGCCTTTATAATCCCATTATTGATTTTATTTTGAATTTTTTTTACATTTTTTGATTAAAACATATTGTAATTGATTGTTTACCTCGGGAAATATTGAGCGAAAGCCATCCATTGTCAAGAAAAGATCATTTATAGCCACTCATGCCTAGGAAAGCCTTATTACTCGGTTTAAATGCCTTTATAATCCCATTATTGAATGTAATTTGAATTGTTTTTACATTTTTTGATTAAAACAGGTTGTAATTGATTGTTTGCCTCGGGAAACATGGAGCGAAAACCATCCATTGTCAAGAAAAGATCATTTATAGTCACTCATGCCTAGAAAAGCCTTATTACTCGGTTTAAATGCCTTTATAATCCCATTATTGAATTTACTTTGAATTGTTTTTACATTTTTTGATTAAAACAGATTGTAATTGATTGTTTGCCTCGGGAAATATGGAGCGAAAGCCATCCATTGTCAAGAAAAGATCATTTATAGCCACTCATGCCTGGAAAAGCCTTATTACTCGGTTTAAATGCCTTTATAATTCCATTATTGAATTTATTTTGAATTTTTTTTACATTTTTTGATTAAAACAGATTGTAATTGATTGTTTGCCTCGGGAAACATGAAGCGAAAGCCATCCATTGTCAAGAAAAGATCATTTATAGTCACTCATCCCTAGAAAAGCCTTATTACTCGGTTTAAATGCCTTTATAATCCCATTATTGAATTTATTTTGAATTTTTTTTACATTTTTTGATTAAAATATATTGTAATTGATTGTTTGCCTCGGGAAACTTTGAGCGAAAGCCACCCATTGTCAAGAAAAGTTCATTTATAGTCACTTATGCCTAGCAAAGCCTTATTATTCGGTTTAAATGCCTTTATAATCCCATTATTGAATTTATTTTGAATTCTTTTTACATTTTTTCATTAAAACAGATTCTAATTGATTGTTTGCCTCGGGAAACTTGGAGCGAAAGCCCTCCATTGTCAAGAAAAGATCATTTATAGTCACTCATGCTGAGAAAAGCCTTATTACTCGGTTTAAATGCTTTTATAATCCCATTATTGAATTTATTTTGAATTGTTTTTACATTTTTTGATTAAAACAGATTGTAATTGATTGTTTGCCTCGGGAAACATGGAGCGAAAGCCATCCATTGTCAAGAAAAGATCATTTATAGTCACTCATGCCTAGAAAAGCCTTATTACTCGGTTTAAATGCCCTTATAATCCCATTATTGAATTTATTTTGAATTGTTTTTACATTTTTTGATTAAAACATATTGTAAATGATTGTTTGCCTCGGGAAATATTGAGCGAAAGCCATCCATTGTCAAGAAAATATCATTTATAGCCACTCATGCCTAGAAAAGCCTTATTACTCGGTTTAAATGCCTTTATAATCCCATTATTGAATGTATTTTGAATTGTTTTTACATTTTTTGATTAAAACAGATTGTAATTGATTGTTTGCCTCGGGAAACAAGGAGCGAAAACAATCCATTGTCAAGAAAAGATCATTTATAGTCACTCATGCCTAGAAAAGCCTTATTACTCGGTTTAAAGGCCTTTATAATCCCATTATTGAATTTTTTTTGAATTGTTTTTACATTTTTTGATTAAAACATATTGTAATTGATTGTTTGCCTCGGGAAATATGGAGCGAAAGCCATCCATTGTCAAGAAAAGATCATTTATAGCCACTCATGCCTAGAAAAGCCTTATTACTCGGTTTAAATGCCTTTATAATCCCATTATTGAATTTATTTTGAATTTTTTTTACATTTTTTGATTAAAATATATTGTAATTGATTGTTTGCCTCGGGAAACTTTGAGCGAAAGCCACCCATTGTCAAGAAAAGTTCATTTATAGTCACTTATGCCTAGCAAAGCCTTATTATTCGGTTTAAATGCCTTTATAATCCCATTATTGAATTTATTTTGAATTCTTTTTACATTTTTTCATTAAAACAGATTCTAATTGATTGTTTGCCTCGGGAAACTTGGAGCGAAAGCCCTCCATTGTCAAGAAAAGATCATTTATAGTCACTCATGCTGAGAAAAGCCTTATTACTCGGTTTAAATGCTTTTATAATCCCATTATTGAATTTATTTTGAATTGTTTTTACATTTTTTGATTAAAACAGATTGTAATTGATTGTTTGCCTCGGGAAACATGGAGCGAAAGCCATCCATTGTCAAGAAAAGATCATTTATAGTCACTCATGCCTAGAAAAGCCTTATTACTCGGTTTAAATGCCCTTATAATCCCATTATTGAATTTATTTTGAATTGTTTTTACATTTTTTGATTAAAACATATTGTAATTGATTGTTTGCCTCGGGAAACATGGAGCGAAAGCCATCCATTGTCAAGAAAAGATCATTTATAGTCACTCATTCCTAGAAAAGCCTTATTACTCGGTTTAAAGGCCTTTATAATCCCATTATTGATTTTATTTTGAATTTTTTTTACATTTTTTGATTAAAACATATTGTAAATGATTGTTTGCCTCGGGAAATATTGAGCGAAAGCCATCCATTGTCAAGAAAATATCATTTATAGCCACTCATGCCTAGAAAAGCCTTATTACTCGGTTTAAATGCCTTTATAATCCCATTATTGAATGTATTTTGAATTGTTTTTACATTTTTTGATTAAAACAGATTGTAATTGATTGTTTGCCTCGGGAAACATGGAGCGAAAGCCATCCATTGTCAAGAAAAGATCATTTATAGTCACTCATTCCTAGAAAAGCCTTATTACTCGGTTTAAATGCCTTTATAATCCCATTATTGATTTTATTTTGAATTTTTTTTACATTTTTTGATTAAAACATATTGTAAATGATTGTTTGCCTCGGGAAATATTGAGCGAAAGCCATCCATTGTCAAGAAAATATCATTTATAGCCACTCATGCCTAGAAAAGCCTTATTACTCGGTTTAAATGCCTTTATAATCCCATTATTGAATGTATTTTGAATTGTTTTTACATTTTTTGATTAAAACAGATTGTAATTGATTGTTTGCCTCGGGAAACATGGAGCGAAAACCATCCATTGTCAAGAAAAGATCATTTATAGTCACTCATGCCTAGAAAAGCCTTATTACTCGGTTTAAATGCCTTTATAATCCCATTATTGAATTTATTTTGAATTGTTTTTACATTTTTTGATTAAAACAGATTGTAATTGATTGTTTGCCTCGGGAAATATGGAGCGAAAGCCATCCATTGTCAAGAAAAGATCATTTATAGCCACTCATGCCTAGAAAAGCCTTATTACTCGGTTTAAATGCCTTTATAATCCCATTATTGATTTTATTTTGAATTTTTTTTACATTTTTTGATTAAAACATATTGTAATTGATTGTTTGCCTCGGGAAATATTGAGCGAAAGCCATCCATTGTCAAGAAAAGATCATTTATAGCCACTCATGCCTAGAAAAGCCTTATTACTCGGTTTAAATGCCTTTATAATCCCATTATTGAATGTAATTTGAATTGTTTTTACATTTTTTGATTAAAACAGGTTGTAATTGATTGTTTGCCTCGGGAAACATGGAGCGAAAACCATCCATTGTCAAGAAAAGATCATTTATAGTCACTCATGCCTAGAAAAGCCTTATTACTCGGTTTAAATGCCTTTATAATCCCATTATTGAATTTACTTTGAATTGTTTTTACATTTTTTGATTAAAACAGATTGTAATTGATTGTTTGCCTCGGGAAATATGGAGCGAAAGCCATCCATTGTCAAGAAAAGATCATTTATAGCCACTCATGCCTGGAAAAGCCTTATTACTCGGTTTAAATGCCTTTATAATTCCATTATTGAATTTATTTTGAATTTTTTTTACATTTTTTGATTAAAACAGATTGTAATTGATTGTTTGCCTCGGGAAACATGAAGCGAAAGCCATCCATTGTCAAGAAAAGATCATTTATAGTCACTCATTCCTAGAAAAGCCTTATTACTCGGTTTAAATGCCTTTATAATCCCATTATTGATTTTATTTTGAATTTTTTTTACATTTTTTGATTAAAACATATTGTAAATGATTGTTTGCCTCGGGAAATATTGAGCGAAAGCCATCCATTGTCAAGAAAATATCATTTATAGCCACTCATGCCTAGAAAAGCCTTATTACTCGGTTTAAATGCCTTTATAATCCCATTATTGAATGTATTTTGAATTGTTTTTACATTTTTTGATTAAAACAGATTGTAATTGATTGTTTGCCTCGGGAAACATGGAGCGAAAACCATCCATTGTCAAGAAAAGATCATTTATAGTCACTCATGCCTAGAAAAGCCTTATTACTCGGTTTAAATGCCTTTATAATCCCATTATTGAATTTATTTTGAATTGTTTTTACATTTTTTGATTAAAACAGATTGTAATTGATTGTTTGCCTCGGGAAATATGGAGCGAAAGCCATCCATTGTCAAGAAAAGATCATTTATAGCCACTCATGCCTAGAAAAGCCTTATTACTCGGTTTAAATGCCTTTATAATCCCATTATTGATTTTATTTTGAATTTTTTTTACATTTTTTGATTAAAACATATTGTAATTGATTGTTTGCCTCGGGAAATATTGAGCGAAAGCCATCCATTGTCAAGAAAAGATCATTTATAGCCACTCATGCCTAGAAAAGCCTTATTACTCGGTTTAAATGCCTTTATAATCCCATTATTGAATGTAATTTGAATTGTTTTTACATTTTTTGATTAAAACAGGTTGTAATTGATTGTTTGCCTCGGGAAACATGGAGCGAAAACCATCCATTGTCAAGAAAAGATCATTTATAGTCACTCATGCCTAGAAAAGCCTTATTACTCGGTTTAAATGCCTTTATAATCCCATTATTGAATTTACTTTGAATTGTTTTTACATTTTTTGATTAAAACAGATTGTAATTGATTGTTTGCCTCGGGAAATATGGAGCGAAAGCCATCCATTGTCAAGAAAAGATCATTTATAGCCACTCATGCCTGGAAAAGCCTTATTACTCGGTTTAAATGCCTTTATAATTCCATTATTGAATTTATTTTGAATTTTTTTTACATTTTTTGATTAAAACAGATTGTAATTGATTGTTTGCCTCGGGAAACATGAAGCGAAAGCCATCCATTGTCAAGAAAAGATCATTTATAGTCACTCATTCCTAGAAAAGCCTTATTACTCGGTTTAAATGCCTTTATAATCCCATTATTGATTTTATTTTGAATTTTTTTTACATTTTTTGATTAAAACATATTGTAATTGATTGTTTGCCTCGGGAAATATTGAGCGAAAGCCATCCATTGTCAAGAAAAGATCATTTATAGTCACACATGCCTAGAAAAGCCTTATTACTCGGTTTAAATGCCCTTATAATCCCATTATTGAATTTATTTTGAATTGTTTTTACATTTTTTGATTAAAACAGATTGTAATTGATTGTTTGCCTCGGGAAACATGGAGCGAAAACCATCCATTGTCAAGAAAAGATCATTTATAGTCACTCATTCCTAGAAAAGCCTTATTACTCGGTTTAAATGCCTTTATAATCCCATTATTGAATTTATTTTGAATTGTTTTTACATTTTTTGATTAAAACAGATTGTAATTGATTGTTTGCCTCGGGAAATATGGAGCGAAAGCCATCCATTGTCAAGAAAAGATCATTTATAGCCAGTCATGCCTAGAAAAGCCTTATTACTCGGTTTAAATGCCTTTATAATCCCATTATTGATTTTATTTTGAATTTTTTTTACATTTTTTGATTAAAACATATTGTAATTGATTGTTTGCCTCGGGAAATATTGAGCGAAAGCCATCCATTGTCAAGAAAAGATCATTTATAGCCACTCATGCCTAGAAAAGCCTTATTACTCGGTTTAAATGCCTTTATAATCCCATTATTGAATGTATTTTGAATTGTTTTTACATTTTTTGATTAAAACAGATTGTAATTGATTGTTTGCCTCGGGAAACATGGAGCGAAAACCATCCATTGTCAAGAAAAGATCATTTATAGTCACTCATGCCTAGAAAAGCCTTATTACTCGGTTTAAATGCCTTTATAATCCCATTATTGAATTTACTTTGAATTGTTTTTACATTTTTTCATTAAAACAGATTGTAATTGATTGTTTGCCTCGGGAAATATGGAGCGAAAGCCATCCATTGTCAAGAAAAGATCATTTATAGCCACTCATGCCTGGAAAAGCCTTATTACTCGGTTTAAATGCCTTTATAATTCCATTATTGAATTTATTTTGAATTTTTTTTACATTTTTTGATTAAAACAGATTGTAATTGATTGTTTGCCTCGGGAAACATGAAGCGAAAGCCATCCATTGTCAAGAAAAGATCATTTATAGTCACTCATTCCTAGAAAAGCCTTATTACTCGGTTTAAATGCCTTTATAATCCCATTATTGATTTTATTTTGAATTTTTTTAACATTTTTTGGTTAAAACATATTGTAATTGATTGTTTGCCTCGGGAAATATTGAGAAAAAGCCATCCATTGTCAAGAAAAGATCATTTATAGTCACACATGCCTAGAAAAGCCTTATTACTCGGTTTAAATGCCCTTATAATCCCATTATTGAATTTATTTTGAATTGTTTTTACATTTTTTGATTAAAACATATTGTAATTGATTGGTTGCCTCGGGAAACATGGAGCGAAAGCCATCCATTGTCAAGAAAAGATCATTTATAGTCACTCATTCCTAGAAAAGCCTTATTACTCGGTTTAAATGCCTTTATAATCCCATTATTGATTTTATTTTGAATTTTTTTTACATTTTTTGATTAAAACATATTGTAATTGATTGTTTGCCTCGGGAAATATTGAGCGAAAGCCATCCATTGTCAAGAAAAGATCATTTATAGCCACTCATGCCTAGAAAAGCCTTATTACTCGGTTTAAATGCCTTTATAATCCCATTATTGAATGTATTTTGAATTGTTTTTACATTTTTTGATTAAAACAGATTGTAATTGATTGTTTGCCTCGGGAAACAAGGAGCGAAAACAATCCATTGTCAAGAAAAGATCATTTATAGTCACTCATGCCTAGAAAAGCCTTATTACTCGGTTTAAAGGCCTTTATAATCCCATTATTGAATTTTTTTTGAATTGTTTTTACATTTTTTGATTAAAACATATTGTAATTGATTGTTTGCCTCGGGAAATATGGAGCGAAAGCCATCCATTGTCAAGAAAAGATCATTTATAGCCACTCATGCCTAGAAAAGCCTTATTACTCGGTTTAAATGCCTTTATAATCCCATTATTGAATTTATTTTGAATTTTTTTTACATTTTTTGATTAAAATATATTGTAATTGATTGTTTGCCTCGGGAAACTTTGAGCGAAAGCCACCCATTGTCAAGAAAAGTTCATTTATAGTCACTTATGCCTAGCAAAGCCTTATTATTCGGTTTAAATGCCTTTATAATCCCATTATTGAATTTATTTTGAATTCTTTTTACATTTTTTCATTAAAACAGATTCTAATTGATTGTTTGCCTCGGGAAACTTGGAGCGAAAGCCCTCCATTGTCAAGAAAAGATCATTTATAGTCACTCATGCTGAGAAAAGCCTTATTACTCGGTTTAAATGCTTTTATAATCCCATTATTGAATTTATTTTGAATTGTTTTTACATTTTTTGATTAAAACAGATTGTAATTGATTGTTTGCCTCGGGAAACATGGAGCGAAAGCCATCCATTGTCAAGAAAAGATCATTTATAGTCACTCATGCCTAGAAAAGCCTTATTACTCGGTTTAAATGCCCTTATAATCCCATTATTGAATTTATTTTGAATTGTTTTTACATTTTTTGATTAAAACATATTGTAATTGATTGTTTGCCTCGGGAAACATGGAGCGAAAGCCATCCATTGTCAAGAAAAGATCATTTATAGTCACTCATTCCTAGAAAAGCCTTATTACTCGGTTTAAAGGCCTTTATAATCCCATTATTGATTTTATTTTGAATTTTTTTTACATTTTTTGATTAAAACATATTGTAAATGATTGTTTGCCTCGGGAAATATTGAGCGAAAGCCATCCATTGTCAAGAAAATATCATTTATAGCCACTCATGCCTAGAAAAGCCTTATTACTCGGTTTAAATGCCTTTATAATCCCATTATTGAATGTATTTTGAATTGTTTTTACATTTTTTGATTAAAACAGATTGTAATTGATTGTTTGCCTCGGGAAACATGGAGCGAAAGCCATCCATTGTCAAGAAAAGATCATTTATAGTCACTCATTCCTAGAAAAGCCTTATTACTCGGTTTAAATGCCTTTATAATCCCATTATTGATTTTATTTTGAATTTTTTTTACATTTTTTGATTAAAACATATTGTAAATGATTGTTTGCCTCGGGAAATATTGAGCGAAAGCCATCCATTGTCAAGAAAATATCATTTATAGCCACTCATGCCTAGAAAAGCCTTATTACTCGGTTTAAATGCCTTTATAATCCCATTATTGAATGTATTTTTAATTGTTTTTACATTTTTTGATTAAAACAGATTGTAATTGATTGTTTGCCTCGGGAAACATGGAGCGAAAGCCATCCATTGTCAAGAAAAGATCATTTATAGTCACTCATTCCTAGAAAAGCCTTATTACTCGGTTTAAATGCCTTTATAATCCCATTATTGATTTTATTTTGAATTTTTTTTTAATTTTTTGATTAAAACATATTGTAAATGATTGTTTGCCTTGGGAAATATTGAGCGAAAGCCATCCATTGTCAAGAAAATATCATTTATAGCCACTCATGCCTAGAAAAGCCTTATTACTCGGTTTAAATGCCTTTATAATCCCATTATTGAATGTATTTTGAATTGTTTTTACATTTTTTGATTAAAACAGATTGTAATTGATTGTTTGCCTCGGGAAACATGGAGCGAAAACCATCCATTGTCAAGAAAAGATCATTTATAGTCACTCATGCCTAGAAAAGCCTTATTACTCGGTTTAAATGCCTTTATAATCCCATTATTGAATTTATTTTGAATTGTTTTTACATTTTTTGATTAAAACAGATTGTAATTGATTGTTTGCCTCGGGAAATATGGAGCGAAAGCCATCCATTGTCAAGAAAAGATCATTTATAGCCACTCATGCCTAGAAAAGCCTTATTACTCGGTTTAAATGCCTTTATAATCCCATTATTGATTTTATTTTGAATTGTTTTTACATTTTTTGATTAAAACAGATTGTAATTGATTGTTTGCCTCGGGAAATATGGAGCGAAAGCCATCCATTGTCAAGAAAAGATCATTTATAGCCACTCATGCCTAGAAAAGCCTTATTACTCGGTTTAAATGCCTTTATAATCCCATTATTGATTTTATTTTGAATTTTTTTTACATTTTTTGATTAAAACATATTGTAATTGATTGTTTGCCTCGGGAAATATTGAGCGAAAGCCATCCATTGTCAAGAAAAGATCATTTATAGCCACTCATGCCTAGAAAAGCCTTATTACTCGGTTTAAATGCCTTTATAATCCCATTATTGATTTTATTTTGAATTTTTTTTACATTTTTTGATTAAAACATATTGTAAATGATTGTTTGCCTCGGGAAATATTGAGCGAAAGCCATCCATTGTCAAGAAAATATCATTTATAGCCACTCATGCCTAGAAAAGCCTTATTACTCGGTTTAAATGCCTTTATAATCCCATTATTGAATGTATTTTGAATTGTTTTTACATTTTTTGATTAAAACAGATTGTAATTGATTGTTTGCCTCGGGAAACATGGAGCGAAAGCCATCCATTGTCAAGAAAAGATCATTTATAGTCACTCATTCCTAGAAAAGCCTTATTACTCGGTTTAAATGCCTTTATAATCCCATTATTGATTTTATTTTGAATTTTTTTTACATTTTTTGATTAAAACATATTGTAAATGATTGTTTGCCTCGGGAAATATTGAGCGAAAGCCATCCATTGTCAAGAAAATATCATTTATAGCCACTCATGCCTAGAAAAGCCTTATTACTCGGTTTAAATGCCTTTATAATCCCATTATTGAATTTATTTTGAATTTTTTTTACATTTTTTGATTAAAATATATTGTAATTGATTGTTTGCCTCGGGAAACTTTGAGCGAAAGCCACCCATTGTCAAGAAAAGTTCATTTATAGTCACTTATGCCTAGCAAAGCCTTATTATTCGGTTTAAATGCCTTTATAATCCCATTATTGAATTTATTTTGAATTCTTTTTACATTTTTTCATTAAAACAGATTCTAATTGATTGTTTGCCTCGGGAAACTTGGAGCGAAAGCCCTCCATTGTCAAGAAAAGATCATTTATAGTCACTCATGCTGAGAAAAGCCTTATTACTCGGTTTAAATGCTTTTATAATCCCATTATTGAATTTATTTTGAATTGTTTTTACATTTTTTGATTAAAACAGATTGTAATTGATTGTTTGCCTCGGGAAACATGGAGCGAAAGCCATCCATTGTCAAGAAAAGATCATTTATAGTCACTCATGCCTAGAAAAGCCTTATTACTCGGTTTAAATGCCCTTATAATCCCATTATTGAATTTATTTTGAATTGTTTTTACATTTTTTGATTAAAACATATTGTAATTGATTGTTTGCCTCGGGAAACATGGAGCGAAAGCCATCCATTGTCAAGAAAAGATCATTTATAGTCACTCATTCCTAGAAAAGCCTTATTACTCGGTTTAAAGGCCTTTATAATCCCATTATTGATTTTATTTTGAATTTTTTTTACATTTTTTGATTAAAACATATTGTAAATGATTGTTTGCCTCGGGAAATATTGAGCGAAAGCCATCCATTGTCAAGAAAATATCATTTATAGCCACTCATGCCTAGAAAAGCCTTATTACTCGGTTTAAATGCCTTTATAATCCCATTATTGAATGTATTTTGAATTGTTTTTACATTTTTTGATTAAAACAGATTGTAATTGATTGTTTGCCTCGGGAAACATGGAGCGAAAGCCATCCATTGTCAAGAAAAGATCATTTATAGTCACTCATTCCTAGAAAAGCCTTATTACTCGGTTTAAATGCCTTTATAATCCCATTATTGATTTTATTTTGAATTTTTTTTACATTTTTTGATTAAAACATATTGTAAATGATTGTTTGCCTCGGGAAATATTGAGCGAAAGCCATCCATTGTCAAGAAAATATCATTTATAGCCACTCATGCCTAGAAAAGCCTTATTACTCGGTTTAAATGCCTTTATAATCCCATTATTGAATTTATTTTGAATTGTTTTTACATTTTTTGATTAAAACAGATTGTAATTGATTGTTTGCCTCGGGAAACATGGAGCGAAAGCCATCCATTGTCAAGAAAAGATCATTTATAGTCACTCATTCCTAGAAAAGCCTTATTACTCGGTTTAAATGCCTTTATAATCCCATTATTGATTTTATTTTGAATTTTTTTTACATTTTTTGATTAAAACATATTGTAAATGATTGTTTGCCTTGGGAAATATTGAGCGAAAGCCATCCATTGTCAAGAAAATATCATTTATAGCCACTCATGCCTAGAAAAGCCTTATTACTCGGTTTAAATGCCTTTATAATCCCATTATTGAATGTATTTTGAATTGTTTTTACATTTTTTGATTAAAACAGATTGTAATTGATTGTTTGCCTCGGGAAACATGGAGCGAAAACCATCCATTGTCAAGAAAAGATCATTTATAGTCACTCATGCCTAGAAAAGCCTTATTACTCGGTTTAAATGCCTTTATAATCCCATTATTGAATTTATTTTGAATTGTTTTTACATTTTTTGATTAAAACAGATTGTAATTGATTGTTTGCCTCGGGAAATATGGAGCGAAAGCCATCCATTGTCAAGAAAAGATCATTTATAGCCACTCATGCCTAGAAAAGCCTTATTACTCGGTTTAAATGCCTTTATAATCCCATTATTGATTTTATTTTGAATTTTTTTTACATTTTTTGATTAAAACATATTGTAATTGATTGTTTGCCTCGGGAAATATTGAGCGAAAGCCATCCATTGTCAAGAAAAGATCATTTATAGCCACTCATGCCTAGAAAAGCCTTATTACTCGGTTTAAATGCCTTTATAATCCCATTATTGAATGTAATTTGAATTGTTTTTACATTTTTTGATTAAAACAGGTTGTAATTGATTGTTTGCCTCGGGAAACATGGAGCGAAAACCATCCATTGTCAAGAAAAGATCATTTATAGTCACTCATGCCTAGAAAAGCCTTATTACTCGGTTTAAATGCCTTTATAATCCCATTATTGAATTTACTTTGAATTGTTTTTACATTTTTTGATTAAAACAGATTGTAATTGATTGTTTGCCTCGGGAAATATGGAGCGAAAGCCATCCATTGTCAAGAAAAGATCATTTATAGCCACTCATGCCTGGAAAAGCCTTATTACTCGGTTTAAATGCCTTTATAATTCCATTATTGAATTTATTTTGAATTTTTTTTACATTTTTTGATTAAAACAGATTGTAATTGATTGTTTGCCTCGGGAAACATGAAGCGAAAGCCATCCATTGTCAAGAAAAGATCATTTATAGTCACTCATCCCTAGAAAAGCCTTATTACTCGGTTTAAATGCCTTTATAATCCCATTATTGAATTTATTTTGAATTTTTTTTACATTTTTTGATTAAAATATATTGTAATTGATTGTTTGCCTCGGGAAACTTTGAGCGAAAGCCACCCATTGTCAAGAAAAGTTCATTTATAGTCACTTATGCCTAGCAAAGCCTTATTATTCGGTTTAAATGCCTTTATAATCCCATTATTGAATTTATTTTGAATTCTTTTTACATTTTTTCATTAAAACAGATTCTAATTGATTGTTTGCCTCGGGAAACTTGGAGCGAAAGCCCTCCATTGTCAAGAAAAGATCATTTATAGTCACTCATGCTGAGAAAAGCCTTATTACTCGGTTTAAATGCTTTTATAATCCCATTATTGAATTTATTTTGAATTGTTTTTACATTTTTTGATTAAAACAGATTGTAATTGATTGTTTGCCTCGGGAAACATGGAGCGAAAGCCATCCATTGTCAAGAAAAGATCATTTATAGTCACTCATGCCTAGAAAAGCCTTATTACTCGGTTTAAATGCCCTTATAATCCCATTATTGAATTTATTTTGAATTGTTTTTACATTTTTTGATTAAAACATATTGTAAATGATTGTTTGCCTCGGGAAATATTGAGCGAAAGCCATCCATTGTCAAGAAAATATCATTTATAGCCACTCATGCCTAGAAAAGCCTTATTACTCGGTTTAAATGCCTTTATAATCCCATTATTGAATGTATTTTGAATTGTTTTTACATTTTTTGATTAAAACAGATTGTAATTGATTGTTTGCCTCGGGAAACAAGGAGCGAAAACCATCCATTGTCAAGAAAAGATCATTTATAGTCACTCATGCCTAGAAAAGCCTTATTACTCGGTTTAAAGGCCTTTATAATCCCATTATTGAATTTTTTTTGAATTGTTTTTACATTTTTTGATTAAAACATATTGTAATTGATTGTTTGCCTCGGGAAATATGGAGCGAAAGCCATCCATTGTCAAGAAAAGATCATTTATAGCCACTCATGCCTAGAAAAGCCTTATTACTCGGTTTAAATGCCTTTATAATCCCATTATTGAATTTATTTTGAATTTTTTTTACATTTTTTGATTAAAATATATTGTAATTGATTGTTTGCCTCGGGAAACTTTGAGCGAAAGCCACCCATTGTCAAGAAAAGTTCATTTATAGTCACTTATGCCTAGCAAAGCCTTATTATTCGGTTTAAATGCCTTTATAATCCCATTATTGAATTTATTTTGAATTCTTTTTACATTTTTTCATTAAAACAGATTCTAATTGATTGTTTGCCTCGGGAAACTTGGAGCGAAAGCCCTCCATTGTCAAGAAAAGATCATTTATAGTCACTCATGCTGAGAAAAGCCTTATTACTCGGTTTAAATGCTTTTATAATCCCATTATTGAATTTATTTTGAATTGTTTTTACATTTTTTGATTAAAACAGATTGTAATTGATTGTTTGCCTCGGGAAACATGGAGCGAAAGCCATCCATTGTCAAGAAAAGATCATTTATAGTCACTCATGCCTAGAAAAGCCTTATTACTCGGTTTAAATGCCCTTATAATCCCATTATTGAATTTATTTTGAATTGTTTTTACATTTTTTGATTAAAACATATTGTAATTGATTGTTTGCCTCGGGAAACATGGAGCGAAAGCCATCCATTGTCAAGAAAAGATCATTTATAGTCACTCATTCCTAGAAAAGCCTTATTACTCGGTTTAAAGGCCTTTATAATCCCATTATTGATTTTATTTTGAATTTTTTTTACATTTTTTGATTAAAACATATTGTAAATGATTGTTTGCCTCGGGAAATATTGAGCGAAAGCCATCCATTGTCAAGAAAATATCATTTATAGCCACTCATGCCTAGAAAAGCCTTATTACTCGGTTTAAATGCCTTTATAATCCCATTATTGAATGTATTTTGAATTGTTTTTACATTTTTTGATTAAAACAGATTGTAATTGATTGTTTGCCTCGGGAAACATGGAGCGAAAGCCATCCATTGTCAAGAAAAGATCATTTATAGTCACTCATTCCTAGAAAAGCCTTATTACTCGGTTTAAATGCCTTTATAATCCCATTATTGATTTTATTTTGAATTTTTTTTACATTTTTTGATTAAAACATATTGTAAATGATTGTTTGCCTCGGGAAATATTGAGCGAAAGCCATCCATTGTCAAGAAAATATCATTTATAGCCACTCATGCCTAGAAAAGCCTTATTACTCGGTTTAAATGCCTTTATAATCCCATTATTGAATGTATTTTGAATTGTTTTTACATTTTTTGATTAAAACAGATTGTAATTGATTGTTTGCCTCGGGAAACATGGAGCGAAAACCATCCATTGTCAAGAAAAGATCATTTATAGTCACTCATGCCTAGAAAAGCCTTATTACTCGGTTTAAATGCCTTTATAATCCCATTATTGAATTTATTTTGAATTGTTTTTACATTTTTTGATTAAAACATATTGTAATTGATTGTTTGCCTCGGGAAATATGGAGCGAAAGCCATCGATTGTCAAGAAAAGATCATTTATAGCCACTCATGCCTAGAAAAGCCTTATTACTCGGTTTAAATGCCTTTATAATCCCATTATTGATTTTATTTTGAATTTTTTTTACATTTTTTGATTAAAACATATTCTAATTGATTGTTTGCCTCGGGAAATTTTGAGCGAAACCCCTCCATTGTCAAGAAAAGATCATTTATAGTCACTCATGCCGAGAAAAGAATTATTACTCGGTTTAAATGCTTTTATAATCCCATTATTGAATTTATTTTGAATTGTTTTTACATTTTTTGATTAAAACAGATTGTAATTGATTGTTTGCCTCGGGAAATATGGAGCGAAAGCCATCCATTGTCAAGAAAAGATCATTTATAGCCACTCATGCCTAGAAAAGCCTTATTACTCGGTTTAAATGCCTTTATAATCCCATTGTTGAATGTATTTTAAATTGTTTTTACATTTTTTGATTAAAACAGATTGTAATTGATTGTTTGCCTCGAGAAAATTGGAGCGAAAACCATCCATTGTCAAGAAAAGATCATTTATACTCACTCTTGCCTAGAAAAGCCTTATTACTCGGTTTAAATGCCCTTATAATCCCATTATTGATTTTATTTTGAATTGTTTTTACATTTTTTGATTAAAACATATTGTAATTGATTGTTTGCCTCGGGAAACATGGAGCGAAAGCCATCCATTGTCAAGAAAAGATCATTTATAGTCACTCATTCCTAGAAAAGCCTTATTACTCGGTTTAAATGCCTTTATAATCCCATTATTGATTTTATTTTGATTTTTTTTTACATTTTTTGAGTAAAACATATTGTAATTGATTGTTTGCCTCGGGAAATATTGAGCGAAAGCCATCCATTGTCAAGAAAAGATCATTTATAGCCACTCATGCCTAGAAAAGCCTTATTACTCGGTTTAAATGCCTTTATAATCCCATTATTGAATGTATTTTGAATTGTTTTTACATTTTTTGATTAAAACAGATTGTAATTGATTGTTTGCCTCGGGAAACGTGGAGCGAAAACCA
Source organism: Theobroma cacao (assembly GCF_053813885.1). Lineage (NCBI taxonomy): Eukaryota > Viridiplantae > Streptophyta > Magnoliopsida > Malvales > Malvaceae > Theobroma > Theobroma cacao. Next base: position 25,631,711 of record NC_142645.1, on the reverse strand, counting down.
TCCATTGTCAAGAAAAGATCATTTATAGTCACTCATGCCTAGAAAAGCCTTATTACTCGGCTTAAATGCCTTTATAATCCCATTATTGAATTTATTTTGAATTGTTTTTACATTTTTTGATTAAAACAGATTGTAATTGATTGTTTGCCTCGGGAAATATGGAGCGAAAGCCATCCATTGTCAAGAAAAGATCATTTATAGCCACTCATGCCTAGAAAAGCCTTATTACTCGGTTTAAATGCCTTTATAATCCCATTGTTGAATGTATTTTAAATTGTTTTTACATTTTTTGATTAAAACAGATTGTAATTGATTGTTTGCCTCGAGAAAATTGGAGCGAAAACCATCCATTGTCAAGAAAAGATCATTTATAGTCACTCTTGCCTAGAAAAGCCTTATTACTCGGTTTAAATGCCCTTATAATCCCATTATTGAATTTATTTTGAATTGTTTTTACATTTTTTGATTAAAACATATTGTAATTGATTGTTTACCTCGGGAAACATGGAGCGAAAGCCATCCATTGTCAAGAAAAGATCATTTATAGTCACTCATTCCTAGAAAAGCCTTATTACTCGGTTTAAATGCCTTTATAATCCCATTATTGATTTTATTTTGAATTCTTTTTACATTTTTTGATTAAAACATATTGTAATTGATTGTTTGCCTCGGGAAATATTGAGCGAAAGCCATCCATTGTCAAGAAAAGATCATTTATAGCCACTCATGCCTAGAAAAGCCTTATTACTCGGTTTAAATGCCTTTATAATCCCATTATTGAATGTATTTTGAATTGTTTTTACATTTTTTGATTAAAACAGATTGTAATTGATTGTTTGCCTTGGGAAACGTGGAGCGAAAACCATCCATTGTCAAGAAAAGATCATTTATAGTCACTCATGCCTAGAAAAGCCTTATTACTCGGTTTAAATGCCTTTATAATCCCATTATTGAATGTATTTTGAATTGTTTTTACATTTTTTGATTAAAACAGATTGTAATTGATTGTTTGCCTCGGGAAACATGGAGCGAAAACCATCCATTGTCAAGAAAAGATCATTTATAGTCACTCATGCCTAGAAAAGCCTTATTACTCGGTTTAAATGCTTTTATAATCCCATTATTGAATTTATTTTGAATTGTTTTTACATTTTTTGATTAAAACAGATTGTAATTGATTGTTTGCCTCGGGAAACATGGAGCGAAAACCATCCATTGTCAAGAAAAGATCATTTATAGCCACTCATGCCTAGAAAAGCCTTATGACTCGGTTTAAATGCCTTTATAATCCCATTATTGAATTTATTTTTAATTTTTTTTACATTTTTTGATTAAAACAGATTGTAATTGATTGTTTACCTCGGGAAACATGGAGCGAAAGCCATCCATAGTCAAGAAAAGTTCATATATAGTCACTTATGCCTAGCAAAGCCTTATTACTCGGTTTAAATGCCTTTATAATCCCATTATTGAATTTATTTTGAATTTTTTTTACATTTTTTGATTAAAACATATTGTAATTGATTTTTTGCCTCGGGAAACTTGGAGCGAAAGCCACCCATTGTCAAGAAAAGTTCATTTATAGTCACTTATGCCTAGCAAAGCCTTATTACTCGGTTTAAATGCCTTTATAATCCCATTATTGAATTTATTTTTAATTCTTTTTACATTTTTTCATTAAAACAGATTCTAATTGATTGTTTGCCTCGGGAAAATTGGAGCGAAAGCCCTCCATTGTCAAGAAAAGATCATTTATAGTCACTCATGCTGAGAAAAGCCTTATTACTCGGTTTAAATGCTTTTATAATCCCATTATTGAATTTATTTTGAATTGTTTTTACATTTTTTGATTAAAACAGATTGTAATTGATTGTTTGCCTCGGGAAACATGGAGCGAAAGCCATCCATTGTCAAGAAAAGATCATTTATAGTCACTCATTCCTAGAAAAGCCTTATTACTCGGTTTAACTGCCTTTATAATCCCATTATTGATTATATTTTGAATTTTTTTACATTTTTTGATTAAAACATATTGTAATTGATTGTTTGCCTCGGGAAACATGGAGCGAAAGCCATCCATTGTCAAGAAAAGATCATTTATAGTCACTCATTCCTAGAAAAGCCTTATTACTCGGTTTAAATGCCTTTATAATCCCATTATTGATTTTATTTTGAATTTTTTTTACATTTTTTGATTAAAACATATTGTAATTGATTGTTTGCCTCGGGAAACATGGAGCGAAAGCCATCCATTGTCAAGAGAAGATCATTTATAGTCACTCATTCCTAGAAAAGCCTTATTACTCGGTTTAAATGCCTTTATAATCCCATTATTGATTTTATTTTGAATTTTTTTTACATTTTTTGATTAAAACATATTGTAATTGATTGTTTGCCTCGGGAAACATGGAGCGAAAGCCATCCATTGTCAAGAAAAGATCATTTATAGTCACTCGTTCCTAGAAAAGCCTTATTACTCGGTTTAACTGCCTTTATAATCCCATTATTGATTTTATTTTGAATTTTTTTTACATTTTTCGATTAAAACAGATTGTAATTGATTGTTTGCCTCGGTAAACGTGGAGCGAAAACCATCCATTGTCAAGAAAAGATCATTTATAGTCACTCATGCCTAGAAAAGCCTTATTACTCGGTTTAAATGCCTTTATAATTCCATTATTGAATTTATTTTGAATTTTTTTTACATTTTTTGATTAAAACAGATTGTAATTGATTGTTTACCTCGGGAAACATGGAGCGAAAGCCATCCATAGTCAAGAAAAGTTCATTTATAGTCACTTATGCCTAGCAAAGCCTTATTACTCGGTTTAAATGCCTTTATAATCCCATTATTGAATTTATTTTGAATTTTTTTTACATTTTTTGATTAAAATATATTGTAATTGATTGTTTGCCTCGGGAAACTTGGAGCGAAAGCCACCCATTGTCAAGAAAAGTTCATTTATAGTCACTTATGCCTAGCAAAGCCTTATTACTCCGTTTAAATGCCTTTATAATCCCATTATGGAATTTATTTTGAATTCTTTTTACATTTTTTCACTAAAACAGATTCTAATTGATTGTTTGCCTCGGGAAATTTTGAGCGAAACCCCTCCATTGTCAAGAAAAGATCATTTATAGTCACTCATGCCGAGAAAAGAATTATTACTCGGTTTAAATGCTTTTATAATCCCATTATTGAATTTATTTTGAATTGTTTTTACATTTTTTGATTAAAACAGATTGTAATTGATTGTTTGCCTCGGGAAATATGGAGCGAAAGCCATCCATTGTCAAGAAAAGATCATTTATAGCCACTCATGCCTAGAAAAGCCTTATTACTCGGTTTAAATGCCTTTATAATCCCATTGTTGAATGTATTTTAAATTGTTTTTACATTTTTTGATTAAAACAGATTGTAATTGATTGTTTGCCTCGAGAAAATTGGAGCGAAAACCATCCATTGTCAAGAAAAGATCATTTATACTCACTCTTGCCTAGAAAAGCCTTATTACTCGGTTTAAATGCCCTTATAATCCTATTATTGATTTTATTTTGAATTGTTTTTACATTTTTTGATTAAAACATATTGTAATTGATTGTTTGCCTCGGGAAACATGGAGCGAAAGCCATCCATTGTCAAGAAAAGATCATTTATAGTCACTCATTCCTAGAAAAGCCTTATTACTCGGTTTAAATGCCTTTATAATCCCATTATTGATTTTATTTTGATTTTTTTTTACATTTTTTGATTAAAACATATTGTAATTGATTGTTTGCCTCGGGAAATATTGAGCGAAAGCCATCCATTGTCAAGAAAAGATCATTTATAGCCACTCATGCCTAGAAAAGCCTTATTACTCGGTTTAAATGCCTTTATAATCCCATTATTGATTTTATTTTGAATTTTTTTTACATTTTTTGATTAAAACATATTGTAATTGATTGTTTGCCTCGGGAAATATTGAGCGAAAGCCATCCATTGTCAAGAAAAGATCATTTATAGCCACTCATGCCTAGAAAAGCCTTATTACTCGGTTTAAATGTCTTTATAATCCCATTATTGAATGTATTTTGAATTGTTTTTACATTTTTTGATTAAAACAGATTGTAATTGATTGTTTGCCTCGGGAAACATGGAGCGAAAACCATCCATTGTCAAGAAAAGATCATTTATAGTCACTCATTCCTAGAAAAGCCTTATTACTCGGTTTAACTGCCTTTATAATCCCATTATTGATTTTATTTTGAATTTTTTTACATTTTTTGATTAAAACATATTGTAATTGATTGTTTGCCTCGGGAAACATGGAGCGAAAGCCATCCATTGTCAAGAAAAGATCATTTATAGTCACTCATTCCTAGAAAAGCCTTATTACTCGGTCTAACTGCCTTTATAATCCCATTATTGATTTTATTTTGAATTTTTTTTACATTTTTCGATTAAAACAGATTGTAATTGATTGTTTGCCTCGGGAAACGTGGAGCGAAAACCATCCATTGTCAAGAAAAGATCATTTATAGTCACTCATGCCTAGAAAAGCCTTATTACTCGGTTTAAATGCCTTTATAATCCCATTATTGAATGTATTTTGAATTGTTTTTACATTTTTTGATTAAAACAGATTGTAATTGATTGTTTGCCTCGGGAAACATGGAGCGAAAGCCATCCATTGTCAAGAAAAGATCATTTATAGTCACTCATGCCTAGAAAAGCCTTATTACTCGGTTTAAATGCCCTTATAATCCCATTATTGAATTTATTTTGAATTGTTTTTACATTTTTTGATTAAAACATATTGTAATTGATTGTTTGCCTCGGGAAACATGGAGCGAAAGCCATCCATTGTCAAGAAAAGATCATTTATAGTCACTCATGCCTAGAAAAGCCTTATTACTCGGTTTAAATGCCCTTATAATCCCATTATTGAATTTATTTTGAATTGTTTTTACATTTTTTGATTAAAACATATTGTAATTGATTGTTTGCCTCGGGAAACATGGAGCGAAAGCCATCCATTGTCAAGAAAAGATCATTTATAGTCACTCATTCCTAGAAAAGCCTTATTACTCGGTTTAAATGCCTTTATAATCCCATTATTGATTTTATTTTGAATTTTTTTTACATTTTTTGATTAAAACATATTGTAATTGATTGTTTGCCTCGGGAAATATTGAGCGAAAGCCATCCATTGTCAAGAAAAGATCATTTATAGCCACTCATGCCTAGAAAAGCCTTATTACTCGGTTTAAATGCCTTTATAATCCCATTATTGAATGTATTTTGAATTGTTTTTACATTTTTTGATTAAAACAGATTGTAATTGATTGTTTGCCTCGTGAAACATGGAGCGAAAACCATCCATTGTCAAGAAAAGATCATTTATAGTCACTCATGCCTAGAAAAGCCTTATTACTCGGTTTAAATGCCTTTATAATCCCATTATTGAATTTATTTTGAATTGTTTTTACAGTTTTTGATTAAAACAGATTGTAATTGATTGTTTACCTCGGGAAATATGGAGCGAAAGCCATCCATTGTCAAGAAAAGATCATTTATAGCCACTCATGCCTAGAAAAGCCTTATTACTCGGTTTAAATGCCTTTATAATCCCATTATTGAATGTATTTTGAATTGTTTTTACATTTTTTGATTAAAACAGATTGTAATTGATTGTTTGCCTCGAGAAACATCGAGCGAAAACCATCCATTGTCAAGAAAAGATCATTTATAGTCACTCTTGCCTAGAAAAGCCTTATTACTCGGTTTAAATGCCCTTATAATCCCATTATTGAATTTATTTTGAATTGTTTTTACATTTTTTGATTAAAACATATTGTAATTGATTGTTTGCCTCGGGAAACATGAAGCGAAAGCCATCCATTGTCAAGAAAAGATCATTTATAGTCACTCATTCCTAGAAAAGCCTTATTACTCGGTTTAAATGCCTTTATAATCCCATTATTGATTTTATTTTGAATTTTTTAGACATTTTTTGATTAAAACATATTGTAATTGATTGTTTGCCTCGGGAAATATTGAGCGAAAGCCATCCATTGTCAAGAAAAGATCATTTATAGCCACTCATGCCTAGAAAAGCCTTATTACTCGGTTTAAATGCCTTTATAATCCCATTATTGAATGTATTTTGAATTGTTTTTACATTTTTTGATTAAAACAGATTGTAATTGATTGTTTGCCTCGGGAAACATGGAGCGAAAACCATCCATTGTCAAGAAAAGATCATTTATAGTCACTCATGCCTAGAAAAGCCTTATTACTCGGTTTAAATGCCTTTATAATCCCATTATTGAATTTATTTTGAATTGTTTTTACATTTTTTGATTAAAACAGATTGTAATTGATTGTTTGCCACGGGAAATATGGAGCGAAAGCCATCCATTGTCAAGAAAAGATCATTTATAGCCACTCATGCCTGGAAAAGCCTTATTACTCGGTTTAAATGCCTTTATAATTCCATTATTGAATTTATTTTGAATTTTTTTTACATTTTTTGATTAAAATATATTGTAATTGATTGTTTGCCTCGGGAAACTTGGAGCGAAAGCCACCCATTGTCAAGAAAAGTTCATTTATAGTCACTTATGCCTAGCAAAGCCTTATTACTCGGTTTAAATGCCTTTATAATCCCATTATGGAATTTATTTTGAATTCTTTTTACATTTTTTCACTAAAACAGATTCTAATTGATTGTTTGCCTCGGGAAATTTTGAGCGAAAGCCCTCCATTGTCAAGAAAAGATCATTTATAGTCACTCATGCCGAGAAAAGAATTATTACTCGGTTTAAATGCTTTTATAATCCCATTATTGAATTTATTTTGAATTGTTTTTACATTTTTTGATTAAAACAGATTGTAATTGATTGTTTGCCTCGGGAAATATGGAGCGAAAGCCATCCATTGTCAAGAAAAGATCATTTATAGCCACTCATGCCTAGAAAAGCCTTATTACTCGGTTTAAATGCCTTTATAATCCCATTGTTGAATGTATTTTAAATTGTTTTTACATTTTTTGATTAAAACAGATTGTAATTGATTGTTTGCCTCGAGAAAATTGGAGCGAAAACCATCCATTGTCAAGAAAAGATCATTTATACTCACTCTTGCCTAGAAAAGCCTTATTACTCGGTTTAAATGCCCTTATAATCCCATTATTGATTTTATTTTGAATTGTTTTTACATTTTTTGATTAAAACATATTGTAATTGATTGTTTGCCTCGGGAAACATGGAGCGAAAACCATCCATTGTCAAGAAAAGATCATTTATAGTCACTCATTCCTAGAAAAGCCTTATTACTCGGTTTAAATGCCTTTATAATCCCATTATTGATTTTATTTTGATTTTTTTTTACATTTTTTGATTAAAACATATTGTAATTGATTGTTTGCCTCGGGAAATATTGAGCGAAAGCCATCCATTGTCAAGAAAAGATCATTTATAGCCACTCATGCCTAGAAAAGCCTTATTACTCGGTTTAAATGCCTTTATAATCCCATTATTGAATGTATTTTGAATTGTTTTTACATTTTTTGATTAAAACAGATTGTAATTGATTGTTTGCCTCGGGAAACATGGAGCGAAAACCATCCATTGTCAAGAAAAGATCATTTATAGTCACTCATGCCTAGAAAAGCCTTATTACTCGGTTTAAATGCCTTTATAATCCCATTATTGAATTTATTTTGAATTGTTTTTACATTTTTTGATTAAAACATATTGTAATTGATTGTTTGCCTCGGGAAATATGGAGCGAAAGCCATCCATTGTCAAGAAAAGATCATTTATAGCCACTCATGCCTAGAAAAGCCTTATTACTCGGTTTAAATTCCTTTATAATCCCATTGTTGAATGTATTTTAAATTGTTTTTACATTTTTTGATTAAAACAGATTGTAATTGATTGTTTGCCTCGAGAAAATTGGAGCGAAAACCATCCATTGTCAAGAAAAGATCATTTATAGTCACTCTTGCCTAGAAAAGCCTTATTACTCGGTTTAAATGCCCTTATAATCCCATTATTGACTTTATTTTGAATTGTTTTTACATTTTTTGATTAAAACATATTGTAATTGATTGTTTACCTCGGGAAACATGGAGCGAAAGCCATCCATTGTCAAGAAAAGATCATTTATAGTCACTCATTCCTAGAAAAGCCTTATTACTCGGTTTAAATGCCTTTATAATCCCATTATTGATTTTATTTTGAATTCTTTTTACATTTTTTGATTAAAACATATTGTAATTGATTGTTTGCCTCGGGAAATATTGAGCGAAAGCCATCCATTGTCAAGAAAAGATCATTTATAGCCACTCATGCCTAGAAAAGCCTTATTACTCGGTTTAAATGCCTTTATAATCCCATTATTGAATGTATTTTGAATTGTTTTTACATTTTTTGATTAAAACAGATTGTAATTGATTGTTTGCCTCGGGAAACGTGGAGCGAAAACCATCCATTGTCAAGAAAAGATCATTTATAGACACTCATGCCTAGAAAAGCCTTATTACTCGGTTTAAATGCCTTTATAATCCCATTATTGAATGTATTTTGAATTGTTTTTACATTTTTTGATTAAAACAGATTGTAATTGATTGTTTGCCTCGGGAAACATGGAGCGAAAACCATCCATTGTCAAGAAAATATCATTTATAGTCACTCATGCCTAGAAAAGCCTTATTACTCGGTTTAAATGCTTTTATAATCCCATTATTGAATTTATTTTGAATTGTTTTTACATTTTTTGATTAAAACAGATTGTAATTGATTGTTTGCCTCGGGAAACAAGGAGCGAAAACCATCCATTGTCAAGAAAAGATCATTTATAGCCACTCATGCCTAGAAAAGCCTTATGACTCGGTTTAAATGCCTTTATAATCCCATTATTGAATTTATTTTTAATTTTTTTTACATTTTTTGATTAAAACAGATTGTAATTGATTGTTTACCTCGGGAAACATGGAGCGAAAGCCATCCATAGTCAAGAAAAGTTCATTTATAGTCACTTATGCCTAGCAAAGCCTTATTACTCGGTTTAAATGCCTTTATAATCCCATTATTGAATTTATTTTGAATTTTTTTTACATTTTTTGATTAAAACATATTGTAATTGATTTTTTGCCTTGGGAAACTTGGAGCGAAAGCCACCCATTGTCAAGAAAAGTTCATTTCTAGTCACTTATGCCTAGCAAAGCCTTATTACTCGGTTTAAATGCCTTTATAATCCCATTATTGAATTTATTTTGAATTCTTTTTACATTTTTTCATTAAAACAGATTCTAATTGATTGTTTGCCTCGGAAAAATTGGAGCGAAAGCCCTCCATTGTCAAGAAAAGATCATTTATAGTCACTCATGCTGAGAAAAGCCTTATTACTCGGTTTAAATGCTTTTATAATCCCATTATTGAATTTATTTTGAATTGTTTTTACATTTTTTGATTAAAACAGATTGTAATTGATTGTTTGCCTCGGGAAACATGGAGCGAAAGCCATCCATTGTCAAGAAAAGATCATTTATAGTCACTCATTCCTAGAAAAGCCTTATTACTCGGTTTAACTGCCTTTATAATCCCATTATTGATTTTATTTTGAATTTTTTTACATTTTTTGATTAAAACATATTGTAATTGATTGTTTGCCTCGGGAAACATGGAGCGAAAGCCATCCATTGTCAAGAAAAGATCATTTATAGTCACTCATTCCTAGAAAAGCCTTATTACTCGGTTTAAATGCCTTTATAATCCCATTATTGATTTTATTTTGAATTTTTTTTACATTTTTTGATTAAAACATATTGTAATTGATTGTTTGCCTCGGGAAACATGGAGCGAAAGCCATCCATTGTCAAGAAAAGATCATTTATAGTCACTCATTCCTAGAAAAGCCTTATTACTCGGTTTAAATGCCTTTATAATCCCATTATTGATTTTATTTTGAATTTTTTTTACATTTTTTGATTAAAACATATTGTAATTGATTGTTTGCCTCGGGAAACATGGAGCGAAAGCCATCCATTGTCAAGAAAAGATCATTTATAGTCACTCATTCCTAGAAAAGCCTTATTACTCGGTTTAACTGCCTTTATAATCCCATTATTGATTTTATTTTGAATTTTTTTTACATTTTTTGATTAAAACATATTGTAATTGATTGTTTGCCTCGGGAAACATGGAGCGAAAGCCATCCATTGTCAAGAAAAGATCATTTATAGTCACTCATTCCTAGAAAAGCCTTATTACTCGGTTTAAATGCCTTTATAATCCCATTGTTGATTTTATTTTGAATTTTTTATACATTTTTTGTTTAAAACATATTGTAATTGATTGTTTGCCTCGGGAAATATTGAGCGAAAGCCATCCATTGTCAAGAAAAGATCATTTATAGTCACTCATGCCTAGAAAAGCCTTATTACTCGGTTTAAATGCCTTTATAATCCCATTATTGAATTTATTTTGAATTGTTTTTACATTTTTTGATTAAAACATATTGTAATTGATTGTTTGCCTCGGGAAACATGGAGCGAAAGCCATCCATTGTCAAGAAAAGATCATTTATAGTCACTCATGCCTAGAAAAGCCTTATTACTCGGTTTAAATGCCCTTATAATCCCATTATTGAATTTATTTTGAATTGTTTTTACATTTTTTGATTAAAACATATTGTAATTGATTGTTTGCCTCGGGAAACATGGAGCGAAAGCCATCCATTGTCAAGAAAAGATCATTTATAGTCACTCATTCCTAGAAAAGCCTTATTACTCGATTTAAATGCCCTTATAATCCCATTATTGAATTTATTTTGAATTTTTTTTACATTTTTCGATTAAAACATATTGTAATTGATTGTTTGCCTCGGGAAACATGGAGCGAAAGCCATCCATTGTCAAGAAAAGATCATTTATAGTCACTCATGCCTAGAAAAGCCTTATTACTCGGTTTAAATGCCCTTATAATCCCATTATTGAATTTATTTTGAATTGTTTTTACATTTTTTGATTAAAACAGATTGTAATTGATTGTTTGCCTCGGGAAACATGGAGCGAAAGCCATCCATTGTCATGAAAAGATCATTTATAGTCACTCATTCCTAGAAAAGCCTTATTACTCGGTTTAAATGCGCTTATAATCCCATTATTGAATTTATTTTGAATTTTTTTTACATTTTTTGATTAAAACATATTGTAATTGATTGTTTGCCTCGGGAGACATGGAGCGAAAGCCATCCATTGTCAAGAAAAGATCATTTATAGTCACTCATTCCTAGAAAAGCCTTATTACTCGGTTTAAATGCCTTTATAATCCCATTGTTGATTTTATTTTGAATTTTTTATACATTTTTTGGTTAAAACATATTGTAATTGATTGTTTGCCTCGGGAAATATTGAGCGAAAGCCATCCATTGTCAAGAAAAGATCATTTATAGTCACTCATGCCTAGAAAAGCCTTATTACTCGGTTTAAATGCCTTTATAATCCCATTATTGAATTTATTTTGAATTGTTTTTACATTTTTTGATTAAAACATATTGTAATTGATTGTTTGCCTCGGGAAACATGGAGCGAAAACCATCCATTGTCAAGAAAAGATCATTTATAGTCACTCATGCCTAGAAAAGCCTTATTACTCGGTTTAAATGCCTTTATAATCCCATTATTGAATTTATTTTGAATTGTTTTTACATTTTTTGATTAAAACAGATTGTAATTGATTGTTTGCCTCGGGAAATATGGAGCGAAAGCCATCCATTGTCAAGAAAAGATCATTTATAGCCACTCATGCCTAGAAAAGCCTTATTACTCGGTTTAAATGCCTTTATAATCCCATTGTTGAATGTATTTTAAATTGTTTTTACATTTTTTGATTAAAACAGATTGTAATTGATTGTTTGCCTCGAGAAAATTGGAGCGAAAACCATCCATTGTCAAGAAAAGATCATTTATAGTCACTCTTGCCTAGAAAAGCCTTATTACTCGGTTTAAATGCCCTTATAATCCCATTATTGAATTTATTTTGAATTGTTTTTACATTTTTTGATTAAAACATATTGTAATTGATTGTTTGCCTCGGGAAACATGGAGCGAAAGCCATCCATTGTCAAGAAAAGATCATTTATAGGCACTCATTCCTAGAAAAGCCTTATTACTCGGTTTAAATGCCTTTATAATCCCATTATTGATTTTATTTTGAATTTTTTTTACATTTTTTGATTAAAACAGATTGTAATTGATTGTTTGCCTCGGGAAATATTGAGCGAAAGCCATCCATTGTCAAGAAAAGATCATTTATAGCCACTCATGCCTAGAAAAGCCTTATTACTCGGTTTAAATGCCTTTATAATCCCATTATTGAATGTATTTTGAATTGTTTTTACATTTTTTGATTAAAACAGATTGTAATTGATTGTTTGCCTCGGGAAACATGGAGCGAAAACCATCCATTGTCAAGAAAAGATCATTTATAGTCACTCATGCCTAGAAAAGCCTTATTACTCGGTTTAAATGCCTTTATAATCCCATTATTGAATTTATTTTGAATTGTTTTTACATTTTTTGATTAAAACAGATTGTAATTGATTGTTTGCCTCGGGAAATATGGAGCGAAAGCCATCCATTGTCAAGAAAAGATCATTTATAGCCACTCATGCCTAGAAAAGCCTTATTACTCGGTTTAAATGCCTTTATAATCCCATTATTGAATTTATTTTGAATTTTTTTTACATTTTTTGATTAAAACAGATTGTAATTGATTGTTTGCCTCGGGAAATATGGAGCGAAAGCCATCCATTGTCAAGAAAAGATCATTTATAGCCACTCATGCCTAGAAAAGCCTTATTACTCGGTTTAAATGCCTTTATAATCCCATTGTTGAATGTATTTTAAATTGTTTTTACATTTTTTGATTAAAACAGATTGTAATTGATTGTTTGCCTCGAGAAAATTGGAGCGAAAACCATCCATTGTCAAGAAAAGATCATTTATAGTCACTCTTGCCTAGAAAAGCCTTATTACTCGGTTTAAATGCCCTTATAATCCCATTATTGAATTTATTTTGAATTGTTTTTACATTTTTTTATTAAAACATATTGTAATTGATTGTTTGCCTCGGGAAACATGGAGCAAAAGCCATCCATTGTCAAGAAACGATCATTTATAGTCACTCATTCCTAGAAAAGCCTTATGACTCGGTTTAAATGCCTTTATAATCCCATTATTGATTTTATTTTGAATTTTTTTTACATTTTTTGATTAAAACATATTGTAATTGATTGTTTGCCTCGGGAAATATTGAGCGAAAGCCATCCATTGTCAAGAAAAGATCATTTATAGCCACTCATGCCTAGAAAAGCCTTATTACTCGGTTTAAATGCCTTTATAATCCCATTATTGAATGTATTTTGAATTGTTTTTACATTTTTTGATTAAAACAGATTGTAATTGATTGTTTGCCTCGGGAAACATGGAGCGAAAACCATCCATTGTCAAGAAAAGATCATTTATAGTCACTCATGCCTAGAAAAGCCTTATTACTCGGTTTAAATGCCTTTATAATCCCATTATTGAATTTATTTTGAATTGTTTTTACATTTTTTATTTTAAACATATTGTAATTGATTGTTTGCCTCGGGAAATATGGAGCGAAAGCCATCCATTGTCAAGAAAAGATCATTTATAGCCACTCATGCCTAGAAAAGCCTTATTACTCGGTTTAAATGCCTTTATAATCCCATTGTTGAATGTATTTTAAATTGTTTTTACATTTTTTGATTAAAACAGATTGTAATTGATTGTTTGCCTCGAGAAAATTGGAGCGAAAACCATCCATTGTCAAGAAAAGATCATTTATAGTCACTCTTGCCTAGAAAAGCCTTATTACTCGGTTTAAATGCCCTTATAATCCCATTATTGACTTTATTTTGAATTGTTTTTACATTTTTTGATTAAAACATATTGTAATTGATTGTTTACCTCGGGAAACATGGAGCGAAAGCCATCCATTGTCAAGAAAAGATCATTTATAGTCACTCATTCCTAGAAAAGCCTTATTACTCGGTTTAAATGCCTTTATAATCCCATTATTGATTTTATTTTGAATTCTTTTTACATTTTTTGATTAAAACATATTGTAATTGATTGTTTGCCTCGGGAAATATTGAGCGAAAGCCATCCATTGTCAAGAAAAGATCATTTATAGCCACTCATGCCTAGAAAAGCCTTATTACTCGGTTTAAATGCCTTTATAATCCCATTATTGAATGTATTTTGAATTGTTTTTACATTTTTTGATTAAAACAGATTGTAATTGATTGTTTGCCTCGGGAAACGTGGAGCGAAAACCATCCATTGTCAAGAAAAGATCATTTATAGTCACTCATGCCTAGAAAAGCCTTATTACTCGGTTTAAATGCCTTTATAATCCCATTATTGAATGTATTTTGAATTGTTTTTACATTTTTTGATTAAAACAGATTGTAATTGATTGTTTGCCTCGGGAAACATGGAGCGAAAACCATCCATTGTCAAGAAAATATCATTTATAGTCACTCATGCCTAGAAAAGCCTTATTACTCGGTTTAAATGCTTTTATAATCCCATTATTGAATTTATTTTGAATTGTTTTTACATTTTTTGATTAAAACAGATTGTAATTGATTGTTTGCCTCGGGAAACAAGGAGCGAAAACCATCCATTGTCAAGAAAAGATCATTTATAGCCACTCATGCCTAGAAAAGCCTTATGACTCGGTTTAAATGCCTTTATAATCCCATTATTGAATTTATTTTTAATTTTTTTTACATTTTTTGATTAAAACAGATTGTAATTGATTGTTTACCTCGGGAAACATGGAGCGAAAGCCATCCATAGTCAAGAAAAGTTCATTTATAGTCACTTATGCCTAGCAAAGCCTTATTACTCGGTTTAAATGCCTTTATAATCCCATTATTGAATTTATTTTGAATTTTTTTTACATTTTTTGATTAAAACATATTGTAATTGATTTTTTGCCTTGGGAAACTTGGAGCGAAAGCCACCCATTGTCAAGAAAAGTTCATTTCTAGTCACTTATGCCTAGCAAAGCCTTATTACTCGGTTTAAATGCCTTTATAATCCCATTATTGAATTTATTTTGAATTCTTTTTACATTTTTTCATTAAAACAGATTCTAATTGATTGTTTGCCTCGGGAAAATTGGAGCGAAAGCCCTCCATTGTCAAGAAAAGATCATTTATAGTCACTCATGCTGAGAAAAGCCTTATTACTCGGTTTAAATGCTTTTATAATCCCATTATTGAATTTATTTTGAATTGTTTTTACATTTTTTGATTAAAACAGATTGTAATTGATTGTTTGCCTCGGGAAACATGGAGCGAAAGCCATCCATTGTCAAGAAAAGATCATTTATAGTCACTCATTCCTAGAAAAGCCTTATTACTCGGTTTAACTGCCTTTATAATCCCATTATTGATTTTATTTTGAATTTTTTTACATTTTTTGATTAAAACATATTGTAATTGATTGTTTGCCTCGGGAAACATGGAGCGAAAGCCATCCATTGTCAAGAAAAGATCATTTATAGTCACTCATTCCTAGAAAAGCCTTATTACTCGGTTTAAATGCCTTTATAATCCCATTATTGATTTTATTTTGAATTTTTTTTACATTTTTTGATTAAAACATATTGTAATTGATTGTTTGCCTCGGGAAACATGGAGCGAAAGCCATCCATTGTCAAGAAAAGATCATTTATAGTCACTCATTCCTAGAAAAGCCTTATTACTCGGTTTAAATGCCTTTATAATCCCATTATTGATTTTATTTTGAATTTTTTTTACATTTTTTGATTAAAACATATTGTAATTGATTGTTTGCCTCGGGAAACATGGAGCGAAAGCCATCCATTGTCAAGAAAAGATCATTTATAGTCACTCATTCCTAGAAAAGCCTTATTACTCGGTTTAACTGCCTTTATAATCCCATTATTGATTTTATTTTGAATTTTTTTTACATTTTTTGATTAAAACATATTGTAATTGATTGTTTGCCTCGGGAAACATGGAGCGAAAGCCATCCATTGTCAAGAAAAGATCATTTATAGTCACTCATTCCTAGAAAAGCCTTATTACTCGGTTTAAATGCCTTTATAATCCCATTGTTGATTTTATTTTGAATTTTTTATACATTTTTTGTTTAAAACATATTGTAATTGATTGTTTGCCTCGGGAAATATTGAGCAAAAGCCATCCATTGTCAAGAAAAGATCATTTATAGTCACTCATGCCTAGAAAAGCCTTATTACTCGGTTTAAATGCCTTTATAATCCCATTATTGAATTTATTTTGAATTGTTTTTACATTTTTTGATTAAAACATATTGTAATTGATTGTTTGCCTCGGGAAACATGGAGCGAAAGCCATCCATTGTCAAGAAAAGATCATTTATAGTCACTCATGCCTAGAAAAGCCTTATTACTCGGTTTAAATGCCCTTATAATCCCATTATTGAATTTATTTTGAATTGTTTTTACATTTTTTGATTAAAACATATTGTAATTGATTGTTTGCCTCGGGAAACATGGAGCGAAAGCCATCCATTGTCAAGAAAAGATCATTTATAGTCACTCATTCCTAGAAAAGCCTTATTACTCGATTTAAATGCCCTTATAATCCCATTATTGAATTTATTTTGAATTTTTTTTACATTTTTCGATTAAAACATATTGTAATTGATTGTTTGCCTCGGGAAACATGGAGCGAAAGCCATCCATTGTCAAGAAAAGATCATTTATAGTCACTCATGCCTAGAAAAGCCTTATTACTCGGTTTAAATGCCCTTATAATCCCATTATTGAATTTATTTTGAATTGTTTTTACATTTTTTGATTAAAACAGATTGTAATTGATTGTTTGCCTCGGGAAACATGGAGCGAAAGCCATCCATTGTCATGAAAAGATCATTTATAGTCACTCATTCCTAGAAAAGCCTTATTACTCGGTTTAAATGCGCTTATAATCCCATTATTGAATTTATTTTGAATTTTTTTTACATTTTTTGATTAAAACATATTGTAATTGATTGTTTGCCTCGGGAGACATGGAGCGAAAGCCATCCATTGTCAAGAAAAGATCATTTATAGTCACTCATTCCTAGAAAAGCCTTATTACTCGGTTTAAATGCCTTTATAATCCCATTGTTGATTTTATTTTGAATTTTTTATACATTTTTTGGTTAAAACATATTGTAATTGATTGTTTGCCTCGGGAAATATTGAGCGAAAGCCATCCATTGTCAAGAAAAGATCATTTATAGTCACTCATGCCTAGAAAAGCCTTATTACTCGGTTTAAATGCCTTTATAATCCCATTATTGAATTTATTTTGAATTGTTTTTACATTTTTTGATTAAAACATATTGTAATTGATTGTTTGCCTCGGGAAACATGGAGCGAAAACCATCCATTGTCAAGAAAAGATCATTTATAGTCACTCATGCCTAGAAAAGCCTTATTACTCGGTTTAAATGCCTTTATAATCCCATTATTGAATTTATTTTGAATTGTTTTTACATTTTTTGATTAAAACAGATTGTAATTGATTGTTTGCCTCGGGAAATATGGAGCGAAAGCCATCCATTGTCAAGAAAAGATCATTTATAGCCACTCATGCCTAGAAAAGCCTTATTACTCGGTTTAAATGCCTTTATAATCCCATTGTTGAATGTATTTTAAATTGTTTTTACATTTTTTGATTAAAACAGATTGTAATTGATTGTTTGCCTCGAGAAAATTGGAGCGAAAACCATCCATTGTCAAGAAAAGATCATTTATAGTCACTCTTGCCTAGAAAAGCCTTATTACTCGGTTTAAATGCCCTTATAATCCAATTATTGAATTTATTTTGAATTGTTTTTACATTTTTTGATTAAAACATATTGTAATTGATTGTTTGCCTCGGGAAACATGGAGCGAAAGCCATCCATTGTCAAGAAAAGATCATTTATAGGCACTCATTCCTAGAAAAGCCTTATTACTCGGTTTAAATGCCTTTATAATCCCATTATTGATTTTATTTTGAATTTTTTTTACATTTTTTGATTAAAACAGATTGTAATTGATTGTTTGCCTCGGGAAATATTGAGCGAAAGCCATCCATTGTCAAGAAAAGATCATTTATAGCCACTCATGCCTAGAAAAGCCTTATTACTCGGTTTAAATGCCTTTATAATCCCATTATTGAATGTATTTTGAATTGTTTTTACATTTTTTGATTAAAACAGATTGTAATTGATTGTTTGCCTCGGGAAACATGGAGCGAAAACCATCCATTGTCAAGAAAAGATCATTTATAGTCACTCATGCCTAGAAAAGCCTTATTACTCGGTTTAAATGCCTTTATAATCCCATTATTGAATTTATTTTGAATTGTTTTTACATTTTTTGATTAAAACAGATTGTAATTGATTGTTTGCCTCGGGAAATATGGAGCGAAAGCCATCCATTGTCAAGAAAAGATCATTTATAGCCACTCATGCCTAGAAAAGCCTTATTACTCGGTTTAAATGCCTTTATAATCCCATTATTGAATTTATTTTGAATTTTTTTTACATTTTTTGATTAAAACAGATTGTAATTGATTGTTTGCCTCGGGAAATATGGAGCGAAAGCCATCCATTGTCAAGAAAAGATCATTTATAGCCACTCATGCCTAGAAAAGCCTTATTACTCGGTTTAAATGCCTTTATAATCCCATTGTTGAATGTATTTTAAATTGTTTTTACATTTTTTGATTAAAACAGATTGTAATTGATTGTTTGCCTCGAGAAAATTGGAGCGAAAACCATCCATTGTCAAGAAAAGATCATTTATAGTCACTCTTGCCTAGAAAAGCCTTATTACTCGGTTTAAATGCCCTTATAATCCCATTATTGAATTTATTTTGAATTGTTTTTACATTTTTTTATTAAAACATATTGTAATTGATTGTTTGCCTCGGGAAACATGGAGCAAAAGCCATCCATTGTCAAGAAAAGATCATTTATAGTCACTCATTCCTAGAAAAGCCTTATGACTCGGTTTAAATGCCTTTATAATCCCATTATTGATTTTATTTTGAATTTTTTTTACATTTTTTGATTAAAACATATTGTAATTGATTGTTTGCCTCGGGAAATATTGAGCGAAAGCCATCCATTGTCAAGAAAAGATCATTTATAGCCACTCATGCCTAGAAAAGCCTTATTACTCGGTTTAAATGCCTTTATAATCCCATTATTGAATGTATTTTGAATTGTTTTTACATTTTTTGATTAAAACAGATTGTAATTGATTGTTTGCCTCGGGAAACATTGAGCGAAAACCATCCATTGTCAAGAAAAGATCATTTATAGTCACTCATGCCTAGAAAAGCCTTATTACTCGGTTTAAATGCCTTTATAATCCCATTATTGAATTTATTTTGAATTGTTTTTACATTTTTTGATTAAAACAGATTGTAATTGATTGTTTGCCTCGGGAAATATGGAGCGAAAGCCATCCATTGTCAAGAAAAGATCATTTATAGCCACTCATGCCTAGAAAAGCCTTATTACTCGGTTTAAATGCCTTTATAATCCCATTATTGAATTTATTTTGAATTTTTTTTACATTTTTTGATTAAAACAGATTGTAATTGATTGTTTACCTCGGGAAACATGGAGCGAAAGCCATCCATAGTCAAGAAAAGTTCATTTATAGTCCCTTATGCCTAGCAAAGCCTTATTACTCGGTTTAAATGCCTTTATAATCCCATTATTGAATTTATTTTGAATTTTTTTTACATTTTTTGATTAAAACATATTGTAATTGATTTTTTGCCTCGGGAAACTTGGAGCGAAAGCCACCCATTGTCAAGAAAAGTTCATTTATAGTCACTTATGCCTAGCAAAGCCTTATTACTCGGTTTAAATGCCTTTATAATCCCATTATTGAATTTATTTTGAATTCTTTTTACATTTTTTCATTAAAACAGATTCTAATTGATTGTTTGCCTCGGGAAACTTGGAGCGAAAGCCCTCCATTGTCAAGAAAAGATCATTTATAGTCACTCATGCTGAGAAAAGCCTTATTACTCGGTTTAAATGCTTTTATAATCCCATTATTGAATTTATTTTGAATTGTTTTTACATTTTTTGATTAAAACAGATTGTAATTGATTGTTTGCCTCGGGAAACATGGAGCGAAAGCCACCCATTGTCAAGAAAAGTTCATTTATAGTCACTCATTCCTAGAAAAGCCTTATTACTCGGTTTAACTGCCTTTATAATCCCATTATTGATTTTATTTTGAATTTTTTTTTACATTTTTTGATTAAAACATATTGTAATTGATTGTTTGCCTCGGGAAACATGGAGCGAAATCCATCCATTGTCAAGAAAAGATCATTTATAGTCACTCATGCCTAGAAAAGCCTTATTACTCGGTTTAAATGCCCTTATAATCCCATTATTGAATTTATTTTGAATTGTTTTTACATTTTTTGATTAAAACATATTGTAATTGATTGTTTTCCTCGGGAAACATGGAGCGAAAGCCATCCATTGTCAAGAAAAGATCATTTATAGTCACTCATTCCTAGAAAAGCCTTATTACTCGGTTTAAATGCCTTTATAATCCCATTATTGATTTTATTTTGAATTTTTTTTACATTTTTTGATTAAAACAGATTGTAATTGATTGTTTGCCTCGGGAAATATTGAGCGAAAGCCATCCATTGTCAAGAAAAGATCATTTATAGCCACTCATGCCTAGAAAAGCCTTATTACTCGGTTTAAATGCCTTTATAATCCCATTATTGAATGTATTTTGAATTGTTTTTACATTTTTTGATTAAAACAGATTGTAATTGATTGTTTGCCTCGGGAAACATGGAGCGAAAACCATCCATTGTCAAGAAAAGATCATTTATAGTCACTCATGCCTAGAAAAGCCTTATTACTCGGTTTAAATGCCTTTATAATCCCATTATTGAATTTATTTTGAATTGTTTTTACATTTTTTGATTAAAACAGATTGTAATTGATTGTTTGCCTCGGGAAATATGGAGCGAAAGCCATCCATTGTCAAGAAAAGATCATTTATAGCCACTCATGCCTAGAAAAGCCTTATTACTCGGTTTAAATGCCTTTATAATCCCATTGTTGAATGTATTTTAAATTGTTTTTACATTTTTTGATTAAAACAGATTGTAATTGATTGTTTGCCTCGAGAAAATTGGAGCGAAAACCATCCATTGTCAAGAAAAGATCATTTATAGTCACTCTTGCCTAGAAAAGCCTTATTACTCGGTTTAAATGCCCTTATAATCCCATTATTGAATTTATTTTGAATTGTTTTTACATTTTTTGATTAAAACAGATTGTAATTGATTGTTTGCCTCGGGAAACATGGAGCGAAAGCCATCCATTGTCAAGAAAAGATCATTTATAGTCACTCATTCCTAGAAAAGCCTTATTACTCGGTGTAAATGCCTTTATAATCCCATTATTGATTTTATTTTGAATTTTTTTTACATTTTTTGATTAAAACATATTGTAATTTATTGTTTGCCTCGGGAAATATTGAGCGAAAGCCATCCATTGTCAAGAAAAGATCATTTATAGCCACTCATGCCTAGAAAAGCCTTATTACTCGGTTTAAATGCCTTTATAATCCCATTATTGAATGTATTTTGAATTGTTTTTACATTTTTTGATTAAAACAGATTGTAATTGATTGTTTGCCTCGGGAAACATGGAGCGAAAACCATCCATTGTCAAGAAAAGATCATTTATAGTCACTCATGCCTAGAAAAGCCTTATTACTCGGTTTAAATGCCTTTATAATCCCATTATTGAATTTATTTTGAATTGTTTTTACATTTTTTGATTAAAACAGATTGTAATTGATTGTTTGCCTCGGGAAACATTGAGCGAAAACCATCCATTGTCAAGAAAAGATCATTTATAGTCACTCATGCCTAGAAAAGCCTTATTACTCGGTTTAAATGCCTTTATAATCCCATTATTGAATTTATTTTGAATTGTTTTTACATTTTTTGATTAAAACAGATTGTAATTGATTGTTTGCCTCGGGAAATATGGAGCGAAAGCCATCCATTGTCAAGAAAAGATCATTTATAGCCACTCATGCCTAGAAAAGCCTTATTACTCGGTTTAAATGCCTTTATAATCCCATTATTGAATTTATTTTGAATTTTTTTTACATTTTTTGATTAAAACAGATTGTAATTGATTCTTTACCTCGGGAAACATGGAGCGAAAGCCATCCATAGTCAAGAAAAGTTCATTTATAGTCCCTTATGCCTAGCAAAGCCTTATTACTCGGTTTAAATGCCTTTATAATCCCATTATTGAATTTATTTTGAATTTTTTTTACATTTTTTGATTAAAACATATTGTAATTGATTTTTTGCCTCGGGAAACTTGGAGCGAAAGCCACCCATTGTCAAGAAAAGTTCATTTATAGTCACTTATGCCTAGCAAAGCCTTATTACTCGGTTTAAATGCCTTTATAATCCCATTATTGAATTTATTTTGAATTCTTTTTACATTTTTTCATTAAAACAGATTCTAATTGATTGTTTGCCTCGGGAAACTTGGAGCGAAAGCCCTCCATTGTCAAGAAAAGATCATTTATAGTCACTCATGCTGAGAAAAGCCTTATTACTCGGTTTAAATGCTTTTATAATCCCATTATTGAATTTATTTTGAATTGTTTTTACATTTTTTGATTAAAACAGATTGTAATTGATTGTTTGCCTCGGGAAACATGGAGCGAAAGCCACCCATTGTCAAGAAAAGTTCATTTATAGTCACTCATTCCTAGAAAAGCCTTATTACTCGGTTTAACTGCCTTTATAATCCCATTATTGATTTTATTTTGAATTTTTTTTTACATTTTTTGATTAAAACATATTGTAATTGATTGTTTGCCTCGGGAAACATGGAGCGAAATCCATCCATTGTCAAGAAAAGATCATTTATAGTCACTCATGCCTAGAAAAGCCTTATTACTCGGTTTAAATGCCTTTATAATCCCATTATTGAATTTATTTTGAATTGTTTTTACATTTTTTGATTAAAACAGATTGTAATTGATTGTTTGCCTCGGGAAATATGGAGCGAAAGCCATCCATTGTCAAGAAAAGATCATTTATAGCCACCCATGCCTAGAAAAGCCTTATTACTCGGTTTAAATGCCTTTATAATCCCATTGTTGAATGTATTTTAAATTGTTTTTCCATTTTTTGATTAAAACAGATTGTAATTGATTGTTTGCCTCGAAAAAATTGGAGCGAAAACCATCCATTGTCAAGAAAAGATCATTTATAGTCACTCTTGCCTAGAAAAGCCTTATTACTCGGTTTAAATGCCTTTATAATCCCATTATTGAATTTATTTTGAATTGTTTTTACATTTTTTGATTAAAACAGATTGTAATTGATTGTTTGCCTCGGGAAACATGGAGCGAAAGCCATCCATTGTCAAGAAAAGATCATTTATAGCCACTCATGCCTAGAAAAGCCTTATTACTCGGTTTAAATGCCTTTATAATCCCATTGTTGAATGTATTTTAAATTGTTTTTGCATTTTTTGATTAAAACAGATTGTAATTGATTGTTTGCCTCGAGAAAATTGGAGCGAAAACCATCCATTGTCAAGAAAAGATCATTTATAGTCACTCTTGCCTAGAAAAGCCTTATTACTCGGTTTAAATGCCCTTATAATCCCATTATTGAATTTATTTTGAATTGTTTTTACATTTTTTGATTAAAACAGATTGTAATTGATTGTTTGCCTCGGGAAATATTGAGCGAAAGCCATCCATTGTCAAGAAAAGACCATTTATAGCCACTCATGCCTAGAAAAGCCTTATTACTCGGTTTAAATGCCTTTATAATCCCATTATTGAATGTATTTTGAATTGTTTTTACATTTTTTGATTAAAACAGATTGTAATTGATTGTTTGCCTCGGGAAACATGGAGCGAAAACCATCCATTGTCAAGAAAAGATCATTTATAGTCACTCATTCCTAGAAAAGCCTTATTACTCGGTTTAACTGCCTTTATAATCCCATTATTGATTTTATTTTGAATTTTTTTTACATTTTTTGATTAAAACATATTGTAATTGATTTTTTGCCTCGGGAAACTTGGAGCGAAAGCCACCCATTGTCAAGAAAAGTTCATTTATAGTCACTTATGCCTAGCAAAGCCTTATTACTCGGTTTAAATGCCTTTATAATCCCATTATTGAATTTATTTTTAATTCTTTTTACATTTTTTCATTAAAACAGATTCTAATTGATTGTTTGCCTCGGGAAAATTGGAGCGAAAGCCCTCCATTGTCAAGAAAAGATCATTTATAGTCACTCATGCTGAGAAAAGCCTTATTACTCGGTTTAAATGCTTTTATAATCCCATTATTGAATTTATTTTGAATTGTTTTTACATTTTTTGATTAAAACATATTGTAATTGATTGTTTGCCTCGGGAAACATGGAGCGAAAGCCATCCATTGTCAAGAAAAGATCATTTATAGTCACTCATGCCTAGAAAAGCCTTATTACTCGGTTTAAATGCCTTTATAATCCCATTATTGAATTTATTTTGAATTGTTTTTACATTTTTTGATTAAAACAGATTGTAATTGATTGTTTGCCTCGGGAAACATGGAGCGAAAGCCATCCATTGTCAAGAAAAGATCATTTATAGTCACTCATTCCTAGAAAAGCCTTATTACTCGGTTTAACTGCCTCTATAATCCCATTATTGATTTTATTTTGAATTTTTTTTACATTTTTTGATTAAAACACATTGTAATTGATTGTTTGCCTCGGGAAACATGGAGCGAAAGCCATCCATTGTCAAGAAAAGATCATTTATAGTCACTCATTCCTAGAAAAGCCTTATTACTCGGTTTAAATGCCTTTATAATCCCATTATTGATTTTATTTTGAATTTTTTTTACATTTTTTGATTAAAACAGATTGTAATTGATTGTTTGCCTCGGGAAATATTGAGCGAAAGCCATCCATTGTCAAGAAAAGATCATTTATAGCCACTCATGCCTAGAAAAGCCTTATTACTCGGTTTAAATGCCTTTATAATCCCATTATTGAATGTATTTTGAATTGTTTTTACATTTTTTGATTAAAACAGATTGTAATTGATTGTTTGCCTCGGGAAACATGGAGCGAAAACCATCCATTGTCAAGAAAAGATCATTTATAGTCACTCATGCCTAGAAAAGCCTTATTACTCGGTTTAAATGCCTTTATAATCCCATTATTGAATTTATTTTGAATTGTTTTTACATTTTTTGACTAAAACAGATTGTAATTGATTGTTTGCCTCGGGAAATATGGAGCGAAAGCCATCCATTGTCAAGAAAAGATCATTTATAGTCACTCATGCCT
Source organism: Theobroma cacao (assembly GCF_053813885.1). Taxonomy (NCBI): domain Eukaryota; kingdom Viridiplantae; phylum Streptophyta; class Magnoliopsida; order Malvales; family Malvaceae; genus Theobroma; species Theobroma cacao. Next base: position 25,606,242 of record NC_142645.1, on the reverse strand, counting down.
AGAAAAGCCTTATTACTCGGTTTAAATGCCTTTATAATCCCATTATTGAATGTATTTTGAATTGTTTTTACATTTTTTGATTAAAACAGATTGTAATTGATTGTTTGCCTCGGGAAACATGGAGCGAAAACCATCCATTGTCAAGAAAAGATCATTTATAGTCACTCATTCCTAGAAAAGCCTTATTACTCGGTTTAACTGCCTTTATAATCCCATTATTGATTTTATTTTGAATTTTTTTTACATTTTTTGATTAAAACAGATTGTAATTGATTGTTTGCCTCGGGAAACATGGAGCGAAAGCCATCCATTGTCAAGAAAAGATCATTTATAGTCACTCATTCCTAGAAAAGCCTTATTACTCGGTTTAACTGCCTCTATAATCCCATTATTGATTTTATTTTGAATTTTTTTTACATTTTTTGATTAAAACACATTGTAATTGATTGTTTGCCTCGGGAAACATGGAGCGAAAGCCATCCATTGTCAAGAAAAGATCATTTATAGTCACTCATTCCTAGAAAAGCCTTATTACTCGGTTTAAATGCCTTTATAATCCCATTATTGATTTTATTTTGAATTTTTTTTACATTTTTTGATTAAAACAGATTGTAATTGATTGTTTGCCTCGGGAAATATTGAGCGAAAGCCATCCATTGTCAAGAAAAGATCATTTATAGTCACTCATGCCTAGAAAAGCCTTATTACTCGGTTTAAATGCCTTTATAATCCCATTATTGAATTTATTTTGAATTGTTTTTACATTTTTTGATTAAAACAGATTGTAATTGATTGTTTGCCTCGGGAAACATGGAGCGAAAGCCATCCATTGTCAAGAAAAGATCATTTATAGTCACTCATTTCTAGAAAAGCCTTATTACTCGGTTTAACTGCCTCTATAATCCCATTATTGATTTTATTTTGAATTTTTTTTACATTTTTTGATTAAAACACATTGTAATTGATTGTTTGCCTCGGGAAACATGGAGCGAAAGCCATCCATTGTCAAGAAAAGATCATTTATAGTCACTCATTCCTAGAAAAGCCTTATTACTCGGTTTAAATGCCTTTATAATCCCATTATTGATTTTATTTTGAATTTTTTTTACATTTTTTGATTAAAACAGATTGTAATTGATTGTTTGCCTCGGGAAATATTGAGCGAAAGCCATCCATTGTCAAGAAAAGATCATTTATAGCCACTCATGCCTAGAAAAGCCTTATTACTCGGTTTAAATGCCTTTATAATCCCATTATTGAATGTATTTTGAATTGTTTTTACATTTTTTGATTAAAACAGATTGTAATTGATTGTTTGCCTCGGGAAACATGGAGCGAAAACCATCCATTGTCAAGAAAAGATCATTTATAGTCACTCATTCCTAGAAAAGCCTTATTACTCGGTTTAACTGCCTTTATAATCCCATTATTGATTTTATTTTGAATTTTTTTTACATTTTTTGATTAAAACATATTGTAATTGATTTTTTGCCTTGGGAAACTTGGAGCGAAAGCCACCCATTGTCAAGAAAAGTTCATTTATAGTCACTTATGCCTAGCAAAGCCTTATTACTCGGTTTAAATGCCTTTATAATCCCATTATTGAATTTATTTTGAATTCTTTTTACATTTTTTCATTAAAACAGATTCTAATTGATTGTTTGCCTCGGGAAACTTGGAGCGAAAGCCCTCCATTGTCAAGAAAAGATCATTTATAGTCACTCATGCTGAGAAAAGCCTTATTACTCGGTTTAAATGCTTTTATAATCCCATTATTGAATTTATTTTGAATTGTTTTTACATTTTTTGATTAAAACAGATTGTAATTGATTGTTTGCCTCGGGAAACATGGAGCGAAAGCCACCCATTGTCAAGAAAAGTTCATTTATAGTCACTCATTCCTAGAAAAGCCTTATTACTCGGTTTAACTGCCTTTATAATCCCATTATTGATTTTATTTTGAATTTTTTTTTACATTTTTTGATTAAAACATATTGTAATTGATTGTTTGCCTCGGGAAACATGGAGCGAAATCCATCCATTGTCAAGAAAAGATCATTTATAGTCACTCATGCCTAGAAAAGCCTTATTACTCGGTTTAAATGCCCTTATAATCCCATTATTGAATTTATTTTGAATTGTTTTTACATTTTTTGATTAAAACATATTGTAATTGATTGTTTTCCTCGGGAAACATGGAGCGAAAGCCATCCATTGTCAAGAAAAGATCATTTATAGTCACTCATTCCTAGAAAAGCCTTATTACTCGGTTTAAATGCCTTTATAATCCCATTATTGATTTTATTTTGAATTTTTTTTACATTTTTTGATTAAAACAGATTGTAATTGATTGTTTGCCTCGGGAAATATTGAGCGAAAGCCATCCATTGTCAAGAAAAGATCATTTATAGCCACTCATGCCTAGAAAAGCCTTATTACTCGGTTTAAATGCCTTTATAATCCCATTATTGAATGTATTTTGAATTGTTTTTACATTTTTTGATTAAAACAGATTGTAATTGATTGTTTGCCTCGGGAAACATGGAGCGAAAACCATCCATTGTCAAGAAAAGATCATTTATAGTCACTCATGCCTAGAAAAGCCTTATTACTCGGTTTAAATGCCTTTATAATCCCATTATTGAATTTATTTTGAATTGTTTTTACATTTTTTGATTAAAACAGATTGTAATTGATTGTTTGCCTCGGGAAATATGGAGCGAAAGCCATCCATTGTCAAGAAAAGATCATTTATAGCCACTCATGCCTAGAAAAGCCTTATTACTCGGTTTAAATGCCTTTATAATCCCATTGTTGAATGTATTTTGAATTGTTTTTACATTTTTTGATTAAAACAGATTGTAATTGATTGTTTGCCTCGGGAAACATGGAGCGAAAACCATCCATTGTCAAGAAAAGATCATTTATAGTCACTCATGCCTAGAAAAGCCTTATTACTCGGTTTAAATGCCTTTATAATCCCATTATTGAATTTATTTTGAATTGTTTTTACATTTTTTGATTAAAACAGATTGTAATTGATTGTTTGCCTCGGGAAACATGGAGCGAAAGCCACCCATTGTCAAGAAAAGTTCATTTATAGTCACTCATTCCTAGAAAAGCCTTATTACTCGGTTTAACTGCCTTTATAATCCCATTATTGATTTTATTTTGAATTTTTTTTTACATTTTTTGATTAAAACATATTGTAATTGATTGTTTGCCTCGGGAAACATGGAGCGAAATCCATCCATTGTCAAGAAAAGATCATTTATAGTCACTCATGCCTAGAAAAGCCTTATTACTCGGTTTAAATGCCCTTATAATCCCATTATTGAATTTATTTTGAATTGTTTTTACATTTTTTGATTAAAACATATTGTAATTGATTGTTTTCCTCGGGAAACATGGAGCGAAAGCCATCCATTGTCAAGAAAAGATCATTTATAGTCACTCATTCCTAGAAAAGCCTTATTACTCGGTTTAAATGCCTTTATAATCCCATTATTGATTTTATTTTGAATTTTTTTTACATTTTTTGATTAAAACAGATTGTAATTGATTGTTTGCCTCGGGAAATATTGAGCGAAAGCCATCCATTGTCAAGAAAAGATCATTTATAGCCACTCATGCCTAGAAAAGCCTTATTACTCGGTTTAAATGCCTTTATAATCCCATTATTGAATGTATTTTGAATTGTTTTTACATTTTTTGATTAAAACAGATTGTAATTGATTGTTTGCCTCGGGAAACATGGAGCGAAAACCATCCATTGTCAAGAAAAGATCATTTATAGTCACTCATGCCTAGAAAAGCCTTATTACTCGGTTTAAATGCCTTTATAATCCCATTATTGAATTTATTTTGAATTGTTTTTACATTTTTTGATTAAAACAGATTGTAATTGATTGTTTGCCTCGGGAAATATGGAGCGAAAGCCATCCATTGTCAAGAAAAGATCATTTATAGCCACTCATGCCTAGAAAAGCCTTATTACTCGGTTTAAATGCCTTTATAATCCCATTGTTGAATGTATTTTAAATTGTTTTTACATTTTTTGATTAAAACAGATTGTAATTGATTGTTTGCCTCGAGAAAATTTGAGCGAAAACCATCCATTGTCAAGAAAAGATCATTTATAGTCACTCTTGCCTAGAAAAGCCTTATTACTCGGTTTAAATGCCCTTATAATCCCATTATTGAATTTATTTTGAATTGTTTTTACATTTTTTGATTAAAACAGATTGTAATTGATTGTTTGCCTCGGGAAACATGGAGCGAAAGCCATCCATTGTCAAGAAAAGATCATTTATAGTCACTCATTCCTAGAAAAGCCTTATTACTCGGTTTAAATGCCTTTATAATCCCATTATTGATTTTATTTTGAATTTTTTTTACATTTTTTGATTAAAACATATTGTAATTGATTGTTTGCCTCGGGAAATATTGAGCGAAAGCCATCCATTGTCAAGAAAAGATCATTTATAGCCACTCATGCCTAGAAAAGCCTTATTACTCGGTTTAAATGCCTTTATAATCCCATTATTGAATGTATTTTGAATTGTTTTTACATTTTTTGATTAAAACAGATTGTAATTGATTGTTTGCCTCGGGAAACATGGAGCGAAAACCATCCATTGTCAAGAAAAGATCATTTATAGTCACTCATGCCTAGAAAAGCCTTATTACTCGGTTTAAATGCCTTTATAATCCCATTATTGAATTTATTTTGAATTGTTTTTACATTTTTTGATTAAAACAGATTGTAATTGATTGTTTGCCTCGGGAAATATGGAGCGAAAGCCATCCATTGTCAAGAAAAGATCATTTATAGCCACCCATGCCTAGAAAAGCCTTATTACTCGGTTTAAATGCCTTTATAATCCCATTGTTGAATGTATTTTAAATTGTTTTTGCATTTTTTGATTAAAACAGATTGTAATTGATTGTTTGCCTCGAAAAAATTGGAGCGAAAACCATCCATTGTCAAGAAAAGATCATTTATAGTCACTCTTGCCTAGAAAAGCCTTATTACTCGGTTTAAATGCCCTTATAATCCCATTATTGAATTTATTTTGAATTGTTTTTACATTTTTTGATTAAAACAGATTGTAATTGATTGTTTGCCTCGGGAAACATGGAGCGAAAGCCATCCATTGTCAAGAAAAGATCATTTATAGCCACTCATGCCTAGAAAAGCCTTATTACTCGGTTTAAATGCCTTTATAATCCCATTGTTGAATGTATTTTAAATTGTTTTTGCATTTTTTGATTAAAACAGATTGTAATTGATTGTTTGCCTCGAGAAAATTGGAGCGAAAACCATCCATTGTCAAGAAAAGATCATTTATAGTCACTCTTGCCTAGAAAAGCCTTATTACTCGGTTTAAATGCCCTTATAATCCCATTATTGAATTTATTTTGAATTGTTTTTACATTTTTTGATTAAAACAGATTGTAATTGATTGTTTGCCTCGGGAAATATTGAGCGAAAGCCATCCATTGTCAAGAAAAGACCATTTATAGCCACTCATGCCTAGAAAAGCCTTATTACTCGGTTTAAATGCCTTTATAATCCCATTATTGAATGTATTTTGAATTGTTTTTACATTTTTTGATTAAAACAGATTGTAATTGATTGTTTGCCTCGGGAAACATGGAGCGAAAACCATCCATTGTCAAGAAAAGATCATTTATAGTCACTCATTCCTAGAAAAGCCTTATTACTCGGTTTAACTGCCTTTATAATCCCATTATTGATTTTATTTTGAATTTTTTTTACATTTTTTGATTAAAACATATTGTAATTGATTTTTTGCCTCGGGAAACTTGGAGCGAAAGCCACCCATTGTCAAGAAAAGTTCATTTATAGTCACTTATGCCTAGCAAAGCCTTATTACTCGGTTTAAATGCCTTTATAATCCCATTATTGAATTTATTTTTAATTCTTTTTACATTTTTTCATTAAAACAGATTCTAATTGATTGTTTGCCTCGGGAAAATTGGAGCGAAAGCCCTCCATTGTCAAGAAAAGATCATTTATAGTCACTCATGCTGAGAAAAGCCTTATTACTCGGTTTAAATGCTTTTATAATCCCATTATTGAATTTATTTTGAATTGTTTTTACATTTTTTGATTAAAACATATTGTAATTGATTGTTTGCCTCGGGAAACATGGAGCGAAAGCCATCCATTGTCAAGAAAAGATCATTTATAGTCACTCATGCCTAGAAAAGCCTTATTACTCGGTTTAAATGCCTTTATAATCCCATTATTGAATTTATTTTGAATTGTTTTTACATTTTTTGATTAAAACAGATTGTAATTGATTGTTTGCCTCGGGAAACATGGAGCGAAAGCCATCCATTGTCAAGAAAAGATCATTTATAGTCACTCATTCCTAGAAAAGCCTTATTACTCGGTTTAACTGCCTCTATAATCCCATTATTGATTTTATTTTAAATTTTTTTTACATTTTTTGATTAAAACACATTGTAATTGATTGTTTGCCTCGGGAAACATGGAGCGAAAGCCATCCATTGTCAAGAAAAGATCATTTATAGTCACTCATTCCTAGAAAAGCCTTATTACTCGGTTTAAATGCCTTTATAATCCCATTATTGAATTTATTTTGAATTGTTTTTACATTTTTTGATTAAAACAGATTGTAATTGATTGTTTGCCTCGGGAAATATGGAGCGAAAGCCATCCATTGTCAAGAAAAGATCATTTATAGTCACTCATGCCTAGAAAAGCCTTATTACTCGGTTTAAATGCCTTTATAATCCCATTATTGAATGTATTTTGAATTGTTTTTACATTTTTTGATTAAAACAGATTGTAATTGATTGTTTGCCTCGGGAAACATGGAGCGAAAACCATCCATTGTCAAGAAAAGATCATTTATAGTCACTCATTCCTAGAAAAGCCTTATTACTCGGTTTAACTGCCTTTATAATCCCATTATTGATTTTATTTTGAATTTTTTTTACATTTTTTGATTAAAACAGATTGTAATTGATTGTTTGCCTCGGGAAACATGGAGCGAAAGCCATCCATTGTCAAGAAAAGATCATTTATAGTCACTCATTCCTAGAAAAGCCTTATTACTCGGTTTAACTGCCTCTATAATCCCATTATTGATTTTATTTTGAATTTTTTTTACATTTTTTGATTAAAACACATTGTAATTGATTGTTTGCCTCGGGAAACATGGAGCGAAAGCCATCCATTGTCAAGAAAAGATCATTTATAGTCACTCATTCCTAGAAAAGCCTTATTACTCGGTTTAAATGCCTTTATAATCCCATTATTGATTTTATTTTGAATTTTTTTTACATTTTTTGATTAAAACAGATTGTAATTGATTGTTTGCCTCGGGAAATATTGAGCGAAAGCCATCCATTGTCAAGAAAAGATCATTTATAGTCACTCATGCCTAGAAAAGCCTTATTACTCGGTTTAAATGCCTTTATAATCCCATTATTGAATTTATTTTGAATTGTTTTTACATTTTTTGATTAAAACAGATTGTAATTGATTGTTTGCCTCGGGAAACATGGAGCGAAAGCCATCCATTGTCAAGAAAAGATCATTTATAGTCACTCATTCCTAGAAAAGCCTTATTACTCGGTTTAACTGCCTCTATAATCCCATTATTGATTTTATTTTGAATTTTTTTTACATTTTTTGATTAAAACACATTGTAATTGATTGTTTGCCTCGGGAAACATGGAGCGAAAGCCATCCATTGTCAAGAAAAGATCATTTATAGTCACTCATTCCTAGAAAAGCCTTATTACTCGGTTTAAATGCCTTTATAATCCCATTATTGATTTTATTTTGAATTTTTTTTACATTTTTTGATTAAAACAGATTGTAATTGATTGTTTGCCTCGGGAAATATTGAGCGAAAGCCATCCATTGTCAAGAAAAGATCATTTATAGCCACTCATGCCTAGAAAAGCCTTATTACTCGGTTTAAATGCCTTTATAATCCCATTATTGAATGTATTTTGAATTGTTTTTACATTTTTTGATTAAAACAGATTGTAATTGATTGTTTGCCTCGGGAAACATGGAGCGAAAACCATCCATTGTCAAGAAAAGATCATTTATAGTCACTCATGCCTAGAAAAGCCTTATTACTCGGTTTAAATGCCTTTATAATCCCATTATTGAATTTATTTTGAATTGTTTTTACATTTTTTGATTAAAACAGATTGTAATTGATTGTTTGCCTCGGGAAATATGGAGCGAAAGCCATCCATTGTCAAGAAAAGATCATTTATAGTCACTCATGCCTAGAAAAGCCTTATTACTCGGTTTAAATGCCTTTATAATCCCATTATTGAATGTATTTTGAATTGTTTTTACATTTTTTGATTAAAACAGATTGTAATTGATTGTTTGCCTCGGGAAACATGGAGCGAAAACCATCCATTGTCAAGAAAAGATCATTTATAGTCACTCATTCCTAGAAAAGCCTTATTACTCGGTTTAACTGCCTTTATAATCCCATTATTGATTTTATTTTGAATTTTTTTTACATTTTTTGATTAAAACATATTGTAATTGATTTTTTGCCTCGGGAAACTTGGAGCGAAAGCCACCCATTGTCAAGAAAAGTTCATTTATAGTCACTTATGCCTAGCAAAGCCTTATTACTCGGTTTAAATGCCTTTATAATCCCATTATTGAATTTATTTTTAATTCTTTTTACATTTTTTCATTAAAACAGATTCTAATTGATTGTTTGCCTCGGGAAAATTGGAGCGAAAGCCCTCCATTGTCAAGAAAAGATCATTTATAGTCACTCATGCTGAGAAAAGCCTTATTACTCGGTTTAAATGCTTTTATAATCCCATTATTGAATTTATTTTGAATTGTTTTTACATTTTTTGATTAAAACAGATTGTAATTGATTGTTTGCCTCGGGAAACATGGAGCGAAAGCCATCCATTGTCAAGAAAAGATCATTTATAGTCACTCATGCCTAGAAAAGCCTTATTACTCGGTTTAAATGCCTTTATAATCCCATTATTGAATTTATTTTGAATTGTTTTTACATTTTTTGATTAAAACAGATTGTAATTGATTGTTTGCCTCGGGAAACATGGAGCGAAAGCCATCCATTGTCAAGAAAAGATCATTTATAGTCACTCATTCCTAGAAAAGCCTTATTACTCGGTTTAACTGCCTCTATAATCCCATTATTGATTTTATTTTGAATTTTTTTTACATTTTTTGATTAAAACACATTGTAATTGATTGTTTGCCTCGGGAAACATGGAGCGAAAGCCATCCATTGTCAAGAAAAGATCATTTATAGTCACTCATTCCTAGAAAAGCCTTATTACTCGGTTTAAATGCCTTTATAATCCCATTATTGATTTTATTTTGAATTTTTTTTTACATTTTTTGATTAAAACATATTGTAATTGATTGTTTGCCTCGGGAAACATGGAGCGAAATCCATCCATTGTCAAGAAAAGATCATTTATAGTCACTCATGCCTAGAAAAGCCTTATTACTCGGTTTAAATGCCCTTATAATCCCATTATTGAATTTATTTTGAATTGTTTTTACATTTTTTGATTAAAACATATTGTAATTGATTGTTTTCCTCGGGAAACATGGAGCGAAAGCCATCCATTGTCAAGAAAAGATCATTTATAGTCACTCATTCCTAGAAAAGCCTTATTACTCGGTTTAAATGCCTTTATAATCCCATTATTGATTTTATTTTGAATTTTTTTTACATTTTTTGATTAAAACAGATTGTAATTGATTGTTTGCCTCGGGAAATATTGAGCGAAAGCCATCCATTGTCAAGAAAAGATCATTTATAGCCACTCATGCCTAGAAAAGCCTTATTACTCGGTTTAAATGCCTTTATAATCCCATTATTGAATGTATTTTGAATTGTTTTTACATTTTTTGATTAAAACAGATTGTAATTGATTGTTTGCCTCGGGAAACATGGAGCGAAAACCATCCATTGTCAAGAAAAGATCATTTATAGTCACTCATGCCTAGAAAAGCCTTATTACTCGGTTTAAATGCCTTTATAATCCCATTATTGAATTTATTTTGAATTGTTTTTACATTTTTTGATTAAAACAGATTGTAATTGATTGTTTGCCTCGGGAAATATGGAGCGAAAGCCATCCATTGTCAAGAAAAGATCATTTATAGCCACTCATGCCTAGAAAAGCCTTATTACTCGGTTTAAATGCCTTTATAATCCCATTGTTGAATGTATTTTAAATTGTTTTTACATTTTTTGATTAAAACAGATTGTAATTGATTGTTTGCCTCGAGAAAATTGGAGCGAAAACCATCCATTGTCAAGAAAAGATCATTTATAGTCACTCTTGCCTAGAAAAGCCTTATTAGTCGGTTTAAATGCCCTTATAATCCCATTATTGAATTTATTTTGAATTGTTTTTACATTTTTTGATTAAAACAGATTGTAATTGATTGTTTGCCTCGGGAAACATGGAGCGAAAGCCATCCATTGTCAAGAAAAGATCATTTATAGTCACTCATTCCTAGAAAAGCCTTATTACTCGGTTTAAATGCCTTTATAATCCCATTATTGATTTTATTTTGAATTTTTTTTACATTTTTTGATTAAAACATATTGTAATTGATTGTTTGCCTCGGGAAATATTGAGCGAAAGCCATCCATTGTCAAGAAAAGATCATTTATAGCCACTCATGCCTAGAAAAGCCTTATTACTCGGTTTAAATGCCTTTATAATCCCATTATTGAATGTATTTTGAATTGTTTTTACATTTTTTGATTAAAACAGATTGTAATTGATTGTTTGCCTCGGGAAACATGGAGCGAAAACCATACATTGTCAAGAAAAGATCATTTATAGTCACTCATGCCTAGAAAAGCCTTATTACTCGGTTTAAATGCCTTTATAATCCCATTATTGAATTTATTTTGAATTGTTTTTACATTTTTTGATTAAAACAGATTGTAATTGATTGTTTGCCTCGGGAAATATGGAGCGAAAGCCATCCATTGTCAAGAAAAGATCATTTATAGCCACCCATGCCTAGAAAAGCCTTATTACTCGGTTTAAATGCCTTTATAATCCCATTGTTGAATGTATTTTAAATTGTTTTTGCATTTTTTGATTAAAACAGATTGTAATTGATTGTTTGCCTCGAAAAAATTGGAGCGAAAACCATCCATTGTCAAGAAAAGATCATTTATAGTCACTCTTGCCTAGAAAAGCCTTATTACTCGGTTTAAATGCCCTTATAATCCCATTATTGAATTTATTTTGAATTGTTTTTACATTTTTTGATTAAAACAGATTGTAATTGATTGTTTGCCTCGGGAAACATGGAGCGAAAGCCATCCATTGTCAAGAAAAGATCATTTATAGCCACTCATGCCTAGAAAAGCCTTATTACTCGGTTTAAATGCCTTTATAATCCCATTGTTGAATGTATTTTAAATTGTTTTTGCATTTTTTGATTAAAACAGATTGTAATTGATTGTTTGCCTCGAGAAAATTGGAGCGAAAACCATCCATTGTCAAGAAAAGATCATTTATAGTCACTCTTGCCTAGAAAAGCCTTATTACTCGGTTTAAATGCCCTTATAATCCCATTATTGAATTTATTTTGAATTGTTTTTACATTTTTTGATTAAAACAGATTGTAATTGATTGTTTGCCTCGGGAAATATTGAGCGAAAGCCATCCATTGTCAAGAAAAGACCATTTATAGCCACTCATGCCTAGAAAAGCCTTATTACTCGGTTTAAATGCCTTTATAATCCCATTATTGAATGTATTTTGAATTGTTTTTACATTTTTTGATTAAAACAGATTGTAATTGATTGTTTGCCTCGGGAAACATGGAGCGAAAGCCATCCATTGTCAAGAAAAGATCATTTATAGTCACTCATTCCTAGAAAAGCCTTATTACTCGGTTTAAATGCCTTTATAATCCCATTATTGATTTTATTTTGAATTTTTTTTTACATTTTTTGATTAAAACATATTGTAATTGATTGTTTGCCTCGGGAAACATGGAGCGAAATCCATCCATTGTCAAGAAAAGATCATTTATAGTCACTCATGCCTAGAAAAGCCTTATTACTCGGTTTAAATGCCCTTATAATCCCATTATTGAATTTATTTTGAATTGTTTTTACATTTTTTGATTAAAACATATTGTAATTGATTGTTTTCCTCGGGAAACATGGAGCGAAAGCCATCCATTGTCAAGAAAAGATCATTTATAGTCACTCATTCCTAGAAAAGCCTTATTACTCGGTTTAAATGCCTTTATAATCCCATTATTGATTTTATTTTGAATTTTTTTTACATTTTTTGATTAAAACAGATTGTAATTGATTGTTTGCCTCGGGAAATATTGAGCGAAAGCCATCCATTGTCAAGAAAAGATCATTTATAGCCACTCATGCCTAGAAAAGCCTTATTACTCGGTTTAAATGCCTTTATAATCCCATTATTGAATGTATTTTGAATTGTTTTTACATTTTTTGATTAAAACAGATTGTAATTGATTGTTTGCCTCGGGAAACATGGAGCGAAAACCATCCATTGTCAAGAAAAGATCATTTATAGTCACTCATGCCTAGAAAAGCCTTATTACTCGGTTTAAATGCCTTTATAATCCCATTATTGAATTTATTTTGAATTGTTTTTACATTTTTTGATTAAAACAGATTGTAATTGATTGTTTGCCTCGGGAAATATGGAGCGAAAGCCATCCATTGTCAAGAAAAGATCATTTATAGCCACTCATGCCTAGAAAAGCCTTATTACTCGGTTTAAATGCCTTTATAATCCCATTGTTGAATGTATTTTAAATTGTTTTTACATTTTTTGATTAAAACAGATTGTAATTGATTGTTTGCCTCGAGAAAATTGGAGCGAAAACCATCCATTGTCAAGAAAAGATCATTTATAGTCACTCTTGCCTAGAAAAGCCTTATTAGTCGGTTTAAATGCCCTTATAATCCCATTATTGAATTTATTTTGAATTGTTTTTACATTTTTTGATTAAAACAGATTGTAATTGATTGTTTGCCTCGGGAAACATGGAGCGAAAGCCATCCATTGTCAAGAAAAGATCATTTATAGTCACTCATTCCTAGAAAAGCCTTATTACTCGGTTTAAATGCCTTTATAATCCCATTATTGATTTTATTTTGAATTTTTTTTACATTTTTTGATTAAAACATATTGTAATTGATTGTTTGCCTCGGGAAATATTGAGCGAAAGCCATCCATTGTCAAGAAAAGATCATTTATAGCCACTCATGCCTAGAAAAGCCTTATTACTCGGTTTAAATGCCTTTATAATCCCATTATTGAATGTATTTTGAATTGTTTTTACATTTTTTGATTAAAACAGATTGTAATTGATTGTTTGCCTCGGGAAACATGGAGCGAAAACCATCCATTGTCAAGAAAAGATCATTTATAGTCACTCATGCCTAGAAAAGCCTTATTACTCGGTTTAAATGCCTTTATAATCCCATTATTGAATTTATTTTGAATTGTTTTTACATTTTTTGATTAAAACAGATTGTAATTGATTGTTTGCCTCGGGAAATATGGAGCGAAAGCCATCCATTGTCAAGAAAAGATCATTTATAGCCACCCATGCCTAGAAAAGCCTTATTACTCGGTTTAAATGCCTTTATAATCCCATGGTTGAATGTATTTTAAATTGTTTTTGCATTTTTTGATTAAAACAGATTGTAATTGATTGTTTGCCTCGAAAAAATTGGAGCGAAAACCATCCATTGTCAAGAAAAGATCATTTATAGTCACTCTTGCCTAGAAAAGCCTTATTACTCGGTTTAAATGCCCTTATAATCCCATTATTGAATTTATTTTGAATTGTTTTTACATTTTTTGATTAAAACAGATTGTAATTGATTGTTTGCCTCGGGAAACATGGAGCGAAAGCCATCCATTGTCAAGAAAAGATCATTTATAGCCACTCATGCCTAGAAAAGCCTTATTACTCGGTTTAAATGCCTTTATAATCCCATTGTTGAATGTATTTTAAATTGTTTTTGCATTTTTTGATTAAAACAGATTGTAATTGATTGTTTGCCTCGAGAAAATTGGAGCGAAAACCATCCATTGTCAAGAAAAGATCATTTATAGTCACTCTTGCCTAGAAAAGCCTTATTACTCGGTTTAAATGCCCTTATAATCCCATTATTGAATTTATTTTGAATTGTTTTTACATTTTTTGATTAAAACAGATTGTAATTGATTGTTTGCCTCGGGAAATATTGAGCGAAAGCCATCCATTGTCAAGAAAAGACCATTTATAGCCACTCATGCCTAGAAAAGCCTTATTACTCGGTTTAAATGCCTTTATAATCCCATTATTGAATGTATTTTGAATTGTTTTTACATTTTTTGATTAAAACAGATTGTAATTGATTGTTTGCCTCGGGAAACATGGAGCGAAAACCATCCATTGTCAAGAAAAGATCATTTATAGTCACTCATTCCTAGAAAAGCCTTATTACTCGGTTTAACTGCCTTTATAATCCCATTATTGATTTTATTTTGAATTTTTTTTACATTTTTTGATTAAAACATATTGTAATTGATTTTTTGCCTCGGGAAACTTGGAGCGAAAGCCACCCATTGTCAAGAAAAGTTCATTTATAGTCACTTATGCCTAGCAAAGCCTTATTACTCGGTTTAAATGCCTTTATAATCCCATTATTGAATTTATTTTTAATTCTTTTTACATTTTTTCATTAAAACAGATTCTAATTGATTGTTTGCCTCGGGAAAATTGGAGCGAAAGCCCTCCATTGTCAAGAAAAGATCATTTATAGTCACTCATGCTGAGAAAAGCCTTATTACTCGGTTTAAATGCTTTTATAATCCCATTATTGAATTTATTTTGAATTGTTTTTACATTTTTTGATTAAAACATATTGTAATTGATTGTTTGCCTCGGGAAACATGGAGCGAAGGCCATCCATTGTCAAGAAAAGATCATTTATAGTCACTCATGCCTAGAAAAGCCTTATTACTCGGTTTAAATGCCTTTATAATCCCATTATTGAATTTATTTTGAATTGTTTTTACATTTTTTGATTAAAACAGATTGTAATTGATTGTTTGCCTCGGGAAACATGGAGCGAAAGCCATCCATTGTCAAGAAAAGATCATTTATAGTCACTCATTCCTAGAAAAGCCTTATTACTCGGTTTAACTGCCTCTATAATCCCATTATTGATTTTATTTTGAATTTTTTTTACATTTTTTGATTAAAACACATTGTAATTGATTGTTTGCCTCGGGAAACATGGAGCGAAAGCCATCCATTGTCAAGAAAAGATCATTTATAGTCACTCATTCCTAGAAAAGCCTTATTACTCGGTTTAAATGCCTTTATAATCCCATTATTGATTTTATTTTGAATTTTTTTTACATTTTTTGATTAAAACAGATTGTAATTGATTGTTTGCCTCGGGAAATATTGAGCGAAAGCCATCCATTGTCAAGAAAAGATCATTTATAGCCACTCATGCCTAGAAAAGCCTTATTACTCGGTTTAAATGCCTTTATAATCCCATTATTGAATGTATTTTGAATTGTTTTTACATTTTTTGATTAAAACAGATTGTAATTGATTGTTTGCCTCGGGAAACATGGAGCGAAAACCATCCATTGTCAAGAAAAGATCATTTATAGTCACTCATGCCTAGAAAAGCCTTATTACTCGGTTTAAATGCCTTTATAATCCCATTATTGAATTTATTTTGAATTGTTTTTACATTTTTTGATTAAAACAGATTGTAATTGATTGTTTGCCTCGGGAAATATGGAGCGAAAGCCATCCATTGTCAAGAAAAGATCATTTATAGTCACTCATGCCTAGAAAAGCCTTATTACTCGGTTTAAATGCCTTTATAATCCCATTATTGAATGTATTTTGAATTGTTTTTACATTTTTTGATTAAAACAGATTGTAATTGATTGTTTGCCTCGGGAAACATGGAGCGAAAACCATCCATTGTCAAGAAAAGATCATTTATAGTCACTCATTCCTAGAAAAGCCTTATTACTCGGTTTAACTGCCTTTATAATCCCATTATTGATTTTATTTTGAATTTTTTTTACATTTTTTGATTAAAACAGATTGTAATTGATTGTTTGCCTCGGGAAACATGGAGCGAAAGCCATCCATTGTCAAGAAAAGATCATTTATAGTCACTCATTCCTAGAAAAGCCTTATTACTCGGTTTAACTGCCTCTATAATCCCATTATTGATTTTATTTTGAATTTTTTTTACATTTTTTGATTAAAACACATTGTAATTGATTGTTTGCCTCGGGAAACATGGAGCGAAAGCCATCCATTGTCAAGAAAAGATCATTTATAGTCACTCATTCCTAGAAAAGCCTTATTACTCGGTTTAAATGCCTTTATAATCCCATTATTGATTTTATTTTGAATTTTTTTTACATTTTTTGATTAAAACAGATTGTAATTGATTGTTTGCCTCGGGAAATATTGAGCGAAAGCCATCCATTGTCAAGAAAAGATCATTTATAGTCACTCATGCCTAGAAAAGCCTTATTACTCGGTTTAAATGCCTTTATAATCCCATTATTGAATTTATTTTGAATTGTTTTTACATTTTTTGATTAAAACAGATTGTAATTGATTGTTTGCCTCGGGAAACATGGAGCGAAAGCCATCCATTGTCAAGAAAAGATCATTTATAGTCACTCATTCCTAGAAAAGCCTTATTACTCGGTTTAACTGCCTCTATAATCCCATTATTGATTTTATTTTGAATTTTTTTTACATTTTTTGATTAAAACACATTGTAATTGATTGTTTGCCTCGGGAAACATGGAGCGAAAGCCATCCATTGTCAAGAAAAGATCATTTATAGTCACTCATTCCTAGAAAAGCCTTATTACTCGGTTTAACTGCCTTTATAATCCCATTATTGATTTTATTTTGAATTTTTTTTACATTTTTTGATTAAAACATATTGTAATTGATTTTTTGCCTCGGGAAACCTGGAGCGAAAGCCACCCATTGTCAAGAAAAGTTCATTTATAGTCACTTATGCCTAGCAAAGCCTTATTACTCGGTTTAAATGCCTTTATAATCCCATTATTGAATTTATTTTTAATTCTTTTTACATTTTTTCATTAAAACAGATTCTAATTGATTGTTTGCCTCGGGAAAATTGGAGCGAAAGCCCTCCATTGTCAAGAAAAGATCATTTATAGTCACTCATGCTGAGAAAAGCCTTATTACTCGGTTTAAATGCTTTTATAATCCCATTATTGAATTTATTTTGAATTGTTTTTACATTTTTTGATTAAAACAGATTGTAATTGATTGTTTGCCTCGGGAAACATGGAGCGAAAGCCATCCATTGTCAAGAAAAGATCATTTATAGTCACTCATGCCTAGAAAAGCCTTATTACTCGGTTTAAATGCCTTTATAATCCCATTATTGAATTTATTTTGAATTGTTTTTACATTTTTTGATTAAAACAGATTGTAATTGATTGTTTGCCTCGGGAAACATGGAGCGAAAGCCATCCATTGTCAAGAAAAGATCATTTATAGTCACTCATTCCTAGAAAAGCCTTATTACTCGGTTTAACTGCCTCTATAATCCCATTATTGATTTTATTTTGAATTTTTTTTACATTTTTTGATTAAAACACATTGTAATTGATTGTTTGCCTCGGGAAACATGGAGCGAAAGCCATCCATTGTCAAGAAAAGATCATTTATAGTCACTCATTCCTAGAAAAGCCTTATTACTCGGTTTAAATGCCTTTATAATCCCATTATTGATTTTATTTTGAATTTTTTTTTACATTTTTTGATTAAAACATATTGTAATTGATTATTTGCCTCGGGAAACATGGAGCGAAATCCATCCATTGTCAAGAAAAGATCATTTATAGTCACTCATGCCTAGAAAAGCCTTATTACTCGGTTTAAATGCCCTTATAATCCCATTATTGAATTTATTTTGAATTGTTTTTACATTTTTTGATTAAAACATATTGTAATTGATTGTTTTCCTCGGGAAACATGGAGCGAAAGCCATCCATTGTCAAGAAAAGATCATTTATAGTCACTCATTCCTAGAAAAGCCTTATTACTCGGTTTAAATGCCTTTATAATCCCATTATTGATTTTATTTTGAATTTTTTTTACATTTTTTGATTAAAACAGATTGTAATTGATTGTTTGCCTCGGGAAATATTGAGCGAAAGCCATCCATTGTCAAGAAAAGATCATTTATAGCCACTCATGCCTAGAAAAGCCTTATTACTCGGTTTAAATGCCTTTATAATCCCATTATTGAATGTATTTTGAATTGTTTTTACATTTTTTGATTAAAACAGATTGTAATTGATTGTTTGCCTCGGGAAACATGGAGCGAAAACCATCCATTGTCAAGAAAAGATCATTTATAGTCACTCATGCCTAGAAAAGCCTTATTACTCGGTTTAAATGCCTTTATAATCCCATTATTGAATTTATTTTGAATTGTTTTTACATTTTTTGATTAAAACAGATTGTAATTGATTGTTTGCCTCGGGAAATATGGAGCGAAAGCCATCCATTGTCAAGAAAAGATCATTTATAGCCACTCATGCCTAGAAAAGCCTTATTACTCGGTTTAAATGCCTTTATAATCCCATTGTTGAATGTATTTTAAATTGTTTTTACATTTTTTGATTAAAACAGATTGTAATTGATTGTTTGCCTCGAGAAAATTGGAGCGAAAACCATCCATTGTCAAGAAAAGATCATTTATAGTCACTCTTGCCTAGAAAAGCCTTATTACTCGGTTTAAATGCCCTTATAATCCCATTATTGAATTTATTTTGAATTGTTTTTACATTTTTTGATTAAAACAGATTGTAATTGATTGTTTGCCTCGGGAAACATGGAGCGAAAGCCATCCATTGTCAAGAAAAGATCATTTATAGTCACTCATTCCTAGAAAAGCCTTATTACTCGGTTTAAATGCCTTTATAATCCCATTATTGATTTTATTTTGAATTTTTTTTACATTTTTTGATTAAAACATATTGTAATTGATTGTTTGCCTCGGGAAATATTGAGCGAAAGCCATCCATTGTCAAGAAAAGATCATTTATAGCCACTCATGCCTAGAAAAGCCTTATTACTCGGTTTAAATGCCTTTATAATCCCATTATTGAATGTATTTTGAATTGTTTTTACATTTTTTGATTAAAACAGATTGTAATTGATTGTTTGCCTCGGGAAACATGGAGCGAAAACCATCCATTGTCAAGAAAAGATCATTTATAGTCACTCATGCCTAGAAAAGCCTTATTACTCGGTTTAAATGCCTTTATAATCCCATTATTGAATTTATTTTGAATTGTTTTTACATTTTTTGATTAAAACAGATTGTAATTGATTGTTTGCCTCGGGAAATATGGAGCGAAAGCCATCCATTGTCAAGAAAAGATCATTTATAGCCACCCATGCCTAGAAAAGCCTTATTACTCGGTTTAAATGCCTTTATAATCCCATTGTTGAATGTATTTTAAATTGTTTTTGCATTTTTTGATTAAAACAGATTGTAATTGATTGTTTGCCTCGAAAAAATTGGAGCGAAAACCATCCATTGTCAAGAAAAGATCATTTATAGTCACTCTTGCCTAGAAAAGCCTTATTACTCGGTTTAAATGCCCTTATAATCCCATTATTGAATTTATTTTGAATTGTTTTTACATTTTTTGATTAAAACAGATTGTAATTGATTGTTTGCCTCGGGAAACATGGAGCGAAAGCCATCCATTGTCAAGAAAAGATCATTTATAGCCACTCATGCCTAGAAAAGCCTTATTACTCGGTTTAAATGCCTTTATAATCCCATTGTTGAATGTATTTTAAATTGTTTTTGCATTTTTTGATTAAAACAGATTGTAATTGATTGTTTGCCTCGAGAAAATTGGAGCGAAAACCATCCATTGTCAAGAAAAGATCATTTATAGTCACTCTTGCCTAGAAAAGCCTTATTACTCGGTTTAAATGCCCTTATAATCCCATTATTGAATTTATTTTGAATTGTTTTTACATTTTTTGATTAAAACAGATTGTAATTGATTGTTTGCCTCGGGAAATATTGAGCGAAAGCCATCCATTGTCAAGAAAAGACCATTTATAGCCACTCATGCCTAGAAAAGCCTTATTACTCGGTTTAAATGCCTTTATAATCCCATTATTGAATGTATTTTGAATTGTTTTTACATTTTTTGATTAAAACAGATTGTAATTGATTGTTTGCCTCGGGAAACATGGAGCGAAAACCATCCATTGTCAAGAAAAGATCATTTATAGTCACTCATTCCTAGAAAAGCCTTATTACTCGGTTTAACTGCCTTTATAATCCCATTATTGATTTTATTTTGAATTTTTTTTACATTTTTTGATTAAAACATATTGTAATTGATTTTTTGCCTCGGGAAACTTGGAGCGAAAGCCACCCATTGTCAAGAAAAGTTCATTTATAGTCACTTATGCCTAGCAAAGCCTTATTACTCGGTTTAAATGCCTTTATAATCCCATTATTGAATTTATTTTTAATTCTTTTTACATTTTTTCATTAAAACAGATTCTAATTGATTGTTTGCCTCGGGAAAATTGGAGCGAAAGCCCTCCATTGTCAAGAAAAGATCATTTATAGTCACTCATGCTGAGAAAAGCCTTATTACTCGGTTTAAATGCTTTTATAATCCCATTATTGAATTTATTTTGAATTGTTTTTACATTTTTTGATTAAAACATATTGTAATTGATTGTTTGCCTCGGGAAACATGGAGCGAAAGCCATCCATTGTCAAGAAAAGATCATTTATAGTCACTCATGCCTAGAAAAGCCTTATTACTCGGTTTAAATGCCTTTATAATCCCATTATTGAATTTATTTTGAATTGTTTTTACATTTTTTGATTAAAACAGATTGTAATTGATTGTTTGCCTCGGGAAACATGGAGCGAAAGCCATCCATTGTCAAGAAAAGATCATTTATAGTCACTCATTCCTAGAAAAGCCTTATTACTCGGTTTAACTGCCTCTATAATCCCATTATTGATTTTATTTTGAATTTTTTTTACATTTTTTGATTAAAACACATTGTAATTGATTGTTTGCCTCGGGAAACATGGAGCGAAAGCCATCCATTGTCAAGAAAAGATCATTTATAGTCACTCATTCCTAGAAAAGCCTTATTACTCGGTTTAAATGCCTTTATAATCCCATTATTGATTTTATTTTGAATTTTTTTTACATTTTTTGATTAAAACAGATTGTAATTGATTGTTTGCCTCGGGAAATATTGAGCGAAAGCCATCCATTGTCAAGAAAAGATCATTTATAGCCACTCATGCCTAGAAAAGCCTTATTACTCGGTTTAAATGCCTTTATAATCCCATTATTGAATGTATTTTGAATTGTTTTTACATTTTTTGATTAAAACAGATTGTAATTGATTGTTTGCCTCGGGAAACATGGAGCGAAAACCATCCATTGTCAAGAAAAGATCATTTATAGTCACTCATGCCTAGAAAAGCCTTATTACTCGGTTTAAATGCCTTTATAATCCCATTATTGAATTTATTTTGAATTGTTTTTACATTTTTTGATTAAAACAGATTGTAATTGATTGTTTGCCTCGGGAAATATGGAGCGAAAGCCATCCATTGTCAAGAAAAGATCATTTATAGTCACTCATGCCTAGAAAAGCCTTATTACTCGGTTTAAATGCCTTTATAATCCCATTATTGAATGTATTTTGAATTGTTTTTACATTTTTTGATTAAAACAGATTGTAATTGATTGTTTGCCTCGGGAAACATGGAGCGAAAACCATCCATTGTCAAGAAAAGATCATTTATAGTCACTCATTCCTAGAAAAGCCTTATTACTCGGTTTAACTGCCTTTATAATCCCATTATTGATTTTATTTTGAATTTTTTTTACATTTTTTGATTAAAACAGATTGTAATTGATTGTTTGCCTCGGGAAACATGGAGCGAAAGCCATCCATTGTCAAGAAAAGATCATTTATAGTCACTCATTCCTAGAAAAGCCTTATTACTCGGTTTAACTGCCTCTATAATCCCATTATTGATTTTATTTTGAATTTTTTTTACATTTTTTGATTAAAACACATTGTAATTGATTGTTTGCCTCGGGAAACATGGAGCGAAAGCCATCCATTGTCAAGAAAAGATCATTTATAGTCACTCATTCCTAGAAAAGCCTTATTACTCGGTTTAAATGCCTTTATAATCCCATTATTGATTTTATTTTGAATTTTTTTTACATTTTTTGATTAAAACAGATTGTAATTGATTGTTTGCCTCGGGAAATATTGAGCGAAAGCCATCCATTGTCAAGAAAAGATCATTTATAGTCACTCATGCCTAGAAAAGCCTTATTACTCGGTTTAAATGCCTTTATAATCCCATTATTGAATTTATTTTGAATTGTTTTTACATTTTTTGATTAAAACAGATTGTAATTGATTGTTTGCCTCGGGAAACATGGAGCGAAAGCCATCCATTGTCAAGAAAAGATCATTTATAGTCACTCATTCCTAGAAAAGCCTTATTACTCGGTTTAACTGCCTCTATAATCCCATTATTGATTTTATTTTGAATTTTTTTTACATTTTTTGATTAAAACACATTGTAATTGATTGTTTGCCTCGGGAAACATGGAGCGAAAGCCATCCATTGTCAAGAAAAGATCATTTATAGTCACTCATTCCTAGAAAAGCCTTATTACTCGGTTTAAATGCCTTTATAATCCCATTATTGATTTTATTTTGAATTTTTTTTACATTTTTTGATTAAAACAGATTGTAATTGATTGTTTGCCTCGGGAAATATTGAGCGAAAGCCATCCATTGTCAAGAAAAGATCATTTATAGCCACTCATGCCTAGAAAAGCCTTATTACTCGGTTTAAATGCCTTTATAATCCCATTATTGAATGTATTTTGAATTGTTTTTACATTTTTTGATTAAAACAGATTGTAATTGATTGTTTGCCTCGGGAAACATGGAGCGAAAACCATCCATTGTCAAGAAAAGATCATTTATAGTCACTCATGCCTAGAAAAGCCTTATTACTCGGTTTAAATGCCTTTATAATCCCATTATTGAATTTATTTTGAATTGTTTTTACATTTTTTGATTAAAACAGATTGTAATTGATTGTTTGCCTCGGGAAATATGGAGCGAAAGCCATCCATTGTCAAGAAAAGATCATTTATAGTCACTCATGCCTAGAAAAGCCTTATTACTCGGTTTAAATGCCTTTATAATCCCATTATTGAATGTATTTTGAATTGTTTTTACATTTTTTGATTAAAACAGATTGTAATTGATTGTTTGCCTCGGGAAACATGGAGCGAAAACCATCCATTGTCAAGAAAAGATCATTTATAGTCACTCATTCCTAGAAAAGCCTTATTACTCGGTTTAACTGCCTTTATAATCCCATTATTGATTTTATTTTGAATTTTTTTTACATTTTTTGATTAAAACATATTGTAATTGATTTTTTGCCTCGGGAAACTTGGAGCGAAAGCCACCCATTGTCAAGAAAAGTTCATTTATAGTCACTTATGCCTAGCAAAGCCTTATTACTCGGTTTAAATGCCTTTATAATCCCATTATTGAATTTATTTTTAATTCTTTTTACATTTTTTCATTAAAACAGATTCTAATTGATTGTTTGCCTCGGGAAAATTGGAGCGAAAGCCCTCCATTGTCAAGAAAAGATCATTTATAGTCACTCATGCTGAGAAAAGCCTTATTACTCGGTTTAAATGCTTTTATAATCCCATTATTGAATTTATTTTGAATTGTTTTTACATTTTTTGATTAAAACAGATTGTAATTGATTGTTTGCCTCGGGAAACATGGAGCGAAAGCCATCCATGGTCAAGAAAAGATCATTTATAGTCACTCATGCCTAGAAAAGCCTTATTACTCGGTTTAAATGCCTTTATAATCCCATTATTGAATTTATTTTGAATTGTTTTTACATTTTTTGATTAAAACAGATTGTAATTGATTGTTTGCCTCGGGAAACATGGAGCGAAAGCCATCCATTGTCAAGAAAAGATCATTTATAGTCACTCATTCCTAGAAAAGCCTTATTACTCGGTTTAACTGCCTTTATAATCCCATTATTGATTTTATTTTGAATTTTTTTTACATTTTTTGATTAAAACACATTGTAATTGATTGTTTGCCTCGGGAAACATGGAGCGAAAGCCATCCATTGTCAAGAAAAGATCATTTATAGTCACTCATTCCTAGAAAAGCCTTATTACTCGGTTTAAATGCCTTTATAATCCCATTATTGATTTTATTTTGAATTTTTTTTACATTTTTTGATTAAAACATATTGTAATTGATTGTTTGCCTCGGGAAATATTGAGCGAAAGCCATCCATTGTCAAGAAAAGATCATTTATAGCCACTCATGCCTAGAAAAGCCTTATTACTCGGTTTAAATGCCTTTATAATCCCATTATTGAATTTATTTTGAATTCTTTTTACATTTTTTCATTAAAACAGATTCTAATTGATTGTTTGCCTCGGGAAACTTGGAGCGAAAGCCATCCATTGTCAAGAAAAGATCATTTATAGTCACTCATGCCTAGAAAAGCCTTATTACTCGGTTTAAATGCCTTTATAATCCCATTGTTGAATGTATTTTGAATTGTTTTTACATTTTTTGATTAAAACAGATTGTAATTGATTGTTTGCCTCGGGAAACATGGAGCGAAAACCATCCATTGTCAAGAAAAGATCATTTATAGTCACTCATGCCTAGAAAAGCCTTATTACTCGGTTTAAATGCCTTTATAATCCCATTATTGAATTTATTTGGAATTGTTTTTACATTTTTTGATTAAAACAGATTGTAATTGATTGTTTGCCTCGGGAAATATGGAGCGAAAGCCATCCATTGTCAAGAAAAGATCATTTATAGCCAATCATGCCTAGAAAAGCCTTATTACTCGGTTTAAATGCCTTTATAATCCCATTATTGAATTTATTTTGAATTTTTTTTACATTTTTTGATTAAAACAGATTGTAATTGATTGTTTACCTCGGGAAACATGGAGCGAAAGCCATCCATAGTCAAGAAAAGTTCATTTATAGTCACTTATGCCTAGCAAAGCCTTATTACTCGGTTTAAATGCCTTTATAATCCCATTATTGAATTTATTTTGAATTTTTTTTATATTTTTTGATTAAAACATATTGTAATTGATTGTTTGCCTCGGGAAACTTGGAGCGAAAGCCACCCATTGTCAAGAAAAGTTCTTTTATAGTCACTTATGCCTAGCAAAGCCTTATTACTCGGTTTAAATGCCTTTATAATCCCATTATTGAATTTATTTTGAATTCTTTTTACATTTTTTCATTAAAACAGATTCTAATTGATTGTTTACCTCGGGAAACTTGGAGCGAAAGCCCTCCATTGTCAAGAAAAGATCATTTATAGTCACTCACGCTGAGAAAAGCCTTATTACTCGGTTTAAATGCTTTTATAATCCCATTATTGAATTTATTTTGAATTGTTTTTACATTTTTTGATTAAAACAGATTGTAATTGATTGTTTGCCTCGGGAAACATGGAGCGAAAGCCATCCATTGTCAAGAAAAGATCATTTATAGTCACTCATTCCTAGAAAAGCCTTATTACTCGGTTTAACTGCCTTTATAATCCCATTATTGATTTTATTTTGAATTTTTTTTACATTTTTTGATTAAAACATATTGTAATTGATTGTTTGCCTCGGGAAACATGGAGCGAAAGCCATCCATTGTCAAGAAAAGATCATTTATAGTCACTCATTCCTAGAAAAGCCTTATTACTCGGTTTAAATGCCTTTATAATCCCATTATTGATTTTATTTTGAATTTTTTTTACATTTTTTGATTAAAACATATTGTAATTGATTGTTTGCCTCGGGAAACATGGAGCGAAAGCCATCCATTGTCAAGAGAAGATCATTTATAGTCACTCATTCCTAGAAAAGCCTTATTACTCGGTTTAAATGCCTTTATAATCCCATTATTGATTTTATTTTGAATTTTTTTTACATTTTTTGATTAAAACATATTGTAATTGATTGTTTGCCTCGGGAAACATGGAGCGAAAGCCATCCATTGTCAAGAAAAGATCATTTATAGTCACTCATTCCTAGAAAAGCCTTATTACTCGGTTTAAATGCCTTTATAATCCCATTATTGATTTTATTTTGAATTTTTTTTACATTTTTTGATTAAAACAGATTGTAATTGATTGTTTGCCTCGGGAAATATTGAGCGAAAGCCATCCATTGTCAAGAAAAGATCATTTATAGCCACTCATGCCTAAAAAAGCCTTATTACTCGGTTTAAATGCCTTTATAATCCCATTATTGAATGTATTTTGAATTGTTTTTACATTTTTTGATTAAAACAGATTGTAATTGATTGTTTGCCTCGGGAAACATGGAGCGAAAACCATCCATTGTCAAGAAAAGATCATTTATAGTCACTCATGCCTAGAAAAGCCTTATTACTCGGTTTAAATGCCTTTATAATCCCATTATTGAATTTATTTGGAATTGTTTTTACATTTTTTGATTAAAACAGATTGTAATTGATTGTTTGCCTCGGGAAATATGGAGCGAAAGCCATCCATTGTCAAGAAAAGATCATTTATAGCCAATCATGCCTAGAAAAGCCTTATTACTCGGTTTAAATGCCTTTATAATCCCATTATTGAATTTATTTTGAATTTTTTTTACATTTTTTGATTAAAACAGATTGTAATTGATTGTTTACCTTGGGAAACATGGAGCGAAAGCCATCCATAGTCAAGAAAAGTTCATTTATAGTCACTTATGCCTAGCAAAGCCTTATTACTCGGTTTAAATGCCTTTATAATCCCATTATTGAATTTATTTTGAATTTTTTTTATATTTTTTGATTAAAACATATTGTAATTGATTGTTTGCCTCGGGAAACTTGGAGCGAAAGCCACCCATTGTCAAGAAAAGTTCTTTTATAGTCACTTATGCCTAGCAAAGCCTTATTACTCGGTTTAAATGCCTTTATAATCCCATTATTGAATTTATTTTGAATTCTTTTTACATTTTTTCATTAAAACAGATTCTAATTGATTGTTTACCTCGGGAAACTTGGAGCGAAAGCCCTCCATTGTCAAGAAAAGATCATTTATAGTCACTCACGCTGAGAAAAGCCTTATTACTCGGTTTAAATGCTTTTATAATCCCATTATTGAATTTATTTTGAATTGTTTTTACATTTTTTGATTAAAACAGATTGTAATTGATTGTTTGCCTCGGGAAACATGGAGCGAAAGCCATCCATTGTCAAGAAAAGATCATTTATAGTCACTCATTCCTAGAAAAGCCTTATTACTCGGTTTAACTGCCTTTATAATCCCATTATTGATTTTATTTTGAATTTTTTTTACATTTTTTGATTAAAACATATTGTAATTGATTGTTTGCCTCGGGAAACATGGAGCGAAAGCCATCCATTGTCAAGAAAAGATCATTTATAGTCACTCATTCCTAGAAAAGCCTTATTACTCGGTTTAACTGCCTTTATAATCCCATTATTGATTTTATTTTGAATTTTTTTTACATTTTTTGATTAAAACATATTGTAATTGATTGTTTGCCTCGGGAAACATGGAGCGAAAGCCATCCATTGTCAAGAGAAGATCATTTATAGTCACTCATTCCTAGAAAAGCCTTATTACTCGGTTTAAATGCCTTTATAATCCCATTATTGATTTTATTTTGAATTTTTTTTACATTTTTTGATTAAAACATATTGTAATTGATTGTTTGCCTCGGGAAACATGGAGCGAAAGCCATCCATTGTCAAGAAAAGATCATTTATAGTCACTCATTCCTAGAAAAGCCTTATTACTCGGTTTAAATGCCTTTATAATCCCATTATTGATTTTATTTTGAATTTTTTTTACATTTTTTGATTAAAACAGATTGTAATTGATTGTTTACCTCGGGAAATATTGAGCGAAAGCCATCCATTGTCAAGAAAAGATCATTTATAGCCACTCATGCCTAAAAAAGCCTTATTACTCGGTTTAAATGCCTTTATAATCCCATTATTGAATGTATTTTGAATTGTTTTTACATTTTTTGATTAAAACAGATTGTAATTGATTGTTTGCCTCGGGAAACATGGAGCGAAAACCATCCATTGTCAAGAAAAGATCATTTATAGTCACTCATGCCTAGAAAAGCCTTATTACTCGGTTTAAATGCTTTTATAATCCCATTATTGAATTTATTTTGAATTGTTTTTACATTTTTTGATTAAAACAGATTGTAATTGATTGTTTGCCTCGGGAAATATGGAGCGAAAGCCATCCATTGTCAAGAAAAGATCATTTATAGTCACTCATGCCTAGAAAAGCCTTATTACTCGGTTTAAATGCCTTTATAATCCCATTATTGAATGTATTTTGAATTGTTTTTACATTTTTTGATTAAAACAGATTGTAATTGATTGTTTGCCTCGGGAAACATGGAGCGAAAACCATCCATTGTCAAGAAAAGATCATTTATAGTCACTCATTCCTAGAAAAGCCTTATTACTCGGTTTAACTGCCTTTATAATCCCATTATTGATTTTATTTTGAATTTTTTTTACATTTTTTGATTAAAACATATTGTAATTGATTTTTTGCCTCGGGAAACTTGGAGCGAAAGCCACCCATTGTCAAGAAAAGTTCATTTATAGTCACTTATGCCTAGCAAAGCCTTATTACTCGGTTTAAATGCCTTTATAATCCCATTATTGAATTTATTTTTAATTCTTTTTACATTTTTTCATTAAAACAGATTCTAATTGATTGTTTGCCTCGGGAAAATTGGAGCGAAAGCCCTCCATTGTCAAGAAAAGATCATTTATAGTCACTCATGCTGAGAAAAGCCTTATTACTCGGTTTAAATGCTTTTATAATCCCATTATTGAATTTATTTTGAATTGTTTTTACATTTTTTGATTAAAACAAATTGTAATTGATTGTTTGCCTCGGGAAACATGGAGCGAAAGCCATCCATTGTCAAGAAAAGATCATTTATAGTCACTCATGCCTAGAAAAGCCTTATTACTCGGTTTAAATGCCTTTATAATCCCATTATTGAATTTATTTTGAATTGTTTTTACATTTTTTGATTAAAACAGATTGTAATTGATTGTTTGCCTCGGGAAACATGGAGCGAAAGCCATCCATTGTCAAGAAAAGATCATTTATAGTCACTCATTCCTAGAAAAGCCTTATTACTCGGTTTAACTGCCTTTATAATCCCATTATTGATTTTATTTTGAATTTTTTTTACATTTTTTGATTAAAACACATTGTAATTGATTGTTTGCCTCGGGAAACATGGAGCGAAAGCCATCCATTGTCAAGAAAAGATCATTTATAGTCACTCATTCCTAGAAAAGCCTTATTACTCGGTTTAAATGCCTTTATAATCCCATTATTGATTTTATTTTGAATTTTTTTTACATTTTTTGATTAAAACATATTGTAATTGATTGTTTGCCTCGGGAAACATGGAGCGAAAGCCATCCATTGTCAAGAAAAGATCATTTATAGTCACTCATGCCTAGAAAAGCCTTATTACTCGGTTTAAATGCCCTTATAATCCCATTATTGAATTTATTTTGAATTGTTTTTACATTTTTTGATTAAAACATATTGTAATTGATTGTTTGCCTCGGGAAATATGGAGCGAAAGCCATCCATTGTCAAGAAAAGATCATTTATAGTCACTCATGCCTAGAAAAGCCTTATTACTCGGTTTAAATGCCTTTATAATCCCATTATTGAATGTATTTTGAATTGTTTTTACATTTTTTGATTAAAACAGATTGTAATTGATTGTTTGCCTCGGGAAACATGGAGCGAAAACCATCCATTGTCAAGAAAAGATCATTTATAGTCACTCATTCCTAGAAAAGCCTTATTACTCGGTTTAACTGCCTTTATAATCCCATTATTGATTTTATTTTGAATTTTTTTTACATTTTTTGATTAAAACATATTGTAATTGATTTTTTGCCTCGGGAAACTTGGAGCGAAAGCCGCCCATTGTCAAGAAAAGTTCATTTATAGTCACTTATGCCTAGCAAAGCCTTATTACTCGGTTTAAATGCCTTTATAATCCCATTATTGAATTTATTTTTAATTCTTTTTACATTTTTTCATTAAAACAGATTCTAATTGATTGTTTGCCTTGGGAAAATTGGAGCGAAAGCCCTCCATTGTCAAGAAAAGATCATTTATAGTCACTCATGCTGAGAAAAGCCTTATTACTCGGTTTAAATGCTTTTATAATCCCATTATTGAATTTATTTTGAATTGTTTTTACATTTTTTGATTAAAACAGATTGTAATTGATTGTTTGCCTCGGGAAACATGGAGCGAAAGCCATCCATTGTCAAGAAAAGATCATTTATAGTCACTCATGCCTAGAAAAGCCTTATTACTCGGTTTAAATGCCTTTATAATCCCATTATTGAATTTATTTTGAATTGTTTTTACATTTTTTGATTAAAACAGATTGTAATTGATTGTTTGCCTCGGGAAACATGGAGCGAAAGCCATCCATTGTCAAGAAAAGATCATTTATAGTCACTCATTCCTAGAAAAGCCTTATTACTCGGTTTAACTGCCTTTATAATCCCATTATTGATTTTATTTTGAATTTTTTTTACATTTTTTGATTAAAACACATTGTAATTGATTGTTTGCCTCGGGAAACATGGAGCGAAAGCCATCCATTGTCAAGAAAAGATCATTTATAGCCACTCATGCCTAGAAAAGCCTTATTACTCGGTTTAAATGCCTTTATAATCCCATTGTTGAATGTATTTTAAATTGTTTTTACATTTTTTGATTAAAACAGATTGTAATTGATTGTTTGCCTCGGGAAACATGGAGCGAAAACCACCCATTGTCAAGAAAAGATCATTTATAGCCACTCATGCCTAGAAAAGCCTTATTACTCGGTTTAAATGCCTTTATAATCCCATTGTTGAATGTATTTTAAATTGTTTTTACATTTTTTGATTAAAACAGATTGTAATTGATTGTTTGCCTCGAGAAAATTGGAGCGAAAACCATCCATTGTCAAGAAAAGATCATTTATAGTCACTCTTGCCTAGAAAAGCCTTATTACTCGGTTTAAATGCCCTTATAATCCCATTATTGAATTTATTTTGAATTGTTTTTACATTTTTTGATTAAAACATATTGTAATTGATTGTTTGCCTCGGGAAACATGGAGCGAAAGCCATCCATTGTCAAGAAAAGATCATTTATAGTCACTCATTCCTAGAAAAGCCTTATTACTCGGTTTAAATGCCTTTATAATCCCATTATTGATTTTATTTTGAATTTTTTTTACATTTTTTGATTAAAACATATTGTAATTGATTGTTTGCCTCGGGAAATATTGAGCGAAAGCCATCCATTGTCAAGAAAAGATCATTTATAGCCACTCATGCCTAGAAAAGCCTTATTACTCGGTTTAAATGCCTTTATAATCCCATTATTGAATGTATTTTGAATTGTTTTTACATTTTTTGATTAAAACAGATTGTAATTGATTGTTTGCCTCGGGAAACATGGACCGAAAACCATCCATTGTCAAGAAAAGATCATTTATAGTCACTCATGCCTAGAAAAGCCTTATTACTCGGTTTAAATGCCTTTATAATCCCATTATTGAATTTATTTTGAATTGTTTTTACATTTTTTGATTAAAACATATTGTAATTGATTGTTTGCCTCGGGAAATATGGAGCGAAAGCCATCCATTGTCAAGAAAAGATCATTTATAGTCACTCATGCCTAGAAAAGCCTTATTACTCGGTTTAAATGCCTTTATAATCCCATTATTGAATGTATTTTGAATTGTTTTTACATTTTTTGATTAAAACAGATTGTAATTGATTGTTTGCCTCGGGAAACATGGAGCGAAAACCATCCATTGTCAAGAAAAGATCATTTATAGTCACTCATTCCTAGAAAAGCCTTATTACTCGGTTTAACTGCCTTTATAATCCCATTATTGATTTTATTTTGAATTTTTTTTACATTTTTTGATTAAAACATATTGTAATTGATTTTTTGCCTCGGGAAACTTGGAGCGAAAGCCGCCCATTGTCAAGAAAAGTTCATTTATAGTCACTTATGCCTAGCAAAGCCTTATTACTCGGTTTAAATGCCTTTATAATCCCATTATTGAATTTATTTTTAATTCTTTTTACATTTTTTCATTAAAACAGATTCTAATTGATTGTTTGCCTTGGGAAAATTGAAGCGAAAGCCCTCCATTGTCAAGAAAAGATCATTTATAGTCACTCATGCTGAGAAAAGCCTTATTACTCGGTTTAAATGCTTTTATAATCCCATTATTGAATTTATTTTGAATTGTTTTTACATTTTTTGATTAAAACAGATTGTAATTGATTGTTTGCCTCGGGAAACATGGAGCGAAAGCCATCCATTGTCAAGAAAAGATCATTTATAGTCACTCATGCCTAGAAAAGCCTTATTACTCGGTTTAAATGCCTTTATAATCCCATTATTGAATTTATTTTGAATTGTTTTTACATTTTTTGATTAAAACAGATTGTAATTGATTGTTTGCCTCGGGAAACATGGAGCGAAAGCCATCCATTGTCAAGAAAAGATCATTTATAGTCACTCATTCCTAGAAAAGCCTTATTACTCGGTTTAACTGCCTTTATAATCCCATTATTGATTTTATTTTGAATTTTTTTTACATTTTTTGATTAAAACACATTGTAATTGATTGTTTGCCTCGGGAAACATGGAGCGAAAGCCATCCATTGTCAAGAAAAGATCATTTATAGTCACTCATTCCTAGAAAAGCCTTATTACTCGGTTTAAATGCCTTTATAATCCCATTATTGATTTTATTTTGAATTTTTTTTACATTTTTTGATTAAAACATATTGTAATTGATTGTTTGCCTCGGGAAACATGGAGCGAAAGCCATCCATTGTCAAGAGAAGATCATTTATAGTCACTCATTCCTAGAAAAGCCTTATTACTCGGTTTAAATGCCTTTATAATCCCATTATTGATTTTATTTTGAATTTTTTTTACATTTTTTGATTAAAACAGATTGTAATTGATTGTTTGCCTCGGGAAATATTGAGCGAAAGCCATCCATTGTCAAGAAAAGATCATTTATAGCCACTCATGCCTAGAAAAGCCTTATTACTCGGTTTAAATGCCTTTATAATCCCATTATTGAATGTATTTTGAATTGTTTTTACATTTTTTGATTAAAACAGATTGTAATTGATTGTTTGCCTCGGGAAACATGGAGCGAAAACCACCCATTGTCAAGAAAAGATCATTTATAGCCACTCATGCCTAGAAAAGCCTTATTACTCGGTTTAAATGCCTTTATAATCCCATTGTTGAATGTATTTTAAATTGTTTTTACATTTTTTGATTAAAACAGATTGTAATTGATTGTTTGCCTCGAGAAAATTGGAGCGAAAACCATCCATTGTCAAGAAAAGATCATTTATAGTCACTCTTGCCTAGAAAAGCCTTATTACTCGGTTTAAATGCCCTTATAATCCCATTATTGAATTTATTTTGAATTGTTTTTACATTTTTTGATTAAAACATATTGTAATTGATTGTTTGCCTCGGGAAACATGGAGCGAAAGCCATCCATTGTCAAGAAAAGATCATTTATAGTCACTCATTCCTAGAAAAGCCTTATTACTCGGTTTAAATGCCTTTATAATCCCATTATTGATTTTATTTTGAATTTTTTTTACATTTTTTGATTAAAACATATTGTAATTGATTGTTTGCCTCGGCAAATATTGAGCGAAAGCCATCCATTGTCAAGAAAAGATCATTTATAGCCACTCATGCCTAGAAAAGCCTTATTACTCAGTCTAAATGCCTTTATAATCCCATTATTGAATGTATTTTGAATTGTTTTTACATTTTTTTATTAAAACAGATTGTAATTGATTGTTTGCCTCGGGAAACATGGACCGAAAACCATCCATTGTCAAGAAAAGATCATTTATAGTCACTCATGCCTAGAAAAGCCTTATTACTCGGTTTAAATGCCTTTATAATCCCATTATTGAATTTATTTTGAATTGTTTTTACATTTTTTGATTAAAACATATTGTAATTGATTGTTTGCCTCGGGAAATATGGAGCGAAAGCCATCCATTGTCAAGAAAAGATCATTTATAGCCACTCATGCCTAGAAAAGCCTTATTACTCGGTTTAAATGCCTTTATAATCCCATTATTGAATTTATTTTGAATTGTTTTTACATTTTTTGATTAAAACATATTGTAATTGATTGTTTGCCTCGGGAAATATGGAGCGAAAGCCATCCATTGTCAAGAAAAGATCATTTATAGCCACTCATGCCTAGAAAAGCCTTATTACTCGGTTTAAATGCCTTTATAATCCCATTATTGAATGTATTTTGAATTGTTTTTACATTTTTTGATTAAAACAGATTGTAATTGATTGTTTGCCTCGGGAAACATGGAGCGAAAACCACCCATTGTCAAGAAAAGATCATTTATAGCCACTCATGCCTAGAAAAGCCTTATTACTCGGTTTAAATGCCTTTATAATCCCATTGTTGAATGTATTTTAAATTGTTTTTACATTTTTTGATTAAAACAGATTGTAATTGATTGTTTGCCTCGAGAAAATTGGAGCGAAAACCATCCATTGTCAAGAAAAGATCATTTATAGTCACTCTTGCCTAGAAAAGCCTTATTACTCGGTTTAAATGCCCTTATAATCCCATTATTGAATTTATTTTGAATTGTTTTTACATTTTTTGATTAAAACATATTGTAATTGATTGTTTGCCTTGGGAAACATGGAGCGAAAGCCATCCATTGTCAAGAAAAGATCATTTATAGTCACTCATTCCTAGAAAAGCCTTATTACTCGGTTTAAATGCCTTTATAATCCCATTATTGATTTTATTTTGAATTTTTTTTACATTTTTTGATTAAAACATATTGTAATTGATTGTTTGCCTCGGGAAATATTGAGCGAAAGCCATCCATTGTCAAGAAAAGATCATTTATAGCCACTCATGCCTAGAAAAGCCTTATTACTCGGTTTAAATGCCTTTATAATCCCATTATTGAATGTATTTTGAATTGTTTTTACATTTTTTGATTAAAACAGATTGTAATTGATTGTTTGCCTCGGGAAACATGGACCGAAAACCATCCATTGTCAAGAAAAGATCATTTATAGTCACTCATGCCTAGAAAAGCCTTATTACTCGGTTTAAATGCCTTTATAATCCCATTATTGAATTTATTTTGAATTGTTTTTACATTTTTTGATTAAAACATATTGTAATTGATTGTTTGCCTCGGGAAATATGGAGCGAAAGCCATCCATTGTCAAGAAAAGATCATTTATAGCCACTCATGCCTAGAAAAGCCTTATTACTCGGTTTAAATGCCTTTATAATCCCATTATTGAATTTATTTTGAATTTTTTTTACATTTTTTGATTAAAACAGATTGTAATTGATTGTTTACCTCGGGAAACATGGAGCGAAAGCCATCCATAGTCAAGAAAAGTTCATTTATAGTCACTTATGCCTAGCAAAGCCTTATTACTCGGTTTAAATGCCTTTATAATCCCATTATTGAATTTATTTTGAATTTTTTTTACATTTTTTGATTAAAACATATTGTAATTGAATTTTTGCCTCGGGAAACTTGGAGCGAAAGCCACCCATTGTCAAGAAAAGTTCATTTATAGTCACTTATGCCTAGCAAAGCCTTATTACTCGGTTTAAATGCCTTTATAATCCCATTATTGAATTTATTTTGAATTCTTTTTACATTTTTTCATTAAAACAGATTCTAATTGATTGTTTGCCTCGGGAAACTTGGAGCGAAAGCCATCCATTGTCAAGAAAAGATCATTTATAGTCACTCATGCCTAGAAAAGCCTTATTACTCGGTTTAAATGCCTTTATAATCCCATTGTTGAATGTATTTTGAATTGTTTTTACATTTTTTGATTAAAACAGATTGTAATTGATTGTTTGCCTCGGGAAACATGGAGCGAAAACCACCCATTGTCAAGAAAAGATCATTTATAGCCACTCATGCCTAGAAAAGCCTTATTACTCGGTTTAAATGCCTTTATAATCCCATTATTGAATGTATTTTGAATTGTTTTTACATTTTTTGATTAAAACAGATTGTAATTGATTGTTTGCCTCGGGAAACATGGACCGAAAACCATCCATTGTCAAGAAAAGATCATTTATAGTCACTCATGCCTAGAAAAGCCTTATTACTCGGTTTAAATGCCTTTATAATCCCATTATTGAATTTATTTTGAATTGTTTTTACATTTTTTGATTAAAACATATTGTAATTGATTGTTTGCCTCGGGAAATATGGAGCGAAAGCCATCCATTGTCAAGAAAAGATCATTTATAGTCACTCATGCCTAGAAAAGCCTTATTACTCGGTTTAAATGCCTTTATAATCCCATTATTGAATGTATTTTGAATTGTTTTTACATTTTTTGATTAAAACAGATTGTAATTGATTGTTTGCCTCGGGAAACATGGAGCGAAAACCATCCATTGTCAAGAAAAGATCATTTATAGTCACTCATTCCTAGAAAAGCCTTATTACTCGGTTTAACTGCCTTTATAATCCCATTATTGATTTTATTTTGAATTTTTTTTACATTTTTTGATTAAAACATATTGTAATTGATTTTTTGCCTCGGGAAACTTGGAGCGAAAGCCGCCCATTGTCAAGAAAAGTTCATTTATAGTCACTTATGCCTAGCAAAGCCTTATTACTCGGTTTAAATGCCTTTATAATCCCATTATTGAATTTATTTTTAATTCTTTTTACATTTTTTCATTAAAACAGATTCTAATTGATTGTTTGCCTTGGGAAAATTGGAGCGAAAGCCCTCCATTGTCAAGAAAAGATCATTTATAGTCACTCATGCTGAGAAAAGCCTTATTACTCGGTTTAAATGCTTTTATAATCCCATTATTGAATTTATTTTGAATTGTTTTTACATTTTTTGATTAAAACAGATTGTAATTGATTGTTTGCCTCGGGAAACATGGAGCGAAAGCCATCCATTGTCAAGAAAAGATCATTTATAGTCACTCATGCCTAGAAAAGCCTTATTACTCGGTTTAAATGCCTTTATAATCCCATTATTGAATTTATTTTGAATTGTTTTTACATTTTTTGATTAAAACAGATTGTAATTGATTGTTTGCCTCGGGAAACATGGAGCGAAAGCCATCCATTGTCAAGAAAAGATCATTTATAGTCACTCATTCCTAGAAAAGCCTTATTACTCGGTTTAACTGCCTTTATAATCCCATTATTGATTTTATTTTGAATTTTTTTTACATTTTTTGATTAAAACACATTGTAATTGATTGTTTGCCTCGGGAAACATGGAGCGAAAGCCATCCATTGTCAAGAAAAGATCATTTATAGTCACTCATTCCTAGAAAAGCCTTATTACTCGGTTTAAATGCCTTTATAATCCCATTATTGATTTTATTTTGAATTTTTTTTACATTTTTTGATTAAAACATATTGTAATTGATTGTTTGCCTCGGGAAACATGGAGCGAAAGCCATCCATTGTCAAGAGAAGATCATTTATAGTCACTCATTCCTAGAAAAGCCTTATTACTCGGTTTAAATGCCTTTATAATCCCATTATTGATTTTATTTTGAATTTTTTTTACATTTTTTGATTAAAACAGATTGTAATTGATTGTTTGCCTCGGGAAATATTGAGCGAAAGCCATCCATTGTCAAGAAAAGATCATTTATAGCCACTCATGCCTAGAAAAGCCTTATTACTCGGTTTAAATGCCTTTATAATCCCATTATTGAATGTATTTTGAATTGTTTTTACATTTTTTGATTAAAACAGATTGTAATTGATTGTTTGCCTCGGGAAACATGGAGCGAAAACCACCCATTGTCAAGAAAAGATCATTTATAGCCACTCATGCCTAGAAAAGCCTTATTACTCGGTTTAAATGCCTTTATAATCCCATTGTTGAATGTATTTTAAATTGTTTTTACATTTTTTGATTAAAACAGATTGTAATTGATTGTTTGCCTCGAGAAAATTGGAGCGAAAACCATCCATTGTCAAGAAAAGATCATTTATAGTCACTCTTGCCTAGAAAAGCCTTATTACTCGGTTTAAATGCCCTTATAATCCCATTATTGAATTTATTTTGAATTGTTTTTACATTTTTTGATTAAAACATATTGTAATTGATTGTTTGCCTCGGGAAACATGGAGCGAAAGCCATCCATTGTCAAGAAAAGATCATTTATAGTCACTCATTCCTAGAAAAGCCTTATTACTCGGTTTAAATGCCTTTATAATCCCATTATTGATTTTATTTTGAATTTTTTTTACATTTTTTGATTAAAACATATTGTAATTGATTGTTTGCCTCGGCAAATATTGAGCGAAAGCCATCCATTGTCAAGAAAAGATCATTTATAGCCACTCATGCCTAGAAAAGCCTTATTACTCAGTTTAAATGCCTTTATAATCCCATTATTGAATGTATTTTGAATTGTTTTTACATTTTTTGATTAAAACAGATTGTAATTGATTGTTTGCCTCGGGAAACATGGACCGAAAACCATCCATTGTCAAGAAAAGATCATTTATAGTCACTCATGCCTAGAAAAGCCTTATTACTCGGTTTAAATGCCTTTATAATCCCATTATTGAATTTATTTTGAATTGTTTTTACATTTTTTGATTAAAACATATTGTAATTGATTGTTTGCCTCGGGAAATATGGAGCGAAAGCCATCCATTGTCAAGAAAAGATCATTTATAGCCACTCATGCCTAGAAAAGCCTTATTACTCGGTTTAAATGCCTTTATAATCCCATTATTGAATTTATTTTGAATTGTTTTTACATTTTTTGATTAAAACATATTGTAATTGATTGTTTGCCTCGGGAAATATGGAGCGAAAGCCATCCATTGTCAAGAAAAGATCATTTATAGCCACTCATGCCTAGAAAAGCCTTATTACTCGGTTTAAATGCCTTTATAATCCCATTATTGAATGTATTTTGAATTGTTTTTACATTTTTTGATTAAAACAGATTGTAATTGATTGTTTGCCTCGGGAAACATGGAGCGAAAACCACCCATTGTCAAGAAAAGATCATTTATAGCCACTCATGCCTAGAAAAGCCTTATTACTCGGTTTAAATGCCTTTATAATCCCATTGTTGAATGTATTTTAAATTGTTTTTACATTTTTTGATTAAAACAGATTGTAATTGATTGTTTGCCTCGAGAAAATTGGAGCGAAAACCATCCATTGTCAAGAAAAGATCATTTATAGTCACTCTTGCCTAGAAAAGCCTTATTACTCGGTTTAAATGCCCTTATAATCCCATTATTGAATTTATTTTGAATTGTTTTTACATTTTTTGATTAAAACATATTGTAATTGATTGTTTGCCTTGGGAAACATGGAGCGAAAGCCATCCATTGTCAAGAAAAGATCATTTATAGTCACTCATTCCTAGAAAAGCCTTATTACTCGGTTTAAATGCCTTTATAATCCCATTATTGATTTTATTTTGAATTTTTTTTACATTTTTTGATTAAAACATATTGTAATTGATTGTTTGCCTCGGGAAATATTGAGCGAAAGCCATCCATTGTCAAGAAAAGATCATTTATAGCCACTCATGCCTAGAAAAGCCTTATTACTCGGTTTAAATGCCTTTATAATCCCATTATTGAATGTATTTTGAATTGTTTTTACATTTTTTGATTAAAACAGATTGTAATTGATTGTTTGCCTCGGGAAACATGGACCGAAAACCATCCATTGTCAAGAAAAGATCATTTATAGTCACTCATGCCTAGAAAAGCCTTATTACTCGGTTTAAATGCCTTTATAATCCCATTATTGAATTTATTTTGAATTGTTTTTACATTTTTTGATTAAAACATATTGTAATTGATTGTTTGCCTCGGGAAATATGGAGCGAAAGCCATCCATTGTCAAGAAAAGATCATTTATAGCCACTCATGCCTAGAAAAGCCTTATTACTCGGTTTAAATGCCTTTATAATCCCATTATTGAATTTATTTTGAATTTTTTTTACATTTTTTGATTAAAACAGATTGTAATTGATTGTTTACCTCGGGAAACATGGAGCGAAAGCCATCCATAGTCAAGAAAAGTTCATTTATAGTCACTTATGCCTAGCAAAGCCTTATTACTCGGTTTAAATGCCTTTATAATCCCATTATTGAATTTATTTTGAATTTTTTTTACATTTTTTGATTAAAACATATTGTAATTGAATTTTTGCCTCGGGAAACTTGGAGCGAAAGCCACCCATTGTCAAGAAAAGTTCATTTATAGTCACTTATGCCTAGCAAAGCCTTATTACTCGGTTTAAATGCCTTTATAATCCCATTATTGAATTTATTTTGAATTCTTTTTACATTTTTTCATTAAAACAGATTCTAATTGATTGTTTGCCTCGGGAAACTTGGAGCGAAAGCCATCCATTGTCAAGAAAAGATCATTTATAGTCACTCATGCCTAGAAAAGCCTTATTACTCGGTTTAAATGCCTTTATAATCCCATTGTTGAATGTATTTTGAATTGTTTTTACATTTTTTGATTAAAACAGATTGTAATTGATTGTTTGCCTCGGGAAACATGGAGCGAAAACCATCCATTGTCAAGAAAAGATCATTTATAGTCACTCATGCCTAGAAAAGCCTTATTACTCGGTTTAAATGCCTTTATAATCCCATTATTGAATTTATTTGGAATTGTTTTTACATTTTTTGATTAAAACAGATTGTAATTGATTGTTTGCCTCGGGAAATATGGAGCGAAAGCCATCCATTGTCAAGAAAAGATCATTTATAGCCAATCATGCCTAGAAAAGCCTTATTACTCGGTTTAAATGCCTTTATAATCCCATTATTGAATTTATTTTGAATTTTTTTTACATTTTTTGATTAAAACATATTGTAATTGATTGTTTACCTCGGGAAACATGGAGCGAAAGCCATCCATAGTCAAGAAAAGTTCATTTATAGTCACTTATGCCTAGCAAAGCCTTATTACTCGGTTTAAATGCCTTTATAATCCCATTATTGAATTTATTTTGAATTTTTTT
Source organism: Theobroma cacao (assembly GCF_053813885.1). NCBI lineage: Eukaryota > Viridiplantae > Streptophyta > Magnoliopsida > Malvales > Malvaceae > Theobroma > Theobroma cacao. The sequence continues at coordinate 25,564,822 of NC_142645.1, read as the reverse complement.
TACATTTTTTGATTAAAACAGATTGTAATTGATTGTTTACCTCGGGAAACATGGAGCGAAAGCCATCCATAGTCAAGAAAAGTTCATTTATAGTCACTTATGCCTAGCAAAGCCTTATTACTCGGTTTAAATGCCTTTATAATCCCATTATTGAATTTATTTTGAATTTTTTTTACATTTTTTGATTAAAACATATTGTAATTGAATTTTTGCCTCGGGAAACTTGGAGCGAAAGCCACCCATTGTCAAGAAAAGTTCATTTATAGTCACTTATGCCTAGCAAAGCCTTATTACTCGGTTTAAATGCCTTTATAATCCCATTATTGAATTTATTTTGAATTCTTTTTACATTTTTTCATTAAAACAGATTCTAATTGATTGTTTGCCTCGGGAAACTTGGAGCGAAAGCCATCCATTGTCAAGAAAAGATCATTTATAGTCACTCATGCCTAGAAAAGCCTTTTACTCGGTTTAAATGCCTTTATAATCCCATTGTTGAATGTATTTTGAATTGTTTTTACATTTTTTGATTAAAACAGATTGTAATTGATTGTTTGCCTCGGGAAACATGGAGCGAAAACCATCCATTGTCAAGAAAAGATCATTTATAGTCACTCATGCCTAGAAAAGCCTTATTACTCGGTTTAAATGCCTTTATAATCCCATTGTTGAATGTATTTTGAATTGTTTTTACATTTTTTGATTAAAACAGATTGTAATTGATTGTTTGCCTCGGGAAACATGGAGCGAAAACCATCCATTGTCAAGAAAAGATCATTTATAGTCACTCATGCCTAGAAAAGCCTTATTACTCGGTTTAAATGCCTTTATAATCCCATTATTGAATGTATTTTGAATTGTTTTTACATTTTTTGATTAAAACAGATTGTAATTGATTGTTTGCCTCGGGAAACATGGACCGAAAACCATCCATTGTCAAGAAAAGATCATTTATAGTCACTCATGCCTAGAAAAGCCTTATTACTCGGTTTAAATGCCTTTATAATCCCATTATTGAATTTATTTTGAATTGTTTTTACATTTTTTGATTAAAACATATTGTAATTGATTGTTTGCCTCGGGAAATATGGAGCGAAAGCCATCCATTGTCAAGAAAAGATCATTTATAGTCACTCATGCCTAGAAAAGCCTTATTACTCGGTTTAAATGCCTTTATAATCCCATTGTTGAATGTATTTTGAATTGTTTTTACATTTTTTGATTAAAACAGATTGTAATTGATTGTTTGCCTCGGGAAACATGGAGCGAAAACCATCCATTGTCAAGAAAAGATCATTTATAGTCACTCATGCCTAGAAAAGCCTTATTACTCGGTTTAAATGCCTTTATAATCCCATTATTGAATTTATTTGGAATTGTTTTTACATTTTTTGATTAAAACAGATTGTAATTGATTGTTTGCCTCGGGAAATATGGAGCGAAAGCCATCCATTGTGAAGAAAAGATCATTTATAGCCAATCATGCCTAGAAAAGCCTTATTACTCGGTTTAAATGCCTTTATAATCCCATTATTGAATTTATTTTGAATTGTTTTTACATTTTTTGATTAAAACATATTGTAATTGATTGTTTGCCTCGGGAAATATGGAGCGAAAGCCATCCATTGTCAAGAAAAGATCATTTATAGCCACTCATGCCTAGAAAAGCCTTATTACTCGGTTTAAATGCCTTTATAATCCCATTATTGAATTTATTTTGAATTTTTTTTACATTTTTTGATTAAAACAGATTGTAATTGATTGTTTACCTCGGGAAACATGGAGCGAAAGCCATCCATAGTCAAGAAAAGTTCATTTATAGTCACTTATGCCTAGCAAAGCCTTATTACTCGGTTTAAATGCCTTTATAATCCCATTATTGAATTTATTTTGAATTTTTTTTACATTTTTTGATTAAAACATATTGTAATTGAATTTTTGCCTCGGGAAACTTGGAGCGAAAGCCACCCATTGTCAAGAAAAGTTCATTTATAGTCACTTATGCCTAGCAAAGCCTTATTACTCGGTTTAAATGCCTTTATAATCCCATTATTGAATTTATTTTGAATTCTTTTTACATTTTTTCATTAAAACAGATTCTAATTGATTGTTTGCCTCGGGAAACTTGGAGCGAAAGCCATCCATTGTCAAGAAAAGATCATTTATAGTCACTCATGCCTAGAAAAGCCTTATTACTCGGTTTAAATGCCTTTATAATCCCATTGTTGAATGTATTTTGAATTGTTTTTACATTTTTTGATTAAAACAGATTGTAATTGATTGTTTGCCTCGGGAAACATGGAGCGAAAACCATCCATTGTCAAGAAAAGATCATTTATAGTCACTCATGCCTAGAAAAGCCTTATTACTCGGTTTAAATGCCTTTATAATCCCATTATTGAATTTATTTGGAATTGTTTTTACATTTTTTGATTAAAACAGATTGTAATTGATTGTTTGCCTCGGGAAATATGGAGCGAAAGCCATCCATTGTCAAGAAAAGATCATTTATAGCCAATCATGCCTAGAAAAGCCTTATTACTCGGTTTAAATGCCTTTATAATCCCATTATTGAATTTATTTTGAATTTTTTTTACATTTTTTGATTAAAACATATTGTAATTGATTGTTTACCTCGGGAAACATGGAGCGAAAGCCATCCATAGTCAAGAAAAGTTCATTTATAGTCACTTATGCCTAGCAAAGCCTTATTACTCGGTTTAAATGCCTTTATAATCCCATTATTGAATTTATTTTGAATTTTTTTTACATTTTTTCATTAAAACAGATTGTAATTGATTGTTTGCCTCGGGAAACATGGAGCGAAAGCCATCCATTGTCAAGAAAAGATCATTTATAGTCACTCATTCCTAGAAAAGCCTTATTACTCGGTTTAACTGCCTTTATAATCCCATTATTGATTTTATTTTGAATTTTTTTTACATTTTTTGATTAAAACATATTGTAATTGATTGTTTGCCTCGGGAAACATGGAGCGAAAGCCATCCATTGTCAAGAAAAGATCATTTATAGTCACTCATTCCTAGAAAAGCCTTATTACTCGGTTTAAATGCCTTTATAATCCCATTATTGATTTTATTTTGAATTTTTTTTACATTTTTTGATTAAAACATATTGTAATTGATTGTTTGCCTCGGGAAACATGGAGCGAAAGCCATCCATTGTCAAGAGAAGATCATTTATAGTCACTCATTCCTAGAAAAGCCTTATTACTCGGTTTAAATGCCTTTATAATCCCATTATTGATTTTATTTTGAATTTTTTTTACATTTTTTGATTAAAACATATTGTAATTGATTGTTTGCCTCGGGAAACATGGAGCGAAAGCCATCCATTGTCAAGAGAAGATCATTTATAGTCACTCATTCCTAGAAAAGCCTTATTACTCGGTTTAAATGCCTTTATAATCCCATTATTGATTTTATTTTGAATTTTTTTTACATTTTTTGATTAAAACATATTGTAATTGATTGTTTGCCTCGGGAAACATGGAGCGAAAGCCATCCATTGTCAAGAGAAGATCATTTATAGTCACTCATTCCTAGAAAAGCCTTATTACTCGGTTTAAAGGCCTTTATAATCCCATTATTGAATTTATTTTGAATTTTTTTTACATTTTTTGATTAAAACATATTGTAATTGAATTTTTGCCTCGGGAAACTTGGAGCGAAAGCCACCCATTGTCAAGAAAAGTTCATTTATAGTCACTTATGCCTAGCAAAGCCTTATTACTCGGTTTAAATGCCTTTATAATCCCATTATTGAATTTATTTTGAATTCTTTTTACATTTTTTCATTAAAACAGATTCTAATTGATTGTTTGCCTCGGGAAACTTGGAGCGAAAGCCATCCATTGTCAAGAAAAGATCATTTATAGTCACTCATGCCTAGAAAAGCCTTATTACTCGGTTTAAATTCCTTTATAATCCCATTGTTGAATGTATTTTGAATTGTTTTTACATTTTTTGATTAAAACAGATTGTAATTGATTGTTTGCCTCGGGAAACATGGAGCGAAAACCATCCATTGTCAAGAAAAGATCATTTATAGTCACTCATGCCTAGAAAAGCCTTATTACTCGGTTTAAATGCCTTTATAATCCCATTATTGAATTTATTTTGAATTTTTTTTACATTTTTTGATTAAAACAGATTGTAATTGATTGTTTACCTCGGGAAACATGGAGCGAAAGCCATCCATAGTCAAGAAAAGTTCATTTATAGTCACTTATGCCTAGCAAAGCCTTATTACTCGGTTTAAATGCCTTTATAATCCCATTATTGAATTTATTTTGAATTTTTTTTACATTTTTTAATTAAAACATATTGTAATTGATTGTTTGCCTCGGGAAACTTGGAGCGAAAGCCACCCATTGTCAAGAAAAGTTCATTTATAGTCACTTATGCCTAGCAAAGCCTTATTACTCGGTTTAAATGCCTTTATAATCCCATTATTGAATTTATTTTGAATTCTTTTTACATTTTTTCATTAAAACAGATTCTAATTGATTGTTTACCTCGGGAAACTTGGAGCGAAAGCCCTCCATTGTCAAGAAAAGATCATTTATAGTCACTCATGCTGAGAAAAGCCTTATTACTCGGTTTAAATGCTTTTATAATCCCATTATTGAATTTATTTTGAATTGTTTTTACATTTTTTCATTAAAACAGATTGTAATTGATTGTTTGCCTCGGGAAACATGGAGCGAAAGCCATCCATTGTCAAGAAAAGATCATTTATAGTCACTCATTCCTAGAAAAGCCTTATTACTCGGTTTAACTGCCTTTATAATCCCATTATTGATTTTATTTTGAATTTTTTTTACATTTTTTGATTAAAACATATTGTAATTGATTGTTTGCCTCGGGAAACATGGAGCGAAAGCCATCCATTGTCAAGAGAAGATCATTTATAGTCACTCATTCCAAGAAAAGCCTTATTACTCGGTTTAAATGCCTTTATAATCCCATTATTGATTTTATTTTGAATTTTTTTTACATTTTTTGATTAAAACATATTGTAATTGATTGTTTGCCTCGGGAAACATGGAGCGAAAGCCATCCATTGTCAAGAAAAGATCATTTATAGTCACTCATTCCTAGAAAAGCCTTATTACTCGGTTTAACTGCCTTTATAATCCCATTATTGATTTTATTTTGAATTTTTTTTACATTTTTTGATTAAAACATATTGTAATTGATTGTTTGCCTCGGGAAACATGGAGCGAAAGCCATCCATTGTCAAGAAAAGATTATTTATAGTCACTCATTCCTAGAAAAGCCCTATTACTCGGTTTAAATGCCTTTATAATCCCATTATTGATTTTATTTTGAATTTTTTTTACATTTTTTGATTAAAACATATTGTAATTGATTGTTTGCCTCGGGAAATATTGAGCGAAAGCCATCCATTGTCAAGAAAAGATCATTTATAGTCACTCATGCCTAGAAAAGCCTTATTACTCGGTTTAAATGCCTTTATAATCCCATTATTGAATTTATTTTGAATTGTTTTTACATTTTTTGATTAAAACATATTGTAATTGATTGTTTGCCTCGGGAAACATGGAGCGAAAGCCATCCATTGTCAAGAAAAGATCATTTATAGTCACTCATGCCTAGAAAAGCCTTATTACTCGGTTTAAATGCCCTTATAATCCCATTATTGAATTTATTTTGAATTCTTTTTACATTTTTTGATTAAAACATATTGTAATTGATTGTTTGCCTCGGGAAACATGGAGCGAAAGCCAGCCATTGTGAAGAAAAGATCATTTATAGTCACTCATTCCTAGAAAAGCCTTATTACTCGGTTTAAATGCCTTTATAATCCCATTATTGATTTTATTTTGAATTTTTTTTACATTTTTTGATTAAAACATATTGTAATTGATTGTTTGCCTCGGGAAATATTGAGCGAAAGCCATCCATTGTCAAGAAAAGATCATTTATAGCCACTCATGCCTAGAAAAGCCTTATTACTCGGTTTAAATGCCTTCATAATCCCATTATTGAATGTATTTTGAATTGTTTTTACATTTTTTGATTAAAACAGATTGTAATTGATTGTTTGCCTCGGGAAACATGGAGCGAAAGCCATCCATTGTCAAGAAAAGATCATTTATAGTCACTCATGCCTAGAAAAGCCTTATTACTCGGTTTAAATGCCTTTATAATCCCATTATTGATTTTATTTTGAATTTTTTTTACATTTTTTGATTAAAACATATTGTAATTGATTGTTTGCCTCGGGAAACATGGAGCGAAAGCCATCCATTGTCAAGAAAAGATCATTTATAGCCACTCATGCCTAGAAAAGCCTTATTACTCGGTTTAAATGCCTTTATAATCCCATTGTTGAATTTATTTTAAATTGTTTTTGCATTTTTTGATTAAAACAGATTGTAATTGATTGTTTGCCTCAAGAAAATTGGAGCGAAAACCATCCATTGTCAAGAAAAGATCATTTATAGTCACTCTTGCCTAGAAAAGCCTTATTACTCGGTTTAAATGCCCTTATAATCCCATTATTGAATTTATTTTGAATTGTTTTTACATTTTTTGATTAAAACATATTGTAATTGATTGTTTGCCTCGGGAAACATGGAGCGAAAGCCATCCATTGTCAAGAAAAGATCATTTATAGTCACTCATTCCTAGAAAAGCCTTATTACTCGGTTTAAATGCCTTTATAATCCCATTATTGATTTTATTTTGAATTTTTTTTACATTTTTTGATTAAAACATATTGTTATTGATTGTTTGCCTCGGGAAATATTGAGCGAAAGCCATCCATTGTCAAGAAAAGATCATTTATAGCCACTCATGCCTAGAAAAGCCTTATTACTCGGTTTAAATGCCTTTATAATCCCATTATTGAATGTATTTTGAATTGTTTTTACATTTTTTGATTAAAACAGATTGTAATTGATTGTTTGCCTCGGGAAACATGGAGCGAAAACCATCCATTGTCAAGAAAAGATCATTTATAGTCACTCATGCCTAGAAAAGCCTTATTACTCGGTTTAAATGCCTTTATAATCCCATTATTGAATTTATTTTGAATTGTTTTTACATTTTTTGATTAAAACATATTGTAATTGATTGTTTGCCTCGGGAAACATGGAGCGAAAGCCATCCATTGTCAAGAAAAGATCATTTATAGTCACTCATTCCTAGAAAAGCCTTATTACTCGGTTTAACTGCCTTTATAATCCCATTATTGATTTTATTTTGAATTTTTTTTACATTTTTTGATTAAAACATATTGTAATTGATTGTTTGCCTCGGGAAACATGGAGCGAAAGCCATCCATTGTCAAGAAAAGATCATTTATAGTCACTCATTCCTAGAATAGCCTTATTACTCGGTTTAAATGCCTTTATAATCCCATTATTGATTTTATTTTGAATTTTTTTTACATTTTTTGATTAAAACATATTGTAATTGATTGTTTGCCTCGGGAAACATGGAGCGAAAGCCATCCATTGTCAAGAGAAGATCATTTATAGTCACTCATTCCTAGAAAAGCCTTATTACTCGGTTTAAATGATTTTATAATCCCATTATTGATTTTATTTTGAATTTTTTTTACATTTTTTGATTAAAACATATTGTAATTGATTGTTTGCCTCGGGAAACATGGAGCGAAAGCCATCCATTGTCAAGAAAAGATCATTTATAGTCACTCATTCCTAGAAAAGCCTTATTACTCGGTTTAACTGCCTTTATAATCCCATTATTGATTTTATTTTGAATTTTTTTTACATTTTTTGATTAAAACATATTGTAATTGATTGTTTGCCTCGGGAAACATGGAGCGAAAGCCATCCATTGTCAAGAAAAGATTATTTATAGTCACTCATTCCTAGAAAAGCCTTATTACTCGGTTTAAATGCCTTTATAATCCCATTATTGATTTTATTTTGAATTTTTTTTACATTTTTTGATTAAAACATATTGTAATTGATTGTTTGCCTCGGGAAATATTGAGCGAAAGCCATCCATTGTCAAGAAAAGATCATTTATAGTCACTCATGCCTAGAAAAGCCTTATTACTCGGTTTAAATGCCTTTATAATCCCATTATTGAATTTATTTTGAATTGTTTTTACATTTTTTGATTAAAACATATTGTAATTGATTGTTTGCCTCGGGAAACATGGAGCGAAAGCCATCCATTGTCAAGAAAAGATCATTTATAGTCACTCATGCCTAGAAAAGCCTTATTACTCGGTTTAAATGCCCTTATAATCCCATTATTGAATTTATTTTGAATTGTTTTTACATTTTTTGATTAAAACATATTGTAATTGATTGTTTGCCTCGGGAAACATGGAGCGAAAGCCAGCCATTGTCAAGAAAAGATCATTTATAGTCACTCATTCCTAGAAAAGCCTTATTACTCGGTTTAAATGCCTTTATAATCCCATTATTGATTTTATTTTGAATTTTTTTTACATTTTTTGATTAAAACATATTGTAATTGATTGTTTGCCTCGGGAAATATTGAGCGAAAGCCATCCATTGTCAAGAAAAGATCATTTATAGCCACTCATGCCTAGAAAAGCCTTATTACTCGGTTTAAATGCCTTCATAATCCCATTATTGAATGTATTTTGAATTGTTTTTACATTTTTTGATTAAAACAGATTGTAATTGATTGTTTGCCTCGGGAAACATGGAGCGAAAGCCATCCATTGTCAAGAAAAGATCATTTATAGTGACTCATGCCTAGAAAAGCCTTATTACTCGGTTTAAATGCCTTTATAATCCCATTATTGATTTTATTTTGAATTTTTTTTACATTTTTTGATTAAAACATATTGTAATTGATTGTTTGCCTCGGGAAACATGGAGCGAAAGCCATCCATTGTCAAGAAAAGATCATTTATAGCCACTCATGCCTAGAAAAGCCTTATTACTCGGTTTAAATGCCTTTATAATCCCATTGTTGAATTTATTTTAAATTGTTTTTGCATTTTTTGATTAAAACAGATTGTAATTGATTGTTTGCCTCAAGAAAATTGGAGCGAAAACCATCCATTGTCAAGAAAAGATCATTTATAGTCACTCTTCCCTAGAAAAGCCTTATTACTCGGTTTAAATGCCCTTATAATCCCATTATTGAATTTATTTTGAATTGTTTTTACATTTTTTGATTAAAACATATTGTAATTGATTGTTTGCCTCGGGAAACATGGAGCGAAAGCCATCCATTGTCAAGAAAAGATCATTTATAGTCACTCATTCCTAGAAAAGCCTTATTACTCAGTTTAAATGCCTTTATAATCCCATTATTGATTTTATTTTGAATTTTTTTTACATTTTTTGATTAAAACATATTGTTATTGATTGTTTGCCTCGGGAAATATTGAGCGAAAGCCATCCATTGTCAAGAAAAGATCATTTATAGCCACTCATGCCTAGAAAAGCCTTATTACTCGGTTTAAATGCCTTTATAATCCCATTATTGAATGTATTTTGAATTGTTTTTACATTTTTTGATTAAAACAGATTGTAATTGATTGTTTCCCTCGGGAAACATGGAGCGAAAACCATCCATTGTCAAGAAGAGATCATTTATAGTCACTCATGCCTAGAAAAGCCTTATTACTCGGTTTAAATGCCTTTATAATCCCATTATTGAATTTATTTTGAATTGTTTTTACATTTTTTGATTAAAACATATTGTAATTGATTGTTTGCCTCGGGAAACATGGAGCGAAAGCCATCCATTGTCAAGAAAAGATCATTTATAGTCACTCATTCCTAGAAAAGCCTTATTACTCGGTTTAAATGCCTTTATAATCCCATTATTGATTTTATTTTGAATTTTTTTTACATTTTTTGATTAAAACAGATTGTAATTGATTGTTTGCCTCGGGAAATATTGAGCGAAAGCCATCCATTGTCAAGAAAAGATCATTTATAGCCACTCATGCCTAGAAAAGCCTTATTACTCGGTTTAAATGCCTTTATAATCCCATTATTGAATTTATTTTGAATTGTTTTTACATTTTTTGATTAAAACATATTGTAATTGATTGTTTGCCTCGGGAAATATGGAGCGAAAGCCATCCATTGTCAAGAAAAGATCATTTATAGCCACTCATGCCTAGAAAAGCCTTATTACTCGGTTTAAATGCCTTTATAATCCCATTGTTGAATGTATTTTAAATTGTTTTTACATTTTTTGATTAAAACAGATTGTAATTGATTGTTTGCCTCGAGAAAATTGGAGCGAAAACCATCCATTGTCAAGAAAAGATCATTTATAGTCACTCTTGCCTAGAAAAGCCTTATTACTCGGTTTAAATGCCCTTATAATCCTATTATTGAATTTATTTTGAATTGTTTTTACATTTTTTGATTAAAACATATTGTAATTGATTGTTTGCCTCGGGAAACATGGAGCGAAAGCCATCCATTGTCAAGAAAAGATCATTTATAGTCACTCATTCCTAGAAAAGCCTTATTACTCGGTTTAAATGCCTTTATAATCCCATTATTGATTTTATTTTGAATTTTTTTTACATTTTTTGATTAAAACATATTGTAATTGATTGTTTGCCTCGGGAAATATTGAGCGAAAGCCATCCATTGTCAAGAAAAGATCATTTATAGCCACTCATGCCTAGAAAAGCCTTATTACTCGGTTTAAATGCCTTTATAATCCCATTATTGAATGTATTTTGAATTGTTTTTACATTTTTTGATTAAAACAGATTGTAATTGATTGTTTGCCTCGGGAAACATGGACCGAAAACCATCCATTGTCAAGAAAAGATCATTTATAGTCACTCATGCCTAGAAAAGCCTTATTACTCGGTTTAAATGCCTTTATAATCCCATTCTTGAATTTATTTTGAATTGTTTTTACATTTTTTGATTAAAACATATTGTAATTGATTGTTTGCCTCGGGAAATATGGAGCGAAAGCCATCCATTGTCAAGAAAAGATCATTTATAGCCACTCATGCCTAGAAAAGCCTTATTACTCGGTTTAAATGCCTTTATAATCCCATTATTGAATTTATTTTGAATTTTTTTTACATTTTTTGATTAAAACAGATTGTAATTGATTGTTTACCTCGGGAAACATGGAGCGAAAGCCATCCATAGTCAAGAAAAGTTCATTTATAGTCACTTATGCCTAGCAAAGCCTTATTACTCGGTTTAAATGCCTTTATAATCCCATTATTGAATTTATTTTGAATTTTTTTTACATTTTTTGATTAAAACATATTGTAATTGAATTTTTGCCTCGGGAAACTTGGAGCGAAAGCCACCCATTGTCAAGAAAAGTTCATTTATAGTCACTTATGCCTAGCAAAGCCTTATTACTCGGTTTAAATGCCTTTATAATCCCATTATTGAATTTATTTTGAATTCTTTTTACATTTTTTCATTAAAACAGATTCTAATTGATTGTTTGCCTCGGGAAACTTGGAGCGAAAGCCATCCATTGTCAAGAAAAGATCATTTATAGTCACTCATGCCTAGAAAAGCCTTATTACTCGGTTTAAATGCCTTTATAATCCCATTGTTGAATGTATTTTGAATTGTTTTTACATTTTTTGATTAAAACAGATTGTAATTGATTGTTTGCCTCGGGAAACATGGACCGAAAACCATCCATTGTCAAGAAAAGATCATTTATAGTCACTCATGCCTAGAAAAGCCTTATTACTCGGTTTAAATGCCTTTATAATCCCATTATTGAATTTATTTGGAATTGTTTTTACATTTTTTGATTAAAACAGATTGTAATTGATTGTTTGCCTCGGGAAATATGGAGCGAAAGCCATCCATTGTCAAGAAAAGATCATTTATAGCCAATCATGCCTAGAAAAGCCTTATTACTCGGTTTAAATGCCTTTATAATCCCATTATTGAATTTATTTTGAATTTTTTTTACATTTTTTGATTAAAACATATTGTAATTGATTGTTTACCTCGGGAAACATGGAGCGAAAGCCATCCATAGTCAAGAAAAGTTCATTTATAGTCACTTATGCCTAGCAAAGCCTTATTACTCGGTTTAAATGCCTTTATAATCCCATTATTGAATTTATTTTGAATTTTTTTTACATTTTTTCATTAAAACAGATTGTAATTGATTGTTTGCCTCGGGAAACATGGAGCGAAAGCCATCCATTGTCAAGAAAAGATCATTTATAGTCACTCATTCCTAGAAAAGCCTTATTACTCGGTTTAACTGCCTTTATAATCCCATTATTGATTTTATTTTGAATTTTTTTTACATTTTTTGATTAAAACATATTGTAATTGATTGTTTGCCTCGGGAAACATGGAGCGAAAGCCATCCATTGTCAAGAAAAGATCATTTATAGTCACTCATTCCTAGAAAAGCCTTATTACTCGGTTTAAATGCCTTTATAATCCCATTATTGATTTTATTTTGAATTTTTTTTACATTTTTTGATTAAAACATATTGTAATTGATTGTTTGCCTCGGGAAACATGGAGCGAAAGCCATCCATTGTCAAGAGAAGATCATTTATAGTCACTCATTCCTAGAAAAGCCTTATTACTCGGTTTAAATGCCTTTATAATCCCATTATTGATTTTATTTTGAATTTTTTTTACATTTTTTGATTAAAACATATTGTAATTGATTGTTTGCCTCGGGAAACATGGAGCGAAAGCCATCCATTGTCAAGAGAAGATCATTTATAGTCACTCATTCCTAGAAAAGCCTTATTACTCGGTTTAAATGCCTTTATAATCCCATTATTGATTTTATTTTGAATTTTTTTTACATTTTTTGATTAAAACATATTGTAATTGATTGTTTGCCTCGGGAAACATGGAGCGAAAGCCATCCATTGTCAAGAGAAGATCATTTATAGTCACTCATTCCTAGAAAAGCCTTATTACTCGGTTTAAAGGCCTTTATAATCCCATTATTGAATTTATTTTGAATTTTTTTTACATTTTTTGATTAAAACATATTGTAATTGAATTTTTGCCTCGGGAAACTTGGAGCGAAAGCCACCCATTGTCAAGAAAAGTTCATTTATAGTCACTTATGCCTAGCAAAGCCTTATTACTCGGTTTAAATGCCTTTATAATCCCATTATTGAATTTATTTTGAATTCTTTTTACATTTTTTCATTAAAACAGATTCTAATTGATTGTTTGCCTCGGGAAACTTGGAGCGAAAGCCATCCATTGTCAAGAAAAGATCATTTATAGTCACTCATGCCTAGAAAAGCCTTATTACTCGGTTTAAATGCCTTTATAATCCCATTGTTGAATGTATTTTGAATTGTTTTTACATTTTTTGATTAAAACAGATTGTAATTGATTGTTTGCCTCGGGAAACATGTAGCGAAAACCATCCATTGTCAAGAAAAGATCATTTATAGTCACTCATGCCTAGAAAAGCCTTATTACTCGGTTTAAATGCCTTTATAATCCCATTATTGAATTTATTTTGAATTTTTTTTACATTTTTTGATTAAAACAGATTGTAATTGATTGTTTACCTCGGGAAACATGGAGCGAAAGCCATCCATAGTCAAGAAAAGTTCATTTATAGTCACTTATGCCTAGCAAAGCCTTATTACTCGGTTTAAATGCCTTTATAATCCCATTATTGAATTTATTTTGAATTTTTTTTACATTTTTTGATTAAAACATATTGTAATTGATTGTTTGCCTCGGGAAACTTGGAGCGAAAGCCACCCATTGTCAAGAAAAGTTCATTTATAGTCACTTATGCCTAGCAAAGCCTTATTACTCGGTTTAAATGCCTTTATAATCCCATTATTGAATTTATTTTGAATTCTTTTTACATTTTTTCATTAAAACAGATTCTAATTGATTGTTTACCTCGGGAAACTTGGAGCGAAAGCCCTCCATTGTCAAGAAAAGATCATTTATAGTCACTCATGCTGAGAAAAGCCTTATTACTCGGTTTAAATGCTTTTATAATCCCATTATTGAATTTATTTTGAATTGTTTTTACATTTTTTCATTAAAACAGATTGTAATTGATTGTTTGCCTCGGGAAACATGGAGCGAAAGCCATCCATTGTCAAGAAAAGATCATTTATAGTCACTCATTCCTAGAAAAGCCTTATTACTCGGTTTAACTGCCTTTATAATCCCATTATTGATTTTATTTTGAATTTTTTTTACATTTTTTGATTAAAACATATTGTAATTGATTGTTTGCCTCGGGAAACATGGAGCGAAAGCCATCCATTGTCAAGAAAAGATCATTTATAGTCACTCATTCCTAGAAAAGCCTTATTACTCGGTTTAAATGCCTTTATAATCCCATTATTGATTTTATTTTGAATTTTTTTTACATTTTTTGATTAAAACATATTGTAATTGATTGTTTGCCTCGGGAAACATGGAGCGAAAGCCATCCATTGTCAAGAGAAGATCATTTATAGTCACTCATTCCTAGAAAAGCCTTATTACTCGGTTTAAATGCCTTTATAATCCCATTATTGATTTTATTTTGAATTTTTTTTACATTTTTTGATTAAAACATATTGTAATTGATTGTTTGCCTCGGGAAACATGGAGCGAAAGCCATCCATTGTCAAGAAAAGATCATTTATAGTCACTCATTCCTAGAAAAGCCTTATTACTCGGTTTAACTGCCTTTATAATCCCATTATTGATTTTATTTTGAATTTTTTTTACATTTTTTGATTAAAACATATTGTAATTGATTGTTTGCCTCGGGAAACATGGAGAGAAAGCCATCCATTGTCAAGAAAAGATTATTTATAGTCACTCATTCCTAGAAAAGCCCTATTACTCGGTTTAAATGCCTTTATAATCCCATTATTGATTTTATTTTGAATTTTTTTTACATTTTTTGATTAAAACATATTGTAATTGATTGTTTGCCTCGGGAAATATTGAGCGAAAGCCATCCATTGTCAAGAAAAGATCATTTATAGTCACTCATGCCTAGAAAAGCCTTATTACTCGGTTTAAATGCCTTTATAATCCCATTATTGAATTTATTTTGAATTGTTTTTACATTTTTTGATTAAAACATATTGTAATTGATTGTTTGCCTCGGGAAACATGGAGCGAAAGCCATCCATTGTCAAGAAAAGATCATTTATAGTCACTCATGCCTAGAAAAGCCTTATTACTCGGTTTAAATGCCCTTATAATCCCATTATTGAATTTATTTTGAATTGTTTTTACATTTTTTGATTAAAACATATTGTAATTGATTGTTTGCCTCGGGAAACACGGAGCGAAAGCCAGCCATTGTCAAGAAAAGATCATTTATAGTCACTCATTCCTAGAAAAGCCTTATTACTCGGTTTAAATGCCTTTATAATCCCATTATTGATTTTATTTTGAATTTTTTTTACATTTTTTGATTAAAACATATTGTAATTGATTGTTTGCCTCGGGAAATATTGAGCGAAAGCCATCCATTGTCAAGAAAAGATCATTTATAGCCACTCATGCCTAGAAAAGCCTTATTACTCGGTTTAAATGCCTTCATAATCCCATTATTGAATGTATTTTGAATTGTTTTTACATTTTTTGATTAAAACAGATTGTAATTGATTGTTTGCCTCGGGAAACATGGAGCGAAAGCCATCCATTGTCAAGAAAAGATCATTTATAGTCACTCATGCCTAGAAAAGCCTTATTACTCGGTTTAAATGCCTTTATAATCCCATTATTGATTTTATTTTGAATTTTTTTTACATTTTTTGATTAAAACATATTGTAATTGATTGTTTGCCTCGGGAAACATGGAGCGAAAGCCATCCATTGTCAAGAAAAGATCATTTATAGCCACTCATGCCTAGAAAAGCCTTATTACTCGGTTTAAATGCCTTTATAATCCCATTGTTGAATTTATTTTAAATTGTTTTTGCATTTTTTGATTAAAACAGATTGTAATTGATTGTTTGCCTCAAGAAAATTGGAGCGAAAACCATGCATTGTCAAGAAAAGATCATTTATAGTCACTCTTGCCTAGAAAAGCCTTATTACTCGGTTTAAATGCCCTTATAATCCCATTATTGAATTTATTTTGAATTGTTTTTACATTTTTTGATTAAAACATATTGTAATTGATTGTTTGCCTCGGGAAACATGGAGCGAAAGCCATCCATTGTCAAGAAAAGATCATTTATAGTCACTCATTCCTAGAAAAGCCTTATTACTCGGTTTAAATGCCTTTATAATCCCATTATTGATTTTATTTTGAATTTTTTTTACATTTTTTGATTAAAACATATTGTTATTGATTGTTTGCCTCGGGAAATATTGAGCGAAAGCCATCCATTGTCAAGAAAAGATCATTTATAGCCACTCATGCCTAGAAAAGCCTTATTACTCGGTTTAAATGCCTTTATAATCCCATTATTGAATGTATTTTGAATTGTTTTTACATTTTTTGATTAAAACAGATTGTAATTGATTGTTTGCCTCGGGAAACATGGAGCGAAAACCATCCATTGTCAAGAAAAGATCATTTATAGTCACTCATGCCTAGAAAAGCCTTATTACTCGGTTTAAATGCCTTTATAATCCCATTATTGAATTTATTTTGAATTGTTTTTACATTTTTTGATTAAAACATATTGTAATTGATTGTTTGCCTCGGGAAACATGGAGCGAAAGCCATCCATTGTCAAGAAAAGATCATTTATAGTCACTCATTCCTAGAAAAGCCTTATTACTCGGTTTAACTGCCTTTATAATCCCATTATTGATTTTATTTTGAATTTTTTTTACATTTTTTGATTAAAACATATTGTAATTGATTGTTTGCCTCGGGAAACATGGAGCGAAAGCCATCCATTGTCAAGAAAAGATCATTTATAGTCACTCATTCCTAGAAAAGCCTTATTACTCGGTTTAAATGCCTTTATAATCCCATTATTGATTTTATTTTGAATTTTTTTTACATTTTTTGATTAAAACATATTGTAATTGATTGTTTGCCTCGGGAAACATGGAGCGAAAGCAATCCATTGTCAAGAGAAGATCATTTATAGTCACTCATTCCTAGAAAAGCCTTATTACTCGGTTTAAATGCCTTTATAATCCCATTATTGATTTTATTTTGAATTTTTTTTACATTTTTTGATTAAAACATATTGTAATTGATTGTTTGCCTCGGGAAACATGGAGCGAAAGCCATCCATTGTCAAGAAAAGATCATTTATAGTCACTCATTCCTAGAAAAGCCTTATTACTCGGTTTAACTGCCTTTATAATCCCATTATTGATTTTATTTTGAATTTTTTTTACATTTTTTGATTAAAACATATTGTAATTGATTGTTTGCCTCGGGAAACATGGAGCGAAAGCCATCCATTGTCAAGAAAAGATTATTTATAGTCACTCATTCCTAGAAAAGCCTTATTACTCGGTTTAAATGCCTTTATAATCCCATTATTGATTTTATTTTGAATTTTTTTTACATTTTTTGATTAAAACATATTGTAATTGATTGTTTGCCTCGGGAAATATTGAGTGAAAGCCATCCATTGTCAAGAAAAGATCATTTATAGTCACTCATGCCTAGAAAAGCCTTATTACTCGGTTTAAATGCCTTTATAATCCCATTATTGAATTTATTTTGAATTGTTTTTACATTTTTTGATTAAAACATATTGTAATTGATTGTTTGCCTCGGGAAACATGGAGCGAAAGCCATCCATTGTCAAGAAAAGATCATTTATAGTCACTCATGCCTAGAAAAGCCTTATTACTCGGTTTAAATGCCCTTATAATCCCATTATTGAATTTATTTTGAATTGTTTTTACATTTTTTGATTAAAACATATTGTAATTGATTGTTTGCCTCGGGAAACATGGAGCGAAAACCACCCATTGTCAAGAAAAGATCATTTATAGTCACTCATTCCTAGAAAAGCCTTATTACTCGGTTTAAATGCCTTTATAATCCCATTATTGATTTTATTTTGAATTTTTTTTACATTTTTTGATTAAAACAGATTGTAATTGATTGTTTGCCTCGGGAAATATTGAGCGAAAGCCATCCATTGTCAAGAAAAGATCATTTATAGCCACTCATGCCTAGAAAAGCCTTATTACTCGGTTTAAATGCCTTCATAATCCCATTATTGAATGTATTTTGAATTGTTTTTACATTTTTTGATTAAAACAGATTGTAATTGATTGTTTGCCTCGGGAAACATGGAGCGAAAGCCATCCATTGTCAAGAAAAGATTATTTATAGTCACTCATTCCTAGAAAAGCCTTATTACTCGGTTTAAATGCCTTCATAATCCCATTATTGAATGTATTTTGAATTGTTTTCACATTTTTTGATTAAAACAGATTGTAATTGATTGTTTGCCTCGGGAAACATGGAGCGAAAGCCATCCATTGTCAAGAAAAGATCATTTATAGTGACTCATGCCTAGAAAAGCCTTATTACTCGGTTTAAATGCCTTTATAATCCCATTATTGATTTTATTTTGAATTTTTTTTACATTTTTTGATTAAAACATATTGTAATTGATTGTTTGCCTCGGGAAACATGGAGCGAAAGCCATCCATTGTCAAGAAAAGATCATTTATAGCCACTCATGCCTAGAAAAGCCTTATTACTCGGTTTAAATGCCTTTATAATCCCATTGTTGAATTTATTTTAAATTGTTTTTGCATTTTTTGATTAAAACAGATTGTAATTGATTGTTTGCCTCAAGAAAATTGGAGCGAAAACCATCCATTGTCAAGAAAAGATCATTTATAGTCACTCTTGCCTAGAAAAGCCTTATTACTCGGTTTAAATGCCCTTATAATCCCATTATTGAATTTATTTTGAATTGTTTTTACATTTTTTGATTAAAACATATTGTAATTGATTGTTTGCCTCGGGAAACATGGAGCGAAAGCCATCCATTGTCAAGAAAAGATCATTTATAGTCACTCATTCCTAGAAAAGCCTTATTACTCAGTTTAAATGCCTTTATAATCCCATTATTGATTTTATTTTGAATTTTTTTTACATTTTTTGATTAAAACATATTGTTATTGATTGTTTGCCTCGGGAAATATTGAGCGAAAGCCATCCATTGTCAAGAAAAGATCATTTATAGCCACTCATGCCTAGAAAAGCCTTATTACTCGGTTTAAATGCCTTTATAATCCCATTATTGAATGTATTTTGAATTGTTTTTACATTTTTTGATTAAAACAGATTGTAATTGATTGTTTGCCTCGGGAAACATGGAGCGAAAACCATCCATTGTCAAGAAAAGATCATTTATAGTCACTCATGCCTAGAAAAGCCTTATTACTCGGTTTAAATGCCTTTATAATCCCATTATTGAATTTATTTTGAATTGTTTTTACATTTTTTGATTAAAACATATTGTAATTGATTGTTTGCCTCGGGAAACATGGAGCGAAAGCCATCCATTGTCAAGAAAAGATCATTTATAGTCACTCATTCCTAGAAAAGCCTTATTACTCGGTTTAAATGCCTTTATAATCCCATTATTGATTTTATTTTGAATTTTTTTTACATTTTTTGATTAAAACAGATTGTAATTGATTGTTTGCCTCGGGAAATATTGAGCGAAAGCCATCCATTGTCAAGAAAAGATCATTTATAGCCACTCATGCCTAGAAAAGCCTTATTACTCGGTTTAAATGCCTTTATAATCCCATTATTGAATTTATTTTGAATTGTTTTTACATTTTTTGATTAAAACATATTGTAATTGATTGTTTGCCTCGGGAAATATGGAGCGAAAGCCATCCATTGTCAAGAAAAGATCATTTATAGTCACTCATGCCTAGAAAAGCCTTATTACTCGGTTTAAATGCCTTTATAATCCCATTATTGAATTTATTTTGAATTGTTTTTACATTTTTTGATTAAAACATATTGTAATTGATTGTTTGCCTCGGGAAACATGGAGCGAAAGCCATCCATTGTCAAGAAAAGATCATTTATAGTCACTCATTCCTAGAAAAGCCTTATTACTCGGTTTAAATGCCTTTATAATCCCATTATTGATTTTATTTTGAATTTTTTTTACATTTTTTGATTAAAACAGATTGTAATTGATTGTTTGCCTCGAGAAACATGGAGCGAAAACCATCCATTGTCAAGAAAAGATCATTTATAGTCACTCTTGCCTAGAAAAGCCTTATTACTCGGTTTAAATGCCCTTATAATCCCATTATTGAATTTATTTTGAATTGTTTTTACATTTTTTGATTAAAACATATTGTAATCGATTGTTTGCCTCGGGAAACATGAAGCGAAAGCCATCCATTGTCAAGAAAAGATCATTTATAGTCACTCATGCCTAGAAAAGCCTTATTACTCGGTTTAAATGCCTTTATAATCCCATTATTGAATTTATTTTGAATTGTTTTTACATTTTTTGATTAAAACATATTGTAATTGATTGTTTGCCTCGGGAAACATGGAGCGAAAGCCATCCATTGTCAAGAAAAGATCATTTATAGTCACTCATTCCTAGAAAAGCCTTATTACTCGGTTTAAATGCCTTTATAATCCCATTATTGATTTTATTTTGAATTTTTTTTACATTTTTTGATTAAAACAGATTGTAATTGATTGTTTGCCTCGGGAAATATTGAGCGAAAGCCATCCATTGTCAAGAAAAGATCATTTATAGCCACTCATGCCTAGAAAAGCCTTATTACTCGGTTTAAATGCCTTTATAATCCCATTATTGAATTTATTTTGAATTGTTTTTACATTTTTTGATTAAAACATATTGTAATTGATTGTTTGCCTCGGGAAATATGGAGCGAAAGCCATCCATTGTCAAGAAAAGATCATTTATAGCCACTCATGCCTAGAAAAGCCTTATTACTCGGTTTAAATGCCTTTATAATCCCATTATTGAATGTATTTTGAATTGTTTTTACATTTTTTGATTAAAACAGATTGTAATTGATTGTTTGCCTCGGGAAACATGGAGCGAAAACCACCCATTGTCAAGAAAAGATCATTTATAGCCACTCATGCCTAGAAAAGCCTTATTACTCGGTTTAAATGCCTTTATAATCCCATTGTTGAATGTATTTTAAATTGTTTTTACATTTTTTGATTAAAACCGATTGTAATTGATTGTTTGCCTCGAGAAAATTGGAGCGAAAACCATCCATTGTCAAGAAAAGATCATTTATAGTCACTCTTGCCTAGAAAAGCCTTATTACTCGGTTTAAATGCCCTTATAATCCCATTATTGAATTTATTTTGAATTGTTTTTACATTTTTTTATTAAAACATATTGTAATTGATTGTTTGCCTCGGGAAACATGGAGCGAAAGCCATCCATTGTCAAGAAAAGATCATTTATAGTCACTCATTCCTAGAAAAGCCTTATTACTCGGTTTAAATGCCTTTATAATCCCATTATTGATTTTATTTTGAATTTTTTTTACATTTTTTGATTAAAACATATTGTAATTGATTGTTTGCCTCGGGAAATATTGAGCGAAAGCCATCCATTGTCAAGAAAAGATCATTTATAGCCACTCATGCCTAGAAAAGCCTTATTACTCGGTTTAAATGCCTTTATAATCCCATTATTGAATGTATTTTGAATTGTTTTTACATTTTTTGATTAAAACAGATTGTAATTGATTGTTTGCCTCGGGAAACATGGACCGAAAACCATCCATTGTCAAGAAAAGATCATTTATAGTCACTCATGCCTAGAAAAGCCTTATTACTCGGTTTAAATGCCTTTATAATCCCATTATTGAATTTATTTTGAATTGTTTTTACATTTTTTGATTAAAACATATTGTAATTGATTGTTTGCCTCGGGAAATATGGAGCGAAAGCCATCCATTGTCAAGAAAAGATCATTTATAGCCACTCATGCCTAGAAAAGCCTTATTACTCGGTTTAAATGCCTTTATAATCCCATTATTGAATTTATTTTGAATTTTTTTTACATTTTTTGATTAAAACAGATTGTAATTGATTGTTTACCTCGGGAAACATGGAGCGAAAGCCATCCATAGTCAAGAAAAGTTCATTTATAGTCACTTATGCCTAGCAAAGCCTTATTTCTCGGTTTAAATGCCTTTATAATCCCATTATTGAATTTATTTTGAATTTTTTTTACATTTTTTGATTAAAACATATTGTAATTGAATTTTTGCCTCGGGAAACTTGGAGCGAAAGCCACCCATTGTCAAGAAAAGTTCATTTATAGTCACTTATGCCTAGCAAAGCCTTATTACTCGGTTTAAATGCCTTTATAATCCCATTATTGAATTTATTTTGAATTCTTTTTACATTTTTTCATTAAAACAGATTCTAATTGATTGTTTGCCTCGGGAAACTTGGAGCGAAAGCCATCCATTGTCAAGAAAAGATCATTTATAGTCACTCATGCCTAGAAAAGCCTTATTACTCGGTTTAAATGCCTTTATAATCCCATTGTTGAATGTATTTTGAATTGTTTTTACATTTTTTGATTAAAACAGATTGTAATTGATTGTTTGCCTCGGGAAACATGGAGCGAAAACCATCCATTGTCAAGAAAAGATCATTTATAGTCACTCATGCCTAGAAAAGCCTTATTACTCGGTTTAAATGCCTTTATAATCCCATTATTGAATTTATTTGGAATTGTTTTTACATTTTTTGATTAAAACAGATTGTAATTGATTGTTTGCCTCGGGAAATATGGAGCGAAAGCCATCCATTGTCAAGAAAAGATCATTTATAGCCAATCATGCCTAGAAAAGCCTTATTACTCGGTTTAAATGCCTTTATAATCCCATTATTGAATTTATTTTGAATTTTTTTTACATTTTTTGATTAAAACATATTGTAATTGATTGTTTACCTCGGGAAACATGGAGCGAAAGCCATCCATAGTCAAGAAAAGTTCATTTATAGTCACTTATGCCTAGCAAAGCCTTATTACTCGGTTTAAATGCCTTTATAATCCCATTATTGAATTTATTTTGAATTTTTTTTACATTTTTTCATTAAAACAGATTGTAATTGATTGTTTGCCTCGGGAAACATGGAGCGAAAGCCATCCATTGTCAAGAAAAGATCATTTATAGTCACTCATTCCTAGAAAAGCCTTATTACTCGGTTTAACTGCCTTTATAATCCCATTATTGATTTTATTTTGAATTTTTTTTACATTTTTTGATTAAAACATATTGTAATTGATTGTTTGCCTCGGGAAACATGGAGCGAAAGCCATCCATTGTGAAGAAAAGATCATTTATAGTCACTCATTCCAAGAAAAGCCTTATTACTCGGTTTAAATGCCTTTATAATCCCATTATTGATTTTATTTTGAATTTTTTTTACATTTTTTGATTAAAACATATTGTAATTGATTGTTTGCCTCGGGAAACATGGAGCGAAAGCCATCCATTGTCAAGAGAAGATCATTTATAGTCACTCATTCCTAGAAAAGCCTTATTACTCGGTTTAAATGCCTTTATAATCCCATTATTGATTTTATTTTGAATTTTTTTTACATTTTTTGATTAAAACATATTGTAATTGATTGTTTGCCTCGGGAAACATGGAGCGAAAGCCATCCATTGTCAAGAGAAGATCATTTATAGTCACTCATTCCTAGAAAAGCCTTATTACTCGGTTTAAATGCCTTTATAATCCCATTATTGATTTTATTTTGAATTTTTTTTACATTTTTTGATTAAAACATATTGTAATTGATTGTTTGCCTCGGGAAACATGGAGCGAAAGCCATCCATTGTCAAGAGAAGATCATTTATAGTCACTCATTCCTAGAAAAGCCTTATTACTCGGTTTAAAGGCCTTTATAATCCCATTATTGAATTTATTTTGAATTTTTTTTACATTTTTTGATTAAAACATATTGTAATTGAATTTTTGCCTCGGGAAACTTGGAGCGAAAGCCACCCATTGTCAAGAAAAGTTCATTTATAGTCACTTATGCCTAGCAAAGCCTTATTACTCGGTTTAAATGCCTTTATAATCCCATTATTGAATTTATTTTGAATTCTTTTTACATTTTTTCATTAAAACAGATTCTAATTGATTGTTTGCCTCGGGAAACTTGGAGCGAAAGCCATCCATTGTCAAGAAAAGATCATTTATAGTCACTCATGCCTAGAAAAGCCTTATTACTCGGTTTAGATGCCTTTATAATCCCATTGTTGAATGTATTTTGAATTGTTTTTACATTTTTTGATTAAAACAGATTGTAATTGATTGTTTGCCTCGGGAAACATGGAGCGAAAACCATCCATTGTCAAGAAAAGATCATTTATAGTCACTCATGCCTAGAAAAGCCTTATTACTCGGTTTAAATGCCTTTATAATCCCATTATTGAATTTATTTTGAATTTTTTTTACATTTTTTGATTAAAACAGATTGTAATTGATTGTTTACCTCGGGAAACATGGAGCGAAAGCCATCCATAGTCAAGAAAAGTTCATTTATAGTCACTTATGCCTAGCAAAGCCTTATTACTCGGTTTAACTGCCTTTATAATCCCATTATTGATTTTATTTTGAATTTTTTTTACATTTTTTGATTAAAACATATTGTAATTGATTGTTTGCCTCGGGAAACATGGAGCGAAAGCCATCCATTGTCAAGAAAAGATCATTTATAGTCACTCATTCCAAGAAAAGCCTTATTACTCGGTTTAAATGCCTTTATAATCCCATTATTGATTTTATTTTGAATTGTTGTTACATTTTTTGATTAAAACATATTGTAATTGATTGTTTGCCTCGGGAAATATGGAGCGAAAGCCATCCATTGTCAAGAAAAGATCATTTATAGCCACTCATGCCTAGAAAAGCCTTATTACTCGGTTTAAATGCCTTTATAATCCCATTATTGAATTTATTTTGAATTGTTTTTACATTTTTTGATTAAAACATATTGTAATTGATTGTTTGCCTCGGGAAATATGGAGCGAAAGCCATCCATTGTCAAGAAAAGATCATTTATAGCCACTCATGCCTAGAAAAGCCTTATTACTCGGTTTAAATGCCTTTATAATCCCATTATTGAATGTATTTTGAATTGTTTTTACATTTTTTGATTAAAACAGATTGTAATTGATTGTTTGCCTCGGGAAACATGGAGCGAAAACCACCCATTGTCAAGAAAAGATCATTTATAGCCACTCATGCCTAGAAAAGCCTTATTACTCGGTTTAAATGCCTTTATAATCCCATTGTTGAATGTATTTTAAATTGTTTTTACATTTTTTGATTAAAACCGATTGTAATTGATTGTTTGCCTCGAGAAAATTGGAGCGAAAACCATCCATTGTCAAGAAAAGATCATTTATAGTCACTCTTGCCTAGAAAAGCCTTATTACTCGGTTTAAATGCCCTTATAATCCCATTATTGAATGTATTTTGAATTGTTTTTACATTTTTTGATTAAAACAGATTGTAATTGATTGTTTGCCTCGGGAAACATGGACCGAAAACCATCCATTGTCAAGAAAAGATCATTTATAGTCACTCATGCCTAGAAAAGCCTTATTACTCGGTTTAAATGCCTTTATAATCCCATTATTGAATTTATTTTGAATTGTTTTTACATTTTTTGATTAAAACATATTGTAATTGATTGTTTGCCTCGGGAAATATGGAGCGAAAGCCATCCATTGTCAAGAAAAGATCATTTATAGCCACTCATGCCTAGAAAAGCCTTATTACTCGGTTTAAATGCCTTTATAATCCCATTATTGAATTTATTTTGAATTTTTTTTACATTTTTTGATTAAAACAGATTGTAATTGATTGTTTACCTCGGGAAACATGGAGCGAAAGCCATCCATAGTCAAGAAAAGTTCATTTATAGTCACTTATGCCTAGCAAAGCCTTATTTCTCGGTTTAAATGCCTTTATAATCCCATTATTGAATTTATTTTGAATTTTTTTTACATTTTTTGATTAAAACATATTGTAATTGAATTTTTGCCTCGGGAAACTTGGAGCGAAAGCCACCCATTGTCAAGAAAAGTTCATTTATAGTCACTTATGCCTAGCAAAGCCTTATTACTCGGTTTAAATGCCTTTATAATCCCATTATTGAATTTATTTTGAATTCTTTTTACATTTTTTCATTAAAACAGATTCTAATTGATTGTTTGCCTCGGGAAACTTGGAGCGAAAGGCATCCATTGTCAAGAAAAGATCATTTATAGTCACTCATGCCTAGAAAAGCCTTATTACTCGGTTTAAATGCCTTTATAATCCCATTGTTGAATGTATTTTGAATTGTTTTTACATTTTTTGATTAAAACAGATTGTAATTGATTGTTTGCCTCGGGAAACATGGAGCGAAAACCATCCATTGTCAAGAAAAGATCATTTATAGTCACTCATGCCTAGAAAAGCCTTATTACTCGGTTTAAATGCCTTTATAATCCCATTATTGAATTTATTTGGAATTGTTTTTACATTTTTTGATTAAAACAGATTGTAATTGATTGTTTGCCTCGGGAAATATGGAGCGAAAGCCATCCATTGTCAAGAAAAGATCATTTATAGCCAATCATGCCTAGAAAAGCCTTATTACTCGGTTTAAATGCCTTTATAATCCCATTATTGAATTTATTTTGAATTTTTTTTACATTTTTTGATTAAAACATATTGTAATTGATTCTTTACCTCGGGAAACATGGAGCGAAAGCCATCCATAGTCAAGAAAAGTTTATTTATAGTCACTTATGCCTAGCAAAGCCTTATTACTCGGTTTAAATGCCTTTATAATCCCATTATTGAATTTATTTTGAATTTTTTTTACATTTTTTCATTAAAACAGATTGTAATTGATTGTTTGCCTCGGGAAACATGGAGCGAAAGCCATCCATTGTCAAGAAAAGATCATTTATAGTCACTCATTCCTAGAAAAGCCTTATTACTCGGTTTAACTGCCTTTATAATCCCATTATTGATTTTATTTTGAATTTTTTTTACATTTTTTGATTAAAACATATTGTAATTGATTGTTTGCCTCGGGAAACATGGAGCGAAAGCCATCCATTGTCAAGAAAAGATCATTTATAGTCACTCATTCCAAGAAAAGCCTTATTACTCGGTTTAAATGCCTTTATAATCCCATTATTGATTTTATTTTGAATTTTTTTTACATTTTTTGATTAAAACATATTGTAATTGATTGTTTGCCTCGGGAAACATGGAGCGAAAGCCATCCATTGTCAAGAGAAGATCATTTATAGTCACTCATTCCTAGAAAAGCCTTATTACTCGGTTTAAATGCCTTTATAATCCCATTATTGATTTTATTTTGAATTTTTTTTACATTTTTTGATTAAAACATATTGTAATTGATTGTTTGCCTCGGGAAACATGGAGCGAAAGCCATCCATTGTCAAGAGAAGATCATTTATAGTCACTCATTCCTAGAAAAGCCTTATTACTCGGTTTAAAGGCCTTTATAATCCCATTATTGATTTTATTTTAAATTTTTTTTACATTTTTTGATTAAAACAGATTGTAATTGATTGTTTGCCTCGAGAAACATGGAGCGAAAACCATCCATTGTCAAGAAAAGATCATTGATAGTCACTCTTGCCTAGAAAAGCCTTATTACTCGGTTTAAATGCCCTTATAATCCCATTATTGAATTTATTTTGAATTGTTTTTACATTTTTTGATTAAAACATATTGTAATCGATTGTTTGCCTCGGGAAACATGAAGCGAAAGCCATCCATTGTCAAGAAAAGATCATTTATAGTCACTCATTCCTAGAAAAGCCTTATTACTCGGTTTAAATGCCTTTATAATCCCATTATTGATTTTATTTTGAATTTTTTTTACATTTTTTGATTAAAACATATTGTAATTGATTGTTTGCCTCGGGAAACATGGAGCGAAAGCCATCCATTGTCAAGAGAAGATCATTTATAGTCACTCATTCCTAGAAAAGCCTTATTACTCGGTTTAAAGGCCTTTATAATCCCATTATTGAATTTATTTTGAATTTTTTTTACATTTTTTGATTAAAACATATTGTAATTGAATTTTTGCCTCGGGAAACTTGGAGCGAAAGCCACCCATTGTCAAGAAAAGTTCATTTATAGTCACTTATGCCTAGCAAAGCCTTATTACTCGGTTTAAATGCCTTTATAATCCCATTATTGAATTTATTTTGAATTCTTTTTACATTTTTTCATTAAAACAGATTCTAATTGATTGTTTGCCTCGGGAAACTTGGAGCGAAAGCCATCCATTGTCAAGAAAAGATCATTTATAGTCACTCATGCCTAGAAAAGCCTTATTACTCGGTTTAAATGCCTTTATAATCCCATTGTTGAATGTATTTTGAATTGTTTTTACATTTTTTGATTAAAACAGATTGTAATTGATTGTTTGCCTCGGGAAACATGGAGCGAAAACCATCCATTGTCAAGAAAAGATCATTTATAGTCACTCATGCCTAGAAAAGCCTTATTACTCGGTTTAAATGCCTTTATAATCCCATTATTGAATTTATTTTGAATTTTTTTTACATTTTTTGATTAAAACAGATTGTAATTGATTGTTTACCTCGGGAAACATGGAGCGAAAGCCATCCATAGTCAAGAAAAGTTCATTTATAGTCACTTATGCCTAGCAAAGCCTTATTACTCGGTTTAAATGCCTTTATAATCCCATTATTGAATTTATTTTGAATTTTTTTTACATTTTTTGATTAAAACATATTGTAATTGATTGTTTGCCTCGGGAAACTTGGAGCGAAAGCCACCCATTGTCAAGAAAAGTTCATTTATAGTCACTTATGCCTAGCCAAGCCTTATTACTCGGTTTAAATGCCTTTATAATCCCATTATTGAATTTATTTTGAATTCTTTTTACATTTTTTCATTAAAACAGATTCTAATTGATTGTTTACCTCGGGAAACTTGGAGCGAAAGCCCTCCATTGTCAAGAAAAGATCATTTATAGTCACTCATGCTGAGAAAAGCCTTATTACTCGGTTTAAATGCTTTTATAATCCCATTATTGAATTTATTTTGAATTGTTTTTACATTTTTTCATTAAAACAGATTGTAATTGATTGTTTGCCTCGGGAAACATGGAGCGAAAGCCATCCATTGTCAAGAAAAGATCATTTATAGTCACTCATTCCTAGAAAAGCCTTATTACTCGGTTTAACTGCCTTTATAATCCCATTATTGATTTTATTTTGAATTTTTTTTACATTTTTTGATTAAAACATATTGTAATTGATTGTTTGCCTCGGGAAACATGGAGCGAAAGCCATCCATTGTCAAGAAAAGATCATTTATAGTCACTCATTCCTAGAAAAGCCTTATTACTCGGTTTAAATGCCTTTATAATCCCATTATTGATTTTATTTTGAATTTTTTTTACATTTTTTGATTAAAACATATTGTAATTGATTGTTTGCCTCGGGAAACATGGAGCGAAAGCCATCCATTGTCAAGAGAAGATCATTTATAGTCACTCATTCCTAGAAAAGCCTTATTACTCGGTTTAAATGCCTTTATAATCCCATTATTGATTTTATTTTGAATTTTTTTTACATTTTTTGATTAAAACATATTGTAATTGATTGTTTGCCTCGGGAAACATGGAGCGAAAGCCATCCATTGTCAAGAAAAGATCATTTATAGTCACTCATTCCTAGAAAAGCCTTATTACTCGGTTTAACTGCCTTTATAATCCCATTATTGATTTTATTTTGAATTTTTTTTACATTTTTTGATTAAAACATATTGTAATTGATTGTTTGCCTCGGGAAACATGGAGCGAAAGCCATCCATTGTCAAGAAAAGATTATTTATAGTCACTCATTCCTAGAAAAGCCCTATTACTCGGTTTAAATGCCTTTATAATCCCATTATTGATTTTATTTTGAATTTTTTTTACATTTTTTGATTAAAACATATTGTAATTGATTGTTTGCCTCGGGAAATATTGAGCGAAAGCCATCCATTGTCAAGAAAAGATCATTTATAGTCACTCATGCCTAGAAAAGCCTTATTACTCGGTTTAAATGCCTTTATAATCCCATTATTGAATTTATTTTGAATTGTTTTTACATTTTTTGATTAAAACATATTGTAATTGATTGTTTGCCTCGGGAAACATGGAGCGAAAGCCATCCATTGTCAAGAAAAGATCATTTATAGTCACTCATGCCTAGAAAAGCCTTATTACTCGGTTTAAATGCCCTTATAATCCCATTATTGAATTTATTTTGAATTGTTTTTACATTTTTTGATTAAAACATATTGTAATTGATTGTTTGCCTCGGGAAACATGGAGCGAAAGCCAGCCATTGTCAAGAAAAGATCATTTATAGTCACTCATTCCTAGAAAAGCCTTATTACTCGGTTTAAATGCCTTTATAATCCCATTATTGATTTTATTTTGAATTTTTTTTACATTTTTTGATTAAAACATATTGTAATTGATTGTTTGCCTCGGGAAATATTGAGCGAAAGCCATCCATTGTCAAGAAAAGATCATTTATAGCCACTCATGCCTAGAAAAGCCTTATTACTCGGTTTAAATGCCTTCATAATCCCATTATTGAATGTATTTTGAATTGTTTTTGCATTTTTTGATTAAAACAGATTGTAATTGATTGTTTGCCTCGGGAAACATGGAGCGAAAGCCATCCATTGTCAAGAAAAGATCATTTATAGTGACTCATGCCTAGAAAAGCCTTATTACTCGGTTTAAATGCCTTTATAATCCCATTATTGATTTTATTTTGAATTTTTTTTACATTTTTTGATTAAAACATATTGTAATTGATTGTTTGCCTCGGGAAACATGGAGCGAAAGCCATCCATTGTCAAGAAAAGATCATTTATAGCCACTCATGCCTAGAAAAGCCTTATTACTCGGTTTAAATGCCTTTATAATCCCATTGTTGAATTTATTTTAAATTGTTTTTGCATTTTTTGATTAAAACAGATTGTAATTGATTGTTTGCCTCAAGAAAATTGGAGCGAAAACCATCCATTGTCAAGAAAAGATCATTTATAGTCACTCTTGCCTAGAAAAGCCTTATTACTCGGTTTAAATGCCCTTATAATCCCATTATTGAATTTATTTTGAATTGTTTTTACATTTTTTGATTAAAACATATTGTAATTGTTTGTTTGCCTCGGAAAACATGGAGCGAAAGCCATCCATTGTCAAGAAAAGATCATTTATAGTCACTCATTCCTAGAAAAGCCTTATTACTCGGTTTAAATGCCTTTATAATCCCATTATTGATTTTATTTTGAATTTTTTTTACATTTTTTGATTAAAACATATTGTTATTGATTGTTTGCCTCGGGAAATATTGAGCGAAAGCCATCCATTGTCAAGAAAAGATCATTTATAGCCACTCATGCCTAGAAAAGCCTTATTACTCGGTTTAAATGCCTTTATAATCCCATTATTGAATGTATTTTGAATTGTTTTTACATTTTTTGATTAAAACAGATTGTAATTGATTGTTTGCCTCGGGAAACATGGAGCGAAAACCATCCATTGTCAAGAAAAGATCATTTATAGTCACTCATGCCTAGAAAAGCCTTATTACTCGGTTTAAATGCCTTTATAATCCCATTATTGAATTTATTTTGAATTGTTTTTACATTTTTTGATTAAAACATATTGTAATTGATTGTTTGCCTCGGGAAACATGGAGCGAAAGCCATCCATTGTCAAGAAAAGATCATTTATAGTCACTCATTCCTAGAAAAGCCTTATTACTCGGTTTAACTGCCTTTATAATCCCATTATTGATTTTATTTTGAATTTTTTTTACATTTTTTGATTAAAACATATTGTAATTGATTGTTTGCCTCGGGAAACATGGAGCGAAAGCCATCCATTGTCAAGAAAAGATCATTTATAGTCACTCATTCCTAGAAAAGCCTTATTACTCGGTTTAAATGCCTTTATAATCCCATTATTGATTTTATTTTGAATTTTTTTTACATTTTTTGATTAAAACATATTGTAATTGATTGTTTGCCTCGGGAAACATGGAGCGAAAGCCATCCATTGTCAAGAGAAGATCATTTATAGTCACTCATTCCTAGAAAAGCCTTATTACTCGGTTTAAATGCCTTTATAATCCCATTATTGATTTTATTTTGAATTTTTTTTACATTTTTTGATTAAAACATATTGTAATTGATTGTTTGCCTCGGGAAACATGGAGCGAAAGCCATCCATTGTCAAGAAAAGATCATTTATAGTCACTCATTCCTAGAAAAGCCTTATTACTCGGTTTAACTGCCTTTATAATCCCATTATTGATTTTATTTTGAATTTTTTTTACATTTTTTGATTAAAACATATTGTAATTGATTGTTTGCCTCGGGAAATATTGAGCGAAAGCCATCCATTGTCAAGAAAAGATCATTTATAGTCACTCATGCCTAGAAAAGCCTTATTACTCGGTTTAAATGCCTTTATAATCCCATTATTGAATTTATTTTGAATTGTTTTTACATTTTTTGATTAAAACATATTGTAATTGATTGTTTGCCTCGGGAAACATGGAGCGAAAGCCATCCATTGTCAAGAAAAGATCATTTATAGTCACTCATGCCTAGAAAAGCCTTATTACTCGGTTTAAATGCCTTTATAATCCCATTATTGAATTTATTTGGAATTGTTTTTACATTTTTTGATTAAAACAAATTGTAATTGATTGTTTGCCTCGGGAAATATGGAGCGAAAGCCATCCATTGTCAAGAAAAGATCATTTATAGCCACTCATGCCTAGAAAAGCCTTATTACTCGGTTTAAATGCCTTTATAATCCCATTATTGAATTTATTTTGAATTTTTTTTACATTTTTTGATTAAAACAGATTGTAATTGATTGTTTACCTCGGGAAACATGGAGCGAAAGCCATCCATAGTCAAGAAAAGTTCATTTATAGTGACTTATGCCTAGCAAAGCCTTATTACTCGGTTTAAATGCCTTTATAATCCCATTATTGAATTTATTTTGAATTTTTTTTACATTTTTTGATTAAAACATATTGTAATTGATTGTTTGCCTCGGGAAACTTGGAGCGAAAGCCACCCATTGTCAAGAAAAGTTCATTTATAGTCACTTATGCCTAGCAAAGCCTTATTACTCGGTTTAAATGCCTTTATAATCCCATTATTGAATTTATTTTGAATTCTTTTTACATTTTGTCATTAAAACAGATTCTAATTGATTGTTTACCTCGGGAAACTTGGAGCGAAAGCCCTCCATTGTCAAGAAAAGATCATTTATAGTCACTCATGCTGAGAAAAGCCTTATTACTCGGTTTAAATGCTTTTATAATCCCATTATTGAATTTATTTTGAATTGTTTTTACATTTTTTCATTAAAACAGATTGTAATTGATTGTTTGCCTCGGGAAACATGGAGCGAAAGCCATCCATTGTCAAGAAAAGATCATTTATAGTCACTCATTCCTAGAAAAGCCTTATTACTCGGTTTAACTGCCTTTATAATCCCATTATTGATTTTATTTTGAATTTTTTTTACATTTTTTGATTAAAACATATTGTAATTGATTGTTTGCCTCGGGAAACATGGAGCGAAAGCCATCCATTGTCAAGAAAAGATCATTTATAGTCACTCATTCCTAGAAAAGCCTTATTACTCGGTTTAAATGCCTTTATAATCCCATTATTGATTTTATTTTGAATTTTTTTTACATTTTTTGATTAAAACATATTGTAATTGATTGTTTGCCTCGGGAAACATGGAGCGAAAGCCATCCATTGTCAAGAGAAGATCATTTATAGTCACTCATTCCTAGAAAAGCCTTATTACTCGGTTTAAATGCCTTTATAATCCCATTATTGATTTTATTTTGAATTTTTTTTACATTTTTTGATTAAAACATATTGTAATTGATTGTTTGCCTCGGGAAACATGCAGCGAAAGCCATCCATTGTCAAGAAAAGATCATTTATAGTCACTCATTCCTAGAAAAGCCTTATTACTCGGTTTAACTGCCTTTATAATCCCATTATTGATTTTATTTTGAATTTTTTTTACATTTTTCGATTAAAACATATTGTAATTGATTGTTTGCCTCGGGAAACATGGAGCGAAAGCCATCCATTGTCAAGAAAAGATTATTTATAGTCACTCATTCCTAGAAAAGCCTTATTACTCGGTTTAAATGCCTTTATAATCCCATTATTGATTTTATTTTGAATTTTTTTTACATTTTTTGATTAAAACATATTGTAATTGATTGTTTGCCTCGGGAAATATTGAGCGAAAGCCATCCATTGTCAAGAAAAGATCATTTATAGTCACTCATGCCTAGAAAAGCCTTATTACTCGGTTTAAATGCCTTTATAATCCCATTATTGAATTTATTTTGAATTGTTTTTACATTTTTTGATTAAAACATATTGTAATTGATTGTTTGCCTCGGGAAACATGGAGCGAAAGCCATCCATTGTCAAGAAAAGATCATTTATAGTCACTCATGCCTAGAAAAGCCTTATTACTCGGTTTAAATGCCCTTATAATCCCATTATTGAATTTATTTTGAATTGTTTTTACATTTTTTTATTAAAACATATTGTAATTGATTGTTTGCCTCGGGAAACATGGAGCGAAAGCCATCCATAGTCAAGAAAAGATCATTTATAGTCACTCATTCCTAGAAAAGCCTTATTACTCGGTTTAAATGCCTTTATAATCCCATTATTGATTTTATTTTGAATTTTTTTTACATTTTT
Organism: Theobroma cacao; assembly: GCF_053813885.1. Taxonomy (NCBI): domain Eukaryota; kingdom Viridiplantae; phylum Streptophyta; class Magnoliopsida; order Malvales; family Malvaceae; genus Theobroma; species Theobroma cacao. Next base: position 25,530,041 of record NC_142645.1, on the reverse strand, counting down.
TGATTAAAACATATTGTAATTGATTGTTTGCCTCGGGAAATATTGAGCGAAAGCCATCCATTGTCAAGAAAAGATCATTTATAGCCACTCATGCCTAGAAAAGCCTTATTACTCGGTTTAAATGCCTTTATAATCCCATTATTGAATGTATTTTGAATTGTTTTTACATTTTTTGATTAAAACAGATTGTAATTGATTGTTTGCCTCGGGAAACATGGAGCGAAAACCATCCATTGTCAAGAAAAGATCATTTATAGTCACTCATGCCTAGAAAAGCCTTATTACTCGGTTTAAATGCCTTTATAATCCCATTATTGAATTTATTTTTAATTGTTTTTATAGTTTTTGATTAAAACAGATTGTAATTGATTGTTTGCCTCGGGAAATATGGAGCGAAAGCCATCCATTGTCAAGAAAAGATCATTTATAGCCACTCATGCCTAGAAAAGCCTTATTACTCGGTTTAAATGCCTTTATAATCCCATTATTGAATGTATTTTGAATTGTTTTTACATTTTTTGATTAAAACAGATTGTAATTGATTGTTTGCCTCGAGAAACATGGAGCGAAAACCATCCATTGTCAAGAAAATATCATTTATAGCCACTCATGCCTAGAAAAGCCTTATTACTCGGTTTAAATGCCTTTATAATCCCATTATTGAATTTATTTTGAAATTTTTTTACATTTTTTGATTAAAACAGATTGTAATTGATTGTTTACCTCGGGAAACATGGAGCGAAAGCCATCCATAGTCAAGAAAAGTTCATTTATAGTCACTTATGCCTAGCAAAGCCTTATTACTCGGTTTAAATGCCTTTATAATCCCATTATTGAATTTATTTTGAATTTTTTTTACATTTTTTGATTAAAACATATTGTAATTGATTGTTTGCCTCGGGAAACTTGGAGCGAAAGCCACCCATTGTCAAGAAAAGTTCATTTATAGTCACTTATGCCTAGCAAAGCCTTATTACTCGGTTTAAATGCCTTTATAATGCCATTATTGAATTTATTTTGAATTCTTTTTACATTTTTTCATTAAAACAGATTCTAATTGATTGTTTGCCTCGGGAAACTTGGAGCGAAAGCCCTCCATTGTCAAGAAAAGATCATTTATAGTCACTCATGCTGAGAAAAGCCTTATTACTCGGTTTAAATGCTTTTATAATCCCATTATTGAATTTATTTTGAATTGTTTTTACATTTTTTGATTAAAACAGATTGTAATTGATTGTTTGCCTCGGGAAACATGGAGCGAAAGCCATCCATTGTCAAGAAAAGATCATTTATAGCCACTCATGCCTAGAAAAGCCTTATTACTCGGTTTAAATGCCTTTATAATCCCATTATTGAATTTATTTTGAATTGTTTTTACATTTTTTGATTAAAACAGATTGTAATTGATTGTTTGCCTCGAGAAACATGGAGCGAAAACCATCCATTGTCAAGAAAAGATCATTTATAGTCACTCTTGCCTAGAAAAGCCTTATTACTCGGTTTAAATGCCCTTATAATCCCATTATTGAATTTATTTTGAATTGTTTTTACATTTTTTGATTAAAACATATTGTAATCGATTGTTTGCCTCGGGAAACATGAAGCGAAAGCCATCCATTGTCAAGAAAAGATCATTTATAGTCACTCATTCCTAGAAAAGCCTTATTACTCGGTTTAAATGCCTTTATAATCCCATTATTGATTTTATTTTGAATTTTTTTTACATTTTTTGATTAAAACATATTGTAATTGATTGTTTGCCTCGGGAAATATTGAGCGAAAGCCATCCATTGTCAAGAAAAGATCATTTATAGCCACTCATGCCTAGAAAAGCCTTATTACTCGGTTTAAATGCCTTTATAATCCCATTATTGAATGTATTTTGAATTGTTTTTACATTTTTTGATTAAAACAGATTGTAATTGATTGTTTGCCTCGGGAAACATGGAGCGAAAACCATCCATTGTCAAGAAAAGATCATTTATAGTCACTCATGCCTAGAAAAGCCTTATTACTCGGTTTAAATGCCTTTATAATCCCATTATTGAATTTATTTTGAATTGTTTTTACATTTTTTGATTAAAACATATTGTAATTGATTGTTTGCCTCGGGAAACATGGAGCGAAAGCCATCCATTGTCAAGAAAAGATCATTTATAGTCACTCATTCCTAGAAAAGCCTTATTACTCGGTTTAACTGCCTTTATAATCCCATTATTGATTTTATTTTGAATTTTTTTTACATTTTTTGATTAAAACATATTGTAATTGATTGTTTGCCTCGGGAAACATGGAGCGAAAGCCATCCATTGTCAAGAAAAGATCATTTATAGTCACTCATTCCTAGAAAAGCCTTATTACTCGGTTTAAATGCCTTTATAATCCCATTATTGATTTTATTTTGAATTTTTTTTACATTTTTTGATTAAAACATATTGTAATTGATTGTTTGCCTCGGGAAACATGGAGCGAAAGCCATCCATTGTCAAGAGAAGATCATTTATAGTCACTCATTCCTAGAAAAGCCTTATTACTCGGTTTAAATGCCTTTATAATCCCATTATTGATTTTATTTTGAATTTTTTTTACATTTTTTGATTAAAACATATTGTAATTGATTGTTTGCCTCGGGAAACATGGAGCGAAAGCCATCCATTGTCAAGAAAAGATCATTTATAGTCACTCATTCCTAGAAAAGCCTTATTACTCGGTTTAACTGCCTTTATAATCCCATTATTGATTTTATTTTGAATTTTTTTTACATTTTTTGATTAAAACATATTGTAATTGATTGTTTGCCTCGGGAAACATGGAGCGAAAGCCATCCATTGTCAAGAAAAGATTATTTATAGTCACTCATTCCTAGAAAAGCCTTATTACTCGGTTTAAATGCCTTTATAATCCCATTATTGATTTTATTTTGAATTTTTTTTACATTTTTTGATTAAAACATATTGTAATTGATTGTTTGCCTCGGGAAATATTGAGCGAAAGCCATCCATTGTCAAGAAAAGATCATTTATAGTCACTCATTCCTAGAAAAGCCTTATTACTCGGTTTAAATGCCTTTATAATCCCATTATTGAATTTATTTTGAATTGTTTTTACATTTTTTGATTAAAACATATTGTAATTGATTGTTTGCCTCGGGAAACATGGAGCGAAAGCCATCCATTGTCAAGAAAAGATCATTTATAGTCACTCATGCCTAGAAAAGCCTTATTACTCGGTTTAAATGCCCTTATAATCCCATTATTGAATTTATTTTGAATTGTTTTTACATTTTTTGATTAAAACATATTGTAATTGATTGTTTGCCTCGGGAAACATGGAGCGAAAGCCAGCCATTGTCAAGAAAAGATCATTTATAGTCACTCATTCCTAGAAAAGCCTTATTACTCGGTTTAAATGCCTTTATAATCCCATTATTGATTTTATTTTGAATTTTTTTTACATTTTTTGATTAAAACATATTGTAATTGATTGTTTGCCTCGGGAAATATTGAGCGAAAGCCATCCATTGTCAAGAAAAGATCATTTATAGCCACTCATGCCTAGAAAAGCCTTATTACTCGGTTTAAATGCCTTCATAATCCCATTATTGAATGTATTTTGAATTGTTTTTACATTTTTTGATTAAAACAGATTGTAATTGATTGTTTGCCTCGGGAAACATGGAGCGAAAGCCATCCATTGTCAAGAAAAGATCATTTATAGTGACTCATGCCTAGAAAAGCCTTATTACTCGGTTTAAATGCCTTTATAATCCCATTATTGATTTTATTTTGAATTTTTTTTACATTTTTTGATTAAAACATATTGTAATTGATTGTTTGCCTCGGGAAACATGGAGCGAAAGCCATCCATTGTCAAGAAAAGATCATTTATAGCCACTCATGCCTAGAAAAGCCTTATTACTCGGTTTAAATGCCTTTATAATCCCATTATTGAATGTATTTTGAATTGTTTTTACATTTTTTGATTAAAACAGATTGTAATTGATTGTTTGCCTCGGGAAACATGGAGCGAAAACCATCCATTGTCAAGAAAAGATCATTTATAGTCACTCATGCCTAGAAAAGCCTTATTACTCGGTTTAAATGCCTTTATAATCCCATTATTGAATTTATTTTGAATTGTTTTTACATTTTTTGATTAAAACATATTGTAATTGATTGTTTGCCTCGGGAAACATGGAGCGAAAGCCATCCATTGTCAAGAAAAGATCATTTATAGTCACTCATTCCTAGAAAAGCCTTATTACTCGGTTTAAATGCCTTTATAATCCCATTATTGATTTTATTTTGAATTTTTTTTACATTTTTTGATTAAAACAGATTGTAATTGATTGTTTGCCTCAGGAAATATTGAGCGAAAGCCATCCATTGTCAAGAAAAGATCATTTATAGCCACTCATGCCTAGAAAAGCCTTATTACTCGGTTTAAAAGCCTTTACAATCCCATTATTGAATGTATTTTGAATTGTTTTTACATTTTTTGATTAAAACATATTGTAATTGATTGTTTGCCTCGGGAAACATGGAGCGAAAACCATCCATTGTCAATAAAAGATCATTTATAGTCACTCATGCCTAGAAAAGCCTTATTACTCGATTTAAATGCCTTTATAATCCCATTATTGAATTTATTTTGAATTGTTTTTACATTTTTTGAGTAAAACAGATTGTAATTGATTGTTTGCCTCGGGAAATATGGAGCGAAAGCCATCCATTGTCAAGAAAAGATCATTTATAGCCACTCATGCCTAGAAAAGCCTTATTACTCGGTTTAAATGCCTTTATAATCCCATTGTTGAATGTATTTTAAATTGTTTTTACATTTTTTGATTAAAACATATTGTAATTGATTGTTTGCCTCGAGAAAATTGGAGCGAAAACCATCCATTGTCAAGAAAAGATCATTTATAGTCACTCTTGCCTAGAAAAGCCTTATTACTCGGTTTAAATGCCCTTATAATCCCATTATTGAATTTATTTTGAATTGTTTTTACATTTTTTGATTAGAACATATTGTAATTGATTGTTTACCTCGGGAAACATGGAGCGAAAGCCATCCATTGTCAAGAAAAGATCATTTATAGTCACTCATTCCTAGAAAAGCCTTATTACTCGGTTTAAATGCCTTTATAATCCCATTATTGATTTTATTTTGAATTTTTTTTACATTTTTTGATTAAAACATATTGTAATTGATTGTTTGCCTCGGGAAATATTGAGCGAAAGCCATCCATTGTCAAGAAAAGATCATTTATAGCCACTCATGCCTAGAAAAGCCTTATTACTCTGTTTAAATGCCTTTATAATCCCATTATTGAATTTATTTTGAATTTTTTTTACATTTTTTGATTAAAACAGATTGTAATTGATTGTTTACCTCGGGAAACCTGGAGCGAAAGCCATCCATAGTCAAGAAAAGTTCATTTATAGTCACTTATGCCTAGCAAAGCCTTATTACTCGGTTTAAATGCCTTTATAATCCCATTATTGAATTTATTTTGAATTTTTTTTACATTTTTTGATTAAAACATATTGTAATTGATTTTTTGCCTCAGGAAACTTGGAGCGAAAGCCACCCATTGTCAAGAAAAGTTCATTTATAGTCACTTATGCCTAGCAAAGCCTTATTACTCGGTTTAAATGCCTTTATAATCCCATTATTGAATTTATTTTGAATTCTTTTTACATTTTTTCATTAAAACAGAATCTAATTGATTGTTTGCCTCGGGAAACTTGGAGCGAAAGCCATCCATTGTCAAGAAAAGATCATTTATAGTCACTCATGCCTAGAAAAGCCTTATTACTCGGTTTAAATGCCTGTATAATCCCATTGTTGAATGTATTTTGAATTGTTTTTACATTTTTTGATTAAAACAGATTGTAATTGATTGTTTGCCTCGGGAAACATGGAGCGAAAACCATCCATTGTCAAGAAAAGATCATTTATAGTCACTCATGCCTAGAAAAGCCTTATTACTCGGTTTAAATGCCTTTATAATCCCATTATTGAATTTATTTGGAATTGTTTTTACATTTTTTGATTAAAACAAATTGTAATTGATTGTTTGCCTCGGGAAATATGGAGCGAAAGCCATCCATTGTCAAGAAAAGATCATTTATAGCCACTCATGCCTAGAAAAGCCTTATTACTCGGTTTAAATGCCTTTATAATCCCATTATTGAATTTATTTTGAATTTTTTTTACATTTTTTGATTAAAACAGATTGTAATTGATTGTTTACCTCGGGAAACATGGAGCGAAAGCCATCCATAGTCAAGAAAAGTTCATTTATAGTGACTTATGCCTAGCAAAGCCTTATTACTCGGTTTAAATGCCTTTATAATCCCATTATTGAATTTATTTTGAATTTTTTTTACATTTTTTGATTAAAACATATTGTAATTGATTGTTTGCCTCGGGAAACTTGGAGCGAAAGCCACCCATTGTCAAGAAAAGTTCATTTATAGTCACTTATGCCTAGCAAAGCCTTATTACTCGGTTTAAATGCCTTTATAATCCCATTATTGAATTTATTTTGAATTCTTTTTACATTTTGTCATTAAAACAGATTCTAATTGATTGTTTACCTCGGGAAACTTGGAGCGAAAGCCCTCCATTGTCAAGAAAAGATCATTTATAGTCACTCATGCTGAGAAAAGCCTTATTACTCGGTTTAAATGCTTTTATAATCCCATTATTGAATTTATTTTGAATTGTTTTTACATTTTTTCATTAAAACAGATTGTAATTGATTGTTTGCCTCGGGAAACATGGAGCGAAAGCCATCCATTGTCAAGAAAAGATCATTTATAGTCACTCATTCCTAGAAAAGCCTTATTACTCGGTTTAACTGCCTTTATAATCCCATTATTGATTTTATTTTGAATTTTTTTTACATTTTTTGATTAAAACATATTGTAATTGATTGTTTGCCTCGGGAAACATGCAGCGAAAGCCATCCATTGTCAAGAAAAGATCATTTATAGTCACTCATTCCTAGAAAAGCCTTATTACTCGGTTTAACTGCCTTTATAATCCCATTATTGATTTTATTTTGAATTTTTTTTACATTTTTCGATTAAAACATATTGTAATTGATTGTTTGCCTCGGGAAACATGGAGCGAAAGCCATCCATTGTCAAGAAAAGATTATTTATAGTCACTCATTCCTAGAAAAGCCTTATTACTCGGTTTAAATGCCTTTATAATCCCATTATTGAATTTATTTTGAATTTTTTTTACATTTTTTGATTAAAACAGATTGTAATTGATTGTTTAGCTCGGGAAACATGGAGCGAAAGCCATCCATAGTCAAGAAAAGTTCATTTATAGTCACTTATGCCTAGCAAAGCCTTATTACTCGGTTTAAATGCCTTTATAATCCCATTATTGAATTTATTTTGAATTTTTTTTACATTTTTTGATTAAAACATATTGTAATTGATTTTTTGCCTCAGGAAACTTGGAGCGAAAGCCACCCATTGTCAAGAAAAGTTCATTTATAGTCACTTATGCCTAGCAAAGCCTTATTACTCGGTTTAAATGCCTTTATAATCCCATTATTGAATTTATTTTGAATTCTTTTTACATTTTTTCATTAAAACAGAATCTAATTGATTGTTTGCCTCGGGAAACTTGGAGCGAAAGCCATCCATTGTCAAGAAAAGATCATTTATAGTCACTCATGCCTAGAAAAGCCTTATTACTCGGTTTAAATGCCTTTATAATCCCATTGTTGAATGTATTTTGAATTGTTTTTACATTTTTTGATTAAAACATATTGTAATTGATTGTTTGCCTCGGGAAACATGGAGCGAAAACCATCCATTGTCAAGAAAAGATCATTTATAGTCACTCATGCCTAGAAAAGCCTTATTACTCGGTTTAAATGCCTTTATAATCCCATTATTGAATTTATTTGGAATTGTTTTTACATTTTTTGATTAAAACAAATTGTAATTGATTGTTTGCCTCGGGAAATATGGAGCGAAAGCCATCCATTGTCAAGAAAAGATCATTTATAGCCACTCATGCCTAGAAAAGCCTTATTACTCGGTTTAAATGCCTTTATAATCCCATTATTGAATTTATTTTGAATTTTTTTTACATTTTTTGATTAAAACAGATTGTAATTGATTGTTTACCTCGGGAAACATGGAGCGAAAGCCATCCATAGTCAAGAAAAGTTCAATTATAGTCACTTATGCCTAGCAAAGCCTTATTACTCGGTTTAAATGCCTTTATAATCCCATTATTGAATTTATTTTGAATTTTTTTTACATTTTTTGATTAAAACATATTGTAATTGATTGTTTGCCTCGGGAAACATGGAGCGAAAGCCACCCATTGTCAAGAAAAGTTCATTTATAGTCACTTATGCCTAGCAAAGCCTTATTACTCGGTTTAAATGCCTTTATAATCCCATTATTGAATTTATTTTGAATTCTTTTTACATTTATTCATTAAAACAGATTCTAATTGATTGTTTACCTCGGGAAACTTGGAGCGAAAGCCCTCCATTGTGAAGAAAAGATCATTTATAGTCACTCATGCTGAGAAAAGCCTTATTACTCGGTTTAAATGCTTTTATAATCCCATTATTGAATTTATTTTGAATTGTTTTTACATTTTTTCATTAAAACAGATTGTAATTGATTGTTTGCCTCGGGAAACATGGAGCGAAAGCCATCCATTGTCAAGAAAAGATCATTTATAGTCACTCATTCCTAGAAAAGCCTTATTACTCGGTTTAACTGCCTTTATAATCCCATTATTGATTTTATTTTGAATTTTTTTTACATTTTTTGATTAAAACATATTGTAATTGATTGTTTGCCTCGGGAAACATGGAGCGAAAGCCATCCATTGTCAAGAGAAGATCATTTATAGTCACTCATTCCTAGAAAAGCCTTATTACTCGGTTTAAATGCCTTTATAATCCCATTATTGATTTTATTTTGAATTTTTTTTACATTTTTTGATTAAAACATATTGTAATTGATTGTTTGCCTCGGGAAACATGGAGCGAAAGCCATCCATTGTCAAGAAAAGATCATTTATAGTCACTCATTCCTAGAAAAGCCTTATTACTCGGTTTAACTGCCTTTATAATCCCATTATTGATTTTATTTTGAATTTTTTTTACATTTTTTCATTAAAACATATTGTAATTGATTGTTTGCCTCGGGAAACATGGAGCGAAAGCCATCCATTGTCAAGAAAAGATTATTTATAGTCACTCATTCCTAGAAAAGCCTTATTACTCGGTTTAAATGCCTTTATAATCCCATTATTGATTTTATTTTGAATTTTTTTTACATTTTTTGATTAAAACATATTGTAATTGATTGTTTGCCTCGGGAAATATTGAGCGAAAGCCATCCATTGTCAAGAAAAGATCATTTATAGTCACTCATGCCTAGAAAAGCCTTATTACTCGGTTTAAATGCCTTTATAATCCCATTATTGAATTTATTTTGAATTGTTTTTACATTTTTTGATTAAAACATATTGTAATTGATTGTTTGCCTCGGGAAACATGGAGCGAAAGCCATCCATTGTCAAGAAAAGATCATTTATAGTCACTCATGCCTAGAAAAGCCTTATTACTCGGTTTAAATGCCCTTATAATCCCATTATTGAATTTATTTTGAATTGTTTTTACATTTTTTTATTAAAACATATTGTAATTGATTGTTTGCCTCGGGAAACATGGAGCGAAAGCCATCCATAGTCAAGAAAAGATCATTTATAGTCACTCATTCCTAGAAAAGCCTTATTACTCGGTTTAAATGCCTTTATAATCCCATTATTGATTTTATTTTGAATTTTTTTTACATTTTTTGATTAAAACATATTGTAATTGATTGTTTGCCTCGGGAAATATTGAGCGAAAGCCATCCATTGTCAAGAAAAGATCATTTATAGCCACTCATGCCTAGAAAAGCCTTATTACTCGGTTTAAATGCCTTTATAATCCCATTATTGAATGTATTTTGAATTGTTTTTACATTTTTTGATTAAAACAGATTGTAATTGATTGTTTGCCTCGGGAAACATGGAGCGAAAACGATCCATTGTCAAGAAAAGATCATTTATAGTCACTCATGCCTAGAAAAGCCTTATTACTCGGTTTAAATGCCTTTATAATCCCATTATTGAATTTATTTTTAATTGTTTTTACAGTTTTTGATTAAAACAGATTGTAATTGATTGTTTGCCTCGGGAAATATGGAGCGAAAGCCATCCATTGTCAAGAAAAGATCATTTATAGCCACTCATGCCTAGAAAAGCCTTATTACTCGGTTTAAATGCCTTTATAATCCCATTATTGAATGTATTTTGAATTGTTTTTACATTTTTTGATTAAAACAGATTGTAATTGATTGTTTGCCTCGAGAAACATGGAGCGAAAACCATCCATTGTCAAGAAAATATCATTTATAGCCACTCATGCCTAGAAAAGCCTTATTACTCGGTTTAAATGCCTTTATAATCCCATTATTGAATTTATTTTGAAATTTTTTTACATTTTTTGATTAAAACAGATTGTAATTGATTGTTTACCTCGGGAAACATGGAGCGAAAGCCATCTATAGTCAAGAAAAGTTCATTTATAGTCACTTATGCCTAGCAAAGCCTTATTACTCGGTTTAAATGCCTTTATAATCCCATTATTGAATTTATTTTGAATTTTTTTTACATTTTTTGATTAAAACATATTGTAATTGATTGTTTGCCTCGGGAAACTTGGAGCGAAAGCCACCCATTGTCAAGAAAAGTTCATTTATAGTCACTTATGCCTAGCAAAGCCTTATTACTCGGTTTAAATGCCTTTATAATGCCATTATTGAATTTATTTTGAATTCTTTTTACATTTTTTCATTAAAACAGATTCTAATTGATTGTTTGCCTCGGGAAACTTGGAGCGAAAGCCCTCCATTGTCAAGAAAAGATCATTTATAGTCACTCATGCTGAGAAAAGCCTTATTACTCGGTTTAAATGCTTTTATAATCCCATCATTGAATTTATTTTGAATTGTTTTTACATTTTTTGATTAAAACAGATTGTAATTGATTGTTTGCCTCGGGAAACATGGAGCGAAAGCCATCCATTGTCAAGAAAAGATCATTTATAGCCACTCATGCCTAGAAAAGCCTTATTACTCGGTTTAAATGCCTTTATAATCCCATTATTGAATTTATTTTGAATTGTTTTTACATTTTTTGATTAAAACAGATTGTAATTGATTGTTTGCCTCGAGAAACATGGAGCGAAAACCATCCATTGTCAAGAAAAGATCATTTATAGTCACTCTTGCCTAGAAAAGCCTTATTACTCGGTTTAAATGCCCTTATAATCCCATTATTGAATTTATTTTGAATTGTTTTTACATTTTTTGATTAAAACATATTGTAATCGATTGTTTGCCTCGGGAAACATGAAGCGAAAGCCATCCATTGTCAAGAAAAGATCATTTATAGTCACTCATTCCTAGAAAAGCCTTATTACTCGGTTTAAATGCCTTTATAATCCCATTATTGATTTTATTTTGAATTTTTTTTACATTTTTTGATTAAAACATATTGTAATTGATTGTTTGCCTCGGGAAATATTGAGCGAAAGCCATCCATTGTCAAGAAAAGATCATTTATAGCCACTCATGCCTAGAAAAGCCTTATTACTCGGTTTAAATGCCTTTATAATCCCATTATTGAATGTATTTTGAATTGTTTTTACATTTTTTGATTAAAACAGATTGTAATTGATTGTTTGCCTCGGGAAATATGGAGCGAAAACCATCCATTGTCAAGAAAAGATCATTTATAGTCACTCATGCCTAGAAAAGCCTTATTACTCGGTTTAAATGCCTTTATAATCCCATTATTGAATTTATTTTGAATTGTTTTTACATTTTTTGATTAAAACAGATTGTAATTGATTGTTTACCTCGGGAAACATGGAGCGAAAGCCATCCATAGTCAAGAAAAGTTCATTTATAGTCACTCATGTCTAGAAAAGCCTTATTACTCGGTTTAAATGCCTTTATAATCCCATTATTGAATTTATTTTGAATTCTTTTTACATTTTTTCATTAAAACAGATTCTAATTGATTGTTTGCCTCGGGAAACTTGGAGCGAAAACCCTCCATTGTCAAGAAAAGATCATTTATAGTCACTCATGCTGAGAAAAGCCTTATTACTCGGTTTAAATGCTTTTATAATCCCATTATTGAATTTATTTTGAATTGTTTTTACATTTTTTGATTAAAACAGATTGTAATTGATTGTTTGCCTCGGGAAACATGGAGCGAAAGCCATCCATAGTCAAGAAAAGTTCATTTATAGTCACTCATGTCTAGAAAAGCCTTATTACTCGGTTTAAATGCCTTTATAATCCCATTATTGAATGTATTTTGAATTGTTTTTACATTTTTTGATTAAAACATATTGTAATTGATTGTTTGCCTCGGGAAACATGGAGCGAAAACCATCCATTGTCAAGAAAAGATCATTTATAGTCACTCATGCCTAGAAAAGCCTTATTACTCGATTTAAATGCCTTTATAATCCCATTATTAAATTTATTTTGAATTGTTTTTACAGTTTTTGATTAAAACAGATTGTAATTGATTGTTTGCCTCGGGAAATATGGAGCGAAAGCCATCCATTGTCAAGAAAAGATCATTTATAGCCACTCATGCCTAGAAAAGCCTTATTACTCGGTTTAAATGCCTTTATAATCCCATTATTGAATGTATTTTGAATTGTTTTTACATTTTTTGATTAAAACAGATTGTAATTGATTGTTTGCCTCGAGAAACATGGAGCGAAAACCATCCATTGTCAAGAAAATATCATTTATAGCCACTCATGCCTAGAAAAGCCTTATTACTCGGTTTAAATGCCTTTATAATCCCATTATTGAATTTATTTTGAAATTTTTTTACATTTTTTGATTAAAACAGATTGTAATTGATTGTTTACCTCGGGAAATATGGAGCGAAAGCCATCCATAGTCAAGAAAAGTTCATTTATAGTCACTTATGCCTAGCAAAGCCTTATTACTCGGTTTAAATGCCTTTATAATCCCATTATTGAATTTATTTTGAATTTTTTTTACATTTTTTGATTAAAACATATTGTAATTGATTGTTTGCCTCGGGAAACTTGGAGCGAAAGCCACCCATTGTCAAGAAAAGTTCATTTATAGTCACTTATGCCTAGCAAAGCCTTATTACTCGGTTTAAATGCCTTTATAATGCCATTATTGAATTTATTTTGAATTCTTTTTACATTTTTTCATTAAAACAGATTCTAATTGATTGTTTGCCTCGGGAAACTTGGAGCGAAAGCCCTCCATTGTCAAGAAAAGATCATTTATAGTCACTCATGCTGAGAAAAGCCTTATTACTCGGTTTAAATGCTTTTATAATCCCATTATTGAATTTATTTTGAATTGTTTTTACATTTTTTGATTAAAACAGATTGTAATTGATTGTTTGCCTCGGGAAACATGGAGCGAAAGCCATCCATTGTCAAGAAAAGATCATTTATAGCCACTCATGCCTAGAAAAGCCTTATTACTCGGTTTAAATGCCTTTATAATCCCATTATTGAATTTATTTTGAATTGTTTTTACATTTTTTGATTAAAACAGATTGTAATTGATTGTTTGCCTCGAGAAACATGGAGCGAAAACCATCCATTGTCAAGAAAAGATCATTTATAGTCACTCTTGCCTAGAAAAGCCTTATTACTCGGTTTAAATGCCCTTATAATCCTATTATTGAATTTATTTTGAATTGTTTTTACATTTTTTGATTAAAACATATTGTAATCGATTTTTTGCCTCGGGAAACATGAAGCGAAAGCCATCCATTGTCAAGAAAAGATCATTTATAGTCACTCATTCCTAGAAAAGCCTTATTACTCGGTTTAAATGCCTTTATAATCCCATTATTGATTTTATTTTGAATTTTTTTTACATTTTTTGATTAAAACATATTGTAATTGATTGTTTGCCTCGGGAAATATTGAGCGAAAGCCATCCATTGTCAAGAAAAGATCATTTATAGCCACTCATGCCTAGAAAAGCCTTATTACTCGGTTTAAATGCCTTTATAATCCCATTATTGAATGTATTTTGAATTGTTTTTACATTTTTTGATTAAAACAGATTGTAATTGATTGTTTGCCTCGGGAAATATGGAGCGAAAACCATCCATTGTCTAGAAAAGATCATTTATAGTCACTCATGCCTAGAAAAGCCTTATTACTCGGTTTAAATGCCTTTATAATCCCATTATTGAATTTATTTTGAATTGTTTTTACATTTTTTGATTAAAACAGATTGTAATTGATTGTTTACCTCGGGAAACATGGAGCGAAAGCCATCCATAGTCAAGAAAAGTTCATTTATAGTCACTCATGTCTAGAAAAGCCTTATTACTCGGTTTAAATGCCTTTATAATCCCATTATTGAATTTATTTTGAATTCTTTTTACATTTTTTCATTAAAACAGATTCTAATTGATTGTTTGCCTCGGGAAACTTGGAGCGAAAACCCTCTATTGTCAAGAAAAGATCATTTATAGTCACTCATGCTGAGAAAGCCTTATTACTCGGTTTAAATGCTTTTATAATCCCATTATTGAATTTATTTTGAATTGTTTTTACATTTTTTGATTAAAACAGATTGTAATTGATTGTTTGCCTCGGGAAATATGGAGCGAAAGCCATCCATTGTCAAGAAAAGATCATTTATAGCCACTCATGCCTAGAAAAGCCTTATTACTCGGTTTAAATGCCTTTATAATCCCATTATTGAATGTATTTTGAATTGTTTTTACATTTTTTGATTAAAACAGATTGTAATTGATTGTTTGCCTCGGGAAATATGGAGCGAAAACCATCCATTGTCAAGAAAAGATCATTTATAGTCACTCATGCCTAGAAAAACCTTATTACTCGGTTTAAATGCCTTTATAATCCCATTATTGAATTTATTTTGAATTGTTTTTACATTTTTTGATTAAAACAGATTGTAATTGATTGTTTACCTCGGGAAATATGGAGCGAAAGCCATCCATTGTCAAGAAAAGATCATTTATAGCCACTCATGCCTGGAAAAGCCTTATTACTCGGTTTAAATGCCTTTATAATCCCATTATTGAATTTATTTTGAATTTTTTTTTACATTTTTTGATTAAAACAGATTGTAATTGATTGTTTACCTCGGGAAACATGGAGCGAAAGCCATCCATAGTCAAGAAAAGTTCATTTATAGTCACTTATGCCTAGCAAAGCCTTATTACTCGGTTTAAATGCCTTTATAATCCCATTATTGAATTTATTTTGAATTCTTTTTACATTTTTTCATTAAAACAGATTCTAATTGATTGTTTGCCTCGGGAAACTTGGAGCGAAAACCCTCCATTGTCAAGAAAAGATCATTTATAGTCACTCATGCTGAGAAAAGCCTTATTACTCGGTTTAAATGCTTTTATAATCCCATTATTGAATTTATTTTGAATTGTTTTTACATTTTTTGATTAAAACAAATTGTAATTGATTGTTTGCCTCGGGAAATATGGAGCGAAAGCTATCCATTGTCAAGAAAAGATCATTTATAGCCACTCATGCCTAGAAAAGCCTTATTACTCGGTTTAAATGCCTTTATAATGCCATTATTGAATTTATTTTGAATTCTTTTTACATTTTTTCATTAAAACAGATTCTAATTGATTGTTTGCCTCGGGAAACTTGGAGCGAAAGCCCTCCATTGTCAAGAAAAGATCATTTATAGTCACTCATGCTGAGAAAAGCCTTATTACTCGGTTTAAATGCTTTTATAATCCCATTATTGAATTTATTTTGAATTGTTTTTACATTTTTTGATTAAAAGAGATTGTAATTGATTGTTTGCCTCGGGAAACATGGAGCGAAAGCCATCCATTGTCAAGAAAAGATCATTTATAGCCACTCATGCCTGGAAAAGCCTTATTACTCGGTTTAAATGCCTTTATAATCCCATTATTGAATTTATTTTGAATTTTTTTTTACATTTTTTGATTAAAACAGATTGTAATTGATTGTTTACCTCGGGAAACATGGAGCGAAAGCCATCCATAGTCAAGAAAAGTTCATTTATAGTCACTTATGCCTAGCAAAGCCTTATTACTCGGTTTAAATGCCTTTATAATCCCATTATTGAATTTATTTTGAATTCTTTTTACATTTTTTCATTAAAACAGATTCTAATTGATTGTTTGCCTCGGGAAACTTGGAGCGAAAACCCTCCATTGTCAAGAAAAGATCATTTATAGTCACTCATGCTGAGAAAAGCCTTATTACTCGGTTTAAATGCTTTTATAATCCCATTATTGAATTTATTTTGAATTGTTTTTACATTTTTTGATTAAAACAGATTGTAATTGATTGTTTGCCTCGGGAAATATGGAGCGAAAGCTATCCATTGTCAAGAAAAGATC
This sequence comes from Theobroma cacao, assembly GCF_053813885.1. Classification (NCBI taxonomy): domain Eukaryota; kingdom Viridiplantae; phylum Streptophyta; class Magnoliopsida; order Malvales; family Malvaceae; genus Theobroma; species Theobroma cacao. The sequence goes on along the minus strand of NC_142645.1, from coordinate 25,513,529 downwards.
ATTTATAGCCACTCATGCCTAGAAAAGCCTTATTACTCGGTTTAAATGCCTTTATAATCCCATTGTTGAATGTATTTTGAATTGTTTTTACATTTTTTGATTAAAACAGATTGTAATTGATTGTTTGCCTCGAGAAACATGGAGCGAAAACCATCCATTGTCAAGAAAAGATCATTTATAGTCACTCTTGCCTAGAAAAGCCTTATTACTCGGTTTAAATGCCCTTATAATCCCATTATTGAATTTATTTTGAATTGTTTTTACATTTTTTGATTAAAACACATTGTAATTGATTGTTTGCCTCGGGAAAAATGAAGCGAAAGCCATCCATTGTCAAGAAAAGATCATTTATAGTCACTCATTCCTAGAAAAGCCTTATTACTCGGTTTAAATGCCTTTATAATCCCATTATTGATTTTATTTTGAATTTTTTTTACATTTTTTGATTAAAACATATTGTAATTGATTGTTTGCCTCGGGAAATATTGAGCGAAAGCCATCCATTGTCAAGAAAAGATCATTTATAGCCACTCATGCCTAGAAAAGCCTTATTACTCGGTTTAAATGCCTTTATAATCCCATTATTGAATGTATTTTGAATTGTTTTTTCATTTTTTGATTAAAACAGATTGTAATTGATAATTTGCCTCAAGAAACATGGAGCGAAAACCATCCATTGTCAAGAAAAGATCATTTATAGCCACTCATGCCTAGAAAAGCCTTATTACTCGGTTTAAATGCCTTTATAATCCCATTATTGAATTTATTTTGAAATTTTTTTACATTTTTTGATTAAAACAGATTGTAATTGATTGTTTACCTCGGGAAACATGGAGCGAAAGCCATCCATAGTCAAGAAAAGTTCATTTATAGTCACTTATGCCTAGCAAAGCCTTATTACTCGGTTTAAATGCCTTTATAATCCCATTATTGAATTTATTTTGAATTTTTTTTACATTTTTTGATTAAAACATATTGTAATTGATTGTTTGCCTCGGGAAACTTGGAGCGAAAGCCACCCATTGTCAAGAAAAGTTCATTTATAGTCACTTATGCCTAGCAAAGCCTTATTACTCGGTTTAAATGCCTTTATAATGCCATTATTGAATTTATTTTGAATTCTTTTTACATTTTTTCATTAAAACAGATTCTAATTGATTGTTTGCCTCGGGAAACTTGGAGCGAAAGCCCTCCATTGTCAAGAAAAGATCATTTATAGTCACTCATGCTGAGAAAAGCCTTATTACTCGGTTTAAATGCTTTTATAATCCCATTATTGAATTTATTTTGAATTGTTTTTACATTTTTTGATTAAAACAGATTGTAATTGATTGTTTGCCTCGGGAAATATGGAGCGAAAGCCATCCATTGTCAAGAAAAGATCATTTATAGCCACTCATGCCTAGAAAAGCCTTATTACTCGGTTTAAATGCCTTTATAATGCCATTATTGAATTTATTTTGAATTCTTTTTACATTTTTTCATTAAAACAGATTCTAATTGATTGTTTGCCTCGGGAAACTTGGAGCGAAAGCCCTCCATTGTCAAGAAAAGATCATTTATAGTCACTCATGCTGAGAAAAGCCTTATTACTCGGTTTAAATGCTTTTATAATCCCATTATTGAATTTATTTTGAATTGTTTTTACATTTTTTGATTAAAAGAGATTGTAATTGATTGTTTGCCTCGGGAAACATGGAGCGAAAGCCATCCATTGTCAAGAAAAGATCATTTATAGCCACTCATGCCTGGAAAAGCCTTATTACTCGGTTTAAATGCCTTTATAATCCCATTATTGAATTTATTTTGAATTTTTTTTTACATTTTTTGATTAAAACAGATTGTAATTGATTGTTTACCTCGGGAAACATGGAGCGAAAGCCATCCATAGTCAAGAAAAGTTCATTTATAGTCACTTATGCCTAGCAAAGCCTTATTACTCGGTTTAAATGCCTTTATAATCCCATTATTGAATTTATTTTGAATTCTTTTTACATTTTTTCATTAAAACAGATTCTAATTGATTGTTTGCCTCGGGAAACTTGGAGCGAAAACCCTCCATTGTCAAGAAAAGATCATTTATAGTCACTCATGCTGAGAAAAGCCTTATTACTCGGTTTAAATGCTTTTATAATCCCATTATTGAATTTATTTTGAATTGTTTTTACATTTTTTGATTAAAACAGATTGTAATTGATTGTTTGCCTCGGGAAATATGGAGCGAAAGCTATCCATTGTCAAGAAAAGATCATTTATAGCCACTCATGCCTAGAAAAGCCTTATTACTCGGTTTAAATGCCTTTATAATCCCATTGTTGAATGTATTTTGAATTGTTTTTACATTTTTTGATTAAAACAGATTGTAATTGATTGTTTGCCTCGAGAAACATGGAGCGAAAACCATCCATTGTCAAGAAAAGATCATTTATAGCCACTCATGCCTAGAAAAGCCTTATTACTCGGTTTAAATGCCTTTATAATGCCATTATTGAATTTATTTTGAATTCTTTTTACATTTTTTCATTAAAACAGATTCTAATTGATTGTTTGCCTCGGGAAACTTGGAGCGAAAGCCCTCCATTGTCAAGAAAAGATCATTTATAGTCACTCATGCTGAGAAAAGCCTTATTACTCGGTTTAAATGCTTTTATAATCCCATTATTGAATTTATTTTGAATTGTTTTTACATTTTTTGATTAAAACAGATTGTAATTGATTGTTTGCCTCGGGAAATATGGAGCGAAAGCCATCCATTGTCAAGAAAAGATCATTTATAGCCACTCATGCCTAGAAAAGCCTTATTACTCGGTTTAAATGCCTTTATAATGCCATTATTGAATTTATTTTGAATTCTTTTTACATTTTTTCATTAAAACAGATTCTAATTGATTGTTTGCCTCGGGAAACTTGGAGCGAAAGCCCTCCATTGTCAAGAAAAGATCATTTATAGTCACTCATGCTGAGAAAAGCCTTATTACTCGGTTTAAATGCTTTTATAATCCCATTATTGAATTTATTTTGAATTGTTTTTACATTTTTTGATTAAAAGAGATTGTAATTGATTGTTTGCCTCGGGAAACATGGAGCGAAAGCCATCCATTGTCAAGAAAAGATCATTTATAGCCACTCATGCCTGGAAAAGCCTTATTACTCGATTTAAATGCCTTTATAATCCCATTATTGAATTTATTTTGAATTTTTTTTTACATTTTTTGATTAAAACAGATTGTAATTGATTGTTTACCTCGGGAAACATGGAGCGAAAGCCATCCATAGTCAAGAAAAGTTCATTTATAGTCACTTATGCCTAGCAAAGCCTTATTACTCGGTTTAAATGCCTTTATAATCCCATTATTGAATTTATTTTGAATTCTTTTTACATTTTTTCATTAAAACAGATTCTAATTGATTGTTTGCCTCGGGAAACTTGGAGCGAAAACCCTCCATTGTCAAGAAAAGATCATTTATAGTCACTCATGCTGAGAAAAGCCTTATTACTCGGTTTAAATGCTTTTATAATCCCATTATTGAATTTATTTTGAATTGTTTTTACATTTTTTGATTAAAACAGATTGTAATTGATTGTTTGCCTCGGGAAATATGGAGCGAAAGCTATCCATTGTCAAGAAAAGATCATTTATAGCCACTCATGCCTAGAAAAGCCTTATTACTCGGTTTAAATGCCTTTATAATCCCATTGTTGAATGTATTTTGAATTGTTTTTACATTTTTTGATTAAAACAGATTGTAATTGATTGTTTGCCTCGAGAAACATGGAGCGAAAACCATCCATTGTCAAGAAAAGATCATTTATAGTCACTCTTGCCTAGAAAAGCCTTATTACTCGGTTTAAATGCCCTTATAATCCCATTATTGAATTTATTTTGAATTGTTTTTACATTTTTTGATTAAAACACATTGTAATTGATTGTTTGCCTCGGGAAAAATGAAGCGAAAGCCATCCATTGTCAAGAAAAGATCATTTATAGTCACTCATTCCTAGAAAAGCCTTATTACTCGGTTTAAATGCCTTTATAATCCCATTATTGATTTTATTTTGAATTTTTTTTACATTTTTTGATTAAAACATATTGTAATTGATTGTTTGCCTCGGGAAATATTGAGCGAAAGCCATCCATTGTCAAGAAAAGATCATTTATAGCCACTCATGCCTAGAAAAGCCTTATTACTCGGTTTAAATGCCTTTATAATCCCATTATTGAATGTATTTTGAATTGTTTTTTCATTTTTTGATTAAAACAGATTGTAATTGATAATTTGCCTCAAGAAACATGGAGCGAAAACCATCCATTGTCAAGAAAAGATCATTTATAGCCACTCATGCCTAGAAAAGCCTTATTACTCGGTTTAAATGCCTTTATAATCCCATTATTGAATTTATTTTGAAATTTTTTTACATTTTTTGATTAAAACAGATTGTAATTGATTGTTTACCTCGGGAAACATGGAGCGAAAGCCATCCATAGTCAAGAAAAGTTCATTTATAGTCACTTATGCCTAGCAAAGCCTTATTACTCGGTTTAAATGCCTTTATAATCCCATTATTGAATTTATTTTGAATTTTTTTTACATTTTTTGATTAAAACATATTGTAATTGATTGTTTGCCTCGGGAAACTTGGAGCGAAAGCCACCCATTGTCAAGAAAAGTTCATTTATAGTCACTTATGCCTAGCAAAGCCTTATTACTCGGTTTAAATGCCTTTATAATGCCATTATTGAATTTATTTTGAATTCTTTTTACATTTTTTCATTAAAACAGATTCTAATTGATTGTTTGCCTCGGGAAACTTGGAGCGAAAGCCCTCCATTGTCAAGAAAAGATCATTTATAGTCACTCATGCTGAGAAAAGCCTTATTACTCGGTTTAAATGCTTTTATAATCCCATTATTGAATTTATTTTGAATTGTTTTTACATTTTTTGATTAAATTAGATTGTAATTGATTGTTTGCCTCGGGAAATATGGAGCGAAAGCCATCCATTGTCAAGAAAAGATCATTTATAGCCACTCATGCCTAGAAAAGCCTTATTACTCGGTTTAAATGCCTTTATAATGCCATTATTGAATTTATTTTGAATTCTTTTTACATTTTTTCATTAAAACAGATTCTAATTGATTGTTTGCCTCGGGAAACTTGGAGCGAAAGCCCTCCATTGTCAAGAAAAGATCATTTATAGTCACTCATGCTGAGAAAAGCCTTATTACTCGGTTTAAATGCTTTTATAATCCCATTATTGAATTTATTTTGAATTGTTTTTACATTTTTTGATTAAAAGAGATTGTAATTGATTGTTTGCCTCGGGAAACATGGAGCGAAAGCCATCCATTGTCAAGAAAAGATCATTTATAGCCACTCATGCCTGGAAAAGCCTTATTACTCGGTTTAAATGCCTTTATAATCCCATTATTGAATTTATTTTGAATTTTTTTTTACATTTTTTGATTAAAACAGATTGTAATTGATTGTTTACCTCGGGAAACATGGAGCGAAAGCCATCCATAGTCAAGAAAAGTTCATTTATAGTCACTTATGCCTAGCAAAGCCTTATTACTCGGTTTAAATGCCTTTATAATCCCATTATTGAATTTATTTTGAATTCTTTTTACATTTTTTCATTAAAACAGATTCTAATTGATTGTTTGCCTCGGGAAACTTGGAGCGAAAACCCTCCATTGTCAAGAAAAGATCATTTATAGTCACTCATGCTGAGAAAAGCCTTATTACTCGGTTTAAATGCTTTTATAATCCCATTATTGAATTTATTTTGAATTGTTTTTACATTTTTTGATTAAAACAGATTGTAATTGATTGTTTGCCTCGGGAAATATGGAGCGAAAGCTATCCATTGTCAAGAAAAGATCATTTATAGCCACTCATGCCTAGAAAAGCCTTATTACTCGGTTTAAATGCCTTTATAATCCCATTGTTGAATGTATTTTGAATTGTTTTTACATTTTTTGATTAAAACAGATTGTAATTGATTGTTTGCCTCGAGAAACATGGAGCGAAAACCATCCATTGTCAAGAAAAGATCATTTATAGTCACTCTTGCCTAGAAAAGCCTTATTACTCGGTTTAAATGCCCTTATAATCCCATTATTGAATTTATTTTGAATTGTTTTTACATTTTTTGATTAAAACACATTGTAATTGATTGTTTGCCTCGGGAAAAATGAAGCGAAAGCCATCCATTGTCAAGAAAAGATCATTTATAGTCACTCATTCCTAGAAAAGCCTTATTACTCGGTTTAAATGCCTTTATAATCCCATTATTGATTTTATTTTGAATTTTTTTTACATTTTTTGATTAAAACATATTGTAATTGATTGTTTGCCTCGGGAAATATTGAGCGAAAGCCATCCATTGTCAAGAAAAGATCATTTATAGCCACTCATGCCTAGAAAAGCCTTATTACTCGGTTTAAATGCCTTTATAATCCCATTATTGAATGTATTTTGAATTGTTTTTTCATTTTTTGATTAAAACAGATTGTAATTGATAATTTGCCTCAAGAAACATGGAGCGAAAACCATCCATTGTCAAGAAAAGATCATTTATAGCCACTCATGCCTAGAAAAGCCTTATTACTCGGTTTAAATGCCTTTATAATCCCATTATTGAATTTATTTTGAAATTTTTTTACATTTTTTGATTAAAACAGATTGTAATTGATTGTTTACCTCGGGAAACATGGAGCGAAAGCCATCCATAGTCAAGAAAAGTTCATTTATAGTCACTTATGCCTAGCAAAGCCTTATTACTCGGTTTAAATGCCTTTATAATCCCATTATTGAATTTATTTTGAATTTTTTTTACATTTTTTGATTAAAACATATTGTAATTGATTGTTTGCCTCGGGAAACTTGGAGCGAAAGCCACCCATTGTCAAGAAAAGTTCATTTATAGTCACTTATGCCTAGCAAAGCCTTATTACTCGGTTTAAATGCCTTTATAATGCCATTATTGAATTTATTTTGAATTCTTTTTACATTTTTTCATTAAAACAGATTCTAATTGATTGTTTGCCTCGGGAAACTTGGAGCGAAAGCCCTCCATTGTCAAGAAAAGATCATTTATAGTCACTCATGCTGAGAAAAGCCTTATTACTCGGTTTAAATGCTTTTATAATCCCATTATTGAATTTATTTTGAATTGTTTTTACATTTTTTGATTAAAACAGATTGTAATTGATTGTTTGCCTCGGGAAATATGGAGCAAAAGCCATCCATTGTCAAGAAAAGATCATTTATAGCCACTCATGCCTAGAAAAGCCTTATTACTCGGTTTAAATGCCTTTATAATGCCATTATTGAATTTATTTTGAATTCTTTTTACATTTTTTCATTAAAACAGATTCTAATTGATTGTTTGCCTCGGGAAACTTGGAGCGAAAGCCCTCCATTGTCAAGAAAAGATCATTTATAGTCACTCATGCTGAGAAAAGCCTTATTACTCGGTTTAAATGCTTTTATAATCCCATTATTGAATTTATTTTGAATTGTTTTTACATTTTTTGATTAAAAGAGATTGTAATTGATTGTTTGCCTCGGGAAACATGGAGCGAAAGCCATCCATTGTCAAGAAAAGATCATTTATAGCCACTCATGCCTGGAAAAGCCTTATTACTCGGTTTAAATGCCTTTATAATCCCATTATTGAATTTATTTTGAATTTTTTTTTACATTTTTTGATTAAAACAGATTGTAATTGATTGTTTACCTCGGGAAACATGGAGCGAAAGCCATCCATAGTCAAGAAAAGTTCATTTATAGTCACTTATGCCTAGCAAAGCCTTATTACTCGGTTTAAATGCCTTTATAATCCCATTATTGAATTTATTTTGAATTCTTTTTACATTTTTTCATTAAAACAGATTCTAATTGATTGTTTGCCTCGGGAAACTTGGAGCGAAAACCCTCCATTGTCAAGAAAAGATCATTTATAGTCACTCATGCTGAGAAAAGCCTTATTACTCGGTTTAAATGCTTTTATAATCCCATTATTGAATTTATTTTGAATTGTTTTTACATTTTTTGATTAAAACAGATTGTAATTGATTGTTTGCCTCGGGAAATATGGAGCGAAAGCTATCCATTGTCAAGAAAAGATCATTTATAGCCACTCATGCCTAGAAAAGCCTTATTACTCGGTTTAAATGCCTTTATAATCCCATTGTTGAATGTATTTTGAATTGTTTTTACATTTTTTGATTAAAACAGATTGTAATTGATTGTTTGCCTCGAGAAACATGGAGCGAAAACCATCCATTGTCAAGAAAAGATCATTTATAGTCACTCTTGCCTAGAAAAGCCTTATTACTCGGTTTAAATGCCCTTATAATCCCATTATTGAATTTATTTTGAATTGTTTTTACATTTTTTGATTAAAACACATTGTAATTGATTGTTTGCCTCGGGAAAAATGAAGCGAAAGCCATCCATTGTCAAGAAAAGATCATTTATAGTCACTCATTCCTAGAAAAGCCTTATTACTCGGTTTAAATGCCTTTATAATCCCATTATTGATTTTATTTTGAATTTTTTTTACATTTTTTGATTAAAACATATTGTAATTGATTGTTTGCCTCGGGAAATATTGAGCGAAAGCCATCCATTGTCAAGAAAAGATCATTTATAGCCACTCATGCCTAGAAAAGCCTTATTACTCGGTTTAAATGCCTTTATAATCCCATTATTGAATGTATTTTGAATTGTTTTTTCATTTTTTGATTAAAACAGATTGTAATTGATAATTTGCCTCAAGAAACATGGAGCGAAAACCATCCATTGTCAAGAAAAGATCATTTATAGCCACTCATGCCTAGAAAAGCCTTATTACTCGGTTTAAATGCCTTTATAATCCCATTATTGAATTTATTTTGAAATTTTTTTACATTTTTTGATTAAAACAGATTGTAATTGATTGTTTACCTCGGGAAACATGGAGCGAAAGCCATCCATAGTCAAGAAAAGTTCATTTATAGTCACTTATGCCTAGCAAAGCCTTATTACTCGGTTTAAATGCCTTTATAATCCCATTATTGAATTTATTTTGAATTTTTTTTACATTTTTTGATTAAAACATATTGTAATTGATTGTTTTCCTCGGGAAACTTGGAGCGAAAGCCACCCATTGTCAAGAAAAGTTCATTTATAGTCACTTATGCCTAGCAAAGCCTTATTACTCGGTTTAAATGCCTTTATAATGCCATTATTGAATTTATTTTGAATTCTTTTTACATTTTTTCATTAAAACAGATTCTAATTGATTGTTTGCCTCGGGAAACTTGGAGCGAAAGCCCTCCATTGTCAAGAAAAGATCATTTATAGTCACTCATGCTGAGAAAAGCCTTATTACTCGGTTTAAATGCTTTTATAATCCCATTATTGAATTTATTTTGAATTGTTTTTACATTTTTTGATTAAAACAGATTGTAATTGATTGTTTGCCTCGGGAAATATGGAGCGAAAGCCATCCATTGTCAAGAAAAGATCATTTATAGCCACTCATGCCTAGAAAAGCCTTATTACTCGGTTTAAATGCCTTTATAATGCCATTATTGAATTTATTTTGAATTCTTTTTACATTTTTTCATTAAAACAGATTCTAATTGATTGTTTGCCTCGGGAAACTTGGAGCGAAAGCCCTCCATTGTCAAGAAAAGATCATTTATAGTCACTCATGCTGAGAAAAGCCTTATTACTCGGTTTAAATGCTTTTATAATCCCATTATTGAATTTATTTTGAATTGTTTTTACATTTTTTGATTAAAAGAGATTGTAATTGATTGTTTGCCTCGGGAAACATGGAGCGAAAGCCATCCATTGTCAAGAAAAGATCATTTATAGCCACTCATGCCTGGAAAAGCCTTATTACTCGGTTTAAATGCCTTTATAATCCCATTATTGAATTTATTTTGAATTTTTTTTTACATTTTTTGATTAAAACAGATTGTAATTGATTGTTTACCTCGGGAAACATGGAGCGAAAGCCATCCATAGTCAAGAAAAGTTCATTTATAGTCACTTATGCCTAGCAAAGCCTTATTACTCGGTTTAAATGCCTTTATAATCCCATTATTGAATTTATTTTGAATTCTTTTTACATTTTTTCATTAAAACAGATTCTAATTGATTGTTTGCCTCGGGAAACTTGGAGCGAAAACCCTCCATTGTCAAGAAAAGATCATTTATAGTCACTCATGCTGAGAAAAGCCTTATTACTCGGTTTAAATGCTTTTATAATCCCATTATTGAATTTATTTTGAATTGTTTTTACATTTTTTGATTAAAACAGATTGTAATTGATTGTTTGCCTCGGGAAATATGGAGCGAAAGCTATCCATTGTCAAGAAAAGATCATTTATAGCCACTCATGCCTAGAAAAGCCTTATTACTCGGTTTAAATGCCTTTATAATCCCATTGTTGAATGTATTTTGAATTGTTTTTACATTTTTTGATTAAAACAGATTGTAATTGATTGTTTGCCTCGAGAAACATGGAGCGAAAACCATCCATTGTCAAGAAAAGATCATTTATAGTCACTCTTGCCTAGAAAAGCCTTATTACTCGGTTTAAATGCCCTTATAATCCCATTATTGAATTTATTTTGAATTGTTTTTACATTTTTTGATTAAAACACATTGTAATTGATTGTTTGCCTCGGGAAAAATGAAGCGAAAGCCATCCATTGTCAAGAAAAGATCATTTATAGTCACTCATTCCTAGAAAAGCCTTATTACTCGGTTTAAATGCCTTTATAATCCCATTATTGATTTTATTTTGAATTTTTTTTACATTTTTTGATTAAAACATATTGTAATTGATTGTTTGCCTCGGGAAATATTGAGCGAAAGCCATCCATTGTCAAGAAAAGATCATTTATAGCCACTCATGCCTAGAAAAGCCTTATTACTCGGTTTAAATGCCTTTATAATCCCATTATTGAATGTATTTTGAATTGTTTTTTCATTTTTTGATTAAAACAGATTGTAATTGATAATTTGCCTCAAGAAACATGGAGCGAAAACCATCCATTGTCAAGAAAAGATCATTTATAGCCACTCATGCCTAGAAAAGCCTTATTACTCGGTTTAAATGCCTTTATAATCCCATTATTGAATTTATTTTGAAATTTTTTTACATTTTTTGATTAAAACAGATTGTAATTGATTGTTTACCTCGGGAAACATGGAGCGAAAGCCATCCATAGTCAAGAAAAGTTCATTTATAGTCACTTATGCCTAGCAAAGCCTTATTACTCGGTTTAAATGCCTTTATAATCCCATTATTGAATTTATTTTGAATTTTTTTTACATTTTTTGATTAAAACATATTGTAATTGATTGTTTGCCTCGGGAAACTTGGAGCGAAAGCCACCCATTGTCAAGAAAAGTTCATTTATAGTCACTTATGCCTAGCAAAGCCTTATTACTCGGTTTAAATGCCTTTATAATGCCATTATTGAATTTATTTTGAATTCTTTTTACATTTTTTCATTAAAACAGATTCTAATTGATTGTTTGCCTCGGGAAACTTGGAGCGAAAGCCCTCCATTGTCAAGAAAAGATCATTTATAGTCACTCATGCTGAGAAAAGCCTTATTACTCGGTTTAAATGCTTTTATAATCCCATTATTGAATTTATTTTGAATTGTTTTTACATTTTTTGATTAAAACAGATTGTAATTGATTGTTTGCCTCGGGAAATATGGAGCGAAAGCCATCCATTGTCAAGAAAAGATCATTTATAGCCACTCATGCCTAGAAAAGCCTTATTACTCGGTTTAAATGCCTTTATAATGCCATTATTGAATTTATTTTGAATTCTTTTTACATTTTTTCATTAAAACAGATTCTAATTGATTGTTTGCCTCGGGAAACTTGGAGCGAAAGCCCTCCATTGTCAAGAAAAGATCATTTATAGTCACTCATGCTGAGAAAAGCCTTATTACTCGGTTTAAATGCTTTTATAATCCCATTATTGAATTTATTTTGAATTGTTTTTACATTTTTTGATTAAAAGAGATTGTAATTGATTGTTTGCCTCGGGAAACATGGAGCGAAAGCCATCCATTGTCAAGAAAAGATCATTTATAGCCACTCATGCCTGGAAAAGCCTTATTACTCGGTTTAAATGCCTTTATAATCCCATTATTGAATTTATTTTGAATTTTTTTTTACATTTTTTGATTAAAACAGATTGTAATTGATTGTTTACCTCGGGAAACATGGAGCGAAAGCCATCCATAGTCAAGAAAAGTTCATTTATAGTCACTTATGCCTAGCAAAGCCTTATTACTCGGTTTAAATGCCTTTATAATCCCATTATTGAATTTATTTTGAATTCTTTTTACATTTTTTCATTAAAACAGATTCTAATTGATTGTTTGCCTCGGGAAACTTGGAGCGAAAACCCTCCATTGTCAAGAAAAGATCATTTATAGTCACTCATGCTGAGAAAAGCCTTATTACTCGGTTTAAATGCTTTTATAATCCCATTATTGAATTTATTTTGAATTGTTTTTACATTTTTTGATTAAAACAGATTGTAATTGATTGTTTGCCTCGGGAAATATGGAGCGAAAGCTATCCATTGTCAAGAAAAGATCATTTATAGCCACTCATGCCTAGAAAAGCCTTATTACTCGGTTTAAATGCCTTTATAATCCCATTGTTGAATGTATTTTGAATTGTTTTTACATTTTTTGATTAAAACAGATTGTAATTGATTGTTTGCCTCGAGAAACATGGAGCGAAAACCATCCATTGTCAAGAAAAGATCATTTATAGTCACTCTTGCCTAGAAAAGCCTTATTACTCGGTTTAAATGCCCTTATAATCCCATTATTGAATTTATTTTGAATTGTTTTTACATTTTTTGATTAAAACACATTGTAATTGATTGTTTGCCTCGGGAAAAATGAAGCGAAAGCCATCCATTGTCAAGAAAAGATCATTTATAGTCACTCATTCCTAGAAAGGCCTTATTACTCGGTTTAAATGCCTTTATAATCCCATTATTGATTTTATTTTGAATTTTTTTTACATTTTTTGATTAAAACATATTGTAATTGATTGTTTGCCTCGGGAAATATTGAGCGAAAGCCATCCATTGTCAAGAAAAGATCATTTATAGCCACTCATGCCTAGAAAAGCCTTATTACTCGGTTTAAATGCCTTTATAATCCCATTATTGAATGTATTTTGAATTGTTTTTTCATTTTTTGATTAAAACAGATTGTAATTGATAATTTGCCTCAAGAAACATGGAGCGAAAACCATCCATTGTCAAGAAAAGATCATTTATAGCCACTCATGCCTAGAAAAGCCTTATTACTCGGTTTAAATGCCTTTATAATCCCATTATTGAATTTATTTTGAAATTTTTTTACATTTTTTGATTAAAACAGATTGTAATTGATTGTTTACCTCGGGAAACATGGAGCGAAAGCCATCCATAGTCAAGAAAAGTTCATTTATAGTCACTTATGCCTAGCAAAGCCTTATTACTCGGTTTAAATGCCTTTATAATCCCATTATTGAATTTATTTTGAATTTTTTTTACATTTTTTGATTAAAACATATTGTAATTGATTGTTTGCCTCGGGAAACTTGGAGCGAAAGCCACCCATTGTCAAGAAAAGTTCATTTATAGTCACTTATGCCTAGCAAAGCCTTATTACTCGGTTTAAATGCCTTTATAATGCCATTATTGAATTTATTTTGAATTCTTTTTACATTTTTTCATTAAAACAGATTCTAATTGATTGTTTGCCTCGGGAAACTTGGAGCGAAAGCCCTCCATTGTCAAGAAAAGATCATTTATAGTCACTCATGCTGAGAAAAGCCTTATTACTCGGTTTAAATGCTTTTATAATCCCATTATTGAATTTATTTTGAATTGTTTTTACATTTTTTGATTAAAACAGATTGTAATTGATTGTTTGCCTCGGGAAACATGGAGCGAAAGCCATCCATTGTCAAGAAAAGATCATTTATAGCCACTCATGCCTAGAAAAGCCTTATTACTCGGTTTAAATGCCTTTATAATCCCATTATTGAATTTATTTTGAATTATTTTTACATTTTTTGATTAAAACAGATTGTAATTGATTGTTTGCCTCGAGAAACATGGAGCGAAAACCATCCATTGTCAAGAAAAGATCATTTATAGTCACTCTTGCCTAGAAAAGCCTTATTACTCGGTTTAAATGCCCTTATAATCCCATTATTGAATTTATTTTGAATTGTTTTTATATTTTTTGATTAAAACATATTGTAATCGATTGTTTGCCTCGGGAAACATGAAGCGAAAGCCATCCATTGTCAAGAAAAGATCATTTATAGTCACTCATTCCTAGAAAAGCCTTATTACTCGGTTTAAATGCCTTTATAATCCCATTATTGATTTTATTTTGAATTTTTTTTACATTTTTTGATTAAAACATATTGTAATTGATTGTTTGCCTCGGGAAATATTAAGCGAAAGCCATCCATTGTCAAGAAAAGATCATTTATAGCCACTCATGCCTAGAAAAGCCTTATTACTCGGTTTAAATGCCTTTATAATCCCATTATTGAATGTATTTTGAATTGTTTTTACATTTTTTGATTAAAACAGATTGTAATTGATTGTTTGCCTCGGGAAATATGGAGCGAAAACCATCCATTGTCAAGAAAAGATCATTTATAGTCACTCATGCCTAGAAAAGCCTTATTACTCGGTTTAAATGCCTTTATAATCCCATTATTGAATTTATTTTGAATTGTTTTTACATTTTTTGATTAAAACAGATTGTAATTGATTGTTTACCTCGGGAAACATGGAGCGAAAGCCATCCATAGTCAAGAAAAGTTCATTTATAGTCACTCATGTCTAGAAAAGCCTTATTACTCGGTTTAAATGCCTTTATAATCCCATTATTGAATTTATTTTGAATTCTTTTTACATTTTTTCATTAAAACAGATTCTAATTGATTGTTTGCCTCGGGAAACTTGGAGCGAAAACCCTCCATTGTCAAGAAAAGATCATTTATAGTCACTCATGTTGAGAAAAGCCTTATTACTCGGTTTAAATGCTTTTATAATCCCATTATTGAATTTATTTTGAATTGTTTTTACATTTTTTGATTAAAACAGATTGTAATTGATTGTTTGCCTCGGGAAATATGGAGCGAAAGCCATCCATTGTCAAGAAAAGATCATTTATAGCCACTCATGCCTAGAAAAGCCTTATTACTCGGTTTAAATGCCTTTATAATCCCATTATTGAATGTATTTTGAATTGTTTTTACATTTTTTGATTAAAACAGATTGTAATTGATTGTTTGCCTCGGGAAATATGGAGCGAAAACCATCCATTGTCAAGAAAAGATCATTTATAGTCACTCATGCCTAGAAAAACCTTATTACTCGGTTTAAATGCCTTTATAATCCCATTATTGAATTTATTTTGAATTGTTTTTA
Source organism: Theobroma cacao (assembly GCF_053813885.1). NCBI lineage: Eukaryota > Viridiplantae > Streptophyta > Magnoliopsida > Malvales > Malvaceae > Theobroma > Theobroma cacao. Next base: position 25,498,036 of record NC_142645.1, on the reverse strand, counting down.
CATTTTTTGATTAAAACAGATTGTAATTGATTGTTTGCCTCGGGAAATATGGAGCGAAAGCCATCCATTGTCAAGAAAAGATCATTTATAGCCACTCATGCCTGGAAAAGCCTTATTACTCGGTTTAAATGCCTTTATAATCCCATTATTGAATTTATTTTGAATTTTTTTTTACATTTTTTGATTAAAACAGATTGTAATTGATTGTTTACCTCGGGAAACATGGAGCGAAAGCCATCCATAGTCAAGAAAAGTTCATTTATAGTCACTTATGCCTAGCAAAACCTTATTACTCGGTTTAAATGCCTTTATAATCCCATTATTGAATTTATTTTGAATTTTTTTTACATTTTTTGATTAAAACATATTGTAATTGATTGTTTGCCTCGGGAAACTTGGAGCGAAAGCCACCCATTGTCAAGAAAAGTTCATTTATAGTCACTTATGCCTAGCAAAGCCTTATTACTCGGTTTAAATGCCTTTATAATCCCATTATTGAATTTATTTTGAATTCTTTTTACATTTTTTCATTAAAACAGATTCTAATTGATTGTTTGCCTCGGGAAACTTGGAGCGAAAACCCTCCATTGTCAAGAAAAGATCATTTATAGTCACTCATGCTGAGAAAAGCCTTATTACTCGGTTTAAATGCTTTTATAATCCCATTATTGAATTTATTTTGAATTATTTTTACATTTTTTGATTAAAACAGATTGTAATTGATTGTTTGCCTCGGGAAATATGGAGCGAAAGCTATCCATTGTCAAGAAAAGATCATTTATAGCCACTCATGCCTAGAAAAGCCTTATTACTCGGTTTAAATGCCTTTATAATCCCATTGTTGAATGTATTTTGAATTGTTTTTACATTTTTTGATTAAAACAGATTGTAATTGATTGTTTGCCTCGAGAAACATGGAGCGAAAACCATCCATTGTCAAGAAAAGATCATTTATAGTCACTCTTGCCTAGAAAAGCCTTATTACTCGGTTTAAATGCCCTTATAATCCCATTATTGAATTTATTTTGAATTGTTTTTACATTTTTTGATTAAAACACATTGTAATTGATTGTTTGCCTCGGGAAAAATGAAGCGAAAGCCATCCATTGTCAAGAAAAGATCATTTATAGTCACTCATTCCTAGAAAAGCCTTATTACTCGGTTTAAATGCCTTTATAATCCCATTATTGATTTTATTTTGAATTTTTTTTACATTTTTTGATTAAAACATATTGTAATTGATTGTTTGCCTCGGGAAATATTGAGCGAAAGCCATCCATTGTCAAGAAAAGATCATTTATAGCCACTCATGCCTAGAAAAGCCTTATTACTCGGTTTAAATGCCTTTATAATCCCATTATTGAATGTATTTTGAATTGTTTTTTCATTTTTTGATTAAAACAGATTGTAATTGATAATTTGCCTCAAGAAACATGGAGCGAAAACCATCCATTGTCAAGAAAAGATCATTTATAGCCACTCATGCCTAGAAAAGCCTTATTACTCGGTTTAAATGCCTTTATAATCCCATTATTGAATGTATTTTGAATTGTTTTTACATTTTTTGATTAAAACAGATTGTAATTGATTGTTTGCCTCGGGAAATATGGAGCGAAAGCCATCCATTGTCAAGAAAAGATCATTTATAGCCACTCATGCCTAGAAAAGCCTTATTACTCGGTTTAAATGCCTTTATAATGCCATTATTGAATTTATTTTGAATTCTTTTTACATTTTTTCATTAAAACAGATTCTAATTGATTGTTTGCCTCGGGAAACTTGGAGCGAAAGCCCTCCATTGTCAAGAAAAGATCATTTATAGTCACTCATGCTGAGAAAAGCCTTATTACTCGGTTTAAATGCTTTTATAATCCCATTATTGAATTTATTTTGAATTGTTTTTACATTTTTTGATTAAAACAGATTGTAATTGATTGTTTGCCTCGGGAAACATGGAGCGAAAGCCATCCATTGTCAAGAAAAGATCATTTATAGCCACTCATGCCTGGAAAAGCCTTATTACTCGGTTTAAATGCCTTTATAATCCCATTATTGAATTTATTTTGAATTTTTTTTTACATTTTTTGATTAAAACAGATTGTAATTGATTGTTTACCTCGGGAAACATGGAGCGAAAGCCATCCATAGTCAAGAAAAGTTCATTTATAGTCACTTATGCCTAGCAAAGCCTTATTACTCGGTTTAAATGCCTTTATAATCCCATTATTGAATTTATTTTGAATTCTTTTTACATTTTTTCATTAAAACAGATTCTAATTGATTGTTTGCCTCGGGAAACTTGGAGCGAAAACCCTCCATTGTCAAGAAAAGATCATTTATAGTCACTCATGCTGAGAAAAGCCTTATTACTCGGTTTAAATGCTTTTATAATCCCATTATTGAATTTATTTTGAATTGTTTTTACATTTTTTGATTAAAACAGATTGTAATTGATTGTTTGCCTCGGGAAATATGGAGCGAAAGCTATCCATTGTCAAGAAAAGATCATTTATAGCCACTCATGCCTAGAAAAGCCTTATTACTCGGTTTAAATGCCTTTATAATCCCATTGTTGAATGTATTTTGAATTGTTTTTACATTTTTTGATTAAAACAGATTGTAATTGATTGTTTGCCTCGAGAAACATGGAGCGAAAACCATCCATTGTCAAGAAAAGATCATTTATAGTCACTCTTGCCTAGAAAAGCCTTATTACTCGGTTTAAATGCCCTTATAATCCCATTATTGAATTTATTTTGAATTGTTTTTACATTTTTTAATTAAAACACATTGTAATTGATTGTTTGCCTCGGGAAAAATGAAGCGAAAGCCATCCATTGTCAAGAAAAGATCATTTATAGTCACTCATTCCTAGAAAAGCCTTATTACTCGGTTTAAATGCCTTTATAATCCCATTATTGATTTTATTTTGAATTTTTTTTACATTTTTTGATTAAAACATATTGTAATTGATTGTTTGCCTCGGGAAATATTGAGCGAAAGCCATCCATTGTCAAGAAAAGATCATTTATAGCCACTCATGCCTAGAAAAGCCTTATTACTCGGTTTAAATGCCTTTATAATCCCATTATTGAATGTATTTTGAATTGTTTTTTCATTTTTTGATTAAAACAGATTGTAATTGATAATTTGCCTCAAGAAACATGGAGCGAAAACCATCCATTGTCAAGAAAAGATCATTTATAGCCACTCATGCCTAGAAAAGCCTTATTACTCGGTTTAAATGCCTTTATAATCCCATTATTGAATTTATTTTGAAATTTTTTTACATTTTTTGATTAAAACAGATTGTAATTGATTGTTTACCTCGGGAAACATGGAGCGAAAGCCATCCATAGTCAAGAAAAGTTCATTTATAGTCACTTATGCCTAGCAAAGCCTTATTACTCGGTTTAAATGCCTTTATAATCCCATTATTGAATTTATTTTGAATTTTTTTTACATTTTTTGATTAAAACATATTGTAATTGATTGTTTGCCTCGGGAAACTTGGAGCGAAAGCCACCCATTGTCAAGAAAAGTTCATTTATAGTCACTTATGCCTAGCAAAGCCTTATTACTCGGTTTAAATGCCTTTATAATGCCATTATTGAATTTATTTTGAATTCTTTTTACATTTTTTCATTAAAACAGATTCTAATTGATTGTTTGCCTCGGGAAACTTGGAGCGAAAGCCCTCCATTGTCAAGAAAAGATCATTTATAGTCACTCATGCTGAGAAAAGCCTTATTACTCGGTTTAAATGCTTTTATAATCCCATTATTGAATTTATTTTGAATTGTTTTTACATTTTTTGATTAAAACAGATTGTAATTGATTGTTTGCCTCGGGAAATATGGAGCGAAAGCTATCCATTGTCAAGAAAAGATCATTTATAGCCACTCATGCCTAGAAAAGCCTTATTACTCGGTTTAAATGCCTTTATAATCCCATTGTTGAATGTATTTTGAATTGTTTTTACATTTTTTGATTAAAACAGATTGTAATTGATTGTTTGCCTCGAGAAACATGGAGCGAAAACCATCCATTGTCAAGAAAAGATCATTTATAGTCACTCTTGCCTAGAAAAGCCTTATTACTCGGTTTAAATGCCCTTATAATCCCATTATTGAATTTATTTTGAATTGTTTTTACATTTTTTAATTAAAACACATTGTAATTGATTGTTTGCCTCGGGAAAAATGAAGCGAAAGCCATCCATTGTCAAGAAAAGATCATTTATAGTCACTCATTCCTAGAAAAGCCTTATTACTCGGTTTAAATGCCTTTATAATCCCATTATTGATTTTATTTTGAATTTTTTTTACATTTTTTGATTAAAACATATTGTAATTGATTGTTTGCCTCGGGAAATATTGAGCGAAAGCCATCCATTGTCAAGAAAAGATCATTTATAGCCACTCATGCCTAGAAAAGCCTTATTACTCGGTTTAAATGCCTTTATAATCCCATTATTGAATGTATTTTGAATTGTTTTTTCATTTTTTGATTAAAACAGATTGTAATTGATAATTTGCCTCAAGAAACATGGAGCGAAAACCATCCATTGTCAAGAAAAGATCATTTATAGCCACTCATGCCTAGAAAAGCCTTATTACTCGGTTTAAATGCCTTTATAATCCCATTATTGAATTTATTTTGAAATTTTTTTACATTTTTTGATTAAAACAGATTGTAATTGATTGTTTACCTCGGGAAACATGGAGCGAAAGCCATCCATAGTCAAGAAAAGTTCATTTATAGTCACTTATGCCTAGCAAAGCCTTATTACTCGGTTTAAATGCCTTTATAATCCCATTATTGAATTTATTTTGAATTTTTTTTACATTTTTTGATTAAAACATATTGTAATTGATTGTTTGCCTCGGGAAACTTGGAGCGAAAGCCACCCATTGTCAAGAAAAGTTCATTTATAGTCACTTATGCCTAGCAAAGCCTTATTACTCGGTTTAAATGCCTTTATAATGCCATTATTGAATTTATTTTGAATTCTTTTTACATTTTTTCATTAAAACAGATTCTAATTGATTGTTTGCCTCGGGAAACTTGGAGCGAAAGCCCTCCATTGTCAAGAAAAGATCATTTATAGTCACTCATGCTGAGAAAAGCCTTATTACTCGGTTTAAATGCTTTTATAATCCCATTATTGAATTTATTTTGAATTGTTTTTACATTTTTTGATTAAAACAGATTGTAATTGATTGTTTGCCTCGGGAAACATGGAGCGAAAGCCATCCATTGTCAAGAAAAGATCATTTATAGCCACTCATGCCTAGAAAAGCCTTATTACTCGGTTTAAATGCCTTTATAATCCCATTATTGAATTTATTTTGAATTATTTTTACATTTTTTGATTAAAACAGATTGTAATTGATTGTTTGCCTCGAGAAACATGGAGCGAAAACCATCCATTGTCAAGAAAAGATCATTTATAGTCACTCTTGCCTAGAAAAGCCTTATTACTCGGTTTAAATGCCCTTATAATCCCATTATTGAATTTATTTTGAATTGTTTTTATATTTTTTGATTAAAACATATTGTAATCGATTGTTTGCCTCGGGAAACATGAAGCGAAAGCCATCCATTGTCAAGAAAAGATCATTTATAGTCACTCATTCCTAGAAAAGCCTTATTACTCGGTTTAAATGCCTTTATAATCCCATTATTGATTTTATTTTGAATTTTTTTTACATTTTTTGATTAAAACATATTGTAATTGATTGTTTGCCTCGGGAAATATTAAGCGAAAGCCATCCATTGTCAAGAAAAGATCATTTATAGCCACTCATGCCTAGAAAAGCCTTATTACTCGGTTTAAATGCCTTTATAATCCCATTATTGAATGTATTTTGAATTGTTTTTACATTTTTTGATTAAAACAGATTGTAATTGATTGTTTGCCTCGGGAAATATGGAGCGAAAACCATCCATTGTCAAGAAAAGATCATTTATAGTCACTCATGCCTAGAAAAGCCTTATTACTCGGTTTAAATGCCTTTATAATCCCATTATTGAATTTATTTTGAATTGTTTTTACATTTTTTGATTAAAACAGATTGTAATTGATTGTTTACCTCGGGAAACATGGAGCGAAAGCCATCCATAGTCAAGAAAAGTTCATTTATAGTCACTCATGTCTAGAAAAGCCTTATTACTCGGTTTAAATGCCTTTATAATCCCATTATTGAATTTATTTTGAATTCTTTTTACATTTTTTCATTAAAACAGATTCTAATTGATTGTTTGCCTCGGGAAACTTGGAGCGAAAACCCTCCATTGTCAAGAAAAGATCATTTATAGTCACTCATGCTGAGAAAAGCCTTATTACTCGGTTTAAATGCTTTTATAATCCCATTATTGAATTTATTTTGAATTGTTTTTACATTTTTTGATTAAAACAGATTGTAATTGATTGTTTGCCTCGGGAAATATGGAGCGAAAGCCATCCATTGTCAAGAAAAGATCATTTATAGCCACTCATGCCTAGAAAAGCCTTATTACTCGGTTTAAATGCCTTTATAATCCCATTATTGAATGTATTTTGAATTGTTTTTACATTTTTTGATTAAAACAGATTGTAATTGATTGTTTGCCTCGGGAAATATGGAGCGAAAACCATCCATTGTCAAGAAAAGATCATTTATAGTCACTCATGCCTAGAAAAACCTTATTACTCGGTTTAAATGCCTTTATAATCCCATTATTGAATTTATTTTGAATTGTTTTTACATTTTTTGATTAAAACAGATTGTAATTGATTGTTTGCCTCGGGAAATATGGAGCGAAAGCCATCCATTGTCAAGAAAAGATCATTTATAGCCACTCATGCCTGGAAAAGCCTTATTACTCGGTTTAAATGCCTTTATAATCCCATTATTGAATTTATTTTGAATTTTTTTTTACATTTTTTGATTAAAACAGATTGTAATTGATTGTTTACCTCGGGAAACATGGAGCGAAAGCCATCCATAGTCAAGAAAAGTTCATTTATAGTCACTTATGCCTAGCAAAACCTTATTACTCGGTTTAAATGCCTTTATAATCCCATTATTGAATTTATTTTGAATTTTTTTTACATTTTTTGATTAAAACATATTGTAATTGATTGTTTGCCTCGGGAAACTTGGAGCGAAAGCCACCCATTGTCAAGAAAAGTTCATTTATAGTCACTTATGCCTAGCAAAGCCTTATTACTCGGTTTAAATGCCTTTATAATCCCATTATTGAATTTATTTTGAATTCTTTTTACATTTTTTCATTAAAACAGATTCTAATTGATTGTTTGCCTCGGGAAACTTGGAGCGAAAACCCTCCATTGTCAAGAAAAGATCATTTATAGTCACTCATGCTGAGAAAAGCCTTATTACTCGGTTTAAATGCTTTTATAATCCCATTATTGAATTTATTTTGAATTATTTTTACATTTTTTGATTAAAACAGATTGTAATTGATTGTTTGCCTCGGGAAATATGGAGCGAAAGCTATCCATTGTCAAGAAAAGATCATTTATAGCCACTCATGCCTAGAAAAGCCTTATTACTCGGTTTAAATGCCTTTATAATCCCATTGTTGAATGTATTTTGAATTGTTTTTACATTTTTTGATTAAAACAGATTGTAATTGATTGTTTGCCTCGAGAAACATGGAGCGAAAACCATCCATTGTCAAGAAAAGATCATTTATAGTCACTCTTGCCTAGAAAAGCCTTATTACTCGGTTTAAATGCCCTTATAATCCCATTATTGAATTTATTTTGAATTGTTTTTACATTTTTTGATTAAAACACATTGTAATTGATTGTTTGCCTCGGGAAAAATGAAGCGAAAGCCATCCATTGTCAAGAAAAGATCATTTATAGTCACTCATTCCTAGAAAAGCCTTATTACTCGGTTTAAATGCCTTTATAATCCCATTATTGATTTTATTTTGAATTTTTTTTACATTTTTTGATTAAAACATATTGTAATTGATTGTTTGCCTCGGGAAATATTGAGCGAAAGCCATCCATTGTCAAGAAAAGATCATTTATAGCCACTCATGCCTAGAAAAGCCTTATTACTCGGTTTAAATGCCTTTATAATCCCATTATTGAATGTATTTTGAATTGTTTTTTCATTTTTTGATTAAAACAGATTGTAATTGATTGTTTGCCTCAAGAAACATGGAGCGAAAACCATCCATTGTCAAGAAAAGATCATTTATAGCCACTCATGCCTAGAAAAGCCTTATTACTCGGTTTAAATGCCTTTATAATCCCATTATTGAATTTATTTTGAAATTTTTTTACATTTTTTGATTAAAACAGATTGTAATTGATTGTTTACCTCGGGAAACATGGAGCGAAAGCCATCCATAGTCAAGAAAAGTTCATTTATAGTCACTTATGCCTAGCAAAGCCTTATTACTCGGTTTAAATGCCTTTATAATCCCATTATTGAATTTATTTTGAATTTTTTTTACATTTTTTGATTAAAACATATTGTAATTGATTGTTTGCCTCGGGAAACTTGGAGCGAAAGCCACCCATTGTCAAGAAAAGTTCATTTATAGTCACTTATGCCTAGCAAAGCCTTATTACTCGGTTTAAATGCCTTTATAATGCCATTATTGAATTTATTTTGAATTCTTTTTACATTTTTTCATTAAAACAGATTCTAATTGATTGTTTGCCTCGGGAAACTTGGAGCGAAAGCCCTCCATTGTCAAGAAAAGATCATTTATAGTCACTCATGCTGAGAAAAGCCTTATTACTCGGTTTAAATGCTTTTATAATCCCATTATTGAATTTATTTTGAATTGTTTTTACATTTTTTGATTAAAACAGATTGTAATTGATTGTTTGCCTCGGGAAACATGGAGCGAAAGCCATCCATTGTCAAGAAAAGATCATTTATAGCCACTCATGCCTAGAAAAGCCTTATTACTCGGTTTAAATGCCTTTATAATCCCATTATTGAATTTATTTTGAATTATTTTTACATTTTTTGATTAAAACAGATTGTAATTGATTGTTTGCCTCGAGAAACATGGAGCGAAAACCATCCATTGTCAAGAAAAGATCATTTATAGTCACTCTTGCCTAGAAAAGCCTTATTACTCGGTTTAAATGCCCTTATAATCCCATTATCGAATTTATTTTGAATTGTTTTTATATTTTTTGATTAAAACATATTGTAATCGATTGTTTGCCTCGGGAAACATGAAGCGAAAGCCATCCATTGTCAAGAAAAGATCATTTATAGTCACTCATTCCTAGAAAAGCCTTATTACTCGGTTTAAATGCCTTTATAATCCCATTATTGATTTTATTTTGAATTTTTTTTTACATTTTTTGATTAAAACATATTGTAATTGATTGTTTGCCTCGGGAAATATTAAGCGAAAGCCATCCATTGTCAAGAAAAGATCATTTATAGCCACTCATGCCTAGAAAAGCCTTATTACTCGGTTTAAATGCCTTTATAATCCCATTATTGAATGTATTTTGAATTGTTTTTACATTTTTTGATTAAAACAGATTGTAATTGATTGTTTGCCTCGGGAAATATGGAGCGAAAACCATCCATTGTCAAGAAAAGATCATTTATAGTCACTCATGCCTAGAAAAGCCTTATTACTCGGTTTAAATGCCTTTATAATCCCATTATTGAATTTATTTTGAATTGTTTTTACATTTTTTGATTAAAACAGATTGTAATTGATTGTTTACCTCGGGAAACATGGAGCGAAAGCCATCCATAGTCAAGAAAAGTTCATTTATAGTCACTCATGTCTAGAAAAGCCTTATTACTCGGTTTAAATGCCTTTATAATCCCATTATTGAATTTATTTTGAATTCTTTTTACATTTTTTCATTAAAACAGATTCTAATTGATTGTTTGCCTCGGGAAACTTGGAGCGAAAACAATCCATTGTCAAGAAAAGATCATTTATAGTCACTCATGCTGAGAAAAGCCTTATTACTCGGTTTAAATGCTTTTATAATCCCATTATTGAATTTATTTTGAATTGTTTTTACATTTTTTGATTAAAACAGATTGTAATTGATTGTTTGCCTCGGGAAATATGGAGCGAAAGCCATCCATTGTCAAGAAAAGATCATTTATAGCCACTCATGCCTAGAAAAGCCTTATTACTCGGTTTAAATGCCTTTATAATCCCATTATTGAATGTATTTTGAATTGTTTTTACATTTTTTGATTAAAACAGATTGTAATTGATTGTTTGCTTCGGGAAATATGGAGCGAAAACCATCCATTGTCAAGAAAAGATCATTTATAGTCACTCATGCCTAGAAAAACCTTATTACTCGGTTTAAATGCCTTTATAATCCCATTATTGAATTTATTTTGAATTGTTTTTACATTTTTTGATTAAAACAGATTGTAATTGATTGTTTACCTCGGGAAACATGGAGCGAAAGCTATCCATAGTCAAGAAAAGTTCATTTATAGTCACTTATGCCTAGCAAAACCTTATTACTCGGTTTAAATGCCTTTATAACCCATTATTGAATTTATTTTGAATTTTTTTTACATTTTTTGATTAAAACATATTGTAATTGATTGTTTGCCTCGGGAAACTTGGAGCGAAAGCCACCCATTGTCAAGAAAAGTTCATTTATAGTCACTTATGCCTAGCAAAGCCTTATTACTCGGTTTAAATGCCTTTATAATCCCATTATTGAATTTATTTTGAATTCTTTTTACATTTTTTCATTAAAACAGATTCTAATTGATTGTTTGCCTCGGGAAACTTGGAGCGAAAACCCTCCATTGTCAAGAAAAGATCATTTATAGTCACTCATGCTGAGAAAAGCCTTATTACTCGGTTTAAATGCTTTTATAATCCCATTATTGAATTTATTTTGAATTGTTTTCACATTTTTTGATTAAAACAGATTGTAATTGATTGTTTGCCTCGGGAAATATGGAGCGAAAGCTATCCATTGTCAAGAAAAGATCATTTATAGCCACTCATGCCTAGAAAGGCCTTATTACTCGGTTTAAATGCCTTTATAATCCCATTGTTGAATGTATTTTGAATTGTTTTTACATTTTTTGATTAAAACAGATTGTAATTGATTGTTTGCCTCGAGAAACATGGAGCGAAAACCATCCATTGTCAAGAAAAGATCATTTATAGTCACTCTTGCCTAGAAAAGCCTTATTACTCGGTTTAAATGCCCTTATAATCCCATTATTGAATTTATTTTGAATTGTTTTTACATTTTTTTATTAAAACACATTGTAATTGATTGTTTGCCTCGGGAAACATGGAGCGAAAGCCATCCATTGTCAAGAAAAGATCATTTATAGTCACTCATGCCTAGAAAAGCCTTATTACTCGGTTTAAATGCCCTTATAATCCCATTATTGAATTTATTTTGAATTGTTTTTACATTTTTTGATTAAAACATATTGTAATTGATTGTTTGCCTCGGGAAACATGGAGCGAAAGCCATCCATTGTCAAGAAAAGATCATTTATAGTCACTCATTCCTAGAAAAGCCTTATTACTCGGTTTAAATGCCTTTATAATCCCATTATTGATTTTATTTTGAATTTTTTTTACATTTTTTGATTAAAACATATTGTAATTGATTGTTTGCCTCGGGAAATATTGAGCGAAAGCCATCCATTGTCAAGAAAAGATCATTTATAGCCACTCATGCCTAGAAAAGCCTTATTACTCGGTTTAAATGCCTTTATAATCCCATTATTGAATGTATTTTGAATTGTTTTTACATTTTTTGATTAAAACAGATTGTAATTGATTGTTTGCCTCGGGAAACATGGAGCGAAAACCATCCATTGTCAAGAAAAGATCATTTATAGCCACTCATGCCTAGAAAAGCCTTATTACTCGGTTTAAATGCCTTTATAATCCCATTATTGAATTTATTTTGAATTGTTTTTACAGTTTTTGATTAAAACAGATTGTAATTGATTGTTTGCCTCGGGAAATATGGAGCGAAAGCCATCCACTGTCAAGAAAAGATCATTTATAGCCACTCATGCCTAGAAAAGCCTTATTACTCGGTTTAAATGCCTTTATAATCCCATTATTGAATGTATTTTGAATTGTTTTTACATTTTTTGATTAAAACAGATTGTAATTGATTGTTTGCCTCGAGAAACATGGAGCGAAAACCATCCATTGTCAAGAAAAGATCATTTATAGTCACTCTTGCCTAGAAAAGCCTTATTACTCGGTTTAAATGCCTTTATAATCCCATTATTGAATGTATTTTGAATTGTTTTTACATTTTTTGATTAAAACATATTGTAATTGATTGTTTGCCTCGGGAAACATGGAGCGAAAACCATCCATTGTCAAGAAAAGATCATTTATAGTCACTCATGCCTAGAAAAGCCTTATTACTCGGTTTAAATGCCTTTATAATCCCATTATTGAATTTATTTTGAATTGTTTTTACATTTTTTGATTAAAACAGATTGTAATTGATTGTTTGCCTCCGGAAATATGGAGCGAAAGCCATCCATTGTCAAGAAAAGATCATTTATAGCCACTCATGCCTAGAAAAGCCTTATTACTCGGTTTAAATGCCTTTATAATCCCATTATTGAATTTATTTTGAATTTTTTTTACATTTTTTGATTAAAACAGACTGTAATTGATTGTTTGCCTCGGGAAACATGGAGCGAAAGCCATCCATAGTCAAGAAAAGTTCATTTATAGTCACTTATGCCTAGCAAAGCCTTATTACTCGGTTTAAATGCCTTTATAATCCCATTATTGAATTTATTTTGAATTTTTTTTACATTTTTTGATTAAAACATATTGTAATTGATTGTTTGCCTCGGGAAACTTGGAGCGAAAGCCACCCATTGTCAAGAAAAGTTCATTTATAGTCACTTATGCCTAGCAAAGCCTTATTACTCGGTTTAAATGCCTTTATAATCCCATTATTGAATTTATTTTGAATTCTTTTTACATTTTTTCATTAAAACAGATTCTAATTGATTGTTTGCCTCGGGAAACTTGGAGCGAAAGCCCTCCATTGTCAAGAAAAGATCATTTATAGTCACTCATGCTGAGAAAAGCCTTATTACTCGGTTTAAATGCTTTTATAATCCCATTATTGAATTTATTTTGAATTGTTTTTACATTTTTTGATTAAAACAGATTGTAATTGATTGTTTGCCTCGGGAAACATGGAGCGAAAGCCATCCATTGTCAAGAAAAGATCATTTATAGTCACTCATTCCTAGAAAAGCCTTATTACTCGGTTTAACTGCCTATATAATCCCATTATTGATTTTATTTTGAATTTTTTTTACATTTTTTGATTAAAACATATTGTAATTGATTGTTTGCCTCGGGAAACATGGAGCGAAAGCCATCCATTGTCAAGAAAAGATCATTTATAGTCACTCATTCCTAGAAAAGCCTTATTACTCGGTTTAAATGCCTTTATAATCCCATTATTGATTTTATTTTGAATTTTTTTTACATTTTTTCATTAAAACATATTGTAATTGATTGTTTGCCTGGGGCAACATGGAGCGAAAGCCATCCATTGTCAAGAGAAGATCATTTATAGTCACTCATTCCTAGAAAAGCCTTATTACTCGGTTTAAATGCCTTTATAATCCCATTATTGATTTTATTTTGAATTTTTTTTTACATTTTTTGATTAAAACATATTGTAATTGATTGTTTGCCTCGGGAAACATGGAGCGAAAGCCATCCATTGTCAAGAAAAGATCATTTATAGTCACTCATTCCTAGAAAAGCCTTATTACTCGGTTTAACTGCCTTTATAATCCCATTATTGATTTCATTTTGAATTTTTTTTACATTTTTTGATTAAAACATATTGTAATTGATTGTTTGCCTCGGGAAACATGGAGCGAAAGCCATCCATTGTCAAGAAAAGATCATTTATAGTCACTCATTCCTAGAAAAGCCTTATCACTCGGTTTAAATGCCTTTATAATCCCATTATTGATTTTATTTTGAATTTTTTTTACATTTTTTGATTAAAACATATTGTAATTGATTGTTTGCCTCGGGAAATATTGAGCGAAAGCCATCCATTGTCAAGAAAAGATCATTTATAGTCACTCATGCCTAGAAAAGCCTTATTACTCGGTTTAAATGCCTTTATAATCCCATTATTGAATTTTTTTTGAATTGTTTTTACATTTTTTGATTAAAACATATTGTAATTGATTGTTTGCCTCGGGAAACATGGAGCGAAAGCCATCCATTGTCAAGAAAAGATCATTTATAGTCACTCATTCCTAGAAAAGCCTTATTACTCGGTTTAAATGCCTTTATAATCCCATTATTGATTTTATTTTGAATTTTTTTTACATTTTTTGATTAAAACATATTGTAATTGATTGTTTGCCTCGGGAAATATTGAGCGAAAGCCATCCATTGTCAAGAAAAGATCATTTATAGTCACTCATGCCTAGAAAAGCCTTATTACTCGGTTTAAATGCCTTTATAATCCCATTATTGACTTTATTTTGTATTGTTTTTACATTTTTTGATTAAAACATATTGTAATTGATTGTTTGCCTCGGGAAACATGGAGCGAAAGCCATCCATTGTCAAGAAAAGATCATTTATAGTCACTCATGCCTAGAAAAGCCTTATTACTCGGTTTAAATGCCCTTATAATCCCATTATTGAATTTATTTTGAATTGTTTTTACATTTTTTGATTAAAACATATTGTAATTGATTGTTTGCCTCGGGAAACATGGAGCGAAAGCCATCCATTGTCAAGAAAAGATCATTTATAGTCACTCATTCCTAGAAAAGCCTTATTACTCGGTTTAAATGCCTTTATAATCCCATTATTGATTTTATTTTGAATTTTTTTTACATTTTTTGATTAAAACATATTGTAATTGATTGTTTGCCTCGGGAAATATTAAGCGAAAGCCATCCATTGTCAAGAAAAGATCATTTATAGCCACTCATGCCTAGAAAAGCCTTATTACTCGGTTTAAATGCCTTTATAATCCCATTATTGAATGTATTTTGAATTGTTTTTACATTTTTTGATTAAAACAGATTGTAATTGATTGTTTGCCTCGGGAAACATGGAGCGAAAACCATCCATTGTCAAGAAAAGATCATTTATAGCCACTCATGCCTAGAAAAGCCTTATTACTCGGTTTAAATGCCTTTATAATTCCATTATTGAATTTATTTTGAATTGTTTTTACAGTTTTTGATTAAAACAGATTGTAATTGATTGTTTGCCTTGGGAAATATGGAGCGAAAGCCATCCATTGTCAAGAAAAGATCATTTATAGCCACTCATGCCTAGAAAAGCCTTATTACTCGGTTTAAATGCCTTTATAATCCCATTATTGAATGTATTTTGAATTGTTTTTACATTTTTTGATTAAAACAGATTGTAATTGATTGTTTGCCTCGAGAAACATGGAGCGAAAACCATCCATTGTCAAGAAAAGATCAGTTATAGTCACTCTTGCCTAGAAAAGCCTTATTACTCGGTTTAAATGCCCTTATAATCCCATTATTGAATTTATTTTGAATTGTTTTTACATTTTTTGATTAAAACATATTGTAATTGATAGTTTGCCTCGGGAAACATGAAGCGAAAGCCATCCATTGTCAAGAAAAGATCATTTATAGTCACTCATTCCTAGAAAAGCCTTATTACTCGGTTTAAATGCCTTTATAATCCCATTATTGATTTTATTTTGAATTTTTTTTACATTTTTTGATTAAAACATATTGTAATTGATTGTTTGCCTCGGGAAATATTGAGCGAAAGCCATCCATTGTCAAGAAAAGATCATTTATAGCCACTCATGCCTAGAAAAGCCTTATTACTCGGTTTAAATGCCTTTATAATCCCATTATTGAATGTATTTTGAATTGTTTTTACATTTTTTGATTAAAACAGATTGTAATTGATTGTTTGCTTCGGGAAACATGGAGCAAAAACCATCCATTGTCAAGAAAAGATCATTTATAGTCACTCATGCCTAGAAAAGCCTTATTACTCGGTTTAAATGCCTTTATAATCCCATTATTGAATTTATTTTGAATTGTTTTTACATTTTTTGATTAAAACATATTGTAATTGATTGTTTGCCTCGGGAAATATGGAGCGAAAGCCATCCATTGTCAAGAAAAAGTCATTTATAGCCACTCATGCCTGGAAAAGCCTTATTACTCGGTTTAAATGCCTTTATAATCCCATTATTGAATTTATTTTGAATTTTTTTTACATTTTTTGATTAAAACAGATTGTAATTGATTGTATACCTCGGGAAACATGGAGCGAAAGCCATCCATAGTCAAGAAAAGTTCATTTATAGTCACTTATGCCTAGCAAAGCCTTATTACTCGGTTTAAATGCCTTTATAATCCCATTATTGAATTTATTTTGAATTTTTTTTACATTTTTTGATTAAAACATATTGTAATTGATTGTTTGCCTCAGGAAACTTGGAGCGAAAGCCACCCATTGTCAAGAAAAGCTCATTTATAGTCACTTATGCCTAGCAAAGCCTTATTACTCGGTTTAAATGCCTTTATAATCCCATTATTGAATTTATTTTGAATTCTTTTTACATTTTTTCATTAAAACATATTCTAATTGATTGTTTGCCTCGGGAAACTTGGAGCGAAAGCCCTCCATTGTCAAGAAAAGATCATTTATAGTCACTCATGCTGAGAAAAGCCTTATTACTCGGTTTAAATGCTTTTATAATCCCATTATTGAATTTATTTTGAATTGTTTTTACATTTTTTGATTAAAACATATTGTAATTGATTGTTTGCCTCGGGAAACATGGAGCGAAAGCCATCCATTGTCAAGAAAAGATCATTTATAGTCACTCATTTCTAGAAAAGCCTTATTACTCGGTTTAAATGCCTTTATAATCCCATTATTGATTTTATTTTGAATTTTTTTTACATTTTTTGATTAAAACATATTGTAATTGATTGTTTGCCTCGGGAAACATGGAGCGAAAGCCATCCATTGTCAAGAAAAGATCATTTATAGCCACTCATGCCTAGAAAAGCCTTATTACTCGGTTTAAATGCCTTTATAATCCCATTATTGAATTTATTTTGAATTTTTTTTACATTTTTTGATTAAAACAGATTGTAATTGATTGTTTACCTCGGGAAACATGGAGCGAAAGCCATCCATAGTCAAGAAAAGTTCATTTATAGTCACTTATGCCTAGCAAAGCCTTATTACTCGGTTTAAATGCCTTTATAATCCCATTATTGAATTTATTTTGAATTTTTTTTACATTTTTTGATTAAAACATATTGTAATTGATTGTTTGCCTCGGGAAACTTGGAGCGAAAGCCACCCATTGTCAAGAAAAGTTCATTTATAGTCACTTATGCCTAGCAAAGCCTTATTACTCGGTTTAAATGCCTTTATAATCCCATTATTGAATTTATTTTGAATTTTTTTTACATTTTTTGATTAAAACAGATTGTAATTGATTGTTTACCTCGGGAAACATGGAGCGAAAGCCATCCATAGTCAAGAAAAGTTCATTTATAGTCACTTATGCCTAGCAAAGCCTTATTACTCGGTTTAAATGCCTTTATAATCCCATTATTGAATTTATTTTGAATTTTTTTTACATTTTTTGATTAAAACATATTGTAATTGATTGTTTGCCTCGGGAAACTTGGAGCGAAAGCCACCCATTGTCAAGAAAAGTTCATTTATAGTCACTTATGCCTAGCAAAGCCTTATTACTCGGTTTAAATGCCTTTATAATCCCATTATTGAATTTATTTTGAATTCTTTTTACATTTTTTCATTAAAACATATTCTAATTGATTGTTTGCCTCGGGAAACTTGGAGCGAAAGCCCTCCATTGTCAAGAAAAGATCATTTATAGTCACTCATGCTGAGAAAAGCCTTATTACTCGGTTTAAATGCTTTTATAATCCCATTATTGAATTTATTTTGAATTGTTTTTACATTTTTTGATTAAAACAGATTGTAATTGATTGTTTGCCTCGGGAAACATGGAGCGAAAGCCATCCATTGTCAAGAAAAGATCATTTATAGTCACTCATTCCTAGAAAAGCCTTATTACTCGGTTTAAATGCCCTTATAATCCCATTATTGAATTTATTTTCAATTGTTTTTACATTTTTTGATTAAAACATATTGTAATTGATTGTTTGCCTCGGGAAACATGAAGCGAAAGCCATCCATTGTCAAGAAAAGATCATTTATAGTCACTCATTCCTAGAAAAGCCTTATTACTCGGTTTAAATGCCTTTATAATCCCATTATTGATTTTATTTTGAATTTTTTTTACATTTTTTGATTAAAACATATTGTAATTGATTGTTTGCCTCGGGAAATATTGAGCGAAAGCCATCCATTGTCAAGAAAAGATCATTTATAGCCACTCATGCCTAGAAAAGCCTTATTACTCGGTTTAAATGCCTTTATAATCCCATTATTGAATGTATTTTGAATTGTTTTTACATTTTTTGATTAAAACAGATTGTAATTGATTGTTTGCCTCGGGAAACATGGAGCGAAAACCATCCATTGTCTAGAAAAGATCATTTATAGTCACTCATGCCTAGAAAAGCCTTATTACTCGGTTTAAATGCCTTTATAATCCCATTATTGAATTTATTTTGAATTGTTTTTACATTTTTTGATTAAAACAGATTGTAATTGATTGTTTGCCTCGGGAAATATGGAGCGAAAGCCATCCATTGTCAAGAAAAGATCATTTATAGCCACTCATGCCTGGAAAAGCCTTATTACTCGGTTTAAATGCCTTTATAATCCCATTATTGAATTTATTTTGAATTTTTTTTACATTTTTTGATTAAAACAGATTGTAATTGATTGTTTACCTCGGGAAACATGGAGCGAAAGCCATCCATAGTAAAGAAAAGTTCATTTATAGTCACTTATGCCTAGCAAAGCCTTATTACTCGGTTTAAATGCCTTTATAATCCCATTATTGAATTTATTTTGAATTTTTTTTACATTTTTTGATTAAAACATATTGTAATTGATTGTTTGCCTCGGGAAACTTGGAGCGAAAGCCACCCATTGTCAAGAAAAGTTCATTTATAGTCACTTATGCCTAGCAAAGCCTTATTACTCGGTTTAAATGCCTTTATAATCCCATTATTGAATTTATTTTGAATTCTTTTTACATTTTTTCATTAAAACAGATTCTAATTGATTGTTTACCTCGGGAAACTTGGAGCGAAAGCCCTCCATTGTCAAGAAAAGATCATTTATAGTCACTCATGCTGAGAAAAGCCTTATTACTCGGTTTAAATGCTTTTATAATCCCATTATTGAATTTATTTTGAATTGTTTTTGCATTTTTTGATTAAAACAGATTGTAATTGATTGTTTGCCTCGGGAAACATGGAGCGAAAGCCATCCATTGTCAAGAAAAGATCATTTATGGTCACTCATTTCTAGAAAAGCCTTATTACTCGGTTTAAATGCCTTTATAATCCCATTATTGATTTTATTTTGAATTTTTTTTACATTTTTTGATTAAAACATATTGTAATTGATTGTTTGCCTCGGGAAACATGGAGCGAAAGCCATCCATTGTCAAGAAAAGATCATTTATAGCCACTCATGCCTAGAAAAGCCTTATTACTCGGTTTAAATGCCTTTATAATCCCATTATTGAATTTATTTTGAATTTTTTTTACATTTTTTGATTAAAACAGATTGTAATTGATTGTTTACCTCGGGAAACATGGAGCGAAAGCCATCCATAGTCAAGAAAAGTTCATTTATAGTCACTTATGCCTAGCAAAGCCTTATTACTCGGTTTAAATGCCTTTATAATCCCATTATTGAATTTATTTTGAATTTTTTTTACATTTTTTGATTAAAACATATTGTAATTGATTGTTTGCCTCGGGAAACTTGGAGCGAAAGCCACCCATTGTCAAGAAAAGTTCATTTATAGTCACTTATGCCTAGCAAAGCCTTATTACTCGGTTTAAATGCCTTTATAATCCCATTATTGAATTTATTTTGAATTCTTTTTACATTTTTTCATTAAAACAGATTCTAATTGATTGTTTGCCTCGGGAAACTTGGAGCGAAAGCCCTCCATTGTCAAGAAAAGATCATTTATAGTCACTCATGCTGAGAAAAGCCTTATTACTCGGTTTAAATGCTTTTATAATCCCATTATTGAATTTATTTTGAATTGTTTTTACATTTTTTGATTAAAATAGATTGTAATTGATTGTTTGCCTTGGGAAACATGGAGCGAAAGCCATCCATTGTCAAGAAAAGATCATTTATAGTCACTCATTCCTAGAAAAGCCTTATTACTCGGTTTAAATGCCCTTATAATCCCATTATTGAATTTATTTTGAATTGTTTTTACATTTTTTGATTAAAACATATTGTAATTGATTGTTTGCCTCGGGAAACATGAAGCGAAAGCCATCCATTGTCAAGAAAAGATCATTTATAGTCACTCATTCCTAGAAAAGCCTTATTACTCGGTTTAAATGCCTTTATAATCCCATTATTGAATTTATTTTGAATTTTTTTTCCATTTTTTGATTAAAACATATTGTAATTGATTGTTTGCCTCGGGAAATATTGAGCGAAAGCCATCCATTGTCAAGAAAAGATCATTTATAGCCACTCATGCCTAGAAAAGCCTTATTACTCGGTTTAAATGCCTTTATAATCCCATTATTGAATGTATTTTGAATTGTTTTTACATTTTTTGATTAAACCAGATTGTAATTGATTGTTTGCCTCGGGAAACATGGAGCGAAAACCATCCATTGTCAAGAAAAGATCATTTATAGTCACTCATGCCTAGAAAAGCCTTATTACTCGGTTTAAATGCCTTTATAATCCCATTATTGAATTTATTTTGAATTGTTTTTACATTTTTTGATTAAAACAGATTGTAATTGATTGTTTGCCTCGGGAAATATGGAGCGAAAGCCATCCATTGTCAAGAAAAGATCATTTATAGCCACTCATGCCTGGAAAAGCCTTATTACTGGGTTTAAATGCCTTTATAATCCCATTATTGAATTTTTTTTGAATTTTTTTTACATTTTTTGATTAAAACATATTGTAATTGATTGTTTGCCTCGGGAAACTTGGAGCGAAAGCCACCCATTGTCAAGAAAAGTTCATTTATAGTCACTTATGCCTAGCAAAGCCTTATTACTCGGTTTAAATGCCTTTATAATCCCATTATTGAATTTATTTTGAATTGTTTTTACATTTTTTGATTAAAACAGATTCTAATTGATTGTTTGCCTCGGGAAACTTGGAGCGAAAGCCCTCCATTGTAAAGAAAAGATCATTTATAGTCACTCATGCTGAGAAAAGCCTTATTACTCGGTTTAAATGCTTTTATAATCCCATTATTGAATTTATTTTGAATTGTTTTTACATTTTTTGATTAAAACAGATTTTAATTGATTGTTTGCCTCGGGAAACATGGAGCGAAAGCCATCCATTGTCAAGAAAAGATCATTTATAGTCACTCATTTCTAGAAAAGCCTTATTACTCGGTTTAAATGCCTTTATAATCCCATTATTGATTTTATTTTGAATTTTTTTTACATTTTTTGATTAAAACATATTGTAATTGATTGTTTACCTCGGGAAACATGGAGCGAAAGCCATCCATAGTCAAGAAAAGTTCATTTATAGTCACTTATGCCTAGCAAAGCCTTATTACTCGGTTTAAATGCCTTTATAATCCCATTATTGAATTTATTTTGAATTTTTTTTACATTTTTTGATTAAAACATATTGTAATTGATTGTTTGCCTCGGGAAACTTGGAGCGAAAGCCACCCATTGTCAAGAAAAGTTCATTTATAGTCACTTATGCCTAGCAAAGCCTTATTACTCGGTTTAAATGCCTTTATAATCCCATTATTGAATTTATTTTGAATTCTTTTTACATTTTTTCATTAAAACAGATTCTAATTGATTGTTTGCCTCGGGAAACTTGGAGCGAAAGCCCTCCATTGTCAAGAAAAGATCATTTATAGTCACTCATGCTGAGAAAAGCCTTATTACTCGGTTTAAATGCTTTTATAATCCCATTATTGAATTTATTTTGAATTGTTTTTACATTTTTTGATTAAAACAGATTGTAATTGATTGTTTGCCTCGGGAAACATGGAGCGAAAGCCATCCATTGTCAAGAAAAGATCATTTATAGTCACTCATTCCTAGAAAAGCCTTATTACTCGGTGTAACTGCCTTTATAATCCCATTATTGATTTTATTTTGAATTTTTTTTACATTTTTTGATTAAAACATATTGTAATTGATTGTTTGCCTCGGGAAACGTGGAGCGAAAGCCATCCATTGTCAAGAAAAGATCATTTATAGTCACTCATTTCTAGAAAAGCCTTATTACTCGGTTTAAATGCCTTTATAATCCCATTATTGATTTTATTTTGAATTTTTTTTACATTTTTTGATTAAAACATATTGTAATTGATTGTTTGCCTCGGGAAACATGGAGCGAAAGCCATCCATTGTCAAGAAAAGATCATTTATAGCCACTCATGCCTAGAAAAGCCTTATTACTCGGTTTAAATGCCTTTATAATCCCATTATTGAATTTATTTTGAATTTTTTTTACATTTTTTGATTAAAACAGATTGTAATTGATTGTTTACCTCGGGAAACATGGAGCGAAAGCCATCCATAGTCAAGAAAAGTTCATTTATAGTCACTTATGCCTAGCAAAGCCTTATTACTCGGTTTAAATGCCTTTATAATCCCATTATTGAATTTATTTTGAATTTTTTTTACATTTTTTGATTAAAACATATTGTAATTGATTGTTTGCCTCGGGAAACTTGGAGCGAAAGCCACCCATTGTCAAGAAAAGTTCATTTATAGTCACTTATGCCTAGCAAAGCCTTATTACTCGGTTTAAATGCCTTTATAATCCCATTATTTAATTTATTTTGAATTCTTTTTACATTTTTTCATTAAAACAGATTCTAATTGATTGTTTGCCTCGGGAAACTTGGAGCGAAAGCCCTCCATTGTCAAGAAAAGATCATTTATAGTCACTCATGCTGAGAAAAGCCTTATTACTCGGTTTAAATGCTTTTATAATCCCATTATTGAATTTATTTTGAATTGTTTTTACATTTTTTGATTAAAACAGATTGTAATTGATTGTTTGCCTCGGGAAACATGGAGCGAAAGCCATCCATTGTCAAGAAAAGATCATTTATAGTCACTCATTCCTAGAAAAGCCTTATTACTCGGTTTAAATGCCCTTATAATCCCATTATTGAATTTATTTTGAATTGTTTTAACATTTTTTGATTAAAACATATTGTAATTGATTGTTTGCCTCGGGAAATATTGAGCGAAAGCCATCCATTGTCAAGAAAAGATCATTTATAGCCACTCATGCCTAGAAAAGCCTTATTACTCGGTTTAAATGCCTTTATAATCCCATTATTGAATGTATTTTGAATTGTTTTTACATTTTTTGATTAAAACAGATTGTAATTGATTGTTTGCCTCGGGAAACATGGAGCGAAAGCCATCCATTGTCAAGAAAAGATCATTTATAGTCACTCATTCCTAGAAAAGCCTTATTACTCGGTTTAAATGCCCTTATAATCCCATTATTGAATTTATTTTGAATTGTTTTTACATTTTTTGATTAAAACATATTGTAATTGATTGTTTGCCTCGGGAAACATGAAGCGAAAGCCATCCATTGTCAAGAAAAGATCATTTATAGTCACTCATTCCTAGAAAAGCCTTATTACTCGGTTTAAATGCCTTTATAATCCCATTATTGATTTTATTTTGAATTTTTTTTACATTTTTTGATTAAAACATATTGTAATTGATTGTTTGCCTCGGGAAATATTGAGCGAAAGCCATCCATTGTCAAGAAAAGATCATTTATAGCCACTCATGCCTAGAAAAGCCTTATTACTCGGTTTAAATGCCTTTATAATCCCATTATTGAATGTATTTTGAATTGTTTTTACATTTTTTGATTAAAACAGATTGTAATTGATTGTTTGCCTCGGGAAACATGGAGCGAAAACCATCCATTGTCTAGAAAAGATCATTTATAGTCACTCATGCCTAGAAAAGCCTTATTACTCGGTTTAAATGCCTTTATAATCCCATTATTGAATTTATTTTGAATTGTTTTTACATTTTTTGATTAAAACAGATTGTAATTGATTGTTTGCCTCGGGAAATATGGAGCGAAAGCCATCCATTGTCAAGAAAAGATCATTTATAGCCACTCATGCCTGGAAAAGCCTTATTACTCGGTTTAAATGCCTTTATAATCCCATTATTGAATTTATTTTGAATTTTTTTTACATTTTTTGATTAAAACAGATTGTAATTGATTGTTTACCTCGGGAAACATGGAGCGAAAGCCATCCATAGTAAAGAAAAGTTCATTTATAGTCACTTATGCCTAGCAAAGCCTTATTACTCGGTTTAAATGCCTTTATAATCCCATTATTGAATTTATTTTGAATTTTTTTTACATTTTTTGATTAAAACATATTGTAATTGATTGTTTGCCTCGGGAAACTTGGAGCGAAAGCCACCCATTGTCAAGAAAAGTTCATTTATAGTCACTTATGCCTAGCAAAGCCTTATTACTCGGTTTAAATGCCTTTATAATCCCATTATTGAATTTATTTTGAATTCTTTTTACATTTTTTCATTAAAACAGATTCTAATTGATTGTTTACCTCGGGAAACTTGGAGCGAAAGCCCTCCATTGTCAAGAAAAGATCATTTATAGTCACTCATGCTGAGAAAAGCCTTATTACTCGGTTTAAATGCTTTTATAATCCCATTATTGAATTTATTTTGAATTGTTTTTGCATTTTTTGATTAAAACAGATTGTAATTGATTGTTTGCCTCGGGAAACATGGAGCGAAAGCCATCCATTGTCAAGAAAAGATCATTTATGGTCACTCATTTCTAGAAAAGCCTTATTACTCGGTTTAAATGCCTTTATAATCCCATTATTGATTTTATTTTGAATTTTTTTTACATTTTTTGATTAAAACATATTGTAATTGATTGTTTGCCTCGGGAAACATGGAGCGAAAGCCATCCATTGTCAAGAAAAGATCATTTATAGCCACTCATGCCTAGAAAAGCCTTATTACTCGGTTTAAATGCCTTTATAATCCCATTATTGAATTTATTTTGAATTTTTTTTACATTTTTTGATTAAAACAGATTGTAATTGATTGTTTACCTCGGGAAACATGGAGCGAAAGCCATCCATAGTCAAGAAAAGTTCATTTATAGTCACTTATGCCTAGCAAAGCCTTATTACTCGGTTTAAATGCCTTTATAATCCCATTATTGAATTTATTTTGAATTTTTTTTACATTTTTTGATTAAAACATATTGTAATTGATTGTTTGCCTCGGGAAACTTGGAGCGAAAGCCACCCATTGTCAAGAAAAGTTCATTTATAGTCACTTATGCCTAGCAAAGCCTTATTACTCGGTTTAAATGCCTTTATAATCCCATTATTGAATTTATTTTGAATTCTTTTTACATTTTTTCATTAAAACAGATTCTAATTGATTGTTTGCCTCGGGAAACTTGGAGCGAAAGCCCTCCATTGTCAAGAAAAGATCATTTATAGTCACTCATGCTGAGAAAAGCCTTATTACTCGGTTTAAATGCTTTTATAATCCCATTATTGAATTTATTTTGAATTGTTTTTACATTTTTTGATTAAAATAGATTGTAATTGATTGTTTGCCTTGGGAAACATGGAGCGAAAGCCATCCATTGTCAAGAAAAGATCATTTATAGTCACTCATTCCTAGAAAAGCCTTATTACTCGGTTTAAATGCCCTTATAATCCCATTATTGAATTTATTTTGAATTGTTTTTACATTTTTTGATTAAAACATATTGTAATTGATTGTTTGCCTCGGGAAACATGAAGCGAAAGCCATCCATTGTCAAGAAAAGATCATTTATAGTCACTCATTCCTAGAAAAGCCTTATTACTCGGTTTAAATGCCTTTATAATCCCATTATTGAATTTATTTTGAATTTTTTTTCCATTTTTTGATTAAAACATATTGTAATTGATTGTTTGCCTCGGGAAATATTGAGCGAAAGCCATCCATTGTCAAGAAAAGATCATTTATAGCCACTCATGCCTAGAAAAGCCTTATTACTCGGTTTAAATGCCTTTATAATCCCATTATTGAATGTATTTTGAATTGTTTTTACATTTTTTGATTAAACCAGATTGTAATTGATTGTTTGCCTCGGGAAACATGGAGCGAAAACCATCCATTGTCAAGAAAAGATCATTTATAGTCACTCATGCCTAGAAAAGCCTTATTACTCGGTTTAAATGCCTTTATAATCCCATTATTGAATTTATTTTGAATTGTTTTTACATTTTTTGATTAAAACAGATTGTAATTGATTGTTTGCCTCGGGAAATATGGAGCGAAAGCCATCCATTGTCAAGAAAAGATCATTTATAGCCACTCATGCCTGGAAAAGCCTTATTACTGGGTTTAAATGCCTTTATAATCCCATTATTGAATTTTTTTTGAATTTTTTTTACATTTTTTGATTAAAACATATTGTAATTGATTGTTTGCCTCGGGAAACTTGGAGCGAAAGCCACCCATTGTCAAGAAAAGTTCATTTATAGTCACTTATGCCTAGCAAAGCCTTATTACTCGGTTTAAATGCCTTTATAATCCCATTATTGAATTTATTTTGAATTGTTTTTACATTTTTTGATTAAAACAGATTCTAATTGATTGTTTGCCTCGGGAAACTTGGAGCGAAAGCCCTCCATTGTAAAGAAAAGATCATTTATAGTCACTCATGCTGAGAAAAGCCTTATTACTCGGTTTAAATGCTTTTATAATCCCATTATTGAATTTATTTTGAATTGTTTTTACATTTTTTGATTAAAACAGATTTTAATTGATTGTTTGCCTCGGGAAACATGGAGCGAAAGCCATCCATTGTCAAGAAAAGATCATTTATAGTCACTCATTTCTAGAAAAGCCTTATTACTCGGTTTAAATGCCTTTATAATCCCATTATTGATTTTATTTTGAATTTTTTTTACATTTTTTGATTAAAACATATTGTAATTGATTGTTTACCTCGGGAAACATGGAGCGAAAGCCATCCATAGTCAAGAAAAGTTCATTTATAGTCACTTATGCCTAGCAAAGCCTTATTACTCGGTTTAAATGCCTTTATAATCCCATTATTGAATTTATTTTGAATTTTTTTTACATTTTTTGATTAAAACATATTGTAATTGATTGTTTGCCTCGGGAAACTTGGAGCGAAAGCCACCCATTGTCAAGAAAAGTTCATTTATAGTCACTTATGCCTAGCAAAGCCTTATTACTCGGTTTAAATGCCTTTATAATCCCATTATTGAATTTATTTTGAATTCTTTTTACATTTTTTCATTAAAACAGATTCTAATTGATTGTTTGCCTCGGGAAACTTGGAGCGAAAGCCCTCCATTGTCAAGAAAAGATCATTTATAGTCACTCATGCTGAGAAAAGCCTTATTACTCGGTTTAAATGCTTTTATAATCCCATTATTGAATTTATTTTGAATTGTTTTTACATTTTTTGATTAAAACAGATTGTAATTGATTGTTTGCCTCGGGAAACATGGAGCGAAAGCCATCCATTGTCAAGAAAAGATCATTTATAGTCACTCATTCCTAGAAAAGCCTTATTACTCGGTGTAACTGCCTTTATAATCCCATTATTGATTTTATTTTGAATTTTTTTTACATTTTTTGATTAAAACATATTGTAATTGATTGTTTGCCTCGGGAAACATGGAGCGAAAGCCATCCATTGTCAAGAAAAGATCATTTATAGTCACTCATTTCTAGAAAAGCCTTATTACTCGGTTTAAATGCCTTTATAATCCCATTATTGATTTTATTTTGAATTTTTTTTACATTTTTTGATTAAAACATATTGTAATTGATTGTTTGCCTCGGGAAACATGGAGCGAAAGCCATCCATTGTCAAGAAAAGATCATTTATAGCCACTCATGCCTAGAAAAGCCTTATTACTCGGTTTAAATGCCTTTATAATCCCATTATTGAATTTATTTTGAATTTTTTTTACATTTTTTGATTAAAACAGATTGTAATTGATTGTTTACCTCGGGAAACATGGAGCGAAAGCCATCCATAGTCAAGAAAAGTTCATTTATAGTCACTTATGCCTAGCAAAGCCTTATTACTCGGTTTAAATGCCTTTATAATCCCATTATTGAATTTATTTTGAATTTTTTTTACATTTTTTGATTAAAACATATTGTAATTGATTGTTTGCCTCGGGAAACTTGGAGCGAAAGCCACCCATTGTCAAGAAAAGTTCATTTATAGTCACTTATGCCTAGCAAAGCCTTATTACTCGGTTTAAATGCCTTTATAATCCCATTATTTAATTTATTTTGAATTCTTTTTACATTTTTTCATTAAAACAGATTCTAATTGATTGTTTGCCTCGGGAAACTTGGAGCGAAAGCCCTCCATTGTCAAGAAAAGATCATTTATAGTCACTCATGCTGAGAAAAGCCTTATTACTCGGTTTAAATGCTTTTATAATCCCATTATTGAATTTATTTTGAATTGTTTTTACATTTTTTGATTAAAACAGATTGTAATTGATTGTTTGCCTCGGGAAACATGGAGCGAAAGCCATCCATTGTCAAGAAAAGATCATTTATAGTCACTCATTCCTAGAAAAGCCTTATTACTCGGTTTAAATGCCCTTATAATCCCATTATTGAATTTATTTTGAATTGTTTTAACATTTTTTGATTAAAACATATTGTAATTGATTGTTTGCCTCGGGAAACATGAAGCGAAAGCCATCCATTGTCAAGAAAAGATAATTTATAGTCACTCATTCCTAGAAAAGCCTTATTACTCGGTTTAAATGCCTTCATAATCCCATTATTGATTTTATTTTGAATTTTTTTTACATTTTTTGATTAAAACATATTGTAATTGATTGTTTGCCTCGGGAAATATTGAGCGAAAGCCATCCATTGTCAAGAAAAGATCATTTATAGCCACTCATGCCTAGAAAAGCCTTATTACTCGGTTTAAATGCCTTTATAATCCCATTATTGAATGTATTTTGAATTGTTTTTACATTTTTTGATTAAAACAGATTGTAATTGATTGTTTGCCTCGGGAAACATGGAGCGAAAACCATCCATTGTCAAGAAAAGATCATTTATAGTCACTCATGCCTAGAAAAGCCTTATTACTCGGTTTAAATGCCTTTATAATCCCATTATTGAATTTATTTTGAATTGTTTTTACATTTTTTGATTAAAACAGATTGTAATTGATTGTTTGCCTCGGGAAATATGGAGCGAAAGCTATCCATTGTCAAGAAAAGATCATTTATAGCCACTCATGCCTGGAAAAGCCTTATTACTCGGTTTAAATGCCTTTATAATCCCATTATTGAATTTATTTTGAATTTTTTTTACATTTTTTGATTAAAACAGATTGTAATTGATTATTTACCTCGGGAAACATGGAGCGAAAGCCATCCATAGTCAAGAAAAGTTCATTTATAGTCACTTATGCCTAGCAAAGCCTTATTACTCGGTTTAAATGCCTTTATAATCCCATTATTGAATTTATTTTGAATTTTTTTTACATTTTTTGATTAAAACAGATTGTAATTGATTGTTTGCCTAGGGAAATATGGAGCGAAAGCCATCCATTGTCAAGAAAAGATCATTTATAGCCACTCATGCCTGGAAAAGCCTTATTACTCGGTTTAAATGCCTTTATAATCCCATTATTGAATTTATTTTGAATTTTTTTTCCATTTTTTGATTAAAACATATTGTAATTGATTGTTTGCCTCGGGAAATATTGAGCGAAAGCCATCCATTGTCAAGAAAAGATCATTTATAGCCACTCATGCCTAGAAAAGCCTTATTACTCGGTTTAAATGCCTTTATAATCCCATTATTGAATGTATTTTGAATTGTTTTTACATTTTTTGATTAAACCAGATTGTAATTGATTGTTTGCCTCGGGAAACATGGAGCGAAAACCATCCATTGTCAAGAAAAGATCATTTATAGTCACTCATGCCTAGAAAAGCCTTATTACTCGGTTTAAATGCCTTTATAATCCCATTATTGA
Source organism: Theobroma cacao (assembly GCF_053813885.1). Classification (NCBI taxonomy): domain Eukaryota; kingdom Viridiplantae; phylum Streptophyta; class Magnoliopsida; order Malvales; family Malvaceae; genus Theobroma; species Theobroma cacao. The sequence continues at coordinate 25,467,778 of NC_142645.1, read as the reverse complement.
ATTTATTTTGAATTGTTTTTACATTTTTTGATTAAAACAGATTGTAATTGATTGTTTGCCTCGGGAAATATGGAGCGAAAGCCATCCATTGTCAAGAAAAGATCATTTATAGCCACTCATGCCTGGAAAAGCCTTATTACTGGGTTTAAATGCCTTTATAATCCCATTATTGAATTTTTTTTGAATTTTTTTTACATTTTTTGATTAAAACATATTGTAATTGATTGTTTGCCTCGGGAAACTTGGAGCGAAAGCCACCCATTGTCAAGAAAAGTTCATTTATAGTCACTTATGCCTAGCAAAGCCTTATTACTCGGTTTAAATGCCTTTATAATCCCATTATTGAATTTATTTTGAATTGTTTTTACATTTTTTGATTAAAACAGATTCTAATTGATTGTTTGCCTCGGGAAACTTGGAGCGAAAGCCCTCCATTGTAAAGAAAAGATCATTTATAGTCACTCATGCTGAGAAAAGCCTTATTACTCGGTTTAAATGCTTTTATAATCCCATTATTGAATTTATTTTGAATTGTTTTTACATTTTTTGATTAAAACAGATTTTAATTGATTGTTTGCCTCGGGAAACATGGAGCGAAAGCCATCCATTGTCAAGAAAAGATCATTTATAGTCACTCATTTCTAGAAAAGCCTTATTACTCGGTTTAAATGCCTTTATAATCCCATTATTGATTTTATTTTGAATTTTTTTTACATTTTTTGATTAAAACATATTGTAATTGATTGTTTACCTCGGGAAACATGGAGCGAAAGCCATCCATAGTCAAGAAAAGTTCATTTATAGTCACTTATGCCTAGCAAAGCCTTATTACTCGGTTTAAATGCCTTTATAATCCCATTATTGAATTTATTTTGAATTTTTTTTACATTTTTTGATTAAAACATATTGTAATTGATTGTTTGCCTCGGGAAACTTGGAGCGAAAGCCACCCATTGTCAAGAAAAGTTCATTTATAGTCACTTATGCCTAGCAAAGCCTTATTACTCGGTTTAAATGCCTTTATAATCCCATTATTGAATTTATTTTGAATTCTTTTTACATTTTTTCATTAAAACAGATTCTAATTGATTGTTTGCCTCGGGAAACTTGGAGCGAAAGCCCTCCATTGTCAAGAAAAGATCATTTATAGTCACTCATGCTGAGAAAAGCCTTATTACTCGGTTTAAATGCTTTTATAATCCCATTATTGAATTTATTTTGAATTGTTTTTACATTTTTTGATTAAAACAGATTGTAATTGATTGTTTGCCTCGGGAAACATGGAGCGAAAGCCATCCATTGTCAAGAAAAGATCATTTATAGTCACTCATTCCTAGAAAAGCCTTATTACTCGGTTTAAATGCCCTTATAATCCCATTATTGAATTTATTTTGAATTGTTTTAACATTTTTTGATTAAAACATATTGTAATTGATTGTTTGCCTCGGGAAACATGAAGCGAAAGCCATCCATTGTCAAGAAAAGATAATTTATAGTCACTCATTCCTAGAAAAGCCTTATTACTCGGTTTAAATGCCTTCATAATCCCATTATTGATTTTATTTTGAATTTTTTTTACATTTTTTGATTAAAACATATTGTAATTGATTGTTTGCCTCGGGAAATATTGAGCGAAAGCCATCCATTGTCAAGAAAAGATCATTTATAGCCACTCATGCCTAGAAAAGCCTTATTACTCGGTTTAAATGCCTTTATAATCCCATTATTGAATGTATTTTGAATTGTTTTTACATTTTTTGATTAAAACAGATTGTAATTGATTGTTTGCCTCGGGAAACATGGAGCGAAAACCATCCATTGTCAAGAAAAGATCATTTATAGTCACTCATGCCTAGAAAAGCCTTATTACTCGGTTTAAATGCCTTTATAATCCCATTATTGAATTTATTTTGAATTGTTTTTACATTTTTTGATTAAAACAGATTGTAATTGATTGTTTGCCTCGGGAAATATGGAGCGAAAGCTATCCATTGTCAAGAAAAGATCATTTATAGCCACTCATGCCTGGAAAAGCCTTATTACTCGGTTTAAATGCCTTTATAATCCCATTATTGAATTTATTTTGAATTTTTTTTACATTTTTTGATTAAAACAGATTGTAATTGATTATTTACCTCGGGAAACATGGAGCGAAAGCCATCCATAGTCAAGAAAAGTTCATTTATAGTCACTTATGCCTAGCAAAGCCTTATTACTCGGTTTAAATGCCTTTATAATCCCATTATTGAATTTATTTTGAATTTTTTTTACATTTTTTGATTAAAACAGATTGTAATTGATTGTTTGCCTAGGGAAATATGGAGCGAAAGCCATCCATTGTCAAGAAAAGATCATTTATAGCCACTCATGCCTGGAAAAGCCTTATTACTCGGTTTAAATGCCTTTATAATCCCATTATTGAATTTATTTTGAATTTTTTTTACATTTTTTGATTAAAACAGATTGTAATTGATTGTTTACCTCCGGAAACATGGAGCGAAAGCCATCCATAGTCAAGAAAAGTTCATATATAGTCACTTATGCCTAGCAAAGCCTTATTACTCGGTTTAAATGCCTTTATAATCCCATTATTGAATTTATTTTGAATTTTTTTTACATTTTTTGATTAAAACATATTGTAATTGATTGTTTGCCTCGGGAAACTTGGAGCGAAAGCCACCCATTGTCAAGAAAAGTTCATTTATAGTCACTTATGCCTAGCAAAGCCTTATTACTCGGTTTAAATGCCTTTATAATCCCATTATTGAATTTATTTTGAATTCTTTTTACATTTTTTCATTAAAACAGATTCTAATTGATTGTTTGCCTCGGGAAACTTGGAGCGAAAGCCCGCCATTGTAAAGAAAAGATCATTTATAGTCACTCATGCTGAGAAAAGCCTTATTACTCGGTTTAAATGCTTTTATAATCCCATTATTGAATTTATTTTGAATTGTTTTTACATTTTTTGATTAAAACAGATTGTAATTGATTGTTTGCCTCGGGAAACCTGGAGCGAAAGCCATCCATTGTCAAGAAAAGATCATTTATAGTCACTCATTTCTAGAAAAGCCTTATTACTCGGTTTAAATGCCTTTATAATCCCATTATTGATTTTATTTTGAATTTTTTTTACATTTTTTGATTAAAACATATTGTAATTGATTGTTTGCCTCGGGAAACATGGAGCGAAAGCCATCCATTGTCAAGAAAAGATCATTTATAGCCACTCATGCCTAGAAAAGCCTTATTACTCGGTTTAAATGCCTTTATAATCCCATTATTGAATTTATTTTGAATTTTTTTTACATTTTTTGATTAAAACAGATTGTAATTGATTGTTTACCTCGGGAAACATGGAGCGAAAGCCATCCATAGTCAAGAAAAGTTCATTTATAGTCACTTATGCCTAGCAAAGCCTTATTACTCGGTTTAAATGCCTTTATAATCCCATTATTGAATTTATTTTGAATTTTTTTTACATTTTTTGATTAAAACATATTGTAATTGATTGTTTGCCTCGGGAAACTTGGAGCGAAAGCCACCCATTGTCAAGAAAAGTTCATTTATAGTCACTTATGCCTAGCAAAGCCTTATTACTCGGTTTAAATGCCTTTATAATCCCATTATTGAATTTATTTTGAATTTTTTTTACATTTTTTGATTAAAACATATTGTAATTGATTGTTTGCCTCGGGAAACTTGGAGCGAAAGCCACCCATTGTCAAGAAAAGTTCATTTATAGTCACTTATGCCTAGCAAAGCCTTATTACTCGGTTTAAATGCCTTTATAATCCCATTATTGAATTTATTTTGAATTCTTTTTACATTTTTTCATTAAAACAGATTCTAATTGATTGTTTGCCTCGGGAAACTTGGAGCGAAAGCCCTCCATTGTCAAGAAAAGATCATTTATAGTCACTCATGCTGAGAAAAGCCTTATTACTCGGTTTAAATGCTTTTATAATCCCATTATTGAATTTATTTTGAATTGTTTTTACATTTTTTGATTAAAACAGATTGTAATTGATTGTTTGCCTCGGGAAACATGGAGCGAAAGCCATCCATTGTCAAGAAAAGATCATTTATAGTCACTCATTCCTAGAAAAGCCTTATTACTCGGTGTAACTGCCTTTATAATCCCATTATTGATTTTATTTTGAATTTTTTTTACATTTTTTGATTAAAACATATTGTAATTGATTGTTTGCCTCGGGAAACATGGAGCGAAAGCCATCCATTGTCAAGAAAAGATCATTTATAGTCACTCATTTCTAGAAAAGCCTTATTACTCGGTTTAAATGCCTTTATAATCCCATTATTGATTTTATTTTGAATTTTTTTTACATTTTTTGATTAAAACATATTGTAATTGATTGTTTGCCTCGGGAAACATGGAGCGAAAGCCATCCATTGTCAAGAAAAGATCATTTATAGCCACTCATGCCTAGAAAAGCCTTATTACTCGGTTTAAATGCCTTTATAATCCCATTATTGAATTTATTTTGAATTTTTTTTACATTTTTTGATTAAAACAGATTGTAATTGATTGTTTACCTCGGGAAACATGGAGCGAAAGCCATCCATAGTCAAGAAAAGTTCATTTATAGTCACTTATGCCTAGCAAAGCCTTATTACTCGGTTTAAATGCCTTTATAATCCCATTATTGAATTTATTTTGAATTTTTTTTACATTTTTTGATTAAAACATATTGTAATTGATTGTTTGCCTCGGGAAACTTGGAGCGAAAGCCACCCATTGTCAAGAAAAGTTCATTTATAGTCACTTATGCCTAGCAAAGCCTTATTACTCGGTTTAAATGCCTTTATAATCCCATTATTTAATTTATTTTGAATTCTTTTTACATTTTTTCATTAAAACAGATTCTAATTGATTGTTTGCCTCGGGAAACTTGGAGCGAAAGCCCTCCATTGTCAAGAAAAGATCATTTATAGTCACTCATGCTGAGAAAAGCCTTATTACTCGGTTTAAATGCTTTTATAATCCCATTATTGAATTTATTTTGAATTGTTTTTACATTTTTTGATTAAAACAGATTGTAATTGATTGTTTGCCTCGGGAAACATGGAGCGAAAGCCATCCATTGTCAAGAAAAGATCATTTATAGTCACTCATTCCTAGAAAAGCCTTATTACTCGGTTTAAATGCCCTTATAATCCCATTATTGAATTTATTTTGAATTGTTTTAACATTTTTTGATTAAAACATATTGTAATTGATTGTTTGCCTCGGGAAACATGAAGCGAAAGCCATCCATTGTCAAGAAAAGATAATTTATAGTCACTCATTCCTAGAAAAGCCTTATTACTCGGTTTAAATGCCTTCATAATCCCATTATTGATTTTATTTTGAATTTTTTTTACATTTTTTGATTAAAACATATTGTAATTGATTGTTTGCCTCGGGAAATATTGAGCGAAAGCCATCCATTGTCAAGAAAAGATCATTTATAGCCACTCATGCCTAGAAAAGCCTTATTACTCGGTTTAAATGCCTTTATAATCCCATTATTGAATGTATTTTGAATTGTTTTTACATTTTTTGATTAAAACAGATTGTAATTGATTGTTTGCCTCGGGAAACATGGAGCGAAAACCATCCATTGTCAAGAAAAGATCATTTATAGTCACTCATGCCTAGAAAAGCCTTATTACACGGTTTAAATGCCTTTATAATCCCATTATTGAATTTATTTTGAATTGTTTTTACATTTTTTGATTAAAACAGATTGTAATTGATTGTTTGCCTCGGGAAATATGGAGCGAAAGCTATCCATTGTCAAGAAAAGATCATTTATAGCCACTCATGCCTGGAAAAGCCTTATTACTCGGTTTAAATGCCTTTATAATCCCATTATTGAATTTATTTTGAATTTTTTTTACATTTTTTGATTAAAACAGATTGTAATTGATTATTTACCTCGGGAAACATGGAGCGAAAGCCATCCATAGTCAAGAAAAGTTCATTTATAGTCACTTATGCCTAGCAAAGCCTTATTACTCGGTTTAAATGCCTTTATAATCCCATTATTGAATTTATTTTGAATTTTTTTTACATTTTTTGATTAAAACAGATTGTAATTGATTGTTTGCCTAGGGAAATATGGAGCGAAAGCCATCCATTGTCAAGAAAAGATCATTTATAGCCACTCATGCCTGGAAAAGCCTTATTACTCGGTTTAAATGCCTTTATAATCCCATTATTGAATTTATTTTGAATTTTTTTTACATTTTTTGATTAAAACAGATTGTAATTGATTGTTTACCTCGGGAAACATGGAGCGAAAGCCATCCATAGTCAAGAAAAGTTCATATATAGTCACTTATGCCTAGCAAAGCCTTATTACTCGGTTTAAATGCCTTTATAATCCCATTATTGAATTTATTTTGAATTTTTTTTACATTTTTTGATTAAAACATATTGTAATTGATTGTTTGCCTCGGGAAACTTGGAGCGAAAGCCACCCATTGTCAAGAAAAGTTCATTTATAGTCACTTATGCCTAGCAAAGCCTTATTACTCGGTTTAAATGCCTTTATAATCCCATTATTGAATTTATTTTGAATTCTTTTTACATTTTTTCATTAAAACAGATTCTAATTGATTGTTTGCCTCGGGAAACTTGGAGCGAAAGCCCGCCATTGTAAAGAAAAGATCATTTATAGTCACTCATGCTGAGAAAAGCCTTATTACTCGGTTTAAATGCTTTTATAATCCCATTATTGAATTTATTTTGAATTGTTTTTACATTTTTTGATTAAAACAGATTGTAATTGATTGTTTGCCTCGGGAAACCTGGAGCGAAAGCCATCCATTGTCAAGAAAAGATCATTTATAGTCACTCATTTCTAGAAAAGCCTTATTACTCGGTTTAAATGCCTTTATAATCCCATTATTGATTTTATTTTGAATTTTTTTTACATTTTTTGATTAAAACATATTGTAATTGATTGTTTGCCTCGGGAAACATGGAGCGAAAGCCATCCATTGTCAAGAAAAGATCATTTATAGCCACTCATGCCTAGAAAAGCCTTATTACTCGGTTTAAATGCCTTTATAATCCCATTATTGAATTTATTTTGAATTTTTTTTACATTTTTTTATTAAAACAGATTGTAATTGATTGTTTACCTCGGGAAACATGGAGCGAAAGCCATCCATAGTCAAGAAAAGTTCATTTATAGTCACTTATGCCTAGCAAAGCCTTATTACTCGGTTTAAATGCCTTTATAATCCCATTATTGAATTTATTTTGAATTTTTTTTACATTTTTTGATTAAAACATATTGTAATTGATTGTTTGCCTCGGGAAACTTGGAGCGAAAGCCACCCATTGTCAAGAAAAGTTCATTTATAGTCACTTATGCCTAGCAAAGCCTTATTACTCGGTTTAAATGCCTTTATAATCCCATTATTGAATTTATTTTGAATTCTTTTTACATTTTTTCATTAAAACAGATTCTAATTGATTGTTTGCCTCGGGAAACTTGGAGCGAAAGCCATCCATTGTCAAGAAAAGATCATTTATAGTCACTCATTCCTAGAAAAGCCTTATTACTCGGTTTAAATGCCCTTATAATCCCATTATTGAATTTATTTTGAATTGTTTTTACATTTTTTGATTAAAACATATTGTAATTGATTGTTTGCCTCGGGAAACATGAAGCGAAAGCCATCCATTGTCAAGAAAAGATCATTTATAGTCACTCATTCCTAGAAAAGCCTTATTACTCGGTTTAAATGCCTTTATAATCCCATTATTGATTTTATTTTGAATTTTTTTTACATTTTTTGATTAAAACATATTGTAATTGATTGTTTGCCTCGGGAAATATTGAGCGAAAGCCATCCATTGTCAAGAAAAGATCATTTATAGCCACTCATGCCTAGAAAAGCCTTATTACTCGGTTTAAATGCCTTTATAATCCCATTATTGAATGTATTTTGAATTGTTTTTACATTTTTTGATTAAAACAGATTGTAATTGATTGTTTGCCTCGGGAAACATGGAGCGAAAACCATCCATTGTCTAGAAAAGATCATTTATAGTCACTCATGCCTAGAAAAGCCTTATTACTCGGTTTAAATGCCTTTATAATCCCATTATTGAATTTATTTTGAATTGTTTTTACATTTTTTGATTAAAACAGATTGTAATTGATTGTTTGCCTCGGGAAATATGGAGCGAAAGCCATCCATTGTCAAGAAAAGATCATTTATAGCCACTCATGCCTGGAAAAGCCTTATTACTCGGTTTAAATGCCTTTATAATCCCATTATTGAATTTATTTTGAATTTTTTTTACATTTTTTGATTAAAACAGATTGTAATTGATTGTTTACCTCGGGAAACATGGAGCGAAAGCCATCCATAGTAAAGAAAAGTTCATTTATAGTCACTTATGCCTAGCAAAGCCTTATTACTCGGTTTAAATGCCTTTATAATCCCATTATTGAATTTATTTTGAATTTTTTTTACATTTTTTGATTAAAACATATTGTAATTGATTGTTTGCCTCGGGAAACTTGGAGCGAAAGCCACCCATTGTCAAGAAAAGTTCATTTATAGTCACTTATGCCTAGCAAAGCCTTATTACTCGGTTTAAATGCCTTTATAATCCCATTATTGAATTTATTTTGAATTCTTTTTACATTTTTTCATTAAAACAGATTCTAATTGATTGTTTACCTCGGGAAACTTGGAGCGAAAGCCCTCCATTGTCAAGAAAAGATCATTTATAGTCACTCATGCTGAGAAAAGCCTTATTACTCGGTTTAAATGCTTTTATAATCCCATTATTGAATTTATTTTGAATTGTTTTTGCATTTTTTGATTAAAACAGATTGTAATTGATTGTTTGCCTCGGGAAACATGGAGCGAAAGCCATCCATTGTCAAGAAAAGATCATTTATGGTCACTCATTTCTAGAAAAGCCTTATTACTCGGTTTAAATGCCTTTATAATCCCATTATTGATTTTATTTTGAATTTTTTTTACATTTTTTGATTAAAACATATTGTAATTGATTGTTTGCCTCGGGAAACATGGAGCGAAAGCCATCCATTGTCAAGAAAAGATCATTTATAGCCACTCATGCCTAGAAAAGCCTTATTACTCGGTTTAAATGCCTTTATAATCCCATTATTGAATTTATTTTGAATTTTTTTTACATTTTTTGATTAAAACAGATTGTAATTGATTGTTTACCTCGGGAAACATGGAGCGAAAGCCATCCATAGTCAAGAAAAGTTCATTTATAGTCACTTATGCCTAGCAAAGCCTTATTACTCGGTTTAAATGCCTTTATAATCCCATTATTGAATTTATTTTGAATTTTTTTTACATTTTTTGATTAAAACATATTGTAATTGATTGTTTGCCTCGGGAAACTTGGAGCGAAAGCCACCCATTGTCAAGAAAAGTTCATTTATAGTCACTTATGCCTAGCAAAGCCTTATTACTCGGTTTAAATGCCTTTATAATCCCATTATTGAATTTATTTTGAATTCTTTTTACATTTTTTCATTAAAACAGATTCTAATTGATTGTTTACCTCGGGAAACTTGGAGCGAAAGCCCTCCATTGTCAAGAAAAGATCATTTATAGTCACTCATGCTGAGAAAAGCCTTATTACTCGGTTTAAATGCTTTTATAATCCCATTATTGAATTTATTTTGAATTGTTTTTGCATTTTTTGATTAAAACAGATTGTAATTGATTGTTTGCCTCGGGAAACATGGAGCGAAAGCCATCCATTGTCAAGAAAAGATCATTTATGGTCACTCATTTCTAGAAAAGCCTTATTACTCGGTTTAAATGCCTTTATAATCCCATTATTGATTTTATTTTGAATTTTTTTTACATTTTTTGATTAAAACATATTGTAATTGATTGTTTGCCTCGGGAAACATGGAGCGAAAGCCATCCATTGTCAAGAAAAGATCATTTATAGCCACTCATGCCTAGAAAAGCCTTATTACTCGGTTTAAATGCCTTTATAATCCCATTATTGAATTTATTTTGAATTTTTTTTACATTTTTTGATTAAAACAGATTGTAATTGATTGTTTACCTCGGGAAACATGGAGCGAAAGCCATCCATAGTCAAGAAAAGTTCATTTATAGTCACTTATGCCTAGCAAAGCCTTATTACTCGGTTTAAATGCCTTTATAATCCCATTATTGAATTTATTTTGAATTTTTTTTACATTTTTTGATTAAAACATATTGTAATTGATTGTTTGCCTCGGGAAACTTGGAGCGAAAGCCACCCATTGTCAAGAAAAGTTCATTTATAGTCACTTATGCCTAGCAAAGCCTTATTACTCGGTTTAAATGCCTTTATAATCCCATTATTGAATTTATTTTGAATTCTTTTTACATTTTTTCATTAAAACAGATTCTAATTGATTGTTTACCTCGGGAAACTTGGAGCGAAAGCCCTCCATTGTCAAGAAAAGATCATTTATAGTCACTCATGCTGAGAAAAGCCTTATTACTCGGTTTAAATGCTTTTATAATCCCATTATTGAATTTATTTTGAATTGTTTTTGCATTTTTTGATTAAAACAGATTGTAATTGATTGTTTGCCTCGGGAAACATGGAGCGAAAGCCATCCATTGTCAAGAAAAGATCATTTATGGTCACTCATTTCTAGAAAAGCCTTATTACTCGGTTTAAATGCCTTTATAATCCCATTATTGATTTTATTTTGAATTTTTTTTACATTTTTTGATTAAAACATATTGTAATTGATTGTTTGCCTCGGGAAACATGGAGCGAAAGCCATCCATTGTCAAGAAAAGATCATTTATAGCCACTCATGCCTAGAAAAGCCTTATTACTCGGTTTAAATGCCTTTATAATCCCATTATTGAATTTATTTTGAATTTTTTTTACATTTTTTGATTAAAACAGATTGTAATTGATTGTTTACCTCGGGAAACATGGAGCGAAAGCCATCCATAGTCAAGAAAAGTTCATTTATAGTCACTTATGCCTAGCAAAGCCTTATTACTCGGTTTAAATGCCTTTATAATCCCATTATTGAATTTATTTTGAATTTTTTTTACATTTTTTGATTAAAACATATTGTAATTGATTGTTTGCCTCGGGAAACTTGGAGCGAAAGCCATCCATAGTCAAGAAAAGTTCATATATAGTCACTTATGCCTAGCAAAGCCTTATTACTCGGTTTAAATGCCTTTATAATCCCATTATTGAATTTATTTTGAATTTTTTTTACATTTTTTGATTAAAACATATTGTAATTGATTGTTTGCCTCGGGAAACATGGAGCGAAAGCCATCCATTGTCAAGAAAAGATCATTTATAGCCACTCATGCCTAGAAAAGCCTTATTACTCGGTTTAAATGCCTTTATAATCCCATTATTGAATTTATTTTGAATTTTTTTTACATTTTTTGATTAAAACAGATTGTAATTGATTGTTTACCTCGGGAAACATGGAGCGAAAGCCATCCATAGTCAAGAAAAGTTCATTTATAGTCACTTATGCCTAGCAAAGCCTTATTACTCGGTTTAAATGCCTTTATAATCCCATTATTGAATTTATTTTGAATTTTTTTTACATTTTTTGATTAAAACATATTGTAATTGATTGTTTGCCTCGGGAAACTTGGAGCGAAAGCCACCCATTGTCAAGAAAAGTTCATTTATAGTCACTTATGCCTAGCAAAGCCTTATTACTCGGTTTAAATGCCTTTATAATCCCATTATTGAATTTATTTTGAATTCTTTTTACATTTTTTCATTAAAACAGATTCTAATTGATTGTTTGCCTCGGGAAACTTGGAGCGAAAGCCATCCATTGTCAAGAAAAGATCATTTATAGTCACTCATTCCTAGAAAAGCCTTATTACTCGGTTTAAATGCCCTTATAATCCCATTATTGAATTTATTTTGAATTGTTTTTACATTTTTTGATTAAAACATATTGTAATTGATTGTTTGCCTCGGGAAACATGAAGCGAAAGCCATCCATTGTCAAGAAAAGATCATTTATAGTCACTCATTCCTAGAAAAGCCTTATTACTCGGTTTAAATGCCTTTATAATCCCATTATTGATTTTATTTTGAATTTTTTTTACATTTTTTGATTAAAACATATTGTAATTGATTGTTTGCCTCGGGAAATATTGAGCGAAAGCCATCCATTGTCAAGAAAAGATCATTTATAGCCACTCATGCCTAGAAAAGCCTTATTACTCGGTTTAAATGCCTTTATAATCCCATTATTGAATGTATTTTGAATTGTTTTTACATTTTTTGATTAAAACAGATTGTAATTGATTGTTTGCCTCGGGAAACATGGAGCGAAAACCATCCATTGTCTAGAAAAGATCATTTATAGTCACTCATGCCTAGAAAAGCCTTATTACTCGGTTTAAATGCCTTTATAATCCCATTATTGAATTTATTTTGAATTGTTTTTACATTTTTTGATTAAAACAGATTGTAATTGATTGTTTGCCTCGGGAAATATGGAGCGAAAGCCATCCATTGTCAAGAAAAGATCATTTATAGCCACTCATGCCTGGAAAAGCCTTATTACTCGGTTTAAATGCCTTTATAATCCCATTATTGAATTTATTTTGAATTTTTTTTACATTTTTTGATTAAAACAGATTGTAATTGATTGTTTACCTCGGGAAACATGGAGCGAAAGCCATCCATAGTAAAGAAAAGTTCATTTATAGTCACTTATGCCTAGCAAAGCCTTATTACTCGGTTTAAATGCCTTTATAATCCCATTATTGAATTTATTTTGAATTTTTTTTACATTTTTTGATTAAAACATATTGTAATTGATTGTTTGCCTCGGGAAACTTGGAGCGAAAGCCACCCATTGTCAAGAAAAGTTCATTTATAGTCACTTATGCCTAGCAAAGCCTTATTACTCGGTTTAAATGCCTTTATAATCCCATTATTGAATTTATTTTGAATTCTTTTTACATTTTTTCATTAAAACAGATTCTAATTGATTGTTTACCTCGGGAAACTTGGAGCGAAAGCCCTCCATTGTCAAGAAAAGATCATTTATAGTCACTCATGCTGAGAAAAGCCTTATTACTCGGTTTAAATGCTTTTATAATCCCATTATTGAATTTATTTTGAATTGTTTTTGCATTTTTTGATTAAAACAGATTGTAATTGATTGTTTGCCTCGGGAAACATGGAGCGAAAGCCATCCATTGTCAAGAAAAGATCATTTATGGTCACTCATTTCTAGAAAAGCCTTATTACTCGGTTTAAATGCCTTTATAATCCCATTATTGATTTTATTTTGAATTTTTTTTACATTTTTTGATTAAAACATATTGTAATTGATTGTTTGCCTCGGGAAACATGGAGCGAAAGCCATCCATTGTCAAGAAAAGATCATTTATAGCCACTCATGCCTAGAAAAGCCTTATTACTCGGTTTAAATGCCTTTATAATCCCATTATTGAATTTATTTTGAATTTTTTTTACATTTTTTGATTAAAACAGATTGTAATTGATTGTTTACCTCGGGAAACATGGAGCGAAAGCCATCCATAGTCAAGAAAAGTTCATTTATAGTCACTTATGCCTAGCAAAGCCTTATTACTCGGTTTAAATGCCTTTATAATCCCATTATTGAATTTATTTTGAATTTTTTTTACATTTTTTGATTAAAACATATTGTAATTGATTGTTTGCCTCGGGAAACTTGGAGCGAAAGCCACCCATTGTCAAGAAAAGTTCATTTATAGTCACTTATGCCTAGCAAAGCCTTATTACTCGGTTTAAATGCCTTTATAATCCCATTATTGAATTTATTTTGAATTCTTTTTACATTTTTTCATTAAAACAGATTCTAATTGATTGTTTACCTCGGGAAACTTGGAGCGAAAGCCCTCCATTGTCAAGAAAAGATCATTTATAGTCACTCATGCTGAGAAAAGCCTTATTACTCGGTTTAAATGCTTTTATAATCCCATTATTGAATTTATTTTGAATTGTTTTTGCATTTTTTGATTAAAACAGATTGTAATTGATTGTTTGCCTCGGGAAACATGGAGCGAAAGCCATCCATTGTCAAGAAAAGATCATTTATGGTCACTCATTTCTAGAAAAGCCTTATTACTCGGTTTAAATGCCTTTATAATCCCATTATTGATTTTATTTTGAATTTTTTTTACATTTTTTGATTAAAACATATTGTAATTGATTGTTTGCCTCGGGAAACATGGAGCGAAAGCCATCCATTGTCAAGAAAAGATCATTTATAGCCACTCATGCCTAGAAAAGCCTTATTACTCGGTTTAAATGCCTTTATAATCCCATTATTGAATTTATTTTGAATTTTTTTTACATTTTTTGATTAAAACAGATTGTAATTGATTGTTTACCTCGGGAAACATGGAGCGAAAGCCATCCATAGTCAAGAAAAGTTCATTTATAGTCACTTATGCCTAGCAAAGCCTTATTACTCGGTTTAAATGCCTTTATAATCCCATTATTGAATTTATTTTGAATTTTTTTTACATTTTTTGATTAAAACATATTGTAATTGATTGTTTGCCTCGGGAAACTTGGAGCGAAAGCCACCCATTGTCAAGAAAAGTTCATTTATAGTCACTTATGCCTAGCAAAGCCTTATTACTCGGTTTAAATGCCTTTATAATCCCATTATTGAATTTATTTTGAATTCTTTTTACATTTTTTCATTAAAACAGATTCTAATTGATTGTTTACCTCGGGAAACTTGGAGCGAAAGCCCTCCATTGTCAAGAAAAGATCATTTATAGTCACTCATGCTGAGAAAAGCCTTATTACTCGGTTTAAATGCTTTTATAATCCCATTATTGAATTTATTTTGAATTGTTTTTGCATTTTTTGATTAAAACAGATTGTAATTGATTGTTTGCCTCGGGAAACATGGAGCGAAAGCCATCCATTGTCAAGAAAAGATCATTTATGGTCACTCATTTCTAGAAAAGCCTTATTACTCGGTTTAAATGCCTTTATAATCCCATTATTGATTTTATTTTGAATTTTTTTTACATTTTTTGATTAAAACATATTGTAATTGATTGTTTGCCTCGGGAAACATGGAGCGAAAGCCATCCATTGTCAAGAAAAGATCATTTATAGCCACTCATGCCTAGAAAAGCCTTATTACTCGGTTTAAATGCCTTTATAATCCCATTATTGAATTTATTTTGAATTTTTTTTACATTTTTTGATTAAAACAGATTGTAATTGATTGTTTACCTCGGGAAACATGGAGCGAAAGCCATCCATAGTCAAGAAAAGTTCATTTATAGTCACTTATGCCTAGCAAAGCCTTATTACTCGGTTTAAATGCCTTTATAATCCCATTATTGAATTTATTTTGAATTTTTTTTACATTTTTTGATTAAAACATATTGTAATTGATTGTTTGCCTCGGGAAACTTGGAGCGAAAGCCATCCATAGTCAAGAAAAGTTCATATATAGTCACTTATGCCTAGCAAAGCCTTATTACTCGGTTTAAATGCCTTTATAATCCCATTATTGAATTTATTTTGAATTTTTTTTACATTTTTTGATTAAAACATATTGTAATTGATTGTTTGCCTCGGGAAACTTGGAGCGAAAGCCACCCATTGTCAAGAAAAGTTCATTTATAGTCACTTATGCCTAGCAAAGCCTTATTACTCGGTTTAAATGCCTTTATAATCCCATTATTGAATTTATTTTGAATTCTTTTTACATTTTTTCATTAAAACAGATTCTAATTGATTGTTTGCCTCGGGAAACTTGGAGCGAAAGCCCGCCATTGTAAAGAAAAGATCATTTATAGTCACTCATGCTGAGAAAAGCCTTATTACTCGGTTTAAATGCTTTTATAATCCCATTATTGAATTTATTTTGAATTGTTTTTACATTTTTTGATTAAAACAGATTGTAATTGATTGTTTGCCTCGGGAAACCTGGAGCGAAAGCCATCTATTGTCAAGAAAAGATCATTTATAGTCACTCATTTCTAGAAAAGCCTTATTACTCGGTTTAAATGCCTTTATAATCCCATTATTGATTTTATTTTGAATTTTTTTTACATTTTTTGATTAAAACATATTGTAATTGATTGTTTGCCTCGGGAAACATGGAGCGAAAGCCATCCATTGTCAAGAAAAGATCATTTATAGCCACTCATGCCTAGAAAAGCCTTATTACTCGGTTTAAATGCCTTTATAATCCCATTATTGAATTTATTTTGAATTTTTTTTACATTTTTTGATTAAAACAGATTGTAATTGATTGTTTACCTCGGGAAACATGGAGCGAAAGCCATCCATAGTCAAGAAAAGTTCATTTATAGTCACTTATGCCTAGCAAAGCCTTATTACTCGGTTTAAATGCCTTTATAATCCCATTATTGAATTTATTTTGAATTTTTTTTACATTTTTTGATTAAAACATATTGTAATTGATTGTTTGCCTCGGGAAACTTGGAGCGAAAGCCACCCATTGTCAAGAAAAGTTCATTTATAGTCACTTATGCCTAGCAAAGCCTTATTACTCGGTTTAAATGCCTTTATAATCCCATTATTGAATTTATTTTGAATTCTTTTTACATTTTTTCATTAAAACAGATTCTAATTGATTGTTTGCCTCGGGAAACTTGGAGCGAAAGCCATCCATTGTCAAGAAAAGATCATTTATAGTCACTCATTCCTAGAAAAGCCTTATTACTCGGTTTAAATGCCCTTATAATCCCATTATTGAATTTATTTTGAATTGTTTTTACATTTTTTGATTAAAACATATTGTAATTGATTGTTTGCCTCGGGAAACATGAAGCGAAAGCCATCCATTGTCAAGAAAAGATCATTTATAGTCACTCATTCCTAGAAAAGCCTTATTACTCGGTTTAAATGCCTTTATAATCCCATTATTGATTTTATTTTGAATTTTTTTTACATTTTTTGATTAAAACATATTGTAATTGATTGTTTGCCTCGGGAAATATTGAGCGAAAGCCATCCATTGTCAAGAAAAGATCATTTATAGCCACTCATGCCTAGAAAAGCCTTATTACTCGGTTTAAATGCCTTTATAATCCCATTATTGAATGTATTTTGAATTGTTTTTACATTTTTTGATTAAAACAGATTGTAATTGATTGTTTGCCTCGGGAAACATGGAGCGAAAACCATCCATTGTCTAGAAAAGATCATTTATAGTCACTCATGCCTAGAAAAGCCTTATTACTCGGTTTAAATGCCTTTATAATCCCATTATTGAATTTATTTTGAATTGTTTTTACATTTTTTGATTAAAACAGATTGTAATTGATTGTTTGCCTCGGGAAATATGGAGCGAAAGCCATCCATTGTCAAGAAAAGATCATTTATAGCCACTCATGCCTGGAAAAGCCTTATTACTCGGTTTAAATGCCTTTATAATCCCATTATTGAATTTATTTTGAATTTTTTTTACATTTTTTGATTAAAACAGATTGTAATTGATTGTTTACCTCGGGAAACATGGAGCGAAAGCCATCCATAGTAAAGAAAAGTTCATTTATAGTCACTTATGCCTAGCAAAGCCTTATTACTCGGTTTAAATGCCTTTATAATCCCATTATTGAATTTATTTTGAATTTTTTTTACATTTTTTGATTAAAACATATTGTAATTGATTGTTTGCCTCGGGAAACTTGGAGCGAAAGCCACCCATTGTCAAGAAAAGTTCATTTATAGTCACTTATGCCTAGCAAAGCCTTATTACTCGGTTTAAATGCCTTTATAATCCCATTATTGAATTTATTTTGAATTCTTTTTACATTTTTTCATTAAAACAGATTCTAATTGATTGTTTACCTCGGGAAACTTGGAGCGAAAGCCCTCCATTGTCAAGAAAAGATCATTTATAGTCACTCATGCTGAGAAAAGCCTTATTACTCGGTTTAAATGCTTTTATAATCCCATTATTGAATTTATTTTGAATTGTTTTTGCATTTTTTGATTAAAACAGATTGTAATTGATTGTTTGCCTCGGGAAACATGGAGCGAAAGCCATCCATTGTCAAGAAAAGATCATTTATGGTCACTCATTTCTAGAAAAGCCTTATTACTCGGTTTAAATGCCTTTATAATCCCATTATTGATTTTATTTTGAATTTTTTTTACATTTTTTGATTAAAACATATTGTAATTGATTGTTTGCCTCGGGAAACATGGAGCGAAAGCCATCCATTGTCAAGAAAAGATCATTTATAGCCACTCATGCCTAGAAAAGCCTTATTACTCGGTTTAAATGCCTTTATAATCCCATTATTGAATTTATTTTGAATTTTTTTTACATTTTTTGATTAAAACAGATTGTAATTGATTGTTTACCTCGGGAAACATGGAGCGAAAGCCATCCATAGTCAAGAAAAGTTCATTTATAGTCACTTATGCCTAGCAAAGCCTTATTACTCGGTTTAAATGCCTTTATAATCCCATTATTGAATTTATTTTGAATTTTTTTTACATTTTTTGATTAAAACATATTGTAATTGATTGTTTGCCTCGGGAAACTTGGAGCGAAAGCCACCCATTGTCAAGAAAAGTTCATTTATAGTCACTTATGCCTAGCAAAGCCTTATTACTCGGTTTAAATGCCTTTATAATCCCATTATTGAATTTATTTTGAATTCTTTTTACATTTTTTCATTAAAACAGATTCTAATTGATTGTTTGCCTCGGGAAACTTGGAGCGAAAGCCCTCCATTGTCAAGAAAAGATCATTTATAGTCACTCATGCTGAGAAAAGCCTTATTACTCGGTTTAAATGCTTTTATAATCCCATTATTGAATTTATTTTGAATTGTTTTTACATTTTTTGATTAAAATAGATTGTAATTGATTGTTTGCCTTGGGAAACATGGAGCGAAAGCCATCCATTGTCAAGAAAAGATCATTTATAGTCACTCATTCCTAGAAAAGCCTTATTACTCGGTTTAAATGCCCTTATAATCCCATTATTGAATTTATTTTGAATTGTTTTTACATTTTTTGATTAAAACATATTGTAATTGATTGTTTGCCTCGGGAAACATGAAGCGAAAGCCATCCATTGTCAAGAAAAGATCATTTATAGTCACTCATTCCTAGAAAAGCCTTATTACTCGGTTTAAATGCCTTTATAATCCCATTATTGAATTTATTTTGAATTTTTTTTCCATTTTTTGATTAAAACATATTGTAATTGATTGTTTGCCTCGGGAAATATTGAGCGAAAGCCATCCATTGTCAAGAAAAGATCATTTATAGCCACTCATGCCTAGAAAAGCCTTATTACTCGGTTTAAATGCCTTTATAATCCCATTATTGAATGTATTTTGAATTGTTTTTACATTTTTTGATTAAACCAGATTGTAATTGATTGTTTGCCTCGGGAAACATGGAGCGAAAACCATCCATTGTCAAGAAAAGATCATTTATAGTCACTCATGCCTAGAAAAGCCTTATTACTCGGTTTAAATGCCTTTATAATCCCATTATTGAATTTATTTTGAATTGTTTTTACATTTTTTGATTAAAACAGATTGTAATTGATTGTTTGCCTCGGGAAATATGGAGCGAAAGCCATCCATTGTCAAGAAAAGATCATTTATAGCCACTCATGCCTGGAAAAGCCTTATTACTGGGTTTAAATGCCTTTATAATCCCATTATTGAATTTTTTTTGAATTTTTTTTACATTTTTTGATTAAAACATATTGTAATTGATTGTTTGCCTCGGGAAACTTGGAGCGAAAGCCACCCATTGTCAAGAAAAGTTCATTTATAGTCACTTATGCCTAGCAAAGCCTTATTACTCGGTTTAAATGCCTTTATAATCCCATTATTGAATTTATTTTGAATTGTTTTTACATTTTTTGATTAAAACAGATTCTAATTGATTGTTTGCCTCGGGAAACTTGGAGCGAAAGCCCTCCATTGTAAAGAAAAGATCATTTATAGTCACTCATGCTGAGAAAAGCCTTATTACTCGGTTTAAATGCTTTTATAATCCCATTATTGAATTTATTTTGAATTGTTTTTACATTTTTTGATTAAAACAGATTGTAATTGATTGTTTGCCTCGGGAAACATGGAGCGAAAGCCATCCATTGTCAAGAAAAGATCATTTATAGTCACTCATTTCTAGAAAAGCCTTATTACTCGGTTTAAATGCCTTTATAATCCCATTATTGATTTTATTTTGAATTTTTTTTACATTTTTTGATTAAAACATATTGTAATTGATTGTTTACCTCGGGAAACATGGAGCGAAAGCCATCCATAGTCAAGAAAAGTTCATTTATAGTCACTTATGCCTAGCAAAGCCTTATTACTCGGTTTAAATGCCTTTATAATCCCATTATTGAATTTATTTTGAATTTTTTTTACATTTTTTGATTAAAACATATTGTAATTGATTGTTTGCCTCGGGAAACTTGGAGCGAAAGCCACCCATTGTCAAGAAAAGTTCATTTATAGTCACTTATGCCTAGCAAAGCCTTATTACTCGGTTTAAATGCCTTTATAATCCCATTATTGAATTTATTTTGAATTCTTTTTACATTTTTTCATTAAAACAGATTCTAATTGATTGTTTGCCTCGGGAAACTTGGAGCGAAAGCCCTCCATTGTCAAGAAAAGATCATTTATAGTCACTCATGCTGAGAAAAGCCTTATTACTCGGTTTAAATGCTTTTATAATCCCATTATTGAATTTATTTTGAATTGTTTTTGCATTTTTTGATTAAAACAGATTGTAATTGATTGTTTGCCTCGGGAAACATGGAGCGAAAGCCATCCATTGTCAAGAAAAGATCATTTATGGTCACTCATTTCTAGAAAAGCCTTATTACTCGGTTTAAATGCCTTTATAATCCCATTATTGATTTTATTTTGAATTTTTTTTACATTTTTTGATTAAAACATATTGTAATTGATTGTTTGCCTCGGGAAACATGGAGCGAAAGCCATCCATTGTCAAGAAAAGATCATTTATAGCCACTCATGCCTAGAAAAGCCTTATTACTCGGTTTAAATGCCTTTATAATCCCATTATTGAATTTATTTTGAATTTTTTTTACATTTTTTGATTAAAACAGATTGTAATTGATTGTTTACCTCGGGAAACATGGAGCGAAAGCCATCCATAGTCAAGAAAAGTTCATTTATAGTCACTTATGCCTAGCAAAGCCTTATTACTCGGTTTAAATGCCTTTATAATCCCATTATTGAATTTATTTTGAATTTTTTTTACATTTTTTGATTAAAACATATTGTAATTGATTGTTTGCCTCGGGAAACTTGGAGCGAAAGCCATCCATAGTCAAGAAAAGTTCATATATAGTCACTTATGCCTAGCAAAGCCTTATTACTCGGTTTAAATGCCTTTATAATCCCATTATTGAATTTATTTTGAATTTTTTTTACATTTTTTGATTAAAACATATTGTAATTGATTGTTTGCCTCGGGAAACTTGGAGCGAAAGCCACCCATTGTCAAGAAAAGTTCATTTATAGTCACTTATGCCTAGCAAAGCCTTATTACTCGGTTTAAATGCCTTTATAATCCCATTATTGAATTTATTTTGAATTCTTTTTACATTTTTTCATTAAAACAGATTCTAATTGATTGTTTGCCTCGGGAAACTTGGAGCGAAAGCCCGCCATTGTAAAGAAAAGATCATTTATAGTCACTCATGCTGAGAAAAGCCTTATTACTCGGTTTAAATGCTTTTATAATCCCATTATTGAATTTATTTTGAATTGTTTTTACATTTTTTGATTAAAACAGATTGTAATTGATTGTTTGCCTCGGGAAACCTGGAGCGAAAGCCATCCATTGTCAAGAAAAGATCATTTATAGTCACTCATTTCTAGAAAAGCCTTATTACTCGGTTTAAATGCCTTTATAATCCCATTATTGATTTTATTTTGAATTTTTTTTACATTTTTTGATTAAAACATATTGTAATTGATTGTTTGCCTCGGGAAACATGGAGCGAAAGCCATCCATTGTCAAGAAAAGATCATTTATAGCCACTCATGCCTAGAAAAGCCTTATTACTCGGTTTAAATGCCTTTATAATCCCATTATTGAATTTATTTTGAATTTTTTTTACATTTTTTGATTAAAACAGATTGTAATTGATTGTTTACCTCGGGAAACATGGAGCGAAAGCCATCCATAGTCAAGAAAAGTTCATTTATAGTCACTTATGCCTAGCAAAGCCTTATTACTCGGTTTAAATGCCTTTATAATCCCATTATTGAATTTATTTTGAATTTTTTTTACATTTTTTGATTAAAACATATTGTAATTGATTGTTTGCCTCGGGAAACTTGGAGCGAAAGCCACCCATTGTCAAGAAAAGTTCATTTATAGTCACTTATGCCTAGCAAAGCCTTATTACTCGGTTTAAATGCCTTTATAATCCCATTATTGAATTTATTTTGAATTCTTTTTACATTTTTTCATTAAAACAGATTCTAATTGATTGTTTGCCTCGGGAAACTTGGAGCGAAAGCCATCCATTGTCAAGAAAAGATCATTTATAGTCACTCATTCCTAGAAAAGCCTTATTACTCGGTTTAAATGCCCTTATAATCCCATTATTGAATTTATTTTGAATTGTTTTTACATTTTTTGATTAAAACATATTGTAATTGATTGTTTGCCTCGGGAAACATGAAGCGAAAGCCATCCATTGTCAAGAAAAGATCATTTATAGTCACTCATTCCTAGAAAAGCCTTATTACTCGGTTTAAATGCCTTTATAATCCCATTATTGATTTTATTTTGAATTTTTTTTACATTTTTTGATTAAAACATATTGTAATTGATTGTTTGCCTCGGGAAATATTGAGCGAAAGCCATCCATTGTCAAGAAAAGATCATTTATAGCCACTCATGCCTAGAAAAGCCTTATTACTCGGTTTAAATGCCTTTATAATCCCATTATTGAATGTATTTTGAATTGTTTTTACATTTTTTGATTAAAACAGATTGTAATTGATTGTTTGCCTCGGGAAACATGGAGCGAAAACCATCCATTGTCTAGAAAAGATCATTTATAGTCACTCATGCCTAGAAAAGCCTTATTACTCGGTTTAAATGCCTTTATAATCCCATTATTGAATTTATTTTGAATTGTTTTTACATTTTTTGATTAAAACAGATTGTAATTGATTGTTTGCCTCGGGAAATATGGAGCGAAAGCCATCCATTGTCAAGAAAAGATCATTTATAGCCACTCATGCCTGGAAAAGCCTTATTACTCGGTTTAAATGCCTTTATAATCCCATTATTGAATTTATTTTGAATTTTTTTTACATTTTTTGATTAAAACAGATTGTAATTGATTGTTTACCTCGGGAAACATGGAGCGAAAGCCATCCATAGTAAAGAAAAGTTCATTTATAGTCACTTATGCCTAGCAAAGCCTTATTACTCGGTTTAAATGCCTTTATAATCCCATTATTGAATTTATTTTGAATTTTTTTTACATTTTTTGATTAAAACATATTGTAATTGATTGTTTGCCTCGGGAAACTTGGAGCGAAAGCCACCCATTGTCAAGAAAAGTTCATTTATAGTCACTTATGCCTAGCAAAGCCTTATTACTCGGTTTAAATGCCTTTATAATCCCATTATTGAATTTATTTTGAATTCTTTTTACATTTTTTCATTAAAACAGATTCTAATTGATTGTTTACCTCGGGAAACTTGGAGCGAAAGCCCTCCATTGTCAAGAAAAGATCATTTATAGTCACTCATGCTGAGAAAAGCCTTATTACTCGGTTTAAATGCTTTTATAATCCCATTATTGAATTTATTTTGAATTGTTTTTGCATTTTTTGATTAAAACAGATTGTAATTGATTGTTTGCCTCGGGAAACATGGAGCGAAAGCCATCCATTGTCAAGAAAAGATCATTTATGGTCACTCATTTCTAGAAAAGCCTTATTACTCGGTTTAAATGCCTTTATAATCCCATTATTGATTTTATTTTGAATTTTTTTTACATTTTTTGATTAAAACATATTGTAATTGATTGTTTGCCTCGGGAAACATGGAGCGAAAGCCATCCATTGTCAAGAAAAGATCATTTATAGCCACTCATGCCTAGAAAAGCCTTATTACTCGGTTTAAATGCCTTTATAATCCCATTATTGAATTTATTTTGAATTTTTTTTACATTTTTTGATTAAAACAGATTGTAATTGATTGTTTACCTCGGGAAACATGGAGCGAAAGCCATCCATAGTCAAGAAAAGTTCATTTATAGTCACTTATGCCTAGCAAAGCCTTATTACTCGGTTTAAATGCCTTTATAATCCCATTATTGAATTTATTTTGAATTTTTTTTACATTTTTTGATTAAAACATATTGTAATTGATTGTTTGCCTCGGGAAACTTGGAGCGAAAGCCACCCATTGTCAAGAAAAGTTCATTTATAGTCACTTATGCCTAGCAAAGCCTTATTACTCGGTTTAAATGCCTTTATAATCCCATTATTGAATTTATTTTGAATTCTTTTTACATTTTTTCATTAAAACAGATTCTAATTGATTGTTTGCCTCGGGAAACTTGGAGCGAAAGCCCTCCATTGTCAAGAAAAGATCATTTATAGTCACTCATGCTGAGAAAAGCCTTATTACTCGGTTTAAATGCTTTTATAATCCCATTATTGAATTTATTTTGAATTGTTTTTACATTTTTTGATTAAAATAGATTGTAATTGATTGTTTGCCTTGGGAAACATGGAGCGAAAGCCATCCATTGTCAAGAAAAGATCATTTATAGTCACTCATTCCTAGAAAAGCCTTATTACTCGGTTTAAATGCCCTTATAATCCCATTATTGAATTTATTTTGAATTGTTTTTACATTTTTTGATTAAAACATATTGTAATTGATTGTTTGCCTCGGGAAACATGAAGCGAAAGCCATCCATTGTCAAGAAAAGATCATTTATAGTCACTCATTCCTAGAAAAGCCTTATTACTCGGTTTAAATGCCTTTATAATCCCATTATTGAATTTATTTTGAATTTTTTTTCCATTTTTTGATTAAAACATATTGTAATTGATTGTTTGCCTCGGGAAATATTGAGCGAAAGCCATCCATTGTCAAGAAAAGATCATTTATAGCCACTCATGCCTAGAAAAGCCTTATTACTCGGTTTAAATGCCTTTATAATCCCATTATTGAATGTATTTTGAATTGTTTTTACATTTTTTGATTAAACCAGATTGTAATTGATTGTTTGCCTCGGGAAACATGGAGCGAAAACCATCCATTGTCAAGAAAAGATCATTTATAGTCACTCATGCCTAGAAAAGCCTTATTACTCGGTTTAAATGCCTTTATAATCCCATTATTGAATTTATTTTGAATTGTTTTTACATTTTTTGATTAAAACAGATTGTAATTGATTGTTTGCCTCGGGAAATATGGAGCGAAAGCCATCCATTGTCAAGAAAAGATCATTTATAGCCACTCATGCCTGGAAAAGCCTTATTACTGGGTTTAAATGCCTTTATAATCCCATTATTGAATTTTTTTTGAATTTTTTTTACATTTTTTGATTAAAACATATTGTAATTGATTGTTTGCCTCGGGAAACTTGGAGCGAAAGCCACCCATTGTCAAGAAAAGTTCATTTATAGTCACTTATGCCTAGCAAAGCCTTATTACTCGGTTTAAATGCCTTTATAATCCCATTATTGAATTTATTTTGAATTGTTTTTACATTTTTTGATTAAAACAGATTCTAATTGATTGTTTGCCTCGGGAAACTTGGAGCGAAAGCCCTCCATTGTAAAGAAAAGATCATTTATAGTCACTCATGCTGAGAAAAGCCTTATTACTCGGTTTAAATGCTTTTATAATCCCATTATTGAATTTATTTTGAATTGTTTTTACATTTTTTGATTAAAACAGATTGTAATTGATTGTTTGCCTCGGGAAACATGGAGCGAAAGCCATCCATTGTCAAGAAAAGATCATTTATAGTCACTCATTTCTAGAAAAGCCTTATTACTCGGTTTAAATGCCTTTATAATCCCATTATTGATTTTATTTTGAATTTTTTTTACATTTTTTGATTAAAACATATTGTAATTGATTGTTTACCTCGGGAAACATGGAGCGAAAGCCATCCATAGTCAAGAAAAGTTCATTTATAGTCACTTATGCCTAGCAAAGCCTTATTACTCGGTTTAAATGCCTTTATAATCCCATTATTGAATTTATTTTGAATTTTTTTTACATTTTTTGATTAAAACATATTGTAATTGATTGTTTGCCTCGGGAAACTTGGAGCGAAAGCCACCCATTGTCAAGAAAAGTTCATTTATAGTCACTTATGCCTAGCAAAGCCTTATTACTCGGTTTAAATGCCTTTATAATCCCATTATTGAATTTATTTTGAATTCTTTTTACATTTTTTCATTAAAACAGATTCTAATTGATTGTTTGCCTCGGGAAACTTGGAGCGAAAGCCCTCCATTGTCAAGAAAAGATCATTTATAGTCACTCATGCTGAGAAAAGCCTTATTACTCGGTTTAAATGCTTTTATAATCCCATTATTGAATTTATTTTGAATTGTTTTTACATTTTTTGATTAAAACAGATTGTAATTGATTGTTTGCCTCGGGAAACATGGAGCGAAAGCCATCCATTGTCAAGAAAAGATCATTTATAGTCACTCATTCCTAGAAAAGCCTTATTACTCGGTGTAACTGCCTTTATAATCCCATTATTGATTTTATTTTGAATTTTTTTTACATTTTTTGATTAAAACATATTGTAATTGATTGTTTGCCTCGGGAAACATGGAGCGAAAGCCATCCATTGTCAAGAAAAGATCATTTATAGTCACTCATTTCTAGAAAAGCCTTATTACTCGGTTTAAATGCCTTTATAATCCCATTATTGATTTTATTTTGAATTTTTTTTACATTTTTTGATTAAAACATATTGTAATTGATTGTTTGCCTCGGGAAACATGGAGCGAAAGCCATCCATTGTCAAGAAAAGATCATTTATAGCCACTCATGCCTAGAAAAGCCTTATTACTCGGTTTAAATGCCTTTATAATCCCATTATTGAATTTATTTTGAATTTTTTTTACATTTTTTGATTAAAACAGATTGTAATTGATTGTTTACCTCGGGAAACATGGAGCGAAAGCCATCCATAGTCAAGAAAAGTTCATTTATAGTCACTTATGCCTAGCAAAGCCTTATTACTCGGTTTAAATGCCTTTATAATCCCATTATTGAATTTATTTTGAATTTTTTTTACATTTTTTGATTAAAACATATTGTAATTGATTGTTTGCCTCGGGAAACTTGGAGCGAAAGCCACCCATTGTCAAGAAAAGTTCATTTATAGTCACTTATGCCTAGCAAAGCCTTATTACTCGGTTTAAATGCCTTTATAATCCCATTATTTAATTTATTTTGAATTCTTTTTACATTTTTTCATTAAAACAGATTCTAATTGATTGTTTGCCTCGGGAAACTTGGAGCGAAAGCCCTCCATTGTCAAGAAAAGATCATTTATAGTCACTCATGCTGAGAAAAGCCTTATTACTCGGTTTAAATGCTTTTATAATCCCATTATTGAATTTATTTTGAATTGTTTTTACATTTTTTGATTAAAACAGATTGTAATTGATTGTTTGCCTCGGGAAACATGGAGCGAAAGCCATCCATTGTCAAGAAAAGATCATTTATAGTCACTCATTCCTAGAAAAGCCTTATTACTCGGTTTAAATGCCCTTATAATCCCATTATTGAATTTATTTTGAATTGTTTTAACATTTTTTGATTAAAACATATTGTAATTGATTGTTTGCCTCGGGAAACATGAAGCGAAAGCCATCCATTGTCAAGAAAAGATCATTTATAGTCACTCATTCCTAGAAAAGCCTTATTACTCGGTTTAAATGCCTTCATAATCCCATTATTGATTTTATTTTGAATTTTTTTTACATTTTTTGATTAAAACATATTGTAATTGATTGTTTGCCTCGGGAAATATTGAGCGAAAGCCATCCATTGTCAAGAAAAGATCATTTATAGCCACTCATGCCTAGAAAAGCCTTATTACTCGGTTTAAATGCCTTTATAATCCCATTATTGAATGTATTTTGAATTGTTTTTACATTTTTTGATTAAAACAGATTGTAATTGATTGTTTGCCTCGGGAAACATGGAGCGAAAACCATCCATTGTCAAGAAAAGATCATTTATAGTCACTCATGCCTAGAAAAGCCTTATTACTCGGTTTAAATGCCTTTATAATCCCATTATTGAATTTATTTTGAATTGTTTTTACATTTTTTGATTAAAACAGATTGTAATTGATTGTTTGCCTCGGGAAATATGGAGCGAAAGCTATCCATTGTCAAGAAAAGATCATTTATAGCCACTCATGCCTGGAAAAGCCTTATTACTCGGTTTAAATGCCTTTATAATCCCATTATTGAATTTAATTTGAATTTTTTTTACATTTTTTGATTAAAACAGATTGTAATTGATTATTTACCTCGGGAAACATGGAGCGAAAGCCATCCATAGTCAAGAAAAGTTCATTTATAGTCACTTATGCCTAGCAAAGCCTTATTACTCGGTTTAAATGCCTTTATAATCCCATTATTGAATTTATTTTGAATTTTTTTTACATTTTTTGATTAAAACAGATTGTAATTGATTGTTTGCCTAGGGAAATATGGAGCGAAAGCCATCCATTGTCAAGAAAAGATCATTTATAGCCACTCATGCCTGGAAAAGCCTTATTACTCGGTTTAAATGCCTTTATAATCCCATTATTGAATTTATTTTGAATTTTTTTTACATTTTTTGATTAAAACAGATTGTAATTGATTGTTTACCTCGGGAAACATGGAGCGAAAGCCATCCATAGTCAAGAAAAGTTCATATATAGTCACTTATGCCTAGCAAAGCCTTATTACTCGGTTTAAATGCCTTTATAATCCCATTATTGAATTTATTTTGAATTTTTTTTACATTTTTTGATTAAAACATATTGTAATTGATTGTTTGCCTCGGGAAACTTGGAGCGAAAGCCACCCATTGTCAAGAAAAGTTCATTTATAGTCACTTATGCCTAGCAAAGCCTTATTACTCGGTTTAAATGCCTTTATAATCCCATTATTGAATTTATTTTGAATTCTTTTTACATTTTTTCATTAAAACAGATTCTAATTGATTGTTTGCCTCGGGAAACTTGGAGCGAAAGCCCGCCATTGTAAAGAAAAGATCATTTATAGTCACTCATGCTGAGAAAAGCCTTATTACTCGGTTTAAATGCTTTTATAATCCCATTATTGAATTTATTTTGAATTGTTTTTACATTTTTTAATTAAAACAGATTGTAATTGATTGTTTGCCTCGGGAAACATGGAGCGAAAGCCATCCATTGTCAAGAAAAGATCATTTATAGTCACTCATTTCTAGAAAAGCCTTATTACTCGGTTTAAATGCCTTTATAATCCTATTATTGATTTTATTTTGAATTTTTTTTACATTTTTTGATTAAAACATATTGTAATTGATTGTTTGCCTCGGGAAACATGGAGCGAAAGCCATCCATTGTCAAGAAAAGATCATTTATAGCCACTCATGCCTAGAAAAGCCTTATTACTCGGTTTAAATGCCTTTATAATCCCATTATTGAATTTATTTTGAATTTTTTTTACATTTTTTGATTAAAACAGATTGTAATTGATTGTTTACCTCGGGAAACATGGAGCGAAAGCCATCCATAGTCAAGAAAAGTTCATTTATAGTCACTGATGCCTAGCAAAGCCTTATTACTCGGTTTAAATGCCTTTATAATCCCATTATTGAATTTATTTTGAATTTTTTTTACATTTTTTGATTAAAACATATTGTAATTGATTGTTTGCCTCGGGAAACTTGGAGCGAAAGCCACCCATTGTCAAGAAAAGTTCATTTATAGTCACTTATGCCTAGCAAAGCCTTATTACTCGGTTTAAATGCCTTTATAATCCCATTATTGAATTTATTTTGAATTCTTTTTACATTTTTTCATTAAAACAGATTCTAATTGATTGTTTGCCTCTGGAAACTTGGAGCGAAAGCCCTCCATTGTCAAGAAAAGATCATTTATAGTCACTCATGCTGAGAAAAGCCTTATTACTCGGTTTAAATGCTTTTATAATCCCATTATTGAATTTATTTTGAATTGTTTTTACATTTTTTGATTAAAACAGATTGTAATTGATTGTTTGCCTCGGGAAACATGGAGCGAAAGCCATCCATTGTCAAGAAAAGATCATTTATAGTCACTCATTCCTAGAAAAGCCTTATTACTCGGTTTAACTGCCTTTATAATCCCATTATTGATTTTATTTTGAATTTTTTTTACATTTTTTGATTAAAACATATTGTAATTGATTGTTTGCCTCGGGAAACATGGAGCGAAAGCCATCCATTGTCAGGAAAAGATCATTTCTAGTCACTCATTCCTAGAAAAGCCTTATTACTCGGTTTAAATGCCCTTATAATCCCATTATTGAATTTATTTTGAATTGTTTTTACATTTTTTGATTAAAACATATTGTAATTGATTGTTTGCCTCGGGAAACATGAAGCGAAAGCCATCCATTGTCAAGAAAAGATCATTTATAGTCACTCATTCCTAGAAAAGCCTTATTACTCGGTTTAACTGCCTTTATAATCCCATTATTGATTTTATTTTGAATTTTTTTTACATTTTTTGATTAAAACATATTGTAATTGATTGTTTGCCTCGGGAAATATTGAGCGAAAGCCATCCATTGTCAAGAAAAGATCATTTATAGCCACTCATGCCTAGAAAAGCCTTTTTACTCGGTTTAAATGCCTTTATAATCCCATTATTGAATGTATTTTGAATTGTTTTTACATTTTTTGATTAAAACAGATTGTAATTGATTGTTTGCCTCGGGAAACATGGAGCGAAAACCATCCATTGTCAAGAAAAGATCATTTATAGTCACTCATGCCTAGAAAAGCCTTATTACTCGGTTTAAATGCCTTTATAATCCCATTATTGAATTTATATTGAATTGTTTTTACATTTTTTGATTAAAACATATTGTAATTGATTGTTTACCTCGGGAAACATGGAGCGAAAGCCATCCATAGTCAAGAAAAGTTCATTTATAGTCACTTATGCCTAGCAAAGCCTTATTACTCGGTTTAAATGCCTTTATAATCCCATTATTGAATTTATTTTGAATTTTTTTTACATTTTTTGATTAAAACATATTGTAATTGATTGTTTGCCTCGGGAAACTTGGAGCGAAAGCCACCCATTGTCAAGAAAAGTTCATTTATAGTCACTTATGCCTAGCAAAGCCTTATTACTCGGTTTAAATGCCTTTATAATCCCATTATTTAATTTATTTTGAATTCTTTTTACATTTTTTCATTAAAACAGATTCTAATTGATTGTTTGCCTCGGGAAACTTGGAGCGAAAGCCCTCCATTGTCAAGAAAAGATCATTTATAGTCACTCATGCTGAGAAAAGCCTTATTACTCGGTTTAAATGCTTTTATAATCCCATTATTGAATTTATTTTGAATTGTTTTTACATTTTTTGATTAAAACAGATTGTAATTGATTGTTTGCCTCGGGAAACATGGAGCGAAAGCCATCCATTGTCAAGAAAAGATCATTTATAGTCACTCATTCCTAGAAAAGCCTTATTACTCGGTTTAAATGCCTTTATAATCCCATTATTGATTTTATTTTGAATTTTTTTTACATTTTTTGATTAAAACATATTGTAATTGATTGTTTGCCTCGGGAAACATGAAGCGAAAGCCATCCATTGTCAAGAAAAGATCATTTATAGCCACTCATGCCTAGAAAAGCCTTATTACTCGGTTTAAATGCCTTTATAATCCCATTATTGATTCTATTTTGAATTTTTTTTACATTTTTTGATTAAAACATATTGTAATTGATTGTTTGCCTCGGGAAACATGGAGCGAAAGCCATCCATTGTCAAGAAAAGATCATTTATAGCCACTCATGCCTAGAAAAGCCTTATTACTCGGTTTAAATGCCTTTATAATCCCATTATTGAATTTATTTTGAATTTTTTTTACATTTTTTGATTAAAACATATTGTAATTGATTGTTTGCCTCGGGAAACTTGGAGCGAAAACCATCCATTGTCAAGAAAAGATCATTTATAGTCACTCATGCCTAGAAAAGCCTTATTACTCGGTTTAAATGCCTTTATAATCCCATTATTGAATTTATTTTGAATTGTTTTTACATTTTTTGATTAAAACAGATTGTAATTGATTGTTTGCCTCGGGAAATATGGAGCGAAAGCCCTCCATTGTCAAGAAAAGATCATTTATAGTCACTCATGCTGAGAAAAGCCTTATTACTCGGTTTAAATGCTTTTATAATCCCATTATTGAATTTATTTTGAATTGTTTTTACATTTTTTGATTAAAACAGATTGTAATTGATTGTTTGCCTCGGGAAACATGGAGCGAAAGCCATCCATTGTCAAGAAAAGATCATTTATAGTCACTCATTCCTAGAAAAGCCTTATTACTCGGTTTAACTGCCTTTATAATCCCATTATTGAATTTATTTTGAATTTTTTTTACATTTTTTGATTAATACATATTGTAATTGATTGTTTGCCTAGGGAAATATGGAGCGAAAGCCATCCATTGTCAGGAAAAGATCATTTCTAGTCACTCATTCCTAGAAAAGCCTTATTACTCGGTTTAAATGCCCTTATAATCCCATTATTGAATTTATTTTGAATTGTTTTTACATTTTTTGATTAAAACATATTGTAATTGATTGTTTGCCTCGGGAAACATGAAGCGAAAGCCATCCATTGTCAAGAAAAGATCATTTATAGTCACTCATTCCTAGAAAAGCCTTATTACTCGGTTTAACTGCCTTTATAATCCCATTATTGATTTTATTTTGAATTTTTTTTACATTTTTTGATTAAAACATATTGTAATTGATTGTTTGCCTCGGGAAATATTGAGCGAAAACCATCCATTGTCAAGAAAAGATCATTTATAGTCACTCATGCCTAGAAAAGCCTTATTACTCGGTTTAAATGCCTTTATATTCCCATTATTGAATGTATTTTGAATTGTTTTTACATTTTTTGATTAAAACAGATTGTAATTGATTGTTTGCCTCGGGAAACATGGAGCGAAAGCCATCCATTGTCAAGAAAAGATCATTTATAGTCACTCTTGCCTAGAAAAGCCTTATTACTCGGTTTAAATGCCTTTATAATCCCATTATTGAATTTATATTGAATTGTTTTTACATTTTTTGATTAAAACAGATTGTAATTGATTGTTTACCTCGGGAAACATGGAGCGAAAGCCATCCATAGTCAAGAAAAGTTCATTTATAGTCACTTATGCCTAGCAAAGCCTTATTACTCGGTTTAAATGCCTTTATAATCCCATTATTGAATTTATTTTGAATTTTTTTTACATTTTTTGATTAAAACATATTGTAATTGATTGTTTGCCTCGGGAAACTTGGAGCGAAAGCCACCCATTGTCAAGAAAAGTTCATTTATAGTCACTTATGCCTAGCAAAGCCTTATTACTCGGTTTAAATGCCTTTATAATCCCATTATTTAATTTATTTTGAATTCTTTTTACATTTTTTCATTAAAACAGATTCTAATTGATTGTTTGCCTCGGGAAACTTGGAGCGAAAGCCCGCCATTGTCAAGAAAAGATCATTTATAGTCACTCATGCTGAGAAAAGCCTTATTACTCGGTTTAAATGCTTTTATAATCCCATTATTGAATTTATTTTGAATTGTTTTTACATTTTTTGATTAAAACAGATTGTAATTGATTGTTTGCCTCGGGAAACATGGAGCGAAAGCCATCCATTGTCAAGAAAAGATCATTTATAGTCACTCATTCCTAGAAAAGCCTTATTACTCGGTTTAAATGCCCTTATAATCCCATTATTGAATTTATTTTGAATTGTTTTAACATTTTTTGATTAAAACATATTGTAATTGATTGTTTGCCTCGGGAAACATGAAGCGAAAGCCATCCATTGTCAAGAAAAGATCATTTATAGTCACTCATGCCTAGAAAAGCCTTATTACTCGGTTTAAATGCCTTCATAATCCCATTATTGATTTTATTTTGAATTTTTTTTACATTTTTTGATTAAAACAGATTGTAATTGATTGTTTGCCTCGGGAAATATTGAGCGAAAGCCATCCATTGTCAAGAAAAGATCATTTATAGCCACTCATGCCTAGAAAAGCCTTATTACTCGGTTTAAATGCCTTTATAATCCCATTATTGAATGTATTTTGAATTGTTTTTACATTTTTTGATTAAAACAGATTGTAATTGATTGTTTGCCTCGGGAAACATGGAGCGAAAACCATCCATTGTCAAGAAAAGATCATTTATAGTCACTCATGCCTAGAAAAGCCTTATTACTCGGTTTAAATGCCTTTATAATCCCATTATTGAATTTATTTTGAATTGTTTTTACATTTTTTGATTAAAACAGATTGTAATTGATTGTTTGCCTCGGGAAATATGGAGCGAAAGCTATCCATTGTCAAGAAAAGATCATTTATAGCCACTCATGCCTGGAAAAGCCTTATTACTCGGTTTAAATGCCTTTATAATCCCATTATTGAATTTATTTTGAATTTTTTTTACATTTTTTGATTAAAACAGATTGTAATTGATTGTTTACCTCGGGAAACATGGAGCGAAAGCCATCCATAGTCAAGAAAAGTTCATTTATAGTCACTTATGCCTAGCAAAGCCTTATTACTCGGTTTAAATGCCTTTATAATCCCATTATTGAATTTATTTTGAATTTTTTTTACATTTTTTGATTAAAACAGATTGTAATTGATTGTTTGCCTAGGGAAATATGGAGCGAAAGCCATCCATTGTCAAGAAAAGATCATTTATAGCCACTCATGCCTGGAAAAGCCTTATTACTCGGTTTAAATGCCTTTATAATCCCATTATTGATTTTATTTTGAATTTTTTTTACATTTTTTGATTAAAACAGATTGTAATTGATTATTTACCTCGGGAAACATGGAGCGAAAGCCATCCATAGTCAAGAAAAGTTCATTTATAGTCACTTATGCCTAGCAAAACCTTATTACTCGGTTTAAATGCCTTTATAATCCCATTATTGAATTTATTTTGAATTTTTTTTACATTTTTTGATTAAAACATATTGTAATTGATTGTTTGCCTCGGGAAACATGGAGCGAAAACCATCCATTGTCAAGAAAAGATCATTTATAGTCACTCATGCCTAGAAAAGCCTTATTACTCGGTTTAAATGCCTTTATATTCCCATTATTGAATTTATTTTGAATTGTTTTTACATTTTTTGATTAAAACAGATTGTAATTGATTGTTTGCCTCGGGAAATATGGAGCGAAAGCCATCCATTGTCAAGAAAAGATCATTTATAGCCACTCATGCCTGGAAAAGCCTTATTACTCGGTTTAAATGCCTTTATAATCCCATTATTGAATTTATTTTGAATTTTTTTTACATTTTTTGATTAAAACAGATTGTAATTGATTGTTTACCTCGGGAAACATGGAGCGAAAGCCATCCATAGTCAAGAAAAGTTCATTTATAGTCACTTATGCCTAGCAAAGCCTTATTACTCGGTTTAAATGCCTTTATAATCCCATTATTGAATTTATTTTGAATTTTTTTTACATTTTTTCATTAAAACATATTGTAATTGATTGTTTGCCTCGGGAAACTTGGAGCGAAAGCCACCCATTGTCAAGAAAAGTTCATTTATAGTCACTTATGCCTAGCAAAGCCTTATTACTCGGTTTAAATGCCTTTATAATCCCATTATTGAATTTATTTTGAATTCTTTTTACATTTTTTCATTAAAACAGATTCTAATTGACTGTTTGCCTCGGGAAACTTGGAGCGAAAGCCCGCCATTGTAAAGAAAAGATCATTTATAGTCACTCATGCTGAGAAAAGCCTTATTACTCGGTTTAAATGCTTTTATAATCCCATTATTGAATTTATTTTGAATTGTTTTTACATTTTTTGATTAAAACAGATTGTAATTGATTGTTTGCCTCGGGAAACATGGAGCGAAAGCCATCCATTGTCAAGAAAAGATCATTTATAGTCACTCATTTCTAGAAAAGCCTTATTACTCGGTTTAAATGCCTTTATAATCCCATTATTGATTTTATTTTGAATTTTTTTTACATTTTTTGATTAAAACATATTGTAATTGATTGTTTGCCTCGGGAAACATGGAGCGAAAGCCATCCATTGTCAAGAAAAGATCATTTATAGCCACTCATGCCTAGAAAAGCCTTATTACTCGGTTTAAATGCCTTTATAATCCCATTATTGAATTTATTTTGAATTTTTTTTACATTTTTTGATTAAAACAGATTGTAATTGATTGTTTACCTCGGGAAACATGGAGCGAAAGCCATCCATAGTCAAGAAAAGTTCATTTATAGTCACTTATGCCTAGCAAAGCCTTATTACTCGGTTTAGATGCCTTTATAATCCCATTATTGAATTTATTTTGAATTTTTTTTACATTTTTTGATTAAAACATATTGTAATTGATTGTTTGCCTCGGGAAACTTGGAGCGAAAGCCACCCATTGTCAAGAAAAGTTCATTTATAGTCACTTATGCCTAGCAAAGCCTTATTACTCGGTTTAAATGCCTTTATAATCCCATTATTGAATTTATTTTGAATTCTTTTTACATTTTTTCATTAAAACAGATTCTAATTGATTGTTTGCCTCTGGAAACTTGGAGCGAAAGCCCTCCATTGTCAAGAAAAGATCATTTATAGTCACTCATGCTGAGAAAAGCCTTATTACTCGGTTTAAATGCTTTTATAATCCCATTATTGAATTTATTTTGAATTGTTTTTACATTTTTTGATTAAAACAGATTGTAATTGATTGTTTGCCTCGGGAAACATGGAGCGAAAGCCATCCATTGTCAAGAAAAGATCATTTATAGTCACTCATTCCTAGAAAAGCCTTATTACTCGGTTTAACTGCCTTTATAATCCCATTATTGATTTTATTTTGAATTTTTTTTACATTTTTTGATTAAAACATATTGTAATTGATTGTTTGCCTCGGGAAACATGGAGCGAAAGCCATCCATTGTCAGGAAAAGATCATTTCTAGTCACTCATTCCTAGAAAAGCCTTATTACTCGGTTTAAATGCCCTTATAATCCCATTATTGAATTTATTTTGAATTGTTTTTACATTTTTTGATTAAAACATATTGTAATTGATTGTTTGCCTCGGGAAACATGAAGCGAAAGCCATCCATTGTCAAGAAAAGATCATTTATAGTCACTCATTCCTAGAAAAGCCTTATTACTCGGTTTAACTGCCTTTATAATCCCATTATTGATTTTATTTTGAATTTTTTTTACATTTTTTGATTAAAACATATTGTAATTGATTGTTTGCCTCGGGAAATATTGAGCGAAAGCCATCCATTGTCAAGAAAAGATCATTTATAGCCACTCATGCCTAGAAAAGCCTTTTTACTCGGTTTAAATGCCTTTATAATCCCATTATTGAATGTATTTTGAATTGTTTTTACATTTTTTGATTAAAACAGATTGTAATTGATTGTTTGCCTCGGGAAACATGGAGCGAAAACCATCCATTGTCAAGAAAAGATCATTTATAGTCACTCATGCCTAGAAAAGCCTTATTACTCGGTTTAAATGCCTTTATAATCCCATTATTGAATTTATATTGAATTGTTTTTACATTTTTTGATTAAAACAGATTGTAATTGATTGTTTGCCTCGGGAAATATGGAGCGAAAGCCATCCATTGTCAAGAAAAGATCATTTATAGCCACTCATTCCTGGAAAACCCTTATTACTCGGTTTAAATGCCTTTATAATCCCATTATTGAATTTATTTTGAATTCTTTTTACATTTTTTCATTAAAACATATGGTAATTGATTGTTTGCCTCGGGAAACTTGGAGCGAAAGCCACCCATTGTCAAGAAAAGTTCATTTATAGTCACTTATGCCTAGCAAAGCCTTATTACTCGGTTTAAATGCCTTTATAATCCCATTATTGAATTTATTTTGAATTCTTTTTACATTTTTTCATTAAAACAGATTCTAATTGATTGTTTGCCTCGGGAAACTTGGAGCGAAAGCCCTCCATTGTAAAGAAAAGATCATTTATAGTCACTCATGCTGAGAAAAGCCTTATTACTCGGTTTAAATGCTTTTATAATCCCATTATTGAATTTATTTTGAATTGTTTTTACATTTTTTGATTAAAACAGATTGTAATTGATTGTTTGCCTCGGGAAACATGGAGCGAAAGCCATCCATTGTCAGGAAAAGATCATTTATAGTCACTCATTTCTAGAAAAGCCTTATTACTCGGTTTAAATGCCTTTATAATCCCATTATTGATTTTATTTTGAATTTTTTTTACATTTTTTGATTAAAACATATTGTAATTGATTGTTTGCCTCGGGAAACATGGAGCGAAAGCCATCCATTGTCAAGAAAAGATCATTTATAGCCACTCATGCCTAGAAAAGCCTTATTACTCGGTTTAAATGCCTTTATAATCCCATTATTGAATTTATTTTGATTTTTTTTTACATTTTTTGATTAAAACAGATTGTAATTGATTGTTTACCTCGGGAAACATGGAGCGAAAGCCATCCATAGTCAAGAAAAGTTCATTTATAGTCACTTATGCCTAGCAAAGCCTTATTACTCGGTTTAAATGCTTTTATAATCCCATTGTTGAATTTATTTTGAATTGTTTTTACATTTTTTGATTAAAACAGATTGTAATTGATTGTTTGCCTCGGGAAACATGGAGCGAAAGCCATCCATTGTCAAGAAAAGATCATTTATAGTCACTCATTCCTAGAAAAGCCTTATTACTCGGTTTAACTGCCTTTATAATCCCATTATTGATTTTATTTTGAATTTTTTTTACATTTTTTGATTAAAACATATTGTAATTGATTGTTTGCCTCGGGAAACATGGAGCGAAAGCCATCCATTGTCAGGAAAAGATCATTTCTAGTCACTCATTCCTAGAAAAGCCTTATTACTCGGTTTAAATGCCTTTATAATCCCATTATTGAATTGATTCTGAATTTTTTTTACATTTTTTGATTAAAACATATTGTAATTGATTGTTTGCCTCGGGAAACATGAAGCGAAAGCCATCCATTGTCAAGAAAAGATCATTTATAGTCACTCATTCCTAGAAAAGCCTTATTACTCGGTTTAACTGCCTTTATAATCCCATTATTGAATTTATTTTGAATTGTTTTTACATTTTTTGATTAAAACAGATTGTAATTGATTGTTTGCCTCGGGAAACATGGAGTGAAAGCCATCCATTGTCAAGAAAAGATCATTTATAGTCACTCATTTCTAGAAAAGCCTTATTACTCGGTTTAAATGCCTTTATAATCCCATTATTGAATTTATTTTGAATTTTTTTTACATTTTTTGATTAAAACAGATTGTAATTGATTGTTTACCTCGGGAAACATGGAGCGAAAGCCATCCATAGTCAAGAAAAGTTCATTTATAGTCACTTATGCCTAGCAAAGCCTTATTACTCGGTTTAAATGCCTTTATAATCCCATTATTGAATTTATTTTGAATTTTTTTTACATTTTTTGATTAAAACATATTGTAATTGATTGTTTGCCTCGGGAAACTTGGAGCGAAAGCCACCCATTGTCAAGAAAAGTTCATTTATAGTCACTTATGCCTAGCAAAGCCTTATTACTCGGTTTAAATGCCTTTATAATCCCATTATTGAATTTATTTTGAATTCTTTTTACATTTTTTCATTAAAACAGATTCTAATTGATTGTTTGCCTCTGGAAACTTGGAGCGAAAGCCCTCCATTGTCAAGAAAAGATCATTTATAGTCACTCATGCTGAGAAAAGCCTTATTACTCGGTTTAAATGCTTTTATAATCCCATTATTGAATTTATTTTGAATTGTTTTTACATTTTTTGATTAAAACAGATTGTAATTGATTGTTTGCCTCGGGAAACATGGAGCGAAAGCCATCCATTGTCAAGAAAAGATCATTTATAGTCACTCATTCCTAGAAAAGCCTTATTACTCGGTTTAACTGCCTTTATAATCCCATTATTGATTTTATTTTGAATTTTTTTTACATTTTTTGATTAAAACATATTGTAATTGATTGTTTGCCTCGGGAAACATGGAGCGAAAGCCATCCATTGTCAGGAAAAGATCATTTCTAGTCACTCATTCCTAGAAAAGCCTTATTACTCGGTTTAAATGCCCTTATAATCCCATTATTGAATTTATTTTGAATTGTTTTTACATTTTTTGATTAAAACATATTGTAATTGATTGTTTGCCTCGGGAAACATGAAGCGAAAGCCATCCATTGTCAAGAAAAGATCATTTATAGTCACTCATTCCTAGAAAAGCCTTATTACTCGGTTTAACTGCCTTTATAATCCCATTATTGATTTTATTTTGAATTTTTTTTA
This sequence comes from Theobroma cacao, assembly GCF_053813885.1. NCBI lineage: Eukaryota > Viridiplantae > Streptophyta > Magnoliopsida > Malvales > Malvaceae > Theobroma > Theobroma cacao. The sequence continues at coordinate 25,427,102 of NC_142645.1, read as the reverse complement.
CATTTTTTGATTAAAACATATTGTAATTGATTGTTTGCCTCGGGAAATATTGAGCGAAAGCCATCCATTGTCAAGAAAAGATCATTTATAGCCACTCATGCCTAGAAAAGCCTTTTTACTCGGTTTAAATGCCTTTATAATCCCATTATTGAATGTATTTTGAATTGTTTTTACATTTTTTGATTAAAACAGATTGTAATTGATTGTTTGCCTCGGGAAACATGGAGCGAAAACCATCCATTGTCAAGAAAAGATCATTTATAGTCACTCATGCCTAGAAAAGCCTTATTACTCGGTTTAAATGCCTTTATAATCCCATTATTGAATTTATATTGAATTGTTTTTACATTTTTTGATTAAAACAGATTGTAATTGATTGTTTGCCTCGGGAAATATGGAGCGAAAGCCATCCATTGTCAAGAAAAGATCATTTATAGCCACTCATTCCTGGAAAACCCTTATTACTCGGTTTAAATGCCTTTATAATCCCATTATTGAATTTATTTTGAATTCTTTTTACATTTTTTCATTAAAACATATGGTAATTGATTGTTTGCCTCGGGAAACTTGGAGCGAAAGCCACCCATTGTCAAGAAAAGTTCATTTATAGTCACTCATTTCTAGAAAAGCCTTATTACTCGGTTTAAATGCCTTTATAATCCCATTATTGAATTTATTTTGAATTTTTTTTACATTTTTTGATTAAAACAGATTGTAATTGATTGTTTACCTCGGGAAACATGGAGCGAAAGCCATCCATAGTCAAGAAAAGTTCATTTATAGTCACTTATGCCTAGCAAAGCCTTATTACTCGGTTTAAATGCCTTTATAATCCCATTATTGAATTTATTTTGAATTTTTTTTACATTTTTTGATTAAAACATATTGTAATTGATTGTTTGCCTCGGGAAACTTGGAGCGAAAGCCACCCATTGTCAAGAAAAGTTCATTTATAGTCACTTATGCCTAGCAAAGCCTTATTACTCGGTTTAAATGCCTTTATAATCCCATTATTGAATTTATTTTGAATTCTTTTTACATTTTTTCATTAAAACAGATTCTAATTGATTGTTTGCCTCTGGAAACTTGGAGCGAAAGCCCTCCATTGTCAAGAAAAGATCATTTATAGTCACTCATGCTGAGAAAAGCCTTATTACTCGGTTTAAATGCTTTTATAATCCCATTATTGAATTTATTTTGAATTGTTTTTACATTTTTTGATTAAAACAGATTGTAATTGATTGTTTGCCTCGGGAAACATGGAGCGAAAGCCATCCATTGTCAAGAAAAGATCATTTATAGTCACTCATTCCTAGAAAAGCCTTATTACTCGGTTTAACTGCCTTTATAATCCCATTATTGATTTTATTTTGAATTTTTTTTACATTTTTTGATTAAAACATATTGTAATTGATTGTTTGCCTCGGGAAACATGGAGCGAAAGCCATCCATTGTCAGGAAAAGATCATTTCTAGTCACTCATTCCTAGAAAAGCCTTATTACTCGGTTTAAATGCCCTTATAATCCCATTATTGAATTTATTTTGAATTGTTTTTACATTTTTTGATTAAAACATATTGTAATTGATTGTTTGCCTCGGGAAACATGAAGCGAAAGCCATCCATTGTCAAGAAAAGATCATTTATAGTCACTCATTCCTAGAAAAGCCTTATTACTCGGTTTAACTGCCTTTATAATCCCATTATTGATTTTATTTTGAATTTTTTTTACATTTTTTGATTAAAACATATTGTAATTGATTGTTTGCCTCGGGAAATATTGAGCGAAAGCCATCCATTGTCAAGAAAAGATCATTTATAGCCACTCATGCCTAGAAAAGCCTTTTTACTCGGTTTAAATGCCTTTATAATCCCATTATTGAATGTATTTTGAATTGTTTTTACATTTTTTGATTAAAACAGATTGTAATTGATTGTTTGCCTCGGGAAACATGGAGCGAAAACCATCCATTGTCAAGAAAAGATCATTTATAGTCACTCATGCCTAGAAAAGCCTTATTACTCGGTTTAAATGCCTTTATAATCCCATTATTGAATTTATATTGAATTGTTTTTACATTTTTTGATTAAAACAGATTGTAATTGATTGTTTGCCTCGGGAAATATGGAGCGAAAGCCATCCATTGTCAAGAAAAGATCATTTATAGCCACTCATTCCTGGAAAACCCTTATTACTCGGTTTAAATGCCTTTATAATCCCATTATTGAATTTATTTTGAATTCTTTTTACATTTTTTCATTAAAACATATGGTAATTGATTGTTTGCCTCGGGAAACTTGGAGCGAAAGCCACCCATTGTCAAGAAAAGTTCATTTATAGTCACTTATGCCTAGCAAAGCCTTATTACTCGGTTTAAATGCCTTTATAATCCCATTATTGAATTTATTTTGAATTCTTTTTACATTTTTTCATTAAAACAGATTCTAATTGATTGTTTGCCTCGGGAAACTTGGAGCGAAAGCCCTCCATTGTAAAGAAAAGATCATTTATAGTCACTCATGCTGAGAAAAGCCTTATTACTCGGTTTAAATGCTTTTATAATCCCATTATTGAATTTATTTTGAATTGTTTTTACATTTTTTGATTAAAACAGATTGTAATTGATTGTTTGCCTCGGGAAACATGGAGCGAAAGCCATCCATTGTCAGGAAAAGATCATTTATAGTCACTCATTTCTAGAAAAGCCTTATTACTCGGTTTAAATGCCTTTATAATCCCATTATTGATTTTATTTTGAATTTTTTTTACATTTTTTGATTAAAACATATTGTAATTGATTGTTTGCCTCGGGAAACATGGAGCGAAAGCCATCCATTGTCAAGAAAAGATCATTTATAGCCACTCATGCCTAGAAAAGCCTTATTACTCGGTTTAAATGCCTTTATAATCCCATTATTGAATTTATTTTGATTTTTTTTTACATTTTTTGATTAAAACAGATTGTAATTGATTGTTTACCTCGGGAAACATGGAGCGAAAGCCATCCATAGTCAAGAAAAGTTCATTTATAGTCACTTATGCCTAGCAAAGCCTTATTACTCGGTTTAAATGCTTTTATAATCCCATTGTTGAATTTATTTTGAATTGTTTTTACATTTTTTGATTAAAACAGATTGTAATTGATTGTTTGCCTCGGGAAACATGGAGCGAAAGCCATCCATTGTCAAGAAAAGATCATTTATAGTCACTCATTCCTAGAAAAGCCTTATTACTCGGTTTAACTGCCTTTATAATCCCATTATTGATTTTATTTTGAATTTTTTTTACATTTTTTGATTAAAACATATTGTAATTGATTGTTTGCCTCGGGAAACATGGAGCGAAAGCCATCCATTGTCAGGAAAAGATCATTTCTAGTCACTCATTCCTAGAAAAGCCTTATTACTCGGTTTAAATGCCTTTATAATCCCATTATTGAATTGATTCTGAATTTTTTTTACATTTTTTGATTAAAACATATTGTAATTGATTGTTTGCCTCGGGAAACATGAAGCGAAAGCCATCCATTGTCAAGAAAAGATCATTTATAGTCACTCATTCCTAGAAAAGCCTTATTACTCGGTTTAACTGCCTTTATAATCCCATTATTGATTTTATTTTGAATTTTTTTTACATTTTTTGATTAAAACATATTGTAATTGATTGTTTGCCTCGGGAAATATTGAGCGAAAGCCATCCATTGTCAAGAAAAGATCATTTATAGCCACTCATGCCTAGAAAAGCCTTTTTACTCGGTTTAAATGCCTTTATAATCCCATTATTGAATGTATTTTGAATTGTTTTTACATTTTTTGATTAAAACAGATTGTAATTGATTGTTTGCCTCGGGAAACATGGAGCGAAAACCATCCATTGTCAAGAAAAGATCATTTATAGTCACTCATGCCTAGAAAAGCCTTATTACTCGGTTTAAATGCCTTTATAATCCCATTATTGAATTTATTTTGAATTGTTTTTACATTTTTTGATTAAAACAGATTGTAATTGATTGTTTGCCTCGGGAAATATGGAGCGAAAGCCATCCATTGTCAAGAAAAGATCATTTATAGCCACTCATTCCTGGAAAAGCCTTATTACTCGGTTTAAATGCCTTTATAATCCCATTATTGAATTTATTTTGAATTGTTTTTACATTTTTTTATTAAAACAGATTGTAATTGATTGTTTGCCTCGAGAAACATGGAGCGAAAACCATCCATTGTCAAGAAAAGATCATTTATAGTCACTCTTGCCTAGAAAAGCCTTATTACTCGGTTTAAATGCCCTTATAATCCCATTATTGAATTTATTTTGAATTGTTTTTACATTTTTTGATTAAAACATATTGTAATCGATTGTTTGCCTCGGGAAACATGAAGCGAAAGCCATCCATTGTCAAGAAAAGATCATTTATAGTCACTCATTCCTAGAAAAGCCTTATTACTCGGTTTAAATGCCTTTATAATCCCATTATTGATTTTATTTTGAATTTTTTTTACATTTTTTGATTAAAACATATTGTAATTGATTGTTTGCCTCGGGAAATATTGAGCGAAAGCCATCCATTGTCAAGAAAAGATCATTTATAGCCACTCATGCCTAGAAAAGCCTTATTACTCGGTTTAAATGCCTTTATAATCCCATTATTGAATTTATTTTGAATTGTTTTTACATTTTTTGATTAAAACAGATTGTAATTGATTGTTTACCTCGGGAAACATGGAGCGAAAGCCATCCATAGTCAAGAAAAGTTCATTTATAGTCACTTATGCCTAGCAAAGCCTTATTACTCGGTTTAAATGCCTTTATAATCCCATTATTGAATTTATTTTGAATTTTTTTTACATTTTTTGATTAAAACATATTGTAATTGATTGTTTGCCTCGGGAAACTTGGAGCGAAAGCCACCCATTGTCAAGAAAAGTTCATTTATAGTCACTTATGCCTAGCAAAGCCTTATTACTAGGTTTAAATGCCTTTATAATCCCATTATTGAATTTATTTTGAATTCTTTTTACATTTTTTCATTAAAACAGATTCTAATTGATTGTTTGCCTCGGGAAACTTGGAGCGAAAGCCCTCCATTGTAAAGAAAAGATCATTTATAGTCACTCATGCTGAGAAAAGCCTTATTACTCGGTTTAAATGCTTTTATAATCCCATTATTGAATTTATTTTGAATTGTTTTTACATTTTTTGATTAAAACAGATTGTAATTGATTGTTTGCCTCGGGAAACATGGAGCGAAAGCCATCCATTGTCAAGAAAAGATCATTTATAGTCACTCATTTCTAGAAAAGCCTTATTACTCGGTTTAAATGCCTTTATAATCCCATTATTGATTTTATTTTGAATTTTTTTTACATTTTTTGATTAAAACATATTGTAATTGATTGTTTGCCTCGGGAAACATGGAGCGAAAGCCATCCATTGTCAAGAAAAGATCATTTATAGCCACTCATGCCTAGAAAAGCCTTATTACTCGGTTTAAATGCCTTTATAATCCCATTATTGAATTTATTTTGATTTTTTTTTACATTTTTTGATTAAAACAGATTGTAATTGATTGTTTACCTCGGGAAACATGGAGCGAAAGCCATCCATAGTCAAGAAAAGTTCATTTATAGTCACTTATGCCTAGCAAAGCCATATTACTCGGTTTAAATGCTTTTATAATCCCATTATTGAATTTATTTTGAATTGTTTTTACATTTTTTGATTAAAACAGATTGTAATTGATTGTTTGCCTCGGGAAACATGGAGCGAAAGCCATCCATTGTCAAGAAAAGATCATTTATAGTCACTCATTCCTAGAAAAGCCTTATTACTCGGTTTAACTGCCTTTATAATCCCATTATTGATTTTATTTTGAATTTTTTTTACATTTTTTGATTAAAACATATTGTAATTGATTGTTTGCCTCGGGAAACATGGAGCGAAAACCATCCATTGTCAGGAAAAGATCATTTCTAGTCACTCATTCCTAGAAAAGCCTTATTACTCAGTTTAAATGCCTTTATAATCCCATTATTGAATTGATTTTGAATTTTTTTTACATTTTTTGATTAAAACATATTGTAATTGATTGTTTGCCTCGGGAAACATGAAGCGAAAGCCATCCATTGTCAAGAAAAGATCATTTATAGTCACTCATTCCTAGAAAAGCCTTATTACTCGGTTTAACTGCCTTTATAATCCCATTATTGATTTTATTTTGAATTTTTTTTACATTTTTTGATTAAAACATATTGTAATTGATTGTTTGCCTCGGGAAATATTGAGCGAAAGCCATCCATTGTCAAGAAAAGATCATTTATAGCCACTCATGCCTAGAAAAGCCTTTTTACTCGGTTTAAATGCCTTTATAATCCCATTATTGAATGTATTTTGAATTGTTTTTACATTTTTTGATTAAAACAGATTGTAATTGATTGTTTGCCTCGGGAAACATGGAGCGAAAACCATCCATTGTCAAGAAAAGATCATTTATAGTCACTCATGCCTAGAAAAGCCTTATTACTCGGTTTAAATGCCTTTATAATCCCATTATTGAATTTATTTTGAATTGTTTTTACATTTTTTGATTAAAACAGATTGTAATTGATTGTTTGCCTCGGGAAATATGGAGCGAAAGCCATCCATTGTCAAGAAAAGATCATTTATAGCCACTCATTCCTGGAAAAGCCTTATTACTCGATTTAAATGCCTTTATAATCCCATTATTGAATTTATTTTGAATTGTTTTTACATTTTTTGATTAAAACAGATTGTAATTGATTGTTTGCCTCGAGAAACATGGAGCGAAAACCATCCATTGTCAAGAAAAGATCATTTATAGTCACTCTTGCCTAGAAAAGCCTTATTACTCGGTTTAAATGCCCTTATAATCCCATTATTGAATTTATTTTGAATTGTTTTTACATTTTTTGATTAAAACATATTGTAATCGATTGTTTGCCTCGGGAAACATGAAGCGAAAGCCATCCATTGTCAAGAAAAGATCATTTATAGTCACTCATTCCTAGAAAAGCCTTATTACTCGGTTTAAATGCCTTTATAATCCCATTATTGAATTTATTTTGAATTTTTTTTACATTTTTTGATTAAAACATATTGTAATTGATTGTTTGCCTCGGGAAATATTGAGCGAAAGCCATCCATTGTCAAGAAAAGATCATTTATAGCCACTCATGCCTAGAAAAGCCTTATTACTCGGTTTAAATGCCTTTATAATCCCATTATTGAATGTATTTTGAATTGTTTTTACATTTTTTGATTAAACCAGATTGTAATTGATTGTTTGCCTCGGGAAACATGGAGCGAAAACCATCCATTGTCAAGAAAAGATCATTTATAGTCACTCATGCCTAGAAAAGCCTTATTACTCGGTTTAAATGCCTTTATAATCCCATTATTGAATTTATTTTGAATTGTTTTTACATTTTTTGATTAAAACAGATTGTAATTGATTGTTTGCCTCGGGAAATATGGAGCGAAAGCCATCCATTGTCAAGAAAAGATCATTTATAGCCACTCATGCCTGGAAAAGCCTTATTACTCGGTTTAAATGCCTTTATAATCCCATTATTGAATTTTTTTTGAATTTTTTTTACATTTTTTGATTAAAACAGATTGTAATTGATTGTTTACCTCGGGAAACATGGAGCGAAAGCCATCCATAGTCAAGAAAAGTTCATTTATAGTCACTTATGCCTAGCAAAGCCTTATTACTCGGTTTAAATGCCTTTATAATCCCATTATTGAATTTATTTTGAATTTTTTTTACATTTTTTGATTAAAACATATTGTAATTGATTGTTTGCCTCGGGAAACTTGGAGCGAAAGCCACCCATTGTCAAGAAAAGTTCATTTATAGTCACTTATGCCTAGCAAAGCCTTATTACTCGGTTTAAATGCCTTTATAATCCCATTATTGAATTTATTTTGAATTCTTTTTACATTTTCTCATTAAAACAGATTCTAATTGATTGTTTGCCTCGGGAAACTTGGAGCGAAAGCCCTCCATTGTCAAGAAAAGATCATTTATAGTCACTCATGCTGAGAAAAGCCTTAGTACTCGGTTTAAATGCTTTTATAATCCCATTATTGAATTTATTTTGAATTGTTTTTACATTTTTTGATTAAAACAGATTGTAATTGATTGTTTGCCTCGGGAAACATGGAGCGAAAGCCATCCATTGTCAAGAAAAGATCATTTATAGTCACTCATTTCTAGAAAAGCCTTATTACTCGGTTTAAATGCCTTTATAATCCCATTATTGATTTTATTTTGAATTTTTTTTACATTTTTTGATTAAAACATATTGTAATTGATTGTTTGCCTCGGGAAACATGGAGCGAAAGCCATCCATTGTCAAGAAAAGATCATTTATAGCCACTCATGCCTAGAAAAGCCTTATTACTCGGTTTAAATGCCTTTATAATCCCATTATTGAATTTATTTTAAATTTTTTTTACATTTTTTGATTAAAACAGATTGTAATTGATTGTTTACCTCGGGAAACATGGAGCGAAAGCCATCCATAGTCAAGAAAAGTTCATTTATAGTCACTTATGCCTAGCAAAGCCTTATTACTCGGTTTAAATGCCTTTATAATCCCATTATTGAATTTATTTTGAATTTTTTTTACATTTTTTGATTAAAACATATTGTAATTGATTGTTTGCCTCGGGAAACTTGGAGCGAAAGCCACCCATTGTCAAGAAAAGTTCATTTATAGTCACTTATGTCTAGCAAAGCCTTATTACTCGGTTTAAATGCCTTTATAATCCCATTATTGAATTTATTTTGAATTCTTTTTACATTTTTTGATTAAAACATATTGTAATTGATTGTTTGCCTCGGGAAACTTGGAGCGAAAGCCACCCATTGTCAAGAAAAGTTCATTTATAGTCACTTATGCCTAGCAAAGCCTTATTACTCGGTTTAAATGCCTTTATAATCCCATTATTGAATTTATTTTGAATTCTTTTTACATTTTTTCATTAAAACAGATTCTAATTGATTGTTTGCCTCGGGAAACTTGGAGCGAAAGCCCTCCATTGTCAAGAAAAGATCATTTATAGTCACTCATGCTGAGAAAAGCCTTATTACTCGGTTTAAATGCTTTTATAATCCCATTATTGAATTTATTTTGAATTGTTTTTACATTTTTTGATTAAAACAGATTGTAATTGCTTGTTTGCCTCGGGAAACATGGAGCGAAAGCCATCCATTGTCAAGAAAAGATCATTTATAGTCACTCATTTCTAGAAAAGCCTTATTACTCGGTTTAAATGCCTTTATAATCCCATTATTGATTTTATTTTGAATTTTTTTTACATTTTTTGATTAAAACATATTGTAATTGATTGTTTGCCTCGGGAAACATGGAGCGAAAGCCATCCATTGTCAAGAAAAGATCATTTATAGCCACTCATGCCTAGAAAAGCCTTATTACTCGGTTTAAATGCCTTTATAATCCCATTATTGAATTTATTTTGAATTTTTTTTACATTTTTGATTAAAACAGATTGTAATTGATTGTTTACCTCGGGAAACATGGAGCGAAAGCCATCCATAGTCAAGAAAAGTTCATTTATAGTCACTTATGCCTAGCAAAGCCTTATTACTCGGTTTAAATGCCTTTATAATCCCATTATTGAATTTATTTTGAATTTTTTTTACATTTTTTGATTAAAACAGATTGTAATTGATTGTTTACCTCGGGAAACATGGAGCGAAAGCCATCCATAGTAAAGAAAAGTTCATTTATAGTCACTTATGCCTAGCAAAGCCTTATTACTCGGTTTAAATGCCTTTATAATCCCATTATTGAATTTATTTTGAATTTTTTTTACATTTTTTGATTAAAACATATTGTAATTGATTGTTTGCCTCGGGAAACTTGGAGCGAAAGCCACCCATTGTCAAGAAAAGTTCATTTATAGTCACTTATGCCTAGCAAAGCCTTATTACTCGGTTTAAATGCCTTTATAATCCCATTATTGAATTTATTTTGAATTCTTTTTACATTTTCTCATTAAAACAGATTCTAATTGATTGTTTGCCTCGGGAAACTTGGAGCGAAAGCCCTCCATTGTCAAGAAAAGATCATTTATAGTCACTCATGCTGAGAAAAGCCTTAGTACTCGGTTTAAATGCTTTTATAATCCCATTATTCAATTTATTTTGAATTGTTTTTACATTTTTTGATTAAAACAGATTGTAATTGATTGTTTGCCTCGGGAAACATGGAGCGAAAGCCATCCATTGTCAAGAAAAGATCATTTATAGTCACTCATTTCTAGAAAAGCCTTATTACTCGGTTTAAATGCCTTTATAATCCCATTATTGATTTTATTTTGAATTTTTTTTACATTTTTTGATTAAAACATATTGTAATTGATTGTTTGCCTCGGGAAACATGGAGCGAAAGCCATCCATTGTCAAGAAAAGATCATTTATAGCCACTCATGCCTAGAAAAGCCTTATTACTCGGTTTAAATGCCTTTATAATCCCATTATTGAATTTATTTTAAATTTTTTTTACATTTTTTGATTAAAACAGATTGTAATTGATTGTTTACCTCGGGAAACATGGAGCGAAAGCCATCCATAGTCAAGAAAAGTTCATTTATAGTCACTTATGCCTAGCAAAGCCTTATTACTCGGTTTAAATGCCTTTATAATCCCATTATTGAATTTATTTTGAATTTTTTTTACATTTTTTGATTAAAACATATTGTAATTGATTGTTTGCCTCGGGAAACTTGGAGCGAATGCCACCCATTGTCAAGAAAAGTTCATTTATAGTCACTTATGTCTAGCAAAGCCTTATTACTCGGTTTAAATGCCTTTATAATCCCATTATTGAATTTATTTTGAATTCTTTTTACATTTTTTGATTAAAACATATTGTAATTGATTGTTTGCCTCGGGAAACTTGGAGCGAAAGCCACCCATTGTCAAGAAAAGTTCATTTATAGTCACTTATGCCTAGCAAAGCCTTATTACTCGGTTTAAATGCCTTTATAATCCCATTATTGAATTTATTTTGAATTGTTTTTACATTTTTTCATTAAAACAGATTCTAATTGATTGTTTGCCTCGGGAAACTTGGAGCGAAAGCCCTCCATTGTCAAGAAAAGATCATTTATAGTCACTCATGCTGAGAAAAGCCTTATTACTCGGTTTAAATGCTTTTATAATCCCATTATTGAATTTATTTTGAATTGTTTTTACATTTTTTGATTAAAACAGATTGTAATTGATTGTTTGCCTCGGGAAACATGGAGCGAAAGCCATCCATTGTCAAGAAAAGATCATTTATAGTCACTCATTTCTAGAAAAGCCTTATTACTCGGTTTAAATGCCTTTATAATCCCATTATTGATTTTATTTTGAATTTTTTTTACATTTTTTGATTAAAACATATTGTAATTGATTGTTTGCCTCGGGAAACATGGAGCGAAAGCCATCCATTGTCAAGAAAAGATCATTTATAGCCACTCATGCCTAGAAAAGCCTTATTACTCGGTTTAAATGCCTTTATAATCCCATTATTGAATTTATTTTGAATTTTTTTTACATTTTTGATTAAAACAGATTGTAATTGATTGTTTACCTCGGGAAACATGGAGCGAAAGCCATCCATAGTCAAGAAAAGTTCATTTATAGTCACTTATGCCTAGCAAAGCCTTATTACTCGGTTTAAATGCCTTTATAATCCCATTATTGAATTTATTTTGAATTTTTTTTACATTTTTTGATTAAAACATATTGTAATTGATTGTTTGCCTCGGGAAACTTGGAGCGAAAGCCACCCATTGTCAAGAAAAGTTCATTTATAGTCACTTATGCCTAGCAAAGCCTTATTACTCGGTTTAAATGCCTTTATAATCCCATTATTGAATTTATTTTGAATTCTTTTTACATTTTCTCATTAAAACAGATTCTAATTGATTGTTTGCCTCGGGAAACTTGGAGCGAAAGCCCTCCATTGTCAAGAAAAGATCATTTATAGTCACTCATGCTGAGAAAAGCCTTAGTACTCGGTTTAAATGCTTTTATAATCCCATTATTCAATTTATTTTGAATTGTTTTTACATTTTTTGATTAAAACAGATTGTAATTGATTGTTTGCCTCGGGAAACATGGAGCGAAAGCCATCCATTGTCAAGAAAAGATCATTTATAGTCACTCATTTCTAGAAAAGCCTTATTACTCGGTTTAAATGCCTTTATAATCCCATTATTGATTTTATTTTGAATTTTTTTTACATTTTTTGATTAAAACATATTGTAATTGATTGTTTGCCTCGGGAAACATGGAGCGAAAGCCATCCATTGTCAAGAAAAGATCATTTATAGCCACTCATGCCTAGAAAAGCCTTATTACTCGGTTTAAATGCCTTTATAATCCCATTATTGAATTTATTTTGAATTTTTTTTACATTTTTTGATTAAAACAGATTGTAATTGATTGTTTACCTCGGGAAACATGGAGCGAAAGCCATCCATAGTCAAGAAAAGTTCATTTATAGTCACTTATGCCTAGCAAAGCCTTATTACTCGGTTTAAATGCCTTTATAATCCCATTATTGAATTTATTTTGAATTTTTTTTACATTTTTTGATTAAAACATATTGTAATTGATTGTTTGCCTCGGGAAACTTGGAGCGAAAGCCACCCATTGTCAAGAAAAGTTCATTTATAGTCACTTATGTCTAGCAAAGCCTTATTACTCGGTTTAAATGCCTTTATAATCCCATTATTGAATTTATTTTGAATTCTTTTTACATTTTTTCATTAAAACAGATTCTAATTGATTGTTTGCCTCGGGAAACTTGGAGCGAAAGCCCTCCATTGTCAAGAAAAGATCATTTATAGTCACTCATGCTGAGAAAAGCCTTATTACTCGGTTTAAATGCTTTTATAATCCCATTATTGAATTTATTTTGAATTGTTTTTACATTTTTTGATTAAAACAGATTGTAATTGATTGTTTGCCTCGAGAAACATGGAGCGAAAGCCACCCATTGTCAAGAAAAGTTTATTTATAGTCACTTATGCCTAGCAAAGCCTTATTACTCGGTTTAAATGCCTTTATAATCCCATTATTGAATTTATTTTGAATTGTTTTTACATTTTTTGATTAAAACAGATTGTAATTGATTGTTTGCCTCGGGAAACATGGAGCGAAAGCCATCCATTGTCAAGAAAAGATCATTTATAGTCACTCATTTCTAGAAAAGCCTTATTACTCGGTTTAAATGCCTTTATAATCCCATTATTGATTTTATTTTGAATTTTTTTTACATTTTTTGATTAAAACATATTGTAATTGATTGTTTGCCTCGGGAAACATGGAGCGAAAGCCATCCATTGTCAAGAAAAGATCATTTATAGCCACTCATGCCTAGAAAAGCCTTATTACTCGGTTTAAATGCCTTTATAATCCCATTATTGAATTTATTTTGAATTTTTTTTACATTTTTTGATTAAAACAGATTGTAATTGATTGTTTACCTCGGGAAACATGGAGCGAAAGCCATCCATAGTCAAGAAAAGTTCATTTATAGTCACTTATGCCTAGCAAAGCCTTATTACTCGGTTTAAATGCCTTTATAATCCCATTATTGAATTTATTTTGAATTTTTTTTACATTTTTTGATTAAAACATATTGTAATTGATTGTTTGCCTCGGGAAACTTGGAGCGAAAGCCACCCATTGTCAAGAAAAGTTCATTTATAGTCACTTATGTCTAGCAAAGCCTTATTACTCGGTTTAAATGCCTTTATAATCCCATTATTGAATTTATTTTGAATTGTTTTTACATTTTTTCATTAAAACAGATTCTAATTGATTGTTTGCCTCGGGAAACTTGGAGCGAAAGCCCTCCATTGTCAAGAAAAGATCATTTATAGTCACTCATGCTGAGAAAAGCCTTATTACTCGGTTTAAATGCTTTTATAATCCCATTATTGAATTTATTTTGAATTGTTTTTACATTTTTTGATTAAAACAGATTGTAATTGATTGTTTGCCTCGAGAAACATGGAGCGAAAGCCACCCATTGTCAAGAAAAGTTCATTTATAGTCACTTATGCCTAGCAAAGCCTTATTACTCGGTTTAAATGCCTTTATAATCCCATTATTGAATTTATTTTGAATTGTTTTTACATTTTTTGATTAAAACAGATTGTAATTGATTGTTTGCCTCGGGAAACATGGAGCGAAAGCCATCCATTGTCAAGAAAAGATCATTTATAGTCACTCATTTCTAGAAAAGCCTTATTACTCGGTTTAAATGCCTTTATAATCCCATTATTGATTTTATTTTGAATTTTTTTTACATTTTTTGATTAAAACATATTGTAATTGATTGTTTGCCTCGGGAAACATGGAGCGAAAGCCATCCATTGTCAAGAAAAGATCATTTATAGCCACTCATGCCTAGAAAAGCCTTATTACTCGGTTTAAATGCCTTTATAATCCCATTATTGAATTTATTTTGAATTTTTTTTACATTTTTTGATTAAAACAGATTGTAATTGATTGTTTACCTCGGGAAACATGGAGCGAAAGCCATCCATAGTCAAGAAAAGTTCATTTATAGTCACTTATGCCTAGCAAAGCCTTATTACTCGGTTTAAATGCCTTTATAATCCCATTATTGAATTTATTTTGAATTTTTTTTACATTTTTTGATTAAAACATATTGTAATTGATTGTTTGCCTCGGGAAACTTGGAGCGAAAGCCACCCATTGTCAAGAAAAGTTCATTTATAGTCACTTATGTCTAGCAAAGCCTTATTACTCGGTTTAAATGCCTTTATAATCCCATTATTGAATTTATTTTGAATTCTTTTTACATTTTTTCATTAAAACAGATTCTAATTGATTGTTTGCCTCGGGAAACTTGGAGCGAAAGCCCTCCATTGTCAAGAAAAGATCATTTATAGTCACTCATGCTGAGAAAAGCCTTATTACTCGGTTTAAATGCTTTTACAATCCCATTATTGAATTTATTTTGAATTGTTTTTACATTTTTTGATTAAAACAGATTGTAATTGATTGTTTGCCTCGAGAAACATGGAGCGAAAGCCACCCATTGTCAAGAAAAGTTCATTTATAGTCACTTATGCCTAGCAAAGCCTTATTACTCGGTTTAAATGCCTTTATAATGCCATTATTGAATTTATTTTGAATTCTTTTTACATTTTTTCATTAAAACAGATTCTAATTGATTGTTTGCCTCGGGAAACTTGGAGCGAAAGCCCTCCATTGTCAAGAAAAGATCATTTATAGTCACTCATGCTGAGAAAAGCCTTATTACTCTGTTTAAATGCTTTTATAATCCCATTATTGAATTTATTTTGAATTGTTTTTACATTTTTTGATTAAAACAGATTGTAATTGATTGTTTGCCTCGAGAAACATGGAGCGAAAGCCACCCATTGTCAAGAAAAGTTCATTTATAGTCACTTATGCCTAGCAAAGCCTTATTACTCGGTTTAAATGCCTTTATAATCCCATTATTGAATTTATTTTGAATTTTTTTTACATTTTTTGATTAAAACATATTGTAATTGATTGTTTGCCTCGGGAAACTTGGAGCGAAAGCCACCCATTGTCAAGAAAAGTTCATTTATAGTCACTTATGCCTAGCAAAGCCTTATTACTCGGTTTAAATGCTTTTATAATCCCATTATTGAATTTATTTTGAATTCTTTTTACATTTTCTCATTAAAACAGATTCTAATTGATTGTTTGCCTCGGGAAACTTGGAGCGAAAGCCCTCCATTGTCAAGAAAAGATCATTTATAGTCACTCATGCTGAGAAAAGCCTTAGTAGTCGGTTTAAATGCTTTTATAATCCCATTATTGAATTTATTTTGAATTGTTTTTACATTTTTTGATTAAAACAGATTGTAATTGATTGTTTGCCTCGGGAAACATGGAGCGAAAGCCACCCATTGTCAAGAAAAGTTCATTTATAGTCACTTATGCCTAGCAAAGCCTTATTACTCGGTTTAAATGCCTTTATAATCCCATTATTGAATTTATTTTGAATTGTTTTTACATTTTTTCATTAAAACAGATTCTAATTGATTGTTTGCCTCGGGAAACTTGGAGCGAAAGCCCTCCATTGTCAAGAAAAGATCATTTATAGTCACTCATGCTGAGAAAAGCCTTATTACTCGGTTTAAATGCTTTTATAATCCCATTATTGAATTTATTTTGAATTGTTTTTACATTTTTTGATTAAAACAGATTGTAATTGATTGTTTGCCTCGGGAAACATGGAGCGAAAGCCATCCATTGTCAAGAAAAGATCATTTATAGTTACTCATTCCTAGAAAAGCCTTATTACTCGGTTTAACTGCCTTTATAATCCCATTATTGATTTTATTTTGAATTTTTTTTACATTTTTTGATTAAAACATATTGTAATTGATTGTTTGCCTCGGGAAACATGGAGCGAAAGCCATCCATTGTCAAGAAAAGATCATTTATAGTCACTCATTCCTAGAAAAGCCTTATTACTCGGTTTAAATGCCTTTATAATCCCATTATTGATTTTATTTTGAATTTTTTTTACATTTTTTGATTAAATCATATTGTAATTGATTGTTTGCCTCGGGAAATATTGAGCGAAAGCCATCCATTGTCAAGAAAAGATCATTTATAGCCACTCATGCCTAGAAAAGCCTTATCACTCGGTTTAAATGCCTTTATAATCCCATTATTGAATGTATTTTGAATTGTTTTTACATTTTTTGATTAAAACAGATTGTAATTGACTGTTTGCCTCGGGAAACATGGAGCGAAAGCCATCCATTGTCAAGAAAAGATCATTTATAGTCACTCATTCCTAGAAAAGCCTTATTACTCGGTTTAACTGCCTTTATAATTCCATTATTGATTTTATTTTGAATTTTTTTTACATTTTTTGATTAAAACAGATTGTAATTGATTGTTTGCCTCGGGAAACATGGAGCGAAAGCCATCCATTGTCAAGAAAAGATCATTTATAGTCACTCATTCCTAGAAAAGCCTTATTACTCGGTTTAAATGCCTTTATAATCCCATTATTGATTTTATTTTGAATTTTTTTTACACTTTTTGATTAAAACATATTGTAATTGATTGTTTGCCTCGGGAAACATGGAGCGAAAGCCATCCATTATCAAGAAAAGATCATTTATAGTCACTCATTCCTAGAAAAGCCTTATTACTCGGTTTAACTGCCTTTATAATCCCATTATTGATTTTATTTTGAATTTTTTTTACATTTTTTGATTAAAACACATTGTAATTGATTGTTTGCCTCGGGAAACATGGAGCGAAAGCCATCCATTGTCAAGAAAAGATCATTTATAGTCACTCATTCCTAGAAAAGCCTTATTACTCGGTTTAAATGCCTTTATAATCCCATTATTGATTTTATTTTGAATTTTTTTTACATTTTTTGATTAAAACATATTGTAATTGATTGTTTGCCTCGGGAAATATTGAGCGAAAGCCATCCATTGTCAAGAAAAGATCATTTATAGCCACTCATGCCTAGAAAAGCCTTATTACTCGGTTTAAATGCCTTTATAATCCCATTATTGAATGTATTTTGAATTGTTTTTACATTTTTTGATTAAAACAGATTGTAATTGATTGTTTGCCTCGGGAAACATGGAGCGAAAACCATCCATTGTCAAGAAAAGATCATTTATAGTCACTAATGCCTAGAAAAGCCTTATTACTCGGTTTAAATGCCTTTATAATCCCATTATTGAATTTATTTTGAATTGTTTTTACATTTTTTGATTAAAACAGATTGTAATTGATTGTTTGCCTCGGGAAACATGGAGCGAAAGCCATCCATTGTCAAGAAAAGATCGTTTATAGTCACTCTTGCCTAGAAAAGCCTTATTACTCGGTTTAAATGCCTTTATAATCCCATTATTGAATTTATTTTGAATTGTTTTTACATTTTTTGATTAAAACATATTGTAATTGATTGTTTGCCTCGGGAAACATGGAGCGAAAGCCATCCATTGTCAAGAAAAGATCATTTATAGTCACTCATTCCTAGAAAAGCCTTATTACTCGGTTTAAATGCCTTTATAATCCCATTATTGAATTTATTTTGAATTTTTTTTACATTTTTTGATTAAAACAGATTGTAATTGATTGTTTACCTCGGGAAACATGGAGCGAAAGCCATCCATAGTCAAGAAAAGTTCATTTATAGTCACTTATGCCTAGCAAAGCCTTATTACTCGGTTTAAATGCCTTTATAATCCCATTATTGAATTTATTTTGAATTTTTTTTACATTTTTTGATTAAAACATATTGTAATTGATTGTTTGCCTCGGGAAACTTGGAGCGAAAGCAACCCATTGTCATGAAAAGTTCATTTATAGTCACTTATGCCTAGCAAAGCCTTATTACTCGGTTTAAATGCCTTTATAATCCCATTATTGAATTTATTTTGAATTCTTTTTACATTTTTTCATTAAAACAGATTCTAATTGATTGTTTGCCTCGGGAAACTTGGAGCGAAAGCCCTCCATTGTCAAGAAAAGATCATTTATAGTCACTCATGCTGAGAAAAGCCTTATTACTCGGTTTAAATGCTTTTATAATCCCATTATTGAATTTATTTTGAATTGTTTTTACATTTTTTGATTAAAACAGATTGTAATTGATTGTTTGCCTCGGGAAACATGGAGCGAAAGCCATCCATTGTCAAGAAAAGATCATTTATAGTCACTCATTCCTAGAAAAGCCTTATTACTCGGTTTAAATGCCTTTATAATCCCATTATTGATTTTATTTTGAATTTTTTTTACATTTTTTGATTAAAACATATTGTAATTGATTGTTTGCCTCGGGAAACATGGAGCGAAAGCCATCCATTATCAAGAAAAGATCATTTATAGTCACTCATTCCTAGAAAAGCCTTATTACTCGGTTTAACTGCCTTTATAATCCCATTATTGATTTTATTTTGAATTTTTTTTACATTTTTTGATTAAAACACATTGTAATTGATTGTTTGCCTCGGGAAACATGGAGCGAAAGCCATCCATTGTCAAGAAAAGATCATTTATAGTCACTCATTCCTAGAAAAGCCTTATTACTCGGTTTAAATGCCTTTATAATCCAATTATTGATTTTATTTTGAATTTTTTTTACATTTTTTGATTAAAACATATTGTAATTGATTGTTTGCCTCGGGAAATATTGAGCGAAAGCCATCCATTGTCAAGAAAAGATCATTTATAGCCACTCATGCCTAGAAAAGCCTTATTACTCGGTTTAAATGCCTTTATAATCCCATTATTGAATGTATTTTGAATTGTTTTTACATTTTTTGATTAAAACAGATTGTAATTGATTGTTTGCCTCGGGAAACATGGAGCGAAAACCATTTATTGTCAAGAAAAGATCATTTATAGTCACTAATGCCTAGAAAAGCCTTATTACTCGGTTTAAATGCCTTTATAATCCCATTATTGAATTTATTTTGAATTGTTTTTACAGTTTTTGATTAAAACAGATTGTAATTGATTGTTTGCCTCGGGAAACATGGAGCGAAAGCCATCCATTGTCAAGAAAAGATCGTTTATAGTCACTCTGGCCTAGAAAAGCCTTATTACTCGGTTTAAATGCCTTTATAATCCCATTATTGAATTTATTTTGAATTGTTTTTACATTTTTTGATTAAAACATATTGTAATTGATTGTTTGCCTCGGGAAACATGGAGCGAAAGCCATCCATTGTCAAGAAAAGATCATTTATAGTCACTCATTCCTAGAAAAGCCTTATTACTCGGTTTAAATGCCTTTATAATCCCATTATTGAATTTATTTTGAATTTTTTTTACATTTTTTGATTAAAACAGATTGTAATTGATTGTTTACCTCGGGAAACATGGAGCGAAAGCCATCCATAGTCAAGAAAAGTTCATTTATAGTCACTTATGCCTAGCAAAGCCTTATTACTCAGTTTAAATGCCTTTATAATCCCATTATTGAATTTATTTTGAATTTTTTTTACATTTTTTGATTAAAACATATTGTAATTGATTGTTTGCCTCGGGAAACTTGGAGCGAAAGCCACCTATTGTCAAGAAAAGTTCATTTATAGTCACTTATGCCTAGCAAAGCCTTATTACTCGGTTTAAATGCCTTTATAATTCCATTATTGAATTTATTTTGAATTCTTTTTACATTTTTTCATTAAAACAGATTCTAATTGATTGTTTGCCTCGGGAAACTTGGAGCGAAAGCCCTCCATTGTCAGGAAAAGATCATTTATAGTCACTCATGCTGAGAAAAGCCTTATTACTCGGTTTAAATGCTTTTATAATCCCATTATTGAATTTATTTTGAATTGTTTTTACATTTTTTGATTAAAACATATTGTAATTGATTGTTTGCCTCGGGAAACATGGAGCGAAAGCCATCCATTGTCAAGAAAAGATCATTTATAGTCACTCATTCCTAGAAAAGCCTTATTACTCGGTTTAAATGCCTTTATAATCCCATTATTGATTTTATTTTGAATTTTTTTTACATTTTTTGATTAAAACATATTGTAATTGATTGTTTGCCTCGGGAAATATTGAGCGAAAGCCATCCATTGTCCAGAAAAGATCATTTATAGCCACTCATGCCTAGAAAAGCCTTATTACTCGGTTTAAATGCCTTTATAATCCCATTATTGAATGTATTTTGAATTGTTTTTACATTTTTTGATTCAAACAGATTGTAATTGATTGTTTGCCTCGGGAAACATGGAGCGAAAACCATCCATTGTCAAGAAAAGATCATTTATAGTCACTAATGCCTAGAAAAGCCTTATTACTCGGTTTAAATGCCTTTATAATCCCATTATTGAATTTATTTTGAATTGTTTTTACATTTTTTGATTAAAACAGATTGTAATTGATTGTTTGCCTCGGGAAACATGGAGCGAAAGCCATCCATTGTCAAGAAAAGATCGTTTATAGTCACTCTTGCCTAGAAAAGCCTTATTACTCGGTTTAAATGCCTTTATAATCCCATTATTGAATTTATTTTGAATTGTTTTTACATTTTTTGACTAAAACATATTGCAATTGATTGTTTGCCTCGGGAAACATGGAGCGAAAGCCATCCATTGTCAAGAAAAGATCATTTATAGTCACTCATTCCTAGAAAAGCCTTATTACTCGGTTTAAATGCCTTTATAATCCCATTATTGAATTTGTTTTGAATTTTTTTTACATTTTTTGATTAAAACATATTGTAATTGATTGTTTACCTCGGGAAACATGGAGCGAAAGCCATCCATAGTCAAGAAAAGTTCATTTATAGTCACTTATGCCTAGCAAAGCCTTATTACTCGATTTAAATGCCTTTATAATCCAATTATTGATTTTATTTTGAATTTTTTTTACATTTTTTCATTAAAACATATTGTAATTGATTGTTTGCCTCGGGAAATATTGAGCGAAAGCCATCCATTGTCAAGAAAAGATCATTTATAGCCACTCATGCCTAGAAAAGCCTTATTACTCGGTTTAAATGCCTTTATAATCCCATTATTGAATGTATTTTGAATTGTTTTTACATTTTTTGATTAAAACAGATTGTAATTGATTGTTTGCCTCGGGAAACATGGAGCGAAAACCATTTATTGTCAAGAAAAGATCATTTATAGTCACTAATGCCTAGAAAAGCCTTATTACTCGGTTTAAATGCCTTTATAATCCCATTATTGAATTTATTTTGAATTGTTTTTACAGTTTTTGATTAAAACAGATTGTAATTGATTGTTTGCCTCGGGAAACATGGAGCGAAAGCCATCCATTGTCAAGAAAAGATCGTTTATAGTCACTCTTGCCTAGAAAAGCCTTATTACTCGGTTTAAATGCCTTTATAATCCCATTATTGAATTTATTTTGAATTGTTTTTACATTTTTTGATTAAAACATATTGTAATTGATTGTTTGCCTCGGGAAACATGGAGCGAAAGCCATCCATTGTCAAGAAAAGATCATTTATAGTCACTCATTCCTAGAAAAGCCTTATTACTCGGTTTAAATGCCTTTATAATCCCATTATTGAATTTATTTTGAATTTTTTTTACATTTTTTGATTAAAACAGATTGTAATTGATTGTTTACCTCGGGAAACATGGAGCGAAAGCCATCCATAGTCAAGAAAAGTTCATTTATAGTCACTTATGCCTAGCAAAGCCTTATTACTCAGTTTAAATGCCTTTATAATCCCATTATTGAATTTATTTTGAATTTTTTTTACATTTTTTGATTAAAACATATTGTAATTGATTGTTTGCCTCGGGAAACTTGGAGCGAAAGCCACCTATTGTCAAGAAAAGTTCATTTATAGTCACTTATGCCTAGCAAAGCCTTATTACTCGGTTTAAATGCCTTTATAATTCCATTATTGAATTTATTTTGAATTCTTTTTACATTTTTTCATTAAAACAGATTCTAATTGATTGTTTGCCTCGGGAAACTTGGAGCGAAAGCCCTCCATTGTCAAGAAAAGATCATTTATAGTCACTCATGCTGAGAAAAGCCTTATTACTCGGTTTAAATGCTTTTATAATCCCATTATTGAATTTATTTTGAATTGTTTTTACATTTTTTGATTAAAACATATTGTAATTGATTGTTTGCCTCGGGAAACATGGAGCGAAAGCCATCCATTGTCAAGAAAAGATCATTTATAGTCACTCATTCCTAGAAAAGCCTTATTACTCGGTTTAAATGCCTTTATAATCCCATTATTGATTTTATTTTGAATTTTTTTTACATTTTTTGATTAAAACATATTGTAATTGATTGTTTGCCTCGGGAAATATTGAGCGAAAGCCATCCATTGTCCAGAAAAGATCATTTATAGCCACTCATGCCTAGAAAAGCCTTATTACTCGGTTTAAATGCCTTTATAATCCCATTATTGAATGTATTTTGAATTGTTTTTACATTTTTTGATTCAAACAGATTGTAATTGATTGTTTGCCTCGGGAAACATGGAGCGAAAACCATCCATTGTCAAGAAAAGATCATTTATAGTCACTAATGCCTAGAAAAGCCTTATTACTCGGTTTAAATGCCTTTATAATCCCATTATTGAATTTATTTTGAATTGTTTTTACATTTTTTGATTAAAACAGATTGTAATTGATTGTTTGCCTCGGGAAACATGGAGCGAAAGCCATCCATTGTCAAGAAAAGATCGTTTATAGTCACTCTTGCCTAGAAAAGCCTTATTACTCGGTTTAAATGCCTTTATAATCCCATTATTGAATTTATTTTGAATTGTTTTTACATTTTTTGACTAAAACATATTGCAATTGATTGTTTGCCTCGGGAAACATGGAGCGAAAGCCATCCATTGTCAAGAAAAGATCATTTATAGTCACTCATTCCTAGAAAAGCCTTATTACTCGGTTTAAATGCCTTTATAATCCCATTATTGAATTTGTTTTGAATTTTTTTTACATTTTTTGATTAAAACATATTGTAATTGATTGTTTACCTCGGGAAACATGGAGCGAAAGCCATCCATAGTCAAGAAAAGTTCATTTATAGTCACTTATGCCTAGCAAAGCCTTATTACTCGGTTTAAATGCCTTTATAATCCCATTATTGAATTTATTTTGAATTCTTTTTACATTTTTTCATTAAAACATATTGTAATTGATTGTTTGCCTCGGGAAACTTGGAGCGAAAGCCACCCATTGTCAAGAAAAGTTCATTTATAGTCACTTATGCCTAGCAAAGCCTTATTACTCGGTTTAAATGCCTTTATAATCCCATTATTGAATTTATTTTGAATTCTTTTTACATTTTTTCATTAAAACAGATTCTAATTGATTGTTTGCCTCGGAAAACTTGGAGCGAAAGCCCTCCATTTTCAAGAAAAGATAATTTATAGTCACTCATGCTGAGAAAAGCCTTATTACTCGGTTTAAATGCTTTTATAATCCCATTATTGAATTTATTTTGAATTGTTTTTACATTTTTTGATTAAAACAGATTGTAATTGATTGTTTGCCTCGGGAAACATGGAGCGAAAGCCATCCATTGTCAAGAAAAGATCATTTATAGTCACTCATGCCTAGAAAAGCCTTATTACTCGGTTTAAATGCCCTTATAATCCCATTACTGAATTTATTTTGAATTGTTTTTACATTTTTTGATTAAAACATATTGTAATTGATTGTTTGCCTCGGGAAACATGGAGCGAAAGCCATCCATTGTCAAGAAAAGATCATTTACAGTCACTCATTCCTAGAAAAGCCTTATTACTCGGTTTAAATGCCTTTATAATCCCATTATTGATTTTATTTTGAATTTTTTTTACATTTTTTGATTAAAACATATTGTAATTGATTGTTTGCCTCGGGAAATATTGAGCGAAAGCCATCCATTGTCAAGAAAAGATCATTTATACCCACTCATGCCTAGAAAAGCCTTATTACTCGGTTTAAATGCCTTTATAATCCCATTATTGAATGTATTTTGAATTGTTTTTACATTTTTTGACTAAAACAGATTGTAAATGATTGTTTGCCTCGGGAAACATGGAGCGAAAACCATCCATTTTCAAGAAAATATCATTTATAGTCACTCATGCCTAGAAAAGCCTTATTACTCGGTTTAAATGGCTTTATAATCCCATTATTGAATTTATTTTGAATTTTTTTTACATTTTTTGATTAAAACAGATTGTAATTGATTGTTTGCCTCGGGAAATATGGAGCGAAAGCCATCCATTGTCAAGAAAAGATCATTTATAGCCACTCATGCCTAGAAAAGCCTTATTACTCGGTTTAAATGCCTTTATAATCCCATTATTGAATGTATTTTGAATTGTTTTTACATTTTTTGATTAAAACAGATTGTAATTGATTGTTTGCCTCGAGAAACATGGAGCGAAAACCATCCATTGTCAAGAAAAGATCATTTATAGTCACTCTTGCCTAGAAAAGCCTTATTACTCGGTTTAAATGCCCTTATAATCCCATTATTGAATTTATTTTGAATTGTTTTTACATTTTTTGATTAAAACATAATGTAATCGATTGTTTGCCTCGGGAAACATGAAGCGAAAGCCATCCATTGTCAAGAAAAGATCATTTATAGTCACTCATTCCTAGAAAAGCCTTATTACTCGGTTTAAATGCCTTTATAATCCCATTATTGATTTTATTTTGAATTTTTTTTACATTTTTTGATTAAAACATATTGTAATTGATTGTTTGCCTCGGGAAATATTGAGCGAAAGCCATCCATTGTCAAGAAAAGATCATTTATAGCCACTCATGCCTAGAAAAGCCTTATTACTCGGTTTAAATGCCTTTATAATCCCATTATTGAATGTATTTTGAATTGTTTTTACATTTTTTGATTACAACAGATCGTAATTGATTGTTTGCCTCGGGAAACATGGAGCGAAAACCGTCCATTGTCAAGAAAAGATCATTTATAGTCACTAATGCCTAGAAAAGCCTTATTACTCGGTTTCAATGCCTTTATAATCCCATTATTGAATTTATTTTGAATTGTTTTTACAGTTTTTGATTAAAACAGATTGTAATTGATTGTTTGCCTCGGGAAACATGGAGCGAAAGCCATCCATTGTCAAGAAAATATCGTTTATAGTCACTCTTGCCTAGAAAAGCCTTATTACTCGGTTTAAATGCCTTTATAATCCCATTATTGAATTTATTTTGAATTGTTTTTACATTTTTTGATTAAAACATATTGTAATTGATTGTTTGCCTCGGGAAACATGGAGCGAAAGCCAGCCATTGTCAAGAAAAGATCATTTATAGTCACTCATTCCTAGAAAAGCCTTATTACTCGGTTTAAATGCCTTTATAATCCCATTATTGAATTTCTTTTGAATTTTTTTTACATTTTTTGATTAAAACAGATTGTAATTGATTGTTTACCTCGGGAAACATGGAGCGAAAGCCATCCATAGTCAAGAAAAGTTCATTTATAGTCACTTATGCCTAGCAAAGCCTTATTACTCAGTTTAAATGCCTTTATAATCCCATTATTGAATTTATTTTGAATTTTTTTTACATTTTTTGATTAAAATAGATTCTAATTGATTGTTTGCCTCGGGAAACTTGGAGCGAAAGCCACCCATTGTCAAGAAAAGTTCATTTATAGTCACTTATGCCTAGCAAAGCCTTATTACTCGGTTTAAATGCCTTTATAATCCCATTATTGAATTTATTTTGAATTCTTTTTACATTTTTTCATTAAAACAGATTCTAATTGATTGTTTGCCTCGGGAAATATGGAGCGAAAGCCATTCATTGTCAAGAAAAGATCATTTATAGCCACTCATGCCTAGAAAAGCCTTATTACTCGGTTTAAATGCCTTTATAATCCCATTGTTGAATGTATTTTGAATTGTTTTTACATTTTTTGATTAAAACAGATTGTAATTGATTGTTTGCCTCGAGAAAATTGGAGCGAAAACCATCCAATGTCAAGAAAAGATCATTTATAGTCACTCTTGCCTAGAAAAGCCTTATTACTCGGTTTAAATGCCCTTATAATCCCATTATTGAATTTATTTTGAATTGTTTTTACATTTTTTGATTAAAACATATTGTAATTGATTGTTTGCCTCGGGAAACATGAAGCGAAAGCCATCCATTGTCAAGAAAAGATCATTTATAGTCACTCATTCCTAGAAAAGCCTTATTACTCGGTTTCAATGCCTTTATAATCCCATTATTGATTTTATTTTGAATTTTTTTTACATTTTTTGATTAAAACATATTGTAATTGATTGTTTGCCTCGGGAAATATTGAGCGAAAGCCATCCATTGTCAAGAAAAGTTCATTTATAGCCACTCATGCCTAGAAAAGCCTTATTACTCGGTTTAAATGCCTTTATAATCCCATTATTGAATGTATTTTGAATTGTTTTTACATTTTTTGATTAAAACAGATTGTAATTGATTGTTTGCCTCGAGAAACATGGAGCGAAAACCATCCATTGTCAAGAAAAGATCATTTATAGTCACTCATTCCTAGAAAAGCCTTATTACTCGGTTTAACTGCCTTTATAATCCCATTATTGATTTTATTTTGAATTTTTTTTACATTTTTTTATTAAAACATATTGTAATTGATTGTTTGCCTCGGGAAACATGGAGCGAAAGCCATCCATTGTCAAGAGAAGATCATTTATAGCCACTCATTCCTAGAAAAGCCTTATTACTCGGTTTAAATGCCTTTATAATCCCATTATTGATTTTATTTTGAATTTTTTTTACATTTTTTGATTAAAACAGATTGTAATTGATTGTTTACCTCGGGAAACATGGAGCGAAAGCCATCCATAGTCAAGAAAAGTTCATTTATAGTCACTTATGCCTAGCAAAGCCTTATTACTCGGTTTAAATGCCTTTATAATCCCATTATTGAATTTATTTTGAATTTTTTTTACATTTTTTGATTAAAACATATTGTAATTGATTGTTTGCCTCGGGAAACTTGGAGCGAAAGCCACCCATTGTCAAGAAAAGTTCATTTATAGTCACTTATGCCTAGCAAAGCCTTATTACTCGGTTTAAATGCCTTTATAATCCCATTATTGAATTTATTTTGAATTCTTTTTACATTTTTTCATTAAAACAGATTCTAATTGATTGTTTGCCTCGGGAAACTTGGAGCGAAAGCCCTCCATTGTCAAGAAAAGATCATTTATAGTCACTCATGCTGAGAAAAGCCTTATTACTCGGTTTAAATGCTTTTATAATCCCATTATTGAATTTATTTTGAATTGTTTTTACATTTTTTGATTAAAACAGATTGTAATTGATTGTTTGCCTCGGGAAATATGGAGCGAAAGCCATCCATTGTCAAGAAAAGATCATTTATAGCCACTCATGCCTAGAAAAGCCTTATTACTCGGTTTAAATGCCTTTATAATCCCATTGTTGAATGTATTTTGAATTGTTTTTACATTTTTTGATTAAAACAGATTGTAATTGATTGTTTGCCTCGAGAAAATTGGAGCGAAAACCATCCAATGTCAAGAAAAGATCATTTATAGTCACTCTTGCCTAGAAAAGCCTTATTACTCGGTTTAAATGCCCTTATAATCCCATTATTGAATTTATTTTGAATTGTTTTTACATTTTTTGATTAAAACATATTGTAATTGATTGTTTGCCTCGGGAAACATGAAGCGAAAGCCATCCATTGTCAAGAAAAGATCATTTATAGTCACTCATTCCTAGAAAAGCCTTATTACTCGGTTTAAATGCCTTTATAATCCCATTATTGATTTTATTTTGAATTTTTTTTACATTTTTTGATTAAAACATATTGTAATTGATTGTTTGCCTCGGGAAATATTGAGCGAAAGCCATCCATTGTCAAGAAAAGATCATTTATAGCCACTCATGCCTAGAAAAGCCTTATTACTCGGTTTAAATGCCTTTAATCCCATTATTGAATGTATTTTGAATTGTTTTTACATTTTTTGATTAAAACAGATTGTAATTGATTGTTTGCCTCTGGAAACATGGAGCGAAAACCATCCATTGTCAAGAAAAGATCATTTATAGTCACTCATGCCTAGAAAAGCCTTATTACTCGGTTTAAATGCCTTTATAATCCCATTATTGAATTTATTTTGAATTGTTTTTACATTTTTTGATTAAAACAGATTGTAATTGATTGTTTGCCTCGGGAAATATGGAGCGAAAGCCATCCATTGTCAAGAAAAGATCATTTATAGCCACTCATGCCTAGAAAAGCCTTATTACTCGGTTTAAATGCCTTTATAATCCCATTATTGAATTTATTTTGAATTTTTTTTACATTTTTTGATTAAAACAGATTGTAATTGATTGTTTACCTCGGGAAACATGGAGCGAAAGCCATCCATAGTCAAGAAAAGTTCATTTATAGTCACTTATGCCTAGCAAAGCCTTATTACTCCGTTTAAATGCCTTTATAATCCCATTATTGAATTTATTTTGAATTTTTTTTACATTTTTTGATTAAAACATATTGTAATTGATTGTTTGCCTCGGGAAACTTGGAGCGAAAGCCACCCATTGTCAAGAAAAGTTCATTTATAGTCACTTATGCCTAGCAAAGCCTTATTACTCGGTTTAAATGCCTTTATAATCCCATTATTGAATTTATTTTGAATTCTTTTTACATTTTTTCATTAAAACAGATTCTAATTGATTGTTTGCCTCGGGAAACTTGGAGCGAAAGCCCTCCATTGTCAAGAAAAGATCATTTATAGTCACTCATTCCTAGAAAAGCCTTATTACTCGGTTTAAATGCTTTTATAATCCCATTATTGAATTTATTTTGAATTGTTTTTACAGTTTTTGATTAAAACAGATTGTAATTGATTGTTTGCCTCGGGAAACATGGAGCGAAAGCCATCCATTGTCAAGAAAATATCGTTTATAGTCACTCATTCCTAGAAAAGCCTTATTACTCGGTTTAAATGCCTTTATAATCACATTATTGATTTTATTTTGAATTTTTTTTACATTTTTTGATTAAAACATATTGTAATTGATTGTTTGCCTCGGGAAACATGGAGCGAAAGCCATCCATTATCAAGAAAAGATCATTTATAGTCACTCATTCCTAGAAAAGCCTTATTACTCGGTTTAACTGCCTTTATAATCCCATTATTGATTTTATTTTGAATTTTTTTTACATTTTTTGATTAAAACACATTGTAATTGATTGTTTGCCTCGGGAAACATGGAGCGAAAGCCATCCATTGTCAAGAAAAGATCGTTTATAGCCACTCATGCCTAGAAAAGCCTTATTACTCGGTTTAAATGCCTTTATAATCCCATTATTGATTGTATTTTGAATTGTTTTTACATTTTTTGATTACAACATATTGTAATTGATTGTTTGCCTCGGGAAACATGGAGCGAAAACCATCCATTGTCAAGAAAAGATCATTTATAGTCACTAATGCCTAGAAAAGCCTTATTACTCGGTTTAAATGCCTTTATAATCCCATTATTGATTTTATTTTGAATTGTTTTTAAAGTTTTTGATTAAAACAGATTGTAATTGATTGTTTGCCTCGGGAAACATGGAGCGAAAGCCATCCATTGTCAAGAAAATATCGTTTATAGTCACTCTTGCCTAGAAAAGCCTTATTACTCGGTTTAAATGCCTTTATAATCCCATTATTGAATTTATTTTGAATTGTTTTTACATTTTTTGATTAAAACATATTGTAATTGATTGTTTGCCTCGGGAAACATGGAGCGAAAGCCATCCATTGTCAAGAAAAGATCATTTATAGTCACTCATTCCTAGAAAAGCCTTATTACTCGGTTTAAATGCCTTTATAATCCCATTATTGAATTGATTTTGAATTTTTTTTACATTTTTTGATTAAAACAGATTGTAATTGATTGTTTACCTCGGGAAACATGGAGCGAAAGCCATCCATAGTCAAGAAAAGTTCATTTATAGTCACTTATGCCTAGCAAAGCCTTATTACTCAGTTTAAATGCCTTTATAATCCCATTATTGAATTTATTTTGAATTTTTTTTACATTTTTTGATTAAAACATATTGTAATTGATTGTTTGCCTCGGGAAACTTGGAGCGAAAGCCACCCATTGTCAAGAAAAGTTCATTTATAGTCACTTATGCCTAGCAAAGCCTTATTACTCGGTTTAAATGCCTTTATAATCCCATTATTGAATTTATTTTGAATTCTTTTTACATTTTTTCATTAAAACAGATTCTAATTGATTGTTTGCCTCGGGAAACTTGGAGCGAAAGCCCTCCATTGTCAAGAAAAGATCATTTATAGTCACTCATGCTGAGAAAAGCCTTATTACTCGGTTTAAATGCTTTTATAATCCCATTATTGAATTTATTTTGAATTGTTTTTACATTTTTTGATTAAAACAGATTGTATTTGATTGTTTGCCTCGGGAAACATGGAGCGAAAGCCATCCATTGTCAAGAAAAGATCATTTATAGTCACTCATTCCTAGAAAAGCCTTATTACTCGGTTTAAATGCCTTTATAATCCCATTATTGATTTTATTTTGAATTTTTTTTACATTTTTTGATTAAAACATATTGTAATTGATTGTTTGCCTCGGGAAACATGGAGCGAAAGCCATCCATTATCAAGAAAAGATCATTTATAGTCACTCATTCCTAGAAAAGCCTTATTACTCGGTTTAACTGCCTTTATAATCCCATTATTGATTTTATTTTGAATTTTTTTTACATTTTTTGATTAAAACACATTGTAATTGATTGTTTGCCTCGGGAAACATGGAGCGAAAACCATCCATTGTCAAGAAAAGATCATTTATAGTCACTCATTCCTAGAAAAGCCTTATTACTCGGTTTAAATGCCTTTATAATCCCATTATTGATTTTATTTTGAATTTTTTTTACATTTTTTGATTAAAACATATTGTAATTGATTGTTTGCCTCGGGAAATATTGAGCGAAAGCCATCCATTGTCCAGAAAAGATCATTTATAGCCACTCATGCCTAGAAAAGCCTTATTACTCGGTTTAAATGCCTTTATAATCCCATTATTGAATGTATTTTGAATTGTTTTTACATTTTTTGATTCAAACAGATTGTAATTGATTGTTTGCCTCGGGAAACATGGAGCGAAAACCATCCATTGTCAAGAAAAGATCATTTATAGTCACTAATGCCTAGAAAAGCCTTATTACTCGGTTTAAATGCCTTTATAATCCCATTATTGAATTTATTTTGAATTGTTTTTACATTTTTTGATTAAAACAGATTGTAATTGATTGTTTGCCTCGGGAAACATGGAGCGAAAGCCATCCATTGTCAAGAAAAGATCGTTTATAGTCACTCTTGCCTAGAAAAGCCTTATTACTCGGTTTAAATGCCTTTATAATCCCATTATTGAATTTATTTTGAATTGTTTTTACATTTTTTGACTAAAACATATTGCAATTGATTGTTTGCCTCGGGAAACATGGAGCGAAAGCCATCCATTGTCAAGAAAAGATCATTTATAGTCACTCATTCCTAGAAAAGCCTTATTACTCGGTTTAAATGCCTTTATAATCCCATTATTGAATTTGTTTTGAATTTTTTTTACATTTTTTGATTAAAACATATTGTAATTGATTGTTTACCTCGGGAAACATGGAGCGAAAGCCATCCATAGTCAAGAAAAGTTCATTTATAGTCACTTATGCCTAGCAAAGCCTTATTACTCGGTTTAAATGCCTTTATAATCCCATTATTGAATTTATTTTGAATTCTTTTTACATTTTTTCATTAAAACATATTGTAATTGATTGTTTGCCTCGGGAAACTTGGAGCGAAAGCCACCCATTGTCAAGAAAAGTTCATTTATAGTCACTTATGCCTAGCAAAGCCTTATTACTCGGTTTAAATGCCTTTATAATCCCATTATTGAATTTATTTTGAATTCTTTTTACATTTTTTCATTAAAACAGATTCTAATTGATTGTTTGCCTCGGAAAACTTGGAGCGAAAGCCCTCCATTTTCAAGAAAAGATCATTTATAGTCACTCATGCTGAGAAAAGCCTTATTACTCGGTTTAAATGCTTTTATAATCCCATTATTGAATTTATTTTGAATTGTTTTTACATTATTTGATTAAAACAGATTGTAATTGATTGTTTGCCTCGGGAAACATGGAGCGAAAGCCATCCATTGTCAAGAAAAGATCATTTATAGTCACTCATGCCTAGAAAAGCCTTATTACTCGGTTTAAATGCCCTTATAATCCCATTACTGAATTTATTTTGAATTGTTTTTACATTTTTTGATTAAAACATATTGTAATTGATTGTTTGCCTCGGGAAACATGGAGCGAAAGCCATCCATTGTCAAGAAAAGATCATTTACAGTCACTCATTCCTAGAAAAGCCTTATTACTCGGTTTAAATGCCTTTATAATCCCATTATTGATTTTATTTTGAATTTTTTTTACATTTTTTGATTAAAACATATTGTAATTGATTGTTTGCCTCGGGAAATATTGAGCGAAAGCCATCCATTGTCAAGAAAAGATCATTTATACCCACTCATGCCTAGAAAAGCCTTATTACTAGGTTTAAATGCCTTTATAATCCCATTATTGAATGTATTTTGAATTGTTTTTACATTTTTTGACTAAAACAGATTGTAAATGATTGTTTGCCTCGGGAAACATGGAGCGAAAACCATCCATTTTCAAGAAAATATCATTTATAGTCACTCATGCCTAGAAAAGCCTTATTACTCGGTTTAAATGGCTTTATAATCCCATTATTGAATTTATTTTGAATTTTTTTTACATTTTTTGATTAAAACAGATTGTAATTGATTGTTTGCCTCGGGAAATATGGAGCGAAAGCCATCCATTGTCAAGAAAAGATCATTTATAGCCACTCATGCCTAGAAAAGCCTTATTACTCGGTTTAAATGCCTTTATAATCCCATTATTGAATGTATTTTGAATTGTTTTTACATTTTTTGATTAAAACAGATTGTAATTGATTGTTTGCCTCGAGAAACATGGAGCGAAAACCATCCATTGTCAAGAAAAGATCATTTATAGTCACTCTTGCCTAGAAAAGCCTTATTACTCGGTTTAAATGCCCTTATAATCCCATTATTGAATTTATTTTGAATTGTTTTTACATTTTTTGATTAAAACATATTGTAATCGATTGTTTGCCTCGGGAAACATGAAGCGAAAGCCATCCATTGTCAAGAAAAGATCATTTATAGTCACTCATTCCTAGAAAAGCCTTATTACTCGGTTTAAATGCCTTTATAATCCCATTATTGATTTTATTTTGAATTTTTTTTACATTTTTTGATTAAAACATATTGTAATTGATTGTTTGCCTCGGGAAATATTGAGCGAAAGCCATCCATTGTCAAGAAAAGATCATTTATAGCCACTCATGCCTAGAAAAGCCTTATTACTCGGTTTAAATGCCTTTATAATCCCATTATTGAATGTATTTTGAATTGTTTTTACATTTTTTGATTACAACAGATCGTAATTGATTGTTTGCCTCGGGAAACATGGAGCGAAAACCGTCCATTGTCAAGAAAAGATCATTTATAGTCACTAATGCCTAGAAAAGCCTTATTACTCGGTTTCAATGCCTTTATAATCCCATTATTGAATTTATTTTGAATTGTTTTTACAGTTTTTGATTAAAACAGATTGTAATTGATTGTTTGCCTCGGGAAACATGGAGCGAAAGCCATCCATTGTCAAGAAAATATCGTTTATAGTCACTCTTGCCTAGAAAAGCCTTATTACTCGGTTTAAATGCCTTTATAATCCCATTATTGAATTTATTTTGAATTGTTTTTACATTTTTTGATTAAAACATATTGTAATTGATTGTTTGCCTCGGGAAACATGGAGCGAAAGCCATCCATTGTCAAGAAAAGATCATTTATAGTCACTCATTCCTAGAAAAGCCTTATTACTCGGTTTAAATGCCTTTATAATCCCATTATTGAATTTCTTTTGAATTTTTTTTACATTTTTTGATTAAAACAGATTGTAATTGATTGTTTACCTCGGGAAACATGGAGCGAAAGCCATCCATAGTCAAGAAAAGTTCATTTATAGTCACTTATGCCTAGCAAAGCCTTATTACTCAGTTTAAATGCCTTTATAATCCCATTATTGAATTTATTTTGAATTTTTTTTACATTTTTTGATTAAAATAGATTCTAATTGATTGTTTGCCTCGGGAAACTTGGAGCGAAAGCCACCCATTGTCAAGAAAAGTTCATTTATAGTCACCTATGCCTAGCAAAGCCTTATTACTCGGTTTAAATGCCTTTATAATCCCATTATTGAATTTATTTTGAATTCTTTTTACATTTTTTCATTAAAACAGATTCTAATTGATTGTTTGCCTCGGGAAATATGGAGCGAAAGCCATCCATTGTCAAGAAAAGATCATTTATAGCCACTCATGCCTAGAAAAGCCTTATTACTCGGTTTAAATGCCTTTATAATCCCATTGTTGAATGTATTTTGAATTGTTTTTACATTTTTTGATTAAAACAGATTGTAATTGATTGTTTGCCTCGAGAAAATTGGAGCGAAAACCATCCAATGTCAAGAAAAGATCATTTATAGTCACTCTTGCCTAGAAAAGCCTTATTACTCGGTTTAAATGCCCTTATAATCCCATTATTGAATTTATTTTGAATTGTTTTTACATTTTTTGATTAAAACATATTGTAATTGATTGTTTGCCTCGGGAAACATGAAGCGAAAGCCATCCATTGTCAAGAAAAGATCATTTATAGTCACTCATTCCTAGAAAAGCCTTATTACTCGGTTTAAATGCCTTTATAATCCCATTATTGATTTTATTTTGAATTTTTTTTACATTTTTTGATTAAAACATATTGTAATTGATTGTTTGCCTCGGGAAATATTGAGCGAAAGCCATCCATTGTCAAGAAAAGTTCATTTATAGCCACTCATGCCTAGAAAAGCCTTATTACTCGGTTTAAATGCCTTTATAATCCCATTATTGAATGTATTTTGAATTGTTTTTACATTTTTTGATTAAAACAGATTGTAATTGATTGTTTGCCTCGAGAAACATGGAGCGAAAACCATCCATTGTCAAGAAAAGATCATTTATAGTCACTCATTCCTAGAAAAGCCTTATTACTCGGTTTAACTGCCTTTATAATCCCATTATTGATTTTATTTTGAATTTTTTTTACATTTTTTTATTAAAACATATTGTAATTGATTGTTTGCCTCGGGAAACATGGAGCGAAAGCCATCCATTGTCAAGAGAAGATCATTTATAGCCACTCATTCCTAGAAAAGCCTTATTACTCGGTTTAAATGCCTTTATAATCCCATTATTGATTTTATTTTGAATTTTTTTTACATTTTTTGATTAAAACAGATTGTAATTGATTGTTTACCTCGGGAAACATGGAGCGAAAGCCATCCATAGTCAAGAAAAGTTCATTTATAGTCACTTATGCCTAGCAAAGCCTTATTACTCGGTTTAAATGCCTTTATAATCCCATTATTGAATTTATTTTGAATTTTTTTTACATTTTTTGATTAAAACATATTGTAATTGATTGTTTGCCTCGGGAAACTTGGAGCGAAAGCCACCCATTGTCAAGAAAAGTTCATTTATAGTCACTTATGCCTAGCAAAGCCTTATTACTCGGTTTAAATGCCTTTATAATCCCATTATTGAATTTATTTTGAATTCTTTTTACATTTTTTCATTAAAACAGATTCTAATTGATTGTTTGCCTCGGGAAACTTGGAGCGAAAGCCCTCCATTGTCAAGAAAAGATCATTTATAGTCACTCATGCTGAGAAAAGCCTTATTACTCGGTTTAAATGCTTTTATAATCCCATTATTGAATTTATTTTGAATTGTTTTTACATTTTTTGATTAAAACAGATTGTAATTGATTGTTTGCCTCGGGAAATATGGAGCGAAAGCCATCCATTGTCAAGAAAAGATCATTTATAGCCACTCATGCCTAGAAAAGCCTTATTACTCGGTTTAAATGCCTTTATAATCCCATTGTTGAATGTATTTTGAATTGTTTTTACATTTTTTGATTAAAACAGATTGTAATTGATTGTTTGCCTCGAGAAAATTGGAGCGAAAACCATCCAATGTCAAGAAAAGATCATTTATAGTCACTCTTGCCTAGAAAAGCCTTATTACTCGGTTTAAATGCCCTTATAATCCCATTATCGAATTTATTTTGAATTGTTTTTACATTTTTTGATTAAAACATATTGTAATTGATTGTTTGCCTCGGGAAACATGAAGCGAAAGCCATCCATTGTCAAGAAAAGATCATTTATAGTCACTCATTCCTAGAAAAGCCTTATTACTCGGTTTAAATGCCTTTATAATCCCATTATTGATTTTATTTTGAATTTTTTTTACATTTTTTGATTAAAACATATTGTAATTGATTGTTTGCCTCGGGAAATATTGAGCGAAAGCCATCCATTGTCAAGAAAAGATCATTTATAGCCACTCATGCCTAGAAAAGCCTTATTACCCGGTTTAAATGCCTTTATAATCCCATTATTGAATGTATTTTGAATTGTTTTTACATTTTTTGATTAAAACAGATTGTAATTGATTGTTTGCCTCGAGAAACATGGAGCGAAAACCATCCATTGTCAAGAAAAGATCATTTATAGTCACTCATGCCTAGAAAAGCCTTATTACTCGGTTTAAATGCCCTTATAATCCCATTATTGAATTTATTTTGAATTGTTTTTACATTTTTTGATTAAAACATATTGTAATTGATTGTTTGCCTCGGGAAACATGGAGCGAAAGCCATCCATTGTCAAGAAAAGATCATTTACAGTCACTCATTCCTAGAAAAGCCTTATTACTCGGTTTAAATGCCTTTATAATCCCATTATTGATTTTATTTTGAATTTTTTTTACATTTTTTGATTAAAACATATTGTAATTGATTGTTTGCCTCGGGAAATATTGAGCGAAAGCCATCCATTGTCAAGAAAAGATCATTTATACCCACTCATGCCTAGAAAAGCCTTATTACTCGGTTTAAATGCCTTTATAATCCCATTATTGAATGTATTTTGAATTGTTTTTACATTTTTTGACTAAAACAGATTGTAATTGATTGTTTGCCTCGGGAAACATGGAGCGAAAACCATCCATTTTCAAGAAAAGATCATTTATAGTCACTCATGCCTAGAAAAGCCTTATTACTCGGTTTAAATGGCTTTATAATCCCATTATTGAATTTATTTTGAATTTTTTTTACATTTTTTGATTAAAACAGATTGTAATTGATTGTTTGCCTCGGGAAATATGGAGCGAAAGCCATCCATTGTCAAGAAAAGATCATTTATAGCCACTCATGCCTAGAAAAGCCTTATTACTCGGTTTAAATGCCTTTATAATCCCATTATTGAATGTATTTTGAATTGTTTTTACATTTTTTGATTAAAACAGATTGTAATTGATTGTTTGCCTCGAGAAACATGGAGCGAAAACCATCCATTGTCAAGAAAAGATCATTTATAGTCACTCTTGCCTAGAAAAGCCTTATTACTCGGTTTAAATGCCCTTATAATCCCATTATTGAATTTATTTTGAATTGTTTTTACATTTTTTGATTAAAACATATTGTAATCGATTGTTTGCCTCTGGAAACATGGAGCGAAAACCATCCATTGTCAAGAAAAGATCATTTATAGTCACTCATGCCTAGAAAAGCCTTATTACTCGGTTTAAATGCCTTTATAATCCCATTATTGAATTTATTTTGAATTGTTTTTACACTTTTTGATTAAAACAGATTGTAATTGATTGTTTGCCTCGGGAAATATGGAGCGAAAGCCATCCATTGTCAGGAAAAGATCATTTATAGCCACTCATGCCTGGAAAAGCCTTATTACTCGGTTTAAATGCCTTTATAATCCCATTATTGAATTTATTTTGAATTTTTTTTACATTTTTTGATTAAAACAGATTGTAATTGATTGTTTACCTCGGGAAACATGGAGCGAAAGCCATCCATAGTCAAGAAAAGTTCATTTATAGTCACTTATGCCTAGAAAAGCCTTATTACTCGGTTTAAATGGCTTTATAATCCCATTATTGAATTTATTTTGAATTGTTTTTACATTTTTTGATTAAAACAGATTGTAATTGATTGTTTGCCTCGAGAAACATGGAGCGAAAACCATCCATTGTCAAGAAAAGATCATTTATAGTCACTCTTGCCTAGAAAAGCCTTATTACTCGGTTTAAATGCCCTTATAATCCCATTATTGAATTTATTTTGAATTGTTTTTACATTTTTTGATTAAAACAGATTGTAATTGATTGTTTGCCTCGGGAAACATGGAGCGAAAACCATCCATTGTCAAGAAAAGATCATTTATAGTCACTCATGCCTAGAAAAGCCTTATTACTCGGTTTAAATGCCTTTATAATCCCATTATTGAATTTATTTTGAATTGTTTTTACACTTTTTGATTAAAACATATTGTAATTGATTGTTTGCCTCGGGAAATATGGAGCGAAAGCCATCCATTGTCAGGAAAAGATCATTTATAGCCACTCATGCCTGGAAAAGCCTTATTACTCGGTTTAAATGCCTTTATAATCCCATTATTGAATTTATTTTGAATTTTTTTTACATTTTTTGATTAAAACAGATTGTAATTGATTGTTTACCTCGGGAAACATGGAGCGAAAGCCATCCATAGTCAAGAAAAGTTCATTTATAGTCACTTATGCCTAGAAAAGCCTTATTACTCGGTTTAAATGGCTTTATAATCCCATTATTGAATTTATTTTGAATTTTTTTTACATTTTTTGATTAAAACAGATTGTAATTGATTGTTTGCCTCGGGAAATATGGAGCGAAAGCCATCCATTGTCAAGAAAAGATCATTTATAGCCACTCATGCCTAGAAAAGCCTTATTACTCGGTTTAAATGCCTTTATAATCCCATTATTGAATGTATTTTGAATTGTTTTTACAT
This sequence comes from Theobroma cacao, assembly GCF_053813885.1. Lineage (NCBI taxonomy): Eukaryota > Viridiplantae > Streptophyta > Magnoliopsida > Malvales > Malvaceae > Theobroma > Theobroma cacao. The sequence goes on along the minus strand of NC_142645.1, from coordinate 25,387,486 downwards.
TTTTTGATTAAAACAGATTGTAATTGATTGTTTGCCTCGAGAAACATGGAGCGAAAACCATCCATTGTCAAGAAAAGATCATTTATAGTCACTCTTGCCTAGAAAAGCCTTATTACTCGGTTTAAATGCCCTTATAATCCCATTATTGAATTTATTTTGAATTGTTTTTACATTTTTTGATTAAAACATATTGTAATAGATTGTTTGCCTCGGGAAACATGAAGCGAAAGCCATCCATTGTCAAGAAAAGATCATTTATAGTCACTCATTCCTAGAAAAGCCTTATTACTCGGTTTAAATGCCTTTATAATCCCATTATTGATTTTATTTTGAATTTTTTTTACATTTTTTGATTAAAACATATTGTAATTGATTGTTTGCCTCGGGAAATATTGAGCGAAAGCCATCCATTGTCAAGAAAAGATCATTTATAGCCACTCATGCCTAGAAAAGCCTTATTACTCGGTTTAAATGCCTTTATAATCCCATTATTGAATGTATTTTGAATTGTTTTTAAATTTTTTGATTAAAACAGACTGTAATTGATTGTTTGCCTCGGGAAACATGGAGCGAAAACCATCCATTGTCAAGAAAAGATCATTTATAGTCACTAATGCCTAGAAAAGCCTTATTACTCGGTTTAAATGCCTTTATAATCCCATTATTGAATTTATTTTGAATTGTTTTTACATTTTTTGATTAAAACAGATTGTAATTGATTGTTTGCCTCGGGAAACATGGAGCGAAAGCCATCCATTGCCAAGAAAAGATCATTTATAGTCACTCTTGCCTAGAAAAGCCTTATTACTCGGTTTAAATGCCTTTATAATCCCATTATTCAATTTATTTTGAATTGTTTTTACATTTTTTTATTAAAACATATTGTAATTGATTGTTTGCCTCGGGAAACATGGAGCGAAAGCCATCCATTGTCAAGAAAAGATCATTTATAGTCACTCATTCCTAGAAAAGCCTTATTACTCGGTTTAAATGCCTTTATAATCCCATTATTGATTTTATTTTGAATTTTTTTTACATTTTTTGATTAAAACATATTGTAATTGATTGTTTGCCTCGGGAAATATTGAGCGAAAGCCATCCATTGTCAAGAAAAGATCATTTATAGTCACTCATTCCTAGCAAAGCCTTATTACTCGGTTTAAATGCCTTTATAATCCCATTATTGATTTTATTTTGAATTTTTTTTACATTTTTTGATTAAAACATATTGTAATTGATTGTTGGCCTCGGGAAACTTGGATCGAAAGCCACCCATTGTCAAGAAAAGTTCATTTATAGTCACTTATGCCTAGCAAAGCCTTATTACTCGGTTTAAATGCCTTTATAATCCCATTATTGAATTTATTTTGAATTCTTTTTACATTTTTTCATTAAAACAGATTCTAATTGATTGCTTGCCTCGGGAAACTTGGAGCGAAAGCCCTCCATTGTCAAGAAAAGATCATTTATAGTCACTCATGCTGAGAAAAGCCTTATTACTCGGTTTAAATGCTTTTATAATCCCATTATTAAATTTATTTTGAATTGTTTTTACATTTTTTTATTAAAACAGATTGTAATTGATTGTTTGCCTCCGGAAACATGGAGCGAAAGCCATCCATTGTCAAGAAAAGATCATTTATAGTCACTCATTCCTAGAAAAGCCTTATTACTCGGTTTAACTGCCTTTATAATCCCATTATTGATTTTATTTTGAATTTTTTTTACATTTTTTGATTAAAACATATTGTAATTGATTGTTTGCCTCGGGAAACATGGAGCGAAAGCCATCCATTGTCAAGAAAAGATCATTTATAGCCACTCATGCCTAGAAAAGCCTTATTACTCGGTTTAAATGCCTTTATAATCCCATTATTGAATGTATTTTGAATTGTTTTTACATTTTTTGATTAAAACAGATTGTAATTGATTGTTTACCTCGGGAAACATGGAGCGAAAGCCATCCATTGCCAAGAAAAGATCATTTATAGTCACTCATTCCTAGAAAAGCCTTATTACTCGGTTTAACTGCCTTTATAATCCCATTATTGATTTTATTTTGAATTTTTTTACATTTTTTGATTAAAACATATTGTAATTGATTGTTTGCCTCGGGAAACATGGAGCGAAAGCCATCCATTGTCAAGAAAAGATCATTTATAGTCACTCATTCCTAGAAAAGCCTTATTACTCGGTTTAAATGCCTTTATAATCCCATTATTGATTTTATTTTGATTTTTTTTTACATTTTTTGATTAAAACATATTGTAATTGATTGTTTGCCTCGGGAAACATGGAGCGAAAGCCATCCATTGTCAAGAAAATATCATTTATAGTCAGTCATTCCTAGAAAAGCCTTATTACTCGGTTTAACTGCCTTTATAATCCCATTATTGATTTTATTTTGAATTTTTTTTACATTTTTTGATTAAAACACATTGTTATTGATTGTTTGCCTCGGGAAACATGGAGCGAAAGCCATCCATTGTCAAGAAAAGATCATTTATAGTACTCATTCCTAGAAAAGCCTTATTACTCAGTTTAAATGCCTTTATAATCCCATTATTGATTTTATTTTGAATTTTTTTTACATTTTTTGATTAAAACATATTGTAATTGATTGTTTGCCTCGGGAAATATTGAGCGAAAGCCATCCATTGTCAAGAAAATATCATTTATAGCCACTCATGCCTAGAAAAGCCTTATTACTCGGTTTAAATGGCTTTATATCCCATTATTGAATGTATTTTGAATTGTTTTTACATTTTTTGATTAAAACAGATTGTAATTGATTGTTTGCCTCGGGAAACATGGAGCGAAAACCATCCATTGTCAAGAAAAGATCATTTATAGTCACTAATGCCTAGAAAAGCCTTATTACTCGGTTTAAATGCCTTTATAATCCCATTATTGAATTTATTTTGAATTCTTTTTACATTTTTTGATTAAAACAGATTGTAATTGATTGTTTGCCTCGGGAAACATGGAGCGAAAGCCATCCATTGCCAAGAAAAGATCATTTATAGTCACTCTTGCCTAGAAAAGCCTTATTACTCGGTTTAAATGCCTTTATAATCCCATTATTGAATTTATTTTGAATTGTTTTTACATTTTTTTATTAAAACATATTGTAATTGATTGTTTGCCTCGGGAAACATGGAGCGAAAGCCATCCATTGTCAAGAAAAGATCATTTATAGTCACTCATTCCTAGAAAAGCCTTATTACTCGGTTTAAATGCCTTTATAATCCAATTATTGAATTTATTTTGAATTTTTTTTACATTTTTTGATTAAAACAGATTGTAATTGATTGTTTACCTCGGGAAACATGGAGCGAAAGCCATCCATAGTCAAGAAAAGTTCATTTATAGTCACTTATGCTTAGCAAAGCCTTATTACTCGGTTTAAATGCCTTTATAATCCCATTATTGAATTTATTTTGAATTTTTTTTACATTTTTTGATTAAAACATATTGTAATTGATTGTTTGCCTCGGGAAACTTGGAGCGAAAGCCACCCATTGTCAAGAAAAGTTCATTTATAGTCACTTATGCCTAGCAAAGCCTTATTACTCGGTTTAAATGCCTTTATAATCCCATTATTGAATTTATTTTGAATTCTTTTTACATTTTTTCATTAAAACAGATTCTAATTGATTGTTTGCCTCGGGAAACTTGGAGCGAATGCCCTCCATTGTCAAGAAAAGATCATTTATAGTCACTCATGCTGAGAAAAGCCTTATTACTCGGTTTAAATGCTTTTATAATCCCATTATTAAATTTATTTTGAATTGATTTTACATTTTTTTATTAAAACAGATTGTAATTGATTGTTTGCCTCGGGAAACATGGAGCGAAAGCCATCCATTGTCAAGAAAAGATCATTTATAGTCACTCATTCCTAGAAAAGCCTTATTACTCGGTTTAACTGCCTTTATAATCCCATTATTGATTTTATTTTGAATTTTTTTTACATTTTTTGATTAAAACATATTGTAATTGATTGTTTGCCTCGGGAAATATTCAGCGAAAGCCATCCATTGTCAAGAAAAGATCATTTATAGTCACTCATGCCTAGAAAAGCCTTATTACTCGGTTTAAATGCCTTTATAATCCCATTATTGAATTTATTTTGAATTGTTTTTACATTTTTTGATTAAAACAGATTGTAATTGATTGTTTGCCTTGGGAAACATGGAGCGAAAGCCATCCATTGTCAAGAAAAGATCATTTATAGTCACTCATGCCTAGAAAAGCCTTATTACTCGGTTTAAATGCCTTTATAATCCCATTATTGATTTTATTTTGAATTTTTTTTACATTTTTTGATTAAAACATATTGTAATTGATTGTTTGCCTCGGGAAACATGGAGCGAAAGCCATCCATTGTCAAGAAAAGATCATTTATAGTCACTCATTCCTAGAAAAGCCTTATTACTCGGTTTAAATGCCTTTATAATCCCATTATTGATTTTATTTTGAATTTTTTTTACATTTTTTGATTAAAACATATTGTAATTGGTTGTTTGCCTCGGGAAATATTGAGCGAAAGCAATCCATTGTCAAGAAAAGATCATTTATAGTCACTCATTCCTAGCAAAGCCTTATTACTCGGTTTAAATGCCTTTATAATCCCATTATTGATTTTATTTTGAATTTTTTTTACATTTTTTGATTAAAACATATTGTAATTGATTGTTTGCCTCGGAAAATATTGAGCGAAAGCCATCCATTGTCAAGAAAAGATCATTTATAGCCACTCATGCCTAGAAAAGCCTTATTACTCGGTTTAAATGCCTTTATAATCCCATTATTGAATGTATTTTGAATTGTTTTTACATTTTTTGATTCAAACAGATTGTAATTGATTGTTTACCTCGGGAAACATGGAGCGAAAGCCATCCATTGTCAAGAAAAGATCATTTATAGTCACTCATTCTTAGAAAAGCCTTATTACTCGGTTTAACTGCCTTTATAATCCCATTATTGATGTTATTTTGAATTTTTTTTACATTTTTTGATTAAAACATATTGTAATTGATTGTTTGCCTCGGGAAACATGGAGCGAAAGCCATCCATTGTCAAGAAAAGATCATTTATAGTCACTCATTCCTAGAAAAGCCTTATTACTCGGTTTAAATGCCTTTATAATCCCATTATTGATTTTATTTTGAATTTTTTTTACATTTTTTGATTAAAACATATTGTAATTGATTGTTTGCCTCGGGAAATATTGAGCGAAAGCCATCCATTGTCAAGAAAAGATCATTTATAGCCACTCATGCCTAGAAAAGCCTTATTACTCGGTTTAAATGCCTTTATAATCCCATTATTGAATGTATTTTGAATTGTTTTTACATTTTTTGATTCAAACAGATTGTAATTGATTGTTTACCTCGGGAAACATGGAGCGAAAGCCATCCATTGTCAAGAAAAGATCATTTATAGTCACTCATTCTTAGAAAAGCCTTATTACTCGGTTTAACTGCCTTTATAATCCCATTATTGATGTTATTTTGAATTTTTTTTACATTTTTTGATTAAAACATATTGTAATTGATTGTTTGCCTCGGGAAACATGGAGCGAAAGCCATCCATTGTCAAGAAAAGATCATTTATAGTCACTCATTCCTAGAAAAGCCTTATTACTCGGTTTAAATGCCTTTATAATCCCATTATTGATTTTATTTTGAATTTTTTTTACATTTTTTGATTAAAACATATTGTAATTGATTGTTTGCCTCGGGAAACATGGAGCGAAAGCCATCCATTGTCAAGAAAAGATCATTTACAGTCACTCATTCCTAGAAAAGCCTTATTACTCGGTTTAACTGCCTTTATAATCCCATTATTGATTTTATTTTGAATTTTTTTTACATTTTTTGATTAAAACACATTGTAATTGATTGTTTGCCTCGGGAAACATGAAGCGAAAGCCATCCATTGTCAAGAAAAGATCATTTATAGTCACTCATTCCTAGAAAAGCCTTATTACTCGGTTTAAATGCCTTTATAATCCCATTATTGATTTTATTTTTAATTTTTTTTACATTTTTTGATTAAAACATATTGTAATTGATTGTTTGCCTCGGGAAATATTGAGCGAAAGCCTTCCATTGTCAAGAAAAGATCATTTATAGCCACTCATGCCTAGAAAAGCCTTATTACTCGGTTTAAATGCCTTTATAATCCCATTATTGAATGTATTTTGAATTGTTTTTACATTTTTTGATTAAAACAGACTGTAATTGATTGTTTGCCTCGGGAAACATGGAGCGAAAACCATCCATTGTCAAGAAAAGATCATTTATAGTCACTAATGCCTAGAAAAGCCTTATTACTCGGTTTAAATGCCTTTATAATCCCATTATTGAATTTATTTTGAATTCTTTTTACATTTTTTGATTAAAACAGATTGTAATTGATTGTTTGCATCGGGAAACATGGAGCGAAAGCCATCCATTGCCAAGAAAAGATCATTTATAGTCAGTCATTCCTAGAAAAGCCTTATTACTCGGTTTAAATGCCTTTATAATCCCATTATTCAATTTATTTTGAATTGTTTTTACATTTTTTTATTAAAACATATTGTAATTGATTGTTTGCCTCGGGAAACATGGAGCGAAAGCCATCCATTGTCAAGAAAAGATCATTTATAGTCACTCATTCCTAGAAAAGCCTTATTACTCGGTTTAAATGCCTTTATAATCCCATTATTGATTTTATTTTGAATTTTTTTTACATTTTTTATTAAAACATATTGTAATTGATTGTTTGCCTCGGGAAATATTGAGCGAAAGCCATCCATTGTCAAGAAAAGATCACTTATAGTCACTCATTCCTAGCAAAGCCTTATTACTCGGTTTAAATGCCTTTATAATCCCATTATTGATTTTATTTTGAATTTTTTTTACATTTTTTGATTAAAACATATTGTAATTGATTGTTTGCCTCGGGAAACTTGGAGCGAAAGCCACCCATTGTCAAGAAAAGTTCATTTATAGTCACTTATGCCTAGCAAAGCCTTATTACTCGGTTTAAATGCCTTTATAATCCCATTATTGAATTTATTTTGAATTCTTTTTACATTTTTTCATTAAAACAGATTCTAATTGATTGCTTGCCTCGGGAAACTTGGAGCGAAAGCCCTCCATTGTCAAGAAAAGATCATTTATAGTCACTCATGCTGAGAAAAGCCTTATTACTCGGTTTAAATGCTTTTATAATCCCATTATTAAATTTATTTTGAATTGTTTTTACATTTTTTGATTAAAACATATTGTAATCGATTGTTTGCCTCTGGAAACATGGAGCGAAAACCATCCATTGTCAAGAAAAGATCATTTATAGTCACTCATGCCTAGAAAAGCCTTATTACTCGGTTTAAATGCCTTTATAATCCCATTATTGAATTTATTTTGAATTGTTTTTACACTTTTTGATTAAAACAGATTGTAATTGATTGTTTGCCTCGGGAAATATGGAGCGAAAGCCATCCATTGTCAGGAAAAGATCATTTATAGCCACTCATGCCTGGAAAAGCCTTATTACTCGGTTTAAATGCCTTTATAATCCCATTATTGAATTTATTTTGAATTTTTTTTACATTTTTTGATTAAAACAGATTGTAATTGATTGTTTACCTCGGGAAACATGGAGCGAAAGCCATCCATAGTCAAGAAAAGTTCATTTATAGTCACTTATGCCTAGAAAAGCCTTATTACTCGGTTTAAATGGCTTTATAATCCCATTATTGAATTTATTTTGAATTGTTTTTACATTTTTTGATTAAAACAGATTGTAATTGATTGTTTGCCTCGAGAAACATGGAGCGAAAACCATCCATTGTCAAGAAAAGATCATTTATAGTCACTCTTGCCTAGAAAAGCCTTATTACTCGGTTTAAATGCCCTTATAATCCCATTATTGAATTTATTTTGAATTGTTTTTACATTTTTTGATTAAAACAGATTGTAATTGATTGTTTGCCTCGGGAAACATGGAGCGAAAACCATCCATTGTCAAGAAAAGATCATTTATAGTCACTCATGCCTAGAAAAGCCTTATTACTCGGTTTAAATGCCTTTATAATCCCATTATTGAATTTATTTTGAATTGTTTTTACACTTTTTGATTAAAACATATTGTAATTGATTGTTTGCCTCGGGAAATATGGAGCGAAAGCCATCCATTGTCAGGAAAAGATCATTTATAGCCACTCATGCCTGGAAAAACCTTATTACTCGGTTTAAATGCCTTTATAATCCCATTATTGAATTTATTTTGAATTTTTTTTACATTTTTTGATTAAAACAGATTGTAATTGATTGTTTACCTCGGGAAACATGGAGCGAAAGCCATCCATTGTCAAGAAAAGATCATTTATAGTCACTCATTCCTAGAAAAGCCTTATTACTCGGTTTAAATGCCTTTATAATCCCATTATTGATTTTATTTTGAATTTTTTTTACATTTTTTATTAAAACATATTGTAATTGATTGTTTGCCTCGGGAAATATTGAGCGAAAGCCATCCATTGTCAAGAAAAGATCACTTATAGTCACTCATTCCTAGCAAAGCCTTATTACTCGGTTTAAATGCCTTTATAATCCCATTATTGATTTTATTTTGAATTTTTTTTACATTTTTTGATTAAAACATATTGTAATTGATTGTTTGCCTCGGGAAACTTGGAGCGAAAGCCACCCATTGTCAAGAAAAGTTCATTTATAGTCACTTATGCCTAGCAAAGCCTTATTACTCGGTTTAAATGCCTTTATAATCCCATTATTGAATTTATTTTGAATTCTTTTTACATTTTTTCATTAAAACAGATTCTAATTGATTGCTTGCCTCGGGAAACTTGGAGCGAAAGCCCTCCATTGTCAAGAAAAGATCATTTATAGTCACTCATGCTGAGAAAAGCCTTATTACTCGGTTTAAATGCTTTTATAATCCCATTATTAAATTTATTTTGAATTGTTTTTACATTTTTTGATTAAAACATATTGTAATCGATTGTTTGCCTCTGGAAACATGGAGCGAAAACCATCCATTGTCAAGAAAAGATCATTTATAGTCACTCATGCCTAGAAAAGCCTTATTACTCGGTTTAAATGCCTTTATAATCCCATTATTGAATTTATTTTGAATTGTTTTTACACTTTTTGATTAAAACAGATTGTAATTGATTGTTTGCCTCGGGAAATATGGAGCGAAAGCCATCCATTGTCAGGAAAAGATCATTTATAGCCACTCATGCCTGGAAAAGCCTTATTACTCGGTTTAAATGCCTTTATAATCCCATTATTGAATTTATTTTGAATTTTTTTTACATTTTTTGATTAAAACAGATTGTAATTGATTGTTTACCTCGGGAAACATGGAGCGAAAGCCATCCATAGTCAAGAAAAGTTCATTTATAGTCACTTATGCCTAGAAAAGCCTTATTACTCGGTTTAAATGGCTTTATAATCCCATTATTGAATTTATTTTGAATTGTTTTTACATTTTTTGATTAAAACAGATTGTAATTGATTGTTTGCCTCGAGAAACATGGAGCGAAAACCATCCATTGTCAAGAAAAGATCATTTATAGTCACTCTTGCCTAGAAAAGCCTTATTACTCGGTTTAAATGCCCTTATAATCCCATTATTGAATTTATTTTGAATTGTTTTTACATTTTTTGATTAAAACAGATTGTAATTGATTGTTTGCCTCGGGAAACATGGAGCGAAAACCATCCATTGTCAAGAAAAGATCATTTATAGTCACTCATGCCTAGAAAAGCCTTATTACTCGGTTTAAATGCCTTTATAATCCCATTATTGAATTTATTTTGAATTGTTTTTACACTTTTTGATTAAAACATATTGTAATTGATTGTTTGCCTCGGGAAATATGGAGCGAAAGCCATCCATTGTCAGGAAAAGATCATTTATAGCCACTCATGCCTGGAAAAGCCTTATTACTCGGTTTAAATGCCTTTATAATCCCATTATTGAATTTATTTTGAATTTTTTTTACATTTTTTGATTAAAACAGATTGTAATTGATTGTTTACCTCGGGAAACATGGAGCGAAAGCCATCCATAGTCAAGAAAAGTTCATTTATAGTCACTTATGCCTAGAAAAGCCTTATTACTCGGTTTAAATGGCTTTATAATCCCATTATTGAATTTATTTTGAATTTTTTTTACATTTTTTGATTAAAACAGATTGTAATTGATTGTTTGCCTCGGGAAATATGGAGCGAAAGCCATCCATTGTCAAGAAAAGATCATTTATAGCCACTCATGCCTAGAAAAGCCTTATTACTCGGTTTAAATGCCTTTATAATCCCATTATTGAATGTATTTTGAATTGTTTTTACATTTTTTGATTAAAACAGATTGTAATTGATTGTTTGCCTCGAGAAACATGGAGCGAAAACCATCCATTGTCAAGAAAAGATCATTTATAGTCACTCTTGCCTAGAAAAGCCTTATTACTCGGTTTAAATGCCCTTATAATCCCATTATTGAATTTATTTTGAATTGTTTTTACATTTTTTGATTAAAACATATTGTAATAGATTGTTTGCCTCGGGAAACATGAAGCGAAAGCCATCCATTGTCAAGAAAAGATCATTTATAGTCACTCATTCCTAGAAAAGCCTTATTACTCGGTTTAAATGCCTTTATAATCCCATTATTGATTTTATTTTGAATTTTTTTTACATTTTTTGATTAAAACATATTGTAATTGATTGTTTGCCTCGGGAAATATTGAGCGAAAGCCATCCATTGTCAAGAAAAGATCATTTATAGCCACTCATGCCTAGAAAAGCCTTATTACTCGGTTTAAATGCCTTTATAATCCCATTATTGAATGTATTTTGAATTGTTTTTAAATTTTTTGATTAAAACAGACTGTAATTGATTGTTTGCCTCGGGAAACATGGAGCGAAAACCATCCATTGTCAAGAAAAGATCATTTATAGTCACTAATGCCTAGAAAAGCCTTATTACTCGGTTTAAATGCCTTTATAATCCCATTATTGAATTTATTTTGAATTCTTTTTACATTTTTTGATTAAAACAGATTGTAATTGATTGTTTGCCTCGGGAAACATGGAGCGAAAGCCATCCATTGCCAAGAAAAGATCATTTATAGTCACTCTTGCCTAGAAAAGCCTTATTACTCGGTTTAAATGCCTTTATAATCCCATTATTCAATTTATTTTGAATTGTTTTTACATTTTTTTATTAAAACATATTGTAATTGATTGTTTGCCTCGGGAAACATGGAGCGAAAGCCATCCATTGTCAAGAAAAGATCATTTATAGTCACTCATTCCTAGAAAAGCCTTATTACTCGGTTTAAATGCCTTTATAATCCCATTATTGATTTTATTTTGAATTTTTTTTACATTTTTTGATTAAAACATATTGTAATTGATTGTTTGCCTCGGGAAATATTGAGCGAAAGCCATCCATTGTCAAGAAAAGATCATTTATAGTCACTCATTCCTAGCAAAGCCTTATTACTCGGTTTAAATGCCTTTATAATCCCATTATTGATTTTATTTTGAATTTTTTTTACATTTTTTGATTAAAACATATTGTAATTGATTGTTGGCCTCGGGAAACTTGGATCGAAAGCCACCCATTGTCAAGAAAAGTTCATTTATAGTCACTTATGCCTAGCAAAGCCTTATTACTCGGTTTAAATGCCTTTATAATCCCATTATTGAATTTATTTTGAATTCTTTTTACATTTTTTCATTAAAACAGATTCTAATTGATTGCTTGCCTCGGGAAACTTGGAGCGAAAGCCCTCCATTGTCAAGAAAAGATCATTTATAGTCACTCATGCTGAGAAAAGCCTTATTACTCGGTTTAAATGCTTTTATAATCCCATTATTAAATTTATTTTGAATTGTTTTTACATTTTTTTATTAAAACAGATTGTAATTGATTGTTTGCCTCCGGAAACATGGAGCGAAAGCCATCCATTGTCAAGAAAAGATCATTTATAGTCACTCATTCCTAGAAAAGCCTTATTACTCGGTTTAACTGCCTTTATAATCCCATTATTGATTTTATTTTGAATTTTTTTTACATTTTTTGATTAAAACATATTGTAATTGATTGTTTGCCTCGGGAAACATGGAGCGAAAGCCATCCATTGTCAAGAAAAGATCATTTATAGCCACTCATGCCTAGAAAAGCCTTATTACTCGGTTTAAATGCCTTTATAATCCCATTATTGAATGTATTTTGAATTGTTTTTACATTTTTTGATTAAAACAGATTGTAATTGATTGTTTACCTCGGGAAACATGGAGCGAAAGCCATCCATTGTCAAGAAAAGATCATTTATAGTCACTCATTCCTAGAAAAGCCTTATTACTCGGTTTAACTGCCTTTATAATCCCATTATTGATTTTATTTTGAATTTTTTTACATTTTTTGATTAAAACATATTGTAATTGATTGTTTGCCTCGGGAAACATGGAGCGAAAGCCATCCATTGTCAAGAAAAGATCATTTATAGTCACTCATTCCTAGAAAAGCCTTATTACTCGGTTTAAATGCCTTTATAATCCCATTATTGATTTTATTTTGATTTTTTTTTACATTTTTTGATTAAAACATATTGTAATTGATTGTTTGCCTCGGGAAACATGGAGCGAAAGCCATCCATTGTCAAGAAAATATCATTTATAGTCAGTCATTCCTAGAAAAGCCTTATTACTCGGTTTAACTGCCTTTATAATCCCATTATTGATTTTATTTTGAATTTTTTTTACATTTTTTGATTAAAACACATTGTTATTGATTGTTTGCCTCGGGAAACATGGAGCGAAAGCCATCCATTGTCAAGAAAAGATCATTTATAGTACTCATTCCTAGAAAAGCCTTATTACTCAGTTTAAATGCCTTTATAATCCCATTATTGATTTTATTTTGAATTTTTTTTACATTTTTTGATTAAAACATATTGTAATTGATTGTTTGCCTCGGGAAATATTGAGCGAAAGCCATCCATTGTCAAGAAAATATCATTTATAGCCACTCATGCCTAGAAAAGCCTTATTACTCGGTTTAAATGGCTTTATATCCCATTATTGAATGTATTTTGAATTGTTTTTACATTTTTTGATTAAAACAGATTGTAATTGATTGTTTGCCTCGAAAAAAATGGAGCGAAAACCATCCATTGTCAAGAAAAGATCATTTATAGTCACTAATGCCTAGAAAAGCCTTATTACTCGGTTTAAATGCCTTTATAATCCCATTATTGAATTTATTTTGAATTCTTTTTACATTTTTTGATTAAAACAGATTGTAATTGATTGTTTGCCTCGGGAAACATGGAGCGAAAGCCATCCATTGCCAAGAAAAGATCATTTATAGTCACTCTTGCCTAGAAAAGCCTTATTACTCGGTTTAAATGCCTTTATAATCCCATTATTGAATTTATTTTGAATTGTTTTTACATTTTTTTATTAAAACATATTGTAATTGATTGTTTGCCTCGGGAAACATGGAGCGAAAGCCATCCATTGTCAAGAAAAGATCATTTATAGTCACTCATTCCTAGAAAAGCCTTATTACTCGGTTTAAATGCCTTTATAATCCAATTATTGAATTTATTTTGAATTTTTTTTACATTTTTTGATTAAAACAGATTGTAATTGATTGTTTACCTCGGGAAACATGGAGCGAAAGCCATCCATAGTCAAGAAAAGTTCATTTATAGTCACTTATGCCTAGCAAAGCCTTATTACTCGGTTTAAATGCCTTTATAATCCCATTATTGAATTTATTTTGAATTTTTTTTACATTTTTTGATTAAAACATATTGTAATTGATTGTTTGCCTCGGGAAACTTTGAGCGAAAGCCACCCATTGTCAAGAAAAGTTCATTTATAGTCACTTATGCCTAGCTAAGCCTTATTACTCGGTTTAAATGCCTTTATAATCCCATTATTGAATTTATTTTGAATTCTTTTTACATTTTTTCATTAAAACAGATTCTAATTGATTGTTTGCCTCGGGAAACTTGGAGCGAATGCCCTCCATTGTCAAGAAAAGATCATTTATAGTCACTCATGCTGAGAAAAGCCTTATTACTCGGTTTAAATGCTTTTATAATCCCATTATTAAATTTATTTTGAATTGATTTTACATTTTTTTATTAAAACAGATTGTAATTGATTGTTTGCCTCGGGAAACATGGAGCGAAAGCCATCCATTGTCAAGAAAAGATCATTTATAGTCACTCATTCCTAGAAAAGCCTTATTACTCGGTTTAACTGCCTTTATAATCCCATTATTGATTTTATTTTGAATTTTTTTTACATTTTTTGATTAAAACATATTGTAATTGATTGTTTGCCTCGGGAAATATTCAGCGAAAGCCATCCATTGTCAAGAAAAGATCATTTATAGTCACTCATGCCTAGAAAAGCCTTATTACTCGGTTTAAATGCCTTTATAATCCCATTATTGAATTTATTTTGAATTGTTTTTACATTTTTTGATTAAAACAGATTGTAATTGATTGTTTGCCTTGGGAAACATGGAGCGAAAGCCATCCATTGTCAAGAAAAGATCATTTATAGTCACTCATGCCTAGAAAAGCCTTATTACTCGGTTTAAATGCCTTTATAATCCCATTATTGATTTTATTTTGAATTTTTTTTACATTTTTTGATTAAAACATATTGTAATTGATTGTTTGCCTCGGGAAACATGGAGCGAAAGCCATCCATTGTCAAGAAAAGATCATTTATAGTCACTCATTCCTAGAAAAGCCTTATTACTCGGTTTAAATGCCTTTATAATCCCATTATTGATTTTATTTTGAATTTTTTTTACATTTTTTGATTAAAACATATTGTAATTGGTTGTTTGCCTCGGGAAATATTGAGCGAAAGCCATCCATTGTCAAGAAAAGATCATTTATAGTCACTCATTCCTAGCAAAGCCTTATTACTCGGTTTAAATGCCTTTATAATCCCATTATTGATTTTATTTTGAATTTTTTTTACATTTTTTGATTAAAACATATTGTAATTGATTGTTTGCCTCGGGAAATATTGAGCGAAAGCCATCCATTGTCAAGAAAAGATCATTTATAGCCACTCATGCCTAGAAAAGCCTTATTACTCGGTTTAAATGCCTTTATAATCCCATTATTGAATGTATTTTGAATTGTTTTTACATTTTTTGATTCAAACAGATTGTAATTGATTGTTTACCTCGGGAAACATGGAGCGAAAGCCATCCATTGTCAAGAAAAGATCATTTATAGTCACTCATTCTTAGAAAAGCCTTATTACTCGGTTTAACTGCCTTTATAATCCCATTATTGATGTTATTTTGAATTTTTTTTACATTTTTTGATTAAAACATATTGTAATTGATTGTTTGCCTCGGGAAACATGGAGCGAAAGCCATCCATTGTCAAGAAAAGATCATTTATAGTCACTCATTCCTAGAAAAGCCTTATTACTCGGTTTAAATGCCTTTATAATCCCATTATTGATTTTATTTTGAATTTTTTTTACATTTTTTGATTAAAACATATTGTAATTGATTGTTTGCCTCGGGAAATATTGAGCGAAAGCCATCCATTGTCAAGAAAAGATCATTTATAGCCACTCATGCCTAGAAAAGCCTTATTACTCGGTTTAAATGCCTTTATAATCCCATTATTGAATGTATTTTGAATTGTTTTTACATTTTTTGATTCAAACAGATTGTAATTGATTGTTTACCTCGGGAAACATGGAGCGAAAGCCATCCATTGTCAAGAAAAGATCATTTATAGTCACTCATTCTTAGAAAAGCCTTATTACTCGGTTTAACTGCCTTTATAATCCCATTATTGATGTTATTTTGAATTTTTTTTACATTTTTTGATTAAAACATATTGTAATTGATTGTTTGCCTCGGGAAACATGGAGCGAAAGCCATCCATTGTCAAGAAAAGATCATTTATAGTCACTCATTCCTAGAAAAGCCTTATTACTCGGTTTAAATGCCTTTATAATCCCATTATTGATTTTATTTTGAATTTTTTTTACATTTTTTGATTAAAACATATTGTAATTGATTGTTTGCCTCGGGAAACATGGAGCGAAAGCCATCCATTTTCAAGAAAAGATCATTTACAGTCACTCATTCCTAGAAAAGCCTTATTACTCGGTTTAACTGCCTTTATAATCCCATTATTGATTTTATTTTGAATTTTTTTTACATTTTTTGATTAAAACACATTGTAATTGATTGTTTGCCTCGGGAAACATGAAGCGAAAGCCATCCATTGTCAAGAAAAGATCATTTATAGTCACTCATTCCTAGAAAAGCCTTATTACTCGGTTTAAATGCCTTTATAATCCCATTATTGATTTTATTTTTAATTTTTTTTACATTTTTTGATTAAAACATATTGTAATTGATTGTTTGCCTCGGGAAATATTGAGCGAAAGCCTTCCATTGTCAAGAAAAGATCATTTATAGCCACTCATGCCTAGAAAAGCCTTATTACTCGGTTTAAATGCCTTTATAATCCCATTATTGAATGTATTTTGAATTGTTTTTACATTTTTTGATTAAAACAGACTGTAATTGATTGTTTGCCTCGGGAAACATGGAGCGAAAACCATCCATTGTCAAGAAAAGATCATTTATAGTCACTAATGCCTAGAAAAGCCTTATTACTCGGTTTAAATGCCTTTATAATCCCATTATTGAATTTATTTTGAATTCTTTTTACATTTTTTGATTAAAACAGATTGTAATTGATTGTTTGCATCGGGAAACATGGAGCGAAAGCCATCCATTGCCAAGAAAAGATCATTTATAGTCAGTCATTCCTAGAAAAGCCTTATTACTCGGTTTAAATGCCTTTATAATCCCATTATTCAATTTATTTTGAATTGTTTTTACATTTTTTTATTAAAACATATTGTAATTGATTGTTTGCCTCGGGAAACATGGAGCGAAAGCCATCCATTGTCAAGAAAAGATCATTTATAGTCACTCATTCCTAGAAAAGCCTTATTACTCGGTTTAAATGCCTTTATAATCCCATTATTGATTTTATTTTGAATTTTTTTTACATTTTTTATTAAAACATATTGTAATTGATTGTTTGCCTCGAGAAATATTGAGCGAAAGCCATCCATTGTCAAGAAAAGATCACTTATAGTCACTCATTCCTAGCAAAGCCTTATTACTCGGTTTAAATGCCTTTATAATCCCATTATTGATTTTATTTTGAATTTTTTTTACATTTTTTGATTAAAACATATTGTAATTGATTGTTTGCCTCGGGAAACTTGGAGCGAAAGCCACCCATTGTCAAGAAAAGTTCATTTATAGTCACTTATGCCTAGCAAAGCCTTATTACTCGGTTTAAATGCCTTTATAATCCCATTATTGAATTTATTTTGAATTCTTTTTACATTTTTTCATTAAAACAGATTCTAATTGATTGCTTGCCTCGGGAAACTTGGAGCGAAAGCCCTCCATTGTCAAGAAAAGATCATTTATAGTCACTCATGCTGAGAAAAGCCTTATTACTCGGTTTAAATGCTTTTATAATCCCATTATTAAATTTATTTTGAATTGTTTTTACATTTTTTTATTAAAACAGATTGTAATTGATTGTTTGCCTCGGGAAACATGGAGCGAAAGCCATCCATTGTCAAGAAAAGATCATTTATAGTCACTCATTCCTAGAAAAGCCTTATTACTCGGTTTAACTGCCTTTATAATCCCATTATTGATTTTATTTTGAATTTTTTTTACATTTTTTGATTAAAACATATTGTAATTGATTGTTTGCCTCGGGAAATATTGAGCGAAAGCCATCCATTGTCAAGAAAAGATCATTTCTAGCCACTCATGCCTAGAAAAGCCTTATTACTCGGTTTAAATGCCTTTATAATCCCAATATTGATTTTATTTTGAATTTTTTTTACATTTTTTGATTAAAACATATTGTAATTGATTGTTTGCCTCGGGAAACATGGAGCGAAAGCCATACATTGTCAAGAAAAGATCATTTATAGTCACTCATTCCTAGAAAAGCCTTATTACTCGGTTTAAATGCCTTTATAATCCCATTATTGATTTTATTTTGAATTTTTTTTTCATTTTTTGATTAAAACATATTGTAATTGATTGTTTGCCTCGGGAAATATTGTGCGAAAGCCATCCATTGTCAAGAAAAGATCATTTATAGTCACTCATTCCTAGCAAAGCCTTATTACTCGGTTTAAATGCCTTTATAATCCCATTATTGATTTTATTTTGAATTTTTTTTACATTTTTTGATTAAAACATATTGTAATTCATTGTTTGCCTCGGGAAATATTGAGCGAAAGCCATCCATTGTCAAGAAAAGATCATTTATAGCCACTCATGCCTAGAAAAGCCTTATTACTCGGTTTAAATGCCTTTATAATCCAATTATTGAATGTATTTTGAATTGTTTTTACATTTTTTGATTAAAACAGATTGTAATTGATTGTTTACCTCGGGAAACATGGAGCGAAAGCCATCCATTGTCAAGAAAAGATCATTTATAGTCACTCATTCCTAGAAAAGCCTTATTACTCGGTTTAACTGCCTTTATAATCACATTATTGATGTTATTTTGAATTTTTTTTACATTTTTTGATTAAAACATATTGTAATTGATTGTTTGCCTCGGAAAACATGGAGCGAAAGCCATCCATTGTCAAGAAAAGATCATTTATAGTTACTCATTCCTAGAAAAGCCTTATTACTCGGTTTAAATGCCTTTATAATCCCATTATTGATTTTATTTTGAATTTTTTTTACATTTTTTGATTAAAACATATTGTAATTGATTGTTTGCCTCGGGAAACATGGAGCGAAAGCCATCCATTGTCAAGAAAAGATCATTTACAGTCACTCATTCCTAGAAAAGCTTTATTACTCGGTTTAACTGCCTTTATAATCCCATTATTGATTTTATTTTGAATTTTTTTTACATTTTTTGATTAAAACATATTGTAATTGATTGTTTGCCTCGGGAAACTTGGAGCGAAAGCCACCCATTGTCAAGAAAAGTTCATTTATAGTCACTTATGCCTAGCAAAGCCTTATTACTCGGTTTAAATGCCTTTATAATCCCATTATTGAATTTATTTTGAATTCTTTTTACATTTTTTGATTAAAACATATTGTAATTGATTGTTTGCCTCGGGAAACTTGGAACGAAAGCCACCCATTGTCAAGAAAAGTTCATTTATAGTCACTTATGCCTAGCAAAGCCTTATTACTCGGTTTAAATGCCTTTATAATCCCATTATTGAATTTATTTTGAATTCTTTTTACATTTTTTCATTAAAACAGATTCTAATTGATTGTTTGCCTCGGGAAACTTGGAGCGAAAGCCCTCCATTGTCAAGAAAAGATCATTTATAGTCACTCATTCCTAGAAAAGCCTTATTACTCGGTTTAAATGCTTTTATAATCCCATTATTAAATTTATTTTGAATTGATTTTACATTTTTTTATTAAAACAGATTGTAATTGATTGTTTGCCTCGGGAAACATGGAGCGAAAGCCATCCATTGTCAAGAAAAGATCATTTATAGTCACTCATTCCTAGAAAAGCCTTATTACTCGGTTTAACTGCCTTTATAATCCCATTATTGATTTTATTTTGAATTTTTTTTACATTTTTTGTTTAAAACATATTGTAATTGATTGTTTGCCTCGGGAAATATTCAGCGAAAGCCATCCATTGTCAAGAAAAGATCATTTATAGTCACTCATGCCTAGAAAAGCCTTATTACTCGGTTTAAATGCCTTTATAATCCCATTATTGAATTTATTTTGAATTGTTTTTACATTTTTTGATTAAAACAGATTGTAATTGATTGTTTGCCTTGGGAAACATGGAGCGAAAGCCATCCATTGTCAAGAAAAGATCATTTATAGTCACTCATGCCTAGAAAAGCCTTATTACTCGGTTTAAATGCCTTTATAATCCCATTATTGATTTTATTTTGAATTTTTTTTACATTTTTTGATTAAAACATATTGTAATTGATTGTTTGCCTCGGGAAACATGGAGCGAAAGCCATCCATTGTCAAGAAAAGATCATTTATAGTCACTCATTCCTAGAAAAGCCTTATTACTCGGTTTAAATGCCTTTATAATCCCATTATTGATTTTATTTTGAATTTTTTTTACATTTTTTGATTAAAACATATTGTAATTGGTTGTTTGCCTCGGGAAATATTGAGCGAAAGCCATCCATTGTCAAGAAAAGATCATTTATAGTCACTCATTCCTAGCAAAGCCTTATTACTCGGTTTAAATGCCTTTATAATCCCATTATTGATTTTATTTTGAATTTTTTTTACATTTTTTGATTAAAACATATTGTAATTGATTGTTTGCCTCGGGAAATATTGAGCGAAAGCCATCCATTGTCAAGAAAAGATCATTTATAGCAACTCATGCCTAGAAAAGCCTTATTACTCGGTTTAAATGCCTTTATAATCCCATTATTGAATGTATTTTGAATTGTTTTTACATTTTTTGATTAAAACAGATTGTAATTGATTGTTTACCTCGGGAAACATGGAGCGAAAGCCATCCATTGTCAAGAAAAGATCATTTATAGTCACTCATTCCTAGAAAAGCCTTATTACTCGGTTTAACTGCCTTTATAATCCCATTATTGATGTTCTTTTGAATTTTTTTTACATTTTTTGATTAAAACATATTGTAATTGATTGTTTGCCTCGGGAAACATGGAGCGAAAGCCATCCATTGTCAAGAAAAGATCATTTATAGTCACTCATTCCTAGAAAAGCCTTATTACTCGGTTTAAATGCCTTTATAATCCCATTATTGATTTTATTTTGAATTTTTTTTACATTTTTTGATTAAAACATATTGTAATTGATTGTTTGCCTCGGGAAACATGGAGCGAAAGCCATCCATTGTCAAGAAAAGATCATTTACAGTCACTCATTCCTAGAAAAGCCTTATTACTCGGTTTAACTGCCTTTATAATCCCATTATTGATTTTATTTTGAATTTTTTTTACATTTTTTGATTAAAACACATTGTAATTGATTGTTTGCCTCGGGAAACATGGAGCGAAAGCCATCCATTGTCAAGAAAAGATCATTTATAGTCACTCATTCCTAGAAAAGCCTTATTACTCGGTTTAAATGCCTTTATAATCCCATTATTGATTTTATTTTTAATTTTTTTTACATTTTTTGATTAAAACATATTGTAATTGATTGTTTGCCTTGGGAAATATTGAGCGAAAGCCATCCATTGTCAAGAAAAGATCATTTATAGCCACTCATGCCTAGAAAAGCCTTATTACTCGGTTTAAATGCCTTTATAATCCCATCATTGAATGTATTTTGAATTGTTTTTACATTTTTTGATTAAAACAGACTGTAATTGATTGTTTGCCTCGGGAAACATGGAGCGAAAACCATCCATTGTCAAGAAAAGATCATTTATAGTCACTAATGCCTAGAAAAGCCTTATTACTCGGTTTAAATGCCTTTATAATCCCATTATTGAATTTATTTTGAATTCTTTTTACATTTTTTGATTAAAACATATTGTAATTGATTGTTTGCCTCGGGAAACATGGAGCGAAAGCCATCCATTGCCAAGAAAAGATCATTTATAGTCACTCTTGCCTAGAAAAGCCTTATTACTCGGTTTAAATGCCTTTATAATCCCATTATTCAATTTATTTTGAATTGTTTTTACATTTTTTTATTAAAACATATTGTAATTGATTGTTTGCCTCGGGAAACATGGAGCGAAAGCCATCCATTGTCAAGAAAAGATCATTTATAGTCACTCATTCCTAGAAAAGCCTTATTACTCGGTTTAAATGCCTTTATAATCCCATTATTGATTTTATTTTGAATTTTTTTTACATTTTTTGATTAAAACATATTGTAATTGATTGTTTGCCTCGGGAAATATTGAGCGAAAGCCATCCATTGTCAAGAAAAGATCATTTATAGTCACTCATTCCTAGAAAAGCCTTATTACTCGGTTTAAATGCCTTTATAATCCCATTATTGATTTTATTTTGAATTTTTTTTACATTTTTTGATTAAAACATATTGTAATTGATTGTTTGCCTCGGGAAACATGGAGCGAAAGCCATCCATTGTCAAGAAAAGATCATTTACAGTCACTCATTCCTAGAAAAGCCTTATTACTCGGTTTAACTGCCTTTATAATCCCATTATTGATTTTATTTTGAATTTTTTTTACATTTTTTGATTAAAACACATTGTAATTGATTGTTTGCCTCGGGAAACATGGAGCGAAAGCCATCCATTGTCAAGAAAAGATCATTTATAGTCACTCATTCCTAGAAAAGCCTTATTACTCGGTTTAAATGCCTTTATAATCCCATTATCGATTTTATTTTTAATTTTTTTTACATTTTTTGATTAAAACATATTGTAATTGATTGTTTGCCTCGGGAAATATTGAGCGAAAGCCATCCATTGTCAAGAAAAGATCATTTATAGCCACTCATGCCTAGAAAAGCCTTATTACTCGGTTTAAATGCCTTTATAATCCCATCATTGAATGTATTTTGAATTGTTTTTACATTTTTTGATTAAAACAGACTGTAATTGATTGTTTGCCTCGGGAAACATGGAGCGAAAACCATCCATTGTCAAGAAAAGATCATTTATAGTCACTAATGCCTAGAAAAGCCTTATTACTCGATTTAAATGCCTTTATAATCCCATTATTGAATTTATTTTGAATTCTTTTTACATTTTTTGATTAAAACAGATTGTAATTGATTGTTTGCCTCGGGAAACATGGAGCGAAAGCCATCCATTGCCAAGAAAAGATCATTTATAGTCACTCTTGCCTAGAAAAGCCTTATTACTCGGTTTAAATGCCTTTATAATCCCATTATTCAATTTATTTTGAATTGTTTTTACATTTTTTTATTAAAACATATTGTAATTGATTGTTTGCCTCGGGAAACATGGAGCGAAAGCCATCCATTGTCAAGAAAAGATCATTTATAGTCACTCATTCCTAGAAAAGCCTTATTACTCGGTTTAAATGCCTTTATAATCCCATTATTGATTTTATTTTGAATTTTTTTTACATTTTTTGATTAAAACATATTGTAATTGATTGTTTGCCTCAGGAAATATTGAGCGAAAGCCATCCATTGTCAAGAAAAGATCATTTATAGTCACTCATTCCTAGCAAAGCCTTATTACTCGGTTTAAATGCCTTTATAATCCCATTATTGATTTTATTTTGAATTTTTTTTACATTTTTTGATTAAAACATATTGTAATTGATTGTTTGCCTCGGGAAATATTGAGCGAAAGCCATCCATTGTCAAGAAAAGATCATTTATAGCCACTCATGCCTAGAAAAGCCTTATTACTCGGTTTAAATGCCTTTATAATCCCATTATTGAATGTATTTTGAATTGTTTTTACATTTTTTGATTAAAACAGATTGTAATTGATTGTTTACCTCGGGAAACATGGAGCGAAAGCCATCCATTGTCAAGAAAAGATCATTTATAGTCACTCATTCCTAGAAAAGCCTTATTACTCGGTTTAACTGCCTTTATAATCCCATTATTGATGTTCTTTTGAATTTTTTTTACATTTTTTGATTAAAACATATTGTAATTGATTGTTTGCCTCGGGAAACATGGAGCGAAAGCCATCCATTGTCAAGAAAAGATCATTTATAGTCACTCATTCCTAGAAAAGCCTTATTACTCGGTTTAAATGCCTTTATAATCCCATTATTGATTTTATTTTGAATTTTTTTTACATTTTTTGATTAAAACATATTGTAATTGATTGTTTGCCTCGGGAAACATGGAGCGAAAGCCATCCATTGTCAAGAAAAGATCATTTACAGTCACTCATTCCTAGAAAAGCCTTATTACTCGGTTTAACTGCCTTTATAATCCCATTATTGATTTTATTTTGAATTTTTTTTACATTTTTTGATTAAAACACATTGTAATTGATTGTTTGCCTCGGGAAACATGGAGCGAAAGCCATCCATTGTCAAGAAAAGATCATTTATAGTCACTCATTCCTAGAAAAGCCTTATTACTCGGTTTAAATGCCTTTATAATCCCATTATTGATTTTATTTTTAATTTTTTTTACATTTTTTGATTAAAACATATTGTAATTGATTGTTTGCCTCGGGAAATATTGAGCGAAAGCCATCCATTGTCAAGAAAAGATCATTTATAGCCACTCATGCCTAGAAAAGCCTTATTACTCGGTTTAAATGCCTTTATAATCCCATTATTGATTTTATTTTGAATTTTTTTTACATTTTTTGATTAAAACACATTGTAATTGATTGTTTGCCTCGGGAAACATGGAGCGAAAGCCATCCATTGTCAAGAAAAGATCATTTATAGTCACTCATTCCTAGAAAAGCCTTATTACTCGGTTTAAATGCCTTTATAATCCCATTATTGATTTTATTTTTAATTTTTTTTACATTTTTTGATTA
Organism: Theobroma cacao; assembly: GCF_053813885.1. Classification (NCBI taxonomy): domain Eukaryota; kingdom Viridiplantae; phylum Streptophyta; class Magnoliopsida; order Malvales; family Malvaceae; genus Theobroma; species Theobroma cacao. The sequence goes on along the minus strand of NC_142645.1, from coordinate 25,362,919 downwards.
AAACATATTGTAATTGATTGTTTGCCTCGGGAAATATTGAGCGAAAGCCATCCATTGTCAAGAAAAGATCATTTATAGCCACTCATGCCTAGAAAAGCCTTATTACTCGGTTTAAATGCCTTTATAATCCCATTATTGAATGTATTTTGAATTGTTTTTACATTTTTTGATTAAAACAGATAGTAATTGATTGTTTACCTCGGGAAACATGGAGCGAAAGCCATCCATTGTCAAGAAAAGATCATTTATAGTCACTCATTCCTAGAAAAGCCTTATTACTCGGTTTAACTGCCTTTATAATCCCATTATTGATGTTCTTTTGAATTTTTTTTACATTTTTTGATTAAAACATATTGTAATTGATTGTTTGCCTCGGGAAACATGGAGCGAAAGCCATCCATTGTCAAGAAAAGATCATTTATAGTCACTCATTCCTAGAAAAGCCTTATTACTCGGTTTAAATGCCTTTATAATCCCATTATTGATTTTATTTTGAATTTTTTTTACATTTTTTGATTAAAACATATTGTAATTGATTGTTTGCCTCGGGAAACATGGAGCGAAAGCCATCCATTGTCAAGAAAAGATCATTTACAGTCACTCATTCCTAGAAAAGCCTTATTACTCGGTTTAACTGCCTTTATAATCCCATTATTGATTTTATTTTGAATTTTTTTTACATTTTTTGATTAAAACACATTGTAATTGATTGTTTGCCTCGGGAAACATGGAGCGAAAGCCATCCATTGTCAAGAAAAGATCATTTATAGTCACTCATTCCTAGAAAAGCCTTATTACTCGGTTTAAATGCCTTTATAATCCCATTATTGATTTTATTTTGAATTTTTTTTACATTTTTTGATTAAAACATATTGTAATTGATTGTTTGCCTCGGGAAATATTGAGCGAAAGCCATCCATTGTCAAGAAAAGATCATTTATAGTCACTCATTCCTAGCAAAGCCTTATTACTCGGTTTAAATGCCTTTATAATCCCATTATTGATTTTATTTTGAATTTTTTTTACATTTTTTGATTAAAACATATTGTAATTGATTGTTTGCCTCGGGAAATATTGAGCGAAAGCCATCCATTGTCAAGAAAAGATCATTTATAGCCACTCATGCCTAGAAAAGCCTTATTACTCGGTTTAAATGCCTTTATAATCCCATTATTGAATGTATTTTGAATTGTTTTTACATTTTTTGATTAAAACAGATTGTAATTGATTGTTTACCTCGGGAAACATGGAGCGAAAGCCATCCATTGTCAAGAAAAGATCATTTATAGTCACTCATTCCTAGAAAAGCCTTATTACTCGGTTTAACTGCCTTTATAATCCCATTATTGATGTTCTTTTGAATTTTTTTTACATTTTTTGATTAAAACATATTGTAATTGATTGTTTGCCTCGGGAAACATGGAGCGAAAGCCATCCATTGTCAAGAAAAGATCATTTATAGTCACTCATTCCTAGAAAAGCCTTATTACTCGGTTTAAATGCCTTTATAATCCCATTATTGATTTTATTTTGAATTTTTTTTACATTTTTTGATTAAAACATATTGTAATTGATTGTTTGCCTCGGGAAACATGGAGCGAAAGCCATCCATTGTCAAGAAAAGATCATTTACAGTCACTCATTCCTAGAAAAGCCTTATTACTCGGTTTAACTGCCTTTATAATCCCATTATTGATTTTATTTTGAATTTTTTTTACATTTTTTGATTAAAACACATTGTAATTGATTGTTTGCCTCGGGAAACATGGAGCGAAAGCCATCCATTGTCAAGAAAAGATCATTTATAGTCACTCATTCCTAGAAAAGCCTTATTACTCGGTTTAAATGCCTTTATAATCCCATTATTGATTTTATTTTGAATTTTTTTTACATTTTTTGATTAAAACATATTGTAATTGATTGTTTGCCTCGGGAAATATTGAGCGAAAGCCATCCATTGTCAAGAAAAGATCATTTATAGTCACTCATTCCTAGCAAAGCCTTATTACTCGGTTTAAATGCCTTTATAATCCCATTATTGAATTTATTTTGAATTTTTTTTACATTTTTTGATTAAAACATATTGTAATTGATTGTTTGCCTCGGGAAATATTGAGCGATAGCCATCCATTGTCAAGAAAAGATCATTTATAGCCACTCATGCCTAGAAAAGCCTTATTACTCGGTTTAAATGCCTTTATAATCCCATTATTGAATGTATTTTGAATTGTTTTTACATTTTTTGATTAAAACAGATTGTAATTGATTGTTTACCTCGGGAAACATGGAGCGAAAGCCATCCATTGTCAAGAAAAGATCATTTATAGTCACTCATTCCTAGAAAAGCCTTATTACTCGGTTTAACTGCCTTTATAATCCCATTATTGATGTTCTTTTGAATTTTTTTTACATTTTTTGATTAAAACATATTGTAATTGATTGTTTGCCTCGGGAAACATGGAGCGAAAGCCATCCATTGTCAAGAAAAGATCATTTATAGTCACTCATTCCTAGAAAAGCCTTATTACTCGGTTTAAATGCCTTTATAATCCCATTATTGATTTTATTTTGAATTTTTTTTACATTTTTTGATTAAAACATATTGTAATTGATTGTTTGCCTCGGGAAACATGGAGCGAAAGCCATCCATTGTCAAGAAAAGATCATTTACAGTCACTCATTCCTAGAAAAGCCTTATTACTCGGTTTAACTGCCTTTATAATCCCATTATTGATTTTATTTTGAATTTTTTTTACATTTTTTGATTAAAACACATTGTAATTGATTGTTTGCCTCGGGAAACATGGAGCGAAAGCCATCCATTGTCAAGAAAAGATCATTTATAGTCACTCATTCCTAGAAAAGCCTTATTACTCGGTTTAAATGCCTTTATAATCCCATTATTGATTTTATTTTGAATTTTTTTTACATTTTTTATTAAAACATATTGTAATTGATTGTTTGCCTCGGGAAATATTGAGCGAAAGCCATCCATTGTCAAGAAAAGATCACTTATAGTCACTCATTCCTAGCAAAGCCTTATTACTCGGTTTAAATGCCTTTATAATCCCATTATTGATTTTATTTTGAATTTTTTTTACATTTTTTGATTAAAACATATTGTAATTGATTGTTTGCCTCGGGAAACTTGGAGCGAAAGCCACCCATTGTCAAGAAAAGTTCATTTATAGTCACTTATGCCTAGCAAAGCCTTATTACTCGGTTTAAATGCCTTTATAATCCCATTATTGAATTTATTTTGAATTCTTTTTACATTTTTTCATTAAAACAGATTCTAATTGATTGCTTGCCTCGGGAAACTTGGAGCGAAAGCCCTCCATTGTCAAGAAAAGATCATTTATAGTCACTCATGCTGAGAAAAGCCTTATTACTCGGTTTAAATGCTTTTATAATCCCATTATTAAATTTATTTTGAATTGTTTTTACATTTTTTTATTAAAACAGATTGTAATTGATTGTTTGCCTCGGGAAACATGGAGCGAAAGCCATCCATTGTCAAGAAAAGATCATTTATAGTCACTCATTCCTAGAAAAGCCTTATTACTCGGTTTAACTGCCTTTATAATCCCATTATTGATTTTATTTTGAATTTTTTTTACATTTTTTGATTAAAACATATTGTAATTGATTGTTTGCCTCGGGAAATATTGAGCGAAAGCCATCCATTGTCAAGAAAAGATCATTTCTAGCCACTCATGCCTAGAAAAGCCTTATTACTCGGTTTAAATGCCTTTATAATCCCAATATTGATTTTATTTTGAATTTTTTTTACATTTTTTGATTAAAACATATTGTAATTGATTGTTTGCCTCGGGAAACATGGAGCGAAAGCCATACATTGTCAAGAAAAGATCATTTATAGTCACTCATTCCTAGAAAAGCCTTATTACTCGGTTTAAATGCCTTTATAATCCCATTATTGATTTTATTTTGAATTTTTTTTTCATTTTTTGATTAAAACATATTGTAATTGATTGTTTGCCTCGGGAAATATTGTGCGAAAGCCATCCATTGTCAAGAAAAGATCATTTATAGTCACTCATTCCTAGCAAAGCCTTATTACTCGGTTTAAATGCCTTTATAATCCCATTATTGATTTTATTTTGAATTTTTTTTACATTTTTTGATTAAAACATATTGTAATTCATTGTTTGCCTCGGGAAATATTGAGCGAAAGCCATCCATTGTCAAGAAAAGATCATTTATAGCCACTCATGCCTAGAAAAGCCTTATTACTCGGTTTAAATGCCTTTATAATCCAATTATTGAATGTATTTTGAATTGTTTTTACATTTTTTGATTAAAACAGATTGTAATTGATTGTTTACCTCGGGAAACATGGAGCGAAAGCCATCCATTGTCAAGAAAAGATCATTTATAGTCACTCATTCCTAGAAAAGCCTTATTACTCGGTTTAACTGCCTTTATAATCACATTATTGATGTTATTTTGAATTTTTTTTACATTTTTTGATTAAAACATATTGTAATTGATTGTTTGCCTCGGGAAACATGGAGCGAAAGCCATCCATTGTCAAGAAAAGATCATTTATAGTTACTCATTCCTAGAAAAGCCTTATTACTCGGTTTAAATGCCTTTATAATCCCATTATTGATTTTATTTTGAATTTTTTTTACATTTTTTGATTAAAACATATTGTAATTGATTGTTTGCCTCGGGAAACATGGAGCGAAAGCCATCCATTGTCAAGAAAAGATCATTTACAGTCACTCATTCCTAGAAAAGCTTTATTACTCGGTTTAACTGCCTTTATAATCCCATTATTGATTTTATTTTGAATTTTTTTTACATTTTTTGATTAAAACATATTGTAATTGATTGTTTGCCTCGGGAAACTTGGAGCGAAAGCCACCCATTGTCAAGAAAAGTTCATTTATAGTCACTTATGCCTAGCAAAGCCTTATTACTCGGTTTAAATGCCTTTATAATCCCATTATTGAATTTATTTTGAATTCTTTTTACATTTTTTGATTAAAACATATTGTAATTGATTGTTTGCCTCGGGAAACTTGGAACGAAAGCCACCCATTGTCAAGAAAAGTTCATTTATAGTCACTTATGCCTAGCAAAGCCTTATTACTCGGTTTAAATGCCTTTATAATCCCATTATTGAATTTATTTTGAATTCTTTTTACATTTTTTCATTAAAACAGATTCTAATTGATTGTTTGCCTCGGGAAACTTGGAGCGAAAGCCCTCCATTGTCAAGAAAAGATCATTTATAGTCACTCATTCCTAGAAAAGCCTTATTACTCGGTTTAAATGCTTTTATAATCCCATTATTAAATTTATTTTGAATTGATTTTACATTTTTTTATTAAAACAGATTGTAATTGATTGTTTGCCTCGGGAAACATGGAGCGAAAGCCATCCATTGTCAAGAAAAGATCATTTATAGTCACTCATTCCTAGAAAAGCCTTATTACTCGGTTTAACTGCCTTTATAATCCCATTATTGATTTTATTTTGAATTTTTTTTACATTTTTTGTTTAAAACATATTGTAATTGATTGTTTGCCTCGGGAAATATTCAGCGAAAGCCATCCATTGTCAAGAAAAGATCATTTATAGTCACTCATGCCTAGAAAAGCCTTATTACTCGGTTTAAATGCCTTTATAATCCCATTATTGAATTTATTTTGAATTGTTTTTACATTTTTTGATTAAAACAGATTGTAATTGATTGTTTGCCTTGGGAAACATGGAGCGAAAGCCATCCATTGTCAAGAAAAGATCATTTATAGTCACTCATGCCTAGAAAAGCCTTATTACTCGGTTTAAATGCCTTTATAATCCCATTATTGATTTTATTTTGAATTTTTTTTACATTTTTTGATTAAAACATATTGTAATTGATTGTTTGCCTCGGGAAACATGGAGCGAAAGCCATCCATTGTCAAGAAAAGATCATTTATAGTCACTCATTCCTAGAAAAGCCTTATTACTCGGTTTAAATGCCTTTATAATCCCATTATTGATTTTATTTTGAATTTTTTTTACATTTTTTGATTAAAACATATTGTAATTGGTTGTTTGCCTCGGGAAATATTGAGCGAAAGCCATCCATTGTCAAGAAAAGATCATTTATAGTCACTCATTCCTAGCAAAGCCTTATTACTCGGTTTAAATGCCTTTATAATCCCATTATTGATTTTATTTTGAATTTTTTTTACATTTTTTGATTAAAACATATTGTAATTGATTGTTTGCCTCGGGAAATATTGAGCGAAAGCCATCCATTGTCAAGAAAAGATCATTTATAGCAACTCATGCCTAGAAAAGCCTTATTACTCGGTTTAAATGCCTTTATAATCCCATTATTGAATGTATTTTGAATTGTTTTTACATTTTTTGATTAAAACAGATTGTAATTGATTGTTTACCTCGGGAAACATGGAGCGAAAGCCATCCATTGTCAAGAAAAGATCATTTATAGTCACTCATTCCTAGAAAAGCCTTATTACTCGGTTTAACTGCCTTTATAATCCCATTATTGATGTTCTTTTGAATTTTTTTTACATTTTTTGATTAAAACATATTGTAATTGATTGTTTGCCTCGGGAAACATGGAGCGAAAGCCATCCATTGTCAAGAAAAGATCATTTATAGTCACTCATTCCTAGAAAAGCCTTATTACTCGGTTTAAATGCCTTTATAATCCCATTATTGATTTTATTTTGAATTTTTTTTACATTTTTTGATTAAAACATATTGTAATTGATTGTTTGCCTCGGGAAACATGGAGCGAAAGCCATCCATTGTCAAGAAAAGATCATTTACAGTCACTCATTCCTAGAAAAGCCTTATTACTCGGTTTAACTGCCTTTATAATCCCATTATTGATTTTATTTTGAATTTTTTTTACATTTTTTGATTAAAACACATTGTAATTGATTGTTTGCCTCGGGAAACATGGAGCGAAAGCCATCCATTGTCAAGAAAAGATCATTTATAGTCACTCATTCCTAGAAAAGCCTTATTACTCGGTTTAAATGCCTTTATAATCCCATTATTGATTTTATTTTTAATTTTTTTTACATTTTTTGATTAAAACATATTGTAATTGATTGTTTGCCTTGGGAAATATTGAGCGAAAGCCATCCATTGTCAAGAAAAGATCATTTATAGCCACTCATGCCTAGAAAAGCCTTATTACTCGGTTTAAATGCCTTTATAATCCCATCATTGAATGTATTTTGAATTGTTTTTACATTTTTTGATTAAAACAGACTGTAATTGATTGTTTGCCTCGGGAAACATGGAGCGAAAACCATCCATTGTCAAGAAAAGATCATTTATAGTCACTAATGCCTAGAAAAGCCTTATTACTCGGTTTAAATGCCTTTATAATCCCATTATTGAATTTATTTTGAATTCTTTTTACATTTTTTGATTAAAACAGATTGTAATTGATTGTTTGCCTCGGGAAACATGGAGCGAAAGCCATCCATTGCCAAGAAAAGATCATTTATAGTCACTCTTGCCTAGAAAAGCCTTATTACTCGGTTTAAATGCCTTTATAATCCCATTATTCAATTTATTTTGAATTGTTTTTACATTTTTTTATTAAAACATATTGTAATTGATTGTTTGCCTCGGGAAACATGGAGCGAAAGCCATCCATTGTCAAGAAAAGATCATTTATAGTCACTCATTCCTAGAAAAGCCTTATTACTCGGTTTAAATGCCTTTATAATCCCATTATTGATTTTATTTTGAATTTTTTTTACATTTTTTGATTAAAACATATTGTAATTGATTGTTTGCCTCGGGAAATATTGAGCGAAAGCCATCCATTGTCAAGAAAAGATCATTTATAGTCACTCATTCCTAGAAAAGCCTTATTACTCGGTTTAAATGCCTTTATAATCCCATTATTGATTTTATTTTGAATTTTTTTTACATTTTTTGATTAAAACATATTGTAATTGATTGTTTGCCTCGGGAAACATGGAGCGAAAGCCATCCATTGTCAAGAAAAGATCATTTACAGTCACTCATTCCTAGAAAAGCCTTATTACTCGGTTTAACTGCCTTTATAATCCCATTATTGATTTTATTTTGAATTTTTTTTACATTTTTTGATTAAAACACATTGTAATTGATTGTTTGCCTCGGGAAACATGGAGCGAAAGCCATCCATTGTCAAGAAAAGATCATTTATAGTCACTCATTCCTAGAAAAGCCTTATTACTCGGTTTAAATGCCTTTATAATCCCATTATTGATTTTATTTTGAATTTTTTTTACATTTTTTATTAAAACATATTGTAATTGATTGTTTGCCTCGGGAAATATTGAGCGAAAGCCATCCATTGTCAAGAAAAGATCACTTATAGTCACTCATTCCTAGCAAAGCCTTATTACTCGGTTTAAATGCCTTTATAATCCCATTATTGATTTTATTTTGAATTTTTTTTACATTTTTTGATTAAAACATATTGTAATTGATTGTTTGCCTCGGGAAACTTGGAGCGAAAGCCACCCATTGTCAAGAAAAGTTCATTTATAGTCACTTATGCCTAGCAAAGCCTTATTACTCGGTTTAAATGCCTTTATAATCCCATTATTGAATTTATTTTGAATTCTTTTTACATTTTTTCATTAAAACAGATTCTAATTGATTGCTTGCCTCGGGAAACTTGGAGCGAAAGCCCTCCATTGTCAAGAAAAGATCATTTATAGTCACTCATGCTGAGAAAAGCCTTATTACTCGGTTTAAATGCTTTTATAATCCCATTATTAAATTTATTTTGAATTGTTTTTACATTTTTTTATTAAAACAGATTGTAATTGATTGTTTGCCTCGGGAAACATGGAGCGAAAGCCATCCATTGTCAAGAAAAGATCATTTATAGTCACTCATTCCTAGAAAAGCCTTATTACTCGGTTTAACTGCCTTTATAATCCCATTATTGATTTTATTTTGAATTTTTTTTACATTTTTTGATTAAAACATATTGTAATTGATTGTTTGCCTCGGGAAATATTGAGCGAAAGCCATCCATTGTCAAGAAAAGATCATTTCTAGCCACTCATGCCTAGAAAAGCCTTATTACTCGGTTTAAATGCCTTTATAATCCCAATATTGATTTTATTTTGAATTTTTTTTACATTTTTTGATTAAAACATATTGTAATTGATTGTTTGCCTCGGGAAACATGGAGCGAAAGCCATACATTGTCAAGAAAAGATCATTTATAGTCACTCATTCCTAGAAAAGCCTTATTACTCGGTTTAAATGCCTTTATAATCCCATTATTGATTTTATTTTGAATTTTTTTTTCATTTTTTGATTAAAACATATTGTAATTGATTGTTTGCCTCGGGAAATATTGTGCGAAAGCCATCCATTGTCAAGAAAAGATCATTTATAGTCACTCATTCCTAGCAAAGCCTTATTACTCGGTTTAAATGCCTTTATAATCCCATTATTGATTTTATTTTGAATTTTTTTTACATTTTTTGATTAAAACATATTGTAATTCATTGTTTGCCTCGGGAAATATTGAGCGAAAGCCATCCATTGTCAAGAAAAGATCATTTATAGCCACTCATGCCTAGAAAAGCCTTATTACTCGGTTTAAATGCCTTTATAATCCAATTATTGAATGTATTTTGAATTGTTTTTACATTTTTTGATTAAAACAGATTGTAATTGATTGTTTACCTCGGGAAACATGGAGCGAAAGCCATCCATTGTCAAGAAAAGATCATTTATAGTCACTCATTCCTAGAAAAGCCTTATTACTCGGTTTAACTGCCTTTATAATCACATTATTGATGTTATTTTGAATTTTTTTTACATTTTTTGATTAAAACATATTGTAATTGATTGTTTGCCTCGGGAAACATGGAGCGAAAGCCATCCATTGTCAAGAAAAGATCATTTATAGTTACTCATTCCTAGAAAAGCCTTATTACTCGGTTTAAATGCCTTTATAATCCCATTATTGATTTTATTTTGAATTTTTTTTACATTTTTTGATTAAAACATATTGTAATTGATTGTTTGCCTCGGGAAACATGGAGCGAAAGCCATCCATTGTCAAGAAAAGATCATTTACAGTCACTCATTCCTAGAAAAGCTTTATTACTCGGTTTAACTGCCTTTATAATCCCATTATTGATTTTATTTTGAATTTTTTTTACATTTTTTGATTAAAACATATTGTAATTGATTGTTTGCCTCGGGAAACTTGGAGCGAAAGCCACCCATTGTCAAGAAAAGTTCATTTATAGTCACTTATGCCTAGCAAAGCCTTATTACTCGGTTTAAATGCCTTTATAATCCCATTATTGAATTTATTTTGAATTCTTTTTACATTTTTTGATTAAAACATATTGTAATTGATTGTTTGCCTCGGGAAACTTGGAACGAAAGCCACCCATTGTCAAGAAAAGTTCATTTATAGTCACTTATGCCTAGCAAAGCCTTATTACTCGGTTTAAATGCCTTTATAATCCCATTATTGAATTTATTTTGAATTCTTTTTACATTTTTTCATTAAAACAGATTCTAATTGATTGTTTGCCTCGGGAAACTTGGAGCGAAAGCCCTCCATTGTCAAGAAAAGATCATTTATAGTCACTCATTCCTAGAAAAGCCTTATTACTCGGTTTAAATGCTTTTATAATCCCATTATTAAATTTATTTTGAATTGATTTTACATTTTTTTATTAAAACAGATTGTAATTGATTGTTTGCCTCGGGAAACATGGAGCGAAAGCCATCCATTGTCAAGAAAAGATCATTTATAGTCACTCATTCCTAGAAAAGCCTTATTACTCGGTTTAACTGCCTTTATAATCCCATTATTGATTTTATTTTGAATTTTTTTTACATTTTTTGTTTAAAACATATTGTAATTGATTGTTTGCCTCGGGAAATATTCAGCGAAAGCCATCCATTGTCAAGAAAAGATCATTTATAGTCACTCATGCCTAGAAAAGCCTTATTACTCGGTTTAAATGCCTTTATAATCCCATTATTGAATTTATTTTGAATTGTTTTTACATTTTTTGATTAAAACAGATTGTAATTGATTGTTTGCCTTGGGAAACATGGAGCGAAAGCCATCCATTGTCAAGAAAAGATCATTTATAGTCACTCATGCCTAGAAAAGCCTTATTACTCGGTTTAAATGCCTTTATAATCCCATTATTGATTTTATTTTGAATTTTTTTTACATTTTTTGATTAAAACATATTGTAATTGATTGTTTGCCTCGGGAAACATGGAGCGAAAGCCATCCATTGTCAAGAAAAGATCATTTATAGTCACTCATTCCTAGAAAAGCCTTATTACTCGGTTTAAATGCCTTTATAATCCCATTATTGATTTTATTTTGAATTTTTTTTACATTTTTTGATTAAAACATATTGTAATTGGTTGTTTGCCTCGGGAAATATTGAGCGAAAGCCATCCATTGTCAAGAAAAGATCATTTATAGTCACTCATTCCTAGCAAAGCCTTATTACTCGGTTTAAATGCCTTTATAATCCCATTATTGATTTTATTTTGAATTTTTTTTACATTTTTTGATTAAAACATATTGTAATTGATTGTTTGCCTCGGGAAATATTGAGCGAAAGCCATCCATTGTCAAGAAAAGATCATTTATAGCAACTCATGCCTAGAAAAGCCTTATTACTCGGTTTAAATGCCTTTATAATCCCATTATTGAATGTATTTTGAATTGTTTTTACATTTTTTGATTAAAACAGATTGTAATTGATTGTTTACCTCGGGAAACATGGAGCGAAAGCCATCCATTGTCAAGAAAAGATCATTTATAGTCACTCATTCCTAGAAAAGCCTTATTACTCGGTTTAACTGCCTTTATAATCCCATTATTGATGTTCTTTTGAATTTTTTTTACATTTTTTGATTAAAACATATTGTAATTGATTGTTTGCCTCGGGAAACATGGAGCGAAAGCCATCCATTGTCAAGAAAAGATCATTTATAGTCACTCATTCCTAGAAAAGCCTTATTACTCGGTTTAAATGCCTTTATAATCCCATTATTGATTTTATTTTGAATTTTTTTTACATTTTTTGATTAAAACATATTGTAATTGATTGTTTGCCTCGGGAAACATGGAGCGAAAGCCATCCATTGTCAAGAAAAGATCATTTACAGTCACTCATTCCTAGAAAAGCCTTATTACTCGGTTTAACTGCCTTTATAATCCCATTATTGATTTTATTTTGAATTTTTTTTACATTTTTTGATTAAAACACATTGTAATTGATTGTTTGCCTCGGGAAACATGGAGCGAAAGCCATCCATTGTCAAGAAAAGATCATTTATAGTCACTCATTCCTAGAAAAGCCTTATTACTCGGTTTAAATGCCTTTATAATCCCATTATTGATTTTATTTTTAATTTTTTTTACATTTTTTGATTAAAACATATTGTAATTGATTGTTTGCCTTGGGAAATATTGAGCGAAAGCCATCCATTGTCAAGAAAAGATCATTTATAGCCACTCATGCCTAGAAAAGCCTTATTACTCGGTTTAAATGCCTTTATAATCCCATCATTGAATGTATTTTGAATTGTTTTTACATTTTTTGATTAAAACAGACTGTAATTGATTGTTTGCCTCGGGAAACATGGAGCGAAAACCATCCATTGTCAAGAAAAGATCATTTATAGTCACTAATGCCTAGAAAAGCCTTATTACTCGATTTAAATGCCTTTATAATCCCATTATTGAATTTATTTTGAATTCTTTTTACATTTTTTGATTAAAACAGATTGTAATTGATTGTTTGCCTCGGGAAACATGGAGCGAAAGCCATCCATTGCCAAGAAAAGATCATTTATAGTCACTCTTGCCTAGAAAAGCCTTATTACTCGGTTTAAATGCCTTTATAATCCCATTATTCAATTTATTTTGAATTGTTTTTACATTTTTTTATTAAAACATATTGTAATTGATTGTTTGCCTCGGGAAACATGGAGCGAAAGCCATCCATTGTCAAGAAAAGATCATTTATAGTCACTCATTCCTAGAAAAGCCTTATTACTCGGTTTAAATGCCTTTATAATCCCATTATTGATTTTATTTTGAATTTTTTTTACATTTTTTGATTAAAACATATTGTAATTGATTGTTTGCCTCGGGAAATATTGAGCGAAAGCCATCCATTGTCAAGAAAAGATCATTTATAGTCACTCATTCCTAGCAAAGCCTTATTACTCGGTTTAAATGCCTTTATAATCCCATTATTGATTTTATTTTGAATTTTTTTTACATTTTTTGATTAAAACATATTGTAATTGATTGTTTGCCTCGGGAAATATTGAGCGAAAGCCATCCATTGTCAAGAAAAGATCATTTATAGCCACTCATGCCTAGAAAAGCCTTATTACTCGGTTTAAATGCCTTTATAATCCCATTATTGATTTTATTTTTAATTTTTTTTACATTTTTTGATTAAAACATATTGTAATTGATTGTTTGCCTCGGGAAACATGGAGCGAAAGCCATCCATTGCCAAGAAAAGATCATTTATAGTCACTCTTGCCTAGAAAAGCCTTATTACTCGGTTTAACTGCCTTTATAATCCCATTATTGATTTTATTTTGAATTTTTTTTACATTTTTTGATTAAAACACATTGTAATTGATTGTTTGCCTCGGGAAACATGGAGCGAAAGCCATCCATTGTCAAGAAAAGATCATTTATAGTCACTCATTCCTAGAAAAGCCTTATTACTCGGTTTTAATGCCTTTATAATCCCATTATTGATTTTATTTTTAATTTTTTTTACATTTTTTGATTAAAACATATTGTAATTGATTGTTTGCCTCGGGAAATATTGAGCGAAAGCCATCCATTGTCAAGAAAAGATCATTTATAGCCACTCATGCCTAGAAAAGCCTTATTACTCGGTTTAAATGCCTTTATAATCCCATTATTGATTTTATTTTGAATTTTTTTTACATTTTTTGATTAAAACACATTGTAATTGATTGTTTGCCTCGGGAAACATGGAGCGAAAGCCATCCATTGTCAAGAAAAGATCATTTATAGTCACTCATTCCTAGAAAAGCCTTATTACTCGGTTTAAATGCCTTTATAATCCCATTATTGATTTTATTTTTAATTTTTTTTACATTTTTTGATTAAAACATATTGTAATTGATTGTTTGCCTCGGGAAATATTGAGCGAAAGCCATCCATTGTCAAGAAAAGATCATTTATAGCCACTCATGCCTAGAAAAGCCTTATTACTCGGTTTAAATGCCTTTATAATCCCATTATTGAATGTATTTTGAATTGTTTTTACATTTTTTGATTAAAACAGATAGTAATTGATTGTTTACCTCGGGAAACATGGAGCGAAAGCCATCCATTGTCAAGAAAAGATCATTTATAGTCACTCATTCCTAGAAAAGCCTTATTACTCGGTTTAACTGCCTTTATAATCCCATTATTGATGTTCTTTTGAATTTTTTTTACATTTTTTGATTAAAACATATTGTAATTGATTGTTTGCCTCGGGAAACATGGAGCGAAAGCCATCCATTGTCAAGAAAAGATCATTTATAGTCACTCATTCCTAGAAAAGCCTTATTACTCGGTTTAAATGCCTTTATAATCCCATTATTGATTTTATTTTGAATTTTTTTTACATTTTTTGATTAAAACATATTGTAATTGATTGTTTGCCTCGGGAAACATGGAGCGAAAGCCATCCATTGTCAAGAAAAGATCATTTACAGTCACTCATTCCTAGAAAAGCCTTATTACTCGGTTTAACTGCCTTTATAATCCCATTATTGATTTTATTTTGAATTTTTTTTACATTTTTTGATTAAAACACATTGTAATTGATTGTTTGCCTCGGGAAACATGGAGCGAAAGCCATCCATTGTCAAGAAAAGATCATTTATAGTCACTCATTCCTAGAAAAGCCTTATTACTCGGTTTAAATGCCTTTATAATCCCATTATTGATTTTATTTTGAATTTTTTTTACATTTTTTGATTAAAACATATTGTAATTGATTGTTTGCCTCGGGAAATATTGAGCGAAAGCCATCCATTGTCAAGAAAAGATCATTTATAGTCACTCATTCCTAGCAAAGCCTTATTACTCGGTTTAAATGCCTTTATAATCCCATTATTGATTTTATTTTGAATTTTTTTTACATTTTTTGATTAAAACATATTGTAATTGATTGTTTGCCTCGGGAAATATTGAGCGAAAGCCATCCATTGTCAAGAAAAGATCATTTATAGCCACTCATGCCTAGAAAAGCCTTATTACTCGGTTTAAATGCCTTTATAATCCCATTATTGAATGTATTTTGAATTGTTTTTACATTTTTTGATTAAAACAGATTGTAATTGATTGTTTACCTCGGGAAACATGGAGCGAAAGCCATCCATTGTCAAGAAAAGATCATTTATAGTCACTCATTCCTAGAAAAGCCTTATTACTCGGTTTAACTGCCTTTATAATCCCATTATTGATGTTCTTTTGAATTTTTTTTACATTTTTTGATTAAAACATATTGTAATTGATTGTTTGCCTCGGGAAACATGGAGCGAAAGCCATCCATTGTCAAGAAAAGATCATTTATAGTCACTCATTCCTAGAAAAGCCTTATTACTCGGTTTAAATGCCTTTATAATCCCATTATTGATTTTATTTTGAATTTTTTTTACATTTTTTGATTAAAACATATTGTAATTGATTGTTTGCCTCGGGAAACATGGAGCGAAAGCCATCCATTGTCAAGAAAAGATCATTTACAGTCACTCATTCCTAGAAAAGCCTTATTACTCGGTTTAACTGCCTTTATAATCCCATTATTGATTTTATTTTGAATTTTTTTTACATTTTTTGATTAAAACACATTGTAATTGATTGTTTGCCTCGGGAAACATGGAGCGAAAGCCATCCATTGTCAAGAAAAGATCATTTATAGTCACTCATTCCTAGAAAAGCCTTATTACTCGGTTTAAATGCCTTTATAATCCCATTATTGATTTTATTTTTAATTTTTTTTACATTTTTTGATTAAAACATATTGTAATTGATTGTTTGCCTCGGGAAATATTGAGCGAAAGCCATCCATTGTCAAGAAAAGATCATTTATAGCCACTCATGCCTAGAAAAGCCTTATTACTCGGTTTAAATGCCTTTATAATCCCATCATTGAATGTATTTTGAATTGTTTTTACATTTTTTGATTAAAACAGACTGTAATTGATTGTTTGCCTCGAGAAACATGGAGCGAAAACCATCCATTGTCAAGAAAAGATCATTTATAGTCACTAATGCCTAGAAAAGCCTTATTACTCGGTTTAAATGCCTTTATAATCCCATTATTGAATTTATTTTGAATTCTTTTTACATTTTTTGATTAAAACAGATTGTAATTGATTGTTTGCCTCGGGAAACATGGAGCGAAAGCCATCCATTGCCAAGAAAAGATCATTTATAGTCACTCTTGCCTAGAAAAGCCTTATTACTCGGTTTAAATGCCTTTATAATCCCATTATTCAATTTATTTTGAATTGTTTTTACATTTTTTTATTAAAACATATTGTAATTGATTGTTTGCCTCGGGAAACATGGAGCGAAAGCCATCCATTGTCAAGAAAAGATCATTTATAGTCACTCATTCCTAGAAAAGCCTTATTACTCGGTTTAAATGCCTTTATAATCCCATTATTGATTTTATTTTGAATTTTTTTTACATTTTTTGATTAAAACATATTGTAATTGATTGTTTGCCTCGGGAAATATTGAGCGAAAGCCATCCATTGTCAAGAAAAGATCATTTATAGTCACTCATTCCTAGCAAAGCCTTATTACTCGGTTTAAATGCCTTTATAATCCCATTATTGATTTTATTTTGAATTTTTTTTACATTTTTTGATTAAAACATATTGTAATTGATTGTTTGCCTCGGGAAACTTGGAGCGAAAGCCACCCATTGTCAAGAAAAGTTCATTTATAGTCACTTATGCCTAGCAAAGCCTTATTACTCGGTTTAAATGCCTTTATAATCCCATTATTGAATTTATTTTGAATTCTTTTTACATTTTTTCATTAAAACAGATTCTAATTGATTGCTTGCCTCGGGAAACTTGGAGCGAAAGCCCTCCATTGTCAAGAAAAGATCATTTATAGTCACTCATGCTGAGAAAAGCCTTATTACTCGGTTTAAATGCTTTTATAATCCCATTATTAAATTTATTTTGAATTGTTTTTACATTTTTTTATTAAAACAGATTGTAATTGATTGTTTGCCTCGGGAAACATGGAGCGAAAGCCATCCATTGTCAAGAAAAGATCATTTATAGTCACTCATTCCTAGAAAAGCCTTATTACTCGGTTTAACTGCCTTTATAATCCCATTATTGATTTTATTTTGAATTTTTTTTACATTTTTTGATTAAAACATATTGTAATTGATTGTTTGCCTCGGGAAACATGGAGCGAAAGCCATCCATTGTCAAGAAAAGATCATTTATAGCCACTCATGCCTAGAAAAGCCTTATTACTCGGTTTAAATGCCTTTATAATCCCATTATTGATTTTATTTTGAATTTTTTTTACATTTTTTGATTAAAACATATTGTAATTGATTGTTTGCCTCGGGAAATATTGAGCGAAAGCCATCCATTGTCAAGAAAAGATCATTTCTAGCCACTCATGCCTAGAAAAGCCTTATTACTCGGTTTAAATGCCTTTATAATCCCATTATTGATTTTATTTTGAATTTTTTTTACATTTTTTGATTAAAACATATTGTAATTGATTGTTTGCCTCGGGAAACATGGAGCGAAAGCCATCCATTGTCAAGAAAAGATCATTTATAGTCACTCATTCCTAGAAAAGCCTTATTACTCGGTTTAAATGCCTTTATAATCCCATTATTGATTTTATTTTGAATTTTTTTTACATTTTTTGATTAAAACATATTGTAATTGATTGTTTGCCTCGGGAAATATTGTGCGAAAGCCATCCATTGTCAAGAAAAGATCATTTATAGTCACTCATTCCTAGCAAAGCCTTATTACTCGGTTTAAATGCCTTTATAATCCCATTATTGATTTTATTTTGAATTTTTTTTACATTTTTTGATTAAAACATATTGTAATTCATTGTTTGCCTCGGGAAATATTGAGCGAAAGCCATCCATTGTCAAGAAAAGATCATTTATAGCCACTCATGCCTAGAAAAGCCTTATTACTCGGTTTAAATGCCTTTATAATCCCATCATTGAATGTATTTTGAATTGTTTTTACATTTTTTGATTAAAACAGACTGTAATTGATTGTTTGCCTCGGGAAACATGGAGCGAAAACCATCCATTGTCAAGAAAAGATCATTTATAGTCACTAATGCCTAGAAAAGCCTTATTACTCGGTTTAACTGCCTTTATAATCCCATTATTGATGTTATGTTGAATTTTTTTTACATTTTTTGATTAAAACATATTGTAATTGATTGTTTGCCTCGGGAAACATGGAGCGAAAGCCATCCATTGTCAAGAAAAGATCATTTATAGTCACTCATTCCTAGAAAAGCCTTATTACTCGGTTTAAATGCCTTTATAATCCCATTATTGATTTTATTTTGAATTTTTTTTACATTTTTTGATTAAAACATATTGTAATTGATTGTTTGCCTCGGGAAACATGGAGCGAAAGCCATCCATTGTCAAGAAAAGATCATTTACAGTCACTCATTCCTAGAAAAGCTTTATTACTCGGTTTAACTGCCTTTATAATCCCATTATTGATTTTATTTTGAATTTTTTTTACATTTTTTTATTAAAACACATTGTAATTGATTGTTTACCTCGGGAAACATGGAGCGAAAGCCATCCATTGTCAAGAAAAGATCATTTATAGTCACTCATTCCTAGAAAAGCCTTATTACTCGGTTTAAATGCCTTTATAATCCCATTATTGATTTTATTTTTAATTTTTTTTACATTTTTTGATTAAAACATATTGTAATTGATTGTTTGCCTCTGGAAATATTGAGCGAAAGCCATCCATTGTCAAGAAAAGATCATTTATAGCCACTCATGCCTAGAAAAGCCTTATTACTCGGTTTAAATGCCTTTATAATCCCATTATTGAATGTATTTTGAATTGTTTTTAAATTTTTTGATTAAAACAGACTGTAATTGATTGTTTGCCTCGGGAAACATGGAGCGAAAACCATCCATTGTCAAGAAAAGATCATTTATAGTCACTAATGCCTAGAAAAGCCTTATTACTCGGTTTAAATGCCTTTATAATCCCATTATTGAATTTATTTTGAATTCTTTTTACATTTTTTGATTAAAACAGATTGTAATTGATTGTTTGCCTCGGGAAACATGGAGCGAAAGCCATCCATTGCCAAGAAAAGATCATTTATAGTCACTCTTGCCTAGAAAAGCCTTATTACTCAGTTTAAATGCCTTTATAATCCCATTATTCAATTTATTTTGAATTGTTTTTACATTTTTTTATTAAAACATATTGTAATTGATTGTTTGCCTCGGGAAACATGGAGCGAAAGCCATCCATTGTCAAGAAAAGATCATTTATAGTCACTCATTCCTAGAAAAGCCTTATTACTCGGTTTAAATGCCTTTATAATCCAATTATTGAATTTATTTTGAATTTTTTTTACATTTTTTGATTAAAACATATTGTAATTGATTGTTTACCTCGGGAAACATGGAGCGAAAGCCATCCATAGTCAAGAAAAGTTCATTTATAGTCACTTATGCCTAGCAAAGCCTTATTACTCGGTTTAAATGCCTTTATAATCCCATTATTGAATTTATTTTGAATTTTTTTTACATTTTTTGATTAAAACATATTGTAATTGATTGTTTGCCTCGGGAAACTTGGAGCGAAAGCCACCCATTGTCAAGAAAAGTTCATTTATAGTCACTTATGCCTAGCAAAGCCTTATTACTCGGTTTAAATGCCTTTATAATCCCATTATTGAATTTATTTTGAATTCTTTTTACATTTTTTCATTAAAACAGATTCTAATTGATTGTTTGCCTCGGGAAACTTGGAGCGAAAGCCCTCCATTGTCAAGAAAAGATCATTTATAGTCACTCATGCTGAGAAAAGCCTTATTACTCGGTTTAAATGCTTTTATAATCCCATTATTAAATTTATTTTGAATTGATTTTACATTTTTTTATTAAAACAGATTGTAATTGATTGTTTGCCTCGGGAAACATGGAGCGAAAGCCATCCATTGTCAAGAAAAGATCATTTATAGTCACTCATTCCTAGAAAAGCCTTATTACTCGGTTTAACTGCCTTTATAATCCCATTATTGGTTTTATTTTGAATTTTTTTTACATTTTTTGATTAAAACATATTGTAATTGATTGTTTGCCTCGGGAAACATGGAGCGAAAGCCATCCATTGTCAAGAAAAGATCATTTATAGTCACTCATTCCTAGAAAAGCCTTATTACTCGGTTTAAATGCCTTTATAATCCAATTATTGATTTTATTTTGAATTTTTTTTTCATTTTTTGATTAAAACATATTGTAATTGATTGTTTGCCTCGGGAAATATTGAGCGAAAGCCATCCATTGTCAAGAAAAGATCATTTATAGCCACTCATGCCTAGAAAAGCCTTATTACTCGGTTTAAATGCCTTTATAATCCCATTATTGAATGTATTTTGAATTGTTTTTACATTTTTTGATTAAAACAGATTGTAATTGATTGTTTGCCTTGGGAAACTTGGAGCGAAAGCTACCCATTGTCAAGAAAAGTTCATGTATAGTCACTTATGCCTAGCAAAGCCTTATTACTCGGTTTAAATGCCTTTATAATCCCATTATTGAATTTATTTTGAATTCTTTTTACATTTTTTCATTAAAACATATTCTAATTGGTTGTTTGCCTTGGGAAACTTGGAGCGAAAGCCATCCATTGTCAAGAAAAGATCATTTATAGTCACTCATGCTGAGAAAAGCCTTATTACTCGGTTTAAATGCTTTTATAATCCCATTATTGAATTTATTTTGAATTGTTTTTACATTTTTTGATTAAAACAGATTGTAATTGATTGTTTGCCTCGGGAAACATGGAGCGAAAGCCATCCATTGCCAAGAAAAGATCATTTATAGTCACTCTTGCCTAGAAAAGCCTTATTACTCGGTTTAAATGCCTTTATAATCCCATTATTGAATTTATTTTGAATTGTTTTTACATTTTTTTTATTAAAACATATTGTAATTGATTGTTTGCCTCGGGAAACATGGAGCGAAAGCCATCCATTGTCAAGAAAAGATCATTTATAGTCTCTCATTCCTAGAAAAGCCTTATTACTCGGTTTAAATGCCTTTATAATCCAATTATTGAATTTATTTTGAATTTTTTTTACATTTTTTGATTAAAACAGATTGTAATTGATTGTTTACCTCGGGAAACATGGAGCGAAAGCCATCCATAGTCAAGAAAAGTTATTTATAGTCACTTATGCCTAGCAAAGCCTTATTACTCGGTTTAAATGCCTTTATAATCCCATTATTGAATTTATTTTGAATTTTTTTTACATTTTTTGATTAAAACATATTGTAATTGATTGTTTGCCTCGGGAAACTTGGAGCGAAAGCCACCCATTGTCAAGAAAAGTTCATTTATAGTCACTTATGCCTAGCAAAGCCTTATTACTCGGTTTAAATGCTTTTATAATCCCATTATTAAATTTATTTTGAATTATTTTTACATTTTTTTATTAAAACAGTTTGTAATTGATTGTTTGCCTCGGGAAACATGGAGCGAAAGCCATCCATTGTCAAGAAAACATCATTTATAGTCACTCATTCCTAGAAAAGCCTTATTACTCGGTTTAACTGCCTTTATAATCCCATTATTGATTTTATTTTGAATTTTTTTTACATTTTTTGATTAAAACATATTGTAATTGATTGTTTACCTCGGGAAACATGGAGCGAAAGCCATCCATTGTCAAGAAAAGATCATTTATAGCCACTCATGCCTAGAAAAGCCTTATTACTCGGTTTAAATGCCTTTATAATCCCATTATTGAATGTATTTTGAATTGTTTTTACATTTTTTGATTAAAACAGATTGTAATTGATTGTTTACCTCGGGAAACATGGAGCGAAAGCCATCCACTGTCAAGAAAAGATCATTTATAGTCACTCATTCCTAGAAAAGCCTTATTACTCGGTTTAACTGCCTTTATAATCCCATTATTGATTTTATTTTGAATTTTTTTACATTTTTTGATTAAAACATATTGTAATTGATTGTTTGCCTCGGGAAACATGGAGCGAAAGCCATCCATTGTCAAGAAAAGATCATTTATAGTCACTCATTCCTAGAAAAGCCTTACTACTCGGTTTAAATGCCTTTATAATCCCATTATTGATTTTATTTTGATTTTTTTTTACATTTTTTGATTAAAACATATTGTAATTGATTGTTTGCCTCGGGAAACATGGAGCGAAAGCCATCCATTGTCAACAAAATATCATTTATAGTCAGTCATTCCTAGAAAAGCCTTATTACTCGGTTTAACTGCCTTTATAATCCCATTATTTATTTTATTTTGAATTTTTTTTACATTTTTTGATTAAAACACATTGTTATTGATTGTTTGCCTCGGGAAACATGGAGCGAAAGCCATCCATTGTCAAGAAAAGATCATTTATAGTCACTCATTCCTAGAAAAGCCTTATTACTCGGTTTAAATGCCTTTATAATCCCATTATTGATTTTATTTTGAATTTTTTTTACATTTTTTGATTAAAACATATTGTAATTGATTGTTTGCCTCGGGAAATATTGAGCGAAAGCCATCCATTGTCAAGAAAAGATCATTTATAGCCACTCATGCCTAGAAAAGCCTTATTACTCGGTTTAAATGGCTTTATATCCCATTATTGAATGTATTTTGAATTGTTTTTACATTTTTTGATTAAAACAGATTGTAATTGATTGTTTGCCTCGGGAAACATGGAGCGAAAACCATCCATTGTCAAGAAAAGATCATTTATAGTCACTAATGCCTAGAAAAGCCTTATTACTCGGTTTAAATGCCTTTATAATCCCATTATTGAATTTATTTTGAATTCTTTTTACATTTTTCGATTAAAACAGATTGTAATTGATTGTTTGCCTCGGGAAACATGGAGCGAAAGCCATCCATTGCCAAGAAAAGATCGTTTATAGTCACTCTTGCTTAGAAAAGCCTTATTACTCGGTTTAAATGCCTTTATAATCCCATTATTGAATTTATTTTGAATTGTTTTTACATTTTTTTATTAAAACATATTGTAATTGATTGTTTGCCTCGGGAAACATGGAGCGAAAGCCATCCATTGTCAAGAAAAGATCATTTATAGTCACTCATTCCTAGAAAAGCCTTATTACTCGGTTTAAATGCCTTTATAATCCAATTATTGAATTTATTTTGAATTTTTTTTACATTTTTTGATTAAAACAGATTGTAATTGATTGTTTACCTCGGGAAACATGGAGCGAAAGCCATCCATAGTCAAGAAAAGTTCATTTATAGTCACTTATGCCTAGCAAAGCCTTATTACTCGGTTTAAATGCCTTTATAATCCCATTATTGATTTTATTTTGAATTTTTTTTACATTTTTTGATTAAAACACATTGTAATTGATTGTTTGCCTCGGGAAACATGAAGCGAAAGCCATCCATTGTCAAGAAAAGATCATTTATAGTCACTCATTCCTAGAAAAGCCTTATTACTCGGTTTAAATGCCTTTATAATCCCATTATTGATTTTATTTTTAATTTTTTTTACATTTTTTGATTAAAACATATTGTAATTGATTGTTTGCCTCGGGAAATATTGAGCGAAAGCCATCCATTGTCAAGAAAAGATCATTTATAGCCACTCATGCCTAGAAAAGCCTTATTACTCGGTTTAAATGCCTTTATAATCCCATTATTGAATTTATTTTGAATTCTTTTTACATTTTTTCATTAAAACAGATTCTAATTGATTGTTTGCCTCGGGAAACTTGGAGCGAAAGCCCTCCATTGTCAAGAAAAGATCATTTATAGTCACTCATTCCTAGAAAAGCCTTATTACTCGGTTTAAATGCCTTTATAATCCCATTATTGATTTTATTTTTAATTTTTTTTACATTTTTTGATTAAAACATATTGTAATTGATTGTTTGCCTCGGGAAATTTGGAGCGAAAGCCACCCATTGTCAAGAAAAGTTCATTTATAGTCACTTATGCCTAGCAAAGCCTTATTACTCGGTTTAAATGCCTTTATAATCCCATTATTGAATTTATTTTGAATTCTTTTTACATTTTTTCATTAAAACAGATTCTAATTGATTGTTTGCCTCGGGAAACTTGGAGCGAAAGCCCTCCATTGTCAAGAAAAGATCATTTATAGTCACTCATGCTGAGAAAAGCCTTATTACTCGGTTTAAATGCTTTTATAATCCCATTATTAAATTTATTTTGAATTGATTTTACATTTTTTTATTAAAACAGATTGTAATTGATTGTTTGCCTCGGAAAACATGGAGCGAAAGCCATCCATTGTTAAGAAAAGATCATTTATAGTCACTCATTCCTAGAAAAGCCTTATTACTCGGTTTAACTGCCTTTATAATCCCATTATTGGTTTTATTTTGAATTTTTTTTACATTTTTTGATTAAAACATATTGTAATTGATTGTTTGCCTCGGGAAACATGGAGCGAAAGCCATCCATTGTCAAGAAAAGATCATTTATAGTCACTCATTCCTAGAAAACCCTTATTACTCGGTTTAAATGCCTTTATAATCCAATTATTGAATTTATTTTGAATTTTTTTTTACATTTTTTGATTAAAACAGATTGTAATTGATTGTTTACCTCGGGAAACATGGAGCGAAAGCCATCCATAGTCAAGAAAAGTTCATTTATAGTCACTTATGCCTAGCAAAGCCTTATTACTCGGTTTAAATGCCTTTATAATCCCATTATTGAATTTATTTTGAATTTTTTTTACATTTTTTGATTAAAACACATTGTAATTGATTGTTTGCCTCGGGAAACATGGAGCGAAAGCCATCCATTGTCAAGAAAAGATCATTTATAGTCACTCATTCCTAGAAAAGCCTTATTACTCGGTTTAAATGCCTTTATAATCCCATTATTGATTTTATTTTGAATTTTTTTTACATTTTTTGATTAAAACAGATTGTAATTGATTGTTTGCCTCGGGAAACATGGAGCGAAAGCCATCCATTGTCAAGAAAAGATCATTTATAGTCACTCATTCCTAGAAAAGCCTTATTACTCGGTTTAACTACCTTTATAATCCCATTATTGATTTTATTTTGAATTTTTTTTACATTTTTTGATTAAAACAGATTGTAATTGATTGTTTGCCTCGGGAAACATGGAGCGAAAGCCATCCATTGTCAAGAAAAGATCATTTATAGTCACTCATTCCTAGAAAAGCCTTATTACTCGGTCTAAATGCCTTTATAATCCAATTATTGAATTTATTTTGAATTTTTTTTACATTTTTTGATTAAAACATATTGTAATTGATTGTTTGCCTCGGGAAACATGGAGCGAAAGCCATCCATTGTCAAGAAAAGATCATTTATAGTCACTCATTCCTAGAAAAGCCTTATTACTCGGTTTAAATGCCTTTATAATCCCATTATTGATTTTATTTTGAATTTTTTTTACATTTTTTGATTAAAACATATTGTAATTGATTGTTTGCCTCGGGAAACATGGAGCGAAAGCCATCCATTGCCAAGAAAAGATCATTTATAGTCACTCTTGCCTAGAAAAGCCTTATTACTCGGTTTAGCTGCCTTTATAATCCCATTATTGATTTTATTTTGAATTTTTTTTACATTTTTTGATTAAAACATATTGTAATTGATTGTTTGCCTTGGGAAACTTGGAGCGAAAGCTACCCATTGTCAAGAAAAGTTCATGTATAGTCACTTATGCCTAGCAAAGCCTTATTACTCGGTTTAAATGCCTTTATAATCCCATTATTGAATTTATTTTGAATTCTTTTTACATTTTTTCATTAAAACATATTCTAATTGGTTGTTTGCCTTGGGAAACTTGGAGCGAAAGCCATCCATTGTCAAGAAAAGATCATTTATAGTCACTCATGCTGAGAAAAGCCTTATTACTCGGTTTAAATGCTTTTATAATCCCATTATTGAATTTATTTTGAATTGTTTTTACATTTTTTGATTAAAACAGATTGTAATTGATTGTTTGCCTCGAGAAACATGGAGCGAAAGCCATCCATTGCCAAGAAAAGATCATTTATAGTCACTCTTGCCTAGAAAAGCCTTATTACTCGGTTTAAATGCCTTTATAATCCCATTATTGAATTTATTTTGAATTGTTTTTACATTTTTTTTATTAAAACATATTGTAATTGATTGTTTGCCTCGGGAAACATGGAGCGAAAGCCATCCATTGTCAAGAAAAGATCATTTATAGTCACTCATTCCTAGAAAAGCCTTATTACTCGGTTTAAATGCCTTTATAATCCAATTATTGAATTTATTTTGAATTTTTTTTACATTTTTTGATTAAAACAGATTGTAATTGATTGTTTACCTCGGGAAACATGGAGCGAAAGCCATCCATAGTCAAGAAAAGTTATTTATAGTCACTTATGCCTAGCAAAGCCTTATTACTCGGTTTAAATGCCTTTATAATCCCATTATTGAATTTATTTTGAATTTTTTTTACATTTTTTGATTAAAACATATTGTAATTGATTGTTTGCCTCGGGAAACTTGGAGCGAAAGCCACCCATTGTCAAGAAAAGTTCATTTATAGTCACTTATGCCTAGCAAAGCCTTATTACTCGGTTTAAATGCTTTTATAATCCCATTATTAAATTTATTTTGAATTATTTTTACATTTTTTTATTAAAACAGATTGTAATTGATTGTTTGCCTCGGGAAACATGGAGCGAAAGCCATCCATTGTCAAGAAAACATCATTTATAGTCACTCATTCCTAGAAAAGCCTTATTACTCGGTTTAACTGCCTTTATAATCCCATTATTGATTTTATTTTGAATTTTTTTTACATTTTTTGATTAAAACATATTGTAATTGATTGTTTACCTCGGGAAACATGGAGCGAAAGCCATCCATTGTCAAGAAAAGATCATTTATAGCCACTCATGCCTAGAAAAGCCTTATTACTCGGTTTAAATGCCTTTATAATCCCATTATTGAATGTATTTTGAATTGTTTTTACATTTTTTGATTAAAACAGATTGTAATTGATTGTTTACCTCGGGAAACATGGAGCGAAAGCCATCCACTGTCAAGAAAAGATCATTTATAGTCACTCATTCCTAGAAAAGCCTTATTACTCGGTTTAACTGCCTTTATAATCCCATTATTGATTTTATTTTGAATTTTTTTACATTTTTTGATTAAAACATATTGTAATTGATTGTTTGCCTCGGGAAACATGGAGCGAAAGCCATCCATTGTCAAGAAAAGATCATTTATAGTCACTCATTCCTAGAAAAGCCTTACTACTCGGTTTAAATGCCTTTATAATCCCATTATTGATTTTATTTTGATTTTTTTTTACATTTTTTGATTAAAACATATTGTAATTGATTGTTTGCCTCGGGAAACATGGAGCGAAAGCCATCCATTGTCAACAAAATATCATTTATAGTCAGTCATTCCTAGAAAAGCCTTATTACTCGGTTTAACTGCCTTTATAATCCCATTATTTATTTTATTTTGAATTTTTTTTACATTTTTTGATTAAAACACATTGTTATTGATTGTTTGCCTCGGGAAACATGGAGCGAAAGCCATCCATTGTCAAGAAAAGATCATTTATAGTCACTCATTCCTAGAAAAGCCTTATTACTCGGTTTAAATGCCTTTATAATCCCATTATTGATTTTATTTTGAATTTTTTTTACATTTTTTGATTAAAACATATTGTAATTGATTGTTTGCCTCGGGAAATATTGAGCGAAAGCCATCCATTGTCAAGAAAAGATCATTTATAGCCACTCATGCCTAGAAAAGCCTTATTACTCGGTTTAAATGGCTTTATATCCCATTATTGAATGTATTTTGAATTGTTTTTACATTTTTTGATTAAAACAGATTGTAATTGATTGTTTGCCTCGGGAAACATGGAGCGAAAACCATCCATTGTCAAGAAAAGATCATTTATAGTCACTAATGCCTAGAAAAGCCTTATTACTCGGTTTAAATGCCTTTATAATCCCATTATTGAATTTATTTTGAATTCTTTTTACATTTTTCGATTAAAACAGATTGTAATTGATTGTTTGCCTCGGGAAACATGGAGCGAAAGCCATCCATTGCCAAGAAAAGATCGTTTATAGTCACTCTTGCTTAGAAAAGCCTTATTACTCGGTTTAAATGCCTTTATAATCCCATTATTGAATTTATTTTGAATTGTTTTTACATTTTTTTATTAAAACATATTGTAATTGATTGTTTGCCTCGGGAAACATGGAGCGAAAGCCATCCATTGTCAAGAAAAGATCATTTATAGTCACTCATTCCTAGAAAAGCCTTATTACTCGGTTTAAATGCCTTTATAATCCAATTATTGAATTTATTTTGAATTTTTTTTACATTTTTTGATTAAAACAGATTGTAATTGATTGTTTACCTCGGGAAACATGGAGCGAAAGCCATCCATAGTCAAGAAAAGTTCATTTATAGTCACTTATGCCTAGCAAAGCCTTATTACTCGGTTTAAATGCCTTTATAATCCCATTATTGATTTTATTTTGAATTTTTTTTACATTTTTTGATTAAAACACATTGTAATTGATTGTTTGCCTCGGGAAACATGAAGCGAAAGCCATCCATTGTCAAGAAAAGATCATTTATAGTCACTCATTCCTAGAAAAGCCTTATTACTCGGTTTAAATGCCTTTATAATCCCATTATTGATTTTATTTTTAATTTTTTTTACATTTTTTGATTAAAACATATTGTAATTGATTGTTTGCCTCGGGAAATATTGAGCGAAAGCCATCCATTGTCAAGAAAAGATCATTTATAGCCACTCATGCCTAGAAAAGCCTTATTACTCGGTTTAAATGCCTTTATAATCCCATTATTGAATTTATTTTGAATTCTTTTTACATTTTTTCATTAAAACAGATTCTAATTGATTGTTTGCCTCGGGAAACTTGGAGCGAAAGCCCTCCATTGTCAAGAAAAGATCATTTATAGTCACTCATTCCTAGAAAAGCCTTATTACTCGGTTTAAATGCCTTTATAATCCCATTATTGATTTTATTTTTAATTTTTTTTACATTTTTTGATTAAAACATATTGTAATTGATTGTTTGCCTCGGGAAATTTGGAGCGAAAGCCACCCATTGTCAAGAAAAGTTCATTTATAGTCACTTATGCCTAGCAAAGCCTTATTACTCGGTTTAAATGCCTTTATAATCCCATTATTGAATTTATTTTGAATTCTTTTTACATTTTTTCATTAAAACAGATTCTAATTGATTGTTTGCCTCGGGAAACTTGGAGCGAAAGCCCTCCATTGTCAAGAAAAGATCATTTATAGTCACTCATGCTGAGAAAAGCCTTATTACTCGGTTTAAATGCTTTTATAATCCCATTATTAAATTTATTTTGAATTGATTTTACATTTTTTTATTAAAACAGATTGTAATTGATTGTTTGCCTCGGAAAACATGGAGCGAAAGCCATCCATTGTTAAGAAAAGATCATTTATAGTCACTCATTCCTAGAAAAGCCTTATTACTCGGTTTAACTGCCTTTATAATCCCATTATTGGTTTTATTTTGAATTTTTTTTACATTTTTTGATTAAAACATATTGTAATTGATTGTTTGCCTCGGGAAACATGGAGCGAAAGCCATCCATTGTCAAGAAAAGATCATTTATAGTCACTCATTCCTAGAAAACCCTTATTACTCGGTTTAAATGCCTTTATAATCCAATTATTGAATTTATTTTGAATTTTTTTTTACATTTTTTGATTAAAACAGATTGTAATTGATTGTTTACCTCGGGAAACATGGAGCGAAAGCCATCCATAGTCAAGAAAAGTTCATTTATAGTCACTTATGCCTAGCAAAGCCTTATTACTCGGTTTAAATGCCTTTATAATCCCATTATTGAATTTATTTTGAATTTTTTTTACATTTTTTGATTAAAACACATTGTAATTGATTGTTTGCCTCGGGAAACATGGAGCGAAAGCCATCCATTGTCAAGAAAAGATCATTTATAGTCACTCATTCCTAGAAAAGCCTTATTACTCGGTTTAAATGCCTTTATAATCCCATTATTGATTTTATTTTGAATTTTTTTTACATTTTTTGATTAAAACAGATTGTAATTGATTGTTTGCCTCGGGAAACATGGAGCGAAAGCCATCCATTGTCAAGAAAAGATCATTTATAGTCACTCATTCCTAGAAAAGCCTTATTACTCGGTTTAACTACCTTTATAATCCCATTATTGATTTTATTTTGAATTTTTTTTACATTTTTTGATTAAAACAGATTGTAATTGATTGTTTGCCTCGGGAAACATGGAGCGAAAGCCATCCATTGTCAAGAAAAGATCATTTATAGTCACTCATTCCTAGAAAAGCCTTATTACTCGGTCTAAATGCCTTTATAATCCAATTATTGAATTTATTTTGAATTTTTTTTACATTTTTTGATTAAAACATATTGTAATTGATTGTTTGCCTCGGGAAACATGGAGCGAAAGCCATCCATTGTCAAGAAAAGATCATTTATAGTCACTCATTCCTAGAAAAGCCTTATTACTCGGTTTAAATGCCTTTATAATCCCATTATTGATTTTATTTTGAATTTTTTTTACATTTTTTGATTAAAACATATTGTAATTGATTGTTTGCCTCGGGAAACATGGAGCGAAAGCCATCCATTGCCAAGAAAAGATCATTTATAGTCACTCTTGCCTAGAAAAGCCTTATTACTCGGTTTAGCTGCCTTTATAATCCCATTATTGATTTTATTTTGAATTTTTTTTACATTTTTTGATTAAAACATATTGTAATTGATTGTTTGCCTCAGGAAACATGGAGCGAAAGCCATCCATTGTCAAGAAAAGATCATTTATAGTCACTCATTCCTAGAAAAGCCTTATTACTCGGTTTAACTGCCTTTATAATCCCATTATTGATTTTATTTTGAATTTTTTTTACATTTTTTGATTAAAACACATTGTAATTGATTGTTTGCCTCGGGAAACATGGAGCGAAAGCCATCCATTGTCAAGAAAAGATCATTTATAGTCACTCATTCCTAGAAAAGCCTTATTACTCGGTTTAAATGCCTTTATAATCCCATTATTGATTTTATTTTGAATTTTTTTTACATTTTTTGATTAAAACATATTGTAATTGATTGTTTGCCTCGGGAAATATTGAGCGAAAGCCATCCATTGTCAAGAAAAGATCATTTATAGCCACTCATGCCTAGAAAAGCCTTATTACTCGGTTTAAATGCCTTTATAATCCCATTATTGAATTTATTTTGAATTCTTTTTACATTTTTTGATTAAAACAGATTGTAATTGATTGTTTGCCTCGGGAAATATTGAGCGAAAGCCATCCATTGTCAAGAAAAGATCATTTATAGCCACTCATGCCTAGAAAAGCCTTATTACTCGGTTTAAATGGCTTTATATCCCATTATTGAATGTATTTTGAATTCTTTTTACATTTTTTGATTAAAACAGATTGTAATTGATTGTTTGCCTCGGGAAACATGGAGCGAAAACCATCCATTGTCAAGAAAAGATCATTTATAGTCACTAATGCCTAGAAAAGCCTTACTACTCGGTTTAAATGCCTTTATAATCCCATTATTGAATTTATTTTGAATTCTTTTTACATTTTTTGATTAAAACAGATTGTAATTGATTGTTTGCCTCGGGAAACATGGAGCGAAAGCCATCCATTGCGAAGAAAAGATCATTTATAGTCACTCTTGCCTAGAAAAGCCTTATTACTCGGTTTAAATGCCTTTATAATCCCATTATTGAATTTATTTTGAATTGTTTTTACATTTTTTTATTAAAACATATTGTAATTGATTGTTTGCCTCGGGAAACATGGAGCGAAAGCCATCCATTGTCAAGAAAAGATCATTTATAGTCACTCATTCCTAGAAAAGCCTTATTACTCGGTTTAAATTCCTTTATAATCCAATTATTGAATTTATTTTGAATTTTTTTTACATTTTTTGATTAAAACAGATTGTAATTGATTGTTTACCTCGGGAAACATGGAGCGAAAGCCATCCATAGTCAAGAAAAGTTCATTTATAGTCACTTATGCCTAGCAAAGCCTTATTACTCGGTTTAAATGCCTTTATAATCCCATTATCGAATTTATTTTGAATTTTTTTTACATTTTTTGATTAAAACATATTGTAATTGATTGTTTGCCTCGGGAAACTTGGAGCGAAAGCCACCCATTGTCAAGAAAAGTTCATTTATAGTCACTTATGCCTAGCAAAGCCTTATTACTCGGTTTAAATGCCTTTATAATCCCATTATTGAATTTATTTTGAATTCTTTTTACATTTTTTCATTAAAACAGATTCTAATTGATTGTTTGCCTCGGGAAACTTGGAGCGAAAGCCCTCCATTGTCAAGAAAAGATCATTTATAGTCACTCATGCTGAGAAAAGCCTTATTACTCGGTTTAAATGCTTTTATAATCCCATTATTAAATTTATTTTGAATTGATTTTACATTTTTTTATTAAAACAGATTGTAATTGATTGTTTGCCTCGGGAAACATGGAGCGAAAGCCATCCATTGTCAAGAAAAGATCATTTATAGTCACTCATTCCTAGAAAAGCCTTATTACTCGGTTTAACTGCCTTTATAATCCCATTATTGATTTTATTTTGAATTTTTTTTACATTTTTTGATTAAAACATATTGTAATTGATTGTTTGCCTCGGGAAATATTCAGCGAAAGCCATCCATTGTCAAGAAAAGATCATTTATAGTCACTCATGCCTAGAAAAGCCTTATTACTCGGTTTAAATGCCTTTATAATCCCATTATTGAATTTATTTTGAATTGTTTTTACATTTTTTGATTAAAACAGATTGTAATTGATTGTTTGCCTTGGGAAACATGGAGCGAAAGCCATCCATTGTCAAGAAAAGATCATTTATAGTCACTCATGCCTAGAAAAGCCTTATTACTCGGTTTAAATGCCTTTATAATCCCATTATTGATTTTATTTTGAATTTTTTTTACATTTTTTGATTAAAACATATTGTAATTGATTGTTTGCCTCGGGAAACATAGAGCGAAAGCCATCCATTGTCAAGAAAAGATCATTTATAGTCACTCATTCCTATAAAAGCCTTATTACTCGGTTTAAATGCCTTTATAATCCCATTATTGATTTTATTTTGAATTTTTTTTACATTTTTTGATTAAAACATATTGTAATTGATTGTTTGCCTCGGGAAACATGGAGCGAAAGCCATCCATTGTCAAGAAAAGATCATTTATAGTCACTCATTCCTAGAAAAGCCTTATTACTCGGTTTAAATGCCTTTATAATCCCATTATTGATTTTATTTTGAATTTTTTTTACATTTTTTGATTAAAACATATTGTAATTGATTGTTTGCCTCGGGAAACATGGAGCGAAAGCCATCCATTGCCAAGAAAAGATCATTTATAGTCACTCTTGCCTAGAAAAGCCTTATTACTCGGTTTAGCTGCCTTTATAATCCCATTATTGATTTTATTTTGAATTTTTTTTACATTTTTTGATTAAAACATATTGTAATTGATTGTTTGCCTCAGGAAACATGGAGCGAAAGCCATCCATTGTCAAGAAAAGATCATTTATAGTCACTCATTCCTAGAAAAGCCTTATTACTCGGTTTAACTGCCTTTATAATCCCATTATTGATTTTATTTTGAATTTTTTTTACATTTTTTGATTAAAACACATTGTAATTGATTGTTTGCCTCGGGAAACATGGAGCGAAAGCCATCCATTGTCAAGAAAAGATCATTTATAGTCACTCATTCCTAGAAAAGCCTTATTACTCGGTTTAAATGCCTTTATAATCCCATTATTGATTTTATTTTGAATTTTTTTTACATTTTTTGATTAAAACATATTGTAATTGATTGTTTGCCTCGGGAAATATTGAGCGAAAGCCATCCATTGTCAAGAAAAGATCATTTATAGCCACTCATGCCTAGAAAAGCCTTATTACTCGGTTTAAATGCCTTTATAATCCCATTATTGAATTTATTTTGAATTCTTTTTACATTTTTTGATTAAAACAGATTGTAATTGATTGTTTGCCTCGGGAAATATTGAGCGAAAGCCATCCATTGTCAAGAAAAGATCATTTATAGCCACTCATGCCTAGAAAAGCCTTATTACTCGGTTTAAATGGCTTTATATCCCATTATTGAATGTATTTTGAATTCTTTTTACATTTTTTGATTAAAACAGATTGTAATTGATTGTTTGCCTCGGGAAACATGGAGCGAAAACCATCCATTGTCAAGAAAAGATCATTTATAGTCACTAATGCCTAGAAAAGCCTTACTACTCGGTTTAAATGCCTTTATAATCCCATTATTGAATTTATTTTGAATTCTTTTTACATTTTTTGATTAAAACAGATTGTAATTGATTGTTTGCCTCGGGAAACATGGAGCGAAAGCCATCCATTGCGAAGAAAAGATCATTTATAGTCACTCTTGCCTAGAAAAGCCTTATTACTCGGTTTAAATGCCTTTATAATCCCATTATTGAATTTATTTTGAATTGTTTTTACATTTTTTTATTAAAACATATTGTAATTGATTGTTTGCCTCGGGAAACATGGAGCGAAAGCCATCCATTGTCAAGAAAAGATCATTTATAGTCACTCATTCCTAGAAAAGCCTTATTACTCGGTTTAAATTCCTTTATAATCCAATTATTGAATTTATTTTGAATTTTTTTTACATTTTTTGATTAAAACAGATTGTAATTGATTGTTTACCTCGGGAAACATGGAGCGAAAGCCATCCATAGTCAAGAAAAGTTCATTTATAGTCACTTATGCCTAGCAAAGCCTTATTACTCGGTTTAAATGCCTTTATAATCCCATTATCGAATTTATTTTGAATTTTTTTTACATTTTTTGATTAAAACATATTGTAATTGATTGTTTGCCTCGGGAAACTTGGAGCGAAAGCCACCCATTGTCAAGAAAAGTTCATTTATAGTCACTTATGCCTAGCAAAGCCTTATTACTCGGTTTAAATGCCTTTATAATCCCATTATTGAATTTATTTTGAATTCTTTTTACATTTTTTCATTAAAACAGATTCTAATTGATTGTTTGCCTCGGGAAACTTGGAGCGAAAGCCCTCCATTGTCAAGAAAAGATCATTTATAGTCACTCATGCTGAGAAAAGCCTTATTACTCGGTTTAAATGCTTTTATAATCCCATTATTAAATTTATTTTGAATTGATTTTACATTTTTTTATTAAAACAGATTGTAATTGATTGTTTGCCTCGGGAAACATGGAGCGAAAGCCATCCATTGTCAAGAAAAGATCATTTATAGTCACTCATTCCTAGAAAAGCCTTATTACTCGGTTTAACTGCCTTTATAATCCCATTATTGATTTTATTTTGAATTTTTTTTACATTTTTTGATTAAAACATATTGTAATTGATTGTTTGCCTCGGGAAATATTCAGCGAAAGCCATCCATTGTCAAGAAAAGATCATTTATAGTCACTCATGCCTAGAAAAGCCTTATTACTCGGTTTAAATGCCTTTATAATCCCATTATTGAATTTATTTTGAATTGTTTTTACATTTTTTGATTAAAACAGATTGTAATTGATTGTTTGCCTTGGGAAACATGGAGCGAAAGCCATCCATTGTCAAGAAAAGATCATTTATAGTCACTCATGCCTAGAAAAGCCTTATTACTCGGTTTAAATGCCTTTATAATCCCATTATTGATTTTATTTTGAATTTTTTTTACATTTTTTGATTAAAACATATTGTAATTGATTGTTTGCCTCGGGAAACATAGAGCGAAAGCCATCCATTGTCAAGAAAAGATCATTTATAGTCACTCATTCCTATAAAAGCCTTATTACTCGGTTTAAATGCCTTTATAATCCCATTATTGATTTTATTTTGAATTTTTTTTACATTTTTTGATTAAAACATATTGTAATTGATTGTTTGCCTCGGGAAATATTGAGCGAAAGCCATCCATTGTCAAGAAAAGATCATTTATAGTCACTCATTCCTAGAAAAGCCTTATTACTCGGTTTAACTGCCTTTATAATCCCATTATTGGTTTTATTTTGAATTTTTTTTACATTTTTTGATTAAAACATATTGTAATTGATTGTTTGCCTCGTGAAACTTGGAGCGAAAGCCATCCATTGTCAAGAAAAGTTCTTTTATATTCACTTATGCCTAGCAAAGCCTTATTACTCGGTTTAAATGCCTTTATAATCCCATTATTAAATTTATTTTGAATTTTTTTTACATTTTTTTATTAAAACAGATTCTAATTGATTGTTTTCCTGGGGAAACTTGGAGCGAAAGCCATCCATTGTCAAGAAAAGATCATTTATAGTCACTCATGCCTAAAAAAGCCTTATTACTCGGTTTAAATGCTTTTATAATCCCATTATTGAATTTATTTTGAATTATTTTGACATTTTTTGATTAAAACAGAATCTAATTGTTTGTTTGCCTCGGGAAATATTCAGCGAAAGCCATCCATTGTAAAGAAAAGATCATTTATAGTCACTCATGCATAGAAAAGCCTTATTACTCGGTTTAAATGCCTTTATAATCCCATTATTGAATTTATTTTGAATTGTTTTTACATTTTTTGATTAAAACAGATTGTAATTGATTGTTTGCCTTGGGAAACATGGAGCGAAAGCCATCCATTGTCAAGAAAAGATCATTTATAGTCACTCATGCCTAGAAAAGCCTTATTACTCGGTTTAAATGCCTTTATAATCCCATTATTGATTTTATTTTGAATTTTTTTTACATTTTTTGATTAAAACATATTGTAATTGATTGTTTGCCTCGGGAAACATGGAGCGAAAGCCATCCATTGTCAAGAAAAGATCATTTATAGTCACTCATTCCTAGAAAAGCCTTATTACTCGGTTTAACTGCCTTTATAATCCCATTATTGATTTTATTTTGAATTTTTTTTACATTTTTTGATTAAAACAGATTGTAATTGATTGTTTGCCTCGGGAAACATGGAGCGAAAGCCATCCATTGTCAAGAAAAGATCATTTATAGTCACTCATTCCTTGAAAAGCCTTATTACTCGGTCTAAATGCCTTTATAATCCAATTATTGAATTTATTTTGAATTTTTTTTACATTTTTTGATTAAAACATATTGTAATTGATTGTTTGCCTTGGGAAACATGGAGCGAAAGCCATCCATTGTCAAGAAAAGATCATTTATAGTCACTCATTCCTAGAAAAGCCTTATTACTCGGTTTAAATGCCTTTATAATCCCATTATTGATTTTATTTTGAATTTTTTTTACATTTTTTGATTAAAACATATTGTAATTGATTGTTTGCCTCGGGAAACATGGAGCGAAAGCCATCCATTGTCAAGAAAAGATCATTTATAGTCACTCATTCCTAGAAAAGCCTTATTACTCGGTTTAAATGCCTTTATAATCCCATTATTGATTTTATTTTGAATTTTTTTTACATTTTTTGATTAAAACATATTGTAATTGATTGTTTGCCTCGGGAAACATGGAGGGAAAGCCATCCATTGCCAAGAAAAGATCATTTATAGTCACTCTTGCCTAGAAAAGCCTTATTACTCGGTTTAGCTGCCATTATAATCCCATTATTGATTTTATTTTGAATTTTTTTTACATTTTTTGATTAAAACATATTGTAATTGATTGTTTGCCTCAGGAAACATGGAGCGAAAGCCATCCATTGTCAAGAAAAGATCATTTATAGTCACTCATTCCTAGAAAAGCCTTATTACTCGGTTTAACTGCCTTTATAATCCCATTATTGATTTTATTTTGAATTTTTTTTACATTTTTTGATTAAAACACATTGTAATTGATTGTTTGCCTCGGGAAACATGGAGCGAAAGCCATCCATTGTCAAGAAAAGATCATTTATAGTCACTCATTCCTAGAAAAGCCTTATTACTCGGTTTAAATGCCTTTATAATCCCATTATTGATTTTATTTTGAATTTTTTTTACAGTTTTTGATTAAAACATATTGTAATTGATTGTTTGCCTCGGGAAATATTGAGCGAAAGCCATCCATTGTCAAGAAAAGATCATTTATAGCCACTCATGCCTAGAAAAGCCTTATTACTCGGTTTAAATGGCTTTATATCCCATTATTGAATGTATTTTGAATTGTTTTTACATTTTTTGATTAAAACAGATTGTAATTGATTGTTTGCCTCGGGAAACATGGAGCGAAAACCATCCATTGTCAAGAAAAGATCATTTATAGTCACTAATGCCTAGAAAAGCCTTATTACTCGGTTTAAATGCCTTTATAATCCCATTATTGAATTTATTTTGAATTCTTTTTACATTTTTTGATTAAAACAGATTGTAATTGATTGTTTGCCTCGGGAAACATGGAGCGAAAGCCATCCATTGCCAAGAAAAGATCATTTATAGTCACTCTTGCCTAGAAAAGCCTTATTACTCGGTTTAAATGCCTTTATAATCCCATTATTGAATTTATTTTGAATTGTTTTTACATTTTTTTATTAAAACATATTGTAATTGATTGTTTGCCTCGGGAAACATGGAGCGAAAGCCATCCATTGTCAAGAAAAGATCATTTATAGTCACTCATTCCTAGAAAAGCCTTATTACTCGGTTTAAATTCCTTTATAATCCAATTATTGAATTTATTTTGAATTTTTTTTACATTTTTTGATTAAAACAGATTGTAATTGATTGTTTACCTCGGGAAACATGGAGCGAAAGCCATCCATAGTCAAGAAAAGTTCATTTATAGTCACTTATGCCTAGCAAAGCCTTATTACTCGGTTTAAATGCCTTTATAATCCCATTATTGAATTTATTTTGAATTTTTTTTACATTTTTTGATTAAAACATATTGTAATTGATTGTTTGCCTCGGGAAACTTGGAGCGAAAGCCACCCATTGTCAAGAAAAGTTCATTTATAGTCACTTATGCCTAGCAAAGCCTTATTACTCGGTTTAAATGCCTTTATAATCCCATTATTGAATTTATTTTGAATTCTTTTTACATTTTTTCATTAAAACAGATTCTAATTGATTGTTTGCCTCGGGAAACTTGGAGCGAAAGCCCTCCGTTGTCAAGAAAAGATCATTTATAGTCACTCATGCTGAGAAAAGCCTTATTACTCGGTTTAAATGCTTTTATAATCCCATTATTAAATTTATTTTGAATTGATTTTACATTTTTTTATTAAAACAGATTGTAATTGATTGTTTGCCTCGGGAAACATGGAGCGAAAGCCATCCATTGTCAAGAAAAGATCATTTATAGTCACTCATTCCTAGAAAAGCCTTATTACTCGGTTTAACTGCCTTTATAATCCCATTATTGATTTTATTTTGAATTTTTTTTACATTTTTTGATTAAAACATATTGTAATTGATTGTTTGCCTCGGGAAATATTCAGCGAAAGCCATCCATTGTCAAGAAAAGATCATTTA
Organism: Theobroma cacao; assembly: GCF_053813885.1. Lineage (NCBI taxonomy): Eukaryota > Viridiplantae > Streptophyta > Magnoliopsida > Malvales > Malvaceae > Theobroma > Theobroma cacao. Next base: position 25,323,061 of record NC_142645.1, on the reverse strand, counting down.
TAGTCACTCATGCCTAGAAAAGCCTTATTACTCGGTTTAAATGCCTTTATAATCCCATTATTGAATTTATTTTGAATTGTTTTTACATTTTTTGACTAAAACAGATTGTAATTGATTGTTTGCCTTGGGAAACATGGAGCGAAAGCCATCCATTGTCAAGAAAAGATCATTTATAGTCACTCATGCCTAGAAAAGCCTTATTACTCGGTTTAAATGCCTTTATAATCCCATTATTGATTTTATTTTGAAATTTTTTTACATTTTTTGATTAAAACATATTGTAATTGATTGTTTGCCTCGGGAAACATGGAGCGAAAGCCATCCATTGTCAAGAAAAGATCATTTATAGTCACTCATTCCTAGAAAAGCCTTATTACTCGGTTTAAATGCCTTTATAATCCCATTATTGATTTTATTTTGAATTTTTTTTACATTTTTTGATTAAAACATATTGTAATTGATTGTTTGCCTCGGGAAATATTGAGCGAAAGCCATCCATTGTCAAGAAAAGATCATTTATAGTCACTCATTCCTAGCAAAGCCTTATTACTCGGTTTAAATGCCTTTATAATCCCATTATTGATTTTATTTTGAATTTTTTTTACATTTTTTGATTAAAACATATTGTAATTGATTGTTTGCCTCGGGAAATATTGAGCGAAAGCCATCCATTGTCAAGAAAAGATCATTTATAGCCACTCATGCCTAGAAAAGCCTTATTTCTCGGTTTAAATGCCTTTATAATCCCATTATTGAATGTATTTTGAATTGTTTTTACATTTTTTGATTAAAACAGATTGTAATTGATTGTTTACCTCGGGAAACATGGAGCGAAAGCCATCCATTGTCAAGAAAAGATCATTTATAGTCACTCATTCCTAGAAAAGCCTTATTACTCGGTTTAACTGCCTTTATAATCCCATTATTGATTTTATTTTGAATTTTTTTTACATTTTTTGATTAAAACATATTGTAATTGATTGTTTGCCTCGGGAAACATGGAGCGAAAGCCATCCATTGTCAAGAAAAGATCATTTATAGTCACTCATTCCTAGAAAAGCCTTATTACTCGGTTTAAATGCCTTTATAATCCCATTATTGATTTTATTTTGAATTTTTTTTACATTTTTTGATTAAAACATATTGTAATTGATTGTTTGCCTCGGGAAACATGGAGCGAAAGCCATCCATTGTCAAGAAAAGATCATTTACAGTTACTCATTCCTAGAAAAGCCTTATTACTCGGTTTAACTGCCTTTATAATCCCATTATTGATTTTATTTTGAATTTTTTTTACATTTTTTGATTAAAACACATTGTAATTGATTGTTTGCCTCGGGAAACATGGAGCGAAAGCCATCCATTGTCAAGAAAAGATCATTTATAGTCACTAATTCCTAGAAAAGCCTTATTACTCGGTGTAAATGCCTTTATAATCCCATTATTGATTTTATTTTTAATTTTTTTTACATTTTTTGATTAAAACATATTGTAATTGATTGTTTGCCTCGGGAAATATTGAGCGAAAGCCATCCATTGTCAAGAAAAGATCATTTATAGCCACTCATGCCTAGAAAAGCCTTATTACTCGGTTTAAATGCCTTTATAATCCCATTATTGAATGTATTTTGAATTGTTTTTAAATTTTTTGATTAAAACAGACTGTAATTGATTGTTTGCCTCGGGAAACATGGAGCGAAAACCATCCATTGTCAAGAAAAGATCATTTATAGTCACTAATGCCTAGAAAAGCTTTATTACTCGGTTTAAATGCCTTTATAATCCCATTATTGAATTTATTTTGAATTCTTTTTACATTTTTTGATTAAAACAGATTGTAATTGATTGTTTGCCTCGGGAAACATGGAGAAAAAGCCAGCCATTGCCAAGAAAAGATCATTTATAGTCACTCTTGCCTAGAAAAGCCTTATTACTCGGTTTAAATGCCTTTATAATCCCATTATTGAATTTATTTTGAATTGTTTTTACATTTTTTTATTAAAACATATTGTAATTGATTGTTTGCCTCGGGAAACATGGAGCGAAAGCCATCCATTGTCAAGAAAAGATCATTTATAGTCACTCATTCCTAGAAAAGCCTTATTACTCGGTTTAAATGCCTTTATAATCCAATTATTGAATTTATTTTGAATTTTGTTTACATTTTTTGATTAAAACAGATTGTAATTGATTGTTTACCTCGGGAAACATGGAGCGAAAGCCATCCATAGTCAAGAAAAGTTCATTTATAGTCACTTATGCCTAGCAAAGCCTTATTACTCGGTTTAAATGCCTTTATAATCCCATTATTGAATTTATTTTGAATTTTTTTTACATTTTTTGATTAAAACATATTGTAATTGATTGTTTGCCTCGGGAAACTTGGAGCGAAAGCCACCCATTGTCAAGAAAAGTTCATTTATAGTCACTTATGCCTAGCAAAGCCTTATTACTCGGTTTAAATGCCTTTATAATCCCATTATTGAATTTATTTTGAATTCTTTTTACATTTTTTCATTAAAACAGATTCTAATTGATTGTTTGCCTCGGGAAACTTGGATCGAAAGCCCTCCATTGTCAAGAAAAGATCATTTATAGTCACTCATGCTGAGAAAAGCCTTATTACTCGGTTTAAATGCTTTTATAATCCCATTATTAAATTTATTTTGAATTGATTTTACATTTTTTTATTAAAACAGATTGTAATTGATTGTTTGCCTCGGGAAACATGGAGCGAAAGCCATCCATTGTCAAGAAAAGATCATTTATAGTCACTCACTCCTAGAAAAGCCTTATTACTCGGTTTAACTGCCTTTATAATCCCATTATTGATTTTATTTTGAATTTTTTTTACATTTTTTGATTAAAACATATTGTAATTGATTGTTTGCCTCGGGAAACATGGAGCGAAAGCCATCCATTGTCAAGAAAAGATCATTTATAGTCACTCATTCCTAGAAAAGCCTTATTACTCGGTTTAAATGCCTTTATAATCCAATTATTGATTTTATTTTGAATTTTTTTTACATTTTTTGATTAAAACATATTGTAATTGATTGTTTGCCTCGGGAAATATTGAGCGAAAGCCATCCATTGTCAAGAAAAGATCATTTATAGCCACTCATGCCTAGAAAAGCCTTATTACTCTGTTTAAATGCCTTTATAATCCCATTATTGAATGTATTTTGAATTGTTTTTACATTTTTTGATTAAAACATATTGTAATTGATTGTTTGCCTGGGGAAACTTGGAGCGAAAGCCACCCATTGTCAAGAAAAGTTCATGTATAGTCACTTATGCATAGCAAAGCCTTATTACTCGGTTTAAATACCTTTATAATCCCATTATTGAATTTATTTTGAATTCTTTTTACATTTTTTCATTAAAACAGATTCTAATTGATTGTTTGCCTCGGGAAACTTGGAGCGAAAGCCATCCATTGTCAAGAAAAGATCATTTATAGTCACTCATGCTGAGAAAAGCCTTATTACTCGGTTTAAATGCTTTTATAATCCAATTATTGAATTTATTTTGAATTGTTTTTACATTTTTTGATTAAAACAGATTGTAATTGATTGTTTGCCTCGGGAAACATGGAGCGAAAGCCATCCATTGCCAAGAAAAGATCATTTATAGTCACTCTTGCCTAGAAAAGCCTTATTACTCGGTTTAAATGCCTTTATAATCCCATTATTGAATTTATTTTGAATTGTTTTTACATTTTTTTTATTAAAACATATTGTAATTGATTGTTTGCCTCGGGAAACATGGAGCGAAAGCCATCCATTGTCAAGAAAAGATCATTTATAGTCACTCATTCCTAGAAAAGCCTTATTACTCGGTTTAAATGCCTTTATAATCCAATTATTGAATTTATTTTGAATTTTTTTTACATTTTTTGATTAAAACAGATTGTAATTGATTGTTTACCTCGGGAAACATGGAGCGAAAGCCATCCATAGTCAAGAAAAGTTATTTATAGTCACTTATGCCTAGCAAAGCCTTATTACTCGGTTTAAATGCCTTTATAATCCCATTATTGAATTTATTTTGAATTTTTTTTACATTTTTTGATTAAAACATATTGTAATTGATTGTTTGCCTCGGGAAACTTGGAGCGAAAGCCACCCATTGTCAAGAAAAGTTCATTTATAGTCACTTATGCCTAGCAAAGCCTTATTACTCGGTTTAAATGCCTTTATAATCCCATTATTGAATTTATTTTGAATTCTTTTTACATTTTTTCATTAAAACAGATTCTAATTGATTGTTTGCCTCGGGAAACTTGGAACGAAAGCCCTCCATTGTCAAGAAAAGATCATTTATAGTCACTCATGCTGAGAAAAGCCTTATTACTCGGTTTAAATGCTTTTATAATCCCATTATTAAATTTATTTTGAATTGATTTTACATTTTTTTATTAAAACAGATTGTAATTGATTGTTTGCCTCGGGAAACATGGAGCGAAAGCCATCCATTGTCAAGAAAAGATCATTTATAGTCACTCATTCCTAGAAAAGCCTTATTACTCGGTTTAACTGCCTTTATAATCCCATTATTGGTTTTATTTTGAATTTTTTTTACATTTTTTGATTAAAACATATTGTAATTGATTGTTTGCCTCGGGAAACATGGAGCGGAAGCCATCCATTGTCAAGAAAAGATCATTTATAGTCACTCATTCCTAGAAAACCCTTATTACTAGGTTTAAATGCCTTTATAATCCAATTATTGAATTTATTTTGAATTTTTTTTTACATTTTTTGATTAAAACAGATTGTAATTGATTGTTTACCTCGGGAAACATGGAGCGAAAGCCATCCATAGTCAAGAAAAGTTCATTTATAGTCACTTATGCCTAGCAAAGCCTTATTACTCGGTTTAAATGCCTTTATAATCCCATTATTGAATTTATTTTGAATTTTTTTTACATTTTTTGATTAAAACACATTGTAATTGATTGTTTGCCTCGGGAAACATGGAGCGAAAGCCATCCATTGTCAAGAAAAGATCATTTATAGTCACTCATTCCTAGAAAAGCCTTATTACTCGGTTTAAATGCCTTTATAATCCCATTATTGATTTTATTTTGAATTTTTTTTACATTTTTTGATTAAAACAGATTGTAATTGATTGTTTGCCTCGGGAAACATGGAGCGAAAGCCATCCATTGTCAAGAAAAGATCATTTATAGTCACTCATTCCTAGAAAAGCCTTATTACTCGGTTTAACTGCCTTTATAATCCCATTATTGATTTTATTTTGAATTTTTTTTACATTTTTTGATTAAAACAGATTGTAATTGATTGTTTGCCTCGGGAAACATGGAGCGAAAGCCATCCATTGTCAAGAAAAGATCATTTATAGTCACTCATTCCTAGAACAGCCTTATTACTCGGTCTAAATGCCTTTATAATCCAATTATTGAATTTATTTTGAATTTTTTTTACATTTTTTGATTAAAACATATTGTAATTGATTGTTTGCCTCGGGAAACATGGAGCGAAAGCCATCCATTGTCAAGAAAAGATCATTTATAGTCACTCATTCCTAGAAAAGCCTTATTACTCGGTTTAAATGCCTTTATAATCCCATTATTGATTTTATTTTGAATTTTTTTTACATTTTTTGATTAAAACAGATTGTAATTGATTGTTTGCCTCGGGAAACATGGAGCGAAAGCCATCCATTGTCAAGAAAAGATCATTTATAGCCACTCATGCCTAGAAAAGCCTTATTACTCGGTTTAAATGCCTTTATAATCCCATTATTGAATTTATTTTGAATTGTTTTTACATTTTTTGATTAAAACAGATTGTAATTGATTGTTTGCCTCGGGAAACATGGAGCGAAAGCCATCCATTGTCAAGAAAAGATCATTTATAGTCACTCATGCCTAGAAAAGCCTTATTACTCGGTTTAAATACCTTTATAATCCCATTATTGAATTTATTTTGAATTGTTTTTACATTTTTTGATTAAAACAGATTGTAATTGATTGTTTGCCTTGGGAAACATGGAGCGAAAGCCATCCATTGTCAAGAAAAGATCATTTATAGTCACTCATGCCTAGAAAAGCCTTATTACTCGGTTTAAATGCCTTTATAATCCCATTATTGATTTTATTTTGAATTTTTTTTACATTTTTTGATTAAAACATATTGTAATTGATTGTTTGCCTCGGGAAATATTGAGCGAAAGCCATCCATTGTCAAGAAAAGATCATTTATAGTCACTCATTCCTAGAAAAGCCTTATTACTCGGTTTAACTGCCTTTATAATCCCATTATTGGTTTTATTTTGAATTTTTTTTACATTTTTTGATTAAAACATATTGTAATTGATTGTTTGCCTCGTGAAACTTGGAGCGAAAGCCATCCATTGTCAAGAAAAGTTCTTTTATATTCACTTATGCCTAGCAAAGCCTTATTACTCGGTTTAAATGCCTTTATAATCCCATTATTAAATTTATTTTGAATTTTTTTTACATTTTTTTATTAAAACAGATTCTAATTGATTGTTTTCCTGGGGAAACTTGGAGCGAAAGCCATCCATTGTCAAGAAAAGATCATTTATAGTCACTCATGCCTAAAAAAGCCTTATTACTCGGTTTAAATGCTTTTATAATCCCATTATTGAATTTATTTTGAATTATTTTGACATTTTTTGATTAAAACAGAATCTAATTGATTGTTTGCCTCGGGAAATATTCAGCGAAAGCCATCCATTGTAAAGAAAAGATCATTTATAGTCACTCATGCATAGAAAAGCCTTATTACTCGGTTTAAATGCCTTTATAATCCCATTATTGAATTTATTTTGAATTGTTTTTACATTTTTTGATTAAAACAGATTGTAATTGATTGTTTGCCTTGGGAAACTTGGAGCGAAAGCCATCCATTGTCAAGAAAAGATCATTTATAGTCACTCATGCCTAGAAAAGCCTTATTACTCGGTTTAAATGCCTTTATAATCCCATTATTGATTTTATTTTGAATTTTTTTTACATTTTTTGATTAAAACATATTGTAATTGATTGTTTGTCTCGGGAAACATGGAGCGAAAGCCATCCATTGTCAAGAAAAGATCATTTATAGTCACTCATTCCTAGAAAAGCCTTATTACTCGGTTTAACTGCCTTTATAATCCCATTATTGATTTTATTTTGAATTTTTTTTACATTTTTTGATTAAAACAGATTGTAATTGATTGTTTGCCTCGGGAAACATGGAGCGAAAGCCATCCATTGTCAAGAAAAGATCATTTATAGTCACTCATTCCTAGAAAAGCCTTATTACTCGGTCTAAATGCCTTTATAATCCAATTATTGAATTTATTTTGAATTTTTTTTACATTTTTTGATTAAAACATATTGTAATTGATTGTTTGCCTTGGGAAACATGGAGCGAAAGCCATCCATTGTCAAGAAAAGATCATTTATAGTCACTCATTCCTAGAAAAGCCTTATTACTCGGTTTAAATGCCTTTATAATCCCATTATTGATTTTATTTTGAATTTTTTTTACATTTTTTGATTAAAACATATTGTAATTGATTGTTTGCCTCGGGAAACATGGAGCGAAAGCCATCCATTGCCAAGAAAAGATCATTTATAGTCACTCTTGCCTAGAAAAGCCTTATTACTCGGTTTAGCTGCCTTTATAATCCCATTATTGATTTTATTTTGAATTTTTTTTACATTTTTTGATTAAAACATATTGTAATTGATTGTTTGCCTCAGGAAACATGGAGCGAAAGCCATCCATTGTCAAGAAAAGATCATTTATAGTCACTCATTCCTAGAAAAGCCTTATTACTCGGTTTAACTGCCTTTATAATCCCATTATTGATTTTATTTTGAATTTTTTTTACATTTTTTGATTAAAACACATTGTAATTGATTGTTTACCTCGGGAAACATGGAGCGAAAGCCATCCATTGTCAAGAAAAGATCATTTATAGTCACTCATTCCTAGAAAAGCCTTATTACTCGGTTTAAATGCCTTTATAATCCCATTATTGATTTTATTTTGAATTTTTTTTACATTTTTTGATTAAAACATATTGTAATTGATTGTTTGCCTCGGGAAATATTGAGCGAAAGCCATCCATTGTCAAGAAAAGATCATTTATAGCCACTCATGCCTAGAAAAGCCTTATTACTCGGTTTAAATGCCTTTATATCCCATTATTGAATGTATTTTGAATTGTTTTTACATTTTTTGATTAAAACAGATTGTAATTGATTGTTTGCCTCGGGAAACATGGAGCGAAAACCATCCATTGTCAAGAAAAGATCATTTATAGTCACTAATGCCTAGAAAAGCCTTATTACTCGGTTTAAATGCCTTTATAATCCCATTATTGAATTTATTTTGAATTCTTTTTACATTTTTTGATTAAAACAGATTGTAATTGATTGTTTGCCTCGGGAAACATGGAGCGAAAGCCATCCATTGCCAAGAAAAGATCATTTATAGTCACTCTTGCCTAGAAAAGCCTTATTACTCGGTTTAAATGCCTTTATAATCCCATTATTGAATTTATTTTGAATTGTTTTTACATTTTTTTATTAAAACATATTGTAATTGATTGTTTGCCTCGGGAAACATGGAGCGAAAGCCATCCATTGTCAAGAAAAGATCATTTATAGTCACTCATTCCTAGAAAAGCCTTATTACTCGGTTTAAATTCCTTTATAATCCAATTATTGAATTTATTTTGAATTTTTTTTACATTTTTTGATTACAACAGATTGTAATTGATTGTTTACCTCGGGAAACATGGAGCGAAAGCCATCCATAGTCAAGAAAAGTTCATTTATAGTCACTTATGCCTAGCAAAGCCTTATTACTCGGTTTAAATGCCTTTATAATCCCATTATTGAATTTATTTTGAATTTGTTTTACATTTTTTGATTAAAACATATTGTAATTGATTGTTTGCCTCGGGAAACTTGGAGCGAAAGCCACCCATTGTCAAGAAAAGTTCATTTATAGTCACTTATGCCTAGCAAAGCCTTATTACTCGGTTTAAATGCCTTTATAATCCCATTATTAAATTTATTTTGAATTCTTTTTACATTTTTTCATTAAAACAGATTCTAATTGATTGTTTGCCTCGGGAAACTTGGAGCGAAAGCCCTCCATTGTCAAGAAAAGATCATTTATAGTCACTCATGCTGAGAAAAGCCTTATTACTCGGTTTAAATGCTTTTATAATCCCATTATTAAATTTATTTTGAATTGATTTTACATTTTTTTATTAAAACAGATTGTAATTGATTGTTTGCCTCGGGAAACATGGAGCGAAAGCCATCCATTGTCAAGAAAAGATCATTTATAGTCACTCATTCCTAGAAAAGCCTTATTACTCGGTTTAACTGCCTTTATAATCCCATTATTGATTTTATTTTGAATTTTTTTTACATTTTTTGATTAAAACATATTGTAATTGATTGTTTGCCTCGGGAAATATTCAGCGAAAGCCATCCATTGTCAAGAAAAGATCATTTATAGTCACTCATGCCTAGAAAAGCCTTATTACTCGGTTTAAATGCCTTTATAATCCCATTATTGAATTTATTTTGAATTGTTTTTACATTTTTTGATTAAAACAGATTGTAATTGATTTTTTGCCTTGGGAAACATGGAGCGAAAGCCATCCATTGTCAAGAAAAGATCATTTATAGTCACTCATGCCTAGAAAAGCCTTATTACTCGGTTTAAATGCCTTTATAATCCCATTATTGATTTTATTTTGAATTTTTTTTACATTTTTTGATTAAAACATATTGTAATTGATTGTTTGCCTCGGGAAACATGGAGCGAAAGCCATCCATTGTCAAGAAAAGATCATTTATAGTCACTCATTCCTAGAAAAGCCTTATTACTCGGTTTAAATGCCTTTATAATCCCATTATTGATTTTATTTTGAATTTTTTTTACATTTTTTGATTAAAACATATTGTAATTGATTGTTTGCCTCGGGAAATATTGAGCGAAAGCCATCCATTGTCAAGAAAAGATCATTTATAGTCACTCATTCCTAGCAAAGCCTTATTACTCGGTTTAAATGCCTTTATAATCCCATTATTGATTTTATTTTGAATTTTTTTTACATTTTTTGATTAAAACATATTGTAATTGATTGTTTGCCTCGGGAAATATTGAGCGAAAGCCATCCATTGTCAAGAAAAGATCATTTATAGCCACTCATGCCTAGAAAAGCCTTATTACTCGGTTTAAATGCCTTTATAATCCCATTATTGAATGTATTTTGAATTGTTTTTACATTTTTTGATTAAAAAAGATTGTAATTGATTGTTTACCTCGGGAAACATGGAGCGAAAGCCATCCATTGTCAAGAAAAGATCATTTATAGTCACTCATTCCTAGAAAAGCCTTATTACTCGGTTTAACTGCCTTTATAATCCCATTATTGATTTTATTTTGAATTTTTTTTACATTTTTTGATTAAAACATATTGTAATTGATTGTTTGCCTCGGGAAACATGGAGCGAAAGCCATCCATTGTCAAGAAAAGATCATTTATAGTCACTCATTCCTAGAAAAGCCTTATTACTCGGTTTAAATGCCTTTATAATCCCATTATTGATTTGATTTTGAATTTTTTTTACATTTTTTGATTAAAACATATTGTAATTGATTGTTTGCCTCGGGAAACATGGAGCGAAAGCCATCCATTGTCAAGAAAAGATCATTTACAGTCACTCATTCCTAGAAAAGCCTTATTACTCGGTTTAACTGCCTTTATAATCCCATTATTGATTTTATTTTGAATTTTTTTTACATTTTTTGATTAAAACACATTGTAATTGATTGTTTGCCTCGGGAAACATGGAGCGAAAGCCATCCATTGTCAAGAAAAGCTCATTTATAGTCACTCATTCCTAGAAAAGCCTTATTACTCGGTTTAAATGCCTTTATAATCCCATTATTGAATGTATTTTGAATTGTTTTTAAATTTTTTGAGTAAAACAGACTGTAATTGATTGTTTGCCTCGGGAAACATGGAGCGAAAACCATCCATTGTCAAGAAAAGATCATTTATAGTCACTAATGCCTAGAAAAGCTTTATTACTCGGTTTAAATGCCTTTATAATCCCATTACTGAATTTATTTTGAATTCTTTTTACATTTTTTGATTAAAACAGATTGTAATTGATTGTTTGCCTCGGGAAACATGGAGCGAAAGCCAGCCATTGCCAAGAAAAGATCATTTATAGTCACTCTTGCCTAGCAAAGCCTTATTACTCGGTTTAAATGCCTTTATAATCCCATTATTGAATTTATTTTGAATTCTTTTTACATTTTTTCATTAAAACAGATTCTAATTGATTGTTTGCCTCGGGAAACTTGGATCGAAAGCCCTCCATTGTCAAGAAAAGATCATTTATAGTCACTCATGCTGAGAAAAGCCTTATTACTCGGTTTAAATGCTTTTATAATCCCATTATTAAATTTATTTTGAATTGATTTTACATTTTTTTATTAAAACAGATTGTAATTGATTGTTTGCCTCGGGAAACATGGAGCGAAAGCCATCCATTGTCAAGAAAAGATCATTTATAGTCACTCACTCCTAGAAAAGCCTTATTACTCGGTTTAACTGCCTTTATAATCCCATTATTGATTTTATTTTGAATTTTTTTTACATTTTTTGATTAAAACATATTGTAATTGATTGTTTGCCTCGGGAAACATGGAGCGAAAGCCATCCATTGTCAAGAAAAGATCATTTATAGTCACTCATTCCTAGAAAAGCCTTATTACTCGGTTTAAATGCCTTTATAATCCAATTATTGATTTTATTTTGAATTTTTTTTACATTTTTTGATTAAAACATATTGTAATTGATTGTTTGCCTCGGGAAATATTGAGCGAAAGCCATCCATTGTCAAGAAAAGATCATTTATAGCCACTCATGCCTAGAAAAGCCTTATTACTCGGTTTAAATGCCTTTATAATCCCATTATTGAATGTATTTTGAATTGTTTTTACATTTTTTGATTAAAACATATTGTAATTGATTGTTTGCCTTGGGAAACTTGGAGCGAAAGCCACCCATTGTCAAGAAAAGTTCATGTATAGTCACTTATGCATAGCAAAGCCTTATTACTCGGTTTAAATACCTTTATAATCCCATTATTGAATTTATTTTGAATTCTTTTTACATTTTTTCATTAAAACAGATTCTAATTGATTGTTTGCCTCGGGAAACTTGGAGCGAAAGCCATCCATTGTCAAGAAAAGATCATTTATAGTCACTCATGCTGAGAAAAGCCTTATTACTCGGTTTAAATGCTTTTATAATCCCATTATTGAATTTATTTTGAATTGTTTTTACATTTTTTGATTAAAACAGATTGTAATTGATTGTTTGCCTCGGGAAACATGGAGCGAAAGCCATCCATTGCCAAGAAAAGATCATTTATAGTCACTCTTGCCTAGAAAAGCCTTATTACTCGGTTTAAATGCCTTTATAATCCCATTATTGAATTTATTTTGAATTGTTTTTACATTTTTTTTATTAAAACATATTGTAATTGATTGTTTGCCTCGGGAAACATGGAGCGAAAGCCATCCATTGTCAAGAAAAGATCATTTATAGTCACTCATTCCTAGAAAAGCCTTATTACTCGGTTTAAATGCCTTTATAATCCAATTATTGAATTTATTTTGAATTTTTTTTACATTTTTTGATTAAAACAGATTGTAATTGATTGTTTACCTCGGGAAACATGGAGCGAAAGCCATCCATAGTAAAGAAAAGTTATTTATAGTCACTTATGCCTAGCAAAGCCTTATTACTCGGTTTAAAAGCCTTTATAATCCCATTATTGAATTTATTTTGAATTTTTTTTACATTTTTTGATTAAAACATATTGTAATTGATTGTTTGCCTCGGGAAACTTGGAGCGAAAGCCACCCATTGTCAAGAAAAGTTCATTTATAGTCACTTATGCCTAGCAAAGCCTTATTACTCGGTTTAAATGCCTTTATAATCCCATTATTGAATTTATTTTGAATTCTTTTTACATTTTTTCATTAAAACAGATTCTAATTGATTGTTTGCCTCGGGAAACTTGGAGCGAAAGCCCTCCATTGTCAAGAAAAGATCATTTATAGTCACTCATGCTGAGAAAAGCCTTATTACTCGGTTTAAATGCTTTTATAATCCCATTATTAAATTTATTTTGAATTGATTTTACATTTTTTTATTAAAACAGATTGTAATTGATTGTTTGCCTCGGGAAACATGGAGCGAAAGCCATCCATTGTCAAGAAAAGATCATTTATAGTCACTCATTCCTAGAAAAGCCTTATTACTCGGTTTAACTGCCTTTATAATCCCATTATTGGTTTTATTTTGAATTTTTTTTACATTTTTTGATTAAAACATATTGTAATTGATTGTTTGCCTCGGGAAACATGGAGCGGAAGCCATCCATTGTCAAGAAAAGATCATTTATAGTCACTCATTCCTAGAAAACCCTTATTACTAGGTTTAAATGCCTTTATAATCCAATTATTGAATTTATTTTGAATTTTTTTTTACATTTTTTGATTAAAACAGATTGTAATTGATTGTTTACCTCGGGAAACATGGAGCGAAAGCCATCCATAGTCAAGAAAAGTTCATTTATAGTCACTTATGCCTAGCAAAGCCTTATTACTCGGTTTAAATGCCTTTATAATCCCATTATTGAATTTATTTTGAATTTTTTTTACATTTTTTGATTAAAACACATTGTAATTGATTGTTTGCCTCGGGAAACATGGAGCGAAAGCCATCCATTGTCAAGAAAAGATCATTTATAGTCACTCATTCCTAGAAAAGCCTTATTACTCGGTTTAAATGCCTTTATAATCCCATTATTGATTTTATTTTGAATTTTTTTTACATTTTTTGATTAAAACAGATTGTAATTGATTGTTTGCCTCGGGAAACATGGAGCGAAAGCCATCCATTGTCAAGAAAAGATCATTTATAGTCACTCATTCCTAGAAAAGCCTTATTACTCGGTTTAACTGCCTTTATAATCCCATTATTGATTTTATTTTGAATTTTTTTTACATTTTTTGATTAAAACAGATTGTAATTGATTGTTTGCCTCGGGAAACATGGAGCGAAAGCCATCCATTGTCAAGAAAAGATCATTTATAGTCACTCATTCCTAGAAAAGCCTTATTACTCGGTCTAAATGCCTTTATAATCCAATTATTGAATTTATTTTGAATTTTTTTTACATTTTTTGATTAAAACATATTGTAATTGATTGTTTGCCTCGGGAAACATGGAGCGAAAGCCATCCATTGTCAAGAAAAGATCATTTATAGTCACTCATTCCTAGAAAAGCCTTATTACTCGGTTTAAATGCCTTTATAATCCCATTATTGATTTTATTTTGAATTTTTTTTACATTTTTTGATTAAAACAGATTGTAATTGATTGTTTGCCTCGGGAAACATGGAGCGAAAGCCATCCATTGTCAAGAAAAGATCATTTATAGCCACTCATGCCTAGAAAAGCCTTATTACTCGGTTTAAATGCCTTTATAATCCCATTATTGAATTTATTTTGAATTTTTTTTCATTTTTTGATTAAAACAGATTGTAATTGATTGTTTGCCTCGGGAAACATGGAGCGAAAGCCATCCATTGTCAAGAAAAGATCATTTATAGTCACTCATGCCTAGAAAAGCCTTATTACTCGGTTTAAATACCTTTATAATCCCATTATTGAATTTATTTTGAATTGTTTTTACATTTTTTGATTAAAACAGATTGTAATTGATTGTTTGCCTTGGGAAACATGGAGCGAAAGCCATCCATTGTCAAGAAAAGATCATTTATAGTCACTCATGCCTAGAAAAGCCTTATTACTCGGTTTAAATGCCTTTATAATCCCATTATTGATTTTATTTTGAATTTTTTTTACATTTTTTGATTAAAACATATTGTAATTGATTGTTTGCCTCGGGAAACATGGAGCGAAAGCCATCCATTGTCAAGAAAAGATCATTTATAGTCACTCATTCCTAGAAAAGCCTTATTACTCGGTTTAAATGCCTTTATAATCCCATTATTGATTTTATTTTGAATTTTTTTTACATTTTTTGATTAAAACATATTGTAATTGATTGTTTGCCTCGGGAAATATTGAGCGAAAGCCATCCATTGTCAAGAAAAGATCATTTATAGTCACTCATTCCTAGAAAAGCCTTATTACTCGGTTTAACTGCCTTTATAATCCCATTATTGGTTTTATTTTGAATTTTTTTTACATTTTTTGATTAAAACATATTGTAATTGATTGTTTGCCTCGTGAAACTTGGAGCGAAAGCCATCCATTGTCAAGAAAAGTTCTTTTATATTCACTTATGCCTAGCAAAGCCTTATTACTCGGTTTAAATGCCTTTATAATCCCATTATTAAATTTATTTTGAATTTTTTTTACATTTTTTTATTAAAACAGATTCTAATTGATTGTTTTCCTGGGGAAACTTGGAGCGAAAGCCATCCATTGTCAAGAAAAGATCATTTATAGTCACTCATGCCTAAAAAAGCCTTATTACTCGGTTTAAATGCTTTTATAATCCCATTATTGAATTTATTTTGAATTATTTTGACATTTTTTGATTAAAACAGAATCTAATTGATTGTTTGCCTCGGGAAATATTCAGCGAAAGCCATCCATTGTAAAGAAAAGATCATTTATAGTCACTCATGCATAGAAAAGCCTTATTACTCGGTTTAAATGCCTTTATAATCCCATTATTGAATTTATTTTGAATTGTTTTTACATTTTTTGATTAAAACAGATTGTAATTGATTGTTTGCCTTGGGAAACTTGGAGCGAAAGCCATCCATTGTCAAGAAAAGATCATTTATAGTCACTCATGCCTAGAAAAGCCTTATTACTCGGTTTAAATGCCTTTATAATCCCATTATTGATTTTATTTTGAATTTTTTTTACATTTTTTGATTAAAACATATTGTAATTGATTGTTTGTCTCGGGAAACATGGAGCGAAAGCCATCCATTGTCAAGAAAAGATCATTTATAGTCACTCATTCCTAGAAAAGCCTTATTACTCGGTTTAACTGCCTTTATAATCCCATTATTGATTTTATTTTGAATTTTTTTTACATTTTTTGATTAAAACAGATTGTAATTGATTGTTTGCCTCGGGAAACATGGAGCGAAAGCCATCCATTGTCAAGAAAAGATCATTTATAGTCACTCATTCCTAGAAAAGCCTTATTACTCGGTCTAAATGCCTTTATAATCCAATTATTGAATTTATTTTGAATTTTTTTTACATTTTTTGATTAAAACATATTGTAATTGATTGTTTGCCTTGGGAAACATGGAGCGAAAGCCATCCATTGTCAAGAAAAGATCATTTATAGTCACTCATTCCTAGAAAAGCCTTATTACTCGGTTTAAATGCCTTTATAATCCCATTATTGATTTTATTTTGAATTTTTTTTACATTTTTTGATTAAAACATATTGTAATTGATTGTTTGCCTCGGGAAACATGGAGCGAAAGCCATCCATTGCCAAGAAAAGATCATTTATAGTCACTCTTGCCTAGAAAAGCCTTATTACTCGGTTTAGCTGCCTTTATAATCCCATTATTGATTTTATTTTGAATTTTTTTTACATTTTTTGATTAAAACATATTGTAATTGATTGTTTGCCTCAGGAAACATGGAGCAAAAGCCATCCATTGTCAAGAAAAGATCATTTATAGTCACTCATTCCTAGAAAAGCCTTATTACTCGGTTTAACTGCCTTTATAATCCCATTATTGATTTTATTTTGAATTTTTTTTACATTTTTTGATTAAAACACATTGTAATTGATTGTTTACCTCGGGAAACATGGAGCGAAAGCCATCCATTGTCAAGAAAAGATCATTTATAGTCACTCATTCCTAGAAAAGCCTTATTACTCGGTTTAAATGCCTTTATAATCCCATTATTGATTTTATTTTGAATTTTTTTTACATTTTTTGATTAAAACATATTGTAATTGATTGTTTGCCTCGGGAAATATTGAGCGAAAGCCATCCATTGTCAAGAAAAGATCATTTATAGCCACTCATGCCTAGAAAAGCCTTATTACTCGGTTTAAATGCCTTTATATCCCATTATTGAATGTATTTTGAATTGTTTTTACATTTTTTGATTAAAACAGATTGTAATTGATTGTTTGCCTCGGGAAACATGGAGCGAAAATCATCCATTGTCAAGAAAAGATCATTTATAGTCACTAATGCCTAGAAAAGGCTTATTACTCGGTTTAAATGCCTTTATAATCCCATTATTGAATTTATTTTGAATTCTTTTTACATTTTTTGATTAAAACAGATTGTAATTGATTGTTTGCCTCGGGAAACATGGAGCGAAAGCCATCCATTGCGAAGAAAAGATCATTTATAGTCACTCTTGCCTAGAAAAGCCTTATTACTCGGTTTAAATGCCTTTATAATCCCATTATTGAATTTATTTTGAATTGTTTTTACATTTTTTTATTAAAACATATTGTAATTGATTGTTTGCCTCGGGAAACATGGAGCGAAAGCCATCCATTGTCAAGAAAAGATCATTTATAGTCACTCATTCCTAGAAAAGCCTTATTACTCGGTTTAAATTCCTTTATAATCCAATTATTGAATTTATTTTGAATTTTTTTTACATTTTTTGATTACAACAGATTGTAATTGATTGTTTACCTCGGGAAACATGGAGCGAAAGCCATCCATAGTCAAGAAAAGTTCATTTATAGTCACTTATGCCTAGCAAAGCCTTATTACTCGGTTTAAATGCCTTTATAATCCCATTATTGAGTTTATTTTGAATTTTTTTTACATTTTTTGATTAAAACATATTGTAATTGATTGTTTGCCTCGGGAAACTTGGAGCGAAAGCCACCCATTGTCAAGAAAAGTTCATTTATAGTCACTTATGCCTAGCAAAGCCTTATTACTCGGTTTAAATGCCTTTATAATCCCATTATTGAATTTATTTTGAATTCTTTTTACATTTTTTCATTAAAACAGATTCTAATTGATTGTTTGCCTCGGGAAACTTGGAGCGAAAGCCCTCCATTGTCAAGAAAAGATCATTTATAGTCACTCATGCTGAGAAAAGCCTTATTACTCGGTTTAAATGCTTTTATAATCCCATTATTAAATTTATTTTGAATTGATTTTACATTTTTTTATTAAAACAGATTGTAATTGATTGTTTGCCTCGGGAAACATGGAGCGAAAGCCATCCATTGTCAAGAAAAGATCATTTATAGTCACTCATTCCTAGAAAAGCCTTATTACTCGGTTTAACTGCCTTTATAATCCCATTATTGATTTTATTTTGAATTTTTTTTACATTTTTTGATTAAAACATATTGTAATTGATTGTTTGCCTCGGGAAATATTCAGCGAAAGCCATCCATTGTCAAGAAAAGATCATTTATAGTCACTCATGCCTAGAAAAGCCTTATTACTCGGTTTAAATGCCTTTATAATCCCATTATTGAATTTATTTTGAATTGTTTTTACATTTTTTGATTAAAACAGATTGTAATTGATTGTTTGCCTTGGGAAACATGGAGCGAAAGCCATCCATTGTCAAGAAAAGATCATTTATAGTCACTCATGCCTAGAAAAGCCTTATTACTCGGTTTAAATGCCTTTATAATCCCATTATTGATTTTATTTTGAATTTTTTTTACATTTTTTGATTAAAACATATTGTAATTGATTGTTTGCCTCGGGAAACATGGAGCGAAAGCCATCCATTGTCAAGAAAAGATCATTTATAGTCACTCATTCCTAGAAAAGCCTTATTACTCGGTTTAAATGCCTTTATAATCCCATTATTGATTTTATTTTGAATTTTTTTTACATTTTTTGATTAAAACATATTGTAATTGATTGTTTGCCTCGGGAAATATTGAGCGAAAGCCATCCATTGTCAAGAAAAGATCATTTATAGTCACTCATTCCTAGCAAAGCCTTATTACTCGGTTTAAATGCCTTTATAATCCCATTATTGATTTTATTTTGAATTTTTTTTACATTTTTTGATTAAAACATATTGTAATTGAATGTTTGCCTCGGGAAATATTGAGCGAAAGCCATCCATTGTCAAGAAAAGATCATTTATAGCCACTCATGCCTAGAAAAGCCTTATTACTCGGTTTAAATGCCTTTATAATCCCATTATTGAATGTATTTTGAATTGTTTTTACATTTTTTGATTAAAACAGATTGTAATTGATTGTTTGCCTCGGGAAACATGGAGCGAAAACCATCCATTGTCAAGAAAAGATCATTTATAGTCACTAATGCCTAGAAAAGCCTTATTACTCGGTTTAAATGCCTTTATAATCCCATTATTGAATTTATTTTGAATTGTTTTTACATTTTTTGATTAAAACAGATTGTAATTGATTGTTTGCCTCGGGAAACATGGAGCGAAAGCCATCCATTGCCAAGAGAAGATGATTTATAGTTACTCTTGCCTAGAAAAGCCTTATTACTCGGTTTAAATGCCTTTATAATCCCATTATTGAATTTATTTTGAATTGTTTTTACATTTTTTGATTAAAACATATTGTAATTGATTGTTTGCCTCGGGAAACATGGAGCGAAAGCCATCCATTGTCAAGAAAAGATCATTTATAGTCACTCATTCCTAGAAAAGCCTTATTACTCGGTTTAAATGCCTTTATAATCCCATTATTGATTTTATTTTAATTTTTTTTTACATTTTTTGATTAAAACATATTGTAATTGAATGTTTGCCTCGGGAAATATTGAGCGAAAGCCATCCATTGTCAAGAAAAGATCATTTATAGCCACTCATGCCTAGAAAAGCCTTATTACTCGGTTTAAATGCCTTTATAATCCCATTATTGAATGTATTTTGAATTGTTTTTACATTTTGTGATTAAAACAGATTGTAATTGATTGTTTGCCTCGGGAAACATGGAGCGAAAACCATCCATTGTCAAGAAAAGATCATTTATAGTCACTAATGCCTAGAAAAGCCTTATTACTCGGTTTAAATGCCTTTATAATCCCATTATTGAATTTATTTTGAATTGTTTTTACATTTTTTGATTAAAACAGATTGTAATTGATTGTTTGCCTCGGGAAACATGGAGCGAAAGCCATCCATTGCCAAGAAAAGATCATTTATAGTCACTCATTCCTAGAAAAGCCTTATTACTCGGTTTAACTGCCTTTATAATCCCATTATTGATTTTATTTTGAATTTTTTTTACATTTTTTGATTAAAACAGATTGTAATTGATTGTTTGCCTCGGGAAACATGGAGCGAAAGCCATCCATTGTCAAGAAAAGATCATTTATAGTCACTCATTCCTAGAAAAGCCTTATTACTCGGTTTAAATGCCTTTATAATCCCATTATTGAATGTATTTTGAATTGTTTTTACATTTTTTGATTAAAACAGATTGTAATTGATTGTTTGCCTCGGGAAACATGGAGCGAAAACCATCCATTGTCAAGAAAAGATCATTTATAGTCACTAATGCCTAGAAAAGCCTTATTACTCGGTTTAAATGCCTTTATAATCCCATTATTGAATTTATTTTGAATTGTTTTTACATTTTTTGATTAAAACAGATTGTAATTGATTGTTTGCCTCGGGAAACATGGAGCGAAAGCCATCCATTGTCAAGAAAAGATCATTTATAGTCACTCTTGCCTAGAAAAGCCTTATTACTCGGTTTAAATGCCTTTATAATCCCATTATTGAATTTATTTTGAATTCTTTTTACATTTTTTGATTAAAACAGATTGTAATTGATTGTTTGCCTCGGGAAACATGGAGCGAAAGCCATCCATTGTCAAGAAAAGATCATTTATAGTCACTCATGCGTAGAAAAGCCTTATTACTCGGTTTAAAGGCCTTTATAATCCCATTATTGAATTTATTTTGAATTGTTTTTACATTTTTTGATTAAAACAGATTGTAATTGATTGTTTACCTCGGGAAACATGGAGCGAAAGCCATCCATAGTCAAGAAAAGTTCATTTATAGTCACTTATGCCTAGCAAAGCCTTATTCCTCGGTTTAAATGCCTTTATAATCCCATTATTGAATTTATTTTGAATTTTTTTTACATTTTTTGATTAAAACATATTGTAATTGATTGTTTGCCTCAGGAAACATGGAGCGAAAGCCACCCATTGTCAAGAAAAGTTCATTTATAGTCACTTATGCCTAGCAAAGCCTTATTACTCGGTTTAAATGCCTTTATAATCCCATTATTGAATTTATTTTGAATTCTTTTTAAATTTTTTCATTAAAACAGATTCTAATTGATTGTTTGCCTCGGGAAACTTGGAGCGAAAGCCCTCCATTGTCAAGAAAAGATCATTTATAGTCACTCATTCCTAGAAAAGCCTTATTACTCGGTTTAACTGCCTTTATAATCCCATTATTGATTTTATTTTGAATTTTTTTTACATTTTTTGATTAAAACAGATTGTAATTGATTGTTTGCCTCGGGAAACATGGAGCGAAAGCCATCCATTGTCAAGAAAAGATCATTTATAGTCACTCATTCCTAGAAAAGCCTTATTACTCGATTTAACTGGCTTTATAATCCCATTATTGATTTTATTTTGAATTGTTTTTACATTTTTTGATTAAAACATATTGTAATTGATTATTTGCCTCGGGAAACATGGAGCGAAAGCCATCCATTGTCAAGAAAAGATCATTTATAGTCACTAATGCCTAGAAAAGCCTTATTACTCGGTTTAAATGCCTTTATAATCCCATTATTGAATTTATTTTGAATTGTTTTTACATTTTTTGATTAAAACATATTGTAATTGATTGTTTGCCTCAGGAAACATGGAGCGAAAGCCATCCATTGTCAAGAAAATATCATTTATAGTCACTCATTCCTAGAAAAGCCTTATTACTCGGTTTAACTGCCTTTATAATCCCATTATTGATTTTATTTTGAATTTTTTTTACATTTTTTGATTAAAACACATTGTAATTGATTGTTTGCCTCGGGAAACATGGAGCGAAAGCCATCCATTGTCAAGAAAAGATCATTTATAGTCACTCATTCCTAGAAAAGCCTTATTACTCGGTTTAACTGCCTTTATAATCCCATTATTGATTTTATTTTGAATTTTTTTTACATTTTTTGATTAAAACACATTGTAATTGATTGTTTGCCTCGGGAAACATGGAGCGAAAGCCATCCATTGTCAAGAAAAGATCATTTATAGTCACTCATTCCTAGAAAAGCCTTATTACTCGGTTTAAATGCCTTTATAATCCCATTATTGATTTTATTTTAATTTTTTTTTTACATTTTTTGATTAAAACATATTGTAATTGAATGTTTGCCTCGGGAAATATTGAGCGAAAGCCATCCATTGTCAAGAAAAGATCATTTATAGCCACTCATGCCTAGAAAAGCCTTATTACTCGGTTTAAATGCCTTTATAATCCCATTATTGAATGTATTTTGAATTGTTTTTACATTTTTTGATTAAAACAGATTGTAATTGATTGTTTGCCTCGGGAAACATGGAGCGAAAACCATCCATTGTCAAGAAAAGATCATTTATAGTCACTAATGCCTAGAAAAGCCTTATTACTCGGTTTAAATGCCTTTATAATCCCATTATTGAATTTATTTTGAATTGTTTTTACATTTTTTGATTAAAACAGATTGTAATTGATTGTTTGCCTCGGGAAACATGGAGCGAAAGCCATCCATTGCCAAGAAAAGATGATTTATAGTTACTCTTGCCTAGAAAAGCCTTATTACTCGGTTTAAATGCCTTTATAATCCCATTATTGAATTTATTTTGAATTGTTTTTACATTTTTTGATTAAAACATATTGTAATTGATTGTTTGCCTCGGGAAACATGGAGCGAAAGCCATCCATTGTCAAGAAAAGATCATTTATAGTCACTAATGCCTAGAAAAGCCTTATTACTCGGTTTAAATGCCTTTATAATCCCATTATTGAATTTATTTTGAATTGTTTTTACATTTTTTGATTAAAACAGATTATAATTGATTGTTTGCCTCGGGAAACATGGAGCGAAAGCCATCCATTGCCAAGAAAAGATCATTTATAGTCACTCATTCCTAGAAAAGCCTTATTACTCGGTTTAACTGCCTTTATAATCCCATTATTGATTTTATTTTGAATTTTTTTTACATTTTTTGATTAAAACAGATTGTAATTGATTGTTTGCCTCGGGAAACATGGAGCGAAAGCCATCCATTGTCAAGAAAAGATCATTTATAGTCACTCATTCCTAGAAAAGCCTTATTACTCGGTTTAAATGCCTTTATAATCCCAATATTGATTTTATTTTGAATTTTTTTTACATTTTTTGATTAAAACATATTGTAATTGATTGTTTGCCTCGGGAAATAATGAGCGAAAGCCATCCATTGTCAAGAAAAGATCATTTATAGCCACTCATCCCTAGAAAAGCCTTATTACTCGGTTTAAATGCCTTTATAATCCCATTATTGAATGTATTTTGAATTGTTTTTACATTTTTTGATTAAAACAGATTGTAATTGATTGTTTGCCTCGGGAAACATGGAGCGAAAACCATCCATTGTCAAGAAAAGATCATTTATAGTCACTAATGCCTAGAAAAGCCTTATTACTCGGTTTAAATGCCTTTATAATCCCATTATTGAATTTATTTTGAATTGTTTTTACATTTTTTGATTAAAACAGATTGTAATTGATTGTTTGCCTCGGGAAACATGGAGCGAAAGCCATCCATTGTCAAGAAAAGATCATTTATAGTCACTCTTGCCTAGAAAAGCCTTATTACTCGGTTTAAATGCCTTTATAATCCCATTATTGAATTTATTTTGAATTCTTTTTACATTTTTTGATTAAAACAGATTGTAATTGATTGTTTGCCTCGGGAAACATGGAGCGAAATCCATCCATTGTCAAGAAAAGATCATTTATAGTCACTCATGCGTAGAAAAGCCTTATTACTCGGTTTAAAGGCCTTTATAATCCCATTATTGAATTTATTTTGAATTGTTTTTACATTTTTTGATTAAAACAGATTGTAATTGATTGTTTACCTCGGGAAACATGGAGCGAAAGCCATCCATAGTCAAGAAAAGTTCATTTATAGTCACCTATGCCTAGCAAAGCCTTATTCCTCGGTTTAAATGCCTTTATAATCCCATTATTGAATTTATTTTGAATTTTTTTTACATTTTTTGATTAAAACATATTGTAATTGATTGTTTGCCTCAGGAAACATGGAGCGAAAGCCACCCATTGTCAAGAAAAGTTCATTTATAGTCACTTATGCCTAGCAAAGCCTTATTACTCGGTTTAAATGCCTTTATAATCCCATTATTGAATTTATTTTGAATTCTTTTTAAATTTTTTCATTAAAACAGATTCTAATTGATTGTTTGCCTCGGGAAACTTGGAGCGAAAGCCCTCCATTGTCAAGAAAAGATCATTTATAGTCACTCATTCCTAGAAAAGCCTTATTACTCGGTTTAACTGCCTTTATAATCCCATTATTGATTTTATTTTGAATTTTTTTTACATTTTTTGATTAAAACAGATTGTAATTGATTGTTTGCCTCGGGAAACATGGAGCGAAAGCCATCCATTGTCAAGAAAAGATCATTTATAGTCACTCATTCCTAGAAAAGCCTTATTACTCGATTTAACTGCCTTTATAATCCCATTATTGATTTTATTTTGAATTGTTTTTACATTTTTTGATTAAAACATATTGTAATTGATTATTTGCCTCGGGAAACATGGAGCGAAAGCCATCCATTGTCAAGAAAAGATCATTTATAGTCACTAATGCCTAGAAAAGCCTTATTACTCGGTTTAAATGCCTTTATAATCCCATTATTGAATTTATTTTGAATTGTTTTTACATTTTTTGATTAAAACAGATTGTAATTGATTGTTTGCCTCGGGAAACATGGAGCGAAAGCCATCCATTGCCAAGAAAAGATCATTTATAGTCACTCTTGCCTAGAAAAGCCTTATTACTCGGTTTAAATGCCTTTATAATCCCATTATTGAATTTATTTTGAATTGTTTTTACATTTTTTGATTAAAACAGATTGTAATTGATTGTTTTCCTCGGGAAACATGGAGCGAAAGCCATCCATTGTCAAGAAAAGATCATTTATAGTCACTCTTGCCTAGAAAAGCCTTATTACTCGGTTTAAATGCCTTTATAATCCCATTATTGAATTTATTTTGAATTGTTTTTACATTTTTTGATTAAAACATATTGTAATTGATTGTTTGCCTCTGGAAACATGGAGCGAAAGCCATCCATTGTCAAGAAAAGATCATTTATAGTCACTCATTCGTAGAAAAGCCTTATTACTCGGTTTAAATGCCTTTATAATCCCATTATTGAATGTATTTTGAATTGTTTTTACATTTTTTGATTAAAACAGATTGTAATTGATTGTTTGCCTCGGGAAACATGGAGCGAAAGCATCCATTGTCAAGAAAAGATCATTTATAGTCACTCATTCCTAGAAAAGCCTTATTACTCGGTTTAACTGCCTTTATAATCCCATTATTGATTTTATTTTGAATTTTTTTTACATTTTTTGATTAAAACAGATTGTAATTGATTGTTTGCCTCGGGAAACATGGAGCGAAAGCCATCCATTGTCAAGAAAAGATCATTTATAGTCACTCATTCCTAGAAAAGCCTTATTACTCGGTTTAAATGCCTTTATAATCCCATTATTGAATTTATTTTGAATTGTTTTTACATTTTTTGATTAAAACAGATTGTAATTGATTGTTTGCCTCGGGAAACATGGAGCGAAAGCCATCCATTGTCAAGAAAAGATCATTTATAGTCACTCATTCCTAGAAAAGCCTTATTACTCGGTTTAACTGCGTTTATAATCCCATTATTGAATTTATTTTGAATTGTTTTTACATTTTTTGATTAAAACAGATTGTAATTGATTGTTTGCCTCGGGAAACATGGAGCGAAAGCCATCCATTGTCAAGAAAAGATCAGTTATAGTCACTCATGCCTACAAAAGCCTTATTACTCGGTTTAAATGCCTTTATAATCCCATTATTGAATTTATTTTGAATTGTTTTTACATTTTTTGATTAAAACAGATTGTAATTGATTGTTTGCCTCGGGAAATATGGAGCGAAAGCCATCCATTGTCAAGAAAATATCATTTATAGTCACTCATGCCTAGAAAAGCCTTATTACTCGGTTTAAATGCCTTTATAATCCCATTATTGAATTTATTTTGAATTTTTTTTACATTTTTTGATTAAAACAGATTGTAATTGATTGTTTACCTCGGGAAACATGGACCGAAAGCCATCCATAGTCAAGAAAAGTTCATTTATAGTCACTTATGCCTAGCAAAGCCTTATTACTCGGTTTAAATGCCTTTATAATCCCATTATTGAATTTATTTTGAATTTTTTTTAAATTTTTTGATTAAAACATATTGTAATTGATTGTTTGCCTCGGGAAACTTGGTGCGAAAGCCACCCATTGTCAAGAAAAGTTCATTTATAGTCACTTATGCCTAGCAAAGCCTTATTACTCGGTTTAAATGCCTTTATAATCCCATTATTGAATTTATTTTGAATTCTTTTTACATTTTTTCATTAAAACAGATTCTAATTGATTGTTTGCCTCGGTAAACTTCGAGCGAAAGCCCTCCATTGTCAAGAAAAGATCATTTATAGTCACTCATGCTGAGAGAAGCCTTATTACTCGGTTTAAATGCTTTTATAATCCCATTATTGAATTTATTTTGAATTGTTTTTACATTTTTTGATTAAAACATATTGTAATTGATTGTTTGCCTCGGGAAACATGGAGCGAAAGCCATCCATTGTCAAGAAAAGATCATTTATAGTCACTCATTCCTAGGAAAGCCTTATTACTCGGTTTAACTGCCTTTATAATCCCATTATTGATTTTATTTTGAATTTTTTTTACATTTTTTGATTAAAACAGATTGTAATTGATTGTTTGCCTCGGGAAACATGGAGCGAATGCCATCCATTGTCAAGAAAAGATCATTTATAGTCACTCATTCCTAGAAAAGCCTTATTACTCGGTTTAAATGCCTTTATAATCCCATTATTGATTTTATTTTGATTTTTTTTTACATTTTTTGATTAAAACATATTGTAATTGATTGTTTGCCTCGGGAAATATTGAGCGAAAGCCATCCATTGTCAAGAAAAGATCATTTATAGCCACTCATGCCTAGAAAAGCCTTATTACTCGGTTTAAATGCCTTTATAATCCCATTATTGAATGTATTTTGAATTGTTTTTACATTTTTTGATTGAAACAGATTGTAATTGATTGTTTGCCTCGGGAAACATGGAGCGAAAACCATCCATTGTCAAGAAAAGATCATTTATAGTCACTCATGCCTAGAAAAGCCTTATTACTCGGTTTAAATGCCTTTATAATCCAATTATTGAATTTATTTTGAATTTTTTTTACATTTTTTGATTAAAACAGATTGTAATTGATTGTTTACCTGGGGAAACATGGAGCGAAAGCCATCCATAGTCAAGAAAAGTTCATTTATAGTCACTTATGCCAAGCAAAGCCTTATTACTCGGTTTAAATGCCTTTATAATCCCATTATTGAATTTATTTTGAATTTTTTTTACATTTTTTGATTAAAACATATTGTAATTGATTGTTTGCCTCGGGAAATATGGAGCGAAAGCCATCCATTGTCAAGAAAATATCATTTATAGTCACTCATGCCTAGAAAAGCCTTAATACTCGTTTTAAATGCTTTTATAATCCCATAATTGAATTTAATTTGAATCTTTTTACATTTTTTGATTAAAACAGATTCTAATTGATTGTTTGCCTCGGGAAAGGTGGACTGAAAGCCATCCATTGTCAAGAAAAGATCATTTATAGGCACTCATGCCTAGAAAAGCCTTATTACTCGGTTTAAATGCCTTTATAATCCCATTATTGAATTTATTTTGAATTGTTTTTACATTTTTTGATTAAAACAGATTGTAATTGATTGTTTGCCTCGGGAAACATGGAGCGAAAGCCATCCATTGTCAAGAAAAGATCATTTATAGCCACTCATGCCTAGAAAAGCCTTATTACTCGGTTTAAATGCCTTTATAATCCCATTATTGAATTTATTTTGAATTGTTTTTATATTTTTTGATTAAAACAGATTGTAATTGATTGTTTGCCGTGGGAAACATGAAGTGAAAGCCATCCATTGTCAAGAAAAGATCATTTATAGTCACTTATGCCTAGAAAAGCCTTATTACTCGGTTTAAATGCCTTTATAATCCCATTATTGAATTTATTTTGAATTTTTTTATATTTTTTGATTAAAACAGATTGTAATTGATTGTTTACCTCGGGAAACATGGAGCGAAAGCCATCCATTGTCAAGAAAAGATCATTTATAGTCACTCATTCCTAGAAAAGCCTTATTACTCGGTTTAAATGCCTTTATAATCCCATTATTGAATTTATTTTGAATTGTTTTTACATTTTTTGATTAAAACAGATTGTAATTGATTGTTTGCCTCGGGAAACATGGAGCGAAAGCCATCCATTGTCAAGAAAAGATCATTTATAGTCACTCATTCCTAGAAAAGCCTTATTACTCGGTTTAACTGCCTTTATAATCCCATTATTGATTTTATTTTGAATTTTTTTTGCATTTTTTGATTAAAACAGATTGTAATTGATTGTTTGCCTCGGGAAACATGGAGCGAAAGCCATCCATTGTCAAGAAAAGATCATTTATAGTCACTCATTCCTAGAAAAGCCTTATTACTCGGTTTAAATGCCTTTATAATCCCATTATTGATTCTATTTTGAATTTTTTTTACATTTTTTGATTAAAACATATTGTAATTGATTGTTTGCCTCTGGAAATATTGAGCGAAAGCCATCCATTGTCAAGAAAAGATCATTTATAGCCACTCATGCCTAGAAAAGCCTTATTACTCGGTTTAAATGCCTTTATAATCACATTATTGAATGTATTTTGAATTGTTTTTGCATTTTTTGATTAAAACAGATTGTAATTGATTGTTTGCCTCGGGAAAAATGGAGCGAAAACCATCCATTGTCAAGAAAAGATCATTTATAGTCACTCATGCCTAGAAAAGCCTTATTACTCGGTTTAAATGCCTTTATAATCCCATTATTGAATTTATTTTGAATTGTTTTTACATTTTTTGATTAAAACAGATTGTAATTGATTGTTTGCCTCGGGAAACATGGAGCGAAAGCCATCCATTGTCAAGAAAAGATCATTTATAGTCACTCTTGCCTAGAAAAGCCTTATTACTCGGTTTAAATGCCTTTATAATCCCATTATTGAATTTGTTTTGAATTGTTTTTACATTTTTTGATTAAAACATATTGTAATTGATTTTTTGCCTCGGGAAACATGGAGCGAAAGCCATCCATTGTCAAGAAAAGATCATTTATAGTCACTCATTCCTAGAAAAGCCTTATTACTCGGTTTAAATGCCTTTATAATCCCATTATTGAATTTATTTTGAATTTTTTTACATTTTTTGATTAAAACAGATTGTAATTGATTGTTTACCTCGGGAAACATGGAGCGAAAGCCATCCATAGTCAAGAAAAGTTCATTTATAGTCACTTATACCTAGCAAAGCCTTATTACTCGGTTTAAATGCCTTTATAATCCCGTTATTGAATTTATTTTGATTTTTTTTTACATTTTTTGATTAAAACATATTGTAATTGATTGTTTGCCTCGGGAAACTTGGAGCGAAAGCCACCCATAGTCAAGAAAAGTTCATTTATAGTCACTTATGCCTAGCAAAGCCTTATTACTCGGTTTAAATGCCTTTATAATCCCATTATTGAATTTATTTTGAATTCTTTTTACATTTTTTCATTAAAACAGATTCTAATTGATTGTTTGCCTCGGGAAACTTCGAGCGAAAGCCCTCCATTGTCAAGAAAAGATCATTTATAGTCACTCATTCTGAGAAAAGCCTTATTACTCGGTTTAAATGCTTTTATAATCCCATTATTGAATTTATTTTGAATTGTTTTTACATTTTTTGATTAAAACAGATTGTAATTGATTGTTTGCCTCGGGAAACATGGAGCGAAAGCCATCCATTGTCAAGAAAAGATCATTTATAGTCACTCATTCCTAGAAAAGCCTTATTACTCGGTTTAACTGCCTTTATAATCCCATTATTGATTTTATTTTGAATTTTTTTTATATTTTTTGATTAAAACATATTGTAATTGATTGTTTGCCTCGGGAAACATGGAGCGAAAGCCATCCATTGTCAAGAAAAGATCATTTATAGTCACTCATTCCTAGAAAAGCCTTATGACTCGGTTTAAATGCCTTTATAATCCCATTATTGATTTTATTTTGAATTTTTTTTACATTTTTTGATTAAAACATATTGTAATTGATTGTTTGCCTCGGGAAACATGGAGCGAAAGCCATCCATTGTCAAGAAAAGATCATTTATAGTCACTCATTCCTAGAAAAGCCTTATTACTCGGTTTAAATGCCTTTATAATCCCATTATTGAATTTATTTTGAATTTTTTTTACATTATTAGATTAAAACAGATTGTAATTGATTGTTTATCTCGGGAAACAAGGAGCGAAAGCCATCCATAGTCAAGAAAAGTTCATTTATAGTCACTTATGCCTAGAAAAGCCTTATTACTCGGTTTAACTGCCTTTATAATCCCATTATTGAATTTGTTTTGAATTTTTTTTACATTTTTTGATTAAAACATATTGTAATTGATTTTTTGCCTCGGGAAACATGGAGCGAAAGCCATCCATTGTCAAGAAAAGATCATTTATAGCCACTCATGCCTAGAAAAGCCTTATTACTCGGTTTAAATGCCTTTATAATCCCATTATTGAATTTTTTTTGAATTTTTTTTACATTTTTTGATTAAAACAGATTGTAATTGATTGTTTACCTCGGGAAACATGGAGCGAAAGCCATCCATTGTCAAGAAAAGATCATTTATAGTCACTCATTCCTAGAAAAGCCTTATTACTCGGTTTAAATGCCTTTATAATCCCATTATTGAATTTATTTTGAATTTTTTTTACATTATTAGATTAAAACAGATTGTAATTGATTGTTTATCTCGGGAAACAAGGAGCGAAAGCCATCCATAGTCAAGAAAAGTTCATTTATAGTCACTTATGCCTAGAAAAGCCTTATTACTCGGTTTAACTGCCTTTATAATCCCATTATTGAATTTGTTTTGAATTTTTTTTACATTTTTTGATTAAAACATATTGTAATTGATTTTTTGCCTCGGGAAACATGGAGCGAAAGCCATCCATTGTCAAGAAAAGATCATTTATAGCCACTCATGCCTAGAAAAGCCTTATTACTCGGTTTAAATGCCTTTATAATCCCATTATTGAATTTATTTTGAATTGTTTTTATATTTTTTGATTAAAACAGATTGTAATTGATTGTTTGCCGTGGGAAACATGAAGTGAAAGCCATCCATTGTCAAGAAAAGATCATTTATAGTCACTTATGCCTAGAAAAGCCTTATTACTCGGTTTAAATGCCTTTATAATCCCATTATTGAATTTATTTTGAATTTTTTTATATTTTTTGATTAAAACAGATTGTAATTGATTGTTTACCTCGGGAAACATGGAGCGAAAGCCATCCATTGTCAAGAAAAGATCATTTATAGTCACTCATTCCTAGAAAAGCCTTATTACTCGGTTTAAATGCCTTTATAATCCCATTATTGAATTTATTTTGAATTGTTTTTACATTTTTTGATTAAAACAGATTGTAATTGATTGTTTGCCTCGGGAAACATGGAGCGAAAGCCATCCATTGTCAAGAAAAGATCATTTATAGTCACTCATTCCTAGAAAAGCCTTATTACTCGGTTTAACTGCCTTTATAATCCCATTATTGATTTTATTTTGAATTTTTTTTGCATTTTTTGATTAAAACAGATTGTAATTGATTATTTGCCTCGGGAAACATGGAGCGAAAGCCATCCATTGTCAAGAAAAGATCATTTATAGTCACTCATTCCTAGAAAAGCCTTATTACTCGGTTTAAATGCCTTTATAATCCCATTATTGATTTTATTTTGAATTTTTTTTACATTTTTTGATTAAAACATATTGTAATTGATTGTTTGCCTCGGGAAATATTGAGCGAAAGCCATCCATTGTCAAGAAAAGATCATTTATAGCCACTCATGCCTAGAAAAGCCTTATTACTCGGTTTAAATGCCTTTATAATCCCATTATTGAATGTATTTTGAATTGTTTTTACATTTTTTGATTAAAACAGATTGTAATTGATTGTTTGCCTCGGGAAACATGGAGCGAAAACCATCCATTGTCAAGAAAAGATCATTTATAGTTACTCATGCCTAGAAAAGCCTTATTACTCGGTTTAAATGCCTTTATAATCCCATTATTGAATTTATTTTGAATTATTTTTACATTTTTTGATTAAAACAGATTGTAATTGATTGTTTGCCTCGGGAAACATGGAGCGAAAGCCATCCATTGTCAAGAAAAGATCATTTATAGTCACTCTTGCCTAGAAAAGCCTTATTACTCGGTTTAAATGCCTTTATAATCCCATTATTGAATTTATTTTGAATTGTTTTTACATTTTTTGATTAAAACATATTGTAATTGATTTTTTGCCTCGGGAAACATGGAGCGAAAGCCATCCATTGTCAAGAAAAGATCATTTATAGTCACTCATTCCTAGAAAAGCCTTATTACTCGGTTTAAATGCCTTTATAATCCCATTATTGAATTTATTTTGAATTTTTTTACATTTTTTGATTAAAACAGATTGTAATTGATTGTTTACCTCGGGAAACATGGAGCGAAAGCCATCCATAGTCAAGAAAAGTTCATTTATAGTCACTTATGCCTAGCAAAGCCTTATTACTCGGTTTAAATGCCTTTATAATCCCGTTATTGAATTTATTTTGATTTTTTTTTACATTTTTTGATTAAAACATATTGTAATTGATTGTTTGCCTCGGGAAACTTGGAGCGAAAGCCACCCATTGTCAAGAAAAGTTCATTTATAGTCACTTATGCCTAGCAAAGCCTTATTACTCGGTTTAAATGCCTTTATAATCCCATTATTGAATTTATTTTGAATTCTTTTTACATTTTTTCATTAAAACAGATTCTAATTGATTGTTTGCCTCGGGAAACTTCGAGCGAAAGCCCTCCATTGTCAAGAAAAGATCATTTATAGTCACTCATGCTGAGAAAAGCCTTATTACTCGGTTTAAATGCTTTTATAATCCCATTATTGAATTTATTTTGAATTGTTTTTACATTTTTTGATTAAAACAGATTGTAATTGATTGTTTGCCTCGGGAAACATGGAGCGAAAGCCATCCATTGTCAAGAAAAGATCATTTATAGTCACTCATTCCTAGAAAAGACTTATTACTCGGTTTAACTGCCTTTATAATCCCATTATTGATTTTATTTTGAATTTTTTTTATATTTTTTGATTAAAACATATTGTAATTGATTGTTTGCCTCGGGAAACATGGAGCGAAAGCCATCCATTGTCAAGAAAAGATCATTTATAGTCACTCATTCCTAGAAAAGCCTTATGACTCGGTTTAAATGCCTTTATAATCCCATTATTGATTTTATTTTGAATTTTTTTTACATTTTTTGATTAAAACATATTGTAATTGATTGTTTGCCTCGGGAAACATGGAGCGAAAGCCATCCATTGTCAAGAAAAGATCATTTATAGTCACTCATTCCTAGAAAAGCCTTATTACTCGGTTTAAATGCCTTTATAATCCCATTATTGAATTTATTTTGAATTTTTTTTACATTATTAGATTAAAACATATTGTAATTGATTGTTTATCTCGGGAAACAAGGAGCGAAAGCCATCCATAGTCAAGAAAAGTTCATTTATAGTCACTTATGCCTAGCAAAGCCTTATTACTCGGTTTAAATGCCTTTATAATCCCGTTATTGAATTTATTTTGATTTTTTTTTACATTTTTTGATTAAAACATATTGTAATTGATTGTTTGCCTCGGGAAACTTGGAGCGAAAGCCACCCATTGTCAAGAAAAGTTCATTTATAGTCACTTATGCCTAGCAAAGCCTTATTACTCGGTTTAAATGCCTTTATAATCCCATTATTGAATTTATTTTGAATTCTTTTTACATTTTTTCATTAAAACAGATTCTAATTGATTGTTTGCCTCGGGAAACTTCGAGCGAAAGCCCTCCATTGTCAAGAAAAGATCATTTATAGTCACTCATGCTGAGAAAAGCCTTATTACTCGGTTTAAATGCTTTTATAATCCCATTATTGAATTTATTTTGAATTGTTTTTACATTTTTTGATTAAAACAGATTGTAATTGATTGTTTGCCTCGGGAAACATGGAGCGAAAGCCATCCATTGTCAAGAAAAGATCATTTATAGTCACTCATTCCTAGAAAAGACTTATTACTCGGTTTAACTGCCTTTATAATCCCATTATTGATTTTATTTTGAATTTTTTTTATATTTTTTGATTAAAACATATTGTAATTGATTGTTTGCCTCGGGAAACATGGAGCGAAAGCCATCCATTGTCAAGAAAAGATCATTTATAGTCACTCATTCCTAGAAAAGCCTTATGACTCGGTTTAAATGCCTTTATAATCCCATTATTGATTTTATTTTGAATTTTTTTTACATTTTTTGATTAAAACATATTGTAATTGATTGTTTGCCTCGGGAAACATGGAGCGAAAGCCATCCATTGTCAAGAAAAGATCATTTATAGTCACTCATTCCTAGAAAAGCCTTATTACTCGGTTTAAATGCCTTTATAATCCCATTATTGAATTTATTTTGAATTTTTTTTACATTATTAGATTAAAACATATTGTAATTGATTGTTTATCTCGGGAAACAAGGAGCGAAAGCCATCCATAGTCAAGAAAAGTTCATTTATAGTCACTTATGCCTAGAAAAGCCTTATTACTCGGTTTAACTGCCTTTATAATCCCATTATTAAATTTGTTTTGAATTTTTTTTACATTTTTTGATTAAAACATATTGTAATTGATTGTTTGCCTCGGGAAACTTGGAGCGAAAGCCATCCATTGTCAAGAAAATATCATTTATAGTCACTCATGCCTAGAAAAGCC
Organism: Theobroma cacao; assembly: GCF_053813885.1. Classification (NCBI taxonomy): domain Eukaryota; kingdom Viridiplantae; phylum Streptophyta; class Magnoliopsida; order Malvales; family Malvaceae; genus Theobroma; species Theobroma cacao. Next base: position 25,287,751 of record NC_142645.1, on the reverse strand, counting down.
TTATTACTCGGTTTAAATGCCTTTATAATCCCATTATTGAATTTATTTTGAATTTTTTTTACATTTTTTGATTAAAACAGATTGTAATTGATTGTTTACCTCGGGAAACATGGAGCGAAAGCCATCCATAGTCAAGAAAAGATCATTTATAGTCACTCATTCCTAGAAAAGCCTTATTACTCGGTTTAAATGCCTTTATAATCCAATTATTGATTTTATTTTGAATTTTTTTTACATTTTTTGATTAAAACATATTGTAATTGATTGTTTGCCTCGGGACATATTGAGCGAAAGCCATCCATTGTCAAGAAAAGATCATTTATAGCCACTCATGCCTAGAAAAGCCTTATTACTCGGTTTAAATGCCTTTATAATCCCATTATTGAATGTATTTTGAATTGTTTTTACATTTTTTGATTAAAACATATTGTAATTGATTGTTTGCCTCGGGAAACATGGAGCGAAAACCATCCATTGTCAAGAAAAGATCATTTATAGTCACTCATGCTGAGAAAAGCCTTATTACTCGGTTTAAATGCTTTTATAATCCCATTATTGAATTTATTTTGAATTGTTTTTACATTTTTTGATTAAAACAGATTGTAATTGATTGTTTGCCTCGGGAAAGATGGAGCGAAAGCCATCCATTGTCAAGAAAAGATCATTTATAGTCACTCATGCCTAGAAAAGCCTTATTACTCGGTTTAAATGCCTTTATAATCCCATTATTGAATTTATTTTGAATTGTTTTTACATTTTTTGATTAAAACAGATTGTAATTGATTGTTTGCCTCGGGAAAGATGGAGCGAAAGCCATCCATTGTCAAGAAAAGATCATTTATAGTCACTCATTCCTAGAAAAGCCTTATTACTCGGTTTAAATGCCTTTATAATCCCATTATTGAATTTATTTTGAATTGTTTTTACATTTTTTGATTAAAACAGATTGTAATTGATTGTTTGCCTCGGGAAAGATGGAGCGAAAGCCATCCATTGTCAAGAAAAGATCATTTATAGTCACTCATTCCTAGAAAAGCCTTATTACTCGGTTTAAATGCCTTTATAATCCCATTATTGAATTTATTTTGAATTGTTTTTACATTTTTTGATTAAAACAGATTGTAATTGATTGTTTGCCTCGGGAAAGATGGAGCGAAAGCCATCCATTGTCAAGAAAAGATCATTTATAGTCACTCATTCCTAGAAAAGCCTTATTACTCGGTTTAAATGCCTTTATAATCCCATTATTGAATTTATTTTGAATTGTTTTTACATTTTTTGATTAAAACATATTGTAATTGATTGTTTGCCTCGGGAAACATGGAGCGAAAACCATCCATTGTCAAGAAAAGATCATTTATAGTCACTCATGCTGAGAAAAGCCTTATTACTCGGTTTAAATGCTTTTATAATCCCATTATTGAATTTATTTTGAATTGTTTTTACATTTTTTGATTAAAACAGATTGTAATTGATTGTTTGCCTCGGGAAAGATGGAGCGAAAGCCATCCATTGTCAAGAAAAGATCATTTATAGTCACTCATTCCTAGAAAAGCCTTATTACTCGGTTTAAATGCCTTTATAATCCCATTATTGATTTTATTTTGAATTTTTTTTACATTTTTTGATTAAAACATATTGTAATTGATTGTTTGCCTCGGGAAATATTGAGCGAAAGCCATCCATTGTCAAGAAAAGATCATTTATAGCCACTCATGCCTAGAAAAGCCTTATTACTCGGTTTAAATGCCTTTATAATCCCATTATTGAATGTATTTTGAATTGTTTTTACATTTTTTGATTAAAACAGATTGTAATTGATTGTTTGCCTCGGGAAACATGGAGCGAAAACCATCCATTGTCAAGAAAAGATCATTTATAGTTACTCATGCCTAGAAAAGCCTTATTACTCGGTTTAAATGCCTTTATAATCCCATTATTGAATTTATTTTGAATTATTTTTACATTTTTTGATTAAAACAGATTGTAATTGATTGTTTGCCTCGGGAAACATGGAGCGAAAGCCATCCATTGTCAAGAAAAGATCATTTATAGTCACTCTTGCCTAGAAAAGCCTTATTACTCGGTTTAAATGCCTTTATAATCCCATTATTGAATTTATTTTGAATTGTTTTTACATTTTTTGATTAAAACATATTGTAATTGATTTTTTGCCTCGGGAAACATGGAGCGAAAGCCATCCATTGTCAAGAAAAGATCATTTATAGTCACTCATTCCTAGAAAAGCCTTATTACTCGGTTTAAATGCCTTTATAATCCCATTATTGAATTTATTTTGAATTTTTTTACATTTTTTGATTAAAACAGATTGTAATTGATTGTTTACCTCGGGAAACATGGAGCGAAAGCCATCCATAGTCAAGAAAAGTTCATTTATAGTCACTTATGCCTAGCAAAGCCTTATTACTCGGTTTAAATGCCTTTATAATCCCGTTATTGAATTTATTTTGATTTTTTTTTACATTTTTTGATTAAAACATATTGTAATTGATTGTTTGCCTCGGGAAACTTGGAGCGAAAGCCACCCATTGTCAAGAAAAGTTCATTTATAGTCACTTATGCCTAGCAAAGCCTTATTACTCGGTTTAAATGCCTTTATAATCCCATTATTGAATTTATTTTGAATTCTTTTTACATTTTTTCATTAAAACAGATTCTAATTGATTGTTTGCCTCGGGAAACTTCGAGCGAAAGCCCTCCATTGTCAAGAAAAGATCATTTATAGTCACTCATGCTGAGAAAAGCCTTATTACTCGGTTTAAATGCTTTTATAATCCCATTATTGAATTTATTTTGAATTGTTTTTACATTTTTTGATTAAAACAGATTGTAATTGATTGTTTGCCTCGGGAAACATGGAGCGAAAGCCATCCATTGTCAAGAAAAGATCATTTATAGTCACTCATTCCTAGAAAAGACTTATTACTCGGTTTAACTGCCTTTATAATCCCATTATTGATTTTATTTTGAATTTTTTTTATATTTTTTGACTAAAACATATTGTAATTGATTGTTTGCCTCGGGAAACATGGAGCGAAAGCCATCCATTGTCAAGAAAAGATCATTTATAGTCACTCATTCCTAGAAAAGCCTTATGACTCGGTTTAAATGCCTTTATAATCCCATTATTGATTTTATTTTGAATTTTTTTTACATTTTTTGATTAAAACATATTGTAATTGATTGTTTGCCTCGGGAAACATGGAGCGAAAGCCATCCATTGTCAAGAAAAGATCATTTATAGTCACTCATTCCTAGAAAAGCCTTATTACTCGGTTTAAATGCCTTTATAATCCCATTATTGAATTTATTTTGAATTTTTTTTACATTATTAGATTAAAACATATTGTAATTGATTGTTTATCTCGGGAAACAAGGAGCGAAAGCCATCCATAGTCAAGAAAAGTTCATTTATAGTCACTTATGCCTAGAAAAGCCTTATTACTCGGTTTAACTGCCTTTATAATCCCATTATTAAATTTGTTTTGAATTTTTTTTACATTTTTTGATTAAAACATATTGTAATTGATTGTTTGCCTCGGGAAACTTGGAGCGAAAGCCATCCATTGTCAAGAAAATATCATTTATAGTCACTCATGCCTAGAAAAGCCTTATTACTCGGTTTAAATGCCTTTATAATCCCATTATTGAATTTATTTTGAATTTTTTTTACATTTTTTGATTAAAACAGATTGTAATTGATTGTTTACCTCGGGAAACATGGAGCGAAAGCCATCCATAGTCAAGAAAAGATCATTTATAGTCACTCATTCCTAGAAAAGCCTTATTACTCGGTTTAAATGCCTTTATAATCCAATTATTGATTTTATTTTGAATTTTTTTTACATTTTTTGATTAAAACATATTGTAATTGATTGTTTGCCTCGGGACATATTGAGCGAAAGCCATCCATTGTCAAGAAAAGATCATTTATAGCCACTCATGCCTAGAAAAGCCTTATTACTCGGTTTAAATGCCTTTATAATCCCATTATTGAATGTATTTTGAATTGTTTTTACATTTTTTGATTAAAACATATTGTAATTGATTGTTTGCCTCGGGAAACATGGAGCGAAAACCATCCATTGTCAAGAAAAGATCATTTATAGTCACTCATGCTGAGAAAAGCCTTATTACTCGGTTTAAATGCTTTTATAATCCCATTATTGAATTTATTTTGAATTGTTTTTACATTTTTTGATTAAAACAGATTGTAATTGATTGTTTGCCTCGGGAAAGATGGAGCGAAAGCCATCCATTGTCAAGAAAAGATCATTTATAGTCACTCATGCCTAGAAAAGCCTTATTACTCGGTTTAAATGCCTTTATAATCCCATTATTGAATTTATTTTGAATTGTTTTTACATTTTTTGATTAAAACAGATTGTAATTGATTGTTTGCCTCGGGAAAGATGGAGCGAAAGCCATCCATTGTCAAGAAAAGATCATTTATAGTCACTCATTCCTAGAAAAGCCTTATTACTCGGTTTAAATGCCTTTATAATCCCATTATTGAATTTATTTTGAATTGTTTTTACATTTTTTGATTAAAACAGATTGTAATTGATTGTTTGCCTCGGGAAAGATGGAGCGAAAGCCATCCATTGTCAAGAAAAGATCATTTATAGTCACTCATTCCTAGAAAAGCCTTATTACTCGGTTTAAATGCCTTTATAATCCCATTATTGAATTTATTTTGAATTGTTTTTACATTTTTTGATTAAAACAGATTGTAATTGATTGTTTGCCTCGGGAAAGATGGAGCGAAAGCCATCCATTGTCAAGAAAAGATCATTTATAGTCACTCATTCCTAGAAAAGCCTTATTACTCGGTTTAAATGCCTTTATCATCCCATTATTGAATTTATTTTGAATTGTTTTTACATTTTTTGATTAAAACAGATTGTAATTGATTGTTTGCCTCGGGAAAGATGGAGCGAAAGCCATCCATTGTCAAGAAAAGATCATTTATAGTCACTCATTCCTAGAAAAGCCTTATTACTCGGTTTAAATGCCTTTATAATCCCATTATTGAATTTATTTTGAATTGTTTTTACATTTTTTGATTAAAACAGATTGTAATTGATTGTTTGCCTCGGGAAAGATGGAGCGAAAGCCATCCATTGTCAAGAAAAGATCATTTATAGTCACTCATTCCTAGAAAAGCCTTATTACTCGGTTTAAATGCCTTTATCATCCCATTATTGAATTTATTTTGAATTGTTTTTACATTTTTTGATTAAAACAGATTGTAATTGATTGTTTGCCTCGGGAAAGATGGAGCGAAAGCCATCCATTGTCAAGAAAAGATCATTTATATTCACTCATTCCTAGAAAAGCCTTATTACTCGGTTTAAATGCCTTTATAATCCCATTATTGAATTTATTTTGAATTGTTTTTACATTTTTTGATTAAAACATATTGTAATTGATTGTTTGCCTCGGGAAACATGGAGCGAAAGCCATCCATTGTCAAGAAAAGATCATTTATAGTCACTCATTCCTAGAAAAGCCTTATTACTCGGTTTAAATGCCTTTATAATCCCATTATTGAATTTATTTTGAATTGTTTTTACATTTTTTGATTAAAACAGATTGTAATTGATTGTTTGCCTCGGGAAACATGGAGCGAAAGCCATCCATTGTCAAGAAAAGATCATTTATAGTCACTCATGCCTAGAAAAGCCTTATTACTCGGTTTAAATGCCTTTATAATCCCATTATTGAATTTATTTTGAATTGTTTTTACATTTTTTGATTAAAACAGATTGTAATTGATTGTTTGCCTCGGGAAACATGAGGCGAAAGCCATCCATTGTCAAGAAAAGATCAGTTATAGTCACTCATGCCTAGAAAAGCCTTATTACTCGGTTTAAATGCCTTTATAATCCCATTATTGAATTTATTTTGAATTGTTTTTACATTTTTTGATTAAAACAGATTGTAATTGATTGTTTGCCTCGGGAAATATGGAGCGAAAGCCATCCATTGTCAAGAAAATATCATTTATAGTCACTCATGCCTAGAAAAGCCTTATTACTCGGTTTAAATGCCTTTATAATCCCATTATTGAATTTATTTTGAATTGTTTTTACATTTTTTGATTAAAACAGATTGTAATTGATTGTTTGCCTCGGGAAAGATGGAGCGAAAGCCATCCATTGTCAAGAAAAGATCATTTATAGTCACTCATGCCTAGAAAAGCCTTATTACTCGGTTTAAATGCCTTTATAATCCCATTATTGAATTTATTTTGAATTGTTTTTACATTTTTTGATTAAAACAGATTGTAATTGATTGTTTGCCTCGGGAAAGATGGAGCGAAAGCCATCCATTGTCAAGAAAAGATCATTTATAGTCACTCATTCCTAGAAAAGCCTTATTACTCGGTTTAAATGCCTTTATAATCCCATTATTGAATTTATTTTGAATTTTTTTTACATTTTTTGATTAAAACATATTGTAATTGATTGTTTGCCTCGGGAAACTTGGAGCGAAAGCCACCCATTGTCAAGAAAAGTTCATTTATATTCACTTATGCCTAGCAAAGCCTTATTACTCGGTTTAAATGCCTTTATAATCCCATTATTGAATTTATTTTGAATTCTTTTTACATTTTTTCATTAAAACAGATTCTAATTGATTGTTTGCCTCGGGAAACTTCGAGCGAAAGCCCTCCATTGTCAAGAAAAGATCATTTATAGTCACTCATGCTGAGAAAAGCCTTATTACTCGGTTTAAATGCTTTTATAATCCCATTATTGAATTTATTTTGAATTATTTTTACGTTTTTTCATTAAAACAGATTCTAATTGATTGTTTGCCTCGGGAAACATGGAGCGAAAGCCATCCATTGTCAAGAAAAGATCATTTATAGTCACTCATGCCTAGAAAAGCCTTATTACTCGGTTTAAATGCCTTTATAATCCCATTATTGAATTTATTTTGAATTGTTTTTACATTTTTTGATTAAAACAGATTGTAATTGATTGTTTGCCTCGGGAAAGATGGAGCGAAAGCCATCCATTGTCAAGAAAAGATCATTTATAGTCACTCATGCCTAGAAAAGCCTTATTACTCGGTTTAAATGCCTTTATAATCCCATTATTGAATTTATTTTGAATTGTTTTTACATTTTTTGATTAAAACAGATTGTAATTGATTGTTTGCCTCGGGAAACATGGAGCGAAAGCCATCCATTGTCAAGAAAAGATCAGTTATAGTCACTCATGCCTAGAAAAGCCTTATTACTCGGTTTAAATGCCTTTATAATCCCATTATTGAATTTATTTTGAATTGTTTTTACATTTTTTGATTAAAACATATTGTAATTGATTGTTTGCCTCGGGAAATATGGAGCGAAAGCCATCCATTGTCAAGAAAATATCATTTATAGTCACTCATGCCTAGAAAAGCCTTATTACTCGGTTTAAATGCCTTTATAATCCCATTATTGAATTTTTTTTACATTTTTTGATTAAAACAGATTGTAATTGATTGTTTACCTCGGGAAACATGGAGCGAAAGCCATCCATAGTCAAGAAAAGTTCATTTATAGTCACTTATGCCTAGCAAAGCCTTATTACTCGGTTTAAATGCCTTTATAATCCCATTATTGAATTTATTTTGAATTTTTTTTACATTTTTTGATTAAAACATATTGTAATTGATTGTTTGCCTTGGGAAACATGGAGCGAAAGCCACCCATTGTGAAGAAAAGTTCATTTATAGTCACTTATGCCTAGCAAAGCCTTATTACTCGGTTTAACTGCCTTTATAATCCCATTATTGATTTTATTTTGAATTTTTTTTATATTTTTTGATTAAAACATATTGTAATTGATTGTTTGCCTCGGGAAACATGGAGCGAAAGCCATCCATTGTCAAGAAAAGATCATTTATAGTCACTCATTCCTAGAAAAGCCTTATGACTCGGTTTAAATGCCTTTATAATCCCATTATTGATTTTATTTTGAATTTTTTTTACATTTTTTGATTAAAACATATTGTAATTGATTGTTTGCCTCGGGAAACATGGAGCGAAAGCCATCCATTGTCAAGAAAAGATCATTTATAGTCACTCATTCCTAGAAAAGCCTTATTACTCGGTTTAAATGCCTTTATAATCCCATTATTGAATTTATTTTGAATTGTTTTTACATTTTTTGATTAAAACAGATTGTAATTGATTGTTTGCCTCGGGAAACATGGAGCGAAAGCCATCCATTGTCAAGAAAAGATCATTTATAGTCACTCTTGCCTAGAAAAGCCTTATTACTCGGTTTAAATGCCTTTATAATCCCATTATTGAATTTATTTTGAATTGTTTTTACATTTTTTGATTAAAACATATTGTAATTGATTTTTTGCCTCGGGAAACATGGAGCGAAAGCCATCCGTTGTCAAGAAAAGATCATTTATAGTCACTCATTCCTAGAAAAGCCTTATTACTCGGTTTAAATGCCTTTATAATCCCATTATTGAATTTATTTTGAATTTTTTTACATTTTTTGATTAAAACATATTGTAATTGATTGTTTACCTCGGGAAACATGGAGCGAAAGCCATCCATAGTCAAGAAAAGTTCATTTATAGTCACTTATGCCTAGCAAAGCCTTATTACTCGGTTTAAATGCCTTTATAATCCCATTATTGAATTTATTTTGAATTTTTTTTACATTTTTTGATTAAAACATATTGTAATTGATTGTTTGCCTTGGGAAACATGGAGCGAAAGCCACCCATTGTGAAGAAAAGTTCATTTATAGTCACTTATGCCTAGCAAAGCCTTATTACTCGGTTTAACTGCCTTTATAATCCCATTATTGATTTTATTTTGAATTTTTTTTATATTTTTTGATTAAAACATATTGTAATTGATTGTTTGCCTCGGGAAACATGGAGCGAAAGCCATCCATTGTCAAGAAAAGATCATTTATAGTCACTCATTCCTAGAAAAGCCTTATGACTCGGTTTAAATGCCTTTATAATCCCATTATTGATTTTATTTTGAATTTTTTTTACATTTTTTGATTAAAACATATTGTAATTGATTGTTTGCCTCGGGAAACATGGAGCGAAAGCCATCCATTGTCAAGAAAAGATCATTTATAGTCACTCATTCCTAGAAAAGCCTTATTACTCGGTTTAAATGCCTTTATAATCCCATTATTGAATTTATTTTGAATTGTTTTTACATTTTTTGATTAAAACAGATTGTAATTGATTGTTTGCCTCGGGAAACATGGAGCGAAAGCCATCCATTGTCAAGAAAAGATCATTTATAGTCACTCTTGCCTAGAAAAGCCTTATTACTCGGTTTAAATGCCTTTATAATCCCATTATTGAATTTATTTTGAATTGTTTTTACATTTTTTGATTAAAACATATTGTAATTGATTTTTTGCCTCGGGAAACATGGAGCGAAAGCCATCCGTTGTCAAGAAAAGATCATTTATAGTCACTCATTCCTAGAAAAGCCTTATTACTCGGTTTAAATGCCTTTATAATCCCATTATTGAATTTATTTTGAATTTTTTTACATTTTTTGATTAAAACATATTGTAATTGATTGTTTACCTCGGGAAACATGGAGCGAAAGCCATCCATAGTCAAGAAAAGTTCATTTATAGTCACTTAGGCCTAGCAAAGCCTTATTACTCGGTTTAAATGCCTTTATAATCCCGTTATTGAATTTATTTTGATTTTTTTTTACATTTTTTGATTAAAACATATTGTAATTGATTGTTTGCCTCGGGAAACTTGGAGCGAAAGCCACCCATTGTCAAAAAAAGTTCATTTATAGTCACTTATGCCTAGCAAAGCCTTATTACTCGGTTTAAATGCCTTTATAATCCCATTATTGAATTTATTTTGAATTCTTTTTACATTTTTTCATTAAAACAGATTCTAATTGATTGTTTGCCTCGGGAAACTTGGAGCGAAAGCCGTCCATTGTCAAGAAAAGATCATTTATAGTCACTCATGCTGAGAAAAGCCTTATTACTCGGTTTAAATGCTTTTATAATCCCATTATTGAATTTATTTTGAATTGTTTTTACATTTTTTGATTAAAACAGATTGTAATTGATTGTTTGCCTCGGGAAACATGGAGCGAAAGCCCTCCATTGTCAAGAAAAGATCATTTATAGTCACTCATTCCTAGAAAAGCCTTATTACTCGGTTTAAATGCCTTTATAATCCCATTATTGAATTTATTTTGAATTTTTTTACATTTTTTGATTAAAACATATTGTAATTGATTGTTTACCTCGGGAAACATGGAGCGAAAGCCATCCATAGTCAAGAAAAGTTCATTTATAGTCACTTATGCCTAGCAAAGCCTTATTACTCGGTTTAAATGCCTTTATAATCCCGTTATTGAATTTATTTTGATTTTTTTTTACATTTTTTGATTAAAACATATTGTAATTGATTGTTTGCCTCGGGAAACTTGGAGCGAAAGCCACCCATTGTCAAAAAAAGTTCATTTATAGTCACTTATGCCTAGCAAAGCCTTATTACTCGGTTTAAATGCCTTTATAATCCCATTATTGAATTTATTTTGAATTCTTTTTACATTTTTTCATTAAAACAGATTCTAATTGATTGTTTGCCTCGGGAAACTTGGAGCGAAAGCCGTCCATTGTCAAGAAAAGATCATTTATAGTCACTCATGCTGAGAAAAGCCTTATTACTCGGTTTAAATGCTTTTATAATCCCATTATTGAATTTATTTTGAATTGTTTTTACATTTTTTGATTAAAACAGATTGTAATTGATTGTTTGCCTCGGGAAACATGGAGCGAAAGCCATCCATTGTCAAGAAAAGATCATTTATAGTCACTCATTCCTAGAAAAGCCTTATTACTCGGTTTAACTGCCTTTATAATCCCATTATTGATTTTATTTTGAATTTTTTTTGCATTTTTTGATTAAAACAGATTGTAATTGATTGTTTGCCTCGGGAAACATGGAGCGAAAGCCATCCATTGTCAAGAAAAGATCATTTATAGTCACTCATTCCTAGAAAAGCCTTATTACTCGGTTTAAATGCCTTTATAATCCCATTATTGATTTTATTTTGAATTTTTTTTACATTTTTTGATTAAAACATATTGTAATTGATTGTTTGCCTCGGGAAATATTGAGCGAAAGCCATCCATTGTCAAGAAAAGATCATTTATAGCCACTCATGCCTAGAAAAGCCTTATTACTCGGTTTAAATGCCTTTATAATCCCATTATTGAATGTATTTTGAATTGTTTTTACATTTTTTGATTAAAACAGATTGTAATTGATTGTTTGCCTCGGGAAACATGGAGCGAAAACCATCCATTGTCAAGAAAAGATCATTTATAGTCACTCATGCCTAGAAAAGCCTTATTACTCGGTTTAAATGCCTTTATAATCCCATTATTGAATTTATTTTGAATTGTTTTTACATTTTTTGATTAAAACAGATTGTAATTGATTGTTTGCCTCGGGAAACATGGAGCGAAAGCCATCCATTGTCAAGAAAAGATCATTTATAGTCACTCTTGCCTAGAAAAGCCTTATTACTCGGTTTAAATGCCTTTATAATCCCATTATTGAATTTATTTTGAATTGTTTTTACATTTTTTGATTAAAACATATTGTAATTGATTTTTTGCCTCGGGAAACATGGAGCGAAAGCCATCCATTGTCAAGAAAAGATCATTTATAGTCACTCATTCCTAGAAAAGCCTTATTACTCGGTTTAAATGCCTTTATAATCCCATTATTGAATTTATTTTGAATTTTTTTACATTTTTTGATTAAATTAGATTGTAATTGATTGTTTACCTCGGGAAACATGGAGCGAAAGCCATCCATAGTCAAGAAAAGTTCATTTATAGTCACTTATGCCTAGCAAAGCCTTATTACTCGGTTTAAATGCCTTTATAATCCCGTTATTGAATTTATTTTGATTTTTTTTTACATTTTTTGATTAAAACATATTGTAATTGATTGTTTGCCTCGGGAAACTTGGAGCGAAAGCCACCCATTGTCAAGAAAAGTTCATTTATAGTCACTTATGCCTAGCAAAGCCTTATTACTCGGTTTAAATGCCTTTCTAATCCCATTATTGAATTTATTTTGAATTCTTTTTATATTTTTTCATTAAAACAGATTCTAATTGATTGTTTGCCTCGGGAAACTTCGAGCGAAAGCCCTCCATTGTCAAGAAAAGATCATTTATAGTCACTCATGCTGAGAAAAGCCTTATTACTCGGTTTAAATGCTTTTATAATCCCATTATTGAATTTATTTTGAATTGTTTTTACATTTTTTGATTAAAACAGATTGTAATTGATTGTTTGCCTCGGGAAACATGGAGCGAAAGCCATCCATTGTCAAGAAAAGATCATTTATAGTCAGTCATTCCTAGAAAAGCCTTATTACTCGGTTTAACTGCCTTTATAATCCCATTATTGATTTTATTTTGAATTTTATTTATATTTTTTGATTAAAACATATTGTAATTGATTGTTTGCCTCGGGAAACATGGAGCGAAAGCCATCCATTGTCAAGAAAAGATCATTTATAGTCACTCATTCCTAGAAAAGCCTTATGACTCGGTTTAAATGCCTTTATAATCCCATTATTGATTTTATTTTGATTTTTTTTTACATTTTTTGATTAAAACATATTGTAATTGATTGTTTGCCTCGGGAAACATGGAGCGAAAGCCATCCATTGTCAAGAAAAGATCATTTATAGTCACTCATTCCTAGAAAAGCCTTATTACTCGGTTTAAATGCCTTTATAATCCCATTATTGAATTTATTTTGAATTTTTTTTACATTATTAGATTAAAACATATTGTAATTGATTGTTTATCTCGGGAAACAAGGAGCGAAAGCCATCCATAGTCAAGAAAAGTTCATTTATAGTCACTTATGCCTAGAAAAGCCTTATTACTCTGTTTAACTGCCTTTATAATCCCATTATTGAATTTGTTTTGAATTTTTTTTACATTTTTTGATTAAAACATATTGTAATTGATTGTTTGCCTCGGGAAACTTGGAGCGAAAGCCATCCATTGTCAAGAAAATATCATTTATAGTCACTCATGCCTAGAAAAGCCTTATTACTCGGTTTAAATGCCTTTATAATCCCATTATTGAATTTATTTTGAATTTTTTTTACATTTTTTGATTAAAACAGATTGTAATTGATTGTTTACCTCGGGAAACATGGAGCGAAAGCCATCCATAGTCAAAAAAAAAATTTATAGTCACTCATTCCTAGAAAAGCCTTATTACTCGGTTTAAATGCCTTTATAATCCAATTATCGATTTTATTTTGAATTTTTTTTACATTTTTTGATTAAAACATATTGTAATTGATTGTTTGCCTCGGGACATATTGAGCGAAAGCCATCCATTGTCAAGAAAAGATCATTTATAGCCACTCATGCCTAGAAAAGCCTTATTACTCGGTTTAAATGCCTTTATAATCCCATTATTGAATGTATTTTGAATTGTTTTTACATTTTTTGATTAAAACAGATTGTAATTGATTGTTTGCCTCGGGAAACATGGAGCGAAAACCATCCATTGTCAAGAAAAGATCATTTATAGTCACTCATGCTGAGAAAAGCCTTATTACTCGGTTTAAATGCCTTTATAATCCCATTATTGATTTTATTTTGAATTGTTTTTACATTTTTTGATTAAAACAGATTGTAATTGATTGTTTGCCTCGGGAAAGATGGAGCGAAAGCCATCCATTGTCAAGAAAATATCATTTATAGTCACTGATGCCTAGAAAAGCCTTATTACTCGGTTTAATTGCCTTTATAATCCCATTATTGAATTTTTTTTGAATTGTTTTTACATTTTTTCATTAAAACAGATTGTAATTGATTGTTTGCCTCGGGAAATATGGAGCGAAAGCCATCCATTGTCAAGAAAATATCATTTATAGTCACTCATGCCTAGAAAAGCCTTATTACTCGGTTTAAATGCCTTTATAATCCCATTATTGAATTTTTTTTGAATTTTTTTTACATTTTTTGATTAAAACAGATTGTAATTGATTGTTTACCTCGGGAAACATGGAGCGAAAGCCATCCATAGTCAAGAAAAGTTCATTTATAGTCACTTATGCCTAGCAAAGCCTTATTACTCGGTTTAAATGCCTTTATAATCCCATTATTGAATTTATTTTGAATTCTTTTTACATTTTTTCATTAAAACAGATTCTAATTGATTGTTTGCCTCGGGAAACTTCGAGCGAAAGCCCTCCATTGTCAAGAAAAGATCATTTATAGTCACTCATGCTGAGAAAAGCCTTATTACTCGGTTTAAATGCTTTTATAATCCCATTATTGAATTTATTTTGAATTATTTTTACATTTTTTCATTAAAACAGATTCTAATTGATTGTTTGCCTCGGGAAACATGGAGCGAAAGCCATCCATTGTCAAGAAAAGATCATTTATAGTCACTCATGCCTAGAAAAGCCTTATTACTCGGTTTAAATGCCTTTATAATCCCATTATTGAATTTATTTTGAATTATTTTTACATTTTTTGATTAAAACAGATTGTAATTGATTGTTTGCCTCGGGAAAGATGGAGCGAAAGCCATCCATTGTCAAGAAAAGATCATTTATAGTCACTCATGCCTAGAAAAGCCTTATTACTCGGTTTAAATGCCTTTATAATCCCATTATTGAATTTATTTTGAATTGTTTTTACATTTTTTGATTAAAACAGATTGTAATTGATTGTTTGCCTCGGGAAACATGGAGCGAAAGCCATCCATTGTCAAGAAAAGATCAGTTATAGTCACTCATGCCTAGAAAAGCCTTATTACTCGGTTTAAATGCCTTTATAATCCCATTATTGAATTTATTTTGAATTGTTTTTACATTTTTTGATTAAAACAGATTGTAATTGATTGTTTGCCTCGGGAAACATGGAGCGAAAGCCATCCATTGTCAAGAAAAGATCATTTATAGTCACTCATTCCTAGAAAAGCCTTATTACTCGGTTTAACTGCCTTTATAATCCCATTATTGATTTTATTTTGAATTTTTTTTACATTTTTTGATTAAAACAGATTGTAATTGATTGTTTGCCTCGGGAAACATGGAGCGAAAGCCATCCATTGTCAAGAAAAGATCATTTATAGTCACTCATTCCTAGAAAAGCCTTATTACTCGGTTTAAATGCCTTTATAATCCCATTATTGATTTTATTTTGAATTTTTTTTACATTTTTTGATTAAAACATATTGTAATTGATTGTTTGCCTCGGGAAATATTGAGCGAAAGCCATCCATTGTCAAGAAAAGATCATTTATAGCCACTCATGCCTAGAAAAGCCTTATTACTCGGTTTAAATGCCTTTATAAACCCATTATTGAATGTATTTTGAATTGTTTTTACATTTTTTGATTGAAACAGATTGTAATTGATTGTTTGCCTCGGGAAACATGGAGCGAAAACCATCCATTGTCAAGAAAAGATCATTTATAGTCACTCATGCCTAGAAAAGCCTTATTACTCGGTTTAAATGCCTTTATAATCCAATTATTGAATTTATTATGAATTTTTTTTACATTTTTTGATTAAAACAGATTGTAATTGATTGTTTACCTCGGGAAACATGGAGCGAAAGCCATCCATAGTCAAGAAAAGTTCATTTATAGTCACTTATGCCTAGCAAAGCCTTATTACTCGGTTTAAATGCCTTTATAATCCCATTATTGAATTTATTTTGAATTTTTTTTACATTTTTTGATTAAAACATATTGTAATTGATTGTTTGCCTCGGGAAATATGGAGCGAAAGCCATCCATTGTCAAGAAAAGATCATTTATAGTCACTCATGCCTAGAAAAGCCTTAATACTCGTTTTAAATGCTTTTATAATCCCATAATTGAATTTAATTTGAATCTTTTTACATTTTTTGATTAAAACAGATTCTAATTGATTGTTTGCCTCGGGAAAGGTGGACTGAAAGCCATCCATTGTCAAGAAAAGATCATTTATAGTCACTCATGCCTAGAAAAGCCTTATTACTCGGTTTAAATGCCTTTATAATCCCATTATTGAATTTATTTTGAATTGTTTTTACATTTTTTGATTAAAACAGATTGTAATTGATTGTTTGCCTCGGGAAACATGAGGCGAAAGCCATCCATTGTCAAGAAAAGATCAGTTATAGTCACTCATGCCTAGAAAAGCCTTATTACTCGGTTTAAATGCCTTTATAATCCCATTATTGAATTTATTTTGAATTGTTTTTACATTTTTTGATTAAAACAGATTGTAATTGATTGTTTGCCTCGGGAAATATGGAGCGAAAGCCATCCATTGTCAAGAAAATATCATTTATAGTCACTCATGCCTAGAAAAGCCTTATTACTCGGTTTAAATGCCTTTATAATCCCATTATTGAATTTTTTTTGAACTTTTTTTACATTTTTTGATTAAAACAGATTGTAATTGATTGTTTACCTCGGGAAACATGGAGCGAAAGCCATCCATAGTCAAGAAAAGTTCATTTATAGTCACTTATGCGTAGCAAAGCTTTATTACTCGGTTTAAATGCCTTTATAATCCCATTATTGAATTTATTTTGAATTTTTTTTACATTTTTTGATTAAAACAGATTGTAATTGATTGTTTGCCTCGGGAAAGATGGAGCGAAAGCCATCCATTGTCAAGAAAAGATCATTTATAGTCACTCATTCCTAGAAAAGCCTTATTACTCGGTTTAAATGCCTTTATAATCCCATTATTGAATTTATTTTGAATTGTTTTTACATTTTTTGATTAAAACAGATTGTAATTGATTGTTTGCCTCGGGAAATATGGAGCGAAAGCCATCCATTGTCAAGAAAAGATCATTTATAGCCACTCATGCCTAGAAAAGCCTTATTACTCGGTTTAAATGCCTTTATAATCCCATTATTGAATGTTTTTTGAACTGTTTTTACATTTTTTTTTTAAAACAGATTGTAATTGATTGTTTGCCTCGAGAAACATGGAGCGAAAGCCATCCATTGTCAAGAAAAGATCATTTATAGTCACTCATGCCTAGAAAAGCCTTATTACTCGGTTTAAATGCCTTTATAATCCCATTATGGAATTTATTTTGAATTGTTTTTACATTTTTTGATTAAAACAGATGGTAATTGATTGTTTGCCTCGGGAAACATGGAGCGAAAGCCATCCATTGTCAAGAAAAGATCATTTATATTCACTCATGCCTAGAAAAGCCTTATTACTCGGTTTAAATGCCTTTATAATCCCATTATTGAATTTATTTTGAATTGTTTTTACATTTTTTGATTAAAACAGATTGTAATTGATTGTTTGCCTCGGGAAACATGAGGCGAAAGCCATCCATTGTCAAGAAAAGATCAGTTATAGTCACTCATGCCTAGAAAAGCCTTATTACTCGGTTTAAATGCCTTTATAATCCCATTATTGAATTTATTTTGAATTGTTTTTACATTTTTTGATTAAAACAGATTGTAATTGATTGTTTGCCTCGGGAAATATGGAGCGAAAGCCATCCATTGTCAAGAAAATATCATTTATAGTCACTCATGCCTAGAAAAGCCTTATTACTCGGTTTAAATGCCTTTATAATCCCATTATTGAATTTTTTTTGAATTTTTTTTACATTTTTTGATTAAAACAGATTGTAATTGATTGTTTACCTCGGGAAACGTGGAGCGAAAGCCATCCATAGTCAAGAAAAGTTCATTTATAGTCACTTATGCCTAGCAAAGCCTTATTACTCGGTTTAAATGCCTTTATAATCCCATTATTGAATTTATTTTGAATTCTTTTTACATTTTTTCATTAAAACAGATTCTAATTGATTGTTTGCCTCGGTAAACTTCGAGCGAAAGCCCTCCATTGTCAAGAAAAGATCATTTATAGTCACTCATGCTGAGAGAAGCCTTATTACTCGGTTTAAATGCTTTTATAATCCCATTATTGAATTTATTTTGAATTGTTTTTACATTTTTTGATTAAAACAGATTGTAATTGATTGTTTGCCTCGGGAAACATGGAGCGAAAGCCATCCATTGTCAAGAAAAGATCATTTATAGTCACTCATTCCTAGAAAAGCCTTATTACTCGGTTTAACTGCCTTTATAATCCCATTATTGATTTTATTTTGAATTTTTTTTACATTTTTTGATTAAAACAGATTGTAATTGATTGTTTGCCTCGGGAAACATGGAGCGAAAGCCATCCATTGTCAAGAAAAGATCATTTATAGTCACTCATTCCTAGAAAAGCCTTATTACTCGGTTTAAATGCCTTTATAATCCCATTATTGATTTTATTTTGAATTTTTTTTACATTTTTTGATTAAAACATATTGTAATTGATTGTTTGCCTCGGGAAATATTGAGCGAAAGCCATCCATTGTCAAGAAAAGATCATTTATAGCCACTCATGCCTAGAAAAGCCTTATTACTCGGTTTAAATGCCTTTATAAACCCATTATTGAATGTATTTTGAATTGTTTTTACATTTTTTGATTGAAACAGATTGTAATTGATTGTTTGCCTCGGGAAACATGGAGCGAAAACCATCCATTGTCAAGAAAAGATCATTTATAGTCACTCATGCCTAGAAAAGCCTTATTACTCGGTTTAAATGCCTTTATAATCCAATTATTGAATTTATTATGAATTTTTTTTACATTTTTTGATTAAAACAGATTGTAATTGATTGTTTACCTCGGGAAACATGGAGCGAAAGCCATCCATAGTCAAGAAAAGTTCATTTATAGTCACTTATGCCTAGCAAAGCCTTATTACTCGGTTTAAATGCCTTTATAATCCCATTATTGAATTTATTTTGAATTTTTTTTACATTTTTTGATTAAAACATATTGTAATTGATTGTTTGCCTCGGGAAATATGGAGCGAAAGCCATCCATTGTCAAGAAAAGATCATTTATAGTCACTCATGCCTAGAAAAGCCTTAATACTCGTTTTAAATGCTTTTATAATCCCATAATTGAATTTAATTTGAATCTTTTTACATTTTTTGATTAAAACAGATTCTAATTGATTGTTTGCCTCGGGAAAGGTGGACTGAAAGCCATCCATTGTCAAGAAAAGATCATTTATAGTCACTCATGCCTAGAAAAGCCTTATTACTCGGTTTAAATGCCTTTATAATCCCATTATTGAATTTATTTTGAATTGTTTTTACATTTTTTGATTAAAACAGATTGTAATTGATTGTTTGCCTCGAGAAACATGAGGCGAAAGCCATCCATTGTCAAGAAAAGATCAGTTATAGTCACTCATGCCTAGAAAAGCCTTATTACTCGGTTTAAATGCCTTTATAATCCCATTATTGAATTTATTTTGAATTGTTTTTACATTTTTTGATTAAAACAGATTGTAATTGATTGTTTGCCTCGGGAAATATGGAGCGAAAGCCATCCATTGTCAAGAAAATATCATTTATAGTCACTCATGCCTAGAAAAGCCTTATTACTCGGTTTAAATGCCTTTATAATCCCATTATTGAATTTTTTTTGAATTTTTTTTACATTTTTTGATTAAAACAGATTGTAATTGATTGTTTACCTCGGGAAACATGGAGCGAAAGCCATCCATAGTCAAGAAAAGTTCATTTATAGTCACTTATGCCTAGCAAAGCTTTATTACTCGGTTTAAATGCCTTTATAATCCCATTATTGAATTTATTTTGAATTTTTTTTACATTTTTTGATTAAAACATATTGTAATTGATTGTTTGCCTCGGGAAAGATGGAGCGAAAGCCATCCATTGTCAAGAAAAGATCATTTATAGTCACTCATTCCTAGAAAAGCCTTATTACTCGGTTTAAATGCCTTTATAATCCCATTATTGAATTTATTTTGAATTGTTTTTACATTTTTTGATTAAAACAGATTGTAATTGATTGTTTGCCTCGGGAAATATGGAGCGAAAGCCATCCATTGTCAAGAAAAGATCATTTATAGCCACTCATGCCTAGAAAAGCCTTATTACTCGGTTTAAATGCCTTTATAATCCCATTATTGAATGTTTTTTGAACTGTTTTTACATTTTTTTTTTAAAACAGATTGTAATTGATTGTTTGCCTCGAGAAACATGGAGCGAAAGCCATCCATTGTCAAGAAAAGATCATTTATAGTCACTCATGCCTAGAAAAGCCTTATTACTCGGTTTAAATGCCTTTATAATCCCATTATGGAATTTATTTTGAATTGTTTTTACATTTTTTGATTAAAACAGATGGTAATTGATTGTTTGCCTCGGGAAACATGGAGCGAAAGCCATCCATTGTCATGAAAAGATCATTTATAGTCACTCATGCCTAGAAAAGCCTTATTACTCGGTTTAAATGCCTTTATAATCCCATTATTGAATTTATTTTGAATTGTTTTTACATTTTTTGATTAAAACAGATTGTAATTGATTGTTTGCCTCGGGAAACATGAGGCGAAAGCCATCCATTGTCAAGAAAAGATCAGTTATAGTCACTCATGCCTAGAAAAGCCTTATTACTCGGTTTAAATGCCTTTATAATCCCATTATTGAATTTATTTTGAATTGTTTTTACATTTTTTGATTAAAACAGATTGTAATTGATTGTTTGCCTCGGGAAATATGGAGCGAAAGCCATCCATTGTCAAGAAAATATCATTTATAGTCACTCATGCCTAGAAAAGCCTTATTACTCGGTTTAAATGCCTTTATAATCCCATTATTGAATTTTTTTTGAATTTTTTTTACATTTTTTGATTAAAACAGATTGTAATTGATTGTTTACCTCGGGAAACGTGGAGCGAAAGCCATCCATAGTCAAGAAAAGTTCATTTATAGTCACTTATGCCTAGCAAAGCCTTATTACTCGATTTAAATGCCTTTATAATCCCATTATTGAATTTATTTTGAATTCTTTTTACATTTTTTCATTAAAACAGATTCTAATTGATTGTTTGCCTCGGTAAACTTCGAGCGAAAGCCCTCCATTGTCAAGAAAAGATCATTTATAGTCACTCATGCTGAGAGAAGCCTTATTACTCGGTTTAAATGCTTTTATAATCCCATTATTGAATTTATTTTGAATTGTTTTTACATTTTTTGATTAAAACAGATTGTAATTGATTGTTTGCCTCGGGAAACATGGAGCGAAAGCCATCCATTGTCAAGAAAAGATCATTTATAGTCACTCATTCCTAGAAAAGCCTTATTACTCGGTTTAACTGCCTTTATAATCCCATTATTGATTTTATTTTGAATTTTTTTTACATTTTTTGATTAAAACAGATTGTAATTGATTGTTTGCCTCGGGAAACATGGAGCGAAAGCCATCCATTGTCAAGAAAAGATCATTTATAGTCACTCATTCCTAGAAAAGCCTTATTACTCGGTTTAAATGCCTTTATAATCCCATTATTGATTTTATTTTGAATTTTTTTTACATTTTTTGATTAAAACATATTGTAATTGATTGTTTGCCTCGGGAAATATTGAGCGAAAGCCATCCATTGTCAAGAAAAGATCATTTATAGCCACTCATGCCTAGAAAAGCCTTATTACTCGGTTTAAATGCCTTTATAAACCCATTATTGAATGTATTTTGAATTGTTTTTACATTTTTTGATTGAAACAGATTGTAATTGATTGTTTGCCTCGGGAAACATGGAGCGAAAACCATCCATTGTCAAGAAAAGATCATTTATAGTCACTCATGCCTAGAAAAGCCTTATTACTCGGTTTAAATGCCTTTATAATCCAATTATTGAATTTATTATGAATTTTTTTTACATTTTTTGATTAAAACAGATTGTAATTGATTGTTTACCTCGGGAAACATGGAGCGAAAGCCATCCATAGTCAAGAAAAGTTCATTTATAGTCACTTATGCCTAGCAAAGCCTTATTACTCGGTTTAAATGCCTTTATAATCCCATTATTGAATTTATTTTGAATTTTTTTTACATTTTTTGATTAAAACATATTGTAATTGATTGTTTGCCTCGGGAAATATGGAGCGAAAGCCATCCATTGTCAAGAAAAGATCATTTATAGTCACTCATGCCTAGAAAAGCCTTAATACTCGTTTTAAATGCTTTTATAATCCCATAATTGAATTTAATTTGAATCTTTTTACATTTTTTGATTAAAACAGATTCTAATTGATTGTTTGCCTCGGGAAAGGTGGACTGAAAGCCATCCATTGTCAAGAAAAGATCATTTATAGTCACTCATGCCTAGAAAAGCCTTATTACTCGGTTTAAATGCCTTTATAATCCCATTATTGAATTTATTTAGAATTGTTTTTACATTTTTTGATTAAAACAGATTGTAATTGATTGTTTGCCTCGGGAAACATGGAGCGAAAGCCATCCATTGTCAAGAAAAGATCATTTATAGCCACTCATGCCTAGAAAAGCCTTATTACTCGGTTTAAATGCCTTTATAATCCCATTATTGAATTTATTTTGAATTGTTTTGATATTTTTTGATTAAAACAGATTGTAATTGATTGTTTGCCGTGGGAAACATGAAGTGAAAGCCATCCATTGCCAAGAAAAGATCATTTATAGTCACTTATGCCTAGAAAAGCCTTATTACTCGGTTTAAATGCCTTTATAATCCCATTATTGAATTTATTTTGAATTTTTTTATATTTTTTGATTAAAACAGATTGTAATTGATTGTTTACCTCGGGAAACATGGAGCGAAAGCCATCCATTGTCAAGAAAAGATCATTTATAGTCACTCATTCCTAGAAAAGCCTTATTACTCGGTTTAAATGCCTTTATAATCCCATTATTGAATTTATTTTGAATTGTTTTTACATTTTTTGATTAAAACAGATTGTAATTGATTGTTTGCCTCGGGAAATATGGAGCGAAAGCCATCCATTGTCAAGAAAAAATCATTTATAGCCACTCATGCCTAGAAAAGCCTTATTACTCGGTTTAAATGCCTTTATAATCCCATTATTGAATGTATTTTGAATTGTTTTTACATTTTTTTTTAAAACAGATTGTAATTGATTGTTTGCCTCGAGAAACATGGAGCGAAAGCCATCCATTGTCAAGAAAAGATCATTTATAGTTACTCATGCCTAGAAAAGCCTTATTACTCGGTTTAAATGCCTTTATAATCCCATTATTGAATTTATTTTGAATTGTTTTTACATTTTTTGATTAAAACAGATTGTAATTGATTGTTTGCCTCGGGAAAGATGGAGCGAAAGCCATCCATTGTCAAGAAAAGATCATTTATAGTCACTCATTCCTAGAAAAGCCTTATTACTCGGTTTAAATGCCTTTATAATCCCATTATTGATTTTATTTTGAATTTTTTTTTACATTTTTTGATTAAAACATATTGTAATTGATTGTTTGCCTCGGGAAATATTGAGCGAAAGCCATCCATTGTGAAGAAAAGATCATTTATAGTCACTCATGCCTAGAAAAGCCTTATTACTCGGTTTAAATGCCTTTATAATCCCATTATTGATTTTATTTTGAATTGTTTTTACATTTTTTGATTAAAACATATTGTAATTGATTGTTTGCCTCGTGAAATATTGAGCGAAAGCCATCCATTGTCAAGAAAAGATCATTTATAGTCACTTATGCCTAGAAAAGCCTTATTACTCGGTTTAAATGCTTTTATAATCCCATTATTGAATTTATTTTGAATTGTTTTTACATTTTATGATTAAAACATATTGTAATTGATTGTTTGCCTCGGGAAACATGGAGCGAATGCCATCCAATGTCAAGAAAAGATCATTTATAGTCACTCATGCCTAGAAAAGCCTTATTACTTAGTTTAAATGCCTTTATAATCCCATTATTGAATTTATTTTGAATTGTTTTTACATTTTTGATTAAAACAGATTGTAATTGATTGTTTGCCTCGGGAAATATGGAGCGAAAGCTATCCATTGTCAAGAAAAGATTAATTATAGTCACTCATGCCCAGAAAAGCCTTATTACTTAGTTTAAATGCCTTTATAATCCCATTATTGAATTTATTTTGAATTGTTTTTACATTTTTGATTAAAACAGATTGTAATTGATTGTTTGCCTCGGGAAAGATGGAGCGAAAGCCATCCATTGTCAAGAAAAGATCATTTATAGTCACTCATTCCTAAAAAAGCCTTATTACTCGGTTTAAATGCCTTTATAATCCCATTATTGATTTTATTTTGAATTTTTTTTTACATTTTTTGATTAAAACATATTGTAATTGATTTTTTGCTTCGGGAAATATTGAGCGAAAGCCATCCATTGTCAAGAAAAGATCATTTATAGTCACTCATGACTAGAAAAGCCTTATTACTCGGTTTAAATGCCTTTATAATCCCATTATTGATTTTATTTTGAATTGTTTTTACATTTTTTGATTAAAACAGATTGTAATTGATTGTTTGCCTAGGGAAAGATGGAGCGAAAGCCATCCATTGTCAAGAAAAGATCATTTATAGTCACTCATGCCTAGAAAAGCCTTATTACTCGGTTTAAATGCCTTTAGAATCCCATTATTGAATTTATTTTGAATTTTTTTTACATTTTTTGATTAAAACAGATTGTAATTGATTGTTTGCCTCGGGAAACATGGAGCAAAACCCATCCATTGTCAAGAATAGATCATTTATAGTCACTTATGCCTAGAAAAGCCTTATTACTCGGTTTAAATGCTTTTATAATCCCATTATTGAATTTATTTTGAATTGTTTTTACATTTTATGATTAAAACAGATTGTAATTGATTGTTTGCCTCGGGAAACATGGAGCGAAAGCCATCCAATGTCAAGAAAAGATCATTTATAGTCACTCATGCCTAGAAAAGCCTTATTACTTAGTTTAAATGCCTTTATAATCCCATTATTGAATTTATTTTGAATTGTTTTTACATTTTTTGATTAAAACAGATTGTAATTGATTGTTTGCCTCGGGAAACATGGAGCGAAAGCCATCCATTGTCAAGAAAAGATCATTTATAGTCACTCATTCCTAGAAAAGCCTTATTACTCGGTTTAAATGCCTTTATAATCCCATTATTGAATTTATTTTGAATTGTTTTTACATTTTTTGATTAAAACATATTGTAATTGATTGTTTGCATTGGGAAACATGGAGCGAAAGCCATCCATTGTCAAGAAAAGATCATTTATAGCCACTCATGCCTAGAAAAGCCTTATTACTCGGTTTAAATGCCTTTATAATCCCATTATTGAATTTATTTTGAATTGTTTTTACATTTTTGATTAAAACAGATTGTAATTGATTGTTTGCCTCGGGAAACATGGAGCGAAAGCCATCCATTGTCAAGAAAAGATCATTTATAGTCACTCATTCCTAGAAAAGCCTTATGACTCGGTTTAAATGCCTTTATAATCCCATTATTGAATTTATTTTGAATTGTTTTTACATTTTTGATTAAAACAGATTGTAATTGATTGTTTGCCTCGGGAAATATGGAGCGAAAGCTATCCATTGTCAAGAAAAGATCATTTATAGTCACTCATGCCTAGAAAAGCCTTAATACTCGTTTTAAATGCTTTTATAATCCCATAATTGAATTTAATTTGAATCTTTTTACATTTTTTGATTAAAACAGATTGTAATTGATTGTTTGCCTCGGGAAAGGTGGACTGAAAGCCATCCATAGTCAAGAAAAGTTCATTTATAGTCACTCATGCCTAGAAAAGCCTTATTACTCGGTTTAAATGCCTTTATAATCCCATTATTGAATTTATTTTGAATGTTTTTTACATTTTTTGATTAAAACATATTGTAATTGATTGTTTGCCTCGGGAAACATGGAGCGAAAGCCATCCATTGTCAAGAAAAGATCATTTATAGCCACTCATGCCTAGAAAAGCCTTATTACTCGGTTTAAATGCCTTTATAATCCCATTATTGAATGTATTTTGAATTGTTTTTACATTTTTTGATTAAAACAGATTGTAATTGATTGTTTGCCTCGGGAAACATGGAGCGAAAACCATCCATTGTCAAGAAAAGATCATTTATAGTCACTCATGCCTAGAAAAGCCTTATTACTCGGTTTAAATGCCTTTATAATCCCATTATTGAATTTATTTTGAATTGTTTTTACATTTTTTGATTAAAACAGATTGTAATTGATTGTTTGCCTCGGGAAATATGGAGCGAAAGCCATCCATTGTCAAGAAAAGATCATTTATAGCCACTAATGCCTAGAAAAGCCTTATTACTCGGTTTAAATGCCTTTATAATCCCATTATTGAATGTATTTTGAATTGTTTTTACATTTTTTGATTAAAACAGATTGTAATTGATTGTTTGCCTCGAGAAACATGGAGCGAAAGCCATCCATTGTCAAGAAAAGATCATTTATAGTCACTCATGCCTAGAAAAGCCTTATTACTCGGTTTAAATGCCTTTATAATCCCATTATTGAATTTATTTTGAATTGTTTTTACATTTTTTGATTAAAACAGATTGTAATTGATTGTTTGCCTCGGGAAATATGGAGCGAAAGCCATCCATTGTCAAGAAAAGATCATTTATAGCCACTAATGCCTAGAAAAGCCTTATTACTCGGTTTAAATGCCTTTATAATCCCATTATTGAATGTATTTTGAATTGTTTTTACATTTTTTGATTAAAACATATTGTAATTGATTGTTTGCCTCGAGAAACATGGAGCGAAAGCCATCCATTGTCAAGAAAAGATCATTTATAGTCACTCATGCCTAGAAAAGCCTTATTACTCGGTTTAAATGCCTTTATAATCCCATTATTGAATTTATTTTGAATTGTTTTTACATTTTTTGATTAAAACATATTGTAATTGATTGTTTGCATCGGGAAACATGGAGCGAAAGCCATCCATTGTCAAGAAAAGATCATTTATAGCCACTCATGCCTAGAAAAGCCTTATTACTCGGTTTAAATGCCTTTATAATCCCATTATTGAATGTATTTTGAATTGTTTTTACATTTTTTGATTAAAACAGATTGTAATTGATTGTTTGCCTCGGGAAACATGGAGCGAAAACCATCCATTGTCAAGAAAAGATCATTTATAGTCACTCATGCCTAGAAAAGCCTTATTACTCGGTTTAAATGCCTTTATAATCCCATTATTGAATTTATTTTGAATTGTTTTTACATTTTTTGATTAAAACAGATTGTAATTGATTGTTTGCCTCGGGAAATATGGAGCGAAAGCCATCCATTGTCAAGAAAAGATCATTTATAGCCACTAATGCCTAGAAAAGCCTTATTACTCGGTTTAAATGCCTTTATAATCCCATTATTGAATGTATTTTGAATTGTTTTTACATTTTTTGATTAAAACAGATTGTAATTGATTGTTTGCCTCGAGAAACATGGAGCGAAAGCCATCCATTGTCAAGAAAAGATCATTTATAGTCACTCATGCCTAGAAAAGCCTTATTACTCGGTTTAAATGCCTTTATAATCCCATTATTGAATTAATTTCGAATTGTTTTTACATTTTTTGATTAAAACAGATTGTAATTGATTGTTTGCCTCGGGAAACATGGAGCGAAAGCCATCCATTGTCAAGAAAAGATCATTTATAGTCACTCATTCCTAAAAAAGCCTTATTACTCGGTTTAAATGCCTTTATAATCCCATTATTGATTTTATTTTGAATTTTTTTTTTCATTTTTTGATTAAAACATATTGTAATTGATTTTTTGGTTCGGGAAATATTGAGCGAAAGCCATCCATTGTCAAGAAAAGATCATTTATAGTCACTCATGACTAGAAAAGCTTTATTACTCGGTTTAAATGCCTTTATAATCCCATTATTGATTTTATTTTGAATTGTTTTTACATTTTTTGATTAAAACAGATTGTAATTGATTGTTTACCTCGGGAAAGATGGAGCGAAAGCCATCCATTGTCAAGAAAAGATCATTTATAGTCACTCATGCCTAGAAAAGCCTTATTACTCGGTTTAAATGCCTTTATAATCCCATTATTGAATTTATTTTGAATTGTTTTTACATTTTTTCATTAAAACAGATTCTAATTGATTGTTTGCCTCGGGAAACTTCGAGCGAAAGCCATCCATTGTCAAGAAAAGATCATTTATAGCCACTCATGCCTAGAAAAGCCTTATTACTCGGTTTAAATGCCTTTATAATCCCATTATTGAATGTATTTTGAATTGTTTTTACATTTTTTGATTAAAACAGATTGTAATTGATTGTTTGCCTCGGGAAACATGGAGCGAAAGCCATCCATTGTCAAGAAAAGATCATTTATAGTCACTCATTCCTAAAAAAGCCTTATTACTCGGTTTAAATGCCTTTATAATCCCATTATTGATTTTATTTTGAATTTTTTTTTACATTTTTTGATTAAAACATATTGTAATTGATTTTTTGCCTCGAGAAATATGGAGCGAAAGCCATCCAATGTCAAGAAAAGATCATTTATAGTCACTCATGCCTAGAAAAGCCTTATTACTCGGTTTAAATGCCTTTATAATCCCATTATTGAATGTATTTTGAATTGTTTTTACATTTTTTGATTAAAACAGATTGTAATTGATTGTTTGCCTCGGGAAAGATGGAGCGAAAGCCATCCATTGTCAAGAAAAGATCATTTATAGTCACTCATGCCTAGAAAAGCCTTATTACTCGGTTTAAATGCCTTTATAATCCCATTATTGAATGTATTTTGAATTGTTTTTACATTTTTTGATTAAAACAGATTGTAATTGATTGTTTGCCTCGGGAAAGATGGAGCGAAAGCCATCCATTGTCAAGAAAAGATCATTTATAGTCACTCATGCCTAGAAAAGCCTTATTACTCGGTTTAAATGCCTTTATAATCCCATTATTGAATTTATTTTGAATTGTTTTTACATTTTTTATTAAAACAGATTGTAATTGATTGTTTGCCTCGGGAAATATGGAGCGAAAGCTATCCATTGTCAAGAAAAGATCATTTATAGTCACTCATGCCTAGAAAAGCCTTAATACTCGTTTTAAATGCTTTTACAATCCCATAATTGAATTTAATTTGAATCTTTTTACATTTTTTGATTAAAACAGATTGTAATTGATTGTTTGCCTCGGGAAAGGTGGACTGAAAGCCATCCATAGTCAAGAAAAGTTCATTTATAGTCACTTATGCCTAGCAAAGCCTTATTACTCGGTTTAAATGCCTTTATAATCCCGTTATTGATTTTATTTTGATTTTTTTTTACATTTTTTGATTAAAACATATTGTAATTGATTGTTTGCCTCGGGAAACTTGGAGCGAAAGCCACCCATTGTCAAGAAAAGTTCATTTATAGTCACTTATGCCTAGCAAAGCCTTATTACTCGGTTTAAATGCCTTTATAATCCCATTATTGAATTTATTTTGAATTTTTTTTACATTTTTTGATTAAAACATATTGTAATTGATTGTTTGCCTCGGGAAACTTGGAGCGAAAGCCACCCATTGTCAAGAAAAGATCATTTATAGTCACTCATGCCTAGAAAAGCCTTATTACTCGGTTTAAATGCCTTTATAATCCCATTATTGAATTTATTTTGAATTGTTTTTACATTTTTTGATTAAAACAGATTGTAATTGATTGTTTGCCTCGGGAAAGATGGAGCGAAAGCCATCCATTGTCAAGAAAAGATCATTTATAGTCACTCATTCCTAAAAAAGCCTTATTACTCGGTTTAAATGCCTTTATAATCCCATTATTGATTTTATTTTGAATTTTTTTTTACATTTTTTGATTAAAACATATTGTAATTGATTTTTTGCTTCGGGAAATATTGAGCGAAAGCCATCCATTGTCAAGAAAAGATCATTTATAGTCACTCATGACTAGAAAAGCCTTATTACTCGGTTTAAATGCCTTTATAATCCCATTATTGATTTTATTTTGAATTGTTTTTACATTTTTTGATTAAAACAGATTGTAATTGATTGTTTGCCTCGGGAAAGATGGAGCGAAAGCCATCCATTGTCAAGAAAAGATCATTTATAGTCACTCATGCCTAGAAAAGCCTTATTACTCGGTTTAAATGCCTTTAGAATCCCATTATTGAATTTATTTTGAATTTTTTTTAAATTTTTTGATTAAAACAGATTGTAATTGATTGTTTGCCTCGGGAAACATGGAGCAAAACCCATCCATTGTCAAGAATAGATCATTTATAGTCACTTATGCCTAGAAAAGCCTTATTACTCGGTTTAAATGCTTTTATAATCCCATTATTGAATTTATTTTGAATTGTTTTTACATTTTATGATTAAAACAGATTGTAATTGATTGTTTGCCTCGGGAAACATGGAGCGAAAGCCATCCAATGTCAAGAAAAGATCATTTATAGTCACTCATGCCTAGAAAAGCCTTATTACTTAGTTTAAATGCCTTTATAATCCCATTATTGAATTTATTTTGAATTGTTTTTACATTTTTTATTAAAACAGATTGTAATTGATTGTTTGCCTCGGGAAATATGGAGCGAAAGCTATCCATTGTCAAGAAAAGATCATTTATAGTCACTCATGCCTAGAAAAGCCTTAATACTCGTTTTAAATGCTTTTACAATCCCATAATTGAATTTAATTTGAATCTTTTTACATTTTTTGATTAAAACAGATTGTAATTGATTGTTTGCCTCGGGAAAGGTGGACTGAAAGCCATCCATAGTCAAGAAAAGTTCATTTATAGTCACTTATGCCTAGCAAAGCCTTATTACTCGGTTTAAATGCCTTTATAATCCTGTTATTGATTTTATTTTGATTTTTTTTTACATTTTTTGATTAAAACATATTGTAATTGATTGTTTGCCTCGGGAAACTTGGAGCGAAAGCCACCCATTGTCAAGAAAAGTTCATTTATAGTCACTTATGCCTAGCAAAGCCTTATTACTCGGTTTAAATGCCTTTATAATCCCATTATTGAATTTATTTTGAATTTTTTTTACATTTTTTGATTAAAACATATTGTAATTGATTGTTTGCCTCGGGAAACTTGGAGCGAAAGCCACCCATTGTCAAGAAAAGATCATTTATAGTCACTCATGCCTAGAAAAGCCTTATTACTCGGTTTAAATGCCTTTATAATCCCATTATTGAATTTATTTTGAATTGTTTTTACATTTTTTGATTAAAACAGATTGTAATTGATTGTTTGCCTCGGGAAAGATGGAGCGAAAGCCATCCATTGTCAAGAAAAGATCATTTATAGTCACTCATTCCTAAAAAAGCCTTATTACTCGGTTTAAATGCCTTTATAATCCCATTATTGATTTTATTTTGAATTTTTTTTTACATTTTTTGATTAAAACATATTGTAATTGATTTTTTGCTTCGGGAAATATTGAGCGAAAGCCATCCATTGTCAAGAAAAGATCATTTATAGTCACTCATGACTAGAAAAGCCTTATTACTCGGTTTAAATGCCTTTATAATCCCATTATTGATTTTATTTTGAATTGTTTTTACATTTTTTGATTAAAACAGATTGTAATTGATTGTTTGCCTCGGGAAAGATGGAGCGAAAGCCATCCATTGTCAAGAAAAGATCATTTATAGTCACTCATGCCTAGAAAAGCCTTATTACTCGGTTTAAATGCCTTTAGAATCCCATTATTGAATTTATTTTGAATTTTTTTTACATTTTTTGATTAAAACAGATTGTAATTGATTGTTTGCCTCGGGAAACATGGAGCAAAACCCATCCATTGTCAAGAATAGATCATTTATAGTCACTTATGCCTAGAAAAGCCTTATTACTCGGTTTAAATGCTTTTATAATCCCATTATTGAATTTATTTTGAATTGTTTTTACCTTTTATGATTAAAACAGATTGTAATTGATTGTTTGCCTCGGGAAACATGGAGCGAAAGCCATCCAATGTCAAGAAAAGATCATTTATAGTCACTCATGCCTAGAAAAGCCTTATTACTTAGTTTAAATGCCTTTATAATCCCATTATTGAATTTATTTTGAATTGTTTTTACATTTTTTATTAAAACAGATTGTAATTGATTGTTTGCCTCGGGAAATATGGAGCGAAAGCTATCCATTGTCAAGAAAAGATCATTTATAGTCACTCATGCCTAGAAAAGCCTTAATACTCGTTTTAAATGCTTTTACAATCCCATAATTGAATTTAATTTGAATCTTTTTACATTTTTTGATTAAAACAGATTGTAATTGATTGTTTGCCTCGGGAAAGGTGGACTGAAAGCCATCCATAGTCAAGAAAAGTTCATTTATAGTCACTTATGCCTAGCAAAGCCTTATTACTCGGTTTAAATGCCTTTATAATCCCGTTATTGATTTTATTTTGATTTTTTTTTACATTTTTTGATTAAAACATATTGTAATTGATTGTTTGCCTCGGGAAACTTGGAGCGAAAGCCACCCATTGTCAAGAAAAGTTCATTTATAGTCACTTATGCCTAGCAAAGCCTTATTACTCGGTTTAAATGCCTTTATAATCCCATTATTGAATTTATTTTGAATTTTTTTTACATTTTTTGATTAAAACATATTGTAATTGATTGTTTGCCTCGGGAAACTTGGAGCGAAAGCCACCCATTGTCAAGAAAAGATCATTTATAGTCACTCATGCCTAGAAAAGCCTTATTACTCGGTTTAAATGCCTTTATAATCCCATTATTGAATTTATTTTGAATTGTTTTTACATTTTTTGATTAAAACAGATTGTAATTGATTGTTTGCCTCGGGAAAGATGGAGCGAAAGCCATCCATTGTCAAGAAAAGATCATTTATAGTCACTCATTCCTAAAAAAGCCTTATTACTCGGTTTAAATGCCTTTATAATCCCATTATTGATTTTATTTTGAATTTTTTTTTACATTTTTTGATTAAAACATATTGTAATTGATTTTTTGCTTCGGGAAATATTGAGCGAAAGCCATCCATTGTCAAGAAAAGATCATTTATAGTCACTCATGACTAGAAAAGCCTTATTACTCGGTTTAAATGCCTTTATAATCCCATTATTGATTTTATTTTGAATTGTTTTTACATTTTTTGATTAAAACAGATTGTAATTGATTGTTTGCCTCGGGAAAGATGGAGCGAAAGCCATCCATTGTCAAGAAAAGATCATTTATAGTCACTCATGCCTAGAAAAGCCTTATTACTCGGTTTAAATGCCTTTAGAATCCCATTATTGAATTTATTTTGAATTTTTTTTACATTTTTTGATTAAAACAGATTGTAATTGATTGTTTGCCTCGGGAAACATGGAGCAAAACCCATCCATTGTCAAGAATAGATCATTTATAGTCACTTATGCCTAGAAAAGCCTTATTACTCGGTTTAAATGCTTTTATAATCCCATTATTGAATTTATTTTGAATTGTTTTTACATTTTATGATTAAAACAGATTGTAATTGATTGTTTGCCTCGGGAAACATGGAGCGAAAGCCATCCAATGTCAAGAAAAGATCATTTATAGTCACTCATGCCTAGAAAAGCCTTATTACTTAGTTTAAATGCCTTTATAATCCCATTATTGAATTTATTTTGAATTGTTTTTACATTTTTTATTAAAACAGATTGTAATTGATTGTTTGCCTCGGGAAATATGGAGCGAAAGCTATCCATTGTCAAGAAAAGATCATTTATAGTCACTCATGCCTAGAAAAGCCTTAATACTCGTTTTAAATGCTTTTACAATCCCATAATTGAATTTAATTTGAATCTTTTTACATTTTTTGATTAAAACAGATTGTAATTGATTGTTTGCCTCGGGAAAGGTGGACTGAAAGCCATCCATAGTCAAGAAAAGTTCATTTATAGTCACTTATGCCTAGCAAAGCCTTATTACTCGGTTTAAATGCCTTTATAATCCCGTTATTGATTTTATTTTGATTTTTTTTTACATTTTTTGATTAAAACATATTGTAATTGATTGTTTGCCTCGGGAAACTTGGAGCGAAAGCCACCCATTGTCAAGAAAAGTTCATTTATAGTCACTTATGCCTAGCAAAGCCTTATTACTCGGTTTAAATGCCTTTATAATCCCATTATTGAATTTATTTTGAATTTTTTTTACATTTTTTGATTAAAACATATTGTAATTGATTGTTTGCCTCGGGAACCTTGGAGCGAAAGCCACCCATTGTCAAGAAAAGTTTATTTATAGTCACTTATGCCTAGCAAAGCCTTATTACTCGGTTTAAATGCCTTTATAATCCCATTATTGAATTTATTTTGAATTCTTTTTACATTTTTTCATTAAAACAGATTCTAATTGATTGTTTGCCTCGGGAAACTTCGAGCGAAAGCCCTCCATTGTCAAGAAAAGATCATTTATAGTCACTCATGCTGAGAAAAGCCTTATTACTCGGTTTAAATGCTTTTATAATCCCATTATTGAATTTATTTTGAATTGTTTTTACATTTTTTGATTAAAACAGATTGTAATTGATTGTTTGCCTCGGGAAATATGGAGCGAAAGCCATCCATTGTCAAGAAAAGATCATTTATAGCCACTAATGCCTAGAAAAGCCTTATTACTCGGTTTAAATGCCTTTATAATCCCATTACTGAATGTATTTTGAATTGTTTTTACATTTTTTGATTAAAACAGATTGTAATTGATTGTTTGCCTCGAGAAACATGGAGCGAAAGCCATCCATTGTCAAGAAAAGATCATTTATAGTCACTCATGCCTAGAAAAGCCTTATTACTCGGTTTAAATGCCTTTATAATCCCATTATTGAATTTATTTTGAATTGTTTTTACATTTTTTGATTAAAACATATTGTAATTGATTGTTTGCATTGGGAAACATGGAGCGAAAGCCATCCATTGTCAAGAAAAGATCATTTATAGCCACTCATGCCTAGAAAAGCCTTATTACTCGGTTTAAATGCCTTTATAATCCCATTATTGAATGTATTTTGAATTGTTTTTACATTTTTTGATTAAAACAGATTGTAATTGATTGTTTGCCTCGGGAAACATGGAGCGAAAACCATCCATTGTCAAGAAAAGATCATTTATAGTCACTCATGCCTAGAAAAGCCTTATTACTCGGTTTAAATGCCTTTATAATCCCATTATTGAATTTATTTTGAATTGTTTTTACATTTTTTGATTAAAACAGATTGTAATTGATTGTTTGCCTCGGGAAATATGGAGCGAAAGCCATCCATTGTCAAGAAAAGATCATTTATAGCCACTAATGCCTAGAAAAGCCTTATTACTCGGTTTAAATGCCTTTATAATCCCATTATTGAATGTATTTTGAATTGTTTTTACATTTTTTGATTAAAACAGATTGTAATTGATTGTTTGCCTCGAGAAACATGGAGCGAATGCCATCCATTGTCAAGAAAAGATCATTTATAGTCACTCATGCCTAGAAAAGCCTTATTACTCGGTTTAAATGCCTTTATAATCCCATTATTGAATTTATTTTGAATTGTTTTTACATTTTTTGATTAAAACAGATTGTAATTGATTGTTTGCCTCGGGAAAGATGGAGCGAAAGCCATCCATTGTCAAGAAAAGATCATTTATAGTCACTCATTCCTAAAAAAGCCTTATTACTCGGTTTAAATGCCTTTATAATCCCATTATTGATTTTATTTTGAATTTTTTTTTACATTTTTTGATTAAAACATATTGTAATTGATTTTTTGCTTCGGGAAATATTGAGCGAAAGCCATCCATTGTCAAGAAAAGATCATTTATAGTCACTCATGACTAGAAAAGCCTTATTACTCGGTTTAAATGCCTTTATAATCCCATTATTGATTTTATTTTGAATTGTTTTTACATTTTTTGATTAAAACAGATTGTAATTGATTGTTTGCCTCGGGAAAGATGGAGCGAAAGCCATCCATTGTCAAGAAAAGATCATTTATAGTCACTCATGCCTAGAAAAGCCTTATTACTCGGTTTAAATGCCTTTAGAATCCCATTATTGAATTTATTTTGAATTGTTTTTACATTTTTTGATTAAAACAGATTGTAATTGATTGTTTGCCTTGGGAAACATGGAGCGAAAGCCATCCATTGTCAAGAAAAGATCATTTATAGTCACTCATTCCTAGAAAAGCCTTATGACTCGGTTTAAATGCCTTTATAATCCCATTATTGAATTTATTTTGAATTCTTTTTACATTTTTTCATTAAAACATATTCTAATTGATTGTTTGCCTCGGGAAACTTCGAGCGAAAGCCCTCCATTGTCAAGAAAAGATCGTTTATAGTCACTCATGCTGAGAAAAGCCTTATTACTCGGTTTAAATGCTTTTATAATCCCATTATTGAATTTATTTTGAATTGTTTTTACATTTTTTGATTAAAACAGATTGTAATTGATTGTTTGCCTCGGGAAACATGGAGCGAAAGCCATCCATTGTCAAGAAAAGATCATTTATAGTCACTCATGCTGAGAAAAGCCTTATTACTTAGTTTAAATGCCTTTATAATCCCATTATTGAATTTATTTTGAATTGTTTTTACATTTTTTATTAAAACAGATTGTAATTGATTGTTTGCCTCGGGAAATATGGAGCGAAAGCTATCCATTGTCAAGAAAAGATCATTTATAGTCACTCATGCCTAGAAAAGCCTTAATACTCGTTTTAAATGCTTTTACAATCCCATAATTGAATTTAATTTGAATCTTTTTACATTTTTTGATTAAAACAGATTGTAATTGATTGTTTGCCTCGGGAAAGGTGGACTGAAAGCCATCCATAGTCAAGAAAAGTTCATTTATAGTCACTTATGCCTAGCAAAGCCTTATTACTCGGTTTAAATGCCTTTATAATCCCGTTATTGATTTTATTTTGATTTTTTTTTACATTTTTTGATTAAAACATATTGTAATTGATTGTTTGCCTCGGGAAACTTGGAGCGAAAGCCACCCATTGTCAAGAAAAGTTCATTTATAGTCACTTATGCCTAGCAAAGCCTTATTACTCGGTTTAAATGCCTTTATAATCCCATTATTGAATTTATTTTGAATTTTTTTTACATTTTTTGATTAAAACATATTGTAATTGATTGTTTGCCTCGGGAAACTTGGAGCGAAAGCCACCCATTGTCAAGAAAAGTTCATTTATAGTCACTTATGCCTAGCAAAGCCTTATTACTCAGTTTAAATGCCTTTATAATCCCATTATTGAATTTATTTTGAATTCTTTTTACATTTTTTCATTAAAACAGATTCTAATTGATTGTTTGCCTCGGGAAACTTCGAGCGAAAGCCCTCCATTGTCAAGAAAAGATCATTTATAGTCACTCATGCTGAGAAAAGCCTTATTACTCGGTTTAAATGCTTTTATAATCCCATTATTGAATTTATTTTGAATTGTTTTTACATTTTTTGATTAAAACAGATTGTAATTGATTGTTTGCCTCGGGAAACATGGAGCGAAAGCCATCCATTGTCAAGAAAAGATCATTTATAGTCACTCATTCCTAGAAAAGCCTTATTACTCGGTTTAACTGCCTTTATAATCCCATTATTGATTTTATTTTGAATTTTTTTTATATTTTTTTATTAAAACATATTGTAATGGATTGTTTGCCTCGGGAAACATGGAGCGAAAGCCATCCATTGTCAAGAAAAGATCATTTATAGTCACTCATTCCTAGAAAAGCCTTATGACTCGGTTTAAATGCCTTTATAATCCCATTATTGATTTTATTTTGAATTTTTTTTACTTTTTTTGATTAAAACATATTGTAATTGATTGTTTGCCTCGGGAAACATGGAGCGAAAGCCATCCATTGTCAAGAAAAGATCATTTATAGTCACTCATTCCTAGAAAAGCCTTATGACTCGGTTTAAATGCCTTTATAATCCCATTATTGAATTTATTTTGAATTGTTTTTACATTTTTGATTAAAACAGATTGTAATTGATTGTTTGCCTCGGGAAACATGGAGCGAAAGCCATCCATTGTCAAGAAAAGATCATTTATAGTCACTCATTCCTAGAAAAGCCTTATGACTCGGTTTAAATGCCTTTATAATCCCATTATTGAATTTATTTTGAATTCTTTTTACATTTTTTTATTAAAACAGATTCTAATTGATTGTTTGCCTCGGGAAACTTCGAGCGAAAGCCCTCCATTGTCAAGAAAAGATCGTTTATAGTCACTCATGCTGAGAAAAGCCTTATTACTCGGTTTAAATGCTTTTATAATCCCATTATTGAATTTATTTTGAATTGTTTTTACATTTTTTGATTAAAACAGATTGTAATTGATTGTTTGCCTCGGGAAACATGGAGCGAAAGCCATCCATTGTCAAGAAAAGATCATTTATAGTCACTCATTCCTAGAAAAGCCTTATTACTCGGTTTAACTGCCTTTATAATCCCATTATTGATTTTATTTTGAATTTTTTTTATATTTTTTTATTAAAACATATTGTAATTGATTGTTTGCCTCGGGAAACATGGAGCGAAAGCCATCCATTGTCAAGGAAAGATCATTTATAGTCACTCATTCCTAGAAAAGCCTTATGACTCGGTTTAAATGCCTTTATAATCCCATTATTGATTTTATTTTGAATTTTTTTTACATTTTTTGATTAAAACATATTGTAATTGATTGTTTGCCTCGGGAAACATGGAGCGAAAGCCATCCATTGTCAAGAAAAGATCATTTATAGCCACTCATGCCTAGAAAAGCCTTATTACTCGGTTTAAATGCCTTTATAATCCCATTATTGAATGTATTTTGAATTGTTTTTACATTTTTTGATTAAAACAGATTGTAATTGATTGTTTGCCTCGGGAAACATGGAGCGAAAACCATCCATTGTCAAGAAAAGATCATTTATAGTCACTCATGCCTAGAAAAGCCTTATTACTCGGTTTAAATGCCTTTATAATCCCATTATTGAATTTATTTTGAATTGTTTTTACATTTTTTGATTAAAACAGATTGTAATTGATTGTTTGCCTCGGGAAATATGGAGCGAAAGCCATCCATTGTCAAGAAAAGATCATTTATAGCCACTAATGTCTAGAAAAGCCTTATTACTCGGTTTAAATGCCTTTATAATCCCATTATTGAATGTATTTTGAATTGTTTTTACATTTTTTGATTAAAACAGATTGTAATTGATTGTTTGCCTCGGGAAAGGTGGACTGAAAGCCATCCATAGTCAAGAAAAGTTCATTTATAGTCACTTATGCCTAGCAAAGCCTTATTACTCGGTTTAAATGCCTTTATAATCCCGTTATTGAATTTATTTTGATTTTTTTTTACATTTTTTGATTAAAACATATTGTAATTGATTGTTTGCCTTGGGAAACTTGGAGCGAAAGCCACCCATTGTCAAGAAAAGTTCATTTATAGTCACTTATGCCTAGCAAAGCCTTATTACTCGGTTTAAATGCCTTTATAATCCCATTATTGAATTTATTTTGAATTTTTTTTACATTTTTTGATTAAAACATATTGTAATTGATTGTTTGCCTCGGGAAACTTGGAGCGAAAGCCACCCATTGTCAAGAAAAGTTCATTTATAGTCACTTATGCCTAGCAAAGCCTTATTACTCGGTTTAAATGCCTTTATAATCCCATTATTGAATTTATTTTGAATTCTTTTTACATTTTTGATTAAAACAGATTGTAATTGATTGTTTGCCTCGGGAAACATGGAGCGAAAGCCATCCATTGTCAAGAAAAGATCATTTATAGTCACTCATGCCTAGAAAAGCCTTAATACTCGTTTTAAATGCTTTTATAATCCCATAATTGAATTTAATTTGAATCTTTTTACATTTTTTGATTAAAACAGATTGTAATTGATTGTTTGCCTCGGGAAAGGTGGACTGAAAGCCATCCATAGTCAAGAAAAGTTCATTTATAGTCACTCATGCCTAGAAAAGCCTTATTACTCGGTTTAAATGCCTTTATAATCCCATTATTGAATTTATTTTGAATGTTTTTTACATTTTTTGATTAAAACATATTGTAATTGATTGTTTGCCTCGGGAAACATGGAGCGAAAGCCATCCATTGTCAAGAAAAGATCATTTATAGCCACTCATGCCTAGAAAAGCCTTATTACTCGGTTTAAATGCCTTTATAATCCCATTATTGAATGTATTTTGAATTGTTTTTACATTTTTTGATTAAAACAGATTGTAATTGATTGTTTGCCTCGGGAAACATGGAGCGAAAACCATCCATTGTCAAGAAAAGATCATTTATAGTCACTCATGCCTAGAAAAGCCTTATTACTCGGTTTAAATGCCTTTATAATCCCATTATTGAATTTATTTTGAATTGTTTTTACATTTTTTGATTAAAACAGATTGTAATTGATTGTTTGCCTCGGGAAATATGGAGCGAAAGCCATCCATTGTCAAGAAAAGATCATTTATAGCCACTAATGTCTAGAAAAGCCTTATTACTCGGTTTAAATGCCTTTATAATCCCATTATTGAATGTATTTTGAATTGTTTTTACATTTTTTGATTAAAACAGATTGTAATTGATTGTTTGCCTCGGGAAAGGTGGACTGAAAGCCATCCATAGTCAAGAAAAGTTCATTTATAGTCACTTATGCCTAGCAAAGCCTTATTACTCGGTTTAAATGCCTTTATAATCCCGTTATTGAATTTATTTTGATTTTTTTTTACATTTTTTGATTAAAACATATTGTAATTGATTGTTTGCCTTGGTAAACTTGGAGCGAAAGCCACCCATTGTCAAGAAAAGTTCATTTATAGTCACTTATGCCTAGCAAAGCCTTATTACTCGGTTTAAATGCCTTTATAATCCCATTATTGAATTTATTTTGAATTTTTTTTACATTTTTTGATTAAAACATATTGTAATTGATTGTTTGCCTCGGGAAACTTGGAGCGAAAGCCACCCATTGTCAAGAAAAGTTCATTTATAGTCACTTATGCCTAGCAAAGCCTTATTACTCGGTTTAAATGCCTTTATAATCCCATTATTGAATTTATTTTGAATTCTTTTTACATTTTTTCATTAAAACAGATTCTAATTGATTGTTTGCCTCGGGAAACTTCGAGCGAAAGCCCTCCATTGTCAAGAAAAGATCATTTATAGTCACTCATGCTGAGAAAAGCCTTATTACTCGGTTTAAATGCTTTTATAATCCCATTATTGAATTTATTTTGAATTGTTTTTACATTTTTTGATTAAAACAGATTGTAATTGATTGTTTGCCTCGGGAAACATGGAGCGAAAGCCATCCATTGTCAAGAAAAGATCATTTATAGTCACTCATTCCTAGAAAAGCCTTATTACTCGGTTTAACTGCCTTTATAATCCCATTATTGATTTTATTTTGAATTTTTTTTATATTTTTTTATTAAAACATATTGTAATTGATTGTTTGCCTCGGGAAACATGGAGCGAAAGCCATCCATTGTCAAGAAAAGATCATTTATAGTCACTCATTCCTAGAAAAGCCTTATGACTCGGTTTAAATGCCTTTATAATCCCATTATTGATTTTATTTTGAATTTTTTTTACATTTTTTGATTAAAACATATTGTAATTGATTGTTTGCCTCGGGAAACATGGAGCGAAAGCCATCCATTGTCAAGAAAAGATCATTTATAGTCACTCATTCCTAGAAAAGCCTTATGACTCGGTTTAAATGCCTTTATAATCCCATTATTGAATTTATTTTGAATTGTTTTTACATTTTTGATTAAAACAGATTGTAATTGATTGTTTGCCTCGGGAAATATGGAGCGAAAGCTATCCATTGTCAAGAAAAGATCATTTATAGTCACTCATGCCTAGAAAAGCCTTAATACTCGTTTTAAATGCTTTTATAATCCCATAATTGAATTTAATTTGAATCTTTTTACATTTTTTGATTAAAACAGATTGTAATTGATTGTTTGCCTCGGGAAAGGTGGACTGAAAGCCATCCATAGTCAAGAAAAGTTCATTTATAGTCACTCATGCCTAGAAAAGCCTTATTACTCGGTTTAAATGCCTTTATAATCCCATTATTGAATTTATTTTGAATGTTTTTTACATTTTTTGATTAAAACATATTGTAATTGATTGTTTGCCTCGGGAAACATGGAGCGAAAGCCATCCATTGTCAAGAAAAGATCATTTATAGCCACTCATGCCTAGAAAAGCCTTATTACTCGGTTTAAATGCCTTTATAATCCCATTATTGAATGTATTCTGAATTGTTTTTACATTTTTTGATTAAAACAGATT
This sequence comes from Theobroma cacao, assembly GCF_053813885.1. Classification (NCBI taxonomy): domain Eukaryota; kingdom Viridiplantae; phylum Streptophyta; class Magnoliopsida; order Malvales; family Malvaceae; genus Theobroma; species Theobroma cacao. Next base: position 25,245,491 of record NC_142645.1, on the reverse strand, counting down.
GTAATTGATTGTTTGCCTCGGGAAACATGGAGCGAAAACCATCCATTGTCAAGAAAAGATCATTTATAGTCACTCATGCCTAGAAAAGCCTTATTACTCGGTTTAAATGCCTTTATAATCCCATTATTGAATTTATTTTGAATTGTTTTTACATTTTTTGATTAAAACAGATTGTAATTGATTGTTTGCCTCGGGAAATATGGAGCGAAAGCCATCCATTGTCAAGAAAAGATCATTTATAGCCACTAATGCCTAGAAAAGCCTTATTACTCGGTTTAAATGCCTTTATAATCCCATTATTGAATGTATTTTGAATTGTTTTTACATTTTTTGATTAAAACAGATTGTAATTGATTGTTTGCCTCGAGAAACATGGAGCGAAAGCCATCCATTGTCAAGAAAAGATCATTTATAGTCACTCATGCCTAGAAAAGCCTTATTACTCGGTTTAAATGCCTTTATAATCCCATTATTGAATTTATTTTGAATTGTTTTTACATTTTTTGATTAAAACAGATTGTAATTGATTGTTTGCCTCGGGAAAGATGGAGCGAAAGCCATCCATTGTCAAGAAAAGATCATTTATAGTCACTCATTCCTAAAAAAGCCTTATTACTCGGTTTAAATGCCTTTATAATCCCATTATTGATTTTATTTTGAATTTTTTTTTACATTTTTTGATTAAAACATATTGTAATTGATTTTTTGCCTCGGGAAATATTGAGCGAAAGCCATCCATTGTCAAGAAAAGATCATTTATAGTCACTTATGCCTAGAAAAGCCTTATTACTCGGTTTAAATGCCTTTATAATCCCATTATTGAATGTTTTTTGAACTGTTTTTACATTTTTTTTTAAAACAGATTGTAATTGATTGTTTGCCTCGAGAAACATCGAGCGAAAGCCATCCATTGTCAAGAAAAGATCATTTATAGTCACTCATGCCTAGAAAAGCCTTATTACTCGGTTTAAATGCCTTTATAATCCCATTATGGAATTTATTTTGAATTGTTTTTACATTTTTTGATTAAAACAAATTGTAATTGATTGTTTGCCTCGGGAAACATGGAGCGAAAGCCATCCATTGTCAAGAAAAGATCATTTATAGTCACTCATGCCTAGAAAAGCCTTATTACTCGGTTTAAATGCCTTTATAATCCCATTATTGAATTTATGTTGAATTGTTTTTACATTTTTTGATTAAAACAGATTGTAATTGATTGTTTGCCTCGGGAAACATTGAGCGAAAGCCATCCATTGTCAAGAAAAGATCAGTTATAGTCACTCATGCCTAGAAAAGCCTTATTACTCGGTTTAAATGCCTTTATAATCCCATTATTGAATTTATTTTGAATTGTTTTTACATTTTTTGATTTAAACAGATTGTAATTGATTGTTTGCCTCGGGAAATATGGAGCGAAAGCCATCCATTGTCAAGAAAATATCATTTATAGTCACTCATGCCTAGAAAAGCCTTATTACTCGGTTTAAATGCCTTTATAATCCCATTATTGAATTTTTTTTGAATTTTTTTTACATTTTTTGATTAAAACAGATTGTAATTGATTGTTTACCTCGGGAAACATGGAGCGAAAGCCATCCGTAGTCAAGAAAAGTTCATTTATAGTCACTTATGCCTAGCAAAGCCTTATTACTCGGTTTAAATGCCTTTATAATCCCATTATTGAATTTATTTTGAATTTTTTTTACATTTTTTGATTAAAACATATTGTAATTGATTGTTTGCCTCGGGAAACTTGGAGCGAAAGCCACCCATTGTCAAGAAAAGTTCATTTATAGTCACTTATGCCTAGCAAAGCCTTATTACTCGGTTTAAATGCCTTTATAATCCCATTATTGAATTTATTTTGAATTCTTTTTACATTTTTTCATTAAAACAGATTCTAATTGATTGTTTGCCTCGGGAAACTTCGAGCGAAAGCCCTCCATTGTCAAGAAAAGATCATTTATAGTCACTCATGCTGAGAAAAGCCTTATTACTCGGTTTAAATGCTTTTATAATCCCATTATTGAATTTATTTTGAATTATTTTTACATTTTTTCATTAAAACAGATTCTAATTGATTGTTTGCCTCGGGAAACATGGAGCGAAAGCCATCCATTGTTAAGAAAAGATCATTTATAGTCACTCATGCCTAGAAAAGCCTTATTACTCGGTTTAAATGCCTTTATAATCCCATTATTGAATTTATTTTGAATTGTTTTTACATTTTTTGATTAAAACAGATTGTAATTGATTGTTTGCCTCGGGAAATATGGAGCGAAAGCCATCCATTGTCAAGAAAAGATCATTTATAGCCACTAATGCCTAGAAAAGCCTTATTACTCGGTTTAAATGCCTTTATAATCCCATTATTGAATGTATTTTGAATTGTTTTTACATTTTTTGATTAAAACAGATTGTAATTGATTGTTTGCCTCGAGAAACATGGAGCGAAAGCCATCCATTGTCAAGAAAAGATCATTTATAGTCACTCATGCCTAGAAAAGCCTTATTACTCGGTTTAAATGCCTTTATAATCCCATTATTGAATTTATTTTGAATTGTTTTTACATTTTTTGATTAAAACAGATTGTAATTGATTGTTTGCCTCGGGAAATATGGAGCGAAAGCCATCCATTGTCAAGAAAAGATCATTTATAGCCACTAATGCCTAGAAAAGCCTTATTACTCGGTTTAAATGCCTTTATAATCCCATTATTGAATGTATTTTGAATTGTTTTTACATTTTTTGATTAAAACAGATTGTAATTGATTGTTTGCCTCGAGAAACATGGAGCGAAAGCCATCCATTGTCAAGAAAAGATCATTTATAGTCACTCATGCCTAGAAAAGCCTTATTACTCGGTTTAAATGCCTTTATAATCCCATTATTGAATTTATTTTGAATTGTTTTTACATTTTTTGATTAAAACAGATTGTAATTGATTGTTTGCCTCGGGAAAGATGGAGCGAAAGCCATCCATTGTCAAGAAAAGATCATTTATAGTCACTCATTCCTAAAAAAGCCTTATTACTCGGTTTAAATGCCTTTATAATCCCATTATTGATTTTATTTTGAATTTTTTTTTACATTTTTTGATTAAAACATATTGTAATTGATTTTTTGCCTCGGGAAATATTGAGCGAAAGCCATCCATTGTCAAGAAAAGATCATTTATAGTCACTCATGACTAGAAAAGCCTTATTACTCGGTTTAAATGCCTTTATAATCCCATTATTGATTTTATTTTGAATTGTTTTTACATTTTTTGAATAAAACAGATTGTAATTGATTGTTTGCCTCGGGAAAGATGGAGCGAAAGCCATCCATTGTCAAGAAAAGATCATTTATAGTCACTCATGCCTAGAAAAGCCTTATTACTCGGTTTAAATGCCTTTAGAATCCCATTATTGAATTTATTTTGAATTTTTTTTACATTTTTTGATTAAAACAGATTGTAATTGATTGTTTGCCTCGGGAAACATGGAGCAAAACCCATCCATTGTCAAGAATAGATCATTTATAGTCACTTATGCCTAGAAAAGCCTTATTACTCGGTTTAAATGCTTTTATAATCCCATTATTGAATTTATTTTGAATTGTTTTTACATTTTATGATTAAAACAGATTGTAATTGATTGTTTGCCTCGGGAAACATGGAGCGAAAGCCATCCAATGTCAAGAAAAGATCATTTATAGTCACTCATGCCTAGAAAAGCCTTATTACTTAGTTTAAATGCCTTTATAATCCCATTATTGAATTTATTTTGAATTGTTTTTACATTTTTTATTAAAACAGATTGTAATTGATTGTTTGCCTCGGGAAATATGGAGCGAAAGCTATCCATTGTCAAGAAAAGATCATTTATAGTCACTCATGCCTAGAAAAGCCTTAATACTCGTTTTAAATGCTTTTATAATCCCATAATTGAATTTAATTTGAATCTTTTTACATTTTTTGATTAAAACAGATTGTAATTGATTGTTTGCCTCGGGAAAGGTGGACTGAAAGCCATCCATAGTCAAGAAAAGTTCATTTATAGTCACTTATGCCTAGCAAAGCCTTATTACTCGGTTTAAATGCCTTTATAATCCCGTTATTGAATTTATTTTGATTTTTTTTTACATTTTTTGATTAAAACATATTGTAATTGATTGTTTGCCTCGGGAAACTTGGAGCGAAAGCCACCCATTGTCAAGAAAAGTTCATTTATAGTCACTTATGCCTAGCAAAGCCTTATTACTCGGTTTAAATGCCTTTATAATCCCATTATTGAATTTATTTTGAATTTTTTTTACATTTTTTGATTAAAACATATTGTAATTGATTGTTTGCCTCGGGAAACTTGGAGCGAAAGCCACCCATTGTCAAGAAAAGTTCATTTATAGTCACTTATGCCTAGAAAAGCCTTATTACTCGGTTTAAATGCCTTTATAATCCCATTATTGAATTTATTTTGAATTGTTTTTACATTTTTTGATTAAAACATATTGTAATTGATTGTTTGCCTCGGGAAAGATGGAGCGAAAGCCATCCATTGTCAAGAAAAGATCATTTATAGTCACTCATTCCTAGAAAAGCCTTATTACTCGGTTTAAATGCCTTTATAATCCCATTATTGAATTTATTTTGAATTGTTTTTACATTTTTTGATTAAAACAGATTGTACTTGATTGTTTGCCTCGGGAAATATGGAGCGAAAGCCATCCATTCTCAAGAAAAGATCATTTATAGCCACTCATGCCTAGAAAAGCCTTATTACTCGATTTAAATGCCTTTATAATCCCATTATTGAATGTATTTTGAATTGTTTTTACATTTTTTGATTGAAACAGATTGTAATTGATTGTTTGCCTCGGGAAACATGGAGCGAAAACCATCCATTGTCAAGAAAAGATCATTTATAGTCACTCATGCCTAGAAAAGCCTTATTACTCGGTTTAAATGCCTTTATAATCCAATTATTGAATTTATTTTGAATTTTTTTTACATTTTTTTATTAAAACAGATTGTAATTGATTGTTTACCTCGGGAAACATGGAGCGAAAGCCATCCATAGTCAAGAAAAGTTCATTTATAGTCACTTATGCCTAGCAAAGCCTTATTACTCGGTTTAAATGCCTTTATAATCCCATTATTGAATTTATTTTGAATTTTTTTTACATTTTTTGATTAAAACATATTGTAATTGATTGTTTGCCTCGGGAAATATGGAGCGAAAGCCATCCATTGTCAAGAAAAGATCATTTATAGTCACTCATGCCTAGAAAAGCCTTAATACTCGTTTTAAATGCTTTTATAATCCCATAATTGAATTTAATTTGAATCTTTTTACATTTTTTGATTAAAACAGATTCTAATTGATTGTTTGCCTCGGGAAAGGTGGACTGAAAGCCATCCATTGTCAAGAAAAGATCATTTATAGTCACTCATGCCTAGAAAAGCCTTATTACTCGGTTTAAATGCCTTTATAATCCCATTATTGAATTTATTTAGAATTGTTTTTACATTTTTTGATTAAAACAGATTGTAATTGATTGTTTGCCTCGGGAAACATGGAGCGAAAGCCATCCATTGTCAAGAAAAGATCATTTATAGCCACTCATGCCTAGAAAAGCCTTATTACTCGGTTTAAATGCCTTTATAATCCCATTATTGAATTTATTTTGAATTGTTTTTATATTTTTTGATTAAAACAGATTGTAATTGATTGTTTGCCGTGGGAAACATGAAGTGAAAGCCATCCATTGTCAAGAAAAGATCATTTATCGTCACTTATGCCTAGAAAAGCCTTATTACTCGGTTTAAATGCCTTTATAATCCCATTATTGAATTTATTTTGAATTTTTTTATATTTTTTGATTAAAACAGATTGTAATTGATTGTTTACCTTGGGAAACATGGAGCGAAAGCCATCCATTGTCAATAAAAGATCATTTATAGTCACTCATTCCTAGAAAAGCCTTATTACTCGGTTTAAATGCCTTTATAATCCGATTATTGAATTTATTTTGAATTGTTTTTAAATTTTTTGATTAAAACAGATTGTAATTGATTGTTTGCCTCGGGAAATATGGAGCGAAAGCCATCCATTGTCAAGAAAAAATCATTTATAGCCACTCATGCCTAGAAAAGCCTTATTACTCGGTTTAAATGCCTTTATAATCCCATTATTGAATGTATTTTGAATTGTTTTTACATTTTTTTTTAAAACAGATTGTAATTGATTGTTTGCCTCGAGAAACATGGAGCGAAAGCCATCCATTGTCAAGAAAAGATCATTTATAGTTACTCATGCCTAGAAAAGCCTTATTACTCGATTTAAATGCCTTTATAATCCCATTATTGAATTTATTTTGAATTGTTTTTACATTTTTTGATTAAAACAGATTGTAATTGATTGTTTGCCTCGGGAAAGATGGAGCGAAAGCCATCCATTGTCAAGAAAAGATCATTTATAGTCACTCATTCCTAGAAAAGCCTTATTACTCGGTTTAAATGCCTTTATAATCCCATTATTGATTTTATTTTGAATTTTTTTTTACATTTTTTGATTAAAACATATTGTAATTGATTGTTTGCCTCGGGAAACATGAGGCGAAAGCCATCCATTGTCAAGAAAAGATCAGTTATAGTCACTCATGCCTAGAAAAGCCTTATTACTCGGTTTAAATGCCTTTATAATCCCATTATTGAATTTATTTTGAATTGTTTTTACATTTTTGATTAAAACAGATTGTAATTGATTGCTTGCCTCGGGAAATATGGAGCGAAAGCCATCCATTGTCAAGAAAAGATCATTTATAGTCACTCATTCCTAGAAAAGCCTTATTACTCGGTTTAAATGCCTTTATAATCCCATTATTGATTTTATTTTGAATTGTTTTTACATTTTTTTTAAAACATATTGTAATTGATTGTTTGCCTCGGGAAATATTGAGCGAAAGCCATCCATTGTCAAGAAAAAATCATTTATAGCCACTCATGCCTAGAAAAGCCTTATTACTCGGTTTAAATGCCTTTATAATCCCATTATTGAATGTATTTTGAATTGTTTTTACATTTTTTTTTAAAACAGATTGTAATTGATTGTTTGCCTCGAGAAACATGGAGCGAAAGCCATCCATTGTCAAGAAAAGATCATTTATAGTTACTCATGCCTAGAAAAGCCTTATTACTCGGTTTAAATGCCTTTATAATCCCATTATTGAATTTATTTTGAATTGTTTTTACATTTTTTGATTAAAACAGATTGTAATTGATTGTTTGCCTCGGGAAACATGAGGCGAAAGCCATCCATTGTCAAGAAAAGATCAGTTATAGTCACTCATGCCTAGAAAAGCCTTATTACTCGGTTTAAATGCCTTTATAATCCCATTATTGAATTTATTTTGAATTGTTTTTACATTTTTGATTAAAACAGATTGTAATTGATTGCTTGCCTCGGGAAATATGGAGCGAAAGCTATCCATTGTCAAGAAAAGATCATTTATAGTCACTCATGCCTAGAAAAGCCTTAATACTCGTTTTAAATGCTTTTATAATCCCATAATTGAATTTAATTTGAATCTTTTTACATTTTTTGATTAAAACAGATTCTAATTGATTGTTTGCCTCGGGAAAGGTGGACTGAAAGCCATCCATTGTCAAGAAAAGATCATTTATAGTCACTCATGCTTAGAAAAGCCTTATTAGTCTGTTTAAATGCCTTTATAATCCCATTATTGAATTTATTTTGAATTGTTTTTACATTTTTTGATTAAAACAGATTGTAATTGATTGTTTGCCTCGGGAAACATGGAGCGAAAGCCATCCATTGTCAAGAAAAGATCATTTATAGCCACTCATGCCTAGAAAAGCCTTATTACTCGGTTTAAATGCCTTTATAATCCCATTATTGAATTTATTTTGAATTGTTTTTATATTTTTTGATTAAAACAGATTGTAATTGATTGTTTACCTCGGGAAACATGGAGCGAAAGCCATCCATAGTCAAGAAAAGATCATTTATAGTCACTCATGCCTAGAAAAGCCTTATTACTCGGTTTAAATGCCTTTATAATCCCATTATTGAATTTATTTTGAATGTTTTTTACATTTTTTGATTAAAACATATTGTAATTGATTGTTTGCCTCGGGAAACATGGAGCGAAAGCCATCCATTGTCAAGAAAAGATCATTTATAGCCACTCATGCCTAGAAAAGCCTTATTACTCGGTTTAAATGCCTTTATAATCCCATTATTGAATATATTTTGAATTGTTTTTACATTTTTTGATTAAAACAGATTGTAATTGATTGTTTGCCTCGGGAAACATGGAGCGACAACCATCCATTGTCAAGAAAAGATCATTTATTGTCACTCATGCCTAGAAAAGCCTTATTACTCGATTTAAATGCCTTTATAATCCCATTATTGAATTTATTTTGAATTGTTTTTACATTTTTTGATTAAAACAGATTGTAATTGATTGTTTGCCTCGGGAAATATGGAGCGAAAGCCATCCATTGTCAAGAAAAGATCATTTATAGCCACTAATGCCTAGAAAAGCCTTATTACTCGGTTTAAATGCCTTTATAATCCCATTATTGAATGTATTTTGAATTGTTTTTACATTTTTTGATTAAAACAGATTGTAATTGATTGTTTGCCTCGAGAAACATGGAGCGAAAGCCATCCATTGTCAAGAAAAGATCATTTATAGTCACTCATGCCTAGAAAAGCCTTATTACTCGGTTTAAATGCCTTTATAATCCCATTATTGAATTTATTTTGAATTGTTTTTACATTTTTTGATTAAAACAGATTGTAATTGATTGTTTGCCTCGGGAAAGATGGAGCGAAAGCCATCCATTGTCAAGAAAAGATCATTTATAGTCACTGATTCCTAAAAAAGCCTTATTACTCGGTTTAAATGCCTTTATAATCCCATTATTGATTTTATTTTGAATTTCTTTTTACATTTTTTGATTAAAACATATTGTAATTGATTTTTTACCTCGGGAAATATTGAGCGAAAGCCATCCATTGTCAAGAAAAGATCATTTATAGTCACTCATGACTAGAAAAGCCTTATTACTCGGTTTAAATGCCTTTATAATCCCATTATTGATTTTATTTTGAATTGTTTTTACATTTTTTGATTAAAACAGATTGTAATTGATTGTTTGCCTCGGGAAAGATGGAGCGAAAGCCATCCATTGTCAAGAAAAGATCATTTATAGTCACTCATGCCTAGAAAAGCCTTATTACTCGGTTTAAATGCCTTTAGAATCCCATTATTGAATTTATTTTGAATTTTTTTTACATTTTTTGATTAAAACAGATTGTAATTGATTGTTTGCCTCGGGAAACATGGAGCAAAACCCATCCATTGTCAAGAATAGATCATTTATAGTCACTTATGCCTAGAAAAGCCTTATTACTCGGTTTAAATGCTTTTATAATCCCATTATTGAATTTATTTTGAATTGTTTTTACATTTTATGATTAAAACAGATTGTAATTGATTGTTTGCCTCGGGAAAGATGGAGCGAAAGCCATCCATTGTCAAGAAAAGATCATTTATAGTCACTCATGCCTAGAAAAGCCTTATTACTCGGTTTAAATGCCTTTAGAATCCCATTATTGAATTTATTTTGAATTTTTTTATATTTTTTGATTAAAATAGATTGTAATTGATTGTTTACCTCGGGAAACATGGAGCGAAAGCCATCCATAGTCAAGAAAAGATCATTTATAGTCACTCATGCCTAGAAAAGCCTTATTACTTAGTTTAAATGCCTTTATAATCCCATTATTGAATTTATTTTGAATTGTTTTTACATTTTTGATTAAAACAGATTGTAATTGATTGTTTGCCTCGGGAAATATGGAGCGAAAGCTATCCATTGTCAAGAAAAGATCATTTATAGTCACTCATGCCTAGAAAAGCCTTAATACTCGTTTTAAATGCTTTTATAATCCCATAATTGAATTTAATTTGAATCTTTTTACATTTTTTGATTAAAACAGATTGTAATTGATTGTTTGCCTCGGGAAAGGTGGACTGAAAGCCATCCATAGTCAAGAAAAGTTCATTTATAGTCACTTATGCCTAGCAAAGCCTTATTACTCGGTTTAAATGCCTTTATAATCCCGTTATTGAATTTATTTTGATTTTTTTTTACATTTTTTGATTAAAACATATTGTAATTGATTGTTTGCCTCGGGAAACTTGGAGCGAAAGCCACCCATTGTCAAGAAAAGTTCATTTATAGTCACTTATGCCTAGCAAAGCCTTATTACTCGGTTTAAATGCCTTTATAATCCCATTATTGAATTTATTTTGAATTTTTTTTACATTTTTTGATTAAAACATATTGTAATTAATTGTTTGCCTCGGGAAACTTGGAGCGAAAGCCACCCATTGTCAAGAAAAGTTCATTTATAGTCACTTATGCCTAGAAAAGCCTTATTACTCGGTTTAAATGCCTTTATAATCCCATTATTGAATTTATTTTGAATTGTTTTTACATTTTTTGATTAAAACATATTGTAATTGATTGTTTGCCTCGGGAAAGATGGAGCGAAAGCCATCCATTGTCAAGAAAAGATCATTTATAGTCACTCATTCCTAGAAAAGCCTTATTACTCGGTTTAAATGCCTTTATAATCCCATTATTGAATTTATTTTGAATTGTTTTTACATTTTTTGATTAAAACAGATTGTAATTGATTGTTTGCCTCGGGAAATATGGAGCGAAAGCCATCCATTGTCAAGAAAAGATCATTTATAGCCACTCATGCCTAGAAAAGCCTTATTACTCGATTTAAATGCCTTTATAATCCCATTATTGAATGTATTTTGAATTGTTTTTACATTTTTTGATTGAAACAGAATGTAATTGATTGTTTGCCTCGGGAAACATGGAGCGAAAACCATCCATTGTCAAGAAAAGATCATTTATAGTCACTCATGCCTAGAAAAGCCTTATTACTCGGTTTAAATGCCTTTATAATCCAATTATTGAATTTATTTTGAATTTTTTTTACATTTTTTGATTAAAACAGATTGTAATTGATTGTTTACCTCGGGAAACATGGAGCGAAAGCCATCCATAGTCAAGAAAAGTTCATTTATAGTCACTTATGCCTAGCAAAGCCTTATTACTCGGTTTAAATGCCTTTATAATCCCATTATTGAATTTATTTTGAATTTTTTTTACATTTTTTGATTAAAACATATTGTAATTGATTGTTTGCCTCGGGAAATATGGAGCGAAAGCCATCCATTGTCAAGAAAAGATCATTTATAGTCACTCATGCCTAGAAAAGCCTTAATACTCGTTTTAAATGCTTTTATAATCCCATAATTGAATTTAATTTGAATCTTTTTACATTTTTTGATTAAAACAGATTCTAATTGATTGTTTGCCTCGGGAAAGGTGGACTGAAAGCCATCCATTGTCAAGAAAAGATCATTTATAGTCACTCATGCCTAGAAAAGCCTTATTACTCGGTTTAAATGCCTTTATAATCCCATTATTGAATTTATTTAGAATTGTTTTTACATTTTTTGATTAAAACAGATTGTAATTGATTGTTTGCCTCGAGAAACATGGAGCGAAAGCCATCCATTGTCAAGAAAAGATCATTTATAGCCACTCATGCCTAGAAAAGCCTTATTACTCGGTTTAAATGCCTTTATAATCCCATTATTGAATTTATTTTGAATTGTTTTTATATTTTTTGATTAAAACAGATTGTAATTGATTGTTTGCCGTGGGAAACATGAAGTGAAAGCCATCCATTGTCAAGAAAAGATCATTTATAGTCACTTATGCCTAGAAAAGCCTTATTACTCGGTTTAAATGCCTTTATAATCCCATTATTGAATTTATTTTGAATTTTTTTATATTTTTTGATTAAAACAGATTGTAATTGATTGTTTACCTCGGGAAACATGGAGCGAAAGCCATCCATTGTCAAGAAAAGATCATTTATAGTCACTCATTCCTAGAAAAGCCTTATTACTCGGTTTAAATGCCTTTATAATCCGATTATTGAATTTATTTTGAATTGTTTTTAAATTTTTTGATTAAAACAGATTGTAATTGATTGTTTGCCTCGGGAAATATGGAGCGAAAGCCATCCATTGTCAAGAAAAAATCATTTATAGCCACTCATGCCTAGAAAAGCCTTATTACTCGGTTTAAATGCCTTTATAATCCCATTATTGAATGTATTTTGAATTGTTTTTACATTTTTTTTTAAAATAGATTGTAATTGATTGTTTGCCTCGAGAAACATGGAGCGAAAGCCATCCATTGTCAAGAAAAGATCATTTATAGTTACTCATGCCTAGAAAAGCCTTATTACTCGGTTTAAATGCCTTTATAATCCCATTATTGAATTTATTTTGAATTGTTTTTACATTTTTTGATTAAAACAGATTGTAATTGATTGTTTGCCTCGGGAAAGATGGAGCGAAACCCATCCATTGTCAAGAAAAGATCATTTATAGTCACTCATTCCTAGAAAAGCCTTATTACTCGGTTTAAATGCCTTTATAATCCCATTATTGATTTTATTTTGAATTTTTTTTTACATTTTTTTATTAAAACATATTGTAATTGATTGTTTGCCTCGGGAAATATTGAGCGAAAGCCATCCATTGTCAAGAAAAGATCATTTATAGTCACTCATGCCTAGAAAAGCCTTATTACTCGGTTTAAATGCCTTTATAATCCCATTATTGATTTTATTTTGAATTGTTTTTACATTTTTTGATTAAAACATATTGTAATTGATTGTTTGCCTCGGGAAATATTGAGCGAAAGCCATCCATTGTCAAGAAAAGATCATTTATAGTCACTTATGCCTAGAAAAGCCTTATTACTCGGTTTAAATGCTTTTATAATCCCATTATTGAATTTATTTTGAATTGTTTTTACATTTTATAATTAAAACAGATTGTAATTGATTGTTTGCCTCGGGAAACATGGAGCGAAAGCCATCCAATGTCAAGAAAAGATCATTTATAGTCACTCATGCCTAGAAAAGCCTTATTACTTAGTTTAAATGCCTTTATAATCCCATTATTGAATTTATTTTGAATTGTTTTTACATTTTTGATTAAAACAGATTGTAATTGATTGTTTGCCTCGGGAAATATGGAGCGAAAGCTATCCATTGTCAAGAAAAGATCATTTATAGTCACTCATGCCCAGAAAAGCCTTATTACTTAGTTTAAATGCCTTTATAATCCCATTATTGAATTTATTTTGAATTGTTTTTACATTTTTGATTAAAACAGATTGTAATTGATTGCTTGCCTCGGGAAATATGGAGCGAAAGCTATCCATTGTCAAGAAAAGATCATTTATAGTCACTCATGCCTAGAAAAGCCTTAATACTCGTTTTAAATGCTTTTATAATCCCATAATTGAATTTAATTTGAATCTTTTTACATTTTTTGATTAAAACAGATTCTAATTGATTGTTTGCCTCGGGAAAGGTGGACTGAAAGCCATCCATTGTCAAGAAAAGATCATTTATAGTCACTCATGCCTAGAAAAGCCTTATTACTCTGTTTAAATGCCTTTATAATCCCATTATTGAATTTATTTTGAATTGTTTTTACATTTTTTGATTAAAACAGATTGTAATTGATTGTTTGCCTCGGGAAACATGGAGCGAAAGCCATCCATTGTCAAGAAAAGATCATTTATAGCCACTCATGCCTAGAAAAGCCTTATTACTCGGTTTAAATGCCTTTATAATCCCATTATTGAATTTATTTTGAATTTTTTTATATTTTTTGATTAAAACAGATTGTAATTGATTGTTTACCTCGGGAAACATGGAGCGAAAGCCATCCATAGTCAAGAAAAGATCATTTATAGTCACTCATGCCTAGAAAAGCCTTATTACTCGGTTTAAATGCCTTTATAATCCCATTATTGAATTTATTTTGAATGTTTTTTACATTTTTTGATTAAAACATATTGTAATTGATTGTTTGCCTCGGGAAACATGGAGCGAAAGCCATCCATTGTCAAGAAAAGATCATTTATAGCCACTTATGCCTAGAAAAGCCTTATTACTCGGTTTAAATGCCTTTATAATCCCATTATTGAATGTATTTTGAATTGTTTTTACATTTTTTGATTAAAACAGATTGTAATTGATTGTTTGCCTCGGGAAACATGGAGCGAAAACCATCCATTGTCAAGAAAAGATCATTTATAGTCACTCATGCCTAGAAAAGCCTTATTACTCGGTTTAAATGCCTTTATAATCCCATTATTGAATTTATTTTGAATTGTTTTTACATTTTTTGATTAAAACAGATTGTAATTGATTGTTTGCCTCGGGAAATATGGAGCGAAAGCCATCCATTGTCAAGAAAAGATCATTTATAGCCACTAATGCCTAGAAAAGCCTTATTACTCGGTTTAAATGCCTTTATAATCCCATTATTGAATGTATTTTGAATTGTTTTTACATTTTTTGATTAAAACAGATTGTAATTGATTGTTTGCCTCGAGAAACATGGAGCGAAAGCCATCCATTGTCAAGAAAAGATCATTTATAGTCACTCATGCCTAGAAAAGCCTTATTACTCGGTTTAAATGCCTTTATAATCCCATTATTGAATTTATTTTGAATTGTTTTTACATTTTTTGATTAAAACAGATTGTAATTGATTGTTTGCCTCGGGAAAGATGGAGCGAAAGCCATCCATTGTCAAGAAAAGATCATTTATAGTCACTCATTCCTAAAAAAGCCTTATTACTCGGTTTAAATGCCTTTATAATCCCATTATTGATTTTATTTTGAATTTTTTTTTTACATTTTTTGATTAAAACATATTGTAATTGATTTTTTGCCTCGGGAAATATTGAGCGAAAGCCATCCATTGTCAAGAAAAGATCATTTATAGCCACTCATGCCTAGAAAAGCCTTATTACTCGGTTTAAATGCCTTTATAATCCCATTATTGATTTTATTTTGAATTGTTTTTACATTTTTTGATTAAAACAGATTGTAATTGATTGTTTGCCTCGGGAAAGATGGAGCGAAAGCCATCCATTGTCAAGAAAAGATCATTTATAGTCACTCATGCCTAGAAAAGCCTTATTACTCGGTTTAAATGCCTTTAGAATCCCATTATTGAATTTATTTTGAATTTTTTTTACATTTTTTGATTAAAACAGATTGTAATTGATTGTTTGCCTCGGGAAACATGGAGCAAAACCCATCCATTGTCAAGAATAGATCATTTATAGTCACTTATGCCTAGAAAAGCCTTATTACTCGGTTTAATTGCTTTTATAATCCCATTATTGAATTTATTTTGAATTGTTTTTACATTTTATGATTAAAACAGATTGTAATTGATTGTTTGCCTCGGGAAACATGGAGCGAAAGCCATCCAATGTCAAGAAAAGATCATTTATAGTCACTCATGCCTAGAAAAGCCTTATTACTTAGTTTAAATGCCTTTATAATCCCATTATTGAATTTATTTTGAATTGTTTTTACATTTTTGATTAAAACAGATTGTAATTGATTGTTTGCCTCGGGAAATATGGAGCGAAAGCTATCCATTGTCAAGAAAAGATCATTTATAGTCACTCATGCCTAGAAAAGCCTTAATACTCGTTTTAAATGCTTTTATAATCCCATAATTGAATTTAATTTGAATCTTTTTACATTTTTTGATTAAAACAGATTCTAATTGATTGTTTGCCTTGGGAAAGGTGGACTGAAAGCCATCCATTGTCAAGAAAAGATCATTTATAGTCACTCATGCCTAGAAAAGCCTTATTACTCGGTTTAAATGCCTTTATAATCCCATTATTGAATTTATTTTGAATTGTTTTTACATTTTTTGATTAAAACAGATTGTAATTGATTGTTTGCCTCGGGAAACATGGAGCGAAAGCCATCCATTGTCAAGAAAAGATCATTTATAGCAAATCATGCCTAGAAAAGCCTTATTACTCGGTTTAAATGCCTTTATAATCCCATTATTGAATTTATTTTGAATTGTTTTTATATTTTTTGATTCAAACAGATTGTAATTGATTGTTTGCCGGGGGAAACATGGAGCGAAAGCCATCCATTGTCAAGAAAAGATCATTTATAGTCACTTATGCCTCGAAAAGCCTTATTACTCGGTTTAAATGCCTTTATAATCCCATTATTGAATTTATTTTGAATTTTTTTATATTTTTTGATTAAAACAGATTGTAATTGATTGTTTACCTCGGGAAACATGGAGGGAAAGCCATCCATAGTCAAGAAAAGATCATTTATATTCACTCATGCCTAGAAAAGCCTTATTACTCGGTTTAAATGCCTTTATAATCCAATTATTGAATTTATTTTGAATGTTTTTTACATTTTTTGATTAAAACATATTGTAATTGATTGTTTGCCTCGGGAAACATGGAGCGAAAGCCATCCATTGTCAAGAAAAGATCATTTATAGTCACTTATGCCTAGAAAAGCCTTATTACTCGGTTTAAATGCCTTTATAATCCCATTATTGAATTTATTTTGAATTTTTTTATATTTTTTGATTAAAACAGATTGTAATTGATTGTTTACCTCGGGAAACATGGAGCGAAACCCATCCATAGTCAAGAAACGATCATTTATAGTCACTCATGCCTAGAAAAGCCTTATTACTCGGTTTAAATGCCTTTATAATCCCATTATTGAATTTATTTTGAATGTTTTTTACATTTTTTGATTAAAACATATTGTAATTGATTGTTTGCCTCGGGAAACATGGAGCGAAAGCCATCCATTGTCAAGAAAAGATCATTTATAGCCACTCATGCCTAGAAAAGCCTTATTACTCGGTTTAAATGCCTTTATAATCCCATTATTGAATGTATTTTGAATTGTTTTTACATTTTTTGTTTAAAACAGATTGTAATTGATTGTTTGCCTTGGGAAACATGGAGCGAAAACCATCCATTGTCAAGAAAAGATCATTTATAGTCACTCATGCCTAGAAAAGCCTTATTACTCGGTTTAAATGCCTTTATAATCCCATTATTGAATTTATTTTGAATTGTTTTTACATTTTTTGATTAAAACATATTGTAATTGATTGTTTGCCTCGGGAAACATGGAGCGAAAGCCATCCATTGTCAAGAAAAGATCATTTATAGTCACTTATGCCTAGAAAAGCCTTATTACTCGGTTTAAATGCCTTTATAATCCCATTATTGAATTTATTTTGAATTTTTTTTATATTTTTTGATTAAAACAGATTGTAATTGATTGTTTACCTCGGGAAACATGGAGCGAAACCCATCCATAGTCAAGAAACGATCATTTATAGTCACTCATGCCTAGAAAAGCCTTATTACTCGGTTTAAATGCCTTTATAATCCCATTATTGAATTTATTTTGAATGTTTTTTACATTTTTTGATTAAAACATATTGTAATTGATTGTTTGCCTCGGGAAACATGGAGCGAAAGCCATCCATTGTCAAGAAAAGATCATTTATAGCCACTCATGCCTAGAAAAGCCTTATTACTCGGTTTAAATGCCTTTATAATCCCATTATTGAATGTATTTTGAATTGTTTTTACATTTTTTGTTTAAAACAGATTGTAATTGATTGTTTGCCTTGGGAAACATGGAGCGAAAACCATCCATTGTCAAGAAAAGATCATTTATAGTCACTCATGCCTAGAAAAGCCTTATTACTCGGTTTAAATGCCTTTATAATCCCATTATTGAATTTATTTTGAATTGTTTTTACATTTTTTGATTAAAACAGATTGTAATTGATTGTTTGCCTCGGGAAATATGGAGCGAAAGCCATCCATTGTCAAGAAAAGATCATTTATAGCCACTAATGCCTAGAAAAGCCTTATTACTCGGTTTAAATGCCTTTATAATCCCATTATTGAATGTATTTTGAATTGTTTTTACATTTTTTGATTAAAACAGATTGTAATTGATTGTTTGCCTCGAGAAACATGGAGCGAAAGCCATCCATTGTCAAGAAAAGATCATTTATAGCCACTCATGCCTAGAAAAGCCTTATTACTCGGTTTAAATGCCTTTATAATCCCATTATTGAATTTATTTTGAATTGTTTTTACATTTTTTGATTAAAACAGATTGTAATTGATTGTTTGCCTCGGGAAAGATGGAGTGAAAGCCATCCATTGTCAAGAAAAGATCATTTATAGTCACTCATTCCTAGAAAAGCCTTATTACTCGGTTTAAATGCCTTTATAATCCCATTATTGATTTTATTTTGAATTTTTTTTTACATTTTTTGATTAAAACATATTGTAATTGATTGTTTGCCTCGGGAAATATTGAGCGAAAGCCATCCATTGTCAAGAAAAGATCATTTATAGTCACTCATGACTAGAAAAGCCTTATTACTCGGTTTAAATGCCTTTATAATCCCATTATTGATTTTATTTTGAATTGTTTTTACATTTTTTGATTAAAACAGATTGTAATTGATTGTTTGCCTCGGGAAAGATGGAGCGAAAGCCATCCATTGTCAAGAAAAGATCATTTATAGTCACTCATGCCTAGAAAAGTCTTATTACTCGGTTTAAATGCCTTTAGAATCCCATTATTGAATTTATTTTGAATTTTTTTTACATTTTTTGATTAAAACAGATTGTAATTGATTCTTTGCCTCGGGAAACATGGAGCAAAACCCATCCATTGTCAAGAATAGATCATTTATAGTCACTTATGCCTAGAAAAGCCTTATTACTCGGTTTAAATGCTTTTATAATCCCATTATTGAATTTATTTTGAATTGTTTTTACATTTTATGATTAAAACAGATTGTAATTGATTGTTTGCCTCGGGAAACATGGAGCGAAAGCCATCCAATGTCAAGAAAAGATCATTTATAGTCACTCATGCCTAGAAAAGCCTTATTACTTAGTTTAAATGCCTTTATAATCCCATTATTGAATTTATTTTGAATTGTTTTTACATTTTTAATTAAAACAGATTGTAATTGATTGTTTGCCTCGGGAAATATGGAGCGAAAGCTATCCATTGTCAAGAAAAGATCATTTATAGTCACTCATGCCCAGAAAAGCCTTATTACTTAGTTTAAATGCCTTTATAATCCCATTATTGAATTTATTTTGAATTGTTTTTACATTTTTGATTAAAACAGATTGTAATTGATTGTTTGCCTCGGGAAATATGGAGCGAAAGCTATCCATTGTCAAGAAAAGATCATTTATAGTCACTCATGCCTAGAAAAGCCTTAATATTCGTTTTAAATGCTTTTATAATCCCATAATTGAATTTAATTTGAATCTTTTTACATTTTTTGATTAAAACAGATTCTAATTGATTGTTTGCCTCGGGAAAGGTGGACTGAAAGCCATCCATTGTCAAGAAAAGATCATTTATAGTCACTCATGCCTAGAAAAGCCTTATTACTCGGTTTAAATGCCTTTATAATCCCATTATTGAATTTATTTTGAATTGTTTTTACATTTTTTGATTAAAACATATTGTAATTGATTGTTTACCTCGGGAAACATGGAGCGAAACCCATCCATAGTCAAGAAACGATCATTTATAGTCACTCATGCCTAGAAAAGCCTTATTACTTAGTTTAAATGCCTTTATAATCCCATTATTGAATTTATTTTGAATTGTTTTTACATTTTTGATTAAAACAGATTGTAATTGATTGTTTGCCTCGGGAAATATGGAGCGAAAGCTATCCATTGTCAAGAAAAGATCATTTATAGTCACTCATGCCCAGAAAAGCCTTATTACTTAGTTTAAATGCCTTTATAATCCCATTATTGAATTTATTTTGAATTGTTTTTACATTTTTGATTAAAACAGATTGTAATTGATTGCTTGCCTCGGGAAATATGGAGCGAAAGCTATCCATTGTCAAGAAAAGATCATTTATAGTCACTCATGCCTAGAAAAGCCTTAATACTCGTTTTAAATGCTTTTATAATCCCATAATTGAATTTAATTTGAATCTTTTTACATTTTTTGATTAAAACAGATTCTAATTGATTGTTTGCCTCGGGAAAGGTGGACTGAAAGCCATCCATTGTGAAGAAAAGATCATTTATAGTCACTCATGCCTAGAAAAGCCTTATTACTCTGTTTAAATGCCTTTATAATCCCATTATTGAATTTATTTTGAATTGTTTTTACATTTTTTGATTAAAACAGATTGTAATTGATTGTTTGCCTCGGGAAACATGGAGCGAAAGCCATCCATTGTCAAGAAAAGATCATTTATAGCCACTCATGCCTAGAAAAGCCTTATTACTCGGTTTAAATGCCTTTATAATCCCATTATTGAATTTATTTTGAATTTTTTTATATTTTTTGATTAAAACAGATTGTAATTGATTGTTTACCTCGGGAAACATGGAGCGAAAGCCATCCATAGTCAAGAAAAGATCATTTATAGTCACTCATGCCTAGAAAAGCCTTATTACTCGGTTTAAATGCCTTTATAATCCCATTATTGAATTTATTTTGAATGTTTTTTACATTTTTTGATTAAAACATATTGTAATTGATTGTTTGCCTCGGGAAACATGGAGCGAAAGCCATCCATTGTCAAGAAAAGATCATTTATAGCCACTTATGCCTAGAAAAGCCTTATTACTCGGTTTAAATGCCTTTATAATCCCATTATTGAATGTATTTTGAATTGTTTTTACATTTTTTGATTAAAACAGATTGTAATTGATTGTTTGCCTCGGGAAACATGGAGCGAAAACCATCCATTGTCAAGAAAAGATCATTTATAGTCACTCATGCCTAGAAAAGCCTTATTACTCGGTTTAAATGCCTTTATAATCCCATTATTGAATTTATTTTGAATTGTTTTTACATTTTTTGATTAAAACAGATTGTAATTGATTGTTTGCCTCGGGAAATATGGAGCGAAAGCCATCCATTGTCAAGAAAAGATCATTTATAGCCACTAATGCCTAGAAAAGCCTTATTACTCGGTTTAAATGCCTTTATAATCCCATTATTGAATGTATTTTGAATTGTTTTTACATTTTTTGATTAAAACAGATTGTAATTGATTGTTTGCCTCGAGAAACATGGAGCGAAAGCCATCCATTGTCAAGAAAAGATCATTTATAGTCACTCATGCCTAGAAAAGCCTTATTACTCGGTTTAAATGCCTTTATAATCCCATTATTGAATTTATTTTGAATTGTTTTTACATTTTTTGATTAAAACAGATTGTAATTGATTGTTTGCCTCGGGAAAGATGGAGCGAAAGCCATCCATTGTCAAGAAAAGATCATTTATAGTCACTCATTCCTAAAAAAGCCTTATTACTCGGTTTAAATGCCTTTATAATCCCATTATTGATTTTATTTTGAATTTTTTTTTTACATTTTTTGATTAAAACATATTGTAATTGATTTTTTGCCTCGGGAAATATTGAGCGAAAGCCATCCATTGTCAAGAAAAGATCATTTATAGCCACTCATGCCTAGAAAAGCCTTATTACTCGGTTTAAATGCCTTTATAATCCCATTATTGATTTTATTTTGAATTGTTTTTACATTTTTTGATTAAAACAGATTGTAATTGATTGTTTGCCTCGGGAAAGATGGAGCGAAAGCCATCCATTGTCAAGAAAAGATCATTTATAGTCACTCATGCCTAGAAAAGCCTTATTACTCGGTTTAAATGCCTTTAGAATCCCATTATTGAATTTATTTTGAATTTTTTTTACATTTTTTGATTAAAACAGATTGTAATTGATTGTTTGCCTCGGGAAACATGGAGCAAAACCCATCCATTGTCAAGAATAGATCATTTATAGTCACTTATGCCTAGAAAAGCCTTATTACTCGGTTTAATTGCTTTTATAATCCCATTATTGAATTTATTTTGAATTGTTTTTACATTTTATGATTAAAACAGATTGTAATTGATTGTTTGCCTCGGGAAACATGGAGCGAAAGCCATCCAATGTCAAGAAAAGATCATTTATAGTCACTCATGCCTAGAAAAGCCTTATTACTTAGTTTAAATGCCTTTATAATCCCATTATTGAATTTATTTTGAATTGTTTTTACATTTTTGATTAAAACAGATTGTAATTGATTGTTTGCCTCGGGAAATATGGAGCGAAAGCTATCCATTGTCAAGAAAAGATCATTTATAGTCACTCATGCCTAGAAAAGCCTTAATACTCGTTTTAAATGCTTTTATAATCCCATAATTGAATTTAATTTGAATCTTTTTACATTTTTTGATTAAAACAGATTCTAATTGATTGTTTGCCTTGGGAAAGGTGGACTGAAAGCCATCCATTGTCAAGAAAAGATCATTTATAGTCACTCATGCCTAGAAAAGCCTTATTACTCGGTTTAAATGCCTTTATAATCCCATTATTGAATTTATTTTGAATTGTTTTTACATTTTTTGATTAAAACAGATTGTAATTGATTGTTTGCCTCGGGAAACATGGAGCGAAAGCCATCCATTGTCAAGAAAAGATCATTTATAGCAAATCATGCCTAGAAAAGCCTTATTACTCGGTTTAAATGCCTTTATAATCCCATTATTGAATTTATTTTGAATTGTTTTTATATTTTTTGATTCAAACAGATTGTAATTGATTGTTTGCCGGGGGAAACATGGAGCGAAAGCCATCCATTGTCAAGAAAAGATCATTTATAGTCACTTATGCCTCGAAAAGCCTTATTACTCGGTTTAAATGCCTTTATAATCCCATTATTGAATTTATTTTGAATTTTTTTATATTTTTTGATTAAAACAGATTGTAATTGATTGTTTACCTCGGGAAACATGGAGGGAAAGCCATCCATAGTCAAGAAAAGATCATTTATATTCACTCATGCCTAGAAAAGCCTTATTACTCGGTTTAAATGCCTTTATAATCCAATTATTGAATTTATTTTGAATGTTTTTTACATTTTTTGATTAAAACATATTGTAATTGATTGTTTGCCTCGGGAAACATGGAGCGAAAGCCATCCATTGTCAAGAAAAGATCATTTATAGTCACTTATGCCTAGAAAAGCCTTATTACTCGGTTTAAATGCCTTTATAATCCCATTATTGAATTTATTTTGAATTTTTTTATATTTTTTGATTAAAACAGATTGTAATTGATTGTTTACCTCGGGAAACATGGAGCGAAACCCATCCATAGTCAAGAAACGATCATTTATAGTCACTCATGCCTAGAAAAGCCTTATTACTCGGTTTAAATGCCTTTATAATCCCATTATTGAATTTATTTTGAATGTTTTTTACATTTTTTGATTAAAACATATTGTAATTGATTGTTTGCCTCGGGAAACATGGAGCGAAAGCCATCCATTGTCAAGAAAAGATCATTTATAGCCACTCATGCCTAGAAAAGCCTTATTACTCGGTTTAAATGCCTTTATAATCCCATTATTGAATGTATTTTGAATTGTTTTTACATTTTTTGTTTAAAACAGATTGTAATTGATTGTTTGCCTTGGGAAACATGGAGCGAAAACCATCCATTGTCAAGAAAAGATCATTTATAGTCACTCATGCCTAGAAAAGCCTTATTACTCGGTTTAAATGCCTTTATAATCCCATTATTGAATTTATTTTGAATTGTTTTTACATTTTTTGATTAAAACATATTGTAATTGATTGTTTGCCTCGGGAAACATGGAGCGAAAGCCATCCATTGTCAAGAAAAGATCATTTATAGTCACTTATGCCTAGAAAAGCCTTATTACTCGGTTTAAATGCCTTTATAATCCCATTATTGAATTTATTTTGAATTTTTTTTATATTTTTTGATTAAAACAGATTGTAATTGATTGTTTACCTCGGGAAACATGGAGCGAAACCCATCCATAGTCAAGAAACGATCATTTATAGTCACTCATGCCTAGAAAAGCCTTATTACTCGGTTTAAATGCCTTTATAATCCCATTATTGAATTTATTTTGAATGTTTTTTACATTTTTTGATTAAAACATATTGTAATTGATTGTTTGCCTCGGGAAACATGGAGCGAAAGCCATCCATTGTCAAGAAAAGATCATTTATAGCCACTCATGCCTAGAAAAGCCTTATTACTCGGTTTAAATGCCTTTATAATCCCATTATTGAATGTATTTTGAATTGTTTTTACATTTTTTGTTTAAAACAGATTGTAATTGATTGTTTGCCTTGGGAAACATGGAGCGAAAACCATCCATTGTCAAGAAAAGATCATTTATAGTCACTCATGCCTAGAAAAGCCTTATTACTCGGTTTAAATGCCTTTATAATCCCATTATTGAATTTATTTTGAATTGTTTTTACATTTTTTGATTAAAACAGATTGTAATTGATTGTTTGCCTCGGGAAATATGGAGCGAAAGCCATCCATTGTCAAGAAAAGATCATTTATAGCCACTAATGCCTAGAAAAGCCTTATTACTCGGTTTAAATGCCTTTATAATCCCATTATTGAATGTATTTTGAATTGTTTTTACATTTTTTGATTAAAACAGATTGTAATTGATTGTTTGCCTCGAGAAACATGGAGCGAAAGCCATCCATTGTCAAGAAAAGATCATTTATAGCCACTCATGCCTAGAAAAGCCTTATTACTCGGTTTAAATGCCTTTATAATCCCATTATTGAATTTATTTTGAATTGTTTTTACATTTTTTGATTAAAACAGATTGTAATTGATTGTTTGCCTCGGGAAAGATGGAGTGAAAGCCATCCATTGTCAAGAAAAGATCATTTATAGTCACTCATTCCTAGAAAAGCCTTATTACTCGGTTTAAATGCCTTTATAATCCCATTATTGATTTTATTTTGAATTTTTTTTTACATTTTTTGATTAAAACATATTGTAATTGATTGTTTGCCTCGGGAAATATTGAGCGAAAGCCATCCATTGTCAAGAAAAGATCATTTATAGTCACTCATGACTAGAAAAGCCTTATTACTCGGTTTAAATGCCTTTATAATCCCATTATTGATTTTATTTTGAATTGTTTTTACATTTTTTGATTAAAACAGATTGTAATTGATTGTTTGCCTCGGGAAAGATGGAGCGAAAGCCATCCATTGTCAAGAAAAGATCATTTATAGTCACTCATGCCTAGAAAAGTCTTATTACTCGGTTTAAATGCCTTTAGAATCCCATTATTGAATTTATTTTGAATTTTTTTTACATTTTTTGATTAAAACAGATTGTAATTGATTCTTTGCCTCGGGAAACATGGAGCAAAACCCATCCATTGTCAAGAATAGATCATTTATAGTCACTTATGCCTAGAAAAGCCTTATTACTCGGTTTAAATGCTTTTATAATCCCATTATTGAATTTATTTTGAATTGTTTTTACATTTTATGATTAAAACAGATTGTAATTGATTGTTTGCCTCGGGAAACATGGAGCGAAAGCCATCCAATGTCAAGAAAAGATCATTTATAGTCACTCATGCCTAGAAAAGCCTTATTACTTAGTTTAAATGCCTTTATAATCCCATTATTGAATTTATTTTGAATTGTTTTTACATTTTTAATTAAAACAGATTGTAATTGATTGTTTGCCTCGGGAAATATGGAGCGAAAGCTATCCATTGTCAAGAAAAGATCATTTATAGTCACTCATGCCCAGAAAAGCCTTATTACTTAGTTTAAATGCCTTTATAATCCCATTATTGAATTTATTTTGAATTGTTTTTACATTTTTGATTAAAACAGATTGTAATTGATTGTTTGCCTCGGGAAATATGGAGCGAAAGCTATCCATTGTCAAGAAAAGATCATTTATAGTCACTCATGCCTAGAAAAGCCTTAATATTCGTTTTAAATGCTTTTATAATCCCATAATTGAATTTAATTTGAATCTTTTTACATTTTTTGATTAAAACAGATTCTAATTGATTGTTTGCCTCGGGAAAGGTGGACTGAAAGCCATCCATTGTCAAGAAAAGATCATTTATAGTCACTCATGCCTAGAAAAGCCTTATTACTCGGTTTAAATTCCTTTATAATCCCATTATTGAATTTATTTTGAATTGTTTTTACATTTTTTGATTAAAACAGATTGTAATTGATTGTTTGCCTCGGGAAACATGGAGCGAAAGCCATCCATTGTCAAGAAAAGATCATTTATAGCCACTCGTGCCTAGAAAAGCCTTATTACTCGGTTTAAATGCCTTTATAATCCCATTATTGAATTTATTTTGAATTGTTTTTATATTTTTTGATTAAAACATATTGTAATTGATTGTTTGCCGTGGGAAACATGGAGCGAAAGCCATCCATTGTCAAGAAAAGATCATTTATAGTCACTTATGCCTAGAAAAGCCTTATTACTCGGTTTAAATGCCTTTATAATCCCATTATTGAATTTATTTTGAATTTTTTTATATTTTTTGATTAAAACAGATTGTAATTGATTGTTTACCTCGGGAAACATGGAGCGAAAGCCATCCATAGTCAAGAAAAGATCATTTATAGTCACTCATGCCTAGAAAAGCCTTATTACTCGGTTTAAATGCCTTTATAATCTCATTATTGAATTTATTTTGAATGTTTTTTACATTTTTTGATTAAAACATATTGTAATTGATTGTTTGCCTCGGGAAACATGGAGCAAAACCCATCCATTGTCAAGAATAGATCATTTATAGTCACTCATGCCTAGAAAAGCCTTATTACTCGGTTTAAATGCTTTTATAATCCCATTATTGAATTTATTTTGAATTGTTTTTACATTTTTTGATTAAAACAGATTGTAATTGATTGTTTGCCTCGGGAAACATGGAGCGAAAGCCATCCATTGTCAAGAAAAGATCATTTATAGCCACTCATGCCTAGAAAAGCCTTATTACTCGGTTTAAATGCCTTTATAATCCCATTATTGAATTTATTTTGAATTGTTTTTACATTTTCTGATTAAAACATATTGTAATTGATTGTTTGCCTTGGGAAACATGAGCAAAAGCCATCCATTGTTACGAATAGATCATTTATAGTCACTCATGCCTAGAAAAGCCTTATTACTCGGTTTAAATGCCTTTATAATCCCATTATTGATGTTATTTTGAATTGTTTTTATATTTTTTGATTAAAACAGATTGTAATTGATTGTTTGCCTTGGGAAACATGGTGCGAAAGCCATCCATCATCAAGATTAGTTCATTTATAGTCACTCATGCCTAGAAAAGCCTTAATACTCGTTTTAAATGCTTTTATAATCCCATAATTGAATTTAATTTGAATCTTTTTACATTTTTGATTAAAACAGATTCTAATTGATTGTTTGGCTCGGGAAACGTGGAGTGAAAGCCATCCATTGTCAAGAAAAGATCATTTATAGTAACTCATGCCTAGAAAAGCCTTATTACTCGGTTTAAATGCCTTTATAATCCCATTACTGAATTTATTTTAAATTTTTTTTACATTTTTTGATTAAAACATATTGTAATTGATTGTTTGCCTTGGGAAACATGAGCAAAAGCCATCCATTGTCAAGAATAGATCATTTATAGTCACTTATGCCTAGAAAAGCCTTATTACTCGGTTTAAATGCTTTTATAATCCTATTATTGAATTTATTTTGAATTGTTTTTACATTTTTTGATTAAAATAGATTGTAATTGATTATTTGCCTCGGGAAACATGGAGCGAAAGCCCTCCATTGTCAAGAAAAGATCATTTATAGTCACTCATGCCTAGAAAAGCCTTATTACTTAGTTTAAATGCCTTTATAATCCCATTATTTAATTTATTTTGAATTGTTTTTACTTTTTTGGATTAAAACAGATTGTAATTGATTGTTTGCCTCGGGAAATATGGAGCGAAAGCCATCCATTTTCAAGAAAAGATCATTTATAGTCACTCATGCCTAGAAAAGCCTTATTACTCGATTTAAATGCCTTTATAATCCCATTATTGAATTTATTTTGAATTGTTTTTACATTTTTTGATTAAAACAGATTGTAATTGATTGTTTGCCTCGGGAAACATGGAGCGAAAGCCATCCATTGTCAAGAAAAGATCATTTATAGTAACTTATGCCTAGAAAAGCCTTATTACTCGGTTTAAATGCCTTTAGAATCCCATTATTGAATTTATTTTGAATTTTTTTTACATTTTTTGATTAAAACAGATTGTAATTGATTGTTTGCCTCTGGAAACATGGAGCAAAACCCATCCATTGTCAAGAATAGATCATTTATAGTCACTTATGCCTAGAAAAGCCTTATTACTCGGTTTAAATGCTTTTATAATCCCATTATTGAATTTTTTTTGTATTGTTTTTACATTTTATGATTAAAACAGATTGTAATTGATTGTTTGCCTCGGGAAACATGGAGCGAAAGCCATCCAATGTCAAGAAAAGATCATTTATAGTCACTCATGCCTAGAAAAGCCTTATTACTTAGTTTAAATGCCTTTATAATCCCATTATTGAATTTATTTTGAATTGTTTTTACATTTTTGATTAAAACAGATTGTAATTGATTGTTTGCCTCGGGAAATATGGAGCGAAAGCTATCCATTGTCAAGAAAAGATCATTTATAGTCACTCATGCCCAGAAAAGCCTTATTACTTAGTTTAAATGCCTTTATAATCCCATTATTGAATTTATTTTGAATTGTTTTTACATTTTTGATTAAAACAGATTGTAATTGATTGTTTGCCTCGGGAAATATGGAGCGAAAGCTATCCATTGTCAAGAAAAGATCATTTATAGTCACTCATGCCTAGAAAAGCCTTAATACTCGTTTTAAATGCTTTTATAATCCCATAATTGAATTTAATTTGAATCTTTTTACATTTTTTGATTAAAACAGATTCTAATTGATTGTTTGCCTCGGGAAAGGTGGACTGAAAGCCATCCATTGTCAAGAAAAGATCATTTATAGTCACTCATGCCTAGAAAAGCCTTATTACTCGGTTTAAATGCCTTTATAATCCCATTATTGAATTTATTTTGAATTGTTTTTACATTTTTTGATTAAAACATATTGTAATTGATTGTTTGCCTCAGGAAACATGGTGCGAAAGCCATCCATTGTCAAGAAAAGTTCATTTATAGTCACTCATGCCTAGAAAAGCCTTAATACTCGCTTTAAATGCTTTTATAATCCCATAATTGAATTTAATTTGAATCTTTTTACATTTTTTGATTAAAACAGATTCTAATTGATTGTTTGCCTCGGGAAAGGTGGACTGAAAGCCATCCATTGTCAAGAAAAGATCATTTATAGTCACTTATGCCTAGCAAAGCCTTATTACTCGGTTTAAATGCCTTTATAATTCCATTATTGAATTTATTTTGAATTCTTTTTACATTTTTTCATTAAAACAGATTCTAATTGATTGTTTGCCTCGGGAAACTTAGAGCGAAAGCCCTCCATTGTTAAGAAAAGATCATTTATAGTCACTCATGCTGAGAAAAGCCTTATTACTCGGTTTAAATGCTTTTATAATCCCATTATTGAATTTATTTTGAATTCTTTTTACATTTTTTGATTAAAACAGATTGTAATTGATTGTTTGCCTCGGGAAACATGGAGCGAAAGCCATCCGTTGTCAAGAAAAGATCATTTATAGTCACTCATGCTGAGAAAAGCCTTATTACTCGGTTTAAATGCTTTTATAATCCCATTATTGAATTTATTTTAAATTTTTTTTACATTTTTTGATTAAAACAGATTGTAATTGATTGTTTGCCTTGGGAAACATGGAGCGAAAGCCATCCATAGTCAAGAAAAGATCATTTATAGTCACTTATGCCTAGCAAAGCCTTATTACTCGGTTTAAATGCCTTTATAATCCCATTATTGAATTTATTTTGAATTGTTTTTACATTTTTTGATTAAAACATATTGTAATTGATTGTTTGCCTCAGGAAACATGGAGCGAAAGCCATCCATTGTCAAGAAAAGTTCATTTGTAGTCACTCATGCCTAGAAAAGCCTTATTACTCGGTTTAAATGCCTTTATAATCCCATTATTGATTTTATTTTGAATTTTTTTTATATTTTTTGATTAAAACAGATTGTAATTGATTGTTTGCCTTGGGAAACATGGAGCGAAAGCCATCCATCGTCAAGAAAAGTTCATTTATAGTCACTCATGCCTAGAAAAGCCTTAATACTCGCTTTAAATGCTTTTATAATCCCATAATTGAATTTAATTTGAATCTTTTTACATTTTTTGATTAAAACAGATTCTAATTGATTGTTTGCCTCGGGAAACGTGGAGTGAAAGCCATCCATTGTCAAGAAAAGATCATTTATAGTCACTCATGCCTAGAAAAGCCATATTACTCGGTTTAAATGCCTTTATAATCCCATTATTGAATTTATTTTGAATTTTTTTTACATTTTTTGATTAAAACATATTGTAATTGATTGTTTGCCTTGGGAAACATGAGCAAAAGCCATCCATTGTC
The DNA here is from genome assembly GCF_053813885.1 of Theobroma cacao. Classification (NCBI taxonomy): domain Eukaryota; kingdom Viridiplantae; phylum Streptophyta; class Magnoliopsida; order Malvales; family Malvaceae; genus Theobroma; species Theobroma cacao. Next base: position 25,215,033 of record NC_142645.1, on the reverse strand, counting down.
AAGAATAGATCATTTATAGTCACTTATGCCTAGAAAAGCCTTATTACTCGGTTTAAATGCTTTTACAATCCCATTATTGAATTTATTTTGAATTCTTTTTACATTTTTTCATTCAAATAGATTGTAATTGATTGTTTGCCTCGGGAAACATGGAGCGAAAGCCTTCCATTGTCAAGAAAAGATCATTTATAGTCACTCATGCCTAGAAAAGCCTTATTACTTAGTTTAAATGCCTTTATAATTCCATTATTTAATTTATTTTGAATTGTTTTTACATTTTTTGATTAAAACAGATTGTAATTGATTGTTTGCCTCGGGAAATATGGAGCGAAAGCCATCCATTGTCAAGAAAAGATCATTTATAGTCACTCATGCCTAGAAAAGCCTTATTACTCGGTTTAAATGCCTTTATAATCCCATTATTGAATTTATTTTGAATTCTTTTTACATTTTTTGATTAAAACAGATTGTAATTGATTGTTTGCCTCGGGAAATATGGAACGAAAAACGAAAGCCATCCACCGTCAAGAAAAGTTCATTTATAGTCACTCATGCCTAGAAAAGCCTTAATACTCGTTTTAAATGCTTTTATAATCCCATAATTGAACTTAATTTGAATCTTTTTACATTTTTTGATTAAAACAGATTCTAATTGATTGTTTGCCTCGGGAAATGTGGACTGAAAGCCATCCATTGTCAAGAAAAGATCATTTATAGCCACTCATGCCTAGAAAAGCCTTATTACTCGGTTTAAATGCCTTTATAATCCCATTATTGAATTTGTTTTGAATTGTTTTTACATTTTTTGATTAAAACAGATTGTAATTGATTGTTTACCTCGGGAAACATGGAGCGAAAGCCATCCATAGTCAAGAAAAGATCATTTATAGTCACTTATGCCTAGCAAAGCCTTATTACTCGGTTTAAATGCCTTTATAATCCCATTATTGAATTTATTTTGAATTCTTTTTACATTTTTTCACTAAAACAGATTCTAATTGATTGTTTGCCTCGGAAAACTTAGAGCGAAAGCCCTCCATTGTCAAGAAAAGATCATTTATAGTCACTCATGCTGAGAAAAGCCTTATTACTCGGTTTAAATGCTTTTATAATCCCATTATTGAATTTATTTTGAATTGTTTTTACATTTTTTGATTAAAACAGATTGTAATTGATTGTTTGCCTCAGGAAACATGGAGCGAAAGCCATCCATTGTCAAGAAAAGTTCATTTATAGTCACTCATGCCTAGAAAAGCCTTATTGCTCGGTTTAAATGCCTTTATAATCCCATTATTGAATTTATTTTGAATTTTTTTTACATTTTTTGATTAAAACAGATTGTAATTGATTGTTTGCCTCGGGAAACATGGAGCAAAACCCATCCATTGTCAAGAATAGATCATTTATAGTCACTCATGCCTAGAAAAGCCTCAATACTCGCTTTAAATGCTTTTATAATCCCATAATTGAATTTAATTTGAATCTTTTTACATTTTTTGATTAAAACAGATTGTAATTGATTGTTTGCCTCGGGAAACGTGGACTGAAAGCCATCCATTGTGAAGAAAAGATCATTTATAGTCACTCATGCCTAGAAAAGCCTTATTACTCGGTTTAAATGCCTTTATAATCCCATTATTGAATTTATTTTGATTTTTTTTTACATTTTTTGATTAAAACATATTGTAATTGATTGTTTGCCTCGGGAAACTTGGAGCGAAAGCCCTCCATTGTCAAGAAAAGATCATTTATAGTCACTCATGCTGAGAAAAGCCTTATTACTCGGTTTAAATGCTTTTATAATCGCATTATTGAATTTATTTTGAATTGTTTTTACATTTTTTGATTAAAACAGATTGTAATTGATTGTTTGCCTCAGGAAACATGGAGCGAAAGCCATCCATTGTCAAGAAAAGTTCATTTATAGTCACTCATGCCTAGAAAAGCCTTATTACTCGGTTTAAATGCCTTTATAATCCCATTATTGATGTTATTTTGAATTGTTTTTATATTTTTTGATTAAAACAGATTGTAATTGATTGTTTGCCTTGGGAAACATGAGCAAAAGCCATCCATTGTCAAGAATAGATCATTTATAGTCACTTATGCCTAGAAAAGCCTTATTACTCGGTTTAAATGCTTTTATAATCCCATTATTGAATTTATTTTGAATTCTTTTTACATTTTTTCATTCAAATAGATTGTAATTGATTGTTTGCCTCGGGAAACATGGAGCAAAAGCCTTCCATTGTCAAGAAAAGATCATTTATAGTCACTCATGCCTAGAAAAGCCTTATTACTTAGTTTAAATGCCTTTATAATTCCATTATTGAATTTATTTTGAATTGTTTTTACATTTTTTGATTAAAACATATTGTAATTGATTGTTTGCCTCCGGAAACATGGAGCGAAAGCCATCCATTGTCAAGAAAAGTTCATTTGTAGTCACTCATGCCTAGAAAAGCCTTATTACTCGGTTTAAATGCCTTTATAATCCCATTATTGATTTTATTTTGAATTTTTTTTATATTTTTTGATTAAAACTGATTGTAATTGATTGTTTGCCTTGGGAAACATGGAGCGAAAGCCATCCATCGTCAAGAAAATTTCATTTATAGTCACTCATGCCCAGAAAAGCCTTAATACTCGCTTTAAATGCTTTTATAATCCCATAATTGAATTTAATTTGAATCTTTTTACATTTTTTGATTAAAACAGATTCTAATTGATTGTTTGCCTCGGGAAACGTGGAGTGAAAGCCATCCATTGTCAAGAAAAGATCATTTATAGTCACTCATGCCTAGAAAAGCCATATTACTCGGTTTAAATGCCTTTATAATCCCATTATTGAATTTATTTTGAATTTTTTTTACATTTTTTGATTAAAACATATTGTAATTGATTGTTTGCCTTGGGAAACATGAGCAAAAGCCATCCATTGTCAAGAATAGATCATTTATAGTCACTTATGCCTAGAAAAGTCTTATTACTCGGTTTAAATGCTTTTATAATCCCATTATTGAATTTATTTTGAATTCTTTTTACATTTTTTCATTCAAATAGATTGTAATTGATTGTTTGCCTCGGGAAACATGGAGAAAAAGCCTTCCATTGTCAAGAAAAGATCATTTATAGTCACTCATGCCTAGAAAAGCCTTATTACTTAGTTTAAATGCCTTTATAATTCCATTATTTAATTTATTTTGAATTGTTTTTACATTTTTTGATTAAAACAGATTGTAATTGATTGTTTGCCTCGGGAAATATGGAGCGAAAGCCATCCATTGTCAAGAAAAGATCATTTATAGTCACTCATGCCTAGAAAAGCCTTATTACTCGGTTTAAATGCCTTTATAATCCCATTATTGAATTTATTTTGAATTCTTTTTACATTTTTTGATTAAAACAGATTGTAATTGATTGTTTGCCTCGGGAAATATGGAACGAAAAACGAAAGCCATCCACCGTCAAGAAAAGTTCATTTATAGTCACTCATGCCTAGAAAAGCCTTAATTCTCGTTTTAAATGCTTTTATAATCCCATAATTGAACTTAATTTGAATCTTTTTACATTTTTTGATTAAAACAGATTCTAATTGATTGTTTGCCTCGGGAAATGTGGACTGAAAGCCATCCATTGTCAAGAAAAGATCATTTATAGTCACTCATGCCTAGAAAAGCCTTATTACTCGGTTTAAATGCCTTTATAATCCCATTATTGAATTTGTTTTGAATTGTTTTTACATTTTTTGATTAAAACAGATTGTAATTGATTGTTTACCTCGGGAAACATGGAGCGAAAGCCATCCATAGTCAAGAAAAGATCATTTATAGTCACTTATGCCTAGCAAAGCCTTATTACTCGGTTTAAATGCCTTTATAATCCCATTATTGAATTTATTTTGAATTCTTTTTACATTTTTTCATTAAAACAGATTCTAATAGATTGTTTGCCTCGGGAAACTTAGAGCGAAAGCCCTCCATTGTCAAGAAAAGATCATTTATAGTCACTCATGCTGAGAAAAGCCTTATTACTCGGTTTAAATGCTTTTATAATCCCATTATTGAATTTATTTTGAATTGTTTTTACATTTTTTGATTAAAACAGATTGTAATTGATTGTTTGCCTCAGGAAACATGGAGCGAAAGCCATCCATTGTCAAGAAAAGTTCATTTATAGTCACTCATGCCTAGAAAAGCCTTATTACTCGGTTTACATGCCTTTATAATCCCATTATTGAATTTATTTTGAATTTTTTTTACATTTTTTGATTAAAACATATTGTAATTGATTGTTTGCCTCGGGAAACATGGAGCAAAACCCATCCATTGTCAAGAATAGATCATTTATAGTCACTCAAGCCTAGAAAAGCCTCAATACTCGCTTTAAATGCTTTTATAATCCCATAATTGAATTTAATTTGAATCTTTTTACATTTTTTGATTAAAACATATTCTAATTGATTGTTTGCCTCGGGAAACGTGGACTGAAAGCCATCCATTGTGAAGAAAAGATCATTTATAGTCACTCAAGCCTAGAAAAGCCTTATTACTCGGTTTAAATGCCTTTATAATCCCATTATTGAATTTATTTTGAATTTTTTTTACATTTTTTGATTAAAACATATTGTAATTGATTGTTTGCCTCGGGAAACTTTGAGCGAAAGCCCTCCATTGTCAAGAAAAGATCATTTATAGTCACTCATGCTGAGAAAAGCCTTATTACTCGGTTTAAATGCTTTTATAATCCCATTATTGAATTTATTTTGAATTGTTTTTACATTTTTTGATTAAAACATATTGTAATTGATTGTTTGCCTCAGGAAACATGGAGCGAAAGCCATCCATTGTCAAGAAAAGTTCATTTATAGTCACTCATGCCTAGAAAAGCCTTATTACTCGGTTTAAATGCCTTTATAATCCCATTATTGATGTTATTTTGAATTGTTTTTATATTTTTTGATTAAAACAGATTGTAATTGATTGTTTGCCTTGGGAAACATGGAGGGATAGCCATCCATCGTCAAGAAAAGTTCATTTATAGTCACTCATGCCTAGAAAAGCCTTAATACTCGCTTTAAATGCTTTTATAATCCCATAATTGAATTTAATTTGAATCTTTTTACATTTTTTGATTAAAACAGATTCTAATTGATTGTTTGCCTCGGGAAACGTGGAGTGAAAGCCATCCATTGTCAAGAAAAGATCATTTATAGTCACTCATGCCTAGAAAAGCCATATTACTCGGTTTAAATGCCTTTATAATCCCATTATTGAATTTATTTTGAATTTTTTTTACATTTTTTGATTAAAACATATTGTAATTGATTGTTTGCCTCGGGAAAATTGGAGCGAAAGCCCTCCATTGTCAAGAAAAGATCATTTATAGTCACTCATGTTGAGAAAAGCCTTATTACTCGGTTTAAATGCTTTTATAATCCCATTATTGAATTTATTTTGAATTGTTTTTACATTTTTTGATTAAAACAGATTGTAATTGATTGTTTGCCTCAGGAAACATGGAGCGAAAGCCATCCATTGTCAAGAAAAGTTCATTTATAGTCACTCATGCCTAGAAAAGCCTTATTACTCGGTTTAAATGCCTTTATAATCTCATTATTGATGTTATTTTGAATTGTTTTTATATTTTTTGATTAAAACAGATTGTAATTGATTGTTTGCCTTGGGAAACATGGAGCGAAAGCCATCCATCGTCAAGAAAAGTTCATTTATAGTCACTCATGCCTAGAAAAGCCTTAATACTCGCTTTAAATGCTTTTATAATCCCATAATCGAATTTAATTTGAATCTTTTTACATTTTTTTATTAAAACAGATTCTAATTGATTGTTTGCCTCGGGAAAGGTGGACTGAAAGCCATCCATTGTCAAGAAAATATCATTTATAGTCACTCATGCCTAGAAAAGCCTTATTACTCGGTTTAAATGCCTTTATAATCCCATTATTGAATTTATTTTGAATTGTTTTTACATTTTTTGATTAAAACATATTGTAATTGATTGTTTGCCTCAGGAAACATGGAGCGAAAGCCATCCATTGTCAAGAAAAGTTCATTTATAGTCACTCATGCCTAGAAAAGCCTTATTACTCGGTTTAAATGCTTTTATAATCCCATTATTGAATTTATTTTGAATTTTTTTTACATTTTTTGATTAAAACATATTGTAATTGATTGTTTGCCTCGGGAAACTTGGAGCGAAAGCCCTCCATTGTCAAGAAAAGATCATTTATAGTCACTCATGCTGAGAAAAGCCTTATTACTCGGTTTAAATGCTTTTATAATCCCATTATTGAATTTATTTTGAATTGTTTTTACATTTTTTGATTAAAACAGATTGTAATTGAATGTTTGCCTCAGGAAACATGGAGCGAAAGCCATCCATTGTCAAGAAAAGTTCATTTATAGTCACTCATGCCTAGAAAAGCCTTATTACTCGGTTTAAATGCCTTTATAATCCCATTATTGATGTTATTTTGAATTGTTTTTATATTTTTTGATTAAAACAGATTGTAATTGATTGTTTGCCTTGGGAAACATGGAGCGAAAGCCATCCATCATCAAGATTAGTTCATTTATAGTCACTCATGCCTAGAAAAGCCTTAATACTCGTTTTAAATGCTTTTATAAGCCCATAATTGAATTTAATTTGAATCTTTTTACATTTTTTGATTAAAACAGATTCTAATTGATTGTTTGGCTCGGGAAACGTGGAGTGAAAGCCATCCATTGTCAAGAAAAGATCATTTATAGTCACTCATGCCTAGAAAAGCCTTATTACTCGGTTTAAATGCCTTTATAATCCCATTATTGAATTTATTTTAAATTTTTTTTACATTTTTTGATTAAAACATATTGTAATTGATTGTTTGCCTTGGGAAACATGAGCAAAAGCCATCCATTGTCAAGAATAGATCATTTATAGTCACTTATGCCTAGAAAAGCCTTATTACTCGGTTTAAATGCTTTTATAATCCTATTATTGAATTTATTTTGAATTGTTTTTACATTTTTTGATTAAAATAGATTGTAATTGATTATTTGCCTCGGGAAACATGGAGCGAAAGCCTTCCATTGTCAAGAAAAGATCATTTATAGTCACTCATGCCTAGAAAAGCCTTATTACTTAGTTTAAATGCCTTTATAATCCCATTATTTAATTTATTTTGAATTGTTTTTACTTTTTTGGATTAAAACAGATTGTAATTGATTGTTTGCCTCGGGAAACATGGAGCGAAAGCCATCCATTTTCAAGAAAAGATCATTTATAGTCACTCATGCCTAGAAAAGCCTTATTACTCGATTTAAATGCCTTTATAATCCCATTATTGAATTTATTTTGAATTGTTTTTACATTTTTTGATTAAAACAGATTGTAATTGATTGTTTGCCTCGGGAAACATGGAGCGAAAGCCATCCATTGTCAAGAAAAGATCATTTATAGTCACTTATGCCTAGAAAAGCCTTATTACTCGGTTTAAATGCCTTTAGAATCCCATTATTGAATTTATTTTGAATTTTTTTTACATTTTTTGATTAAAACAGATTGTAATTGATTGTTTGCCTCTGGAAACATGGAGCAAAACCCATCCATTGTCAAGGAAATATCATTTATAGTCACTCATGCCTAGAAAAGCCTTATTACTCGGTTTAAATGCCTTTATAATCCCATTATTGATGTTATTTTGAATTGTTTTTATATTTTTTGATTAAAACAGATTGTAATTGATTGTTTGCCTTGGGAAACATGAGCAAAAGCCATCCATTGTCAAGAATAGATCATTTATAGTCACTTATGCCTAGAAAAGCCTTATTACTCGGTTTAAATGCTTTTATAATCCCATTATTGAATTTATTTTGAATTCTTTTTACATTTTTTCATTCAAATAGATTGTAATTGATTGTTTGCCTCGGGAAACATGGAGCAAAAGCCTTCCATTGTCAAGAAAAGATCATTTATAGTCACTCATGCCTAGAAAAGCCTTATTACTTAGTTTAAATGCCTTTATAATTCCATTATTGAATTTATTTTGAATTGTTTTTACATTTTTTGATTAAAACATATTGTAATTGATTGTTTGCCTCCGGAAACATGGAGCGAAAGCCATCCATTGTCAAGAAAAGTTCATTTGTAGTCACTCATGCCTAGAAAAGCCTTATTACTCGGTTTAAATGCCTTTATAATCCCATTATTGATTTTATTTTGAATTTTTTTTATATTTTTTGATTAAAACTGATTGTAATTGATTGTTTGCCTTGGGAAACATGGAGCGAAAGCCATCCATCGTCAAGAAAATTTCATTTATAGTCACTCATGCCTAGAAAAGCCTTAGTACTCGCTTTAAATGCTTTTATAATCCCATAATTGAATTTAATTTGAATCTTTTTACATTTTTTGATTAAAACAGATTCTAATTGATTGTTTGCCTCGGGAAACGTGGAGTGAAAGCCATCCATTGTCAAGAAAAGATCATTTATAGTCACTCATGCCTAGAAAAGCCATATTACTCGGTTTAAATGCCTTTATAATCCCATTATTGATGTTATTTTGAATTGTTTTTATATTTTTTGATTAAAACAGATTGTAATTGATTGTTTGCCTTGGGAAACATGGAGGGATAGCCATCCATCGTCAAGAAAAGTTCATTTATAGTCACTCATGCCTAGAAAAGCCTTAATACTCGCTTTAAATGCTTTTATAATCCCATAATTGAATTTAATTTGAATCTTTTTACATTTTTTGATTAAAACAGATTCTAATTGATTGTTTGCCTCGGGAAACGTGGAGTGAAAGCCATCCATTGTCAAGAAAAGATCATTTATAGTCACTCATGCCTAGAAAAGCCATATTACTCGGTTTAAATGCCTTTATAATCCCATTATTGAATTTATTTTGAATTTTTTTTACATTTTTTGATTAAAACATATTGTAATTGATTGTTTGCCTCGGGAAAATTGGAGCGAAAGCCCTCCATTGTCAAGAAAAGATCATTTATAGTCACTCATGTTGAGAAAAGCCTTATTACTCGGTTTAAATGCTTTTATAATCCCATTATTGAATTTATTTTGAATTGTTTTTACATTTTTTGATTAAAACAGATTGTAATTGATTGTTTGCCTCAGGAAACATGGAGCGAAAGCCATCCATTGTCAAGAAAAGTTCATTTATAGTCACTCATGCCTAGAAAAGCCTTATTACTCGGTTTAAATGCCTTTATAATCCCATTATTGATGTTATTTTGAATTGTTTTTATATTTTTTGATTAAAACAGATTGTAATTGATTGTTTGCCTTGGGAAACATGGAGCGAAAGCCATCCATCGTCAAGAAAAGTTCATTTATAGTCACTCATGCCTAGAAAAGCCTTAATACTCGCTTTAAATGCTTTTATAATCCCATAATCGAATTTAATTTGAATCTTTTTACATTTTTTTATTAAAACAGATTCTAATTGATTGTTTGCCTCGGGAAAGGTGGACTGAAAGCCATCCATTGTCAAGAAAATATCATTTATAGTCACTCATGCCTAGAAAAGCCTTATTACTCGGTTTAAATGCCTTTATAATCCCATTATTGAATTTATTTTGAATTGTTTTTACATTTTTTGATTAAAACATATTGTAATTGATTGTTTGCCTCAGGAAACATGGAGCGAAAGCCATCCATTGTCAAGAAAAGTTCATTTATAGTCACTCATGCCTAGAAAAGCCTTATTACTCGGTTTAAATGCTTTTATAATCCCATTATTGAATTTATTTTGAATTTTTTTTACATTTTTTGATTAAAACATATTGTAATTGATTGTTTGCCTCGGGAAACTTGGAGCGAAAGCCCTCCATTGTCAAGAAAAGATCATTTATAGTCACTCATGCTGAGAAAAGCCTTATTACTCGGTTTAAATGCTTTTATAATCCCATTATTGAATTTATTTTGAATTGTTTTTACATTTTTTGATTAAAACAGATTGTAATTGAATGTTTGCCTCAGGAAACATGGAGCGAAAGCCATCCATTGTCAAGAAAAGTTCATTTATAGTCACTCATGCCTAGAAAAGCCTTATTACTCGGTTTAAATGCCTTTATAATCCCATTATTGATGTTATTTTGAATTGTTTTTATATTTTTTGATTAAAACAGATTGTAATTGATTGTTTGCCTTGGGAAACATGGAGCGAAAGCCATCCATCATCAAGATTAGTTCATTTATAGTCACTCATGCCTAGAAAAGCCTTAATACTCGTTTTAAATGCTTTTATAAGCCCATAATTGAATTTAATTTGAATCTTTTTACATTTTTTGATTAAAACAGATTCTAATTGATTGTTTGGCTCGGGAAACGTGGAGTGAAAGCCATCCATTGTCAAGAAAAGATCATTTATAGTCACTCATGCCTAGAAAAGCCTTATTACTCGGTTTAAATGCCTTTATAATCCCATTATTGAATTTATTTTAAATTTTTTTTACATTTTTTGATTAAAACATATTGTAATTGATTGTTTGCCTTGGGAAACATGAGCAAAAGCCATCCATTGTCAAGAATAGATCATTTATAGTCACTTATGCCTAGAAAAGCCTTATTACTCGGTTTAAATGCTTTTATAATCCTATTATTGAATTTATTTTGAATTGTTTTTACATTTTTTGATTAAAATAGATTGTAATTGATTATTTGCCTCGGGAAACATGGAGCGAAAGCCTTCCATTGTCAAGAAAAGATCATTTATAGTCACTCATGCCTAGAAAAGCCTTATTACTTAGTTTAAATGCCTTTATAATCCCATTATTTAATTTATTTTGAATTGTTTTTACTTTTTTGGATTAAAACAGATTGTAATTGATTGTTTGCCTCGGGAAACATGGAGCGAAAGCCATCCATTTTCAAGAAAAGATCATTTATAGTCACTCATGCCTAGAAAAGCCTTATTACTCGATTTAAATGCCTTTATAATCCCATTATTGAATTTATTTTGAATTGTTTTTACATTTTTTGATTAAAACAGATTGTAATTGATTGTTTGCCTCGGGAAACATGGAGCGAAAGCCATCCATTGTCAAGAAAAGATCATTTATAGTCACTTATGCCTAGAAAAGCCTTATTACTCGGTTTAAATGCCTTTAGAATCCCATTATTGAATTTATTTTGAATTTTTTTTACATTTTTTGATTAAAACAGATTGTAATTGATTGTTTGCCTCTGGAAACATGGAGCAAAACCCATCCATTGTCAAGGAAATATCATTTATAGTCACTCATGCCTAGAAAAGCCTTATTACTCGGTTTAAATGCCTTTATAATCCCATTATTGATGTTATTTTGAATTGTTTTTATATTTTTTGATTAAAACAGATTGTAATTGATTGTTTGCCTTGGGAAACATGAGCAAAAGCCATCCATTGTCAAGAATAGATCATTTATAGTCACTTATGCCTAGAAAAGCCTTATTACTCGGTTTAAATGCTTTTATAATCCCATTATTGAATTTATTTTGAATTCTTTTTACATTTTTTCATTCAAATAGATTGTAATTGATTGTTTGCCTCGGGAAACATGGAGCAAAAGCCTTCCATTGTCAAGAAAAGATCATTTATAGTCACTCATGCCTAGAAAAGCCTTATTACTTAGTTTAAATGCCTTTATAATTCCATTATTGAATTTATTTTGAATTGTTTTTACATTTTTTGATTAAAACATATTGTAATTGATTGTTTGCCTCCGGAAACATGGAGCGAAAGCCATCCATTGTCAAGAAAAGTTCATTTGTAGTCACTCATGCCTAGAAAAGCCTTATTACTCGGTTTAAATGCCTTTATAATCCCATTATTGATTTTATTTTGAATTTTTTTTATATTTTTTGATTAAAACTGATTGTAATTGATTGTTTGCCTTGGGAAACATGGAGCGAAAGCCATCCATCGTCAAGAAAATTTCATTTATAGTCACTCATGCCTAGAAAAGCCTTAATACTCGCTTTAAATGCTTTTATAATCCCATAATTGAATTTAATTTGAATCTTTTTACATTTTTTGATTAAAACAGATTCTAATTGATTGTTTGCCTCGGGAAACGTGGAGTGAAAGCCATCCATTGTCAAGAAAAGATCATTTATAGTCACTCATGCCTAGAAAAGCCATATTACTCGGTTTAAATGCCTTTATAATCCCATTATTGAATTTATTTTGAATTTTTTTTACATTTTTTGATTAAAACATATTGTAATTGATTGTTTGCCTTGGGAAACATGAGCAAAAGCCATCCATTGTCAAGAATAGATCATTTATAGTCACTTATGCCTAGAAAAGCCTTATTACTCGGTTTAAATGCTTTTATAATCCCATTATTGAATTTATTTTGAATTCTTTTTACATTTTTTCATTCAAATAGATTGTAATTGATTGTTTGCCTCGGGAAACATGGAGAAAAAGCCTTCCATTGTCAAGAAAAGATCATTTATAGTCACTCATGCCTAGAAAAGCCTTATTACTTAGTTTAAATGCCTTTATAATTCCATTATTTAATTTATTTTGAATTGTTTTTACATTTTTTGATTAAAACAGATTGTAATTGATTGTTTACCTCGGGAAATATGGAGCGAAAGCCATCCATTGTCAAGAAAAGATCATTTATAGTCACTCATGCCTAGAAAAGCCTTATTACTCGGTTTAAATGCCTTTATAATCCCATTATTGAATTTATTTTGAATTCTTTTTACATTTTTTGATTAAAACAGATTGTAATTGATTGTTTGCCTCGGGAAATATGGAACGAAAAACGAAAGCCATCCACCGTCAAGAAAAGTTCATTTATAGTCACTCATGCCTAGAAAAGCCTTAATTCTCGTTTTAAATGCTTTTATAATCCCATAATTGAACTTAATTTGAATCTTTTTACATTTTTTGATTAAAACAGATTCTAATTGATTGTTTGCCTCGGGAAATGTGGACTGAAAGCCATCCATTGTCAAGAAAAGATCATTTATAGTCACTCATGCCTAGAAAAGCCTTATTACTCGGTTTAAATGCCTTTATAATCCCATTATTGAATTTGTTTTGAATTGTTTTTACATTTTTTGATTAAAACAGATTGTAATTGATTGTTTACCTCGGGAAACATGGAGCGAAAGCCATCCATAGTCAAGAAAAGATCATTTATAGTCACTTATGCCTAGCAAAGCCTTATTACTCGGTTTAAATGCCTTTATAATCCCATTATTGAATTTATTTTGAATTCTTTTTACATTTTTTCATTAAAACAGATTCTAATAGATTGTTTGCCTCGGGAAACTTAGAGCGAAAGCCCTCCATTGTCAAGAAAAGATCATTTATAGTCACTCATGCTGAGAAAAGCCTTATTACTCGGTTTAAATGCTTTTATAATCCCATTATTGAATTTATTTTGAATTGTTTTTACATTTTTTGATTAAAACAGATTGTAATTGATTGTTTGCCTCAGGAAACATGGAGCGAAAGCCATCCATTGTCAAGAAAAGTTCATTTATAGTCACTCATGCCTAGAAAAGCCTTATTACTCGGTTTACATGCCTTTATAATCCCATTATTGAATTTATTTTGAATTTTTTTTACATTTTTTGATTAAAACATATTGTAATTGATTGTTTGCCTCGGGAAACATGGAGCAAAACCCATCCATTGTCAAGAATAGATCATTTATAGTCACTCATGCCTAGAAAAGCCTCAATACTCGCTTTAAATGCTTTTATAATCCCATAATTGAATTTAATTTGAATCTTTTTACATTTTTTGATTAAAACATATTCTAATTGATTGTTTGCCTCGGGAAACGTGGACTGAAAGCCATCCATTGTGAAGAAAAGATCATTTATAGTCACTCAAGCCTAGAAAAGCCTTATTACTCGGTTTAAATGCCTTTATAATCCCATTATTGAATTTATTTTGAATTTTTTTTACATTTTTTGATTAAAACATATTGTAATTGATTGTTTGCCTCGGGAAACTTTGAGCGAAAGCCCTCCATTGTCAAGAAAAGATCATTTATAGTCACTCATGCTGAGAAAAGCCTTATTACTCGGTTTAAATGCTTTTATAATCCCATTATTGAATTTATTTTGAATTGTTTTTACATTTTTTGATTAAAACAGATTGTAATTGATTGTTTGCCTCAGGAAACATGGAGCGAAAGCCATCCATTGTCAAGAAAAGTTCATTTATAGTCACTCATGCCTAGAAAAGCCTTATTACTCGGTTTAAATGCCTTTATAATCCCATTATTGATGTTATTTTGAATTGTTTTTATATTTTTTGATTAAAACAGATTGTAATTGATTGTTTGCCTTGGGAAACATGGAGGGATAGCCATCCATCGTCAAGAAAAGTTCATTTATAGTCACTCATGCCTAGAAAAGCCTTAATACTCGCTTTAAATGCTTTTATAATCCCATAATTGAATTTAATTTGAATCTTTTTACATTTTTTGATTAAAACAGATTCTAATTGATTGTTTGCCTCGGGAAACGTGGAGTGAAAGCCATCCATTGTCAAGAAAAGATCATTTATAGTCACTCATGCCTAGAAAAGCCATATTACTCGGTTTAAATGCCTTTATAATCCCATTATTGAATTTATTTTGAATTTTTTTTACATTTTTTGATTAAAACATATTGTAATTGATTGTTTGCCTCGGGAAAATTGGAGCGAAAGCCCTCCATTGTCAAGAAAAGATCATTTATAGTCACTCATGTTGAGAAAAGCCTTATTACTCGGTTTAAATGCTTTTATAATCCCATTATTGAATTTATTTTGAATTGTTTTTACATTTTTTGATTAAAACAGATTGTAATTGATTGTTTGCCTCAGGAAACATGGAGCGAAAGCCATCCATTGTCAAGAAAAGTTCATTTATAGTCACTCATGCCTAGAAAAGCCTTATTACTCGGTTTAAATGCCTTTATAATCCCATTATTGATGTTATTTTGAATTGTTTTTATATTTTTTGATTAAAACAGATTGTAATTGATTGTTTGCCTTGGGAAACATGGAGCGAAAGCCATCCATCGTCAAGAAAAGTTCATTTATAGTCACTCATGCCTAGAAAAGCCTTAATACTCGCTTTAAATGCTTTTATAATCCCATAATCGAATTTAATTTGAATCTTTTTACATTTTTTTATTAAAACAGATTCTAATTGATTGTTTGCCTCGGGAAAGGTGGACTGAAAGCCATCCATTGTCAAGAAAATATCATTTATAGTCACTCATGCCTAGAAAAGCCTTATTACTCGGTTTAAATGCCTTTATAATCCCATTATTGAATTTATTTTGAATTGTTTTTACATTTTTTGATTAAAACATATTGTAATTGATTGTTTGCCTCAGGAAACATGGAGCGAAAGCCATCCATTGTCAAGAAAAGTTCATTTATAGTCACTCATGCCTAGAAAAGCCTTATTACTCGGTTTAAATGCTTTTATAATCCCATTATTGAATTTATTTTGAATTTTTTTTACATTTTTTGATTAAAACATATTGTAATTGATTGTTTGCCTCGGGAAACTTGGAGCGAAAGCCCTCCATTGTCAAGAAAAGATCATTTATAGTCACTCATGCTGAGAAAAGCCTTATTACTCGGTTTAAATGCTTTTATAATCCCATTATTGAATTTATTTTGAATTGTTTTTACATTTTTTGATTAAAACAGATTGTAATTGAATGTTTGCCTCAGGAAACATGGAGCGAAAGCCATCCATTGTCAAGAAAAGTTCATTTATAGTCACTCATGCCTAGAAAAGCCTTATTACTCGGTTTAAATGCCTTTATAATCCCATTATTGATGTTATTTTGAATTGTTTTTATATTTTTTGATTAAAACAGATTGTAATTGATTGTTTGCCTTGGGAAACATGGAGCGAAAGCCATCCATCATCAAGATTAGTTCATTTATAGTCACTCATGCCTAGAAAAGCCTTAATACTCGTTTTAAATGCTTTTATAAGCCCATAATTGAATTTAATTTGAATCTTTTTACATTTTTTGATTAAAACAGATTCTAATTGATTGTTTGGCTCGGGAAACGTGGAGTGAAAGCCATCCATTGTCAAGAAAAGATCATTTATAGTCACTCATGCCTAGAAAAGCCTTATTACTCGGTTTAAATGCCTTTATAATCCCATTATTGAATTTATTTTAATTTTTTTTTACATTTTTTGATTAAAACATATTGTAATTGATTGTTTGCCTTGGGAAACATGAGCAAAAGCCATCCATTGTCAAGAATAGATCATTTATAGTCACTTATGCCTAGAAAAGCCTTATTACTCGGTTTAAATGCTTTTATAATCCTATTATTGAATTTATTTTGAATTGTTTTTACATTTTTTGATTAAAATAGATTGTAATTGATTATTTGCCTCGGGAAACATGGAGCGAAAGCCTTCCATTGTCAAGAAAAGATCATTTATAGTCACTCATGCCTAGAAAAGCCTTATTACTTAGTTTAAATGCCTTTATAATCCCATTATTTAATTTATTTTGAATTGTTTTTACTTTTTTGGATTAAAACAGATTGTAATTGATTGTTTGCCTCGGGAAACATGGAGCGAAAGCCATCCATTTTCAAGAAAAGATCATTTATAGTCACTCATGCCTAGAAAAGCCTTATTACTCGATTTAAATGCCTTTATAATCCCATTATTGAATTTATTTTGAATTGTTTTTACATTTTTTGATTAAAACAGACTGTAATTGATTGTTTGCCTCGGGAAACA
This sequence comes from Theobroma cacao, assembly GCF_053813885.1. NCBI lineage: Eukaryota > Viridiplantae > Streptophyta > Magnoliopsida > Malvales > Malvaceae > Theobroma > Theobroma cacao. Next base: position 25,198,280 of record NC_142645.1, on the reverse strand, counting down.
TGGAGCGAAAGCCATCCATTGTCAAGAAAAGATCATTTATAGTCACTTATGCCTAGAAAAGCCTTATTACTCGGTTTAAATGCCTTTAGAATCCCATTATTGAATTTATTTTGAATTTTTTTTACATTTTTTGATTAAAACAGATTGTAATTGATTGTTTGCCTCTGGAAACATGGAGCAAAACCCATCCATTGTCAAGAATAGATCATTTATAGTCACTTATGCCTAGAAAAGCCTTATTACTCGGTTTAAATGCTTTTATAATCCCATTATTGAATTTATTTTGTATTGTTTTTACATTTTATGATTAAAACAGATTGTAATTGATTGTTTGCCTCGGGAAACATGGAGCGAAAGCCATCCAATGTCAAGAAAAGATCATTTATAGTCACTCATGCCTAGAAAAGCCTTATTACTTAGTTTAAATGCCTTTATAATCCCATTATTGAATTTATTTTGAATTGTTTTTACATTTTTTATTAAAACAGATTGTAATTGATTGTTTGCCTCGGGAAATATGGAGCGAAAGCTATCCATTGTTAAGAAAAGATCATTTATAGTCACTCATGCCCAGAAAAGCCTTATTACTTAGTTTAAATGCCTTTATAATCCCATTATTGAATTTATTTTGAATTGTTTTTACATTTTTGATTAAAACAGATTGTAATTGATTGTTTGCCTCGGGAAATATGGAGCGAAAGCTATCCATTGTCAAGAAAAGATCATTTATAGTCACTCATGCCTAGAAAAGCCTTAATACTCGTTTTAAATGCTTTTATAATCCCATAATTGAATTTAATTTGAATCTTTTTACATTTTTTGATTAAAACAGATTCTAATTGATTGTTTGCCTCGGGAAAGGTGGACTGAAAGCCATCCATTGTCAAGAAAAGATCATTTATAGTCACTCATGCCTAGAAAAGCCTTATTACTCGGTTTAAATGCCTTTATAATCCCATTATTGAATTTATTTTGAATTGTTTTTACATTTTTTGATTAAAACAGATTGTAATTGATTGTTTGCCTCAGGAAACATGGAGCGAAAGCCATCCATTGTCAAGAAAAGTTCATTTATAGTCACTCATGCCTAGAAAAGCCTTATTACTCGGTTTAAATGCCTTTATAATCCCATTATTGATTTTATTTTGAATTGTTTTTATATTTTTTGATTAAAACAGATTGTAATTGATTGTTTGCCTTGGGAAACATGGAGCGAAAGCCATCCATCATCAAGAAAAGTTCATTTATAGTCACTCATGCCTAGAAAAGCCTTAATACTCGCTTTAAATGCTTTTATAATCCCATAATTGAATTTAATTTGAATCTTTTTACATTTTTTGATTAAAACAGATTCTAATTGATTGTTTGCCTCGGGAAAGGTGGACTGAAAGCCATCCATTGTCAAGAAAAGATCATTTATAGTCACTTATGCCTAGCAAAGCCTTATTACTCGGTTTAAATGCCTTTATAATTCCATTATTGAATTTAATTTGAATCTTTTTACATTTTTTGATTAAAACAGATTCTAATTGATTGTTTGCCTCGGGAAACGTGGACTGAAAGCCATCCATTGTGAAGAAAAGATCATTTATAGTCACTCATGCCTAGAAAAGCCTTATTACTCGGTTTAAATGCCTTTATAATCCCATTATTGAATTTATTTTGAATTTTTTTTACATTTTTTGATTAAAACATATTGTAATTGATTGTTTGCCTCGGGAAACTTGGAGCGAAAGCCCTCCATTGTCAAGAAAAGATCATTTATAGTCACTCATGCTGAGAAAAGCCTTATTACTCGGTTTAAATGCTTTTATAATCGCATTATTGAATTTATTTTGAATTGTTTTTACATTTTTTGATTAAAACAGATTGTAATTGATTGTTTGCCTCAGGAAACATGGAGCGAAAGCCATCCATTGTCAAGAAAAGTTCATTTATAGTCACTCATGCCTAGAAAAGCCTTATTACTCGGTTTAAATGCCTTTATAATCCCATTATTGATGTTATTTTGAATTGTTTTTAAATTTTTTGATTAAAACAGATTGTAATTGATTGTTTGCCTTGGGAAACATGGAGCGAAAGCCATCCATCGTCAAGAAAAGTTCATTTATAGTCACTCATGCCTAGAAAAGCCTTAATACTCGCTTTAAATGCTTTTATAATCCCATAATTGAATTTAATTTGAATCTTTTTACATTTTTTTATTAAAACAGATTCTAATTGATTGTTTGCCTCGGGAAAGGTGGACTGAAAGCCATCCATTGTCAAGAAAAGATCATTTATAGTCACTCATGCCTAGAAAAGCCTTATTACTCGGTTTAAATGCCTTTATAATCCCATTATTGAATTTATTTTGAATTGTTTTTACATTTTTTGATTAAAACATATTGTAATTGATTGTTTGCCTCAGGAAACATGGAGCGAAAGCCATCCATTGTCAAGAAAAGTTCATTTGTAGTCACTCATGCCTAGAAAAGCCTTATTACTCGGTTTAAATGCCTTTATAATCCCATTATTGATTTTATTTTGAATTTTTTTTATATTTTTTGATTAAAACAGATTGTAATTGATTGTTTGCCTTGGGAAACATGGAGCGAAAGCCATCCATCGTCAAGAAAAGTTCATTTATAGTCACTCATGCCTAGAAAAGCCTTAATACTCGCTTTAAATGCTTTTATAATCCCATAATTGAATTTAATTTGAATCTTTTTACATTTTTTGATTAAAACAGATTCTAATTGATTGTTTGCCTCGGGAAACGTGGAGTGAAAGCCATCCATTGTCAAGAAAAGATCATTTATAGTCACTCATGCCTAGAAAAGCCATATTACTCGGTTTAAATGCCTTTATAATCCCATTATTGAATTTATTTTGAATTTCTTTTACATTTTTTGATTAAAACATATTGTAATTGATTGTTTGCCTCGGGAAATATGGAGCGAAAGCCATCCATTGTCAAGAAAAGATCATTTATAGCCACTCATGCCTAGAAAAGCCTTATTACTCGGTTTAAATGCCTTTATAATCCCATTATTGAATGTTTTTTGAACTGTTTTTACATTTTTTTTTTAAAACAGATTGTAATTGATTGTTTGCCTCGAGAAACATGGAGCGAAAGCCATCCATTGTCAAGAAAAGATCATTTATAGTCACTCATGCCTAGAAAAGCCTTATTACTCGGTTTAAATGCCTTTATAATCCCATTATGGAATTTATTTTGAATTGTTTTTACATTTTTTGATTAAAACAGATTGTAATTGATTGTTTGCCTCGGGAAACATGGAGCGAAAGCCATCCATTGTCAAGAAAAGATCATTTATAGTCACTCATGCCTAGAAAAGCCTTATTACTCGGTTTAAATGCCTTTATAATCCCATTATTGAATTTATTTTGAATTGTTTTTACATTTTTTGATTAAAACAGATTGTAATTGATTGTTTGCCTCGGGAAATATGGAACGAAAAACGAAAGCCATCCACCGTCAAGAAAAGTTCATTTGTAGTCACTCATGCCTAGAAAAGCCTCAATACTCGCTTTAAATGCTTTTATAATCCCATAATTGAATTTAATTTGAATCTTTTTACATTTTTTGATTAAAACAGATTCTAATTGATTGTTTGCCTCGGGAAACGTGGACTGAAAGCCATCCATTGTGAAGAAAAGATCATTTATAGTCACTCATGCCTAGAAAAGCCTTATTACTCGGTTTAAATGCCTTTATAATCCCATTATTGAATTTGTTTTGAATTGTTTTTACATTTTTTGATTAAAACAGATTGTAATTGATTGTTTACCTCGGGAAACATGGAGCGAAAGCCATCCATAGTCAAGAAAAGATCATTTATAGTCACTTATGCCTAGCAAAGTCTTATTACTCGGTTTAAATGCCTTTATAATCCCATTATTGAATTTATTTTGAATTCTTTTTACATTTTTTCATTAAAACAGATTCTAATAGATTGTTTGCCTCGGGAAACTTAGAGCGAAAGCCCTCCATTGTCAAGAAAAGATCATTTATAGTCACTCATGCTGAGAAAAGCCTTATTACTCGGTTTAAATGCTTTTATAATCCCATTATTGAATTTATTTTGAATTGTTTTTACATTTTTTGATTAAAACAGATTGTAATTGATTGTTTGCCTCAGGAAACATGGAGCGAAAGCCATCCATTGTCAAGAAAAGTTCATTTATAGTCACTCATGCCTAGAAAAGCCTTATTACTCGGTTTAAATGCCTTTATAATCCCATTATTGAATTTATTTTGAATTTTTTTTACATTTTTTGATTAAAACATATTGTAATTGATTGTTTGCCTCGGGAAACATGGAGCAAAACCCATCCATTGTCAAGAATAGATCATTTATAGTCACTCATGCCTAGAAAAGCCTCAATACTCGCTTTAAATGCTTTTATAATCCCATAATTGAATTTAATTTGAATCTTTTTACATTTTTTGATTAAAACAGATTCTAATTGATTGTTTGCCTCGGGAAACGTGGACTGAAAGCCATCCATTGTGAAGAAAAGATCATTTATAGTCACTCATGCCTAGAAAAGCCTTATTACTCGGTTTAAATGCCTTTATAATCCCATTATTGAATTTATTTTGAATTTTTTTTACATTTTTTGATTAAAACATATTGTAATTGATTGTTTGCCTCGGGAAACTTGGAGCGAAAGCCCTCCATTGTCAAGAAAAGATCATTTATAGTCACTCATGCTGAGAAAAGCCTTATTACTGGGTTTAAATGCTTTTATAATCCCATTATTGAATTTATTTTGAATTGTTTTTACATTTTTTGATTAAAACAGATTGTAATTGATTGTTTGCCTTAGGAAACATGGAGCGAAAGCCATCCATTGTCAAGAAAAGTTCATTTATAGTCACTCATGCCTAGAAAAGCCTTATTACTCGGTTTAAATGCCTTTATAATCCCATTATTGATGTTATTTTGAATTGTTTTTATATTTTTTGATTAAAACAGATTGTAATTGATTGTTTGCCTTGGGAAACATGGAGCGAAAGCCATCCATCGTCAAGAAAAGTTCATTTATAGTCACTCATGCCTAGAAAAGCCTTAATACTCGCTTTAAATGCTTTTATAATCCCATAATTGAATTTAATTTGAATCTTTTTACATTTTTTTATTAAAACAGATTCTAATTGATTGTTTGCCTCGGGAAAGGTGGACTGAAAGCCATCCATTGTGAAGAAAAGATCATTTATAGTCACTCATGCCTAGAAAAGCCTTATTACTCGGTTTAAATGCCTTTATAATCCCATTATTGAATTTATTTTGAATTGTTTTTACATTTTTTGATTAAAACATATTGTAATTGATTGTTTGCCTCAGGAAACATGGAGCGAAAGCCATCCATTGTCAAGAAAAGTTCATTTGTAGTCACTCATGCCTAGAAAAGCCTTATTACTCGGTTTAAATGCCTTTATAATCCCATTATTGATTTTATTTTGAAATTTTTTTATATTTTTTGATTAAAACAGATTGTAATTGATTGTTTGCCTTGGGAAACATGGAGCGAAAGCCATCCATCGTCAAGAAAAGTTCATTTATAGTCACTCATGCCTAGAAAAGCCTTAATACTCGCTTTAAATGCTTTTATAATCCCATAATTGAATTTAATTTGAATCTTTTTACATTTTTTGATTAAAACAGATTCTAATTGATTGTTTGCCTCGGGAAACGTGGAGTGAAAGCCATCCATTGTCAAGAAAAGATCATTTATAGTCACTCATGCCTAGAAAAGCCATATTACTCGGTTTAAATGCCTTTATAATCCCATTATTGAATTTATTTTGAATTTTTTTTACATTTTTTGATTAAAACATATTGTAATTGATTGTTTGCCTTGGGAAACATGAGCAAAAGCCATCCATTGTCAAGAATAGATCATTTATAGTCACTTATGCCTAGAAAAGCCTTATTACTCGGTTTAAATGCTTTTATAATCCCATTATTGCATTTATTTTGAATTCTTTTTACATTTTTTCATTCAAATAGATTGTAATTGATTGGTTGCCGCGGGAAACATGGAGCGAAAGCCTTCCATTGTCAAGAAAAGATCATTTATAGTCACTCATGCCTAGAAAAGCCTTATTACTTAGTTTAAATGCCTTTATAATTCCATTATTTAATTTATTTTGAATTGTTTTTACATTTTTTGATTAAAACAGATTGTAATTGATTGTTTGCCTCGGGAAATATGGAGCGAAAGCCATCCATTGTCAAGAAAAGATCATTTATAGTCACTCATGCCTAGAAAAGCCTTATTACTCGGTTTAAATGCCTTTATAATCCCATTATTGAATTTATTTTGAATTGTTTTTACATTTTTTGATTAAAACAGATTGTAATTGATTGTTTGCCTCAGGAAACATGGAGCGAAAGCCATCCATTGTCAAGAAAAGTTCATTTATAGTCACTCATGCCTAGAAAAGCCTTATTACTCGGTTTAAATGCCTTTATAATCCCATTATTGAATTTATTTTGAATTTTTTTTATATTTTTTGATTAAAACATATTGTAATTGATTGTTTGCCTCGGGAAACTTGGAGCGAAAGCCCTCCATTGTCAAGAAAAGATCATTTATAGTCACTCATGCTGAGAAAAGCCTTATTACTCGGTTTAAATGCTTTTATAATCCCATTATTGAATTTATTTTGAATTGTTTTTACATTTTTTGATTAAAACAGATTGTAATTGATTGTTTGCCTTGGGAAACATGGAGCGAAAGCCATCCATCGTCAAGAAAAGTTCATTTATAGTCATTCATGCCTAGAAAAGCCTTAATACTCGCTTTAAATGCTTTTATAATCCCATAATTGAATTTAATTTGAATCTTTTTACATTTTTTTATTAAAACAGATTCTAATTGATTGTTTGCCTCGGGAAAGGTGGACTGAAAGCCATCCATTGTCAAGAAAATATCATTTATAGTCACTCATGCCTAGAAAAGCCATATTACTCGGTTTAAATGCCTTTATAATCCCATTATTGAATTTATTTTGAATTTTTTTTACAATTTTTGATTAAAACATATTGTAATTGATTGTTTGCCTTGGGAAACATGAGCAAAAGCCATCCATTGTCAAGAATAGATCATTTATAGTCACTTATGCCTAGAAAAGCCTTATTACTCGGTTTAAATGCTTTTATAGTCCCATTATTGAATTTATTTTGAATTCTTTTTACATTTTTTCATTAAAATAGATTGTAATTGATTGTTTGCCTCGAAAAACATAGAGCAAAAGCCTTCCGTTGTCAAGAAAAGATCATTTATAGTCACTCATGCCTAGAAAAGCCTTATTACTTAGTTTAAATGCCTTTATAATCCCGTTATTTAATTTATTTTAAATTGTTTTTACATTTTTTGATTAAAACAGATTGTAATTGATTGTTTGCCTCGGGAAATATGGAGCGAAAGCCATCCATTGTCAAGAAAAGATCATTTATAGTCACTCATGCCTAGAAAAGCCTTATTACTCGATTTAAATGCCTTTATAATCCCATTATTGAATTTATTTTGAATTCTTTTTACATTTTTTGATTAAAACAGATTGTAATTGATTGTTTGCCTCGGGAAACATGGAACGAAAAACGAAAGCCATCCATCGTCAAGAAAAGTTCATTTATAGTCACTCATGCCTAGAAAAGCCTTGATACTCGTTTTAAATGCTTTTATAATCCCATAATTGAATTTAATTTGAATCTTTTTACATTTTTTGATTAAAACAGATTCTAATTGATTGTTTGCCTCGGGAAACGTGGACTGAAAGCCATCCATTGTCAAGAAAAGATCATTTATAGTCACTCATGCCTAGAAAAGCCTTATTACTCGGTTTAAATGCCTTTATAATCCCATTATTGAATTTGTTTTGAATTGTTTTTACATTTTTTGATTAAAACAGATTGTAATTGATTGTTTGCCTCGGGAAACATGGAGCGAAAGCCATCCATTGTCAAGAAAAGATCATTTATAGTCACTCATGCCTAGAAAAGCCTTATTACTTGGTTTAAATGCCTTTATAATCCCATTATTGAATTTATTTTGAATTTTTTTTACATTTTTTGATTAAAACAGATTGTAATTGATTGTTTGCCTCGGGAAACATGGAGCGAAAGCCATCCATTGTCAAGAAAAGATCATTTATAGTCACTCATGCCTAGAAAAGCCTTATTACTCGATTTAAATGCCTTTATAATCCCATTATTGAATTTATTTTACATTCTTTTTACATTTTTTCATTAAAACAGATTGTAATTGATTGTTTGCCTCGGGAAACATGGAGCGAAAGCCATCCATTGTCAAGAAAAGATCATTTATAGTCACTCATGCCTAGAAAAGCCTTATTACTTGGTTTAAATGCCTTTATAATCCCATTATTGAATTTATTTTGAATTTTTTTTACATTTTTTGATTAAAACATATTGTAATTGATTGTTTGCCTTGGGAAACATGAGCAAAACCCATCCATTATGAAGAATAGATCATTTATAGTCACTTATGCCTAGAAAAGCCTTATTACTCAGTTTAAATGCTTTTATAATCCCATTATTGAATTTATTTTGAATTGTTTTTACATTTTTTGATTAAAACAGATTGTAATTGATTGTTTGCCTCGGGAAACATGGACCGAAAGCCATCCATTGTCAAGAAAAGATCATTTATAGTCACTCATGCCTAGAAAAGCCTTATTACTTGGTTTAAATGCCATTATAATCCCATTATTGAATTTATTTTGAATTTTTTTTACATTTTTTGATTAAAACATATTGTAATTGATTGTTTGCCTTGGGAAACATGAGCAAAACCCATCCATTATGAAGAATAGATCATTTATAGTCACTTATGCCTAGAAAAGCCTTATTACTCGGTTTAAATGCTTTTATAATCCCATTATTGAATTTATTTTGAATTCTTTTTACATTTTTTCATTAAAATAGATTGTAATTGATTGTTTCCCTCGGGAAACTTGGAGCGAAAGCCCTCCATTATCAAGAAAAGATCATTTATAGTCACTCATGTTGAGAAAAGCCTTATTACTCGGTTTAAATGCTTTTATAATCCCATTATTGAATTTATTTTGAATTGTTATTACATTTTTTGATTAAAACAGATTGTAATTGATTGTTTGCCTCAGGAAACATGGAGCGAAAGCCATCCATTGTCAAGAAAAGTTCATTTATAGTCACTCATGCCTAGAAAAGCCTTATTACTCGGTTTAAATGCCTTTATAATCCCATTATTGAATTTATTTTGAATTTTTTTTACATTTTTTGATTAAAACATATTGTAATTGATTGTTTGCCTTGGGAAACATGGAGCAAAACCCATCCATTGTCAAGAATAGATCATTTATAGTCACTCATGCCTAGAAAAGCCTTAATACTCGCTTTAAATGCTTTTATAATCCCATAATTGAATTTAATTTGAATCTTTTTACATTTTTTGATTAAAACAGATTCTAATTGATTGTTTGCCTCAGGAAACGTGGACTGAAAGCCATCCATTGTGAAGAAAAGATCATTTATAGTCACTCATGCCTAGAAAAGCCTTATTACTCGGTTTAAATGCCTTTATAATCCCATTATTGAATTTATTTTGAATTTTTTTTACATTTTTTGATTAAAACATATTGTAATTGATTGTTTGCCTCGGGAAACTTTGAGCGAAAGCCCTCCATTGTCAAGAAAAGATCATTTATAGTCACTCATGCTGAGAAAAGCTTTATTACTCGGTTTAAATGCTTTTATAATCCCATTATTGAATTTATTTTGAATTGTTATTACATTTTTTGTTTAAAACAGATTGTAATTGATTGTTTGCCTCAGGAAACATGGAGCGAAAGCCATCCATTGTCAAGAAAAGTTCATTTATAGTCACTCATGCCTAGAAAAGCCTTATTACTCGGTTTAAATGCCTTTATAATCCCATTATTGAATTTATTTTGAATTTTTTTTACATTTTTTGATTAAAACATATTGTAATTGATTGTTTGCCTCGGGAAACATGGAGCAAAACCCATCCATTGTCAAGCATAGATCATTTATAGTCACTCATGCCTAGAAAAGCCTTAATACTCGCTTTAAATGCTTTTATAATCCCATAATTGAATTTAATTTGAATCTTTTTACATTTTTTGATTAAAACAGATTCTAATTGATTGTTTGCCTCAGGAAACGTGGACTGAAAGCCATCCATTGTGAAGAAAAGATCATTTATAGTCACTCATGCCTAGAAAAGCCTTATTACTCGGTTTAAATGCCTTTATAATCCCATTATTGAATTTATTTTGAATTTTTTTTACATTTTTTGATTAAAACATATTGTAATTGATTGTTTGCCTCGGGAAACTTTGAGCGAAAGCCCTCCATTGTCAAGAAAAGATCATTTATAGTCACTCATGCTGAGAAAAGCCTTATTACTCGGTTTAAATGCTTTTATAATCCCATTATTGAATTTATTTTGAATTATTTTTACATTTTTTGATTAAAACAGATTGTAATTGATTGTTTGCCTCAGGAAACATGGAGCGAAAGCCATCCATTGTCAAGAAAAGTTCATTTATAGTCACTCATGCCTAGAAAAGCCTTATTACTCGGTTTAAATGCCTTTATAATCCCATTATTGAATTTATTTTGAATTGTTTTTACATTTTTTGAATAAAACATATTGTAATTGATTGTTTGCCTCGGGAAACATGGAGCAAAACCCATCCATTGTCAAGAATAGATCATTTATAGTCACTCATGCCTAGAAAAGCCTCAATACTCGCTTTAAATGCTTTTATAATCCCATAATTGAATTTAATTTGAATCTTTTTACATTTTTTGATTAAAACAGATTCTAATTGATTGTTTGCCTCGGGAAACGTGGACTGAAAGCCATCCATTGTGAAGAAAAGATCATTTATAGTCACTCATGCCTAGAAAAGCCTTATTACTCGGTTTAAATGCCTTTATAATCCCATTATTGAATTTATTTTGAATTTTTTTTACATTTTTTGATTAAAACATATTGTAATTGATTGTTTGCCTCGGGAAACTTGGAGCGAAAGCCCTCCATTGTCAAGAAAAGATCATTTATAGTCACTCATGCTGAGAAAAGCCTTATTACTCGGTTTAAATGCTTTTATAATCCCATTATTGAATTTATTTTGAATTGTTTTTACATTTTTTGATTAAAACAGATTGTAATTGATTGTTTGCCTTAGGAAACATGGAGCGAAAGCCATCCATTGTCAAGAAAAGTTCATTTATAGTCACTCATGCCTAGAAAAGCCTTATTACTCGGTTTAAATGCCTTTATAATCCCATTATTGATGTTATTTTGAATTGTTTTTATATTTTTTGATTAAAACAGATTGTAATTGATTGTTTGCCTTGGGAAACATGGAGCGAAAGCCATCCATCGTCAAGAAAAGTTCATTTATAGTCACTCATGCCTAGAAAAGCCTTAATACTCGCTTTAAATGCTTTTATAATCCCATAATTGAATTTAATTTGAATCTTTTTACATTTTTTTATTAAAACAGATTCTAATTGATTGTTTGCCTCGGGAAAGGTGGACTGAAAGCCATCCATTGTGAAGAAAAGATCATTTATAGTCACTCATGCCTAGAAAAGCCTTATTACTCGGTTTAAATGCCTTTATAATCCCATTATTGAATTTATTTTGAATTGTTTTTACATTTTTTGATTAAAACATATTGTAATTGATTGTTTGCCTCAGGAAACATGGAGCGAAAGCCATCCATTGTCAAGAAAAGTTCATTTGTAGTCACTCATGCCTAGAAAAGCCTTATTACTCGGTTTAAATGCCTTTATAATCCCATTATTGATTTTATTTTGAATTTTTTTTATATTTTTTGATTAAAACAGATTGTAATTGATTGTTTGCCTTGGGAAACATAGAGCGAAAGCCATCCATCGTCAAGAAAAGTTCATTTATAGTCACTCATGCCTAGAAAAGCCTTAATACTCGCTTTAAATGCTTTTATAATCCCATAATTGAATTTAATTTGAATCTTTTTACATTTTTTGATTAAAACAGATTCTAATTGATTGTTTGCCTCGGGAAACGTGGAGTGAAAGCCATCCATTGTCAAGAAAAGATCATTTATAGTCACTCATGCCTAGAAAAGCCATATTACTCGGTTTAAATGCCTTTATAATCCCATTATTGAATTTATTTTGAATTTTTTTTACATTTTTTGATTAAAACATATTGTAATTGATTGTTTGCCTTGGGAAACATGAGCAAAAGCCATCCATTGTCAAGAATAGATCATTTATAGTCACTTATGCCTAGAAAAGCCTTATTACTCGGTTTAAATGCTTTTATAATCCCATTATTGAATTTATTTTGAATTCTTTTTACATTTTTTCATTCAAATAGATTGTAATTGATTGGTTGCCGCGGGAAACATGGAGCGAAAGCCTTCCATTGTCAAGAAAAGATCATTTATAGTCACTCATGCCTAGAAAAGCCTTATTACTTAGTTTAAATGCCTTTATAATTCCATTATTTAATTTATTTTGAATTGTTTTTACATTTTTTGATTAAAACAGATTGTAATTGATTGTTTGCCTCGGGAAATATGGAGCGAAAGCCATCCATTGTCAAGAAAAGATCATTTATAGTCACTCATGCCTAGAAAAGCCTTATTACTCGGTTTAAATGCCTTTATAATCCCATTATTGAATTTATTTTGAATTCTTTTTACATTTTTTGATTAAAACAGATTGTAATTGATTGTTTGCCTCGGGAAATATGGAACGAAAAACGAAAGCCATCCACCGTCAAGAAAAGTTCATTTATAGTCACTCATGCCTAGAAAAGCCTTAATACTCGTTTTAAATGCTTTTATAATCCCATAATTGAACTTAATTTGAATCTTTTTACATTTTTTGATTAAAACAGATTCTAATTGATTGTTTGCCTCGGGAAATGTGGACTGAAAGCCATCCATTGTCAAGAAAAAATCATTTATAGTCACTCATGCCTAGAAAAGCCTTATTACTCGGTTTAAATGCCTTTATAATCCCATTATTGAATTTGTTTTGAATTGTTTTTACATTTTTTGTTTAAAACAGATTGTAATTGATTGTTTACCTCGGGAAACATGGAGCGAAAGCCATCCATAGTCAAGAAAAGATCATTTATAGTCACTTATGCCTAGCAAAGCCTTATTACTCGGTTTAAATGCCTTTATAATCCCATTATTGAATTTATTTTGAATTCTTTTTACATTTTTTCATTAAAACAGATTCTAATTGATTGTTTGCCTCGGGAAACTTAGAGCGAAAGCCCTCCATTGTCAAGAAAAGATCATTTATAGTCACTCATGCTGAGAAAAGCCTTATTACTCGGTTTAAATGCTTTTATAATCCCATTATTGAATTTATTTTGAATTGTTTTTACATTTTTTGATTAAAACAGATTGTAATTGATTGTTTGCCTCAGGAAACATGGAGCGAAAGCCATCCATTGTCAAGAAAAGTTCATTTATAGTCACTCATGCCTAGAAAAGCCTTATTACTCGGTTTAAATGCCTTTATAATCCCATTATTGAATTTATTTTGAATTTTTTTTACATTTTTTGATTAAAACATATTGTAATTGATTGTTTGCCTCAGGAAACATGGAGCAAAACCCATCCATTGTCAAGAATAGATCATTTATAGTCACTCATGCCTAGAAAAGCCTCAATACTCGCTTTAAATGCTTTTATAATCCCATAATTGAATTTAATTTGAATCTTTTTACATTTTTTGATTAAAACAGATTGTAATTGATTGTTTGCCTCGGGAAACGTGGACTGAAAGCCATCCATTGTGAAGAAAAGATCATTTATAGTCACTCATGCCTAGAAAAGCCTTATTACTCGGTTTAAATGCCTTTATAATCCCATTATTGAATTTATTTTGAATTTTTTTTACATTTTTTGATTAAAACATATTGTAATTGATTGTTTGCCTCGGGAAACTTGGAGCGAAAGCCCTCCATTGTCAAGAAAAGATCATTTATAGTCACTCATGCTGAGAAAAGCCTTATTACTGGGTTTAAATGCTTTTATAATCCCATTATTGAATTTATTTTGAATTGTTTTTACATTTTTTGATTAAAACAGATTGTAATTGATTGTTTGCCTTAGGAAACATGGAGCGAAAGCCATCCATTGTCAAGAAAAGTTCATTTATAGTCACTCATGCCTAGAAAAGCCTTATTACTCGGTTTAAATGCCTTTATAATCCCATTATTGATGTTATTTTGAATTGTTTTTATATTTTTTGATTAAAACAGATTGTAATTGATTGTTTGCCTTGGGAAACATGGAGCGAAAGCCATCCATCGTCAAGAAAAGTTCATTTATAGTCACTCATGCCTAGAAAAGCCTTAATACTCGCTTTAAATGCTTTTATAATCCCATAATTGAATTTAATTTGAATCTTTTTACATTTTTTTATTAAAACAGATTCTAATTGATTGTTTGCCTCGGGAAAGGTGGACTGAAAGCCATCCATTGTGAAGAAAAGATCATTTATAGTCACTCATGCCTAGAAAAGCCTTATTACTCGGTTTAAATGCCTTTATAATCCCATTATTGAATTTATTTTGAATTGTTTTTACATTTTTTGATTAAAACATATTGTAATTGATTGTTTGCCTCAGGAAACATGGAGCGAAAGCCATCCATTGTCAAGAAAAGTTCATTTGTAGTCACTCATGCCTAGAAAAGCCTTATTACTCGGTTTAAATGCCTTTATAATCCCATTATTGATTTTATTTTGAAATTTTTTTATATTTTTTGATTAAAACAGATTGTAATTGATTGTTTGCCTTGGGAAACATGGAGCGAAAGCCATCCATCGTCAAGAAAAGTTCATTTATAGTCACTCATGCCTAGAAAAGCCTTAATACTCGCTTTAAATGCTTTTATAATCCCATAATTGAATTTAATTTGAATCTTTTTACATTTTTTGATTAAAACAGATTCTAATTGATTGTTTGCCTCGGGAAACGTGGAGTGAAAGCCATCCATTGTCAAGAAAAGATCATTTATAGTCACTCATGCCTAGAAAAGCCATATTACTCGGTTTAAATGCCTTTATAATCCCATTATTGAATTTATTTTGAATTTTTTTTACATTTTTTGATTAAAACATATTGTAATTGATTGTTTGCCTTGGGAAACATGAGCAAAAGCCATCCATTGTCAAGAATAGATCATTTATAGTCACTTATGCCTAGAAAAGCCTTATTACTCGGTTTAAATGCTTTTATAATCCCATTATTGAATTTATTTTGAATTCTTTTTACATTTTTTCATTCAAATAGATTGTAATTGATTGGTTGCCGCGGGAAACATGGAGTGAAAGCCTTCCATTGTCAAGAAAAGATCATTTATAGTCACTCATGCCTAGAAAAGCCTTATTACTTAGTTTAAATGCCTTTATAATTCCATTATTTAATTTATTTTGAATTGTTTTTACTTTTTTGATTAAAACAGATTGTAATTGATTGTTTGCCTCGGGAAATATGGAGCGAAAGCCATCCATTGTCAAGAAAAGATCATTTATAGTCACTCATGCCTAGAAAAGCCTTATTACTCGGTTTAAATGCCTTTATAATCCCATTATTGAATTTATTTTGAATTCTTTTTACATTTTTTGATTAAAACAGATTGTAATTGATTGTTTGCCTCGGGAAATATGGAACGAAAAACGAAAGCCATCCACCGTCAAGAAAAGTTCATTTATAGTCACTCATGCCTAGAAAAGCCTTAATACTCGTTTTAAATGCTTTTATAATCCCATAATTGAACTTAATTTGAATCTTTTTACATTTTTTGATTAAAACAGATTCTAATTGATTGTTTGCCTCGGGAAATGTGGACTGAAAGCCATCCATTGTCAAGAAAAAATCATTTATAGTCACTCATGCCTAGAAAAGCCTTATTACTCGGTTTAAATGCCTTTATAATCCCATTATTGAATTTGTTTTGAATTGTTTTTACATTTTTTGTTTAAAACAGATTGTAATTGATTGTTTACCTCGGGAAACATGGAGCGAAAGCCATCCATAGTCAAGAAAAGATCATTTATAGTCACTTATGCCTAGCAAAGCCTTATTACTCGGTTTAAATGCCTTTATAATCCCATTATTGAATTTATTTTGAATTCTTTTTACATTTTTTCATTAAAACAGATTCTAATTGATTGTTTGCCTCGGGAAACTTAGAGCGAAAGCCCTCCATTGTCAAGAAAAGATCATTTATAGTCACTCATGCTGAGAAAAGCCTTATTACTCGGTTTAAATGCTTTTATAATCCCATTATTGAATTTATTTTGAATTGTTTTTACATTTTTTGATTAAAACAGATTGTAATTGATTGTTTGCCTCAGGAAACATGGAGCGAAAGCCATCCATTGTCAAGAAAAGTTCATTTATAGTCACTCATGCCTAGAAAAGCCTTATTACTCGGTTTAAATGCCTTTATAATCCCATTATTGAATTTATTTTGAATTTTTTTTACATTTTTTGATTAAAACATATTGTAATTGATTGTTTGCCTCAGGAAACATGGAGCAAAACCCATCCATTGTCAAGAATAGATCATTTATAGTCACTCATGCCTAGAAAAGCCTCAATACTCGCTTTAAATGCTTTTATAATCCCATAATTGAATTTAATTTGAATCTTTTTACATTTTTTGATTAAAACAGATTGTAATTGATTGTTTGCCTCGGGAAACGTGGACTGAAAGCCATCCATTGTGAAGAAAAGATCATTTATAGTCACTCATGCCTAGAAAAGCCTTATTACTCGGTTTAAATGCCTTTATAATCCCATTATTGAATTTATTTTGAATTTTTTTTACATTTTTTGATTAAAACATATTGTAATTGATTGTTTGCCTCGGGAAACTTGGAGCGAAAGCCCTCCATTGTCAAGAAAAGATCATTTATAGTCACTCATGCTGAGAAAAGCCTTATTACTGGGTTTAAATGCTTTTATAATCCCATTATTGAATTTATTTTGAATTGTTTTTACATTTTTTGATTAAAACAGATTGTAATTGATTGTTTGCCTCAGGAAACATGGAGCGAAAGCCATCCATTGTCAAGAAAAGTTCATTTATAGTCACTCATGCCTAGAAAAGCCTTATTACTCGGTTTAAATGCCTTTATAATCCCATTATTGATGTTATTTTGAATTGTTTTTATATTTTTTGATTAAAACAGATTGTAATTGATTGTTTGCCTTGGGAAACATGGAGCGAAAGCCATCCATCGTCAAGAAAAGTTCATTTATAGTCACTCATGCCTAGAAAAGCCTTAATACTCGTTTTAAATGCTTTTATAATCCCATAATTGAATTTAATTTGAATCTTTTTACATTTTTTGATTAAAACAGATTCTAATTGATTGTTTGCCTCGGGAAACGTGGAGTGAAAGCCATCCATTGTCAAGAAAAGATCATTTATAGTCACTCATGCCTAGAAAAGCCATATTACTCGGTTTAAATGCCTTTATAATCCCATTATTGAATTTATTTTGAATTTTTTTTACATTTTTTGATTAAAACATATTGTAATTGATTGTTTGCCTTGGGAAACATGAGCAAAAGCCATCCATTGTCAAGAATAGATCATTTATAGTCACTTATGCCTAGAAAAGCCTTATTACTCGGTTTAAATGCTTTTATAGTCCCATTATTGAATTTATTTTGAATTCTTTTTACATTTTTTCATTAAAATAGATTGTAATTGATTGTTTGCCTCGAAAAACATAGAGCGAAAGCCTTCCATTGTCAAGAAAAGATCATTTATAGTCACTCATGCCTAGAAAAGCCTTATTACTTAGTTTAAATGCCTTTATAATCCCATTATTTAATTTATTTTGAATTGTTTTTACATTTTTTGATTAAAACAGATTGTAATTGATTGTTTGCCTCGGGAAATATGGAGCGAAAGCCATCCATTGTCAAGAAAAGATCATTTATAGTCACTCATGCCTAGAAAAGCCTTATTACTCGATTTAAATGCCTTTATAATCCCATTATTGAATTTATTTTGAATTCTTTTTACATTTTTTGATTAAAACATATTGTAATTGATTGTTTGCCTCGGGAAACTTGGAGTGAAAGCCCTCCATTGTCAAGAAAAGATCATTTATAGTCACTCATGCTGAGAAAAGTCTTATTACTCGGTTTAAATGCTTTTATAATCCCATTATTGAATTTATTTTGAATTGTTTTTACATTTTTTGATTAAAACAGATTGTAATTGATTGTTTGCCTCAGGAAACATGGAGCGAAAGCCATCCATTGTCAAGAAAAGTTCATTTATAGTCACTCATGCCTAGAAAAGCCTTATTACTCGGTTTAAATGCCTTTATAATCCCATTATTGATGTTATTTTGAATTGTTTTTATATTTTTTGATTAAAACAGATTGTAATTGATTGTTTGCCTTGGGAAACATGGAGCGAAAGCCATCCATCGTCAAGAAAAGTTCATTTATAGTCACTCATGCCTAGAAAAGCCTTAATACTCGCTTTAAATGCTTTTATAATCCCATAATTGAATTTAATTTGAATCTTTTTACATTTTTTTATTAAAACAGATTCTAATTGATTGTTTGCCTCGGGAAAGGTGGACTGAAAGCCATCCATTGTGAAGAAAAGATCATTTATAGTCACTCATGCCTAGAAAAGCCTTATTACTCGGTTTAAATGCCTTTATAATCCCATTATTGAATTTATTTTGAATTGTTTTTACATTTTTTGATTAAAACATATTGTAATTGATTGTTTGCCTCAGGAAACATGGAGCGAAAGCCATCCATTGTCAAGAAAAGTTCATTTGTAGTCACTCATGCCTAGAAAAGCCTTATTACTCGGTTTAAATGCCTTTATAATCCCATTATTGATTTTATTTTGAATTTTTTTTATATTTTTTGATTAAAACAGATTGTAATTGATTGTTTGCCTTGGGAAACATGGAGCGAAAGCCATCCATCGTCAAGAAAAGTTCATTTATAGTCACTCATGCCTAGAAAAGCCTTAATACTCGCTTTAAATGCTTTTATAATCCCATAATTGAATTTAATTTGAATCTTTTTACATTTTTTGATTAAAACAGATTCTAATTGAGTGTTTGCCTCGGGAAACGTGGAGTGAAAGCCATCCATTGTCAAGAAAAGATCATTTATAGTCACTCATGCCTAGAAAAGCCATATTACTCGGTTTAAATGCCTTTATAATCCCATTATTGAATTTATTTTGAATTTTTTTTACATTTTTTGATTAAAACATATTGTAATTGATTGTTTGCCTTGGGAAACATGAGCAAAAGCCATCCATTGTCAAGAATAGATCATTTATAGTCACTTATGCCTAGAAAAGCCTTATTACTCGGTTTAAATGCTTTTATAATCCCATTATTGAATTTATTTTGAATTCTTTTTACATTTTTTCATTCAAATAGATTGTAATTGATTGTTTGCCTCGGGAAACATGGAGCGAAAGCCTTCCATTGTCAAGAAAAGATCATTTATAGTCACTCATGCCTAGAAAAGCCTTATTACTTAGTTTAAATGCCTTTATAATCCCATTATTTAATTTATTTTGAATTGTTTTTACATTTTTTGATTAAAACAGATTGTAATTGATTGTTTGCCTCCGGAAATATGGAGCGAAAGCCATCCATTGTCAAGAAAAGATCATTTATAGTCACTCATGCCTAGAAAAGCCTTATTACTCGGTTTAAATGCCTTTATAATCCCATTATTGAATTTATTTTGAATTCTTTTTACATTTTTTGATTAAAACAGATTGTAATTGATTGTTTGCCTCGGGAAATATGGAACGAAAAACGAAAGCCATCCACCGTCAAGAAAAGTTCATTTATAGTCACTCATGCCTAGAAAAGCCTTAATACTCGTTTTAAATTCTTTTATAATCCCATAATTGAACTTAATTTGAATCTTTTTACATTTTTTGATTAAAACAGATTCTAATTGATTGTTTGCCTCGGGAAATGTGGACTGAAAGCCATCCATTGTCAAGAAAAGATCATTTATAGTCACTCATGCCTAGAAAAGCCTTATTACTCGGTTTAAATGCCTTTATAATCCCATTATTGAATTTATTTTGAATTCTTTTTACATTTTTTGATTAAAACAGATTGTAATTGATTGTTTGCCTCCGGAAATATGGAGCGAAAGCCATCCATTGTCAAGAAAAGATCATTTATAGTCACTCATGCCTAGAAAAGCCTTATTACTCGGTTTAAATGCCTTTATAATCCCATTATTGAATTTGTTTTGAATTGTTTTTACATTTTTTGATTAAAACAGATTGTAATTGCTTGTTTACCTCGGGAAACATGGAGCGAAAGCCATCCATAGTCAAGAAAAGATCATTTATAGTCACTTATGCCTAGCAAAGCCTTATTACTCGGTTTAAATGCCTTCATAATCCCATTATTGATGTTATTTTGAATTGTTTTTATATTTTTTGATTAAAACAGATTGTAATTGATTGTTTGCCTTCGGAAACATGGAGCGAAAGCCATCCATCGTCAAGAAAAGTTCATTTATAGTCACTCATTCCTAGAAAAGCCTTAATACTCGCTTTAAATGCTTTTATAATCCCATAATTGAATTTAATTTGAATCTTTTTACATTTTTTGATTAAAACAGATTCTAAATGAGTGTTTGCCTCGGGAAACGTGGACTGAAAGCCATCCATTGTCAAGAAAATATCATTTATAGTCACTCATGCCTAGAAAAGCCTTATTACTCGGTTTAAATGCCTTTATAATCCCATTATTGAATTTATTTTGAATTGTTTTTACATTTTTTGATTAAAACATATTGTAATTGATTGTTTGCCTCAGGAAACATGGAGCGAAAGCCATCCATTGTCAAGAAAAGTTCATTTGTAGTCACTCATGCCTAGAAAAGCCTTATTACTCGGTTTAAATGCCTTTATAATCCCATTATTGATTTTATTTTGAATTCTTTTTACATTTTTTGATTAAAACAGATTGTAATTGATTGTTTGCCTTGGGAAACATGGAGCGAAAGCCATCCATCGTCAAGAAAAGTTCATTTATAGTCACTCATGCCTAGAAAAGCCTTAATACTCGCTTTAAATGCTTTTATAATCCCATAATTGAATTTAATTTGAATCTTTTTACATTTTTTGATTAAAACAGATTCTAATTGAGTGTTTGCCTCGGGAAACGTGGACTGAAAGCCATCCATTGTGAAGAAAAGATCATTTATAGTCACTCATGCCTAGAAAAGCCTTATTACTCGGTTTAAATGCCTTTATAATCCCATTATTGAATTTATTTTGAATTTTTTTTACATTTTTTGATTAAAACATATTGTAATTGATTGTTTGCCTCGGGAAACTTGGAGCGAAAGCCCTCCATTGTCAAGAAAAGATCATTTATAGTCACTCATGCTGAGAAAAGCCTTATTACTCGGTTTAAATGCTTTTATAATCCCATTATTGAATTTATTTTGAATTGTTTTAACATTTTTTGATTAAAACAGACTGTAATTGATTGTTTGCCTCAGGAAACATGGAGCGAAAGCCATCCATTGTCAAGAAAAGTTCATTTATAGTCACTCATGCCTAGAAAAGCCTTATTACTCGGTTTAAATGCCTTTATAATCCCATTATTGATTTTATTTTGAATTGTTTTTATATTTTTTGATTAAAACAGATTGTAATTGATTGTTTGCCTTGGGAAACATGGAGCGAAAGCCATCCATCGTCAAGAAAAGTTCATTTATAGTCACTCATGCCTAGAAAAGCCTTAATACTCGCTTTAAATGCTTTTATAATCCCCTAATTGAATTTAATTTGAATCTTTTTACATTTTTTTATTAAAACAGATTCTAATTGATTGTTTGCCTCGGGAAAGGTGGACTGAAAGCCATCCATTGTCAAGAAAATATCATTTATAGTCACTCATGCCTAGAAAAGCCTTACTACTCGGTTTAAATGCCTTTATAATCCCATTATTGAATTTATTTTGAATTGTTTTTACATTTTTTGATTAAAACATATTGTAATTGATTGTTTGCCTCAGGAAACATGGAGCGAAAGCCATCCATTGTCAAGAAAAGTTCATTTGTAGTCACTCATGCCTAGAAAAGCCTTATTACTCGGTTTAAATGCCTTTATAATCCCATTATTGATTTTATTTTGAATTTTTTTTATATTTTTTGATTAAAACAGATTGTAATTGATTGTTTGCCTTGGGAAACATGGAGCGAAAGCCATCCATCGTCAAGAAAAGTTCATTTATAGTCACTCATGCCTAGAAAAGCCTTAATACTCGCTTTAAATGCTTTTATAATCCCATAATTTAATTTAATTTGAATCTTTTTACATTTTTTGATTAAAACAGATTCTAATTGAGTGTTTGCCTCGGGAAACGTGGAGTGAAAGCCATCCATTGTCAAGAAAAGATCATTTATAGTCACTCATGCCTAGAAAAGCCATATTACTCGGTTTAAATGCCTTTATAATCCCATTATTGAATTTATTTTGAATTTTTTTTACATTTTTTGATTAAAACATATTGTAATTGATTGTTTGCCTTGGGAAACATGAGCAAAAGCCATCCATTGTCAAGAATAGATCATTTATAGTCACTTATGCCTAGAAAAGCCTTATTACTCGGTTTAAATGCTTTTATAATCCCATTATTGAATTTATTTTGAATTCTTTTTACATTTTTTCATTCAAATAGATTGTAATTGATTGTTTGCCTCGGGAAACATGGAGCGAAAGCCTTCCATTGTCAAGAAAAGATCATTTATAGTCACTAATGCCTAGAAAAGCCTTATTACTTAGTTTAAATGCCTTTATAATCCCATTATTTAATTTATTTTGAATTGTTTTTACATTTTTTGATTAAAACAGATTGTAATTGATTGTTTGCCTTGGGAAACATGGAGCGAAAGCCATCCATCGTCAAGAAAAGTTCATTTATAGTCACTCATTCCTAGAAAAGCCTTAATACTCGCTTTAAATGCTTTTATAATCCCATAATTGAATTTAATTTGAATCTTTTTACATTTTTTGATTAAAACAGATTCTAATTGATTGTTTGCCTCGGGAAAGGTGGACTGAAAGCCATCCATTGTCAAGAAAATATCATTTATAGTCACTCATGCCTAGAAAAGCCTTATTACTCGGTTTAAATGCCTTTATAATCCCATTATTGAATTTATTTTGAATTTTTTTTACATTTTTTGATTAAAACATATTGTAATTGATTGTTTGCCTCGGGAAACTTGGAGCGAAAGCCCTCCATTGTCAAGAAAAGATCATTTATAGTCACTCATGCTGAGAAAAGCCTTATTACTCGGTTTAAATGCTTTTATAATCCCATTATTGAATTTATTTTGAATTGTTTTTACATTTTTTGATTAAAACAGATTGTAATTGATTGTTTGCCTCAGGAAACATGGAGCGAAAGCCATCCATTGTCAAGAAAAGTTCATTTATAGTCACTCATGCCTAGAAAAGCCTTATTACTCGGTTTAAATGCCTTTATAATCCCATTATTGATGTTATTTTGAATTGTTTTTATATTTTTTGATTAAAACAGATTGTAATTGATTGTTTGCCTTGGGAAACATGGAGCGAAAGCCATCCATCGTCAAGAAAAGTTCATTTATAGTCACTCATGCCTAGAAAAGCCTTAATACTCGCTTTAAATGCTTTTATAATCCCATAATTGAATTTAATTTGAATCTTTTTACATTTTTTGATTAAAACAGATTCTAATTGAGTGTTTGCCTCGGGAAACGTGGAGTGAAAGCCATCCATTGTCAAGAAAAGATCATTTATAGTCACTCATACCTAGAAAAGCCATATTACTCGGTTTAAATGCCTTTATAATCCCATTATTGAATTTATTTTGAATTTTTTTTACATTTTTTGATTAAAACATATTGTAATTGATTGTTTGCCTTGGGAAACATGAGCAAAAGCCATCCATTGTCAAGAATAGATCATTTATAGTCACTTATGCCTAGAAAAGCCTTATTACTCGGTTTAAATGCTTTTATAATCCCATTATTGAATTTATTTTGAATTCTTTTTACATTTTTTCATTCAAATAGATTGTAATTGATTGTTTGCCTCGGGAAACATGGAGCGAAAGCCTTCCATTGTCAAGAAAAGATCATTTATAGTCACTCATGCCTAGAAAAGCCTTATTACTTAGTTTAAATGCATTTATAATCCCATTATTTAATTTATTTTGAATTGTTTTTACATTTTTTGATTAAAACAGATTGTAATTGATTATTTGCCTCCGGAAATATGGAGCGAAAGCCATCCATTGTCAAGAAAAGATCATTTATAGTCACTCATGCCTAGAAAAGCCTTATTACTCGGTTTAAATGCCTTTATAATCCCATTATTGAATTTATTTTGAATTCTTTTTACATTTTTTGATTAAAACAGATTGTAATTGATTGTTTGCCTCGGGAAATATGGAACGAAAAACGAAAGCATTCCACCGTCAAGAAAAGTTCATTTATAGTCACTCATGCCTAGAAAAGCCTTAATACTCGTTTTAAATGCTTTTATAATCCCATAATTGAACTTAATTTGAATCTTTTTACATTTTTTGATTAAAACAGATTCTAATTGATTGTTTGCCTCGGGAAATGTGGACTGAAAGACATCCATTGTCAAGAAAAGATCATTTATAGTCAGTCATGCCTAGAAAAGCCTTATTACTCGGTTTAAATGCCTTTATAATCCCATTATTGAATTTGTTTTGAATTGTTTTTACATTTTTTGATTAAAACAGATTGTAATTGCTTGTTTACCTCGGGAAACATGGAGCGAAAGCCATCCATAGTCAAGAAAAGATCATTTATAGTCACTTATGCCTAGCAAAGCCTTATTACTCGGTTTAAATGCCTTCATAATCCCATTATTGATGTTATTTTGAAATGTTTTTATATTTTTTGATTAAAACAGATTGTAATTGATTGTTTGCCTTGGGAAACATGGAGCGAAAGCCATCCATCGTCAAGAAAAGTTCATTTATAGTCACTCATTCCTAGAAAAGCCTTAATACTCGCTTTAAATGCTTTTATAATCCCATAATTGAATTTAATTTAAATCTTTTTACATTTTTTTATTAAAACAGATTCTAATTGATTGTTTGCCTCGGGAAAGGTGGACTGAAAGCCATCCATTGTCAAGAAAATATCATTTATAGTCACTCATGCCTAGAAAAGCCTTATTACTCGGTTTAAATGCCTTTATAATCCCATTATTGAATTTATTTTGAATTGTTTTTACATTTTTTGATTAAAACATATTGTAATTGATTGTTTGCCTCAGCAAACATGGAGCGAAAGCCATCCATTGTCAAGAAAAGTTCATTTGTAGTCACTCATGCCTAGAAAAGCCTTATTACTCGGTTTAAATGCCTTTATAATCCCATTATTGATTTTATTTTGAATTTTTTTTATATTTTTTGATTAAAACAGATTGTAATTGATTGTTTGCCTTGGGAAACATGGAGCGAAAGCCATCCATCGTCAAGAAAAGTTCATTTATAGTCACTCATGCCTAGAAAAGCCTTAATACTCGCTTTAAATGCTTTTATAATCCCATAATTGAATTTAATTTGAATCTTTTTACATTTTTTGATTAAAACAGATTCTAATTGAGTGTTTGCCTCGGGAAACGTGGACTGAAAGCCATCCATTGTGAAGAAAAGATCATTTATAGTCACTCATGCCTAGAAAAGCCTTATTACTCGGTTTAAATGCCTTTATAATCCCATTATTGAATTTATTTTGAATTTTTTTTACATTTTTTGATTAAAACATATTGTAATTGATTGTTTGCCTCGGGAAACTTGGAGCGAAAGCCCTCCATTGTCAAGAAAAGATCATTTATAGTCACTCATGCTGAGAAAAGCCTTATTACTCGGTTTAAATGCTTTTATAATCCCATTATTGAATTTATTTTGAATTGTTTTTACATTTTTTGATTAAAACAGACTGTAATTGATTGTTTGCCTCAGGAAACATGGAGCGAAAGCCATCCATTGTCAAGAAAAGTTCATTTATAGTCACTCATGCCTAGAAAAGCCTTATTACTCGGTTTAAATGCCTTTATAATCCCATTATTGATTTTATTTTGAATTGTTTTTATATTTTTTGATTAAAACAGATTGTAATTGATTGTTTGCCTTGGGAAACATGGAGCGAAAGCCATCCATCGTCAAGAAAAGTTCATTTATAGTCACTCATGCCTAGAAAAGCCTTAATACTCGCTTTAAATGCTTTTATAATCCCCTAATTGAATTTAATTTGAATCTTTTTACATTTTTTTATTAAAACAGATTCTAATTGATTGTTTGCCTCGGGAAAGGTGGACTGAAAGCCATCCATTGTCAAGAAAATATCATTTATAGTCACTCATGCCTAGAAAAGCCTTACTACTCGGTTTAAATGCCTTTATAATCCCATTATTGAATTTATTTTGAATTGTTTTTACATTTTTTGATTAAAACATATTGTAATTGATTGTTTGCCTCAGGAAACATGGAGCGAAAGCCATCCATTGTCAAGAAAAGTTCATTTGTAGTCACTCATGCCTAGAAAAGCCTTATTACTCGGTTTAAATGCCTTTATAATCCCATTATTGATTTTATTTTGAATTTTTTTTATATTTTTTGATTAAAACAGATTGTAATTGATTGTTTGCCTTGGGAAACATGGAGCGAAAGCCATCCATCGTCAAGAAAAGTTCATTTATAGTCACTCATGCCTAGAAAAGCCTTAATACTCGCTTTAAATGCTTTTATAATCCCATAATTTAATTTAATTTGAATCTTTTTACATTTTTTGATTAAAACAGATTCTAATTGAGTGTTTGCCTCGGGAAACGTGGAGTGAAAGCCATCCATTGTCAAGAAAAGATCATTTATAGTCACTCATGCCTAGAAAAGCCATATTACTCGGTTTAAATGCCTTTATAATCCCATTATTGAATTTATTTTGAATTTTTTTTACATTTTTTGATTAAAACATATTGTAATTGATTGTTTGCCTTGGGAAACATGAGCAAAAGCCATCCATTGTCAAGAATAGATCATTTATAGTCACTTATGCCTAGAAAAGCCTTATTACTCGGTTTAAATGCTTTTATAATCCCATTATTGAATTTATTTTGAATTCTTTTTACATTTTTTCATTCAAATAGATTGTAATTGATTGTTTGCCTCGGGAAACATGGAGCGAAAGCCTTCCATTGTCAAGAAAAGATCATTTATAGTCACTCATGCCTAGAAAAGCCTTATTACTTAGTTTAAATGCCTTTATAATCCCATTATTTAATTTATTTTGAATTGTTTTTACATTTTTTGATTAAAACAGATTGTAATTGATTGTTTGCCTTGGGAAACATGGAGCGAAAGCCATCCATCGTCAAGAAAAGTTCATTTATAGTCACTCATTCCTAGAAAAGCCTTAATACTCGCTTTAAATGCTTTTATAATCCCATAATTGAATTTAATTTGAATCTTTTTACATTTTTTGATTAAAACAGATTCTAATTGATTGTTTGCCTCGGGAAAGGTGGACTGAAAGCCATCCATTGTCAAGAAAATATCATTTATAGTCACTCATGCCTAGAAAAGCCTTATTACTCGGTTTAAATGCCTTTATAATCCCATTATTGAATTTATTTTGAATTTTTTTTACATTTTTTGATTAAAACATATTGTAATTGATTGTTTGCCTCGGGAAACTTGGAGCGAAAGCCCTCCATTGTCAAGAAAAGATCATTTATAGTCACTCATGCTGAGAAAAGCCTTATTACTCGGTTTAAATGCTTTTATAATCCCATTATTGAATTTATTTTGAATTGTTTTTACATTTTTTGATTAAAACAGATTGTAATTGATTGTTTGCCTCAGGAAACATGGAGCGAAAGCCATCCATTGTCAAGAAAAGTTCATTTATAGTCACTCATGCCTAGAAAAGCCTTATTACTCGGTTTAAATGCCTTTATAATCCCATTATTGATGTTATTTTGAATTGTTTTTATATTTTTTGATTAAAACAGATTGTAATTGATTGTTTGCCTTGGGAAACATGGAGCGAAAGCCATCCATCGTCAAGAAAAGTTCATTTATAGTCACTCATGCCTAGAAAAGCCTTAATACTCGCTTTAAATGCTTTTATAATCCCCTAATTGAATTTAATTTGAATCTTTTTACATTTTTTTATTAAAACAGATTCTAATTGATTGTTTGCCTCGGGAAAGGTGGACTGAAAGCCATCCATTGTCAAGAAAATATCATTTATAGTCACTCATGCCTAGAAAAGCCTTATTACTCGGTTTAAATGCCTTTATAATCCCATTATTGAATTTATTTTGAATTGTTTTTACATTTTTTGATTAAAACATATTGTAATTGATTGTTTGCCTCAGGAAACATGGAGCGAAAGCCATCCATTGTCAAGAAAAGTTCATTTGTAGTCACTCATGCCTAGAAAAGCCTTATTACTCGGTTTAAATGCCTTTATAATCCCATTATTGATTTTATTTTGAATTTTTTTTATATTTTTTGATTAAAACAGATTGTAATTGATTGTTTGCCTTGGGAAACATGGAGCGAAAGCCATCCATCGTCAAGAAAAGTTCATTTATAATCACTCATGCCTAGAAAAGCCTTAATACTCGCTTTAAATGCTTTTATAATCCCATAATTTAATTTAATTTGAATCTTTTTACATTTTTTGATTAAAACAGATTCTAATTGAGTGTTTGCCTCGGGAAACGTGGAGTGAAAGCCATCCATTGTCAAGAAAAGATCATTTATAGTCACTCATGCCTAGAAAAGCCATATTACTCGGTTTAAATGCCTTTATAATCCCATTATTGAATTTATTTTGAATTTTTTTTACATTTTTTGATTAAAACATATTGTAATTGATTGTTTGCCTTGGGAAACATGAGCAAAAGCCATCCATTGTCAAGAATAGATCATTTATAGTCACTTATGCCTAGAAAAGCCTTATTACTCGGTTTAAATGCTTTTATAATCCCATTATTGAATTTATTTTGAATTCTTTTTACATTTTTTCATTCAAATAGATTGTAATTGATTGTTTGCCTCGGGAAACATAGAGCGAAAGCCTTCCATTGTCAAGAAAAGATCATTTATAGTCACTCATGCCTAGAAAAGCCTTATTACTTAGTTTAAATGCCTTTATAATCCCATTATTTAATTTATTTTGAATTGTTTTTACATTTTTTGATTAAAACAGATTGTAATTGATTGTTTGCCTCCGGAAATATGGAGCGAAAGCCATCCATTGTCAAGAAAAGATCATTTATAGTCACTCATGCCTAGAAAAGCCTTATTACTCGGTTTAAATGCCTTTATAATCCCATTATTGAATTTATTTTGAATTCTTTTTACATTTTTTGATTAAAACAGATTGTAATTGATTGTTTGCCTCGGGAAATATGGAACGAAAAACGAAAGCCATCCACCGTCAAGAAAAGTTCATTTATAGTCACTCATGCCTAGAAAAGCCTTAATACTCGTTTTAAATGCTTTTATAATCCCATAATTGAACTTAATTTGAATCTTTTTACATTTTTTGATTAAAACAGATTCTAATTGATTGTTTGCCTCGGGAAATGTGGACTGAAAGCCATCCATTGTCAAGAAAAGATCATTTATAGTCACTCATGCCTAGAAAAGCCTTATTACTCGGTTTAAATGCCTTTATAATCCCATTATTGAATTTGTTTTGAATTCTTTTTACATTTTTTGATTAAAACAGATTGTAATTGCTTGTTTACCTCGGGAAACATGGAGCGAAAGCCATCCATAGTCAAGAAAAGATCATTTATAGTCACTTATGCCTAGCAAAGCCTTATTACTCGGTTTAAATGCCTTCATAATCCCATTATTGATGTTATTTTGAATTGTTTTTATATTTTTTGATTAAAACAGATTGTAATTGATTGTTTGCCTTGGGAAACATGGAGCGAAAGCCATCCATCGTCAAGAAAAGTTCATTTATAGTCACTCATTCCTAGAAAAGCCTTAATACTCGCTTTAAATGCTTTTATAATCCCATAATTGAATTTAATTTGAATCTTTTTACATTTTTTGATTAAAACAGATTCTAAATGAGTGTTTGCCTCGGGAAACGTGGACTGAAAGCCATCCATTGTCAAGAAAATATCATTTATAGTCACTCATGCCTAGAAAAGCCTTATTACTCGGTTTAAATGCCTTTATAATCCCATTATTGAATTTATTTTGAATTGTTTTTACATTTTTTGATTAAAACATATTGTAATTGATTGTTTGCCTCAGGAAACATGGAGCGAAAGCCATCCATTGTCAAGAAAAGTTCATTTGTAGTCACTCATGCCTAGAAAAGCCTTATTACTCGGTTTAAATGCCTTTATAATCCCATTATTGATTTTATTTTGAATTTTTTTTATATTTTTTGATTAAAACAGATTGTAATTGATTGTTTGCCTTGGGAAACATGGAGCGAAAGCCATCCATCGTCAAGAAAAGTTCATTTATAGTCACTCATGCCTAGAAAAGCCTTAATACTCGCTTTAAATGCTTTTATAATCCCATAATTGAATTTAATTTGAATCTTTTTACATTTTTTGATTAAAACAGATTCTAATTGAGTGTTTGCCTCGGGAAACGTGGAGTGAAAGCCATCCATTGTCAAGAAAAGATCATTTATAGTCACTCATACCTAGAAAAGCCATATTACTCGGTTTAAATGCCTTTATAATCCCATTATTGAATTTATTTTGAATTTTTTTTACATTTTTTGATTAAAACATATTGTAATTGATTGTTTGCCTTGGGAAACATGAGCAAAAGCCATCCATTGTCAAGAATAGATCATTTATAGTCACTTATGCCTAGAAAAGCCTTATTACTCGGTTTAAATGCTTTTATAATCCCATTATTGAATTTATTTTGAATTCTTTTTACATTTTTTCATTCAAATAGATTGTAATTGATTGTTTGCCTCGGGAAACATGGAGCGAAAGCCTTCCATTGTCAAGAAAAGATCATTTATAGTCACTCATGCCTAGAAAAGCCTTATTACTTAGTTTAAATGCCTTTATAATCCCATTATTTAATTTATTTTGAATTGTTTTTACATTTTTTGATTAAAACAGATTGTAATTGATTATTTGCCTCCGGAAATATGGAGCGAAAGCCATCCATTGTCAAGAAAAGATCATTTATAGTCACTCATGCCTAGAAAAGCCTTATTACTCGGTTTAAATGCCTTTATAATCCCATTATTGAATTTATTTTGAATTCTTTTTACATTTTTTGATTAAAACAGATTGTAATTGATTGTTTGCCTCGGGAAATATGGAACGAAAAACGAAAGCCATCCACCGTCAAGAAAAGTTCATTTATAGTCACTCATGCCTAGAAAAGCCTTAATACTCGTTTTAAATGCTTTTATAATCCCATAATTGAACTTAATTTGAATCTTTTTACATTTTTTGATTAAAACAGATTCTAATTGATTGTTTGCCTCGGGAAATGTGGACTGAAAGCCATCCATTGTCAAGAAAAGATCATTTATAGTCACTCATGCCTAGAAAAGCCTTATTACTCGGTTTAAATGCCTTTATAATCCCATTATTGAATTTGTTTTGAATTGTTTTTACATTTTTTGATTAAAACAGATTGTAATTGCTTGTTTACCTCGGGAAACATGGAGCGAAAGCCATCCATAGTCAAGAAAAGATCATTTATAGTCACTTATGCCTAGCAAAGCCTTATTACTCGGTTTAAATGCCTTCATAATCCCATTATTGATGTTATTTTGAAATGTTTTTATATTTTTTGATTAAAACAGATTGTAATTGATTGTTTGCCTTGGGAAACATGGAGCGAAAGCCATCCATCGTCAAGAAAAGTTCATTTATAGTCACTCATTCCTAGAAAAGCCTTAATACTCGCTTTAAATGCTTTTATAATCCCATAATTGAATTTAATTTAAATCTTTTTACATTTTTTTATTAAAACAGATTCTAATTGATTGTTTGCCTCGGGAAAGGTGGACTGAAAGCCATCCATTGTCAAGAAAATATCATTTATAGTCACTCATGCCTAGAAAAGCCTTATTACTCGGTTTAAATGCCTTTATAATCCCATTATTGAATTTATTTTGAATTGTTTTTACATTTTTTGATTAAAACATATTGTAATTGATTGTTTGCCTCAGCAAACATGGAGCGAAAGCCATCCATTGTCAAGAAAAGTTCATTTGTAGTCACTCATGCCTAGAAAAGCCTTATTACTCGGTTTAAATGCCTTTATAATCCCATTATTGATTTTATTTTGAATTTTTTTTATATTTTTTGATTAAAACAGATTGTAATTGATTGTTTGCCTTGGGAAACATGGAGCGAAAGCCATCCATCGTCAAGAAAAGTTCATTTATAGTCACTCATGCCTAGAAAAGCCTTAATACTCGCTTTAAATGCTTTTATAATCCCATAATTGAATTTAATTTGAATCTTTTTACATTTTTTGATTAAAACAGATTCTAATTGAGTGTTTGCCTCGGGAAACGTGGACTGAAAGCCATCCATTGTGAAGAAAAGATCATTTATAGTCACTCATGCCTAGAAAAGCCTTATTACTCGGTTTAAATGCCTTTATAATCCCATTATTGAATTTATTTTGAATTTTTTTTACATTTTTTGATTAAAACATATTGTAATTGATTGTTTGCCTCGGGAAACTTGGAGCGAAAGCCCTCCATTGTCAAGAAAAGATCATTTATAGTCACTCATGCTGAGAAAAGCCTTATTACTCGGTTTAAATGCTTTTATAATCCCATTATTGAATTTATTTTGAATTGTTTTTACATTTTTTGATTAAAACAGACTGTAATTGATTGTTTGCCTCAGGAAACATGGAGCGAAAGCCATCCATTGTCAAGAAAAGTTCATTTATAGTCACTCATGCCTAGAAAAGCCTTATTACTCGGTTTAAATGCCTTTATAATCCCATTATTGATGTTATTTTGAATTGTTTTTATATTTTTTGATTAAAACAGATTGTAATTGATTGTTTGCCTTGGGAAACATGGAGCGAAAGCCATCCATCGTCAAGAAAAGTTCATTTATAGTCACTCATGCCTAGAAAAGCCTTAATACTCGCTTTAAATGCTTTTATAATCCCCTAATTGAATTTAATTTGAATCTTTTTACATTTTTTTATTAAAACAGATTCTAATTGATTGTTTGCCTCGGGAAAGGTGGACTGAAAGCCATCCATTGTCAAGAAAATATCATTTATAGTCACTCATGCCTAGAAAAGCCTTACTACTCGGTTTAAATGCCTTTATAATCCCATTATTGAATTTATTTTGAATTGTTTTTACATTTTTTGATTAAAACATATTGTAATTGATTGTTTGCCTCAGGAAACATGGAGCGAAAGCCATCCATTGTCAAGAAAAGTTCATTTGTAGTCACTCATGCCTAGAAAAGCCTTATTACTCGGTTTAAATGCCTTTATAATCCCATTATTGATTTTATTTTGAATTTTTTTTATATTTTTTGATTAAAACAGATTGTAATTGATTGTTTGCCTTGGGAAACATGGAGCGAAAGCCATCCATCGTCAAGAAAAGTTCATTTATAGTCACTCATGCCTAGAAAAGCCTTAATACTCGCTTTAAATGCTTTTATAATCCCATAATTTAATTTAATTTGAATCTTTTTACATTTTTTGATTAAAACAGATTCTAATTGAGTGTTTGCCTCGGGAAACGTGGAGTGAAAGCCATCCATTGTCAAGAAAAGATCATTTATAGTCACTCATGCCTAGAAAAGCCATATTACTCGGTTTAAATGCCTTTATAATCCCATTATTGAATTTATTTTGAATTTTTTTTACATTTTTTGATTAAAACATATTGTAATTGATTGTTTGCCTTGGGAAACATGAGCAAAAGCCATCCATTGTCAAGAATAGATCATTTATAGTCACTTATGCCTAGAAAAGCCTTATTACTCGGTTTAAATGCTTTTATAATCCCATTATTGAATTTATTTTGAATTCTTTTTACATTTTTTCATTCAAATAGATTGTAATTGATTGTTTGCCTCGGGAAACATGGAGCGAAAGCCTTCCATTGTCAAGAAAAGATCATTTATAGTCACTCATGCCTAGAAAAGCCTTATTACTTAGTTTAAATGCCTTTATAATCCCATTATTTAATTTATTTTGAATTGTTTTTACATTTTTTGATTAAAACAGATTGTAATTGATTGTTTGCCTTGGGAAACATGGAGCGAAAGCCATCCATCGTCAAGAAAAGTTCATTTATAGTCACTCATTCCTAGAAAAGCCTTAATACTCGCTTTAAATGCTTTTATAATCCCATAATTGAATTTAATTTGAATCTTTTTACATTTTTTGATTAAAACAGATTCTAATTGATTGTTTGCCTCGGGAAAGGTGGACTGAAAGCCATCCATTGTCAAGAAAATATCATTTATAGTCACTCATGCCTAGAAAAGCCTTATTACTCGGTTTAAATGCCTTTATAATCCCATTATTGAATTTATTTTGAATTTTTTTTACATTTTTTGATTAAAACATATTGTAATTGATTGTTTGCCTCGGGAAACTTGGAGCGAAAGCCCTCCATTGTCAAGAAAAGATCATTTATAGTCACTCATGCTGAGAAAAGCCTTATTACTCGGTTTAAATGCTTTTATAATCCCATTATTGAATTTATTTTGAATTGTTTTTACATTTTTTGATTAAAACAGATTGTAATTGATTGTTTGCCTCAGGAAACATGGAGCGAAAGCCATCCATTGTCAAGAAAAGTTCATTTATAGTCACTCATGCCTAGAAAAGCCTTATTACTCGGTTTAAATGCCTTTATAATCCCATTATTGATGTTATTTTGAATTGTTTTTATATTTTTTGATTAAAACAGATTGTAATTGATTGTTTGCCTTGGGAAACATGGAGCGAAAGCCATCCATCGTCAAGAAAAGTTCATTTATAGTCACTCATGCCTAGAAAAGCCTTAATACTCGCTTTAAATGCTTTTATAATCCCCTAATTGAATTTAATTTGAATCTTTTTACATTTTTTTATTAAAACAGATTCTAATTGATTGTTTGCCTCGGGAAAGGTGGACTGAAAGCCATCCATTGTCAAGAAAATATCATTTATAGTCACTCATGCCTAGAAAAGCCTTATTACTCGGTTTAAATGCCTTTATAATCCCATTATTGAATTTATTTTGAATTGTTTTTACATTTTTTGATTAAAACATATTGTAATTGATTGTTTGCCTCAGGAAACATGGAGCGAAAGCCATCCATTGTCAAGAAAAGTTCATTTGTAGTCACTCATGCCTAGAAAAGCCATATTACTCGGTTTAAATGCCTTTATAATCCCATTATTGAATTTATTTTGAATTTTTTTTACATTTTTTGATTAAAACATATTGTAATTGATTGTTTGCCTTGGGAAACATGAGCAATAGCCATCCATTGTCAAGAATAGATCATTTATAGTCACTTATGCCTAGAAAAGCCTTATTACTCGGTTTAAATGCTTTTATAATCCCATTATTGAATTTATTTTGAATTCTTTTTACATTTTTTCATTCAAATAGATTGTAATTGATTGTTTGCCTCGGGAAACATGGAGCGAAAGCCTTCCATTGTCAAGAAAAGATCATTTATAGTCACTCATGCCTAGAAAAGCCTTATTACTTAGTTTAAATGCCTTTATAATCCCATTATTTAATTTATTTTGAATTGTTTTTACATTTTTTGATTAAAACAGATTGTAATTGATTGTTTGCCTTGGGAAACATGGAGCGAAAGCCATCCATCGTCAAGAAAAGTTCATTTATAGTCACTCATTCCTAGAAAAGCCTTAATACTCGCTTTAAATGCTTTTATAATCCCATAATTGAATTTAATTTGAATCTTTTTACATTTTTTGATTAAAACAGATTCTAATTGATTGTTTGCCTCGGGAAAGGTGGACTGAAAGCCATCCATTGTCAAGAAAATATCATTTATAGTCCCTCATGCCTAGAAAAGCCTTATTACTCGGTTTAAATGCCTTTATAATCCCATTATTGAATTTATTTTGAATTTTTTTTACATTTTTTGATTAAAACATATTGTAATTGATTGTTTGCCTCGGGAAACTTGGAGCGAAAGCCCTCCATTGTCAAGAAAAGATCATTTATAGTCACTCATGCTGAGAAAAGCCTTATTACTCGGTTTAAATGCTTTTATAATCCCATTATTGAATTTATTTTGAATTGTTTTTACATTTTTTGATTAAAACAGATTGTAATTGATTGTTTGCCTCAGGAAACATGGAGCGAAAGCCATCCATTGTCAAGAAAAGTTCATTTATAGTCACTCATGCCTAGAAAAGCCTTATTACTCGGTTTAAATGCCTTTATAATCCCATTATTGATGTTATTTTGAATTGTTTTTATATTTTTTGATTAAAACAGATTGTAATTGATTGTTTGCCTTGGGAAACATGGAGCGAAAGCCATCCATCGTCAAGAAAAGTTCATTTATAGTCACTCATGCCTAGAAAAGCCTTAATACTCGCTTTAAATGCTTTTATAATCCCCTAATTGAATTTAATTTGAATCTTTTTACATTTTTTTATTAAAACAGATTCTAATTGATTGTTTGCCTCGGGAAAGGTGGACTGAAAGCCATCCATTGTCAAGAAAATATCATTTATAGTCACTCATGCCTAGAAAAGCCTTATTACTCGGTTTAAATGCCTTTATAATCCCATTATTGAATTTATTTTGAATTGTTTTTACATTTTTTGATTAAAACATATTGTAATTGATTGTTTGCCTCAGGAAACATGGAGCGAAAGCCATCCATTGTCAAGAAAAGTTCATTTGTAGTCACTCATGCCTAGAAAAGCCTTATTACTCGGTTTAAATGCCTTTATAATCCCATTATTGATTTTATTTTGAATTTTTTTTATATTTTTTGATTAAAACAGATTGTAATTGATTGTTTGCCTTGGGAAACATGGAGCGAAAGCCATCCATCGTCAAGAAAAGTTCATTTATAATCACTCATGCCTAGAAAAGCCTTAATACTCGCTTTAAATGCTTTTATAATCCCATAATTTAATTTAATTTGAATCTTTTTACATTTTTTGATTAAAACAGATTCTAATTGAGTGTTTGCCTCGGGAAACGTGGAGTGAAAGCCATCCATTGTCAAGAAAAGATCATTTATAGTCACTCATGCCTAGAAAAGCCATATTACTCGGTTTAAATGCCTTTATAATCCCATTATTGAATTTATTTTGAATTTTTTTTACATTTTTTGATTAAAACATATTGTAATTGATTGTTTGCCTTGGGAAACATGAGCAAAAGCCATCCATTGTCAAGAATAGATCATTTATAGTCACTTATGCCTAGAAAAGCCTTATTACTCGGTTTAAATGCTTTTATAATCCCATTATTGAATTTATTTTGAATTCTTTTTACATTTTTTCATTCAAATAGATTGTAATTGATTGTTTGCCTCGGGAAACATGGAGCGAAAGCCTTCCATTGTCAAGAAAAGATCATTTATAGTCACTCATGCCTAGAAAAGCCTTATTACTTAGTTTAAATGCCTTTATAATCCCATTATTTAATTTATTTTGAATTGTTTTTACATTTTTTGATTAAAACAGATTGTAATTGATTGTTTGCCTTGGGAAACATGGAGCGAAAGCCATCCATCGTCAAGAAAAGTTCATTTATAGTCACTCATTCCTAGAAAAGCCTTAATACTCGCTTTAAATGCTTTTATAATCCCATAATTGAATTTAATTTGAATCTTTTTACATTTTTTTATTAAAACAGATTCTAATTGATTGTTTGCCTCGGGAAAGGTGGACTGAAAGCCATCCATTGTCAAGAAAATATCATTTATAGTCACTCATGCCTAGAAAAGCCTTATTACTCGGTTTAAATGCCTTCATAATCCCATTATTGAATTTATTTTGAATTGTTTTTACATTTTTTGATTAAAACATATTGTAATTGATTGTTTGCCTCAGGAAACATGGAGCGAAAGCCATCCATTGTCAAGAAAAGTTCATTTGTAGTCACTCATGCCTAGAAAAGCCTTATTACTCGGTTTAAATGCCTTTATAATCCCATTATTGATTTTATTTTGAATTTTTTTTATATTTTTTGATTAAAACAGATTGTAATTGATTGTTTGCCTTGGGAAACAGGAGCGAAAGCCATCCATCGTCAAGAAAAGTTCATTTATAGTCACTCATGCCTAGAAAAGCCTTAATACTCGCTTTAAATGCTTTTATAATCCCATAATTGAATTTAATTTGAATCTTTTTACATTTTTTGATTAAAACAGATTCTAATTGAGTGTTTGCCTCGGGAAACGTGGAGTGAAAGCCATCCATTGTCAAGAAAAGATCATTTATAGTCACTCATGCCTAGAAAAGCCATATTACTCGGTTTGAATGCCTTTATAATCCCATTATTGAATTTATTTTGAATTTTTTTTACATTTTTTGATTAAAACATATTGTAATTGATTGTTTGCCTTGGGAAACATGAGCAAAAGCCATCCATTGTCAAGAATAGATCATTTATAGTCACTTATGCCTAGAAAAGCCTTATTACTCGGTTTAAATGCTTTTATAATCTCATTATTGAATTTATTTTGAATTCTTTTTACATTTTTTCATTCAAATAGATTGTAATTGATTGTTTGCCTCGGGAAACATGGAGCGAAAGCCTTCCATTGTCAAGAAAAGATCATTTATAGTCACTCATGCCTAGAAAAGCCTTATTACTCGGTTTAAATGCCTTTATAATCCCATTATTGAATTTGTTTTGAATTGTTTTTACATTTTTTGATTAAAACAGATTGTAATTGATTGTTTACCTCGGGAAACATGGAGCGAAAGCCATCCATAGTCAAGAAAAGATCATTTATAGTCACTTATGCCTAGCAAAGCCTTATTACTCGGTTTAAATGCCTTTATAATCCCATTATTGAATTTATTTTGAATTCTTTTTACATTTTTTCATTAAAACAGATTCTAATTGATTGTTTGCCTCGGGAAACTTAGAGCGAAAGCCCTCCATTGTCAAGAAAAGATCATTTATAGTCACTCATGCTGAGAAAAGCCTTATTACTCGGTTTAAATGCTTTTATAATCCCATTATTGAATTTATTTTGAATTGTTTTTACATTTTTTGATTAAAACAGATTGTAATTGATTGTTTGCCTCAGGAAACATGGAGCGAAAGCCATCCATTGTCAAGAAAAGTTCATTTATAGTCACTCATGCCTAGAAAAGGCTTATTACTCGGTTTAAATGCCTTTATAATCCCATTATTGATGTTATTTTGAATTGTTTTTATATTTTTTGATTAAAACAGATTGTAATTGATTGTTTGCCTCGGGAAACTTGGAGCGAAAGCCCTCCATTGTCAAGAAAAGATCATTTATAGTCACTCATGCTGAGAAAAGCCTTATTACTCGGTTTAAATGCTTTTATAATCCCATTATTGAATTTATTTTGAATTGTTTTTACATTTTTTGATTAAAACAGATTGTAATTGATTGTTTGCCTCAGGAAACATGGAGCGAAAGCCATCCATTGTCAAGAAAAGATCATTTATAGTCACTCATGCCTAGAAAAGCCATATTACTCGGTTTGAATGCCTTTATAATCCCATTATTGAATTTATTTTGAATTTTTTTTACATTTTTTGATTAAAACATATTGTAATTGATTGTTTGCCTTGGGAAACATGAGCAAAAGCCATCCATTGTCAAGAATAGATCATTTATAGTCACTTATGCCTAGAAAAGCCTTATTACTCGGTTTAAATGCTTTTATAATCTCATTATTGAATTTATTTTGAATTCTTTTTACATTTTTTCATTCAAATAGATTGTAATTGATTGTTTGCCTCGGGAAACATGGAGCGAAAGCCTTCCATTGTCAAGAAAAGATCATTTATAGTCACTCATGCCTAGAAAAGCCTTATTACTCGGTTTAAATGCCTTTATAATCCCATTATTGATGTTATTTTGAATTGTTTTTATATTTTTTGATTAAAACAGATTGTAATTGATTGTTTGCCTTGGGAAACATGGAGCGAAAGCCATCCATCGTCAAGAAAAGTTCATTTATAGTCACTCATGCCTAGAAAAGCCTTAATACTCGCTTTAAATGCTTTTATAATCCCCTAATTGAATTTAATTTGAATCTTTTTACATTTTTTTATTAAAACAGATTCTAATTGATTGTTTGCCTCGGGAAAGGTGGACTGAAAGCCATCCATTGTCAAGAAAATATCATTTATAGTCACTCATGCCTAGAAAAGCCTTACTACTCGGTTTAAATGCCTTTATAATCCCATTATTGAATTTATTTTGAATTGTTTTTACATTTTTTGATTAAAACATATTGTAATTGATTGTTTGCCTCAGGAAACATGGAGCGAAAGCCATCCATTGTCAAGAAAAGTTCATTTGTAGTCACTCATGCCTAGAAAAGCCTTATTACTCGGTTTAAATGCCTTTATAATCCCATTATTGATTTTATTTTGAATTTTTTTTATATTTTTTGATTAAAACAGATTGTAATTGATTGTTTGCCTTGGGAAACATGGAGCGAAAGCCATCCATCGTCAAGAAAAGTTCATTTATAGTCACTCATGCCTAGAAAAGCCTTAATACTCGCTTTAAATGCTTTTATAATCCCATAATTTAATTTAATTTGAATCTTTTTACATTTTTTGATTAAAACAGATTCTAATTGAGTGTTTGCCTCGGGAAACGTGGAGTGAAAGCCATCCATTGTCAAGAAAAGATCATTTATAGTCACTCATGCCTAGAAAAGCCATATTACTCGGTTTAAATGCCTTTATAATCCCATTATTGAATTTATTTTGAATTTTTTTTACATTTTTTGATTAAAACATATTGTAATTGATTGTTTGCCTTGGGAAACATGAGCAAAAGCCATCCATTGTCAAGAATAGATCATTTATAGTCACTTATGCCTAGAAAAGCCTTATTACTCGGTTTAAATGCTTTTATAATCCCATTATTGAATTTATTTTGAATTCTTTTTACATTTTTTCATTCAAATAGATTGTAATTGATTGTTTGCCTCGGGAAACATGGAGCGAAAGCCTTCCATTGTCAAGAAAAGATCATTTATAGTCACTCATGCCTAGAAAAGCCTTATTACTTAGTTTAAATGCCTTTATAATCCCATTATTTAATTTATTTTGAATTGTTTTTACATTTTTTGATTAAAACAGATTGTAATTGATTGTTTGCCTTGGGAAACATGGAGCGAAAGCCATCCATCGTCAAGAAAAGTTCATTTATAGTCACTCATTCCTAGAAAAGCCTTAATACTCGCTTTAAATGCTTTTATAATCCCATAATTGAATTTAATTTGAATCTTTTTACATTTTTTGATTAAAACAGATTCTAATTGATTGTTTGCCTCGGGAAAGGTGGACTGAAAGCCATCCATTGTCAAGAAAATATCATTTATAGTCACTCATGCCTAGAAAAGCCTTATTACTCGGTTTAAATGCCTTTATAATCCCATTATTGAATTTATTTTGAATTTTTTTTACATTTTTTGATTAAAACATATTGTAATTGATTGTTTGCCTCGGGAAACTTGGAGCGAAAGCCCTCCATTGTCAAGAAAAGATCATTTATAGTCACTCATGCTGAGAAAAGCCTTATTACTCGGTTTAAATGCTTTTATAATCCCATTATTGAATTTATTTTGAATTGTTTTTACATTTTTTGATTAAAACAGATTGTAATTGATTGTTTGCCTCAGGAAACATGGAGCGAAAGCCATCCATTGTCAAGAAAAGTTCATTTATAGTCACTCATGCCTAGAAAAGCCTTATTACTCGGTTTAAATGCCTTTATAATCCCATTATTGATGTTATTTTGAATTGTTTTTATATTTTTTGATTAAAACAGATTGTAATTGATTGTTTGCCT
This sequence comes from Theobroma cacao, assembly GCF_053813885.1. NCBI lineage: Eukaryota > Viridiplantae > Streptophyta > Magnoliopsida > Malvales > Malvaceae > Theobroma > Theobroma cacao. Next base: position 25,156,102 of record NC_142645.1, on the reverse strand, counting down.
TGGGAAACATGGAGCGAAAGCCATCCATCGTCAAGAAAAGTTCATTTATAGTCACTCATGCCTAGAAAAGCCTTAATACTCGCTTTAAATGCTTTTATAATCCCCTAATTGAATTTAATTTGAATCTTTTTACATTTTTTTATTAAAACAGATTCTAATTGATTGTTTGCCTCGGGAAAGGTGGACTGAAAGCCATCCATTGTCAAGAAAATATCATTTATAGTCACTCATGCCTAGAAAAGCCTTATTACTCGGTTTAAATGCCTTTATAATCCCATTATTGAATTTATTTTGAATTGTTTTTACATTTTTTGATTAAAACATATTGTAATTGATTGTTTGCCTCAGGAAACATGGAGCGAAAGCCATCCATTGTCAAGAAAAGTTCATTTGTAGTCACTCATGCCTAGAAAAGCCATATTACTCGGTTTAAATGCCTTTATAATCCCATTATTGAATTTATTTTGAATTTTTTTTACATTTTTTGATTAAAACATATTGTAATTGATTGTTTGCCTTGGGAAACATGAGCAAAAGCCATCCATTGTCAAGAATAGATCATTTATAGTCACTTATGCCTAGAAAAGCCTTATTACTCGGTTTAAATGCTTTTATAATCCCATTATTGAATTTATTTTGAATTCTTTTTACATTTTTTCATTCAAATAGATTGTAATTGATTGTTTGCCTCGGGAAACATGGAGCGAAAGCCTTCCATTGTCAAGAAAAGATCATTTATAGTCACTCATGCCTAGAAAAGCCTTATTACTTAGTTTAAATGCCTTTATAATCCCATTATTTAATTTATTTTGAATTGTTTTTACATTTTTTGATTAAAACAGATTGTAATTGATTGTTTGCCTTGGGAAACATGGAGCGAAAGCCATCCATCGTCAAGAAAAGTTCATTTATAGTCACTCATTCCTAGAAAAGCCTTAATACTCGCTTTAAATGCTTTTATAATCCCATAATTGAATTTAATTTGAATCTTTTTACATTTTTTGATTAAAACAGATTCTAATTGATTGTTTGCCTCGGGAAAGGTGGACTGAAAGCCATCCATTGTCAAGAAAATATCATTTATAGTCCCTCATGCCTAGAAAAGCCTTATTACTCGGTTTAAATGCCTTTATAATCCCATTATTGAATTTATTTTGAATTTTTTTTACATTTTTTGATTAAAACATATTGTAATTGATTGTTTGCCTCGGGAAACTTGGAGCGAAAGCCCTCCATTGTCAAGAAAAGATCATTTATAGTCACTCATGCTGAGAAAAGCCTTATTACTCGGTTTAAATGCTTTTATAATCCCATTATTGAATTTATTTTGAATTGTTTTTACATTTTTTGATTAAAACAGATTGTAATTGATTGTTTGCCTCAGGAAACATGGAGCGAAAGCCATCCATTGTCAAGAAAAGTTCATTTATAGTCACTCATGCCTAGAAAAGCCTTATTACTCGGTTTAAATGCCTTTATAATCCCATTATTGATGTTATTTTGAATTGTTTTTATATTTTTTGATTAAAACAGATTGTAATTGATTGTTTGCCTTGGGAAACATGGAGCGAAAGCCATCCATCGTCAAGAAAAGTTCATTTATAGTCACTCATGCCTAGAAAAGCCTTAATACTCGCTTTAAATGCTTTTATAATCCCCTAATTGAATTTAATTTGAATCTTTTTACATTTTTTTATTAAAACAGATTCTAATTGATTGTTTGCCTCGGGAAAGGTGGACTGAAAGCCATCCATTGTCAAGAAAATATCATTTATAGTCACTCATGCCTAGAAAAGCCTTATTACTCGGTTTAAATGCCTTTATAATCCCATTATTGAATTTATTTTGAATTGTTTTTACATTTTTTGATTAAAACATATTGTAATTGATTGTTTGCCTCAGGAAACATGGAGCGAAAGCCATCCATTGTCAAGAAAAGTTCATTTGTAGTCACTCATGCCTAGAAAAGCCTTATTACTCGGTTTAAATGCCTTTATAATCCCATTATTGATTTTATTTTGAATTTTTTTTATATTTTTTGATTAAAACAGATTGTAATTGATTGTTTGCCTTGGGAAACATGGAGCGAAAGCCATCCATCGTCAAGAAAAGTTCATTTATAATCACTCATGCCTAGAAAAGCCTTAATACTCGCTTTAAATGCTTTTATAATCCCATAATTTAATTTAATTTGAATCTTTTTACATTTTTTGATTAAAACAGATTCTAATTGAGTGTTTGCCTCGGGAAACGTGGAGTGAAAGCCATCCATTGTCAAGAAAAGATCATTTATAGTCACTCATGCCTAGAAAAGCCATATTACTCGGTTTAAATGCCTTTATAATCCCATTATTGAATTTATTTTGAATTTTTTTTACATTTTTTGATTAAAACATATTGTAATTGATTGTTTGCCTTGGGAAACATGAGCAAAAGCCATCCATTGTCAAGAATAGATCATTTATAGTCACTTATGCCTAGAAAAGCCTTATTACTCGGTTTAAATGCTTTTATAATCCCATTATTGAATTTATTTTGAATTCTTTTTACATTTTTTCATTCAAATAGATTGTAATTGATTGTTTGCCTCGGGAAACATGGAGCGAAAGCCTTCCATTGTCAAGAAAAGATCATTTATAGTCACTCATGCCTAGAAAAGCCTTATTACTTAGTTTAAATGCCTTTATAATCCCATTATTTAATTTATTTTGAATTGTTTTTACATTTTTTGATTAAAACAGATTGTAATTGATTGTTTGCCTTGGGAAACATGGAGCGAAAGCCATCCATCGTCAAGAAAAGTTCATTTATAGTCACTCATTCCTAGAAAAGCCTTAATACTCGCTTTAAATGCTTTTATAATCCCATAATTGAATTTAATTTGAATCTTTTTACATTTTTTTATTAAAACAGATTCTAATTGATTGTTTGCCTCGGGAAAGGTGGACTGAAAGCCATCCATTGTCAAGAAAATATCATTTATAGTCACTCATGCCTAGAAAAGCCTTATTACTCGGTTTAAATGCCTTCATAATCCCATTATTGAATTTATTTTGAATTGTTTTTACATTTTTTGATTAAAACATATTGTAATTGATTGTTTGCCTCAGGAAACATGGAGCGAAAGCCATCCATTGTCAAGAAAAGTTCATTTGTAGTCACTCATGCCTAGAAAAGCCTTATTACTCGGTTTAAATGCCTTTATAATCCCATTATTGATTTTATTTTGAATTTTTTTTATATTTTTTGATTAAAACAGATTGTAATTGATTGTTTGCCTTGGGAAACAGGAGCGAAAGCCATCCATCGTCAAGAAAAGTTCATTTATAGTCACTCATGCCTAGAAAAGCCTTAATACTCGCTTTAAATGCTTTTATAATCCCATAATTGAATTTAATTTGAATCTTTTTACATTTTTTGATTAAAACAGATTCTAATTGAGTGTTTGCCTCGGGAAACGTGGAGTGAAAGCCATCCATTGTCAAGAAAAGATCATTTATAGTCACTCATGCCTAGAAAAGCCATATTACTCGGTTTGAATGCCTTTATAATCCCATTATTGAATTTATTTTGAATTTTTTTTACATTTTTTGATTAAAACATATTGTAATTGATTGTTTGCCTTGGGAAACATGAGCAAAAGCCATCCATTGTCAAGAATAGATCATTTATAGTCACTTATGCCTAGAAAAGCCTTATTACTCGGTTTAAATGCTTTTATAATCTCATTATTGAATTTATTTTGAATTCTTTTTACATTTTTTCATTCAAATAGATTGTAATTGATTGTTTGCCTCGGGAAACATGGAGCGAAAGCCTTCCATTGTCAAGAAAAGATCATTTATAGTCACTCATGCCTAGAAAAGCCTTATTACTCGGTTTAAATGCCTTTATAATCCCATTATTGAATTTGTTTTGAATTGTTTTTACATTTTTTGATTAAAACAGATTGTAATTGATTGTTTACCTCGGGAAACATGGAGCGAAAGCCATCCATAGTCAAGAAAAGATCATTTATAGTCACTTATGCCTAGCAAAGCCTTATTACTCGGTTTAAATGCCTTTATAATCCCATTATTGAATTTATTTTGAATTCTTTTTACATTTTTTCATTAAAACAGATTCTAATTGATTGTTTGCCTCGGGAAACTTAGAGCGAAAGCCCTCCATTGTCAAGAAAAGATCATTTATAGTCACTCATGCTGAGAAAAGCCTTATTACTCGGTTTAAATGCTTTTATAATCCCATTATTGAATTTATTTTGAATTGTTTTTACATTTTTTGATTAAAACAGATTGTAATTGATTGTTTGCCTCAGGAAACATGGAGCGAAAGCCATCCATTGTCAAGAAAAGTTCATTTATAGTCACTCATGCCTAGAAAAGGCTTATTACTCGGTTTAAATGCCTTTATAATCCCATTATTGATGTTATTTTGAATTGTTTTTATATTTTTTGATTAAAACAGATTGTAATTGATTGTTTGCCTCGGGAAACTTGGAGCGAAAGCCCTCCATTGTCAAGAAAAGATCATTTATAGTCACTCATGCTGAGAAAAGCCTTATTACTCGGTTTAAATGCTTTTATAATCCCATTATTGAATTTATTTTGAATTGTTTTTACATTTTTTGATTAAAACAGATTGTAATTGATTGTTTGCCTCAGGAAACATGGAGCGAAAGCCATCCATTGTCAAGAAAAGATCATTTATAGTCACTCATGCCTAGAAAAGCCATATTACTCGGTTTGAATGCCTTTATAATCCCATTATTGAATTTATTTTGAATTTTTTTTACATTTTTTGATTAAAACATATTGTAATTGATTGTTTGCCTTGGGAAACATGAGCAAAAGCCATCCATTGTCAAGAATAGATCATTTATAGTCACTTATGCCTAGAAAAGCCTTATTACTCGGTTTAAATGCTTTTATAATCTCATTATTGAATTTATTTTGAATTCTTTTTACATTTTTTCATTCAAATAGATTGTAATTGATTGTTTGCCTCGGGAAACATGGAGCGAAAGCCTTCCATTGTCAAGAAAAGATCATTTATAGTCACTCATGCCTAGAAAAGCCTTATTACTTAGTTTAAATGCCTTTATAATCCCATTATTTAATTTATTTTGAATTGTTTTTACATTTTTTGATTAAAACAGATTGTAATTGATTGTTTGCCTCGGGAAATATGGAGCGAAAGCCATCCATTGTCAAGAAAAGATCATTTATAGTCACTCATGCCTAGAAAAGCCTTATTACTCGGTTTAAATGCCTTTATAATCCCATTATTGAATTTATTTTGAATTCTTTTTACATTTTTTGATTAAAACAGATTGTAATTGATTGTTTGCCTCGGGAAATATGGAACGAAAAACGAAAGCCATCCACCGTCAAGAAAAGTTCATTTATAGTCACTCATGCCTAGAAAAGCCTTAATACTCGTTTTAAATGCTTTTATAATCCCATAATTGAACTTAATTTGAATCTTTTTACATTTTTTGATTAAAACAGATTCTAATTGATTGTTTGCCTCGGAAAATGTGGACTGAAAGCCATCCATTGTCAAGAAAAGATCATTTATAGTCACTCATGCCTAGAAAAGCCTTATTACTCGGTTTAAATGCCTTTATAATCCCATTATTGAATTTGTTTTGAATTGTTTTTACATTTTTTGATTAAAACAGATTGTAATTGATTGTTTACCTCGGGAAACATGGAGCGAAAGCCATCCATAGTCAAGAAAAGATCATTTATAGTCACTTATGCCTAGCAAAGCCTTATTACTCGGTTTAAATGCCTTTATAATCCCATTATTGAATTTATTTTGAATTCTTTTTACATTTTTTCATTAAAACAGATTCTAATTGATTGTTTGCCTCGGGAAACTTAGAGCGAAAGCCCTCCATTGTCAAGAAAAGATCATTTATAGTCACTCATGCTGAGAAAAGCCTTATTACTCGGTTTAAATGCTTTTATAATCCCATTATTGAATTTATTTTGAATTGTTTTTACATTTTTTGATTAAAACAGATTGTAATTGATTGTTTGCCTCAGGAAACATGGAGCGAAAACCATCCATTGTCAAGAAAAGTTCATTTATAGTCACTCATGCCTAGAAAAGCCTTATTACTCGGTTTAAATGCCTTTATAATCCCATTATTGAATTTATTTTGAATTTTTTTTACATTTTTTGATTAAAACATATTGTAATTGATTGTTTGCCTCGGGAAACATGGAGCAAAACCCATCCATTGTCAAGAATAGATCATTTATACTCACTCATGCCTAGAAAAGCCTCAATACTCGCTTTAAATGCTTTTATAATCCCATAATTGAATTTAATTTGAATCTTTTTACATTTTTTGATTAAAACAGATTCTAATTGATTGTTTGCCTCGGGAAACGTGGACTGAAAGCCATCCACTGTGAAGAAAAGATCATTTATAGTCACTCATGCCTAGAAAAGCCTTATTACTCGGTTTAAATGCCTTTATAATCCCATTATTGAATTTATTTTGAATTTTTTTTACATTTTTTGATTAAAACATATTGTAATTGATTGTTTGCCTCGGGAAACTTGGAGCGAAAGCCCTCCATTGTCAAGAAAAGATCATTTATAGTCACTCATGCTGAGAAAAGCCTTATTACTCGGTTTAAATGCTTTTATAATCCCATTATTGAATTTATTTTGAATTGTTTTTACATTTTTTGATTAAAACAGATTGTAATTGATTGTTTGCCTCAGGAAACATGGAGCGAAAGCCATCCATTGTCAAGAAAAGTTCATTTATAGTCACTCATGCCTAGAAAAGCCTTATTACTCGGTTTAAATGCCTTTATAATCCCATTATTGATGTTATTTTGAATTGTTTTTATATTTTTTGATTAAAACAGATTGTAATTGATTGTTTGCCTTGGGAAACATGGAGCGAAAGCCATCCATCGTCAAGAAAAGTTCATTTATAGTCACTCATTCCTAGAAAAGCCTTAATACTCGCTTTAAATGCTTTTATAATCCCATAATTGAATTTAATTTGAATCTTTTTACATTTTTTTATTAAAACAGATTCTAATTGATTGTTTGCCTCGGGAAAGGTGGACTGAAAGCCATCCATTGTCAAGAAAATATCATTTATAGTCACTCATGCCTAGAAAAGCCTTATTACTCGGTTTAAATGCCTTTATAATCCCATTATTGAATTTATTTTGAATTGTTTTTACATTTTTTGATTAAAACATATTGTAATTGATTGTTTGCCTCAGCAAACATGGAGCGAAAGCCATCCATTGTTAAGAAAAGTTCATTTGTAGTCACTCATGCCTAGAAAAGCCTTATTACTCGATTTAAATGCCTTTATAATCCCATTATTGAATTTATTTTGAATTCTTTTTACATTTTTTGATTAAAACAGATTGTAATTGATTGTTTGCCTCGGGAAATATGGAACGAAAAACGAAAGCCATCCACCGTCAAGAAAAGTTCATTTATAGTCACTCATGCCTAGAAAAGCCTTAATACTCGTTTTAAATGCTTTTATAATCCCATAATTGAACTTAATTTGAATCTTTTTACATTTTTTGATTAAAACAGATTCTAATTGATTGTTTGCCTCGGAAAATGTGGACTGAAAGCCATCCATTGTCAAGAAAAGATCATTTATAGTCACTCATGCCTAGAAAAGCCTTCTTACTCGGTTTAAATGCCTTTATAATCCCATTATTGAATTTGTTTTGAATTGTTTTTACATTTTTCGATTAAAACAGATTGTAATTGATTGTTTACCTCGGGAAACATGGAGCGAAAGCCATCCATAGTCAAGAAAAGATCATTTATAGTCACTTATGCCTAGCAAAGCCTTATTACTCGGTTTAAATGCCTTTATAATCCCATTATTGAATTTATTTTGAATTCTTTTTACATTTTTTCATTAAAACAGATTCTAATTGATTGTTTGCCTCGGGAAACTTAGAGCGAAAGCCCTCCATTGTCAAGAAAAGATCATTTATAGTCACTCATGCTGAGAAAAGCCTTATTACTCGGTTTAAATGCTTTTATAATCCCATTATTGAATTTATTTTGAATTGTTTTTACATTTTTTGATTAAAACAGATTGTAATTGATTGTTTGCCTCAGGAAACATGGAGCGAAAGCCATCCATTGTCAAGAAAAGTTCATTTATAGTCACTCATGCCTAGAAAAGCCTTATTACTCGGTTTAAATGCCTTTATAATCCCATTATTGAATTTATTTTGAATTTTTTTTACATTTTTTGATTAAAACATATTGTAATTGATTGTTTGCCTCGGGAAACATGGAGCAAAACCCATCCATTGTCAAGAATAGATCATTTATAGTCACTCATGCCTAGAAAAGCCTCAATACTCGCTTTAAATGCTTTTATAATCCCATAATTGAATTTAATTTGAATCTTTTTACATTTTTTGATTAAAACAGATTCTAATTGATTGTTTGCCTCGGGAAACGTGGACTGAAAGCCATCCATTGTGAAGAAAAGATCATTTATAGTCACTCATGCCTAGAAAAGCCTTATTACTCGGTTTAAATGCCTTTATAATCCCATTATTGAATTTATTTTGAATTTTTTTTACATTTTTTGATTAAAACATATTGTAATTGATTGTTTGCCTCGGGAAACATGGAGCAAAACCCATCCATTGTCAAGAATAGATCATTTATAGTCACTCATGCCTAGAAAAGCCTCAATACTCGCTTTAAATGCTTTTATAATCCCATAATTGAATTTAATTTGAATCTTTTTACATTTTTTGATTAAAACAGATTCTAATTGATTGTTTGCCTCGGGAAACGTGGACTGAAAGCCATCCATTGTGAAGAAAAGATCATTTATAGTCACTCATGCCTAGAAAAGCCTTATTACTCGGTTTAAATGCCTTTATAATCCCATTATTGAATTTATTTTGAATTCTTTTTACATTTTTTCATTAAAACAGATTCTAATTGATTGTTTGCCTCGGGAAACTTAGAGCGAAAGCCCTCCATTGTCAAGAAAAGATCATTTATAGTCACTCATGCTGAGAAAAGCCTTATTACTCGGTTTAAATGCTTTTATAATCCCATTATTGAATTTATTTTGAATTGTTTTTACATTTTTTGATTAAAACAGATTGTAATTGATTGTTTGCCTCAGGAAACATGGAGCGAAAGCCATCCATTGTCAAGAAAAGTTCATTTGTAGTCACTCAAGCCTAGAAAAGCCTTATTACTCGATTTAAATGCCTTTATAATCCCATTATTGATTTTATTTTGAATTTTTTTTATATTTTTTGATTAAAACAGATTGTAATTGATTGTTTGCCTTGGGAAACATGGAGCGAAAGCCATCCATCGTCAAGAAAAGTTCATTTATAGTCACTCATGCCTAGAAAAGCCTTAATACTCGCTTTAAATGCTTTTATAATCCCATAATTGAATTTAATTTGAATCTTTTTACATTTTTTGATTAAAACAGATTCTAATTGAGTGTTTGCCTCGGGAAACGTGGACTGAAAGCCATCCATTGTGAAGAAAAGATCATTTATAGTCACTCATGCCTAGAAAAGCCTTATTACTCGGTTTAAATGCCTTTATAATCCCATTATTGAATTTATTTTGAATTTTTTTTACATTTTTTGATTAAAACATATTGTAATTGATTGTTTGCCTCGGGAAACTTGGAGCGAAAGCCCTCCATTGTCAAGAAAAGATCATTTATAGTCACTCATGCTGAGAAAAGCCTTATTACTCGGTTTAAATGCTTTTATAATCCCATTATTGAATTTATTTTGAATTGTTTTTACATTTTTTGATTAAAACAGATTGTAATTGATTGTTTGCCTCAGGAAACATGGAGCGAAAGCCATCCATTGTCAAGAAAAGTTCATTTATAGTCACTCATGCCTAGAAAAGCCTTATTACTCGGTTTAAATGCCTTTATAATCCCATTATTGATGTTATTTTGAATTGTTTTTATATTTTTTGATTAAAACAGATTGTAATTGATTGTTTGCCTTGGGAAACATGGAGCGAAAGCCATCCATCGTCAAGAAAAGTTCATTTATAGTCACTCATGCCTAGAAAAGCCTTAATACTCGCTTTAAATGCTTTTATAATCCCATAATTGAATTTAATTTGAATCTTTTTACATTTTTTTATTAAAACAGATTCTAATTGATTGTTTGCCTCGGGAAAGGTGGACTGAAAGCCATCCATTGTCAAGAAAATATCATTTATAGTCACTCATGCCTAGAAAAGCCTTATTACTCGGTTTAAATGCCTTTATAATCCCATTATTGAATTTATTTTGAATTGTTTTTACATTTTTTGATTAAAACATATTGTAATTGATTGTTTGCCTCAGGAAACATGGAGCGAAAGCCATCCATTGTTAAGAAAAGTTCATTTGTAGTCACTCATGCCTAGAAAAGCCTTATTACTCGGTTTAAATGCCTTTATAATCCCATTATTGATTTTATTTTGAATTTTTTTTATATTTTTTGATTAAAACAGATTGTAATTGATTGTTTGCCTTGGGAAACATGGAGCGAAAGCCATCCATCGTCAAGAAAAGTTCATTTATAGTCACTCATGCCTAGAAAAGCCTTAATACTCGCTTTAAATGCTTTTATAATCCCATAATTGAATTTAATTTGAATCTTTTTACATTTTTTGATTAAAACAGATTCTAATTGAGTGTTTGCCTCGGGAAACGTGGAGTGAAAGCCATCCATTGTCAAGAAAAGATCATTTATAGTCACTCATGCCTAGAAAAGCCATATTACTCGGTTTAAATGCCTTTATAATCCCATTATTGAATTTATTTTGAATTGTTTTTACATTTTTTGATTAAAACATATTGTAATTGATTGTTTGCCTTGGGAAACATGAGCAAAAGCCATCCATTGTCAAGAATAGATCATTTATAGTCACTTATGCCTAGAAAAGCCTTATTACTCGGTTTAAATGCTTTTATAATCCCAATATTGAATTTATTTTGAATTCTTTTTACATTTTTTCATTCAAATAGATTGTAATTGATTGTTTGCCTCGGGAAACATGGAGCGAAAGCCTTCCATTGTCAAGAAAAGATCATTTATAGTCACTCATGCCTAGAAAAGCCTTATTACTTAGTTTAAATGCCTTTATAATCCCATTATTTAATTTATTTTGAATTGTTTTTACATTTTTTGATTAAAACAGATTGTAATTGATTGTTTGCCTCCGGAAATATGGAGCGAAAGCCATCCATTGTCAAGAAAAGATCATTTATAGTCACTCATGCCTAGAAAAGCCTTATTACTCGGTTTAAATGCCTTTATAATCCCATTATTGAATTTATTTTGAATTCTTTTTACATTTTTTGATTAAAACAGATTGTAATTGATTGTTTGCCTCGGGAAATATGGAACGAAAAACGAAAGCCATCCACCGTCAAGAAAAGTTCATTTATAGTCACTCATGCCTAGAAAAGCCTTAATACTCGTTTTAAATGCTTTTATAATCCCATAATTGAACTTAATTTGAATCTTTTTACATTTTTTGATTAAAACAGATTCTAATTGATTGTTTGCCTCGGGAAATGTGGACTGAAAGCCATCCATTGTCAAGAAAAGATCATTTATAGTCACTCATGCCTAGAAAAGCCTTATTACTCGGTTTAAATGCCTTTATAATCCCATTATTGAATTTGTTTTGAATTGTTTTTACATTTTTTGATTAAAACAGATTGTAATTGATTGTTTACCTCGGGAAACATGGAGCGAAAGCCATCCATAGTCAAGAAAAGATCATTTATAGTCACTTATGCCTAGCAAAGCCTTATTACTCGGTTTAAATGCCTTTATAATCCCATTATTGAATTTATTTTGAATTCTTTTTACATTTTTTCATTAAAACAGATTCTAATTGATTGTTTGCCTCGGGAAACTTAGAGCGAAAGCCCTCCATTGTCAAGAAAAGATCATTTATAGTCACTCATGCTGAGAAAAGCCTTATTACTCGGTTTAAATGCTTTTATAATCCCATTATTGAATTTATTTTGAATTGTTTTTACATTTTTTGATTAAAACAGATTGTAATTGATTGTTTGCCTCAGGAAACATGGAGCGAAAGCCATCCATTGTCAAGAAAAGTTCATTTATAGTCACTCATGCCTAGAAAAGCCTTATTACTCGGTTTAAATGCCTTTATAATCCCATTATTGAATTTATTTTGAATTTTTTTTACATTTTTTGATTAAAACATATTGTAATTGATTGTTTGCCTCGGGAAACATGGAGCAAAACCCATCCATTGTCAAGAATAGATCATTTATAGTCACTCATGCCTAGAAAAGCCTCAATACTCGCTTTAAATGCTTTTATAATCCCATAATTGAATTTAATTTGAATCTTTTTACATTTTTTGATTAAAACAGATTCTAATTGATTGTTTGCCTCGGGAAACGTGGACTGAAAGCCATCCATTGTGAAGAAAAGATCATTTATAGTCACTCATGCCTAGAAAAGCCTTATTACTCGGTTTAAATGCCTTTATAATCCCATTATTGAATTTATTTTGAATTTTTTTTACATTTTTTGATTAAAACATATTGTAATTGATTGTTTGCCTCGGGAAACTTGGAGCGAAAGCCCTCCATTGTCAAGAAAAGATCATTTATAGTCACTCATGCTGAGAAAAGCCTTATTACTCGGTTTAAATGCTTTTATAATCCCATTATTGAATTTATTTTGAATTGTTTTTACATTTTTTGATTAAAACAGATTGTAATTGATTGTTTGCCTCAGGAAACATGGAGCGAAAGCCATCCATTGTCAAGAAAAGTTCATTTATAGTCACTCATGCCTAGAAAAGCCTTATTACTCGGTTTAAATGCCTTTATAATCCCATTATTGATGTTATTTTGAATTGTTTTTATATTTTTTGATTAAAACAGATTGTAATTGATTGTTTGCCTTGGGAAACATGGAGCGAAAGCCATCCATCGTCAAGAAAAGTTCATTTATAGTCACTCATGCCTAGAAAAGCCTTAATACTCGCTTTAAATGCTTTTATAATCCCATAATTGAATTTAATTTGAATCTTTTTACATTTTTTTATTAAAACAGATTCTAATTGATTGTTTGCCTCGGGAAAGGTGGACTGAAAGCCATCCATTGTCAAGAAAATATCATTTATAGTCACTCATGCCTAGAAAAGCCTTATTACTCGGTTTAAATGCCTTTATAATCCCATTATTGAATTTATTTTGAATTGTTTTTACATTTTTTGATTAAAACATATTGTAATTGATTGTTTGCCTCAGGAAACATGGAGCGAAAGCCATCCATTGTCAAGAAAAGTTCATTTGTAGTCACTCATGCCTAGAAAAGCCTTATTACTCGGTTTAAATGCCTTTATAATCCCATTATTGATTTTATTTTGAATTTTTTTTATATTTTTAGATTAAAACAGATTGTAATTGATTGTTTGCCTTGGGAAACATGGAGCGAAAGCCATCCATCGTCAAGAAAAGTTCATTTATAGTCACTCATGCCTAGAAAAGCCTTAATACTCGCTTTAAATGCTTTTATAATCCCATAATTGAATTTAATTTGAATCTTTTTACATTTTTTGATTAAAACAGATTCTAATTGAGTGTTTGCCTCGGGAAACGTGGAGTGAAAGCCATCCATTGTCAAGAAAAGATCATTTATAGTCACTCATGCCTAGAAAAGCCATATTACTCGGTTTAAATGCCTTTATAATCCCATTATTGAATTTATTTTGATTTTTTTTTACATTTTTTGATTAAAACATATTGTAATTGATTGTTTGCCTTGGGAAACATGAGCAAAAGCCATCCATTGTCAAGAATAGATCATTTATAGTCACTTATGCCTAGAAAAGCCTTATTACTCGGTTTAAATGCTTTTATAATCCCATTATTGAATTTATTTTGAATTCTTTTTACATTTTTTCATTCAAATAGATTGTAATTGATTGTTTGCCTCGGGAAACATGGAGCGAAAGCCTTCCATTGTCAAGAAAAGATCATTTATAGTCACTCATGCCTAGAAAAGCATTATTACTTAGTTTAAATGCCTTTATAATCCCATTATTTAATTTATTTTGAATTGTTTTTACATTTTTTGATTAAAACAGATTGTAATTGATTGTTTGCCTCGGGAAATATGGAGCGAAAGCCATCCATTGTCAAGAAAAGATCATTTATAGTCACTCATGCCTAGAAAAGCCTTATTACTCGGTTTAAATGCCTTTATAATCCCATTATTGAATTTATTTTGAATTCTTTTTACATTTTTTGATTAAAACAGATTGTAATTGATTGTTTGCCTCGGGAAATATGGAACGAAAAACGAAAGCCATCCACCGTCAAGAAAAGTTCATTTATAGTCACTCATGCCTAGAAAAGCCTTAATACTCGTTTTAAATGCTTTTATAATCCCATAATTGAACTTAATTTGAATCTTTTTACATTTTTTGATTAAAACAGATTCTAATTGATTGTTTGCCTCGGAAAATGTGGACTGAAAGCCATCCATTGTCAAGAAAAGATCATTTATAGTCACTCATGCCTAGAAAAGCCTTATTACTCGGTTTAAATGCCTTTATAATCCCATTATTGAATTTGTTTTGAATTGTTTTTACATTTTTCGATTAAAACAGATTGTAATTGATTGTTTACCTCGGGAAACATGGAGCGAAAGCCATCCATAGTCAAGAAAAGATCATTTATAGTCACTTATGCCTAGCAAAGCCTTATTACTCGGTTTAAATGCCTTTATAATCCCATTATTGAATTTATTTTGAATTCTTTTTACATTTTTTCATTAAAACAGATTCTAATTGATTGTTTGCCTCGGGAAACTTAGAGCGAAAGCCCTCCATTGTCAAGAAAAGATCATTTATAGTCACTCATGCTGAGAAAAGCCTTATTACTCGGTTTAAATGCTTTTATAATCCCATTATTGAATTTATTTTGAATTGTTTTTACATTTTTTGATTAAAACAGATTGTAATTGATTGTTTGCCTCAGGAAACATGGAGCGAAAGCCATCCATTGTCAAGAAAAGTTCATTTATAGTCACTCATGCCTAGAAAAGCCTTATTACTCGGTTTAAATGCCTTTATAATCCCATTATTGAATTTATTTTGAATTTTTTTTACATTTTTTGATTAAAACATATTGTAATTGATTGTTTGCCTCGGGAAACATGGAGCAAAACCCATCCATTGTCAAGAATAGATCATTTATAGTCACTCATGCCTAGAAAAGCCTCAATACTCGCTTTAAATGCTTTTATAATCCCATAATTGAATTTAATTTGAATCTTTTTACATTTTTTGATTAAAACAGATTCTAATTGATTGTTTGCCTCGGGAAACGTGGACTGAAAGCCATCCATTGTGAAGAAAAGATCATTTATAGTCACTCATGCCTAGAAAAGCCTTATTACTCGGTTTAAATGCCTTTATAATCCCATTATTGAATTTATTTTGAATTCTTTTTACATTTTTTCATTAAAACAGATTCTAATTGATTGTTTGCCTCGGGAAACTTAGAGCGAAAGCCCTCCATTGTCAAGAAAAGATCATTTATAGTCACTCATGCTGAGAAAAGCCTTATTACTCGGTTTAAATGCTTTTATAATCCCATTATTGAATTTATTTTGAATTGTTTTTACATTTTTTGATTAAAACAGATTGTAATTGATTGTTTGCCTCAGCAAACATGGAGCGAAAGCCATCCATTGTCAAGAAAAGTTCATTTGTAGTCACTCATGCCTAGAAAAGCCTTATTACTCGATTTAAATGCCTTTATAATCCCATTATTGATTTTATTTTGAATTTTTTTTATATTTTTTGATTAAAACAGATTGTAATTGATTGTTTGCCTTGGGAAACATGGAGCGAAAGCCATCCATCGTCAAGAAAAGTTCATTTATAGTCACTCATGCCTAGAAAAGCCTTAATACTCGCTTTAAATGCTTTTATAATCCCATAATTGAATTTAATTTGAATCTTTTTACATTTTTTGATTAAAACAGATTCTAATTGAGTGTTTGCCTCGGGAAACGTGGACTGAAAGCCATCCATTGTGAAGAAAAGATCATTTATAGTCACTCATGCCTAGAAAAGCCTTATTACTCGGTTTAAATGCCTTTATAATCCCATTATTGAATTTATTTTGAATTTTTTTTACATTTTTTGATTAAAACATATTGTAATTGATTGTTTGCCTCGGGAAACTTGGAGCGAAAGCCCTCCATTGTCAAGAAAAGATCATTTATAGTCACTCATGCTGAGAAAAGCCTTATTACTCGGTTTAAATGCTTTTATAATCCCATTATTGAATTTATTTTGAATTGTTTTTACATTTTTTGATTAAAACAGATTGTAATTGATTGTTTGCCTCAGGAAACATGGAGCGAAAGCCATCCATTGTCAAGAAAAGTTCATTTATAGTCACTCATGCCTAGAAAAGCCTTATTACTCGGTTTAAATGCCTTTATAATCCCATTATTGATGTTATTTTGAATTGTTTTTATATTTTTTGATTAAAACAGATTGTAATTGATTGTTTGCCTTGGGAAACATGGAGCGAAAGCCATCCATCGTCAAGAAAAGTTCATTTATAGTCACTCATGCCTAGAAAAGCCTTAATACTCGCTTTAAATGCTTTTATAATCCCATAATTGAATTTAATTTGAATCTTTTTACATTTTTTTATTAAAACAGATTCTAATTGATTGTTTGCCTCGGGAAAGGTGGACTGAAAGCCATCCATTGTCAAGAAAATATCATTTATAGTCACTCATGCCTAGAAAAGCCTTATTACTCGGTTTAAATGCCTTTATAATCCCATTATTGAATTTATTTTGAATTGTTTTTACATTTTTTGATTAAAACATATTGTAATTGATTGTTTGCCTCAGGAAACATGGAGCGAAAGCCATCCATTGTTAAGAAAAGTTCATTTGTAGTCACTCATGCCTAGAAATGCCTTATTACTCGGTTTAAATGCCTTTATAATCCCATTATTGATTTTATTTTGAATTTTTTTTATATTTTTTGATTAAAACAGATTGTAATTGATTGTTTGCCTTGGGAAACATGGAGCGAAAGCCATCCATCGTCAAGAAAAGTTCATTTATAGTCACTCATGCCTAGAAAAGCCTTAATACTCGCTTTAAATGCTTTTATAATCCCATAATTGAATTTAATTTGAATCTTTTTACATTTTTTGATTAAAACAGATTCTAATTGAGTGTTTGCCTCGGGAAACGTGGAGTGAAAGCCATCCATTGTCAAGAAAAGATCATTTATAGTCACTCATGCCTAGAAAAGCCATATTACTCGGTTTAAATGCCTTTATAATCCCATTATTGAATTTATTTTGATTTTTTTTTACATTTTTTGATTAAAACATATTGTAATTGATTGTTTGCCTTGGGAAACATGAGCAAAAGCCATCCATTGTCAAGAATAGATCATTTATAGTCACTTATGCCTAGAAAAGCCTTATTACTCGGTTTAAATGCTTTTATAATCCCAATATTGAATTTATTTTGAATTCTTTTTACATTTTTTCATTCAAATAGATTGTAATTGATTGTTTGCCTCGGGAAACATGGAGCGAAAGCCTTCCATTGTCAAGAAAAGATCATTTATAGTCACTCATGCCTAGAAAAGCCTTATTACTTAGTTTAAATGCCTTTATAATCCCATTATTTAATTTATTTTGAATTGTTTTTACATTTTTTGATTAAAACAGATTGTAATTGATTGTTTGCCTCCGGAAATATGGAGCGAAAGCCATCCATTGTCAAGAAAAGATCATTTATAGTCACTCATGCCTAGAAAAGCCTTATTACTCGGTTTAAATGCCTTTATAATCCCATTATTGAATTTATTTTGAATTCTTTTTACATTTTTTGACTAAAACAGATTGTAATTGATTGTTTGCCTCGGGAAATATGGAACGAAAAACGAAAGCCATCCACCGTCAAGAAAAGTTCATTTATAGTCACTCATGCCTAGAAAAGCCTTAATACTCGTTTTAAATGCTTTTATAATCCCATAATTGAACTTAATTTGAATCTTTTTACATTTTTTGATTAAAACAGATTCTAATTGATTGTTTGCCTCGGGAAATGTGGACTGAAAGCCATCCATTGTCAAGAAAAGATCATTTATAGTCACTCATGCCTAGAAAAGCCTTATTACTCGGTTTAAATGCCTTTATAATCCCATTATTGAATTTGTTTTGAATTGTTTTTACATTTTTTGATTAAAACAGATTGTAATTGATTGTTTACCTCGGGAAACATGGAGCGAAAGCCATCCATAGTCAAGAAAAGATCATTTATAGTCACTTATGCCTAGCAAAGCCTTATTACTCGGTTTAAATGCCTTTATAATCCCATTATTGAATTTATTTTGAATTCTTTTTACATTTTTTCATTAAAACAGATTCTAATTGATTGTTTGCCTCGGGAAACTTAGAGCGAAAGCCCTCCATTGTCAAGAAAAGATCATTTATAGTCACTCATGCTGAGAAAAGCCTTATTACTCGGTTTAAATGCTTTTATAATCCCATTATTGAATTTATTTTGAATTGTTTTTACATTTTTTGATTAAAACAGATTGTAATTGATTGTTTGCCTCAGGAAACATGGAGCGAAAGCCATCCATTGTCAAGAAAAGTTCATTTATAGTCACTCATGCCTAGAAAAGCCTTATTACTCGGTTTAAATGCCTTTATAATCCCATTATTGAATTTATTTTGAATTTTTTTTACATTTTTTGATTAAAACATATTGTAATTGATTGTTTGCCTCGGGAAACATGGAGCAAAACCCATCCATTGTCAAGAATAGATCATTTATAGTCACTCATGCCTAGAAAAGCCTCAATACTCGCTTTAAATGCTTTTATAATCCCATAATTGAATTTAATTTGAATCTTTTTACATTTTTTGATTAAAACAGATTCTAATTGATTGTTTGCCTCGGGAAACGTGGACTGAAAGCCATCCATTGTGAAGAAAAGATCATTTATAGTCACTCATGCCTAGAAAAGCCTTATTACTCGGTTTAAATGCCTTTATAATCCCATTATTGAATTTATTTTGAATTTTTTTTACATTTTTTGATTAAAACATATTGTAATTGATTGTTTGCCTCGGGAAACTTGGAGCGAAAGCCCTCCATTGTCAAGAAAAGATCATTTATAGTCACTCATGCTGAGAAAAGCCTTATTACTCGGTTTAAATGCTTTTATAATCCCATTATTGAATTTATTTTGAATTGTTTTTACATTTTTTGATTAAAACAGATTGTAATTGATTGTTTGCCTCAGGAAACATGGAGCGAAAGCCATCCATTGTCAAGAAAAGTTCATTTATAGTCACTCATGCCTAGAAAAGCCTTATTACTCGGTTTAAATGCCTTTATAATCCCATTATTGATGTTATTTTGAATTGTTTTTATATTTTTTGATTAAAACAGATTGTAATTGATTGTTTGCCTTGGGAAACATGGAGCGAAAGCCATCCATCGTCAAGAAAAGTTCATTTATAGTCACTCATGCCTAGAAAAGCCTTAATACTCGCTTTAAATGCTTTTATAATCCCATAATTGAATTTAATTTGAATCTTTTTACATTTTTTTATTAAAACAGATTCTAATTGATTGTTTGCCTCGGGAAATGTGGACTGAAAGCCATCCATTGTCAAGAAAATATCATTTATAGTCACTCATGCCTAGAAAAGCCTTATTACTCGGTTTAAATGCCTTTATAATCCCATTATTGAATTTATTTTGAATTGTTTTTACATTTTTTGATTAAAACATATTGTAATTGATTGTTTGCCTCAGGAAACATGGAGCGAAAGCCATCCATTGTCAAGAAAAGTTCATTTGTAGTCACTCATGCCTAGAAAAGCCTTATTACTCGGTTTAAATGCCTTTATAATCCCATTATTGATTTTATTTTGAATTTTTTTTATATTTTTAGATTAAAACAGATTGTAATTGATTGTTTGCCTTGGGAAACATGGAGCGAAAGCCATCCATCGTCAAGAAAAGTTCATTTATAGTCACTCATGCCTAGAAAAGCCTTAATACTCGCTTTAAATGCTTTTATAATCCCATAATTGAATTTAATTTGAATCTTTTTACATTTTTTGATTAAAACAGATTCTAATTGAGTGTTTGCCTCGGGAAACGTGGAGTGAAAGCCATCCATTGTCAAGAAAAGATCATTTATAGTCACTCATGCCTAGAAAAGCCATATTACTCGGTTTAAATGCCTTTATAATCCCATTATTGAATTTATTTTGATTTTTTTTTACATTTTTTGATTAAAACATATTGTAATTGATTGTTTGCCTTGGGAAACATGAGCAAAAGCCATCCATTGTCAAGAATAGATCATTTATAGTCACTTATGCCTAGAAAAGCCTTATTACTCGGTTTAAATGCTTTTATAATCCCATTATTGAATTTATTTTGAATTCTTTTTACATTTTTTCATTCAAATAGATTGTAATTGATTGTTTGCCTCGGGAAACATGGACCGAAAGCCTTCCATTGTCAAGAAAAGATCATTTATAGTCACTCATGCCTAGAAAAGCATTATTACTTAGTTTAAATGCCTTTATAATCCCATTATTTAATTTATTTTGAATTGTTTTTACATTTTTTGATTAAAACAGATTGTAATTGATTGTTTGCCTCGGGAAATATGGAGCGAAAGCCATCCATTGTCAAGAAAAGATCATTTATAGTCACTCATGCCTAGAAAAGCCTTATTACTCGGTTTAAATGCCTTTATAATCCCATTATTGAATTTATTTTGAATTCTTTTTACATTTTTTGATTAAAACAGATTGTAATTGATTGTTTGCCTCGGGAAATATGGAACGAAAAACGAAAGCCATCCACCGTCAAGAAAAGTTCATTTATAGTCACTCATGCCTAGAAAAGCCTTAATACTCGTTTTAAATGCTTTTATAATCCCATAATTGAACTTAATTTGAATCTTTTTACATTTTTTGATTAAAACAGATTCTAATTGATTGTTTGCCTCGGAAAATGTGGACTGAAAGCCATCCATTGTCAAGAAAAGATCATTTATAGTCACTCATGCCTAGAAAAGCCTTATTACTCGGTTTAAATGCCTTTATAATCCCATTATTGAATTTGTTTTGAATTGTTTTTACATTTTTCGATTAAAACAGATTGTAATTGATTGTTTACCTCGGGAAACATGGAGCGAAAGCCATCCATAGTCAAGAAAAGATCATTTATAGTCACTTATGCCTAGCAAAGCCTTATTACTCGGTTTAAATGCCTTTATAATCCCATTATTGAATTTATTTTGAATTCTTTTTACATTTTTTCATTAAAACAGATTCTAATTGATTGTTTGCCTCGGGAAACTTAGAGCGAAAGCCCTCCATTGTCAAGAAAAGATCATTTATAGTCACTCATGCTGAGAAAAGCCTTATTACTCGGTTTAAATGCTTTTATAATCCCATTATTGAATTTATTTTGAATTGTTTTTACATTTTTTGATTAAAACAGATTGTAATTGATTGTTTGCCTCAGGAAACATGGAGCGAAAGCCATCCATTGTCAAGAAAAGTTCATTTATAGTCACTCATGCCTAGAAAAGCCTTATTACTCGGTTTAAATGCCTTTATAATCCCATTATTGAATTTATTTTGAATTTTTTTTACATTTTTTGATTAAAACATACTGTAATTGATTGTTTGCCTCGGGAAACATGGAGCAAAACCCATCCATTGTCAAGAATAGATCATTTATAGTCACTCATGCCTAGAAAAGCCTCAATACTCGCTTTAAATGCTTTTATAATCCCATAATTGAATTTAATTTGAATCTTTTTACATTTTTTGATTAAAACAGATTCTAATTGATTGTTTGCCTCGGGAAACGTGGACTGAAAGCCATCCATTGTGAAGAAAAGATCATTTATAGTCACTCATGCCTAGAAAAGCCTTATTACTCGGTTTAAATGCCTTTATAATCCCATTATTGAATTTATTTTGAATTTTTTTTACATTTTTTGATTAAAACATATTGTAATTGATTGTTTGCCTCGGGAAACTTGGAGCGAAAGCCCTCCATTGTCAAGAAAAGATCATTTATAGTCACTTATGCCTAGCAAAGCCTTATTACTCGGTTTAAATGCTTTTATAATCCCATTATTGAATTTATTTTGAATTGTTTTTACATTTTTTGATTAAAACAGATTGTAATTGATTGTTTGCCTCAGGAAACATGGAGCGAAAGCCATCCATTGTCAAGAAAAGTTCATTTGTAGTCACTCATGCCTAGAAAAGCCTTATTACTCGATTTAAATGCCTTTATAATCCCATTATTGATTTTATTTTGAATTTTTTTTATATTTTTTGATTAAAACAGATTGTAATTGATTGTTTGCCTTGGGAAACATGGAGCGAAAGCCATCCATCGTCAAGAAAAGTTCATTTATAGTCACTCATGCCTAGAAAAGCCTTAATACTCGCTTTAAATGCTTTTATAATCCCATAATTGAATTTAATTTGAATCTTTTTACATTTTTTGATTAAAACAGATTCTAATTGAGTGTTTGCCTCGGGAAACGTGGACTGAAAGCCATCCATTGTGAAGAAAAGATCATTTATAGTCACTCATGCCTAGAAAAGCCTTATTACTCGGTTTAAATGCCTTTATAATCCCATTATTGAATTTATTTTGAATTTTTTTTACATTTTTTGATTAAAACATATTGTAATTGATTGTTTGCCTCGGGAAACTTGGAGCGAAAGCCCTCCATTGTCAAGAAAAGATCATTTATAGTCACTCATGCTGAGAAAAGCCTTATTACTCGGTTTAAATGCTTTTATAATCCCATTATTGAATTTATTTTGAATTGTTTTTACATTTTTTGATTAAAACAGATTGTAATTGATTGTTTGCCTCAGGAAACATGGAGCGAAAGCCATCCATTGTCAAGAAAAGTTCATTTATAGTCACTCATGCCTAGAAAAGCCTTATTACTCGGTTTAAATGCCTTTATAATCCCATTATTGATGTTATTTTGAATTGTTTTTATATTTTTTGATTAAAACAGATTGTAATTGATTGTTTGCCTTGGGAAACATGGAGCGAAAGCCATCCATCGTCAAGAAAAGTTCATTTATAGTCACTCATGCCTAGAAAAGCCTTAATACTCGCTTTAAATGCTTTTATAATCCCATAATTGAATTTAATTTGAATCTTTTTACATTTTTTTATTAAAACAGATTCTAATTGATTGTTTGCCTCGGGAAAGGTGGACTGAAAGCCATCCATTGTCAAGAAAATATCATTTATAGTCACTCATGCCTAGAAAAGCCTTATTACTCGGTTTAAATGCCTTTATAATCCCATTATTGAATTTATTTTGAATTGTTTTTACATTTTTTGATTAAAACATATTGTAATTGATTGTTTGCCTCAGGAAACATGGAGCGAAAGCCATCCATTGTTAAGAAAAGTTCATTTGTAGTCACTCATGCCTAGAAAAGCCTTATTACTCGGTTTAAATGCCTTTATAATCCCATTATTGATTTTATTTTGAATTTTTTTTATATTTTTTGATTAAAACAGATTGTAATTGATTGTTTGCCTTGGGAAACATGGAGCGAAAGCCATCCATCGTCAAGAAAAGTTCATTTATAGTCACTCATGCCTAGAAAAGCCTTAATACTCGCTTTAAATGCTTTTATAATCCCATAATTGAATTTAATTTGAATCTTTTTACATTTTTTGATTAAAACAGATTCTAATTGAGTGTTTGCCTCGGGAAACGTGGAGTGAAAGCCATCCATTGTCAAGAAAAGATCATTTATAGTCACTCATGCCTAGAAAAGCCATATTACTCGGTTTAAATGCCTTTATAATCCCATTATTGAATTTATTTTGAATTTTTTTTACATTTTTTGATTAAAACATATTGTAATTGATTGTTTGCCTTGGGAAACATGAGCAAAAGCCATCCATTGTCAAGAATAGATCATTTATAGTCACTTATGCCTAGAAAAGCCTTATTACTCGGTTTAAATGCTTTTATAATCCCAATATTGAATTTATTTTGAATTCTTTTTACATTTTTTCATTCAAATAGATTGTAATTGATTGTTTGCCTCGGGAAACATGGAGCGAAAGCCTTCCATTGTCAAGAAAAGATCATTTATAGTCACTCATGCCTAGAAAAGCCTTATTACTTAGTTTAAATGCCTTTATAATCCCATTATTTAATTTATTTTGAATTGTTTTTACATTTTTTGATTAAAACAGATTGTAATTGATTGTTTGCCTCCGGAAATATGGAGCGAAAGCCATCCATTGTCAAGAAAAGATCATTTATAGTCACTCATGCCTAGAAAAGCCTTATTACTCGGTTTAAATGCCTTTATAATCCCATTATTGAATTTATTTTGAATTCTTTTTACATTTTTTGATTAAAACAGATTGTAATTGATTGTTTGCCTCGGGAAATATGGAACGAAAAACGAAAGCCATCCACCGTCAAGAAAAGTTCATTTATAGTCACTCATGCCTAGAAAAGCCTTAATACTCGTTTTAAATGCTTTTATAATCCCATAATTGAACTTAATTTGAATCTTTTTACATTTTTTGATTAAAACAGATTCTAATTGATTGTTTGCCTCGGGAAATGTGGACTGAAAGCCATCCATTGTCATGAAAAGATCATTTATAGTCACTCATGCCTAGAAAAGCCTTATTACTCGGTTTAAATGCCTTTATAATCCCATTATTGAATTTGTTTTGAATTGTTTTTACATTTTTTGATTAAAACAGATTGTAATTGATTGTTTACCTCGGGAAACATGGAGCGAAAGCCATCCATAGTCAAGAAAAGATCATTTATAGTCACTTATGCCTAGCAAAGCCTTATTACTCGGTTTAAATGCCTTTATAATCCCATTATTGAATTTATTTTGAATTTTTTTTACATTTTTTGATTAAAACATACTGTAATTGATTGTTTGCCTCGGGAAACATGGAGCAAAACCCATCCATTGTCAAGAATAGATCATTTATAGTCACTCATGCCTAGAAAAGCCTCAATACTCGCTTTAAATGCTTTTATAATCCCATAATTGAATTTAATTTGAATCTTTTTACATTTTTTGATTAAAACAGATTCTAATTGATTGTTTGCCTCGGGAAACGTGGACTGAAAGCCATCCATTGTGAAGAAAAGATCATTTATAGTCACTCATGCCTAGAAAAGCCTTATTACTCGGTTTAAATGCCTTTATAATCCCATTATTGAATTTATTTTGAATTTTTTTTACATTTTTTGATTAAAACATATTGTAATTGATTGTTTGCCTCGGGAAACTTGGAGCGAAAGCCCTCCATTGTCAAGAAAAGATCATTTATAGTCACTCATGCTGAGAAAAGCCTTATTACTCGGTTTAAATGCATTTATAATCCCATTATTGAATTTATTTTGAATTGTTTTTACATTTTTTGATTAAAACAGATTGTAATTGATTGTTTGCCTCAGGAAACATGGAGCGAAAGCCATCCATTGTCAAGAAAAGTTCATTTATAGTCACTCATGCCTAGAAAAGCCTTATTACTCGGTTTAAATGCCTTTATAATCCCATTATTGATGTTATTTTGAATTGTTTTTATATTTTTTGATTAAAACAGATTGTAATTGATTGTTGGCCTTGGGAAACATGGAGCGAAAGCCATCCATCGTCAAGAAAAGTTCATTTATAGTCACTCATGCCTAGAAAAGCCTTAATACTCGCTTTAAATGCTTTTATAATCCCATAATTGAATTTAATTTGAATCTTTTTACATTTTTTTATTAAAACAGATTCTAATTGATTGTTTGCCTCGGGAAATGTGGACTGAAAGCCATCCATTGTCAAGAAAATATCATTTATAGTCACTCATGCCTAGAAAAGCCTTATTACTCGGTTTAAATGCCTTTATAATCCCATTATTGAATTTATTTTGAATTGTTTTTACATTTTTTGATTAAAACATATTGTAATTGATTGTTTGCCTCAGGAAACATGGAGCGAAAGCCATCCATTGTCAAGAAAAGTTCATTTGTAGTCACTCATGCCTAGAAAAGCCTTATTACTCGGTTTAAATGCCTTTATAATCCCATTATTGATTTTATTTTGAATTTTTTTTATATTTTTAGATTAAAACAGATTGTAATTGATTGTTTGCCTTGGGAAACATGGAGCGAAAGCCATCCATCGTCAAGAAAAGTTCATTTATAGTCACTCATGCCTAGAAAAGCCTTAATACTCGCTTTAAATGCTTTTATAATCCCATAATTGAATTTAATTTGAATCTTTTTACATTTTTTGATTAAAACAGATTCTAATTGAGTGTTTGCCTCGGGAAACGTGGAGTGAAAGCCATCCATTGTCAAGAAAAGATCATTTATAGTCACTCATGCCTAGAAAAGCCATATTACTCGGTTTAAATGCCTTTATAATCCCATTATTGAATTTATTTTGATTTTTTTTTACATTTTTTGATTAAAACATATTGTAATTGATTGTTTGCCTTGGGAAACATGGAGCGAAAGCCATCCATCGTCAAGAAAAGTTCATTTATAGTCACTCATGCCTAGAAAAGCCTTAATACTCGCTTTAAATGCTTTTATAATCCCATAATTGAATTTAATTTGAATCTTTTTACATTTTTTGATTAAAACAGATTCTAATTGAGTGTTTGCCTCGGGAAACGTGGACTGAAAGCCATCCATTGTGAAGAAAAGATCATTTATAGTCACTCATGCCTAGAAAAGCCTTATTACTCGGTTTAAATGCCTTTATAATCCCATTATTGAATTTATTTTGAATTTTTTTTACATTTTTTGATTAAAACATATTGTAATTGATTGTTTGCCTCGGGAAACTTGGAGCGAAAGCCCTCCATTGTCAAGAAAAGATCATTTATAGTCACTCATGCTGAGAAAAGCCTTATTACTCGGTTTAAATGCTTTTATAATCCCATTATTGAATTTATTTTGAATTGTTTTTACATTTTTTGATTAAAACAGATTGTAATTGATTGTTTGCCTCAGGAAACATGGAGCGAAAGCCATCCATTGTCAAGAAAAGTTCATTTATAGTCACTCATGCCTAGAAAAGCCTTATTACTCGGTTTAAATGCCTTTATAATCCCATTATTGATGTTATTTTGAATTGTTTTTATATTTTTTGATTAAAACAGATTGTAATTGATTGTTTGCCTTGGGAAACATGGAGCGAAAGCCATCCATCGTCAAGAAAAGTTCATTTATAGTCACTCATGCCTAGAAAAGCCTTAATACTCGCTTTAAATGCTTTTATAATCCCATAATTGAATTTAATTTGAATCTTTTTACATTTTTTTATTAAAACAGATTCTAATTGATTGTTTGCCTCGGGAAAGGTGGACTGAAAGCCATCCATTGTCAAGAAAATATCATTTATAGTCACTCATGCCTAGAAAAGCCTTATTACTCGGTTTAAATGCCTTTATAATCCCATTATTGAATTTATTTTGAATTGTTTTTACATTTTTTGATTAAAACATATTGTAATTGATTGTTTGCCTCAGGAAACATGGAGCGAAAGCCATCCATTGTTAAGAAAAGTTCATTTGTAGTCACTCATGCCTAGAAAAGCCTTATTACTCGGTTTAAATGCCTTTATAATCCCATTATTGATTTTATTTTGAATTTTTTTTATATTTTTTGATTAAAACAGATTGTAATTGATTGTTTGCCTTGGGAAACATGGAGCGAAAGCCATCCATCGTCAAGAAAAGTTCATTTATAGTCACTCATGCCTAGAAAAGCCTTAATACTCGCTTTAAATGCTTTTATAATCCCATAATTGAATTTAATTTGAATCTTTTTACATTTTTTGATTAAAACAGATTCTAATTGAGTGTTTGCCTCGGGAAACGTGGAGTGAAAGCCATCCATTGTCAAGAAAAGATCATTTATAGTCACTCATGCCTAGAAAAGCCATATTACTCGGTTTAAATGCCTTTATAATCCCATTATTGAATTTATTTTGAATTTTTTTTACATTTTTTGATTAAAACATATTGTAATTGATTGTTTGCCTTGGGAAACATGAGCAAAAGCCATCCATTGTCAAGAATAGATCATTTATAGTCACTTATGCCTAGAAAAGCCTTATTACTCGGTTTAAATGCTTTTATAATCCCAATATTGAATTTATTTTGAATTCTTTTTACATTTTTTCATTCAAATAGATTGTAATTGATTGTTTGCCTCGGGAAACATGGAGCGAAAGCCTTCCATTGTCAAGAAAAGATCATTTATAGTCACTCATGCCTAGAAAAGCCTTATTACTTAGTTTAAATGCCTTTATAATCCCATTATTTAATTTATTTTGAATTGTTTTTACATTTTTTGATTAAAACAGATTGTAATTGATTGTTTGCCTCCGGAAATATGGAGCGAAAGCCATCCATTGTCAAGAAAAGATCATTTATAGTCACTCATGCCTAGAAAAGCCTTATTACTCGGTTTAAATGCCTTTATAATCCCATTATTGAATTTATTTTGAATTCTTTTTACATTTTTTGATTAAAACAGATTGTAATTGATTGTTTGCCTCGGGAAATATGGAACGAAAAACGAAAGCCATCCACCGTCAAGAAAAGTTCATTTATAGTCACTCATGCCTAGAAAAGCCTTAATACTCGTTTTAAATGCTTTTATAATCCCATAATTGAACTTAATTTGAATCTTTTTACATTTTTTGATTAAAACAGATTCTAATTGATTGTTTGCCTCGGGAAATGTGGACTGAAAGCCATCCATTGTCATGAAAAGATCATTTATAGTCACTCATGCCTAGAAAAGCCTTATTACTCGGTTTAAATGCCTTTATAATCCCATTATTGAATTTGTTTTGAATTGTTTTTACATTTTTTGATTAAAACAGATTGTAATTGATTGTTTACCTCGGGAAACATGGAGCGAAAGCCATCCATAGTCAAGAAAAGATCATTTATAGTCACTTATGCCTAGCAAAGCCTTATTACTCGGTTTAAATGCCTTTATAATCCCATTATTGAATTTATTTTGAATTTTTTTTACATTTTTTGATTAAAACATACTGTAATTGATTGTTTGCCTCGGGAAACATGGAGCAAAACCCATCCATTGTCAAGAATAGATCATTTATAGTCACTCATGCCTAGAAAAGCCTCAATACTCGCTTTAAATGCTTTTATAATCCCATAATTGAATTTAATTTGAATCTTTTTACATTTTTTGATTAAAACAGATTCTAATTGATTGTTTGCCTCGGGAAACGTGGACTGAAAGCCATCCATTGTGAAGAAAAGATCATTTATAGTCACTCATGCCTAGAAAAGCCTTATTACTCGGTTTAAATGCCTTTATAATCCCATTATTGAATTTATTTTGAATTTTTTTTACATTTTTTGATTAAAACATATTGTAATTGATTGTTTGCCTCGGGAAACTTGGAGCGAAAGCCCTCCATTGTCAAGAAAAGATCATTTATAGTCACTCATGCTGAGAAAAGCCTTATTACTCGGTTTAAATGCTTTTATAATCCCATTATTGAATTTATTTTGAATTGTTTTTACATTTTTTGATTAAAACAGATTGTAATTGATTGTTTGCCTCAGGAAACATGGAGCGAAAGCCATCCATTGTCAAGAAAAGTTCATTTATAGTCACTCATGCCTAGAAAAGCCTTATTACTCGGTTTAAATGCCTTTATAATCCCATTATTGATGTTATTTTGAATTGTTTTTATATTTTTTGATTAAAACAGATTGTAATTGATTGTTGGCCTTGGGAAACATGGAGCGAAAGCCATCCATCGTCAAGAAAAGTTCATTTATAGTCACTCATGCCTAGAAAAGCCTTAATACTCGCTTTAAATGCTTTTATAATCCCATAATTGAATTTAATTTGAATCTTTTTACATTTTTTTATTAAAACAGATTCTAATTGATTGTTTGCCTCGGGAAATGTGGACTGAAAGCCATCCATTGTCAAGAAAATATCATTTATAGTCACTCATGCCTAGAAAAGCCTTATTACTCGGTTTAAATGCCTTTATAATCCCATTATTGAATTTATTTTGAATTGTTTTTACATTTTTTGATTAAAACATATTGTAATTGATTGTTTGCCTCAGGAAACATGGAGCGAAAGCCATCCATTGTCAAGAAAAGTTCATTTGTAGTCACTCATGCCTAGAAAAGCCTTATTACTCGGTTTAAATGCCTTTATAATCCCATTATTGATTTTATTTTGAATTTTTTTTATATTTTTAGATTAAAA
Source organism: Theobroma cacao (assembly GCF_053813885.1). NCBI lineage: Eukaryota > Viridiplantae > Streptophyta > Magnoliopsida > Malvales > Malvaceae > Theobroma > Theobroma cacao. The sequence goes on along the minus strand of NC_142645.1, from coordinate 25,125,676 downwards.
CAGATTGTAATTGATTGTTTGCCTTGGGAAACATGGAGCGAAAGCCATCCATCGTCAAGAAAAGTTCATTTATAGTCACTCATGCCTAGAAAAGCCTTAATACTCGCTTTAAATGCTTTTATAATCCCATAATTGAATTTAATTTGAATCTTTTTACATTTTTTGATTAAAACAGATTCTAATTGAGTGTTTGCCTCGGGAAACGTGGAGTGAAAGCCATCCATTGTCAAGAAAAGATCATTTATAGTCACTCATGCCTAGAAAAGCCATATTACTCGGTTTAAATGCCTTTATAATCCCATTATTGAATTTATTTTGATTTTTTTTTACATTTTTTGATTAAAACATATTGTAATTGATTGTTTGCCTTGGGAAACATGAGCAAAAGCCATCCATTGTCAAGAATAGATCATTTATAGTCACTTATGCCTAGAAAAGCCTTATTACTCGGTTTAAATGCTTTTATAATCCCATTATTGAATTTATTTTGAATTCTTTTTACATTTTTTCATTCAAATAGATTGTAATTGATTGTTTGCCTCGGGAAACATGGAGCGAAAGCCTTCCATTGTCAAGAAAAGATCATTTATAGTCACTCATGCCTAGAAAAGCATTATTACTTAGTTTAAATGCCTTTATAATCCCATTATTTAATTTATTTTGAATTGTTTTTACATTTTTTGATTAAAACAGATTGTAATTGATTGTTTGCCTCGGGAAATATGGAGCGAAAGCCATCCATTGTCAAGAAAAGATCATTTATAGTCACTCATGCCTAGAAAAGCCTTATTACTCGGTTTAAATGCCTTTATAATCCCATTATTGAATTTATTTTGAATTCTTTTTACATTTTTTGATTAAAACAGATTGTAATTGATTGTTTGCCTCGGGAAATATGGAACGAAAAACGAAAGCCATCCACCGTCAAGAAAAGTTCATTTATAGTCACTCATGCCTAGAAAAGCCTTAATACTCGTTTTAAATGCTTTTATAATCCCATAATTGAACTTAATTTGAATCTTTTTACATTTTTTGATTAAAACAGATTCTAATTGATTGTTTGCCTCGGAAAATGTGGACTGAAAGCCATCCATTGTCAAGAAAAGATCATTTATAGTCACTCATGCCTAGAAAAGCCTTATTACTCGGTTTAAATGCCTTTATAATCCCATTATTGAATTTGTTTTGAATTGTTTTTACATTTTTCGATTAAAACAGATTGTAATTGATTGTTTACCTCGGGAAACATGGAGCGAAAGCCATCCATAGTCAAGAAAAGATCATTTATAGTCACTTATGCCTAGCAAAGCCTTATTACTCGGTTTAAATGCCTTTATAATCCCATTATTGAATTTATTTTGAATTCTTTTTACATTTTTTCATTAAAACAGATTCTAATTGATTGTTTGCCTCGGGAAACTTAGAGCGAAAGCCCTCCATTGTCAAGAAAAGATCATTTATAGTCACTCATGCTGAGAAAAGCCTTATTACTCGGTTTAAATGCTTTTATAATCCCATTATTGAATTTATTTTGAATTGTTTTTACATTTTTTGATTAAAACAGATTGTAATTGATTGTTTGCCTCAGGAAACATGGAGCGAAAGCCATCCATTGTCAAGAAAAGTTCATTTATAGTCACTCATGCCTAGAAAAGCCTTATTACTCGGTTTAAATGCCTTTATAATCCCATTATTGAATTTATTTTGAATTTTTTTTACATTTTTTGATTAAAACATATTGTAATTGATTGTTTGCCTCGGGAAACATGGAGCAAAACCCATCCATTGTCAAGAATAGATCATTTATAGTCACTCATGCCTAGAAAAGCCTCAATACTCGCTTTAAATGCTTTTATAATCCCATAATTGAATTTAATTTGAATCTTTTTACATTTTTTGATTAAAACAGATTCTAATTGATTGTTTGCCTCGGGAAACGTGGACTGAAAGCCATCCATTGTGAAGAAAAGATCATTTATAGTCACTCATGCCTAGAAAAGCCTTATTACTCGGTTTAAATGCCTTTATAATCCCATTATTGAATTTATTTTGAATTCTTTTTACATTTTTTCATTCAAATAGATTGTAATTGATTGTTTGCCTCGGGAAACATGGAGCGAAAGCCTTCCATTGTCAAGAAAAGATCATTTATAGTCACTCATGCCTAGAAAAGCATTATTACTTAGTTTAAATGCCTTTATAATCCCATTATTTAATTTATTTTGAATTGTTTTTACATTTTTTGATTAAAACAGATTGTAATTGATTGTTTGCCTCGGGAAATATGGAGCGAAAGCCATCCATTGTCAAGAAAAGATCATTTATAGTCACTCATGCCTAGAAAAGCCTTATTACTCGGTTTAAATGCCTTTATAATCCCATTATTGAATTTATTTTGAATTCTTTTTACATTTTTTGATTAAAACAGATTGTAATTGATTGTTTGCCTCGGGAAATATGGAACGAAAAACGAAAGCCATCCACCGTCAAGAAAAGTTCATTTATAGTCACTCATGCCTAGAAAAGCCTTAATACTCGTTTTAAATGCTTTTATAATCCCATAATTGAACTTAATTTGAATCTTTTTACATTTTTTGATTAAAACAGATTCTAATTGATTGTTTGCCTCGGAAAATGTGGACTGAAAGCCATCCATTGTCAAGAAAAGATCATTTATAGTCACTCATGCCTAGAAAAGCCTTATTACTCGGTTTAAATGCCTTTATAATCCCATTATTGAATTTGTTTTGAATTGTTTTTACATTTTTCGATTAAAACAGATTGTAATTGATTGTTTACCTCGGGAAACATGGAGCGAAAGCCATCCATAGTCAAGAAAAGATCATTTATAGTCACTTATGCCTAGCAAAGCCTTATTACTCGGTTTAAATGCCTTTATAATCCCATTATTGAATTTATTTTGAATTCTTTTTACATTTTTTCATTAAAACAGATTCTAATTGATTGTTTGCCTCGGGAAACTTAGAGCGAAAGCCCTCCATTGTCAAGAAAAGATCATTTATAGTCACTCATGCTGAGAAAAGCCTTATTACTCGGTTTAAATGCTTTTATAATCCCATTATTGAATTTATTTTGAATTGTTTTTACATTTTTTGATTAAAACAGATTGTAATTGATTGTTTGCCTCAGGAAACATGGAGCGAAAGCCATCCATTGTCAAGAAAAGTTCATTTATAGTCACTCATGCCTAGAAAAGCCTTATTACTCGGTTTAAATGCCTTTATAATCCCATTATTGAATTTATTTTGAATTTTTTTTACATTTTTTGATTAAAACATACTGTAATTGATTGTTTGCCTCGGGAAACATGGAGCAAAACCCATCCATTGTCAAGAATAGATCATTTATAGTCACTCATGCCTAGAAAAGCCTCAATACTCGCTTTAAATGCTTTTATAATCCCATAATTGAATTTAATTTGAATCTTTTTACATTTTTTGATTAAAACAGATTCTAATTGATTGTTTGCCTCGGGAAACGTGGACTGAAAGCCATCCATTGTGAAGAAAAGATCATTTATAGTCACTCATGCCTAGAAAAGCCTTATTACTCGGTTTAAATGCCTTTATAATCCCATTATTGAATTTATTTTGAATTTTTTTTACATTTTTTGATTAAAACATATTGTAATTGATTGTTTGCCTCGGGAAACTTGGAGCGAAAGCCCTCCATTGTCAAGAAAAGATCATTTATAGTCACTCATGCTGAGAAAAGCCTTATTACTCGGTTTAAATGCTTTTATAATCCCATTATTGAATTTATTTTGAATTGTTTTTACATTTTTTGATTAAAACAGATTGTAATTGATTGTTTGCCTCGGGAAACATGGAGCGAAAGCCATCCATTGTCAAGAAAAGTTCATTTATAGTCACTCATGCCTAGAAAAGCCTTATTACTCGGTTTAAATGCCTTTATAATCCCATTATTGATGTTATTTTGAATTGTTTTTATATTTTTTGATTAAAACAGATTGTAATTGATTGTTTGCCTTGGGAAACATGGAGCGAAAGCCATCCATCGTCAAGAAAAGTTCATTTATAGTCACTCATGCCTAGAAAAGCCTTAATACTCGCTTTAAATGCTTTTATAATCCCATAATTGAATTTAATTTGAATCTTTTTACATTTTTTTATTAAAACAGATTCTAATTGATTGTTTGCCTCGGGAAAGGTGGACTGAAAGCCATCCATTGTCAAGAAAATATCATTTATAGTCACTCATGCCTAGAAAAGCCTTATTACTCGGTTTAAATGCCTTTATAATCCCATTATTGAATTTATTTTGAATTGTTTTTACATTTTTTGATTAAAACATATTGTAATTGATTGTTTGCCTCAGGAAACATGGAGCGAAAGCCATCCATTGTCAAGAAAAGTTCATTTGTAGTCACTCATGCCTAGAAAAGCCTTATTACTCGGTTTAAATGCCTTTATAATCCCATTATTGATTTTATTTTGAATTTTTTTTATATTTTTAGATTAAAACAGATTGTAATTGATTGTTTGCCTTGGGAAACATGGAGCGAAAGCCATCCATCGTCAAGAAAAGTTCATTTATAGTCACTCATGCCTAGAAAAGCCTTAATACTCGCTTTAAATGCTTTTATAATCCCATAATTCAATTTAATTTGAATCTTTTTACATTTTTTGATTAAAACAGATTCTAATTGAGTGTTTGCCTCGGGAAACGTGGAGTGAAAGCCATCCATTGTCAAGAAAAGATCATTTATAGTCACTCATGCCTAGAAAAGCCATATTACTCGGTTTAAATGCCTTTATAATCCCATTATTGAATTTATTTTGATTTTTTTTTACATTTTTTGATTAAAACATATTGTAATTGATTGTTTGCCTTGGGAAACATGAGCAAAAGCCATCCATTGTCAAGAATAGATCATTTATAGTCACTTATGCCTAGAAAAGCCTTATTACTCGGTTTAAATGCTTTTATAATCCCATTATTGAATTTATTTTGAATTCTTTTTACATTTTTTCATTCAAATAGATTGTAATTGATTGTTTGCCTCGGGAAACATGGAGCGAAAGCCTTCCATTGTCAAGAAAAGATCATTTATAGTCACTCATGCCTAGAAAAGCATTATTACTTAGTTTAAATGCCTTTATAATCCCATTATTTAATTTATTTTGAATTGTTTTTACATTTTTTGATTAAAACAGATTGTAATTGATTGTTTGCCTCGGGAAATATGGAGCGAAAGCCATCCATTGTCAAGAAAAGATCATTTATAGTCACTCATGCCTAGAAAAGCCTTATTACTCGGTTTAAATGCCTTTATAATCCCATTATTGAATTTATTTTGAATTCTTTTTACATTTTTTGATTAAAACAGATTGTAATTGATTGTTTGCCTCGGGAAATATGGAACGAAAAACGAAAGCCATCCACCGTCAAGAAAAGTTCATTTATAGTCACTCATGCCTAGAAAAGCCTTAATACTCGTTTTAAATGCTTTTATAATCCCATAATTGAACTTAATTTGAATCTTTTTACATTTTTTGATTAAAACAGATTCTAATTGATTGTTTGCCTCGGAAAATGTGGACTGAAAGCCATCCATTGTCAAGAAAAGATCATTTATAGTCACTCATGCCTAGAAAAGCCTTATTACTCGGTTTAAATGCCTTTATAATCCCATTATTGAATTTGTTTTGAATTGTTTTTACATTTTTCGATTAAAACAGATTGTAATTGATTGTTTACCTCGGGAAACATGGAGCGAAAGCCATCCATAGTCAAGAAAAGATCATTTATAGTCACTTATGCCTAGCAAAGCCTTATTACTCGGTTTAAATGCCTTTATAATCCCATTATTGAATTTATTTTGAATTCTTTTTACATTTTTTCATTAAAACAGATTCTAATTGATTGTTTGCCTCGGGAAACTTAGAGCGAAAGCCCTCCATTGTCAAGAAAAGATCATTTATAGTCACTCATGCTGAGAAAAGCCTTATTACTCGGTTTAAATGCTTTTATAATCCCATTATTGAATTTATTTTGAATTGTTTTTACATTTTTTGATTAAAACAGATTGTAATTGATTGTTTGCCTCAGGAAACATGGAGCGAAAGCCATCCATTGTCAAGAAAAGTTCATTTATAGTCACTCATGCCTAGAAAAGCCTTATTACTCGGTTTAAATGCCTTTATAATCCCATTATTGAATTTATTTTGAATTTTTTTTACATTTTTTGATTAAAACATATTGTAATTGATTGTTTGCCTCGGGAAACATGGAGCAAAACCCATCCATTGTCAAGAATAGATCATTTATAGTCACTCATGCCTAGAAAAGCCTCAATACTCGCTTTAAATGCTTTTATAATCCCATAATTGAATTTAATTTGAATCTTTTTACATTTTTTGATTAAAACAGATTCTAATTGATTGTTTGCCTCGGGAAACGTGGACTGAAAGCCATCCATTGTGAAGAAAAGATCATTTATAGTCACTCATGCCTAGAAAAGCCTTATTACTCGGTTTAAATGCCTTTATAATCCCATTATTGAATTTATTTTGAATTCTTTTTACATTTTTTCATTAAAACAGATTCTAATTGATTGTTTGCCTCGGGAAACTTAGAGCGAAAGCCCTCCATTGTCAAGAAAAGATCATTTATAGTCACTCATGCTGAGAAAAGCCTTATTACTCGGTTTAAATGCTTTTATAATCCCATTATTGAATTTATTTTGAATTGTTTTTACATTTTTTGATTAAAACAGATTGTAATTGATTGTTTGCCTCAGGAAACATGGAGCGAAAGCCATCCATTGTCAAGAAAAGTTCATTTGTAGTCACTCATGCCTAGAAAAGCCTTATTACTCGATTTAAATGCCTTTATAATCCCATTATTGATTTTATTTTGAATTTTTTTTATATTTTTTGATTAAAACAGATTGTAATTGATTGTTTGCCTTGGGAAACATGGAGCGAAAGCCATCCATCGTCAAGAAAAGTTCATTTATAGTCACTCATGCCTAGAAAAGCCTTAATACTCGCTTTAAATGCTTTTATAATCCCATAATTGAATTTAATTTGAATCTTTTTACATTTTTTGATTAAAACAGATTCTAATTGAGTGTTTGCCTCGGGAAACGTGGACTGAAAGCCATCCATTGTGAAGAAAAGATCATTTATAGTCACTCATGCCTAGAAAAGCCTTATTACTCGGTTTAAATGCCTTTATAATCCCATTATTGAATTTATTTTGAATTTTTTTTACATTTTTTGATTAAAACATATTGTAATTGATTGTTTGCCTCGGGAAACTTGGAGCGAAAGCCCTCCATTGTCAAGAAAAGATCATTTATAGTCACTCATGCTGAGAAAAGCCTTATTACTCGGTTTAAATGCTTTTATAATCCCATTATTGAATTTATTTTGAATTGTTTTTACATTTTTTGATTAAAACAGATTGTAATTGATTGTTTGCCTCAGGAAACATGGAGCGAAAGCCATCCATTGTCAAGAAAAGTTCATTTATAGTCACTCATGCCTAGAAAAGCCTTATTACTCGGTTTAAAGGCCTTTATAATCCCATTATTGATGTTATTTTGAATTGTTTTTATATTTTTTGATTAAAACAGATTGTAATTGATTGTTTGCCTTGGGAAACATGGAGCGAAAGCCATCCATCGTCAAGAAAAGTTCATTTATAGTCACTCATGCCTAGAAAAGCCTTAATACTCGCTTTAAATGCTTTTATAATCCCATAATTGAATTTAATTTGAATCTTTTTACATTTTTTTATTAAAACAGATTCTAATTGATTGTTTGCCTCGGGAAAGGTGGACTGAAAGCCATCCATTGTCAAGAAAATATCATTTATAGTCACTCATGCCTAGAAAAGCCTTATTACTCGGTTTAAATGCCTTTATAATCCCATTATTGAATTTATTTTGAATTGTTTTTACATTTTTTGATTAAAACATATTGTAATTGATTGTTTGCCTCAGGAAACATGGAGCGAAAGCCATCCATTGTGAAGAAAAGTTCATTTGTAGTCACTCATGCCTAGAAAAGCCTTATTACTCGGTTTAAATGCCTTTATAATCCCATTATTGATTTTATTTTGAATTTTTTTTATATTTTTTGATTAAAACAGATTGTAATTGATTGTTTGCCTTGGGAAACATGGAGCGAAAGCCATCCATCGTCAAGAAAAGTTCATTTATAGTCACTCATGCCTAGAAAAGCCTTAATACTCGCTTTAAATGCTTTTATAATCCCATAATTGAATTTAATTTGAATCTTTTTACATTTTTTGATTAAAACAGATTCTAATTGAGTGTTTGCCTCGGGAAACGTGGAGTGAAAGCCATCCATTGTCAAGAAAAGATCATTTATAGTCACTCATGCCTAGAAAAGCCATATTACTCGGTTTAAATGCCTTTATAATCCCATTATTGAATTTATTTTGAATTTTTTTTACATTTTTTGATTAAAACATATTGTAATTGATTGTTTGCCTTGGGAAACATGAGCAAAAGCCATCCATTGTCAAGAATAGATCATTTATAGTCACTTATGCCTAGAAAAGCCTTATTACTCGGTTTAAATGCTTTTATAATCCCAATATTGAATTTATTTTGAATTCTTTTTACATTTTTTCATTCAAATAGATTGTAATTGATTGTTTGCCTCGGGAAACATGGAGCGAAAGCCTTCCATTGTCAAGAAAAGATCATTTATAGTCACTCATGCCTAGAAAAGCCTTATTACTTAGTTTAAATGCCTTTATAATCCCATTATTTAATTTATTTTGAATTGTTTTTACATTTTTTGATTAAAACATATTGTAATTGATTGTTTGCCTCCGGAAATATGGAGCGAAAGCCATCCATTGTCAAGAAAAGATCATTTATAGTCACTCATGCCTAGAAAAGCCTTATTACTCGGTTTAAATGCCTTTATAATCCCATTATTGAATTTATTTTGAATTCTTTTCACATTTTTTGATTAAAACAGATTGTAATTGATTGTTTGCCTCGGGAAATATGGAACGAAAAACGAAAGCCATCCACCGTCAAGAAAAGTTCATTTATAGTCACTCATGCCTAGAAAAGCCTTAATACTCGTTTTAAATGCTTTTATAATCCCATAATTGAACTTAATTTGAATCTTTTTACATTTTTTGATTAAAACAGATTCTAATTGATTGTTTGCCTCGGGAAATGTGGACTGAAAGCCATCCATTGTCAAGAAAAGATCATTTATAGTCACTCATGCCTAGAAAAGCCTTATTACTCGGTTTAAATGCCTTTATAATCCCATTATTGAATTTGTTTTGAATTGTTTTTACATTTTTTGATTAAAACAGATTGTAATTGATTGTTTACCTCGGGAAACATGGAGCGAAAGCCATCCATAGTCAAGAAAAGATCATTTATAGTCACTTATGCCTAGCAAAGCCTTATTACTCGGTTTAAATGCCTTTATAATCCCATTATTGAATTTATTTTGAATTCTTTTTACATTTTTTCATTAAAACAGATTGTAATTGATTGTTTGCCTCGGGAAACTTAGAGCGAAAGCCCTCCATTGTCAAGAAAAGATCATTTATAGTCACTCATGCTGAGAAAAGCCTTATTACTCGGTTTAAATGCTTTTATAATCCCATTATTGAATTTATTTTGAATTGTTTTTACATTTTTTGATTAAAACAGATTGTAATTGATTGTTTGCCTCAGGAAACATGGAGCGAAAGCCATCCATTGTCAAGAAAAGTTCATTTATAGTCACTCATGCCTAGAAAAGCCTTATTACTCGGTTTAAATGCCTTTATAATCCCATTATTGAATTTATTTTGAATTTTTTTTACATTTTTTGATTAAAACATATTGTAATTGATTGTTTGCCTCGGGAAACATGGAGCAAAACCCATCCATTGTCAAGAATAGATCATTTATAGTCACTCATGCCTAGAAAAGCCTCAATACTCGCTTTAAATGCTTTTATAATCCCATAATTGAATTTAATTTGAATCTTTTTACATTTTTTGATTAAAACAGATTCTAATTGATTGTTTGCCTCGGGAAACGTGGACTGAAAGCCATCCATTGTGAAGAAAAGATCATTTATAGTCACTCATGCCTAGAAAAGCCTTATTACTCGGTTTAAATGCCTTTATAATCCCATTATTGAATTTATTTTGAATTTTTTTTACATTTTTTGATTAAAACATATTGTAATTGATTGTTTGCCTCGGGAAACTTGGAGCGAAAGCCCTCCATTGTCAAGAAAAGATCATTTATAGTCACTCATGCTGAGAAAAGCCTTATTACTCGGTTTAAATGCTTTTATAATCCCATTATTGAATTTATTTTGAATTGTTTTTACATTTTTTGATTAAAACAGATTGTAATTGATTGTTTGCCTCAGGAAACATGGAGCGAAAGCCATCCATTGTCAAGAAAAGTTCATTTATAGTCACTCATGCCTAGAAAAGCCTTATTACTCGGTTTAAATGCCTTTATAATCCCATTATTGATGTTATTTTGAATTGTTTTTATATTTTTTGATTAAAACAGATTGTAATTGATTGTTTGCCTTGGGAAACATGGAGCGAAAGCCATCCATCGTCAAGAAAAGTTCATTTATAGTCACTCATGCCTAGAAAAGCCTTAATACTCGCTTTAAATGCTTTTATAATCCCATAATTGAATTTAATTTGAATCTTTTTACATTTTTTTATTAAAACAGATTCTAATTGATTGTTTGCCTCGGGAAAGGTGGACTGAAAGCCATCCATTGTCAAGAAAATATCATTTATAGTCACTCATGCCTAGAAAAGCCTTATTACTCGGTTTAAATGCCTTTATAATCCCATTATTGAATTTATTTTGAATTGTTTTTACATTTTTTGATTAAAACATATTGTAATTGATTGTTTGCCTCAGGAAACATGGAGCGAAAGCCATCCATTGTCAAGAAAAGTTCATTTGTAGTCACTCATGCCTAGAAAAGCCTTATTACTCGGTTTAAATGCCTTTATAATCCCATTATTGATTTTATTTTGAATTTTTTTTATATTTTTAGATTAAAACAGATTGTAATTGATTGTTTGCCTTGGGAAACATGGAGCGAAAGCCATCCATCGTCAAGAAAAGTTCATTTATAGTCACTCATGCCTAGAAAAGCCTTAATACTCGCTTTAAATGCTTTTATAATCCCATAATTGAATTTAATTTGAATCTTTTTACATTTTTTGATTAAAACAGATTCTAATTGAGTGTTTGCCTCGGGAAACGTGGACTGAAAGCCATCCATTGTCAAGAAAAGTTCATTTATAGTCACTCATGCCTAGAAAAGCCTTAATACTCGTTTTAAATGCCTTTATAATCCCATTATTGAATTTATTTTGAATTGTTTTTACATTTTTTGATTAAAACATATTGTAATTGATTGTTTGCCTCAGGAAACATGGAGCGAAAGCCATCCATTGTCAAGAAAAGTTCATTTGTAGTCACTCATGCCTAGAAAAGCCTTATTACTCGGTTTAAATGCCTTTATAATCCCATTATTGAATTTGTTTTGAATTGTTTTTACATTTTTCGATTAAAACAGATTGTAATTGATTGTTTACCTCGGGAAACATGGAGCGAAAGCCATCCATAGTCAAGAAAAGATCATTTATAGTCACTTATGCCTAGCAAAGCCTTATTACTCGGTTTAAATGCCTTTATAATCCCATTATTGAATTTATTTTGAATTCTTTTTACATTTTTTCATTAAAACAGATTCTAATTGATTGTTTGCCTCGGGAAACTTAGAGCGAAAGCCCTCCATTGTCAAGAAAAGATCATTTATAGTCACTCATGCTGAGAAAAGCCTTATTACTCGGTTTAAATGCTTTTATAATCCCATTATTGAATTTATTTTGAATTGTTTTTACATTTTTTGATTAAAACAGATTGTAATTGATTGTTTGCCTCAGGAAACATGGAGCGAAAGCCATCCATTGTCAAGAAAAGTTCATTTATAGTCACTCATGCCTAGAAAAGCCTTATTACTCGGTTTAAATGCCTTTATAATCCCATTATTGAATTTATTTTGAATTTTTTTTACATTTTTTGATTAAAACATATTGTAATTGATTGTTTGCCTCGGGAAACATGGAGCAAAACCCATCCATTGTCAAGAATAGATCATTTATAGTCACTCATGCCTAGAAAAGCCTCAATACTCGCTTTAAATGCTTTTATAATCCCATAATTGAATTTAATTTGAATCTTTTTACATTTTTTGATTAAAACAGATTCTAATTGATTGTTTGCCTCGGGAAACGTGGACTGAAAGCCATCCATTGTGAAGAAAAGATCATTTATAGTCACTCATGCCTAGAAAAGCCTTATTACTCGGTTTAAATGCCTTTATAATCCCATTATTGAATTTATTTTGAATTTTTTTTACATTTTTTGATTAAAACATATTGTAATTGATTGTTTGCCTCGGGAAACATGGAGCAAAACCCATCCATTGTCAAGAATAGATCATTTATAGTCACTCATGCCTAGAAAAGCCTCAATACTCGCTTTAAATGCTTTTATAATCCCATAATTGAATTTAATTTGAATCTTTTTACATTTTTTGATTAAAACAGATTCTAATTGATTGTTTGCCTCGGGAAACGTGGACTGAAAGCCATCCATTGTGAAGAAAAGATCATTTATAGTCACTCATGCCTAGAAAAGCCTTATTACTCGGTTTAAATGCCTTTATAATCCCATTATTGAATTTATTTTGAATTTTTTTTACATTTTTTGATTAAAACATATTGTAATTGATTGTTTGCCTCGGGAAACTTGGAGCGAAAGCCCTCCATTGTCAAGAAAAGATCATTTATAGTCACTCATGCTGAGAAAAGCCTTATTACTCGGTTTAAATGCTTTTATAATCCCATTATTGAATTTATTTTGAATTGTTTTTACATTTTTTGATTAAAACAGATTGTAATTGATTGTTTGCCTCAGGAAACATGGAGCGAAAGCCATCCATTGTCAAGAAAAGTTCATTTATAGTCACTCATGCCTAGAAAAGCCTTATTACTCGGTTTAAATGCCTTTATAATCCCATTATTGATGTTATTTTGAATTGTTTTTATATTTTTTGATTAAAACAGATTGTAATTGATTGTTTGCCTTGGGAAACATGGAGCGAAAGCCATCCATCGTCAAGAAAAGTTCATTTATAGTCACTCATGCCTAGAAAAGCCTTAATACTCGCTTTAAATGCTTTTATAATCCCATAATTGAATTTAATTTGAATCTTTTTACATTTTTTTATTAAAACAGATTCTAATTGATTGTTTGCCTCGGGAAAGGTGGACTGAAAGCCATCCATTGTCAAGAAAATATCATTTATAGTCACTCATGCCTAGAAAAGCCTTATTACTCGGTTTAAATGCCTTTATAATCCCATTATTGAATTTATTTTGAATTGTTTTTACATTTTTTGATTAAAACATATTGTAATTGATTGTTTGCCTCAGGAAACATGGAGCGAAAGCCATCCATTGTCAAGAAAAGTTCATTTGTAGTCACTCATGCCTAGAAAAGCCTTATTACTCGGTTTAAATGCCTTTATAATCCCATTATTGAATTTATTTTGAATTTTTTTTATATTTTTTGATTAAAACAGATTGTAATTGATTGTTTGCCTTGGGAAACATGGAGCGAAAGCCATCCATCGTCAAAAAAAGTTCATTTATAGTCACTCATGCCTAGAAAAGCCTTAATACTCGTTTTAAATGCTTTTATAATCCCATAATTGAACTTAATTTGAATCTTTTTACATTTTTTGATTAAAACAGATTCTAATTGATTGTTTGCCTCGGGAAATGTGGACTGAAAGCCATCCATTGTCAAGAAAAGATCATTTATAGTCACTCATGCCTAGAAAAGCCTTATTACTCGGTTTAAATGCCTTTATAATCCCATTATTGAATTTATTTTGAATTGTTTTTACATTTTTTGATTAAAACATATTGTAATTGATTGTTTGCCTCAGGAAACATGGAGCGAAAGCCATCCATTGTCAAGAAAAGTTCATTTGTAGTCACTCATGCCTAGAAAAGCCTTATTACTCGGTTTAAATGCCTTTATAATCCCATTATTGATTTTATTTTGAATTTTTTTTATATTTTTAGATTAAAACAGATTGTAATTGATTGTTTGCCTTGGGAAACATGGAGCGAAAGCCATCCATCGTCAAGAAAAGTTCATTTATAGTCACTCATGCCTAGAAAAGCCTTAATACTCGCTTTAAATGCTTTTATAATCCCATAATTGAATTTAAATTGAATCTTTTTACATTTTTTGATTAAAACAGATTCTAATTGAGTGTTTGCCTCGGGAAACGTGGAGTGAAAGCCATCCATTGTCAAGAAAAGATCATTTATAGTCACTCATGCCTAGAAAAGCCATATTACTCGGTTTAAATGCCTTTATAATCCCATTATTGAATTTATTTTGATTTTTTTTTACATTTTTTGATTAAAACATATTGTAATTGATTGTTTGCCTTGGGAAACATGAGCAAAAGCCATCCATTGTCAAGAATAGATCATTTATAGTCACTTATGCCTAGAAAAGCCTTATTACTCGGTTTAAATGCTTTTATAATCCCATTATTGAATTTATTTTGAATTCTTTTTACATTTTTTCATTCAAATAGATTGTAATTGATTGTTTGCCTCGGGAAACATGGAGCGAAAGCCTTCCATTGTCAAGAAAAGATCATTTATAGTCACTCATGCCTAGAAAAGCATTATTACTTAGTTTAAATGCCTTTATAATCCCATTATTTAATTTATTTTGAATTGTTTTTACATTTTTTGATTAAAACAGATTGTAATTGATTGTTTGCCTCGGGAAATATGGAGCGAAAGCCATCCATTGTCAAGAAAAGATCATTTATAGTCACTCATGCCTAGAAAAGCCTTATTACTCGGTTTAAATGCCTTTATAATCCCATTATTGAATTTATTTTGAATTCTTTTTACATTTTTTGATTAAAACAGATTGTAATTGATTGTTTGCCTCGGGAAATATGGAACGAAAAACGAAAGCCATCCACCGTCAGGAAAAGTTCATTTATAGTCACTCATGCCTAGAAAAGCCTTAATACTCGTTTTAAATGCTTTTATAATCCCATAATTGAACTTAATTTGAATCTTTTTACATTTTTTGATTAAAACAGATTCTAATTGATTGTTTGCCTCGGAAAATGTGGACTGAAAGCCATCCATTGTCAAGAAAAGATCATTTATAGTCACTCATGCCTAGAAAAGCCTTATTACTCGGTTTAAATGCCTTTATAATCCCATTATTGAATTTGTTTTGAATTGTTTTTACATTTTTCGATTAAAACAGATTGTAATTGATTGTTTACCTCGGGAAACATGGAGCGAAAGCCATCCATAGTCAAGAAAAGATCATTTATAGTCACTTATGCCTAGCAAAGCCTTATTACTCGGTTTAAATGCCTTTATAATCCCATTATTGAATTTATTTTGAATTCTTTTTACATTTTTTCATTAAAACAGATTCTAATTGATTGTTTGCCTCGGGAAACTTAGAGCGAAAGCCCTCCATTGTCAAGAAAAGATCATTTATAGTCACTCATGCTGAGAAAAGCCTTATTACTCGGTTTAAATGCTTTTATAATCCCATTATTGAATTTATTTTGAATTGTTTTTACATTTTTTGATTAAAACAGATTGTAATTGATTGTTTGCCTCAGGAAACATGGAGCGAAAGCCATCCATTGTCAAGAAAAGTTCATTTATAGTCACTCATGCCTAGAAAAGCCTTATTACTCGGTTTAAATGCCTTTATAATCCCATTATTGAATTTATTTTGAATTTTTTTTACATTTTTTGATTAAAACATATTGTAATTGATTGTTTGCCTCGGGAAACATGGAGCAAAACCCATCCATTGTCAAGAATAGATCATTTATAGTCACTCATGCCTAGAAAAGCCTCAATACTCGCTTTAAATGCTTTTATAATCCCATAATTGAATTTAATTTGAATCTTTTTACATTTTTTGATTAAAACAGATTCTAATTGATTGTTTGCCTCGGGAAACGTGGACTGAAAGCCATCCATTGTGAAGAAAAGATCATTTATAGTCACTCATGCCTAGAAAAGCCTTATTACTCGGTTTAAATGCCTTTATAATCCCATTATTGAATTTATTTTGAATTTTTTTTACATTTTTTGATTAAAACATATTGTAATTGATTGTTTGCCTCGGGAAACATGGAGCAAAACCCATCCATTGTCAAGAATAGATCATTTATAGTCACTCATGCCTAGAAAAGCCTCAATACTCGCTTTAAATGCTTTTATAATCCCATAATTGAATTTAATTTGAATCTTTTTACATTTTTTGATTAAAACAGATTCTAATTGATTGTTTGCCTCGGGAAACGTGGACTGAAAGCCATCCATTGTGAAGAAAAGATCATTTATAGTCACTCATGCCTAGAAAAGCCTTATTACTCGGTTTAAATGCCTTTATAATCCCATTATTGAATTTATTTTGAATTTTTTTTACATTTTTTGATTAAAACATATTGTAATTGATTGTTTGCCTCGGGAAACTTGGAGCGAAAGCCCTCCATTGTCAAGAAAAGATCATTTATAGTCACTCATGCTGAGAAAAGCCTTATTACTCGGTTTAAATGCTTTTATAATCCCATTATTGAATTTATTTTGAATTGTTTTTACATTTTTTGATTAAAACAGATTGTAATTGATTGTTTGCCTCAGGAAACATGGAGCGAAAGCCATCCATTGTCAAGAAAAGTTCATTTATAGTCACTCATGCCTAGAAAAGCCTTATTACTCGGTTTAAATGCCTTTATAATCCCATTATTGATGTTATTTTGAATTGTTTTTATATTTTTTGATTAAAACAGATTGTAATTGATTGTTTGCCTTGGGAAACATGGAGCGAAAGCCATCCATCGTCAAGAAAAGTTCATTTATAGTCACTCATGCCTAGAAAAGCCTTAATACTCGCTTTAAATGCTTTTATAATCCCATAATTGAATTTAATTTGAATCTTTTTACATTTTTTTATTAAAACAGATTCTAATTGATTGTTTGCCTCGGGAAAGGTGGACTGAAAGCCATCCATTGTCAAGAAAATATCATTTATAGTCACTCATGCCTAGAAAAGCCTTATTACTCGGTTTAAATGCCTTTATAATCCCATTATTGAATTTATTTTGAATTGTTTTTACATTTTTTGATTAAAACATATTGTAATTGATTGTTTGCCTCAGGAAACATGGAGCGAAAGCCATCCATTGTCAAGAAAAGTTCATTTGTAGTCACTCATGCCTAGAAAAGCCTTATTACTCGGTTTAAATGCCTTTATAATCCCATTATTGAATTTATTTTGAATTTTTTTTATATTTTTTGATTAAAACAGATTGTAATTGATTGTTTGCCTTGGGAAACATGGAGCGAAAGCCATCCATCGTCAAAAAAAGTTCATTTATAGTCACTCATGCCTAGAAAAGCCTTAATACTCGTTTTAAATGCTTTTATAATCCCATAATTGAACTTAATTTGAATCTTTTTACATTTTTTGATTAAAACAGATTCTAATTGATTGTTTGCCTCGGGAAATGTGGACTGAAAGCCATCCATTGTCAAGAAAAGATCATTTATAGTCACTCATGCCTAGAAAAGCCTTATTACTCGGTTTAAATGCCTTTATAATCCCATTATTGAATTTGTTTTGAATTGTTTTTACATTTTTTGATTAAAACAGATTGTAATTGATTGTTTACCTCGGGAAACATGGAGCGAAAGCCATCCATAGTCAAGAAAAGATCATTTATAGTCACTTATGCCTAGCAAAGCCTTATTACTCGGTTTAAATGCCTTTATAATCCCATTATTGAATTTATTTTGAATTCTTTTTACATTTTTTCATTAAAACAGATTCTAATTGATTGTTTGCCTCGGGAAACTTAGAGCGAAAGCCCTCCATTGTCAAGAAAAGATCATTTATAGTCACTCATGCTGAGAAAAGCCTTATTACTCGGTTTAAATGCTTTTATAATCCCATTATTGAATTTATTTTGAATTGTTTTTACATTTTTTGATTAAAACAGATTGTAATTGATTGTTTGCCTCAGGAAACATGGAGCGAAAGCCATCCATTGTAAAGAAAAGTTCATTTATAGTCACTCATGCCTAGAAAAGCCTTATTACTCGGTTTAAATGCCTTTATAATCCCATTATTGAATTTATTTTGAATTTTTTTTACATTTTTTGATTAAAACATATTGTAATTGATTGTTTGCCTCGGGAAACATGGAGCAAAACCCATCCATTGTCAAGAATAGATCATTTATAGTCACTCATGCCTAGAAAAGCCTCAATACTCGCTTTAAATGATTTTATAATCCCATAATTGAATTTAATTTGAATCTTTTTACATTTTTTGATTAAAACAGATTCTAATTGATTGTTTGCCTCGGGAAACGTGGACTGAAAGCCATCCATTGTGAAGAAAAGATCATTTATAGTCACTCATGCCTAGAAAAGCCTTATTACTCGGTTTAAATGCCTTTATAATCCCATTATTGAATTTATTTTGAATTTTTTTTACATTTTTTGATTAAAACATATTGTAATTGATTGTTTGCCTCGGGAAACTTGGAGCGAAAGCCCTCCATTGTCAAGAAAAGATCATTTATAGTCACTCATGCTGAGAAAAGCCTTATTACTCGGTTTAAATGCTTTTATAATCCCATTATTGAATTTATTTTGAATTCTTTTTACATTTTTTCATTAAAATAGATTGTAATTGATTGTTTGCCTCGAAAAACATAGAGCGAAAGCCTTCCATTGTCAAGAAAAGATCATTTATAGTCACTCATGCCTAGAAAAGCCTTATTACTTAGTGTAAATGCCTTTATAATCCCATTATTTAATTTATTTTGAATTGTTTTTACATTTTTTGATTAAAACAGATTGTAATTGATTGTTTGCCTCGGGAAATATGGAGTGAAAGCCATCCATTGTCAAGAAAAGATCATTTATAGTCACTCATGCCTAGAAAAGCCTTATTACTCAGTTTAAATGCCTTTATAATCCCATTATTGAATTTATTTTGAATTCTTTTTACATTTTTTGATTAAAACAGATTGTAATTGATTGTTTGCCTCGGGAAACATGGAACGAAAAACGAAAGCCATCCATCGTCAAGAAAAGTTCATTTATAGTCACTCATGCCTAGAAAAGCCTTGATACTCGTTTTAAATGCTTTTATAATCCCATAATTGAATTTAATTTGAATCTTTTTACATTTTTTGATTAAAACAGATTCTAATTGATTGTTTGCCTCGGGAAACGTGGACTGAAAGCCATCCATTGTCAAGAAAAGATCATTTATAGTCACTCATGCCTAGAAAAGCCTTATTACTCGGTTTAAATGCCTTTATAATCCCATTATTGAATTTGTTTTGAATTGTTTTTACATTTTTTGATTAAAACAGATTGTAATTGATTGTTTACCTCGGGAAATATGGAGCGAAAGCCATCCATAGTCAAGAAAAGTTCATTTATAGTCACTTATGCCTAGCAAAGCCTTATTACTCGGTTTAAATGCCTTTATAATCCCATTATTGAATTTATTTTGAATTCATTTTACATTTTTTCATTAAAACAGATTGTAATTGATTGTTTGCCTCGGGAAACTTGGAGCGAAAGCCCTCCATTGTCAAGAAAAGATCATTTATAGTCACTCATGCTGAGAAAAGCCTTATTACTCGGTTTAAATGCTTTTATAATCCCATTATTGAATTTATTTTGAATTGTTTTTACATTTTTTGATTAAAACAGATTGTAATTGATTGTTTGCCTCGGGAAACATGGAGCGAAAGCCATCCATTGTCAAGAAAAGATCATTTATAGTCACTCATGCCTAGAAAAGCCTTATTACTTGGTTTAAATGCCTTTATAATCCCATTATTGAATTTATTTTGAATTTTTTTTTACATTTTTTGATTAAAACATATTGTAATTGATTGTTTGCCTTGGGAAACATGAGCAAAAGCCATCCATTATGAAGAATAGATCATTTATAGTCACTTATGCTTAGAAAAGCCTTATTACTCGGTTTAAATGCTTTTATAATCCCATTATTGAATTTATTTTGAATTCTTTTTAAATTTTTTCATTAAAATAGATTGTAATTGATTGTTTCCCTCGGGAAACTTGGAGCGAAAGCCCTCCATTATCAAGAAAAGATCATTTATAGTCACTCATGCTGAGAAAAGCCTTATTACTCGGTTTAAATGCTTTTATAATCCCATTATTGAATTTATTTTGAATTGTTATTACATTTTTTGATTAAAACATATTGTAATTGATTGTTTGCCTCAGGAAACATGGAGCGAAAGCCATCCATTGTCAAGAAAAGATCATTTATAGTCACTCATGCCTAGAAAAGCCTTATTACTCGGTTTAAATGCCTTTATAATCCCATTATTGAATTTATTTTGAATTGTTTTTACATTTTTTGATTAAAACATATTGTAATTGATTGTTTGCCTCGGGAAACATGGAGCGAAAGCCATCCATTGTCAAGAAAAGATCATTTATAGTCACTCATGCCTAGAAAAGCCTTATTACTCGGTTTAAATGCCCTTATAATCCCATTATTGAATTTATTTTGAATTGTTTTTACATTTTTTGATTAAAACATATTGTAATTGATTGTTTGCCTCGGGAAACATGGAGCGAAAGCCATCCATTGTCAAGAAAAGATCATTTATAGTCACTCATGCCTAGAAAAGCCTTATTACTTGGTTTAAATGCCTTTATAATCCCATTATTGAATTTATTTTGAATTTTTTTTTACATTTTTTGATTAAAACATATTGTAATTGATTGTTTGCCTTGGGAAACATGAGCAAAAGCCATCCATTATGAAGAATAGATCATTTATAGTCACTTATGCTTAGAAAAGCCTTATTACTCGGTTTAAATGCTTTTATAATCCCATTATTGAATTTATTTTGAATTCTTTTTAAATTTTTTCATTAAAATAGATTGTAATTGATTGTTTCCCTCGGGAAACTTGGAGCGAAAGCCCTCCATTATCAAGAAAAGATCATTTATAGTCACTCATGCTGAGAAAAGCCTTATTACTCGGTTTAAATGCTTTTATAATCCCATTATTGAATTTATTTTGAATTGTTATTACATTTTTTGATTAAAACATATTGTAATTGATTGTTTGCCTCAGGAAACATGGAGCGAAAGCCATCCATTGTCAAGAAAAGATCATTTATAGTCACTCATGCCTAGAAAAGCCTTATTACTTGGTTTAAATGCCTTTATAATCCCATTATTGAATTTATTTTGAATTTTTTTTTACATTTTTTGATTAAAACATATTGTAATTGATTGTTTGCCTTGGGAAACATGAGCAAAAGCCATCCATTATGAAGAATAGATCATTTATAGTCACTTATGCTTAGAAAAGCCTTATTACTCGGTTTAAATGCTTTTATAATCCCATTATTGAATTTATTTTGAATTCTTTTTAAATTTTTTCATTAAAATAGATTGTAATTGATTGTTTCCCTCGGGAAACTTGGAGCGAAAGCCCTCCATTATCAAGAAAAGATCATTTATAGTCACTCATGCTGAGAAAAGCCTTATTACTCGGTTTAAATGCTTTTATAATCCCATTATTGAATTTATTTTGAATTGTTATTACATTTTTTGATTAAAACATATTGTAATTGATTGTTTGCCTCAGGAAACTTGGAGCGAAAGCCATCCATTGTCAAGAAAAGATCATTTATAGTCAGTCATGCCTACAAAAGCCTTAATACTCGCTTTAAATGCTTTTATAATCCCATAATTGAATTTAATTTGAATCTTTTTACATTTTCTGATTAAAACAGATTCTAATTGATTGTTTGCCTCGAGAAACGTGTAGTGAAAGCCATCCATTGTCAAGAAAATATCATTTATAGTCACTCATGCCTAGAAAAGCCTTATTACTCGGTTTAAATGCCTTTATAATCCCATTATTGAATTTATTTTGAATTTTTTTTACATTTTTTGATTAAAACATATTGTAATTGATTGTTTGCCTCGGGAAAGATGGAGCGAAAGCCATCCATTGTCAAGAAAAGATCATTTATAGTCACTCATTCCTAGAAAAGCCTTATTACTCGGTTTAAATGCTTTTATAATCCCATTATTGAATTTATTTTGAATTCTTTTTACATTTTTTCATTAAAATAGATTGTAATTGATTGTTTGCCTCGGGAAACATGGAGCGAAAGCCTTCCATTGTCAAGAAAAGATCATTTATAGTCACTCATGCCTAGAAAAGCCTTATTACTTAGTTTAAATGCCTTTATAATCCCATTATTTAATTTATTTTGAATTGTTTTTATATTTTTTGATTAAAACGGATTGTAATTGATTGTTTGCCTCGGGAAATATGGAGCGAAAGCCATCCATTGTCAAGAAAAAATCATTTATAGTCACTAATGCCTAGAAAAGCCTTATTACTCGGTTTAAATGCCTTTATAATCCCATTATTGATGTTATTTTGAATTGTTTTTATATTTTTTGATTAAAACAGATTGTAATTGATTGTTTGCCTTGGGAAACTTGGAGCGAAAGCCATCCATGGTCAAGAAAAGTTCATTTATAGTCACTCATGCCTAGAAAAGCCTTAATACTCGCTTTAAATGCTTTTATAATCCCATAATTGAATTTAATTTGAATCTTTTTACATTTTTTGATTAAAACAGATTCTAATTGATTGTTTGCCTCGGGAAACGTGGAGTGAAAGCCATCCATTGTCAAGAAAAGATCATTTATAGTCACTCATGCCTAGAAAAGCCATATTCCTCGGTTTAAATGCCTTTATAATCCCATTATTGAATTTATTTTGAATTTTTTTTACATTTTTTGATTAAAACATATTGTAATTGATTGTTTGCCTTGGGAAACATGAGCAAAAGCCATCCATTGTCAAGAATAGATCATTTATAGTCACTTATGCCTAGAAAAGCCTTATTACTCGGTTTAAATGCCTTTATAATCCCATTATTGAATTTATTTTGAATTTTTTTACATTTTTTGATTAAAACATATTGTAATTGATTGTTTGCCTCGGGAAACTTGGAGCGAAAGCCCTCCATTGTCAAGAAAAGATCATTTATAGTCACTCATGCTGAGAAAAGCCTTATTACTCGGTTTAAATGCTTTTATAATCCCATTATTGAATTTATTTTGAATTCTTTTTACATTTTTTGATTAAAACAGATTGTAATTGATTGTTTGCCTCAGGAAACATGGAGCGAAAGCCATCCATTGTCAAGAAAAGTTCATTTATAGTCACTCATGCCTAGAAAAGCCTTATTACTCGGTTTAAATGCCTTTATAATCCCATTATTGATGTTATTTTGAATTGTTTTTATATTTTTTGATTAAAACAGATTGTAATTGATTGTTTGCCTTGGGAAACATGGAGCGACAGCCATCCATCGTCAAGAAAAGTTCATTTATAGTCACTCATGCCTAGAAAAGCCTTAATACTCGCTTTAAATGCTTTTATAATCCCATAATTGAATTTAATTTGAATCTTTTTACATTTTTTGATTAAAACAGATTCTAATTGATTGTTTGCCTCGGGAAACGTGGAGTGAAAGCCATCCATTGTCAAGAAAAGATCATTTATAGTCACCCATGCCTAGAAAAGCCATATTCCTCGGTTTAAATGCCTTTATAATCCCATTATTGAATTTATTTTGAATTTTTTTTTACATTTTTTGATTAAAACATATTGTAATTGATTGTTTGCCTTGGGAAACATGAGCAAAAGCCATCCATTGTCAAGAATAGATCATTTATAGTCACTTATGCCTAGAAAAGCCTTATTACTTGGTTTAAATGCTTTTATAATCCCATTATTGAATTTATTTTGAATTCTTTTTACATTTTTTCATTAAAATAGATTGTAATTGATTGTTTGCCTCGGGAAACATGGAGCGAAAGCCTTCCATTGTCAAGAAAAGATCATTTATAGTCACTCATGCCTAGAAAAGCCTTATTACTTAGTTTAAATGCCTTTATAATCCCATTATTTAATTTATTTTGAATTGTTTTTACATTTTTTGATTAAAACAGATTGTAATTGATTGTTTGCCTCGGGAAATATGGAGCGAAAGCCATCCATTGTCAAGAAAAGATCATTTATAGTCACTAATGCCTAGAAAAGCCTTATTACTCGGTTTAAATGCCTTTATAATCCCATTATTGAATTTATTTTGAATTCTTTTTACATTTTTTGATTAAAACAGATTGTAATTGATTGTTTGCCTCGGGAAACATGGAACGAAAAACGAAAGCCATCCATCGTCAAGAAAAGTTCATTTATAGTCACTCATGCCTAGAAAAGCCTTAATACTCGTTTTAAATGCTTTTATAATCCCATAATAGAATTTAATTTGAATCTTTTTACATTTTTTGATTAAAATAGATTCTAATTGATTGTTTGCCTCAGGAAACGTGGACTGAAAGCCATCCGTTGTCAAGAAAAGATCATTTATAGTCACTCATGCCTAGAAAAGCCTTATTACTCGGTTTAAATGCCTTTATAATCCCATTATTGAATTTAATTTGAATTGTTTTTACATTTTTTGATTAAAACAGATTGTAATTGATTGTTTGTCTCGGGAAACATGGAGCGAAAGCCATCCATTGTCAAGAAAAGATCATTTATAGTCAGTCATGCCTACAAAAGCCTTAATACTCGCTTTAAATGCTTTTATAATCCCATAATTGAATTTAATTTGAATCTTTTTACATTTTCTGATTAAAACAGATTCTAATTGATTGTTTGCCTCGAGAAACGTGTAGTGAAAGCCATCCATTGTCAAGAAAATATCATTTATAGTCACTCATGCCTAGAAAAGCCTTATTACTCGGTTTAAATGCCTTTATAATCCCATTATTGAATTTATTTTGAATTTTTTTTACATTTTTTGATTAAAACATATTGTAATTGATTGTTTGCCTTGGGAAACATGGAGCGAAAGCCATCCATTGTCAAGAAAAGATCATTTATAGTCACTTATGCTGAGAAAAGCCTTATTACTCGGTTTAAATGCTTTTATAATCCCATTATTGAATTTATTTTGAATTGTTTTTACATTTTTTGATTAAAACAGATTGTAATTGATTGTTTGCCTCAGGAAACATGGAGCGAAAGCCATCCATTGTCAAGAAAAGTTCATTTATAGTCACTCATGCCTAGAAAAGCCTTAATACTCGTTTTAAATGCTTTTATAATCCCATAATTGAATTTAATTTGAATCTTTTTACATTTTTTGATTAAAACAGATTCTAATTGATTGTTTGCCTCAGGAAACGTGGACTGAAAGCCATCCATTGTCAAGAAAAGATCATTTATAGTCACTCATGCCTAGAAAAGCCTTATTACTCGGTTTAAATGCCTTTATAATCCCATTATTGAATTTATTTTGAATTTTTTTACATTTTTTGATTAAAACATATTGTAATTGATTGTTTGCCTCGGGAAACTTGGAGCGAAAGCCCTCCATTGTCAAGAAAAGATCATTTATAGTCACTCATGCTGAGAAAAGCCTTATTACTCGGTTTAAATGCTTTTATAATCCCATTATTGAATTTATTTTGAATTGTTTTTACATTTTTTGATTAAAACAGATTGTAATTGATTGTTTGCCTCAGGAAACATGGAGTGAAAGCCATCCATTGTCAAGAAAAGTTCATTTATAGTCACTCATGCCTAGAAAAGCCTTATTACTCGGTTTAAATGCCTTTATAATCCCATTATTGATGTTATTTTGAATTGTTTTTATATTTTTTGATTAAAACAGATTGTAATTGATTGTTTGCCTTGGGAAACATGGAGCGAAAGCCATCCATCGTCAAGAAAAGTTCATTTATAGTCACTCATGCCTAGAAAAGCCTTAATACTCGCTGTAAATGCTTTTATAATCCTATAATTGAATTTAATTTGAATCTTTTTACATTTTTTGATTAAAACAGATTCTAATTGATTGTTTGCCTTGGGAAACGTGGAGTGAAAGCCATCCATTGTCAAGAAAAGATCATTTATAGTCACTCATGCCTAGAAAAGCCATATTATTCGGTTTAAATGCCTTTATAATCCCATTATTGAATTTATTTTGAATTTTTTTTACATTTTTTGATTAAAACATATTGTAATTGATTGTTTGCCTTGGGAAACATGGGCAAAAGCCATCCATTGTCAAGAATAGATCATTTATAGTCACTCATGCCTAGAAAAGCCTTATTACTCGGTTTAAATGCTTTTATAATCCCATTATTGAATTTATTTTGAATTCTTTTTACATTTTTTGATTAAAACAGATTGTAATTGATTGTTTGCCTCGGGAAACATGGAGCGAAAGCCATCCATCGTCAAGAAAAGTTCATTTATAGTCACTCATGCCTAGAAAAGCCTCAATACTCATTTTAAATGCTTTTATAATCCCATAATTGAATTTAATTTGAATCTTTTTACATTTTTTGATTAAAACAGATTCTAATTGATTGTTTGCCTCGAGAAATATGGAGCGAAAGCCATCCATTGTCAAGAAAAGATCATTTATAGTCACTCATGCCTAGAAAAGCCTTATTACTCGGTTTAAATGCCTTTATAATCCCATTATTGAATTTAATTTGAATTGTTTTTACATTTTTTGATTAAAACAGATTGTAATTGATTGTTTGTCTCGGGAAACATGGAGCGAAAGCCATCCATTGTCAAGAAAAGATCATTTATAGTCAGTCATGCCTACAAAAGCCTTAATACTCGCTTTAAATGCTTTTATAATCCCATAATTGAATTTAATTTGAATCTTTTTACATTTTCTGAATAAAACAGATTCTAATTGATTGTTTGCCTCGAGAAACGTGTAGTGAAAGCCATCCATTGTCAAGAAAATATCATTTATAGTCACTCATGCCTAGAAAAGCCTTATTACTCGGTTTAAATGCCTTTATAATCCCATTATTGAATTTATTTTGAATTTTTTTTACATTTTTTGATTAAAACAGATTGTAATTGATTGTTTGCCTTGGGAAACATGGAGCGAAAGCCATCCATTGTCAAGAAAAGATCATTTATAGTCACTCATGCTGAGAAAAGCCTTATTACTCGGTTTAAATGCTTTTATAATCCCATTATTGAATTTATTTTGAATTGTTTTTACATTTTTTGATTAAAACAGATTGTAATTGATTGTTTGCCTCAGGAAACATGGAGCGAAAGCCATCCATTGTCAAGAAAAGTTCATTTATAGTCACTCATGCCTAGAAAAGCCTTATTACTCGGTTTAAATGCCTTTATAATCCCATTATTGATGTTATTTTGAATTGTTTTTATATTTTTTGATTAAAACAGATTGTAATTGATTGTTTGCCTTGGGAAACATGGAGCGAAAGCCATCCATCGTCAAGAAAAGTTCATTTATAGTCACTCATGCCTAGAAAAGCCTTAATACTCGCTTTAAATGCTTTTATAATCCCATAATTGAATTGAATTTGAATCTTTTTATATTTTTTGATTAAAACAGATTCTAATTGATTGTTTGCCTCGGGAAACGTGGAGTGAAAGCCATCCATTGTCAAGAAAAGATCATTTATAGTCACTCATGCCTAGAAAAGCCATATTCCTCGGTTTAAATGCCTTTATAATCCCATTATTGAATTTATTTTGAATTTTTTTTACATTTTTTGATTAAAACATATTGTAATTGATTGTTTGCCTCGGGAAACTTGGAGCGAAAGCCCTCCATTGTCAAGAAAAGATCATTTATAGTCACTCATGCTGAGAAAAGCCTTATTACTCGTTTAAATGCTTTCATAATCCCATTATTGAATTTATTTTGAATTGTTTTTACATTTTTTTATTAAAACAGATTGTAATTGATTGTTTGCCTCAGGAAACATGGAGCGAAAGCCATCCATTGTCAAGAAAAGTTCATTTATAGTCACTCATGCCTAGAAAAGCCTTATTACTCGGTTTAAATGCCTTTATAATCCCATTATTGACGTTATTTTGAATTGTTTTTATATTTTTTGATTAAAACAGATTGTAATTGATTGTTTGCCTTGGGAAACATGGAGCGACAGCCATCCATCGTCAAGAAAAGTTCATTTATAGTCCCTCATGCCTAGAAAAGCCTTATTACTCGGTTTAAATGCTTTTATAATCCCATTATTGAATTTATTTTGAATTGTTTTTACATTTTTTGATTAAAACAGATTGTAATTGATTGTTTGCCTCGGGAAACATGGAGCGAAAGCCATCCATTGTCAAGAAAAGATCATTTATAGTCACTCATGCCTAGAAAAGCCTTATTACTCGGTTTAAATGCCTTTATAATCCCATTATTGAATTTATTTTGAATTTTTTTTACATTTTTTGATTAAAACATATTGTAATTGATTGTTTGCCTTGGGAAACATGAGCAAAAGCCATCCATTTTAAAGAATAGATCATTTATAGTCACTTATGCCTAGAAAAGCCTTATTACTCGGTTTAAATGCTTTTATAATCCCATTATTGAATTTATTTTGAATTCTTTTTACATTTTTTCATTAAAATAGATTGTAATTGATTGTTTGCCTCGGGAAACTTGGAGCGAAAGCCCTCCATTATCAAGAAAAGATCATTTATAGTCACTCATGCTGAGAAAAGCCTTATTACTCGGTTTAAATGCTTTTATAATCCCATTATTGAATTTATTTTGAATTGTTTTTAAATTTTTTGATTAAAACGGATTGTAATTGATTGTGTGCCTCGGGAAACATGGAGCGAAAGCCATCCATCGTCAAGAAAAGTTCAGTTATAGTCACTCATGCCTAGAAAAGCCTTAATACTCGTTTTAAATGCTTTTATAATCCCATAATTGAATTTAATTTGAATCTTTTTACATTTTTTGATTAAAACAGATTCTAATTGATTGTTTGCCTCGGGAAACGTGGACTGAAAGCCCTCCATTATCAAGAAAAGATCATTTATAGTCACTTATGCCTAGAAAAGCCTTATTACTCGGTTTAAATGCTTTTATAATCCCATTATTGAATTTATTTTGAATTCTTTTTACATTTTTTCATTAAAATAGATTGTAATTGATTGTTTGCCTCGGGAAACTTGGAGCGAAAGCCCTCCATTATCAAGAAAAGATCATTTATAGTCACTCATGCTGAGAAAAGCCTTATTACTCGGTTTAAATGCTTTTATAATCCCATTATTGAATTTATTTTGAATTGTTTTTAAATTTTTTGATTAAAACGGATTGTAATTGATTGTTTGCCTCGGGAAACATGGAGCGAAAGCCATCCATCGTCAAGAAAAGTTCAGTTATAGTCACTCACGCCTAGAAAAGCCTTATTACTCGGTTTAAATGCCTTTATAATCCCATTATTGAATTTATTTTGAATTTTTTTTACATTTTTTGATTAAAACGTATTGTAATTGATTGTTTGCCTCGGGAAACTTGGAGCGAAAGCCCTCCATTGTCAAGAAAAGATCATTTATAGTCACTCATGCTGAGAAAAGCCTTATTACTCGGTTTAAATGCTTTTATAATCCCATTATTGAATTTATTTTGAATTGTTTTTACATTTTTTGATTAAAACAGATTGTAATTGATTGTTTGCCTCAGGAAACATGGAGCGAAAGCCATCCATTGTCAAGAAAAGTTCATTTTTAGTCACTCTTGCCTAGAAAAGCCTTATTACTCGGTTTAAATGCTTTTATAATCCCATTATTGAATTTATTTTGAATTCTTTTTACATTTTTTCATTAAAATAGATTGTAATTGATTGTTTGCCTCGGGAAACATGGAGCGAAAGCCTTCCATTGTCAAGAAAAGATCATTTATAGTCACTCATGCCTAGAAAAGCCTTATTACTTAGTTTAAATGCCTTTATAATCCCATTATTTAATTTATTTTGAATTGTTTTTACATTTTTTGATTAAAACAGATTGTAATTGATTGTTTGCCTCGGGAAATATGGAGCGAAAGCCATCCATTGTCAAGAAAAAATCATTTATAGTCACTAATGCCTAGAAAAGCCTTATTACTCGGTTTAAATGCCTTTATAATCCCATTATTGATGTTATTTTGAATTGTTTTTATATTTTTTGACTAAAACAGATTGTAATTGATTGTTTGCCTTGGGAAACTTGGAGCGAAAGCCATCCATCGTCAAGAAAAGTTCATTTATAGTCACTCATGCCTAGAAAAGCCTTAATACTCGCTTTAAATGCTTTTATAACCCCATAATTGAATTTAATTTGAATCTTTTTACATTTTTTGATTAAAACAGATTCTAATTGATTGTTTGCCTCGGGAAACGTGGAGTGAAAGCCATCCATAGTCAAGAAAAGATCATTTATAGTCACTCATGCCTAGAAAAGCCATATTCCTCGGTTTAAATGCCTTTATAATCCCATTATTGAATTTATTATGAATTTTTTTTACATTTTTTGATTAAAACATATTGTAATTGATTGTTTGCCTTGGGAAACATGAGCAAAAGCCATCCATTGTCAAGAATAGATCATTTATAGTCACTTATGCCTAGAAAAGCCTTATTACTCGGTTTAAATGCTTTTATAATCCCATTATTGAATTTATTTTGAATTCTTTTTACATTTTTTCATTAAAATAGATTGTAATTGATTGTTTGCCTCGAGAAACATGGAGCGAAAGCCTTCCATTGTCAAGAAAAGATCATTTATAGTCACTCATGCCTAGAAAAGCCTTATTACTTAGTTTACATGCCTTTATAATCCCATTATTTAATTTATTTTGAATTGTTTTTACATTTTTTGATTAAAACAGATTGTAATTGATTGTTTGCCTCGGGAAATATGGAGCGAAAGCCATCCATTGTGAAGAAAAGATCATTTATAGTCCCTCATGCCTAGAAAAGCCTTATTACTCGGTTTAAATGCTTTTATAATCCCATTATTGAATTTATTTTGAATTGTTTTTACATTTTTTGATTAAAACAGATTGTAATTGATTGTTTGCCTCGGGAAACATGGAGCGAAAGCCATCCATTGTCAAGAAAAGATCATTTATACTCACTCATGCCTAGAAAAGCCTTATTACTCGGTTTAAATGCCTTTATAATCCCATTATTGAATTTATTTTGAATTTTTTTTACATTTTTTGATTAAAACATATTGTAATTGATTGTTTGCCTTGGGAAACATGAGCAAAAGCCATACATTTTAAAGAATAGATCATTTATAGTCACTTATGCCTAGAAAAGCCTTATTACTCGGTTTAAATGCTTTTATAATCCCATTATTGAATTTATTTTGAATTCTTTTTACATTTTTTCATTAAAAGAGATTGTAATTGATTGTTTGCCTCGGGAAACTTGGAGCGAAAGCCCTCCATTATCAAGAAAAGATCATTTATAGTCACTCATGCTGAGAAAAGCCTTATTACTCGGTTTAAATGCTTTTATAATCCCATTATTGAATTTATTTTGAATTGTTTTTACATTTTTTGATTAAAACAGATTGTAATTGATTGTTTGCCTCAGGAAACATGGAGCGAAAGCCATCCATTGTCAAGAAAAGTTCATTTATAGTCACTCATGCCTAGAAAAGCCTTATTACTCGGTTTAAATGCCTTTATAATCCCATTATTGAATTTATTTTGAATTTTTTTTACATTTTTTGATTAAAACATATTGTAATTGATTGTTTGCCTCGGGAAACATGGAGCAAAACCCATCCATTGTCAAGAATAGATCATTTATAGTCACTCATGCCTAGAAAAGCCTTAATACTCGCTTTAAATGCTTTTATAATCCCATAATTGAATTTAATTTGAATCTTTTTACATTTTTTGATTAAAACAGATTCTAATTGATTGTTTGGCTCGGGAAACGTGGACTGAAAGCCATCCATTGTGAAGAAAAGTTCATTTATAGTCACTCATGCCTAGAAAAGCCTTATTACTCGGTTTAAATGCCTTTATAATCCCATTATTGAATTTATTTTGAATTTTTTTTACATTTTTTGATTAAAACAGATTGTAATTGATTGTTTGCCTCAGGAAACTTGGAGCGAAAGCCCTCCATTGTCAAGAAAAGATCATTTATAGTCACTCATGCTGAGAAAAGCCTTATTACTCGGTTTAAATGCTTTTATAATCCCATTATTGAATTTATTTTGAATTCTTTTTACATTTTTTAATTAAAACAGATTGTAATTTATTGTTTGCCTCAGGAAACATGGAGCGAAAGCCATCCATCGTCAAGAAAAGTTCATTTATAGTCACTCATGCCTAGAAAAGCCTCAATACTCGTTTTAAATGCTTTTATAATCCCATAATTGAATTTAATTTGAATCTTTTTACATTTTTTGATTAAAACAGATTCTAATTGATTGTTTGCCTCGGAAACATGGAGCGAAAGCCTTCCATTGTCAAGAAAAGATCATTTATAGTCACTCATGCCTAGAAAAGCCTTATTACTTAGTTTAAATGCCTTTATAATCCCATTATTTAATTTATTTTGAATTGTTTTTACATTTTTTGATTAAAACAGATTGTAATTGATTGTTTGCCTCGGGAAACATGGAGTGAAAGCCATCCATTGTCAAGAAAAGATCATTTATAGTCACTCATGCCTAGAAAAGCCTTATTACTCGGTTTAAATGTCTTTATAATCCCATTATCAAATTTATTTTGAATTTTTTTTACATTTTTTGATTAAAACAGATTCTCATTGATTGTTTGCCTCGGGAAACGTGGAGTGAAAGCCATCCATTGTCAAGAAAAGATCATTTATAGTCACTCATGCCTAGAAAAGCCTTATTACTCAGTTTAAATGCTTTTATAATCCCATTATTGAATTTATTTTGAATTTTTTTTACATTTTTTTGATTAAAATAGATTGTAATTGATTGTTTGCCTCGGGAAACATGGAGCGAAAGCCATCCATTGCCAAGAAAAGATCATTTATAGTCACTCATGCCTAGAAAAGCCTTAATACTTAGTTTAAATGCCTTTATCATCCCATTATTTAATTTATTTTGAATTCTTTTTACATTTTTTGATTAAAACAGATTGTAATTGATTGTTTGCCTCGGGAAATATGGAGCGAAAGCTATCCATTGTCAAGAAAAGATCATTTATAGTCACTCATGCCTAGAAAAGCCTTATTACTCGGTTTAAATGCCTTTATAATCCCATTATTGAATTTATTTTGAATTATTTTTACATTTTTTGATTAAAACAGATTCTAATTGATTGTTTGCCTCGGGAAACATGGAGCGAAAGCCATCCATTGTCAAGAAAAGATCATTTATAGTCACTCATGCTGAGAAAAGCCTTATTACTCGGTTTAAATGCTTTTATAATCCCATTATTGAATTTATTTTGAATTGTTTTTACATTTTTTGATTAAAACAGATTGTAATTGATTGTTTGCCTCAGGAAACATGGAGCGAAAGCCATCCATTGTCAAGAAAAGTTCATTTATAGTCACTCATGCCTAGAAAAGCCTTATTACTCGGTTTAAATGCCTTTATAATCCCATTATTGAATTTATTTTGAATTTTTTTTACATTTTTTGATTAAAACATATTGTAATTGATTGTTTGCCTCGGGAAACATGGAGCAAAACCCATCCATTGTCAAGAATAGATCATTTATAGTCACTCATGCCTAGAAAAGCCTTAATACTCGCTTTAAATGCTTTTATAATCCCATAATTGAATTTAATTTGAATCTTTTTACATTTTTTGATTAAAACAGATTCTAATTGATTGTTTGCCTCGGGAAACGTGGACTGAAAGCCATCCATTGTGAAGAAAAGATCATTTATAGTCACTCATGCCTAGAAAAGCCTTATTACTCGGTTTAAATGCCTTTATAATCCCATTATTGAATTTATTTTGAATTTTTTTTTACATTTTTTGATTAAAACATATTGTAATTGATTGTTTGCCTTGGGAAATATTGAGCGAAAGCCATCCATTGTCAAGAAAAGATCATTTACAGTCACTCATGCCTAGAAAAGCCTTATTACTCGGTTTAAATGCCTTTATAATCCCATTATTGAATTTATTTTGAATTGTTTTTAAATTTTTTGATTAAAACGGATTGTAATTGATTGTTTGCCTCGGGAAACATGGAGCGAAAGCCATCCATCGTCAAGAAAAGTTCAGTTATAGTCACTCATGCCTTGAAAAGCCTTAATACTCGTTTTAAATGCTTTTATAATCCCATAATTGAATTTAATCTGAATCTTTTTACATTTTTTGATTAAAACAGATTCTAATTGATTGTTTGCCTCGGGAAACGTGGACTGAAAGCCATCCATTGTCAAGAAAAGATCATTTATAGTCACTCATGCCTAGAAAAGCCTTATTACTCGGTTTAAATGCCTTTATAATCCCATTATTGAATTTATTTTGAATTTTTTTTACATTTTTTGATTAAAACATATTGTAATTGATTGTTTGCCTCGGGAAACTTGGAGCGAAAGCCCCCCATTGTCAAGAAAAGATCATTTATAGTCACTCATGCTGAGAAAAGCCTTATTACTCGATTTAAATGCTTTTATAATCCCATTATTGAATTTATTTTGAATTGTTTTTACATTTTTTGATTAAAACAGATTGTAATTGATTGTTTGCCTCAGGAAACATGGAGCGAAAGCCATCCATTGTCAAGAAAAGTTCATTTATAGTCACTCATGCCTAGAAAAGCCTTATTACTCGGTTTAAATGCCTTTATAATCCCATTATTGATGTTATTTTGAATTGTTTTTATATTTTTTGATTAAAACAGATTGTAATTGATTGTTTGCCTCGGGAAACATGGAGCGAAAGCCTTCCATTGTCAAGAAAAGATCATTTATAGTCACTCATGCCTAGAAAAGCCTTATTACTTAGTTTAAATGCCTTTATAATCCCATTATTTAATTTATTTTAAATTGTTTTTACATTTTTTGATTAAAACAGATTGTAATTGATTGTTTGCCTCAGGAAACATGGAGCGAAAGCCATCCATTGTCAAGAAAAGTTCATTTATTGTCACTCATGCCTAGAAAAGCCTTATTACTCGGTTTAAATGCCTTTATAATCCCATTATTGATGTTATTTTGAATTGTTTTTATATTTTTTGATTAAAACAGATTGTAATTGATTGTTTGCCTTGGGAAACATGGAGCGAAAGCCATCCATCGTCAAGAAAAGTTCATTTATAGTCACTCATGCCTAGAAAAGCCTTAATACTCGCTTTAAATGCTTTTATAATCCCATAATTGAATTTAATTTGAATCTTTTTACATTTTTTGATTAAAACAGATTCTAATTGATTGTTTGCCTCGGGAAACGTGGAGTGAAAGCCATCCATTGTCAAGAAAAGATCATTTATAGTCACTCATGCCTAGAAAAGCCTTATTACTTAGTTAAAATGCCTTTATAATCCCATTATTTAATTTATTTTGAATTGTTTTTACATTTTTTGATTAAAACAGATTGTAATTGATTGTTTGCCTCGGGAAACATGGAGCGAAAGCCATCCATTGTCAAGAAAAGATCATTTATAGTCACTCATGCCTAGAAAAGCCTTATTACTCGGTTTAAATGTCTTTATAATCCCATTATCAAATTTATTTTGAATTTTTTTTACATTTTTTGATTAAAACAGATTCTCATTGATTGTTTGCCTCGGGAAACGTGGAGTGAAAGCCATCCATTGTCAAGAAAAGATCATTTATAGTCACTCATGCCTAGAAAAGCCTTATTACTCAGTTTAAATGCTTTTATAATCCCATTATTGAATTTATTTTGAATTTTTTTTACATTTTTTTGATTAAAATAGATTGTAATTGATTGTTTGCCTCGGGAAACATGGAGCGAAAGCCATCCATTGTCAAG
Source organism: Theobroma cacao (assembly GCF_053813885.1). NCBI lineage: Eukaryota > Viridiplantae > Streptophyta > Magnoliopsida > Malvales > Malvaceae > Theobroma > Theobroma cacao. The sequence continues at coordinate 25,089,639 of NC_142645.1, read as the reverse complement.
AAAAGATCATTTATAGTCACTCATGCCTAGAAAAGCCTTAATACTTAGTTTAAATGCCTTTATCATCCCATTATTTAATTTATTTTGAATTCTTTTTACATTTTTTGATTAAAACAGATTGTAATTGATTGTTTGCCTCGGGAAACATGGAGCGAAAGCCATCCATTGTCAAGAAAAGATCATTTATAGTCACTCATGCCTAGAAAAGCCTTATTACTCGGTTTAAATGTCTTTATAATCCCATTATCAAATTTATTTTGAATTTTTTTTACATTTTTTGATTAAAACAGATTCTCATTGATTGTTTGCCTCGGGAAACGTGGAGTGAAAGCCATCCATTGTCAAGAAAAGATCATTTATAGTCACTCATGCCTAGAAAAGCCTTATTACTCAGTTTAAATGCTTTTATAATCCCATTATTGAATTTATTTTGAATTTTTTTTACATTTTTTTGATTAAAATAGATTGTAATTGATTGTTTGCCTCGGGAAACATGGAGCGAAAGCCATCCATTGTCAAGAAAAGATCATTTATAGTCACTCATGCCTAGAAAAGCCTTAATACTTAGTTTAAATGCCTTTATCATCCCATTATTTAATTTATTTTGAATTCTTTTTACATTTTTTGATTAAAACAGATTGTAATTGATTGTTTGCCTCGGGAAACATGGAGCGAAAGCCATCCATTGTCAAGAAAAGATCATTTATAGTCACTCATGCTGAGAAAAGCCTTATTACTCGGTTTAAATGCTTTTATAATCCCATTATTGAATTTATTTTGAATTGTTTTTACATTTTTTGATTAAAACAGATTGTAATTGATTGTTTGCCTCAGGAAACATGGAGCGAAAGCCATCCATTGTCAAGAAAAGTTCATTTATAGTCACTCATGCCTAGAAAAGCCTTATTACTCGGTTTAAATGCCTTTATAATCCCATTATTGAATTTATTTTGAATTTTTTTTACATTTTTTGATTAAAACAGATTGTAATTGATTGTTTGCCTCGGGAAACATGGAGCAAAACCCATCCATTGTCAAGAATAGATCATTTATAGTCACTCATGCCTAGAAAAGCCTTAATACTCGCTTTAAATGCTTTTATAATCCCATAATTGAATTTAATTTGAATCTTTTTACATTTTTTGATTAAAACAGATTCTAATTGATTGTTTGCCTCGGGAAACGTGGACTGAAAGCCATCCATTGTGAAGAAAAGATCATTTATAGTCACTCATGCCTAGAAAAGCCTTATTACTCGGTTTAAATGCCTTTATAATCCCATTATTGAATTTATTTTGAATTTTTTTTTACATTTTTTGATTAAAACATATTGTAATTGATTGTTTGCCTTGGGAAATATTGAGCGAAAGCCATCCATTGTCAAGAAAAGATCATTTATAGTCACTCATGCCTAGAAAAGCCTTATTACTCGGTTTAAATGCCTTTATAATCCCATTATTGAATTTATTTTGAATTGTTTTTAAATTTTTTGATTAAAACGGATTGTAATTGATTGTTTGCCTCGGGAAACATGGAGTGAAAGCCATCCATCGTCAAGAAAAGTTCAGTTATAGTCACTCATGCCTTGAAAAGCCTTAATACTCGTTTTAAATGCTTTTATAATCCCATAATTGAATTTAATTTGAATCTTTTTACATTTTTTGATTAAAACAGATTCTAATTGATTGTTTGCCTCGGGAAACGTGGACTGAAAGCCATCCATTGTCAAGAAAAGATCATTTATAGTCACTCATGCCTAGAAAAGCCTTATTACTCGGTTTAAATGCCTTTATAATCCCATTATTGAATTTATTTTGAATTTTTTTTACATTTTTTGATTAAAACATATTGTAATTGATTGTTTGCCTCGGGAAACTTGGAGCGAAAGCCCCCCATTGTCAAGAAAAGATCATTTATAGTCACTCATGCTGAGAAAAGCCTTATTACTCGATTTAAATGCTTTTATAATCCCATTATTGAATTTATTTTGAATTGTTTTTACATTTTTTGATTAAAACAGATTGTAATTGATTGTTTGCCTCAGGAAACATGGAGCGAAAGCCATCCATTGTCAAGAAAAGTTCATTTATAGTCACTCATGCCTAGAAAAGGCTTATTACTCGGTTTAAATGCCTTTATAATCCCATTATTGATGTTATTTTGAATTGTTTTTATATTTTTTGATTAAAACAGATTGTAATTGATTGTTTGCCTCGGGAAACATGGAGCGAAAGCCTTCCATTGTCAAGAAAAGATCATTTATAGTCACTCATGCCTAGAAAAGCCTTATTACTTAGTTTAAATGCCTTTATAATCCCATTATTTAATTTATTTTAAATTGTTTTTACATTTTTTTATTAAAACAGATTGTAATTGATTGTTTGCATCAGGAAACATGGAGCGAAAGCCATCCATTGTCAAGAAAAGTTCATTTATAGTCACTCATGCCTAGAAAAGCCTTATTACTCGGTTTAAATGCCTTTATAATCCCATTATTGATGTTATTTTGAATTGTTTTTATATTTTTTGATTAAAACAGATTGTAATTGATTGTTTGCCTTGGGAAACATGGAGCGAAAGCCATCCATCGTCAAGAAAAGTTCATTTATAGTCACTCATGCCTAGAAAAGCCTTAATACTCGCTTTAAATGCTTTTATAATCCCATAATTGAATTTAATTTGAATCTTTTTACATTTTTTGATTAAAACAGATTCTAATTGATTGTTTGCCTCGGGAAACGTGGAGTGAAAGCCATCCATTGTCAAGAAAAGATCATTTATAGTCACTCATGCCTAGAAAAGCCATATTCCTCGGTTTAAATGCCTTTATAATCCCATTATTGAATTTATTTTGAATTTTTTTTACATTTTTTGATTAAAACATATTGTAATTGATTGTTTGTCTCAGGAAACTTGGAGCGAAAGCCCTCCATTGTCAAGAAAAGATCATTTATAGTCACTCATGCTGAGAAAAGCCTTATTACTCGGTTTAAATGCTTTTATAATCCCATTATTGAATTTATTTTGAATTGTTTTTACATTTTTTGATTAAAACAGATTGTAATTGATTGTTTGCCTCAGGAAACATGGAGCGAAAGCCATCCATTGTCAAGAAAAGTTCATTTATAGTCACTCATGCCTAGAAAAGCCTTATTACTCGGTTTAAATGCCTTTATAATCCCATTATTGAATTTATTTTGAATTTTTTTTACATTTTTTGATTAAAACATATTGTAATTGATTGTTTGCCTCGGGAAACATGGAGCAAAACCCATCCATTGTCAAGAATAGATCATTTATAGTCACTCATGCCTAGAAAAGCCTTATTACTCGGTTTAAATGCCTTTATAATCCCATTATTGAATTTATTTTGAATTGTTTTTAAATTTTTTGATTAAAACGGATTGTAATTGATTGTTTGCCTCGGGAAACATGGAGCAAAAGCCATCCATCATCAAGAAAAGTTCAGTTATAGTCACTCATGCCTAGAAAAGCCTTAATACTCGTTTTAAATGCTTTTATAATCCCATAATTGAATTTAATTTGAATCTTTTTACATTTTTTGATTAAAACAGATTCTAATTGATTGTTTGCCTCGGGAAACGTGGAGTGAAAGCCATCCATTGTCAAGAAAAGATCATTTATAGTCACTCATGCCTAGAAAAGCCTTATTACTCGGTTTAAATGCCTTTATAATCCCATTATTCAATTTATTTTGAATTTTTTTTACATTTTTTGATTAAAACATATTGTAATTGATTGTTTGCCTCGGGAAATATTGAGCGAAAGCCATCCATTGTCAAGAAAAGATCATTTATAGTCACTCATGCCTAGAAAAGCATTATTACTCGGTTTAAATGCCTTTATAATCCCATTATCAAATTTATTTTGAATTTTTTTTACATTTTTTGATTAAAACAGATTGTAATTTATTGTTTGCCTCGGGAAACATGGAGCGAAAGCCATCCATTGTCAAGAAAAGATCATTTATAGTCACTCATGCCTAGAAAAGCCTTATTACTCGGTTTAAATGCCTTTATAATCCCATTATTGAATTTATTTTGAATTTTTTTTTACATTTTTTGATTAAAACAAATTGTAATTGATTGTTTGCCTTGGGAAATATTGAGCGAAAGCCATCCATTGTCAAGAAAAGATCATTTATAGTCACTCATGCCTAGAAAAGCCTTATTACTCGGTTTAAATGCCTTTATAATCCCATTATTGAATTTATTTTGAATTGTTTTTAAATTTTTTGATTAAAACGGATTGTAATTGATTGTTTGCCTCGGGAAACATGGAGCGAAAGCCATCCATCGTCAAGAAAAGTTCATTTATAGTCACTCATGCCTAGAAAAGCCTTAATACTCGTTTTAAATGCTTTTATAATCCCATAATTGAATTTAATTTGAATCTTTTTACATTTTTTGATTAAAACAGATTCTAATTGATTGTTTGCCTCGAGAAACGTGGACTGAAAGCCATCCATTGTCAAGAAAAGATCATTTAGAGTCACTCATGCCTAGAAAAGCCATATTACTCGGTTTAAATGCCTTTATAATCCCATTATTGAATTTATTTTGAATTTTTTTTACAATTTTTGATTAAAACATATTGTAATTGATTGTTTGCCTTGGGAAACATGAGCAAAAGCCATCCATTGTCAAGAATAGATCATTTATAGTCACTCATGCCTAGAAAAGCCTTATTACTCGGTTTAAATGCTTTTATAATCCCATTATTGAATTTATTTTGAATTCTTTTTACATTTTTTGTTTAAAACAGATTGTAATTGATTGTTTGCCTCGGGAAACATGGAGCGAAAGCCATCCATCGTCAAGAAAAGTTCATTTATAGTCACTCATGCCCAGAAAAGCCTCAATACTCGTTTTAAATGCTTTTATAATCCCATAATTGAATTTAATTTGAATCTTTTTACATTTTTTGATTAAAACAGATTCTAATTGATTGTTTGCCTCGGGAAACGTGGAGTGAAAGCCATCCATTGTCAAGAAAAGATCATTTATAGTCACTCATGCCTAGAAAAGCCTTATTACTCGGTTTAAATGCCTTTATAATCCCATTATTGAATTTATTTTGAATTTTTTTTACATTTTTTGATTAAAACATATTGTAATTGATTGTTTGCCTTGGGAAACATGAGCAAAAGCCATCCATTGTCAAGAATAGATCATTTATAGTCACTTATGCCTAGAAAAGCCTTATTACTCGGTTTAAATGCTTTTATAATCCCATTATTGAATTTATTTTGAATTCTTTTTACATTTTTTCATTAAAATAGATTGTAATTGATTGTTTGCCTCGGAAACATGGATCGAAAGCCTTCCATTGTCAAGAAAAGATCATTTATAGTCACTCATGCCTAGAAAAGCCTTATTACTTAGTTTAAATGCCTTTATAATCCCATTATTTATTTTATTTTGAATTGTTTTTACATTTTTTGATTAAAACAGATTGTAATTGATTGTTTGCCTCGGTAAACAAGGAGCGAAAGCCATCCATTGTCAAGAAAAGATCATTTATAGTCACTCATGCCTAGAAAAGCCTTATTACTCGGTTTAAATGCCTTTATAATCCCATTATCAAATTTATTTTGAATTTTTTTTACATTTTTTGATTAAAACAGATTCTCATTGATTGTTTGCCTCGGGAAACGTGGAGTGAAAGCCATCCATCGTCAAGAAAAGATCATTTATAGTCACTCATGCCTAGAAAAGCCTTATTACTCAGTTTAAATGCTTTTATAATCCCATTATTGAATTTATTTTGAATTTTTTTTACATTTTTTTGATTAAAATAGATTGTAATTGATTGTTTGCCTCGGGAAACATGGAGCGAAAGCCATCCATTGTCAAGAAAAGATCATTTATAGTCACTCATGCCTAGAAAAGCCTTAATACTTAGTTTAAATGCCTTTATAATACTTAGTTTAAATGCCTTTATAATCCCATTATTTATTTTATTTTGAATTCTTTTTACATTTTTTGATTAAAACAGATTGTAATTGATTGTTTGCCTCGGGAAATATGGAGCGAAAGCCATCCATTGTCAAGAAAAGATCATTTATAGTCACTCATGCCTAGAAAAGCCTTATTACTCGGTTTAAATGCCTGTATAATCCCATTATTGAATTTATTTTGAATTGTTTTTACATTTTTTGATTAAAACAGATTCTAATTGATTGTTTGCCTCGGGAAGCATGGAGCGAAAGCCATCCATTGTCATGAAAAGATCATTTATAGTCACTAATGCCTAGAAAAGCCTTATTACTCAGTTTAAATACCTTTATAATCCCATTATTGAATTTATTTTGAATTCTTTTTACATTTTTTGATTAAAACAGATTGTAATTGATTGTTTGCCTCGGGAAACATGGAACGAAAAACGAAAGCCATCCATCGTCAAGAAAAGTTCATTTATAGTCACTCATGCCTAGAAAATCCTTAATACTCGTTTTGAATGCTTTTATAATCCCATAATTGAATTTAATTTGAATCTTTTTACATTTTTTGATTAAAACAGATTCTAATTGATTGTTTGCCTCAGGAAACGTGGACTGAAAGCCATCCATTGTCAAGAAAAGATCATTTAGAGTCACTCATGCCTAGAAAAGCCTTATTACTCGGTTTAAATGCCTTTATAATCCCATTATTGAATTTAATTTGAATTGTTTTTACATTTTTTGATTAAAACAGATTCTCATTGATTGTTTGCCTCGGGAAACATGGAGCGAAAGCCATCCATTGTCAAGAAAAGATCATTTATAGTCACTCATGCCTAGAAAAGCCTTATTACTCGGTTTAAATGCCTTTATAATCCCATTATTGAATTTATTTTGAATTCTTTTTACATTTTTTTGATTAAAATAGATTGTAATTGATTGTTTGCCTCGGGAAACATGGAGCGAAAGCCATCCATTGTCAAGAAAAGATCATTTATAGTCACTCATGCCTAGAAAAGCCTTAATACTTAGTTTAAATGCCTTTTTAATACTTAGTTTAAATGCCTTTATAATCCCATTATTTATTTTATTTTGAATTCTTTTTACATTTTTTGATTAAAACAGATTGTAATTGATTGTTTGCCTCGGGAAATATGGAGCGAAAGCCATCCATTGTCAAGAAAAGATCATTTATAGTCACTCATGCCTAGAAAAGCCTTATTACTCGGTTTAAATGCCTGTATAATCCCATTATTGAATTTATTTTGAATTGTTTTTACATTTTTTGATTAAAACAGATTCTAATTGATTGTTTGCCTCGGGAAGCATGGAGCGAAAGCCATCCATTGTCATGAAAAGATCATTTATAGTCACTAATGCCTAGAAAAGCCTTATTACTCAGTTTAAATGCCTTTATAATCCCATTATTGAATTTATTTTGAATTCTTTTTACATTTTTTGATTAAAACAGATTGTAATTGATTGTTTGCCTCGGGAAACATGGAACGAAAAACGAAAGCCATCCATCGTCAAGAAAAGTTCATTTATAGTCACTCATGCCTAGAAAATCCTTAATACTCGTTTTAAATGCTTTTATAATCCCATAATTGAATTTAATTTGAATCTTTTTACATTTTTTGATTAAAACAGATTCTAATTGATTGTTTGCCTCAGGAAACGTGGACTGAAAGCCATCCATTGTCAAGAAAAGATCATTTAGAGTCACTCATGCCTAGAAAAGCCTTATTACTCGGTTTAAATGCCTTTATAATCCCATTATTGAATTTAATTTGAATTGTTTTTACATTTTTTGATTAAAACAGATTCTCATTGATTGTTTGCCTCGGGAAACATGGAGCGAAAGCCATCCATTGTCAAGAAAAGATCATTTATAGTCACTCATGCCTAGAAAAGCCTTATTACTCGGTTTAAATGCCTTTATAATCCCATTATTGAATTTATTTTGAATTCTTTTTACATTTTTTGATTAAAACAGATTGTAATTGATTGTTTGCCTCGGGAAATATGGAGCGAAAGCCATCCATTGTCAAGAAAAGATCATTTATAGTCACTCATGCCTAGAAAAGCCTTATTACTCGGTTTAAATGCCTTTATAATCCCATTATTGAATTTATTTTGAATTTTTTACATTTTTTGATTAAAACATATTGTAATTGATTTTTTGCCTCGGGAAACTTGGAGCGAAAGCCCTCCATTGTCAAGAAAAGATCATTTATAGTCACTCATGCTGAGAAAAGCCTTATTACTCGGTTTAAATGCTTTTATAATCCCATTATTGAATTTATTTTGAATTGTTTTTACATTTTTTGATTAAAACAGATTGTAATTGATTGTTTGCCTCAGGAAACATGGAGCGAAAGCCATCCATTGTCAAGAAAAGTTCATTTATAGTCACTCATGCCTAGAAAAGCCTTATTACTCGGTTTAAATGCCTTTATAATCCCATTATTGATGTTATTTTGAATTGTTTTTATATTTTTTGATTAAAACAGATTGTAATTGATTGTTTGCCTTGGGAAACATGGAGCGAAAGCCATCCATCGTCAAGAAAAGTTCATTTATAGTCACTCATGCCTAGAAAAGCCTTAATACTCGCTGTAAATGCTTTTATAATCCCATAATTGAATTTAATTTGAATCTTTTTACATTTTTTGATTAAAACAGATTCTAATTGATTGTTTGCCTCGGGAAACGTGGAGTGAAAGCCATCCATTGTCAAGAAAAGATCATTTATAGTCACTCATGCCTAGAAAAGCCTTATTACTCGGTTTAAATGCCTTTATAATCCCATTATTGAATTTATTTTGAATTTTTTTTACATTTTTTGATTAAAACATATTGTAATTGATTGTTTGCCTTGGGAAACATGAGCAAAAGCCATCCATTGTCAAGAATAGATCATTTATAGTCACTTATGCCTAGAAAAGCCTTATTACTCGGTTTAAATGCTTTTATAATCCCATTATTGAATTTATTTTGAATTCTTTTTACATTTTTTCATTAAAATAGATTGTAATTGATTGTTTGCCTCGGAAACATGGAGCGAAAGCCTTCCATTGTCAAGAAAAGATCATTTATAGTCACTCATGCCTAGAAAAGCCTTATTACTTAGTTTAAATGCCTTTATAATCCCATTATTTAATTTATTTTGAATTGTTTTTACATTTTTTGATTAAAACAGATTGTAATTGATTGTTTGCCTCGGGAAACATGGAGCGAAAGCCATCCATTGTCAAGAAAAGATCATTTATAGTCACTCATGCCTAGAAAAGCCTTATTACTCGGTTTAAATGCCTTTATAATCCCATTATCAAATTTATTTTGAATTTTTTTTACATTTTTTGATTAAAACAGATTCTTATTGATTGTTTGCCTCGGGAAACGTGGAGTGAAAGCCATCCATTGTCAAGAAAAGATCATTTATAGTCACTCATGCCTAGAAAAGCCTTATTACTCAGTTTAAATGCTTTTATAATCCCATTATTGAATTTATTTTGAATTTTTTTACATTTTTTTGATTAAAATAGATTGTAATTGATTGTTTGCCTCGGGAAACATGGAGCGAAAGCCATCCATTGTCAAGAAAAGATCATTTATAGTCACTCATGCCTAGAAAAGCCTTAATACTTAGTTTAAATGCCTTTATAATACTTAGTTTAAATGCCTTTATAATCCCATTATTTAATTTATTTTGAATTCTTTTTACATTTTTTGATTAAAACAGATTGTAATTGATTGTTTGCCTCGGGAAATATGGAGCGAAAGCCATCCATTGTCAAGAAAAGATCATTTATAGTCACTCATGCCTAGAAAAGCCTTATTACTCGGTTTAAATGCCTGTATAATCCCATTATTGAATTTATTTTGAATTGTTTTTACATTTTTTGATTAAAACAGATTCTAATTGATTGTTTGCCTCGGGAAGCATGGAGCGAAAGCCATCCATTGTCATGAAAAGATCATTTATAGTCACTAATGCCTAGAAAAGCCTTATTACTCAGTTTAAATGCCTTTATAATCCCATTATTGAATTTATTTTGAATTCTTTTTACATTTTTTGATTAAAACAGATTGTAATTGATTGTTTGCCTCGGGAAACATGGAACGAAAAACGAAAGCCATCCATCGTCAAGAAAAGTTCATTTATAGTCACTCATGCCTAGAAAATCCTTAATACTCGTTTTAAATGCTTTTATAATCCCATAATTGAATTTAATTTGAATCTTTTTACATTTTTTGATTAAAACAGATTCTAATTGATTGTTTGCCTCAGGAAACGTGGACTGAAAGCCATCCATTGTCAAGAAAAGATCATTTAGAGTCACTCATGCCTAGAAAAGCCTTATTACTCGGTTTAAATGCCTTTATAATCCCATTATTGAATTTAATTTGAATTGTTTTTACATTTTTTGATTAAAACAGATTGTAATTGATTGTTTGCCTCGGGAAACATGGAGCGAAAGCCATCCATTGTCAAGAAAAGATCATTTATAGTCACTCATGCCTAGAAAAGCCTTATTACTCGGTTTAAATGCCTTTATAATCCCATTATTGAATTTATTTTGAATTTTTTTTACATTTTTTGATTAAAACATATTGTAATTGATTGTTTGCCTTGGGAAACATGAGCAAAAGCCATCCATTGTCAAGAATAGATCATTTATAGTCACTTATGCCTAGAAAAGCCTTATTACTCGGTTTAAATGCTTTTATAATCCCATTATTGAATTTATTTTGAATTCTTTTTACATTTTTTCATTAAAATAGATTGTAATTGATTGTTTGCCTCGGAAACATGGAGCGAAAGCCTTCCATTGTCAAGAAAAGATCATTTATAGTCACTCATGCCTAGAAAAGCCTTATTACTTAGTTTAAATGCCTTTATAATCCCATTATTTAATTTATTTTGAATTGTTTTTACATTTTCTGATTAAAACAGATTGTAATTGATTGTTTGCCTCGGGAAACATGGAGCGAAAGCCATCCATTGTCAAGAAAAGATCATTTATAGTCACTCATGCCTAGAAAAGCCTTATTACTTGGTTTAAACGCCTTTATAATCCCATTATCAAATTTATTTTGAATTTTTTTTACATTTTTTGATTAAAACAGATTCTTATTGATTGTTTGCCTCGGGAAACGTGGAGTGAAAGCCATCCATTGTCAAGAAAAGATCATTTATAGTCACTCATGCCTAGAAAAGCCTTATTACTCAGTTTAAATGCTTTTATAATCCTATTATTGAATTTATTTTGAATTTTTTTTACATTTTTTTGATTAAAATAGATTGTAATTGATTGTTTGCCTCGGGAAACATGGAGCGAAAGCCATCCATTGTCAAGAAAAGATCATTTATAGTCACTCATGCCTAGAAAAGCCTTAATACTTAGTTTAAATGCCTTTATAATACCTAGTTTAAATGCCTTTATAATCCCATTATTTATTTTATTTTGAATTCTTTTTACATTTTTTGATTAAAACAGATTGTAATTGATTGTTTGCCTCGGGAAATATGGAGCGAAAGCCATCCATTGTCAAGAAAAGATCATTTATAGTCACTCATGCCTAGAAAAGCCTTATTACTCGGTTTAAATGCCTTTATAATCCCATTATTGAATTTATTTTGAATTGTTTTTACATTTTTTGATTAAAACAGATTCTAATTGATTGTTTGCCTCGGGAAGCATGGAGCGAAAGCCATCCATTGTCATGAAAAGATCATTTATAGTCACTAATGCCTAGAAAAGCCTTATTACTCAGTTTAAATGCCTTTATAATCCCATTATTGAATTTATTTTGAATTCTTTTTACATTTTTTGATTAAAACAGATTGTAATTGATTGTTTGCCTAGGGAAACATGGAACGAAAAACGAAAGCCATCCATCGTCAAGAAAAGTTCATTTATAGTCACTCATGCCTAGAAAATCCTTAATACTCGTTTTAAATGCTTTTATAATCCCATAATTGAATTTAATTTGAATCTTTTTACATTTTTTGATTAAAACAGATTCTAATTGATTGTTTGCCTCAGGAAACGTGGACTGAAAGCCATCCATTGTCAAGAAAAGATCATTTAGAGTCACTCATGCCTAGAAAAGCCTTACTACTCGGTTTAAATGCCTTTATAATCCCATTATTGAATTTAATTTGAATTGTTTTTACATTTTTTGATTAAAACAGATTGTAATTGATTGTTTGCCTCGGGAAACATGGAGCGAAAGCCATCCATTGTCAAGAAAAGATCATTTATAGTCACTCATGCCTAGAAAAGCCTTATTACTCGGTTTAAATGCCTTTATAATCCCATTATTGAATTTATTTTGAATTCTTTTTACATTTTTTGATTAAAACAGATTGTAATTGATTGTTTGCCTCGGGAAATATGGAGCGAAAGCCATCCATTGTCAAGAAAAGATCATTTATAGTCACTCATGCCTAGAAAAACCTTATTACTCGGTTTAAATGCCTTTATAATCCCATTATTGATGTTATTTTGAATTGTTTTTATATTTTTTGATTAAAACAGATTGTAATTGATTGTTTGCCTTGGGAAACATGGAGCGAAAGCCATCCATCGTCAAGAAAAGTTCATTTATAGTCACTCATTCCTAGAAAAGCCTTAATACTCGCTGTAAATGCTTTTATAATCCCATAATTGAATTTAATTTGAATCTTTTTACATTTTTTGATTAAAACAGATTCTAATTGATTGTTTGCCTCGGGAAACGTGGAGTGAAAGCCATCCACTGTCAAGAAAAGATCATTTATAGTCACTCATGCCTAGAAAAGCCTTATTACTCGGTTTAAATGCCTTTATAATCCCATTATTGAATTTATTTTGAATTGTTTTTACATTTTTTGATTAAAACATATTGTAATTGATTTTTTGCCTCAGGAAACTTGGAGCGAAAGCCCTCCATTGTCAAGAAAAGATCATTTATAGTCACTCATGCTGAGAAAAGCCTTATTACTCGGTTTAAATGCTTTTATAATCCCATTATTGAATTTATTTTGAATTGTTTTTACATTTTTTGATTAAAACAGATTGTAATTGATTGTTTGCCTCAGGAAACATGGAGCGAAAGCCATCCATTGTCAAGAAAAGTTCATTTATAGTCACTCATGCCTAGAAAAGCCTTATTACTCGGTTTAAATGCCTTTATAATCCCATTATTGATGTTATTTTGAATTGTTTTTATATTTTTTGATTAAAACAGATTGTAATTGATTGTTTGCCTTGGGAAACATGGACCGAAAGCCATCCATCGTCAAGAAAAGTTCATTTATAGTCACTCATGCCTAGAAAAGCCTTAATACTCGCTGTAAATGCTTTTATAATCCCATAATTGAATTTAATTTGAATCTTTTTACATTTTTTGATTAAAACAGATTCTAATTGATTGTTTGCCTCGGGAAACGTGGAGTGAAAGCCATCCACTGTCAAGAAAAGATCATTTATAGTCACTCATGCCTAGAAAAGCCTTATTACTCGGTTTAAATGCCTTTATAATCCCATTATTGAATTTATTTTGAATTCTTTTTACATTTTTTGATTAAAACATATTGTAATTGATTGTTTGCCTTGGGAAACATGAGCAAAAGCCATCCATTGTCAAGAATAGATCATTTATAGTCACTTATGCCTAGAAAAGCCTTATTACTCGGTTTAAATGCTTTTATAATCCCATTATTGAATTTATTTTGAATTCTTTTTACATTTTTTCATTAAAATAGATTGTAATTGATTGTTTGCCTCGGAAACATGGAGCGAAAGCCTTCCATTGTCAAGAAAAGATCATTTATAGTCACTCATGCCTAGAAAAGCCTTATTACTTAGTTTAAATGCCTTTATAATCCCATTATTTAATTTATTTTGAATTGTTTTTACATTTTTTGATTAAAACAGATTGTAATTGATTGTTTGCCTCGGGAAACATGGAGCGAAAGCCATCCATTGTCAAGAAAAGATCATTTATAGTCACTCATGCCTAGAAAAGCCTTATTACTCGGTTTAAATGCCTTTATAATCCCATTATCAAATTTATTTTGAATTTTTTTTACATTTTTTGATTAAAACAGATTCTTATTGATTGTTTGCCTCGGGAAACATGGAGTGAAAGCCATCCATTGTCAAGAAAAGATCATTTATAGTCACTCATGCCTAGAAAAGCCTTATTACTCAGTTTAAATGCTTTTATAATCCCATTATTGAATTTATTTTGAATTTTTTTTACATTTTTTTGATTAAAATAGATTGTAATTGATTGTTTGCCTCGGGAAACATGGAGCGAAAGCCATCCATTGTCAAGAAAAGATCATTTATAGTCACTCATGCCTAGAAAAGCCTTAATACTTAGTTTAAATGCCTTTATAATACTTAGTTTAAATGCCTTCATAATCCCATTATTTAATTTATTTTGAATTGTTTTTACATTTTTTGATTAAAACAGATTGTAATTGATTGTTTGCCTCGGGAAATATGGAGCGAAAGCCATCCATTGTCAAGAAAAGATCATTTATAGTCACTCATGCCTAGAAAAGCCTTATTACTCGGTTTAAATGCCTGTATAATCCCATTATTGAATTTATTTTGAATTGTTTTTACATTTTTTGATTAAAACAGATTCTAATTGATTGTTTGCCTCGGGAAGCATGGAGCGAAAGCCATCCATTGTCATGAAAAGATCATTTATAGTCACTAATGCCTAGAAAAGCCTTATTACTCAGTTTAAATGCCTTTATAATCCCATTATTGAATTTATTTTGAATTCTTTTTACATTTTTTGATTAAAACAGATTGTAATTGATTGTTTGCCTCGGGAAACATGGAACGAAAAACGAAAGCCATCCATCGTCAAGAAAAGTTCATTTATAGTCACTCATGCCTAGAAAATCCTTAATACTCGTTTTGAATGCTTTTATAATCCCATAATTGAATTTAATTTGAATCTTTTTACATTTTTTGATTAAAACAGATTCTAATTGATTGTTTGCCTCAGGAAACGTGGACTGAAAGCCATCCATTGTCAAGAAAAGATCATTTAGAGTCACTCATGCCTAGAAAAGCCTTATTACTCGGTTTAAATGCCTTTATAATCCCATTATTGAATTTAATTTGAATTGTTTTTACATTTTTTGATTAAAACAGATTGTAATTGATTGTTTGCCTCGGGAAACATGGAGCGAAAGCCATCCATTGTCAAGAAAAGATCATTTATAGTCACTCATGCCTAGAAAAACCTTATTACTCGGTTTAAATGCCTTTATAATCCCATTATTGAATTTATTTTGAATTTTTTACATTTTTTGATTAAAACATATTGTAATTGATTTTTTGCCTCGGGAAACTTGGAGCGAAAGCCCTCCATTGTCAAGAAAAGATCATTTATAGTCACTCATGCTGAGAAAAGCCTTATTACTCGGTTTAAATGCTTTTATAATCCCATTATTGAATTTATTTTGAATTGTTTTTACATTTTTTGATTAAAAAAGATTGTAATTGATTGTTTGCCTCAGGAAACATGGAGCGAAAGCCATCCATTGTCAAGAAAAGTTCATTTATAGTCACTCATGCCTAGAAAAGCCTTATTACTCGGTTTAAATGCCTTTATAATCCCATTATTGATGTTATTTTGAATTGTTTTTATATTTTTTGATTAAAACAGATTGTAATTGATTGTTTGCCTTGGGAAACATGGAGCGAAAGCCATCCATCGTCAAGAAAAGTTCATTTATAGTCACTCATGCCTAGAAAAGCCTTAATACTCGCTGTAAATGCTTTTATAATCCCATAATTGAATTTAATTTGAATCTTTTTACATTTTTTGATTAAAACAGATTCTAATTGATTGTTTGCCTCGGGAAACGTGGAGTGAAAGCCATCCATTGTCAAGAAAAGATCATTTATAGTCACTCATGCCTAGAAAAGCCTTATTACTCGGTTTAAATGCCTTTATAATCCCATTATTGAATTTATTTTGAATTTTTTTTACATTTTTTGATTAAAACATATTGTAATTGATTGTTTGCCTTGGGAAACATGAGCAAAAGCCATCCATTGTCAAGAGTAGATCATTTATAGTCACTTATGCCTAGAAAAGCCTTATTACTCGGTTTAAATGCTTTTATAATCCCATTATTGAATTTATTTTGAATTCTTTTTACATTTTTTCATTAAAATAGATTGTAATTGATTGTTTGCCTCGGAAACATGGAGCGAAAGCCTTCCATTGTCAAGAAAAGATCATTTATAGTCACTCATGCCTAGAAAAGCCTTATTACTTAGTTTAAATGCCTTTATAATCCCATTATTTAATTTATTTTGAATTGTTTTTACATTTTTTGATTAAAACAGATTGTAATTGATTGTTTGCCTCGGGAAACATGGAGCGAAAGCCATCCATTGTCAAGAAAAGATCATTTATAGTCACTCATGCCTAGAAAAGCCTTATTACTCGGTTTAAATGCCTTTATAATCCCATTATCAAATTTATTTTGAATTTTTTTTACATTTTTTGATTAAAACAGATTCTTATTGATTGTTTGCCTCGGGAAACGTGGAGTGAAAGCCATCCATTGTCAAGAAAAGATCACTTATAGTCACTCATGCCTAGAAAAGCCTTATTACTCAGTTTAAATGCTTTTATAATCCCATTATTGAATTTATTTTGAATTTTTTTTACATTTTTTTGATTAAAATAGATTGTAATTGATTGTTTGCCTCGGGAAACATGGAGCGAAAGCCATCCATTGTCAAGAAAAGATCATTTATAGTCACTCATGCCTAGAAAAGCCTTAATACTTAGTTTAAATGCCTTTATAATACTTAGTTTAAATGCCTTCATAATCCCATTATTTAATTTATTTTGAATTCTGTTTACATTTTTTGATTAAAACAGATTGTAATTGATTGTTTGCCTCGGGAAATATGGAGCGAAAGCCATCCATTGTCAAGAAAAGATCATTTATAGTCACTCATGCCTAGAAAAGCCTTATTACTCGGTTTAAATGCCTGTATAATCCCATTATTGAATTTATTTTGAATTGTTTTTACATTTTTTGATTAAAACAGATTCTAATTGATTGTTTGCCTCGGGAAGCATGGAGCGAAAGCCATCCATTGTCATGAAAAGATCATTTATAGTCACTAATGCCTAGAAAAGCCTTATTACTCAGTTTAAATGCCTTTATAATCCCATTATTGAATTTATTTTGAATTCTTTTTACATTTTTTGATTAAAACAGATTGTAATTGATTGTTTGCCTCGGGAAACATGGAACGAAAAACGAAAGCCATCCATCGTCAAGAAAAGTTCATTTATAGTCACTCATGCCTAGAAAATCCTTAATACTCGTTTTGAATGCTTTTATAATCCCATAATTGAATTTAATTTGAATCTTTTTACATTTTTTGATTAAAACAGATTCTAATTGATTGTTTGCCTCAGGAAACGTGGACTGAAAGCCATCCATTGTCAAGAAAAGATCATTTAGAGTCACTCATGCCTAGAAAAGCCTTATTACTCGGTTTAAATGCCTTTATAATCCCATTATTGAATTTAATTTGAATTGTTTTTACATTTTTTGATTAAAACAGATTGTAATTGATTGTTTGCCTCGGGAAACATGGAGCGAAAGCCATCCATTGTCAAGAAAAGATCATTTATAGTCACTCATGCCTAGAAAAGCCTTATTACTCGGTTTAAATGCCTTTATAATCCCATTATTGAATTTATTTTGAATTTTTTTTACATTTTTTGATTAAAACATATTGTAATTGATTGTTTGCCTTGGGAAACATGAGCAAAAGCCATCCATTGTCAAGAATAGATCATTTATAGTCACTTATGCCTAGAAAAGCCTTATTACTCGGTTTAAATGCTTTTATAATCCCATTATTGAATTTATTTTGAATTCTTTTTACATTTTTTCATTAAAATAGATTGTAATTGATTGTTTGCCTCGGAAACATGGAGCGAAAGCCTTCCATTGTCAAGAAAAGATCATTTATAGTCACTCATGCCTAGAAAAGCCTTATTACTTAGTTTAAATGCCTTTATAATCCCATTATTTAATTTATTTTGAATTGTTTTTACATTTTCTGATTAAAACAGATTGTAATTGATTGTTTGCCTCGGGAAACATGGAGCGAAAGCCATCCATTGTCAAGAAAAGATCATTTATAGTCACTCATGCCTAGAAAAGCCTTATTACTCGGTTTAAACGCCTTTATAATCCCATTATCAAATTTATTTTGAATTTTTTTTACATTTTTTGATTAAAACAGATTCTTATTGATTGTTTGCCTCGGGAAACGTGGAGTGAAAGCCATCCATTGTCAAGAAAAGATCATTTATAGTCACTCATGCCTAGAAAAGCCTTATTACTCAGTTTAAATGCTTTTATAATCCCATTATTGAATTTATTTTGAATTTTTTTTACATTTTTTTGATTAAAATAGATTGTAATTGATTGTTTGCCTCGGGAAACATGGAGCGAAAGCCATCCATTGTCAAGAAAAGATCATTTATAGTCACTCATGCCTAGAAAAGCCTTAATACTTAGTTTAAATGCCTTTATAATACTTAGTTTAAATGCCTTTATAATCCCATTATTTATTTTATTTTGAATTCTTTTTACATTTTTTGATTAAAACAGATTGTAATTGATTGTTTGCCTCGGGAAATATGGAGCGAAAGCCATCCATTGTCAAGAAAAGATCATTTATAGTCACTCATGCCTAGAAAAGCCTTATTACTCGGTGTAAATGCCTTTATAATCCCATTATTGAATTTATTTTGAATTGTTTTTACATTTTTTGATTAAAACAGATTGTAATTGATTGTTTGCCTCGGGAAATATGGAGCGAAAGCCATCCATTGTCAAGAAAAGATCATTTATAGTCACTCATGCCTAGAAAAGCCTTATTACTCGGTTTAAATGCCTTTATAATCCCATTATTGATGTTATTTTGAATTGTTTTTATATTTTTTGATTAAAACAGATTGTAATTGATTGTTTGCCTTGGGAAACATGGAGCGAAAGCCATCCATCGTCAAGAAAAGTTCATTTATAGTCACTCATGCCTAGAAAAGCCTTAATACTCGCTGTAAATGCTTTTATAATCCCATAATTGAATTTAATTTGAATCTTTTTACATTTTTTGATTAAAACAGATTCTAATTGATTGTTTGCCTCGGGAAACGTGGAGTGAAAGCCATCCATTGTCAAGAAAAGATCATTTATAGTCACTCATGCCTAGAAAAGCCTTATTACTCGGTTTAAATGCCTTTATAATCCCATTATTGAATTTATTTTGAATTTTTTTTACATTTTTTGATTAAAACATATTGTAATTGATTGTTTGCCTCAGGAAACATGGAGCGAAAGCCATCCATTGTCAAGAAAAGATCATTTATAGTCACTCATGCCTAGAAAAGCCTTATTACTCGGTTTAAATGCCTTTATAATCCCATTATTGAATTTATTTTGAATTTTTTTTACATTTTTTGATTAAAACATATTGTAATTGATTGTTTGCCTTGGGAAACATGAGCAAAAGCCATCCATTGTCAAGAATAGATCATTTATAGTCACTTATGCCTAGAAAAGCTTTATTACTCGGTTTAAATGCTTTTATAATCCCATTATTGAATTTATTTTGAATTCTTTTTACATTTTTTCATTAAAATAGATTGTAATTGATTGTTTGCCTCGGAAACATGGAGCGAAAGCCTTCCATTGTCAAGAAAAGATCATTTATAGTCACTCATGCCTAGAAAAGCCTTATTACTTAGTTTAAATGCCTTTATAATCCCATTATTTAATTTATTTTGAATTGTTTTTACATTTTTTGATTAAAACAGATTGTAATTGATTGTTTGCCTCGGGAAACATGGAGCGAAAGCCATCCATTGTCAAGAAAAGATCATTTATAGTCACTCATGCCTAGAAAAGCCTTATTACTCGGTTTAAATGCCTGTATAATCCCATTATTGAATTTATTTTGAATTGTTTTTACATTTTTTGATTAAAACAGATTCTAATTGATTGTTTGCCTCGGGAAACATGGAGCGAAAGCCATCCATTGTCATGAAAAGATCATTTATAGTCACTAATGCCTAGAAAAGCCTTATTACTCAGTTTAAATGCCTTTATAATCCCATTATTGAATTTATTTTGAATTCTTTTTACATTTTTTGATTAAAACAGATTGTAATTGATTGTTTGCCTCGGGAAACATGGAACGAAAAACGAAAGCCATCCATCGTCAAGAAAAGTTCATTTATAGTCACTCATGCCTAGAAAATCCTTAATACTCGTTTAAAATGCTTTTATAATCCCATAATTGAATTTAATTTGAATCTTTTTACATTTTTTGATTAAAACAGATTCTAATTGATTGTTTGCCTCAGGAAACGTGGACTGAAAGCCATCCATTGTCAAGAAAAGATCATTTAGAGTCACTCATGCCTAGAAAAGCCTTATTACTCGGTTTAAATGCCTTTATAATCCCATTATTGAATTTAATTTGAATTGTTTTTACATTTTTTGATTAAAACAGATTGTAATTGATTGTTTGCCTCGGGAAACATGGAGCGAAAGCCATCCATTGTCAAGAAAAGATCATTTATAGTCACTCATGCCTAGAAAAGCCTTATTACTCGGTTAAAATGCCTTTATAATCCCATTATTGAATTTATTTTGAATTTTTTTTACATTTTTTTGATTAAAACATATTGTAATTGATTGTTTGCCTTGGGAAACATGAGCAAAAGCCATCCATTGTCAAGAATAGATCATTTATAGCCACTTATGCCTAGAAAAGACTTATTACTCGGTTTAAATGCTTTTATAATCCCATTATTGAATTTATTTTGAATTCTTTTTACATTTTTTCATTAAAATATATTGTAATTGATTGTTTGCCTCGGAAACATGGAGCGAAAGCCTTCCATTGTCAAGAAAAGATCATTTATAGTCACTCATGCCTAGAAAAGCCTTATTACTTAGTTTAAATGCCTTTATAATCCCATTATTTAATTTATTTTGAATTGTTTTTACATTTTCTGATTAAAACAGATTGTAATTGATTGTTTGCCTCGGGAAACATGGAGCGAAAGCCATCCATTGTCAAGAAAAGATCATTTATAGTCACTCATGCCTAGAAAAGCCTTATTACTCGGTTTAAATGCCTTTATAATCCCATTATCAAATTTATTTTGAATTTTTTTTACATTTTTTGATTAAAACAGATTCTTATTGATTGTTTGCCTCGGGAAACGTGGAGTGAAAGCCATCCATTGTCAAGAAAAGATCATTTATAGTCACTCATGCCTAGAAAAGCCTTATTACTCAGTTTAAATGCTTTTATAATCCCATTATTGAATTTATTTTGAATTTTTTTTACATTTTTTTGATTAAAATAGATTGTAATTGATTGTTTGCCTCGGGAAACATGGAGCGAAAGCCATCCATTGTCAAGAAAAGATCATTTATAGTCACTCATGCCTAGAAAAGCCTTAATATTTAGTTTAAATGCCTTTATAATACTTAGTTTAAATGCCTTTATAATCCCATTATTTATTTTATTTTGAATTCTTTTTACATTTTTTGATTAAAACAGATTGTAATTGATTGTTTGCCTCGGGAAATATGGAGCGAAAGCCATCCATTGTCAAGAAAAGATCATTTATAGTCACTCATGCCTAGAAAAGCCTTATTACTCGGTTTAAATGCCTTTATAATCCCATTATTTATTTTATTTTGAATTCTTTTTACATTTTTTGATTAAAACAGATTGTAATTGATTGTTTGCCTCGGGAAATATGGAGCGAAAGCCATCCATTGTCAAGAAAAGATCATTTATAGTCACTCATGCCTAGAAAAGCCTTATTACTCGGTTTAAATGCCTTTATAATCCCATTATTGAATTTAATTTGAATTGTTTTTACATTTTTTGATTAAAACAGATTGTAATTGATTGTTTGCCTCGGGAAACATGGAGCGAAAGCCATCCATTGTCAAGAAAAGATCATTTATAGTCACTCATGCCTAGAAAAGCCTTATTACTCGGTTAAAATGCCTTTATAATCCCATTATTGAATTTATTTTGAATTTTTTTTACATTTTTTTGATTAAAACATATTGTAATTGATTGTTTGCCTTGGGAAACATGAGCAAAAGCCATCCATTGTCAAGAATAGATCATTTATAGCCACTTATGCCTAGAAAAGACTTATTACTCGGTTTAAATGCTTTTATAATCCCATTATTGAATTTATTTTGAATTCTTTTTACATTTTTTCATTAAAATATATTGTAATTGATTGTTTGCCTCGGAAACATGGAGCGAAAGCCTTCCATTGTCAAGAAAAGATCATTTATAGTCACTCATGCCTAGAAAAGCCTTATTACTTAGTTTAAATGCCTTTATAATCCCATTATTTAATTTATTTTGAATTGTTTTTACATTTTCTGATTAAAACAGATTGTAATTGATTGTTTGCCTCGGGAAACATGGAGCGAAAGCCATCCATTGTCAAGAAAAGATCATTTATAGTCACTCATGCCTAGAAAAGCCTTATTACTCGGTTTAAATGCCTTTATAATCCCATTATCAAATTTATTTTGAATTTTTTTTACATTTTTTGATTAAAACAGATTCTTATTGATTGTTTGCCTCGGGAAACGTGGAGTGAAAGCCATCCATTGTCAAGAAAAGATCATTTATAGTCACTCATGCCTAGAAAAGCCTTATTACTCAGTTTAAATGCTTTTATAATCCCATTATTGAATTTATTTTGAATTTTTTTTACATTTTTTTGATTAAAATAGATTGTAATTGATTGTTTGCCTCGGGAAACATGGAGCGAAAGCCATCCATTGTCAAGAAAAGATCATTTATAGTCACTCATGCCTAGAAAAGCCTTAATATTTAGTTTAAATGCCTTTATAATACTTAGTTTAAATGCCTTTATAATCCCATTATTTATTTTATTTTGAATTCTTTTTACATTTTTTGATTAAAACAGATTGTAATTGATTGTTTGCCTCGGGAAATATGGAGCGAAAGCCATCCATTGTCAAGAAAAGATCATTTATAGTCACTCATGCCTAGAAAAGCCTTATTACTCGGTTTAAATGCCTTTATAATCCCATTATTGAATTTATTTTGAATTTGTTTTTATTTTTTGATTAAAACATATTGTAATTGATTGTTTGCCTTGGGAAACATGAGCAAAAGCCATCCATTGTCAAGAATAGATCATTTATAGTCACTTATGCCTAGAAAAGCTTTATTACTCGGTTTAAATGCTTTTATAATCCCATTATTGAATTTATTTTGAATTCTTTTTACA
This sequence comes from Theobroma cacao, assembly GCF_053813885.1. Taxonomy (NCBI): domain Eukaryota; kingdom Viridiplantae; phylum Streptophyta; class Magnoliopsida; order Malvales; family Malvaceae; genus Theobroma; species Theobroma cacao. The sequence goes on along the minus strand of NC_142645.1, from coordinate 25,066,295 downwards.
TTTTTTCATTAAAATAGATTGTAATTGATTGTTTGCCTCGGAAACATGGAGCGAAAGCCTTCCATTGTCAAGAAAAGATCATTTATAGTCACTCATGCCTAGAAAAGCCTTATTACTCGGTTTAAATGCCTTTATAATCCCATTATTGAATTTATTTTGAATTTTTTTTACATTTTTTGATTAAAACATATTGTAATTGATTGTTTGCCTCAGGAAACATGGAGCGAAAGCCATCCATTGTCAAGAAAAGATCATTTATAGTCACTCATGCCTAGAAAAGCCTTATTACTCGGTTTAAATGCCTTTATAATCCCATTATTGAATTTATTTTGAATTTTTTTTACATTTTTTGATTAAAACATATTGTAATTGATTGTTTGCCTTGGGAAACATGAGCAAAAGCCATCCATTGTCAAGAATAGATCATTTATAGTCACTTATGCCTAGAAAAGCTTTATTACTCGGTTTAAATGCTTTTATAATCCCATTATTGAATTTATTTTGAATTCTTTTTACATTTTTTCATTAAAATAGATTGTAATTGATTGTTTGCCTCGGAAACATGGAGCGAAAGCCTTCCATTGTCAAGAAAAGATCATTTATAGTCACTCATGCCTAGAAAAGCCTTATTACTTAGTTTAAATGCCTTTATAATCCCATTATTTAATTTATTTTGAATTGTTTTTACATTTTTTGATTAAAACAGATTGTAATTGATTGTTTGCCTCGGGAAACATGGAGCGAAAGCCATCCATTGTCAAGAAAAGATCATTTATAGTCACTCATGCCTAGAAAAGCCTTATTACTCGGTTTAAATGCCTTTATAATACTTAGTTTAAATGCCTTTATAATGCCATTATTTAATTTATTTTGAATTCTTTTTACATTTTTTGATTAAAACAGATTGTAATTGATTGTTTGCCTCGGGAAATATGGAGCGAAAGCCATCCATTGTCAAGAAAAGATCATTTATAGTCACTCATGCCTAGAAAAGCCTTATTACTCGGTTTAAATGCCTGTATAATCCCATTATTGAATTTATTTTGAATTGTTTTTACATTTTTTGATTAAAACAGATTCTAATTGATTGTTTGCCTCGGGAAACATGGAGCGAAAGCCATCCATTGTCATGAAAAGATCATTTATAGTCACTAATGCCTAGAAAAGCCTTATTACTCAGTTTAAATGCCTTTATAATCCCATTATTGAATTTATTTTGAATTCTTTTTACATTTTTTGATTAAAACAGATTGTAATTGATTGTTTGCCTCGGGAAACATGGAACGAAAAACGAAAGCCATCCATCGTCAAGAAAAGTTCATTTATAGTCACTCATGCCTAGAAAATCCTTAATACTCGTTTAAAATGCTTTTATAATCCCATAATTGAATTTAATTTGAATCTTTTTACATTTTTTGATTAAAACAGATTCTAATTGATTGTTTGCCTCAGGAAACGTGGACTGAAAGCCATCCATTGTCAAGAAAAGATCATTTAGAGTCACTCATGCCTAGAAAAGCCTTATTACTCGGTTTAAATGCCTTTATAATCCCATTATTGAATTTAATTTGAATTGTTTTTACATTTTTTGATTAAAACAGATTGTAATTGATTGTTTGCCTCGGGAAACATGGAGCGAAAGCCATCCATTGTCAAGAAAAGATCATTTATAGTCACTCATGCCTAGAAAAGCCTTATTACTCGGTTAAAATGCCTTTATAATCCCATTATTGAATTTATTTTGAATTTTTTTTACATTTTTTTGATTAAAACATATTGTAATTGATTGTTTGCCTTGGGAAACATGAGCAAAAGCCATCCATTGTCAAGAATAGATCATTTATAGCCACTTATGCCTAGAAAAGACTTATTACTCGGTTTAAATGCTTTTATAATCCCATTATTGAATTTATTTTGAATTCTTTTTACATTTTTTCATTAAAATATATTGTAATTGATTGTTTGCCTCGGAAACATGGAGCGAAAGCCTTCCATTGTCAAGAAAAGATCATTTATAGTCACTCATGCCTAGAAAAGCCTTATTACTTAGTTTAAATGCCTTTATAATCCCATTATTTAATTTATTTTGAATTGTTTTTACATTTTCTGATTAAAACAGATTGTAATTGATTGTTTGCCTCGGGAAACATGGAGCGAAAGCCATCCATTGTCAAGAAAAGATCATTTATAGTCACTCATGCCTAGAAAAGCCTTATTACTCGGTTTAAATGCCTTTATAATCCCATTATCAAATTTATTTTGAATTTTTTTTACATTTTTTGATTAAAACAGATTCTTATTGATTGTTTGCCTCGGGAAACGTGGAGTGAAAGCCATCCATTGTCAAGAAAAGATCATTTATAGTCACTCATGCCTAGAAAAGCCTTATTACTCAGTTTAAATGCTTTTATAATCCCATTATTGAATTTATTTTGAATTTTTTTTACATTTTTTTGATTAAAATAGATTGTAATTGATTGTTTGCCTCGGGAAACATGGAGCGAAAGCCATCCATTGTCAAGAAAAGATCATTTATAGTCACTCATGCCTAGAAAAGCCTTAATATTTAGTTTAAATGCCTTTATAATACTTAGTTTAAATGCCTTTATAATCCCATTATTTATTTTATTTTGAATTCTTTTTACATTTTTTGATTAAAACAGATTGTAATTGATTGTTTGCCTCGGGAAATATGGAGCGAAAGCCATCCATTGTCAAGAAAAGATCATTTATAGTCACTCATGCCTAGAAAAGCCTTATTACTCGGTTTAAATGCCTTTATAATCCCATTATTTATTTTATTTTGAATTCTTTTTACATTTTTTGATTAAAACAGATTGTAATTGATTGTTTGCCTCGGGAAATATGGAGCGAAAGCCATCCATTGTCAAGAAAATATCATTTATAGTCACTCATGCCTAGAAAAGCCTTATTACTCGGTTTAAATGCCTTTATAATCCCATTATTGAATTTAATTTGAATTGTTTTTACATTTTTTGATTAAAACAGATTGTAATTGATTGTTTGCCTCGGGAAACATGGAGCGAAAGCCATCCATTGTCAAGAAAAGATCATTTATAGTCACTCATGCCTAGAAAAGCCTTATTACTCGGTTAAAATGCCTTTATAATCCCATTATTGAATTTATTTTGAATTTTTTTTACATTTTTTTGATTAAAACATATTGTAATTGATTGTTTGCCTTGGGAAACATGAGCAAAAGCCATCCATTGTCAAGAATAGATCATTTATAGCCACTTATGCCTAGAAAAGACTTATTACTCGGTTTAAATGCTTTTATAATCCCATTATTGAATTTATTTTGAATTCTTTTTACATTTTTTCATTAAAATATATTGTAATTGATTGTTTGCCTCGGAAACATGGAGCGAAAGCCTTCCATTGTCAAGAAAAGATCATTTATAGTCACTCATGCCTAGAAAAGCCTTATTACTTAGTTTAAATGCCTTTATAATCCCATTATTTAATTTATTTTGAATTGTTTTTACATTTTCTGATTAAAACAGATTGTAATTGATTGTTTGCCTCGGGAAACATGGAGCGAAAGCCATCCATTGTCAAGAAAAGATCATTTATAGTCACTCATGCCTAGAAAAGCCTTATTACTCGGTTTAAATGCCTTTATAATCCCATTATCAAATTTATTTTGAATTTTTTTTACATTTTTTGATTAAAACAGATTCTTATTGATTGTTTGCCTCGGGAAACGTGGAGTGAAAGCCATCCATTGTCAAGAAAAGATCATTTATAGTCACTCATGCCTAGAAAAGCCTTATTACTCAGTTTAAATGCTTTTATAATCCCATTATTGAATTTATTTTGAATTTTTTTTACATTTTTTTGATTAAAATAGATTGTAATTGATTGTTTGCCTCGGGAAACATGGAGCGAAAGCCATCCATTGTCAAGAAAAGATCATTTATAGTCACTCATGCCTAGAAAAGCCTTAATATTTAGTTTAAATGCCTTTATAATACTTAGTTTAAATGCCTTTATAATCCCATTATTTATTTTATTTTGAATTCTTTTTACATTTTTTGATTAAAACAGATTGTAATTGATTGTTTGCCTCGGGAAATATGGAGCGAAAGCCATCCATTGTCAAGAAAAGATCATTTATAGTCACTCATGCCTAGAAAAGCCTTATTACTCGGTTTAAATGCCTTTATAATCCCATTATTGAATTTATTTTGAATTGTTTTTACATTTTTTGATTAAAACAGATTGTAATTGATTGTTTGCCTCGGGAAATATGGAGCGAAAGCCATCCATTGTCAAGAAAAGATCATTTATAGTCACTAATGCCTAGAAAAGCCTTATTACTCAGTTTAAATGCCTTTATAATCCCATTATTGAATTTATTTTGAATTCTTTTTATATTTTTTTGATTAAAACAGATTGTAATTGATTGTTTGCCTCGGGAAACATGGAACGAAAAACGAAAGCCATCCATCGTCAAGAAAAGTTCATTTATAGTCACTCATGCCTAGAAAATCCTTAATACTCGTTTTAAATGCTTTTATAATCCCATAATTGAATTTAATTTGAATCTTTTTACATTTTTTGATTAAAACAGATTCTAATTGATTGTTTGCCTCAGGAAACGTGGACTGAAAGCCATCCATTGTCAAGAAAAGATCATTTATAGTCACTCATGCCTAGAAAAGCCTTATTACTCGGTTTAAATGCCTTTATAATCCCATTATTGAATTTAATTTGAATTGTTTTTACATTTTTTGATTAAAACAGATTGTAATTGATTGTTTGCCTCGGGAAACATGGAGCGAAAGCCATCCATTGTCAAGAAAAGATCATTTATAGTCACTCATGCCTAGAAAAGCCTTATTACTCGGTTTAAATGCCTTTATAATCCCATTATTGAATTTATTTTGAATTTTTTTTACATTTTTTGATTAAAACATATTGTAATTGTTTTTTTGCCTTGGGAAACATGAGCAAAAGCCATCCATTGTCAAGACTAGATCATTTATAGTCACTTATGCCTAGAAAAGCCTTATTACTCGGTTTAAATGCTTTTATAATCCCATTATTGAATTTATTTTGAATTCTTTTTACATTTTTTCATTAAAATAGATTGTAATTGATTGTTTGCCTCGGAAACATGGAGCGAAAGCCTTCCATTGTCAAGAAAAGATCATTTATAGTCACTCATGCCTAGAAAAGCCTTATTACTTAGTTTAAATGCCTTTATAATCCCATTATTGAATTTATTTTGAATTGTTTTTACATTTTCTGATTAAAACAGATTGTAATTGATTGTTTGCCTCGGGAAATATGGAGCGAAAGCCATCCATTGTCAAGAAAAGATCATTTATAGTCACTCATGCCTAGAAAAGCCTTATTACTCGGTTTAAATACCTTTATAATCCCATTATTGAATTTATTTTGAATTGATTTTACATTTTTTGATTAAAACAGATTCTAATTGAATGTTTGCCTCGGGAAACATGGAGCGAAAGCCATCCATTCTCAAGAAAAGATCATTTATAGTCACTAATGCCTAGAAAAGCCTTATTACTCGGTTTAAATGCCTTTATAATCCCATTATTGAATTTATTTTGAATTCTTTTTACATTTTTTGATTAAAACAGATTGTAATTGATTGTTTGCCTCGGGAAACATGGAACGAAAAACGAAAGCCATCCATCGTCAAGAAAAGTTCATTTATAGTCACTCATGCCTAGAAAATCCTTAATACTCGTTTTAAATGCTTTTATAATCCCATAATTGAATTTAATTTGAATCTTTTTACATTTTTTGATTAAATCAGATTCTAATTGATTGTTTGCCTCAGGAAACGTGGACTGAAAGCCATCCATTGTCAAGAAAAGATCATTTATAGTCACTCATGCCTAGAAAAGCCTTATTACTCGGTTTAAATGCCTTTATAATCCCATTATCAAATTTATTTTGAATTTTTTTTACATTTTTTGATTAAAACAGATTCTCATTGATTGTTTGCCTCGGGAAACGTGGAGTGAAAGCCATCCATTGTCAAGAAAAGATCATTTATAGTCACTCATGCCTAGAAAAGCCTTATTACTCAGTTTAAATGCTTTTATAATCCCATTATTGAATTTATTTTGAATTTTTTTTACATTTTTTTGATTAAAATAGATTGTAATTGATTGTTTGCCTCGGGAAACATGGAGCGAAAGCCTTCCATTGTCAAGAAAAGATCATTTATAGTCACTCATGCCTAGAAAAGCCTTAATACTTAGTTTAAATGCCTTTATAATCCCATTATTGAATTTATTTTGAATTCTTTTTACATTTTTTGATTAAAACATATTGTAATTGATTGTTTGCCTCGGGAAATATGGAGCAAAAGCCATCCATTGTCAAGAAAAGATCATTTATAGTCACTCATGCCTAGAAAAACCTTATTACTCGGTTTAAATGCCTTTATAATCCCATTATTGAATTTGTTTTGAATTTTTTTTAAATTTTTTGATTAAAACATATTGTAATTGATTGTTTGCCTCGGGAAACATGGAGCATAACCCATCCATTGTCAAGAATAGATCAGTTATAGTCACTTATGCCTAGAAAAGCCTTATTACTCGGTTTAAATGCTTTTATAATCCCATTATTGAAGTTATTTTGAATTGTTTTTACATTTTATGATTAAAACAGATTGTAATTGATTGTTTGCCTCGGGAAACATGGAGCGAAAGCCATTCATTGTCAAGAAAAGATAATTTATAGTCACTCATGCCTAGAAAAGCCCTATTACTTAGCTTAAATGCCTTTATAATCCCATTATTGAATTTATTTTGAATTGTTTTTACATTTTTGATTAAAACAGATTGTAATTGATTGTTTGCCTCGTGAAATATGGAGCAAAAGCCATCCATTGTCAAGAAAAGATCATTTATAGTCCCTCATGCCTAGAAAAGCCTTATTACTCGGTTTAAATGCCTTTATAATCTCATTATTGAATTTATTTTGAATTGTTTTTACATTTTTTGATTAAAACAGATTGTAATTGATTGTTTGCCTTGGGAAACATGGATCGAAAGCCATCCATTGTCAAGAAAAGATCATTTATAGCCACTCATGCCTAGAAAAGCCTTATTACTCGGTTTAAATGCCTTTATAATCCCATTATTGAATTTATTTTGAATTGTTTTTACATTTTTTGATTAAAACAGATTGTAATTGATTGTTTGCCTCGGGAAACATGGAGCGAAAACCATCCATTGTCAAGAAAAGATCATTTATAGTCACTCATGCCTAGAAAAGCCTTATTACTCGGTTTAAATGCCTTTATAATCCCATTATTGAATTTATTTTGAATTTTTTTTACATTTTTTGATTAAAACAGATTGTAATTGATTGTTTGCCTCGGGAAACATGGAGCGAAAGCCATTCATTGTCAAGAAAAGATAATTTATAGTCACTCATGCCTAGAAAAGCCCTATTACTTAGCTTAAATGCCTTTATAATCCCATTATTGAATTTATTTTGAATTGTTTTTACATTTTTTGATTAAAACAGATTGTAATTGATTGTTTGCCTCGGGAAACATGGAGCGAAAGCCCTCCATTGTCAAGAAAAGATCATTTATAGTCACTCATGCTGAGAAAAGCCTTCTTACTCGGTTTAAATGCCTTTATAATCCCATTATTGAATTTATTTTGAATTGTTTTTACATTTTTTGATTAAAACAGATTGTAATTGATTGTTTGCCTCAGGAAACATGGAGCAAAAGCCATCCATTGTCAAGAAAAGTTCATTTATAGTCACTCATGCCTAGAAAAGCCTTATTACTCGGTTTAAATGCCTTTATAATCCCATTATTGAAGTTATTTTGAATTGTTTTTATATTTTTTAATTACAACAGATTGTACTTGATTGTTTCCCTTGGGAAACATGGAGCGAAAGCCATCCATCGTCAAGAAAAGTTCATTTATAGTCACTCATGCCTAGAAAAGCCTTAATACTCGCTTTAAATGCTTTTATAATCCCATAATTAAATTTAATTTGAATCTTTGTACATTTTTTGATTAAAACAAATTCTAATTGATTGTTTGCCTCGGGAAACGTGGAGTGAAAGCCAACCATTGTCAAGAAAAGATCATTTATAGTCACTCATGCCTAGAAAAGCCTTATTACTCGGTTTAAATGCCTTTATAATCCCATTATCAAATTTATTTTGAATTTTTTTTACATTTTTTGATTAAAACAGATTGTAATTGATTGTTTGCCTCGGGAAACTTGGAGCTAAAGCCATCCATTGTCAAGAAAAGATCATTTATAGTCACTCATGCCTAGAAAACCCTTCTTACTTGGTTCAAATCCCTTTATAATCCCATTATTGAATTTATTTTGAATTGTTTTTACATTTTTTGATTAAAACAGATTGCAATTGATTGTTTGCCTCGGGAAACATGGAGCGAAAACCATCCATTGTCAAGAAAAGATCATTTATAGTCACTCATGCCTAGAAAAGCCTTATTACTCGGTTTAAATGCCTTTATAATCCCATTATTGAATTTATTTTGAATTTTTTTTACATTTTTTGATTAAAACAGATTGTAATTGATTGTTTACCTCGGGAAACATGGAGCGAAAGCCATCCATAGTCAAGAAAAGTTCATTTATAGTCACTTATGCCTAGCAAAGCCTTATTACTCGGTTTAAATGGCTTTATAATCCCATTATTGAATTTATTTTGAATTTTTTTTACATTTTTTGATTAAAACATATTGTAATTGATTGTTTGCCTCGGGAAACATGGAGCGAAAGCCATCCATTGTCAAGAAAAGATCATTTATAGTCACTCATGCTTAGAAAAGCCTTATTACTTAGTTTAAATGCCTTTATAATCCCATTATTGAATTTATTTTGAATTGTTTTTACATTTTTTGATTAAAACAGATTGTAATTGATTGTTTGCCTCGGGAAACATGGAGCGAAAACCATCCATTGTCAAGAAAAGATCATTTATAGCCACTCATGCCTAGAAAAGCCTTATTACTCGGTTTAAATGCCTTTATCATCCCATTATTGAATTTATTTTGAATTCTTTTTACATTTTTTGATTAAAACAGATTCTAATTGATTGTTTGCCTCGGGAAACTTGAAGCAAAAGCCCCCCATTGTCAAGAAAAGATCATTTATAGTCACTCATGCTGAGAAAAGCCTTATTACTCGGTTTAAATGCTTTTATAATCCCATTATTGAATTTATTTTGAATTGTTTTTACATTTTTTGATTAAAACAGATTGTAATTGATTGTTTGCCTCGGGAAACTTGAAGCGAAAGCCCTCCATTGTCAAGAAAAGATCATTTATAGTCACTCATGCTGAGAAAAGCCTTATTACTCGGTTTAAATGCTTTTATAATCCCATTATTGAAGTTATTTTGAATTGTTTTTATATTTTTTGATTAAAACAGATTGTAATTGATTGTTTCCCTTGGGAAACATGGAGCGAAAGCTATCCATCGTCAAGAAAAGTTCATTTATAGTCACTCATGCCTAGAAAAGCCTTAATACTCGCTTTAAATGCTTTTATAATCCCATAATTGAATTTAATTTGAATCTTTTTACATTTTTTGATTAAAACAGATTCTAATTGATTGTTTGCCTCGGGAAACGTGGAGTGAAAGCCATCCATTGTCAAGAAAAGATAATTTATAGTCACTCATGCCTAGAAAAGCCTTATTACTCGGTTTAAATGCCTTTATAATCCCATTATCAAATTTATTTTGAATTTTTTTTACATTTTTTGATTAAAACAGATTGTAATTGATTGTTTGCCTCGGGAAACTTGGAGCTAAAGCCATCCATTGTCAAGAAAAGATCATTTATAGTCACTCATGCCTAGAAAAGCCTTATTACTCGGTTCAAATTCCTTTATAATCCCATTATTGAATTTATTTTGAATTGTTTTTACATTTTTTGATTAAAACAGATTGTAATTGATTGTTTGCCTCGGGAAACATGGAGCGAAAGCCATCCATTGTCAAGAAAAGATCATTTATAGTCACTCATGCCTAGAAAAGCCTTATTACTCGGTTCAAATTCCTTTATAATCCCATTATTGAATTTATTTTCAATTGTTTTTACATTTTTTGATTAAAACAGACTGTAATTGATTGTTTGCCTCGGGAAACATGGAGCGAAAGCCATCCATTGTCAAGAAAAGATCATTTATAGTCACTCATGCCTAGAAAAGCCTTATTACTTAGTTTAAATGCCTTTATAATCCCATTATCAAATTTATTTTGAATTTTTTTTACATTTTTTGATTAAAACATATTGTAATTGATTGTTTGCCTCGGGAAACTTGGAGCTAAAGCCATCCATCGTCAAGAAAAGATCATTTATAGTCACTCATGCCTAGAAAAGCCTTATCACTCGGTTCAAATTCCTTTATAATCCCATTATTGAATTTATTTTGAATTTTGTTTACATTTTTTGATTAAAACATATTGCAATTGATTGTTTGCCTCGGTAAACATGGAGCAAAACCCATCCATTGTCAAGAATAGATCATTTATATTCACTTATGCCTAAAAAAGCCTTATTACTCGGTTTAAATGCTTTTATAATCGCATTATTGAATTTATTTTGAATTGTTTTTACATTTTTGATTAAAACAGATTGTAATTGATAGTTTGCCTCGGGAAATATGGAGCGAAAGCCATCCATTGTCAAGAAAAGATAATTTATAGTCACTCATGCCTAGAAAAGCCTTATTACTCGGTTTAAATGCCTTTATAATCCCATTATCAAATTTATTTTGAATTTTTTTTACATTTTTTGATTAAAACAGATTGTAATTGATTGTTTGCCTCGGGAAACTTGGAGCTAAAGCCATCCATTGTCAAGAAAAGATCATTTATAGTCACTCATGCCTAGAAAAGCCTTATTACTCGGTTCAAATTCCTTTATAATCCCATTATTGAATTTATTTTGAATTGTTTTTACATTTTTTGATTAAAACAGATTGTAATTGATTGTTTGCCTCGGGAAACATGGAGCGAAAGCCATCCATTGTCAAGAAAAGATCATTTATAGTCACTCATGCCTAGAAAAGCCTTATTACTCGGTTCAAATTCCTTTATAATCCCATTATTGAATTTATTTTCAATTGTTTTTACATTTTTTGATTAAAACAGACTGTAATTGATTGTTTGCCTCGGGAAACATGGAGCGAAAGCCATCCATTGTCAAGAAAAGATCATTTATAGTCACTCATGCCTAGAAAAGCCTTATTACTTAGTTTAAATGCCTTTATAATCCCATTATCAAATTTATTTTGAATTTTTTTTACATTTTTTGATTAAAACATATTGTAATTGATTGTTTGCCTCGGGAAACTTGGAGCTAAAGCCATCCATCGTCAAGAAAAGATCATTTATAGTCACTCATGCCTAGAAAAGCCTTATCACTCGGTTCAAATTCCTTTATAATCCCATTATTGAATTTATTTTGAATTTTGTTTACATTTTTTGATTAAAACATATTGCAATTGATTGTTTGCCTCGGTAAACATGGAGCAAAACCCATCCATTGTCAAGAATAGATCATTTATATTCACTTATGCCTAAAAAAGCCTTATTACTCGGTTTAAATGCTTTTATAATCGCATTATTGAATTTATTTTGAATTGTTTTTACATTTTTGATTAAAACAGATTGTAATTGATAGTTTGCCTCGGGAAATATGGAGCGAAAGCCATCCATTGTCAAGAAAAGATCATTTATAGTCACTCATGCCTAGAAAAGCCTTATTACTCGGTTTAAATGCCTTTATAATCCCATTATCAAATTTATTTTGAATTTTTTTTACATTTTTTGATTAAAACATATTGTAATTGATTGTTTGCCTCGGGAAACATGGAGCGAAAGCCATCCATTGTCAAGAAAAGATCATTTATAGTCACTCATGCCTAGAAAAGCCTTATTACTCGGTTTAAATGCCTTTATAATCCCATTATCAAATTTATTTTGAATTTTTTTTACATTTTTTGATTAAAACAGATTCTCATTGATTGTTTGCCTCGGGAAACGTGGAGTGAAAGCCATCCATTGTCAAGAAAAGATCATTTATAGTCACTCATGCCTAGAAAAGCCTTATTACTCAGTTTAAATGCTTTTATAATCCCATTATTGAATTTATTTTGAATTTTTTTTACATTTTTTTGATTAAAATAGATTGTAATTGATTGTTTGCCTCGGGAAACATGGAGCGAAAGCCTTCCATTGTCAAGAAAAGATCATTTATAGTCACTCATGCCTAGAAAAGCCTTAATACTTAGTTTAAATGCCTTTATAATCCCATTATTGAATTTATTTTGAATTCTTTTTACATTTTTTGATTAAAACATATTGTAATTGATTGTTTGCCTCGGGAAATATGGAGCAAAAGCCATCCATTGTCAAGAAAAGATCATTTATAGTCACTCATGCCTAGAAAAACCTTATTACTCGGTTTAAATGCCTTTATAATCCCATTATTGAATTTGTTTTGAATTTTTTTTAAATTTTTTGATTAAAACATATTGTAATTGATTGTTTGCCTCGGGAAACATGGAGCATAACCCATCCATTGTCAAGAATAGATCAGTTATAGTCACTTATGCCTAGAAAAGCCTTATTACTCGGTTTAAATGCTTTTATAATCCCATTATTGAAGTTATTTTGAATTGTTTTTACATTTTATGATTAAAACAGATTGTAATTGATTGTTTGCCTCGGGAAACATGGAGCGAAAGCCATTCATTGTCAAGAAAAGATAATTTATAGTCACTCATGCCTAGAAAAGCCCTATTACTTAGCTTAAATGCCTTTATAATCCCATTATTGAATTTATTTTGAATTGTTTTTACATTTTTGATTAAAACAGATTGTAATTGATTGTTTGCCTCGTGAAATATGGAGCAAAAGCCATCCATTGTCAAGAAAAGATCATTTATAGTCCCTCATGCCTAGAAAAGCCTTATTACTCGGTTTAAATGCCTTTATAATCTCATTATTGAATTTATTTTGAATTGTTTTTACATTTTTTGATTAAAACAGATTGTAATTGATTGTTTGCCTTGGGAAACATGGATCGAAAGCCATCCATTGTCAAGAAAAGATCATTTATAGCCACTCATGCCTAGAAAAGCCTTATTACTCGGTTTAAATGCCTTTATAATCCCATTATTGAATTTATTTTGAATTGTTTTTACATTTTTTGATTAAAACAGATTGTAATTGATTGTTTGCCTCGGGAAACATGGAGCGAAAACCATCCATTGTCAAGAAAAGATCATTTATAGTCACTCATGCCTAGAAAAGCCTTATTACTCGGTTTAAATGCCTTTATAATCCCATTATTGAATTTATTTTGAATTTTTTTTACATTTTTTGATTAAAACAGATTGTAATTGATTGTTTGCCTCGGGAAACATGGAGCGAAAGCCATTCATTGTCAAGAAAAGATAATTTATAGTCACTCATGCCTAGAAAAGCCCTATTACTTAGCTTAAATGCCTTTATAATCCCATTATTGAATTTATTTTGAATTGTTTTTACATTTTTTGATTAAAACAGATTGTAATTGATTGTTTGCCTCGGGAAACATGGAGCGAAAGCCCTCCATTGTCAAGAAAAGATCATTTATAGTCACTCATGCTGAGAAAAGCCTTCTTACTCGGTTTAAATGCCTTTATAATCCCATTATTGAATTTATTTTGAATTGTTTTTACATTTTTTGATTAAAACAGATTGTAATTGATTGTTTGCCTCAGGAAACATGGAGCAAAAGCCATCCATTGTCAAGAAAAGTTCATTTATAGTCACTCATGCCTAGAAAAGCCTTATTACTCGGTTTAAATGCCTTTATAATCCCATTATTGAAGTTATTTTGAATTGTTTTTATATTTTTTAATTACAACAGATTGTACTTGATTGTTTCCCTTGGGAAACATGGAGCGAAAGCCATCCATCGTCAAGAAAAGTTCATTTATAGTCACTCATGCCTAGAAAAGCCTTAATACTCGCTTTAAATGCTTTTATAATCCCATAATTAAATTTAATTTGAATCTTTGTACATTTTTTGATTAAAACAGATTGTAATTGATTGTTTGCCTCGGGAAACATGGAGCGAAAGCCATCCATCGTCAAGAAAAGTTCATTTATAGTCACTCATGCCTAGAAAAGCCTTAATACTCGTTTTAAATGCTTTTATAATCCCATAATTGAATTTAATTTGAATCTTTTTACATTTTTTGATTAAAACAGATTGTAATTGATTGTTTGCCTCGGGAAACGTGGACTGAAAGCCATCCATTGTCAAGAAAAGATCAGTTATAGTCACTCATGCCTAGAAAAGCCTTATTACTCGGTTTAAATGCCTTTATATTCCCATTATTGAATTTATTTTGAATTTTTTTTACATTTTTTGATTAAAACATATTGTAATTGATTGTTTGCCTTGGGAAACATGAGCAAAAGCCATCCATTGTCAAGAATAGATCATTTATAGTCACTTATGCCTAGAAAAGCCTTATTACTCGGTTTAAATGCTTTTATAATCCCATTATTGAATTTATTTTGAATTGTTTTTACATTTTTGATTAAAACAAATTGTAATTGATAGTTTGCCTCGGGAAATATGGAGCGAAAGCCATCCATTGTCAAGAAAAGATCATTTATAGTCACTCATGCCTAGAAAAGCCTTATTACTCGGTTTAAATGCCTTTATAATCCCATTATCAAATTTATTTTGAATTTTTTTTACATTTTTTGATTAAAACAGATTGTAATTTATTGTTTGCCTTGGGAAACATGAGCAAAAGCCATCCATTGTCAAGAATAGATCATTTATAGTCACTTATGCCTAGAAAAGCCTTATTACTCGGTTTAAATGCTTTTATAATCCCATTATTGAATTTATTTTGAATTGTTTTTACATTTTTGATTAAAACAAATTGTAATTGATAGTTTGCCTCGGGAAATATGGAGCGAAAGCCATCCATTGTCAAGAAAAGATCATTTATAGTCACTCATGCCTAGAAAAGCCTTATTACTTGGTTTAAATGCCTTTATAATCCCATTATTGAATTTATTTTGAATTTTTTTTACATTTTTTGATTAAAACAGATTGTAATTGATTGTTTACCTCGGGAAACATGGAGCGAAAGCCATCCACAGTCAAGAAAAGTTCATTTATAGTCACTTATGCCTAGCAAAGCCTTATTACTCGGTTTAAATGCCTTTATAATCCCATTATTGCATTTATTTTGAATTTTTTTTACATTTTTTGATTAAAACATATTGTAATTGATTGTTTACCTCGGGAAACATGGAGCGAAAGCCATCCATAGTCAAGAAAAGTTCATTTATAGTCACTTATGCCTAGCAAAGCCTTATTACTCGGTTTAAATGCCTTTATAATCCCATTATTGAATTTATTTTGAATTTTTTTTACATTTTTTGATTAAAACATATTGTAATTGATTGTTTGCCTTGGGAAACATGAGCAAAAGCCATCCATTGTCAAGAATAGATCATTTATAGTCACTTATGCCTAGAAAAGCCTTATTACTCGCTTTAAATGCTTTTATAATCCCATTATTAAATTTATTTTCAATTCTTTTTACATTTTTTCATTAAAATAGATTGTAATTGATTGTTTGCCTCGGGAAACATGGAGCGAAAGCCTTCCATTGTCAAGAAAAGATCATTTATAGTCACTCATGCCTAGAAAAGCCTTATTACTTAGTTTATATGCCTTTATAATCCCATTATTGAATTTATTTTGAATTGTTTTTACATTTTTTGATTAAAACAGATTGTAATTGATTGTTTGCCTCGGGAAATATGGAGCGAAAGCCATCCATTGTCAAGAAAAGATCATTTATAGTCACTCATGCCTAGAAAAACCTTATTACTCGGTTTAAATGCCTTTATAATCCCATTATTGAATTTGTTTTAAATTTTTTTTTAAATTTTTTGATTAAAACATATTGTAATTGATTTTTTGCCTCGGGAAACATGGAGCAAAACCCATCCATTGTCAAGAATAGATCATTTATAGTCACTTATGCCTAGAAAAGCCTTATTACTCGGTTTAAATGCTTTTATAATCCCATTATTGAAGTTATTTTGAATTGTTTTTACATTTTATGATTAAAACAGATTGTAATTGATTGTTTGCCTCGGGAAACATGGAGCGAAAGCCATTCATTGTCAAGAAAAGATAATTTATAGTCACTCATGCCTAGAAAAGCCTTATTACTTAGTTTAAATGCTTTTATAATCCCATTATTGAATTTATTTTGAATTGTTTTTACATTTTTGATTAACACAGATTGTAATTGATTGTTTGCCTCGTGAAATATGGAGCGAAAGCCATCCATTGTCAAGAAAAGATCATTTATAGTCCCTCATGCCTAGAAAAGCCTTATTACTCGGTTTAAATGCCTTTATAATCCCATTATTGAATTTATTTTGAATTGTTTTTACATTTTTTGATTAAAATAGATTGTAATTGATTGTTTGCCTCGGGAAACATGGAGCGAAAGCCATCCATTGTCAAGAAAAGATCATTTATAGCCACTCATGCCTAGAAAAGCCTTATTACTCGGTTTAAATGCCTTTATAATCCCATTATTGAATTTATTTTGAATTGTTTTTACATTTTTTGATTAAAACAGATTGTAATTGATTGTTTGCCTCGGGAAACATGGAGCGAAAACCATCCATTGTCAAGAAAAGATAATTTATAGTCACTCATGCCTAGAAAAACCTTATTACTCGATTTAAATGCCTTTATAATCCCATTATTGAATTTATTTTGAATTTTTTTTACATTTTTTGATTAAAACAGATTGTAATTGATTGTTTACCTCGGGAAATATGGAGCGAAAGCCATCCATAGTCAAGAAAAGTTCATTTATAGTCACTTATGCCTAGCAAAGCCTTATTACTCGGTTTAAATGCCTTTATAATCCCATTATTGAATTTATTTTGAATTTTTTTTACATTTTTTGATTAAAACATATTGTAATTGATTGTTTGCCTCGGGAAATATGGAGCGAAAGCCATCCATTGTCAAGAAAAGATCATTTATAGTCACTCATGCCTAGAAAAGCCTTATTACTCGGTTTAAATGCCTTTATAATCCCATTATCAAATTTATTTCGAATTTTTTTTACATTTTTTGATTAAAACAGATTGTAATTTATTGTTTGCCTCGGGAAACCTGGAGCGAAAGCCATCCATTGTCAAGAAAAGATCATTTATAGTCACTCATGCCTAGAAAAGCCTTATTACTCGGTTTAAATGCCTTTATATTCCCATTATTGAATTTATTTTGAATTTTTTTTACATTTTTTGATTAAAACATATTGTAATTGATTGTTTGCCTTAGGAAATATTGAGCGAAAGCCATCCATTGTCAAGAAAAGATCATTTATAGTCACTCATGCCTAGAAAAGCCTTATTACTCGGTTTAAATGCCTTTATAATCCCATTATTGAATTTATTTTGAATTGTTTTTAAATTTTTTGATTAAAACAGATTGTAATTGATTGTTTGCCTCGGGAAACATGGAGCGAAAGCCATCCATCGTCAAGAAAAGTTCATTTATAGTCACTCATGCCTAGAAAAGCCTTAATACTCGTTTTAAATGCTTTTATAATCCCATAATTGAATTTAATTTGAATCTTTTTACATTTTTTGATTAAAACAGATTCTAATTGATTGTTTGCCTCGGGAAACGTGGACTGAAAGCCATCCATTGTCAAGAAAAGATCATTTATAGTCACTCATGCCTAGAAAAGCTTTATTACTCGGTTTAAATGCCTTTATAATCCCATTATTGAATTTATTTTGAATTTTTTTTACATTTTTTGATTAAAACATATTGTAATTGATTGTTTGCCTCGGGAAACTTGGAGCGAAAGCCCTCCATTATCAAGAAAAGATCATTTATAGTCACTAATGCTGAGAAAAGACTTATTACTCGGTTTAAATGCTTTTATAATCCCATTATTGAATTTATTTTGAATTGTTTTTACATTTTTTGATTAAAACAGATTGTAATTGAATGTTTGCCTCAGGAAACATGGAGCGAAAGCCATCCATTGTCAAGAAAAGTTCATTTATAGTCACTCATGCCTAGAAAAGCCTTATTACTCGGTTTAAATGCCTTTATATCCCCATTATTGATGTTATTTTGAATTGTTTTTATATTTTTTGATTAAAACATATTGTAATTGATTGTTTGCCTTGGGAAACATGGAGCGAAAGCCATCCATCGTCAAGAAAAGTTCATTTATAGTCACTCATGCCTAGAAAAGCCTTAATACTCGCTTTAAATGCTTTTATAATCCCATAATTGAATTTAATTTGAATCTTTTTACATTTTTTGATTAAAACAGATTCTAATTGATTGTTTGCCTCGGGAAACGTGGAGTGAAAGCCATCCATTGTCAAGAAAAGATAATTTATAGTCACTCATGCCTAGAAAAGCCATATTACTCGGTCTAAATGCCTTTATAATCCCATTATTGAATTTATTTTGAATTTTTTTTACATTTTTTGATTAAAACATATTGTAATTGATTGTTTGCCTTGGGAAACATGAGCAAAAGCCATCCATTATCAAGAATAGATCATTTATAGTCACTTATGCCTAGAAAAGCCTTATTACTCGGTTTAAATGCTTTTATAATCCCATTGTTAAATTTATTTTGAATTCTTTTTACATTTTTTCATTAAAATAGATTGTAATTGATTATTTGCCTCGGGAAACATGGAGCGAAAGCCTTCCATTGTCAAGAAAAGATCATTTATAGTCACTCATGCCTAGAAAAGCCTTATTACTTAGTTTATATGCCTTTATAATCATATTATTGAATTTATTTTGAATTGTTTTTACATTTTTTGATTAAAACAGATTGTAATTGATTGTTTGCCTCGGGAAATATGGAGCGAAAGCCATCCATTGTCAAGAAAAGATCATTTATAGTCACTCATGCCTAGAAAAACCTTATTACTCGGTTTAAATGCCTTTATAATCCCATTATTGAATTTGTTTTAATTTTTTTTTAAATTTTTTGATTAAAACACATTGTAATTGATTTTTTGCCTCGGGAAACATGGAGCAAAACCCATCCATTGTCAAGAATAGATCATTTATAGTCACTTATGCCTAGAAAAGCCTTATTACTCGGTTTAAATGCTTTTATAATCCCATTATTGAAGTTATTTTGAATTGTTTTTACATTTTATGATTAAAACAGATTGTAATTGATTGTTTGCCTCGGGAAACATGGAGCGAAAGCCATTCATTGTCAAGAAAAGATAATTTATAGTCACTCATGCCTAGAAAAGCCTTATTACTTAGTTTAAATGCCTTTATAATCCCATTATTGAATTTATTTTGTATTGTTTTTACATTTTTGATTAAAACAGATTGTAATTGATTGTTTGCCTCGTGAAACATGGAGCGAAAACCATCCATTGTCAATAAAAGATCATTTATAGCCACTCATGCCTAGAAAAGCCTTATTACTCGGTTTAAATGCCTTTATCATCCCATTATTGAATTTATTTTGAATTGTTTTTACATTTTTTGGTTAAAACAGATTCTAATTGATTGTTTGCCTCGGGAAACTTGAAGCGAAAGCCCTCCATTGTCAAGAAAAGATCATTTATAGTCACTCATGCTGAGAAAAGCCTTATTACTCGGTTTAAATGCTTTTATAATCCCATTATTGAATTTATTTTGAATTGTTTTTACATTTTTTGATTAAAACAGATTGTAATTGATTGTTTGCCTCGGGAAACTTGAAGCGAAAGCCCTCCATTGTCAAGAAAAGATCATTTATAGTCACTCATGCTGAGAAAAGCCTTATTACTCGGTTTAAATGCTTTTATAATCCCATTATTGAAGTTATTTTGAATTGTTTTTATATTTTTTGATTAAAACAGATTGTAATTGATTGTTTCCCTTGGGAAACATGGAGCGAAAGCTATCCATCGTCAAGAAAAGTTCATTTATAGTCACTCATGCCTAGAAAAGCCTTAATACTCGCTTTAAATGCTTTTATAATCCCATAATTGAATTTAATTTGAATCTTTTTACATTTTTTGATTAAAACAGATTATAATTGATTGTTTGCCTCGGGAAACGTGGAGTGAAAGCCATCCATTGTCAAGAAAAGATCATTTATAGTCACTCATGCCTAGAAAAGCCTTATTACTCGGTTTAAATGCCTTTATAATCCCATTATCAAATTTATTTTGAATTTTTTTTACATTTTTTGATTAAAACAGATTGTAATTGATTGTTTGCCTCGGGAAACTTGGAGCTAAAGCCATCCATTGTGAAGAAAAGATCATTTATAGTCACTCATGCCTAGAAAAGCCTTATTACTCGGTTTAAATGCCTTTATAATCCCATTATTGAATTTATTTTGAATTTTTTTTACATTTTTTGATTAAAACAGATTGTAATTGTTTGTTTGCCTCGGGAAACATGGAGCAAAACCCATCCATTGTCAAGAATAGATCATTTATAGTCACTTATGCCTAAAAAAGCCTTATTACTCGGTTTAAATGCCTTTATAATCCCATTTCTGAATTTATCTTGAATTTTTTTTACATTTTTTCATTAAAACATATTGTAATTGATTGTTTGCCTCGTGAAATATGGAGCGAAAGCCATCCATTGTCAAGAAAAGATCATTTATAGTCACTCATGCCTAGAAAAGGCTTATTACTCGGTTTAAATGCCTTTATAATCCCATTATTGAATTTATTTTGAATTGTTTTTTTATTTTTTGATTAAAACAGATTGTAATTGATTGTTTGCCTCGGGAAACATGGAGCGAAAGCCATCCATTGTCAAGAAAAGATCATTTATAGTCACTCATGCCTAGAAAAGCCTTATTACTCGGTTTAAATGCCTTTATAATCCCATTATTGAATTTATTTTGAATTGTTTTTCCATTTTTTGATTAAAACATATTGTAATTGATTATTTCCCTTGGGAAACATGGAGCGAAAGCCATCCATTGTCAAGAAAAGATCATTTATAGTCACTCATGCCTAGAAAAGCCTTATTACTTAGTTTAAATGCCTTTATAATCCCATTATTGAATTTATTTTGAATTGTTTTTACATTTTTTGATTAAAACAGATTCTAATTGATTGTTTGCGTCGGGAAACGTGGAGTGAAAGCCATCCATTGTCAAGAAAAGATCATTTATAGTCACTCATGCCTAGAAAAGCCTTATTACTCGGTTTAAATGCTTTTATAATCCCATTATTGAATTTATTTTGAATTCTTTTTACATTTTTTGATTAAAACAGATTGTAATTGATTGTTTGCCTCGAGAAACTTGAAGCGAAAGCCCTCCATTGTCAAGAAAAGATCATTTATAGTCACTCATGCTGAGAAAAGCCTTATTACTCGGTTTAAATGCTTTTATAATACCATTATTGAAGTTATTTTGAATTGTTTTTATATTTTTTGATTAAAACAGATTGTAATTGGTTGTTTCCCTTGGGAAACATGGAGCGAAAGCTATCCATCGTCAAGAAAAGTTCATTTATAGTCACTCATGCCTAGAAAAGCCTTAATACTCGCTTTAAATGCTTTTATAATCCCATAATTGAATTTAATTTGAATCTTTTTACATTTTTTGATTAAAACAGATTCTAATTGATTGTTTGCCTCGGCAAACGTGGAGTGAAAGCCATCCATTGTCAAGAAAAGATAATTTATAGTCACTCATGCCTAGAAAAGCCTTATTACTTAGTTTAAATGCCTTTATAATCCCATTATTGAATTTATTTTGTATTGTTTTTACATTTTTGATTAAAACAGATTGTAATTGATTGTTTGCCTCGTGAAACATGGAGCGAAAACCATCCATTGTCAATAAAAGATCATTTATAGCCACTCATGCCTAGAAAAGCCTTATTACTCGGTTTAAATGCCTTTATCATCCCATTATTGAATTTATTTTGAATTGTTTTTACATTTTTTGGTTAAAACAGATTCTAATTGATTGTTTGCCTCGGGAAACTTGAAGCGAAAGCCCTCCATTGTCAAGAAAAGATCATTTATAGTCACTCATGCTGAGAAAAGCCTTATTACTCGGTTTAAATGCTTTTATAATCCCATTATTGAATTTATTTTGAATTGTTTTTACATTTTTTGATTAAAACAGATTGTAATTGATTGTTTGCCTCGGGAAACTTGAAGCGAAAGCCCTCCATTGTCAAGAAAAGATCATTTATAGTCACTCATGCTGAGAAAAGCCTTATTACTCGGTTTAAATGCTTTTATAATCCCATTATTGAAGTTATTTTGAATTGTTTTTATATTTTTTGATTAAAACAGATTGTAATTGATTGTTTCCCTTGGGAAACATGGAGCGAAAGCTATCCATCGTCAAGAAAAGTTCATTTATAGTCACTCATGCCTAGAAAAGCCTTAATACTCGCTTTAAATGCTTTTATAATCCCATAATTGAATTTAATTTGAATCTTTTTACATTTTTTGATTAAAACAGATTCTAATTGATTGTTTGCCTCGGGAAACGTGGAGTGAAAGCCATCCATTGTCAAGAAAAGATCATTTATAGTCACTCATGCCTAGAAAAGCCTTATTACTCGGTTTAAATGCCTTTATAATCCCATTATCAAATTTATTTTGAATTTTTTTTACATTTTTTGATTAAAACAGATTGTAATTGATTGTTTGCCTCGGGAAACTTGGAGCTAAAGCCATCCATTGTGAAGAAAAGATCATTTATAGTCACTCATGCCTAGAAAAGCCTTATTACTCGGTTTAAATGCCTTTATAATCCCATTATTGAATTTATTTTGAATTTTTTTTACATTTTTTGATTAAAACAGATTGTAATTGTTTGTTTGCCTCGGGAAACATGGAGCAAAACCCATCCATTGTCAAGAATAGATCATTTATAGTCACTTATGCCTAAAAAAGCCTTATTACTCGGTTTAAATGCCTTTATAATCCCATTTCTGAATTTATCTTGAATTTTTTTTACATTTTTTCATTAAAACATATTGTAATTGATTGTTTGCCTCGTGAAATATGGAGCGAAAGCCATCCATTGTCAAGAAAAGATCATTTATAGTCACTCATGCCTAGAAAAGGCTTATTACTCGGTTTAAATGCCTTTATAATCCCATTATTGAATTTATTTTGAATTGTTTTTTTATTTTTTGATTAAAACAGATTGTAATTGATTGTTTGCCTCGGGAAACATGGAGCGAAAGCCATCCATTGTCAAGAAAAGATCATTTATAGTCACTCATGCCTAGAAAAGCCTTATTACTCGGTTTAAATGCCTTTATAATCCCATTATTGAATTTATTTTGAATTGTTTTTCCATTTTTTGATTAAAACATATTGTAATTGATTATTTCCCTTGGGAAACATGGAGCGAAAGCCATCCATTGTCAAGAAAAGATCATTTATAGTCACTCATGCCTAGAAAAGCCTTATTACTTAGTTTAAATGCCTTTATAATCCCATTATTGAATTTATTTTGAATTGTTTTTACATTTTTTGATTAAAACAGATTCTAATTGATTGTTTGCGTCGGGAAACGTGGAGTGAAAGCCATCCATTGTCAAGAAAAGATCATTTATAGTCACTCATGCCTAGAAAAGCCTTATTACTCGGTTTAAATGCTTTTATAATCCCATTATTGAATTTATTTTGAATTCTTTTTACATTTTTTGATTAAAACAGATTGTAATTGATTGTTTGCCTCGAGAAACTTGAAGCGAAAGCCCTCCATTGTCAAGAAAAGATCATTTATAGTCACTCATGCTGAGAAAAGCCTTATTACTCGGTTTAAATGCTTTTATAATACCATTATTGAAGTTATTTTGAATTGTTTTTATATTTTTTGATTAAAACATATTGTAATTGGTTGTTTCCCTTGGGAAACATGGAGCGAAAGCTATCCATCGTCAAGAAAAGTTCATTTATAGTCACTCATGCCTAGAAAAGCCTTAATACTCGCTTTAAATGCTTTTATAATCCCATAATTGAATTTAATTTGAATCTTTTTACATTTTTTGATTAAAACAGATTCTAATTGATTGTTTGCCTCGGCAAACGTGGAGTGAAAGCCATCCATTGTCAAGAAAAGATAATTTATAGTCACTCATGCCTAGAAAAGCCTTATTACTTAGTTTAAATGCCTTTATAATCCCATTATTGAATTTATTTTGTATTGTTTTTACATTTTTGATTAAAACAGATTGTAATTGATTGTTTGCCTCGTGAAACATGGAGCGAAAACCATCCATTGTCAATAAAAGATCATTTATAGCCACTCATGCCTAGAAAAGCCTTATTACTCGGTTTAAATGCCTTTATCATCCCATTATTGAATTTATTTTGAATTGTTTTTACATTTTTTGGTTAAAACAGATTCTAATTGATTGTTTGCCTCGGGAAACTTGAAGCGAAAGCCCTCCATTGTCAAGAAAAGATCATTTATAGTCACTCATGCTGAGAAAAGCCTTATTACTCGGTTTAAATGCTTTTATAATCCCATTATTGAATTTATTTTGAATTGTTTTTACATTTTTTGATTAAAACAGATTGTAATTGATTGTTTGCCTCGGGAAACTTGAAGCGAAAGCCCTCCATTGTCAAGAAAAGATCATTTATAGTCACTCATGCTGAGAAAAGCCTTATTACTCGGTTTAAATGCTTTTATAATCCCATTATTGAAGTTATTTTGAATTGTTTTTATATTTTTTGATTAAAACAGATTGTAATTGATTGTTTCCCTTGGGAAACATGGAGCGAAAGCTATCCATCGTCAAGAAAAGTTCATTTATAGTCACTCATGCCTAGAAAAGCCTTAATACTCGCTTTAAATGCTTTTATAATCCCATAATTGAATTTAATTTGAATCTTTTTACATTTTTTGATTAAAACAGATTCTAATTGATTGTTTGCCTCGGGAAACGTGGAGTGAAAGCCATCCATTGTCAAGAAAAGATCATTTATAGTCACTCATGCCTAGAAAAGCCTTATTACTCGGTTTAAATGCCTTTATAATCCCATTATCAAATTTATTTTGAATTTTTTTTACATTTTTTGATTAAAACAGATTGTAATTGATTGTTTGCCTCGGGAAACTTGGAGCTAAAGCCATCCATTGTGAAGAAAAGATCATTTATAGTCACTCATGCCTAGAAAAGCCTTATTACTCGGTTTAAATGCCTTTATAATCCCATTATTGAATTTATTTTGAATTTTTTTTACATTTTTTGATTAAAACAGATTGTAATTGTTTGTTTGCCTCGGGAAACATGGAGCAAAACCCATCCATTGTCAAGAATAGATCATTTATAGTCACTTATGCCTAAAAAAGCCTTATTACTCGGTTTAAATGCCTTTATAATCCCATTTCTGAATTTATCTTGAATTTTTTTTACATTTTTTCATTAAAACATATTGTAATTGATTGTTTGCCTCGTGAAATATGGAGCGAAAGCCATCCATTGTCAAGAAAAGATCATTTATAGTCACTCATGCCTAGAAAAGGCTTATTACTCGGTTTAAATGCCTTTATAATCCCATTATTGAATTTATTTTGAATTGTTTTTTTATTTTTTGATTAAAACAGATTGTAATTGATTGTTTGCCTCGGGAAACATGGAGCGAAAGCCATCCATTGTCAAGAAAAGATCATTTATAGTCACTCATGCCTAGAAAAGCCTTATTACTCGGTTTAAATGCCTTTATAATCCCATTATTGAATTTATTTTGAATTGTTTTTCCATTTTTTGATTAAAACATATTGTAATTGATTATTTCCCTTGGGAAACATGGAGCGAAAGCCATCCATTGTCAAGAAAAGATCATTTATAGTCACTCATGCCTAGAAAAGCCTTATTACTTAGTTTAAATGCCTTTATAATCCCATTATTGAATTTATTTTGAATTGTTTTTACATTTTTTGATTAAAACAGATTCTAATTGATTGTTTGCGTCGGGAAACGTGGAGTGAAAGCCATCCATTGTCAAGAAAAGATCATTTATAGTCACTCATGCCTAGAAAAGCCTTATTACTCGGTTTAAATGCTTTTATAATCCCATTATTGAATTTATTTTGAATTCTTTTTACATTTTTTGATTAAAACAGATTGTAATTGATTGTTTGCCTCGAGAAACTTGAAGCGAAAGCCCTCCATTGTCAAGAAAAGATCATTTATAGTCACTCATGCTGAGAAAAGCCTTATTACTCGGTTTAAATGCTTTTATAATACCATTATTGAAGTTATTTTGAATTGTTTTTATATTTTTTGATTAAAACAGATTGTAATTGGTTGTTTCCCTTGGGAAACATGGAGCGAAAGCTATCCATCGTCAAGAAAAGTTCATTTATAGTCACTCATGCCTAGAAAAGCCTTAATACTCGCTTTAAATGCTTTTATAATCCCATAATTGAATTTAATTTGAATCTTTTTACATTTTTTGATTAAAACAGATTCTAATTGATTGTTTGCCTCGGCAAACGTGGAGTGAAAGCCATCCATTGTCAAGAAAAGATAATTTATAGTCACTCATGCCTAGAAAAGCCTTATTACTTAGTTTAAATGCCTTTATAATCCCATTATTGAATTTATTTTGTATTGTTTTTACATTTTTGATTAAAACAGATTGTAATTGATTGTTTGCCTCGTGAAACATGGAGCGAAAACCATCCATTGTCAATAAAAGATCATTTATAGCCACTCATGCCTAGAAAAGCCTTATTACTCGGTTTAAATGCCTTTATCATCCCATTATTGAATTTATTTTGAATTGTTTTTACATTTTTTGGTTAAAACAGATTCTAATTGATTGTTTGCCTCGGGAAACTTGAAGCGAAAGCCCTCCATTGTCAAGAAAAGATCATTTATAGTCACTCATGCTGAGAAAAGCCTTATTACTCGGTTTAAATGCTTTTATAATCCCATTATTGAATTTATTTTGAATTGTTTTTACATTTTTTGATTAAAACAGATTGTAATTGATTGTTTGCCTCGGGAAACTTGAAGCGAAAGCCCTCCATTGTCAAGAAAAGATCATTTATAGTCACTCATGCTGAGAAAAGCCTTATTACTCGGTTTAAATGCTTTTATAATCCCATTATTGAAGTTATTTTGAATTGTTTTTATATTTTTTGATTAAAACAGATTGTAATTGATTGTTTCCCTTGGGAAACATGGAGCGAAAGCTATCCATCGTCAAGAAAAGTTCATTTATAGTCACTCATGCCTAGAAAAGCCTTAATACTCGCTTTAAATGCTTTTATAATCCCATAATTGAATTTAATTTGAATCTTTTTACATTTTTTGATTAAAACAGATTCTAATTGATTGTTTGCCTCGGGAAACGTGGAGTGAAAGCCATCCATTGTCAAGAAAAGATCATTTATAGTCACTCATGCCTAGAAAAGCCTTATTACTCGGTTTAAATGCCTTTATAATCCCATTATCAAATTTATTTTGAATTTTTTTTACATTTTTTGATTAAAACAGATTGTAATTGATTGTTTGCCTCGGGAAACTTGGAGCTAAAGCCATCCATTGTGAAGAAAAGATCATTTATAGTCACTCATGCCTAGAAAAGCCTTATTACTCGGTTTAAATGCCTTTATAATCCCATTATTGAATTTATTTTGAATTTTTTTTACATTTTTTGATTAAAACAGATTGTAATTGTTTGTTTGCCTCGGGAAACATGGAGCAAAACCCATCCATTGTCAAGAATAGATCATTTATAGTCACTTATGCCTAAAAAAGCCTTATTACTCGGTTTAAATGTCTTTATAATCCCATTTCTGAATTTATCTTGAATTTTTTTTACATTTTTTCATTAAAACATATTGTAATTGATTGTTTGCCTCGTGAAATATGGAGCGAAAGCCATCCATTGTCAAGAAAAGATCATTTATAGTCACTCATGCCTAGAAAAGGCTTATTACTCGGTTTAAATGCCTTTATAATCCCATTATTGAATTTATTTTGAATTGTTTTTTTATTTTTTGATTAAAACAGATTGTAATTGATTGTTTGCCTCGGGAAACATGGAGCGAAAGCCATCCATTGTCAAGAAAAGATCATTTATAGTCACTCATGCCTAGAAAAGCCTTATTACTCGGTTTAAATGCCTTTATAATCCCATTATTGAATTTATTTTGAATTGTTTTTCCATTTTTTGATTAAAACATATTGTAATTGATTATTTCCCTTGGGAAACATGGAGCGAAAGCCATCCATTGTCAAGAAAAGATCATTTATAGTCACTCATGCCTAGAAAAGCCTTATTACTTAGTTTAAATGCCTTTATAATCCCATTATTGAATTTATTTTGAATTGTTTTTACATTTTTTGATTAAAACAGATTCTAATTGATTGTTTGCGTCGGGAAACGTGGAGTGAAAGCCATCCATTGTCAAGAAAAGATCATTTATAGTCACTCATGCCTAGAAAAGCCTTATTACTCGGTTTAAATGCTTTTATAATCCCATTATTGAATTTATTTTGAATTCTTTTTACATTTTTTGATTAAAACAGATTGTAATTGATTGTTTGCCTCGAGAAACTTGAAGCGAAAGCCCTCCATTGTCAAGAAAAGATCATTTATAGTCACTCATGCTGAGAAAAGCCTTATTACTCGGTTTAAATGCTTTTATAATACCATTATTGAAGTTATTTTGAATTGTTTTTATATTTTTTGATTAAAACAGATTGTAATTGGTTGTTTCCCTTGGGAAACATGGAGCGAAAGCTATCCATCGTCAAGAAAAGTTCATTTATAGTCACTCATGCCTAGAAAAGCCTTAATACTCGCTTTAAATGCTTTTATAATCCCATAATTGAATTTAATTTGAATCTTTTTACATTTTTTGATTAAAACAGATTCTAATTGATTGTTTGCCTCGGCAAACGTGGAGTGAAAGCCATCCATTGTCAAGAAAAGATAATTTATAGTCACTCATGCCTAGAAAAGCCTTATTACTTAGTTTAAATGCCTTTATAATCCCATTATTGAATTTATTTTGTATTGTTTTTACATTTTTGATTAAAACAGATTGTA
Source organism: Theobroma cacao (assembly GCF_053813885.1). Classification (NCBI taxonomy): domain Eukaryota; kingdom Viridiplantae; phylum Streptophyta; class Magnoliopsida; order Malvales; family Malvaceae; genus Theobroma; species Theobroma cacao. The sequence continues at coordinate 25,037,149 of NC_142645.1, read as the reverse complement.
ATTGATTGTTTGCCTCGTGAAACATGGAGCGAAAACCATCCATTGTCAATAAAAGATCATTTATAGCCACTCATGCCTAGAAAAGCCTTATTACTCGGTTTAAATGCCTTTATCATCCCATTATTGAATTTATTTTGAATTGTTTTTACATTTTTTGGTTAAAACAGATTCTAATTGATTGTTTGCCTCGGGAAACTTGAAGCGAAAGCCCTCCATTGTCAAGAAAAGATCATTTATAGTCACTCATGCTGAGAAAAGCCTTATTACTCGGTTTAAATGCTTTTATAATCCCATTATTGAATTTATTTTGAATTGTTTTTACATTTTTTGATTAAAACAGATTGTAATTGATTGTTTGCCTCGGGAAACTTGAAGCGAAAGCCCTCCATTGTCAAGAAAAGATCATTTATAGTCACTCATGCTGAGAAAAGCCTTATTACTCGGTTTAAATGCTTTTATAATCCCATTATTGAAGTTATTTTGAATTGTTTTTATATTTTTTGATTAAAACAGATTGTAATTGATTGTTTCCCTTGGGAAACATGGAGCGAAAGCTATCCATCGTCAAGAAAAGTTCATTTATAGTCACTCATGCCTAGAAAAGCCTTAATACTCGCTTTAAATGCTTTTATAATCCCATAATTGAATTTAATTTGAATCTTTTTACATTTTTTGATTAAAACAGATTCTAATTGATTGTTTGCCTCGGGAAACGTGGAGTGAAAGCCATCCATTGTCAAGAAAAGATCATTTATAGTCACTCATGCCTAGAAAAGCCTTATTACTCGGTTTAAATGCCTTTATAATCCCATTATCAAATTTATTTTGAATTTTTTTTACATTTTTTGATTAAAACAGATTGTAATTGATTGTTTGCCTCGGGAAACTTGGAGCTAAAGCCATCCATTGTGAAGAAAAGATCATTTATAGTCACTCATGCCTAGAAAAGCCTTATTACTCGGTTCAAATTCCTTTATAATCCCATTATTGAATTTATTTTGAATTGTTTTTACATTTTTTGATTAAAACAGATTGTAATTGATTGTTTGCCTCGGGAAACATGGAGCGAAAGCCATCCATTGTCAAGAAAAGATCATTTATAGTCACTCATGCCTAGAAAAGCCTTATTACTCGGTTCAAATTCCTTTATAATCCCATTATTGAATTTATTTTGAATTGTTTTTACATTTTTTGATTAAAACAGATTGTAATTGATTGTTTGCCTCGGGAAACATGGAGCGAAAGCCATCCATTGTCAAGAAAAGATCATTTATAGTCACTCATGCCTAGAAAAGCCTTATTACTTAGTTTAAATGCCTTTATAATCCCATTATCAAATTTATTTTGAATTTTTTTTACATTTTTTGATTAAAACAGATTGTAATTGATTGTTTGCCTCGGGAAACTTGGAGCTAAAGCCATCCATTGTCAAGAAAAGATCATTTATAGTCACTCATGCCTAGAAAAGCCTTATTACTCGGTTCAAATTCCTTTATAATCCCATTATTGAATTTATTTTGAATTTTGTTTACATTTTTTGATTAAAACATATTGTAATTGATTGTTTGCCTCGGTAAACATGGAGCAAAACCCATCCATTGTCAAGAATAGATCATTTATATTCACTTATGCCTAAAAAAGCCTTATTACTCGGTTTAAATGCTTTTATAATCCCATTATTGAATTTATTTTGAATTGTTTTTACATTTTTGATTAAAACAGATTGTAATTGATTGTTTGCCTCGGGAAACTTGAAGCGAAAGCCCTCCATTGTCAAGAAAAGATCATTTATAGTCACTCATGCTGAGAAAAGCCTTATTACTCGGTTTAAATGCTTTTATAATACCATTATTGAAGTTATTTTGAATTGTTTTTATATTTTTTGATTAAAACAGATTGTAATTGGTTGTTTCCCTTGGGAAACATGGAGCGAAAGCTATCCATCGTCAAGAAAAGTTCATTTATAGTCACTCATGCCTAGAAAAGCCTTAATACTCGCTTTAAATGCTTTTATAATCCCATAATTGAATTTAATTTGAATCTTTTTACATTTTTTGATTAAAACAGATTCTAATTGATTGTTTGCCTCGGCAAACGTGGAGTGAAAGCCATCCATTGTCAAGAAAAGATCATTTATAGTCACTCATGCCTAGAAAAGCCTTATTACTCGGTTTAAATGCTTTTATAATACCATTATTGAAGTTATTTTGAATTGTTTTTATATTTTTTGATTAAAACAGATTGTAATTGGTTGTTTCCCTTGGGAAACATGGAGCGAAAGCTATCCATCGTCAAGAAAAGTTCATTTATAGTCACTCATGCCTAGAAAAGCCTTATTACTCGGTTTAAATGCCTTTATAATCCCATTATTGAATTTATTTTGAATTGTTTTTCCATTTTTTGATTAAAACATATTGTAATTGATTATTTCCCTTGGGAAACATGGAGCGAAAGCCATCCATTGTCAAGAAAAGATCATTTATAGTCACTCATGCCTAGAAAAGCCTTATTACTTAGTTTAAATGCCTTTATAATCCCATTATTGAATTTATTTTGAATTGTTTTTACATTTTTTGATTAAAACATATTGTAATTGATTGTTTGCCTCGGGAAATATGGAGCGAAAGCCATCCATTGTCAAGAAAAGATCATTTATAGTCACTCATGCCTAGAAAAGCCTTATTACTCGGTTTAAATGCCTTTATAATCCCATTATTGAATTTATTTTGAATTGTTTTTACATTTTTTGATTAAAACAGATTGTAATTGATTGTTTGCCTCGGGAAACATGGAGCGAAAGCCATCCATTGTCAAGAAAAGATCATTTATAGTCACTCATGCCTAGAAAAGCCTTATTACTCGGTTTAAATGCCTTTATAATCCCATTATTGAATTTATTTTGAATTGTTTTAAAATTTTTTGATTAAAACATATTGTAATTGATTGTTTGCCTCGGGAAACATGGAGCAAAACCCATCCATTGTCAAGAATAGATCATTTATAGTCACTTATGCCTAGAAAAGCCTTATTACTCGGTTTAAATGCTTTTATAATCCCATTATTGAATGTATTTTGAATTGTTTTTACATTTTTTGATTAAAACAGATTGTAATTGATTGTTTGCCTCGGGAAACATGGAGCGAAACCCATCCATTGTCAAGAAAAGATCATTTATAGTCACTCATGCCTAGAAAAGCCTTATTACTTAGTTTAAATGCCTTTATAATCCCATTATTGAATTTATTTTGAATTGTTTTTACATTTTTTGATTAAAACAGACTGTAATTGATTGTTTGCCTCGGGAAATATGGAGCGAAAGCCATCCATTGTCAAGAAAAGATCATTTATAGTCACTCATGCCTAGAAAAGCCTTATTACTCGATTTAAATGCCTTTATAATCCCATTATTGAATTTATTTGTAATTGTTTTTACATTTTTTGATTAAAACAGATTGTAATTGATTGTTTGCCTCGGGAAACATGGAGCGAAAGCCATCCATTGTCAAGAAAAGATCATTTATAGTCACTCATGCCTAGAAAAGCCTTATTACTCGATTTAAATGCCTTTATAATCCCATTATTGAATTTTTTTGAATTGTTTTTACATTTTTTGATTAAAACAGATTGTAATTGATTTTTTGCCTCGGGAAACATGGAGCGAAAGCCATCCATTGTCAAGAAAAGATCATTTATAGTCACTCATGCCTAGAAAAGCCTTATTACTTAGTTTACATGCCTTTATAATCCCATTATTGAATTTATTTTGAATTGTTTTTACATTTTTTGATTAAAACAGATTGTAATTGATTGTTTGCCTCGGGAAATATGGAGCGAAAGCCATCCATTGTCAAGAAAAGATCATTTATAGTCACTCATGCCTAGAAAAGCCTTATTACTCGGTTTAAATTCCTTTATAATCCCATTATCAAATTTATTTTGAATTTTTTTTACATTTTTTGATTAAAACAGATTGTAATTGATTGTTTGCCTCGGGAAACTTGGAGCTAAAGCCATCCATTGTCAAGAAAAGATCATTTATAGTCACTCATGCCTAGAAAAGCCTTATTAGTCGGTTTAAATGCTTTTATAATCCCATTATTGAATTTATTTTGAATTGTTTTTACATTTTCTGATTAAAACAGATTGTAATTGATTGTTTGCCTCGGGAAACATGGAGCGAAAGCCATCCATTGTCAAGAAAAGATCATTTATAGTCACTCATGCCTAGAAAAGCCTTATTACTCGGTTTAAATGCCTTTATAATCCCATTATTGAATTTATTTTGAATTTTTTTTACATTTTTTGATTAAAACAGATTGTAATTGTTTGTTTGCCTCGGGAAACATGGAGCAAAACCCATCCATTGTCAAGAATAGATCATTTATAGTCACTTATGCCTAAAAAAGCCTTATTACTCGGTTTAAATGACTTTATAATCCCATTTCTGAATTTATTTTGAATTTTTTTTACATTTTTTGATTAAAACATATTGTAATTGATTGTTTTCCTCCGGAAATATGGAGCGAAAGCCATCCATTGTCAAGAAAAGATCATTTATAGTCACTCATGCCTAGAAAAGCCTTATTACTCGGTTTAAATGCCTTTGTAATCCCATTATTGAATTTATTTTGAATTGTTTTTTTATTTGTTGATTAAAATAGATTGTAATTGATTGTTTGCCTCGGGAAACATGGAGCGAAAGCCATCCATTGTCAAGAAAAGATCATTTATAGTCACTCATGCCTAGAAAAGCCTTATTACTCGGTTTAAATGCCTTTATAATCCCATTATTGAATTTATTTTGAATTGTTTTTACATTTTTTGATTAAAACATATTGTAATTGATTGTTTCCCTCGGGAAACATGGAGCGAAAGCCATCCATTGTCAAGAAAAGATCATTTATAGTCACTCATGCCTAGAAAAGCCTTATTACTTAGTTTAAATGCCTTTATAATCCCATTATTGAATTTATTTTGAATTGTTTTTACATTTTTTATTTAAAACATATTGTAATTGATTGTTTGCCTCGGGAAATATGAAACGAAAGCCATCCATTGTCAAGAAAAGATCATTTATAGTCACTCATGCCTAGAAAAGCCTTATTACTCGGTTTAAATGCCTTTATAATCCCATTATTGAATTTATTTTGAATTGTTTTTACATTTTTTGATTAAAACAGATTGTAATTGATTGTTTGCCTCGGGAAACATGGAGCGAAAGCCATCCATTGTCAAGAAAAGATCATTTATAGTCACTCATGCCTAGAAAAGCCTTATTATTTAGTTTAAATGCCTTTATAATCCCATTATTGAATTTATTTTGAATTGTTTTTACATTTTTTGATTAAAACAGATTGTAATTGATTGTTTGCCTCGGGAAATATGGAGCCAAAGCCATCCATTGTCAAGAAAAGATCATTTATAGTCACTCATGCCTAGAAAAGCCTTATTACTCGATTTAAATGCCTTTATAATCCCATTATTGAATTTATTTTGAATTGTTTTTACATTTTTTGATTAAAACAGATTGTAATTGATTGTTTGCCTCGGGAAACATGGAGCGAAAGCCATCCATTGTCAAGAAAAGATCATTTATAGTCACTCATGCCTAGAAAAGCCTTATTACTCGGTTTAAATGCCTTTATAATCCCATTATTAAATTTATTTTGAATTGTTTTTATATTTTTTGATTAAAACAGATTCTAATTGATTGTTTGCCTCGGGAAACGTGGAGTGAAAGCCATCCATTGTCAAGAAAAGATCATTTATAGTCACCCATGCCTAGAAAAGCCTTATTACTCGGTTTAAATGCCTTTATAATCCCATTATCAATTTTATTTTGAATTTTTTTTACATTTTTTGATTAAAACAGATTGTAATTGATTGTTTGCCTCGGGAAACTTGGAGCTAAAGCCATCCATTGTCAAGAAAAGATCATTTATAGTCACTCATGCCTAGAAAAGCCTTATTAGTCGGTTTAAATGCTTTTACAATCCCATTATTGAATTTATTTTGAATTGTTTTAACATTTTCTGATTAAAACAGATTGTAATTGATTGTTTGCCTCGGGAAACATGGAGCGAAAGCCATCCATTGTCAAGAAAAGATCATTTATAGTCACTCATGCCTAGAAAAGCCTTATTACTCGGTTTAAATGCCTTTATAATCCCATTATTGAATTTATTTTGAATTTTTTTTACATTTTTTGATTAAAACAGATTGTAATTGTTTGTTTGCCTCGGGAAACATGGAGCAAAACCCATCCATTGTCAAGAATAGATCATTTATAGTCACTTATGCCTAAAAAAGCCTTATTACTCGGTTTAAATGCCTTTATAATCCCATTTCTGAATTTATTTTGCGTTTTTTTTACATTTTTTTATTAAAACATATTGTAATTGATTGTTTGCCTCGTGAAATATGGAGCGAAAGCCATCCATTGTCAAGAAAAGATCATTTATAGTCACTCATGCCTAGAAAAGCCTTATTACTCGGTTTAAATGCCTTTATAATCCCATTATTGAATTTATTTTGAATTGTTTTTTTATTTTTTGATTAAAACAGATTGTAATTGATTGTTTGCCTCGGGAAACATGGAGCGAAAGCCATCCATTGTCAAGAAAAGATCATTTATAGTCACTCATTCCTAGAAAAGCCTTATTACTCGGTTTAAATGCCTTTATAATCCCATTATTGAATTTATTTTGAATTGTTTTTACATTTTTTGGTTAAAACATATTGTAATTGATTGTTTGCCTCAGGAAATATGGAGCGAAAGCCATCCATTGTCAAGAAAAGATCATTTATAGTCACTCATGCCTAGAAAAGCCTTATTACTCGAATTAAATGCCTTTATAATCCCATTATTGAATTTATTTTGAATTGTTTTTACATTTTTTTTTTAAAACAGATTGTAATTGATTATTTGCCTCGGGAAACATGGAGCGAAAGCCATCCATTGTCAAGAAAAGATCATTTATAGCCACTCATGCCTAGAAAAGCCTTATTACTCGGTTTAAATGCCTTTATAATCCCATTATTGAATTTGTTTTGAATTGTTTTTACATTTTTTGATTAAAACAGATTCTAATTGATTGTTTGCCTCGGGAAACGTGGAGTGAAAGCCAACCATTGTCAAGAAAAGATCATTTATAGTCACTCATGCCTAGAAAAGCCTTATTACTCGGTTTACATGCCTTTATAATCCCATTATCAAATTTATTTTGAATTTTTTTTACATTTTTTGATTAAAACAGATTGTAATTGATTGTTTGCCTCGGGAAACTTGGAGCTAAAGCCATCCATTGTCAAGAAAAGATCATTTATAGTCACTCATACCTAGAAAAGCCTTATTACTCGGTTCAAATTCCTTTATAATCCCATTATTGAATTTATTTTGAATTGTTTTTACATTTTCTGATTAAAACAGATTGTAATTGATTGTTTGCCTCGGGTAACATGGAGCGAAAGCCATCCATTGTCAAGAAAAGATCATTTATAGTCACTCATGCCTAGAAAAGCCTTATTACTCGATTTAAATGCCTTTATAATCCCATTATTGAATTTATTTGTAATTGTTTTTACATTTTTTGATTAAAACAGATTGTAATTGATTGTTTGCCTCGGGAAACATGGAGCGAAAGCCATCCATTGTCAAGAAAAGATCATTTATAGTCACTCATGCCTAGAAAAGCCTTATTACTCGATTTAAATGCCTTTATAATCCCATTATTGAATTTTTTTGAATTGTTTTTACATTTTTTGATTAAAACAGATTGTAATTGATTTTTTGCCTCGGGAAACATGGAGCGAAAGCCATCCATTGTCAAGAAAAGATCATTTATAGTCACTCATGCCTAGAAAAGCCTTATTACTTAGTTTACATGCCTTTATAATCCCATTATTGAATTTATTTTGAATTGTTTTTACATTTTTTGATTAAAACAGATTGTAATTGATTGTTTGCCTCGGGAAATATGGAGCGAAAGCCATCCATTGTCAAGAAAAGATCATTTATAGTCACTCATGCCTAGAAAAGCCTTATTACTCGGTTTAAATTCCTTTATAATCCCATTATCAAATTTATTTTGAATTTTTTTTACATTTTTTGATTAAAACAGATTGTAATTGATTGTTTGCCTCGGGAAACTTGGAGCTAAAGCCATCCATTGTCAAGAAAAGATCATTTATAGTCACTCATGCCTAGAAAAGCCTTATTAGTCGGTTTAAATGCTTTTATAATCCCATTATTGAATTTATTTTGAATTGTTTTTACATTTTCTGATTAAAACAGATTGTAATTGATTGTTTGCCTCGGGAAACATGGAGCGAAAGCCATCCATTGTCAAGAAAAGATCATTTATAGTCACTCATGCCTAGAAAAGCCTTATTACTCGGTTTAAATGCCTTTATAATCCCATTATCAAATTTATTTTGAATTTTTTTTACATTTTTTGATTAAAACAGATTGTAATTGATTGTTTGCCTCGGGAAACTTGGAGCTAAAGCCATCCATTGTCAAGCAAAGATCATTTATAGTCACTCATGCCTAGAAAAGCCTTATTACTCGGTTCAAATTCCTTTATAATCCCATTATTGAATTTATTTTGAATTGTTTTTACATTTTTTGATTAAAACATATTGTAATTGATTGTTTGCCTCGGGAAACATGGAGCGAAAGCCATCCATTGTCAAGAAAAGATCATTTATAGTCACTCATGCCTAGAAAAGCCTTATTACTTAGTTTAAATGCCTTTATAATCCCATTATTGAATTTATTTTGAATTGTTTTTACATTTTTTGATTAAAACATATTGTAATTGATTGTTTGCCTCGGGAAATATGGGGCGAAAGCCATCCATTGTCAAGAAAAGATCATTTATAGTCACTCATGCCTAGAAAAGCCTTATTACTCGGTTTAAATGCCTTTATAATCCCATTATTGAATTTATTTTGAATTGTGTTTACATTTTTTGATTAAAACAGATTGTAATTGATTGTTTGCCTCGGGAAACATGGAGCGAAAGCCATCCATTGTCAAGAAAAGATCATTTATAGTCACTCATGCCTAGAAAAGCCTTATTACTCGGTTTAAATGCCTTTATAATCCCATTATTGAATTTATTTTGAATTGTTTTAAAATTTTTTGATTAAAACATATTGTAATTGATTGTTTGCCTCGGGAAACATGGAGAAAAACCCATCCGTTGTCAAGAATAGATCATTTATAGTCACTTATGCCTAGAAAAGCCTTATTACTCGGTTTAAATGCCTTTATAATCCCATTATCAAATTTATTTTGAATTTCTTTTACATTTTTTGATTAAAACAGATTGTAATTGATTGTTTGCCTCGGGAAACTTGGAGCTAAAGCCATCCATTGTCAAGAAAAGATCATTTATAGTCACTCATGCCTAGAAAAGCCTTATTAGTCGGTTTAAATACTTTTATAATCCCATTATTGAATTTATTTTGAATTGTTTTTACATTTTCTGATTAAAACAGATTGTAATTGATTGTTTGCCTCGGGAAACATGGAGCGAAAGCCATCCATTGTCAAGAAAAGATCATTTATAGTCACTCATGCCTAGAAAAGCCTTATTACTCGGTTTAAATGCCTTTATAATCCCATTATTGAATTTATTTTGAATTGTTTTTACATTTTTTGATTAAAACAGATTCTAATTGATTGTTTGCCTCGGGAAACGTGGAGTGAAAGCCATCCATTGTCAAGAAAAGATCATTTATAGTCACTCATGCCTAGAAAAGCCTTATTACTCGGTTTAAATGCCTTTATAATCCCATTATCAAATTTATTTTGAAATTTTTTTACATTTTTTGATTAAAACAGATTGTAATTGATTGTTTCCCTCGGGAAACTTGGAGCTAAAGCCATCCATTGTCAAGAAAAGATCATTTATAGTCATTCATGCCTAGAAAAGCCTTATTAGTCGGTTTAAATGCTTTTATAATCCCATTATTGAATTTATTTTGAATTGTTTTTACATTTTCTGATTAAAACAGATTGTAATTGATTGTTTGCCTCGGGAAACATGGAGCGAAAGCCATCCATTGTAAAGAAAAGATCATTTATAGTCACTCATGCCTAGAAAAGCCTTATTACTCGGTTTAAATGCCTTTATAATCCCATTATTGAATTTATTTTGAATTTTTTTTACATTTTTTGATTAAAACAGATTGTAATTGTTTGTTTGCCTCGGGAAACATGGAGCAAAACCCATCCATTGTCAAGAATAGATCATTTATAGTCACTTATGCCTAAAAAAGCCTTATTACTCGGTTTAAATGCCTTTATAATCCCATTCTGAATTTATTTTGAATTTTTTTTACATTTTTTTATTAAAACATATTGTAATTTATTGTTTGCCTCGGGAAATATGGAGCGAAAGCCATCCATTGTCAAGAAAAGATAATTTATAGTCACTCATGCCTAGAAAAGCCTTATTACTCGGTTTAAATGCCTTTATAATCCCATTATTGAATTTATTTTGAATTGTTTTTTTATTTTTTGATTAAAACAGATTGTAATTGATTGTTTGCCTCGGGAAACATGGAGCGAAAGCCATCCATTGTCAAGAAAAGATCATTTATAGTCACTCATGCCTAGAAAAGCCTTATTACTCGGTTTAAATGCCTTTATAATCCCATTATTGAATTTATTTTGAATTGTTTTTACATTTTTTGATTAAAATATATTGTAATTTATTGTTTCCCTCGGGAAACATGGAGCGAAAGCCATCCATTGTCAAGAAAAGATCATTTATAGTCACTCATGCCTAGAAAAGCCTTATTACTTAGTTTAAATGCCTTTATAATCCCATTATTGAATTTATTTTGAATTGTTTTTACATTTTTTGGTTAAAACAGATTGTAATTGATTGTTTGCCTCGGGAAATATGGAGCGAAAGCCATCCATTGTCAAGAAAAGATCATTTATAGTCACTCATGCCTAGAAAAGCCTTATTACTCGGTTTAAAAGCCTTTATAATCCCATTATTGAATTTATTTTGAATTGTTTTTACATTTTTTGATTAAAACAGATAGTAATTGATTGTTTGCCTCGGGAAACAAGGAGCGAAAGCCATCCATTGTCAAGAAAAGATCATTTATAGTCACTCATGCCTAGAAAAGCCTTATTACTTAGTTTAAATGCCTTTATAATCCCATTATTGAATTTATTTTGAATTGTTTTTAGATTTTTTGATTAAAACAGATTGTAATTGATTGTTTGCCTCGGGAAATATGGAGCGAAAGCCATCCATTGTCAAGAAAAGATCATTTATAGTCACTCATGCCTAGAAAAGCCTTATTACTCGGTTTAAATGCCTTTATAATCCCATTATTGAATTTATTTTGAATTGTTTTTACATTTTTTGATTAAAACATATTGTAATTGATTGTTTCCCTCGGGAAACATGGAGCGAAAGCCATCCATTGTCAAGAAAAGATCATTTATAGTCACTCATGCCTAGAAAAGCCTTATTACTTAGTTTAAATGCCTTTATAATCCCATTATTGAATTTATTTTGAATTGTTTTTACATTTTTTGGTTAAAACATATTGTAATTGATTGTTTGCCTCAGGAAATATGGAGCGAAAGCCATCCATTGTCAAGAAAAGATCATTTATAGTCAGTCATGCCTAGAAAAGCCTTATTACCCGGTTTAAATGCCTTTATAATCCCATTATTGAATTTATTTTGAATTGTTTTTACATTTTTTGATTAAAACATATTGTAATTGATTGTTTGCCTCGGGAAACATGGAGCGAAAGCCATCCATTGTCAAGAAAAGATCATTTATAGTCACTCATGCCTAGAAAAGCCTTATTACTCGGTTTAAATGCTTTTATAATCCCATTATTGAATTTATTTTGAATGGTTTTTACATTTTTTGATTAAAACAGATTGTAATTGATTGTTTGCCTCAGGAACCATGCAGCGAAAGCCATCCATTGTCAAGAAAAGATCATTTATATTCACTCATGCCTAGAAAAGCATTATTACTTAGTTTAAATGCCTTTATAATCCCATTATTGAATTTATTTTGAATTGTTTTTACATTTTTTGATTAAAACAGATTGTAATTAATTGTTTGCCTCGGGAAACATGGAGCGAAAGCCATCCATTGTCAAGAAAAGATCAATTATAGTCACTCATGCCAAGAAAAGCCTTATTACTCGGTTCAAATTCCTTTATAATCCCATTATTGAATTTATTTTGAATTGTTTTTACATTTTTTGATTAAAACAGATTGTAATTGATTGTTTGCCTCGGGCAACATAGAGCGAAAGCCATCCATTGTCAAGAAAAGATCATTTATAGTCACTCATGCCTAGAAAAGCCTTATTACTCGATTTAAATGCCTTTATAATCCCAATATTGAATTTATTTTGAATTGTTTTTACATTTTTTGATTAAAACATATTGTAATTGATTGTTTGCCTCGGGAAACATGGAGCGAAAGCCATCCATTGTCAAGAAAAGATCATTTATAGTCACTCATGCCTAGAAAAGCCTTATTACTCGGTTTAAATGCCTTTATAATCCCATTATTGAATTTATTCTGAATTGTTTTTACATTTTTTGATTAAAACATATTGTAATTGATTGTTTCCCTCGGGAAACATGGAGCGAAAGCCATCCATTGTCAAGAAAAGATCATTTATAGTCACTCATGCCTAAAAAAGCCTTATTACTTAGTTTAAATGCCTTTATAATCCCATTATTGAATTTATTTTGAATTGTTTTTACATTTTTTGGTTAAAACATATTGTAATTGATTGTTTGCCTCAGGAAATATGGAGCGAAAGCCATCCATTGTCAAGAAAAGATCATTTATAGTCACTCATGCCTAGAAAAGCCTTATTACCCGGTTTAAATGCCTTTATAATCCCATTATTGAATTTATTTTGAATTGTTTTTACATTTTTTGATTAAAACAGATTGTAATTGATTGTTTGCCTTGGGAAACATGGAGCGAAAGCCATCCATTGTCAAGAAAAGATCACTTATAGTCACTCATGCCTAGAAAAGCCTTATTACTCGGTTTAAATGCCTTTATAATCCCATTATTGAATTTATTTTGAATTGTTTTTACATTTTTTGATTAAAACAAATTGTAATTGATTGTTTGCCTCGGGAAACATGGAGCAAAACCCATCCATTGTCAAGAATAGATTATTTATAGTCACTCATGCCTAGAAAAGCCTTATTACTCGGTTTAAATGCCTTTATAATCCCATTTCTGAATTTATTTTGAATTTTTTTTACATTTTTTGATTAAAACAGATTGTAATTGATTGTTTGCCTCGGGAAACTTGGAGCTAAAGCCATCCATTGTCAAGAAAATATCATTTATAGTCACTCATGCCTAGAAAAGCCTTATTAGTCGGTTTAAATACTTTTATAATCCCATTATTGAAGTTATTTTGAATTTTTTTTATATTTTTTGATTAAAACAGATTGTAATTGATTGTTTCCCTTGGGAAACATGGAGCGAAAGCTATCCATCGTCAAGAAAAGTTCATTTATAGTCACTCATGCCTAGAAAAGCCTTAATACTCGCTTTAAATGCTTTTATAATCCCATAATTGAATTTAATTTGAATCTTTTTACATTTTTTGATTAAAACAGATTCTAATTGATTGTTTGCCTCGGGAAACGTGGAGTGAAAGCCATCCATTGTCAAGAAAAGATCATTTATAGTCACTCATGCCTAGAAAAGCCTTATTACTCGGTTTAAATGCCTTTATAATCCCATTATCAAATTTATTTTGAATTTTTTTTACATTTTTTGATTAAAACAGATTGTAATTGATTGTTTGCCTCGGGAAACTTGGAGCTAAAGCCATCCATTGTCAAGCAAAGATCATTTATAGTCACTCATGCCTAGAAAAGCCTTATTACTCGGTTCAAATTCCTTTATAATCCCATTATTGAATTTATTTTGAATTGTTTTTACATTTTTTGATTAAAACAGATTGTAATTGATTGTTTGCCTCGGGAAACATGGAGCGAAAGCCATCCATTGTCAAGAAAAGATCATTTATAGTCACTCATGCCTAGAAAAGCCTTATTACTTAGTTTAAATGCCTTTATAATCCCATTATTGAATTTATTTTGAATTGTTTTTACATTTTTTGATTAAAACATATTGTAATTGATTGTTTGCCTCGGGAAATATGGAGCGAAAGCCATCCATTGTCAAGAAAAGATCATTTATAGTCACTCATGCCTAGAAAAGCCTTATTACTCGGTTTAAATGCCTTTATAATCCCATTATTGAATTTATTTTGAATTGTGTTTACATTTTTTGATTAAAACAGATTGTAATTGATTGTTTGCCTCGGGAAACATGGAGCGAAAGCCATCCATTGTCAAGAAAAGATCATTTATAGTCACTCATGCCTAGAAAAGCCTTATTACTCGGTTTAAATGCCTTTATAATCCCATTATTGAATTTATTTTGAATTGTTTTAAAATTTTTTGATTAAAACATATTGTAATTGATTGTTTGCCTCGGGAAACATGGAGTAAAACCCATCCGTTGTCAAGAATAGATCATTTATAGTCACTTATGCCTAGAAAAGCCTTATTACTCGGTTTAAATGCCTTTATAATCCCATTATCAAATTTATTTTGAATTTTTTTTACATTTTTTGATTAAAACAGATTGTAATTGATTGTTTGCCTCGGGAAACTTGGAGCTAAAGCCATCCATTGTCAAGAAAAGATCATTTATAGTCACTCATGCCTAGAAAAGCCTTATTAGTCGGTTTAAATACTTTTATAATCCCATTATTGAATTTATTTTGAATTGTTTTTACATTTTCTGATTAAAACAGATTGTAATTGATTGTTTGCCTCGGGAAACATGGAGCGAAAGCCATCCATTGTCAAGAAAAGATCATTTATAGTCACTCATGCCTAGAAAAGCCTTATTACTCGGTTTAAATGCCTTTATAATCCCATTATTGAATTTATTTTGAATTGTTTTTACATTTTTTGATTAAAACAGATTCTAATTGATTGTTTGCCTCGGGAAACGTGGAGTGAAAGCCATCCATTGTCAAGAAAAGATCATTTATAGTCACTCATGCCTAGAAAAGCCTTATTACTCGGTTTAAATGCCTTTATAATCCCATTATCAAATTTATTTTGAAATTTTTTTACATTTTTTGATTAAAACAGATTGTAATTGATTGTTTCCCTCGGGAAACTTGGAGCTAAAGCCATCCATTGTCAAGAAAAGATCATTTATAGTCATTCATGCCTAGAAAAGCCTTATTAGTCGGTTTAAATGCTTTTATAATCCCATTATTGAATTTATTTTGAATTGTTTTTACATTTTCTGATTAAAACAGATTGTAATTGATTGTTTGCCTCGGGAAACATGGAGCGAAAGCCATCCATTGTAAAGAAAAGATCATTTATAGTCACTCATGCCTAGAAAAGCCTTATTACTCGGTTTAAATGCCTTTATAATCCCATTATTGAATTTATTTTGAATTTTTTTTACATTTTTTGATTAAAACAGATTGTAATTGTTTGTTTGCCTCGGGAAACATGGAGCAAAACCCATCCATTGTCAAGAATAGATCATTTATAGTCACTTATGCCTTAAAAAGCCTTATTACTCGGTTTAAATGCCTTTATAATCCCATTCTGAATTTATTTTGAATTTTTTTTACATTTTTTTATTAAAACATATTGTAATTTATTGTTTGCCTCAGGAAATATGGAGCGAAAGCCATCCATTGTCAAGAAAAGATCATTTATAGTCAGTCATGCCTAGAAAAGCCTTATTACCCGGTTTAAATGCCTTTATAATCCCATTATTGAATTTATTTTGAATTGTTTTTACATTTTTTGATTAAAACATATTGTAATTGATTGTTTGCCTCGGGAAACATGGAGCGAAAGCCATCCATTGTCAAGAACAGATCATTTATAGTCACTCATGCCTAGAAAAGCCTTATTACTCGGTTTAAATGCCTTTATAATCCCATTATTGAATTTATTTTGAATTGTTTTTACATTTTTTGATTAAAACAAATTGTAATTGATTGTTTGCCTCGGGAAACATGGAGCAAAACCCATCCATTGTCAAGAATAGATCATTTAT
The DNA here is from genome assembly GCF_053813885.1 of Theobroma cacao. NCBI lineage: Eukaryota > Viridiplantae > Streptophyta > Magnoliopsida > Malvales > Malvaceae > Theobroma > Theobroma cacao. The sequence continues at coordinate 25,021,004 of NC_142645.1, read as the reverse complement.
AGTCACTTATGCCTAGAAAAGCCTTATTACTCGGTTTAAATGCTTTTATAATCCCATTATTGAATTTATTTTGAATTGTTTTTACATTTTTTGATTAAAACAGATTGTAATTGATTGTTTGCCTCAGGAACCATGCAGCGAAAGCCATCCATTGTCAAGAAAAGATCATTTATATTCACTCATGCCTAGAAAAGCATTATTACTTAGTTTAAATGCCTTTATAATCCCATTATTGAATTTATTTTGAATTGTTTTTACATTTTTTGATTAAAACAGATTGTAATTAATTGTTTGCCTCGGGAAACATGGAGCGAAAGCCATCCATTGTCAAGAAAAGATCAATTATAGTCACTCATGCCAAGAAAAGCCTTATTACTCGGTTCAAATTCCTTTATAATCCCATTATTGAATTTATTTTGAATTGTTTTTACATTTTTTGATTAAAACAGATTGTAATTGATTGTTTGCCTCGGGAAACATGGAGCGAAAGCCATCCATTGTCAAGAAAAGATCATTTATAGTCACTCATGCCTAGAAAAGCCTTATTACTCGATTTAAATGCCTTTATAATCCCAATATTGAATTTATTTTGAATTGTTTTTACATTTTTTGATTAAAACATATTGTAATTGATTGTTTGCCTCGGGAAACATGGAGCGAAAGCCATCCATTGTCAAGAAAAGATCATTTATAGTCACTCATGCCTAGAAAAGCCTTATTACTCGGTTTAAATGCCTTTATAATCCCATTATTGAATTTATTTTGAATTGTTTTTACATTTTTTGATTAAAACATATTGTAATTGATTGTTTCCCTCGGGAAACATGGAGCGAAAGCCATCCATTGTCAAGAAAAGATCATTTATAGTCACTCATGCCTAAAAAAGCCTTATTACTTAGTTTAAATGCCTTTATAATCCCATTATTGAATTTATTTTGAATTGTTTTTACATTTTTTGGTTAAAACATATTGTAATTGATTGTTTGCCTCAGGAAATATGGAGCGAAAGCCATCCATTGTCAAGAAAAGATCATTTATAGTCACTCATGCCTAGAAAAGCCTTATTACTCGGTTTAAATCCCTTTATAATCCCATTATTGAATTTATTTTGAATTGTTTTTACATTTTTTGATTAAAACAAATTGTAATTGATTGTTTGCCTCGGGAAACATGGAGCAAAACCCATCCATTGTCAAGAATAGATCATTTATAGTCACTCATGCCTAGAAAAGCCTCATTACTCGGTTTAAATGCCTTTATAATCCCATTTCTGAATTTATTTTGAATTTTTTTTACATTTTTTGATTAAAACATATTGTAATTGATTGTTTGCCTCGGGAAAGATGGAGCCAAAGCCATCCATTGTCAAGAAAAGATCATTTATAGTCACTCATGCCTAGAAAAGCCTTATTACTCGGTTTAAATGCCTTTATAATCCCATTATTGAATTTATTTTGAATTTTTTTTACATTTTTTGATTAAAACAGATTGTAATTGTTTGTTTGCCTCGGGAAACATGGAGCAAAACCCATCCATTGTCAAGAATAGATCATTTATAGTCACTTATGCCTAAAAAAGCCTTATTACTCGGTTTAAATGCCTTTATAATCCCATTTCTGAATTTATTTTGAATTTTTTTTACATTTTTTGATTAAAACATATTGTAATTGATTGTTTGCCTCGGGAAAGATGGAGCCAAAGCCATCCATTGTCAAGAAAAGATCATTTATAGTCACTCATGCCTAGAAAAGCCTTATTACTCGGTTTAAATGCCTTTATAATCCCATTATTGAATTTATTTTGAATTTTTTTTACATTTTTTGATTAAAACAGATTGTAATTGTTTGTTTGCCTCGGGAAACATGGAGCAAAACCCATCCATTGTCAAGAATAGATCATTTATAGTCACTTATGCCTAAAAAAGCCTTATTACTCGGTTTAAATGCCTTTATAATCCCATTTCTGAATTTATTTTGAATTTTTTTTACATTTTTTGATTAAAACATATTGTAATTGATTGTTTGCCTCGGGAAAGATGGAGCCAAAGCCATCCATTGTCAAGAAAAGATCATTTATAGTCACTCATGCCTAGAAAAGCCTTATTACTCGGTTTAAATGCCTTTATAATCCCATTATTGAATTTATTTTGAATTTTTTTTACATTTTTTGATTAAAACAGATTGTAATTGTTTGTTTGCCTCGGGAAACATGGAGCAAAACCCATCCATTGTCAAGAATAGATCATTTATAGTCACTTATGCCTAAAAAAGCCTTATTACTCGGTTTAAATGCCTTTATAATCCCATTTCTGAATTTATTTTGAATTTTTTTTACATTTTTTGATTAAAACATATTGTAATTGATTGTTTGCCTCGGGAAAGATGGAGCCAAAGCCATCCATTGTCAAGAAAAGATCATTTATAGTCACTCATGCCTAGAAAAGCCTTATTACTCGGTTTAAATGCCTTTATAATCCCATTATTGAATTTATTTTGAATTGTTTTTACATTTTTTGATTAAAATAGATTGTAATTGATTGTTTGCCTCGGGAAACATGGAGCGAAAGCCATCCATTGTCAAGAAAAGATCATTTATAGCCACTCATGCCTAGAAAAGCCTTATTACTCGGTTTAAATGCCTTTATAATCCCATTATTGAATTTATTTTGAATTGTTTTTACATTTTTTGATTAAAACAGATTGTAATTGATTGTTTGCCTCGAGAAACATGGAGCGAAAACCATCCATTGTCAAGAAAAGATCATTTATAGTCACTCATGCCTAGAAAAGCCTTATTACTCGGTTTAAAAGCCTTTATAATCCCATTATTGAATTTATTTTGAATTGTTTTTACATTTTTTGATTAAAACAGATAGTAATTGATTGTTTGCCTCGGGAAACAAGGAGCGAAAGCCATCCATTGTCAAGAAAAGATCATTTATAGTCACTCATGCCTAGAAAAGCCTTATTACTTAGTTTAAATGCCTTTATAATCCCATTATTGAATTTATTTTGAATTGTTTTTAGATTTTTTGATTAAAACAGATTGTAATTGATTGTTTGCCTCGGGAAATATGGAGCGAAAGCCATCCATTGTCAAGAAAAGATCATTTATAGTCACTCATGCCTAGAAAAGCCTTATTACTCGGTTTAAATGCCTTTATAATCCCATTATTGAATTTATTTTGAATTGTTTTTACATTTTTTGATTAAAACATATTGTAATTGATTGTTTCCCTCGGGAAACATGGAGCGAAAGCCATCCATTGTCAAGAAAAGATCATTTATAGTCACTCATGCCTAGAAAAGCCTTATTACTTAGTTTAAATGCCTTTATAATCCCATTATTGAATTTATTTTGAATTGTTTTTACATTTTTTGGTTAAAACATATTGTAATTGATTGTTTGCCTCAGGAAATATGGAGCGAAAGCCATCCATTGTCAAGAAAAGATCATTTATAGTCAGTCATGCCTAGAAAAGCCTTATTACCCGGTTTAAATGCCTTTATAATCCCATTATTGAATTTATTTTGAATTTTTTTTACATTTTTTGATTAAAACATATTGTAATTGATTGTTTGCCTCGGGAAACATGGAGCAAAACCCATCCATTGTCAAGAATAGATCATTTATAGTCACTTATGCCTAGAAAAGCCTTATTACTCGGTTTAAATGCTTTTATAATCCCATTATTGAATTTATTTTGAATTGTTTTTACATTTTTTGATTAAAACAGATTGTAATTGATTGTTTGCCTCAGGAACCATGCAGCGAAAGCCATCCATTGTCAAGAAAAGATCATTTATATTCACTCATGCCTAGAAAAGCATTATTACTTAGTTTAAATGCCTTTATAATCCCATTATTGAATTTATTTTGAATTGTTTTTACATTTTTTGATTAAAACAAATTGTAATTGATTGTTTGCCTCGGGAAACATGGAGCAAAACCCATCCATTGTCAAGAATAGATCATTTATAGTCACTCATGCCTAGAAAAGCCTCATTACTCGGTTTAAATGCCTTTATAATCCCATTTCTGAATTTATTTTGAATTTTTTTTACATTTTTTGATTAAAACATATTGTAATTGATTGTTTGCCTCGGGAAAGATGGAGCCAAAGCCATCCATTGTCAAGAAAAGATCATTTATAGTCACTCATGCCTAGAAAAGCCTTATTACTCGGTTTAAATGCCTTTATAATCCCATTATTGAATTTATTTTGAATTTTTTTTACATTTTTTGATTAAAACAGATTGTAATTGTTTGTTTGCCTCGGGATACATGGAGCAAAACCCATCCATTGTCAAGAATAGATCATTTATAGTCACTTATGCCTAAAAAAGCCTTATTACTCGGTTTAAATGCCTTTATAATCCCATTTCTGAATTTATTTTGAATTTTTTTTACATTTTTTGATTAAAACATATTGTAATTGATTGTTTGCCTCGGGAAAGATGGAGCCAAAGCCATCCATTGTCAAGAAAAGATCATTTATAGTCACTCATGCCTAGAAAAGCCTTATTACTCGGTTTAAATGCCTTTATAATCCCATTATTGAATTTATTTTGAATTTTTTTTACATTTTTTGATTAAAACAGATTGTAATTGTTTGTTTGCCTCGAGAAACATGGAGCAAAACCCATCCATTGTCAAGAATAGATCATTTATAGTCACTTATGCCTAAAAAAGCCTTATTACTCGGTTTAAATGCCTTTATAATCCCATTTCTGAATTTATTTTGAATTTTTTTTACATTTTTTGATTAAAACATATTGTAATTGATTGTTTGCCTCGGGAAAGATGGAGCCAAAGCCATCCATTGTCAAGAAAAGATCATTTATAGTCACTCATGCCTAGAAAAGCCTTATTACTCGGTTTAAATGCCTTTATAATCCCATTATTGAATTTATTTTGAATTGTTTTTACATTTTTTGATTAAAATAGATTGTAATTGATTGTTTGCCTCGGGAAACATGGAGCGAAAGCCATCCATTGTCAAGAAAAGATCATTTATAGCCACTCATGCCTAGAAAAGCCTTATTACTCGGTTTAAATGCCTTTATAATCCCATTTCTGAATTTATTTTGAATTGTTTTTACATTTTTTGATTAAAACAGATTGTAATTGATTGTTTGCCTCGAGAAACATGGAGCGAAAACCATCCATTGTCAAGAAAAGATCATTTATAGTCACTCATGCCTAGAAAAGCCTTATTACTCGGTTTAAAAGCCTTTATAATCCCATTATTGAATTTATTTTGAATTGTTTTTACATTTTTTGATTAAAACAGATAGTAATTGATTGTTTGCCTCGGGAAACAAGGAGCGAAAGCCATCCATTGTCAAGAAAAGATCATTTATAGTCACTCATGCCTAGAAAAGCCTTATTACTTAGTTTAAATGCCTTTATAATCCCATTATTGAATTTATTTTGAATTGTTTTTAGATTTTTTGATTAAAACAGATTGTAATTGATTGTTTGCCTCGGGAAATATGGAGCGAAAGCCATCCATTGTCAAGAAAAGATCATTTATAGTCACTCATGCCTAGAAAAGCCTTATTACTCGGTTTAAATGCCTTTATAATCCCATTATTGAATTTATTTTGAATTGTTTTTACATTTTTTGATTAAAACATATTGTAATTGATTGTTTCCCTCGGGAAACATGGAGCGAAAGCCATCCATTGTCAAGAAAAGATCATTTATAGTCACTCATGCCTAGAAAAGCCTTATTACTTAGTTTAAATGCCTTTATAATCCCATTATTGAATTTATTTTGAATTGTTTTTACATTTTTTGGTTAAAACATATTGTAATTGATTGTTTGCCTCAGGAAATATGGAGCGAAAGCCATCCATTGTCAAGAAAAGATCATTTATAGTCAGTCATGCCTAGAAAAGCCTTATTACCCGGTTTAAATGCCTTTATAATCCCATTATTGAATTTATTTTGAATTGTTTTTACATTTTTTGATTAAAACATATTGTAATTGATTGTTTGCCTCGGGAAACATGGAGCGAAAGCCATCCATTGTCAAGAAAAGATCATTTATAGTCACTCATGCCTAGAAAAGCCTTATTACTCGGTTTAAATGCCTTTATAATCCCATTATTGAATTTATTTTGAATTGTTTTTACATTTTTTGATTAAAACAGATTGTAATTGATTGTTTGCCTCGGGAAACATGGAGCGAAAACCATCCATTGTCAAGAAAAGATCATTTATAGTCACTCATGCCTAAAAAAGCCTTATTACTCGGTTTAAATGCCTTTATAATCCCATTTCTGAATTTATTTTGAATTTTTTTTACATTTCTTGATTAAAACATATTGTAATTGATTGTTTACCTCGGGAAAGATGGAGCCAAAGCCATCCATTGTCAAGAAAAGATCATTTATAGTCACTCATGCCTAGAAAAGCCTTATTACTCGGTTTAAATGCCTTTATAATCCCATTATTGAATTTATTTTGAATTGTTTTTACATTTTTTGATTAAAACAGATTGTAATTGATTGTTTGCCTCGGGAAACATGGAGCGAAAGCCATCCATTGTCAAGAAAAGATCATTTATAGCCACTCATGCCTAGAAAAGCCTTATTACTCGGTTTAAATGCCTTTATAATCCCATTATTGAATTTATTTTGAATTGTTTTTACATTTTTTGATTAAAACAGATTGTAATTGATTGTTTGCCTCGGGAAACATGGAGCGAAAACCATCCATTGTCAAGAAAAGATCATTTATAGTCACTCATGCCTAGAAAAGCCTTATTACTCGGTTTAAAAGCCTTTATAATCCCATTATTGAATTTATTTTGAATTGTTTTTACATTTTTTGATTAAAATAGATTGTAATTGATTGTTTGCCTCGGGAAACATGGAGCGAAAGCCATCCATTGTCAAGAAAAGATCATTTATAGCCACTCATGCCTAGAAAAGCCTTATTACTCGGTTTAAATGCCTTTATAATCCCATTATTGAATTTATTTTGAATTGTTTTTACATTTTTTGATTAAAACAGATTGTAATTGATTGTTTGCCTCGAGAAACATGGAGCGAAAACCATCCATTGTCAAGAAAAGATCATTTATAGTCACTCATGCCTAGAAAAGCCTTATTACTCGGTTTAAAAGCCTTTATAATCCCATTATTGAATTTATTTTGAATTGTTTTTACATTTTTTGATTAAAACAGATAGTAATTGATTGTTTCCCTCGGGAAACAAGGAGCGAAAGCCATCCATTGTCAAGAAAAGATCATTTATAGTCACTCATGCCTAGAAAAGCCTTATTACTTAGTTTAAATGCCTTTATAATCCCATTATTGAATTTATTTTGAATTGTTTTTAGATTTTTTGATTAAAACAGATTGTAATTGATTGTTTGCCTCGGGAAATATGGAGCGAAAGCCATCCATTGTCAAGAAAAGATCATTTATAGTCACTCATGCCTAGAAAAGCCTTATTACTCGGTTTAAATGCCTTTATAATCCCATTATTGAATTTATTTTGAATTGTTTTTACATTTTTTGATTAAAACATATTGTAATTGATTGTTTGCCTCGGGAAACATGGAGCGAAAGCCATCCATTGTCAAGAAAAGATCATTTATAGTCACTCATGCCTAGAAAAGCCTTATTACTCGGTTTAAATGCCTTTATAATCCCATTATTGAATTTATTTTGAATTGTTTTTACATTTTTTGATTAAAACATATTGTAATTGATTGTTTCCCTCGGGAAACATGGAGCGAAAGCCATCCATTGTCAAGAAAAGATCATTTATAGTCACTCATGCCTAGAAAAGCCTTATTACTCGGTTTAAATGCCTTTATAATCCCATTATTGAATTTATTTTGAATTGTTTTTACATTTTTTGATTAAAACATATTGTAATTGATTGTTTCCCTCGGGAAACATGGAGCGAAAGCCATCCATTGTCAAGAAAAGATCATTTATAGTCACTCATGCCTAGAAAAGCCTTATTACTCGGTTTAAATGCCTTTATAATCCCATTATTGAATTTATTTTGAATTGTTTTTACATTTTTTGATTAAAACATATTGTAATTGATTGTTTGCCTCGGGAAAGATGGAGCCAAAGCCATCCATTGTCAAGAAAAGATCATTTATAGTCACTCATGCCTAGAAAAGCCTTATTACTCGGTTTAAATGCCTTTATAATCCCATTATTGAATTTATTTTGAATTTTTTTTACATTTTTTGATTAAAACAGATTGTAATTGTTTGTTTGCCTCGGGATACATGGAGCAAAACCCATCCATTGTCAAGAATAGATCATTTATAGTCACTTATGCCTAAAAAAGCCTTATTACTCGGTTTAAATGCCTTTATAATCCCATTTCTGAATTTATTTTGAATTTTTTTTACATTTTTTGATTAAAACATATTGTAATTGATTGTTTGCCTCGGGAAAGATGGAGCCAAAGCCATCCATTGTCAAGAAAAGATCATTTATAGTCACTCATGCCTAGAAAAGCCTTATTACTCGGTTTAAATGCCTTTATAATCCCATTATTGAATTTATTTTGAATTTTTTTTACATTTTTTGATTAAAACAGATTGTAATTGTTTGTTTGCCTCGAGAAACATGGAGCAAAACCCATCCATTGTCAAGAATAGATCATTTATAGTCACTTATGCCTAAAAAAGCCTTATTACTCGGTTTAAATGCCTTTATAATCCCATTTCTGAATTTATTTTGAATTTTTTTTACATTTTTTGATTAAAACATATTGTAATTGATTGTTTGCCACGGGAAAGATGGAGCCAAAGCCATCCATTGTCAAGAAAAGATCATTTATAGTCACTCATGCCTAGAAAAGCCTTATTACTCGGTTTAAATGCCTTTATAATCCCATTATTGAATTTATTTTGAATTGTTTTTACATTTTTTGATTAAAATAGATTGTAATTGATTGTTTGCCTCGGGAAACATGGAGCGAAAGCCATCCATTGTCAAGAAAAGATCATTTATAGCCACTCATGCCTAGAAAAGCCTTATTACTCGGTTTAAATGCCTTTATAATCCCATTTCTGAATTTATTTTGAATTGTTTTTACATTTTTTGATTAAAACAGATTGTAATTGATTGTTTGCCTCGAGAAACATGGAGCGAAAACCATCCATTGTCAAGAAAAGATCATTTATAGTCACTCATGCCTAGAAAAGCCTTATTACTCGGTTTAAAAGCCTTTATAATCCCATTATTGAATTTATTTTGAATTGTTTTTACATTTTTTGATTAAAACAGATAGTAATTGATTGTTTGCCTCGGGAAACAAGGAGCGAAAGCCATCCATTGTCAAGAAAAGATCATTTATAGTCACTCATGCCTAGAAAAGCCTTATTACTTAGTTTAAATGCCTTTATAATCCCATTATTGAATTTATTTTGAATTGTTTTTACATTTTTTGGTTAAAACATATTGTAATTGATTGTTTGCCTCAGGAAATATGGAGCGAAAGCCATCCATTGTCAAGAAAAGATCATTTATAGTCAGTCATGCCTAGAAAAGCCTTATTACCCGGTTTAAATGCCTTTATAATCCCATTATTGAATTTATTTTGAATTGTTTTTACATTTTTTGATTAAAACATATTGTAATTGATTGTTTGCCTCGGGAAACATGGAGCGAAAGCCATCCATTGTCAAGAAAAGATCATTTATAGTCACTCATGCCTAGAAAAGCCTTATTACTCGGTTTAAATGCCTTTATAATCCCATTATTGAATTTATTTTGAATTGTTTTTACATTTTTTGATTAAAACAGATTGTAATTGATTGTTTGCCTCGGGAAACATGGAGCGAAAACCATCCATTGTCAAGAAAAGATCATTTATAGTCACTCATGCCTAAAAAAGCCTTATTACTCGGTTTAAATGCCTTTATAATCCCATTTCTGAATTTATTTTGAATTTTTTTTACATTTCTTGATTAAAACATATTGTAATTGATTGTTTACCTCGGGAAAGATGGAGCCAAAGCCATCCATTGTCAAGAAAAGATCATTTATAGTCACTCATGCCTAGAAAAGCCTTATTACTCGGTTTAAATGCCTTTATAATCCCATTATTGAATTTATTTTGAATTGTTTTTACATTTTTTGATTAAAACAGATTGTAATTGATTGTTTGCCTCGGGAAACATGGAGCGAAAGCCATCCATTGTCAAGAAAAGATCATTTATAGCCACTCATGCCTAGAAAAGCCTTATTACTCGGTTTAAATGCCTTTATAATCCCATTATTGAATTTATTTTGAATTGTTTTTACATTTTTTGATTAAAACAGATTGTAATTGATTGTTTGCCTCGGGAAACATGGAGCGAAAACCATCCATTGTCAAGAAAAGATCATTTATAGTCACTCATGCCTAGAAAAGCCTTATTACTCGGTTTAAAAGCCTTTATAATCCCATTATTGAATTTATTTTGAATTGTTTTTACATTTTTTGATTAAAATAGATTGTAATTGATTGTTTGCCTCGGGAAACATGGAGCGAAAGCCATCCATTGTCAAGAAAAGATCATTTATAGCCACTCATGCCTAGAAAAGCCTTATTACTCGGTTTAAATGCCTTTATAATCCCATTATTGAATTTATTTTGAATTGTTTTTACATTTTTTGATTAAAACAGATTGTAATTGATTGTTTGCCTCGAGAAACATGGAGCGAAAACCATCCATTGTCAAGAAAAGATCATTTATAGTCACTCATGCCTAGAAAAGCCTTATTACTCGGTTTAAAAGCCTTTATAATCCCATTATTGAATTTATTTTGAATTGTTTTTACATTTTTTGATTAAAACAGATAGTAATTGATTGTTTCCCTCGGGAAACAAGGAGCGAAAGCCATCCATTGTCAAGAAAAGATCATTTATAGTCACTCATGCCTAGAAAAGCCTTATTACTTAGTTTAAATGCCTTTATAATCCCATTATTGAATTTATTTTGAATTGTTTTTAGATTTTTTGATTAAAACAGATTGTAATTGATTGTTTGCCTCGGGAAATATGGAGCGAAAGCCATCCATTGTCAAGAAAAGATCATTTATAGTCACTCATGCCTAGAAAAGCCTTATTACTCGGTTTAAATGCCTTTATAATCCCATTATTGAATTTATTTTGAATTGTTTTTACATTTTTTGATTAAAACATATTGTAATTGATTGTTTGCCTCGGGAAACATGGAGCGAAAGCCATCCATTGTCAAGAAAAGATCATTTATAGTCACTCATGCCTAGAAAAGCCTTATTACTCGGTTTAAATGCCTTTATAATCCCATTATTGAATTTATTTTGAATTGTTTTTACATTTTTTGATTAAAACATATTGTAATTGATTGTTTCCCTCGGGAAACATGGAGCGAAAGCCATCCATTGTCAAGAAAAGATCATTTATAGTCACTCATGCCTAGAAAAGCCTTATTACTCGGTTTAAATGCCTTTATAATCCCATTATTGAATTTATTTTGAATTGTTTTTACATTTTTTGATTAAAACATATTGTAATTGATTGTTTCCCTCGGGAAACATGGAGCGAAAGCCATCCATTGTCAAGAAAAGATCATTTATAGTCACTCATGCCTAGAAAAGCCTTATTACTCGGTTTAAATGCCTTTATAATCCCATTATTGAATTTATTTTGAATTGTTTTTACATTTTTTGATTAAAACAGATTGTAATTGATTGTTTGCCTCGGGAAACATGGAGCGAAAACCATCCATTGTCAAGAAAAGATCATTTATAGTCACTCATGCCTAAAAAAGCCTTATTACTCGGTTTAAATGCCTTTATAATCCCATTTCTGAATTTATTTTGAATTTTTTTTACATTTCTTGATTAAAACATATTGTAATTGATTGTTTACCTCGGGAAAGATGGAGCCAAAGCCATCCATTGTCAAGAAAAGATCATTTATAGTCACTCATGCCTAGAAAAGCCTTATTACTCGGTTTAAATGCCTTTATAATCCCATTATTGAATTTATTTTGAATTGTTTTTACATTTTTTGATTAAAACAGATTGTAATTGATTGTTTGCCTCGGGAAACATGGAGCGAAAGCCATCCATTGTCAAGAAAAGATCATTTATAGCCACTCATGCCTAGAAAAGCCTTATTACTCGGTTTAAATGCCTTTATAATCCCATTATTGAATTTATTTTGAATTGTTTTTACATTTTTTGATTAAAACAGATTGTAATTGATTGTTTGCCTCGGGAAACATGGAGCGAAAACCATCCATTGTCAAGAAAAGATCATTTATAGTCACTCATGCCTAGAAAAGCCTTATTACTCGGTTTAAAAGCCTTTATAATCCCATTATTGAATTTATTTTGAATTGTTTTTACATTTTTTGATTAAAATAGATTGTAATTGATTGTTTGCCTCGGGAAACATGGAGCGAAAGCCATCCATTGTCAAGAAAAGATCATTTATAGCCACTCATGCCTAGAAAAGCCTTATTACTCGGTTTAAATGCCTTTATAATCCCATTATTGAATTTATTTTGAATTGTTTTTACATTTTTTGATTAAAACAGATTGTAATTGATTGTTTGCCTCGAGAAACATGGAGCGAAAACCATCCATTGTCAAGAAAAGATCATTTATAGTCACTCATGCCTAGAAAAGCCTTATTACTCGGTTTAAAAGCCTTTATAATCCCATTATTGAATTTATTTTGAATTGTTTTTACATTTTTTGATTAAAACAGATAGTAATTGATTGTTTCCCTCGGGAAACAAGGAGCGAAAGCCATCCATTGTCAAGAAAAGATCATTTATAGTCACTCATGCCTAGAAAAGCCTTATTACTTAGTTTAAATGCCTTTATAATCCCATTATTGAATTTATTTTGAATTGTTTTTAGATTTTTTGATTAAAACAGATTGTAATTGATTGTTTGCCTCGGGAAATATGGAGCGAAAGCCATCCATTGTCAAGAAAAGATCATTTATAGTCACTCATGCCTAGAAAAGCCTTATTACTCGGTTTAAATGCCTTTATAATCCCATTATTGAATTTATTTTGAATTGTTTTTACATTTTTTGATTAAAACATATTGTAATTGATTGTTTGCCTCGGGAAACATGGAGCGAAAGCCATCCATTGTCAAGAAAAGATCATTTATAGTCACTCATGCCTAGAAAAGCCTTATTACTCGGTTTAAATGCCTTTATAATCCCATTATTGAATTTATTTTGAATTGTTTTTACATTTTTTGATTAAAACATATTGTAATTGATTGTTTCCCTCGGGAAACATGGAGTGAAAGCCATCCATTGTCAAGAAAAGATCATTTATAGTCACTCATGCCTAGAAAAGCCTTATTACTCGGTTTAAATGCCTTTATAATCCCATTATTGAATTTATTTTGAATTGTTTTTACATTTTTTGATTAAAACAGATTGTAATTGATTGTTTGCCTCGGGAAACATGGAGCGAAAACCATCCATTGTCAAGAAAAGATCATTTATAGTCACTCATGCCTAAAAAAGCCTTATTACTCGGTTTAAATGCCTTTATAATCCCATTTCTGAATTTATTTTGAATTTTTTTTACATTTCTTGATTAAAACATATTGTAATTGATTGTTTACCTCGGGAAAGATGGAGCCAAAGCCATCCATTGTCAAGAAAAGATCATTTATAGTCACTCATGCCTAGAAAAGCCTTATTACTCGGTTTAAATGCCTTTATAATCCCATTATTGAATTTATTTTGAATTGTTTTTACATTTTTTGATTAAAACAGATTGTAATTGATTGTTTGCCTCGGGAAACATGGAGCGAAAGCCATCCATTGTCAAGAAAAGATCATTTATAGCCACTCATGCCTAGAAAAGCCTTATTACTCGGTTTAAATGCCTTTATAATCCCATTATTGAATTTATTTTGAATTGTTTTTACATTTTTTGATTAAAACAGATTGTAATTGATTGTTTGCCTCGGGAAACATGGAGCGAAAACCATCCATTGTCAAGAAAAGATCATTTATAGTCACTCATGCCTAGAAAAGCCTTATTACTCGGTTTAAAAGCCTTTATAATCCCATTATTGAATTTATTTTGAATTGTTTTTACATTTTTTGATTAAAATAGATTGTAATTGATTGTTTGCCTCGGGAAACATGGAGCGAAAGCCATCCATTGTCAAGAAAAGATCATTTATAGCCACTCATGCCTAGAAAAGCCTTATTACTCGGTTTAAATGCCTTTATAATCCCATTATTGAATTTATTTTGAATTGTTTTTACATTTTTTGATTAAAACAGATTGTAATTGATTGTTTGCCTCGAGAAACATGGAGCGAAAACCATCCATTGTCAAGAAAAGATCATTTATAGTCACTCATGCCTAGAAAAGCCTTATTACTCGGTTTAAAAGCCTTTATAATCCCATTATTGAATTTATTTTGAATTGTTTTTACATTTTTTGATTAAAACAGATAGTAATTGATTGTTTCCCTCGGGAAACAAGGAGCGAAAGCCATCCATTGTCAAGAAAAGATCATTTATAGTCACTCATGCCTAGAAAAGCCTTATTACTTAGTTTAAATGCCTTTATAATCCCATTATTGAATTTATTTTGAATTGTTTTTAGATTTTTTGATTAAAACAGATTGTAATTGATTGTTTGCCTCGGGAAATATGGAGCGAAAGCCATCCATTGTCAAGAAAAGATCATTTATAGTCACTCATGCCTAGAAAAGCCTTATTACTCGGTTTAAATGCCTTTATAATCCCATTATTGAATTTATTTTGAATTGTTTTTACATTTTTTGATTAAAACATATTGTAATTGATTGTTTGCCTCGGGAAACATGGAGCGAAAGCCATCCATTGTCAAGAAAAGATCATTTATAGTCACTCATGCCTAGAAAAGCCTTATTACTCGGTTTAAATGCCTTTATAATCCCATTATTGAATTTATTTTGAATTGTTTTTACATTTTTTGATTAAAACATATTGTAATTGATTGTTTCCCTCGGGAAACATGGAGCGAAAGCCATCCATTGTCAAGAAAAGATCATTTATAGTCACTCATGCCTAGAAAAGCCTTATTACTCGGTTTAAATGCCTTTATAATCCCATTATTGAATTTATTTTGAATTGTTTTTACATTTTTTGATTAAAACAGATTGTAATTGATTGTTTGCCTCGGGAAACATGGAGCGAAAACCATCCATTGTCAAGAAAAGATCATTTATAGTCACTCATGCCTAAAAAAGCCTTATTACTCGGTTTAAATGCCTTTATAATCCCATTTCTGAATTTATTTTGAATTTTTTTTACATTTCTTGATTAAAACATATTGTAATTGATTGTTTACCTCGGGAAAGATGGAGCCAAAGCCATCCATTGTCAAGAAAAGATCATTTATAGTCACTCATGCCTAGAAAAGCCTTATTACTCGGTTTAAATGCCTTTATAATCCCATTATTGAATTTATTTTGAATTGTTTTTACATTTTTTGATTAAAACAGATTGTAATTGATTGTTTGCCTCGGGAAACATGGAGCGAAAGCCATCCATTGTCAAGAAAAGATCATTTATAGCCACTCATGCCTAGAAAAGCCTTATTACTCGGTTTAAATGCCTTTATAATCCCATTATTGAATTTATTTTGAATTGTTTTTACATTTTTTGATTAAAACAGATTGTAATTGATTGTTTGCCTCGGGAAACATGGAGCGAAAACCATCCATTGTCAAGAAAAGATCATTTATAGTCACTCATGCCTAGAAAAGCCTTATTACTCGGTTTAAAAGCCTTTATAATCCCATTATTGAATTTATTTTGAATTGTTTTTACATTTTTTGATTAAAATAGATTGTAATTGATTGTTTGCCTCGGGAAACATGGAGCGAAAGCCATCCATTGTCAAGAAAAGATCATTTATAGCCACTCATGCCTAGAAAAGCCTTATTACTCGGTTTAAATGCCTTTATAATCCCATTATTGAATTTATTTTGAATTGTTTTTACATTTTTTGATTAAAACAGATTGTAATTGATTGTTTGCCTCGAGAAACATGGAGCGAAAACCATCCATTGTCAAGAAAAGATCATTTATAGTCACTCATGCCTAGAAAAGCCTTATTACTCGGTTTAAAAGCCTTTATAATCCCATTATTGAATTTATTTTGAATTGTTTTTACATTTTTTGATTAAAACAGATAGTAATTGATTGTTTCCCTCGGGAAACAAGGAGCGAAAGCCATCCATTGTCAAGAAAAGATCATTTATAGTCACTCATGCCTAGAAAAGCCTTATTACTTAGTTTAAATGCCTTTATAATCCCATTATTGAATTTATTTTGAATTGTTTTTAGATTTTTTGATTAAAACAGATTGTAATTGATTGTTTGCCTCGGGAAATATGGAGCGAAAGCCATCCATTGTCAAGAAAAGATCATTTATAGTCACTCATGCCTAGAAAAGCCTTATTACTCGGTTTAAATGCCTTTATAATCCCATTATTGAATTTATTTTGAATTGTTTTTACATTTTTTGATTAAAACATATTGTAATTGATTGTTTGCCTCGGGAAACATGGAGCGAAAGCCATCCATTGTCAAGAAAAGATCATTTATAGTCACTCATGCCTAGAAAAGCCTTATTACTCGGTTTAAATGCCTTTATAATCCCATTATTGAATTTATTTTGAATTGTTTTTACATTTTTTGATTAAAACATATTGTAATTGATTGTTTCCCTCGGGAAACATGGAGCGAAAGCCATCCATTGTCAAGAAAAGATCATTTATAGTCACTCATGCCTAGAAAAGCCTTATTACTCGGTTTAAATGCCTTTATAATCCCATTATTGAATTTATTTTGAATTGTTTTTACATTTTTTGATTAAAACATATTGTAATTGATTGTTTCCCTCGGGAAACATGGAGCGAAAGCCATCCATTGTCAAGAAAAGATCATTTATAGTCACTCATGCCTAGAAAAGCCTTATTACTTAGTTTAAATGCCTTTATAATCCCATTATTGAATTTATTTTGAATTGTTTTTACATTTTTTGGTTAAAACATATTGTAATTGATTGTTTGCCTCAGGAAATATGGAGCGAAAGCCATCCATTGTCAAGAAAAGATCATTTATAGTCAGTCATGCCTAGAAAAGCCTTATTACCCGGTTTAAATGCCTTTATAATCCCATTATTGAATTTATTTTGAATTGTTTTTACATTTTTTGATTAAAACATATTGTAATTGATTGTTTGCCTCGGGAAACATGGAGCGAAAGCCATCCATTGTCAAGAAAAGATCATTTATAGTCACTCATGCCTAGAAAAGCCTTATTACTCGGTTTAAATGCCTTTATAATCCCATTATTGAATTTATTTTGAATTGTTTTTACATTTTTTGATTAAAACAGATTGTAATTGATTGTTTGCCTCGGGAAACATGGAGCGAAAACCATCCATTGTCAAGAAAAGATCATTTATAGTCACTCATGCCTAAAAAAGCCTTATTACTCGGTTTAAATACCTTTATAATCCCATTTCTGAATTTATTTTGAATTTTTTTTACATTTTTTGATTAAAACATATTGTAATTGATTGTTTACCTCGGGAAAGATGGAGCCAAAGCCATCCATTGTCAAGAAAAGATCATTTATAGTCACTCATGCCTAGAAAAGCCTTATTACTCGGTTTAAATGCCTTTATAATCCCATTATTGAATTTATTTTGAATTGTTTTTACATTTTTTGATTAAAACAGATTGTAATTGATTGTTTGCCTCGGGAAACATGGAGCGAAAGCCATCCATTGTCAAGAAAAGATCATTTATAGCCACTCATGCCTAGAAAAGCCTTATTACTCGGTTTAAATGCCTTTATAATCCCATTATTGAATTTATTTTGAATTGTTTTTACATTTTTTGATTAAAACAGATTGTAATTGATTGTTTGCCTCGGGAAACATGGAGCGAAAACCATCCATTGTCAAGAAAAGATCATTTATAGTCACTCATGCCTAGAAAAGCCTTATTACTCGGTTTAAAAGCCTTTATAATCCCATTATTGAATTTATTTTTAATTGTTTTTACATTTTTTGATTAAAACAGATAGTAATTGATTGTTTGCCTCGGGAAACAAGGAGCGAAAGCCATCCATTGTCAAGAAAAGATCATTTATAGTCACTCATGCCTAGAAAAGCCTTATTACTTAGTTTAAATGCCTTTATAATCCCATTATTGAATTTATTTTGAATTGTTTTTAGATTTTTTGATTAAAACAGATTGTAATTGATTGTTTGCCTCGGGAAATATGGAGCGAAAGCCATCCATTGTCAAGAAAAGATCATTTATAGTCACTCATGCCTAGAAAAGCCTTATTACTCGGTTTAAATGCCTTTATAATCCCATTATTGAATTTATTTTGAATTGTTTTTACATTTTTTGATTAAAACATATTGTAATTGATTGTTTCCCTCGGGAAACATGGAGCGAAAGCCATCCATTGTCAAGAAAAGATCATTTATAGTCACTCATGCCTAGAAAAGCCTTATTACTTAGTTTAAATGCCTTTATAATCCCATTATTGAATTTATTTTGAATTGTTTTTACATTTTTTGGTTAAAACATATTGTAATTGATTGTTTGCCTCAGGAAATATGGAGCGAAAGCCATCCATTGTCAAGAAAAGATCATTTATAGTCAGTCATGCCTAGAAAAGCCTTATTACCCGGTTTAAATGCCTTTATAATCCCATTATTGAATTTATTTTGAATTGTTTTTACATTTTTTGATTAAAACATATTGTAATTGATTGTTTGCCTCGGGAAACATGGAGCGAAAGCCATCCATTGTCAAGAAAAGATCATTTATAGTCACTCATGCCTAGAAAAGCCTTATTACTCGGTTTAAATGCCTTTATAATCCCATTATTGAAGTTATTTTGAATTGTTTTTATATTTTTTTATTACAACAGATTGTAATTGAGATTTTCCCTTGGGAAACATGGAGCGAAAGCCATCCATCGTCAAGAAAAGTTAATTTATAGTCACTCATGCCTAGAAAAGCCTTAATACTCGCTTTAAATGCTTTTATAATCCCATAATTGAATTTAATTTGAATCTTTTTACATTTTTTGATTAAAACAGATTTTAATTGATTGTTTGCCTCGGGAAACGTGGAGTGAAAGCCAACCATTGTCAAGAAAAGATCATTTATAGTCACTCATGCCTAGAAAAGCCTTATTACTCGGTTTAAATGCCTTTATAATCCCATTATCAAATTTATGTTGAATTTTTTTTACATTTTTTGATTAAAACAGATTGTAATTGATTGTTTGCCTCGGGAAACTTGGAGCAAAAGCCATCCATTGTCAAGAAAAGATCATTTATAGTCACTCATGCCTAGAAAAGCCTTATTACTCGGTTCAAATTCCTTTATAATCCCATTATTGAATTTATTTTGAATTGTTTTTACATTTTTTGATTAAAACAGATTGTAATTGATTGTTTGCCTCAGGAAACATGGAGCGAAAGCCATCCATAGTCAAGAAAAGTTCATTTATAGTCACTTATGCCTAGCAAAGCCTTATTACTCGGTTTAAATGCCTTTATAATCCCATTATTGAATTTATTTTGAATTTTTTTTACATTTTTTGATTAAAACATATTGTAATTGATTGTTTGCCTCGGGAAACTTCGAGCGAAAGCCAGCCATTGTAAAGAAAAGTTCATTTATAGTCACTTATGCCTAGCAAAGCCTTATTACTCGGTTTAAATGGCTTTATAATCCCATTATTGAATTTATTTTGAATTCTTTTTACATTTTTTCATTAAAACAAATTCTAATTGATTGTTTGCCTCGGGAAACTTGGAGCGAAAGCCCTCCATTGTCAAGAAAAGATCATTTATAGTCACTCACGCTGAGAAAAGCCTTATTACTCGGTTTAAATGCTTTTATAATCCCATTATTGAATTTATTTTGAATTGTTTTTACATTTTTTGATTAAAACAGATTGTAATTCATTGTTTGCCTCAGGAAACATGGAGCAAAAGCCATCCATTGTCAAGAAAAGTTCATTTATAGTCACTCATGCCTAGAAAAGCCTTATTACTCGGTTTAAATGCCTTTATAATCCCATTATTGAAGTTATTTTGAATTGTTTTTATATTTTTTGATTACAACAGATTGTAATTGAGATTTTCCCTTGGGAAACATGGAGCGAAAGCCATCCATCGTCAAGAAAAGTTAATTTATAGTCACTCATGCCTAGAAAAGCCTTAATACTCGCTTTAAATGCTTTTATAATCCCATAATTGAATTTAATTTGAATCTTTTTACATTTTTTGATTAAAACAGATTTTAATTGATTGTTTGCCTCGGGAAACGTGGAGTGAAAGCCAACCATTGTCAAGAAAAGATCATTTATAGTCACTCATGCCTAGAAAAGCCTTATTACTCGGTTTAAATGCCTTTATAATCCCATTATCAAATTTATTTTGAATTTTTTTTACATTTTTTGATTAAAACAGATTGTAATTGATTGTTTGCCTCGGGAAACTTGGAGCAAAAGCCATCCATTGTCAAGAAAAGATCATTTATAGTCACTCATGCCTAGAAAAGCCTTATTACTCGGTTCAAATTCCTTTATAATCCCATTATTGAATTTATTTTGAATTGTTTTTACATTTTTTGATTAAAACAGATTGTAATTGATTGTTTGCCTCGGGAAACTTGAAGCGAAAGCCCTCCATTGTCAAGAAAAGATCATTTATAGTCACTCATGCTGAGAAAAGCCTTATTACTCGGTTTAAATGCTTTTATAATCCCATTATTGAAGTTATTTTGAATTTTTTTTATATTTTTTGATTAAAACAGATTGTAATTGATTGTTTCCCTTGGGAAACATGGAGCGAAAGCTATCCATCGTCAAGAAAAGTTCATTTATAGTCACTCATGCCTAGAAAAGCCTTAATACTCGCTTTAAATGCTTTTATAATCCCATAATTGAATTTAATTTGAATCTTTTTACATTTTTTGATTAAAACAGATTCTAATTGATTGTTTGCCTCGGGAAACGTGGAGTGAAAGCCATCCATTGTCAAGAAAAGATCATTTATAGTCACTCATGCCTAGAAAAGCCTTATTACTTAGTTTAAATGCCTTTATAATCCCATTATTGAATTTATTTTGAATTGTTTTTACATTTTTTGATTAAAACATATTGTAATTGATTGTTTGCCTCGGGAAATATGGAGCGAAAGCCATCCATTGTCAAGAAAAGATCATTTATAGTCACTCATGCCTAGAAAAGCCTTATTACTCGGTTTAAATGCCTTTATAATCCCATTATTGAATTTATTTTGAATTGTGTTTACATTTTTTGATTAAAACAGATTGTAATTGATTGTTTGCCTCGGGAAACATGGAGCAAAAGCCATCCATTGTCAAGAAAAGATCATTTATAGTCACTCATACCTAGAAAAGCCTTATTACTCGGTTTAAATGCCTTTATAATCCCATTATTGAATTTATTTTGAATTGTTTTAAAATTTTTTGATTAAAACAAATTGTAATTGATTGTTTGCCTCGGGAAACATGGAGCGAAAGCCATCCATTGTCAAGAAAAGATCATTTATAGCCACTCATGCCTAGAAAAGCCTTATTACTCGGTTTAAATGCCTTTATAATCCCATTATTGAATTTATTTTGAATTGTTTTTACATTTTTTGATTAAAACATATTGTAATTGATTGTTTGCCTCGGGAAACATGGAGCGAAAACCATCCATTGTCAAGAAAAGATCATTTATAGTCACTCATGCCTAGAAAAGCCTTATTACTCGGTTTAAATGCCTTTATAATCCCATTATTGAATTTATTTTGAATTTTTTTTACATTTTTTGATTAAAACAGATTGTAATTGATTGTTTACCTTGGGAAACATGGAGCGAAAGCCATCCATAGTCAAGAAAAGTTCATTTATAGTTACTTATGCCTAGCAAAGCCTTATTACTCGGTTTAAATGCCTTTATAATCCCATTATTGAATTTATTTTGAATTTTTTTTACATTTTTTGATTAAAACATATTGTAATTGATTGTTTGCCTCGGGAAACTTCGAGCGAAAGCCACCCATTGTAAAGAAAAGTTCATTTATAGTCACTTATGCCTAGCAAAGCCTTATTACTCGGTTTAAATGGCTTTATAATCTCATTATTGAATTTATTTTGAAATCTTTTTACATTTTTTCATTAAAACAAATTCTAATTGATTGTTTGCCTCGGGAAACTTGGAGCGAAAGCCCTCCATTGTCAAGAAAAGATCATTTATAGTCACTCACGCTGAGAAAAGCCTTATTACTCGGTTTAAATGCTTTTATAATCCCATTATTGAATTTATTTTGAATTGTTTTTACATTTTTTGATTAAAACAGATTGTAATTGATTGTTTGCCTCAGGAAACATGGAGCAAAAGCCATCCATTGTCAAGAAAAGTTCATTTATAGTCACTCATGCCTAGAAAAGCCTTATTACTCGGTTTAAATGCCTTTATAATCCCATTATTGAAGTTATTTTGAATTGTTTTTATATTTTTTGATTACAACAGATTGTAATTGAGATTTTCCCTTGGGAAACATGGAGCGAAAGCCATCCATCGTCAAGAAAAGTTAATTTATAGTCACTCATGCCTAGAAAAGCCTTAATACTCGCTTTAAATGCTTTTATAATCCCATAATTGAATTTAATTTGAATCTTTTTACATTTTTTGATTAAAACAGATTTTAATTGATTGTTTGCCTCGGGAAACGTGGAGTGAAAGCCAACCATTGTCAAGAAAAGATCATTTATAGTCACTCATGCCTAGAAAAGCCTTATTACTCGGTTTAAATGCCTTTATAATCCCATTATCAAATTTATTTTGAATTTTTTTTACATTTTTTGATTAAAACAGATTGTAATTGATTGTTTGCCTCGGGAAACTTGGAGCAAAAGCCATCCATTGTCAAGAAAAGATCATTTATAGTCACTCATGCCTAGAAAAGCCTTATTACTCGGTTCAAATTCCTTTATAATCCCATTATTGAATTTATTTTGAATTGTTTTTACATTTTTTGATTAAAACAGATTGTAATTGATTGTTTGCCTCAGGAAACATGGAGCGAAAGCCATCCATAGTCAAGAAAAGTTCATTTATAGTCACTTATGCCTAGCAAAGCCTTATTACTCGGTTTAAATGCCTTTATAATCCCATTATTGAATTTATTTTGAATTTTTTTTACATTTTTTGATTAAAACATATTGTAATTGATTGTTTGCCTCGGGAAACTTCGAGCGAAAGCCAGCCATTGTAAAGAAAAGTTCATTTATAGTCACTTATGCCTAGCAAAGCCTTATTACTCGGTTTAAATGGCTTTATAATCCCATTATTGAATTTATTTTGAATTCTTTTTACATTTTTTCATTAAAACAAATTCTAATTGATTGTTTGCCTCGGGAAACTTGGAGCGAAAGCCCTCCATTGTCAAGAAAAGATCATTTATAGTCACTCACGCTGAGAAAAGCCTTATTACTCGGTTTAAATGCTTTTATAATCCCATTATTGAATTTATTTTGAATTGTTTTTACATTTTTTGATTAAAACAGATTGTAATTCATTGTTTGCCTCAGGAAACATGGAGCAAAAGCCATCCATTGTCAAGAAAAGTTCATTTATAGTCACTCATGCCTAGAAAAGCCTTATTACTCGGTTTAAATGCCTTTATAATCCCATTATTGAAGTTATTTTGAATTGTTTTTATATTTTTTGATTACAACATATTGTAATTGATTGTTTCCCTTGGGAAACATGGAGCGAAAGCCCTCCATCGTCAAGAAAAGTTAATTTATAGTCACTCATGCCTAGAAAAGCCTTAATACTCGCTTTAAATGCTTTTATAATCCCATAATTGAATTTAATTTGAATCTTTTTACATTTTTTGATTAAAACCGATTTTAATTGATTGTTTGCCTCAGGAAACGTGGAGTGAAAGCCAACCATTGTCAAGAAAAGATCATTTATAGTCACTCATGCCTAGAAAAGCCTTATTACTCGGTTTAAATGCCTTTATAATCCCATTATCAAATTTATTTTGAATTTTTTTTACATTTTTTGATTAAAACAGATTGTAATTGATTGTTTACCTCGGGAAACATGGAGCGAAAACCATCCATTGTCAAGAAAAGATCATTTATAGCCACTCATGCCTAGAAAAGCCTTATTACTCGGTTTAAATGCCTTTATAATCCCATTATTGAATTTATTTTGAATTCTTTTTACATTTTTTGATTAAAACAGATTCTAATTGATTGTTTGCCTCGGGAAACTTGAAGCGAAAGCCCTCCATTGTCAAGAAAAGATCATTTATAGTCACTCATGCTGAGAAAAGCCTTATTACTCGGTTTAAATGCTTTTATAATCCCATTATTGAATTTATTTTGAATTGTTTTTACATTTTTTGATTAAAACAGATTGTAATTGATTGTTTGCCTCGGGAAACTTGAAGCGAAAGCCCTCCATTGTCAAGAAAAGATCATTTATAGTCACTCATGCTGAGAAAAGCCTTATTACTCGGTTTAAATGCTTTTATAATCCCATTATTGAAGTTATTTTGAATTTTTTTTATATTTTTTGATTAAAACAGATTGTAATTGATTGTTTCCCTTGGGAAACATGGAGCGAAAGCTATCCATCGTCAAGAAAAGTTCATTTATAGTCACTCATGCCTAGAAAAGCCTTAATACTCGCTTTAAATGCTTTTATAATCCCATAATTGAATTTAATTTGAATCTTTTTATATTTTTTGATTAAAACAGATTCTAATTGATTGTTTGCCTCGGGAAACGTGGAGTGAAAGCCATCCATTGTCAAGAAAAGATCATTTATAGTCACTCATGCCTAGAAAAGCCTTATTACTCGGTTTAAATGCCTTTATAATCCCATTATCAAATTTATTTTGAATTTTTTTACATTTTTTGATTAAAACAGATTGTAATTGATTGTTTGCCTCGGGAAACTTGGAGCTAAAGCCATCCATTGTCAAGCAAAGATCATTTATAGTCACTCATGCCTAGAAAAGCCTTATTACTCGGTTCAAATTCCTTTATAATCCCATTATTGAATTTATTTTGAATTGTTTTTACATTTTTTGATTAAAACAGATTGTAATTGATTGTTTGCCTCGGGAAACATGGAGCGAAAGCCATCCATTGTCAAGAAAAGATCATTTATAGTCACTCATGCCTAGAAAAGCCTTATTACTTAGTTTAAATGCCTTTATAATCCCATTATTGAATTTATTTTGAATTGTTTTTACATTTTTTGATTAAAACATATTGTAATTGATTGTTTGCCTCGGGAAATATGGAGCGAAAGCCATCCATTGTCAAGAAAAGATCATTTATAGTCACTCATGCCTAGAAAAGCCTTATTACTCGGTTTAAATGCCTTTATAATCCCATTATTGAATTTATTTTGAATTGTGTTTACATTTTTTGATTAAAACATATTGTAATTGATTGTTTGCCTCGGGAAACATGGAGCAAAAGCCATCCATTGTCAAGAAAAGATCATTTATAGTCACTCATGCCTAGAAAAGCCTTATTACTCGGATTAAATGCCTTTATAATCCCATTATTGAATTTATTTTGAATTGTTTTAAAATTTTTTGATTAAAACAAATTGTAATTGATTGTTTGCCTCGGGAAACATGGAGCAAAACCCATCCGTTGTCAAGAATAGATCATTTATAGTCACTTATGCCTAGAAAAGCCTTATTACTCGGTTTAAATGCCTTTATAATCCCATTATCAAATTTATTTTGAATTTTTTTTACATTTTTTGATTAAAACAGATTGTAATTGATTGTTTGCCTCGGGAAACTTGGAGCTAAAGCCATCCATTGTCAAGAAAAGATCATTTATAGTCACTCATGGCTAGAAAAGCCTTATTAGTCGGTTTAAATACTTTTATAATCCCATTATTGAATTTATTTTGAATTGTTTTTACATTTTCTGATTAAAACAGATTGTAATTGATTGTTTGCCTCGGGAAACATGGAGCGAAAGCCATCCATTGTCAAGAAAAGATCATTTATAGTCACTCATGCCTAGAAAAGCCTTATTACTCGGTTTAAATGCCTTTATAATCCCATTATTGAATTTATTTTGAATTGTTTTTACATTTTTTGATTAAAACAGATTCTAATTGATTGTTTGCCTCGGGAAACGTGGAGTGAAAGCCATCCATTGTCAAGAAAAGATCATTTATAGTCACTCATGCCTAAAAAAGCCTTATTACTCGGTTTAAATGCCTTTATAATCCCATTATCAAATTTATTTTGAAATTTTTTTACATTTTTTGATTAAAACAGATTGTAATTGTTTGTTTCCCGCGGGAAACTTGGAGCTAAAGCCATCCATTGTCAAGAAAAGATCATTTATAGTCATTCATGCCTAGAAAAGCCTTATTAGTCGGTTTAAATGCTTTTATAATCCCATTATTGAATTTATTTTGAATTGTTTTTACATTTTCTGATTAAAACAGATTGTAATTGATTGTTTGCCTCGGGAAACATGGAGCGAAAGCCATCCATTGTAAAGAAAAGATCATTTATAGTCACTCATGCCTAGAAAAGCCTTATTACTCGGTTTAAATGCCTTTATAATCCCATTATTGAATTTATTTTGAATTCTTTTTACATTTTTTGATTAAAACAGATTGTAATTGTTTGTTTGCCTCGGGAAACATGGAGCAAAACCCATCCATTGTCAAGAATAGATCATTTATAGTCACTTATGCCTAAAAAAGCCTTATTACTCGGTTTAAATGCCTTTATAATCCCATTCTGAATTTATTTTGAATTTTTTTTACATTTTTTTATTAAAACATATTGTAATTTATTGTTTGCCTCGGGAAATATGGAGCGAAAGCCATCCATTGTCAAGAAAAGATCATTTATAGTCACTCATGCCTAGAAAAGCCTTATTACTCGGTTTAAATGCCTTTATAATCCCATTATTGAATTTTTTTTGAATTGTTTTTTTATTTTTTGATTAAAACAGATTGTAATTGATTGTTTGCCTCGGGAAACATGGAGCGAAAGCCATCCATTGTCAAGAAAAGATCATTTATAGTCACTCATGCCTAGAAAAGCCTTATTACTCGGTTTAAATGCCTTTATAATCCCATTATTGAATTTATTTTGAATTGTTTTTACATTTTTTGATTAAAATATATTGTAATTTATTGTTTCCCTCGGGAAACATGGAGCGAAAGCCATCCATTGTCAAGAAAAGATCATTTATAGTCACTCATGCCTAGAAAAGCCTTATTACTTAGTTTAAATGCCTTTATAATCCCATTATTGAATTTATTTTGAATTGTTTTTACATTTTTTGGTTAAAACATATTGTAATTGATTGTTTGCCTCGGGAAATATGGAGCGAAAGCCATCCATTGTCAAGAAAAGATCATTTATAGTCACTCATGCCTAGAAAAGCCTTATTACCCGGTTTAAATGCCTTTATAATCCCATTATTGAATTTATTTTGAATTGTTTTTACATTTTCTGATTAAAACAGATTGTAATTGATTGTTTGCCTCGGGAAACATGGAGCGAAAGCCATCCATTGTCAAGAAAAGATCATTTATAGTCACTCATGCCTAGAAAAGCCTTATTACTCGGTTTAAAAGCCTTTATAATCCCATTATTGAATTTATTTTGAATTGTTTTTACATTTTTTGATTAAAACAGATAGTAATTGATTGTTTGCCTCGGGAAACAAGGAGCGAAAGCCATCCATTGTCAAGAAAAGATCATTTATAGTCACTCATGCCTAGAAAAGCCTTATTACTTAGTTTAAATGCCTTTATGATCCCATTATTGAATTTATTTTGAATTGTTTTTAGATTTTTTGATTAAAACAGATTGTAATTGATTGTTTGCCTCGGGAAATATGGAGCGAAAGCCATCCATTGTCAAGAAAAGATCATTTATAGTCACTCATGCCTAGAAAAGCCTTATTACTCGGTTTAAATGCATTTATAATCCCATTATTGAATTTATTTTGAATTGTTTTTATATTTTTTGATTAAAACATATTGTAATTGATTGTTTCCCTCGGGAAACATGGAGCGAAAGCCATCCATTGTCAAGAAAAGATCATTTATAGTCACTCATGCCTAGAAAAGCCTTATTACTTAGTTTAAATGCCTTTATAATCCCATTATTGAATTTATTTTGAATTGTTTTTACATTTTTTGGTTAAAACATATTGTAATTGATTGTTTGCCTCAGGAAATATGGAGCGAAAGCCATCCATTGTCAAGAAAAGATCATTTATAGTCACTCATGCCTAGAAAAGCCTTATTACCCGGTTTAAATGCCTTTATAATCCCATTATTGAATTTATTTTGAATTGTTTTTACATTTTTTGATTAAAACATATTGTAATTGATTGTTTGCCTCGGGAAACATGGAGCGAAAGCCATCCATTGTCAAGAAAAGATCATTTATAGTCACTCATGCCTAGAAAAGCCTTATTACTCGGTTTAAATGCCTTTATAATCCCATTATTGAATTTTTTTTGAATTGTTTTTTTATTTTTTGATTAAAACAGATTGTAATTGATTGTTTGCCTCGGGAAACATGGAGCGAAAGCCATCCATTGTCAAGAAAAGATCATTTATAGTCACTCATGCCTAGAAAAGCCTTATTACTCGGTTTAAATGCCTTTATAATCCCATTATTGAATTTATTTTGAATTGTTTTTACATTTTTTGATTAAAATATATTGTAATTTATTGTTTCCCTCGGGAAACATGGAGCGAAAGCCATCCATTGTCAAGAAAAGATCATTTATAGTCACTCATGCCTAGAAAAGCCTTATTACTTAGTTTAAATGCCTTTATAATCCCATTATTGAATTTATTTTGAATTGTTTTTACATTTTTTGGTTAAAACATATTGTAATTGATTGTTTGCCTCGGGAAATATGGAGCGAAAGCCATCCATTGTCAAGAAAAGATCATTTATAGTCACTCATGCCTAGAAAAGCCTTATTACTCGGTTTAAATGCCTTTATAATCCCATTATTGAATTTTTTTTGAATTGTTTTTTTATTTTTTGATTAAAACAGATTGTAATTGATTGTTTGCCTCGGGAAACATGGAGCGAAAGCCATCCATTGTCAAGAAAAGATCATTTATAGTCACTCATGCCTAGAAAAGCCTTATTACTCGGTTTAAATGCCTTTATAATCCCATTATTGAATTTATTTTGAATTGTTTTTACATTTTTTGATTAAAATATATTGTAATTTATTGTTTCCCTCGGGAAACATGGAGCGAAAGCCATCCATTGTCAAGAAAAGATCATTTATAGTCACTCATGCCTAGAAAAGCCTTATTACTTAGTTTAAATGCCTTTATAATCCCATTATTGAATTTATTTTGAATTGTTTTTACATTTTTTGGTTAAAACATATTGTAATTGATTGTTTGCCTCGGGAAATATGGAGCGAAAGCCATCCATTGTCAAGAAAAGATCATTTATAGTCACTCATGCCTAGAAAAGCCTTATTACCCGGTTTAAATGCCTTTATAATCCCATTATTGAATTTATTTTGAATTGTTTTTACATTTTCTGATTAAAACAGATTGTAATTGATTGTTTGCCTCGGGAAACATGGAGCGAAAGCCATCCATTGTCAAGAAAAGATCATTTATAGTCACTCATGCCTAGAAAAGCCTTATTACTCGGTTTAAAAGCCTTTATAATCCCATTATTGAATTTATTTTGAATTGTTTTTACATTTTTTGATTAAAACAGATAGTAATTGATTGTTTGCCTCGGGAAACAAGGAGCGAAAGCCATCCATTGTCAAGAAAAGATCATTTATAGTCACTCATGCCTAGAAAAGCCTTATTACTTAGTTTAAATGCCTTTATGATCCCATTATTGAATTTATTTTGAATTGTTTTTAGATTTTTTGATTAAAACAGATTGTAATTGATTGTTTGCCTCGGGAAATATGGAGCGAAAGCCATCCATTGTCAAGAAAAGATCATTTATAGTCACTCATGCCTAGAAAAGCCTTATTACTCGGTTTAAATGCATTTATAATCCCATTATTGAATTTATTTTGAATTGTTTTTATATTTTTTGATTAAAACATATTGTAATTGATTGTTTCCCTCGGGAAACATGGAGCGAAAGCCATCCATTGTCAAGAAAAGATCATTTATAGTCACTCATGCCTAGAAAAGCCTTATTACTTAGTTTAAATGCCTTTATAATCCCATTATTGAATTTATTTTGAATTGTTTTTACATTTTTTGGTTAAAACATATTGTAATTGATTGTTTGCCTCAGGAAATATGGAGCGAAAGCCATCCATTGTCAAGAAAAGATCATTTATAGTCAGTCATGCCTAGAAAAGCCTTATTACCCGGTTTAAATGCCTTTATAATCCCATTATTGAATTTATTTTGAATTGTTTTTACATTTTTTGATTAAAACATATTGTAATTGATTGTTTGCCTCGGGAAACATGGAGCGAAAGCCATCCATTGTCAAGAAAAGATCATTTATAGTCACTCATGCCTAGAAAAGCCTTATTACTCGGTTTAAATGCCTTTATAATCCCATTATTGAATTTTTTTTGAATTGTTTTTTTATTTTTTGATTAAAACAGATTGTAATTGATTGTTTGCCTCGGGAAACATGGAGCGAAAGCCATCCATTGTCAAGAAAAGATCATTTATAGTCACTCATGCCTAGAAAAGCCTTATTACTCGGTTTAAATGCCTTTATAATCCCATTATTGAATTTATTTTGAATTGTTTTTACATTTTTTGATTAAAATATATTGTAATTTATTGTTTCCCTCGGGAAACATGGAGCGAAAGCCATCCATTGTCAAGAAAAGATCATTTATAGTCACTCATGCCTAGAAAAGCCTTATTACTTAGTTTAAATGCCTTTATAATCCCATTATTGAATTTATTTTGAATTGTTTTTACATTTTTTGGTTAAAACATATTGTAATTGATTGTTTGCCTCGGGAAATATGGAGCGAAAGCCATCCATTGTCAAGAAAAGATCATTTATAGTCACTCATGCCTAGAAAAGCCTTATTACTCGGTTTAAATGCCTTTATAATCCCATTATTGAATTTTTTTTGAATTGTTTTTTTATTTTTTGATTAAAACAGATTGTAATTGATTGTTTGCCTCGGGAAACATGGAGCGAAAGCCATCCATTGTCAAGAAAAGATCATTTATAGTCACTCATGCCTAGAAAAGCCTTATTACTCGGTTTAAATGCCTTTATAATCCCATTATTGAATTTATTTTGAATTGTTTTTACATTTTTTGATTAAAATATATTGTAATTTATTGTTTCCCTCGGGAAACATGGAGCGAAAGCCATCCATTGTCAAGAAAAGATCATTTATAGTCACTCATGCCTAGAAAAGCCTTATTACTTAGTTTAAATGCCTTTATAATCCCATTATTGAATTTATTTTGAATTGTTTTTACATTTTTTGGTTAAAACATATTGTAATTGATTGTTTGCCTCGGGAAATATGGAGCGAAAGCCATCCATTGTCAAGAAAAGATCATTTATAGTCACTCATGCCTAGAAAAGCCTTATTACCCGGTTTAAATGCCTTTATAATCCCATTATTGAATTTATTTTGAATTGTTTTTACATTTTCTGATTAAAACAGATTGTAATTGATTGTTTGCCTCGGGAAACATGGAGCGAAAGCCATCCATTGTCAAGAAAAGATCATTTATAGTCACTCATGCCTAGAAAAGCCTTATTACTCGGTTTAAAAGCCTTTATAATCCCATTATTGAATTTATTTTGAATTGTTTTTACATTTTTTGATTAAAACAGATAGTAATTGATTGTTTGCCTCGGGAAACAAGGAGCGAAAGCCATCCATTGTCAAGAAAAGATCATTTATAGTCACTCATGCCTAGAAAAGCCTTATTACTTAGTTTAAATGCCTTTATGATCCCATTATTGAATTTATTTTGAATTGTTTTTAGATTTTTTGATTAAAACAGATTGTAATTGATTGTTTGCCTCGGGAAATATGGAGCGAAAGCCATCCATTGTCAAGAAAAGATCATTTATAGTCACTCATGCCTAGAAAAGCCTTATTATTCGGTTTAAATGCCTTTATAATCCCATTATTGAATTTATTTTGAATTGTTTTTATATTTTTTGATTAAAACATATTGTAATTGATTGTTTCCCTCGGGAAACATGGAGCGAAAGCCATCCATTGTCAAGAAAAGATCATTTATAGTCACTCATGCCTAGAAAAGCCTTATTACTTAGTTTAAATGCCTTTATAATCCCATTATTGAATTTATTTTGAATTGTTTTTACATTTTTTGGTTAAAACATATTGTAATTGATTGTTTGCCTCAGGAAATATGGAGCGAAAGCCATCCATTGTCAAGAAAAGATCATTTATAGTCAGTCATGCCTAGAAAAGCCTTATTACCCGGTTTAAATGCCTTTATAATCCCATTATTGAATTTATTTTGAATTGTTTTTACATTTTTTGATTAAAACATATTGTAATTGATTGTTTGCCTCGGGAAACATGGAGCGAAAGCCATCCATTGTCAAGAAAAGATCATTTATAGTCACTCATGCCTAGAAAAGCCTTATTACTCGGTTTAAATGCCTTTATAATCCCATTACTGAATTTATTTTGAATTGTTTTTACATTTTTTTATTAAAACAAATTGTAATTGATTGTTTGCCTCGGGAAACATGGAGCAAAACCCATCCATTGCCAAGAATAGATCATTTATAGTCACTTATGCCTAGAAAAGCCTTATTACTCGGTTTAAATGCTTTTATAATCCCATTATTGAATTTATTTTGAATTGTTTTTACATTTTTTGATTAAAACAGATTGTAATTGATTGTTTGCCTCAGGAACCATGCAGCGAAAGCCATCCATTGTCAAGAAAAGATCATTTATATTCACTCATGCCTAGAAAAGCCTTATTACTTAGTTTAAATGCCTTTATAATCCCATTATTGAATTTATTTTGAATTGTTTTTACATTTTTTGATTAAAACAGATTGTAATTAATTGTTTGCCTCGGGAAACATGGAGCGAAAGCCATCCATTGTCAAGAAAAGATCAATTATAGTCACTCATGCCAAGAAAAGCCTTATTACTCGGTTCAAATTCCTTTATAATCCCATTATTGAATTTATTTTGAATTGTTTTTACATTTTTTGATTAAAACAGATTGTAATTGATTGTTTGCCTTGGGAAACATGGAGCGAAAGCCATCCATTGTCAAGAAAAGATCATTTATAGTCACTCATGCCTAGAAAAGCCTTATTACTCGATTTAAATGCCTTTATAATCCCAATATTGAATTTATTTTGAATTGTTTTTACATTTTTTGATTAAAACATATTGTAATTGATTGTTTGCCTCGGGAAACATGGAGCGAAAGCCATCCATTGTCAAGAAAAGATCATTTATAGTCACTCATGCCTAGAAAAGCCTTATTACTCGGTTTAAATGCCTTTATAATCCCATTATTGAATTTATTTTGAATTGTTTTTACATTTTTTGATTAAAACATATTGTAATTGATTGTTTCCCTCGGGAAACATGGAGCGAATGCCATCCATTGTCAAGAAAAGATCATTTATAGTCACTCATGCCTAAAAAAGCCTTATTACTTAGTTTAAATGCCTTTATAATCCCATTATTGAATTTATTTTGAATTGTTTTTACATTTTTTGGTTAAAACATATTGTAATTGATTGTTTGCCTCAGGAAATATGGAGCGAAAGCCATCCATTGTCAAGAAAAGATCATTTATATTCACTCATGCCTAGAAAAGCCTTATTACCCGGTTTAAATGCCTTTATAATCCCATTATTGAATTTATTTTGAATTGTTTTTACATTTTTTGATTAAAACAGATTGTAATTGATTGTTTGCCTCGGGAAACATGGAGCGAAAGCCATCCATTGTCAAGAAAAGATCATTTATAGTCACTCATGCCTAGAAAAGCCTTATTACTCGGTTTAAATGCCTTTATAATCCCATTATTGAATTTATTTTGAATTGTTTTTACATTTTTTGATTAAAACAAATTGTAATTGATTGTTTGCCTCGGGAAACATGGAGCAAAACCCATCCATTGTCAAGAATAGATCATTTATAGTCACTTATGCCTAGAAAAGCCTTATTACTCGGTTTAAATGCTTTTATAATCCCATTATTGAATTTATTTTGAATTGTTTTTACATTTTTGATTAAAACAGATTGTAATTGATTGTTTGCCTCGGGAAACATGGAGCTAAAGCCATCCATTGTCAAGAAAAGATCATTTATAGTCACTCATGCCTAGAAAAGCCTTATTACTCGGTTTAAATGCCTTTATAATCCCATTATCAAATTTATTTTGAATTGTTTTTTTATTTTTTGATTAAAACAGATTGTAATTGATTGTTTGCCTTGGGAAACATGGAGCTAAAGCCATCCATTGTCAAGAAAAGATCATTTATAGTCACTCATGCCTAGAAAAGCCTTATTACTCGGTTTAAATGCCTTTATAATCCCATTATCAAATTTATTTTGAATTGTTTTTTTATTTTTTGATTAAAACAGATTGTAATTGATTGTTTGCCTCGGGAAACATGGAGCGAAAGCCATCCATTGTCAAGAAAAGATCATTTATAGTCACTCATGCCTAGAAAAGCCTTATTACTCGGTTTAAATGCCTTTATAATCCCATTATTGAATTTATTTTGAATTGTTTTTACATTTTTTGATTAAAACATATTGTAATTGATTGTTTCCCTCAAGAAACATGGAGCTAAAGCCATCCATTGTCAAGAAAAGATCATTTATAATCACTCATGCCTAGAAAAGCCTTATTACTCGGTTTAAATGCCTTTATAATCCCATTATAAAATTTATTTTGAATTGTTTTTACATTTTTGATTAAAACAGATTGTAATTGATTGTTTGCCTCGGGAAACATGGAGCGAAAGCCATCCATTGTCAAGAAAAGATCATTTATAGTCACCCATGCCTAGAAAAGCCTTATTACTCGGTTTAAATGCCTTTATAATCCCATTATTGAATTTATTTTGAATTGTTTTTACATTTTTTGATTAAAACATATTGTAATTGATTGTTTCCCTCGGGAAACATGGAGCGAAAGCCATCCATTGTCAAGAAAAGATCATTTATAGTCACTCATGCCTAGAAAAGCCTTATTACTTAGTTTAAATGCCTTTATAATCCCATTATTGAATTTATTTTGAATTGTTTTTACATTTTTTGGTTAAAACATATTGTAATTGATTGTTTGCCTCAGGAAATATGGAGCGAAAGCCATCCATTGTCAAGAAAAGATCATTTATAGTCACTCATGCCTAGAAAAGCCTTATTACCCGGTTTAAATGCCTTTATAATCCCATTATTGAATTTATTTTGAATTGTTTTTACATTTTTTGATTAAAACAGATTGTAATTGATTGTTTGCCTCGGGAAACATGGAGCGAAAGCCATCCATTGTCAAGAAAAGATCATTTATAGTCACTCATGCCTAGAAAAGCCTTATTACTCGGTTTAAATGCCTTTATAATCCCATTATTGAATTTATTTTGAATTGTTTTTACATTTTTTGATTAAAACAAATTGTAATTGATTGTTTGCCTCGGGAAACATGGAGCAAAACCCATCCATTGTCAAGAATAGATCATTTATAGTCACTTATGTCTAGAAAAGCCTTATTACTCGGTTTAAATGCTTTTATAATCCAATTATTGAATTTATTTTGAATTGTTTTTACATTTTTTGATTAAAACAGATTGTAATTGATTGTTTGCCTCAGGAAACATGCAGCGAAAGCCATCCATTGTCAAGAAAAGATCATTTATATTCACTCATGCCTAGAAAAGCTTTATTACTCGGTTTAAATGCCTTTATAATCCCATTATCAAATTTATTTTGAATTTTTTTTACATTTTTTGATTAAAACAGATTGTAATTGATTGTTTGCCTCGTGAAACTTGGAGCTAAAGCCATCCATTGTCAAGAAAAGATCATTTATAGTCACTCATGCCTAGAAAAGCCTTATTACTCGGTTTAAATGCCTTTATAATCCCATTATTGAATTTATTTTGAATTGTTTTTACATTTTTTGATTAAAACAAATTGTAATTGATTGTTTGCCTCGGGAAACATGGAGCAAAACCCATCCATTGTCCAGAATAGATCATTTATAGTCACTTATGTCTAGAAAAGCCTTATTACTCGGTTTAAATGCTTTTATAATCCAATTATTGAATTTATTTTGAATTGTTTTTACATTTTTTTATTAAAACAGATTGTAATTGATTGTTTGCCTCAGGAAACATGCAGCGAAAGCCATCCATTGTCAAGAAAAGATCATTTATATTCACTCATGCCTAGAAAAGCCTTATTACTTAGTTTAAATGCCTTTATAATCCCATTATTGAATTTATTTTGAATTTTTTTTACTTTTTTTTTATTAAAACAGATTGTAATTGATTGTTTGCCTCGGGAAACATGGAGCGAAAGCCATCCATTGTCAAGAAAAGATCAATTATAGTCACTCATTCCAAGAAAAGCCTTATTACTCGGTTCAAATTCCTTTATAATCCCATTATTGAATTTATTTTGAATTGTTTTTACATTTTTTGATTAAAACAGATTGTAATTGATTGTTTGCCTCGGGAAACATGGAGCGAAAGCTATCCATTGTCAAGAAAAGATCATTTATAGTCACTCATGCCTAGAAAAGCCTTATTACTTAGTTTAAATGCCTTTATAATCCCATTATCAAATTTATTTTGAATTTTTTTTACATTTTTTGATTAAAACAGATTGTAATTGATTCTTTGCCTCGGGAAACTTGGCGCTAAAGCCATCCATTGTCAAGAAAAGATCATTTATAGTCACTCATGCCTAGAAAAGCCTTATTACTCGGTTCAAATTCCTTTATAATCCCATTATTGAATTTATTTTGAATTTTGTTTAAATTTTTTGATTAAAACGTATTGTAATTGATCGTTTGCCTCGGTAAACATGGAGCAAAACCCATCCATTGTCAAGAATAGATCATTTATATTCACTTATGCCTAAAAAAGCCTTATTACTCGGTTTAAATGCTTTTATAATCCCATTATTGAATTTATTTTGAATTGTTTTTACATTTTTGATTAAAACAGATTGTAATTGATTGTTTGCCTCGGGAAACATGGAGCCAAAGCCATCCATTGTCAAGAAAAGATCATTTATAGTCACTCATGCCTAGAAAAGCCTTATTACTCGGTTTAAATGCCTTTATAATCCCATTATTGAATTTATTTTGAATTGTTTTTACATTTTTTTATTAAAACAGATTCTAATTGATTGTTTGCCTCGGGAAACGTGGAGTGAAAGCCATCCATTGTCAAGAAAAGATCATTTATAGTCACTCATGCCTAGAAAAGCCTTATTACTCGGTTCAAATTCCTTTATAATCCCATTATTGAATTTATTTTGAATTGTTTTTACATTTCTTGATTAAAACATATTGTAATTGATTGTTTCCCTCAAGAAACATGGAGCGAAAGCCATCCATTGTCAAGAAAAGATCATTTATAGTCACTCATGCCTAGAAAAGCCTTATTACTTAGTTTAAATGCCTTTATAATCCCATTATTGAATTTATTTTGAATTGTTTTTACATTTTTTGGTTAAAACATATTGTAATTGATTGTTTGCCTCAGGAAATATGGAGCGAAAGCCATCCATTGTCAAGAAAAGATCATTTATAGTCACTCATGCCTAGAAAAGCCTTATTACCCGGTTTAAATGCCTTTATAATCCCATTATTGAATTTATTTTGAATTGTTTTTACATTTTCTGATTAAAACAGATTGTAATTGATTGTTTGCCTCGGGAAACATGGAGCGAAAGCCATCCATTGTCAAGAAAAGATTAATTATAGTCACTCATGCCAAGAAAAGCCTTATTACTCGGTTCAAATTCCTTTATAATCCCATTATTGAATTTATTTTGAATTGTTTTTACATTTTCTGATTAAAACAGATTGTAATTGATTGTTTGCCTCGGGAAACATGGAGCGAAAGCCATCCATTGTCAAGAAAAGATTAATTATAGTCACTCATGCCAAGAAAAGCCTTATTACTCGGTTCAAATTCCTTTATAATCCCATTATTGAATTTATTTTAAATTGTTTTTACATTTTTTGATTAAAACAGATTGTAATTGATTGTTTGCCTCGGGAAATATGGAGCGAAAGCCATCCATTGTCAAGAAAAGATCATTTATAGTCACTCATGCCT
This sequence comes from Theobroma cacao, assembly GCF_053813885.1. NCBI lineage: Eukaryota > Viridiplantae > Streptophyta > Magnoliopsida > Malvales > Malvaceae > Theobroma > Theobroma cacao. The sequence continues at coordinate 24,982,594 of NC_142645.1, read as the reverse complement.
AGAAAAGCCTTATTACCCGGTTTCAATGCCTTTATAATCCCATTATTGAATTTATTTTGAATTGTTTTTACATTTTCTGATTAAAACAGATTGTAATTGATTGTTTGCCTCGGGAAACATGGAGCGAAAGCCATCCATTGTCAAGAAAAGATCATTTATAGTCACTCATGCCTAGAAAAGCCTTATTACTCGGTTTAAATGCCTTTATAATCCCATTATTGAATTTATTTTGAATTTTTTTTACATTTTTTGATTACAACAGATTGTAATTGTTTGTTAGCCTCGGGAAACATGGAGCAAAACCCATCCATTGTCAAGAATAGATCATTTATAGTCACTTATGCCTAAAAAAGCCTTATTACTCGGTTTAAATGCCTTTATAATCCCATTTCTGAATTTATTTTGAATTTTTTTTACATTTTTTGATTAAAACATATTGTAATTGATTGTTTGCCGCGGGAAATATGGAGCGAAAGCCATCCATTGTCAAGAAAAGATCATTTATAGTCACTCATGCCTAGAAAAGCCTTATTACTCGGTTTAAATGCCTTTATAATCCCATTATTGAATTTATTTTGAATTTGTTTTTATTTTTTGATTAAAACATATTGTAATTGATTGTTTGCCACGGGAAACATGGAGCGAAAGCCATCCATTGTCAAGAAAAGATCATTTATAGTCACTCATGCCTAGAAAAGCCTTATTACTCGGTTTAAATGCCTTTATAATCCCATTATTGAATTTATTTTGAATTGTTTTTACATTTTTTGATTAAAACATATTGTAATTGATTGTTTCCCTCGGCAAACATGGAGCGAAAGCCATCCATTGTCAAGAAAAGATCATTTATAGTCACTCATGCCTAGAAAAGCCTTATTACTTAGTTTAAATGCCTTTATAATCCCATTATTGAATTTATTTTGAATTGTTTTTACATTTTTTGATTAAAACAGATTGTAATTGATTGTTTACCTCGGGAAACATGGAGCGAAAGCCATCCATAGTCAACAAAAGTTCATTTATAGTCACTTATGCCTAGCAAAGCCTTATTACTCGGTTTAAATGCTTTTATAATCCCATTATTGAATTTATTTTGAATTGTTTTTACATTTCTTGATTAAAACATATTGTAATTGATTGTTTCCCTAAAGAAACATGGAGCGAAAGCCATCCATTGTCAAGAAAAGATCATTTATAGTCACTCATGCCTAGAAAAGCCTTATTACTTAGTTTAAATGCCTTTATAATCCCATTATTGAATTTATTTTGAATTGTTTTTACATTTTTTGGTTAAAACATATTGTAATTGATTGTTTGCCTCAGGAAATATGGAGCGAAAGCCATCCATTGTCAAGAAAAGATCATTTATAGTCACTCATGCCTAGAAAAGCCTTATTACCCGGTTTAAATGCCTTTATAATCCCATTATTGAATTTATTTTGAATTGTTTTTACATTTTCTGATTAAAACAGATTGTAATTGATTGTTTGCCTCGGGAAACATGGAGCGAAAGCCATCCATTGTCAAGAAAAGATTAATTATAGTCACTCATGCCAAGAAAAGCCTTATTACTCGGTTCAAATTCCTTTATAATCCCATTATTGAATTTATTTTGAATTGTTTTTACATTTTCTGATTAAAACAGATTGTAATTGATTGTTTGCCTCGGGAAACATGGAGCGAAAGCCATCCATTGTCAAGAAAAGATTAATTATAGTCACTCATGCCAAGAAAAGCCTTATTACTCGGTTCAAATTCCTTTATAATCCCATTATTGAATTTATTTTAAATTGTTTTTACATTTTTTGATTAAAACAGATTGTAATTGATTGTTTGCCTCGGGAAATATGGAGCGAAAGCCATCCATTGTCAAGAAAAGATCATTTATAGTCACTCATGCCTAGAAAAGCCTTATTACCCGGTTTCAATGCCTTTATAATCCCATTATTGAATTTATTTTGAATTGTTTTTACATTTTCTGATTAAAACAGATTGTAATTGATTGTTTGCCTCGGGAAACATGGAGCGAAAGCCATCCATTGTCAAGAAAAGATCATTTATAGTCACTCATGCCTAGAAAAGCCTTATTACTCGGTTTAAATGCCTTTATAATCCCATTATTGAATTTATTTTGAATTTTTTTTACATTTTTTGATTACAACAGATTGTAATTGTTTGTTAGCCTCGGGAAACATGGAGCAAAACCCATCCATTGTCAAGAATAGATCATTTATAGTCACTTATGCCTAAAAAAGCCTTATTACTCGGTTTAAATGCCTTTATAATCCCATTTCTGAATTTATTTTGAATTTTTTTTACATTTTTTGATTAAAACATATTGTAATTGATTGTTTGCCGCGGGAAATATGGAGCGAAAGCCATCCATTGTCAAGAAAAGATCATTTATAGTCACTCATGCCTAGAAAAGCCTTATTACTCGGTTTAAATGCCTTTATAATCCCATTATTGAATTTATTTTGAATTTGTTTTTATTTTTTGATTAAAACATATTGTAATTGATTGTTTGCCACGGGAAACATGGAGCGAAAGCCATCCATTGTCAAGAAAAGATCATTTATAGTCACTCATGCCTAGAAAAGCCTTATTACTCGGTTTAAATGCCTTTATAATCCCATTATTGAATTTATTTTGAATTGTTTTTACATTTTTTGATTAAAACATATTGTAATTGATTGTTTCCCTCGGCAAACATGGAGCGAAAGCCATCCATTGTCAAGAAAAGATCATTTATAGTCACTCATGCCTAGAAAAGCCTTATTACTTAGTTTAAATGCCTTTATAATCCCATTATTGAATTTATTTTGAATTGTTTTTACATTTTTTGATTAAAACAGATTGTAATTGATTGTTTACCTCGGGAAACATGGAGCGAAAGCCATCCATAGTCAACAAAAGTTCATTTATAGTCACTTATGCCTAGCAAAGCCTTATTACTCGGTTTAAATGCTTTTATAATCCCATTATTGAATTTATTTTGAATTGTTTTTACATTTCTTGATTAAAACATATTGTAATTGATTGTTTCCCTCAAGAAACATGGAGCGAAAGCCATCCATTGTCAAGAAAAGATCATTTATAGTCACTCATGCCTAGAAAAGCCTTATTACTTAGTTTAAATGCCTTTATAATCCCATTATTGAATTTATTTTGAATTGTTTTTACATTTTTTGGTTAAAACATATTGTAATTGATTGTTTGCCTCAGGAAATATGGAGCGAAAGCCATCCATTGTCAAGAAAAGATCATTTATAGTCACTCATGCCTAGAAAAGCCTTATTACCCGGTTTAAATGCCTTTATAATCCCATTATTGAATTTATTTTGAATTGTTTTTACATTTTCTGATTAAAACAGATTGTAATTGATTGTTTGCCTCGGGAAACATGGAGCGAAAGCCATCCATTGTCAAGAAAAGATTAATTATAGTCACTCATGCCAAGAAAAGCCTTATTACTCGGTTCAAATTCCTTTATAATCCCATTATTGAATTTATTTTGAATTGTTTTTACATTTTCTGATTAAAACAGATTGTAATTGATTGTTTGCCTCGGGAAACATGGAGCGAAAGCCATCCATTGTCAAGAAAAGATTAATTATAGTCACTCATGCCAAGAAAAGCCTTATTACTCGGTTCAAATTCCTTTATAATCCCATTATTGAATTTATTTTAAATTGTTTTTACATTTTTTGATTAAAACAGATTGTAATTGATTGTTTGCCTCGGGAAATATGGAGCGAAAGCCATCCATTGTCAAGAAAAGATCATTTATAGTCACTCATGCCTAGAAAAGCCTTATTACCCGGTTTCAATGCCTTTATAATCCCATTATTGAATTTATTTTGAATTGTTTTTACATTTTCTGATTAAAACAGATTGTAATTGATTGTTTGCCTCGGGAAACATGGAGCGAAAGCCATCCATTGTCAAGAAAAGATCATTTATAGTCACTCATGCCTAGAAAAGCCTTATTACTCGGTTTAAATGCCTTTATAATCCCATTATTGAATTTATTTTGAATTTTTTTTACATTTTTTGATTACAACAGATTGTAATTGTTTGTTAGCCTCGGGAAACATGGAGCAAAACCCATCCATTGTCAAGAATAGATCATTTATAGTCACTTATGCCTAAAAAAGCCTTATTACTCGGTTTAAATGCCTTTATAATCCCATTTCTGAATTTATTTTGAATTTTTTTTACATTTTTTGATTAAAACATATTGTAATTGATTGTTTGCCTCGGGAAATATGGAGCGAAAGCCATCCATTGTCAAGAAAAGATCATTTATAGTCACTCATGCCTAGAAAAGCCTTATTACTCGGTTTAAATGCCTTTATAATCCCATTATTGAATTTATTTTGAATTTGTTTTTATTTTTTGATTAAAACATATTGTAATTGATTGTTTGCCACGGGAAACATGGAGCGAAAGCCATCCATTGTCAAGAAAAGATCATTTATAGTCACTCATGCCTAGAAAAGCCTTATTACTCGGTTTAAATGCCTTTATAATCCCATTATTGAATTTATTTTGAATTGTTTTTACATTTTTTGATTAAAACATATTGTAATTGATTGTTTCCCTCGGCAAACATGGAGCGAAAGCCATCCATTGTCAAGAAAAGATCATTTATAGTCACTCATGCCTAGAAAAGCCTTATTACTTAGTTTAAATGCCTTTATAATCCCATTATTGAATTTATTTTGAATTGTTTTTACATTTTTTGATTAAAACAGATTGTAATTGATTGTTTACCTCGGGAAACATGGAGCGAAAGCCATCCATAGTCAACAAAAGTTCATTTATAGTCACTTATGCCTAGCAAAGCCTTATTACTCGGTTTAAATGCCTTTATAATCCCATTATTGAATTTATTTTGAATTTTTTTTACATTTTTTGATTAAAACAGATTGTAATTGATTGTTTGCCTCGGGAAATATGGAGCGAAAGCCATCCATTGTCAAGAAAAGATCATTTATAGTCACTCATGCCTAGAAAAGCCTTATTACTCGATTTAAATGCCTTTATAATCCCAATATTGAATTTATTTTGAATTGTTTTTACATTTTTTGATTAAAACATATTGTAATTGATTGTTTGCCTCGGGAAACATGGAGCGAAAGCCATCCATTGTCAAGAAAAGATCATTTATAGTCACTCATGCCTAGAAAAGCCTTATTACTCGGTTTAAATGCCTTTATAATCCCATTATTGAATTTATTTTGAATTTTTTTTACATTTTTTGATTAAAACAGATTGTAATTGATTGTTTGCCTCGGGAAATATGGAGCGAAAGCCATCCATTGTCAAGAAAAGATCATTTATAGTCACTCATGCCTAGAAAAGCCTTATTACTCGATTTAAATGCCTTTATAATCCCAATATTGAATTTATTTTGAATTGTTTTTACATTTTTTGATTAAAACATATTGTAATTGATTGTTTGCCTCGGGAAACATGGAGCGAAAGCCATCCATTGTCAAGAAAAGATCATTTATAGTCACTCTTGCCTAGAAAAGCCTTATTACTCGGTTTAAATGCCTTTATAATCCCATTATTGAATTTATTTTGAATTGTTTTTACATTTTTTTATTAAAACAGATTCTAATTGATTGTTTGCCTCGGGAAACGTGGAGTGAAAGCCATCCATTGTCAAGAAAAGATCAATTATAGTCACTCATGCCTAGAAAAGCTTTATTACTCGGTTTAAATGCCTTTATAATCCCATTATCAAATTTATTTTGAATTTTTTTTACATTTTTTGATTAAAACAGATTGTAATTGATTGTTTGCCTCGTGAAACTTGGAGCTAAAGCCATCCATTGTCAAGAATAGATCATTTATAGTCACTCATGCCTAGAAAAGCCTTATTACTCGGTTTAAATGCCTTTATAATCCCATTATTGAATTTATTTTGAATTGTTTTTACATTTTTTGATTAAAACATATTGTAATTGATTGTTTCCCTCGGGAAACATGGAGCGAAAGCCATCCATTGTCAAGAAAAGATCATTTATAGTCACTCATGCCTAGAAAAGCCTTATTACTTAGTTTAAATGCCTTTATAATCCCATTATTGAATTTATTTTGAATTGTTTTTACATTTTTTGGTTAAAACATATTGTAATTGATTGTTTGCCTCAGGAAATATGGAGCGAAAGCCATCCATTGTCAAGAAAAGATCATTTATAGTCACTCATGCCTAGAAAAGCCTTATTACTCGGTTTAAATGCCTTTATAATCCCATTATTGAATTTATTTTGAATTTGTTTTTATTTTTTGATTAAAACATATTGTAATTGATTGTTTGCCACGGGAAACATGGAGCGAAAGCCATCCATTGTCAAGAAAAGATCATTTATAGTCACTCATGCCTAGAAAAGCCTTATTACTCGGTTTAAATGCCTTTATAATCCCATTATTGAATTTATTTTGAATTGTTTTTACATTTTTTGATTAAAACATATTGTAATTGATTGTTTCCCTCGGCAAACATGGAGCGAAAGCCATCCATTGTCAAGAAAAGATCATTTATAGTCACTCATGCCTAGAAAAGCCTTATTACTTAGTTTAAATGCCTTTATAATCCCATTATTGAATTTATTTTGAATTGTTTTTACATTTTTTGATTAAAACAGATTGTAATTGATTGTTTACCTCGGGAAACATGGAGCGAAAGCCATCCATAGTCAACAAAAGTTCATTTATAGTCACTTATGCCTAGCAAAGCCTTATTACTCGGTTTAAATGCCTTTATAATCCCATTATTGAATTTATTTTGAATTTTTTTTTACATTTTTTGATTAAAACAGATTGTAATTGATTGTTTGCCTCGGGAAATATGGAGCGAAAGCCATCCATTGTCAAGAAAAGATCATTTATAGTCACTCATGCCTAGAAAAGCCTTATTACTCGATTTAAATGCCTTTATAATCCCAATATTGAATTTATTTTGAATTGTTTTTACATTTTTTGATTAAAACAGATTGTAATTGATTGTTTGCCTCGGGAAACATGGAGCGAAAGCCATCCATTGTCAAGAAAAGATCATTTATAGTCACTCTTGCCTAGAAAAGCCTTATTACTCGGTTTAAATGCCTTTATAATCCCATTATTGAATTTATTTTGAATTGTTTTTACATTTTTTTATTAAAACAGATTCTAATTGATTGTTTGCCTCGGGAAACGTGGAGTGAAAGCCATCCATTGTCAAGAAAAGATCAATTATAGTCACTCATGCCTAGAAAAGCTTTATTACTCGGTTTAAATGCCTTTATAATCCCATTATCAAATTTATTTTGAATTTTTTTTACATTTTTTGATTAAAAAAGATTGTAATTGATTGTTTGCCTCGTGAAACTTGGAGCTAAAGCCATCCATTGTCAAGAAAAGATCATTTATAGTCACTCATGCCTAGAAAAGCCTTATTAGTCGGTTTAAATGCTTTTATAATCCCATTATTGAATTTATTTTGAATTGTTTTTACATTTTTTGATTAAAACTGATTGAATTGATTGTTTGCCTCGGGAAACATGGAGCGAAAGCCATCCATTGTCAAGAAAAGATCATTTATAGTCACTCATGCCTAGAAAAGCCTTATTACTCGGTTTAAATGCCTTTATAATCCCATTATTGAATTTATTTTGAATTGTTTTTACATTTTTTGATTAAAACAAATTGTAATTGATTGTTTGCCTCGGGAAACATGGAGCAAAACCCATCCATTGTCAAGAATAGATCATTTATAGTCACTTATGTCTAGAAAAGCCTTATTACTCGGTTTAAATGCTTTTATAATCCAATTATTGAATTTATTTTGAATTGTTTTTACATTTTTTGATTAAAACAGATTGTAATTGATTGTTTGCCTCAGGAAACATGCAGCGAAAGCCATCCATTGTCAAGAAAAGATCATTTATATTCACTCATGCCTAGAAAAGCCTTATTACTTAGTTTAAATGCCTTTATAATCCCATTATTGAATTTATTTTGAATTTTTTTTACTTTTTTTTGATTAAAACAGATTGTAATTAATTGTTTGCCTCGGGAAACATGGAGCGAAAGCCATCCATTGTCAAGAAAAGATCAATTATAGTCACACATGCCAAGAAAAGCCTTATTACTCGGTTCAAATTCCTTTATAATCCCATTATTGAATTTATTTTGAATTGTTTTTACATTTTTTGATTAAAACAGATTGTAATTGATTGTTTGCCTCGGGAAACATGGAGCGAAAGCTATCCATTGTCAAGAAAAGATCATTTATAGTCACTCATGCCTAGAAAAGCCTTATTACTTAGTTTAAATGCCTTTATAATCCCATTATCAAATTTATTTTGAATTTTTTTTACATTTTTTGATTAAAACAGATTGTAATTGATTCTTTGCCTCGGGAAACTTGGCGCTAAAGCCATCCATTGTCAAGAAAAGATCATTTATAGTCACTCATGCCTAGAAAAGCCTTATTACTCGGTTCAAATTCCTTTATAATCCCATTATTGAATTTATTTTGAATTTTGTTTAAATTTTCTGATTAAAACGTATTGTAATTGATCGTTTGCCTCGGTAAACATGGAGCAAAACCCATCCATTGTCAAGAAAAGATCATTTATAGTCACTTATGCCTAAAAAAGCCTTATTACTCGGTTTAAATGCCTTTATAATCCCATTTCTGAATTTATTTTGAATTTTTTTTACATTTTTTGATTAAAACATATTGTAATTGATTGTTTGCCTCGGGAAATATGGAGCGAAAGCCATCCATTGTCAAGAAAAGATCATTTATAGTCACTCATGCCTAGAAAAGCCTTATTACTCGGTTTAAATGCCTTTATAATCCCATTATTGAATTTATTTTGAATTTGTTTTTATTTTTTGATTAAAACATATTGTAATTGATTGTTTGCCACGGGAAACATGGAGCGAAAGCCATCCATTGTCAAGAAAAGATCATTTATAGTCACTCATGCCTAGAAAAGCCTTATTACTCGGTTTAAATGCCTTTATAATCCCATTATTGAATTTATTTTGAATTGTTTTTACATTTTTTGATTAAAACATATTGTAATTGATTGTTTCCCTCGGCAAACATGGAGCGAAAGCCATCCATTGTCAAGAAAAGATCATTTATAGTCACTCATGCCTAGAAAAGCCTTATTACTTAGTTTAAATGCCTTTATAATCCCATTATTGAATTTATTTTGAATTGTTTTTACATTTTTTGATTAAAACAGATTGTAATTGATTGTTTACCTCGGGAAACATGGAGCGAAAGCCATCCATAGTCAACAAAAGTTCATTTATAGTCACTTATGCCTAGCAAAGCCTTATTACTCGGTTTAAATGCCTTTATAATCCCATTATTGAATTTATTTTGAATTTTTTTTACATTTTTTGATTAAAACAGATTGTAATTGATTGTTTGCCTCGGGAAATATGGAGCGAAAGCCATCCATTGTCAAGAAAAGATCATTTATAGTCACTCATGCCTAGAAAAGCCTTATTACTCGATTTAAATGCCTTTATAATCCCAATATTGAATTTATTTTGAATTGTTTTTACATTTTTTGATTAAAACATATTGTAATTGATTGTTTGCCTCGGGAAACATGGAGCGAAAGCCATCCATTGTCAAGAAAAGATCATTTATAGTCACTCTTGCCTAGAAAAGCCTTATTACTCGGTTTAAATGCCTTTATAATCCCATTATTGAATTTATTTTGAATTGTTTTTACATTTTTTTATTAAAACAGATTCTAATTGATTGTTTGCCTCGGGAAACGTGGAGTGAAAGCCATCCATTGTCAAGAAAAGATCAATTATAGTCACTCATGCCTAGAAAAGCTTTATTACTCGGTTTAAATGCCTTTATAATCCCATTATCAAATTTATTTTGAATTTTTTTTTGTCAAGAATTGATTAAAACAGATTGTAATTGATTGTTTGCCTCGTGAAACTTGGAGCTAAAGCCATCCATTGTCAAGAATAGATCATTTATAGTCACTCATGCCTAGAAAAGCCTTATTACTCGGTTTAAATGCCTTTATAATCCCATTATTGAATTTATTTTGAATTGTTTTTACATTTTTTGATTAAAACATATTGTAATTGATTGTTTCCCTCGGCAAACATGGAGCGAAAGCCATCCATTGTCAAGAAAAGATCATTTATAGTCACTCATGCCTAGAAAAGCCTTATTACTTAGTTTAAATGCCTTTATAATCCCATTATTGAATTTATTTTGAATTGTTTTTACATTTTTTGATTAAAACAGATTGTAATTGATTGTTTACCTCGGGAAACATGGAGCGAAAGCCATCCATAGTCAACAAAAGTTCATTTATAGTCACTTATGCCTAGCAAAGCCTTATTACTCGGTTTAAATGCTTTTATAATCCCATTATTGAATTTATTTTGAATTGTTTTTACATTTCTTGATTAAAACATATTGTAATTGATTGTTTCCCTCAAGAAACATGGAGCGAAAGCCATCCATTGTCAAGAAAAGATCATTTATAGTCACTCATGCCTAGAAAAGCCTTATTACTTAGTTTAAATGCCTTTATAATCCCATTATTGAATTTATTTTGAATTGTTTTTACATTTTTTGGTTAAAACATATTGTAATTGATTGTTTGCCTCAGGAAATATGGAGCGAAAGCCATCCATTGTCAAGAAAAGATCATTTATAGTCACTCATGCCTAGAAAAGCCTTATTACCCGGTTTAAATGCCTTTATAATCCCATTATTGAATTTATTTTGAATTGTTTTTACATTTTCTGATTAAAACAGATTGTAATTGATTGTTTGCCTCGGGAAACATGGAGCGAAAGCCATCCATTGTCAAGAAAAGATTAATTATAGTCACTCATGCCAAGAAAAGCCTTATTACTCGGTTCAAATTCCTTTATAATCCCATTATTGAATTTATTTTGAATTGTTTTTACATTTTCTGATTAAAACAGATTGTAATTGATTGTTTGCCTCGGGAAACATGGAGCGAAAGCCATCCATTGTCAAGAAAAGATTAATTATAGTCACTCATGCCAAGAAAAGCCTTATTACTCGGTTCAAATTCCTTTATAATCCCATTATTGAATTTATTTTAAATTGTTTTTACATTTTTTGATTAAAACAGATTGTAATTGATTGTTTGCCTCGGGAAATATGGAGCGAAAGCCATCCATTGTCAAGAAAAGATCATTTATAGTCACTCATGCCTAGAAAAGCCTTATTACCCGGTTTCAATGCCTTTATAATCCCATTATTGAATTTATTTTGAATTGTTTTTACATTTTCTGATTAAAACAGATTGTAATTGATTGTTTGCCTCGGGAAACATGGAGCGAAAGCCATCCATTGTCAAGAAAAGATCATTTATAGTCACTCATGCCTAGAAAAGCCTTATTACTCGGTTTAAATGCCTTTATAATCCCATTATTGAATTTATTTTGAATTTTTTTTACATTTTTTGATTACAACAGATTGTAATTGTTTGTTAGCCTCGGGAAACATGGAGCAAAACCCATCCATTGTCAAGAATAGATCATTTATAGTCACTTATGCCTAAAAAAGCCTTATTACTCGGTTTAAATGCCTTTATAATCCCATTTCTGAATTTATTTTGAATTTTTTTTACATTTTTTGATTAAAACATATTGTAATTGATTGTTTGCCTCGGGAAATATGGAGCGAAAGCCATCCATTGTCAAGAAAAGATCATTTATAGTCACTCATGCCTAGAAAAGCCTTATTACTCGGTTTAAATGCCTTTATAATCCCATTATTGAATTTATTTTGAATTTGTTTTTATTTTTTGATTAAAACATATTGTAATTGATTGTTTGCCACGGGAAACATGGAGCGAAAGCCATCCATTGTCAAGAAAAGATCATTTATAGTCACTCATGCCTAGAAAAGCCTTATTACTCGGTTTAAATGCCTTTATAATCCCATTATTGAATTTATTTTGAATTGTTTTTACATTTTTTGATTAAAACATATTGTAATTGATTGTTTCCCTCGGCAAACATGGAGCGAAAGCCATCCATTGTCAAGAAAAGATCATTTATAGTCACTCATGCCTAGAAAAGCCTTATTACTTAGTTTAAATGCCTTTATAATCCCATTATTGAATTTATTTTGAATTGTTTTTACATTTTTTGATTAAAACAGATTGTAATTGATTGTTTACCTCGGGAAACATGGAGCGAAAGCCATCCATAGTCAACAAAAGTTCATTTATAGTCACTTATGCCTAGCAAAGCCTTATTACTCGGTTTAAATGCCTTTATAATCCCATTATTGAATTTATTTTGAATTTTTTTTACATTTTTTGATTAAAACAGATTGTAATTGATTGTTTGCCTCGGGAAATATGGAGCGAAAGCCATCCATTGTCAAGAAAAGATCATTTATAGTCACTCATGCCTAGAAAAGCCTTATTACTCGATTTAAATGCCTTTATAATCCCAATATTGAATTTATTTTGAATTGTTTTTACATTTTTTGATTAAAACATATTGTAATTGATTGTTTGCCTCGGGAAACATGGAGCGAAAGCCATCCATTGTCAAGAAAAGATCATTTATAGTCACTCTTGCCTAGAAAAGCCTTATTACTCGGTTTAAATGCCTTTATAATCCCATTATTGAATTTATTTTGAATTGTTTTTACATTTTTTTATTAAAACAGATTCTAATTGATTGTTTGCCTCGGGAAACGTGGAGCGAAAGCCATCCATTGTCAAGAAAAGATCAATTATAGTCACTCATGCCTAGAAAAGCTTTATTACTCGGTTTAAATGCCTTTATAATCCCATTATCAAATTTATTTTGAATTTTTTTTACATTTTTTGATTAAAACAGATTGTAATTGATTGTTTGCCTCGTGAAACTTGGAGCTAAAGCCATCCATTGTCAAGAATAGATCATTTATAGTCACTCATGCCTAGAAAAGCCTTATTACTCGGTTTAAATGCCTTTATAATCCCATTATTGAATTTATTTTGAATTGTTTTTACATTTTTTGATTAAAACATATTGTAATTGATTGTTTCCCTCGGGAAACATGGAGCGAAAGCCATCCATTGTCAAGAAAAGATCATTTATAGTCACTCATGCCTAGAAAAGCTTTATTACTTAGTTTAAATGCCTTTATAATCCCATTATTGAATTTATTTTGAATTGTTTTTACATTTTTTGGTTAAAACATATTGTAATTGATTGTTTGCCTCAGGAAATATGGAGCGAAAGCCATCCATTGTCAAGAAAAGATCATTTATAGTCACTCATGCCTAGAAAAGCCTTATTACCCGGTTTAAATGCCTTTATAATCCCATTATTGAATTTATTTTGAATTGTTTTTACATTTTTTGATTAAAACAGATTGTAATTGATTGTTTGCCTCGGGAAACATGGAGCGAAAGCCATCCATTGTCAAGAAAAGATCATTTATAGTCACTCATGCCTAGAAAAGCCTTATTACTCGGTTTAAATGCCTTTATAATCCCATTATTGAATTTATTTTGAATTGTTTTTACATTTTTTGATTAAAACAAATTGTAATTGATTGTTTGCCTCGGGAAACATGGAGCAAAACCCATCCATTGTCAAGAATAGATCATTTATAGTCACTTATGTCTAGAAAAGCCTTATTACTCGGTTTAAATGCTTTTATAATCCAATTATTGAATTTATTTTGAATTGTTTTTACATTTTTTGATTAAAACAGATTGTAATTGATTGTTTGCCTCAGGAAACATGCAGCGAAAGCCATCCATTGTCAAGAAAAGATCATTTATATTCACTCATGCCTAGAAAAGCCTTATTACTTAGTTTAAATGCCTTTATAATCCCATTATTGAATTTATTTTGAATTTTTTTTACTTTTTTTTGATTAAAACAGATTGTAATTAATTGTTTGCCTCGGGAAACATGGAGCGAAAGCCATCCATTGTCAAGAAAAGATCAATTATAGTCACACATGCCAAGAAAAGCCTTATTACTCGGTTCAAATTCCTTTATAATCCCATTATTGAATTTATTTTGAATTGTTTTTACATTTTTTGATTAAAACAGATTGTAATTGATTGTTTGCCTCGGGAAACATGGAGCGAAAGCTATCCATTGTCAAGAAAAGATCATTTATAGTCACTCATGCCTAGAAAAGCCTTATTACTTAGTTTAAATGCCTTTATAATCCCATTATCAAATTTATTTTGAATTTTTTTTACATTTTTTGATTAAAACAGATTGTAATTGATTCTTTGCCTCGGGAAACTTGGCGCTAAAGCCATCCATTGTCAAGAAAAGATCATTTATAGTCACTCATGCCTAGAAAAGCCTTATTACTCGGTTCAAATTCCTTTATAATCCCATTATTGAATTTATTTTGAATTTTGTTTAAATTTTCTGATTAAAACGTATTGTAATTGATCGTTTGCCTCGGTAAACATGGAGCAAAACCCATCCATTGTCAAGAATAGATCATTTATATTCACTTATGCCTAAAAAAGCCTTATTACTCGGTTTAAATGCTTTTATAATCCCATTATTGAATTTATTTTGAATTGTTTTTACATTTTTGATTAAAACAGATTGTAATTGATTGTTTGCCTCGGGAAACATGGAGCCAAAGCCATCCATTGTCAAGAAAAGATCATTTATAGTCACTCATGCCTAGAAAAGCCTTATTACTCGGTTCAAATTCCTTTATAATCCCATTATTGAATTTATTTTGAATTGTTTTTACATTTTCTGATTAAAACAGATTGTAATTGATTGTTTGCCTCGGGAAACATGGAGCGAAAGCCATCCATTGTCAAGAAAAGATTAATTATAGTCACTCATGCCAAGAAAAGCCTTATTACTCGGTTCAAATTCCTTTATAATCCCATTATTGAATTTATTTTAAATTGTTTTTACATTTTTTGATTAAAACAGATTGTAATTGATTGTTTGCCTCGGGAAATATGGAGCGAAAGCCATCCATTGTCAAGAAAAGATCATTTATAGTCACTCATGCCTAGAAAAGCCTTATTACCCGGTTTCAATGCCTTTATAATCCCATTATTGAATTTATTTTGAATTGTTTTTACATTTTCTGATTAAAACAGATTGTAATTGATTGTTTGCCTCGGGAAACATGGAGCGAAAGCCATCCATTGTCAAGAAAAGATCATTTATAGTCACTCATGCCTAGAAAAGCCTTATTACTCGGTTTAAATGCCTTTATAATCCCATTATTGAATTTATTTTGAATTTTTTTTACATTTTTTGATTACAACAGATTGTAATTGTTTGTTAGCCTCGGGAAACATGGAGCAAAACCCATCCATTGTCAAGAATAGATCATTTATAGTCACTTATGCCTAAAAAAGCCTTATTACTCGGTTTAAATGCCTTTATAATCCCATTTCTGAATTTATTTTGAATTTTTTTTACATTTTTTGATTAAAACATATTGTAATTGATTGTTTGCCTCGGGAAATATGGAGCGAAAGCCATCCATTGTCAAGAAAAGATCATTTATAGTCACTCAT
Source organism: Theobroma cacao (assembly GCF_053813885.1). Lineage (NCBI taxonomy): Eukaryota > Viridiplantae > Streptophyta > Magnoliopsida > Malvales > Malvaceae > Theobroma > Theobroma cacao. The sequence continues at coordinate 24,967,031 of NC_142645.1, read as the reverse complement.
GCCTAGAAAAGCCTTATTACCCGGTTTAAATGCCTTTATAATCCCATTATTGAATTTATTTTGAATTTGTTTTTATTTTTTGATTAAAACATATTGTAATTGATTGTTTGCCACGGGAAACATGGAGCGAAAGCCATCCATTGTCAAGAAAAGATCATTTATAGTCACTCATGCCTAGAAAAGCCTTATTACTCGGTTTAAATGCCTTTATAATCCCATTATTGAATTTATTTTGAATTGTTTTTACATTTTTTGATTAAAACATATTGTAATTGATTGTTTCCCTCGGCAAACATGGAGCGAAAGCCATCCATTGTCAAGAAAAGATCATTTATAGTCACTCATGCCTAGAAAAGCCTTATTACTTAGTTTAAATGCCTTTATAATCCCATTATTGAATTTATTTTGAATTGTTTTTACATTTTTTGATTAAAACAGATTGTAATTGATTGTTTACCTCGGGAAACATGGAGCGAAAGCCATCCATAGTCAACAAAAGTTCATTTATAGTCACTTATGCCTAGCAAAGCCTTATTACTCGGTTTAAATGCCTTTATAATCCCATTATTGAATTTATTTTGAATTTTTTTTTACATTTTTTGATTAAAACAGATTGTAATTGATTGTTTGCCTCGGGAAATATGGAGCGAAAGCCATCCATTGTCAAGAAAAGATCATTTATAGTCACTCATGCCTAGAAAAGCCTTATTACTCGATTTAAATGCCTTTATAATCCCAATATTGAATTTATTTTGAATTGTTTTTACATTTTTTGATTAAAACAGATTGTAATTGATTGTTTGCCTCGGGAAACATGGAGCGAAAGCCATCCATTGTCAAGAAAAGATCATTTATAGTCACTCTTGCCTAGAAAAGCCTTATTACTCGGTTTAAATGCCTTTATAATCCCATTATTGAATTTATTTTGAATTGTTTTTACATTTTTTTATTAAAACAGATTCTAATTGATTGTTTGCCTCGGGAAACGTGGAGTGAAAGCCATCCATTGTCAAGAAAAGATCAATTATAGTCACTCATGCCTAGAAAAGCTTTATTACTCGGTTTAAATGCCTTTATAATCCCATTATCAAATTTATTTTGAATTTTTTTTACATTTTTTGATTAAAACAGATTGTAATTGATTGTTTGCCTCGTGAAACTTGGAGCTAAAGCCATCCATTGTCAAGAAAAGATCATTTATAGTCACTCATGCCTAGAAAAGCCTTATTAGTCGGTTTAAATGCTTTTATAATCCCATTATTGAATTTATTTTGAATTGTTTTTACATTTTTTGATTAAAACTGATTGAATTGATTGTTTGCCTCGGGAAACATGGAGCGAAAGCCATCCATTGTCAAGAAAAGATCATTTATAGTCACTCATGCCTAGAAAAGCCTTATTACTCGGTTTAAATGCCTTTATAATCCCATTATTGAATTTATTTTGAATTGTTTTTACATTTTTTGATTAAAACAAATTGTAATTGATTGTTTGCCTCGGGAAACATGGAGCAAAACCCATCCATTGTCAAGAATAGATCATTTATAGTCACTTATGTCTAGAAAAGCCTTATTACTCGGTTTAAATGCTTTTATAATCCAATTATTGAATTTATTTTGAATTGTTTTTACATTTTTTGATTAAAACAGATTGTAATTGATTGTTTGCCTCAGGAAACATGCAGCGAAAGCCATCCATTGTCAAGAAAAGATCATTTATATTCACTCATGCCTAGAAAAGCCTTATTACTTAGTTTAAATGCCTTTATAATCCCATTATTGAATTTATTTTGAATTTTTTTTACTTTTTTTTGATTAAAACAGATTGTAATTAATTGTTTGCCTCGGGAAACATGGAGCGAAAGCCATCCATTGTCAAGAAAAGATCAATTATAGTCACACATGCCAAGAAAAGCCTTATTACTCGGTTCAAATTCCTTTATAATCCCATTATTGAATTTATTTTGAATTGTTTTTACATTTTTTGATTAAAACAGATTGTAATTGATTGTTTGCCTCGGGAAACATGGAGCGAAAGCTATCCATTGTCAAGAAAAGATCATTTATAGTCACTCATGCCTAGAAAAGCCTTATTACTTAGTTTAAATGCCTTTATAATCCCATTATCAAATTTATTTTGAATTTTTTTTACATTTTTTGATTAAAACAGATTGTAATTGATTCTTTGCCTCGGGAAACTTGGCGCTAAAGCCATCCATTGTCAAGAAAAGATCATTTATAGTCACTCATGCCTAGAAAAGCCTTATTACTCGGTTCAAATTCCTTTATAATCCCATTATTGAATTTATTTTGAATTTTGTTTAAATTTTCTGATTAAAACGTATTGTAATTGATCGTTTGCCTCGGTAAACATGGAGCAAAACCCATCCATTGTCAAGAATAGATCATTTATATTCACTTATGCCTAAAAAAGCCTTATTACTCGGTTTAAATGCTTTTATAATCCCATTATTGAATTTATTTTGAATTGTTTTTACATTTTTGATTAAAACAGATTGTAATTGATTGTTTGCCTCGGGAAACATGGAGCCAAAGCCATCCATTGTCAAGAAAAGATCATTTATAGTCACTCATGCCTAGAAAAGCCTTATTACTCGGTTCAAATTCCTTTATAATCCCATTATTGAATTTATTTTGAATTGTTTTTACATTTTCTGATTAAAACAGATTGTAATTGATTGTTTGCCTCGGGAAACATGGAGCGAAAGCCATCCATTGTCAAGAAAAGATTAATTATAGTCACTCATGCCAAGAAAAGCCTTATTACTCGGTTCAAATTCCTTTATAATCCCATTATTGAATTTATTTTAAATTGTTTTTACATTTTTTGATTAAAACAGATTGTAATTGATTGTTTGCCTCGGGAAATATGGAGCGAAAGCCATCCATTGTCAAGAAAAGATCATTTATAGTCACTCATGCCTAGAAAAGCCTTATTACCCGGTTTCAATGCCTTTATAATCCCATTATTGAATTTATTTTGAATTGTTTTTACATTTTCTGATTAAAACAGATTGTAATTGATTGTTTGCCTCGGGAAACATGGAGCGAAAGCCATCCATTGTCAAGAAAAGATCATTTATAGTCACTCATGCCTAGAAAAGCCTTATTACTCGGTTTAAATGCCTTTATAATCCCATTATTGAATTTATTTTGAATTTTTTTTACATTTTTTGATTACAACAGATTGTAATTGTTTGTTAGCCTCGGGAAACATGGAGCAAAACCCATCCATTGTCAAGAATAGATCATTTATAGTCACTTATGCCTAAAAAAGCCTTATTACTCGGTTTAAATGCCTTTATAATCCCATTTCTGAATTTATTTTGAATTTTTTTTACATTTTTTGATTAAAACATATTGTAATTGATTGTTTGCCTCGGGAAATATGGAGCGAAAGCCATCCATTGTCAAGAAAAGATCATTTATAGTCACTCATGCCTAGAAAAGCCTTATTACTCGGTTTAAATGCCTTTATAATCCCATTATTGAATTTATTTTGAATTTGTTTTTATTTTTTGATTAAAACATATTGTAATTGATTGTTTGCCACGGGAAACATGGAGCGAAAGCCATCCATTGTCAAGAAAAGATCATTTATAGTCACTCATGCCTAGAAAAGCCTTATTACTCGGTTTAAATGCCTTTATAATCCCATTATTGAATTTATTTTGAATTGTTTTTACATTTTTTGATTAAAACATATTGTAATTGATTGTTTCCCTCGGCAAACATGGAGCGAAAGCCATCCATTGTCAAGAAAAGATCATTTATAGTCACTCATGCCTAGAAAAGCCTTATTACTTAGTTTAAATGCCTTTATAATCCCATTATTGAATTTATTTTGAATTGTTTTTACATTTTTTGATTAAAACAGATTGTAATTGATTGTTTACCTCGGGAAACATGGAGCGAAAGCCATCCATAGTCAACAAAAGTTCATTTATAGTCACTTATGCCTAGCAAAGCCTTATTACTCGGTTTAAATGCCTTTATAATCCCATTATTGAATTTATTTTGAATTTTTTTTTACATTTTTTGATTAAAACAGATTGTAATTGATTGTTTGCCTCGGGAAATATGGAGCGAAAGCCATCCATTGTCAAGAAAAGATCATTTATAGTCACTCATGCCTAGAAAAGCCTTATTACTCGATTTAAATGCCTTTATAATCCCAATATTGAATTTATTTTGAATTGTTTTTACATTTTTTGATTAAAACAGATTGTAATTGATTGTTTGCCTCGGGAAACATGGAGCGAAAGCCATCCATTGTCAAGAAAAGATCATTTATAGTCACTCTTGCCTAGAAAAGCCTTATTACTCGGTTTAAATGCCTTTATAATCCCATTATTGAATTTATTTTGAATTGTTTTTACATTTTTTTATTAAAACAGATTCTAATTGATTGTTTGCCTCGGGAAACGTGGAGTGAAAGCCATCCATTGTCAAGAAAAGATCAATTATAGTCACTCATGCCTAGAAAAGCTTTATTACTCGGTTTAAATGCCTTTATAATCCCATTATCAAATTTATTTTGAATTTTTTTTACATTTTTTGATTAAAACATATTGTAATTGATTGTTTGCCTCGTGAAACTTGGAGCTAAAGCCATCCATTGTCAAGAAAAGATCATTTATAGTCACTCATGCCTAGAAAAGCCTTATTAGTCGGTTTAAATGCTTTTATAATCCCATTATTGAATTTATTTTGAATTGTTTTTACATTTTTTGATTAAAACTGATTGAATTGATTGTTTGCCTCGGGAAACATGGAGCGAAAGCCATCCATTGTCAAGAAAAGATCATTTATAGTCACTCATGCCTAGAAAAGCCTTATTACTCGGTTTAAATGCCTTTATAATCCCATTATTGAATTTATTTTGAATTTTTTTTACATTTTTTTATTAAAACAGATTGTAATTGTTTGTTTGCCTCGGGAAACATGGAGCAAAACCCATCCATTGTCAAGAATAGATCATTTATAGTCACTTATGCCTAAAAAAGCCTTACTACTCGGTTTAAATGCCTTTATAATCCCATTTCTGAATTTATTTTGAATTTTTTTTACATTTTTTGATTAAAACATATTGTAATTGATTGTTTGCCTCGGGAAATATGGAGCGAAAGCCATCCATTGTCAAGAAAAGATCATTTATAGTCACTCATGCCTAGAAAAGCCTTATTACTCGGTTTAAATGCCTTTATAATCCCATTATTGAATTTATTTTGAATTGTTTTTTTATTTTTTGATGAAAACATATTGTAATTGATTGTTTGCCTCGGGAAACATGGGGCGAAAGCCATCCATTGTCAAGAAAAGATCATTTATAGTCACTCATGCCTAGAAAAGCCTTATTACTCGGTTTAAATGCCTTTATAATCCCATTATTGAATTTATTTTGAATTGTTTTTACATTTTTTGATTAAAACATATTGTAATTGATTGTTTCCCTCGGGAAACATGGAGCGAAAGCCATCCATTGTCAAGAAAAGATCATTTATAGTCACTCATGCCTAGAAAAGCCTTATTACTCAGTTTAAATGCCTTTATAATCCCATTATTGAATTTATTTTGAATTGTTTTTACATTTTTTGGTTAAAACATATTGTAATTGATTGTTTGCCTCGGGAAATAGGGAGCGAAAGCCATCCATTGTCAAGAAAAGATCATTTATAGTCACTCATGCCTAGAAAAGCCTTATTACTCGGTTTAAATGCCTTTATAATCCCATTATTGAATTTATTTTGAATTGTTTTTACATTTTTTGATTAAAACAGATTGTAATTGATTGTTTGCCTCGGGAAACATGGAGCGAAAGCCATCCATTGTCAAGAAAAGATCATTTATAGCCACTCATGCCTAGAAAAGCCTTATTACTCGGTTTAAATGCCTTTATAATCCCATTATTGAATTTATTTTGAATTGTTTTTACATTTTTTGATTAAAACATATTGTGATTGATTGTTTGCCTCGGGAAACATGGAGCGAAAGCCATCCATTGTCAAGAAAAGATCATTTATATTCACTCATGCCTAGAAAAGCCTTATTACTTAGTTTAAATGCCTTTATAATCCCATTATTGAATTTATTTTGAATTGTTTTTACATTTTTTGATTAAAACAGATTGTAATTAATTGTTTGCCTCGGGAAACATGGAGCGAAAGCCATCCATTGTCAAGAAAAGATTAATTATAGTCACTCATGCCAAGAAAAGCCTTATTACTCGGTTCAAATTCCTTTATAATCCCATTATTGAATTTATTTTAAATTGTTTTTACATTTTTTGATTAAAACAGATTGTAATTGATTGTTTGCCTCGGGAAACATGGAGCGAAAGCCATCCATTGTCAAGAAAAGATCATTTATAGTCACTCATGCCTAGAAAAGCCTTATTACTCGGTTTAAATGCCTTTATAATCCCATTATTGAATTTATTTTGAATTGTTTTTACATTTTTTGATTAAAACATATTGTAATTGATTGTTTCCCTCGGGAAACATGGAGCGAAAGCCATCCATTGTCAAGAAAAGATCATTTATAGTCACTCATGCCTAGAAAAGCCTTATTACTTAGTTTAAATGACTTTATAATCCCATTATTGAATTTATTTTGAATTGTTTTTACATTTTTTGGTTAAAACATATTGTAATTGATTGTTTGCCTCAGGAAATATGGAGCGAAAGCCATCCATTGTCAAGAAAAGATCATTTATAGTCACTCATGCCTAGAAAAGCCTTATTACTTAGTTTAAATGACTTTATAATCCCATTATTGAATTTTTTTTGAATTGTTTTTACATTTTTTGGTTAAAACATATTGTAATTGATTGTTTGCCTCAGGAAATATGGAGCGAAAGCCATCCATTGTCAAGAAAAGATCATTTATAGTCACTCATGCCTAGAAAAGCCTTATTACCCGGTTTAAATGCCTTTATAATCCCATTATTGAATTTATTTTGAATTGTTTTTACATTTTTTGATTAAAACAGATTGTAATTGATTGTTTGCCTCGGGAAACATGGAGCGAAAGCCATCCATTGTCAAGAAAAGATCATTTATAGTCACTCATGCCTAGAAAAGCCTTATTACTCGGTTTAAATGCCTTTATAATCCCATTATTGAATTTATTTTGAATTTTTTTTACATTTTTTGATTAAAACAAATTGTAATTGATTGTTTGCCTCGGGAAACATGGAGCAAAACCCATCCATTGTCAAGAATAGATCATTTATAGTCACTTATGCCTAGAAAAGCCTTATTACTCGGTTTAAATGCTTTTATAATCCAATTATTGTATTTATTTTGAATTGTTTTTACATTTTTTGATTAAAACAGATTGTAATTGATTGTTTGCCTCAGGAAACATGCAGCGAAAGCCATCCATTGTCAAGAAAAGATCATTTATATTCACTCATGCCTAGAAAAGCCTTATTACTTAGTTTAAATGCCTTTATAATCCCATTATTGAATTTATTTTGAATTGTTTTTACATTTTTTGATTAAAACAGATTGTAATTAATTGTTTGCCTCGGGAAACGTGGAGCGAAAGACATGCATTGTCAAGAAAAGATCAATTATAGTCACTCATGCCAAGAAAAGCCTTATTACTCGGTTCAAATTCCTTTATAATCCCATTATTGAATTTATTTTGAATTGTTTTTACATTTTTTGATTAAAACAGATTGTAATTGATTGTTTGCCTCGGGAAACATGGAGCGAAAGCCATCCATTGTCAAGAAAAGATCATTTATAGTCACTCATGCCCAGAAAAGCCTTATTACCCGGTTTAAATGCCTTTATAATCCCATTATTGAATTTATTTTGAATTGTTTTTACATTTTCTGATTAAAACAGATTGTAATTGATTGTTTGCCTCGGGAAACATGGAGCGAAAGCCATCCATTGTCAAGAAAAGATCATTTATAGTAACTCATGCCTAGAAAAGCCTTATTACTCGGTTTAAATGCCTTTATAATCCCATTATTGAATTTATTTTGAATTTTTTTTACATTTTTTGATTAAAACAGATTGTAATTGTTTGTTTGCCTCGGGAAACATGGAGCAAAACCCATCCATTGTCAAGAATAGATCATTTATATTCACTTATGCCTAAAAAAGCCTTATTACTCGGTTTAAATGCTTTTATAATCCCATTATTGAATTTATTTTGAATTGTTTTTACATTTTTGATTATAACAGATTGTAATTGATTGTTTGCCTCGGGAAACATGGAGCTAAAGCCATCCATTGTCAAGAAAAGATCATTTATAGTCACTCATGCCTAGAAAAGCCTTATTACTCGGTTTAAATGCCTTTATAATCCCATTATCAAATTTATTTTGAATTGTTTTTTTATTTTTTGATTAAAACAGATTGTAATTGATTGTTTGCCTCGGGAAACATGGAGCGAAAGCCATCCATTGTCAAGAAAAGATCATTTATAGTCACTCATGCCTAGAAAAGCCTTATTACTCGGTTTAAATGCCTTTATAATCCCATTATTGAATTTATTTTGAATTGTTTTTGCATTTTTTGATTAAAACAGATTGTAATTGATTGTTTACCTCGGGAAACATGGAGCGAAAGCCATCCATTGTCAAGAAAAGATAATTTATAGTCACTCATGCCTAGAAAAGCCTTATTACTCGGTTTAAATGCCTTTATAATCCCATTATTGAATTTATTTTGAATTGTTTTTACATTTTTTGATTAAAACATATTGTAATTGATTGTTTCCCTCAAGAAACATGGAGCGAAAGACATGCATTGTCAAGAAAAGATCATTTATAGTCACTCATGCCTAGAAAAGCCTTATTACTCGGTTTAAATGCCTTTATAATCCCATTATTGAATTTATTTTGAATTGTTTTTACATTTTTTGATTAAAACAGATTGTAATTGATTGTTTACCTCGGGAAACATGGAGCGAAAGCCATCCATTGTCAAGAAAAGATCATTTATAGTCACTCATGCCTAGAAAAGCCTTATTACTCGGTTTAAATGCCTTTATAATCCCATTATTGAATTTATTTTGAATTGTTTTTACATTTTTTGATTAAAACATATTGTAATTGATTGTTTCCCTCGGGAAACATGGAGCGAAAGCCATCCATTGTCAAGAAAAGATCATTTATAGTCACTCATGCCTAGAAAAGCCTTATTAATTAGTTTAAATGCCTTTATAATCCCATTATTGAATTTATTTTGAATTGTTTTTACATTTTTTGATTAAAACAGATTGTAATTGATTGTTTGCCTCGGGAAATATGGAGCGAAAGCCATCCATTGTCAAGAAAAGATCATTTATAGTCACTCATGCCTAGAAAAGCCTTATTACTCGGTTTAAATGCCTTTATAATCCCATTATTGAAGTTATTTTGAATTGTTTTTACATTTTTTGATTAAAACATATTGTAATTGATTGTTTCCCTCGGAAAACATGGAGCGAAAGCCATCCATTGTCAAGAAAAGATCATTTATAGTCACTCATGCCTAGAAAAGCCTTATTACTTAGTTTAAATGCCTTTATAATCCCATTATTGAATTTATTTTGAATTGTTTTTACATTTTTTGGTTAAAACATATTGTAATTGATTGTTTGCCTCAGGAAATATGGAGCGAAAGCCATCCATTGTCAAGAAAAGATCATTTATAGTCACTCATGCCTAGGAAAGCCTTATTACCCGGTTTAAATGCCTTTATAATCCCATTATTGAATTTATTTTGAATTGTTTTTACATTTTTTGATTAAAACAGATTGTAATTGATTGTTTGCCTCGGGAAACATGGAGCGAAAGCCATCCATTGTCAAGAAAAGATCATTTATAGTCACTCATGCCTAGAAAAGCCTTATTACTCGGTTTAAATGCCTTTATAATCCCATTATTGAATTTATTTTGAATTGTTTTTACATTTTTTGATTAAAACAAATTGTAATTGATTGTTTGCCTCGGGAAACTTGGAGCAAAACCCATCCATTGTCAAGAATAGATCATTTATAGTCACTTATGTCTAGAAAAGCCTTATTACTCGGTTTAAATGCTTTTATAATCCCATTATTGAATTTATTTTGAATTGTTTTTACATTTTTTGATTAAAACAGATTGTAATTGATTGTTTGCCTCAGGAAACATGCAGCGAAAGCCATCCATCGTCAAGAAAAGATCATTTATATTCACTCATGCCTAGAAAAGCCTTATTACTTAGTTTAAATGCCTTTATAATACCATTATTGAATTTATTTTGAATTTTTTTTACTTTTTTTTGATTAAAACAGATTGTAATTAATTGTTTGCCTCGGGAAACATGGAGCGAAAGCCATCCATTGTCAAGAAAAGATCAATTATAGTCACTCATGCCAAGAAAAGCCTTATTACTCGGTTCAAATTCCTTTATAATCCCATTATTGAATTTATTTTGAATTGTTTTTACATTTTTTGATTAAAACAAATTGTAATTGATTGTTTGCCTCGGGAAACATGGAGCAAAACCCATCCATTGTCAAGAATAGATCATTTATAGTCACTTATGCCTAGAAAAGCCTTATTACTCGGTTTAAATGCTTTTATAATCCAATTATTGAATTTATTTTGAATTGTTTTTACATTTTTTGATTAAAACAGATTGTAATTGATTGTTTGCCTCAGGAAACATGCAGCGAAAGCCATCCATTGTCAAGAAAAGATCATTTATATTCACTCATGCCTAGAAAAGCCTTATTACTTAGTTTAAATGCCTTTATAATCCCATTATTGAATTTATTTTGAATTGTTTTTACATTTTTTGATTAAAACAGATTGTAATTAATTGTTTTCCTCGGGAAACGTGGAGCGAAAGCCATCCATTGTCAAGAAAAGATCAATTATAGTCACTCATGGCAAGAAAAGCCTTATTACTCGGTTCAAATTCCTTTATAATCCCATTATTGAATTTATTTTGAATTGTTTTTACATTTTTTGATTAAAACAGATTGTAATTGATTGTTTGCCTCGGGAAACATGGAGCGAAAGCCATCCATTGTCAAGAAAAGATCATTTATAGTCACTCATGCCCAGAAAAGCCTTATTACCCGGTTTAAATGCCTTTATAATCCCATTATTGAATTTATTTTGAATTGTTTTTACATTTTCTGATTAAAACAGATTGTAATTGATTGTTTGCCTCGGGAAACATGGAGCGAAAGCCATCCATTGTCAAGAAAAGATCATTTATAGTAACTCATGCCTAGAAAAGCCTTATTACTCGGTTTAAATGCCTTTATAATCCCATTATTGAATTTATTTTGAATTTTTTTTACATTTTTTGATTAAAACAGATTGTAATTGTTTGTTTGCCTCGGGAAACATGGAGCAAAACCCATCCATTGTCAAGAATAGATCATTTATATTCACTTATGCCTAAAAAAGCCTTATTACTCGGTTTAAATGCTTTTATAATCCCATTATTGAATTTATTTTGAATTGTTTTTACATTTTTGATTATAACAGATTGTAATTGATTGTTTGCCTCGGGAAACATGGAGCTAAAGCCATCCATTGTCAAGAAAAGATCATTTATAGTCACTCATGCCTAGAAAAGCCTTATTACTCGGTTTAAATGCCTTTATAATCCCATTATCAAATTTATTTTGAATTGTTTTTTTATTTTTTGATTAAAACAGATTGTAATTGATTGTTTGCCTCGGGAAACATGGAGCGAAAGCCATCCATTGTCAAGAAAAGATCATTTATAGTCACTCATGCCTAGAAAAGCCTTATTACTCGGTTTAAATGCCTTTATAATCCCATTATTGAATTTATTTTGAATTGTTTTTACATTTTTTGATTAAAACAGATTGTAATTGATTGTTTACCTCGGGAAACATGGAGCGAAAGCCATCCATTGTCAAGAAAAGATAATTTATAGTCACTCATGCCTAGAAAAGCCTTATTACTCGGTTTAAATGCCTTTATAATCCCATTATTGAATTTATTTTGAATTGTTTTTACATTTTTTGATTAAAACATATTGTAATTGATTGTTTCCCTCAAGAAACATGGAGCGAAAGACATGCATTGTCAAGAAAAGATCATTTATAGTCACTCATGCCTAGAAAAGCCTTATTACTCGGTTTAAATGCCTTTATAATCCCATTATTGAATTTATTTTGAATTGTTTTTACATTTTTTGATTAAAACAGATTGTAATTGATTGTTTACCTCGGGAAACATGGAGCGAAAGCCATCCATTGTCAAGAAAAGATCATTTATAGTCACTCATGCCTAGAAAAGCCTTATTACTCGGTTTAAATGCCTTTATAATCCCATTATTGAATTTATTTTGAATTGTTTTTACATTTTTTGATTAAAACATATTGTAATTGATTGTTTCCCTCGGGAAACATGGAGCGAAAGCCATCCATTGTCAAGAAAAGATCATTTATAGTCACTCATGCCTAGAAAAGCCTTATTACTTAGTTTAAATGCCTTTATAATCCCATTATTGAATTTATTTTGAATTGTTTTTACATTTTTTGATTAAAACAGATTGTAATTGATTGTTTGCCTCGGGAAATATGGAGCGAAAGCCATCCATTGTCAAGAAAAGATCATTTATAGTCACTCATGCCTAGAAAAGCCTTATTACTCGGTTTAAATGCCTTTATAATCCCATTATTGAAGTTATTTTGAATTGTTTTTACATTTTTTGATTAAAACATATTGTAATTGATTGTTTCCCTCGGAAAACATGGAGCGAAAGCCATCCATTGTCAAGAAAAGATCATTTATAGTCACTCATGCCTAGAAAAGCCTTATTACTTAGTTTAAATGCCTTTATAATCCCATTATTGAATTTATTTTGAATTGTTTTTACATTTTTTGGTTAAAACATATTGTAATTGATTGTTTGCCTCAGGAAATATGGAGCGAAAGCCATCCATTGTCAAGAAAAGATCATTTATAGTCACTCATGCCTAGGAAAGCCTTATTACCCGGTTTAAATGCCTTTATAATCCCATTATTGAATTTATTTTGAATTGTTTTTACATTTTTTGATTAAAACAGATTGTAATTGATTGTTTGCCTCGGGAAACATGGAGCGAAAGCCATCCATTGTCAAGAAAAGATCATTTATAGTCACTCATGCCTAGAAAAGCCTTATTACTCGGTTTAAATGCCTTTATAATCCCATTATTGAATTTATTTTGAATTGTTTTTACATTTTTTGATTAAAACAAATTGTAATTGATTGTTTGCCTCGGGAAACTTGGAGCAAAACCCATCCATTGTCAAGAATAGATCATTTATAGTCACTTATGTCTAGAAAAGCCTTATTACTCGGTTTAAATCCTTTTATAATCCCATTATTGAATTTATTTTGAATTGTTTTTACATTTTTTGATTAAAACAGATTGTAATTGATTGTTTGCCTCAGGAAACATGCAGCGAAAGCCATCCATCGTCAAGAAAAGATCATTTATATTCACTCATGCCTAGAAAAGCCTTATTACTTAGTTTAAATGCCTTTATAATACCATTATTGAATTTATTTTGAATTTTTTTTACTTTTTTTTGATTAAAACAGATTGTAATTAATTGTTTGCCTCGGGAAACATGGAGCGAAAGCCATCCATTGTCAAGAAAAGATCAATTATAGTCACTCATGCCAAGAAAAGCCTTATTACTCGGTTCAAATTCCTTTATAATCCCATTATTGAATTTATTTTGAATTGTTTTTACATTTTTTGATTAAAACAGATTGTAATTGATTGTTTGCCTCGGGAAACATGGAGCGAAAGCTATCCATTGTCAAGAAAAGATCATTTATAGTCACTCATGCCTAGAAAAGCCTTATTACTTAGTTTAAATGCCTTTATAATCCCATTATCAAATTTATTTTGAATTTTTTTTACATTTTTTGATTAAAACAGATTGTAATTGATTCTTTGCCTCGGGAAACTTGGAGCTAAAGCCATCCATTGTCAAGAAAAGATCATTTATAGTCACTCATGCCTAGAAAAGCCTTATTACTCGGTTCAAATTCCTTTATAATCCCATTATTGAATTTATTTTGAATTTTGTTTAAATTTTTTGATTAAAACGTATTGTAATTGATCGTTTGCCTCGGTAAACTTGGAGCAAAACCCATCCATTGTCAAGAATAGATCATTTATATTCACTTATGCCTAAAAAAGCCTTATTACTCGGTTTAAATGCTTTTATAATCCCATTATTGAATTTATTTTGAATTGTTTTTACATTTTTGATTAAAACAGATTGTAATTGATTGTTTGCCTCGGGAAACATGGAGCTAAAGCCATCCATTGTCAAGAAAAGATCATTTATAGTCACTCATGCCTAGAAAAGCCTTATTACTCGGTTCAAATTCCTTTATAATCCCATTATTGAATTTATTTTGAATTGTTTTTACATTTTTTGATTAAAACAGATTGTAATTGATTGTTTGCCTCGGGAAACATGGAGCGAAAGCCATCCATTGTCAAGAAAAGATTAATTATAGTCACTCATGCCAAGAAAAGCCTTATTACTCGGTTCAAATTCCTTTATAATCCCATTATTGAATTTATTTTAAATTGTTTTTACATTTTTTGATTAAAACAGATTGTAATTGATTGTTTGCCTCGGGAAATATGGAGCGAAAGCCATCCATTGTCAAGAAAAGATCATTTATAGTCACTCATGCCTAGAAAAGCCTTATTACCCGGTTTAAATGCCTTTATAATCCCATTATTGAATTTATTTTGAATTGTTTTTACATTTTCTGATTAAAACAGATTGTAATTGATTGTTTGCCTCGGGAAACATGGAGCGAAAGCCATCCATTGTCAAGAAAAGATCATTTATAGTCACTCATGCCTAGAAAAGCCTTATTACTCGGTTTAAATGCCTTTATAATCCCATTATTGAATTTATTTTGAATTGTTTTTACATTTCTTGATTAAAACATATTGTAATTGATTGTTTCCCTCAAGAAACATGGAGCGAAAGCCATCCATTGTCAAGAAAAGATCATTTATAGTCACTCATGCCTAGAAAAGCCTTATTACTCGGTTTAAATGCCTTTATAATCCCATTATTGAATTTATTTTGAATTGTTTTTACATTTTTTGATTAAAACAGATTGTAATTGATTGTTTACCTCGGGAAACATGGAGCGAAAGCCATCCATTGTCAAGAAAAGATCATTTATAGTCACTCATGCCTAGAAAAGCCTTATTACTCGGTTTAAATGCCTTTATAATCCCATTATTGAATTTATTTTGAATTGTTTTTACATTTTTTGATTAAAACATATTGTAATTGATTGTTTCCCTCGGGAAACATGGAGCGAAAGCCATCCATTGTCAAGAAAAGATCATTTATAGTCACTCATGCCTAGAAAAGCCTTATTACTTAGTTTAAATGCCTTTATAATCCCATTATTGAATTTATTTTGAATTGTTTTTACATTTTTTGATTAAAACAGATTGTAATTGATTGTTTGCCTCGGGAAATATGGAGCGAAAGCCATCCATTGTCAAGAAAAGATCATTTATAGTCACTCATGCCTAGAAAAGCCTTATTACTCGGTTTAAATGCCTTTATAATCCCATTATTGAATTTATTTTGAATTGTTTTTACATTTTTTGATTAAAACATATTGTAATTGATTGTTTCCCTCGGGAAACATGGAGCGAAAGCCATCCATTGTCAAGAAAAGATCATTTATAGTCACTCATGCCTAGAAAAGCCTTATTACTTAGTTTAAATGCCTTTATAATCCCATTATTGAATTTATTTTGAATAGTTTTTACATTTTTTGGTTAAAACATATTGTATTTGATTGTTTGCCTCAGGAAATATGGAGCGAAAGCCATCCATTGTCAAGAAAAGATCATTTATAGTCACTCATGCCTAGAAAAGCCTTATTACTCGGTTTAAATGCCTTTATAATCCCATTATTGAATTTATTTTGAATTGTTTTTACATTTTTTGATTAAAACAGATTGTAATTGATTGTTTGCCTCAGGAAACATGCAGCGAAAGCCATCCATTGTCAAGAAAAGATCATTTATATTCACTCATGCCTAGAAAAGCCTTATTACTCGGTTTAAATGCCTTTATAATCCCATTATCAAATTTATTTTGAATTGTTTTTTTATTTTTTGATTAAAACAGATTGTAATTGATTGTTTGCCTCGGGAAACATGGAGCGAAAGCCATCCATTGTCAAGAAAAGATCATTTATAGTCACTCATGCCTAGAAAAGCCTTATTACTCGGTTTAAATGCCTTTATAATCCCATTATTGAATTTATTTTGAATTGTTTTTACTTTTTTTGATTAAAACAGATTGTAATTGATTGTTTACCTCGGGAAACATGGAGCGAAAGCCATCCATTGTCAAGAAAAGATCATTTATAGTCACTCATGCCTAGAAAAGCCTTATTACTCGGTTTAAATGCCTTTATAATCCCATTATTGAATTTATTTTGAATTGTTTTTACATTTTTTGATTAAAACATATTGTAATTGATTGTTTCCCTCAAGAAACATGGGGCGAAAGCCATCCATTGTCAAGAAAAGATCATTTATAGTCACTCATGCCTAGAAAAGCCTTATTACTCGGTTTAAATGCCTTTATAATCCCATTATTGAATTTATTTTGAATTGTTTTTACATTTTTTGATTAAAACAGATTGTAATTGATTGTTTACCTCGGGAAACATGGAGCGAAAGCCATCCATTGTCAAGAAAAGATCATTTATAGTCACTCATGCCTAGAAAAGCCTTATTACTCGGTTTAAATGCCTTTATAATCCCATTATTGAATTTATTTTGAATTGTTTTTACATTTTTTTATTAAAACATATTGTAATTGATTGTTTCCCTCGGGAAACATGGAGCGAAAGCCATCCATTGTCAAGAAAAGATCATTTATAGTCACTCATGCCTAGAAAAGCCTTTTTACTTAGTTTAAATGCCTTTATAATCCCATTATTGAATTTATTTTGAATTGTTTTTACATTTTTTGATTAAAACAGATTGTAATTGATTGTTTGCCTCGGGAAATATGGAGCGAAAGCCATCCATTGTCAAGAAAAGATCATTTATAGTCACTCATGCCTAGAAAAGCCTTATTACTCGGTTTAAATGCCTTTATAATCCCATTATTGAAGTTATTTTGAATTGTTTTTACATTTTTTGATTAAAACATATTGTAATTGATTGTTTCCCTCGGAAAACATGGAGCGAAAGCCATCCATTGTCAAGAAAAGATCATTTATAGTCACTCATGCCTAGAAAAGCCTTATTACTTAGTTTAAATGCCTTTATAATCCCATTATTGAATTTATTTTGAATTGTTTTTACATTTTTTGGTTAAAACATATTGTAATTGATTGTTTGCCTCAGGAAATATGGAGCGAAAGCCATCCATTGTCAAGAAAAGATCATTTATAGTCACTCATGCCTAGGAAAGCCTTATTACCCGGTTTAAATGCCTTTATAATCCCATTATTGAATTTATTTTGAATTGTTTTTACATTTTTTGATTAAAACAGATTGTAATTGATTGTTTGCCTCGGGAAACATGGAGCGAAAGCCATCCATTGTCAAGAAAAGATCATTTATAGTCACTCATGCCTAGAAAAGCCTTATTACTCGGTTCAAATTCCTTTATAATCCCATTATTGAATTTATTTTGAATTTTGTTTAAATTTTTTGATTAAAACGTATTGTAATTGATCGTTTGCCTCGGTAAACTTGGAGCAAAACCCATCCATTGTCAAGAATAGATCATTTATATTCACTTATGCCTAAAAAAGCCTTATTACTCGGTTTAAATGCTTTTATAATCCCATTATTGAATTTATTTTGAATTGTTTTTACATTTTTGATTAAAACAGATTGTAATTCATTGTTTGCCTCGGGAAACATGGAGCTAAAGCCATCCATTGTCAAGAAAAGATCATTTATAGTCACTCATGCCTAGAAAAGCCTTATTACTCGGTTCAAATTCCTTTATAATCCCATTATTGAATTTATTTTGAATTGTTTTTACATTTTTTGATTAAAACAGATTGTAATTGATTGTTTGCCTCGGGAAACATGGAGCGAAAGCCATCCATTGTCAAGAAAAGATTAATTATAGTCACTCATGCCAAGAAAAGCCTTATTACTCGGTTCAAATTCCTTTATAATCCCATTATTGAATTTATTTTAAATTGTTTTTACATTTTTTGATTAAAACAGATTGTAATTGATTGTTTGCCTCGGGAAATATGGAGCGAAAGCCATCCATTGTCAAGAAAAGATCATTTATAGTCACTCATGCCTAGAAAAGCCTTATTACCCGGTTTAAATGCCTTTATAATCCCATTATTGAATTTATTTTGAATTGTTTTTACATTTTCTGATTAAAACAGATTGTAATTGATTGTTTGCCTCGGGAAACATGGAGCGAAAGCCATTCATTGTCAAGAAAAGATCATTTATAGTCACTCATGCCTAGAAAAGCCTTATTACTCGGTTTAAATGCCTTTATAATCCCATTATTGAATTTATTTTGAATTGTTTTTACATTTCTTGATTAAAACATATTGTAATTGATTGTTTCCCTCAAGAAACATGGAGCGAAAGCCATCCATTGTCAAGAAAAGATCATTTATAGTCACTCATGCCTAGAAAAGCCTTATTACTCGGTTTAAATGCCTTTATAATCCCATTATTGAATTTATTTTGAATTGTTTTTACATTTTTTGATTAAAACAGATTGTAATTGATTGTTTACCTCGGGAAACATGGAGCGAAAGCCATCCATTGTCAAGAAAAGATCATTTATAGTCACTCATGCCTAGAAAAGCCTTATTACTCGGTTTAAATGCCTTTATAATCCCATTATTGAATTTATTTTGAATTGTTTTTACATTTTTTGATTAAAACATATTGTAATTGATTGTTTCCCTCGGGAAACATGGAGCGAAAGCCATCCATTGTCAAGAAAAGATCATTTATAGTCACTCATGCCTAGAAAAGCCTTATTACTTAGTTTAAATGCCTTTATAATCCCATTATTGAATTTATTTTGAATTGTTTTTACATTTTTTGATTAAAACAGATTGTAATTGATTGTTTGCCTCGGGAAATATGGAGCGAAAGCCATCCATTGTCAAGAAAAGATCATTTATAGTCACTCATGCCTAGAAAAGCCTTATTACTCGGTTTAAATGCCTTTATAATCCCATTATTGAATTTATTTTGAATTGTTTTTACATTTTTTGATTAAAACATATTGTAATTGATTGTTTCCCTCGGGAAACATGGAGCGAAAGCCATCCATTGTCAAGAAAAGATCATTTATAGTCACTCATGCCTAGAAAAGCCTTATTACTTAGTTTAAATGCCTTTATAATCCCATTATTGAATTTATTTTGAATAGTTTTTACATTTTTTGGTTAAAACATATTGTATTTGATTGTTTGCCTCAGGAAATATGGAGCGAAAGCCATCCATTGTCAAGAAAAGATCATTTATAGTCACTCATGCCTAGAAAAGCCTTATTACTCGGTTTAAATGCCTTTATAATCCCATTATTGAATTTATTTTGAATTGTTTTTACATTTTTTGATTAAAACAGATTGTAATTGATTGTTTGCCTCAGGAAACATGCAGCGAAAGCCATCCATTGTCAAGAAAAGATCATTTATATTCACTCATGCCTAGAAAAGCCTTATTACTCGGTTTAAATGCCTTTATAATCCCATTATCAAATTTATTTTGAATTGCTTTTTTATTTTTTGATTAAAACAGATTGTAATTGATTGTTTGCCTCGGGAAACATGGAGCGAAAGCCATCCATTGTCAAGAAAAGATCATTTATAGTCACTCATGCCTAGAAAAGCCTTATTACTCGGTTTAAATGCCTTTATAATCCCATTATTGAATTTATTTTGAATTGTTTTTACTTTTTTTGATTAAAACAGATTGTAATTGATTGTTTACCTCGGGAAACATGGAGCGAAAGCCATCCATTGTCAAGAAAAGATCATTTATAGTCACTCATGCCTAGAAAAGCCTTATTACTCGGTTTAAATGCCTTTATAATCCCATTATTGAATTTATTTTGAATTGTTTTTACATTTTTTGATTAAAACATATTGTAATTGATTGTTTCCCTCAAGAAACATGGGGCGAAAGCCATCCATTGTCAAGAAAAGATCATTTATAGTCACTCATGCCTAGAAAAGCCTTATTACTCGGTTTAAATGCCTTTATAATCCCATTATTGAATTTATTTTGAATTGTTTTTACATTTTTTGATTAAAACAGATTGTAATTGATTGTTTACCTCGGGAAACATGGAGCGAAAGCCATCCATTGTCAAGAAAAGATCATTTATAGTCAGTCATGCCTAGAAAAGCCTTATTACTCGGTTTAAATGCCTTTATAATCCCATTATTGAATTTATTTTGAATTGTTTTTACATTTTTTTATTAAAACATATTGTAATTGATTGTTTCCCTCGGGAAACATGGAGCGAAAGCCATCCATTGTCAAGAAAAGATCATTTATAGTCACTCATGCCTAGAAAAGCCTTTTTACTTAGTTTAAATGCCTTTATAATCCCATTATTGAATTTATTTTGAATTGTTTTTACATTTTTTGATTAAAACAGATTGTAATTGATTGTTTGCCTCGGGAAATATGGAGCGAAAGCCATCCATTGTCAAGAAAAGATCATTTATAGTCACTCATGCCTAGAAAAGCCTTATTACTCGGTTTAAATGCCTTTATAATCCCATTATTGAATTTATTTTGAATTGTTTTTACATTTTTTGATTAAAACATATTGTAATTGATTGTTTCCCTCGGGAAACATGGAGCGAAAGCCATCCATTGTCAAGAAAAGATCATTTATAGTCACTCATGCCTAGAAAAGCCTTATTACTTAGTTTAAGTGCCTTTATAATCCCATTATTGAATTTATTTTGAATTGTTTTTACATTTTTTGATTAAAACAGATTGTAATTGATTGTTTGCCTCAGGAAACATGCAGCGAAAGCCATCCATTGTCAAGAAAAGATCATTTATATTCACTCATGCCTAGAAAAGCCTTATTACTCGGTTTAAATGCCTTTATAATCCCATTATCAAATTTATTTTGAATTGTTTTTTTATTTTTTGATTAAAACAGATTGTAATTGATTGTTTGCCTCGGGAAACATGGAGCGAAAGCCATCCATTGTCAAGAAAAGATCATTTATAGTCACTCATGCCTAGAAAAGCCTTATTACTCGGTTTAAATGCCTTTATAATCCCATTATTGAATTTATTTTGAATTGTTTTTACTTTTTTTGATTAAAACAGATTGTAATTGATTGTTTACCTCGGGAAACATGGAGCGAAAGCCATCCATTGTCAAGAAAAGATCATTTATAGTCACTCATGCCTAGAAAAGCCTTATTACTCGGTTTAAATGCCTTTATAATCCCATTATTGAATTTATTTTGAATTGTTTTTACATTTTTTGATTAAAACATATTGTAATTGATTGTTTCCCTCAAGAAACATGGGGCGAAAGCCATCCATTGTCAAGAAAAGATCATTTATAGTCACTCATGCCTAGAAAAGCCTTATTACTCGGTTTAAATGCCTTTATAATCCCATTATTGAATTTATTTTGAATTGTTTTTACATTTTTTGATTAAAACAGATTGTAATTGATTGTTTACCTCGGGAAACATGGAGCGAAAGCCATCCATTGTCAAGAAAAGATCATTTATAGTCAGTCATGCCTAGAAAAGCCTTATTACTCGGTTTAAATGCCTTTATAATCCCATTATTGAATTTATTTTGAATTGTTTTTACATTTTTTTATTAAAACATATTGTAATTGATTGTTTCCCTCGGGAAACATGGAGCGAAAGCCATCCATTGTCAAGAAAAGATCATTTATAGTCACTCATGCCTAGAAAAGCCTTTTTACTTAGTTTAAATGCCTTTATAATCCCATTATTGAATTTATTTTGAATTGTTTTTACATTTTTTGATTAAAACAGATTGTAATTGATTGTTTGCCTCGGGAAATATGGAGCGAAAGCCATCCATTGTCAAGAAAAGATCATTTATAGTCACTCATGCCTAGAAAAGCCTTATTACTCGGTTTAAATGCCTTTATAATCCCATTATTGAATTTATTTTGAATTGTTTTTACATTTTTTGATTAAAACATATTGTAATTGATTGTTTCCCTCGGGAAACATGGAGCGAAAGCCATCCATTGTCAAGAAAAGATCATTTATAGTCACTCATGCCTAGAAAAGCCTTATTACTTAGTTTAAGTGCCTTTATAATCCCATTATTGAATTTATTTTGAATTGTTTTTACATTTTTTGATTAAAACAGATTGTAATTGATTGTTTGCCTCAGGAAACATGCAGCGAAAGCCATCCATTGTCAAGAAAAGATCATTTATATTCACTCATGCCTAGAAAAGCCTTATTACTCGGTTTAAATGCCTTTATAATCCCATTATCAAATTTATTTTGAATTGTTTTTTTATTTTTTGATTAAAACAGATTGTAATTGATTGTTTGCCTCGGGAAACATGGAGCGAAAGCCATCCATTGTCAAGAAAAGATCATTTATAGTCACTCATGCCTAGAAAAGCCTTATTACTCGGTTTAAATGCCTTTATAATCCCATTATTGAATTTATTTTGAATTGTTTTTACATTTTTTGATTAAAACAGATTGTAATTGATTGTTTACCTCGGGAAACATGGAGCGAAAGCCATCCATTGTCAAGAAAAGATCATTTATAGTCACTCATGCCTAGAAAAGCCTTATTACTCGGTTTAAATGCCTTTATAATCCCATTATTGAATTTATTTTGAATTGTTTTTACATTTTTTGATTAAAACATATTGTAATTGATTGTTTCCCTCAAGAAACACGGGGCGAAAGCCATCCATTGTCAAGAAAAGATCATTTATAGTCACTCATGCCTAGAAAAGCCTTATTACTCGGTTTAAATGCCTTTATAATCCCATTATTGAATTTATTTTGAATTGTTTTTACATTTTTTGATTAAAACAGATTGTAATTGATTGTTTACCTCGGGAAACATGGAGCGAAAGCCATCCATTGTCAAGAAAAGATCATTTATAGTCACTCATGCCTAGAAAAGCCTTATTACTCGGTTTAAATGCCTTTATAATCCCATTATTGAATTTATTTTGAATTGTTTTTACATTTTTTTATTAAAACATATTGTAATTGATTGTTTCCATCGGGAAACATGGAGCGAAAGCCATCCATTGTCAAGAAAAGATCATTTATAGTCACTCATGCCTAGAAAAGCCTTTTTACTTAGTTTAAATGCCTTTATAATCCCATTATTGAATTTATTTTGAATTGTTTTTACATTTTTTGATTAAAACAGATTGTAATTGATTGTTTGCCTCGGGAAATATGGAGCGAAAGCCATCCATTGTCAAGAAAAGATCATTTATAGTCACTCATGCCTAGAAAAGCCTTATTACTCGGTTTAAATGCCTTTATAATCCCATTATTGAATTTATTTTGAATTGTTTTTACATTTTTTGATTAAAACATATTGTAATTGATTGTTTCCCTCGGGAAACATGGAGCGAAAGCCATCCATTGTCAAGAAAAGATCATTTATAGTCACTCATGCCTAGAAAAGCCTTATTACTTAGTTTAAATGCCTTTATAATCCCATTATTGAATTTATTTTGAATTTTTTTTACATTTTTTGGTTAAAACATATTGTAATTGATTGTTTGCCTCAGGAAATATGGAGCGAAAGCCATCCATTGTCAAGAAAAGATCATTTATAGTCACTCATGCCTAGAAAAGCCTTATTACCCGGTTTAAATGCCTTTATAATCCCATTATTGAATTTATTTTGAATTGTTTTTATATTTTTTGATTAAAACAGATTGTAATTGATTGTTTGCCTCGGGAAACATGGAGCGAAAGCCATCCATTGTCAAGAAAAGATCATTTATAGTCACTCATGCCTGGAAAAGCCTTATTACTCGGTTTAAATGCCTTTATAATCCCATTATTGAATTTATTTTGAATTGTTTTTACATTTTTTGATTAAAACAAATTGTAATTGATTGTTTGCCTCGGGAAACTTGGAGCAAAACCCATCCATTGTCAAGAATAGATCATTTATAGTCACTTATGTCTAGAAAAGCCTTATTACTCGGTTTAAATGCTTTTATAATCCCATTATTGAATTTATTTTGAATTGTTTTTACATTTTTTGATTAAAACAGATTGTAATTGATTGTTTGCCTCAGGAAACATGCAGCGAAAGCCATCCATTGTCAAGAAAAGATCATTTATATTCACTCATGCCTAGAAAAGCCTTATTACTTAGTTTAAATGCCTTTATAATCCCATTATTGAATTTATTTTGAATTTTTTTTACTTTTTTTTGATTAAAACAGATTGTAATTAATTGTTTGCCTCGGGAAACATGGAGCGAAAGCCATCCATTGTCAAGAAAAGATCAATTATAGTCACTCATGCCAAGAAAAGCCTTATTACTCGGTTCAAATTCCTTTATAATCCCATTATTGAATTTATTTTGAATTGTTTTTACATTTTTTATTAAAACAGATTGTAATTGATTGTTTGCCTCGGGAAACATGGAGCGAAAGCTATCCATTGTCAAGAAAAGATCATTTATAGTCACTCATGCCTAGAAAAGCCTTATTACTTAGTTTAAATGCCTTTATAATCCCATTATCAAATTTATTTTGAATTTTTTTTACATTTTTTGATTAAAACAGATTGTAATTGATTCTTTGCCTCGGGAAACTTGGAGCTAAAGCCATCCATTGTCAAGAAAAGATCATTTATAGTCACTCATGCCTAGAAAAGCCTTATTACTCGGTTCAAATTCCGTTATAATCCCATTATTGAATTTATTTTGAATTTTGTTTAAATTTTTTGATTAAAACGTATTGTAATTGATCGTTTGCCTCGGTAAACATGGAGCAAAACCCATCCATTGTCAAGAATAGATCATTTATATTCACTTATGCCTAAAAAAGCCTTATTACTCGGTTTAAATGCTTTTATAATCCCATTATTGAATTTATTTTGAATTGTTTTTACATTTTTGATTAAAACAGATTGTAATTGATTGTTTGCCTCGGGAAACATGGAGCTAAAGCCATCCATTGTCAAGAAAAGATCATTTATAGTCACTCATGCCTAGAAAAGCCTTATTACTCGGTTCAAATTCCTTTATAATCCCATTATTGAATTTATTTTGAATTGTTTTTACATTTTTTGATTAAAACAGATTGTAATTGATTGTTTGCCTCGGGAAACATGGAGCGAAAGCCATCCATTGTCAAGAAAAGATCATTTATAGTCACTCATGCCTAGAAAAGCCTTATTACCCGGTTTAAATGCCTTTATAATCCCATTATTGAATTTATTTTGAATTGTTTTTACATTTTCGGATTAAAACAGATTGTAATTGATTGTTTGCCTCGGGAAACATGGAGCGAAAGCCATCCATTGTCAAGAAAAGATCATTTATAGTCACTCATGCCTAGAAAAGCCTTATTACTCGGTTTAAATGCCTTTATAATCCCATTATTGAATTTATTTTGAATTTTTTTTACATTTTTTGATTACAACAGATTGTAATTGTTTGTTTGCCTTGGGAAACATGGAGCAAAACCCATCCATTGTCAAGAATAGATCATTTATATTCACTTATGCCTAAAAAAGCCTTATTACTCGGTTTAAATGCTTTTATAATCCCATTATTGAATTTATTTTGAATTGTTTTTACATATTTTTATTAAAACAGATTGTAATTGATTGTGTGCCTCCGGAAACATGGAGCGAAAGCCATCCATTGTCAAGAAAAGATCATTTATAGTCACTCATGCCTAGAAAAGCCTTATTACTCGGTTTAAATGCCTTTATAATCCCATTATTGAATTTATTTTGAATTGTTTTTACATTTTTTTATTAAAACAGATTCTAATTGATTGTTTGCCTCGGGAAACGTGGAGTGAAAGCCATCCATTGTCAAGAAAAGATCATTTATAGTCACTCATGCCTAGAAAAGCCTTATTACTCGGTTTAAATGCCTTTATGATCCCATTATCAAATTTATTTTGAATTTTTTTTACATTTTTTGATTAAAACAGATTGTAATTGATTGTTTGCCTCGGGAAACATGGAGCGAAAGCTATCCATTGTCAAGAAAAGATCATTTATAGTCACTCATGCCTAGAAAAGCCTTATTACTTAGTTTAAATGCCTTTATAATCCCATTATCAAATTTATTTTGAATTTTTTTTACATTTTTTGATTAAAACAGATTGTAATTGATTCTTTGCCTCGGGAAACTTGGAGCTAAAGCCATCCATTGTCAAGAAAAGATCATTTATAGTCACTCATGCCTAGAAAAGCCTTATTACTCGGTTCAAATTCCTTTATAATCCCATTATTGAATTTATTTTGAATTTTGTTTAAATTTTTTGATTAAAACGTATTGTAATTGATCGTTTGCCTCGGTAAACTTGGAGCAAAACCCATCCATTGTCAAGAATAGATCATTTATATTCACTTATGCCTAAAAAAGCCTTATTACTCGGTTTAAATGCTTTTATAATCCCATTATTGAATTTATTTTGAATTGTTTTTACATTTTTGATTAAAACAGATTGTAATTGATTGTTTGCCTCGGGAAACATGGAGCTAAAGCCATCCATTGTCAAGAAAAGATCATTTATAGTCACTCATGCCTAGAAAAGCCTTATTACTCGGTTCAAATTCCTTTATAATCCCATTATTGAATTTATTTTGAATTGTTTTTACATTTTTTGATTAAAACAGATTGTAATTGATTGTTTGCCTCGGGAAACATGGAGCGAAAGCCATCCATTGTCAAGAAAAGATTAATTATAGTCACTCATGCCAAGAAAAGCCTTATTACTCGGTTCAAATTCCTTTATAATCCCATTATTGAATTTATTTTAAATTGTTTTTACATTTTTTGATTAAAACAGATTGTAATTGATTGTTTGCCTCGGGAAATATGGAGCGAAAGCCATCCATTGTCAAGAAAAGATCATTTATAGTCACTCATGCCTAGAAAAGCCTTATTACCCGGTTTAAATGCCTTTATAATCCCATTATTGAATTTATTTTGAATTGTTTTTACATTTTCTGATTAAAACAGATTGTAATTGATTGTTTGCCTCGGGAAACATGGAGCGAAAGCCATCCATTGTCAAGAAAAGATCATTTATAGTCACTCATGCCTAGAAAAGCCTTATTACTCGGTTTAAATGCCTTTATAATCCCATTATTGAATTTATTTTGAATTGTTTTTACATTTCTTGATTAAAACATATTGTAATTGATTGTTTCCCTCAAGAAACATGGAGCGAAAGCCATCCATTGTCAAGAAAAGATCATTTATAGTCACTCATGCCTAGAAAAGCCTTATTACTTAGTTTAAATGCCTTTATAATCCCATTATTGAATTTATTTTGAATTGTTTTTACATTTTTTGGTTAAAACATATTGTATTTGATTGTTTGCCTCGGGAAACATAGAGCGAAAGCCATCCATTGTCAAGAAAAGATCATTTATAGTCACTCATGCCTAGAAAAGCCTTATTACTCGGTTTAAATGCCTTTATAATCCCATTATTGAATTTATTTTGAATTGTTTTTACATTTCTTGATTAAAACATATTGTAATTGATTGTTTCCCTCAAGAAACATGGAGCGAAAGCCATCCATTGTCAAGAAAAGATCATTTATAGTCACTCATGCCTAGAAAAGCCTTATTACTCGGTTTAAATTCCTTTATAATCCCATTATTGAATTTATTTTGAATTGTTTTTACATTTTTTGATTAAAACAGATTGTAATTGATTGTTTACCTCGGGAAACATGGAGCGAAAGCCATCCATTGTCAAGAAAAGATCATTTATAGTCACTCATGCCTAGAAAAGCCTTATTACTCGGTTTAAATGCCTTTATAATCCCATTATTGAATTTATTTTGAATTGTTTTTACATTTTTTGATTAAAACATATTGTAATTGATTGTTTCCCTCGGGAAACATGGAGCGAAAGCCATCCATTGTCAAGAAAAGATCATTTATAGTCACTCATGCCTAGAAAAGCCTTATTACTTAGTTTAAATGCCGTTATAATCCCATTATTGAATTTATTTTGAATTGTTTTTACATTTTTTGATTAAAACAGATTGTAATTGATTGTTTGCCTCGGGAAATATGGAGCGAAAGCCATCCATTGTCAAGAAAAGATCATTTATAGTCACTCATGCCTAGAAAAGCCTTATTACTCGGTTTAAATGCCTTTATAATCCCATTATTGAATTTATTTTGAATTGTTTTTACATTTTTTGATTAAAACATATTGTAATTGATTGTTTCCCTCGGGAAACATGGAGCGAAAGCCATCCATTGTCAAGAAAAGATCATTTATAGTCACTCATGCCTAGAAAAGCCTTATTACTTAGTTTAAATGCCTTTATAATCCCATTATTGAATTTATTTTGAATTGTTTTTACATTTTTTGGTTAAAACATATTGTATTTGATTGTTTGCCTCAGGAAATATGGAGCGAAAGCCATCCATTGTCAAGAAAAGATCATTTATAGTCACTCATGCCTAGAAAAGCCTTATTACTCGGTTTAAATGCCTTTATAATCCCATTATTGAATTTATTTTGAATTGTTTTTACATTTTTTGATTAAAACAGATTGTAATTGATTGTTTGCCTCAGGAAACATGCAGCGAAAGCCATCCATTGTCAAGAAAAGATCATTTATATTCACTCATGCCTAGAAAAGCCTTATTACTCGGTTTAAATGCCTTTATAATCCCATTATCAAATTTATTTTGAATTGTTTTTTTATTTTTTGATTAAAACAGATTGTAATTGATTGTTTGCCTCGGGAAACATGGAGCGAAAGCCATCCATTGTCAAGAAAAGATCATTTATAGTCACTCATGCCTAGAAAAGACTTATTACTCGGTTTAAATGCCTTTATAATCCCATTATTGAATTTATTTTGAATTGTTTTTACTTTTTTTGATTAAAACAGATTGTAATTGATTGTTTACCTCGGGAAACATGGAGCGAAAGCCATCCATTGTCAAGAAAAGATCATTTATAGTCACTCATGCCTAGAAAAGCCTTATTACTCGGTTTAAATGCCTTTATAATCCCATTATTGAATTTATTTTGAATTGTTTTTACATTTTTTGATTAAAACATATTGTAATTGATTGTTTCCCTCAAGAAACATGGGGCGAAAGCCATCCATTGTCAAGAAAAGATCATTTATAGTCACTCATGCCTAGAAAAGCCTTATTACTCGGTTTAAATGCCTTTATAATCCCATTATTGAATTTATTTTGAATTGTTTTTACATTTTTTGATTAAAACAGATTGTAATTGATTGTTTACCTCGGGAAACATGGAGCGAAAGCCATCCATTGTCAAGAAAAGATCATTTATAGTCACTCATGCCTAGAAAAGCCTTATTACTCGGTTTAAATGCCTTTATAATCCCATTATTGAATTTATTTTGAATTGTTTTTACATTTTTTTATTAAAACATATTGTAATTGATTGTTTCCCTCGGGAAACATGGAGCAAAAGCCATCCATTGTCAAGAAAAGATCATTTATAGTCACTCATGCCTAGAAAAGCCTTTTTACTTAGTTTAAATGCCTTTATAATCCCATTATTGAATTTATTTTGAATTGTTTTTACATTTTTTGATTAAAACAGATTGTAATTGATTGTTTGCCTCGGGAAATATGGAGCGAAAGCCATCCATTGTCAAGAAAAGATCATTTATAGTCACTCATGCCTAGAAAAGCCTTATTACTCGGTTTAAATGCCTTTATAATCCCATTATTGAATTTATTTTGAATTGTTTTTACATTTTTTGATTAAAACATATTGTAATTGATTGTTTCCCTCGGGAAACATGGAGCGAAAGCCATCCATTGTCAAGAAAAGATCATTTATAGTCACTCATGCCTAGAAAAGCCTTATTACTTAGTTTAAGTGCCTTTATAATCCCATTATTGAATTTATTTTGAATTGTTTTTACATTTTTTGGTTAAAACATATTGTAATTGATTGTTTGCCTCAGGAAATATGGAGCGAAAGCCATCCATTGTCAAGAAAAGATCATTTATAGTCACTCATGCCTAGAAAAGCCTTATTACTCGGTTTAAATGCCTTTATAATCCCATTATTGAATTTATTTTGAATTGTTTTTACATTTTTTGATTAAAACAGATTGTAATTGATTGTTTGCCTCAGGAAACATGCAGCGAAAGCCATCCATTGTCAAGAAAAGATCATTTATATTCACTCATGCCTAGAAAAGCCTTATTACTCGGTTTAAATGCCTTTATAATCCCATTATCAAATTTATTTTGAATTGTTTTTTTATTTTTTGATTAAAACAGATTGTAATTGATTGTTTGCCTCGGGAAACATGGAGCGAAAGCCATCCATTGTCAAGAAAAGATCATTTATAGTCACTCATGCCTAGAAAAGCCTTATTACTCGGTTCAAATTCCTTTATAATCCCATTATTGAATTTATTTTGAATTGTTTTTACATTTTTTGATTAAAACATATTGTAATTGATTGTTTCCCTCAAGAAACACGGGGCGAAAGCCATCCATTGTCAAGAAAAGATCATTTATAGTCACTCATGCCTAGAAAAGCCTTATTACTCGGTTTAAATGCCTTTATAATCCCATTATTCAATTTATTTTGAATTGTTTTTACATTTTTTGATTAAAACATATTGTAATTGATTGTTTCCCTCAAGAAACACGGGGCGAAAGCCATCCATTGTCAAGAAAAGATCATTTATAGTCACTCATGCCTAGAAAAGCCTTATTACTCGGTTTAAATGCCTTTATAATCCCATTATTGAATTTATTTTGAATTGTTTTTACATTTTTTGATTAAAACATATTGTAATTGATTGTTTCCCTCAAGAAACACGGGGCGAAAGCCATCCATTGTCAAGAAAAGATCATTTATAGTCACTCATGCCTAGAAAAGCCTTATTACTCGGTTTAAATGCCTTTATAATCCCATTATTGAATTTATTTTGAATTTTTTTTACATTTTTTGATTAAAACAGATTGTAATTGATTGTTTACCTCGGGAAACATGGAGCGAAAGCCATCCATTGTCAAGAAAAGATCATTTATAGTCACTCATGCCTAGAAAAGCCTTATTACTCGGTTTAAATGCCTTTATAATCCCATTATTGAATTTATTTTGAATTGTTTTTACATTTTTTTATTAAAACATATTGTAATTGATTGTTTCCATCGGGAAACATGGAGCGAAAGCCATCCATTGTCAAGAAAAGATCATTTATAGTCACTCATGCCTAGAAAAGCCTTTTTACTTAGTTTAAATGCCTTTATAATCCCATTATTGAATTTATTTTGAATTGTTTTTACATTTTTTGATTAAAACAGATTGTAATTGATTGTTTGCCTCGGGAAATATGGAGCGAAAGCCATCCATTGTCAAGAAAAGATCATTTATAGTCACTCATGCCTAGAAAAGCCTTATTACTCGGTTTAAATGCCTTTATAATCCCATTATTGAATTTATTTTGAATTGTTTTTACATTTTTTGATTAAAACATATTGTAATTGATTGTTTCCCTCGGGAAACATGGAGCGAAAGCCATCGATTGTCAAGAAAAGATCATTTATAGTCACTCATGCCTAGAAAAGCCTTATTACTTAGTTTAAATGCCTTTATAATCCCATTATTGAATTTATTTTGAATTTTTTTTACATTTTTTGGTTAAAACATATTGTAATTGATTGTTTGCCTCAGGAAATATGGAGCGAAAGCCATCCATTGTCAAGAAAAGATCATTTATAGTCACTCATGCCTAGAAAAGCCTTATTACCCGGTTTAAATGCCTTTATAATCCCATTATTGAATTTATTTTGAATTGTTTTTATATTTTTTGATTAAAACAGATTGTAATTGATTGTTTGCCTCGGGAAACATGGAGCGAAAGCCATCCATTGTCAAGAAAAGATCATTTATAGTCACTCATGCCTGGAAAAGCCTTATTACTCGGTTTAAATGCCTTTATAATCCCATTATTGAATTTATTTTGAATTGTTTTTACATTTTTTGATTAAAACAAATTGTAATTGATTGTTTGCCTCGGGAAACTTGGAGCAAAACCCATCCATTGTCAAGAATAGATCATTTATAGTCACTTATGTCTAGAAAAGCCTTATTACTCGGTTTAAATGCTTTTATAATCCCATTATTGAATTTATTTTGAATTGTTTTTACATTTTTTGATTAAAACAGATTGTAATTGATTGTTTGCCTCAGGAAACATGCAGCGAAAGCCATCCATTGTCAAGAAAAGATCATTTATATTCACTCATGCCTAGAAAAGCCTTATTACTTAGTTTAAATGCCTTTATAATCCCATTATTGAATTTATTTTGAATTTTTTTTACTTTTTTTTGATTAAAACAGATTGTAATTAATTGTTTGCCTCGGGAAACATGGAGCGAAAGCCATCCATTGTCAAGAAAAGATCAATTATAGTCACTCATGCCAAGAAAAGCCTTATTACTCGGTTCAAATTCCTTTATAATCCCATTATTGAATTTATTTTGAATTGTTTTTACATTTTTTATTAAAACAGATTGTAATTGATTGTTTGCCTCGGGAAACATGGAGCGAAAGCTATCCATTGTCAAGAAAAGATCATTTATAGTCACTCATGCCTAGAAAAGCCTTATTACTTAGTTTAAATGCCTTTATAATCCCATTATCAAATTTATTTTGAATTTTTTTTACATTTTTTGATTAAAACAGATTGTAATTGATTCTTTGCCTCGGGAAACTTGGAGCTAAAGCCATCCATTGTCAAGAAAAGATCATTTATAGTCACTCATGCCTAGAAAAGCCTTATTACTCGGTTCAAATTCCGTTATAATCCCATTATTGAATTTATTTTCAATTTTGTTTAAATTTTTTGATTAAAACGTATTGTAATTGATCGTTTGCCTCGGTAAACATGGAGCAAAACCCATCCATTGTCAAGAATAGATCATTTATATTCACTTATGCCTAAAAAAGCCTTATTACTCGGTTTAAATGCTTTTATAATCCCATTATTGAATTTATTTTGAATTGTTTTTACATTTTTGATTAAAACAGATTGTAATTGATTGTTTGCCTCGGGAAACATGGAGCTAAAGCCATCCATTGTCAAGAAAAGATCATTTATAGTCACTCATGCCTAGAAAAGCCTTATTACTCGGTTCAAATTCCTTTATAATCCCATTATTGAATTTATTTTGAATTGTTTTTACATTTTTTGATTAAAACAGATTGTAATTGATTGTTTGCCTCGGGAAACATGGAGCGAAAGCCATCCATTGTCAAGAAAAGATCATTTATAGTCACTCATGCCTAGAAAAGCCTTATTACCCGGTTTAAATGCCTTTATAATCCCATTATTGAATTTATTTTGAATTGTTTTTACATTTTCGGATTAAAACATATTGTAATTGATTGTTTGCCTCGGGAAACATGGAGCGAAAGCCATCCATTGTCAAGAAAAGATCATTTATAGTCACTCATGCCTAGAAAAGCCTTATTACTCGGTTTAAATGCCTTTATAATCCCATTATTGAATTTATTTTGAATTTTTTTTACATTTTTTGATTACAACAGATTGTAATTGTTTGTTTGCCTCGGGAAACATGGAGCAAAACCCATCCATTGTCAAGAATAGATCATTTATATTCACTTATGCCTAAAAAAGCCTTATTACTCGGTTTAAATGCTTTTATAATCCCATTATTGAATTTATTTTGAATTGTTTTTACATATTTTTATTAAAACAGATTGTAATTGATTGTGTGCCTCCGGAAACATGGAGCGAAAGCCATCCATTGTCAAGAAAAGATCATTTATAGTCACTCATGCCTAGAAAAGCCTTATTACTCGGTTTAAATGCCTTTATAATCCCATTATTGAATTTATTTTGAATTGTTTTTACATTTTTTTATTAAAACAGATTCTAATTGATTGTTTGCCTCGGGAAACGTGGAGTGAAAGCCATCCATTGTCAAGAAAAGATCATTTATAGTCACTCATGCCTAGAAAAGCCTTATTACTCGGTTTAAATGCCTTTATGATCCCATTATCAAATTTATTTTGAATTTTTTTTACATTTTTTGATTAAAACAGATTGTAATTGATTGTTTGCCTCGGGAAACTTGGAGCTAAAGCCATCCATTGTCAAGAAAAGATCATTTATAGTCACTCATGCCTAGAAAAGCCTTATTACTCGGTTTAAATGCCTTTATAATCCCATTATTGAATTTATTTTGAATTTTTTTTACATTTTTTGATTAAAACAGATTGTAATTGTTTGTTTGCCTCGGGAAACATGGAGCAAAACCCATCCATTGTCAAGAATAGATCATTTATAGTCACTTATGCCTAAAAAAGCCTTATTACTCGGTTTAAATGCCTTTATAATCCCATTTCTGAATTTATTTTGAATTTTTTTTACATTTTTTGATTAAAACATATTGTAATTGATTGTTTGCCTCGGGAAATATGGAGCGAAAGCCATCCATTGTCAAGAAAAGATCATTTATAGTCACTCATGCCTAGAAAAGCCTTATTACTCGGTTTAAATGCCTTTATAATCCCATTATTGAATTTATTTTGAATTGTTTTTTTATTTTTTGATTAAAACATATTGTAATTGATTGTTTGCCACGGGAAACATGGAGCGAAAGCCATCCATTGTCAAGAAAAGATCATTTATAGTCACTCACGCCTAGAAAAGCCTTATTACTCGGTTTAAATGCCTTTATAATCCCATTATTGAATTTATTTTGAATTGTTTTTACATTTTTTGATTAAAACATATTGTAATTGATTGTTTCCCCCGGGAAACATGGAGCGAAAGCCATCCATTGTCAAGAAAAGATCATTTATAGTCACTCATGCCTAGAAAAGCCTTATTACTTAGTTTAAATGCCTTTATAATCCCATTATTGAATTTATTTTGAATTGTTTTTACATTTTTTGATTAAAACAGATTGTAATTTATTGTTTACCTCGGGAAACATGGAGCGAAAGCCATCCATAGTCAACAAAAGTTCATTTATAGTCACTTATGCCTAGCAAAGCCTTATTACTCGGTTTAAATGCCTTTATATTCCCATTATTGAATTTATTTTGAATTTTTTTTACATTTTTTGATTAAAACAGATTGTAATTGATTGTTTGCCTCGGGAAATATGGAGCGAAAGCCATCCATTGTCAAGAAAAGATCATTTATAGTCACTCATGCCTAGAAAAGCCTTATTACTCGATTTAAATGCCTTTATAATCCCAATATTGAATTTATTTTGAATTGTTTTTACATTTTTTGATTAAACCAGATTGTAATTGATTGTTTGCCTCGGGAAACATGGAGCGAAAGCCATCCATTGTCAAGAAAAGATCATTTATAGTCACTCTTGCCTAGAAAAGCCTTATTACTCGGTTTAAATGCCTTTATAATCCCATTATTGAATTTATTTTGAATTGTTTTTACATTTTTTTATTAAAACAGATTCTAATTGATTGTTTGCCTCGGGAAATGTGGAGTGAAAGCCATCCATTGTCAAGAAAAGATCATTTATAGTCACTCATGCCTAGAAAAGCTTTATTACTCGGTTTAAATGCCTTTATAATCCCATTATCAAATTTATTTTGAATTTTTTTTACATTTTTTGATTAAAACAGATTGTAATTGATTGTTTGCCTCGTGAAACTTGGAGCGAAAGCCATCCATTGTCAAGAAAAGATCATTTATAGTCACTCACGCCTAGAAAAGCCTTATTACTCGGTTTAAATGCCTTTATAATCCCATTATTGAATTTATTTTGAATTGTTTTTACATTTTTTGATTAAAACATATTGTAATTGATTGTTTCCCTCGGGAAACATGGAGCGAAAGCCATCCATTGTCAAGAAAAGATCATTTATAGTCACTCATGCCTAGAAAAGCCTTATTACTTAGTTTAAATGCCTTTATAATCCCATTATTGAATTTATTTTGAATTGTTTTTACATTTTTTGATTAAAACATATTGTAATTGATTGTTTGCCTCGGGAAATATGGAGCGAAAGCCATCCATTGTCAAGAAAAGATCATTTATAGTCACTCATGCCTAGAAAAGCCTTATTACTTAGTTTAAATGCCTTTATAATCCCATTATTGAATTTATTTTGAATTGTTTTTACATTTTTTGGTTAAAACATATTGTAATTGATTGTTTGCCTCGGGAAATATGGAGCGAAAGCCATCCATTGTCAAGAAAAGATCATTTATAGTCACTCATGCCTAGAAAAGCCTTATTACTCGGTTTAAATGCCTTTATAATCCCATTATTGAATTTATTTTGAATTGTTTTTACATTTTTTGATTAAAACAGATTGTAATTGATTGTTTGCCTCGGGAAACATGGAACGAAAGCCATCCATTGTCAAGAAAAGATCATTTATAGCCACTCATGCCTAGAAAAGCCTTATTACTCGGTTTAAATGCCTTTATAATCCCATTATTGAATTTATTTTGAATTTTTTTTACATTTTTTGATTAAAACAGATTGTAATTGTTTGTTTGCCTCGGGAAACATGGAGCAAAACCCATCCATTGTCAAGAATAGATCATTTATAGTCACTTATGCCTAAAAAAGCCTTATTACTCGGTTTAAATGCCTTTATAATCCCATTATTGAATTTATTTTGAATTGTTTTTACATATTTTGATTAAAACAGATTGTAATTGATTGTTTGCCTCGGGAAACATGGAGCGAAAGCCATCCATTGTCAAGAAAAGATCATTTATAGCCACTCATGCCTAGAAAAGCCTTATTACTCGGTTTAAATGCCTTTATAATCCCATTATTGAATTTATTTTGAATTGTTTTTACGTTTTTTGATTAAAACAGATTGTAATTGATTGTTTGCCTCGGGAAACATGGAGCGAAAGCCATCCATTGTCAAGAAAAGATCATTTATAGCCACTCATGCCTAGAAAAGCCTTATTACTCGGTTCAAATTCCTTTATAATCCCATTATTGAATTTATTTTGAATTGTTTTTACATTTTTTTATTAAAACAGATTGTAATTGATTGTGTGCCTCGGGAAACATGGAGCGAAAGCCATCCATTGTCAAGAAAAGATCATTTATAGTCACTCATGCCTAGAAAAGCCTTATTACCCGGTTTAAATGCCTTTATAATCCCATTATTGAATTTATTTTGAATTGTTTTTACATTTTCGGATTAAAACAGATTGTAATTGATTGTTTGCCTCGGGAAACATGGATCGAAAGCCATCCATTGTCAAGAAAAGATCATTTATAGTCACTCATGCCTAGAAAAGCCTTATTACTCGGTTTAAATGCCTTTATAATCCCATTATTGAATTTATTTTGAATTTTTTTTACATTTTTTGATTACAACAGATTGTAATTGTTTGTTTGCCTCGGGAAACATGGAGCAAAACCCATCCATTGTCAAGAATAGATCATTTATATTCACTTATGCCTAAAAAAGCCTTATTACTCGGTTTAAATGCTTTTATAATCCCATTATTGAATTTATTTTGAATTGTTTTTACATTTTTGATTAAAACAGATTGTAATTGATTGTTTGCCTCGGGAAACATGGAGCGAAAGCCATCCATTGTCAAGAAAAGATCATTTATAGTCACTCATGCCTAGAAAAGCCTTATTACTCGGTTTAAATGCCTTTATAATCCCATTATCAAATTTATTTTGAATTGTTTTTTTATTTTTTGATTAAAACAGATTGTAATTGATTGTTTGCCTCGGGAAACATGGAGCGAAAGCCTTCCATTGTCAAGAAATAATCATTTATAGTCACTCATGCCTAGAAAAGCCTTATTACTTAGTTTAAATGCCTTTATAATCCCATTATTGAATTTATTTTGAATTGTTTTTACATTTTTTGATTAAAACAGATTGTAATTGATTGTTTGCCTCGGAAAATATGGAGCGAAAGCCATCCATTGTCAAGAAAAGATCATTTATAGTCACTCATGCCTAGAAAAGCCTTATTACTCGATTTAAATGCCTTTATAATCCCAATATTGAATTTATTTTGAATTATTTTTACATTTTTTGATTAAAACAGATTGTAATTGATTGTGTGCCTCTGGAAACATGGAGCGAAAGCCATCCATTGTCAAGAAAAGATCATTTATAGTCACTCATGCCTAGAAAAGCCTTATTACTCGGTTTAAATGCCTTTATAATCCCATTATTGAATTTATTTTGAATTGTTTTTACATTTTTTTATTAAAACAGATTCTAATTGATTGTTTGCCTCGGGAAACGTGGAGTGAAAGCCATCCATTGTCAAGAAAAGATCATTTATAGTCACTCATGCCTAGAAAAGCCTTATTACTCGGTTTAAATGCCTTTATAATCCCATTATCAAATTTATTTTGAATTTTTTTTACATTTTTTGATTAAAACAGATTGTAATTGATTGTTTGCCTCGGGAAACTTGGAGCTAAAGCCATCCATTGTCAAGAAAAGATCATTTATAGTCACTCATGCCTAGAAAAGCTTTATTACTCGGTTTAAATGCCTTTATAATCCCATTATCAAATTTATTTTGAATTTTTTTTGCATTTTTTGATTAAAACAGATTGTAATTGATTGTTTGCCTCGTGAAACTTGGAGCTAAAGCCATCCATTGTCAAGAAAAGATCATTTATAGTCACTCATGCCTAGAAAAGCCTTATTAGTCGGTTTAAATGCTTTTATAATCCCATTATTGAATTTATTTTGAATTGTTTTTACATTTTCTGATTAAAACTGATTGTAATTGATTGTTTGCCTCGGGAAACATGGAGCGAAAGCCATCCATTGTCAAGAAAAGATCATTTATAGTCACTCATGCCTAGAAAAGCCTTATTACTCGGTTTAAATGCCTTTATAATCCCATTATTGAATTTATTTTGAATTTTTTTTACGTTTTTTGATTAAAACAGATTGTAATTGTTTGTTTGCCTCGGGAAACATGGAGCAAAACCCATCCATTGTCAAGAATAGATCATTTATAGTCACTTATGCCTAAAAAAGCCTTATTACTCGGTTTAAATGCCTTTATAATCCCATTTCTGAATTTATTTTGAATTTTTTTTACATTTTTTGATTAAAACATATTGTAATTGATTGTTTGCCTCGGGAAATATGGAGCGAAAGCCATCCATTGTCAAGAAAAGATCATTTATAGTCACTCATGCCTAGAAAAGCCTTATTACTCGGTTTAAATGCCATTATAATCCCATTATTGAATTTATTTTGAATTGTTTTTTTATTTTTTGATTAAAACATATTGTAATTGATTGTTTGCCTCGGGAAACATGGAGCGAAAGCCATCTATTGTCAAGAAAAGATCATTTATAGTCACTCATGCCTAGAAAAGCCTTATTACTCAGTTTAAATGCCTTTATAATCCCATTATCGAATTTATTTTGAATTGTTTTTACATTTTTTGATTAAAACATATTGTAATTGATTGTTTCCCTCGGGAAACATGGAGCGAAAGCCATCCATTGTCAAGAAAAGATCATTTATAGTCACTCATGCCTAGAAAAGCCTTATTACTCGGTTTAAATGCCTTTATAATCCCATTATTGAATTTATTTTGAATTGTTTTTTTATTTTTTGATTAAAACATATTGTAATTGATTGTTTGCCTCGGGAAACATGGAGCGAAAGCCATCCATTGTCAAGAAAAGATCATTTATAGTCACTCATGCCTAGAAAAGCCTTATTACTCAGTTTAAATGCCTTTATAATTCCATTATTGAATTTATTTTGAATTGTTTTTACATTTTTTGATTAAAACATATTGTAATTGATTGTTTCCCTCGGGAAACATGGAGCGAAAGCCATCCATTGTCAAGAAAAGATCATTTATAGTCACTCATGCCTAGAAAAGCCTTATTACTTAGTTTAAATGCCTTTATAATCCCATTATTGAATTTATTTTGAATTGTTTTTACATTTTTTGGTTAAAACATATTGTAATTGATTGTTTGCCTCGGGAAATATGGAGCGAAAGCCATCCATTGTCAAGAAAAGATCATTTATAGTCACTCATGCCTAGAAAAGCCTTATTACTCGGTTTAAATGCCTTTATAATCCCATTATTGAATTTATTTTGAATTGTTTTTACATTTTTTGATTAAAACAGATTGTAATTGATTGTTTGCCTCGGGAAACATGGAACGAAAGCCATCCATTGTCAAGAAAAGATCATTTATAGCCACTCATGCGTAGAAAAGCCTTATTACTCGGTTTAAATGCCTTTATAATCCCATTATTGAATTTATTTTGAATTTTTTTTACATTTTTTGATTAAAACAGTTTGTAATTGTTTGTTTGCCTCGGGAAACATGGAGCAAAACCCATCCATTGTCAAGAATAGATCATTTATAGTCACTTATGCCTAAAAAAGCCTTATTACTCGGTTTAAATGCCTTTATAATCCCATTATTGAATTTATTTTGAATTGTTTTTACATATTTTGATTAAAACAGATTGTAATTGATTGTTTGCCTCGGGAAACATGGAGCGAAAGCCATCCATTGTCAAGAAAAGATCATTTATAGCCACTCATGCCTAGAAAAGCCTTATTACTCGGTTTAAATGCCTTTATAATCCCATTATTGAATTTATTTTGAATTGTTTTTACATTTTTTGATTAAAACAGATTGTAATTGATTGTTTGCTTTGGGAAACATGGAGCGAAAGCCATCCATTGTCAAGAAAAGATCATTTATAGCCACTCATGCCTAGAAAAGCCTTATTACTCGGTTTAAATGCCTTTATAATCCCATTATTGAATTTATTTTGAATTGTTTTTACATATTTTGATTAAAACAGATTGTAATTGATTGTTTGCCTCGGGAAACATGGAGCGAAAACCATCCATTGTGAAGAAAAGATCATTTATAGTCACTCATGCCTAGAAAAGCCTTATTACTCGGTTTAAATGCCTTTATAATCCCATTATTGAATTTATTTTGAATTTTTTTTTACATTTTTTGATTAAAACAGATTG
The DNA here is from genome assembly GCF_053813885.1 of Theobroma cacao. NCBI lineage: Eukaryota > Viridiplantae > Streptophyta > Magnoliopsida > Malvales > Malvaceae > Theobroma > Theobroma cacao. The sequence continues at coordinate 24,925,767 of NC_142645.1, read as the reverse complement.
TAATTGATTGTTTACCTCGGGAAACATGGAGCGAAAGCCATCCATAGTGAATAGATCATTTATGCCTTTAAATGCCTTTATAATCCCATTATTGAATTTATTTTGAATTGTTTTTACATTTTTTTATTAAAACAGATTCTAATTGATTGTTTGCCTCGGGAAACGTGGAGTGAAAGCCATCCATTGTCAAGAAAAGATCAATTATAGTCACTCATGCCTAGAAAAGCTTTATTACTCGGTTTAAATGCCTTTATAATCCCATTATCAAATTTATTTTGAATTTTTTTTACATTTTTTGATTAAAACAGATTGTAATTGATTGTTTGCCTCGGGAAACTTGGAGCGAAAGCCATCCATTGTCAAGAAAAGATCATTTATAGTCACTCATGCCTAGAAAAGCCTTATTACTCGGTTTAAATGCTTTTATAATCCCATTATTGAATTTATTTTGAATTGTTTTTACATTTTCTGATTAAAACAGATTGTAATTAATTGTTTGCCTCGGGAAACATGGAGCGAAAGCCATCCATTGTCAAGAAAAGATCATTTATAGCCACTCATGCCTAGAAAAGCCTTATTACTCGGTTTAAATGCCTTTATAATCCCATTATTGAATTTATTTTGAATTTTTTTTACATTTTTTGATTAAAACAGATTGTAATTGTTTGTTTGCCTCGGGAAACATGGAGCAAAACCCATCCATTGTCAAGAATAGATCATTTATTTTCACTTATGCCTAAAAAAGCCTTATTACTCGGTTTAAATGCCTTTATAATCCCATTTCTGAATTTATTTTGAATTTTTTTTACATTTTTTGATTAAAACATATTGTAATTGATTGTTTGCCTCGGGAAATATGGAGCGAAAGCCATCCATTGTCAAGAAAAGATCATTTATAGTCACTCATGCCTAGAAAAGCCTTATTACTCGGTTTAAATGCCTTTATAATCCCATTATTGAATTTATTTTGAATTGTTTTTTTATTTTTTGATTAAAACATATTGTAATTGATTGTTTGCTTCGGGAAACATGGAGCGAAAGCCATCCATTGTCAAGAAAAGATCATTTATAGTCACTTATGCCTAGAAAAGCCTTATTACTCGGTTTAAATGCCTTTATAATCCCATTATTGAATTTATTTTGAATTGTTTTTACATTTTTTGATTAAAACATATTGTAATTGATTGTTTCCCTCGGGAAACATGGAGCGAAAGCCATCCATTGTCAAGAAAAGATCATTTATAGTCACTCATGCCTAGAAAAGCCTTATTACTTATTTTAAATGCCTTTATAATCCCATTATTGAATTTATTTTGAATTGTTTTTACATTTTTTGGTTAAAACATATTGTAATTGATTGTTTGCCTCGGGAAATATGGAGCGAAAGCCATCCATTGTCAAGAAAAGATCATTTATAGTCACTCATGCCTAGAAAAGCCTTATTACTCGGTTTAAATGCCTTTATAATCCCATTATTGAATTTATTTTGAATTGTTTTTACATTTTTTGATTAAAACAGATTGTAATTGATTGTTTGCCTCGGGAAACATGGAACGAAAGCCATCCATTGTCAAGAAAAGATCATTTATAGCCACTCATGCCTAGAAAAGCCTTATTACTCGGTTTAAATGCCTTTATAATCCCATTATTGAATTTATTTTGAATTGTTTTTACGTTTTTTGATTAAAACAGATTGTAATTGATTGTTTGCCTCGGGAAACATGGAGCGAAAGCCATCCATTGTCAAGAAAAGATCATTTATAGCCACTCATGCCTAGAAAAGCCTTATTACTCGGTTCAAATTCCTTTATAATCCCATTATTGAATTTATTTTGAATTGTTTTTACATTTTTTGATTAAAACAGATTGTAATTGATTGTTTGCCTCGGGAAACATGGAGCGAAAGCCATCCATTGTCAAGAAAAGATCATTTATAGTCACTCATGCCTAGAAAAGCCTTATTACCCGGTTTAAATGCCTTTATAATCCCATTATTGAATTTATTTTGAATTGTTTTTACATTTTCGGATTAAAACAGATTGTAATTGATTGTTTGCCTCGGGAAACATGGAGCGAAAGCCATCCATTGTCAAGAAAAGATCATTTATAGTCACTCATGCCTAGAAAAGCCTTATTACTCGGTTTAAATGCCTTTATAATCCCATTATTGAATTTATTTTGAATTTTTTTTACATTTTTTGATTACAACAGATTGTAATTGTTTGTTTGCCTCGGGAAACATAGAGCAAAACCCATCCATTGTCAAGAATAGATCATTTATATTCACTTATGCCTAAAAAAGCCTTATTACTCGGTTTAAATGCTTTTATAATCCCATTATTGAATTTATTTTGAATTGTTTTTACATTTTTGATTAAAACAGATTGTAATTGATTGTTTGCCTCGGGAAATATGGAGCCAAAGCCATCCATTGTCAAGAAAAGATCATTTATAGTCACTCATGCCTAGAAAAGCCTTATTACTCGGTTTAAATGCCTTTATAATCCCATTATCAAATTTATTTTGAATTGTTTTTTTATTTTTTGATTAAAACAGATTGTAATTGATTGTTTGCCTCGGGAAACATGGAGCGAAAGCCATCCATTGTCAAGAAATAATCATTTATAGTCACTCATGCCTAGAAAAGCCTTATTACTTAGTTTAAATGCCTTTATAATCCCATTATTGAATTTATTTTGAATTGTTTTTACATTTTTTGATTAAAACAGATTGTAATTGATTGTTTGCCTCGGAAAATATGGAGCGAAAGCCATCCATTGTCAAGAAAAGATCATTTATAGTCACTCATGCCTAGAAAAGCCTTATTACTCGATTTAAATGCCTTTATAATCCCAATATCGAATTTATTTTGAATTATTTTTACATTTTTTGATTAAAACAGATTGTAATTGATTGTGTGCCTCCGGAAACATGGAGCGAAAGCCATCCATTGTCAAGAAAAGATCATTTATAGTCACTCATGCCTAGAAAAGCCTTATTACTCGGTTTAAATGCCTTTATAATCCCATTATTGAATTTATTTTGAATTGTTTTTACATTTTTTTATTAAAACAGATTCTAATTGATTGTTTGCCTCGGGAAACGTGGAGTGAAAGCCATCCATTGTCAAGAAAAGATCATTTATAGTCACTCATGCCTAGAAAAGCCTTATTACTCGGTTTAAATGCCTTTATAATCCCATTATCAAATTTATTTTGAATTTTTTTTACATTTTTTGATTAAAACAGATTGTAATTGATTGTTTGCCTCGGGAAACTTGGAGCTAAAGCCATCCATTGTCAAGAAAAGATCATTTATAGTCACTCATGCCTAGAAAAGCTTTATTACTCGGTTTAAATGCCTTTATAATCCCATTATCAAATTTATTTTGAATTTTTTTTGCATTTTTTGATTAAAACAGATTGTAATTGATTGTTTGCCTCGTGAAACTTGGAGCTAAAGCCATCCATTGTCAAGAAAAGATCATTTATAGTCACTCATGCTTAGAAAAGCCTTATTAGTCGGTTTAAATGCTTTTATAATCCCATTATTGAATTTATTTTGAATTGTTTTTACATTTTCTGATTAAAACTGATTGTAATTGATTGTTTGCCTCGGGAAACATGGAGCGAAAGCCATCCATTGTCAAGAAAAGATCATTTATAGTCACTCATGCCTAGAAAAGCCTTATTACTCGGTTTAAATGCCTTTATAATCCCATTATTGAATTTATTTTGAATTTTTTTTACGTTTTTTGATTAAAACAGATTGTAATTGTTTGTTTGCCTCGGGAAACATGGAGCAAAACCCATCCATTGTCAAGAATAGATCATTTATAGTCACTTATGCCTAAAAAAGCCTTATTACTCGGTTTAAATGCCTTTATAATCCCATTTCTGAATTTATTTTGAATTTTTTTTACATTTTTTGATTAAAACATATTGTAATTGATTGTTTGCCTCGGGAAATATGGAGCGAAAGCCATCCATTGTCAAGAAAAGATCATTTATAGTCACTCATGCCTAGAAAAGCCTTATTACTCGGTTTAAATGCCTTTATAATCCCATTATTGAATTTATTTTGAATTGTTTTTTTATTTTTTGATTAAAACATATTGTAATTGATTGTTTGCCTCAGGAAACATGGAGCGAAAGCCATCCATTGTCAAGAAAAGATCATTTATAGTCACTCATGCCTAGAAAAGCCTTATTACTCAGTTTAAATGCCTTTATAATCCCATTATTGAATTTATTTTGAATTGTTTTTACATTTTTTGATTAAAACAGATTGTAATTGATTGTTTGCCTCGGGAAACATGGAGCGAAAGCCATCCATTGTCAAGAAAAGATCATTTATAGTCACTCATGCCTAGAAAAGCCTTATTACTCAGTTTAAATGCCTTTATAATCCCATTATTGAATTTATTTTGAATTGTTTTTACATTTTCTGATTAAAACTGATTGTAATTGATTGTTTGCCTCGGGAAACATGGAGCGAAAGCCATCCATTGTCAAGAAAAGATCATTTATAGTCACTCATGCCTAGAAAAGCCTTATTACTCGGTTTAAATGCCTTTATAATCCCATTATTGAATTTATTTTGAATTTTTTTTACGTTTTTTGATTAAAACAGATTGTAATTGTTTGTTTGCCTCGGGAAACATGGAGCAAAACCCATCCATTGTCAAGAATAGATCATTTATAGTCACTTATGCCTAAAAAAGCCTTATTACTCGGTTTAAATGCCTTTATAATCCCATTATTGAATTTATTTTGAATTGTTTTTACATATTTTGATTAAAACAGATTGTAATTGATTGTTTGCCTCGGGAAACATGGAGCGAAAGCCATCCATTGTCAAGAAAAGATCATTTATAGCCACTCATGCCTAGAAAAGCCTTATTACTCGGTTTAAATGCCTTTATAATCCCATTATTGAATTTATTTTGAATTGTTTTTACATTTTTTGATTAAAACAGATTGTAATTGATTGTTTGCCTCGGGAAACATGGAGCGAAAGCAATCCATTGTCAAGAAAAGATCATTTATAGCCACTCATGCCTAGAAAAGCCTTATTACTCGGTTTAAATGCCTTTATAATCCCATTATTGAATTTATTTTGAATTGTTTTTACATATTTTGATTAAAACAGATTGTAATTGATTGTTTGCCTCGGGAAACATGGAGCGAAAACCATCCATTGTGAAGAAAAGATCATTTATAGTCACTCATGCCTAGAAAAGCCTTATTACTCGGTTTAAATGCCTTTATAATCCCATTATTGAATTTATTTTGAATTTTTTTTTACATTTTTTGATTAAAACAGATTGTAATTGATTGTTTACCTCGGGAAACATGGAGCGAAAGCCATCCATAGTGAATAGATCATTTATGCCTTTAAATGCCTTTATAATCCCATTATTGAATTTATTTTGAATTGTTTTTACATTTTTTTATTAAAACAGATTCTAATTGATTGTTTGCCTCGGGAAACGTGGAGTGAAAGCCATCCATTGTCAAGAAAAGATCAATTATAGTCACTCATGCCTAGAAAAGCTTTATTACTCGGTTTAAATGCCTTTATAATCCCATTATCAAATTTATTTTGAATTTTTTTTACATTTTTTGATTAAAACAGATTGTAATTGATTGTTTGCCTCGGGAAACTTGGAGCGAAAGCCATCCATTGTCAAGAAAAGATCATTTATAGTCACTCATGCCTAGAAAAGCCTTATTAGTCGGTTTAAATGCTTTTATAATCCCATTATTGAATTTATTTTGAATTGTTTTTACATTTTCTGATTAAAACAGATTGTAATTGATTGTTTGCCTCGGGAAACATGGAGCGAAAGCCATCCATTGTCAAGAAAAGATCATTTATAGTCACTCATGCCTAGAAAAGCCTTATTACTCGGTTTAAATGCCTTTATAATCCCATTATTGAATTTATTTTGAATTTTTTTTACATTTTTTGATTAAAACAGATTGTAATTGTTTGTTTGCCTCGGGAAACATGGAGCAAAACCCATCCATTGTCAAGAATAGATCATTTATAGTCACTTATGCCTAAAAAAGCCTTATTACTCGGTTTAAATGCCTTTATAATCCCATTTCTGAATTTATTTTGAATTTTTTTTACATTTTTTGATTAAAACATATTGTAATTGATTGTTTGCCTCGGGAAATATGGAGCGAAAGCCATCCATTGTCAAGAAAAGATCATTTATAGTCACTCATGCCTAGAAAAACCTTATTACTCGGTTTAAATGCCTTTATAATCCCATTATTGAATTTATTTTGAATTGTTTTTTTATTTTTTGATTAAAACATATTGTAATTGATTGTTTGCCTCGGGAAACATGGAGCGAAAGCCATCCATTGTTAAGAAAAGATCATTTATAGTCACTCATGCCTAGAAAAGCCTTATTACTCGGTTTAAATGCCTTTATAATCCCATTATTGAATTTATTTTGAATTGTTTTTACATTTTTTGATTAAAACATATTGTAATTGATTGTTTCCCTCGGGAAACATGGAGCGAAAGCCATCCATTGTCAAGAAAAGATCATTTATAGTCACTCATGCCTAGAAAAGCCTTATTACTCGGTTCAAATTCCTTTATAATCCCATTATTGAATTTATTTTGAATTGTTTTTACATTTTTTTATTAAAACAGATTGTAATTGATTGTGTGCCTCGGGAAACATGGAGCGAAAGCCATCCATTGTCAAGAAAAGATCATTTATAGTCACTTATGCCTAGAAAAGCCTTATTACCCGGTTCAAATTCCTTTATAATCCCATTATTGAATTTATTTTGAATTGTTTTTACATTTTTTGATTAAAACATATTGTAATTGATTGTTTCCCTCGGGAAACATGGAGCGAAAGCCATCCATTGTCAAGAAAAGATCATTTATAGTCACTCATGCCTAGAAAAGCCTTATTACTCGGTTCAAATTCCTTTATAATCCCATTATTGAATTTATTTTGAATTGTTTTTACATTTTTTTATTAAAACAGATTGTAATTGATTGTGTGCCTCGGGAAACATGGAGCGAAAGCCATCCATTGTCAAGAAAAGATCATTTATAGTCACTCATGCCTAGAAAAGCCTTATTAGTCGGTTTAAATGCTTTTATAATCCCATTATTGAATTTATTTTGAATTGTTTTTACATTTTCTGATTAAAACAGATTGTAATTGATTGTTTGCCTCGGGAAACATGGAGCGAAAGCCATCCATTGTCAAGAAAAGATCATTTATAGTCACTCATGCCTAGAAAAGCCTTATTACTCGGTTTAAATGCCTTTATAATCCCATTATTGAATTTATTTTGAATTTTTTTTACATTTTTTGATTAAAACAGATTGTAATTGTTTGTTTGCCTCGGGAAACATGGAGCAAAACCCATCCATTGTCAAGAATAGATCATTTAAAGTCACTTATGCCTAAAAAAGCCTTATTACTCGGTTTAAATGCCTTTATAATCCCATTTCTGAATTTATTTTGAATTTTTTTTACATTTTTTGATTAAAACATATTGTAATTGATTGTTTGCCTCGGGAAATATGGAGCGAAAGCCATCCATTGTCAAGAAAAGATCATTTATAGTCACTCATGCCTAGAAAAGCCTTATTACTCGGTTTAAATGCCTTTATAATCCCATTATTGAATTTATTTTGAATTGTTTTTTTATTTTTTGATTAAAACATATTGTAATTGATTGTTTGCCTCGGGAAACATGGAGCGAAAGCCATCCATTGTTAAGAAAAGATCATTTATAGTCACTCATGCCTAGAAAAGCCTTATTACTCGGTTTAAATGCCTTTATAATCCCATTATTGAATTTATTTTGAATTGTTTTTACATTTTTTGATTAAAACATATTGTAATTGATTGTTTCCCTCGGGAAACATGGAGCGAAAGCCATCCATTGTCAAGAAAAGATCATTTATAGTCACTCATGCCTAGAAAAGCCTTATTACTTAGTTTAAATGCCTTTATAATCCCATTATTGAATTTATTTTGAATTGTTTTTACATTTTTTGGTTAAAACATATTGTAATTGATTGTTTGCCTCGGGAAATATGGAGCGAAAGCCATCCATTGTCAAGAAAAGATCGTTTATAGTCACTCATGCCTAGAAAAGCCTTATTACTCGGTTTAAATGCCTTTATAATCACATTATTGAATTTATTTTGAATTGTTTTTACATTTTTTGATTAAAACAGATTGTAATTGATTGTTTGCCTCGGGAAACATGGAACGAAAGCCATCCATTGTCAAGAAAAGATCATTTATAGCCACTCATGCCTAGAAAAGCCTTATTACTCGGTTTAAATGCCTTTATAATCCCATTATTGAATTTATTTTGAATTTTTTTTACATTTTTCGATTAAAACAGATTGTAATTGTTTGTTTGCCTCGGGAAACATGGAGCAAAACCCATCCATTGTCAAGAATAGATCATTTATAGTCACTTATGCCTAAAAAAGCCTTATTACTCGGTTTAAATGCCTTTATAATCCCATTATTGAATTTATTTTGAATTGTTTTTACATATTTTGATTAAAACAGATTGTAATTGATTGTTTGCCTCGGGAAACATGGAGCGAAAGCCATCCATTGTCAAGAAAAGATCATTTATAGCCACTCATGCCTAGAAAAGCCTTATTACTCGGTTTAAATGCCTTTATAATCCCATTATTGAATTTATTTTGAATTGTTTTTACATTTTTTGATTAAAACAGATTGTAATTGATTGTTTGCCTCGGGAAACATGGAGCGAAAGCCATCCATTGTCAAGAAAAGATCATTTATAGCCACTCATGCCTAGAAAAGCCTTATTACTCGGTTTAAATGCCTTTATAATCCCATTATTGAATTTATTTTGAATTGTTTTTACATATTTTGATTAAAACATATTGTAATTGATTGTTTGCCTCGGGAAACATGGAGCGAAAACCATCCATTGTGAAGAAAAGATCATTTATAGTCACTCATGCCTAGAAAAGCCTTATTACTCGGTTTAAATGCCTTTATAATCCCATTATTGAATTTATTTTGAATTTTTTTTTACATTTTTTGATTAAAACAGATTGTAATTGATTGTTTACCTCGGGAAACATGGAGCGAAAGCCATCCATAGTGAATAGATCATTTATGCCTTTAAATGCCTTTATAATCCCATTATTGAATTTATTTTGAATTGTTTTTACATTTTTTTATTAAAACAGATTCTAATTGATTGTTTGCCTCGGGAAACGTGGAGTGAAAGCCATCCATTGTCAAGAAAAGATCAATTATAGTCACTCATGCCTAGAAAAGCTTTATTACTCGGTTTAAATGCCTTTATAATCCCATTATCAAATTTATTTTGAATTTTTTTTACATTTTTTGATTAAAACAGATTGTAATTGATTGTTTGCCTCGGGAAACTTGGAGCGAAAGCCATCCATTGTCAAGAAAAGATCATTTATAGTCACTCATGCCTAGAAAAGCCTTATTAGTCGGTTTAAATGCTTTTATAATCCCATTATTGAATTTATTTTGAATTGTTTTTACATTTTCTGATTAAAACAGATTGTAATTGATTGTTTGCCTCGGGAAACATGGAGCGAAAGCCATCCATTGTCAAGAAAAGATCATTTATAGTCACTCATGCCTAGAAAAGCCTTATTAGTCGGTTTAAATGCCTTTATAATCCCATTATTGAATTTATTTTGAATTTTTTTTACATTTTTTGATTAAAACAGATTGTAATTGTTTGTTTGCCTCGGGAAACATGGAGCAAAACCCATCCATTGTCAAGAATAGATCATTTATAGTCACTTATGCCTAAAAAAGCCTTATTACTCGGTTTAAATGCCTTTATAATCCCATTTCTGAATTTATTTTGAATTTTTTTTACATTTTTTGATTAAAACATATTGTAATTGATTGTTTGCCTCGGGAAATATGGAGCGAAAGCCATCCATTGTCAAGAAAAGATCATTTATAGTCACTCATGCCTAGAAAAACCTTATTACTCGGTTTAAATGCCTTTATAATCCCATTATTGAATTTATTTTGAATTGTTTTTTTATTTTTTGATTAAAACATATTGTAATTGATTGTTTGCCTCGGGAAACATGGAGCGAAAGCCATCCATTGTTAAGAAAAGATCATTTATAGTCACTCATGCCTAGAAAAGCCTTATTACTCGGTTTAAATGCCTTTATAATCCCATTATTGAATTTATTTTGAATTGTTTTTACATTTTTTGATTAAAACATATTGTAATTGATTGTTTCCCTCGGGAAACATGGAGCGAAAGCCATCCATTGTCAAGAAAAGATCATTTATAGTCACTCATGCCTAGAAAAGCCTTATTACTCGGTTCAAATTCCTTTATAATCCCATTATTGAATTTATTTTGAATTGTTTTTACATTTTTTTATTAAAACAGATTGTAATTGATTGTGTGCCTCGGGAAACATGGAGCGAAAGCCATCCATTGTCAAGAAAAGATCATTTATAGTCACTTATGCCTAGAAAAGCCTTATTACCCGGTTCAAATTCCTTTATAATCCCATTATTGAATTTATTTTGAATTGTTTTTACATTTTTTGATTAAAACATATTGTAATTGATTGTTTCCCTCGGGAAACATGGAGCGAAAGCCATCCATTGTCAAGAAAAGATCATTTATAGTCACTCATGCCTAGAAAAGCCTTATTACTCGGTTCAAATTCCTTTATAATCCCATTATTGAATTTATTTTGAATTGTTTTTACATTTTTTTATTAAAACAGATTGTAATTGATTGTGTGCCTCGGGAAACATGGAGCGAAAGCCATCCATTGTCAAGAAAAGATCATTTATAGTCACTCATGCCTAGAAAAGCCTTATTAGTCGGTTTAAATGCTTTTATAATCCCATTATTGAATTTATTTTGAATTGTTTTTACATTTTCTGATTAAAACAGATTGTAATTGATTGTTTGCCTCGGGAAACATGGAGCGAAAGCCATCCATTGTCAAGAAAAGATCATTTATAGTCACTCATGCCTAGAAAAGCCTTATTACTCGGTTTAAATGCCTTTATAATCCCATTATTGAATTTATTTTGAATTTTTTTTACATTTTTTGATTAAAACAGATTGTAATTGTTTGTTTGCCTCGGGAAACATGGAGCAAAACCCATCCATTGTCAAGAATAGATCATTTAAAGTCACTTATGCCTAAAAAAGCCTTATTACTCGGTTTAAATGCCTTTATAATCCCATTTCTGAATTTATTTTGAATTTTTTTTACATTTTTTGATTAAAACATATTGTAATTGATTGTTTGCCTCGGGAAATATGGAGCGAAAGCCATCCATTGTCAAGAAAAGATCATTTATAGTCACTCATGCCTAGAAAAGCCTTATTACTCGGTTTAAATGCCTTTATAATCCCATTATTGAATTTATTTTGAATTGTTTTTTTATTTTTTGATTAAAACATATTGTAATTGATTGTTTGCCTCGGGAAACATGGAGCGAAAGCCATCCATTGTTAAGAAAAGATCATTTATAGTCACTCATGCCTAGAAAAGCCTTATTACTCGGTTTAAATGCCTTTATAATCCCATTATTGAATTTATTTTGAATTGTTTTTACATTTTTTGATTAAAACATATTGTAATTGATTGTTTCCCTCGGGAAACATGGAGCGAAAGCCATCCATTGTCAAGAAAAGATCATTTATAGTCACTCATGCCTAGAAAAGCCTTATTACTTAGTTTAAATGCCTTTATAATCCCATTATTGAATTTATTTTGAATTGTTTTTACATTTTTTGGTTAAAACATATTGTAATTGATTGTTTGCCTCGGGAAATATGGAGCGAAAGCCATCCATTGTCAAGAAAAGATCGTTTATAGTCACTCATGCCTAGAAAAGCCTTATTACTCGGTTTAAATGCCTTTATAATCACATTATTGAATTTATTTTGAATTGTTTTTACATTTTTTGATTAAAACAGATTGTAATTGATTGTTTGCCTCGGGAAACATGGAACGAAAGCCATCCATTGTCAAGAAAAGATCATTTATAGCCACTCATGCCTAGAAAAGCCTTATTACTCGGTTTAAATGCCTTTATAATCCCATTATTGAATTTATTTTGAATTTTTTTTACATTTTTCGATTAAAACAGATTGTAATTGTTTGTTTGCCTCGGGAAACATGGAGCAAAACCCATCCATTGTCAAGAATAGATCATTTATAGTCACTTATGCCTAAAAAAGCCTTATTACTCGGTTTAAATGCCTTTATAATCCCATTATTGAATTTATTTTGAATTGTTTTTACATATTTTGATTAAAACAGATTGTAATTGATTGTTTGCCTCGGGAAACATGGAGCGAAAGCCATCCATTGTCAAGAAAAGATCATTTATAGCCACTCATGCCTAGAAAAGCCTTATTACTCGGTTTAAATGCCTTTATAATCCCATTATTGAATTTATTTTGAATTGTTTTTACATTTTTTGATTAAAACAGATTGTAATTGATTGTTTGCCTCGGGAAACATGGAGCGAAAGCCATCCATTGTCAAGAAAAGATCATTTATAGCCACTCATGCCTAGAAAAGCCTTATTACTCGGTTTAAATGCCTTTATAATCCCATTATTGAATTTATTTTGAATTGTTTTTACATATTTTGATTAAAACATATTGTAATTGATTGTTTGCCTCGGGAAACATGGAGCGAAAACCATCCATTGTGAAGAAAAGATCATTTATAGTCACTCATGCCTAGAAAAGCCTTATTACTCGGTTTAAATGCCTTTATAATCCCATTATTGAATTTATTTTGAATTTTTTTTTACATTTTTTGATTAAAACAGATTGTAATTGATTGTTTACCTCGGGAAACATGGAGCGAAAGCCATCCATAGTGAATAGATCATTTATGCCTTTAAATGCCTTTATAATCCCATTATTGAATTTATTTTGAATTGTTTTTACATTTTTTTATTAAAACAGATTCTAATTGATTGTTTGCCTCGGGAAACGTGGAGTGAAAGCCATCCATTGTCAAGAAAAGATCAATTATAGTCACTCATGCCTAGAAAAGCTTTATTACTCGGTTTAAATGCCTTTATAATCCCATTATCAAATTTATTTTGAATTTTTTTTACATTTTTTGATTAAAACAGATTGTAATTGATTGTTTGCCTCGGGAAACTTGGAGCGAAAGCCATCCATTGTCAAGAAAAGATCATTTATAGTCACTCATGCCTAGAAAAGCCTTATTAGTCGGTTTAAATGCTTTTATAATCCCATTATTGAATTTATTTTGAATTGTTTTTACATTTTCTGATTAAAACAGATTGTAATTGATTGTTTGCCTCGGGAAACATGGAGCGAAAGCCATCCATTGTCAAGAAAAGATCATTTATAGTCACTCATGCCTAGAAAAGCCTTATTACTCGGTTTAAATGCCTTTATAATCCCATTATTGAATTTATTTTGAATTTTTTTTACATTTTTTGATTAAAACAGATTGTAATTGGTTGTTTGCCTCGGGAAACATGGAGCAAAACCCATCCATTGTCAAGAATAGATCATTTATAGTCACTTATGCCTAAAAAAGCCTTATTACTCGGTTTAAATGCCTTTATAATCCCATTTCTGAATTTATTTTGAATTTTTTTTACATTTTTTGATTAAAACATATTGTAATTGATTGTTTGCCTCGGGAAATATGGAGCGAAAGCCATCCATTGTCAAGAAAAGATCATTTATAGTCACTCATGCCTAGAAAAGCCTTATTACTCGGTTTAAATGCCTTTATAATCCCATTATTGAATTTATTTTGAATTGTTTTTTTATTTTTTGATTAAAACATATTGTAATTGATTTTTTGCCTCGGGAAACATGGAGCGAAGGCCATCCATTGTCAAGAAAAGATCATTTATAGTCACTCATGCCTAGAAAAGCCTTATTACTCGGTTTAAATGCCTTTATAATCCCATTATTGAATTTATTTTGAATTGTTTTTACATTTTTTGATTAAAACTTATTGTAATTGATTGTTTCCCACGGGAAACATGGAGCGAAAGCCATCCATTGTCAAGAAAAGATCATTTATAGTCACTCATGCCTAGAAAAGCCTTATTACTTAGTTTAAATGCCTTTATAATCCCATTATTGAATTTATTTTGAATTGTTTTTACAGTTTTTGGTTAAAACATATTGTAATTGATTGTTTGCCTCAGGAAATATGGAGCGAAAGCCATCCATTGTCAAGAAAAGATCATTTATAGTCACTCATGCCCAGAAAAGCCTTATTACTCGGTTTAAATGCCTTTATAATCCCATTATTGAATTTATTTTGAATTTTTTTTACATTTTTTGATTAAAACAGATTGTAATTGATTGTTTGCCTCGGGAAACATGGAGCGAAAGCCATCCATTGTCAAGAAAAGATCATTTATAGCCACTCATGCCTAGAAAAGCCTTATTACTCGGTTTAAATGCCTTTATAATCCCATTATTGAATTTATTTTGAATTGTTTTTACATATTTTGATTAAAACAGATTGTAATTGATTGTTTGCCTCGGGAAACATGGAGCGAAAACCATCCATTGTGAAGAAAAGATCATTTATAGTCACTCATGCCTAGAAAAGCCTTATTACTCGGTTTAAATGCCTTTATAATCCCATTATTGAATTTATTTTGAATTTTTTTTATATTTTTTGATTAAAACAGATTGTAATTGATTGTTTACCTCGGGAAACATGGAGCGAAAGCCATCCATAGTGAATAGATCATTTATGCCTTTAAATGCCTTTATAATCCCATTATTGAATTTATTTTGAATTGTTTTTACATTTTTTTATTAAAACAGATTCTAATTGATTGTTTGCCTCGGGAAACGTGGAGTGAAAGCCATCCATTGTCAAGAAAAGATCAATTATAGTCACTCATGCCTAGAAAAGCTTTATTACTCGGTTTAAATGCCTTTATAATCCCATTATCAAATTTATTTTGAATTGTTTTTACATTTTTTGATTAAAACAGATTGTAATTGATTGTTTGCCTCGGGAAACATGGAGCGAAAGCCATCCATTGTCAAGAAAAGATCATTTATAGCCACTCATGCCTAGAAAAGCCTTATTACTCGGTTTAAATGCCTTTATAATCCCATTATTGAATTTATTTTGAATTGTTTGTACATATTTTGATTAAAACAGATTGTAATTGATTGTCTGCCTCGGGAAACATGGAGCGAAAACCATCCATTGTGAAGAAAAGATCATTTATAGTCACTCATGCCTAGAAAAGCCTTATTACTCGGTTTAAATGCCTTTATAATCCCATTATTGAATTTATTTTGAATTTTTTTTACATTTTTTGATTAAAACAGATTGTAATTGATTGTTTACCTCGGGAAACATGGAGCGAAAGCCATCCATAGTGAAGAAAAGTTCATTTATAGTCACTTATGCCTAGCAAAGCCTTATTACTCGGTTTAAATGCCTTTATAATCCCATTATTGAATTTATTTTGAATTTTTTTTACATTTTTTGATTAAAACAGATTGTAATTGATTGTTTGCCTCGGGAAATATGGAGCGAAAGCCATCCATTGTCAAGAAAAGATCATTTATAGTCACTCATGCCTAGAAAAGCCTTATTACTCGATTTAAATGCCTTTATAATCCCAATATTGAATTTATTTTGAATTGTTTTTACATTTTTTGATTAAAACAGATTGTAATTGATTGTTTGCCTCGGGAAACATGGAGCGAAAGCCATCCATTGTCAAGAAATGATCATTTATAGTCACTCATGCCTAGAAAAGCCTTATTACCCGGTTTAAATGCCTTTATAATCCCATTATTGAATTTATTTTGAATTGTTTTTACATTTTCTGATTAAAACAGATTGTAATTGATTTTTTGCCTCGGGAAACATGGAGCGAAAGCCATCCATTGTCAAGAAAAGATCATTTATAGTCACTCATGCCTAGAAAAGCCTTATTACTCGATTTAAATGCCTTTATAATCCCATTATCAAATTTATTTTGAATTTTTTTTACATTTTTTGATTAAAACATATTGTAATTGATTGTTTGCCTCGGGAAACTTGGAGTGAAAGCCATCCATTGTCAAGAAAAGATCATTTATAGCCACTCATGCCTAGAAAAGCCTTATTACTCGGTTTAAATGCCTTTATAATCCCATTATTGAATTTATTTTGAATTGTTTTTACATTTTTTTATTAAAACAGATTGTAATTGATTTTTTGCCTCGGGAAACATGGAGCGAAAACCATCCATTGTCAAGAAAAGATCATTTATAGTCACTCATGCCTAGAAAAGCCTTATTACTCGGTTTAAATGCCTTTATAATCCCATTATTGAATTTATTTATAATTTTTTTTACATTTTTTGATTAAAACAGATTGTAATTGATTGTTTACCTCGGGAAACATGGAGCGAAAGCCATCCATAGTCAAGAAAAGTTCGTTTATAGTCACTTATGCCTACCAAAGCCTTATTACTCGGTTTAAATGCCTTTATAATCCCATTATTGAATTTATTTTGAATTTTTTTTACATTTTTTGATTAAAACAGATTCTAATTCATTGTTTGCCTCGGGAAACGTGGAGTGAAAGCCACCCATTGTAAAGACAAGATCATTTATAGTCACTCATGCCTAGAAAAGCCTTATTACTCGGTTTAAATGCCTTTATAATCCCATTATCAAATTTATTTTGAATTTTTTTTACATTTTTTGATTAAAACATATTGTAATTGATTGTTTGCCTCGGGAAACTTGGAGCGAAAGCCATCCATTGTCAAGAAAAGATCATTTATAGTCACTCATGCCTAGAAAAGCCTTATTCGTCGGTTTAAATGCTTTTATAATCCCATTATTGAATTTATTTTGAATTGTTTTTACATTTTCTGATTAAAACAGATTGTAATTGATTGTTGGCCTCGGGAAACATGGAGCGAAAGCCATCCATTGTCAAGAAAAGATCATTTATAGTCACTCATGCCTAGAAAAGCCTTATTACTCGGTTTAAATGCCTTTATAATCCCATTATTGAATTTATTTTGAATTTTTTTTACATTTTTTGATTAAAATAGATTGTAATTGATTGTTTACCTCGGGAAACATGGAGCGAAAGCCATCCATTGTCAAGAAAAGATCATTTATAGTCACTCATGCCTAGAAAAGCCTTATTACTCGGTTTAAATGCCTTTATAATCCCATTATTGAATTTATTTTGAATTGTTTTTACATTTTTTGATTAAAACAGATTGTAATTGATTGTTTACCTCGGGAAACATGGAGCGAAAGCCATCCATTGTCAAGAAAAGATCATTTATAGTCACTCATGCCTAGAAAAGCCTTATTACTCGGTTTAAATGCCTTTATAATCCCATTATTGAATTTATTTTGAATTGTTTTTACATTTTTTGATTAAAACAGATTGTAATTGATTGTTTGCCTCGGGAAACATGGAGCGAAAGCCATCCATTGTCAAGAAAAGATCATTTATAGTCACTCATGCCTAGAAAAGCCTTATTACCCGGTTTAAATGCCCTTATAATCCCATTATTGAATTTATTTTGAATTGTTTTTACATTTTCGGATTAAAACAGATTGTAATTGATTGTTTGCCTCGGGAAACATGGAGCGAAAGCCATCCATTGTCAAGAAAAGATCATTTATAGTAACTCATGCCTAGAAAAGCCTTATTACTCGGTTTAAATGCCTTTATAATCCCATTATTGAATTTATTTTGAATTTTTTTTACATTTTTTGATTAAAACAGATTGTAATTGTTTGTTTGCCTCGGGAAACATGGAGCAAAACCCATCCATTGTCAAGAATAGATCATTTATATTCACTTATGCCTAAAAAAGCATTATTACTCGGTTTAAATGCTTTTATAATCCCATTATTGAATTTATTTTGAATTGTTTTTACATTTTTGATTAAAACAGATTGTAATAGATTGTTTGCCTCGGGAAACATGGAGCTAAAGCCATCCATTGTCAAGAAAAGATCATTTATAGTCACTCATGCCTAGAAAAGCCTTATTACTCGGTTTAAATGCCTTTATAATCCCATTATCAAATTTATTTTGAATTGTTTTTTTATTTTTTGATTAAAACAGATTGTAATTGATTGTTTGCCTCGGGAAATATGGAGCGAAAGCCATCCATTGTCAAGAAAAGATCATTTATAGTCACTCATGCCTAGAAAAGCCTTATTACTCGGTTTAAATGCCTTTATAATCCCATTATTGAATTTATTTTGAATTGTTTTTACATTTTTTGATTAAAACATATTGTAATTGATTGTTTCCCTCAAGAAACATGGAGCGAAAGCCATCCATTGTCAAGAAAAGATCATTTATAGTCACTCATGCCTAGAAAAGCCTTATTACTCGGTTTAAATGCCTTTATAATCCCATTATTGAATTTATTTTGAATTGTTTTTACATTTTTTGATTAAAACATATTGTAATTGATTGTTTCCCTCAAGAAACATGGAGCGAAAGCCATCCATTGTCAAGAAAAGATCATTTATAGTCACTCATGCCTAGAAAAGCCTTATTACTCAGTTTAAATGCCTTTATAATCCCATTATTGAATTTATTTTGAATTGTTTTTACATTTTTTGATTAAAACATATTGTAATTGATTGTTTCCCTCAAGAAACATGGAGCGAAAGCCATCCATTGTCAAGAAAAGATCATTTATAGTCACTCATGCCTAGAAAAGCCTTATTACTCGATTTAAATGCCTTTATAATCCCATTATCAAATTTATTTTGAATTTTTTTTACATTTTTTGATTAAAACATATTGTAATTGATTGTTTGCCTCGGGAAACTTGGAGCGAAAGCCATCCATTGTCAAGAAAAGATCATTTATAGCCACTCATGCCTAGAAAAGCCTTATTACTCGGTTTAAATGCCTTTATAATCCCATTATTGAATTTATTTTGAATTGTTTTTACATTTTTTTATTAAAACAGATTGTAATTGATTTTTTGCCTCGGGAAACATGGAGCGAAAACCATCCATTGTCAAGAAAAGATCATTTATAGTCACTCATGCCTAGAAAAGCCTTATTACTCGGTTTAAATGCCTTTATAATCCCATTATTGAATTTATTTATAATTTTTTTTACATTTTTTGATTAAAACAGATTGTAATTGATTGTTTACCTCGGGAAACATGGAGCGAAAGCCATCCATAGTCAAGAAAAGTTCATTTATAGTCACTTATGCCTACCAAAGCCTTATTACTCGGTTTAAATGCCTTTATAATCCCATTATTGAATTTATTTTGAATTTTTTTTACATTTTTTGATTAAAACAGATTCTAATTGATTGTTTGCCTCGGGAAACGTGGAGTGAAAGCCACCCATTGTCAAGAAAAGATCATTTATAGTCACTCATGCCTAGAAAAGCCTTATTACTCGGTTTAAATGCCTTTATAATCCCATTATCAAATTTATTTTGAATTTTTTTTACATTTTTTGATTAAAACATATTGTAATTGATTGTTTGCCTCGGGAAACTTGGAGCGAAAGCCATCCATTGTCAAGAAAAGATCATTTATAGTCACTCATGCCTAGAAAAGCCTTATTCGTCGGTTTAAATGCTTTTATAATCCCATTATTGAATTTATTTTGAATTGTTTTTACATTTTCTGATTAAAACAGATTGTAATTGATTGTTTGCCTCGGGAAACATGGAGCGAAAGCCATCCATTGTCAAGAAAAGATCATTTATAGTCACTCATGCCTAGAAAAGCCGTATTACTCGGTTTAAATGCCTTTATAATCCCATTATTGAATTTATTTTGAATTTTTTTTACATTTTTTGATTAAAATAGATTGTAATTGATTGTTTACCTCGGGAAACATGGAGCGAAAGCCATCCATTGTCAAGAAAAGATCATTTATAGTCACTCATGCCTAGAAAAGCCTTATTACTCGGTTTAAATGCCTTTATAATCCCATTATTGAATTTATTTTGAATTGTTTTTACATTT
Organism: Theobroma cacao; assembly: GCF_053813885.1. NCBI lineage: Eukaryota > Viridiplantae > Streptophyta > Magnoliopsida > Malvales > Malvaceae > Theobroma > Theobroma cacao. The sequence continues at coordinate 24,905,713 of NC_142645.1, read as the reverse complement.
TTTGATTAAAACAGATTGTAATTGATTGTTTACCTCGGGAAACATGGAGCGAAAGCCATCCATTGTCAAGAAAAGATCATTTATAGTCACTCATGCCTAGAAAAGCCTTATTACTCGGTTTAAATGCCTTTATAATCCCATTATTGAATTTATTTTGAATTGTTTTTACATTTTTTGATTAAAACAGATTGTAATTGATTGTTTGCCTCGGGAAACATGGAGCGAAAGCCATCCATTGTCAAGAAAAGATCATTTATAGTCACTCATGCCTAGAAAAGCCTTATTACTCGGTTTAAATGCCTTTATAATCCCATTATTGAATTTATTTTGAATTGTTTTTACATTTTTTGATTAAAACATATTGTAATTGATTGTTTCCCTCAAGAAACATGGAGCGAAAGCCATCCATTGTCAAGAAAAGATCATTTATAGTCACTCATGCCTAGAAAAGCCTTATTACTCGGTTTAAATGCCTTTATAATCCCATTATTGAATTTATTTTGAATTGTTTTTACATTTTTTGATTAAAACATATTGTAATTGATTGTTTCCCTCAAGAAACATGGAGCGAAAGCCATCCATTGTCAAGAAAAGATCATTTATAGTCACTCATGCCTAGAAAAGCCTTATTACTCGGTTTAAATGCCTTTATAATCCCATTATTGAATTTATTTTGAATTGTTTTTACATTTTTTGATTAAAACATATTGTAATTGATTGTTTCCCTCAAGAAACATGGAGCGAAAGCCATCCATTGTCAAGAAAAGATCATTTATAGTCACTCATGCCTAGAAAAGCCTTATTACCCGGTTTAAATGCCTTTATAATCCCATTATTGAATTTATTTTGAATTGTTTTTACATTTTCTGATTAAAACAGATTGTAATTGATTTTTTGCCTCGGGAAACATGGAGCGAAAGCCATCCATTGTCAAGAAAAGATCATTTATAGTCACTCATGCCTAGAAAAGCCTTATTACTCGATTTAAATGCCTTTATAATCCCATTATCAAATTTATTTTGAATTTTTTTTACATTTTTTGATTAAAACATATTGTAATTGATTGTTTGCCTCGGGAAACTTGGAGCGAAAGCCATCCATTGTCAAGAAAAGATCATTTATAGCCACTCATGCCTAGAAAAGCCTTATTACTCGGTTTAAATGCCTTTATAATCCCATTATTGAATTTATTTTGAATTGTTTTTACATTTTTTTATTAAAACAGATTGTAATTGATTGTTTGCCTCGGGAAACATGGAGCGAAAGCCATCCATTGTCAAGAAAAGATCATTTATAGTCACTCATGCCTAGAAAAGCCTTATTACTCGGTTTAAATGCCTTTATAATCCCATTATTGAATTTATTTTGAATTTTTTTTACATTTTTTGATTAAAATAGATTGTAATTGATTGTTTACCTCGGGAAACATGGAGCGAAAGCCATCCATTGTCAAGAAAAGATCATTTATAGTCACTCATGCCTAGAAAAGCCTTATTACTCGGTTTAAATGCCTTTATAATCCCATTATTGAATTTATTTTGAATTGTTTTTACATTTTTTGATTAAAACAGATTGTAATTGATTGTTTACCTCGGGAAACATGGAGCGAAAGCCATCCATTGTCAAGAAAAGATCATTTATAGTCACTCATGCCTAGAAAAGCCTTATTACTCGGTTTAAATGCCTTTATAATCCCATTATTGAATTTATTTTGAATTGTTTTTACATTTTTTGATTAAAACAGATTGTAATTGATTGTTTGCCTCGGGAAACATGGAGCGAAAGCCATCCATTGTCAAGAAAAGATCATTTATAGTCACTCATGCCTAGAAAAGCCTTATTACTCGGTTTAAATGCCTTTATAATCCCATTATTGAATTTATTTTGAATTGTTTTTACATTTTTTGATTAAAACATATTGTAATTGATTGTTTCCCTCAAGAAACATGGAGCGAAAGCCATCCATTGTCAAGAAAAGATCATTTATAGTCACTCATGCCTAGAAAAGCCTTATTACTCGGTTTAAATGCCTTTATAATCCCATTATTGAATTTATTTTGAATTGTTTTTACATTTTTTGATTAAAACATATTGTAATTGATTGTTTCCCTCAAGAAACATGGAGCGAAAGCCATCCATTGTCAAGAAAAGATCATTTATAGTCACTCATGCCTAGAAAAGCCTTATTACTCGGTTTAAATGCCTTTATAATCCCATTATTGAATTTATTTTGAATTGTTTTTACATTTTTTGATTAAAACATATTGTAATTGATTGTTTCCCTCAAGAAACATGGAGCGAAAGCCATCCATTGTCAAGAAAAGATCATTTATAGTCACTCATGCCTAGAAAAGCCTTATTACCCGGTTTAAATGCCTTTATAATCCCATTATTGAATTTATTTTGAATTGTTTTTACATTTTCTGATTAAAACAGATTGTAATTGATTTTTTGCCTCGGGAAACATGGAGCGAAAGCCATCCATTGTCAAGAAAAGATCATTTATAGTCACTCATGCCTAGAAAAGCCTTATTACTCGATTTAAATGCCTTTATAATCCCATTATCAAATTTATTTTGAATTTTTTTTACATTTTTTGATTAAAACATATTGTAATTGATTGTTTGCCTCGGGAAACTTGGAGCGAAAGCCATCCATTGTCAAGAAAAGATCATTTATAGCCACTCATGCCTAGAAAAGCCTTATTACTCGGTTTAAATGCCTTTATAATCCCATTATTGAATTTATTTTGAATTGTTTTTACATTTTTTTATTAAAACAGATTGTAATTGATTTTTTGCCTCGGGAAACATGGAGCGAAAACCATCCATTGTCAAGAAAAGATCATTTATAGTCACTCATGCCTAGAAAAGCCTTATTACTCGGTTTAAATGCCTTTATAATCCCATTATTGAATTTATTTATAATTTTTTTTACATTTTTTGATTAAAACAGATTGTAATTGATTGTTTACCTCGGGAAACATGGAGCGAAAGCCATCCATAGTCAAGAAAAGTTCATTTATAGTCACTTATGCCTACCAAAGCCTTATTACTCGGTTTAAATGCCTTTATAATCCCATTATTGAATTTATTTTGAATTTTTTTTACATTTTTTGATTAAAACAGATTCTAATTGATTGTTTGCCTCGGGAAACGTGGAGTGAAAGCCACCCATTGTCAAGAAAAGATCATTTATAGTCACTCATGCCTAGAAAAGCCTTATTACTCGGTTTAAATGCCTTTATAATCCCATTATCAAATTTATTTTGAATTTTTTTTACATTTTTTGATTAAAACATATTGTAATTGATTGTTTGCCTCGGGAAACTTGGAGCGAAAGCCATCCATTGTCAAGAAAAGATCATTTATAGTCACTCATGCCTAGAAAAGCCTTATTACTCGGTTTAAATGCCTTTATAATCCCATTATTGAATTTATTTTGAATTGTTTTTACATTTTCTGATTAAAACAGATTGTAATTGATTGTTTACCTCGGGAAACATGGAGCGAAAGCCATCCATTGTCAAGAAAAGATCATTTATAGTCACTCATGCCTAGAAAAGCCTTATTACTCGGTTTAAATGCCTTTATAATCCCATTATTGAATTTATTTTGAATTGTTTTTACATTTTTTGATTAAAACAGATTGTAATTGATTGTTTGCCTCGGGAAACATGGAGCGAAAGCCATCCATTGTCAAGAAAAGATCATTTATAGTCACTCATGCCTAGAAAAGCCTTATTACCCGGTTTAAATGCCTTTATAATCCCATTATTGAATTTATTTTGAATTGTTTTTACATTTTCGGATTAAAACAGATTGTAATTGATTGTTTGCCTCGGGAAACATGGAGCGAAAGCCATCCATTGTCAAGAAAAGATCATTTATAGTAACTCATGCCTAGAAAAGCCTTATTACTCGGTTTAAATGCCTTTATAATCCCATTATTGAATTTATTTTGAATTTTTTTTACATTTTTTGATTAAAACAGATTGTAATTGTTTGTTTGCCTCGGGAAACATGGAGCAAAACCCATCCATTGTCAAGAATAGATCATTTATATTCACTTATGCCTAAAAAAGCATTATTACTCGGTTTAAATGCTTTTATAATCCCATTATTGAATTTATTTTGAATTGTTTTTACATTTTTGATTAAAACAGATTGTAATAGATTGTTTGCCTCGGGAAACATGGAGCTAAAGCCATCCATTGTCAAGAAAAGATCATTTATAGTCACTCATGCCTAGAAAAGCCTTATTACTCGGTTTAAATGCCTTTATAATCCCATTATCAAATTTATTTTGAATTGTTTTTTTATTTTTTGATTAAAACAGATTGTAATTGATTGTTTGCCTCGGGAAATATGGAGCGAAAGCCATCCATTGTCAAGAAAAGATCATTTATAGTCACTCATGCCTAGAAAAGCCTTATTACTCGGTTTAAATGCCTTTATAATCCCATTATTGAATTTATTTTGAATTGTTTTTACATTTTTTGATTAAAACATATTGTAATTGATTGTTTCCCTCAAGAAACATGGAGCGAAAGCCATCCATTGTCAAGAAAAGATCATTTATAGTCACTCATGCCTAGAAAAGCCTTATTACTCGGTTTAAATGCCTTTATAATCCCATTATTGAATTTATTTTGAATTGTTTTTACATTTTTTGATTAAAACATATTGTAATTGATTGTTTCCCTCAAGAAACATGGAGCGAAAGCCATCCATTGTCAAGAAAAGATCATTTATAGTCACTCATGCCTAGAAAAGCCTTATTACTCGGTTTAAATGCCTTTATAATCCCATTATTGAATTTATTTTGAATTGTTTTTACATTTTTTGATTAAAACATATTGTAATTGATTGTTTCCCTCAAGAAACATGGAGCGAAAGCCATCCATTGTCAAGAAAAGATCATTTATAGTCACTCATGCCTAGAAAAGCCTTATTACTCGGTTTAAATGCCTTTATAATCCCATTATTGAATTTATTTTGAATTGTTTTTACATTTTTTGATTAAAACAGATTGTAATTGATTGTTTACCTCGGGAAACATGGAGCGAAAGCCATCCATTGTCAAGAAAATATCATTTATAGTCACTCATGCCTAGAAAAGCCTTATTACTCGATTTAAATGCCTTTATAATCCCATTATTGGATTTATTTTGAATTGTTTTTACATTTTTTGATTAAAACATATTGTAATTGATTGTTTCCCTCGGGAAACATGGAGCGAAAGCCATCCATTGTCAAGAAAAGATCATTTATAGTCACTCATGCCTAGAAAAGCCTTATTACTTAGTTTAAATGCCTTTATAATCCCATTCTTGAATTTTGAATTGTTTTTACATTTTTTGATTAAAACAGATTGTAATTGATTGTTTGCCTCGGGAAATATGGAGCGAAAGCCATCCATTGTCAAGAAAAGATCATTTATAGTCACTCATGCCTAGAAAAGCCTTATTACTCGGTTTAAATGCCTTTATAATCCCATTATTGAATTTATTTTGAATTGTTTTTACATTTTTTGATTAAAACATATTGTAATTGATTGTTTCCCTCGGGAAACATGGAGCGAAAGCCATCCATTGTCAAGAAAAGATCATTTATAGTCACTCATGCCTAGAAAAGCCTTATTACTTAGTTTAAATGCCTTTATAATCCCATTATTGAATTTATTTTGAATTGTTTTTACATTTTTTGGTTAAAACATATTGTAATTGATTGTTTGCCTCAGGAAATATGGAGCGAAAGCCATCCATTGTCAAGAAAAGATCATTTATAGTCACTCATGCCTAGAAAAGCCTTATTACCCGGTTTAAATGCCTTTATAATCCCATTATTGAATTTATTTTGAATTGTTTTTACATTTTTTGATTAAAACAGATTGTAATTGATTGTTTGCCTCGGGAAACATGGAGCGAAAGCCATCCATTGTCAAGAAAAGATCATTTATAGTCACTCATGCCTAGAAAAGCCTTATTACTCGGTTTAAATGCCTTTATAATCCCATTATTGAATTTATTTTGAATTGTTTTTACATTTTTTGATTAAAACAAATTGTAATTGATTGTTTGCCTCGGGAAACATGGAGCAAAACCCATCCATTGTCAAAAATAGATCATTTATAGTCACTTATGTCTAGAAAAGCCTTATTACTCGGTTTAAATGCTTTTATAATCCCATTATTGAATTTATTTTGAATTGTTTTTACATTTTTTGATTAAAACAGATTGTAATTGATTGTTTGCCTCAGGAAACATGCAGCGAAAGCCATCCATTGTCAAGAAAAGATCATTTATATTCACTCATGCCTAGAAAAGCCTTATTACTTAGTTTAAATGCCTTTATAATCCCATTATTGAATTTATTTTGAATTGTTTTTACTTTTTTTTGATTAAAACAGATTGTAATTAATTGTTTGCCTCGGGAAACATGGAGCGAAAGCCATCCATTGTCAAGAAAAGATCAATTATAGTCACTCATGCCAAGAAAAGCCTTATTACTCGGTTCAAATTCCTTTATAATCCCATTATTGAATTTATTTTGAATTGTTTTTACATTTTTTGATTAAAACAGATTGTAATTGATTGTTTGCCTCGGGAAACATGGAGCCAAAGCCATCCATTGTCAAGAAAAGATCATTTATAGTCACTCATGCCTAGAAAAGCCTTATTACTCGGTTTAAATGCCTTTATAATCCCATTATCAAATTTATTTTGAATTGTTTTTTTATTTTTTGATTAAAACAGATTGTAATTGATTGTTTGCCTCGGGAAACATGGAGCGAAAGCCATCCATTGTCAAGAAATAATCATTTATAGTCACTCATGCCTAGAAAAGCCTTATTACTTAGTTTAAATGCCTTTATAATCCCATTATTGAATTTATTTTGAATTGTTTTTACATTTTTTGATTAAAACAGATTGTAATTGATTGTTTGCCTCGGAAAATATGGAGCGAAAGCCATCCATTGTCAAGAAAAGATCATTTATAGTCACTCATGCCTAGAAAAGCCTTATTACTCGATTTAAATGCCTTTATAATCCCAATATTGAATTTATTTTGAATTGTTTTTACATTTTTTGATTAAAACAGATTGTAATTGATTGTGTGCCTTCGGAAACATGGAGCGAAAGCCATCCATTGTCAAGAAAAGATCATTTATAGTCACTCATGCCTAGAAAAGCCTTATTACTCGGTTTAAATGCCTTTATAATCCCATTATTGAATTTATTTTGAATTGTTTTTACATTTTTTTATTAAAACAGATTCTAATTGATTGTTTGCCTCGGGAAACGTGGAGTGAAAGCCATCCATTGTCAAGAAAAGATCATTTATAGTCACTCATGCCTAGAAAAGCCTTATTACTCGGTTTAAATGCCTTTATAATCCCATTATCAAATTTATTTTGAATTTTTTTTACATTTTTTGATTAAAACAGATTGTAATTGATTGTTTGCCTCGGGAAACTTGGAGCTAAAGCCATCCATTGTCAAGAAAAGATCATTTATAGTCACTCATGCCTAGAAAAGCCTTATTAGTCGGTTTAAAAGCTTTTATAATCCCATTATTGAATTTATTTTGAATTGTTTTTACATTTTATGATTAAAACAGATTGTAATTGATTGTTTGCCTCGGGAAACATGGAGCGAAAGCCATCCATTGTCAAGAAAAGTTCATTTATAGTCACTCATGCCTAGAAAAGCCTTATTACTCGGTTTAAATGCCTTTATAATCCCATTATTGAATTTATTTTGAATTGTTTTTACATTTTTTGATTAAAACAGATTGTAATTGATTGTGTGCCTTCGGAAACATGGAGCGAAAGCCATCCATTGTCAAGAAAAGATCATTTATAGTCACTCATGCCTAGAAAAGCCTTATTACTCGGTTTAAATGCCTTTATAATCCCATTATTGAATTTATTTTGAATTGTTTTTACATATTTTGATTAAAACAGATTGTAATTGATTGTTTGCCTCGGGAAACATGGAGCGAAAGCCATCCATTGTCAAGAAAAGATCATTTATAGCCACTCATGCCTAGAAAAGCCTTATTACTCGGTTTAAATGCCTTTATAATCCCATTATTGAATTTATTTTGAATTTTTTTTACATTTTTTGATTAAAACAGATTGTAATTGTTTGTTTGCCTCGGGAAACATGGAGCAAAACCCATCCATTGTCAAGAATAGATCATTTATAGTCACTTATGCCTAAAAAAGCCTTATTACTCGGTTTAAATGCCTTTATAATCCCATTTCTGAATTTATTTTGAATTTTTTTTACATTTTTTGATTAAAACATATTGTAATTGATTGTTTGCCTCGGGAAATATGGAGCGAAAGCCATCCATTGTCAAGAAAAGATCATTTATAGTCACTCATGCCTAGAAAAGCCTTATTACTCGGTTTAAATGCCTTTATAATCCCATTATTGAATTTATTTTGAATTGTTTTTTTATTTTTTGATTAAAACATATTGTAATTGATTGTTTGCCACGGGAAACATGGAGCGAAAGCCATCCATTGTCAAGAAAAGATCATTTATAGTTACTCATGCCTAGAAAAGCCTTATTACTCGGTTTAAATGCCTTTATAATCCCATTATTGAATTTATTTTGAATTGTTTTTACATTTTTTGATTAAAACATATTGTAATTGATTGTTTCCCTCGGGAAACATGGAGCGAAAGCCATCCATTGTCAAGAAAAGATCATTTATAGTCACTCATGCCTAGAAAAGCCTTATTACTTAGTTTAAATGCCTTTATAATCCCATTATTGAATTTATTTTGAATTGTTTTTACATTTTTTGATTAAAACAGATTGTAATTGATTGTTTACCTCGGGAAACATGGAGCAAAAGCCATCCATAGTCAACAAAAGTTCATTTATAGTCACTTATGCCTAGCAAAGCCTTATTACTCGGTTTAAATGCCTTTATAATCCCATTATTGAATTTATTTTGAATTGTTTTTACATTTTTTGATTAAAACAGATTGTAATTGATTGTTTGCCTCGGGAAATATGGAGCGAAAGCCATCCATTGTCAAGAAAAGATCATTTATAGTCACTCATGCCTAGAAAAGCCTTATTACTCGATTTAAATGCCTTTATAATCCCAATATTGAATTTATTTTGAATTGTTTTTACATTTTTTGATTAAAACAGATTGTAATTGATTGTTTGCCTCGGGAAACATGGAGCGAAAGCCATCCATTGTCAAGAAAAGATCATTTATAGTCACTCTTGCCTAGAAAAGCCTTATTACTCGGTTTAAATGCCTTTATAATCCCATTATTGAATTTATTTTGAATTGTTTTTACATTTTTTTATTAAAACAGATTCTAATTGATTGTTTGCCTCGGGAAACGTGGAGTGAAAGCCATCCATTGTCAAGAAAAGATCAATTATAGTCACTCATGCCTAGAAAAGCTTTATTACTCGGTTTAAATGCCTTTATAATCCCATTATCAAATTTATTTTGAATTTTTTTTACATTTTTTGATTAAAACAGATTGTAATTGATTGTTTGCCTCGTGAAACTTGGAGCTAAAGCCATCCATTGTCAAGAAAAGATCATTTATAGTCACTCATGCCTAGAAAAGCCTTATTAGTCGGTTTAAATGCTTTTATAATCCCATTATTGAATTTATTTTGAATTGTTTTTACATTTTCTGATTAAAACTGATTGTAATTGATTGTTTGCCTCGGGAAACATGGAGCGAAAGCCATCCATTGTCAAGAAAAGATCATTTATAGTCACTCATGCCTAGAAAAGCCTTATTACTCGGTTTAAATGCCTTTATAATCCCATTATTGAATTTATTTTGAATTTTTTTTACATTTTTTGATTAAAACAGATTGTAATTGTTTGTTTGCCTCGGGAAACATGGAGCAAAACCCATCCATTGTCAAGAATAGATCATTTATAGTCACTTATGCCTAAAAAAGCCTTATTACTCGGTTTAAATGCCTTTATAATCCCATTTCTGAATTTATTTTGAATTTTTTTTACATTTTTTGATTAAAACATATTGTAATTGATTGTTTGCCTCGGGAAATATGGAGCGAAAGCCATCCATTGTCAAGAAAAGATCATTTATAGTCACTCATGCCTAGAAAAGCCTTATTACTCGGTTTAAATGCCTTTATAATCCCATTATTGAATTTATTTTGAATTGTTTTTTTATTTTTTGATTAAAACATATTGTAATTGATTGTTTGCCTCGGGAAACATGGAGCGAAAGCCATCCATTGTCAAGAAAAGATCATTTATAGTCACTCATGCCTAGAAAAGCCTTATTACTCGGTTTAAATGCCTTTATAATCCCATTATTGAATTTATTTTGAATTGTTTTTACATTTTTTGATTAAAACATATTGTAATTGATTGTTTGCCTCGGGAAACATGGAGCGAAAGCCATCCATTGTCAAGAAAAGATCATTTATAGTCACTCATGCCTAGAAAAGCCTTATTACTTAGTTTAAATGCCTTTATAATCCCATTATTGAATTTATTTTGAATTGTTTTTACATTTTTTGATTAAAACAGATTGTAATTAATTGTTTGCCTCGGGAAACATGGAGCGAAAGCCATCCATTGTCAAGAAAAGATTAATTATAGTCACTCATGCCAAGAAAAGCCTTATCACTCGGTTCAAATTCCTTTATAATCCCATTATTGAATTTATTTTAAATTGTTTTTACATTTTTTGATTAAAACAGATTGTAATTGATTGTTTGCCTCGGGAAACATGGAGCGAAAGCCATCCATTGCAAAGAAAAGATCATTTATAGTCACTCATGCCTAGAAAAGCCTTATTACTCGGTTTAAATGCCTTTATAATCCCATTATTGAATTTATTTTGAATTGTTTTTACATTTTTTGATTAAAACATATTGTAATTGATTGTTTCCCTCGGGAAACATGGAGCGAAAGCCATCCATTGTCAAGAAAAGATCATTTATAGTCACTCATGCCTAGAAAAGCCTTATTACTTAGTTTAAATGCCTTTATAATCCCATTATTGAATTTATTTTGAATTGTTTTTACATTTTTGATTAAAACAGATTGTAATTGATTGTTTGCCTCGGGAAACATGGAGCTAAAGCCATCCATTGTCAAGAAAAGATCATTTATAGTCACTCATGCCTAGAAAAGCCTTATTACTCGGTTTAAATGCCTTTATAATCCCATTATCAAATTTATTTTGAATTGTTTTTTTATTTTTTGATTAAAACAGATTGTAATTGATTGTTTGCCTCGGGAAACATGGAGCTAAAGCCATCCATTGTCAAGAAAAGATCATTTATAGTCACTCATGCCTAGAAAAGCCTTATTACTCGGTTTAAATGCCTTTATAATCCCATTATCAAATTTATTTTGAATTGTTTTTTTATTTTTTGATTAAAACAGATTGTAATTGATTGTTTGCCTCGGGAAACATGGAGCGAAAGCCATCCATTGTCAAGAAAAGATCATTTATAGTCACTCATGCCTAGAAAAGCCTTATTACTCGGTTTAAATGCCTTTATAATCCCATTATTGAATTTATTTTGAATTGTTTTTACATTTTTTGATTAAAACAGATTGTAATTGATTGTTTGCCTCCGGAAATATGGAGCGAAAGCCATCCATTGTCAAGAAAAGATCATTTATAGTCACTCATGCCTAGAAAAGCCTTATTACTCGGTTTAAATGCCTTTATAATCCCATTATTGAATTTATTTTGAATTATTTTTACATTTTTTGATTAAAACATATTGTAATTGATTGTTTCCCTCGGGAAACATGGAGCGAAAGCCATCCATTGTCAAGAAAAGATCATTTATAGTCACTCATGCTTAGAAAAGCCTTATTACTTAGTTTAAATGCCTTTATAATCCCATTATTGAATTTATTTTGAATTGTTTTTACAATTTTTGGTTAAAACATATTGTAATTGATTGTTTGCCTCAGGAAATATGGAGCGAAAGCCATCCATTGTCAAGAAAAGATCATTTATAGTCACTCATGCCTAGAAAAGCCTTATTACTCGGTTTAAATGCCTTTATAATCCCATTATTGAATTTATTTTGAATTGTTTTTACATTTTTTGATTAAAACAGATTGTAATTGATTGTTTACCTCGGGAAACATGGAGCGAAAGCCATCCATTGTCAAGAAAAGATCATTTATAGTCACTCATGCCTAGAAAAGCCTTATTACTCGGTTTAAATACCTTTATAATCCCATTATTGAATTTATTTTGAATTGTTTTTACATTTTTTGATTAAAACATATTGTAATTGATTGTTTCCCTCAAGAAACATGGAGCGAAAGCCATCCATTGTCAAGAAAAGATCATTTATAGTCACTCATGCCTAGAAAAGCCTTATTACTCGGTTTAAATGCCTTTATAATCCCATTATTGAATTTATTTTGAATTGTTTTTACATTTTTTGATTAAAACAGATTGTAATTGATTGTTTACCTCGGGAAACATGGAGCGAAAGCCATCCATTGTCAAGAAAAGATCATTTATAGTCACTCATGCCTAGAAAAGCCTTATTACTCGGTTTAAATGCCTTTATAATCCCATTATTGAATTTATTTTGAATTGTTTTTACATTTTTTGATTAAAACATATTGTAATTGATTGTTTCCCTCGGGAAACATGGAGCGAAAGCCATCGATTGTCAAGAAAAGATCATTTATAGTCACTCATGCCTAGAAAAGCCTTATTACTTAGTTTAAATGCCTTTATAATCCCATTATTGAATTTATTTTGAATTGTTTTTACATTTTTTGATTAAAACATATTGTAATTGATTGTTTCCCTCGGGAAACATGGAGCGAAAGCCATCGATTGTCAAGAAAAGATCATTTATAGTCACTCATGCCTAGAAAAGCCTTATTACTTAGTTTAAATGCCTTTATAATCCCATTATTGAATTTATTTTGAATTGTTTTTACATTTTTTGGTTAAAACATATTGTAATTGATTGTTTGCCTCGGGAAATATGGAGCAAAAGCCATCCATTGTCAAGAAAAGATCATTTATAGTCACTCATGCCTAGAAAAGCCTTATTACCCGGTTTAAATGCCTTTATAATCCCATTATTGAATTTATTTTGAATTGTTTTTACATTTTTTGATTAAAACAGATTGTAATTGATTGTTTGCCTCGGGAAACATGGAGCGAAAGCCATCCATTGTCAAGAAAAGATCATTTATAGTCACTCATGCCTAGAAAAGCCTTATTACCCGGTTTAAATGCCTTTATAATCCCATTATTGAATTTATTTTGAATTGTTTTTACATTTTCTGATTAAAACAGATTGTAATTGATTGTTTGCCTCGGGAAACATGGAGCGAAAGCCATCCATTGTCAAGAAAAGATCATTTATAGTCACTCTTGCCTAGAAAAGCCTTATTACTCGGTTTAAATGCCTTTATAATCCCATTATTGAATTTATTTTGAATTGTTTTTACATTTTTTGATTAAAACAAATTGTAATTGATTGTTTGCCTCGGGAAACATGGAGCAAAACCCATCCATTGTCAAGAATAGATCATTTATAGTCACTTATGTCTAGAAAAGCCTTATTACTCGGTTTAAATGCTTTTATAATCCCATTATTGAATTTATTTTGAATTGTTTTTACATTTTTTGATTAAAACAGATTGTAATTGATTGTTTGCCTCAGGAAACATGCAGCGAAAGCCATCCATTGTCAAGAAAAGATCATTTATATTCACTCATGCCTAGAAAAGCCTTATTACTTAGTTTAAATGCCTTTATAATCCCATTATTGAATTTATTTTGAATTTTTTTTACTTTTTTTTGATTAAAACAGATTGTAATTAATTGTTTGCCTCGGGAAACATGGAGCGAAAGCCATCCATTGTCAAGAAAAGATCAATTATAGTCACTCATGCCAAGAAAAGCCTTATTACTCGGTTCAAATTCCTTTATAATCCCATTATTGAATTTATTTTGAATTGTTTTTACATTTTTTGATTAAAACAGATTGTAATTGATTGTTTGCCTCGGGAAACATGGAGCGAAAGCTATCCATTGTCAAGAAAAGATCATTTATAGTCATTCATGCCTAGAAAAGCCTTATTACTTAGTTTAAATGCGTTTATAATCCCATTATCAAATTTATTTTGAATTTTTTTTCCATTTTTTGATTAAAACAGATGTAATTGATTCTTTGCCTCGGGAAACTTGGAGCTAAAGCCATCCATTGTCAAGAAAAGATCATTTATAGTCACTCATGCCTAGAAAAGCCTTATTACTCGGTTCAAATTCCTTTATAATCCCGTTATTGAATTTATTTTGAATTTTGTTTAAATTTTTTGATTAAAACGTATTGTAATTGATCGTTTGCCTCGGTAAACATGGAGCAAAACCCATCCATTGTCAAGAATAGATCATTTATATTCACTTATGCCTAAAAAAGCCTTATTACTCGGTTTAAATGCTTTTATAATCCCATTATTGAATTTATTTTGAATTGTTTTTACATTTTTGATTAAAACAGATTGTAATTGATTGTTTGCCTCGGGAAACATGGAGCTAAAGCCATCCATTGTCAAGAAAAGATCATTTATAGTCACTCATGCCTAGAAAAGCCTTATTACTCGGTTTAAATGCCTTTATAATCCCATTATTGAATTTATTTTGAATTGTTTTTACATTTTTTGATTAAAACATATTGTAATTGATTGTTTCCCTCGGGAAACATGGAGCGAAAGCCATCCATTGTCAAGAAAAGATCATTTATAGTCACTCATGCCTAGAAAAGCCTTATTACTCGGTTTAAATGCCTTTATAATCCCATTATTGAATTTATTTTGAATTGTTTTTACATTTTTTGATTAAAACATATTGTAATTGATTGTTTCCCTCGGGAAACATGGAGCGAAAGCCATCCATTGTCAAGAAAAGATCATTTATAGTCACTCATGCCTAGAAAAGCCTTATTACTTAGTTTAAATGCCTTTATAATCCCATTATTGAATTTATTTTGAATTGTTTTTACATTTTTTGATTAAAACAGATTGTAATTGATTGTTTGCCTCGGGAAATATGGAGCGAAAGCCATCCATTGTCAAGAAAAGATCATTTATAGTCACTCATGCCTAGAAAAGCCTTATTACTCGGTTTAAATGCCTTTATAATCCCATTATTGAATTTATTTTGAATTGTTTTTACATTTTTTGATTAAAACATATTGTAATTGATTGTTTCCCTCGGGAAACATGGAGCGAAAGCCATCCATTGTCAAGAAAAGATCATTTATAGTCACTCATGCCTAGAAAAGCCTTATTACTTAGTTTAAATGCCTTTATAATCCCATTATTGAATTTATTTTGAATTGTTTTTACATTTTTTGGTTAAAACATATTGTAATTGATTGTTTGCCTCGGGAAATATGGAGCGAAAGCCATCCATTGTCAAGAAAAGATCATTTATAGTCACTCATGCCTAGAAAAGCCTTATTACCCGGTTTAAATGCCTTTATAATCCCATTATTGAATTTATTTTGAATTGTTTTTACATTTTTTGATTAAAACAGATTGTAATTGATTGTTTGCCTCGGGAAACATGGAGCGAAAGCCATCCATTGTCAAGAAAAGATCATTTATAGTCACTCATGCCTAGAAAAGCCTTATTACCCGGTTTAAATGCCTTTATAATCCCATTATTGAATTTATTTTGAATTGTTTTTACATTTTCTGATTAAAACAGATTGTAATTGATTGTTTGCCTCGGGAAACATGGAGCGAAAGCCATCCATTGTCAAGAAAAGATCATTTATAGTCACTCTTGCCTAGAAAAGCCTTATTACTCGGTTTAAATGCCTTTATAATCCCATTATTGAATTTATTTTGAATTGTTTTTACATTTTTTGATTAAAACAGATTGTAATTGATTGTTTACCTCGGGAAACTTGGAGCTAAAGCCATCCATTGTCAAGAAAAGATCATTTATAGTCACTCATGCCTAGAAAAGCCTTATTACTTAGTTTAAATGCGTTTATAATCCCATTATCAAATTTATTTTGAATTTTTTTTCCATTTTTTGATTAAAACAGATGTAATTGATTCTTTGCCTCGGGAAACTTGGAGCTAAAGCCATCCATTGTCAAGAAAAGATCATTTATAGTCACTCATGCCTAGAAAAGCCTTATTACTCGGTTCAAATTCCTTTATAATCCCGTTATTGAATTTATTTTGAATTTTGTTTAAATTTTTTGATTAAAACGTATTGTAATTGATCGTTTGCCTCGGTAAACATGGAGCAAAACCCATCCATTGTCAAGAATAGATCATTTATATTCACTTATGCCTAAAAAAGCCTTATTACTCGGTTTAAATGCTTTTATAATCCCATTATTGAATTTATTTTGAATTGTTTTTACATTTTTGATTAAAACAGATTGTAATTGATTGTTTGCCTCGGGAAACATGGAGCTAAAGCCATCCATTGTCAAGAAAAGATCATTTATAGTCACTCATGCCTAGAAAAGCCTTATTACTCGGTTTAAATGCCTTTATAATCCCATTATTGAATTTATTTTGAATTGTTTTTACATTTTTTGATTAAAACATATTGTAATTGATTGTTTCCCTCCGGAAACATGGAGCGAAAGCCATCCATTGTCAAGAAAAGATCATTTATAGTCACTCATGCCTAGAAAAGCCTTATTACTTAGTTTAAATGCCTTTATAATCCCATTATTGAATTTATTTTGAATTGTTTTTACATTTTTTGATTAAAACAGATTGTAATTGATTGTTTGCCTCCGGAAATATGGAGCGAAAGCCATCCATTGTCAAGAAAAGATCATTTATAGTCACTCATGCCTAGAAAAGCCTTATTACTCGGTTTAAATGCCTTTATAATCCCATTATTGAATTTATTTTGAATTGTTTTTACATTTTTTGATTAAAACATATTGTAATTGATTGTTTCCCTCGGGAAACATGGAGCGAAAGCCATCCATTGTCAAGAAAAGATCATTTATAGTCACTCATGCCTAGAAAAGCCTTATTACTTAGTTTAAATGCCTTTATAATCCCATTATTGAATTTATTTTGAATTGTTTTTACATTTTTTGGTTAAAACATATTGTAATTGATTGTTTGCCTCGGGAAATATGGAGCGAAAGCCATCCATTGTCAAGAAAAGATCATTTATAGTCACTCATGCCTAGAAAAGCCTTATTACCCGGTTTAAATGCCTTTATAATCCCATTATTGAATTTATTTTGAATTGTTTTTACATTTTTTGATTAAAACAGATTGTAATTGATTGTTTGCCTCGGGAAACATGGAGCGAAAGCCATCCATTGTCAAGAAAAGATCATTTATAGTCACTCATGCCTAGAAAAGACTTATTACCCGGTTTAAATGCCTTTATAATCCCATTATTGAATTTATTTTGAATTGTTTTTACATTTTCTGATTAAAACAGATTGTAATTGATTGTTTGCCTCGGGAAACATGGAGCGAAAGCCATCCATTGTCAAGAAAAGATCATTTATAGTCACTCATGCCTAGAAAAGCCTTATTACTCGGTTTAAATGCCTTTATAATCCCATTATTGAATTTATTTTGAATTGTTTTTACATTTTTTGATTAAAACAGATTGTAATTGATTGTTTACCTCGGGAAACATGGAGCGAAAGCCATCCATTGTCAAGAAAAGATCATTTATAGTCACTCATGCCTAGAAAAGCCTTATTACTCGGTTTAAATGCCTTTATAATCCCATTATTGAATTTATTTTGAATTGTTTTTACATTTTTTGATTAAAACATATTGTAATTGATTGTTTCCCTCGGGAAACATGGAGCGAAAGCCATCCATTGTCAAGAAAAGATCATTTATAGTCACTCATGCCTAGAAAAGCCTTATTACTTAGTTTAAATGCCTTTATAATCCCATTATTGAATTTATTTTGAATTGTTTTTACATTTTTTGATTAAAACAGATTGTAATTGATTGTTTGCCTCGGGAAATATGGAGCGAAAGCCATCCATTGTCAAGAAAAGATCATTTATAGTCACTCATGCCTAGAAAAGCCTTATTACTCGGTTTAAATGCCTTTATAATCCCATTATTGAATTTATTTTGAATTGTTTTTACATTTTTTGATTAAAACATATTGTAATTGATTGTTTCCCTCGGGAAACATGGAGCGAAAGCCATCCATTGTCAAGAAAAGATCATTTATAGTCACTCATGCCTAGAAAAGCCTTATTACTTAGTTTAAATGCCTTTATAATCCCATTATTGAATTTATTTTGAATTGTTTTTACATTTTTTGGTTAAAACATATTGTAATTGATTGTTTGCCTCGGGAAATATGGAGCGAAAGCCATCCATTGTCAAGAAAAGATCATTTATAGTCACTCATGCCTAGAAAAGCCTTATTACCCGGTTTAAATGCCTTTATAATCCCATTATTGAATTTATTTTGAATTGTTTTTACATTTTTTGATTAAAACAGATTGTAATTGATTGTTTGCCTCGGGAAACATGGAGCGAAAGCCATCCATTGTCAAGAAAAGATCATTTATAGTCACTCATGCCTAGAAAAGCCTTATTACCCGGTTTAAATGCCTTTATAATCCCATTATTGAATTTATTTTGAATTGTTTTTACATTTTCTGATTAAAACAGATTGTAATTGATTGTTTGCCTCGGGAAACATGGAGCGAAAGCCATCCATTGTCAAGAAAAGATCATTTATAGTCACTCTTGCCTAGAAAAGCCTTATTACTCGGTTTAAATGCCTTTATAATCCCATTATTGAATTTATTTTGAATTGTTTTTACATTTTTTGATTAAAACAAATTGTAATTGATTGTTTGCCTCGGGAAACATGGAGCAAAACCCATCCATTGTCAAGAATAGATCATTTATAGTCAGTTATGTCTAGAAAAGCCTTATTACTCGGTTTAAATGCTTTTATAATCCCATTATTGAATTTATTTTGAATTGTTTTTACATTTTTTGATTAAAACAGATTGTAATTGATTGTTTGCCTCAGGAAACATGCAGCGAAAGCCATCCATTGTCAAGAAAAGATCATTTATATTCACTCATGCCTAGAAAAGCCTTATTACTTAGTTTAAATGCCTTTATAATCCCATTATTGAATTTATTTTGAATTTTTTTTACTTTTTTTTGATTAAAACAGATTGTAATTAATTGTTTGCCTCGGGAAACATGGAGCGAAAGCCATCCATTGTCAAGAAAAGATCAATTATAGTCACTCATGCCAAGAAAAGCCTTATTACTCGGTTCAAATTCCTTTATAATCCCATTATTGAATTTATTTTGAATTGTTTTTACATTTTTTGATTAAAACAGATTGTAATTGATTGTTTGCCTCGGGAAACATGGAGCGAAAGCTATCCATTGTCAAGAAAAGATCATTTATAGTCACTCATGCCTAGAAAAGCCTTATTACTTAGTTTAAATGCCTTTATAATCCCATTATCAAATTTATTTTGAATTTTTTTTCCATTTTTTGATTAAAACAGATGTAATTGATTCTTTGCCTCGGGAAACTTGGAGCTAAAGCCATCCATTGTCAAGAAAAGATCATTTATAGTCACTCATGCCTAGAAAAGCCTTATTACTCGGTTCAAATTCCTTTATAATCCCGTTATTGAATTTATTTTGCATTTTGTTTAAATTTTTTGATTAAAACGTATTGTAATTGATCGTTTGCCTCGGTAAACATGGAGCAAAACCCATCCATTGTCAAGAATAGATCATTTATATTCACTTATGCCTAAAAAAGCCTTATTACTCGGTTTAAATGCTTTTATAATCCCATTATTGAATTTATTTTGAATTGTTTTTACATTTTTGATTAAAACAGATTGTAATTGATTGTTTGCCTCGGGAAACATGGAGCGAAAGCCATCCATTGTCAAGAAAAGATCATTTATAGTCACTCATGCCTAGAAAAGCCTTATTACTCGGTTTAAATGCCTTTATAATCCCATTATTGAATTTATTTTGAATTGTTTTTACATTTTTTGATTAAAACATATTGTAATTGATTGTTTCCCTCCGGAAACATGGAGCGAAAGCCATCCATTGTCAAGAAAAGATCATTTATAGTCACTCATGCCTAGAAAAGCCTTATTACTTAGTTTAAATGCCTTTATAATCCCATTATTGAATTTATTTTGAATTGTTTTTACATTTTTTGGTTAAAACATATTGTAATTGATTGTTTGCCTCGGGAAATATGGAGCGAAAGCCATCCATCGTCAAGAAAAGATCATTTATAGTCACTCATGCCTAGAAAAGCCTTATTACCCGGTTTAAATGCCTTTATAATCCCATTATTGAATTTATTTTGAATTGTTTTTACATTTTTTGATTAAAACAGTTTGTAATTGATTGTTTGCCTCGGGAAACATGGAGCGAAAGCCATCCATTGTCAAGAAAAGATCGTTTATAGTCACTCATGCCTAGAAAAGACTTATTACCCGGTTTAAATGCCTTTATAATCCCATTATTGAATTTATTTTGAATTGTTTTTACATTTTCTGATTAAAACAGATTGTAATTGATTGTTTGCCTCGGGAAACATGGAGCGAAAGCCATCCATTGTCAAGAAAAGATCATTTATAGTCACTCATGCCTAGAAAAGCCTTATTACTCGGTTTAAATGCCTTTATAATCCCATTATTGAATTTATTTTGAATTGTTTTTACATTTTTTGATTAAAACAGATTGTAATTGATTGTTTACCTCGGGAAACATGGAGCGAAAGCCATCCATTGTCAAGAAAAGATCATTTATAGTCACTCATGCCTAGAAAAGCCTTATTACTCGGTTTAAATGCCTTTATAATCCCATTATTGAATTTATTTTGAATTGTTTTTACATTTTTTGATTAAAACATATTGTAATTGATTGTTTGCCTCGGGAAACATGGAGCGAAAGCCATCCATTGTCAAGAAAAGATCATTTATAGTCACTCTTGCCTAGAAAAGCCTTATTACTCGGTTTAAATGCCTTTATAATCCCATTATTGAATTTATTTTGAATTGTTTTTACATTTTTTGATTAAAACAAATTGTAATTGATTGTTTGCCTCGGGAAACATGGAGCAAAACCCATCCATTGTCAAGAATAGATCATTTATAGTCACTTATGTCTAGAAAAGCCTTATTACTCGGTTTAAATGCTTTTATAATCCCATTATTGAATTTATTTTGAATTGTTTTTACATTTTTTGATTAAAACAGATTGTAATTGATTGTTTGCCTCAGGAAACATGCAGCGAAAGCCATCCATTGTCAAGAAAAGATCATTTATATTCACTCATGCCTAGAAAAGCCTTATTACTTAGTTTAAATGCCTTTATAATCCCATTATTGAATTTATTTTGAATTTTTTTTACTTTTTTTTGATTAAAACAGATTGTAATTAATTGTTTGCCTCGGGAAACATGGAGCGAAAGCCATCCATTGTCAAGAAAAGATCAATTATAGTCACTCATGCCAAGAAAAGCCTTATTACTCGGTTCAAATTCCTTTATAATCCCATTATTGAATTTATTTTGAATTGTTTTTACATTTTTTGATTAAAACAGATTGTAATTGATTGTTTGCCTCGGGAAACATGGAGCGAAAGCTATCCATTGTCAAGAAAAGATCATTTATAGTCACTCATGCCTAGAAAAGCCTTATTACTTAGTTTAAATGCCTTTATAATCCCATTATCAAATTTATTTTGAATTTTTTTTCCATTTTTTGATTAAAACAGATGTAATTGATTCTTTGCCTCGGGAAACTTGGAGCTAAAGCCATCCATTGTCAAGAAAAGATCATTTATAGTCACTCATGCCTAGAAAAGCCTTATTACTCGGTTCAAATTCCTTTATAATCCCGTTATTGAATTTATTTTGCATTTTGTTTAAATTTTTTGATTAAAACGTATTGTAATTGATCGTTTGCCTCGGTAAACATGGAGCAAAACCCATCCATTGTCAAGAATAGATCATTTATATTCACTTATGCCTAAAAAAGCCTTATTACTCGGTTTAAATGCTTTTATAATCCCATTATTGAATTTATTTTGAATTGTTTTTACATTTTTGATTAAAACAGATTGTAATTGATTGTTTGCCTCGGGAAACATGGAGCGAAAGCCATCCATTGTCAAGAAAAGATCATTTATAGTCACTCATGCCTAGAAAAGCCTTATTACTCGGTTTAAATGCCTTTATAATCCCATTATTGAATTTATTTTGAATTGTTTTTACATTTTTTGATTAAAACATATTGTAATTGATTGTTTCCCTCCGGAAACATGGAGCGAAAGCCATCCATTGTCAAGAAAAGATCATTTATAGTCACTCATGCCTAGAAAAGCCTTATTACTTAGTTTAAATGCCTTTATAATCCCATTATTGAATTTATTTTGAATTGTTTTTACATTTTTTGGTTAAAACATATTGTAATTGATTGTTTGCCTCGGGAAATATGGAGCGAAAGCCATCCATCGTCAAGAAAAGATCATTTATAGTCACTCATGCCTAGAAAAGCCTTATTACCCGGTTTAAATGCCTTTATAATCCCATTATTGAATTTATTTTGAATTGTTTTTACATTTTTTGATTAAAACAGTTTGTAATTGATTGTTTGCCTCGGGAAACATGGAGCGAAAGCCATCCATTGTCAAGAAAAGATCATTTATAGTCACTCATGCCTAGAAAAGACTTATTACCCGGTTTAAATGCCTTTATAATCCCATTATTGAATTTATTTTGAATTGTTTTTACATTTTCTGATTAAAACAGATTGTAATTGATTGTTTGCCTCGGGAAACATGGAGCGAAAGCCATCCATTGTCAAGAAAAGATCATTTATAGTCACTCATGCCTAGAAAAGCCTTATTACTCGGTTTAAATGCCTTTATAATCCCATTATTGAATTTATTTTGAATTGTTTTTACATTTTTTGATTAAAACAGATTGTAATTGATTGTTTACCTCGGGAAACATGGAGCGAAAGCCATCCATTGTCAAGAAAAGATCATTTATAGTCACTCATGCCTAGAAAAGCCTTATTACTCGGTTTAAATGCCTTTATAATCCCATTATTGAATTTATTTTGAATTGTTTTTACATTTTTTGATTAAAACATATTGTAATTGATTGTTTCCCTCGGGAAACATGGAGCGAAAGCCATCCATTGTCAAGAAAAGATCATTTATAGTCACTCATGCCTAGAAAAGCCTTATTACTTAGTTTAAATGCCTTTATAATCCCATTATTGAATTTATTTTGAATTGTTTTTACATTTTTTGATTAAAACAGATTGTAATTGATTGTTTGCCTCGGGAAATATGGAGCGAAAGCCATCCATTGTCAAGAAAAGATCATTTATAGTCACTCATGCCTAGAAAAGCCTTATTACTCGGTTTAAATGCCTTTATAATCCCATTATTGAATTTATTTTGAATTGTTTTTACATTTTTTGATTAAAACATATTGTAATTGATTGTTTCCCTCGGGAAACATGGAGCGAAAGCCATCCATTGTCAAGAAAAGATCATTTATAGTCACTCATGCCTAGAAAAGCCTTATTACTTAGTTTAAATGCCTTTATAATCCCATTATTGAATTTATTTTGAATTGTTTTTACATTTTTTGGTTAAAACATATTGTAATTGATTGTTTGCCTCGGGAAATATGGAGCGAAAGCCATCCATTGTCAAGAAAAGATCATTTATAGTCACTCATGCCTAGAAAAGCCTTATTACCCGGTTTAAATGCCTTTATAATCCCATTATTGAATTTATTTTGAATTGTTTTTACATTTTTTGATTAAAACAGATTGTAATTGATTGTTTGCCTCGGGAAACATGGAGCGAAAGCCATCCATTGTCAAGAAAAGATCATTTATAGTCACTCATGCCTAGAAAAGCCTTATTACCCGGTTTAAATGCCTTTATAATCCCATTATTGAATTTATTTTGAATTGTTTTTACATTTTCTGATTAAAACAGATTGTAATTGATTGTTTGCCTCGGGAAACATGGAGCGAAAGCCATCCATTGTCAAGAAAAGATCATTTATAGTCACTCATGCCTAGAAAAGCCTTATTACTCGGTTTAAATGCCTTTATAATCCCATTATTGAATTTATTTTGAATTGTTTTTACATTTTTTGATTAAAACATATTGTAATTGATTGTTTCCCTCGGGAAACATGGAGCGAAAGCCATCCATTGTCAAGAAAAGATCATTTATAGTCACTCATGCCTAGAAAAGCCTTATTACTTAGTTTAAATGCCTTTATAATCCCATTATTGAATTTATTTTGAATTGTTTTTACATTTTTTGGTTAAAACATATTGTAATTGATTGTTTGCCTCGGGAAATATGGAGCGAAAGCCATCCATTGTCAAGAAAAGATCATTTATAGTCACTCATGCCTAGAAAAGCCTTATTACCCGGTTTAAATGCCTTTATAATCCCATTATTGAATTTATTTTGAATTGTTTTTACATTTTCTGATTAAAACAGATTGTAATTGATTGTTTGCCTCGGGAAACATGGAGCGAAAGCCATCCATTGTCAAGAAAAGATCATTTATAGTCACTTATGTCTAGAAAAGCCTTATTACTCGGTTTAAATGCTTTTATAATCCCATTATTGAATTTATTTTGAATTGTTTTTACATTTTTTGATTAAAACAGATTGTAATTGATTGTTTGCCTCAGGAAACATGCAGCGAAAGCCATCCATTGTCAAGAAAAGATCATTTATATTCACTCATGCCTAGAAAAGCCTTATTACTTAGTTTAAATGCCTTTATAATCCCATTATTGAATTTATTTTGAATTTTTTTTACTTTTTTTTGATTAAAACAGATTGTAATTAATTGTTTGCCTCGGGAAACATGGAGCGAAAGCCATCCATTGTCAAGAAAAGATCAATTATAGTCACTCATGCCAAGAAAAGCCTTATTACTCGGTTCAAATTCCTTTATAATCCCATTATTGAATTTATTTTGAATTGTTTTTACATTTTTTGATTAAAACAGATTGTAATTGATTGTTTGCCTCGGGAAACATGGAGCGAAAGCTATCCATTGTCAAGAAAAGATCATTTATAGTCACTCATGCCTAGAAAAGCCTTATTACTTAGTTTAAATGCCTTTATAATCCCATTATCAAATTTATTTTGAATTTTTTTTCCATTTTTTGATTAAAACAGATGTAATTGATTCTTTGCCTCGGGAAACTTGGAGCTAAAGCCATCCATTGTCAAGAAAAGATCATTTATAGTCACTCATGCCTAGAAAAGCCTTATTACTCGGTTCAAATTCCTTTATAATCCCGTTATTGAATTTATTTTGCATTTTGTTTAAATTTTTTGATTAAAACGTATTGTAATTGATCGTTTGCCTCGGTAAACATGGAGCAAAACCCATCCATTGTCAAGAATAGATCATTTATATTCACTTATGCCTAAAAAAGCCTTATTACTCGGTTTAAATGCTTTTATAATCCCATTATTGAATTTATTTTGAATTGTTTTTACATTTTTGATTAAAACAGATTGTAATTGATTGTTTGCCTCGGGAAACATGGAGCGAAAGCCATCCATTGTCAAGAAAAGATCATTTATAGTCACTCATGCCTAGAAAAGCCTTATTACTCGGTTTAAATGCCTTTATAATCCCATTATTGAATTTATTTTGAATTGTTTTTACATTTTTTGATTAAAACATATTGTAATTGATTGTTTCCCTCCGGAAACATGGAGCGAAAGCCATCCATTGTCAAGAAAAGATCATTTATAGTCACTCATGCCTAGAAAAGCCTTATTACTTAGTTTAAATGCCTTTATAATCCCATTATTGAATTTATTTTGAATTGTTTTTACATTTTTTGGTTAAAACATATTGTAATTGATTGTTTGCCTCGGGAAATATGGAGCGAAAGCCATCCATCGTCAAGAAAAGATCATTTATAGTCACTCATGCCTAGAAAAGCCTTATTACCCGGTTTAAATGCCTTTATAATCCCATTATTGAATTTATTTTGAATTGTTTTTACATTTTTTGATTAAAACAGATTGTAATTGATTGTTTGCCTCGGGAAACATGGAGCGAAAGCCATCCATTGTCAAGAAAAGATCATTTATAGTCACTCATGCCTAGAAAAGACTTATTACCCGGTTTAAATGCCTTTATAATCCCATTATTGAATTTATTTTGAATTGTTTTTACATTTTCTGATTAAAACAGATTGTAATTGATTGTTTGCCTCGGGAAACATGGAGCGAAAGCCATCCATTGTCAAGAAAAGATCATTTATAGTCACTCATGCCTAGAAAAGCCTTATTACTCGGTTTAAATGCCTTTATAATCCCATTATTGAATTTATTTTGAATTGTTTTTACATTTTTTGATTAAAACAGATTGTAATTGATTGTTTACCTCGGGAAACATGGAGCGAAAGCCATCCATTGTCAAGAAAAGATCATTTATAGTCACTCATGCCTAGAAAAGCCTTATTACTCGGTTTAAATGCCTTTATAATCCCATTATTGAATTTATTTTGAATTGTTTTTACATTTTTTGATTAAAACATATTGTAATTGATTGTTTCCCTCGGGAAACATGGAGCGAAAGCCATCCATTGTCAAGAAAAGATCATTTATAGTCACTCATGCCTAGAAAAGCCTTATTACTTAGTTTAAATGCCTTTATAATCCCATTATTGAATTTATTTTGAATTGTTTTTACATTTTTTGATTAAAACAGATTGTAATTAATTGTTTGCCTCGGGAAATATGGAGCGAAAGCCATCCATTGTCAAGAAAAGATCATTTATAGTCACTCATGCCTAGAAAAGCCTTATTACTCGGTTTAAATGCCTTTATAATCCCATTATTGAATTTATTTTGAATTGTTTTTACATTTTTTGATTAAAACATATTGTAATTGATTGTTTCCCTCGGGAAACATGGAGCGAAAGCCATCCATTGTCAAGAAAAGATCATTTATAGTCACTCATGCCTAGAAAAGCCTTATTACTTAGTTTAAATGCCTTTATAATCCCATTATTGAATTTATTTTGAATTGTTTTTACATTTTTTGGTTAAAACATATTGTAATTGATTGTTTGCCTCGGGAAATATGGAGCGAAAGCCATCCATTGTCAAGAAAAGATCATTTATAGTCACTCATGCCTAGAAAAGCCTTATTACCCGGTTTAAATGCCTTTATAATCCCATTATTGAATTTATTTTGAATTGTTTTTACATTTTTTGATTAAAACAGATTGTAATTGATTGTTTGCCTCGGGAAACATGGAGCGAAAGCCATCCATTGTCAAGAAAAGATCATTTATAGTCACTCATGCCTAGAAAAGCCTTATTACCCGGTTTAAATGCCTTTATAATCCCATTATTGAATTTATTTTGAATTGTTTTTACATTTTCTGATTAAAACAGATTGTAATTGATTGTTTGCCTCGGGAAACATGGAGCGAAAGCCATCCATTGTCAAGAAAAGATCATTTATAGTCACTCATGCCTAGAAAAGCCTTATTACTCGGTTTAAATGCCTTTATAATCCCATTATTGAATTTATTTTGAATTGTTTTTACATTTTTTGATTAAAACAGATTGTAATTGATTGTTTACCTCGGGAAACATGGAGCGAAAGCCATCCATTGTCAAGAAAAGATCATTTATAGTCACTCATGCCTAGAAAAGCCTTATTACTCGGTTTAAATGCCTTTATAATCCCATTATTGAATTTATTTTGAATTGTTTTTACATTTTTTGATTAAAACATATTGTAATTGATTGTTTCCCTCGGGAAACATGGAGCGAAAGCCATCCATTGTCAAGAAAAGATCATTTATAGTCACTCATGCCTAGAAAAGCCTTATTACTTAGTTTAAATGCCTTTATAATCCCATTATTGAATTTATTTTGAATTGTTTTTACATTTTTTGATTAAAACAGATTGTAATTGATTGTTTGCCTCGGGAAATATGGAGCGAAAGCCATCCATTGTCAAGAAAAGATCATTTATAGTCACTCATGCCTAGAAAAGCCTTATTACTCGGTTTAAATGCCTTTATAATCCCATTATTGAATTTATTTTGAATTGTTTTTACATTTTTTGATTAAAACATATTGTAATTGATTGTTTCCCTCGGGAAACATGGAGCGAAAGCCATCCATTGTCAAGAAAAGATCATTTATAGTCACTCATGCCTAGAAAAGCCTTATTACTTAGTTTAAATGCCTTTATAATCCCATTATTGAATTTATTTTGAATTGTTTTTACATTTTTTGGTTAAAACATATTGTAATTGATTGTTTGCCTCGGGAAATATGGAGCGAAAGCCATCCATTGTCAAGAAAAGATCATTTATAGTCACTCATGCCTAGAAAAGCCTTATTACCCGGTTTAAATGCCTTTATAATCCCATTATTGAATTTATTTTGAATTGTTTTTACATTTTTTGATTAAAACAGATTGTAATTGATTGTTTGCCTCGGGAAACATGGAGCGAAAGCCATCCATTGTCAAGAAAAGATCATTTATAGTCACTCATGCCTAGAAAAGCCTTATTACCCGGTTTAAATGCCTTTATAATCCCATTATTGAATTTATTTTGAATTGTTTTTACATTTTCTGATTAAAACAGATTGTAATTGATTGTTTGCCTCGGGAAACATGGAGCGAAAGCCATCCATTGTCAAGAAAAGATCATTTATAGTCACTCATGCCTAGAAAAGCCTTATTACTCGGTTTAAATGCCTTTATAATCCCATTATTGAATTTATTTTGAATTGTTTTTACATTTTTTGATTAAAACATATTGTAATTGATTGTTTCCCTCGGGAAACATGGAGCGAAAGCCATCCATTGTCAAGAAAAGATCATTTATAGTCACTCATGCCTAGAAAAGCCTTATTACTTAGTTTAAATGCCTTTATAATCCCATTATTGAATTTATTTTGAATTGTTTTTACATTTTTTGGTTAAAACATATTGTAATTGATTGTTTGCCTCGGGAAATATGGAGCGAAAGCCATCCATTGTCAAGAAAAGATCATTTATAGTCACTCATGCCTAGAAAAGCC
The DNA here is from genome assembly GCF_053813885.1 of Theobroma cacao. Lineage (NCBI taxonomy): Eukaryota > Viridiplantae > Streptophyta > Magnoliopsida > Malvales > Malvaceae > Theobroma > Theobroma cacao. Next base: position 24,876,553 of record NC_142645.1, on the reverse strand, counting down.
TTATTACCCGGTTTAAATGCCTTTATAATCCCATTATTGAATTTATTTTGAATTGTTTTTACATTTTCTGATTAAAACAGATTGTAATTGATTGTTTGCCTCGGGAAACATGGAGCGAAAGCCGTCCATTGTCAAGAAAAGATCATTTATAGTCACTTATGTCTAGAAAAGCCTTATTACTCGGTTTAAATGCTTTTATAATCCCATTATTGAATTTATTTTGAATTGTTTTTACATTTTTTGATTAAAACAGATTGTAATTGATTGTTTGCCTCAGGAAACATGCAGCGAAAGCCATCCATTGTCAAGAAAAGATCATTTATATTCACTCATGCCTAGAAAAGCCTTATTACTTAGTTTAAATGCCTTTATAATCCCATTATTGAATTTATTTTGAATTTTTTTTACTTTTTTTTGATTAAAACAGATTGTAATTAATTGTTTGCCTCGGGAAACATGGAGCGAAAGCCATCCATTGTCAAGAAAAGATCAATTATAGTCACTCATGCCAAGAAAAGCCTTATTACTCGGTTCAAATTCCTTTATAATCCCATTATTGAATTTATTTTGAATTGTTTTTACATTTTTTGATTAAAACAGATTGTAATTGATTGTTTGCCTCGGGAAACATGGAGCGAAAGCTATCCATTGTCAAGAAAAGATCATTTATAGTCACTCATGCCTAGAAAAGCCTTATTACTTAGTTTAAATGCCTTTATAATCCCATTATCAAATTTATTTTGAATTTTTTTTCCATTTTTTGATTAAAACAGATGTAATTGATTCTTTGCCTCGGGAAACTTGGAGCTAAAGCCATCCATTGTCAAGAAAAGATCATTTATAGTCACTCATGCCTAGAAAAGCCTTATTACTCGGTTCAAATTCCTTTATAATCCCGTTATTGAATTTATTTTGCATTTTGTTTAAATTTTTTGATTAAAACGTATTGTAATTGATCGTTTGCCTCGGTAAACATGGAGCAAAACCCATCCATTGTCAAGAATAGATCATTTATATTCACTTATGCCTAAAAAAGCCTTATTACTCGGTTTAAATGCTTTTATAATCCCATTATTGAATTTATTTTGAATTGTTTTTACATTTTTGATTAAAACAGATTGTAATTGATTGTTTGCCTCGGGAAACATGGAGCGAAAGCCATCCATTGTCAAGAAAAGATCATTTATAGTCACTCATGCCTAGAAAAGCCTTATTACTCGGTTTAAATGCCTTTATAATCCCATTATTGAATTTATTTTGAATTGTTTTTACATTTTTTGATTAAAACATATTGTAATTGATTGTTTCCCTCCGGAAACATGGAGCGAAAGCCATCCATTGTCAAGAAAAGATCATTTATAGTCACTCATGCCTAGAAAAGCCTTATTACTTAGTTTAAATGCCTTTATAATCCCATTATTGAATTTATTTTGAATTGTTTTTACATTTTTTGGTTAAAACATATTGTAATTGATTGTTTGCCTCGGGAAATATGGAGCGAAAGCCATCCATCGTCAAGAAAAGATCATTTATAGTCACTCATGCCTAGAAAAGCCTTATTACCCGGTTTAAATGCCTTTATAATCCCATTATTGAATTTATTTTGAATTGTTTTTACATTTTTTGATTAAAACAGATTGTAATTGATTGTTTGCCTCGGGAAACATGGAGCGAAAGCCATCCATTGTCAAGAAAAGATCATTTATAGTCACTCATGCCTAGAAAAGACTTATTACCCGGTTTAAATGCCTTTATAATCCCATTATTGAATTTATTTTGAATTGTTTTTACATTTTCTGATTAAAACAGATTGTAATTGATTGTTTGCCTCGGGAAACATGGAGCGAAAGCCATCCATTGTCAAGAAAAGATCATTTATAGTCACTCATGCCTAGAAAAGCCTTATTACTCGGTTTAAATGCCTTTATAATCCCATTATTGAATTTATTTTGAATTGTTTTTACATTTTTTGATTAAAACAGATTGTAATTGATTGTTTACCTCGGGAAACATGGAGCGAAAGCCATCCATTGTCAAGAAAAGATCATTTATAGTCACTCATGCCTAGAAAAGCCTTATTACTCGGTTTAAATGCCTTTATAATCCCATTATTGAATTTATTTTGAATTGTTTTTACATTTTTTGATTAAAACATATTGTAATTGATTGTTTCCCTCGGGAAACATGGAGCGAAAGCCATCCATTGTCAAGAAAAGATCATTTATAGTCACTCATGCCTAGAAAAGCCTTATTACTTAGTTTAAATGCCTTTATAATCCCATTATTGAATTTATTTTGAATTGTTTTTACATTTTTTGATTAAAACAGATTGTAATTGATTGTTTGCCTCGGGAAATATGGAGCGAAAGCCATCCATTGTCAAGAAAAGATCATTTATAGTCACTCATGCCTAGAAAAGCCTTATTACTCGGTTTAAATGCCTTTATAATCCCATTATTGAATTTATTTTGAATTGTTTTTACATTTTTTGATTAAAACATATTGTAATTGATTGTTTCCCTCGGGAAACATGGAGCGAAAGCCATCCATTGTCAAGAAAAGATCATTTATAGTCACTCATGCCTAGAAAAGCCTTATTACTTAGTTTAAATGCCTTTATAATCCCATTATTGAATTTATTTTGAATTGTTTTTACATTTTTTGGTTAAAACATATTGTAATTGATTGTTTGCCTCGGGAAATATGGAGCGAAAGCCATCCATTGTCAAGAAAAGATCATTTATAGTCACTCATGCCTAGAAAAGCCTTATTACCCGGTTTAAATGCCTTTATAATCCCATTATTGAATTTATTTTGAATTGTTTTTACATTTTTTGATTAAAACAGATTGTAATTGATTGTTTGCCTCGGGAAACATGGAGCGAAAGCCATCCATTGTCAAGAAAAGATCATTTATAGTCACTCATGCCTAGAAAAGCCTTATTACCCGGTTTAAATGCCTTTATAATCCCATTATTGAATTTATTTTGAATTGTTTTTACATTTTCTGATTAAAACAGATTGTAATTGATTGTTTGCCTCGGGAAACATGGAGCGAAAGCCATCCATTGTCAAGAAAAGATCATTTATAGTCACTCATGCCTAGAAAAGCCTTATTACTCGGTTTAAATGCCTTTATAATCCCATTATTGAATTTATTTTGAATTGTTTTTACATTTTTTGATTAAAACAAATTGTAATTGATTGTTTGCCTCGGGAAACATGGAGCAAAACCCATCCATTGTCAAGAAAAGATCATTTATAGTCACTCATGCCTAGAAAAGCCTTATTACCCGGTTTAAATGCCTTTATAATCCCATTATTGAATTTATTTTGAATTGTTTTTACATTTTCTGATTAAAACAGATTGTAATTGATTGTTTGCCTCGGGAAACATGGAGCGAAAGCCATCCATTGTCAAGAAAAGATCATTTATAGTCACTCTTGCCTAGAAAAGCCTTATTACTCGGTTTAAATGCCTTTATAATCCCATTATTGAATTTATTTTGAATTGTTTTTACATTTTTTGATTAAAACAAATTGTAATTGATTGTTTGCCTCGGGAAACATGGAGCAAAACCCATCCATTGTCAAGAATAGATCATTTATAGTCACTTATGTCTAGAAAAGCCTTATTACTCGGTTTAAATGCTTTTATAATCCCATTATTGAATTTATTTTGAATTGTTTTTACATTTTTTGATTAAAACAGATTGTAATTGATTGTTTGCCTCAGGAAACATGCAGCGAAAGCCATCCATTGTCAAGAAAAGATCATTTATATTCACTCATGCCTAGAAAAGCCTTATTACTTAGTTTAAATGCCTTTATAATCCCATTATTGAATTTATTTTGAATTTTTTTTACTTTTTTTTGATTAAAACAGATTGTAATTAATTGTTTGCCTCGGGAAACATGGAGCGAAAGCCATCCATTGTCAAGAAAAGATCAATTATAGTCACTCATGCCAAGAAAAGCCTTATTACTCGGTTCAAATTCCTTTATAATCCCATTATTGAATTTATTTTGAATTGTTTTTACATTTTTTGATTAAAACAGATTGTAATTGATTGTTTGCCTCGGGAAACATGGAGCGAAAGCTATCCATTGTCAAGAAAAGATCATTTATAGTCACTCATGCCTAGAAAAGCCTTATTACTTAGTTTAAATGCCTTTATAATCCCATTATCAAATTTATTTTGAATTTTTTTTCCATTTTTTGATTAAAACAGATGTAATTGATTCTTTGCCTCGGGAAACTTGGAGCTAAAGCCATCCATTGTCAAGAAAAGATCATTTATAGTCACTCATGCCTAGAAAAGCCTTATTACTCGGTTCAAATTCCTTTATAATCCCGTTATTGAATTTATTTTGCATTTTGTTTAAATTTTTTGATTAAAACGTATTGTAATTGATCGTTTGCCTCGGTAAACATGGAGCAAAACCCATCCATTGTCAAGAATAGATCATTTATATTCACTTATGCCTAAAAAAGCCTTATTACTCGGTTTAAATGCTTTTATAATCCCATTATTGAATTTATTTTGAATTGTTTTTACATTTTTGATTAAAACAGATTGTAATTGATTGTTTGCCTCGGGAAACATGGAGCGAAAGCCATCCATTGTCAAGAAAAGATCATTTATAGTCACTCATGCCTAGAAAAGCCTTATTACTCGGTTTAAATGCCTTTATAATCCCATTATTGAATTTATTTTGAATTGTTTTTACATTTTTTGATTAAAACATATTGTAATTGATTGTTTCCCTCCGGAAACATGGAGCGAAAGCCATCCATTGTCAAGAAAAGATCATTTATAGTCACTCATGCCTAGAAAAGCCTTATTACTTAGTTTAAATGCCTTTATAATCCCATTATTGAATTTATTTTGAATTGTTTTTACATTTTTTGGTTAAAACATATTGTAATTGATTGTTTGCCTCGGGAAATATGGAGCGAAAGCCATCCATCGTCAAGAAAAGATCATTTATAGTCACTCATGCCTAGAAAAGCCTTATTACCCGGTTTAAATGCCTTTATAATCCCATTATTGAATTTATTTTGAATTGTTTTTACATTTTTTGATTAAAACAGATTGTAATTGATTGTTTGCCTCGGGAAACATGGAGCGAAAGCCATCCATTGTCAAGAAAAGATCATTTATAGTCACTCATGCCTAGAAAAGACTTATTACCCGGTTTAAATGCCTTTATAATCCCATTATTGAATTTATTTTGAATTGTTTTTACATTTTCTGATTAAAACAGATTGTAATTGATTGTTTGCCTCGGGAAACATGGAGCGAAAGCCATCCATTGTCAAGAAAAGATCATTTATAGTCACTCATGCCTAGAAAAGCCTTATTACTCGGTTTAAATGCCTTTATAATCCCATTATTGAATTTATTTTGAATTGTTTTTACATTTTTTGATTAAAACAGATTGTAATTGATTGTTTACCTCGGGAAACATGGAGCGAAAGCCATCCATTGTCAAGAAAAGATCATTTATAGTCACTCATGCCTAGAAAAGCCTTATTACTCGGTTTAAATGCCTTTATAATCCCATTATTGAATTTATTTTGAATTGTTTTTACATTTTTTGATTAAAACATATTGTAATTGATTGTTTCCCTCGGGAAACATGGAGCGAAAGCCATCCATTGTCAAGAAAAGATCATTTATAGTCACTCATGCCTAGAAAAGCCTTATTACTTAGTTTAAATGCCTTTATAATCCCATTATTGAATTTATTTTGAATTGTTTTTACATTTTTTGATTAAAACAGATTGTAATTGATTGTTTGCCTCGGGAAATATGGAGCGAAAGCCATCCATTGTCAAGAAAAGATCATTTATAGTCACTCATGCCTAGAAAAGCCTTATTACTCGGTTTAAATGCCTTTATAATCCCATTATTGAATTTATTTTGAATTGTTTTTACATTTTTTGATTAAAACATATTGTAATTGATTGTTTCCCTCGGGAAACATGGAGCGAAAGCCATCCATTGTCAAGAAAAGATCATTTATAGTCACTCATGCCTAGAAAAGCCTTATTACTTAGTTTAAATGCCTTTATAATCCCATTATTGAATTTATTTTGAATTGTTTTTACATTTTTTGGTTAAAACATATTGTAATTGATTGTTTGCCTCGGGAAATATGGAGCGAAAGCCATCCATTGTCAAGAAAAGATCATTTATAGTCACTCATGCCTAGAAAAGCCTTATTACCCGGTTTAAATGCCTTTATAATCCCATTATTGAATTTATTTTGAATTGTTTTTACATTTTTTGATTAAAACATATTGTAATTGATTGTTTGCCTCGGGAAACATGGAGCGAAAGCCATCCATTGTCAAGAAAAGATCATTTATAGTCACTCATGCCTAGAAAAGCCTTATTACCCGGTTTAAATGCCTTTATAATCCCATTATTGAATTTATTTTGAATTGTTTTCACATTTTCTGATTAAAACAGATTGTAATTGATTGTTTGCCTCGGGAAACATGGAGCGAAAGCCATCCATTGTCAAGAAAAGATCATTTATAGTCACTCTTGCCTAGAAAAGCCTTATTACTCGGTTTAAATGCCTTTATAATCCCATTATTGAATTTATTTTGAATTGTTTTTACATTTTTTGATTAAAACAAATTGTAATTGATTGTTTGCCTCGGGAAACATGGAGCAAAACCCATCCATTGTCAAGAATAGATCATTTATAGTCACTTATGTCTAGAAAAGCCTTATTACTCGGTTTAAATGCTTTTATAATCCCATTATTGAATTTATTTTGAATTGTTTTTACATTTTTTGATTAAAACAGATTGTAATTGATTGTTTGCCTCAGGAAACATGCAGCGAAAGCCATCCATTGTCAAGAAAAGATCATTTATATTCACTCATGCCTAGAAAAGCCTTATTACTTAGTTTAAATGCCTTTATAATCCCATTATTGAATTTATTTTGAATTTTTTTTACTTTTTTTTTATTAAAACAGATTGTAATTAATTGTTTGCCTCGGGAAACATGGAGCTAAAGCCATCCATTGTCAAGAAAAGATCAATTATAGTCACTCATGCCAAGAAAAGCCTTATTACTCGGTTCAAATTCCTTTATAATCCCATTATTGAATTTATTTTGAATTGTTTTTACATTTTTTGATTAAAACAGATTGTAATTGATTGTTTGCCTCGGGAAACATGGAGCGAAAGCTATCCATTGTCAAGAAAAGATCATTTATAGTCACTCATGCCTAGAAAAGCCTTATTACTTAGTTTAAATGCCTTTATAATCCCATTATCAAATTTATTTTGAATTTTTTTTACATTTTTTGATTAAAACAGATTGTAATTGATTCTTTGCCTCGGGAAACTTGGAGCTAAAGCCATCCATTGTCAAGAAAAGATCATTTATAGTCACTCATGCCTAGAAAAGCCTTATTACTCGGTTCAAATTCCTTTATAATCCCGTTATTGAATTTATTTTGAATTTTGTTTAAATTTTTTGATTAAAACGTATTGTAATTGATCGTTTGCCTCGGTAAACATGGAGCAAAACCCATCCATTGTCAAGAATAGATCATTTATATTCACTTATGCCTAAAAAAGCCTTATTACTCGGTTTAAATGCTTTTATAATCCCATTATTGAATTTATTTTGAATTGTTTTTACATTTTTGATTAAAACAGATTGTAATTGATTGTTTGCCTCGGGAAACATGGAGCTAAAGCCATCCATTGTCAAGAAAAGATCATTTATAGTCACTCATGCCTAGAAAAGCCTTATTACTCGGTTCAAATTCCTTTATAATCCCATTATTGAATTTATTTTGAATTGTTTTTACATTTTTTGATTAAAACAGATTGTAATTGATTGTTTGCCTCGGGAAACATGGAGCGAAAGCCATCCATTGTCAAGAAAAGATCATTTATAGCCACTCATGCCTAAAAAAGCCTTATTACTCGGTTTAAATGCCTTTATAATCCCATTATCAAATTTATTTTGAATTTTTTTTTTATTTTTTGATTAAAACATATTGTAATTGATTGTTTGCCACGGGAAACATGGAGCGAAAGCCATCCATTGTCAAGAAAAGATCATTTATAATCACTCATGCCTAGAAAAGCCTTATTACTCGGTTTAAATGCCTTTATAATCCCATTATTGAATTTATTTTGAATTGTTTTTACATTTTTTGATTAAAACAGATTGTAATTGATTGTTTACCTCGGGAAACATGGAGCGAAAGCCATCCATAGTCAACAAAAGTTCATTTATAGTCACTTATGCCTAGCAAAGCCTTATTACTCGGTTTAAATGCCTTTATAATCCCATTATTGAATTTATTTTGAATTGTTTTTACATTTTTTGATTAAAACAGATTGTAATTGATTGTTTACCTCGGGAAACATGGAGCGAAAGCCATCCATAGTCAACAAAAGTTCATTTATAGTCACTTATGCCTAGCAAAGCCTTATTACTCGGTTTAAATGCCTTTATAATCCCATTATTGAATTTATTTTGAATTTTTTTTACATTTTTTGATTAAAACAGATAGTAATTGATTGTTTGCCTCGGGAAATATGGAGCGAAAGCCATCCATTGTCAAGAAAAGATCATTTATAGTCACTCATGCCTAGAAAAGCCTTATTACTCGATTTAAATGCCTTTATAATCCCAATATTGAATTTATTTTGAATTGTTTTTACATTTTTTGATTAAAACATATTGTAATTGATTGTTTGCCTCGGGAAACATGGAGCGAAAGCCATCCATTGTCAAGAAAAGATCATTTATAGTCGCTCTTGCCTAGAAAAGCCTTATTACTCGGTTTAAATGCCTTTATAATCCCATTATTGAATTTATTTTGAATTGTTTTTACATTTTTTTATTAAAACAGATTCTAATTGATTGTTTGCCTCGGGAAACGTGGAGTGAAAGCCATCCATTGTCAAGAAAAGATCAATTATAGTCCCTCATGCCTAGAAAAGCTTTATTACTCGGTTTAAATGCCTTTATAATCCCATTATCAAATTTATTTTGAATTTTTTTTACATTTTTTGATTAAAACAGATTGTAATTGATTGTTTGCCTCGTGAAACTTGGAGCTAAAGCCATCCATTGTCAAGAAAAGATCATTTATAGTCACTCATGCCTAGAAAAGCCTTATTAGTCGGTTTAAATGCTTTTATAATCCCATTATTGAATTTATTTTGAATTGTTTTTACATTTTCTGATTAAAACTGATTGTAATTGATTGTTTGCCTCGGGAAACATGGAGCGAAAGCCATCCATTGTCAAGAAAAGATCATTTATAGTCACTCATGCCTAGAAAAGCCTTATTACTCGGTTTAAATGCCTTTATAATCCCATTATTGAATTTATTTTGAATTTTTTTTACGTTTTTTGATTAAAACAGATTGTAATTTTTTGTTTGCCTCGGGAAACATGGAGCAAAACCCATCCATTGTCAAGAATAGATCATTTATAGTCACTTATGCCTAAAAAAGCCTTATTACTCGGTTTAAATGCCTTTATAATCCCATTTCTGAAATTATTTTGAATTTTTTTTACATTTTTTGATTAAAACATATTGTAATTGATTGTTTGCCTCGGGAAATATGGAGCGAAAGCCATCCATTGTCAAGAAAAGATCATTTATAGTCACTCATGCCTAGAAAAGCCTTATTACTCGGTTTAAATGCCTTTATAATCCCATTATTGAATTTATTTTGAATTGTTTTTTTATTTTTTGATTAAAACATATTGTAATTGATTGTTTGCCTCGGGAAACATGGAGCGAAAGCCATCCATTGTCAAGAAAAGATCATTTATAGTCACTCATGCCTAGAAAAGCCTTATTACTCGGTTTAAATGCCTTTATAATCCCATTATTGAATTTATTTTGAATTGTTTTTACATTTTTTGATTAAAACATATTGTAATTGATTGTTTCCCTCGGGAAACATGGAGCGAAAGTCATCCATTGTCAAGAAAAGATCATTTATAGTCACTCATGCCTAGAAAAGCCTTATTACTCGGTTTAAATGCCTTTATAATCCCATTATTGAATTTATTTTGAATTGTTTTTACATTTTTTGATTAAAACAGATTGTAATTGATTGTTTGCCTCGGGAAACATGGAGCGAAAGCCATCCATTGTCAAGAAAAGATCATTTATAGTCACTCATGCCTAGAAAAGCCTTATTACTCGGTTTAAATGCCTTTATAATCCCATTATTGAATTTATTTTGAATTGTTTTTACATTTTTTGATTAAAACATATTGTAATTGATTGTTTGCCTCGGGAAACATGGAGCGAAAGCCATCCATTGTCAAGAAAAGATCATTTATAGTCACTCATGCCTAGAAAAGCCTTATTACTCGGTTTAAATGCCTTTATAATCCCATTATTGAATTTATTTTGAATTGTTTTTACATTTTTTGATTAAAACATATTGTAATTGATTGTTTCCCTCGGGAAACATGGTGCGAAAGTCATCCATTGTCAAGAAAAGATCATTTATAGTCACTCATGCCTAGAAAAGCCTTATTACTCGGTTTAAATGCCTTTATAATCCCATTATTGAATTTATTTTGAATTGTTTTTACATATTTTGATTAAAACAGATTGTAATTGATTGTTTGCCTCGGGAAACATGGAGCGAAAGCCATCCATTGTCAAGAAAAGATCATTTATAGCCACTCATGCCTAGAAAAGCCTTATTACTCGGTTTAAATGCCTTTATAATCCCATTATTGAATTTATTTTGAATTGTTTTTACATATTTTGATTAAAACAGATTGTAATTGATTGTTTGCCTCGGGAAATATGGAGCGAAAACCATCCATTGTGAAGAAAAGATCATTTATAGTCACTCATGCCTAGAAAAGCCTTATTACTCGGTTTAAATGCCTTTATAATCCCATTATTGAATTTATTTTGAATTTTTTTTTACATTTTTTGATTAAAACAGATTGTAATTGATTGTTTACCTCGGGAAACATGGAGCGAAAGCCATCCATATTGAATAGATCATTTATGCCTTGAAATGCCTTTATAATCCCATTATTGAATTTATTTTGAATTGTTTTTACATTTTTTTATTAAAACAGATTCTAATTGATTGTTTGCCTCGGGAAACGTGGAGTGAAAGCCATCCATTGTCAAGAAAAGATCAATTATAGTCACTCATGCCTAGAAAAGCTTTATTACTCGGTTTAAATGCCTTTATAATCCCATTATCAAATTTATTTTGAATTTTTTTTACATTTTTTGATTAAAACAGATTGTAATTGATTGTTTGCCTCGGGAAACTTGGAGCTAAAGCCATCCATTGTCAAGAAAAGATCATTTATAGTCACTCATGCCTAGAAAAGCCTTATTAGTCGGTTTAAATGCTTTTATAATCCCATTATTGAATTTATTTTGAATTGTTTTTACATTTTCTGATTAAAACAGATTGTAATTGATTGTTTGCCTCGGGAAACATGGAGCGAAAGCCATCCATTGTCAAGAAAAGATCATTTATAGTCACTCATGCCTAGAAAAGCCTTATTACTCGGTTTAAATGCCTTTATAATCCCATTATTGAATTTATTTTGAATTTTTTTTACATTTTTTGATTAAAACAGATTGTAATTGTTTGTTTGCCTCGGGAAACATGGAGCAAAACCCATCCATTGTCAAGAATAGATCATTTATAGTCACTTATGCCTAAAAAAGCCTTATTACTCGGTTTAAATGCCTTTATAATCCCATTTCTGAATTTATTTTGAATTTTTTTTACATTTTTTGATTAAAACATATTGTAATTGATTGTTTGCCTCGGGAAATATGGAGCGAAAGCCATCCATTGTCAAGAAAAGATCATTTATAGTCACTCATGCCTAGAAAAGCCTTATTACTCGGTTTAAATGCCTTTATAATCCCATTATTGAATTTATTTTGAATTGTTTTTTTATTTTTTGATTAAAACATATTGTAATTGATTGTTTGCCTCGGGAAACATGGAGCGAAAGCCATCCATTGTCAAGAAAAGATCATTTATAGTCACTCATGCCTAGAAAAGCCTTATTACTCGGTTTAAATGCCTTTATAATCCCATTATTGAATTTATTTTGAATTGTTTTTACATTTTTTGATTAAAACATATTGTAATTGATTGTTTCCCTCGGGAAACATGGAGCGAAAGCCATCCATTGTCAAGAAAAGATCATTTATAGTCACTCATGCCTAGAAAAGCCTTATTACTTAGTTTAAATGCCTTTATAATCCCATTATTGAATTTATTTTGAATTGTTTTTACATTTTTTGGTTAAAACATATTGTAATTGATTGTTTGCCTCGGGAAATATGGAGCGAAAGCCATCCATTGTCAAGAAAAGATCATTTATAGTCACTCATGCCCAGAAAAGCCTTATTACTCGGTTTAAATGCCTTTATAATCCCATTATTGAATTTATTTTGAATTTTTTTTACATTTTTTGATTAAAACAGATTGTAATTGATTGTTTGCCTCGGGAAACATGGAGCGAAAACCATCCATTGTGAAGAAAAGATCATTTATAGTCACTCATGCCTAGAAAAGCTTTATTACTCGGTTTAAATGCCTTTATAATCCCATTATCAAATTTATTTTGAATTGTTTTTACATTTTTTGATTAAAACAGATTGTAATTGATTGTTTGCCTCGGGAAACATGGAGCGAAAGCCATCCATTGTCAAGAAAAGATCATTTATAGCCACTCATGCCTAGAAAAGCCTTATTACTCGGTTTAAATGCCTTTATAATCCCATTATTGAATTTATTTTGAATTGTTTTTACATATTTTGATTAAAACAGATTGTAATTGATTGTCTGCCTCGGGAAACATGGAGCGAAAACCATCCATTGTGAAGAAAAGATCATTTATAGTCACTCATGCCTAGGAAAGCCTTATTACTCGGTTTAAATGCCTTTATAATCCCATTATTGAATTTATTTTGAATTTTTTTTACATTTTTTGATTAAAACAGATTGTAATTGATTGTTTACCTCGGGAAACATGGAGCGAAAGCCATCCATAGTGAAGAAAAGTTCATTTATAGTCACTTATGCCTAGCAAAGCCTTATTACTCGGTTTAAATGCCTTTATAATCCCATTATTGAATTTATTTTGAATTTTTTTTACATTTTTTGATTAAAACAGATTGTAATTGATTGTTTGCCTCGGGAAATATGGAGCGAAAGCCATCCATTGTCAAGAAAAGATCATTTATAGTCACTCATGCCTAGAAAAGCCTTATTACTCGGTTTAAATGCCTTTATAATCCCATTATTGAATTTATTTTGAATTGTTTTTACATTTTTTGATTAAAACATATTGTAATTGATTGTTTCCCTCGGGAAACATGGAGCGAAAGCCATCCATTGTCAAGAAAAGATCATTTATAGTGACTCATGCCTAGAAAAGCCTTATTACTTAGTTTAAATGCCTTTATAATCCCATTATTGAATTTATTTTGAATTGTTTTTACATTTTTTGGTTAAAACATATTGTAATTGATTGTTTGCCTCGGGAAATATGGAGCGAAAGCCATCCATTGTCAAGAAAAGATCATTTATAGTCACTCATGCCTAGAAAAGCCTTATTACCCGGTTTAAATGCCTTTATAATCCCATTATTGAATTTATTTTGAATTGTTTTTACATTTTTTGATTAAAACAGATTGTAATTGATTGTTTGCCTCGGGAAACATGGAGCGAAAGCCATCCATTGTCAAGAAAAGATCATTTATAGTCACTCATGCCTAGAAAAGCCTTATTACCCGGTTTAAATGCCTTTATAATCCCATTATTGAATTTATTTTGAATTGTTTTTACATTTTCTGATTAAAACAGATTGTAATTGATTGTTTGCCTCGGGAAACATGGAGCGAAAGCCATCCATTGTCAAGAAAAGATCATTTATAGTCACTCTTGCCTAGAAAAGCCTTATTACTCGGTTTAAATGCCTTTATAATCCCATTATTGAATTTATTTTGAATTGTTTTTACATTTTTTGATTAAAACAAATTGTAATTGATTGTTTGCCTCGGGAAACATGGAGCAAAACCCATCCATTGTCAAGAATAGATCATTTATAGTCACTTATGTCTAGAAAAGCCTTATTACTCGGTTTAAATGCTTTTATAATCCCATTATTGAATTTATTTTGAATTGTTTTTACATTTTTTGATTAAAACAGATTGTAATTGATTGTTTGCCTCAGGAAACATGCAGCGAAAGCCATCCATTGTCAAGAAAAGATCATTTATATTCACTCATGCCTAGAAAAGCCTTATTACTTAGTTTAAATGCCTTTATAATCCCATTATTGAATTTATTTTGAATTTTTTTTACTTTTTTTTGATTAAAACAGATTGTAATTAATTGTTTGCCTCGGGAAACATGGAGCGAAAGCCATCCATTGTCAAGAAAAGATCAATTATAGTCACTCATGCCAAGAAAAGCCTTATTACTCGGTTCAAATTCCTTTATAATCCCATTATTGAATTTATTTTGAATTGTTTTTACATTTTTTGATTAAAACAGATTGTAATTGATTGTTTGCCTCGGGAAACATGGAGCGAAAGCTATCCATTGTCAAGAAAAGATCATTTATAGTCACTCATGCCTAGAAAAGCCTTATTACTTAGTTTAAATGCCTTTATAATCCCATTATCAAATTTATTTTGAATTTTTTTTCCATTTTTTGATTAAAACAGATGTAATTGATTCTTTGCCTCGGGAAACTTGGAGCTAAAGCCATCCATTGTCAAGAAAAGATCATTTATAGTCACTCATGCCTAGAAAAGCCTTATTACTCGGTTCAAATTCCTTTATAATCCCGTTATTGAATTTATTTTGAATTTTGTTTAAATTTTTTGATTAAAACGTATTGTAATTGATCGTTTGCCTCGGTAAACATGGAGCAAAACCCATCCATTGTCAAGAATAGATCATTTATATTCACTTATGCCTAAAAAAGCCTTATTACTCGGTTTAAATGCTTTTATAATCCCATTATTGAATTTATTTTGAATTGTTTTTACATTTTTGATTAAAACAGATTGTAATTGATTGTTTGCCTCGGGAAACATGGAGCGAAAGCCATCCATTGTCAAGAAAAGATCATTTATAGTCACTCATGCCTAGAAAAGCCTTATTACTCGGTTTAAATGCCTTTATAATCCCATTATTGAATTTATTTTGAATTGTTTTTACATTTTTTGATTAAAACATATTGTAATTGATTGTTTCCCTCCGGAAACATGGAGCGAAAGCCATCCATTGTCAAGAAAAGATCATTTATAGTCACTCATGCCTAGAAAAGACTTATTACTTAGTTTAAATGCCTTTATAATCCCATTATTGAATTTATTTTGAATTGTTTTTACATTTTTTGGTTAAAACATATTGTAATTGATTGTTTGCCTCGGGAACTATGGAGCGAAAGCCATCCATTGTCAAGAAAAGATCATTTATAGTCACTCATGCCTAGAAAAGCCTTATTACCCGGTTTAAATGCCTTTATAATCCCATTATTGAATTTATTTTGAATTGTTTTTACATTTTTTGATTAAAACAGATTGTAATTGATTGTTTGCCTCGGGAAACATGGAGCGAAAGCCATCCATTGTCAAGAAAAGATCATTTATAGTCACTCATGCCTAGAAAAGACTTATTACCCGGTTTAAATGCCTTTATAATCCCATTATTGAATTTATTTTGAATTGTTTTTACATTTTCTGATTAAAACAGATTGTAATTGATTGTTTGCCTCGGGAAACATGGAGCGAAAGCCATCCATTGTCAAGAAAAGATCATTTATAGTCACTCATGCCTAGAAAAGCCTTATTACTCGGTTTAAATGCCTTTATAATCCCATTATTGAATTTATTTTGAATTGTTTTTACATTTTTTGATTAAAACAGATTGTAATTGATTGTTTACCTCGGGAAACATGGAGCGAAAGCCATCCATTGTCAAGAAAAGATCATTTATAGTCACTCATGCCTAGAAAAGCCTTATTACTCGGTTTAAATGCCTTTATAATCCCATTATTGAATTTATTTTGAATTGTTTTTACATTTTTTGATTAAAACATATTGTAATTGATTGTTTCCCTCGGGAAACATGGAGCGAAAGCCATCCATTGTCAAGAAAAGATCATTTATAGTCACTCATGCCTAGAAAAGCCTTATTACTTAGTTTAAATGCCTTTATAATCCCATTATTGAATTTATTTTGAATTGTTTTTACATTTTTTGATTAAAACAGATTGTAATTGATTGTTTGCCTCGGGAAATATGGAGCGAAAGCCATCCATTGTCAAGAAAAGATCATTTATAGTCACTCATGCCTAGAAAAGCCTTATTACTCGGTTTAAATGCCTTTATAATCCCATTATTGAATTTATTTTGAATTGTTTTTACATTTTTTGATTAAAACATATTGTAATTGATTGTTTCCCTCGGGAAACATGGAGCGAAAGCCATCCATTGTCAAGAAAAGATCATTTATAGTCACTCATGCCTAGAAAAGCCTTATTACTTAGTTTAAATGCCTTTATAATCCCATTATTGAATTTATTTTGAATTGTTTTTACATTTTTTGGTTAAAACATATTGTAATTGATTGTTTGCCTCGGGAAATATGGAGCGAAAGCCATCCATTGTCAAGAAAAGATCATTTATAGTCACTCATGCCTAGAAAAGCCTTATTACCCGGTTTAAATGCCTTTATAATCCCATTATTGAATTTATTTTGAATTGTTTTTACATTTTTTGATTAAAACATATTGTAATTGATTGTTTGCCTCGGGAAACATGGAGCGAAAGCCATCCATTGTCAAGAAAAGATCATTTATAGTCACTCATGCCTAGAAAAGCCTTATTACCCGGTTTAAATGCCTTTATAATCCCATTATTGAATTTATTTTGAATTGTTTTCACATTTTCTGATTAAAACAGATTGTAATTGATTGTTTGCCTCGGGAAACATGGAGCGAAAGCCATCCATTGTCAAGAAAAGATCATTTATAGTCACTCTTGCCTAGAAAAGCCTTATTACTCGGTTTAAATGCCTTTATAATCCCATTATTGAATTTATTTTGAATTGTTTTTACATTTTTTGATTAAAACAAATTGTAATTGATTGTTTGCCTCGGGAAACATGGAGCAAAACCCATCCATTGTCAAGAATAGATCATTTATAGTCACTTATGTCTAGAAAAGCCTTATTACTCGGTTTAAATGCTTTTATAATCCCATTATTGAATTTATTTTGAATTGTTTTTACATTTTTTGATTAAAACAGATTGTAATTGATTGTTTGCCTCGGGAAACATGGAGCGAAAGCCATCCATTGTCAAGAAAAGATCATTTATAGTCACTCATGCCTAGAAAAGCCTTATTACCCGGTTTAAATGCCTTTATAATCTCATTATTGAATTTATTTTGAATTGTTTTTACATTTTCTGATTAAAACAGATTGTAATTGATTGTTTGCCTCGGGAAACATGGAGCGAAAGCCATCCATTGTCAAGAAAAGATCATTTATAGTCACTCTTGCCAAGAAAAGCCTTATTACTCGGTTTAAATGCCTTTATAATCCCATTATTGAATTTATTTTGAATTTTTTTTACATTTTTTGATTAAAACAAATTGTAATTGATTGTTTGCCTCGGGAAACATGGAGCAAAACCCATCCATTGTCAAGAATAGATCATTTATAGTCACTTATGTCTAGAAAAGCCTTATTACTCGGTTTAAATGCTTTTATAATCCCATTATTGAATTTATTTTGAATTGTTTTTACATTTTTTGATTAAAACAGATTGTAATTGATTGTTTGCCTCAGGAAACATGCAGCGAAAGCCATCCATTGTCAAGAAAAGATCATTTATATTCACTCATGCCTAGAAAAGCCTTATTACTTAGTTTAAATGCCTTTATAATCCCATTATTGAATTTATTTTGAATTTTTTTTACTTTTTTTTGATTAAAACAGATTGTAATTAATTGTTTGCCTCGGGAAACATGGAGCGAAAGCCATCCATTGTCAAGAAAAGATCAATTATAGTCACTCATGCCAAGAAAAGCCTTATTACTCGGTTCAAATTCCTTTATAATCCCATTATTGAATTTATTTTGAATTGTTTTTACATTTTTTGATTAAAACAGATTGTAATTGATTGTTTGCCTCGGGAAACATGGAGCGAAAGCTATCCATTGTCAAGAAAAGATCATTTATAGTCACTCATGACTAGAAAAGCCTTATTACTTAGTTTAAATGCCTTTATAATCCCATTATCAAATTTATTTTGAATTTTTTTTCCATTTTTTGATTAAAACAGATTGTAATTGATTCTTTGCCTCGGGAAACTTGGAGCTAAAGCCATCCATTGTCAAGAAAAGATCATTTATAGTCACTCATGCCTAGAAAAGCCTTATTACTCGGTTCAAATTCCTTTATAATCCCGTTATTGAATTTATTTTGAATTTTGTTTAAATTTTTTGATTAAAACGTATTGTAATTGATCGTTTGCCTCGGTAAACATGGAGCAAAACCCATCCATTGTCAAGAATAGATCATTTATATTCACTTATGCCTAAAAAAGCCTTATTACTCGGTTTAAATGCTTTTATAATCCCATTATTGAATTTATTTTGAATTGTTTTTACATTTTTGATTAAAACAGATTGTAATTGATTGTTTGCCTCGGGAAACATGGAGCTAAAGCCATCCATTGTCAAGAAAAGATCATTTATAGTCACTCATGCCTAGAAAAGCCTTATTACTCGGTTTAAATGCCTTTATAATCCCATTATTGAATTTATTTTGAATTGTTTTTACATTTTTTGATTAAAACATATTGTAATTGATTGTTTCCCTCGGGAAACATGGAGCGAAAGCCATCCATTGTCAAGAAAAGATCATTTATAGTCACTCATGCCTAGAAAAGCCTTATTACTTAGTTTAAATGCCTTTATAATCCCATTATTGAATTTATTTTGAATTGTTTTTACATTTTTTGGTTAAAACATATTGTAATTGATTGTTTGCCTCGGGAAATATGGAGCGAAAGCCATCCATTGTCAAGAAAAGATCATTTATAGTCACTCATGCCTAGAAAAGCCTTATTACCCGGTTTAAATGCCTTTATAATCCCATTATTGAATTTATTTTGAATTGTTTTTACATTTTTTGATTAAAACATATTGTAATTGATTGTTTCCCTCGGGAAACATGGAGCGAAAGCCATCCATTGTCAAGAAAAGATCATTTATAGTCACTCATGCCTAGAAAAGCCTTATTACTTAGTTTAAATGCCTTTATAATCCCATTATTGAATTTATTTTGAATTTTTTTTACATTTTTTGATTAAAACAGATTGTAATTGATTGTTTGCCTCGGGAAATATGGAGCGAAAGCCATCCATTGTCAAGAAAAGATCATTTATAGTCACTCATGCCTAGAAAAGCCTTGTTACTCGGTTTAAATGCCTTTATAATCCCATTATTGAATTTATTTTGAATTGTTTTTACATTTTTTGATTAAAACATATTGTAATTGATTGTTTCCCTCGGGAAACATGGAGCGAAAGCCATCCATTGTCAAGAAAAGATCATTTATAGTCACTCATGCCTAGAAAAGCCTTATTACTTAGTTTAAATGCCTTTATAATCCCATTATTGAATTTATTTTGAATATTTTTTACATTTTTTGATTAAAACATATTGTAATTGATTGTTTCCCTCGGGAAACATGGAGCGAAAGCCATCCATTGTCAAGAAAAGATCATTTATAGTCACTCATGCCTAGAAAAGCCTTATTACTTAGTTTAAATGCCTTTATAATCCCATTATTGAATTTATTTTGAATTGTTTTTACATTTTTTGATTAAAACATATTGTAATTGATTGTTTCCCTCGGGAAACATGGAGCGAAAGCCATCCATTGTCAAGAAAAGATCATTTATAGTCACTCATGCCTAGAAAAGCCTTATTACTTAGTTTAAATGCCTTTATAATCCCATTATTGAATTTATTTTGAATTTTTTTTACATTTTTTGATTAAAACAGATTGTAATTGATTGTTTGCCTCGGGAAATATGGAGCGAAAGCCATCCATTGTCAAGAAAAGATCATTTATAGTCACTCATGCCTAGAAAAGCCTTATTACTCGGTTTAAATGCCTTTATAATCCCATTATTGAATTTATTTTGAATTGTTTTTATATTTTTTGATTAAAACATATTGTAATTGATTGTTTCCCTCGGGAAACATGGAGCGAAAGCCATCCATTGTCAAGAAAAGATCATTTATAGTCACTCATGCCTAGAAAAGCCTTATTACTTAGTTTAAATGCCTTTATAATCCCATTATTGAATTTATTTTGAATTGTTTTTACATTTTTTGGTTAAAACATATTGTAATTGATTGTTTGCCTCGGGAAATATGGAGCGAAACCCATCCATTGTCAAGAAAAGATCATTTATAGTCACTCATGCCTAGAAAAGACTTATTACCCGGTTTAAATGCCTTTATAATCCCATTATTGAATTTATTTTGAATTGTTTTTACATTTTTTGATTAAAACAGATTGTAATTGATTGTTTGCCTCGGGAAACATGGAGCGAAAGCCATCCATTGTCAAGAAAAGATCATTTATAGTCACTCATGCCTAGAAAAGCCTTATTACTTAGTTTAAATGCCTTTATAATCCCATTATTGAATTTATTTTGAATTTTTTTTACATTTTTTGATTAAAACATATTGTAATTGATTGTTTCCCTCGGGAAACATGGAGCGAAAGCCATCCATTGTCAAGAAAAGATCATTTATAGTCACTCATGCCTAGAAAAGCCTTATTACTTAGTTTAAATGCCTTTATAATCCCATTATTGAATTTATTTTGAATTGTTTTTACATTTTTTGATTAAAACATATTGTAATTGATTGTTTCCCTCGGGAAACATGGAGCGAAAGCCATCCATTGTCAAGAAAAGATCATTTATAGTCACTCATGCCTAGAAAAGCCTTATTACTTAGTTTAAATGCCTTTATAATCCCATTATTGAATTTATTTTGAATTTTTTTTACATTTTTTGATTAAAACAGATTGTAATTGATTGTTTGCCTCGGGAAATATGGAGCGAAAGCCATCCATTGTCAAGAAAAGATCATTTATAGTCACTCATGCCTAGAAAAGCATTATTACTCGGTTTAAATGCCTTTATAATCCCATTATTGAATTTATTTTGAATTGTTTTTACATTTTTTGATTAAAACATATTGTAATTGATTGTTTCCCTCGGGAAACATGGAGCGAAAGCCATCCATTGTCAAGAAAAGATCATTTATAGTCACTCATGCCTAGAAAAGCCTTATTACTTAGTTTAAATGCCTTTATAATCCCATTATTGAATTTATTTTGAATTGTTTTTACATTTATTGGTTAAAACATATTGTAATTGATTGTTTGCCTCGGGAAATATGGAGCGAAACCCATCCATTGTCAAGAAAAGATCATTTATAGTCACTCATGCCTAGAAAAGCCTTATTACTTAGTTTAAATGCCTTTATAATCCCATTATCAAATTTATTTTGAATTTTTTTTACATTTTTTGATTAAAACAGATTGTAATTGATTCTTTGCCTCGGGAAACTTGGAGCTAAAGCCATCCATTGTCAAGAAAAGATCATTTATAGTCACTCATGCCTAGAAAAGCCTTATTACTCGGTTCAAATTCCTTTATAATCCCGTTATTGAATTTATTTTGAATTTTGTTTAAATTTTTCGATTAAAACGTATTGTAATTGATCGTTTGCCTCGGTAAACATGGAGCAAAACCCATCCATTGTCAAGAATAGATCATTTATATTCACTTATGCCTAAAAAAGCCTTATTACTCGGTTTAAATGCTTTTATAATCCCATTATTGAATTTATTTTGAATTGTTTTTACATTTTTGATTAAAACAGATTGTAATTGATTGTTTGCCTCGGGAAACATGGAGCTAAAGCCATCCATTGTCAAGAAAAGATCATTTATAGTAACTCATGCCTAGAAAAGCCTTATTACTCGGTTCAAATTCCTTTATAATCCCATTATTGAATTTATTTTGAATTGTTTTTACATTTTTTGATTAAAACAGATTGTAATTGATTGTTTGCCTCGGGAAACATGGAGCGAAAGCCATCCATTGTCAAGAAAAGATCATTTATAGCCACTCATGCCTAGAAAAGCCTTATTACTCGGTTTAAATGCCTTTATAATCCCATTATCAAATTTATTTTGAATTTTTTTTTTATTTTTTGATTAAAACATATTGTAATTGATTGTTTGCCACGGGAAACATGGAGCGAAAGCCATCCATTGTCAAGAAAAGATCATTTATAGTCACTCATGCCTAGAAAAGCCTGATTACTCGGTTTAAATGCCTTTATAATCCCATTATTGAATTTATTTTGAATTGTTTTTACATTTTTTGATTAAAACAGATTGTAATTGATTGTTTACCTCGGGAAACATGGAGCGAAAGCCATCCATAGTCAACAAAAGTTCATTTATAGTCACTTATGCCTAGCAAAGCCTTATTACTCGGTTTAAATGCCTTTATAATCCCATTATTGAATTTATTTTGAATTGTTTTTACATTTTTTGATTAAAACAGATTGTAATTGATTGTTTACCTCGGGAAACATGGAGCGAAAGCCATCCATAGTCAACAAAAGTTCATTTATAGTCACTTATGCCTAGCAAAGCCTTATTACTCGGTTTAAATGCCTTTATAATCCCATTATTGAATTTATTTTGAATTTTTTTTACATTTTTTGATTAAAACAGATAGTAATTGATTGTTTGCCTCGGGAAATATGGAGCGAAAGCCATCCATTGTCAAGAAAAGATCATTTATAGTCACTCATGCCTAGAAAAGCGTTATTACTCGATTTAAATGCCTTTATAATCCCAATATTGAATTTATTTTGAATTGTTTTTACATTTTTTGATTAAAACATATTGTAATTGATTGTTTGCCTCGGGAAACATGGAGCGAAAGCCATCCATTGTCAAGAAAAGATCATTTATAGTCGCTCTTGCCTAGAAAAGCCTTATTACTCGGTTTAAATGCCTTTATAATCCCATTATTGAATTTATTTTGAATTGTTTTTACATTTTTTTATTAAAACAGATTCTAATTGATTGTTTGCCTCGGGAAACGTGGAGTGAAAGCCATCCATTGTCAAGAAAAGATCAATTATAGTCACTCATGCCTAGAAAAGCTTTATTACTCGGTTTAAATGCCTTTATAATCCCATTATCAAATTTATTTTGAATTTTTTTTACATTTTTTGATTAAAACAGATTGTAATTGATTGTTTGCCTCGTGAAACTTGGAGCTAAAGCCATCCATTGTCAAGAAAAGATCATTTATAGTCACTCATGCCTAGAAAAGCCTTATTAGTCGGTTTAAATGCTTTTATAATCCCATTATTGAATTTATTTTGAATTGTTTTTACATTTTCTGATTAAAACTGATTGTAATTGATTGTTTGCCTCGGGAAACATGGAGCGAAAGCCATCCATTGTCAAGAAAAGATCATTTATAGTCACTCATGCCTAGAAAAGCCTTATTACTTAGTTTAAATGCCTTTATAATCCCATTATTGAATTTATTTTGAATTTTTTTTACATTTTTTGATTAAAACATATTGTAATTGATTGTTTCCCTCGGGAAACATGGAGCGAAAGCCATCCATTGTCAAGAAAAGATCATTTATAGTCACTCATGCCTAGAAAAGCCTTATTACTTAGTTTAAATGCCTTTATAATCCCATTATTGAATTTATTTTGAATTGTTTTTACATTTTTTGATTAAAACATATTGTAATTGATTGTTTCCCTCGGGAAACATGGAGCGAAAGCCATCCATTGTCAAGAAAAGATCATTTATAGTCACTCATGCCTAGAAAAGCCTTATTACTTAGTTTAAATGCCTTTATAATCCCATTATTGAATTTATTTTGAATTTTTTTTACATTTTTTGATTAAAACAGATTGTAATTGATTGTTTGCCTCGGGAAATATGGAGCGAAAGCCATCCATTGTCAAGAAAAGATCATTTATAGTCACTCATGCCTAGAAAAGCATTATTACTCGGTTTAAATGCCTTTATAATCCCATTATTGAATTTATTTTGAATTGTTTTTACATTTTTTGATTAAAACATATTGTAATTGATTGTTTCCCTCGGGAAACATGGAGCGAAAGCCATCCATTGTCAAGAAAAGATCATTTATAGTCACTCATGCCTAGAAAAGCCTTATTACTTAGTTTAAATGCCTTTATAATCCCATTATTGAATTTATTTTGAATTGTTTTTACATTTATTGGTTAAAACATATTGTAATTGATTGTTTGCCTCGGGAAATATGGAGCGAAACCCATCCATTGTCAAGAAAAGATCATTTATAGTCACTCATGCCTAGAAAAGCCTTATTACTTAGTTTAAATGCCTTTATAATCCCATTATCAAATTTATTTTGAATTTTTTTTACATTTTTTGATTAAAACAGATTGTAATTGATTCTTTGCCTCGGGAAACTTGGAGCTAAAGCCATCCATTGTCAAGAAAAGATCATTTATAGTCACTCATGCCTAGAAAAGCCTTATTACTCGGTTCAAATTCCTTTATAATCCCGTTATTGAATTTATTTTGAATTTTGTTTAAATTTTTCGATTAAAACGTATTGTAATTGATCGTTTGCCTCGGTAAACATGGAGCAAAACCCATCCATTGTCAAGAATAGATCATTTATATTCACTTATGCCTAAAAAAGCCTTATTACTCGGTTTAAATGCTTTTATAATCCCATTATTGAATTTATTTTGAATTGTTTTTACATTTTTGATTAAAACAGATTGTAATTGATTGTTTGCCTCGGGAAACATGGAGCTAAAGCCATCCATTGTCAAGAAAAGATCATTTATAGTAACTCATGCCTAGAAAAGCCTTATTACTCGGTTCAAATTCCTTTATAATCCCATTATTGAATTTATTTTGAATTGTTTTTACATTTTTTGATTAAAACAGATTGTAATTGATTGTTTGCCTCGGGAAACATGGAGCGAAAGCCATCCATTGTCAAGAAAAGATCATTTATAGCCACTCATGCCTAGAAAAGCCTTATTACTCGGTTTAAATGCCTTTATAATCCCATTATCAAATTTATTTTGAATTTTTTTTTTATTTTTTGATTAAAACATATTGTAATTGATTGTTTGCCACGGGAAACATGGAGCGAAAGCCATCCATTGTCAAGAAAAGATCATTTATAGTCACTCATGCCTAGAAAAGCCTGATTACTCGGTTTAAATGCCTTTATAATCCCATTATTGAATTTATTTTGAATTGTTTTTACATTTTTTGATTAAAACAGATTGTAATTGATTGTTTACCTCGGGAAACATGGAGCGAAAGCCATCCATAGTCAACAAAAGTTCATTTATAGTCACTTATGCCTAGCAAAGCCTTATTACTCGGTTTAAATGCCTTTATAATCCCATTATTGAATTTATTTTGAATTGTTTTTACATTTTTTGATTAAAACAGATTGTAATTGATTGTTTACCTCGGGAAACATGGAGCGAAAGCCATCCATAGTCAACAAAAGTTCATTTATAGTCACTTATGCCTAGCAAAGCCTTATTACTCGGTTTAAATGCCTTTATAATCCCATTATTGAATTTATTTTGAATTTTTTTTACATTTTTTGATTAAAACAGATAGTAATTGATTGTTTGCCTCGGGAAATATGGAGCGAAAGCCATCCATTGTCAAGAAAAGATCATTTATAGTCACTCATGCCTAGAAAAGCGTTATTACTCGATTTAAATGCCTTTATAATCCCAATATTGAATTTATTTTGAATTGTTTTTACATTTTTTGATTAAAACATATTGTAATTGATTGTTTGCCTCGGGAAACATGGAGCGAAAGCCATCCATTGTCAAGAAAAGATCATTTATAGTCGCTCTTGCCTAGAAAAGCCTTATTACTCGGTTTAAATGCCTTTATAATCCCATTATTGAATTTATTTTGAATTGTTTTTACATTTTTTTATTAAAACAGATTCTAATTGATTGTTTGCCTCGGGAAACGTGGAGTGAAAGCCATCCATTGTCAAGAAAAGATCAATTATAGTCACTCATGCCTAGAAAAGCTTTATTACTCGGTTTAAATGCCTTTATAATCCCATTATCAAATTTATTTTGAATTTTTTTTACATTTTTTGATTAAAACAGATTGTAATTGATTGTTTGCCTCGTGAAACTTGGAGCTAAAGCCATCCATTGTCAAGAAAAGATCATTTATAGTCACTCATGCCTAGAAAAGCCTTATTAGTCGGTTTAAATGCTTTTATAATCCCATTATTGAATTTATTTTGAATTGTTTTTACATTTTCTGATTAAAACTGATTGTAATTGATTGTTTGCCTCGGGAAACATGGAGCGAAAGCCATCCATTGTCAAGAAAAGATCATTTATAGTCACTCATGCCTAGAAAAGCCTTATTACTCGGTTTAAATGCCTTTATAATCCCATTATTGAATTTATTTTGAATTTTTTTTACGTTTTTTGATTAAAACAGATTGTAATTTTTTGTTTGCCTCGGGAAACATGGAGCAAAACCCATCCATTGTCAAGAATAGATCATTTATAGTCACTTATGCCTAAAAAAGCCTTATTACTCGGTTTAAATGCCTTTATAATCCCATTTCTGAAATTATTTTGAATTTTTTTTACATTTTTTGATTAAAACATATT
This sequence comes from Theobroma cacao, assembly GCF_053813885.1. NCBI lineage: Eukaryota > Viridiplantae > Streptophyta > Magnoliopsida > Malvales > Malvaceae > Theobroma > Theobroma cacao. The sequence continues at coordinate 24,849,693 of NC_142645.1, read as the reverse complement.
GTAATTGATTGTTTGCCTCGGGAAATATGGAGCGAAAGCCATCCATTGTCAAGAAAAGATCATTTATAGTCACTCATGCCTAGAAAAGCCTTATTACTCGGTTTAAATGCCTTTATAATCCCATTATTGAATTTATTTTGAATTGTTTTTTTATTTTTTGATTAAAACATATTGTAATTGATTGTTTGCCTCGGGAAACATGGAGCGAAAGCCATCCATTGTCAAGAAAAGATCATTTATAGTCACTCATGCCTAGAAAAGCCTTATTACTCGGTTTAAATGCCTTTATAATCCCATTATTGAATTTATTTTGAATTGTTTTTACATTTTTTGATTAAAACATATTGTAATTGATTGTTTCCCTCGGGAAACATGGAGCGAAAGTCATCCATTGTCAAGAAAAGATCATTTATAGTCACTCATGCCTAGAAAAGCCTTATTACTCGGTTTAAATGCCTTTATAATCCCATTATTGAATTTATTTTGAATTGTTTTTACATTTTTTGATTAAAACAGATTGTAATTGATTGTTTGCCTCGGGAAACATGGAGCGAAAGCCATCCATTGTCAAGAAAAGATCATTTATAGCCACTCATGCCTAGAAAAGCCTTATTACTCGGTTTAAATGCCTTTATAATCCCATTATTGAATTTATTTTGAATTTTTTTTACATTTTTTGATTAAAACAGATTGTAATTGTTTGTTTGCCTCGGGAAACATGGAGCAAAACGCATCCATTGTCAAGAATAGATCATTTATAGTCACTTATGCCTAAAAAAGCCTTATTACTCGGTTTAAATGCCTTTATAATCCCATTATTGAATTTATTTTGAATTGTTTTTACATATTTTGATTAAAACAGATTGTAATTGATTGTTTGCCTCGGGAAACATGGAGCGAAAGCCATCCATTGTCAAGAAAAGATCATTTATAGCCACTCATGCCTAGAAAATCCTTATTACTCGGTTTAAATGCCTTTATAATCCCATTATTGAATTTATTTTGAATTGTTTTTACATATTTTAATTAAAACAGATTGTAATTGATTGTTTGCCTCGGGAAACATGGAGCGAAAGCCATCCATTGTCAAGAAAAGATCATTTATAGCCACTCATGCCTAGAAAAGCCTTATTACTCGGTTTAAATGCCTTTATAATCCCATTATTGAATTTATTTTGAATTGTTTTTACATATTTTGATTAAAACAGATTGTAATTGATTGTTTGCCTCGGGAAATATGGAGCGAAAACCATCCATTGTGAAGAAAAGATCATTTATAGTCACTCATGCCTAGAAAAGCCTTATTACTCGGTTTAAATGCCTTTATAATCCCATTATTGAATTTATTTTGAATTTTTTTTTACATTTTTTGATTAAAACAGATTGTAATTGATTGTTTACCTCGGGAAACATGGAGCGAAAGCCATCCATATTGAATAGATCATTTATGCCTTTAAATGCCTTTATAATCCCATTATTGAATTTATTTTGAATTGTTTTTACATTTTTTTATTAAAACAGATTCTAATTGATTGTTTGCCTCGGGAAACGTGGAGTGAAAGCCATCCATTGTCAAGAAAAGATCAATTATAGTCACTCATGCCTAGAAAAGCTTTATTACTCGGTTTAAATGCCTTTATAATCCCATTATCAAATTTATTTTGAATTTTTTTTACATTTTTTGATTAAAACAGATTGTAATTGATTGTTTGCCTCGGGAAACTTGGAGCTAAAGCCATCCATTGTCAAGAAAAGATCATTTGTAGTCACTCATGCCTAGAAAAGCCTTATTAGTCGGTTTAAATGCTTTTATAATCCCATTATAGAATTTATTTTGAATTGTTTTTACATTTTCTGATTAAAACAGATTGTAATTGATTGTTTGCCTCGGGAAACATGGAGCGAAAGCCATCCATTGTCAAGAAAAGATCATTTATAGTCACTCATGCCTAGAAAAGCCTTATTACTCGGTTTAAATGCCTTTATAATCCCATTATTGAATTTATTTTGAATTTTTTTTACATTTTTTGATTAAAACAGATTGTAATTGTTTGTTTGCCTCGGGAAACATGGAGCAAAACCCATCCATTGTCAAGAATAGATCATTTATAGTCACTTATGCCTAAAAAAGCCTTATTACTCGGTTTAAATGCCTTTATAATCCCATTTCTGAATTTATTTTGAATTTTTTTTACATTTTTTGATTAAAACATATTGTAATTGATTGTTTGCCTCGGGAAATATGGAGCGAAAGCCATCCATTGTCAAGAAAAGATCATTTATAGTCACTCATGCCTAGAAAAGCCTTATTACTCGGTTTAAATGCCTTTATAATCCCATTATTGAATTTATTTTGAATTGTTTTTTTATTTTTTGATTAAAACATATTGTAATTGATTGTTTGCCTCGGGAAACATGGAGCGAAAGCCATCCATTGTCAAGAAAAGATCATTTATAGTCACTCATGCCTAGAAAAGCCTTATTACTCGGTTTAAATGCCTTTATAATCCCATTATTGAATTTATTTTGAATTGTTTTTACATTTTTTGATTAAAACATATTGTAATTGATTGTTTCCCTCGGGAAACATGGAGCGAAAGCCATCCATTGTCAAGAAAAGATCATTTATAGTCACTCATGCCTAGAAAAGCCTTATTACTTAGTTTAAATGCCTTTATAATCCCATTATTGAATTTATTTTGAATTGTTTTTACATTTTTTGGTTAAAACATATTGTAATTGATTGTTTGCCTCGGGAAATATGGAGCGAAAGCCATCCATTGTCAAGAAAAGATCATTTATAGTCACTCATGCCCAGAAAAGCCTTATTACTCGGTTTAAATGCCTTTATAATCCCATTATTGAATTTATTTTGAATTTTTTTTACATTTTTTGATTAAAACAGATTGTAATTGATTGTTTGCCTCGGGAAACATGGAGCGAAAACCATCCATTGTGAAGAAAAGATCATTTATAGTCACTCATGCCTAGAAAAGCTTTATTACTCGGTTTAAATGCCTTTATAATCCCATTATCAAATTTATTTTGAATTGTTTTTACATTTTTTGATTAAAACAGATTGTAATTGATTGTTTGCCTCGGGAAACATGGAGCGAAAGCCATCCATTGTCAAGAAAAGATCATTTATAGCCACTCATGCCTAGAAAAGCCTTATTACTCGGTTTAAATGCCTTTATAATCCCATTATTGAATTTATTTTGAAATGTTTTTACATATTTTGATTAAAACAGATTGTAATTGATTGTCTGCCTCGGGAAACATGGAGCGAAAACCATCCATTGTGAAGAAAAGATCATTTATAGTCACTCATGCCTAGGAAAGCCTTATTACTCGGTTTAAATGCCTTTATAATCCCATTATTGAATTTATTTTGAATTTTTTTTACATTTTTTGATTAAAACAGATTGTAATTGATTGTTTACCTCGGGAAACATGGAGCGAAAGCCATCCATAGTGAAGAAAAGTTCATTTATAGTCACTTATGCCTAGCAAAGCCTTATTACTCGGTTTAAATGCCTTTATAATCCCATTATTGAATTTATTTTGAATTTTTTTTACATTTTTTGATTAAAACAGATTGTAATTGATTGTTTGCCTCGGGAAATATGGAGCGAAAGCCATCCATTGTCAAGAAAAGATCATTTATAGTCACTCATGCCTAGAAAAGCCTTATTACTCGATTTAAATGCCTTTATAATCCCATTATCAAATTTATTTTGAATTTTTTTTACATTTTTTGATTAAAACATATTGTAATTGATTGTTTGCCTCGGGAAACTTGGAGCGAAAGCCATCCATTGTCAAGAAAAGATCATTTATAGCCACTCATGCCTAGAAAAGCCTTATTACTCGGTTTAAATGCCTTTATAATCCCATTATTGAATTTATTTTGAATTGTTTTTACATTTTTTGATTAAAACAGATTGTAATTGATTGTTTACCTCGGGAAACATGGAGCGAAAGCCATCCATAGTGAAGAAAAGTTCATTTATAGTCACTTATGCCTAGCAAAGCCTTATTACTCGGTTTAAATGCCTTTATAATCCCATTATTGAATTTATTTTGAATTTTTTTTACATTTTTTGATTAAAACAGATTGTAATTGATTGTTTGCCTCGGGAAATATGGAGCGAAAGCCATCCATTGTCAAGAAAAGATCATTTATAGTCACTCATGCCTAGAAAAGCCTTATTACTTGATTTAAATGCCTTTATAATCCCATTATCAAATTTATTTTGAATTTTTTTTACATTTTTTGATTAAAACATATTGTAATTGATTGTTTGCCTCGGGAAACTTGGAGCGAAAGCCATCCATTGTCAAGAAAAGATCATTTATAGCCACTCATGCCTAGAAAAGCCTTATTACTCGGTTTAAATGCCTTTATAATCCCATTATTGAATTTATTTTGAATTGTTTTTACATTTTTTGATTAAAACAGATTGTAATTGATTGTTTGCCTCGGGAAACATGGAGCGAAAGCCATCCATTGTCAAGAAAAGATCATTTATAGCCACTCATGCCTAGAAAAGCCTTATTACTCGGTTTAAATGCCTTTATAATCCCATTATTGAATTTATTTTGAATTGTTTTTACATTTTTTGATTAAAACAGATTGTAATTGATTGTTTGCCTCGGGAAACATGGAGCGAAAGCCATCCATTGTCAAGAAAAGATCATTTATAGTCACTCATGCCTAGAAAAGCCTTATTACCCGGTTTAAATGCCTTTATAATCCCATTATTGAATATATTTTGAATTGTTTTTACATTTTCTGATTAAAACAGATTGTAATTGATTTTTTGCCTCGGGAAACATGGAGCGAAAGCCATCCATTGTCAAGAAAAGATCATTTATAGTCACTCATGCCTAGAAAAGCCTTATTACTCGATTTAAATGCCTTTATAATCCCATTATCAAATTTATTTTGAATTTTTTTTACATTTTTTGATTAAAACATATTGTAATTGATTGTTTGCCTCGGGAAACTTGGAGCGAAAGCCATCCATTGTCAAGAAAAGATCATTTATAGCCACTCATGCCTAGAAAAGCCTTATTACTCGGTTTAAATGCCTTTATAATCCCATTATTGAATTTATTTTGAATTGTTTTTACATTTTTTGATTAAAACAGATTGTAATTGATTTTTTGCCTCGGGAAACATGGAGCGAAAACCATCCATTGTCAAGAAAAGATCATTTATAGTCGCTCATGCCTAGAAAAGCCTTATTACTCGGTTTAAATGCCTTTATAATCCCATTATTGAATTTATTTTGAATTTTTTTTACATTTTTTTATTAAAACAGATTGTAATTGATTGTTTACCTCGGGAAACATGGAGCGAAAGCCATCCATAGTCAAGAAAAGTTCATTTATAGTCACTTATGCCTAGCAAAGCCTTATTACTCGGTTTAAATGCCTTTATAATCCCATTATTGAATTTATTTTGAATTTTTTTTACATTTTTTCATTAAAACAGATTCTAATTGATTGTTTGCCTCGGGAAACGTGGAGTGAAAGCCACCCATTGTCAAGAAAAGATCATTTATAGTCACTCATGCCTAGAAAAGCCTTATTACTCGATTTAAATGCCTTTATAATCCCAATATTGAATTTATTTTGAATTGTTTTTACATTTTTTGATTAAAACAGATTGTAATTGATTGTTTGCCTCGGGAAACATGGAGCGAAAGCCATCCATTGTCAAGAAAAGATCATTTATAGTCACTCATGCCTAGAAAAGCCTTATTACTCGGTTTAAATGCCTTTATAATCCCATTATTGAATTTATTTTGAATTGTTTTTACATTTTTTGATTAAAACAGATTGTAATTGACTGTTTGCCTCGGGAAACATGGAGCGAAAGCCATCCATTGTCAAGAAAAGATCATTTATAGTCACTCATGCCTAGAAAAGCCTTATTACTCGGTTTAAATGCCTTTATAATCCCATTATTGAATTTATTTTGAATTGTTTTTACATTTTTTTATTAAAACAGATTCTAAATGATTGTTTGCCTCGGGAAACGTGGAGTGAAAGCCATCTATTGTCAAGAAAAGATTATTTATAGTCACTCATGCCTAGAAAAGCCTTATTACTCGGTTTAAATGCCTTTATAATCCCATTATCAAATTTATTTTGAATTTCTTTTACATTTTTTGATTAAAACAGATTGTAATTGATTGTTTGCCTCGGGAAACTTGGAGCGGAAGCCATCCATTGTCAAGAAAAGATCATTTATAGTCACTCATGCCTAGAAAAGCCTTATTCGTCGGTTTAAATGCTTTTATAATCCCATTATTGAATTTATTTTGAATTGTTTTTACATTTTCTGATTAAAACAGATTGTAATTGATTGTTTGCCTCGGGAAACATGGAGCGAAAGCCATCCATTGTCAAGAAAAGATCATTTATAGTCACTCATGCCTAGAAAAGCCTTATTACTCGATTTAAATGCCTTTATAATCCCAATATTGAATTTATATTGAATTGTTTTTACATTTTTTGATTAAAACAGATTGTAATTGATTGTTTGCCTCGGGAAACATGGAGCGAAAGCCATCCATTGTCAAGAAAAGATCATTTATAGTCACTCATGCCTAGAAAAGCCTTATTACTCGGTTTAAATGCCTTTATAATCCCATTATTGAATTTATTTTGAATTGTTTTTACATTTTTTGATTAAAACAGATTGTAATTGATTGTTTGCCTCGGGAAACATGGAGCGAAAGCCATCCATTGTCAAGAAAAGATCATTTATAGCCACTCATGCCTAGAAAAGCCTTATTACTCGGTTTAAATGCCTTTATAATCCCATTATCAAATTTATTTTGAATTTTTTTTACATTTTTTGATTAAAACATATTGTAATTGATTGTTTGCCTCGGGAAACTTGGAGCGGAAGCCATCCATTGTCAAGAAAAGATCATTTATAGTCACTTATGCCTAGAAAAGCCTTATTCGTCGGTTTAAATGCTTTTATAATCCCATTATTGAATTTATTTTGAATTGTTTTTACATTTTTTGATTAAAACAGATTGTAATTGATTGTTTGCCTCGGGAAACATGGAGCGAAAGCCATCCATTGTCAAGAAAAGATCATTTATAGCCACTCATGCCTAGAAAAGCCTTATTACTCGGTTTTAATGCCTTTATAATCCCATTATTGAATTTGTTTTGAATTGTTTTTACATTTTTTGATTAAAACAGATTCTAATTGATTGTTTGCCTCGGGAAACATGGAGCGAAAACCATCCATTGTCAAGAAAAGATCATTTATAGTCACTCATGCCTAGAAAAGCCTTATTACTCGGTTTAAATACCTTTATAATCCCATTATTGAATTTATTTTGAATTGTTTTTACATTTTTTGATTAAAACAGATTGTAATTGATTGTTTGCCTCAGGAAACATGGAGCGAAAGCCATCCATTGTCAAGAAAAGATCATTTATAGCCACTCATGCCTAGAAAAGCCTTATTACTCGGTTTAAATGCCTTTATAATCCCATTATCAAATTTATTTTGAATTTTTTTTACATTTTTTGATTAAAACATATTGTAATTGATTGTTTTCCTCGGGAAATATGGAGCGAAAGCCATCCATTGTCAAGAAAAGATCATTTATAGTCACTCATGCCTAGAAAAGCCTTATTACTCGGTTTAAATGCCTTTATAATCCCATTATTGAATTTATTTTGAATTGTTTTTACATTTTTTGATTAAAACAGATTGTAATTGATTGTTTGCCTCGGGAAACATGGAGCGAAAGCCATCCATTGTCAAGAAAAGATCATTTATAGCCACTCATGCCTAGAAAAGCCTTATTACTCGGTTTAAATGCCTTTATAATCCCATTATTGAATTTGTTTTGAATTGTTTTTACATTTTTTGATTAAAACAGATTCTAATTGATTGTTTGCCTCGGGAAACATGGAGCGAAAACCATCCATTGTCAAGAAAAGATCATTTATAGTCACTCATGCCTAGAAAAGCCTTATTACTCGGTTTAAATGCCTTTATAATCCCATTATTGAATTTATTTTGAATTTTTTTTACATTTTTTGATTAAAACAGATTGTAATTGATTGTTTACCTCGATAAACATGGAGCAAAAGCCATCCATAGTCAAGAAAAGTTCATTTATCGTCAATTATGCCTAGCAAAGCCTTATTACTCGGTTTAAATGCCTTTATAATCCCATTATTGAATTTATTTTGAATTTTTTTTACATTTTTTGATTAAAACAGATTGTAATTGATTGTTTGCCTCGGGAAATATGGAGCGAAAGCCATCCATTGTCAAGAAAAGATCATTTATAGTCACTCATGCCTAGAAAAGCCTTATTACTCGATTTAAATGCCTTTATAATCCCAATATTGAATTTATTTTGAATTGTTTTTACATTTTTTGATTAAAACAGATTGTAATTGATTGTTTGCCTCGGGAAACATGGAGCGAAAGCCATCCATTGTCAAGAAAAGATCATTTATAGTCACTCATGCCTAGAAAAGCCTTATTACCCGGTTTAAATGCCTTTATAATCCCATTATTGAATATATTTTGAATTGTTTTTACATTTTCTGATTAAAACAGATTGTAATTGATTTTTTGCCTCGGGAAACATGGAGCGAAAGCCATCCATTGTCAAGAAAAGATCATTTATAGTCACTCATGCCTAGAAAAGCCTTATTACTCGATTTAAATGCCTTTATAATCCCATTATCAAATTTATTTTGAATTTTTTTTACATTTTTTGATTAAAACATATTGTAATTGATTGTTTGCCTCGGGAAACTTGGAGCGAAAGCCATCCATTGTCAAGAAAAGATCATTTATAGCCACTCATGCCTAGAAAAGCCTTATTACTCGGTTTAAATGCCTTGATAATCCCATTATTGAATTTATTTTGAATTGTTTTTACATTTTTTGATTAAAACAGATTGTAATTGATTTTTTGCCTCGGGAAACATGGAGCGAAAACCATCCATTGTCAAGAAAAGATCATTTATAGTCGCTCATGCCTAGAAAAGCCTTATTACTCGGTTTAAATGCCTTTATAATCCCATTATTGAATTTATTTTGAATTTTTTTTACATTTTTTTATTAAAACAGATTGTAATTGATTGTTTACCTCGGGAAACAGGGAGCGAAAGCCATCCATAGTCAAGAAAAGTTCATTTATAGTCACTTATGCCTAGCAAAGCCTTATTACTCGGTTTAAATGCCTTTATAATCCCATTATTGAATTTATTTTGAATTTTTTTTACATTTTTTCATTAAAACAGATTCTAATTGATTGTTTGCCTCGGGAAACGTGGAGTGAAAGCCACCCATTGTCAAGAAAAGATCATTTATAGTCACTCATGCCTAGAAAAGCCTTATTACTCGATTTAAATGCCTTTATAATCCCAATATTGAATTTATTTTGAATTGTTTTTACATTTTTTGATTAAAACAGATTGTAATTGATTGTTTGCCTCGGGAAACATGGAGCGAAAGCCATCCATTGTCAAGAAAAGATCATTTATAGTCACTCATGCCTAGAAAAGCCTTATTACTCGGTTTAAATGCCTTTATAATCCCATTATTGAATTTATTTTGAATTGCTTTTACATTTTTTGATTAAAACAGATTGTAATTGATTGTTTACCTCGATAAACATGGAGCGAAAGCCATCCATAGTCAAGAAAAGTTCATTTATAGTCAATTATGCCTAGCAAAGCCTTATTACTCGGTTTAAATGCCTTTATAATCCCATTATTGAATTTATTTTGAATTTTTTTTAAATTTTTTGATTAAAACAGATTCTAATTGATTGTTTGCCTCGGGAAACGTGGAGTGAAAGCCACCCATTGTCAAGAAAAGATCATTTATAGTCACTCATGCCTAGAAAAGCCTTATTACTCGGTTTAAATGCCTTTATAATCCCATTATCAAATTTATTTTGAATTTTTTTTACATTTTTTGATTAAAACATATTGTAATTGATTGTTTGCCTCGGGAAACTTGGAGCGGAAGCCATCCATTGTCAAGAAAAGATCATTTATAGTCACTCATGCCTAGAAAAGCCTTATTCGTCGGTTTAAATGCTTTTATAATCCCATTATTGAATTTATTTTGAATTGTTTTTACATTTTCTGATTAAAACAGATTGTAATTGATTGTTTGCCTCGGGAAACATGGAGCGAAAGCCATCCATTGTCAAGAAAAGATCATTTATAGTCACTCATGCCTAGAAAAGCCTTATTACTCGATTTAAATGCCTTTATAATCCCAATATTGAATTTATATTGAATTGTTTTTACATTTTTTGATTAAAACAGATTGTAATTGATTGTTTGCCTCGGGAAACATGGAGCGAAAGCCATCCATTGTCAAGAAAAGATCATTTATAGTCACTCATGCCTAGAAAAGCCTTATTACTCGGTTTAAATGCCTTTATAATCCCATTATTGAATTTATTTTGAATTGTTTTTACATTTTTTAATTAAAACAGATTGTAATTGATTGTTTGCCTCGGGAAACATGGAGCGAAAGCCATCCATTGTCAAGAAAAGATCATTTATAGCCACTCATGCCTAGAAAAGCCTTATTACTCGGTTTAAATGCCTTTATAATCCCATTATCAAATTTATTTTGAATTTTTTTTACATTTTTTGATTAAAACATATTGTAATTGATTGTTTGCCTCGGGAAACTTGGAGCGGAAGCCATCCATTGTCAAGAAAAGATCATTTATAGTCACTCATGCCTAGAAAAGCCTTATTCGTCGGTTTAAATGCTTTTATAATCCCATTATTGAATTTATTTTGAATTGTTTTTACATTTTTTGATTAAAACAGATTGTAATTGATTGTTTGCCTCGGGAAACATGGAGCGAAAGCCATCCATTGTCAAGAAAAGATCATTTATAGCCACTCATGCCTAGAAAAGCCTTATTACTCGGTTTTAATGCCTTTATAATCCTATTATTGAATTTGTTTTGAATTGTTTTTACATTTTTTGATTAAAACAGATTCTAATTGATTGTTTGCCTCGGGAAACATGGAGCGAAAACCATCCATTGTCAAGAAAAGATCATTTATAGTCACTCATGCCTAGAAAAGCCTTATTACTCGGTTTAAATACCTTTATAATCCCATTATTGAATTTATTTTGAATTGTTTTTACATTTTTTGATTAAAACAGATTGTAATTGATTGTTTGCCTCAGGAAACATGGAGCGAAAGCTATCCATTGTCAAGAAAAGATCATTTATAGCCACTCATGCCTAGAAAAGCCTTATTACTCGGTTTAAATGCCTTTATAATCCCATTATCAAATTTATTTTGAATTTTTTTTACATTTTTTGATTAAAACATATTGTAATTGATTGTTTTCCTCGGGCAATATGGAGCGAAAGCCATCCATTGTCAAGAAAAGATCATTTATAGTCACTCATGCCTAGAAAAGCCTTATTACTCGGTTTAAATGCCTTTATAATCCCATTATTGAATTTATTTTGAATTGTTTTTACATTTTTTGATTAAAACAGATTGTAATTGATTGTTTGCCTCGGGAAACATGGAGCGAAAGCCATCCATTGTCAAGAAAAGATCATTTATAGTCACTCATGCCTAGAAAAGCCTTATTACTCGGTTTAAATGCCTTTATAATCCCATTATTGAATTTGTTTTGAATTGTTTTTACATTTTTTGATTAAAACAGATTCTAATTGATTGTTTGCCTCGGGAAACATGGAGCGAAAACCATCCATTGTCAAGAAAAGATCATTTATAGTCACTCATGCCTAGAAAAGCCTTATTACTCGGTTTAAATGCCTTTATAATCCCATTATTGAATTTATTTTGAATTTTTTTTACATTTTTTGATTAAAACAGATTGTAATTGATTGTTTACCTCGATAAACATGGAGCAAAAGCCATCCATAGTCAAGAAAAGTTCATTTATCGTCAATTATGCCTAGCAAAGCCTTATTACTCGGTTTAAATGCCTTTATAATCCCATTATTGAATTTATTTTGAATTTTTTTTACATTTTTTGATTAAAACAGATTCTAATTGATTGTTTGCCTCGGGAAACGTGGAGTGAAAGCCACCCATTGTCAAGAAAAGATCATTTATAGTCACTCATGCCTAGAAAAGCCTTATTACTCGGTTTAAATGCCTTTATAATCCCATTATCAAATTTATTTTGAATTTTTTTTACATTTTTTGATTAAAACATATTGTAATTGATTGTTTTCCTCGGGAAATATGGAGCGAAAGCCATCCATTGTCAAGAAAAGATCATTTATAGTCACTCATGCCTAGAGAAGCCTTATTACTCGGTTTAAATGCCTTTATAATCCCATTATTGAATTTATTTTGAATTGTTTTTACATTTTTTGATTAAAACAGATTGTAATTGATTGTTTGCCTCGGGAAACATGGAGCGAAAGCCATCCATTGTCAAGAAAAGATCATTTATAGCCACTCATGCCTAGAAAAGCCTTATTACTCGGTTTAAATGCCTTTATAATCCCATTATTGAATTTATTTTGAATTTTTTTTACATTTTTTGATTAAAACAGATTGTAATTGTTTGTTTGCCTCGGGAAACATGGAGCAAAACGCATCCATTGTCAAGAATAGATCATTTATAGTCACTTATGCCTAAAAAAGCCTTATTACTCGGTTTAAATGCCTTTATAATCCCATTATTGAATTTATTTTGAATTGTTTTTACATATTTTGATTAAAACAGATTGTAATTGATTGTTTGCCTCGGGAAACATGGAGCGAAAGCCATCCATTGTCAAGAAAAGATCATTTATAGCCACTCATGCCTAGAAAAGCCTTATTACTCGGTTTAAATGCCTTTATAATCCCATTATTGAATTTATTTTGAATTGTTTTTACATATTTTGATTAAAACAGATTGTAATTGATTGTTTGCCTCGGGAAACATGGAGCGAAAGCCATCCATTGTCAAGAAAAGATCATTTATAGCCACTCATGCCTAGAAAAGCCTTATTACTCGGTTTAAATGCCTTTATAATCCCATTATTGAATTTATTTTGAATTGTTTTTACATATTTTGATTAAAACAGATTGTAATTGATTGTTTGCCTCGGGAAATATGGAGCGAAAACCATCCATTGTGAAGAAAAGATCATTTATAGTCACTCATGCCTAGAAAAGCCTTATTACTCGGTTTAAATGCCTTTATAATCCCATTATTGAATTTATTTTGAATTTTTTTTTACATTTTTTGATTAAAACAGATTGTAATTGATTGTTTACCTCGGGAAACATGGAGCGAAAGCCATCCATATTGAATAGATCATTTATGACTTTAAATGCCTTTATAATCCCATTATTGAATTTATTTTGAATTGTTTTTACATTTTTTTATTAAAACAGATTCTAATTGATTGTTTGCCTCGGGAAACGTGGAGTGAAAGCCATCCATTGTCAAGAAAAGATCAATTATAGTCACTCATGCCTAGAAAAGCTTTATTACTCGGTTTAAATGCCTTTATAATCCCATTATCAAATTTATTTTGAATTTTTTTTACATTTTTTGATTAAAACAGATTGTAATTGATTGTTTGCCTCGGGAAACTTGGAGCTAAAGCCATCCATTGTCAAGAAAAGATCATTTGTAGTCACTCATGCCTAGAAAAGCCTTATTAGTCGGTTTAAATGCTTTTATAATCCCATTATAGAATTTATTTTGAATTGTTTTTACATTTTCTGATTAAAACAGATTGTAATTGATTGTTTGCCTCGGGAAACATGGAGCGAAAGCCATCCATTGTCAAGAAAAGATCATTTATAGTCACTCATGCCTAGAAAAGCCTTATTACTCGGTTTAAATGCCTTTATAATCCCATTATTGAATTTATTTTGAATTTTTTTTACATTTTTTGATTAAAACAGATTGTAATTGTTTGTTTGCCTCGGGAAACATGGAGCAAAACCCATCCATTGTCAAGAATAGATCATTTATAGTCACTTATGCCTAAAAAAGCCTTATTACTCGGTTTAAATGCCTTTATAATCCCATTTCTGAATTTATTTTGAATTTTTTTTACATTTTTTGATTAAAACATATTGTAATTGATTGTTTGCCTCGGGAAATATGGAGCGAAAGCCATCCATTGTCAAGAAAAGATCATTTATAGTCACTCATGCCTAGAAAAGCCTTATTACTCGGTTTAAATGCCTTTATAATCCCATTATTGAATTTATTTTGAATTGTTTTTTTATTTTTTGATTAAAACATATTGTAATTGATTGTTTGCCTCGGGAAACATGGAGCGAAAGCCATCCATTGTCAAGAAAAGATCATTTATAGTCACTCATGCCTAGAAAAGCCTTATTACTCGGTTTAAATGCCTTTATAATCCCATTATTGAATTTATTTTGAATTGTTTTTACATTTTTTGATTAAAACATATTGTAATTGATTGTTTCCCTCGGGAAACATGGAGCGAAAGCCATCCATTGTCAAGAAAAGATCATTTATAGTCACTCATGCCTAGAAAAGCCTTATTACTTAGTTTAAATGCCTTTATAATCCCATTATTGAATTTATTTTGAATTGTTTTTACATTTTTTGGTTAAAACATATTGTAATTGATTGTTTGCCTCGGGAAATATGGAGCGAAAGCCATCCATTGTCAAGAAAAGATCATTTATAGTCACTCATGCCCAGAAAAGCCTTATTACTCGGTTTAAATGCCTTTATAATCCCATTATTGAATTTATTTTGAATTTTTTTTACATTTTTTGATTAAAACAGATTGTAATTGATTGTTTGCCTCGGGAAACATGGAGCGAAAACCATCCATTGTGAAGAAAAGATCATTTATAGTCACTCATGCCTAGAAAAGCTTTATTACTCGGTTTAAATGCCTTTATAATCCCATTATCAAATTTATTTTGAATTGTTTTTACATTTTTTGATTAAAACAGATTGTAATTGATTGTTTGCCTCGGGAAACATGGAGCGAAAGCCATCCATTGTCAAGAAAAGATCATTTATAGCCACTCATGCCTAGAAAAGCCTTATTACTCGGTTTAAATGCCTTTATAATCCCATTATTGAATTTATTTTGAAATGTTTTTACATATTTTGATTAAAACAGATTGTAATTGATTGTCTGCCTCGGGAAACATGGAGCGAAAACCATCCATTGTGAAGAAAAGATCATTTATAGTCACTCATGCCTAGGAAAGCCTTATTACTCGGTTTAAATGCCTTTATAATCCCATTATTGAATTTATTTTGAATTTTTTTTACATTTTTTGATTAAAACAGATTGTAATTGATTGTTTACCTCGGGAAACATGGAGCGAAAGCCATCCATAGTGAAGAAAAGTTCATTTATAGTCACTTATGCCTAGCAAAGCCTTATTACTCGGTTTAAATGCCTTTATAATCCCATTATTGAATTTATTTTGAATTTTTTTTACATTTTTTGATTAAAACAGATTGTAATTGATTGTTTGCCTCGGGAAATATGGAGCGAAAGCCATCCATTGTCAAGAAAAGATCATTTATAGTCACTCATGCCTAGAAAAGCCTTATTACTCGATTTAAATGCCTTTATAATCCCATTATCAAATTTATTTTGAATTTTTTTTACATTTTTTGATTAAAACATATTGTAATTGATTGTTTGCCTCGGGAAACTTGGAGCGAAAGCCATCCATTGTCAAGAAAAGATCATTTATAGCCACTCATGCCTAGAAAAGCCTTATTACTCGGTTTAAATGCCTTTATAATCCCATTATTGAATTTATTTTGAATTGTTTTTACATTTTTTGATTAAAACAGATTGTAATTGATTGTTTACCTCGGGAAACATGGAGCGAAAGCCATCCATAGTGAAGAAAAGTTCATTTATAGTCACTTATGCCTAGCAAAGCCTTATTACTCGGTTTAAATGCCTTTATAATCCCATTATTGAATTTATTTTGAATTTTTTTTACATTTTTTGATTAAAACAGATTGTAATTGATTGTTTGCCTCGGGAAATATGGAGCGAAAGCCATCCATTGTCAAGAAAAGATCATTTATAGTCACTCATGCCTAGAAAAGCCTTATTACTCGATTTAAATGCCTTTATAATCCCATTATCAAATTTATTTTGAATTTTTTTTACATTTTTTGATTAAAACATATTGTAATTGATTGTTTGCCTCGGGAAACTTGGAGCGAAAGCCATCCATTGTCAAGAAAAGATCATTTATAGCCACTCATGCCTAGAAAAGCCTTATTACTCGGTTTAAATGCCTTTATAATCCCATTATTGAATTTATTTTGAATTGTTTTTACATTTTTTGATTAAAACAGATTGTAATTGATTGTTTGCCTCGGGAAACATGGAGCGAAAGCCATCCATTGTCAAGAAAAGATCATTTATAGCCACTCATGCCTAGAAAAGCCTTATTACTCGGTTTAAATGCCTTTATAATCCCATTATTGAATTTATTTTGAATTGTTTTTACATTTTTTGATTAAAACAGATTGTAATTGATTGTTTGCCTCGGGAAACATGGAGCGAAAGCCATCCATTGTCAAGAAAAGATCATTTATAGTCACTCATGCCTAGAAAAGCCTTATTACCCGGTTTAAATGCCTTTATAATCCCATTATTGAATATATTTTGAATTGTTTTTACATTTTCTGATTAAAACAGATTGTAATTGATTTTTTGCCTCGGGAAACATGGAGCGAAAGCCATCCATTGTCAAGAAAAGATCATTTATAGTCACTCATGCCTAGAAAAGCCTTATTACTCGATTTAAATGCCTTTATAATCCCATTATCAAATTTATTTTGAATTTTTTTTACATTTTTTGATTAAAACATATTGTAATTGATTGTTTGCCTCGGGAAACTTGGAGCGAAAGCCATCCATTGTCAAGAAAAGATCATTTATAGCCACTCATGCCTAGAAAAGCCTTATTACTCGGTTTAAATGCCTTTATAATCCCATTATTGAATTTATTTTGAATTGTTTTTACATTTTTTGATTAAAACAGATTGTAATTGATTTTTTGCCTCGGGAAACATGGAGCGAAAACCATCCATTGTCAAGAAAAGATCATTTATAGTCGCTCATGCCTAGAAAAGCCTTATTACTCGGTTTAAATGCCTTTATAATCCCATTATTGAATTTATTTTGAATTTTTTTTACATTTTTTTATTAAAACAGATTGTAATTGATTGTTTACCTCGGGAAACATGGAGCGAAAGCCATCCATAGTCAAGAAAAGTTCATTTATAGTCACTTATGCCTAGCAAAGCCTTATTACTCGGTTTAAATGCCTTTATAATCCCATTATTGAATTTATTTTGAATTTTTTTTACATTTTTTCATTAAAACAGATTCTAATTGATTGTTTGCCTCGGGAAACGTGGAGTGAAAGCCACCCATTGTCAAGAAAAGATCATTTATAGTCACTCATGCCTAGAAAAGCCTTATTACTCGATTTAAATGCCTTTATAATCCCAATATTGAATTTATTTTGAATTGTTTTTACATTTTTTGATTAAAACAGATTGTAATTGATTGTTTGCCTCGGGAAACATGGAGCGAAAGCCATCCATTGTCAAGAAAAGATCATTTATAGTCACTCATGCCTAGAAAAGCCTTATTACTCGGTTTAAATGCCTTTATAATCCCATTATTGAATTTATTTTGAATTGTTTTTACATTTTTTGATTAAAACAGATTGTAATTGACTGTTTGCCTCGGGAAACATGGAGCGAAAGCCATCCATTGTCAAGAAAAGATCATTTATAGTCACTCATGCCTAGAAAAGCCTTATTACTCGGTTTAAATGCCTTTATAATCCCATTATTGAATTTATTTTGAATTGTTTTTACATTTTTTTATTAAAACAGATTCTAAATGATTGTTTGCCTCGGGAAACGTGGAGTGAAAGCCATCTATTGTCAAGAAAAGATTATTTATAGTCACTCATGCCTAGAAAAGCCTTATTACTCGGTTTAAATGCCTTTATAATCCCATTATCAAATTTATTTTGAATTTCTTTTACATTTTTTGATTAAAACAGATTGTAATTGATTGTTTGCCTCGGGAAACTTGGAGCGGAAGCCATCCATTGTCAAGAAAAGATCATTTATAGTCACTCATGCCTAGAAAAGCCTTATTCGTCGGTTTAAATGCTTTTATAATCCCATTATTGAATTTATTTTGAATTGTTTTTACATTTTCTGATTAAAACAGATTGTAATTGATTGTTTGCCTCGGGAAACATGGAGCGAAAGCCATCCATTGTCAAGAAAAGATCATTTATAGTCACTCATGCCTAGAAAAGCCTTATTACTCGATTTAAATGCCTTTATAATCCCAATATTGAATTTATATTGAATTGTTTTTACATTTTTTGATTAAAACAGATTGTAATTGATTGTTTGCCTCGGGAAACATGGAGCGAAAGCCATCCATTGTCAAGAAAAGATCATTTATAGTCACTCATGCCTAGAAAAGCCTTATTACTCGGTTTAAATGCCTTTATAATCCCATTATTGAATTTATTTTGAATTGTTTTTACATTTTTTTATTAAAACAGATTGTAATTGATTGTTTGCCTCGGGAAACATGGAGCGAAAGCCATCCATTGTCAAGAAAAGATCATTTATAGTCACTCATGCCTAGAAAAGCCTTATTACTCGGTTTAAATGCCTTTATAATCCCATTATTGAATTTATTTTGAATTGTTTTTACATTTTTTGATTAAAACAGATTGTAATTGATTGTTTGCCTCGGGAAACATGGAGCGAAAGCCATCCATTGTCAAGAAAAGATCATTTATAGCCACTCATGCCTAGAAAAGCCTTATTACTCGGTTTAAATGCCTTTATAATCCCATTATCAAATTTATTTTGAATTTTTTTTACATTTTTTGATTAAAACATATTGTAATTGATTGTTTGCCTCGGGAAACTTGGAGCGGAAGCCATCCATTGTCAAGAAAAGATCATTTATAGTCACTCATGCCTAGAAAAGCCTTATTCGTCGGTTTAAATGCTTTTATAATCCCATTATTGAATTTATTTTGAATTGTTTTTACATTTTCTGATTAAAACAGATTGTAATTGATTGTTTGCCTCGGGAAACATGGAGCGAAAGCCATCCATTGTCAAGAAAAGATCATTTATAGTCACTCATGCCTAGAAAAGCCTTATTACTCGATTTAAATGCCTTTATAATCCCAATATTGAATTTATATTGAATTGTTTTTACATTTTTTGATTAAAACAGATTGTAATTGATTGTTTGCCTCGGGAAACATGGAGCGAAAGCCATCCATTGTCAAGAAAAGATCATTTATAGTCACTCATGCCTAGAAAAGCCTTATTACTCGGTTTAAATGCCTTTATAATCCCATTATTGAATTTATTTTGAATTGTTTTTACATTTTTTGATTAAAACAGATTGTAATTGATTGTTTGCCTCGGGAAACATGGAGCGAAAGCCATCCATTGTCAAGAAAAGATCATTTATAGCCACTCATGCCTAGAAAAGCCTTATTACTCGGTTTAAATGCCTTTATAATCCCATTATCAAATTTATTTTGAATTTTTTTTACATTTTTTGATTAAAACATATTGTAATTGATTGTTTGCCTCGGGAAACTTGGAGCGGAAGCCATCCATTGTCAAGAAAAGATCATTTATAGTCACTTATGCCTAGAAAAGCCTTATTCGTCGGTTTAAATGCTTTTATAATCCCATTATTGAATTTATTTTGAATTGTTTTTACATTTTTTGATTAAAACAGATTGTAATTGATTGTTTGCCTCGGGAAACATGGAGCGAAAGCCATCCATTGTCAAGAAAAGATCATTTATAGCCACTCATGCCTAGAAAAGCCTTATTACTCGGTTTTAATGCCTTTATAATCCCATTATTGAATTTGTTTTGAATTGTTTTTACATTTTTTGATTAAAACAGATTCTAATTGATTGTTTGCCTCGGGAAACATGGAGCGAAAACCATCCATTGTCAAGAAAAGATCATTTATAGTCACTCATGCCTAGAAAAGCCTTATTACTCGGTTTAAATACCTTTATAATCCCATTATTGAATTTATTTTGAATTGTTTTTACATTTTTTGATTAAAACAGATTGTAATTGATTGTTTGCCTCAGGAAACATGGAGCGAAAGCCATCCATTGTCAAGAAAAGATCATTTATAGCCACTCATGCCTAGAAAAGCCTTATTACTCGGTTTAAATGCCTTTATAATCCCATTATCAAATTTATTTTGAATTTTTTTTACATTTTTTGATTAAAACATATTGTAATTGATTGTTTTCCTCGGGAAATATGGAGCGAAAGCCATCCATTGTCAAGAAAAGATCATTTATAGTCACTCATGCCTAGAAAAGCCTTATTACTCGGTTTAAATGCCTTTATAATCCCATTATTGAATTTATTTTGAATTGTTTTTACATTTTTTGATTAAAACAGATTGTAATTGATTGTTTGCCTCGGGAAACATGGAGCGAAAGCCATCCATTGTCAAGAAAAGATCATTTATAGCCACTCATGCCTAGAAAAGCCTTATTACTCGGTTTAAATGCCTTTATAATCCCATTATTGAATTTGTTTTGAATTGTTTTTACATTTTTTGATTAAAACAGATTCTAATTGATTGTTTGCCTCGGGAAACATGGAGCGAAAACCATCCATTGTCAAGAAAAGATCATTTATAGTCACTCATGCCTAGAAAAGCCTTATTACTCGGTTTAAATGCCTTTATAATCCCATTATTGAATTTATTTTGAATTTTTTTTACATTTTTTGATTAAAACAGATTGTAATTGATTGTTTACCTCGATAAACATGGAGCAAAAGCCATCCATAGTCAAGAAAAGTTCATTTATCGTCAATTATGCCTAGCAAAGCCTTATTACTCGGTTTAAATGCCTTTATAATCCCATTATTGAATTTATTTTGAATTTTTTTTACATTTTTTGATTAAAACAGATTGTAATTGATTGTTTGCCTCGGGAAATATGGAGCGAAAGCCATCCATTGTCAAGAAAAGATCATTTATAGTCACTCATGCCTAGAAAAGCCTTATTACTCGATTTAAATGCCTTTATAATCCCAATATTGAATTTATTTTGAATTGTTTTTACATTTTTTGATTAAAACAGATTGTAATTGATTGTTTGCCTCGGGAAACATGGAGCGAAAGCCATCCATTGTCAAGAAAAGATCATTTATAGTCACTCATGCCTAGAAAAGCCTTATTACCCGGTTTAAATGCCTTTATAATCCCATTATTGAATATATTTTGAATTGTTTTTACATTTTCTGATTAAAACAGATTGTAATTGATTTTTTGCCTCGGGAAACATGGAGCGAAAGCCATCCATTGTCAAGAAAAGATCATTTATAGTCACTCATGCCTAGAAAAGCCTTATTACTCGATTTAAATGCCTTTATAATCCCATTATCAAATTTATTTTGAATTTTTTTTACATTTTTTGATTAAAACATATTGTAATTGATTGTTTGCCTCGGGAAACTTGGAGCGAAAGCCATCCATTGTCAAGAAAAGATCATTTATAGCCACTCATGCCTAGAAAAGCCTTATTACTCGGTTTAAATGCCTTGATAATCCCATTATTGAATTTATTTTGAATTGTTTTTACATTTTTTGATTAAAACAGATTGTAATTGATTTTTTGCCTCGGGAAACATGGAGCGAAAACCATCCATTGTCAAGAAAAGATCATTTATAGTCGCTCATGCCTAGAAAAGCCTTATTACTCGGTTTAAATGCCTTTATAATCCCATTATTGAATTTATTTTGAATTTTTTTTACATTTTTTTATTAAAACAGATTGTAATTGATTGTTTACCTCGGGAAACAGGGAGCGAAAGCCATCCATAGTCAAGAAAAGTTCATTTATAGTCACTTATGCCTAGCAAAGCCTTATTACTCGGTTTAAATGCCTTTATAATCCCATTATTGAATTTATTTTGAATTTTTTTTACATTTTTTCATTAAAACAGATTCTAATTGATTGTTTGCCTCGGGAAACGTGGAGTGAAAGCCACCCATTGTCAAGAAAAGATCATTTATAGTCACTCATGCCTAGAAAAGCCTTATTACTCGATTTAAATGCCTTTATAATCCCAATATTGAATTTATTTTGAATTGTTTTTACATTTTTTGATTAAAACAGATTGTAATTGATTGTTTGCCTCGGGAAACATGGAGCGAAAGCCATCCATTGTCAAGAAAAGATCATTTATAGTCACTCATGCCTAGAAAAGCCTTATTACTCGGTTTAAATGCCTTTATAATCCCATTATTGAATTTATTTTGAATTGCTTTTACATTTTTTGATTAAAACAGATTGTAATTGATTGTTTACCTCGATAAACATGGAGCGAAAGCCATCCATAGTCAAGAAAAGTTCATTTATAGTCAATTATGCCTAGCAAAGCCTTATTACTCGGTTTAAATGCCTTTATAATCCCATTATTGAATTTATTTTGAATTTTTTTTAAATTTTTTGATTAAAACAGATTCTAATTGATTGTTTGCCTCGGGAAACGTGGAGTGAAAGCCACCCATTGTCAAGAAAAGATCATTTATAGTCACTCATGCCTAGAAAAGCCTTATTACTCGGTTTAAATGCCTTTATAATCCCATTATCAAATTTATTTTGAATTTTTTTTACATTTTTTGATTAAAACATATTGTAATTGATTGTTTGCCTCGGGAAACTTGGAGCGGAAGCCATCCATTGTCAAGAAAAGATCATTTATAGTCACTCATGCCTAGAAAAGCCTTATTCGTCGGTTTAAATGCTTTTATAATCCCATTATTGAATTTATTTTGAATTGTTTTTACATTTTCTGATTAAAACAGATTGTAATTGATTGTTTGCCTCGGGAAACATGGAGCGAAAGCCATCCATTGTCAAGAAAAGATCATTTATAGTCACTCATGCCTAGAAAAGCCTTATTACTCGATTTAAATGCCTTTATAATCCCAATATTGAATTTATATTGAATTGTTTTTACATTTTTTGATTAAAACAGATTGTAATTGATTGTTTGCCTCGGGAAACATGGAGCGAAAGCCATCCATTGTCAAGAAAAGATCATTTATAGTCACTCATGCCTAGAAAAGCCTTATTACTCGGTTTAAATGCCTTTATAATCCCATTATTGAATTTATTTTGAATTGTTTTTACATTTTTTAATTAAAACAGATTGTAATTGATTGTTTGCCTCGGGAAACATGGAGCGAAAGCCATCCATTGTCAAGAAAAGATCATTTATAGCCACTCATGCCTAGAAAAGCCTTATTACTCGGTTTAAATGCCTTTATAATCCCATTATCAAATTTATTTTGAATTTTTTTTACATTTTTTGATTAAAACATATTGTAATTGATTGTTTGCCTCGGGAAACTTGGAGCGGAAGCCATCCATTGTCAAGAAAAGATCATTTATAGTCACTCATGCCTAGAAAAGCCTTATTCGTCGGTTTAAATGCTTTTATAATCCCATTATTGAATTTATTTTGAATTGTTTTTACATTTTTTGATTAAAACAGATTGTAATTGATTGTTTGCCTCGGGAAACATGGAGCGAAAGCCATCCATTGTCAAGAAAAGATCATTTATAGCCACTCATGCCTAGAAAAGCCTTATTACTCGGTTTTAATGCCTTTATAATCCTATTATTGAATTTGTTTTGAATTGTTTTTACATTTTTTGATTAAAACAGATTCTAATTGATTGTTTGCCTCGGGAAACATGGAGCGAAAACCATCCATTGTCAAGAAAAGATCATTTATAGTCACTCATGCCTAGAAAAGCCTTATTACTCGGTTTAAATACCTTTATAATCCCATTATTGAATTTATTTTGAATTGTTTTTACATTTTTTGATTAAAACAGATTGTAATTGATTGTTTGCCTCAGGAAACATGGAGCGAAAGCTATCCATTGTCAAGAAAAGATCATTTATAGCCACTCATGCCTAGAAAAGCCTTATTACTCGGTTTAAATGCCTTTATAATCCCATTATCAAATTTATTTTGAATTTTTTTTACATTTTTTGATTAAAACATATTGTAATTGATTGTTTTCCTCGGGCAATATGGAGCGAAAGCCATCCATTGTCAAGAAAAGATCATTTATAGTCACTCATGCCTAGAAAAGCCTTATTACTCGGTTTAAATGCCTTTATAATCCCATTATTGAATTTATTTTGAATTGTTTTTACATTTTTTGATTAAAACAGATTGTAATTGATTGTTTGCCTCGGGAAACATGGAGCGAAAGCCATCCATTGTCAAGAAAAGATCATTTATAGTCACTCATGCCTAGAAAAGCCTTATTACTCGGTTTAAATGCCTTTATAATCCCATTATTGAATTTGTTTTGAATTGTTTTTACATTTTTTGATTAAAACAGATTCTAATTGATTGTTTGCCTCGGGAAACATGGAGCGAAAACCATCCATTGTCAAGAAAAGATCATTTATAGTCACTCATGCCTAGAAAAGCCTTATTACTCGGTTTAAATGCCTTTATAATCCCATTATTGAATTTATTTTGAATTTTTTTTACATTTTTTGATTAAAACAGATTGTAATTGATTGTTTACCTCGATAAACATGGAGCAAAAGCCATCCATAGTCAAGAAAAGTTCATTTATCGTCAATTATGCCTAGCAAAGCCTTATTACTCGGTTTAAATGCCTTTATAATCCCATTATTGAATTTATTTTGAATTTTTTTTACATTTTTTGATTAAAACAGATTCTAATTGATTGTTTGCCTCGGGAAACGTGGAGTGAAAGCCACCCATTGTCAAGAAAAGATCATTTATAGTCACTCATGCCTAGAAAAGCCTTATTACTCGGTTTAAATGCCTTTATAATCCCATTATCAAATTTATTTTGAATTTTTTTTACATTTTTTGATTAAAACATATTGTAATTGATTGTTTTCCTCGGGAAATATGGAGCGAAAGCCATCCATTGTCAAGAAAAGATCATTTATAGTCACTCATGCCTAGAAAAGCCTTATTACTCGGTTTAAATGCCTTTATAATCCCATTATTGAATTTATTTTGAATTGTTTTTACATTTTTTGATTAAAACAGATTGTAATTGATTGTTTGCCTCGGGAAACATGGAGCGAAAGCCATCCATTGTCAAGAAAAGATCATTTATAGCCACTCATGCCTAGAAAAGCCTTATTACTCGGTTTAAATGCCTTTATAATCCCATTATTGAATTTATTTTGAATTTTTTTTACATTTTTTGATTAAAACAGATTGTAATTGTTTGTTTGCCTCGGGAAACATGGAGCAAAACGCATCCATTGTCAAGAATAGATCATTTATAGTCACTTATGCCTAAAAAAGCCTTATTACTCGGTTTAAATGCCTTTATAATCCCATTATTGAATTTATTTTGAATTGTTTTTACATATTTTGATTAAAACAGATTGTAATTGATTGTTTGCCTCGGGAAACATGGAGCGAAAGCCATCCATTGTCAAGAAAAGATCATTTATAGCCACTCATGCCTAGAAAAGCCTTATTACTCGGTTTAAATGCCTTTATAATCCCATTATTGAATTTATTTTGAATTGTTTTTACATATTTTGATTAAAACAGATTGTAATTGATTGTTTGCCTCGGGAAACATGGAGCGAAAGCCATCCATTGTCAAGAAAAGATCATTTATAGCCACTCATGCCTAGAAAAGCCTTATTACTCGGTTTAAATGCCTTTATAATCCCATTATTGAATTTATTTTGAATTGTTTTTACATATTTTGATTAAAACAGATTGTAATTGATTGTTTGCCTCGGGAAATATGGAGCGAAAACCATCCATTGTGAAGAAAAGATCATTTATAGTCACTCATGCCTAGAAAAGCCTTATTACTCGGTTTAAATGCCTTTATAATCCCATTATTGAATTTATTTTGAATTTTTTTTTACATTTTTTGATTAAAACAGATTGTAATTGATTGTTTACCTCGGGAAACATGGAGCGAAAGCCATCCATATTGAATAGATCATTTATGCCTTTAAATGCCTTTATAATCCCATTATTGAATTTATTTTGAATTGTTTTTACATTTTTTTATTAAAACAGATTCTAATTGATTGTTTGCCTCGGGAAACGTGGAGTGAAAGCCATCCATTGTCAAGAAAAGATCAATTATAGTCACTCATGCCTAGAAAAGCTTTATTACTCGGTTTAAATGCCTTTATAATCCCATTATCAAATTTATTTTGAATTTTTTTTACATTTTTTGATTAAAACAGATTGTAATTGATTGTTTGCCTCGGGAAACTTGGAGCTAAAGCCATCCATTGTCAAGAAAAGATCATTTGTAGTCACTCATGCCTAGAAAAGCCTTATTAGTCGGTTTAAATGCTTTTATAATCCCATTATTGAATTTATTTTGAATTGTTTTTACATTTTCTGATTAAAACAGATTGTAATTGATTGTTTGCCTCGGGAAACATGGAGCGAAAGCCATCCATTGTCAAGAAAAGATCATTTATAGTCACTCATGCCTAGAAAAGCCTTATTACTCGGTTTAAATGCCTTTATAATCCCATTATTGAATTTATTTTGAATTTTTTTTACATTTTTTGATTAAAACAGATTGTAATTGTTTGTTTGCCTCGGGAAACATGGAGCAAAACCCATCCATTGTCAAGAATAGATCATTTATAGTCACTTATGCCTAAAAAAGCCTTATTACTCGGTTTAAATGCCTTTATAATCCCATTTCTGAATTTATTTTGAATTTTTTTTACATTTTTTGATTAAAACATATTGTAATTGATTGTTTGCCTCGGGAAATATGGAGCGAAAGCCATCCATTGTCAAGAAAAGATCATTTATAGTCACTCATGCCTAGAAAAGCCTTATTACTCGGTTTAAATGCCTTTATAATCCCATTATTGAATTTATTTTGAATTGTTTTTTTATTTTTTGATTAAAACATATTGTAATTGATTGTTTGCCTCGGGAAACATGGAGCGAAAGCCATCCATTGTCAAGAAAAGATCATTTATAGTCACTCATGCCTAGAAAAGCCTTATTACTCGGTTTAAATGCCTTTATAATCCCATTATTGAATTTATTTTGAATTGTTTTTACATTTTTTGATTAAAACATATTGTAATTGATTGTTTCCCTCGGGAAACATGGAGCGAAAGCCATCCATTGTCAAGAAAAGATCATTTATAGTCACTCATGCCTAGAAAAGCCTTATTACTTAGTTTAAATGCCTTTATAATCCCATTATTGAATTTATTTTGAATTGTTTTTACATTTTTTGGTTAAAACATATTGTAATTGATTGTTTGCCTCGGGAAATATGGAGCGAAAGCCATCCATTGTCAAGAAAAGATCATTTATAGTCACTCATGCCCAGAAAAGCCTTATTACTCGGTTTAAATGCCTTTATAATCCCATTATTGAATTTATTTTGAATTTTTTTTACATTTTTTGATTAAAACAGATTGTAATTGATTGTTTGCCTCGGGAAACATGGAGCGAAAACCATCCATTGTGAAGAAAAGATCATTTATAGTCACTCATGCCTAGAAAAGCTTTATTACTCGGTTTAAATGCCTTTATAATCCCATTATCAAATTTATTTTGAATTGTTTTTACATTTTTTGATTAAAACAGATTGTAATTGATTGTTTGCCTCGGGAAACATGGAGCGAAAGCCATCCATTGTCAAGAAAAGATCATTCATAGCCACTCATGCCTAGAAAAGCCTTATTACTCGGTTTAAATGCCTTTATAATCCCATTATTGAATTTATTTTGAAATGTTTTTACATATTTTGATTAAAACAGATTGTAATTGATTGTCTGCCTTGGGAAACATGGAGCGAAAACCATCCATTGTGAAGAAAAGATCATTTATAGTCACTCATGCCTAGGAAAGCCTTATTACTCGGTTTAAATGCCTTTATAATCCCATTATTGAATTTATTTTGAATTTTTTTTACATTTTTTGATTAAAACAGATTGTAATTGATTGTTTACCTCGGGAAACATGGAGCGAAAGCCATCCATAGTGAAGAAAAGTTCATTTATAGTCACTTATGCCTAGCAAAGCCTTATTACTCGGTTTAAATGCCTTTATAATCCCATTATTGAATTTATTTTGAATTTTTTTTACATTTTTTGATTAAAACAGATTGTAATTGATTGTTTGCCTCGGGAAATATGGAGCGAAAGCCATCCATTGTCAAGAAAAGATCATTTATAGTCACTCATGCCTAGAAAAGCCTTATTACTCGATTTAAATGCCTTTATAATCCCATTATCAAATTTATTTTGAATTTTTTTTACATTTTTTGATTAAAACATATTGTAATTGATTGTTTGCCTCGGGAAACTTGGAGCGAAAGCCATCCATTGTCAAGAAAAGATCATTTATAGCCACTCATGCCTAGAAAAGCCTTATTACTCGGTTTAAATGCCTTTATAATCCCATTATTGAATTTATTTTGAATTGTTTTTACATTTTTTGATTAAAACAGATTGTAATTGATTGTTTACCTCGGGAAACATGGAGCGAAAGCCATCCATAGTGAAGAAAAGTTCATTTATAGTCACTTATGCCTAGCAAAGCCTTATTACTCGGTTTAAATGCCTTTATAATCCCATTATTGAATTTATTTTGAATTTTTTTTACATTTTTTGATTAAAACAGATTGTAATTGATTGTTTGCCTCGGGAAATATGGAGCGAAAGCCATCCATTGTCAAGAAAAGATCATTTATAGTCACTCATGCCTAGAAAAGCCTTATTACTCGATTTAAATGCCTTTATAATCCCATTATCAAATTTATTTTGAATTTTTTTTACATTTTTTGATTAAAACATATTGTAATTGATTGTTTGCCTCGGGAAACTTGGAGCGAAAGCCATCCATTGTCAAGAAAAGATCATTTATAGCCACTCATGCCTAGAAAAGCCTTATTACTCGGTTTAAATGCCTTTATAATCCCATTATTGAATTTATTTTGAATTGTTTTTACATTTTTTGATTAAAACAGATTGTAATTGATTGTTTGCCTCGGGAAACATGGAGCGAAAGCCATCCATTGTCAAGAAAAGATCATTTATAGCCACTCATGCCTAGAAAAGCCTTATTACTCGGTTTAAATGCCTTTATAATCCCATTATTGAATTTATTTTGAATTGTTTTTACATTTTTTGATTAAAACAGATTGTAATTGATTGTTTGCCTCGGGAAACATGGAGCGAAAGCCATCCATTGTCAAGAAAAGATCATTTATAGTCACTCATGCCTAGAAAAGCCTTATTACCCGGTTTAAATGCCTTTATAATCCCATTATTGAATATATTTTGAATTGTTTTTACATTTTCTGATTAAAACAGATTGTAATTGATTTTTTGCCTCGGGAAACATGGAGCGAAAGCCATCCATTGTCAAGAAAAGATCATTTATAGTCACTCATGCCTAGAAAAGCCTTATTACTCGATTTAAATGCCTTTATAATCCCATTATCAAATTTATTTTGAATTTTTTTTACATTTTTTGATTAAAACATATTGTAATTGATTGTTTGCCTCGGGAAACTTGGAGCGAAAGCCATCCATTGTCAAGAAAAGATCATTTATAGCCACTCATGCCTAGAAAAGCCTTATTACTCGGTTTAAATGCCTTTATAATCCCATTATTGAATTTATTTTGAATTGTTTTTACATTTTTTGATTAAAACAGATTGTAATTGATTTTTTGCCTCGGGAAACATGGAGCGAAAACCATCCATTGTCAAGAAAAGATCATTTATAGTCGCTCATGCCTAGAAAAGCCTTATTACTCGGTTTAAATGCCTTTATAATCCCATTATTGAATTTATTTTGAATTTTTTTTACATTTTTTTATTAAAACAGATTGTAATTGATTGTTTACCTCGGGAAACATGGAGCGAAAGCCATCCATAGTCAAGAAAAGTTCATTTATAGTCACTTATGCCTAGCAAAGCCTTATTACTCGGTTTAAATGCCTTTATAATCCCATTATTGAATTTATTTTGAATTTTTTTTACATTTTTTCATTAAAACAGATTCTAATTGATTGTTTGCCTCGGGAAACGTGGAGTGAAAGCCACCCATTGTCAAGAAAAGATCATTTATAGTCACTCATGCCTAGAAAAGCCTTATTACTCGATTTAAATGCCTTTATAATCCCAATATTGAATTTATTTTGAATTGTTTTTACATTTTTTGATTAAAACAGATTGTAATTGATTGTTTGCCTCGGGAAACATGGAGCGAAAGCCATCCATTGTCAAGAAAAGATCATTTATAGTCACTCATGCCTAGAAAAGCCTTATTACTCGGTTTAAATGCCTTTATAATCCCATTATTGAATTTATTTTGAATTGTTTTTACATTTTTTGATTAAAACAGATTGTAATTGACTGTTTGCCTCGGGAAACATGGAGCGAAAGCCATCCATTGTCAAGAAAAGATCATTTATAGTCACTCATGCCTAGAAAAGCCTTATTACTCGGTTTAAATGCCTTTATAATCCCATTATTGAATTTATTTTGAATTGTTTTTACATTTTTTTATTAAAACAGATTCTAAATGATTGTTTGCCTCGGGAAACGTGGAGTGAAAGCCATCTATTGTCAAGAAAAGATTATTTATAGTCACTCATGCCTAGAAAAGCCTTATTACTCGGTTTAAATGCCTTTATAATCCCATTATCAAATTTATTTTGAATTTCTTTTACATTTTTTGATTAAAACAGATTGTAATTGATTGTTTGCCTCGGGAAACTTGGAGCGGAAGCCATCCATTGTCAAGAAAAGATCATTTATAGTCACTCATGCCTAGAAAAGCCTTATTCGTCGGTTTAAATGCTTTTATAATCCCATTATTGAATTTATTTTGAATTGTTTTTACATTTTCTGATTAAAACAGATTGTAATTGATTGTTTGCCTCGGGAAACATGGAGCGAAAGCCATCCATTGTCAAGAAAAGATCATTTATAGTCACTCATGCCTAGAAAAGCCTTATTACTCGATTTAAATGCCTTTATAATCCCAATATTGAATTTATATTGAATTGTTTTTACATTTTTTGATTAAAACAGATTGTAATTGATTGTTTGCCTCGGGAAACATGGAGCGAAAGCCATCCATTGTCAAGAAAAGATCATTTATAGTCACTCATGCCTAGAAAAGCCTTATTACTCGGTTTAAATGCCTTTATAATCCCATTATTGAATTTATTTTGAATTGTTTTTACATTTTTTTATTAAAACAGATTGTAATTGATTGTTTGCCTCGGGAAACATGGAGCGAAAGCCATCCATTGTCAAGAAAAGATCATTTATAGTCACTCATGCCTAGAAAAGCCTTATTACTCGGTTTAAATGCCTTTATAATCCCATTATTGAATTTATTTTGAATTGTTTTTACATTTTTTGATTAAAACAGATTGTAATTGATTGTTTGCCTCGGGAAACATGGAGCGAAAGCCATCCATTGTCAAGAAAAGATCATTTATAGCCACTCATGCCTAGAAAAGCCTTATTACTCGGTTTAAATGCCTTTATAATCCCATTATCAAATTTATTTTGAATTTTTTTTACATTTTTTGATTAAAACATATTGTAATTGATTGTTTGCCTCGGGAAACTTGGAGCGGAAGCCATCCATTGTCAAGAAAAGATCATTTATAGTCACTCATGCCTAGAAAAGCCTTATTCGTCGGTTTAAATGCTTTTATAATCCCATTATTGAATTTATTTTGAATTGTTTTTACATTTTCTGATTAAAACAGATTGTAATTGATTGTTTGCCTCGGGAAACATGGAGCGAAAGCCATCCATTGTCAAGAAAAGATCATTTATAGTCACTCATGCCTAGAAAAGCCTTATTACTCGATTTAAATGCCTTTATAATCCCAATATTGAATTTATATTGAATTGTTTTTACATTTTTTGATTAAAACAGATTGTAATTGATTGTTTGCCTCGGGAAACATGGAGCGAAAGCCATCCATTGTCAAGAAAAGATCATTTATAGTCACTCATGCCTAGAAAAGCCTTATTACTCGGTTTAAATGCCTTTATAATCCCATTATTGAATTTATTTTGAATTGTTTTTACATTTTTTGATTAAAACAGATTGTAATTGATTGTTTGCCTCGGGAAACATGGAGCGAAAGCCATCCATTGTCAAGAAAAGATCATTTATAGCCACTCATGCCTAGAAAAGCCTTATTACTCGGTTTAAATGCCTTTATAATCCCATTATCAAATTTATTTTGAATTTTTTTTACATTTTTTGATTAAAACATATTGTAATTGATTGTTTGCCTCGGGAAACTTGGAGCGGAAGCCATCCATTGTCAAGAAAAGATCATTTATAGTCACTTATGCCTAGAAAAGCCTTATTCGTCGGTTTAAATGCTTTTATAATCCCATTATTGAATTTATTTTGAATTGTTTTTACATTTTTTGATTAAAACAGATTGTAATTGATTGTTTGCCTCGGGAAACATGGAGCGAAAGCCATCCATTGTCAAGAAAAGATCATTTATAGCCACTCATGCCTAGAAAAGCCTTATTACTCGGTTTTAATGCCTTTATAATCCCATTATTGAATTTGTTTTGAATTGTTTTTACATTTTTTGATTAAAACAGATTCTAATTGATTGTTTGCCTCGGGAAACATGGAGCGAAAACCATCCATTGTCAAGAAAAGATCATTTATAGTCACTCATGCCTAGAAAAGCCTTATTACTCGGTTTAAATACCTTTATAATCCCATTATTGAATTTATTTTCAATTGTTTTTACATTTTTTGATTAAAACAGATTGTAATTGATTGTTTGCCTCAGGAAACATGGAGCGAAAGCCATCCATTGTCAAGAAAAGATCATTTATAGCCACTCATGCCTAGAAAAGCCTTATTACTCGGTTTAAATGCCTTTATAATCCCATTATCAAATTTATTTTGAATTTTTTTTACATTTTTTGATTAAAACATATTGTAATTGATTGTTTTCCTCGGGAAATATGGAGCGAAAGCCATCCATTGTCAAGAAAAGATCATTTATAGTCACTCATGCCTAGAAAAGCCTTATTACTCGGTTTAAATGCCTTTATAATCCCATTATTGAATTTATTTTGAATTGTTTTTACATTTTTTGATTAAAACAGATTGTAATTGATTGTTTGCCTCGGGAAACATGGAGCGAAAGCCATCCATTGTCAAGAAAAGATCATTTATAGCCACTCATGCCTAGAAAAGCCTTATTACTCGGTTTAAATGCCTTTATAATCCCATTATTGAATTTGTTTTGAATTGTTTTTACATTTTTTGATTAAAACAGATTCTAATTGATTGTTTGCCTCGGGAAACATGGAGCGAAAACCATCCATTGTCAAGAAAAGATCATTTATAGTCACTCATGCCTAGAAAAGCCTTATTACTCGGTTTAAATGCCTTTATAATCCCATTATTGAATTTATTTTGAATTTTTTTTACATTTTTTGATTAAAACAGATTGTAATTGATTGTTTACCTCGATAAACATGGAGCAAAAGCCATCCATAGTCAAGAAAAGTTCATTTATCGTCAATTATGCCTAGCAAAGCCTTATTACTCGGTTTAAATGCCTTTATAATCCCATTATTGAATTTATTTTGATTTTTTTTTACATTTTTTGATTAAAACAGATTGTAATTGATTGTTTGCCTCGGGAAATATGGAGCGAAAGCCATCCATTGTCAAGAAAAGATCATTTATAGTCACTCATGCCTAGAAAAGCCTTATTACTCGATTTAAATGCCTTTATAATCCCAATATTGAATTTATTTTGAATTGTTTTTACATTTTTTGATTAAAACAGATTGTAATTGATTGTTTGCCTCGGGAAACATGGAGCGAAAGCCATCCATTGTCAAGAAAAGATCATTTATAGTCACTCATGCCTAGAAAAGCCTTATTACCCGGTTTAAATGCCTTTATAATCCCATTATTGAATATATTTTGAATTGTTTTTACATTTTCTGATTAAAACAGATTGTAATTGATTTTTTGCCTCGGGAAACATGGAGCGAAAGCCATCCATTGTCAAGAAAAGATCATTTATAGTCACTCATGCCTAGAAAAGCCTTATTACTCGATTTAAATGCCTTTATAATCCCATTATCAAATTTATTTTGAATTTTTTTTACATTTTTTGATTAAAACATATTGTAATTGATTGTTTGCCTCGGGAAACTTGGAGCGAAAGCCATCCATTGTCAAGAAAAGATCATTTATAGCCACTCATGCCTAGAAAAGCCTTATTACTCGGTTTAAATGCCTTTATAATCCCATTATTGAATTTATTTTGAATTGTTTTTACATTTTTTGATTAAAACAGATTGTAATTGATTTTTTGCCTCGGGAAACATGGAGCGAAAACCATCCATTGTCAAGAAAAGATCATTTATAGTCGCTCATGCCTAGAAAAGCCTTATTACTCGGTTTAAATGCCTTTATAATCCCATTATTGAATTTATTTTGAATTTTTTTTACATTTTTTTATTAAAACAGATTGTAATTGATTGTTTACCTCGGGAAACATGGAGCGAAAGCCATCCATAGTCAAGAAAAGTTCATTTATAGTCACTTATGCCTAGCAAAGCCTTATTACTCGGTTTAAATGCCTTTATAATCCCATTATTGAATTTATTTTGAATTTTTTTTACATTTTTTCATTAAAACAGATTCTAATTGATTGTTTGCCTCGGGAAACGTGGAGTGAAAGCCACCCATTGTCAAGAAAAGATCATTTATAGTCACTCATGCCTAGAAAAGCCTTATTACTCGATTTAAATGCCTTTATAATCCCAATATTGAATTTATTTTGAATTGTTTTTACATTTTTTGATTAAAACAGATTGTAATTGATTGTTTGCCTCGGGAAACATGGAGCGAAAGCCATCCATTGTCAAGAAAAGATCATTTATAGTCACTCATGCCTAGAAAAGCCTTATTACTCGGTTTAAATGCCTTTATAATCCCATTATTGAATTTATTTTGAATTGCTTTTACATTTTTTGATTAAAACAGATTGTAATTGATTGTTTACCTCGATAAACATGGAGCGAAAGCCATCCATAGTCAAGAAAAGTTCATTTATAGTCAATTATGCCTAGCAAAGCCTTATTACTCGGTTTAAATGCCTTTATAATCCCATTATTGAATTTATTTTGAATTTTTTTTACATTTTTTGATTAAAACAGATTCTAATTGATTGTTTGCCTCGGGAAACGTGGAGTGAAAGCCACCCATTGTCAAGAAAAGATCATTTATAGTCACTCATGCCTAGAAAAGCCTTATTACTCGGTTTAAATGCCTTTATAATCCCATTATCAAATTTATTTTGAATTTTTTTTACATTTTTTGATTAAAACATATTGTAATTGATTGTTTGCCTCGGGAAACTTGGAGCGGAAGCCATCCATTGTCAAGAAAAGATCATTTATAGTCACTCATGCCTAGAAAAGCCTTATTCGTCGGTTTAAATGCTTTTATAATCCCATTATTGAATTTATTTTGAATTGTTTTTACATTTTCTGATTAAAACAGATTGTAATTGATTGTTTGCCTCGGGAAACATGGAGCGAAAGCCATCCATTGTCAAGAAAAGATCATTTATAGTCACTCATGCCTAGAAAAGCCTTATTACTCGATTTAAATGCCTTTATAATCCCAATATTGAATTTATATTGAATTGTTTTTACATTTTTTGATTAAAACAGATTGTAATTGATTGTTTGCCTCGGGAAACATGGAGCGAAAGCCATCCATTGTCAAGAAAAGATCATTTATAGTCACTCATGCCTAGAAAAGCCTTATTACTCGGTTTAAATGCCTTTATAATCCCATTATTGAATTTATTTTGAATTGTTTTTACATTTTTTGATTAAAACAGATTGTAATTGATTGTTTGCCTCGGGAAACATGGAGCGAAAGCCATCCATTGTCAAGAAAAGATCATTTATAGCCACTCATGCCTAGAAAAGCCTTATTACTCGGTTTAAATGCCTTTATAATCCCATTATCAAATTTATTTTGAATTTTTTTTACATTTTTTGATTAAAACATATTGTAATTGATTGTTTGCCTCGGGAAACTTGGAGCGGAAGCCATCCATTGTCAAGAAAAGATCATTTATAGTCACTCATGCCTAGAAAAGCCTTATTCGTCGGTTTAAATGCTTTTATAATCCCATTATTGAATTTATTTTGAATTGTTTTTACATTTTTTAATTAAAACAGATTGTAATTGATTGTTTGCCTCGGGAAACATGGAGCGAAAGCCATCCATTGTCAAGAAAAGATCATTTATAGCCACTCATGCCTAGAAAAGCCTTATTACTCGGTTTTAATGCCTTTATAATCCTATTATTGAATTTGTTTTGAATTGTTTTTACATTTTTTGATTAAAACAGATTCTAATTGATTGTTTGCCTCGGGAAACATGGAGCGAAAACCATCCATTGTCAAGAAAAGATCATTTATAGTCACTCATGCCTAGAAAAGCCTTATTACTCGGTTTAAATACCTTTATAATCCCATTATTGAATTTATTTTGAATTGTTTTTACATTTTTTGATTAAAACAGATTGTAATTGATTGTTTGCCTCAGGAAACATGGAGCGAAAGCCATCCATTGTCAAGAAAAGATCATTTATAGCCACTCATGCCTAGAAAAGCCTTATTACTCGGTTTAAATGCCTTTATAATCCCATTATCAAATTTATTTTGAATTTTTTTTACATTTTTTGATTAAAACATATTGTAATTGATTGTTTTCCTCGGGCAATATGGAGCGAAAGCCATCCATTGTCAAGAAAAGATCATTTATAGTCACTCATGCCTAGAAAAGCCTTTTTACTCGGTTTAAATGCCTTTATAATCCCATTATTGAATTTATTTTGAATTGTTTTTACATTTTTTGATTAAAACAGATTGTAATTGATTGTTTGCCTCGGGAAACATGGAGCGAAAGCCATCCATTGTCAAGAAAAGATCATTTATAGTCACTCATGCCTAGAAAAGCCTTATTACTCGGTTTAAATGCCTTTATAATCCCATTATTGAATTTGTTTTGAATTGTTTTTACATTTTTTGATTAAAACAGATTCTAATTGATTGTTTGCCTCGGGAAACATGGAGCGAAAACCATCCATTGTCAAGAAAAGATCATTTATAGTCACTCATGCCTAGAAAAGCCTTATTACTCGGTTTAAATGCCTTTATAATCCCATTATTGAATTTATTTTGAATTTTTTTTACATTTTTTGATTAAAACAGATTGTAATTGA
The DNA here is from genome assembly GCF_053813885.1 of Theobroma cacao. Taxonomy (NCBI): domain Eukaryota; kingdom Viridiplantae; phylum Streptophyta; class Magnoliopsida; order Malvales; family Malvaceae; genus Theobroma; species Theobroma cacao. Next base: position 24,812,243 of record NC_142645.1, on the reverse strand, counting down.
TTGTTTACCTCGATAAACATGGAGCAAAAGCCATCCATAGTCAAGAAAAGTTCATTTATCGTCAATTATGCCTAGCAAAGCCTTATTACTCGGTTTAAATGCCTTTATAATCCCATTATTGAATTTATTTTGAATTTTTTTTACATTTTTTGATTAAAACAGATTCTAATTGATTGTTTGCCTCGGGAAACGTGGAGTGAAAGCCACCCATTGTCAAGAAAAGATCATTTATAGTCACTCATGCCTAGAAAAGCCTTATTACTCGGTTTAAATGCCTTTATAATCCCATTATCAAATTTATTTTGAATTTTTTTTACATTTTTTGATTAAAACATATTGTAATTGATTGTTTGCCTCAGGAAACTTGGAGCGGAAGCCATCCATTGTCAAGAAAAGATCATTTATAGTCACTCATGCCTAGAAAAGCCTTATTCGTCGGTTTAAATGCTTTTATAATCCCATTATTGAATTTATTTTGAATTGTTTTTACATTTTCTGATTAAAACATATTGTAATTGATTGTTTGCCTCGGGAAACATGGAGCGAAAGCCATCCATTGTCAAGAAAAGATCATTTATAGTCACTCATGCCTAGAAAAGCCTTATTACTCGATTTAAATGCCTTTATAATCCCATTATTGAATTTATTTTGAATTTTTTTTACATTTTTTGATTAAAACAGATTGTAATTGTTTGTTTGCCTCGGGAAACATGGAGCAAAACCCATCCATTGTCAAGAATAGATAATTTATAGTCACTTATGCCTAAAAAAGCCTTATTACTCGGTTTAAATGCCTTTATAATCCCATTTCTGAATTTATTTTGAATTTTTTTTACATTTTTTGATTAAAACAGATTGTAATTGATTGTTTGCCTCGGGAAATATGGAGCGAAAGCCATCCATTGTAAAGAAAAGATCATTTATAGTCACTCATGCCTAGAAAAGCCTTATTACTCGATTTAAATGCCTTTATAATCCCAATATTGAATTTATTTTGAATTGTTTTTACATTTTTTGATTAAAACAGATTGTAATTGACTGTTTGCCTCGGGAAACATGGAGCGAAAGCCATCCATTGTCAAGAAAAGATCATTTATAGTCACTCATGCCTAGAAAAGCCTTATTACTCGGTTTAAATGCCTTTATAATCCCATTATTGAATTTATTTTGAATTGTTTTTACATTTTTTTATTAAAACAGATTCTAAATGATTGTTTGCCTCGGGAAACGTGGAGTGAAAGCCATCTATTGTCAAGAAAAGATTATTTATAGTCACTCATGCCTAGAAAAGCCTTATTACTCGGTTTAAATGCCTTTATAATCCCATTATCAAATTTATTTTGAATTTCTTTTACATTTTTTGATTAAAACAGATTGTAATTGATTGTTTGCCTCGGGAAACTTGGAGCTAAAGCCATCCATTGTCAAGAAAAGATCATTTATAGTCACTCATGCCTAGAAAAGCCTTATTGGTCGGTTTAAATGCTTTTATAATCCCATTATTGAATTTATTTTGAATTGTTTTTACATTTTCTGATTAAAACAGATTGTAATTGATTGTTTGCCTCGGGAAACATGGAGCGAAAGCCATCCATTGTCAAGAAAAGATCATTTATAGTCACTCATGCCTAGAAAAGCCTTATTACTCGGTTTAAATGCCTTTATAATCACATTATTGAATTTATTTTGAATTTTTTTTACATTTTTTGATTAAAACAGATTGTAATTGTTTGTTTGCCTCAGGAAACATGGAGCAAAACCCATCCATTGTCAAGAATAGATCATTTATAGTCACTTATGCCTAAAAAAGCCTTATTACTCGGTTTAAATGCCTTTATAATCCCATTTCTGAATTTATTTTGAATTTTTTTTACATTTTTTGATTAAAACATATTGTAATTGATTGTTTTCCTCGGGAAATATGGAGCGAAAGCCATCCATTGTCAAGAAAAGATCATTTATAGTCACTCATGCCTAGAAAAGCCTTATTACTCGGTTTAAATGCCTTTATAATCCCATTATTGAATTTATTTTGAATTGTTTTTACATTTTTTGATTAAAACAGATTGTAATTGATTGTTTGCCTCGGGAAACATGGAGCGAAAGCCATCCATTGACAAGAAAAGATCATTTATAGCCACTCATGCCTAGAAAAGCCTTATTACTCGGTTTAAATGCCTTTACAATCCCATTATTGAATTTGTTTTGAATTGTTTTTACATTTTTTGATTAAAACAGATTCTAATTGATTGTTTGCCTCGGGAAACATGGAGCGAAAACCATCCATTGTCAAGAAAAGATCATTTATAGTCACTCATGCCTAGAAAAGCCTTATTACTCGGTTTAAATGCCTTTATAATCCCATTATTGAATTTATTTTGAATTTTTTTTACATTTTTTGATTAAAACAGATTGTAATTGATTGTTTACCTCGATAAACATGGAGCGAAAGCCATCCATAGTCAAGAAAAGTTCATTTATAGTCAATTATGCCTAGCAAAGCCTTATTACTCGGTTTAAATGCCTTTATAATCCCATTATTGAATTTATTTTGAATTTTTTTTACATTTTTTGATTAAAACAGATTCTAATTGATTGTTTGCCTCGGGAAACGTGGAGTGAAAGCCACCCATTGTCAAGAAAAGATCATTTATAGTCACTCATGCCTAGAAAAGCCTTATTACTCGGTTTAAATGCCTTTATAATCCCAATATTGAATTTATTTTGAATTGTTTTTACATTTTTTTATTAAAACAGATTCTAATTGATTGTTTGCCTCGGGAAACGTGGAGTGAAAGCCATCTATTGTCAAGAAAAGATTATTTATAGTCACTCATGCCTAGAAAAGCCTTATTACTCGGTTTAAATGCCTTTATAATCCCATTATCAAATTTATTTTGAATTTTTTTTACATTTTTTGATTAAAACAGATTGTAATTGATTGTTTGCCTCGGGAAACTTGGAGCTAAAGCCATCCATTGTCAAGAAAAGATCATTTATAGTCACTCATGCCTAGAAAAGCCTTATTGGTCGGTTTAAATGCTTTTATAATCCCATTATTGAATTTATTTTGAATTGTTTTTACATTTTCTGATTAAAACAGATTGTAATTGATTGTTTGCCTCGGGAAACATGGAGCGAAAGCCATCCATTGTCAAGAAAAGATCATTTATAGTCACTCATGCCTAGAAAAGCCTTATTACTCGGTTTTAATGCCTTTATAATCCTATTATTGAATTTGTTTTGAATTGTTTTTACATTTTTTGATTAAAACAGATTGTAATTGTTTGTTTGCCTCAGGAAACATGGAGCAAAACCCATCCGTTGTCAAGAATAGATCATTTATAGTCACTTATGCCTAAAAAAGCCTTATTACTCGGTTTAAATGCCTTTATAATCCCATTTCTGAATTTATTTTGAATTGTTTTTACATTTTTTGATTAAAACAGATTCTAATTGATTGTTTGCCTCGGGAAACATGGAGCGAAAACCATCCATTGTCAAGAAAAGATCATTTATAGTCACTCATGCCTAGAAAAGCCTTATTACTCGGTTTAAATGCCTTTATAATCCCATTATTGAATTCATTTTGAATTGTTTTTTTATTTTTTGATTAAAACATATTGTAATTGATTGTTTGCCTCGGGAAACATGGAGCGAAAGCCATCCATTGTCAAGAAAAGATCATTTATAGTCACTCATGCCTAGAAAAGCCTTATTACTCGGTTTAAATGCCTTTATAATCCCATTATTGAATTTATTTTGAATTGTTTTTACATTTTTTGATTAACACATATTGTAATTGATTGTTTCCCTCGGGAAACATGGAGCGAAAGCCATCCATTGTCAAGAAAAGATCATTTATAGTCACTCATGCCTAGAAAAGCCTTATTACTTAGTTTAAATGCCTTTATAATCCCATTATTGAATTTATTTTGAATTGTTTTTACATTTTTTGGTTAAAACATATTGTAATTGATTGTTTGCCTCGGGAAATATGGAGCGAAAGCCATCCATTGTCAAGAAAAGATCATTTATAGTCACTCATGCCCAGAAAAGCCTTATTACTCGGTTTAAATGCCTTTATAATCCCATTATTGAATTTATTTTGAATTTTTTTTACATTTTTTGATTAAAACAGATTGTAATTGATTGTTTGCCTCGGGAAACATGGAGCGAAAACCATCCATTGTGAAGAAAAGATCATTTATAGTCACTCATGCCTAGAAAAGCCTTATTACTCGGTTTAAATGCCTTTATAATCCCATTATTGAATTTATTTTGAATTTTTTTTATATTTTTTGATTAAAACAGATTGTAATTGATTGTTTACCTCGGGAAACATGGAGCGAAAGCCATCCATAGTGAATAGATCATTTATGCCTTTAAATGCCTTTATAATCCCATTATTGAATTTATTTTGAATTGTTTTTACCTTTTTTTATTAAAACAGATTCTAATTGATTGTTTGCCTCGGGAAACGTGGAGTGAAAGCCATCCATTGTCAAGAAAAGATCATTTATAGCCACTCATGCCTAGAAAAGCCTTATTACTCGGTTTAAATGCCTTTATAATCCCATTATCAAATTTATTTTGAATTTTTTTTACATTTTTTGATTAAAACATATTGTAATTGATTGTTTGCCTCGGGAAACTTGGAGCGGAAGCCATCCATTGTCAAGAAAAGATCATTTATAGTCACTCATGCCTAGAAAAGCCTTATTCGTCGGTTTAAATGCTTTTATAATCCCATTATTGAATTTATTTTGAATTGTTTTTACATTTTTTGATTAAAACATATTGTAATTGATTGTTTGCCTCGGGAAACATGGAGCGAAAGCCATCCATTGTCAAGAAAAGATCATTTATAGCCACTCATGCCTAGAAAAGCCTTATTACTCGGTTTTAATGCCTTTATAATCCTATTATTGAATTTGTTTTGAATTGTTTTTACATTTTTTGATTAAAACAGATTCTAATTGATTGTTTGCCTCGGGAAACATGGAGCGAAAACCATCAATTGTCAAGAAAAGATCATTTATAGTCACTCATGCCTAGAAAAGCCTTATTACTCGGTTTAAATACCTTTATAATCCCATTATTGAATTTATTTTGAATTGTTTTTACATTTTTTGATTAAAACAGATTGTAATTGATTGTTTGCCTCAGGAAACATGGAGCGAAAGCCATCCATTGTCAAGAAAAGATCATTTATAGCCACTCATGCCTAGAAAAGCCTTATTACTCGGTTTAAATGCCTTTATAATCCCATTATCAAATTTATTTTGAATTTTTTTTACATTTTTTGATTAAAACATATTGTAATTGATTGTTTTCCTCGGGCAATATGGAGCGAAAGCCATCCATTGTCAAGAAAAGATCATTTATAGTCACTCATGCCTAGAAAAGCCTTATTACTCGGTTTAAATGCCTTTATAATCCCATTATTGAATTTATTTTGAATTGTTTTTACATTTTTTGATTAAAACAGATTGTAATTTATTGTTTGCCTCGGGAAACATGGAGCGAAAGCCATCCATTGTCAAGAAAAGATCATTTATAGTCACTCATGCCTAGAAAAGCCTTATTACTCGGTTTAAATGCCTTTATAATCCCATTATTGAATTTGTTTTGAATTGTTTTTACATTTTTTGATTAAAACAGATTCTAATTGATTGTTTGCCTCGGGAAACATGGAGCGAAAACCATCCATTGTCAAGAAAAGATAATTTATAGTCACTCATGCCTAGAAAAGCCTTATTACTCGGTTTAAATGCCTTTATAATCCCATTATTGAATTTATTTTGAATTTTTTTTACATTTTTTGATTAAAACAGATTGTAATTGATTGTTTACCTCGATAAACATGGAGCAAAAGCCATCCATAGTCAAGAAAAGTTCATTTATCGTCAATTATGCCTAGCAAAGCCTTATTACTCGGTTTAAATGCCTTTATAATCCCATTATTGAATTTATTTTGAATTTTTTTTACATTTTTTGATTAAAACAGATTCTAATTGATTGTTTGCCTCGGGAAACGTGGAGTGAAAGCCACCCATTGTCAAGAAAAGATCATTTATAGTCACTCATGCCTAGAAAAGCCTTATTACTCGGTTTAAATGCCTTTATAATCCCATTATCAAATTTATTTTGAATTTTTTTTACATTTTTTGATTAAAACATATTGTAATTGATTGTTTGCCTCAGGAAACTTGGAGCGGAAGCCATCCATTGTCAAGAAAAGATCATTTATAGTCACTCATGCCTAGAAAAGCCTTATTCGTCGGTTTAAATGCTTTTATAATCCCATTATTGAATTTATTTTGAATTGTTTTTACATTTTCTGATTAAAACATATTGTAATTGATTGTTTGCCTCGGGAAACATGGAGCGAAAGCCATCCATTGTCAAGAAAAGATCATTTATAGTCACTCATGCCTAGAAAAGCCTTATTACTCGATTTAAATGCCTTTATAATCCCATTATTGAATTTATTTTGAATTTTTTTTACATTTTTTGATTAAAACAGATTGTAATTGTTTGTTTGCCTCGGGAAACATGGAGCAAAACCCATCCATTGTCAAGAATAGATCATTTATAGTCACTTATGCCTAAAAAAGCCTTATTACTCGATTTAAATGCCTTTATAATCCCATTTCTGAATTTATTTTGAATTTTTTTTACATTTTTTGATTAAAACAGATTGTAATTGATTGTTTGCCTCGGGAAATATGGAGCGAAAGCCATCCATTGTAAAGAAAAGATCATTTATAGTCACTCATGCCTAGAAAAGCCATATTACTCGATTTAAATGCCTTTATAATCCCAATATTGAATTTATTTTGAATTGTTTTTACATTTTTTGATTAAAACAGATTGTAATTGACTGTTTGCCTCGGGAAACATGGAGCGAAATCCATCCATTGTCAAGAAAAGATCATTTATAGTCACTCATGCCTAGAAAAGCCTTATTACTCGGTTTAAATGCCTTTATAATCCCATTATTGAATTTATTTTGAATTGTTTTTACATTTTTTTATTAAAACAGATTCTAAATGATTGTTTGCCTCGGGAAACGTGGAGTGAAAGCCATCTATTGTCAAGAAAAGATTATTTATAGTCACTCATGCCTAGAAAAGCCTTATTACTCGGTTTAAATGCCTTTATAATCCCATTATCAAATTTATTTTGAATTTCTTTTACATTTTTTGATTAAAACAGATTGTAATTGATTGTTTGCCTCGGGAAACTTGGAGCTAAAGCCATCCATTGTCAAGAAAAGATCATTTATAGTCACTCATGCCTAGAAAAGCCTTATTGGTCGGTTTAAATGCTTTTATAATCCCATTATTGAATTTATTTTGAATTGTTTTTACATTTTCTGATTAAAACAGATTGTAATTGATTGTTTGCCTCGGGAAACATGGAGCGAAAGCCATCCATTGTCAAGAAAAGATCATTTATAGTCACTCATGCCTAGAAAAGCCTTATTACTCGGTTTAAATGCCTTTATAATCACATTATTGAATTTATTTTGAATTTTTTTTACATTTTTTGATTAAAACAGATTGTAATTGTTTGTTTGCCTCAGGAAACATGGAGCAAAACCCATCCATTGTCAAGAATAGATCATTTATAGTCACTTATGCCTAAAAAAGCCTTATTACTCGGTTTAAATGCCTTTATAATCCCATTTCTGAATTTATTTTGAATTTTTTTTACATTTTTTGATTAAAACATATTGTAATTGATTGTTTTCCTCGGGAAATATGGAGCGAAAGCCATCCATTGTCAAGAAAAGATCATTTATAGTCACTCATGCCTAGAAAAGCCTTATTACTCGGTTTAAATGCCTTTATAATCCCATTATTGAATTTATTTTGAATTGTTTTTACATTTTTTGATTAAAACAGATTGTAATTGATTGTTTGCCTCGGGAAACATGGAGCGAAAGCCATCCATTGACAAGAAAAGATCATTTATAGCCACTCATGCCTAGAAAAGCCTTATTACTCGGTTTAAATGCCTTTACAATCCCATTATTGAATTTGTTTTGAATTGTTTTTACATTTTTTGATTAAAACAGATTCTAATTGATTGTTTGCCTCGGGAAACATGGAGCGAAAACCATCCATTGTCAAGAAAAGATCATTTATAGTCACTCATGCCTAGAAAAGCCTTATTACTCGGTTTAAATGCCTTTATAATCCCATTATTGAATTTATTTTGAATTTTTTTTACATTTTTTGATTAAAACAGATTGTAATTGATTGTTTACCTCGATAAACATGGAGCGAAAGCCATCCATAGTCAAGAAAAGTTCATTTATAGTCAATTATGCCTAGCAAAGCCTTATTACTCGGTTTAAATGCCTTTATAATCCCATTATTGAATTTATTTTGAATTTTTTTTACATTTTTTGATTAAAACAGATTCTAATTGATTGTTTGCCTCGGGAAACGTGGAGTGAAAGCCACCCATTGTCAAGAAAAGATCATTTATAGTCACTCATGCCTAGAAAAGCCTTATTACTCGGTTTAAATGCCTTTATAATCCCAATATTGAATTTATTTTGAATTGTTTTTACATTTTTTTATTAAAACAGATTCTAATTGATTGTTTGCCTCGGGAAACGTGGAGTGAAAGCCATCTATTGTCAAGAAAAGATTATTTATAGTCACTCATGCCTAGAAAAGCCTTATTACTCGGTTTAAATGCCTTTATAATCCCATTATCAAATTTATTTTGAATTGTTTTTACATTTTTTGATTAAAACAGATTGTAATTGATTGTTTGCCTCGGGAAACTTGGAGCTAAAGCCATCCATTGTCAAGAAAAGATCATTTATGGTCACTCATGCCTAGAAAAGCCTTATTGGTCGGTTTAAATGCTTTTATAATCCCATTATTGAATTTATTTTGAATTGTTTTTACATTTTCTGATTAAAACAGATTGTAATTGATTGTTTGCCTCGGGAAACATGGAGCGAAAGCCATCCATTGTCAAGAAAAGATCATTTATAGTCACTCATGCCTAGAAAAGCCTTATTACTCGGTTTAAATGCCTTTATAATCACATTATTGAATTTATTTTGAATTTTTTTTACATTTTTTGATTAAAACAGATTGTAATTGTTTGTTTGCCTCAGGAAACATGGAGCAAAACCCATCCGTTGTCAAGAATAGATCATTTATAGTCACTTATGCCTAAAAAAGCCTTATTACTCGGTTTAAATGCCTTTATAATCCCATTTCTGAATTTATTTTGAATTGTTTTTACATTTTTTGATTAAAACAGATTCTAATTGATTGTTTGCCTCGGGAAACATGGAGCGAAAACCATCCATTGTCAAGAAAAGATCATTTATAGTCACTCATGCCTAGAAAAGCCTTATTACTCGGTTTAAATGCCTTTATAATCCCATTATTGAATTTATTTTGAATTGTTTTTTTATTTTTTGATTAAAACATATTGTAATTGATTGTTTGCCTCGGGAAACATGGAGCGAAAGCCATCCATTGTCAAGAAAAGATCATTTATAGTCACTCATGCCTAGAAAAGCCTTATTACTCGGTTTAAATGCCTTTATAATCCCATTATTGAATTTATTTTGAATTGTTTTTACATTTTTTGATTAACACATATTGTAATTGATTGTTTCCCTCGGGAAACATGGAGCGAAAGCCATCCATTGTCAAGAAAAGATCATTTATAGTCACTCATGCCTAGAAAAGCCTTATTACTTAGTTTAAATGCCTTTATAATCCCATTATTAAATTTATTTTGAATTGTTTTTACATTTTTTGGTTAAAACATATTGTAATTGATTGTTTGCCTCGGGAAATATGGAGCGAAAACCATCCATTGTCAAGAAAAGATCATTTATAGTCACTCATGCCCAGAAAAGCCTTATTACTCGGTTTAAATGCCTTTATAATCCCATTATTGAATTTATTTTGAATTTTTTTTACATTTTTTGATTAAAACAGATTGTAATTGATTGTTTGCCTCGGGAAACATGGAGCGAAAACCATCCATTGTGAAGAAAAGATCATTTATAGTCACTCATGCCTAGAAAAGCCTTATTACTCGGTTTAAATGCCTTTATAATCCCATTATTGAATTCATTTTGAATTTTTTTTATATTTTTTGATTAAAACAGATTGTAATTGATTGTTTACCTCGGGAAACATGGAGCGAAAGCCATCCATAGTGAATAGATCATTTATGCCTTTAAATGCCTTTATAATCCCATTATTGAATTTATTTTGAATTCTTTTTACCTTTTTTTATTAAAACAGATTCTAATTGATTGTTTGCCTCGGGAAACGTGGAGTGAAAGCCATCCATTGTCAAGAAAAGATCAATTATAGTCACTCATGCCTAGAAAAGCTTTATTACTCGGTTTAAATGCCTTTATAATCCCATTATCAAATTTATTTTGAATTGTTTTTACATTTTTTGATTAAAACAGATTGTAATTGATTGTTTGCCTCGGGAAACATGGAGCGAAAGCCATCCATTGTCAAGAAAAGATCATTTATAGCCACTCATGCCTAGAAAAGCCTTATTACTCGGTTTAAATGCCTTTATAATCCCATTATTGAATTTATTTTGAATTGTTTTTACATATTTTGATTAAAACAGATTGTAATTGATTGTCTGCCTCGGGAAACATGGAGCGAAAACCATCCATTGTGAAGAAAAGATCATTTATAGTCACTCATGCCTAGAAAAGCCTTATTACTCGGTTTAAATGCCTTTATAATCCCATTATTGAATTTATTTTGAATTTTTTTTACATTTTTTGATTAAAACAGATTGTAATTGATTGTTTACCTCGGGAAACATGGAGCGAAAGCCATCCATAGTGAAGAAAAGTTCATTTATAGTCACTTATGCCTAGCAAAGCCTTATTACTCGGTTTAAATGCCTTTATAATCCCATTATTGAATTTATTTTGAATTTTTTTTACATTTTTTGATTAAAACAGATTGTAATTGATTGTTTGCCTCGGGAAATATGGAGCGAAAGCCATCCATTGTCAAGAAAAGATCATTTATAGTCACTCATGCCTAGAAAAGCCTTATTACTCGATTTAAATGCCTTTATAATCCCAATATTGAATTTATTTTGAATTGTTTTTACATTTTTTGATTAAAACAGATTGTAATTGATTGTTTGCCTCGGGAAACATGGAGCGAAAGCCATCCATTGTCAAGAAAAGATCATTTATAGTCACTCACGCCTAGAAAAGCCTTATTACCCGGTTTAAATGCCTTTATAATCCCATTATTGAATTTATTTTGAATTGTTTTTACATTTTCTGAATAAAACAGATTGTAATTGATTTTTTGCCTCGGGAAACATGGAGCGAAAACCATCCATTGTCAAGAAAAGATCATTTATAGTCACTCATTCCTAGAAAAGCCTTATTACTCGATTTAAATGCCTTTATAATCCCATTATCAAATTTATTTTGAATTTTTTTTACATTTTTTGATTAAAACATATTGTAATTGATTGTTTGCCTCGGGAAACTTGGAGCGAAAGCCATCCATTGTCAAGAAAAGATCATTTATAGCCACTCATGCCTAGAAAAGCCTTATTACTCGGTTTAAATGCCTTTATAATCCCATTATTGAATTTATTTTGAATTGTTTTTACATTTTTTGATTAAAACAGATTGTAATTGATTGTTTGCCTCGGGAAACATGGAGCGAAAGCCATCCATTGTCAAGAAAAGATCATTTATAGCCACTCATGCCTAGAAAAGCCTTATTACTCGGTTTAAATGCCTTTATAATCCCATTATTGAATTTATTTTGAATTGTTTTTACATATTTTGATTAAAACAGATTGTAATTGATTGTTTGCCTCGGGAAACATGGAGCGAAAACCATCCATTGTCAAGAAAAGATCATTTATAGTCACTCATGCCTAGAAAAGCCTTATTACTCGGTTTAAATGCCTTTATAATCCCATTATTGAATTTATTATGAATTTTTTTTACATTTTTTGATTAAAACAGATTGTAATTGATTGTTTACCTCGGGAAACATGGAGCGAAAGCCATCCATAGTGAATAGATCATTTATGCCTTTAAATGCCTTTATAATCCCATTATTGAATTTATTTTGAATTGTTTTTACATTTTTTTATTAAAACAGATTCTAATTGATTGTTTGCCTCGGGAAACGTGGAGTGAAAGCCATCCATTGTCAAGAAAAGATCATTTATAGTCACTCATGCCTAGAAAAGCTTTATTACTCGGTTTAAATGCCTTTATAATCCCATTATCAAATTTATTTTGAATTGTTTTTACATTTTTTGATTAAAACAGATTGTAATTGATTGTTTGCCTCGGGAAACATGGAGCGAAAGCCATCCATTGTCAAGAAAAGATCATTTATAGCCACTCATGCCTAGAAAAGCCTTATTACTCGGTTTAAATGCCTTTATAATCCCATTATTGAATTTATTTTGAATTGTTTTTACATATTTTGATTAAAACAGATTGTAATTGATTGTCTGCCTCGGGAAACATGGAGCGAAAACCATCCATTGTGAAGAAAAGATCATTTATAGTCACTCATGCCTAGAAAAGCCTTATTACTCGGTTTAAATGCCTTTGTAATCCCATTATTGAATTTATTTTGAATTTTTTTTACATTTTTTGATTAAAACAGATTGTAATTGATTGTTTACCTCGGGAAACATGGAGCGAAAGCCATCCATAGTGAAGAAAAGTTCATTTATAGTCACTTATGCCTAGCAAAGCCTTATTACTCGGTTTAAATGCCTTTATAATCCCATTATTGAATTTATTTTGAATTTTTTTTACATTTTTTGATTAAAACAGATTGTAATTGATTGTTTGCCTCGGGAAACATGGAGCGAAAGCCATCCATTGTCAAGAAAAGATCATTTATAGTCACTCATGCCTAGAAAAGCTTTATTACTCGGTTTAAATGCCTTTATAATCCCATTATCAAATTTATTTTGAATTGTTTTTACATTTTTTGATTAAAACAGATTGTAATTGATTGTTTGCCTCGGGAAACATGGAGCGAAAGCCATCCATTGTCAAGAAAAGATCATTTATAGTCACTCATGCCTAGAAAAGCCTTATTACCCGGTTTAAATGCCTTTATAATCCCATTATTGAATTTATTTTGAATTGTTTTTACATTTTCTGATTAAAACAGATTGTAATTGATTTTTTGCCTCGGGAAACATGGAGCGAAAGCCATCCATTGTCAAGAAAAGATCATTTATAGTCACTCATGCCTAGAAAAGCCTTATTACTCGATTTAAATGCCTTTATAATCCCATTATCAAATTTATTTTGAATTTTTTTTACATTTTTTGATTAAAACATATTGTAATTGATTGTTTGCCTCGGGAAACTTGGAGCGAAAGCCATCCATTGTCAAGAAAAGATCATTTATAGCCACTCATGCCTAGAAAAGCCTTATTACTCGGTTTAAATGCCTTTATAATCCCATTATTGAATTTATTTTGAATTGTTTTTACATTTTTTGATTAAAACAGATTGTAATTGATTTTTTGCCTCGGGAAACATGGAGCGAAAACCATCCATTGTCAAGAAAAGATCATTTATAGTCGCTCATGCCTAGAAAAGCCTTATTACTCGGTTTAAATGCCTTTATAATCCCATTATTGAATTTATTTTGAATTTTTTTTACATTTTTTTATTAAAACAGATTGTAATTGATTGTTTACCTCGGGAAACATGGAGCGAAAGCCATCCATAGTCAAGAAAAGTTCATTTATAGTCACTTATGCCTAGCAAAGCCTTATTACTCGGTTTAAATGCCTTTATAATCCCATTATTGAATTTATTTTGAATTTTTTTTACATTTTTTCATTAAAACAGATTCTAATTGATTGTTGGCCTCGGGAAACGTGGAGTGAAAGCCACCCATTGTCAAGAAAAGATCATTTATAGTCACTCATGCCTAGAAAAGCCTTATTACTCGATTTAAATGCCTTTATAATCCCAATATTGAATTTATTTTGAATTGTTTTTACATTTTTTGATTAAAACAGATTGTAATTGATTGTTTGCCTCGGGAAACATGGAGCGAAAGCCATCCATTGTCAAGAAAAGATCATTTATAGTCACTCATGCCTAGAAAAGCCTTATTACTCGGTTTAAATGCCTTTATAATCCCATTATTGAATTTATTTTGAATTGTTTTTACATTTTTTGATTAAAACATATTGTAATTGATTGTTTACCTCGATAAACATGGAGCGAAAGCCATCCATAGTCAAGAAAAGTTCATTTATAGTCAATTATGCCTAGCAAAGCCTTATTACTCGGTTTAAATGCCTTTATAATCCCATTATTGAATTTGTTTTGAATTGTTTTTACATTTTTTGATTAAAACAGATTCTAATTGATTGTTTGCCTCGGGAAACATGGAGCGAAAACCATCCATTGTCAAGAAAAGATCATTTATAGCCACTCATGCCTAGAAAAGCCTTATTACTCGGTTTAAATGCCTTTATAATCCCATTATTGAATTTGTTTTGAATTGTTTTTACATTTTTTGATTAAAACATATTGTAATTGATTGTTTTCCTCGGGAAATATGGAGCGAAAGCCATCCATTGTCAAGAAAAGATCATTTATAGTCACTCATGCCTAGAAAAGCCTTATTACTCGGTTTAAATGCCTTTATAATCCCATTATTGAATTTATTTTGAATTGTTTTTACATTTTTTGATTAAAACAGATTGTAATTGATTGTTTGCCTCGGGAAACATGGAGCGAAAGCCATCCATTGTCAAGAAAAGATCATTTATAGCCACTCATGCCTAGAAAAGCCTTATTACTCGGTTTAAATGCCTTTATAATCCCATTATTGAATTTGTTTTGAATTGTTTTTACATTTTTTGATTAAAACAGATTCTAATTGATTGTTTGCCTCGGGAAACATGGAGCGAAAGCCATCCATTGTCAAGAAAAGATCATTTATAGCCACTCATGCCTAGAAAAGCCTTATTACTCGGTTTAAATGCCTTTATAATCCCATTATTGAATTTGTTTTGAATTGTTTTTACATTTTTTGATTAAAACAGATTCTAATTGATTGTTTGCCTCGGGAAACATGGAGCGAAAGCCATCCATTGTCAAGAAAAGATCATTTATAGCCACTCATGCCTAGAAAAGCCTTATTACCCGGTTTAAATGCCTTTATAATCCCATTATCAAATTTATTTTGAATTTTTTTTACATTTTTTGATTAAAACATATTGTAATTGATTGTTTTCCTCGGGAAATATGGAGCGAAAGCCATCCATTGTCAAGAAAAGATCATTTATAGTCACTCATGCCTAGAAAAGCCTTATTACTCGGTTTAAATGCCTTTATAATCCCATTATTGAATTTATTTTGAATTGTTTTTACATTTTTTGATTAAAACAGATTGTAATTGATTGTTTGCCTCGGGAAACATGGAGCGAAAGCCATCCATTGTCAAGAAAAGATCATTTATAGCCACTCATGCCTAGAAAAGCCTTATTACTCGATTTAAATGCCTTTATAATCCCATTATTGAATTTGTTTTGAATTGTTTTTACATTTTTTGATTAAAACAGATTCTAATTGATTGTTTGCCTCGGGAAACATGGAGCGAAAACCATCCATTGTCAAGAAAAGATCATTTATAGTCACTCATGCCTAGAAAAGCCTTATTACTCGGTTTAAATGCCTTTATAATCCCATTATTGAATTTATTTTGATTTTTTTTTACATTTTTTGATTAAAACAGATTGTAATTGATTGTTTACCTCGATAAACATGGAGCGAAAGCCATCCATAGTCAAGAAAAGTTCATTTATCGTCAATTATGCCTAGCAAAGCCTTAGTACTCGGTTTAAATGCCTTTATAATCGCATTATTGAATTTATTTTGAATTTTTTTTACATTTTTTGATTAAAACAGATTCTAATTGATTGTTTGCCTCGGGAAACGTGGAGTGAAAGCCACCCATTGTCAAGAAAAGATCTATTATAGTCACTCATGCCTAGAAAAGCCTTATTACTCGGTTTAAATGCCTTTATAATCCCATTATCAAATTTATTTTGAATTTTTTTTACATTTTTTGATTAAAACATATTGTAATTGATTGTTTGCCTCAGGAAACTCGGAGCGGAAGCCATCCATTGTCAAGAAAAGATCATTTATAGTCACTCATGCCTAGAAAAGCCTTATTCGTCGGTTTAAATGCTTTTATAATCCCATTATTGAATTTATTTTGAATTGTTTTTACATTTTCTGATTAAAACAGATTGTAATTGATTGTTTGCCTCGGGAAACATGGAGCGAAAGCCATCCATTGTCAAGAAAAGATCATTTATAGTCACTCATGCCTAGAAAAGCCTTATTACTCGATTTAAATGCCTTTATAATCCCATTATTGAATTTATTTTGAATTTTTTTTACATTTTTTGATTAAAACAGATTGTAATTGTTTGTTTGCCTCGGGAAACATGGAGCAAAACCCATCCATTGTCAAGAATAGATCATTTATAGTCACTTATGCCTAAAAAAGCCTTATTACTCGGTTTAAATGCCTTTATAATCCCATTTCTGAATTTATTTTGAATTTTTTTTACATTTTTTGATTAAAACAGATTGTAATTGATTGTTTGCCTCGGGAAATATGGAGCGAAAGCCATCCATTGTCAAGAAAAGATCATTTATAGTCACTCATGCCTAGAAAAGCCTTATTACTCGATTTAAATGCCTTTATAATCCCAATATTGAATTTATTTTGAATTGTTTTTACATTTTTTGATTAAAACATATTGTAATTGATTGTTTGCCTCGGGAAACATGGAGCGAAAGCCATCCATTGTCAAGAAAAGATCATTTATAGTCACTCATGCCTAGAAAAGCCTTATTACTCGGTTTAAATGCCTTTATAATCCCATTATTGAATTTATTTTGAATTGTTTTTACATTTTTTGATTAAAACAGATTGTAATTGATTGTTTGCCTCGGGAAACATGGAGCGAAAGCCATCCATTGTCAAGAAAAGATCATTTATAGCCACTCATGCCTAGAAAAGCCTTATTACTCGGTTTAAATGCCTTTATAATCCCATTATTGAATTTGTTTTGAATTGTTTTTACATTTTTTGATTAAAACAGATTCTAATTGATTGTTTGCCTCGGGAAACATGGAGCGAAAGCCATCCATTGTCAAGAAAAGATCATTTATAGCCACTCATGCCTAGAAAAGCCTTATTACTCGGTTTAAATGCCTTTATAATCCCATTATTGAATTTGTTTTGAATTGTTTTTACATTTTTTGATTAAAACAGATTCTAATTGATTGTTTGCCTCGGGAAACATGGAGCGAAAGCCATCCATTGTCAAGAAAAGATCATTTATAGCCACTCATGCCTAGAAAAGCCTTATTACCCGGTTTAAATGCCTTTATAATCCCATTATCAAATTTATTTTGAATTTTTTTTACATTTTTTGATTAAAACATATTGTAATTGATTGTTTTCCTCGGGAAATATGGAGCGAAAGCCATCCATTGTCAAGAAAAGATCATTTATAGTCACTCATGCCTAGAAAAGCCTTATTACTCGGTTTAAATGCCTTTATAATCCCATTATTGAATTTATTTTGAATTGTTTTTACATTTTTTGATTAAAACAGATTGTAATTGATTGTTTGCCTCGGGAAACATGGAGCGAAAGCCATCCATTGTCAAGAAAAGATCATTTATAGCCACTCATGCCTAGAAAAGCCTTATTACTCGATTTAAATGCCTTTATAATCCCATTATTGAATTTGTTTTGAATTGTTTTTACATTTTTTGATTAAAACAGATTCTAATTGATTGTTTGCCTCGGGAAACATGGAGCGAAAACCATCCATTGTCAAGAAAAGATCATTTATAGTCACTCATGCCTAGAAAAGCCTTATTACTCGGTTTAAATGCCTTTATAATCCCATTATTGAATTTATTTTGATTTTTTTTTACATTTTTTGATTAAAACAGATTGTAATTGATTGTTTACCTCGATAAACATGGAGCGAAAGCCATCCATAGTCAAGAAAAGTTCATTTATCGTCAATTATGCCTAGCAAAGCCTTATTACTCGGTTTAAATGCCTTTATAATCCCATTATTGAATTTATTTTGAATTTTTTTTACATTTTTTGATTAAAACAGATTCTAATTGATTGTTTGCCTCGGGAAACGTGGAGTGAAAGCCACCCATTGTCAAGAAAAGATCATTTATAGTCACTCATGCCTAGAAAAGCCTTATTACTCGGTTTAAATGCCTTTATAATCCCATTATCAAATTTATTTTGAATTTTTTTTACATTTTTTGATTAAAACATATTGTAATTGATTGTTTGCCTCAGGAAACTCGGAGCGGAAGCCATCCATTGTCAAGAAAAGATCATTTATAGTCACTCATGCCTAGAAAAGCCTTATTCGTCGGTTTAAATGCTTTTATAATCCCATTATTGAATTTATTTTGAATTGTTTTTACATTTTCTGATTAAAACAGATTGTAATTGATTGTTTGCCTCGGGAAACATGGAGCGAAAGCCATCCATTGTCAAGAAAAGATCATTTATAGTCACTCATGCCTAGAAAAGCCTTATTACTCGATTTAAATGCCTTTATAATCCCATTATTGAATTTATTTTGAATTTTTTTTACATTTTTTGATTAAAACAGATTGTAATTGTTTGTTTGCCTCGGGAAACATGGAGCAAAACCCATCCATTGTCAAGAATAGATCATTTATAGTCACTTATGCCTAAAAAAGCCTTATTACTCGGTTTAAATGCCTTTATAATCCCATTTCTGAATTTATTTTGAATTTTTTTTACATTTTTTGATTAAAACAGATTGTAATTGATTGTTTGCCTCGGGAAATATGGAGCGAAAGCCATCCATTGTCAAGAAAAGATCATTTATAGTCACTCATGCCTAGAAAAGCCTTATTACTCGATTTAAATGCCTTTATAATCCCAATATTGAATTTATTTTGAATTGTTTTTACATTTTTTGATTAAAACATATTGTAATTGATTGTTTGCCTCGGGAAACATGGAGCGAAAGCCATCCATTGTCAAGAAAAGATCATTTATAGTCACTCATGCCTAGAAAAGCCTTATTACTCGGTTTAAATGCCTTTATAATCCCATTATTGAATTTATTTTGAATTGTTTTTACATTTTTTTATTAAAACAGATTCTAATTGATTGTTTGCCTCGGGAAACGTGGAGTGAAAGCCATCTATTGTCAAGAAAAGATTATTTATAGTCACTCATGCCTAGAAAAGCCTTATTACTCGGTTTAAATGCCTTTATAATCCCATTATCAAATTTATTTTGAATTTTTTTTACATTTTTTGATTAAAACAGATTGTAATTGATTGTTTGCCTCGGGAAACTTGGAGCTAAAGCCATCCATTGTCAAGAAAAGATCATTTATAGTCACTCATGCCTAGAAAAGCCTTATTGGTCGGTTTAAATGCTTTTATAATCCCATTATTGAATTTATTTTGAATTGTTTTTACATTTTCTGATTAAAACAGATTGTAATTGATTGTTTGCCTTGGGAAACATGGAGCGAAAGCCATCCATTGTCAAGAAAAGATCATTTATAGTCACTCATGCCTAGAAAAGCCTTATTACTCGGTTTAAATGCCTTTATAATCACATTATTGAATTTATTTTGAATTTTTTTTACATTTTTTGATTAAAACAGATTGTAATTGTTTGTTTGCCTCAGGAAACATGGAGCAAAACCCATCCATTGTCAAGAATAGATCATTTATAGTCACTTATGCCTAAAAAAGCCTTATTACTCGGTTTAAATGCCTTTATAATCCCATTTCTGAATTTATTTTGAATTTTTTTTACATTTTTTGATTAAAACATATTGTAATTGATTGTTTTCCTCGGGAAATATGGAGCGAAAGCCATCCATTGTCAAGAAAAGATCATTTATAGTCACTCATGCCTAGAAAAGCCTTATTACTCGGTTTAAATGCCTTTACAATCCCATTATTGAATTTATTTTGAATTGTTTTTACATTTTTTTATTAAAACAGATTCTAATTGATTGTTTGCCTCGGGAAACGTGGAGTGAAAGCCATCTATTCTCAAGAAAAGATTATTTATAGTCACTCATGCCTAGAAAAGCCTTATTACTCGGTTTAAATGCCTTTATAATCCCATTATCAAATTTATTTTGAATTTTTTTTACATTTTTTGATTAAAACAGATTGTAATTGATTGTTTGCCTCGGGAAACTTGGAGCTAAAGCCATCCATTGTCAAGAAAAGATCATTTATAGTCACTCATGCCTAGAAAAGCCTTATTGGTCGGTTTAAATGCTTTTATAATCCCATTATTGAATTTATTTTGAATTGTTTTTACATTTTCTGATTAAAACAGACTGTAATTGATTGTTTGCCTTGGGAAACATGGAGCGAAAGCCATCCATTGTCAAGAAAAGATCATTTATAGTCACTCATGCCTAGAAAAGCCTTATTACTCGGTTTAAATGCCTTTACAATCCCATTATTGAATTTATTTTGAATTTTTTTTACATTTTTTGATTAAAACAGATTGTAATTGATTGTTTGCCACGGGAAACATGGAGAGAAAGCCATCCATTGTCAAGAAAAGATCATTTATAGCCACTCATGCCTAGAAAAGCCTTATCACTCGGTTTAAATGCCTTTATAATCCCATTATTGAATTTATTTTGAATTGTTTTTACATTTTTTGATTAAAACAGATTGTAATTGATTGTTTGCCTCGGGAAACATGGAGCGAAAGCCATCCATTGTCAAGAAAAGATCATTTATAGCCACTCATGCCTAGAAAAGCCTTATTACTCGGTTTAAATGCCTTTATAATCCCATTATTGAATTTGTTTTGAATTGTTTTTACATTTTTTGATTAAAACAGATTCTAATTGATTGTTTGCCTCGGGAAACATGGAGCGAAAACCATCCATTGTCAAGAAAAGATCATTTATAGTCACTCATGCCTAGAAAAGCCTTATTACTCGGTTTAAATGCCTTTATAATCCCATTATTGAATTTATTTTGAATTTTTTTTACATTTTTTGATTAAAACAGATTGTAATTGATTGTTTACCTCGATAAACATGGAGCGAAAGCCATCCATAGTCAAGAAAAGTTCATTTATAGTCAATTATGCCTAGCAAAGCCTTATTACTCGGTTTAAATGCCTTTATAATCCCATTATTGAATTTATTTTGAATTTTTTTTACATTTTTTGATTAAAACAGATTCTAATTGATTGTTTGCCTCGGGAAACGTGGAGTGAAAGCCACCCATTGTCAAGAAAAGATCATTTATAGTCACTCATGCCTAGAAAAGCCTTATTACTCGGTTTAAATGCCTTTATAATCCCATTATCAAATTTATTTTGAATTTTTTTTACATTTTTTGATTAAAACATATTGTAATTGATTGTTTGCCTCGGGAAACTTGGAGCGGAAGCCATCCATTGTCAAGAAAAGATCATTTATATTCACTCATGCCTAGAAAAGCCTTATTCGTCGGTTTAAATGCATTTATAATCCCATTATTGAATTTATTTTGAATTGTTTTTACATTTTCTGATTAAAACAGACTGTAATTGATTGTTTGCCTCGGGAAACATGGAGCGAAACCCATCCATTGTCAAGAAAAGATCATTTATAGTCACTCATGCCTAGAAAAGCCTTATTACTCGTTTTAAATGCCTTTATAATCCCATTATTGAATTTATTTTGAATTTTTTTTACATTTTTTGATTAAAACAGATTGTAATTGTTTGTTTGCCTCGGGAAACATGGAGCAAAACCCATCCATTGTCAAGAATAGATCATTTATAGTCACTTATGCCTAAAAAAGCCTTATTACTCGGTTTAAATGCCTTTAAAATCCCATTTCTGAATTTATTTTGAATTTTTTTTACATTTTTTGATTAAAACAGATTGTAATTGATTGTTGGCCTCGGGAAATATGGAGCGAAAGCCATCCATTGTCAAGAAAAGATCATTTATAGTCACTCATGCCTAGAAAAGCCTTATTACTCGATTTAAATGCCTTTATAATCCCAATATTGAATTTATTTTGAATTGTTTTTACATTTTTTGATTAAAACAGATTGTAATTGATTGTTTGCCTCAGGAAACATGGAGCGAAAGCCATCCATTGTCAAGAAAAGATCATTTATAGTCACTCATGCCTAGAAAAGCCTTATTACTCGGTTTAAATGCCTTTATAATCCCATTATTGAATTTATTTTGAATTGTTTTTACATTTTTTGATTAAAACAGATTGTAATTGATTGTTTACCTCGATAAACATGGAGCGAAAGCCATCCATAGTCAAGAAAAGTTCATTTATAGTCAATTATGCCTAGCAAAGCCTTATTACTCGGTTTAAATGCCTTTATAATCCCATTATTGAATTTATTTTGAATTTTTTTTACATTTTTTGATTAAAACAGATTCTAATTGATTGTTTGCCTCGGGAAACGTGGAGTGAAAGCCACCCATTGTCAAGAAAAGATCATTTATAGTCACTCATGCCTAGAAAAGCCTTATTACTCGGTTTAAATGCCTTTATAATCCCATTATCAAATTTATTTTGAATTTTTTTTACATTTTTTGATTAAAACAGATTGTAATTGATTGTTTGCCTCGGGAAACTTGGAGCTAAAGCCATCCATTGTCAAGAAAAGATCATTTATAGTCACTCATGCCTAGAAAAGCCTTATTGGTCGGTTTAAATGCTTTTATAATCCCATTATTGAATTTATTTTGAATTGTTTTTACATTTTCTGATTAAAACAGATTGTAATTGATTGTTTTCCTCGGGAAACATGGAGCGAAAGCCATCCATTGTCAAGAAAAGATCATTTATAGTCACTCATGCCTAGAAAAGCCTTATTACTCGGTTTAAATGCCTTTATAATCCCATTATTGAATTTATTTTGAATTTTTTTTACATTTTTTGATTAAAACAGATTGTAATTGGTTGTTTGCCTCGGGAAACATGGTGTGAAAGCCATCCATTGTCAAGAAAAGATCATTTATAGTCACTCATGCCTAGAAAAGCCTTATTACTCGGTTTAAATGCCTTTATAAACCTATTATCAAATTTATTTTGAATTTTTTTTACATTTTCTGATTAAAACAGATTGTAATTGATTGTTTACCTCGGGAAACTTGGAGCTAAAGCCATCCATTGTCAAGAAAAGATCATTTATAGTCACTCATGCCTAGAAAAGCCTTATTAGTCGATTTAAATGCTTTTATAATCCCATTATTGAATTTATTTTGAATTGTTTTTACATTTTCTGATTAAAACAGATTGTAATTGATTGTTTGCCTCGGGAAACATGGAGCGAAAGCCATCCATTGTCAAGAAAAGATCATTTATAGCCACTCATGCCTAGAAAAGCCTTATTACTCGGTTTAAATGCCTTTATAATCCCATTATTGAATTTGTTTTGAATTGTTTTTACATTTTTTGATTAAAACAGATTCTAATTGATTGTTTGCCTCGGGAAACATGGAGCGAAAGCCATCCATTGTCAAGAAAAGATCATTTATAGTCACTCATGCCTAGAAAAGCCTTATTACTCGGTTTAAATGCCTTTATAATCCCATTATTGAATTTATTTTGAATTGTTTTTACATTTTTTGATTAAAACAGATTGTAATTGATTGTTTACCTCGATAAACATGGAGCGAAAGCCATCCATAGTCAAGAAAAGTTCATTTATAGTCAATTATGCCTAGCAAAGCCTTATTACTCGGTTTAAATGCCTTTATAATCCCATTATTGAATTTATTTTGAATTTTTTTTACATTTTTTGATTAAAACAGATTCTAATTGATTGTTTGCCTCGGGAAACGTGGAGTGAAAGCCACCCATTGTCAAGAAAAGATCATTTATAGTCACTCATGCCTAGAAAAGCCTTATTACTCGGTTTAAATGCCTTTATAATCCCATTATCAAATTTATTTTGAATTTTTTTTACATTTTTTGATTAAAACATATTGTAATTGATTGTTTGCCACGGGAAACTTGGAGCGGAAGCCATCCATTGTCAAGAAAAGATCATTTATAGTCACTCATGCCTAGAAAAGCCTTATTCGTCGGTTTAAATGCTTTTATAATCCCATTATTGAATTTATTTTGAATTGTTTTTACATTTTCTGATTAAAACAGATTGTAATTGATTGTTTGCCTCGGGAAACATGGAGCGAAAGCCATCCATTGTCAAGAAAAGATCATTTATAGTCACTCATGCCTAGAAAAGCCTTATTACTCGATTTAAATGCCTTTATAATCCCAATATTGAATTTATTTTGAATTGTTTTTACATTTTTTGATTAAAACAGATTGTAATTGATTGTTTGCCTCGGGAAACATGGAGCGAAAGCCATCCATTGTCAAGAAAAGATCATTTATAGTCACTCATGCCTAGAAAAGCCTTATTACTCGGTTTAAATGCCTTTATAATCCCATTATTGAATTTATTTTGAATTGTTTTTACATTTTTTGATTAAAACAGATTGTAATTGATTGTTTGCCTCGGGAAACATGGAGCGAAAGCCATCCATTGTCAAGAAAAGATCATTTATAGCCACTCATGCCTAGAAAAGCCTTATTACTCGGTTTAAATGCCTTTATAATCCCATTATTGAATTTATTTTGAATTGTTTTTACATTTTTTGATTAAAACAGATTCTAATTGATTGTTTGCCTCGGGAAACATGGAGCGAAAACCATCCATTGTCAAGAAAAGATCATTTATAGTCACTCATGCCTAGAAAAGGCTTATTACTCGGTTTAAATGCCTTTATAATCCCATTATTGAATTTATTTTGAATTTTTTTTACATTTTTTGATTAAAACAGATTGTAATTGATTGTTTACCTCGATAAACATGGAGCGAAAGCCATCCATAGTCAAGAAAAGTTCATTTATAGTCAATTATGCCTAGCAAAGCCTTATTACTCGGTTTAAATGCCTTTATAATCCCATTATTGAATTTATTTTGAATTGTTTTTACATTTTTTTATTAAAACAGATTCTAATTGATTGTTTGCCTCGGGAAACGTGGAGTGAAAGCCATCCATTGTCAAGAAAAGATTATTTATAGTCACTCATGCCTAGAAAAGCCTTATTACTCGGTTTAAATGCCTTTATAATCCCATTATCAAATTTATTTTGAATTTTTTTTACATTTTTTGATTAAAACAGATTGTAATTGATTGTTTGCCTCGGGAAACTTGGAGCTAAAGCCATCCATTGTCAAGAAAAGATCATTTATAGTCACTCATGCCTAGAAAAGCCTTATTGGTCGGTTTAAATGCTTTTATAATCCCATTATTGAATTTATTTTGAATTGTTTTTACATTTTCTGATTAAAACAGATTGTAATTGATTGTTTTCCTCGGGAAACATGGAGCGAAAGCCATCCATTGTCAAGAAAAGATCATTTATAGTCACTCATGCTTAGAAAAGCCTTATTACTCGGTTTAAATGCCTTTATAATCCCATTATTGAATTTATTTTGAATTTTTTTTACATTTTTTGATTAAAACAGATTGTAATTGTTTGTTTGCCTCGGGAAACATGGTGTGAAAGCCATCCATTGTCAAGAAAAGATCATTTATAGTCACTCATGCCTAGAAAAGCCTTATTACTCGGTTTAAATGCCTTTATAAACCCATTATCAAATTTATTTTGAATTTTTTTTACATTTTCTCATTAAAACAGATTGTAATTGATTGTTTGCCTCGGGAAACTTGGAGCTAAAGCCATCCATTGTCAAGAAAAGATCATTTATAGTCACTCATGCCTAGAAAAGCCTTATTAGTCGATTTAAATGCTTTTATAATCCCATTATTGAATTTATTTTGAATTGTTTTTACATTTTCTGATTAAAACAGATTGTAATTGATTGTTTGCCTCGGGAAACATGGAGCGAAAGCCATCCATTGTCAAGAAAAGATCATTTGTAGCCACTCATGCCTAGAAAAGCCTTATTACTCGGTTTAAATGCCTTTATAATCCCATTATTGAATTTGTTTTGAATTGTTTTTACATTTTTTGATTAAAACAGATTCTAATTGATTGTTTGCCTCGGGAAACATGGAGCGAAAACCATCCATTGTCAAGAAAAGATCATTTATAGTCACTCATGCCTAGAAAAGCCTTATTACTCGGTTTAAATGCCTTTATAATCCCATTATTGAATTTATTTTGAATTTTTTTTACATTTTTTCATTAAAACAGATTGTAATTGATTGTTTACCTCGATAAACATGGAGCGAAAGCCATCCATAGTCAAGAAAAGTTCATTTATAGTCAATTATGCCTAGCAAAGCCTTATTACTCGGTTTAAATGCCTTTATAATCCCATTATTGAATTTATTTTGAATTTTTTTTACATTTTTTGATTAAAACAGATTCTAATTGATTGTTTGCCTCGGGAAACATGGTGTGAAAGCCATCCATTGTCAAGAAAAGATCATTTATAGTCACTCATGCCTAGAAAAGCCTTATTACTCGGTTTAAATGCCTTTATAAACCCATTATCAAATTTATTTTGAATTTTTTTTACATTTTCTGATTAAAACAGATTGTAATTGATTGTTTGCCTCGGGAAACTTGGAGCTAAAGCCATCCATTGTCAAGAAAAGATCATTTATAGTCACTCATGCCTAGAAAAGCCTTATTAGTCGATTTAAATGCTTTTATAATCCCATTATTGAATTTATTTTGAATTGTTTTTACATTTTCTGATTAAAACAGATTGTAATTGATTGTTTGCCTCGGGAAACATGGAGCGAAAGCCATCCATTGTCAAGAAAAGATCATTTATAGCCACTCATGCCTAGAAAAGCCTTATTACTCGGTTTAAATGCCTTTATAATCCCATTATCAAATTTATTTTGAATTTTTTTTACATTTTTTGATTAAAACATATTGTAATTGATTGTTTGCCTCGGGAAACATGGAGCGAAAGCCATCCATTGTCAAGAAAAGATCATTTATAGCCACTCATGCCTAGAAAAGCCTTATTACTCGGTTTAAATGCCTTTATAATCCCATTATTGAATTTATTTTGAATTGTTTTTACATTTTTTGATTAAAACATATTGTAATTGATTGTTTCCCTCGGGAAACATGGAGCGAAAGCCATCCATTGTCAAGAAAAGATCATTTATAGTCACTTATGCCTAAAAAAGCCTTATTACTCGATTTAAATGCCTTTATAATCCCATTTCTGAATTTATTTTGAATTTTTTTTACATTTTTTGATTAAAACATATTGTAATTGATTGTTTGCCTCGGGAAATATGGAGCGAAAGCCATCCATTGTCAAGAAAAGATCATTTATAGTCACTCATGCCTAGAAAAGCCTTATTACTCGGTTTAAATGCCTTTATAATCCCATTATCAAATTTATTTTGAATTTTTTTTACATTTTTTGATTAAAACATATTGTAATTGATTGTTTGCCTCGGGAAACATGGAGCTAAAGCCATCCATTGTCAAGAAAAGATCATTTATAGTCACTCATGCCTAGAAAAGCCTTATTGGTCGGTTTAAATGCCTTTATAATCCCATTATCAAATTTATTTTGAATTTTTTTTACATTTTTTGATTAAAACAGATTGTAATTGATTGTTTGCCTCGGGAAACTTGGAGCTAAAGCCATCCATTGTCAAGAAAAGATCATTTATAGTCACTCATGCCTAGAAAAGCCTTATTGGTCGGTTTAAATGCTTTTATAATCCCATTGTTGAATTTATTTTGAATTGTTTTTACATTTTCTGATTAAAACAGATTGTAATTGATTGTTTGCCTCGGGAAACATGGAGCGAAAGCCATCCATTGTCAAGAAAAGATCATTTATAGTCACTCATGCCTACAAAAGCCTTATTACTCGGTTTAAATGCCTTTATAATCCCATTATTGAATTTATTTTGAATTTTTTTTACATTTTTTGATTAAAACAGATTGTAATTGTTTGTTTGCCTCGGGAAACATGGAGCAAAACCCATCCATTGTCAAGAATATATCATTTATAGTCACTTATGCCTAAAAAAGCCTTATTACTCGGTTTAAATGCCTTTACAATCCCATTTCTGAATTTATTTTGAATTTTTTTTACATTTTTTGACTAAAACATATTGTAATTGATTGTTTGCCTCGGGAAATATGGAGCGAAAGCCATCCATTGTCAAGAAAAGATCATTTATAGTCACTCATGCCTAGAAAAGCCTTATTACTCGGTTTAAATGCCTTTATAATCCCATTATTGAATTTATTTTGAATTGTTTTTACATTTTTTGATTAAAACAGATTGTAATTGATTGTTTGCCTTGGGAAACATGGAGCCAAAGCCATCCATTGTCAAGAAAAGATCATTTATAGTCACTCATGCCTAGAAAAGCCTTATTACTCGGTTTAAATGCCTTTATAATTCCATTATTGAATTTATTTTGAATTTTTTTTACATTTTTTGATTAAAACAGATTGTAATTGTTTGTTTGCCTCGGGAAACATGGAGCAAAACCCATCCATTGTCAAGAATAGATCATTTATAGTCACTTATGCCTAAAAAAGCCTTATTACTCGGTTTAAATGCCTTTATAATCCCATTTCTGAATTTATTTTGAATTTTTTTTACATTTTTTGATTAAAACAGATTGTAATTGTTTGTTTGCCTCGGGAAACATGGTGTGAAAGCCATCCATTGTCAAGAAAAGATCATTTATAGTCACTAATGCCTAGAAAAGCCTTATTACTCGGTTTAAATGCCTTTATAATCCGATTATCAAATTTATTTTGAATTTTTTTTACATTTTTTGATAAAAACAGATTGTAATTGATTGTTTGCCTCGGGAAACTTGGAGCTAAAGCCATCCATTGTCAAGAAAAGATCATTTATAGTCACTCATGCCTTGAAAAGCCTTATTAGTCGGTTTAAATGCTTTTATAATCCCATTATTGAATTTATTTTGAATTGTTTTTACATTTTCTGATTAAAACAGATTGTAATTGATTGTTTGCCTCGGGAAACATGGAGCGAAAGCCATCCATTGTCAAGAAAAGATCATTTATAGTCACTCATTCCTACAAAAGCCTTATTACTCGGTTTAAATGCCTTTATAATCCCATTATTGAATTTATTTTGAATTGTTTTTACATTTTTTGATTAAAACAGATTGTAATTGATTGTTTGCCTCGGGAAACATGGAGCGAAAGCCATCCATTGTCAAGAAAAGATCATTTATAGCCACTCATGCCTAGAAAAGCCTTATTACTCGGTTTAAATGCCTTTATAATCCCATTATTGAATTTATTTCGAATTGTTTTTACATTTTTTGATTAAAACAGATTGTAATTGATTGTTTGCCTCGGGAAACATGGAGCGAAAACCATCCATTGTCAAGAAAAGATCATTTATAGTCACTCATGCCTAGAAAAGCCTTATTACTCGGTTTAAATGCCTTTATAATCCCATTATTGAATTTATTTTGAATTTTTTTTACATATTTTGATTAAAACAGATTGTAATTGATTGTTTACCTCGATAAACCTGGAACGAAAGCCATCCATAGTCAAGAAAAGTTCATTTATAGTCACTTATGCCTAGCAAAGCCTTATTACTCGGTTTAAATGCCTTTATAATCCCATTATTGAATTTATTTTGAATTTTTTTTACATTTTTTGATTAAAACAGATTCTAATTGATTGTTTGCCTCGGGAAACGTGGAGTGAAAGCCACCCATTGTCAAGAAAAGATCATTTATAGTCACTCATGCCTAGAAAAGCCTTATTACTCGGTTTAAATGCCTTTATAATCCCATTATCAAATTTATTTTGAATTTTTTTTACATTTTTTGATTAAAACATATTGTAATTGATTGTTTGCCTCGGGAAACTTGGAGCGAAAGCCATCCATTGTCAAGAAAAGATCATTTATAGTCACTCATGCCTAGAAAAGCCTTATTCGTCGGTTTAAATGCTTTTATAATCCCATTATTGAATTTATTTTGAATTGTTTTTACATTTTCTGATTAAAACAGATTGTAATTGATTGTTTGCCTCGGGAAACATGGAGCAAAACCCATCCATTGTCAAGAATAGATCATTTATAGTCACTTATGCCTAAAAAAGCCTTATTACTCGGTTTAAATGCCTTTATAATCCCATTTCTGAATTTATTTTGAATTTTTTTTACATTTTTTGATTAAAACAGATTGTAATTGATTGTTTGCCTCGGGAAATATGGAGCGAAAGCCATCCATTGTCAAGAAAAGATCATTTATAGTCACTCATGCCTAGAAAAGCCTTATTACTCGATTTAAATGCCTTTATAATCCCAATATTGAATTTTTTTTGAATTGTTTTTACATTTTTTGATTAAAACAGATTGTAATTGATTGTTTGCCTCGGGAAACATGGAGCGAAAGCCATCCATTGTCAAGAAAAGATCATTTATAGTCACTCATGCCTAGAAAAGCCTTATTACTCGGTTTAAATGCCTTTATAATCCCATTATTGAATTTATTTTGAATTGTTTTTACATTTTTTTATTAAAACAGATTGTAATTGATTGTTTGCCTCGGGAAATATGGAGCGAAAGCCATCCATTGTCAAGAAAAGATCATTTATAGTCACTCATGCCTAGAAAAGCCTTATTACTCGATTTAAATGCCTTTATAATCCCAATATTGAATTTATTTTGAATTGTTTTTACATTTTTTGATTAAAACAGATTGTAATTGATTGTTTGCCTCGGGAAACATGGAGCGAAAGCCATCCATTGTCAAGAAAAGATCATTTATAGTCACTCATGCCTAGAAAAGCCTTATTACTCGGTTTAAATGCCTTTATAATCCCATTATTGAATTTATTTTGAATTGTTTTTACATTTTTTTATTAAAACAGATTCTAATTGATTGTTTGCCTCGGGAAACGTGGAGGGAAAGCCATCCATTGTCAAGAAAAGATCATTTATAGTCACTCATGCCTAGAAAAGCCTTATTACTCGGTTTAAATGCCTTTATAATCCCATTATTGAATTTATTTTGAATTGTTTTTACATTTTTTGATTAAAACAGATTGTAATTGATTGTTTGCCTCGGGAAACATGGAGCGAAAGCCATCCATTGTCAAGAAAAGATCATTTATAGTCACTCATGCCTAGAAAAGCCTTATTACTCGGTTTAAATGCCTTTATAATCCCATTATTGAATTTATTTTGAATTGTTTTTACATTTTTTTATTAAAACAGATTGTAATTGATTGTTTGCCTCGGGAAACTTGGAGTGAAAGCCACCCATTGTCAAGAAAAGATCATTTATAGTCACTCATGCCTAGAAAAGCCTTATTACTCGGTTTAAATGCCTTTATAATCCCATTATCAAATTTATTTTGAATTTTTTTTATATTTTTTGATTAAAACAAATTGTAATTGATTGTTTGCCTCGGGAAACATGGAGCGAAAGCCATCCATTGTCAAGAAAAGATCATTTATAGTCACTCATGCCTAGAAAAGCCTTATTACTCGGTTTAAATGCCTTTATAATTCCATTATTGAATTTATTTTGAATTTTTTTTACATTTTTTGATTAAAACAGATTGTAATTGTTTGTTTGCCTCGGGAAACATGGAGCAAAACCCATCCATTGTCAAGAATAGATCATTTATAGTCACTTATGCCTAAAAAAGCCTTATTACTCGGTTTAAATGCCTTTATAATCCCATTATCAAATTTGTTTTGAATTTTTTTTACATTTTTTGATTAAAACAGATTGTAATTGATTGTTTGCCTCGGGAAACTTGGAGCTAAAGCCATCCATTGTCAAGAAAAGATCATTTATAGTCACTCATGCCTAGAAAAGCCTTATTACTCGGTTCAAATTCCTTTATAATCCCATTATTGAATTTATTTTGAATTGTTTTTACATTTTTTGATTAAAACAAGTTGTAATTGATTGTTTGCCTCGGGAAACATGGAGCGAAAGCCATCCATTGTCAAGAAAAGATCATTTATAGTCACTCATGCCTAAAAAAGCCTTATTACTTAGTTTAAATGCCTTTATAATCCCATTATTGAATTTATTTTGAATTGTTTTTACATTTTTTGGTTAAAACATATTGTAATTGATTGTTTGCCTCGGGAAATATGGAGCGAAAGCCATCCATTGTCAAGAAAAGATCATTTATAGTCACTCATGCCTAGAAAAGCCTTATTACTCGATTTAAATGCCTTTATAATCCCATTATTGAATTTATTTTGAATTGTTTTACATTTTTTGATTAAAACAGATTGTAATTGATTGTTTGCCTCGGGAAACATGGAGCGAAAGCCATCCATTGTCAAGAAAAGATCATTTATAGCCACTCATGCCTAGAAAAGCCTTATTACTCGGTTTAAATGCCTTTATAATCCCATTATTGAATTTATTTTGAATTGTTTTTACATTTTTTGATTAAAACAGATTGTAATTGATTGTTTGCCTCGGGAAACATGGAGCGAAAACCATCCATTGTCAAGAAAAGATCATTTATAGTCACTCATGCCTAGAAAAGCCTTATTACTCGGTTTAAATGCCTTTATAATCCCATTATTGAATTTATTTTGAATTTTTTTTACATTTTTTGATTAAAACAGATTGTAATTGATTGTTTACCTCGATAAACATGGAGCGAAAGCCATCCATAGTCAAGAAAAGTTCATTTATAGTCACTTATGCCTAGCAAAGCCTTATTACTCGGTTTAAATGCCTTTATAATCCCATTATTGAATTTATTTTGAATTTTTTTTACATTTTTTGATTAAAACAGATTCTAATTGATTGTTTGCCTCGGGAAACGTGGAGTGAAAGCCACCCATTGTCAAGAAAAGATCATTTATAGTCACTCATGCCTAGAAAAGCCTTATTACTCGGTTTAAATGCCTTTATAATCCCATTATCAAATTTATTTTGAATTTTTTTTACATTTTTTGATTAAAACATATTGTAATTGATTGTTTGCCTCGGGAAACTTGGAGCGAAAGCCATCCATTGTCAAGAAAAGATCATTTATAGTCACTCATGCCTAGAAAAGCCTTATTCGTCGGTTTAAATGCTTTTATAATCCCATTATTGAATTTATTTTGAATTGTTTTTACATTTTCTGTTTAAACAGATTGTAATTGATTGTTTGCCTCGGGAAACATGGAGCAAAACCCATCCATTGTCAAGAATAGATCATTTATAGTCACTTATGCCTAAAAAAGCCTTATTACTCGGTTTAAATGCCTTTAAAATCCCATTTCTGAATTTATTTTGAATTTTTTTTACATTTTTTGATTAAAACAGATTGTAATTGATTGTTTGCCTCGGGAAATATGGAGCGAAAGCCATCCATTGTCAAGAAAAGATCATTTATAGTCACTCATGCCTAGAAAAGCCTTATTACTCGATTTAAATGCCTTTATAATCCCAATATTGAATTTATTTTGAATTGTTTTTACATTTTTTGATTAAAACAGATTGTAATTGATTGTTTGCCTCGGGAAACATGGAGCGAAAGCCATCCATTGTCAAGAAAAGATCATTTATAGTCACTCATGCCTAGAAAAGCCTTATTACTCGGTTTAAATGCCTTTATAATCCCATTATTGAATTTATTTTGAATTGTTTTTACATTTTTTTATTAAAACAGATTGTAATTGATTGTTTGCCTCGGGAAACGTGGAGGGAAAGCCATCCATTGTCAAGAAAAGATTATTTATAGTCACTCATGCCTAGAAAAGCCTTATTACTCGGTTTAAATGCCTTTATAATCCCATTATCAAATTTATTTTGAATTTTTTTTACATTTTTTGATTAAAACAGATTGTAATTGATTGTTTGCCTCGGGAAACTTGGAGCTAAAGCCATCCATTGTCAAGAAAAGATCATTTATAGTCACTCATGCCTAGAAAAGCCTTATTGGTCGGTTTAAATGCTTTTATAATCCCATTATTGAATTTATTTTGAATTGTTTTTACATTTTCTGATTAAAACAGATTGTAATTGATTGTTTGCTTTGGGAAAAATGGAGCGAAAGCCATCCATTGTCAAGAAAAGATCATTTATAGTCACTCATGCCTACAAAAGCCTTATTACTCGGTTTAAATGCCTTTATAATCCCATTATTGAATTTATTTTGAATTTTTTTTACATTTTTTGATTAAAACAGATTGTAATTGTTTGTTTGCCTCGGGAAACATGGAGCAAAACCCATCCATTGTCAAGAATAGATCATTTATAGTCACTTATGCCTAAAAAAGCCTTATTACTCGGTTTAAATGCCTTTACAATCCCATTTCTGAATTTATTTTGAATTTTTTTTACATTTTTTGACTAAAACATATTGTAATTGATTGTTTGCCTCGGGAAATATGGAGCGAAAGCCATCCATTGTCAAGAAAAGATCATTTATAGTCACTCATGCCTAGAAAAGCCTTATTACTCGGTTTAAATGCCTTTATAATCCCATTATTGAATTTATTTTGAATTTTTTTTACATTTTTTGATTAAAACAGATTGTAATTGATTGTTTGCCTCGGGAAACATGGAGCGAAAGCCATCCATTGTCAAGAAAAGATCATTTATAGTCACTCATGCCTAGAAAAGCCTTATTACTTAGTTTAAATGCCTTTATAATCCCATTATTGAATTTATTTTGAATTTTTTTTACATTTTTTGATTAAAACAGATTGTAATTGTTTGTTTGCCTCGGGAAACATGGAGCAAAACCCATCCATTGTCAAGAATAGATCATTTATAGTCACTTATGCCTAAAAAAGCCTTATTACTCGGTTTAAATGCCTTTAAAATCCCATTTCTGAATTTATTTTGAATTTTTTTTACATTTTTTGATTAAAACAGATTGTAATTGATTGTTTGCCTCGGGAAATATGGAGCGAAAGCCATCCATTGTCAAGAAAAGATCATTTATAGTCACTCATGCCTAGAAAAGCCTTATTACTCGATTTAAATGCCTTTATAATCCCAATATTGAATTTATTTTGAATTGTTTTTACATTTTTTGATTAAAACAGATTGTAATTGATTGTTTGCCTCGGGAAACATGGAGCGAAAGCCATCCATTGTCAAGAAAAGATCATTTATAGTCACTCATGCCTAGAAAAGCCTTATTACTCGGTTTAAATGCCTTTATAATCCCATTATTGAATTTATTTTGAATTGTTTTTACATTTTTTTATTAAAACAGATTGTAATTGATTGTTTGCCTCGGGAAACGTGGAGGGAAAGCCATCCATTGTCAAGAAAAGATTATTTATAGTCACTCATGCCTAGAAAAGCCTTATTACTCGGTTTAAATGCCTTTATAATCCCATTATCAAATTTATTTTGAATTTTTTTTATATTTTTTGATTAAAACAGATTGTAATTGATTGTTTGCCTCGGGAAACTTGGAGCTAAAGCCATCCATTGTCAAGAAAAGATCATTTATAGTCACTCATGCCTAGAAAAGCCTTATTGGTCGGTTTAAATGCTTTTATAATCCCATTATTGAATTTATTTTGAATTGTTTTTACATTTTCTGATTAAAACAGATTGTAATTGATTGTTTGCCTCGGGAAACATGGAGCGAAAGCCATCCATTGTCAAGAAAAGATCATTTATAGTCACTCATGCCTACAAAAGCCTTATTACTCGGTTTAAATGCCTTTATAATCCCATTATTGAATTTATTTTGAATTTTTTTTACATTTTTTGATTAAAACAGATTGTAATTGTTTGTTTGCCTCGGGAAACATGGAGCAAAACCCATCCATTGTCAAGAATAGATCATATATAGTCACTTATGCCTAAAAAAGCCTTATTACTCGGTTTAAATGCCTTTACAATCCCATTTCTGAATTTATTTTGAATTTTTTTTACATTTTTTGACTAAAACATATTGTAATTGATTGTTTGCCTCGGGAAATATGGAGCGAAAGCCATCCATTGTCAAGAAAAGATCATTTATAGTCACTCATGCCTAGAAAAGCCTTATTACTCGGTTTAAATGCCTTTATAATCCCATTATTGAATTTATTTTGAATTTTTTTTACATTTTTTGATTAAAACAGATTGTAATTGATTGTTTCCCTCGGGAAACATGGAGCGAAAGCCATCCATTGTCAAGAAAAGATCATTTATAGTCACTCATACCTAGAAAAGCCTTATTACTTAGTTTAAATGCCTTTATAATCCCATTATTGAATTTATTTTGAATTTTTTTTACATTTTCTGATTAAAACAGATTGTAATTGATTGTTTGCCTCGGGAAACATGGAGCTAAAACCATCCATTGTCAAGAAAAGATCATTTATACTCACTCATGCCTAGAAAAGCCTTATTGGTCGGTTTAAATGCTTTTATAATCCCATTGTTGAATTTATTTTGAATTGTTTTTACATTTTCTGATTAAAACAGATTGTAATTGATTGTTTGCCTCGGGAAACATGGAGCGAAAGCCATCCATTGTCAAGAAAAGATCATTTATAGTCACTCATGCCTACAAAAGCCTTATTACTCGGTTTAAATGCCTTTATAATCCCATTATTGAATTTATTTTGAATTTTTTTTACATTTTTTGATTAAAACAGATTGTAATTGTTTGTTTGCCTCGGGAAACATGGAGCAAAACCCATCCATTGTCAAGAATAGATCATTTATAGTCACTTATACCTAAAAAAGCCTTATTACTCGGTTTAAATGCCTTTATAATCCCATTTCTGAATTTATTTTGAATTTTTTTTACATTTTTTGATTAAAACATATTGTAATTGATTGTTTGCCTTGGGAAACATGGAGCGAAAACCATCCATTGTCAAGAAAAGATCATTTATAGTCACTCATGCCTAGAAAAGCCTTATTACTTAGTTTAAATGCCTTTATAATCCCATTATTGAATTTATTTTGAATTTTTTTTACATTTTCTGATTAAAACAGATTGTAATTGATTGTTTGCCTCGGGAAACATGGAGCTAAAACCATCCATTGTCAAGAAAAGATCATTTATACTCACTCATGCCTAGAAAAGCCTTATTACTCGGTTTAAATGCCTTTATAATCCCATTATCAAATTTATTTTGAATTTTTTTTACATTTTTTGATTAAAACATATTGTAATTGATTGTTTGCCTCGGGAAACATGGAGCGAAAGCCATCCATTGTCAAGAAAAGATCATTTATAGTCACTCATGCCTAGAAAAGCCTTATTACTCGGTTTAAATGTCTTTATAATCCCATTATTGAATTTATTTTGAATTGTTTTTACATTTTTTTATTAAAACAGATTGTAATTGATTGTTTGCCTCGGGAAATGTGGAGCGAAAGCCATCCATTGTCAAGAAAAGATCATTTATAGTCACTCATGCCTAGAAAAGCCTTATTACTCGATTTAAATGCCTTTATAATCCCAATATTGAATTTATTTTGAATTGTTTTTACATTTTTTTATTAAAACAGATTGTAATTGATTGTTTCCCTCGGGAAACATGTAGCGAAAGCCATCCATTGTCAAGAAAAGATTATTTATAGTCACTCATGCCTAGAAAAGCCTTATTACTCGGTTTAAATGCCTTTATAATCCCATTATCAAATTTATTTTGAATTTTTTTTACATTTTTTGATTAAAACAGATTGTAATTGATTGTTTGCCTCGGGAAACTTGGAGCTAAAGCCATCCATTGTCAAGAAAAGATCATTTATAGTCACTCATGCCTAGAAAAGCCTTATTGGTCGGTTTAAATGCTTTTATAATCCCATTATTGAATTTATTTTGAATTGTTTTTACATTTTCTGATTAAAACAGATTGTAATTGATTGTTTGCCTCGGGAAACATGGAGCGAAAG
The DNA here is from genome assembly GCF_053813885.1 of Theobroma cacao. Lineage (NCBI taxonomy): Eukaryota > Viridiplantae > Streptophyta > Magnoliopsida > Malvales > Malvaceae > Theobroma > Theobroma cacao. Next base: position 24,774,257 of record NC_142645.1, on the reverse strand, counting down.
CCATCCATTGTCAAGAAAAGATCATTTATAGTCAATCATGCCTACAAAAGCCTTATTACTCGGTTTAAATGCCTTTATAATCCCATTATTGAATTTATTTTGAATTTTTTTTACATTTTTTGATTAAAACAGATTGTAATTGTTTGTTTGCCTCGGGAAACATGGAGCAAAACCCATCCTTTGTCAAGAATAGATCATTTATAGTCACTTATGCCTAAAAAAGCCTTATTACTCGGTTTAAATGCCTTTACAATCCCATTTCTGAATTTATTTTGAATTTTTTTTACATTTTTTGACTAAAACATATTGTAATTGATTGTTTGCCTCGGGAAATATGGAGCGAAAGCCATCCATTGTCAAGAAAAGATCATTTATAGTCACTCATGCCTAGAAAAGCCTTATTACTCGGTTTAAATGCCTTTATAATCCCATTATTGAATTTATTTTGAATTGTTTTTACATTTTTTGATTAAACCAGATTGTAATTGATTGTTTGCCTCGGGAAACATGGAGCGAAAGCCATCCATTGTCAAGAAAAGATCATTTATAGTCACTCATGCCTAGAAAAGCCTTATTACTTAGTTTAAATGCCTTTATAATCCCATTATTGAATTTATTTTCAATTTTTTTTACATTTTTTGATTAAAACAGATTGTAATTGTTTGTTTGCCTCGGGAAACATGGAGCAAAACCCATCCATTGTCAAGAATAGATCATTTATAGTCACTTATGCCTAAAAAAGCCTTATTACTCGGTTTAAATGCCTTTATAATCCCATTTCTGAATTTATTTTGAATTTTTTTTACATTTTTTGATTAAAACATATTGTAATTGATTGTTTGCCTTGGGAAACATGGAGAGAAAACCATCCATTGTCAAGAAAAGATCATTTATAGTCACTCATGCCTAGAAAAGCCTTATTACTCGGTTTAAATGCCTTTATAATCCCATTATTGAATTTATTTTGAATTGTTTTTACATTTTTTTATTAAAACAGATTCTAATTGATTGTTTGCCTCGGGAAACATGGAGCTAAAACCATCCATTGTCAAGAAAAGATCATTTATACTCACTCATGCCTAGAAAAGCCTTATTACTCGGTTTAAATGCCTTTATAATCCCATTATCAAATTTATTTTGAATTTTTTTTACATTTTTTGATTAAAACAGATTGTAATTGATTGTTTGCCTCGGGAAACATGGAGCGAAAGCCATCCATTGTCAAGAAAAGATCATTTATAGTCACTCATGCCTAGAAAAGCCTTATTACTTAGTTTAAATGCCTTTATAATCCCATTATTGAATTTATTTTGAATTTTTTTTACATTTTTTCATTAAAACAGATTGTAATTGATTGTTTACCTCGATAAACATGGAGCGAAAGCCATCCATAGTCAAGAAAAGTTCATTTATAGTCAATTATGCCTAGCAAAGCCTTATTACTCGGTTTAAATGCCTTTATAATCCCATTATTGAATTTATTTTGAATTTTTTTTACATTTTTTGATTAAAACAGATTCTAATTGATTGTTTGCCTCGGGAAACATGGTGTGAAAGCCATCCATTGTCAAGAAAAGATCATTTATAGACACTCATGCCTAGAAAAGCCTTATTACTCGGTTTAAATGCCTTTATAATCCCATTATCAAATTTATTTTGAATTTTTTTTATATTTTTTGATTAAAACAAATTGTAATTGATTGTTTGCCTCGGGAAACATGGAGCGAAAGCCATCCATTGTCAAGAAAAGATCATTTATAGTCACTCATGCCTAGAAAAGCCTTATTACTCGGTTTAAATGCCTTTATAATTCCATTATTGAATTTATTTTGAATTTTTTTTACATTTTTTGATTAAAACAGATTGTAATTGTTTGTTTGCCTCGGGAAACATGGAGCAAAACCCATCCATTGTCAAGAATAGATCATTTATAGTCACTTATGCCTAAAAAAGCCTTATTACTCGGTTTAAATGCCTTTATAATCCCATTATCAAATTTATTTTGAATTTTTTTTACATTTTTTGATTAAAACAGATTGTAATTGATTGTTTGCCTCGGGAAACTTGGAGCTAAAGCCATCCATTGTCAAGAAAAGATCATTTATAGTCACTCATGCCTAGAAAAGCCTTATTACTCGGTTCAAATTCCTTTATAATCCCATTATTGAATTTATTTTGAATTGTTTTTACATTTTTTGATTAAAACATGTTGTAATTGATTGTTTGCCTCGGGAAACATGGAGCGAAAGCCATCCATTGTCAAGAAAAGATCATTTATAGTCACTCATGCCTAAAAAAGCCTTATTACTTAGTTTAAATGCCTTTATAATCCCATTATTGAATTTATTTTGAATTGTTTTTACATTTTTTGGTTAAAACATATTGTAATTGATTGTTTGCCTCGGGAAATATGGTGCGAAAGCCATCCATTGTCAAGAAAAGATCATTTATAGTCACTCATGCCTAGAAAAGTCTTATTACTCGGTTTAAATGCCTTTATAATCCCATTATTGAATTTATTTTGAATTGTTTTACATTTTTTGATTAAAACAGATTGTAATTGATTGTTTGCCTCGGGAAACATGGAGCGAAAGCCATCCATTGTCAAGAAAAGATCATTTATAGCCACTCATGCCTAGAAAAGCCTTATTACTCGGTTTAAATGCCTTTATAATCCCATTATTGAATTTATTTTGAATTGTTTTTACATTTTTTGATTAAAACAGATTGTAATTGATTGTTTGCCTCGGGAAACATGGAGCGAAAACCATCCATTGTCAAGAAAAGATCATTTATAGTCACTCATGCCTAGAAAAGCCTTATTACTCGGTTTAAATGCCTTTATAATCCCATTATTGAATTTATTTTGAATTTTTTTTACATTTTTTGATTAAAACAGATTGTAATTGATTGTTTACCTCGATAAACATGGAGCGAAAGCCATCCATAGTCAAGAAAAGTTCATTTATAGTCACTTATGCCTAGCAAAGCCTTATTACTCGGTTTAAATGCCTTTATAATCCCATTATTGAATTTATTTTGAATTTTTTTTACATTTTTTGATTAAAACAGATTCTAATTGATTGTTTGCCTCGGGAAACGTGGAGTGAAAGCCACCCATTGTCAAGAAAAGATCATTTATAGTCACTCATGCCTAGAAAAGCCTTATTACTCGGTTTAAATGCCTTTATAATCCCATTATCAAATTTATTTTGAATTTTTTTTACATTTTTTGATTAAAACATATTGTAATTGATTGTTTGCCTCGGGAAACTTGGAGCGAAAGCCATCCATTGTCAAGAAAAGATCATTTATAGTCACTCATGCCTAGAAAAGCCTTATTCGTCGGTTTAAATGCTTTTATAATCCCATTATTGAATTTATTTTGAATTGTTTTTACATTTTCTGATTAAAACAGATTGTAATTGATTGTTTGCCTCGGGAAACATGGAGCAAAACCCATCCATTGTCAAGAATAGATCATTTATAGTCACTTATGCCTAAAAAAGCCTTATTACTCGGTTTAAATGCCTTTAAAATCCCATTTCTGAATTTATTTTGAATTTTTTTTACATTTTTTGATTAAAACAGATTGTAATTGATTGTTTGCCTCGGGAAATATGGAGCGAAAGCCATCCATTGTCAAGAAAAGATCATTTATAGTCACTCATGCCTAGAAAAGCCTTATTACTCGATTTAAATGCCTTTATAATCCCAATATTGAATTTATTTTGAATTGTTTTTACATTTTTTGATTAAAACAGATTGTAATTGATTGTTTGCCTCGGGAAACATGGAGCGAAAGCCATCCATTGTCAAGAAAAGATCATTTATAGTCACTCATGCCTAGAAAAGCCTTATTACTCGGTTTAAATGCCTTTATAATCCCATTATTGAATTTATTTTGAATTGTTTTTACATTTTTTTATTAAAACAGATTGTAATTGATTGTTTGCCTCGGGAAACGTGGAGGGAAAGCCATCCATTGTCAAGAAAAGATTATTTATAGTCACTCATGCCTAGAAAAGCCTTATTACTCGGTTTAAATGCCTTTATAATCCCATTATCAAATTTATTTTGAATTTTTTTTACATTTTTTGATTAAAACAGATTGTAATTGATTGTTTGCCTCGGGAAACTTGGAGCTAAAGCCATCCATTGTCAAGAAAAGATCATTTATAGTCACTCATGCCTAGAAAAGCCTTATTGGTCGGTTTAAATGCTTTTATAATCCCATTATTGAATTTATTTTGAATTGTTTTTACATTTTCTGATTAAAACAGATTGTAATTGATTGTTTGCCTTGGGAAACATGGAGCGAAAGCCATCCATTGTCAAGAAAAGATCATTTATAGTCACTCATGCCTACAAAAGCCTTATTACTCGGTTTAAATGCCTTTATAATCCCATTATTGAATTTATTTTGAATTTTTTTTACATTTTTTGATTAAAACAGATTGTAATTGTTTGTTTGCCTCGGGAAACATGGAGCAAAACCCATCCATTGTCAAGAATAGATCATTTATAGTCACTTATGCCTAAAAAAGCCTTATTACTCGGTTTAAATGCCTTTACAATCCCATTTCTGAATTTATTTTGAATTTTTTTTACATTTTTTGACTAAAACATATTGTAATTGATTGTTTGCCTCGGGAAATATGGAGCGAAAGCCATCCATTGTCAAGAAAAGATCATTTATAGTCACTCATGCCTAGAAAAGCCTTATTACTCGGTTTAAATGCCTTTATAATCCCATTATTGAATTTATTTTGAATTGTTTTTACATTTTTTGATTAAAACAGATTGTAATTGATTGTTTGCCTTGGGAAACATGGAGCCAAAGCCATCCATTGTCAAGAAAAGATCATTTATAGTCACTCATGCCTAGAAAAGCCTTATTACTCGGTTTAAATGCCTTTATAATTCCATTATTGAATTTATTTTGAATTTTTTTTACATTTTTTGATTAAAACAGATTGTAATTGTTTGTTTGCCTCGGGAAACATGGAGCAAAACCCATCCATTGTCAAGAATAGATCATTTATAGTCACTTATGCCTAAAAAAGCCTTATTACTCGGTTTAAATGCCTTTATAATCCCATTTCTGAATTTATTTTGAATTTTTTTTACATTTTTTGATTAAAACAGATTGTAATTGTTTGTTTGCCTCGGGAAACATGGTGTGAAAGCCATCCATTGTCAAGAAAAGATCATTTATAGTCACTCATGCCTAGAAAAGCCTTATTACTCGGTTTAAATGCCTTTATAATCCGATTATCAAATTTATTTTGAATTTTTTTTACATTTTTTGATTAAAACAGATTGTAATTGATTGTTTGCCTCGGGAAACTTGGAGCTAAAGCCATCCATTGTCAAGAAAAGATCATTTATAGTCACTCATGCCTTGAAAAGCCTTATTAGTCGGTTTAAATGCTTTTATAATCCCATTATTGAATTTATTTTGAATTGTTTTTACATTTTCTGATTAAAACAGATTGTAATTGATTGTTTGCCTCGGGAAACATGGAGCGAAAGCCATCCATTGTCAAGAAAAGATCATTTATAGTCACTCATTCCTACAAAAGCCTTATTACTCGGTTTAAATGCCTTTATAATCCCATTATTGAATTTATTTTGAATTGTTTTTACATTTTTTGATTAAAACAGATTGTAATTGATTGTTTGCCTCGGGAAACATGGAGCGAAAGCCATCCATTGTCAAGAAAAGATCATTTATAGCCACTCATGCCTAGAAAAGCCTTATTACTCGGTTTAAATGCCTTTATAATCCCATTATTGAATTTATTTCGAATTGTTTTTACATTTTTTGATTAAAACAGATTGTAATTGATTGTTTGCCTCGGGAAACATGGAGCGAAAACCATCCATTGTCAAGAAAAGATCATTTATAGTCACTCATGCCTAGAAAAGCCTTATTACTCGGTTTAAATGCCTTTATAATCCCATTATTGAATTTATTTTGAATTTTTTTTACATATTTTGATTAAAACAGATTGTAATTGATTGTTTACCTCGATAAACCTGGAACGAAAGCCATCCATAGTCAAGAAAAGTTCATTTATAGTCACTTATGCCTAGCAAAGCCTTATTACTCGGTTTAAATGCCTTTATAATCCCATTATTGAATTTATTTTGAATTTTTTTTACATTTTTTGATTAAAACAGATTCTAATTGATTGTTTGCCTCGGGAAACGTGGAGTGAAAGCCACCCATTGTCAAGAAAAGATCATTTATAGTCACTCATGCCTAGAAAAGCCTTATTACTCGGTTTAAATGCCTTTATAATCCCATTATCAAATTTATTTTGAATTTTTTTTACATTTTTTGATTAAAACATATTGTAATTGATTGTTTGCCTCGGGAAACTTGGAGCGAAAGCCATCCATTGTCAAGAAAAGATCATTTATAGTCACTCATGCCTAGAAAAGCCTTATTCGTCGGTTTAAATGCTTTTATAATCCCATTATTGAATTTATTTTGAATTGTTTTTACATTTTCTGATTAAAACAGATTGTAATTGATTGTTTGCCTCGGGAAACATGGAGCAAAACCCATCCATTGTCAAGAATAGATCATTTATAGTCACTTATGCCTAAAAAAGCCTTATTACTCGGTTTAAATGCCTTTATAATCCCATTTCTGAATTTATTTTGAATTTTTTTTACATTTTTTGATTAAAACAGATTGTAATTGATTGTTTGCCTCGGGAAATATGGAGCGAAAGCCATCCATTGTCAAGAAAAGATCATTTATAGTCACTCATGCCTAGAAAAGCCTTATTACTCGATTTAAATGCCTTTATAATCCCAATATTGAATTTTTTTTGAATTGTTTTTACATTTTTTGATTAAAACAGATTGTAATTGATTGTTTGCCTCGGGAAACATGGAGCGAAAGCCATCCAGTGTCAAGAAAAGATCATTTATAGTCACTCATGCCTAGAAAAGCCTTATTACTCGGTTTAAATGCCTTTATAATCCCATTATTGAATTTATTTTGAATTGTTTTTACATTTTTTTATTAAAACAGATTGTAATTGATTGTTTGCCTCGGGAAATATGGAGCGAAAGCCATCCATTGTCAAGAAAAGATCATTTATAGTCACTCATGCCTAGAAAAGCCTTATTACTCGATTTAAATGCCTTTATAATCCCAATATTGAATTTATTTTGAATTGTTTTTACATTTTTTGATTAAAACAGATTGTAATTGATTGTTTGCCTCGGGAAACATGGAGCGAAAGCCATCCATTGTCAAGAAAAGATCATTTATAGTCACTCATGCCTAGAAAAGCCTTATTACTCGGTTTAAATGCCTTTATAATCCCATTATTGAATTTATTTTGAATTGTTTTTACATTTTTTTATTAAAACAGATTCTAATTGATTGTTTGCCTCGGGAAACGTGGAGGGAAAGCCATCCATTGTCAAGAAAAGATCATTTATAGTCACTCATGCCTAGAAAAGCCTTATTACTCGGTTTAAATGCCTTTATAATCCCATTATTGAATTTATTTTGAATTGTTTTTACATTTTTTGATTAAAACAGATTGTAATTGATTGTTTGCCTCGGGAAACATGGAGCGAAAGCCATCCATTGTCAAGAAAAGATCATTTATAGTCACTCATGCCTAGAAAAGCCTTATTACTCGGTTTAAATGCCTTTATAATCCCATTATTGAATTTATTTTGAATTGTTTTTACATTTTTTTATTAAAACAGATTCTAATTGATTGTTTGCCTCGGGAAACTTGGAGTGAAAGCCACCCATTGTCAAGAAAAGATCATTTATAGTCACTCATGCCTAGAAAAGCCTTATTACTCGGTTTAAATGCCTTTATAATCCCATTATCAAATTTATTTTGAATTTTTTTTATATTTTTTGATTAAAACAAATTGTAATTGATTGTTTGCCTCGGGAAACATGGAGCGAAAGCCATCCATTGTCAAGAAAAGATCATTTATAGTCACTCATGCCTAGAAAAGCCTTATTACTCGGTTTAAATGCCTTTATAATTCCATTATTGAATTTATTTTGAATTTTTTTTACATTTTTTGATTAAAACAGATTGTAATTGTTTGTTTGCCTCGGGAAACATGGAGCAAAACCCATCCATTGTCAAGAATAGATCATTTATAGTCACTTATGCCTAAAAAAGCCTTATTACTCGGTTTAAATGCCTTTATAATCCCATTATCAAATTTGTTTTGAATTTTTTTTACATTTTTTGATTAAAACAGATTGTAATTGATTGTTTGCCTCGGGAAACTTGGAGCTAAAGCCATCCATTGTCAAGAAAAGATCATTTATAGTCACTCATGCCTAGAAAAGCCTTATTACTCGGTTCAAATTCCTTTATAATCCCATTATTGAATTTATTTTGAATTGTTTTTACATTTTTTGATTAAAACATGTTGTAATTGATTGTTTGCCTCGGGAAACATGGAGCGAAAGCCATCCATTGTCAAGAAAAGATCATTTATAGTCACTCATGCCTAAAAAAGCCTTATTACTTAGTTTAAATGCCTTTATAATCCCATTATTGAATTTATTTTGAATTGTTTTTACATTTTTTGGTTAAAACATATTGTAATTGATTGTTTGCCTCGGGAAATATGGAGCGAAAGCCATCCATTGTCAAGAAAAGATCATTTATAGTCACTCATGCCTAGAAAAGCCTTATTACTCGATTTAAATGCCTTTATAATCCCATTATTGAATTTATTTTGAATTGTTTTACATTTTTTGATTAAAACAGATTGTAATTGATTGTTTGCCTCGGGAAACATGGAGCGAAAGCCATCCATTGTCAAGAAAAGATCATTTATAGCCACTCATGCCTAGAAAAGCCTTATTACTCGGTTTAAATGCCTTTATAATCCCATTATTGAATTTATTTTGAATTGTTTTTACATTTTTTGATTAAAACAGATTGTAATTGATTGTTTGCCTCGGGAAACATGGAGCGAAAACCATCCATTGTCAAGAAAAGATCATTTATAGTCACTCATGCCTAGAAAAGCCTTATTACTCGGTTTAAATGCCTTTATAATCCCATTATTGAATTTATTTTGAATTTTTTTTACATTTTTTGATTAAAACAGATTCTAATTGATTGTTTGCCTCGGGAAACGTGGAGTGAAAGCCACCCATTGTCAAGAAAAGATCATTTATAGTCACTCATGCCTAGAAAAGCCTTATTACTCGGTTTAAATGCCTTTATAATCCCATTATCAAATTTATTTTGAATTTTTTTTACATTTTTTGATTAAAACATATTGTAATTGATTGTTTGCCTCGGGAAACTTGGAGCGAAAGCCATCCATTGTCAAGAAAAGATCATTTATAGTCACTCAAGCCTAGAAAAGCCTTATTCGTCGGTTTAAATGCTTTTATAATCCCATTATTGAATTTATTTTGAATTGTTTTTACATTTTCTGTTTAAACAGATTGTAATTGATTGTTTGCCTCGGGAAACATGGAGCAAAACCCATCCATTGTCAAGAATAGATCATTTATAGTCACTTATGCCTAAAAAAGCCTTATTACTCGGTTTAAATGCCTTTAAAATCCCATTTCTGAATTTATTTTGAATTTTTTTTACATTTTTTGATTAAAACAGATTGTAATTGATTGTTTGCCTCGGGAAATATGGAGCGAAAGCCATCCATTGTCAAGAAAAGATCATTTATAGTCACTCATGCCTAGAAAAGCCTTATTACTCGATTTAAATGCCTTTATAATCCCAATATTGAATTTATTTTGAATTGTTTTTACATTTTTTGATTAAAACAGATTGTAATTGATTGTTTGCCTCGGGAAACATGGAGCGAAAGCCATCCATTGTCAAGAAAAGATCATTTATAGTCACTCATGCCTAGAAAAGCCTTATTACTCGGTTTAAATGCCTTTATAATCCCATTATTGAATTTATTTTGAATTGTTTTTACATTTTTTTATTAAAACAGATTGTAATTGATTGTTTGCCTCGGGAAACGTGGAGGGAAAGCCATCCATTGTCAAGAAAAGATTATTTATAGTCACTCATGCCTAGAAAAGCCTTATTACTCGGTTTAAATGCCTTTATAATCCCATTATCAAATTTATTTTGAATTTTTTTTACATTTTTTGATTAAAACAGATTGTAATTGATTGTTTGCCTCGGGAAACTTGGAGCTAAAGCCATCCATTGTCAAGAAAAGATCATTTATAGTCACTCATGCCTAGAAAAGCCTTATTGGTCGGTTTAAATGCTTTTATAATCCCATTATTGAATTTATTTTGAATTGTTTTTACATTTTCTGATTAAAACAGATTGTAATTGATTGTTTGCTTTGGGAAAAATGGAGCGAAAGCCATCCATTGTCAAGAAAAGATCATTTATAGTCACTCATGCCTACAAAAGCCTTATTACTCGGTTTAAATGCCTTTATAATCCCATTATTGAATTTATTTTGAATTTTTTTTACATTTTTTGATTAAAACAGATTGTAATTGTTTGTTTGCCTCGGGAAACATGGAGCAAAACCCATCCATTGTAGAGAATAGATCATTTATAGTCACTTATGCCTAAAAAAGCCTTATTACTCGGTTTAAATGCCTTTACAATCCCATTTCTGAATTTATTTTGAATTTTTTTTACATTTTTTGACTAAAACATATTGTAATTGATTGTTTGCCTCGGGAAATATGGAGCGAAAGCCATCCATTGTCAAGAAAAGATCATTTATAGTCACTCATGCCTAGAAAAGCCTTATTACTCGGTTTAAATGCCTTTATAATCCCATTATTGAATTTATTTTGAATTTTTTTTACATTTTTTGATTAAAACAGATTGTAATTGATTGTTTGCCTCGGGAAACATGGAGCGAAAGCCATCCATTGTCAAGAAAAGATCATTTATAGTCACTCATGCCTAGAAAAGCCTTATTACTTAGTTTAAATGCCTTTATAATCCCATTATTGAATTTATTTTGAATTTTTTTTACATTTTTTGATTAAAACAGATTGTAATTGTTTGTTTGCCTCGGGAAACATGGAGCAAAACCCATCCATTGTCAAGAATAGATCATTTATAGTCACTTATGCCTAAAAAAGCCTTATTACTCGATTTAAATGCCTTTATAATCCCATTATTGAATTTATTTTGAATTTTTTTTACATTTTTTGACTAAAACATATTGTAATTGATTGTTTGCCTCGGGAAACATGGAGCGAAAGCCATCCATTGTCAAGAAAAGATCATTTATAGTCACTCATGCCTAGAAAAGCCTTATTACTTAGTTTAAATGCCTTTATAATCCCATTATTGAATTTATTTTGAATTTTTTTTACATTTTTTGATTAAAACAGATTGTAATTGATTGTTTGCCTCGGGAAACATGGAGCAAAACCCATCCATTGTCAAGAAAAGATCATTTATAGTCACTCATGCCTAGAAAAGCCTTATTGGTCGGTTTAAATGCTTTTATAATCCCAATATTGAATTTATTTTGAATTGTTTTTACATTTTTTGATTAAAACAGATTGTAATTGATTGTTTGCCTCGGGAAACATGGAGCGAAAGCCATCCATTGTCAAGAAAAGATCATTTATAGTCACTCATGCCTAGAAAAGCCTTATTACTCGGTTTAAATGCCTTTATAATCCCATTATTGAATTTATTTTGAATTGTTTTTACATTTTTTTATTAAAACAGATTGTAATTGATTGTTTGCCTCGAGAAACGTGGAGGGAAAGCCATCCATTGTCAAGAAAAGATTATTTATAGTCACTCATGCCTAGAAAAGCCTTATTACTCGGTTTAAATGCCTTTATAATCCCATTATCAAATTTATTTTGAATTTTTTTTATATTTTTTGATTAAAACAGATTGTAATTGATTGTTTGCCTCGGGAAACTTGGAGCTAAAGCCATCCATTGTCAAGAAAAGATCATTTATAGTCACTCATGCCTAGAAAAGCCTTATTGGTCGGTTTAAATGCTTTTATAATCCCATTATTGAATTTATTTTGAATTGTTTTTACATTTTCTGATTAAAACAGATTGTAATTGATTGTTTGCCTCGGGAAACATGGAGCGAAAGCCATCCATTGTCAAGAAAAGATCATTTATAGTCACTCATGCCTACAAAAGCCTTATTACTCGGTTTAAATGCCTTTATAATCCCATTATTGAATTTATTTTGAATTTTTTTTACATTTTTTGATTAAAACAGATTGTAATTGTTTGTTTGCCTCGGGAAACATGGAGCAAAACCCATCCATTGTCAAGAATAGATCATATATAGTCACTTATGCCTAAAAAAGCCTTATTACTCGGTTTAAATGCCTTTACAATCCCATTTCTGAATTTATTTTGAATTTTTTTTACATTTTTTGACTAAAACATATTGTAATTGATTGTTTGCCTCGGGAAATATGGAGCGAAAGCCATCCATTGTCAAGAAAAGATCATTTATAGTCACTCATGCCTAGAAAAGCCTTATTACTCGGTTTAAATGCCTTTATAATCCCATTATTGAATTTATTTTGAATTTTTTTTACATTTTTTGATTAAAACAGATTGTAATTGATTGTTTCCCTCGGGAAACATGGAGCGAAAGCCATCCATTGTCAAGAAAAGATCATTTATAGTCACTCATACCTAGAAAAGCCTTATTACTTAGTTTAAATGCCTTTATAATCCCATTATTGAATTTATTTTGAATTTTTTTTACATTTTCTGATTAAAACAGATTGTAATTGATTGTTTGCCTCGGGAAACATGGAGCTAAAACCATCCATTGTCAAGAAAAGATGATTTATACTCACTCATGCCTAGAAAAGCCTTATTGGTCGGTTTAAATGCTTTTATAATCCCATTGTTGAATTTATTTTGAATTGTTTTTACATTTTCTGATTAAAACAGATTGTAATTGATTGTTTGCCTCGGGAAACATGGAGCGAAAGCCATCCATTGTCAAGAAAAGATCATTTATAGTCACTCATGCCTACAAAAGCCTTATTACTCGGTTTAAATGCCTTTATAATCCCATTATTGAATTTATTTTGAATTCTTTTTACATTTTTTGATTAAAACAGATTGTAATTGTTTGTTTGCCTCGGGAAACATGGAGCAAAACCCATCCATTGTCAAGAATAGATCATTTATAGTCACTTATACCTAAAAAAGCCTTATTACTCGGTTTAAATGCCTTTATAATCCCATTTCTGAATTTATTTTGAATTTTTTTTACATTTTTTGATTAAAACATATTGTAATTGATTGTTTGCCTTGGGAAACATGGAGCGAAAACCATCCATTGTCAAGAAAAGATCATTTATAGTCACTCATGCCTAGAAAAGCCTTATTACTTAGTTTAAATGCCTTTATAATCCCATTATTGAATTTATTTTGAATTTTTTTTACATTTTTTGATTAAAACAGATTGTAATTGATTGTTTGCCTCGGGAAACATGGAGCTAAAACCATCCATTGTCAAGAAAAGATCATTTATACTCACTCATGCCTAGAAAAGCCTTATTACTCGGTTTAAATGCCTTTATAATCCCATTATCAAATTTATTTTGAATTTTTTTTACATTTTTTGATTAAAACATATTGTAATTGATTGTTTGCCTCGGGAAACATGGAGCGAAAGCCATCCATTGTCAAGAAAAGATCATTTATAGTCACTCATGCCTAGAAAAGCCTTATTACTCGGTTTAAATGTCTTTATAATCCCATTATTGAATTTATTTTGAATTGTTTTTACATTTTTTTATTAAAACAGATTGTAATTGATTGTTTGCCTCGGGAAATGTGGAGCGAAAGCCATCCATTGTCAAGAAAAGATCATTTATAGTCACTCATGCCTAGAAAAGCCTTATTACTCGATTTAAATGCCTTTATAATCCCAATATTGAATTTATTTTGAATTGTTTTTACATTTTTTTATTAAAACAGATTGTAATTGATTGTTTCCCTCGGGAAACATGTAGCGAAAGCCATCCATTGTCAAGAAAAGATTATTTATAGTCACTCATGCCTAGAAAAGCCTTATTACTCGGTTTAAATGCCTTTATAATCCCATTATCAAATTTATTTTGAATTTTTTTTACATTTTTTGATTAAAACAGATTGTAATTGATTGTTTGCCTCGGGAAACTTGGAGCTAAAGCCATCCATTGTCAAGAAAAGATCATTTATAGTCACTCATGCCTATAAAAGCCTTATTGGTCGGTTTAAATGCTTTTATAATCCCATTATTGAATTTATTTTGAATTGTTTTTACATTTTCTGATTAAAACAGATTGTAATTGATTGTTTGCCTCGGGAAACATGGAGCGAAAGCCATCCATTGTCAAGAAAAGATCATTTATAGTCAATCATGCCTACAAAAGCCTTATTACTCGGTTTAAATGCCTTTATAATCCCATTATTGAATTTATTTTGAATTTTTTTTACATTTTTTGATTAAAACAGATTGTAATTGTTTGTTTGCCTCGGGAAACATGGAGCAAAACCCATCCTTTGTCAAGAATAGATCATTTATAGTCACTTATGCCTAAAAAAGCCTTATTACTCGGTTTAAATGCCTTTACAATCCCATTTCTGAATTTATTTTGAATTTTTTTTACATTTTTTGACTAAAACATATTGTAATTGATTGTTTGCCTCGGGAAATATGGAGCGAAAGCCATCCATTGTCAAGAAAAGATCATTTATAGTCACTCATGCCTAGAAAAGCCTTATTACTCGGTTTAAATGCCTTTATAATCCCATTATTGAATTTATTTTGAATTGTTTTTACATTTTTTGATTAAACCAGATTGTAATTGATTGTTTGCCTCGGGAAACATGGAGCGAAAGCCATCCATTGTCAAGAAAAGATCATTTATAGTCACTCATGCCTAGAAAAGCCTTATTACTTAGTTTAAATGCCTTTATAATCCCATTATTGAATTTATTTTCAATTTTTTTTACATTTTTTGATTAAAACAGATTGTAATTGTTTGTTTGCCTCGGGAAACATGGAGCAAAACCCATCCATTGTCAAGAATAGATCATTTATAGTCACTTATGCCTAAAAAAGCCTTATTACTCGGTTTAAATGCCTTTATAATCCCATTTCTGAATTTATTTTGAATTTTTTTTACATTTTTTGATTAAAACATATTGTAATTGATTGTTTGCCTTGGGAAACATGGAGAGAAAACCATCCATTGTCAAGAAAAGATCATTTATAGTCACTCATGCCTAGAAAAGCCTTATTACTCGGTTTAAATGCCTTTATAATCCCATTATTGAATTTATTTTGAATTGTTTTTACATTTTTTTATTAAAACAGATTCTAATTGATTGTTTGCCTCGGGAAACATGGAGCTAAAACCATCCATTGTCAAGAAAAGATCATTTATACTCACTCATGCCTAGAAAAGCCTTATTACTCGGTTTAAATGCCTTTATAATCCCATTATCAAATTTATTTTGAATTTTTTTTACATTTTTTGATTAAAACAGATTGTAATTGATTGTTTGCCTCGGGAAACATGGAGCGAAAGCCATCCATTGTCAAGAAAAGATCATTTATAGTCACTCATGCCTAGAAAAGCCTTATTACTTAGTTTAAATGCCTTTATAATCCCATTATTGAATTTATTTTGAATTTTTTTTACATTTTTTCATTAAAACAGATTGTAATTGATTGTTTACCTCGATAAACATGGAGCGAAAGCCATCCATAGTCAAGAAAAGTTCATTTATAGTCAATTATGCCTAGCAAAGCCTTATTACTCGGTTTAAATGCCTTTATAATCCCATTATTGAATTTATTTTGAATTTTTTTTACATTTTTTGATTAAAACAGATTCTAATTGATTGTTTGCCTCGGGAAACATGGTGTGAAAGCCATCCATTGTCAAGAAAAGATCATTTATAGACACTCATGCCTAGAAAAGCCTTATTACTCGGTTTAAATGCCTTTATAATCCCATTATCAAATTTATTTTGAATTTTTTTTATATTTTTTGATTAAAACAAATTGTAATTGATTGTTTGCCTCGGGAAACATGGAGCGAAAGCCATCCATTGTCAAGAAAAGATCATTTATAGTCACTCATGCCTAGAAAAGCCTTATTACTCGGTTTAAATGCCTTTATAATTCCATTATTGAATTTATTTTGAATTTTTTTTACATTTTTTGATTAAAACAGATTGTAATTGTTTGTTTGCCTCAGGAAACATGGAGCAAAACCCATCCATTGTCAAGAATAGATCATTTATAGTCACTTATGCCTAAAAAAGCCTTATTACTCGGTTTAAATGCCTTTATAATCCCATTATCAAATTTATTTTGAATTTTTTTTACATTTTTTGATTAAAACAGATTGTAATTGATTGTTTGCCTCGGGAAACTTGGAGCTAAAGCCATCCATTGTCAAGAAAAGATCATTTATAGTCACTCATGCCTAGAAAAGCCTTATTACTCGGTTCAAATTCCTTTATAATCCCATTATTGAATTTATTTTGAATTGTTTTTACATTTTTTGATTAAAACATGTTGTAATTGATTGTTTGCCTCGGGAAACATGGAGCGAAAGCCATCCATTGTCAAGAAAAGATCATTTATAGTCACTCATGCCTAAAAAAGCCTTATTACTTAGTTTAAATGCCTTTATAATCCCATTATTGAATTTATTTTGAATTGTTTTTACATTTTTTGGTTAAAACATATTGTAATTGATTGTTTGCCTCGGGAAATATGGAGCGAAAGCCATCCATTGTCAAGAAAAGATCATTTATAGTCACTCATGCCTAGAAAAGCCTTATTACTCGGTTTAAATGCCTTTATAATCCCATTATTGAATTTATTTTGAATTGTTTTACATTTTTTGATTAAAACAGATTGTAATTGATTGTTTGCCTCGGGAAACATGGAGCGAAAGCCATCCATTGTCAAGAAAAGATCATTTATAGCCACTCATGCCTAGAAAAGCCTTATTACTCGGTTTAAATGCCTTTATAATCCCATTATTGAATTTATTTTGAATTGTTTTTACATTTTTTGATTAAAACAGATTGTAATTGATTGTTTGCCTCGGGAAACATGGAGCGAAAACCATCCATTGTCAAGAAAAGATCATTTATAGTCACTCATGCCTAGAAAAGCCTTATTACTCGGTTTAAATGCCTTTATAATCCCATTATTGAATTTATTTTGAATTTTTTTTACATTTTTTGATTAAAACAGATTGTAATTGATTGTTTACCTCGATAAACATGGAGCGAAAGCCATCCATAGTCAAGAAAAGTTCATTTATAGTCACTTATGCCTAGCAAAGCCTTATTACTCGGTTTAAATGCCTTTATAATCCCATTATTGAATTTATTTTGAATTTTTTTTACATTTTTTGATTAAAACAGATTCTAATTGATTGTTTGCCTCGGGAAACGTGGAGTGAAAGCCACCCATTGTCAAGAAAAGATCATTTATAGTCACTCATGCCTAGAAAAGCCTTATTACTCGGTTTAAATGCCTTTATAATCCCATTATCAAATTTATTTTGAATTTTTTTTACATTTTTTGATTAAAACATATTGTAATTGATTGTTTGCCTCGGCAAACTTGGAGCGAAAGCCATCCATTGTCAAGAAAAGATCATTTATAGTCACTCATGCCTAGAAAAGCCTTATTCGTCGGTTTAAATGCTTTTATAATCCCATTATTGAATTTATTTTGAATTGTTTTTACATTTTCTGATTAAAACAGATTGTAATTGATTGTTTGCCTCGGGAAACATGGAGCAAAACCCATCCATTGTCAAGAATAGATCATTTATAGTCACTTATGCCTAAAAAAGCCTTATTACTCGGTTTAAATGCCTTTAAAATCCCATTTCTGAATTTATTTTGAATTTTTTTTACATTTTTTGATTAAAACAGATTGTAATTGATTGTTTGCCTCGGGAAATATGGAGCGAAAGCCATCCATTGTCAAGAAAAGATCATTTATAGTCACTCATGCCTAGAAAAGCCTTATTACTCGATTTAAATGCCTTTATAATCCCAATATTGAATTTATTTTGAATTGTTTTTACATTTTTTGATTAAAACAGATTGTAATTGATTGTTTGCCTCGGGAAACATGGAGCGAAAGCCATCCATTGTCAAGAAAAGATCATTTATAGTCACTCATGCCTAGAAAAGCCTTATTACTCGGTTTAAATGCCTTTATAATCCCATTATTGAATTTATTTTGAATTGTTTTTACATTTTTTTATTAAAACAGATTGTAATTGATTGTTTGCCTCGGGAAACGTGGAGGGAAAGCCATCCATTGTCAAGAAAAGATTATTTATAGTCACTCATGCCTAGAAAAGCCTTATTACTCGGTTTAAATGCCTTTATAATCCCATTATCAAATTTATTTTGAATTTTTTTTACATTTTTTGATTAAAACAGATTGTAATTGATTGTTTGCCTCGGGAAACTTGGAGCTAAAGCCATCCATTGTCAAGAAAAGATCATTTATAGTCACTCATGCCTAGAAAAGCCTTATTGGTCGGTTTAAATGCTTTTATAATCCCATTATTGAATTTATTTTGAATTGTTTTTACATTTTCTGATTAAAACAGATTGTAATTGATTGTTTGCCTTGGGAAACATGGAGCGAAAGCCATCCATTGTCAAGAAAAGATCATTTATAGTCACTCATGCCTACAAAAGCCTTATTACTCGGTTTAAATGCCTTTATAATCCCATTATTGAATTTATTTTGAATTTTTTTTACATTTTTTGATTAAAACAGATTGTAATTGTTTGTTTGCCTCGGGAAACATGGAGCAAAACCCATCCATTGTCAAGAATAGATCATTTATAGTCACTTATGCCTAAAAAAGCCTTATTACTCGGTTTAAATGCCTTTACAATCCCATTTCTGAATTTATTTTGAATTTTTTTTACATTTTTTGACTAAAACATATTGTAATTGATTGTTTGCCTCGGGAAATATGGAGCGAAAGCCATCCATTGTCAAGAAAAGATCATTTATAGTCACTCATGCCTAGAAAAGCCTTATTACTCGGTTTAAATGCCTTTATAATCCCATTATTGAATTTATTTTGAATTTTTTTTACATTTTTTGATTAAAACAGATTGTAATTGATTGTTTGCCTCGGGAAACATGGAGCGAAAGCCATCCATTGTCAAGAAAAGATCATTTATAGTCACTCATGCCTAGAAAAGCCTTATTACTTAGTTTAAATGCCTTTATAATCCCATTATTGAATTTATTTTGAATTTTTTTTACATTTTTTGATTAAAACAGATTGTAATTGTTTGTTTGCCTCGGGAAACATGGAGCAAAACCCATCCATTGTCAAGAATAGATCATTAATAGTCACTTATGCCTAAAAAAGCCTTATTACTCGGTTTAAATGCCTTTAAAATCCCATTTCTGAATTTATTTTGAATTTTTTTTACATTTTTTGATTAAAACAGATTGTAATTGATTGTTTGCCTCGGGAAATATGGAGCGAAAGCCATCCATTGTCAAGAAAAGATCATTTATAGTCACTCATGCCTAGAAAAGCCTTATTACTCGATTTAAATGCCTTTATAATCCCAATATTGAATTTATTTTGAATTGTTTTTACATTTTTTGATTAAAACAGATTGTAATTGATTGTTTGCCTCGGGAAACATGGAGCGAAAGCCATCCATTGTCAAGAAAAGATCATTTATAGTCACTCATGCCTAGAAAAGCCTTATTACTCGGTTTAAATGCCTTTATAATCCCATTATTGAATTTATTTTGAATTGTTTTTACATTTTTTTATTAAAACAGATTGTAATTGATTGTTTGCCTCGGGAAACGTGGAGGGAAAGCCATCCATTGTCAAGAAAAGATTATTTATAGTCACTCATGCCTAGAAAAGCCTTATTACTCGATTTAAATGCCTTTATAATCCCATTTTCAAATTTATTTTGAATTTTTTTTATATTTTTTGATTAAAACAGATTGTAATTGATTGTTAGCCTCGGGAAACTTGGAGCTAAAGCCATCCATTTTCAAGAAAAGATCATTTATAGTCACTCATGCCTAGAAAAGCCTTATTGGTCGGTTTAAATGCTTTTATAATCCCATTATTGAATTTATTTTGAATTGTTTTTACATTTTCTGATTAAAACAGATTGTAATTGATTGTTTGCCTCGGGAAACATGGAGCGAAAGCCATCCATTGTCAAGAAAAGATCATTTATAGTCACTCATGCCTACAAAAGCCTTATTACTCGGTTTAAATGCCTTTATAATCCCATTATTGAATTTATTTTGAATTTTTTTTACATTTTTTGATTAAAACAGATTGTAATTGTTTGTTTGCCTCGGGAAACATGGAGCAAAACCCATCCATTGTCAAGAATAGATCATATATAGTCACTTATGCCTAAAAAAGCCTTATTACTCGGTTTAAATGCCTTTACAATCCCATTTCTGAATTTATTTTGAATTTTTTTTACATTTTTTGACTAAAACATATTGTAATTGATTGTTTGCCTCGGGAAATATGGAGCGAAAGCCATCCATTGTCAAGAAAAGATCATTTATAGTCACTCATGCCTAGAAAAGCCTTATTACTCGGTTTAAATGCCTTTATAATCCCATTATTGAATTTATTTTGAATTTTTTTTACATTTTTTGATTAAAACAGATTGCAATTGATTGTTTCCCTCGGGAAACATGGAGCGAAAGCCATCCATTGTCAAGAAAAGATCATTTATAGTCACTCATACCTAGAAAAGCCTTATTACTTAGTTTAAATGCCTTTATAATCCCATTATTGAATTTATTTTGAATTTTTTTTACATTTTTTGATTAAAACAGATTGTAATTGTTTGTTTGCCTCGGGAAACATGGAGCAAAACCCATCCATTGTCAAGAATAGATCATTTATAGTCACTTATACCTAAAAAAGCCTTATTACTCGGTTTAAATGCCTTTATAATCCCATTTCTGAATTTATTTTGAATTTTTTTTACATTTTTTGATTAAAACATATTGTAATTGATTGTTTGCCTTGGGAAACATGGAGCGAAAACCATCCATTGTCAAGAAAAGATCATTTATAGTCACTCATGCCTAGAAAAGCCTTATTACTTAGTTTAAATGCCTTTATAATCCCATTATTGAATTTATTTTGAATTTTTTTTACATTTTCTGATTAAAACAGATTGTAATTGATTGTTTGCCTCGGGAAACATGGAGCTAAAACCATCCATTGTCAAGAAAAGATCATTTATACTCACTCATGCCTAGAAAAGCCTTATTACTCGGTTTAAATGCCTTTATAATCCCATTATCAAATTTATTTTGAATTTTTTTTACATTTTTTGATTAAAACATATTGTAATTGATTGTTTGCCTCGGGAAACATGGAGCGAAAGCCATCCATTGTCAAGAAAAGATCATTTATAGTCACTCATGCCTAGAAAAGCCTTATTACTCGGTTTAAATGTCTTTATAATCCCATTATTGAATTTATTTTGAATTGTTTTTACATTTTTTTATTAAAACAGATTGTAATTGATTGTTTGCCTCGGGAAATGTGGAGCGAAAGCCATCCATTGTCAAGAAAAGATCATTTATAGTCACTCATGCCTAGAAAAGCCTTATTACTCGATTTAAATGCCTTTATAATCCCAATATTGAATTTATTTTGAATTGTTTTTACATTTTTTTATTAAAACAGATTGTAATTGATTGTTTCCCTCGGGAAACATGTAGCGAAAGCCATCCATTGTCAAGAAAAGATTATTTATAGTCACTCATGCCTAGAAAAGCCTTATTACTCGGTTTAAATGCCTTTATAATCCCATTATCAAATTTATTTTGAATCTTTTTTACATTTTTTGATTAAAACAGATTGTAATTGATTGTTTGCCTCGGGAAACTTGGAGCTAAAGCCATCCATTGTCAAGAAAAGATCATTTATAGTCACTCATGCCTAGAAAAGCCTTATTGGTCGGTTTAAATGCTTTTATAATCCCATTATTGAATTTATTTTGAATTGTTTTTACATTTTCTGATTAAAACAGATTGTAATTGATTGTTTGCCTCGGGAAACATGGAGCGAAAGCCATCCATTGTCAAGAAAAGATCATTTATAGTCAATCATGCCTACAAAAGCCTTATTACTCGGTTTAAATGCCTTTATAATCCCATTATTGAATTTATTTTGAATTTTTTTTACATTTTTTGATTAAAACAGATTGTAATTGTTTGTTTGCCTCGGGAAACATGGAGCAAAACCCATCCTTTGTCAAGAATAGATCATTTATAGTCACTTATGCCTAAAAAAGCCTTATTACTCGGTTTAAATGCCTTTACAATCCCATTTCTGAATTTATTTTGAATTTTTTTTACATTTTTTGACTAAAACATATTGTAATTGATTGTTTGCCTCGGGAAATATGGAGCGAAAGCCATCCATTGTCAAGAAAAGATCATTTATAGTCACTCATGCCTAGAAAAGCCTTATTACTCGGTTTAAATGCCTTTATAATCCCATTATTGAATTTATTTTGAATTGTTTTTACATTTTTTGATTAAAACAGATTGTAATTGATTGTTTGCCTCGGGAAACATGGAGCGAAAGCCATCCATTGTCAAGAAAAGATCATTTATAGTCACTCATGCCTAGAAAAGCCTTATTACTTAGTTTAAATGCCTTTATAATCCCATTATTGAATTTATTTTGAATTTTTTTTACATTTTTTGATTAAAACAGATTGTAATTGTTTGTTTGCCTCGGGAAACATGGAGCAAAACCCATCCATTGTCAAGAATAGATCATTTATAGTCACTTATGCCTAAAAAAGCCTTATTACTCGGTTTAAATGCCTTTATAATCCCATTTCTGAATTTATTTTGAATTTTTTTTACATTTTTTGATTAAAACATATTGTAATTGATTGTTTGCCTTGGGAAACATGGAGAGAAAACCATCCATTGTCAAGAAAAGATCATTTATAGTCACTCATGCCTAGAAAAGCCTTATTACTCGGTTTAAATGCCTTTATAATCCCATTATTGAATTTATTTTGAATTGTTTTTACATTTTTTTATTAAAACAGATTCTAATTGATTGTTTGCCTCGGGAAACATGGAGCTAAAACCATCCATTGTCAAGAAAAGATCATTTATACTCACTCATGCCTAGAAAAGCCTTATTACTCGGTTTAAATGCCTTTATAATCCCATTATCAAATTTATTTTGAATTTTTTTTACATTTTTTGATTAAAACAGATTGTAATTGATTGTTTGCCTCGGGAAACATGGAGCGAAAGCCATCCATTGTCAAGAAAAGATCATTTATAGTCACTCATGCCTAGAAAAGCCTTATTACTTAGTTTAAATGCCTTTATAATCCCATTATTGAATTTATTTTGAATTTTTTTTACATTTTTTCATTAAAACAGATTGTAATTGATTGTTTACCTCGATAAACATGGAGCGAAAGCCATCCATAGTCAAGAAAAGTTCATTTATAGTCAATTATGCCTAGCAAAGCCTTATTACTCGGTTTAAATGCCTTTATAATCCCATTATTGAATTTATTTTGAATTTTTTTTACATTTTTTGATTAAAACAGATTCTAATTGATTGTTTGCCTCGGGAAACATGGTGTGAAAGCCATCCATTGTCAAGAAAAGATCATTTATAGACACTCATGCCTAGAAAAGCCTTATTACTCGGTTTAAATGCCTTTATAATCCCATTATCAAATTTATTTTGAATTTTTTTTATATTTTTTGATTAAAACAAATTGTAATTGATTGTTTGCCTCGGGAAACATGGAGCGAAAGCCATCCATTGTCAAGAAAAGATCATTTATAGTCACTCATGCCTAGAAAAGCCTTATTACTCGGTTTAAATGCCTTTATAATTCCATTATTGAATTTATTTTGAATTTTTTTTACATTTTTTGATTAAAACAGATTGTAATTGTTTGTTTGCCTCGGGAAACATGGAGCAAAACCCATCCATTGTCAAGAATAGATCATTTATAGTCACTTATGCCTAAAAAAGCCTTATTACTCGGTTTAAATGCCTTTATAATCCCATTATCAAATTTATTTTGAATTTTTTTTACATTTTTTGATTAAAACAGATTGTAATTGATTGTTTGCCTCGGGAAACTTGGAGCTAAAGCCATCCATTGTCAAGAAAAGATCATTTATAGTCACTCATGCCTAGAAAAGCCTTATTACTCGGTTCAAATTCCTTTATAATCCCATTATTGAATTTATTTTGAATTGTTTTTACATTTTTTGATTAAAACATGTTGTAATTGATTGTTTGCCTCGGGAAACATGGAGCGAAAGCCATCCATTGTCAAGAAAAGATCATTTATAGTCACTCATGCCTAAAAAAGCCTTATTACTTAGTTTAAATGCCTTTATAATCCCATTATTGAATTTATTTTGAATTGTTTTTACATTTTTTGGTTAAAACATATTGTAATTGATTGTTTGCCTCGGGAAATATGGAGCGAAAGCCATCCATTGTCAAGAAAAGATCATTTATAGTCACTCATGCCTAGAAAAGCCTTATTACTCGGTTTAAATGCCTTTATAATCCCATTATTGAATTTATTTTGAATTGTTTTACATTTTTTGATTAAAACAGATTGTAATTGATTGTTTGCCTCGGGAAACATGGAGCGAAAGCCATCCATTGTCAAGAAAAGATCATTTATAGCCACTCATGCCTAGAAAAGCCTTATTACTCGGTTTAAATGCCTTTATAATCCCATTATTGAATTTATTTTGAATTGTTTTTACATTTTTTGATTAAAACAGATTGTAATTGATTGTTTGCCTCGGGAAACATGGAGCGAAAACCATCCATTGTCAAGAAAAGATCATTTATAGTCACTCATGCCTAGAAAAGCCTTATTACTCGGTTTAAATGCCTTTATAATCCCATTATTGAATTTATTTTGAATTTTTTTTACATTTTTTGATTAAAACAGATTGTAATTGATTGTTTACCTCGATAAACATGGAGCGAAAGCCATCCATAGTCAAGAAAAGTTCATTTATAGTCACTTATGCCTAGCAAAGCCTTATTACTCGGTTTAAATGCCTTTATAATCCCATTATTGAATTTATTTTGAATTTTTTTTACATTTTTTGATTAAAACAGATTCTAATTGATTGTTTGCCTCGGGAAACGTGGAGTGAAAGCCACCCATTGTCAAGAAAAGATCATTTATAGTCACTCATGCCTAGAAAAGCCTTATTACTCGGTTTAAATGCCTTTATAATCCCATTATCAAATTTATTTTGAATTTTTTTTACATTTTTTGATTAAAACATATTGTAATTGATTGTTTGCCTCGGGAAACTTGGAGCGAAAGCCATCCATTGTCAAGAAAAGATCATTTATAGTCACTCATGCCTAGAAAAGCCTTATTCGTCGGTTTAAATGCTTTTATAATCCCATTATTGAATTTATTTTGAATTGTTTTTACATTTTCTGATTAAAACAGATTGTAATTGATTGTTTGCCTCGGGAAACATGGAGCAAAACCCATCCATTGTCAAGAATAGATCATTTATAGTCACTTATGCCTAAAAAAGCCTTATTACTCGGTTTAAATGCCTTTAAAATCCCATTTCTGAATTTATTTTGAATTTTTTTTACATTTTTTGATTAAAACAGATTGTAATTGATTGTTTGCCTCGGGAAATATGGAGCGAAAGCCATCCATTGTCAAGAAAAGATCATTTATAGTCACTCATGCCTAGAAAAGCCTTATTACTCGATTTAAATGCCTTTATAATCCCAATATTGAATTTATTTTGAATTGTTTTTACATTTTTTGATTAAAACAGATTGTAATTGATTGTTTGCCTCGGGAAACATGGAGCGAAAGCCATCCATTGTCAAGAAAAGATCATTTATAGTCACTCATGCCTAGAAAAGCCTTATTACTCGGTTTAAATGCCTTTATAATCCCATTATTGAATTTATTTTGAATTGTTTTTACATTTTTTTATTAAAACAGATTGTAATTGATTGTTTGCCTCGGGAAACGTGGAGGGAAAGCCATCCATTGTCAAGAAAAGATTATTTATAGTCACTCATGCCTAGAAAAGCCTTATTACTCGGTTTAAATGCCTTTATAATCCCATTATCAAATTTATTTTGAATTTTTTTTACATTTTTTGATTAAAACAGATTGTAATTGATTGTTTGCCTCGGGAAACTTGGAGCTAAAGCCATCCATTGTCAAGAAAAGATCATTTATAGTCACTCATGCCTAGAAAAGCCTTATTGGTCGGTTTAAATGCTTTTATAATCCCATTATTGAATTTATTTTGAATTGTTTTTACATTTTCTGATTAAAACAGATTGTAATTGATTGTTTGCCTTGGGAAACATGGAGCGAAAGCCATCCATTGTCAAGAAAAGATCATTTATAGTCACTCATGCCTACAAAAGCCTTATTACTCGGTTTAAATGCCTTTATAATCCCATTATTGAATTTATTTTGAATTTTTTTTACATTTTTTGATTAAAACAGATTGTAATTGTTTGTTTGCCTCGGGAAACATGGAGCAAAACCCATCCATTGTCAAGAATAGATCATTTATAGTCACTTATGCCTAAAAAAGCCTTATTACTCGGTTTAAATGCCTTTACAATCCCATTTCTGAATTTATTTTGAATTTTTTTTACATTTTTTGACTAAAACATATTGTAATTGATTGTTTGCCTCGGGAAATATGGAGCGAAAGCCATCCATTGTCAAGAAAAGATCATTTATAGTCACTCATGCCTAGAAAAGCCTTATTACTCGGTTTAAATGCCTTTATAATCCCATTATTGAATTTATTTTGAATTTTTTTTACATTTTTTGATTAAAACAGATTGTAATTGATTGTTTGCCTCGGGAAACATGGAGCGAAAGCCATCCATTGTCAAGAAAAGATCATTTATAGTCACTCATGCCTAGAAAAGCCTTATTACTTAGTTTAAATGCCTTTATAATCCCATTATTGAATTTATTTTGAATTTTTTTTACATTTTTTGATTAAAACAGATTGTAATTGTTTGTTTGCCTCGGGAAACATGGAGCAAAACCCATCCATTGTCAAGAATAGATCATTTATAGTCACTTATGCCTAAAAAAGCCTTATTACTCGGTTTAAATGCCTTTAAAATCCCATTTCTGAATTTATATTGAATTTTTTTTTACATTTTTTGATTAAAACAGATTGTAATTGATTGTTTGCCTCGGGAAATATGGAGCGAAAGCCATCCATTGTCAAGAAAAGATCATTTATAGTCACTCATGCCTAGAAAAGCCTTATTACTCGGTTTAAATGCCTTTATAATCCCAATATTGAATTTATTTTGAATTGTTTTTACATTTTTTGATTAAAACAGATTGTAATTGATTGTTTGCCTCGGGAAACATGGAGCGAAAGCCATCCATTGTCAAGAAAAGATCATTTATAGTCACTCATGCCTAGAAAAGCCTTATTACTCGGTTTAAATGCCTTTATAATCCCATTATTGAATTTATTTTGAATTGTTTTTACATTTTTTTATTAAAACAGATTGTAATTGATTGTTTGCCTCGGGAAACGTGGAGGGAAAGCCATCCATTGTCAAGAAAAGATTATTTATAGTCACCCATGCCTAGAAAAGCCTTATTACTCGGTTTAAATGCCTTTATAATCCCATTATCAAATTTATTTTGAATTTTTTTTATATTTTTTGATTAAAACAGATTGTAATTGATTGTTTGCCTCGGGAACCTTGGAGCTAAAGCCATCCATTGTCAAGAAAAGATCATTTATAGTCACTCATGCCTAGAAAAGCCTTATTGGTCGGTTTAAATGCTTTTATAATCCCATTATTGAATTTATTTTGAATTGTTTTTACATTTTCTGATTAAAACAGATTGTAATTGATTGTTTGCCTCGGGAAACATGGAGCGAAAGCCATCCATTGTCAAGAAAAGATCATTTATAGTCACTCATGCCTAGAAAAGCCTTATTACTCGGTTTAAATGCCTTTATAATCCCATTATTGAATTTATTTTGAATTTTTTTTACATTTTTTGATTAAAACAGATTGTAATTGTTTGTTTGCCTCGGGAAACATGGAGCAAAACCCATCCATTGTCAAGAATAGATCATATATAGTCACTTATGCCTAAAAAAGCCTTATTACTCGGTTTAAATGCCTTTACAATCCCATTTCTGAATTTATTTTGAATTTTTTTTACATTTTTTGACTAAAACATATTGTAATTGATTGTTTGCCTCGGGAAATATGGAGCGAAAGCCATCCATTGTCAAGAAAAGATCATTTATAGTCACTCATGCCTAGAAAAGCCTTATTACTCGGTTTAAATGCCTTTATAATCCCATTATTGAATTTATTTTGAATTTTTTTTACATTTTTTGATTAAAACAGATTGTAATTGATTGTTTCCCTCGGGAAACATGGAGCGAAAGCCATCCATTGTCAAGAAAAGATCATTTATAGTCACTCATACCTAGAAAAGCCTTATTACTTAGTTTAAATGCCTTTATAATCCCATTATTGAATTTATTTTGAATTTTTTTTACATTTTTTGATTAAAACAGATTGTAATTGTTTGTTTTCCTCGGGAAACATGGAGCAAAACCCATCCATTGTCAAGAATAGATCATTTATAGTCACTTATACCTAAAAAAGCCTTATTACTCGGTTTAAATGCCTTTATAATCCCATTTCTGAATTTATTTTGAATTTTTTTTACATTTTTTGATTAAAACATATTGTAATTGATTGTTTGCCTTGGGAAACATGGAGCGAAAACCATCCATTGTCAAGAAAAGATCATTTATACTCACTCATGCCTAGAAAAGCCTTATTACTCGGTTTAAATGCCTTTATAATCCCATTATCAAATTTATTTTGAATTTTTTTTACATTTTTTGATTAAAACAGATTGTAATTGATTGTTTCCCTCGGGAAACATGGAGCGAAAGCCATCCATTGTCAAGAAAAGATCATTTATAGTCACTCATGCCTAGAAAAGCCTTATTACTTAGTTTAAATGCCTTTATAATCCCATTATTGAATTTATTTTGAATTTTTTTTACATTTTCTGATTAAAACAGATTGTAATTGATTGTTTGCCTCGGGAAACATGGAGCTAAAACCATCCATTGTCAAGAAAAGATCATTTATACTCACTCATGCCTAGAAAAGCCTTATTACTCGGTTTAAATGCCTTTATAATCCCATTATCAAATTTATTTTGAATTTTTTTTACATTTTTTGATTAAAACAGATTGTAATTGATTGTTTCCCTCGGGAAACATGGAGCGAAAGCCATCCATTGTCAAGAAAAGATCATTTATAGTCACTCATGCCTAGAAAAGCCTTATTACTTAGTTTAAATGCCTTTATAATCCCATTATTGAATTTATTTTGAATTTTTTTTACATTTTCTGATTAAAACAGATTGTAATTGATTGTTTGCCTCGGGAAACATGGAGCTAAAACCATCCATTGTCAAGAAAAGATCATTTATACTCACTCATGCCTAGAAAAGCCTTATTACTCGGTTTAAATGCCTTTATAATCCCATTATCAAATTTATTTTGAATTTTTTTTACATTTTTTGATTAAAACATATTGTAATTGATTGTTTGCCTCGGGAAACATGGAGCGAAAGCCATCCATTGTCAAGAAAAGATCATTTATAGTCACTCATGCCTAGAAAAGCCTTATTACTCGGTTTAAATGTCTTTATAATCCCATTATTGAATTTATTTTGAATTGTTTTTACATTTTTTTATTAAAACAGATTGTAATTGATTGTTTGCCTCGGGAAATGTGGAGCGAAAGCCATCCATTGTCAAGAAAAGATCATTTATAGTCACTCATGCCTAGAAAAGCCTTATTACTCGATTTAAATGCCTTTATAATCCCAATATTGAATTTATTTTGAATTGTTTTTACATTTTTTGATTAAAACAGATTGTAATTGATTGTTTGCCTCGGGAAACATGGAGCGAAAGCCATCCATTGTCAAGAAAAGATCATTTATAGTCACTCATGCCTAGAAAAGCCTTAGTACTCGGTTTAAATGCCTTTATAATCCCATTATTGAATTTATTTTGAATTGTTTTTACATTTTTTTATTAAAAAAGATTCTAATTGATTGTTTGCCTCGGGAAACGTGGAGTGAAAGCCATCCATTGTCAAGAAAAGATCATTTATAGTCACTCATGCCTAGAAAAGCCTTATTACTCGGTTTAAATGCCTTTATAATCCCATTATTGAATTTATTTTGAATTGTTTTTTGATTTTTTGATTAAAACATATTGTAATTGATTGTTTGCCTCGGGAAACATGGAGCGAAAGCCATCCATTGTCAAGAAAAGATCATTTATAGTCACTCATGCCTAGAAAAGCCTTATTACTCGGTTTAAATGCCTTTATAATCCCATTATTGAATTTATTTTGATTTGTTTTTACATTTTTTTATTAAAACATATTGTAATTGATTGTTTCCCTCGGGAAACATGTAGCGAAAGCCATCCATTGTCAAGAAAAGATCATTTATAGTCACTCATGCCTAGAAAAGCCTTATTACTCGGTTTAAATGCCTTTATAATCCCATTATTGAATTTATTTTGAATTTTTTTTACATTTTTTGATTAAAACAGATTGTAATTGATTGTTTGCCTCGGGAAACATGGAGCGAAAGCCATCCATTGTCAAGAAAAGATCATTTATAGTCACTCATGCCTAGAAAAGCCTTATTACTCGGTTTAAATGCCTTTATAATCCCATTATTGAATTTATTTTGAATTGTTTTTACATTTTTTTATTAAAACATATTGTAATTGATTGTTTCCCTCGGGAAACATGTAGCGAAAGCCATCCATTGTCAAGAAAAGATTATTTATAGTCACTCATGCCTAGAAAAGCCTTATTACTCGGTTTAAATGCCTTTATAATCCCATTATCAAATTTATTTTGAATTTTTTTTACATTTTTTGATTAAAACAGATTGTAATTGATTGTTTGCCTCGGGAAACTTGGAGCTAAAGCCATCCATTGTCAAGAAAAGATCATTTATAGTCACTCATGCCTAGAAAAGCCTTATTGGTCGGTTTAAATGCTTTTATAATCCCATTATTGAATTTATTTTGAATTGTTTTTACATTTTCTGATTAAAACAGATTGTAATTGATTGTTTGCCTCGGGAAACATGGAGCGAAAGCCATCCATTGTCAAGAAAAGATCATTTATAGTCACTCATGCCTACAAAAGCCTTATTACTCGGTTTAAATGCCTTTATAATCCCATTATTGAATTTATTTTGAATTTTTTTTACATTTTTTGATTAAAACAGATTGTAATTGTTTGTTTGCCTCGGGAAACATGGAGCAAAACCCATCCATTGTCAAGAATAGATCATTTATAGTCACTTATGCCTAAAAAAGCCTTATTACTCGGTTTAAATGCCTTTACAATCCCATTTCTGAATTTATTTTGAATTTTTTTTACATTTTTTGACTAAAACATATTGTAATTGATTGTTTGCCTCGGGAAATATGGAGCGAAAGCCATCCATTGTCAAGAAAAGATCATTTATAGTCACTCATGCCTAGAAAAGCCTTATTACTCGGTTTAAATGCCTTTATAATCCCATTATTGAATTTATTTTGAATTGTTTTTACATTTTTTGATTAAAACAGATTGTAATTGATTGTTTGCCTCGGGAAACATGGAGCGAAAGCCATCCATTGTCAAGAAAAGATCATGTATAGTCACTCATGCCTAGAAAAGCCTTATTACTTAGTTTAAATGCCTTTATAATCCCATTATTGAATTTATTTTGAATTGTTTTTACATTTTCTGATTAAAACAGATTGCAATTGATTGTTTGCCTCGGGAAACATGGAGCTAAAACCATCCATTGTCAAGAAAAGATCATTTATACTCACTCATGCCTAGAAAAGCCTTATTACTCGGTTTAAATGCCTTTATAATCCCATTATCAAATTTATTTTGAATTTTTTTTACATTTTTTGATTAAAACAGATTGTAATTGATTGTTTGCCTCGGGAAACATGGAGCGAAAGCCATCCATTGTCAAGAAAAGATCATTTATAGTCACTCATGCCTAGAAAAGCCTTATTACTTATTTTAAATGCCTTTATAATCCCATTATTGAATTTATTTTGAATTTTTTTTACATTTTTTGATTAAAACAGATTGTAATTGTTTGTTTGCCTCGGGAAACATGGAGCAAAACCCATCCATTGTCAAGAATAGATCATTTATAGTCACTTATGCCTAAAAAAGCCTTATTACTCGGTTTAAATGCCTTTATAATCCCATTTCTGAATTTATTTTGAATTTTTTTTACATTTTTTGATTAAAACATATTGTAATTGATTGTTTGCCTCGGGAAATATGGAGCGAAAGCCATCCATTGTCAAGAAAAGATCATTTATAGTCACTCATGCCTAGAAAAGCCTTATTACTCGGTTTAAATGCCTTTATAATCCCATTATTGAATTTATTTTGAATTGTTTTTACATTTTTTGATTAAAACAGATTGTAATTGATTGTTTGCCTCGGGAAATATGGAGCGAAAGCCATCCATTGTCAAGAAAAGATCATTTATAGTCACTCATGCCTAGAAAAGCCTTATTACTCGGTTTAAATGCCTTTATAATCCCATTATTGAATTTATTTTGAATTGTTTTTACATTTTTTGATTAAAACAGATTGTAATTGATTGTTTGCCTCGGGAAACATGGAGCGAAAACCATCCATTGTCAAGAAAAGATTATTTATAGCCACTCATGCCTAGAAAAGCCTTATTACTCGGTTTAAATGCCTTTATAATCCCATTATTGAATTTATTTTGAATTCTTTTTACATTTTTTGATTAAAACAGATTGTAATTGATTGTTTGCCTCGGGAAACATGGAGCGAAAACCATCCATTGTCAAGAAAAGATCATTTATAGCCACTCATGCCTAGAAAAGCCTTATTACTCGGTTTAAATGCCTTTATAATCCCATTATTGAATTTATTTTCAATTCTTTTTACATTTTTTGATTAAAACAGATTCTAATTGATTGTTTGCCTTGGGAAACTTGAAGCGAAAGCCCTCCATTGTCAAGAAAAGATCATTTATAGTCACTCATGCTGAGAAAAGCCTTATTACTCGGTTTAAATGCTTTTATAAACCCATTATTGAATTTATTTTGAATTGTTTTTACATTTTTTGATTAAAACATGTTGTAATTGATTGTTTGCCTCGGGAAACCTGGAGCGAAAGCCATCCATTGTCAAGAAAAGATCATTTATAGTCACTCATGCCTAGAAAAGCCTTATTACTTAGTTTAAATGCCTTTATAATCCCATTATTGAATTTATTTTGAATTGTTTTTACTTTTTTTGGTTAAAACATATTGTAATTGATTGTTTGCCTCGGGAAATATGGAGCGAAAGCCATCCATTGTCAAGAAAAGATCATTTATAGTCACTCATGCCTAGAAAAGCCTTATTACTTAGTTTAAATGCCT
This sequence comes from Theobroma cacao, assembly GCF_053813885.1. NCBI lineage: Eukaryota > Viridiplantae > Streptophyta > Magnoliopsida > Malvales > Malvaceae > Theobroma > Theobroma cacao. The sequence goes on along the minus strand of NC_142645.1, from coordinate 24,740,625 downwards.
TTATAATCCCATTATTGAATTTATTTTGAATTGTTTTTACATTTTTTGATTAAAACAGATTGTAATTGATTGTTTACCTCGATAAACATGGAGCGAAAGCCATCCATAGTCAAGAAAAGTTCATTTATAGTCACTTATGCCTAGCAAAGCCTTATTACTCGGTTTAAATGCCTTTATAATCCCATTATTGAATTTATTTTGAATTTTTTTTACATTTTTTGATTAAAACAGATTGTAATTGTTTGTTTGCCTCGGGAAACATGGAGCAAAACCCATCCATTGTCAAGAATAGATCATTTATAGTCACTTATGCCTAAAAAAGCCTTATTACTCGGTTTAAATGCCTTTATAATCCCATTTCTGAATTTATTTTGAATTTTTTTTACATTTTTTGATTAAAACATATTGTAATTGATTGTTTGCCTCGGGAAATATGGAGCGAAAGCCATCCATTGTCAAGAAAAGATCATTTATAGTCACTCATGCCTAGAAAAGCCTTATTACTCGGTTTAAATGCCTTTATAATCCCATTATTGAATTTATTTTGAATTGTTTTTACATTTTTTGATTAAAACAGATTGTAATTGATTGTTTGCCTCGGGAAATATGGAGCGAAAGCCATCCATTGTCAAGAAAAGATCATTTATAGTCACTCATGCCTAGAAAAGCCTTATTACTCGGTTTAAATGCCTTTATAATCCCATTATTGAATTTATTTTGAATTGTTTTTACATTTTTTGATTAAAACAGATTGTAATTGATTGTTTGCCTCGTGAAACATGGAGCGAAAACCATCCATTGTCAAGAAAAGATTATTTATAGCCACTCATGCCTAGAAAAGCCTTATTACTCGGTTTAAATGCCTTTATAATCCCATTATTGAATTTATTTTGAATTCTTTTTACATTTTTTGATTAAAACAGATTGTAATTGATTGTTTGCCTCGGGAAACATGGAGCGAAAACCATCCATTGTCAAGAAAAGATCATTTATAGCCACTCATGCCTAGAAAAGCCTTATTACTCGGTTTAAATGCCTTTATAATCCCATTATTGAATTTATTTTCAATTCTTTTTACATTTTTTGATTAAAACAGATTCTAATTGATTGTTTGCCTTGGGAAACTTGAAGCGAAAGCCCTCCATTGTCAAGAAAAGATCATTTATAGTCACTCATGCTGAGAAAAGCCTTATTACTCGGTTTAAATGCTTTTATAAACCCATTATTGAATTTATTTTGAATTGTTTTTACATTTTTTGATTAAAACATGTTGTAATTGATTGTTTGCCTCGGGAAACATGGAGCGAAAGCCATCCATTGTCAAGAAAAGATCATTTATAGTCACTCATGCCTAGAAAAGCCTTATTACTTAGTTTAAATGCCTTTATAATCCCATTATTGAATTTATTTTGAATTGTTTTTACTTTTTTTGGTTAAAACATATTGTAATTGATTGTTTGCCTCGGGAAATATGGAGCGAAAGCCATCCATTGTCAAGAAAAGATCATTTATAGTCACTCATGCCTAGAAAAGCCTTATTACTTAGTTTAAATGCCTTTATAATCCCATTATTGAATTTATTTTGAATTGTTTTTACATTTTTTGATTAAAACAGATTGTAATTGATTGTTTACCTCGATAAACATGGAGCGAAAGCCATCCATAGTCAAGAAAAGTTCATTTATAGTCACTTATGCCTAGCAAAGCCTTATTACTCGGTTTAAATGCCTTTATAATCCCATTATTGAATTTATTTTGAATTTTTTTTACATTTTTTTATTAAAACAGATTCTAATTGATTGTTTGCCTCGGGAAACGTGGAGTGAAAGCCACCCATTGTCAAGAAAAGATCATTTATAGTCACTCATGCCTAGAAAAGCCTTATTACTCGGTTTAAATGCCTTTATAATCCCATTATCAAATTTATTTTGAATTTTTTTTACATTTTTTGATTAAAACATATTGTAATTGATTGTTTGCCTCGGGAAACTTGGAGCGAAAGCCATCCATTGTCAAGAAAAGATCATTTATAGTCACTCATGCCTAGAAAAGCCTTATTCGTCAGTTTAAATGCTTTTATAATCCCATTATTGAATTTATTTTGAATTGTTTTTACATTTTCTGATTAAAACAGATTGTAATTGATTGTTTGCCTCGGGAAACATGGAGCAAAACCCATCCATTGTCAAGAATAGATCATTTATAGTCACTTATGCCTAAAAAAGACTTATTACTCGGTTTAAATGCCTTTATAATCCCATTTCTGAATTTATTTTGAATTTTTTTTACATTTTTTGATTAAAACAGATTGTAATTGATTGTTTGCCTCGGGAAATATGGAGCGAAAGCCATCCATTGTCAAGAAAAGATCATTTATAGTCACTCATGCCTAGAAAAGCCTTATTACTCGATTTAAATGCCTTTATAATCGCAATATTGAATTTATTTTGAATTGTTTTTACATTTTTTGATTAAAACAGATTGTAATTGATTGTTTGCCTCGGGAAACATGGAGCGAAAGCCATCCATTGTCAAGAAAAGATCATTTATAGTCACTCATGCCTATAAAAGCCTTATTACTCGGTTTAAATGCCTTTATAATCCCATTATTGAATTTATTTTGAATTGTTTTTACATTTTTTTATTAAAACAGATTGTAATTGATTGTTTGCCTCGGGAAACGTGGAGGGAAAGCCATCCATTGTCAAGAAAAGATTATTTATAGTCACTCATGCCTAGAAAAGCCTTATTACTCGGTTTAAATGCCTTTATAATCCCATTATCAAATTTATTTTGAATTTTTTTTACATTTTTTGATTAAAACAGATTGTAATTGATTGTTTGCCTCGGGAAACTTGGAGCTAAAGCCATCCATTGTCAAGAAAAGATCATTTATAGTCACTCATGCCTAGAAAAGCCTTATTGGTCGGTTTAAATGCTTTTATAATCCCATTATTGAATTTATTTTGAATTGTTTTTACATTTTCTGATTAAAACAGATTGTAATTGATTGTTTGCCTCGGGAAACATGGAGCGAAAGCCATCCATTGTCAAGAAAAGATCATTTATAGTCACTCATGCCTACAAAAGCCTTATTACTCGGTTTAAATGCCTTTACAATCCCATTTCTGAATTTATTTTGAATTTTTTTTACATTTTTTGACTAAAACATATTGTAATTGATTGTTTGCCTCGGGAAATATGGAGCGAAAGCCATCCATTGTCAAGAAAAGATCATTTATAGTCACTCATGCCTAGAAAAGCCTTATTACTCGGTTTAAATGCCTTTATAATCCCATTATTGAATTTATTATGAATTTTTTTTACATTTTTTGATTAAAACAGATTGTAATTGTTTGTTTGCCTCGGGAAACATGGAGCAAAACCCATCCATTGTCAAGAATAGATCATTTATAGTCACTTATGCCTAAAAAAGCCTTATTACTCGGTTTAAATGCCTTTATAATCCCAATATTGAATTTATTTTGAATTGTTTTTACATTTTTTGATTAAAACATATTGTAATTGATTGTTTGCCTCGGGAAATATGAAGCGAAAGCCATCCATTGTCAAGAAAAGATCATTTATAGTCACTCATGCCTAGAAAAGCCTTATTACTCGGTTTAAATGCCTTTATAATCCCATTATTGAAGTTATTTTGAATTGTTTTTACATTTTTTGATTAAAACAGATTGTATTTGATTGTTTGCCTCGGGAAACATGGAGCGAAAGCCATCAATTGTCAAGAAAAGATCATTTATAGCCACTCATGCCTAGAAAAGCCTTATTACTCGGTTTAAATGCCTTTATAATCCCATTATTGAATTTATTTTGAATTGTTTTTACATTTTTTGATTAAAACAGATTGTAATTGATTGTTTGCCTCGGGAAACATGGAGCGAAAACCATCCATTGTCAAGAAAAGATCATTTATAGTCACTCATGCCTAGAAAAGCCTTATTACTCGGTTTAAATGCCTTTATAATCCCATTATTGAATTTATTTTGAATTGTTTTTACATTTTTTGATTAAAACAGATTGTAATTGATTGTTTGCCTCGGGAAATATGGAGCGAAAGCCATCCATTGTCAAGAAAAGATCATTTATAGTCACTCATGCCTAGAAAAGCCTTATTACTCGGTTTAAATGCCTTTATAATCCCATTATTGAATTTATTTTGAATTGTTTTTACATTTTTTGATTAAAACAGATTGTAATTGATTGTTTGCCTCGGGAAACATGGAGCGAAAACCATCCATTGTCAAGAAAAGATTATTTATAGCCACTCATGCCTAGAAAAGCCTTATTACTCGGTTTAAATGCCTTTATAATCCCATTATTGAATTTATTTTGAATTCTTTTTACATTTTTTGATTAAAACAGATTGTAATTGATTGTTTGCCTCGGGAAACATGGAGCGAAAACCATCCATTGTCAAGAAAAGATCATTTATAGCCACTCATGCCTAGAAAAGCCTTATTACTCGGTTTAAATGCCTTTATAATCCCATTATTGAATTTATTTTCAATTCTTTTTACATTTTTTGATTAAAACAGATTCTAATTGATTGTTTGCCTTGGGAAACTTGAAGCGAAAGCCCTCCATTGTCAAGAAAAGATCATTTATAGTCACTCATGCTGAGAAAAGCCTTATTACTCGGTTTAAATGCTTTTATAAACCCATTATTGAATTTATTTTGAATTGTTTTTACATTTTTTGATTAAAACATGTTGTAATTGATTGTTTGCCTCGGGAAACATGGAGCGAAAGCCATCCATTGTCAAGAAAAGATCATTTATAGTCACTCATGCCTAGAAAAGCCTTATTACTTAGTTTAAATGCCTTTATAATCCCATTATTGAATTTATTTTGAATTGTTTTTACTTTTTTTGGTTAAAACATATTGTAATTGATTGTTTGCCTCGGGAAATATGGAGCGAAAGCCATCCATTGTCAAGAAAAGATCATTTATAGTCACTCATGCCTAGAAAAGCCTTATTACTTAGTTTAAATGCCTTTATAATCCCATTATTGAATTTATTTTGAATTGTTTTTACATTTTTTGATTAAAACAGATTGTAATTGATTGTTTACCTCGATAAACATGGAGCGAAAGCCATCCATAGTCAAGAAAAGTTCATTTATAGTCACTTATGCCTAGCAAAGCCTTATTACTCGGTTTAAATGCCTTTATAATCCCATTATTGAATTTATTTTGAATTTTTTTTACATTTTTTGATTAAAACAGATTGTAATTGTTTGTTTGCCTCGGGAAACATGGAGCAAAACCCATCCATTGTCAAGAATAGATCATTTATAGTCACTTATGCCTAAAAAAGCCTTATTACTCGGTTTAAATGCCTTTATAATCCCATTTCTGAATTTATTTTGAATTTTTTTTACATTTTTTGATTAAAACATATTGTAATTGATTGTTTGCCTCGGGAAATATGGAGCGAAAGCCATCCATTGTCAAGAAAAGATCATTTATAGTCACTCATGCCTAGAAAAGCCTTATTACTCGGTTTAAATGCCTTTATAATCCCATTATTGAATTTATTTTGAATTGTTTTTACATTTTTTGATTAAAACAGATTGTAATTGATTGTTTGCCTCGGGAAATATGGAGCGAAAGCCATCCATTGTCAAGAAAAGATCATTTATAGTCACTCATGCCTAGAAAAGCCTTATTACTCGGTTTAAATGCCTTTATAATCCCATTATTGAATTTATTTTGAATTGTTTTTACATTTTTTGATTAAAACAGATTGTAATTGATTGTTTGCCTCGTGAAACATGGAGCGAAAACCATCCATTGTCAAGAAAAGATTATTTATAGCCACTCATGCCTAGAAAAGCCTTATTACTCGGTTTAAATGCCTTTATAATCCCATTATTGAATTTATTTTGAATTCTTTTTACATTTTTTGATTAAAACAGATTGTAATTGATTGTTTGCCTCGGGAAACATGGAGCGAAAACCATCCATTGTCAAGAAAAGATCATTTATAGCCACTCATGCCTAGAAAAGCCTTATTACTCGGTTTAAATGCCTTTATAATCCCATTATTGAATTTATTTTCAATTCTTTTTACATTTTTTGATTAAAACAGATTCTAATTGATTGTTTGCCTTGGGAAACTTGAAGCGAAAGCCCTCCATTGTCAAGAAAAGATCATTTATAGTCACTCATGCTGAGAAAAGCCTTATTACTCGGTTTAAATGCTTTTATAAACCCATTATTGAATTTATTTTGAATTGTTTTTACATTTTTTGATTAAAACATGTTGTAATTGATTGTTTGCCTCGGGAAACATGGAGCGAAAGCCATCCATTGTCAAGAAAAGATCATTTATAGTCACTCATGCCTAGAAAAGCCTTATTACTTAGTTTAAATGCCTTTATAATCCCATTATTGAATTTATTTTGAATTGTTTTTACTTTTTTTGGTTAAAACATATTGTAATTGATTGTTTGCCTCGGGAAATATGGAGCGAAAGCCATCCATTGTCAAGAAAAGATCATTTATAGTCACTCATGCCTAGAAAAGCCTTATTACTTAGTTTAAATGCCTTTATAATCCCATTATTGAATTTATTTTGAATTGTTTTTACATTTTTTGATTAAAACAGATTGTAATTGATTGTTTACCTCGATAAACATGGAGCGAAAGCCATCCATAGTCAAGAAAAGTTCATTTATAGTCACTTATGCCTAGCAAAGCCTTATTACTCGGTTTAAATGCCTTTATAATCCCATTATTGAATTTATTTTGAATTTTTTTTACATTTTTTTATTAAAACAGATTCTAATTGATTGTTTGCCTCGGGAAACGTGGAGTGAAAGCCACCCATTGTCAAGAAAAGATCATTTATAGTCACTCATGCCTAGAAAAGCCTTATTACTCGGTTTAAATGCCTTTATAATCCCATTATCAAATTTATTTTGAATTTTTTTTACATTTTTTGATTAAAACATATTGTAATTGATTGTTTGCCTCGGGAAACTTGGAGCGAAAGCCATCCATTGTCAAGAAAAGATCATTTATAGTCACTCATGCCTAGAAAAGCCTTATTCGTCAGTTTAAATGCTTTTATAATCCCATTATTGAATTTATTTTGAATTGTTTTTACATTTTCTGATTAAAACAGATTGTAATTGATTGTTTGCCTCGGGAAACATGGAGCAAAACCCATCCATTGTCAAGAATAGATCATTTATAGTCACTTATGCCTAAAAAAGACTTATTACTCGGTTTAAATGCCTTTATAATCCCATTTCTGAATTTATTTTGAATTTTTTTTACATTTTTTGATTAAAACAGATTGTAATTGATTGTTTGCCTCGGGAAATATGGAGCGAAAGCCATCCATTGTCAAGAAAAGATCATTTATAGTCACTCATGCCTAGAAAAGCCTTATTACTCGATTTAAATGCCTTTATAATCGCAATATTGAATTTATTTTGAATTGTTTTTACATTTTTTGATTAAAACAGATTGTAATTGATTGTTTGCCTCGGGAAACATGGAGCGAAAGCCATCCATTGTCAAGAAAAGATCATTTATAGTCACTCATGCCTATAAAAGCCTTATTACTCGGTTTAAATGCCTTTATAATCCCATTATTGAATTTATTTTGAATTGTTTTTACATTTTTTTATTAAAACAGATTGTAATTGATTGTTTGCCTCGGGAAACGTGGAGGGAAAGCCATCCATTGTCAAGAAAAGATTATTTATAGTCACTCATGCCTAGAAAAGCCTTATTACTCGGTTTAAATGCCTTTATAATCCCATTATCAAATTTATTTTGAATTTTTTTTACATTTTTTGATTAAAACAGATTGTAATTGATTGTTTGCCTCGGGAAACTTGGAGCTAAAGCCATCCATTGTCAAGAAAAGATCATTTATAGTCACTCATGCCTAGAAAAGCCTTATTGGTCGGTTTAAATGCTTTTATAATCCCATTATTGAATTTATTTTGAATTGTTTTTACATTTTCTGATTAAAACAGATTGTAATTGATTGTTTGCCTCGGGAAACATGGAGCGAAAGCCATCCATTGTCAAGAAAAGATCATTTATAGTCACTCATGCCTACAAAAGCCTTATTACTCGGTTTAAATGCCTTTACAATCCCATTTCTGAATTTATTTTGAATTTTTTTTACATTTTTTGACTAAAACATATTGTAATTGATTGTTTGCCTCGGGAAATATGGAGCGAAAGCCATCCATTGTCAAGAAAAGATCATTTATAGTCACTCATGCCTAGAAAAGCCTTATTACTCGGTTTAAATGCCTTTATAATCCCATTATTGAATTTATTATGAATTTTTTTTACATTTTTTGATTAAAACAGATTGTAATTGTTTGTTTGCCTCGGGAAACATGGAGCAAAACCCATCCATTGTCAAGAATAGATCATTTATAGTCACTTATGCCTAAAAAAGCCTTATTACTCGGTTTAAATGCCTTTATAATCCCAATATTGAATTTATTTTGAATTGTTTTTACATTTTTTGATTAAAACATATTGTAATTGATTGTTTGCCTCGGGAAATATGAAGCGAAAGCCATCCATTGTCAAGAAAAGATCATTTATAGTCACTCATGCCTAGAAAAGCCTTATTACTCGGTTTAAATGCCTTTATAATCCCATTATTGAAGTTATTTTGAATTGTTTTTACATTTTTTGATTAAAACAGATTGTATTTGATTGTTTGCCTCGGGAAACATGGAGCGAAAGCCATCAATTGTCAAGAAAAGATCATTTATAGCCACTCATGCCTAGAAAAGCCTTATTACTCGGTTTAAATGCCTTTATAATCCCATTATTGAATTTATTTTGAATTGTTTTTACATTTTTTGATTAAAACAGATTGTAATTGATTGTTTGCCTCGGGAAACATGGAGCGAAAACCATCCATTGTCAAGAAAAGATCATTTATAGTCACTCATGCCTAGAAAAGCCTTATTACTCGGTTTAAATGCCTTTATAATCCCATTATTGAATTTATTTTGAATTGTTTTTACATTTTTTGATTAAAACAGATTGTAATTGATTGTTTGCCTCGGGAAATATGGAGCGAAAGCCATCCATTGTCAAGAAAAGATCATTTATAGTCACTCATGCCTAGAAAAGCCTTATTACTCGGTTTAAATGCCTTTATAATCCCATTATTGAATTTATTTTGAATTGTTTTTACATTTTTTGATTAAAACAGATTGTAATTGATTGTTTGCCTCGGGAAACATGGAGCGAAAACCATCCATTGTCAAGAAAAGATTATTTATAGCCACTCATGCCTAGAAAAGCCTTATTACTCGGTTTAAATGCCTTTATAATCCCATTATTGAATTTATTTTGAATTCTTTTTACATTTTTTGATTAAAACAGATTGTAATTGATTGTTTGCCTCGGGAAACATGGAGCGAAAACCATCCATTGTCAAGAAAAGATCATTTATAGCCACTCATGCCTAGAAAAGCCTTATTACTCGGTTTAAATGCCTTTATAATCCCATTATTGAATTTATTTTCAATTCTTTTTACATTTTTTGATTAAAACAGATTCTAATTGATTGTTTGCCTTGGGAAACTTGAAGCGAAAGCCCTCCATTGTCAAGAAAAGATCATTTATAGTCACTCATGCTGAGAAAAGCCTTATTACTCGGTTTAAATGCTTTTATAAACCCATTATTGAATTTATTTTGAATTGTTTTTACATTTTTTGATTAAAACATGTTGTAATTGATTGTTTGCCTCGGGAAACATGGAGCGAAAGCCATCCATTGTCAAGAAAAGATCATTTATAGTCACTCATGCCTAGAAAAGCCTTATTACTTAGTTTAAATGCCTTTATAATCCCATTATTGAATTTATTTTGAATTGTTTTTACTTTTTTTGGTTAAAACATATTGTAATTGATTGTTTGCCTCGGGAAATATGGAGCGAAAGCCATCCATTGTCAAGAAAAGATCATTTATAGTCACTCATGCCTAGAAAAGCCTTATTACTTAGTTTAAATGCCTTTATAATCCCATTATTGAATTTATTTTGAATTGTTTTTACATTTTTTGATTAAAACAGATTGTAATTGATTGTTTACCTCGATAAACATGGAGCGAAAGCCATCCATAGTCAAGAAAAGTTCATTTATAGTCACTTATGCCTAGCAAAGCCTTATTACTCGGTTTAAATGCCTTTATAATCCCATTATTGAATTTATTTTGAATTTTTTTTACATTTTTTGATTAAAACAGATTGTAATTGTTTGTTTGCCTCGGGAAACATGGAGCAAAACCCATCCATTGTCAAGAATAGATCATTTATAGTCACTTATGCCTAAAAAAGCCTTATTACTCGGTTTAAATGCCTTTATAATCCCATTTCTGAATTTATTTTGAATTTTTTTTACATTTTTTGATTAAAACATATTGTAATTGATTGTTTGCCTCGGGAAATATGGAGCGAAAGCCATCCATTGTCAAGAAAAGATCATTTATAGTCACTCATGCCTAGAAAAGCCTTATTACTCGGTTTAAATGCCTTTATAATCCCATTATTGAATTTATTTTGAATTGTTTTTACATTTTTTGATTAAAACAGATTGTAATTGATTGTTTGCCTCGGGAAATATGGAGCGAAAGCCATCCATTGTCAAGAAAAGATCATTTATAGTCACTCATGCCTAGAAAAGCCTTATTACTCGGTTTAAATGCCTTTATAATCCCATTATTGAATTTATTTTGAATTGTTTTTACATTTTTTGATTAAAACAGATTGTAATTGATTGTTTGCCTCGTGAAACATGGAGCGAAAACCATCCATTGTCAAGAAAAGATTATTTATAGCCACTCATGCCTAGAAAAGCCTTATTACTCGGTTTAAATGCCTTTATAATCCCATTATTGAATTTATTTTGAATTCTTTTTACATTTTTTGATTAAAACAGATTGTAATTGATTGTTTGCCTCGGGAAACATGGAGCGAAAACCATCCATTGTCAAGAAAAGATCATTTATAGCCACTCATGCCTAGAAAAGCCTTATTACTCGGTTTAAATGCCTTTATAATCCCATTATTGAATTTATTTTCAATTCTTTTTACATTTTTTGATTAAAACAGATTCTAATTGATTGTTTGCCTTGGGAAACTTGAAGCGAAAGCCCTCCATTGTCAAGAAAAGATCATTTATAGTCACTCATGCTGAGAAAAGCCTTATTACTCGGTTTAAATGCTTTTATAAACCCATTATTGAATTTATTTTGAATTGTTTTTACATTTTTTGATTAAAACATGTTGTAATTGATTGTTTGCCTCGGGAAACATGGAGCGAAAGCCATCCATTGTCAAGAAAAGATCATTTATAGTCACTCATGCCTAGAAAAGCCTTATTACTTAGTTTAAATGCCTTTATAATCCCATTATTGAATTTATTTTGAATTGTTTTTACTTTTTTTGGTTAAAACATATTGTAATTGATTGTTTGCCTCGGGAAATATGGAGCGAAAGCCATCCATTGTCAAGAAAAGATCATTTATAGTCACTCATGCCTAGAAAAGCCTTATTACTTAGTTTAAATGCCTTTATAATCCCATTATTGAATTTATTTTGAATTGTTTTTACATTTTTTGATTAAAACAGATTGTAATTGATTGTTTACCTCGATAAACATGGAGCGAAAGCCATCCATAGTCAAGAAAAGTTCATTTATAGTCACTTATGCCTAGCAAAGCCTTATTACTCGGTTTAAATGCCTTTATAATCCCATTATTGAATTTATTTTGAATTTTTTTTACATTTTTTTATTAAAACAGATTCTAATTGATTGTTTGCCTCGGGAAACGTGGAGTGAAAGCCACCCATTGTCAAGAAAAGATCATTTATAGTCACTCATGCCTAGAAAAGCCTTATTACTCGGTTTAAATGCCTTTATAATCCCATTATCAAATTTATTTTGAATTTTTTTTACATTTTTTGATTAAAACATATTGTAATTGATTGTTTGCCTCGGGAAACTTGGAGCGAAAGCCATCCATTGTCAAGAAAAGATCATTTATAGTCACTCATGCCTAGAAAAGCCTTATTCGTCAGTTTAAATGCTTTTATAATCCCATTATTGAATTTATTTTGAATTGTTTTTACATTTTCTGATTAAAACAGATTGTAATTGATTGTTTGCCTCGGGAAACATGGAGCAAAACCCATCCATTGTCAAGAATAGATCATTTATAGTCACTTATGCCTAAAAAAGACTTATTACTCGGTTTAAATGCCTTTATAATCCCATTTCTGAATTTATTTTGAATTTTTTTTACATTTTTTGATTAAAACAGATTGTAATTGATTGTTTGCCTCGGGAAATATGGAGCGAAAGCCATCCATTGTCAAGAAAAGATCATTTATAGTCACTCATGCCTAGAAAAGCCTTATTACTCGATTTAAATGCCTTTATAATCGCAATATTGAATTTATTTTGAATTGTTTTTACATTTTTTGATTAAAACAGATTGTAATTGATTGTTTGCCTCGGGAAACATGGAGCGAAAGCCATCCATTGTCAAGAAAAGATCATTTATAGTCACTCATGCCTATAAAAGCCTTATTACTCGGTTTAAATGCCTTTATAATCCCATTATTGAATTTATTTTGAATTGTTTTTACATTTTTTTATTAAAACAGATTGTAATTGATTGTTTGCCTCGGGAAACGTGGAGGGAAAGCCATCCATTGTCAAGAAAAGATTATTTATAGTCACTCATGCCTAGAAAAGCCTTATTACTCGGTTTAAATGCCTTTATAATCCCATTATCAAATTTATTTTGAATTTTTTTTACATTTTTTGATTAAAACAGATTGTAATTGATTGTTTGCCTCGGGAAACTTGGAGCTAAAGCCATCCATTGTCAAGAAAAGATCATTTATAGTCACTCATGCCTAGAAAAGCCTTATTGGTCGGTTTAAATGCTTTTATAATCCCATTATTGAATTTATTTTGAATTGTTTTTACATTTTCTGATTAAAACAGATTGTAATTGATTGTTTGCCTCGGGAAACATGGAGCGAAAGCCATCCATTGTCAAGAAAAGATCATTTATAGTCACTCATGCCTACAAAAGCCTTATTACTCGGTTTAAATGCCTTTACAATCCCATTTCTGAATTTATTTTGAATTTTTTTTACATTTTTTGACTAAAACATATTGTAATTGATTGTTTGCCTCGGGAAATATGGAGCGAAAGCCATCCATTGTCAAGAAAAGATCATTTATAGTCACTCATGCCTAGAAAAGCCTTATTACTCGGTTTAAATGCCTTTATAATCCCATTATTGAATTTATTATGAATTTTTTTTACATTTTTTGATTAAAACAGATTGTAATTGTTTGTTTGCCTCGGGAAACATGGAGCAAAACCCATCCATTGTCAGGAATAGATCATTTATAGTCACTTATGCCTAAAAAAGCCTTATTACTCGGTTTAAATGCCTTTATAATCCCATTTCTGAATTTATTTTGAATTTTTTTTAAATTTTTTGATTAAAACATATTGTAATTGATTGTTTGCCTCGGGAAATATGAAGCGAAAGCCATCCATTGTCAAGAAAAGATCATTTATAGTCACTCATGCCTAGAAAAGCCTTATTACTCGGTTTAAATGCCTTTATAATCCCATTATTGAAGTTATTTTGAATTGTTTTTACATTTTTTGATTAAAACAGATTGTATTTGATTGTTTGCCTCGGGAAACATGGAGCGAAAGCCATCAATTGTCAAGAAAAGATCATTTATAGCCACTCATGCCTAGAAAAGCCTTATTACTCGGTTTAAATGCCTTTATAATCCCATTATTGAATTTATTTTGAATTGTTTTTACATTTTTTGATTAAAACAGATTGTAATTGATTGTTTGCCTCGGGAAACATGGAGCGAAAACCATCCATTGTCAAGAAAAGATCATTTATAGTCACTCATGCCTAGAAAAGCCTTATTACTCGGTTTAAATGCCTTTATAATCCCATTATTGAATTTATTTTGAATTTTTTTTACATTTTTTGATTAAAACAGATTGTAATTGATTGTTTACCTCGATAAACATGGAGCGAAAGCCATCCATAGTCAAGAAAAGTTCATTTATAGTCACTTATGCCTAGCAAAGCCTTATTACTCGGTTTAAATGCCTTTATAATCCCATTATTGAATTTATTTTGAATTTTTTTTACATTTTTTGATTAAAACAGATTCTAATTGATTGTTTGCCTCGGGAAACGTGGAGTGAAAGCCACCCATTGTCAAGAAAAGATCATTTATAGTCACTCATGCCTAGAAAAGCCTTATTACTCGGTTTAAATGCCTTTATAATCCCATTATCAAATTTATTTTGAATTTTTTTTAAATTTTTTGATTAAAACATACTGTAATTGATTGTTTGCCTCGGGAAACTTGGAGCGAAAGCCATCCATTGTCAAGAAAAGATCATTTATAGTCACTCATGCCTAGAAAAGCCTTATTCGTCGGTTTAAATGCTTTTATAATCCCATTATTGAATTTATTTTGAATTGTTTTTACATTTTCTGATTAAAACAGATTGTAACTGATTGTTTGCCTCGGGAAACATGGAGCAAAACCCATCCATTGTCAAGAATAGATCATTTATAGTCACTTATGCCTAAAAAAGCCTTATTACTCGGTTTAAATGCCTTTATAATCCCATTTCTGAATTTATTTTGAATTTTTTTTACATTTTTTGATTAAAACAGATTGTAATTGATTGTTTGCCTCGGGAAATATGGAGCGAAAGCCATCCATTGTCAAGAAAAGATCATTTATAGTCACTCATGCCTAGAAAAGCCTTATTACTCGATTTAAATGCCTTTATAATCCCAATATTGAATTTATTTTGAATTGTTTTTACATTTTTTGATTAAAACATATTGTAATTGATTGTTTGCCTCGGGAAACATGGAGCGAAAGCCATCCATTGTCAAGAAAAGATCATTTATAGTCACTCATGCCTATAAAAGCCTTATTACTCGGTTTAAATGCCTTTATAATCCCATTATTGAATTTATTTTGAATTGTTTTTACATTTTTTTATTAAAACAGATTGTAATTGATTGTTTGCCTCGGGAAATATGGAGCGAAAGCCATCCATTGTCAAGAAAAGATCATTTATAGTCACTCATGCCTAGAAAAGCCTTATTACTCGATTTAAATGCCTTTATAATCCCAATATTGAATTTATTTTGAATTGTTTTTACATTTTTTGATTAAAACAGATTGTAATTGATTGTTTGCGTCGGGAAACATGGAGCGAAAGCCATCCATTGTCAAGAAAAGATCATTTATAGTCACTCATGCCTATAAAAGCCTTATTACTCGGTTTAAATGCCTTTATAATCCCATTATTGAATTTATTTCGAATTGTTTTTACATTTTTTTATTAAAACAGATTGTAATTGATTGTTTGCCTCGGGAAACATGGAGCGAAAGCCATCCATTGTCAAGAAAAGATCATTTATAGTCACTCATGCCTAGAAAAGCCTTATTACTCGGTTTAAATGCCTTTATAATCCCAATATTGAATTTATTTTGAATTGTTTTTACATTTTTTGATTAAAACAGATTGTAATTGATTGTTTGCCTCGGGAAACATGGAGCGAAAGCCATCCATTGTCAAGAAAAGATCATTTATAGTCACTCATGCCTATAAAAGCCTTATTACTCGGTTTAAATGCCTTTATAATCCCATTATTGAATTTATTTTGAATTGTTTTTACATTTTTTTATTAAAACAGATTGTAATTGATTGTTTGCCTCGGGAAATATGGAGCGAAAGCCATCCATTGTCAAGAAAAGATCATTTATAGTCACTCATGCCTAGAAAAGCCTTATTACTCGGTTTAAATGCCTTTATAATTCCATTATTGAATTTATTTTGAATTTTTTTTACATTTTTTGATTAAAACAGATTGTAATTGTTTGTTTGCCTCGGGAAACATGGAGCAAAACCCATCCATTGTCAAGAATAGATCATTTATAGTCACTTATGCCTAAAAAAGCCTTATTACTCGGTTTAAATGCCTTTATAATCCCATTATCAAATTTATTTTGAATTTTTTTTACATTTTTTGATTAAAACAGATTGTAATTGATTGTTTGCCTCGGGAAACTTGGAGCTAAAGCCATCCATTGTCAAGAAAAGATCATTTATAGTCACTCATGCCTAGAAAAGCCATATTACTCGGTTCAAATTCCTTTATAATCCCATTATTGAACTTATTTTGAATTGTTTTTACATTTTTTGATTAAAACATGTTGTAATTGATTGTTTGCCTCGGGAAACATGGAGCGAAAGCCATCCATTGTCAAGAAAAGATCATTTATAGTCACTCATGCCTAGAAAAGCCTTATTACTTAGTTTAAATGCCTTTATAATCCCATTATTGAATTTATTTTGAATTGTTTTTACATTTTTTGATTAAAACATATTGTAATTGATTGTTTGCCTCGGGAAATATGGAGCGAAAGCCATCCATTGTCAAGAAAAGATCATTTATAGTCACTCATGCCTAGAAAAGCCTTATTACTCGGTTTAAATGCCTTTATAATCCCATTATTGAATTTATTTTGAATTGTTTTTACATTTTTTTATTAAAACAGATTCTAATTGATTGTTTGCCTCGGGAAACGTGGAGTGAAAGCCATCCATTGTCAAGAAAAGATCATTTATAGTCACTCATGCCTAGAAAAGCCTTATTACTCGGTTTAAATGCCTTTATAATCCCATTATCAAATTTATTTTGAATTTTTTTTACATTTTTTGATTAAAACAGATTGTAATTGATTGTTTGCCTCGGGAAACATGGAGCGAAAGCCATCCATTGTCAAGAAAAGATCATTTATAGTCACTCATGCCTAGAAAAGCCTTATTACTCGGTTTAAATGCCTTTATAATCCCATTATTGAATTTATTTTGAATTGTTTTTACATTTTTTTATTAAAACAGATTCTAATTGATTGTTTGCCTTGGGAAACGTGGAGCGAAAACCATCCATTGTCAAGAAAAGAACATTTATAGTCACTCATGCCTAGAAAAGCCTTATTACTCGGTTTAAATGCCTTTATAATCCCATTATCAAATTTATTTTGAATTTTTTTTACATTTTTTGATTAAAACAGATTGTAATTGATTGTTTGCCTCGGGAAACATGGAGCGAAAACCATCCATTGTCAAGAAAAGATCATTTATACTCACTCATGCCTAGAAAAGCCTTATTACTCGGTTTAAATGCCTTTATAATCCCATTATCAAATTTATTTTGAATTTTTTTTACATTTTTTGATTAAAACAGATTGTAATTGATTGTTTGCCTAGGGAAACATGGAGCGAAAGCCATCCATTGTCAAGAAAAGATCATTTATAGTCACTCATGCCTAGAAAAGCCTTATTACTTAGTTTAAATGCCTTTATAATCCCATTATTGAATTTATTTTGAATTGTTTTTACATTTTCTGATTAAAACAGATTGTAATTGATTGTTTGCCTCGGGAAACATGGAGCTAAAACCATCCATTGTCAAGAAAAGATCATTTATACTCACTCATGCCTAGAAAAGCCTTATTACTCGGTTTAAATGCCTTTATAATCCCATTATCAAATTTATTTTGAATTTTTTTTACATTTTTTGATTAAAACAGATTGTAATTGATTGTTTGCCTCGGGAAACATGGAGCGAAAGCCATCCATTGTCAAGAAAAGATCATTTATAGTCACTCATGCCTAGAAAAGCCTTATTACTGAGTTTAAATGCCTTTATAATCCCATTATTGAATTTATTTTGAATTTTTTTTACATTTTTTGATTAAAACATATTGTAATTGTTTGTTTGCCTCGGGAAACATGGAGCAAAACCCATCCATTGTCAAGAATAGATCATTTATAGTCACTTATGCCTAAAAAAGCCTTATTACTCGGTCTAAATGCCTTTATAATCCCATTATTGAATTTATTTTGAATTCTTTTTACATTTTTTGATTAAAACAGATTGTAATTGATTGTTTGCCTCGGGAAACATGGAGCGAAAGCCATCCATTGTCAAGAAAAGATCATTTATAGTCACTCATGCCTAGAAAAGCCTTATTACTCGGTTTAAATGCCTTTATAATCCCATTATTGAATTTATTTTGAATTGTTTTTACATTTTTTTATTAAAACAGATTCTAATTGATTGTTTGCCTTGGGAAACGTGGAGCGAAAACCATCCATTGTCAAGAAAAGATCATTTATAGTCACTCATGCCTAGAAAAGCCTTATTACTCGGTTTAAATGCCTTTATAATCCCATTATCAAATTTATTTTGAATTTTTTTTACATTTTTTGATTAAAACAGATTGTAATTGATTGTTTGCCTCGGGAAACATGGAGCGAAAACCATCCATTGTCTAGAAAAGATCATTTATACTCACTCATGCCTAGAAAAGCCTTATTACTCGGTTTAAATGCCTTTATAATCCCATTATCAAATTTATTTTGAATTTTTTTTACATTTTTTGATTAAAACAGATTGTAATTGATTGTTTGCCTCGGGAAACATGGAGCGCAAGCCATCCATTGTCAAGAAAAGATCATTTATAGTCACTCATGCCTAGAAAAGCCTTATTACTTAGTTTAAATGCCTTTATAATCCCATTATTGAATTTATTTTGAATTGTTTTTACATTTTCTGATTAAAACAGATTGTAATTGATTGTTTGCCTCGGGAAACATGGAGCTAAAACCATCCATTGTCAAGAAAAGATCATTTATACTCACTCATGCCTAGAAAAGCCTTATTACTCGGTTTAAATGCCTTTATAATCCCATTATCAAATTTATTTTGAATTTTTTTTACATTTTTTGATTAAAACAGCTTGTAATTGATTGTTTGCCTCGGGAAACATGGAGCGAAAGCCATCCATTGTCAAGAAAATATCATTTATAGTCACTCATGCCTAGAAAAGCCTTATTACTTAGTTTAAATGCCTTTATAATCCCATTATTGAATTTATTTTCAATTTTTTTTACATTTTTTGATTAAAACATATTGTAATTGTTTGTTTGCCTCGGGAAACATGGAGCAAAACCCATCCATTGTCAAGAATAGATCATTTATAGTCACTTATGCCTAAAAAAGCCTTATTACTCGGTTTAAATGCCTTTATAATCCCATTTCTGAATTTATTTTGAATTTTTTTTACATTTTTTGATTAAAACATATTGTAATTGATTGTTTGCCTCGGGAAATATGGAGCGAAAGCCATCCATTGTCAAGAAAAGATCATTTATAGTCACTCATGCCTAGAAAAGCCTTATTACTCGGTTTAAATGCCTTTATAATCCCATTATTGAATTTATTTTGAATTGTTTTTACATTTTTTGATTAAAACAGATTGTAATTGATTGTTTGCCTCGGGAAACATGGAGCGAAAACCATCCATTGTCAAGAAAAGATCATTTATAGCCACTCATGCCTAGAAAAGCCTTATTACTCGGTTTAAATGCCTTTATAATCCCATTATTGAATTTATTTTGAATTCTTTTTACATTTTTTGATTAAAACAGATTCTAATTGATTGTTTGCCTTGGGAAACTTGAAGCGAAAGCCCTCCATTGTCAAGAAAAGATCCTTTATAGTCACTCATGCTGAGAAAAGCCTTATTACTCGGTTTAAATGCTTTTATAAACCCATTATTGAATTTATTTTGAATTGTTTTTACATTTTTTGATTAAAACAGATTGTAATTGATTGTTTGCCTCGGGAAACTTGAAGCGAAAGCCCTCCATTGTCAAGAAAAGATCATTTATAGTCACTCATGCCTAGAAAAGCCTTATTACTCGATTTAAATGCCTTTATAATCCCAATATTGAATTTATTTTGAATTGTTTTTACATTTTTTGATTAAAACAGATTGTAATTGATTGTTTGCCTCGGGAAACATGGAGCGAAAGCCATCCATTGTCAAGAAAAGATCATTTATAGTCACTCATGCCTAGAAAAGCCTTATTACTCGGTTTAAATGCCTTTATAATCCCATTATTGAATTTATTTTGAATTGTTTTTACATTTTTTTATTAAAACAGATTCTAATTGATTGTTTGCCTCGGGAAACGTGGAGTGAAAGCCATCCATTGTCAAGAAAAGATCATTTATAGTCACTCATGCCTAGAAAAGCCTTATTACTCGGTTTAAATGCCTTTATAATCCCATTATCAAATTTATTTTGAATTTTTTTTACATTTTTTGATTAAAACAGATTGTAATTGATTGTTTGCCTCGGGAAACATGGAGCTAAAGCCATCCATTGTCAAGAAACGATCATTTATAGTCACTCATGCCTAGAAAAGCCTTATTACTCGGTTTAAATGCCTTTATAATTCCATTATTGAATTTATTTTGAATTTTTTTTACATTTTTTGATTAAAACATATTGTAATTGTTTGTTTGCCTCGGGAAACATGGAGCAAAACCCATCCATTGTCAAGAATAGATCATTTATAGTCACTTATGCCTAAAAAAGCCTTATTACTCGGTTTAAATTCCTTTATAATCCCATTTCTGAATTTATTTTGAATTTTTTTTACATTTTTTGATTAAAACATATTGTAATTGATTGTTTGCCTCGGGAAATATGGAGCGAAAGCCATCCATTGTCAAGAAAAGATCATTTATAGTCACTCATGCCTAGAAAAGCCTTATTACTCGGTTTAAATGCCTTTATAATCCCATTTCTGAATTTATTTTGAATTTTTTTTACATTTTTTGATTAAAACATATTGTAATTGATTGTTTGCCTCGGGAAATATGGAGCGAAAGCCATCCATTGTCAAGAATAGATCATTTATAGTCACTTATGCCTAGAAAAGCCTTATTACTCGGTTTAAATGCTTTTATAATCCCATTATTGAATTTATTTTGAATTGTTTTTACATTTTTTGATTAAAACATATTGTAATTGATTGTTTGCCTCGAGAAACATGGAGTGAAAGCCATCCATTGTCAAGAAAAGATCATTTATAGTCACTCATGCCTAGAAAAGCCTTATTACTCGGTTTAAATGCCTTTATAATCCCAATATTGAATTTATTTTGAATTGTTTTTACATTTTTTGATTAAAACAGATTGTAATTGATTGTTTGCCTCGGGAAACATGGAGCGAAAGCCATCCATTGTCAAGAAAAGATCATTTATAGTCACTCATGCCTATAAAAGCCTTATTACTCGGTTTAAATGCTTTTATAATCCCATTATTGAATTTATTTTGAATTGTTTTTACATTTTTTGATTAAAACATATTGTAATTGTTTGTTTGCCTCGGGAAACATGGAGCAAAACCCATCCATTGTCAAGAAAAGATCATTTATAGTCACTCATGCCTAGAAAAGCCTTATTACTCGGTTTAAATGCCTTTATAATCCCAATATTGAATTTATTTTGAATTGTTTTTACATTTTTTGATTAAAACAGATTGTAATTGATTGTTTGCCTCGGGAAACATGGAGCGAAAGCCATCCATTGTCAAGAAAAGATCATTTATAGTCACTCATGCCTATAAAAGCCTTATTACTCGGTTTAAATGCTTTTATAATCCCATTATTGAATTTATTTTGAATTGTTTTTACATTTTTTGATTAAAACATATTGTAATTGTTTGTTTGCCTCGGGAAACATGGAGCAAAACCCATCCATTGTCAAGAATAGATCATTTATAGTCACTCATGCCTAGAAAAGCCTTATTACTCGGTTTAAATGCCTTTATAATTCCATTATTGAATTTATTTTGAATTGTTTTTACATTTTTTGATTAAAACATATTGTAATTGATTGTTTGCCTCGAGAAACATGGAGTGAAAGCCATCCATTGTCAAGAAAAGATCATTTATAGTCACTCATGCCTAGAAAAGCCTTATTACTCGGTTTAAATGCCTTTATAATCCCATTATCAAATTTATTTTGAATTTTTTTTACATTTTTTGATTAAAACAGATTGTAATTGATTGTTTGCCTCGGGAAACTTGGAGCTAAAGCCATCCATTGTCAAGAAAAGATAATTTATAGTCACTCATGCCTAGAAAAGCCTTATTACTCGGTTCAAATTCCTTTATAATCCCATTATTGAACTTATTTTGAATTGTTTTTACATTTTTTGATTAAAACATGTTGTAATTGATTGTTTGCCTCGGGAAACATGGAGCGAAAGCCATCCATTGTCAAGAAAAGATCATTTATAGCCACTCATGCCTAGAAAAGCCTTATTACTCGGTTTAAATGCCTTTATAATCCCATTATTGAATTTATTTTGAATTCTTTTTACATTTTTTGATTAAAACAGATTCTAATTGATTGTTTGCCTTGGGAAACTTGAAGCGAAAGCCCTCCATTGTCAAGAAAAGATCATTTATAGTCACTCATGCTGAGAAAAGCCTTATTACTCGGTTTAAATGCTTTTATAAACCCATTATTGAATTTATTTTGAATTGTTTTTACATTTTTTGATTAAAACAGATTGTAATTGATTGTTTGCCTCGGGAAACTTGAAGCGAAAGCCCTCCATTGTCAAGAAAAGATCATTTATAGTCACTCATGCCTAGAAAAGCCTTATTACTCGATTTAAATGCCTTTATAATCCCAATATTGAATTTATTTTGAATTGTTTTTACATTTTTTGATTAAAACAGATTGTAATTGATTGTTTGCCTCGGGAAACATGGAGCGAAAGCCATCCATTGTCAAGAAAAGATCATTTATACTCACTCATGCCTAGAAAAGCCTTATTACTCGGTTTAAATGCCTTTATAATCCCAATATTGAATTTATTTTGAATTGTTTTTACATATTTTGATTAAAACAGATTGTAATTGATTGTTTGCCTCGGGAAACATGGAGCGAAAACCATCCATTGTCTAGAAAAGATCATTTATACTCACTCATGCCTAGAAAAGCCTTATTACTCGGTTTAAATGCCTTTATAATCCCATTATTGAATTTATTTTGAATTGTTTTTACATTTTTTGATTAAAACATATTGTAATTGTTTGTTTGCCTCGGGAAACATGGAGCAAAACCCATCCATTGTCAAGAATAGATCATTTATAGTCACTTATGCCTAAAAAAGCCTTATTACTCGGTTTAAATGCCTTTATAATCCCATTTCTGAATTTATTTTGAATTTTTTTTACATTTTTTTATTAAAACATATTGTAATTGATTGTTTGCCTCGGGAAATATGGAGCGAAAGCCATCCATTGTCAAGAATAGATCATTTATAGTCACTTATGCCTAGAAAAGCCTTATTACTCGGTTTAAATGCTTTTATAATCCCATTATTGAATTTATTTTGAATTGTTTTTACATTTTTTGATTAAAACAGATTGTAATTGATTGTTTGCCTCAAGAAACATGCAGCGAAAGCCATCCATTGTCAAGAATAGATCATTTATAGTCACTCATGCCTAGAAAAGCCTTATTACTCGGTTTAAATGCCTTTATAATCCCATTATTGAATTTATTTTGAATTGTTTTTACATTTTTTGATTAAAACAGATTGTAATTGATTGTTTGCCTCGAGAAACATGGAGTGAAAGCCATCCATTGTCAAGAAAAGATCATTTATAGTCACTCATGCCTAGAAAAGCCTTATTACTTAGTTTAAATGCCTTTATAATCCCATTATTGAATTTATTTTGAATTGTTTTTACATTTTTTGAGTAAAACATATTGTAATTGATTGTTTGCCTCGGGAAACATGGAGCGAAAGCCATCCATTGTCAAGAAAAGATCATTTATAGTCACTCATGCCTAGAAAAGCCTTATTACTCGGTTTAAATGCCTTTATAATCCCATTATTGAATTTATTTTGAATTGTTTTTACATTTTTTGATTAAAACAGATTGTAATTGATTGTTTGCCTCGGGAAACATGGAGCGAAAGCCATCAATTGTCAAGAAAAGATCATTTACAGCCACTCATGCCTAGAAAAGCCTTATTACTCGGTTTAAATGCCTTTATAATCCCATTATTGAATTTATTTTGAATTGTTTTTACATTTTTTGATTAAAACAGATTGTAATTGATTGTTTGCCTCGGGAAACATGGAGCGAAAACCATCCATTGTCAAGAAAAGATCATTTATAGTCACTCATGCCTAGAAAAGCCTTATTACTCGGTTTAAATGCCTTTATAATCCCATTATTGAATTTATTTTGAATTTTTTTTACATTTTTTGATTAAAACAGATTGTAATTGATTGTTTACCTCGATAAACATGGAGCGAAAGCCATCCATAGTCAAGAAAAGTTCATTTATAGTCACTTATGCCTAGCAAAGCCTTATTACTCGGTTTAAATGCCTTTATAATCCCATTATTGAATTTATTTTGAATTTTTTTTACATTTTTTGATTAAAACAGATTCTAATTGATTGTTTGCCTCGGGAAACGTGGAGTGAAAGCCACCCATTGTCAAGAAAAGATCATTTATAGTCACTCATGCCTAGAAAAGCCTTATTACTCGGTTTAAATGCCTTTATAATCCCATTATCAAATTTATTTTGAATTTTTTTTACATTTTTTGATTAAAACATATTGTAATTGATTGTTTGCCTCGGGAAACTTGGAGCTAAAGCCATCCATTGTCAAGAAAAGATCATTTATAGTCACTCATGCCTAGAAAAGCCTTATTGGTCGGTTTAAATGCTTTTATAATCCCATTATTGAATTTATTTTGAATTGTTTTTACATTTTTTGATTAAAACAGATTGTAATTGATTGTTTGCCTCGGGAAACATGGAGCGAAAGCCATCCATTGTCAAGAAAAGATCATTTATAGTCACTCATGCCTACAAAAGCCTTATTACTCGGTTTAAATGCTTTTATAATCCCATTATTGAATTTATTTTGAATTGTTTTTACATTTTTTGATTAAAACATATTGTAATTGTTTGTTTGCCTCGGGAAACATGGAGCAAAACCCATCCATTGTCAAGAATAGATCGTTTATAGTCACTTATGCCTAAAAAAGCCTTATTACTCGGTTTAAATGCCTTTATAATCCCATTTCTGAATTTATTTTGAATTTTTTTTACATTTTTTGATTAAAACATATTGTAATTGATTGTTTGCCTCGGGAAATATGGAGCGAAAGCCATCCATTGTCAAGAATAGATCATTTATAGTCACTTATGCCTAGAAAAGCCTTATTACTCGGTTTAAATGCTTTTATAATCCCATTATTGAATTTATTTTGAATTGTTTTTACATTTTTTGATTAAAACAGATTGTAATTGATTGTTTGCCTCAAGAAACATGCAGCGAAAGCCATCCATTGTCAAGAATAGATCATTTATAGTCACTCATGCCTAGAAAAGCCTTATTACTCGGTTTAAATGCCTTTATAATCCCATTATTGAATTTATTTTGAATTGTTTTTACATTTTTTGATTAAAACAGATTGTAATTGATTGTTTGCCTCGGGAAACATGGAGCGAAAACCATCCATTGTCAAGAAAAGATCATTTATAGTCACTCATGCCTAGAAAAGCCTTATTACTCGGTTTAAATGCCTTTATAATCCCATTATTGAATTTATTTTGAATTTTTTTTACATTTTTTGATTAAAACAGATTGTAATTGATTGTTTACCTCGATAAACATGGAGCGAAAGCCATCCATAGTCAAGAAAAGTTCATTTATAGTCACTTATGCCTAGCAAAGCCTTATTACTCGGTTTAAATGCCTTTATAATCCCATTATTGAATTTATTTTGAATTTTTTTTACATTTTTTGATTAAAACAGATTCTAATTGATTGTTTGCCTCGGGAAACGTGGAGTGAAAGCCACCCATTGTCAAGAAAAGATCATTTATAGTCACTCATGCCTAGAAAAGCCTTATTACTCGGTTTAAATGCCTTTATAATCCCATTATCAAATTTATTTTGAATTTTTTTTACATTTTTTGATTAAAACAGATTGTAATTGATTGTTTGCCTCGGGAAACTTGGAGCTAAAGCCATCCATTGTCAAGAAAAGATCATTTATAGTCACTCATGCCTAGAAAAGCCTTATTGGTCGGTTTAAATGCTTTTATAATCCCATTATTGAATTTATTTTGAATTGTTTTTACATTTTTTGATTAAAACAGATTGTAATTGATTGTTTGCCTCGGGAAACATGGAGCGAAAGCCATCCATTGTCAAGAAAAGATCATTTATAGTCACTCATGCCTACAAAAGCCTTATTACTCGGTTTAAATGCTTTTATAATCCCATTATTGAATTTATTTTGAATTGTTTTTACATTTTTTGATTAAAACATATTGTAATTGTTTGTTTGCCTCGGGAAACATGGAGCAAAACCCATCCATTGTCAAGAATAGATCATTTATAGTCACTTATGCCTAAAAAAGCCTTATTACTCGGTTTAAATGCCTTTATAATCCCATTTCTGAATTTATTTTGAATTTTTTTTACATTTTTTGATTAAAACATATTGTAATTGATTGTTTGCCTCGGGAAATATGGAGCGAAAGCCATCCATTGTCAAGAATAGATCATTTATAGTCACTTATGCCTAGAAAAGCCTTATTACTCGGTTTAAATGCTTTTATAATCCCATTATTGAATTTATTTTGAATTGTTTTTACATTTTTTGATTAAAACAGATTGTAATTGATTGTTTGCCTCAAGAAACATGCAGCGAAAGCCATCCATTGTCAAGAATAGATCATTTATAGTCACTCATGCCTAGAAAAGCCTTATTACTCGGTTTAAATGCCTTTATAATCCCATTATTGAATTTATTTTGAATTGTTTTTACATTTTTTGATTAAAACAGATTGTAATTGATTGTTTGCCTCGGGAAACATGGAGCGAAAACCATCCATTGTCAAGAAAAGATCATTTATAGTCACTCATGCCTAGAAAAGCCTTATTACTCGGTTTAAATGCCTTTATAATCCCATTATTGAATTTATTTTGAATTTTTTTTACATTTTTTGATTAAAACAGATTGTAATTGATTGTTTACCTCGATAAACATGGAGCGAAAGCCATCCATAGTCAAGAAAAGTTCATTTATAGTCACTTATGCCTAGCAAAGCCTTATTACTCGGTTTAAATGCCTTTATAATCCCATTATTGAATTTATTTTGAATTTTTTTTACATTTTTTGATTAAAACAGATTCTAATTGATTGTTTGCCTCGGGAAACGTGGAGTGAAAGCCACCCATTGTCAAGAAAAGATCATTTATAGTCACTCATGCCTAGAAAAGCCTTATTACTCGGTTTAAATGCCTTTATAATCCCATTATCAAATTTATTTTGAATTGTTTTTACATTTTTTGATTAAAACATATTGTAATTGATTGTTTGCCTCGGGAAACTTGGAGCGAAACCCATCCATTGTCAAGAAAAGATCATTTATAGTCACTCATGCCTAGAAAAGCCTTATTCGTCGGTTTAAATGCTTTTATAATCCCATTATTGAATTTATTTTGAATTGTTTTTACATTTTCTGATTAAAACAGATTGTAATTGATTGTTTGCCTCGGGAAACATGGAGCAAAACCCATCCATTGTCAAGAAAAGATCATTTATAGTCACTCATGCCTATAAAAGCCTTATTACTCGGTTTAAATGCCTTTATAATCCCATTATTGAATTTATTTTGAATTTTTTTTACATTTTTTTATTAAAACAGATTGTAATTGATTGTTTGCCTCGGGAAACATGGAGCGAAAGCCATCCATTGTCAAGAAAAGATCATTTATAGTCACTCATGCCTAGAAAAGCCTTATTACTCGGTTTAAATGCCTTTATAATCCCAATATTGAATTTATTTTGAATTGTTTTTACATTTTTTGATTAAAACAGATTGTAATTGATTGTTTGCCTCGGGAAACATGGAGCGAAAGCCATCCATTGTCAAGAAAAGATCATTTATAGTCACTCATGCCTATAAAAGCCTTATTACTCGGTTTAAATGCCTTTATAATCCCATTATTGAATTTATTTTGAATTGTTTTTACATTTTTTTATTAAAACAGATTGTAATTGATTGTTTGCCTCGGGAAATATGGAGCGAAAGCCATCCATTGTCAAGAAAAGATCATTTATAGTCACTCATGCCTAGAAAAGCCTTATTACTCGGTTTAAATGCCTTTATAATTCCATTATTGAATTTATTTTGAATTTTTTTTACATTTTTTGATTAAAACAGATTGTAATTGTTTGTTTGCCTCGGGAAACATGGAGCAAAACCCATCCATTGTCAAGAATAGATCATTTATAGTCACTTATGCCTAAAAAAGCCTTATTACTCGGTTTAAATGCCTTTATAATCCCATTATCAAATTTATTTTGAATTTTTTTTACATTTTTTGATTAAAACAGATTGTAATTGATTGTTTGCCTCGGGAAACTTGGAGCTAAAGCCATCCATTGTCAAGAAAAGATCATTTATAGTCACTCATGCCTAGAAAAGCCTTATTACTCGGTTCAAATTCCTTTATAATCCCATTATTGAACTTATTTTGAATTGTTTTTACATTTTTTGATTAAAACATGTTGTAATTGATTGTTTGCCTCGGGAAACATGGAGCGAAAGCCATCCATTGTCAAGAAAAGATCATTTATAGCCACTCATGCCTAGAAAAGCCTTATTACTCGGTTTAAATGCCTTTATAATCCCATTATTGAATTTATTTTGATTTCTTTTTACATTTTTTGATTAAAACAGATTCTAATTGATTGTTTGCCTTGGGAAACTTGAAGCGAAAGCCCTCCATTGTCAAGAAAAGATCATTTATAGTCACTCATGCTGAGAAAAGCCTTATTACTCGGTTTAAATGCTTTTATAAACCCATTATTGAATTTATTTTGAATTGTTTTTACATTTTTTGATTAAAACAGATTGTAATTGATTGTTTGCCTCGGGAAACTTGAAGCGAAAGCCCTCCATCGTCAAGAAAAGATCATTTATAGTCACTCATGCCTAGAAAAGCCTTATTACTCGATTTAAATGCCTTTATAATCCCAATATTGAATTTATTTTGAATTGTTTTTACATTTTTTGATTAAAACAGATTGTAATTGATTGTTTGCCTCGGGAAACATGGAGAGAAAGCCATCCATTGTCAAGAAAAGATCATTTATAGTCACTCATGCCTAGAAAAGCCTTATTACTCGGTTTAAATGCCTTTATAATCCCAATATTGAATTTATTTTGAATTGTTTTTACATTTTTTGATTAAAACAGATTGTAATTGATTGTTTGCCTCGGGAAACATGGAGCGAAAGCCATCCATTGTCAAGAAAAGATCATTTATAGTCACTCATGCCTAGAAAAGCCTTATTACTCGGTTTAAATGCTTTTATAATCCCATTATTGAATTTATTTTGAATTGTTTTTACATTTTTTGATTAAAACATATTGTAATTGTTTGTTTGCCTCGGGAAACATGGAGCAAAACCCATCCATTGTCAAGAATAGATCATTTATAGTCACTTATGCCTAAAAAAGCCTTATTACTCGGTTTAAATGCCTTTATAATTCCATTTCTGAATTTATTTTGAGTTTTTTTTACATTTTTTGATTAAAACATATTGTAATTGATTGTTTGCCTCGGGAAATATGGAGCGAAAGCCATCCATTGTCAAGAATAGATCATTTATAGTCACTTATGCCTAGAAAAGCCTTATTACTCGGTTTAAATGCTTTTATAATCCCATTATTGAATTTATTTTGAATTGTTTTTACATTTTTTGATTAAAACAGATTGTAATTGATTGTTTGCCTCAAGAAACATGCAGCGAAAGCCATCCATTGTCAAGAATAGATCATTTATAGTCACTCATGCCTAGAAAAGCCTTATTACTCGGTTTAAATGCCTTTATAATCCCATTATTGAATTTATTTTGAATTGTTTTTACATTTTTAGATTAAAACAGATTGTAATTGATTGTTTGCCTCGAGAAACATGGAGTGAAAGCCATCCATTGTCAAGAAAAGATCATTTATAGTCACTCATGCCTAGAAAAGCCTTATTACTTAGTTTAAATGCCTTTATAATCCCATTATTGAATTTATTTTGAATTGTTTTTACATTTTTTGAGTAAAACATATTGTAATTGATTGTTTGCCTCGGGAAACATGGAGCGAAAGCCATCCATTGTCAAGAAAAGATCATTTATAGTCACTCATGCCTAGAAAAGCCTTATTACTCGGTTTAAATGCCTTTATAATCCCATTATTGAATTTATTTTGAATTGTTTTTACATTTTTTGATTAAAACAGATTGTAATTGATTGTTTTCCTCGGGAAACATGGAGCGAAAGCCATCAATTGTCAAGAAAAGATCATTTATAGCCACTCATGCCTAGAAAAGCCTTATTACTCGGTTTAAATGCCTTTATAATCCCATTATTGAATTTATTTTGAATTGTTTTTACATTTTTTGATTAAAACAGATTGTAATTGATTGTTTGCCTCGGGAAACATGGAGCGAAAACCATCCATTGTCAAGAAAAGATCATTTATAGTCACTCATGCCTAGAAAAGCCTTATTACTCGGTTTAAATGCCTTTATAATCCCATTATTGAATTTATTTTGAATTTTTTTTACATTTTTTGATTAAAACAGATTGTAATTGATTGTTTACCTCGATAAACATGGAGCGAAAGCCATCCATAGTCAAGAAAAGTTCATTTATAGTCACTTATGCCTAGCAAAGCCTTATTACTCGGTTTAAATGCCTTTATAATCCCATTATTGAATTTATTTTGAATTTTTTTTACATTTTTTGATTAAAACAGATTCTAATTGATTGTTTGCCTCGGGAAACGTGGAGTGAAAGCCACCCATTGTCAAGAAAAGATCATTTATAGTCACTCATGCCTAGAAAAGCCTTATTACTCGGTTTAAATGCCTTTATAATCCCATTATCAAATTTATTTTGAATTTTTTTTACATTTTTTGATTAAAACATATTGTAATTGATTGTTTGCCTCGGGAAACTTGGAGCGAAAGCCATCCATTGTCAAGAAAAGATCATTTATAGTCACTCATGCCTAGAAAAGCCTTATTCGTCGGTTTAAATGCTTTTATAATCCCATTATTGAATTTATTTTGAATTGTTTTTACATTTTCTGATTAAAACAGATTGTAATTGATTGTTTGCCTCGGGAAACATGGAGCAAAACCCATCCATTGTCAAGAAAAGATCATTTATAGTCACTCATGCCTATAAAAGCCTTATTACTCGGTTTAAATGCCTTTATAATCCCATTATTGAATTTATTTTGAATTTTTTTTACATTTTTTTATTAAAACAGATTGTAATTGATTGTTTGCCTCGGGAAACATGGAGCGAAAGCCATCCATTGTCAAGAAACGATCATTTATAGTCACTCATGCCTAGAAAAGCCTTATTACTTAGTTTAAATGCCTTTATAATCCCATTATTGAATTTATTTTGAATTTTTTTTACATTTTTTGATTAAAACATATTGTAATTGTTTGTTTGCCTCGGGAAACATGGAGCAAAACCCATCCATTGTCAAGAATAGATCATTTATAGTCACTTATGCCTAAAAAAGCCTTATTACTCGGTTTAAATGCCTTTATAATCCCATTTCTGAATTTATTTTGAATTTTTTTTACATTTTTTGATTAAAACATATTGTAATTGATTGTTTGCCTCGGGAAATATGGAGCGAAAGCCATCCATTGTCAAGAAAAGATCATTTATAGTCACTCATGCCTAGAAAAGCCTTATTACTCGGTTTAAATGCCTTTATAATCCCATTATTGAATTTATTTTGAATTGTTTTTACATTTTTTGATTAAAACAGATTGTAATTGATTGTTTGCCTCGGGAAACATGGAGCGAAAGCCATCCATTGTCAAGAAAAGATCATTTATAGTCACTCATGCCTATAAAAGCCTTATTACTCGGTTTAAATGCCTTTATAATCCCATTATTGAATTTATTTTGAATTGTTTTTACATTTTTTTATTAAAACAGATTGTAATTGATTGTTTGCCTCGGGAAATATGGAGCGAAAGCCATCCATTGTCAAGAAAAGATCATTTATAGTCACTCATGCCTAGAAAAGCCTTATTACTCGGTTTAAATGCCTTTATAATTCCATTATTGAATTTATTTTGAATTTTTTTTACATTTTTTGATTAAAACAGATTGTAATTGTTTGTTTGCCTCGGGAAACATGGAGCAAAACCCATCCATTGTCAAGAATAGATCATTTATAGTCACTTATGCCTAAAAAAGCCTTATTACTCGGTTTAAATGCCTTTATAATCCCATTATCAAATTTATTTTGAATTTTTTTTACATTTTTTGATTAAAACAGATTGTAATTGATTGTTTGCCTCGGGAAACTTGGAGCTAAAGCCATCCATTGTCAAGAAAAGATCATTTATAGTCACTCATGCCTAGAAAAGCCTTATTACTCGGTTCAAATTCCTTTATAATCCCATTATTGAACTTATTTTGAATTGTTTTTACATTTTTTGATTAAAACATGTTGTAATTGATTGTTTGCCTCGGGAAACATGGAGCGAAAGCCATCCATTGTCAAGAAAAGATCATTTATAGCCACTCATGCCTAGAAAAGCCTTATTACTCGGTTTAAATGCCTTTATAATCCCATTATTGAATTTATTTTGAATTCTTTTTACATTTTTTGATTAAAACAGATTCTAATTGATTGTTTGCCTTGGGAAACTTGAAGCGAAAGCCCTCCATTGTCAAGAAAAGATCATTTATAGTCACTCATGCTGAGAAAAGCCTTATTACTCGGTTTAAATGCTTTTATAAACCCATTATTGAATTTATTTTGAATTGTTTTTACATTTTTTGATTAAAACAGATTGTAATTGATTGTTTGCCTCGGGAAACTTGAAGCGAAAGCCCTCCATTGTCAAGAAAAGATCATTTATAGTCACTCATGCCTAGAAAAGCCTTATTACTCGGTTTAAATGCCTTTATAATTCCATTATTGAATTTATTTTGAATTTTTTTTACATTTTTTGATTAAAACAGATTGTAATTGTTTGTTTGCCTCGGGAAACATGGAGCAAAACCCATCCATTGTCAAGAATAGATCATTTATAGTCACTTATGCCTAAAAAAGCCTTATTACTCGGTTTAAATGCCTTTATAATCCCATTATCAAATTTATTTTGAATTTTTTTTACATTTTTTGATTAAAACAGATTGTAATTGATTGTTTGCCTCGGGAAACTTGGAGCTAAAGCCATCCATTGTCAAGAAAAGATCATTTATAGTCACTCATGCCTAGAAAAGCCTTATTACTCGGTTCAAATTCCTTTATAATCCCATTATTGAACTTATTTTGAATTGTTTTTACATTTTTTGATTAAAACATGTTGTAATTGATTGTTTGCCTCGGGAAACATGGAGCGAAAGCCATCCATTGTCAAGAAAAGATCATTTATAGTCACTCATGCCTATAAAAGCCTTATTACTCGGTTTAAATGCTTTTATAATCCCATTATTGAATTTATTTTGAATTGTTTTTACATTTTTTGATTAAAACATATTGTAATTGTTTGTTTGCCTCGGGAAACATGGAGCAAAACCCATCCATTGTCAAGAATAGATCATTTATAGTCACTTATGCCTAAAAAAGCCTTATTACTCGGTTTAAATGCCTTTATAATCCCATTTCTGAATTTATTTTGAATTTTTTTTACATTTTTTGATTAAAACATATTGTAATTGATTGTTTGCCTCGGGAAATATGGAGCGAAAGCCATCCATTGTCAAGAATAGATCATTTATAGTCACTTATGCCTAGAAAAGCCTTATTACTCGGTTTAAATGCTTTTATAATCCCATTATTGAATTTATTTTGAATTGTTTTTACATTTTTTGATTAAAACAGATTGTAATTGATTGTTTGCCTCAAGAAACATGCAGCGAAAGCCATCCATTGTCAAGAATAGATCATTTATAGTCACTCATGTCTAGAAAAGCCTTATTACTCGGTTTAAATGCCTTTATAATCCCATTATTGAATTTATTTTGAATTGTTTTTACATTTTTTGATTAAAACAGATTGTAATTGATTGTTTGCCTCGAGAAACATGGAGTGAAAGCCATCCATTGTCAAGAAAAGATCATTTATAGTCACTCATGCCTAGAAAAGCCTTATTACTTAGTTTAAATGCCTTTATAATCCCATTATTGAATTTATTTTGAATTGTTTTTACATTTTTTGAGTAAAACATATTGTAATTGATTGTTTGCCTCGGGAAACATGGAGCGAAAGCCATCCATTGTCAAGAAAAGATCATTTATAGTCACTCATGCCTAGAAAAGCCTTATTACTCGGTTTAAATGCCTTTATAATCCCATTATTGAATTTATTTTGAATTGTTTTTACATTTTTTGATTAAAACAGATTGTAATTGATTGTTTGCCTCGGGAAACATGGAGCGAAAGCCATCAATTGTCAAGAAAAGATCATTTATAGCCACTCATGCCTAGAAAAGCCTTATTACTCGGTTTAAATGCCTTTATAATCCCATTATTGAATTTATTTTGAATTGTTTTTACATTTTTTGATTAAAACAGATTGTAATTGATTGTTTGCCTCGGGAAACATGGAGCGAAAACCATCCATTGTCAAGAAAAGATCATTTATAGTCACTCATGCCTAGAAAAGCCTTATTACTCGGTTTAAATGCCTTTATAATCCCATTATTGAATTTATTTTGAATTTTTTTTACATTTTTTGATTAAAACAGATTGTAATTGATTGTTTACCTCGATAAACATGGAGCGAAAGCCATCCATAGTCAAGAAAAGTTCATTTATAGTCACTTTTGCCTAGCAAAGCCTTATTACTCGGTTTAAATGCCTTTATAATCCCATTATTGAATTTATTTTGAATTTTTTTTACATTTTTTGATTAAAACAGATTCTAATTGATTGTTTGCCTCGGGAAACGTGGAGTGAAAGCCACCCATTGTCAAGAAAAGATCATTTATAGTCACTCATGCCTAGAAAAGCCTTATTACTCGGTTTAAATGCCTTTATAATCCCATTATCAAATTTATTTTGAATTTTTTTTACATTTTTTGATTAAAACATATTGTAATTGATTGTTTGCCTCGGGAAACTTGGAGCGAAAGCCATCCATTGTCAAGAAAAGATCATTTATAGTCACTCATGCCTAGAAAAGCCTTATTCGTCGGTTTAAATGCTTTTATAATCCCATTATTGAATTTATTTTGAATTGTTTTTACATTTTCTGATTAAAACAGATTGTAATTGATTGTTTGCCTCGGGAAACATGGAGCAAAACCCATCCATTGTCAAGAATAGATCATTTATAGTCACTTATGCCTAAAAAAGCCTTATTACTCGGTTTAAATGCCTTTATAATCCCATTTCTGAATTTATTTTGAATTTTTTTTACATTTTTTGATTAAAACAGATTGTAATTGATTGTTTGCCTCGGGAAATATGGAGCGAAAGCCATCCATTGTCAAGAAAAGATCATTTATAGCCACTCATGCCTAGAAAAGCCTTATTACTCGGTTTAAATGCCTTTATAATCCCATTATTGAATTTATTTTGAATTGTTTTTACATTTTTTGATTAAAACAGATTGTAATTGATTGTTTGCCTCGGGAAACATGGAGCGAAAGCCATCCATTGTCAAGAAAAGATCATTTATAGTCACTCATGCCTAGAAAAGCCTTATTACTCGATTTAAATGCCTTTATAATCCCAATATTGAATTTATTTTGAATTGTTTTTACATTTTTTGATTAAAACAGATTGTAATTGATTGTTTGCCTCGGGAAACATGGAGCGAAAGCCATCAATTGTCAAGAAAAGATCATTTATAGCCACTCATGCCTAGAAAAGCCTTATTACTCGGTTTAAATGCCTTTATAATCCCATTATTGAATTTATTTTGAATTGTTTTTACATTTTTTGATTAAAACAGATTGTAATTGATTGTTTGCCTCGGGAAACATGGAGCGAAAACCATCCATTGTCAAGAAAAGATCATTTATAGTCACTCATGCCTAGAAAAGCCTTATTACTCGGTTTAAATGCCTTTATAATCCCATTATTGAATTTATTTTGAATTTTTTTTACATTTTTTGATTAAAACAGATTGTAATTGATTGTTTACCTCGATAAACATGGAGCGAAAGCCATCCATAGTCAAGAAAAGTTCATTTATAGTCACTTTTGCCTAGCAAAGCCTTATTACTCGGTTTAAATGCCTTTATAATCCCATTATTGAATTTATTTTGAATTTTTTTTACATTTTTTGATTAAAACAGATTCTAATTGATTGTTTGCCTCGGGAAACGTGGAGTGAAAGCCACCCATTGTCAAGAAAAGATCATTTATAGTCACTCATGCCTAGAAAAGCCTTATTACTCGGTTTAAATGCCTTTATAATCCCATTATCAAATTTATTTTGAATTTTTTTTACATTTTTTGATTAAAACATATTGTAATTGATTGTTTGCCTCGGGAAACTTGGAGCGAAAGCCATCCATTGTCAAGAAAAGATCATTTATAGTCACTCATGCCTAGAAAAGCCTTATTCGTCGGTTTAAATGCTTTTATAATCCCATTATTGAATTTATTTTGAATTGTTTTTACATTTTCTGATTAAAACAGATTGTAATTGATTGTTTGCCTCGGGAAACATGGAGCAAAACCCATCCATTGTCAAGAATAGATCATTTATAGTCACTTATGCCTAAAAAAGCCTTATTACTCGGTTTAAATGACTTTATAATCCCATTTCTGAATTTATTTTGAATTTTTTTTACATTTTTTGATTAAAACAGATTGTAATTGATTGTTTGCCTCGGGAAATATGGAGCGAAAGCCATCCATTGTCAAGAAAAGATCATTTATAGTCACTCATGCCTAGAAAAGCCTTATTACTCGATTTAAATGCCTTTATAATCCCAATATTGAATTTATTTTGAATTGTTTTTACATTTTTTGATTAAAACAGATTGTAATTGATTGTTTGCCTCGGGAAACATGGAGCGAAAGCCATCCATTGTCAAGAAAAGATCATTTATAGTCACTCATGCCTATAAAAGCCTTATTACTCGGTTTAAATGCCTTTATAATCCCATTATTGAATTTATTTTGAATTGTTTTTACATTTTTTTATTAAAACAGATTGTAATTGATTGTTTGCCTCGGGAAATATGGAGCGAAAGCCATCCATTGTCAAGAAAAGATCATTTATAGTTACTCATGCCTAGAAAAGCCTTATTACTCGATTTAAATGCCTTTATAATCCCAATATTGAATTTATTTTGAATTGTTTTTACATTTTTTGATTAAAACAGATTGTAATTGATTGTTTGCCTCGGGAAACATGGAGCGAAAGCCATCCATTGTCAAGAAAAGATCATTTATAGTCACTCATGCCTATAAAAGCCTTATTACTCGGTTTAAATGCCTTTATAATCCCATTATTGAATTTATTTTGAATTGTTTTTACATTTTTTTATTAAAACAGATTGTAATTGATTGTTTGCCTCGGGAAACATGGAGCGAAAGCCATCCATTGTCAAGAAAAGATCATTTATAGTCACTCATGCCTAGAAAAGCCTTATTACTCGGTTTAAATGCCTTTATAATCCCAATATTGAATTTATTTTGAATTGTTTTTACATTTTTTGATTAAAACAGATTGTAATTGATTGTTTGCCTCGGGAAACATGGAGCGAAAGCCATCCATTGTCAAGAAAAGATCATTTATAGTCACTCATGCCTATAAAAGCCTTATTACTCGGTTTAAATGCTTTTATAATCCCATTATTGAATTTATTTTGAATTGTTTTTACATTTTTTTATTAAAACAGATTCTAATTGATTGTTTGCCACGGGAAATATGGAGCGAAAGCCATCCATTGTCAAGAAAAGATCATTTATAGTCACTCATGCCTAGAAAAGCCTTATTACTCGGTTTAAATGCCTTTATAATTCCATTATTGAATTTATTTTGAATTTTTTTTACATTTTTTGATTAAAACAGATTGTAATTGTTTGTTTGCCTCGGGAAACATGGAGCAAAACCCATCCATTGTCAAGAATAGATCATTTATAGTCACTTATGCCTAAAAAAGCCTTATTACTCGGTTTAAATGCCTTTATAATCCCATTATCAAATTTATTTTGAATTTTTTTTACATTTTTTGATTAAAACAGATTGTAATTGATTGTTTGCCTCGGGAAACTTGGAGCTAAAGCCATCCATTGTCAAGAAAAGATCATTTACAGTCACTCATGCCTAGAAAAGCCTTATTACTCGGTTCAAATTCCTTTATAATCCCATTATTGAACTTATTTTGAATTGTTTTTACATTTTTTGATTAAAACATGTTGTAATTGATTGTTTGCCTCGGGAAACATGGAGCGAAAGCCATCCATTGTCAAGAAAAGATCATTTATAGTCACTCATGCCTAGAAAAGCCTTATTACTTAGTTTAAATGCCTTTATAATCCCATTATTGAATTTATTTTGAATTGTTTTTACATTTTTTGATTAAAACATATTGTAATTGATTGTTTGCCTCGGGAAATATGGAGCGAAAGCCATCCATTGTCAAGAAAAGATCATTTATAGTCACTCATGCCTAGAAAAGCCTTATTACTCGGTTTAAATGCCTTTATAATCCCATTATTGAATTTATTTTGAATTGTTTTTACATTTTTTTATTAAAACAGATTCTAATTGATTGTTTGCCTCGGGAAACGTGGAGTGAAAGCCATCCATTGTCAAGAAAAGATCATTTATAGTCACTCATGCCTAGAAAAGCCTTATTACTCGATTTAAATGCCTTTATAATCCCAATATTGAATTTATTTTGAATTGTTTTTACATTTTTTGATTAAAACAGATTGTAATTGATTGTTTGCCTCGGGAAACATGGAGCGAAAGCCATCCATTGTCAAGAAAAGATCATTTATAGTCACTCATGCCTATAAAAGCCTTATTACTCGGTTTAAATGCCTTTATAATCCCATTATTGAATTTATTTTGAATTGTTTTTACATTTTTTGATTAAAACAGATTGTAATTGATTGTTTGCCTCGGGAAATATGGAGCGAAAGCCATCCATTGTCAAGAAAAGATCATTTATAGTCACTCATGCCTAGAAAAGCCTTATTACTCGATTTAAATGCCTTTATAATCCCAATATTGAATTTATTTTGAATTGTTTTTACATTTTTTGATTAAAACAGATTGTAATTGATTGTTTGCCTCGGGAAACATGGAGCGAAAGCCATCCATTGTCAAGAAAAGATCATTTATAGTCACTCATGCCTATAAAAGCCTTATTACTCGGTTTAAATGCCTTTATAATCCCATTATTGAATTTATTTTGAATTGTTTTTACATTTTTTTATTAAAACAGATTGTAATTGATTGTTTGCCTCGGGAAACATGGAGCGAAAGCCATCCATTGTCAAGAAAAGATCATTTATAGTCACTCATGCCTAGAAAAGCCTTATTACTCGGTTTAAATGCCTTTATAATCCCAATATTGAATTTATTTTGAATTGTTTTTACATTTTTTGATTAAAACAGATTGTAATTGATTGTTTGCCTCGGGAAACATGGAGCGAAAGCCATCCATTGTCAAGAAAAGATCATTTATAGTCACTCATGCCTATAAAAGCCTTATTACTCGGTTTAAATGCCTTTATAATCCCATTATTGAATTTATTTTGAATTGTTTTTACATTTTTTTATTAAAACAGATTGTAATTGATTGTTTGCCTCGGGAAATATGGAGCGAAAGCCATCCATTGTCAAGAAAAGATCATTTATAGTCACTCATGCCTAGAAAAGCCTTATTACTCGGTTTAAATGCCTTTATAATTCCATTATTGAATTTATTTTGAATTTTTTTTACTTTTTTTGATTAAAACAGATTGTAATTGTTTGTTTGCCTCGGGAAACATGGAGCAAAACCCATCCATTGTCAAGAATAGATCATTTATAGTCACTTATGCCTAAAAAAGCCTTATTACTCGGTTTAAATGCCTTTATAATCCCATTATCAAATTTATTTTGAATTTTTTTTACATTTTTTGATTAAAACAGATTGTAATTGATTGTTTGCCTCGGGAAACTTGGAGCTAAAGCCATCCATTGTCAAGAAAAGATCATTTATAGTCACTCATGCCTAGAAAAGCCTTATTACTCGGTTCAAATTCCTTTATAATCCCATTATTGAACTTATTTTGAATTGTTTTTACATTTTTTGATTAAAACATGTTGTAATTGATTGTTTGCCCCGGGAAACATGGAGCGAAAGCCATCCATTGTCAAGAAAAGATCATTTATAGTCACTCATGCCTAGAAAAGCCTTATTACTTAGTTTAAATGCCTTTATAATCCCATTATTGAATTTATTTTGAATTGTTTTTACATTTTTTGATTAAAACATATTGTAATTGATTGTTTGCCTCGGGAAATATGGAGCGAAAGCCATCCATTGTCAAGAAAAGATCATTTATAGTCACTCATGCCTAGAAAAGCCTTATTACTCGGTTTAAATGCCTTTATAATCCCATTATTGAATTTATTTTGAATTGTTTTTACATTTTTTTATTAAAACAGATTGTAATTGATTGTTTGCCTCGGGAAACGTGGAGTGAAAGCCATCCATTGTCAAGAAAAGATCATTTATAGTCACTCATGCCTAGAAAAGCCTTATTACTCGGTTTAAATGCCTTTATAATCCCATTATCAAATTTATTTTGAATTTTTTTTACATTTTTTGATTAAAACAGATTGTAATTGATTGTTTGCCTCGGGAAACATGGAGCGAAAGCCATCCATTGTCAAGAAAAGATCATTTATAGTCACTCATGCCTAGAAAAGCCTTATTACTCGGTTTAAATGCCTTTATAATCCCATTATTGAATTTATTTTGAGTTGTTTTTACATTTTTTTATTAAAACAGATTCTAATTGATTGTTTGCCTTGGGAAACGTGGAGCGAAAACCATCCATTGTTAAGAAAAGATCATTTATAGTCACTCATGCCTAGAAAAGCCTTATTACTCGGTTTAAATGCCTTTATAATCCCATTATCAAATTTATTTTGAATTTTTTTTACATTTTTTGATTAAAACAGATTGTAATTGATTGTTTGCCTCGGGAAACATGGAGCGAAAACCATCCATTGTCAAGAAAAGATCATTTATACTCACTCATGCCTAGAAAAGCCTTATTACTCGGTTTAAATGCCTTTATAATCCCATTATCAAATTTATTTTGAATTTTTTTTACATTTTTTGATTAAAACAGATTGTAATTGATTGTTTGCCTCGGGAAACATGGAGCGAAAGCCATCCATTGTCAAGAAAAGATCATTTATAGTCACTCATGCCTAGAAAAGCCTTATTACTTAGTTTAAATGCCTTTATAATCCCATTATTGAATTTATTTTGAATTGTTTTTACATTTTCTGATTAAAACAGATTGTAATTGATTGTTTGCCTCGGGAAACATGGAGCTAAAACCATCCATTGTCAAGAAAAGATCATTTATACTCACTCATGCCTAGAAAAGCCTTATTACTCGGTTTAAATGCCTTTATAATCCCATTATCAAATTTATTTTGAATTTTTTTTACATTTTTTGATTAAAACAGATTGTAATTGATTGTTTGCCTCGGGAAACATGGAGCGAAAGCCATCCATTGTCAAGAAAAGATCATTTATAGTCACTCATGCCTAGAAAAGCCTTATTACTTAGTTTAAATGCCTTTATAATCCCATTATTGAATTTATTTTGAATTTTTTTTACATTTTTTGATTAAAACATATTGTAATTGTTTGTTTGCCTCGGGAAACATGGAGCAAAACCCATCCATTGTCAAGAATAGATCATTTATAGTCACTTATGCCTAAAAAAGCCTTATTACTCGGTTTAAATGCCTTTATAATCCCATTTCTGAATTTATTTTGAATTTTTTTTACATTTTTTGATTAAAACATATTGTAATTGATTGTTTGCCTCGGGAAATATGGAGCGAAAGCCATCCATTGTCAAGAAAAGATCATTTATAGTCACTCATGCCTAGAAAAGCCTTATTACTCGGTTTAAATGCCTTTATAATCCCATTATTGAATTTATTTTGAATTGTTTTTACATTTTTTGATTAAAACAGATTGTAATTGATTGTTTGCCTCGGGAAACATGGAGCGAAAACCATCCATTGTCAAGAAAAGATCATTTATAGCCACTCATGCCTAGAAAAGCCTTATTACTCGGTTTAAATGCCTTTATAATCCCATTATTGAATTTGTTTTGAATTCTTTTTACATTTTTTGATTAAAACAGATTCTAATTGATTGTTTGCCTCGGGAAACATGGAGCGAAAACCATCCATTGTCAAGAAAAGATCATTTATAGCCACTCATGCCTAGAAAAGCCTTATTACTCGGTTTAAATGCCTTTATAATCCCATTATTGAATTTATTTTGAATTCTTTTTACATTTTTTGATTAAAACAGATTCTAATTGATTGTTTGCCTTGGGAAACTTGAAGCGAAAGCCCTCCATTGTCAAGAAAAGATCATTTATAGTCACTCATGCTGAGAAAAGCCTTATTACTCGGTTTAAATGCTTTTATAAACCCATTATTGAATTTATTTTGAATTGTTTTTACATTTTTTGATTAAAACAGATTGTAATTGATTGTTTGCCTCGGGAAACTTGAAGCGAAAGCCCTCCATTGTCAAGAAAAGATCATTTATAGTCACTCATGCCTAGAAAAGCCTTATTACTCGATTTAAATGCCTTCATAATCCCAATATTGAATTTATTTTGAATTGTTTTTACATTTTTTGATTAAAACAGATTGTAATTGATTGTTTGCCTCGGGAAACATGGAGCGAAAGCCATCCATTGTCAAGAAAAGATCATTTATAGTCACTCATGCCTAGAAAAGCCTTATTACTCGGTTTAAATGCCTTTATAATCCCATTATTGAATTTATTTTGAATTGTTTTTACATTTTTTTATTAAAACAGATTCTAATTGATTGTTTGCCTCGGGAAACGTGGAGTGAAAGCCATCCATTGTCAAGAAAAGATCATTTATAGTCACTCATGCCTAGAAAAGCCTTATTACTCGGTTTAAATGCCTTTATAATCCCATTATCAAATTTATTTTGAATTTTTTTTACATTTTTTGATTAAAACAGATTGTAATTGATTGTTTGCCTCGGGAAACATGGAGCGAAAGCCATCCATTGTCAAGAAACGATCATTTATAGTCACTCATGCCTAGAAAAGCCTTATTACTCGGTTTAAATGCCTTTATAATTCCATTATTGAATTTATTTTGAATTTTTTTTACATTTTTTGATTAAAACAGATTGTAATTGTTTGTTTGCCTCGGGAAACATGGAGCAAAACCCATCCATTGTCAAGAATAGATCATTTATAGTCACTTATGCCTAAAAAAGCCTTATTACTCGGTTTAAATGCCTTTATAATCCCATTTCTGAATTTATTTTGAATTTTTTTTACATTTTTTGATTAAAACATATTGTAATTGATTGTTTGCCTCGGGAAATATGGAGCGAAAGCCATCCATTGTCAAGAAAAGATCATTTATAGTCACTCATGCCTAGAAAAGCCTTATTACTCGGTTTAAATGCCTTTATAATCCCATTTCTGAATTTATTTTGAATTTTTTTTACATTTTTTGATTAAAACATATTGTAATTGATTGTTTGCCTCGGGAAATATGGAGCGAAAGCCATCCATTGTCAATAATAGATCATTTATAGTCACTTATGCCTAGAAAAGCCTTATTACTCGGTTTAAATGCTTTTATAATCCCATTATTGAATTTATTTTGAATTGTTTTTACATTTTTTGATTAAAACAGATTGTAATTGATTGTTTGCCTCGGGAAACATGCA
Organism: Theobroma cacao; assembly: GCF_053813885.1. NCBI lineage: Eukaryota > Viridiplantae > Streptophyta > Magnoliopsida > Malvales > Malvaceae > Theobroma > Theobroma cacao. The sequence goes on along the minus strand of NC_142645.1, from coordinate 24,696,591 downwards.
GCGAAAGCCATCCATTGTCAAGAATAGATCATTTATAGTCACTCATGCCTAGAAAAGCCTTATTACTCGGTTTAAATGCCTTTATAATCCCATTATTGAATTTATTTTGAATTGTTTTTACATTTTTTGATTAAAACAGATTGTAATTGATTGTTTGCCTCGAGAAACATGGAGTGAAAGCCATCCATTGTCAAGAAAAGATCATTTATAGTCACTCATGCCTAGAAAAGCCTTATTACTCGGTTTAAATGCCTTTATAATCCCATTATTGAATTTATTTTGAATTGTTTTTATATTTTTTGATTAAAACAGATTGTAATTGATTGTTTGCCTCGGGAAACATGGAGCGAAAGCCATCAATTGTCAAGAAAAGATCATTTATAGCCACTCATGCCTAGAAAAGCCTTATTACTCGGTTTAAATGCCTTTATAATCCCATTATTGAATTTATTTTGAATTGTTTTTACATTTTTTGATTAAAACAGATTGTAATTGATTGTTTGCCTCGGGAAACATGGAGCGAAAACCATCCATTGTCAAGAAAAGATCATTTATAGTCACTCATGCCTAGAAAAGCCTTATCACTCGGTTTAAATGCCTTTATAATCCCATTATTGAATTTATTTTGAATTTTTTTTACATTTTTTGATTAAAACAGATTGTAATTGATTGTTTACCTCGATAAACATGGAGCGAAAGCCATCCATAGTCAAGAAAAGTTCATTTATAGTCACTTTTGCCTAGCAAAGCCTTATTACTCGGTTTAAATGCCTTTATAATCCCATTATTGAATTTATTTTGAATTTTTTTTACATTTTTTGATTAAAACAGATTCTAATTGATTGTTTGCCTCGGGAAACGTGGAGTGAAAGCCACCCATTGTCAAGAAAAGATCATTTATAGTCACTCATGCCTAGAAAAGCCTTATTACTCGGTTTAAATGCCTTTATAATCCCATTATCAAATTTATTTTGAATTTTTTTTGCATTTTTTGATTAAAACATATTGTAATTGATTGTTTGCCTCGGGAAACTTGGAGCGAAAGCCATCCATTGTCAAGAAAAGATCATTTATAGTCACTCATGCCTAGAAAAGCCTTATTCGTCGGTTTAAATGCTTTTATAATCCCATTATTGAATTTATTTTGAATTGTTTTTACATTTTCTGATTAAAACAGATTGTAATTGATTGTTTGCCTCGGGAAACATGGAGCAAAACCCATCCATTGTCAAGAATAGATCATTTATAGTCACTTATGCCTAAAAAAGCCTTATTACTCGGTTTAAATGCCTTTATAATCCCATTTCTGAATTTATTTTGAATTTTTTTTACATTTTTTGATTAAAACAGATTGTAATTGATTGTTAGCCTCGGGAAATATGGAGCGAAAGCCATCCATTGTCAAGAAAAGATCATTTATAGTCACTCATGCCTAGAAAAGCCTTATTACTCGATTTAAATGCCTTTATAATCCCAATATTGAATTTATTTTGAATTGTTTTTACATTTTTTGATTAAAACAGATTGTAATTGATTGTTTGCCTCGGGAAACATGGAGCGAAAGCCATCCATTGTCAAGAAAAGATCATTTATAGTCACTCATGCCTATAAAAGCCTTATTACTCGGTTTAAATGCCTTTATAATCCCATTATTGAATTTATTTTGAATTGTTTTTACATTTTTTTATTAAAACAGATTGTAATTGATTGTTTGCCTCGGGAAATATGGAGCGAAAGCCATCCATTGTCAAGAAAAGATCATTTATAGTCACTCATGCCTAGAAAAGCCTTATTACTCGATTTAAATGCCTTTATAATCCCAATATTGAATTTATTTTGAATTGTTTTTACATTTTTTGATTAAAACAGATTGTAATTGATTGTTTGCCTCGGGAAACATGGAGCGAAAGCCATCCATTGTCAAGAAAATATCATTTATAGTCACTCATGCCTATAAAAGCCTTATTACTCGGTTTAAATGCCTTTATAATCCCATTATTGAATTTATTTTGAATTGTTTTTACATTTTTTTATTAAAACAGATTGTAATTGATTGTTTGCCTCGGGAAATATGGAGCGAAAGCCATCCATTATCAAGAAAAGATCATTTATAGTCACTCATGCCTAGAAAAGCCTTATTACTCGGTTTAAATGCCTTTATAATCCCAATATTGAATTTATTTTGAATTGTTTTTACATTTTTTGATTAAAACAGATTGTAATTGATTGTTTGCCTCGGGAAACATGGAGCGAAAGCCATCCATTGTCAAGAAAAGATCATTTATAGTCACTCATGCCTATAAAAGCCTTATTACTCGGTTTAAATGCCTTTATAATCCCATTATTGAATTTATTTTGAATTGTTTTTACATTTTTTTATTAAAACAGATTGTAATTGATTGTTTGCCTCGGGAAATATGGAGCGAAAGCCATCCATTGTCAAGAAAAGATCATTTATAGTCACTCATGCCTAGAAAAGCCTTATTACTCGGTTTAAATGCCTTTATAATTCCATTATTGAATTTATTTTGAATTTTTTTTACATTTTTTGATTAAAACAGATTGTAATTGTTTGTTTGCCTCGGGAAACATGGAGCAAAACCCATCCATTGTCAAGAATAGATCATTTATAGTCACTTATGCCTAAAAAAGCCTTATTACTCGGTTTAAATGCCTTTATAATCCCATTATCAAATTTATTTTGAATTTTTTTTACATTTTTTGATTAAAACAGATTGTAATTGATTGTTTGCCTCGGGAAACTTGGAGCTAAAGCCATCCATTGTCAAGAAAAGATCATTTATAGTCACTCATGCCTAGAAAAGCCTTATTACTCGGTTCAAATTCCTTTATAATCCCATTATTGAACTTATTTTGAATTGTTTTTACATTTTTTGATTAAAACATGTTGTAATTGATTGTTTGCCTCGGGAAACATGGAGCGAAAGCCATCCATTGTCAAGAAAAGATCATTTATAGTCACTCATGCCTAGAAAAGCCTTATTACTTAGTTTAAATGCCTTTATAATCCCATTATTGAATTTATTTTGAATTGTTTTTACATTTTTTGATTAAAACATATTGTAATTGATTGTTTGCCTCGGGAAATATGGAGCGAAAGCCATCCATTGTCAAGAAAAGATCATTTATAGTCACTCATGCCTAGAAAAGCCTTATTACTCGGTTTAAATGCCTTTATAATCCCATTATTGAATTTATTTTGAATTGTTTTTACATTTTTTTATTAAAACAGATTCTAATTGATTGTTTGCCTCGGGAAACGTGGAGTGAAAGCCATCCATTGTCAAGAAAAGATCATTTATAGTCACTCATGCCTAGAAAAGCCTTATTACTCGGTTTAAATGCCTTTATAATCCCATTATCAAATTTATTTTGAATTTTTTTACATTTTTTGATTAAAACAGATTGTAATTGATTGTTTGCCTCGGGAAACATGGAGCGAAAGCCATCCATTGTCAAGAAAAGATCATTTATAGTCACTCATGCCTAGAAAAGCCTTATTACTCGGTTTAAATGCCTTTATAATCCCATTATTGAATTTATTTTGAATTGTTTTTACATTTTTTTATTAAAACAGATTCTAATTGATTGTTTGCCTTGGGAAACGTGGAGCGAAAACCATCCATTGTCAAGAAAAGATCATTTATAGTCACTCATGCCTAGAAAAGCCTTATTACTCGGTTTAAATGCCTTTATAATCCCATTATCAAATTTATTTTGAATTTTTTTTACATTTTTTGATTAAAACAGATTGTAATTGATTGTTTGCCTCGGGAAACATGGAGCGAAAACCATCCATTGTCAAGAAAAGATCATTTATACTCACTCATGCCTAGAAAAGCCTTATTACTCGGTTTAAATGCCTTTATAATCCCATTATCAAATTTATTTTGAATTTTTTTTACATTTTTTGATTAAAACAGATTGTAATTGATTGTTTGCCTCGGGAAACATGGAGCGAAAGCCATCCATTGTCAAGAAAAGATCATTTATATTCACTCATGCCTAGAAAAGCCTTATTACTTAGTTTAAATGCCTTTATAATCCCATTATTGAATTTATTTTGAATTTTTTTTACATTTTTTGATTAAAACATATTGTAATTGTTTGTTTGCCTCGGGAAACATGCAGCAAAACCCATCCATTGTCAAGAATAGATCATTTATAGTCACTTATGCCTAAAAAAGCCTTATTACTCGGTTTAAATGCCTTTATAATCCCATTTCTGAATTTATTTTGAATTTTTTTTACATTTTTTGATTAAGACATATTGTAATTGATTGTTTGCCTCGGCAAATATGGAGCGAAAGCCATCCATTGTCAAGAAAAGATCATTTATAGCCACTCATGCCTACAAAAGCCTTATTACTCGGTTTAAATGCCTTTATAATCCCATTATTGAATTTATTTTGAATTGTTTTTACATTTTTTGATTAAAACAGATTGTAATTGATTGTTTGCCTCGGGAAACATGGAGCGAAAACCATCCATTGTCAAGAAAAGATCATTTATAGCCACTCATGCCTAGAAAAGCCTTATTACTCGGTTTAAATGCCTTTATAATCCCATTATTGAATTTATTTTGAATTCTTTTTACATTTTTTGATTAAAACAGATTCTAATTGATTGTTTGCCTCGGGAAACATGGAGCGAAAACCATCCATTGTCAAGAAAAGATCATTTATAGCCACTCATGCCTAGAAAAGCCTTATTACTCGGTTTAAATGCCTTTATAATCCCATTATTGAATTTATTTTGAATTCTTTTTACATTTTTTGATTAAAACAGATTCTAATTGATTGTTTGCCTTGGGAAACTTGAAGCGAAAGCCCTCCATTGTCAAGAAAAGATCATTTATAGTCACTCATGCTGAGAAAAGCCTTATTACTCGGTTTAAATGCTTTTATAAACCCATTATTGAATTTATTTTGAATTGTTTTTACATTTTTTGATTAAAACAGATTGTAATTGATTGTTTGCCTCGGGAAACTTGAAGCGAAAGCCCTCCATTGTCAAGAAAAGATCATTTATAGTCACTCATGCCTAGAAAAGCCTTATTACTCGATTTAAATGCCTTTATAATCCCAATATTGAATTTATTTTGAATTGTTTTTACATTTTTTGATTAAAACAGATTGTAATTGATTGTTTGCCTCGGGAAACATGGAGCGAAAGCCATCCATTGTCAAGAAAAGATCATTTATAGTCACTCATGCCTAGAAAAGCCTTATTACTCGGTTTAAATGCCTTTATAATCCCATTATTGAATTTATTTTGAATTGTTTTTACATTTTTTTATTAAAACAGATTCTAATTGATTGTTTGCCTCGGGAAACGTGGAGTGAAAGCCATCCATTGTCAAGAAAAGATCATTTATAGTCACTCATGCCTAGAAAAGCCTTATTACTCGGTTTAAATGCCTTTACAATCCCATTATCAAATTTATTTTGAATTTTTTTTACATTTTTTGATTAAAACAGATTGTAATTGATTGTTTGCCTCGGGAAACATGGAGCGAAAGCCATCCATTGTCAAGAAACGATCATTTATAGTCACTCATGCCTAGAAAAGCCTTATTACTCGGTTTAAATGCCTTTATAATTCCATTATTGAATTTATTTTGAATTTTTTTTACATTTTTTGATTAAAACAGATTGTAATTGTTTGTTTGCCTCGGGAAACATGGAGCAAAACCCATCCATTGTCAAGAATAGATCATTTATAGTCACTTATGCCTAAAAAAGCCTTATTACTCGGTTTAAATGCCTTTATAATCCCATTTCTGAATTTATTTTGAATTTTTTTTACATTTTTTGATTAAAACATATTGTAATTGATTGTTTGCCTCGGGAAATATGGAGCGAAAGCCATCCATTGTCAAGAAAAGATCATTTATAGTCACTCATGCCTAGAAAAGCCTTATTACTCGGTTTTAATGCCTTTATAATCCCATTTCTGAATTTATTTTGAATTTTTTTTACATTTTTTGATTAAAACATATTGTAATTGATTGTTTGCCTCGGGAAATATGGAGCGAAAGCCATCCATTGTCAAGAATAGATCATTTATAGTCACTTATGCCTAGAAAAGCCTTATTACTCGGTTTAAATGCTTTTATAATCCCATTATTGAATTGATTTTGAATTGTTTTTACATTTTTTGATTAAAACAGATTGTAATTGATTGTTTGCCTCAAGAAACATGCAGCGAAAGCCATCCATTGTCAAGAATAGATCATTTATAGTCACTCATGCCTAGAAAAGCCTTATTACTCGGTTTAAATGCCTTTATAATCCCATTATTGAATTTATTTTGAATTGTTTTTACATTTTTTGATTAAAACAGATTGTAATTGATTGTTTGCCTCGGGAAACATGGCGCGAAAGCCATCCATTGTCAAGAAAAGATCATTTATAGTCACTCATGCCTAGAAAAGCCTTATTACTCGGTTTAAATGGCTTTATAATCCCATTATTGAATTTATTTTGAATTGTTTTTACATTTTTTTATTAAAACAGATTCTAATTGATTGTTTGCCTCGGGAAACGTGGAGTGAAAGCCATCCATTGTCAAGAAAAGATCATTTATAGTCACTCATGCCTAGAAAAGCCTTATTACTCGGTTTAAATGCCTTTATAATCCCATTATCAAATTTATTTTGAATTTTTTTTACATTTTTTGATTAAAACAGATTGTAATTGATTGTTTGCCTCGGGAAACATGGAGCGAAAGCCATCCATTGTCAAGAAAAGATCATTTATAGTCACTCATGCCTAGAAAAGCCTTATTACTCGGTTTAAATGCCTTTATAATTCCATTATTGAATTTATTTTGAATTTTTTTTACATTTTTTGATTAAAACATATTGTAATTGTTTGTTTGCCTCGGGAAACATGGAGGAAAACCCATCCATTGTCAAGAATAGATCATTTATAGTCACTTATGCCTAAAAAAGCCTTATTACTCGGTTTAAATGCCTTTATAATCCCATTTCTGAATTTATTTTGAATTTTTTTTACATTTTTTTATTAAAACATATTGTAATTGATTGTTTGCCTCGGGAAATATGGAGCGAAAGCCATCCATTGTCAAGAAAAGATCATTTATAGTCACTCATGCCTAGAAAAGCCTTATTACTTAGTTTAAATGCCTTTATAATCCCATTATTGAATTTATTTTGAATTGTTTTTACATTTTTTGATTAAAACATATTGTAATTGATTGTTTGCCTCGGGAAATATGGAGCGAAAGCCATCCATTGTCAAGAAAAGATCATTTATAGTCACTCATGCCTAGAAAAGCCTTATTACTCGGTTCAAATTCCTTTATAATCCCATTATTGAATTTATTTTGAATTGTTTTTACATTTTTTGATTAAAACATGTTGTAATTGATTGTTTGCCTCGGGAAACATGGAGCGAAAGCCATCCATTGTCAAGAAAAGATCATTTATAGTCACTCATGCCTAGAAAAGCCTTATTACTTAGTTTAAATGCCTTTATAATCCCATTATTGAATTTATTTTGAATTTTTTTTACATTTTTTGATTAAAACAGATTGTAATTGATTGTTTGCCTCGGGAAACTTGGAGCTAAAGCCATCCATTGTCAAGAAAAGATCATTTATAGTCACTCATGCCTAGAAAAGCCTTATTACTCGGTTCAAATTCCTTTATAATCCCATTATTGAATTTATTTTGAATTGTTTTTACATTTTTTGATTAAAACATGTTGTAATTGATTGTTTGCCTCGGGAAACATGGAGCGAAAGCCATCCATTGTCAAGAAAAGATCATTTATAGTCACTCATGCCTAGAAAAGCCTTATTACTTAGTTTAAATGCCTTTATAATCCCATTATTGAATTTATTTTGAATTGTTTTTACATTTTTTGATTAAAACATATTGTAATTGATTGTTTGCCTCGGGAAATATGGAGCGAAAGCCATCCATTGTCAAGAAAAGATCATTTATAGTCACTCATGCCTAGAAAAGCCTTATTACTCGGTTTAAATGCCTTTATAATCCCATTATTGAATTTATTTTGAATTGTTTTTACATTTTTTTATTAAAACAGATTCTAATTGATTGTTTGCCTCGGGAAACGTGGAGTGAAAGCCATCCATTGTCAAGAAAAGATCATTTATAGTCACTCATGCCTAGAAAAGCCTTATTACTCGGTTTAAATGCCTTTATAATCCCATTATCAAATTTATTTTGAATTTTTTGTACATTTTTTGATTAAAACAGATTGTAATTGATTGTTTGCCTCGGGAAACATGGAGCGAAAACCATCCATTGTCAAGAAAAGATCATTTATACTCACTCATGCCTAGAAAAGCCTTATTACTCGGTTTAAATGCCTTTATAATCCCATTATCAAATTTATTTTGAATTTTTTTTACATTTTTTGATTAAAACAGATTGTAATTGATTGTTTGCCTCGGGAAACATGGAGCGAAAGCCATCCATTGTCAAGAAAAGATCATTTATAGTCACTCATGCCTAGAAAAGCCTTATTACTCGGTTTAAATGCCTTTATAATTCCATTATTGAATTTATTTTGAATTTTTTTTACATTTTTTGATTAAAACAGATTGTAATTGTTTGTTTGCCTCGGGAAACATGGAGCAAAACCCATCCATTGTCAAGAATAGATCATTTATAGTCACTTATGCCTAAAAAAGCCTTATTACTCGGTTTAAATGCCTTTATAATCCCATTATCAAATTTATTTTGAATTTTTTTTACATTTTTTGATTAAAACAGATTGTAATTGATTGTTTGCCTCGGGAAACTTGGAGCTAAAGCCATCCATTGTCAAGAAAAGATCATTTATAGTCACTCATGCCTAGAAAAGCCTTATTACTCGGTTCAAATTCCTTTATAATCCCATTATTGAATTTATTTTGAATTGTTTTTACATTTTTTGATTAAAACATGTTGTAATTGATTGTTTGCCTCGGGAAACATGGAGCGAAAGCCATCCATTGTCAAGAAAAGATCATTTATAGTCACTCATGCCTAGAAAAGCCTTATTACTTAGTTTAAATGCCTTTATAATCCCATTATTGAATTTATTTTGAATTGTTTTTACATTTTTTGATTAAAACATATTGTAATTGATTGTTTGCCTCGGGAAATATGGAGCGAAAGCCATCCATTGTCAAGAAAAGATCATTTATAGTCACTCATGCCTAGAAAAGCCTTATTACTCGGTTTAAATGCCTTTATAATCCCATTATTGAATTTATTTTGAATTGTTTTTACATTTTTTTATTAAAACAGATTCTAATTGATTGTTTGCCTCGGGAAACGTGGAGTGAAAGCCATCCATTGTCAAGAAAAGATCATTTATAGTCACTCATGCCTAGAAAAGCCTTATTACTCGGTTTAAATGCCTTTATAATCCCATTATCAAATTTATTTTGAATTTTTTTACATTTTTTGATTAAAACAGATTGTAATTGATTGTTTGCCTCGGGAAACATGGAGCGAAAGCCATCCATTGTCAAGAAAAGATCATTTATAGTCACTCATGCCTAGAAAAGCCTTATTACTCGGTTTAAATGCCTTTATAATCCCATTATTGAATTTATTTTGAATTGTTTTTACATTTTTTTATTAAAACAGATTCTAATTGATTGTTTGCCTTGGGAAACGTGGAGCGAAAACCATCCATTGTCAAGAAAAGATCATTTATAGTCACTCATGCCTAGAAAAGCCTTATTACTCGGTTTAAATGCCTTTATAATCCCATTATCAAATTTATTTTGAATTTTTTTTACATTTTTTGATTAAAACAGATTGTAATTGATTGTTTGCCTCGGGAAACATGGAGCGAAAACCATCCATTGTCAAGAAAAGATCATTTATAGTCACTCATGCCTAGAAAAGCCTTATTACTCGGTTTAAATGCCTTTATAATCCCATTATTGAATTTATTTTGAATTGTTTTTACATTTTTTGGTTAAAACATATTGTAATTGATTGTTTGCCTCGGGAAATATGGAGCGAAAGCCATCGATTGTCAAGAAAAGATCATTTATAGTCACTCATGCCTAGAAAAGCCTTATTACTCGGTTTAAATGCCTTTATAATCCCATTATTGAATTTATTTTGAATTGTTTTACATTTTTTGATTAAAACAGATTGTAATTTATTGTTTGCCTCGGGAAACATGGAGCGAAAGCCATCCATTGTCAAGAAAAGATCATTTATAGCCACTCATGCCTAGAAAAGCCTTATTACTCGGTTTAAATGCCTTTATAATCCCATTATTGAATTTATTTTGAATTGTTTTTACATTTTTTGATTAAAACAGATTGTAATTGATTGTTTGCCTCGGGAAACATGGAGCGAAAACCATCCATTGTCAAGAAAAGATCATTTATAGTCACTCATGCCTAGAAAAGCCTTATTACTCGGTTTAAATGCCTTTATAATCCCATTATTGAATTTATTTTGAATTTTTTTTACATTTTTTGATTAAAACAGATTGTAATTGATTGTTTACCTCGATAAACATGGAGCGAAAGCCATCCATAGTCAAGAAAAGTTCATTTATAGTCACTTATGCCTAGCAAGGCCTTATTACTCGGTTTAAATGCCTTTATAATCCCATTATTGAATTTATTTTGAATTTTTTTTACATTTTTTGATTAAAACAGATTCTAATTGATTGTTTACCTCGGGAAACGTGGAGTGAAAGCCACCCATTGTCAAGAAAAGATCATTTATAGTCACTCATGCCTAGAAAAGCCTTATTACTCGGTTTAAATGCCTTTATAATCCCATTATCAAATTTATTTTGAATTTTTTTTACATTTTTTGATTAAAACATATTGTAATTGATTGTTTGCCTCGGGAAACTTGGAGCGAAAGCCATCCATTGTCAAGAAAAGATCATTTATAGTCACTCATGCCTAGAAAAGCCTTATTCGTCGGTTTAAATGCTTTTATAATCCCATTATTGAATTTATTTTGAATTGTTTTTACATTTTCTGATTAAAACAGATTGTAATTGATTGTTTGCCTCGGGAAACATGGAGCAAAACCCATCCATTGTCAAGAATAGATCATTTATAGTCACTTATGCCTAAAAAAGCCTTATTACTCGGTTTAAATGCCTTTATAATCCCATTTCTGAATTTATTTTGAATTTTTTTTACATTTTTTGATTAAAACAGATTGTAATTGATTGTTTGCCTCGGGAAATATGGAGCGAAAGCCATCCATTGTCAAGAAAAGATCATTTATAGTCACTCATGCCTAGAAAAGCCTTATTACTCGATTTAAATGCCTTTATAATCCCAATATTGAATTTATTTTGAATTGTTTTTACATTTTTTGATTAAAACAGATTGTAATTGATTGTTTGCCTCGGGAAACATGGAGCGAAAGCCATCCATTGTCAAGAAAAGATCATTTATAGTCACTCATGCCTAGAAAAGCCTTATTACTCGGTTTAAATGCCTTTATAATCCCATTATTGAATTTATTTTGAATTGTTTTTACATTTTTTTATTAAAACAGATTGTAATTGATTGTTTGCCTCGGGAAACGTGGAGGGAAAGCCATCCATTGTCAAGAAAAGATTATTTATAGTCACTCATGCCTAGAAAAGCCTTATTACTCGGTTTAAATGCCTTTATAATCCCATTATCAAATTTATTTTGAATTTTTTTTACATTTTTTGATTAAAACAGATTGTAATTGATTGTTTGCCTCGGGAAACATGGAGCGAAAACCATCCATTGTCAAGAAAAGATCATTTATACTCACTCATGCCTAGAAAAGCCTTATTACTCGGTTTAAATGCCTTTATAATCCCATTATCAAATTTATTTTGAATTTTTTTTACATTTTTTGATTAAAACAGATTGTAATTGATTGTTTGCCTCGGGAAACTTGGAGCTAAAGCCATCCATTGTCAAGAAAAGATCATTTATAGTCACTCATGCCTAGAAAAGCCTTATTACTCGGTTCAAATTCCTTTATAATCCCATTATTGAATTTATTTTGAATTGTTTTTACATTTTTTGATTAAAACATGTTGTAATTGATTGTTTGCCTCGGGAAACATGGAGCGAAAACCATCCATTGTCAAGAAAAGATCATTTATAGTCACTCATGCCTAGAAAAGCCTTATTACTCGGTTTAAATGCCTTTATAATCCCATTATTGAATTTATTTTGAATTTTTTTTACATTTTTTGATTAAAACAGATTGTAATTGATTGTTTACCTCGATAAACATGGAGCGAAAGCCATCCATAGTCAAGAAAAGTTCATTTATAGTCACTTATGCCTAGCAAAGCTTTATTACTCGGTTTAAATGCCTTTATAATCCCATTATTGAATTTATTTTGAATTTTTTTTACATTTTTTGATTAAAACAGATTCTAATTGATTGTTTACCTCGGGAAACATGGAGCGAAAGCCATCCATTGTCAAGAAAAGATCATTTATAGTCACTCATGCCTAGAAAAGCCTTATTACTCGGTTTAAATGCCTTTATAATTCCATTATTGAATTTATTTTGAATTTTTTTTACATTTTTTGATTAAAACAGATTGTAATTGTTTGTTTGCCTCGGGAAACATGGAGCTAAAGCCATCCATTGTCAAGAAAAGATCATTTATAGTCACTCATGCCTAGAAAAGCCTTATTACTCGGTTCAAATTCCTTTATAATCCCATTATTGAATTTATTTTGAATTGTTTTTACATTTTTTGATTAAAACAGATTGTAATTGATTGTTTGCCTCGGGAAACTTGGAGCTAAAGCCATCCATTGTCAAGAAAAGATCATTTATAGTCACTCATGCCTAGAAAAGCCTTATTACTCGGTTCAAATTCCTTTATAATCCCATTATTGAATTTATTTTGAATTGTTTTTACATTTTTTGATTAAAACATGTTGTAATTGATTGTTTGCCTCGGGAAACATGGAGCGAAAGCCATCCATTGTCAAGAAAAGATCATTTATAGTCACTCATGCCTAGAAAAGCCTTATTACTTAGTTTAAATGCCTTTATAATCCCATTATTGAATTTATTTTGAATTGTTTTTACATTTTTTGGTTAAAACATATTGTAATTGATTGTTTGCCTCGGGAAATATGGAGCGAAAGCCATCGATTGTCAAGAAAAGATCATTTATAGTCACTCATGCCTAGAAAAGCCTTATTACTCGGTTTAAATGCCTTTATAATCCCATTATTGAATTTATTTTGAATTGTTTTACATTTTTTGATTAAAACAGATTGTAATTTATTGTTTGCCTCGGGAAACATGGAGCGAAAGCCATCCATTGTCAAGAAAAGATCATTTATAGCCACTCATGCCTAGAAAAGCCTTATTACTCGGTTTAAATGCCTTTATAATCCCATTATTGAATTTATTTTGAATTGTTTTTACATTTTTTGATTAAAACAGATTGTAATTGATTGTTTGCCTCGGGAAACATGGAGCGAAAACCATCCATTGTCAAGAAAAGATCATTTATAGTCACTCATGCCTAGAAAAGCCTTATTACTCGGTTTAAATGCCTTTATAATCCCATTATTGAATTTATTTTGAATTTTTTTTACATTTTTTGATTAAAACAGATTGTAATTGATTGTTTACCTCGATAAACATGGAGCGAAAGCCATCCATAGTCAAGAAAAGTTCATTTATAGTCACTTATGCCTAGCAAAGCCTTATTACTCGGTTTAAATGCCTTTATAATCCCATTATTGAATTTATTTTGAATTTTTTTTACATTTTTTGATTAAAACAGATTCTAATTGATTGTTTACCTCGGGAAACGTGGAGTGAAAGCCACCCATTGTCAAGAAAAGATCATTTATAGTCACTCATGCCTAGAAAAGCCTTATTACTCGATTTAAATGCCTTTATAATCCCATTATCAAATTTATTTTGAATTTTTTTTACATTTTTTGATTAAAACATATTGTAATTGATTGTTTGCCTCGGGAAACTTGGAGCGAAAGCCATCCATTGTCAAGAAAAGATCATTTATAGTCACTCATGCCTAGAAAAGCCTTATTCGTCGGTTTAAATGCTTTTATAATCCCATTATTGAATTTATTTTGAATTGTTTTTACATTTTCTGATTAAAACAGATTGTAATTGATTGTTTGCCTCGGGAAACATGGAGCAAAACCCATCCATTGTCAAGAATAGATCATTTATAGTCACTTATGCCTAAAAAAGCCTTATTACTCGGTTTAAATGCCTTTATAATCCCATTTCTGAATTTATTTTGAATTTTTTTTACATTTTTTGATTAAAACAGATTGTAATTGATTGTTTGCCTCGGGAAATATGGAGCGAAAGCCATCCATTGTCAAGAAAAGATCATTTATAGTCACTCATGCCTAGAAAAGCCTTATTACTCGATTTAAATGCCTTTATAATCCCAATATTGAATTTATTTTGAATTGTTTTTACATTTTTTGATTAAAACAGATTGTAATTGATTGTTTGCCTCGGGAAACATGGAGTGAAAGCCATCCATTGTCAAGAAAAGATCATTTATAGTCACTCATGCCTAGAAAAGCCTTATTACTCGGTTTAAATGCCTTTATAATTCCATTATTGAATTTATTTTGAATTTTTTTTACATTTTTTGATTAAAACAGATTGTAATTGTTTGTTTGCCTCGGGAAACATGGAGCTAAAGCCATCCATTGTCAAGAAAAGATCATTTATAGTCACTCATGCCTAGAAAAGCCTTATTACTCGGTTCAAATTCCTTTATAATCCCATTATTGAATTTATTTTGAATTGTTTTAACATTTTTTGATTAAAACAGATTGTAATTGATTGTTTGCCTCGGGAAACTTGGAGCTAAAGCCATCCATTGTCAAGAAAAGATCATTTATAGTCACTCATGCCTAGAAAAGCCTTATTACTCGGTTCAAATTCCTTTATAATCCCATTATTGAATTTATTTTGAATTGTTTTTACATTTTTTGATTAAAACATGTTGTAATTGATTGTTTGCCTCGGGAAACATGGAGCGAAAGCCATCCATTGTCAAGAAAAGATCATTTATAGTCACTCATGCCTAGAAAAGCCTTATTACTTAGTTTAAATGCCTTTATAATCCCATTATTGAATTTATTTTGAATTGTTTTTACATTTTTTGGTTAAAACATATTGTAATTGATTGTTTGCCTCGGGAAATATGGAGCGAAAGCCATCGATTGTCAAGAAAAGATCATTTATAGTCACTCATGCCTAGAAAAGCCTTATTACTCGGTTTAAATGCCTTTATAATCCCATTATTGAATTTATTTTGAATTGTTTTACATTTTTTGATTAAAACAGATTGTAATTTATTGTTTGCCTCGGGAAACATGGAGCGAAAGCCATCCATTGTCAAGAAAAGATCATTTATAGCCACTCATGCCTAGAAAAGCCTTATTACTCGGTTTAAATGCCTTTATAATCCCATTATTGAATTTATTTTGAATTGTTTTTACATTTTTTGATTAAAACAGATTGTAATTAATTGTTTGCCTCGGGAAACATGGAGCGAAAACCATCCATTGTCAAGAAAAGATCATTTATAGTCACTCATGCCTAGAAAAGCCTTATTACTCGGTTTAAATGCCTTTATAATCCCATTATTGAATTTATTTTGAATTTTTTTTACATTTTTTGATTAAAACAGATTGTAATTGATTGTTTACCTCGATAAACATGGAGCGAAAGCCATCCATAGTCAAGAAAAGTTCATTTATAGTCACTTATGCCTAGCAAAGCCTTATTACTCGGTTTAAATGCCTTTATAATCCCATTATTGAATTTATTTTGAATTTTTTTTTATATTTTTTGATTAAAACAGATTCTAATTGATTGTTTACCTCGGGAAACGTGGAGTGAAAGCCACCCATTGTCAAGAAAAGATCATTTATAGTCACTCATGCCTAGAAAAGCCTTATTACTCGGTTTAAATGCCTTTATAATCCCATTATCAAAGTTATTTTGAATTTTTTTTACATTTTTTGATTAAAACATATTGTAATTGATTGTTTGCCTCGGGAAACTTGGAGCGAAAGCCATCCATTGTCAAGAAAAGATCATTTATAGTCACTCATGCCTAGAAAAGCCTTATTCGTCGGTTTAAATGCTTTTATAATCCCATTATTGAATTTATTTTGAATTGTTTTTACATTTTCTGATTAAAACAGATTGTAATTGATTGTTTGCCTCGGGAAACATGGAGCAAAACCCATCCATTGTCAAGAATAGATCATTTATAGTCACTTATGCCTAAAAAAGCCTTATTACTCGGTTTAAATGCCTTTATAATCCCATTTCTGAATTTATTTTGAATTTTTTTTACATTTTTTGATTAAAACAGATTGTAATTGATTGTTTGCCTCGGGAAATATGGAGCGAAAGCCATCCATTGTCAAGAAAAGATCATTTATAGTCACTCATGCCTAGAAAAGCCTTATTACTCGATTTAAATGCCTTTATAATCCCAATATTGAATTTATTTTGAATTGTTTTTACATTTTTTGATTAAAACAGATTGTAATTGATTGTTTGCCTCGGGAAACATGGAGCGAAAGCCATCCATTGTCAAGAAAAGATCATTTATAGTCACTCATGCCTAGAAAAGCCTTATTACTCGGTTTAAATGCCTTTATAATTCCATTATTGAATTTATTTTGAATTTTTTTTACATTTTTTGATTAAAACAGATTGTAATTGTTTGTTTGCCTCGGGAAACATGGAGCAAAACCCATCCATTGTCAAGAATAGATCATTTATAGTCACTTATGCCTAAAAAAGCCTTATTACTCGGTTTAAATGCCTTTATAATCCCATTATCAAATTTATTTTGAATTTTTTTTACATTTTTTGATTAAAACAGATTGTAATTGATTGTTTGCCTCGGGAAACTTGGAGCTAAAGCCATCCATTGTCAAGAAAAGATCATTTATAGTCACTCATGCCTAGAAAAGCCTTATTACTCGGTTCAAATTCCTTTATAATCCCATTATTGAATTTATTTTGAATTGTTTTTACATTTTTTGATTAAAACATGTTGTAATTGATTGTTTGCCTCGGGAAACATGGAGCGAAAGCCATCCATTGTCAAGAAAAGATCATTTATAGTCACTCATGCCTAGAAAAGCCTTATTACTTAGTTTAAATGCCTTTATAATCCCATTATTGAATTTATTTTGAATTGTTTTTACATTTTTTGGTTAAAACATATTGTAATTGATTGTTTGCCTCGGGAAATATGGAGCGAAAGCCATCGATTGTCAAGAAAAGATCATTTATAGTCACTCATGCCTAGAAAAGCCTTATTACTCGGTTTAAATGCCTTTATAATCCCATTATTGAATTTATTTTGAATTGTTTTACATTTTTTGATTAAAACAGATTGTAATTTATTGTTTGCCTCGGGAAACATGGAGCGAAAGCCATCCATTGTCAAGAAAAGATCATTTATAGCCACTCATGCCTAGAAAAGCCTTATTACTCGGTTTAAATGCCTTTATAATCCCATTATTGAATTTATTTTGAATTGTTTTTACATTTTTTGATTAAAACAGATTGTAATTGATTGTTT
Source organism: Theobroma cacao (assembly GCF_053813885.1). NCBI lineage: Eukaryota > Viridiplantae > Streptophyta > Magnoliopsida > Malvales > Malvaceae > Theobroma > Theobroma cacao. Next base: position 24,678,967 of record NC_142645.1, on the reverse strand, counting down.
GCCTCGGGAAACATGGAGCGAAAACCATCCATTGTCAAGAAAAGATCATTTATAGTCACTCATGCCTAGAAAAGCCTTATTACTCGGTTTAAATGCCTTTATAATCCCATTATTGAATTTATTTTGAATTTTTTTTACATTTTTTGATTAAAACAGATTGTAATTGATTGTTTACCTCGATAAACATGGAGCGAAAGCCATCCATAGTCAAGAAAAGTTCATTTATAGTCACTTATGCCTAGCAAAGCCTTATTACTCGGTTTAAATGCCTTTATAATCCCATTATTGAATTTATTTTGAATTTTTTTTACATTTTTTGATTAAAACAGATTCTAATTGATTGTTTACCTCGGGAAACGTGGAGTGAAAGCCACCCATTGTCAAGAAAAGATCATTTATAGTCACACATGCCTAGAAAAGCCTTATTACTCGGTTTAAATGCCTTTATAATCCCATTATCAAATTTATTTTGAATTTTTTTTACATTTTTTGATTAAAACATATTGTAATTGATTGTTTGCCTCGGGAAACTTGGAGCGAAAGCCATCCATTGTCAAGAAAAGATCATTTATAGTCACTCATGCCTAGAAAAGCCTTATTCGTCGGTTTAAATGCTTTTATAATCCCATTATTGAATTTATTTTGAATTGTTTTTACATTTTCTGATTAAAACAGATTGTAATTGATTGTTTGCCTCGGGAAACATGGAGCAAAACCCATCCATTGTCAAGAATAGATCATTTATAGTCACTTATGCCTAAAAAAGCCTTATTACTCGGTTTAAATGCCTTTATAATCCCATTTCTGAATTTATTTTGAATTTTTTTTACATTTTTTGATTAAAACAGATTGTAATTGATTGTTTGCCTCGGGAAATATGGAGCGAAAGCCATCCATTGTCAAGAAAAGATCATTTATAGTCACTCATGCCTAGAAAAGCCTTATTACTCGATTTAAATGCCTTTATAATCCCAATATTGAATTTATTTTGAATTGTTTTTACATTTTTTGATTAAAACAGATTGTAATTGATTGTTTGCCTCGGGAAACATGGAGCAAAACCCATCCATTGTCAAGAATAGATCATTTATAGTCACTTATGCCTAAAAAAGCCTTATTACTCGGTTTAAATGCCTTTATAATCCCATTTCTGAATTTATTTTGAATTTTTTTTACATTTTTTGATTAAAACATATTGTAATTGATTGTTTGCCTCGGGAAATATGGAGCGAAAGCCATCCATTGTCAAGAAAAGATCATTTATAGTCACTCATGCCTAGAAAAGCCTTATTACTCGATTTAAATGCCTTTATAATCCCAATATTGAATTTATTTTGAATTGTTTTTACATTTTTTGATTAAAACAGATTGTAATTGATTGTTTGCCTCGGGAAACATGGAGCGAAAGCCATCCATTGTCAAGAAAAGATCATTTATAGTCACTCATGCCTAGAAAAGCCTTATTACTCGGTTTAAATGCTTTTATAATTCCATTATTGAATTTATTTTGAATTTTTTTTACATTTTTTGATTAAAACAGATTGTAATTGTTTGTTTGCCTCGGGAAACATGGAGCAAAACCCATCCATTGTCAAGAATAGATCATTTATAGTCACTTATGCCTAAAAAAGCCTTATTACTCGGTTTAAATGCCTTTATAATCCCATTATCAAATTTATTTTGAATTTTTTTTACATTTTTTGATTAAAACAGATTGTAATTGATTGTTTGCCTCGGGAAACTTGGAGCTAAAGCCATCCATTGTCAAGAAAAGATCATTTATAGTCACTCATGCCTAGAAAAGCCTTATTACTCGGTTCAAATTCCTTTATAATCCCATTATTGAATTTATTTTGAATTGTTTTTACATTTTTTGATTAAAACATGTTGTAATTGATTGTTTGCCTCGGGAAACATGGAGCGAAAGCCATCCATTGTCAAGAAAAGATCATTTATAGTCACTCATGCCTAGAAAAGCCTTATTACTTAGTTTAAATGCCTTTATAATCCCATTATTGAATTTATTTTGAATTGTTTTTACATTTTTTGGTTAAAACATATTGTAATTGATTGTTTGCCTCGGGAAATATGGAGCGAAAGCCATCGATTGTCAAGAAAAGATCATTTATAGTCACTCATGCCTAGAAAAGCCTTATTACTCGGTTTAAATGCCTTTATAATCCCATTATTGAATTTATTTTGAATTGTTTTACATTTTTTGATTAAAACAGATTGTAATTTATTGTTTGCCTCGGGAAACATGGAGCGAAAGCCATCCATTGTCAAGAAAAGATCATTTATAGCCACTCATGCCTAGAAAAGCCTTATTACTCGGTTTAAATGCCTTTATAATCCCATTATTGAATTTATTTTGAATTGTTTTTACATTTTTTGATTAAAACAGATTGTAATTGATTGTTTGCCTCGGGAAACATGGAGCGAAAACCATCCATTGTCAAGAAAAGATCATTTATAGTCACTCATGCCTAGAAAAGCCTTATTACTCGGTTTAAATGCCTTTATAATCCCATTATTGAATTTATTTTGAATTTTTTTTACATTTTTTGATTAAAACAGATTGTAATTGATTGTTTACCTCGATAAACATGGAGCGAAAGCCATCCATAGTCAAGAAAAGTTCATTTATAGTCACTTATGCCTAGCAAAGCCTTATTACTCGGTTTAAATGCCTTTATAATCCCATTATTGAATTTATTTTGAATTTTTTTTACATTTTTTGATTAAAACAGATTCTAATTGATTGTTTACCTCGGGAAACGTGGAGTGAAAGCCACCCATTGTCAAGAAAAGATCATTTATAGTCACTCATGCCTAGAAAAGCCTTATTACTCGGTTTAAATGCCTTTATAATCCCATTATCAAATTTATTTTGAATTTTTTTTACATTTTTTGATTAAAACATATTGTAATTGATTGTTTGCCTCGGGAAACTTGGAGCGAAAGCCATCCATTGTCAAGAAAAGATCATTTATAGTCACTCATGCCTAGAAAAGCCTTATTCGTCGGTTTAAATGCTTTTATAATCCCATTATTGAATTTATTTTGAATTGTTTTTACATTTTCTGATTAAAACAGATTGTAATTGATTGTTTGCCTCGGGAAACAAGGAGCAAAACCCATCCATTGTCAAGAATAGATCATTTATAGTCACTTATGCCTAAAAAAGCCTTATTACTCGGTTTAAATGCCTTTATAATCCCATTTCTGAATTTATTTTGAATTTTTTTTACATTTTTTGATTAAAACAGATTGTAATTGATTGTTTGCCTCGGGAAATATGGAGCGAAAGCCATCCATTGTCAAGAAAAGATCATTTATAGTCACTCATGCCTAGAAAAGCCTTATTACTCGATTTAAATGCCTTTATAATCCCAATATTGAATTTATTTTGAATTGTTTTTACATTTTTTGATTAAAACAGATTGTAATTGATTGTTTGCCTCGGGAAACATGGAGCGAAAGCCATCCATTGTCAAGAAAAGATCATTTATAGTCACTCATGCCTAGAAAAGCCTTATTACTCGGTTTAAATGCCTTTATAATCCCATTATTGAATTTATTTTGAATTGTTTTTACATTTTTTTATTAAAACAGATTGTAATTGATTGTTTGCCTCGGGAAACGTGGAGGGAAAGCCATCCATTGTCAAGAAAAGATTATTTATTGTCACTCATGCCTAGAAAAGCCTTATTACTCGGTTTAAATGCCTTTATAATCCCATTATCAAATTTATTTTGAATTTTTTTTACATTTTTTGATTAAAACAGATTGTAATTGATTGTTTGCCTCGGGAAACTTGGAGCTAAAGCCATCCATTGTCAAGAAAAGATCATTTATAGTCACTCATGCCTAGAAAAGCCTTATTGGTCGGTTTAAATGCTTTTATAATCCCATTATTGAATTTATTTTGAATTGTTTTTACATTTTTTGATTAAAACAGATTGTAATTGATTGTTTGCCTCGGGAAATATGGAGCGAAAGCCATCCATTGTCAAGAAAAGATCATTTATAGTCACTCATGCCTAGAAAAGCCTTATTACTCGATTTAAATGCCTTTATAATCCCAATATTGAATTTATTTTGAATTGTTTTTACATTTTTTGATTAAAACAGATTGTAATTGATTGTTTGCCTCGGGAAACATGGAGCGAAAGCCATCCATTGTCAAGAAAAGATCATTTATAGTCACTCATGCCTAGAAAAGCCTTATTACTCGGTTTAAATGCCTTTATAATCCCATTATTGAATTTATTTTGAATTGTTTTTACATTTTTTTATTAAAACAGATTGTAATTGATTGTTTGCCTCGGGAAATATGGAGCGAAAGCCATCCATTGTCAAGAAAAGATCATTTATAGTCACTCATGCCTAGAAAAGCCTTATTACTCGATTTAAATGCCTTTATAATCCCAATATTGAATTTATTTTGAATTGTTTTTACATTTTTTGATTAAAACAGATTGTAATTGATTGTTTGCCTCGGGAAACATGGAGCGAAAGCCATCCATTGTCAAGAAAAGATCATTTATAGTCACTCATGCCTAGAAAAGCCTTATTACTCGGTTTAAATGCCTTTATAATCCCATTATTGAATTTATTTTGAATTGTTTTTACATTTTTTTATTAAAACAGATTCTAATTGATTGTTTGCCTCGGGAAACGTGGAGTGAAAGCCATCCATTGTCAAGAAAAGATCATTTATAGTCACTCATGCCTAGAAAAGCCTTATTACTCGGTTTAAATGCCTTTATAATCCCATTATCAAATTTATTTTGAATTTTTTTTACATTTTTTGATTAAAACAGATTGTAATTGATTGTTTGCCTCGGGAAACATGGAGCGAAAGCCATCCATTGTCAAGAAAAGATCATTTATAGTCACTCATACCTAGAAAAGCCTTATTACTCGGTTTAAATGCCTTTATAATTCCATTATTGAATTTATTTTGAATTTTTTTTACATTTTTTGATTAAAACAGATTGTAATTGTTTGTTTGCCTCGGGAAACATGGAGCAAAACCCATCCATTGTCAAGAATAGATCATTTATAGTCACTTATGCCTAAAAAAGCCTTATTACTCGGTTTAAATGCCTTTATAATCCCATTTCTGAATTTATTTTGAATTTTTTTTACATTTTTTGATTAAAACATATTGTAATTGATTGTTTGCCTCGGGAAATATGGAGCGAAAGCCATCCATTGTCAAGAAAAGATCATTTATAGTCACTCATGCCTAGAAAAGGCTTATTACTCGGTTTAAATGCCTTTATAATCCCATTATTGAATTTATTTTGAATTGTTTTTTTATTTTTTGATTAAAACATATTGTAATTGATTGTTTGCCTCGGGAAACATGGAGCGAAAGCCATCCATTGTCAAGAAAAGATCATTTATAGTCACTCATGCCTAGAAAAGCCTTATTACTCGGTTTAAATGCCTTTATAATCCCATTATTGAATTTATTTTGAATTGTTTTTACATTTTTTTATTAAAACATATTGTAATTGATTGTTTCCCTCGGGAAACATGTAGCGAAAGCCATCCATTGTCAAGAAAAGATCATTTATAGTCACTCATGCCTAGAAAAGCCTTATTACTCGGTTTAAATGCCTTTATAATCCCATTATTGAATTTATTTTGAATTGTTTTTACATTTTTTTATTAAAACAGATTCTAATTGATTGTTTGCCTCGGGAAACGTGGAGTGAAAGCCATCCATTGTCAAGAAAAGATCATTTATAGTCACTCATGCCTAGAAAAGCCTTATTACTCGGTTTAAATGCCTTTATAATCCCATTATCAAATTTATTTTGAATTTTTTTTACATTTTTTGATTAAAACAGATTGTAATTGATTGTTTGCCTCGGGAAACATGGAGCGAAAGCCATCCATTGTCAAGAAAAGATCATTTATAGTCACTCATGCCTAGAAAAGCCTTATTACTCGGTTTAAATGCCTTTATAATTCCATTATTGAATTTATTTTGAATTTTTTTTACATTTTTTGATTAAAACAGATTGTAATTGTTTGTTTGCCTCGGGAAACATGGAGCAAAACCCATCCATTGTCAAGAATAGATCATTTATAGTCACTTATGCCTAAAAAAGCCTTATTACTCGGTTTAAATGCCTTTATAATCCCATTATCAAATTTATTTTGAATTTTTTTTACATTTTTTGATTAAAACAGATTGTAATTGATTGTTTGCCTCGGGAAACTTGGAGCTAAAGCCATCCATTGTCAAGAAAAGATCATTTATAGTCACTCATGCCTAGAAAAGCCTTATTACTCGGTTCAAATTCCTTTATAATCCCATTATTGAACTTATTTTGAATTGTTTTTACATTTTTTGATTAAAACATGTTGTAATTGATTGTTTGCCTCGGGAAACATGGAGCGAAAGCCATCCATTGTCATGAAAAGATCATTTATAGTCACTCATGCCTAGAAAAGCTTTATTACTTAGTTTAAATGCCTTTATAATCCCATTATTGAATTTATTTTGAATTGTTTTTACATTTTTGGATTAAAACATATTGTAATTGATTGTTTGCCTCGGGAAATATGGAGCGAAAGCCATCCATTGTCAAGAAAAGATCATTTATAGTCACTCATGCCTAGAAAAGCCTTATTACTCGGTTTAAATGCCTTTATAATCCCATTATTGAATTTATTTTGAATTGTTTTTACATTTTTTTATTAAAACAGATTCTAATTGATTGTTTGCCTCGGGAAACGTGGAGGGAAAGCCATCCATTGTCAAGAAAAGATCATTTATAGTCACTCATGCCTAGAAAAGCCTTATTACTCGGTTTAAATGCCTTTATAATCCCATTATCAAATTTATTTTGAATTTTTTTTACATTTTTTGATTAAAACAGATTGTAATTGATTGTTTGCCTCGGGAAACATGGAGCGAAAGCCATCCATTGTCAAGAAAAGATCATTTATAGTCACTCATGCCTAGAAAAGCCTTATTACTCGGTTTAAATGCCTTTATAATCCCATTATTGAATTTATTTTGAATTGTTTTTACATTTTTTATTAAAACAGATTCTAATTGATTGTTTGCCTCGGGAAACGTGGAGCGAAAACCATCCATTGTCAAGAAAAGATCATTTATACTCACTCATGCCTAGAAAAGCCTTATTACTCGGTTTAAATGCCTTTATAATCCCATTATCAAATTTATTTTGAATTTTTTTTACATTTTTTGATTAAAACAGATTGTAATTGATTGTTTGCCTCGGGAAACATGGAGCGAAAACCATCCATTGTCAAGAAAAGATCATTTATACTCACTCATGCCTAGAAAACCCTTATTACTCGGTTTAAATGCCTTTATAATCCCATTATCAAATTTATTTTGAATTTTTTTTACATTTTTTGATTAAAACAGATTGTAATTGATTGTTTGCCTCGGGAAACATGGAGCGAAAGCCATCCATTGTCAAGAAAAGATCATTTATAGTCACTCATGCCTAGAAAAGCCTTATTACATAGTTTAAATGCCTTTATAATCCCATTATTGAATTTATTTTGAATTGTTTTTACATTTTCTGATTAAAACAGATTGTAATTGATTGTTTGCCTCGGGAAACATGGAGCTAAAGCCATCCATTGTCAAGAAAAGATCATTTATACTCACTCATGCCTAGAAAAGCCTTATTACTCGGTTTAAATGCCTTTATAATCCCATTATCAAATTTATTTTGAATTTTTTTTACATTTTTTGATTAAAACAGATTGTAATTGATTGTTTGCCTTGGGAAACATGGAGCGAAAGCCATCCATTGTCAAGAAAAGATCATTTATAGTCACTCATGCCTAGAAAAGCCTTATTACTTAGTTTAAATGCCTTTATAATCCCATTATTGAATTTATTTTGAATTTTTTTTACATTTTTTGGTTAAAACAGATTGTAATTGTTTGTTTGCCTCGGGAAACATGGAGCAAAACCCATCCATTGTCAAGAATAGATCATTTATAGTCACTTATGCCTAAAAAAGCCTTATTACTCGGTTTAAATGCCTTTATAATCCCATTTCTGAATTTATTTTGAATTTTTTTTACATTTTTTGATTAAAACATATTGTAATTGATTGTTTGCCTCGGGAAATATGGAGCGAAAGCCATCCATTGTCAAGAAAAGATCATTTATAGTCACTCATGCCTAGAAGAGCCTTATTACTCGGTTTAAATGCCTTTATAATCCCATTATTGAATTTATTTTGAATTGTTTTTACATTTTTTGATTAAAACAGATTGTAATTGATTGTTTGCCTCGGGAAACATGGAGCGAAAACCATCCATTGTCAAGAAAAGATCATTTATAGCCACTCATGCCTAGAAAAGCCTTATTACTCGGTTTAAATGCCTTTATAATCCCATTATTGAATTTATTTTGAATTCTTTTTACATTTTTTGATTAAAACAGATTCTAATTGATTGTTTGCCTCGGGAAACAAGGAGCGAAAACCATCCATTGTCAAGAAAAGATCATTTATAGCCACTCATGCCTAGAAAAGCCTTATTACTCGGTTTAAATGCCTTTATAATCCCATTATTGAATTTATTTTGAATTCTTTTTACATTTTTTGATTAAAACAGATTGTAATTGATTGTTTGCCTCGGGAAACTTGGAGCTAAAGCCATCCATTGTCAAGAAAAGATCATTTATAGTCACTCATGCCTAGAAAAGCCTTATTGGTCGGTTTAAATGCTTTTATAATCCCATTACTGAATTTATTTTGAATTGTTTTTACATTTTCTGATTAAAACATATTGTAATTGATTGTTTGCCTCGGGAAACATGGAGCGAAAGCCATCCATTGTCAAGAAAAGATCATTTATAGTCACTCATGCCTACAAAAGCCTTATTACTCGGTTTAAATGCCTTTATAATCCCATTATTGAATTTATTTTGAATTTTTTTTACATTTTTTGATTAAAACAGATTGTAATTGTTTGTTTGCCTCGGGAAACATGGAGCAAAACCCATCCATTGTCAAGAATAGATCATTTATAGTCACTTATGCCTAAAAAAGCCTTATTACTCGGTTTAAATGCCTTTACAATCCCATTTCTGAATTTATTTTGAATTTTTTTTACATTTTTTGACTAAAACATATTGTAATTGATTGTTTGCCTCGGGAAATATGGAGCGAAAGCCATCCATTGTCAAGAAAAGATCATTTATAGTCACTCATGCCTAGAAAAGCCTTATTACTCGGTTTAAATGCCTTTATAATCCCATTATCAAATTTATTTTGAATTTTTTTTACATTTTTTGATTAAAACAGATTGTAATTGATTGTTTGCCTCGGGAAACATGGAGCGAAAGCCATCCATTGTCAAGAAAAGATCATTTATAGTCACTCATGCCTAGAAAAGCCTTATTACTCGGTTTAAATGCCTTTATAATTCCATTATTGAATTTATTTTGTATTTTTTTTACATTTTTTGATTAAAACAGATTGTAATTGTTTGTTTGCCTCGGGAAACATGGAGCAAAACCCATCCATTGTCAAGAATAGATCATTTATAGTCACTTATGCCTAAAAAAGCTTTATTACTCGGTTTAAATGCCTTTATTATCCCATTTCTGAATTTATTTTGAATTTTTTTTACATTTTTTGATTAAAACATATTGTAATTTATTGTTTGCCTCGGGAAATATGGAGCGAAAGCCATCCATTGTCAAGAAAAGATCATTTATAGTCACTCATGCCTAGAAAAGGCTTATTACTCGGTTTAAATGCCTTTATAATCCCATTATTGAATTTATTTTGAATTGTTTTTTTATTTTTTGATTAAAACATATTGTAATTGATTGTTTGCCTCGGAAAACATGGAGCGAAAGCCATCCATTGTCAAGAAAAGATCATTTATAGTCACTCATGCCTAGAAAAGCCTTATTACTCGGTTTAAATGCCTTTATAATCCCATTATTGAATTTATTTTGAATTGTTTTTACATTTTTTTATTAAAACATATTGTAATTGATTGTTTCCCTCGGGAAACATGTAGCGAAAGCCATCCATTGTCAAGAAAAGATCATTTATAGTCACTCATGCCTAGAAAAGCCTTATTACTCGGTTTAAATGCCTTTATAATCCCATTATTGAATTTATTTTGAATTGTTTTTACATTTTTTTATTAAAACAGATTCTAATTGATTGTTTGCCTCGGGAAACGTGGAGTGAAAGCCATCCATTGTCAAGAAAAGATCATTTATAGTCACTCATGCCTAGAAAAGCCTTATTACTCGGTTTAAATGCCTTTATAATCCCATTATCAAATTTATTTTGAATTTTTTTTACATTTTTTGATTAAAACAGATTGTAATTGATTGTTTGCCTCGGGAAACATGGAGCGAAAGCCATCCATTGTCAAGAAAAGATCATTTATAGTCACTCATGCCTAGAAAAGCCTTATTACTCGGTTTAAATGCCTTTATAATTCCATTATTGAATTTATTTTGAATTTTTTTTACATTTTTTGATTAAAACAGATTGTAATTGTTTGTTTGCCTCGGGAAACATGGAGCAAAACCCATCCATTGTCAAGAATAGATCATTTATAGTCACTTATGCCTAAAAAAGCCTTATTACTCGGTTTAAATGCCTTTATTATCCCATTTCTGAATTTATTTTGAATTTTTTTTACATTTTTTGATTAAAACATATTGTAATTGTTTGTTTGCCTCGGGAAACATGGAGCAAAACCCATCCATTGTCAAGAATAGATCATTTATAGTCACTTATGCCTAAAAAAGCCTTATTACTCGGTTTAAATGCCTTTATAATCCCATTTCTGAATTTATTTTGAATTTTTTTTACATTTTTTGATTAAAACAGATTGTAATTGATTGTTTGCCTCGGGAAATATGGAGCGAAAGCCATCCATTGTCAAGAAAAGATCATTTATAGTCACTCATGCCTAGAAAAGCCTTATTACTCGGTTTAAATGCCTTTATAATTCCATTATTGAATTTATTTTGAATTTTTTTTACATTTTTTGATTAAAACAGATTGTAATTGTTTGTTTGCCTCGGGAAACATGGAGCAAAACCCATCCATTGTCAAGAATAGATCATTTATAGTCACTTATGCCTAAAAAAGCCTTATTACTCGGTTTAAATGCCTTTATTATCCCATTTCTGAATTTATTTTGAATTTTTTTTACATTTTTTGATTAAAACATATTGTAATTTATTGTTTGCCTCGGGAAATATGGAGCGAAAGCCATCCATTGTCAAGAAAAGATCATTTATAGTCACTCATGCCTAGAAAAGGCTTATTACTCGGTTTAAATGCCTTTATAATCCCATTATTGAATTTATTTTGAATTGTTTTTTTATTTTTTGATTAAAACATATTGTAATTGATTGTTTGCCTCGGGAAACATGGAGCGAAAGCCATCCATTGTCAAGAATAGATCATTTATAGTCACTTATGCCTAAAAAAGCCTTATTACTCGGTTTAAATGCCTTTATAATCCCATTTCTGAATTTATTTTGAATTTTTTTTACATTTTTTGATTAAAACAGATTGTAATTGATTGTTTGCCTCGGGAAATATGGAGCGAAAGCCATCCATTGTCAAGAAAAGATCATTTATAGTCACTCATGCCTAGAAAAGCCTTATTACTCGATTTAAATGCCTTTATAATCCCAATATTGAATTTATTTTGAATTGTTTTTACATTTTTTGATTAAAACAGATTGTCATTGATTGTTTGCCTCGGGAAACATGGAGCGAAAGCCATCCATTGTCAAGAAAAGATCATTTATAGTCACTCATGCCTAGAAAAGCCTTATTACTCGGTTTAAATGCCTTTATAATTCCATTATTGAATTTATTTTGTATTTTTTTTACATTTTTTGATTAAAACAGATTGTAATTGTTTGTTTGCCTCGGGAAACATGGAGCAAAACCCATCCATTGTCAAGAATAGATCATTTATAGTCACTTATGCCTAAAAAAGCCTTATTACTCGGTTTAAATGCCTTTATTATCCCATTTCTGAATTTATTTTGAATTTTTTTTACATTTTTTGATTAAAACATATTGTAATTGTTTGTTTGCCTCGGGAAACATGGAGCAAAACCCATCCATTGTCAAGAATAGATCATTTATAGTCACTTATGCCTAAAAAAGCCTTATTACTCGGTTTAAATGCCTTTATAATCCCATTTCTGAATTTATTTTGAATTTTTTTTACATTTTTTGATTAAAACAGATTGTAATTGATTGTTTGCCTCGGGAAATATGGAGCGAAAGCCATCCATTGTCAAGAAAAGATCATTTATAGTCACTCATGCCTAGAAAAGCCTTATTACTCGATTTAAATGCCTTTATAATCCCATTATTGAATTTATTTTGAATTGTTTTTACATTTTTTTATTAAAACATATTGTAATTGATTGTTTCCCTCGGGAAACATGTAGCGAAAGCCATCCATTGTCAAGAAAAGATCATTTATAGTCACTCATGCCTAGAAAAGCCTTATTACTCGGTTTAAATGCCTTTATAATCCCATTATTGAATTTATTTTGAATTGTTTTTACATTTTTTTATTAAAACAGATTCTAATTGATTGTTTGCCTCGGGAAACGTGGAGTGAAAGCCATCCATTGTCAAGAAAAGATCATTTATAGTCACTCATGCCTAGAAAAGCCTTATTACTCGGTTTAAATGCCTTTATAATCCCATTATCAAATTTATTTTGAATTTTTTTTACATTTTTTGATTAAAACAGATTGTAATTGATTGTTTGCCTCGGGAAACATGGAGCGAAAGCCATCCATTGTCAAGAAAAGATCATTTATAGTCACTCATGCCTAGAAAAGCCTTATTACTCGGTTTAAATGCCTTTATAATTCCATTATTGAATTTATTTTGAATTTTTTTTACATTTTTTGATTAAAACAGATTGTAATTGTTTGTTTGCCTCGGGAAACATGGAGCAAAACCCATCCATTGTCAAGAATAGATCATTTATAGTCACTTATGCCTAAAAAAGCCTTATTACTCGGTTTAAATGCCTTTATTATCCCATTTCTGAATTTATTTTGAATTTTTTTTACATTTTTTGATTAAAACATATTGTAATTGTTTGTTTGCCTCGGGAAACATGGAGCAAAACCCATCCATTGTCAAGAATAGATCATTTATAGTCACTTATGCCTAAAAAAGCCTTATTACTCGGTTTAAATGCCTTTATAATCCCATTTCTGAATTTATTTTGAATTTTTTTTACATTTTTTGATTAAAACAGATTGTAATTGATTGTTTGCCTCGGGAAATATGGAGCGAAAGCCATCCATTGTCAAGAAAAGATCATTTATAGTCACTCATGCCTAGAAAAGCCTTATTACTCGATTTAAATGCCTTTATAATCCCAATATTGAATTTATTTTGAATTGTTTTTACATTTTTTGATTAAAACAGATTGTCATTGATTGTTTGCCTCGGGAAACATGGAGCGAAAGCCATCCATTGTCAAGAAAAGATCATTTATAGTCACTCATGCCTAGAAAAGCCTTATTACTCGGTTTAAATGCCTTTATAATTCCATTATTGAATTTATTTTGTATTTTTTTTACATTTTTTGATTAAAACAGATTGTAATTGTTTGTTTGCCTCGGGAAACATGGAGCAAAACCCATCCATTGTCAAGAATAGATCATTTATAGTCACTTATGCCTAAAAAAGCCTTATTACTCGGTTTAAATGCCTTTATTATCCCATTTCTGAATTTATTTTGAATTTTTTTTACATTTTTTGATTAAAACATATTGTAATTGTTTGTTTGCCTCGGGAAACATGGAGCAAAACCCATCCATTGTCAAGAATAGATCATTTATAGTCACTTATGCCTAAAAAAGCCTTATTACTCGGTTTAAATGCCTTTATAATCCCATTTCTGAATTTATTTTGAATTTTTTTTACATTTTTTGATTAAAACAGATTGTAATTGATTGTTTGCCTCGGGAAATATGGAGCGAAAGCCATCCATTGTCAAGAAAAGATCATTTATAGTCACTCATGCCTAGAAAAGCCTTATTACTCGATTTAAATGCCTTTATAATCCCAATATTGAATTTATTTTGAATTGTTTTTACATTTTTTGATTAAAACAGATTGTAATTGATTGTTTGCCTCGGGAAACATGGAGCGAAAGCCATCCATTGTCAAGAAAAGATCATTTATAGTCACTCATGCCTAGAAAAGCCTTATTACTCGGTTTAAATGCCTTTATAATTCCATTATTGAATTTATTTTGAATTTTTTTTACATTTTTTGATTAAAACAGATTGTAATTGTTTGTTTGCCTCGGGAAACATGGAGCAAAACCCATCCATTGTCAAGAATAGATCATTTATAGTCACTTATGCCTAAAAAAGCCTTATTACTCGGTTTAAATGCCTTTATTATCCCATTTCTGAATTTATTTTGAATTTTTTTTACATTTTTTGATTAAAACATATTGTAATTGTTTGTTTGCCTCGGGAAACATGGAGCAAAACCCATCCATTGTCAAGAATAGATCATTTATAGTCACTTATGCCTAAAAAAGCCTTATTACTCGGTTTAAATGCCTTTATAATCCCATTTCTGAATTTATTTTGAATTTTTTTTACATTTTTTGATTAAAACAGATTGTAATTGATTGTTTGCCTCGGGAAATATGGAGCGAAAGCCATCCATTGTCAAGAAAAGATCATTTATAGTCACTCATGCCTAGAAAAGCCTTATTACTCGATTTAAATGCCTTTATAATCCCATTATTGAATTTATTTTGAATTGTTTTTACATTTTTTTATTAAAACATATTGTAATTGATTGTTTCCCTCGGGAAACATGTAGCGAAAGCCATCCATTGTCAAGAAAAGATCATTTATAGTCACTCATGCCTAGAAAAGCCTTATTACTCGGTTTAAATGCCTTTATAATCCCATTATTGAATTTATTTTGAATTGTTTTTACATTTTTTTATTAAAACAGATTCTAATTGATTGTTTGCCTCGGGAAACGTGGAGTGAAAGCCATCCATTGTCAAGAAAAGATCATTTATAGTCACTCATGCCTAGAAAAGCCTTATTACTCGGTTTAAATGCCTTTATAATCCCATTATTGAATTTATTTTGAATTGTTTTTACATTTTTTTATTAAAACATATTGTAATTGATTGTTTCCCTCGGGAAACATGTAGCGAAAGCCATCCATTGTCAAGAAAAGATCATTTATAGTCACTCATGCCTAGAAAAGCCTTATTACTCGGTTTAAATGCCTTTATAATCCCATTATTGAATTTATTTTGAATTGTTTTTACATTTTTTTATTAAAACAGATTCTAATTGATTGTTTGCCTCGTGAAACGTGGAGTGAAAGCCATCCATTGTCAAGAAAAGATCATTTATAGTCACTCATGCCTAGAAAAGCCTTATTACTCGGTTTAAATGCCTTTATAATCCCATTATCAAATTTATTTTGAATTTTTTTTACATTTTTTGATTAAAACAGATTGTAATTGATTGTTTGCCTCGGGAAACATGGAGCGAAAGCCATCCATTGTCAAGAAAAGATCATTTATAGTCACTCATGCCTAGAAAAGCCTTATTACTCGGTTTAAATGCCTTTATAATTCCATTATTGAATTTATTTTGAATTTTTTTTACATTTTTTGATTAAAACAGATTGTAATTGTTTGTTTGCCTCGGGAAACATGGAGCAAAACCCATCCATTGTCAAGAATAGATCATTTATAGTCACTTATGCCTAAAAAAGCCTTATTACTCGGTTTAAATGCCTTTATTATCCCATTTCTGAATTTATTTTGAATTTTTTTTACATTTTTTGATTAAAACATATTGTAATTGTTTGTTTGCCTCGGGAAACATGGAGCAAAACCCATCCATTGTCAAGAATAGATCATTTATAGTCACTTATGCCTAAAAAAGCCTTATTACTCGGTTTAAATGCCTTTATAATCCCATTTCTGAATTTATTTTGAATTTTTTTTACATTTTTTGATTAAAACAGATTGTAATTGATTGTTTGCCTCGGGAAATATGGAGCGAAAGCCATCCATTGTCAAGAAAAGATCATTTATAGTCACTCATGCCTAGAAAAGCCTTATTACTCGGTTTAAATGCCTTTATAATTCCATTATTGAATTTATTTTGAATTTTTTTTACATTTTTTGATTAAAACAGATTGTAATTGTTTGTTTGCCTCGGGAAACATGGAGCAAAACCCATCCATTGTCAAGAATAGATCATTTATAGTCACTTATGCCTAAAAAAGCCTTATTACTCGGTTTAAATGCCTTTATTATCCCATTTCTGAATTTATTTTGAATTTTTTTTACATTTTTTGATTAAAACATATTGTAATTTATTGTTTGCCTCGGGAAATATGGAGCGAAAGCCATCCATTGTCAAGAAAAGATCATTTATAGTCACTCATGCCTAGAAAAGGCTTATTACTCGGTTTAAATGCCTTTATAATCCCATTATTGAATTTATTTTGAATTGTTTTTTTATTTTTTGATTAAAACATATTGTAATTGATTGTTTGCCTCGGGAAACATGGAGCGAAAGCCATCCATTGTCAAGAAAAGATCATTTATAGTCACTCATGCCTAGAAAAGCCTTATTACTCGGTTTAAATGCCTTTATAATCCCATTATTGAATTTATTTTGAATTGTTTTTACATTTTTTTATTAAAACATATTGTAATTGATTGTTTCCCTCGGGAAACATGTAGCGAAAGCCATCCATTGTCAAGAAAAGATCATTTATAGTCACTCATGCCTAGAAAAGCCTTATTACTCGATTTAAATGCCTTTATAATCCCAATATTGAATTTATTTTGAATTGTTTTTACATTTTTTGATTAAAACAGATTGTAATTGATTGTTTGCCTCGGGAAACATGGAGCGAAAGCCATCCATTGTCAAGAAAAGATCATTTATAGTCACTCATGCCTAGAAAAGCCTTATTACTCGGTTTAAATGCCTTTATAATCCCATTATTGAATTTATTTTGAATTGTTTTTACATTTTTTTATTAAAACAGATTCTAATTGATTGTTTGCCTCGGGAAACGTGGAGTGAAAGCCATCCATTGTCAAGAAAAGATCATTTATAGTCACTCATGCCTAGAAAAGCCTTATTACTCGGTTTAAATGCCTTTATAATCCCATTATCAAATTTATTTTGAATTTTTTTTACATTTTTTGATTAAAACAGATTGTAATTGATTGTTTGCCTCGGGAAACATGGAGCGAAAGCCATCCATTGTCAAGAAAAGATCATTTATAGTCACTCATGCCTAGAAAAGCCTTATTACTCGGTTTAAATGCCTTTATAATTCCATTATTGAATTTATTTTGAATTTTTTTTACATTTTTTGATTAAAACAGATTGTAATTGTTTGTTTGCCTCGGGAAACATGGAGCAAAACCCATCCATTGTCAAGAATAGATCATTTATAGTCACTTATGCCTAAAAAAGCCTTATTACTCGGTTTAAATGCCTTTATTATCCCATTTCTGAATTTATTTTGAATTTTTTTTACATTTTTTGATTAAAACATATTGTAATTGTTTGTTTGCCTCGGGAAACATGGAGCAAAACCCATCCATTGTCAAGAATAGATCATTTATAGTCACTTATGCCTAAAAGAGCCTTATTACTCGGTTTAAATGCCTTTATAATCCCATTTCTGAATTTATTTTGAATTTTTTTTACATTTTTTGATTAAAACAGATTGTAATTGATTGTTTGCCTCGGGAAATATGGAGCGAAAGCCATCCATTGTCAAGAAAAGATCATTTATAGTCACTCATGCCTAGAAAAGCCTTATTACTCGATTTAAATGCCTTTATAATCCCAATATTGAATTTATTTTGAATTGTTTTTACATTTTTTGATTAAAACAGATTGTAATTGATTGTTTGCCTCGGGAAACATGGAGCGAAAGCCATCCATTGTCAAGAAAAGATCATTTATAGTCACTCATGCCTAGAAAAGCCTTATTACTCGGTTTAAATGCCTTTATAATTCCATTATTGAATTTATTTTGAATTTTTTTTACATTTTTTGATTAAAACAGATTGTAATTGTTTGTTTGCCTCGGGAAACATGGAGCAAAACCCATCCATTGTCAAGAATAGATCATTTATAGTCACTTATGCCTAAAAAAGCCTTATTACTCGGTTTAAATGCCTTTATTATCCCATTTCTGAATTTATTTTGAATTTTTTTTACATTTTTTGATTAAAACATATTGTAATTTATTGTTTGCCTCGGGAAATATGGAGCGAAAGCCATCCATTGTCAAGAAAAGATCATTTATAGTCACTCATGCCTAGAAAAGGCTTATTACTCGGTTTAAATGCCTTTATAATCCCATTATTGAATTTATTTTGAATTGTTTTTTTATTTTTTGATTAAAACATATTGTAATTGATTGTTTGCCTCGGGAAACATGGAGCGAAAGCCATCCATTGTCAAGAAAAGATCATTTATAGTCACTCATGCCTAGAAAAGCCTTATTACTCGGTTTAAATGCCTTTATAATCCCATTATTGAATTTATTTTGAATTGTTTTTACATTTTTTTATTAAAACATATTGTAATTGATTGTTTCCCTCGGGAAACATGTAGCGAAAGCCATCCATTGTCAAGAAAAGATCATTTATAGTCACTCATGCCTAGAAAAGCCTTATTACTCGGTTTAAATGCCTTTATAATCCCATTATTGAATTTATTTTGAATTGTTTTTACATTTTTTTATTAAAACAGATTCTAATTGATTGTTTGCCTCGTGAAACGTGGAGTGAAAGCCATCCATTGTCAAGAAAAGATCATTTATAGTCACTCATGCCTAGAAAAGCCTTATTACTCGGTTTAAATGCCTTTATAATCCCATTATCAAATTTATTTTGAATTTTTTTTACATTTTTTGATTAAAACAGATTGTAATTGATTGTTTGCCTCGGGAAACATGGAGCGAAAGCCATCCATTGTCAAGAAAAGATCATTTATAGTCACTCATGCCTAGAAAAGCCTTATTACTCGGTTTAAATGCCTTTATAATTCCATTATTGAATTTATTTTGAATTTTTTTTACATTTTTTGATTAAAACAGATTGTAATTGTTTGTTTGCCTCGGGAAACATGGAGCAAAACCCATCCATTGTCAAGAATAGATCATTTATAGTCACTTATGCCTAAAAAAGCCTTATTACTCGGTTTAAATGCCTTTATTATCCCATTTCTGAATTTATTTTGAATTTTTTTTACATTTTTTGATTAAAACATATTGTAATTGTTTGTTTGCCTCGGGAAACATGGAGCAAAACCCATCCATTGTCAAGAATAGATCATTTATAGTCACTTATGCCTAAAAAAGCCTTATTACTCGGTTTAAATGCCTTTATAATCCCATTTCTGAATTTATTTTGAATTTTTTTTACATTTTTTGATTAAAACAGATTGTAATTGATTGTTTGCCTCGGGAAATATGGAGCGAAAGCCATCCATTGTCAAGAAAAGATCATTTATAGTCACTCATGCCTAGAAAAGCCTTATTACTCGATTTAAATGCCTTTATAATCCCAATATTGAATTTATTTTGAATTGTTTTTACATTTTTTGATTAAAACAGATTGTAATTGATTGTTTGCCTCGGGAAACATGGAGCGAAAGCCATCCATTGTCAAGAAAAGATCATTTATAGTCACTCATGCCTAGAAAAGCCTTATTACTCGGTTTAAATGCCTTTATAATTCCATTATTGAATTTATTTTGAATTTTTTTTACATTTTTTGATTAAAACAGATTGTAATTGTTTGTTTGCCTCGGGAAACATGGAGCAAAACCCATCCATTGTCAAGAATAGATCATTTATAGTCACTTATGCCTAAAAAAGCCTTATTACTCGGTTTAAATGCCTTTATTATCCCATTTCTGAATTTATTTTGAATTTTTTTTACATTTTTTGATTAAAACATATTGTAATTGTTTGTTTGCCTTGGGAAACATGGAGCAAAACCCATCCATTGTCAAGAATAGATCATTTATAGTCACTCATGCCTAAAAAAGCCTTATTACTCGGTTTAAATGCCTTTATAATCCCATTTCTGAATTTATTTTGAATTTTTTTTACATTTTTTGATTAAAACAGATTGTAATTGATTGTTTGCCTCGGGAAATATGGAGCGAAAGCCATCCATTGTCAAGAAAAGATCATTTATAGTCACTCATGCCTAGAAAAGCCTTATTACTCGATTTAAATGCCTTTATAATCCCAATATTGAATTTATTTTGAATTGTTTTTACATTTTTTGATTAAAACAGATTGTAATTGATTGTTTGCCTCGGGAAACATGGAGCGAAAGCCATCCATTGTCAAGAAAAGATCATTTATAGTCACTCATGCCTAGAAAAGCCTTATTACTCGGTTTAAATGCCTTTATAATCCCATTATTGAATTTATTTTGAATTGTTTTTACATTTTTTTATTAAAACAGATTGTAATTGATTGTTTGCCTCGGGAAATATGGAGCGAAAGCCATCCATTGTCAAGAAAAGATCATTTACACTCACTCATGCCTAGAAAAGCCTTATTACTCGATTTAAATGCCTTTATAATCCCAATATTGAATTTATTTTGAATTGTTTTTACATTTTTTGATTAAAATAGATTGTAATTGATTGTTTGCCTCGGGAAACATGGAGCGAAAGCCATCCATTGTCAAGAAAAGATCATTTATAGTCACTCATGCCTAGAAAAGCCTTATTACTCGGTTTAAATGCCTTTATAATCCCATTATTGAATTTATTTTGAATTGTTTTTACATTTTTTTATTAAAACAGATTCTAATTGATTGTTTGCCTCGGGAAACGTGGAGTGAAAGCCATCCATTGTCAAGAAAAGATCATTTATAGTTACTCATGCCTAGAAAAGCCTTATTACTCGGTTTAAATGCCTTTATAATCCCATTATCAAATTTATTTTGAATTTTTTTTACATTTTTTGATTAAAACAGATTGTAATTGATTGTTTGCCTCGGGAAACATGGAGCGAAAGCCATCCATTGTCAAGAAAAGATCATTTATAGTCACTCATGCCTAGAAAAGCCTTATTACTCGGTTTAAATGCCTTTATAATTCCATTATTGAATTTATTTTGAATTTTTTTTACATTTTTTGATTAAAACAGATTGTAATTGTTTGTTTGCCTCGGGAAACATGGAGCAAAACCCATCCATTGTCAAGAATAGATCATTTATAGTCACTTATGCCTAAAAAAGCCTTATTACTCGGTTTAAATGCCTTTATTATGCCATTTCTGAATTTATTTTGAATTTTTTTTACATTTTTTGATTAAAACATATTGTAATTGATTGTTTGCCTCGGGAAATATGGAGCGAAAGCCATCCATTGTCAAGAAAAGATCATTTATAGTCACTCATGCCTAGAAAAGGCTTATTACTCGGTTTAAATGCCTTTATAATCCCATTATTGAATTTATTTTGAATTGTTTTTACATTTTTTTATTAAAACAGATTCTAATTGATTGTTTGCCTCGGGAAACGTGGAGTGAAAGCCATCCATTGTCAAGAAAAGATCATTTATAGTTACTCATGCCTAGAAAAGCCTTATTACTCGGTTTAAATGCCTTTATAATCCCATTATCAAATTTATTTTGAATTTTTTTTACATTTTTTGATTAAAACAGATTGTAATTGATTGTTTGCCTCGGGAAACATGGAGCGAAAGCCATCCATTGTCAAGAAAAGATCATTTATAGTCACTCATGCCTAGAAAAGCCTTATTACTCGGTTTAAATGCCTTTATAATCCCATTATTGAATTTATTTTGAATTGTTTTTACATTTTTTTATTAAAACATATTGTAATTGATTGTTTCCCTCGGGAAACATGTAGCGAAAGCCATCCATTGTCAAGAAAAGATCATTTATAGTCACTCATGCCTAGAAAAGCCTTATTACTCGGTTTAAATGCCTTTATAATCCCATTATTGAATTTATTTTGAATTGTTTTTACATTTTTTTATTAAAACAGATTCTAATTGATTGTTTGCCTCGTGAAACGTGGAGTGAAAGCCATCCATTGTCAAGAAAAGATCATTTATAGTCACTCATGCCTAGAAAAGCCTTATTACTCGGTTTAAATGCCTTTATAATCCCATTATCAAATTTATTTTGAATTTTTTTTACATTTTTTGATTAAAACAGATTGTAATTGATTGTTTGCCTCGGGAAACATGGAGCGAAAGCCATCCATTGTCAAGAAAAGATCATTTATAGTCACTCATGCCTAGAAAAGCCTTATTACTCGGTTTAAATGCCTTTATAATTCCATTATTGAATTTATTTTGAATTTTTTTTACATTTTTTGATTAAAACAGATTGTAATTGTTTGTTTGCCTCGGGAAACATGGAGCAAAACCCATCCATTGTCAAGAATAGATCATTTATAGTCACTTATGCCTAAAAAAGCCTTATTACTCGGTTTAAATGCCTTTATTATCCCATTTCTGAATTTATTTTGAATTTTTTTTACATTTTTTGATTAAAACATATTGTAATTGTTTGTTTGCCTCGGGAAACATGGAGCAAAACCCATCCATTGTCAAGAATAGATCATTTATAGTCACTTATGCCTAAAAAAGCCTTATTACTCGGTTTAAATGCCTTTATAATCCCATTTCTGAATTTATTTTGAATTTTTTTTACATTTTTTGATTAAAACAGATTGTAATTGATTGTTTGCCTCGGGAAATATGGAGCGAAAGCCATCCATTGTCAAGAAAAGATCATTTATAGTCACTCATGCCTAGAAAAGCCTTATTACTCGATTTAAATGCCTTTATAATCCCAATATTGAATTTATTTTGAATTGTTTTTACATTTTTTGATTAAAACAGATTGTAATTGATTGTTTGCCTCGGGAAACATGGAGCGAAAGCCATCCATTGTCAAGAAAAGATCATTTATAGTCACTCATGCCTAGAAAAGCCTTATTACTCGGTTTAAATGCCTTTATAATTCCATTATTGAATTTATTTTGAATTTTTTTTACATTTTTTGATTAAAACAGATTGTAATTGTTTGTTTGCCTCGGGAAACATGGAGCAAAACCCATCCATTGTCAAGAATAGATCATTTATAGTCACTTATGCCTAAAAAAGCCTTATTACTCGGTTTAAATGCCTTTATTATCCCATTTCTGAATTTATTTTGAATTTTTTTTACATTTTTTGATTAAAACATATTGTAATTGTTTGTTTGCCTTGGGAAACATGGAGCAAAACCCATCCATTGTCAAGAATAGATCATTTATAGTCACTCATGCCTAAAAAAGCCTTATTACTCGGTTTAAATGCCTTTATAATCCCATTTCTGAATTTATTTTGAATTTTTTTTACATTTTTTGATTAAAACAGATTGTAATTGATTGTTTGCCTCGGGAAATATGGAGCGAAAGCCATCCATTGTCAAGAAAAGATCATTTATAGTCACTCATGCCTAGAAAAGCCTTATTACTCGATTTAAATGCCTTTATAATCCCAATATTGAATTTATTTTGAATTGTTTTTACATTTTTTGATTAAAACAGATTGTAATTGATTGTTTGCCTCGGGAAACATGGAGCGAAAGCCATCCATTGTCAAGAAAAGATCATTTATAGTCACTCATGCCTAGAAAAGCCTTATTACTCGGTTTAAATGCCTTTATAATCCCATTATTGAATTTATTTTGAATTGTTTTTACATTTTTTTATTAAAACAGATTGTAATTGATTGTTTGCCTCGGGAAATATGGAGCGAAAGCCATCCATTGTCAAGAAAAGATCATTTACACTCACTCATGCCTAGAAAAGCCTTATTACTCGATTTAAATGCCTTTATAATCCCAATATTGAATTTATTTTGAATTGTTTTTACATTTTTTGATTAAAATAGATTGTAATTGATTGTTTGCCTCGGGAAACATGGAGCGAAAGCCATCCATTGTCAAGAAAAGATCATTTATAGTCACTCATGCCTAGAAAAGCCTTATTACTCGGTTTAAATGCCTTTATAATCCCATTATTGAATTTATTTTGAATTGTTTTTACATTTTTTTATTAAAACAGATTCTAATTGATTGTTTGCCTCGGGAAACGTGGAGTGAAAGCCATCCATTGTCAAGAAAAGATCATTTATAGTTACTCATGCCTAGAAAAGCCTTATTACTCGGTTTAAATGCCTTTATAATCCCATTATCAAATTTATTTTGAATTTTTTTTACATTTTTTGATTAAAACAGATTGTAATTGATTGTTTGCCTCGGGAAACATGGAGCGAAAGCCATCCATTGTCAAGAAAAGATCATTTATAGTCACTCATGCCTAGAAAAGCCTTATTACTCGGTTTAAATGCCTTTATAATTCCATTATTGAATTTATTTTGAATTTTTTTTACATTTTTTGATTAAAACAGATTGTAATTGTTTGTTTGCCTCGGGAAACATGGAGCAAAACCCATCCATTGTCAAGAATAGATCATTTATAGTCACTTATGCCTAAAAAAGCCTTATTACTCGGTTTAAATGCCTTTATTATGCCATTTCTGAATTTATTTTGAATTTTTTTTACATTTTTTGATTAAAACATATTGTAATTGATTGTTTGCCTCGGGAAATATGGAGCGAAAGCCATCCATTGTCAAGAAAAGATCATTTATAGTCACTCATGCCTAGAAAAGGCTTATTACTCGGTTTAAATGCCTTTATAATCCCATTATTGAATTTATTTTGAATTGTTTTTACATTTTTTTATTAAAACAGATTCTAATTGATTGTTTGCCTCGGGAAACGTGGAGTGAAAGCCATCCATTGTCAAGAAAAGATCATTTATAGTTACTCATGCCTAGAAAAGCCTTATTACTCGGTTTAAATGCCTTTATAATCCCATTATCAAATTTATTTTGAATTTTTTTTACATTTTTTGATTAAAACAGATTGTAATTGATTGTTTGCCTCGGGAAACATGGAGCGAAAGCCATCCATTGTCAAGAAAAGATCATTTATAGTCACTCATGCCTAGAAAAGCCTTATTACTCGGTTTAAATGCCTTTATAATCCCATTATTGAATTTATTTTGAATTGTTTTTACATTTTTTTATTAAAACATATTGTAATTGATTGTTTCCCTCGGGAAACATGTAGCGAAAGCCATCCATTGTCAAGAAAAGATCATTTATAGTCACTCATGCCTAGAAAAGCCTTATTACTCGGTTTAAATGCCTTTATAATCCCATTATTGAATTTATTTTGAATTGTTTTTACATTTTTTTATTAAAACAGATTCTAATTGATTGTTTGCCTCGTGAAACGTGGAGTGAAAGCCATCCATTGTCAAGAAAAGATCATTTATAGTCACTCATGCCTAGAAAAGCCTTATTACTCGGTTTAAATGCCTTTATAATCCCATTATCAAATTTATTTTGAATTTTTTTTACATTTTTTGATTAAAACAGATTGTAATTGATTGTTTGCCTCGGGAAACATGGAGCGAAAGCCATCCATTGTCAAGAAAAGATCATTTATAGTCACTCATGCCTAGAAAAGCCTTATTACTCGGTTTAAATGCCTTTATAATTCCATTATTGAATTTATTTTGAATTTTTTTTACATTTTTTGATTAAAACAGATTGTAATTGTTTGTTTGCCTCGGGAAACATGGAGCAAAACCCATCCATTGTCAAGAATAGATCATTTATAGTCACTTATGCCTAAAAAAGCCTTATTACTCGGTTTAAATGCCTTTATTATCCCATTTCTGAATTTATTTTGAATTTTTTTTACATTTTTTGATTAAAACATATTGTAATTGTTTGTTTGCCTCGGGAAACATGGAGCAAAACCCATCCATTGTCAAGAATAGATCATTTATAGTCACTTATGCCTAAAAAAGCCTTATTACTCGGTTTAAATGCCTTTATAATCCCATTTCTGAATTTATTTTGAATTTTTTTTACATTTTTTGATTAAAACAGATTGTAATTGATTGTTTGCCTCGGGAAATATGGAGCGAAAGCCATCCATTGTCAAGAAAAGATCATTTATAGTCACTCATGCCTAGAAAAGCCTTATTACTCGATTTAAATGCCTTTATAATCCCAATATTGAATTTATTTTGAATTGTTTTTACATTTTTTGAGTAAAACAGATTGTAATTGATTGTTTGCCTCGGGAAACATGGAGCGAAAGCCATCCATTGTCAAGAAAAGATCATTTATAGTCACTCATGCCTAGAAAAGCCTTATTACTCGGTTTAAATGCCTTTATAATTCCATTATTGAATTTATTTTGAATTTTTTTTACATTTTTTGATTAAAACAGATTGTAATTGTTTGTTTGCCTCGGGAAACATGGAGCAAAACCCATCCATTGTCAAGAATAGATCATTTATAGTCACTTATGCCTAAAAAAGCCTTATTACTCGGTTTAAATGCCTTTATTATCACATTTCTGAATTTATTTTGAATTTTTTTTACATTTTTTGATTAAAACATATTGTAATTGTTTGTTTGCCTTGGGAAACATGGAGCAAAACCCATCCATTGTCAAGAATAGATCATTTATAGTCACTTATGCCTAAAAAAGCCTTATTACTCGGTTTAAATGCCTTTATAATCCCATTTCTGAATTTATTTTGAATTTTTTTTACATTTTTTGATTAAAACAGATTGTAATTGATTGTTTGCCTCGGGAAATATGGAGCGAAAGCCATCCATTGTCAAGAAAAGATCATTTATAGTCACTCATGCCTAGAAAAGCCTTATTACTCGATTTAAATGCCTTTATAATCCCAATATTGAATTTATTTTGAATTGTTTTTACATTTTTTGATTAAAACAGATTGTAATTGATTGTTTGCCTCGGGAAACATGGAGCGAAAGCCATCCATTGTCAAGAAAAGATCATTTATAGTCACTCATGCCTAGAAAAGCCTTATTACTCGGTTTAAATGCCTTTATAATCCCATTATTGAATTTATTTTGAATTGTTTTTACATTTTTTTATTAAAACAGATTGTAATTGATTGTTTGCCTCGGGAAATATGGAGCGAAAGCCATCCATTGTCAAGAAAAGATCATTTACACTCACTCATGCCTAGAAAAGCCTTATTACTCGATTTAAATGCCTTTATAATCCCAATATTGAATTTATTTTGAATTGTTTTTACATTTTTTGATTAAAATAGATTGTAATTGATTGTTTGCCTCGGGAAACATGGAGCGAAAGCCATCCATTGTCAAGAAAAGATCATTTATAGTCACTCATGCCTAGAAAAGCCTTATTACTCGGTTTAAATGCCTTTATAATCCCATTATTGAATTTATTTTGAATTGTTTTTACATTTTTTTATTAAAACAGATTCTAATTGATTGTTTGCCTCGGGAAACGTGGAGTGAAAGCCATCCATTGTCAAGAAAAGATCATTTATAGTTACTCATGCCTAGAAAAGCCTTATTACTCGGTTTAAATGCCTTTATAATTCCATTATTGAATTTATTTTGAATTTTTTTTACATTTTTTGATTAAAACAGATTGTAATTGTTTGTTTGCCTCGGGAAACATGGAGCAAAACCCATCCATTGTCAAGAATAGATCATTTATAGTCACTTATGCCTAAAAAAGCCTTATTACTCGGTTTAAATGCCTTTATTATCCCATTTCTGAATTTATTTTGAATTTTTTTTACATTTTTTGATTAAAACATATTGTAATTGATTGTTTGCCTCGGGAAATATGGAGCGAAAGCCATCCATTGTCAAGAAAAGATCATTTATAGTCACTCATGCCTAGAAAAGGCTTATTACTCGGTTTAAATGCCTTTATAATCCCATTATTGAATTTATTTTGAATTCTTTTTACATTTTTTGATTAAAACAGATTGTAATTGTTTGTTTGCCTCGGGAAACATGGAGCAAAACCCATCCATTGTCAAGAATAGATCATTTATAGTCACTTATGCCTAAAAAAGCCTTATTACTCGGTTTAAATGCCTTTATTATCCCATTTCTGAATTTATTTTGAATTTTTTTTACATTTTTTGATTAAAACATATTGTAATTGATTGTTTGCCTCGGGAAATATGGAGCGAAAGCCATCCATTGTCAAGAAAAGATCATTTATAGTCACTCATGCCTAGAAAAGGCTTATTACTCGGTTTAAATGCCTTTATAATCCCATTATTGAATTT
Source organism: Theobroma cacao (assembly GCF_053813885.1). Lineage (NCBI taxonomy): Eukaryota > Viridiplantae > Streptophyta > Magnoliopsida > Malvales > Malvaceae > Theobroma > Theobroma cacao. The sequence continues at coordinate 24,650,650 of NC_142645.1, read as the reverse complement.
ATTTTGAATTGTTTTTACATTTTTTTATTAAAACAGATTCTAATTGATTGTTTGCCTCGGGAAACGTGGAGTGAAAGCCATCCATTGTCAAGAAAAGATCATTTATAGTTACTCATGCCTAGAAAAGCCTTATTACTCGGTTTAAATGCCTTTATAATCCCATTATCAAATTTATTTTGAATTTTTTTTACATTTTTTGATTAAAACAGATTGTAATTGATTGTTTGCCTCGGGAAACATGGAGCGAAAGCCATCCATTGTCAAGAAAAGATCATTTATAGTCACTCATGCCTAGAAAAGCCTTATTACTCGGTTTAAATGCCTTTATAATTCCATTATTGAATTTATTTTGAATTTTTTTTACATTTTTTGATTAAAACAGATTGTAATTGTTTGTTTGCCTCGGGAAACATGGAGCAAAACCCATCCATTGTCAAGAATAGATCATTTATAGTCACTTATGCCTAAAAAAGCCTTATTACTCGGTTTAAATGCCTTTATTATCCCATTTCTGAATTTATTTTGAATTTTTTTTACATTTTTTGATTAAAACATATTGTAATTGATTGTTTGCCTCGGGAAATATGGAGCGAAAGCCATCCATTGTCAAGAAAAGATCATTTATAGTCACTCATGCCTAGAAAAGGCTTATTACTCGGTTTAAATGCCTTTATAATCCCATTATTGAATTTATTTTGAATTGTTTTTACATTTTTTTATTAAAACAGATTCTAATTGATTGTTTGCCTCGGGAAACGTGGAGTGAAAGCCATCCATTGTCAAGAAAAGATCATTTATAGTTACTCATGCCTAGAAAAGCCTTATTACTCGGTTTAAATGCCTTTATAATCCCATTATCAAATTTATTTTGAATTTTTTTTACATTTTTTGATTAAAACAGATTGTAATTGATTGTTTGCCTCGGGAAACATGGAGCGAAAGCCATCCATTGTCAAGAAAAGATCATTTATAGTCACTCATGCCTAGAAAAGCCTTATTACTCGGTTTAAATGCCTTTATAATCCCATTATTGAATTTATTTTGAATTGTTTTTACATTTTTTTATTAAAACATATTGTAATTGATTGTTTCCCTCGGGAAACATGTAGCGAAAGCCATCCATTGTCAAGAAAAGATCATTTATAGTCACTCATGCCTAGAAAAGCCTTATTACTCGGTTTAAATGCCTTTATAATCCCATTATTGAATTTATTTTGAATTGTTTTTACATTTTTTTATTAAAACAGATTCTAATTGATTGTTTGCCTCGTGAAACGTGGAGTGAAAGCCATCCATTGTCAAGAAAAGATCATTTATAGTCACTCATGCCTAGAAAAGCCTTATTACTCGGTTTAAATGCCTTTATAATCCCATTATCAAATTTATTTTGAATTTTTTTTACATTTTTTGATTAAAACAGATTGTAATTGATTGTTTGCCTCGGGAAACATGGAGCGAAAGCCATCCATTGTCAAGAAAAGATCATTTATAGTCACTCATGCCTAGAAAAGCCTTATTACTCGGTTTAAATGCCTTTATAATTCCATTATTGAATTTATTTTGAATTTTTTTTACATTTTTTGATTAAAACAGATTGTAATTGTTTGTTTGCCTCGGGAAACATGGAGCAAAACCCATCCATTGTCAAGAATAGATCATTTATAGTCACTTATGCCTAAAAAAGCCTTATTACTCGGTTTAAATGCCTTTATTATCCCATTTCTGAATTTATTTTGAATTTTTTTTACATTTTTTGATTAAAACATATTGTAATTGTTTGTTTGCCTCGGGAAACATGGAGCAAAACCCATCCATTGTCAAGAATAGATCATTTATAGTCACTTATGCCTAAAAAAGCCTTATTACTCGGTTTAAATGCCTTTATAATCCCATTTCTGAATTTATTTTGAATTTTTTTTACATTTTTTGATTAAAACAGATTGTAATTGATTGTTTGCCTCGGGAAATATGGAGCGAAAGCCATCCATTGTCAAGAAAAGATCATTTATAGTCACTCATGCCTAGAAAAGCCTTATTACTCGATTTAAATGCCTTTATAATCCCAATATTGAATTTATTTTGAATTGTTTTTACATTTTTTGATTAAAACAGATTGTAATTGATTGTTTGCCTCGGGAAACATGGAGCGAAAGCCATCCATTGTCAAGAAAAGATCATTTATAGTCACTCATGCCTAGAAAAGCCTTATTACTCGGTTTAAATGCCTTTATAATCCCATTATCAAATTTATTTTGAATTTTTTTTACATTTTTTGATTAAAACAGATTGTAATTGATTGTTTGCCTCGGGAAACATGGAGCGAAAGCCATCCATTGTCAAGAAAAGATCATTTATAGTCACTCATGCCTAGAAAAGCCTTATTACTCGGTTTAAATGCCTTTATAATTCCATTATTGAATTTATTTTGAATTTTTTTTACATTTTTTGATTAAAACAGATTGTAATTGTTTGTTTGCCTCGGGAAACATGGAGCAAAACCCATCCATTGTCAAGAATAGATCATTTATAGTCACTTATGCCTAAAAAAGCCTTATTACTCGGTTTAAATGCCTTTATTATCCCATTTCTGAATTTATTTTGAATTTTTTTTACATTTTTTGATTAAAACATATTGTAATTGATTGTTTGCCTCGGGAAATATGGAGCGAAAGCCATCCATTGTCAAGAAAAGATCATTTATAGTCACTCATGCCTAGAAAAGGCTTATTACTCGGTTTAAATGCCTTTATAATCCCATTATTGAATTTATTTTGAATTCTTTTTTTATTTTTTGATTAAAACATATTGTAATTGATTGTTTGCCTCGGGAAACATGGAGCGAAAGCCATCCATTGTCAAGAAAAGATCATTTATAGTCACTCATGCCTAGAAAAGCCTTATTACTCGGTTTAAATGCCTTTATAATCCCATTATTGAATTTATTTTGAATTGTTTTTACATTTTTTTATTAAAACATATTGTAATTGATTGTTTCCCTCGGGAAACATGTAGCGAAAGCCATCCATTGTCAAGAAAAGATCATTTATAGTCACTTATGCCTAAAAAAGCCTTATTACTCGGTTTAAATGCCTTTATAATCCCATTTCTGAATTTATTTTGAATTTTTTTTACATTTTTTGATTAAAACAGATTGTAATTGATTGTTTGCCTCGGGAAATATGGAGCGAAAGCCATCCATTGTCAAGAAAAGATCATTTATAGTCACTCATGCCTAGAAAAGCCTTATTACTCGATTTAAATGCCTTTATAATCCCAATATTGAATTTATTTTGAATTGTTTTTACATTTTTTGATTAAAACAGATTGTAATTGATTGTTTGCCTCGGGAAACATGGAGCGAAAGCCATCCATTGTCAAGAAAAGATCATTTATAGTCACTCATGCCTAGAAAAGCCTTATTACTCGGTTTAAATGCCTTTATAATCCCATTATCAAATTTATTTTGAATTTTTTTTACATTTTTTGATTAAAACAGATTGTAATTGATTGTTTGCCTCGGGAAACATGGAGCGAAAGCCATCCATTGTCAAGAAAAGATCATTTATAGTCACTCATGCCTAGAAAAGCCTTATTACTCGGTTTAAATGCCTTTATAATTCCATTATTGAATTTATTTTGAATTTTTTTTACATTTTTTGATTAAAACAGATTGTAATTGTTTGTTTGCCTCGGGAAACATGGAGCAAAACCCATCCATTGTCAAGAATAGATCATTTATAGTCACTTATGCCTAAAAAAGCCTTATTACTCGGTTTAAATGCCTTTATTATCCCATTTCTGAATTTATTTTGAATTTTTTTTACATTTTTTGATTAAAACATATTGTAATTGATTGTTTGCCTCGGGAAATATGGAGCGAAAGCCATCCATTGTCAAGAAAAGATCATTTATAGTCACTCATGCCTAGAAAAGGCTTATTACTCGGTTTAAATGCCTTTATAATCCCATTATTGAATTTATTTTGAATTCTTTTTTTATTTTTTGATTAAAACATATTGTAATTGATTGTTTGCCTCGGGAAACATGGAGCGAAAGCCATCCATTGTCAAGAAAAGATCATTTATAGTCACTCATGCCTAGAAAAGCCTTATTACTCGGTTTAAATGCCTTTATAATCCCATTATTGAATTTATTTTGAATTGTTTTTACATTTTTTTATTAAAACATATTGTAATTGATTGTTTCCCTCGGGAAACATGTAGCGAAAGCCATCCATTGTCAAGAAAAGATCATTTATAGTCACTCATGCCTAGAAAAGCCTTATTACTCGGTTTAAATGCCTTTATAATCCCATTATTGAATTTATTTTGAATTGTTTTTACATTTTTTTATTAAAACAGATTCTAATTGATTGTTTGCCTCGGGAAACGTGGAGTGAAAGCCATCCATTGTCAAGAAAAGATCATTTATAGTCACTCATGCCTAGAAAAGCCTTATTACTCGGTTTAAATGCCTTTATAATCCCATTATCAAATTTATTTTGAATTTTTTTTACATTTTTTGATTAAAACAGATTGTAATTGATTGTTTGCCTCGGGAAACATGGAGCGAAAGCCATCCATTGTCAAGAAAAGATCATTTATAGTCACTCATGCCTAGAAAAGCCTTATTACTCGGTTTAAATGCCTTTATAATTCCATTATTGAATTTATTTTGAATTTTTTTTACATTTTTTGATTAAAACAGATTGTAATTGTTTGTTTGCCTCGAAAAACATGGAGCAAAACCCATCCATTGTCAAGAATAGATCATTTATAGTCACTTATGCCTAAAAAATCCTTATTACTCGGTTTAAATGCCTTTATAATCCCATTATCAAATTTATTTTGAATTTTTTTTACATTTTTTGATTAAAACAGATTGTAATTGATTGTTTGCCTCGGGAAACATGGAGCGAAAGCCATCCATTGTCAAGAAAAGATCATTTATAGTCACTCATGCCTAGAAAAGCCTTATTACTCTGTTTAAATGCCTTTATAATTCCATTATTGAATTTATTTTGAATTTTTTTTACATTTTTTGATTAAAACAGATTGTAATTGTTTGTTTGCCTCGGGAAACATGGAGCAAAACCCATCCATTGTCAAGAATAGATCATTTATAGTCACTTATGCCTAAAAAAGCCTTATTACTCGGTTTAAATGCCTTTATTATCCCATTTCTGAATTTATTTTGAATTTTTTTTACATTTTTTGATTAAAACATATTGTAATTGTTTGTTTGCCTCGGGAAACATGGAGCAAAACCCATCCATTGTCAAGAATAGATCATTTATAGTCACTTATGCCTAAAAAAGCCTTATTACTCGGTTTAAATGCCTTTATAATCCCATTTCTGAATTTATTTTGAATTTTTTTTACATTTTTTGATTAAAACAGATTGTAATTGATTGTTTGCCTCGGGAAATATGGAGCGAAAGCCATCCATTGTCAAGAAAAGATCATTTATAGTCACTCATGCCTAGAAAAGCCTTATTACTCGATTTAAATGCCTTTATAATCCCAATATTGAATTTATTTTGAATTGTTTTTACATTTTTTGATTAAAACAGATTGTAATTGATTGTTTGCCTCGGGAAACATGGAGCGAAAGCCATCCATTGTCAAGAAAAGATCATTTATAGTCACTCATGCCTAGAAAAGCCTTATTACTCGGTTTAAATGCCTTTATAATCCCATTATTGAATTTATTTTGAATTGTTTTTACATTTTTTGATTAAAACATATTGTAATTGATTGTTTGCCTCGGGAAATATGGAGCGAAAGCCATCCATTGTCAAGAAAAGATCATTTATACTCACTCATGCCTAGAAAAACCTTATTACTCGATTTAAATGCCTTTATAATCCCAATATTGAATTTATTTTGAATTGTTTTTACATTTTTTGATTAAAACAGATTGTAATTGATTGTTTGCCTCGGGAAACATGGAGCGAAAGCCATCCATTGTCAAGAAAAGATCATTTATAGTCACTCATGCCTAGAAAAGCCTTATTACTCGGTTTAAATGCCTTTATAATCCCATTATTGAATTTATTTTGAATTGTTTTTACATTTTTTTATTAAAACAGATTCTAATTGATTGTTTGCCTCGGGAAACGTGGAGGGAAAGCCATCCATTGTCAAGAAAAGATCATTTATAGTCACTCATGCCTAGAAAAGCCTTATTACTCGGTTTAAATGCCTTTATAATCCCATTATCAAATTTATTTTGAATTTTTTTTACATTTTTTGATTAAAACAGATTGTAATTGATTGTTTGCCTCGGGAAACATGGAGCGAAAGCCATCCATTGTCAAGAAAAGATCATTTATAGTCACTCATGCCTAGAAAAGCCTTATTACTCGGTTTAAATGCCTTTATAATTCCATTATTGAATTTATTATGAATTTTTTTTACATTTTTTGATTAAAACAGATTGTAATTGTTTGTTTGCCTCGGGAAACATGGAGCAAAACCCATCCATTGTCAAGAATAGATCATTTATAGTCACTTATGCCTAAAAAAGCCTTATTACTCGGTTTAAATGCCTTTATTATCCCATTTCTGAATTTATTTTGAATTTTTTTTACATTTTTTGATTAAAACATATTGTAATTGATTGTTTGCCTCGGGAAACATGGAGCGAAAGCCATCCATTGTCAAGAAAAGATCATTTATAGTCACTCATGCCTAGAAAAGCCTTATTACTCGGTTTAAATGCCTTTATAATTCCATTATTGAATTTATTTTGAATTTTTTTTACATTTTTTGATTAAAACAGATTGTAATTGTTTGTTTGCCTCGGGAAACATGGAGCAAAACCCATCCATTGTCAAGAATAGATCATTTATAGTCACTTATGCCTAAAAAAGCCTTATTACTCGGTTTAAATGCCTTTATAATCCCATTATCAAATTTATTTTGAATTTTTTTTACATTTTTTGATTAAAACAGATTGTAATTGATTGTTTGCCTCGGGAAACATGGAGCGAAAGCCATCCATTGTCAAGAAAAGATCATTTATAGTCACTCATGCCTAGAAAAGCCTTATTACTCGGTTTAAATGCCTTTATAATTCCATTATTGAATTTATTTTGAATTTTTTTTACACTTTTTGATTAAAACAGATTGTAATTGTTTGTTTGCCTCGGGAAACATGGAGCAAAACCCATCCATTGTCAAGAATAGATCATTTATAGTCACTTATGCCTAAAAAAGCCTTATTACTCGGTTTAAATGCCTTTATTATCCCATTTCTGAATTTATTTTGAATTGTTTTTACATTTTTTGATTAAAACATATTGTAATTGTTTGTTTGCCTCGGGAAACATGGAGCAAAACCCATCCATTGTCAAGAATAGATCATTTATAGTCACTTATGCCTAAAAAAGCCTTATTACTCGGTTTAAATGCCTTTATAATCCCATTTCTGAATTTATTTTGAATTTTTTTTACATTTTTTGATTAAAACAGATTGTAATTGATTGTTTGCCTCGGGAAATATGGAGCGAAAGCCATCCACTGTCAAGAAAAGATCATTTATAGTCACTCATGCCTAGAAAAGCCTTATTACTCGATTTAAATGCCTTTATAATCCCAATATTGAATTTATTTTGAATTGTTTTTACATTTTTTGATTAAAACAGATTGTAATTGATTGTTTGCCTCGGGAAACATGGAGCGAAAGCCATCCATTGTCAAGAAAAGATCATTTATAGTCACTCATGCCTAGAAAAGCCTTATTACTCGGTTTAAATGCCTTTATAATTCCATTATTGAATTTATTTTGAATTTTTTTTACATTTTTTGATTAAAACAGATTGTAATTGTTTGTTTGCCTCGGGAAACATGGAGCAAAACCCATCCATTGTCAAGAATAGATCATTTATAGTCACTTATGCCTAAAAAAGCCTTATTACTCGGTTTAAATGCCTTTATTATCCCATTTCTGAATTTATTTTGAATTTTTTTTACATTTTTTGATTAAAACATATTGTAATTGATTGTTTGCCTCGGGAAATATGGAGCGAAAGCCATCCATTGTCAAGAAAAGATCATTTATAGTCACTCATGCCTAGAAAAGGCTTATTACTCGGTTTAAATGCCTTTATAATCCCATTATTGAATTTATTTTGAATTCTTTTTTTATTTTTTGATTAAAACATATTGTAATTGATTGTTTGCCTCGGGAAACATGGAGCGAAAGCCATCCATTGTCAAGAAAAGATCATTTATAGTCACTCATGCCTAGAAAAGCCTTATTACTCGGTTTAAATGCCTTTATAATCCCATTATTGAATTTATTTTGAATTGTTTTTACATTTTTTTATTAAAACATATTGTAATTGATTGTTTCCCTCGGGAAACATGTAGCGAAAGCCATCCATTGTCAAGAAAAGATCATTTATAGTCACTCATGCCTAGAAAAGCCTTATTACTCGGTTTAAATGCCTTTATAATCCCATTATTGAATTTATTTTGAATTGTTTTTACATTTTTTTATTAAAACAGATTCTAATTGATTGTTTGCCTCGGGAAACGTGGAGTGAAAGCCATCCATTGTCAAGAAAAGATCATTTATAGTCACTCATGCCTAGAAAAGCCTTATTACTCGGTTTAAATGCCTTTATAATCCCATTATCAAATTTATTTTGAATTTTTTTTACATTTTTTGATTAAAACAGATTGTAATTGATTGTTTGCCTCGGGAAACATGGAGCGAAAGCCATCCATTGTCAAGAAAAGATCATTTATAGTCACTCATGCCTAGAAAAGCCTTATTACTCGGTTTAAATGCCTTTATAATTCCATTATTGAATTTATTTTGAATTTTTTTTACATTTTTTGATTAAAACAGATTGTAATTGTTTGTTTGCCTCGAAAAACATGGAGCAAAACCCATCCATTGTCAAGAATAGATCATTTATAGTCACTTATGCCTAAAAAATCCTTATTACTCGGTTTAAATGCCTTTATAATCCCATTATCAAATTTATTTTGAATTTTTTTTACATTTTTTGATTAAAACAGATTGTAATTGATTGTTTGCCTCGGGAAACATGGAGCGAAAGCCATCCATTGTCAAGAAAAGATCATTTATAGTCACTCATGCCTAGAAAAGCCTTATTACTCTGTTTAAATGCCTTTATAATTCCATTATTGAATTTATTTTGAATTTTTTTTACATTTTTTGATTAAAACAGATTGTAATTGTTTGTTTGCCTCGGGAAACATGGAGCAAAACCCATCCATTGTCAAGAATAGATCATTTATAGTCACTTATGCCTAAAAAAGCCTTATTACTCGGTTTAAATGCCTTTATTATCCCATTTCTGAATTTATTTTGAATTTTTTTTACATTTTTTGATTAAAACATATTGTAATTGATTGTTTGCCTCGGGAAATATGGAGCGAAAGCCATCCATTGTCAAGAAAAGATCATTTATAGTCACTCATGCCTAGAAAAGGCTTATTACTCGGTTTAAATGCCTTTATAATCCCATTATTGAATTTATTTTGAATTCTTTTTTTATTTTTTGATTAAAACATATTGTAATTGATTGTTTGCCTCGGGAAACATGGAGCGAAAGCCATCCATTGTCAAGAAAAGATCATTTATAGTCACTCATGCCTAGAAAAGCCTTATTACTCGGTTTAAATGCCTTTATAATCCCATTATTGAATTTATTTTGAATTGTTTTTACATTTTTTTATTAAAACATATTGTAATTGATTGTTTCCCTCGGGAAACATGTAGCGAAAGCCATCCATTGTCAAGAAAAGATCATTTATAGTCACTCATGCCTAGAAAAGCCTTATTACTCGGTTTAAATGCCTTTATAATCCCATTATTGAATTTATTTTGAATTGTTTTTACATTTTTTTATTAAAACAGATTCTAATTGATTGTTTGCCTCGGGAAACGTGGAGTGAAAGCCATCCATTGTCAAGAAAAGATCATTTATAGTCACTCATGCCTAGAAAAGCCTTATTACTCGGTTTAAATGCCTTTATAATCCCATTATCAAATTTATTTTGAATTTTTTTTACATTTTTTGATTAAAACAGATTGTAATTGATTGTTTGCCTCGGGAAACATGGAGCGAAAGCCATCCATTGTCAAGAAAAGATCATTTATAGTCACTCATGCCTAGAAAAGCCTTATTACTCGGTTTAAATGCCTTTATAATTCCATTATTGAATTTATTTTGAATTTTTTTTACATTTTTTGATTAAAACAGATTGTAATTGTTTGTTTGCCTCGAAAAACATGGAGCAAAACCCATCCATTGTCAAGAATAGATCATTTATAGTCACTTATGCCTAAAAAATCCTTATTACTCGGTTTAAATGCCTTTATAATCCCATTATCAAATTTATTTTGAATTTTTTTTACATTTTTTGATTAAAACAGATTGTAATTGATTGTTTGCCTCGGGAAACATGGAGCGAAAGCCATCCATTGTCAAGAAAAGATCATTTATAGTCACTCATGCCTAGAAAAGCCTTATTACTCTGTTTAAATGCCTTTATAATTCCATTATTGAATTTATTTTGAATTTTTTTTACATTTTTTGATTAAAACAGATTGTAATTGTTTGTTTGCCTCGGGAAACATGGAGCAAAACCCATCCATTGTCAAGAATAGATCATTTATAGTCACTTATGCCTAAAAAAGCCTTATTACTCGGTTTAAATGCCTTTATTATCCCATTTCTGAATTTATTTTGAATTTTTTTTACATTTTTTGATTAAAACATATTGTAATTGTTTGTTTGCCTCGGGAAACATGGAGCAAAACCCATCCATTGTCAAGAATAGATCATTTATAGTCACTTATGCCTAAAAAAGCCTTATTACTCGGTTTAAATGCCTTTATAATCCCATTTCTGAATTTATTTTGAATTTTTTTTACATTTTTTGATTAAAACAGATTGTAATTGATTGTTTGCCTCGGGAAATATGGAGCGAAAGCCATCCATTGTCAAGAAAAGATCATTTATAGTCACTCATGCCTAGAAAAGCCTTATTACTCGATTTAAATGCCTTTATAATCCCAATATTGAATTTATTTTGAATTGTTTTTACATTTTTTGATTAAAACAGATTGTAATTGATTGTTTGCCTCGGGAAACATGGAGCGAAAGCCATCCATTGTCAAGAAAAGATCATTTATAGTCACTCATGCCTAGAAAAGCCTTATTACTCGGTTTAAATGCCTTTATAATCCCATTATTGAATTTATTTTGAATTGTTTTTACATTTTTTGATTAAAACAGATTGTAATTGATTGTTTGCCTCGGGAAATATGGAGCGAAAGCCATCCATTGTCAAGAAAAGATCATTTATACTCACTCATGCCTAGAAAAACCTTATTACTCGATTTAAATGCCTTTATAATCCCAATATTGAATTTATTTTGAATTGTTTTTACATTTTTTGATTAAAACAGATTGTAATTGATTGTTTGCCTCGGGAAACATGGAGCGAAAGCCATCCATTGTCAAGAAAAGATCATTTATAGTCACTCATGCCTAGAAAAGCCTTATTACTCGGTTTAAATGCCTTTATAATCCCATTATTGAATTTATTTTGAATTGTTTTTACATTTTTTTATTAAAACAGATTCTAATTGATTGTTTGCCTCGGGAAACGTGGAGGGAAAGCCATCCATTGTCAAGAAAAGATCATTTATAGTCACTCATGCCTAGAAAAGCCTTATTACTCGGTTTAAATGCCTTTATAATCCCATTATCAAATTTATTTTGAATTTTTTTTACATTTTTTGATTAAAACAGATTGTAATTGATTGTTTGCCTCGGGAAACATGGAGCGAAAGCCATCCATTGTCAAGAAAAGATCATTTATAGTCACTCATGCCTAGAAAAGCCTTATTACTCGGTTTAAATGCCTTTATAATTCCATTATTGAATTTATTATGAATTTTTTTTACATTTTTTGATTAAAACAGATTGTAATTGTTTGTTTGCCTCGGGAAACATGGAGCAAAACCCATCCATTGTCAAGAATAGATCATTTATAGTCACTTATGCCTAAAAAAGCCTTATTACTCGGTTTAAATGCCTTTATTATCCCATTTCTGAATTTATTTTGAATTTTTTTTACATTTTTTGATTAAAACATATTGTAATTGATTGTTTGCCTCGGGAAACATGGAGCGAAAGCCATCCATTGTCAAGAAAAGATCATTTATAGTCACTCATGCCTAGAAAAGCCTTATTACTCGGTTTAAATGCCTTTATAATTCCATTATTGAATTTATTTTGAATTTTTTTTACATTTTTTGATTAAAACAGATTGTAATTGTTTGTTTGCCTCGGGAAACATGGAGCAAAACCCATCCATTGTCAAGAATAGATCATTTATAGTCACTTATGCCTAAAAAAGCCTTATTACTCGGTTTAAATGCCTTTATAATCCCATTATCAAATTTATTTTGAATTTTTTTTACATTTTTTGATTAAAACAGATTGTAATTGATTGTTTGCCTCGGGAAACATGGAGCGAAAGCCATCCATTGTCAAGAAAAGATCATTTATAGTCACTCATGCCTAGAAAAGCCTTATTACTCGGTTTAAATGCCTTTATAATTCCATTATTGAATTTATTTTGAATTTTTTTTACACTTTTTGATTAAAACAGATTGTAATTGTTTGTTTGCCTCGGGAAACATGGAGCAAAACCCATCCATTGTCAAGAATAGATCATTTATAGTCACTTATGCCTAAAAAAGCCTTATTACTCGGTTTAAATGCCTTTATTATCCCATTTCTGAATTTATTTTGAATTGTTTTTACATTTTTTGATTAAAACATATTGTAATTGTTTGTTTGCCTCGGGAAACATGGAGCAAAACCCATCCATTGTCAAGAATAGATCATTTATAGTCACTTATGCCTAAAAAAGCCTTATTACTCGGTTTAAATGCCTTTATAATCCCATTTCTGAATTTATTTTGAATTTTTTTTACATTTTTTGATTAAAACAGATTGTAATTGATTGTTTGCCTCGGGAAATATGGAGCGAAAGCCATCCACTGTCAAGAAAAGATCATTTATAGTCACTCATGCCTAGAAAAGCCTTATTACTCGATTTAAATGCCTTTATAATCCCAATATTGAATTTATTTTGAATTGTTTTTACATTTTTTGATTAAAACAGATTGTAATTGATTGTTTGCCTCGGGAAACATGGAGCGAAAGCCATCCATTGTCAAGAAAAGATCATTTATAGTCACTCATGCCTAGAAAAGCCTTATTACTCGGTTTAAATGCCTTTATAATCCCATTATTGAATTTATTTTGAATTGTTTTTACATTTTTTTATTAAAACAGATTGTAATTGATTGTTTGCCTCGGGAAATATGGAGCGAAAGCCATCCATTGTCAAGAAAAGATCATTTATACTCACTCATGCCTAGAAAAACCTTATTACTCGATTTAAATGCCTTTATAATCCCAATATTGAATTTATTTTGAATTGTTTTTACATTTTTTGATTAAAACAGATTGTAATTGATTGTTTGCCTCGGGAAACATGGAGCGAAAGCCATCCATTGTCAAGAAAAGATCATTTATAGTCACTCATGCCTAGAAAAGCCTTATTACTCGGTTTAAATGCCTTTATAATCCCATTATTGAATTTATTTTGAATTGTTTTTACATTTTTTTATTAAAACAGATTCTAATTGATTGTTTGCCTCGGGAAACGTGGAGTGAAAGCCATCCATTGTCAAGAAAAGATCATTTATAGTCACTCATGCCTAGAAAAGCCTTATTACTCGGTTTAAATGCCTTTATAATCCCATTATCAAATTTATTTTGAATTTTTTTTACATTTTTTGATTAAAACAGATTGTAATTGATTGTTTGCCTCGGGAAACATGGAGCGAAAGCCATCCATTGTCAAGAAAAGATCATTTATAGTCACTCATGCCTAGAAAAGCCTTATTACTCGGTTTAAATGCCTTTATAATTCCATTATTGAATTTATTTTGAATTTTTTTTACATTTTTTGATTAAAACAGATTGTAATTGTTTGTTTGCCTCGGGAAACATGGAGCAAAACCCATCCATTGTCAAGAATATATCATTTATAGTCACTTATGCCTAAAAAAGCCTTATTACTCGGTTTAAATGCCTTTATTATCCCATTTCTGAATTTATTTTGAATTTTTTTTACATTTTTTGATTAAAACATATTGTAATTGTTTGTTTGCCTCGGGAAACATGGAGCAAAACCCATCCATTGTCAAGAATAGATCATTTATAGTCACTTATGCCTAAAAAAGCCTTATTACTCGGTTTAAATGCCTTTATAATCCCATTTCTGAATTTATTTTGAATTTTTTTTACATTTTTTGATTAAAACAGATTGTAATTGATTGTTTGCCTCGGGAAATATGGAGCGAAAGCCATCCATTGTCAAGAAAAGATCATTTATAGTCACTCATGCCTAGAAAAGCCTTATTACTCGATTTAAATGCCTTTATAATCCCAATATTGAATTTATTTTGAATTGTTTTTACATTTTTTGATTAAAACAGATTGTAATTGATTGTTTGCCTCGGGAAACATGGAGCGAAAGCCATCCATTGTCAAGAAAAGATCATTTATAGTCACTCATGCCTAGAAAAGCCTTATTACTCGGTTTAAATGCCTTTATAATCCCATTATTGAATTTATTTTGAATTGTTTTTACATTTTTTGATTAAAACAGATTGTAATTGATTGTTTGCCTCGGGAAATATGGAGCGAAAGCCATCCATTGTCAAGAAAAGATCATTTATACTCACTCATGCCTAGAAAAACCTTATTACTCGATTTAAATGCCTTTATAATCCCAATATTGAATTTATTTTGAATTGTTTTTACATTTTTTGATTAAAACAGATTGTAATTGATTGTTTGCCTCGGGAAACATGGAGCGAAAGCCATCCATTGTCAAGAAAAGATCATTTATAGTCACTCATGCCTAGAAAAGCCTTATTACTCGGTTTAAATGCCTTTATAATCCCATTATTGAATTTATTTTGAATTGTTTTTACATTTTTTTATTAAAACAGATTCTAATTGATTGTTTGCCTCGGGAAACGTGGAGGGAAAGCCATCCATTGTCAAGAAAAGATCATTTATAGTCACTCATGCCTAGAAAAGCCTTATTACTCGGTTTAAATGCCTTTATAATCCCATTATCAAATTTATTTTGAATTTTTTTTACATTTTTTGATTAAAACAGATTGTAATTGATTGTTTGCCTCGGGAAACATGGAGCGAAAGCCATCCATTGTCAAGAAAAGATCATTTATAGTCACTCATGCCTAGAAAAGCCTTATTACTCGGTTTAAATGCCTTTATAATTCCATTATTGAATTTATTATGAATTTTTTTTACATTTTTTGATTAAAACAGATTGTAATTGTTTGTTTGCCTCGGGAAACATGGAGCAAAACCCATCCATTGTCAAGAATAGATCATTTATAGTCACTTATGCCTAAAAAAGCCTTATTACTCGGTTTAAATGCCTTTATTATCCCATTTCTGAATTTATTTTGAATTTTTTTTACATTTTTTGATTAAAACATATTGTAATTGATTGTTTGCCTCGGGAAATATGGAGCGAAAGCCATCCATTGTCAAGAAAAGATCATTTATAGTCACTCATGCCTAGAAAAGGCTTATTACTCGGTTTAAATGCCTTTATAATCCCATTATTGAATTTATTTTGAATTCTTTTTTTATTTTTTGATTAAAACATATTGTAATTGATTGTTTGCCTCGGGAAACATGGAGCGAAAGCCATCCATTGTCAAGAAAAGATCATTTATAGTCACTCATGCCTAGAAAAGCCTTATTACTCGGTTTAAATGCCTTTATAATCCCATTATTGAATTTATTTTGAATTGTTTTTACATTTTTTTATTAAAACATATTGTAATTGATTGTTTCCCTCGGGAAACATGTAGCGAAAGCCATCCATTGTCAAGAAAAGATCATTTATAGTCACTCATGCCTAGAAAAGCCTTATTACTCGGTTTAAATGCCTTTATAATCCCATTATTGAATTTATTTTGAATTGTTTTTACATTTTTTTATTAAAACAGATTCTAATTGATTGTTTGCCTCGGGAAACGTGGACTGAAAGCCATCCATTGTCAAGAAAAGATCATTTATAGTCACTCATGCCTAGAAAAGCCTTATTACTCGGTTTAAATGCCTTTATAATCCCATTATCAAATTTATTTTGAATTTTTTTTACATTTTTTGATTAAAACAGATTGTAATTGATTGTTTGCCTCGGGAAACATGGAGCGAAAGCCATCCATTGTCAAGAAAAGATCATTTATAGTCACTCATGCCTAGAAAAGCCTTATTACTCGGTTTAAATGCCTTTATAATTCCATTATTGAATTTATTTTGAATTTTTTTTACATTTTTTGATTAAAACAGATTGTAATTGTTTGTTTGCCTCGGGAAACATGGAGCAAAACCCATCCATTGTCAAGAATAGATCATTTATAGTCACTTATGCCTAAAAAAGCCTTATTACTCGGTTTAAATGCCTTTATTATCCCATTTCTGAATTTATTTTGAATTTTTTTTACATTTTTTGATTAAAACATATTGTAATTGTTTGTTTGCCTCGGGAAACATGGAGCAAAACCCATCCATTGTCAAGAATAGATCATTTATAGTCACTTATGCCTAAAAAAGCCTTATTACTCGGTTTAAATGCCTTTATAATCCCATTTCTGAATTTATTTTGAATTTTTTTTACATTTTTTGATTAAAACAGATTGTAATTGATTGTTTGCCTCGGGAAATATGGAGCGAAAGCCATCCATTGTCAAGAAAAGATCATTTATAGTCACTCATGCCTAGAAAAGCCTTATTACTCGATTTAAATGCCTTTATAATCCCAATATTGAATTTATTTTGAATTGTTTTTACATTTTTT
The DNA here is from genome assembly GCF_053813885.1 of Theobroma cacao. Lineage (NCBI taxonomy): Eukaryota > Viridiplantae > Streptophyta > Magnoliopsida > Malvales > Malvaceae > Theobroma > Theobroma cacao. The sequence continues at coordinate 24,633,671 of NC_142645.1, read as the reverse complement.
GATTAAAACAGATTGTAATTGATTGTTTGCCTCGGGAAACATGGAGCGAAAGCCATCCATTGTCAAGAAAAGATCATTTATAGTCACTCATGCCTAGAAAAGCCTTATTACTCGGTTTAAATGCCTTTATAATCCCATTATTGAATTTATTTTGAATTGTTTTTACATTTTTTGATTAAAACAGATTGTAATTGATTGTTTGCCTCGGGAAATATGGAGCGAAAGCCATCCATTGTCAAGAAAAGATCATTTATACTCACTCATGCCTAGAAAAACCTTATTACTCGATTTAAATGCCTTTATAATCCCAATATTGAATTTATTTTGAATTATTTTTACATTTTTTGATTAAAACAGATTGTAATTGATTGTTTGCCTCGGGAAACATGGAGCGAAAGCCATCCATTGTCAAGAAAAGATCATTTATAGTCACTCATGCCTAGAAAAGCCTTATTACTCGGTTTAAATGCCTTTATAATCCCATTATTGAATTTATTTTGAATTGTTTTTACATTTTTTTATTAAAACAGATTCTAATTGATTGTTTGCCTCGGGAAACGTGGAGGGAAAGCCATCCATTGTCAAGAAAAGATCATTTATAGTCACTCATGCCTAGAAAAGCCTTATTACTCGGTTTAAATGCCTTTATAATCCCATTATCAAATTTATTTTGAATTTTTTTTACATTTTTTGATTAAAACAGATTGTAATTGATTGTTTGCCTCGGGAAACATGGAGCGAAAGCCATCCATTGTCAAGAAAAGATCATTTATAGTCACTCATGCCTAGAAAAGCCTTATTACTCGGTTTAAATGCCTTTATAATTCCATTATTGAATTTATTTTGAATTTTTTTTACATTTTTTGATTAAAACAGATTGTAATTGTTTGTTTGCCTCGGGAAACATGGAGCAAAACCCATCCATTGTCAAGAATAGATCATTTATAGTCACTTATGCCTAAAAAAGCCTTATTACTCGGTTTAAATGCCTTTATTATCCCATTTCTGAATTTATTTTGAATTTTTTTTACATTTTTTGATTAAAACATATTGTAATTGATTGTTTGCCTCGGGAAATATGGAGCGAAAGCCATCCATTGTCAAGAAAAGATCATTTATAGTCACTCATGCCTAGAAAAGGCTTATTACTCGGTTTAAATGCCTTTATAATCCCATTATTGAATTTATTTTGAATTCTTTTTTTATTTTTTGATTAAAACATATTGTAATTGATTGTTTGCCTCGGGAAACATGGAGCGAAAGCCATCCATTGTCAAGAAAAGATCATTTATAGTCACTCATGCCTAGAAAAGCCTTATTACTCGGTTTAAATGCCTTTATAATCCCATTATTGAATTTATTTTGAATTGTTTTTACATTTTTTTATTAAAACATATTGTAATTGATTGTTTCCCTCGGGAAACATGTAGCGAAAGCCATCCATTGTCAAGAAAAGATCATTTATAGTCACTCATGCCTAGAAAAGCCTTATTACTCGGTTTAAATGCCTTTATAATCCCATTATTGAATTTATTTTGAATTGTTTTTACATTTTTTTATTAAAACAGATTCTAATTGATTGTTTGCCTCGGGAAACGTGGAGTGAAAGCCATCCATTGTCAAGAAAAGATCATTTATAGTCACTCATGCCTAGAAAAGCCTTATTACTCGGTTTAAATGCCTTTATAATCCCATTATCAAATTTATTTTGAATTTTTTTTACATTTTTTGATTAAAACAGATTGTAATTGATTGTTTGCCTCGGGAAACATGGAGCGAAAGCCATCCATTGTCAAGAAAAGATCATTTATAGTCACTCATGCCTAGAAAAGCCTTATTACTCGGTTTAAATGCCTTTATAATTCCATTATTGAATTTATTTTGAATTTTTTTTACATTTTTTGATTAAAACAGATTGTAATTGTTTGTTTGCCTTGGGAAACATGGAGCAAAACCCATCCATTGTCAAGAATAGATCATTTATAGTCACTTATGCCTAAAAAAGCCTTATTACTCGGTTTAAATGCCTTTATAATCCCATTATCAAATTTATTTTGAATTTTTTTTACATTTTTTGATTAAAACAGATTGTAATTGATTGTTTGCCTCGGGAAACTTGGAGCTAAAGCCATCCATTGTCAAGAAAAGATAATTTATAGTCACTCATGCCTAGAAAAGCCTTATTACTCGGTTCAAATTCCTTTATAATCCCATTATTGAATTTATTTTGAATTGTTTTTACATTTTTTGATTAAAACATGTTGTAATTGATTGTTTGCCTCGGGAAACATGGAGCGAAAGCCATCCATTGTCAAGAAAAGATCATTTATAGTCACTCATGCCTAGAAAAGCCTTATTACTTAGTTTAAATGCCTTTATAATCCCATTATTGAATTTATTTTGAATTGTTTTTACATTTTTTGATTAAAACAGATTGTAATTGATTGTTTGCCTCGGGAAACATGGAGCGAAAGCCATCCATTGTCAAGAAAAGATCATTTATAGTCACTCATGCCTAGAAAAGCCTTATTACTCGGTTTAAATGCCTTTATAATCCCATTATTGAATTTATTTTGAATTGTTTTTACATTTTTTTATTAAAACAGATTCTAATTGATTGTTTGCCTCGGGAAACGTGGAGTGAAAGCCATCCATTGTCAAGAAAAGATCATTTATAGTCACTCATGCCTAGAAAAGCCTTATTACTCGGTTTAAATGCCTTTATAATCCCATTATTGAATTTATTTTGAATTGTTTTTACATTTTTTTATTAAAACAGATTCTAATTGATTGTTTGCCTTGGGAAACGTGGAGCGAAAACCATCCATTGTCAAGAAAAGATCATTTATACTCACTCATGCCTAGAAAAGCCTTATTACTCGGTTTAAATGCCTTTATAATCCCATTATCAAATTTATTTTGAATTTTTTTTACATTTTTCGATTAAAACAGATTGTAATTGATTGTTTGCCTCGGGAAACATGGAGCGAAAACCATCCATTGTCAAGAAAAGATCATTTATACTCACTCATGCCTAGAAAAGCCTTATTACTCGGTTTAAATGCCTTTATATTCCCATTATCAAATTTATTTTGAATTTTTTTTACATTTTTTTATTGAAACAAATTGTAATTGATTGTTTGCCTCGGGAAACTTGGAGCGAAAGCCATCCATTGTCAAGAAAAGATCATTTATAGTCACTCATGCCTAGAAAAGCCTTATTACTTAGTTTAAATGCCTTTATAATCCCATTATTGAATTTATTTTGAATTGTTTTTACATTTTCTGATTAAAACAGATTGTAATTGATTGTTTGCCTCGGGAAACATGGAGCTAAAACCATCCATTGTCAAGAAAAGATCATTTATACTCACTCATGCCTAGAAAAGCCTTATTACTCGGTTTAAATGCCTTTATAATCCCATTATCAAATTTATTTTGAATTTTTTTTACATTTTTTGATTAAAACAGATTGTAATTGATTGTTTGCCTCGGGAAACTTGGAGCTAAAGCCATCCATTGTCAAGAAAAGATAATTTATAGTCACTCATGCCTAGAAAAGCCTTATTACTCGGTTCAAATTCCTTTATAATCCCATTATTGAATTTATTTTGAATTGTTTTTACATTTTTTGATTAAAACATGTTGTAATTGATTGTTTGCCTCGGGAAACATGGAGCGAAAGCCATCCATTGTCAAGAAAAGATCATTTATAGTCACTCATGCCTAGAAAAGCCTTATTACTCGGTTTAAATGCCTTTATAATCCCATTATCAAATTTATTTTGAATTTTTTTTACATTTTTTGATTAAAACAGATTGTAATTGATTGTTTGCCTCGGGAAATATGGAGCGAAAGCCATTCATTGTCAAGAAAAGATCATTTATAGTCACTCATGCCTAGAAAAGCCTTATTACTCGGTTTAAATGCCTTTATAATCCCATTATTGAATTTATTTTGAATTGTTTTTACATTTTTTTATTAAAACAGATTCTAATTGATTGTTTGCCTTGGGAAACGTGGAGCGAAAACCATCCATTGTCAAGAAAAGATCATTTATACTCACTCATGCCTAGAAAAGCCTTATTACTCGGTTTAAATGCCTTTATAATCCCATTATCAAATTTATTTTGAATTTTTTTTACATTTTTCGATTAAAACAGATTGTAATTGATTGTTTGCCTCGGGAAACATGGAGCGAAAACCATCCATTGTCAAGAAAAGATCATTTATACTCACTCATGCCTAGAAAAGCCTTATTACTCGGTTTAAATGCCTTTATATTCCCATTATCAAATTTATTTTGAATTTTTTTTACATTTTTTTATTGAAACAAATTGTAATTGATTGTTTGCCTCGGGAAACTTGGAGCGAAAGCCATCCATTGTCAAGAAAAGATCATTTATAGTCACTCATGCCTAGAAAAGCCTTATTACTTAGTTTAAATGCCTTTATAATCCCATTATTGAATTTATTTTGAATTGTTTTTACATTTTCTGATTAAAACAGATTGTAATTGATTGTTTGCCTCGGGAAACATGGAGCTAAAACCATCCATTGTCAAGAAAAGATCATTTATACTCACTCATGCCTAGAAAAGCCTTATTACTCGGTTTAAATGCCTTTATAATCCCATTATCAAATTTATTTTGAATTTTTTTTACATTTTTTGATTAAAACAGATTGTAATTGATTGTTTGCCTCGGGAAACTTGGAGCTAAAGCCATCCATTGTCAAGAAAAGATAATTTATAGTCACTCATGCCTAGAAAAGCCTTATTACTCGGTTCAAATTCCTTTATAATCCCATTATTGAATTTATTTTGAATTGTTTTTACATTTTTTGATTAAAACATGTTGTAATTGATTGTTTGCCTCGGGAAACATGGAGCGAAAGCCATCCATTGTCAAGAAAAGATCATTTATAGTCACTCATGCCTAGAAAAGCCTTATTACTCGGTTTAAATGCCTTTATAATCCCATTATCAAATTTATTTTGAATTTTTTTTACATTTTTTGATTAAAACAGATTGTAATTGATTGTTTGCCTCGGGAAATATGGAGCGAAAGCCATTCATTGTCAAGAAAAGATCATTTATAGTCACTCATGCCTAGAAAAGCCTTATTACTCGGTTTAAATGCCTTTATAATCCCATTATTGAATTTATTTTGAATTGTTTTTACATTTTTTTATTAAAACAGATTCTAATTGATTGTTTGCCTTGGGAAACGTGGAGCGAAAACCATCCATTGTCAAGAAAAGATCATTTATACTCACTCATGCCTAGAAAAGCCTTATTACTCGGTTTAAATGCCTTTATAATCCCATTATCAAATTTATTTTGAATTTTTTTTACATTTTTCGATTAAAACAGATTGTAATTGATTGTTTGCCTCGGGAAACATGGAGCGAAAACCATCCATTGTCAAGAAAAGATCATTTATACTCACTCATGCCTAGAAAAGCCTTATTACTCGGTTTAAATGCCTTTATATTCCCATTATCAAATTTATTTTGAATTTTTTTTACATTTTTTTATTGAAACAAATTGTAATTGATTGTTTGCCTCGGGAAACTTGGAGCGAAAGCCATCCATTGTCAAGAAAAGATCATTTATAGTCACTCATGCCTAGAAAAGCCTTATTACTTAGTTTAAATGCCTTTATAATCCCATTATTGAATTTATTTTGAATTGTTTTTACATTTTCTGATTAAAACAGATTGTAATTGATTGTTTGCCTCGGGAAACATGGAGCTAAAACCATCCATTGTCAAGAAAAGATCATTTATACTCACTCATGCCTAGAAAAGCCTTATTACTCGGTTTAAATGCCTTTATAATCCCATTATCAAATTTATTTTGAATTTTTTTTACATTTTTTGATTAAAACAGATTGTAATTGATTGTTTGCCTCGGGAAACTTGGAGCTAAAGCCATCCATTGTCAAGAAAAGATAATTTATAGTCACTCATGCCTAGAAAAGCCTTATTACTCGGTTCAAATTCCTTTATAATCCCATTATTGAATTTATTTTGAATTGTTTTTACATTTTTTGATTAAAACATGTTGTAATTGATTGTTTGCCTCGGGAAACATGGAGCGAAAGCCATCCATTGTCAAGAAAAGATCATTTATAGTCACTCATGCCTAGAAAAGCCTTATTACTCGGTTTAAATGCCTTTATAATCCCATTATCAAATTTATTTTGAATTTTTTTTACATTTTTTGATTAAAACAGATTGTAATTGATTGTTTGCCTCGGGAAATATGGAGCGAAAGCCATTCATTGTCAAGAAAAGATCATTTATAGTCACTCATGCCTAGAAAAGCCTTATTACTCGGTTTAAATGCCTTTATAATCCCATTATTGAATTTATTTTGAATTGTTTTTACATTTTTTGATTAAAACAGATTGTAATTGATTGTTTGCCTCGGGAAACATGGAGCGAAAACCATCCATTGTCAAGAAAAGATCATTTATAGTCACTCATGCCTAGAAAAGCCTTATTACTCGGTTTAAATGCCTTTATAATCCCATTATCAAATTTATTTTGAATTTTTTTTACATTTTTTGATTAAAACATATTGTAATTGATTGTTTGCCTCGGGAAATATGGAGCGAAAGCCATTCATTGTCAAGAAAAGATCATTTATAGTCACTCATGCCTAGAAAAGCCTTATTACTCGGTTTAAATGCCTTTATAATCCCATTATTGAATTTATTTTGAATTGTTTTTACATTTTTTGATTAAAACAGATTGTAATTGATTGTTTGCCTCGGGAAACATGGAGCGAAAACCATCCATTGTCAAGAAAAGATCATTTATAGCCATTTATGCCTAGAAAAGCCTTATTACTCGGTTTAAATGCCTTTATAATCCCATTATTGAATTTATTTTGAATTCTTTTTACATTTTTTGATTAAAACAGATTCTAATTGATTGTTTGCCTTGGGAAACTTGAAGCGAAAGCCCTCCATTGTCTAGAAAAGATCATTTATAGTCACTCATGCTGAGAAAAGCCTTATTACTCGGTTTAAATGCTTTTATAAACCCATTATTGAATTTATTTTGAATTGTTTTTACATTTTTTGATTAAAACAGATTGTAATTGATTGTTTGCCTCGGGAAACTTGAAGCGAAAGCCCTCCATTGTCAAGAAAATATCATTTATAGTCACTCATGCCTAGAAAAGCCTTATTACTCGATTTAAATGCCTTTATAATCCCAATATTGAATTTATTTTGAATTGTTTTTACATTTTTTGATTAAAACAGATTGTAATTGATTGTTTGCCTCGGGAAACATGGAGCGAAAGCCATCCATTGTCAAGAAAAGATCATTTATAGTCACTCATGCCTAGAAAAGCCTTATTACTCGGTTTAAATGCTTTTATAAACCCATTATTGAATTTATTTTGAATTGTTTTTACATTTTTTGATTAAAACATATTGTAATTGATTGTTTGCCTCGGGAAACATGGAGCGAAAGCCATCCATTGTCAAGAAACGATCATTTATAGTCACTCATGCCTAGAAAAGCCTTATTACTCGGTTTAAATGCCTTTATAATTCCATTATTGAATTTATTTTGAATTTTTTTTACATTTTTTGATTAAAACAGATTGTAATTGTTTGTTTGCCTCGGGAAACATGGAGCAAAACCCATCCATTGTCAAGAATAGATCATTTATAGTCACTTATGCCTAAAAAAGCCTTATTACTCGGTTTAAATGCCTTTATAATCCCATTTCTGAATTTATTTTGATTTTTTTTTACATTTTTTGATTAAAACATATTGTAATTGATTGTTTGCCTCGGGAAATATGGAGCGAAAGCCATCCATTGTCAAGAAAAGATCATTTATAGTCACTCATGCCTAGAAAAGCCTTATTACTCGGTTTAAATGCCTTTATAATCCCATTATCAAATTTATTTTGAATTTTTTTTACATTTTTTGATTAAAACAGATTGTAATTGATTGTTTGCCTCGGGAAACATGGAGCGAAAGCCATCCATTGTCAAGAAAAGATCATTTATAGTCACTCATGCCTAGAAAAGCCTTATTACTCGGTTTAAATGCCTTTATAATTCCATTATTGAATTTATTTTGAATTTTTTTTACATTTTTTGATTAAAACAGATTGTAATTGTTTGTTTGCCTCGGGAAACATGGAGCAAAACCCATCCATTGTCAAGAATAGATCATTTATAGTCACTTATGCCTAAAAAAGCCTTATTACTCGGTTTAAATGCCTTTATAATCCCATTATCAAATTTATTTTGAATTTTTTTTACATTTTTTGATTAAAACAGATTGTAATTGATTGTTTGCCTCGGGAAACTTGGAGCTAAAGCCATCCATTGTCAAGAAAAGATAATTTATAGTCACTCATGCCTAGAAAAGCCTTATTACTCGGTTCAAATTCCTTTATAATCCCATTATTGAATTTATTTTGAATTGTTTTTACATTTTTTGATTAAAACATGTTGTAATTGATTGTTTGCCTCGGGAAACATGGAGCGAAAGCCATCCATTGTCAAGAAAAGATCATTTATAGTCACTCATGCCTAGAAAAGCCTTATTACTTAGTTTAAATGCCTTTATAATCCCATTATTGAATTTATTTTGAATTGTTTTTACATTTTTTGATTAAAACAGATTGTAATTGATTGTTTGCCTCGGGAAACATGGAGCGAAAGCCATCCATTGTCAAGAAAAGATCATTTATAGTCACTCATGCCTAGAAAAGCCTTATTACTCGGTTTAAATGCCTTTATAATCCCATTATTGAATTTATTTTGAATTGTTTTTACATTTTTTTATTAAAACAGATTCTAATTGATTGTTTGCCTCGGGAAACGTGGAGTGAAAGCCATCCATTGTCAAGAAAAGATCATTTATAGTCACTCATGCCTAGAAAAGCCTTATTACTCGGTTTAAATGCCTTTATAATCCCATTATTGAATTTATTTTGAATTGTTTTTACATTTTTTTATTAAAACAGATTCTAATTGATTGTTTGCCTTGGGAAACGTGGAGCGAAAACCATCCATTGTCAAGAAAAGATCATTTATACTCACTCATGCCTAGAAAAGCCTTATTACTCGGTTTAAATGCCTTTATAATCCCATTATCAAATTTATTTTGAATTTTTTTTACATTTTTCGATTAAAACAGATTGTAATTGATTGTTTGCCTCGGGAAACATGGAGCGAAAACCATCCATTGTCAAGAAAAGATCATTTATACTCACTCATGCCTAGAAAAGCCTTATTACTCGGTTTAAATGCCTTTATATTCCCATTATCAAATTTATTTTGAATTTTTTTTACATTTTTTTATTGAAACAAATTGTAATTGATTGTTTGCCTCGGGAAACTTGGAGCGAAAGCCATCCATTGTCAAGAAAAGATCATTTATAGTCACTCATGCCTAGAAAAGCCTTATTACTTAGTTTAAATGCCTTTATAATCCCATTATTGAATTTATTTTGAATTGTTTTTACATTTTCTGATTAAAACAGATTGTAATTGATTGTTTGCCTCGGGAAACATGGAGCTAAAACCATCCATTGTCAAGAAAAGATCATTTATACTCACTCATGCCTAGAAAAGCCTTATTACTCGGTTTAAATGCCTTTATAATCCCATTATCAAATTTATTTTGAATTTTTTTTACATTTTTTGATTAAAACAGATTGTAATTGATTGTTTGCCTCGGGAAACTTGGAGCTAAAGCCATCCATTGTCAAGAAAAGATAATTTATAGTCACTCATGCCTAGAAAAGCCTTATTACTCGGTTCAAATTCCTTTATAATCCCATTATTGAATTTATTTTGAATTGTTTTTACATTTTTTGATTAAAACATGTTGTAATTGATTGTTTGCCTCGGGAAACATGGAGCGAAAGCCATCCATTGTCAAGAAAAGATCATTTATAGTCACTCATGCCTAGAAAAGCCTTATTACTCGGTTTAAATGCCTTTATAATCCCATTATCAAATTTATTTTGAATTTTTTTTACATTTTTTGATTAAAACAGATTGTAATTGATTGTTTGCCTCGGGAAATATGGAGCGAAAGCCATTCATTGTCAAGAAAAGATCATTTATAGTCACTCATGCCTAGAAAAGCCTTATTACTCGGTTTAAATGCCTTTATAATCCCATTATTGAATTTATTTTGAATTGTTTTTACATTTTTTTATTAAAACAGATTCTAATTGATTGTTTGCCTTGGGAAACGTGGAGCGAAAACCATCCATTGTCAAGAAAAGATCATTTATACTCACTCATGCCTAGAAAAGCCTTATTACTCGGTTTAAATGCCTTTATAATCCCATTATCAAATTTATTTTGAATTTTTTTTACATTTTTCGATTAAAACAGATTGTAATTGATTGTTTGCCTCGGGAAACATGGAGCGAAAACCATCCATTGTCAAGAAAAGATCATTTATACTCACTCATGCCTAGAAAAGCCTTATTACTCGGTTTAAATGCCTTTATATTCCCATTATCAAATTTATTTTGAATTTTTTTTACATTTTTTTATTGAAACAAATTGTAATTGATTGTTTGCCTCGGGAAACTTGGAGCGAAAGCCATCCATTGTCAAGAAAAGATCATTTATAGTCACTCATGCCTAGAAAAGCCTTATTACTTAGTTTAAATGCCTTTATAATCCCATTATTGAATTTATTTTGAATTGTTTTTACATTTTCTGATTAAAACAGATTGTAATTGATTGTTTGCCTCGGGAAACATGGAGCTAAAACCATCCATTGTCAAGAAAAGATCATTTATACTCACTCATGCCTAGAAAAGCCTTATTACTCGGTTTAAATGCCTTTATAATCCCATTATCAAATTTATTTTGAATTTTTTTTACATTTTTTGATTAAAACAGATTGTAATTGATTGTTTGCCTCGGGAAACTTGGAGCTAAAGCCATCCATTGTCAAGAAAAGATAATTTATAGTCACTCATGCCTAGAAAAGCCTTATTACTCGGTTCAAATTCCTTTATAATCCCATTATTGAATTTATTTTGAATTGTTTTTACATTTTTTGATTAAAACATGTTGTAATTGATTGTTTGCCTCGGGAAACATGGAGCGAAAGCCATCCATTGTCAAGAAAAGATCATTTATAGTCACTCATGCCTAGAAAAGCCTTATTACTCGGTTTAAATGCCTTTATAATCCCATTATCAAATTTATTTTGAATTTTTTTTACATTTTTTGATTAAAACAGATTGTAATTGATTGTTTGCCTCGGGAAATATGGAGCGAAAGCCATTCATTGTCAAGAAAAGATCATTTATAGTCACTCATGCCTAGAAAAGCCTTATTACTCGGTTTAAATGCCTTTATAATCCCATTATTGAATTTATTTTGAATTGTTTTTACATTTTTTGATTAAAACAGATTGTAATTGATTGTTTGCCTCGGGAAACATGGAGCGAAAACCATCCATTGTCAAGAAAAGATCATTTATAGTCACTCATGCCTAGAAAAGCCTTATTACTCGGTTTAAATGCCTTTATAATCCCATTATCAAATTTATTTTGAATTTTTTTTACATTTTTTGATTAAAACATATTGTAATTGATTGTTTGCCTCGGGAAATATGGAGCGAAAGCCATTCATTGTCAAGAAAAGATCATTTATAGTCACTCATGCCTAGAAAAGCCTTATTACTCGGTTTAAATGCCTTTATAATCCCATTATTGAATTTATTTTGAATTGTTTTTACATTTTTTGATTAAAACAGATTGTAATTGATTGTTTGCCTCGGGAAACATGGAGCGAAAACCATCCATTGTCAAGAAAAGATCATTTATAGCCATTTATGCCTAGAAAAGCCTTATTACTCGGTTTAAATGCCTTTATAATCCCATTATTGAATTTATTTTGAATTCTTTTTACATTTTTTGATTAAAACAGATTCTAATTGATTGTTTGCCTTGGGAAACTTGAAGCGAAAGCCCTCCATTGTCTAGAAAAGATCATTTATAGTCACTCATGCTGAGAAAAGCCTTATTACTCGGTTTAAATGCTTTTATAAACCCATTATTGAATTTATTTTGAATTGTTTTTACATTTTTTGATTAAAACAGATTGTAATTGATTGTTTGCCTCGGGAAACTTGAAGCGAAAGCCCTCCATTGTCAAGAAAATATCATTTATAGTCACTCATGCCTAGAAAAGCCTTATTACTCGATTTAAATGCCTTTATAATCCCAATATTGAATTTATTTTGAATTGTTTTTACATTTTTTGATTAAAACAGATTGTAATTGATTGTTTGCCTCGGGAAACATGGAGCGAAAGCCATCCATTGTCAAGAAAAGATCATTTATAGTCACTCATGCCTAGAAAAGCCTTATTACTCGGTTTAAATGCTTTTATAAACCCATTATTGAATTTATTTTGAATTGTTTTTACATTTTTTGATTAAAACATATTGTAATTGATTGTTTGCCTCGGGAAACATGGAGCGAAAGCCATCCATTGTCAAGAAACGATCATTTATAGTCACTCATGCCTAGAAAAGCCTTATTACTCGGTTTAAATGCCTTTATAATTCCATTATTGAATTTATTTTGAATTTTTTTTACATTTTTTGATTAAAACAGATTGTAATTGTTTGTTTGCCTCGGGAAACATGGAGCAAAACCCATCCATTGTCAAGAATAGATCATTTATAGTCACTTATGCCTAAAAAAGCCTTATTACTCGGTTTAAATGCCTTTATAATCCCATTTCTGAATTTATTTTGATTTTTTTTTACATTTTTTGATTAAAACATATTGTAATTGATTGTTTGCCTCGGGAAATATGGAGCGAAAGCCATCCATTGTCAAGAAAAGATCATTTATAGTCACTCATGCCTAGAAAAGCCTTATTACTCGGTTTAAATGCCTTTATAATCCCATTATCAAATTTATTTTGAATTTTTTTTACATTTTTTGATTAAAACAGATTGTAATTGATTGTTTGCCTCGGGAAACATGGAGCGAAAGCCATCCATTGTCAAGAAAAGATCATTTATAGTCACTCATGCCTAGAAAAGCCTTATTACTCGGTTTAAATGCCTTTATAATTCCATTATTGAATTTATTTTGAATTTTTTTTACATTTTTTGATTAAAACAGATTGTAATTGTTTGTTTGCCTCGGGAAACATGGAGCAAAACCCATCCATTGTCAAGAATAGATCATTTATAGTCACTTATGCCTAAAAAAGCCTTATTACTCGGTTTAAATGCCTTTATAATCCCATTATCAAATTTATTTTGAATTTTTTTTACATTTTTTGATTAAAACAGATTGTAATTGATTGTTTGCCTCGGGAAACTTGGAGCTAAAGCCATCCATTGTCAAGAAAAGATAATTTATAGTCACTCATGCCTAGAAAAGCCTTATTACTCGGTTCAAATTCCTTTATAATCCCATTATTGAATTTATTTTGAATTGTTTTTACATTTTTTGATTAAAACATGTTGTAATTGATTGTTTGCCTCGGGAAACATGGAGCGAAAGCCATCCATTGTCAAGAAAAGATCATTTATAGTCACTCATGCCTAGAAAAGCCTTATTACTTAGTTTAAATGCCTTTATAATCCCATTATTGAATTTATTTTGAATTCTTTTTACATTTTTTGATTAAAACAGATTCTAATTGATTGTTTGCCTTGGGAAACTTGAAGCGAAAGCCCTCCATTGTCTAGAAAAGATCATTTATAGTCACTCATGCTGAGAAAAGCCTTATTACTCGGTTTAAATGCTTTTATAAACCCATTATTGAATTTATTTTGAATTGTTTTTACATTTTTTGATTAAAACAGATTGTAATTGATTGTTTGCCTCGGGAAACTTGAAGCGAAAGCCCTCCATTGTCAAGAAAATATCATTTATAGTCACTCATGCCTAGAAAAGCCTTATTACTCGATTTAAATGCCTTTATAATCCCAATATTGAATTTATTTTGAATTGTTTTTACATTTTTTGATTAAAACAGATTGTAATTGATTGTTTGCCTCGGGAAACATGGAGCGAAAGCCATCCATTGTCAAGAAAAGATCATTTATAGTCACTCATGCCTAGAAAAGCCTTATTACTCGGTTTAAATGCTTTTATAAACCCATTATTGAATTTATTTTGAATTGTTTTTACATTTTTTGATTAAAACATATTGTAATTGATTGTTTGCCTCGGGAAACATGGAGCGAAAGCCATCCATTGTCAAGAAACGATCATTTATAGTCACTCATGCCTAGAAAAGCCTTATTACTCGGTTTAAATGCCTTTATAATTCCATTATTGAATTTATTTTGAATTTTTTTTACATTTTTTGATTAAAACAGATTGTAATTGTTTGTTTGCCTCGGGAAACATGGAGCAAAACCCATCCATTGTCAAGAATAGATCATTTATAGTCACTTATGCCTAAAAAAGCCTTATTACTCGGTTTAAATGCCTTTATAATCCCATTTCTGAATTTATTTTGATTTTTTTTTACATTTTTTGATTAAAACATATTGTAATTGATTGTTTGCCTCGGGAAATATGGAGCGAAAGCCATCCATTGTCAAGAAAAGATCATTTATAGTCACTCATGCCTAGAAAAGCCTTATTACTCGGTTTAAATGCCTTTATAATCCCATTATCAAATTTATTTTGAATTTTTTTTACATTTTTTGATTAAAACAGATTGTAATTGATTGTTTGCCTCGGGAAACATGGAGCGAAAGCCATCCATTGTCAAGAAAAGATCATTTATAGTCACTCATGCCTAGAAAAGCCTTATTACTCGGTTTAAATGCCTTTATAATCCCATTATTGAATTTATTTTGAATTGTTTTTACATTTTTTGATTAAAACATTCTGTAATTGATTGTTTCCCTCGAGAAACATGTAGCGAAAGCCATCCATTGTCAAGAAAAGATCATTTAAAGTCACTCATGCCTAGAAAAGCCTTATTACTTAGTTGAAATGCCTTTATAATTCCATTATTGAATTTATTTTGAATTGTTTTTACATTTTTTGGTTAAAACATATTGTAATTGATTGTTTGCCTCGGGAAATATGGAGCGAAAGCCATCCATTGTCAAGAAAAGATCATTTATAGTCACTCATGCCTAGAAAAGCCTTATTACTCGGTTTAAATGCCTTTATAATCCCATTATCAAATTTATTTTGAATTTTTTTTACATTTTTTGATTAAAACAGATTGTAATTGACTGTTTGCCTCGGGAAACTTGGAGCTAAAGCCATCCATTGTCAAGAAAAGATCATTTATAGTCACTCATTCCTAGAAAAGCCTTATTACTCGGTTCAAATTCCTTTATAATCCCATTATTGAATTTATTTTGAATTGTTTTTACATTTTTTGATGAAAACAGATTGTAATTGATTGTTTGCGTCAGGAAACATGGAGCGAAAGCCATCCATTGTCAAGAAAAGATCATTTATAGTCACTCATGCCTAGAAAAGCCTTATTACTTAGTTTAAATGCCTTTATAATCCCATTATTGAATTTATTTTGAATTGTTTTTACATTTTTTGATTAAAACATATTGTAATTGATTGTTTGCCTCGGGAAATATGGAGCGAAAGCCATCCATTGTCAAGAAAAGATCATTTATAGTCACTCATGCCTAGAAAAGCCTTATTACTCGGTTTAAATGCCTTTATAATCCAATTATTGAATTTATTTTGAATTGTTTTTACATTTTTTTATTAAAACAGATTCTAATTGATTGTTTGCCTCGGGAAACGTGGAGTGAAAGCCATCCATTGTCAAGAAAAGATCATTTATAGTCACTCATGCCTAGAAAAGCCTTATTACTCGGTTTAAATGCCTTTATAATCCCATTATCAAATTTATTTTGAATTTTTTTTACATTTTTTGATTAAAACAGATTGTAATTGATTGTTTGCCTCGGGAAACATGGAGCGAAAGCCATCCATTGTTAAGAAAAGATCCTTTATAGTCACTCATGCCTAGAAATGCCTTATTACTCGGTTTAAATGCCTTTATAATTCCATTATTGAATTTATTTTGAATTTTTTTTACATTTTTTGATTAAAACAGATTGTAATTGTTTGTTTGCCTCGGGAAACATGGAGCAAAACCCATCCATTGTCAAGAATAGATCATTTATAGTCACTTATGCCTAGAAAAGCCTTATTACTCGGTTTAAATGCTTTTATAATCCCATTATTGAATTTATTTTGAATTGTTTTTTTATTTTTTGATTAAAACATATTGTAATTGATTGTTTGCCTCGGGAAACATGGAGCGAAAGCCATCCATTGTCAAGAAAAGATCATTTATAGTCACTCATGCCTAGAAAAGCCTTATTACTCGGTTTAAATGCCTTTATAATCCCATTATTGAATTTATTTTGAATTGTTTTTACATTTTTTGATTAAAACATATTGCAATTGATTGTTTCCCTCGGGAAACATGTAGCGAAAGCCATCCATTGTCAAGAAAAGATCATTTATAGTCACTCATGCCTAGAAAAGCCTTATTACTTAGTTTAAATGCCTTTATAATTCCATTATTGAATTTATTTTGAATTGTTTTTTCATTTTTTGGTTAAAACATTTTGTAATTGATTGTTTGCCTCGGGAAATATGGAGCGAAAGCCATCCATTGTCAAGAAAAGATCATTTATAGTCACTCATGCCTAGAAAAGCCTTATTACTCGGTTTAAATGCCTTTATAATCCCATTATTGAAGTTATTTTGAATTGTTTTTATATTTTTTGATTACAACAGATTGTAATTGATTGTTTCCCTTGGGAAACATGGAGCGAAAGCCATCCATCGTCAAGAAAAGTTCATTTATAGTCACTCATGCCTAGAAAAGCCTTAATACTCGCTTTAAATGCTTTTATAATCCCATAATTGAATTTAATTTGAATCTTTTTACATTTTTTGATTAAAACAGATTTTAATTGATTGTTTGCCTCGGGAAACGTGGAGTGAAAGCCAACCATTGTCAAGAAAAGATCATTTATAGTCACTCATGCCTAGAAAAGCCTTATTACTCGGTTTAAATGCCTTTATAATCCCATTATCAAATTTATTTTGAATTTTTTTAACATTTTTTGATTAAAACAGATTGTAATTGATTGGTTGCCTCGGGAAACTTGGAGCTAAAGCCATCCATTGTCAAGAAAAGATCATTTATAGTAACTCATGCCTAGAAAAGCCTTATTACTCGGTTCAAATTCCTTTATAATCCCATTATTGAATTTATTTTGAATTGTTTTTACATTTTTTGATGAAAACAGATTGTAATTGATTGTTTGCGTCAGGAAACATGGAGCGAAAGCCATCCATTGTCAAGAAAAGATCATTTATAGTCACTCATGCCTAGAAAAGCCTTATTACTTAGTTTAAATGCCTTTATAATCCCATTATTGAATTTATTTTGAATTGTTTTTACATTTTTTGATTAAAACATATTGTAATTGATTGTTTGCCTCGGGAAATATGGAGCGAAAGCCATCCATTGTCAAGAAAAGATCATTTATAGTCACTCATGCCTAGAAAAGCCTTATTACTCGGTTTAAATGCCTTTATAATCCAATTATTGAATTTATTTTGAATTGTTTTTACATTTTTTTATTAAAACATATTCTAATTGATTGTTTGCCTCGGGAAACGTGGAGTGAAAGCCATCCATTGTCAAGAAAAGATCATTTATAGTCACTCATGCCTAGAAAAGCCTTATTACTCGGTTTAAATGCCTTTATAATCCCATTATCAAATTTATTTTGAATTTTTTTTACATTTTTTGATTAAAACAGATTGTAATTGATTGTTTGCCTCGGGAAACATGGAGCGAAAGCCATCCATTGTTAAGAAAAGATCCTTTATAGTCACTCATGCCTAGAAATGCCTTATTACTCGGTTTAAATGCTTTTATAATCCCATTATTGAATTTATTTTGAATTGTTTTTACATTTTTTGATTAAAACAGATTGTAATTGATTGTTTGCGTCAGGAAACATGGAGCGAAAGCCATCCATTGTCAAGAAAAGATCATTTATAGTCACTCATGCCTAGAAAAGCCTTATTACTTAGTTTAAATGCCTTTATAATCCCATTATTGAATTAATTTTGAATTGTTTTTACATTTTTTGATTAAAACATATTGTAATTGATTGTTTGCCTCGGGAAATATGGATCGAAAGCCATCCATTGTCAAGAAAAGATCATTTATAGTCACTCATGCCTAGAAAAGCCTTATTACTCGGTTCAAATTCCTTTATAATCCCATTATTGAATTTATTTTGAATTGTTTTTACATTTTTTGATGAAAACAGATTCTAATTGATTGTTTGCCTCGGGAAACGTGGAGCGAAAGCCATCCATTGTTAAGAAAAGATCCTTTATAGTCACTCATGCCTAGAAATGCCTTATTACTCGGTTTAAATGCTTTTATAATCCCATTATTGAATTTATTTTGAATTGTTTTTACATTTTTTGATTAAAACAGATTGTAATTGATTGTTTGCGTCAGGAAACATGGAGCGAAAGCCATCCATTGTCAAGAAAAGATCATTTATAGTCACTCATGCCTAGAAAAGCCTTATTACTTAGTTTAAATGCCTTTATAATCCCATTATTGAATTAATTTTGAATTGTTTTTACATTTTTTGATTAAAACATATTGTAATTGATTGTTTGCCTCGGGAAATATGGAGCGAAAGCCATCCATTGTCAAGAAAAGATCATTTATAGTCACTTATGCCTAGAAAAGCCTTATTACTCGGTTTAAATGCCTTTATAATCCCATTATTGAATTTATTTTGAATTGTTTTTACATTTTTTTATTAAAACAGATTCTAATTGATCGTTTGCCTCGGGAAACGTGGAGTGAAAGCCATCCATTGTCAAGAAAAGATCATTTATAGTCACTCATGCCTAGAAAAGCCTTATTACTCGGTTTAAATGCCTTTATAATCCCATTATCAAATTTATTTTGAATTTTTTTTACATTTTTTGATTAAAACAGATTGTAATTGATTGTTTGCCTCGGGAAACATGGAGCGAAAGCCATCCATTGTCAAGAAAAGATCATTTATAGTCACTCATGCCTAGAAAAGCCTTATTACTCGGTTTAAATGCCTTTATAATCCCATTATTGAATTTATTTTAAATTGTTTTTACATTTTTTTATTAAAACAGATTCTAATTGATTGTTTGCCTCGGGAAACGTGGAGCGAAAACCATCCATTGTCAAGAAAAGATCATTTATACTCACTCATGCCTAGAAAAGCCTTATTACTCGGTTCAAATTCCTTTATAATCCCATTATTGAATTTATTTTGAATTGTTTTTACATTTTTTGATGAAAACAGATTCTAATTGATTGTTTGCCTCGGGAAACGTGGAGCGAAAGCCATCCATTGTTAAGAAAAGATCCTTTATAGTCACTCATGCCTAGAAATGCCTTATTACTCGGTTTAAATGCTTTTATAATCCCATTATTGAATTTATTTTGAATTGTTTTTACATTTTTTGATTAAAACAGATTGTAATTGATTGTTTGCGTCAGGAAACATGGAGCGAAAGCCATCCATTGTCAAGAAAAGATCATTTATAGTCACTCATGCCTAGAAAAGCCTTATTACTTAGTTTAAATGCCTTTATAATCCCATTATTGAATTAATTTTGAATTGTTTTTACATTTTTTGATTAAAACATATTGTAATTGATTGTTTGCCTCGGGAAATATGGAGCGAAAGCCATCCATTGTCAAGAAAAGATCATTTATAGTCACTTATGCCTAGAAAAGCCTTATTACTCGGTTTAAATGCCTTTATAATCCCATTATTGAATTTATTTTGAATTGTTTTTACATTTTTTTATTAAAACAGATTCTAATTGATCGTTTGCCTCGGGAAACGTGGAGTGAAAGCCATCCATTGTCAAGAAAAGATCATTTATAGTCACTCATGCCTAGAAAAGCCTTATTACTCGGTTTAAATGCCTTTATAATCCCATTATCAAATTTATTTTGAATTTTTTTTACATTTTTTGATTAAAACAGATTGTAATTGATTGTTTGCCTCGGGAAACATGGAGCGAAAGCCATCCATTGTCAAGAAAAGATCATTTATAGTCACTCATGCCTAGAAAAGCCTTATTACTCGGTTTAAATGCCTTTATAATCCCATTATTGAATTTATTTTAAATTGTTTTTACATTTTTTTATTAAAACAGATTCTAATTGATTGTTTGCCTCGGGAAACGTGGAGCGAAAACCATCCATTGTCAAGAAAAGATCATTTATACTCACTCATGCCTAGAAAAGCCTTATTACTCGGTTTAAATGCCTTTATAATCCCATTATCAAATTTATTTTGAATTTTTTTTACATTTTTTGATTAAAACAGATTGTAATTGATTGTTTACCTCGGGAAACATGGAGCGAAAGCCATCCATTGTCAAGAAAAGATCATTTATAGTCACTCATGCCTAGAAAAGCCTTATTACTCGGTTTAAATGCCTTTATAATCCCATTATTGAATTTATTTTAAATTGTTTTTACATTTTTTTATTAAAACAGATTCTAATTGATTGTTTGCCTCGGGAAACGTGGAGCGAAAACCATCCATTGTCAAGAAAAGATCATTTATACTCACTCATGCCTAGAAAAGCCTTATTACTCGGTTTAAATGCCTTTATAATCCCATTATCAAATTTATTTTGAATTTTTTTTACATTTTTTGATTAAAACAGATTGTAATTGATTGTTTGCCTCGGGAAACATGGAGCGAAAACCATCCATTGTCAAGAAAAGATCATTTATACTCACTCATGCCTAGAAAAGCCTTATTACTCGTTTTAAATGCCTTTATAATCCCATTATCAAATTTATTTTGAATATTTTTTACATTTTTTGATTAAAACAGATTGTAATTGATTGTTTGCCTCGGGAAGCATGGAGCGAAAGCCATCCATTGTCAAGAAAAGATCATTTATAGTCACTCATGCCTAGAAAAGCCTTATTACTTGGTTTAAATGCCTTTATAATCCCATTATTGAATTTATTTTGAATTGTTTTTACATTTTTTGATTAAAACAGATTGTAATTGATTGTTTGCCTCGGGAAACATGGAGCGAAAACCATCCATTGTCAAGAAAAGATCATTTATACTCACTCATGCCTAGAAAAGCCTTATTACTCGGTTTAAATGCCTTTATAATCCCATTATTGAATTTATTTTGAATTGTTTTAAAATTTTTTGATTAAAACATATTGTAATTGTTTGTTTGCCTCGGGAAACATGGAGCAAAACCCATCCATTGTCAAGAATAGATCATTTATAGTCACTTATGCCTAAAAAAGCCTTATTACTCGGTTTCAATGCCTTTATAATCCCATTTCTGAATTTATTTTGAATTTTTTTTACATTTTTTGATTAAAACATATTGTAATTGATTGTTTGCCTCGGGAAATATGGAGCGAAAGCCATCCATTGTCAAGAAAAGATCATTTATAGTCACTCATGCCTAGAAAAGCCTTATTACTTGGTTTAAATGCCTTTATAATCCCATTATTGAATTTATTTTGAATTGTTTTTACATTTTTTGATTAAAACAGATTGTAATTGATTGTTTGCCTCGGGAAACATGGAGCGAAAACCATCCATTGTCAAGAAAAGATCATTTATAGTCACTCATGCCTAGAAAAGCCTTATTACTCGGTTTAAATGCCTTTATAATCCCATTATCAAATTTATTTTGAATTTTTTTTACATTTTTTGATTAAAACAGATTGTAATTGATTGTTTGCCTCGGGAAACATGGAGCGAAAGCCATCCATTGTCAAGAAAAGATCATTTATAGTCACTCATGCCTAGAAAAGCCTTATTACTTAGTTTAAATGCCTTTATAATCCCATTATTGAATTTATTTTGAATTTTTTTTACATTTTTTGATTAAAACAGATTGTAATTGTTTGTTTGCCTCGGGAAACATGGAGCAAAACCCATCCATTGTCAAGAATAGATCATTTATAGTCACTTATGCCTAAAAAAGCCTTATTACTCGGTTTCAATGCCTTTATAATCCCATTTCTGAATTTATTTTGAATTTTTTTTACATTTTTTGATTAAAACAGATTGTAATTGATTGTTTGCCTCGGGAAACATGGAGCGAAAGCCATCCATTTTTAAGAAAAGATACTTTATAGTCACTCATGCCTAGAAATGCCTTATTACTCGGTTTAAATGCTTTTATAATCCCATTATTGAATTTATTTTGAATTGTTTTTACATTTTTTGATTAAAACAGATTGTAATTGATTGTTTGCGTCAGGAAACATGGAGCGAAAGCCATCCATTGTCAAGAAAAGATCATTTATAGTCACTCATGCCTAGAAAAGCCTTATTACTTAGTTTAAATGCCTTTATAATCCCATTATTGAATTAATTTTGAATTGTTTTTACATTTTTTGATTAAAACATATTGTAATTGATTGTTTGCCTCGGGAAATATGGAGCGAAAGCCATCCATTGTCAAGAAAAGATCATTTATAGTCACTCATGCCTAGAAAAGCCTTATTACTCGGTTTAAATGCCTTTATAATCCCATTATTGAATTTATTTTGAATTGTTTTTACATTTTTTTATTAAAACAGATTCTAATTGATCGTTTGCCTCGGGAAACGTGGAGTGAAAGCCATCCATTGTCAAGAAAAGATCATTTATAGTCACTCATGCCTAGAAAAGCCTTATTACTCGGTTTAAATGCCTTTATAATCCCATTATCAAATTTATTTTGAATTTTTTTTACATTTTTTGATTAAAACAGATTGTAATTGATTGTTTGCCTCGGGAAACATGGAGCGAAAGCCATCCATTGTCAAGAAAAGATCATTTATAGTCACTCATGCCTAGAAAAGCCTTATTACTCGGTTTAAATGCCTTTATAATCCCATTATTGAATTTATTTTGAATTGTTTTTACATTTTTTTATTAAAACAGATTCTAATTGATCGTTTGCCTCGGGAAACGTGGAGTGAAAGCCATCCATTGTCAAGAAAAGATCATTTATAGTCACTCATGCCTAGAAAAGCCTTATTACTCGGTTTAAATGCCTTTATAATCCCATTATCAAATTTATTTTGAATTTTTTTTACATTTTTTGATTAAAACAGATTGTAATTGATTGTTTGCCTCGGGAAACATGGAGCGAAAGCCATCCATTGTCAAGAAAAGATCATTTATAGTCACTCATGCCTAGAAAAGCCTTATTACTCGGTTTAAATGCCTTTATAATCCCATTATTGAATTTATTTTAAATTGTTTTTACATTTTTTTATTAAAACAGATTCTAATTGATTGTTTGCCTCGGGAAACGTGGAGCGAAAACCATCCATTGTCAAGAAAAGATCATTTATACTCACTCATGCCTAGAAAAGCCTTATTACTCGGTTTAAATGCCTTTATAATCCCATTATCAAATTTATTTTGAATTTTTTTTACATTTTTTGATTAAAACAGATTGTAATTGATTGTTTGCCTCGGGAAACATGGAGCGAAAGCCATCCATTGTCAAGAAAAGATCATTTATAGTCACTCATGCCTAGAAAAGCCTTATTACTCGGTTTAAATGCCTTTATAATCCCATTATTGAATTTATTTTAAATTGTTTTTACATTTTTTTATTAAAACAGATTCTAATTGATTGTTTGCCTCGGGAAACGTGGAGCGAAAACCATCCATTGTCAAGAAAAGATCATTTATACTCACTCATGCCTAGAAAAGCCTTATTACTCGGTTTAAATGCCTTTATAATCCCATTATCAAATTTATTTTGAATTTTTTTTACATTTTTTGATTAAAACAGATTGTAATTGATTGTTTGCCTCGGGAAATATGGAGCGAAAGCCATCCATTGTCAAGAAAAGATCATTTATAGTCACTCATGCCTAGAAAAGCCTTATTACTCGGTTTAAATGCCTTTATAATCCCATTATTGAATTTATTTTGAATTGTTTTTACATTTTTTTATTAAAACAGATTCTAATTGATCATTTGCCTCGGGAAACGTGGAGTGAAAGCCATCCATTGTCAAGAAAAGATCATTTATAGTCACTCATGCCTAGAAAAGCTTTATTACTCGGTTTAAATGCCTTTATAATCCCATTATCAAATTTATTTTGAATTTTTTTTACATTTTTTGATTAAAACAGATTGTAATTGATTGTTTGCCTCGGGAAACATGGAGCGAAAGCCATCCATTGTCAAGAAAAGATCATTTATAGTCACTCATGCCTAGAAAAGCCTTATTACTCGGTTTAAATGCCTTTATAATCCCATTATTGAATTTATTTTAAATTGTTTTTACATTTTTTTATTAAAACAGATTCTAATTGATTGTTTGCCTCGGGAAACGTGGAGCGAAAACCATCCATTGTCAAGAAAAGATCATTTATACTCACTCATGCCTAGAAAAGCCTTATTACTCGGTTTAAATGCCTTTATAATCCCATTATCAAATTTATTTTGAATTTTTTTTACATTTTTTGATTAAAACAGATTGTAATTGATTGTTTGCCTCGGGAAGCATGGAGCGAAAACCATCCATTGTCAAGAAAAGATCATTTATAGTCACTCATGCCTAGAAAAGCCTTATTACTCGGTTTAAATGCCTTTATAATCCCATTATCAAATTTATTTTGAATTTTTTTTACATTTTTTGATTAAAACAGATTGTAATTGATTGTTTGCCTCGGGAAGCATGGAGCGAAAGCCATCCATTGTCAAGAAAAGATCATTTATAGTCACTCATGCCTAGAAAAGCCTTATTACTTGGTTTAAATGCCTTTATAATCCCATTATTGAATTTATTTTGAATTGTTTTTACATTTTTTGATTAAAACATATTGTAATTGATTGTTTGCCTCGGGAAATATGGATCGAAAGCCATCCATTGTCAAGAAAAGATCATTTATAGTCACTCATGCCTAGAAAAGCCTTATTACTCGGTTTAAATGCCTTTATAATCCCATTATCAAATTTATTTTGAATTTTTTTTACATTTTTTGATTAAAACAGATTGTAATTGATTGTTTGCCTCGGGAAACATGGAGCGAAAGCCATCCATTGTCAAGAAAAGATCATTTATAGTCACTCATGCCTAGAAAAGCCTTATTACTCGGTTTAAATGCCTTTATAATCCCATTATTGAATTTATTTTGAATTGTTTTTACATTTTTTGATTAAAACATTCTGTAATTGATTGTTTCCCGCGAGAAACATGTAGCGAAAGCCATCCATTGTCAAGAAAAGATCATTTAAAGTCACTCATGCCTAGAAAAGCCTTATTACTTAGTTGAAATGCCTTTATAATTCCATTATTGAATTTATTTTGAATTGTTTTTACATTTTTTGGTTAAAACATATTGTAATTGATTGTTTGCCTCGGGAAATATGGAGCGAAAGCCATCCATTGTCAAGAAAAGATCATTTATAGTCACTCATGCCTAGAAAAGCCTTATTACTCGGTTTAAATGCCTTTATAATCCCATTATCAAATTTATTTTGAATTTTTTTTACATTTTTTGATTAAAACAGATTGTAATTGACTGTTTGCCTCGGGAAACTTGGAGCTAAAGCCATCCATTGTCAAGAAAAGATCATTTATAGTCACTCATTCCTAGAAAAGCCTTATTACTCGGTTCAAATTCCTTTATAATCCCATTATTGAATTTATTTTGAATTGTTTTTACATTTTTTGATGAAAACAGATTGTAATTGATTGTTTGCGTCAGGAAACATGGAGCGAAAGCCATCCATTGTCAAGAAAAGATCATTTATAGTCACTCATGCCTAGAAAAGCCTTATTACTTAGTTTAAATGCCTTTATAATCCCATTATTGAATTTATTTTGAATTGTTTTTACATTTTTTGATTAAAACATATTGTAATTGATTGTTTGCCTCGGGAAATATGGAGCGAAAGCCATCCATTGTCAAGAAAAGATCATTTATAGTCACTCATGCCTAGAAAAGCCTTATTACTCGGTTTAAATGCCTTTATAATCCAATTATTGAATTTATTTTGAATTGTTTTTACATTTTTTTATTAAAACAGATTCTAATTGATTGTTTGCCTCGGGAAACGTGGAGTGAAAGCCATCCATTGTCAAGAAAAGATCATTTATAGTCACTCATGCCTAGAAAAGCCTTATTACTCGGTTTAAATGCCTTTATAATCCCATTATCAAATTTATTTTGAATTTTTTTTACATTTTTTGATTAAAACAGATTGTAATTGATTGTTTGCCTCGGGAAACATGGAGCGAAAGCCATCCATTGTTAAGAAAAGATCCTTTATAGTCACTCATGCCTAGAAATGCCTTATTACTCGGTTTAAATGCCTTTATAATTCCATTATTGAATTTATTTTGAATTTTTTTTACATTTTTTGATTAAAACAGATTGTAATTGATTGTTTGCCTCGGGAAGCATGGAGCGAAAGCCATCCATTGTCAAGAAAAGATCATTTATAGTCACTCATGCCTAGAAAAGCCTTATTACTTGGTTTAAATGCCTTTATAATCCCATTATTGAATTTATTTTGAATTGTTTTTACATTTTTTGATTAAAACATATTGTAATTGATTGTTTGCCTCGGGAAATATGGATCGAAAGCCATCCATTGTCAAGAAAAGATCATTTATAGTCACTCATGCCTAGAAAAGCCTTATTACTCGGTTTAAATGCCTTTATAATCCCATTATCAAATTTATTTTGAATTTTTTTTACATTTTTTGATTAAAACAGATTGTAATTGATTGTTTGCCTCGGGAAACATGGAGCGAAAGCCATCCATTGTCAAGAAAAGATCATTTATAGTCACTCATGCCTAGAAAAGCCTTATTACTCGGTTTAAATGCCTTTATAATCCCATTATTGAATTTATTTTGAATTGTTTTTACATTTTTTGATTAAAACATTCTGTAATTGATTGTTTCCCGCGAGAAACATGTAGCGAAAGCCATCCATTGTCAAGAAAAGATCATTTAAAGTCACTCATGCCTAGAAAAGCCTTATTACTTAGTTGAAATGCCTTTATAATTCCATTATTGAATTTATTTTGAATTGTTTTTACATTTTTTGGTTAAAACATATTGTAATTGATTGTTTGCCTCGGGAAATATGGAGCGAAAGCCATCCATTGTCAAGAAAAGATCATTTATAGTCACTCATGCCTAGAAAAGCCTTATTACTCGGTTTAAATGCCTTTATAATCCCATTATCAAATTTATTTTGAATTTTTTTTACATTTTTTGATTAAAACAGATTGTAATTGACTGTTTGCCTCGGGAAACTTGGAGCTAAAGCCATCCATTGTCAAGAAAAGATCATTTATAGTCACTCATTCCTAGAAAAGCCTTATTACTCGGTTCAAATTCCTTTATAATCCCATTATTGAATTTATTTTGAATTGTTTTTACATTTTTTGATGAAAACAGATTGTAATTGATTGTTTGCGTCAGGAAACATGGAGCGAAAGCCATCCATTGTCAAGAAAAGATCATTTATAGTCACTCATGCCTAGAAAAGCCTTATTACTTAGTTTAAATGCCTTTATAATCCCATTATTGAATTTATTTTGAATTGTTTTTACATTTTTTGATTAAAACATATTGTAATTGATTGTTTGCCTCGGGAAATATGGAGCGAAAGCCATCCATTGTCAAGAAAAGATCATTTATAGTCACTCATGCCTAGAAAAGCCTTATTACTCGGTTTAAATGCCTTTATAATCCAATTATTGAATTTATTTTGAATTGTTTTTACATTTTTTTATTAAAACAGATTCTAATTGATTGTTTGCCTCGGGAAACGTGGAGTGAAAGCCATCCATTGTCAAGAAAAGATCATTTATAGTCACTCATGCCTAGAAAAGCCTTATTACTCGGTTTAAATGCCTTTATAATCCCATTATCAAATTTATTTTGAATTTTTTTTACATTTTTTGATTAAAACAGATTGTAATTGATTGTTTGCCTCGGGAAACATGGAGCGAAAGCCATCCATTGTTAAGAAAAGATCCTTTATAGTCACTCATGCCTAGAAATGCCTTATTACTCGGTTTAAATGCCTTTATAATTCCATTATTGAATTTATTTTGAATTTTTTTTACATTTTTTGATTAAAACAGATTGTAATTGTTTGTTTGCCTCGGGAAACATGGAGCAAAACCCATCCATTGTCAAGAATAGATCATTTATAGTCACTTATGCCTAGAAAAGCCTTATTACTCGGTTTAAATGCTTTTATAATCCCATTATTGAATTTATTTTGAATTGTTTTTTTATTTTTTGATTAAAACATATTGTAATTGATTGTTTGCCTCGGGAAACATGGAGCGAAAGCCATCCATTGTCAAGAAAAGATCATTTATAGTCACTCATGCCTAGAAAAGCCTTATTACTCGGTTTAAATGCCTTTATAATCCCATTATTGAATTTATTTTGAATTGTTTTTACATTTTTTGATTAAAACATATTGCAATTGATTGTTTCCCTCGGGAAACATGTAGCGAAAGCCATCCATTGTCAAGAAAAGATCATTTATAGTCACTCATGCCTAGAAAAGCCTTATTACTTAGTTTAAATGCCTTTATAATTCCATTATTGAATTTATTTTGAATTGTTTTTTCATTTTTTGGTTAAAACATTTTGTAATTGATTGTTTGCCTCGGGAAATATGGAGCGAAAGCCATCCATTGTCAAGAAAAGATCATTTATAGTCACTCATGCCTAGAAAAGCCTTATTACTCGGTTTAAATGCCTTTATAATCCCATTATTGAAGTTATTTTGAATTGTTTTTATATTTTTTGATTACAACAGATTGTAATTGATTGTTTCCCTTGGGAAACATGGAGCGAAAGCCATCCATCGTCAAGAAAAGTTCATTTATAGTCACTCATGCCTAGAAAAGCCTTAATACTCGCTTTAAATGCTTTTATAATCCCATAATTGAATTTAATTTGAATCTTTTTACATTTTTTGATTAAAACAGATTTTAATTGATTGTTTGCCTCGGGAAACGTGGAGTGAAAGCCAACCATTGTCAAGAAAAGATCATTTATAGTCACTCATGCCTAGAAAAGCCTTATTACTCGGTTTAAATGCCTTTATAATCCCATTATCAAATTTATTTTGAATTTTTTTAACATTTTTTGATTAAAACAGATTGTAATTGATTGGTTGCCTCGGGAAACTTGGAGCTAAAGCCATCCATTGTCAAGAAAAGATCATTTATAGTAACTCATGCCTAGAAAAGCCTTATTACTCGGTTCAAATTCCTTTATAATCCCATTATTGAATTTATTTTGAATTGTTTTTACATTTTTTGATGAAAACAGATTGTAATTGATTGTTTGCGTCAGGAAACATGGAGCGAAAGCCATCCATTGTCAAGAAAAGATCATTTATAGTCACTCATGCCTAGAAAAGCCTTATTACTTAGTTTAAATGCCTTTATAATCCCATTATTGAATTTATTTTGAATTGTTTTTACATTTTTTGATTAAAACATATTGTAATTGATTGTTTGCCTCGGGAAATATGGAGCGAAAGCCATCCATTGTCAAGAAAAGATCATTTATAGTCACTCATGCCTAGAAAAGCCTTATTACTCGGTTTAAATGCCTTTATAATCCAATTATTGAATTTATTTTGAATTGTTTTTACATTTTTTTATTAAAACATATTCTAATTGATTGTTTGCCTCGGGAAACGTGGAGTGAAAGCCATCCATTGTCAAGAAAAGATCATTTATAGTCACTCATGCCTAGAAAAGCCTTATTACTCGGTTTAAATGCCTTTATAATCCCATTATCAAATTTATTTTGAATTTTTTTTACATTTTTTGATTAAAACAGATTGTAATTGATTGTTTGCCTCGGGAAACATGGAGCGAAAGCCATCCATTGTTAAGAAAAGATCCTTTATAGTCACTCATGCCTAGAAATGCCTTATTACTCGGTTTAAATGCTTTTATAATCCCATTATTGAATTTATTTTGAATTGTTTTTACATTTTTTGATTAAAACAGATTGTAATTGATTGTTTGCGTCAGGAAACATGGAGCGAAAGCCATCCATTGTCAAGAAAAGATCATTTATAGTCACTCATGCCTAGAAAAGCCTTATTACTTAGTTTAAATGCCTTTATAATCCCATTATTGAATTAATTTTGAATTGTTTTTACATTTTTTGATTAAAACATATTGTAATTGATTGTTTGCCTCGGGAAATATGGATCGAAAGCCATCCATTGTCAAGAAAAGATCATTTATAGTCACTCATGCCTAGAAAAGCCTTATTACTCGGTTCAAATTCCTTTATAATCCCATTATTGAATTTATTTTGAATTGTTTTTACATTTTTTGATGAAAACAGATTCTAATTGATTGTTTGCCTCGGGAAACGTGGAGCGAAAGCCATCCATTGTTAAGAAAAGATCCTTTATAGTCACTCATGCCTAGAAATGCCTTATTACTCGGTTTAAATGCTTTTATAATCCCATTATTGAATTTATTTTGAATTGTTTTTACATTTTTTGATTAAAACAGATTGTAATTGATTGTTTGCGTCAGGAAACATGGAGCGAAAGCCATCCATTGTCAAGAAAAGATCATTTATAGTCACTCATGCCTAGAAAAGCCTTATTACTTAGTTTAAATGCCTTTATAATCCCATTATTGAATTAATTTTGAATTGTTTTTACATTTTTTGATTAAAACATATTGTAATTGATTGTTTGCCTCGGGAAATATGGAGCGAAAGCCATCCATTGTCAAGAAAAGATCATTTATAGTCACTTATGCCTAGAAAAGCCTTATTACTCGGTTTAAATGCCTTTATAATCCCATTATTGAATTTATTTTGAATTGTTTTTACATTTTTTTATTAAAACAGATTCTAATTGATCGTTTGCCTCGGGAAACGTGGAGTGAAAGCCATCCATTGTCAAGAAAAGATCATTTATAGTCACTCATGCCTAGAAAAGCCTTATTACTCGGTTTAAATGCCTTTATAATCCCATTATCAAATTTATTTTGAATTTTTTTTACATTTTTTGATTAAAACAGATTGTAATTGATTGTTTGCCTCGGGAAACATGGAGCGAAAGCCATCCATTGTCAAGAAAAGATCATTTATAGTCACTCATGCCTAGAAAAGCCTTATTACTCGGTTTAAATGCCTTTATAATCCCATTATTGAATTTATTTTAAATTGTTTTTACATTTTTTTATTAAAACAGATTCTAATTGATTGTTTGCCTCGGGAAACGTGGAGCGAAAACCATCCATTGTCAAGAAAAGATCATTTATACTCACTCATGCCTAGAAAAGCCTTATTACTCGGTTCAAATTCCTTTATAATCCCATTATTGAATTTATTTTGAATTGTTTTTACATTTTTTGATGAAAACAGATTCTAATTGATTGTTTGCCTCGGGAAACGTGGAGCGAAAGCCATCCATTGTTAAGAAAAGATCCTTTATAGTCACTCATGCCTAGAAATGCCTTATTACTCGGTTTAAATGCTTTTATAATCCCATTATTGAATTTATTTTGAATTGTTTTTACATTTTTTGATTAAAACAGATTGTAATTGATTGTTTGCGTCAGGAAACATGGAGCGAAAGCCATCCATTGTCAAGAAAAGATCATTTATAGTCACTCATGCCTAGAAAAGCCTTATTACTTAGTTTAAATGCCTTTATAATCCCATTATTGAATTAATTTTGAATTGTTTTTACATTTTTTGATTAAAACATATTGTAATTGATTGTTTGCCTCGGGAAATATGGAGCGAAAGCCATCCATTGTCAAGAAAAGATCATTTATAGTCACTTATGCCTAGAAAAGCCTTATTACTCGGTTTAAATGCCTTTATAATCCCATTATTGAATTTATTTTGAATTGTTTTTACATTTTTTTATTAAAACAGATTCTAATTGATCGTTTGCCTCGGGAAACGTGGAGTGAAAGCCATCCATTGTCAAGAAAAGATCATTTATAGTCACTCATGCCTAGAAAAGCCTTATTACTCGGTTTAAATGCCTTTATAATCCCATTATCAAATTTATTTTGAATTTTTTTTACATTTTTTGATTAAAACAGATTGTAATTGATTGTTTGCCTCGGGAAACATGGAGCGAAAGCCATCCATTGTCAAGAAAAGATCATTTATAGTCACTCATGCCTAGAAAAGCCTTATTACTCGGTTTAAATGCCTTTATAATCCCATTATTGAATTTATTTTAAATTGTTTTTACATTTTTTTATTAAAACAGATTCTAATTGATTGTTTGCCTCGGGAAACGTGGAGCGAAAACCATCCATTGTCAAGAAAAGATCATTTATACTCACTCATGCCTAGAAAAGCCTTATTACTCGGTTTAAATGCCTTTATAATCCCATTATCAAATTTATTTTGAATTTTTTTTACATTTTTTGATTAAAACAGATTGTAATTGATTGTTTACCTCGGGAAACATGGAGCGAAAGCCATCCATTGTCAAGAAAAGATCATTTATAGTCACTCATGCCTAGAAAAGCCTTATTACTCGGTTTAAATGCCTTTATAATCCCATTATTGAATTTATTTTAAATTGTTTTTACATTTTTTTATTAAAACAGATTCTAATTGATTGTTTGCCTCGGGAAACGTGGAGCGAAAACCATCCATTGTCAAGAAAAGATCATTTATACTCACTCATGCCTAGAAAAGCCTTATTACTCGGTTTAAATGCCTTTATAATCCCATTATCAAATTTATTTTGAATTTTTTTTACATTTTTTGATTAAAACAGATTGTAATTGATTGTTTGCCTCGGGAAACATGGAGCGAAAACCATCCATTGTCAAGAAAAGATCATTTATACTCACTCATGCCTAGAAAAGCCTTATTACTCGTTTTAAATGCCTTTATAATCCCATTATCAAATTTATTTTGAATATTTTTTACATTTTTTGATTAAAACAGATTGTAATTGATTGTTTGCCTCGGGAAGCATGGAGCGAAAGCCATCCATTGTCAAGAAAAGATCATTTATAGTCACTCATGCCTAGAAAAGCCTTATTACTTGGTTTAAATGCCTTTATAATCCCATTATTGAATTTATTTTGAATTGTTTTTACATTTTTTGATTAAAACAGATTGTAATTGATTGTTTGCCTCGGGAAACATGGAGCGAAAACCATCCATTGTCAAGAAAAGATCATTTATACTCACTCATGCCTAGAAAAGCCTTATTACTCGGTTTAAATGCCTTTATAATCCCATTATTGAATTTATTTTGAATTGTTTTAAAATTTTTTGATTAAAACATATTGTAATTGTTTGTTTGCCTCGGGAAACATGGAGCAAAACCCATCCATTGTCAAGAATAGATCATTTATAGTCACTTATGCCTAAAAAAGCCTTATTACTCGGTTTCAATGCCTTTATAATCCCATTTCTGAATTTATTTTGAATTTTTTTTACATTTTTTGATTAAAACATATTGTAATTGATTGTTTGCCTCGGGAAATATGGAGCGAAAGCCATCCATTGTCAAGAAAAGATCATTTATAGTCACTCATGCCTAGAAAAGCCTTATTACTTGGTTTAAATGCCTTTATAATCCCATTATTGAATTTATTTTGAATTGTTTTTACATTTTTTGATTAAAACAGATTGTAATTGATTGTTTGCCTCGGGAAACATGGAGCGAAAACCATCCATTGTCAAGAAAAGATCATTTATAGTCACTCATGCCTAGAAAAGCCTTATTACTCGGTTTAAATGCCTTTATAATCCCATTATCAAATTTATTTTGAATTTTTTTTACATTTTTTGATTAAAACAGATTGTAATTGATTGTTTGCCTCGGGAAACATGGAGCGAAAGCCATCCATTGTCAAGAAAAGATCATTTATAGTCACTCATGCCTAGAAAAGCCTTATTACTTAGTTTAAATGCCTTTATAATCCCATTATTGAATTTATTTTGAATTTTTTTTACATTTTTTGATTAAAACAGATTGTAATTGTTTGTTTGCCTCGGGAAACATGGAGCAAAACCCATCCATTGTCAAGAATAGATCATTTATAGTCACTTATGCCTAAAAAAGCCTTATTACTCGGTTTCAATGCCTTTATAATCCCATTTCTGAATTTATTTTGAATTTTTTTTACATTTTTTGATTAAAACAGATTGTAATTGATTGTTTGCCTCGGGAAACATGGAGCGAAAGCCATCCATTTTTAAGAAAAGATACTTTATAGTCACTCATGCCTAGAAATGCCTTATTACTCGGTTTAAATGCTTTTATAATCCCATTATTGAATTTATTTTGAATTGTTTTTACATTTTTTGATTAAAACAGATTGTAATTGATTGTTTGCGTCAGGAAACATGGAGCGAAAGCCATCCATTGTCAAGAAAAGATCATTTATAGTCACTCATGCCTAGAAAAGCCTTATTACTTAGTTTAAATGCCTTTATAATCCCATTATTGAATTAATTTTGAATTGTTTTTACATTTTTTGATTAAAACATATTGTAATTGATTGTTTGCCTCGGGAAATATGGAGCGAAAGCCATCCATTGTCAAGAAAAGATCATTTATAGTCACTCATGCCTAGAAAAGCCTTATTACTCGGTTTAAATGCCTTTATAATCCCATTATTGAATTTATTTTGAATTGTTTTTACATTTTTTTATTAAAACAGATTCTAATTGATCGTTTGCCTCGGGAAACGTGGAGTGAAAGCCATCCATTGTCAAGAAAAGATCATTTATAGTCACTCATGCCTAGAAAAGCCTTATTACTCGGTTTAAATGCCTTTATAATCCCATTATCAAATTTATTTTGAATTTTTTTTACATTTTTTGATTAAAACAGATTGTAATTGATTGTTTGCCTCGGGAAACATGGAGCGAAAGCCATCCATTGTCAAGAAAAGATCATTTATAGTCACTCATGCCTAGAAAAGCCTTATTACTCGGTTTAAATGCCTTTATAATCCCATTATTGAATTTATTTTGAATTGTTTTTACATTTTTTTATTAAAACAGATTCTAATTGATCGTTTGCCTCGGGAAACGTGGAGTGAAAGCCATCCATTGTCAAGAAAAGATCATTTATAGTCACTCATGCCTAGAAAAGCCTTATTACTCGGTTTAAATGCCTTTATAATCCCATTATCAAATTTATTTTGAATTTTTTTTACATTTTTTGATTAAAACAGATTGTAATTGATTGTTTGCCTCGGGAAACATGGAGCGAAAGCCATCCATTGTCAAGAAAAGATCATTTATAGTCACTCATGCCTAGAAAAGCCTTATTACTCGGTTTAAATGCCTTTATAATCCCATTATTGAATTTATTTTAAATTGTTTTTACATTTTTTTATTAAAACAGATTCTAATTGATTGTTTGCCTCGGGAAACGTGGAGCGAAAACCATCCATTGTCAAGAAAAGATCATTTATACTCACTCATGCCTAGAAAAGCCTTATTACTCGGTTTAAATGCCTTTATAATCCCATTATCAAATTTATTTTGAATTTTTTTTACATTTTTTGATTAAAACAGATTGTAATTGATTGTTTGCCTCGGGAAACATGGAGCGAAAGCCATCCATTGTCAAGAAAAGATCATTTATAGTCACTCATGCCTAGAAAAGCCTTATTACTCGGTTTAAATGCCTTTATAATCCCATTATTGAATTTATTTTAAATTGTTTTTACATTTTTTTATTAAAACAGATTCTAATTGATTGTTTGCCTCGGGAAACGTGGAGCGAAAACCATCCATTGTCAAGAAAAGATCATTTATACTCACTCATGCCTAGAAAAGCCTTATTACTCGGTTTAAATGCCTTTATAATCCCATTATCAAATTTATTTTGAATTTTTTTTACATTTTTTGATTAAAACAGATTGTAATTGATTGTTTGCCTCGGGAAATATGGAGCGAAAGCCATCCATTGTCAAGAAAAGATCATTTATAGTCACTCATGCCTAGAAAAGCCTTATTACTCGGTTTAAATGCCTTTATAATCCCATTATTGAATTTATTTTGAATTGTTTTTACATTTTTTTATTAAAACAGATTCTAATTGATCATTTGCCTCGGGAAACGTGGAGTGAAAGCCATCCATTGTCAAGAAAAGATCATTTATAGTCACTCATGCCTAGAAAAGCTTTATTACTCGGTTTAAATGCCTTTATAATCCCATTATCAAATTTATTTTGAATTTTTTTTACATTTTTTGATTAAAACAGATTGTAATTGATTGTTTGCCTCGGGAAACATGGAGCGAAAGCCATCCATTGTCAAGAAAAGATCATTTATAGTCACTCATGCCTAGAAAAGCCTTATTACTCGGTTTAAATGCCTTTATAATCCCATTATTGAATTTATTTTAAATTGTTTTTACATTTTTTTATTAAAACAGATTCTAATTGATTGTTTGCCTCGGGAAACGTGGAGCGAAAACCATCCATTGTCAAGAAAAGATCATTTATACTCACTCATGCCTAGAAAAGCCTTATTACTCGGTTTAAATGCCTTTATAATCCCATTATCAAATTTATTTTGAATTTTTTTTACATTTTTTGATTAAAACAGATTGTAATTGATTGTTTGCCTCGGGAAGCATGGAGCGAAAACCATCCATTGTCAAGAAAAGATCATTTATAGTCACTCATGCCTAGAAAAGCCTTATTACTCGGTTTAAATGCCTTTATAATCCCATTATCAAATTTATTTTGAATTTTTTTTACATTTTTTGATTAAAACAGATTGTAATTGATTGTTTGCCTCGGGAAGCATGGAGCGAAAGCCATCCATTGTCAAGAAAAGATCATTTATAGTCACTCATGCCTAGAAAAGCCTTATTACTTGGTTTAAATGCCTTTATAATCCCATTATTGAATTTATTTTGAATTGTTTTTACATTTTTTGATTAAAACAGATTGTAATTGATTGTTTGCCTCGGGAAACATGGAGCGAAAACCATCCATTGTCAAGAAAAGATCATTTATACTCACTCATGCCTAGAAAAGCCTTATTACTCGGTTTAAATGCCTTTATAATCCCATTATCAAATTTATTTTGAATTTTTTTTACATTTTTTGATTAAAACAGATTGTAATTGATTGTTTGCCTCGGGAAACATGGAGCGAAAGCCATCCATTGTCAAGAAAAGATCATTTATAGTCACTCATGCCTAGAAAAGCCTTATTACTTAGTTTAAATGCCTTTATAATCCCATTATTGAATTTATTTTGAATTTTTTTTACATTTTTTGATTAAAACAGATTGTAATTGTTTGTTTGCCTCGGGAAACATGGAGCAAAACCCATCCATTGTCAAGAATAGATCATTTATAGTCACTCATGCCTAGAAAAGCCTTATTGCTCGATTTAAATGCCTTTATAATCCCATTATTGAATTTATTTTGAATTGTTTTTACATTTTTTGATTAAAACAGATTGTAATTGATTGTTTGCCTCGGGAAACATGGAGCGAAAACCATCCATTGTCAAGAAAAGATCATTTATACTCACTCATGCCTAAAAAAGCCTTATTACTCGGTTTCAATGCCTTTATAATCCCATTTCTGAATTTATTTTGAATTTTTTTTACATTTTTTGATTAAAACATATTGTAATTGATTGTTTGCCTCGGGAAATATGGAGCGAAAGCCATCCATTGTCAAGAAAAGATCATTTATAGTCACTCATGCCTAGAAAAGCCTTATTACTTGGTTTAAATGCCTTTATAATCCCATTATTGAATTTATTTTGAATTGTTTTTACATTTTTTGATTAAAACAGATTGTAATTGATTGTTTGCCTCGGGAAACATGGAGCGAAAACCATCCATTGTCAAGAAAAGATCATTTATACTCACTCATGCCTAGAAAAGCCTTATTACTCGGTTTAAATGCCTTTATAATCCCATTATCAAATTTATTTTGAATTTTTTTTACATTTTTTGATTAAAACAGATTGTAATTGATTGTTTGCCTCAGGAAACATGGAGCGAAAGCCATCCATTGTCAAGAAAAGATCATTTATAGTCACTCATGCCTAGAAAAGCCTTATTACTCGGTTTAAATGCCTTTATAATCCCATTATTGAATTTATTTTAAATTGTTTTTACATTTTTTTATTAAAACAGATTCTAATTGATTGTTTGCCTCGGGAAACGTGGAGCGAAAACCATCCATTGTCAAGAAAAGATCATTTATACTCACTCATGCCTAGAAAAGCCTTATTACTCGGTTTAAATGCCTTTATAATCCCATTATCAAATTTATTTTGAATTTTTTTTACATTTTTTGATTAAAACAGATTGTAATTGATTGTTTGCCTCGGGAAGCATGGAGCGAAAGCCATCCATTGTCAAGAAAAGATCATTTATAGTCACTCATGCCTAGAAAAGCCTTATTACTTGGTTTAAATGCCTTTATAATCCCATTATTGAATTTATTTTGAATTGTTTTTACATTTTTTGATTAAAACAGATTGTAATTGATTGTTTGCCTCGGGAAACATGGAGCGAAAACCATCCATTGTCAAGAAAAGATCATTTATACTCACTCATGCCTAGAAAAGCCTTATTACTCGGTTTAAATGCCTTTATAATCCCATTATTGAATTTATTTTGAATTGTTTTTACATTTTTTGATTAAAACATATTGCAATTGATTGTTTGCCTCGGGAAACATGGAGCGAAAGCCATCCATTGTCAAGAAAAGATCATTTATAGTCACTCATGCCTAGAAAAGCCTTATTACTCGGTTTAAATGCCTTTATAATCCCATTATTGAATTTATTTTGAATTGTTTTTACATTTTTTGATTAAAACATATTGCAATTGATTGTTTCCCTCGGGAAACATGTAGCGAAAGCCATCCATTGTCAAGAAAAGATCATTTATAGTCACTCATGCCTAGAAAAGCCTTATTACTTAGTTTAAATGCCTTTATAATTCCATTATTGAATTTATTTTGAATTGTTTTTTCATTTTTTGGTTAAAACATTTTGTAATTGATTGTTTGCCTCGGGAAATATGGAGCGAAAGCCATCCATTGTCAAGAAAAGATCATTTATAGTCACTCATGCCTAGAAAAGCCTTATTACTCGGTTTAAATGCCTTTATAATCCCATTATTGAAGTTATTTTGAATTGTTTTTATATTTTTTGATTACAACAGATTGTAATTGATTGTTTCCCTTGGGAAACATGGAGCGAAAGCCATCCATCGTCAAGAAAAGTTCATTTATAGTCACTCATGCCTAGAAAAGCCTTAATACTCGCTTTAAATGCTTTTATAATCCCATAATTGAATTTAATTTGAATCTTTTTACATTTTTTGATTAAAACAGATTTTAATTGATTGTTTGCCTCGGGAAACGTGGAGTGAAAGCCAACCATTGTCAAGAAAAGATCATTTATAGTCACTCATGCCTAGAAAAGCCTTATTACTCGGTTTAAATGCCTTTATAATCCCATTATCAAATTTATTTTGAATTTTTTTAACATTTTTTGATTAAAACAGATTGTAATTGATTGGTTGCCTCGGGAAACTTGGAGCTAAAGCCATCCATTGTCAAGAAAAGATCATTTATAGTAACTCATGCCTAGAAAAGCCTTATTACTCGGTTCAAATTCCTTTATAATCCCATTATTGAATTTATTTTGAATTGTTTTTACATTTTTTGATGAAAACAGATTGTAATTGATTGTTTGCGTCAGGAAACATGGAGCGAAAGCCATCCATTGTCAAGAAAAGATCATTTATAGTCACTCATGCCTAGAAAAGCCTTATTACTTAGTTTAAATGCCTTTATAATCCCATTATTGAATTTATTTTGAATTGTTTTTACATTTTTTGATTAAAACATATTGTAATTGATTGTTTGCCTCGGGAAATATGGAGCGAAAGCCATCCATTGTCAAGAAAAGATCATTTATAGTCACTCATGCCTAGAAAAGCCTTATTACTCGGTTTAAATGCCTTTATAATCCAATTATTGAATTTATTTTGAATTGTTTTTACATTTTTTTATTAAAACATATTCTAATTGATTGTTTGCCTCGGGAAACGTGGAGTGAAAGCCATCCATTGTCAAGAAAAGATCATTTATAGTCACTCATGCCTAGAAAAGCCTTATTACTCGGTTTAA
Organism: Theobroma cacao; assembly: GCF_053813885.1. Taxonomy (NCBI): domain Eukaryota; kingdom Viridiplantae; phylum Streptophyta; class Magnoliopsida; order Malvales; family Malvaceae; genus Theobroma; species Theobroma cacao. Next base: position 24,593,418 of record NC_142645.1, on the reverse strand, counting down.
ATGCCTTTATAATCCCATTATCAAATTTATTTTGAATTTTTTTTACATTTTTTGATTAAAACAGATTGTAATTGATTGTTTGCCTCGGGAAACATGGAGCGAAAGCCATCCATTGTTAAGAAAAGATCCTTTATAGTCACTCATGCCTAGAAATGCCTTATTACTCGGTTTAAATGCTTTTATAATCCCATTATTGAATTTATTTTGAATTGTTTTTACATTTTTTGATTAAAACAGATTGTAATTGATTGTTTGCGTCAGGAAACATGGAGCGAAAGCCATCCATTGTCAAGAAAAGATCATTTATAGTCACTCATGCCTAGAAAAGCCTTATTACTTAGTTTAAATGCCTTTATAATCCCATTATTGAATTAATTTTGAATTGTTTTTACATTTTTTGATTAAAACATATTGTAATTGATTGTTTGCCTCGGGAAATATGGAGCGAAAGCCATCCATTGTCAAGAAAAGATCATTTATAGTCACTCATGCCTAGAAAAGCCTTATTACTCGGTTTAAATGCCTTTATAATCCCATTATCAAATTTATTTTGAATTTTTTTTACATTTTTTGATTAAAACAGATTGTAATTGATTGTTTGCATCGGGAAACATGGAGCGAAAGCCATCCATTGTTAAGAAAAGATCCTTTATAGTCACTCATGCCTAGAAATGCCTTATTACTCGGTTTAAATGCTTTTATAATCCCATTATTGAATTTATTTTGAATTGTTTTTACATTTTTTGATTAAAACAGATTGTAATTGATTGTTTGCGTCAGGAAACATGGAGCGAAAGCCATCCATTGTCAAGAAAAGATCATTTATAGTCACTCATGCCTAGAAAAGCCTTATTACTTAGTTTAAATGCCTTTATAATCCCATTATTGAATTAATTTTGAATTGTTTTTACATTTTTTGATTAAAACATATTGTAATTGATTGTTTGCCTCGGGAAATATGGAGCGAAAGCCATCCATTGTCAAGAAAAGATCATTTATAGTCACTCATGCCTAGAAAAGCCTTATTACTCGGTTCAAATTCCTTTATAATCCCATTATTGAATTTATTTTGAATTGTTTTTACATTTTTTGATGAAAACAGATTCTAATTGATTGTTTGCCTCGGGAAACGTGGAGCGAAAGCCATCCATTGTTAAGAAAAGATCCTTTATAGTCACTCATGCCTAGAAATGCCTTATTACTCGGTTTAAATGCTTTTATAATCCCATTATTGAATTTATTTTGAATTGTTTTTACATTTTTTGATTAAAACAGATTGTAATTGATTGTTTGCGTCAGGAAACATGGAGCGAAAGCCATCCATTGTCAAGAAAAGATCATTTATAGTCACTCATGCCTATAAAAGCCTTATTACTTAGTTTAAATGCCTTTATAATCCCATTATTGAATTAATTTTGAATTGTTTTTACATTTTTTGATTAAAACATATTGTAATTGATTGTTTGCCTCGGGAAATATGGAGCGAAAGCCATCCATTGTCAAGAAAAGATCATTTATAGTCACTTATGCCTAGAAAAGCCTTATTACTCGGTTTAAATGCCTTTATAATCCCATTATTGAATTTATTTTGAATTGTTTTTACATTTTTTTATTAAAACAGATTCTAATTGATCGTTTGCCTCGGGAAACGTGGAGTGAAAGCCATCCATTGTCAAGAAAAGATCATTTATAGTCACTCATGCCTAGAAAAGCCTTATTACTCGGTTTAAATGCCTTTATAATCCCATTATCAAATTTATTTTGAATTTTTTTTACATTTTTTGATTAAAACAGATTGTAATTGATTGTTTGCCTCGGGAAACATGGAGCGAAAGCCATCCATTGTCAAGAAAAGATCATTTATAGTCACTCATGCCTAGAAAAGCCTTATTACTCGGTTTAAATGCCTTTATAATCCCATTATTGAATTTATTTTAAATTGTTTTTACATTTTTTTATTAAAACAGATTCTAATTGATTGTTTGCCTCGGGAAACGTGGAGCGAAAACCATCCATTGTCAAGAAAAGATCATTTATACTCACTCATGCCTAGAAAAGCCTTATTACTCGGTTTAAATGCCTTTATAATCCCATTATCAAATTTATTTTGAATTTTTTTTACATTTTTTGATTAAAACAGATTGTAATTGATTGTTTACCTCGGGAAACATGGAGCGAAAGCCATCCATTGTCAAGAAAAGATCATTTATAGTCACTCATGCCTAGAAAAGCCTTATTACTCGGTTTAAATGCCTTTATAATCCCATTATTGAATTTATTTTAAATTGTTTTTACATTTTTTTATTAAAACAGATTCTAATTGATTGTTTGCCTCGGGAAACGTGGAGCGAAAACCATCCATTGTCAAGAAAAGATCATTTATACTCACTCATGCCTAGAAAAGCCTTATTACTCGGTTTAAATGCCTTTATAATCCCATTATCAAATTTATTTTGAATTTTTTTTACATTTTTTGATTAAAACAGATTGTAATTGATTGTTTGCCTCGGGAAACATGGAGCGAAAACCATCCATTGTCAAGAAAAGATCATTTATACTCACTCATGCCTAGAAAAGCCTTATTACTCGTTTTAAATGCCTTTATAATCCCATTATCAAATTTATTTTGAATATTTTTTACATTTTTTGATTAAAACAGATTGTAATTGATTGTTTGCCTCGGGAAGCATGGAGCGAAAGCCATCCATTGTCAAGAAAAGATCATTTATAGTCACTCATGCCTAGAAAAGCCTTATTACTTGGTTTAAATGCCTTTATAATCCCATTATTGAATTTATTTTGAATTGTTTTTACATTTTTTGATTAAAACAGATTGTAATTGATTGTTTGCCTCGGGAAACATGGAGCGAAAACCATCCATTGTCAAGAAAAGATCATTTATACTCACTCATGCCTAGAAAAGCCTTATTACTCGGTTTAAATGCCTTTATAATCCCATTATTGAATTTATTTTGAATTGTTTTAAAATTTTTTGATTAAAACATATTGTAATTGTTTGTTTGCCTCGGGAAACATGGAGCAAAACCCATCCATTGTCAAGAATAGATCATTTATAGTCACTTATGCCTAAAAAAGCCTTATTACTCGGTTTCAATGCCTTTATAATCCCATTTCTGAATTTATTTTGAATTTTTTTTACATTTTTTGATTAAAACATATTGTAATTGATTGTTTGCCTCGGGAAATATGGAGCGAAAGCCATCCATTGTCAAGAAAAGATCATTTATAGTCACTCATGCCTAGAAAAGCCTTATTACTTGGTTTAAATGCCTTTATAATCCCATTATTGAATTTATTTTGAATTGTTTTTACATTTTTTGATTAAAACATATTGTAATTGATTGTTTGCCTCGGGAAACATGGAGCGAAAACCATCCATTGTCAAGAAAAGATCATTTATAGTCACTCATGCCTAGAAAAGCCTTATTACTCGGTTTAAATGCCTTTATAATCCCATTATCAAATTTATTTTGAATTTTTTTTACATTTTTTGATTAAAACAGATTGTAATTGATTGTTTGCCTCGGGAAACATGGAGCGAAAGCCATCCATTGTCAAGAAAAGATCATTTATAGTCACTCATGCCTAGAAAAGCCTTATTACTTAGTTTAAATGCCTTTATAATCCCATTATTGAATTTATTTTGAATTTTTTTTACATTTTTTGATTAAAACAGATTGTAATTGTTTGTTTGCCTCGGGAAACATGGAGCAAAACCCATCCATTGTCAAGAATAGATCATTTATAGTCACTTATGCCTAAAAAAGCCTTATTACTCGGTTTCAATGCCTTTATAATCCCATTTCTGAATTTATTTTGAATTTTTTTTACATTTTTTGATTAAAACAGATTGTAATTGATTGTTTGCCTCGGGAAACATGGAGCGAAAGCCATCCATTTTTAAGAAAAGATACTTTATAGTCACTCATGCCTAGAAATGCCTTATTACTCGGTTTAAATGCTTTTATAATCCCATTATTGAATTTATTTTGAATTGTTTTTACATTTTTTGATTAAAACAGATTGTAATTGATTGTTTGCGTCAGGAAACATGGAGCGAAAGCCATCCATTGTCAAGAAAAGATCATTTATACTCACTCATGCCTAGAAAAGCCTTATTACTTAGTTTAAATGCCTTTATAATCCCATTATTGAATTAATTTTGAATTGTTTTTACATTTTTTGATTAAAACATATTGTAATTGATTGTTTGCCTCGGGAAATATGGAGCGAAAGCCATCCATTGTCAAGAAAAGATCATTTATAGTCACTCATGCCTAGAAAAGCCTTATTACTCGGTTTAAATGCCTTTATAATCCCATTATTGAATTTATTTTGAATTGTTTTTACATTTTTTTATTAAAACAGATTCTAATTGATCGTTTGCCTCGGGAAACGTGGAGTGAAAGCCATCCATTGTCAAGAAAAGATCATTTATAGTCACTCATGCCTAGAAAAGCCTTATTACTCGGTTTAAATGCCTTTATAATCCCATTATCAAATTTATTTTGAATTTTTTTTACATTTTTTGATTAAAACAGATTGTAATTGATTGTTTGCCTCGGGAAACATGGAGCGAAAGCCATCCATTGTCAAGAAAAGATCATTTATAGTCACTCATGCCTAGAAAAGCCTTATTACTCGGTTTAAATGCCTTTATAATCCCATTATTGAATTTATTTTGAATTGTTTTTACATTTTTTTATTAAAACAGATTCTAATTGATCGTTTGCCTCGGGAAACGTGGAGTGAAAGCCATCCATTGTCAAGAAAAGATCATTTATAGTCACTCATGCCTAGAAAAGCCTTATTACTCGGTTTAAATGCCTTTATAATCCCATTATCAAATTTATTTTGAATTTTTTTTACATTTTTTGATTAAAACAGATTGTAATTGATTGTTTGCCTCGGGAAACATGGAGCGAAAGCCATCCATTGTCAAGAAAAGATCATTTATAGTCACTCATGCCTAGAAAAGCCTTATTACTCGGTTTAAATGCCTTTATAATCCCATTATTGAATTTATTTTAAATTGTTTTTACATTTTTTTATTAAAACAGATTCTAATTGATTGTTTGCCTCGGGAAACGTGGAGCGAAAACCATCCATTGTCAAGAAAAGATCATTTATACTCACTCATGCCTAGAAAAGCCTTATTACTCGGTTTAAATGCCTTTATAATCCCATTATCAAATTTATTTTGAATTTTTTTTACATTTTTTGATTAAAACAGATTGTAATTGATTGTTTGCCTCGGGAAACATGGAGCGAAAGCCATCCATTGTCAAGAAAAGATCATTTATAGTCACTCATGCCTAGAAAAGCCTTATTACTCGGTTTAAATGCCTTTATAATCCCATTATTGAATTTATTTTAAATTGTTTTTACATTTTTTTATTAAAACAGATTCTAATTGATTGTTTGCCTCGGGAAACGTGGAGCGAAAACCATCCATTGTCAAGAAAAGATCATTTATACTCACTCATGCCTAGAAAAGCCTTATTACTCGGTTTAAATGCCTTTATAATCCCATTATCAAATTTATTTTGAATTTTTTTTACATTTTTTGATTAAAACAGATTGTAATTGATTGTTTGCCTCGGGAAATATGGAGCGAAAGCCATCCATTGTCAAGAAAAGATCATTTATAGTCACTCATGCCTAGAAAAGCCTTATTACTCGGTTTAAATGCCTTTATAATCCCATTATTGAATTTATTTTGAATTGTTTTTACATTTTTTTATTAAAACAGATTCTAATTGATCATTTGCCTCGGGAAACGTGGAGTGAAAGCCATCCATTGTCAAGAAAAGATCATTTATAGTCACTCATGCCTAGAAAAGCCTTATTACTCGGTTTAAATGCCTTTATAATCCCATTATCAAATTTATTTTGAATTTTTTTTACATTTTTTGATTAAAACAGATTGTAATTGATTGTTTGCCTCGGGAAACATGGAGCGAAAGCCATCCATTGTCAAGAAAAGATCATTTATAGTCACTCATGCCTAGAAAAGCCTTATTACTCGGTTTAAATGCCTTTATAATCCCATTATTGAATTTATTTTAAATTGTTTTTACATTTTTTTATTAAAACAGATTCTAATTGATTGTTTGCCTCGGGAAACGTGGAGCGAAAACCATCCATTGTCAAGAAAAGATCATTTATACTCACTCATGCCTAGAAAAGCCTTATTACTCGGTTTAAATGCCTTTATAATCCCATTATCAAATTTATTTTGAATTTTTTTTACATTTTTTGATTAAAACAGATTGTAATTGATTGTTTGCCTCGGGAAGCATGGAGCGAAAGCCATCCATTGTCAAGAAAAGATCATTTATAGTCACTCATGCCTAGAAAAGCCTTATTACTTGGTTTAAATGCCTTTATAATCCCATTATTGAATTTATTTTGAATTGTTTTTACATTTTTTGATTAAAACAGATTGTAATTGATTGTTTGCCTCGGGAAACATGGAGCGAAAACCATCCATTGTCAAGAAAAGATCATTTATACTCACTCATGCCTAGAAAAGCCTTATTACTCGGTTTAAATGCCTTTATAATCCCATTATCAAATTTATTTTGAATTTTTTTTACATTTTTTGATTAAAACAGATTGTAATTGATTGTTTGCCTCGGGAAACATGGAGCGAAAGCCATCCATTGTCAAGAAAAGATCATTTATAGTCACTCATGCCTAGAAAAGCCTTATTACTTAGTTTAAATGCCTTTATAATCCCATTATTGAATTTATTTTGAATTTTTTTTACATTTTTTGATTAAAACAGATTGTAATTGTTTGTTTGCCTCGGGAAACATGGAGCAAAACCCATCCATTGTCAAGAATAGATCATTTATAGTCACTTATGCCTAAAAAGGCCTTATTACTCGGTTTCAATGCCTTTATAATCCCATTTCTGAATTTATTTTGAATTTTTTTTACATTTTTTGATTAAAACATATTGTAATTGATTGTTTGCCTCGGGAAATATGGAGCGAAAGCCATCCATTGTCAAGAAAAGATCATTTATAGTCACTCATGCCTAGAAAAGCCTTATTACTTGGTTTAAATGCCTTTATAATCCCATTATTGAATTTATTTTGAATTGTTTTTACATTTTTTGATTAAAACAGATTGTAATTGATTGTTTGCCTCGGGAAACATGGAGCGAAAACCATCCATTGTCAAGAAAAGATCATTTATACTCACTCATGCCTAGAAAAGCCTTATTACTCGGTTTAAATGCCTTTATAATCCCATTATCAAATTTATTTTGAATTTTTTTTACATTTTTTGATTAAAACAGATTGTAATTGATTGTTTGCCTCGGGAAACATGGAGCGAAAGCCATCCATTGTCAAGAAAAGATCATTTATAGTCACTCATGCCTAGAAAAGCCTTATTACTTAGTTTAAATGCCTTTATAATCCCATTATTGAATTTATTTTGAATTTTTTTTACATTTTTTGATTAAAACAGATTGTAATTGTTTGTTTGCCTCGGGAAACATGGAGCAAAACCCATCCATTGTCAAGAATAGATCATTTATAGTCACTTATGCCTAAAAAAGCCTTATTACTCGGTTTCAATGCCTTTATAATCCCATTTCTGAATTTATTTTGAATTTTTTTTACATTTTTTGATTAAAACAGATTGTAATTGATTGTTTGCCTCGGGAAACATGGAGCGAAAGCCATCCATTGTTAAGAAAAGATCCTTTATAGTCACTCATGCCTAGAAATGCCTTATTACTCGGTTTAAATGCTTTTATAATCCCATTATTGAATTTATTTTGAATTGTTTTTACATTTTTTGATTAAAACAGATTGTAATTGGTTGATTGCGTCAGGAAACATGGAGCGAAAGCCATCCATTGTCAAGAAAAGATCATTTATAGTCACTCATGCCTAGAAAAGCCTTATTACTTAGTTTAAATGCCTTTATAATCCCATTATTGAATTAATTTTGAATTGTTTTTACATTTTTTGATTAAAACATATTGTAATTGATTGTTTGCCTCGGGAAATATGGAGCGAAAGCCATCCATTGTCAAGAAAAGATCATTTATAGTCACTCATGCCTAGAAAAGCCTTATTACTCGGTTTAAATGCCTTTATAATCCCATTATTGAATTTATTTTGAATTGTTTTTACATTTTTTTATTAAAACAGATTCTAATTGATCGTTTGCCTCGGGAAACGTGGAGTGAAAGCCATCCATTGTCAAGAAAAGATCATTTATAGTCACTCATGCCTAGAAAAGCCTTATTACTCGGTTTAAATGCCTTTATAATCCCATTATCAAATTTATTTTGAATTTTTTTTACATTTTTTGATTAAAACAGATTGTAATTGATTGTTTGCCTCAGGAAACTTGGAGCTAAAGCCATCCATTGTCAAGAAAAGATCATTTATAGTCACTCATGCCTAGAAAAGCCTTATTACTCGATTTAAATGCCTTTATAATCCCATTATTGAATTTATTTTGAATTTTTTTTACATTTTTTGATTAAAACAGATTGTAATTGATTGTTTGCCTCTGGAAACATGGAGCGAAAGCCATCCATTGTCAAGAAAAGATCATTTATAGTCACTCATGCCTAGAAAAGCCTTATTACTCGGTTTAAATGCCTTTATAATCCCATTATTGAATTTATTTTGAATTGTTTTTACATTTTTTGATTAAAACAGATTCTAATTGATTGTTTGCCTCGGGAAACGTGGAGCGAAAGCCATCCATTCTCAAGAAAAGATCATTTATAGTCACTCATGCCTAGAAAAGCCTTATTACTCGGTTTAAATGCCTTTATAATCCCATTATTGAATTTATTTTGAATTTTTTTTACATTTTTTGATTAAAACATATTGTAATTGATTGTTTGCCTCGGGAAATATGGAGCGAAAGCCATCCATTGTCAAGAAAAGATCATTTATAGTCACTCATGCCTAGAAAAGCCTTATTACTTAGTTTAAATGCCTTTATAATCCCATTATTGAATTTTTTTTGAATTTTTTTTACATTTTTTGATTAAAACAGATTGTAATTGATTGTTTGCCTCTGGAAACATGGAGCGAAAGCCATCCATTGTCAAGAAAAGATCATTTATAGTCACTCATGCCTAGAAAAGCCTTATTACTCGGTTTAAATGCGTTTATAATCCCATTATTGAATTTATTTTGAATTGTTTTTACATTTTTTGATTAAAACAGATTCTAATTGATTGTTTGCCTCGGGAAACGTGGAGCGAAAGCCATCCATTCTCAAGAAAAGATCATTTATAGTCACTCATGCCTAGAAAAGCCTTATTACTCGGTTTAAATGCCTTTATAATCCCATTATTGAATTTATTTTGAATTTTTTTTACATTTTTTGATTAAAACATATTGTAATTGATTGTTTCCCTCGGGAAACATGGAGCGAAAGCCATCCATTGTCAAGAAAAGATCATTTATAGTCACTCATGCCTAGAAAAGCCTTATTACTCGGTTTAAATGCCTTTATAATCCCATTATTGAATTTATTTTGAATTGTTTTTACATTTTTTGATTAAAACAAATTGTAATTGATTGTTTCCCTCGGGAAACATGGAGCGAAAGCCATCCATTGTCAAGAAAAGATCATTTATAGTCACTCATGCCTAGAAAAGCCTTATTACTTAGTTTAAATGCCTTTATAATCCCATTATTGAATTTATTTTGAATTGTTTTTACATTTTTTGGTTAAAACATATTGTAATTGATTGTTTACCTCGGGAAATATGGAGCGAAAGCCATCCATTGTCAAGAAAAGATAATTTATAGTCACTCATGCCTAGAAAAGCCTTATTACTTAGTTTAAATGCCTTTATAATCCCATTATTGAATTTATTTTGAATTGTTTTTACATTTTTTGATTAAAACAGATTGTAATTGATTGTTTGCCTCGGGAAATATGGAGCGAAAGCCATCCATTGTCAAGAAAAGATCATTTATAGTCACTCATGCCTAGAAAAGCCTTATTACTCGATTTAAATGCCTTTATAATCCCATTATTGAATTTATTTGTAATTGTTTTTACATTTTTTGATTAAAACAGATTGTAATTGATTGTTTGCCTCGGGAAACATGGAGCGAAAGCCATCCATTGTCAAGAAAAGATCATTTATAGTCACTCATGCCTAGAAAAGCCTTATTACTCGATTTAAATGCCTTTATAATCACATTATTGAATTTATTTTGAATTGTTTTAACATTTTTTGATTAAAACAGATTGTAATTGATTGTTTGCCTCTGGAAACATGGAGCGAAAGCCATCCATTGTCAAGAAAAGATCATTTATAGTCACTCATGCCTAGAAAAGCCTTATTACTCGGTTTAAATGCCTTTATAATCCCATTATTGAATTTATTTTGAATTGTTTTTACATTTTTTGAGTAAAACAGATTCTAATTGATTGTTTGCCTCGGGAAACGTGGAGGGAAAGCCATCCATTGTCAAGAAAAGATCATTTATAGTCACTCATGCCTAGAAAAGCCTTATTACTCGGTTTAATTGCCTTTATAATCCCATTATCAAATTTATTTTGAATTTTTTTTACATTTTTTGATTAAAACAGATTGTAATTGATTGTTTGCCTCGGGAAACTTGGAGCAAAAGCCATCCATTGTCAAGAAAAGATCATTTATAGTCACTCATGCCTAGAAAAGCCTTATTACTCGGTTTAATTGCCTTTATAATCCCATTATCAAATTTATTTTGAATTTTTTTTACATTTTTTGATTAAAACAGATTGTAATTGATTGTTTGCCTCGAGAAACTTGGAGCTAAAGCCATCCATTGTCAAGAAAAGATCATTTATAGTCACTCATGCCTAGAAAAGCCTTATTACTCGATTTAAATGCCTTTATAATCCCATTATTGAATTTATTTTGAATTTTTTTTACATTTTTTGATTAAAACAGATTGTAATTGTTTGTTTGCCTCGGGAAACATGGAGCAAAACCCATCCATTGTCAAGAATAGATCATTTATAGTCACTTATGCCTAAAAAAGCCTTATTACTCGGTTTAAATGCCTTTATTATCCCATTTCTGAATTTATTTTGAATTTTTTTTACATTTTTTGATTAAAACATATTGTAATTGTTTGTTTGCCTCGGGAAACATGGAGCAAAACCCATCCATTGTCAAGAATAGATCATTTATAGTCACTTATGCCTAAAAAAGCCTTATTACTCGGTTTAAATGCCTTTATAATCCCATTTCTGAATTTATTTTGAATTTTTTTTACATTTTTTGATTAAAACAGATTGTAATTGATTGTTTGCCTCGGGAAATATGGAGCGAAAGCCATCCATTGTCAAGAAAAGATCATTTATAGTCACTCATGCCTAGAAAAGCCTTATTACTCGATTTAAATGCCTTTATAATCCCAATATTGAATTTATTTTGAATTGTTTTTACATTTTTTGATTAAAACAGATTGTAATTGATTGTTTGCCTCGGGAAACATGGAGCGAAAGCCATCCATTGTCAAGAAAAGATCATTTATAGTCACTCATGCCTAGAAAAGCCTTATTACTCGGTTTAAATGCCTTTATAATCCCATTATTGAATTTATTTTGAATTGTTTTTACATTTTTTTATTAAAACAGATTGTAATTGATTGTTTGCCTCGGGAAATATGGAGCGAAAGCCATCCATTGTCAAGAAAAGATCATTTATACTCACTCATGCCTAGAAAAGCCTTATTACTCGATTTAAATACCTTTATAATCCCAATATTGAATTTATTTTGAATTGTTTTTACATTTTTTGATTAAAACAGATTGTAATTGATTGTTTGCCTCGGGAAACATGGAGCGAAAGCCATCCATTGTCAAGAAAAGATCATTTATAGTCACTCATGCCTAGAAAAGCCTTATTACTCGGTTTAAATGCCTTTATAATCCCATTATTGAATTTATTTTGAATTGTTTTTACATTTTTTTATTAAAACAGATTCTAATTGATTGTTTGCCTCGGGAAACGTGGAGTGAAAGCCATCCATTGTCAAGAAAAGATCATTTATAGTTACTCATGCCTAGAAAAGCCTTATTACTCGGTTTAAATGCCTTTATAATCCCATTATCAAATTTATTTTGAATTTTTTTTACATTTTTTGATTAAAACAGATTGTAATTGATTGTTTGCCTCGGGAAACATGGAGCGAAAGCCATCCATTGTCAAGAAAAGATCATTTATAGTCACTCATGCCTAGAAAAGCCTTATTACTCGGTTTAAATGCCTTTATAATTCCATTATTGAATTTATTTTGAATTTTTTTTACATTTTTTGATTAAAACAGATTGTAATTGTTTGTTTGCCTCGGGAAACATGGAGCAAAACCCATCCATTGTCAAGAATAGATCATTTATAGTCACTTATGCCTAAAAAAGCCTTATTACTCGGTTTAAATGCCTTTATTATCCCATTTCTGAATTTATTTTGAATTTTTTTTACATTTTTTGATTAAAACATATTGTAATTGATTGTTTGCCTCGGGAAATATGGAGCGAAAGCCATCCATTGTCAAGAAAAGATCATTTATAGTCACTCATGCCTAGAAAAGGCTTATTACTCGGTTTAAATGCCTTTATAATCCCATTATTGAATTTATTTTGAATTCTTTTTTTATTTTTTGATTAAAATATATTGTAATTGATTGTTTGCCTCGGGAAACATGGAGCGAAAGCCATCCATTGTCAAGAAAAGATCATTTATAGTCACTCATGCCTAGAAAAGCCTTATTACCCGGTTTAAATGCCTTTATAATCCCATTATTGAATTTATTTTGAATTGTTTTTACATTTTTTTATTAAAACATATTGTAATTGATTGTTTCCCTCGGGAAACATGTAGCGAAAGCCATCCATTGTCAAGAAAAGATCATTTATAGTCACTCATGCCTAGAAAAGCCTTATTACTCGGTTTAAATGCCTTTATAATCCCATTATTGAATTTATTTTGAATTGTTTTTGCATTTTTTGATTAAAACAGATTCTAATTGATTGTTTGCCTCGGGAAACGTGGAGCGAAAGCCATCCATTCTCAAGAAAAGATCATTTATAGTCAGTCATGCCTAGAAAAGCCTTATTACTCGGTTTAAATGCCTTTATAATCCCATTATTGAATTTATTTTGAATTTTTTTTACATTTTTTGATTAAAACATATTGTAATTGATTGTTTCCCTCGGGAAACATGGAGCGAAAGCCATCCATTGTCAAGAAAAGATCATTTATAGTCACTCATGCCTAGAAAAGCCTTATTACTTAGTTTAAATGCCTTTACAATCCCATTATTGAATTTATTTTGAATTGTTTTTACATTTTTTGATTAAAACAGATTGTAATTGATTGTTTGCCTCGGGAAACATGGAGCGAAAACCATCCATTGTCAAGAAAAGATCATTTATAGCCACTCATGCCTAGAAAAGCCTTATTACTCGGTTTAAATGCCTTTATAATCCCATTATTGAATTTATTTTGAATTCTTTTTACATTTTTTGATTAAAACAGATTCTAATTGATTGTTTGCCTCGGGAAACTTGAAGCGAAAGCCCTCCATTGTCAAGAAAAGATCATTTATAGTCACTCATGCCTAGAAAAGCCTTATTACTGGGTTTAAATGCTTTTATAATCCCACTATTGAATTTATTTTGAATTCTTTTTACATTTTTTTATTAAAACAGATTCTAATTGATTGTTTGCCTCGGGAAACTTGAAGCGAAAGCCCTCCATTGTCAAGAAAAGATCATTTATAGTCACTCATGCTGAGAAAAGCCTTATTACTCGGTTTAAATGCTTTTATAATCCCATTATTGAAGTTATTTTGAATTGTTTTTATATTTTTTGATTAAAACAGATTGTAATTGATTGTTTCCCTTAGGAAACATGGAGCGAAAGCTATCCATCTTCAAGAAAAGTTCATTTATAGTCACTCATGCCTAGAAAAGCCTTAATACTCGCTTTAAATGCTTTTATAATCCCATAATTGAATTTAATTTGAATCTTTTTACATTTTTTGATTAAAACAGATTCTAATTGATTGTTTGCCTCGGGAAACGTGGAGTGAAAGCCATCCATTGTCAAGAAAAGATCATTTATAGTCACTCATGCCTAGAAAAGCCTTATTACTCGGTTTAAATGCCTTTATAATCCCATTATCAAATTTATTTTGAATTTTTTTTAAATTTTTTGATTAAAACAGATTGTAATTGATTGTTTGCCTCGGGAAACTTGGAGCTAAAGCCATCCATTGTCAAGCAAAGATCATTTATAGTCACTCATGCCTAGAAAAGCCTTATTACTCGGTTCAAATTCCTTTATAATCCCATTATTGAATTTATTTTGAATTGTTTTTACATTTTTTGATTAAAACAGATTGTAATTGATTGTTTGCCTCGGGAAACATGGAGCGAAAGCCATCCATTGTCAAGAAAAGATCATTTATAGTCACTCATGCCTAGAAAAGCCTTATTACTTAGTTTAAATGCCTTTATAATCCCATTATTGAATTTATTTTGAATTGTTTTTACATTTTTTGATTAAAACATATTGTAATTGATTGTTTGCCTCGGGAAATATGGAGCGAAAGCCATCCATTGTCAAGAAAAGATCATTTATAGTCACTCATGCCTAGAAAAGCCTTATTACTCGGTTTAAATGCCTTTATAATCCCATTATTGAATTTATTTTGAATTGTTTTTACATTTTTTGATTAAAACAGATTGTAATTGATTGTTTGCCTCGGGAAACATGGAGCGAAAGCCATCCATTGTCAAGAAAAGATCATTTATAGTCACTCATGCCTAGAAAAGCCTTATTACTCGGTTTAAATGCCTTTATAATCCTATTATTGAATTTATTTTGAATTTTTTTTACATTTTTTGATTAAAACAGATTGTAATTGATTGTTTGCCTCGGGAAACATGGAGCGAAAGCCATCCATTGTCAAGAAAAGATCATTTATAGTCACTCATGCCTAGAAAAGCCTTATTACTCGGTTTAAATGCCTTTATAATCCCATTATTGAATTTATTTTGAATTTTTTTTACATTTTTTGATTAAAACAGATTGTAATTGATTGTTTGCCTCGGGAAACATGGAGCGAAAGCCATCCATTGTCAAGAAAAGATCATTTATAGTCACTCATGCCTAGAAAAGCCTTATTACTCGATTTAAATGCCTTTATAATCCCATTATTGAATTTATTTTGAATTTTTTTTACATTTTTTGATTAAAACAGATTGTAATTGATTGTTTGCCTCGGGAAACATGGAGCGAAAGCCATCCATTGTCAAGAAAAGATCATTTATAGTCACTCATGCCCAGAAAAGCCTTATTACTCGATTTAAATGCCTTTATAATCACATTATTGAATTTATTTTGAATTGTTTTTACATTTTTTGATTAAAACAGATTGTAATTGATTGTTTGCCTCTGGAAACATGGAGCGAAAGCCATCCATTGTCAAGAAAAGATCATTTATAGTCACTCATGCCTAAAAAAGCCTTATTACTCGGTTTAAATGCCTTTATAATCCCATTATTGAATTTATTTTGAATTGTTTTTACATTTTTTGAGTAAAACAGATTCTAATTGATTGTTTGCCTCGGGAAACGTGGAGGGAAAGCCATCCATTGTCAAGAAAAGATCATTTATAGTCACTCATGCCTAGAAAAGCCTTATTACTCGGTTTAATTGCCTTTATAATCCCATTATCAAATTTATTTTGAATTTTTTTTACATTTTTTGATTAAAACAGATTGTAATTGATAGTTTGCCTCGGGAAACTTGGAGCTAAAGCCATCCATTGTCAAGAAAAGATCATTTATAGTCACTCATGCCTAGAAAAGCCTTATTACTCGGTTTAATTGCCTTTATAATCCCATTATCAAATTTATTTTGAATTTTTTTTACATTTTTTGATTAAAACAGATTGTAATTGATTGTTTGCCTCGGGAAACTTGGAGCTAAAGCCATCCATTGTCAAGAAAAGATCATTTATAGTCACTCATGCCTAGAAAAGCCTTATTACTCGATTTAAATGCCTTTATAATCCCATTATTGAATTTATTTTGAATTTTTTTTACATTTTTTGATTAAAACAGATTGTAATTGATTGTTTGCCTCTGGAAACATGGAGCGAAAGCCATCCATTGTCAAGAAAAGATCATTTATAGTCACTCATGCCTAGAAAAGCCTTATTACTCGGTTTAAATGCCTTTATAATCCCATTATTGAATTTATTTTGAATTGTTTTTACATTTTTTGATTAAAACAGATTCTAATTGATTGTTTGCCTCGGGAAACGTGGAGCGAAAGCCATCCATTCTCAAGAAAAGATCATTTATAGTCAGTCATGCCTAGAAAAGCCTTATTACTCGGTTTAAATGCCTTTATAATCCCATTATTGAATTTATTTTGAATTTTTTTTACATTTTTTGATTAAAACATATTGTAATTGATTGTTTCCCTCGGGAAACATGGAGCGAAAGCCATCCATTGTCAAGAAAAGATCATTTATAGTCACTCATGCCTAGAAAAGCCTTATTACTTAGTTTAAATGCTTTTACAATCCCATTATTGAATTTATTTTGAATTGTTTTTACATTTTTTGATTAAAACAGATTGTAATTGATTGTTTGCCTCGGGAAACATGGAGCGAAAACCATCCATTGTCAAGAAAAGATCATTTATAGCCACTCATGCCTAGAAAAGCCTTATTACTCGGTTTAAATGCCTTTATAATCCCATTATTGAATTTATTTTGAATTCTTTTTACATTTTTTGATTAAAACAGATTCTAATTGATTGTTTGCCTCGGGAAACTTGAAGCGAAAGCCCTCCATTGTCAAGAAAAGATCATTTATAGTCACTCATGCCTAGAAAAGCCTTATTACTGGGTTTAAATGCTTTTATAATCCCACTATTGAATTTATTTTGAATTCTTTTTACATTTTTTGATTAAAACAGATTCTAATTGATTGTTTGCCTCGGGAAACTTGAAGCGAAAGCCCTCCATTGTCAAGAAAAGATCATTTATAGTCACTCATGCCTAGAAAAGCCTTATTACTGGGTTTAAATGCTTTTATAATCCCACTATTGAATTTATTTTGAATTCTTTTTACATTTTTTTATTAAAACAGATTCTAATTGATTGTTTGCCTCGGGAAACTTGAAGCGAAAGCCCTCCATTGTCAAGAAAAGATCATTTATAGTCACTCATGCTGAGAAAAGCCTTATTACTCGGTTTAAATGCTTTTATAATCCCATTATTGAAGTTATTTTGAATTGTTTTTATATTTTTTGATTAAAACAGATTGTAATTGATTGTTTCCCTTAGGAAACATGGAGCGAAAGCTATCCATCTTCAAGAAAAGTTCATTTATAGTCACTCATGCCTAGAAAAGCCTTAATACTCGCTTTAAATGCTTTTATAATCCCATAATTGAATTTAATTTGAATCTTTTTACATTTTTTGATTAAAACAGATTCTAATTGATTGTTTGCCTCGGGAAACGTGGAGTGAAAGCCATCCATTGTCAAGAAAAGATCATTTATAGTCACTCATGCCTAGAAAAGCCTTATTACTCGGTTTAAATGCCTTTATAATCCCATTATCAAATTTATTTTGAATTTTTTTTAAATTTTTTGATTAAAACAGATTGTAATTGATTGTTTGCCTCGGGAAACTTGGAGCTAAAGCCATCCATTGTCAAGCAAAGATCATTTATAGTCACTCATGCCTAGAAAAGCCTTATTACTCGGTTCAAATTCCTTTATAATCCCATTATTGAATTTATTTTGAATTGTTTTTACATTTTTTGATTAAAACAGATTGTAATTGATTGTTTGCCTCGGGAAACATGGAGCGAAAGCCATCCATTGTCAAGAAAAGATCATTTATAGTCACTCATGCCTAGAAAAGCCTTATTACTTAGTTTAAATGCCTTTATAATCCCATTATTGAATTTATTTTGAATTGTTTTTACATTTTTTGATTAAAACATATTGTAATTGATTGTTTGCCTCGGGAAATATGGAGCGAAAGCCATCCATTGTCAAGAAAAGATCATTTATAGTCACTCATGCCTAGAAAAGCCTTATTACTCGGTTTAAATGCCTTTATAATCCCATTATTGAATTTATTTTGAATTGTTTTTACATTTTTTGAGTAAAACAGATTCTAATTGATTGTTTGCCTCGGGAAACGTGGAGGGAAAGCCATCCATTGTCAAGAAAAGATCATTTATAGTCACTCATGCCTAGAAAAGCCTTATTACTCGGTTTAATTGCCTTTATAATCCCATTATCAAATTTATTTTGAATTTTTTTTACATTTTTTGATTAAAACAGATTGTAATTGATAGTTTGCCTCGGGAAACTTGGAGCTAAAGCCATCCATTGTCAAGAAAAGATCATTTATAGTCACTCATGCCTAGAAAAGCCTTATTACTCGGTTTAATTGCCTTTATAATCCCATTATCAAATTTATTTTGAATTTTTTTTACATTTTTTGATTAAAACAGATTGTAATTGATTGTTTGCCTCGGGAAACTTGGAGCTAAAGCCATCCATTGTCAAGAAAAGATCATTTATAGTCACTCATGCCTAGAAAAGCCTTATTACTCGATTTAAATGCCTTTATAATCCCATTATTGAATTTATTTTGAATTTTTTTTACATTTTTTGATTAAAACAGATTGTAATTGATTGTTTGCCTCTGGAAACATGGAGCGAAAGCCATCCATTGTCAAGAAAAGATCATTTATAGTCACTCATGCCTAGAAAAGCCTTATTACTCGGTTTAAATGCCTTTATAATCCCATTATTGAATTTATTTTGAATTGTTTTTACATTTTTTGATTAAAACAGATTCTAATTGATTGTTTGCCTCGGGAAACGTGGAGCGAAAGCCATCCATTCTCAAGAAAAGATCATTTATAGTCAGTCATGCCTAGAAAAGCCTTATTACTCGGTTTAAATGCCTTTATAATCCCATTATTGAATTTATTTTGAATTTTTTTTACATTTTTTGATTAAAACATATTGTAATTGATTGTTTCCCTCGGGAAACATGGAGCGAAAGCCATCCATTGTCAAGAAAAGATCATTTATAGTCACTCATGCCTAGAAAAGCCTTATTACTTAGTTTAAATGCCTTTACAATCCCATTATTGAATTTATTTTGAATTGTTTTTACATTTTTTGATTAAAACAGATTGTAATTGATTGTTTGCCTCGGGAAACATGGAGCGAAAACCATCCATTGTCAAGAAAAGATCATTTATAGCCACTCATGCCTAGAAAAGCCTTATTACTCGGTTTAAATGCCTTTATAATCCCATTATTGAATTTATTTTGAATTCTTTTTACATTTTTTGATTAAAACAGATTCTAATTGATTGTTTGCCTCGGGAAACTTGAAGCGAAAGCCCTCCATTGTCAAGAAAAGATCATTTATAGTCACTCATGCCTAGAAAAGCCTTATTACTGGGTTTAAATGCTTTTATAATCCCACTATTGAATTTATTTTGAATTCTTTTTACATTTTTTGATTAAAACAGATTCTAATTGATTGTTTGCCTCGGGAAACTTGAAGCGAAAGCCCTCCATTGTCAAGAAAAGATCATTTATAGTCACTCATGCCTAGAAAAGCCTTATTACTGGGTTTAAATGCTTTTATAATCCCACTATTGAATTTATTTTGAATTCTTTTTACATTTTTTTATTAAAACAGATTCTAATTGATTGTTTGCCTCGGGAAACTTGAAGCGAAAGCCCTCCATTGTCAAGAAAAGATCATTTATAGTCACTCATGCTGAGAAAAGCCTTATTACTCGGTTTAAATGCTTTTATAATCCCATTATTGAAGTTATTTTGAATTGTTTTTATATTTTTTGATTAAAACAGATTGTAATTGATTGTTTCCCTTAGGAAACATGGAGCGAAAGCTATCCATCTTCAAGAAAAGTTCATTTATAGTCACTCATGCCTAGAAAAGCCTTAATACTCGCTTTAAATGCTTTTATAATCCCATAATTGAATTTAATTTGAATCTTTTTACATTTTTTGATTAAAACAGATTCTAATTGATTGTTTGCCTCGGGAAACGTGGAGTGAAAGCCATCCATTGTCAAGAAAAGATCATTTATAGTCACTCATGCCTAGAAAAGCCTTATTACTCGGTTTAAATGCCTTTATAATCCCATTATCAAATTTATTTTGAATTTTTTTTACATTTTTTGATTAAAACAGATTGTAATTGATTGTTTGCCTCTGGAAACATGGAGCGAAAGCCATCCATTGTCAAGAAAAGATCATTTATAGTCACTCATGCCTAGAAAAGCCTTATTACTCGGTTTAAATGCCTTTATAATCCCATTATTGAATTTATTTTGAATTGTTTTTACATTTTTTGATTAAAACAGATTCTAATTGATTGTTTGCCTCGGGAAACGTGGAGCGAAAGCCATCCATTCTCAAGAAAATATCATTTATAGTCACTCATGCCTAGAAAAGCCTTATTACTCGGTTTAAATGCCTTTATAATCCCATTATTGAATTTATTTTGAATTTTTTTTACATTTTTTGATTAAAACATATTGTAATTGATTGTTTCCCTCGGGAAACATGGAGCGAAAGCCATCCATTGTCAAGAAAAGATCATTTATAGTCACTCATGCCTAGAAAAGCCTTATTACTCGGTTTAAATGCCTTTATAATCCCATTATTGAATTTATTTTGAATTGTTTTTACATTTTTTGATTAAAACAAATTGTAATTGATTGTTTCCCTCGGGAAACATGGAGCGAAAGCCATCCATTGTCAAGAAAAGATCATTTATAGTCACTCATGCCTAGAAAAGCCTTATTACTTAGTTTAAATGCCTTTATAATCCCATTATTGAATTTATTTTGAATTGTTTTTACATTTTTTGGTTAAAACATATTGTAATTGATTGTTTGCCTCGGGAAATATGGAGCGAAAGCCATCCATTGTCAAGAAAAGATCATTTATAGTCACTCATGCCTAGAAAAGCCTTATTACTTAGTTTAAATGCCTTTATAATCCCATTATTGAATTTATTTTGAATTGTTTTTACATTTTTTGATTAAAACAGATTGTAATTGATTGTTTGCCTCGGGAAATATGGAGCGAAAGCCATCCATTGTCAAGAAAAGATCATTTATTGTCACTCATGCCTAGAAAAGCCTTATTACTCGATTTAAATGCCTTTATAATCCCATTATTGAATTTATTTGTAATTGTTTTTACATTTTTTGATTAAAACAGATTGTAATTGATTGTTTGCCTCGGGAAACATGGAGCGAAAGCCATCCATTGTCAAGAAAAGATCATTTATAGTCACTCATGCCTAGAAAAGCCTTATTACTCGATTTAAATGCCTTTATAATCACATTATTGAATTTATTTTGAATTGTTTTTACATTTTTTGATTAAAACAGATTGTAATTGATTGTTTGCCTCTGGAAACATGGAGCGAAAGCCATCCATTGTCAAGAAAAGATCATTTATAGTCACTCATGCCTAGAAAAGCCTTATTACTCGGTTTAAATGCCTTTATAATCCCATTATTGAATTTATTTTGAATTGTTTTTACATTTTTTGAGTAAAACAGATTCTAATTGATTGTTTGCCTCGGGAAACGTGGAGGGAAAGCCATCCATTGACAAGAAAAGATCATTTATAGTCACTCATGCCTAGAAAAGCCTTATTACTCGGTTTAATTGCCTTTATAATCCCATTATCAAATTTATTTTGAATTTTTTTTTACATTTTTTGATTAAAACAGATTGTAATTGATTGTTTGCCTCGGGAAACTTGGAGCTAAAGCCATCCATTGTCAAGAAAAGATCATTTATAGTCACTCATGCCTAGAAAAGCCTTATTACTCGGTTTAATTGCCTTTATAATCCCATTATCAAATTTATTTTGAATTTTTTTTACATTTTTTGATTAAAACAGATTGTAATTGATTGTTTGCCTCGAGAAACTTGGAGCTAAAGCCATCCATTCTCAAGAAAAGATCATTTATAGTCAGTCATGCCTAGAAAAGCCTTATTACTCGGTTTAAATGCCTTTATAATCCCATTATTGAATTTATTTTGAATTTTTTTTACATTTTTTGATTAAAACATATTGTAATTGATTGTTTCCCTCGGGAAACATGGAGCGAAAGCCATCCATTGTCAAGAAAAGATCATTTATAGTCACTCATGCCTAGAAAAGCCTTATTACTTAGTTTAAATGCCTTTACAATCCCATTATTGAATTTATTTTGAATTGTTTTTACATTTTTTGATTAAAACAGATTGTAATTGATTGTTTGCCTCGGGAAACATGGAGCGAAAACCATCCATTGTCAAGAAAAGATCATTTATAGCCACTCATGCCTAGAAAAGCCTTATTACTCGGTTTAAATGCCTTTATAATCCCATTATTGAATTTATTTTGAATTCTTTTTACATTTTTTGATTAAAACAGATTCTAATTGATTGTTTGCCTCGGGAAACTTGAAGCGAAAGCCCTCCATTGTCAAGAAAAGATCATTTATAGTCACTCATGCCTAGAAAAGCCTTATTACTGGGTTTAAATGCTTTTATAATCCCACTATTGAATTTATTTTGAATTCTTTTTACATTTTTTTATTAAAACAGATTCTAATTGATTGTTTGCCTCGGGAAACTTGAAGCGAAAGCCCTCCATTGTCAAGAAAAGATCATTTATAGTCACTCATGCTGAGAAAAGCCTTATTACTCGGTTTAAATGCTTTTATAATCCCATTATTGAAGTTATTTTGAATTGTTTTTATATTTTTTGATTTAAACAGATTGTAATTGATTGTTTCCCTTAGGAAACATGGAGCGAAAGCTATCCATCTTCAAGAAAAGTTCATTTATAGTCACTCATGCCTAGAAAAGCCTTAATACTCGCTTTAAATGCTTTTATAATCCCATAATTGAATTTAATTTGAATCTTTTTACATTTTTTGATTAAAACAGATTCTAATTGATTGTTTGCCTCGGGAAACGTGGAGTGAAAGCCATCCATTGTCAAGAAAAGATCATTTATAGTCACTCATGCCTAGAAAAGCCTTATTACTCGGTTTAAATGCCTTTATAATCCCATTATCAAATTTATTTTGAATTTTTTTTAAATTTTTTGATTAAAACAGATTGTAATTGATTGTTTGCCTCGGGAAACTTGGAGCTAAAGCCATCCATTGTCAAGCAAAGATCATTTATAGTCACTCATGCCTAGAAAAGCCTTATTACTCGGTTCAAATTCCTTTATAATCCCATTATTGAATTTATTTTGAATTGTTTTTACATTTTTTGATTAAAACAGATTGTAATTGATTGTTTGCCTCGGGAAACATGGAGCGAAAGCCATCCATTGTCAAGAAAAGATCATTTATAGTCACTCATGCCTAGAAAAGCCTTATTACTCGGTTTAAATGCCTTTATAATCCCATTATTGAATTTATTTTGAATTGTTTTTACATTTTTTGATTAAAACAGATTCTAATTGATTGTTTGCCTCGGGAAACGTGGAGCGAAAGCCATCCATTCTCAAGAAAAGATCATTTATAGTCAGTCATGCCTAGAAAAGCCTTATTACTCGGTTTAAATGCCTTTATAATCCCATTATTGAATTTATTTTGAATTTTTTTTACATTTTTTGATTAAAACATATTGTAATTGATTGTTTCCCTCGGGAAACATGGAGCGAAAGCCATCCATTGTCAAGAAAAGATCATTTATAGTCACTCATGCCTAGAAAAGCCTTATTACTTAGTTTAAATGCCTTTACAATCCCATTATTGAATTTATTTTGAATTGTTTTTACATTTTTTGATTAAAACAGATTGTAATTGATTGTTTGCCTCGGGAAACATGGAGCGAAAACCATCCATTGTCAAGAAAAGATCATTTATAGCCACTCATGCCTAGAAAAGCCTTATTACTCGGTTTAAATGCCTTTATAATCCCATTATTGAATTTATTTTGAATTCTTTTTACATTTTTTGATTAAAACAGATTCTAATTGATTGTTTGCCTCGGGAAACTTGAAGCGAAAGCCCTCCATTGTCAAGAAAAGATCATTTATAGTCACTCATGCCTAGAAAAGCCTTATTACTGGGTTTAAATGCTTTTATAATCCCACTATTGAATTTATTTTGAATTCTTTTTACATTTTTTTATTAAAACAGATTCTAATTGATTGTTTGCCTCGGGAAACTTGAAGCGAAAGCCCTCCATTGTCAAGAAAAGATCATTTATAGTCACTCATGCTGAGAAAAGCCTTATTACTCGGTTTAAATGCTTTTATAATCCCATTATTGAAGTTATTTTGAATTGTTTTTATATTTTTTGATTTAAACAGATTGTAATTGATTGTTTCCCTTAGGAAACATGGAGCGAAAGCTATCCATCTTCAAGAAAAGTTCATTTATAGTCACTCATGCCTAGAAAAGCCTTAATACTCGCTTTAAATGCTTTTATAATCCCATAATTGAATTTAATTTGAATCTTTTTACATTTTTTGATTAAAACAGATTCTAATTGATTGTTTGCCTCGGGAAACGTGGAGTGAAAGCCATCCATTGTCAAGAAAAGATCATTTATAGTCACTCATGCCTAGAAAAGCCTTATTACTCGGTTTAAATGCCTTTATAATCCCATTATCAAATTTATTTTGAATTTTTTTTAAATTTTTTGATTAAAACAGATTGTAATTGATTGTTTGCCTCGGGAAACTTGGAGCTAAAGCCATCCATTGTCAAGCAAAGATCATTTATAGTCACTCATGCCTAGAAAAGCCTTATTACTCGGTTCAAATTCCTTTATAATCCCATTATTGAATTTATTTTGAATTGTTTTTACATTTTTTGATTAAAACAGATTGTAATTGATTGTTTGCCTCGGGAAACATGGAGCGAAAGCCATCCATTGTCAAGAAAAGATCATTTATAGTCACTCATGCCTAGAAAAGCCTTATTACTTAGTTTAAATGCCTTTATAATCCCATTATTGAATTTATTTTGAATTGTTTTTACATTTTTTGATTAAAACATATTGTAATTGATTGTTTGCCTCGGGAAATATGGAGCGAAAGCCATCCATTGTCAAGAAAAGATCATTTATAGTCACTCATGCCTAGAAAAGCCTTATTACTCGGTTTAAATGCCTTTATAATCCCATTATTGAATTTATTTTGAATTGTTTTTACATTTTTTGATTAAAACAGATTGTAATTGATTGTTTGCCTCGGGAAACATGGAGCGAAAGCCATCCATTGTCAAGAAAAGATCATTTATAGTCACTCATGCCTAGAAAAGCCTTATTACTCGGTTTAAATGCCTTTATAATCCTATTATTGAATTTATTTTGAATTTTTTTTACATTTTTTGATTAAAACAGATTGTAATTGATTGTTTGCCTCGGGAAACATGGAGCGAAAGCCATCCATTGTCAAGAAAAGATCATTTATAGTCACTCATGCCTAGAAAAGCCTTATTACTCGGTTTAAATGCCTTTATAATCCCATTATTGAATTTATTTTGAATTTTTTTTACATTTTTTGATTAAAACAGATTGTAATTGATTGTTTGCCTCGGGAAACATGGAGCGAAAGCCATCCATTGTCAAGAAAAGATCATTTATAGTCACTCATGCCTAGAAAAGCCTTATTACTCGATTTAAATGCCTTTATAATCCCATTATTGAATTTATTTGTAATTGTTTTTACATTTTTTGATTAAAACAGATTGTAATTGATTGTTTGCCTCGGGAAACATGGAGCGAAAGCCATCCATTGTCAAGAAAAGATCATTTATAGTCACTCATGCCCAGAAAAGCCTTATTACTCGATTTAAATGCCTTTATAATCACATTATTGAATTTATTTTGAATTGTTTTTACATTTTTTGATTAAAACAGATTGTAATTGATTGTTTGCCTCTGGAAACATGGAGCGAAAGCCATCCATTGTCAAGAAAAGATCATTTATAGTCACTCATGCCTAAAAAAGCCTTATTACTCGGTTTAAATGCCTTTATAATCCCATTATTGAATTTATTTTGAATTGTTTTTACATTTTTTGAGTAAAACAGATTCTAATTGATTGTTTGCCTCGGGAAACGTGGAGGGAAAGCCATCCATTGTCAAGAAAAGATCATTTATAGTCACTCATGCCTAGAAAAGCCTTATTACTCGGTTTAATTGCCTTTATAATCCCATTATCAAATTTATTTTGAATTTTTTTTACATTTTTTGATTAAAACAGATTGTAATTGATAGTTTGCCTCGGGAAACTTGGAGCTAAAGCCATCCATTGTCAAGAAAAGATCATTTATAGTCACTCATGCCTAGAAAAGCCTTATTACTCGGTTTAATTGCCTTTATAATCCCATTATCAAATTTATTTTGAATTTTTTTTACATTTTTTGATTAAAACAGATTGTAATTGATTGTTTGCCTCGGGAAACTTGGAGCTAAAGCCATCCATTGTCAAGAAAAGATCATTTATAGTCACTCATGCCTAGAAAAGCCTTATTACTCGATTTAAATGCCTTTATAATCCCATTATTGAATTTATTTTGAATTTTTTTTACATTTTTTGATTAAAACAGATTGTAATTGATTGTTTGCCTCTGGAAACATGGAGCGAAAGCCATCCATTGTCAAGAAAAGATCATTTATAGTCACTCATGCCTAGAAAAGCCTTATTACTCGGTTTAAATGCCTTTATAATCCCATTATTGAATTTATTTTGAATTGTTTTTACATTTTTTGATTAAAACAGATTCTAATTGATTGTTTGCCTCGGGAAACGTGGAGCGAAAGCCATCCATTCTCAAGAAAAGATCATTTATAGTCAGTCATGCCTAGAAAAGCCTTATTACTCGGTTTAAATGCCTTTATAATCCCATTATTGAATTTATTTTGAATTTTTTTTACATTTTTTGATTAAAACATATTGTAATTGATTGTTTCCCTCGGGAAACATGGAGCGAAAGCCATCCATTGTCAAGAAAAGATCATTTATAGTCACTCATGCCTAGAAAAGCCTTATTACTTAGTTTAAATGCTTTTACAATCCCATTATTGAATTTATTTTGAATTGTTTTTACATTTTTTGATTAAAACAGATTGTAATTGATTGTTTGCCTCGGGAAACATGGAGCGAAAACCATCCATTGTCAAGAAAAGATCATTTATAGCCACTCATGCCTAGAAAAGCCTTATTACTCGGTTTAAATGCCTTTATAATCCCATTATTGAATTTATTTTGAATTCTTTTTACATTTTTTGATTAAAACAGATTCTAATTGATTGTTTGCCTCGGGAAACTTGAAGCGAAAGCCCTCCATTGTCAAGAAAAGATCATTTATAGTCACTCATGCCTAGAAAAGCCTTATTACTGGGTTTAAATGCTTTTATAATCCCACTATTGAATTTATTTTGAATTCTTTTTACATTTTTTGATTAAAACAGATTCTAATTGATTGTTTGCCTCGGGAAACTTGAAGCGAAAGCCCTCCATTGTCAAGAAAAGATCATTTATAGTCACTCATGCCTAGAAAAGCCTTATTACTGGGTTTAAATGCTTTTATAATCCCACTATTGAATTTATTTTGAATTCTTTTTACATTTTTTTATTAAAACAGATTCTAATTGATTGTTTGCCTCGGGAAACTTGAAGCGAAAGCCCTCCATTGTCAAGAAAAGATCATTTATAGTCACTCATGCTGAGAAAAGCCTTATTACTCGGTTTAAATGCTTTTATAATCCCATTATTGAAGTTATTTTGAATTGTTTTTATATTTTTTGATTAAAACAGATTGTAATTGATTGTTTCCCTTAGGAAACATGGAGCGAAAGCTATCCATCTTCAAGAAAAGTTCATTTATAGTCACTCATGCCTAGAAAAGCCTTAATACTCGCTTTAAATGCTTTTATAATCCCATAATTGAATTTAATTTGAATCTTTTTACATTTTTTGATTAAAACAGATTCTAATTGATTGTTTGCCTCGGGAAACGTGGAGTGAAAGCCATCCATTGTCAAGAAAAGATCATTTATAGTCACTCATGCCTAGAAAAGCCTTATTACTCGGTTTAAATGCCTTTATAATCCCATTATCAAATTTATTTTGAATTTTTTTTAAATTTTTTGATTAAAACAGATTGTAATTGATTGTTTGCCTCGGGAAACTTGGAGCTAAAGCCATCCATTGTCAAGCAAAGATCATTTATAGTCACTCATGCCTAGAAAAGCCTTATTACTCGGTTCAAATTCCTTTATAATCCCATTATTGAATTTATTTTGAATTGTTTTTACATTTTTTGATTAAAACAGATTGTAATTGATTGTTTGCCTCGGGAAACATGGAGCGAAAGCCATCCATTGTCAAGAAAAGATCATTTATAGTCACTCATGCCTAGAAAAGCCTTATTACTCGGTTTAAATGCCTTTATAATCCCATTATTGAATTTATTTTGAATTGTTTTTACATTTTTTGATTAAAACAGATTCTAATTGATTGTTTGCCTCGGGAAACGTGGAGCGAAAGCCATCCATTCTCAAGAAAAGATCATTTATAGTCAGTCATGCCTAGAAAAGCCTTATTACTCGGTTTAAATGCCTTTATAATCCCATTATTGAATTTATTTTGAATTTTTTTTACATTTTTTGATTAAAACATATTGTAATTGATTGTTTCCCTCGGGAAACATGGAGCGAAAGCCATCCATTGTCAAGAAAAGATCATTTATAGTCACTCATGCCTAGAAAAGCCTTATTACTTAGTTTAAATGCCTTTACAATCCCATTATTGAATTTATTTTGAATTGTTTTTACATTTTTTGATTAAAACAGATTGTAATTGATTGTTTGCCTCGGGAAACATGGAGCGAAAACCATCCATTGTCAAGAAAAGATCATTTATAGCCACTCATGCCTAGAAAAGCCTTATTACTCGGTTTAAATGCCTTTATAATCCCATTATTGAATTTATTTTGAATTCTTTTTACATTTTTTGATTAAAACAGATTCTAATTGATTGTTTGCCTCGGGAAACTTGAAGCGAAAGCCCTCCATTGTCAAGAAAAGATCATTTATAGTCACTCATGCCTAGAAAAGCCTTATTACTGGGTTTAAATGCTTTTATAATCCCACTATTGAATTTATTTTGAATTCTTTTTACATTTTTTTATTAAAACAGATTCTAATTGATTGTTTGCCTCGGGAAACTTGAAGCGAAAGCCCTCCATTGTCAAGAAAAGATCATTTATAGTCACTCATGCTGAGAAAAGCCTTATTACTCGGTTTAAATGCTTTTATAATCCCATTATTGAAGTTATTTTGAATTGTTTTTATATTTTTTGATTTAAACAGATTGTAATTGATTGTTTCCCTTAGGAAACATGGAGCGAAAGCTATCCATCTTCAAGAAAAGTTCATTTATAGTCACTCATGCCTAGAAAAGCCTTAATACTCGCTTTAAATGCTTTTATAATCCCATAATTGAATTTAATTTGAATCTTTTTACATTTTTTGATTAAAACAGATTCTAATTGATTGTTTGCCTCGGGAAACGTGGAGTGAAAGCCATCCATTGTCAAGAAAAGATCATTTATAGTCACTCATGCCTAGAAAAGCCTTATTACTCGGTTTAAATGCCTTTATAATCCCATTATCAAATTTATTTTGAATTTTTTTTAAATTTTTTGATTAAAACAGATTGTAATTGATTGTTTGCCTCGGGAAACTTGGAGCTAAAGCCATCCATTGTCAAGCAAAGATCATTTATAGTCACTCATGCCTAGAAAAGCCTTATTACTCGGTTCAAATTCCTTTATAATCCCATTATTGAATTTATTTTGAATTGTTTTTACATTTTTTGATTAAAACAGATTGTAATTGATTGTTTGCCTCGGGAAACATGGAGCGAAAGCCATCCATTGTCAAGAAAAGATCATTTATAGTCACTCATGCCTAGAAAAGCCTTATTACTTAGTTTAAATGCCTTTATAATCCCATTATTGAATTTATTTTGAATTGTTTTTACATTTTTTGATTAAAACATATTGTAATTGATTGTTTGCCTCGGGAAATATGGAGCGAAAGCCATCCATTGTCAAGAAAAGATCATTTATAGTCACTCATGCCTAGAAAAGCCTTATTACTCGGTTTAAATGCCTTTATAATCCCATTATTGAATTTATTTTGAATTGTTTTTACATTTTTTGATTAAAACAGATTGTAATTGATTGTTTGCCTCGGGAAACATGGAGCGAAAGCCATCCATTGTCAAGAAAAGATCATTTATAGTCACTCATGCCTAGAAAAGCCTTATTACTCGGTTTAAATGCCTTTATAATCCTATTATTGAATTTATTTTGAATTTTTTTTACATTTTTTGATTAAAACAGATTGTAATTGATTGTTTGCCTCGGGAAACATGGAGCGAAAGCCATCCATTGTCAAGAAAAGATCATTTATAGTCACTCATGCCTAGAAAAGCCTTATTACTCGGTTTAAATGCCTTTATAATCCCATTATTGAATTTATTTTGAATTTTTTTTACATTTTTTGATTAAAACAGATTGTAATTGATTGTTTGCCTCGGGAAACATGGAGCGAAAGCCATCCATTGTCAAGAAAAGATCATTTATAGTCACTCATGCCTAGAAAAGCCTTATTACTCGATTTAAATGCCTTTATAATCCCATTATTGAATTTATTTGTAATTGTTTTTACATTTTTTGATTAAAACAGATTGTAATTGATTGTTTGCCTCGGGAAACATGGAGCGAAAGCCATCCATTGTCAAGAAAAGATCATTTATAGTCACTCATGCCCAGAAAAGCCTTATTACTCGATTTAAATGCCTTTATAATCACATTATTGAATTTATTTTGAATTGTTTTTACATTTTTTGATTAAAACAGATTGTAATTGATTGTTTGCCTCTGGAAACATGGAGCGAAAGCCATCCATTGTCAAGAAAAGATCATTTATAGTCACTCATGCCTAAAAAAGCCTTATTACTCGGTTTAAATGCCTTTATAATCCCATTATTGAATTTATTTTGAATTGTTTTTACATTTTTTGAGTAAAACAGATTCTAATTGATTGTTTGCCTCGGGAAACGTGGAGGGAAAGCCATCCATTGTCAAGAAAAGATCATTTATAGTCACTCATGCCTAGAAAAGCCTTATTACTCGGTTTAATTGCCTTTATAATCCCATTATCAAATTTATTTTGAATTTTTTTTACATTTTTTGATTAAAACAGATTGTAATTGATAGTTTGCCTCGGGAAACTTGGAGCTAAAGCCATCCATTGTCAAGAAAAGATCATTTATAGTCACTCATGCCTAGAAAAGCCTTATTACTCGGTTTAATTGCCTTTATAATCCCATTATCAAATTTATTTTGAATTTTTTTTACATTTTTTGATTAAAACAGATTGTAATTGATTGTTTGCCTCGGGAAACATGGAGCGAAAACCATCCATTGTCAAGAAAAGATCATTTATAGCCACTCATGCCTAGAAAAGCCTTATTACTCGGTTTAAATGCCTTTATAATCCCATTATTGAATTTATTTTGAATTCTTTTTACATTTTTTGATTAAAACAGATTCTAATTGATTGTTTGCCTCGGGAAACTTGAAGCGAAAGCCCTCCATTGTCAAGAAAAGATCATTTATAGTCACTCATGCCTAGAAAAGCCTTATTACTGGGTTTAAATGCTTTTATAATCCCACTATTGAATTTATTTTGAATTCTTTTTACATTTTTTGATTAAAACAGATTCTAATTGATTGTTTGCCTCGGGAAACTTGAAGCGAAAGCCCTCCATTGTCAAGAAAAGATCATTTATAGTCACTCATGCCTAGAAAAGCCTTATTACTGGGTTTAAATGCTTTTATAATCCCACTATTGAATTTATTTTGAATTCTTTTTACATTTTTTTATTAAAACAGATTCTAATTGATTGTTTGCCTCGGGAAACTTGAAGCGAAAGCCCTCCATTGTCAAGAAAAGATCATTTATAGTCACTCATGCTGAGAAAAGCCTTATTACTCGGTTTAAATGCTTTTATAATCCCATTATTGAAGTTATTTTGAATTGTTTTTATATTTTTTGATTAAAACAGATTGTAATTGATTGTTTCCCTTAGGAAACATGGAGCGAAAGCTATCCATCTTCAAGAAAAGTTCATTTATAGTCACTCATGCCTAGAAAAGCCTTAATACTCGCTTTAAATGCTTTTATAATCCCATAATTGAATTTAATTTGAATCTTTTTACATTTTTTGATTAAAACAGATTCTAATTGATTGTTTGCCTCGGGAAACGTGGAGTGAAAGCCATCCATTGTCAAGAAAAGATCATTTATAG
This sequence comes from Theobroma cacao, assembly GCF_053813885.1. Classification (NCBI taxonomy): domain Eukaryota; kingdom Viridiplantae; phylum Streptophyta; class Magnoliopsida; order Malvales; family Malvaceae; genus Theobroma; species Theobroma cacao. The sequence continues at coordinate 24,560,938 of NC_142645.1, read as the reverse complement.
TCACTCATGCCTAGAAAAGCCTTATTACTCGGTTTAAATGCCTTTATAATCCCATTATCAAATTTATTTTGAATTTTTTTTAAATTTTTTGATTAAAACAGATTGTAATTGATTGTTTGCCTCGGGAAACTTGGAGCTAAAGCCATCCATTGTCAAGCAAAGATCATTTATAGTCACTCATGCCTAGAAAAGCCTTATTACTCGGTTCAAATTCCTTTATAATCCCATTATTGAATTTATTTTGAATTGTTTTTACATTTTTTGATTAAAACAGATTGTAATTGATTGTTTGCCTCGGGAAACATGGAGCGAAAGCCATCCATTGTCAAGAAAAGATCATTTATAGTCACTCATGCCTAGAAAAGCCTTATTACTCGGTTTAAATGCCTTTATAATCCCATTATTGAATTTATTTTGAATTGTTTTTACATTTTTTGATTAAAACAGATTCTAATTGATTGTTTGCCTCGGGAAACGTGGAGCGAAAGCCATCCATTCTCAAGAAAAGATCATTTATAGTCAGTCATGCCTAGAAAAGCCTTATTACTCGGTTTAAATGCCTTTATAATCCCATTATTGAATTTATTTTGAATTTTTTTTACATTTTTTGATTAAAACATATTGTAATTGATTGTTTCCCTCGGGAAACATGGAGCGAAAGCCATCCATTGTCAAGAAAAGATCATTTATAGTCACTCATGCCTAGAAAAGCCTTATTACTTAGTTTAAATGCCTTTACAATCCCATTATTGAATTTATTTTGAATTGTTTTTACATTTTTTGATTAAAACAGATTGTAATTGATTGTTTGCCTCGGGAAAGATGGAGCGAAAACCATCCATTGTCAAGAAAAGATCATTTATAAACACTCATGCCTAGAAAAGCCTTATTACTCGGTTTAAATGCCTTTATAATCCCATTATTGAATTTATTTTGAATTCTTTTTACATTTTTTGATTAAAACAGATTCTAATTGATTGTTTGCCTCGGGAAACTTGAAGCGAAAGCCCTCCATTGTCAAGAAAAGATCATTTATAGTCACTCATGCCTAGAAAAGCCTTATTACTGGGTTTAAATGCTTTTATAATCCCACTATTGAATTTATTTTGAATTCTTTTTACATTTTTTTATTAAAACAGATTCTAATTGATTGTTTGCCTCGGGAAACTTGAAGCGAAAGCCCTCCATTGTCAAGAAAAGATCATTTATAGTCACTCATGCTGAGAAAAGCCTTATTACTCGGTTTAAATGCTTTTATAATCCCATTATTGAAGTTATTTTGAATTGTTTTTATATTTTTTGATTTAAACAGATTGTAATTGATTGTTTCCCTTAGGAAACATGGAGCGAAAGCTATCCATCTTCAAGAAAAGTTCATTTATAGTCACTCATGCCTAGAAAAGCCTTAATACTCGCTTTAAATGCTTTTATAATCCCATAATTGAATTTAATTTGAATCTTTTTACATTTTTTGATTAAAACAGATTCTAATTGATTGTTTGCCTCGGGAAACGTGGAGTGAAAGCCATCCATTGTCAAGAAAAGATCATTTATAGTCACTCATGCCTAGAAAAGCCTTATTACTCGGTTTAAATGCCTTTATAATCCCATTATCAAATTTATTTTGAATTTTTTTTAAATTTTTTGATTAAAACAGATTGTAATTGATTGTTTGCCTCGGGAAACTTGGAGCTAAAGCCATCCATTGTCAAGCAAAGATCATTTATAGTCACTCATGCCTAGAAAAGCCTTATTACTCGGTTCAAATTCCTTTATAATCCCATTATTGAATTTATTTTGAATTGTTTTTACATTTTTTGATTAAAACAGATTGTAATTGATTGTTTGCCTCGGGAAACATGGAGCGAAAGCCATCCATTGTCAAGAAAAGATCATTTATAGTCACTCATGCCTAGAAAAGCCTTATTACTTAGTTTAAATGCCTTTATAATCCCATTATTGAATTTATTTTGAATTGTTTTTACATTTTTTGATTAAAACATATTGTAATTGATTGTTTGCCTCGGGAAATATGGAGCGAAAGCCATCCATTGTCAAGAAAAGATCATTTATAGTCACTCATGCCTAGAAAAGCCTTATTACTCGGTTTAAATGCCTTTATAATCCCATTATTGAATTTATTTTGAATTGTTTTTACATTTTTTGATTAAAACAGATTGTAATTGATTGTTTGCCTCGGGAAACATGGAGCGAAAGCCATCCATTGTCAAGAAAAGATCATTTATAGTCACTCATGCCTAGAAAAGCCTTATTACTCGGTTTAAATGCCTTTATAATCCTATTATTGAATTTATTTTGAATTTTTTTTACATTTTTTGATTAAAACAGATTGTAATTGATTGTTTGCCTCGGGAAACATGGAGCGAAAGCCATCCATTGTCAAGAAAAGATCATTTATAGTCACTCATGCCTAGAAAAGCCTTATTACTCGGTTTAAATGCCTTTATAATCCCATTATTGAATTTATTTTGAATTTTTTTTACATTTTTTGATTAAAACAGATTGTAATTGATTGTTTGCCTCGGGAAACATGGAGCGAAAGCCATCCATTGTCAAGAAAAGATCATTTATAGTCACTCATGCCTAGAAAAGCCTTATTACTCGATTTAAATGCCTTTATAATCCCATTATTGAATTTATTTGTAATTGTTTTTACATTTTTTGATTAAAACAGATTGTAATTGATTGTTTGCCTCGGGAAACATGGAGCGAAAGCCATCCATTGTCAAGAAAAGATCATTTATAGTCACTCATGCCCAGAAAAGCCTTATTACTCGATTTAAATGCCTTTATAATCACATTATTGAATTTATTTTGAATTGTTTTTACATTTTTTGATTAAAACAGATTGTAATTGATTGTTTGCCTCTGGAAACATGGAGCGAAAGCCATCCATTGTCAAGAAAAGATCATTTATAGTCACTCATGCCTAAAAAAGCCTTATTACTCGGTTTAAATGCCTTTATAATCCCATTATTGAATTTATTTTGAATTGTTTTTACATTTTTTGAGTAAAACAGATTCTAATTGATTGTTTGCCTCGGGAAACGTGGAGGGAAAGCCATCCATTGTCAAGAAAAGATCATTTATAGTCACTCATGCCTAGAAAAGCCTTATTACTCGGTTTAATTGCCTTTATAATCCCATTATCAAATTTATTTTGAATTTTTTTTACATTTTTTGATTAAAACAGATTGTAATTGATAGTTTGCCTCGGGAAACTTGGAGCTAAAGCCATCCATTGTCAAGAAAAGATCATTTATAGTCACTCATGCCTAGAAAAGCCTTATTACTCGGTTTAATTGCCTTTATAATCCCATTATCAAATTTATTTTGAATTTTTTTTACATTTTTTGATTAAAACAGATTGTAATTGATTGTTTGCCTCGGGAAACATGGAGCGAAAACCATCCATTGTCAAGAAAAGATCATTTATAGCCACTCATGCCTAGAAAAGCCTTATTACTCGGTTTAAATGCCTTTATAATCCCATTATTGAATTTATTTTGAATTCTTTTTACATTTTTTGATTAAAACAGATTCTAATTGATTGTTTGCCTCGGGAAACTTGAAGCGAAAGCCCTCCATTGTCAAGAAAAGATCATTTATAGTCACTCATGCCTAGAAAAGCCTTATTACTGGGTTTAAATGCTTTTATAATCCCACTATTGAATTTATTTTGAATTCTTTTTACATTTTTTGATTAAAACAGATTCTAATTGATTGTTTGCCTCGGGAAACTTGAAGCGAAAGCCCTCCATTGTCAAGAAAAGATCATTTATAGTCACTCATGCCTAGAAAAGCCTTATTACTGGGTTTAAATGCTTTTATAATCCCACTATTGAATTTATTTTGAATTCTTTTTACATTTTTTTATTAAAACAGATTCTAATTGATTGTTTGCCTCGGGAAACTTGAAGCGAAAGCCCTCCATTGTCAAGAAAAGATCATTTATAGTCACTCATGCTGAGAAAAGCCTTATTACTCGGTTTAAATGCTTTTATAATCCCATTATTGAAGTTATTTTGAATTGTTTTTATATTTTTTGATTAAAACAGATTGTAATTGATTGTTTCCCTTAGGAAACATGGAGCGAAAGCTATCCATCTTCAAGAAAAGTTCATTTATAGTCACTCATGCCTAGAAAAGCCTTAATACTCGCTTTAAATGCTTTTATAATCCCATAATTGAATTTAATTTGAATCTTTTTACATTTTTTGATTAAAACAGATTCTAATTGATTGTTTGCCTCGGGAAACGTGGAGTGAAAGCCATCCATTGTCAAGAAAAGATCATTTATAGTCACTCATGCCTAGAAAAGCCTTATTACTCGGTTTAAATGCCTTTATAATCCCATTATCAAATTTATTTTGAATTTTTTTTAAATTTTTTGATTAAAACAGATTGTAATTGATTGTTTGCCTCGGGAAACTTGGAGCTAAAGCCATCCATTGTCAAGCAAAGATCATTTATAGTCACTCATGCCTAGAAAAGCCTTATTACTCGGTTCAAATTCCTTTATAATCCCATTATTGAATTTATTTTGAATTGTTTTTACATTTTTTGATTAAAACAGATTGTAATTGATTGTTTGCCTCGGGAAACATGGAGCGAAAGCCATCCATTGTCAAGAAAAGATCATTTATAGTCACTCATGCCTAGAAAAGCCTTATTACTCGGTTTAAATGCCTTTATAATCCCATTATTGAATTTATTTTGAATTGTTTTTACATTTTTTGATTAAAACAGATTCTAATTGATTGTTTGCCTCGGGAAACGTGGAGCGAAAGCCATCCATTCTCAAGAAAAGATCATTTATAGTCAGTCATGCCTAGAAAAGCCTTATTACTCGGTTTAAATGCCTTTATAATCCCATTATTGAATTTATTTTGAATTTTTTTTACATTTTTTGATTAAAACATATTGTAATTGATTGTTTCCCTCGGGAAACATGGAGCGAAAGCCATCCATTGTCAAGAAAAGATCATTTATAGTCACTCATGCCTAGAAAAGCCTTATTACTTAGTTTAAATGCCTTTACAATCCCATTATTGAATTTATTTTGAATTGTTTTTACATTTTTTGATTAAAACAGATTGTAATTGATTGTTTGCCTCGGGAAACATGGAGCGAAAACCATCCATTGTCAAGAAAAGATCATTTATAGCCACTCATGCCTAGAAAAGCCTTATTACTCGGTTTAAATGCCTTTATAATCCCATTATTGAATTTATTTTGAATTCTTTTTACATTTTTTGATTAAAACAGATTCTAATTGATTGTTTGCCTCGGGAAACTTGAAGCGAAAGCCCTCCATTGTCAAGAAAAGATCATTTATAGTCACTCATGCCTAGAAAAGCCTTATTACTGGGTTTAAATGCTTTTATAATCCCACTATTGAATTTATTTTGAATTCTTTTTACATTTTTTTATTAAAACAGATTCTAATTGATTGTTTGCCTCGGGAAACTTGAAGCGAAAGCCCTCCATTGTCAAGAAAAGATCATTTATAGTCACTCATGCTGAGAAAAGCCTTATTACTCGGTTTAAATGCTTTTATAATCCCATTATTGAAGTTATTTTGAATTGTTTTTATATTTTTTGATTTAAACAGATTGTAATTGATTGTTTCCCTTAGGAAACATGGAGCGAAAGCTATCCATCTTCAAGAAAAGTTCATTTATAGTCACTCATGCCTAGAAAAGCCTTAATACTCGCTTTAAATGCTTTTATAATCCCATAATTGAATTTAATTTGAATCTTTTTACATTTTTTGATTAAAACAGATTCTAATTGATTGTTTGCCTCGGGAAACGTGGAGTGAAAGCCATCCATTGTCAAGAAAAGATCATTTATAGTCACTCATGCCTAGAAAAGCCTTATTACTCGGTTTAAATGCCTTTATAATCCCATTATCAAATTTATTTTGAATTTTTTTTAAATTTTTTGATTAAAACAGATTGTAATTGATTGTTTGCCTCGGGAAACTTGGAGCTAAAGCCATCCATTGTCAAGCAAAGATCATTTATAGTCACTCATGCCTAGAAAAGCCTTATTACTCGGTTCAAATTCCTTTATAATCCCATTATTGAATTTATTTTGAATTGTTTTTACATTTTTTGATTAAAACAGATTGTAATTGATTGTTTGCCTCGGGAAACATGGAGCGAAAGCCATCCATTGTCAAGAAAAGATCATTTATAGTCACTCATGCCTAGAAAAGCCTTATTACTTAGTTTAAATGCCTTTATAATCCCATTATTGAATTTATTTTGAATTGTTTTTACATTTTTTGATTAAAACATATTGTAATTGATTGTTTGCCTCGGGAAATATGGAGCGAAAGCCATCCATTGTCAAGAAAAGATCATTTATAGTCACTCATGCCTAGAAAAGCCTTATTACTCGGTTTAAATGCCTTTATAATCCCATTATTGAATTTATTTTGAATTGTTTTTACATTTTTTGATTAAAACAGATTGTAATTGATTGTTTGCCTCGGGAAACATGGAGCGAAAGCCATCCATTGTCAAGAAAAGATCATTTATAGTCACTCATGCCTAGAAAAGCCTTATTACTCGGTTTAAATGCCTTTATAATCCTATTATTGAATTTATTTTGAATTTTTTTTACATTTTTTGATTAAAACAGATTGTAATTGATTGTTTGCCTCGGGAAACATGGAGCGAAAGCCATCCATTGTCAAGAAAAGATCATTTATAGTCACTCATGCCTAGAAAAGCCTTATTACTCGGTTTAAATGCCTTTATAATCCCATTATTGAATTTATTTTGAATTTTTTTTACATTTTTTGATTAAAACAGATTGTAATTGATTGTTTGCCTCGGGAAACATGGAGCGAAAGCCATCCATTGTCAAGAAAAGATCATTTATAGTCACTCATGCCTAGAAAAGCCTTATTACTCGATTTAAATGCCTTTATAATCCCATTATTGAATTTATTTGTAATTGTTTTTACATTTTTTGATTAAAACAGATTGTAATTGATTGTTTGCCTCGGGAAACATGGAGCGAAAGCCATCCATTGTCAAGAAAAGATCATTTATAGTCACTCATGCCCAGAAAAGCCTTATTACTCGATTTAAATGCCTTTATAATCACATTATTGAATTTATTTTGAATTGTTTTTACATTTTTTGATTAAAACAGATTGTAATTGATTGTTTGCCTCTGGAAACATGGAGCGAAAGCCATCCATTGTCAAGAAAAGATCATTTATAGTCACTCATGCCTAAAAAAGCCTTATTACTCGGTTTAAATGCCTTTATAATCCCATTATTGAATTTATTTTGAATTGTTTTTACATTTTTTGAGTAAAACAGATTCTAATTGATTGTTTGCCTCGGGAAACGTGGAGGGAAAGCCATCCATTGTCAAGAAAAGATCATTTATAGTCACTCATGCCTAGAAAAGCCTTATTACTCGGTTTAATTGCCTTTATAATCCCATTATCAAATTTATTTTGAATTTTTTTTACATTTTTTGATTAAAACAGATTGTAATTGATAGTTTGCCTCGGGAAACTTGGAGCTAAAGCCATCCATTGTCAAGAAAAGATCATTTATAGTCACTCATGCCTAGAAAAGCCTTATTACTCGGTTTAATTGCCTTTATAATCCCATTATCAAATTTATTTTGAATTTTTTTTACATTTTTTGATTAAAACAGATTGTAATTGATTGTTTGCCTCGGGAAACTTGGAGCTAAAGCCATCCATTGTCAAGAAAAGATCATTTATAGTCACTCATGCCTAGAAAAGCCTTATTACTCGATTTAAATGCCTTTATAATCCCATTATTGAATTTATTTTGAATTTTTTTTACATTTTTTGATTAAAACAGATTGTAATTGATTGTTTGCCTCTGGAAACATGGAGCGAAAGCCATCCATTGTCAAGAAAAGATCATTTATAGTCACTCATGCCTAGAAAAGCCTTATTACTCGGTTTAAATGCCTTTATAATCCCATTATTGAATTTATTTTGAATTGTTTTTACATTTTTTGATTAAAACAGATTCTAATTGATTGTTTGCCTCGGGAAACGTGGAGCGAAAGCCATCCATTCTCAAGAAAAGATCATTTATAGTCAGTCATGCCTAGAAAAGCCTTATTACTCGGTTTAAATGCCTTTATAATCCCATTATTGAATTTATTTTGAATTTTTTTTACATTTTTTGATTAAAACATATTGTAATTGATTGTTTCCCTCGGGAAACATGGAGCGAAAGCCATCCATTGTCAAGAAAAGATCATTTATAGTCACTCATGCCTAGAAAAGCCTTATTACTTAGTTTAAATGCTTTTACAATCCCATTATTGAATTTATTTTGAATTGTTTTTACATTTTTTGATTAAAACAGATTGTAATTGATTGTTTGCCTCGGGAAACATGGAGCGAAAACCATCCATTGTCAAGAAAAGATCATTTATAGCCACTCATGCCTAGAAAAGCCTTATTACTCGGTTTAAATGCCTTTATAATCCCATTATTGAATTTATTTTGAATTCTTTTTACATTTTTTGATTAAAACAGATTCTAATTGATTGTTTGCCTCGGGAAACTTGAAGCGAAAGCCCTCCATTGTCAAGAAAAGATCATTTATAGTCACTCATGCCTAGAAAAGCCTTATTACTGGGTTTAAATGCTTTTATAATCCCACTATTGAATTTATTTTGAATTCTTTTTACATTTTTTGATTAAAACAGATTCTAATTGATTGTTTGCCTCGGGAAACTTGAAGCGAAAGCCCTCCATTGTCAAGAAAAGATCATTTATAGTCACTCATGCCTAGAAAAGCCTTATTACTGGGTTTAAATGCTTTTATAATCCCACTATTGAATTTATTTTGAATTCTTTTTACATTTTTTTATTAAAACAGATTCTAATTGATTGTTTGCCTCGGGAAACTTGAAGCGAAAGCCCTCCATTGTCAAGAAAAGATCATTTATAGTCACTCATGCTGAGAAAAGCCTTATTACTCGGTTTAAATGCTTTTATAATCCCATTATTGAAGTTATTTTGAATTGTTTTTATATTTTTTGATTAAAACAGATTGTAATTGATTGTTTCCCTTAGGAAACATGGAGCGAAAGCTATCCATCTTCAAGAAAAGTTCATTTATAGTCACTCATGCCTAGAAAAGCCTTAATACTCGCTTTAAATGCTTTTATAATCCCATAATTGAATTTAATTTGAATCTTTTTACATTTTTTGATTAAAACAGATTCTAATTGATTGTTTGCCTCGGGAAACGTGGAGTGAAAGCCATCCATTGTCAAGAAAAGATCATTTATAGTCACTCATGCCTAGAAAAGCCTTATTACTCGGTTTAAATGCCTTTATAATCCCATTATCAAATTTATTTTGAATTTTTTTTACATTTTTTGATTAAAACAGATTGTAATTGATTGTTTGCCTCGGGAAACTTGGAGCTAAAGCCATCCATTGTCAAGCAAAGATCATTTATAGTCACTCATGCCTAGAAAAGCCTTATTACTCGGTTCAAATTCCTTTACAATCCCATTATTGAATTTATTTTGAATTGTTTTTACATTTTTTGATTAAAACAGATTGTAATTGATTGTTTGCCTCGGGAAACATGGAGCGAAAGCCATCCATTGTCAAGAAAAGATCATTTATAGTCACTCATGCCTAGAAAAGCCTTATTACTTAGTTTAAATGCCTTTATAATCCCATTATTGAATTTATTTTGAATTGTTTTTACATTTTTTGATTAAAACATATTGTAATTGATTGTTTGCCTCGGGAAATATGGAGCGAAAGCCATCCATTGTCAAGAAAAGATCATTTATAGTCACTCATGCCTAGAAAAGCCTTATTACTCGGTTTAAATGCCTTTATAATCCCAGTATTGAATTTATTTTGAATTGTTTTTACATTTTTTGATTAAAACAGATTGTAATTGATTGTTTGCCTCGGGAAACATGGAGCGAAAGCCATCCATTGTCAAGAAAAGATCATTTATAGTCACTCATGCCTAGAAAAGCCTTATTACTCGGTTTAAATGCCTTTATAATCCCATTATTGAATTTATTTTGAATTTTTTTTACATTTTTTGATTAAAACAGATTGTAATTGATTGTTTGCCTCGGGAAACATGGAGCGAAAGCCATCCATTGTCAAGAAAAGATCATTTATAGTCACTCATGCCTAGAAAAGCCTTATTACTCGGTTTAAATGCCTTTATAATCCTATTATTGAATTTATTTTTGAATTGTTTTAAAATTTTTTGATTAAAACATATTGTAATTGATTGTTTGCCTCGGGAAACATGGAGCAAAAACCATCCATTGTCAAGAATAGATCATTTATAGTCACTTATGCCTAGAAAAGCCTTATTACTCGGTTTAAATGCTTTTATAATCCCATTATTGAATTTATTTTGAATTGTTTTTACATTTTTTGATTAAAACAGATTGTAATTGATTGTTTGCCTCGGGAAACATGGAGCGAAAGCCATCCATTGTCAAGAAAAGATCATTTATAGTCTCTCATGCCTAGAAAAGCCTTATTACTTAGTTTAAATGCCTTTATAATCCCATTATTGAATTTATTTTGAATTGTTTTTACATTTTTTGATTAAAACAGATTGTAATTGATTGTTTGCCTCGGGAAATATGGAGCGAAAGCCATCCATTGTCAAGAAAAGATCATTTATAGTCACTCATGCCTAGAAAAGCCTTATTACTCGATTTAAATGCCTTTATAATCCCATTATTGAATTTATTTGTAATTGTTTTTACATTTTTTGATTAAAACAGATTGTAATTGATTGTTTGCCTCGGGAAACATGGAGCGAAAGCCATCCATTGTCAAGAAAAGATCATTTATAGTCACTCATGCCTAGAAAAGCCTTATTACTCGAATTAAATGCCTTTATAATCACATTATTGAATTTATTTTGAATTGTTTTTACATTTTTTGATTAAAACAGATTGTAATTGATTGTTTGCCTCTGGAAACATGGAGCGAAAGCCATCCATTGTCAAGAAAAGATCATTTATAGTCACTCATGCCTAGAAAAGCCTTATTACTCGGTTTAAATGCCTTTATAATCCCATTATTGAATTTATTTTGAATTGTTTTTACATTTTTTGATTAAAACAGATTCTAATTGATTGTTTGCCTCGGGAAACGCGGAGTGAAAGCCATCCATTGTCAAGAAAAGATCATTTATAGTCACTCATGCCTAGAAAAGCCTTATTACTCGGTTTAATTGCCTTTATAATCCCATTATCAAATTTATTTTGAATTTTTTTTACATTTTTTGATTAAAACAGATTGTAATTGATTGTTTGCCTCGGGAAACTTGGAGCTAAAGCCATCCATTGTCAAGAAAAGATCATTTATAGTCACTCATGCCTAGAAAAGCCTTATTACTCGGTTTAAATGCCTTTATAATCCCATTATTGAATTTATTTTGAATTGTTTTTACATTTTTTCATTAAAACAAATTGTAATTGATTGTTTGCCTCGGGAAATATGGAGCGAAAGCCATCCATTGTCAAGAAAAGATCATTTGTAGTCACTCATGCCTAGAAAAGCCTTATTACTCGGTTTAAATGCCTTTATAATCCCATTATTGAATTTATTTTGAATTGTTTTTACATTTTTTGATTAAAACAGATTGTAATTGATTGTTTGCCTCTGGAAACATGGAGCGAAAGCCATCCATTGTCAAGAAAAGATCATTTATAGTCACTCATGCCTAGAAAAGCCTTATTACTCGGTTTAAATGCCTTTATAATCCCATTATTGAATTTATTTTGAATTGTTTTTACATTTTTTGATTAAAACAGATTCTAATTGATTGTTTGCCTCGGGAAACGTGGAGCGAAAGCCATCCATTCTCAAGAAAAGATCATTTATAGTCACTCATGCCTAGAAAAGCCTTATTACTCGGTTTAAATGCCTTTATAATCCTATTATTGAATTTATTTTGAATTTTTTTTACATTTTTTGATTAAAACATATTGTAATTGATTGTTTCCCTCGGGAAACATGGAGCGAAAGCCATCCATTGTCAAGAAAAGATCATTTATAGTCACTCATGCCTAGAAAAGCCTTATTACTCGGTTTAAATGCCTTTATAATCCCATTATTGAATTTATTTTGAATTGTTTTTACATTTTTTGATTAAAACAAATTGTAATTGATTGTTTCCCTCGGGAAACATGGAGTGAAAGCCATCCATTGTCAAGAAAAGATCATTTATAGTCACTCATGCCTAGAAAAGCCTTATTACTTAGTTTAAATGCCTTTATAATCCCATTATTGAATTTATTTTGAATTGTTTTTACATTTTTTGGTTAAAACATATTGTAATTGATTGTTTGCCTCGGGAAATATGGAGCGAAAGCCATCCATTGTCAAGAAAAGATCATTTATAGTCACTCATGCCTAGAAAAGCCTTATTACTTAGTTTAAATGCCTTTATAATCCCATTATTGAATTTATTTTGAATTGTTTTTACATTTTTTGATTAAAACAGATTGTAATTGATTGTTTGCCTCGGGAAATATGGAGCGAAAGCCATCCATTGTCAAGAAAAGATCATTTATAGTCACTCATGCCTAGAAAAGCCTTATTACTCGATTTAAATGCCTTTATAATCCCATTATTGAATTTATTTGTAATTGTTTTTACATTTTTTGATTAAAACAGATTGTAATTGATTGTTTGCCTCGGGAAACATGGAGCGAAAGCCATCCATTGTCAAGAAAAGATCATTTATAGTCACTCATGCCTAGAAAAGCCTTATTACTCGATTTAAATGCCTTTATAATCACATTATTGAATTTATTTTGAATTGTTTTTACATTTTTTGATTAAAACAGATTGTAATTGATTGTTTGCCTCTGGAAACATGGAGCGAAAGCCATCCATTGTCAAGAAAAGATCATTTATAGTCACTCATGCCTAGAAAAGCCTTATTACTCGGTTTAAATGCCTTTATAATCCCATTATTGAATTTATTTTGAATTGTTTTTACATTTTTTGATTAAAACAGATTCTAATTGATTGTTTGCCTCGGGAAACGTGGAGGGAAAGCCATCCATTGTCAAGAAAAGATCATTTATAGTCACTCATGCCTAGAAAAGCCTTATTACTCGGTTTAATTGCCTTTATAATCCCATTATCAAATTTATTTTGAATTTTTTTTACATTTTTTGATTAAAACAGATTGTAATTGATTGTTTGCCTCGGGAAACGTGGAGTGAAAGCCATCCATTGTCAAGAAAAGATCATTTATAGTCACTCATGCCTAGAAAAGCCTTATTACTCGGTTTAAATGCCTTTATAATCCCATTATTGAATTTATTTTGAATTGTTTTTACATTTTTTGATTAAAACAAATTGTAATTGATTGTTCCCCTCGGGAAACATGGACCGAAAGCCATCCATTGTCAAGAAAAGATCATTTATAGTCACTCATGCCTAGAAAAGCCTTATTACTTAGTTTAAATGCCTTTATAATCCCATTATTGAATTTATTTTGAATTGTTTTTACATTTTTTGGTTAAAACATATTGTAATTGATTGTTTGCCTCGGGAAATATGGAGCGAAAGCCATCCATTGTCAAGAAAAGATCATTTATAGTCACTCATGCCTAGAAAAGCCTTATTACTCGGTTTAAATGCCTTTATAATCCCATTATTGAATTTATTTTGAATTGTTTTTACATTTTTTGATTTAAACAGATTCTAATTGATTGTTTGCCTCGGGAAACGTGGAGTGAAAGCCATCCATTGTCAAGAAAAGATCATTTATAGTCACTCATGCCTAGAAAAGCCTTATTGCTCGATTTAAATGCCTTTATAATCCCATTATTGAATTTATTTTGAATTGTTTTTACATTTTTTGATTAAAACAGATTGTAATTGATTGTTTGCCTCGGGAAACATGGAGCGAAAGCCATCCATTGTCAAGAAAAGATCATTTATAGTCACTCATGCCTAGAAAAGCCTTATTACTCGGTTTAAATGCCTTTATAATCCCATTATTGAATTTATTTTGAATTTTTTTTACATTTTTTGATTAAAACATATTGTAATTGATTGTTTCCCTCGGGAAACATGGAGCGAAAGCCATCCATTGTCAAGAAAAGATCATTTATAGTCACTCATGGCTAGAAAAGCCTTATTACTCGGTTTAAATGCCTTTATAATCCCATTATTGAATTTATTTTGAATTGTTTTTACATTTTTTGATTAAAACATATTGTAATTGATTGTTTCCCTTGGGAAACATGGAGCGAAAGCCATCCATTGTCAAGAAAAGATCATTTATAGTCACTCATGCCTAGAAAAGCCTTATTACTTAGTTTAAATGCCTTTATAATCCCATTATTTAATTTATTTTGAATTGTTTTTACATTTTTTGGTTAAAACATATTGTAATTGATTGTTTGCCTCGGGAAATATGGAGCGAAAGCCATCCATTGTCAAGAAAAGATCATTTATAGTCACTCATGCCTAGAAAAGCCTTATTACTCGGTTTAAATGCCTTTATAATCCCATTATTGAATTTATTTTGAATTGTTTTTACATTTTTTGATTAAAACAGATTGTAATTGATTGTTTCCCTCGGGAAACATGGAGCGAAAGCCATCCATTGTCAAGAAAAGATCATTTATAGTCACTCATGCCTAGAAAAGCCTTATTACTCGGTTTAAATGCCTTTATAATCCCATTATTGAATTTATTTTGAATTTTTTTTACATTTTTTGATTAAAACATATTGTAATTGATTGTTTCCCTCGGGAAACATAGAGCGAAAGCCATCCATTGTCAAGAAAAGATCATTTATAGTCACTCATGGCTAGAAAAGCCTTATTACTCGGTTTAAATGCCTTTATAATCCCATTATTGAATTTATTTTGAATTGTTTTTACATTTTTTGATTAAAACATATTGTAATTGATTGTTTGCCTCGGGAAACATGGAGCGAAAGCCATCCATTGTCAAGAAAAGATCATTTATAGTCACTCATGCCTAGAAAAGCCTTATTACTCGGTTTAAATGCCTTTATAATCCTATTATTGAATTTATTTTGAATTGTTTTAAAATTTTTTGATTAAAACATATTGTAATTGATTGTTTGCCTCGGGAAACATGGAGCAAAAACCATCCATTGTCAAGAATAGATCATTTATAGTCACTTATGCCTAGAAAAGCCTTATTACTCGGTTTAAATGCTTTTATAATCCCATTATTGAATTTATTTTGAATTGTTTTTACATTTTTTGATTAAAACATATTGTAATTGATTGTTTCCCTCGGGAAACATGGAGCGAAAGCCATCCATTGTCAAGAAAAGATCATTTATAGTCACTCATGCCTAGAAAAGCCTTATTACTCGGTTTAAATGCCTTTATAATCCCATTATTGAATTTATTTTGAATTTTTTTTACATTTTTTGATTAAAACATATTGTAATTGATTGTTTCCCTCGGGAAACATAGAGCGAAAGCCATCCATTGTCAAGAAAAGATCATTTATAGTCACTCATGGCTAGAAAAGCCTTATTACTCGGTTTAAATGCCTTTATAATCCCATTATTGAATTTATTTTGAATTGTTTTTACATTTTTTGATTAAAACATATTGTAATTGATTGTTTCCCTCGTGAAACATGGAGCGAAAGCCATCCATTGTCAAGAAAAGATCATTTATAGTCACTCATGCCTAGAAAAGCCTTATTACTCGGTTTAAATGCCTTTATAATCCCATTATTGAATTTATTTTGAATTGTTTTTTTATTTTTTGATTAAAACAGATTGTAATTGATTGTTTGCCTCGGGAAACATGGAGAGAAAGCCATCCATTGTCAATAAAAGATCATTTATAGTCACTCATGCCTAGAAAAGCCTTATTACTTAGTTTAAATGCCTTTATAATCCAATTATTGAATTTATTTTGAATTGTTTTTACATTTTTTGATTAAAACAGATTGTAATTGATTGTTTGCCTCGGGAAATATGGAGCGAAAGCCATCCATTGTCAAGAAAAGATCATTTATAGTCACTCATGCCTAGAAAAGCCTTATTGCTCGATTTAAATGCCTTTATAATCCCATTATTGAATTTATTTTGAATTGTTTTTACATTTTTTGATTAAAACAGATTGTAATTGATTGTTTGCCTCGGGAAACATGGAGCGAAAGCCATCCATTGTCAAGAAAAGATCATTTATAGTCACTCATGCCTAGAAAAGCCTTATTACTCGGTTTAAATGCCTTTATAATCCCATTATTGAATTTATTTTGAATTTTTTTTACATTTTTTGATTAAAACATATTGTAATTGATTGTTTCCCTCGGGAAACATGGAGCGAAAGCCATCCATTGTCAAGAAAAGATCATTTATAGTCACTCATGCCTAGAAAAGCCTTATTACTCGGTTTAAATGCCTTTATAATCCCATTATTGAATTTATTTTGAATTTTTTTTACATTTTTTGATTAAAACATATTGTAATTGATTGTTTGCCTCGGGAAACATGGAGCGAAAGCCATCCATTGTCAAGAAAAGATCATTTATAGTCACTCATGCCTAGAAAAGCCTTATTACTCGATTTAAATGCCTTTATAATCACATTATTGAATTTATTTTGAATTGTTTTTACATTTTTTGATTAAAACAGATTGTAATTGATTGTTTGCCTCTGGAAACATGGAGCGAAAGCCATCCATTGTCAAGAAAAGATCATTTATAGTCACTCATGCCTAGAAAAGCCTTATTACTCGGTTTAAATGCCTTTATAATCCCATTATTGAATTTATTTTGAATTGTTTTTACATTTTTTGATTAAAACAGATTCTAATTGATTGTTTGCCTCGGGAAACGTGGAGGGAAAGCCATCCATTGTCAAGAAAAGATCATTTATAGTCACTCATGCCTAGAAAAGCCTTATTACTCGGTTTAATTGCCTTTATAATCCCATTATCAAATTTATTTTGAATTTTTTTTACATTTTTTGATTAAAACAGATTGTAATTGATTGTTTGCCTCGGGAAACGTGGAGTGAAAGCCATCCATTGTCAAGAAAAGATCATTTATAGTCACTCATGCCTAGAAAAGCCTTATTACTCGGTTTAAATGCCTTTATAATCCCATTATTGAATTTATTTTGAATTTTTTTTACATTTTTTGATTAAAACATATTGTAATTGATTGTTTCCCTCGGGAAACATGGAGCGAAAGCCATCCATTGTCAAGAAAAGATCATTTATAGTCACTCATGCCTAGAAAAGCCTTATTACTCGGTTTAAATGCCTTTATAATCCCATTATTGAATTTATTTTGAATTTTTTTTACATTTTTTGATTAAAACATATTGTAATTGATTGTTTCCCTCGGGAAACATGGAGCGAAAGCCATCCATTGTCAAGAAAAGATCATTTATAGTCACTCATGCCTAGAAAAGCCTTATTACTCGGTTTAAATGCCTTTATAATCCCATTATTGAATTTATTTTGAATTGTTTTTACATTTTTTGATTAAAACAAATTGTAATTGATTGTTTCCCTCGGGAAACATGGAGCGAAAGCCATCCATTGTCAAGAAAAGATCATTTATAGTCACTCATGCCTAGAAAAGCCTTATTACTTAGTTTAAATGCCTTTATAATCCCATTATTGAATTTATTTTGAATTGTTTTTACATTTTTTGGTTAAAACATATTGTAATTGATTGTTTGCCTCGGGAAATATGGAGCGAAAGCCATCCATTGTCAAGAAAAGATCATTTATAGTCACTCATGCCTAGAAAAGCCTTATTACTTAGTTTAAATGCCTTTATAATCCCATTATTGAATTTATTTTGAATTGTTTTTACATTTTTTGATTAAAACAGATTCTAATTGATTGTTTGCCTCGGGAAACGTGGAGCGAAAGCCATCCATTCTCAAGAAAAGATCATTTATAGTCACTCATGCCTAGAAAAGCCTTATTACTCGGTTTAAATGCCTTTATAATCCCATTATTGAATTTATTTTGAATTTTTTTTACATTTTTTGATTAAAACATATTGTAATTGATTGTTTCCCTCGGGAAACATGGAGCGAAAGCCATCCATTGTCAAGAAAAGATCATTTATAGTCACTCATGCCTAGAAAAGCCTTATTACTCGGTTTAAATGCCTTTATAATCCCATTATTGAATTTATTTTGAATTGTTTTTACATTTTTTGATTAAAACAAATTGTAATTGATTGTTCCCCTCGGGAAACATGGAGCGAAAGCCATCCATTGTCAAGAAAAGATCATTTATAGTCACTCATGCCTAGAAAAGCCTTATTACTCGGTTTAAATGCCTTTATAATCCCATTATTGAATTTATTTTGAATTGTTTTTACATTTTTTGATTAAAACATATTGTAATTGATTGTTTCCCTCGGGAAACATGGAGCGAAAGCCATCCATTGTCAAGAAAATATCATTTATAGTCACTCATGCCTAGAAAAGCCTTATTACTTAGTTTAAATGCCTTTATAATCCCATTATTGAATTTATTTTGAATTGTTTTTACATTTTTTGGTTAAAACATATTGTAATTGATTGTTTGCCTCGGGAAATATGGAGCGAAAGCCATCCATTGTCAAGAAAAGATCATTTATAGTCACTCATGCCTAGAAAAGCCTTATTACTCGGTTTAAATGCCTTTATAATCCCATTATTGAATTTATTTTGAATTGTTTTTACATTTTTTGATTTAAACAGATTCTAATTGATTGTTTGCCTCGGGAAACGTGGAGTGAAAGCCATCCATTGTCAAGAAAAGATCATTTATAGTCACTCATGCCTAGAAAAGCCTTATTGCTCGATTTAAATGCCTTTATAATCCCATTATTGAATTTATTTTGAATTGTTTTTACATTTTTTGGTTAAAACATATTGTAATTGATTGTTTCCCTCGGGAAACATAGAGCGAAAGCCATCCATTGTCAAGAAAAGATCATTTATAGTCACTCATGCCTAGAAAAGCCTTATTACTCGGTTTAAATGCCTTTATAATCCCATTATTGAATTTATTTTGAATTTTTTTTACATTTTTTGATTAAAACATATTGTAATTGATTGTTTCCCTCGGGAAACATGGAGCGAAAGCCATCCATTGTCAAGAAAAGATCATTTATAGTCACTCATGCCTAGAAAAGCCTTATTACTCGGTTTAAATGCCTTTATAATCCCATTATTGAATTTATTTTGAATTGTTTTTACATTTTTTGATTAAAACAGATTGTAATTGATTGTTTGCCTCGGGAAACATGAAGCGAAAGCCATCCATTGTCAAGAAAAGATCATTTATAGTCACTCATGCCTAGAAAAGCCTTATTACTCGGTTTAAATGCCTTTATAATCCCATTATTGAATTTATTTTGAATTTTTTTTACATTTTTTGATTAAAACATATTGTAATTGATTGTTTCCCTCGGGAAACATGGAGCGAAAGCCATCCATTGTCAAGAAAAGATCATTTATAGTCACTCATGGCTAGAAAAGCCTTATTACTCGGTTTAAATGCCTTTATAATCCCATTATTGAATTTATTTTGAATTGTTTTTACATTTTTTGATTAAAACAGATTGTAATTGATTGTTTCCCTCGGGAAACATGGAGCGAAAGCCATCCATTGTCAAGAAAAGATCATTTATAGTCACTCATGCCTAGAAAAGCCTTATTACTCGGTTTAAATGCCTTTATAATCCCATTATTGAATTTATTTTGAATTTTTTTTACATTTTTTGATTAAAACATATTGTAATTGATTGTTTCCCTCGGGAAACATGGAGCGAAAGCCATCCATTGTCAAGAAAAGATCATTTATAGTCACTCATGGCTAGAAAAGCCTTATTACTCGGTTTAAATGCCTTTATAATCCCATTATTGAATTTATTTTGAATTGTTTTTACATATTTTGATTAAAACATATTGTAATTGATTGTTTCCCTTGGGAAACATGGAGCGAAAGCCATCCATTGTCAAGAAAAGATCATTTATAGTCACTCATGCCTAGAAAAGCCTTATTACTTAGTTTAAATGCCTTTATAATCCCATTATTTAATTTATTTTGAATTGTTTTTACATTTTTTGGTTAAAACATATTGTAATTGATTGTTTGCCTCGGGAAATATGGAGCGAAAGCCATCCATTGTCAAGAAAAGATCATTTATAGTCACTCATGCCTAGAAAAGCCTTATTACTCGGTTTAAATGCCTTTATAATCCCATTATTGAATTTATTTTGAATTGTTTTTACATTTTTTGATTAAAACAGATTGTAATTGATTGTTTCCCTCGGGAAACATGGTGCGAAAGCCATCCATTGTCAAGAAAAGATCATTTATAGTCACTCATGCCTAGAAAAGCCTTATTACTCGGTTTAAATGCCTTTATAATCCTATTATTGAATTTATTTTGAATTGTTTTAAAATTTTTTGATTAAAACATATTGTAATTGATTGTTTGCCTCGGGAAACATGGAGCAAAAACCATCCATTGTCAAGAATAGATCATTTATAGTCACTTATGCCTAGAAAAGCCTTATTACTCGGTTTAAATGCTTTTATAATCCCATTATTGAATTTATTTTGAATTGTTTTTACATTTTTTGATTAAAACATATTGTAATTGATTGTTTCCCTCGGGAAACATGGAGCGAAAGCCATCCATTGTCAAGAAAAGATCATTTATAGTCACTCATGCCTAGAAAAGCCTTATTACTCGGTTTAAATGCCTTTATAATCCCATTATTGAATTTATTTTGAATTTTTTTTACATTTTTTGATTAAAACATATTGTAATTGATTGTTTCCCTCGGGAAACATAGAGCGAAAGCCATCCATTGTCAAGAAAAGATCATTTATAGTCACTCATGGCTAGAAAAGCCTTATTACTCGGTTTAAATGCCTTTATAATCCCATTATTGAATTTATTTTGAATTGTTTTTACATTTTTTGATTAAAACATATTGTAATTGATTGTTTCCCTCGGGAAACATGGAGCGAAAGCCATCCATTGTCAAGAAAAGATCATTTATAGTCACTCATGCCTAGAAAAGCCTTATTACTCGGTTTAAATGCCTTTATAATCCCATTATTGAATTTATTTTGAATTGTTTTTTTATTTTTTGATTAAAACAGATTGTAATTGATTGTTTGCCTCGGGAAACATGGAGAGAAAGCCATCCATTGTCAATAAAAGATCATTTATAGTCACTCATGCCTAGAAAAGCCTTATTACTTAGTTTAAATGCCTTTATAATCCAATTATTGAATTTATTTTGAATTGTTTTTACATTTTTTGATTAAAACAGATTGTAATTGATTGTTTGCCTCGGGAAATATGGAGCGAAAGCCATCCATTGTCAAGAAAAGATCATTTATAGTCACTCATGCCTAGAAAAGCCTTATTGCTCGATTTAAATGCCTTTATAATCCCATTATTGAATTTATTTTGAATTGTTTTTACATTTTTTGATTAAAACAGATTGTAATTGATTGTTTGCCTCGGGAAACATGGAGCGAAAGCCATCCATTGTCAAGAAAAGATCATTTATAGTCACTCATGCCTAGAAAAGCCTTATTACTCGGTTTAAATGCCTTTATAATCCCATTATTGAATTTATTTTGAATTTTTTTTACATTTTTTGATTAAAACATATTGTAATTGATTGTTTCCCTCGGGAAACATGGAGCGAAAGCCATCCATTGTCAAGAAAAGATCATTTATAGTCACTCATGGCTAGAAAAGCCTTATTACTCGGTTTAAATGCCTTTATAATCCCATTATTGAATTTATTTTGAATTGTTTTTACATTTTTTGATTAAAACATATTGTAATTGATTGTTTCCCTCGGGAAACATGGAGCGAAAGCCATCCATTGTCAAGAAAAGATCATTTATAGTCACTCATGCCTAGAAAAGCCTTATTACTTAGTTTAAATGCCTTTATAATCCCATTATTGAATTTATTTTGAATTGTTTTTACATTTTTTGGTTAAAACATATTGTAATTGATTGTTTGCCTCGGGAAATATGGAGCGAAAGCCATCCATTGTCAAGAAAAGATCATTTATAGTCACTCATGCCTAGAAAAGCCTTATTACTCGGTTTAAATGCCGTTATAATCCCATTATTGAATTTATTTTGAATTGTTTTTACATTTTTTGATTTAAACAGATTCTAATTGATTGTTTGCCTCGGGAAACGTGGAGTGAAAGCCATCCATTGTCAAGAAAAGATCATTTATAGTCACTCATGCCTAGAAAAGCCTTATTGCTCGATTTAAATGCCTTTATAATCCCATTATTGAATTTATTTTGAATTGTTTTTACATTTTTTGATTAAAACAGATTGTAATTGATTGTTTGCCTCGGGAAACATGGAGCGAAAGCCATCCATTGTCAAGAAAAGATCATTTATAGTCACTCATGCCTAGAAAAGCCTTATTACTCGGTTTAAATGCCTTTATAATCCCATTATTGAATTTATTTTGAATTGTTTTTACATTTTTTGATTAAAACAAATTGTAATTGATTGTTTGCCTCGGGAAACATGGAGCAAAACCCATCCATTGTCAAGAATAGATCATTTATAGTCACTTATGCCTAGAAAAGCCTTATTACTCGGTTTAAATGCTTTTATAATCCCATTATTGAATTTATTTTGAATTGTTTTTACATTTTTTGATTAAAACAGATTGTAATTGATTGTTTGCCTCGGGAAACATGGAGCGAAAGCCATCCATTGTCAAGAAAAGATCATTTATAGTCACTCATGCCTAGAAAAGCCTTATTACTCGGTTTAAATGCCTTTATAATCCTATTATTGAATTTATTTTGAATTGTTTTAAAATTTTTTGATTAAAACATATTGTAATTGATTGTTTGCCTCGGGAAACATGGAGCAAAAACCATCCATTGTCAAGAATAGATCATTTATAGTCACTTATGCCTAGAAAAGCCTTATTACTCGGTTTAAATGCTTTTATAATCCCATTATTGAATTTATTTTGAATTGTTTTTACATTTTTTGATTAAAACATATTGTAATTGATTGTTTCCCTCGGGAAACATGGAGCGAAAGCCATCCATTGTCAAGAAAAGATCATTTATAGTCACTCATGCCTAGAAAAGCCTTATTACTCGGTTTAAATGCCTTTATAATCCCATTATTGAATTTATTTTGAATTGTTTTTACATTTTTTGATTAAAACATATTGTAATTGATTGTTTCCCTCGGGAAACATAGAGCGAAAGCCATCCATTGTCAAGAAAAGATCATTTATAGTCACTCATGGCTAGAAAAGCCTTATTACTCGGTTTAAATGCCTTTATAATCCCATTATTGAATTTATTTTGAATTGTTTTTACATATTTTGATTAAAACATATTGTAATTGATTGTTTCCCTCGGGAAACATGGAGCGAAAGCCATCCATTGTCAAGAAAAGATCATTTATAGTCACTAATGCCTAGAAAAGCCTTATTACTCGGTTTAAATGCCTTTATAATCCTATTATTGAATTTATTTTGAATTGTTTTAAAATTTTTTGATTAAAACATATTGTAATTGATTGTTTGCCTCGGGAAACATGGAGCAAAAACCATCCATTGTCAAGAATAGATCATTTATAGTCACTTATGCCTAGAAAAGCCTTATTACTCGGTTTAAATGCTTTTATAATCCCATTATTGAATTTATTTTGAATTGTTTTTACATTTTTTGATTAAAACATATTGTAATTGATTGTTTCCCTCGGGAAACATGGAGCGAAAGCCATCCATTGTCAAGAAAAGATCATTTATAGTCACTCATGCCTAGAAAAGCCTTATTACTCGGTTTAAATGCCTTTATAATCCCATTATTGAATTTATTTTGAATTGTTTTTACATTTTTTGATTAAAACATATTGTAATTGATTGTTTCCCTCGGGAAACATAGAGCGAAAGCCATCCATTGTCAAGAAAAGATCATTTATAGTCACTTATGCCTAGAAAAGCCTTATTACTCGGTTTAAATGCCTTTATAATCCCATTATTGAATTTATTTTGAATTGTTTTTACATATTTTGATTAAAACATATTGTAATTGATTGTTTCCCTCGGGAAACATGGAGCGAAAGCCATCCATTGTCAAGAAAAGATCATTTATAGTCACTCATGCCTAGAAAAGCCTTATTACTCGGTTTAAATGCCTTTATAATCCCATTATTGAATTTATTTTGAATTGTTTTTTTATTTTTTGATTAAAACAGATTGTAATTGATTGTTTGCCTCGGGAAACATGGAGCGAAAGCCATCCATTGTCAATAAAAGATCATTTATAGTCACTCATGCCTAGAAAAGCCTTATTACTTAGTTTAAATGCCTTTATAATCCAATTATTGAATTTATTTTGAATTGTTTTTACATTTTTTGATTAAAACAGATTGTAATTGATTGTTTGCCTCGGGAAATATGGAGCGAAAGCCATCCATTGTCAAGAAAAGATCATTTATAGTCACTCATGCCTAGAAAAGCCTTATTGCTCGATTTAAATGCCTTTATAATCCCATTATTGAATTTATTTTGAATTGTTTTTACATTTTTTGATTAAAACAGATTGTAATTGATTGTTTGCCTCGGGAAACATGGAGCGAAAGCCATCCATTGTCAAGAAAAGATCATTTATAGTCACTCATGCCTAGAAAAGCCTTATTACTCGGTTTAAATGCCTTTATAATCCCATTATTGAATTTATTTTGAATTGTTTTTACATTTTTTGATTAAAACATATTGTAATTGATTGTTTCCCTCGGGAAACATGGAGCGAAAGCCATCCATTGTCAAGAAAAGATCATTTATAGTCACTCATGGCTAGAAAAGCCTTATTACTCGGTTTAAATGCCTTTATAATCCCATTATTGAATTTATTTTGAATTGTTTTTACATTTTTTGATTAAAACATATTGTAATTGATTGTTTCCCTCGGGAAACATGGAGCGAAAGCCATCCATTGTCAAGAAAAGATCATTTATAGTCACTCATGCCTAGAAAAGCCTTATTACTCGGTTTAAATGCCTTTATAATCCCATTATTGAATTTATTTTGAATTCTTTTTACATTTTTTGATTTAAACAGATTCTAATTGATTGTTTGCCTCGGGAAACGTGGAGTGAAAGCCATCCATTGTCAAGAAAAGATCATTTATAGTCACTCATGCCTAGAAAAGCCTTATTGCTCGATTTAAATGCCTTTATAATCCCATTATTGAATTTATTTTGAATTGTTTTTACATTTTTTGATTAAAACAGATTGTAATTGATTGTTTGCCTCGGGAAACATGGAGCGAAAGCCATCCATTGTCAAGAAAAGATCATTTATAGTCACTCATGCCTAGAAAAGCCTTATTACTCGGTTTAAATGCCTTTATAATCCCATTATTGAATTTATTTTGAATTTTTTTTACATTTTTTGATTAAAACATATTGTAATTGATTGTTTCCCTCGAGAAACATGGAGCGAAAGCCATCCATTGTCAAGAAAAGATCATTTATAGTCACTCATGCCTAGAAAAGCCTTATTACTCGGTTTAAATGCCTTTATAATCCCATTATTGAATTTATTTTGAATTGTTTTTACATTTTTTGATTAAAACAGATTGTAATTGATTGTTTGCCTCGGGAAACATGGAGCGAAAGCCATCCATTGTCAAGAAAAGATCATTTATAGTCACTCATGCCTAGAAAAGCCTTATTACTCGGTTTAAATGCCTTTATAATCCTATTATTGAATTTATTTTGAATTGTTTTAAAATTTTTTGATTAAAACATATTGTAATTGATTGTTTGCCTCGGGAAACATGGAGCAAAAACCATCCATTGTCAAGAATAGATCATTTATAGTCACTTATGCCTAGAAAAGCCTTATTACTCGGTTTAAATGCTTTTATAATCCCATTATTGAATTTATTTTGAATTGTTTTTACATTTTTTGATTAAAACATATTGTAATTGATTGTTTCCCTCGGGAAACATGGAGCGAAAGCCATCCATTGTCAAGAAAAGATCATTTATAGTCACTCATGCCTAGAAAAGCCTTATTACTCGGTTTAATTGCCTTTATAATCCCATTATTGAATTTATTTTGAATTGTTTTTACATTTTTTGATTAAAACATATTGTAATTGATTGTTTCCCTCGGGAAACATAGAGCGAAAGCCATCCATTGTCAAGAAAAGATCATTTATAGTCACTCATGGCTAGAAAAGCCTTATTACTCGGTTTAAATGCCTTTATAATCCCATTATTGAATTTATTTTGAATTGTTTTTACATATTTTGATTAAAACATATTGTAATTGATTGTTTCCCTCGGGAAACATGGAGCGAAAGCCATCCATTGTCAAGAAAAGATCATTTATAGTCACTCATGCCTAGAAAAGCCTTATTACTCGGTTTAAATGCCTTTATAATCCTATTATTGAATTTATTTTGAATTGTTTTAAAATTTTTTGATTAAAACATATTGTAATTGATTGTTTGCCTCGGGAAACATGGAGCAAAAACCATCCATTGTCAAGAATAGATCATTTATAGTCACTTATGCCTAGAAAAGCCTTATTACTCGGTTTAAATGCTTTTATAATCCCATTATTGAATTTATTTTGAATTGTTTTTACATTTTTTGATTAAAACATATTGTAATTGATTGTTTCCCTCGGGAAACATGGAGCGAAAGCCATCCATTGTCAAGAAAAGATCATTTATAGTCACTCATGCCTAGAAAAGCCTTATTACTCGGTTTAAATGCCTTTATAATCCCATTATTGAATTTATTTTGAATTGTTTTTACATTTTTTGATTAAAACATATTGTAATTGATTGTTTCCCTCGGGAAACATAGAGCGAAAGCCATCCATTGTCAAGAAAAGATCATTTATAGTCACTCATGGCTAGAAAAGCCTTATTACTCGGTTTAAATGCCTTTATAATCCCATTATTGAATTTATTTTGAATTGTTTTTACATATTTTGATTAAAACATATTGTAATTGATTGTTTCCCTCGGGAAACATGGAGCGAAAGCCATCCATTGTCAAGAAAAGATCATTTATAGTCACTCATGCCTAGAAAAGCCTTATTACTCGGTTTAAATGCCTTTATAATCCCATTATTGAATTTATTTTGAATTGTTTTTTTATTTTTTGATTAAAACAGATTGTAATTGATTGTTTGCCTCGGGAAACATGGAGCGAAAGCCATCCATTGTCAATAAAAGATCATTTATAGTCACTCATGCCTAGAAAAGCCTTATTACTCGGTTTAAATGCCTTTATAATCCCATTATTGAATTTATTTTGAATTGTTTTTACATTTTTTGATTTAAACAGATTCTAATTGATTGTTTGCCTCGGGAAACGTGGAGTGAAAGCCATCCATTGTCAAGAAAAGATCATTTATAGTCACTCATGCCTAGAAAAGCCTTATTGCTCGATTTAAATGCCTTTATAATCCCATTATTGAATTTATTTTGAATTGTTTTTACATTTTTTGATTAAAACAGATTGTAATTGATTGTTTGCCTTGGGAAACATGGAGCGAAAGCCATCCATTGTCAAGAAAAGATCATTTATAGTCACTCATGCCTAGAAAAGCCTTATTACTCGGTTTAAATGCCTTTATAATCCCATTATTGAATTTATTTTGAATTTTTTTTACATTTTTTGATTAAAACATATTGTAATTGATTGTTTCCCTCGGGAAACATGGAGCGAAAGCCATCCATTGTCAAGAAAAGATCATTTATAGTCACTCATGGCTAGAAAAGCCTTATTACTCGGTTTAAATGCCTTTATAATCCCATTATTGAATTTATTTTGAATTGTTTTTACATTTTTTGATTAAAACAGATTGTAATTGATTGTTTGCCTCGGGAAATATGGAGCGAAAACCATCCATTGTCAAGAAAAGATCATTTATAGTCACTCATGCCTAGAAAAGCCTTATTGCTCGATTTAAATGCCTTTATAATCCCATTATTGAATTTATTTTGAATTGTTTTTACATTTTTTGATTAAAACATATTGTAATTGATTGTTTGCCTCGGGAAACATGGAGCGAAAGCCATCCATTGTCAAGAAAAGATCATTTATAGTCACTCATGCCTAGAAAAGCCTTATTACTCGGTTTAAATGCCTTTATAATCCCATTATTGAATTTATTTTGAATTTTTTTTACATTTTTTGATTAAAACATATTGTAATTGATTGTTTCCCTCGGGAAACATGGAGCGAAAGCCATCCATTGTCAAGAAAAGATCATTTATAGTCACTCATGCCTAGAAAAGCCTTATTACTCGGTTTAAATGCCTTTATAATCCCATTATTGAATTTATTTTGAATTGTTTTTACATTTTTTGATTAAAACATATTGTAATTGATTGTTTCCCTCGGGAAACATAGAGCGAAAGCCATCCATTGTCAAGAAAAGATCATTTATAGTCACTCATGGCTAGAAAAGCCTTATTACTCGGTTTAAATGCCTTTATAATCCCATTATTGAATTTATTTTGAATTGTTTTTACATATTTTGATTAAAACATATTGTAATTGATTGTTTCCCTCGGGAAACATGGAGCGAAAGCCATCCATTGTCAAGAAAAGATCATTTATAGTCACTCATGCCTAGAAAAGCCTTATTACTCGGTTTAAATGCCTTTATAATCCCATTATTGAATTTATTTTGAATTGTTTTTTTATTTTTTGATTAAAACAGATTGTAATTGATTGTTTGCCTCGGGAAACATGGAGCGAAAGCCATCCATTGTCAAGAAAAGATCATTTATAGTCACTCATGCCTAGAAAAGCCTTATTACTCGGTTTAAATGCCTTTATAATCCCATTATTGAATTTATTTTGAATTGTTTTTACATTTTTTGATTTAAACAGATTATAATTGATTGTTTGCCTCGGGAAACGTGGAGGGAAAGCCATCCATTGTCAAGAAAAGATCATTTATAGTCACTCATGCCTAGAAAAGCCTTATTGCTCGATTTAAATGCCTTTATAATCCCATTATTGAATTTATTTTGAATTGTTTTTACATTTTTTGATTAAAACAGATTGTAATTGATTGTTTGCCTCGGGAAACATGGAGCGAAAGCCATCCATTGTCAAGAAAAGATCATTTATAGTCACTCATGCCTAGAAAAGCCTTATTACTCGGTTTAAATGCCTTTATAATCCCATTATTGAATTTATTTTGAATTTTTTTTACATTTTTTGATTAAAACATATTGTAATTGATTGTTTCCCTCGGGAAACATGGAGCGAAAGCCATCCATTGTCAAGAAAAGATCATTTATAGTCACTCATGGCTAGAAAAGCCTTATTACTCGGTTTAAATGCCTTTATAATCCCATTATTGAATTTATTTTGAATTGTTTTTACATTTTTTGATTAAAACATATTGTAATTGATTGTTTGCCTCGGGAAACATGGAGCGAAAGCCATCCATTGTCAAGAAAAGATCATTTATAGTCACTCATGCCTAGAAAAGCCTTATTACTTAGTTTAAATGCCTTTATAATCCCATTATTGAATTTATTTTGAATTGTTTTTACATTTTTTGGTTAAAACATATTGTAATTGATTGTTTGCCTCGGGAAATATGGAGCGAAAGCCATCCATTGTCAAGAAAAGATCATTGATAGTCACTCATGCCTAGAAAAGCCTTATTACTCGGTTTAAATGCCTTTATAATCCCATTATTGAATTTATTTTGAATTGTTTTTACATATTTTGATTAAAACATATTGTAATTGATTGTTTCCCTCGGGAAACATGGAGCGAAAGCCATCCATTGTCAAGAAAAGATCATTTATAGTCACTCATGCCTAGAAAAGCCTTATTACTCGGTTTAAATGCCTTTATAATCCCATTATTGAATTTATTTTGAATTGTTTTTTTATTTTTTGATTAAAACAGATTGTAATTGATTGTTTGCCTCGGGAAACATGGAGCGAAAGCCATCCATTGTCAATAAAAGATCATTTATAGTCACTCATGCCTAGAAAAGCCTTATTACTTAGTTTAAATGCCTTTATAATCCAATTATTGAATTTATTTTGAATTGTTTTTACATTTTTTGATTAAAACAGATTGTAATTGATTGTTTGCCTCGGGAAATATGGAGCGAAAGCCATCCATTGTCAAGAAAAGATCATTTATAGTCACTCATGCCTAGAAAAGCCTTATTGCTCGATTTAAATTCCTTTATAATCCCATTATTGAATTTATTTTGAATTGTTTTTACATTTTTTGATTAAAACAGATTGTAATTGATTGTTTGCCTCGGGAAACATGGAGCGAAAGCCATCCATTGTCAAGAAAAGATCATTTATAGTCACTCATGCCTAGAAAAGCCTTATTACTCGGTTTAAATGCCTTTATAATCCCATTATTGAATTTATTTTGAATTGTTTTTACATATTTTGATTAAAACATATTGTAATTGATTGTTTCCCTCGGGAAACATGGAGCGAAAGCCATCCATTGTCAAGAAAAGATCATTTATAGTCACTCATGCCTAGAAAAGCCTTATTACTCGGTTTAAATGCCTTTATAATCCCATTATTGAATTTATTTTGAATTGTTTTTTTATTTTTTGATTAAAACAGATTGTAATTGATTCTTTGCCTCGGGAAACATGGAGCGAAAGCCATCCATTGTCAATAAAAGATCATTTATAGTCACTCATGCCTAGAAAAGCCTTATTACTTAGTTTAAATGCCTTTATAATCCAATTATTGAATTTATTTTGAATTGTTTTTACATTTTTTGATTAAAACATATTGTAATTGATTGTTTCCCTCGGGAAACATGGAGCGAAAGCCATCCATTGTCAAGAAAAGATCATTTATAGTCACTCATGCCTAGAAAAGCCTTATTACTTAGTTTAAATGCCTTTATAATCCCATTATTGAATTTATTTTGAATTGTTTTTACATTTTTTGGTTAAAACATATTGTAATTGATTGTTTCCCTCGGGAAACATGGAGCGAAAGCCATCCATTGTCAAGAAAAGATCATTTATAGTCACTCATGCCTAGAAAAGCCTTATTACTTAGTTTAAATGCCTTTATAATCCCATTATTGAATTTATTTTGAATTGTTTTTACATTTTTTGGTTAAAACATATTGTAATTGATTGTTTGCCTCGGGAAATATGGAGCGAAAGCCATCCATTGTCAAGAAAAGATCATTTATAGTCACTCATGCCTAGAAAAGCCTTATTACTCGGTTTAAATGCCTTTATAATCCCATTATTGAATTTATTTTGAATTGTTTTTACATATTTTGATTAAAACATATTGTAATTGATTGTTTCCCTCGGGAAACATGGAGCGAAAGCCATCCATTGTCAAGAAAAGATCATTTATAGTCACTCATGCCTAGAAAAGCCTTATTACTCGGTTTAAATGCCTTTATAATCCCATTATTGAATTTATTTTGAATTGTTTTTTTATTTTTTGATTAAAACAGATTGTAATTGATTGTTTGCCTCGGGAAACATGGAGCGAAAGCCATCCATTGTCAATAAAAGATCATTTATAGTCACTCATGCCTAGAAAAGCCTTATTACTCGGTTTAAATGCCTTTATAATCCCATTATTGAATTTATTTTGAATTGTTTTTACATTTTTTGATTTAAACAGATTCTAATTGATTGTTTGCCTCGGGAAACGTGGAGTGAAAGCCATCCATTGTCAAGAAAAGATCATTTATAGTCACTCATGCCTAGAAAAGCCTTATTGCTCGATTTAAATGCCTTTATAATCCCATTATTGAATTTATTTTGAATTGTTTTTACATTTTTTGATTAAAACAGATTGTAATTGATTGTTTGCCTTGGGAAACATGGAGCGAAAGCCATCCATTGTCAAGAAAAGATCATTTATAGTCACTCATGCCTAGAAAAGCCTTATTACTCGGTTTAAATGCCTTTATAATCCCATTATTGAATTTATTTTGAATTTTTTTTACATTTTTTGATTAAAACATATTGCAATTGATTGTTTCCCTCGGGAAACATGGAGCGAAAGCCATCCATTGTCAAGAAAAGATCATTTATAGTCACTCATGGCTAGAAAAGCCTTATTACTCGGTTTAAATGCCTTTATAATCCCATTATTGAATTTATTTTGAATTGTTTTTACATTTTTTGATTAAAACAGATTGTAATTGATTGTTTGCCTCGGGAAATATGGAGCGAAAACCATCCATTGTCAAGAAAAGATCATTTATAGTCACTCATGCCTAGAAAAGCCTTATTGCTCGATTTAAATGCCTTTATAATCCCATTATTGAATTTATTTTGAATTGTTTTTACATTTTTTGATTAAAACATATTGTAATTGATTGTTTGCCTCGGGAAACATGGAGCGAAAGCCATCCATTGTCAAGAAAAGATCATTTATAGTCACTCATGCCTAGAAAAGCCTTATTACTCGGTTTAAATGCCTTTATAATCCCATTATTGAATTTATTTTGAATTTTTTTTACATTTTTTGATTAAAACATATTGTAATTGATTGTTTCCCTCGGGAAACATGGAGCGAAAGCCATCCATTGTCAAGAAAAGATCATTTATAGTCACTCATGCCTAGAAAAGCCTTATTACTCGGTTTAAATGCCTTTATAATCCCATTATTGAATTTATTTTGAATTGTTTTTACATTTTTTGATTAAAACATATTGTAATTGATTGTTTCCCTCGGGAAACATAGAGCGAAAGCCATCCATTGTCAAGAAAAGATCATTTATAGTCACTCATGGCTAGAAAAGCCTTATTACTCGGTTTAAATGCCTTTATAATCCCATTATTGAATTTATTTTGAATTGTTTTTACATATTTTGATTAAAACATATTGTAATTGATTGTTTCCCTCGGGAAACATGGAGCGAAAGCCATCCATTGTCAAGAAAAGATCATTTATAGTCACTCATGCCTAGAAAAGCCTTATTACTCGGTTTAAATGCCTTTATAATCCCATTATTGAATTTATTTTGAATTGTTTTTTTATTTTTTGATTAAAACAGATTGTAATTGATTGTTTGCCTCGGGAAACATGGAGCGAAAGCCATCCATTGTCAAGAAAAGATCATTTATAGTCACTCATGCCTAGAAAAGCCTTATTACTCGGTTTAAATGCCTTTATAATCCCATTATTGAATTTATTTTGAATTGTTTTTACATTTTTTGATTTAAACAGATTATAATTGATTGTTTGCCTCGGGAAACGTGGAGCGAAAGCCATCCATTGTCAAGAAAAGATCATTTATAGTCACTCATGCCTAGAAAAGCCTTATTACTCGGTTTAAATGCCTTTATAATCCCATTATTGAATTTATTTTGAATTTTTTTTACATTTTTTGATTAAAACATATTGTAATTGATTGTTTCCCTCGGGAAACATGGAGCGAAAGCCATCCATTGTCAAGAAAAGATCATTTATAGTCACTCATGGCTAGAAAAGCCTTATTACTCGGTTTAAATGCCTTTATAATCCCATTATTGAATTTATTTTGAATTGTTTTTACATTTTTTGATTAAAACATATTGTAATTGATTGTTTCCCTCGGGAAACATGGAGCGAAAGCCATCCATTGTCAAGAAAAGATCATTTATAGTCACTCATGCCTAGAAAAGCCTTATTACTTAGTTTAAATGCCTTTATAATCCCATTATTGAATTTATTTTGAATTGTTTTTACATTTTTTGGTTAAAACATATTGTAATTGATTGTTTGCCTCGGGAAATATGGAGCGAAAGCCATCCATTGTCAAGAAAAGATCATTGATAGTCACTCATGCCTAGAAAAGCCTTATTACTCGGTTTAAATGCCTTTATAATCCCATTATTGAATTTATTTTGAATTGTTTTTACATATTTTGATTAAAACATATTGTAATTGATTGTTTCCCTCGGGAAACATGGAGCGAAAGCCATCCATTGTCAAGAAAAGATCATTTATAGTCACTCATGCCTAGAAAAGCCTTATTACTTAGTTTAAATGCCTTTATAATCCCATTATTGAATTTATTTTGAATTGTTTTTACATTTTTTGGTTAAAACATATTGTAATTGATTGTTTGCCTCGGGAAATATGGAGCGAAAGCCATCCATTGTCAAGAAAAGATCATTGATAGTCACTCATGCCTAGAAAAGCCTTATTACTCGGTTTAAATGCCTTTATAATCCCATTATTGAATTTATTTTGAATTGTTTTTACATATTTTGATTAAAACATATTGTAATTGATTGTTTCCCTCGGGAAACATGGAGCGAAAGCCATCCATTGTCAAGAAAAGATCATTTATAGTCACTCATGCCTAGAAAAGCCTTATTACTCGGTTTAAATGCCTTTATAATCCCATTATTGAATTTATTTTGAATTGTTTTTTTATTTTTTGATTAAAACAGATTGTAATTGATTGTTTGCCTCGGGAAACATGGAGCGAAAGCCATCCATTGTCAATAAAAGATCATTTATAGTCACTCATGCCTAGAAAAGCCTTATTACTTAGTTTAAATGCCTTTATAATCCAATTATTGAATTTATTTTGAATTGTTTTTACATTTTTTGATTAAAACAGATTGTAATTGATTGTTTGCCTCGGGAAATATGGAGCGAAAGCCATCCATTGTCAAGAAAAGATCATTTATAGTCACTCATGCCTAGAAAAGCCTTATTGCTCGATTTAAATTCCTTTATAATCCCATTATTGAATTTATTTTGAATTGTTTTTACATTTTTTGATTAAAACAGATTGTAATTGATTGTTTGCCTCGGGAAACATGGAGCGAAAGCCATCCATTGTCAAGAAAAGATCATTTATAGTCACTCATGCCTAGAAAAGCCTTATTACTCGGTTTAAATGCCTTTATAATCCCATTATTGAATTTATTTTGAATTGTTTTTACATATTTTGATTAAAACATATTGTAATTGATTGTTTCCCTCGGGAAACATGGAGCGAAAGCCATCCATTGTCAAGAAAAGATCATTTATAGTCACTCATGCCTAGAAAAGCCTTATTACTCGGTTTAAATGCCTTTATAATCCCATTATTGAATTTATTTTGAATTGTTTTTTTATTTTTTGATTAAAACAGATTGTAATTGATTCTTTGCCTCGGGAAACATGGAGCGAAAGCCATCCATTGTCAATAAAAGATCATTTATAGTCACTCATGCCTAGAAAAGCCTTATTACTTAGTTTAAATGCCTTTATAATCCAATTATTGAATTTATTTTGAATTGTTTTTACATTTTTTGATTAAAACATATTGTAATTGATTGTTTCCCTCGGGAAACATGGAGCGAAAGCCATCCATTGTCAAGAAAAGATCATTTATAGTCACTCATGCCTAGAAAAGCCTTATTACTTAGTTTAAATGCCTTTATAATCCCATTATTGAATTTATTTTGAATTGTTTTTACATTTTTTGGTTAAAACATATTGTAATTGATTGTTTCCCTCGGGAAACATGGAGCGAAAGCCATCCATTGTCAAGAAAAGATCATTTATAGTCACTCATGCCTAGAAAAGCCTTATTACTTAGTTTAAATGCCTTTATAATCCCATTATTGAATTTATTTTGAATTGTTTTTACATTTTTTGGTTAAAACATATTGTAATTGATTGTTTGCCTCGGGAAATATGGAGCGAAAGCCATCCATTGTCAAGAAAAGATCATTTATAGTCACTCATGCCTAGAAAAGCCTTATTACTCGGTTTAAATGCCTTTATAATCCCATTATTGAATTTATTTTGAATTGTTTTTACATTTTTTGATTAAAACAGATTGTAATTGATTGTTTGCCTCGGGAAACATGGAGCGAAAGCCATCCATTGTCAAGAAAAGATCATTTATAGTCACTCATGCCTAGAAAAGCCTTATTACTCGGTTTAAATGCCTTTATAATCCTATTATTGAATTTATTTTGAATTGTTTTAAAATTTTTTGATTAAAACATATTGTAATTGATTGTTTGCCTCGGGAAACATGGAGCCAAAACCATCCATTGTCAAGAATAGATCATTTATAGTCACTTATGCCTAGAAAAGCCTTATTACTCGGTTTAAATGCTTTTATAATCCCATTATTGAATTTATTTTGAATTGTTTTTACATTTTTTGATTAAAACATATTGTAATTGATTGTTTCCCTCGGGAAACATGGAGCGAAAGCCATCCATTGTCAAGAAAAGATCATTTATAGTCACTCATGCCTAGAAAAGCCTTATTACTCGGTTTAAATGCCTTTATAATCCCATTATTGAATTTATTTTGAATTTTTTTTACATTTTTTGATTAAAACATATTGTAATTGATTGTTTCCCTCGGGAAACATAGAGCGAAAGCCATCCATTGTCAAGAAAAGATCATTTATAGTCACTCATCGCTAGAAAAGCCTTATTACTCGGTTTAAATGCCTTTATAATCCCATTATTGAATTTATTTTGAATTGTTTTTACATTTTTTGATTAAAACATATTGTAATTGATTGTTTCCCTCGGGAAACATGGAGCGAAAGCCATCCATTGTCAAGAAAAGATCATTTATAGTCACTCATGCCTAGAAAAGCCTTATTACTCGGTTTAAATGCCTTTATAATCCTATTATTGAATTTATTTTGAATTGTTTTAAAATTTTTTGATTAAAACATATTGTAATTGATTGTTTGCCTCGGGAAACATGGAGCAAAAACCATCCATTGTCAAGAATAGATCATTTATAGTCACTTATGCCTAGAAAAGCCTTATTACTCGGTTTAAATGCTTTTATAATCCCATTATTGAATTTATTTTGAATTGTTTTTACATTTTTTGATTAAAACATATTGTAATTGATTGTTTCCCTCGGGAAACATGGAGCGAAAGCCATCCATTGTCAAGAAAAGATCATTTATAGTCACTCATGCCTAGAAAAGCCTTATTACTCGGTTTAAATGCCTTTATAATCCCATTATTGAATTTATTTTGAATTGTTTTTACATTTTTTGATTAAAACATATTGTAATTGATTGTTTCCCTCGGGAAACATGGAGCGAAAGCCATCCATTGTCAAGAAAAGATCATTTATAGTCACTCATGGCTAGAAAAGCCTTATTACTCGGTTTAAATGCCTTTATAATCCCATTATTGAATTTATTTTGAATTGTTTTTACATATTTTGATTAAAACATATTGTAATTGATTGTTTCCCTCGGGAAACATGGAGCGAAAGCCATCCATTGTCAAGAAAAGATCATTTATAGTCACTCATGCCTAGAAAAGCCTTATTACTCGGTTTAAATGCCTTTATAATCCCATTATTGAATTTATTTTGAATTGTTTTTTTATTTTTTGATTAAAACAGATTGTAATTGATTGTTTGCCTCGGGAAACATGGAGCGAAAGCCATCCATTGTCAATAAAAGATCATTTATAGTCACTCATGCCTAGAAAAGCCTTATTACTTAGTTTAAATGCCTTTATAATCCAATTATTGAATTTATTTTGAATTGTTTTTACATTTTTTGATTATAACAGATTGTAATTGATTGTTTGCCTCGGGAAATATGGAGCGAAAGCCATCCATTGTCAAGAAAAGATCATTTATAGTCACTCATGCCTAGAAAAGCCTTATTGCTCGATTTAAATGCCTTTATAATCCCATTATTGAATTTATTTTGAATTGTTTTTACATTTTTTGATTAAAACATATTGTAATTGATTGTTTGCCTCGGGAAACATGGAGCGAAAGCCATCCATTGTCAAGAAAAGATCATTTATAGTCACTCATGCCTAGAAAAGCCTTATTACTCGGTTTAAATGCTTTTATAATCCCATTATTGAATTTATTTTGAATTGTTTTTACATTTTTTGATTAAAACATATTGTAATTGATTGTTTCCCTCGGGAAACATGGAGCGAAAGCCATCCATTGTCAAGAAAAGATCATTTATAGTCACTCATGCCTAGAAAAGCCTTATTACTCGGTTTAAATGCCTTTATAATCCCATTATTGAATTTATTTTGAATTGTTTTTACATTTTTTGATTAAAACATTTTGTAATTGATTGTTTCCCTCGGGAAACATGGAGCGAAAGCCATCCATTGTGAAGAAAAGATCATTTATAGTCACTCATGCCTAGAAAAGCCTTATTACTTAGTTTAAATGCCTTTATAATCCCATTATTGAATTTATTTTGAATTGTTTTTACATTTTTTGGTTAAAACATATTGTAATTGATTGTTTGCCTCGGGAAATATGGAGCGAAAGCCATCCATTGTCAAGAAAAGATCATTTATAGTCACTCATGCCTAGAAAAGCCTTATTACTCGGTTTAAATGCCTTTATAATCCCATTATTGAATTTATTTTGAATTGTTTTTACATTTTTTGATTTAAACAGATTCTAATTGATTGTTTGCCTCGGGAAACGTGGAGTAAAAGCCATCCATTGTCAAGAAAAGATCATTTATAGTCACTCATGCCTAGAAAAGCCTTATTGCTCGATTTAAATGCCTTTATAATCCCATTATTGAATTTATTTTGAATTGTTTTTACATTTTTTGATTAAAACAGATTGTAATTGATTGTTTGCCTCGGGAAACATGGAGCGAAAGCCATCCATTGTCAAGAAAAGATCATTTATAGTCACTCATGCCTAGAAAAGCCTTATTACTCGGTTTAAATGCCTTTATAATCCCATTATTGAATTTATTTTGAATTTTTTTTACATTTTTTGATTAAAACATATTGTAATTGATTGTTTCCCTCGGGAAACATGGAGCGAAAGCCATCCATTGTCAAGAAAAGATCATTTATAGTCACTCATGGCTAGAAAAGCCTTATTACTCGGTTTAAATGCCTTTATAATCCCATTATTGAATTTATTTTGAATTGTTTTTACATTTTTTGATTAAAACATATTGTAATTGATTGTTTCCCTCGGGAAACATGGAGCGAAAGCCATCCATTGTGAAGAAAAGATCATTTATAGTCACTCATGCCTAGAAAAGCCTTATTACTTAGTTTAAATGCCTTTATAATCCCATTATTGAATTTATTTTGAATTGTTTTTACATTTTTTGGTTAAAACATATTGTAATTGATTGTTTGCCTCGGGAAATATGGAGCGAAAGCCATCCATTGTCAAGAAAAGATCATTTATAGTCACTCATGCCTAGAAAAGCCTTATTACTCGGTTTAAATGCCTTTATAATCCCATTATTGAATT
The DNA here is from genome assembly GCF_053813885.1 of Theobroma cacao. Lineage (NCBI taxonomy): Eukaryota > Viridiplantae > Streptophyta > Magnoliopsida > Malvales > Malvaceae > Theobroma > Theobroma cacao. The sequence continues at coordinate 24,521,606 of NC_142645.1, read as the reverse complement.
TATTTTGAATTGTTTTTACATTTTTTGATTAAAACAGATTGTAATTGATTGTTTGCCTCGGGAAACATGGAGCGAAAGCCATCCATTGTCAAGAAAAGATCATTTATAGTCACTCATGCCTAGAAAAGCCTTATTACTCGGTTTAAATGCCTTTATAATCCTATTATTGAATTTATTTTGAATTGTTTTAAAATTTTTTGATTAAAACATATTGTAATTGATTGTTTGCCTCGGGAAACATGGAGCAAAAACCATCCATTGTCAAGAATAGATCATTTATAGTCACTTATGCCTAGAAAAGCCTTATTACTCGGTTTAAATGCTTTTATAATCCCATTATTGAATTTATTTTGAATTGTTTTTACATTTTTTGATTAAAACATATTGTAATTGATTGTTTCCCTCGGGAAACATGGAGCGAAAGCCATCCATTGTCAAGAAAAGATCATTTATAGTCACTCATGCCTAGAAAAGCCTTATTACTCGGTTTAAATGCCTTTATAATCCCATTATTGAATTTATTTTGAATTTTTTTTACATTTTTTGATTAAAACATATTGTAATTGATTATTTCCCTCGGGAAACATAGAGCGAAAGCCATCCATTGTCAAGAAAAGATCATTTATAGTCACTCATGGCTAGAAAAGCCTTATTACTCGGTTTAAATGCCTTTATAATCCCATTATTGAATTTATTTTGAATTGTTTTTACATTTTTTGATTAAAACATATTGTAATTGATTGTTTCCCTCGGGAAACATGGAGCAAAAGCCATCCATTGTCAAGAAAAGATCATTTATAGTCACTCATGCCTAGAAAAGCCTTATTACTCGGTTTAAATGCCTTTATAATCCCATTATTGAATTTATTTTGAATTGTTTTTTTATTTTTTGATTAAAACAGATTGTAATTGATTGTTTGCCTCGGGAAACATGGAGCGAAAGCCATCCATTGTCAATAAAAGATCATTTATAGTCACTCATGCCTAGAAAAGCCTTATTACTTAGTTTAAATGCCTTTATAATCCAATTATTGAATTTATTTTGAATTGTTTTTACATTTTTTGATTAAAACAGATTGTAATTGATTGTTTGCCTCGGGAAATATGGAGCGAAAGCCATCCATTGTCAAGAAAAGATCATTTATAGTCACTCATGCCTAGAAAAGCCTTATTGCTCGATTTAAATGCCTTTATAATCCCATTATTGAATTTATTTTGAATTGTTTTTACATTTTTTGATTAAAACAGATTGTAATTGATTGTTTGCCTCGGGAAACATGGAGCGAAAGCCATCCATTGTCAAGAAAAGATCATTTATAGTCACTCATGCCTAGAAAAGCCTTATTACTCGGTTTAAATGCCTTTATAATCCCATTATTGAATTTATTTTGAATTTTTTTTACATTTTTTGATTAAAACATATTGTAATTGATTGTTTCCCTCGGGAAACATGGAGCGAAAGCCATCCATTGTCAAGAAAAGATCATTTATAGTCACTCATGGCTAGAAAAGCCTTATTACTCGGTTTAAATGCCTTTATAATCCCATTATTGAATTTATTTTGAATTGTTTTTACATTTTTTGATTAAAACATATTGTAATTGATTGTTTCCCTCGGGAAACATGGAGCGAAAGCCATCCATTGTCAAGAAAAGATCATTTATAGTCACTCATGCCTAGAAAAGCCTTATTACTTAGTTTAAATGCCTTTATAATCCCATTATTGAATTTATTTTGAATTGTTTTTACATTTTTTGGTTAAAACATATTGTAATTGATTGTTTGCCTCGGGAAATATGGAGCGAAAGCCATCCATTGTCAAGAAAAGATCATTTATAGTCACTCATGCCTAGAAAAGCCTTATTACTCGGTTTAAATGCCTTTATAATCCCATTATTGAATTTATTTTGAATTGTTTTTACATTTTTTGATTTAAACAGATTCTAATTGATTGTTTGCCTCGGGAAACGTGGAGTGAAAGCCATCCATTGTCAAGAAAAGATCATTTATAGTCACTCATGCCTAGAAAAGCCTTATTGCTCGATTTAAATGCCTTTATAATCCCATTATTGAATTTATTTTGAATTGTTTTTACATTTTTTGATTAAAACAGATTGTAATTGATTGTTTGCCTCGGGAAACATGGAGCGAAAGCCATCCATTGTCAAGAAAAGATCATTTATAGTCACTCATGCCTAGAAAAGCCTTATTACTCGGTTTATATGCCTTTATAATCCCATTATTGAATTTATTTTGAATTTTTTTTACATTTTTTGATTAAAACATATTGTAATTGATTGTTTCCCTCGGGAAACATGGAGCGAAAGCCATCCATTGTCAAGAAAAGATCATTTATAGTCACTCATGGCTAGAAAAGCCTTATTACTCGGTTTAAATGCCTTTATAATCCCATTATTGAATTTATTTTGAATTGTTTTTACATTTTTTGATTAAAACATATTGTAATTGATTGTTTCCCTCGGGAAACATGGAGCGAAAGCCATCCATTGTCAAGAAAAGATCATTTATAGTCACTCATGCCTAGAAAAGCCTTATTACTTAGTTTAAATGCCTTTATAATCCCATTATTGAATTTATTTTGAATTGTTTTTACATTTTTTTGTTAAAACATATTGTAATTGATTGTTTGCCTCGGGAAATATGGAGCGAAAGCCATCCATTGTCAAGAAAAGATCATTTATAGTCACTCATGCCTAGAAAAGCCTTATTACTCGGTTTAAATGCCTTTATAATCCCATTATTGAATTTATTTTGAATTGTTTTTACATTTTTTGATTAAAACAGATTGTAATTGATTGTTTGCCTCGGGAAACATGGAGCGAAAGCCATCCATTGTCAAGAAAAGATCATTTATAGTCACTCATGCCTAGAAAAGCCTTATTACTCGGTTTAAATGCCTTTATAATCCCATTATTGAATTTATTTTGAATTGTTTTTTTATTTTTTGATTAAAACAGATTGTAATTGATTGTTTGCCTCGGGAAACATGGAGCGAAAGCCATCCATTGTCAATAAAAGATCATTTATAGTCACTCATGCCTAGAAAAGCCTTATTACTCGGTTTAAATGCTTTTATAATCCCATTATTGAATTTATTTTGAATTGTTTTTACATTTTTTGATTAAAACATATTGTAATTGATTGTTTCCCTCGGGAAACATGGAGCGAAAGCCATCCATTGTCAAGAAAAGATCATTTATAGTCACTCATGCCTAGAAAAGCCTTATTACTCGGTTTAAATGCCTTTATAATCCCATTATTGAATTTATTTTGAATTTTTTTTACATTTTTTGATTAAAACATATTGTAATTGATTGTTTCCCTCGGGAAACATGGAGCGAAAGCCATCCATTGTCAAGAAAAGATCATTTATAGTCACTCATGCCTAGAAAAGCCTTATTACTCGGTTTAAATGCCTTTATAATCCCATTATTGAATTTATTTTGAATTGTTTTTTTAGTTTTTGATTAAAACAGATTGTAATTGATTGTTTGCCTCGGGAAACATGGAGCGAAAGCCATCCATTGTCAAGAAAAGATCATTTATAGTCACTCATGCCTAGAAAAGCCTTATTACTCGGTTTAAATGCCTTTATAATCCCATTATTGAATTTATTTTGAATTGTTTTTACATTTTTTGATTAAAACATATTGTAATTGATTGTTTCCCTCGGGAAACATGGAGCGAAAGCCATCCATTGTCAAGAAAAGATCATTTATAGTCACTCATGCCTAGAAAAGCCTTATTACTTAGTTTAAATGCCTTTATAATCCCATTATTGAATTTATTTTGAATTGTTTTTACATTTTTTGGTTAAAACATATTGTAATTGATTGTTTGCCTCGGGAAATATGGAGCGAAAGCCATCCATTGTCAAGAAAAGATCATTTATAGTCACTCATGCCTAGAAAAGCCTTATTACTCGGTTTAAATGCCTTTATAATCCCATTATTGAATTTATTTTGAATTGTTTTTACATTTTTTGATTTAAACAGATTCTAATTGATTGTTTGCCTCGGGAAACGTGGAGTGAAAGCCATCCATTGTCAAGAAAAGATCATTTATAGTCACTCATGCCTAGAAAAGCCTTATTGCTCGATTTAAATGCCTTTATAATCCCATTATTGAATTTATTTTGAATTGTTTTTACATTTTTTGATTAAAACAGATTGTAATTGATTGTTTGCCTCGGGAAACATGGAGCGAAAGCCATCCATTGTCAAGAAAAGATCATTTATAGTCACTCATGCCTAGAAAAGCCTTATTACTCGGTTTAAATGCCTTTATAATCCCATTATTGAATTTATTTTGAATTTTTTTTACATTTTTTGATTAAAACATATTGTAATTGATTGTTTCCCTCGGGAAACATGGAGCGAAAGCCATCCATTGTCAAGAAAAGATCATTTATAGTCACTCATGGCTAGAAAAGCCTTATTACTCGGTTTAAATGCCTTTATAATCCCATTATTGAATTTATTTTGAATTGTTTTTACATTTTTTGATTAAAACATATTGTAATTGATTGTTTCCCTCGGGAAACATGGAGCGAAAGCCATCCATTGTGAAGAAAAGATCATTTATAGTCACTCATGCCTAGAAAAGCCTTATTACTTAGTTTAAATGCCTTTATAATCCCATTATTGAATTTATTTTGAATTGTTTTTACATTTTTTGGTTAAAACATATTGTAATTGATTGTTTGCCTCGGGAAATATGGAGCGAAAGCCATCCATTGTCAAGAAAAGATCATTTATAGTCACTCATGCCTAGAAAAGCCTTATTACTCGGTTTAAATGCCTTTATAATCCCATTATTGAATTTATTTTGAATTGTTTTTACATTTTTTGATTAAAACAGATTGTAATTGATTGTTTGCCTCGGGAAACATGGAGCGAAAGCCATCCATTGTCAAGAAAAGATCATTTATAGTCACTCATGCCTAGAAAAGCCTTATTACTCGGTTTAAATGCCTTTATAATCCTATTATTGAATTTATTTTGAATTGTTTTAAAATTTTTTGATTAAAACATATTGTAATTGATTGTTTGCCTCGGGAAACATGGAGCAAAAACCATCCATTGTCAAGAATAGATCATTTATAGTCACTTATGCCTAGAAAAGCCTTATTACTCGGTTTAAATGCTTTTATAATCCCATTATTGAATTTATTTTGAATTGTTTTTACATTTTTTGATTAAAACATATTGTAATTGATTGTTTCCCTCGGGAAACATGGAGCGAAAGCCATCCATTGTCAAGAAAAGATCATTTATAGTCACTCATGCCTAGAAAAGCCTTATTACTCGGTTTAAATGCCTTTATAATCCCATTATTGAATTTATTTTGAATTTTTTTTACATTTTTTGATTAAAACATATTGTAATTGATTGTTTCCCTCGGGAAACATAGAGCGAAAGCCATCCATTGTCAAGAAAAGATCATTTATAGTCACTCATGGCTAGAAAAGCCTTATTACTCGGTTTAAATGCCTTTATAATCCCATTATTGAATTTATTTTGAATTGTTTTTACATTTTTTGATTAAAACATATTGTAATTGATTGTTTCCCTCGGGAAACATGGAGCGAAAGCCATCCATTGTCAAGAAAAGATCATTTATAGTCACTCATGCCTAGAAAAGCCTTATTACTCGGTTTAAATGCCTTTATAATCCCATTATTGAATTTATTTTGAATTGTTTTTTTATTTTTTGATTAAAACAGATTGTAATTGATTGTTTGCCTCGGGAAACATGGAGCGAAAGCCATCCATTGTCAATAAAAGATCATTTATAGTCACTCATGCCTAGAAAAGCCTTATTACTCGGTTTAAATGCCTTTATAATCCCATTATTGAATTTATTTTGAATTGTTTTTTTATTTTTTGATTAAAACAGATTGTAATTGATTGTTTGCCTCGGGAAACATGGAGCGAAAGCCATCCATTGTCAATAAAAGATCATTTATAGTCACTCATGCCTAGAAAAGCCTTATTACTTAGTTTAAATGCCTTTATAATCCAATTATTGAATTTATTTTGAAGTGTTTTTACATTTTTTGATTAAAACAGATTGTAATTGATTGTTTGCCTCGGGAAATATGGAGCGAAAGCCATCCATTGTCAAGAAAAGATCATTTATAGTCACTCATGCCTAGAAAAGCCTTATTGCTCGATTTAAATGCCTTTATAATCCCATTATTGAATTTATTTTGAATTGTTTTTACATTTTTTGATTAAAACAGATTGTAATTGATTGTTTGCCTCGGGAAACATGGAGCGAAAGCCATCCATTGTCAAGAAAAGATCATTTATAGTCACTCATGCCTAGAAAAGCCTTATTACTCGGTTTAAATGCCTTTATAATCCCATTATTGAATTTATTTTGAATTGTTTTTACATTTTTTGATTAAAACATATTGTAATTGATTGTTTCCCTCGGGAAACATGGAGCGAAAGCCATCCATTGTCAAGAAAAGATCATTTATAGTCACTCATGCCTAGAAAAGCCTTATTACTTAGTTTAAATGCCTTTATAATCCCATTATTGAATTTATTTTGAATTGTTTTTACATTTTTTGGTTAAAACATATTGTAATTGATTGTTTGCCTCGGGAAATATGGAGCGAAAGCCATCCATTGTCAAGAAAAGATCATTTATAGTCACTCATGCCTAGAAAAGCCTTATTACTCGGTTTAAATGCCTTTATAATCCCATTATTGAATTTATTTTGAATTGTTTTTACATTTTTTGATTTAAACAGATTCTAATTGATTGTTTGCCTCGGGAAACGTGGAGTGAAAGCCATCCATTGTCAAGAAAAGATCATTTATAGTCACTCATGCCTAGAAAAGCCTTATTGCTCGATTTAAATGCCTTTATAATCCCATTATTGAATTTATTTTGAATTGTTTTTACATTTTTTGATTAAAACAGATTGTAATTGATTGTTTGCCTCGGGAAACATGGAGCGAAAGCCATCCATTGTCAAGAAAAGATCATTTATAGTCACTCATGCCTAGAAAAGCCTTATTACTCGGTTTATATGCCTTTATAATCCCATTATTGAATTTATTTTGAATTTTTTTTACATTTTTTGATTAAAACATATTGTAATTGATTGTTTCCCTCGGGAAACATGGAGCGAAAGCCATCCATTGTCAAGAAAAGATCATTTATAGTCACTCATGGCTAGAAAAGCCTTATTACTCGGTTTAAATGCCTTTATAATCCCATTATTGAATTTATTTTGAATTGTTTTTACATTTTTTGATTAAAACATATTGTAATTGATTGTTTCCCTCGGGAAACATGGAGCGAAAGCCATCCATTGTGAAGAAAAGATCATTTATAGTCACTCATGCCTAGAAAAGCCTTATTACTTAGTTTAAATGCCTTTATAATCCCATTATTGAATTTATTTTGAATTGTTTTTACATTTTTTGGTTAAAACATATTGTAATTGATTGTTTGCCTCGGGAAATATGGAGCGAAAGCCATCCATTGTCAAGAAAAGATCATTTATAGTCACTCATGCCTAGAAAAGCCTTATTACTCGGTTTAAATGCCTTTATAATCCCATTATTGAATTTATTTTGAATTGTTTTTACATTTTTTGATTAAAACAGATTGTAATTGATTGTTTGCCTCGGGAAACATGGAGCGAAAGCCATCCTTTGTCAAGAAAAGATCATTTATAGTCACTCATGCCTAGAAAAGCCTTATTACTCGGTTTAAATGCCTTTATAATCCCATTATTGAATTTATTTTGAATTGTTTTTTTATTTTTTGATTAAAACAGATTGTAATTGATTGTTTGCCTCGGGAAACATGGAGCGAAAGCCATCCATTGTCAATAAAAGATCATTTATAGTCACTCATGCCTAGAAAAGCCTTATTACTCGGTTTAAATGCCTTTATAATCCCATTATTGAATTTATTTTGAATTGTTTTTACATTTTTTGATTTAAACAGATTCTAATTGATTGTTTGCCTCGGGAAACGTGGAGTGAAAGCCATCCATTGTCAAGAAAAGATCATTTATAGTCACTCATGCCTAGAAAAGCCTTATTGCTCGATTTAAATGCCTTTATAATCCCATTATTGAATTTATTTTGAATTGTTTTTTTATTTTTTGATTAAAACAGATTGTAATTGATTGTTTGCCTCGGGAAACATGGAGCGAAAGCCATCCATTGTCAATAAAAGATCATTTATAGTCACTCATGCCTAGAAAAGCCTTATTACTTAGTTTAAATGCCTTTATAATCCAATTATTGAATTTATTTTGAATTGTTTTTACATTTTTTGATTAAAACATATTGTAATTGATTGTTTCCCTCGGGAAACATGGAGCGAAAGCCATCCATTGTCAAGAAAAGATCATTTATAGTCACTCATGCCTAGAAAAGCCTTATTACTTAGTTGAAATGCCTTTATAATCCCATTATTGAATTTATTTTGAATTGTTTTTACATTTTTTGGTTAAAACATATTGTAATTGATTGTTTCCCTCGGGAAACATGGAGCAAAAGCCATCCATTGTCAAGAAAAGATCATTTATAGTCACTCATGCCTAGAAAAGCCTTATTACTTAGTTTAAATGCCTTTATAATCCCATTATTGAATTTATTTTGAATTGTTTTTACATTTTTTGGTTAAAACATATTGTAATTGATTGTTTGCCTCGGGAAATATGGAGCGAAAGCCATCCATTGTCAAGAAAAGATCATTTATAGTCACTCATGCCTAGAAAAGCCTTATTACTCGGTTTAAATGCCTTTATAATCCCATTATTGAATTTATTTTGAATTGTTTTTACATTTTTTGATTAAAACAGATTGTAATTGATTGTTTGCCTCGGGAAACATTGAGCGAAAGCCATCCATTGTCAAGAAAAGATCATTTATAGTCACTCATGCCTAGAAAAGCCTTATTACTCGGTTTAAATGCCTTTATAATCCTATTATTGAATTTATTTTGAATTGTTTTAAAATTTTTTGATTAAAACATATTGTAATTGATTGTTTGCCTCGGGAAACATGGAGCAAAAACCATCCATTGTCAAGAATAGATCATTTATAGTCACTTATGCCTAGAAAAGCCTTATTACTCGGTTTAAATGCTTTTATAATCCCATTATTGAATTTATTTTGAATTGTTTTTACATTTTTTGATTAAAACATATTGTAATTGATTGTTTCCCTCGGGAAACATGGAGCGAAAGCCATCCATTGTCAAGAAAAGATCATTTATAGTCACTCATGCCTACAAAAGCCTTATTACTCGGTTTAAATGCCTTTATAATCCCATTATTGAATTTATTTTGAATTTTTTTTACATTTTTTGATTAAAACATATTGTAATTGATTGTTTCCCTCGGGAAACATAGAGCGAAAGCCATCCATTGTCAAGAAAAGATCATTTATAGTCACTCATCGCTAGAAAAGCCTTATTACTCGGTTTAAATGCCTTTATAATCCCATTATTGAATTTATTTTGAATTGTTTTTACATTTTTTGATTAAAACATATTGTAATTGATTGTTTCCCTCGGGAAACATGGAGCGAAAGCCATCCATTGTCAAGAAAAGATCATTTATAGTCACTCATGCCTAGAAAAGCCTTATTACTCGGTTTAAATGCCTTTATAATCCTATTATTGAATTTATTTTGAATTGTTTTAAAATTTTTTGATTAAAACATATTGTAATTGATTGTTTGCCTCGAGAAACATGGAGCAAAAACCATCCATTGTCAAGAATAGATCATTTATAGTCACTTATGCCTAGAAAAGCCTTATTACTCGGTTTAAATGCTTTTATAATCCCATTATTGAATTTATTTTGAATTGTTTTTACATTTTTTGATTAAAACATATTGTAATTGATTGTTTCCCTCGGGAAACATGGAGCGAAAGCCATCCATTGTCAAGAAAAGATCATTTATAGTCACTCATGCCTAGAAAAGCCTTATTACTCGGTTTAAATGCCTTTATAATCCCATTATTGAATTTATTTTGAATTGTTTTTACATTTTTTGATTAAAACATATTGTAATTGATTGTTTCCCTCGGGAAACATAGAGCGAAAGCCATCCATTGTCAAGAAAAGATCATTTATAGTCACTCATCGCTAGAAAAGCCTTATTACTCGGTTTAAATGCCTTTATAATCCCATTATTGAATTTATTTTGAATTGTTTTTACATATTTTGATTAAAACATATTGTAATTGATTGTTTCCCTCGGGAAACATGGAGCGAAAGCCATCCATTGTCAAGAAAAGATCATTTATAGTCACTCATGCCTAGAAAAGCCTTATTACTCGGTTTAAATGCCTTTATAATCCCATTATTGAATTTATTTTGAATTGTTTTTTTATGTTTTGATTAAAACAGATTGTAATTGATTGTTTGCCTCGGGAAACATGGAGCGAAAGCCATCCATTGTCAATAAAAGATCATTTATAGTCACTCATGCCTAGAAAAGCCTTATTACTTAGTTTAAATGCCTTTATAATCCAATTATTGAATTTATTTTGAATTGTTTTTACATTTTTTGATTATAACAGATTGTAATTGATTGTTTGCCTCGGGAAATATGGAGCGAAAGCCATCCATTGTCAAGAAAAGATCATTTATAGTCACTCATGCCTAGAAAAGCCTTATTGCTCGATTTAAATGCCTTTATAATCCCATTATTGAATTTATTTTGAATTGTTTTTACATTTTTTGATTAAAACATATTGTAATTGATTGTTTGCCTCGGGAAACATGGAGCGAAAGCCATCCATTGTCAAGAAAAGATCATTTATAGTCACTCATGGATAGAAAAGCCTTATTACTCGGTTTAAATGCCTTTATAATCCCATTATTGAATTTATTTTGAATTGTTTTTACATTTTTTGATTAAAACATATTGTAATTGATTGTTTCCCTCGGGAAACATGGAGCGAAAGCCATCCATTGTCAAGAAAAGATCATTTATAGTCACTCATGCCTAGAAAAGCCTTATTACTTAGTTTAAATGCCTTTATAATCCCATTATTGAATTTATTTTGAATTGTTTTTACATTTTTTGGTTAAAACATATTGTAATTGATTGTTTGCCTCGGGAAATATGGAGCGAAAGCCATCCATTGTCAAGAAAAGATCATTTATAGTCACTCAAGCCTAGAAAAGCCTTATTACTCGGTTTAAATGCCTTTATAATCCCATTATTGAATTTATTTTGAATTGTTTTTACATTTTTTGATTTAAACAGATTCTAATTGATTGTTTGCCTCGGGAAACGTGGAGTGAAAGCCATCCATTGTCAAGAAAAGATCATTTATAGTCACTCATGCCTAGAAAAGCCTTATTGCTCGATTTAAATGCCTTTATAATCCCATTATTGAATTTATTTTGAATTGTTTTTACATTTTTTGATTAAAACAGATTGTAATTGATTGTTTGCCTTGGGAAACATGGAGCGAAAGCCATCCATTGTCAAGAAAAGATCATTTATAGTCACTCATGCCTAGAAAAGCCTTATTACTCGGTTTAAATGCCTTTATAATCCCATTATTGAATTTATTTTGAATTTTTTTTACATTTTTTGATTAAAACATATTGTAATTGATTGTTTCCCTCGGGAAACATGGAGCGAAAGCCATCCATTGTCAAGAAAAGATCATTTATAGTCACTCATGGCTAGAAAAGCCTTATTACTCGGTTTAAATGCCTTTATAATCCCATTATTGAATTTATTTTGAATTGTTTTTACATTTTTTGATTAAAACATATTGTAATTGATTGTTTCCCTCGGGAAACATGGAGCGAAAGCCATCCATTGTGAAGAAAAGATCATTTATAGTCACTCATGCCTAGAAAAGCCTTATTACTTAGTTTAAATGCCTTTATAATCCCATTATTGAATTTATTTTGAATTGTTTTTACATTTTTTGGTTAAAACATATTGTAATTGATTGTTTGCCTCGGGAAATATGGAGCGAAAGCCATCCATTGTCAAGAAAAGATCATTTATAGTCACTCATGCCTAGAAAAGCCTTATTACTCGGTTTAAATGCCTTTATAATCCCATTATTGAATTTATTTTGAATTGTTTTTACATTTTTTGATTAAAACAGATTGTAATTGATTGTTTGCCTCGGGAAACATGGAGCGAAAGCCATCCATTGTCAAGAAAAGATCATTTATAGTCACTCATGCCTAGAAAAGCCTTATTACTCGGTTTAAATGCCTTTATAATCCTATTATTGAATTTATTTTGAATTGTTTTAAAATTTTTTGATTAAAACATATTGTAATTGATTGTTTGCCTCGGGAAACATGGAGCAAAAACCATCCATTGTCAAGAATAGATCATTTATAGTCACTTATGCCTAGAAAAGCCTTATTACTCGGTTTAAATGCTTTTATAATCCCATTATTGAATTTATTTTGAATTGTTTTTAAATTTTTTGATTAAAACATATTGTAATTGATTGTTTCCCTCGGGAAACATGGAGCGAAAGCCATCCATTGTCAAGAAAAGATCATTTATAGTCACTCATGCCTAGAAAAGCCTTATTACTCGGTTTAAATGCCTTTATAATCCCATTATTTAATTTATTTTGAATTTTTTTTACATTTTTTGATTAAAACATATTGTAATTGATTGTTTCCCTCGGGAAACATAGAGCGAAAGCCATCCATTGTCAAGAAAAGATCATTTATAGTCACTCATGGCTAGAAAAGCCTTATTACTCGGTTTAAATGCCTTTATAATCCCATTATTGAATTTATTTTGAATTGTTTTTACATTTTTTGATTAAAACATATTGTAATTGATTGTTTCCCTCGGGAAACATGGAGCGAAAGCCATCCATTGTCAAGAAAAGATCATTTATAGTCACTCATGCCTAGAAAAGCCTTATTACTCGGTTTAAATGCCTTTATAATCCCATTATTGAATTTATTTTGAATTGTTTTTTTATTTTTTGATTAAAACAGATTGTAATTGATTGTTTGCCTCGGGAAACATGGAGCGAAAGCCATCCATTGTCAATAAAAGATCATTTATAGTCACTCATGCCTAGAAAAGCCTTATTACTTAGTTTAAATGCCTTTATAATCCAATTATTGAATTTATTTTGAATTGTTTTTACATTTTTTGATTAAAACAGATTGTAATTGATTGTTTGCCTCGGGAAATATGGAGCGAAAGCCATCCATTGTCAAGAAAAGATCATTTATAGTCACTCATGCCTAGAAAAGCCTTATTGCTCGATTTAAATGCCTTTATAATCCCATTATTGAATTTATTTTGAATTGTTTTTACATTTTTTGATTAAAACAGATTGTAATTGATTGTTTGCCTCGGGAAACATGGAGCGAAAGCCATCCATTGTCAAGAAAAGATCATTTATAGTCACTCATGCCTAGAAAAGCCTTATTACTCGGTTTAAATGCCTTTATAATCCCATTATTGAATTTATTTTGAATTTTTTTTACATTTTTTGATTAAAACATATTGTAATTGATTGTTTCCCTCGGGAAACATGGAGCGAAAGCCATCCATTGTCAAGAAAAGATCATTTATAGTCACTCATGGCTAGAAAAGCCTTATTACTCGGTTTAAATGCCTTTATAATCCCATTATTGAATTTATTTTGAATTGTTTTTACATTTTTTGATTAAAACATATTGTAATTGATTGTTTCCCTCGGGAAACATGGAGCGAAAGCCATCCATTGTCAAGAAAAGATCATTTATAGTCACTCATGCCTAGAAAAGCCTTATTACTTAGTTTAAATGCCTTTATAATCCCATTATTGAATTTATTTTGAATTGTTTTTACATTTTTTGGTTAAAACATATTGTAATTGATTGTTTGCCTCGGGAAATATGGAGCGAAAGCCATCCATTGTCAAGAAAAGATCATTTATAGTCACTCATGCCTAGAAAAGCCTTATTACTCGGTTTAAATGCCTTTATAATCCCATTATTGAATTTATTTTGAATTGTTTTTACATTTTTTGATTTAAACAGATTCTAATTGATTGTTTGCCTCGGGAAACGTGGAGTGAAAGCCATCCATTGTCAAGAAAAGATCATTTATAGTCACTCATGCCTAGAAAAGCCTTATTGCTCGATTTAAATGCCTTTATAATCCCATTATTGAATTTATTTTGAATTGTTTTTACATTTTTTGATTAAAACAGATTGTAATTGATTGTTTGCCTCGGGAAACATGGAGCGAAAGCCATCCATTGTCAAGAAAAGATCATTTATAGTCACTCATGCCTAGAAAAGCCTTATTACTCGGTTTATATGCCTTTATAATCCCATTATTGAATTTATTTTGAATTTTTTTTACATTTTTTGATTAAAACATATTGTAATTGATTGTTTCCCTCGGGAAACATGGAGCGAAAGCCATCCATTGTCAAGAAAAGATCATTTATAGTCACTCATGGCTAGAAAAGCCTTATTACTCGGTTTAAATGCCTTTATAATCCCATTATTGAATTTATTTTGAATTGTTTTTACATTTTTTGATTTAAACAGATTCTAATTGATTGTTTGCCTCGGGAAACGTGGAGTGAAAGCCATCCATTGTCAAGAAAAGATCATTTATAGTCACTCATGCCTAGAAAAGCCTTATTACTCGGTTTAAATGCCTTTATAATCCCATTATTGAATTTATTTTGAATTGTTTTTACATTTTTTGATTAAAACAGATTGTAATTGATTGTTTGCCTCGGGAAACATGGAGCGAAAGCCATCCATTGTCAAGAAAAGATCATTTATAGTCACTCATGCCTAGAAAAGCCTTATTACTCGGTTTAAATGCCTTTATAATCCCATTATTGAATTTATTTTGAATTGTTTTTACATTTTTTGATTAAAACATATTGTAATTGATTGTTTGCCTCGGGAAACATGGAGCGAAAGCCATCCATTGTCAAGAAAAGATCATTTATAGTCACTCATGCCTAGAAAAGCCTTATTACTCGGTTTAAATGCCTTTATAATCCTATTATTGAATTTATTTTGAATTGTTTTAAAATTTTTTGATTAAAACATATTGTAATTGATTGTTTGCCTCGGGAAACATGGAGCAAAAACCATCCATTGTCAAGAATAGATCATTTATAGTCACTTATGCCTAGAAAAGCCTTATTACTCGGTTTAAATGCTTTTATAATCCCATTATTGAATTTATTTTGAATTGTTTTTACATTTTTTGATTAAAACATATTGTAATTGATTGTTTCCCTCGGGAAACATGGAGCGAAAGCCATCCATTGTCAAGAAAAGATCATTTATAGTCACTCATGCCTAGAAAAGCCTTATTACTTAGTTTAAATGCCTTTATAATCCCATTATTGAATTTATTTTGAATTGTTTTTACATTTTTTGGTTAAAACATATTGTAATTGATTGTTTGCCTCGGGAAATATGGAGCGAAAGCCATCCATTGTCAAGAAAAGATCATTTATAGTCACTCATGCCTAGAAAAGCCTTATTACTCGGTTTAAATGCCTTTATAATCCCATTATTGAATTTATTTTGAATTGTTTTTACATTTTTTGATTTAAACAGATTCTAATTGATTGTTTGCCTCGGGAAACGTGGAGTGAAAGCCATCCATTGTCAAGAAAAGATCATTTATAGTCACTCATGCCTAGAAAAGCCTTATTGCTCGATTTAAATGCCTTTATAATCCCATTATTGAATTTATTTTGAATTGTTTTTACATTTTTTGATTAAAACATATTGTAATTGATTGTTTCCCTCGGGAAACATAGAGCGAAAGCCATCCATTGTCAAGAAAAGATCATTTATAGTCACTCATGGCTAGAAAAGCCTTATTACTCGGTTTAAATGCCTTTATAATCCCATTATTGAATTTATTTTGAATTGTTTTTACATATTTTGATTAAAACATATTGTAATTGATTGTTTCCCTCGGGAAACATGGAGCGAAAGCCATCCATTGTCAAGAAAAGATCATTTATAGACACTCATGCCTAGAAAAGCCTTATTACTCGGTTTAAATGCCTTTATAATCCCATTATTGAATTTATTTTGAATTGTTTTTTTATTTTTTGATTAAAACAGATTGTAATTGATTGTTTGCCTCGGGAAACATGGAGCGAAAGCCATCCATTGTCAATAAAAGATCATTTATAGTCACTCATGCCTAGAAAAGCCTTATTACTTAGTTTAAATGCCTTTATAATCCAATTATTGAATTTATTTTGAATTGTTTTTACATTTTTTGATTATAACAGATTGTAATTGATTGTTTGCCTCGGGAAATATGGAGCGAAAGCCATCCATTGTCAAGAAAAGATCATTTATAGTCACTCATGCCTAGAAAAGCCTTATTGCTCGATTTAAATGCCTTTATAATCCCATTATTGAATTTATTTTGAATTGTTTTTACATTTTTTGATTAAAACATATTGTAATTGATTGTTTGCCTCGGGAAACATGGAGCGAAAGCCATCCATTGTCAAGAAAAGATCATTTATAGTCACTCATGCCTAGAAAAGCCTTATTACTCGGTTTAAATGCCTTTATAATCCTATTATTGAATTTATTTTGAATTGTTTTAAAATTTTTTGATTAAAACATATTGTAATTGATTGTTTGCCTCGGGAAACATGGAGCAAAAACCATCCATTGTCAAGAATAGATCATTTATAGTCACTTATGCCTAGAAAAGCCTTATTACTCGGTTTAAATGCTTTTATAATCCCATTATTGAATTTATTTTGAATTGTTTTTACATTTTTTGATTAAAACATATTGTAATTGATTGTTTCCCTCGGGAAACATGGAGCGAAAGCCATCCATTGTCAAGAAAAGATCATTTATAGTCACTCATGGCTAGAAAAGCCTTATTACTCGGTTTAAATGCCTTTATAATCCCATTATTGAATTTATTTTGAATTGTTTTTACATTTTTTGATTAAAACATATTGTAATTGATTGTTTCCCTCGGGAAACATGGAGCGAAAGCCATCCATTGTCAAGAAAAGATCATTTATAGTCACTCATGCCTAGAAAAGCCTTATTACTTAGTTTAAATGCCTTTATAATCCCATTATTGAATTTATTTTGAATTGTTTTTACATTTTTTGGTTAAAACATATTGTAATTGATTGTTTGCCTCGGGAAATATGGAGCGAAAGCCATCCATTGTCAAGAAAAGATCATTTATAGTCACTCATGCCTAGAAAAGCCTTATTACTCGGTTTAAATGCCTTTATAATCCCATTATTGAATTTATTTTGAATTGTTTTTACATTTTTTGATTTAAACAGATTCTAATTGATTGTTTGCCTCGGGAAACGTGGAGTGAAAGCCATCCATTGTCAAGAAAAGATCATTTATAGTCACTCATGCCTAGAAAAGCCTTATTGCTCGATTTAAATGCCTTTATAATCCCATTATTGAATTTATTTTGAATTGTTTTTACATTTTTTGATTAAAACAGATTGTAATTGATTGTTTGCCTCGGGAAACATGGAGCGAAAGCCATCCATTGTCAAGAAAAGATCATTTATAGTCACTCATGCCTAGAAAAGCCTTATTACTCGGTTTAAATGCCTTTATAATCCCATTATTGAATTTATTTTGAATTTTTTTTACATTTTTTGATTAAAACATATTGTAATTGATTGTTTCCCTCGGGAAACATGGAGCGAAAGCCATCCATTGTCAAGAAAAGATCATTTATAGTCACTCATGGCTAGAAAAGCCTTATTACTCGGTTTAAATGCCTTTATAATCCCATTATTGAATTTATTTTGAATTGTTTTTACATTTTTTGATTAAAACATATTGTAATTGATTGTTTCCCTCGGGAAACATGGAGCGAAAGCCATCCATTGTCAAGAAAAGATCATTTATAGTCACTCATGCCTAGAAAAGCCTTATTACTTAGTTTAAATGCCTTTATAATCCCATTATTGAATTTATTTTGAATTGTTTTTACATTTTTTGGTTAAAACATATTGTAATTGATTGTTTGCCTCGGGAAATATGGAGCGAAAGCCATCCATTGTCAAGAAAAGATCATTTATAGTCACTCATGCCTAGAAAAGCCTTATTACTCGGTTTCAATGCCTTTATAATCCCATTATTGAATTTATTTTGAATTGTTTTTACATTTTTTGATTAAAACAGATTGTAATTGATTGTTTGCCTCGGGAAACATGGAGCGAAAGCCATCCATTGTCAAGAAAAGATCATTTATAGTCACTCATGCCTAGAAAAGCCTTATTACTCGGTTTAAATGCCTTTATAATCCTATTATTGAATTTATTTTGAATTGTTTTAAAATTTTTTGATTAAAACATATTGTAATTGATTGTTTGCCTCGGGAAACATGGAGCAAAAACCATCCATTGTCAAGAATAGATCATTTATAGTCACTTATGCCTAGAAAAGCCTTATTACTCGGTTTAAATGCTTTTATAATCCCATTATTGAATTTATTTTGAATTGTTTTTACATTTTTTGATTAAAACATATTGTAATTGATTGTTTCCCTCGGGAAACATGGAGCGAAAGCCATCCATTGTCAAGAAAAGATCATTTATAGTCACTCATGCCTAGAAAAGCCTTATTACTCGGTTTAAATGCCTTTATAATCCCATTATTGAATTTATTTTGAATTTTTTTTACATTTTTTGATTAAAACATATTGTAATTGATTGTTTCCCTCGGGAAACATAGAGCGAAAGCCATCCATTGTCAAGAAAAGATCATTTATAGTCACTCATGGCTAGAAAAGCCTTATTACTCGGTTTAAATGCCTTTATAATCCCATTATTGAATTTATTTTGAATTGTTTTTACATTTTTTGATTAAAACATATTGTAATTGATTGTTTCCCTCGGGAAACATGGAGCGAAAGCCATCCATTGTCAAGAAAAGATCATTTATAGTCACTCATGCCTAGAAAAGCCTTATTACTCGGTTTAAATGCCTTTATAATCCCATTATTGAATTTATTTTGAATTGTTTTTTTATTTTTTGATTAAAACAGATTGTAATTGATTGTTTGCCTCGGGAAACATGGAGCGAAAGCCATCCATTGTCAATAAAAGATCATTTATAGTCACTCATGCCTAGAAAAGCCTTATTACTTAGTTTAAATGCCTTTATAATCCAATTATTGAATTTATTTTGAATTGTTTTTACATTTTTTGATTATAACAGATTGTAATTGATTGTTTGCCTCGGGAAATATGGAGCGAAAGCCATCCATTGTCAAGAAAAGATCATTTATAGTCACTCATGCCTAGAAAAGCCTTATTGCTCGATTTAAATGCCTTTATAATCCCATTATTGAATTTATTTTGAATTGTTTTTACATTTTTTGATTAAAACATATTGTAATTGATTGTTTGCCTCGGGAAACATGGAGCGAAAGCCATCCATTGTCAAGAAAAGATCATTTATAGTCACTCATGCCTAGAAAAGCCTTATTACTCGGTTTAAATGCCTTTATAATCCCATTATTGAATTTATTTTGAATTTTTTTTACATTTTTTGATTAAAACATATTGTAATTGATTGTTTCCCTCGGGAAACATGGAGCGAAAGCCATCCATTGTCAAGAAAAGATCATTTATAGTCACTCATGGCTAGAAAAGCCTTATTACTCGGTTTAAATGCCTTTATAATCCCATTATTGAATT
Source organism: Theobroma cacao (assembly GCF_053813885.1). Classification (NCBI taxonomy): domain Eukaryota; kingdom Viridiplantae; phylum Streptophyta; class Magnoliopsida; order Malvales; family Malvaceae; genus Theobroma; species Theobroma cacao. The sequence goes on along the minus strand of NC_142645.1, from coordinate 24,501,884 downwards.
TATTTTGAATTGTTTTTACATTTTTTGATTAAAACATATTGTAATTGATTGTTTCCCTCGGGAAACATGGAGCGAAAGCCATCCATTGTCAAGAAAAGATCATTTATAGTCACTCATGCCTAGAAAAGCCTTATTACTCGGTTTAAATGCCTTTATAATCCCATTATTGAATTTATTTTGAATTGTTTTTTTATTTTTTGATTAAAACAGATTGTAATTGATTGTTTGCCTCGGGAAACATGGAGCGAAAGCCATCCATTGTCAATAAAAGATCATTTATAGTCACTCATGCCTAGAAAAGCCTTATTACTTAGTTTAAATGCCTTTATAATCCAATTATTGAATTTATTTTGAATTGTTTTTACATTTTTTGATTAAAACAGATTGTAATTGATTGTTTCCCTCGGGAAACATGGAGCGAAAGCCATCCATTGTCAAGAAAAGATCATTTATAGTCACTCATGCCTAGAAAAGCCTTATTACTTAGTTTAAATGCCTTTATAATCCCATTATTGAATTTATTTTGAATTGTTTTTACATTTTTTGATTAAAACAGATTGTAATTGATTGTTTGCCTCGGGAAACATGGAGCGAAAGCCATCCATTGTCAAGAAAAGATCATTTATAGTCACTCATGCCTAGAAAAGCCTTATTACTCGGTTTAAATGCCTTTATAATCCCATTATTGAATTTATTTTGAATTGTTTTTACATTTTTTGATAAAAACAGATTGTAATTGATTGTTTGCCTCGGGAAACATGGAGCGAAAGCCATCCATTGTCAAGAAAAGATCATTTATGGTCACTCATGCCTAGAAAAGCCTTATTACTCGATTTAAATGCCTTTATAATCCCATTATTGAATTTATTTTGAATTGTTTTTACATTTTTTGATTAAAACAGATTGTAATTGATTGTTTGCCACGGGAAACATGGAGCGAAAGCCATCCATTGTCAAGAAAAGATCATTTATAGTCACTCATGCCTAGAAAAGCCTTATTACTCGGTTTAAATGCCTTTATAATCCCATTATTGAATTTATTTTGAATTTTTTTTACATTTTTTGATAAAAACAGATTGTAATTGATTGTTTGCCTCGGGAAACATGGAGCGAAAGCCATCCATTGTCAAGAAAAGATCATTTATAGTCACTCATGCCTAGAAAAGCCTTATTACTCGGTTTAAATGCCTTTATAATCCCATTATTGAATTTATTTTGAATTGTTTTTTTATTTGTTGATTAAAACAGATTGTAATTGATTGTTTGCCTCGGGAAACATGGAGCGAAAGCCATCCATTGTCAATAAAAGATCATTTATAGTCACTCATGCCTAGAAAAGCCTTATTACTTAGTTTAAATGCCTTTATAATCCAATTATTGAATTTATTTTGAATTGTTTTTACATTTTTTGATTAAAACAGATTGTAATTGATTGTTTGCCTCGGGAAATATGAGGCGAAAGCCATCCATTGTCAAGAAAAGATCATTTATAGTCACTCATGCCTAGAAAAGCCTTATTGCTCGATTTAAATGCCTTTATAATCCCATTATTGAATTTATTTTGAATTGTTTTTACATTTTTTGATTAAAACAGATTGTAATTGATTGTTTGCCTCGGGAAACATGGAGCGAAAGCCATCCATTGTCAAGAAAAGATCATTTATAGTCACTCATGCCTAGAAAAGCCTTATTACTCGGTTTAAATGCCTTTATAATCCCATTATTGAATTTATTTTGAATTTTTTTTACATTTTTTGATTAAAACATATTGTAATTGATTGTTTCCCTCGGGAAACATGGAGCGAAAGCCATCCATTGTCAAGAAAAGATCATTTATAGTCACTCATGGCTAGAAAAGCCTTATTACTCGGTTTAAATGCCTTTATAATCCCATTATTGAATTTATTTTGAATTGTTTTTACATTTTTTGGTTAAAACATATTGTAATTGATTGTTTGCCTCGGGAAATATGGAGCGAAAGCCATCCATTGTCAAGAAAAGATCATTTATAGTCACTCATGCCTAGAAAAGCCTTATTACTCGGTTTAAATGCCTTTATAATCCCATTATTGAATTTATTTTGAATTTTTTTTACATTTTTTGATTAAAACATATTGTAATTGATTGTTTCCCTCGGGAAACATGGAGCGAAAGCCATCCATTGTCAAGAAAAGATCATCTATAGTCACTCATGTTTAGAAAAGCCTTATTACTCGGTTTAAATGCCTTTATAATCCCATTATTGAATTTATTTTGAATTGTTTTTACATTTTTTGATTAAAACATATTGTTATTGATTGTTTCCCTCGGGAAACATGGAGCGAAAGCCATCCATTGTCAAGAAAAGATCATTTATAGTCACTCATGCCTAGAAAAGCCTTATTACTTAGTTTAAATGCCTTTATAATCCCATTATTGAATTTATTTTGAATTGTTTTTACATTTTTTGATTAAAACAGATTGTAATTGATTGTTTGCCTCGGGAAATATGGAGCGAAAGCCATCCATTGTCAAGAAAAGATCATTTATAGTCACTCATGCCTAGAAAAGCCTTATTACTCGGTTTAAATGCCTTTATAATCCCATTATTGAATTTATTTTGAATTTTTTTTACATTTTTTGATTAAAACATATTGTAATTGTTTGTTTGCCTCGGGAAACATGGAGCAAAACCCATCCATTGTCAAGAATAGATCATTTATAGTCACTTATGCCTAAAAAAGCCTTATTACTCGGTTTAAATGCCTTTATAATCCCATTTCTGAATTTATTTTGAATTTTTTTTACATTTTTTGATTAAAACATATTGTAATTGATTGTTTGCCTCGGGAAATATGGAGAGAAAGCCATCCATTGTCAAGAAAAGATCATTTATAGTCACTCATGCCTAGAAAAGCCTTATTACTTGGCTTAAATGCCTTTACAATCCCATTATTGAATTTATTTTGAATTGTTTTTTTATTTTTTGATTAAAACAGATTGTAATTGATTGTTTGCCTCGGGAAACATGGAGCGAAAGCCATCCATTGTCAAGAAAAGATCATTTATAGTCACTCATGCCTAGAAAAGCCTTATTACTCGGTTTAAATGCCTTTATAATCCCATTATTTAATTTATTTTGAATTGTTTTTACATTTTTTGATTAAAACATATTGTAATTGATTGTTTCCCTCGGGAAACATGGAGCGAAAGCCATCCATTGTCAAGAAAAGATCATTTATACTCACTCATGCCTAGAAAAGCCTTATTACTCGGTTTAAATGCCTTTATAATCCCATTATTGAATTTATTTTGAATTGTTTTTACATTTTTTGATAAAAACAGATTGTAATTGATTGTTTGCCTCGGGAAACATGGAGCGAAAGCCATCCATTGTCAAGAAAAGATCATTTATGGTCACTCATGCCTAGAAAAGCCTTATTACTCGGTTTAAATGCCTTTATAATCCCATTATTGAATTTATTTTGAATTGTTTTTACATTTTTTGATTAAAACAGATTGTAATTGATTGTTTGCCTCGGGAAACATGGAGCGAAAGCCATCCATTGTCAAGAAAAGATCAATTATAGTCACTCATGCCTAGAAAAGCCTTATTACTCGGTTTAAATGCCTTTATAATCCCATTATTGAATTTATTTTGAATTGTTTTTACATTTTTTGATTAAAACAGATTGTAATTGATTGTTTGCCTCGGGAAACATGGAGCGAAAGCCATCCATTGTCAAGAAAAGATCATTTATAGTCACTCATGCCTAGAAAAGCCTTATTACTTAGTTTAAATGCCTTTATAATCCCATTATTGAATTTATTTTGAATTGTTTTTACATTTTTTGATTAAAACAGATTGTAATTGATTGTTTGCCTCGGGAAATATGGAGCGAAAGCCATCCATTGTCAAGAAAAGATCATTTATAGTCACTCATGCCTAGAAAAGCCTTATTACTCGATTTAAATGCCTTTATAATCCCATTATTGAATTTATTTTGAATTGTTTTTACATTTTTTGATTAAAACAGATTGTAATTGATTGTTTGCCTCGGGAAACATGGAGCGAAAGCCATCCATTGTCAAGAAAAGATCATTTATAGTCACTCATGCCTAGAAAAGCCTTATTACTCGGTTTAAATGCCTTTATAATCCCATTATTGAATTTATTTTGAATTGTTTTTACATTTTTTGATTAAAACAGATTGTAATTGATTGTTTGCCTCGGGAAACATGGAGCGAAAGCCATCCATTGTCAAGAAAAGATCATTTATGGTCACTCATGCCTAGAAAAGCCTTATTACTCGGTTTAAATGCCTTTATAATCCCATTATTGAATTTATTTTGAATTGTTTTTACATTTTTTGATTAAAACAGATTGTAATTGATTGTTTGCCTCGGGAAACATGTAGCGAAAGCCATCCATTGTCAAGAAAAGATCATTTATAGTCACTCATGCCTAGAAAAGCCTTATTACTCGGTTTAAATGCCTTTATAATCCCATTATTGAATTTATTTTGAATTGTTTTTACATTTTTTGATTAAAACAAATTGTAATTCATTGTTTGCCTCGGGAAACATGGAGCAAAACCCATCCATTGTCAAGAATAGATCATTTATAGTCACTTATGCCTAGAAAAGCCTTATTACTCGGTTTAAATGCTTTTATAATCCCATTATTGAATTTATTTTGAATTGTTTTTACATTTTTTGATTAAAACAGATTGTAATTGATTGTTTGCCTCGAGAAACATGGAGTGAAAGCCATCCATTGTCAAGAAAAGATCATTTATAGTCACTCATGCCTAGAAAAGCCTTATTACTTAGTTTAAATGCCTTTATAATCCCATTATTGAATTTATTTTGAATTGTTTTTACATTTTTTGATTAAAACAGATTGTAATTGATTGTTTGCCTCGGGAAACATGGAGCGAAAGCCATCCATTGTCAAGAAAAGATCATTTATAGTCACTCATGCCTAGAAAAGCCTTATTACTCGGTTTAGATGCCTTTATAATCCCATTATATAATTTATTTTGAATTGTTTTTACATTTTTTGATTAAAACAGATTCTAATTGATTGTTTGCCTCGGGAAACGTGGAGTGAAAGCCATCCATTGTGAAGAAAAGATCATTTATAGTCACTCATGCCTAGAAAAGCCTTATTACTCGGTTTAAATGCCTTTATAATCCCATTATTGAATTTATTTTGAATTGTTTTTACATTTTTTGATTAAAACAGATTGTAATTGATTGTTTGCCTCGGGAAACATGGAGCGAAAGCCATCCATTGTCAAGAAAAGATCATTTATAGTCACTCATGCCTAGAAAAGCCTTATTACTCGGTTTAAATGCCTTTATAATCCCATTATTGAATTTATTTTGAATTGTTTTTACATTTTTTGATTAAAACAGATTGTAATTGATTGTTTGCCTCGGGAAACATGGAGCGAAAGCCATCCATTGTCAAGAAAAGATCATTTATGGTCACTCATGCCTAGAAAAGCCTTATTACTCGGTTTAAATGCCTTTATAATCCCATTATTGAATTTATTTTGAATTGTTTTTACATTTTTTGATTAAAACAGATTGTAATTGATTGTTTGCCTCGGGAAACATGTAGCGAAAGCCATCCATTGTCAAGAAAAGATCATTTATAGTCACTCATGCCTAGAAAAGCCTTATTACTCGGTTTAAATGCCTTTATAATCCCATTATTGAATTTATTTTGAATTGTTTTTACATTTTTTGATTAAAACAAATTGTAATTCATTGTTTGCCTCGGGAAACATGGAGCAAAACCCATCCATTGTCAAGAATAGATCATTTATAGTCACTTATGCCTAGAAAAGCCTTATTACTCGGTTTAAATGCTTTTATAATCCCATTATTGAATTTATTTTGAATTGTTTTTACATTTTTTGATTAAAACAGATTGTAATTGATTGTTTGCCTCGAGAAACATGGAGTGAAAGCCATCCATTGTCAAGAAAAGATCATTTATAGTCACTCATGCCTAGAAAAGCCTTATTACTTAGTTTAAATGCCTTTATAATCCCATTATTGAATTTATTTTGAATTGTTTTTACATTTTTTGATTAAAACAGATTGTAATTGATTGTTTGCCTCGGGAAACATGGAGCGAAAGCCATCCATTGTCAAGAAAAGATCATTTATAGTCACTCATGCCTAGAAAAGCCTTATTACTCGGTTTAAATGCCTTTATAATCCCATTATATAATTTATTTTGAATTGTTTTTACATTTTTTGATTAAAACAGATTCTAATTGATTGTTTGCCTCGGGAAACGTGGAGTGAAAGCCATCCATTGTGAAGAAAAGATCATTTATAGTCACTCATGCCTAGAAAAGCCTTATTACTCGGTTTAAATGCCTTTATAATCCCATTATTGAATTTATTTTGAATTGTTTTTACATTTTTTGATTAAAACAGATTCTAATTGATTGTTTGCCTCGGGAAACGTGGAGTGAAAGCCATCCATTGTCAAGAAAAGATCATTTATAGTCACTCATGCCTAGAAAAGCCTTATTACTTAGTTTAAATGCATTTATAATCCCATTATTTAATTTATTTTGAATTGTTTTTACATTTTTTGATTAAAACAGATTGTAATTGATTGTTTGCCTCGGGAAACATGGAGCGAAAGCCATCCATTGTCAAGAAAAGATCATTTATAGTCACTCATGCCTAGAAAAGCCTTATTACTCGGTTTAAATGCCTTTATAATCCCATTATTGAATTTATTTTGAATTGTTTTTACATTTTTTGATTAAAACAGATTGTAATTGATTGTTTGCCTCGGGAAATATGGAGCAAAACCCATCCATTGTCAAGAATAGATCATTTATAGTCACTCATGCCTAGAAAAGCCTTATTGCTCGATTTAAATGCCTTTATAATCCCATTATTGAATTTATTTTGAATTGATTTTACATTTTTTGATTAAAACAAATTGTAATTGTTTGTTTGCCTCGGGAAACATGGAGCAAAACCCATCCATTGTCAAGAATAGATCATTTATAGTCACTTATGCCTAAAAAAGCCTTATTACTCGGTTTAAATGCCTTTATAATCCCATTTCTGAATTTATTTTGAATTTTTTTTACATTTTTTGATTAAAACATATTGTAATTGATTGTTTGCCTCGGGAAATATGGAGCGAAAGCCATCCATTGTCAAGAAAAGATCATTTATAGTCACTCATGCCTAGAAAAGCCTTATTACTCGGTTTAAATGCCTTTATAATCCCATTATTGAATTTATTTTGAATTATTTTTTTATTTTTTGATTAAAACAGATTGTAATTGATTTTTTGCCTCGGGAAACATGGAGCGAAAGCCATCCATTGTCAAGAAAAGATCATTTATAGTCACTCATGCCTAGAAAAGCCTTATTACTCGGTTTCAATGCCTTTATAATCCCATTATTGAATTTATTTTGAATTGTTTTTACATTTTTTGATTAAAACATATTGTAATTGATTGTTTCCCTCGGGAAACATGGAGCGAAAGCCATCCATTGTCAAGAAAAGATCATTTATAGTCACTCATGCCTAGAAAAGCCTTATTACTTAGTTTAAATGCCTTTATAATCCCATTATTGAATTTATTTTGAATTGTTTTTACATTTTTTGGTTAAAACATATTGTAATTGATTGTTTGCCTCGGGAAATATGGAGCGAAAGCCATCCATTGTCAAGAAAAGATCATTTATAGTCACTCATGCCTAGAAAAGCCTTATTACTCGGTTTAAATGCCTTTATAATCCCATTATTGAATTTATTTTGATATGTTTTTACATTTTTTGATAAAAACAGATTGTAATTGATTGTTTGCCTCGGGAAACATGGAGCGAAAGCCATCCATTGTCAAGAAAAGATCATTTATGGTCACTCATGCCTAGAAAAGCCTTATTACTCGGTTTAAATGCCTTTATAATCCCATTATTGAATTTATTTTGAATTGTTTTTACATTTTTTGATTAAAACAGATTGTAATTGATTGTTTGCCTCGGGAAACATGGAGCGAAAGCCATCCATTGTCAAGAAAAGATCATTTATAGTCACTCATGCCTAGAAAAGCCTTATTACTCGGTTTAAATGCCTTTATAATCCCATTATTGAAGTTATTTTGAATTGTTTTTACATTTTTTGATTAAAACAGATTGTAATTGATTGTTTGCCTCGGGAAACATGGAGCGAAAGCCATCCATTGTCAAGAAAAGATCATTTATAGTCACTCATGCCTAGAAAAGCCTTATTACTCGGTTTAAATGCCTTTATAATCCCATTATTGAATTTATTTTGAATTGTTTTTACATTTTTTGATTAAAACAGATTGTAATTGATTGTTTGCCTCGGGAAACATGGAGCGAAAGCCATCCATTGTCAAGAAAAGATCATTTATAGTCACTCATGCCTAGAAAAGCCTTATTACTTAGTTTAAATGCCTTTATAATCCCATTATTGAATTTATTTTGAATTGTTTTTACATTTTTTGATTAAAACATATTGTAATTGATTGTTTGCCTCGGGAAATATGGAGCGAAAGCCATCCATTGTCAAGAAAAGATCATTTATAGTCACTCATGCCTAGAAAGGCCTTATTACTCGATTTAAATGCCTTTATAATCCCATTATTGAATTTATTTTGAATTGTTTTTACATTTTTTGATTAAAACAGATTGTAATTGATTGTTTGCCTCGGGAAACATGGAGCGAAAGCCATCCATTGTCAAGAAAAGATCATTTATAGTCACTCATGCCTAGAAAAGCCTTATTACTCGGTTTAAATGCCTTTATAATCCCATTATTGAATTTATTTTGATATGTTTTTACATTTTTTGATAAAAACAGATTGTAATTGATTGTTTGCCTCGGGAAACATGGAGCGAAAGCCATCCATTGTCAAGAAAAGATCATTTATGGTCACTCATGCCTAGAAAAGCCTTATTACTCGGTTTAAATGCCTTTATAATCCCATTATTGAATTTATTTTGAATTGTTTTTACATTTTTTGATTAAAACAGATTGTAATTGATTGTTTGCCTCGGGAAACATGGAGCGAAAGCCATCCATTGTCAAGAAAAGATCATTTATAGTCACTCATGCCTAGAAAAGCCTTATTACTCGGTTTAAATGCCTTTATAATCCCATTATTGAATTTATTTTGAATTGTTTTTACATTTTTTGATTAAAACAGATTGTAATTGATTGTTTGCCTCGGGAAACATGGAGCGAAAGCCATCCATTGTCAAGAAAAGATCATTTATAGTCACTCATGCCTAGAAAAGCCTTATTACTCGGTTTAAATGCCTTTATAATCCCATTATTGAATTTATTTTGAATTGTTTTTACATTTTTTGATTAAAACAGATTGTAATTGATTGTTTGCCTCGGGAAACATGGAGCGAAAGCCATCCATTGTCAAGAAAAGATCATTTATAGTCACTCATGCCTAGAAAAGCCTTATTACTTAGTTTAAATGCCTTTATAATCCCATTATTGAATTTATTTTGAATTGTTTTTACATTTTTTGATTAAAACATATTGTAATTGATTGTTTGCCTCGGGAAATATGGAGCGAAAGCCATCCATTGTCAAGAAAAGATCATTTATAGTCACTCATGCCTAGAAAGGCCTTATTACTCGATTTAAATGCCTTTATAATCCCATTATTGAATTTATTTTGAATTGTTTTTACATTTTTTGATTAAAACAGATTGTAATTGATTGTTTGCCTCGGGAAACATGGAGCGAAAGCCATCCATTGTCAAGAAAAGATCATTTATAGTCACTCATGCCTAGAAAAGCCTTATTACTCGGTTTAAATGCCTTTATAATCCCATTATTGAATTTATTTTGAATTGTTTTTACATTTTTTGATTAAAACAGATTGTAATTGACTGTTTGCCTTGGGAAATATGGAGCAAAACCCATCCATTGTCAAGAATAGATCATTTATAGTCACTCATGCCTAGAAAAGCCTTATTGCTCGATTTAAATGCCTTTATAATCCCATTATTGAATTTATTTTGAATTGTTTTTACATTTTTTGATTAAAACAAATTGTAATTCATTGTTTGCCTCGGGAAACATGGAGCAAAACCAATCCATTGTCAAGAATAGATCATTTATAGTCACTTATGCCTAGAAAAGCCTTATTACTCGGTTTAAATGCTTTTATAATCCCATTATTGAATTTATTTTGAATTGTTTTTACATTTTTTGATTAAAACAGATTGTAATTGATTGTTTGCCTCGAGAAACATGGAGTGAAAGCCATCCATTGTCAAGAAAAGATCATTTATAGTCACTCATGCCTAGAAAAGCCTTATTACTTAGTTTAAATGCCTTTATAATCCCATTATTGAATTTATTTTGAATTGTTTTTACATTTTTTGATTAAAACAGATTGTAATTGATTGTTTGCCTCGGGAAACATGGAGCGAAAGCCATCCATTGTCAAGAAAAGATCATTTATAGTCACTCATGCCTAGAAAAGCCTTATTACTTAGTTTAAATGCCTTTATAATCCCATTATTGAATTTATTTTGAATTGTTTTTACATTTTTTGATTAAAACATATTGTAATTGATTGTTTGCCTCGGGAAACATGGAGCGAAAGCCATCCATTGTCAAGAAAAGATCATTTATAGTCACTCATGCCTAGAAAAGCCTTATTACTTAGTTTAAATGCCTTTATAATCCCATTATTGAATTTATTTTGAATTGTTTTTACATTTTTTGATTAAAACATATTGTAATTGATTGTTTGCCTCGGGAAACATGGAGCGAAAGCCATCCATTGTCAAGAAAAGATCATTTATAGTCACTCATGCCTAGAAAAGCCTTATTACTTAGTTTAAATGCATTTATAATCCCATTATTGAATTTATTTTGAATTGTTTTTACATTTTTTGATTAAAACAGATTGTAATTGATTGTTTGCCTCGGGAAACATGGAGCGAAAGCCATCCATTGTCAAGAAAAGATCATTTATGGTCACTCATGCCTAGAAAAGCCTTATTACTCGGTTTAAATGCCTTTATAATCCCATTATTGAATTTATTTTGAATTGTTTTTACATTTTTTGATAAAAACAGATTGTAATTGATTGTTTGCCTCGGGAAACATGGAGCGAAAGCCATCCATTGTCAAGAAAAGATCATTTATGGTCACTCATGCCTAGAAAAGCCTTATTACTCGGTTTAAATGCCTTTATAATCCCATTATTGAATTTATTTTGAATTGTTTTTACATTTTTTGGTTAAAACAGATTGTAATTGATTGTTTGCCTCGAGAAATATGGAGCGAAAGCCATCCATTGTCAAGAAAAGATCATTTATAGTCACTCATGCCTAGAAAAGCCTTATTACTCGGTTTAAATGCCTTTATAATCCCATTATTGAATTTATTTTGAATTGTTTTTACATTTTTTGATTAAAACAGATTGTAATTGATTGTTTGCCTCGGGAAACATGGAGCGAAAGCCATCCATTGTCAAGAAAAGATCATTTATAGTCACTCATGCCTAGAAAAGCCTTATTACTTAGTTTAAATGCCTTTATAATCCCATTATTGAATTTATTTTGAATTGTTTTTACATTTTTTGATTAAAACAGATTGTAATTGATTGTTTGCCTCGGGAAATATGGAGCGAAAGCCATCCATTGTCAAGAAAAGATCATTTATAGTCACTCATGCCTAGAAAAGCCTTATTACTCGATTTAAATGCCTTTATAATCCCATTATTGAATTTATTTTGAATTGTTTTTACATTTTTTGATTAAAACAGATTGTAATTGATTGTTTGCCTCGGGAAACATGGAGCGAAAGCCATCCATTGTCAAGAAAAGATCATTTATAGTCACTCATGCCTAGAAAAGCCTTATTACTCGGTTTAAATGCCTTTATAATCCCATTATTGAATTTATTTTGAATTGTTTTTACATTTTTTGATTAAAACAGATTGTAATTGATTGTTTGCCTCGGGAAACATGGAGCGAAAGCCATCCATTGTCAAGAAAAGATCATTTATGGTCACTCATGCCTAGAAAAGCCTTATTACTCGGTTTAAATGCCTTTATAATCCCATTATTGAATTTATTTTGAATTGTTTTTACATTTTTTGATTAAAACAGATTGTAATTGATTGTTTGCCTCGGGAAACATGTAGCGAAAGCCATCCATTGTCAAGAAAAGATCATTTATAGTCACTCATGCCTAGAAAAGCCTTATTACTCGGTTTAAATGCCTTTATAATCCCATTATTGAATTTATTTTGAATTGTTTTTACATTTTTTGATTAAAACAGATTGTAATTGATTGTTTGCCTCGGGAAACATGTAGCGAAAGCCATCCATTGTCAAGAAAAGATCATTTATAGTCACTCATGCCTAGAAAAGCCTTATTACTCGGTTTAAATGCCTTTATAATCCCATTATTGAATTTATTTTGAATTGTTTTTACATTTTTTGATTAAAACAAATTGTAATTCATTGTTTGCCTCGGGAAACATGGAGCAAAACCCATCCATTGTCAAGAATAGATCATTTATAGTCACTTATGCCTAGAAAAGCCTTATTACTCGGTTTAAATGCTTTTATAATCCCATTATTGAATTTATTTTGAATTGTTTTTACATTTTTTGATTAAAACAGATTGTAATTGATTGTTTGCCTCGAGAAACATGGAGTGAAAGCCATCCATTGTCAAGAAAAGATCATTTATAGTCACTCATGCCTAGAAAAGCCTTATTACTTAGTTTAAATGCCTTTATAATCCCATTATTGAATTTATTTTGAATTGTTTTTACATTTTTTGATTAAAACAGATTGTAATTGATTGTTTGCCTCGGGAAACATGGAGCGAAAGCCATCCATTGTCAAGAAAAGATCATTTATAGTCACTCATGCCTAGAAAAGCCTTATTACTTAGTTTAAATGCCTTTATAATCCCATTATTGAATTTATTTTGAATTGTTTTTACATTTTTTGATTAAAACATATTGTAATTGATTGTTTCCCTCGGGAAACATGGAGCGAAAGCCATCCATTGTCAAGAAAAGATCATTTATAGTCACTCATGCCTAGAAAAGCCTTATTACTTAGTTTAAATGCCTTTATAATCCCATTATTGAATTTATTTTGAATTGTTTTTACATTTTTTGGTTAAAACATATTGTAATTGATTGTTTGCCTCGGGAAATATGGAGCGAAAGCCATCCATTGTCAAGAAAAGATCATTTATAGTCACTCATGCCTAGAAAAGCCTTATTACTCGGTTTAAATGCCTTTATAATCCCATTATTGAATTTATTTTGATATGTTTTTACATTTTTTGATAAAAACAGATTGTAATTGATTGTTTGCCTCGGGAAACATGGAGCGAAAGCCATCCATTGTCAAGAAAAGATCATTTATGGTCACTCATGCCTAGAAAAGCCTTATTACTCGGTTTAAATGCCTTTATAATCCCATTATTGAATTTATTTTGAATTGTTTTTACATTTTTTGATTAAAACAGATTGTAATTGATTGTTTGCCTCGGGAAACATGGAGCGAAAGCCATCCATTGTCAAGAAAAGATCATTTATAGTCACTCATGCCTAGAAAAGCCTTATTACTCGGTTTAAATGCCTTTATAATCCCATTATTGAATTTATTTTGAATTGTTTTTACATTTTTTGATTAAAACAGATTGTAATTGATTGTTTGCCTCGGGAAACATGGAGCGAAAGCCATCCATTGTCAAGAAAAGATCATTTATAGTCACTCATGCCTAGAAAAGCCTTATTACTTAGTTTAAATGCCTTTATAATCCCATTATTGAATTTATTTTGAATTGTTTTTACATTTTTTGATTAAAACATATTGTAATTGATTGTTTGCCTCGGGAAATATGGAGCGAAAGCCATCCATTGTCAAGAAAAGATCATTTATAGTCACTCATGCCTAGAAAGGCCTTATTACTCGATTTAAATGCCTTTATAATCCCATTATTGAATTTATTTTGAATTGTTTTTACATTTTTTGATTAAAACAGATTGTAATTGATTGTTTGCCTCGGGAAACATGGAGCGAAAGCCATCCATTGTCAAGAAAAGATCATTTATAGTCACTCATGCCTAGAAAAGCCTTATTACTCTGTTTAAATGCCTTTATAATCCCATTATTGAATTTATTTTGAATTGTTTTTACATTTTTTGATTAAAACAGATTGTAATTGACTGTTTGCCTTGGGAAATATGGAGCAAAACCCATCCATTGTCAAGAATAGATCATTTATAGTCACTCATGCCTAGAAAAGCCTTATTGCTCGATTTAAATGCCTTTATAATCCCATTATTGAATTTATTTTGAATTGTTTTTACATTTTTTGATTAAAACAAATTGTAATTCATTGTTTGCCTCGGGAAACATGGAGCAAAACCAATCCATTGTCAAGAATAGATCATTTATAGTCACTTATGCCTAGAAAAGCCTTATTACTCGGTTTAAATGCTTTTATAATCCCATTATTGAATTTATTTTGAATTGTTTTTACATTTTTTGATTAAAACAGATTGTAATTGATTGTTTGCCTCGAGAAACATGGAGTGAAAGCCATCCATTGTCAAGAAAAGATCATTTATAGTCACTCATGCCTAGAAAAGCCTTATTACTTAGTTTAAATGCCTTTATAATCCCATTATTGAATTTATTTTGAATTGTTTTTACATTTTTTGATTAAAACAGATTGTAATTGATTGTTTGCCTCGGGAAACATGGAGCGAAAGCCATCCATTGTCAAGAAAAGATCATTTATAGTCACTCATGCCTAGAAAAGCCTTATTACTTAGTTTAAATGCCTTTATAATCCCATTATTGATATTATTTTGAATTGTTTTTACATTTTTTGATTAAAACATATTGTAATTGATTGTTTGCCTCGGGAAACATGGAGCGAAAGCCATCCATTGTCAAGAAAAGATCATTTATAGTCACTCATGCCTAGAAAAGCCTTATTACTTAGTTTAAATGCCTTTATAATCCCATTATTGAATTTATTTTGAATTGTTTTTACATTTTTTGATTAAAACATATTGTAATTGATTGTTTGCCTCGGGAAACATGGAGCGAAAGCCATCCATTGTCAAGAAAAGATCATTTATAGTCACTCATGCCTAGAAAAGCCTTATTACTTAGTTTAAATGCATTTATAATCCCATTATTGAATTTATTTTGAATTGTTTTTACATTTTTTGATTAAAACAGATTGTAATTGATTGTTTGCCTCGGGAAACATGGAGCGAAAGCCATCCATTGTCAAGAAAAGATCATTTATGGTCACTCATGCCTAGAAAAGCCTTATTACTCGGTTTAAATGCCTTTATAATCCCATTATTGAATTTATTTTGAATTGTTTTTACATTTTTTGATAAAAACAGATTGTAATTGATTGTTTGCCTCGGGAAACATGGAGCGAAAGCCATCCATTGTCAAGAAAAGATCATTTATGGTCACTCATGCCTAGAAAAGCCTTATTACTCGGTTTAAATGCCTTTATAATCCCATTATTGAATTTATTTTGAATTGTTTTTACATTTTTTGGTTAAAACAGATTGTAATTGATTGTTTGCCTCGAGAAATATGGAGCGAAAGCCATCCATTGTCAAGAAAAGATCATTTATAGTCACTCATGCCTAGAAAAGCCTTATTACTCGGTTTAAATGCCTTTATAATCCCATTATTGAATTTATTTTGAATTGTTTTTACATTTTTTGATTAAAACAGATTGTAATTGATTGTTTGCCTCGGGAAACATGGAGCGAAAGCCATCCATTGTCAAGAAAAGATCATTTATAGTCACTCATGCCTAGAAAAGCCTTATTACTTAGTTTAAATGCCTTTATAATCCCATTATTGAATTTATTTTGAATTGTTTTTACATTTTTTGATTAAAACAGATTGTAATTGATTGTTTGCCTCGGGAAATATGGAGCGAAAGCCATCCATTGTCAAGAAAAGATCATTTATAGTCACTCATGCCTAGAAAAGCCTTATTACTCGATTTAAATGCCTTTATAATCCCATTATTGAATTTATTTTGAATTGTTTTTACATTTTTTGATTAAAACAGATTGTAATTGATTGTTTGCCTCGGGAAACATGGAGCGAAAGCCATCCATTGTCAAGAAAAGATCATTTATAGTCACTCATGCCTAGAAAAGCCTTATTACTCGGTTTAAATGCCTTTATAATCCCATTATTGAATTTATTTTGAATTGTTTTTACATTTTTTGATTAAAACAGATTGTAATTGATTGTTTGCCTCGGGAAACATGGAGCGAAAGCCATCCATTGTCAAGAAAAGATCATTTATGGTCACTCATGCCTAGAAAAGCCTTATTACTCGGTTTAAATGCCTTTATAATCCCATTATTGAATTTATTTTGAATTGTTTTTACATTTTTTGATTAAAACAGATTGTAATTGATTGTTTGCCTCGGGAAACATGTAGCGAAAGCCATCCATTGTCAAGAAAAGATCATTTATAGTCACTCATGCCTAGAAAAGCCTTATTACTCGGTTTAAATGCCTTTATAATCCCATTATTGAATTTATTTTGAATTGTTTTTACATTTTTTGATTAAAACAGATTGTAATTGATTGTTTGCCTCGGGAAACATGTAGCGAAAGCCATCCATTGTCAAGAAAAGATCATTTATAGTCACTCATGCCTAGAAAAGCCTTATTACTCGGTTTAAATGCCTTTATAATCCCATTATTGAATTTATTTTGAATTGTTTTTACATTTTTTGATTAAAACAAATTGTAATTCATTGTTTGCCTCGGGAAACATGGAGCAAAACCCATCCATTGTCAAGAATAGATCATTTATAGTCACTTATGCCTAGAAAAGCCTTATTACTCGGTTTAAATGCTTTTATAATCCCATTATTGAATTTATTTTGAATTGTTTTTACATTTTTTGATTAAAACAGATTGTAATTGATTGTTTGCCTCGAGAAACATGGAGTGAAAGCCATCCATTGTCAAGAAAAGATCATTTATAGTCACTCATGCCTAGAAAAGCCTTATTACTTAGTTTAAATGCCTTTATAATCCCATTATTGAATTTATTTTGAATTGTTTTTACATTTTTTGATTAAAACAGATTGTAATTGATTGTTTGCCTCGGGAAACATGGAGCGAAAGCCATCCATTGTCAAGAAAAGATCATTTATAGTCACTCATGCCTAGAAAAGCCTTATTACTTAGTTTAAATGCCTTTATAATCCCATTATTGAATTTATTTTGAATTGTTTTTACATTTTTTGATTAAAACATATTGTAATTGATTGTTTCCCTCGGGAAACATGGAGCGAAAGCCATCCATTGTCAAGAAAAGATCATTTATAGTCACTCATGCCTAGAAAAGCCTTATTACTTAGTTTAAATGCCTTTATAATCCCATTATTGAATTTATTTTGAATTGTTTTTACATTTTTTGGTTAAAACATATTGTAATTGATTGTTTGCCTCGGGAAATATGGAGCGAAAGCCATCCATTGTCAAGAAAAGATCATTTATAGTCACTCATGCCTAGAAAAGCCTTATTACTCGGTTTAAATGCCTTTATAATCCCATTATTGAATTTATTTTGATATGTTTTTACATTTTTTGATAAAAACAGATTGTAATTGATTGTTTGCCTCGGGAAACATGGAGCGAAAGCCATCCATTGTCAAGAAAAGATCATTTATGGTCACTCATGCCTAGAAAAGCCTTATTACTCGGTTTAAATGCCTTTATAATCCCATTATTGAATTTATTTTGAATTGTTTTTACATTTTTTGATTAAAACAGATTGTAATTGATTGTTTGCCTCGGGAAACATGGAGCGAAAGCCATCCATTGTCAAGAAAAGATCATTTATAGTCACTCATGCCTAGAAAAGCCTTATTACTCGGTTTAAATGCCTTTATAATCCCATTATTGAATTTATTTTGAATTGTTTTTACATTTTTTGATTAAAACAGATTGTAATTGATTGTTTGCCTCGGGAAACATGGAGCGAAAGCCATCCATTGTCAAGAAAAGATCATTTATAGTCACTCATGCCTAGAAAAGCCTTATTACTCGGTTTAAATGCCTTTATAATCCCATTATTGAATTTATTTTGAATTGTTTTTACATTTTTTGATTAAAACAGATTGTAATTGATTGTTTGCCTCGGGAAACATGGAGCGAAAGCCATCCATTGTCAAGAAAAGATCATTTATAGTCACTCATGCCTAGAAAAGCCTTATTACTTAGTTTAAATGCCTTTATAATCCCATTATTGAATTTATTTTGAATTGTTTTTACATTTTTTGATTAAAACATATTGTAATTGATTGTTTGCCTCGGGAAATATGGAGCGAAAGCCATCCATTGTCAAGAAAAGATCATTTATAGTCACTCATGCCTAGAAAGGCCTTATTACTCGATTTAAATGCCTTTATAATCCCATTATTGAATTTATTTTGAATTGTTTTTACATTTTTTGATTAAAACAGATTGTAATTGATTGTTTGCCTCGGGAAACATGGAGCGAAAGCCATCCATTGTCAAGAAAAGATCATTTATAGTCACTCATGCCTAGAAAAGCCTTATTACTTAGTTTAAATGCATTTATAATCCCATTATTGAATTTATTTTGAATTGTTTTTACATTTTTTGATTAAAACAGATTGTAATTGATTGTTTGCCTCGGGAAACATGGAGCGAAAGCCATCCATTGTCAAGAAAAGATCATTTATGGTCACTCATGCCTAGAAAAGCCTTATTACTCGGTTTAAATGCCTTTATAATCCCATTATTGAATTTATTTTGAATTGTTTTTACATTTTTTGATAAAAACAGATTGTAATTGATTGTTTGCCTCGGGAAACATGGAGCGAAAGCCATCCATTGTCAAGAAAAGATCATTTATGGTCACTCATGCCTAGAAAAGCCTTATTACTCGGTTTAAATGCCTTTATAATCCCATTATTGAATTTATTTTGAATTGTTTTTACATTTTTTGGTTAAAACAGATTGTAATTGATTGTTTGCCTCGAGAAATATGGAGCGAAAGCCATCCATTGTCAAGAAAAGATCATTTATAGTCACTCATGCCTAGAAAAGCCTTATTACTCGGTTTAAATGCCTTTATAATCCCATTATTGAATTTATTTTGAATTGTTTTTACATTTTTTGATTAAAACAGATTGTAATTGATTGTTTGCCTCGGGAAACATGGAGCGAAAGCCATCCATTGTCAAGAAAAGATCATTTATAGTCACTCATGCCTAGAAAAGCCTTATTACTTAGTTTAAATGCCTTTATAATCCCATTATTGAATTTATTTTGAATTGTTTTTACATTTTTTGATTAAAACAGATTGTAATTGATTGTTTGCCTCGGGAAATATGGAGCGAAAGCCATCCATTGTCAAGAAAAGATCATTTATAGTCACTCATGCCTAGAAAAGCCTTATTACTCGATTTAAATGCCTTTATAATCCCATTATTGAATTTATTTTGAATTGTTTTTACATTTTTTGATTAAAACAGATTGTAATTGATTGTTTGCCTCGGGAAACATGGAGCGAAAGCCATCCATTGTCAAGAAAAGATCATTTATGGTCACTCATGCCTAGAAAAGCCTTATTACTCGGTTTAAATGCCTTTATAATCCCATTATTGAATTTATTTTGAATTGTTTTTACATTTTTTGATTAAAACAGATTGTAATTGATTGTTTGCCTCGGGAAACATGTAGCGAAAGCCATCCATTGTCAAGAAAAGATCATTTATAGTCACTCATGCCTAGAAAAGCCTTATTACTCGGTTTAAATGCCTTTATAATCCCATTATTGAATTTATTTTGAATTGTTTTTACATTTTTTGATTAAAACAAATTGTAATTCATTGTTTGCCTCGGGAAACATGGAGCAAAACCCATCCATTGTCAAGAATAGATCATTTATAGTCACTTATGCCTAGAAAAGCCTTATTACTCGGTTTAAATGCTTTTATAATCCCATTATTGAATTTATTTTGAATTGTTTTTACATTTTTTGATTAAAACAGATTGTAATTGATTGTTTGCCTCGAGAAACATGGAGTGAAAGCCATCCATTGTCAAGAAAAGATCATTTATAGTCACTCATGCCTAGAAAAGCCTTATTACTTAGTTTAAATGCCTTTATAATCCCATTATTGAATTTATTTTGAATTGTTTTTACATTTTTTGATTAAAACAGATTGTAATTGATTGTTTGCCTCGGGAAACATGGAGCGAAAGCCATCCATTGTCAAGAAAAGATCATTTATAGTCACTCATGCCTAGAAAAGCCTTATTACTCGGTTTAAATGCCTTTATAATCCCATTATATAATTTATTTTGAATTGTTTTTACATTTTTTGATTAAAACAGATTCTAATTGATTGTTTGCCTCGGGAAACGTGGAGTGAAAGCCATCCATTGTGAAGAAAAGATCATTTATAGTCACTCATGCCTAGAAAAGCCTTATTACTCGGTTTAAATGCCTTTATAATCCCATTATTGAATTTATTTTGAATTGTTTTTACATTTTTTGATTAAAACAGATTCTAATTGATTGTTTGCCTCGGGAGACGTGGAGTGAAAGCCATCCATTGTCAAGAAAAGATCATTTATAGTCACTCATGCCTAGAAAAGCCTTATTACTTAGTTTAAATGCATTTATAATCCCATTATTGAATTTATTTTGAATTGTTTTTACATTTTTTGATTAAAACAGATTGTAATTGATTGTTTGCCTCGGGAAACATGGAGCGAAAGCCATCCATTGTCAAGAAAAGATCATTTATAGTCACTCATGCCTAGAAAAGCCTTATTACTCGGTTTAAATGCCTTTATAATCCCATTATTGAATTTATTTTGAATTGTTTTTACATTTTTTGATTAAAACAGATTGTAATTGATTGTTTGCCTCGGGAAATATGGAGCAAAACCCATCCATTGTCAAGAATAGATCATTTATAGTCACTCATGCCTAGAAAAGCCTTATTGCTCGATTTAAATGCCTTTATAATCCCATTATTGAATTTATTTTGAATTGATTTTACATTTTTTGATTAAAACAAATTGTAATTGTTTGTTTGCCTCGGGAAACATGGAGCAAAACCCATCCATTGTCAAGAATAGATCATTTATAGTCACTTATGCCTAAAAAAGCCTTATTACTCGGTTTAAATGCCTTTATAATCCCATTTCTGAATTTATTTTGAATTTTTTTTACATTTTTTGATTAAAACATATTGTAATTGATTGTTTGCCTCGGGAAATATGGAGCGAAAGCCATCCATTGTCAAGAAAAGATCATTTATAGTCACTCATGCCTAGAAAAGCCTTATTACTCGGTTTAAATGCCTTTATAATCCCATTATTTAATTTATTTTGAATTGTTTTTTTATTTTTTGATTAAAACAGATTGTAAATGATTGTTTGCCTCGGGAAACATGGAGCGAAAGCCATCCATTGTCAAGAAAAGATCATTTATAGTCACTCATGCCTAGAAAAGCCTTATTACTCGGTTTAAATGCCTTTATAATCCCATTATTGAATTTATTTTGAATTGTTTTTACATTTTTTGAGTAAAACATATTGTAATTGATTGTTTCCCTCGGGAAACATGGAGCGAAAGCCATCCATTGTCAAGAAAAGATCATTTATAGTCACTCATGCCTAGAAAAGCCTTATTACTTAGTTTAAATGCCTTTATAATCCCATTATTGAATTTATTTTGAATTGTTTTTACATTTTTTGGTTAAAACATATTGTAATTGATTGTTTGCCTCGGGAAATATGGAGCGAAAGCCATCCATTGTCAAGAAAAGATCATTTATAGTCACTCATGCCTAGAAAAGCCTTATTACTCGGTTTAAATGCCTTTATAATCCCATTATTGAATTTATTTTGAATTGTTTTTACATTTTTTGGTTAAAACAGATTGTAATTGATTGTTTGCCTCGAGAAATATGGAGCGAAAGCCATCCATTGTCAAGAAAAGATCATTTATAGTCACTCATGCCTAGAAAAGCCTTATTACTCGGTTTAAATGCCTTTATAATCCCATTATTGAATTTATTTTGAATTGTTTTTACATTTTTTGATAAAAACAGATTGTAATTGATTGTTTGCCTCGGGAAACGTGGAGTGAAAGCCATCCATTGTGAAGAAAAGATCATTTATAGTCACTCATGCCTAGAAAAGCCTTATTACTCGGTTTAAATGCCTTTATAATCCCATTATTGAATTTATTTTGAATTGTTTTTACATTTTTTGATTAAAACAGATTCTAATTGATTGTTTGCCTCGGGAGACGTGGAGTGAAAGCCATCCATTGTCAAGAAAAGATCATTTATAGTCACTCATGCCTAGAAAAGCCTTATTACTTAGTTTAAATGCATTTATAATCCCATTATTGAATTTATTTTGAATTGTTTTTACATTTTTTGATTAAAACAGATTGTAATTGATTGTTTGCCTCGGGAAACATGGAGCGAAAGCCATCCATTGTCAAGAAAAGATCATTTATAGTCACTCATGCCTAGAAAAGCCTTATTACTATGTTTAAATGCCTTTATAATCCCATTATTGAATTTATTTTGAATTGTTTTTACATTTTTTGATTAAAACAGATTGTAATTGATTGTTTGCCTCGGGAAATATGGAGCAAAACCCATCCATTGTCAAGAATAGATCATTTATAGTCACTCATGCCTAGAAAAGCCTTATTGCTCGATTTAAATGCCTTTATAATCCCATTATTGAATTTATTTTGAATTGATTTTACATTTTTTGATTAAAACAAATTGTAATTGTTTGTTTGCCTCGGGAAACATGGAGCAAAACCCATCCATTGTCAAGAATAGATCATTTATAGTCACTTATGCCTAAAAAAGCCTTATTACTCGGTTTAAATGCCTTTATAATCCCATTTCTGAATTTATTTTGAATTTTTTTTACATTTTTTGATTAAAACATATTGTAATTGATTGTTTGCCTCGGGAAATATGGAGCGAAAGCCATCCATTGTCAAGAAAAGATCATTTATAGTCACTCATGCCTAGAAAAGCCTTATTACTCGGTTTAAATGCCTTTATAATCCCATTATTGAATTTATTTTGAATTGTTTTTTTATTTTTTGATTAAAACAGATTGTAAATGATTGTTTGCCTCGGGAAACATGGAGCGAAAGCCATCCATTGTCAAGAAAAGATCATTTATAGTCACTCATGTCTAGAAAAGCCTTATTACTCGGTTTAAATGCCTTTATAATCCCATTATTGAATTTATTTTGAATTGTTTTTACATTTTTTGAGTAAAACATATTGTAATTGATTGTTTCCCTCGGGAAACATGGAGCGAAAGCCATCCATTGTCAAGAAAAGATCATTTATAGTCACTCATGCCTAGAAAAGCCTTATTACTTAGTTTAAATGCCTTTATAATCCCATTATTGAATTTATTTTGAATTGTTTTTACATTTTTTGGTTAAAACATATTGTAATTGATTGTTTGCCTCGGGAAATATGGAGCGAAAGCCATCCATTGTCAAGAAAAGATCATTTATAGTCACTCATGCCTAGAAAAGCCTTATTACTCGGTTTAAATGCCTTTATAATCCCATTATTGAATTTATTTTGAATTGTTTTTACATTTTTTGATTAAAACATATTGTAATTGATTGTTTGCCTCGGGAAACATGGAGCGAAAGCCATCCACTGTCAAGAAAAGATCATTTATAATCACTCATGCCTAGAAAAGCCTTATTACTCGGTTTAAATGCATTTATAATCCCATTATTGAATTTATTTTGAATTGTTTTAAAATTTTTTGATTAAAACATATTGTAATTGATTGTTTGCCTCGGGAAACATGGAGCAAAACCCATCCATTGTCAAGAAAAGATCATTTATAGTCACTCATGCCTAGAAAAGCCTTATTACTCGGTTTAAATGCCTTTATAATCCCATTATTGAATTTATTTTGAATTGTTTTTACATTTTTTGATTAAAACATATTGTAATTGATTGTTTGCCTCGGGAAACATGGAGCGAAAGCCATCCACTGTCAAGAAAAGATCATTTATAGTCACTCATGCCTAGAAAAGCCTTATTACTCGGTTTAAATGCATTTATAATCCCATTATTGAATTTATTTTGAATTGTTTTAAAATTTTTTGATTAAAACATATTGTAATTGATTGTTTGCCTCGGGAAACATGGAGCAAAACCCATCCATTGTCAAAAATAGATCATTTATAGTCACTTATGCCTAGAAAAGCCGTATTACTCGGTTTAAATGCTTTTATAATCCCATTATTGAATTTATTTTGAATTGTTTTTACATTTTTTGATTAAAACAGATTGTAATTGATTGTTTGCCTCGGGAAACATGGAGCGAAAGCCATCCATTGTCAAGAAAAGATCATTTATAGTCACTCATGCCTAGAAAAGCCTTATTACTCGGTTTCAATGCCTTTATAATCCCATTATTGAATTTATTTTGAATTGTTTTTACATTTTTTGATTAAAACATATTGTAATTGATTGTTTCCCTCGGGAAACATGGAGCGAAAGCCATCCATTGTCAAGAAAAGATCATTTATAGTCACTCATGCCTAGAAAAGCCTTATTACTTAGTTTAAATGCCTTTATAATCCCATTATTGAATTTATTTTGAATTGTTTTTACATTTTTTGGTTAAAACATATTGTAATTGATTGTTTGCCTCGGGAAATATGGAGCGAAAGCCATCCATTGTCAAGAAAAGATCATTTATAGTCACTCATGCCTAGAAAAGCCTTATTACTCGGTTTAAATGCCTTTATAATCCCATTATTGAATTTATTTTGATATGTTTTTACATTTTTTGATAAAAACAGATTGTAATTGATTGTTTGCCTCGGGAAACATGGAGCGAAAGCCATCCATTGTCAAGAAAAGATCATTTATGGTCACTCATGCCTAGAAAAGCCTTATTACTCGGTTTAAATGCCTTTATAATCCCATTATTGAATTTATTTTGAATTGTTTTTACATTTTTTGATTAAAACAGATTGTAATTGATTGTTTGCCTCGGGAAACATGGAGCGAAAGCCATCCATTGTCAAGAAAAGATCATTTATAGTCACTCATGCCTAGAAAAGCCTTATTACTCGGTTTAAATGCCTTTATAATCCCATTATTGAATTTATTTTGAATTGTTTTTACATTTTTTGATTAAAACAGATTGTAATTGATTGTTTGCCTCGGGAAACATGGAGCGAAAGCCATCCATTGTCAAGAAAAGATCATTTATAGTCACTCATGCCTAGAAAAGCCTTATTACTCGGTTTAAATGCCTTTATAATCCCATTATTGAATTTATTTTGAATTGTTTTTACTTTTTTTGATTAAAACATATTGTAATTGATTTTTTGCCTCGGGAAACATGGAGCGAAAGCCATCCATTGTCAAGAAAAGATCATTTATAGTCACTCATGCCTAGAAAAGCCTTATTACTTAGTTTAAATGCCTTTATAATCCCATTATTGAATTTATTTTGAATTGTTTTTACATTTTTTGATTAAAACATATTGTAATTGATTGTTTGCCTCGGGAAATATGGAGCGAAAGCCATCCATTGTCAAGAAAAGATCATTTATAGTCACTCATGCCTAGAAAGGCCTTATTACTCGATTTAAATGCCTTTATAATCCCATTATTGAATTTATTTTGAATTGTTTTTACATTTTTTGATTAAAACAGATTGTAATTGATTGTTTGCCTCGGGAAACATGGAGCGAAAGCCATCCATTGTCAAGAAAAGATCATTTATAGTCACTCATGCCTAGAAAAGCCTTATTACTCGGTTTAAATGCCTTTATAATCCCATTATTGAATTTATTTTGAATTGTTTTTACATTTTTTGATTAAAACAGATTGTAATTGACTGTTTGCCTTGGGAAATATGGAGCAAAACCCATCCATTGTCAAGAATAGATCATTTATAGTCACTCATGCCTAGAAAAGCCTTATTGCTCGATTTAAATGCCTTTATAATCCCATTATTGAATTTATTTTGAATTGTTTTTACATTTTTTGATTAAAACAAATTGTAATTCATTGTTTGCCTCGGGAAACATGGAGCAAAACCAATCCATTGTCAAGAATAGATCATTTATAGTCACTTATGCCTAGAAAAGCCTTATTACTCGGTTTAAATGCTTTTATAATCCCATTATTGAATTTATTTTGAATTGTTTTTACATTTTTTGATTAAAACAGATTGTAATTGATTGTTTGCCTCGAGAAACATGGAGTGAAAGCCATCCATTGTCAAGAAAAGATCATTTATAGTCACTCATGCCTAGAAAAGCCTTATTACTTAGTTTAAATGCCTTTATAATCCCATTATTGAATTTATTTTGAATTGTTTTTACATTTTTTGATTAAAACAGATTGTAATTGATTGTTTGCCTCGGGAAACATGGAGCGAAAGCCATCCATTGTCAAGAAAAGATCATTTATAGTCACTCATGCCTAGAAAAGCCTTATTACTTAGTTTAAATGCCTTTATAATCCCATTATTGAATTTATTTTGAATTGTTTTTACATTTTTTGATTAAAACATATTGTAATTGATTGTTTCCCTCGGGAAACATGGAGCGAAAGCCATCCATTGTCAAGAAAAGATCATTTATAGTCACTCATGCCTAGAAAAGCCTTATTACTTAGTTTAAATGCCTTTATAATCCCATTATTGAATTTATTTTGAATTGTTTTTACATTTTTTGGTTAAAACATATTGTAATTGATTGTTTGCCTCGGGAAATATGGAGCGAAAGCCATCCATTGTCAAGAAAAGATCATTTATAGTCACTCATGCCTAGAAAAGCCTTATTACTCGGTTTAAATGCCTTTATAATCCCATTATTGAATTTATTTTGAATTGTTTTTACATTTTTTGATTAAAACAGATTGTAATTGATTGTTTGCCTCGGGAAACATGGAGCGAAAGCCATCCATTGTCAAGAAAAGATCATTTATAGTCACTCATGCCTAGAAAAGCCTTATTACTTAGTTTAAATGCCTTTATAATCCCATTATTGAATTTATTTTGAATTGTTTTTACATTTTTTGATTAAAACATATTGTAATTGATTGTTTGCCTCGGGAAATATGGAGCGAAAGCCATCCATTGTCAAGAAAAGATCATTTATAGTCACTCATGCCTAGAAAGGCCTTATTACTCGATTTAAATGCCTTTATAATCCCATTATTGAATTTATTTTGAATTGTTTTTACATTTTTTGATTAAAACAGATTGTAATTGATTGTTTGCCTCGGGAAACATGGAGCGAAAGCCATCCATTGTCAAGAAAAGATCATTTATAGTCACTCATGCCTAGAAAAGCCTTATTACTTAGTTTAAATGCATTTATAATCCCATTATTGAATTTATTTTGAATTGTTTTTACATTTTTTGATTAAAACAGATTGTAATTGATTGTTTGCCTCGGGAAACATGGAGCGAAAGCCATCCATTGTCAAGAAAAGATCATTTATAGTCACTCATGCCTAGAAAAGCCTTATTACTTAGTTTAAATGCATTTATAATCCCATTATTGAATTTATTTTGAATTGTTTTTACATTTTTTGATTAAAACAGATTGTAATTGATTGTTTGCCTCGGGAAACATGGAGCGAAAGCCATCCATTGTCAAGAAAAGATCATTTATGGTCACTCATGCCTAGAAAAGCCTTATTACTCGGTTTAAATGCCTTTATAATCCCATTATTGAATTTATTTTGAATTGTTTTTACATTTTTTGATAAAAACAGATTGTAATTGATTGTTTGCCTCGGGAAACATGGAGCGAAAGCCATCCATTGTCAAGAAAAGATCATTTATGGTCACTCATGCCTAGAAAAGCCTTATTACTCGGTTTAAATGCCTTTATAATCCCATTATTGAATTTATTTTGAATTGTTTTTACATTTTTTGGTTAAAACAGATTGTAATTGATTGTTTGCCTCGAGAAATATGGAGCGAAAGCCATCCATTGTCAAGAAAAGATCATTTATAGTCACTCATGCCTAGAAAAGCCTTATTACTCGGTTTAAATGCCTTTATAATCCCATTATTGAATTTATTTTGAATTGTTTTTACATTTTTTGATAAAAACAGATTGTAATTGATTGTTTGCCTCGGGAAACGTGGAGTGAAAGCCATCCATTGTGAAGAAAAGATCATTTATAGTCACTCATGCCTAGAAAAGCCTTATTACTCGGTTTAAATGCCTTTATAATCCCATTATTGAATTTATTTTGAATTGTTTTTACATTTTTTGATTAAAACAGATTCTAATTGATTGTTTGCCTCGGGAGACGTGGAGTGAAAGCCATCCATTGTCAAGAAAAGATCATTTATAGTCACT
Source organism: Theobroma cacao (assembly GCF_053813885.1). Classification (NCBI taxonomy): domain Eukaryota; kingdom Viridiplantae; phylum Streptophyta; class Magnoliopsida; order Malvales; family Malvaceae; genus Theobroma; species Theobroma cacao. The sequence goes on along the minus strand of NC_142645.1, from coordinate 24,473,398 downwards.
CATGCCTAGAAAAGCCTTATTACTTAGTTTAAATGCATTTATAATCCCATTATTGAATTTATTTTGAATTGTTTTTACATTTTTTGATTAAAACAGATTGTAATTGATTGTTTGCCTCGGGAAACATGGAGCGAAAGCCATCCATTGTCAAGAAAAGATCATTTATAGTCACTCATGCCTAGAAAAGCCTTATTACTCGGTTTAAATGCCTTTATAATCCCATTATTGAATTTATTTTGAATTGTTTTTACATTTTTTGATTAAAACAGATTGTAATTGATTGTTTGCCTCGGGAAATATGGAGCAAAACCCATCCATTGTCAAGAATAGATCATTTATAGTCACTCATGCCTAGAAAAGCCTTATTGCTCGATTTAAATGCCTTTATAATCCCATTATTGAATTTATTTTGAATTGATTTTACATTTTTTGATTAAAACAAATTGTAATTGTTTGTTTGCCTCGGGAAACATGGAGCAAAACCCATCCATTGTCAAGAATAGATCATTTATAGTCACTTATGCCTAAAAAAGCCTTATTACTCGGTTTAAATGCCTTTATAATCCCATTTCTGAATTTATTTTGAATTTTTTTTACATTTTTTGATTAAAACATATTGTAATTGATTGTTTGCCTCGGGAAATATGGAGCGAAAGCCATCCATTGTCAAGAAAAGATCATTTATAGTCACTCATGCCTAGAAAAGCCTTATTACTCGGTTTAAATGCCTTTATAATCCCATTATTGAATTTATTTTGAATTGTTTTTACATTTTTTGATTAAAACAGATTGTAAATGATTGTTTGCCTCGGGAAACATGGAGCGAAAGCCATCCATTGTCAAGAAAAGATCATTTATAGTCACTCATGCCTAGAAAAGCCTTATTACTCGGTTTAAATGCCTTTATAATCCCATTATTGAATTTATTTTGAATTGTTTTTACATTTTTTGAGTAAAACATATTGTAATTGATTGTTTCCCTCGGGAAACATGGAGCGAAAGCCATCCATTGTCAAGAAAAGATCATTTATAGTCACTCATGCCTAGAAAAGCCTTATTACTTAGTTTAAATGCCTTTATAATCCCATTATTGAATTTATTTTGAATTGTTTTTACATTTTTTGGTTAAAACATATTGTAATTGATTGTTTGCCTCGGGAAATATGGAGCGAAAGCCATCCATTGTCAAGAAAAGATCATTTATAGTCACTCATGCCTAGAAAAGCCTTATTACTCGGTTTAAATGCCTTTATAATCCCATTATTGAATTTATTTTGAATTGTTTTTACATTTTTTGATTAAAACAGATTGTAATTGATTGTTTGCCTCGAGAAATATGGAGCGAAAGCCATCCATTGTCAAGAAAAGATCATTTATAGTCACTCATGCCTAGAAAAGCCTTATTACTCGGTTTAAATGCCTTTATAATCCCATTATTGAATTTATTTTGAATTGTTTTTACATTTTTTGATAAAAACAGATTGTAATTGATTGTTTGCCTCGGGAAACGTGGAGTGAAAGCCATCCATTGTGAAGAAAAGATCATTTATAGTCACTCATGCCTAGAAAAGCCTTATTACTCGGTTTAAATGCCTTTATAATCCCATTATTGAATTTATTTTGAATTGTTTTTACATTTTTTGATTAAAACAGATTCTAATTGATTGTTTGCCTCGGGAGACGTGGAGTGAAAGCCATCCATTGTCAAGAAAAGATCATTTATAGTCACTCATGCCTAGAAAAGCCTTATTACTTAGTTTAAATGCATTTATAATCCCATTATTGAATTTATTTTGAATTGTTTTTACATTTTTTGATTAAAACAGATTGTAATTGATTGTTTGCCTCGGGAAACATGGAGCGAAAGCCATCCATTGTCAAGAAAAGATCATTTATAGTCACTCATGCCTAGAAAAGCCTTATTACTATGTTTAAATGCCTTTATAATCCCATTATTGAATTTATTTTGAATTGTTTTTACATTTTTTGATTAAAACAGATTGTAATTGATTGTTTGCCTCGGGAAATATGGAGCAAAACCCATCCATTGTCAAGAATAGATCATTTATAGTCACTCATGCCTAGAAAAGCCTTATTGCTCGATTTAAATGCCTTTATAATCCCATTATTGAATTTATTTTGAATTGATTTTACATTTTTTGATTAAAACAAATTGTAATTGTTTGTTTGCCTCGGGAAACATGGAGCAAAACCCATCCATTGTCAAGAATAGATCATTTATAGTCACTTATGCCTAAAAAAGCCTTATTACTCGGTTTAAATGCCTTTATAATCCCATTTCTGAATTTATTTTGAATTTTTTTAACATTTTTTGATTAAAACATATTGTAATTGATTGTTTGCCTCGGGAAATATGGAGCGAAAGCCATCCATTGTCAAGAAAAGATCATTTATAGTCACTCATGCCTAGAAAAGCCTTATTACTCGGTTTAAATGCCTTTATAATCCCATTATTGAATTTATTTTGAATTGTTTTTTTATTTTTTGATTAAAACAGATTGTAAATGATTGTTTGCCTCGGGAAACATGGAGCGAAAGCCATCCATTGTCAAGAAAAGATCATTTATAGTCACTCATGCCTAGAAAAGCCTTATTACTCGGTTTAAATGCCTTTATAATCCCATTATTGAATTTATTTTGAATTGTTTTTACATTTTTTGAGTAAAACATATTGTAATTGATTGTTTCCCTCGGGAAACATGGAGCGAAAGCCATCCATTGTCAAGAAAAGATCATTTATAGTCACTCATGCCTAGAAAAGCCTTATTACTTAGTTTAAATGCCTTTATAATCCCATTATTGAATTTATTTTGAATTGTTTTTACATTTTTTGGTTAAAACATATTGTAATTGATTGTTTGCCTCGGGAAATATGGAGCGAAAGCCATCCATTGTCAAGAAAAGATCATTTATAGTCACTCATGCCTAGAAAAGCCTTATTACTCGGTTTAAATGCCTTTATAATCCCATTATTGAATTTATTTTGAATTGTTTTTACATTTTTTGATTAAAACATATTGTAATTGATTGTTTGCCTCGGGAAACATGGAGCGAAAGCCATCCACTGTCAAGAAAAGATCATTTATAGTCACTCATGCCTAGAAAAGCCTTATTACTCGGTTTAAATGCATTTATAATCCCATTATTGAATTTATTTTGAATTGTTTTAAAATTTTTTGATTAAAACATATTGTAATTGATTGTTTGCCTCGGGAAACATGGAGCAAAACCCATCCATTGTCAAGAAAAGATCATTTATAGTCACTCATGCCTAGAAAAGCCTTATTACTCGGTTTAAATGCCTTTATAATCCCATTATTGAATTTATTTTGAATTGTTTTTACATTTTTTGATTAAAACATATTGTAATTGATTGTTTGCCTCGGGAAACATGGAGCGAAAGCCATCCACTGTCAAGAAAAGATCATTTATAGTCACTCATGCCTAGAAAAGCCTTATTACTCGGTTTAAATGCATTTATAATCCCATTATTGAATTTATTTTGAATTGTTTTAAAATTTTTTGATTAAAACATATTGTAATTGATTGTTTGCCTCGGGAAACATGGAGCAAAACCCATCCATTGTCAAAAATAGATCATTTATAGTCACTTATGCCTAGAAAAGCCTTATTACTCGGTTTAAATGCTTTTATAATCCCATTATTGAATTTATTTTGAATTGTTTTTACATTTTTTGATAAAAACAGATTGTAATTGATTGTTTGCCTCGGGAAACGTGGAGTGAAAGCCATCCATTGTGAAGAAAAGATCATTTATAGTCACTCATGCCTAGAAAAGCCTTATTACTCGGTTTAAATGCCTTTATAATCCCATTATTGAATTTATTTTGAATTGTTTTTACATTTTTTGATTAAAACAGATTCTAATTGATTGTTTGCCTCGGGAGACGTGGAGTGAAAGCCATCCATTGTCAAGAAAAGATCATTTATAGTCACTCATGCCTAGAAAAGCCTTATTACTTAGTTTAAATGCATTTATAATCCCATTATTGAATTTATTTTGAATTGTTTTTACATTTTTTGATTAAAACAGATTGTAATTGATTGTTTGCCTCGGGAAACATGGAGCGAAAGCCATCCATTGTCAAGAAAAGATCATTTATAGTCACTCATGCCTAGAAAAGCCTTATTACTATGTTTAAATGCCTTTATAATCCCATTATTGAATTTATTTTGAATTGTTTTTACATTTTTTGATTAAAACAGATTGTAATTGATTGTTTGCCTCGGGAAATATGGAGCAAAACCCATCCATTGTCAAGAATAGATCATTTATAGTCACTCATGCCTAGAAAAGCCTTATTGCTCGATTTAAATGCCTTTATAATCCCATTATTGAATTTATTTTGAATTGATTTTACATTTTTTGATTAAAACAAATTGTAATTGTTTGTTTGCCTCGGGAAACATGGAGCAAAACCCATCCATTGTCAAGAATAGATCATTTATAGTCACTTATGCCTAAAAAAGCCTTATTACTCGGTTTAAATGCCTTTATAATCCCATTTCTGAATTTATTTTGAATTTTTTTTACATTTTTTGATTAAAACATATTGTAATTGATTGTTTGCCTCGGGAAATATGGAGCGAAAGCCATCCATTGTCAAGAAAAGATCATTTATAGTCACTCATGCCTAGAAAAGCCTTATTACTCGGTTTAAATGCCTTTATAATCCCATTATTTAATTTATTTTGAATTGTTTTTTTATTTTTTGATTAAAACAGATTGTAAATGATTGTTTGCCTCGGGAAACATGGAGCGAAAGCCATCCATTGTCAAGAAAAGATCATTTATAGTCACTCATGCCTAGAAAAGCCTTATTACTCGGTTTAAATGCCTTTATAATCCCATTATTGAATTTATTTTGAATTGTTTTTACATTTTTTGAGTAAAACATATTGTAATTGATTGTTTCCCTCGGGAAACATGGAGCGAAAGCCATCCATTGTCAAGAAAAGATCATTTATAGTCACTCATGCCTAGAAAAGCCTTATTACTTAGTTTAAATGCCTTTATAATCCCATTATTGAATTTATTTTGAATTGTTTTTACATTTTTTGGTTAAAACATATTGTAATTGATTGTTTGCCTCGGGAAATATGGAGCGAAAGCCATCCATTGTCAAGAAAAGATCATTTATAGTCACTCATGCCTAGAAAAGCCTTATTACTCGGTTTAAATGCCTTTATAATCCCATTATTGAATTTATTTTGAATTGTTTTTACATTTTTTGGTTAAAACAGATTGTAATTGATTGTTTGCCTCGAGAAATATGGAGCGAAAGCCATCCATTGTCAAGAAAAGATCATTTATAGTCACTCATGCCTAGAAAAGCCTTATTACTCGGTTTAAATGCCTTTATAATCCCATTATTGAATTTATTTTGAATTGTTTTTACATTTTTTGATAAAAACAGATTGTAATTGATTGTTTGCCTCGGGAAACGTGGAGTGAAAGCCATCCATTGTGAAGAAAAGATCATTTATAGTCACTCATGCCTAGAAAAGCCTTATTACTCGGTTTAAATGCCTTTATAATCCCATTATTGAATTTATTTTGAATTGTTTTTACATTTTTTGATTAAAACAGATTCTAATTGATTGTTTGCCTCGGGAGACGTGGAGTGAAAGCCATCCATTGTCAAGAAAAGATCATTTATAGTCACTCATGCCTAGAAAAGCCTTATTACTTAGTTTAAATGCATTTATAATCCCATTATTGAATTTATTTTGAATTGTTTTTACATTTTTTGATTAAAACAGATTGTAATTGATTGTTTGCCTCGGGAAACATGGAGCGAAAGCCATCCATTGTCAAGAAAAGATCATTTATAGTCACTCATGCCTAGAAAAGCCTTATTACTATGTTTAAATGCCTTTATAATCCCATTATTGAATTTATTTTGAATTGTTTTTACATTTTTTGATTAAAACAGATTGTAATTGATTGTTTGCCTCGGGAAATATGGAGCAAAACCCATCCATTGTCAAGAATAGATCATTTATAGTCACTCATGCCTAGAAAAGCCTTATTGCTCGATTTAAATGCCTTTATAATCCCATTATTGAATTTATTTTGAATTGATTTTACATTTTTTGATTAAAACAAATTGTAATTGTTTGTTTGCCTCGGGAAACATGGAGCAAAACCCATCCATTGTCAAGAATAGATCATTTATAGTCACTTATGCCTAAAAAAGCCTTATTACTCGGTTTAAATGCCTTTATAATCCCATTTCTGAATTTATTTTGAATTTTTTTTACATTTTTTGATTAAAACATATTGTAATTGATTGTTTGCCTCGGGAAATATGGAGCGAAAGCCATCCATTGTCAAGAAAAGATCATTTATAGTCACTCATGCCTAGAAAAGCCTTATTACTCGGTTTAAATGCCTTTATAATCCCATTATTGAATTTATTTTGAATTGTTTTTTTATTTTTTGATTAAAACAGATTGTAAATGATTGTTTGCCTCGGGAAACATGGAGCGAAAGCCATCCATTGTCAAGAAAAGATCATTTATAGTCACTCATGTCTAGAAAAGCCTTATTACTCGGTTTAAATGCCTTTATAATCCCATTATTGAATTTATTTTGAATTGTTTTTACATTTTTTGAGTAAAACATATTGTAATTGATTGTTTCCCTCGGGAAACATGGAGCGAAAGCCATCCATTGTCAAGAAAAGATCATTTATAGTCACTCATGCCTAGAAAAGCCTTATTACTTAGTTTAAATGCCTTTATAATCCCATTATTGAATTTATTTTGAATTGTTTTTACATTTTTTGGTTAAAACATATTGTAATTGATTGTTTGCCTCGGGAAATATGGAGCGAAAGCCATCCATTGTCAAGAAAAGATCATTTATAGTCACTCATGCCTAGAAAAGCCTTATTACTCGGTTTAAATGCCTTTATAATCCCATTATTGAATTTATTTTGAATTGTTTTTACATTTTTTGATTAAAACATATTGTAATTGATTGTTTGCCTCGGGAAACATGGAGCGAAAGCCATCCACTGTCAAGAAAAGATCATTTATAATCACTCATGCCTAGAAAAGCCTTATTACTCGGTTTAAATGCATTTATAATCCCATTATTGAATTTATTTTGAATTGTTTTAAAATTTTTTGATTAAAACATATTGTAATTGATTGTTTGCCTCGGGAAACATGGAGCAAAACCCATCCATTGTCAAGAAAAGATCATTTATAGTCACTCATGCCTAGAAAAGCCTTATTACTCGGTTTAAATGCCTTTATAATCCCATTATTGAATTTATTTTGAATTGTTTTTACATTTTTTGATTAAAACATATTGTAATTGATTGTTTGCCTCGGGAAACATGGAGCGAAAGCCATCCACTGTCAAGAAAAGATCATTTATAGTCACTCATGCCTAGAAAAGCCTTATTACTCGGTTTAAATGCATTTATAATCCCATTATTGAATTTATTTTGAATTGTTTTAAAATTTTTTGATTAAAACATATTGTAATTGATTGTTTGCCTCGGGAAACATGGAGCAAAACCCATCCATTGTCAAAAATAGATCATTTATAGTCACTTATGCCTAGAAAAGCCGTATTACTCGGTTTAAATGCTTTTATAATCCCATTATTGAATTTATTTTGAATTGTTTTTACATTTTTTGATTAAAACAGATTGTAATTGATTGTTTGCCTCGGGAAACATGGAGCGAAAGCCATCCATTGTCAAGAAAAGATCATTTATAGTCACTCATGCCTAGAAAAGCCTTATTACTCGGTTTCAATGCCTTTATAATCCCATTATTGAATTTATTTTGAATTGTTTTTACATTTTTTGATTAAAACATATTGTAATTGATTGTTTCCCTCGGGAAACATGGAGCGAAAGCCATCCATTGTCAAGAAAAGATCATTTATAGTCACTCATGCCTAGAAAAGCCTTATTACTTAGTTTAAATGCCTTTATAATCCCATTATTGAATTTATTTTGAATTGTTTTTACATTTTTTGGTTAAAACATATTGTAATTGATTGTTTGCCTCGGGAAATATGGAGCGAAAGCCATCCATTGTCAAGAAAAGATCATTTATAGTCACTCATGCCTAGAAAAGCCTTATTACTCGGTTTAAATGCCTTTATAATCCCATTATTGAATTTATTTTGATATGTTTTTACATTTTTTGATAAAAACAGATTGTAATTGATTGTTTGCCTCGGGAAACATGGAGCGAAAGCCATCCATTGTCAAGAAAAGATCATTTATGGTCACTCATGCCTAGAAAAGCCTTATTACTCGGTTTAAATGCCTTTATAATCCCATTATTGAATTTATTTTGAATTGTTTTTACATTTTTTGATTAAAACAGATTGTAATTGATTGTTTGCCTCGGGAAACATGGAGCGAAAGCCATCCATTGTCAAGAAAAGATCATTTATAGTCACTCATGCCTAGAAAAGCCTTATTACTCGGTTTAAATGCCTTTATAATCCCATTATTGAATTTATTTTGAATTGTTTTTACATTTTTTGATTAAAACAGATTGTAATTGATTGTTTGCCTCGGGAAACATGGAGCGAAAGCCATCCATTGTCAAGAAAAGATCATTTATAGTCACTCATGCCTAGAAAAGCCTTATTACTCGGTTTAAATGCCTTTATAATCCCATTATTGAATTTATTTTGAATTGTTTTTACTTTTTTTGATTAAAACATATTGTAATTGATTTTTTGCCTCGGGAAACATGGAGCGAAAGCCATCCATTGTCAAGAAAAGATCATTTATAGTCACTCATGCCTAGAAAAGCCTTATTACTTAGTTTAAATGCCTTTATAATCCCATTATTGAATTTATTTTGAATTGTTTTTACATTTTTTGATTAAAACATATTGTAATTGATTGTTTGCCTCGGGAAATATGGAGCGAAAGCCATCCATTGTCAAGAAAAGATCATTTATAGTCACTCATGCCTAGAAAGGCCTTATTACTCGATTTAAATGCCTTTATAATCCCATTATTGAATTTATTTTGAATTGTTTTTACATTTTTTGATTAAAACAGATTGTAATTGATTGTTTGCCTCGGGAAACATGGAGCGAAAGCCATCCATTGTCAAGAAAAGATCATTTATAGTCACTCATGCCTAGAAAAGCCTTATTACTCGGTTTAAATGCCTTTATAATCCCATTATTGAATTTATTTTGAATTGTTTTTACATTTTTTGATTAAAACAGATTGTAATTGACTGTTTGCCTTGGGAAATATGGAGCAAAACCCATCCATTGTCAAGAATAGATCATTTATAGTCACTCATGCCTAGAAAAGCCTTATTGCTCGATTTAAATGCCTTTATAATCCCATTATTGAATTTATTTTGAATTGTTTTTACATTTTTTGATTAAAACAAATTGTAATTCATTGTTTGCCTCGGGAAACATGGAGCAAAACCAATCCATTGTCAAGAATAGATCATTTATAGTCACTTATGCCTAGAAAAGCCTTATTACTCGGTTTAAATGCTTTTATAATCCCATTATTGAATTTATTTTGAATTGTTTTTACATTTTTTGATTAAAACAGATTGTAATTGATTGTTTGCCTCGAGAAACATGGAGTGAAAGCCATCCATTGTCAAGAAAAGATCATTTATAGTCACTCATGCCTAGAAAAGCCTTATTACTTAGTTTAAATGCCTTTATAATCCCATTATTGAATTTATTTTGAATTGTTTTTACATTTTTTGATTAAAACAGATTGTAATTGATTGTTTGCCTCGGGAAACATGGAGCGAAAGCCATCCATTGTCAAGAAAAGATCATTTATAGTCACTCATGCCTAGAAAAGCCTTATTACTTAGTTTAAATGCCTTTATAATCCCATTATTGAATTTATTTTGAATTGTTTTTACATTTTTTGATTAAAACATATTGTAATTGATTGTTTCCCTCGGGAAACATGGAGCGAAAGCCATCCATTGTCAAGAAAAGATCATTTATAGTCACTCATGCCTAGAAAAGCCTTATTACTTAGTTTAAATGCCTTTATAATCCCATTATTGAATTTATTTTGAATTGTTTTTACATTTTTTGGTTAAAACATATTGTAATTGATTGTTTGCCTCGGGAAATATGGAGCGAAAGCCATCCATTGTCAAGAAAAGATCATTTATAGTCACTCATGCCTAGAAAAGCCTTATTACTCGGTTTAAATGCCTTTATAATCCCATTATTGAATTTATTTTGAATTGTTTTTACATTTTTTGATTAAAACAGATTGTAATTGATTGTTTGCCTCGGGAAACATGGAGCGAAAGCCATCCATTGTCAAGAAAAGATCATTTATAGTCACTCATGCCTAGAAAAGCCTTATTACTTAGTTTAAATGCCTTTATAATCCCATTATTGAATTTATTTTGAATTGTTTTTACATTTTTTGATTAAAACATATTGTAATTGATTGTTTGCCTCGGGAAATATGGAGCGAAAGCCATCCATTGTCAAGAAAAGATCATTTATAGTCACTCATGCCTAGAAAGGCCTTATTACTCGATTTAAATGCCTTTATAATCCCATTATTGAATTTATTTTGAATTGTTTTTACATTTTTTGATTAAAACAGATTGTAATTGATTGTTTGCCTCGGGAAACATGGAGCGAAAGCCATCCATTGTCAAGAAAAGATCATTTATAGTCACTCATGCCTAGAAAAGCCTTATTACTTAGTTTAAATGCATTTATAATCCCATTATTGAATTTATTTTGAATTGTTTTTACATTTTTTGATTAAAACAGATTGTAATTGATTGTTTGCCTCGGGAAACATGGAGCGAAAGCCATCCATTGTCAAGAAAAGATCATTTATAGTCACTCATGCCTAGAAAAGCCTTATTACTTAGTTTAAATGCATTTATAATCCCATTATTGAATTTATTTTGAATTGTTTTTACATTTTTTGATTAAAACAGATTGTAATTGATTGTTTGCCTCGGGAAACATGGAGCGAAAGCCATCCATTGTCAAGAAAAGATCATTTATGGTCACTCATGCCTAGAAAAGCCTTATTACTCGGTTTAAATGCCTTTATAATCCCATTATTGAATTTATTTTGAATTGTTTTTACATTTTTTGATAAAAACAGATTGTAATTGATTGTTTGCCTCGGGAAACATGGAGCGAAAGCCATCCATTGTCAAGAAAAGATCATTTATGGTCACTCATGCCTAGAAAAGCCTTATTACTCGGTTTAAATGCCTTTATAATCCCATTATTGAATTTATTTTGAATTGTTTTTACATTTTTTGGTTAAAACAGATTGTAATTGATTGTTTGCCTCGAGAAATATGGAGCGAAAGCCATCCATTGTCAAGAAAAGATCATTTATAGTCACTCATGCCTAGAAAAGCCTTATTACTCGGTTTAAATGCCTTTATAATCCCATTATTGAATTTATTTTGAATTGTTTTTACATTTTTTGATAAAAACAGATTGTAATTGATTGTTTGCCTCGGGAAACGTGGAGTGAAAGCCATCCATTGTGAAGAAAAGATCATTTATAGTCACTCATGCCTAGAAAAGCCTTATTACTCGGTTTAAATGCCTTTATAATCCCATTATTGAATTTATTTTGAATTGTTTTTACATTTTTTGATTAAAACAGATTCTAATTGATTGTTTGCCTCGGGAGACGTGGAGTGAAAGCCATCCATTGTCAAGAAAAGATCATTTATAGTCACTCATGCCTAGAAAAGCCTTATTACTTAGTTTAAATGCATTTATAATCCCATTATTGAATTTATTTTGAATTGTTTTTACATTTTTTGATTAAAACAGATTGTAATTGATTGTTTGCCTCGGGAAACATGGAGCGAAAGCCATCCATTGTCAAGAAAAGATCATTTATAGTCACTCATGCCTAGAAAAGCCTTATTACTCGGTTTAAATGCCTTTATAATCCCATTATTGAATTTATTTTGAATTGTTTTTACATTTTTTGATTAAAACAGATTGTAATTGATTGTTTGCCTCGGGAAATATGGAGCAAAACCCATCCATTGTCAAGAATAGATCATTTATAGTCACTCATGCCTAGAAAAGCCTTATTGCTCGATTTAAATGCCTTTATAATCCCATTATTGAATTTATTTTGAATTGATTTTACATTTTTTGATTAAAACAAATTGTAATTGTTTGTTTGCCTCGGGAAACATGGAGCAAAACCCATCCATTGTCAAGAATAGATCATTTATAGTCACTTATGCCTAAAAAAGCCTTATTACTCGGTTTAAATGCCTTTATAATCCCATTTCTGAATTTATTTTGAATTTTTTTTACATTTTTTGATTAAAACATATTGTAATTGATTGTTTGCCTCGGGAAATATGGAGCGAAAGCCATCCATTGTCAAGAAAAGATCATTTATAGTCACTCATGCCTAGAAAAGCCTTATTACTCGGTTTAAATGCCTTTATAATCCCATTATTGAATTTATTTTGAATTGTTTTTACATTTTTTGATTAAAACAGATTGTAAATGATTGTTTGCCTCGGGAAACATGGAGCGAAAGCCATCCATTGTCAAGAAAAGATCATTTATAGTCACTCATGCCTAGAAAAGCCTTATTACTCGGTTTAAATGCCTTTATAATCCCATTATTGAATTTATTTTGAATTGTTTTTACATTTTTTGAGTAAAACATATTGTAATTGATTGTTTCCCTCGGGAAACATGGAGCGAAAGCCATCCATTGTCAAGAAAAGATCATTTATAGTCACTCATGCCTAGAAAAGCCTTATTACTTAGTTTAAATGCCTTTATAATCCCATTATTGAATTTATTTTGAATTGTTTTTACATTTTTTGGTTAAAACATATTGTAATTGATTGTTTGCCTCGGGAAATATGGAGCGAAAGCCATCCATTGTCAAGAAAAGATCATTTATAGTCACTCATGCCTAGAAAAGCCTTATTACTCGGTTTAAATGCCTTTATAATCCCATTATTGAATTTATTTTGAATTGTTTTTACATTTTTTGATTAAAACAGATTGTAATTGATTGTTTGCCTCGAGAAATATGGAGCGAAAGCCATCCATTGTCAAGAAAAGATCATTTATAGTCACTCATGCCTAGAAAAGCCTTATTACTCGGTTTAAATGCCTTTATAATCCCATTATTGAATTTATTTTGAATTGTTTTTACATTTTTTGATAAAAACAGATTGTAATTGATTGTTTGCCTCGGGAAACGTGGAGTGAAAGCCATCCATTGTGAAGAAAAGATCATTTATAGTCACTCATGCCTAGAAAAGCCTTATTACTCGGTTTAAATGCCTTTATAATCCCATTATTGAATTTATTTTGAATTGTTTTTACATTTTTTGATTAAAACAGATTCTAATTGATTGTTTGCCTCGGGAGACGTGGAGTGAAAGCCATCCATTGTCAAGAAAAGATCATTTATAGTCACTCATGCCTAGAAAAGCCTTATTACTTAGTTTAAATGCATTTATAATCCCATTATTGAATTTATTTTGAATTGTTTTTACATTTTTTGATTAAAACAGATTGTAATTGATTGTTTGCCTCGGGAAACATGGAGCGAAAGCCATCCATTGTCAAGAAAAGATCATTTATAGTCACTCATGCCTAGAAAAGCCTTATTACTATGTTTAAATGCCTTTATAATCCCATTATTGAATTTATTTTGAATTGTTTTTACATTTTTTGATTAAAACAGATTGTAATTGATTGTTTGCCTCGGGAAATATGGAGCAAAACCCATCCATTGTCAAGAATAGATCATTTATAGTCACTCATGCCTAGAAAAGCCTTATTGCTCGATTTAAATGCCTTTATAATCCCATTATTGAATTTATTTTGAATTGATTTTACATTTTTTGATTAAAACAAATTGTAATTGTTTGTTTGCCTCGGGAAACATGGAGCAAAACCCATCCATTGTCAAGAATAGATCATTTATAGTCACTTATGCCTAAAAAAGCCTTATTACTCGGTTTAAATGCCTTTATAATCCCATTTCTGAATTTATTTTGAATTTTTTTAACATTTTTTGATTAAAACATATTGTAATTGATTGTTTGCCTCGGGAAATATGGAGCGAAAGCCATCCATTGTCAAGAAAAGATCATTTATAGTCACTCATGCCTAGAAAAGCCTTATTACTCGGTTTAAATGCCTTTATAATCCCATTATTGAATTTATTTTGAATTGTTTTTTTATTTTTTGATTAAAACAGATTGTAAATGATTGTTTGCCTCGGGAAACATGGAGCGAAAGCCATCCATTGTCAAGAAAAGATCATTTATAGTCACTCATGCCTAGAAAAGCCTTATTACTCGGTTTAAATGCCTTTATAATCCCATTATTGAATTTATTTTGAATTGTTTTTACATTTTTTGAGTAAAACATATTGTAATTGATTGTTTCCCTCGGGAAACATGGAGCGAAAGCCATCCATTGTCAAGAAAAGATCATTTATAGTCACTCATGCCTAGAAAAGCCTTATTACTTAGTTTAAATGCCTTTATAATCCCATTATTGAATTTATTTTGAATTGTTTTTACATTTTTTGGTTAAAACATATTGTAATTGATTGTTTGCCTCGGGAAATATGGAGCGAAAGCCATCCATTGTCAAGAAAAGATCATTTATAGTCACTCATGCCTAGAAAAGCCTTATTACTCGGTTTAAATGCCTTTATAATCCCATTATTGAATTTATTTTGAATTGTTTTTACATTTTTTGATTAAAACATATTGTAATTGATTGTTTGCCTCGGGAAACATGGAGCGAAAGCCATCCACTGTCAAGAAAAGATCATTTATAGTCACTCATGCCTAGAAAAGCCTTATTACTCGGTTTAAATGCATTTATAATCCCATTATTGAATTTATTTTGAATTGTTTTAAAATTTTTTGATTAAAACATATTGTAATTGATTGTTTGCCTCGGGAAACATGGAGCAAAACCCATCCATTGTCAAGAAAAGATCATTTATAGTCACTCATGCCTAGAAAAGCCTTATTACTCGGTTTAAATGCCTTTATAATCCCATTATTGAATTTATTTTGAATTGTTTTTACATTTTTTGATTAAAACATATTGTAATTGATTGTTTGCCTCGGGAAACATGGAGCGAAAGCCATCCACTGTCAAGAAAAGATCATTTATAGTCACTCATGCCTAGAAAAGCCTTATTACTCGGTTTAAATGCATTTATAATCCCATTATTGAATTTATTTTGAATTGTTTTAAAATTTTTTGATTAAAACATATTGTAATTGATTGTTTGCCTCGGGAAACATGGAGCAAAACCCATCCATTGTCAAAAATAGATCATTTATAGTCACTTATGCCTAGAAAAGCCTTATTACTCGGTTTAAATGCTTTTATAATCCCATTATTGAATTTATTTTGAATTGTTTTTACATTTTTTGATTAAAACATATTGTAATTGATTGTTTGCCTCGGGAAACATGGAGCCAAAGCCATCCATTGTCAAGAAAAGATCATTTATAGTCACTCATGCCTAGAAAGGCCTTATTACTCGATTTAAATGCCTTTATAATCCCATTATTGAATTTATTTTGAATTGTTTTTACATTTTTTGATTAAAACAGATTGTAATTGATTGTTTGCCTCGGGAAACATGGAGCGAAAGCCATCCATTGTCAAGAAAAGATCATTTATAGTCACTCATGCCTAGAAAAGCCTTATTACTTAGTTTAAATGGCTTTACAATCCCATTATTGAATTTATTTTGAATTGTTTTTACATTTTTTGGTTAAAACATATTGTAATTGATTGTTTGCCTCGGGAAATATGGAGCGAAAGCCATCCATTGTCAAGAAAAGATCATTTATAGTCACTCATGCCTAGAAAAGGATTATTACTCGGTTTAAATGCCTTTATAATCCCATTATTGAATTTATTTTGAATTGTTTTTACATTTTTTGATTAAAACAGATTGTAATTGATTGTTTCCCTCGGGAAACATGGAGCGAAAGCCATCCATTGTCAAAAAAAGATCATTTATAGTCACTCATGCCTAGAAAAGCCTTATTACTTAGTTTAAATGCCTTTATAATCCCATTATTGAATTTATTTTGAATTGTTTTTACATTTTTTGGTTAAAACATATTGTAATTGATTGTTTGCCTCGGGAAATATGGAGCGAAAGCCATCCATTGTCAAGAAAAGATCATTTATAGTCACTCATGCCTAGAAAAGCCTTATTACTCAGTTTAAATGCCTTTATAATCCCATTATTGAATTTATTTTGAATTGTTTTTACATTTTTTGATTAAAACAGATTGTAATTGATTGTTTACCTCGGGAAACATGGAGCAAAACCCATCCATTGTCAAGAATAGATCATTTATAGTCACTTATGCCTAGAAAAGCCTTATTACTCGGTTTAAATGCTTTTATAATCCCATTATTGAATTTATTTTGAATTGTTTTTACATTTTTGGATTAAAACATATTGTAATTGATTGTTTGCCTCGGGAAATATGGAGCGAAAGCCATCCATTGTCAAGAAAAGATCATTTATAGTCACTCATGCCTAGAAGAGCCTTATTACTCGGTTTAAATGCCTTTATAATCCCATTATTGAATTTATTTTGAATTGTTTTTACATTTTTTGATTAAAACATATTGTAATTGATTGTTTGCCTCGGGAAACATGGAGCGAAAGCCATCCACTGTCAAGAAAAGATCATTTATAGTCACTCATGCCTAGAAAAGCCTTATTACTCGGTTTAAATGCATTTATAATCCCATTATTGAATTTATTTTGAATTGTTTTAAAATTTTTTGATTAAAACATATTGTAATTGATTGTTTGCCTCGGGAAACATGGAGCAAAACCCATCCATTGTCAAAAATAGATCATTTATAGTCACTTATGCCTAGAAAAGCCTTATTACTCGGTTTAAATGCTTTTATAATCCCATTATTGAATTTATTTTGAATTGTTTTTACATTTTTTGATAAAAACAGATTGTAATTGATTGTTTGCCTCGGGAAACGTGGAGTGAAAGCCATCCATTGTGAAGAAAAGATCATTTATAGTCACTCATGCCTAGAAAAGCCTTATTACTCGGTTTAAATGCCTTTATAATCCCATTATTGAATTTATTTTGAATTGTTTTTACATTTTTTGATTAAAACAGATTCTAATTGATTGTTTGCCTCGGGAGACGTGGAGTGAAAGCCATCCATTGTCAAGAAAAGATCATTTATAGTCACTCATGCCTAGAAAAGCCTTATTACTTAGTTTAAATGCATTTATAATCCCATTATTGAATTTATTTTGAATTGTTTTTACATTTTTTGATTAAAACAGATTGTAATTGATTGTTTGCCTCGGGAAACATGGAGCGAAAGCCATCCATTGTCAAGAAAAGATCATTTATAGTCACTCATGCCTAGAAAAGCCTTATTACTCGGTTTAAATGCCTTTATAATCCCATTATTGAATTTATTTTGAATTGTTTTTACATTTTTTGATTAAAACAGATTGTAATTGATTGTTTGCCTCGGGAAATATGGAGCAAAACCCATCCATTGTCAAGAATAGATCATTTATAGTCACTCATGCCTAGAAAAGCCTTATTGCTCGATTTAAATGCCTTTATAATCCCATTATTGAATTTATTTTGAATTGATTTTACATTTTTTGATTAAAACAAATTGTAATTGTTTGTTTGCCTCGGGAAACATGGAGCAAAACCCATCCATTGTCAAGAATAGATCATTTATAGTCACTTATGCCTAAAAAAGCCTTATTACTCGGTTTAAATGCCTTTATAATCCCATTTCTGAATTTATTTTGAATTTTTTTTACATTTTTTGATTAAAACATATTGTAATTGATTGTTTGCCTCGGGAAATATGGAGCGAAAGCCATCCATTGTCAAGAAAAGATCATTTATAGTCACTCATGCCTAGAAAAGCCTTATTACTCGGTTTAAATGCCTTTATAATCCCATTATTGAATTTATTTTGAATTGTTTTTTTATTTTTTGATTAAAACAGATTGTAAATGATTGTTTGCCTCGGGAAACATGGAGCGAAAGCCATCCATTGTCAAGAAAAGATCATTTATAGTCACTCATGCCTAGAAAAGCCTTATTACTCGGTTTAAATGCCTTTATAATCCCATTATTGAATTTATTTTGAATTGTTTTTACATTTTTTGAGTAAAACATATTGTAATTGATTGTTTCCCTCGGGAAACATGGAGCGAAAGCCATCCATTGTCAAGAAAAGATCATTTATAGTCACTCATGCCTAGAAAAGCCTTATTACTTAGTTTAAATGCCTTTATAATCCCATTATTGAATTTATTTTGAATTGTTTTTACATTTTTTGGTTAAAACATATTGTAATTGATTGTTTGCCTCGGGAAATATGGAGCGAAAGCCATCCATTGTCAAGAAAAGATCATTTATAGTCACTCATGCCTAGAAAAGCCTTATTACTCGGTTTAAATGCCTTTATAATCCCATTATTGAATTTATTTTGAATTGTTTTTACATTTTTTGATTAAAACATATTGTAATTGATTGTTTGCCTCGGGAAACATGGAGCGAAAGCCATCCACTGTCAAGAAAAGATCATTTATAGTCACTCATGCCTAGAAAAGCCTTATTACTCGGTTTAAATGCATTTATAATCCCATTATTGAATTTATTTTGAATTGTTTTAAAATTTTTTGATTAAAACATATTGTAATTGATTGTTTGCCTCGGGAAACATGGAGCAAAACCCATCCATTGTCAAAAATAGATCATTTATAGTCACTTATGCCTAGAAAAGCCTTATTACTCGGTTTAAATGCTTTTATAATCCCATTATTGAATTTATTTTGAATTGTTTTTACATTTTTTGATTAAAACATATTGTAATTGATTGTTTGCCTCGGGAAACATGGAGCCAAAGCCATCCATTGTCAAGAAAAGATCATTTATAGTCACTCATGCCTAGAAAGGCCTTATTACTCGATTTAAATGCCTTTATAATCCCATTATTGAATTTATTTTGAATTGTTTTTACATTTTTTGATTAAAACAGATTGTAATTGATTGTTTGCCTCGGGAAACATGGAGCGAAAGCCATCCATTGTCAAGAAAAGATCATTTATAGTCACTCATGCCTAGAAAAGCCTTATTACTTAGTTTAAATGGCTTTACAATCCCATTATTGAATTTATTTTGAATTGTTTTTACATTTTTTGGTTAAAACATATTGTAATTGATTGTTTGCCTCGGGAAATATGGAGCGAAAGCCATCCATTGTCAAGAAAAGATCATTTATAGTCACTCATGCCTAGAAAAGGATTATTACTCGGTTTAAATGCCTTTATAATCCCATTATTGAATTTATTTTGAATTGTTTTTACATTTTTTGATTAAAACAGATTGTAATTGATTGTTTCCCTCGGGAAACATGGAGCGAAAGCCATCCATTGTCAAAAAAAGATCATTTATAGTCACTCATGCCTAGAAAAGCCTTATTACTTAGTTTAAATGCCTTTATAATCCCATTATTGAATTTATTTTGAATTGTTTTTACATTTTTTGGTTAAAACATATTGTAATTGATTGTTTGCCTCGGGAAATATGGAGCGAAAGCCATCCATTGTCAAGAAAAGATCATTTATAGTCACTCATGCCTAGAAAAGCCTTATTACTCGGTTTAAATGCCTTTATAATCCCATTATTGAATTTATTTTGAATTGTTTTTACATTTTTTGATTAAAACAGATTGTAATTGATTGTTTACCTCGGGAAACATGGAGCAAAACCCATCCATTGTCAAGAATAGATCATTTATAGTCACTTATGCCTAGAAAAGCCTTATTACTCGGTTTAAATGCTTTTATAATCCCATTATTGAATTTATTTTGAATTGTTTTTACATTTTTGGATTAAAACATATTGTAATTGATTGTTTGCCTCGGGAAATATGGAGCGAAAGCCATCCATTGTCAAGAAAAGATCATTTATAGTCACTCATGCCTAGAAGAGCCTTATTACTCGGTTTAAATGCCTTTATAATCCCATTATTGAATTTATTTTGAATTGTTTTTACATTTTTTGATTAAAACATATTGTAATTGATTGTTTGCCTCGGGAAACATGGAGCGAAAGCCATCCATTGTCAAGAAAAGATCATTTATAGTCACTCATGCCTAGAAAAGCCTTATTACTCGGTTTAAATGCATTTATAATCCCATTATTGAATTTATTTTGAATTGTTTTAAAATTTTTTGATTAAAACATATTGTAATTGATTGTTTGCCTCGGGAAACATGGAGCAAAACCCATCCATTGTCAAAAATAGATCATTTATAGTCACTTATGCCTAGAAAAGCCTTATTACTCGGTTTAAATGCTTTTATAATCCCATTATTGAATTTATTTTGAATTGTTTTTACATTTTTTGATTAAAACAGATTGTAATTGATTGTTTCCCTCGGGAAACTTGGAGCGAAAGCCATCCATTGTCAAGAAAAGATCATTTATAGTCACTCATGCCTAGAAAAGCCTTATTAGTCGGTTTAAATGCTTTTATAATCCCATTATTGAATTTATTTTGAATTGTTTTTACATTTTCTGATTAAAACAGATTGTAATTGATTGTTTGCCTCGGGAAACATGGAGCGAAAGCCATCCATTGTCAAGAAAAGATCATTTATAGTCACTCATGCCTAGAAAAGCCTTATTACTCGGTTTAAATGCCTTTATAATCCCATTAGTGAATTTATTTTGAATTTTTTTTACATTTTTTGATTAAAACAGATTGTAATTGTTTGTTTGCCTCGGGAAACATGGAGCGAAAGCCATCCATTGTCAAGAAAAGATCATTTATAGTCACTCATGCCTAGAAAAGCCTTATTACTGGGTTTAAATGCCTTTATAATCCCATTATTGAATTTATTTTGAATTGTTTTTACATTTTTTGATTAAAACATATTGTAATTGATTGTTTCCCTCGGGAAACATGGAGCGAAAGCCATCCATTGTCAAGAAAAGATCATTTATAGTAACTCATGCCTAGAAAAGCCTTATTACTTAGTTTAAATGGCTTTATAATCCCATTATTGAATTTATTTTGAATTGTTTTTACATTTTTTGGTTAAAACATATTGTAATTGATTGTTTGCCTCGGGAAATATGGAGCGAAAGCCATCCATTGTCAAGAAAAGATCATTTATAGTCACTCATGCCTAGAAAAGGCTTATTACTCGGTTTAAATGCCTTTATAATCCCATTATTGAATTTATTTTGAATTGTTTTTACATTTTTTGATTAAAACAGATTGTAATTGATTGTTTCCCTCGGGAAACATGGAGCGAAAGCCATCCATTGTCAAAAAAAGATCATTTATAGTCACTCATGCCTAGAAAAGCCTTATTACTTAGTTTAAATGCCTTTATAATCCCATTATTGAATTTATTTTGAATTGTTTTTACATTTTTTGGTTAAAACATATTGTAATTGATTGTTTGCCTCGGGAAATATGGAGCGAAAGCCATCCATTGTCAAGAAAAGATCATTTATAGTCACTCATGCCTAGAAAAGGCTTATTACTCGGTTTAAATGCCTTTATAATCCCATTATTGAATTTATTTTGAATTGTTTTTACATTTTTTGATTAAAACAGATTGTAATTGATTGTTTCCCTCGGGAAACATGGAGCGAAAGCCATCCATTGTCAAAAAAAGATCATTTATAGTCACTCATGCCTAGAAAAGCCTTATTACTTAGTTTAAATGCCTTTATAATCCCATTATTGAATTTATTTTGAATTGTTTTTACATTTTTTGGTTAAAACATATTGTAATTGATTGTTTGCCTCGGGAAATATGGAGCGAAAGCCATCCATTGTCAAGAAAAGATCATTTATAGTCACTCATGCCTAGAAAAGCCTTATTACTCGGTTTAAATGCCTTTATAATCCCATTATTGAATTTATTTTGAATTGTTTTTACATTTTTTGATTAAAACAGATTGTAATTGATTGTTTGCCTCGGGAAACATGGAGCAAAACCCATCCATTGTCAAGAATAGATCATTTATAGTCACTCATGCCTAGAAAAGCCTTATTACTCGGTTTAAATGCTTTTATAATCCCATTATTGAATTTATTTTGAATTGTTTTTACATTTTTGGATTAAAACATATTGTAATTGATTGTTTGCCTCGGGAAATATGGAGCGAAAGACCTCCATTGTCAAGAAAAGATCATTTATAGTCACTCATGCCTAGAAAAGCCTTATTACTCGGTTTAAATGCCTTTATAATCCCATTATTGAATTTATTTTGAATTGTTTTTACATTTTTTGATTAAAACAGATTGTAATTGATTGTTTGCCTCGGGAAACATGGAGCGAAAGCCATCCATTGTCAAGAAAAGATCATTTATAGTCACTCATGCCTAGAAAAGCCTTATTACTCGGTTTAAATGCCTTTATAATCCCATTATTGAATTTATTTTGAATTGTTTTAAAATTTTTTGATTAAAACATATTGTAATTGATTGTTTGCCTCGGGAAACATGGAGCGAAAGCCATCCATTGTCAAGAAAAGATCATTTATAGTCACTCATGCCTAGAAAAGCCTTATTACTCGGTTTAAATGCCTTTATAATCCCATTATTGAATTTATTTTGAATTGTTTTAAAATTTTTTGATTAAAACATATTGTAATTGATTGTTTGCCTCAGGAAACATGGAGCAAAACCCATCCATTGTCAAGAATAGATCATTTATAGTCACTTATGCCTAGAAAAGCCTTATTACTCGGTTTAAATGCTTTTATAATCCCATTATTGAATTTTTTTTGAATTTTTTTTACATTTTTTGATTAAAACAGATTGTAATTGTTTGTTTGCCTCGGGAAATATGGAGCCAAACCCATCCATTGTCAAGAATAGATCATTTATAGTCACTTATGCCTAAAAAAGCCTTATTACTCGGTTTAAATGCCTTTATAATCCCATTTCTGAATTTATTTTGAATTTTTTTTACATTTTTTGATTAAAACATATTGTAATTGATTGTTTGCCTCGGGAAATATGGAGCGAAAGCCATCCATTGTCAAGAAAAGATCATTTATAGTCACTCATGCCTAGAAAAGCCTTATTACTCGGTTTAAATGCCTTTATAATCCCATTATTGAATTTATTTTGAATTGTTTTTTTATTTTTTGATTAAAACAGATTGTAAATGATTGTTTGCCTCGGGAAACATGGAGCGAAAGCCATCCATTGTCAAGAAAAGATCATTTATAGTCACTCATGCCTAGAAAAGCCTTATTACTCGGTTTAAATGCCTTTATAATCCCATTATTGAATTTATTTTGAATTGTTTTTACATTTTTGGATTAAAACATATTGTAATTGATTGTTTCCCTCGGGAAACATGGAGCGAAAGCCATCCATTGTCAAGAAAAGATCATTTATAGTCACTCATGCCTAGAAAAGCCTTATTACTTAGTTTAAATGCCTTTATAATCCCATTATTGAATTTATTTTGAATTGTTTTTACATTTTTTGGTTAAAACATATTGTAATTGATTGTTTGCCTCGGGAAATATGGAGCGAAAGCCATCCATTGTCAAGAAAAGATCATTTATAGTCACTCATGCCTAGAAAAGGCTTATTACTCGGTTTAAATGCCTTTATAATCCCATTATTGAATTTATTTTGAATTGTTTTTACATTTTTTGATTAAAACAGATTGTAATTGATTGTTTCCCTCGGGAAACATGGAGCGAAAGCCATCCATTGTCAAAAAAAGATCATTTATAGTCACTCATGCCTAGAAAAGCCTTATTACTTAGTTTAAATGCCTTTATAATCCCATTATTGAATTTATTTTGAATTGTTTTTACATTTTTTGGTTAAAACATATTGTAATTGATTGTTTGCCTCGGGAAATATGGAGCCAAAGCCATCCATTGTCAAGAAAAGATCATTTATAGTCACTCATGCCTAGAAAAGCCTTATTACTCGGTTTAAATGCCTTTATAATCCCATTATTGAATTTATTTTGAATTGTTTTTACATTTTTTGATTAAAACAGATTGTAATTGATTGTTTGCCTCGGGAAACATGGAGCAAAACCCATCCATTGTCAAGAATAGATCATTTATAGTTACTTATGCCTAGAAAAGCCTTATTACTCGGTTTAAATGCTTTTATAATCCCATTATTGAATTTATTTTGAATTGTTTTTACATTTTTGGATTAAAACATATTGTAATTGATTGTTTGCCTCGGGAAATATGGGGCGAAAGCCATCCATTGTCAAGAAAAGATCATTTATAGTCACTCATGCCTAGAAAAGCCTTATTACTCGGTTTAAATGCCTTTATAATCCCATTATTGAATTTATTTTGAATTGTTTTTACATTTTTTGATTAAAACAGATTGTAATTGATTGTTTGCCTCGGGAAACATGGAGCGAAAGCCATCCATTGTCAAGAAAAGATCATTTATAGTCAGTCATGCCTAGAAAAGCCTTATTACTCGGTTTAAATGCCTTTATAATCCCATTATTGAATTTATTTTGAATTGTTTTAAAATTTTTTGATTAAAACATATTGTAATTGATTGTTTGCCTCGGGAAACATGGAGCAAAACCCATCCATTGTCAAGAATAGATCATTTATAGTCACTTATGCCTAGAAAAGCCTTATTACTCGGTTTAAATGCTTTTATAATCCCATTATTGAATTTATTTTGAATTGTTTTTACATTTTTTGATTAAAACAGATTGTAATTGATTGTTTGCCTCGGGAAACAAGGAGCGAAAGCCATCCATTGTCAAGAAAAGATCATTTATAGTCACTCATGCCTAGAAAAGCCTTATTACTTAGTTTAAATGCCTTTATAATCCCATTATTGAATTTATTTTGAATTGTTTTTACATTTTTTGGTTAAAACAGATTGTAATTGATTGTTTGCCTCGAGAAATATGGAGCGAAAGCCATCCATTGTCAAGAAAAGATCATTTATAGTCACCCATGCCTAGAAAAGGCTTATTACTCGGTTTAAATGCCTATGTAATCCCATTATTGATTTTATTTTGAATTGTTTTTATATCTTTTGATTAAAACAGATTGTAATTGATTGTTTGCCTCGGGAAACATGGAGCGAAAGACCTCCATTGTCAAGAAAAGATCATTTATTGTCACTCATGCCTAGAAAAGCCTTATTACTCGGTTTAAATGCCTTTATAATCCCATTATTGAATTTATTTTGAATTCTTTTAAAATTTTTTGATTAAAACATATTGTAATTGATTGTTTGCCTTGGGAAACATGGAGCAAAACCCATCCATTGTCAAGAATAGATCATTTATAGTCACTTATGCCTAGAAAAGCCTTATTACTCGGTTTAAATGCTTTTATAATCCCATTATTGAATTTATTTTGAATTGTTTTTACATTTTTTGACTAAAACAGATTGTAATTGATTGTTTGCCTGGGGAAACATGGAGCGAAAGCCATCCATTGTCAAGAAAAGATCATTTATAGTCACTCATGCCTCGAAAAGCCTTATTGCTCGATTTAAATGCCTTTATAATCCCATTATTGAATTTATTTTGAATTGTTTTTACATTTTTTGATTAAAACAGATTGTAATTGATTGTTTGCCTCGGGAAACATGGAGCGAAAGCCATCCATTGTCAAGAAAAGATCATTTATAGTCACTCATGCCTAGAAAAGCCTTATTACTCGGTTTAAATGCCTTTATAATCCCATTATTGAATTTATTTTGAATTGTTTTTACATTTTTTGATTAAAACAGATTCTAATTGATTGTTTGCCTCGGGAAACGTGGAGTGAAAGCCATCCATTGTCAAGAAAAGATCATTTATAGTCACTCATGCCTAGAAAAGTCTTATTACTCGGTTTAAATGCCTTTATAATCCCATTATCAAATTTATTTTGAATTTTTTTTACATTTTTTGATTAAAACAGATTGTAATTGATTGTTTGCCTCGGGAAACTTGGAGCTAAAGCCATCCATTGTCAAGAAAAGATCATTTATAGTCACTCATGCCTAGAAAAGCCTTATTAGTCGGTTTAAATGCTTTTATAATCCCATTATTGAATTTATTTTGAATTGTTTTTACATTTTCTGATTAAAACAGATTGTAATTGATTGTTTGCCTCGGGAAACATGGAGCGAAAGCCATCCATTGTCAAGAAAAGATCATTTATAGTCACTCATGCCTAGAAAAGCCTTATTACTCGGTTTAAATGCCTTTATAATCCCATTATTGAATTTATTTTGAATTTTTTTTACATTTTTTGATTAAAACATATTGTAATTGTTTGTTTGCCTCGGGAAACATGGAGCAAAACCCATCCATTGTCAAGAATAGATCATTTATAGTCACTTATGCCTAAAAAAGCCTTATTACTCGGTTTAAATGCCTTGATAATCCCATTTCTGAATTTATTTTGAATTTTTTTTACCTTTTTTGATTAAAACATATTGTAATTGATTGTTTGCCTCAGGAAATATGGAGCGAAAGCCATCCATTGTCAAGAAAAGATCATTTATAGTCACTCATGCCTAGAAAAGCCTTATTACTCGGTTTAAATGCCTTTATAATCCCATTATTGAATTTATTTTGAATTGTTTTTACATTTTTTATTAAAACAGATTGTAATTGATTGTTTGCCTCGGGAAACATGGAGCGAAGGCCATCCATTGTCAAGAAAAGATCATTTATAGTCACTCATGCCTAGAAAAGCCTTATTACTCGGTTTAAATGCCTTTACAATCCCATTATTGAATTTATTTTGAATTGTTTTTACATTTTTTGGTTAAAACAGATTGTAATTGATTGTTTGCCTCGGGAAACATGGAGCAAAACCCATCCATTGTCAAGAATAGATCATTTATAGTCACTTATGCCTAGAAAAGCCTTATTACTCGGTTTAAATGCTTTTATAATCCCATTATTGAATTTATTTTGAATTGTTTTTACATTTTTTGATTAAAACATATTGTAATTGATTGTTTCCCTCGGGAAACGTGGAGCGAAAGCCATCCATTGTCAAGAAAAGATCATTTATAGTCACTCATGCCTAGAAAAGCCTTATTACTTAGTTTAAATGCCTTTATAATCCGATTATTGAATTTATTTTGAATTGTTTTTACATTTTTTGATTAAAACAGATTGTAATTGATTGTTTTCCTCGGGAAATATGGAGCTAAAGCCATCCATTGTCAAGAAAAGATCATTTATAGTCACTCATGCCTAGAAAAGCCTTATTGCTCGATTTAAATGCCTTTATAATCCCATTATTGAATTTATTTTGAATTGTTTTTTTATTTTTTGATTAAAACATATTGTAATTGATTGTTTGCCTCGGGAAACATGGAGCGAAAGCCATCCATTGTCAAGAAAAGATCATTTATAGTCACTCATGCCTAGAAAAGCCTTATTACTCGGTTTAAATGCCTTTATAATCCCATTATTGAATTTATTTTGAATTGTTTTTACATTTTTTGATTAAAACATATTGTAATTGATTGTTTCCCTCGGGAAACATGGAGCGAAAGCCATCCATTGTCAAAAAAAGATCATTTATAGTCACTCATGCCTAGAAAAGCCTTATTACTCGGTTTAAATGCCTTTATAATCCAATTATTGAATTTATTTTGAATTTTTTTTACATTTTTTGATTAAAACAGATTGTAATTGATTGTTTCCCTCGGGAAACATGGAGCGAAAGCCATCCATTCTCAAAAAAAGATCATTTATAGTCACTCATGCCTAGAAAAGCCTTATTACTTAGTTTAAATGCCTTTATAATCCCATTATTGAATTTATTTTGAATTGTTTTTACATTTTTTGGTTAAAACATATTGTAATTGATTGTTTGCCTCGGGAAATATGGAGCGAAAGCCATCCATTGTCAAGAAAAGATCATTTATAGTCACTCATGCCTAGAAAAGGCTTATTACTCTGTTTAAATGCCTTTATAATCCCATTATTGAATTTATTTTGAATTGTTTTTACATTTTTTGATTAAAACAGATTGTAATTGATTGTTTGCCTCGGGAAACATGGAGCAAAACCCATCCATTGTCAAGAATAGATCATTTATAGTCACTTATGCCTAGAAAAGCCTTATTACTCGGTTTAAATGCTTTTATAATCCCATTATTGAATTTATTTTGAATTGTTTTTACGTTTTTGGATTAAAACATATTGTAATTGATTGTTTGCCTCGGGAAATATGGAGCGAAAGACCTCCATTGTCAAGAAAAGATCATTTATTGTCACTCATGCCTAGAAAAGCCTTATTACTCGGTTTAAATGCCTTTATAATCCCATTATTGAATTTATTTTGAATTCTTTTAAAATTTTTTGATTAAAACATATTGTAATTGATTGTTTGCCTTGGGAAACATGGAGCAAAACCCATCCATTGTCAAGAATAGATCATTTATAGTCACTTATGCCTGGAAAAGCCTTATTACTCGGTTTAAATGCTTTTATAATCCCATTATTGAATTTATTTTGAATTGTTTTTACATTTTTGGATTAAAACATATTGTAATTGATTGTTTGCCTCGGGAAATATGGAGCGAAAGCCATCCATTGTCAAGAAAAGATCATTTATAGTCACTCATGCCTAGAAAAGCCTTATTACTCGGTTTAAATGCCTTTATAATCCCATTATTGAATTTATTTTGAATTTTGTTTACATTTTTTGATTAAAACATATTGTAATTGATTGTTTCCCTCGGTAAACATGGAGCAAAACCCATCCATTGTCAAGAAAAGATCATTTATAGTCACTCATGCCTAGAAAAGCCTTATTACTTAGTTTAAATGCCTTTATAATCCCATTATTGAATTTATTTTGAATTGTTTTTACATTTTTTGGTTAAAACATATTGTAATTGATTGTTTGCCTCGGGAAATATGGAGCGAAAGCCATCCATTGTCAAGAAAAGATCATTTATAGTCACTCATGCCTAGAAAAGGCTTATTACTCGGTTTAAATGCCTTTATAATCCCATTATTGAATTTATTTTGAATTGTTTTTACATTTTTTGATTAAAACAGATTGTAATTGATTGTTTCCCTCGGGAAACATGGAGCGAAAGCCATCCATTGTCAAAAAAAGATCATTTATAGTCACTCATGCCTAGAAAAGCCTTATTACTTAGTTTAAATGCCTTTATAATCCCATTATTGAATTTATTTTGAATTGTTTTTACATTTTTTGGTTAAAACATATTGTAAT
The DNA here is from genome assembly GCF_053813885.1 of Theobroma cacao. Classification (NCBI taxonomy): domain Eukaryota; kingdom Viridiplantae; phylum Streptophyta; class Magnoliopsida; order Malvales; family Malvaceae; genus Theobroma; species Theobroma cacao. Next base: position 24,444,058 of record NC_142645.1, on the reverse strand, counting down.
TGATTGTTTGCCTCGGGAAATATGGAGCGAAAGCCATCCATTGTCAAGAAAAGATCATTTATAGTCACTCATGCCTAGAAAAGCCTTATTACTCGGTTTAAATGCCTTTATAATCCCATTATTGAATTTATTTTGAATTGTTTTTACATTTTTTGATTAAAACAGATTGTAATTGATTGTTTGCCTCGGGAAACATGGAGCAAAACCCATCCATTGTCAAGAATAGATCATTTATAGTCACTCATGCCTAGAAAAGCCTTATTACTCGGTTTAAATGCTTTTATAATCCCATTATTGAATTTATTTTGAATTGTTTTTACATTTTTGGATTAAAACATATTGTAATTGATTGTTTGCCTCGGGAAATATGGAGCGAAAGCCATCCATTGTCAAGAAAAGATCATTTATAGTCACTCATGCCTAGAAAAGCCTTATTACTCGGTTTAAATGCCTTTATAATCCCATTATTGAATTTATTTTGAATTGTTTTTACATTTTTTGATTAAAACAGATTGTAATTGATTGTTTGCCTCGGGAAACATGGAGCGAAAGCCATCCATTGTCAAGAAAAGATCATTTATAGTCACTCATGCCTAGAAAAGCCTTATTACTCGGTTTAAATGCCTTTATAATCCCATTATTGAATTTATTTTGAATTGTTTTAAAATTTTTTGATTAAAACATATTGTAATTGATTGTTTGCCTCGGGAAACATGGAGCGAAAGCCATCCATTGTCAAGAAAAGATCATTTATAGTCACTCATGCCTAGAAAAGCCTTATTACTCGGTTTAAATGCCTTTATAATCCCATTATTGAATTTATTTTGAATTGTTTTAAAATTTTTTGATTAAAACATATTGTAATTGATTGTTTGCCTCAGGAAACATGGAGCAAAACCCATCCATTGTCAAGAATAGATCATTTATAGTCACTTATGCCTAGAAAAGCCTTATTACTCGGTTTAAATGCTTTTATAATCCCATTATTGAATTTTTTTTGAATTTTTTTTACATTTTTTGATTAAAACAGATTGTAATTGTTTGTTTGCCTCGGGAAACATGGAGCCAAACCCATCCATTGTCAAGAATAGATCATTTATAGTCACTTATGCCTAAAAAAGCCTTATTACTCGGTTTAAATGCCTTTATAATCCCATTTCTGAATTTATTTTGAATTTTTTTTACATTTTTTGATTAAAACATATTGTAATTGATTGTTTGCCTCGGGAAATATGGAGCGAAAGCCATCCATTGTCAAGAAAAGATCATTTATAGTCACTCATGCCTAGAAAAGCCTTATTACTCGGTTTAAATGCCTTTATAATCCCATTATTGAATTTATTTTGAATTGTTTTTTTATTTTTTGATTAAAACAGATTGTAAATGATTGTTTGCCTCGGGAAACATGGAGCGAAAGCCATCCATTGTCAAGAAAAGATCATTTATAGTCACTCATGCCTAGAAAAGCCTTATTACTCGGTTTAAATGCCTTTATAATCCCATTATTGAATTTATTTTGAATTGTTTTTACATTTTTGGATTAAAACATATTGTAATTGATTGTTTCCCTCGGGAAACATGGAGCGAAAGCCATCCATTGTCAAGAAAAGATCATTTATAGTCACTCATGCCTAGAAAAGCCTTATTACTTAGTTTAAATGCCTTTATAATCCCATTATTGAATTTATTTTGAATTGTTTTTACATTTTTTGGTTAAAACATATTGTAATTGATTGTTTGCCTCGGGAAATATGGAGCGAAAGCCATCCATTGTCAAGAAAAGATCATTTATAGTCACTCATGCCTAGAAAAGGCTTATTACTCGGTTTAAATGCCTTTATAATCCCATTATTGAATTTATTTTGAATTGTTTTTACATTTTTTGATTAAAACAGATTGTAATTGATTGTTTCCCTCGGGAAACATGGAGCGAAAGCCATCCATTGTCAAAAAAAGATCATTTATAGTCACTCATGCCTAGAAAAGCCTTATTACTTAGTTTAAATGCCTTTATAATCCCATTATTGAATTTATTTTGAATTGTTTTTACATTTTTTGGTTAAAACATATTGTAATTGATTGTTTGCCTCGGGAAATATGGAGCCAAAGCCATCCATTGTCAAGAAAAGATCATTTATAGTCACTCATGCCTAGAAAAGCCTTATTACTCGGTTTAAATGCCTTTATAATCCCATTATTGAATTTATTTTGAATTGTTTTTACATTTTTTGATTAAAACAGATTGTAATTGATTGTTTGCCTCGGGAAACATGGAGCAAAACCCATCCATTGTCAAGAATAGATCATTTATAGTTACTTATGCCTAGAAAAGCCTTATTACTCGGTTTAAATGCTTTTATAATCCCATTATTGAATTTATTTTGAATTGTTTTTACATTTTTGGATTAAAACATATTGTAATTGATTGTTTGCCTCGGGAAATATGGGGCGAAAGCCATCCATTGTCAAGAAAAGATCATTTATAGTCACTCATGCCTAGAAAAGCCTTATTACTCGGTTTAAATGCCTTTATAATCCCATTATTGAATTTATTTTGAATTGTTTTTACATTTTTTGATTAAAACAGATTGTAATTGATTGTTTGCCTCGGGAAACATGGAGCGAAAGCCATCCATTGTCAAGAAAAGATCATTTATAGTCAGTCATGCCTAGAAAAGCCTTATTACTCGGTTTAAATGCCTTTATAATCCCATTATTGAATTTATTTTGAATTGTTTTAAAATTTTTTGATTAAAACATATTGTAATTGATTGTTTGCCTCGGGAAACATGGAGCAAAACCCATCCATTGTCAAGAATAGATCATTTATAGTCACTTATGCCTAGAAAAGCCTTATTACTCGGTTTAAATGCTTTTATAATCCCATTATTGAATTTATTTTGAATTGTTTTTACATTTTTTGATTAAAACAGATTGTAATTGATTGTTTGCCTCGGGAAACAAGGAGCGAAAGCCATCCATTGTCAAGAAAAGATCATTTATAGTCACTCATGCCTAGAAAAGCCTTATTACTTAGTTTAAATGCCTTTATAATCCCATTATTGAATTTATTTTGAATTGTTTTTACATTTTTTGGTTAAAACAGATTGTAATTGATTGTTTGCCTCGAGAAATATGGAGCGAAAGCCATCCATTGTCAAGAAAAGATCATTTATAGTCACCCATGCCTAGAAAAGGCTTATTACTCGGTTTAAATGCCTATGTAATCCCATTATTGATTTTATTTTGAATTGTTTTTATATCTTTTGATTAAAACAGATTGTAATTGATTGTTTGCCTCGGGAAACATGGAGCGAAAGACCTCCATTGTCAAGAAAAGATCATTTATTGTCACTCATGCCTAGAAAAGCCTTATTACTCGGTTTAAATGCCTTTATAATCCCATTATTGAATTTATTTTGAATTCTTTTAAAATTTTTTGATTAAAACATATTGTAATTGATTGTTTGCCTTGGGAAACATGGAGCAAAACCCATCCATTGTCAAGAATAGATCATTTATAGTCACTTATGCCTAGAAAAGCCTTATTACTCGGTTTAAATGCTTTTATAATCCCATTATTGAATTTATTTTGAATTGTTTTTACATTTTTTGACTAAAACAGATTGTAATTGATTGTTTGCCTGGGGAAACATGGAGCGAAAGCCATCCATTGTCAAGAAAAGATCATTTATAGTCACTCATGCCTCGAAAAGCCTTATTGCTCGATTTAAATGCCTTTATAATCCCATTATTGAATTTATTTTGAATTGTTTTTACATTTTTTGATTAAAACAGATTGTAATTGATTGTTTGCCTCGGGAAACATGGAGCGAAAGCCATCCATTGTCAAGAAAAGATCATTTATAGTCACTCATGCCTAGAAAAGCCTTATTACTCGGTTTAAATGCCTTTATAATCCCATTATTGAATTTATTTTGAATTGTTTTTACATTTTTTGATTAAAACAGATTCTAATTGATTGTTTGCCTCGGGAAACGTGGAGTGAAAGCCATCCATTGTCAAGAAAAGATCATTTATAGTCACTCATGCCTAGAAAAGTCTTATTACTCGGTTTAAATGCCTTTATAATCCCATTATCAAATTTATTTTGAATTTTTTTTACATTTTTTGATTAAAACAGATTGTAATTGATTGTTTGCCTCGGGAAACTTGGAGCTAAAGCCATCCATTGTCAAGAAAAGATCATTTATAGTCACTCATGCCTAGAAAAGCCTTATTAGTCGGTTTAAATGCTTTTATAATCCCATTATTGAATTTATTTTGAATTGTTTTTACATTTTCTGATTAAAACAGATTGTAATTGATTGTTTGCCTCGGGAAACATGGAGCGAAAGCCATCCATTGTCAAGAAAAGATCATTTATAGTCACTCATGCCTAGAAAAGCCTTATTACTCGGTTTAAATGCCTTTATAATCCCATTATTGAATTTATTTTGAATTTTTTTTACATTTTTTGATTAAAACATATTGTAATTGTTTGTTTGCCTCGGGAAACATGGAGCAAAACCCATCCATTGTCAAGAATAGATCATTTATAGTCACTTATGCCTAAAAAAGCCTTATTACTCGGTTTAAATGCCTTGATAATCCCATTTCTGAATTTATTTTGAATTTTTTTTACCTTTTTTGATTAAAACATATTGTAATTGATTGTTTGCCTCAGGAAATATGGAGCGAAAGCCATCCATTGTCAAGAAAAGATCATTTATAGTCACTCATGCCTAGAAAAGCCTTATTACTCGGTTTAAATGCCTTTATAATCCCATTATTGAATTTATTTTGAATTGTTTTTACATTTTTTATTAAAACAGATTGTAATTGATTGTTTGCCTCGGGAAACATGGAGCGAAGGCCATCCATTGTCAAGAAAAGATCATTTATAGTCACTCATGCCTAGAAAAGCCTTATTACTCGGTTTAAATGCCTTTACAATCCCATTATTGAATTTATTTTGAATTGTTTTTACATTTTTTGGTTAAAACAGATTGTAATTGATTGTTTGCCTCGGGAAACATGGAGCAAAACCCATCCATTGTCAAGAATAGATCATTTATAGTCACTTATGCCTAGAAAAGCCTTATTACTCGGTTTAAATGCTTTTATAATCCCATTATTGAATTTATTTTGAATTGTTTTTACATTTTTTGATTAAAACATATTGTAATTGATTGTTTCCCTCGGGAAACGTGGAGCGAAAGCCATCCATTGTCAAGAAAAGATCATTTATAGTCACTCATGCCTAGAAAAGCCTTATTACTTAGTTTAAATGCCTTTATAATCCGATTATTGAATTTATTTTGAATTGTTTTTACATTTTTTGATTAAAACAGATTGTAATTGATTGTTTTCCTCGGGAAATATGGAGCTAAAGCCATCCATTGTCAAGAAAAGATCATTTATAGTCACTCATGCCTAGAAAAGCCTTATTGCTCGATTTAAATGCCTTTATAATCCCATTATTGAATTTATTTTGAATTGTTTTTTTATTTTTTGATTAAAACATATTGTAATTGATTGTTTGCCTCGGGAAACATGGAGCGAAAGCCATCCATTGTCAAGAAAAGATCATTTATAGTCACTCATGCCTAGAAAAGCCTTATTACTCGGTTTAAATGCCTTTATAATCCCATTATTGAATTTATTTTGAATTGTTTTTACATTTTTTGATTAAAACATATTGTAATTGATTGTTTCCCTCGGGAAACATGGAGCGAAAGCCATCCATTGTCAAAAAAAGATCATTTATAGTCACTCATGCCTAGAAAAGCCTTATTACTCGGTTTAAATGCCTTTATAATCCAATTATTGAATTTATTTTGAATTTTTTTTACATTTTTTGATTAAAACAGATTGTAATTGATTGTTTCCCTCGGGAAACATGGAGCGAAAGCCATCCATTCTCAAAAAAAGATCATTTATAGTCACTCATGCCTAGAAAAGCCTTATTACTTAGTTTAAATGCCTTTATAATCCCATTATTGAATTTATTTTGAATTGTTTTTACATTTTTTGGTTAAAACATATTGTAATTGATTGTTTGCCTCGGGAAATATGGAGCGAAAGCCATCCATTGTCAAGAAAAGATCATTTATAGTCACTCATGCCTAGAAAAGGCTTATTACTCTGTTTAAATGCCTTTATAATCCCATTATTGAATTTATTTTGAATTGTTTTTACATTTTTTGATTAAAACAGATTGTAATTGATTGTTTGCCTCGGGAAACATGGAGCAAAACCCATCCATTGTCAAGAATAGATCATTTATAGTCACTAATGCCTAGAAAAGCCTTATTACTCGGTTTAAATGCTTTTATAATCCCATTATTGAATTTATTTTGAATTGTTTTTACGTTTTTGGATTAAAACATATTGTAATTGATTGTTTGCCTCGGGAAATATGGAGCGAAAGACCTCCATTGTCAAGAAAAGATCATTTATTGTCACTCATGCCTAGAAAAGCCTTATTACTCGGTTTAAATGCCTTTATAATCCCATTATTGAATTTATTTTGAATTCTTTTAAAATTTTTTGATTAAAACATATTGTAATTGATTGTTTGCCTTGGGAAACATGGAGCAAAACCCATCCATTGTCAAGAATAGATCATTTATAGTCACTTATGCCTGGAAAAGCCTTATTACTCGGTTTAAATGCTTTTATAATCCCATTATTGAATTTATTTTGAATTGTTTTTACATTTTTGGATTAAAACATATTGTAATTGATTGTTTGCCTCGGGAAATATGGAGCGAAAGCCATCCATTGTCAAGAAAAGATCATTTATAGTCACTCATGCCTAGAAAAGCCTTATTACTCGGTTTAAATGCCTTTATAATCCCATTATTGAATTTATTTTGAATTTTGTTTACATTTTTTGATTAAAACATATTGTAATTGATTGTTTCCCTCGGTAAACATGGAGCAAAACCCATCCATTGTCAAGAAAAGATCATTTATAGTCACTCATGCCTAGAAAAGCCTTATTACTTAGTTTAAATGCCTTTATAATCCCATTATTGAATTTATTTTGAATTGTTTTTACATTTTTTGGTTAAAACATATTGTAATTGATTGTTTGCCTCGGGAAATATGGAGCGAAAGCCATCCATTGTCAAGAAAAGATCATTTATAGTCACTCATGCCTAGAAAAGGCTTATTACTCGGTTTAAATGCCTTTATAATCCCATTATTGAATTTATTTTGAATTGTTTTTACATTTTTTGATTAAAACAGATTGTAATTGATTGTTTCCCTCGGGAAACATGGAGCGAAAGCCATCCATTGTCAAAAAAAGATCATTTATAGTCACTCATGCCTAGAAAAGCCTTATTACTTAGTTTAAATGCCTTTATAATCCCATTATTGAATTTATTTTGAATTGTTTTTACATTTTTTGGTTAAAACATATTGTAATTGATTGTTTGCCTCGGGAAATATGGAGCGAAAGCCATCCATTGTCAAGAAAAGATCATTTATAGTCACTCATGCCTAGAAAAGCCTTATTACTCGGTTTAAATGCCTTTATAATCCCATTATTGAATTTATTTTGAATTGTTTTTACATTTTTTGATTAAAACAGATTGTAATTGATTGTTTGCCTCGGGAAACATGGAGCAAAACCCATCCATTGTCAAGAATAGATCATTTATAGTCACTCATGCCTAGAAAAGCCTTATTACTCGGTTTAAATGCTTTTATAATCCCATTATTGAATTTATTTTGAATTGTTTTTACATTTTTGGATTAAAACATATTGTAATTGATTGTTTGCCTCGGGAAATATGGAGCGAAAGCCATCCATTGTCAAGAAAAGATCATTTATAGTCACTCATGCCTAGAAAAGCCTTATTACTCGGTTTAAATGCCTTTATAATCCCATTATTGAATTTATTTTGAATTGTTTTTACATTTTTGGATTAAAACAGATTGTAATTGATTGTTTGCCTCGGGAAACATGGAGCGAAAGCCATCCATTGTCAAGAAAAGATCATTTATAGTCACTCATGCCTAGAAAAGCCTTATTACTCGGTTTAAATGCCTTTATAATCCCATTATTGAATTTATTTTGAATTGTTTTAAAATTTTTTGATTAAAACATATTGTAATTGATTGTTTGCCTCGGGAAACATGGAGCGAAAGCCATCCATTGTCAAGAAAAGATCATTTATAGTCACTCATGCCTAGAAAAGCCTTATTACTCGGTTTAAATGCCTTTATAATCCCATTATTGAATTTATTTTGAATTGTTTTAAAATTTTTTGATTAAAACATATTGTAATTGATTGTTTGCCTCAGGAAACATGGAGCAAAACCCATCCATTGTCAAGAATAGATCATTTATAGTCACTTATGCCTAGAAAAGCCTTATTACTCGGTTTAAATGCTTTTATAATCCCATTATTGAATTTTTTTTGAATTTTTTTTACATTTTTTGATTAAAACAGATTGTAATTGTTTGTTTGCCTCGGGAAACATGGAGCCAAACCCATCCATTGTCAAGAATAGATCATTTATAGTCACTTATGCCTAAAAAAGCCTTATTACTCGGTTTAAATGCCTTTATAATCCCATTTCTGAATTTATTTTGAATTTTTTTTACATTTTTTGATTAAAACATATTGTAATTGATTGTTTGCCTCGGGAAATATGGAGCGAAAGCCATCCATTGTCAAGAAAAGATCATTTATAGTCACTCATGCCTAGAAAAGCCTTATTACTCGGTTTAAATGCCTTTATAATCCCATTATTGAATTTATTTTGAATTGTTTTTTTATTTTTTGATTAAAACAGATTGTAAATGATTGTTTGCCTCGGGAAACATGGAGCGAAAGCCATCCATTGTCAAGAAAAGATCATTTATAGTCACTCATGCCTAGAAAAGCCTTATTACTCGGTTTAAATGCCTTTATAATCCCATTATTGAATTTATTTTGAATTGTTTTTACATTTTTGGATTAAAACATATTGTAATTGATTGTTTCCCTCGGGAAACATGGAGCGAAAGCCATCCATTGTCAAGAAAAGATCATTTATAGTCACTCATGCCTAGAAAAGCCTTATTACTTAGTTTAAATGCCTTTATAATCCCATTATTGAATTTATTTTGTATTGTTTTTACATTTTTTGGTTAAAACATATTGTAATTGATTGTTTGCCTCGGGAAATATGGAGCGAAAGCCATCCATTGTCAAGAAAAGATCATTTATAGTCACTCATGCCTAGAAAAGGCTTATTACTCGGTTTAAATGCCTTTATAATCCCATTATTGAATTTATTTTGAATTGTTTTTACATTTTTTGATTAAAACAGATTGTAATTGATTGTTTCCCTCGGGAAACATGGAGCGAAAGCCATCCATTGTCAAAAAAAGATCATTTATAGTCACTCATGCCTAGAAAAGCCTTATTACTTAGTTTAAATGCCTTTATAATCCCATTATTGAATTTATTTTGAATTGTTTTTACATTTTTTGGTTAAAACATATTGTAATTGATTGTTTGCCTCGGGAAATATGGAGCCAAAGCCATCCATTGTCAAGAAAAGATCATTTATAGTCACTCATGCCTAGAAAAGCCTTATTACTCGGTTTAAATGCCTTTATAATCCCATTATTGAATTTATTTTGAATTGTTTTTACATTTTTTGATTAAAACAGATTGTAATTGATTGTTTGCCTCGGGAAACATGGAGCAAAACCCATCCATTGTCAAGAATAGATCATTTATAGTTACTTATGCCTAGAAAAGCCTTATTACTCGGTTTAAATGCTTTTATAATCCCATTATTGAATTTATTTTGAATTGTTTTTACATTTTTGGATTAAAACATATTGTAATTGATTGTTTGCCTCGGGAAATATGGGGCGAAAGCCATCCATTGTCAAGAAAATATCATTTATAGTCACTCATGCCTAGAAAAGCCTTATTACTCGGTTTAAATGCCTTTATAATCCCATTATTGAATTTATTTTGAATTGTTTTTACATTTTTTGATTAAAACAGATTGTAATTGATTGTTTGCCTCGGGAAACATGGAGCGAAAGCCATCCATTGTCAAGAAAAGATCATTTATAGTCACTCATGCCTAGAAAAGCCTTATTACTCGGTTTAAATGCCTTTATAATCCCATTATTGAATTTATTTTGAATTGTTTTAAAATTTTTTGATTAAAACATATTGTAATTGATTGTTTGCCTCGGGAAACATGGAGCAAAACCCATCCATTGTCAAGAATAGATCATTTATAGTCACTTATGCCTAGAAAAGCCTTATTACTCGGTTTAAATGCTTTTATAATCCCATTATTGAATTTATTTTGAATTGTTTTTACATTTTTTGATTAAAACAGATTGTAATTGATTGTTTGCCTCGGGAAACATGGAGCGAAAGCCATCCATTGTCAAGAAAAGATCATTTATAGTCACTCATGCCTAGAAAAGCCTTATTACTTAGTTTAAATGCCTTTATAATCCCATTATTGAATTTATTTTGAATTGTTTTTACATTTTTTGGTTAAAACAGATTGTAATTGATTGTTTGCCTCGAGAAATATGGAGCGAAAGCCATCCATTGTCAAGAAAAGATCATTTATAGTCACCCATGCCTAGAAAAGGCTTATTACTCGGTTTAAATGCCTATGTAATCCCATTATTGATTTTATTTTGAATTGTTTTTATATCTTTTGATTAAAACAGATTGTAATTGATTGTTTGCCTCGGGAAACATGGAGCGAAAGACCTCCATTGTCAAGAAAAGATCATTTATTGTCACTCATGCCTAGAAAAGCCTTATTACTCGGTTTAAATGCCTTTATAATCCCATTATTGAATTTATTTTGAATTCTTTTAAAATTTTTTGATTAAAACATATTGTAATTGATTGTTTGCCTTGGGAAACATGGAGCAAAACCCATCCATTGTCAAGAATAGATCATTTATAGTCACTTATGCCTAGAAAAGCCTTATTACTCGGTTTAAATGCTTTTATAATCCCATTATTGAATTTATTTTGAATTGTTTTTACATTTTTTGACTAAAACAGATTGTAATTGATTGTTTGCCTGGGGAAACATGGAGCGAAAGCCATCCATTGTCAAGAAAAGATCATTTATAGTCACTCATGCCTAGAAAAGCCTTATTGCTCGATTTAAATGCCTTTATAATCCCATTATTGAATTTATTTTGAATTGTTTTTACATTTTTTGATTAAAACAGATTGTAATTGATTGTTTGCCTCGGGAAACATGGAGCGAAAGCCATCCATTGTCAAGAAAAGATCATTTATAGTCACTCATGCCTAGAAAAGCCTTATTACTCGGTTTAAATGCCTTTATAATCCCATTATTGAATTTATTTTGAATTGTTTTTACATTTTTTGATTAAAACAGATTCTAATTGATTGTTTGCCTCGGGAAACGTGGAGTGAAAGCCATCCATTGTCAAGAAAAGATCATTTATAGTCACTCATGCCTAGAAAAGTCTTATTACTCGGTTTAAATGCCTTTATAATCCCATTATCAAATTTATTTTGAATTTTTTTTACATTTTTTGATTAAAACAGATTGTAATTGATTGTTTGCCTCGGGAAACTTGGAGCTAAAGCCATGCATTGTCAAGAAAAGATCATTTATAGTCACTCATGCCTAGAAAAGCCTTATTAGTCGGTTTAAATGCTTTTATAATCCCATTATTGAATTTATTTTGAATTGTTTTTACATTTTCTGATTAAAACAGATTGTAATTGATTGTTTGCCTCGGGAAACATGGAGCGAAAGCCATCCATTGTCAAGAAAAGATCATTTATAGTCACTCATGCCTAGAAAAGCCTTATTACTCGGTTTAAATGCCTTTATAATCCCATTATTGAATTTATTTTGAATTTTTTTTACATTTTTTGATTAAAACATATTGTAATTGTTTGTTTGCCTCGGGAAACATGGAGCAAAACCCATCCATTGTCAAGAATAGATCATTTATAGTCACTTATGCCTAAAAAAGCCTTATTACTCGGTTTAAATGCCTTGATAATCCCATTTCTGAATTTATTTTGAATTTTTTTTACCTTTTTTGTTTAAAACATATTGTAATTGATTGTTTGCCTCGGGAAATATGGAGCGAAAGCCATCCGTTGTCAAGAAAAGATCATTTATAGTCACTCATGCCTAGAAAAGCCTTATTACACGGTTTAAATGCTTTTATAATCCCATTATTGAATTTATTTTGAATTGTTTTTACTTTTTTTGATTAAAACAGATTGTAATTGATTGTTTGCCTCGGGAAACATGGAGCGAAAGCCATCCATTGTCAAGAAAAGATCATTTATAGTCACTCATGCCTAGAAAAGCCTTATTACTCGGTTTAAATGCCTTTACAATCCCATTATTGAATTTATTTTGAATTGTTTTTACATTTTTTGGTTAAAACAGATTGTAATTGATTGTTTGCCTCGGGAAACATGGAGCAAAACCCATCCATTGTCAAGAATAGATCATTTATAGTCACTTATGCCTAGAAAAGCCTTATTACTCGGTTTAAATGCTTTTATAATCCCATTATTGAATTTATTTTGAATTGTTTTTACATTTTTTGATTAAAACATATTGTAATTGATTGTTTCCCTCGGGAAACATGGAGCGAAAGCCATCCATTGTCAAGAAAAGATCATTTATAGTCACTCATGCCTAGAAAAGCCTTATTACTTAGTTTAAATGCCTTTATAATCCGATTATTGAATTTATTTTGAATTGTTTTTACATTTTTTGATTAAAACAGATTGTAATTGATTGTTTTCCTCGGGAAATATGGAGCTAAAGCCATCCATTGTCAAGAAAAGATCATTTATAGTCACTCATGCCTAGAAAAGCCTTATTGCTCGATTTAAATGCCTTTATAATCCCATTATTGAATTTATTTTGAATTGTTTTTTTATTTTTTGATTAAAACATATTGTAATTGATTGTTTGCCTCGGGAAACATGGAGCGAAAGCCATCCATTGTCAAGAAAAGATCATTTATAGTCACTCATGCCTAGAAAAGCCTTATTACTCGGTTTAAATGCCTTTATAATCCCATTATTGAATTTATTTTGAATTGTTTTTACATTTTTTGATTAAAACATATTGTAATTGATTGTTTCCCTCGGGAAACATGGAGCGAAAGCCATCCATTGTCAAAAAAAGATCATTTATAGTCACTCATGCCTAGAAAAGCCTTATTACTTGGTTTAAATGCCTTTATAATCCAATTATTGAATTTATTTTGAATTTTTTTTACATTTTTTGATTAAAACAGATTGTAATTGATTGTTTCCCTCGGGAAACATGGAGCGAAAGCCATCCATTCTCAAAAAAAGATCATTTATAGTCACTCATGCCTAGAAAAGCCTTATTACTTAGTTTAAATGCCTTTATAATCCCATTATTGAATTTATTTTGAATTGTTTTTACATTTTTTGGTTAAAACATATTGTAATTGATTGTTTGCCTCGGGAAATATGGAGCGAAAGCCATCCATTGTCAAGAAAAGATCATTTATAGTCACTCATGCCTAGAAAAGGCTTATTACTCTGTTTAAATGCCTTTATAATCCCATTATTGAATTTATTTTGAATTGTTTTTACATTTTTTGATTAAAACAGATTGTAATTGATTGTTTGCCTCGGGAAACATGGAGCAAAACCCATCCATTGTCAAGAATAGATCATTTATAGTCACTTATGCCTAGAAAAGCCTTATTACTCGGTTTAAATGCTTTTATAATCCCATTATTGAATTTTTTTTGAATTTTTTTTACATTTTTTGATTAAAACAGATTGTAATTGTTTGTTTGCCTCGGGAAACATGGAGCCAAACCCATCCATTGTCAAGAATAGATCATTTATAGTCACTTATGCCTAAAAAAGCCTTATTACTCGGTTTAAATGCCTTTATAATCCCATTTCTGAATTTATTTTGAATTTTTTTTACATTTTTTGATTAAAACATATTGTAATTGATTGTTTGCCTCGGGAAATATGGAGCGAAAGCCATCCATTGTCAAGAAAAGATCATTTATAGTCACTCATGCCTAGAAAAGCCTTATTACTCGGTTTAAATGCCTTTATAATCCCATTATTGAATTTATTTTGAATTGTTTTTTTATTTTTTGATTAAAACAGATTGTAAATGATTGTTTGCCTCGGGAAACATGGAGCGAAAGCCATCCATTGTCAAGAAAAGATCATTTATAGTCACTCATGCCTAGAAAAGCCTTATTACTCGGTTTAAATGCCTTTATAATCCCATTATTGAATTTATTTTGAATTGTTTTTACATTTTTGGATTAAAACATATTGTAATTGATTGTTTCCCTCGGGAAACATGGAGCGAAAGCCATCCATTGTCAAGAAAAGATCATTTATAGTCACTCATGCCTAGAAAAGCCTTATTACTTAGTTTAAATGCCTTTATAATCCCATTATTGAATTTATTTTGAATTGTTTTTACATTTTTTGGTTAAAACATATTGTAATTGATTGTTTGCCTCGGGAAATATGGAGCGAAAGCCATCCATTGTCAAGAAAAGATCATTTATAGTCACTCATGCCTAGAAAAGGCTTATTACTCGGTTTAAATGCCTTTATAATCCCATTATTGAATTTATTTTGAATTGTTTTTACATTTTTTGATTAAAACAGATTGTAATTGATTGTTTCCCTCGGGAAACATGGAGCGAAAGCCATCCATTGTCAAAAAAAGATCATTTATAGTCACTCATGCCTAGAAAAGCCTTATTACTTAGTTTAAATGCCTTTATAATCCCATTATTGAATTTATTTTGAATTGTTTTTACATTTTTTGGTTAAAACATATTGTAATTGATTGTTTGCCTCGGGAAATATGGAGCCAAAGCCATCCATTGTCAAGAAAAGATCATTTATAGTCACTCATGCCTAGAAAAGCCTTATTACTCGGTTTAAATGCCTTTATAATCCCATTATTGAATTTATTTTGAATTGTTTTTACATTTTTTGATTAAAACAGATTGTAATTGATTGTTTGCCTCGGGAAACATGGAGCAAAACCCATCCATTGTCAAGAATAGATCATTTATAGTCACTTATGCCTAGAAAAGCCTTATTACTCGGTTTAAATGCTTTTATAATCCCATTATTGAATTTATTTTGAATTGTTTTTACATTTTTTGACTAAAACAGATTGTAATTGATTGTTTGCCTCGGGAAATATGGAGCGAAAGCCATCCATTGTCAAGAAAAGATCATTTATAGTCACTCATGCCTAGAAAAGCCTTATTGCTCGATTTAAATGCCTTTATAATCCCATTATTGAATTTATTTTGAATTGTTTTTACATTTTTTGATTAAAACAGATTGTAATTGATTGTTTGCCTCGGGAAACATGGAGCGAAAGCCATCCATTGTCAAGAAAAGATCATTTATAGTCACTCATGCCTAGAAAAGCCTTATTACTCGGTTTAAATGCTTTTATAATCCCATTATTGAATTTATTTTGAATTGTTTTTACATTTTTTGACTAAAACAGATTGTAATTGATTGTTTGCCTGGGGAAACATGGAGCGAAAGCCATCCATTGTCAAGAAAAGATCATTTATAGTCACTCATGCCTAGAAAAGCCTTATTGCTCGATTTAAATGCCTTTATAATCCCATTATTGAATTTATTTTGAATTGTTTTTACATTTTTTGATTAAAACAGATTGTAATTGATTGTTTGCCTCGGGAAACATGGAGCGAAAGCCATCCATTGTCAAGAAAAGATCATTTATAGTCACTCATGCCTAGAAAAGCCTTATTACTCGGTTTAAATGCTTTTATAATCCCATTATTGAATTTATTTTGAATTGTTTTTACATTTTTTGGTTAAAACAGATTGTAATTGATTGTTTGCCTCGGGAAACATGGAGCAAAACCCATCCATTGTCAAGAATAGATCATTTATAGTCACTTATGCCTAGAAAAGCCTTATTACTCGGTTTAAATGCTTTTATAATCCCATTATTGAATTTATTTTGAATTGTTTTTACATTTTTTGATTAAAACATATTGTAATTGATTGTTTCCCTCGGGAAACATGGAGCGAAAGCCATCCATTGTCAAGAAAAGATCATTTATAGTCACTCATGCCTAGAAAAGCCTTATTACTTAGTTTAAATGCCTTTATAATCCGATTATTGAATTTATTTTGAATTGTTTTTACATTTTTTGATTAAAACAGATTGTAATTGATTGTTTTCCTCGGGAAATATGGAGCTAAAGCCATCCATTGTCAAGAAAAGATCATTTATAGTCACTCATGCCTAGAAAAGCCTTATTGCTCGATTTAAATGCCTTTATAATCCCATTATTGAATTTATTTTGAATTTTTTTTTTATTTTTTGATTAAAACAGATTGTAATTGATTGTTTGCCTCGGGAAACATGGAGCGAAAGCCATCCATTGTCAAGAAAAGATCATTTATAGTCACTCATGCCTAGAAAAGCCTTATTACTCGGTTTAAATGCCTTTATAATCCCATTATTGAATTTATTTTGAATTGTTTTTACATTTTTTGATTAAAACATATTGTAATTGATTGTTTCCCTCGGGAAACATGGAGCGAAAGCCATCCATTGTCAAAAAAAGATCATTTATAGTCACTCATGCCTAGAAAAGCCTTATTACTCGGTTTAAATGCCTTTATAATCCCATTATTGAATTTATTTTGAATTGTTTTTACATTTTTTGATTAAAACAGATTGTAATTGATTGTTTGCCTCGGGAAACATGGAGCGAAAGCCATCCATTGTCAAGAAAAGATCATTTATAGTCACTCATGCCTAGAAAAGCCTTATTACTCGGTTTAAATGCCTTTATAATCCCATTATTGAATTTATTTTGAATTTTTTTTACATTTTTTGATTAAAACATATTGTAATTGTTTGTTTGCCTCGGGAAACATGGAGCAAAACCCATCCATTGTCAAGAATAGATCATTTATAGTCACTTATGCCTAGAAAAGCCTTATTACTCGGTTTAAATGCTTTTATAATCCCATTATTGAATTTATTTTGAATTGTTTTTACATTTTTTGACTAAAACAGATTGTAATTGATTGTTTGCCTGGGGAAACATGGAGCGAAAGCCATCCATTGTCAAGAAAAGATCATTTATAGTCACTCATGCCTAGAAAAGCCTTATTGCTCGATTTAAATGCCTTTATAATCCCATTATTGAATTTATTTTGAATTGTTTTTACATTTTTTGATTAAAACAGATTGTAATTGATTGTTTGCCTCGGGAAACATGGAGCGAAAGCCATCCATTGTCAAGAAAAGATCATTTATAGTCACTCATGCCTAGAAAAGCCTTATTACTCGGTTTAAATGCCTTTATAATCCCATTATTGAATTTATTTTGAATTGTTTTTACATTTTTTGATTAAAACAGATTCTAATTGATTGTTTGCCTCGGGAAACGTGGAGTGAAAGCCATCCATTGTCAAGAAAAGATCATTTATAGTCACTCATGCCTAGAAAAGTCTTATTACTCGGTTTAAATGCCTTTATAATCCCATTATCAAATTTATTTTGAATTTTTTTTACATTTTTTGATTAAAACAGATTGTAATTGATTGTTTGCCTCGGGAAACTTGGAGCTAAAGCCATGCATTGTCAAGAAAAGATCATTTATAGTCACTCATGCCTAGAAAAGCCTTATTAGTCGGTTTAAATGCTTTTATAATCCCATTATTGAATTTATTTTGAATTGTTTTTACATTTTCTGATTAAAACAGATTGTAATTGATTGTTTGCCTCGGGAAACATGGAGCGAAAGCCATCCATTGTCAAGAAAAGATCATTTATAGTCACTCATGCCTAGAAAAGCCTTATTACTCGGTTTAAATGCCTTTATAATCCCATTATTGAATTTATTTTGAATTTTTTTTACATTTTTTGATTAAAACATATTGTAATTGTTTGTTTGCCTCGGGAAACATGGAGCAAAACCCATCCATTGTCAAGAATAGATCATTTATAGTCACTTATGCCTAAAAAAGCCTTATTACTCGGTTTAAATGCCTTGATAATCCCATTTCTGAATTTATTTTGAATTTTTTTTACCTTTTTTGTTTAAAACATATTGTAATTGATTGTTTGCCTCGGGAAATATGGAGCGAAAGCCATCCGTTGTCAAGAAAAGATCATTTATAGTCACTCATGCCTAGAAAAGCCTTATTACACGGTTTAAATGCTTTTATAATCCCATTATTGAATTTATTTTGAATTGTTTTTACATTTTTTGATTAAAACAGATTGTAATTGATTGTTTGCCTCGGGAAACATGGAGCGAAAGCCATCCATTGTCAAGAAAAGATCATTTATAGTCACTCATGCCTAGAAAAGCCTTATTACTCGGTTTAAATGCCTTTACAATCCCATTATTGAATTTATTTTGAATTGTTTTTACATTTTTTGGTTAAAACAGATTGTAATTGATTGTTTGCCTCGGGAAACATGGAGCAAAACCCATCCATTGTCAAGAATAGATCATTTATAGTCACTTATGCCTAGAAAAGCCTTATTACTCGGTTTAAATGCTTTTATAATCCCATTATTGAATTTATTTTGAATTGTTTTTACATTTTTTGATTAAAACATATTGTAATTGATTGTTTCCCTCGGGAAACATGGAGCGAAAGCCATCCATTGTCAAGAAAAGATCATTTATAGTCACTCATGCCTAGAAAAGCCTTATTACTTAGTTTAAATGCCTTTATAATCCGATTATTGAATTTATTTTGAATTGTTTTTACATTTTTTGATTAAAACAGATTGTAATTGATTGTTTTCCTCGGGAAATATGGAGCTAAAGCCATCCATTGGCAAGAAAAGATCATTTATAGTCACTCATGCCTAGAAAAGCCTTATTGCTCGATTTAAATGCCTTTATAATCCCATTATTGAATTTATTTTGAATTGTTTTTTTATTTTTTGATTAAAACATATTGTAATTGATTGTTTGCCTCGGGAAACATGGAGCGAAAGCCATCCATTGTCAAGAAAAGATCATTTATAGTCACTCATGCCTAGAAAAGCCTTATTACTCGGTTTAAATGCCTTTATAATCCCATTATTGAATTTATTTTGAATTGTTTTTACATTTTTTGATTAAAACATATTGTAATTGATTGTTTCCCTCGGGAAACATGGAGCGAAAGCCATCCATTGTCAAAAAAAGATCATTTATAGTCACTCATGCCTAGAAAAGCCTTATTACTTGGTTTAAATGCCTTTATAATCCAATTATTGAATTTATTTTGAATTTTTTTTACATTTTTTGATTAAAACAGATTGTAATTGATTGTTTCCCTCGGGAAACATGGAGCGAAAGCCATCCATTGTCAAAAAAAGATCATTTATAGTCACTCATGCCTAGAAAAGCCTTATTACTTAGTTTAAATGCCTTTATAATCCCATTATTGAATTTATTTTGAATTGTTTTTACATTTTTTGGTTAAAACATATTGTAATTGATTGTTTGCCTCGGGAAATATGGAGCCAAAGCCATCCATTGTCAAGAAAAGATCATTTATAGTCACTCATGCCTAGAAAAGCCTTATTACTCGGTTTAAATGCCTTTATAATCCCATTATTGAATTTATTTTGAATTGTTTTTACATTTTTTGATTAAAACAGATTGTAATTGATTGTTTGCCTCGGGAAACATGGAGCAAAACCCATCCATTGTCAAGAATAGATCATTTATAGTCACTTATGCCTAGAAAAGCCTTATTACTCGGTTTAAATGCTTTTATAATCCCATTATTGAATTTATTTTGAATTGTTTTTACATTTTTGGATTAAAACATATTGTAATTGATTGTTTGCCTCGGGAAATATGGAGCGAAAGCCATCCATTGTCAAGAAAAGATCATTTATAGTCACTCATGCCTAGAAAAGCCTTATTACTCGGTTTAAATGCCTTTATAATCCCATTATTGAATTTATTTTGAATTGTTTTTACATTTTTTGATTAAAACAGATTGTAATTGATTGTTTGCCTCGGGAAACATGGAGCGAAAGCCATCCATTGTCAAGAAAAGATCATTTATAGTCACTCATGCCTAGAAAAGCCTTATTACTCGGTTTAAATGCCTTTATAATCCCATTATTGAATTTATTTTGAATTGTTTTAAAATTTTTTGATTAAAACATATTGTAATTGATTGTTTGCCTCGGGAAACATGGAGCAAAACCCATCCATTGTCAAGAATAGATCATTTATAGTCACTTATGCCTAGAAAAGCCTTATTACTCGGTTTAAATGCTTTTATAATCCCATTATTGAATTTATTTTGAATTGTTTTTACATTTTTTGATTAAAACAGATTGTAATTGATTGTTTGCCTCGGGAAACATGGAGCGAAAGCCATCCATTGTCAAGAAAAGATCATTTATAGTCACTCATGCCTAGAAAAGCCTTATTACTTAGTTTAAATGCCTTTATAATCCCATTATTGAATTTATTTTGAATTGTTTTTACATTTTTTGGTTAAAACAGATTGTAATTGATTGTTTGCCTCGAGAAATATGGAGCGAAAGCCATCCATTGTCAAGAAAAGATCATTTATAGTCACCCATGCCTAGAAAAGGCTTATTACTCGGTTTAAATGCCTATGTAATCCCATTATTGACTTTATTTTGAATTGTTTTTATATTTTTTGATTAAAACAGATTGTAATTGATTGTTTGCCTCGGGAAACATGGAGCGAAAGACCTCCATTGTCAAGAAAAGATCATTTATTGTCACTCATGCCTAGAAAAGCCTTATTACTCGGTTTAAATGCCTTTATAATCCCATTATTGAATTTATTTTGAATTCTTTTAAAATTTTTTGATTAAAACATATTGTAATTGATTGTTTGCCTTGGGAAACATGGAGCAAAACCCATCCATTGTCAAGAATAGATCATTTATAGTCACTTATGCTTAGAAAAGCCTTATTACTCGGTTTAAATGCTTTTATAATCCCATTATTGAATTTATTTTGAATTGTTTTTACATTTTTTGACTAAAACAGATTGTAATTGATTGTTTGCCTGGGGAAACATGGAGCGACAGCCATCCATTGTCAAGAAAAGATCATTTATAGTCACTCATGCCTAGAAAAGCCTTATTGCTCGATTTAAATGCCTTTATAATCCCATTATTGAATTTATTTTGAATTGTTTTTACATTTTTTGATTAAAACAGATTGTAATTGATTGTTTGCCTCGGGAAACATGGAGCGAAAGCCATCCATTGTCAAGAAAAGATCATTTATAGTCACTCATGCCTAGAAAAGCCTTATTACTCGGTTTAAATGCCTTTATAATCCCATTATTGAATTTATTTTGAATTGTTTTTACATTTTTTGATTAAAACAGATTCTAATTGATTGTTTGCCTCGGGAAACGTGGAGTGAAAGCCATCCATTGTCAAGAAAAGATCATTTATAGTCACTCATGCCTAGAAAAGTCTTATTACTCGGTTTAAATGCCTTTATAATCCCATTATCAAATTTATTTTGAATTTTTTTTACATTTTTTGATTAAAACAGATTGTAATTGATTGTTTGCCTCGGGAAACTTGGAGCTAAAGCCATCCATTGTCAAGAAAAGATCATTTATAGTCACTCATGCCTAGAAAAGCCTTATTAGTCGGTTTAAATGCTTTTATAATCCCATTATTGAATTTATTTTGAATTGTTTTTACATTTTCTGATTAAAACAGATTGTAATTGATTGTTTGCCTCGGGAAACATGGAGCGAAAGCCATCCATTGTCAAGAAAAGATCATTTATAGTCACTCATGCCTAGAAAAGCCTTATTACTCGGTTTAAATGCCTTTATAATCCCATTATTGAATTTATTTTGAATTGTTTTTACATTTTTTGATTAAAACAGATTCTAATTGATTGTTTGCCTCGGGAAACGTGGAGGGAAAGCCATCCATTGTCAAGAAAAGATCATTTATAGTCACTCATGCCTAGAAAAGTCTTATTACTCGGTTTAAATGCCTTTATAATCCCATTATCAAATTTATTTTGAATTTTTTTTACATTTTTTGATTAAAACAGATTGTAATTGATTGTTTGCCTCGAGAAACTTGGAGCTAAAGCCATCCATTGTCAAGAAAAGATCATTTATAGTCACTCATGCCTAGAAAAGCCTTATTAGTCGGTTTAAATGCTTTTATAATCCCATTATTGAATTTATTTTGAATTGTTTTTACATTTTCTGATTAAAACAGATTGTAATTGATTGTTTGCCTCAGGAAACATGGAGCGAAAGCCATCCATTGTCAAGAAAAGATCATTTATAGTCACTCATGCCTAGAAAAGCCTTATTACTCGGTTTAAATGCCTTTATAATCCCATTATTGAATTTATTTTGAATTTTTTTTACATTTTTTGATTAAAACATATTGTAATTGTTTGTTTGCCTCGGGAAACATGGAGCAAAACCCATCCATTGTCAAGAATAGATCATTTATAGTCACTTATGCCTAAAAAAGCCTTATTACTCGGTTTAAATGCCTTGATAATCCCATTTCTGAATTTATTTTGAATTTTTTTTACCTTTTTTGATTAAAACATATTGTAATTGATTGTTTGCCTCGGGAAATATGGAGCGAAAGCCATCCATTGTCAAGAAAAGATCATTTATAGTCACTCATGCCTAGAAAAGCCTTATTACTCGGTTTAAATGCCTTTATAATCCCATTATTGAATTTATTTTGAATTGTTTTTACATTTTTTATTAAAACAGATTGTAATTGATTGTTTGCCTCGGGAAACATGGAGCGAAGGCCATCCATTGTCAAGAAAAGATCATTTATAGTCACTCATGCCTAGAAAAGCCTTATTACTCGGTTTAAATGCCTTTACAATCCCATTATTGAATTTATTTTGAATTGTTTTTACATTTTTTGGTTAAAACAGATTGTAATTGATTGTTTGCCTCGGGAAACATGGAGCAAAACCCATCCATTGTCAAGAATAGATCATTTATAGTCACTTATGCCTAGAAAAGCCTTATTACTCGGTTTAAATGCTTTTATAATCCCATTATTGAATTTATTTTGAATTGTTTTTACATTTTTTGATTAAAACATATTGTAATTGATTGTTTCCCTCGGGAAACGTGGAGCGAAAGCCATCCATTGTCAAGAAAAGATCATTTATAGTCACTCATGCCTAGAAAAGCCTTATTACTTAGTTTAAATGCCTTTATAATCCGATTATTGAATTTATTTTGAATTGTTTTTACATTTTTTGATTAAAACAGATTGTAATTGATTGTTTTCCTCGGGAAATATGGAGCTAAAGCAATCCATTGTCAAGAAAAGATCATTTATAGTCACTCATGCCTAGAAAAGCCTTATTGCTCGATTTAAATGCCTTTATAATCCCATTATTGAATTTATTTTGAATTGTTTTTTTATTTTTTGATTAAAACATATTGTAATTGATTGTTTGCCTCGGGAAACATGGAGCGAAAGCCATCCATTGTCAAGAAAAGATCATTTATAGTCACTCATGCCTAGAAAAGCCTTATTACTCGGTTTAAATGCCTTTATAATCCCATTATTGAATTTATTTTGAATTGTTTTTACATTTTTTGATTAAAACATATTGTAATTGATTGTTTCCCTCGGGAAACATGGAGCGAAAGCCATCCATTGTCAAAAAAAGATCATTTATAGTCACTCATGCCTAGAAAAGCCTTATTACTCGGTTTAAATGCCTTTATAATCCAATTATTGAATTTATTTTGAATTTTTTTTACATTTTTTGATTAAAACAGATTGTAATTGATTGTTTCCCTCGGGAAACATGGAGCGAAAGCCATCCATTCTCAAAAAAAGATCATTTATAGTCACTCATGCCTAGAAAAGCCTTATTACTTAGTTTAAATGCCTTTATAATCCCATTATTGAATTTATTTTGAATTGTTTTTACATTTTTTGGTTAAAACATATTGTAATTGATTGTTTGCCTCGGGAAATATGGAGCGAAAGCCATCCATTGTCAAGAAAAGATCATTTATAGTCACTCATGCCTAGAAAAGGCTTATTACTCTGTTTAAATGCCTTTATAATCCCATTATTGAATTTATTTTGAATTGTTTTTACATTTTTTGATTAAAACAGATTGTAATTGATTGTTTGCCTCGGGAAACATGGAGCAAAACCCATCCATTGTCAAGAATAGATCATTTATAGTCACTTATGCCTAGAAAAGCCTTATTACTCGGTTTAAATGCTTTTATAATCCCATTATTGAATTTATTTTGAATTGTTTTTACGTTTTTGGATTAAAACATATTGTAATTGATTGTTTGCTTCGGGAAATATGGAGCGAAAGACCTCCATTGTCAAGAAAAGATCATTTATTGTCACTCATGCCTAGAAAAGCCTTATTACTCGATTTAAATGCCTTTATAATCCCATTATTGAATTTATTTTGAATTCTTTTAAAATTTTTTGATTAAAACATATTGTAATTGATTGTTTGCCTTGGGAAACATGGAGCAAAACCCATCCATTGTCAAGAATAGATCATTTATAGTCACTTATGCCTAGAAAAGCCTTATTACTCGGTTTAAATGCTTTTATAATCCCTTTATTGAATTTATTTTGAATTGTTTTTACATTTTTTGACTAAAACAGATTGTAATTGATTGTTTGCCTGGGGAAACATGGAGCGAAAGCCATCCATTGTCAAGAAAAGATCATTTATAGTCACTCATGCCTAGAAAAGCCTTATTGCTCGATTTAAATGCCTTTATAATCCCATTATTGAATTTATTTTGAATTGTTTTTACATTTTTTGATTAAAACAGATTGTAATTGATTGTTTGCCTCGGGAAACATGGAGCGAAAGCCATCCATTGTCAAGAAAAGATCATTTATAGTCACTCATGCCTAGAAAAGCCTTATTACTCGGTTTAAATGCTTTTATAATCCCATTATTGAATTTATTTTGAATTGTTTTTACATTTTTTGATTAAAACAGATTCTAATTGATTGTTTGCCTCGGGAAACGTGGAGTGAAAGCCATCCATTGTCAAGAAAAGATCATTTATAGTCACTCATGCCTAGAAAAGTCTTATTACTCGGTTTAAATGCCTTTATAATCCCATTATCAAATTTATTTTGAATTTTTTTTACATTTTTTAATTAAAACAGATTGTAATTGATTGTTTGCCTCGGGAAACTTGGAGCTAAAGCCATCCATTGTCAAGAAAAGATCATTTATAGTCACTCATGCCTAGAAAAGCCTTATTAGTCGGTTTAAATGCTTTTATAATCCCATTATTGAATTTATTTTGAATTGTTTTTACATTTTCTGATTAAAACAGATTGTAATTGATTGTTTGCCTCGGGAAACATGGAGCGAAAGCCATCCATTGTCAAGAAAAGATCATTTATAGTCACTCATGCCTAGAAAAGCCTTATTACTCGGTTTAAATGCCTTTATAATCCCATTATTGAATTTATTTTGAATTTTTTTTACATTTTTTGATTAAAACATATTGTAATTGTTTGTTTGCCTCGGGAAACATGGAGCAAAACCCATCCATTGTCAAGAATAGATCATTTATAGTCACTTATGCCTAAAAAAGCCTTATTACTCGGTTTAAATGCCTTGATAATCCCATTTCTGAATTTATTTTGAATTTTTTTTACCTTTTTTGATTAAAACATATTGTAATTGATTGTTTGCCTCGGGAAATATGGAGCGAAAGCCATCCGTTGTCAAGAAAAGATCATTTATAGTCACTCATGCCTAGAAAAGCCTTATTACTCGGTTTAAATGCCTTTATAATCCCATTATTGAATTTATTTTGAATTCTTTTTACATTTTTTATTAAAACAGATTGTAATTGATTGTTTGCCTCGGGAAACATGGAGCGAAGGCCATCCATTGTCAAGAAAAGATCATTTATAGTCACTCATGCCTAGAAAAGCCTTATTACTCGGTTTAAATGCCTTTACAATCCCATTATTGAATTTATTTTGAATTGTTTTTACATTTTTTGGTTAAAACAGATTGTAATTGATTGTTTGCCTCGGGAAACATGGAGCAAAACCCATCCATTGTCAAGAATAGATCATTTATAGTCACTTATGCCTAGAAAAGCCTTATTACTCGGTTTAAATGCTTTTATAATCCCATTATTGAATTTATTTTGAATTGTTTTTACATTTTTTGATTAAAACATATTGTAATTGATTGTTTCCCTCGGGAAACATGGAGCGAAAGCCATCCATTGTCAAGAAAAGATCATTTATAGTCACTCATGCCTAGAAAAGCCTTATTACTTAGTTTAAATGCCTTTATAATCCGATTATTGAATTTATTTTGAATTGTTTTTACATTTTTTGATTAAAACAGATTGTAATTGATTGTTTTCCTCGGGAAATATGGAGCTAAAGCCATCCATTGTCAAGAAAAGATCATTTATAGTCACTCATGCCTAGAAAAGCCTTATTGCTCGATTTAAATGCCTTTATAATCCCATTATTGAATTTATTTTGAATTGTTTTTTTATTTTTTGACTAAAACATATTGTAATTGATTGTTTGCCTCGGGAAACATGGAGCGAAAGCCATCCATTGTCAAGAAAAGATCATTTATAGTCACTCATGCCTAGAAAAGCCTTATTACTCGGTTTAAATGCCTTTATAATCCCATTATTGAATTTATTTTGAATTGTTTTTACATTTTTTGATTAAAACATATTGTAATTGATTGTTTCCCTCGGGAAACACGGAGCGAAAGCCATCCATTGTCAAAAAAAGATCATTTATAGTCACTCATGCCTAGAAAAGCCTTATTACTCGGTTTAAATGCCTTTATAATCCAATTATTGAATTTATTTTGAATTTTTTTTACATTTTTTGATTAAAACAGATTGTAATTGATTGTTTCCCTCGGGAAACATGGAGCGAAAGCCATCCATTCTCAAAAAAAGATCATTTATAGTCACTCATGCCTAGAAAAGCCTTATTACTTAGTTTAAATGCCTTTATAATCCCATTATTGAATTTATTTTGAATTGTTTTTACATTTTTTGGTTAAAACATATTGTAATTGATTGTTTGCCTCGGGAAATATGGAGCGAAAGCCATCCATTGTCCAGAAAAGATCATTTATAGTCACTCATGCCTAGAAAAGGCTTATTACTCTGTTTAAATGCCTTTATAATCCCATTATTGAATTTATTTTGAATTGTTTTTACATTTTTTGATTAAAACAGATTGTAATTGATTGTTTGCCTCGGGAAACATGGAGCAAAACCCATCCATTGTCAAGAATAGATCATTTATAGTCACTTATGCCTAGAAAAGCCTTATTACTCGGTTTAAATGCCTTTATAATCCCATTATTGAATTTATTTTGAATTGTTTTTACATTTTTGGATTAAAACATATTGTAATTGATTGTTTGCCTCGGGAAATATGGAGCGAAAGCCATCCATTGTCAAGAAAAGATCATTTATAGTCACTCATGCCTAGAAAAGCCTTATTACTCGGTTTAAATGCCTTTATAATCCCATTATTGAATTTATTTTGAATTGTTTTTACATTTTTTGATTAAAACAGATTGTAATTGATTGTTTGCCTCAAGAAACATGGAGCTAAAGCCATCCATTGTCAAGAAAAGATCATTTATAGTCACTCATGCCTAGAAAAGCCTTATTAGTCGGTTTAAATGCTTTTATAATCCCATTATTGAATTTATTTTGAATTGTTTTTACATTTTCTGATTAAAACAGATTGTAATTGATTGTTTGCCTCGGGAAACATGGAGCGAAAGCCATCCATTATCAAGAAAAGATCATTTAAAGTCACTCATGCCTAGAAAAGCCTTATTACTCGGTTTAAATGCCTTTATAATCCCATTATTGAATTTATTTTGAATTTTTTTTACATTTTTTGATTAAAAGAGATTGTAATTGTTTGTTTGCCTCGGGAAACATGGAGCAAAACCCATCCATTGTCAAGAATAGATCATTTATAGTCACTTATGCCTAGAAAAGCCTTATTACTCGGTTTAAATGCTTTTATAATCCCATTATTGAATTTATTTTGAATTGTTTTTACGTTTTTGGATTAAAACATATTGTAATTGATTGTTTGCCTCGGGAAATATGGAGAGAAAGCCATCCATTGTCAACAAAAGATCATTTATAGTCACTCATGCCTAGAAAAGCCTTATTACTCGGTTTAAATGCCTTTATAATCCCATTATTGAATTTATTTTGAATTGTTTTTACATTTTTTGATTAAAACAGATTGTAATTGATTGTTTGCCTCAGGAAACAGGGAGCTAAAGCCATCCATTGTCAAGAAAAGATAATTTATAGTCACTCATGCCTAGAAAAGCCTTATTAGTCGGTTTAAATGCTTTTATAATCCCATTATTGAATTTATTTTGAATTGTTTTTACATTTTCTGATTAAAACAGATTGTAATTGATTGTTTGCCTCGGGAAACATGGAGCGAAGGCCATCCATTGTCAAGAAAAGATCATTTATAGTCACTCATGCCTAGAAAAGCCTTATTACTCGGTTTAAATGCCTTTATAATCCCATTATTGAATTTATTTTGAATTGTTTTTACATTTTTTGATTAAAACAGATTCTAATTGATTGTTTGCCTCGGGAAACGTGGAGGGAAAGCCATCCATTGTCAAGAAAAGATCATTTATAGTCACTCATGCCTAGAAAAGCCTTATTACTCGGTTTAAATGCCTTTATAATCCCATTATCAAATTTATTTTGAATTTTTTTTACATTTTTTGATTAAAACAGATTGTAATTGATTGTTTGGCTCGGGAAACTTGGAGCTAAAACCATCCATTGTCAAGAAAAGATCATTTATATTCACTCATGCCTAGAAAAGCCTTATTAGTCGGTTTAAATGCTTTTATAATCCCATTATTGAATTTATTTTGAATTGTTTTTACATTTTCTGATTAAAACATATTGTAATTGATTGTTTGCCTCGGGAAACATGGAGCGAAAGCCATCCATTGTCAAGAAAAGATCATTTATAGTCACTCATGCCTAGAAATGCCTTATTACTCGGTTTAAAAGCCTTCATAATCCCATTATTGAATTTATTTTGAATTTTTTTTACATTTTTTGATTAAAACAGATTGTAATTGTTTGTTTGCCTTGGGAAACATGGAGCAAAACCCATCCATTGTCAAGAATAGATCATTTATAGTCACTTATGCCTAAAAAAGCCTTATTACTCGGTTTAAATGCCTTTATAATCCCATTACTGAATTTATTTTGAATTTTTTTTACATTTTTTGATTAAAACATACTGTAATTGATTGTTTGCCTCGGGAAATATGGAGCGAAAGCCATCCATTGTCAAGAAAAGATCATTTATAGTCACTTATGCCTAGAAAAGCCTTATTACTCGGTTTAAATGCCTTTATAATCCCATTATTGAATTTATTTTGAATTGTTTTTACATTTTTTGATTAAAACAGATTGTAATTGATTGTTTGCCTTGGGAAACATGGAGCGAAAGCCATCCATTGTCAAGAAAAGATCATTTATAGTCACTCATGCCTAGAAAAGCCTTATTACTCGATTTAAATGCCTTTATAATCCCATTATTGAATTTATTTTGAATTGTTTTAAAATTTTTTGATTAAAACATATTGTAATTGATTGTTTGCCTCGGGAAACATGGAGCAAAACCCATCCATTGTCAAGAATAGATCATTTATAGTCACTTATGCCTAGAAAAGCCTTATTACTCGGTTTAAATGCTTTTATAATCCCATTATTGAATTTATTTTGAATTGTTTTTACATTTTTTGATTAAAACAGATTGTAATTGATTGTTTGCCTCGGGAAACATGGAGCGAAAGCCATCCATTGTCAAGAAAAGATCATTTATAGTCACTCATGCCTAGAAAAGCCTTATTACTTAGTTTAAATGCCTTTATAATCCCATTATTGAATTTATTTTGAATTGTTTTTACATTTTTTGGTTAAAACAGATTGTAATTGATTGTTTGCCTCGAGAAATATGGAGCGAAAGCCATCCATTGTCAAGAAAAGATCATTTATAGTCACCCATGCCTAGAAAAGGCTTATTACTCGGTTTAAATGCCTATGTAATCCCATTATTGATTTTATTTTGAATTGTTTTTATATTTTTTGATTAAAACAGATTGTAATTGATTGTTTGCCTCGGGAAACATGGAGCGAAAGACCTCCATTGTCAAGAAAAGATCATTTATTGTCACTCATGCCTAGAAAAGCCTTATTACTCGGTTTAAATGCCTTTATAATCCCATTATTGAATTTATTTTGAATTCTTTTAAAATTTTTTGATTAAAACATATTGTAATTGATTGTTTGCCTTGGGAAACATGGAGCAAAACCCATCCATTGTCAAGAATAGATCATTTATAGTCACTTATGCCTAGAAAAGCCTTATTACTCGGTTTAAATGCTTTTATAATCCCATTATTGAATTTATTTTGAATTGTTTTTACATTTTTTGACTAAAACAGATTGTAATTGATTGTTTGCCTGGGGAAACATGGAGCGAAAGCCATCCATTGTCAAGAAAAGATCATTTATAGTCACTCATGCCTAGAAAAGCCTTATTGCTCGATTTAAATGCCTTTATAATCCCATTATTGAATTTATTTTGAATTGTTTTTACATTTTTTGATTAAAACAGATTGTAATTGATTGTTTGCCTCGGGAAACATGGAGCGAAAGCCATCCATTGTCAAGAAAAGATCATTTATAGTCACTCATGCCTAGAAAAGCCTTATTACTCGGTTTAAATGCCTTTATAATCCCATTATTGAATTTATTTTGAATTGTTTTTACATTTTTTGATTAAAACAGATTCTAATTGATTGTTTGCCTCGGGAAACGTGGAGTGAAAGCCATCCATTGTCAAGAAAAGATCATTTATAGTCACTCATGCCTAGAAAAGTCTTATTACTCGGTTTAAATGCCTTTATAATCCCATTATCAAATTTATTTTGAATTTTTTTTACATTTTTTGATTAAAACAGATTGTAATTGATTGTTTGCCTCGGGAAACTTGGAGCTAAAGCCATCCATTGTCAAGAAAAGATCATTTATAGTCACTCATGCCTAGAGAAGCCTTATTAGTCGGTTTAAATGCTTTTATAATCCCATTATTGAATTTATTTTGAATTGTTTTTACATTTTCTGATTAAAACAGATTGTAATTGATTGTTTGCCTCGGGAAACATGGAGCGAAAGCCATCCATTGTCAAGAAAAGATCATTTATAGTCACTCATGCCTAGAAAAGCCTTATTACTCGGTTTAAATGCCTTTATAATCCCATTATTGAATTTATTTTGAATTTTTTTTACATTTTTTGATTAAAACATATTGTAATTGTTTGTTTGCCTCGGGAAACATGGAGCAAAACCCATCCATTGTCAAGAATAGATCATTTATAGTCACTTATGCCTAAAAAAGCCTTATTACTCGGTTTAAATGCCTTGATAATCCCATTTCTGAATTTATTTTGAATTTTTTTTACCTTTTTTGATTAAAACATATTGTAATTGATTGTTTGCCTCGGGAAATATGGAGCGAAAGCCATCCATTGTCAAGAAAAGATCATTTATAGTCACTCATGCCTAGAAAAGCCTTATTACTCGGTTTAAATGCCTTTATAATCCCATTATTGAATTTATTTTGAATTGTTTTTACATTTTTTATTAAAACAGATTGTAATTGATTGTTTGCCTCGGAAAACATGGAGCGAAGGCCATCCATTGTCAAGAAAAGATCATTTATAGTCACTCATGCCTAGAAAAGCCTTATTACTCGGTTTAAATGCCTTTACAATCCCATTATTGAATTTATTTTGAATTGTTTTTACATTTTTTGGTTAAAACAGATTGTAATTGATTGTTTGCCTCGGGAAACATGGAGCAAAACCCATCCATTGTCAAGAATAGATCATTTATAGTCACTTATGCCTAGAAAAGCCTTATTACTCGGTTTAAATGCTTTTATAATCCCATTATTGAATTTATTTTGAATTGTTTTTACATTTTTTGATTAAAACATATTGTAATTGATTGTTTCCCTCGGGAAACATGGAGCGAAAGCCATCCATTGTCAAGAAAAGATCATTTATAGTCACTCATGCCTAGAAACGCCTTATTACTTAGTTTAAATGCCTTTATAATCCGATTATTGAATTTATTTTGAATTGTTTTTACATTTTTTGATTAAAACAGATTGTAATTGATTGTTTTCCTCGGGAAATATGGAGCTAAAGCCATCCATTGTCAAGAAAAGATCATTTATAGTCACTCATGCCTAGAAAAGCCTTATTGCTCGATTTAAATGCCTTTATAATCCCATTATTGAATTTATTTTGAATTGTTTTTTTATTTTTTGATTAAAACATATTTTAATTGATTGTTTGCCTCGGGAAACATGGAGCGAAAGCCATCCATTGTCAAGAAAAGATCATTTATAGTCACTCATGCCTAGAAAAGCCTTATTACTCGGTTTAAATGCCTTTATAATCCCATTATTGAATTTATTTTGAATTGTTTTTACATTTTTTGATTAAAACATATTGTAATTGATTGTTTCCCTCGGGAAACATGGAGCGAAAGCCATCCATTGTCAAAAAAAGATCATTTATAGTCACTCATGCCTAGAAAAGCCTTATTACTCGGTTTAAATGCCTTTATAATCCAATTATTGAATTTATTTTGAATTTTTTTTACATTTTTTGATTAAAACAGATTGTAATTGATTGTTTCCCTCGGGAAACATGGAGCGAAAGCCATCCATTCTCAAAAAAAGATCATTTATAGTCACTCATGCCTAGAAACGCCTTATTACTTAGTTTAAATGCCTTTATAATCCGATTATTGAATTTATTTTGAATTGTTTTTACATTTTTTGATTAAAACAGATTGTAATTGATTGTTTTCCTCGGGAAATATGGAGCTAAAGCCATCCATTGTCAAGAAAAGATCATTTATAGTCACTCATGCCTAGAAAAGCCTTATTGCTCGATTTAAATGCCTTTATAATCCCATTATTGAATTTATTTTGAATTGTTTTTTTATTTTTTGATTAAAACATATTTTAATTGATTGTTTGCCTCGGGAAACATGGAGCGAAAGCCATCCATTGTCAAGAAAAGATCATTTATAGTCACTCATGCCTAGAAAAGCCTTATTACTCGGTTTAAATGCCTTTATAATCCCATTATTGAATTTATTTTGAATTGTTTTTACATTTTTTGATTAAAACATATTGTAATTGATTGTTTCCCTCGGGAAACATGGAGCGAAAGCCATCCATTGTCAAAAAAAGATCATTTATAGTCACTCATGCCTAGAAAAGGCTTATTACTCTGTTTAAATGCCTTTATAATCCCATTATTGAATTTATTTTGAATTGTTTTTACATTTTTTGATTAAAACAGATTGTAATTGATTGTTTGGCTCGGGAAACTTGGAGCTAAAACCATCCATTGTCAAGAAAAGATCATTTATATTCACTCATGCCTAGAAAAGCCTTATTAGTCGGTTTAAATGCTTTTATAATCCCATTATTGAATTTATTTTGAATTGTTTTTACATTTTCTGATTAAAACATATTGTAAATGATTGTTTGCCTCGGGAAACATGGAGCGAAAGCCATCCATTGTCAAGAAAAGATCATTTATAGTCACTCATGCCTAGAAATGCCTTATTACTCGGTTTAAATGCCTTCATAATCCCATTATTGAATTTATTTTGAATTTTTTTTACATTTTTTGATTAAAACAGATTGTAATTGTTTGTTTGCCTTGGGAAACATGGAGCAAAACCCATCCATTGTCAAGAATAGATCATTTATAGTCACTTATGCCTAAAAAAGCCTTATTACTCGGTTTAAATGCCTTTATAATCCCATTACTGAATTTATTTTGAATTTTTTTTACATTTTTTGATTAAAACATACTGTAATTGATTGTTTGCCTCGGGAAATATGGAGCGAAAGCCATCCATTGTCAAGAAAAGATCATTTATAGTCACTTATGCCTAGAAAAGCCTTATTACTCGGTTTAAATGCCTTTATAATCCCATTATTGAATTTATTTTGAATTGTTTTTACATTTTTTGATTAAAACAGATTGTAATTGATTGTTTGCCTCGGGAAACATGGAGCGAAAGCCATCCATTGTCAAGAAAAGCTCATTTATAGTTACTCATGCCTAGAAAAGCCTTATTACTCGATTTAAATGCCTTTATAATCCCATTATTGAATTTATTTTGAATTGTTTTTACATTTTTTGATTAAAACAAATTGTAATTGATTGTTTGCCTCGGCAAACATGGAGCGAAAGCCATCCATTGTCAAGAAAAGATCACTTATAGTCAGTCATGCCTAGAAAAGCCTTATTACTCGGTTTAAATGCCTTTATAATCCCATTATTGAATTTATTTTGAATTGTTTTTACATTTTTTGGTTAAAACATATTGTAATTGACTGTTTGCCTCGGGAAATATGGAGCGAAAGCCATCCATTGTCAAGAAAAGATCATTTATAGTCACTCATGCCTAGAAAAGCCTTATTACTCGGTTTAAATGCCTTTATAATCCCATTATTGAATTTATTTTGAATTGTTTTTACATTTTTTGATTAAAACAGATTGTAATTGATTGTTTGCCTCGGGAAACATGGAGCGAAAGCCATCCATTGTCAAGAAAAGATCATTTATAGTCACTCATGCCTAGAAAAGCCTTATTACTCGGTTTAAATGCCTTTATAATCCCATTATTGAATTTATTTTGAATTGTTTTTACATTTTTTGGTTAAAACATATTGTAATTGACTGTTTGCCTCGGGAAATATGGAGCGAAAGCCATCCATTGTCAGGAAAAGATCATTTATAGTCACTCATGCCTAGAAAAGCCTTATTACTCGGTTTAAATGCCTTTATAATCCCATTATTGAATTTATTTTGAATTGTTTTTACATTTTTTATTAAAACAGATTGTAATTGATTGTTTGCCTCGGGAAACATGGAGCGAAGGCCATCCATTGTCAAGAAAAGATCATTTATAGTCACTCATGCCTAGAAAAGCCTTATTACTCGGTTTAAATGCCTTTACAATCCCATTATTGAATTTATTTTGAATTGTTTTTACATTTTTTGGTTAAAACAGATTGTAATTGATTGTTTGCCTCGGGAAACATGGAGCAAAACCCATCCATTGTCAAGAATAGATCATTTATAGTCACTTATGCCTAGAAAAGCCTTATTACTCGGTTTAAATGCTTTTATAATCCCATTATTGAATTTATTTTGAATTGTTTTTACATTTTTTGATTAAAACATATTGTAATTGATTGTTTCCCTCGGGAAACATGGAGCGAAAGCCATCCATTGTGAAGAAAAGATCATTTATAGTCACTCATGCCTAGAAACGCCTTATTACTTAGTTTAAATGCCTTTATAATCCGATTATTGAATTTATTTTGAATTGTTTTTACATTTTTTGATTAAAACAGATTGTAATTGATTGTTTTCCTCGGGAAATATGGAGCTAAAGCCATCCATTGTCAAGAAAAGATCATTTATAGTCACTCATGCCTAGAAAAGCCTTATTGCTCGATTTAAATGCCTTTATAATCCCATTATTGAATTTATTTTGAATTGTTTTTTTATTTTTTGATTAAAACATATTTTAATTGATTGTTTGCCTCGGGAAACATGGAGCGAAAGCCATCCATTGTCAAGAAAAGATCATTTATAGTCACTCATGCCTAGAAAAGCCTTATTACTCGGTTTAAATGCCTTTATAATCCCATTATTGAATTTATTTTGAATTGTTTTTACATTTTTTGATTAAAACATATTGTAATTGATTGTTTCCCTCGGGAAACATGGAGCGAAAGCCATCCATTGTCAAAAAAAGATCATTTATAGTCACTCATGCCTAGAAAAGCCTTATTACTCGGTTTAAATGCCTTTATAATCCAATTATTGAATTTATTTTGAATTTTTTTTACATTTTTTGATTAAAACAGATTGTAATTGATTGTTTCCCTCGGGAAACATGGAGCGAAAGCCATCCATTCTCAAAAAAAGATCATTTATAGTCACTCATGCCTAGAAACGCCTTATTACTTAGTTTAAATGCCTTTATAATCCGATTATTGAATTTATTTTGAATTGTTTTTACATTTTTTGATTAAAACAGATTGTAATTGATTGTTTTCCTCGGGAAATATGGAGCTAAAGCCATCCATTGTCAAGAAAAGATCATTTATAGTCACTCATGCCTAGAAAAGCCTTATTGCTCGATTTAAATGCCTTTATAATCCCATTATTGAATTTATTTTGAATTGTTTTTTTATTTTTTGATTAAAACATATTTTAATTGATTGTTTGCCTCGGGAAACATGGAGCGAAAGCCATCCATTGTCAAGAAAAGATCATTTATAGTCACTCATGCCTAGAAAAGCCTTATTACTCGGTTTAAATGCCTTTATAATCCCATTATTGAATTTATTTTGAATTGTTTTTACATTTTTTGATTAAAACATATTGTAATTGATTGTTTCCCTCGGGAAACATGGAGCGAAAGCCATCCATTGTCAAAAAAAGATCATTTATAGTCACTCATGCCTAGAAAAGGCTTATTACTCTGTTTAAATGCCTTTATAATCCCATTATTGAATTTATTTTGAATTGTTTTTACATTTTTTGATTAAAACAGATTGTAATTGATTGTTTGGCTCGGGAAACTTGGAGCTAAAACCATCCATTGTCAAGAAAAGATCATTTATATTCACTCATGCCTAGAAAAGCCTTATTAGTCGGTTTAAATGCTTTTATAATCCCATTATTGAATTTATTTTGAATTGTTTTTACATTTTCTGATTAAAACATATTGTAATTGATTGTTTGCCTCGGGAAACATGGAGCGAAAGCCATCCATTGTCAAGAAAAGATCATTTATAGTCACTCATGCCTAGAAATGCCTTATTACTCGGTTTAAATGCCTTCATAATCCCATTATTGAATTTATTTTGAATTTTTTTTACATTTTTTGATTAAAACAGATTGTAATTGTTTGTTTGCCTTGGGAAACATGGAGCAAAACCCATCCATTGTCAAGAATAGATCATTTATAGTCACTTATGCCTAAAAAAGCCTTATTACTCGGTTTAAATGCCTTTATAATCCCATTACTGAATTTATTTTGAATTTTTTTTACATTTTTTGATTAAAACATACTGTAATTGATTGTTTGCCTCGGGAAATATGGAGCGAAAGCCATCCATTGTCAAGAAAAGATCATTTATAGTCACTTATGCCTAGAAAAGCCTTATTACTCGGTTTAAATGCCTTTATAATCCCATTATTGAATTTATTTTGAATTGTTTTTACATTTTTTGATTAAAACAGATTGTAATTGATTGTTTGCCTCGGGAAACATGGAGCGAAAGCCATCCATTGTCAAGAAAAGCTCATTTATAGTTACTCATGCCTAGAAAAGCCTTATTACTCGATTTAAATGCCTTTATAATCCCATTATTGAATTTATTTTGAATTGTTTTTACATTTTTTGATTAAAACAAATTGTAATTGATTGTTTGCCTCGGCAAACATGGAGCGAAAGCCATCCATTGTCAAGAAAAGATCACTTATAGTCAGTCATGCCTAGAAAAGCCTTATTACTCGGTTTAAATGCCTTTATAATCCCATTATTGAATTTATTTTGAATTGTTTTTACATTTTTTGGTTAAAACATATTGTAATTGACTGTTTGCCTCGGGAAATATGGAGCGAAAGCCATCCATTGTCAAGAAAAGATCATTTATAGTCACTCATGCCTAGAAAAGCCTTATTACTCGGTTTAAATGCCTTTATAATCCCATTATTGAATTTATTTTGAATTGTTTTTACATTTTTTGATTAAAACAGATTGTAATTGATTGTTTGCCTCGGGAAACATGGAGCGAAAGCCATCCATTGTCAAGAAAAGATCATTTATAGTCACTCATGCCTAGAAAAGCCTTATTACTCGGTTTAAATGCCTTTATAATCCCATTATTGAATTTATTTTGAATTGTTTTTACATTTTTTGGTTAAAACATATTGTAATTGACTGTTTGCCTCGGGAAATATGGAGCGAAAGCCATCCATTGTCAGGAAAAGATCATTTATAGTCACTCATGCCTAGAAAAGCCTTATTACTCGGTTTAAATGCCTTTATAATCCCATTATTGAATTTATTTTGAATTGTTTTTACATTTTTTGATTAAAACATATTGTAATTGACTGTTTGCCTCGGGAAATATGGAGCGAAAGCCATCCATTGTCAAGAAAAGATCATTTATAGTCACTCATGCCTAGAAAAGCCTTATTACTCGGTTTAAATGCCTTTATAATCCCATTATTGAATTTATTTTGAATTGTTTTTACATTTTTTGATTAAAACAGATTGTAATTGATTGTTTGCCTCGGGAAATATGGAGCGAAAGCCATCCATTGTCAAGAAAAGATCATTTATAGTCACTCATGCCTAGAAAAGCCTTATTACTTTGTTTAAATGCCTTTATAATCCCATTATTGAATTTATTTTGAATTGTTTTTACATTTTTTGATTAAAACAGATTGTAATTGATTGTTTGCCTCGGGAAACATGGAGCGAAAGCCATCCATTGTCAAGAAAAGATCATTTATAGTCACTCATGCCTAGAAAAGCCTTATTACTTAGTTTAAATGCCTTTATAATCCCATTATTGAATTTATTTTGAATTGTTTTTACATTTTTTGATTAAAACAGATTCTAATTGATTGTTTGCCTCAGGAAACGTGGAGTGAAAGCCATCCATTGTCAAGAAAAGATCATTTATAGTCACTCATGCCTAGAAAAGCCTTATTACTCGGTTTAAATGCCTTTATAATCCCATTATCAAATTTATTTTGAATTTTTTTTACATTTTTTGATTAAAACAGATTGTAATTGATTGTTTGGCTCGGGAAACTTGGAGCTAAAACCATCCATTGTCAAGAAAAGATCATTTATAGTCACTCATGCCTAGAAAAGCCTTATTAGTCGGTTTAAATGCTTTTATAATCCCATTATTGAATTTATTTTGAATTGTTTTTACATTTTCTGATTAAAACAGATTGTAATTGATTGTTTGCCTCGGG
The DNA here is from genome assembly GCF_053813885.1 of Theobroma cacao. Classification (NCBI taxonomy): domain Eukaryota; kingdom Viridiplantae; phylum Streptophyta; class Magnoliopsida; order Malvales; family Malvaceae; genus Theobroma; species Theobroma cacao. Next base: position 24,404,775 of record NC_142645.1, on the reverse strand, counting down.
AAACATGGAGCGAAAGCCATCCATTGTCAAGAAAAGATCATTTATAGTCACTCATGCCTAGAAAAGCCTTATTACTCGGTTTAAATGCCTTTATAATCCCATTATTGAATTTATTTTGAATTTTTTTTACATTTTTTGATTAAAACAGAATGTAATTGTTTGTTTGCCTTGGGAAACATGGAGCAAAACCCATCCATTGTCAAGAATAGATCATTTATAGTCACTTATGCCTAAAAAAGCCTTATTACTCGGTTTAAATGCCTTTATAATCCCATTACTGAATTTATTTTGAATTTTTTTTACATTTTTTGATTAAAACATATTGTAATTGATTGTTTGCCTCGGGAAATATGGAGCGAAAGCCATCCATTGTCAAGAAAAGATCATTTATAGTCACTCATGCCTAGAAAAGCCTTATTACTCGATTTAAATGCCTTTATAATCCCATTATTGAATTTATTTTGAATTGTTTTTACATTTTTTGATTAAAACATATTGTAATTGATTGTTTGCCTCGGGAAATATGGAGCGAAAGCCATCCATTGTCAAGAAAAGATCATTTATAGTCACTCATGCCTAGAAAAGCCTTATTACTCGGTTTAAATGCCTTTATAATCCCATTATTGAATTTATTTTGAATTGTTTTTACATTTTTTGATTAAAGCAGATTGTAATTGATTGTTTGCCTCGGGAAATATGGAGCGAAAGCCATCCATTGTCAAGAAAAGATCATTTATAGTCACTCATGCCTAGAAAAGCCTTATTACTTAGTTTAAATGCTTTCATAATCCCATTATTGAATTTATTTTGAATTGTTTTTACATTTTTTGATTAAAACAGATTGTAATTGATTGTTTGCCTCAGGAAACATGCAGCGAAAGCCATCCATTGTCAAGAAAAGATCATTTATATTCACTCATGCCTAGAAAAGCCTTATTACTTAGTTTAAATGCCTTTATAATCCCATTATTGAATTTATTTTGGATTGTTTTTTCATTTTTTGATTAAAACAGATTGTAATTAATTGTTTGCCTCGGGAAACATGGAGCGAAAGCCATCCATTGTCAAGAAAAGATCAATTATAGTCACTTATGCCTAGAAAAGCCTTATTACTCGGTTTAAATGCCTTTATAATCCCATTATTGAATTTATTTTGAATTGTTTTTACATTTTTTGATTAAAACAAATTGTAATTGATTGTTTGCCTCGGGAAACATGGAGCGAAAGCCATCCATTGTCAAGAAAAGATCATTTATAGTCACTCATGCCTAGAAAAGCCTTATTACTTAGTTTAAATGCCTTTATAATCCCATTATTGAATTTATTTTGAATTGTTTTTACATTTTTTGATTAAAACAGATTGTAATTGATTGTTTGCCTCGGGAAATATGGAGCGAAAGCCATCCATTGTCAAGAAAAGATCATTTATAGTCACTCATGCCTAGAAAAGCCTTATTACTCGGTTTAAATGCCTTTATAATCCCATTATTGAATTTATTTTGAATTGTTTTTACATTTTTTGATTAAAACAAATTGTAATTGATTGTTTGCTTCGCGAAACATGGAGCAAAACCCATCCATTGTCAAGAATAGATCATTTATAGTCACTTATGCCTAGAAAAGCCTTATTACTCGGTTTAAATGCTTTCATAATCCCATTATTGAATTTATTTTGAATTGTTTTTACATTTTTTGATTAAAACAGATTGTAATTGATTGTTTGCCTCAGGAAACATGCAGCGAAAGCCATCCATTGTCAAGAAAAGATCATTTATATTCACTCATGCCTAGAAAAGCCTTATTACTTAGTTTAAATGCCTTTATAATCCCATTATTGAATTTATTTTGGATTGTTTTTTCATTTTTTGATTAAAACAGATTGTAATTAATTGTTTGCCTCGGGAAACATGGAGCGAAAGCCATCCATTGTCAAGAAAAGATCATTTATAGTCACTCATGCCTAGAAAAGCCTTATTACTCGGTTCAAATTCCTTTATAATCCCATTATTGAATTTATTTTGAATTTTGTTTACTTTTTTTGATTAAAACATATTGTAATTGATTGTTTGCCTCGGTAAACATGGAGCAAAACCCATCCATTGTCAAGAATAGATCATTTATATTCACTTATGCCTAAAAAAGCCTTAGTACTCGGCTTCAATGCTTTTATAATCCCATTATTGAATTTATTTTGAATTGTTTTTACATTTTTGATTAAAACATATTGTAATTGATAGTTTGCCTCGGGAAATATGGAGCGAAAGCCATCCATTGTCAAGAAAAGATCATTTATAGTCACTTATGCCTAGAAAAGCCTTATTACTTAGTTTAAATGCCTTTATAATCCCATTATTGAATTTATTTTGAATTGTTTTTACATTTTTTGATTAAAACAGATTCTAATTGATTGTTTGCCTCGGGAAACGTGGAGTGAAAGCCATCCATTGTCAAGAAAAGATCATTTATAGTCACTCATGCCTAGAAAAGCCTTATTACTCGGTTTAAATGCCTTTATAATCCCATTATCAAATTTATTTTGAATTTTTTTTACATTTTTTGATTAAAACAGATTGTAATTGATTGTTTGGCTCGGGAAACTTGGAGCTAAAACCATCCATTGTCAAGAAAAGATCATTTATAGTCACTCATGCCTAGAAAAGCCTTATTGCTCGATTTAAATGCCTTTATAATCCCATTATTGAATTTATTTTGAATTGTTTTTTTATTTTTTGATTAAAACATATTTTAATTGATTGTTTGCCTCGGGAAACATGGAGCGAAAGCCATCCATTGTCAAGAAAAGATCATTTATAGTCACTCATGCCTAGAAAAGCCTTATTACTCGGTTTAAATGCCTTTATAATCCCATTATTGAATTTATTTTGAATTGTTTTTACATTTTTTGATTAAAACATATTGTAATTGATTGTTTCCCTCGGGAAACATGGAGCGAAAGCCATCCATTGTCAAAAAAAGATCATTTATAGTCACTCATGCCTAGAAAAGGCTTATTACTCTGTTTAAATGCCTTTATAATCCCATTATTGAATTTATTTTGAATTGTTTTTACATTTTTTGATTAAAACAGATTGTAATTGATTGTTTGGCTCGGGAAACTTGGAGCTAAAACCATCCATTGTCAAGAAAAGATCATTTATATTCACTCATGCCTAGAAAAGCCTTATTACTCGGTTCAAATTCCTTTATAATCCCATTATTGAATTTATTTTGAATTGTTTTTAGATTTTTTGATTAAAACAGATTGTAATTGATTGTTTGCCTCGGGAAACATGGAGCGAAAGCCATCCATTGTCAAGAAAAGATCATTTATAGTCACTCATGCCTAGAAAAGCCTTATTACTCGGTTCAAATTCCTTTATAATCCCATTATTGAATTTATTTTGAATTTTGTTTACTTTTTTTGATTAAAACATATTGTAATTGATTGTTTGCCTCGGTAAACATGGAGCAAAACCCATCCATTGTCAAGAATAGATCATTTATATTCACTTATGCCTAAAAAAGCCTTAGTACTCGGCTTCAATGCTTTTATAATCCCATTATTGAATTTATTTTGAATTGTTTTTACATTTTTGATTAAAACATATTGTAATTGATAGTTTGCCTCGGGAAATATGGAGCGAAAGCCATCCATTGTCAAGAAAAGATCATTTATAGTCACTTATGCCTAGAAAAGCCTTATTACTTAGTTTAAATGCCTTTATAATCCCATTATTGAATTTATTTTGAATTGTTTTTACATTTTTTGATTAAAACAGATTCTAATTGATTGTTTGCCTCGGGAAACGTGGAGTGAAAGCCATCCATTGTCAAGAAAAGATCATTTATAGTCACTCATGCCTAGAAAAGCCTTATTACTCGGTTTAAATGCCTTTATAATCCCATTATCAAATTTATTTTGAATTTTTTTTACATTTTTTGATTAAAACAGATTGTAATTGATTGTTTGGCTCGGGAAACTTGGAGCTAAAACCATCCATTGTCAAGAAAAGATCATTTATAGTCACTCATGCCTAGAAAAGCCTTATTAGTCGGTTTAAATGCTTTTATAATCCCATTATTGAATTTATTTTGAATTGTTTTTACATTTTCTGATTAAAACAGATTGTAATTGATTGTTTGCCTCGGGAAACATGGAGCGAAAGCCATCCATTGTCAAGAAAAGATCATTTATAGTCACTCATGCCTAGAAAAGCCTTATTACTCGGTTTAAATGCCTTTATAATCCCATTATTGAATTTATTTTGAATTTTTTTTACATTTTTTGATTAAAACAGATTGTAATTGTTTGTTTGCCTTGGGAAACATGGAGCAAAACCCATCCATTGTCAAGAATAGATCATTTATAGTCACTTATGCCTAAAAAAGCCTTATTACTCGGTTTAAATGCCTTTATAATCCCATTACTGAATTTATTTTGAATTTTTTTTACATTTTTTGATTAAAACATACTGTAATTGTTTTTTTGCCACGGGAAATCTGGAGCGAAAGCCATCCATTGTCAAGAAAAGATCATTTACAATCACTTATGCCTAGAAAAGCCTTATTACCCGGTTTAAATGCCTTTATAATCCCATTATTGAATTTATTTTGAATTGTTTTTACATTTTTTGATTAAAACAGATTGTAATTGATTGTTTGCCTCGGGAAACATGGCGCGAAAGCCATCCATTGTCAAGAAAAGATCATTTATAGTCACTCATGCCTAGAAAAGCCTTATTACTCGGTTTAAATGCCTTTATAATCCCATTATTGAATTTATTTTGAATTGTTTTTACATTTTTTGATTAAAACAAATTGTAATTGATTGTTTGCCTCGGGAAACATGGAGCAAAACCCATCCATTGTCAAGAAAAGATCATTTATAGTCACTCATGCCTAGAAAAGCCTTATTACTTAGTTTAAATGCCTTTATAATCCCATTATTGAATTTATTTTGAATTGTTTTTACATTTTTTGATTAAAACATATTGTAATTGATTGTTTGCCTCGGGAAATATGGAGCGAAAGCCATCCATTGTCAAGAAAAGATCATTTATAGTCACTCATGCCTAGAAAAGCCTTATTACTCGGTTTAAATGCCTTTATAATCCCATTATTGAATTTATTTTGAATTGTTTTTACGTTTTTTGATTAAAACAGATTGTAATTGATTGTTTGCCTCGGGAAATATGGAGCGAAAGCCATCCATTGTCAAGAAAAGATCATTTATAGTCACTCATGCCTAGAAAAGGCTTATTACTCGGTTTAAATGCCTTTATAATCCCATTATTGAATTTATTTTGAATTGTTTTTACATTTTTTGGTTAAAACATATTGTAATTGACTGTTTGCCTCGGGAAATATGGAGCGAAAGCCATCCATTGTCAAGAAAAGATCATTTATAGTCACTCATGCCTAGAAAAGCCTTATTACTTAGTTTAAATGCCTTTATAATCCCATTATTGAATTTATTTTGAATTGTTTTTACATTTTTTGATTAAAACAGATTGTAATTGATTGTTTGCCTCGGGAAACATGGAGCGAAAGCCATCCATTGTCAAGAAAAGATCATTTATAGTCACTCATGCCTAGAAAAGCCTTATTACTTAGTTTAAATGCCTTTATAATCCCATTATTGAATTTATTTTGAATTGTTTTTACATTTTTTGATTAAAACAGATTGTAATTGATTGTTTGCCTCGGGAAATATGGAGCGAAAGCCATCCATTGTCAAGAAAAGATCATTTATAGTCACTCATGCCTAGAAAAGCCTTATTACTCGATTTAAATGCCTTTATAATCCCATTATTGAATTTATTTGGAATTGTTTTTACATTTTTTGATTAAAACATATTGTAATTGATTGTTTGCCTCGGGAAATATGGAGCGAAAGCCATCCATTGTCAAGAAAAGATCATTTATAGTCACTCATGCCTAGAAAAGCCTCATTACTCGATTTAAATGCCCTTATAATCCCATTATTGAATTTATTTTGAATTGTTTTTACATTTTTTGATTAAAACAGATTGTAATTGATTGTTTGCCTCGGGAAACATGGAGCGAAAGCCATCCATTGTCAAGAAAAGATCATTTATAGTCACTCATGCCTAGAAAAGCCTTATTACTCGGTTTAAATGCCTTTATAATCCCATTATTGAATTTATTTTGAATTGTTTTTACATTTTTTGATTAAAACAAATTGTAATTGATTGTTTGCCTCGGGAAACATGGAGCAAAACCCATCCATTGTCAAGAATAGATCATTTATAGTCACTTATGCCTAGAAAAGCCTTATTACTCGGTTTAAATGCTTTCATAATCCCATTATTGAATTTATTTTGAATTGTTTTTACATTTTTTGATTAAAACAGATTGTAATTGATTGTTTGCCTCAGGAAACATGCAGCGAAAGCCATCCATTGTCAAGAAAAGATCATTTATATTCACTCATGCCTAGAAAAGCCTTATTACTTAGTTTAAATGCCTTTATAATCCCATTATTGAATTTATTTTGGATTGTTTTTTCATTTTTTGATTAAAACAGATTGTAATTAATTGTTTGCCTCGGGAAACATGGAGCGAAAGCCATCCATTGTCAAGAAAAGATCAATTATAGTCACTCATGCATAGAAAAGCCTTATTACTCGGTTCAAATTCCTTTATAATCCCATTATTGAATTTATTTTGAATTGTTTTTACATTTTTTGATTAAAACAGATTGTAATTGATTGTTTGCCTCTGGAAACATGGAGCGAAAGCCATCCATTGTCAAGAAAAGATCATTTATAGTCACTCATGCCTAGAAAAGCCTTATTACTCGGTTCAAATTCCTTTATAATTCCATTATTGAATTTATTTTGAATTTTGTTTACATTTTTTGATTAAAACATATTGTAATTGATTGTTTGCCTCGGTAAACATGGAGCAAAACCCATCCATTGTCAAGAATAGATCATTTATATTCACTTATGCCTAAAAAAGCCTTAGTACTCGGCTTAAATTGTTTTATAATCCCATTATTGAATTTATTTTGAATTGTTTTTACACTTTTGATTAAAACAGATTGTAATTGATAGTTTGCCACGGGAAATATGGAGCGAAAGCCATCCATTGTCAAGAAAAGATCATTTATAGTCACTTATGCCTAGAAAAGCCTTATTACTTAGTTTAAATGCCTTTATAATCCCATTATTGAATTTATTTTGAATTGTTTTTACATTTTCTGATTAAAACATATTGTAATTGATTGTTTGCCTCGGGAAACATGGAGCGAAAGCCATCCATTGTCAAGAAAAGATCATTTATAGTCACTCATGCCTAGAAATGCCTTATTACTCGGTTTAAATGCCTTCATAATCCCATTATTGAATTTATTTTGAATTTTTTTTACATTTTTTGATTAAAACAGATTGTAATTGTTTGTTTGCCTTGGGAAACATGGAGCAAAACCCATCCATTGTCAAGAATAGATCATTTATAGTCACTTATGCCTAAAAAAGCCTTATTACTCGGTTTAAATGCCTTTATAATCCCATTACTGAATTTATTTTGAATTTTTTTTACATTTTTTGATTAAAACATACTGTAATTGATTGTTTGCCTCGGGAAATATGGAGCGAAAGCCATCCATTGTCAAGAAAAGATCATTTATAGTCACTTATGCCTAGAAAAGCCTTATTACTCGGTTTAAATGCCTTTATAATCCCATTATTGAATTTATTTTGAATTGTTTTTACATTTTTTGATTAAAACAGATTGTAATTGATTGTTTGCCTCGGGAAACATGGAGCGAAAGCCATCCATTGTCAAGAAAAGCTCATTTATAGTTACTCATGCCTAGAAAAGCCTTATTACTCGATTTAAATGCCTTTATAATCCCATTATTGAATTTATTTTGAATTGTTTTTACATTTTTTGATTAAAACAAATTGTAATTGATTGTTTGCCTCGGCAAACATGGAGCGAAAGCCATCCATTGTCAAGAAAAGATCACTTATAGTCAGTCATGCCTAGAAAAGCCTTATTACTCGGTTTAAATGCCTTTATAATCCCATTATTGAATTTATTTTGAATTGTTTTTACATTTTTTGGTTAAAACATATTGTAATTGACTGTTTGCCTCGGGAAATATGGAGCGAAAGCCATCCATTGTCAAGAAAAGATCATTTATAGTCACTCATGCCTAGAAAAGCCTTATTACTCGGTTTAAATGCCTTTATAATCCCATTATTGAATTTATTTTGAATTGTTTTTACATTTTTTGATTAAAAAAGATTGTAATTGATTGTTTGCCTCGGGAAACATGCAGCGAAAGCCATCCATTGTCAAGAAAAGATCATTTATAGTCACTCATGCCTAGAAAAGCCTTATTACTCGGTTTAAATGCCTTTATAATCCCATTATTGAATTTATTTTGAATTGTTTTTACATTTTTTGGTTAAAACATATTGTAATTGACTGTTTGCCTCGGGAAATATGGAGCGAAAGCCATCCATTGTCAGGAAAAGATCATTTATAGTCACTCATGCCTAGAAAAGCCTTATTACTCGGTTTAAATGCCTTTATAATCCCATTATTGAATTTATTTTGAATTGTTTTTACATTTTTTGGTTAAAACATATTGTAATTGACTGTTTGCCTCGGGAAATATGGAGCGAAAGCCATCCATTGTCAAGAAAAGATCATTTATAGTCACTCATGCCTAGAAAAGCCTTATTACTCGGTTTAAATGCCTTTATAATCCCATTATTGAATTTATTTTGAATTGTTTTTACATTTTTTGATTAAAACAGATTGTAATTGATTGTTTGCCTCGGGAAATATGGAGCGAAAGCCATCCATTGTCAAGAAAAGATCATTTATAGTCACTCATGCCTAGAAAAGCCTTATTACTTTGTTTAAATGCCTTTATAATCCCATTATTGAATTTATTTTGAATTGTTTTTACATTTTTTGATTAAAACAGATTGTAATTGATTGTTTGCCTCGGGAAACATGGAGCGAAAGCCATCCATTGTCAAGAAAAGATCATTTATAGTCACTCATGCCTAGAAAAGCCTTATTACTTAGTTTAAATGCCTTTATAATCCCATTATTGAATTTATTTTGAATTGTTTTTACATTTTTTGATTAAAACAGATTCTAATTGATTGTTTGCCTCAGGAAACGTGGAGTGAAAGCCATCCATTGTCAAGAAAAGATCATTTATAGTCACTCATGCCTAGAAAAGCCTTATTACTCGGTTTAAATGCCTTTATAATCCCATTATCAAATTTATTTTGAATTTTTTTTACATTTTTTGATTAAAACAGATTGCAATTGATTGTTTGGCTCGGGAAACTTGGAGCTAAAACCATCCATTGTCAAGAAAAGATCATTTATAGTCACTCATGCCTAGAAAAGCCTTATTAGTCGGTTTAAATGCTTTTATAATCCCATTATTGAATTTATTTTGAATTGTTTTTACATTTTCTGATTAAAACAGATTGTAATTGATTGTTTGCCTCGGGAAACATGGAGCGAAAGCCATCCATTGTCAAGAAAAGATCATTTATAGTCACTCATGCCTAGAAAAGCCTTATTACTCGGTTTAAATGCCTTTATAATCCCATTATTGAATTTATTTTGAATTTTTTTTACATTTTTTGATTAAAACAGAATGTAATTGTTTGTTTGCCTTGGGAAACATGGAGCAAAACCCATCCATTGTCAAGAATAGATCATTTATAGTCACTTATGCCTAAAAAAGCCTTATTACTCGGTTTAAATGCCTTTATAATCCCATTACTGAATTTATTTTGAATTTTTTTTACATTTTTTGATTAAAACATATTGTAATTGATTGTTTGCCTCGGGAAATATGGAGCGAAAGCCATCCATTGTCAAGAAAAGATCATTTATAGTCACTCATGCCTAGAAAAGCCTTATTACTCGATTTAAATGCCTTTATAATCCCATTATTGAATTTATTTTGAATTGTTTTTACATTTTTTGATTAAAACATATTGTAATTGATTGTTTGCCTCGGGAAATATGGAGCGAAAGCCATCCATTGTCAAGAAAAGATCATTTATAGTCACTCATGCCTAGAAAAGCCTTATTACTCGGTTTAAATGCCTTTATAATCCCATTATTGAATTTATTTTGAATTGTTTTTACATTTTTTGATTAAAGCAGATTGTAATTGATTGTTTGCCTCGGGAAATATGGAGCGAAAGCCATCCATTGTCAAGAAAAGATCATTTATAGTCACTCATGCCTAGAAAAGCCTTATTACTTAGTTTAAATGCTTTCATAATCCCATTATTGAATTTATTTTGAATTGTTTTTACATTTTTTGATTAAAACAGATTGTAATTGATTGTTTGCCTCAGGAAACATGCAGCGAAAGCCATCCATTGTCAAGAAAAGATCATTTATATTCACTCATGCCTAGAAAAGCCTTATTACTTAGTTTAAATGCCTTTATAATCCCATTATTGAATTTATTTTGGATTGTTTTTTCATTTTTTGATTAAAACAGATTGTAATTAATTGTTTGCCTCGGGAAACATGGAGCGAAAGCCATCCATTGTCAAGAAAAGATCAATTATAGTCACTTATGCCTAGAAAAGCCTTATTACTCGGTTTAAATGCCTTTATAATCCCATTATTGAATTTATTTTGAATTGTTTTTACATTTTTTGATTAAAACAAATTGTAATTGATTGTTTGCCTCGGGAAACATGGAGCGAAAGCCATCCATTGTCAAGAAAAGATCATTTATAGTCACTCATGCCTAGAAAAGCCTTATTACTTAGTTTAAATGCCTTTATAATCCCATTATTGAATTTATTTTGAATTGTTTTTACATTTTTTGATTAAAACAGATTGTAATTGATTGTTTGCCTCGGGAAATATGGAGCGAAAGCCATCCATTGTCAAGAAAAGATCATTTATAGTCACTCATGCCTAGAAAAGCCTTATTACTCGGTTTAAATGCCTTTATAATCCCATTATTGAATTTATTTTGAATTGTTTTTACATTTTTTGATTAAAACAAATTGTAATTGATTGTTTGCTTCGCGAAACATGGAGCAAAACCCATCCATTGTCAAGAATAGATCATTTATAGTCACTTATGCCTAGAAAAGCCTTATTACTCGGTTTAAATGCTTTCATAATCCCATTATTGAATTTATTTTGAATTGTTTTTACATTTTTTGATTAAAACAGATTGTAATTGATTGTTTGCCTCAGGAAACATGCAGCGAAAGCCATCCATTGTCAAGAAAAGATCATTTATATTCACTCATGCCTAGAAAAGCCTTATTACTTAGTTTAAATGCCTTTATAATCCCATTATTGAATTTATTTTGGATTGTTTTTTCATTTTTTGATTAAAACAGATTGTAATTAATTGTTTGCCTCGGGAAACATGGAGCGAAAGCCATCCATTGTCAAGAAAAGATCAATTATAGTCACTCATGCCTAGAAAAGCCTTATTACTCGGTTCAAATTCCTTTATAATCCCATTATTGAATTTATTTTGAATTGTTTTTAGATTTTTTGATTAAAACAGATTGTAATTGATTGTTTGCCTCGGGAAACATGGAGCGAAAGCCATCCATTGTCAAGAAAAGATCATTTATAGTCACTCATGCCTAGAAAAGCCTTATTACTCGGTTCAAATTCCTTTATAATCCCATTATTGAATTTATTTTGAATTTTGTTTACTTTTTTTGATTAAAACATATTGTAATTGATTGTTTGCCTCGGTAAACATGGAGCAAAACCCATCCATTGTCAAGAATAGATCATTTATATTCACTTATGCCTAAAAAAGCCTTAGTACTCGGCTTCAATGCTTTTATAATCCCATTATTGAATTTATTTTGAATTGTTTTTACATTTTTGATTAAAACAGATTGTAATTGATAGTTTGCCTCGGGAAATATGGAGCGAAAGCCATCCATTGTCAAGAAAAGATCATTTATAGTCACTTATGCCTAGAAAAGCCTTATTACTTAGTTTAAATGCCTTTATAATCCCATTATTGAATTTATTTTGAATTGTTTTTACATTTTTTGATTAAAACAGATTCTAATTGATTGTTTGCCTCGGGAAACGTGGAGTGAAAGCCATCCATTGTCAAGAAAAGATCATTTATAGTCACTCATGCCTAGAAAAGCCTTATTACTCGGTTTAAATGCCTTTATAATCCCATTATCAAATTTATTTTGAATTTTTTTTACATTTTTTGATTAAAACAGATTGTAATTGATTGTTTGGCTCGGGAAACTTGGAGCTAAAACCATCCATTGTCAAGAAAAGATCATTTATAGTCACTCATGCCTAGAAAAGCCTTATTAGTCGGTTTAAATGCTTTTATAATCCCATTATTGAATTTATTTTGAATTGTTTTTACATTTTCTGATTAAAACAGATTGTAATTGATTGTTTGCCTCGGGAAACATGGAGCGAAAGCCATCCATTGTCAAGAAAAGATCATTTATAGTCACTCATGCCTAGAAAAGCCTTATTACTCGGTTTAAATGCCTTTATAATCCCATTATTGAATTTATTTTGAATTTTTTTTACATTTTTTGATTAAAACAGATTGTAATTGTTTGTTTGCCTTGGGAAACATGGAGCAAAACCCATCCATTGTCAAGAATAGATCATTTATAGTCACTTATGCCTAAAAAAGCCTTATTACTCGGTTTAAATGCCTTTATAATCCCATTACTGAATTTATTTTCAATTTTTTTTACATTTTTTGATTAAAACATACTGTAATTGTTTTTTTGCCACGGGAAATCTGGAGCGAAAGCCATCCATTGTCAAGAAAAGATCATTTACAATCACTTATGCCTAGAAAAGCCTTATTACCCGGTTTAAATGCCTTTATAATCCCATTATTGAATTTATTTTGAATTGTTTTTACATTTTTTGATTAAAACAAATTGTAATTGATTGTTTGCCTCGGGAAACATGGAGCAAAACCCATCCATTGTCAAGAAAAGATCATTTATAGTCACTCATGCCTAGAAAAGCCTTATTACTTAGTTTAAATGCCTTTATAATCCCATTATTGAATTTATTTTGAATTGTTTTTACATTTTTTGATTAAAACATATTGTAATTGATTGTTTGCCTCGGGAAATATGGAGCGAAAGCCATCCATTGTCAAGAAAAGATCATTTATAGTCACTCATGCCTAGAAAAGCCTTATTACTCGGTTTAAATGCCTTTATAATCCCATTATTGAATTTATTTTGAATTGTTTTTACGTTTTTTGATTAAAACAGATTGTAATTGATTGTTTGCCTCGGGAAATATGGAGCGAAAGCCATCCATTGTCAAGAAAAGATCATTTATAGTCACTCATGCCTAGAAAAGGCTTATTACTCGGTTTAAATGCCTTTATAATCCCATTATTGAATTTATTTTGAATTGTTTTTACATTTTTTGGTTAAAACATATTGTAATTGACTGTTTGCCTCGGGAAATATGGAGCGAAAGCCATCCATTGTCAAGAAAAGATCATTTATAGTCACTCATGCCTAGAAAAGCCTTATTACTTAGTTTAAATGCCTTTATAATTCCATTATTGAATTTATTTTGAATTGTTTTTACATTTTTTGATTAAAACAGATTGTAATTGATTGTTTGCCTCGGGAAACATGGAGCGAAAGCCATCCATTGTCAAGAAAAGATCATTTATAGTCACTCATGCCTAGAAAAGCCTTATTACTTAGTTTAAATGCCTTTATAATCCCATTATTGAATTTATTTTGAATTGTTTTTACATTTTTTGATTAAAACAAATTGTAATTGATTGTTTGCCTCGGGAAACATGGAGCAAAACCCATCCATTGTCAAGAAAAGATCATTTATAGTCACTCATGCCTAGAAAAGCCTTATTACTTAGTTTAAATGCCTTTATAATCCCATTATTGAATTTATTTTGAATTGTTTTTACATTTTTTGATTAAAACAAATTGTAATTGATTGTTTGCCTCGGGAAACATGGAGCAAAACCCATCCATTGTCAAGAAAAGATCATTTATAGTCACTCATTCCTAGAAAAGCCTTATTACTTAGTTTAAATGCCTTTATAATCCCATTATTGAATTTATTTTGAATTGTTTTTACATTTTTTGATTAAAACATATTGTAATTGATTGTTTGCCTCGGGAAATATGGAGCGAAAGCCATCCATTGTCAAGAAAAGATCATTTATAGTCACTCATGCCTAGAAAAGCCTTATTACTCGGTTTAAATGCCTTTATAATCCCATTATTGAATTTATTTTGAATTGTTTTTACGTTTTTTGATTAAAACAGATTGTAATTGATTGTTTGCCTCGGGAAATATGGAGCGAAAGCCATCCATTGTCAAGAAAAGATCATTTATAGTCACTCATGCCTAGAAAAGCCTTATTACTCGGTTTAAATGCCTTTATAATCCCATTATTGAATTTATTTTGAATTGTTTTTACATTTTTTGGTTAAAACATATTGTAATTGACTGTTTGCCTCGGGAAATATGGAGCGAAAGCCATCCATTGTCAAGAAAAGATCATTTATAGTCACTCATGCCTAGAAAAGCCTTATTACTTAGTTTAAATGCCTTTATAATCCCATTATTGAATTTATTTTGAATTGTTTTTACATTTTTTGATTAAAACAGATTGTAATTGATTGTTTGCCTCGGGAAACATGGAGCGAAAGCCATCCATTGTCAAGAAAAGATCATTTATAGTCACTCATGCCTAGAAAAGCCTTATTACTTAGTTTAAATGCCTTTATAATCCCATTATTGAATTTATTTTGAATTGTTTTTACATTTTTTGATTAAAACAGATTGTAATTGATTGTTTGACTCGGGAAATATGGAGCGAAAGCCATCCATTGTCAAGAAAAGATCATTTATAGTCACTCATGCCTAGAAAAGCCTTATTACTCGATTTAAATGCCTTTATAATCCCATTATTGAATTTATTTTGAATTGTTTTTACATTTTTTGATTAAAACATATTGTAATTGATTGTTTGCCTCGGGAAATATGGAGCGAAAGCCATCCATTGTCAAGAAAAGATCATTTATAGTCACTCATGCCTAGAAAAGCCTCATTACTCGATTTAAATGCCCTTATAATCCCATTATTGAATTTATTTTGAATTGTTTTTACATTTTTTGATTAAAACAGATTGTAATTGATTGTTTGCCTCGGGAAACATGGAGCGAAAGCCATCCATTGTCAAGAAAAGATCATTTATAGTCACTCATGCCTAGAAAAGCCTTATTACTCGGTTTAAATGCCTTTATAATCCCATTATTGAATTTATTTTGAATTGTTTTTACATTTTTTGGTTAAAACATATTGTAATTGACTGTTTGCCTCGGGAAATATGGAGCGAAAGCCATCCATTGTCAAGAAAAGATCATTTATAGTCACTCATGCCTAGAAAAGCCTTATTACTTAGTTTAAATGCCTTTATAATCCCATTATTGAATTTATTTTGAATTGTTTTTACATTTTTTGATTAAAACAGATTGTAATTGATTGTTTGCCTCGGGAAACATGGAGCGAAAGCCATCCATTGTCAAGAAAAGATCATTTATAGTCACTCATGCCTAGAAAAGCCTTATTACTTAGTTTAAATGCCTTTATAATCCCATTATTGAATTTATTTTGAATTGTTTTTACATTTTTTGATTAAAACAGATTGTAATTGATTGTTTGACTCGGGAAATATGGAGCGAAAGCCATCCATTGTCAAGAAAAGATCATTTATAGTCACTCATGCCTAGAAAAGCCTTATTACTCGATTTAAATGCCTTTATAATCCCATTATTGAATTTATTTTGAATTGTTTTTACATTTTTTGATTAAAACATATTGTAATTGATTGTTTGCCTCGGGAAATATGGAGCGAAAGCCATCCATTGTCAAGAAAAGATCATTTATAGTCACTCATGCCTAGAAAAGCCTCATTACTCGATTTAAATGCCCTTATAATCCCATTATTGAATTTATTTTGAATTGTTTTTACATTTTTTGATTAAAACAGATTGTAATTGATTGTTTGCCTCGGGAAACATGGAGCGAAAGCCATCCATTGTCAAGAAAAGATCATTTATAGTCACTCATGCCTAGAAAAGCCTTATTACTCGGTTTAAATGCCTTTATAATCCCATTATTGAATTTATTTTGAATTGTTTTTACATTTTTTGGTTAAAACATATTGTAATTGACTGTTTGCCTCGGGAAATATGGAGCGAAAGCCATCCATTGTCAAGAAAAGATCATTTATAGTCACTCATGCCTAGAAAAGCCTTATTACTCGGTTTAAATGCCTTTATAATCCCATTATCAAATTTATTTTGAATTTTTTTTACATTTTTTGATTAAAACAGATTGTAATTGATTGTTTGGCTCGGGAAACTTGGAGCTAAAACCATCCATTGTCAAGAAAAGATCATTTATAGTCACTCATGCCTAGAAAAGCCTTATTA
Organism: Theobroma cacao; assembly: GCF_053813885.1. Classification (NCBI taxonomy): domain Eukaryota; kingdom Viridiplantae; phylum Streptophyta; class Magnoliopsida; order Malvales; family Malvaceae; genus Theobroma; species Theobroma cacao. The sequence goes on along the minus strand of NC_142645.1, from coordinate 24,388,270 downwards.
GTCGGTTTAAATGCTTTTATAATCCCATTATTGAATTTATTTTGAATTGTTTTTACATTTTCTGATTAAAACAGATTGTAATTGATTGTTTGCCTCGGGAAACATGGAGCGAAAGCCATCCATTGTCAAGAAAAGATCATTTATAGTCACTCATGCCTAGAAAAGCCTTATTACTCGGTTTAAATGCCTTTATAATCCCATTATTGAATTTATTTTGAATTTTTTTTACATTTTTTGATTAAAACAGATTGTAATTGATTGTTTGCCTCGGGAAACATGGAGCGAAAGCCATCCATTGTCAAGAAAAGATCATTTATAGTCACTCATGCCTAGAAAAGCCTCATTACTCGATTTAAATGCCCTTATAATCCCATTATTGAATTTATTTTGAATTGTTTTTACATTTTTTGATTAAAACAGATTGTAATTGATTGTTTGCCTCGGGAAACATGGAGCGAAAGCCATCCATTGTCAAGAAAAGATCATTTATAGTCACTCATGCCTAGAAAAGCCTCATTACTCGATTTAAATGCCCTTATAATCCCATTATTGAATTTATTTTGAATTGTTTTTACATTTTTTGATTAAAACAGATTGTAATTGATTGTTTGCCTCGGGAAACATGGAGCGAAAGCCATCCATTGTCAAGAAAAGATCATTTATAGTCACTCATGCCTAGAAAAGCCTTATTACTCGGTTTAAATGCCTTTATAATCCCATTATTGAATTTATTTTGAATTGTTTTTACATTTTTTGATTAAAACAAATTGTAATTGATTGTTTGCCTCGGGAAACATGGAGCAAAACCCATCCATTGTCAAGAAAAGATCATTTATAGTCACTCATGCCTAGAAAAGCCTTATTACTCGGTTTAAATGCCTTTATAATCCCATTATTGAATTTATTTTGAATTGTTTTTACATTTTTTGATTAAAACAAATTGTAATTGATTGTTTGCCTCGGGGAACATGGAGCAAAACCCATCCATTGTCAAGAAAAGATCATTTATAGTCACTCATGCCTAGAAAAGCCTTATTACTTAGTTTAAATGCCTTTATAATCCCATTATTGAATTTATTTTGAATTGTTTTTACATTTTTTGATTAAAACATATTCTAATTGATTGTTTGCCTCGGGAAACGTGGAGTGAAAGCCATCCATTGTCAAGAAAAGATCATTTATAGTCACTCATGCCTAGAAAAGCCTTATTACTCGGTTTAAATGCCTTTATAATCCCATTATCAAATTTATTTTGAATTTTTTTTACATTTTTTGATTAAAACAGATTGTAATTGATTGTTTGGCTCGGGAAACTTGGAGCTAAAACCATCCATTGTCAAGAAAAGATCATTTATAGTCACTCATGCCTAGAAAAGCCTTATTAGTCGGTTTAAATGCTTTTATAATCCCATTATTGAATTTATTTTGAATTGTTTTTACATTTTCTGATTAAAACAGATTGTAATTGATTGTTTGCCTCGGGAAACATGGAGCGAAAGCCATCCATTGTCAAGAAAAGATCATTTATAGTCACTCATGCCTAGAAAAGCCTTATTACTCGGTTTAAATGCCTTTATAATCCCATTATTGAATTTATTTTGAATTTTTTTTACATTTTTTGATTAAAACAGATTGTAATTGTTTGTTTGCCTTGGGAAACATGGAGCAAAACCCATCCATTGTCAAGAATAGATCATTTATAGTCACTTATGCCTAAAAAAGCCTTATTACTCGGTTTAAATGCCTTTATAATCCCATTACTGAATTTATTTTCAATTTTTTTTACATTTTTTGATTAAAACATACAGTAATTGATTGTTTGCCTCGGGAAATATGGAGCGAAAGCCATCCATTGTCAAGAAAAGATCATTTACAGTCACTTATGCCTAGAAAAGCCTTATTACTCGGTTTAAATGCCTTTATAATCCCATTATTGAATTTATTTTGAATTGTTTTTACATTTTTTGATTAAAACAGATTGTAATTGATTGTTTGCCTCGGGAAACATGGAGCGAAAGCCATCCATTGTCAAGAAAAGATCATTTATAGTCACTCATGCCTAGAAAAGCCTTATTACTCGGTTTAAATGCCTTTATAATCCCATTATTGAATTTATTTTCAATTGTTTTTACATTTTTTGATTAAAACAAATTGTAATTGATTGTTTGCCTCGGGAAACATGGAGCAAAACCCATCCATTGTCAAGAAAAGATCATTTATAGTCACTCATGCCTAGAAAAGCCTTATTACTTAGTTTAAATGCCTTTATAATCCCATTATTGAATTTATTTTGAATTGTTTTTACATTTTTTGATTAAAACATATTGTAATTGATTGTTTGCCTCGGGAAATATGGAGCGAAAGCCATCCATTGTCAAGAAAAGATCATTTATAGTCACTCATGCCTAGAAAAGCCTTATTACTCGGTTTAAATGCCTTTATAATCCCATTATTGAATTTATTTTGAATTGTTTTTACATTTTTTGATTAAAACAGATTGTAATTGATTGTTTGCCTCGGGAAACATGGAGCGAAAGCCATCCATTGTCAAGAAAAGATCATTTATAGTCACTCATGCCTAGAAAAGCCTTATTACTCGGTTTAAATGCCTTTATAATCCCATTATTGAATTTATTTTGAATTGTTTTTACATTTTTTGGTTAAAACATATTGTAATTGACTGTTTGCCTCGGGAAATATGGAGCGAAAGCCATCCATTATCAAGAAAAGATCATTTATAGTCACTCATGCCTAGAAAAGCCTTATTACTCGGTTTAAATGCCTTTATAATCCCATTATTGAATTTATTTTGAATTGTTTTTACATTTTTTGATTAAAACAGATTGTAATTGATTGTTTGCCTCGGGAAATATGGAGCGAAAGCCATCCATTGTCAAGAAAAGATCATTTATAGTCACTCATGCCTAGAAAAGCCTTATTACTTAGTTTAAATGCCTTTATAATCCCATTATTGAATTTATTTTGAATTGTTTTTACATTTTTTGTTTAAAACAGATTGTAAATTATTGTTTGCCTCGGGAAACATGGAGCGAAAGCCATCCATTGTCAAGAAAAGATCATTTATAGTCACTCATGCCTAGAAAAGCCTTATTACTTAGTTTAAATTCCTTTATAATCCCATTATTGAATTTATTTTGAATTGTTTTTACATTTTTTGATTAAAACAGATTGTAATTGATTGTTTGCCTCGGGAAATATGGAGCGAAAGCCATCCATTGTCAAGAAAAGATCATTTATAGTCACTCATGCCTAGAAAAGCCTTATTACTCGATTTAAATGACTTTATAATCCCATTATTGAATTTATTTTGAATTGTTTTTACATTTTTTGATTAAAACAGATTGTAATTGATTGTTTGCCTCGGGAAATATGGAGCGAAAGCCATCCATTGTCAAGAAAAGATCATTTATAGTCACTCATGCCTAGAAAAGCCTTATTACTCGATTTAAATGCCTTTATAATCCCATTATTGAATTTATTTTGAATTGTTTTTACATTTTTTGATTAAAACAGATTGTAATTGATTGTTTGCCTCGGGAAACATGGAGCGAAAGCCATCCATTGTCAAGAAAAGATCATTTATAGTCACTCATGCCTAGAAAAGCCTTATTACTCGGTTTAAATGCCTTTATAATCCCATTATTGAATTTATTTTGAATTGTTTTTACATTTTTTGGTTAAAACATATTGTAATTGACTGTTTGCCTCGGGAAATATGGAGCGAAAGCCATCCATTGTCAAGAAAAGATCATTTATAGTCACTCATGCCTAGAAAAGCCTTATTACTCGGTTTAAATGCCTTTATAATCCCATTATTGAATTTATTTTGAATTGTTTTTACATTTTTTGATTAAAACAGATTGTAATTGATTGTTTGCCTCGGGAAACATGGAGCGAAAGCCATCCATTGTCAAGAAAAGATCATTTATAGTCGCTCATGCCTAGAAAAGCCTTATTACTCGGTTTAAATGCCTTTATAATCCCATTATTGAATTTATTTTGAATTGTTTTTACATTTTTTGATTAAAACAAATTGTAATTGATTGTTTGCCTCGGGAAACATGGAGCAAAACCCATCCATTGTCAAGAATAGATCATTTATAGTCACTTATGCCTAGAAAAGCCTTATTACTCGGTTTAAATGCTTTCATAATCCCATTATTGAATTTATTTTGAATTGTTTTTACATTTTTTGATTAAAACAGATTGTAATTGATTGTTTTCCTCAGGAAACATGCAGCGAAAGCCATCCATTGTCAAGAAAAGATCATTTATATTCACTCATGCCTAGAAAAGCCTTATTACTTAGTTTAAATGCCTTTATAATCCCATTATTGAATTTATTTTGGATTGTTTTTTCATTTTTTGATTAAAACAGACTGTAATTAATTGTTTGCCTCGGGAAACATGGAGCGAAAGCCATCCATTGTCAAGAAAAGATCAATTATAGTCACTCAAGCCTAGAAAAGCCTTATTACTCGGTTCAAATTCCTTTATAATCCCATTATTGAATTTATTTTGAATTGTTTTTAGATTTTTTGATTAAAACAGATTGTAATTGATTGTTTGCCTCGGGAAACATGGAGCGAAAGCCATCCATTGTCAAGAAAAGATCATTTATAGTCACTCATGCCTAGAAAAGCCTTATTACTCGGTTCAAATTCCTTTATAATCCCATTATTGAATTTATTTTGAATTTTGTTTACTTTTTTTGCTTAAAACATATTGTAATTGATTGTTTGCCTCGGTAAACATGGAGCAAAACCCATCCATTGTCAAGAATAGATCATTTATATTCACTTATGCCTAAAAAAGCCTTAGTACTCGGCTTAAATGCTTTTATAATCCCATTATTGAATTTATTTTGAATTGTTTTTACACTTTTGATTAAAACAGATTGTAATTGATTGTTTGCCTCGGGAAATATGGAGCGAAAGCCATCCATTGTCAAGAAAAGATCATTTATAGTCACTTATGCCTAGAAAAGCCTTATTACTTAGTTTAAATGCCTTTATAATCCCATTATTGAATTTATTTTGAATTGTTTTTACATTTTTTGATTAAAACAGATTCTAATTGATTGTTTGCCTCGGGAAACGTGGAGTGAAAGCCATCCATTGTCAAGAAAAGATCATTTATAGTCACTCATGCCTAGAAAAGCCTTATTACTCGGTTTAAATGCCTTTATAATCCCATTATCAAATTTATTTTGAATTTTTTTTACATTTTTTGATTAAAACAGATTGTAATTGATTGTTTGGCTCGGGAAACTTGGAGCTAAAACCATCCATTGTCAAGAAAAGATCATTTATAGTCACTCATGCCTAGAAAAGCCTTATTAGTCGGTTTAAATGCTTTTATAATCCCATTATTGAATTTATTTTGAATTGTTTTTACATTTTCTGATTAAAACAGATTGTAATTGATTGTTTGCCTCGGGAAACATGGAGCGAAAGCCATCCATTGTCAAGAAAAGATCATTTATAGTCACTCATGCCTAGAAAAGCCTTATTACTCGGTTTAAATGCCTTTATAATCCCATTACAGAATTTATTTTGAATTTTTTTTACATTTTTTGATTAAAACATACTGTAATTGATTGTTTGCCTCGGGAAATATGGAGCGAAAGCCATCCATTGTCAAGAAAAGATCATTTATAGTCACTTATGCCTAGAAAAGCCTTATTACTCGGTTTAAATGCCTTTATAATCCCATTATTGAATTTATTTTGAATTATTTTTACATTTTTTGATTAAAACAGATTGTAATTGATTGTTTGCCTCGGGAAACATGGAGCGAAAGCCATCCATTGTCAAGAAAAGATCATTTATAGTCACTCATGCCTAGAAAAGCCTTATTACTCGGTTTAAATGCCTTTATAATCCCATTATTGAATTTATTTTGAATTGTTTTTACATTTTTTCATTAAAACAAATTGTAATTGATTGTTTGCCTCGGGAAATATGGAGCGAAAGCCATCCATTGTCAAGAAAAGATCATTTGTAGTCACTCATGCCTAGAAAAGCCTTATTACTCGGTTTAAATGCCTTTATAATCCCATTATTGAATTTATTTTGAATTGTTTTTACATTTTTTCATTAAAACAGATTGTAATTGTTTGTTTGCCTCGGGAAACATGGAGCAAAACCCATCCATTGTCAAGAATAGATAATTTATAGTCACTTATGCCTAAAAAAGCCTTATTACTCGGTTTAAATGCCTTTATAATCCCATTACAGAATTTATTTTAAATTTTTTTTACATTTTTTGATTAAAACATACTGTAATTGATTGTTTGCCTCGGGAAATATGGAGCGAAAGCCATCCATTGTCAAGAAAAGATCATTTATAGTCACTTATGCCTAGAAAAGCCTTATTACTCGGTTTAAATGCCTTTATAATCCCATTATTGAATTTATTTTGAATTATTTTTACATTTTTTGATTAAAACAGATTGTAATTGATTGTTTGCCTCGGGAAACATGGAGCGAAAGCCATCCATTGTCAAGAAAAGATCATTTATAGTCACTCATGCCTAGAAAAGCCTTATTACTCGGTTTAAATGCCTTTATAATCCCATTATTGAATTTATTTTGAATTGTTTTTACATTTTTTCATTAAAACAAATTGTAATTGATTGTTTGCCTCGGGAAATATGGAGCGAAAGCCATCCATTGTCAAGAAAAGATCATTTGTAGTCACTCATGCCTAGAAAAGCCTTATTACTCGGTTTAAATGCCTTTATAATCCCATTATTGAATTTATTTTGAATTGTTTTTACATTTTTTGATTAAAACAGATTGTAATTGATTGTTTGCCTCGGGAACCACGGAGCGAAAGCCATCCATTGTCAAGAAAAGATCATTTATAGTCACTCATGCCTAGAAAAGCCTTATTACTCGGTTTAAATGCCTTTATAATCCCATTATTGAATTTATTTTGAATTGTTTTTACATTTTTTGATTAAAACAAATTGTAATTGATTGTTTGCCTCAAGAAACATGGAGCAAAACCCATCCATTGTCAAGAAAAGATCATTTATAGTCACTCATGCCTAGAAAAGCCTTATTACTCGGTTTAAATGCCTTTATAATCCCATTATTGAATTTATTTTGAATTGTTTTTACATTTTTTGATTAAAACAGATTGTAATTGATTGTTTGCCTCGGGAAACATGGAGCGAAGGCCATCCATTGTCAAGAAAAGATCATTTATAGTCACTCATGCCTAGAAAAGCCTTATTACTCGGTTTAAATGCCTTTATAATCCCATTATTGAATTTATTTTGAATTGTTTTAAAATTTTTTGATTAAAACATATTGTAATTGATTGTTTGCCTTGGGAAACATGGAGCAAAACCCATCCATTGTCAAGAATAGATCATTTATAGTCACTTATGCCTAGAAAAGCCTTATTACTCGGTTTAAATGCTTTTAGAATCCCATTATTGAATTTATTTTGAATTGTTTTTACATTTTTTGATTAAAACAGATTGTAATTGATTGTTTGCCTCGGGAAACATGGAGCGAAAGCCATCCATTGTCAAGAAAAGATCATTTATAGTCACTCATGCCTAGAAAAGCCTTATTACTTAGTTTAAATTCCTTTATAATCCCATTATTGAATTTATTTTGAATTGTTTTTACATTTTTTGATTAAAACAGATTGTAATTGATTGTTTGCCTCGGGAAATATGGAGCGAAAGCCATCCATTGTCAAGAAAAGATCATTTATAGTCACTCATGCCTAGAAAAGCCTTATTACTCGATTTAAATGCCTTTATAATCCCATTATTGAATTTATTTTGAATTGTTTTTACATTTTTTGATTAAAACAGATTGTAATTGATTGTTTGCCTTGGGAAACATGGAGCGAAAGCCATCCATTGTCAAGAAAAGATCATTTATAGTCACTCATGCCTAGAAAAGCCTTATTACTCGGTTTAAATGCCTTTATAATCCCATTATTGAATTTATTTTGAATTGTTTTTACATTTTTTGATTAAAACAGATTGTAATTGATTGTTTGCCTCGGGAAACATGGAGCGAAAGCCATCCATTGTCAAGAAAAGATCATTTATAGTCACTCATGCCTAGAAAAGCCTTATTACTCGGTTTAAATGCCTTTATAATCCCATTATTGAATTTATTTTCAATTGTTTTTACATTTTTTGATTAAAACAAATTGTAATTGATTGTTTGCCTCGGGAAACATGGAGCAAAACCCATCCATTGTCAAGAAAAGATCATTTATAGTCACTCATGCCTAGAAAAGCCTTATTACTTAGTTTAAATGCCTTTATAATCCCATTATTGAATTTATTTTGAATTGTTTTTACATTTTTTGATTAAAACATATTGTAATTGATTGTTTGCCTCGGGAAATATGGAGCGAAAGCCATCCATTGTCAAGAAAAGATCATTTATAGTCACTCATGCCTAGAAAAGCCTTATTACTCGGTTTAAATGCCTTTATAATCCCATTATTGAATTTATTTTGAATTGTTTTTACATTTTTTGATTAAAACAGATTGTAATTGATTGTTTGCCTCGGGAAACATGGAGCGAAAGCCATCCATTGTCAAGAAAAGATCATTTATAGTCACTCATGCCTAGAAAAGCCTTATTACTCGGTTTAAATGCCTTTATAATCCCATTATTGAATTTATTTTGAATTGTTTTTACATTTTTTGGTTAAAACATATTGTAATTGACTGTTTGCCTCGGGAAATATGGAGCGAAAGCCATCCATTGTCAAGAAAAGATCATTTATAGTCACTCATGCCTAGAAAAGCCTTATTACTCGGTTTAAATGCCTTTATAATCCCATTATTGAATTTATTTTGAATTGTTTTTACATTTTTTGATTAAAACAGATTGTAATTGATTGTTTGCCTCGGGAAATATGGAGCGAAAGCCATCCATTGTCAAGAAAAGATCATTTATAGTCACTCATGCCTAGAAAAGCCTTATTACTTAGTTTAAATGCCTTTATAATCCCATTATTGAATTTATTTTGAATTGTTTTTACATTTTTTGATTAAAACAGATTGTAAATTATTGTTTGCCTCGGGAAACATGGAGCGAAAGCCATCCATTGTCAAGAAAAGATCATTTATAGTCACTCATGCCTAGAAAAGCCTTATTACTTAGTTTAAATTCCTTTATAATCCCATTATTGAATTTATTTTGAATTGTTTTTACATTTTTTGATTAAAACAGATTGTAATTGATTGTTTGCCTCGGGAAATATGGAGCGAAAGCCATCCATTGTCAAGAAAAGATCATTTATAGTCACTCATGCCTAGAAAAGCCTTATTACTCGATTTAAATGACTTTATAATCCCATTATTGAATTTATTTTGAATTGTTTTTACATTTTTTGATTAAAACAGATTGTAATTGATTGTTTGCCTCGGGAAATATGGAGCGAAAGCCATCCATTGTCAAGAAAAGATCATTTATAGTCACTCATGCCTAGAAAAGCCTTATTACTCGATTTAAATGCCTTTATAATCCCATTATTGAATTTATTTTGAATTGTTTTTACATTTTTTGATTAAAACAGATTGTAATTGATTGTTTGCCTCGGGAAACATGGAGCGAAAGCCATCCATTGTCAAGAAAAGATCATTTATAGTCACTCATGCCTAGAAAAGCCTTATTACTCGGTTTAAATGCCTTTATAATCCCATTATTGAATTTATTTTGAATTGTTTTTACATTTTTTGGTTAAAACATATTGTAATTGACTGTTTGCCTCGGGAAATATGGAGCGAAAGCCATCCATTGTCAAGAAAAGATCATTTATAGTCACTCATGCCTAGAAAAGCCTTATTACTCGGTTTAAATGCCTTTATAATCCCATTATTGAATTTATTTTGAATTGTTTTTACATTTTTTGATTAAAACAGATTGTAATTGATTGTTTGCCTCGGGAAACATGGAGCGAAAGCCATCCATTGTCAAGAAAAGATCATTTATAGTCGCTCATGCCTATAAAAGCCTTATTACTCGGTTTAAATGCCTTTATAATCCCATTATTGAATTTATTTTGAATTGTTTTTACATTTTTTGATTAAAACAAATTGTAATTGATTGTTTGCCTCGGGAAACATGGAGCAAAACCCATCCATTGTCAAGAATAGATCATTTATAGTCACTTATGCCTAGAAAAGCCTTATTACTCGGTTTAAATGCTTTCATAATCCCATTATTGAATTTATTTTGAATTGTTTTTACATTTTTTGATTAAAACAGATTGTAATTGATTGTTTTCCTCAGGAAACATGCAGCGAAAGCCATCCATTGTCAAGAAAAGATCATTTATATTCACTCATGCCTAGAAAAGCCTTATTACTTAGTTTAAATGCCTTTATAATCCCATTATTGAATTTATTTTGGATTGTTTTTTCATTTTTTGATTAAAACAGACTGTAATTAATTGTTTGCCTCGGGAAACATGGAGCGAAAGCCATCCATTGTCAAGAAAAGATCAATTATAGTCACTCAAGCCTAGAAAAGCCTTATTACTCGGTTCAAATTCCTTTATAATCCCATTATTGAATTTATTTTGAATTGTTTTTAGATTTTTTGATTAAAACAGATTGTAATTGATTGTTTGCCTCGGGAAACATGGAGCGAAAGCCATCCATTGTCAAGAAAAGATCATTTATAGTCACTCATGCCTAGAAAAGCCTTATTACTCGGTTCAAATTCCTTTATAATCCCATTATTGAATTTATTTTGAATTTTGTTTACTTTTTTTGCTTAAAACATATTGTAATTGATTGTTTGCCTCGGTAAACATGGAGCAAAACCCATCCATTGTCAAGAATAGATCATTTATATTCACTTATGCCTAAAAAAGCCTTAGTACTCGGCTTAAATGCTTTTATAATCCCATTATTGAATTTATTTTGAATTGTTTTTACACTTTTGATTAAAACAGATTGTAATTGATTGTTTGCCTCGGGAAATATGGAGCGAAAGCCATCCATTGTCAAGAAAAGATCATTTATAGTCACTTATGCCTAGAAAAGCCTTATTACTTAGTTTAAATGCCTTTATAATCCCATTATTGAATTTATTTTGAATTGTTTTTACATTTTTTGATTAAAACAGATTCTAATTGATTGTTTGCCTCGGGAAACGTGGAGTGAAAGCCATCCATTGTCAAGAAAAGATCATTTATAGTCACTCATGCCTAGAAAAGCCTTATTACTCGGTTTAAATGCCTTTATAATCCCATTATCAAATTTATTTTGAATTTTTTTTACATTTTTTGATTAAAACAGATTGTAATTGATTGTTTGGCTCGGGAAACTTGGAGCTAAAACCATCCATTGTCAAGAAAAGATCATTTATAGTCACTCATGCCTAGAAAAGCCTTATTAGTCGGTTTAAATGCTTTTATAATCCCATTATTGAATTTATTTTGAATTGTTTTTACATTTTCTGATTAAAACAGATTGTAATTGATTGTTTGCCTCGGGAAACATGGAGCGAAAGCCATCCATTGTCAAGAAAAGATCATTTATAGTCACTCATGCCTAGAAAAGCCTTATTACTCGGTTTAAATGCCTTTATAATCCCATTACAGAATTTATTTTGAATTTTTTTTACATTTTTTGATTAAAACATACTGTAATTGATTGTTTGCCTCGGGAAATATGGAGCGAAAGCCATCCATTGTCAAGAAAAGATCATTTATAGTCACTTATGCCTAGAAAAGCCTTATTACTCGGTTTAAATGCCTTTATAATCCCATTATTGAATTTATTTTGAATTATTTTTACATTTTTTGATTAAAACAGATTGTAATTGATTGTTTGCCTCGGGAAACATGGAGCGAAAGCCATCCATTGTCAAGAAAAGATCATTTATAGTCACTCATGCCTAGAAAAGCCTTATTACTCGGTTTAAATGCCTTTATAATCCCATTATTGAATTTATTTTGAATTGTTTTTACATTTTTTCATTAAAACAAATTGTAATTGATTGTTTGCCTCGGGAAATATGGAGCGAAAGCCATCCATTGTCAAGAAAAGATCATTTGTAGTCACTCATGCCTAGAAAAGCCTTATTACTCGGTTTAAATGCCTTTATAATCCCATTATTGAATTTATTTTGAATTGTTTTTACATTTTTTCATTAAAACAGATTGTAATTGTTTGTTTGCCTCGGGAAACATGGAGCAAAACCCATCCATTGTCAAGAATAGATAATTTATAGTCACTTATGCCTAAAAAAGCCTTATTACTCGGTTTAAATGCCTTTATAATCCCATTACAGAATTTATTTTAAATTTTTTTTACATTTTTTGATTAAAACATACTGTAATTGATTGTTTGCCTCGGGAAATATGGAGCGAAAGCCATCCATTGTCAAGAAAAGATCATTTATAGTCACTTATGCCTAGAAAAGCCTTATTACTCGGTTTAAATGCCTTTATAATCCCATTATTGAATTTATTTTGAATTATTTTTACATTTTTTGATTAAAACAGATTGTAATTGATTGTTTGCCTCGGGAAACATGGAGCGAAAGCCATCCATTGTCAAGAAAAGATCATTTATAGTCACTCATGCCTAGAAAAGCCTTATTACTCGGTTTAAATGCCTTTATAATCCCATTATTGAATTTATTTTGAATTGTTTTTACATTTTTTCATTAAAACAAATTGTAATTGATTGTTTGCCTCGGGAAATATGGAGCGAAAGCCATCCATTGTCAAGAAAAGATCATTTGTAGTCACTCATGCCTAGAAAAGCCTTATTACTCGGTTTAAATGCCTTTATAATCCCATTATTGAATTTATTTTGAATTGTTTTTACATTTTTTGATTAAAACAGATTGTAATTGATTGTTTGCCTCGGGAACCACGGAGCGAAAGCCATCCATTGTCAAGAAAAGATCATTTATAGTCACTCATGCCTAGAAAAGCCTTATTACTCGGTTTAAATGCCTTTATAATCCCATTATTGAATTTATTTTGAATTGTTTTTACATTTTTTGATTAAAACAAATTGTAATTGATTGTTTGCCTCAAGAAACATGGAGCAAAACCCATCCATTGTCAAGAAAAGATCATTTATAGTCACTCATGCCTAGAAAAGCCTTATTACTCGGTTTAAATGCCTTTATAATCCCATTATTGAATTTATTTTGAATTGTTTTTACATTTTTTGATTAAAACAGATTGTAATTGATTGTTTGCCTCGGGAAACAAGGAGCGAAGGCCATCCATTGTCAAGAAAAGATCATTTATAGTCACTCATGCCTAGAAAAGCCTTATTACTCGGTTTAAATGCCTTTATAATCCCATTATTGAATTTATTTTGAATTGTTTTAAAATTTTTTGATTAAAACATATTGTAATTGATTGTTTGCCTTGGGAAACATGGAGCAAAACCCATCCATTGTCAAGAATAGATCATTTATAGTCACTTATGCCTAGAAAAGCCTTATTACTCGGTTTAAATGCTTTTAGAATCCCATTATTGAATTTATTTTGAATTGTTTTTACATTTTTTGATTAAAACAGATTGTAATTGATTGTTTGCCTCGGGAAACATGGAGCGAAAGCCATCCATTGTCAAGAAAAGATCATTTATAGTCACTCATGCCTAGAAAAGCCTTATTACTTAGTTTAAATTCCTTTATAATCCCATTATTGAATTTATTTTGAATTGTTTTTACATTTTTTGATTAAAACAGATTGTAATTGATTGTTTGCCTCGGGAAATATGGAGCGAAAGCCATCCATTGTCAAGAAAAGATCATTTATAGTCACTCATGCCTAGAAAAGCCTTATTACTCGATTTAAATGCCTTTATAATCCCATTATTGAATTTATTTTGAATTGTTTTTACATTTTTTGATTAAAACAGATTGTAATTGATTGTTTGCCTTGGGAAACATGGAGCGAAAGCCATCCATTGTCAAGAAAAGATCATTTATAGTCACTCATGCCTAGAAAAGCCTTATTACTCGGTTTAAATGCCTTTATAATCCCATTATTGAATTTATTTTGAATTGTTTTTACATTTTTTGATTAAAACAGATTGTAATTGATTGTTTGCCTCGGGAAACATGGAGCGAAAGCCATCCATTGTCAAGAAAAGATCATTTATAGTCACTCATGCCTAGAAAAGCCTTATTACTCGGTTTAAATGCCTTTATAATCCCATTATTGAATTTATTTTCAATTGTTTTTACATTTTTTGATTAAAACAAATTGTAATTGATTGTTTGCCTCGGGAAACATGGAGCAAAACCCATCCATTGTCAAGAAAAGATCATTTATAGTCACTCATGCCTAGAAAAGCCTTATTACTTAGTTTAAATGCCTTTATAATCCCATTATTGAATTTATTTTGAATTGTTTTTACATTTTTTGATTAAAACATATTGTAATTGATTGTTTGCCTCGGGAAATATGGAGCGAAAGCCATCCATTGTCAAGAAAAGATCATTTATAGTCACTCATGCCTAGAAAAGCCTTATTACTCGGTTTAAATGCCTTTATAATCCCATTATTGAATTTATTTTGAATTGTTTTTACATTTTTTGATTAAAACAGATTGTAATTGATTGTTTGCCTCGGGAAACATGGAGCGAAAGCCATCCATTGTCAAGAAAAGATCATTTATAGTCACTCATGCCTAGAAAAGCCTTATTACTCGGTTTAAATGCCTTTATAATCCCATTATTGAATTTATTTTGAATTGTTTTTACATTTTTTGGTTAAAACATATTGTAATTGACTGTTTGCCTCGGGAAATATGGAGCGAAAGCCATCCATTGTCAAGAAAAGATCATTTATAGTCACTCATGCCTAGAAAAGCCTTATTACTCGGTTTAAATGCCTTTATAATCCCATTATTGAATTTATTTTGAATTGTTTTTACATTTTTTGATTAAAACAGATTGTAATTGATTGTTTGCCTCGGGAAATATGGAGCGAAAGCCATCCATTGTCAAGAAAAGATCATTTATAGTCACTCATGCCTAGAAAAGCCTTATTACTTAGTTTAAATGCCTTTATAATCCCATTATTGAATTTATTTTGAATTGTTTTTACATTTTTTGATTAAAACAGATTGTAATTGATTGTTTGCCTCGGGAAACATGGAGCGAAAGCCATCCATTGTCAAGAAAAGATCATTTATAGTCACTCATGCCTAGAAAAGCCTTATTACTTAGTTTAAATTCCTTTATAATCCCATTATTGAATTTATTTTGAATTGTTTTTACATTTTTTGATTAAAACAGATTGTAATTGATTGTTTGCCTCGGGAAATATGGAGCGAAAGCCATCCATTGTCAAGAAAAGATCATTTATAGTCACTCATGCCTAGAAAAGCCTTATTACTCGGTTTAAATGCCTTTATAATCCCATTATTGAATTTATTTTGAATTGTTTTTACATTTTTTGATTAAAACAGATTGTAATTGATTGTTTGCCTCGGGAAATATGGAGCGAAAGCCATCCATTGTCAACAAAAGATCATTTATAGTCACACATGCCTAGAAAAGCCTTATTACTCGATTTAAATGCCTTTATAATCCCATTATTGAATTTATTTTGAATTGTTTTTACATTTTTTGATTAAAACAGATTGTAATTGATTGTTTGCCTCGGGAAACATGGAGCGAAAGCCATCCATTGTCAAGAAAAGATCATTTATAGTCACTCATGCCTAGAAAAGCCTTATTACTCGGTTTAAATGCCTTTATAATCCCATTATTGAATTTATTTTGAATTGTTTTTACATTTTTTGATTAAAACAAATTGTAATTGATTGTTTGCCTCGGGAAACATGGAGCAAAACCCATCCATTGTCAAGAATAGATCATTTATAGTCACTTATGCCTAGAAAAGCCTTATTACTCGGTTTAAATGCTTTCATAATCCCATTATTGAATTTATTTTGAATTGTTTTTACATTTTTTGATTAAAACAGATTGTAATTGATTGTTTTCCTCAGGAAACATGCAGCGAAAGCCATCCATTGTCAAGAAAAGATCATTTATATTCACTCATGCCTAGAAAAGCCTTATTACTTAGTTTAAATGCCTTTATAATCCCATTATTGAATTTATTTTGGATTGATTTTTCATTTTTTGATTAAAACAGACTGTAATTAATTGTTTGCCTCGGGAAACATGGAGCGAAAGCCATCCATTGTCAAGAAAAGATCAATTATAGTCACTCATGCCTAGAAAAGCCTTATTACTCGGTTCAAATTCCTTTATAATCCCATTATTGAATTTATTTTGAATTGTTTTTAGATTTTTTGATTAAAACAGATTGTAATTGATTGTTTGCCTCGGGAAACATGGAGCGAAAGCCATCCATTGTCAAGAAAAGATCATTTATAGTCACTCATGCCTAGAAAAGCCTTATTACTCGGTTCAAATTCCTTTATAATCCCATTATTGAATTTATTTTGAATTTTGTTTACTTTTTTTGATTAAAACATATTGTAATTGATTGTTTTCCTCGGTAAACATGGAGCAAAACCCATCCATTGTCAAGAATAGATCATTTATAGTCACTCATGCCTAGAAAAGCCTTATTAGTCGGTTTAAATGCTTTTATAATCCCATTATTGAATTTATTTTGAATTGTTTTTACATTTTCTGATTAAAACAGATTGTAATTGATTGTTTGCCTCGGGAAACATGGAGCGAAAGCCATCCATTGTCAAGAAAAGATCATTTATAGTCACTCATGCCTAGAAAAGCCTTATTACTCGGTTTAAATGCCTTTATAATCCCATTACAGAATTTATTTTGAATTTTTTTTACATTTTTTGATTAAAACATACTGTAATTGATTGTTTGCCTCGGGAAATATGGAGCGAAAGCCATCCATTGTCAAGAAAAGATCATTTATAGTCACTTATGCCTAGAAAAGCCTTATTACTCGGTTTAAATGCCTTTATAATCCCATTATTGAATTTATTTTGAATTATTTTTACATTTTTTGATTAAAACAGATTGTAATTGATTGTTTGCCTCGGGAAACATGGAGCGAAAGCCATCCATTGTCAAGAAAAGATCATTTATAGTCACTCATGCCTAGAAAAGCCTTATTACTCGGTTTAAATGCCTTTATAATCCCATTATTGAATTTATTTTGAATTGTTTTTACATTTTTTCATTAAAACAAATTGTAATTGATTGTTTGCCTCGGGAAATATGGAGCGAAAGCCATCCATTGTCAAGAAAAGATCATTTGTAGTCACTCATGCCTAGAAAAGCCTTATTACTCGGTTTAAATGCCTTTATAATCCCATTATTGAATTTATTTTGAATTGTTTTTACATTTTTTCATTAAAACAGATTGTAATTGTTTGTTTGCCTCGGGAAACATGGAGCAAAACCCATCCATTGTCAAGAATAGATAATTTATAGTCACTTATGCCTAAAAAAGCCTTATTACTCGGTTTAAATGCCTTTATAATCCCATTACAGAATTTATTTTAAATTTTTTTTACATTTTTTGATTAAAACATACTGTAATTGATTGTTTGCCTCGGGAAATATGGAGCGAAAGCCATCCATTGTCAAGAAAAGATCATTTATAGTCACTTATGCCTAGAAAAGCCTTATTACTCGGTTTAAATGCCTTTATAATCCCATTATTGAATTTATTTTGAATTATTTTTACATTTTTTGATTAAAACAGATTGTAATTGATTGTTTGCCTCGGGAAACATGGAGCGAAAGCCATCCATTGTCAAGAAAAGATCATTTATAGTCACTCATGCCTAGAAAAGCCTTATTACTCGGTTTAAATGCCTTTATAATCCCATTATTGAATTTATTTTGAATTGTTTTTACATTTTTTCATTAAAACAAATTGTAATTGATTGTTTGCCTCGGGAAATATGGAGCGAAAGCCATCCATTGTCAAGAAAAGATCATTTGTAGTCACTCATGCCTAGAAAAGCCTTATTACTCGGTTTAAATGCCTTTATAATCCCATTATTGAATTTATTTTGAATTGTTTTTACATTTTTTGATTAAAACAGATTGTAATTGATTGTTTGCCTCGGGAACCACGAAGCGAAAGCCATCCATTGTCAAGAAAAGATCATTTATAGTCACTCATGCCTAGAAAAGCCTTATTACTCGGTTTAAATGCCTTTATAATCCCATTATTGAATTTATTTTGAATTGTTTTTACATTTTTTGATTAAAACAAATTGTAATTGATTGTTTGCCTCAAGAAACATGGAGCAAAACCCATCCATTGTCAAGAAAAGATCATTTATAGTCACTCATGCCTAGAAAAGCCTTATTACTCGGTTTAAATGCCTTTATAATCCCATTATTGAATTTATTTTGAATTGTTTTTACATTTTTTGATTAAAACAGATTGTAATTGATTGTTTGCCTCGGGAAACATGGAGCGAAGGCCATCCATTGTCAAGAAAAGATCATTTATAGTCACTCATGCCTAGAAAAGCCTTATTACTCGGTTTAAATGCCTTTATAATCCCATTATTGAATTTATTTTGAATTGTTTTTACATTTTTTGATTAAAACAGATTGTAATTGATTGTTTGCCTCGGGAAATATGGAGCGAAAGCCATCCATTGTCAAGAAAAGATCATTTATAGTCACTCATGCCTAGAAAAGCCTTATTACTCGATTTAAATGCCTTTATAATCCCATTATTGAATTTATTTTGAATTGTTTTTACATTTTTTGATTAAAACAGATTGTAATTGATTGTTTGCCTCGGGAAACATGGAGCGAAAGCCATCCATTGTCAAGAAAAGATCATTTATAGTCACTCATGCCTAGAAAAGCCTTATTACTCGGTTTAAATGCCTTTATAATCCCATTATTGAATTTATTGTGAATTGTTTTTACATTTTTTGATTAAAACAAATTGTAATTGATTGTTTGCCTCGGGAAACATGGAGCAAAACCCATCCATTGTCAAGAATAGATCATTTATAGTCACTTATGCCTAGAAAAGCCTTATTACTCGGTTTAAATGCTTTCATAATCCCATTATTGAATTTATTTTGAATTGTTTTTACATTTTTTGATTAAAACAGATTGTAATTGATTGTTTTCCTCAGGAAACATGCAGCGAAAGCCATCCATTGTCAAGAAAAGATCATTTATATTCACTCATGCCTAGAAAAGCCTTATTACTTAGTTTAAATGCATTTATAATCCCATTATTGAATTTATTTTGGATTGTTTTTTCATTTTTTGATTAAAACAGACTGTAATTAATTGTTTGCCTCAGGAAACATGGAGCGAAAGCCATCCATTGTCAAGAAAAGATCAATTATAGTCACTCATGCCTAGAAAAGCCTTATTACTCGGTTCAAATTCCTTTATAATCCCATTAATGAATTTATTTTGAATTGTTTTTAGATTTTTTGATTAAAACAGATTGTAATTGATTGTTTGCCTCGGGAAACATGGAGCGAAAGCCATCCATTGTCAAGAAAAGATCATTTATAGTCACTCATGCCTAGAAAAGCCTTATTACTCGGTTCAAATTCCTTTATAATCCCATTATTAAATTTATTTTGAATTTTGTTTACTTTTTTTGATTAAAACATATTGTAATTGACTGTTTGCCTCGGTAAACATGGAGCAAAACCCATCCATTGTCAAGAATAGATCATTTATATTCACTTATGCCTAAAAAAGCCTTAGTACTCGGCTTAAATGCTTTTATAATCCCATTATTGAATTTATTTTGAATTGTTTTTACACTTTTGATTAAAACAGATTGTAATTGATTGTTTGCCTCGGGAAATATGGAGCGAAAGCCATCCATTGTCAAGAAAAGATCATTTATAGTCACTTATGCCTAGAAAAGCCTTATTACTTAGTTTAAATGCCTTTATAATCCCATTATTGAATTTATTTTGAATTGTTTTTACATTTTTTGATTAAAACAGATTGTAATTGATTGTTTGCCTCGGGAAACATGGAGCGAAGGCCATCCATTGTCAAGAAAAGATCATTTATAGTCACTCATGCCTAGAAAAGCCTTATTACTCGGTTTAAATGCCTTTATAATCCCATTATTGAATTTATTTTGAATTGTTTTTACATTTTTTGATTAAAACAGATTGTAATTGATTGTTTGCCTCGGGAAATATGGAGCGAAAGCCATCCATTGTCAAGAAAAGATCATTTATAGTCACTCATGCCTAGAAAAGCCTTATTACTCGATTTAAATGCCTTTATAATCCCATTATTGAATTTATTTTGAATTGTTTTTACATTTTTTGATTAAAACAGATTGTAATTGATTGTTTGCCTCGGGAAACATGGAGCGAAAGCCATCCATTGTCAAGAAAAGATCATTTATAGTCACTCATGCCTAGAAAAGCCTTATTACTCGGTTTAAATGCCTTTATAATCCCATTATTGAATTTATTTTGAATTGTTTTTACATTTTTTGATTAAAACAAATTGTAATTGATTGTTTGCCTCGGGAAACATGGAGCAAAACCCATCCATTGTCAAGAATAGATCATTTATAGTCACTTATGCCTAGAAAAGCCTTATTACTCGGTTTAAATGCTTTCATAATCCCATTATTGAATTTATTTTGAATTGTTTTTACATTTTTTGATTAAAACAGATTGTAATTGATTGTTTTCCTCAGGAAACATGCAGCGAAAGCCATCCATTGTCAAGAAAAGATCATTTATATTCACTCATGCCTAGAAAAGCCTTATTACTTAGTTTAAATGCATTTATAATCCCATTATTGAATTTATTTCGGATTGTTTTTTCATTTTTTGATTAAAACAGACTGTAATTAATTGTTTGCCTCGGGAAACATGGAGCGAAAGCCATCCATTGTCAAGAAAAGATCAATTATAGTCACTCATGCCTAGAAAAGCCTTATTACTCGGTTCAAATTCCTTTATAATCCCATTAATGAATTTATTTTGAATTATTTTTAGATTTTTTGATTAAAACAGATTGTAATTGATTGTTTGCCTCGGGAAACATGGAGCGAAAGCCATCCATTGTCAAGAAAAGATCATTTATAGTCACTCATGCCTAGAAAAGCCTTATTACTCGGTTCAAATTCCTTTATAATCCCATTATTAAATTTATTTTGAATTTTGTTTACTTTTTTTGATTAAAACATATTGTAATTGACTGTTTGCCTCGGTAAACATGGAGCAAAACCCATCCATTGTCAAGAATAGATCATTTATATTCACTTATGCCTAAAAAAGCCTTAGTACTCGGCTTAAATGCTTTTATAATCCCATTATTGAATTTATTTTGAATTGTTTTTACACTTTTGATTAAAACAGATTGTAATTGATTGTTTGCCTCGAGAAATATGGAGCGAAAGCCATCCATTGTCAAGAAAAGATCATTTATAGTCACTTATGCCTAGAAAAGCCTTATTACTTAGTTTAAATGCCTTTATAATCCCATTATTGAATTTATTTTGAATTGTTTTTACATTTTTTGATTAAAACAGATTGTAATTGATTGTTTGCCTCGGGAAACATGGCGCGAAAGCCATCCATTGTCAAGAAAAGATCATTTATAGTCACTCATGCCTAGAAAAGCCTTATTACTCGGTTTAAATGCCTTTATAATCCCATTATTGAATTTATTTTGAATTGTTTTTACATTTTTTGATTAAAACAAATTGTAATTGATTGTTTGCCTCGGGAAACATGGAGCAAAACCCATCCATTGTCAAGAAAAGATCATTTATAGTCACTCATGCCTAGAAAAGCCTTATTACTTAGTTTAAATGCCTTTATAATCCCATTATTGAATTTATTTTGAATTGTTTTTACATTTTTTGATTAAAACATATTGTAATTGATTGTTTGCCTCGGGAAATATGGAGCGAAAGCCATCCATTATCAAGAAAAGATCATTTATAGTCACGCATGCCTAGAAAAGCCTTATTACTCGGTTTAAATGCCTTTATAATCCCATTATTGAATTTATTTTGAATTGTTTTTACGTTTTTTGATTAAAACAGATTGTAATTGATTGTTTGCCTCGGGAAACATGGAGCGAAAGCCATCCATTGTCAAGAAAAGATCATTTATAGTCACTCATGCCTAGAAAAGGCTTATTACTCGGTTTAAATGCCTTTATAATCCCATTATTGAATTTATTTTGAATTGTTTTTACATTTTTTGGTTAAAACATATTGTAATTGACTGTTTGCCTCGGGAAATATGGAGCGAAAGCCATCCATTGTCAAGAAAAGATCATTTATAGTCACTCATGCCTAGAAAAGCCTTATTACTCGGTTTAAATGCCTTTATAATCCCATTATTGAATTTATTTTGAATTGTTTTTACATTTTTTGATTAAAACAGATTGTAATTGATTGTTTGCCTCGGGAAATATGGAGCGAAAGCCATCCATTGTCAAGAAAAGATCATTTATAGTCACTCATGCCTAGAAAAGCCTTATTACTTAGTTTAAATGCCTTTATAATCCCATTATTGAATTTATTTTGAATTGTTTTTACATTTTTTGATTAAAACAAATTGTAATTGATTGTTTGCCTCGGGAAACATGGAGCAAAACCCATCCATTGTCAAGAAAAGATCATTTATAGTCACTCATGCCTAGAAAAGCCTTATTACTCGGTTCAAATTCCTTTATAATCCCATTATTGAATTTATTTTGAATTGTTTTTACATTTTTTGATTAAAACATATTGTAATTGATTGTTTGCCTCGGGAAATATGGAGCGAAAGCCATCCATTATCAAGAAAAGATCATTTATAGTCACGCATGCCTAGAAAAGCCTTATTACTCGGTTTAAATGCCTTTATAATCCCATTATTGAATTTATTTTGAATTGTTTTTACGTTTTTTGATTAAAACAGATTGTAATTGATTGTTTGCCTCGGGAAACATGGAGCGAAAGCCATCCATTGTCAAGAAAAGATCATTTATAGTCACTCATGCCTAGAAAAGGCTTATTACTCGGTTTAAATGCCTTTATAATCCCATTATTGAATTTATTTTGAATTGTTTTTACATTTTTTGGTTAAAACATATTGTAATTGACTGTTTGCCTCGGGAAATATGGAGCGAAAGCCATCCATTGTCAAGAAAAGATCATTTATAGTCACTCATGCCTAGAAAAGCCTTATTACTCGGTTTAAATGCCTTTATAATCCCATTATTGAATTTATTTTGAATTGTTTTTACATTTTTTGATTAAAACAGATTGTAATTGATTGTTTGCCTCGGGAAATATGGAGCGAAAGCCATCCATTGTCAAGAAAAGATCATTTATAGTCACTCATGCCTAGAAAAGCCTTATTACTTAGTTTAAATGCCTTTATAATCCCATTATTGAATTTATTTTGAATTGTTTTTACATTTTTTGATTAAAACAAATTGTAATTGATTGTTTGCCTCGGGAAACATGGAGCAAAACCCATCCATTGTCAAGAAAAGATCATTTATAGTCACTCATGCCTAGAAAAGCCTTATTACTCGGTTCAAATTCCTTTATAATCCCATTATTGAATTTATTTTGAATTGTTTTTACATTTTTTGATTAAAACAGATTGTAATTGATTGTTTGCCTCTGGAAACATGGAGCGAAAGCCATCCATTGTCAAGAAAAGATCATTTATAGTTACTCATGCCTAGAAAAGCCTTATTACTCGGTTCAAATTCCTTTATAATTCCATTATTGAATTTATTTTGAATTTTGTTTACTTTTTTTGATTAAAACATATTGTAATTGATTGTTTGCCTCGGTAAACATGGAGCAAAACCCATCCATTGTCAAGAATAGATCATTTATATTCACTTATGCCTAAAAAAGCCTTAGTACTCGGCTTAAATGCTTTTATAATCCCATTATTGAATTTATTTTGAATTGTTTTTACACTTTTGATTAAAACAGATTGTAATTGATAGTTTGCCACGGGAAATATGGAGCGAAAGCCATCCATTGTCAAGAAAAGATCATTTATATTCACTCATGCCTAGAAAAGCCTTATTACTTAGTTTAAATGCCTTTATAATCCCATTATTGAATTTATTTTGGATTGTTTTTTCATTTTTTGATTAAAACAGACTGTAATTAATTGTTTGCCTCGGGAAACATGGAGCGAAAGCCATCCATTGTCAAGAAAAGATCAATTATAGTCACTCATGCCTAGAAAAGCCTTATTACTCGGTTCAAATTCCTTTATAATCCCATTATTGAATTTATTTTGAATTGTTTTTAGATTTTTTGATTAAAACAGATTGTAATTGATTGTTTGCCTCGGGAAACATGGAGCGAAAGCCATCCATTGTCAAGAAAAGATCATTTATAGTCACTCATGCCTAGAAAAGCCTTATTACTCGGTTCAAATTCCTTTATAATCCCATTATTGAATTTATTTTGAATTTTGTTTACTTTTTTTTATTAAAACATATTGTAATTGATTGTTTGCCTCGGTAAACATGGAGCAAAACCCATCCATTGTCAAGAATAGATCATTTATATTCACTTATGCCTAAAAAAGCCTTAGTACTCGGCTTAAATGCTTTTATAATCCCATTATTGAATTTATTTTGAATTGTTTTTACACTTTTGATTAAAACAGATTGTAATTGATAGTTTGCCACGGGAAATATGGAGCGAAAGCCATCCATTGTCAAGAAAAGATCATTTATATTCACTCATGCCTAGAAAAGCCTTATTACTTAGTTTAAATGCCTTTATAATCCCATTATTGAATTTATTTTGAATTGTTTTTACATTTTTTGATTAAAACAGATTGTAATTGATTGTTTGCCTCGGGAAACATGGAGCGAAAGCCATCCATTGTCAAGAAAAGATCATTTATAGTCACTCATGCCTAGAAAAGCCTTATTACTCGGTTTAAATGCCTTTATAATCCCATTATTGAATTTATTTTGAATTGTTTTTACATTTTTTGATTAAAACAAATTGTAATTGATTGTTTGCCTCGGGAAACATGGAGCAAAACCCATCCATTGTCAAGAAAAGATCATTTATAGTCACTCATGCCTAGAAAAGCCTTATTACTTAGTTTAAATGCCTTTATAATCCCATTATTGAATTTATTTTGAATTGTTTTTACATTTTTTGATTAAAACATATTGTAATTGATTGTTTGCCTCGGGAAATATGGAGCGAAAGCCATCCATTGTCAAGAAAAGATCATTTATAGTCACTCATGCCTAGAAAAGCCTTATTACTCGGTTTAAATGCCTTTATAATCCCATTATTGAATTTATTTTGAATTGTTTTTACATTTTTTGATTAAAACAGATTGTAATTGATTGTTTGCCTCGGGAAACATGGAGCGAAAGCCATCCATTGTCAAGAAAAGATCATTTATAGTCACTCATGCCTAGAAAAGCCTTATTACTCGGTTTAAATGCCTTTATAATCCCATTATTGAATTTATTTTGAATTGTTTTTACATTTTTTGGTTAAAACATATTGTAATTGACTGTTTGCCTCGGGAAATGTGGAGCGAAAGCCATCCATTGTCAAGAAAAGATCATTTATAGTCACTCATGCCTAGAAAAGCCTTATTACTCGGTTTAAATGCCTTTATAATCCCATTATTGAATTTATTTTGAATTGTTTTTACATTTTTTAATTAAAACAGATTGTAATTGATTGTTTGCCTCGGGAAATATGGAGCGAAAGCCATCCATTGTCATGAAAAGATCATTTATAGTCACTCATGCCTAGAAAAGCCTTATTACTTAGTTTAAATGCCTTTATAATCCCATTATTGAATTTATTTTGAATTGTTTTTACATTTTTTGATTAAAACAGATTGTAATTGATTGTTTGCCTCGGGAAACATGGAGCGAAAGCCATCCATTGTCAAGAAAAGATCATTTATAGTCACTCATTCCTAGAAAAGCCTTATTACTTAGTTTAAATTCCTTTATAATCCCAATATTGAATTTATTTTGAATTGTTTTTACATTTTTTGATTAAAACAGATTGTAATTGATTGTTTGCCTCGGGAAATATGGAGCGAAAGCCATCCATTGTCAAGAAAAGATCATTTATAGTCACTCATGCCTTGAAAAGCCTTATTACTCGATTTAAATGCCTTTATAATCCCATTATTGAATTTATTTTGAATTGTTTTTACATTTTTTGATTAAAACAGATTGTAATTGATTGTTTGCCTCGGGAAATATGGAGCGAAAGCCATCCATTGTCAAGAAAAGATCATTTATAGTCACTCATGCCTAGAAAAGCCTTATTACTCGATTTAAATGCCTTTATAATCCCATTATTGAATTTATTTTGAATTGTTTTTACATTTTTTGATTAAAACAGATTGTAATTGATTGTTTGCCTCGGGAAACATGGAGCGAAAGCCATCCATTGTCAAGAAAAGATCATTTATAGTCACTCATGCCTAGAAAAGCCTTATTACTCGGTTTAAATGCCTTTATAATCCCATTATTGAATTTATTTTGAATTGTTTTCACATTTTTTGATTAAAACAAATTGTAATTGATTGTTTGCCTCGGGAAACATGGAGCAAAACCCATCCATTGTCAAGAATAGATCATTTATAGTCACTTATGCCTAGAAAAGCCTTATTACTCGGTTTAAATGCTTTCATAATCCCATTATTGAATTTATTTTGAATTATTTTTACATTTTTTGATTAAAACAGATTGTAATTGATTGTTTACCTCAGGAAACATGCAGCGAAAGCCATCCATTGTCAAGAAAAGATCATTTATATTCACTCATGCCTAGAAAAGCCTTATTACTTAGTTTAAATGCCTTTATAATCCCATTATTGAATTTATTTTGGATTGTTTTTTCATTTTTTGATTAAAACAGACTGTAATTAATTGTTTGCCTCGGGAAACATGGAGCGAAAGCCATCCATTGTCAAGAAAAGATCAATTATAGTCACTCATGCCTAGAAAAGCCTTATTACTCGGTTCAAATTCCTTTATAATCCCATTAATGAATTTATTTTGAATTGTTTTTAGATTTTTTGATTAAAACAGATTGTAATTGATTGTTTGCCTCGGGAAACATGGAGCGAAAGCCATCCATTGTCAAGAAAAGATCATTTATAGTCACTCATGCCTAGAAAAGCCTTATTACTCGGTTCAAATTCCTTTATAATCCCATTATTGAATTTATTTTGAATTTTGTTTACTTTTTTTGATTAAAACATATTGTAATTGATTGTTTGCCTCGGTAAACATGGAGCAAAACCCATCCATTGTCAAGAATAGATCATTTATATTCACTTATGCCTAAAAAAGCCTTAGTACTCGGCTTAAATGCTTTTATAATCCCATTATTGAATTTATTTTGAATTGTTTTTACACTTTTGATTAAAACAGATTGTAATTGATTGTTTGCCTCGGGAAATATGGAGCGAAAGCCATCCATTGTCAAGAAAAGATCATTTATAGTCACTTATGCCTAGAAAAGCCTTATTACTTAGTTTAAATGCCTTTATAATCCCATTATTGAATTTATTTTGAATTGTTTTTACATTTTTTGATTAAAACAGATTGTAATTGATTGTTTGCCTCGGGAAACATGGCGCGAAAGCCATCCATTGTCAAGAAAAGATCATTTATAGTCACTCATGCCTAGAAAAGCCTTATTACTCTGTTTAAATGCCTTTATAATCCCATTATTGAATTTATTTTGAATTGTTTTTACATTTTTTGATTAAAACAAATTGTAATTGATTGTTTGCCTCGGGAAACATGGAGCAAAACCCATCCATTGTCAAGAAAAGATCATTTATAGTCACTCATGCCTAGAAAAGCCTTATTACTTAGTTTAAATGCCTTTATAATCCCATTATTGAATTTATTTTGAATTGTTTTTACATTTTTTGATTAAAACATATTGTAATTGATTGTTTGCCTCGGGAAATATGGAGCGAAAGCCATCCATTGTCAAGAAAAGATCATTTATAGTCACTCATGCCTAGAAAAGCCTTATTACTCGGTTTAAATGCCTTTATAATCCCATTATTGAATTTATTTTGAATTGTTTTTACGTTTTTTGATTAAAACAGATTGTAATTGATTGTTTGCCTCGGGAAACATGGAGCGAAAGCCATCCATTGTCAAGAAAAGATCATTTATAGTCACTCATGCCTAGAAAAGGCTTATTACTCGGTTTAAATGCCTTTATAATCCCATTATTGAATTTATTTTGAATTGTTTTTACATTTTTTGGTTAAAACATATTGTAATTGACTGTTTGCCTCGGGAAATATGGAGCGAAAGCCATCCATTGTCAAGAAAAGATCATTTATAGTCACTCATGCCTAGAAAAGCCTTATTACTCGGTTTAAATGCCTTTATAATCCCATTATTGAATTTATTTTGAATTGTTTTTACATTTTTTAATTAAAACAGATTGTAATTGATTGTTTGCCTCGGGAAATATGGAGCGAAAGCCATCCATTGTCAAGAAAAGATCATTTATAGTCACTCATGCCTAGAAAAGCCTTATTACTTAGTTTAAATGCCTTTATACTCCCATTATTGAATTTATTTTGAATTGTTTTTACATTTTTTGATTAAAACAGATTGTAATTGATTGTTTGCCTCGGGAAACATGGAGCGAAAGCCATCCATTGTCAAGAAAAGATCATTTATAGTCACTCATTCCTAGAAAAGCCTTATTACTTAGTTTAAATTCCTTTATAATCCCATTATTGAATTTATTTTGAATTGTTTTTACATTTTTTGATTAAAACAGATTGTAATTGATTGTTTGCCTCGGGAAATATGGAGCGAAAGCCATCCATTGTCAAGAAAAGATCATTTATAGTCACTCATGCCTAGAAAAGCCTTATTACTCGATTTAAATGTCTTTATAATCCCATTATTGAATTTATTTTGAATTGTTTTTACATTTTTTGATTAAAACAGATTGTAATTGATTGTTTGCCTCGGGAAATATGGAGCGAAAGCCATCCATTGTCAAGAAAAGATCATTTATAGTCACTCATGCCTAGAAAAGCCTTATTACTCGATTTAAATGCCTTTATAATCCCATTATTGAATTTATTTTGAATTGTTTTTACATTTTTTGATTAAAACAGATTGTAATTGATTGTTTGCCTCGGGAAACATGGAGCGAAAGCCATCCATTGTCAAGAAAAGATCATTTATAGTCACTCATGCCTAGAAAAGCCTTATTACTCGGTTTAAATGCCTTTATAATCCCATTATTGAATTTATTTTGAATTGTTTTCACATTTTTTGATTAAAACAAATTGTAATTGATTGTTTGCCTCGGGAAACATGGAGCAAAACCCATCCATTGTCAAGAATAGATCATTTATAGTCACTTATGCCTAGAAAAGCCTTATTACTCGGTTTAAATGCTTTCATAATCCCATTATTGAATTTATTTTGAATTGTTTTTACATTTTTTGATTAAAACAGATTGTAATTGATTGTTTTCCTCAGGAAACATGCAGCGAAAGCCATCCATTGTCAAGAAAAGATCATTTATATTCACTCATGCCTAGAAAAGCCTTATTACTTAGTTTAAATGCCTTTATAATCCCATTATTGAATTTATTTTGGATTGTTTTTTCATTTTTTGATTAAAACAGACTGTAATTAATTGTTTGCCTCGGGAAACATGGAGCGAAAGCCATCCATTGTCAAGAAAAGATCAATTATAGTCACTCATGCCTAGAAAAGCCTTATTACTCGGTTCAAATTCCTTTATAATCCCATTAATGAATTTATTTTGAATTGTTTTTAGATTTTTTGATTAAAACAGATTGTAATTGATTGTTTGCCTCGGGAAACATGGAGCGAAAGCCATCCATTGTCAAGAAAAGATCATTTATAGTCACTCATGCCTAGAAAAGCCTTATTACTCGGTTCAAATTCCTTTATAATCCCATTATTGAATTTATTTTGAATTTTGTTTACTTTTTTTGATTAAAACATATTGTAATTGATTGTTTGCCTCGGTAAACATGGAGCAAAACCCATCCATTGTCAAGAATAGATCATTTATATTCACTTATGCCTAAAAAAGCCTTAGTACTCGGCTTAAATGCTTTTATAATCCCATTATTGAATTTATTTTGAATTGTTTTTACACTTTTGATTAAAACAGATTATAATTGATTGTTTGCCTCGGGAAATATGGAGCGAAAGCCATCCATTGTCAAGAAAAGATCATTTATAGTCACTTATGCCTAGAAAAGCCTTATTACTTAGTTTAAATGCCTTTATAATCCCATTATTGAATTTATTTTGAATTGTTTTTACATTTTTTGATTAAAACAGATTGTAATTGATTGTTTGCCTCGGGAAACATGGCGCGAAAGCCATCCATTGTCAAGAAAAGATCATTTATAGTCACTCATGCCTAGAAAAGCCTTATTACTCGGTTTAAATGCCTTTATAATCCCATTATTGAATTTATTTTGAATTGTTTTTACATTTTTTGATTAAAACAAATTGTAATTGATTGTTTGCCTCGGGAAACATGGAGCAAAACCCATCCATTGTCAAGAAAAGATCATTTATAGTCACTCATGCCTAGAAAAGCCTTATTACTTAGTTTAAATGCCTTTATAATCCCATTATTGAATTTATTTTGAATTGTTTTTACATTTTTTGATTAAAACATATTGTAATTGATTGTTTGCCTCGGGAAATATGGAGCGAAAGCCATCCATTGTCAAGAAAAGATCATTTATAGTCACTCATGCCTAGAAAAGCCTTATTACTCGGTTTAAATGCCTTTATAATCCCATTATTGAATTTATTTTGAATTGTTTTTACGTTTTTTGATTAAAACAGATTGTAATTGATTGTTTGCCTCGGGAAACATGGAGCGAAAGCCATCCATTGTCAAGAAAAGATCATTTATAGTCACTCATGCCTAGAAAAGGCTTATTACTCGGCTTAAATGCCTTTATAATCCCATTATTGAATTTATTTTGAATTGTTTTTACATTTTTTGGTTAAAACATATTGTAATTGACTGTTTGCCTCGGGAAAAATGGAGCGAAAGCCATCCATTGTCAAGAAAAGATCATTTATAGTCACTCATGCCTAGAAAAGCCTTATTACTCGGTTTAAATGCCTTTATAATCCCATTATTGAATTTTTTTTGAATTGTTTTTACATTTTTTGATTAAAACAGATTGTAATTGATTGTTTGCCTCGGGAAATATGGAGCGAAAGCCATCCATTGTCAAGAAAAGATCATTTATAGTCACTCATGCCTAGAAAAGCCTTATTACTTAGTTTAAATGCCTTTATAATCCCATTATTGAATTTATTTTGAATTGATTTTACATTTTTTGATTAAAACAGATTGTAATTGATTGTTTGCCTCGGGAAACATGGAGCGAAAGCCATCCATTGTCAAGAAAAGATCATTTATAGTCACTCATGCCTAGAAAAGCCTTATTACTTAGTTTAAATGCCTTTATAATCCCATTATTGAATTTATTTTGAATTGTTTTTACATTTTTTGATTAAAACAGATTGTAATTGATTGTTTGCCTCGGGAAATATGGAGCGAAAGCCATCCATTGTCAAGAAAAGATCATTTATAGTCACTCATGCCTAGAAAAGCCTTATTACTCGATTTAAATGCCTTTATAATCCCATTATTGAATTTATTTTGAATTGTTTTTACATTTTTTGATTAAAACATATTGTAATTGATTGTTTGCCTCGGGAAATATGGAGCGAAAGCCATCCATTGTCAAGAAAAGATCATTTATAGTCACTCATGCCTAGAAAAGCCTCATTACTCGATTTAAATGCCCTTATAATCCCATTATTGAATTTATTTTGAATTGTTTTTACATTTTTTGATTAAAACAGATTGTAATTGATTGTTTGCCTCGGGAAACATGGAGCGAAAGCCATCCATTGTCAAGAAAAGATCATTTATAGTCACTCATGCCTAGAAAAGCCTTATTACTCGGTTTAAATGCCTTTATAATCCCATTATTGAATTTATTTTGAATTGTTTTTACATTTTTTGATTAAAACAAATTGTAATTGATTGTTTGCCTCGGGAAACATGGAGCAAAACCCATCCATTGTCAAGAAAAGATCATTTATAGTCACTCATGCCTAGAAAAGCCTTATTACTCGGTTCAAATTCCTTTATAATCCCATTATTGAATTTATTTTGAATTGTTTTTAGATTTTTTGATTAAAACAGATTGTAATTGATTGTTTGCCTCGGGAAACATGGAGCGAAAGCCATCCATTGTCAAGAAAAGATCATTTATAGTCACTCATGCCTAGAAAAGCCTTATTACTCGGTTCAAATTCCTTTATAATCCCATTATTGAATTTATTTTGAATTTTGTTTACTTTTTTTTTTAAAACATATTGTAATTGATTGTTTGCCTCGGTAAACATGGAGCAAAACCCATCCATTGTCAAGAATAGATCATTTATATTCACTTATGCCTAAAAAAGCCTTAGTACTCGGCTTAAATGCTTTTATAATCCCATTATTGAATTTATTTTGAATTGTTTTTACACTTTTGATTAAAACAGATTGTAATTGATTGTTTGCCTCGGGAAATATGGAGCGAAAGCCATCCATTGTCAAGAAAAGATCATTTATAGTCACTTATGCCTAGAAAAGCCTAATTACTTAGTTTAAATGCCTTTATAATCCCATTATTGAATTTATTTTGAATTGTTTTTACATTTTTTGATTAAAACAGATTGTAATTGATTGTTTGCCTCGGGAAACGTGGAGTGAAAGCCATCCATTGTCAAGAAAAGATCATTTATAGTCACTCATGCCTAGAAAAGCCTTATTACTCGGTTTAAATGCCTTTATAATCCCATTATCAAATTTATTTTGAATTTTTTTTACATTTTTTGATTAAAACAGATTGTAATTGATTGTTTGGCTCGGGAAACTTGGAGCTAAAACCATCCATTGTCAAGAAAAGATCATTTATAGTCACTCATGCCTAGAAAAGCCTTATTAGTCGATTTAAATGCTTTTATAATCCCATTATTGAATTTATTTTGAATTGTTTTTACATTTTCTGATTAAAACAGATTGTAATTGATTGTTTGCCTCGGGAAACATGGAGCGAAAGCCATCCATTGTCAAGAAAAGATCATTTATAGTCAGTCATACCTAGAAAAGCCTTATTACTCGGTTTAAATGCCTTTATAATCCCATTACAGAATTTATTTTGAATTTTTTTTACATTTTTTGATTAAAACATACTGTAATTGATTGTTTGCCTCGGGAAATATGGAGCGAAAGCCATCCATTGTCAAGAAAAGATCATTTATAGTCACTTATGCCTAGAAAAGCCTTATTACTCGGTTTAAATGCCTTTATAATCCCATTATTGAATTTATTTTGAATTATTTTTACATTTTTTGATTAAAACAGATTGTAATTGATTTTTTGCCTCGGGAAACATGGAGCGAAAGCCATCCATTGTCAAGAAAAGATCATTTATAGTCACTCATGCCTAGAAAAGCCTTATTACTCGGTTTAAATGCCTTTATAATCCCATTATTGAATTTATTTTGAATTGTTTTTACATTTTTTCATTAAAACAAATTGTAATTGATTGTTTGCCTCGGGAAATATGGAGCGAAAGCCATCCATTGTCAAGAAAAGATCATTTGTAGTCACTCATGCCTAGAAAAGCCTTATTACTCGGTTTAAATGCCTTTATAATCCCATTATTGAATTTATTTTGAATTGTTTTTACATTTTTTCATTAAAACAGATTGTAATTGTTTGTTTGCCTCGGGAAACATGGAGCAAAACCCATCCATTGTCAAGAATAGATAATTTATAGTCACTTATGCCTAAAAAAGCCTTATTACTCGGTTTAAATGCCTTTATAATCCCATTACAGAATTTATTTTAAATTTTTTTTACATTTTTTGATTAAAACATACTGTAATTGATTGTTTGCCTCGGGAAATATGGAGCGAAAGCCATCCATTGTCAAGAAAAGATCATTTATAGTCACTTATGCCTAGAAAAGCCTTATTACTCGGTTTAAATGCCTTTATAATCCCATTATTGAATTTATTTTGAATTATTTTTACATTTTTTGATTAAAACAGATTGTAATTGATTGTTTGCCTCGGGAAACATGGAGCGAAAGCCATCCATTGTCAAGAAAAGATCATTTATAGTCACTCATGCCTAGAAAAGCCTTATTACTCGGTTTAAATGCCTTTATAATCCCATTATTGAATTTATTTTGAATTGTTTTTACATTTTTTGATTAAAACAGATTGTAATTGATTGTTTGCCTCGGGAACCACGGAGCGAAAGCCATCCATTGTCAAGAAAAGATCATTTATAGTCACTCATGCCTAGAAAAGCCTTATTACTCGGTTTAAATGCCTTTATAATCCCATTATTGAATTTATTTTGAATTGTTTTTACATTTTTTGATTAAAACAAATTGTAATTGATTGTTTGCCTCAAGAAACATGGAGCAAAACCCATCCATTGTCAAGAAAAGATCATTTATAGTCACTCATGCCTAGAAAAGCCTTATTACTCGGTTTAAATGCCTTTATAATCCCATTATTGAATTTATTTTGAATTGTTTTTACATTTTTTGATTAAAACAGATTGTAATTGATTGTTTGCCTCGGGAAACATGGAGCGAAGGCCATCCATTGTCAAGAAAAGATCATTTATAGTCACTCATGCCTAGAAAAGCCTTATTACTCGGTTTAAATGCCTTTATAATCCCATTATTGAATTTATTTTGAATTGTTTTAAAATTTTTTGATTAAAACATATTGTAATTGATTGTTTGCCTTGGGAAACATGGAGCAAAACCCATCCATTGTCAAGAATAGATCATTTATAGTCACTTATGCCTAGAAAAGCCTTATTACTCGGTTTAAATGCTTTTAGAATCCCATTATTGAATTTATTTTGAATTGTTTTTACATTTTTTGATTAAAACAGATTGTAATTGATTGTTTGCCTCGGGAAACATGGAGCGAAAGCCATCCATTGTCAAGAAAAGATCATTTATAGTCACTCATGCCTAGAAAAGCCTTATTACTTAGTTTAAATTCCTTTATAATCCCATTATTGAATTTATTTTGAATTGTTTTTACATTTTTTGATTAAAACAGATTGTAATTGATTGTTTACCTCGGGAAATATGGAGCGAAAGCCATCCATTGTCAAGAAAAGATCATTTATAGTCACTCATGCCTAGAAAAGCCTTATTACTCGATTTAAATGCCTTTATAATCCCATTATTGAATTTATTTTGAATTGTTTTTACATTTTTTGATTAAAACAGATTGTAATTGATTGTTTGCCTTGGGAAACATGGAGCGAAAGCCATCCATTGTCAAGAAAAGATCATTTATAGTCACTCATGCCTAGAAAAGCCTTATTACTCGGTTTAAATGCCTTTATAATCCCATTATCAAATTTATTTTGAATTTTTTTTTACATTTTTTGATTAAAACAGATTGTAATTGATTATTTGCCTCGGGAAACTTGGAGCTAAAGCCATCCATTGTCAAGAAAAGATCATTTATAGTCACTCATCCCTAGAAAAGCCTTATTAGTCGGTTTAAATGCCTTTATAATCCCATTATTGAATTTATTTTGAATTGTTTTTACATTTTTTGATTAAAACAGATTGTAATTGATTGTTTGCCTTGGGAAACATGGAGCGAAAGCCATCCATTGTCAAGAAAAGATCATTTATAGTCACTCATGCCTAGAAAAGCCTTATTACTCGGTTTAAATGCCTTTATAATCCCATTATCAAATTTATTTTGAATTTTTTTTTTACATTTTTTGATTAAAACAGATTGTAATTGATTATTTGCCTCGGGAAACTTGGAGCTAAAGCCATCCATTGTCAAGAAAAGATCATTTATAGTCACTCATCCCTAGAAAAGCCTTATTAGTCGGTTTAAATGCCTTTATAATCCCATTATTGAATTTATTTTGAATTGTTTTTACATTTTTTGATTAAAACAGCTTGTAATTGATTGTTTGCCTCGGGAAACATGGAGCGAAAGCCATCCATTGTCAAGAAAAGATCATTTATAGTCACTCATGCCTAGAAAAGCCTTATTACTCGGTTTAAATGCCTTTATAATCCCATTATTGAATTTATTTTGAATTGTTTTTACATTTTTTGATTAAAACATAATGTAATTGATTGTTTGCCTCGGGAAACATGGAGAAAAACCCATCCATTGTCAAGAATAGATCATTTATAGTCACTTATGCCTAGAAAAGCCTTATTACTCGGTTTAAATGCTTTTATAATCCCATTATTGAATTTATTTTGAATTGTTTTTACATTTTTTGATTAAAACAGATTGTAATTGATTGTTTGCCTCAGGAAACGTGCAACGAAAGCCATCCATTGTCAAGAAAAGATCATTTATAGTCACTCATGCCTAGAAAAGCCTTATTACTTAGTTTAAATGCCTTTATAATCCCATTATTGAATTTATTTTCAATTGTTTTTACATTTTTAATTAAAAAAGATTGTAATTGATTGTTTGCCTCGGGAAACATGGAGCGAAAGCCATCCATTGTCAAGAAAAGAACATTTATAGTCACTCATGCCTAGAAAAGCCTTATTACTCGGTTTAAATGCCTTTATAATCCCATTATTGAATTTATTTTGAATTGTTTTTACATTTTTTGATTAAAACAAATTGTAATTGATTGTTTGCCTCAAGAAACATGGAGCAAAACCCATCCATTGTCAAGAAAAGATTATTTATAGTCACTCATGCCTAGAAAAGCCTTATTACTTAGTTTAAATGCCTTTATAATCCCATCATTGAATTTATTTTGAATTGTTTTTACATTTTTTGATTCAAACATATTGTAATTCATTGTTTGCCTCGGGAAACATGGAGCGAAAGCCATCCATTGTCAAGAAAAGATCATTTATAGTCACTCATGCCTAGAAAAGCCTTATTACTCGGTTTAAATGCCTTTATAATCCCATTATTGAATTTATTTTGAATTGTTTTTACATTTTTTGATTAAAACAGATTGTAATTGATTGTTTGCCTCGGGAAACATGGAGCGAAAGCCATCCATTGTCAAGAAAAGATCATTTATAGTCACTCATGCCTAGAAAAGCCTTATTACTTAGTTTAAATTCCTTTATAATCCCATTATTGAATTTATTTTGAATTGTTTTTACATTTTTTGATTAAAACAGATTGTAATTGATTGTTTGCCTCGGGAAATATGGAGCGAAAGCCATCCATTGTCAAGAAAAGATCATTTATAGTCACTCATGCCTAGAAAAGCCTTATTACTCGATTTAAATGCCTTTATAATCCCATTATTGAATTTATTTTGAATTGTTTTTACATTTTTTGATTAAAACAGATTGTAATTGATTGTTTGCCTTGGGAAACATGGAGCGAAAGCCATCCATTGTCAAGAAAAGATCATTTATAGTCACTCATGCCTAGAAAAGCCTTATTACTCGGTTTAAATGCCTTTATAATCCCATTATCAAAATTATTTTGAATTTTTTTTTACATTTTTTGATTAAAACAGATTGTAATTGATTATTTGCCTCGGGAAACTTGGAGCTAAAGCCATCCATTGTCAAGAAAAGATCATTTATAGTCACTCATCCCTAGAAAAGCCTTATTAGTCGGTTTAAAATGCCTTTATAATCCCATTATTGAATTTATTTTGAATTGTTTTTACATTTTTTGATTAAAACAGATTGTAATTGATTGTTTGCCTTGGGAAACATGGAGCGAAAGCCATCCATTGTCAAGAAAAGATCATTTATAGTCACTCATGCCTAGAAAAGCCTTATTACTCGGTTTAAATGCCTTTATAATCCCATTATCAAATTTATTTTGAATTTTTTTTTTACATTTTTTGATTAAAACAGATTGTAATTGATTATTTGCCTCGGGAAACTTGGAGCTAAAGCCATCCATTGTCAAGAAAAGATCATTTATAGTCACTCATCCCTAGAAAAGCCTTATTAGTCGGTTTAAATGCCTTTATAATCCCATTATTGAATTTATTTTGAATTGTTTTTACATTTTTTGATTAAAACAGCTTGTAATTGATTGTTTGCCTCGGGAAACATGGAGCGAAAGCCATCCATTGTCAAGAAAAGATCATTTATAGTCACTCATGCCTAGAAAAGCCTTATTACTCGGTTTAAATGCCTTTATAATCCCATTATTGAATTTATTTTGAATTGTTTTTACATTTTTTGATTAAAACATAATGTAATTGATTGTTTGCCTCGGGAAACATGGAGAAAAACCCATCCATTGTCAAGAATAGATCATTTATAGTCACTTATGCCTAGAAAAGCCTTATTACTCGGTTTAAATGCTTTTATAATCCCATTATTGAATTTATTTTGAATTGTTTTTACATTTTTTGATTAAAACAGATTGTAATTGATTGCTTGCCTCAGGAAACATGCAACGAAAGCCATCCATTGTCAAGAAAAGATCATTTATAGTCACTCATGCCTAGAAAAGCCTTATTACTTAGTTTAAATGCCTTTATAATCCCATTATTGAATTTATTTTCAATTGTTTTTACATTTTTAATTAAAAAAGATTGTAATTGATTGTTTGCCTCGGGAAACATGGAGCGAAAGCCATCCATTGTCAAGAAAAGAACATTTATAGTCACTCATGCCTAGAAAAGCCTTATTACTCGGTTTAAATGCCTTTATAATCCCATTATTGAATTTATTTTGAATTGTTTTTACATTTTTTGATTAAAACAAATTGTAATTGATTGTTTGCCTCAAGAAACATGGAGCAAAACCCATCCATTGTCAAGAAAAGATTATTTATAGTCACTCATGCCTAGAAAAGCCTTATTACTTAGTTTAAATGCCTTTATAATCCCATCATTGAATTTATTTTGAATTGTTTTTACATTTTTTGATTCAAACATATTGTAATTCATTGTTTGCCTCGGGAAACATGGAGCGAAAGCCATCCATTGTCAAGAAAAGATCATTTATAGTCACTCATGCCTAGAAAAGCCTTATTACTCGGTTTAAATGCCTTTATAATCCCATTATTGAATTTATTTTGAATTGTTTTTACATTTTTTGATTAAAACAGATTGTAATTGATTGTTTGCCTCGGGAAACATGGAGCGAAAGCCATCCATTGTCAAGAAAAGATCATTTATAGTCACTCATGCCTAGAAAAGCCTTATTACTTAGTTTAAATTCCTTTATAATCCCATTATTGAATTTATTTTGAATTGTTTTTACATTTTTTGATTAAAACAGATTGTAATTGATTGTTTGCCTCGGGAAACATGGAGCGAAAGCCATCCATTGTCAAGAAAAGATCATTTATAGTCACTCATGCCTAGAAAAGCCTTATTACTCGGTTTAAATGCCTTTATAATCCCATTATTGAATTTATTTTGAATTGTTTTTACATTTTTTGATTAAAACAAATTGTAATTGATTGTTTGCCTCGGGAAACATGGAGCAAAACCCATCCATTGTCAAGAAAAGATCATTTATAGTCACTCATGCCTAGAAAAGCCTTATTACTCGGTTCAAATTCCTTTATAATCCCATTATTGAATTTATTTTGAATTGTTTTTAGATTTTTTGATTAAAACAGATTGTAATTGATTGTTTGCCTCGGGAAACATGGAGCGAAAGCCATCCATTGTCAAGAAAAGATCATTTATAGTCACTCATGCCTAGAAAAGCCTTATTACTCGGTTCAAATTCCTTTATAATCCCATTATTGAATTTATTTTGAATTTTGTTTACTTTTTTTTTTAAAACATATTGTAATTGATTGTTTGCCTCGGTAAACATGGAGCAAAACCCATCCATTGTCAAGAATAGATCATTTATATTCACTTATGCCTAAAAAAGCCTTAGTACTCGGCTTAAATGCTTTTATAATCCCATTATTGAATTTATTTTGACTTGTTTTTACACTTTTGATTAAAACAGATTGTAATTGATTGTTTGCCTCGGGAAATATGGAGCGAAAGCCATCCATTGTCAAGAAAAGATCATTTATAGTCACTTATGCCTAGAAAAGCCTAATTACTTAGTTTAAATGCCTTTATAATCCCATTATTGAATTTATTTTGAATTGTTTTTACATTTTTTGATTAAAACAGATTGTAATTGATTGTTTGCCTCGGGAAACGTGGAGTGAAAGCCATCCATTGTCAAGAAAAGATCATTTATAGTCACTCATGCCTAGAAAAGCCTTATTACTCGGTTTAAATGCCTTTATAATCCCATTATCAAATTTATTTTGAATTTTTTTTACATTTTTTGATTAAAACAGATTGTAATTGATTGTTTGGCTCGGGAAACTTGGAGCTAAAACCATCCATTGTCAAGAAAAGATCATTTATAGTCACTCATGCCTAGAAAAGCCTTATTAGTCGGTTTAAATGCTTTTATAATCCCATTATTGAATTTATTTTGAATTGTTTTTACATTTTCTGATTAAAACAGATTGTAATTGATTGTTTGCCTCGGGAAACATGGAGCGAAAGCCATCCATTGTCAAGAAAAGATCATTTATAGTCAGTCATACCTAGAAAAGCCTTATTACTCGGTTTAAATGCCTTTATAATCCCATTACAGAATTTATTTTGAATTTTTTTTACATTTTTTGATTAAAACATACTGTAATTGATTGTTTGCCTCGGGAAATATGGAGCGAAAGCCATCCATTGTCAAGAAAAGATCATTTATAGTCACTTATGCCTAGAAAAGCCTTATTACTCGGTTTAAATGCCTTTATAATCCCATTATTGAATTTATTTTGAATTATTTTTACATTTTTTGATTAAAACAGATTGTAATTGATTTTTTGCCTCGGGAAACATGGAGCGAAAGCCATCCATTGTCAAGAAAAGATCATTTATAGTCACTCATGCCTAGAAAAGCCTTATTACTCGGTTTAAATGCCTTTATAATCCCATTATTGAATTTATTTTGAATTGTTTTTACATTTTTTCATTAAAACAAATTGTAATTGATTGTTTGCCTCGGGAAATATGGAGCGAAAGCCATCCATTGTCAAGAAAAGATCATTTGTAGTCACTCATGCCTAGAAAAGCCTTATTACTCGGTTTAAATGCCTTTATAATCCCATTATTGAATTTATTTTGAATTGTTTTTACATTTTTTCATTAAAACAGATTGTAATTGTTTGTTTGCCTCGGGAAACATGGAGCAAAACCCATCCATTGTCAAGAATAGATAATTTATAGTCACT
The DNA here is from genome assembly GCF_053813885.1 of Theobroma cacao. NCBI lineage: Eukaryota > Viridiplantae > Streptophyta > Magnoliopsida > Malvales > Malvaceae > Theobroma > Theobroma cacao. The sequence goes on along the minus strand of NC_142645.1, from coordinate 24,346,952 downwards.
TATGCCTAAAAAAGCCTTATTACTCGGTTTAAATGCCTTTATAATCCCATTACAGAATTTATTTTAAATTTTTTTTACATTTTTTGATTAAAACATACTGTAATTGATTGTTTGCCTCGGGAAATATGGAGCGAAAGCCATCCATTGTCAAGAAAAGATCATTTATAGTCACTTATGCCTAGAAAAGCCTTATTACTCGGTTTAAATGCCTTTATAATCCCATTATTGAATTTATTTTGAATTATTTTTACATTTTTTGATTAAAACAGATTGTAATTGATTGTTTGCCTCGGGAAACATGGAGCGAAAGCCATCCATTGTCAAGAAAAGATCATTTATAGTCACTCATGCCTAGAAAAGCCTTATTACTCGGTTTAAATGCCTTTATAATCCCATTATTGAATTTATTTTGAATTGTTTTTACATTTTTTGATTAAAACAGATTGTAATTGATTGTTTGCCTCGGGAACCACGGAGCGAAAGCCATCCATTGTCAAGAAAAGATCATTTATAGTCACTCATGCCTAGAAAAGCCTTATTACTCGGTTTAAATGCCTTTATAATCCCATTATTGAATTTATTTTGAATTGTTTTTACATTTTTTGATTAAAACAAATTGTAATTGATTGTTTGCCTCAAGAAACATGGAGCAAAACCCATCCATTGTCAAGAAAAGATCATTTATAGTCACTCATGCCTAGAAAAGCCTTATTACTCGGTTTAAATGCCTTTATAATCCCATTATTGAATTTATTTTGAATTGTTTTTACATTTTTTGATTAAAACAGATTGTAATTGATTGTTTGCCTCGGGAAACATGGAGCGAAGGCCATCCATTGTCAAGAAAAGATCATTTATAGTCACTCATGCCTAGAAAAGCCTTATTACTCGGTTTAAATGCCTTTATAATCCCATTATTGAATTTATTTTGAATTGTTTTAAAATTTTTTGATTAAAACATATTGTAATTGATTGTTTGCCTTGGGAAACATGGAGCAAAACCCATCCATTGTCAAGAATAGATCATTTATAGTCACTTATGCCTAGAAAAGCCTTATTACTCGGTTTAAATGCTTTTAGAATCCCATTATTGAATTTATTTTGAATTGTTTTTACATTTTTTGATTAAAACAGATTGTAATTGATTGTTTGCCTCGGGAAACATGGAGCGAAAGCCATCCATTGTCAAGAAAAGATCATTTATAGTCACTCATGCCTAGAAAAGCCTTATTACTTAGTTTAAATTCCTTTATAATCCCATTATTGAATTTATTTTGAATTGTTTTTACATTTTTTGATTAAAACAGATTGTAATTGATTGTTTACCTCGGGAAATATGGAGCGAAAGCCATCCATTGTCAAGAAAAGATCATTTATAGTCACTCATGCCTAGAAAAGCCTTATTACTCGATTTAAATGCCTTTATAATCCCATTATTGAATTTATTTTGAATTGTTTTTACATTTTTTGATTAAAACAGATTGTAATTGATTGTTTGCCTTGGGAAACATGGAGCGAAAGCCATCCATTGTCAAGAAAAGATCATTTATAGTCACTCATGCCTAGAAAAGCCTTATTACTCGGTTTAAATGCCTTTATAATCCCATTATCAAATTTATTTTGAATTTTTTTTTACATTTTTTGATTAAAACAGATTGTAATTGATTATTTGCCTCGGGAAACTTGGAGCTAAAGCCATCCATTGTCAAGAAAAGATCATTTATAGTCACTCATCCCTAGAAAAGCCTTATTAGTCGGTTTAAATGCCTTTATAATCCCATTATTGAATTTATTTTGAATTGTTTTTACATTTTTTGATTAAAACAGATTGTAATTGATTGTTTGCCTTGGGAAACATGGAGCGAAAGCCATCCATTGTCAAGAAAAGATCATTTATAGTCACTCATGCCTAGAAAAGCCTTATTACTCGGTTTAAATGCCTTTATAATCCCATTATCAAATTTATTTTGAATTTTTTTTTTTACATTTTTTGATTAAAACAGATTGTAATTGATTATTTGCCTCGGGAAACTTGGAGCTAAAGCCATCCATTGTCAAGAAAAGATCATTTATAGTCACTCATCCCTAGAAAAGCCTTATTAGTCGGTTTAAATGCCTTTATAATCCCATTATTGAATTTATTTTGAATTGTTTTTACATTTTTTGATTAAAACAGCTTGTAATTGATTGTTTGCCTCGGGAAACATGGAGCGAAAGCCATCCATTGTCAAGAAAAGATCATTTATAGTCACTCATGCCTAGAAAAGCCTTATTACTCGGTTTAAATGCCTTTATAATCCCATTATTGAATTTATTTTGAATTGTTTTTACATTTTTTGATTAAAACATAATGTAATTGATTGTTTGCCTCGGGAAACATGGAGAAAAACCCATCCATTGTCAAGAATAGATCATTTATAGTCACTTATGCCTAGAAAAGCCTTATTACTCGGTTTAAATGCTTTTATAATCCCATTATTGAATTTATTTTGAATTGTTTTTACATTTTTTGATTAAAACAGATTGTAATTGATTGTTTGCCTCAGGAAACGTGCAACGAAAGCCATCCATTGTCAAGAAAAGATCATTTATAGTCACTCATGCCTAGAAAAGCCTTATTACTTAGTTTAAATGCCTTTATAATCCCATTATTGAATTTATTTTCAATTGTTTTTACATTTTTAATTAAAAAAGATTGTAATTGATTGTTTGCCTCGGGAAACATGGAGCGAAAGCCATCCATTGTCAAGAAAAGAACATTTATAGTCACTCATGCCTAGAAAAGCCTTATTACTCGGTTTAAATGCCTTTATAATCCCATTATTGAATTTATTTTGAATTGTTTTTACATTTTTTGATTAAAACAAATTGTAATTGATTGTTTGCCTCAAGAAACATGGAGCAAAACCCATCCATTGTCAAGAAAAGATTATTTATAGTCACTCATGCCTAGAAAAGCCTTATTACTTAGTTTAAATGCCTTTATAATCCCATCATTGAATTTATTTTGAATTGTTTTTACATTTTTTGATTCAAACATATTGTAATTCATTGTTTGCCTCGGGAAACATGGAGCGAAAGCCATCCATTGTCAAGAAAAGATCATTTATAGTCACTCATGCCTAGAAAAGCCTTATTACTCGGTTTAAATGCCTTTATAATCCCATTATTGAATTTATTTTGAATTGTTTTTACATTTTTTGATTAAAACAGATTGTAATTGATTGTTTGCCTCGGGAAACATGGAGCGAAAGCCATCCATTGTCAAGAAAAGATCATTTATAGTCACTCATGCCTAGAAAAGCCTTATTACTTAGTTTAAATTCCTTTATAATCCCATTATTGAATTTATTTTGAATTGTTTTTACATTTTTTGATTAAAACAGATTGTAATTGATTGTTTGCCTCGGGAAATATGGAGCGAAAGCCATCCATTGTCAAGAAAAGATCATTTATAGTCACTCATGCCTAGAAAAGCCTTATTACTCGATTTAAATGCCTTTATAATCCCATTATTGAATTTATTTTGAATTGTTTTTACATTTTTTGATTAAAACAGATTGTAATTGATTGTTTGCCTTGGGAAACATGGAGCGAAAGCCATCCATTGTCAAGAAAAGATCATTTATAGTCACTCATGCCTAGAAAAGCCTTATTACTCGGTTTAAATGCCTTTATAATCCCATTATCAAAATTATTTTGAATTTTTTTTTACATTTTTTGATTAAAACAGATTGTAATTGATTATTTGCCTCGGGAAACTTGGAGCTAAAGCCATCCATTGTCAAGAAAAGATCATTTATAGTCACTCATCCCTAGAAAAGCCTTATTAGTCGGTTTAAAATGCCTTTATAATCCCATTATTGAATTTATTTTGAATTGTTTTTACATTTTTTGATTAAAACAGATTGTAATTGATTGTTTGCCTTGGGAAACATGGAGCGAAAGCCATCCATTGTCAAGAAAAGATCATTTATAGTCACTCATGCCTAGAAAAGCCTTATTACTCGGTTTAAATGCCTTTATAATCCCATTATCAAATTTATTTTGAATTTTTTTTTACATTTTTTGATTAAAACAGATTGTAATTGATTATTTGCCTCGGGAAACTTGGAGCTAAAGCCATCCATTGTCAAGAAAAGATCATTTATAGTCACTCATCCCTAGAAAAGCCTTATTAGTCGGTTTAAATGCCTTTATAATCCCATTATTGAATTTATTTTGAATTGTTTTTACATTTTTTGATTAAAACAGCTTGTAATTGATTGTTTGCCTCGGGAAACATGGAGCGAAAGCCATCCATTGTCAAGAAAAGATCATTTATAGTCACTCATGCCTAGAAAAGCCTTATTACTCGGTTTAAATGCCTTTATAATCCCATTATTGAATTTATTTTGAATTGTTTTTACATTTTTTGATTAAAACATAATGTAATTGATTGTTTGCCTCGGGAAACATGGAGAAAAACCCATCCATTGTCAAGAATAGATCATTTATAGTCACTTATGCCTAGAAAAGCCTTATTACTTAGTTTAAATGCCTTTATAATCCCATTATTGAATTTATTTTCAATTGTTTTTACATTTTTAATTAAAAAAGATTGTAATTGATTGTTTGCCTCGGGAAACATGGAGCGAAAGCCATCCATTGTCAAGAAAAGAACATTTATAGTCACTCATGCCTAGAAAAGCCTTATTACTCGGTTTAAATGCCTTTATAATCCCATTATTGAATTTATTTTGAATTGTTTTTACATTTTTTGATTAAAACAGATTGTAATTGATTGTTTGCCTCTGGAAATATGGAGCGAAAGCCATCCATTGTCAAGAAAAGATCATTTATAGTCACTCATGCCTAGAAAAGCCTTATTACTCGGTTTAAATGCCTTTATAATCCCATTATTGAATTTATTTTGAATTGTTTTTACATTTTTTGATTAAAACAGATTGTAATTGATTGTTTGCCTCGGGAAACATGGAGCGAAAACCATCCATTGTCAAGAAAAGATCATTTATAGTCACTCATGCCTAGAAAAGCCTTATTACTCGGTTTAAATGCCTTTATAATCCCATTATTGAATTTATTTTGAATTGTTTTTACATTTTTTGATTAAAACAGATTGTAATTGATTGTTTGCCTCGGGAAACATGGAGCGAAAGCCATCCATTGTCAAGAAAAGATCATTTATAGTCACTCATGCCTAGAAAAGCCTTATTACTCGGTTTAAATGCCTTTATAATCCCATTATTGAATTTATTTTGAATTGTTTTTACATTTTTTGATTAAAACATAATGTAATTGATTGTTTGCCTCGGGAAACATGGAGCAAAACCCATCCATTGTCAAGAATAGATCATTTATAGTCACTTATGCCTAGAAAATCCTTATTACTCGGTTTAAATGCCTTTATAATCCCATTATTGAATTTATTTTGAATTGTTTTTACATTTTTTGATTAAAACAGATTGTAATTGATTGTTTGCCTCGGGAAATATGGAGCGAAAGCCATCCATTGTCAAGAAAAGATCATTTATAGTCACTCATGACTAGAAAAGCCTTATTACTCGGTTTAAATGCCTTTATAATCCCATTATTGAATTTATTTTGAATTGTTTTTACATTTTTTGATTAAAACAGCTTGTAATTGATTGTTTGCCTCGGGAAACATGGAGCGAAAGCCATCCATTGTCAAGAAAAGATCATTTATAGTCACTCATGCCTAGAAAAGCCTTATTACTCGGTTTAAATGCCTTTATAATCCCATTATTGAATTTATTTTGAATTATTTTTACATTTTTTGATTAAAACATAATGTAATTGATTGTTTGCCTCGGGAAACATGGAGCAAAACCCATCCATTGTCAAGAATAGATCATTTATAGTCACTTATGCCTAGAAAAGCCTTATTACTCGGTTTAAATGCTTTTATAATCCCATTATTGAATTTATTTTGAATTGTTTTTACATTTTTTGATTAAAACAGATTGTAATTGATTGTTTGCCTCAGGAAACATGCAACGAAAGCCATCCATTGTCAAGAAAAGATCATTTATAGTCACTCATGCCTAGAAAAGCCTTATTACTTAGTTTAAATGCCTTTATAATCCAATTATTGAATTTATTTTGAATTGTTTTTACATTTTTGATTAAAACAGATTGTAATTGATTGTTTGCCTCTGGAAATATGGAGCGAAAGCCATCCATTGTCAAGAAAAGATCATTTATAGTCACTCATGCCTAGAAAAGCCTTATTACTCGGTTTAAATGCCTTTATAATCCCATTATTGAATTTATTTTGAATTGTTTTTACATTTTTTGATTAAAACAGATTGTAATTGATTGTTTGCCTCGGGAAACATGGAGCGAAAACCATCCATTGTCAAGAAAAGATCATTTATAGTCACTCATGCCTAGAAAAGCCTTATTACTCGGTTTAAATGCCTTTATAATCCCATTATTGAATTTATTTTGAATTGTTTTTACATTTTTTGATTAAAACAGATTGTAATTGATTGTTTGCCTCGGGAAACATGGAGCGAAAGCCATCCATTGTCAAGAAAAGATCATTTATAGTCACTCATGCCTAGAAAAGCCTTATTACTCGGTTTAAATGCCTTTATAATCCCATTATTGAATTTATTTTGAATTGTTTTTACATTTTTTGATTAAAACATAATGTAATTGATTGTTTGCCTCGGGAAACATGGAGCAAAACCCATCCATTGTCAAGAATAGATCATTTATAGTCACTTATGCCTAGAAAATCCTTATTACTCGGTTTAAATGCCTTTATAATCCAATTATTGAATTTATTTTGAATTGTTTTTACATTTTTTGATTAAAACAGATTGTAATTGATTGTTTGCCTCGGGAAATATGGAGCGAAAGCCATCCATTGTCAAGAAAAGATCATTTATAGTCACTCATGACTAGAAAAGCCTTATTACTCGATTTAAATGCCTTTATAATCCCATTATTGAATTTATTTTGAATTGTTTTTACATTTTTTGATTAAAACAGATTGTAATTGATTGTTTGCCTTGGGAAACATGGAGCGAAAGCCATCCATTGTCAAGAAAAGATCATTTATAGTCACTCATGCCTAGAAAAGCCTTATTACTCGGTTTAAATGCCTTTATAATCCCATTATCAAATTTATTTTGAATTTTTTTTTACATTTTTTGATTAAAACAGATTGTAATTGATTATTTGCCTCGGGAAACTTGGAGCTAAAGCCATCCATTGTCAAGAAAAGATCATTTATAGTCACTCATCCCTAGAAAAGCCTTATTAGTCGGTTTAAATGCCTTTATAATCCCATTATTGAATTTATTTTGAATTGTTTTTACATTTTTTGATTAAAACAGATTGTAATTGATTGTTTGCCTTGGGAAACATGGAGCGAAAGCCATCCATTGTCAAGAAAAGATCATTTATAGTCACTCATGCCTAGAAAAGCCTTATTACTCGGTTTAAATGCCTTTATAATCCCATTATCAAATTTATTTTGAATTTTTTTTTTACATTTTTTGACTAAAACAGATTGTAATTGATTATTTGCCTCGGGAAACTTGGAGCTAAAGCCATCCATTGTCAAGAAAAGATCATTTATAGTCACTCATCCCTAGAAAAGCCTTATTAGTCGGTTTAAATGCCTTTATAATCCCATTATTGAAGTTATTTTGAATTGTTTTTACATTTTTTGATTAAAACAGATTGTAATTGATTGTTTGCCTCGGGAAACATGGAGCGAAAGCCATCCATTGTCAAGAAAAGATCATTTATAGTCACTCATGCCTAGAAAAGCCTTATTACTCGGTTTAAATGCCTTTATAATCCCATTATTGAATTTATTTTGAATTGTTTTTACATTTTTTTATTAAAACATAATGTAATTGATTGTTTGCCTCGGGAAACATGGAGCAAAACCCATCCATTGTCAAGAATAGATCATTTATAGTCACTTATGCCTAGAAAAGCCTTATTACTCGGTTTAAATGCTTTTATAATCCCATTATTGAATTTATTTTGAATTGTTTTTACATTTTTTGATTAAAACAGATTGTAATTGATTGTTTGCCCCAGGAAACATGCAACGAAAGCCATCCATTGTCAAGAAAAGATCATTTATAGTCACTCATGCCTAGAAAAGCCTTATTACTTAGTTTAAATGCCTTTATAATCCAATTATTGAATTTATTTTGAATTGTTTTTACATTTTTGATTAAAACAGATTGTAATTGATTGTTTGCCTCTGGAAATATGGAGCGAAAGCCATCCATTGTCAAGAAAAGATCATTTATAGTCGCTCATGCCTAGAAAAGCCTTATTACTCGGTTTAAATGCCTTTATAATCCCATTATTGAATTTATTTTGAATTGTTTTTACATTTTTTGATTAAAACAGATTGTAATTGATTGTTTGCCTCGGGAAACATGGAGCTAAAACCATCCATTGTCAAGAAAAGATCATTTATAGTCACTCATGCCTAGAAAAGCCTTATTACTCGGTTTAAATGCCTTTATAATCCCATTATTGAATTTATTTTGAATTGTTTTTACATTTTTTGATTAAAACAGATTGTAATTGATTGTTTGCCTCGGGAAACATGGAGCGAAAGCCATCCATTGTCAAGAAAAGATCATTTATAGTCACTCATGCCTAGAAAAGCCTTATTACTCGGTTTAAATGCCTTTATAATCCCATTATCAAATTTATTTTGAATTTTTTTTACATTTTTTGATTAAAACAGATTGTAATTGATTTTATGCCTCGGGAAACTTGGAGCTAAAGCCATCCATTGTCAAGAAAAGATCATTTATAGTCACTCATGCCTAGAAAAGCCTTATTACTCGATTTAAATGCCTTTATAATCCCATTATTGAATTTATTTTGAATTGTTTTTACATTTTTTGATTAAAACAGATTGTAATTGATTTTTTGCCTCGGGAAACTTGGAGCTAAAGCCATCCATTGTCAAGAAAAGATCATTTATAGTCACTCATGCCTAGAAAAGCCTTATTACTCGATTTAAATGCCTTTATAATCCCATTATTGAATTTATTTTGAATTGTTTTTACATTTTTTGATTAAAACAGATTGTAATTGATTTTTTGCCTCGGGAAACTTGGAGCTAAAGCCATCCATTGTCAAGAAAAGATCATTTATAGTCACTCATGCCTAGAAAAGCCTTATTACTCGGTTTAAATGCCTTTATAATCCCATTATTGAATTTATTTTGAATTGTTTTTACATTTTTTGATTAAAACAGATTGTAATTGATTGTTTGCCTCGGGAAACATGGAGCGAAAGCCATCCATTGTCAAGAAAAGATGATTTATAGTCACTCATGCCTAGAAAAGCCTTATTACTCGGTTTAAATGCCTTTATAATCCCATTCTTGAATTTATTTTGAATTGTTTTAAAATTTTTTGATTAAAACATATTGTAATTGATTGTTTCCCTCGGGAAACATGGAGCAAAACCCATCCATTGTCAAGAATAGATCATTTATAGTCACTTATGCCTAAAAAAGCCTTATTACTCGGTTTAAATGCCTTTATAATCCCATTATTGAATTTATTTTGAATTGTTTTTACATTTTTTGATTAAAACATATTGTAATTGATTGTTTGCCTCGGGAAACATGGAGCAAAACCCATCCATTGTCAAGAATAGATCATTTATAGTCACTTATGCCTAGAAAAGCCTTATTACTCGGTTTAAATGCTTTTATAATCCCATTATTGAATTTATTTTGAATTGTTTTTACATTTTTTGATTAAAACAGATTGTAATTGATTGTTTGCCTCAGGAAACATGCAGCGAAAGCCATCCATTGTCAAGAAAAGATCATTTATAGTCACTCATGCCTAGAAAAGCCTTATTACTCGGTTTAAATGCCTTTATAATCCCATTATTGAATTTATTTTGAATTGTTTTTACATTTTTTGATTAAAACAAATTGTAATTGATTGTTTGCCTCAAGAAACATGGAGCAAAACCCATCCATTGTCAAGAAAAGATTATTTATAGTCACTCATGCCTAGAAAAGCCTTATTACTTAGTTTAAATGCCTTTATAATCCCATCATTGAATTTATTTTGAATTGTTTTTACATTTTTTGATTAAAACAGATTGTAATTGATTGTTTGCCTCAGGAAACATGCAACGAAAGCCATCCATTGTCAAGAAAAGATCATTTATAGTCACTCATGCCTAGAAAAGCCTTATTACTTAGTTTAAATGCCTTTATAATCCCATTATTGAATTTATTTTCAATTGTTTTTACATTTTTAATTAAAACAGATTCAAATTGATTGTTTGCCTCGGGAAACATGGAGCGAAAGCCATCCATTGTCAAGAAAAGAACATTTATAGTCACTCATGCCTAGAAAAGCCTTATTACTCGGTTTAAATGCCTTTATAATCCCATTATTGAATTTATTTTGAATTGTTTTTACATTTTTTGATTAAAACAGATTGTAATTGATTGTTTGCCTCAGGAAACATGCAGCGAAAGCCATCCATTGTCAAGAAAAGATCATTTATAGTCACTCATGCCTAGAAAAGCCTTATTACTCGGTTTAAATGCCTTTATAATCCCATTATTGAATTTATTTTGAATTGTTTTTACATTTTTTGATTAAAACATAATGTAATTGATTGTTTGCCTCGGGAAACATGGAGCAAAACCCATCCATTGTCAAGAATAGATCATTTATAGTCACTTATGCCTAGAAAAGCCTTATTACTCGGTTTAAATGCTTTTATAATCCCATTATTGAATTTATTTTGAATTGTTTTTACATTTTTTGATTAAAACAGATTGAAATTGATTGTTTGCCTCAGGAAACATGCAACGAAAGCCATCCATTGTCAAGAAAAGATCATTTATAGTCGCTCATGCCTAGAAAAGCCTTATTACTTAGTTTAAATGCCTTTATAATCCCATTATTGAATTTATTTTCAATTGTTTTTACATTTTTAATTAAAACAGATTGTAATTGATTGTTTGCCTCGGGAAACATGGAGCGAAAGCCATCCATTGTCAAGAAAAGAACATTTATAGTCACTCATGCCTAGAAAAGCCTTATTACTCGGTTTAAATGCCTTTATAATCCCATTATTGAATTTATTTTGAATTGTTTTTACATTTTTTGATTAAAACAGATTGAAATTGATTGTTTGCCTCAGGAAACATGCAACGAAAGCCATCCATTGTCAAGAAAAGATCATTTATAGTCGCTCATGCCTAGAAAAGCCTTATTACTTAGTTTAAATGCCTTTATAATCCCATTATTGAATTTATTTTCAATTGTTTTTACATTTTTAATTAAAACAGATTCTAATTGATTGTTTGCCTCGGGAAACATGGAGCGAAAGCCATCCATTGTCAAGAAAAGAACATTTATAGTCACTCATGCCTAGAAAAGCCTTATTACTCGGTTTAAATGCCTTTATAATCCCATTATTGAATTTATTTTGAATTGTTTTTACATTTTTTGATTAAAACAGATTGTAATTGATTGTTTGCCTCAGGAAACATGCAGCGAAAGCCATCCATTGTCAAGAAAAGATCATTTATAGTCACTCATGCCTAGAAAAGCCTTATTACTCGGTTTAAATGCCTTTATAATCCCATTATTGAATTTATTTTGAATTGTTTTTACATTTTTTGATTAAAACATAATGTAATTGATTGTTTGCCTCGGGAAACATGGAGCAAAACCCATCCATTGTCAAGAATAGATCATTTATAGTCACTTATGCCTAGAAAAGCCTTATTACTCGGTTTAAATGCTTTTATAATCCCATTATTGAATTTATTTTGAATTGTTTTTACATTTTTTGATTAAAACAGATTGAAATTGATTGTTTGCCTCAGGAAACATGCAACGAAAGCCATCCATTGTCAAGAAAAGATCATTTATAGTCGCTCATGCCTAGAAAAGCCTTATTACTTAGTTTAAATGCCTTTATAATCCCATTATTGAATTTATTTTCAATTGTTTTTACATTTTTAATTAAAACAGATTGTAATTGATTGTTTGCCTTGGGAAACATGGAGCGAAAGCCATCCATTGTCAAGAAAAGAACATTTATAGTCACTCATGCCTAGAAAAGCCTTATTACTCGGTTTAAATGCCTTTATAATCCCATTATTGAATTTATTTTGAATTGTTTTTACATTTTTTGATTAAAACAAATTGTAATTGATTGTTTGCCTCAAGAAACATGGAGCAAAACCCATCCATTGTCAAGAAAAGATTATTTATAGTCACTCATGCCTAGAAAAGCCTTATTACTTAGTTTAAATGCCTTTATAATCCCATCATTGAATTTATTTTGAATTGTTTTAAAATTTTTTGATTAAAACATATTGTAATTGATTGTTTGCCTTGGGAAACATGGAGCAAAACCCATCCATTGTCAAGAATAGATCATTTATAGTCACTTATGCCTAGAAAAGCCTTATTACTCGGTTTAAATGCTTTTAGAATCCCATTATTGAATTTATTTTGAATTGTTTTTACATTTTTTGATTAAAACAGATTGTAATTGATTGTTTGCCTCGGGAAACATGGAGCGAAAGCCATCCATTGTCAAGAAAAGATCATTTATAGTCACTCATGCCTAGAAAAGCCTTATTACTTAGTTTAAATTCCTTTATAATCCCATTATTGAATTTATTTTGAATTGTTTTTACATTTTTTGATTAAAACAGATTGTAATTGATTGTTTGCCTCGGGAAACATGGAGCAAAACCCATCCATTGTCAAGAATAGATCATTTATAGTCACTTATGCCTAGAAAAGCCTTATTACTCGGTTTAAATGCTTTTATAATCCCATTATTGAATTTATTTTGAATTGTTTTTACATTTTTTGATTAAAACAGATTGAAATTGATTGTTTGCCTCAGGAAACATGCAACGAAAGCCATCCATTGTCAAGAAAAGATCATTTATAGTCGCTCATGCCTAGAAAAGCCTTATTACTTAGTTTAAATGCCTTTATAATCCCATTATTGAATTTATTTTCAATTGTTTTTACATTTTTAATTAAAACAGATTGTAATTGATTGTTTGCCTCGGGAAACATGGAGCGAAAGCCATCCATTGTCAAGAAAAGAACATTTATAGTCACTCATGCCTAGAAAAGCCTTATTACTCGGTTTAAATGCCTTTATAATCCCATTATTGAATTTATTTTGAATTGTTTTTACATTTTTTGATTAAAACAAATTGTAATTGATTGTTTGCCTCAAGAAACATGGAGCAAAACCCATCCATTGTCAAGAAAAGATCATTTATAGTCACTCATGCCTAGAAAAGCCTTATTACTCGGTTTAAATGCCTTTATAATCCCATTATTGAATTTATTTTGAATTGTTTTTACATTTTTTGATTAAAACAGATTGTAATTGATTGTTTGCCTCGGGAAACATGGAGCGAAGGCCATCCATTGTCAAGAATAGATCATTTATAGTCACTCATGCCTAGAAAAGCCTTATTACTCGGTTTAAATGCCTTTATAATCCCATTATTGAATTTATTTTGAATTGTTTTAAAATTTTTTGATTAAAACATATTGTAATTGATTGTTTGCCTTGGGAAACATGGAGCAAAACCCATCCATTGTCAAGAATAGATCATTTATAGTCACTTATGCCTAGAAAAGCCTTATTACTCGGTTTAAATGCTTTTAGAATCCCATTATTGAATTTATTTTGAATTGTTTTTACATTTTTTGATTAAAACAGATTGTAATTGATTGTTTGCCTCGGGAAACATGGAGCGAAAGCCATCCATTGTCAAGAAAAGATCATTTATAGTCACTCATGCCTAGAAAAGCCTTATTACTTAGTTTAAATTCCTTTATAATCCCATTATTGAATTTATTTTGAATTGTTTTTACATTTTTTGATTAAAACAGATTGTAATTGATTGTTTGCCTCGGGAAATATGGAGCGAAATCCATCCATTGTCAAGAAAAGATCATTTATAGTCACTCATGCCTAGAAAAGCCTTATTACTCGATTTAAATGCCTTTATAATCCCATTATTGAATTTATTTTGAATTGTTTTTACATTTTTTGATTAAAACAGATTGTAATTGATTGTTTGCCTTGGGAAACATGGAGCGAAAGCCATCCATTGTCAAGAAAAGATCATTTATAGTCACTCATGCCTAGAAAAGCCTTATTACTCGGTTTAAATGCCTTTATAATCCCATTATCAAATTTATTTTGAATTTTTTTTTACATTTTTTGATTAAAACAGATTGTAATTGATTATTTGCCTCGGGAAACTTGGAGCTAAAGCCATCCATTGTCAAGAAAAGATCATTTATAGTCACTCATCCCTAGAAAAGCCTTATTAGTCGGTTTAAATGCCTTTATAATCCCATTATTGAATTTATTTTGAATTGTTTTTACATTTTTTGATTAAAACAGATTGTAATTGATTGTTTGCCTTGGGAAACATGGAGCGAAAGCCATCCATTGTCAAGAAAAGATCATTTATAGTCACTCATGCCTAGAAAAGCCTTATTACTCGGTTTAAATGCCTTTATAATCCCATTATCAAATTTATTTTGAATTTTTTTTTTACATTTTTTGATTAAAACAGATTGTAATTGATTATTTGCCTCGGGAAACTTGGAGCTAAAGCCATCCATTGTCAAGAAAAGATCATTTATAGTCACTCATCCCTAGAAAAGCCTTATTAGTCGGTTTAAATGCCTTTATAATCCCATTATTGAATTTATTTTGAATTGTTTTTACATTTTTTGATTAAAACAGCTTGTAATTGATTGTTTGCGTCGGGAAACATGGAGCGAAAGCCATCCATTGTCAAGAAAAGATCATTTATAGTCACTCATGCCTAGAAAAGCCTTATTACTCGGTTTAAATGCCTTTATAATCCCATTATTGAATTTATTTTGAATTGTTTTTACATTTTTTGATTAAAACATAATGTAATTGATTGTTTGCCTCGGGAAACATGGAGAAAAACCCATCCATTGTCAAGAATAGATCATTTATAGTCACTTATGCCTAGAAAAGCCTTATTACTCGGTTTAAATGCTTTTATAATCCCATTATTGAATTTATTTTGAATTGTTTTTACATTTTTTGATTAAAACAGATTGTAATTGATTGTTTGCCTCAGGAAACATGCAACGAAAGCCATCCATTGTCAAGAAAAGATCATTTATAGTCACTCATGCCTAGAAAAGCCTTATTACTTAGTTTAAATGCCTTTATAATCCCATTATTGAATTTATTTTCAATTGTTTTTACATTTTTAATTAAAAAAGATTGTAATTGATTGTTTGCCTCGGGAAACATGGAGCGAAAGCCATCCATTGTCAAGAAAAGAACATTTATAGTCACTCATGCCTAGAAAAGCCTTATTACTCGGTTTAAATGCCTTTATAATCCCATTATTGAATTTATTTTGAATTGTTTTTACATTTTTTGATTAAAACAAATTGTAATTGATTGTTTGCCTCAAGAAACATGGAGCAAAACCCATCCATTGTCAAGAAAAGATTATTTATAGTCACTCATGCCTAGAAAAGCCTTATTACTTAGTTTAAATGCCTTTATAATCCCATCATTGAATTTATTTTGAATTGTTTTTACATTTTTTGATTCAAACATATTGTAATTCATTGTTTGCCTCGGGAAACATGGAGCGAAAGCCATCCATTGTCAAGAAAAGATCATTTATAGTCACTCATGCCTAGAAAAGCCTTATTACTCGGTTTAAATGCCTTTATAATCCCATTATTGAATTTATTTTGAATTGTTTTTACATTTTTTGATTAAAACAGATTGTAATTGATTGTTCACCTCGGGAAACATGGAGCGAAAGCCATCCATTGTCAAGAAAAGATCATTTATAGTCACTCATGCCTAGAAAAGCCTTATTACTTAGTTTAAATTCCTTTATAATCCCATTATTGAATTTATTTTGAATTGTTTTTACATTTTTTGATTAAAACAGATTGTAATTGATTGTTTGCCTCGGGAAATATGGAGCGAAAGCCATCCATTGTCAAGAAAAGATCATTTATAGTCACTCATGCCTAGAAAAGCCTTATTACTCGGTTTAAATGCCTTTATAATCCCATTATTGAATTTATTTTGAATTGTTTTTACATTTTTTGATTAAAACAGATTGTAATTGATTGTTTGCCTTGGGAAACATGGAGCGAAAGCCATCCATTGTCAAGAAAAGATCATTTATAGTCACTCATGCCTAGAAAAGCCTTATTACTCGGTTTAAATGCCTTTATAATCCCATTATTGAATTTATTTTCAATTGTTTTTACATTTTTTGATTAAAACAGATTGTAATTGATTGTTTGCCTCGGGAAACATGGAGCGAAAGCCATCCATTGTCAAGAAAAGATCATTTATAGTCACTCATGCCTAGAAAAGCCTTATTACTCGGTTTAAATGCCTTTATAATCCCATTATTGAATTTATTTTGAATTGTTTTTACATTTTTTGATTAAAACATAATGTAATTGATTGTTTGCCTCGGGAAACATGGAGCAAAACCCATCCATTGTCAAGAATAGATCATTTATAGTCACTTATGCCTAGAAAATCCTTATTACTCGGTTTAAATGCCTTTATAATCCCATTATTGAATTTATTTTGAATTGTTTTTACATTTTTTGATTAAAACAGATTGTAATTGATTGTTTGCCTCGGGAAATATGGAGCGAAAGCCATCCATTGTCAAGAAAAGATCATTTATAGTCACTCATGACTAGAAAAGCCTTATTACTCGATTTAAATGCCTTTATAATCCCATTATTGAATTTATTTTGAATTGTTTTTACATTTTTTGATTAAAACAGATTGTAATTGATTGTTTGCCTTGGGAAACATGGAGCGAAAGCCATCCATTGTCAAGAAAAGATCATTTATAGTCACTCATGCCTAGAAAAGCCTTATTACTCGGTTTAAATGCCTTTATAATCCCATTATCAAATTTATTTTGAATTTTTTTTTACATTTTTTGATTAAAACAGATTGTAATTGATTATTTGCCTCGGGAAACTTGGAGCTAAAGCCATCCATTGTCAAGAAAAGATCATTTATAGTCACTTATGCCTAGAAAAGCCTTATTACTCGGTTTAAATGCCTTTATAATCCCATTATTGAATTTATTTTGAATTGTTTTTACATTTTTTGATTAAAACAGATTGTAATTGATTGTTTGCCTTGGGAAACATGGAGCGAAAGCCATCCATTGTCAAGAAAAGATCATTTATAGTCACTCATGCCTAGAAAAGCCTTATTACTCGGTTTAAATGCCTTTATAATCCCATTATTGAATTTATTTTCAATTGTTTTTACATTTTTTGATTAAAACAGATTGTAATTGATTGTTTGCCTCGGGAAACATGGAGCGAAAGCCATCCATTGTCAAGAAAAGATCATTTATAGTCACTCATGCCTAGAAAAGCCTTATTACTCGGTTTAAATGCCTTTATAATCCCATTATTGAATTTATTTTGAATTGTTTTTACATTTTTTGATTAAAACAGATTGTAATTGATTGTTTGCCTTGGGAAACATGGAGCAAAAGCCATCCATTGTCAAGAAAAGATCATTTATAGTCACTCATGCCTAGAAAAGCCTTATTACTCGGTTTAAATGCCTTTATAATCCCATTATTGAATTTATTTTCAATTGTTTTTACATTTTTTGATTAAAACAGATTGTAATTGATTGTTTGCCTCGGGAAACATGGAGCGAAAGCCATCCATTGTCAAGAAAAGATCATTTATAGTCACTCATGCCTAGAAAAGCCTTATTACTCGGTTTAAATGCCTTTATAATCCCATTATTGAATTTATTTTGAATTGTTTTTACATTTTTTGATTAAAACATAATGTAATTGATTGTTTGCCTCGGGAAACATGGAGCAAAACCCATCCATTGTCAAGAATAGATCATTTATAGTCACTTATGCCTAGAAAATCCTTATTACTCGGTTTAAATGCCTTTATAATCCCATTATTGAATTTATTTTGAATTGTTTTTACATTTTTTGATTAAAACAGATTGTAATTGATTGTTTGCCTCGGGAAATATGGAGCGAAAGCCATCCATTGTCAAGAAAAGATCATTTATAGTCACTCATGACTAGAAAAGCCTTATTACTCGATTTAAATGCCTTTATAATCCCATTATTGAATTTATTTTGAATTGTTTTTACATTTTTTGATTAAAACAGATTGTAATTGATTGTTTGCCTTGGGAAACATGGAGCGAAAGCCATCCATTGTCAAGAAAAGATCATTTATAGTCACTCATGCCTAGAAAAGCCTTATTACTCGGTTTAAATGCCTTTATAATCCCATTATCAAATTTATTTTGAATTTTTTTTTTACATTTTTTGATTAAAACAGATTGTAATTGATTATTTGCCTCGGGAAACTTGGAGCTAAAGCCATCCATTGTCAAGAAAAGATCATTTATAGTCACTCATCCCTAGAAAAGCCTTATTAGTCGGTTTAAATGCCTTTATAATCCCATTATTGAATTTATTTTGAATTGTTTTTACATTTTTTGATTAAAACAGATTGTAATTGATTGTTTGCCTCGGGAAATATGGAGCGAAAGCCATCCATTGTCAAGAAAAGATCATTTATAGTCACTCATGCCTAGAAAAGCCTTATTACTTAGTTTAAATTCCTTTATAATCCCATTATTGAATTTATTTTGAATTGTTTTTACATTTTTTGATTAAAACAGATTGTAATTGATTGTTTGCCTCGGGAAACATGGAGCAAAACCCATCCATTGTCAAGAATAGATCATTTATAGTCACTTATGCCTAGAAAAGCCTTATTACTCGGTTTAAATGCTTTTATAATCCCATTATTGAATTTATTTTGAATTGTTTTTACATTTTTTGATTAAAACAGATTGAAATTGATTGTTTGCCTCAGGAAACATGCAACGAAAGCCATCCATTGTCAAGAAAAGATCATTTATAGTCGCTCATGCCTAGAAAAGCCTTATTACTTAGTTTAAATGCCTTTATAATCCCATTATTGAATTTATTTTCAATTGTTTTTACATTTTTAATTAAAACAGATTGTAATTGATTGTTTGCCTCGGGAAACATGGAGCGAAAGCCATCCATTGTCAAGAAAAGAACATTTATAGTCACTCATGCCTAGAAAACCCTTATTACTCGGTTTAAATGCCTTTATAATCCCATTATTGAATTTATTTTGAATTGTTTTTACATTTTTTGATTAAAACAAATTGTAATTGATTGTTTGCCTCAAGAAACATGGAGCAAAACCCATCCATTGTCAAGAAAAGATCATTTATAGTCACTCATGCCTAGAAAAGCCTTATTACTCGGTTTAAATGCCTTTATAATCCCATTATTGAATTTATTTTGAATTGTTTTTACATTTTTTGATTAAAACAGATTGTAATTGATTGTTTGCCTCGGGAAACATGGAGCGAAGGCCATCCATTGTCAAGAAAAGATCATTTATAGTCACTCATGCCTAGAAAAGCCTTATTACTCGGTTTAAATGCCTTTATAATCCCATTATTGAATTTATTTTGAATTGTTTTAAAATTTTTTGATTAAAACATATTGTAATTGATTGTTTGCCTTGGGAAACATGGAGCAAAACCCATCCATTGTCAAGAATAGATCATTTATAGTCACTTATGCCTAGAAAAGCCTTATTACTCGGTTTAAATGCTTTTAGAATCCCATTATTGAATTTATTTTGAATTGTTTTTACATTTTTTGATTAAAACAGATTGTAATTGATTGTTTGCCTCGGGAAACATGGAGCGAAAGCCATCCATTGTCAAGAAAAGATCATTTATAGTCACTCATGCCTAGAAAAGCCTTATTACTTAGTTTAAATTCCTTTATAATCCCATTATTGAATTTATTTTGAATTGTTTTTACATTTTTTGATTAAAACAGATTGTAATTGATTGTTTGCCTCGGGAAATATGGAGCGAAAGCCATCCATTGTCAAGAAAAGATCATTTATAGTCACTCATGCCTAGAAAAGCCTTATTACTCGATTTAAATGCCTTTATAATCCCATTATTGAATTTATTTTGAATTGTTTTTACATTTTTTGATTAAAACAGATTGTAATTGATTGTTTGCCTTGGGAAACATGGAGCGAAAGCCATCCATTGTCAAGAAAAGATCATTTATAGTCACTCATGCCTAGAAAAGCCTTATTACTCGGTTTAAATGCCTTTATAATCCCATTATCAAATTTATTTTGAATTTTTTTTTACATTTTTTGATTAAAACAGATTGTAATTGATTATTTGCCTCGGGAAACTTGGAGCTAAAGCCATCCATTGTCAAGAAAAGATCATTTATAGTCACTCATCCCTAGAAAAGCCTTATTAGTCGGTTTAAATGCCTTTATAATCCCATTATTGAATTTATTTTGAATTGTTTTTACATTTTTTGATTAAAACAGATTGTAATTGATTGTTTGCCTGGGGAAACATGGAGCGAAAGCCATCCATTGTCAAGAAAAGATCATTTATAGTCACTCATGCCTAGAAAAGCCTTATTACTCGGTTTAAATGCCTTTATAATCCCATTATCAAATTTATTTTGAATTTTTTTTTTACATTTTTTGATTAAAACAGATTGTAATTGATTATTTGCCTCGGGAAACTTGGAGCTAAAGCCATCCATTGTCAAGAAAAGATCATTTATAGTCACTCATCCCTAGAAAAGCCTTATTAGTCGGTTTAAATGCCTTTATAATCCCATTATTCAATTTATTTTGAATTGTTTTTACATTTTTTGATTAAAACAGCTTGTAATTGATTGTTTGCCTCGGGAAACATGGAGCGAAAGCCATCCATTGTCAAGAAAAGATCATTTATAGTCACTCATGCCTAGAAAAGCCTTATTACTCGGTTTAAATGCCTTTATAATCCCATTATTGAATTTATTTTGAATTGTTTTTACATTTTTTGATTAAAACATAATGTAATTGATTGTTTGCCTCGGGAAACATGGAGAAAAACCCATCCATTGTCAAGAATAGATCATTTATAGTCACTTATGCCTAGAAAAGCCTTATTACTCGGTTTAAATGCTTTTATAATCCCATTATTGAATTTATTTTGAATTGTTTTTACATTTTTTGATTAAAACAGATTGTAATTGATTGTTTGCCTCAGGAAACATGCAACGAAAGCCATCCATTGTCAAGAAAAGATCATTTATAGTCACTCATGCCTAGAAAAGCCTTATTACTTAGTTTAAATGCCTTTATAATCCCATTATTGAATTTATTTTCAATTGTTTTTACATTTTTAATTAAAAAAGATTGTAATTGATTGTTTGCCTCGGGAAACATGGAGCGAAAGCCATCCATTGTCAAGAAAAGAACATTTATAGTCACTCATGCCTAGAAAAGCCTTATTACTCGGTTTAAATGCCTTTATAATCCCATTATTGAATTTATTTTGAATTGTTTTTACATTTTTTGATTAAAACAAATTGTAATTGATTGTTTGCCTCAAGAAACATGGAGCAAAACCCATCCATTGTCAAGAAAAGATTATTTATAGTCACTCATGCCTAGAAAAGCCTTATTACTTAGTTTAAATGCCTTTAAAATCCCATCATTGAATTTATTTTGAATTGTTTTTACATTTTTTGATTCAAACATATTGTAATTCATTGTTTGCCTCGGGAAACATGGAGCGAAAGCCATCCATTGTCAAGAAAAGATCATTTATAGTCACTCATGCCTAGAAAAGCCTTATTACTCGGTTTAAATGCCTTTATAATCCCATTATTGCATTTATTTTGAATTGTTTTTACATTTTTTGATTAAAACAGATTGTAATTGATTGTTTGCCTCGGGAAACATGGAGCGAAAGCCATCCATTGTCAAGAAAAGATCATTTATAGTCACTCATGCCTAGAAAAGCCTTATTACTTAGTTTAAATTCCTTTATAATCCCATTATTGAATTTATTTTGAATTGTTTTTACATTTTTTGATTAAAACAGATTGTAATTGATTGTTTGCCTCGGGAAATATGGAGCGAAAGCCATCCATTGTCAAGAAAAGATCATTTATAGTCACTCATGCCTAGAAAAGCCTTATTACTCGATTTAAATGCCTTTATAATCCCATTATTGAATTTATTTTGAATTGTTTTTACATTTTTTGATTAAAACAGATTGTAATTGATTGTTTGCCTTGGGAAACATGGAGCGAAAGCCATCCATTGTCAAGAAAAGATCATTTATAGTCACTCATGCCTAGAAAAGCCTTATTACTCGGTTTAAATGCCTTTATAATCCCATTATCAAAATTATTTTGAATTTTTTTTTACATTTTTTGATTAAAACAGATTGTAATTGATTATTTGCCTCGGGAAACTTGGAGCTAAAGCCATCCATTGTCAAGAAAAGATCATTTATAGTCACTCATCCCTAGAAAAGCCTTATTAGTCGGTTTAAAATGCCTTTATAATCCCATTATTGAATTTATTTTGAATTGTTTTTACATTTTTTGATTAAAACAGATTGTAATTGATTGTTTGCCTTGGGAAACATGGAGCGAAAGCCATCCATTGTCAAGAAAAGATCATTTATAGTCACTCATGCCTAGAAAAGCCTTATTACTCGGTTTAAATGCCTTTATAATCCCATTATCAAATTTATTTTGAATTTTTTTTTTACATTTTTTGATTAAAACAGATTGTAATTGATTATTTGCCTCGGGAAACTTGGAGCTAAAGCCATCCATTGTCAAGAAAAGATCATTTATAGTCACTCATCCCTAGAAAAGCCTTATTAGTCGGTTTAAATGCCTTTATAATCCCATTATTGAATTTATTTTGAATTGTTTTTACATTTTTTGATTAAAACAGATTGTAATTGATTGTTTGCCTCGGGAAATATGGAGCGAAAGCCATCCATTGTCAAGAAAAGATCATTTATAGTCACTCATGCCTAGAAAAGCCTTATTACTCGGTTTAAATGCCTTTATAATCCCATTATTGAATTTATTTTGAATTGTTTTTACATTTTTTGATTAAAACATAATGTAATTGATTGTTTGCCTCGGGAAACATGGAGCAAAACCCATCCATTGTCAAGAATAGATCATTTATAGTCACTTATGCCTAGAAAAGCCTTATTACTCGGTTTAAATGCTTTTATAATCCCATTATTGAATTTATTTTGAATTGTTTTTACATTTTTTGATTAAAACAGATTGTAATTGATTGTTTGCCTCAGGAAACATGCAACGAAAGCCATCCATTGTCAAGAAAAGATCATTTATAGTCACTCATGCCTAGAAAAGCCTTATTACTTAGTTTAAATGCCTTTATAATCCAATTATTAAATTTATTTTGAATTGTTTTTACATTTTTGATTAAAACAGATTGTAATTGATTGTTTGCCTCTGGAAATATGGAGCGAAAGCCATCCATTGTCAAGAAAAGATCATTTATAGTCACTCATGCCTAGAAAAGCCTTATTACTCGGTTTAAATGCCTTTATAATCCCATTATTGAATTTATTTTGAATTGTTTTTACATTTTTTGATTAAAACAGATTGTAATTGATTGTTTGCCTCGGGAAACATGGAGCGAAAACCATCCATTGTCAAGAAAAGATCATTTATAGTCACTCATGCCTAGAAAAGCCTTATTACTCGGTTTAAATGCCTTTATAATCCCATTATTGAATTTATTTTGAATTGTTTTTACATTTTTTGATTAAAACAGATTGTAATTGATTGTTTGCCTCGGGAAACATGGAGCGAAAGCCATCCATTGTCAAGAAAAGATCATTTATAGTCACTCATGCCTAGAAAAGCCTTATTACTCGGTTTAAATGCCTTTATAATCCCATTATTGAATTTATTTTGAATTGTTTTTACATTTTTTGATTAAAACATAATGTAATTGATTGTTTGCCTCGGGAAACATGGAGCAAAACCCATCCATTGTCAAGAATAG
The DNA here is from genome assembly GCF_053813885.1 of Theobroma cacao. Lineage (NCBI taxonomy): Eukaryota > Viridiplantae > Streptophyta > Magnoliopsida > Malvales > Malvaceae > Theobroma > Theobroma cacao. The sequence goes on along the minus strand of NC_142645.1, from coordinate 24,322,911 downwards.
ATCATTTATAGTCACTCATGCCTAGAAAAGCCTTATTACTCGGTTTAAATGCCTTTATAATCCCATTATTGAATTTATTTTGAATTGTTTTTACATTTTTTGATTAAAACAAATTGTAATTGATTGTTTGCCTCAAGAAACATGGAGCAAAACCCATCCATTGTCAAGAAAAGATTATTTATAGTCACTCATGCCTAGAAAAGCCTTATTACTTAGTTTAAATGCCTTTAAAATCCCATCATTGAATTTATTTTGAATTGTTTTTACATTTTTTGATTCAAACATATTGTAATTCATTGTTTGCCTCGGGAAACATGGAGCGAAAGCCATCCATTGTCAAGAAAAGATCATTTATAGTCACTCATGCCTAGAAAAGCCTTATTACTCGGTTTAAATGCCTTTATAATCCCATTATTGCATTTATTTTGAATTGTTTTTACATTTTTTGATTAAAACAGATTGTAATTGATTGTTTGCCTCGGGAAACATGGAGCGAAAGCCATCCATTGTCAAGAAAAGATCATTTATAGTCACTCATGCCTAGAAAAGCCTTATTACTTAGTTTAAATTCCTTTATAATCCCATTATTGAATTTATTTTGAATTGTTTTTACATTTTTTGATTAAAACAGATTGAAATTGATTGTTTGCCTCAGGAAACATGCAACGAAAGCCATCCATTGTCAAGAAAAGATCATTTATAGTCGCTCATGCCTAGAAAAGCCTTATTACTTAGTTTAAATGCCTTTATAATCCCATTATTGAATTTATTTTCAATTGTTTTTACATTTTTAATTAAAACAGATTGTAATTGATTGTTTGCCTCGGGAAACATGGAGCGAAAGCCATCCATTGTCAAGAAAAGAACATTTATAGTCACTCATGCCTAGAAAAGCCTTATTACTCGGTTTAAATGCCTTTATAATCCCATTATTGAATTTATTTTGAATTGTTTTTACATTTTTTGATTAAAACAAATTGTAATTGATTGTTTGCCTCAAGAAACATGGAGCAAAACCCATCCATTGTCAAGAAAAGATCATTTATAGTCACTCATGCCTAGAAAAGCCTTATTACTCGGTTTAAATGCCTTTATAATCCCATTATTGAATTTATTTTGAATTGTTTTTACATTTTTTGATTAAAACAGATTGTAATTGATTGTTTGCCTCGGGAAACATGGAGCGAAGGCCATCCATTGTCAAGAAAAGATCATTTATAGTCACTCATGCCTAGAAAAGCCTTATTACTCGGTTTAAATGCCTTTATAATCCCATTATTGAATTTATTTTGAATTGTTTTAAAATTTTTTGATTAAAACATATTGTAATTGATTGTTTGCCTTGGGAAACATGGAGCAAAACCCATCCATTGTCAAGAATAGATCATTTATAGTCACTTATGCCTAGAAAAGCCTTATTACTCGGTTTAAATTCTTTTAGAATCCCATTATTGAATTTATTTTGAATTGTTTTTACATTTTTTGATTAAAACAGATTGTAATTGATTGTTTGCCTCGGGAAACATGGAGCGAAAGCCATCCATTGTCAAGAAAAGATCATTTATAGTCACTCATGCCTAGAAAAGCCTTATTACTTAGTTTAAATTCCTTTATAATCCCATTATTGAATTTATTTTGAATTGTTTTTACATTTTTTGATTAAAACAGATTGTAATTGATTGTTTGCCTCGGGAAATATGGAGCGAAAGCCATCCATTGTCAAGAAAAGATCATTTATAGTCACTCATGCCTAGAAAAGCCTTATTACTCGATTTAAATGCCTTTATAATCCCATTATTGAATTTATTTTGAATTGTTTTTACATTTTTTGATTAAAACAGATTGTAATTGATTGTTTGCCTTGGGAAACATGGAGCGAAAGCCATCCATTGTCAAGAAAAGATCATTTATAGTCACTCATGCCTAGAAAAGCCTTATTACTCGGTTTAAATGCCTTTATAATCCCATTATCAAATTTATTTTGAATTTTTTTTTACATTTTTTGATTAAAACAGATTGTAATTGATTATTTGCCTCGGGAAACTTGGAGCTAAAGCCATCCATTGTCAAGAAAAGATCATTTATAGTCACTCATCCCTAGAAAAGCCTTATTAGTCGGTTTAAATGCCTTTATAATCCCATTATTCAATTTATTTTGAATTGTTTTTACATTTTTTGATTAAAACAGATTGTAATTGATTGTTTGCCTGGGGAAACATGGAGCGAAAGCCATCCATTGTCAAGAAAAGATCATTTATAGTCACTCATGCCTAGAAAAGCCTTATTACTCGGTTTAAATGCCTTTATAATCCCATTATCAAATTTATTTTGAATTTTTTTTTTACATTTTTTGATTAAAACAGATTGTAATTGATTATTTGCCTCGGGAAACTTGGAGCTAAAGCCATCCATTGTCAAGAAAAGATCATTTATAGTCACTCATCCCTAGAAAAGCCTTATTAGTCGGTTTAAATGCCTTTATAATCCCATTATTCAATTTATTTTGAATTGTTTTTACATTTTTTGATTAAAACAGCTTGTAATTGATTGTTTGCCTCGGGAAACATGGAGCGAAAGCCATCCATTGTCAAGAAAAGATCATTTATAGTCACTCATGCCTAGAAAAGCCTTATTACTCGGTTTAAATGCCTTTATAATCCCATTATTGAATTTATTTTGAATTGTTTTTACATTTTTTGATTAAAACATAATGTAATTGATTGTTTGCCTCGGGAAACATGGAGAAAAACCCATCCATTGTCAAGAATAGATCATTTATAGTCACTTATGCCTAGAAAAGCCTTATTACTCGGTTTAAATGCTTTTATAATCCCATTATTGAATTTATTTTGAATTGTTTTTACATTTTTTGATTAAAACAGATTGTAATTGATTGTTTGCCTCAGGAAACATGCAACGAAAGCCATCCATTGTCAAGAAAAGATCATTTATAGTCGCTCATGCCTAGAAAAGCCTTATTACTTAGTTTAAATGCCTTTATAATCCCATTATTGAATTTATTTTCAATTGTTTTTACATTTTTAATTAAAAAAGATTGTAATTGATTGTTTGCCTCGGGAAACATGGAGCGAAAGCCATCCATTGTCAAGAAAAGAACATTTATAGTCACTCATGCCTAGAAAAGCCTTATTACTCGGTTTAAATGCCTTTATAATCCCATTATTGAATTTATTTTGAATTGTTTTTACATTTTTTGATTAAAACAAATTGTAATTGATTGTTTGCCTCAAGAAACATGGAGCAAAACCCATCCATTGTCAAGAAAAGATTATTTATAGTCACTCATGCCTAGAAAAGCCTTATTACTTAGTTTAAATGCCTTTAAAATCCCATCATTGAATTTATTTTGAATTGTTTTTACATTTTTTGATTCAAACATATTGTAATTCATTGTTTGCCTCGGGAAACATGGAGCGAAAGCCATCCATTGTCAAGAAAAGATCATTTATAGTCACTCATGCCTAGAAAAGCCTTATTACTCGGTTTAAATGCCTTTATAATCCCATTATTGCATTTATTTTGAATTGTTTTTACATTTTTTGATTAAAACAGATTGTAATTGATTGTTTGCCTCGGGAAACATGGAGCGAAAGCCATCCATTGTCAAGAAAAGATCATTTATAGTCACTCATGCCTAGAAAAGCCTTATTACTTAGTTTAAATTCCTTTATAATCCCATTATTGAATTTATTTTGAATTGTTTTTACATTTTTTGATTAAAACAGATTGTAATTGATTGTTTGCCTCGGGAAATATGGAGCGAAAACCATCCATTGTCAAGAAAAGATCATTTATAGTCACTCATGCCTAGAAAAGCCTTATTACTCGATTTAAATGCCTTTATAATCCCATTATTGAATTTATTTTGAATTGTTTTTACATTTTTTGATTAAAACAGATTGTAATTGATTGTTTGCCTTGGGAAACATGGAGCGAAAGCCATCCATTGTCAAGAAAAGATCATTTATAGTCACTCATGCCTAGAAAAGCCTTATTACTCGGTTTAAATGCCTTTATAATCCCATTATCAAAATTATTTTGAATTTTTTTTTACATTTTTTGATTAAAACAGATTGTAATTGATTATTTGCCTCGGGAAACTTGGAGCTAAAGCCATCCATTGTCAAGAAAAGATCATTTATAGTCACTCATCCCTAGAAAAGCCTTATTAGTCGGTTTAAAATGCCTTTATAATCCCATTATTGAATTTATTTTGAATTGTTTTTACATTTTTTGATTAAAACAGATTGTAATTGATTGTTTGCCTTGGGAAACATGGAGCGAAAGCCATCCATTGTCAAGAAAAGATCATTTATAGTCACTCATGCCTAGAAAAGCCTTATTACTCGGTTTAAATGCCTTTATAATCCCATTATCAAATTTATTTTGAATTTTTTTTTTACATTTTTTGATTAAAACAGTTTGTAATTGATTATTTGCCTCGGGAAACTTGGAGCTAAAGCCATCCATTGTCAAGAAAAGATCATTTATAGTCACTCATCCCTAGAAAAGCCTTATTAGTCGGTTTAAATGCCTTTATAATCCCATTATTGAATTTATTTTGAATTGTTTTTACATTTTTTGATTAAAACAGATTGTAATTGATTGTTTGCCTCGGGAAATATGGAGCGAAAGCCATCCATTGTCAAGAAAAGATCATTTATAGTCACTCATGCCTAGAAAAGCCTTATTACTCGGTTTAAATGCCTTTATAATCCCATTATTGAATTTATTTTGAATTGTTTTTACATTTTTTGATTAAAACATAATGTAATTGATTGTTTGCCTCGGGAAACATGGAGCAAAACCCATCCATTGTCAAGAATAGATCATTTATAGTCACTTATGCTTAGAAAAGCCTTATTACTCGGTTTAAATGCTTTTATAATCCCATTATTGAATTTATTTTGAATTGTTTTTACATTTTTTGATTAAAACAGATTGTAATTGATTGTTTGCCTCAGGAAACATGCAACGAAAGCCATCCATTGTCAAGAAAAGATCATTTATAGTCACTCATGCCTAGAAAAGCCTTATTACTTAGTTTAAATGCCTTTATAATCCAATTATTGAATTTATTTTGAATTGTTTTTACATTTTTGATTAAAACAGATTGTAATTGATTGTTTGCCTCTGGAAATATGGAGCGAAAGCCATCCATTGTCAAGAAAAGATCATTTATAGTCACTCATGCCTAGAAAAGCCTTATTACTCGGTTTAAATGCCTTTATAATCCCATTATTGAATTTATTTTGAATTGTTTTTACATTTTTTGATTAAAACAGATTGTAATTGATTGTTTGCCTCGGGAAACATGGAGCGAAAACCATCCATTGTCAAGAAAAGATCATTTATAGTCACTCATGCCTAGAAAAGCCTTATTACTCGGTTTAAATGCCTTTATAATCCCATTATTGAATTTATTTTGAATTGTTTTTACATTTTTTGATTAAAACAGATTGTAATTGATTGTTTGCCTCGGGAAACATGGAGCGAAAGCCATCCATTGTCAAGAAAAGATCATTTATAGTCACTCATGCCTAGAAAAGCCTTATTACTCGGTTTAAATGCCTTTATAATCCCATTATTGAATTTATTTTGAATTGTTTTTACATTTTTTGATTAAAACATAATGTAATTGATTGTTTGCCTCGGGAAACATGGAGCAAAACCCATCCATTGTCAAGAATAGATCATTTATAGTCACTTATGCCTAGAAAATCCTTATTACTCGGTTTAAATGCCTTTATAATCCCATTATTGAATTTATTTTGAATTGTTTTTACATTTTTTGATTAAAACAGATTGTAATTGATTGTTTGCCTCGGGAAATATGGAGCGAAAGCCATCCATTGTCAAGAAAAGATCATTTATAGTCACTCATGACTAGAAAAGCCTTATTACTCGATTTAAATGCCTTTATAATCCCATTATTGAATTTATTTTGAATTGTTTTTACATTTTTTGATTAAAACATAATGTAATTGATTGTTTGCCTCGGGAAACATGGAGCAAAACCCATCCATTGTCAAGAATAGATCATTTATAGTCACTTATGCCTAGAAAAGCCTTATTACTCGGTTTAAATGCTTTTATAATCCCATTATTGAATTTATTTTGAATTGTTTTTACATTTTTTGATTAAAACAGATTGTAATTGATTGTTTGCCTCAGGAAACATGCAACGAAAGCCATCCATTGTCAAGAAAAGATCATTTATAGTCACTCATGCCTAGAAAAGCCTTATTACTTAGTTTAAATGCCTTTATAATCCAATTATTGAATTTATTTTGAATTGTTTTTACATTTTTGATTAAAACAGATTGTAATTGATTGTTTGCCTCTGGAAATATGGAGCGAAAGCCATCCATTGTCAAGAAAAGATCATTTATAGTCACTCATGCCTAGAAAAGCCTTATTACTCGGTTTAAATGCCTTTATAATCCCATTATTGAATTTATTTTGAATTGTTTTTACATTTTTTGATTAAAACAGATTGTAATTGATTGTTTGCCTCGGGAAACATGGAGCGAAAACCATCCATTGTCAAGAAAAGATCATTTATAGTCACTCATGCCTAGAAAAGCCTTATTACTCGGTTTAAATGCCTTTATAATCCCATTATTGAATTTATTTTGAATTGTTTTTACATTTTTTGATTAAAACAGATTGTAATTGATTGTTTGCCTCGGGAAACATGGAGCGAAAACCATCCATTGTCAAGAAAAGATCATTTATAGTCACTCATGCCTAGAAAAGCCTTATTACTCGGTTTAAATGCCTTTATAATCCCATTATTGAATTTATTTTGAATTGTTTTTACATTTTTTGATTAAAACAGATTGTAATTGATTGTTTGCCTCGGGAAACATGGAGCGAAAGCCATCCATTGTCAAGAAAAGATCATTTATAGTCACTCATGCCTAGAAAAGCCTTATTACTCGGTTTAAATGCCTTTATAATCCCATTATCAAATTTATTTTGAATTTTTTTTACATTTTTTGATTAAAACAGATTGTAATTGATTTTTTGCCTCGGGAAACTTGGAGCTAAAGCCATCCATTGTCAAGAAAAGATCATTTATAGTCACTCATCCCTAGAAAAGCCTTATTAGTCGGTTTAAATGCCTTTATAATCCAATTATTTAATTTATTTTGAATTGTTTTTACATTTTTTGATTAAAACAGATTGTAATTGATTGTTTGCCTCGGGAAACATGGAGCGAAAGCCATCCATTGTCAAGAAAAGATCATTTATAGTCACTCATGCCTAGAAAAGCCTTATTACTCGGTTTAAATGCCTTTATAATCCCATTATTGAATTTATTTTGAATTGTTTTTACATTTTTTGATTAAAACAGATTGTAATTGATTGTTTGCCTCGGGAAACATGGAGCGAAAGCCATCCATTGTCAAGAAAAGATCATTTATAGTCACTCATGCCTAGAAAAGCCTTATTACTCGGTTTAAATGCCTTTATAATCCCATTCTTGAATTTATTTTGAATTGTTTTAAAATTTTTTGATTAAAACATATTGTAATTGATTGTTTCCCTCGGGAAACATGGAGCAAAACCCATCCATTGTCAAGAATAGATCATTTATAGTCACTTATGCCTAAAAAAGCCTTATTACTCGGTTTAAATGCCTTTATAATCCCATTATTGAATTTATTTTGAATTGTTTTTACATTTTTTGATTAAAACATATTGTAATTGATTGTTTGCCTCGGGAAACATGGAGCAAAACCCATCCATTGTCAAGAATAGATCATTTATAGTCACTTATGCCTAGAAAAGCCTTATTACTCGGTTTAAATGCTTTTATAATCCCATTATTGAATTTATTTTGAATTGTTTTTACATTTTTTGATTAAAACAGATTGTAATTGATTGTTTGCCTCAGGAAACATGCAGCGAAAGCCATCCATTGTCAAGAAAAGATCATTTATAGTCACTCATGCCTAGAAAAGCCTTATTACTCGGTTTAAATGCCTTTATAATCCCATTATTGAATTTATTTTGAATTGTTTTTACATTTTTTGATTAAAACAAATTGTAATTGATTGTTTGCCTCAAGAAACATGGAGCAAAACCCATCCATTGTCAAGAAAAGATTATTTATAGTCACTCATGCCTAGAAAAGCCTTATTACTTAGTTTAAATGCCTTTATAATCCCATCATTGAATTTATTTTGAATTGTTTTTACATTTTTTGATTAAAACAGATTGTAATTGATTGTTTGCCTCAGGAAACATGCAACGAAAGCCATCCATTGTCAAGAAAAGATCATTTATAGTCACTCATGCCTAGAAAAGCCTTATTACTTAGTTTAAATGCCTTTATAATCCCATTATTGAATTTATTTTCAATTGTTTTTACATTTTTAATTAAAACAGATTGTAATTGATTGTTTGCCTCGGGAAACATGGAGCGAAAGCCATCCATTGTCAAGAAAAGAACATTTATAGTCACTCATGCCTAGAAAAGCCTTATTACTCGGTTTAAATGCCTTTATAATCCCATTATTGAATTTATTTTGAATTGTTTTTACATTTTTTGATTAAAACAGATTGTAATTGATTGTTTGCCTCAGGAAACATGCAGCGAAAGCCATCCATTGTCAAGAAAAGATCATTTATAGTCACTCATGCCTAGAAAAGCCTTATTACTCGGTTTAAATGCCTTTATAATCCCATTATTGAATTTATTTTGAATTGTTTTTACATTTTTTGATTAAAACATAATGTAATTGATTGTTTGCCTCGGGAAACATGGAGCAAAACCCATCCATTGTCAAGAATAGATCATTTATAGTCACTTATGCCTAGAAAAGCCTTATTACTCGATTTAAATGGTTTTATAATCCCATTATTGAATTTATTTTGAATTGTTTTTACATTTTTTGATTAAAACAGATTGAAATTGATTGTTTGCCTCAGGAAACATGCAACGAAAGCCATCCATTGTCAAGAAAAGATCATTTATAGTCGCTCATGCCTAGAAAAGCCTTATTACTTAGTTTAAATGCCTTTATAATCCCATTATTGAATTTATTTTCAATTGTTTTTACATTTTTAATTAAAACAGATTGTAATTGATTGTTTGCCTCGGGAAACATGGAGCGAAAGCCATCCATTGTCAAGAAAAGAACATTTATAGTCACTCATGCCTAGAAAAGCCTTATTACTCGGTTTAAATGCCTTTATAATCCCATTATTGAATTTATTTTGAATTGTTTTTACATTTTTTGATTAAAACAAATTGTAATTGATTGTTTGCCTCAAGAAACATGGAGCAAAACCCATCCATTGTCAAGAAAAGATTATTTATAGTCACTCATGCCTAGAAAAGCCTTATTACTTAGTTTAAATGCCTTTATAATCCCATCATTGAATTTATTTTGAATTGTTTTTACATTTTTTGATTAAAACAGATTGTAATTGATTGTTTGCCTCAGGAAACATGCAACGAAAGCCATCCATTGTCAAGAAAAGATCATTTATAGTCACTCATGCCTAGAAAAGCCTTATTACTCGGTTTAAATGCCTTTATAATCCCATTATTGAATTTATTTTGAATTGTTTTTACATTTTTTGATTAAAACAGATTGTAATTGATTGTTTGCCTCGGGAAACATGGAGCGAAGGCCATCCATTGTCAAGAAAAGATCATTTATAGTCACTCATGCCTAGAAAAGCCTTATTACTCGGTTTAAATGCCTTTATAATCCCATTATTGAATTTATTTTGAATTGTTTTAAAATTTTTTGATTAAAACATATTGTAATTGATTGTTTGCCTTGGGAAACATGGAGCAAAACCCATCCATTGTCAAGACTAGATCATTTATAGTCACTTATGCCTAGAAAAGCCTTATTACTCGGTTTAAATGCTTTTAGAATCCCATTATTGAATTTATTTTGAATTGTTTTTACATTTTTTGATTAAAACAGATTGTAATTGATTGTTTGCCTCGGGAAACATGGAGCGAAAGCCATCCATTGTCAAGAAAAGATCATTTATAGTCACTCATGCCTAGAAAAGCCTTATTACTTAGTTTAAATTCCTTTATAATCCCATTATTGAATTTATTTTGAATTGTTTTTACATTTTTTAATTAAAACAGATTGTAATTGATTGTTTGCCTCGGGAAATATGGAGCGAAAGCCATCCATTGTCAAGAAAAGATCATTTATAGTCACTCATGCCTAGAAAAGCCTTATTACTCGATTTAAATGCCTTTATAATCCCATTATTGAATTTATTTTGAATTGTTTTTACATTTTTTGATTAAAACAGATTGTAATTGATTGTTTGCCTTGGGAAACATGGAGCGAAAGCCATCCATTGTCAAGAAAAGATCATTTATAGTCACTCATGCCTAGAAAAGCCTTATTACTCGGTTTAAATGCCTTTATAATCCCATTATCAAATTTATTTTGAATTTTTTTTTACATTTTTTGATTAAAACAGATTGTAATTGATTATTTGCCTCGGGAAACTTGGAGCTAAAGCCATCCATTGTCAAGAAAAGATCATTTATAGTCACTCATCCCTAGAAAAGCCTTATTAGTCGGTTTAAATGCCTTTATAATCCCATTATTGAATTTATTTTGAATTGTTTTTACATTTTTTGATTAAAACAGATTGTAATTGATTGTTTGCCTTGGGAAACATGGAGCGAAAGCCATCCATTGTCAAGAAAAGATCATTTATAGTCACTCATGCCTAGAAAAGCCTTATTACTCGGTTTAAATGCCTTTATAATCCCATTATCAAATTTATTTTGAATTTTTTTTTTACATTTTTTGACTAAAACAGATTGTAATTGATTATTTGCCTCGGGAAACTTGGAGCTAAAGCCATCCATTGTCAAGAAAAGATCATTTATAGTCACTCATCCCTAGAAAAGCCTTATTAGTCGGTTTAAATGCCTTTATAATCCCATTATTGAAGTTATTTTGAATTGTTTTTACATTTTTTGATTAAAACAGATTGTAATTGATTGTTTGCCTCGGGAAACATGGAGCGAAAGCCATCCATTGTCAAGAAAAGATCATTTATAGTCACTCATGCCTAGAAAAGCCTTATTACTCGGTTTAAATGCCTTTATAATCCCATTATTGAATTTATTTTGAATTGTTTTTACATTTTTTGATTAAAACATAATGTAATTGATTGTTTGCCTCGGGAAACATGGAGCAAAACCCATCCATTGTCAAGAATAGATCATTTATAGTCACTTATGCCTAGAAAAGCCTTATTACTCGGTTTAAATGCTTTTACAATCCCATTATTGAATTTATTTTGAATTGTTTTTACATTTTTTGATTAAAACAGATTGAAATTGATTGTTTGCCTCAGGAAACATGCAACGAAAGCCATCCATTGTCAAGAAAAGATCATTTATAGTCACTCATGCCAAGAAAAGCCTTATTACTTAGTTTAAATGCCTTTATAATCCCATTATTGAATTTATTTTCAATTGTTTTTACATTTTTAATTAAAAAAGATTGTAATTGATTGTTTGCCTCGGGAAACATGGAGCGAAAGCCATCCATTGTCAAGAAAAGAACATTTATAGTCACTCATGCCTAGAAAAGCCTTATTACTCGGCTTAAATGCCTTTATAATCCCATTATTGAATTTATTTTGAATTGTTTTTACATTTTTTGATTAAAACAAATTGTAATTGATTGTTTGCCTCAAGAAACATGGAGCAAAACCCATCCATTGTCAAGAAAAGATTATTTATAGTCACTCATGCCTAGAAAAGCCTTATTACTTAGTTTAAATGCCTTTATAATCCCATCATTGAATTTATTTTGAATTGTTTTTACATTTTTTGATTAAAACAGATTGTAATTGATTGTTTGCCTCAGGAAACATGCAACGAAAGCCATCCATTGTCAAGAAAAGATCATTTATAGTCACTCATGCCTAGAAAAGCCTTATTACTTAGTTTAAATGCCTTTATAATCCAATTATTGAATTTATTTTGAATTGTTTTTACATTTTTGATTAAAACAGATTGTAATTGATTGTTTGCCTCTGGAAATATGGAGCGAAAGCCATCCATTGTCAAGAAAAGATCATTTATAGTCACTCATGCCTAGAAAAGCCTTATTACTCGGTTTAAATGCCTTTATAATCCCATTATTGAATTTATTTTGAATTGTTTTTACATTTTTTGATTAAAACAGATTGTAATTGATTGTTTGCCTCGGGAAACATGGAGCGAAAACCATCCATTGTCAAGAAAAGATCATTTATAGTCACTCATGCCTAGAAAAGCCTTATTACTCGGTTTAAATGCCTTTATAATCCCATTATTGAATTTATTTTGAATTGTTTTTACATTTTTTGATTAAAACAGATTGTAATTGATTGTTTGCCTCGGGAAACATGGAGCGAAAACCATCCATTGTCAAGAAAAGATCATTTATAGTCACTCATGCCTAGAAAAGCCTTATTACTCGGTTTAAATGCCTTTATAATCCCATTATTGAATTTATTTTGAATTGTTTTTACATTTTTTGATTAAAACAGATTGTAATTGATTGTTTGCCTCGGGAAACATGGAGCGAAAGCCATCCATTGTCAAGAAAAGATCATTTATAGTCACTCATGCCTAGAAAAGCCTTATTACTCGGTTTAAATGCCTTTATAATCCCATTATCAAATTTATTTTGAATTTTTTTTACATTTTTTGATTAAAACAGATTGTAATTGATTTTTTGCCTCGGGAAACTTGGAGCTAAAGCCATCCATTGTCAAGAAAAGATCATTTATAGTCACTCATCCCTAGAAAAGCCTTATTAGTCGGTTTAAATGCCTTTATAATCCAATTATTTAATTTATTTTGAATTGTTTTTACATTTTTTGATTAAAACAGATTGTAATTGATTGTTTGCCTCGGGAAACATGGAGCGAAAGCCATCCATTGTCAAGAAAAGATCATTTATAGTCACTCATGCCTAGAAAAGCCTTATTACTCGGTTTAAATGCCTTTATAATCCCATTATTGAATTTATTTTGAATTGTTTTTACATTTTTTGATTAAAACAGATTGTAATTGATTGTTTGCCTCGGGAAACATGGAGCGAAAGCCATCCATTGTCAAGAAAAGATCATTTATAGTCACTCATGCCTAGAAAAGCCTTATTACTCGGTTTAAATGCCTTTATAATCCCATTCTTGAATTTATTTTGAATTGTTTTAAAATTTTTTGATTAAAACATATTGTAATTGATTGTTTCCCTCGGGAAACATGGAGCAAAACCCATCCATTGTCAAGAATAGATCATTTATAGTCACTTATGCCTAAAAAAGCCTTATTACTCGGTTTAAATGCCTTTATAATCCCATTATTGAATTTATTTTGAATTGTTTTTACATTTTTTGATTAAAACATATTGTAATTGATTGTTTGCCTCGGGAAACATGGAGCAAAACCCATCCATTGTCAAGAATAGATCATTTATAGTCACTTATGCCTAGAAAAGCCTTATTACTCGGTTTAAATGCTTTTATAATCCCATTATTGAATTTATTTTGAATTGTTTTTACATTTTTTGATTAAAACAGATTGTAATTGATTGTTTGCCTCAGGAAACATGCAGCGAAAGCCATCCATTGTCAAGAAAAGATCATTTATAGTCACTCATGCCTAGAAAAGCCTTATTACTCGGTTTAAATGCCTTTATAATCCCATTATTGAATTTATTTTGAATTGTTTTTACATTTTTTGATTAAAACAAATTGTAATTGATTGTTTGCCTCAAGAAACATGGAGCAAAACCCATCCATTGTCAAGAAAAGATTATTTATAGTCACTCATGCCTAGAAAAGCCTTATTACTTAGTTTAAATGCCTTTATAATCCCATCATTGAATTTATTTTGAATTGTTTTTACATTTTTTGATTAAAACAGATTGTAATTGATTGTTTGCCTCAGGAAACATGCAACGAAAGCCATCCATTGTCAAGAAAAGATCATTTATAGTCACTCATGCCTAGAAAAGCCTTATTACTTAGTTTAAATGCCTTTATAATCCCATTATTGAATTTATTTTCAATTGTTTTTACATTTTTAATTAAAACAGATTGTAATTGATTGTTTGCCTCGGGAAACATGGAGCGAAAGCCATCCATTGTCAAGAAAAGAACATTTATAGTCACTCATGCCTAGAAAAGCCTTATTACTCGGTTTAAATGCCTTTATAATCCCATTATTGAATTTATTTTGAATTGTTTTTACATTTTTTGATTAAAACAGATTGTAATTGATTGTTTGCCTCAGGAAACATGCAGCGAAAGCCATCCATTGTCAAGAAAAGATCATTTATAGTCACTCATGCCTAGAAAAGCCTTATTACTCGGTTTAAATGCCTTTATAATCCCATTATTGAATTTATTTTGAATTGTTTTTACATTTTTTGATTAAAACATAATGTAATTGATTGTTTGCCTCGGGAAACATGGAGCAAAACCCATCCATTGTCAAGAATAGATCATTTATAGTCACTTATGCCTAGAAAAGCCTTATTACTCGATTTAAATGGTTTTATAATCCCATTATTGAATTTATTTTGAATTGTTTTTACATTTTTTGATTAAAACAGATTGAAATTGATTGTTTGCCTCAGGAAACATGCAACGAAAGCCATCCATTGTCAAGAAAAGATCATTTATAGTCGCTCATGCCTAGAAAAGCCTTATTACTTAGTTTAAATGCCTTTATAATCCCATTATTGAATTTATTTTCAATTGTTTTTACATTTTTAATTAAAACAGATTGTAATTGATTGTTTGCCTCGGGAAACATGGAGCGAAAGCCATCCATTGTCAAGAAAAGAACATTTATAGTCACTCATGCCTAGAAAAGCCTTATTACTCGGTTTAAATGCCTTTATAATCCCATTATTGAATTTATTTTGAATTGTTTTTACATTTTTTGATTAAAACAAATTGTAATTGATTGTTTGCCTCAAGAAACATGGAGCAAAACCCATCCATTGTCAAGAAAAGATTATTTATAGTCACTCATGCCTAGAAAAGCCTTATTACTTAGTTTAAATGCCTTTATAATCCCATCATTGAATTTATTTTGAATTGTTTTTACATTTTTTGATTAAAACAGATTGTAATTGATTGTTTGCCTCAGGAAACATGCAACGAAAGCCATCCATTGTCAAGAAAAGATCATTTATAGTCACTCATGCCTAGAAAAGCCTTATTACTCGGTTTAAATGCCTTTATAATCCCATTATTGAATTTATTTTGAATTGTTTTTACATTTTTTGATTAAAACAGATTGTAATTGATTGTTTGCCTCGGGAAACATGGAGCGAAGGCCATCCATTGTCAAGAAAAGATCATTTATAGTCACTCATGCCTAGAAAAGCCTTATTACTCGGTTTAAATGCCTTTATAATCCCATTATTGAATTTATTTTGAATTGTTTTAAAATTTTTTGATTAAAACATATTGTAATTGATTGTTTGCCTTGGGAAACATGGAGCAAAACCCATCCATTGTCAAGACTAGATCATTTATAGTCACTTATGCCTAGAAAAGCCTTATTACTCGGTTTAAATGCTTTTAGAATCCCATTATTGAATTTATTTTGAATTGTTTTTACATTTTTTGATTAAAACAGATTGTAATTGATTGTTTGCCTCGGGAAACATGGAGCGAAAGCCATCCATTGTCAAGAAAAGATCATTTATAGTCACTCATGCCTAGAAAAGCCTTATTACTTAGTTTAAATTCCTTTATAATCCCATTATTGAATTTATTTTGAATTGTTTTTACATTTTTTAATTAAAACAGATTGTAATTGATTGTTTGCCTCGGGAAATATGGAGCGAAAGCCATCCATTGTCAAGAAAAGATCATTTATAGTCACTCATGCCTAGAAAAGCCTTATTACTCGATTTAAATGCCTTTATAATCCCATTATTGAATTTATTTTGAATTGTTTTTACATTTTTTGATTAAAACAGATTGTAATTGATTGTTTGCCTTGGGAAACATGGAGCGAAAGCCATCCATTGTCAAGAAAAGATCATTTATAGTCACTCATGCCTAGAAAAGCCTTATTACTCGGTTTAAATGCCTTTATAATCCCATTATCAAATTTATTTTGAATTTTTTTTTACATTTTTTGATTAAAACAGATTGTAATTGATTATTTGCCTCGGGAAACTTGGAGCTAAAGCCATCCATTGTCAAGAAAAGATCATTTATAGTCACTCATCCCTAGAAAAGCCTTATTAGTCGGTTTAAATGCCTTTATAATCCCATTATTGAATTTATTTTGAATTGTTTTTACATTTTTTGATTAAAACAGATTGTAATTGATTGTTTGCCTTGGGAAACATGGAGCGAAAGCCATCCATTGTCAAGAAAAGATCATTTATAGTCACTCATGCCTAGAAAAGCCTTATTACTCGGTTTAAATGCCTTTATAATCCCATTATCAAATTTATTTTGAATTTTTTTTTTACATTTTTTGACTAAAACAGATTGTAATTGATTATTTGCCTCGGGAAACTTGGAGCTAAAGCCATCCATTGTCAAGAAAAGATCATTTATAGTCACTCATCCCTAGAAAAGCCTTATTAGTCGGTTTAAATGCCTTTATAATCCCATTATTGAAGTTATTTTGAATTGTTTTTACATTTTTTGATTAAAACAGATTGTAATTGATTGTTTGCCTCGGGAAACATGGAGCGAAAGCCATCCATTGTCAAGAAAAGATCATTTATAGTCACTCATGCCTAGAAAAGCCTTATTACTCGGTTTAAATGCCTTTATAATCCCATTATTGAATTTATTTTGAATTGTTTTTACATTTTTTGATTAAAACATAATGTAATTGATTGTTTGCCTCGGGAAACATGGAGCAAAACCCATCCATTGTCAAGAATAGATCATTTATAGTCACTTATGCCTAGAAAAGCCTTATTACTCGGTTTAAATGCTTTTACAATCCCATTATTGAATTTATTTTGAATTGTTTTTACATTTTTTGATTAAAACAGATTGAAATTGATTGTTTGCCTCAGGAAACATGCAACGAAAGCCATCCATTGTCAAGAAAAGATCATTTATAGTCACTCATGCCAAGAAAAGCCTTATTACTTAGTTTAAATGCCTTTATAATCCCATTATTGAATTTATTTTCAATTGTTTTTACATTTTTAATTAAAAAAGATTGTAATTGATTGTTTGCCTCGGGAAACATGGAGCGAAAGCCATCCATTGTCAAGAAAAGAACATTTATAGTCACTCATGCCTAGAAAAGCCTTATTACTCGGCTTAAATGCCTTTATAATCCCATTATTGAATTTATTTTGAATTGTTTTTACATTTTTTGATTAAAACAAATTGTAATTGATTGTTTGCCTCAAGAAACATGGAGCAAAACCCATCCATTGTCAAGAAAAGATTATTTATAGTCACTCATGCCTAGAAAAGCCTTATTACTTAGTTTAAATGCCTTTATAATCCCATCATTGAATTTATTTTGAATTGTTTTTACATTTTTTGATTCAAACATATTGTAATTCATTGTTTGCCTCGGGAAACATGGAGCGAAAGCCATCCATTGTCAAGAAAAGATCATTTATAGTCACTCATGCCTAGAAAAGCCTTATTACTCGGTTTAAATGCCTTTATAATCCCATTATTGAATTTATTTTGAATTGTTTTTACATTTTTTGATTAAAACAGATTGTAATTGATTGTTTGCCTCGGGAAACATGGAGCGAAAGCCATCCATTGTCAAGAAAAGATCATTTATAGTCACTCATGCCTAGAAAAGCCTTATTACTTAGTTTAAATTCCTTTATAATCCCATTATTGAATTTATTTTGAATTGTTTTTACATTTTTTGATTAAAACAGATTGTAATTGATTGTTTGCCTCGGGAAATATGGAGCGAAAGCCATCCATTGTCAAGAAAAGATCATTTATAGTCACTCATGCCTAGAAAAGCCTTATTACTCGGTTTAAATGCCTTTATAATCCCATTATTGAATTTATTTTGAATTGTTTTTACATTTTTTGATTAAAACAGATTGTAATTGATTGTTTGCCTTGGGAAACATGGAGCGAAAGCCATCCATTGTCAAGAAAAGATCATTTATAGTCACTCATGCCTAGAAAAGCCTTATTACTCGGTTTAAATGCCTTTATAATCCCATTATTGAATTTATTTTCAATTGTTTTTACATTTTTTGATTAAAACAGATTGTAATTGATTGTTTGCCTCGGGAAACATGGAGCGAAAGCCATCCATTGTCAAGAAAAGATCATTTATAGTCACTCATGCCTAGAAAAGCCTTATTACTCGGTTTAAATGCCTTTATAATCCCATTATTGAATTTATTTTGAATTGTTTTTACATTTTTTGATTAAAACATAATGTAATTGATTGTTTGCCTCGGGAAACATGGAGCAAAACCCATCCATTGTCAAGAATAGATCATTTATAGTCACTTATGCCTAGAAAATCCTTATTACTCGGTTTAAATGCCTTTATAATCCCATTATTGAATTTATTTTGAATTGTTTTTACATTTTTTGATTAAAACAGATTGTAATTGATTGTTTGCCTCGGGAAATATGGAGCGAAAGCCATCCATTGTCAAGAAAAGATCATTTATAGTCACTCATGACTAGAAAAGCCTTATTACTCGATTTAAATGCCTTTATAATCCCATTATTGAATTTATTTTGAATTGTTTTTACATTTTTTGATTAAAACAGATTGTAATTGATTGTTTGCCTTGGGAAACATGGAGCGAAAGCCATCCATTGTCAAGAAAAGATCATTTATAGTCACTCATGCCTAGAAAAGCCTTATTACTCGGTTTAAATGCCTTTATAATCCCATTATCAAATTTATTTTGAATTTTTTTTTACATTTTTTGATTAAAACAGATTGTAATTGATTATTTGCCTCGGGAAACTTGGAGCTAAAGCCATCCATTGTCAAGAAAAGATCATTTATAGTCACTTATGCCTAGAAAAGCCTTATTACTCGGTTTAAATGCCTTTATAATCCCATTATTGAATTTATTTTGAATTGTTTTTACATTTTTTGATTAAAACAGATTGTAATTGATTGTTTGCCTTGGGAAACATGGAGCGAAAGCCATCCATTGTCAAGAAAAGATCATTTATAGTCACTCATGCCTAGAAAAGCCTTATTACTCGGTTTAAATGCCTTTATAATCCCATTATTGAATTTATTTTGAATTGTTTTTACATTTTTTGATTAAAACAGATTGTAATTGATTGTTTGCCTCGGGAAACATGGAGCGAAAGCCATCCATTGTCAAGAAAAGATCATTTATAGTCACTCATGCCTAGAAAAGCCTTATTACTCGGTTTAAATGCCTTTATAATCCCATTATTGAATTTATTTTGAATTGTTTTTACATTTTTTGATTACAACAGATTGTAATTGATTGTTTGCCTTGGGAAACATGGAGCGAAAGCCATCCATTGTCAAGAAAAGATCATTTATAGTCACTCATGCCTAGAAAAGCCTTATTACTCGGTTTAAATGCCTTTATAATCCCATTATTGAATTTATTTTGAATTGTTTTTACATTTTTTGATTAAAACAGATTGTAATTGATTGTTTGCCTCGGGAAGCATGGAGCGAAAGCCATCCATTGTCAAGAAAAGATCATTTATAGTCACTCATGCCTAGAAAAGCCTTATTACTCGGTTTAAATGCCTTTATAATCCCATTATTGAATTTATTTTGAATTGTTTTTACATTTTTTGATTAAAACATAATGTAATTGATTGTTTGCCTCGGGAAACATGGAGCAAAACCCATCCATTGTCAAGAATAGATCATTTATAGTCACTTATGCCTAGAAAATCCTTATTACTCGGTTTAAATGCCTTTATAATCCCATTATTGAATTTATTTTGAATTGTTTTTACATTTTTTGATTAAAACAGATTGTAATTGATTGTTTGCCTCGGGAAATATGGAGCGAAAGCCATCCATTGTCAAGAAAAGATCATTTATAGTCACTCATGACTAGAAAAGCCTTATTACTCGATTTAAATGCCTTTATAATCCCATTATTGAATTTATTTTGAATTGTTTTTACATTTTTTGATTAAAACAGATTGTAATTGATTGTTTGCCTTGGGAAACATGGAGCGAAAGCCATCCATTGTCAAGAAAAGATCATTTATAGTCACTCATGCCTAGAAAAGCCTTATTACTCGGTTTAAATGCCTTTATAATCCCATTATCAAATTTATTTTGAATTTTTTTTTTACATTTTTTGATTAAAACAGATTGTAATTGATTATTTGCCTCGGGAAACTTGGAGCTAAAGCCATCCATTGTCAAGAAAAGATCATTTATAGTCACTCATCCCTAGAAAAGCCTTATTAGTCGGTTTAAATGCCTTTATAATCCCATTATTGAATTTATTTTGAATTGTTTTTACATTTTTTGATTAAAACAGATTGTAATTGATTGTTTGCCTCGGGAAATATGGAGCGAAAGCCATCCATTGTCAAGAAAAGATCATTTATAGTCACTCATGCCTAGAAAAGCCTTATTACTTAGTTTAAATTCCTTTATAATCCCATTATTGAATTTATTTTGAATTGTTTTTACATTTTTTGATTAAAACAGATTGTAATTGATTGTTTGCCTCGGGAAACATGGAGCAAAACCCATCCATTGTCAAGAATAGATCATTTATAGTCACTTATGCCTAGAAAAGCCTTATTACTCGGTTTAAATGCTTTTATAATCCCATTATTGAATTTATTTTGAATTGTTTTTACATTTTTTGATTAAAACAGATTGAAATTGATTGTTTGCCTCAGGAAACATGCAACGAAAGCCATCCATTGTCAAGAAAAGATCATTTATAGTCGCTCATGCCTAGAAAAGCCTTATTACTTAGTTTAAATGCCTTTATAATCCCATTATTGAATTTATTTTCAATTGTTTTTACATTTTTAATTAAAACAGATTGTAATTGATTGTTTGCCTCGGGAAACATGGAGCGAAAGCCATCCATTGTCAAGAAAAGAACATTTATAGTCACTCATGCCTAGAAAAGCCTTATTACTCGGTTTAAATGCCTTTATAATCCCATTATTGAATTTATTTTGAATTGTTTTTACATTTTTTGATTAAAACAAATTGTAATTGATTGTTTGCCTCAAGAAACATGGAGCAAAACCCATCCATTGTCAAGAAAAGATCATTTATAGTCACTCATGCCTAGAAAAGCCTTATTACTCGGTTTAAATGCCTTTATAATCCCATTATTGAATTTATTTTGAATTGTTTTTACATTTTTTGATTAAAACAGATTGTAATTGATTGTTTGCCTCGGGAAACATGGAGCGAAGGCCATCCATTGTCAAGAAAAGATCATTTATAGTCACTCATGCCTAGAAAAGCCTTATTACTCGGTTTAAATGCCTTTATAATCCCATTATTGAATTTATTTTGAATTGTTTTAAAATTTTTTGATTAAAACATATTGTAATTGATTGTTTGCCTTGGGAAACATGGAGCAAAACCCATCCATTGTCAAGAATAGATCATTTATAGTCACTTATGCCTAGAAAAGCCTTATTACTCGGTTTAAATGCTTTTAGAATCCCATTATTGAATTTATTTTGAATTGTTTTTACATTTTTTGATTAAAACAGATTGTAATTGATTGTTTGCCTCGGGAAACATGGAGCGAAAGCCATCCATTGTCAAGAAAAGATCATTTATAGTCACTCATGCCTAGAAAAGCCTTATTACTTAGTTTAAATTCCTTTATAATCCCATTATTGAATTTATTTTGAATTGTTTTTACATTTTTTGATTAAAACAGATTGTAATTGATTGTTTGCCTCGGGAAATATGAAGCGAAAGCCATCCATTGTCAAGAAAAGATCATTTATAGTCACTCATGCCTAGAAAAGCCTTATTACTCGATTTAAATGCCTTTATAATCCCATTATTGAATTTATTTTGAATTGTTTTTACATTTTTTGATTAAAACAGATTGTAATTGATTGTTTGCCTTGGGAAACATGGAGCGAAAGCCATCCATTGTCAAGAAAAGATCATTTATAGTCACTCATGCCTAGAAAAGCCTTATTACTCGGTTTAAATGCCTTTATAATCCCATTATCAAATTTATTTTGAATTTTTTTTTACATTTTTTGATTAAAACAGATTGTAATTGATTATTTGCCTCGGGAAACTTGAAGCTAAAGCCATCCATTGTCAAGAAAAGATCATTTATAGTCACTCATCCCTAGAAAAGCCTTATTAGTCGGTTTAAATGCCTTTATAATCCCATTATTGAATTTATTTTGAATTGTTTTTACATTTTTTGATTAAAACAGATTGTAATTGATTGTTTGCCTCAGGAAACATGCAACGAAAGCCATCCATTGTCAAGAAAAGATCATTTATAGTCACTCATGCCTAGAAAAGCCTTATTACTTAGTTTAAATGCCTTTATAATCCCATCATTGAATTTATTTTGAATTGTTTTTACATTTTTTGATTCAAACATATTGTAATTCATTGTTTGCCTCGGGAAACATGGAGCGAAAGCCATCCATTGTCAAGAAAAGATCATTTATAGTCACTCATGCCTAGAAAAGCCTTATTACTCGGTTTAAATGCCTTTATAATCCCATTATTGAATTTATTTTGAATTGTTTTTACATTTTTTGATTAAAACAGATTGTAATTGATTGTTTGCCTCGGGAAACATGGAGCGAAAGCCATCCATTGTCAAGAAAAGATCATTTATAGTCACTCATGCCTAGAAAAGCCTTATTACTTAGTTTAAATTCCTTTATAATCCCATTATTGAATTTATTTTGAATTGTTTTTACATTTTTTGATTAAAACAGATTGTAATTGATTGTTTGCCTCGGGAAATATGGAGCGAAAGCCATCCATTGTCAAGAAAAGATCATTTATAGTCACTCATGCCTAGAAAAGCCTTATTACTCGATTTAAATGCCTTTATAATCCCATTATTGAATTTATTTTGAATTGTTTTTACATTTTTTGATTAAAACAGATTGTAATTGATTGTTTGCCTTGGGAAACATGGAGCGAAAGCCATCCATTGTCAAGAAAAGATCATTTATAGTCACTCATGCCTAGAAAAGCCTTATTACTCGGTTTAAATGCCTTTATAATCCCATTATCAAAATTATTTTGAATTTTTTTTTACATTTTTTGATTAAAACAGATTGTAATTGATTATTTGCCTCGGGAAACTTGGAGCTAAAGCCATCCATTGTCAAGAAAAGATCATTTATAGTCACTCATCCCTAGAAAAGCCTTATTAGTCGGTTTAAAATGCCTTTATAATCCCATTATTGAATTTATTTTGAATTGTTTTTACATTTTTTGATTAAAACAGATTGTAATTGATTGTTTGCCTTGGGAAACATGGAGCGAAAGCCATCCATTGTCAAGAAAAGATCATTTATAGTCACTCATGCCTAGAAAAGCCTTATTACTCGGTTTAAATGCCTTTATAATCCCATTATCAAATTTATTTTGAATTTTTTTTTTACATTTTTTGATTAAAACAGATTGTAATTGATTATTTGCCTCGGGAAACTTGGAGCTAAAGCCATCCATTGTCAAGAAAAGATCATTTATAGTCACTCATCCCTAGAAAAGCCTTATTAGTCGGTTTAAATGCCTTTATAATCCCATTATTGAATTTATTTTGAATTGTTTTTACATTTTTTGATTAAAACAGATTGTAATTGATTGTTTGCCTCGGGAAATATGGAGCGAAAGCCATCCATTGTCAAGAAAAGATCATTTATAGTCACTCATGCCTAGAAAAGCCTTATTACTCGGTTTAAATGCCTTTATAATCCCATTATTGAATTTATTTTGAATTGTTTTTACATTTTTTGATTAAAACATAATGTAATTGATTGTTTGCCTCGGGAAACATGGAGCAAAACCCATCCATTGTCAAGAATAGATCATTTATAGTCACTTATGCCTAGAAAAGCCTTATTACTCGGTTTAAATGCTTTTATAATCCCATTATTGAATTTATTTTGAATTGTTTTTACATTTTTTGATTAAAACAGATTGTAATTGATTGTTTGCCTCAGGAAACATGCAACGAAAGCCATCCATTGTCAAGAAAAGATCATTTATAGTCACTCATGCCTAGAAAAGCCTTATTACTTAGTTTAAATGCCTTTATAATCCAATTATTGAATTTATTTTGAATTGTTTTCACATTTTTGATTAAAACAGATTGTAATTGATTGTTTGCCTCTGGAAATATGGAGCGAAAGCCATCCATTGTCAAGAAAAGATCATTTATAGTCACTCATGCCTAGAAAAGCCTTATTACTCGGTTTAAATGCCTTTATAATCCCATTTTTGAATTTATTTTGAATTGTTTTTACATTTTTTGATTAAAACAGATTGTAATTGATTGTTTGCCTCGGGAAACATGGAGCGAAAACCATCCATTGTCAAGAAAAGATCATTTATAGTCACTCATGCCTAGAAAAGCCTTATTACTCGGTTTAAATGCCTTTATAATCCCATTATTGAATTTATTTTGAATTGTTTTTACATTTTTTGATTAAAACAGATTGTAATTGATTGTTTGCCTCGGGAAACATGGAGCGAAAGCCATCCATTGTCAAGAAAAGATCAGTTATAGTCACTCATGCCTAGAAAAGCCTTATTACTCGGTTTAAATGCCTTTATAATCCCATTATCAAATTTATTTTGAATTTTTTTTACATTTTTTGATTAAAACAGATTGTAATTGATTTTTTGCCTCGGGAAACTTGGAGTTAAAGCCATCCATTGTCAAGAAAAGATCATTTATAGTCACTCATCCCTAGAAAAGCCTTATTAGTCGGTTTAAATGCCTTTATAATCCCATTATTTAATTTATTTTGAATTGTTTTTACATTTTTTGATTAAAACAGATTGTAATTGATTGTTTGCCTCGGGAAACATGGAGCGAAAGCCATCCATTGTCAAGAAAAGATCATTTATAGTCACTCATGCCTAGAAAAGCCTTATTACTTAGTTTAAATTCCTTTATAATCCCATTATTGAATTTATTTTGAATTGTTTTTACATTTTTTAATTAAAACAGATTGTAATTGATTGTTTGCCTCGGGAAATATGGAGCGAAAGCCATCCATTGTCAAGAAAAGATCATTTATAGTCACTCATGCCTAGAAAAGCCTTATTACTCGATTTAAATGCCTTTATAATCCCATTATTGAATTTATTTTGAATTGTTTTTACATTTTTTGATTAAAACAGATTGTAATTGATTGTTTGCCTTGGGAAACATGGAGCGAAAGCCATCCATTGTCAAGAAAAGATCATTTATAGTCACTCATGCCTAGAAAAGCCTTATTACTCGGTTTAAATGCCTTTATAATCCCATTATCAAATTTATTTTGAAATTTTTTTTACATTTTTTGATTAAAACAGATTGTAATTGATTATTTGCCTCGGGAAACTTGGAGCTAAAGCCATCCATTGTCAAGAAAAGATCATTTATAGTCACTCATCCCTAGAAAAGCCTTATTAGTCGGTTTAAATGCCTTTATAATCCCATTATTGAATTTATTTTGAATTGTTTTTACATTTTTTGATTAAAACAGATTGTAATTGATTGTTTGCCTTGGGAAACATGGAGCGAAAGCCATCCATTGTCAAGAAAAGATCATTTATAGTCACTCATGCCTAGAAAAGCCTTATTACTCGGTTTAAATGCCTTTATAATCCCATTATCAAATTTATTTTGAATTTTTTTTTTACATTTTTTGACTAAAACAGATTGTAATTGATTATTTGCCTCGGGAAACTTGGAGCTAAAGCCATCCATTGTCAAGAAAAGATCATTTATAGTCACTCATCCCTAGAAAAGCCTTATTAGTCGGTTTAAATGCCTTTATAATCCCATTATTGAAGTTATTTTGAATTGTTTTTACATTTTTTGATTAAAACAGATTGTAATTGATTGTTTGCCTCGGGAAACATGGAGCGAAAGCCATCCATTGTCAAGAAAAGATCATTTATAGTCACTCATGCCTAGAAAAGCCTTATTACTCGGTTTAAATGCCTTTATAATCCCATTATTGAATTTATTTTGAATTGTTTTTACATTTTTTGATTAAAACATAATGTAATTGATTGTTTGCCTCGGGAAACATGGAGCAAAACCCATCCATTGTCAAGAATAGATCATTTATAGTCACTTATGCCTAGAAAAGCCTTATTACTCGGTTTAAATGCTTTTATAATCCCATTATTGAATTTATTTTGAATTGTTTTTACATTTTTTGATTAAAACAGATTGAAATTGATTGTTTGCCTCAGGAAACATGCAACGAAAGCCATCCATTGTCAAGAAAAGATCATTTATAGTCACTCATGCCAAGAAAAGCCTTATTACTTAGTTTAAATGCCTTTATAATCCCATTATTGAATTTATTTTCAATTGTTTTTACATTTTTAATTAAAAAAGATTGTAATTGATTGTTTGCCTCGGGAAACATGGAGCGAAAGCCATCCATTGTCAAGAAAAGAACATTTATAGTCACTCATGCCTAGAAAAGCCTTATTACTCGGCTTAAATGCCTTTATAATCCCATTATTGAATTTATTTTGAATTGTTTTTACATTTTTTGATTAAAACAAATTGTAATTGATTGTTTGCCTCAAGAAACATGGAGCAAAACCCATCCATTGTCAAGAAAAGATTATTTATAGTCACTCATGCCTAGAAAAGCCTTATTACTTAGTTTAAATGCCTTTATAATCCCATCATTGAATTTATTTTGAATTGTTTTTACATTTTTTGATTCAAACATATTGTAATTCATTGTTTGCCTCGGGAAACATGGAGCGAAAGCCATCCATTGTCAAGAAAAGATCATTTATAGTCACTCATGCCTAGAAAAGCCTTATTACTCGGTTTAAATGCCTTTATAATCCCATTATTGAATTTATTTTGAATTGTTTTTACATTTTTTGATTAAAACAGATTGTAATTGATTGTTTGCCTCGGGAAACATGGAGCGAAAGCCATCCATTGTCAAGAAAAGATCATTTATAGTCACTCATGCCTAGAAAAGCCTTATTACTTAGTTTAAATTCCTTTATAATCCCATTATTGAATTTATTTTGAATTGTTTTTACATTTTTTGATTAAAACAGATTGTAATTGATTGTTTGCCTCGGGAAATATGGAGCGAAAGCCATCCATTGTCAAGAAAAGATCATTTATAGTCACTCATGCCTAGAAAAGCCTTATTACTCGGTTTAAATGCCTTTATAATCCCATTATTGAATTTATTTTGAATTGTTTTTACATTTTTTGATTAAAACAGATTGTAATTGATTGTTTGCCTTGGGAAACATGGAGCGAAAGCCATCCATTGTCAAGAAAAGATCATTTATAGTCACTCATGCCTAGAAAAGCCTTATTACTCGGTTTAAATGCCTTTATAATCCCATTATTGAATTTATTTTCAATTGTTTTTACATTTTTTGATTAAAACAGATTGTAATTGATTGTTTGCCTCGGGAAACATGGAGCGAAAGCCATCCATTGTCAAGAAAAGATCATTTATAGTCACTCATGCCTAGAAAAGCCTTATTACTCGGTTTAAATGCCTTTATAATCCCATTATTGAATTTATTTTGAATTGTTTTTACATTTTTTGATTAAAACATAATGTAATTGATTGTTTGCCTCGGGAAACATGGAGCAAAACCCATCCATTGTCAAGAATAGATCATTTATAGTCACTTATGCCTAGAAAATCCTTATTACTCGGTTTAAATGCCTTTATAATCCCATTATTGAATTTATTTTGAATTGTTTTTACATTTTTTGATTAAAACAGATTGTAATTGATTGTTTGCCTCGGGAAATATGGAGCGAAAGCCATCCATTGTCAAGAAAAGATCATTTATAGTCACTCATGACTAGAAAAGCCTTATTACTCGATTTAAATGCCTTTATAATCCCATTATTGAATTTATTTTGAATTGTTTTTACATTTTTTGATTAAAACAGATTGTAATTGATTGTTTGCCTTGGGAAACATGGAGCGAAAGCCATCCATTGTCAAGAAAAGATCATTTATAGTCACTCATGCCTAGAAAAGCCTTATTACTCGGTTTAAATGCCTTTATAATCCCATTATCAAATTTATTTTGAATTTTTTTTTACATTTTTTGATTAAAACAGATTGTAATTGATTATTTGCCTCGGGAAACTTGGAGCTAAAGCCATCCATTGTCAAGAAAAGATCATTTATAGTCACTTATGCCTAGAAAAGCCTTATTACTCGGTTTAAATGCCTTTATAATCCCATTATTGAATTTATTTTGAATTGTTTTTACATTTTTTGATTAAAACAGATTGTAATTGATTGTTTGCCTTGGGAAACATGGAGCGAAAGCCATCCATTGTCAAGAAAAGATCATTTATAGTCACTCATGCCTAGAAAAGCCTTATTACTCGGTTTAAATGCCTTTATAATCCCATTATTGAATTTATTTTCAATTGTTTTTACATTTTTTGATTAAAACAGATTGTAATTGATTGTTTGCCTCGGGAAACATGGAGCGAAAGCCATCCATTGTCAAGAAAAGATCATTTATAGTCACTCATGCCTAGAAAAGCCTTATTACTCGGTTTAAATGCCTTTATAATCCCATTATTGAATTTATTTTGAATTGTTTTTACATTTTTTGATTACAACAGATTGTAATTGATTGTTTGCCTTGGGAAACATGGAGCGAAAGCCATCCATTGTCAAGAAAAGATCATTTATAGTCACTCATGCCTAGAAAAGCCTTATTACTCGGTTTAAATGCCTTTATAATCCCATTATTGAATTTATTTTCAATTGTTTTTACATTTTTTGATTAAAACAGATTGTAATTGATTGTTTGCCTCGGGAAGCATGGGGCGAAAGCCATCCATTGTCAAGAAAAGATCATTTATAGTCACTCATGCCTAGAAAAGCCTTATTACTCGGTTTAAATGCCTTTATAATCCCATTATTGAATTTATTTTGAATTGTTTTTACATTTTTTGATTAAAACATAATGTAATTGATTGTTTGCCTCGGGAAACATGGAGCAAAACCCATCCATTGTCAAGAATAGATCATTTATAGTCACTTATGCCTAGAAAATCCTTATTACTCGGTTTAAATGCCTTTATAATCCCATTATTGAATTTATTTTGAATTGTTTTTACATTTTTTGATTAAAACAGATTGTAATTGATTGTTTGCCTCGGGAAATATGGAGCGAAAGCCATCCATTGTCAAGAAAAGATCATTTATAGTCACTCCTGACTAGAAAAGCCTTATTACTCGATTTAAATGCCTTTATAATCCCATTATTGAATTTATTTTGAATTGTTTTTACATTTTTTGATTAAAACAGATTGTAATTGATTGTTTGCCTTGGGAAACATGGAGCGAAAGCCATCCATTGTCAAGAAAAGATCATTTATAGTCACTCATGCCTAGAAAAGCCTTATTACTCGGTTTAAATGCCTTTATAATCCCATTATCAAATTTATTTTGAATTTTTTTTTTACATTTTTTGATTAAAACAGATTGTAATTGATTATTTGCCTCGGGAAACTTGGAGCTAAAGCCATCCATTGTCAAGAAAAGATCATTTATAGTCACTCATCCCTAGAAAAGCCTTATTAGTCGGTTTAAATGCCTTTATAATCCCATTATTGAATTTATTTTGAATTGTTTTTACATTTTTTGATTAAAACAGATTGTAATTGATTGTTTGCCTCGGGAAATATGGAGCGAAAGCCATCCATTGTCAAGAAAAGATCATTTATAGTCACTCATGCCTAGAAAAGCCTTATTACTTAGTTTAAATTCCTTTATAATCCCATTATTGAATTTATTTTGAATTGTTTTTACATTTTTTGATTAAAACAGATTGTAATTGATTGTTTGCCTCGGGAAACATGGAGCAAAACCCATCCATTGTCAAGAATAGATCATTTATAGTCACTTATGCCTAGAAAAGCCTTATTACTCGGTTTAAATGCTTTTATAATCCCATTATTGAATTTATTTTGAATTGTTTTTACATTTTTTGATTAAAACAGATTGAAATTGATTGTTTGCCTCAGGAAACATGCAACGAAAGCCATCCATTGTCAAGAAAAGATCATTTATAGTCGCTCATGCCTAGAAAAGCCTTATTACTTAGTTTAAATGCCTTTATAATCCCATTATTGAATTTATTTTCAATTGTTTTTACATTTTTAATTAAAACAGATTGTAATTGATTGTTTGCCTCGGGAAACATGGAGCGAAAGCCATCCATTGTCAAGAAAAGAACATTTATAGTCACTCATGCCTAGAAAAGCCTTATTACTCGGTTTAAATGCCTTTATAATCCCATTATTGAATTTATTTTGAATTGTTTTTACATTTTTTGATTAAAACAAATTGTAATTGATTGTTTGCCTCAAGAAACATGGAGCAAAACCCATCCATTGTCAAGAAAAGATCATTTATAGTCACTCATGCCTAGAAAAGCCTTATTACTCGGTTTAAATGCCTTTATAATCCCATTATTGAATTTATTTTGAATTGTTTTTACATTTTTTGATTAAAACAGATTGTAATTGATTGTTTGCGTCGGGAAACATGGAGCGAAGGCCATCCATTGTCAAGAAAAGATCATTTATAGTCACTCATGCCTAGAAAAGCCTTATTACTCGGTTTAAATGCCTTTATAATCCCATTATTGAATTTATTTTGAATTGTTTTAAAATTTTTTGATTAAAACATATTGTAATTGATTGTTTGCCTTGGGAAACATGGAGCAAAACCCATCCATTGTCAAGAATAGATCATTTATAGTCACTTATGCCTAGAAAAGCCTTATTACTCGGTTTAAATGCTTTTAGAATCCCATTATTGAATTTATTTTGAATTGTTTTTACATTTTTTGATTAAAACAGATTGTAATTGATTGTTTGCCTCGGGAAACATGGAGCGAAAGCCATCCATTGTCAAGAAAAGATCATTTATAGTCACTCATGCCTAGAAAAGCCTTATTACTTAGTTTAAATTCCTTTATAATCCCATTATTGAATTTATTTTGAATTGTTTTTACATTTTTTGATTAAAACAGATTGTAATTGATTGTTTGCCTCGGGAAATATGAAGCGAAAGCCATCCATTGTCAAGAAAAGATCATTTATAGTCACTCATGCCTAGAAAAGCCTTATTACTCGATTTAAATGCCTTTATAATCCCATTATTGAATTTATTTTGAATTGTTTTTACATTTTTTGATTAAAACAGATTGTAATTGATTGTTTGCCTTGGGAAACATGGAGCGAAAGCCATCCATTGTCAAGAAAAGATCATTTATAGTCACTCATGCCTAGAAAAGCCTTATTACTCGGTTTAAATGCCTTTATAATCCCATTATCAAATTTATTTTGAATTTTTTTTTACATTTTTTGATTAAAACAGATTGTAATTGATTATTTGCCTCGGGAAACTTGAAGCTAAAGCCATCCATTGTCAAGAAAAGATCATTTATAGTCACTCATCCCTAGAAAAGCCTTATTAGTCGGTTTAAATGCCTTTATAATCCCATTATTGAATTTATTTTGAATTGTTTTTACATTTTTTGATTAAAACAGATTGTAATTGATTGTTTGCCTCAGGAAACATGCAACGAAAGCCATCCATTGTCAAGAAAAGATCATTTATAGTCACTCATGCCTAGAAAAGCCTTATTACTTAGTTTAAATGCCTTTATAATCCCATCATTGAATTTATTTTGAATTGTTTTTACATTTTTTGATTCAAACATATTGTAATTCATTGTTTGCCTCGGGAAACATGGAGCGAAAGCCATCCATTGTCAAGAAAAGATCATTTATAGTCACTCATGCCTAGAAAAGCCTTATTACTCGGTTTAAATGCCTTTATAATCCCATTATTGAATTTATTTTGAATTGTTTTTACATTTTTTGATTAAAACAGATTGTAATTGATTGTTTGCCTCGGGAAACATGGAGCGAAAGCCATCCATTGTCAAGAAAAGATCATTTATAGTCACTCATGCCTAGAAAAGCCTTATTACTTAGTTTAAATTCCTTTATAATCCCATTATTGAATTTATTTTGAATTGTTTTTACATTTTTTGATTAAAACAGATTGTAATTGATTGTTTGCCTCGGGAAATATGGAGCGAAAGCCATCCATTGTCAAGAAAAGATCATTTATAGTCACTCATGCCTAGAAAAGCCTTATTACTCGATTTAAATGCCTTTATAATCCCATTATTGAATTTATTTTGAATTGTTTTTACATTTTTTGATTAAAACAGATTGTAATTGATTGTTTGCCTTGGGAAACATGGAGCGAAAGCCATCCATTGTCAAGAAAAGATCATTTATAGTCACTCATGCCTAGAAAAGCCTTATTACTCGGTTTAAATGCCTTTATAATCCCATTATCAAAATTATTTTGAATTTTTTTTTACATTTTTTGATTAAAACAGATTGTAATTGATTATTTGCCTCGGGAAACTTGGAGCTAAAGCCATCCATTGTCAAGAAAAGATCATTTATAGTCACTCATCCCTAGAAAAGCCTTATTAGTCGGTTTAAAATGCCTTTATAATCCCATTATTGAATTTATTTTGAATTGTTTTTACATTTTTTGATTAAAACAGATTGTAATTGATTGTTTGCCTTGGGAAACATGGAGCGAAAGCCATCCATTGTCAAGAAAAGATCATTTATAGTCACTCATGCCTAGAAAAGCCTTATTACTCGGTTTAAATGCCTTTATAATCCCATTATCAAATTTATTTTGAATTTTTTTTTTACATTTTTTGATTAAAACAGATTGTAATTGATTATTTGCCTCGGGAAACTTGGAGCTAAAGCCATCCATTGTCAAGAAAAGATCATTTATAGTCACTCATCCCTAGAAAAGCCTTATTAGTCGGTTTAAATGCCTTTATAATCCCATTATTGAATTTATTTTGAATTGTTTTTACATTTTTTGATTAAAACAGATTGTAATTGATTGTTTGCCTCGGGAAATATGGAGCGAAAGCCATCCATTGTCAAGAAAAGATCATTTATAGTCACTCATGCCTAGAAAAGCCTTATTACTCGGTTTAAATGCCTTTATAATCCCATTATTGAATTTATTTTGAATTGTTTTTACATTTTTTGATTAAAACATAATGTAATTGATTGTTTGCCTCGGGAAACATGGAGCAAAACCCATCCATTGTCAAGAATAGATCATTTATAGTCACTTATGCCTAGAAAAGCCTTATTACTCGGTTTAAATGCTTTTATAATCCCATTATTGAATTTATTTTGAATTGTTTTTACATTTTTTGATTAAAACAGATTGTAATTGATTGTTTGCCTCAAGAAACATGCAACGAAAGCCATCCATTGTCAAGAAAAGATCATTTATAGTCACTCATGCCTAGAAAAGCCTTATTACTTAGTTTAAATGCCTTTATAATCCAATTATTGAATTTATTTTGAATTGTTTTCACATTTTTGATTAAAACAGATTGTAATTGATTGTTTGCCTCTGGAAATATGGAGCGAAAGCCATCCATTGTCAAGAAAAGATCATTTATAGTCACTCATGCCTAGAAAAGCCTTATTACTCGGTTTAAATGCCTTTATAATCCCATTTTTGAATTTATTTTGAATTGTTTTTACATTTTTTGATTAAAACAGATTGTAATTGATTGTTTGCCTCGGGAAACATGGAGCGAAAACCATCCATTGTCAAGAAAAGATCATTTATAGTCACTCATGCCTAGAAAAGCCTTATTACTCGGTTTAAATGCCTTTATAATCCCATTATTGAATTTATTTTGAATTGTTTTTACATTTTTTGATTAAAACAGATTGTAATTGATTGTTTGCCTCGGGAAACATGGAGCGAAAGCCATCCATTGTCAAGAAAAGATCATTTATAGTCACTCATGCCTAGAAAAGCCTTATTACTCGGTTTAAATGCCTTTATAATCCCATTATCAAATTTATTTTGAATTTTTTTTACATTTTTTGATTAAAACAGATTGTAATTGATTTTTTGCCTCGGGAAACTTGGAGTTAAAGCCATCCATTGTCAAGAAAAGATCATTTATAGTCACTCATCCCTAGAAAAGCCTTATTAGTCGGTTTAAATGCCTTTATAATCCCATTATTTAATTTATTTTGAATTGTTTTTACATTTTTTGATTAAAACAGATTGTAATTGATTGTTTGCCTCGGGAAACATGGAGCGAAAGCCATCCATTGTCAAGAAAAGATCATTTATAGTCACTCATGCCTAGAAAAGCCTTATTACTCGGTTTAAATGCCTTTATAATCCCATTATTGAATTTATTTTGAATTGTTTTTACATTTTTTGATTAAAACAGATTGTAATTGATTGTTTGCCTCGGGAAACATGGAGCGAAGGCCATCCATTGTCAAGAAAAGATCATTTATAGTCACTCATGCCTAGAAAAGCCTTATTACTCGGTTTAAATGCCTTTATAATCCCATTATTGAATTTATTTTGAATTGTTTTAAAATTTTTTGATTAA
Organism: Theobroma cacao; assembly: GCF_053813885.1. NCBI lineage: Eukaryota > Viridiplantae > Streptophyta > Magnoliopsida > Malvales > Malvaceae > Theobroma > Theobroma cacao. The sequence goes on along the minus strand of NC_142645.1, from coordinate 24,288,188 downwards.
AACATATTGTAATTGATTGTTTGCCTTGGGAAACATGGAGCAAAACCCATCCATTGTCAAGAATAGATCATTTATAGTCACTTATGCCTAGAAAAGCCTTATTACTCGGTTTAAATGCTTTTAGAATCCCATTATTGAATTTATTTTGAATTGTTTTTACATTTTTTGATTAAAACAGATTGTAATTGATTGTTTGCCTCGGGAAACATGGAGCGAAAGCCATCCATTGTCAAGAAAAGATCATTTATAGTCACTCATGCCTAGAAAAGCCTTATTACTTAGTTTAAATTCCTTTATAATCCCATTATTGAATTTATTTTGAATTGTTTTTACATTTTTTAATTAAAACAGATTGTAATTGATTGTTTGCCTCGGGAAATATGGAGCGAAAGCCATCCATTGTCAAGAAAAGATCATTTATAGTCACTCATGCCTAGAAAAGCCTTATTACTCGATTTAAATGCCTTTATAATCCCATTATTGAATTTATTTTGAATTGTTTTTACATTTTTTGATTAAAACAGATTGTAATTGATTGTTTGCCTTGGGAAACATGGAGCGAAAGCCATCCATTGTCAAGAAAAGATCATTTATAGTCACTCATGCCTAGAAAAGCCTTATTACTCGGTTTAAATGCCTTTATAATCCCATTATCAAATTTATTTTGAATTTTTTTTTACATTTTTTGATTAAAACAGATTGTAATTGATTATTTGCCTCGGGAAACTTGGAGCTAAAGCCATCCATTGTCAAGAAAAGATCATTTATAGTCACTCATCCCTAGAAAAGCCTTATTAGTCGGTTTAAATGCCTTTATAATCCCATTATTGAATTTATTTTGAATTGTTTTTACATTTTTTGATTAAAACAGATTGTAATTGATTGTTTGCCTTGGGAAACATGGAGCGAAAGCCATCCATTGTCAAGAAAAGATCATTTATAGTCACTCATGCCTAGAAAAGCCTTATTACTCGGTTTAAATGCCTTTATAATCCCATTATCAAATTTATTTTGAATTTTTTTTTTACATTTTTTGACTAAAACAGATTGTAATTGATTATTTGCCTCGGGAAACTTGGAGCTAAAGCCATCCATTGTCAAGAAAAGATCATTTATAGTCACTCATCCCTAGAAAACCCTTATTAGTCGGTTTAAATGCCTTTATAATCCCATTATTGAAGTTATTTTGAATTGTTTTTACATTTTTTGATTAAAACAGATTGTAATTGATTGTTTGCCTCGGGAAACATGGAGCGAAAGCCATCCATTGTCAAGAAAAGATCATTTATAGTCACTCATGCCTAGAAAAGCCTTATTACTCGGTTTAAATGCCTTTATAATCCCATTATTGAATTTATTTTGAATTGTTTTTACATTTTTTGATTAAAACATAATGTAATTGATTGTTTGCCTCGGGAAACATGGAGCAAAACCCATCCATTGTCAAGAATAGATCATTTATAGTCACTTATGCCTAGAAAAGCCTTATTACTCGGTTTAAATGCTTTTATAATCCCATTATTGAATTTATTTTGAATTGTTTTTACATTTTTTGATTAAAACAGATTGAAATTGATTGTTTGCCTCAGGAAACATGCAACGAAAGCCATCCATTGTCAAGAAAAGATCATTTATAGTCACTCATGCCAAGAAAAGCCTTATTACTTAGTTTAAATGCCTTTATAATCCCATTATTGAATTTATTTTCAATTGTTTTTACATTTTTAATTAAAAAAGATTGTAATTGATTGTTTGCCTCGGGAAACATGGAGCGAAAGCCATCCATTGTCAAGAAAAGAACATTTATAGTCACTCATGCCTAGAAAAGCCTTATTACTCGGTTTAAATGCCTTTATAATCCCATTATTGAATTTATTTTGAATTGTTTTTACATTTTTTGATTAAAACAAATTGTAATTGATTGTTTGCCTCAAGAAACATGGAGCAAAACCCATCCATTGTCAAGAAAAGATTATTTATAGTCACTCATGCCTAGAAAAGCCTTATTACTTAGTTTAAATGCCTTTATAATCCCATCATTGAATTTATTTTGAATTGTTTTTACATTTTTTGATTCAAACATATTGTAATTCATTGTTTGCCTCGGGAAACATGGAGCGAAAGCCATCCATTGTCAAGAAAAGATCATTTATAGTCACTCATGCCTAGAAAAGCCTTATTACTCGGTTTAAATGCCTTTATAATCCCATTATTGAATTTATTTTGAATTGTTTTTACATTTTTTGATTAAAACAGATTGTAATTGATTGTTTGCCTCGGGAAACATGGAGCGAAAGCCATCCATTGTCAAGAAAAGATCATTTATAGTCACTCATGCCTAGAAAAGCCTTATTACTTAGTTTAAATTCCTTTATAATCCCATTATTGAATTTATTTTGAATTGTTTTTACATTTTTTGATTAAAACAGATTGTAATTGATTGTTTGCCTCGGGAAATATGGAGCGAAAGCCATCCATTGTCAAGAAAAGATCATTTATAGTCACTCATGCCTAGAAAAGCCTTATTACTCGGTTTAAATGCCTTTATAATCCCATTATTGAATTTATTTTGAATTGTTTTTACATTTTTTGATTAAAACAGATTGTAATTGATTGTTTGCCTTGGGAAACATGGAGCGAAAGCCATCCATTGTCAAGAAAAGATCATTTATAGTCACTCATGCCTAGAAAAGCCTTATTACTCGGTTTAAATGCCTTTATAATCCCATTATTGAATTTATTTTCAATTGTTTTTACATTTTTTGATTAAAACAGATTGTAATTGATTGTTTGCCTCGGGAAACATGGAGCGAAAGCCATCCATTGTCAAGAAAAGATCATTTATAGTCACTCATGCCTAGAAAAGCCTTATTACTCGGTTTAAATGCCTTTATAATCCCATTATTGAATTTATTTTGAATTGTTTTTACATTTTTTGATTAAAACATAATGTAATTGATTGTTTGCCTCGGGAAACATGGAGCAAAACCCATCCATTGTCAAGAATAGATCATTTATAGTCACTTATGCCTAGAAAATCCTTATTACTCGGTTTAAATGCCTTTATAATCCCATTATTGAATTTATTTTGAATTGTTTTTACATTTTTTGATTAAAACAGATTGTAATTGATTGTTTGCCTCGGGAAATATGGAGCGAAAGCCATCCATTGTCAAGAAAAGATCATTTATAGTCACTCATGACTAGAAAAGCCTTATTACTCGATTTAAATGCCTTTATAATCCCATTATTGAATTTATTTTGAATTGTTTTTACATTTTTTGATTAAAACAGATTGTAATTGATTGTTTGCCTTGGGAAACATGGAGCGAAAGCCATCCATTGTCAAGAAAAGATCATTTATAGTCACTCATGCCTAGAAAAGCCTTATTACTCGGTTTAAATGCCTTTATAATCCCATTATCAAATTTATTTTGAATTTTTTTTTACATTTTTTGATTAAAACAGATTGTAATTGATTATTTGCCTCGGGAAACTTGGAGCTAAAGCCATCCATTGTCAAGAAAAGATCATTTATAGTCACTTATGCCTAGAAAAGCCTTATTACTCGGTTTAAATGCCTTTATAATCCCATTATTGAATTTATTTTGAATTGTTTTTACATTTTTTGATTAAAACAGATTGTAATTGATTGTTTGCCTTGGGAAACATGGAGCGAAAGCCATCCATTGTCAAGAAAAGATCATTTATAGTCACTCATGCCTAGAAAAGCCTTATTACTCGGTTTAAATGCCTTTATAATCCCATTATTGAATTTATTTTCAATTGTTTTTACATTTTTTGATTAAAACAGATTGTAATTGATTGTTTGCCTCGGGAAACATGGAGCGAAAGCCATCCATTGTCAAGAAAAGATCATTTATAGTCACTCATGCCTAGAAAAGCCTTATTACTCGGTTTAAATGCCTTTATAATCCCATTATTGAATTTATTTTGAATTGTTTTTACATTTTTTGATTAAAACAGATTGTAATTGATTGTTTGCCTTGGGAAACATGGAGCGAAAGCCATCCATTGTCAAGAAAAGATCATTTATAGTCACTCATGCCTAGAAAAGCCTTATTACTCGGTTTAAATGCCTTTATAATCCCATTATTGAATTTATTTTCAATTGTTTTTACATTTTTTGATTAAAACAGATTGTAATTGATTGTTTGCCTCGGGAAACATGGAGCGAAAGCCATCCATTGTCAAGAAAAGATCATTTATAGTCACTCATGCCTAGAAAAGCCTTATTACTCAGTTTAAATGCCTTTATAATCCCATTATTGAATTTATTTTGAATTGTTTTTACATTTTTTGATTAAAACATAATGTAATTGATTGTTTGCCTCGGGAAACATGGAGCAAAACCCATCCATTGTCAAGAATAGATCATTTATAGTCACTTATGCCTAGAAAACCCTTATTACTCGGTTTAAATGCCTTTATAATCCCATTATTGAATTTATTTTGAATTGTTTTTACATTTTTTGATTAAAACAGATTGTAATTGATTGTTTGCCTCGGGAAATATGGAGCGAAAGCCATCCATTGTCAAGAAAAGATCATTTATAGTCACTCATGACTAGAAAAGCCTTATTACTCGATTTAAATGCCTTTATAATCCCATTATTGAATTTATTTTGAATTGTTTTTACATTTTTTGATTAAAACAGATTGTAATTGATTGTTTGCCTTGGGAAACATGGAGCGAAAGCCATCCATTGTCAAGAAAAGATCATTTATAGTCACTCATGCCTAGAAAAGCCTTATTACTCGGTTTAAATGCCTTTATAATCCCATTATCAAATTTATTTTGAATTTTTTTTTTACATTTTTTGATTAAAACAGATTGTAATTGATTATTTGCCTCGGGAAACTTGGAGCTAAAGCCATCCATTGTCAAGAAAAGATCATTTATAGTCACTCATCCCTAGAAAAGCCTTATTAGTCGGTTTAAATGCCTTTATAATCCCATTATTGAATTTATTTTGAATTGTTTTTACATTTTTTGATTAAAACAGATTGTAATTGATTGTTTGCCTCGGGAAATATGGAGCGAAAGCCATCCATTGTCAAGAAAAGATCATTTATAGTCACTCATGCCTAGAAAAGCCTTATTACTTAGTTTAAATTCCTTTATAATCCCATTATTGAATTTATTTTGAATTGTTTTTACATTTTTTGATTAAAACAGATTGTAATTGATTGTTTGCCTCGGGAAACATGGAGCAAAACCCATCCATTGTCAAGAATAGATCATTTATAGTCACTTATGCCTAGAAAAGCCTTATTACTCGGTTTAAATGCTTTTATAATCCCATTATTGAATTTATTTTGAATTGTTTTTACATTTTTTGATTAAAACAGATTGAAATTGATTGTTTGCCTCAGGAAACATGCAACGAAAGCCATCCATTGTCAAGAAAAGATCATTTATAGTCGCTCATGCCTAGAAAAGCCTTATTACTTAGTTTAAATGCCTTTATAATCCCATTATTGAATTTATTTTCAATTGTTTTTACATTTTTAATTAAAACAGATTGTAATTGATTGTTTGCCTCGGGAAACATGGAGCGAAAGCCATCCATTGTCAAGAAAAGAACATTTATAGTCACTCATGCCTAGAAAAGCCTTATTACTCGGTTTAAATGCCTTTATAATCCCATTATTGAATTTATTTTGAATTGTTTTTACATTTTTTGATTAAAACAAATTGTAATTGATTGTTTGCCTCAAGAAACATGGAGCAAAACCCATCCATTGTCAAGAAAAGATCATTTATAGTCACTCATGCCTAGAAAAGCCTTATTACTCGGTTTAAATTCCTTTATAATCCCATTATTGAATTTATTTTGAATTGTTTTTACATTTTTTGATTAAAACAGATTGTAATTGATTGTTTGCCTCGGGAAACATGGAGCGAAGGCCATCCATTGTCAAGAAAAGATCATTTATAGTCACTCATGCCTAGAAAAGCCTTATTACTCGGTTTAAATGCCTTTATAATCCCATTATTGAATTTATTTTGAATTGTTTTAAAATTTTTTGATTAAAACATATTGTAATTGATTGTTTGCCTTGGGAAACATGGAGCAAAACCCATCCATTGTCAAGAATAGATCATTTATAGTCACTTATGCCTAGAAAAGCCTTATTACTCGGTTTAAATGCTTTTAGAATCCCATTATTGAATTTATTTTGAATTGTTTTTACATTTTTTGATTAAAACAGATTGTAATTGATTGTTTGCCTCGGGAAACATGGAGCGAAAGCCATCCATTGTCAAGAAAAGATCATTTATAGTCACTCATGCCTAGAAAAGCCTTATTACTTAGTTTAAATTCCTTTATAATCCCATTATTGAATTTATTTTGAATTGTTTTTACATTTTTTGATTAAAACAGATTGTAATTGATTGTTTGCCTCGGGAAATATGGAGCGAAAGCCATCCATTGTCAAGAAAAGATCATTTATAGTCACTCATGCCTAGAAAAGCCTTATTACTCGATTTAAATGCCTTTATAATCCCATTATTGAATTTATTTTGAATTGTTTTTACATTTTTTGATTAAAACAGATTGTAATTGATTGTTTGCCTTGGGAAACATGGAGCGAAAGCCATCCATTGTCAAGAAAAGATCATTTATAGTCACTCATGCCTAGAAAAGCCTTATTACTCGGTTTAAATGCCTTTATAATCCCATTATCAAATTTATTTTGAATTTTTTTTTACATTTTTTGATTAAAACAGATTGTAATTGATTATTTGCCTCGGGAAACTTGAAGCTAAAGCCATCCATTGTCAAGAAAAGATCATTTATAGTCACTCATCCCTAGAAAAGCCTTATTAGTCGGTTTAAATGCCTTTATAATCCCATTATTGAATTTATTTTGGATTGTTTTTACATTTTTCGATTAAAACAGATTGTAATTGATTGTTTGCCTTGGGAAACATGGAGCGAAAGCCATCCATTGTCAAGAAAAGATCATTTATAGTCACTCATGCCTAGAAAAGCCTTATTACTCGGTTTAAATGCCTTTATAATCCCATTATCAAATTTATTTTGAATTTTTTTTTTACATTTTTTGATTAAAACAGATTGTAATTGATTATTTGCCTCGGGAAACTTGGAGCTAAAGCCATCCATTGTCAAGAAAAGATCATTTATAGTCACTCATCCCTAGAAAAGCCTTATTAGTCGGTTTAAATGCCTTTATAATCCCATTATTGAATTTATTTTGAATTGTTTTTACATTTTTTGATTAAAACAGCTTGTAATTGATTGTTTGCCTCAGGAAACATGGAGCGAAAGCCATCCATTGTCAAGAAAAGATCATTTATAGTCACTCATGCCTAGAAAAGCCTTATTACTCGGTTTAAATGCCTTTATAATCCCATTATTGAATTTATTTTGAATTGTTTTTACATTTTTTGATTAAAACAGATTGTAATTGATTGTTTGCCTCGGGAAACATGGAGCGAAAGCCATCCATTGTCAAGAAAAGATCATTTATAGTCACTCATGCCTAGAAAAGCCTTATTACTTAGTTTAAATTCCTTTATAATCCCATTATTGAATTTATTTTGAATTGTTTTTACATTTTTTGATTAAAACAGATTGTAATTGATTGTTTGCCTCGGGAAATATGGAGCGAAAGCCATCCATTGTCAAGAAAAGATCATTTATAGTCACTCATGCCTAGAAAAGCCTTATTACTCGATTTAAATGCCTTTATAATCCCATTATTGAATTTATTTTGAATTGTTTTTACATTTTTTGATTAAAACAGATTGTAATTGATTGTTTGCCTTGGGAAACATGGAGCGAAAGCCATCCATTGTCAAGAAAAGATCATTTATAGTCACTTATGCCTAGAAAAGCCTTATTACTCGGTTTAAATGCCTTTATAATCCCATTATCAAAATTATTTTGAATTTTTTTTTACATTTTTTGATTAAAACAGATTGTAATTGATTATTTGCCTCGGGAAACTTGGAGCTAAAGCCATCCATTGTCAAGAAAAGATCATTTATAGTCACTCATCCCTAGAAAAGCCTTATTAGTCGGTTTAAAATGCCTTTATAATCCCATTATTGAATTTATTTTGAATTGTTTTTACATTTTTTGATTAAAACAGATTGTAATTGATTGTTTGCCTTGGGAAACATGGAGCGAAAGCCATCCATTGTCAAGAAAAGATCATTTATAGTCACTCATGCCTAGAAAAGCCTTATTACTCGGTTTAAATGCCTTTATAATCCCATTATTGAATTTATTTTGAATTGTTTTTACATTTTTTGATTAAAACATAATGTAATTGATTGTTTGCCTCGGGAAACATGGAGAAAAACCCATCCATTGTCAAGAATAGATCATTTATAGTCACTTATGCCTAGAAAAGCCTTATTACTCGGTTTAAATGCTTTTATAATCCCATTATTGAATTTATTTTGAATTGTTTTTACATTTTTTGATTAAAACAGATTGTAATTGATTGTTTGCCTCAGGAAACATGCAACGAAAGCCATCCATTGTCAAGAAAAGATCATTTATAGTCACTCATGCCTAGAAAAGCCTTATTACTTAGTTTAAATGCCTTTATAATCCCATTATTGAATTTATTTTCAATTGTTTTTACATTTTTAATTAAAAAAGATTGTAATTGATTGTTTGCCTCGGGAAACATGGAGCGAAAGCCATCCATTGTCAAGAAAAGAACATTTATAGTCACTCATGCCTAGAAAAGCCTTATTACTCGGTTTAAATGCCTTTATAATCCCATTATTGAATTTATTTTGAATTGTTTTTACATTTTTTGATTAAAACAAATTGTAATTGATTGTTTGCCTCAAGAAACATGGAGCAAAACCCATCCATTGTCAAGAAAAGATTATTTATAGTCACTCATGCCTAGAAAAGCCTTATTACTTAGTTTAAATGCCTTTATAATCCCATCATTGAATTTATTTTGAATTGTTTTTACATTTTTTGATTCAAACATATTGTAATTCATTGTTTGCCTCGGGAAACATGGAGCGAAAGCCATCCATTGTCAAGAAAAGATCATTTATAGTCACTCATGCCTAGAAAAGCCTTATTACTCGGTTTAAATGCCTTTATAATCCCATTATTGAATTTATTTTGAATTGTTTTTACATTTTTTGATTAAAACAGATTGTAATTGATTGTTTGCCTTGGGAAACATGGAGCGAAAGCCATCCATTGTCAAGAAAAGATCATTTATAGTCACTCATGCCTAGAAAAGCCTTATTACTCGGTTTAAATGCCTTTATAATCCCATTATCAAAATTATTTTGAATTTTTTTTTACATTTTTTGATTAAAACAGATTGTAATTGATTATTTGCCTCGGGAAACTTGGAGCTAAAGCCATCCATTGTCAAGAAAAGATCATTTATAGTCACTCATCCCTAGAAAAGCCTTATTAGTCGGTTTAAAATGCCTTTATAATCCCATTATTGAATTTATTTTGAATTGTTTTTACATTTTTTGATTAAAACAGATTGTAATTGATTGTTTGCCTTGGGAAACATGGAGCGAAAGCCATCCATTGTCAAGAAAAGATCATTTATAGTCACTCATGCCTAGAAAAGCCTTATTACTCGGTTTAAATGCCTTTATAATCCCATTATCAAATTTATTTTGAATTTTTTTTTTACATTTTTTGATTAAAACAGATTGTAATTGATTATTTGCCTCGGGAAACTTGGAGCTAAAGCCATCCATTGTCAAGAAAAGATCATTTATAGTCACTCATCCCTAGAAAAGCCTTATTAGTCGGTTTAAATGCCTTTATAATCCCATTATTGAATTTATTTTGAATTGTTTTTACATTTTTTGATTAAAACAGATTGTAATTGATTGTTTGCCTCGGGAAATATGGAGCGAAAGCCATCCATTGTCAAGAAAAGATCATTTATAGTCACTCATGCCTAGAAAAGCCTTATTACTCGGTTTAAATGCCTTTATAATCCCATTATTGAATTTATTTTGAATTGTTTTTACATTTTTTGATTAAAACATAATGTAATTGATTGTTTGCCTCGGGAAACATGGAGCAAAACCCATCCATTGTCAAGAATAGATCATTTATAGTCACTTATGCCTAGAAAAGCCTTATTACTCGGTTTAAATGCTTTTATAATCCCATTATTGAATTTATTTTGAATTGTTTTTACATTTTTTGATTAAAACAGATTGTAATTGATTGTTTGCCTCAGGAAACATGCAACGAAAGCCATCCATTGTCAAGAAAAGATCATTTATAGTCACTCATGCCTAGAAAAGCCTTATTACTTAGTTTAAATGCCTTTATAATCCAATTATTGAATTTATTTTGAATTGTTTTTACATTTTTGATTAAAACAGATTGTAATTGATTGTTTGCCTCTGGAAATATGGAGCGAAAGCCATCCATTGTCAAGAAAAGATCATTTATAGTCACTCATGCCTAGAAAAGCCTTATTACTCGGTTTAAATGCCTTTATAATCCCATTATTGAATTTATTTTGAATTGTTTTTACATTTTTTGATTAAAACAGATTGTAATTGATTGTTTGCCTCGGGAAACATGGAGCGAAAACCATCCATTGTCAAGAAAAGATCATTTATAGTCACTCATGCCTAGAAAAGCCTTATTACTCGGTTTAAATGCCTTTATAATCCCATTATTGAATTTATTTTGAATTGTTTTTACATTTTTTGATTAAAACAGATTGTAATTGATTGTTTGCCTCGGGAAACATGGAGCGAAAACCATCCATTGTCAAGAAAAGATCATTTATAGTCACTCATGCCTAGAAAAGCCTTATTACTCGGTTTAAATGCCTTTATAATCCCATTATTGAATTTATTTTGAATTGTTTTTACATTTTTTGATTAAAACAGATTGTAATTGATTGTTTGCCTCGGGAAACATGGAGCGAAAGCCATCCATTGTCAAGAAAAGATCATTTATAGTCACTCATGCCTAGAAAAGCCTTATTACTCGGTTTAAATGCCTTTATAATCCCATTATCAAATTTATTTTGAATTTTTTTTACATTTTTTGATTAAAACAGATTGTAATTGATTTTTTGCCTCGGGAAACTTGGAGTTAAAGCCATCCATTGTCAAGAAAAGATCATTTATAGTCACTCATCCCTAGAAAAGCCTTATTAGTCGGTTTAAATGCCTTTATAATCCCATTATTTAATTTATTTTGAATTGTTTTTACATTTTTTGATTAAAACAGATTGTAATTGATTGTTTGCCTCGGGAAACATGGAGCGAAAGCCATCCATTGTCAAGAAAAGATCATTTATAGTCACTCATGCCTAGAAAAGCCTTATTACTCGGTTTAAATGCCTTTATAATCCCATTATTGAATTTATTTTGAATTGTTTTTACATTTTTTGATTAAAACAGATTGTAATTGATTGTTTGCCTCGGGAAACATGGAGCGAAAGCCATCCATTGTCAAGAAAAGATCATTTATAGTCACTCATGCCTAGAAAAGCCTTATTACTCGGTTTAAATGCCTTTATAATCCCATTCTTGAATTTATTTTGAATTGTTTTAAAATTTTTTGATTAAAACATATTGTAATTGATTGTTTCCCTCGGGAAACATGGAGCAAAACCCATCCATTGTCAAGAATAGATCATTTATAGTCACTTATGCCTAAAAAAGCCTTATTACTCGGTTTAAATGCCTTTATAATCCCATTATTGAATTTATTTTGAATTGTTTTTACATTTTTTGATTAAAACATATTGTAATTGATTGTTTGCCTCGGGAAACATGGAGCAAAACCCATCCATTGTCAAGAATAGATCATTTATAGTCACTTATGCCTAGAAAAGCCTTATTACTCGGTTTAAATGCTTTTATAATCCCATTATTGAATTTATTTTGAATTGTTTTTACATTTTTTGATTAAAACATATTGTAATTGATTGTTTGCCTCAGGAAACATGCAGCGAAAGCCATCCATTGTCAAGAAAAGATCATTTATAGTCACTCATGCCTAGAAAAGCCTTATTACTCGGTTTAAATGCCTTTATAATCCCATTATTGAATTTATTTTGAATTGTTTTTACATTTTTTGATTAAAACAAATTGTAATTGATTGTTTGCCTCAAGAAACATGGAGCAAAACCCATCCATTGTCAAGAAAAGATTATTTATAGTCTCTCATGCCTAGAAAAGCCTTATTACTTAGTTTAAATGCCTTTATAATCCCATCATTGAATTTATTTTGAATTGTTTTTACATTTTTTGATTAAAACAGATTGTAATTGATTGTTTGCCTCAGGAAACATGCAACGAAAGCCATCCATTGTCAAGAAAAGATCATTTATAGTCACTCATGCCTAGAAAAGCCTTATTACTTAGTTTAAATGCCTTTATAATCCCATTATTGAATTTATTTTCAATTGTTTTTACATTTTTAATTAAAACAGATTGTAATTGATTGTTTGCCTCGGGAAACATGGAGCGAAAGCCATCCATTGTCAAGAAAAGAACATTTATAGTCACTCATGTCGAGAAAAGCCTTATTACTCGGTTTAAATGCCTTTATAATCCCATTATTGAATTTATTTTGAATTGTTTTTACATTTTTTGATTAAAACAGATTGTAATTGATTGTTTGCCTCAGGAAACATGCAGCGAAAGCCATCCATTGTCAAGAAAAGATCATTTATAGTCACTCATGCCTAGAAAAGCCTTATTACTCGGTTTAAATGCCTTTATAATCCCATTATTGAATTTATTTTGAATTGTTTTTACATTTTTTGATTAAAACAGATTGTAATTGATTGTTTGCCTCGGGAAACATGGAGCGAAAACCATCCATTGTCAAGAAAAGATCATTTATAGTCACTCATGCCTAGAAAAGCCTTATTACTCGGTTTAAATGCCTTTATAATCCCATTATTGAATTTATTTTGAATTGTTTTTACATTTTTTGATTAAAACATAATGTAATTGATTGTTTGCCTCGGGAAACATGGAGCAAAACCCATCCATTGTCAAGAATAGATCATTTATAGTCACTTATGCCTAGAAAAGCCTTATTACTCGGTTTAAATGCTTTTATAATCCCATTATTGAATTTATTTTGAATTGTTTTTACATTTTTTTATTAAAACAGATTGAAATTGATTGTTTGCCTCAGGAAACATGCAACGAAAGCCATCCATTGTCAAGAAAAGATCATTTATAGTCGCTCATGCCTAGAAAAGCCTTATTACTTAGTTTAAATGCCTTTATAATCCCATTATTGAATTTATTTTCAATTGTTTTTACATTTTTAATTAAAACAGATTGTAATTGATTGTTTGCCTCGGGAAACATGGAGCGAAAGCCATCCATTGTCAAGAAAAGAACATTTATAGTCACTCATGCCTAGAAAAGCCTTATTACTCGGTTTAAATGCCTTTATAATCCCATTATTGAATTTATTTTGAATTGTTTTTACATTTTTTGATTAAAACAAATTGTAATTGATTGTTTGCCTCAAGAAACATGGAGCAAAACCCATCCATTGTCAAGAAAAGATTATTTATAGTCACTCATGCCTAGAAAAGCCTTATTACTTAGTTTAAATGCCTTTATAATCCCATCATTGAATTTATTTTGAATTGTTTTTACATTTTTTGATTAAAACAGATTGTAATTGATTGTTTGCCTCAGGAAACATGCAACGAAAGCCATCCATTGTCAAGAAAAGATCATTTATAGTCACTCATGCCTAGAAAAGCCTTATTACTCGGTTTAAATGCCTTTATAATCCCATTATTGAATTTATTTTGAATTGTTTTTACATTTTTTGATTAAAACAGATTGTAATTGATTGTTTGCCTCGGGAAACATGGAGCGAAGGCCATCCATTGTCAAGAAAAGATCATTTATAGTCACTCATGCCTAGAAAAGCCTTATTACTCGGTTTAAATGCCTTTATAATCCCATTATTGAATTTATTTTGAATTGTTTTAAAATTTTTTGATTAAAACATATTGTAATTGATTGTTTGCCTTGGGAAACATGGAGCAAAACCCATCCATTGTCAAGAATAGATCATTTATAGTCACTTATGCCTAGAAAAGCCTTATTACTCGGTTTAAATGCTTTTAGAATCCCATTATTGAATTTATTTTGAATTGTTTTTACATTTTTTGATTAAAACAGATTGTAATTGATTGTTTGCCTCGGGAAACATGGAGCGAAAGCCATCCATTGTCAAGAAAAGATCATTTATAGTCACTCATGCCTAGAAAAGCCTTATTACTTAGTTTAAATTCCTTTATAATCCCATTATTGAATTTATTTTGAATTGTTTTTACATTTTTTAATTAAAACAGATTGTAATTGATTGTTTGCCTCGGGAAATATGGAGCGAAAGCCATCCATTGTCAAGAAAAGATCATTTATAGTCACTCATGCCTAGAAAAGCCTTATTACTCGATTTAAATGCCTTTATAATCCCATTATTGAATTTATTTTGAATTGTTTTTACATTTTTTGATTAAAACAGATTGTAATTGATTGTTTGCCTTGGGAAACATGGAGCGAAAGCCATCCATTGTCAAGAAAAGATCATTTATAGTCACTCATGCCTAGAAAAGCCTTATTACTCGGTTTAAATGCCTTTATAATCCCATTATCAAATTTATTTTGAATTTTTTTTTACATTTTTTGATTAAAACAGATTGTAATTGATTATTTGCCTCGGGAAACTTGGAGCTAAAGCCATCCATTGTCAAGAAAAGATCATTTATAGTCACTCATCCCTAGAAAAGCCTTATTAGTCGGTTTAAATGCCTTTATAATCCCATTATTGAATTTATTTTGAATTGTTTTTACATTTTTTGATTAAAACAGATTGTAATTGATTGTTTGCCTTGGGAAACATGGAGCGAAAGCCATCCATTGTCAAGAAAAGATCATTTATAGTCAGTCATGCCTAGAAAAGCCTTATTACTCGGTTTAAATGCCTTTATAATCCCATTATCAAATTTATTTTGAATTTTTTTTTTACATTTTTTGACTAAAACAGATTGTAATTGATTATTTGCCTCGGGAAACTTGGAGCTAAAGCCATCCATTGTCAAGAAAAGATCATTTATAGTCACTCATCCCTAGAAAAGCCTTATTAGTCGGTTTAAATGCCTTTATAATCCCATTATTGAAGTTATTTTGAATTGTTTTTACATTTTTTGATTAAAACAGATTGTAATTGATTGTTTGCCTCGGGAAACATGGAGCGAAAACCATCCATTGTCAAGAAAAGATCATTTATAGTCACTCATGCCTAGAAAAGCCTTATTACTCGGTTTAAATGCCTTTATAATCCCATTATTGAATTTATTTTGAATTGTTTTTACATTTTTTGATTAAAACATAATGTAATTGATTGTTTGCCTCGGGAAACATGGAGCAAAACCCATCCATTGTCAAGAATAGATCATTTATAGTCACTTATGCCTAGAAAAGCCTTATTACTCGGTTTAAATGCTTTTATAATCCCATTATTGAATTTATTTTGAATTGTTTTTACATTTTTTTATTAAAACAGATTGTAATTGATTGTTTGCCTCAAGAAACATGGAGCAAAACCCATCCATTGTCAAGAAAAGATTATTTATAGTCACTCATGCCTAGAAAAGCCTTATTACTTAGTTTAAATGCCTTTATAATCCCATCATTGAATTTATTTTGAATTGTTTTTACATTTTTTGATTAAAACAGATTGTAATTGATTGTTTGCCTCAGGAAACATGCAACGAAAGCCATCCATTGTCAAGAAAAGATCATTTATAGTCACTCATGCCTAGAAAAGCCTTATTACTCGGTTTAAATGCCTTTATAATCCCATTATTGAATTTATTTTGAATTGTTTTTACATTTTTTGATTAAAACAGATTGTAATTGATTGTTTGCCTCGGGAAACATGGAGCGAAGGCCATCCATTGTCAAGAAAAGATCATTTATAGTCACTCATGCCTAGAAAAGCCTTATTACTCGGTTTAAATGCCTTTATAATCCCATTATTGAATTTATTTTGAATTGTTTTAAAATTTTTTGATTAAAACATATTGTAATTGATTGTTTGCCTTGGGAAACATGGAGCAAAACCCATCCATTGTCAAGAATAGATCATTTATAGTCACTTATGCCTAGAAAAGCCTTATTACTCGGTTTAAATGCTTTTAGAATCCCATTATTGAATTTATTTTGAATTGTTTTTACATTTTTTGATTAAAACAGATTGTAATTGATTGTTTGCCTCGGGAAACATGGAGCGAAAGCCATCCATTGTCAAGAAAAGATCATTTATAGTCACTCATGCCTAGAAAAGCCTTATTACTTAGTTTAAATTCCTTTATAATCCCATTATTGAATTTATTTTGAATTGTTTTTACATTTTTTAATTAAAACAGATTGTAATTGATTGTTTGCCTCGGGAAATATGGAGCGAAAGCCATCCATTGTCAAGAAAAGATCATTTATAGTCACTCATGCCTAGAAAAGCCTTATTACTCGATTTAAATGCCTTTATAATCCCATTATTGAATTTATTTTGAATTGTTTTTACATTTTTTGATTAAAACAGATTGTAATTGATTGTTTGCCTTGGGAAACATGGAGCGAAAGCCATCCATTGTCAAGAAAAGATCATTTATAGTCACTCATGCCTAGAAAAGCCTTATTACTCGGTTTAAATGCCTTTATAATCCCATTATCAAATTTATTTTGAATTTTTTTTTACATTTTTTGATTAAAACAGATTGTAATTGATTATTTGCCTCGGGAAACTTGGAGCTAAAGCCATCCATTGTCAAGAAAAGATCATTTATAGTCACTCATCCCTAGAAAAGCCTTATTAGTCGGTTTAAATGCCTTTATAATCCCATTATTGAATTTATTTTGAATCGTTTTTACATTTTTTGATTAAAACAGATTGTAATTGATTGTTTGCCTTGGGAAACATGGAGCGAAAGCCATCCATTGTCAAGAAAAGATCATTTATAGTCAGTCATGCCTAGAAAAGCCTTATTACTCGGTTTAAATGCCTTTATAATCCCATTATCAAATTTATTTTGAATTTTTTTTTTACATTTTTTGACTAAAACAGATTGTAATTGATTATTTGCCTCGGGAAACTTGGAGCTAAAGCCATCCATTGTCAAGAAAAGATCATTTATAGTCACTCATCCCTAGAAAAGCCTTATTAGTCGGTTTAAATGCCTTTATAATCCCATTATTGAAGTTATTTTGAATTGTTTTTACATTTTTTGATTAAAACAGATTGTAATTGATTGTTTGCCTCGGGAAACATGGAGCGAAAGCCATCCATTGTCAAGAAAAGATCATTTATAGTCACTCATGCCTAGAAAAGCCTTATTACTCGGTTTAAATGCCTTTATAATCCCATTATTGAATTTATTTTGAATTGTTTTTACATTTTTTGATTAAAACATAATGTAATTGATTGTTTGCCTCGGGAAACATGGAGCAAAACCCATCCATTGTCAAGAATAGATCATTTATAGTCACTTATGCCTAGAAAAGCCTTATTACTCGGTTTAAATGCTTTTATAATCCCATTATTGAATTTATTTTGAATTGTTTTTACATTTTTTGATTAAAACAGATTGTAATTGATTGTTTGCCTCAGGAAACATGCAACGAAAGCCATCCATTGTCAAGAAAAGATCATTTATAGTCACTCATGCCTAGAAAAGCCTTATTACTCGGTTTAAATGCCTTTATAATCCCATTATTGAATTTATTTTGAATTGTTTTTACATTTTTTGATTAAAACATAATGTAATTGATTGTTTGCCTCGGGAAACATGGAGCAAAACCCATCCATTGTCAAGAATAGATCATTTATAGTCACTTATGCCTAGAAAAGCCTTATTACTCGGTTTAAATGCTTTTATAATCCCATTATTGAATTTATTTTGAATTGTTTTTACATTTTTTGATTAAAACAGATTGTAATTGATTGTTTGCCTCAGGAAACATGCAACGAAAGCCATCCATTGTCAAGAAAAGATCATTTATAGTCGCTCATGCCTAGAAAAGCCTTATTACTTAGTTTAAATGCCTTTATAATCCCATTATTGAATTTATTTTCAATTGTTTTTACATTTTTAATTAAAACAGATTGTAATTGATTGTTTGCCTCAGGAAACATGGAGCGAAAGCCATCCATTGTCAAGAAAAGAACATTTATAGTCACTCATGCCTAGAAAAGCCTTATTACTCGGTTTAAATGCCTTTATAATCCCATTATTGAATTTATTTTGAATTGTTTTTGCATTTTTTGATTAAAACAAATTGTAATTGATTGTTTGCCTCAAGAAACATGGAGCAAAACCCATCCATTGTCAAGAAAAGATTATTTATAGTCACTCATGCCTAGAAAAGCCTTATTACTTAGTTTAAATGCCTTTATAATCCCATCATTGAATTTATTTTGAATTGTTTTTACATTTTTTGATTAAAACAGATTGTAATTGATTGTTTGCCTCAGGAAACATGCAACGAAAACCATCCATTGTCAAGAAAAGATCATTTATAGTCACTCATGCCTAGAAAAGCCTTATTACTCGGTTTAAATGCCTTTATAATCCCATTATTGAATTTGTTTTGAATTGTTTTTACATTTTTTGATTAAAACAGATTGTAATTGATTGTTTGCCTCGGGAAACATGGAGCGAAGGCCATCCATTGTCAAGAAAAGATCATTTATAGTCACTCATGCCTAGAAAAGCCTTATTACTCGGTTTAAATGCCTTTATAATCCCATTATTGAATTTATTTTGAATTGTTTTAAAATTTTTTGATTAAAACATATTGTAATTGATTGTTTGCCTTGGGAAACATAGAGCAAAACCCATCCATTGTCAAGAATAGATCATTTATAGTCACTTATGCCTAGAAAAGCCTTATTACTCGGTTTAAATGCTTTTAGAATCCCATTATTGAATTTATTTTGAATTGTTTTTACATTTTTTGATTAAAACAGATTGTAATTGATTGTTTGCCTCGGGAAACATGGAGCGAAAGCCATCCATTGTCAAGAAAAGATCATTTATAGTCACTCATGCCTAGAAAAGCCTTATTACTTAGTTTAAATTCCTTTATAATCCCATTATTGAATTTATTTTGAATTGTTTTTACATTTTTTAATTAAAACAGATTGTAATTGATTGTTTGCCTCGGGAAATATGGAGCGAAAGCCATCCATTGTCAAGAAAAGATCATTTATAGTCACTCATGCCTAGAAAAGCCTTATTACTCGATTTAAATGCCTTTATAATCCCATTATTGAATTTATTTTGAATTGTTTTTACATTTTTTGATTAAAACAGATTGTAATTGATTGTTTGCCTTGGGAAACATGGAGCGAAAGCCATCCATTGTCAAGAAAAGATCATTTATAGTCACTCATGCCTAGAAAAGCCTTATTACTCGGTTTAAATGCCTTTATAATCCCATTATCAAATTTATTTTGAATTTTTTTTTACATTTTTTGATTAAAACAGATTGTAATTGATTATTTGCCTCGGGAAACTTGGAGCTAAAGCCATCCATTGTCAAGAAAAGATCATTTATAGTCACTCATCCCTAGAAAAGCCTTATTAGTCGGTTTAAATGCCTTTATAATCCCATTATTGAATTTATTTTGAATTGTTTTTACATTTTTTGATTAAAACAGATTGTAATTGATTGTTTGCCTTGGGAAACATGGAGCGAAAGCCATCCATTGTCAAGAAAAGATCATTTATAGTCAGTCATGCCTAGAAAAGCCTTATTACTCGGTTTAAATGCCTTTATAATCCCATTATCAAATTTATTTTGAATTTTTTTTTTACATTTTTTGACTAAAACAGATTGTAATTGATTATTTGCCTCGGGAAACTTGGAGCTAAAGCCATCCATTGTCAAGAAAAGATCATTTATAGTCACTCATCCCTAGAAAAGCCTTATTAGTCGGTTTAAATGCCTTTATAATCCCATTATTGAAGTTATTTTGAATTGTTTTTACATTTTTTGATTAAAACAGATTGTAATTGATTGTTTGCCTCGGGAAACATGGAGCGAAAGCCATCCATTGTCAAGAAAAGATCATTTATAGTCACTCATGCCTAGAAAAGCCTTATTACTCGGTTTAAATGCCTTTATAATCCCATTATTGAATTTATTTTGAATTGTTTTTACATTTTTTGATTAAAACATAATGTAATTGATTGTTTGCCTCGGGAAACATGGAGCAAAACCCATCCATTGTCAAGAATAGATCATTTATAGTCACTTATGCCTAGAAAAGCCTTATTACTCGGTTTAAATGCTTTTATAATCCCATTATTGAATTTATTTTGAATTGTTTTTACATTTTTTGATTAAAACAGATTGTAATTGATTGTTTGCCTCAGGAAACATGCAACGAAAGCCATCCATTGTCAAGAAAAGATCATTTATAGTCACTCATGCCTAGAAAAGCCTTATTACTTAGTTTAAATGCCTTTATAATCCAATTATTGAATTTATTTTGAATTGTTTTTACATTTTTGATTAAAACAGATTGTAATTGATTGTTTGCCTCTGGAAATATGGAGCGAAAGCCATCCATTGTCAAGAAAAGATCATTTATAGTCGCTCATGCCTAGAAAAGCCTTATTACTCGGTTTAAATGCCTTTATAATCCCATTATTGAATTTATTTTGAATTGTTTTTACATTTTTTGATTAAAACAGATTGTAATTGATTGTTTGCCTCGGGAAACATGGAGCGAAAACCATCCATTGTCAAGAAAAGATCATTTATAGTCACTCATGCCTAGAAAAGCCTTATTACTCGGTTTAAATGCCTTTATAATCCCATTATTGAATTTATTTTGAATTGTTTTTACATTTTTTGATTAAAACAGATTGTAATTGATTGTTTGCCTCGGGAAACATGGAGCGAAAGCCATCCATTGTCAAGAAAAGATCATTTATAGTCACTCATGCCTAGAAAAGCCTTATTACTCGGTTTAAATGCCTTTATAATCCCATTATCAAATTTATTTTGAATTTTTTTTACATTTTTTGATTAAAACAGATTGTAATTGATTTTTTGCCTCGGGAAACTTGGAGCTAAAGCCATCCATTGTCAAGAAAAGATCATTTATAGTCACTCATGCCTAGAAAAGCCTTATTACTCGATTTAAATGCCTTTATAATCCCATTATTGAATTTATTTTGAATTGTTTTTACATTTTTTGATTAAAACAGATTGTAATTGATTTTTTGCCTCGGGAAACTTGGAGCTAAAGCCATACATTGTCAAGAAAAGATCATTTATAGTCACTCATGCCTAGAAAAGCCTTATTACTCGATTTAAATGCCTTTATAATCCCATTATTGAATTTATTATGAATTGTTTTTACATTTTTTGATTAAAACAGATTGTAATTGATTTTTTGCCTCGGGAAACTTGGAGCTAAAGCCATACATTGTCAAGAAAAGATCATTTATAGTCACTCATGCCTAGAAAAGCCTTATTACTCGATTTAAATGCCTTTATAATCCCATTATTGAATTTATTTTGAATTGTTTTTACATTTTTTGATTAAAACAGATTGTAATTGATTGTTTGCCTCAGGAAACATGCAACGAAAGCCATCCATTGTCAAGAAAAGATCATTTATAGTCACTCATGCCTAGAAAAGCCTTATTACTTAGTTTAAATGCCTTTATAATCCCATTATTGAATTTATTTTCAATTGTTTTTACATTTTTAATTAAAACAGATTGTAATTGATTGTTTGCCTCGGGAAACATGGAGCGAAAGCCATCCATTGTCAAGAAAAGAACATTTATAGTCACTCATGCCGAGAAAAGCCTTATTACTCGGTTTAAATGCCTTTATAATCCCATTATTGAATTTATTTTGAATTGTTTTTACATTTTTTGATTAAAACAGATTGTAATTGATTGTTTGCCTCAGGAAACATGCAGCGAAAGCCATCCATTGTCAAGAAAAGATCATTTATAGTCACTCATGCCTAGAAAAGCCTTATTACTCGGTTTAAATGCCTTTATAATCCCATTATTGAATTTATTTTGAATTGTTTTTACATTTTTTGATTAAAACATAATGTAATTGATTGTTTGCCTCGGGAAACATGGAGCAAAACCCATCCATTGTCAAGAATAGATCATTTATAGTCACTTATGCCTAGAAAAGCCTTATTACTCGGTTTAAATGCTTTTATAATCCCATTATTGAATTTATTTTGAATTGTTTTTACATTTTTTGATTAAAACAGATTGAAATTGATTGTTTGCCTCAGGAAACATGCAACGAAAGCCATCCATTGTCAAGAAAAGATCATTTATAGTCGCTCATGCCTAGAAAAGCCTTATTACTTAGTTTAAATGCCTTTATAATCCCATTATTGAATTTATTTTCAATTGTTTTTACATTTTTAATTAAAACAGATTGTAATTGATTGTTTGCCTCGGGAAACATGGAGCGAAAGCCATCCATTGTCAAGAAAAGAACATTTATAGTCACTCATGCCTAGAAAAGCCTTATTACTCGGTTTAAATGCCTTTATAATCCCATTATTGAATTTATTTTGAATTGTTTTTACATTTTTTGATTAAAACAAATTGTAATTGATTGTTTGCCTCAAGAAACATGGAGCAAAACCCATCCATTGTCAAGAAAAGATTATTTATAGTCACTCATGCCTAGAAAAGCCTTATTACTTAGTTTAAATGCCTTTATAATCCCATCATTGAATTTATTTTGAATTGTTTTTACATTTTTTGATTAAAACAGATTGTAATTGATTGTTTGCCTCAGGAAACATGCAACGAAAGCCATCCATTGTCAAGAAAAGATCATTTATAGTCACTCATGCCTAGAAAAGCCTTATTACTCGGTTTAAATGCCTTTATAATCCCATTATTGAATTTATTTTGAATTGTTTTTACATTTTTTGATTAAAACAGATTGTAATTGATTGTTTGCCTCGGGAAACATGGAGCGAAGGCCATCCATTGTCAAGAAAAGATCATTTATAGTCACTCATGCCTAGAAAAGCCTTATTACTCGGTTTAAATGCCTTTATAATCCCATTATTGAATTTATT
Organism: Theobroma cacao; assembly: GCF_053813885.1. Lineage (NCBI taxonomy): Eukaryota > Viridiplantae > Streptophyta > Magnoliopsida > Malvales > Malvaceae > Theobroma > Theobroma cacao. The sequence goes on along the minus strand of NC_142645.1, from coordinate 24,265,020 downwards.
TTGAATTGTTTTAAAATTTTTTGATTAAAACATATTGTAATTGATTGTTTGCCTTGGGAAACATGGAGCAAAACCCATCCATTGTCAAGAATAGATCATTTATAGTCACTTATGCCTAGAAAAGCCTTATTACTCGGTTTAAATGCTTTTAGAATCCCATTATTGAATTTATTTTGAATTGTTTTTACATTTTTTGATTAAAACAGATTGTAATTGATTGTTTGCCTCGGGAAACATGGAGCGAAAGCCATCCATTGTCAAGAAAAGATCATTTATAGTCACTCATGCCTAGAAAAGCCTTATTACTTAGTTTAAATTCCTTTATAATCCCATTATTGAATTTATTTTGAATTGTTTTTACATTTTTTAATTAAAACAGATTGTAATTGATTGTTTGCCTCGGGAAATATGGAGCGAAAGCCATCCATTGTCAAGAAAAGATCATTTATAGTCACTCATGCCTAGAAAAGCCTTATTACTCGATTTAAATGCCTTTATAATCCCATTATTGAATTTATTTTGAATTGTTTTTACATTTTTTGATTAAAACAGATTGTAATTGATTGTTTGCCTTGGGAAACATGGAGCGAAAGCCATCCATTGTCAAGAAAAGATCATTTATAGTCACTCATGCCTAGAAAAGCCTTATTACTCGGTTTAAATGCCTTTATAATCCCATTATCAAATTTATTTTGAATTTTTTTTTACATTTTTTGATTAAAACAGATTGTAATTGATTATTTGCCTCGGGAAACTTGGAGCTAAAGCCATCCATTGTCAAGAAAAGATCATTTATAGTCACTCATCCCTAGAAAAGCCTTATTAGTCGGTTTAAATGCCTTTATAATCCCATTATTGAATTTATTTTGAATTGTTTTTACATTTTTTGATTAAAACAGATTGTAATTGATTGTTTGCCTGGGGAAACATGGAGCGAAAGCCATCCATTGTCAAGAAAAGATCATTTATAGTCAGTCATGCCTAGAAAAGCCTTATTACTCGGTTTAAATGCCTTTATAATCCCATTATCAAATTTATTTTGAATTTTTTTTTTACATTTTTTGACTAAAACAGATTGTAATTGATTATTTGCCTCGGGAAACTTGGAGCTAAAGCCATCCATTGTCAAGAAAAGATCATTTATAGTCACTCATCCCTAGAAAAGCCTTATTAGTCGGTTTAAATGCCTTTATAATCCCATTATTGAAGTTATTTTGAATTGTTTTTACATTTTTTGATTAAAACAGATTGTAATTGATTGTTTGCCTCGGGAAACATGGAGCGAAAGCCATCCATTGTCAAGAAAAGATCATTTATAGTCACTCATGCCTAGAAAAGCCTTATTACTCGGTTTAAATGCCTTTATAATCCCATTATTGAATTTATTTTGAATTGTTTTTACATTTTTTGATTAAAACATAATGTAATTGATTGTTTGCCTCGGGAAACATGGAGCAAAACCCATCCATTGTCAAGAATAGATCATTTATAGTCACTTATGCCTAGAAAAGCCTTATTACTCGGTTTAAATGCTTTTATAATCCCATTATTGAATTTATTTTGAATTGTTTTTACATTTTTTGATTAAAACAGATTGTAATTGATTGTTTGCCTCAGGAAACATGCAACGAAAGCCATCCATTGTCAAGAAAAGATCATTTATAGTCACTCATGCCTAGAAAAGCCTTATTACTTAGTTTAAATGCCTTTATAATCCAATTATTGAATTTATTTTGAATTGTTTTTACATTTTTGATTAAAACAGATTGTAATTGATTGTTTGCCTCTGGAAATATGGAGCGAAAGCCATCCATTGTCAAGAAAAGATCATTTATAGTCGCTCATGCCTAGAAAAGCCTTATTACTCGGTTTAAATGCCTTTATAATCCCATTATTGAATTTATTTTGAATTGTTTTTACATTTTTTGATTAAAACAGATTGTAATTGATTGTTTGCCTCGGGAAACATGGAGCGAAAACCATCCATTGTCAAGAAAAGATCATTTATAGTCACTCATGCCTAGAAAAGCCTTATTACTCGGTTTAAATGCCTTTATAATCCCATTATTGAATTTATTTTGAATTGTTTTTACATTTTTTGATTAAAACAGATTGTAATTGATTGTTTGCCTCGGGAAACATGGAGCGAAAGCCATCCATTGTCAAGAAAAGATCATTTATAGTCACTCATGCCTAGAAAAGCCTTATTACTCGGTTTAAATGCCTTTATAATCCCATTATCAAATTTATTTTGAATTTTTTTTACATTTTTTGATTAAAACAGATTGTAATTGATTTTTTGCCTCGGGAAACTTGGAGCTAAAGCCATCCATTGTCAAGAAAAGATCATTTATAGTCACTCATGCCTAGAAAAGCCTTATTACTCGATTTAAATGCCTTTATAATCCCATTATTGAATTTATTTTGAATTGTTTTTACATTTTTTGATTAAAACAGATTGTAATTGATTTTTTGCCTCGGGAAACTTGGAGCTAAAGCCATACATTGTCAAGAAAAGATCATTTATAGTCACTCATGCCTAGAAAAGCCTTATTACTCGATTTAAATGCCTTTATAATCCCATTATTGAATTTATTTTGAATTGTTTTTACATTTTTTGATTAAAACAGATTGTAATTGATTTTTTGCCTCGGGAAACTTGGAGCTAAAGCCATACATTGTCAAGAAAAGATCATTTATAGTCACTCATGCCTAGAAAAGCCTTATTACTCGATTTAAATGCCTTTATAATCCCATTATTGAATTTATTTTGAATTGTTTTTACATTTTTTGATTAAAACAGATTGTAATTGATTGTTTGCCTCAGGAAACATGCAACGAAAGCCATCCATTGTCAAGAAAAGATCATTTATAGTCACTCATGCCTAGAAAAGCCTTATTACTTAGTTTAAATGCCTTTATAATCCCATTATTGAATTTATTTTCAATTGTTTTTACATTTTTAATTAAAACAGATTGTAATTGATTGTTTGCCTCGGGAAACATGGAGCGAAAGCCATCCATTGTCAAGAAAAGAACATTTATAGTCACTCATGCCGAGAAAAGCCTTATTACTCGGTTTAAATGCCTTTATAATCCCATTATTGAATTTATTTTGAATTGTTTTTACATTTTTTGATTAAAACAGATTGTAATTGATTGTTTGCCTCAGGAAACATGCAGCGAAAGCCATCCATTGTCAAGAAAAGATCATTTATAGTCACTCATGCCTAGAAAAGCCTTATTACTCGGTTTAAATGCCTTTATAATCCCATTATTGAATTTATTTTGAATTGTTTTTACATTTTTTGATTAAAACATAATGTAATTGATTGTTTTCCTCGGGAAACATGGAGCAAAACCCATCCATTGTCAAGAATAGATCATTTATAGTCACTTATGCCTAGAAAAGCCTTATTACTCGGTTTAAATGCTTTTATAATCCCATTATTGAATTTATTTTGAATTGTTTTTACATTTTTTGATTAAAACAGATTGAAATTGATTGTTTGCCTCAGGAAACATGCAACGAAAGCCATCCATTGTCAAGAAAAGATCATTTATAGTCGCTCATGCCTAGAAAAGCCTTATTACTTAGTTTAAATGCCTTTATAATCCCATTATTGAATTTATTTTCAATTGTTTTTACATTTTTAATTAAAACAGATTGTAATTGATTGTTTGCCTCGGGAAACATGGAGCGAAAGCCATCCATTGTCAAGAAAAGAACATTTATAGTCACTCATGCCTAGAAAAGCCTTATTACTCGGTTTAAATGCCTTTATAATCCCATTATTGAATTTATTTTGAATTGTTTTTACATTTTTTGATTAAAACAAATTGTAATTGATTGTTTGCCTCAAGAAACATGGAGCAAAACCCATCCATTGTCAAGAAAAGATTATTTATAGTCACTCATGCCTAGAAAAGCCTTATTACTTAGTTTAAATGCCTTTATAATCCCATCATTGAATTTATTTTGAATTGTTTTTACATTTTTTGATTAAAACAGATTGTAATTGATTGTTTGCCTCAGGAAACATGCAACGAAAGCCATCCATTGTCAAGAAAAGATCATTTATAGTCACTCATGCCTAGAAAAGCCTTATTACTCGGTTTAAATGCCTTTATAATCCCATTATTGAATTTATTTTGAATTGTTTTTACATTTTTTGATTAAAACAGATTGTAATTGATTGTTTGCCTCGGGAAACATGGAGCGAAGGCCATCCATTGTCAAGAAAAGATCATTTATAGTCACTCATGCCTAGAAAAGCCTTATTACTCGGTTTAAATGCCTTTATAATCCCATTATTGAATTTATTTTGAATTGTTTTAAAATTTTTTGATTAAAACATATTGTAATTGATTGTTTGCCTTGGGAAACATGGAGCAAAACCCATCCATTGTCAAGAATAGATCATTTATAGTCACTTATGCCTAGAAAAGCCTTATTACTCGGTTTAAATGCTTTTAGAATCCCATTATTGAATTTATTTTGAATTGTTTTTACATTTTTTGATTAAAACAGATTGTAATTGATTGTTTGCCTCGGGAAACATGGAGCGAAAGCCATCCATTGTCAAGAAAAGATCATTTATAGTCACTCATGCCTAGAAAAGCCTTATTACTTAGTTTAAATTCCTTTATAATCCCATTATTGAATTTATTTTGAATTGTTTTTACATTTTTTAATTAAAACAGATTGTAATTGATTGTTTGCCTCGGGAAATATGGAGCGAAAGCCATCCATTGTCAAGAAAAGATCATTTATAGTCACTCATGCCTAGAAAAGCCTTATTACTCGGTTTAAATGCCTTTATAATCCCATTATTGAATTTATTTTGAATTGTTTTTATATTTTTTGATTAAAACAGATTGTAATTGATTGTTTGCCTCGGGAAACATGGAGCGAAAGCCATCCATTGTCAAGAAAAGATCATTTATAGTCACTCATGCCTAGAAAAGCCTTATTACTCGGTTTAAATGCCTTTATAATCCCATTATCAAATTTATTTTGAATTTTTTTTACATTTTTTGATTAAAACAGATTGTAATTGATTTTTTGCCTCGGGAAACTTGGAGCTAAAGCCATCCATTGTCAAGAAAAGATCATTTATAGTCACTCATCCCTAGAAAAGCCTTATTAGTCGGTTTAAATGCCTTTATAATCCCATTATTTAATTTATTTTGAATTGTTTTTACATTTTTTGATTAAAACAGATTGTAATTGATTGTTTGCCTCGGGAAACATGGAGCGAAAGCCATCCATTGTCAAGAAAAGATCATTTATAGTCACTCATGCCTAGAAAAGCCTTATTACTCGGTTTAAATGCCTTTATAATCCCATTATTGAATTTATTTTGAATTGTTTTTACATTTTTTGATTAAAACAGATTGTAATTGATTGTTTGCCTCGGGAAACATGGAGCGAAAGCCATCCATTGTCAAGAAAAGATCATTTATAGTCACTCATGCCTAGAAAAGCCTTATTACTCGGTTTAAATGCCTTTATAATCCCATTCTTGAATTTATTTTGAATTGTTTTAAAATTTTTTGATTAAAACATATTGTAATTGATTGTTTCCCTCGGGAAACATGGAGCAAAACCCATCCATTGTCAAGAATAGATCATTTATAGTCACTTATGCCTAAAAAAGCCTTATTACTCGGTTTAAATGCCTTTATAATCCCATTATTGAATTTATTTTGAATTGTTTTTACATTTTTTGATTAAAACATATTGTAATTGATTGTTTGCCTCGGGAAACATGGAGCAAAACCCATCCATTGTCAAGAATAGATCATTTATAGTCGCTTATGCCTAGAAAAGCCTTATTACTCGGTTTAAATGCTTTTATAATCCCATTATTGAACTTATTTTGAATTGTTTTTACATTTTTTGATTAAAACAGATTGTAATTGATTGTTTGCCTCAGGAAACATGCAGCGAAAGCCATCCATTGTCAAGAAAAGATCATTTATAGTCACTCATGCCTAGAAAAGCCTTATTACTCGGTTTAAATGCCTTTATAATCCCATTACTGAATTTATTTTGAATTGTTTTTACATTTTTTGATTAAAACAAATTGTAATTGATTGTTTGCCTCAAGAAACATGGAGCAAAACCCATCCATTGTCAAGAAAAGATTATTTATAGTCACTCATGCCTAGAAAAGCCTTATTACTTAGTTTAAATGCCTTTATAATCCCATCATTGAATTTATTTTGAATTGTTTTTACATTTTTTGATTAAAACAGATTGTAATTGATTGTTTGCCTCAGGAAACATGCAACGAAAGCCATCCATTGTCAAGAAAAGATCATTTATAGTCACTCATCCCTAGAAAAGCCTTATTAGTCGGTTTAAATGCCTTTATAATCCCATTATTGAATTTATTTTGAATTGTTTTTACATTTTTTGATTAAAACAGATTGTAATTGATTGTTTGGCTCGGGAACCATGGAGCGAAAGCCATCCATTGTCAAGAAAAGATCATTTATAGTCACTCATGCCTAGAAAAGCCTTATTACTCGGTTTAAATGCCTTTATAATCCCATTATTGAATTTATTTTGAATTGTTTTTACATTTTTTGATTAAAACATAATGTAATTGATTGTTTGCCTCGGGAAACATGGAGCAAAACCCATCCAATGTCAAGAATAGATCATTTATAGTCACTTATGCCTAGAAAAGCCTTATTACTCGGTTTAAATGCTTTTATAATCCCATTATTGAATTTATTTTGAATTGTTTTTACATTTTTTGATTAAAACAGATTGTAATTGATTGTTTGCCTCAGGAAACATGCAACGAAAGCCATCCATTGTCAAGAAAAGATCATTTATAGTCACTCATGCCTAGAAAAGCCTTATTACTTAGTTTAAATGCCTTTATAATCCCATTATTGAATTTATTTTCAATTGTTTTTACATTTTTAATTAAAACAGATTGTAATTGATTGTTTGCCTCGGGAAACATGGAGCGAAAGCCATCCATTGTCAAGAAAAGAACATTTATAGTCCCTCATGCCTAGAAAAGCCTTATTACTCGGTTTAAATGCCTTTATAATCCCATTATTGAATTTATTTTGAATTGTTTTTACATTTTTTGATTAAAACAGATTGTAATTGATTGTTTGCCTCAAGAAACATGGAGCAAAACCCATCCATTGTCAAGAAAAGATTATTTATAGTCACTCATGCCTAGAAAAGCCTTATTACTTAGTTTAAATGCCTTTATAATCCCATCATTGAATTTATTTTGAATTGTTTTTACATTTTTTGATTCAAACATATTGTAATTGATTGTTTGCCTCGGGAAACATGGAGCGAAAGCCATCCATTGTCAAGAAAAGATCATTTATAGTCACTCATGCCTAGAAAAGCCTTATTACTCGGTTTAAATGCCTTTATAATCCCATTATTGAATTTATTTTGAATTGTTTTTACATTTTTTGATTAAAACAGATTGTAATTGATTGTTTGCCTCGGGAAACATGGAGCGAAAGCCATCCATTGTCAAGAAAAGATCATTTATAGTCACTCATGCCTAGAAAAGCCTTATTACTCGGTTTAAATGCCTTTATAATCCCATTATTGAATTTATTTTGAATTGTTTTTACATTTTTTGATTAAAACAGATTGTAATTGATTGTTTGCCTCGGGAAACATGGAGCGAAGGCCATCCATTGTCAAGAAAAGATCATTTATAGTCACTCATGCCTAGAAAAGCCTTATTACTCGGTTTAAATGCCTTTATAATCCCATTATTGAATTTATTTTGAATTGTTTTAAAATTTTTTGATTAAAACATATTGTAATTGATTGTTTGCCTTGGGAAACATGGAGCAAAACCCATCCATTGTCAAGAATAGATCATTTATAGTCACTTATGCCTAGAAAAGCCTTATTACTCGGTTTAAATGCTTTTAGAATCCCATTATTGAATTTATTTTGAATTGTTTTTACATTTTTTGATTAAAACAGATTGTAATTGATTGTTTGCCTCGGGAAACATGGAGCGAAAGCCATCCATTGTCAAGAAAAGATCATTTATAGTCACTCATGCCTAGAAAAGCCTTATTACTTAGTTTAAATTCCTTTATAATCCCATTATTGAATTTATTTTGAATTGTTTTTACATTTTTTAATTAAAACAGATTGTAATTGATTGTTTGCCTCGGGAAATATGGAGCGAAAGCCATCCATTGTCAAGAAAAGATCATTTATAGTCACTCATGCCTAGAAAAGCCTTATTACTCGATTTAAATGCCTTTATAATCCCATTATTGAATTTATTTTGAATTGTTTTTACATTTTTTGATTAAAACAGATTGTAATTGATTGTTTGCCTTGGGAAACATGGAGCGAAAGCCATCCATTGTCAAGAAAAGATCATTTATAGTCACTCATGCCTAGAAAAGCCTTATTACTCGGTTTAAATGCCTTTATAATCCCATTATCAAATTTATTTTGAATTTTTTTTTACATTTTTTGATTAAAACAGATTGTAATTGATTATTTGCCTCGGGAAACTTGGAGCTAAAGCCATCCATTGTCAAGAAAAGATCATTTATAGTCACTCATCCCTAGAAAAGCCTTATTAGTCGGTTTAAATGCCTTTATAATCCCATTATTGAATTTATTTTGAATTGTTTTTACATTTTTTGATTAAAACAGATTGTAATTGATTGTTTGCCTTGGGAAACATGGAGCGAAAGCCATCCATTGTCAAGAAAAGATCATTTATAGTCACTCATGCCTAGAAAAGCCTTATTACTCGGTTTAAATGCCTTTATAATCCCATTATTGAATTTATTTTGAATTGTTTTAAAATTTTTTGATTAAAACATATTGTAATTGATTGTTTGCCTTGGGAAACATGGAGCAAAACCCATCCATTGTCAAGAATAGATCATTTATAGTCACTTATGCCTAGAAAAGCCTTATTACTCGGTTTAAATGCTTTTAGAATCCCATTATTGAATTTATTTTGAATTGTTTTTACATTTTTTGATTAAAACAGATTGTAATTGATTGTTTGCCTCGGGAAACATGGAGCGAAAGCCATCCATTGTCAAGAAAAGATCATTTATAGTCACTCATGCCTAGAAAAGCCTTATTACTTAGTTTAAATTCCTTTATAATCCCATTATTGAATTTATTTTGAATTGTTTTTACATTTTTTGATTAAAACAGATTGTAATTGATTGTTTGCCTCGGGAAATATGGAGCGAAAGCCATCCATTGTCAAGAAAAGATCATTTATAGTCACTCATGCCTAGAAAAGCCTTATTACTCGATTTAAATGCCTTTATAATCCCATTATTGAATTTATTTTGAATTGTTTTTACATGTTTTGATTAAAACAGATTGTAATTGATTGTTTGCCTTGGGAAACATGGAGCGAAAGCCATCCATTGTCAAGAAAAGATCATTTATAGTCACTCATGCCTAGAAAAGCCTTATTACTCGGTTTAAATGCCTTTATAATCCCATTATCAAATTTATTTTGAATTTTTTTTTTACATTTTTTGATTAAAACAGATTGTAATTGATTATTTGCCTCGGGAAACTTGGAGCTAAAGCCATCCATTGTCAAGAAAAGATCATTTATAGTCACTCATCCCTAGAAAAGCCTTATTAGTCGGTTTAAATGCCTTTATAATCCCATTATTGAATTTATTTTGAATTGTTTTTACATTTTTTGATTAAAACAGATTGTAATTGATTGTTTGGCTCGGGAACCATGGAGCGAAAGCCATCCATTGTCAAGAAAAGATCATTTATAGTCACTCATGCCTAGAAAAGCCTTATTACTCGGTTTAAATGCCTTTATAATCCCATTATTGAATTTATTTTGAATTGTTTTTACATTTTTTGATTAAAACATAATGTAATTGATTGTTTGCCTCGGGAAACATGGAGCAAAACCCATCCAATGTCAAGAATAGATCATTTATAGTCACTTATGCCTAGAAAAGCCTTATTACTCGGTTTAAATGCTTTTATAATCCCATTATTGAATTTATTTTGAATTGTTTTTACATTTTTTGATTAAAACATATTGTAATTGATTGTTTGCCTCAGGAAACATGCAACGAAAGCCATCCATTGTCAAGAAAAGATCATTTATAGTCACTCATGCCTAGAAAAGCCTTATTACTTAGTTTAAATGCCTTTATAATCCCATTATTGAATTTATTTTCAATTGTTTTTACATTTTTAATTAAAACAGATTGTAATTGATTGTTTGCCTCGGGAAACATGGAGCGAAAGCCATCCATTGTCAAGAAAAGAACATTTATAGTCACTCATGCCTAGAAAAGCCTTATTACTCGGTTTAAATGCCTTTATAATCCCATTATTGAATTTATTTTGAATTGTTTTTACATTTTTTGATTAAAACAAATTGTAATTGATTGTTTGCCTCAAGAAACATGGAGCAAAACCCATCCATTGTCAAGAAAAGATTATTTATAGTCACTCATGCCTAGAAAAGCCTTATTACTTAGTTTAAATGCCTTTATAATCCCATCATTGAATTTATTTTGAATATTTTTTACATTTTTTGATTCAAACATATTGTAATTGATTGTTTGCCTCGGGAAACATGGAGCGAAAGCCATCCATTGTCAAGAAAAGATCATTTATAGTCACTCATGCCTAGAAAAGCCTTATTACTCGGTTTAAATGCCTTTATAATCCCATTATTGAATTTATTTTGAATTGTTTTTACATTTTTTGATTAAAACAGATTGTAATTGATTGTTTGCCTCGGGAAACATGGAGCGAAAGCCATCCATTGTCAAGAAAAGATCATTTATAGTCACTCATGCCTAGAAAAGCCTTATTACTTAGTTTAAATTCCTTTATAATCCCATTATTGAATTTATTTTGAATTGTTTTTACATTTTTTGATTAAAACATATTGTAATTGATTGTTTGCCTCAGGAAATATTGAGCGAAAGCCATCCATTGTCAAGAAAAGATCATTTATAGTCACTCATGCCTAGAAAAGCCTTATTACTCGATTTAAATGCCTTTATAATCCCATTATTGAATTTATTTTGAATTGTTTTTACATTTTTTGATTAAAACAGATTGTAATTGATTGTTTGCCTTGGGAAACATGGAGCGAAAGCCATCCATTGTCAAGAAAAGATCATTTATAGTCACTCATGCCTAGAAAAGCCTTATTACTCGGTTTAAATGCCTTTATAATCCCATTATCAAATTTATTTTGAATTTTTTTTTACATTTTTTGATTAAAACATATTGTAATTGATTATTTGCCTCGGGAAACTTGGAGCTAAAGCCATCCATTGTCAAGAAAAGATCATTTATAGTCACTCATCCCTAGAAAAGCCTTATTAGTCGGTTTAAATGCCTTTATAATCCCATTATTGAATTTATTTTGAATTGTTTTTACATTTTTTGATTAAAACAGATTGTAATTGATTGTTTGCCCTGGGAAACATGGAGCGAAAGCCATCCATTGTCAAGAAAAGATCATTTATAGTCACTCATGCCTAGAAAAGCCTTATTACTCGGTTCAAATGCCTTTATAATCCCATTATCAAATTTATTTTGAATTTTTTTTTTACATTTTTTGATTAAAACAGATTGTAATTGATTATTTGCCTCGGGAAACTTGGAGCTAAAGCCATCCATTGTCAAGAAAAGATCATTTATAGTCACTCATCCCTAGAAAAGCCTTATTAGTCGGTTTAAATGCCTTTATAATCCCATTATTGAATTTATTTTGAATTGTTTTTACATTTTTTGATTAAAACAGATTGTAATTGATTGTTTGCCTCGGGAAACATGGAGCGAAAGCCATCCATTGTCAAGAAAAGATCATTTATAGTCACTCATGCCTAGAAAAGCCTTATTACTCGGTTTAAATGCCTTTATAATCCCATTATTGAATTTATTTTGAATTGTTTTTACATTTTTTGATTAAAACATAATGTAATTGATTGTTTGCCTCGGGAAACATGGAGCAAAACCCATCCATTGTCAAGAATAGATCATTTATAGTCACTTATGCCTAGAAAAGCCTTATTACTCGGTTTAAATGCTTTTATAATCCCATTATTGAATTTATTTTGAATTGTTTTTACATTTTTTGATTAAAACAGATTGTAATTGATTGTTTGCCTCAGGAAACATGCAACGAAAGCCATCCATTGTCAAGAAAAGATCATTTATAGTCACTCATGCCTAGAAAAGCCTTATTACTTAGTTTAAATGCCTTTATAATCCAATTATTGAATTTATTTTGAATTGTTTTTACATTTTTGATTAAAACAGATTGTAATTGATTGTTTGCCTCTGGTAAGATGGAGCGAAGGCCATCCATTGTCAAGAAAAGATCATTTATAGTCACTCATGCCTAGAAAAGCCTTATTACTCGGTTTAAATGCCTTTATAATCCTATTATTGAATTTATTTTGAATTGTTTTTACATTTTTTGATTAAAACAGATTGTAATTGATTGTTTGCCTCGGGAAACATGGAGCGAAAACCATCCATTGTCAAGAAAAGATCATTTATAGTCACTCATGCCTAGAAAAGCCTTATTACTCGGTTTAAATGCCTTTATAATCCCATTATTGAATTTATTTTGAATTGTTTTTACATTTTTTGATTAAAACAGATCGTAATTGATTGTTTGCCTCGGGAAACATGGAGCGAAAGCCATCCATTGTCAAGAAAAGATCATTTATAGTCACTCATGCCTAGAAAAGCCTTATTACTCGGTTTAAATGCCTTTATAATCCCATTATTGAATTTATTTTGAATTGTTTTTACATTTTTTGATTAAAACATAATGTAATTGATTGTTTGCCTCGGGAAACATGGAGCAAAACCCATCCATTGTCAAGAATAGATCATTTATAGTCACTGATGCCTAGAAAAGCCTTATTACTCGATTTAAATGCCTTTATAATCCCATTATTGAATTTATTTTGAATTGTTTTTACATTTTTTGATTAAAACATATTGTAATTGATTGTTTGCCTCGGGAAATATGGAGCGAAAGCCATCCATTGTCAAGAAAAGATCATTTATAGTCACTCATGACTAGAAAAGCCTTATTACTCGATTTAAATGCCTTTATAATCCCATTATTGAATTTATTTTGAATTCTTTTTACATTTTTTGATTAAAACAGATTGTAATTGATTGTTTGCCTTGGGAAACATGGAGCGAAAGCCATCCATTGTCAAGAAAAGAACATTTATAGTCACTCATGCCTAGAAAAGCCTTATTACTCGGTTTAAATGCCTTTATAATCCCATTATCAAATTTATTTTGAATTTTTTTTTACATTTTTTGATTAAAACAGATTGTAATTGATTGTTTGCCTCGGGAAACATGGAGCGAAAGCCATCCATTGTCAAGAAAAGATCATTTATAGTCACTCATGCCTAGAAAAGCCTTATTACTCGATTTAAATGCCTTTATAATCCCATTATTGAATTTATTTTGAATTGTTTTTACATTTTTTGATTAAAACAGATTGTAATTGATTGTTTGCCTTGGGAAACATGGAGCGAAAGCCATCCATTGTCAAGAAAAGATTATTTATAGTCACTCATGCCTAGAAAAGCCTTATTACTTAGTTTAAATGCCTTTATAATCCCATCATTTAATTTATTTTGAATTGTTTTTACATTTTTTGATTCAAACATATTGTAATTGATTGTTTGCCTCGGGAAACATGGAGCGAAAGCCATCCATTGTCAAGAAAAGATCATTTATAGTCACTCATGCCTAGAAAAGCCTTATTACTCGGTTTAAATGCCTTTATAATCCCATTATTGAATTTATTTTGAATTGTTTTTACATTTTTTGATTAAAACAGATTGTAATTGATTGTTTGCCTCGGGAAACATGGAGCGAAAGCCATCCATTGTCAAGAAAAGATCATTTATAGTCACTCATGCCTAGAAAAGCCTTATTACTTAGTTTAAATTCCTTTATAATCCCATTATTGAATTTATTTTGAATTTTTTTTACATTTTTTGATTAAAACAGATTGTAATTGATTGTTTGCCTCGGGAAATATGGAGCGAAAGCCATCCATTGTCAAGAAAAGATCATTTATAGTCACTCATGCCTAGAAAAGCCTTATTACTCGATTTAAATGCCTTTATAATCCCATTATTGAATTTATTTTGAATTGTTTTTACATTTTTTGATTAAAACAGATTGTAATTGATTGTTTGCCTTGGGAAACATGGAGCGAAAGCCATCCATTGTCAAGAAAAGATCATTTATAGTCACTCATGCCTAGAAAAGCCTTATTACTCGGTTTAAATGCCTTTATAATCCCATTATCAAATTTATTTTGAATTTTTTTTTACATTTTTTGATTAAAACAGTTTGTAATTGATTATTTGCCTCGGGAAACTTGGAGCTAAAGCCATCCATTGTCAAGAAAAGATCATTTATAGTCACTCATCCCTAGAAAAGCCTTATTAGTCGGTTTAAATGCCTTTATAATCCCATTATTGAATTTATTTTGAATTGTTTTTACATTTTTTGATTAAAACAGATTGTAATTGATTGTTTGCCTTGGGAAACATGGAGCGAAAGCCATCCATTGTCAAGAAAAGATCATTTATAGTCACTCATGCCTAGAAAAGCCTTATTACTCGGTTTAAATGCCTTTATAATCCCATTATCAAATTTATTTTGAATTTTTTTTTTACATTTTTTGATTAAAACAGATTGTAATTGATTATTTGCCTCGGGAAACTTGGAGCTAAAGCCATCCATTGTCAAGAAAAGATCATTTATAGTCACTCATCCCTAGAAAAGCCTTATTAGTCGGTTTAAATGCCTTTATAATCCCATTATTGAATTTATTTCGAATTGTTTTTACATTTTTTGATTAAAACAGATTGTAATTGATTGTTTGCCTCGGGAAACATGGAGCGAAAGCCATCCATTGTCAAGAAAAGATCATTTATAGTCACTCATGCCTAGAAAAGCCTTATTACTCGGTTTAAATGCCTTTATAATCCCATTATTGAATTTATTTTGAATTGTTTTTACATTTTTTGATTAAAACATAATGTAATTGATTGTTTGCCTCGGGAAACATGGAGCAAAACCCATCCATTGTCAAGAATAGATCATTTATAGTCACTTATGCCTAGAAAAGCCTTATTACTCGGTTTAAATGCTTTTATAATCCCATTATTGAATTTATTTTGAATTGTTTTTACATTTTTTGATTAAAACAGATTGTAATTGATTGTTTGCCTCAGGAAACATGCAACGAAAGCCATCCATTGTCAAGAAAAGATCATTTATAGTCACTCATGCCTAGAAAAGCCTTATTACTTAGTTTAAATGCCTTTATAATCCCATTATTGAATTTATTTTCAATTGTTTTTACATTTTTAATTAAAACAGATTGTAATTGATTGTTTGCCTCGGGAAACATGGAGCGAAAGCCATCCATTGTCAAGAAAAGAACATTTATAGTCACTCATGCCTAGAAAAGCCTTATTACTCGGTTTAAATGCCTTTATAATCCCATTATTGAATTTATTTTGAATTGTTTTTACATTTTTTGATTAAAACAAATTGTAATTGATTGTTTGCCTCAAGAAACATGGAGCAAAACCCATCCATTGTCAAGAAAAGATTATTTATAGTCACTCATGCCTAGAAAAGCCTTATTACTTAGTTTAAATGCCTTTATAATCCCATCATTGAATTTATTTTGAATTGTTTTTACATTTTTTGATTCAAACATATTGTAATTGATTGTTTGCCTCGGGAAACATGGAGCGAAAGCCATCCATTGTCAAGAAAAGATCATTTATAGTCACTCATGCCTAGAAAAGCCTTATTACTCGGTTTAAATGCCTTTATAATCCCATTATTGAATTTATTTTGAATTGTTTTTACATTTTTTGATTAAAACAGATTGTAATTGATTGTTTGCCTCGGGAAACATGGAGCGAAAGCCATCCATTGTCAAGAAAAGATCATTTATAGTCACTCATGCCTAGAAAAGCCTTATTACTTAGTTTAAATTCCTTTATAATCCCATTATTGAATTTATTTTGAATTTTTTTTACATTTTTTGATTAAAACAGATTGTAATTGATTGTTTGCCTCGGGAAATATGGAGCGAAAGCCATCCATTGTCAAGAAAAGATCATTTATAGTCACTCATGCCTAGAAAAGCCTTATTACTCGATTTAAATGCCTTTATAATCCCATTATTGAATTTATTTTGAATTGTTTTTACATTTTTTGATTAAAACAGATTGTAATTGATTGTTTGCCTTGGGAAACATGGAGCGAAAGCCATCCATTGTCAAGAAAAGATCATTTATAGTCACTCATGCCTAGAAAAGCCTTATTACTCGGTTTAAATGCCTTTATAATCCCATTATCAAATTTATTTTGAATTTTTTTTTACATTTTTTGATTAAAACAGTTTGTAATTGATTATTTGCCTCGGGAAACTTGGAGCTAAAGCCATCCATTGTCAAGAAAAGATCATTTATAGTCACTCATCCCTAGAAAAGCCTTATTAGTCGGTTTAAATGCCTTTATAATCCCATTATTGAATTTATTTTGAATTGTTTTTACATTTTTTGATTAAAACAGATTGTAATTGATTGTTTGCCTTGGGAAACATGGAGCGAAAGCCATCCATTGTCAAGAAAAGATCATTTATAGTCACTCATGCCTAGAAAAGCCTTATTACTCGGTTTAAATGCCTTTATAATCCCATTATCAAATTTATTTTGAATTTTTTTTTTACATTTTTTGATTAAAACAGATTGTAATTGATTATTTGCCTCGGGAAACTTGGAGCTAAAGCCATCCATTGTCAAGAAAAGATCATTTATAGTCACTCATCCCTAGAAAAGCCTTATTAGTCGGTTTAAATGCCTTTATAATCCCATTATTGAATTTATTTCGAATTGTTTTTACATTTTTTGATTAAAACAGATTGTAATTGATTGTTTGCCTCGGGAAACATGGAGCGAAAGCCATCCATTGTCAAGAAAAGATCATTTATAGTCACTCATGCCTAGAAAAGCCTTATTACTCGGTTTAAATGCCTTTATAATCCCATTATTGAATTTATTTTGAATTGTTTTTACATTTTTTGATTAAAACATAATGTAATTGATTGTTTGCCTCGGGAAACATGGAGCAAAACCCATCCATTGTCAAGAATAGATCATTTATAGTCACTTATGCCTAGAAAAGCCTTATTACTCGGTTTAAATGCTTTTATAATCCCATTATTGAATTTATTTTGAATTGTTTTTACATTTTTTGATTAAAACAGATTGTAATTGATTGTTTGCCTCAGGAAACATGCAACGAAAGCCATCCATTGTCAAGAAAAGATCATTTATAGTCACTCATGCCTAGAAAAGCCTTATTACTTAGTTTAAATGCCTTTATAATCCCATTATTGAATTTATTTTCAATTGTTTTTACATTTTTAATTAAAACAGATTGTAATTGATTGTTTGCCTCGGGAAACATGGAGCGAAAGCCATCCATTGTCAAGAAAAGAACATTTATAGTCACTCATGCCTAGAAAAGCCTTATTACTCGGTTTAAATGCCTTTATAATCCCATTATTGAATTTATTTTGAATTGTTTTTACATTTTTTGATTAAAACAAATTGTAATTGATTGTTTGCCTCAAGAAACATGGAGCAAAACCCATCCATTGTCAAGAAAAGATTATTTATAGTCACTCATGCCTAGAAAAGCCTTATTACTTAGTTTAAATGCCTTTATAATCCCATCATTGAATTTATTTTGAATTGTTTTTACATTTTTTGATTCAAACATATTGTAATTGATTGTTTGCCTCGGGAAACATGGAGCGAAAGCCATCCATTGTCAAGAAAAGATCATTTATAGTCACTCATGCCTAGAAAAGCCTTATTACTCGGTTTAAATGCCTTTATAATCCCATTATTGAATTTATTTTGAATTGTTTTTACATTTTTTGATTAAAACAGATTGTAATTGATTGTTTGCCTCGGGAAACATGGAGCGAAAGCCATCCATTGTCAAGAAAAGATCATTTATAGTCACTCATGCCTAGAAAAGCCTTATTACTTAGTTTAAATTCCTTTATAATCCCATTATTGAATTTATTTTGAATTTTTTTTACATTTTTTGATTAAAACAGATTGTAATTGATTGTTTGCCTCGGGAAATATGGAGCGAAAGCCATCCATTGTCAAGAAAAGATCATTTATAGTCACTCATGCCTAGAAAAGCCTTATTACTCGATTTAAATGCCTTTATAATCCCATTATTGAATTTATTTTGAATTGTTTTTACATTTTTTGATTAAAACAGATTGTAATTGATTGTTTGCCTTGGGAAACATGGAGCGAAAGCCATCCATTGTCAAGAAAAGATCATTTATAGTCACTCATGCCTAGAAAAGCCTTATTACTCGGTTTAAATGCCTTTATAATCCCATTATCAAATTTATTTTGAATTTTTTTTTACATTTTTTGATTAAAACAGTTTGTAATTGATTATTTGCCTCGGGAAACTTGGAGCTAAAGCCATCCATTGTCAAGAAAAGATCATTTATAGTCACTCATCCCTAGAAAAGCCTTATTAGTCGGTTTAAATGCCTTTATAATCCCATTATTGAATTTATTTTGAATTGTTTTTACATTTTTTGATTAAAACAGATTGTAATTGATTGTTTGCCTTGGGAAACATGGAGCGAAAGCCATCCATTGTCAAGAAAAGATCATTTATAGTCACTCATGCCTAGAAAAGCCTTATTACTCGGTTTAAATGCCTTTATAATCCCATTATCAAATTTATTTTGAATTTTTTTTTACATTTTTTGATTAAAACAGATTGTAATTGATTATTTGCCTCGGGAAACTTGGAGCTAAAGCCATCCATTGTCAAGAAAAGATCATTTATAGTCACTCATCCCTAGAAAAGCCTTATTAGTCGGTTTAAATGCCTTTATAATCCCATTATTGAATTTATTTCGAATTGTTTTTACATTTTTTGATTAAAACAGATTGTAATTGATTGTTTGCCTCGGGAAACATGGAGCGAAAGCCATCCATTGTCAAGAAAAGATCATTTATAGTCACTCATGCCTAGAAAAGCCTTATTACTCGGTTTAAATGCCTTTATAATCCCATTATTGAATTTATTTTGAATTGTTTTTACATTTTTTGATTAAAACATAATGTAATTGATTGTTTGCCTCGGGAAACATGGAGCAAAACCCATCCATTGTCAAGAATAGATCATTTATAGTCACTTATGCCTAGAAAAGCCTTATTACTCGGTTTAAATGCTTTTATAATCCCATTATTGAATTTATTTTGAATTGTTTTTACATTTTTTGATTAAAACAGATTGTAATTGATTGTTTGCCTCAGGAAACATGCGACGAAAGCCATCCATTGTCAAGAAAAGATCATTTATAGTCACTCATGCCTAGAAAAGCCTTATTACTTAGTTTAAATGCCTTTATAATCCCATTATTGAATTTATTTTCAATTGTTTTTACATTTTTAATTAAAACAGATTGTAATTGATTGTTTGCCTCGGGAAACATGGAGCGAAAGCCATCCATTGTCAAGAAAAGAACATTTATAGTCACTCATGCCTAGAAAAGCCTTATTACTCGGTTTAAATGCCTTTATAATCCCATTATTGAATTTATTTTGAATTGTTTTTACATTTTTTGATTAAAACAAATTGTAATTGATTGTTTGCCTCAAGAAACATGGAGCAAAACCCATCCATTGTCAAGAAAAGATTATTTATAGTCACTCATGCCTAGAAAAGCCTTATTACTTAGTTTAAATGCCTTTATAATCCCATCATTGAATTTATTTTGAATTGTTTTTACATTTTTTGATTCAAACATATTGTAATTGATTGTTTGCCTCGGGAAACATGGAGCGAAAGCCATCCATTGTCAAGAAAAGATCATTTATAGTCACTCATGCCTAGAAAAGCCTTATTACTCGGTTTAAATGCCTTTATAATCCCATTATTGAATTTATTTTGAATTGTTTTTACATTTTTTGATTAAAACAGATTGTAATTGATTGTTTGCCTCGGGAAACATGGAGCGAAAGCCATCCATTGTCAAGAAAAGATCATTTATAGTCACTCATGCCTAGAAAAGCCTTATTACTTAGTTTAAATTCCTTTATAATCCCATTATTGAATTTATTTTGAATTGTTTTTACATTTTTTGATTAAAACAGATTGTAATTGATTGTTTGCCTCGGGAAATATGGAGCGAAAGCCATCCATTGTCAAGAAAAGATCATTTATAGTCACTCATGCCTAGAAAAGCCTTATTACTCGATTTAAATGCCTTTATAATCCCATTATTGAATTTATTTTGAATTGTTTTTACATTTTTTGATTAAAACAGATTGTAATTGATTGTTTGCCTTGGGAAACATGGAGCGAAAGCCATCCATTGTCAAGAAAAGATCATTTATAGTCACTCATGCCTAGAAAAGCCTTATTACTCGGTTTAAATGCCTTTATAATCCCATTATCAAATTTATTTTGAATTTTTTTTTACATTTTTTGATTAAAACAGTTTGTAATTGATTATTTGCCTCGGGAAACTTGGAGCTAAAGCCATCCATTGTCAAGAAAAGATCATTTATAGTCACTCATCCCTAGAAAAGCCTTATTAGTCGGTTTAAATGCCTTTATAATCCCATTATTGAATTTATTTTGAATTGTTTTTACATTTTTTGATTAAAACAGATTGTAATTGATTGTTTGCCTTGGGAAACATGGAGCGAAAGCCATCCATTGTCAAGAAAAGATCATTTATAGTCACTCATGCCTAGAAAAGCCTTATTACTCGGTTTAAATGCCTTTATAATCCCATTATCAAATTTATTTTGAATTTTTTTTTTACATTTTTTGATTAAAACAGATTGTAATTGATTGTTTGCCTCGGGAAACATGGAGCGAAAGCCATCCATTGTCAAGAAAAGATCATTTATAGTCACTCATGCCTAGAAAAGCCTTATTACTCGGTTTAAATGCCTTTATAATCCCATTATTGAATTTATTTTGAATTGTTTTTACATTTTTTGATTAAAACAGATTGTAATTGATTGTTTGCCTCGGGAAACATGGAGCGAAAACCATCCATTGTCAAGAAAAGATCATTTATAGTCACTCATGCCTAGAAAAGCCTTATTACTCGGTTTAAATGCCTTTATAATCCCATTATTGAATTTATTTTGAATTGTTTTTACATTTTTTGATTAAAACAGATTGTAATTGATTGTTTGCCTCGGGAAACATGGAGCGAAAGCCATCCATTGTCAAGAAAAGATCATTTATAGTCACTCATGCCTAGAAAAGCCTTATTACTCGGTTTAAATGCCTTTATAATCCCATTATCAAATTTATTTTGAATTTTTTTTACATTTTTTGATTAAAACAGATTGTAATTGATTTTTTGCCTCGGGAAACTTGGAGCTAAAGCCATCCATTGTCAAGAAAAGATCATTTATAGTCACTCATGCCTAGAAAAGCCTTATTACTCTATTTAAATGCCTTTATAATCCCATTATTGAATTTATTTTGAATTGTTTTTACATTTTTTGATTAAAACAGATTGTAATTGATTGTTTGCCTTAGGAAACATGGAGCGAAAGCCATCCATTGTCAAGAAAAGATCATTTATAGTCACTCATGCCTAGAAAAGCCTTATTACTCGGTTTAAATGCCTTTATAATCCCATTATCAAATTTATTTTGAATTTTTTTTTTACATTTTTTGATTAAAACAGATTGTAATTGATTATTTGCCCCGGGAAACTTGGAGCTAAAGCCATCCATTGTCAAGAAAAGATCATTTATAGTCACTCATCCCTAGAAAAGCCTTATTAGTCGGTTTAAATGCCTTTATAATCCCATTATTGAATTTATTTTGAATTGTTTTTACATTTGTTGATTAAAACAGATTGTAATTGATTGTTTGCCTCGGGAAACATGGAGCGAAAGCCATCCATTGTCAAGAAAAGAACATTTATAGTCACTCATGCCTAGAAAAGCCTTATTACTCGGTTTAAATGCCTTTATAATCCCATTATTGAATTTATTTTGAATTGTTTTTAGATTTTTTGATTAAAACAAATTGTAATTGATTGTTTGCCTCAAGAAACATGGAGCAAAACCCATCCATTGTCAAGAAAAGATCATTTATAGTAACTCATGCCTAGAAAAGCCTTATTACTTAGTTTAAATGCCTTTATAATCCCATTATTGAATTTATTTTGAATTGTTTTTACATTTTTTGATTAAAACAGATTGTAATTGATTGTTTGCCTCGGGAAACATGGAGCGAAAGCCATCCATTGTCAAGAAAAGATCATTTATAGTCACTCATGCCTAGAAAAGCCTTATTACTCGGTTTAAATGCCTTTATAATCCCATTATTGAATTTATTTTGAATTGTTTTTACATTTTTTGATTAAAACAGATTGTAATTGATTGTTTGCCTCGGGAAACATGGAGCGAAAGCCATCCATTGTCAAGAAAAGATCATTTATAGTCACTCATGCCTAGAAAAGCCTTATTACTCGGTTTAAATGCCTTTATAATCCCATTATTGAATTTATTTTGAATTGTTTTTACATTTTTTGATTAAAACATAATGTAATTGATTGTTTGCCTCGGGAAACATGGAGCAAAACCCATCCATTGTCAAGAATAGATCATTTATAGTCACTTATGCCTAGAAAAGCCTTATTACTCGGTTTAAATGCCTTTATAATCCCATTATTGAATTTATTTTGAATTGTTTTTACATTTTTTGATTAAAACAGATTGTAATTGATTGTTTGCCTCAGGAAACATGCAGCGAAAGCCATCCATTGTCAAGAAAAGATCATTTATAGTCACTCATGCCTAGAAAAGCCTTATTACTTATTTTAAATGCCTTTATAATCCAATTATTGAATTTATTTTGAATTGTTTTTACATTTTTTGATTAAAACATATTCTAATTGATTGTTTGCCTCGGGAAACGTGGAGCGAAAGCCATCCATTGTCAAGAAAAGATCATTTATAGTCACTCATGCCTAGAAAAGCCTTATTACTCAGTTTAAATGCCTTTATAATCCCATTATCAAATTTATTTTGAATTTTTTTTACATTTTTTGATTAAAACAGATTGTAATTGATTTTTTGCCTCGGGAAACTTGGAGCTAAAGCCATCCATTGTCAAGAAAAGATCATTTATAGTCACTCATCCCTAGAAAAGCCTTATTACTCGATTTAAATGCCTTTATAATCCCATTATTGAATTTATTTTGAATTGTTTTTACATTTTTGATTAAAACAGATTGTAATTGATTGTTTGCCTCTGGAAATATGGAGCGAAAGCCATCCATTGTCAAGAAAAGATCATTTATAGTCACTCATGCCTAGAAAAGCCTTATTACTCGGTTTAAATGCCTTTATAATCCCATTATTGAATTTATTTTGAATTGTTTTTACATTTTTTGATTAAAACATATTCTAATTGATTGTTTGCCTCGGGAAACGTGGAGCGAAAGCCATCCATTGTCAAGAAAAGATCATTTATAGTCACTCATGCCTAGAAAAGCCTTATTACTCGGTTTAAATGCCTTTATAATCCCATTATCAAATTTATTTTGAATTTTTTTTACATTTTTTGATTAAAACAGATTGTAATTGATTTTTTGCCTCGGGAAACTTGGAGCTAAAGCCATCCATTGTCAAGAAAAGATCATTTATAGTCACTCATCCCTAGAAAAGCCTTATTACTCGATTTAAATGCCTTTATAATCCCATTATTGAATTTATTTTGAATTGTTTTTACATTTTTGATTAAAACAGATTGTAATTGATTGTTTGCCTCGGGAAATATGGAGCGAAAGCCATCCATTGTCAAGAAAAGATCATTTATAGTCACTTATGCCTAGAAAAGCCTTATTACTTAGTTTAAATGCCTTTATAATCCCATTATTGAATTTATTTTGAATTGTTTTTACATTTTTTGATTAAAACAGATTCTAATTGATTGTTTGCCTCGGGAAACGTGGAGTGAAAGCCATCCATTGTCAAGAAAAGATCATTTATAGTCACTCATGCCTAGAAAAGCCTTATTACTCGGTTTAAATGCCTTTATAATCCCATTATCAAATTTATTTTGAATTTTTTTTCAATTTTTTGATTAAAACAGATTGTAATTGATTGTTTGGCTCGGGAAACTTGGAGCTAAAACCATCCATTGTCAAGAAAAGATCATTTATAGTCACTCATGCCTAGAAAAGCCTTATTAGTCGGTTTAAATGCTTTTATAATCCCATTATTGAATTTATTTTGAATTGTTTTTACATTTTCTGATTAAAACAGATTGTAATTGATTGTTTGCCTCGGGAAACATGGAGCGAAAGCCATCCATTGTCAAGAAAAGATCATTTATAGTCACTCATGCCTAGAAAAGCCTTATTACTCGGTTTAAATGCCTTTATAATCCCATTACAGAATTTATTTTGAATTTTTTTTACATTTTTTGATTAAAACATACTGTAATTGATTGTTTGCCTCGGGAAACTTGGAGCTAAAGCCATCCATTGTCAAGAAAAGATCATTTATAGTCACTCATCCCTAGAAAAGCCTTATTAGTCGGTTTAAATGCCTTTATAATCCCATTATTGAATTTATTTTGAATTGTTTTTACATTTTTTGATTAAAACAGATTGTAATTGATTGTTTGCCTCTGGAAATATGGAGCGAAAGCCATCCATTGTCAAGAAAAGATCATTTATAGTCACTCATGCCTAGAAAAGCCTTATTACTCGGTTTAAATGCCTTTATAATCCCATTATTGAATTTATTTTGAATTGTTTTTACATGTTTTGATTAAAACAGATTGTAATTGATTGTTTGCCTCGGGAAACATGGAGCGAAAGCCATCCATTGTCAAGAAAAGATCATTAATAGTCACTCATGCCTAGAAAAGCCTTATTACTCGGTTTAAATGCCTTTATAATCCCATTCTTGAATTTATTTTGAATTGTTTTAAAATTTTTTGATTAAAACATATTGTAATTGATTGTTTCCCTCGGGAAACATGGAGCAAAACCCATCCATTGTCAAGAATAGATCATTTATAGTCACTTATGCCTAAAAAAGCCTTCTTACTCGGTTTAAATGCCTTTATAATCCCATTATTGAATTTATTTTGAATTGTTTTTACATTTTTTGATTAAAACATATTGTAATTGATTGTTTGCCTCGGGAAACATGGAGCAAAACCCATCCATTGTCAAGAATAGATCATTTATAGTCACTTATGCCTAGAAAAGCCTTATTACTCGGTTTAAATGCTTTTATAATCCCATTATTGAATTTATTTTGAATTGTTTTTACATTTTTTGATTAAAACATATTCTAATTGATTGTTTGCCTCGGGAAACGTGGAGCGAAAGCCATCCATTGTCAAGAAAAGATCATTTATAGTCACTCATGCCTAGAAAAGCCTTATTACTCGGTTTAAATGCCTTTATAATCCCATTATCAAATTTATTTTGAATTTTTTTTACATTTTTTGATTAAAACAGATTGTAATTGATTTTTTGCCTCGGGAAACTTGGAGCTAAAGCCATCCATTGTCAAGAAAAGATCATTTATAGTCACTCATCCCTAGAAAAGCCTTATTACTCGATTTAAATGCCTTTATAATCCCATTATTGAATTTATTTTGAATTGTTTTTACATTTTTGATTAAAACAGATTGTAATTGATTGTTTGCCTCTGGAAATATGGAGCGAAAGCCATCCATTGTCAAGAAAAGATCATTTATAGTCACTCATGCCTAGAAAAGCCTTATTACTCGGTTTAAATGCCTTTATTATCCCATTATTGAATTTATTTTGAATTGTTTTTACATTTTTTGATTAAAACATATTCTAATTGATTGTTTGCCTCGGGAAACGTGGAGCGAAAGCCATCCATTGTCAAGAAAAGATCATTTATAGTCACTCATGCCTAGAAAAGCCTTATTACTCGGTTTAAATGCCTTTATAATCCCATTATCAAATTTATTTTGAATTTTTTTTACATTTTTTGATTAAAACAGATTGTAATTGATTTTTTGCCTCGGGAAACTTGGAGCTAAAGCCATCCATTGTCAAGAAAAGATCATTTATAGTCACTCATCCCTAGAAAAGCCTTATTACTCGATTTAAATGCCTTTATAATCCCATTATTGAATTTATTTTGAATTGTTTTTACATTTTTGATTAAAACAGATTGTAATTGATTGTTTGCCTCGGGAAATATGGAGCGAAAGCCATCCATTGTCAAGAAAAGATCATTTATAGTCACTTATGCCTAGAAAAGCCTTATTACTTAGTTTAAATGCCTTTATAATCCCATTATTGAATTTATTTTGAATTGTTTTTACATTTTTTGATTAAAACAGATTCTAATTGATTGTTTGCCTCGGGAAACGTGGAGTGAAAGCCATCCATTGTCAAGAAAAGATCATTTATAGTCACTCATGCCTAGAAAAGCCTTATTACTCGGTTTAAATGCCTTTATAATCCCATTATCAAATTTATTTTGAATTTTTTTTACATTTTTTGATTAAAACAGATTGTAATTGATTGTTTGCCTCTGGAAATATGGAGCGAAAGCCATCCATTGTCAAGAAAAGATCATTTATAGTCACTCATGCCTAGAAAAGCCTTATTACTCGGTTTAAATGCCTTTATAATCCCATTATTGAATTTATTTTGAATTGTTTTTACATGTTTTGATTAAAACAGATTGTAATTGATTGTTTGCCTCGGGAAACATGGAGCGAAAGCCATCCATTGTCAAGAAAAGATCATTAATAGTCACTCATGCCTAGAAAAGCCTTATTACTCGGTTTAAATGCCTTTATAATCCCATTCTTGAATTTATTTTGAATTGTTTTAAAATTTTTTGATTAAAACATATTGTAATTGATTGTTTCCCTCGGGAAACATGGAGCAAAACCCATCCATTGTCAAGAATAGATCATTTATAGTCACTTATGCCTAAAAAAGCCTTCTTACTCCGTTTAAATGCCTTTATAATCCCATTATTGAATTTATTTTGAATTGTTTTTACATTTTTTGATTAAAACATATTGTAATTGATTGTTTGCCTCGGGAAACATGGAGCAAAACCCATCCATTGTCAAGAATAGATCATTTATAGTCACTTATGCCTAGAAAAGCCTTATTACTCGGTTTAAATGCTTTTATAATCCCATTATTGAATTTATTTTGAATTGTTTTTACATTTTTTGATTAAAACAGATTGTAATTGATTGTTTGCCTCAGGAAACATGCAGCGAAAGCCATCCATTGTCAAGAAAAGATCATTTATAGTCACTCATGCCTAGAAAAGCCTTATTACTCGGTTTAAATGCCTTTATAATCCCATTATTGAATTTATTTTGAATTGTTTTCACATTTTTTGATTAAAACATAATGTAATTGATTGTTTGCCTCGGGAAACATGGAGCAAAACCCATCCACTGTCAAGAATAGATCATTTATAGTCACTTATGCCTAGAAAAGCCTTATTACTCGGTTTAAATGCTTTTCTAATCCCATTATTGAATTTATTTTGAATTGTTTTTACATTTTTTGATTAAAACAGATTGTAATTGATTGTTTGCCTCAGGAAACATGCAACGAAAGCCATCCATTGTCAAGAAAAGATCATTTATAGTCACTCATGCCTAGAAAAGCCTTATTACTTAGTTTAAATGCCTTTATAATCCCATTATTGAATTTATTTTCAATTGTTTTTACATTTTTAATTAAAACAGATTGTAATTGATTGTTTGCCTCGGGAAACATGGAGCGAAAGCCATCCATTGTCAAGAAAAGAACATTTATAGTCACTCATGCCTAGAAAAGCCTTATTACTCGGTTTAAATGCCTTTATAATCCCATTATTGAATTTATTTTGAATTGTTTTTACATTTTTTGATTAAAACAAATTGTAATTGATTGTTTGCCTCAAGAAACATGGAGCAAAACCCATCCATTGTCAAGAAAAGATTATTTATAGTCACTCATGCCTAGAAAAGCCTTATTACTTAGTTTAAATGCCTTTATAATCCCATCATTGAATTTATTTTGAATTGTTTTTACATTTTTTGATTCAAACATATTGTAATCGATTGTTTGCCTCGGGAAATATGGAGCGAAAGCCATCCATTGTCAAGAAAAGATCATTTATAGTCCCTCATGCCTAGAAAAGCCTAATTACTCGGTTTAAATGCCTTTATAATCCCATTATTGAATTTATTTTGAATTGTTTTTACATTTTTTGATTAAAACAGATTGTAATTGATTGTTTGCCTCGGGAAACACGGAGCGAAAGCCATCCATTGTCAACAAAAGATCATTTATAGTCACTCATGCCTAGAAAAGCCTTATTACTCGGTTTAAATGCCTTTATAATCCTATTATTGAATTTGTTTTGAATTGTTTTAAAATTTTTTGATTAAAACATATTGTAATTGATTGTTTGCCTCGGGAAACATGGAGCAAAACCCATCCATTGTCAAGAATAGATCATTTATAGTCACTTATGCCTAGAAAAGCCTTATTACTCGGTTTAAATGCTTTTAGAATCCCATTATTGAATTTATTTTGAATTGTTTTTACATTTTTTGATTAAAACAGGTTGTAATTGATTGTTTGCCTCGGGAAACATGGAGCGAAAGCCATCCATTGTCAAGAAAAGATCATTTATAGTCACTCATGCCTAGAAAAGCCTTATTACTTAGTTTAAATTCCTTTATAATCCCATTATTGAATTTATTTTGAATTGTTTTAAAATTTTTTGATTAAAACAGATTGTAATTGATTGTTTGCCTCGGGAAATATGGAGCGAAAGCCATCCATTGTCAAGAAAAGATCAATTATAGTCACTCATGCCTAGAAAAGCCTTATTACTCGGTTTAAATGCCTTTATAATCCCATTATCAAATTTATTTTGAATTTTTTTTACATTTTTTCATTAAAACAGATTGTAATTGATTTTTTGCCTCGGGAAACTTGGAGCTAAAGCCATCCATTGTCAAGAAAAGATCATTTATAGTCACTCATCCCTAGAAAAGCCTTATTACTCGATTTAAATGCCTTTATAATCCCATTATTGAATTTATTTTGAATTGTTTTTACATTTTTGATTAAAACAGATTGTAATTGATTGTTTGCCTCTGGAAATATGGAGCGAAAGCCATCCATTGTCAAGAAAAGATCATTTATAGTCACTCATGCCTAGAAAAGCCTTATTACTCGGTTTAAATGCCTTTATAATCCCATTATTGAATTTATTTTGAATTGTTTTTACATGTTTTGATTAAAACAGATTGTAATTGATTGTTTGCCTCGGGAAACATGGAGCGAAAGCCATCCATTGTCAAGAAAAGATCATTAATAGTCACTCATGCCTAGAAAAGCCTTATTACTCGGTTTAAATGCCTTTATAATCCCATTATTGAATTTATTTTGAATTGTTTTTACATTTTTTTATTAAAACATATTGTAATTGATTGTTTGCCTCGGGAAACATGGAGCAAAACCCATCCATTGTCAAGAATAGATCATTTATAGTCACTTATGCCTAGAAAAGCCTTATTACTCGTTTTAAATGCTTTTATAATCCCATTATTGAATTTATTTTGAATTGTTTTTACATTTTTTGATTAAAACAAATTGTAATTGATTGTTTGCCTCAGGAAACATAAAGCGAAAGCCATCCATTGTCAAGAAAAGATCATTTATAGTCACTCATGCCTAGAAAACCCTTATTACTCGGTTTAAATGCCTTTATAATCCCATTATTGAATTTATTTTGAATTGTTTTTACATTTGTTGATTAAAACAGATTGTAATTGATTGTTTGCCTCGGGAAACATGGAGCGAAAGCCATCCATTGTCAAGAAAAGAACATTTATAGTCACTCATGCCTAGAAAAGCCTTATTACTCGGTTTAAATGCCTTTATAATCCCATTATTGAATTTATTTTGAATTGTTTTTAGATTTTTTGATTAAAACAAATTGTAATTGATTGTTTGCCTCAAGAAACATGGAGCAAAACCCATCCATTGTCAAGAAAAGATCATTTATAGTAACTCATGCCTAGAAAAGCCTTATTACTTAGTTTAAATGCCTTTATAATCCCATTATTGAATTTATTTTGAATTGTTTTTACATTTTTTGATTAAAACAGATTGTAATTGATTGTTTGCCTCGGGAAACATGGAGCGAAAGCCATCCATTGTCAAGAAAAGATCATTTATAGTCACTCATGCCTAGAAAAGCCTTATTACTCGGTTTAAATGCCTTTATAATCCCATTATTGAATTTATTTTGAATTGTTTTTACATTTTTTGATTAAAACAGATTGTAATTGATTGTTTGCCTCGGGAAACATGGAGCGAAAGCCATCCATTGTCAAGAAAAGATCATTTATAGTCACTCATGCCTAGAAAAGCCTTATTACTCGGTTTAAATGCCTTTATAATCCCATTATTGAATTTATTTTGAATTGTTTTTACATTTTTTGATTAAAACATATTCTAATTGATTGTTTGCCTCGGGAAACGTGGAGCGAAAGCCATCCATTGTCAAGAAAAGATCATTTATAGTCACTCATGCCTAGAAAAGCCTTATCACTCGGTTTAAATGCCTTTATAATCCCATTATCAAATTTATTTTGAATTTTTTTTACATTTTTTGATTAAAACAGATTGTAATTGATTTTTTGCCTCGGGAAACTTGGAGCTAAAGCCATCCATTGTCAAGAAAAGATCATTTATAGTCACTCATCCCTAGAAAAGCCTTATTACTCGATTTAAATGCCTTTATAATCCCATTATTGAATTTATTTTGAATTGTTTTTACATTTTTGATTAAAACAGATTGTAATTGATTGTTTGCCTCTGGAAATATGGAGCGAAAGCCATCCATTGTCAAGAAAAGATCATTTATAGTCACTCATGCCTAGAAAAGCCTTATTACTCGGTTTAAATGCCTTTATAATCCCATTATTGAATTTATTTTGAATTGTTTTTACATGTTTTGATTAAAACAGATTGTAATTGATTGTTTGCCTCGGGAAACATGGAGCGAAAGCCATCCATTGTCAAGAAAAGATCATTAATAGTCACTCATGCCTAGAAAAGCCTTATTACTCGGTTTAAATGCCTTTATAATCCCATTACAGAATTTATTTTGAATTTTTTTTACATTTTTTGATTAAAACATACTGTAATTGATTGTTTGCCTCGGGAAACTTGGAGCTAAAGCCATCCATTGTCAAGAAAAGATCATTTATAGTCACTCATCCCTAGAAAAGCCTTATTAGTCGGTTTAAATGCCTTTATAATCCCATTATTGAATTTATTTTGAATTGTTTTTACATTTTTTGATTAAAACAGATTGTAATTGATTGTTTGCCTCTGGAAATATGGAGCGAAAGCCATCCATTGTCAAGAAAAGATCATTTATAGTCACTCATGCCTAGAAAAGCCTTATTACTCGGTTTAAATGCCTTTATAATCCCATTATTGAATTTATTTTGAATTGTTTTTACATGTTTTGATTAAAACAGATTGTAATTGATTGTTTGCCTCGGGAAACATGGAGCGAAAGCCATCCATTGTCAAGAAAAGATCATTAATAGTCACTCATGCCTAGAAAAGCCTTATTACTCGGTTTAAATGCCTTTATAATCCCATTACAGAATTTATTTTGAATTTTTTTTACATTTTTTGATTAAAACATACTGTAATTGATTGTTTGCCTCGGGAAACTTGGAGCTAAAGCCATCCATTGTCAAGAAAAGATCATTTATAGTCACTCATCCCTAGAAAAGCCTTATTAGTCGGTTTAAATGCCTTTATAATCCCATTATTGAATTTATTTTGAATTGTTTTTACATTTTTTGATTAAAACAGATTGTAATTGATTGTTTGCCTCTGGAAATATGGAGCGAAAGCCATCCATTGTCAAGAAAAGATCATTTATAGTCACTCATGCCTAGAAAAGCCTTATTACTCGGTTTAAATGCCTTTATAATCCCATTATTGAATTTATTTTGAATTGTTTTTACATGTTTTGATTAAAACAGATTGTAATTGATTGTTTGCCTCGGGAAACATGGAGCGAAAGCCATCCATTGTCAAGAAAAGATCATTAATAGTCACTCATGCCTAGAAAAGCCTTATTACTCGGTTTAAATGCCTTTATAATCCCATTCTTGAATTTATTTTGAATTGTTTTAAAATTTTTTGATTAAAACATATTGTAATTGATTGTTTCCCTCGGGAAACATGGAGCAAAACCCATCCATTGTCAAGAATAGATCATTTATAGTCACTTATGCCTAAAAAAGCCTTCTTACTCGGTTTAAATGCCTTTATAATCCCATTATTGAATTTATTTTGAATTGTTTTTACATTTTTTGATTAAAACATATTGTAATTGATTGTTTGCCTTGGGAAACATGGAGCAAAACCCATCCATTGTCAAGAATAGATCATTTATAGTCACTTATGCCTAGAAAAGCCTTATTACTCGGTTTAAATGCTTTTATAATCCCATTATTGAATTTATTTTGAATTGTTTTTACATTTTTTGATTAAAACATATTCTAATTGATTGTTTGCCTCGGGAAACGTGGAGCGAAAGCCATCCATTGTCAAGAAAAGATCATTTATAGTCACTCATGCCTAGAAAAGCCTTATTACTCGGTTTAAATGCCTTTATAATCCCATTATCAAATTTATTTTGAATTTTTTTTACATTTTTTGATTAAAACAGATTGTAATTGATTTTTTGCCTCGGGAAACTTGGAGCTAAAGCCATCCATTGTCAAGAAAAGATCATTTATAGTCACTCATCCCTAGAAAAGCCTTATTACTCGATTTAAATGCCTTTATAATCCCATTATTGAATTTATTTTGAATTGTTTTTACATTTTTGATTAAAACAGATTGTAATTGATTGTTTGCCTCTGGAAATATGGAGCGAAAGCCATCCATTGTCAAGAAAAGATCATTTATAGTCACTCATGCCTAGAAAAGCCTTATTACTCGGTTTAAATGCCTTTATAATCCCATTATTGAATTTATTTTGAATTGTTTTTACATGTTTTGATTAAAACAGATTGTAATTGATTGTTTGCCTCGGGAAACATGGAGCGAAAGCCATCCATTGTCAAGAAAAGATCATTAATAGTCACTCATGCCTAGAAAAGCCTTATTACTCGGTTTAAATGCCTTTATAATCCCATTACAGAATTTATTTTGAATTTTTTTTACATTTTTTGATTAAAACATACTGTAATTGATTGTTTGCCTCGGGAAACTTGGAGCTAAAGCCATCCATTGTCAAGAAAAGATCATTTATAGTCACTCATCCCTAGAAAAGCCTTATTAGTCGGTTTAAATGCCTTTATAATCCCATTATTGAATTTATTTTGAATTGTTTTTACATTTTTTGATTAAAACAGATTGTAATTGATTGTTTGCCTCTGGAAATATGGAGCGAAAGCCATCCATTGTCAAGAAAAGATCATTTATAGTCACTCATGCCTAGAAAAGCCTTATTACTCGGTTTAAATGCCTTTATAATCCCATTATTGAATTTATTTTGAATTGTTTTTACATGTTTTGATTAAAACAGATTGTAATTGATTGTTTGCCTCGGGAAACATGGAGCGAAAGCCATCCATTGTCAAGAAAAGATCATTAATAGTCACTCATGCCTAGAAAAGCCTTATTACTCGGTTTAAATGCCTTTATAATCCCATTCTTGAATTTATTTTGAATTGTTTTAAAATTTTTTGATTAAAACATATTGTAATTGATTGTTTCCCTCGGGAAACATGGAGCAAAACCCATCCATTGTCAAGAATAGATCATTTATAGTCACTTATGCCTAAAAAAGCCTTCTTACTCGGTTTAAATGCCTTTATAATCCCATTATTGAATTTATTTTGAATTGTTTTTACATTTTTTGATTAAAACATATTGTAATTGATTGTTTGCCTCGGGAAACATGGAGCAAAACCCATCCATTGTCAAGAATAGATCATTTATAGTCACTTATGCCTAGAAAAGCCTTATTACTCGGTTTAAATGCTTTTATAATCCCATTATTGAATTTATTTTGAATTGTTTTTACATTTTTTGATTAAAACATATTCTAATTGATTGTTTGCCTCGGGAAACGTGGAGCGAAAGCCATCCATTGTCAAGAAAAGATCATTTATAGTCACTCATGCCTAGAAAAGCCTTATTACTCGGTTTAAATGCCTTTATAATCCCATTATCAAATTTATTTTGAATTTTTTTTACATTTTTTGATTAAAACAGATTGTAATTGATTTTTTGCCTCGGGAAACTTGGAGCTAAAGCCATCCATTGTCAAGAAAAGATCATTTATAGTCACTCATCCCTAGAAAAGCCTTATTACTCGATTTAAATGCCTTTATAATCCCATTATTGAATTTATTTTGAATTGTTTTTACATTTTTGATTAAAACAGATTGTAATTGATTGTTTGCCTCTGGAAATATGGAGCGAAAGCCATCCATTGTCAAGAAAAGATCATTTATAGTCACTCATGCCTAGAAAAGCCTTATTACTCGGTTTAAATGCCTTTATAATCCCATTATTGAATTTATTTTGAATTGTTTTTACATGTTTTGATTAAAACAGATTGTAATTGATTGTTTGCCTCGGGAAACATGGAGCGAAAGCCATCCATTGTCAAGAAAAGATCATTAATAGTCACTCATGCCTAGAAAAGCCTTATTACTCGGTTTAAATGCCTTTATAATCCCATTACAGAATTTATTTTGAATTTTTTTTACATTTTTTGATTAAAACATACTGTAATTGATTGTTTGCCTCGGGAAACTTGGAGCTAAAGCCATCCATTGTCAAGAAAAGATCATTTATAGTCACTCATCCCTAGAAAAGCCTTATTAGTCGGTTTAAATGCCTTTATAATCCCATTATTGAATTTATTTTGAATTGTTTTTACATTTTTTGATTAAAACAGATTGTAATTGATTGTTTGCCTCTGGAAATATGGAGCGAAAGCCATCCATTGTCAAGAAAAGATCATTTATAGTCACTCATGCCTAGAAAAGCCTTATTACTCGGTTTAAATGCCTTTATAATCCCATTATTGAATTTATTTTGAATTGTTTTTACATGTTTTGATTAAAACAGATTGTAATTGATTGTTTGCCTCGGGAAACATGGAGCGAAAGCCATCCATTGTCAAGAAAAGATCATTAATAGTCACTCATGCCTAGAAAAGCCTTATTACTCGGTTTAAATGCCTTTATAATCCCATTCTTGAATTTATTTTGAATTGTTTTAAAATTTTTTGATTAAAACATATTGTAATTGATTGTTTCCCTCGGGAAACATGGAGCAAAACCCATCCATTGTCAAGAATAGATCATTTATAGTCACTTATGCCTAAAAAAGCCTTCTTACTCGGTTTAAATGCCTTTATAATCCCATTATTGAATTTATTTTGAATTGTTTTTACATTTTTTGATTAAAACATATTGTAATTGATTGTTTGCCTCGGGAAACATGGAGCAAAACCCATCCATTGTCAAGAATAGATCATTTATAGTCACTTATGCCTAGAAAAGCCTTATTACTCGGTTTAAATGCTTTTATAATCCCATTATTGAATTTATTTTGAATTGTTTTTACATTTTTTGATTAAAACATATTCTAATTGATTGTTTGCCTCGGGAAACGTGGAGCGAAAGCCATCCATTGTCAAGAAAAGATTATTTATAGTCACTCATGCCTAGAAAAGCCTTATTACTCGGTTTAAATGCCTTTATAATCCCATTATCAAATTTATTTTGAATTTTTTTTACATTTTTTGATTAAAACAGATTGTAATTGATTTTTTGCCTCGGGAAACTTGGAGCTAAAGCCATCCATTGTCAAGAAAAGATCATTTATAGTCACTCATCCCTAGAAAAGCCTTATTACTCGATTTAAATGCCTTTATAATCCCATTATTGAATTTATTTTGAATTGTTTTTACATTTTTGATTAAAACAGATTGTAATTGATTGTTTGCCTCTGGAAATATGGAGCGAAAGCCATCCATTGTCAAGAAAAGATCATTTATAGTCACTCATGCCTAGAAAAGCCTTATTACTTAGTTTAAATTCCTTTATAATCCCATTATTGAATTTATTTTGAATTGTTTTAAAATTTTTTGATTAAAACAGATTGTAATTGATTGTTTGCCTCGGGAAATATGGAGCGAAAGCCATCCATTGTCAAGAAAAGATCAATTATAGTCACTCATGCCTAGAAAAGCCTTATTACTCGGTTTAAATGCCTTTATAATCCCATTATCAAATTTATTTTGAATTTTTTTTACATTTTTTGATTAAAACAGATTGTAATTGATTTTTTGCCTCGGGAAACTTGGAGCTAAAGCCATCCATTGTCAAGAAAAGATCATTTATAGTCACTCATCCCTAGAAAAGCCTTATTACTCGATTTAAATGCCTTTATAATCCCATTATTGAATTTATTTTGAATTGTTTTTACATTTTTGATTAAAACAGATTGTAATTGATTGTTTGCCTCTGGAAATATGGAGCGAAAGCCATCCATTGTCAAGAAAAGATCATTTATAGTCACTCATGCCTAGAAAAGCCTTATTACTCGGTT
The DNA here is from genome assembly GCF_053813885.1 of Theobroma cacao. Lineage (NCBI taxonomy): Eukaryota > Viridiplantae > Streptophyta > Magnoliopsida > Malvales > Malvaceae > Theobroma > Theobroma cacao. The sequence goes on along the minus strand of NC_142645.1, from coordinate 24,228,202 downwards.
TAAATGCCTTTATAATCCCATTATTGAATTTATTTTGAATTGTTTTTACATGTTTTGATTAAAACAGATTGTAATTGATTGTTTGCCTCGGGAAACATGGAGCGAAAGCCATCCATTGTCAAGAAAAGATCATTAATAGTCACTCATGCCTAGAAAAGCCTTATTACTCGGTTTAAATGCCTTTATAATCCCATTATTGAATTTATTTTGAATTGTTTTTACATTTTTTTATTAAAACATATTGTAATTGATTGTTTGCCTCGGGAAACATGGAGCAAAACCCATCCATTGTCAAGAATAGATCATTTATAGTCACTTATGCCTAGAAAAGCCTTATTACTCGTTTTAAATGCTTTTATAATCCCATTATTGAATTTATTTTGAATTGTTTTTACATTTTTTGATTAAAACAAATTGTAATTGATTGTTTGCCTCAGGAAACATAAAGCGAAAGCCATCCATTGTCAAGAAAAGATCATTTATAGTCACTCATGCCTAGAAAACCCTTATTACTCGGTTTAAATGCCTTTATAATCCCATTATTGAATTTATTTTGAATTGTTTTTACATTTGTTGATTAAAACAGATTGTAATTGATTGTTTGCCTCGGGAAACATGGAGCGAAAGCCATCCATTGTCAAGAAAAGAACATTTATAGTCACTCATGCCTAGAAAAGCCTTATTACTCGGTTTAAATGCCTTTATAATCCCATTATTGAATTTATTTTGAATTGTTTTTAGATTTTTTGATTAAAACAAATTGTAATTGATTGTTTGCCTCAAGAAACATGGAGCAAAACCCATCCATTGTCAAGAAAAGATCATTTATAGTAACTCATGCCTAGAAAAGCCTTATTACTTAGTTTAAATGCCTTTATAATCCCATTATTGAATTTATTTTGAATTGTTTTTACATTTTTTGATTAAAACAGATTGTAATTGATTGTTTGCCTCGGGAAACATGGAGCGAAAGCCATCCATTGTCAAGAAAAGATCATTTATAGTCACTCATGCCTAGAAAAGCCTTATTACTCGGTTTAAATGCCTTTATAATCCCATTATTGAATTTATTTTGAATTGTTTTTACATTTTTTGATTAAAACAGATTGTAATTGATTGTTTGCCTCGGGAAACATGGAGCGAAAGCCATCCATTGTCAAGAAAAGATCATTTATAGTCACTCATGCCTAGAAAAGCCTTATTACTCGGTTTAAATGCCTTTATAATCCCATTATTGAATTTATTTTGAATTGTTTTTACATTTTTTGATTAAAACATATTCTAATTGATTGTTTGCCTCGGGAAACGTGGAGCGAAAGCCATCCATTGTCAAGAAAAGATCATTTATAGTCACTCATGCCTAGAAAAGCCTTATCACTCGGTTTAAATGCCTTTATAATCCCATTATCAAATTTATTTTGAATTTTTTTTACATTTTTTGATTAAAACAGATTGTAATTGATTTTTTGCCTCGGGAAACTTGGAGCTAAAGCCATCCATTGTCAAGAAAAGATCATTTATAGTCACTCATCCCTAGAAAAGCCTTATTACTCGATTTAAATGCCTTTATAATCCCATTATTGAATTTATTTTGAATTGTTTTTACATTTTTGATTAAAACAGATTGTAATTGATTGTTTGCCTCTGGAAATATGGAGCGAAAGCCATCCATTGTCAAGAAAAGATCATTTATAGTCACTCATGCCTAGAAAAGCCTTATTACTCGGTTTAAATGCCTTTATAATCCCATTATTGAATTTATTTTGAATTGTTTTTACATGTTTTGATTAAAACAGATTGTAATTGATTGTTTGCCTCGGGAAACATGGAGCGAAAGCCATCCATTGTCAAGAAAAGATCATTAATAGTCACTCATGCCTAGAAAAGCCTTATTACTCGGTTTAAATGCCTTTATAATCCCATTACAGAATTTATTTTGAATTTTTTTTACATTTTTTGATTAAAACATACTGTAATTGATTGTTTGCCTCGGGAAACTTGGAGCTAAAGCCATCCATTGTCAAGAAAAGATCATTTATAGTCACTCATCCCTAGAAAAGCCTTATTAGTCGGTTTAAATGCCTTTATAATCCCATTATTGAATTTATTTTGAATTGTTTTTACATTTTTTGATTAAAACAGATTGTAATTGATTGTTTGCCTCTGGAAATATGGAGCGAAAGCCATCCATTGTCAAGAAAAGATCATTTATAGTCACTCATGCCTAGAAAAGCCTTATTACTCGGTTTAAATGCCTTTATAATCCCATTATTGAATTTATTTTGAATTGTTTTTACATGTTTTGATTAAAACAGATTGTAATTGATTGTTTGCCTCGGGAAACATGGAGCGAAAGCCATCCATTGTCAAGAAAAGATCATTAATAGTCACTCATGCCTAGAAAAGCCTTATTACTCGGTTTAAATGCCTTTATAATCCCATTACAGAATTTATTTTGAATTTTTTTTACATTTTTTGATTAAAACATACTGTAATTGATTGTTTGCCTCGGGAAACTTGGAGCTAAAGCCATCCATTGTCAAGAAAAGATCATTTATAGTCACTCATCCCTAGAAAAGCCTTATTAGTCGGTTTAAATGCCTTTATAATCCCATTATTGAATTTATTTTGAATTGTTTTTACATTTTTTGATTAAAACAGATTGTAATTGATTGTTTGCCTCTGGAAATATGGAGCGAAAGCCATCCATTGTCAAGAAAAGATCATTTATAGTCACTCATGCCTAGAAAAGCCTTATTACTCGGTTTAAATGCCTTTATAATCCCATTATTGAATTTATTTTGAATTGTTTTTACATGTTTTGATTAAAACAGATTGTAATTGATTGTTTGCCTCGGGAAACATGGAGCGAAAGCCATCCATTGTCAAGAAAAGATCATTAATAGTCACTCATGCCTAGAAAAGCCTTATTACTCGGTTTAAATGCCTTTATAATCCCATTCTTGAATTTATTTTGAATTGTTTTAAAATTTTTTGATTAAAACATATTGTAATTGATTGTTTCCCTCGGGAAACATGGAGCAAAACCCATCCATTGTCAAGAATAGATCATTTATAGTCACTTATGCCTAAAAAAGCCTTCTTACTCGGTTTAAATGCCTTTATAATCCCATTATTGAATTTATTTTGAATTGTTTTTACATTTTTTGATTAAAACATATTGTAATTGATTGTTTGCCTCGGGAAACATGGAGCAAAACCCATCCATTGTCAAGAATAGATCATTTATAGTCACTTATGCCTAGAAAAGCCTTATTACTCGGTTTAAATGCTTTTATAATCCCATTATTGAATTTATTTTGAATTGTTTTTACATTTTTTGATTAAAACATATTCTAATTGATTGTTTGCCTCGGGAAACGTGGAGCGAAAGCCATCCATTGTCAAGAAAAGATCATTTATAGTCACTCATGCCTAGAAAAGCCTTATTACTCGGTTTAAATGCCTTTATAATCCCATTATCAAATTTATTTTGAATTTTTTTTACATTTTTTGATTAAAACAGATTGTAATTGATTTTTTGCCTCGGGAAACTTGGAGCTAAAGCCATCCATTGTCAAGAAAAGATCATTTATAGTCACTCATCCCTAGAAAAGCCTTATTACTCGATTTAAATGCCTTTATAATCCCATTATTGAATTTATTTTGAATTGTTTTTACATTTTTGATTAAAACAGATTGTAATTGATTGTTTGCCTCTGGAAATATGGAGCGAAAGCCATCCATTGTCAAGAAAAGATCATTTATAGTCACTCATGCCTAGAAAAGCCTTATTACTCGGTTTAAATGCCTTTATAATCCCATTATTGAATTTATTTTGAATTGTTTTTACATTTTTTGATTAAAACATATTCTAATTGATTGTTTGCCTCGGGAAACGTGGAGCGAAAGCCATCCATTGTCAAGAAAAGATCATTTATAGTCACTCATGCCTAGAAAAGCCTTATTACTCGGTTTAAATGCCTTTATAATCCCATTATCAAATTTATTTTGAATTTTTTTTACATTTTTTGATTAAAACAGATTGTAATTGATTTTTTGCCTCGGGAAACTTGGAGCTAAAGCCATCCATTGTCAAGAAAAGATCATTTATAGTCACTCATCCCTAGAAAAGCCTTATTACTCGATTTAAATGCCTTTATAATCCCATTATTGAATTTATTTTGAATTGTTTTTACATTTTTGATTAAAACAGATTGTAATTGATTGTTTGCCTCTGGAAATATGGAGCGAAAGCCATCCATTGTCAAGAAAAGATCATTTATAGTCACTCATGCCTAGAAAAGCCTTATTACTCGGTTTAAATGCCTTTATAATCCCAGTATCAAATTTATTTTGAATTTTTTTTACATTTTTTGATTAAAACAGATTGTAATTGATTTTTTGCCTCGGGAAACTTGGAGCTAAAGCCATCCATTGTCAAGAAAAGATCATTTATAGTCACTCATGCCTAGAAAAGCCTTATTACTCGGTTTAAATGCCTTTATAATCCCATTATCAAATTTATTTTGAATTTTTTTTACATTTTTTGATTAAAACAGATTGTAATTGATTTTTTGCCTCGGGAAACTTGGAGCTAAAGCCATCCATTGTCAAGAAAAGATCATTTATAGTCACTCATCCCTAGAAAAGCCTTATTACTCGATTTAAATGCCTTTATAATCCCATTATTGAATTTATTTTGAATTGTTTTTACATTTTTTGATTAAAACAAATTGTAATTGATTGTTTGCCTCAGGAAACATAAAGCGAAAGCCATCCATTGTCAAGAAAAGATCATTTATAGTCACTCATGCCTAGAAAACCCTTATTACTCGGTTTAAATGCCTTTATAATCCCATTATTGAATTTATTTTGAATTGTTTTTACATTTGTTGATTAAAACAGATTGTAATTGATTGTTTGCCTCGGGAAACATGGAGCGAAAGCCATCCATTGTCAAGAAAAGAACATTTATAGTCACTCATGCCTAGAAAAGCCTTATTACTCGGTTTAAATGCCTTTATAATCCCATTATTGAATTTATTTTGAATTGTTTTTAGATTTTTTGATTAAAACAAATTGTAATTGATTGTTTGCCTCAAGAAACATGGAGCAAAACCCATCCATTGTCAAGAAAAGATCATTTATAGTAACTCATGCCTAGAAAAGCCTTATTACTTAGTTTAAATGCCTTTATAATCCCATTATTGAATTTATTTTGAATTGTTTTTACATTTTTTGATTAAAACAGATTGTAATTGATTGTTTGCCTCGGGAAACATGGAGCGAAAGCCATCCATTGTCAAGAAAAGATCATTTATAGTCACTCATGCCTAGAAAAGCCTTATTACTCGGTTTAAATGCCTTTATAATCCCATTCTTGAATTTATTTTGAATTGTTTTAAAATTTTTTGATTAAAACTTATTGTAATTGATTGTTTCCCTCGGGAAACATGGAGCAAAACCCATCCATTGTCAAGAATAGATCATTTATAGTCACTTATGCCTAAAAAAGCCTTCTTACTCGGTTTAAATGCCTTTATAATCCCATTATTGAATTTATTTTGAATTGTTTTTAGATTTTTTGATTAAAACAAATTGTAATTGATTGTTTGCCTCAAGAAACATGGAGCAAAACCCATCCATTGTCAAGAAAAGATCATTTATAGTAACTCATGCCTAGAAAAGCCTTATTACTTAGTTTAAATGCCTTTATAATCCCATTATTGAATTTATTTTGAATTGTTTTTACATTTTTGATTAAAACAGATTGTAATTGATTGTTTGCCTCTGGAAATATGGAGCGAAAGCCATCCATTGTCAAGAAAAGATCATTTATAGTCACTCATGCCTAGAAAAGCCTTATTACTCGGTTTAAATGCCTTTATAATCCCATTATCAAATTTATTTTGAATTTTTTTTACATTTTTTGATTAAAACAGATTGTAATTGATTTTTTGCCTCGGGAAACTTGGAGCTAAAGCCATCCATTGTCAAGAAAAGATCATTTATAGTCACTCATCCCTAGAAAAGCCTTATTACTCGATTTAAATGCCTTTATAATCCCATTATTGAATTTATTTTGAATTGTTTTTACATTTTTTGATTAAAACAAATTGTAATTGATTGTTTGCCTCAGGAAACATAAAGCGAAAGCCATCCATTGTCAAGAAAAGATCATTTATAGTCACTCATGCCTAGAAAACCCTTATTACTCGGTTTAAATGCCTTTATAATCCCATTATTGAATTTATTTTGAATTGTTTTTACATTTGTTGATTAAAACAGATTGTAATTGATTGTTTGCCTCGGGAAACATGGAGCGAAAGCCATCCATTGTCAAGAAAAGAACATTTATAGTCACTCATGCCTAGAAAAGCCTTATTACTCGGTTTAAATGCCTTTATAATCCCATTATTGAATTTATTTTGAATTGTTTTTAGATTTTTTGATTAAAACAAATTGTAATTGATTGTTTGCCTCAAGAAACATGGAGCAAAACCCATCCATTGTCAAGAAAAGATCATTTATAGTAACTCATGCCTAGAAAAGCCTTATTACTTAGTTTAAATGCCTTTATAATCCCATTATTGAATTTATTTTGAATTGTTTTTACATTTTTTGATTAAAACAGATTGTAATTGATTGTTTGCCTCGGGAAACATGGAGCGAAAGCCATCCATTGTCAAGAAAAGATCATTTATAGTCACTCATGCCTAGAAAAGCCTTATTACTCGGTTTAAATGCCTTTATAATCCCATTCTTGAATTTATTTTGAATTGTTTTAAAATTTTTTGATTAAAACTTATTGTAATTGATTGTTTCCCTCGGGAAACATGGAGCAAAACCCATCCATTGTCAAGAATAGATCATTTATAGTCACTTATGCCTAAAAAAGCCTTCTTACTCGGTTTAAATGCCTTTATAATCCCATTATTGAATTTATTTTGAATTGTTTTTAGATTTTTTGATTAAAACAAATTGTAATTGATTGTTTGCCTCAAGAAACATGGAGCAAAACCCATCCATTGTCAAGAAAAGATCATTTATAGTAACTCATGCCTAGAAAAGCCTTATTACTTAGTTTAAATGCCTTTATAATCCCATTATTGAATTTATTTTGAATTGTTTTTACATTTTTTGATTAAAACAGATTGTAATTGATTGTTTGCCTCGGGAAACATGGAGCGAAAGCCATCCATTGTCAAGAAAAGATCATTAATAGTCACTCATGCCTAGAAAAGCCTTATTACTCGGTTTAAATGCCTTTATAATCCCATTCTTGAATTTATTTTGAATTGTTTTAAAATTTTTTGATTAAAACTTATTGTAATTGATTGTTTCCCTCGGGAAACATGGAGCAAAACCCATCCATTGTCAAGAATAGATCATTTATAGTCACTTATGCCTAAAAAAGCCTTCTTACTCGGTTTAAATGCCTTTATAATCCCATTATTGAATTTATTTTGAATTGTTTTTACATTTTTTGATTAAAACATATTGTAATTGATTGTTTGCCTCGGGAAACATGGAGCAAAACCCATCCATTGTCAAGAATAGATCATTTATAGTCACTTATGCCTAGAAAAGCCTTATTACTCGGTTTAAATGCTTTTATAATCCCATTATTGAATTTATTTTGAATTGTTTTTACATTTTTTGATTAAAACAGATTGTAATTGATTGTTTGCCTCAGGAAACATGCAGCGAAAGCCATCCATTGTCAAGAAAAGATCATTTATAGTCACTCATGCCTAGAAAAGCCTCATTACTCGGTTTAAATGCCTTTATAATCCCATTATTGAATTTATTTTGAATTGTTTTCACATTTTTTGATTAAAACATAATGTAATTGATTGTTTGCCTCGGGAAACATGGAGCAAAACCCATCCATTGTCAAGAATAGATCATTTATAGTCACTTATGCCTAGAAAAGCCTTATTACTCGGTTTAAATGCTTTTATAATCCCATTATTGAATTTATTTTGAATTGTTTTTACATTTTTTGATTAAAACAGATTGTAATTGATTGTTTGCCTCAGGAAACATGCAACGAAAGCCATCCATTGTCAAGAAAAGATCATTTATAGTCACTCATGCCTAGAAAAGCCTTATTACTTAGTTTAAATGCCTTTATAATCCCATTATTGAATTTATTTTCAATTGTTTTTACATTTTTAATTAAAACAGATTGTAATTGATTGTTTGCCTCGGGAAACATGGAGCGAAAGCCATCCATTGTCAAGAAAAGAACATTTATAGTCACTCATGCCTAGAAAAGCCTTATTACTCGGTTTAAATGCCTTTATAATCCCATTATTGAATTTATTTTGAATTGTATTTACATTTTTTGATTAAAACAAATTGTAATTGATTGTTTGCCTCAAGAAACATGGAGCAAAACCCATCCATTGTCAAGAAAAGATTATTTATAGTCACTCATGCCTAGAAAAGCCTTATTACTTAGTTTAAATGCCTTTATAATCCCATTATTGAATTTATTTTGAATTGTTTTTACATTTTTGATTAAAACAGATTGTAATTGATTGTTTGCCTCTGGAAATATGGAGCGAAAGCCATCCATTGTCAAGAAAAGATCATTTATAGTCACTCATGCCTAGAAAAGCCTTATTACTCGGTTTAAATGCCTTTATAATCCCATTATCAAATTTATTTTGAATTTTTTTTACATTTTTTGATTAAAACAGATTGTAATTGATTTTTTGCCTCGGGAAACTTGGAGCTAAAGCCATCCATTGTCAAGAAAAGATCATTTATAGTCACTCATCCCTAGAAAAGCCTTATTACTCGATTTAAATGCCTTTATAATCCCATTATTGAATTTATTTTGAATTGTTTTTACATTTTTTGATTAAAACAAATTGTAATTGATTGTTTGCCTCAGGAAACATAAAGCGAAAGCCATCCATTGTCAAGAAAAGATCATTTATAGTCACTCATGCCTAGAAAACCCTTATTACTCGGTTTAAATGCCTTTATAATCCCATTATTGAATTTATTTTGAATTGTTTTTACATTTGTTGATTAAAACAGATTGTAATTGATTGTTTGCCTCGGGAAACATGGAGCGAAAGCCATCCATTGTCAAGAAAAGAACATTTATAGTCACTCATGCCTAGAAAAGCCTTATTACTCGGTTTAAATGCCTTTATAATCCCATTATTGAATTTATTTTGAATTGTTTTTAGATTTTTTGATTAAAACAAATTGTAATTGATTGTTTGCCTCAAGAAACATGGAGCAAAACCCATCCATTGTCAAGAAAAGATCATTTATAGTAACTCATGCCTAGAAAAGCCTTATTACTTAGTTTAAATGCCTTTATAATCCCATTATTGAATTTATTTTGAATTGTTTTTACATTTTTTGATTAAAACAGATTGTAATTGATTGTTTGCCTCGGGAAACATGGAGCGAAAGCCATCCATTGTCAAGAAAAGATCATTAATAGTCACTCATGCCTAGAAAAGCCTTATTACTCGGTTTAAATGCCTTTATAATCCCATTCTTGAATTTATTTTGAATTGTTTTAAAATTTTTTGATTAAAACTTATTGTAATTGATTGTTTCCCTCGGGAAACATGGAGCAAAACCCATCCATTGTCAAGAATAGATCATTTATAGTCACTTATGCCTAAAAAAGCCTTCTTACTCGGTTTAAATGCCTTTATAATCCCATTATTGAATTTATTTTGAATTGTTTTTACATTTTTTGATTAAAACAGATTGTAATTGATTGTTTGCCTCGGGAAACATGGAGCGAAAGCCATCCATTGTCAAGAAAAGATCATTAATAGTCACTCATGCCTAGAAAAGCCTTATTACTCGGTTTAAATGCCTTTATAATCCCATTCTTGAATTTATTTTGAATTGTTTTAAAATTTTTTGATTAAAACTTATTGTAATTGATTGTTTCCCTCGGGAAACATGGAGCAAAACCCATCCATTGTCAAGAATAGATCATTTATAGTCACTTATGCCTAAAAAAGCCTTCTTACTCGGTTTAAATGCCTTTATAATCCCATTATTGAATTTATTTTGAATTGTTTTTACATTTTTTGATTAAAACATATTGTAATTGATTGTTTGCCTCGGGAAACATGGAGCAAAACCCATCCATTGTCAAGAATAGATCATTTATAGTCACTTATGCCTAGAAAAGCCTTATTACTCGGTTTAAATGCTTTTATAATCCCATTATTGAATTTATTTTGAATTGTTTTTACATTTTTTGATTAAAACAGATTGTAATTGATTGTTTGCCTCAGGAAACATGCAGCGAAAGCCATCCATTGTCAAGAAAAGATCATTTATAGTCACTCATGCCTAGAAAAGCCTTATTACTCGGTTTAAATGCCTTTATAATCCCATTATTGAATTTATTTTGAATTGTTTTCACATTTTTTGATTAAAACATAATGTAATTGATTGTTTGCCTCGGGAAACATGGAGCAAAACCCATCCATTGTCAAGAATAGATCATTTATAGTCACTTATGCCTAGAAAAGCCTTATTACTCGGTTTAAATGCTTTTATAATCCCATTATTGAATTTATTTTGAATTGTTTTTACATTTTTTGATTAAAACAGATTGTAATTGATTGTTTGCCTCAGGAAACATGCAACGAAAGCCATCCATTGTCAAGAAAAGATCATTTATAGTCACTCATGCCTAGAAAAGCCTTATTACTTAGTTTAAATGCCTTTATAATCCCATTATTGAATTTATTTTCAATTGTTTTTACATTTTTAATTAAAACAGATTGTAATTGATTGTTTGCCTCGGGAAACATGGAGCGAAAGCCATCCATTGTCAAGAAAAGAACATTTATAGTCACTCATGCCTAGAAAAGCCTTATTACTCGGTTTAAATGCCTTTATAATCCCATTATTGAATTTATTTTGAATTGTTTTTACATTTTTTGATTAAAACAAATTGTAATTGATTGTTTGCCTCAAGAAACATGGAGCAAAACCCATCCATTGTCAAGAAAAGATTATTTATAGTCACTCATGCCTAGAAAAGCCTTATTACTTAGTTTAAATGCCTTTATAATCCCATCATTGAATTTATTTTGAATTGTTTTTACATTTTTTGATTCAAACATATTGTAATCGATTGTTTGCCTCGGGAAATATGGAGCGAAAGCCATCCATTGTCAAGAAAAGATCATTTATAGTCCCTCATGCCTAGAAAAGCCTAATTACTCGGTTTAAATGCCTTTATAATCCCATTATTGAATTTATTTTGAATTGTTTTTACATTTTTTGATTAAAACAGATTGTAATTGATTGTTTGCCTCGGGAAACACGGAGCGAAAGCCATCCATTGTCAAGAAAAGATCATTTATAGTCACTCATGCCTAGAAAAGCCTTATTACTCGGTTTAAATGCCTTTATAATCCTATTATTGAATTTGTTTTGAATTGTTTTAAAATTTTTTGATTAAAACATATTGTAATTGATTGTTTGCCTCGGGAAACATGGAGCAAAACCCATCCATTGTCAAGAATAGATCATTTATAGTCACTTATGCCTAGAAAAGCCTTATTACTCGGTTTAAATGCTTTTAGAATCCCATTATTGAATTTATTTTGAATTGTTTTTACATTTTTTGATTAAAACAGGTTGTAATTGATTGTTTGCCTCGGGAAACATGGAGCGAAAGCCATCCATTGTCAAGAAAAGATCATTTATAGTCACTCATGCCTAGAAAAGCCTTATTACTTAGTTTAAATTCCTTTATAATCCCATTATTGAATTTATTTTGAATTGTTTTAAAATTTTTTGATTAAAACAGATTGTAATTGATTGTTTGCCTCGGGAAATATGGAGCGAAAGCCATCCATTGTCAAGAAAAGATCATTTATAGTCACTCATGCCTAGAAAAGCCTTATTACTCGGTTTAAATGCCTTTATAATCCCATTATTGAATTTATTTTGAATTGTTTTTACATTTTTTTATTAAAACATATTGTAATTGATTGTTTGCCTCGGGAAACATGGAGCAAAACCCATCCATTGTCAAGAATAGATCATTTATAGTCACTCATGCCTAGAAAAGCCTTATTACTCGGTTTAAATGCCTTTATAATCCCATTATTGAATTTATTTTGAATTGTTTTTACATTTTTTTATTAAAACATATTGTAATTGATTGTTTGCCTCGGGAAACATGGAGCAAAACCCATCCATTGTCAAGAATAGATCATTTATAGTCACTTATGCCTAGAAAAGCCTTATTACTCGTTTTAAATGCTTTTATAATCCCATTATTGAATTTATTTTGAATTGTTTTTACATTTTTTGATTAAAACAAATTGTAATTGATTGTTTTCCTCAGGAAACATAAAGCGAAAGCCATCCATTGTCAAGAAAAGATCATTTATAGTCACTCATGCCTAGAAAACCCTTATTACTCGGTTTAAATGCCTTTATAATCCCATTATTGAATTTATTTTGAATTGTTTTTACATTTGTTGATTAAAACAGATTGTAATTGATTGTTTGCCTCGGGAAACATGGAGCGAAAGCCATCCATTGTCAAGAAAAGAACATTTATAGTCACTCATGCCTAGAAAAGCCTTATTACTCGGTTTAAATGCCTTTATAATCCCATTATTGAATTTATTTTGAATTGTTTTTAGATTTTTTGATTAAAACAAATTGTAATTGATTGTTTGCCTCAAGAAACATGGAGCAAAACCCATCCATTGTCAAGAAAAGATCATTTATAGTAACTCATGCCTAGAAAAGCCTTATTACTTAGTTTAAATGCCTTTATAATCCCATTATTGAATTTATTTTGAATTGTTTTTACATTTTTTGATTAAAACAGATTGTAATTGATTGTTTGCCTCGGGAAACATGGAGCGAAAGCCATCCATTGTCAAGAAAAGATCATTTATAGTCACTCATGCCTAGAAAAGCCTTATTACTCGGTTTAAATGCCTTTATAATCCCATTATTGAATTTATTTTGAATTGTTTTTACATTTTTTGATTAAAACAGATTGTAATTGATTGTTTGCCTCGGGAAACATGGAGCGAAAGCCATCCATTGTCAAGAAAAGATCATTTATAGTCACTCATGCCTAGAAAAGCCTTATTACTCGGTTTAAATGCCTTTATAATCCCATTATTGAATTTATTTTGAATTGTTTTTACATTTTTTGATTAAAACATAATGTAATTGATTGTTTGCCTCGGGAAACATGGAGCAAAACCCATCCATTGTCAAGAATAGATCATTTATAGTCACTTATGCCTAGAAAAGCCTTATTACTCGGTTTAAATGCCTTTATAATCCCATTATTGAATTTATTTTGAATTGTTTTTACATTTTTTGATTAAAACAGATTGTAATTGATTGTTTGCCTCAGGAAACATGCAGCGAAAGCCATCCATTGTCAAGAAAAGATCATTTATAGTCACTCATGCCTAGAAAAGCCTTATTACTTATTTTAAATGCCTTTATAATCCAATTATTGAATTTATTTTGAATTGTTTTTACATTTTTGATTAAAACAGATTGTAATTGATTGTTTGCCTCGGGAAACATGGAGCGAAAGCCATCCATTGTCAAGAAAAGATCATTTATAGTCACTCATGCCTAGAAAAGCCTTATTACTTAGTTTAAATGCCTTTATAATCCCATTATTGAATTTATTTTGAATTGTTTTTACATTTTTTGATTAAAACAGATTGTAATTGATTGTTTGGCTCGGGAAATATGGAGCGAAAGCCATCCATTGTCAAGAAAAGATCATTTATAGTCACTCATGCCTAGAAAAGCCTTATTACTCGATTTAAATGCCTTTATAATCCCATTATTGAATTTATTTTGAATTGTTTTTACATTTTTTGATTAAAACAGATTGTAATTGATTGTTTGCCTCGGGAAATATGGAGCGAAAGCCATCCATTGTCAAGAAAAGATCATTTATAGTCACTCATGCCTAGAAAAGCCTCATTACTCGATTTAAATGCCCTTATAATCCCATTATTGAATTTATTTTGAATTGTTTTTACATTTTTTGATTAAAACAGATTGTAATTGATTGTTTGCCTCGGGAAACATGGAGCGAAAGCTATCCATTGTCAAGAAAAGATCATTTATAGTCACTCATGCCTAGAAAAGCCTTATTACTCGGTTTAAATGCCTTTATAATCCCATTATTGAATTTATTTTGAATTGTTTTTACATTTTTTGATTAAAACAAATTGTAATTGATTGTTTGCCTCGGGAAACATGGAGCAAAACCCATCCATTGTCAAGAATAGATCATTTATAGTCACTTATGCCTAGAAAAGCCTTATTACTCGGTTTAAATGCTTTCATAATCCCATTATTGAATTTATTTTGAATTGTTTTTACATTTTTTGATTAAAACAGATTGTAATTGATTGTTTGCCTCAGGAAACATGCAGCGAAAGCCATCCATTGTCAAGAAAAGATCATTTATATTCACTCATGCCTAGAAAAGCCTTATTACTTAGTTTAAATGCCTTTATAATCCCATTATTGAATTTATTTTGGATTGTTTTTTCATTTTTTGATTAAAACAGATTGTAATTAATTGTTTGCCTCGGGAAACATGGAGCGAAAGCCATCCATTGTCAAGAAAAGATCAATTATAGTCACTCATGCCTAGAAAAGCCTTATTACTCGGTTCAAATTCCTTTATAATCCCATTATTGAATTTATTTTGAATTGTTTTTACATTTTTTGATTAAAACAGATTGTAATTGATTGTTTGCCTTGGGAAACATGGAGCGAAAGCCATCCATTGTCAAGAAAAGATCATTTATAGTCACTCATGCCTAGAAAAGCCTTATTACTCGGTTCAAATTCCTTTATAATTCCATTATTGAATTTATTTTGAATTTTGTTTACTTTTTTTGATTAAAACATATTGTAATTGATTGTTTGCCTCGGTAAACATGGAGCAAAACCCATCCATTGTCAAGAATAGATCATTTATATTCACTTATGCCTAAAAAAGCCTTAGTACTCGGCTTAAATGCTTTTATAATCCCATTATTGAATTTATTTTGAATTGTTTTTACACTTTTGATTAAAACAGATTGTAATTGATAGTTTGCCACGGGAAATATGGAGCGAAAGCCATCCATTGTCAAGAAAAGATCATTTATAGTCACTTATGCCTAGAAAAGCCTTATTACTTAGTTTAAATGCCTTTATAATCCCATTATTGAATTTATTTTGAATTGTTTTTACATTTTTTGATTAAAACATATTCTAATTGATTGTTTGCCTCGGGAAACGTGGAGTGAAAGCCATCCATTGTCAAGAAAAGATCATTTATAGTCACTCATGCCTAGAAAAGCCTTATTACTCGGTTTAAATGCCTTTATAATCCCATTATCAAATTTATTTTGAATTTTTTTTACATTTTTTGATTAAAACAGATTGTAATTGATTGTTTGGCTCGGGAAACTTGGAGCTAAAACCATCCATTGTCCAGAAAAGATCATTTATAGTCACTCATGCCTAGAAAAGCCTTATTAGTCGGTTTAAATGCTTTTATAATCCCATTATTGAATTTATTTTGAATTGTTTTTACATTTTCTGATTAAAACAGATTGTAATTGATTGTTTGCCTCGGGAAACATGGAGCGAAAGCCATCCATTGTCAAGAAAAGATCATTTATAGTCACTCATGCCTAGAAAAGCCTTATTACTCGGTTTAAATGCCTTTATAATCCCATTATTGAATTTATTTTGAATTTTTTTTACATTTTTTGATTAAAACAGATTGTAATTGTTTGTTTGCCTTGGGAAACATGGAGCAAAACCCATCCATTGTCAAGAATAGATCATTTATAGTCACTTATGCTTAAAAAAGCCTTATTACTCGGTTTAAATGCCTTTATAATCCCATTACTGAATTTATTTTGAATTTTTTTTACATTTTTTGATTAAATCATACTGTAATTGATTGTTTGCCTCGGGAAATATGGAGCGAAAGCCATCCATTGTCAAGAAAAGATCATTTACAGTCACTTATGCCTAGAAAAGCCTTATTACTCGGTTTAAATGCCTTTATAATCCCATTATTGAATTTATTTTGAATTGTTTTTACATTTTTTGATTAAAACAGATTGTAATTGATTGTTTGCCTCGGGAAACATGGAGCGAAAGCCATCCATTGTCAAGAAAAGATCATTTATAGTCACTCATGCCTAGAAAAGCCTTATTACTCGGTTTAAATGCCTTTATAATCCCATTATTGAATTTATTTTCAATTGTTTTTACATTTTTTGATTAAAACAAATTGTAATTGATTGTTTGCCTCGGGAAACATGGAGCGAAAGCCATCCATTGTCAAGAAAAGATCATTTATAGTCACTCATGCCTAGAAAAGCCTTATTACTCGGTTTAAATGCCTTTATAATCCTATTATTGAATTTATTTTGAATTGTTTTAAAATTTTTTGATTAAAACATATTGTAATTGATTGTTTGCCTCGGGAAACATGGAGCAAAACCCATCCATTGTCAAGAATAGATCATTTATAGTCACTTATGCCTAGAAAAGCCTTATTACTCGGTTTAAATGCTTTTAGAATCCCATTATTGAATTTATTTTGAATTGTTTTTACATTTTTTGATTAAAACAGGTTGTAATTGATTGTTTGCCTCGGGAAACATGGAGCGAAAGCCATCCATTGTCAAGAAAAGATCATTTATAGTCACTCATGCCTAGAAAAGCCTTATTACTTAGTTTAAATTCCTTTATAATCCCATTATTGAATTTATTTTGAATTGTTTTAAAATTTTTTGATTAAAACAGATTGTAATTGATTGTTTGCCTCGGGAAATATGGAGCGAAATCCATCCATTGTCAAGAAAAGATCATTTATAGTCACTCATGCCTAGAAAAGCCTTATTACTCGGTTTAAATGCCTTTATAATCCCATTATTGAATTTATTTTGAATTGTTTTTACATTTTTTTATTAAAACATATTGTAATTGATTGTTTGCCTCGGGAAACATGGAGCAAAACCCATCCATTGTCAAGAATAGATCATTTATAGTCACTCATGCCTAGAAAAGCCTTATTACTCGGTTTAAATGCCTTTATAATCCCATTATTGAATTTATTTTGAATTATTTTTACATTTTTTTATTAAAACATATTGTAATTGATTGTTTGCCTCGGGAAACATGGAGCAAAACCCATCCATTGTCAAGAATAGATCATTTATAGTCACTTATGCCTACAAAAGCCTTATTACTCGTTTTAAATGCTTTTATAATCCCATTATTGAATTTATTTTGAATTGTTTTTACATTTTTTGATTAAAACAAATTGTAATTGATTGTTTGCCTCAGGAAACATACAGCGAAAGCCATCCAATGTCAAGAAAAGATCATTTATAGTCACTCATGCCTAGAAAAGCCTTATTACTCGGTTTAAATGCATTTATAATCCCATTATTGAATTTATTTTGAATTGTTTTTACATTTTTTGATTAAAACAGATTGTAATTGATTGTTTGCCTCGGGAAACATGGAGCGAAAGCCATCCATTGTCAAGAAAAGAACATTTATAGTCACTCATGCCTAGAAAAGCCTTATTACTCGGTTTAAATGCCTTTATAATCCCATTATTGAATTTATTTTGAATTGTTTTTACATTTTTTGGTTAAAACATATTGTAATTGACTGTTTGCCTCGGGAAATATGGAGCGAAAGCCATCCATTGTCAAGAAAAGATCATTTACAGTCACTTATGCCTAGAAAAGCCTTATTACTCGGTTTAAATGCCTTTATAATCCCATTACTGAATTTATTTTGAATTTTTTTTACATTTTTTGATTAAAACATACTGTAATTGATTGTTTGCCTCGGGAAATATGGAGCGAAAGCCATCCATTGTCAAGAAAAGATCATTTACAGTCACTTATGCCTAGAAAAGCCTTATTACTCGGTTTAAATGCCTTTATAATCCCATTATTGAATTTATTTTGATCTGTTTTTACATTTTTTGATTAAAACAGATTGTAATTGATTGTTTGCCTCGGGAAACATGGAGCGAAAGCCATCCATTGTCAAGAAAAGATCAGTTATAGTCACTCATGCCTAGAAAAGCCTTATTACTCGGTTTAAATGCCTTTATAATCCCATTATTGAATTTATTTTCAATTGTTTTTACATTTTTTGATTAAAACAAATTGTAATTGATTGTTTGCCTCGGGAAACATGGAGCAAAACCCATCCATTGTCAAGAAAAGATCATTTATAGTCACTCATGCCTAGAAAAGCCTTATTACTTAGTTTAAATGCCTTTATAATCCCATTATTGAATTTATTTTGAATTGTTTTTACATTTTTTGATTAAAACAGATTGTAATTGATTGTTTGCCTCGGGAAACATGGAGCGAAAGCCATCCATTGTCAAGAAAAGAACATTTATAGTCACTCATGCCTAGAAAAGCCTTATTACTCGGTTTAAATGCCTTTATAATCCCATTATTGAATTTATTTTGAATTGTTTTTACATTTTTTGGTTAAAACATATTGTAATTGACTGTTTGCCTCGGGAAATATGGAGCGAAAGCCATCCATTGTCAAGAAAAGATCATTTACAGTCACTTATGCCTAGAAAAGCCTTATTACTCGGTTTAAATGCCTTTATAATCCCATTACTGAATTTATTTTGAATTTTTTTTACATTTTTTGATTAAAACATACTGTAATTGATTGTTTGCCTCGGGAAATATGGAGCGAAAGCCATCCATTGTCAAGAAAAGATCATTTACAGTCACTTATGCCTAGAAAAGCCTTATTACTCGGTTTAAATGCCTTTATAATCCCATTATTGAATTTATTTTGAATTGTTTTTACATTTTTTGATTAAAACAGATTGTAATTGATTGTTTGCCTCGGGAAACATGGAGCGAAAGCCATCCATTGTCAAGAAAAGATCATTTATAGTCACTCATGCCTAGAAAAGCCTTATTACTCGGTTTAAATGCCTTTATAATCCCATTATTGAATTTATTTTCAATTGTTTTTACATTTTTTGATTAAAACAGATTGTAATTGATTGTTTGCCTCGGGAAATATGGAGCGAAAGCCATCCATTGTCAAGAAAAGATCATTTATAGTCACTCATGCCTAGAAAAGCCTTATTACTCGGTTCAAATTCCTTTATAATCCCATTATTGAATTTATTTTGAATTTTGTTTACTTTTTTTGATTAAAACATATTGTAATTGATTGTTTGCCTCGGTAAACATGGAGCAAAACCCATCCATTGTCAAGAATAGATCATTTATATTCACTTATGCCTAAAAAAGCCTTAGTACTCGGCTTAAATGCTTTTATAATCCCATTATTGAATTTATTTTGAATTGTTTTTACACTTTTGATTAAAACAGATTGTAATTGATAGTTTGCCACGGGAAATATGGAGCGAAAGCCATCCATTGTCAAGAAAAGATCATTTATAGTCACTTATGCCTAGAAAAGCCTTATTACTCGGTTTAAATGCCTTTATAATCCCATTATTGAATTTATTTTGAATTGTTTTTACATTTTTTGATTAAAACATATTCTAATTGATTGTTTGCCTCGGGAAACGTGGAGTGAAAGCCATCCATTGTCAAGAAAAGATCATTTATAGTCACTCATGCCTAGAAAAGCCTTATTACTCGGTTTAAATGCCTTTATAATCCCATTATCAAATTTATTTTGAATTTTTTTTACATTTTTTGATTAAAACAGATTGTAATTGATTGTTTGGCTTGGGAAACTTGGAGCTAAAACCATCCATTGTCAAGAAAAGATCATTTATAGTCACTCATGCCTAGAAAAGCCTTATTAGTCGGTTTAAATGCTTTTATAATCCCATTATTGAATTTATTTTGAATTGTTTTTACATTTTCTGATTAAAACAGATTGTAATTGATTGTTTGCCTCGGGAAACATGGAGCGAAAGCCATCCATTGTCAAGAAAAGATCATTTATAGTCACTCATGCCTAGAAAAGCCTTATTACTCGGTTTAAATGCCTTTATAATCCCATTATTGAATTTATTTTGAATTTTTTTTACATTTTTTGATTAAAACAGATTGTAATTGTTTGTTTGCCTCGGGAAACATGGAGCAAAACCCATCCATTGTCAAGAATAGATAATTTATAGTCACTTATGCCTAAAAAAGCCTTATTACTCGGTTTAAATGCCTTTATAATCCCATTACAGAATTTATTGTGAATTTTTTTTACATTTTTTGATTAAAACATACTGTAATTGATTGTTTGCCTCGGGAAATATGGAGGGAAAGCCATCCATTGTCAAGAAAAGATCATTTATAGTCACTTATGCCTAGAAAAGCCTTATTACTCGGTTTAAATGCCTTTATAATCCCATTATTGAATTTATTTTGAATTATTTTTACATTTTTTGATTAAAACAGATTGTAATTGATTGTTTGCCTCGGGAAACATGGAGCGAAAGCCATCCATTGTCAAGAAAAGATCATTTATAGTCACTCATGCCTAGAAAAGCCTTATTACTCGGTTTAAATGCCTTTATAATCCCATTATTGAATTTATTTTGAATTGTTTTTACATTTTTTGATTCAAACATATTGTAATTGATTGTTTGCCTCGGGAAATATGGAGCGAAAGCCATCCATTGTCAAGAAAAGATCATTTATAGTCCCTCATGCCTAGAAAAGCCTAATTACTCGGTTTAAATGCCTTTATAATCCCATTATTGAATTTATTTTGAATTGTTTTTACATTTTTTGATTAAAACAGATTGTAATTGATTGTTTGCCTCGGGAAACACGGAGCGAAAGCTATCCATTGTCAAGAAAAGATCATTTATAGTCCCTCATGCCTAGAAAAGCCTTATTACTTAGTTTAAATGCCTTTATAATCCCATTATTGAATTTATTTTGAATTGTTTTTACATTTTTTGATTCAAACATATTGTAATTGATTGTTTGCCTCGGGAAATATGGAGCGAAAGCCATCCATTGTCAAGAAAAGATCATTTATAGTCCCTCATGCCTAGAAAAGCCTAATTACTCGGTTTAAATGCCTTTATAATCCCATTATTGAATTTATTTTGAATTGTTTTTACATTTTTTGAT
Source organism: Theobroma cacao (assembly GCF_053813885.1). Taxonomy (NCBI): domain Eukaryota; kingdom Viridiplantae; phylum Streptophyta; class Magnoliopsida; order Malvales; family Malvaceae; genus Theobroma; species Theobroma cacao. The sequence goes on along the minus strand of NC_142645.1, from coordinate 24,207,047 downwards.
TAAAACAGATTGTAATTGATTGTTTGCCTCGGGAAACACGGAGCGAAAGCTATCCATTGTCAAGAAAAGATCATTTATAGTCACTCATGCCTAGAAAAGCCTTATTACTCGGTTTAAATGCCTTTATAATCCTATTATTGAATTTATTTTGAATTGTTTTAAAATTTTTTGATTAAAACATATTGTAATTGATTGTTTGCCTCGGGAAACATGGAGCAAAACCAATCCATTGTCAAGAATAGATCATTTATAGTCACTTATGCCTAGAAAAGCCTTATTACTCGGTTTAAATGCTTTTAGAATCCCATTATTGAATTTATTTTGAATTGTTTTTACATTTTTTGATTAAAACAGGTTGTAATTGATTGTTTGCCTCGGGAAACATGGAGCGAAAGCCATCCATTGTCAAGAAAAGATCATTTATAGTCACTCATGCCTAGAAAAGCCTTATTACTTAGTTTAAATTCCTTTATAATCCCATTATTGAATTTATTTTGAATTGTTTTAAAATTTTTTGATTAAAACAGATTGTAATTGATTGTTTGCCTCGGGAAATATGGAGCGAAAGCCATCCATTGTCAAGAAAAGATCATTTATAGTCACTCATGCCTAGAAAAGCCTTATTACTCGGTTTAAATGCCTTTATAATCCCATTATTGAATTTATTTTGAATTGTTTTTACATTTTTTTATTAAAACATATTGTAATTGATTGTTTGCCTCGGGAAACATGGAGCAAAACCCATCCATTGTCAAGAATAGATCATTTATAGTCACTCATGCCTAGAAAAGCCTTATTACTCGGTTTAAATGCCTTTATAATCCCATTATTGAATTTATTTTGAATTGTTTTTACATTTTTTTATTAAAACATATTGTAATTGATTGTTTGCCTCGAGAAACATGGAGCAAAACCCATCCATTGTCAAGAATAGATCATTTATAGTCACTTATGCCTAGAAAAGCCTTATTACTCGTTTTAAATGCTTTTATAATCCCATTATTGAATTTATTTTGAATTGTTTTTACATTTTTTGATTAAAACAAATTGTAATTGATTGTTTGCCTCAGGAAACATACAGCGAAAGCCATCCATTGTCAAGAAAAGATCATTTATAGTCACTCATGCCTAGAAAAGCCTTATTACTCGGTTTAAATGCCTTTATAATCCCATTATTGAATTTATTTTGAATTGTTTTTACATTTTTTGATTAAAACAGATTGTAATTGATTGTTTGCCTCGGGAAACATGGAGCGAAAGCCATCCATTGTCAAGAAAAGAACATTTATAGTCACTCATGCCTAGAAAAGCCTTATTACTCGGTTTAAATGCCTTTATAATCCCATTATTGAATTTATTTTGAATTGTTTTTACATTTTTTGGTTAAAACATATTGTAATTGACTGTTTGCCTCGGGAAATATGGAGCGAAAGCCATCCATTGTCAAGAAAAGATCATTTATAGTCACTCATGCCTAGAAAAGCCTTATTACTCGGTTTAAATGCCTTTATAATCCCATTATTGAATTTATTTTGAATTGTTTTTACATTTTTTGATTAAAATAGATTGTAATTGATTGTTTGCCTCGGGAAATATGGAGCGAAAGCCATCCATTGTCAAGAAAAGATCATTTATAGTCACTCATGCCTAGAAAAGCCTTATTACTTAGTTTAAATGCCTTTATAATCCCATTATTGAATTTATTTTGAATTGTTTTTACATTTTTTGATTAAAACAGATTGTAATTGATTGTTTGCCTCGGGAAACATGGAGCGAAAGCCATCCATTGTCAAGAAAAGATCATTTATAGTCACTCATGCCTAGAAAAGCCTTATTACTTAGTTTAAATTCCTTTATAATCCCATTATTGAATTTATTTTGAATTGTTTTTACATTTTTTGATTAAAACAGATTGTAATTGATTGTTTGCCTCGGGAAATATGGAGCGAAAGCCATCCATTGTCAAGAAAAGATCATTTATAGTCACTCATGCCTAGAAAAGCCTTATTACTCGATTTAAATGCCTTTATAATCCCATTATTGAATTTATTTTGAATTGTTTTTACATTTTTTGATTAAAACAGATTGTAATTGATTGTTTGCCTTGGGAAATATGGAGCGAAAGCCATCCATTGTCAAGAAAAGATCATTTATAGTCACTCATGCCTAGAAAAGCCTTATTACTCGATTTAAATGCCTTTATAATCCCATTATTGAATTTATTTTGAATTGTTTTTACATTTTTTGATTAAAACAGATTGTAATTGATTGTTTGCCTCGGGAAATATGGAGCGAAAGCCATCCATTGTCAAGAAAAGATCATTTATAGTCACTCATGCCTAGAAAAGCCTTATTACTTAGTTTAAATGCCTTTATAATCCCATTATTGAATTTATTTTGAATTGTTTTTACATTTTTTGATTAAAACAGATTGTAATTGATTGTTTGCCTCGGGAAACATGGAGCGAAAGCCATCCATTGTCAAGAAAAGATCATTTATAGTCACTCATGCCTAGAAAAGCCTTATTACTTAGTTTAAATTCCTTTATAATCCCATTATTGAATTTATTTTGAATTGTTTTTACATTTTTTGATTAAAACAGATTGTAATTGATTGTTTGCCTCGGGAAATATGGAGCGAAAGCCATCCATTGTCAAGAAAAGATCATTTATAGTCACTCATGCCTAGAAAAGCCTTATTACTCGATTTAAATGCCTTTATAATCCCATTATTGAATTTATTTTGAATTGTTTTTACATTTTTTGATTAAAACAGATTGTAATTGATTGTTTGACTCGGGAAATATGGAGCGAAAGCCATCCATTGTCAAGAAAAGATCATTTATAGTCACTCATGCCTAGAAAAGCCTTATTACTCGATTTAAATGCCTTTATAATCCCATTATTGAATTTATTTTGAATTGTTTTTACATTTTTTGATTAAAACAGATTGTAATTGATTGTTTGCCTCGGGAAACATGGAGCGAAAGCCATCCATTGTCAAGAAAAGATCATTTATAGTCACTCATGCCTAGAAAAGCCTTATTACTCGGTTTAAATGCCTTTATAATCCCATTATTGAATTTATTTTGAATTGTTTTTACATTTTTTGATTAAAACAAATTGTAATTGATTGTTTGCCTCGGGAAACATGGAGCAAAACCCATCCATTGTCAAGAATAGATCATTTATAGTCACTTATGCCTAGAAAAGCCTTATTACTCGGTTTAAATGCTTTCATAATCCCATTATTGAATTTATTTTGAATTGTTTTTACATTTTTTGATTAAAACAGATTGTAATTGATTGTTTTCCTCAGGAAACATGCAGCGAAAGCCATCCATTGTCAAGAAAAGATCATTTATATTCACTCATGCCTAGAAAAGCCTTATTACTTAGTTTAAATGCCTTTATAATCCCATTATTGAATTTATTTTGGATTGTTTTTTCATTTTTTGATTAAAACAGACTGTAATTAATTGTTTGCCTCGGGAAACATGGAGCGAAAGCCATTCATTGTCAAGAAAAGATCATTTATAGTCACTCATGCCTAGAAAAGCCTTATTACTCGGTTTAAATGCCTTTATAATCCCATTATTGAATTTATTTTGAATTGTTTTTACATTTTTTGATTAAAACAGATTGTAATTGATTGTTTGCCTCGGGAAACATGGAGCGAAAGCCATCCATTGTCAAGAAAAGATCATTTATAGTCACTCATGCCTAGAAAAGCCTTATTACTCGGTTCAAATTCCTTTATAATCCCATTATTGAATTTATTTTGAATTGTTTTTAGATTTTTTGATTAAATTAGATTGTAATTGATTATTTGCCTCGGGAAACATGGAGCGAAAGCCATCCATTGTCAAGAAAAGATCATTTATAGTCACTCATGCCTAGAAAAGCCTTATTACTCGGTTCAAATTCCTTTATAATCCCATTATTGAATTTATTTTGAATTTTGTTTACTTTTTTTGATTAAAACATATTGTAATTGATTGTTTGCCTCGGTAAACATGGAGCAAAACCCATCCATTGTCAAGAATAGATCATTTATATTCACTTATGCCTAAAAAAGCCTTAGTACTCGGCTTAAATGCTTTTATAATCCCATTATTGAATTTATTTTGAATTGTTTTTACACTTTTGATTAAAACAGATTGTAATTGATTGTTTGCCTCGGGAAATATGGAGCGAAAGCCATCCATTGTCAAGAAAAGATCATTTATAGTCACTTATGCCTAGAAAAGCCTTATTACTTAGTTTAAATGCCTTTATAATCCCATTATTGAATTTATTTTGAATTGTTTTTACATTTTTTGATTAAAACAGATTCTAATTGATTGTTTGCCTCGGGAAACGTGGAGTGAAAGCCATCCATTGTCAAGAAAAGATCATTTATAGTCACTCATGCCTAGAAAAGCCTTATTACTCGGTTTAAATGCCTTTATAATCCTATTATCAAATTTATTTTGAATTTTTTTTACATTTTTTGATTAAAACAGATTCTAATTGATTGTTTGCCTCGGGAAACATGGAGCGAAAGCCATCCATTGTCAAGAAAAGATCATTTATAGTCACTCATGCCTAGAAAAGCCTTATTACTCGGTTTAAATGCCTTTATAATCCCATTATTGAATTTATTTTGAATTGTTTTTACATTTTTTGATTAAAACAAATTGTAATTGATTGTTTGCCTCGGGAAACATGGAGCAAAACCCATCCATTGTCAAGAATAGATCATTTATAGTCACTTATGCCTAGAAAAGCCTTATTACTCGGTTTAAATGCTTTCATAATCCCATTATTGAATTTATTTTGAATTGTTTTTACATTTTTTGATTAAAACAGATTGTAATTGATTGTTTTCCTCAGGAAACATGCAGCGAAAGCCATCCATTGTCAAGAAAAGATCATTTATATTCACTCATGCCTAGAAAAGCCTTATTACTTAGTTTAAATGCCTTTATAATCCCATTATTGAATTTATTTTGGATTGTTTTTTCATTTTTTGATTAAAACAGACTGTAATTAATTGTTTGCCTCGGGAAACATGGAGCGAAAGCCATCCATTGTCAAGAAAAGATCAATTATAGTCACTCATGCCTAGAAAAGCCTTATTACTCGGTTCAAATTCCTTTATAATCCCATTATTGAATTTATTTTGAATTGTTTTTAGATTTTTTGATTAAATTAGATTGTAATTGATTATTTGCCTCGGGAAACATGGAGCGAAAGCCATCCATTGTCAAGAAAAGATCATTTATAGTCACTCATGCCTAGAAAAGCCTTATTACTCGGTTCAAATTCCTTTATAATCCCATTATTGAATTTATTTTGAATTTTGTTTACTTTTTTTGATTAAAACATATTGTAATTGATTGTTTGCCTCGGTAAACATGGAGCAAAACCCATCCATTGTCAAGAATAGATCATTTATATTCACTTATGCCTAAAAAAGCCTTAGTACTCGGCTTAAATGCTTTTATAATCCCATTATTGAATTTATTTTGAATTGTTTTTACACTTTTGATTAAAACAGATTGTAATTGATTGTTTGCCTCGGGAAATATGGAGCGAAAGCCATCCATTGTCAAGAAAAGATCATTTATAGTCACTTATGCCTAGAAAAGCCTTATTACTTAGTTTAAATGCCTTTATAATCCCATTATTGAATTTATTTTGAATTGTTTTTACATTTTTTGATTAAAACAGATTGTAATTGGTTGTTTGCCTCGGGAAACATGGAGCGAAAGCCATCCATTGTCAAGAAAAGATCATTTATAGTCACTCATGCCTAGAAAAGCCTTATTACTCGGTTTAAATGCCTTTATAATCCCATTATTGAATTTATTTTGAATTTTTTTTACATTTTTTGATTAAAACAGATTGTAATTGTTTGTTTGCCTCGGGAAACATGGAGCAAAACCCATCCATTGTCAAGAATAGATAATTTATAGTCACTTATGCCTAAAAATGCCTTATTACTCGGTTTAAATGCCTTTATAATCCCATTACAGAATTTATTTTGAATTTTTTTTACATTTTTTGATTAAAACATACTGTAATTGATTGTTTGCCTCGGGAAATATGGAGCGAAAGCCATCCATTGTCAAGAAAAGATCATTTATATTCACTTATGCCTAGAAAAGCCTTATTACTCGGTTTAAATGCCTTTATAATCCCATTATTGAATTTATTTTGAATTGTTTTTACATTTTTTGATTAAAACAGATTGTAATTGATTGTTTGCCTCGGGAAACATGGAGCGAAAGCCATCCATTGTCAAGAAAAGATCATTTATAGTCACTCATGCCTAGAAAAGCCTTATTACTCGGTTTAAATGCCTTTATAATCCCATTATTGAATTTATTTTGAATTGTTTTTACATTTTTTCATTAAAACAAATTGTAATTGATTGTTTGCCTCGGGAAACATGGAGCAAAACCCATCCATTGTCAAGAAAAGATCATTTATAGTCACTCATGCCTAGAAAAGCCTTATTACTTAGTTTAAATGCCTTTATAATCCCATTATTGAATTTATTTTGAATTGTTTTTACATTTTTTGATTAAAACATATTGTAATTGATTGTTTGCCTCGGGAAATATGGAGCGAAAGCCATCCATTGTCAAGAAAAGATCATTTGTAGTCACTCATGCCTAGAAAAGCCTTATTACTCGGTTGAAATGCCTTTATAATCCCATTATTGAATTTATTTTGAATTGTTTTTACATTTTTTGATTAAAACAGATTGTAATTGGTTGTTTGCCTCGGGAAACATGGAGCGACAGCCATCCATGGTCAAGAAAATATCATTTATAGTCACTCATGCCTAGAAAAGCCTTATTACTCGGTTTAAATGCCTTTATAATCCCATTATTGAATTTATTTTGAATTGTTTTAAAATTTTTTGATTAAAACATATTGTAATTGATTGTTTGCCTTGGGAAACATGGAGCAAAACCCATCCATTGTCAAGAATAGATCATTTATAGTCACTTATGCCTAGAAAAGCCTTATTACTCGGTTTAAATGCTTTTAGAATCCCATTATTGAATTTATTTTGAATTGTTTTTACATTTTTTGATTAAAACAGATTGTAATTGATTGTTTGCCTCGGGAAACATGGAGCGAAAGCCATCCATTGTCAAGAAAAGATCATTTATAGTCACTCATGCCTAGAAAAGCCTTATTACTTAGTTTAAATTCCTTTATAATCCCATTATTGAATTTATTTTGAATTGTTTTTACATTTTTTGATTAAAACAGATTGTAATTGATTGTTTGCCTCGGGAAATATGGAGCGAAAGCCATCCATTGTCAAGAAAAGATCATTTATAGTCACTCATGCCTAGAAAAGCCTTATTACTCGATTTAAATGCCTTTATAATCCCATTATTGAATTTATTTTGAATTGTTTTTACATTTTTTGATTAAAACAGATTGTAATTGATTGTTTGCCTTGGGAAACATGGAGCGAAAGCCATCCATTGTCAAGAAAAGATCATTTATAGTCACTCATGCCTAGAAAAGCCTTATTACTCGGTTTAAATGCCTTTATAATCCCATTATCAAATTTATTTTGAATTTTTTTTTTACATTTTTTGATTAAAACAGATTGTAATTGATTATTTGCCTCGGGAAACTTGGAGCTAAAGCCATCCATTGTCAAGAAAAGATCATTTATAGTCACTCATCCCTAGAAAAGCCTTATTAGTCGGTTTAAATGCCTTTATAATCCCATTATTGAATTTATTTTGAATTGTTTTTACATTTTTTGATTAAAACAGATTGTAATTGATTGTTTGCCTTGGGAAACATGGAGCGAAAGCCATCCATTGTCAAGAAAAGATCATTTATAGTCACTCATGCCTAGAAAAGCCTTATTACTCGGTTTAAATGCCTTTATAATCCCATTATCAAATTTATTTTGAATTTTTTTTTTTACATTTTTTGATTAAAACATATTGTAATTGATTATTTGCCTCGGGAAACTTGGAGCAAAACCCATCCATTGTCAAGAATAGATCATTTATAGTCACTTATGCCTAGAAAAGCCTTATTACTCGGTTTAAATGCTTTTATAATCCCATTATTGAATTTATTTTGAATTGTTTTTACATTTTTTGATTAAAACAGATTGTAATTGATTGTTTGCCTCGGGAAACATGGAGCGAAAGCCATCCATTGTCAAGAAAAGATCATTTATAGTCACTCATGCCTAGAAAAGCCTTATTACTTAGTTTAAATTCCTTTATAATCCCATTATTGAATTTATTTTGAATTGTTTTTACATTTTTTGATTAAAACAGATTGTAATTGATTGTTTGCCTCGGGAAATATGGAGCGAAAGCCATCCATTGTCAAGAAAAGATCATTTATAGTCACTCATCCCTAGAAAAGCCTTATTAGTCGGTTTAAATGCCTTTATAATCCCATTATTGAATTTATTTTGAATTGTTTTTACATTTTTTGATTAAAACAGATTGTAATTGATTGTTTGCCTCGGGAAACATGGAGCGAAAGCCATCCATTGTCAAGAAAAGATCATTTATAGTCACTCATGCCTAGAAAAGCCTTATTACTCGGTTTAAATGCCTTTATAATCCCATTATTGAATTTATTTTGAATTGTTTTTACATTTTTTGATTAAAACATAATGTAATTGATTGTTTGCCTCGGGAAACATGGAGCAAAACCCATCCATTGTCAAGAATAGATCATTTATAGTCACTTATGCCTAGAAAAGCCTTATTACTCGGTTTAAATGCTTTTATAATCCCATTATTGAATTTATTTTGAATTGTTTTTACATTTTTTGATTAAAACAGATTGTAATTGATTGTTTGCCTCAGGAAACATGCAACAAAAGCCATCCATTGTCAAGAAAAGATCATTTATAGTCACTCATGCCTAGAAAAGCCTTATTACTGAGTTTAAATCCCTTTATAATCCAATTATTGAATTTATTTTGAATTGTTTTTACATTTTTGATTAAAACAGATTGTAATTGATTGTTTGCCTCTGGAAATATGGAGCGAAAGCCATCCATTGTCAAGAAAAGATCATTTATAGTCACTCATGCCTAGAAAAGCCTTATTACTCGGTTTAAATGCCTTTATGATCCCATTATTGAATTTATTTCGAATTGTTTTTACATTTTTTGATTAAAACAGATTGTAATTGATTGTTTGCCTCGGGAAACATGGAGCGAAAACAATCCATTGTCAAGAAAAGATCATTTATAGTCACTCATGCCTAGAAAAGCCTTATTACTCGGTTTAAATGCCTTTATAATCCCATTATTGAATTTATTTTGAATTGTTTTTACATTTTTTGATTAAAACAGATTGTAATTGATTGTTTGCCTCGGGAAACATGGACCGAAAGCCATCCATTGTCAAGAAAAGATCATTTATAGTCACTCATGCCTAGAAAAGCCTTATTACACGGTTTAAATGCCTTTATAATCCCATTATCAAATTTATTTTGAATTTTTTTTACATTTTTTGATTAAAACAGATTGTAATTGATTTTTTGCCTCGGGAAACTTGGAGCTAAAGCCATCCATTGTCATGAAAAGATCATTTATAGTCACTCATTACTAGAAAAGCCTTATTAGTCGGTTTAAATGCCTTTATAATCCCATTATTTAATTTATTTTGAATTGTTTTTACATTTTTTGATTAAAACAGATTGTAATTGATTGTTTGCCTCGGGAAACATGGAGCGAAAGCCATCCATTGTCAAGAAAAGATCATTTATAGTCACTCATGCCTAGAAAAGCCTTATTACTCGGTTTAAATGCCTTTATAATCCCATTATTGAATTTATTTTGAATTGTTTTTACATTTTTTTATTAAAACAGATTGTAATTGATTGTTTGCCTCGGGAAACATGGAGCGAAAGCCATCCATTGTCAAGAAAAGATCATTTATAGTCACTCATGCCTAGAAAAGCCTTATTACTTAGTTTAAATGCCTTTATAATCCCATTATTGAATTTATTTTCAATTGTTTTTACATTTTTAATTAAAACAGATTGTAATTGATTGTTTGCCTCGGGAAACATGGAGCGAAAGCCATCCATTGTCAAGAAAAGAACATTTATAGTCACTCATGCCTAGAAAAGCCTTATTACTCGGTTTAAATGCCTTTATAATCCCATTATTGAATTTATTTTGAATTGTTTTTACATTTTTTGATTAAAACAGATTGTAATTGATTGTTTGCCTCGGGAAACATGGAGCAAAACCCATCCATTGTCAAGAAAAGATCATTTATAGTCACTTATGCCTAGAAAAGCCTTATTACTCGGTTTAAATGCTTTTAGAATCCCATTATTGAATTTATTTTGAATTGTTTTTACATTTTTTGATTAAAACAGGTTGTAATTGATTGTTTGCCTCGGGAAACATGGAGCGAAAGCCATCCATTGTCAAGAAAAGATCATTTATAGTCACTCATGCCTAGAAAAGCCTTATTACTTAGTTTAAATTCCTTTATAATCCCATTATTGAATTTATTTTGAATTGTTTTAAAATTTTTTGATTAAAACAGATTGTAATTGATTGTTTGCCTCGGGAAATATGGAGCGAAAGCCATCCATTGTCAAGAAAAGATCATTTATAGTCACTCATGCCTAGAAAAGCCTTATTACTCGGTTTAAATGCCTTTATAATCCCATTATTGAATTTATTTTGAATTGTTTTTACATTTTTTTATTAAAACATATTGTAATTGATTGTTTGCCTCGGGAAACATGGAGCAAAACCCATCCATTGTCAAGAATAGATCATTTATAGTCACTCATGCCTAGAAAAGCCTTATTACTCGGTTTAAATGCCTTTATAATCCCATTATTGAATTTATTTTGAATTGTTTTTACATTTTTTTATTAAAACATATTGTAATTGATTGTTTGCCTCGAGAAACATGGAGCAAAACCCATCCATTGTCAAGAATAGATCATTTATAGTCACTTATGCCTAGAAAAGCCTTATTACTCGTTTTAAATGCTTTTATAATCCCATTATTGAATTTATTTTGAATTGTTTTTACATTTTTTGATTAAAACAAATTGTAATTGATTGTTTGCCTCAGGAAACATACAGCGAAAGCCATCCATTGTCAAGAAAAGATCATTTATAGTCACTCATGCCTAGAAAAGCCTTATTACTTGGTTTAAATGCCTTTATAATCCCATTGTTGAATTTATTTTGAATTGTTTTTACATTTTTTGATTAAAACAGATTGTAATTGATTGTTTGGCTCGGGAAATATGGAGCGAAAGCCATCCATTGTCAAGAGAAGATCATTTATAGTCACTCATGCCTAGAAAAGCCTTATTACTCGATTTAAATGCCTTTATAATCCCATTATTGAATTTATTTTGAATTGTTTTTACATTTTTTGATTAAAACAGATTGTAATTGATTGTTTGCCTCGGGAAACATGGAGCGAAAGCCATCCATTGTCAAGAAAAGATCATTTATAGTCACTCATGCCTACAAAAGCCTTATTACTCGGTTTAAATGCCTTTCTAATCCCATTATTGAATTTATTTTGAATATTTTTTTCATTTTTTGATTAAAACAGATTGTAATTGTTTGTTTGCCTCGGGAAACATGGAGCCAAACCCATCCATTGTCAAGAAAAGATCATTTATAGTCACTCATGCCTAGAAAAGCCTTATTACTTAGTTTAAATGCCTTTATAATCCCATTATTGAATTTATTTTGAATTGTTTTTACATTTTTTGATTAAAACAGATTGTAATTGATTGTTTGCCTCAGGAAACATGCAGCGAAAGCCATCCATTGTCAAGAAAAGATTATTTATAGTCACTCATGCCTAGAAAAGCCTTATTACTTAGTTTAAATGCCTTTATAATCCAATTATTGAATTTATTTTGAATTGTTTTTACATTTTCGATTAAAACAGATTGTAATTGATTGTTTGCCTCTGGAAATATGGAGCGAAAGCCATCCATTGTCAAGAAAAGATCATTTATAGTCACTCATGCCTAGAAAAGCCTTATTACTCGGTTTAAATGCCTTTATAATCCCATTATTGAATTTATTTTGAATTGTTTTTACATTTTTTGATTAAAACAGATTGTAATTGATTGTTTGCCTCGGGAAACATGGAGCGAAAACCATCCATTGTCAAGAAAAGATCATTTATAGTCACTCATGCCTAGAAAAGCCTTATTACTCGGTTTAAATGCCTTTATAATCCCATTATTGAATTTATTTTGAATTGTTTTTACATTTTTTGATTAAAACAGATTGTAATTGATTGTTTACCTCAGGAAACATGGAGCGAAAGCCATCCATTGTCAAGAAAAGATCATTTATAGTCACTCATGCCTAGAAAAGCCTTATTACTCGGTTTAAATGCCTTTATAATCCCATTATCAAATTTATTTTGAATTTTTTTTACATTTTTTGATTAAAACAGATTGTATTTGATTTTTTGCCTCGGGAAACTTGGAGCTAAAGCCATCCATTGTCAAGAAAAGATCATTTATAGTCACTCATCCCTAGAAAAGCCTTATTAGTCTGTTTAAATGCCTTTATAATCCCATTATTTAATTTATTTTGAATTGTTTTTACATTTTTTGATTAAAACATATTGTAATTGATTGTTTGCCTCGGGAAACATGGAGCGAAAGCCATCCATTGTCAAGAAAAGATCATTTATAGTCACTCATGCCTAGAAAAGCCTTATTACTCGGTTTAAATGCCTTTATAATCCCATTATTGAATTTATTTTGAATTGTTTTTACATTTTTTGATTAAAACAGATTGTAATTGATTGTTTGCCTCGGGAAACATGGAGCGAAAGCCATCCATTGTCAAGAAAAGATCATTTATAGTCACTCATGCCTAGAAAAGCCTTATTACTCGGTTTAAATGCCTTTATAATCCCATTCTTGAATTTATTTTTAATTGTTTTAAAATTTTTTGATTAAAACATATTGTAATTGATTGTTTCCCTCGGGAAACATGGAGCAAAACCCATCCATTGTCAAGAATAGATCATTTATAGTCACTTATGCCTAAAAAAGCCTTATTACTCGGTTTAAATGCCTTTATAATCCCATTATTGAATTTATTTTGAATTGTTTTTACATTTTTTGATTAAAACATATTGTAATTGATTGTTTGCCTCGGGAAACATGGAGCAAAACCCATCCATTGTCAAGAATAGATCATTTATAGTCACTTATGCCTAGAAAAGCCTTATTACTTGGTTTAAATGCTTTTATAATCCCATTATTGAATTTATTTTGAATTGTTTTTACATTTTTTGATTAAAACAGATTGTAATTGATTGTTTGCCTCAGGAAACATGCAGCGAAAGCCATCCATTGTCAAGAAAAGATCATTTATAGTCACTCATGCCTAGAAAAGCCTTATTACTCGGTTTAAATGCCTTTATAATCCCATTATTGAATTTATTTTGAATTGTTTTTACATTTTTTGATTAAAACATAATGTAATTGATTGTTTGCCTCGGGAAACATGGAGCAAAACCCATCCATTGTCAAGAATAGATCATTTATAGTCACTTATGCCTAGAAAAGCCTTATTACTCGGTTTAAATGCTTTTATAATCCCATTATTGAATTTATTTTGAATTGTTTTTACATTTTTTGATTAAAACAGATTGTAATTGATTGTTTGCCTCAGGAAACATGCAGCGAAAGCCATCCATTGTCAAGAAAAGATCATTTATAGTCACTCATGCCTAGAAAAGCCTTATTATTTAGTTTAAATGCCTTTATAATCCCATTATTGAATTTATTTTCAATTGTTTTTACATTTTTAATTAAAACAGATTGTAATTGATTGTTTGCCTCGGGAAATATGGAGCGAAAGCCATCCATTGTCAAGAAAAGATCATTTATAGTCACTCATGCCTAGAAAAGCCTTATTACTCGGTTTAAATGCCTTTATAATCCCATTATTGAATTTATTTTGAATTGTTTTTACATTTTTTGATTAAAACAGATTGTAATTGATTGTTTGCCTCGGGAAACATGGAGCGAAAACCATCCATTGTCAAGAAAAGATCATTTATAGTCACTCATGCCTAGAAAAGCCTTATTACTCGGTTTAAATGCCTTTACAATCCCATTATTGAATTTATTTTGAATTGTTTTTACATTTTTTGATTAAAACAGATTGTAATTGATTGTTTGCCTCGGGAAACATGGAGCGAAAGCCATCCATTGTCAAGAAAAGATCATTTATAGTCACTCATGCCTAGAAAAGCCTTATTACTTGGTTTAAATGCCTTTATAATCCCATTGTTGAATTTATTTTGAATTGTTTTTACATTTTTTGATTAAAACAGATTGTAATTGATTGTTTGCCTCGGGAAATATGGAGCGAAAGCCATCCATTGTCAAGAGAAGATCATTTATAGTCACTCATGCCTAGAAAAGCCTTATTACTCGATTTAAATGCCTTTATAATCCCATTATTGAATTTATTTTGAATTGTTTTTACATTTTTTGATTAAAACAGATTGTAATTGATTGTTTGCCTCGGGAAACATGGAGCGAAAGCCATCCATTGTCAAGAAAAGATCATTTATAGTCACTCATGCCTACAAAAGCCTTATTACTCGGTTTAAATGCCTTTCTAATCCCATTATTGAATTTATTTTGAATTTTTTTTTCATTTTTTGATTAAAACAGATTGTAATTGTTTGTTTGCCTCGGGAAACATGGAGCAAAACCCATCCATTGTCAAGAAAAGATCATTTATAGTCACTCATGCCTAGAAAAGCCTTATTACTTAGTTTAAATGCCTTTATAATCCCATTATTGAATTTATTTTGAATTGTTTTTACATTTTTTGATTAAAACATATTGTAATTGATTGTTTGCCTCGGGAAATATGGAGCGAAAGCCATCCATTGTCAAGAAAAGATCATTTATAGTCACTCATGCCTAGAAAAGCCTTATTACTCGGTTTAAATGCCGTTATAATCCCCTTATTGAATTTATTTTGAATTGTTTTTACATTTTTTGATTAAAACAGATTGTAATAGATTGTTTGCCTCGGGAAACATGGAGCGAAAACCATCCATTGTCAAGAAAAGATCATTTATAGTCACTCATGCCTAGAAAAGCCTTATTACTCGGTTTAAATGCCTTTATAATCCCATTATTGAATTTATTTTGAATTGTTTTAAAATTTTTTGATTAAAACATATTGTAATTGATTGTTTGCCTCGGGAAACATGGAGCAAAACCCATCCATTGTCAAGAATAGATCATTTATAGTCACTTATGCCTAAAAAAGCCTTATTACTCGGTTTAAATGCCTTTATAATCCCATTATTGAATTTATTTTGAATTGTTTTTACATTTTTTGATTAAAACATATTGTAATTGATTGTTTGCCTCGGGAAACATGGAGCAAAACCCATCCATTGTCAAGAATAGATCATTTATAGTCACTTATGCCTAGAAAAGCCTTATTACTCGGTTTAAATGCTTTTATAATCCCATTATTGAATTTATTTTGAATTGTTTTTACATTTTTTGATTAAAACATATTGTAATTGATTGTTTGCCTCAGGAAACATGCAGCGAAAGCCATCCATTGTCAAGAAAAGATCATTTATAGTCACTCATGCCTAGAAAAGCCTTATTACTCGGTTTAAATGCCTTTATAATCCCATTATTGAATTTATTTTGAATTGTTTTTACATTTTTTGATTAAAACATAATGTAATTGATTGTTTGCCTCGGGAAATATGGAGCGAAAGCCATCCATTGTCAAGAAAAGATCATTTATAGTCACTCATGCCTAGAAAAGCCTTATTACTCGTTTAAATGCCTTTAAAATCCCATTATTGAATTTATTTTGAATTGTTTTTACATTTTTTGATTAAAACATAATGTAATTGATTGTTTGCCTCGGGAAACATGGAGCAAAACCCATCCATTGTCAAGAATAGATCATTTATAGTCACTTATGCCTAGAAAAGCCTTATTACTCGGTTTAAATGCTTTTATAATCCCATTATTGAATTTATTTTGAATTGTTTTTACATTTTTTGATTAAAACAGATTGTAATTGATTGTTTGCCTCAGGAAACATGCAGCGAAAGCCATCCATTGTCAAGAAAAGATCATTTATAGTCACTCATGCCTAGAAAAGCCTTATTACTTAGTTTAAATGCCTTTATAATCCCATTATTGAATTTATTTTGAATTGTTTTTACATTTTTAATTAAAACATATTGTAATTGATTGTTTGCCTCGGGAAACATGGAGCGAAAGCCATCCATTGTCAAGAAAAGAACATTTATAGTCACTCATGCCTAGAAAAGCCTTATTACTCGGTTTAAATGCCTTTATAATCCCATTATTGAATTTATTTTGAATCGTTTTTACATTTTTTGATTAAAACAAATTGTAATTGATTGTTTGCCTCAAGAAACATGGACCAAAACCCATCCATTGTCAAGAAAAGATCATTTATAGTCACTCATGCCTAGAAAAGCCTTATTACTTAGTTTAAATGCCTTTATAATCCCATTATTGAATTTATTTTGAATTGTTTTTACATTTTTTGATTCAAACATATTGTAATTGATTGTTTGCCTCGGGAAATATGGAGCGAAAGCCATCCATTGTCAGGAAAAGATCATTTATAGTCACTCATGCCTAGAAAAGCCTTATTACTCGGTTTAAATGCCTTTATAATCCCATTATTGAATTTATTTTGAATTGTTTTTACATTTTTTGATTAAAACAGATTGTAATTGATTGTTTGCCTCGGGAAACATGGAGCGAAAGCCATCCATTGTCAAGAAAAGATCATTTATAGTCACTCATGCCTAGAAAAGCCTTATTACTCGATTTAAATGCCTTTATAATCCCATTATTGAATTTATTTTGAATTGTTTTTACATTTTTTGATTAAAACAGATTGTAATTGATTGTTTGCCTCGAGAAACATGGAGCGAAAGCCATCCATTGTCAAGAAAAGATCATTTATAGTCACTCATGCCTAGAAAAGCCTTATTACTCGGTTTAAATGCCTTTATAATCCCATTATTGAATTTATTTTGAATTTTTTTTACATTTTTTGATTAAAACATATTGTAATTGATTGTTTGCCTCGGGAAACATGGAGCGAAAACCATCCATTGTCAAGAAAAGATCATTTATTGTCACTCATGCCTAGAAAAGCCTTATTACTCGGTTTCAATGCTTTTATAATCCCATTATTGAATTTATTTTGAATTTTTTTTACATTTTTTGATTAAAACAGATTGTAATTGATTGTTTACCTCGGGAAACATGGAGCGAAAGCCATCCATAGTCAAGAAAATTTCATTTATAGTCACTTATGCCTAGCAAAGCCTTATTACTCGGTTTAAATGCCTTTATAATCCCATTATTGAATTTATTTTGAATTTTTTTTACATTTTTTGATTAAAACATATTGTAATTGATTGTTTGCCTCGGGAAACATGGAGCGAAAACCATCCATTGTCAAGAAAAGATCATTTATTGTCACTCATGCCTAGAAAAGCCTTATTACTCGGTTTAAATGCCTTTATAATCCCATTATTGAATTTATTTTGATTTTTTTTTACATTTTTTGATTAAAACAGATTGTAATTGATTATTTTCCTCGGGAAACATGGTGCGAAAGCCATCCATAGTCAAGAAAAGTTCATTTATACTCACTTATGCCTAGCAAAGCCTTATTACTCGGTTTAAATGCCTTTATAATTCCATTATTGAATTTATTTTGAATTTTTTTTACATTTTTTGATTAAAACATATTGTAATTGATTGTTTGCCTCGGGAAACTTGGAGCGAAAGCCATCCATAGTCAGGAAAAGTTCATTTATAGTCACCTATGCCTAGCAAAGCCTTATTACTCGGTTTAAATGCCTTTATAATCCCATTATTGAATTTATTTTGAATTTTTTTTTACATTTTTTGATTAAAACATATTGTAATTGATTGTTTGCCTCGGAAAACTTGGAGCGAAAGCCACCCATTGTCAAGAAAAGTTCATTTATAGTCACTTATGCCTAGCAAATCCTTATTACTCGGTTTAAATGCCTTTATAATCCCATTATTGAATTTATTTTGAATTCTTTTTACATTTTTTCATTAAAACAGATTGTAATTGATTGTTTACCTCGGGAAACTTGGAGCGAAAGCCCTCCATTGTCAAGAAAAGATCATTTATAGTCACTCATGCCTAGAAAAGCCTTATTAGTTAGTTTAAATGCCTTTATAATCCCATTATCAAATTTATTTTGAATTTTTTTTACATTTTTTGATTAAAACAGATTGTAATTGATTGTTTGCCTCGGGAAACTTGGAGCTAAAGCCATCCATTGTCAAGAAAAGATCATTTATAGTCACTCATGCCTAGAAAAGCCTTATTACTCGGTTCAAATTCCTTTATAATCCCATTATTGAATTTATTTTGAATTTTGTTTACATTTTTTGATTAAAACATATTGTAATTGATTGTTTGCCTCGGTAAACATGGAGCAAAACCCATCCATTGTCAAGAATAGATCATTTATATTCACTTATGCCTAAAAAAGCCTTATTACTCGGTTTAAATGCTTTTATAATCCCATTATTGAATTTATTTTGAATTGTTTTTACATTTTTTGATTAAAACAGATTGTAATTGATTGTTTCCCATGGGAAACATGGAGCGAAAGCCATCCATTGTCAAGAAAAGATCATTTATAGTCACTCATGCCTAGAAAAGCCTTATTACTCGGTTTAAATGCCTTTATAATCCCATTATCAAATTTAGTTTAAATTTTTTTTACATTTTTTGATTAAAACAGATTGTAATTGATTGTTTGCCTCGGGAAACTTGGACCTAAAGCCATCGATTGTCAAGAAAAGATCATTTATAGTCACTCATGCCTAGAAAAGCCTTATTACTCGGTTTAAATGCCTTTATAATCCCATTATTGAATTTATTTTGAATTGTTTTTACATTTTTTGATTAAAACAGATTGTAATTGATTGTTTCCCATGGGAAACATGGAGCGAAAGCCATCCATTGTCAAGAAAAGATCATTTATAGTCACTCATGCCTAGAAAAGCCTTATTACTCGGTTTAAATGCCTTTATAATCCCATTATCAAATTTAGTTTAAATTTTTTTTACATTTTTTGATTAAAACAGATTGTAATTGATTGTTTGCCTCGGGAAACTTGGACCTAAAGCCATCCATTGTCAAGAAAAGATCATTTATAGTCACTCATGCCTAGAAAAGCCTTATTACTCGATTTAAATGGCTTTATAATCCCATTATTGAATTTATTTTGAATTGTTTTTACATTTTTTGATTAAAACAGATTATAATTGATTGTTTGCCTCGGGAAACATGGAGCGAAAGCCATCCATCGTCAAGAAAAGATCATTTATAGTCACTCATGCCTAGAAAAGCCTTATTACTCGGTTTAAATGCCTTTATAATCCCATTATTGAATTTATTTTGAATTGTTTTTACATTTTTTGATTAAAACAGATTGTAATTGATTGTTTCCCATGGGAAACATGGAGCGAAAGCCATCCATTGTCAAGAAAAGATCATTTATAGTCACTCATGCCTAGAAAAGCCTTATTACTCGGTTTAAATGCCTTTATAATCCCATTATCAAATTTAGTTTAAATTTTTTTTACATTTTTTGATTAAAACAGATTGTAATTGATTGTTTGCCTCGGGAAACTTGGACCTAAAGCCATCCATTGTCAAGAAAAGATCATTTATAGTCACTCATGCCTAGAAAAGCCTTATTACTTAGTTTAAATGCCTTTATAATCCCATTATTGAATTTATTTTGAGTTTTTTTTACATTTTTTGATTAAAACAGACTGTAATTGATTGTTTACCTCGGGAAACATGGAGCGAAAGCCATCCATGGTCAAGAAAAGTTCATTTATAGTCACTTATGCCTAGCGAAGCCTTATTACTCGGTTTAAATGCCTTTATAATCCCATTATTGAATTTATTTTGAATTTTTTTTTACATTTTTTGATTAAAACAGATTGTACTTGATTGTTTACCTCGGGAAACATGGTGCGAAAGCCATCCATAGTCATGAAAAGTTCATTTATAGTCACTTATGCCTAGCAAAGCCTTATTACTCGGTTTAAATGCCTTTATAATTCCATTATTGAATTTATTTTGAATTTTTTTTACATTTTTTGATTAAAACATATTGTAATTGATTGTTTGCCTCGAGAAACTTGGAGCGAAAGCCATCCATAGTCAGGAAAGGTTCATTTATAGTCACTTATGCCTAGCAAAGCCTTATTACTCGGTTTAAATGCCTTTATAATCCCATTATTGAAGTTATTTTGAATTGTTTTTATATTTTTTGAGTAAAACAGATTGTAATTGATTGTTTCCCTTGGGAAACATGGAGCGAAAGCAATCCATCGTCAAGAAAAGTTCATATATAGTCACTCATGCCTAGAAAAGCCTTAATACTCGCTTTAAACGCTTTTATAATCCCATAATTGAATTTATTTTGAATTGTTTTTACATTTTTTGAATAAAACAGATTGTAATTGATTGTTTGCCTCGGGAAACATGGAGCTAAAGCCATCCATTGTCAAGAAAAGATCATTTATAGTCACTCATGCCTAGAAAAGCCTTATTACTCGGTTCAAATTCCTTTATAATCCCATTATTGAATTTATTTTGAATTTTTTTTACATTTTTTGATTAAAACAGATTATAATTGATTGTTTGCCTCGGGAAACATGGAGCGAAAGCCATCCATTGTCAAGAAAAGATCATTTATAGTCACTCATGCCTAGAAAAGCCTTATTACTTAGTTTAAATGCCTTTATAATCCCATTATCAAATTTATTTTGAATTTTTTTTACATTTTTTGATTAAAACAGATTGTAATTGATTGTTTGCCTCGGGAAACTTGGAGATCAAGCCATCCATTATCAAGAAAAGATCATTTATAGTCACTCATGCCTAGAAAAGCCTTATTACTCGGTTCAAATTCCTTTATAATCCCATTATTGAATTTATTTTGAATTTTGTTTACATTTTTTGATTAAAACATATTGTAATTGATTGTTTGCCTAGGTAAACATGGAGCAAAACCCATCCATTGTCAAGAATAGATCATTTATATTCACTTATGCCTAAAAAAGCCTTATTAGTCGGTTTAAATGCTTTTATAATCCCATTATTGAATTTATTTTGAATTGTTTTTACATTTTTCATTAAAACAGATTGTAATTGATAGTTTGCCTCGGGAAATATGGAGCGAAAGCCATCCATTGTCAAGAAAAGATCATTTATAGTCACTCATGCCTAGAAAAGCCTTATTACTTAGTTTAAATGCCTTTATAATCCCATTATTGAATTTATTTTGAATTGTTTTTACATTTTTTGATTAAAACAGATTCTAATTGATTGTTTGCCTCGGGAAACATGGAGTGAAAGCCATCCATTGCCAAGAAAAGATCATTTACAGTCACTCATGCCTAGAAAAGCCTTATTACTCGGTTTAAATGCGTTTATAATCCCATTATCAAATTTATTTTGAATTTTTTTTACATTTTTTGATTAAAACAGATTGTAATTGATTGTTTGCCTCGGGAAACTTGGAGCTAAAGCCATCCATTGTCAAGAAAAGATCATTTATAGTCACTCATGCCTAGAAAAGCCTTATTAGTCGGTTTAAATGCTTTTATAATCCCATTATTGAATTTATTTTGAATTGTTTTTACATTTTCTGATTAAAACAGATTGTAATTGACTGTTTGCCTCGGGAAACATGGAGCGAAAGCCATCCATTGTCAAGAAAAGATCATTTATAGTCACTCATGCCTAGAAAAGCCTTATTACTCGGTTTAGATGCCTTTATAATCCCATTATTGAATTTATTTTGAATTTTTTTTACATTTTTTGATTAAAACAGATTGTAATTGTTTGTTTGCCTCGGGAAACATGGAGTAAAACCCATCCATTGTCAAGAATAGATCATTTATAGTCACTTATGCCTAAAAAAGCCTTATTACTCGGTTTCAATGCCTTTATAATCCCATTACTGAATTTATTTTGAATTGTTTTTACATTTTTTGATTAAAACATATTGTAATTGATTGTTTGCCTCGGGAAACTTGGAGCGAAAGCCACCAATTGTCAAGAAAAGTTCATTTATAGTCACTTATGCCTAGCAAAGCCTTATTACTCGGTTTAAATGCCTTTATAATCCCATTATTGAATTTATTTTGAATTCTTTTTACATTTTTTCATTAAAACAGATTGTAATTGATTGTTCGCCTCGGGAAACTTGGAGCTAAAGCCATCCATTGTCAAGAAAAGATCATTTATAGTCACTCATGCCTAGAAAAGCCTTATTAGTCGGTTTAAATGCTTTTATAATCCCATTATTGAATTTATTTTGAATTGTTTTTACATTTTCTGATTAAAACAGATTGTAATTGATTGTTTGCCTCGGGAAACATGGAGCGAAAGCCATCCATTGTCAAGAAAAGTTCATTTATAGTCACTTATGCCTAGCAAAGCCTTATTACTCGGTTTAAATGCCTTTATAATTCCATTATTGAATTTATTTTGAATTTTTTTTACATTTTTTGATTAAAACATATTGTAATTGATTGTTTGCCTCGGGAAACATGGAGCGAAAGCCATCCATTGTCAAGAAAAGATCATTTATAGTCACTCATGCCTAGAAAAGCCTTATTACTTAGTTTAAATGCCTTTATAATCCCATTATCAAATTTATTTTGAATTTTTTTTTACATTTTTTGATTAAAACAGATTGTAATTGATTGTTTGCCTCGGGAAACTTGGAGCAAAACCCATCCATTGTCAAGAATAGATCATTTATATTCACTTATGCCTAAAAAAGCCTTATTACTCGGTTTAAATGCTTTTATAATCCCATTATTGAATTTATTTTGAATTGTTTTTACATTTTTCATTAAAACAGATTGTAATTGATAGTTTGCCTCGGGAAATATGGAGCGAAAGCCATCCATTGTCAAGAAAAGATCATTTATAGTCACTCATGCCTAGAAAAGCCTTATTACTTAGTTTAAATGCCTTTATAATCTCATTATTGAATTTATTTTGAATTGTTTTTACATTTTTTGATTAAAACAGATTCTAATTGATTGTTTGCCTCGGGAAACGTGGAGTAAAACCCATCCATTGTCAAGAATAGATCATTTATAGTCACTTATGCCTAAAAAAGCCTTTATTACTCGGTTTAAATGCTTTTATAATCCCATTATTGAATTTATTTTGAATTGTTTTTACATTTTCTGATTAAAACAGATTGTAATTGATTGTTTGCCTCGGGAAACATGGAGCGAAAGCCATCCATTGTCAAGAAAAGTTCATTTATAGTCACTTATGCCTAGCAAAGCCTTATTACTCGGTTTAAATGCCTTTATAATTCCATTATTGAATTTATTTTGAATTTTTTTTACATTTTTTGATTAAAACATATTGTAATTGATTGTTTGCCTCGGAAAACTTGGAGCGAAAGCCATCCATAGTCAGGAAAAGTTCATTTATAGTCACTTATGCCTAGCAAAGCCTTATTACTCGGTTTAAATGCCTTTATAATCCCATTATTGAATTTATTTTGAATTTTTTTTACATTTTTTTATTAAAACATATTGTAATTGATTGTTTGCCTCGGGAAACTTGGAGCGAAAGCCACCCATTGTCAAGAAAAGTTCATTTACAGTCACTTATGCCTAGCAAAGCCTTATTACTCGGTTTAAATGCCTTTATAATCCCATTATTGAATTTATTTTGAATTCTTTTTACATTTTTTCATTAAAACAGATTGTAATTGATTGTTTGCCTTGGGAAACTTGGAGCGAAAGCCCTCCATTGTCAAGAAAAGATCATTTATAGTCACTCATGCTGAGAAAAGCTTTATTACTCGGTTTAAATGCCTTTATAATCCCATTATTGAAGTTATTTTGAATTGTTTTTATATTTTTTGATTAAAACAGATTGTAATTGATTGTTTCCCTTGGGAAACATGGAGCGAAAGCCATCCATCGTCAAGAAAAGTTCATTTATAGTCACTCATGCCTAGAAAAGCCTTAATACTCGCTTTAAATGCTTTTATAATCCCATAATTGAATTTAATTTGAATCTTTTTACATTTTTTGATTAAAACAGATTCTAATTGATTGTTTGCCACGGGAAACGTGGAGTGAAAGCCATCCATTGTCAAGAAAAGATCATTTATAGTCACTCATGCTTAGAAAAGCCTTTATTACTCGGTTTAAATGCTTTTATAATCCCATTATTGAATTTATTTTGAAATGTTTTTACATTTTTTGATTAAAACAGATTGTAATTGATTGTTTGCCTCCGGAAACATGGAGCGAAAGCCATCCATTGTCAAGAAAAGTTCATTTATAGTCACTCATGCCTAGAAAAGCCTTATTACTCGGTTTAAATGCTTTTATAATCCCATTATTGAATTTATTTTGAATTGTTTTTACATTTTTTGATTAAAACATATTGTAATTGATTGTTTGCCTCGGGAAACATGGAGCGAAAACCATCCATTGTCAAGAAAAGATCATTTATAGTCACTCATGCCTAGAAAAGCCTTATTACTCGGTTTAAATGCCTTTATAATCCCATTAATGAATTTATTTTGAATTTTTTTTTACATTTTTTGATTAAAACAGATTGTAATTGATTGTTTACCTCGGGAAACATGGTGCAAAAGCCATCCATAGTCAAGAAAAGTTCATTTATAGTCACTTATGCCTAGCAAAGCCTTATTACTCGGTTTAAATGCCTTTATAATCCCATTATTGAATTTATTTTGAATTTTTTTTACATTTTTTGATTAAAACATATTGTAATTGATTGTTTGCCTCGGGAAACTTGGAGCGAAAGCCATCCATAGTCAGGAAAAGTTCATTTATAGTCACTTATGCCTAGCAAAGCCTTATTACTCGGTTTAAATGCCTTTATAATCCCATTATTGAATTTATTTTGAATTTTTTTTACATTTTTTGATTAAAACATATTGTAATTGATTGTTTGCCTCGGGAAACTTGGAGCGAAAGCCATCCATAGTCAGGAAAAGTTCATTTATAGTCACTTATGCCTAGCAAAGCCTTATTACTCGGTTTAAATGCCTTTATAATCCCATTATTGAATTTATTTTGAATTTTTTTTACATTTTTTGATTAAAACATATTGTAATTGATTGTTTGCCTCGGGAAACTTGGAGCGAAAGCCACCCATTGTCAAGAAAAGTTCATTTACAGTCACTTATGCCTAGCGAAGCCTTATTACTCGGTTTAAATGCCTTTATAATCCCATTATTGAATTTATTTTGAATTCTTTTTACATTTTTTCATTAAAACAGATTGTAATTGATTGTTTGCCTCGGGAAACTTGGAGCGAAAGCCCTCCATTGTCAAGAAAAGATCATTTATAGTCACTCATGCTGAGAAAAGCTTTATTACTCGGTTTAAATGCTTTTATAATCCCATTATTGAATTTATTTTGAATTGTTTTTACATTTTTTGATTAAAACAGATTGTAATTGATTGTTTGCCTCGGGAAACATGGAGCGAAAGCCATCCATTGTCAAGAAAAGATCATTTATAGTCACTCATGCCTAGAAAAGCTTTATTACTCGGTTTAAATGCCTTTATAATCCCATTACAGAATTTATTTTGAATTGTTTTTACAGTTTTTGAATAAAATAGATTGTAATTGATTGTTTGCCTCAGGAAACATGGAGCGAAAGCCATCCATTGTCAAGAAAATATCATTTATAGCCACTCATGCCTAGAAAAGCCTTATTACTCGGTTTAAATTCCTTTATAATCCCATTATTGAATTTATTTTGAATTGTTTTTATATTTTTTGATTAAAACAGATTGTAATTGATTGTTTCCCTTGGGAAACATTTAGCGAAAGCCATCCATTGTCAAGATAAGATCATTTATAGTCACTCATGCCTAGAAAAGCCTTATTACTCGGTTTAAATGCCTTTATAATCCCATTATTGAAGTTATTTTGAATTGTTTTTATATTTTTTGATTAAAACAGATTGTAATTGATTGTTTCCCTTGGGAAACATGGAGCGAAAGCCATCCATCGTCAAGAAAAGTTCATTTATAGTCACTCATGCCTAGAAAAGCCTTAATACTCGCTTTAAATGCTTTTATAATCCCATAATTGAATTTAATTTGAATCTTTTTACATTTTTTGATTAAAACAGATTCAAATTGATTGTTTGCCATGGGAAACGTGGAGTGAAAGCCATCCATTGTCAAGAAAAGATCATTTATAGTCACTCATGCTTAGAAAAGCCTTTATTACTCGGTTTAAATGCTTTTATAATCCCATTATTGAATTTATTTTGAAATGTTTTTACATTTTTTGATTAAAACATATTGTAATTGATTGTTTGCCTCAGGAAACATGGAGCGAAAGCCATCCATTGTCAAGAAAAGTTCATTTATAGTCACTCATGCCTAGAAAAGCCTTATTACTCGGTTTAAATGCTTTTATAATCCCATTATTGAATTTATTTTGAATTGTTTTTACATTTTTTGATTAAAACATATTGTAATTGATTGTTTGCCTCGGGAAACATGGAGCGAAAACCATCCATTTTCAAGAAAAGATCATTTATAGTCACTCATGCCTAGAAAAGCCTTATTACTCGGTTTAAATGCCTTTATAATCCCATGATTGAATTTATTTTGAATTTTTTTTACATTTTTTGATTAAAACATATTGTAATTGATTGTTTGCCTCGGGAAACTTGGAGCGAAAGCCATCCATAGTCAGGAAAAGTTCATTTATAGTCACTTATGCCTAGCAAAGCCTTATTACTCGGTTTAAATGCCTTTATAATCCCATTATTGAATTTATTTTGAATTTTTTTTACATTTTTTGATTAAAACATATTGTAATTGATTGTTTGCCTCGGGAAACTTGGAGCGAAAGCCACCCATTGTCAAGAAAAGTTCATTTACAGTCACTTATGCCTAGCAAAGCCTTATTACTCGGTTTAAATGCCTTTATAATCCCATTATTGAATTTATTTTGAATTCTTTTTACATTTTTTCATTAAAACAGATTGTAATTGATTGTTTGCCACAGGAAACTTGGAGCGAAAGCCCTCCATTGTCAAGAAAAGATCATTTATAGTCACTCATGCTGAGAAAAGCTTTATTACTCGGTTTAAATGCTTTTATAATCCCATTATTGAATTTATTTTAAATTGTTTTTACATTTTTTGATTAAAACAGATTGTAATTGATTGTTTGCCTCGGGAAACATGGAGCGAAAGCCATCCATTGTCAAGAAAATATCATTTATAGCCACTCATGCCTAGAAAAGCCTTATTACTCGGTTTAAATGCCTTTATAATCCCATTATTGAATTTATTTTGAATTGTTTTTATATTTTTTGATTAAAACAGATTGTAATTGATTGTTTCCTTTGGGAAACATTTAGCGAAAGCCATCCATTGTCAAGAAAAGATCATTTATATTCACTCATGCCTAGAAAAGCCTTATTACTCGGTTTAAATGCCTTTATAATCCCATTATTGAAGTTATTTTGAATTGTTTTTATATTTTTTGATTAAAACAGATTGTAATTGATTGTTTCCCTTGGGAAACATGGAGCGAAAGCCATCCATCGTCAAGAAAAGTTCATTTATAGTCACTCATGCCTAGAAAAGCCTTAATACTCGCTTTAAATGCTTTTATAATCCCATAATTGAATTTAATTTGAATCTTTTTACATTTTTTGATTAAAACAGATTCTAATTGATTGTTTGCCACGGGAAACGTGGAGTGAAAGCCATCCATTGTCAAGAAAAGATCATTTATAGTCACTCATGCTTAGAAAAGCCTTTATTACTCAGTTTAAATGCTTTTATAATCCCATTATTGAATTTATTTTGAAATGTTTTTACATTTTTTGATTAAAACAGATTGTAATTGATTGTTTGCCTCAGGAAACATGGAGCGAAAGCCATCCATTGTCAAGAAAAGTTCATTTATAGTCACTCATGCCTAGAAAAGCCTTATTACTCGGTTTAAATGCTTTTATAATCCCATTATTGAATTTATTTTGAATTGTTTTTACATTTTTTGATTAAAACATATTGTAATTGATTGTTTGCCTCGGGAAACATGGAGCGAAAACCATCCATTGTCAAGAAAAGATCATTTATAGTCACTCATGCCTAGAAAAGCTTTATTACTCGGTTTAAATGCCTTTATAATCCCATTAATGAATTTATTTTGAATTTTTTTTTACATTTTTTGATTAAAACAGATTGTAATTGATTGTTTACCTCGGGAAACATGGTGCGAAAGCCATCCATAGTCAAGAAAAGTTCATTTATAGTCACTTATGCCTAGCAAAGCCTTATTACTCGGTTTAAATGCCTTTATAATCCCATTATTGAATTTATTTTGAATTCTTTTTACATTTTTTCATTAAAACAGATTGTAATTGATTGTTTGGCTCTGGAAACTTGGAGCGAAAGCCCTCCATTGTCAAGAAAAGATCATTTATAGTCACTCATGCTGAGAAAAGCTTTATTACTCGGTTTAAATGCTTTTATAATCCCATTATTGAATTTATTTTGAATTGTTTTTACATTTTTTGATTAAAACAGATTGTAATTGATTGTTTGCCTCGGGAAACATGGAGCGAAAGCCATCCATTGTCAAGAAAAGATCATTTATAGTCACTCATGCCTAGAAAAGCCTTATTACTCGGTTTAAATGCCTTTATAATCCCATTACAGAATTTATTTTGAATTGTTTTTACAGTTTTTGAATAAAACAGATTGTAATTGATTGTTTGATTCGGGAAACATGGAGCGAAAGCCATCCATTGTCAAGAAAATATCATTTATAGCCACTCATGCCTAGAAAAGCCTTATTACTCGGTTTAAATGCCTTTATAATCCCATTATTGAATTTATTTTGAATTGTTTTTATATTTTTTGATTAAAACAGATTGTAATTGATTGTTTCCCTTGGGAAACATTTAGCGAAAGCCATCCATTGTCAAGAAAAGATCATTTATAGTCACTCATGCCTAGAAAAGCCTTATTACTCGGTTTAAATGCCTTTATAATCCCATTATTGAAGTTATTTTGAATTGTTTTTATATTTTTTGATTAAAACAGATTGTAATTGATTGTTTCCCTTGGGAAACATAGAGCGAAAGCCATCCATCGTCAAGAAAAGTTCATTTATAGTCACTCGTGCCTAGAAAAGCCTTAATACTCGCTTTAAATGCTTTTATAATCCCATAATTGAATTTAATTTGAATCTTTTTACATTTTTTGATTAAAACAGATTCTAATTGATTGTTTGCCACGGGAAACGTGGAGTGAAAGCCATCCATTGTCAAGAAAAGATCATTTATAGTCACTCATGCCTAGAAAAGCCTTATTACTCGGTTTAAATGCTTTTATAATCCCATTATTGAATTTATTTTGAAATGTTTTTACATTTTTTGATTAAAACAGATTGTAATTGATTGTTTGCCTCAGGAAACATGGAGCGAAAGCCATCCATTGTCAAGAAAAGTTCATTTATAGTCACTCATGCCTAGAAAAGCCTTATTACTCGGTTTAAATGCTTTTATAATCCCATTATTGAATTTATTTTGAATTGTTTTTACATTTTTTGATTAAAACATATTGTAATTGATTGTTTGCCTCGGGAAACATGGAGCGAAAACCATCCATTGTCAAGAAAAGATCATTTATAGTCACTCATGCCTAGAAAAGCCTTATTACTCGGTTAAATGCCTTTATAATCCCATTAATGAATTTATTTTGAATTTTTTTTTACATTTTTTGATTAAAACAGATTGTAATTGATTGTTTACCTCGGGAAACATGGTGCGAAAGCCATCCATAGTCAAGAAAAGTTCATTTATAGTCACTTATGCCTAGCAAAGCCTTATTACTCGGTTTAAATGCCTTTATAATCCCATTATTGAATTTATTTTGAATTCTTTTTACATTTTTTCATTAAAACAGATTGTAATTGATTGTTTGCCTCGGGAAACTTGGAGCGAAAGCCCTCCATTGTCAAGAAAAGATCATTTATAGTCACTCATGTTGAGAAAAGCTTTATTACTCGGTTTAAATGCTTTTATAATCCCATTATTGAATTTATTTTGAATTGTTTTTACATTTTTTGATTAAAACAGATTGTAATTGATTGTTTGCCTCGGGAAACATGGAGCGAAAGCCATCCATTGTCAAGAAAAGATCATTTATAGTCACTCATGCCTAGAAAAGCCTTATTACTCGGTTTAAATGCCTTTATAATCCCATTACAGAATTTATTTTGAATTGTTTTTACAGTTTTTGAATAAAACAGATTGTAATTGATTGTTTGATTCGGGAAACATGGAGTGAAAGCCATCCATTGTCAAGAAAAGATCATTTATAGTCACTCATGCTTAGAAAAGCCTTATTACTCGGTTTAAATGCTTTTATAATCCCATTATTGAATTTATTTTGAAATGTTTTTACATTTTTTGATTAAAACATATTGTAATTGATTGTTTGCCTCAGGAAACATGGAGCGAAAGCCATCCATTGTAAAGAAAAGTTCATTTATAATCACTCATGCCTAGAAAAGCCTTATTACTCGGTTTAAATGCTTTTATAATCCCATTATTGAATTTATTTTGAATTGTTTTTACATTTTTTGATTAAAACATATTGTAATTGATTGTTTGCCTCGGGAAACATGGAGCGAAAACCATCCATTGTCAAGAAAAGATCATTTATAGTCACTCATGCCTAGAAAAGCCTTATTACTCGGTTTAAATGCCTTTATAATCCCATTAATGAATTTATTTTGAATTTTTTTTTACATTTTTTGATTAAAACAGATTGTAATTGATTGTTTACCTCGGGAAACATGGTGCGAAAGCCATCCATAGTCAAGAAAAGTTCATTTATAGTCACTTATGCCTAGCAAAGCCTTATTACTCGGTTTAAATGCCTTTATAATTCCATTATTGAATTTATTTTGAATTTTTTTTACATTTTTTGATTAAAACATATTTTAATTGATTGTTTGCCTCGGGAAACTTGGAGCGAAAGCCATCCATAGTCAGGAAAAGTTCATTTATAGTCACTTATGCCTAGCAAAGCCTTATTACTCGGTTTAAATGCATTTATAATCCCATTATTGAATTTATTTTGAATTTTTTTTACATTTTTTGATTAAAACATATTGTAATTGATTGTTTGCCTCGGGAAACTTGGAGCGAAAGCCACCCATTGTCAAGAAAAGTTCATTTATAGTCACTTATGCCTAGCAAAGCCTTATTACTCGGTTTAAATGCCTTTATAATCCCATTATTGAATTTATTTTGAATTCTTTTTACATTTTTTCATTAAAACAGATTGTAATTGATTGTTTGCCTCGGGAAACTTGGAGCGAAAGCCCTCCATTGTCAAGAAAAAGATCATTTATAGTCACTCATGCTGAGAAAAGCCTTATTACTCGGTTTAAATGCTTTTATAATCCCATTATTGAATTTATTTTGAATTGTTTTTACATTTTTTGATTAAAACAGATTGTAATTGATTGTTTGCCTCGGGAAACATGGAGCGAAAGCCATCCATTGTCAAGAAAAGATCATTTATAGTCACTCATGCCTAGAAAAGCCTTATTACTCGGTTTAAATGCCTTTATAATCCCATTACTGAATTTATTTTGAATTGTTTTTACATTTTTTGAATAAAACAGATTGTAATTGATTGTTTGCCTCGGGAAACATGGAGCGAAAGCCATCCATTGTCAAGAAAATATCATTTATAGCCACTCATGCCTAGAAAAGCCTTATTACTCGGTTTAAATGCCTTTATAATCCCATTATTGAATTTATTTTGAATTGTTTTTATATTTTTTGATTAAAACAGATTGTAATTGATTGTTTCCCTTGGGAAACATGGAGGGAAAGCCATCCATTGTCAAGAAAAGATCATTTATGGTCACTCATGCCTAGAAAAGCCTTATTACTCGGTTTAAATGCCTTTATAATCCCATTATTGAAGTTATTTTGAATTGTTTTTATATTTTTTGATTAAAACAGATTGTAATTGATTGTTTCCCTTGGGAAACATGGTGCGAAAGCCATCCATCGTCAAGAAAAGTTCATTTATAGTCACTCATGCCTAGAAAAGCCTTAATACTCGCTTTAAATGCTTTTATAATCCCATAATTGAATTTAATTTGAATATTTTTACATTTTTTGATTAAAACAGATTCTAATTGATTGTTTGCCACGGGAAACGTGGAGTGAAAGCCATCCATTGTCAAGAAAAGATCATTTATAGTCACTCATGCTTAGAAAAGCCTTATTACTCGGTTTAAATGCTTTTATAATCCCATTATTGAATTTATTTTGAATTGTTTTTACATTTTTTTATTAAAACAGACTGTAATTGATTGTTTGCCTCAGGAAACATGGAGCGAAAGCCATCCATTGTCAAGAGAAGTTCATTTATAGTCACTCATGCCTAGAAAAGCCTTATTACTCGGTTTAAATGCTTTTATAATCCCATTATTGAATTTATTTTGAATTGTTTTTACATTTTTTGAGTAAAACATATTGTAATTGAATGTTTGCCTCGGGAAACATGGAGCGAAAACCATCCATTGTCAAGAAAAGATCATTTATAGTCACTCATGCCTAGAAAAGCCTTATTACTCGGTTTAAATGCCTTTATAATCCCATTATTGAATTTATTTTGATTTTTTTTTACATTTTTTGATTAAAACAGATTGTAATTGATTGTTTACCTCGGGAAACCTGGTGCGAAAGCCATCCATAGTCAAGAAAAGTTCATTTATAGTCACTTATGCCTAGCAAAGCCTTATTACTCGGTTTAAATGCCTTTATAATTCCATTATTGAATTTATTTTGAATTTTTTTTACATTTTTTGATTAAAACATATTGTAATTGATTGTTTGCCTCGGGAAACTTGGAGTGAAAGCCATCCATAGTCAGGAAAAGATCATTGATAGTCACTTATGCCTAGCAAAGCCTGATTACTCAGTTTAAATGCTTTTATAATCCCATTATTGAATTTATTTTGAATTTTTTTTACATTTTTTGATTAAAACATATTGTAATTGATTGTTTGCCTCGGGAAACTTGGAGCGAAAGCCACCCATTGTCAAGAAAAGTTCATTTATAGTCACTTATGCCTAGCAAAGCCTTATTACTCGGTTTAAATGCCTTTATAATCCCATTATTGAATTTATTTTGAATTCTTTTTACATTTTTTCATTAAAACATATTGTAATTTATTGTTTGCCTTGGGAAACTTGGAGCGAAAGCCCTCCATTGTCAAGAAAAGATCATTTATAGTCACTCATGCTGAGAAAAGCTTTATTACTCGGTCTAAATGCTTTTATAATCCCATTATTGAATTTATTTTGAATTGTTTTTACATTTTTTGATTAAAACAGATTTTAATTGATTGTTTGCCTCGGGAAACATGGAGCGAAAGCCATCCATTGTCAAGAAAAGATCATTTATAGTCACTCATGCCTAGAAAAGCCTTATTACTTAGTTTAAATGCCTTTATAATCCCATTACTGAATTTATTTTGAATTGTTTTTACATTTTTTGAATAAAACAGATCGTAATTAATTGTTTGCCTTGGGAAACATGGAGCGAAAGCCATCCATTGTCAAGAAAATATCATTTATAGCCACTCATGCCTAGAAAAGCCTTCTTACTCGGTTTAAATGCCTTTATAATCCCATTATTGAATTTATTTTCAATTGTTTTTATATTTTTTGATTAAAACATATTGTAATTGATTGTTTCCCTTGGGAAACATGGAGCGAAAGCCATCCATTGTCAAGAAAAGATCATTTATAGTCACTCATGCCTAGAAAAGCCTTATTACTCGGTTTAAATGCCTTTATAATCCCATTATTGAAGTTATTTTGAATTGTTTTTATATTTTTTGATTAAAACAGATTGTAATTGATTGTCTCCCTTGGGAAACATGGAGTGAAAGCCATCCATCGTCAAGAAAAATTCATTTATAGTCACTCATGCCTAGAAAAGCCATATTACTCGGTTCAAATTCCTTTATAATCCCATTATTGACTTTATTTTGAATTGTTTTTACATTTTTTGATTAAAACAGATTGTAATGGATTGTTTGCCTCGGGAAACATGGAGCGAAAGCCGTCCATTGTCAAGAAAAGATCATTTATAGTCACTCATGCCTAGAAAAGCCTTATTACTCGGTTCAAATTCCTTTATAATCCCATTATTGAATTTATTTTGAATTGTTTTTACATTTTTTGATTAAAACAGAATGTAATTGATTGTTTGCCTCGGGAAACATGGAGCGAAAGCCATCCATTGTCAAGAAAAGATCATTTATAGTCACTCATGCCTAGAAAAGCCTTATTACTTAGTTTAAATGCCTTTATAATCCCATTATCAAATTTATTTTGAATTTTTTTTACATTTTTTAAATAAAACAGATTGTAATTGATTGTTTGCCTCGGGAAACATGGAGCGAAAGCCATCCATTGTCAAGAAAAGATCATTTATAGTCACTCATGCCTAGAAAAGCCTTATTACTCGGTTTAAATGCCTTTATAATCCCATTATTGAATTTATTTTGAATTTTTTTTACATTTTTTGATTAAAACAGATTGTAATTGTTTTTTTGCCTCGGGAAACATGGAGCAAAACCCATCCATTGTCAAGAATAGATCATTTATAGTCACTTATGCCTAAAAAACCCTTATTACTCGGTTTAAATGCCTTTATAATCCCATTACTGAATTTATTTTGAATTTTTTTTACATTTTTTTATTAAAACATAATGTAATTGATTGTTTGCCTTGGGAAATATGGAACGAAAGCCATCCATTGTCAAGAAAAGATCATTTATAGTCACTCATGCCTAGAAAAGCCTTATTACTCGGTTTAAATGCCTTTATAATCCCATTATTGAATTTATTTTGAATTGTTTTTACAATTTTTGATTAAAACAGATTGTAATTGATTGTTTGCCTCGGGAAACATGGAGCGAAAGCCATCCATTGTCAAGAAAAGATCATTTATAGTCACTCATGCCTAGAAAAGCCTTATTACTGAGTTTAAATGCCTTTATAATCCCATTATTGAATTTATTTTGAATTGTTTTAACATTTTTTGATTAAAACATATTGTAATTGATTGTTTGCCTCGGGAAACATGGAGCGAAAGCCATCCATTGTCATGAAAAGATCATTTATAGTCACTCATGCCTAGAAAAGCCTTATTACTCGGTTTAAATGCCTTTATAATCCCATTATTGAATTTATTTTGAATTGTTTTTACATTTTTTGATTAAAACATATTGTAATTGATTGTTTGCCTCGGGAAACATGGAGCGAAAGCCATCCATTGTCCAGAAAAGATCATTTATATTCACTCATGCCTAGAAAAGCCTTATTACTGAGTTTAAATGCCTTTATAATCCCATTATTGAATTTATTTTGAATTGTTTTTACATTTTTTGATTAAACCATATTGTAATTGATTGTTTGCCTCGGGAAATATGGAGCGAAAGCCATCCATTGTCGAGAAAAGATCATTTATAGTCACTCATGCCTAGAAAAGCCTTATTACTCGGTTAAAATTCCTTTATAATCCCATTATTGAATTTATTTTGAATTGTTTTTACATTTTTTGATTAAAACAGATTGTAATTGATTGTTTGCCTCGGGAAACATGGAGCGAAAGCCATCCATTGTCAAGAAAAGATCATTTATAGTCACTCATGCCTAGAAAAGCCTTATTACTTAGTTTAAATGCCTTTATAATCCCATTATCAAATTTATTTTGAATTTTTTTTACATTTTTTGATTAAAACAGATTGTAATTGATTGTTTGCCTCGGGAAACTTGGAGCTAAAGCCATCCATTGTCAAGAAAAGATCATTTATAGTCACTCATGCCTAGAAAAGCCTTATTACTCGGTTCAAATTCCTTTATAATCCCATTATTGAATTTATTTTGAATTTCTTTTACATTTTTTGATTAAAACATATTATAATTGATTGTTTGCCACGGTAAACATGGAGCAAAACCCATCCATTGTCAAGAATAGATCATTTATATTCACTGATGCCTAAAAAAGCCTTATTACTCGGTTTAAATGCTTTTATAATCCCATTATTGACTTTATTTTGAATTGTTTTTACATTTTTGATTAAAACAGATTGTAATTGATAGTTTGCCTCGAGAAATATGGAGCGAAAGCCATCCATTGTCAAGAAAAGATCATTTATAGTCACTCATGCCTAGAAAAGCCTTATTACTTAGTTTAAATGCCTTTATAATCCCATTATTGAATTTATTTTGAATTGTTTTTACATTTTTTGATTAAAACAGATTCTAATTGATTGTTTGCCTCGGGAAACGTGGAGTGAAAGCCATCCATTGTCAAGAAAAGATCATTTATAGTCACTCATGCCTAGAAAAGCCTTATTACTCGGTTTAAATGCCTTTATAATCCCATTATCAAATTTATTTTGAATTTTTTTTACATTTTTTGATTAAAACAGATTGTAATTGATTGTTTGCCTCGTGAAACTTGGAGCTAAAGCCATCCATTGTCAAGAAAAGATCATTTATCGTCACTCATGCCTAGAAAAGCATTATTAGTCGGTTTAAATACTTTTATAATCCCATTATTGAATTTATTTTGAATTGTTTTTACATTTTCTGATTAAAACAGATTGTAATTGATTGTTAGCCTCGGGAAACATGGAGCGAAAGCCATCCATTGTCAAGAAAAGATCATTTATAGTCACTCATGCCTAGAAAAGCCTTATTACTCGGTTTAAAGGCCTTTATAATCCCATTATTGAATTTATTTTGAATTTTTTTTACATTGTTTGATTAAAACAGATTGTAATTGTTTTTTTGCCTCGGGAAACATGGAGCAAAACCCATCCATTGTCAAGAATAGATCATTTATAGTCACTTATGCCTAAAAAAGCCTTATTACTCGGTTTAAATGCCTTTATAATCCCATTACTGAATTTATTTTGAATTTTTTTTACATTTTTTTATTAAAACACAATGTAATTGATTGTTTGCCTCGGGAAATATGGAACGAAAGCCATCCATTGTCAAGAAAAGATCATTTATAGTCACTCATGCCTAGAAAAGCCTTATTACTCGGTTTAAATGCCTTTATAATCCCATTATTGAATTTATTTTGAATTGTTTTTACAATTTTTGATTAAAACAGATTGTAATTGATTGTTTGCCTCGGGAAACATGGAGCGAAAGCCATCCATTGTCAAGAAAAGATCATTTATAGTCACTCATGCCTAGAAAAGCCTTATTACTCGGTTTAAATGCCTTTATAATCCCATTATTGAATTTATTTTGAATTGTTTTTACATTTTTTGATTAAAACATATTGTAATTGATTGTTTGCCTCGGGAAACATGGAGCGAAAGCCATCCATTGTCAAGAAAAGATCATTTATATTCACTCATGCCTAGAAAAGCCTTATTACTGAGTTTAAATGCCTTTATAATCCCATTATTGAATTTATTTTGAATTGTTTTTACATTTTTTGATTAAAACAGATTGTAATTGATTGTTTGCCTCGGGAAACATGGAGCGAAAGCCATCCATTGTCAAGAAAAGATCATTTATAGTCACTCATGCCTAGAAAAGCCTTATTACTTAGTTTAAATGCCTTTATAATCCCATTACCAAATTTATTTTGAATTTTTTTTACATTTTTTTGATTAAAACAGATTGTAATTGATTGTTTGCCTCGGGAAACTTGGAGCTAAAGCCATCCATTGTCAAGAAAAGATCATTTATAGTCACTCATGCCTAGAAAGGCCTTATTACTCGGTTCAAATTCCTTTATAATCCCATTATTGAATTTATTTTGAATTTTGTTTACATTTTTTGATTAAAACATATTGTAATTGATTGTTTGCCTCGGTAAACATGGAGCAAAACCCATCCATTGTCAAGAATAGATCATTTATATTCACTGATGCCTAAAAAAGCCTTATTACTCAGTTTAAATGCTTTTATAATCCCATTATTGACTTTATTTTGAATTGTTTTTACATTTTTGATTAAAACAGATTGTAATTGATAGTTTGCCTCGGGAAATATGGAGCGAAAGCCATCCATTGTCAAGAAAAGATCATTTATAGTCACTCATGCCTAGAAAAGCCTTATTACTAAGTTTAAATGCCTTTATAATCCCATTATTGAATTTATTTTGAATTGTTTTTACATTTTTTGATTAAAACAGATTCTAATTGATTGTTTGCCTCGGGAAACGTGGAGTGAAAGCCATCCATTGTCAAGAAAAGATCATTTATAGTCACTCATGCCTAGAAAAGCCTTATTACTCGGTTTAAATGCCTTTATAATCCCATTATCAAATTTATTTTGAATTTTTTTTACATTTTTTGATTAAAACAGATTGTAATTGATTGTTTACCTCGGGAAACTTGGAGCTAAAGCCATCCATTGTCAAGAAAAGATCATTTATCGTCACCCATGCCTAGAAAAGCCTTATTAGTCGGTTTAAATGCTTTTATAATCCCATTATTGAATTTATTTTGAATTGTTTTTACATTTTCTGATTAAAACAGATTGTAATTGATTGTTTGCCTCGGGAAACATGGAGCGAAAGCCATCCATTGTCAAGAAAAGATCATTTATAGTCACTCATGCCTAGAAAAGCCTTATTACTCGGTTTAAATGCCTTTATAATCCCATTATTGAATTTATTTTGAATTTTTTTTACATTGTTTGATTAAAACAGATTGTAATTGTTTTTTTGCCTCAGGAAACATGGAGCAAAACCCATCCATTGTCAAGAATAGATCATTTATAGTCACTTATGCCTAAAAAAGCCTTATTACTCGGTTTAAATGCCTTTATAATCCCATTACTGAATTTATTTTGAATTTTTTTTACATTTTTTGATTAAAACATATTGTAATTCATTGTTTGCCTCTGGAAATATGGAGCGAAAGCCATCCATTGTCAAGAAAAGATCATTTATAGTCACTCATGCCTAGAAAAGCCTTATTACTCGATTTAAATGCCTTTATAATCCCATTATTGAATTTTTTTTGAATTGTTTTTACATTTTTTGATTAAAACAGATTGTAATTGATTGTTTGCCTCGGGAAACATGGAGCGAAAGCCATCCTTTGTCAAGAAAAGATCATTTATAGTCACTCATGCCTAGAAAAGCCTTATTACTCGGTTTAAATGACTTTATAATCCCATTATTGAATTTATTTTGAATTGTTTTTACATTTTTTGATTAAAACATATTGTAATTGATTGTTTGCCTCGGGAAACATGGAGCGAAAGCCATCCATTGTCAAGAAAAGATCATTTATAGTCACTCACGCCTAGAAAAGCCTTATTACTCGGTTTAAATGCCTTTATAATCCCATTATTGAATTTATTTTGAATTTTTTTTACATTGTAGGATTAAAACAGATTGTAATTGTTTTTTTGCCTCGGGAAACATGGAGCAAAACCCATCCATTGTCAAGAATAGATCATTTATAGTCACTTATGCCTAAAAAAGCCTTATTACTCGGTTTAAATGCCTTTATAATCCCATTACTGAATTTATTTTGAATTTTTTTTACATTTTTTTATTAAAACACAATGTAATTGATTGTTTGCCTCGGGAAATATGGAACGAAAGCCATCCATTGTCAAGAAAAGATCATTTATAGTCACTCATGCCTAGAAAAGCCTTATTACTCGGTTTAAATGCCTTTATAATCCCATTATTGAATTTATTTTGAATTGTTTTTACAATTTTTGATTAAAACAGATTGTAATTGATTGTTTGCCTCGGGAAACATGGAGCGAAAGCCATCCATTGTCAAGAAAAGATCATTTATAGTCACTCATGCCTAGAAAAGCCTTATTACTCGGTTTAAATGCCTTTATAATCCCATTATTGAATTTATTTTGAATTGTTTTTACATTTTTTGATTAAAACATATTGTAATTGATTGTTTGCCTCGGGAAACATGAAGCGAAACCCATCCATTGTCAAGAAAAGATCATTTATATTCACTCATGCCTAGAAAAGCCTTATTACTGAGTTTAAATGCCTTTATAATCCCATTATTGAATTTATTTTGAATTGTTTTTACATTTTTTGATTAAAACATATTGTAATTGATTGTTTGCCTCGGGAAATATGGAGCGAAAGCCATCCATTGTCAAGAAAAGATCATTTATAGTCACTCATGCCTAGAAAAGCCTTATTACTCGGTTCAAATTCCTTTATAATCCCATTATTGAATTTATTTTGAATTGTTTTTACATTTTTTGATTAAAACAGATTGTAATTGATTGTTTGCCTCGGGAAACATGGAGCGAAAGCCATCCATTTTCAAGAAAAGATCATTTATAGTCACTCATGCCTAGAAAAGCCTTATTACTTAGTTTAAATGCCTTTATAATCCCATTATGGAATTTATTTTGAATTGTTTTTACATTTTTTGATTAAAACAGATTGTAATTGATTGTTTGCCTCGGGAAACATGGAGCGAAAGCCAACCATTGTCAAGAAAAGATCATTTATAGTCACTCATGCCTAGAAAAGCCTTATTACTTAGTTTAAATGCCTTTATAATCCCATTATCAAATTTATTTTGAATTTTTTTTACATTTTTTGATTAAAACATATTGTAATTGATTGTTTGCCTCGGTAAACATGGAGCAAAACCCATCCATTGTCAAGAATAGATTATTTATATTCACTGATGCCTAAAAAAGCCTTATTACTCGGTTTAAATGCTTTTATAATCCCATTATTGACTTTATTTTGAATTGTTTTTACATTTTTGATTAAAACAGATTGTAATTGATAGTTTGCCTCGGGAAATATGGAGCGAAAGCCATCCATTGTCAAGAAAAGATCATTTGTAGTCACTCATGCCTAGAAAAGCCTTATTACTTAGTTTAAATACCTTTATAATCCCATTATTGAATTTATTTTGAATTGTTTTAAAATTTTTTGATTAAAACATATTGTAATTGATTGTTTGCCTCGGGAAACATGGAGCAAAACCCATCCATTGTCAAGAATAGATCATTTATAGTCACTTATGCGTAGAAAAGCCTTATTACTCGGTTTAAATGCTTTTATAATCCCATTATTGAATTTATTTTCAATTGTTTTAAATGTTTTGATTAAAACAGATTGTAATTGATTGTTTGC
The DNA here is from genome assembly GCF_053813885.1 of Theobroma cacao. NCBI lineage: Eukaryota > Viridiplantae > Streptophyta > Magnoliopsida > Malvales > Malvaceae > Theobroma > Theobroma cacao. Next base: position 24,165,675 of record NC_142645.1, on the reverse strand, counting down.
CTCGGGAAACATGGAGCGAAAGCCATCCATTTTCAAGAAAAGATCATTTATAGTCACTCATGCCTAGAAAAGCCTTATTACTCGGTTTAAATGCCTTTATAATCCCATTATTGAATTTATTTTGAATTGTTTTTACATTTTTTGATTAAAACATATTGTAATTGATTGTTTGCCTCGGGAAACATGGAGCGAAAGCCATCCATTGTCAAGAAAAGATCATTTATAGTCACTCACGCCTAGAAAAGCCTTATTACTCGGTTTAAATGCCTTTATAATCCCATTATTGAATTTATTTTGAATTTTTTTTACATTTTTTTATTAAAACACAATGTAATTGATTGTTTGCCTCGGGAAATATGGAACGAAAGCCATCCATTGTCAAGAAAAGATCATTTATAGTCACTCATGCCTAGAAAAGCCTTATTACTCGGTTTAAATGCCTTTATAATCCCATTATTGAATTTATTTTGAATTTTTTTTACATTTTTTGATTAAAACAGATTGTAATTGATTGTTTACCTTGGGAAACTTGGAGCTAAAGCCATCCATTGTCAAGAAAAGATCATTTATCGTCACCCATGCCTAGAAAAGCCTTATTACTCGGTTTAAATGCCTTTATAATCCCATTATTGAATTTATTTTGAATTGTTTTTACATTTTTTGATTAAAACATATTGTAATTGATTGTTTCCCTCGGGAAACATGGAGCGAAAGCCATCCATTGTCAAGAAAAGATCATTTATAGTCACTCATGCCTAGAAAAGCCTTATTACTTAGTTTAAATGCCTTTATAATCCCATTATTGAATTTATTTTGAATTGTTTTTACATTTTTTGGTTAAAACATATTGTAATTGATTGTTTGCCTCGGGAAATATGGAGCGAAAGCCATCCATTGTCAAGAAAAGATCATTTATAGTCACTCATGCCTAGAAAAGCCTTATTACCCGGTTTAAATGCCTTTATAATCCCATTATTGAATTTATTTTGAATTGTTTTTACATTTTTTGATTAAAACAGATTGTAATTGATTGTTTGCCTCGGGAAACATGGAGCGAAAGCCATCCATTGTCAAGAAAAGATCATTTATAGTCACTCATGCCTAGAAAAGCCTTATTACCCGGTTTAAATGCCTTTATAATCCCATTATTGAATTTATTTTGAATTGTTTTTACATTTTCTGATTAAAACAGATTGTAATTGATTGTTTGCCTCGGGAAACATGGAGCGAAAGCCATCCATTGTCAAGAAAAGATCATTTATAGTCACTCATGCCTAGAAAAGCCTTATTACTCGGTTTAAATGCCTTTATAATCCCATTATTGAATTTATTTTGAATTGTTTTTACATTTTTTGATTAAAACAAATTGTAATTGATTGTTTGCCTCAAGAAACATGGAGCAAAACCCATCCATTGTCAAGAAAAGATTATTTATAGTCACTCATGCCTAGAAAAGCCTTATTACTTAGTTTAAATGCCTTTATAATCCCATCATTGAATTTATTTTGAATTGTTTTTACATTTTTTGATTAAAACAGATAGTAATTGATTGTTTGCCTCAGGAAACATGCAACGAAAGCCATCCATTGTCAAGAAAAGATCATTTATAGTCACTCATGCCTAGAAAAGCCTTATTACTTAGTTTAAATGCCTTTATAATCCCATTATTGAATTTATTTTCAATTGTTTTTACATTTTTAATTAAAACAGATTGTAATTGATTGTTTGCCTCGGGAAACATGGAGCGAAAGCCATCCATTGTTAAGAAAAGATCATTTATAGTCACTCATGCATAGAAAAGCCTTATTACTCGGTTTAAATGCCTTTATAATCCCATTATCAAATTTATTTTGAATTTTTTTTACATTTTTTGATTAAAACAGATTGTAATTGATTGTTTACCTTGGGAAACTTGGAGCTAAAGCCATCCATTGTCAAGAAAAGATCATTTATCGTCACCCATGCCTAGAAAAGCCTTATTAGTCGGTTTAAATGCTTTTATAATCCCATTATTGAATTTATTTTGAATTGTTTTTACATTTTCTGATTAAAACAGATTGTAATTGATTGTTTGCCTCGGGAAACATGGAGCGAAAGCCATCCATTGTCAAGAAAAGATCATTTATAGTCACTCATGCCTAGAAAAGCCTTATTACTCGGTTTAAATGCCTTTATAATCCCATAATTGAATTTATTTTGAATTTTTTTTACATTTTTTGATTAAAACAGATTGTAATTGTTTTTTTGCCTCGGGAAACATGGAGCAAAACCCATCCATTGTCAAGAATAGATCATTTATAGTCACTTATGCCTAAAAAAGCCTTATTACTCGGTTTAAATGCCTTTATAATCCCATTACTGAATTTATTTTGAATTTTTTTTACATTTTTTTATTAAAACACAATGTAATTGATTGTTTGCCTCGGGAAATATGGAGCGAAAGCCATCCATTGTCAAGAAAAGATCATTTATAGTCACTCATGCCTAGAAAAGCCTTATTACTCGGTTTAAATGCCTTTATAATCCCATTATTGAATTTATTTTGAATTGTTTTTACATTTTTTGATTAAAACATATTGTAATTGATTGTTTGCCTCGGGAAACATGGAGCGAAAGCCATCCATTTTCAAGAAAAGATCATTTATATTCACTCATGCCTAGAAAAGCCTTATTACTGAGTTTAAATGCCTTTATAATCCCATTATTGAATTTATTTTGAATTGTTTTTACATTTTTTGATTAAAACATATTGTAATTGATTGTTTGCCTCGGGAAATATGGAGCGAAAGCCATCCATTGTCAAGAAAAGATCATTTATAGTCACTCATGCCTAGAAAAGCCTTATTACTCGGTTCAAATTCCTTTATAATCCCATTATTGAATTTATTTTGAATTGTTTTTACATTTTTTGATTAAAACAGATTGTTATTGATAGTTTGCCTCGGGAATTATGGAGCGAAAGCCATCCATTGTCAAGAAAAGATCATTTATAGTCACTCATGCCTTGAAAAGCCTTATTACTTAGTTTAAATGCCTTTATAATCCCATTATTGAATTTATTTTGAATTGTTTTTACATTTTTTTATTAAAACAGATTCTAATTGATTGTTTGCCTCGGGAAACGTGGAGTGAAAGCCATCCATTGTCAAGAAAAGATCATTTATAGTCACTCATGCCTAGAAAAGCCTTATTACTCGGTTTAAATGCCTTTATAATCCCATTATCAAATTTATTTTGAATTTTTTTTACATTTTTTGATTAAAACAGATTGTAATTGATTGTTTACCTCGGGAAACTTGGAGCTAAAGCCATCCATTGTCAAGAAAAGATCATTTATCGTCACCCATGCCTAGAAAAGCCTTATTAGTCGGTTTAAATGCTTTTATAATCCCATTATTGAATTTATTTTGAATTGTTTTTACATTTTCTGATTAAAACAGATTGTAATTGATTGTTTGCCTCGGGAAACATGGAGCGAAAGCCATCCATTGTCAAGAAAAGATCATTTATAGTCACTCATGCCTAGAAAAGCCTTATTACTCGGTTTAAATGCCTTTATAATCCCATAATTGAATTTATTTTGAATTTTTTTTACATTTTTTGATTAAAACAGATTGTAATTGTTTTTTTGCCTCGGGAAACATGGAGCAAAACCCATCCATTGTCAAGAATAGATCATTTATAGTCACTTATGCCTAGAAAAGCCTTATTACTCGGTTTAAATGCTTTTATAATCCCATTATTGAATTTATTTTGAATTATTTTTACATTTTTTGATTAAAACAGATTGTAATTGATTGTTTGGCTCGGGAAACATGGAGCGAAAGCCATCCATTGTCAAGAAAAGATCATTTATAGTCACTCATGCCTAGAAAAGCCTTATTACTCGGTTCAAATTCCTTTATAATCCCATTATTGAATTTATTTTGAATTGTTTTTACATTTTTTGATTAAAACAGATTGTAATTGATTGTTTGCCTCGGGCAACATGGAGCGAAAGCCATCCATTGTCAAGAAAAGATCATTTGTAGTCACTCATGCCTAGAAAAGCCTTATTACTTAGTTTAAATACCTTTATAATCCCATTATTGAATTTATTTTGAATTGTTTTAAAATTTTTTGATTAAAACATATTGTAATTGATTGTTTGCCTCGGGAAACATGGAGCAAAACCCATCCATTGTCAAGAATAGATCATTTATAGTCACTTATGCGTAGAAAAGCCTTATTACTCGGTTTAAATGCTTTTATAATCCCATTATTGAATTTATTTTCAATTGTTTTAAATGTTTTGATTAAAACAGATTGTAATTGATTGTTTGCCTCGGGAAACATGGAGCGAAAGCCATCCATTTTCAAGAAAAGATCATTTATAGTCACTCATGCCTAGAAAAGCCTTATTACTCGGTTTAAATGCCTTTATAATCCCATTATTGAATTTATTTTGAATTGTTTTTACATTTTTTGATTAAAACATATTGTAATTGATTGTTTGCCTCGGGAAACATGGAGCGAAAGCCATCCATTGTCAAGAAAAGATCATTTATAGTCACTCACGCCTAGAAAAGCCTTATTACTCGGTTTAAATGCCTTTATAATCCCATTATTGAATTTATTTTGAATTTTTTTTACATTTTTTTATTAAAACACAATGTAATTGATTGTTTGCCTCGGGAAATATGGAACGAAAGCCATCCATTGTCAAGAAAAGATCATTTATAGTCACTCATGCCTAGAAAAGCCTTATTACTCGGTTTAAATGCCTTTATAATCCCATTATTGAATTTATTTTGAATTTTTTTTACATTTTTTGATTAAAACAGATTGTAATTGATTGTTTACCTTGGGAAACATGGAGCAAAACCCATCCATTGTCAAGAATAGATCATTTATAGTCACTTATGCCTAAAAAAGCCTTATTACTCGGTTTAAATGCCTTTATAATCCCATTACTGAATTTATTTTGAATTTTTTTTACATTTTTTTATTAAAACACAATGTAATTGATTGTTTGCCTCGGGAAATATGGAACGAAAGCCATCCATTGTCAAGAAAAGATCATTTATAGTCACTCATGCCTAGAAAAGCCTTATTACTCGGTTTAAATGCTTTTATAATCCCATTATTGACTTTATTTTGAATTGTTTTTACATTTTTGATTAAAACAGATTGTAATTGATAGTTTGCCTCGGGAAATATGGAGCGAAAGCCATCCATTGTCAAGAAAAGATCATTTGTAGTCACTCATGCCTAGAAAAGCCTTATTACTTAGTTTAAATACCTTTATAATCCCATTATTGAATTTATTTTGAATTGTTTTAAAATTTTTTGATTAAAACATATTGTAATTGATTGTTTGCCTCGGGAAACATGGAGCAAAACCCATCCATTGTCAAGAATAGATCATTTATAGTCACTTATGCGTAGAAAAGCCTTATTACTCGGTTTAAATGCTTTTATAATCCCATTATTGAATTTATTTTCAATTGTTTTAAATGTTTTGATTAAAACAGATTGTAATTGATTGTTTGCCTCGGGAAACATGGAGCGAAAGCCATCCATTTTCAAGAAAAGATCATTTATAGTCACTCATGCCTAGAAAAGCCTTATTACTCGGTTTAAATGCCTTTATAATCCCATTATTGAATTTATTTTGAATTGTTTTTACATTTTTTGATTAAAACATATTGTAATTGATTGTTTGCCTCGGGAAACATGGAGCGAAAGCCATCCATTGTCAAGAAAAGATCATTTATAGTCACTCACGCCTAGAAAAGCCTTATTACTCGGTTTAAATGCCTTTATAATCCCATTATTGAATTTATTTTGAATTTTTTTTACATTTTTTTATTAAAACACAATGTAATTGATTGTTTGCCTCGGGAAATATGGAACGAAAGCCATCCATTGTCAAGAAAAGATCATTTATAGTCACTCATGCCTAGAAAAGCCTTATTACTCGGTTTAAATGCCTTTATAATCCCATTATTGAATTTATTTTGAATTTTTTTTACATTTTTTGATTAAAACAGATTGTAATTGATTGTTTACCTTGGGAAACATGGAGCAAAACCCATCCATTGTCAAGAATAGATCATTTATAGTCACTTATGCCTAAAAAAGCCTTATTACTCGGTTTAAATGCCTTTATAATCCCATTACTGAATTTATTTTGAATTTTTTTTACATTTTTTTATTAAAACACAATGTAATTGATTGTTTGCCTCGGGAAATATGGAACGAAAGCCATCCATTGTCAAGAAAAGATCATTTATAGTCACTCATGCCTAGAAAAGCCTTATTACTCGGTTTAAATGCCTTTATAATCCCATTATTGAATTTATTTTGAATTGTTTTTACATTTTTTGATTAAAACAAATTGTAATTGATTGTTTGCCTCAAGAAACATGGAGCAAAACCCATCCATTGTCAAGAAAAGATTATTTATAGTCACTCATGCCTAGAAAAGCCTTATTACTTAGTTTAAATGCCTTTATAATCCCATCATTGAATTTATTTTGAATTGTTTTTACATTTTTTGATTAAAACAGATTGTAATTGATTGTTTGCCTCAGGAAACATGCAACGAAAGCCATCCATTGTCAAGAAAAGATCATTTATAGTCACTCATGCCTAGAAAAGCCTTATTACTTAGTTTAAATGCCTTTATAATCCCATTATTGAATTTATTTTCAATTGTTTTTACATTTTTAATTAAAACAGATTGTAATTGATTGTTTGCCTCGGGAATCATGGAGCGAAAGCCATCCATTGTCAAGAAAAGATCATTTATAGTCACTCATGCCTAGAAAAGCCTTATTACTCGGTTTAAATGCCTTTATAATCCCATTATCAAATTTATTTTGAATTTTTTTTACATTTTTTGATTAAAACAGATTGTAATTGATTGTTTACCTTGGGAAACTTGGAGCTAAAGCCATCCATTGTCAAGAAAAGATCATTTATCGTCACCCATGCCTAGAAAAGCCTTATTAGTCGGTTTAAATGCTTTTATAATCCCATTATTGAATTTATTTTGAATTGTTTTTACATTTTCTGATTAAAACAGATTGTAATTGATTGTTTGCCTCGGGAAACATGGAGCGAAAGCCATCCATTGTCAAGAAAAGATCATTTATAGTCACTCATGCCTAGAAAAGCCTTATTACTCGGTTTAAATGCCTTTATAATCCCATAATTGAATTTATTTTGAATTTTTTTTACATTTTTTGATTAAAACAGATTGTAATTGTTTTTTTGCCTCGGGAAACATGGAGCAAAACCCATCCATTGTCAAGAATAGATCATTTATAGTCACTTATGCCTAAAAAAGCCTTATTACTCGGTTTAAATGCCTTTATAATCCCATTACTGAATTTATTTTGAATTTTTTTTACATTTTTTTATTAAAACACAATGTAATTGATTGTTTGCCTCGGGAAATATGGAGCGAAAGCCATCCATTGTCAAGAAAAGATCATTTATAGTCACTCATGCCTAGAAAAGCCTTATTACTCGGTTTAAATGCCTTTATAATCCCATTATTGAATTTATTTTGAATTGTTTTTACATTTTTTGATTAAAACATATTGTAATTGATTGTTTGCCTCGGGAAACATGGAGCGAAAGCCATCCATTGTCAAGAAAAGATCATTTATAGTCACTCATGCCTAGAAAAGCCTTATTACTCGGTTTAAATGCCTTTATAATCCCATTATTGAATTTATTTTGAATTGTTTTTACATTTTTTGATTAAAACATATTGTAATTGATTGTTTGCCTCGGGAAACATGGAGCGAAAGCCATCCATTTTCAAGAAAAGATCATTTATATTCACTCATGCCTAGAAAAGCCTTATTACTGAGTTTAAATGCCTTTATAATCCCATTATTGAATTTATTTTGAATTGTTTTTACATTTTTTGATTAAAACATATTGTAATTGATTGTTTGCCTCGGGAAATATGGAGCGAAAGCCATCCATTGTCAAGAAAAGATCATTTATAGTCACTCATGCCTAGAAAAGCCTTATTACTCGGTTCAAATTCCTTTATAATCCCATTATTGAATTTATTTTGAATTGTTTTTACATTTTTTGATTAAAACAGATTGTTATTGATAGTTTGCCTCGGGAAATATGGAGCGAAAGCCATCCATTGTCAAGAAAAGATCATTTATAGTCACTCATGCCTTGAAAAGCCTTATTACTTAGTTTAAATGCCTTTATAATCCCATTATTGAATTTATTTTGAATTGTTTTTACATTTTTTTATTAAAACAGATTCTAATTGATTGTTTGCCTCGGGAAACGTGGAGTGAAAGCCATCCATTGTCAAGAAAAGATCATTTATAGTCACTCATGCCTAGAAAAGCCTTATTACTCGGTTTAAATGCCTTTATAATCCCATTATCAAATTTATTTTGAATTTTTTTTACATTTTTTGATTAAAACAGATTGTAATTGATTGTTTACCTCGGGAAACTTGGAGCTAAAGCCATCCATTGTCAAGAAAAGATCATTTATCGTCACCCATGCCTAGAAAAGCCTTATTAGTCGGTTTAAATGCTTTTATAATCCCATTATTGAATTTATTTTGAATTGTTTTTACATTTTCTGATTAAAACAGATTGTAATTGATTGTTTGCCTCGGGAAACATGGAGCGAAAGCCATCCATTGTCAAGAAAAGATCATTTATAGTCACTCATGCCTAGAAAAGCCTTATTACTCGGTTTAAATGCCTTTATAATCCCATAATTGAATTTATTTTGAATTTTTTTTACATTTTTTGATTAAAACAGATTGTAATTGTTTTTTTGCCTCGGGAAACATGGAGCAAAACCCATCCATTGTCAAGAATAGATCATTTATAGTCACTTATGCCTAGAAAAGCCTTATTACTCGGTTTAAATGCTTTTATAATCCCATTATTGAATTTATTTTGAATTGTTTTTACATTTTTTGATTAAAACAGATTGTAATTGATTGTTTGGCTCGGGAAACATGGAGCGAAAGCCATCCATTGTCAAGAAAAGATCATTTATAGTCACTCATGCCTAGAAAAGCCTTATTACTCGGTTCAAATTCCTTTATAATCCCATTATTGAATTTATTTTGAATTGTTTTTACATTTTTTGATTAAAACAGATTGTAATTGATTGTTTGGCTCGGGAAACATGGAGCGAAAGCCATCCATTGTCAAGAAAAGATCATTTATAGTCACTCATGCCTAGAAAAGCCTTATTACTCGGTTTAAATGCCTTTATAATCCCATTATTGAATTTATTTTGAATTGTTTTTACATTTTTTGATTAAAACATATTGTAATTGATTGTTTGCCTCGGGAAACATGGAGCGAAAGCCATCCATTTTCAAGAAAAGATCATTTATATTCACTCATGCCTAGAAAAGCCTTATTACTGAGTTTAAATGCCTTTATGATCCCATTATTGAATTTATTTTGAATTGTTTTTACATTTTTTGATTAAAACATATTGTAATTGATTGTTTGCCTCGGGAAATATGGAGCGAAAGCCATCCATTGTCAAGAAAAGATCATTTATAGTCACTCATGCCTAGAAAAGCCTTATTACTCGGTTCAAATTCCTTTATAATCCCATTATTGAATTTATTTTGAATTGTTTTTACATTTTTTGATTAAAACAGATTGTTATTGATAGTTTGCCTCGGGAAATATGGAGCGAAAGCCATCCATTGTCAAGAAAAGATCATTTATAGTCACTCATGCCTTGAAAAGCCTTATTACTTAGTTTAAATGCCTTTATAATCCCATTATTGAATTTATTTTGAATTGTTTTTACATTTTTTTATTAAAACAGATTCTAATTGATTGTTTGCCTCGGGAAACGTGGAGTGAAAGCCATCCATTGTCAAGAAAAGATCATTTATAGTCACTCATGCCTAGAAAAGCCTTATTACTCGGTTTAAATGCCTTTATAATCCCATTATCAAATTTATTTTGAATTTTTTTTACATTTTTTGATTAAAACAGATTGTAATTGATTGTTTACCTCGGGAAACTTGGAGCTAAAGCCATCCATTGTCAAGAAAAGATCATTTATCGTCACCCATGCCTAGAAAAGCCTTATTAGTCGGTTTAAATGCTTTTATAATCCCATTATTGAATTTATTTTGAATTGTTTTTACATTTTCTGATTAAAACAGATTGTAATTGATTGTTTGCCTCGGGAAACATGGAGCGAAAGCCATCCATTGTCAAGAAAAGATCATTTATAGTCACTCATGCCTAGAAAAGCCTTATTACTCGGTTTAAATGCCTTTATAATCCCATTATTGAATTTATTTTGAATTTTTTTTACATTTTTTGATTAAAACAGATTGTAATTGATTGTTTGGCTCGGGAAACATGGAGCGAAAGCCATCCATTGTCAAGAAAAGATCATTTATAGTCACTCATGCCCAGAAAAGCCTTATTACTCGGTTCAAATTCCTTTATAATCCCATTATTGAATTTATTTTGAATTGTTTTTACATTTTTTGATTAAAACAGATTGTAATTGATTGTTTGCCTCGGGAAACATGGAGCGAAAGCCATCCATTTTCAAGAAAAGATCATTTATAGTCACTCATGCCTAGAAAAGCCTTATTACTTAGTTTAAATGCCTTTATAATCCCATTATCAAATTTATTTTGAATTTTTTTTACATTTTTTTGATTAAAACAGATTGTAATTGATTGTTTGCCTCGGGAAACTTGGAGCTAAAGCCATCCATTGTCAAGAAAAGATCATTTATAGTCACTCATGCCTAGAAAGGCCTTATTACTCGGTTCAAATTCCTTTATAATCCCATTATTGAATTTATTTTGAATTTTGTTTACATTTTTTGATTAAAACATATTGTAATTGATTGTTTGCCTCGGTAAACATGGAGCAAAACCCATCCATTGTCAAGAATAGATCATTTATATTCACTGATGCCTAAAAAAGCCTTATTACTCGGTTTAAATGCTTTTATAATCCCATTATTGACTTTATTTTGAATTGTTTTTACATTTTTGATTAAAACAGATTGTAATTGATAGTTTGCCTCGGGAAATATGGAGCGAAAGCCATCCATTGTCAAGAAAAGATCATTTATAGTCACTCATGCCTAGAAAAGCCTTATTACTTATTTTAAATGCCTTTATAATCCCATTATTGAATTTATTTTGAATTGTTTTTATATTTTTTGATTAAAATAGATTCTAATTGATTGTTTGCCTCGGGAAACGTGGAGTGAAAGCCATCCATTGTCAAGAAAAGATCATTTATAGTCACTCATGCCTAGAAAAGCCTTATTACTCGGTTTAAATGCCTTTATAATCCCATTATCAAATTTATTTTGAATTTTTTTTACATTTTTTGATTAAAACAGATTGTAATTGATTGTTTGCCTCGGGCAACTTGGAGCTAAAGCCATCCATTGTCAAGAAAAGATCATTTATCGTCACTCATGCCTAGAAAAGCCTTATTAGTCGGTTTAAATGCTTTTATAATCCCATTATTGAATTTATTTTGAATTGTTTTTACATTTTCTGATTAAAACAGATTGTAATTGATTGTTTGCCTCGGGAAACATGGAGCGAAAGCCATCCATTGTCAAGAAAAGATCATTTATAGTCACTCATGCCTAGAAAAGCCTTATTACTCGGTTTAAATGCCTTTATAATCCCATTATTGAATTTATTTTGAATTTTTTTTACATTGTTTGATTAAAACAGATTGTAATTGTTTTTTTGCCTCAGGAAATATGGAGCAAAACCCATCCATTGTCAAGAATAGATCATTTATAGTCACTTATGCCTAAAAAAGCCTTATTACTCGGTTTAAATGCCTTTATAATCCCATTACTGAATTTATTTTGAATTTTTTTTACATTTTTTGATTAAAACATATTGTAATTCATTGTTTGCCTCGGGAAATATGGAGCGAAAGCCATCCATTGTCAAGAAAAGATCATTTATAGTCACTCATGCCTAGAAAAGCCTTATTACTTAGTTTAAATGCCTTTATAATCCCATTATCAAATTTATTTTGAATTTTTTTTACATTTTTTGATTAAAACATATTGTAATTGATTGTTTGCCTCGGTAAACATGGAGCAAAACCCATCCATTGTCAAGAATAGATCATTTATATTCACTGATGCCTAAAAAAGCCTTATTACTCGGTTTAAATGCTTTTATAATCCCATTATTGACTTTATATTGAATTGTTTTTACATTTTTGATTAAAACAGATTGTAATTGATAGTTTGCCTCGGGAAATATGGAGCGAAAGCCATCCATTGTCAAGAAAAGATCATTTATAGTCACTCATGCCTAGAAAAGCCTTATTACTTAGTTTAAATACCTTTATAATCCCATTATTGAATTTATTTTGAATTGTTTTTACATTTTTTGATTAAAACAGATTCTAATTGATTGTTTGCCTTGGGAAACGTGGAGTGAAAGCCATCCATTGTCAAGAAAAGATCATTTATAGTCACTCATGCCTAGAAAAGCCTTATTACTCGGTTTAAATGCCTTTATAATCCCATTATCAAATTTATTTTGAATTTTTTTTTACATTTTTTGATTAAAACAGATTGTAATTGATTGTTTGCCTCGGGCAACTTGGAGCTAAAGCCATCCATTGTCAAGAAAAGATCATTTATCGTCACTCATGCCTAGAAAAGCCTTATTAGTCGGTTTAAATGCTTTTATAATCCCATTATTGAATTTATTTTGAATTGTTTTTACATTTTCTGATTAAAACAGATTGTAATTGATTGTTTGCCTCGGGAAACATGGAGCGAAAGCCATCCATTGTCAAGAAAAGATCGTTTATAGTCACTCATGCCTAGAAAAGCCTTATTACTCGGTTTAAATGCCTTTATAATCCCATTATTGAATTTATTTTGAATTTTTTTTACATTGTTTGATTAAAACAGATTGTATTTGTTTTTTTGCCTCGGGAAACATGGAGCAAAACCCATCCATTGTCAAGAATAGATCATTTATAGTCACTTATGCCTAAAAAAGCCTTATTACTCGGTTTAAATGCCTTTATAATCCCATTACTGAATTTATTTTGAATTTTTTTTACATTTTTTGATTAAAACATATTGTAATTCATTGTTTGCCTCGAGAAATATGGAGCGAAAGCCATCCATTGTCAAGAAAAGATCATTTATAGTCACTCATGCCTAGAAAAGCCTTATTACTCGGTTTAAATGCCTTTATAATCCCATTATTGAATTTATTTTGAATTGTTTTTACATTTTTTGATTAAAACAGATTGTAATTGATTGTTTGCCTCGGTAAACATGGAGCAAAACCCATCCATTGTCAAGAATAGATCATTTATATTCACTGATGCCTAAAAAAGCCTTATTACTCGGTTTAAATGCTTTTATAATCCCATTATTGACTTTATTTTGAATTGTTTTTACATTTTTGATTAAAACAGATTGTAATTGATAGTTTGCCTCGGGAAATATGGAGCGAAAGCCATCCATTGTCAAGAAAAGATCATTTATAGTCACTCATGCCTAGAAAAGCCTTATTACTTAGTTTAAATACCTTTATAATCCCATTATTGAATTTATTTTGAATTGTTTTAAAATTTTTTGATTAAAACATATTGTAATTGATTGTTTGCCTCGGGAAACATGGAGCAAAACCCATCCATTGTCAAGAATAGATCATTTATAGTCACTTATGCCTAGAAAAGCCTTATTACTCGGTTTAAATGCTTTTATAATCCCATTATTGAATTTATTTTGAATTGTTTTTACATTTTTTGATTAAAACAGATTGTAATTGATTGTTTGGCTCGGGAAACATGGAGCGAAAGCCATCCATTGTCAAGAAAAGATCATTTATAGTCACTCATGCCTAGAAAAGCCTTATTACTTAGTTTAAATGCCTTTATAATCTGATTATTGAATTTATTTTGAATTGTTTTTACATTTTTTGATTAAAACAGATTGTAATTGATTGTTTGCCTCGGGAAATATGAAGCGAAAGCCATCCATTGTCAAGAAAAGATCATTTATAGTCACTCATTCCTAGAAAAGCCTTATTACTCGATTTAAATGCCTTTATAATCCCATTATTGAATTTATTTTGAATTGTTTTTACATTTTTTTATTAAAACAGATTGTAATTGATTGTTTGCCTCGGGAAACATGGAGCGAAAACTATCCATTGTTAAGAAAAGATCATTTATAGTCACTCATGCTTAGAAAAGCCTTATTACTCGGTTTAAATGCCTTTACAATCCCATTATCAAATTTATTTTGAATTTTTTTTACATTTTTTGATTAAAAAAGATTGTAATTGATTGTTTGCCTCGGGAAACTTGGAGCTAAAGCCATCTATTGTCAAGAAAAGATCATTTATAGTCACTCATGCCTAGAAAAGCCATATTAGTCGGTTTAAATGCTTTTATAATCCCATTATTGAATTTATTTTGAATTGTTTTTACATTTTTTGATTAAAACAGATTGTAATTGATTGTTTGCCTCGGGAAACATGGAGCGAAAACCATCCATTGTCAAGAAAAGATCATTTATAGTCACTCATGCCTAGAAAAGCCTCATTACTCGGTTTAAATGCCTTTATAATCTCATTGTTGAATTTATTTTGAATTTTTTTTACATTTTTTGATTACAACAGATTGTAATTGATTGTTTGCCTCGGGAAACATGGAGCGAAAGCCATCCATTGTCAAGAAAAGATCATTTATAGCCACTCATGCCTAGAAAAGCCTTATTACTCGGTTTAAATGCCTTTATAATCCCATTATTGAATTTATTTTGAATTGTTTTTACATTTTTTGATTAAAACAGATTGTAATTGATTGTTTGCCTCGGGAAACATGGAGCGAAAACCATCCATTGTCAAGAAAAGATCATTTATAGTCACTCATGCCTAGAAAAGCCTTATTACTCGGTTTAAATGCCTTTATAATCCCATTATTGAATTTATTTTGAATTGTTTTTACATTGTTTGATTAAAACATATTGTAATTGATTGTTTGCGTCGGGAAACATGGAGCAAAACCCATCCATTGTCAAGAATAGATCATTTATAGTCACTTATGCGTAGAAAAGCCTTATTACTCGGTTTAAATGCTTTTATAATCCCATTATTGAATTTATTTTCAATTGTTTTTACATGTTTTGATTAAAACAGATTGTAATTGATTGTTTGCCTCGGGAAACATGGAGCGAAAGCCATCCATTGTCAAGAAAAGATCATTTATAGTCACTCATGCCTAGAAAAGCCTTATTACTCGGTTTAAATGCCTTTATAATCCCATTATTGAATTTATTTTGAATTGTTTTTACATTTTTTGATTAAAACATATTGTAATTGATTGTTTGCCTCGGGAAACATGGAGCAAAACCCATCCATTGTCAAGAATAGATCATTTATAGTCACTCATGCCTAGAAAAAGCCTTATTACTCGGTTTAAATGCCTTTATAATCCCATTATTGAATTTATTTTGAATTGCTTTTACATTTTTTGATTAAAACATATTGTAATTGATTGTTTGCCTCGGGAAACATGGAGCAAAACCCATCCATTGTCAAGAATAGATCATTTATAGTCACTTATGCCTACAAAAGCCTTATTACTCGGTTTAAATGCTTTTATAATCCCATTATTGAATTTATTTTGAATTGTTTTTACATTTTTTGATTAAAACATATTGTAATTGATTGTTTGCCTAGGGAAACATGGAGCGAAAGCCATCCATTGTCAAGAAAATATCATTTATAGTCACTCATACCTAGAAAAGCCTTATTACTTAGTTTAAATGCCTTTATAATCCCATTATTGAATTTATTTTGAATTGTTTTTACATTTTTTGATTAAAACAGATTGTAATTGATTGTTTGCCTCGGGAAACATGGAGCGAAAGCCATCCATTGTCAAGAAAAGATCATTTATAGTCACTCATGCCTAGAAAAGCCTTATTACTCGGTTTAAATGCCTTTATAATCCCATTATTGAATTTATTTTGAATTGTTTTTACATTTTTTGATTAAAACATATTGTAATTGATTGTTTGCCTCGGGAAACATGGAGCAAAACCCATCCATTGTCAAGAATAGATCATTTATAGTCACTTGTGCCTAGAAAAGCCTTATTACTCAGTTTAAATGCTTTTATAATCCCATTATTGAATTTATTTTCAATTGTTTTTACATTTTTTGATTAAAACATATTGTAATTGATTGTTTGCCTCGGGAAATATGGAGCGAAAGCCATCCATTGTCAAGAAAAGATCATTTATAGTCACTCATGCCTAGAAAAGCCTTATTACTCGGTTCAAATTCCTTTATAATCCCATTATGGAATTTATTTTGAATTGTTTTTACATTTTTTGATTAAAACAGATTGTAATTGATTGTTTGCCTCAGGAAACATGGAGCGAAAGCCAACCATTGTCAAGAAAAGATCATTTATAGTCACTCATGCCTAGAAAAGCCTTATTACTTAGTTTAAATGCCTTTATAATCCCATTATCAAATTTATTTTGAATTTTTTTTACATTTTTTGATTAAAACATATTGTAATTGATTGTTTGCCTCGGTAAACATAGAGCAAAACCCATCCATTGTCAAGAATAGATTATTTATATTCACTGATGCCTAAAAAAGCCTTATTACTCGGTTTAAATGCTTTTATAATCCCATTATTGACTTTATTTTGAATTGTTTTTACATTTTTGATTAAAACATATTGTAATTGATAGTTTGCCTCGGGAAATATGGAGCGAAAGCCATCCATTGTCAAGAAAAGATCATTTATAGTCACTCATGCCTAGAAAAGCCTTATTACTTAGTTTAAATACCTTTATAATCCCATTATTGAATTTATTTTGAATTGTTTTAAAATTTTTTGATTAAAACATATTGTAATTGATTGTTTGCCTCGGGAAACATGGAGCAAAACCCATCCATTGTCAAGAATAGATCATTTATAGTCACTTATGCGTAGAAAAGCCTTATTACTCGGTTTAAATGCTTTTATAATCCCATATATTGAATTTATTTTCAATTGTTTTAAATGTTTTGATTAAAACAGATTGTAATTGATTGTTTGCCTCGGGAAACATGGAGCGAAAGCCATCCATTTTCAAGAAAAGATCATTTATAGTCACTCATGCCTAGAAAAGCCTTATTACTTAGTTTAAATGCCTTTATAATCCCATTATCAAATTTATTTTGAATTTTTTTTACATTTTTTTGATTAAAACAGATTGTAATTGATTGTTTGCCTCAGGAAACTTGGAGCTAAAGCCATCCATTGTCAAGAAAAGATCATTTATAGTCACTCATGCCTAGAAAGGCCTTATTACTCGGTTCAAATTCCTTTATAATCCCATTATTGAATTTATTTTGAATTTTGTTTACATTTTTTGATTAAAACATATTGTAATTGATTGTTTGCCTCGGTAAACATGCAGCAAAACCCATCCATTGTCAAGAATAGATCATTTATATTCACTGATGCCTAAAAAAGCCTTATTACTCGGTTTAAATGCTTTTATAATCCCATTATTGACTTTATTTTGAATTGTTTTTACATTTTTGATTAAAACAGATTGTAATTGATAGTTTGCCTCGGGAAATATGGAGCGAAAGCCATCCATTGTCAAGAAAAGATCATTTATAGTCACTCATGCCTAGAAAAGCCTTATTACTTAGTTTAAATACCTTTATAATCCCATTATTGAATTTATTTTGAATTGTTTTAAAATTTTTTGATTAAAACATATTGTAATTGATTGTTTGCCTCGGGAAACATGGAGCAAAACCCATCCATTGTCAAGAATAGATCATTTATAGTCACTTATGCGTAGAAAAGCCTTATTACTCGGTTTAAATGCTTTTATAATCCCATTATTGAATTTATTTTCAATTGTTTTAAATGTTTTGATTAAAACAGATTGTAATTGATTATTTGCCTCGGGAAACATGGAGCGAAAGCCATCCATTTTCAAGAAAAGATCATTTATAGTCACTCATGCCTAGAAAAGCCTTATTACTTAGTTTAAATGCATTTATAATCCCATTATCAAATTTATTTTGAATTTTTTTTACATTTTTTTGATTAAAACAGATTGTAATTGATTGTTTGCCTCAGGAAACTTGGAGCTAAAGCCATCCATTGTCAAGAAAAGATCATTTATAGTCACTCATGCCTAGAAAGGCCTTATTACTCGGTTCAAATTCCTTTATAATCCCATTATTGAATTTATTTTGAATTTTGTTTACATTTTTTGATTAAAACATATTGTAATTGATTGTTTGCCTCGGTAAACATGGAGCAAAACCCATCCATTGTCAAGAATAGATCATTTATATTCACTGATGCCTAAAAAAGCCTTATTACTCGGTTTAAATGCTTTTATAATCCCATTATTGACTTTATTTTGAATTGTTTTTACATTTTTGATTAAAACAGATTGTAATTGATAGTTTGCCTCGGGAAATATGGAGCGAAAGCCATCCATTGTCAAGAAAAGATCATTTATAGTCACTCATGCCTAGAAAAGCCTTATTACTTAGTTTAAATGCCTTTATAATCCCATTATTGAATTTATTTTGAATTATTTTTACATTTTTTGATTAAAACAGATTCTAATTGATTGTTTGCCTCGGGAAACATGGAGTGAAAGCCATCCATTGTCAAGAAAAGATCATTTATAGTCACTCATGCCTAGAAAAGCCTTATTACTCGGTTTAAATGCCTTTATAATCCCATTATCAAATTTATTTTGAATTTTTTTTACATTTTTTGATTAAAACAGATTGTAATTGATTGTTTGCCTCGGGAAACTTGGAGCTAAAGCCATCCATTTTCAAGAAAAGATCATTTATATTCACTCATGCCTAGAAAAGCCTTATTACTGAGTTTAAATGCCTTTATAATCCCATTATTGAATTTATTTTGAATTGTTTTTACATTTTTTGATTAAAACATATTGTAATTGATTGTTTGCCTCGGGAAATATGGAGCGAAAGCCATCCATTGTCAAGAAAAGATCATTTATATTCACTCATGCCTAGAAAAGCCTTATTACTGAGTTTAAATGCCTTTATAATCCCATTATTGAATTTATTTTGAATTGTTTTTACATTTTTTGATTAAAACATATTGTAATTGATTGTTTGCCTCGGGAAATATGGAGCGAAAGCCATCCATTGTCAAGAAAAGATCATTTATAGTCACTCATGCCTAGAAAAGCCTTATTACTCGGTTCAAATTCCTTTATAATCCCATTATTGAATTTATTTTGAATTGTTTTTACATTTTTTGATTAAAACAGATTGTAATTGATTGTTTGCCTCGGGAAACATGGAGCGAAAGCCAACCATTGTCAAGAACAGATCATTTATAGTCACTCATGCCTAGAAAAGCCTTATTACTTAGTTTAAATGCCTTTATAATCCCATTATCAAATTTATTTTGAATTTTTTTTACATTTTTTGATTAAAACATATTGTAATTGATTGTTTGCCCCGGTAAACATGGAGCAAAACCCATCCATTGTCAAGAATAGATCATTTATATTCACTAATGCCTAAAAAAGCCTTATTACTCGGTTTAAATGCTTTTATAATCCCATTATTGACTTTATTTTGAATTGTTTTTACATTTTTGATTAAAACAGATTGTAATTGGTAGTTTGCCTCGGGAAATATGGAGCGAAAGCCATCCATTGTCAAGAAAAGATCATTTATAGTCACTCATGCCTAGAAAAGCCTTATTACTTAGTTTAAATACCTTTATAATCCCATTATTGAATTTATTTTGAATTGTTTTTACATTTTTTGATTAAAACAGATTCTAATTGATTGTTTGCCTTGGGAAACGTGGAGTGAAAGCCATCCATTGTCAAGAAAAGATCATTTATAGTCACTCATGCCTAGAAAAGCCTTATTACTCGGTTTAAATGCCTTTATAATCCCATTATCAAATTTATTTTGAATTTTTTTTACATTTTTTGATTAAAACAGATTGTAATTGATTGTTTGCCTCGGGAAACTTGGAGCTAAAGCCATCCATTGTCAAGAAAAGATCATTTATCGTCACTCATGCCTAGAAAAGCCTTATTAGTCGGTTTAAATGCTTTTATAATCCCATTATTGAATTTATTTTGAATTGTTTTTACATTTTCTGATTAAAACAGATTGTAATTGATTGTTTGCCTCGGGAAACATGGAGCGAAAGCCATCCATTGTCAAGAAAAGATCGTTTATAGTCACTCATGCCTAGAAAAGCCTTATTACTCGGTTTAAATGCCTTTATAATCCCATTATTGAATTTATTTTGAATTTTTTTTACATTGTTTGATTAAAACAGATTGTAATTGTTTTTTTGCCTCGGGAAACATGGAGCAAAACCCATCCATTGTCAAGAATAGATCATTTATAGTCACTTATGCCTAAAAAAGCCTTATTACTCGGTTTAAATGCCTTTATAATCCCATTACTGAATTTATTTTGAATTTATTTTACATTTTTTGATTAAAACATATTGTAATTCATTGTTTGCCTCGAGAAATATGGAGCGAAAGCCATCCATTGTCAAGAAAAGATCATTTATAGTCACTCATGCCTAGAAAAGCCTTATTACTCGGTTCAAATTCCTTTATAATCCCATTATTGAATTTATTTTGAATTGTTTTTACATTTTTTGATTAAAACAGATTGTAATTGATTGTTTGCCTCGGGAAACATGGAGCGAAAGCCAACCATTGTCAAGAACAGATCATTTATAGTCACTCATGCCTAGAAAAGCCTTATTACTTAGTTTAAATGCCTTTATAATCCCATTATCAAATTTATTTTGAATTTTTTTTACATTTTTTTGATTAAAACAGATTGTAATTGATTGTTTGCCTCAGGAAACTTGGAGCTAAAGCCATCCATTGTCAAGAAAAGATCATTTATAGTCACTCATGCCTAGAAAGGCCTTATTACTCGGTTCAAATTCCTTTATAATCCCATTATTGAATTTATTTTGAATTTTGTTTACATTTTTTGATTAAAACATATTGTAATTGATTGTTTGCCTCGGTAAACATGGAGCAAAACCCATCCATTGTCAAGAATAGATCATTTATATTCACTGATGCCTAAAAAAGCCTTATTACTCGGTTTAAATGCTTTTATAATCCCATTATTGACTTTATTTTGAATTGTTTTTACATTTTTGATTAAAACAGATTGTAATTGATAGTTTGCCTCGGGAAATATGGAGCGAAAGCCATCCATTGTCAAGAAAAGATCATTTATAGTCACTCATGCCTAGAAAAGCCTTATTACTTAGTTTAAATGCCTTTATAATCCCATTATTGAATTTATTTTGAATTATTTTTACATTTTTTGATTAAAACAGATTCTAATTGATTGTTTGCCTCGGGAAACGTGGAGTGAAAGCCATCCATTGTCAAGAAAAGATCATTTATAGTCACTCATGCCTAGAAAAGCCTTATTACTCGGTTTAAATGCCTTTATAATCCCATTATCAAATTTATTTTGAATTTTTTTTACATTTTTTGATTAAAACAGATTGTAATTGATTGTTTGCCTCGGGAAACTTGGAGCTAAAGCCATCCATTTTCAAGAAAAGATCATTTATATTCACTCATGCCTAGAAAAGCCTTATTACTGAGTTTAAATGCCTTTATAATCCCATTATTGAATTTATTTTGAATTGTTTTTACATTTTTTGATTAAAACATATTGTAATTGATTGTTTGCCTCGGGAAATATGGAGCGAAAGCCATCCATTGTCAAGAAAAGATCATTTATATTCACTCATGCCTAGAAAAGCCTTATTACTGAGTTTAAATGCCTTTATAATCCCATTATTGAATTTATTTTGAATTGTTTTTACATTTTTTGATTAAAACATATTGTAATTGATTGTTTGCCTCGGGAAATATGGAGCGAAAGCCATCCATTGTCAAGAAAAGATCATTTATAGTCACTCATGCCTAGAAAAGCCTTATTACTCGGTTCAAATTCCTTTATAATCCCATTATTGAATTTATTTTGAATTGTTTTTACATTTTTTGATTAAAACAGATTGTAATTGATTGTTTGCCTCGGGAAACATGGAGCGAAAGCCAACCATTGTCAAGAACAGATCATTTATAGTCACTCATGCCTAGAAAAGCCTTATTACTTAGTTTAAATGCCTTTATAATCCCATTATCAAATTTATTTTGAATTTTTTTTACATTTTTTGATTAAAACATATTGTAATTGATTGTTTGCCCCGGTAAACATGGAGCAAAACCCATCCATTGTCAAGAATAGATCATTTATATTCACTAATGCCTAAAAAAGCCTTATTACTCGGTTTAAATGCTTTTATAATCCCATTATTGACTTTATTTTGAATTGTTTTTACATTTTTGATTAAAACAGATTGTAATTGGTAGTTTGCCTCGGGAAATATGGAGCGAAAGCCATCCATTGTCAAGAAAAGATCATTTATAGTCACTCATGCCTAGAAAAGCCTTATTACTTAGTTTAAATACCTTTATAATCCCATTATTGAATTTATTTTGAATTGTTTTTACATTTTTTGATTAAAACAGATTCTAATTGATTGTTTGCCTTGGGAAACATGGAGTGAAAGCCATCCATTGTCAAGAAAAGATCATTTATAGTCACTCATGCCTAGAAAAGCCTTATTACTCGGTTTAAATGCCTTTATAATCCCATTATCAAATTTATTTTGAATTTTTTTTATATTTTTTGATTAAAACAGATTGTAATTGATTGTTTGCCTCGGGAAACTTGGAGCTAAAGCCATCCATTGTCAAGAAAAGATCATTTATCGTCACTCATGCCTAGAAAAGCCTTATTAGTCGGTTTAAATGCTTTTATAATCCCATTATTGAATTTATTTTGAATTGTTTTTACATTTTCTGATTAAAACAGATTGTAATTGATTGTTTGCCTCGGGAAACATGGAGCGAAAGCCATCCATTGTCAAGAAAAGATCGTTTATAGTCACTCATGCCTAGAAAAGCCTTATTACTCGGTTTAAATGCCTTTATAATCCCATTATTGAATTTATTTTGAATTTTTTTTACATTGTTTGATTAAAACAGATTGTAATTGTTTTTTTGCCTCGGGAAACATGGAGCAAAACCCATCCATTGTCAAGAATAGATCATTTATAGTCACTTATGCCTAAAAAAGCCTTATTACTCGGTTTAAATGCCTTTATAATCCCATTACTGAATTTATTTTGAATTTTTTTTACATTTTTTGATTAAAACATATTGTAATTCATTGTTTGCCTCGAGAAATATGGAGCGAAAGCCATCCATTGTCAAGAAAAGATCATTTATAGTCACTCATGCCTAGAAAAGCCTTATTACTCGGTTTAAATGCCTTTATAATCCCATTATTGAATTTATTTTGAATTGTTTTTACATTTTTTGATTAAAACAGATTGTAATTGATTGTTTGCCTCGGTAAACATGGAGCAAAACCCATCCATTGTCAAGAATAGATCATTTATATTCACTGATGCCTAAAAAAGCCTTATTACTCGGTTTAAATGCTTTTATAATCCCATTATTGACTTTATTTTGAATTGTTTTTACATTTTTGATTAAAACAGATTGTAATTGATAGTTTGCCTCGGGAAATATGGAGCGAAAGCCATCCATTGTCAAGAAAAGATCATTTATAATCACTCATGCCTAGAAAAGCCTTATTACTTAGTTTAAATACCTTTATATTCCCATTATTGAATTTATTTTGAATTGTTTTAAAATTTTTTGATTAAAACATATTGTAATTGATTGTTTGCCTCGGGAAACATGGAGCAAAACCCATCCATTGTCAAGAATAGATCATTTATAGTCACTTATGCCTAGAAAAGCCTTATTACTCGGTTTAAATGCTTTTATAATCCCATTATTGAATTTATTTTGAATTGTTTTTACATTTTTTGATTAAAACAGATTGTAATTGATTGTTTGGCTCGGGAAACATGGAGCGAAAGCCATCCATTGTCAAGAAAAGATCATTTATAGTCACTCATGCCTAGAAAAGCCTTATTACTTAGTTTAAATGCCTTTATAATCCGATTATTTAATTTATTTTGAATTGTTTTTACATTTTTTGATTAAAACAGATTGTAATTGATTGTTTGCCTCGGGAAATATGAAGCGAAAGCCATCCATTGTCAAGAAAAGATCATTTATAGTCACTCATGCCTAGAAAAGCCTTATTCCTCGATTTAAATGCCTTTATAATCCCATTATTGAATTTATTTTGAATTGTTTTTACATTTTTTGATTAAAACAGATTGTAATTGATTGTTTGCCTCGGGAAACATGGAGCGAAAACTATCCATTGTTAAGAAAAGATCATTTATAGTCACTCATGCCTAGAAAAGCCTTATTACTCGGTTTAAATGCCTTTACAATCCCATTATCAAATTTATTTTGAATTTTTTTTACATTTTTTGATTAAAAAAGATTGTAATTGATTGTTTGCCTCGGGAAACTTGGAGCTAAAGCCATCCATTGTCAAGAAAAGATCATTTATAGTCACTCATGCCTAGAAAAGCCTTATTAGTCGGTTTAAATGCTTTTATAATCCCATTATTGAATTTATTTTGAATTGTTTTTACATTTTTTGATTAAAACAGATTGTAATTGATTGTTTGCCTCGGGAAACATGGAGCGAAAGCCATCCATTGTCAAGAAAAGATCATTTATAGTCACTCATGCCTAGAAAAGCCTTATTACTCGGTTTAAATGCCTTTATAATCCCATTATTGAATTTATTTTGAATTTTTTTTACATTTTTTGATTAAAACATATTGTAATTGATTGTTTGCCTCGGGAAACATGGAGCGAAAGCCATCCATTGTCAAGAAAAGATCATTTATAGTCACTCATGCCTAGAAAAGCCTTATTACTTAGTTTAAATGCCTTTATAATCCCATTATCAAATTTATTTTGAATTTTTTTACATTTTTTGATTAAAACAGATTGTAATTGATTGTTTGCCTCGGTAAACATG
This sequence comes from Theobroma cacao, assembly GCF_053813885.1. Lineage (NCBI taxonomy): Eukaryota > Viridiplantae > Streptophyta > Magnoliopsida > Malvales > Malvaceae > Theobroma > Theobroma cacao. The sequence continues at coordinate 24,140,588 of NC_142645.1, read as the reverse complement.
GAGCAAAACCCATCCATTGTCAAGAATAGATCATTTATATTCACTGATGCCTAAAAAAGCCTTATTACTCGGTTTAAATGCTTTTATAATCCCATTATTGACTTTATTTTGAATTGTTTTTACATTTTTGATTAAAACAGATTGTAATTGATAGTTTGCCTCGGGAAATATGGAGCGAAAGCCATCCATTGTCAAGAAACGATCACTTATAGTCACTCATGCCTACAAAAGCCTTATTACTTAGTTTAAATACCTTTATAATCCCATTATTGAATTTATTTTGAATTGTTTTTACATTTTTTGATTAAAACAGATTCTAATTGATTGTTTGCCTTCGAAAACGTGGAGTGAAAGCCATCCATTGTCAAGAAAAGATCATTTATAGTCACTCATGCCTAGAAAAGCCTTATTACTCGGTTTAAATGCCTTTATAATCCCATTATCAAATTTATTTTGAATTTTTTTTACATTTTTTGATTAAAACAGATTGTAATTGATTGTTTGCCTCGGGAAACTTGGAGCTAAAGCCATCCATTGTCAAGAAAAGATCATTTATCGTCACTCATGCCTAGAAAAGCCTTATTAGTCGGTTTAAATGCTTTTATAATCCCATTATTGAATTTATTTTGAATTGTTTTTACATTTTCTGATTAAAACAGATTGTAATTGATTGTTTGCCTCGGGAAACATGGAGCGAAAGCCATCCATTGTCAAGAAAAGATCGTTTATAGTCACTCATGCCTAGAAAAGCCTTATTACTCGGTTTAAATGCCTTTATAATCCCATTATTGAATTTATTTTGAATTTTTTTTACATTGTTTGATTAAAACAGATTGTAATTGTTTTTTTGCCTCGGGAAACATGGAGCAAAACCCATCCATTGTCAAGAATAGATCATTTATAGTCACTTATGCCTAAAAAAGCCTTATTACTCGGTTTAAATGCCTTTATAATCCCATTACTGAATTTATTTTGAATTTTTTTTACATTTTTTGATTAAAACAGATTGTAATTGATTGTTTGCCTCGGTAAACATGGAGCAAAACCCATCCATTGTCAAGAATAGATCATTTATATTCACTGATGCCTAAAAAAGCCTTATTACTCGGTTTAAATGCTTTTATAATCCCATTATTGACTTTATTTTGAATTGTTTTTACATTTTTGATTAAAACAGATTGTAATTGATAGTTTGCCTCGGGAAATATGGAGCGAAAGCCATCCATTGTCAAGAAAAGATCATTTATAGTCACTCATGCCTAGAAAAGCCTTATTACTTAGTTTAAATACCTTTATAATCCCATTATTGAATTTAGTTTGAATTGTTTTAAAATTTTTTGATTAAAACATATTGTAATTGATTGTTTGCCTCGGGAAACATGGAGCAAAACCCATCCATTGTCAAGAATAGATCATTTATAGTCACTTATGCCTAGAAAAGCCTTATTACTCGGTTTAAATGCTTTTATAATCCCATTATTGAATTTATTTTGAATTGTTTTTACATTTTTTGATTAAAACAGATTGTAATTGATTGTTTGGCTCGGGAAACATGGAGCGAAAGCCATCCATTGTCAAGAAAAGATCATTTATAGTCACTCATGCCTAGAAAAGCCTTATTACTTAGTTTAAATGCCTTTATAATCCGATTATTTAATTTATTTTGAATTGTTTTTACATTTTTTGATTAAAACAGATTGTAATTGATTGTTTGCCTCGGGAAATATGAAGCGAAAGCCATCCATTGTCAAGAAAAGATCATTTATAGTCACTCATGCCTAGAAAAGCCTTATTCCTCGATTTAAATGCCTTTATAATCCCATTATTGAATTTATTTTGAATTGTTTTTACATTTTTTGATTAAAACAGATTGTAATTGATTGTTTGCCTCGGGAAACATGGAGCGAAAACTATCCATTGTTAAGAAAAGATCATTTATAGTCACTCATGCCTAGAAAAGTTTTATTACTCGGTTTAAATGCCTTTACAATCCCATTATCAAATTTATTTTGAATTTTTTTTACATTTTTTGATTAAAAAAGACTGTAATTGATTGTTTGCCTCGGGAAACTTGGAGCTAAAGCCATCCATTGTCAAGAAAAGATCATTTATAGTCACTCATGCCTAGAAAAGCCTTATTAGTCGGTTTAAATGCTTTTATAATCCCATTATTGAATTTATTTTGAATTGTTTTTACATTTTTTGATTAAAACATATTGTAATTGATTGTTTGCCTCGGGAAACATGGAGCGAAAGCCATCCATTGTCAAGAAAAGATCATTTATAGTCACTCATGCCTAGAAAAGCCTTATTACTTAGTTTAAATGCCTTTATAATCCCATTATCAAATTTATTTTGAATTTTTTTTACATTTTTTGATTAAAACATATTGTAATTGATTGTTTGCCCCGGTAAACATGGAGCAAAACCCATCCATTGTCAAGAATAGATCATTTATATTCACTGATGCCTAAAAAAGCCTTATTACTCGGTTTAAATGCTTTTATAATCCCATTATTGACTTTATTTTGAATTGTTTTTACATTTTTGATTAAAACAGATTGTAATTGATAGTTTGCCTCGGGAAATATGGAGCGAAAGCCATCCATTGTCAAGAAAAGATCATTTATAGTCACTCATGCCTAGAAAAGCCTTATTACTTAGTTTAAATACCTTTATAATCCCATTATTGAATTTAGTTTGAATTGTTTTAAAATTTTTTGATTAAAACATATTGTAATTGATTGTTTGCCTCGGGAAACATGGAGCAAAACCCATCCATTGTCAAGAATAGATCATTTATAGTCACTTATGCCTAGAAAAGCCTTATTACTCGGTTTAAATGCTTTTATAATCCCATTATTGAATTTATTTTGAATTGTTTTTACATTTTTTGATTAAAACAGATTGTAATTGATTGTTTGGCTCGGGAAACATGGAGCGAAAGCCATCCATTGTCAAGAAAAGATCATTTATAGTCACTCATGCCTAGAAAAGCCTTATTACTTAGTTTAAATGCCTTTATAATCCGATTATTTAATTTATTTTGAATTGTTTTTACATTTTTTGATTAAAACAGATTGTAATTGATTGTTTGCCTCCGGAAATATGAAGCGAAAGCCATCCATTGTCAAGAAAAGATCATTTATAGTCACTCATGCCTAGAAAAGCCTTATTCCTCGATTTAAATGCCTTTATAATCCCATTATTGAATTTATTTTGAATTGTTTTTACATTTTTTGATTAAAACAGATTGTAATTGATTGTTTGCCTCGGGAAACATGGAGCGAAAACTATCCATTGTTAAGAAAAGATCATTTATAGTCACTCATGCCTAGAAAAGTTTTATTACTCGGTTTAAATGCCTTTACAATCCCATTATCAAATTTATTTTGAATTTTTTTTACATTTTTTGATTAAAAAAGATTGTAATTGATTGTTTGCCTCGGGAAACTTGGAGCTAAAGCCATCCATTGTCAAGAAAAGATCATTTATAGTCACTCATGCCTAGAAAAGCCTTATTAGTCGGTTTAAATGCTTTTATAATCCCATTATTGAATTTATTTTGAATTGTTTTTACATTTTCTGATTAAAACAGATTGTAATTGATTGTTTGCCTCGGGAAACATGGAGCGAAAGCCATCCATTGTCAAGAAAAGATCGTTTATAGTCACTCATGCCTAGAAAAGCCTTATTACTCGGTTTAAATGCCTTTATAATCCCATTATTGAATTTATTTTGAATTTTTTTTACATTGTTTGATTAAAACAGATTGTAATTATTTTTTTGCCTCGGGAAACATGGAGCAAAACCCATCCATTGTCAAGAATAGATCATTTATAGTCACTTATGCCTAAAAAAGCCTTATTACTCGGTTTAAATGCCTTTATAATCCCATTACTGAATTTATTTTGAATTTTTTTTACATTTTTTGATTAAAACATATTGTAATTCATTGTTTGCCTCGAGAAATATGGAGCGAAAGCCATCCATTGTCAAGAAAAGATCATTTATAGTCACTCATGCCTAGAAAAGCCTTATTACTCGGTTTAAATGCCTTTATAATCCCATTATTGAATTTATTTTGAATTGTTTTTACATTTTTTGATTAAAACAGATTGTAATTGATTGTTTGCCTCGGTAAACATGGAGCAAAACCCATCCATTGTCAAGAATAGATCATTTATATTCACTGATGCCTAAAAAAGCCTTATTACTCGGTTTAAATGCTTTTATAATCCCATTATTGACTTTATTTTGAATTGTTTTTACATTTTTGATTAAAACAGATTGTAATTGATAGTTTGCCTCGGGAAATATGGAGCGAAAGCCATCCATTGTCAAGAAAAGATCATTTATAATCACTCATGCCTAGAAAAGCCTTATTACTTAGTTTAAATACCTTTATATTCCCATTATTGAATTTATTTTGAATTGTTTTAAAATTTTTTGATTAAAACATATTGTAATTGATTGTTTGCCTCGGGAAACATGGAGCAAAACCCATCCATTGTCAAGAATAGATCATTTATAGTCACTTATGCCTAGAAAAGCCTTATTACTCGGTTTAAATGCTTTTATAATCCCATTATTGAATTTATTTTGAATTGTTTTTACATTTTTTGATTAAAACAGATTGTAATTGATTGTTTGGCTCGGGAAACATGGAGCGAAAGCCATCCATTGTCAAGAAAAGATCATTTATAGTCACTCATGCCTAGAAAAGCCTTATTACTTAGTTTAAATGCCTTTATAATCCGATTATTTAATTTATTTTGAATTGTTTTTACATTTTTTGATTAAAACAGATTGTAATTGATTGTTTGCCTCGGGAAATATGAAGCGAAAGCCATCCATTGTCAAGAAAAGATCATTTATAGTCACTCATGCCTAGAAAAGCCTTATTCCTCGATTTAAATGCCTTTATAATCCCATTATTGAATTTATTTTGAATTGTTTTTACATTTTTTGATTAAAACAGATTGTAATTGATTGTTTGCCTCGGGAAACATGGAGCGAAAACTATCCATTGTTAAGAAAAGATCATTTATAGTCACTCATGCCTAGAAAAGCCTTATTACTCGGTTTAAATGCCTTTACAATCCCATTATCAAATTTATTTTGAATTTTTTTTACATTTTTTGATTAAAAAAGATTGTAATTGATTGTTTGCCTCGGGAAACTTGGAGCTAAAGCCATCCATTGTCAAGAAAAGATCATTTATAGTCACTCATGCCTAGAAAAGCCTTATTACTCGGTTTAAATGCTTTTATAATCCCATTATTGAATTTATTTTGAATTGTTTTTACATTTTTTGATTAAAACAGATTGTAATTGATTGTTTGCCTCGGGAAACATGGAGCGAAAGCCATCCATTGTCAAGAAAAGATCATTTATAGTCACTCATGCCTAGAAAAGCCTTATTACTCGATTTAAATGCCTTTATAATCCCATTATTGAATTTATTTTGAATTTTTTTTACATTTTTTGATTAAAACATATTGTAATTGATTGTTTGCCTCGGGAAACATGGAGCGAAAGCCATCCATTGTCAAGAAAAGATCATTTATAGTCACTCATGCCTAGAAAAGCCTTATTACTTAGTTTAAATGCCTTTATAATCCCATTATCAAATTTATTTTGAATTTTTTTACATTTTTTGATTAAAACAGATTGTAATTGATTGTTTGCCTCGGTAAACATGGAGCAAAACCCATCCATTGTCAAGAATAGATCATTTATATTCACTGATGCCTAAAAAAGCCTTATTACTCGGTTTAAATGCTTTTATAATCCCATTATTGACTTTATTTTGAATTGTTTTTACATTTTTGATTAAAACAGATTGTAATTGATAGTTTGCCTCGGGAAATATGGAGCGAAAGCCATCCATTGTCAAGAAACGATCACTTATAGTCACTCATGCCTACAAAAGCCTTATTACTTAGTTTAAATACCTTTATAATCCCATTATTGAATTTATTTTGAATTGTTTTTACATTTTTTGATTAAAACAGATTCTAATTGATTGTTTGCCTTCGAAAACGTGGAGTGAAAGCCATCCATTGTCAAGAAAAGATCATTTATAGTCACTCATGCCTAGAAAAGCCTTATTACTCGGTTTAAATGCCTTTATAATCCCATTATCAAATTTATTTTGAATTTTTTTTACATTTTTTGATTAAAACAGATTGTAATTGATTGTTTGCCTCGGGAAACTTGGAGCTAAAGCCATCCATTGTCAAGAAAAGATCATTTATCGTCACTCATGCCTAGAAAAGCCTTATTAGTCGGTTTAAATGCTTTTATAATCCCATTATTGAATTTATTTTGAATTGTTTTTACATTTTCTGATTAAAACAGATTGTAATTGATTGTTTGCCTCGGGAAACATGGAGCGAAAGCCATCCATTGTCAAGAAAAGATCGTTTATAGTCACTCATGCCTAGAAAAGCCTTATTACTCGGTTTAAATGCCTTTATAATCCCATTATTGAATTTATTTTGAATTTTTTTTACATTGTTTGATTAAAACAGATTGTAATTGTTTTTTTGCCTCGGGAAACATGGAGCAAAACCCATCCATTGTCAAGAATAGATCATTTATAGTCACTTATGCCTAAAAAAGCCTTATTACTCGGTTTAAATGCCTTTATAATCCCATTACTGAATTTATTTTGAATTTTTTTTACATTTTTTGATTAAAACAGATTGTAATTGATTGTTTGCCTCGGTAAACATGGAGCAAAACCCATCCATTGTCAAGAATAGATCATTTATATTCACTGATGCCTAAAAAAGCCTTATTACTCGGTTTAAATGCTTTTATAATCCCATTATTGACTTTATTTTGAATTGTTTTTACATTTTTGATTAAAACAGATTGTAATTGATAGTTTGCCTCGGGAAATATGGAGCGAAAGCCATCCATTGTCAAGAAAAGATCATTTATAGTCACTCATGCCTAGAAAAGCCTTATTACTTAGTTTAAATACCTTTATAATCCCATTATTGAATTTAGTTTGAATTGTTTTAAAATTTTTTGATTAAAACATATTGTAATTGATTGTTTGCCTCGGGAAACATGGAGCAAAACCCATCCATTGTCAAGAATAGATCATTTATAGTCACTTATGCCTAGAAAAGCCTTATTACTCGGTTTAAATGCTTTTATAATCCCATTATTGAATTTATTTTGAATTGTTTTTACATTTTTTGATTAAAACAGATTGTAATTGATTGTTTGGCTCGGGAAACATGGAGCGAAAGCCATCCATTGTCAAGAAAAGATCATTTATAGTCACTCATGCCTAGAAAAGCCTTATTACTTAGTTTAAATGCCTTTATAATCCGATTATTTAATTTATTTTGAATTGTTTTTACATTTTTTGATTAAAACAGATTGTAATTGATTGTTTGCCTCGGGAAATATGAAGCGAAAGCCATCCATTGTCAAGAAAAGATCATTTATAGTCACTCATGCCTAGAAAAGCCTTATTCCTCGATTTAAATGCCTTTATAATCCCATTATTGAATTTATTTTGAATTGTTTTTACATTTTTTGATTAAAACAGATTGTAATTGATTGTTTGCCTCGGGAAACATGGAGCGAAAACTATCCATTGTTAAGAAAAGATCATTTATAGTCACTCATGCCTAGAAAAGTTTTATTACTCGGTTTAAATGCCTTTACAATCCCATTATCAAATTTATTTTGAATTTTTTTTACATTTTTTGATTAAAAAAGATTGTAATTGATTGTTTGCCTCGGGAAACTTGGAGCTAAAGCCATCCATTGTCAAGAAAAGATCATTTATAGTCACTCATGCCTAGAAAAGCCTTATTAGTCGGTTTAAATGCTTTTATAATCCCATTATTGAATTTATTTTGAATTGTTTTTACATTTTTTGATTAAAACAGATTGTAATTGATTGTTTGCCTCAGGAAACATGGAGCGAAAGCCATCCATTGTCAAGAAAAGATCATTTATAGTCACTCATGCCTAGAAAAGCCTTATTACTCGGTTTAAATACTTTTATAATCCCATTATTGAATTTATTTTGAATTGTTTTTACATTTTTTGATTAAAACAGATTGTAATTGATTGTTTGGCTCGGGAAACATGGAGCGAAAGCCATCCATTGTCAAGAAAAGATCATTTATAGTCACTCATGCCTAGAAAAGCCTTATTACTTAGTTTAAATGCCTTTATAATCCGATTATTTAATTTATTTTGAATTGTTTTTACATTTTTTGATTAAAACAGATTGTAATTGATTGTTTGCCTCGGGAAATATGAAGCGAAAGCCATCCATTGTCAAGAAAAGATCATTTATAGTCACTCATGCCTAGAAAAGCCTTATTCCTCGATTTAAATGCCTTTATAATCCCATTATTGAATTTATTTTGAATTGTTTTTACATTTTTTGATTAAAACAGATTGTAATTGATTGTTTGCCTCGGGAAACATGGAGCGAAAACTATCCATTGTTAAGAAAAGATCATTTATAGTCACTCATGCCTAGAAAAGTTTTATTACTCGGTTTAAATGCCTTTACAATCCCATTATCAAATTTATTTTGAATTTTTTTTACATTTTTTGATTAAAAAAGATTGTAATTGATTGTTTGCCTCGGGAAACTTGGAGCTAAAGCCATCCATTGTCAAGAAAAGATCATTTATAGTCACTCATGCCTAGAAAAGCCTTATTAGTCGGTTTAAATGCTTTTATAATCCCATTATTGAATTTATTTTGAATTGTTTTTACATTTTTTGATTAAAACATATTGTAATTGATTGTTTGCCTCGGGAAACATGGAGCGAAAGCCATCCATTGTCAAGAAAAGATCATTTATAGTCACTCATGCCTAGAAAAGCCTTATTACTTAGTTTAAATGCCTTTATAATCCCATTATCAAATTTATTTTGAATTTTTTTTACATTTTTTGATTAAAACATATTGTAATTGATTGTTTGCCCCGGTAAACATGGAGCAAAACCCATCCATTGTCAAGAATAGATCATTTATATTCACTGATGCCTAAAAAAGCCTTATTACTCGGTTTAAATGCTTTTATAATCCCATTATTGACTTTATTTTGAATTGTTTTTACATTTTTGATTAAAACAGATTGTAATTGATAGTTTGCCTCGGGAAATATGGAGCGAAAGCCATCCATTGTCAAGAAAAGATCATTTATAGTCACTCATGCCTAGAAAAGCCTTATTACTTAGTTTAAATACCTTTATAATCCCATTATTGAATTTAGTTTGAATTGTTTTAAAATTTTTTGATTAAAACATATTGTAATTGATTGTTTGCCTCGGGAAACATGGAGCAAAACCCATCCATTGTCAAGAATAGATCATTTATAGTCACTTATGCCTAGAAAAGCCTTATTACTCGGTTTAAATGCTTTTATAATCCCATTATTGAATTTATTTTGAATTGTTTTTACATTTTTTGATTAAAACAGATTGTAATTGATTGTTTGGCTCGGGAAACATGGAGCGAAAGCCATCCATTGTCAAGAAAAGATCATTTATAGTCACTCATGCCTAGAAAAGCCTTATTACTTAGTTTAAATGCCTTTATAATCCGATTATTTAATTTATTTTGAATTGTTTTTACATTTTTTGATTAAAACAGATTGTAATTGATTGTTTGCCTCCGGAAATATGAAGCGAAAGCCATCCATTGTCAAGAAAAGATCATTTATAGTCACTCATGCCTAGAAAAGCCTTATTCCTCGATTTAAATGCCTTTATAATCCCATTATTGAATTTATTTTGAATTGTTTTTACATTTTTTGATTAAAACAGATTGTAATTGATTGTTTGCCTCGGGAAACATGGAGCGAAAACTATCCATTGTTAAGAAAAGATCATTTATAGTCACTCATGCCTAGAAAAGTTTTATTACTCGGTTTAAATGCCTTTACAATCCCATTATCAAATTTATTTTGAATTTTTTTTACATTTTTTGATTAAAAAAGATTGTAATTGATTGTTTGCCTCGGGAAACTTGGAGCTAAAGCCATCCATTGTCAAGAAAAGATCATTTATAGTCACTCATGCCTAGAAAAGCCTTATTAGTCGGTTTAAATGCTTTTATAATCCCATTATTGAATTTATTTTGAATTGTTTTTACATTTTTTGATTAAAACAGATTGTAATTGATTGTTTGCCTCGGGAAACATGGAGCGAAAGCCATCCATTGTCAAGAAAAGATCATTTATAGTCACTCATGCCTAGAAAAGCCTTATTACTCGGTTTAAATGCCTTTATAATCCCATTATTGAATTTATTTTGAATTTTTTTTACATTTTTTGATTAAAACATATTGTAATTGATTGTTTGCCTCGGGAAACATGGAGCGAAAGCCATCCATTGTCAAGAAAAGATCATTTATAGTCACTCATGCCTAGAAAAGCCTTATTACTTAGTTTAAATGCCTTTATAATCCCATTATCAAATTTATTTTGAATTTTTTTTACATTTTTTGATTAAAACATATTGTAATTGATTGTTTGCCCCGGTAAACATGGAGCAAAACCCATCCATTGTCAAGAATAGATCATTTATATTCACTAATGCCTAAAAAAGCCTTATTACTCGGTTTAAATGCTTTTATAATCCCATTATTGACTTTATTTTGAATTGTTTTTACATTTTTGATTAAAACAGATTGTAATTGGTAGTTTGCCTCGGGAAATATGGAGCGAAAGCCATCCATTGTCAAGAAAAGATCATTTATAGTCACTCATGCCTAGAAAAGCCTTATTACTTAGTTTAAATACCTTTATAATCCCATTATTGAATTTATTTTGAATTGTTTTTACATTTTTTGATTAAAACAGATTCTAATTGATTGTTTGCCTTGGGAAACGTGGAGTGAAAGCCATCCATTGTCAAGAAAAGATCATTTATAGTCACTCATGCCTAGAAAAGCCTTATTACTCGGTTTAAATGCCTTTATAATCCCATTATCAAATTTATTTTGAATTTTTTTTACATTTTTTGATTAAAACAGATTGTAATTGATTGTTTGCCTCGGGAAACTTAGAGCTAAAGCCATCCATTGTCAAGAAAAGATCATTTATCGTCACTCATGCCTAGAAAAGCCTTATTAGTCGATTTAAATGCTTTTATAATCCCATTATTGAATTTATTTTGAATTGTTTTTACATTTTCTGATTAAAACAGATTGTAATTGATTGTTTGCCTCGGGAAACATGGAGCGAAAGCCATCCATTGTCAAGAAAAGATCGTTTATAGTCACTCATGCCTAGAAAAGCCTTATTACTCGGTTTAAATGCCTTTATAATCCCATTATTGAATTTATTTTGAATTTTTTTTACATTGTTTGATTAAAACAGATTGTAATTGTTTTTTTGCCTCGGGAAACATGGAGCAAAACCCATCCATTGTCAAGAATAGATCATTTATAGTCACTTATGCCTAAAAAAGCCTTATTACTCGGTTTAAATGCCTTTATAATCCCATTACTGAATTTATTTTGAATTTATTTTACATTTTTTGATTAAAACATATTGTAATTCATTGTTTGCCTCGAGAAATATGGAGCGAAAGCCATCCATTGTCAAGAAAAGATCATTTATAGTCACTCATGCCTAGAAAAGCCTTATTACTCGGTTCAAATTCCTTTATAATCCCATTATTGAATTTATTTTGAATTGTTTTTACATTTTTTGATTAAAACAGATTGTAATTGATTGTTTGCCTCGGGAAACATGGAGCGAAAGCCAACCATTGTCAAGAACAGATCATTTATAGTCACTCATGCCTAGAAAAGCCTTATTACTTAGTTTAAATGCCTTTATAATCCCATTATCAAATTTATTTTGAATTTTTTTTACATTTTTTTGATTAAAACAGATTGTAATTGATTGTTTGCCTCAGGAAACTTGGAGCTAAAGCCATCCATTGTCAAGAAAAGATCATTTATAGTCACTCATGCCTAGAAAGGCCTTATTACTCGGTTCAAATTCCTTTATAATCCCATTATTGAATTTATTTTGAATTTTGTTTACATTTTTTGATTAAAACATATTGTAATTGATTGTTTGCCTCGGTAAACATGGAGCAAAACCCATCCATTGTCAAGAATAGATCATTTATATTCACTGATGCCTAAAAAAGCCTTATTACTCGGTTTAAATGCTTTTATAATCCCATTATTGACTTTATTTTGAATTGTTTTTACATTTTTGATTAAAACAGATTGTAATTGATAGTTTGCCTCGGGAAATATGGAGCGAAAGCCATCCATTGTCAAGAAAAGATCATTTATAGTCACTCATGCCTAGAAAAGCCTTATTACTTAGTTTAAATGCCTTTATAATCCCATTATTGTATTTATTTTGAATTATTTTTACATTTTTTGATTAAAACAGATTCTAATTGATTGTTTGCCTCGGGAAACGTGGAGTGAAAGCCATCCATTGTCAAGAAAAGATCATTTATAGTCACTCATGCCTAGAAAAGCCTTATTACTCGGTTTAAATGCCTTTATAATCCCATTATCAAATTTATTTTGAATTTTTTTTACATTTTTTGATTAAAACAGATTGTAATTGATTGTTTGCCTCGGGAAACTTGGAGCTAAAGCCATCCATTTTCAAGAAAAGATCATTTATATTCACTCATGCCTAGAAAAGCCTTATTACTGAGTTTAAATGCCTTTATAATCCCATTATTGAATTTATTTTGAATTGTTTTTACATTTTTTGATTAAAACATATTGTAATTGATTGTTTGCCTCGGGAAATATGGAGCGAAAGCCATCCATTGTCAAGAAAAGATCATTTATATTCACTCATGCCTAGAAAAGCCTTATTACTGAGTTTAAATGCCTTTATAATCCCATTATTGAATTTATTTTGAATTGTTTTTACATTTTTTGATTAAAACATATTGTAATTGATTGTTTGCCTCGGGAAATATGGAGCAAAAGCCATCCATTGTCAAGAAAAGATCATTTATAGTCACTCATGCCTAGAAAAGCCTTATTACTCGGTTCAAATTCCTTTATAATCCCATTATTGAATTTATTTTGAATTGTTTTTACATTTTTTGATTAAAACAGATTGTAATTGATTGTTTGCCTCGGGAAACATGGAGCGAAAGCCAACCATTGTCAAGAACAGATCATTTATAGTCACTCATGCCTAGAAAAGCCTTATTACTTAGTTTAAATGCCTTTATAATCCCATTATCAAATTTATTTTGAATTTTTTTTACATTTTTTGATTAAAACATATTGTAATTGATTGTTTGCCCCGGTAAACATGGAGCAAAACCCATCCATTGTCAAGAATAGATCATTTATATTCACTAATGCCTAAAAAAGCCTTATTACTCGGTTTAAATGCTTTTATAATCCCATTATTGACTTTATTTTGAATTGTTTTTACATTTTTGATTAAAACAGATTGTAATTGGTAGTTTGCCTCGGGAAATATGGAGCGAAAGCCATCCATTGTCAAGAAAAGATCATTTATAGTCACTCATGCCTAGAAAAGCCTTATTACTTAGTTTAAATACCTTTATAATCCCATTATTGAATTTATTTTGAATTGTTTTTACATTTTTTGATTAAAACAGATTCTAATTGATTGTTTGCCTTGGGAAACGTGGAGTGAAAGCCATCCATTGTCAAGAAAAGATCATTTATAGTCACTCATGCCTAGAAAAGCCTTATTACTCGGTTTAAATGCCTTTATAATCCCATTATCAAATTTATTTTGAATTTTTTTTACATTTTTTGATTAAAACAGATTGTAATTGATTGTTTGCCTCGGGAAACTTGGAGCTAAAGCCATCCATTGTCAAGAAAAGATCATTTATCGTCACTCATGCCTAGAAAAGCCTTATTAGTCGGTTTAAATGCTTTTATAATCCCATTATTGAATTTATTTTGAATTGTTTTTACATTTTCTGATTAAAACAGATTGTAATTGATTGTTTGCCTCGGGAAACATGGAGCGAAAGCCATCCATTGTCAAGAAAAGATCGTTTATAGTCACTCATGCCTAGAAAAGCCTTATTACTCGGTTTAAATGCCTTTATAATCCCATTATTGAATTTATTTTGAATTTTTTTTACATTGTTTGATTAAAACAGATTGTAATTGTTTTTTTGCCTCGGGAAACATGGAGCAAAACCCATCCATTGTCAAGAATAGATCATTTATAGTCACTTATGCCTAAAAAAGCCTTATTACTCGGTTTAAATGCCTTTATAATCCCATTACTGAATTTATTTTGAATTTTTTTTACATTTTTTGATTAAAACATATTGTAATTCATTGTTTGCTTCGAGAAATATGGAGCGAAAGCCATCCATTGTCAAGAAAAGATCATTTATAGTCACTCATGCCTAGAAAAGCCTTATTACTCGGTTTAAATGCCTTTATAATCCCATTATTGAATTTATTTTGAATTGTTTTTACATTTTTTGATTAAAACAGATTGTAATTGATTGTTTGCCTCGGTAAACATGGAGCAAAACCCATCCATTGTCAAGAATAGATCATTTATATTCACTGATGCCTAAAAAAGCCTTATTACTCGGTTTAAATGCTTTTATAATCCCATTATTGACTTTATTTTGAATTGTTTTTACATTTTTGATTAAAACAGATTGTAATTGATAGTTTGCCTCGGGAAATATGGAGCGAAAGCCATCCATTGTCAAGAAAAGATCATTTATAATCACTCATGCCTAGAAAAGCCTTATTACTTAGTTTAAATACCTTTATATTCCCATTATTGAATTTATTTTGAATTGTTTTAAAATTTTTTGATTAAAACATATTGTAATTGATTGTTTGCCTCGGGAAACATGGAGCAAAACCCATCCATTGTCAAGAATAGATCATTTATAGTCACTTATGCCTAGAAAAGCCTTATTACTCGGTTTAAATGCTTTTATAATCCCATTATTGAATTTATTTTGAATTATTTTTACATTTTTTGATTAAAACAGATTGTAATTGATTGTTTGGCTCGGGAAACATGGAGCGAAAGCCATCCATTGTCAAGAAAAGATCATTTATAGTCACTCATGCCTAGAAAAGCCTTATTACTTAGTTTAAATGCCTTTATAATCCGATTATTTAATTTATTTTGAATTGTTTTTACATTTTTTGATTAAAACAGATTGTAATTGATTGTTTGCCTCGGGAAATATGAAGCGAAAGCCATCCATTGTCAAGAAAAGATCATTTATAGTCACTCATGCCTAGAAAAGCCTTATTCCTCGATTTAAATGCCTTTATAATCCCATTATTGAATTTATTTTGAATTGTTTTTACATTTTTTGATTAAAACAGATTGTAATTGATTGTTTGCCTCGGGAAACATGGAGCGAAAACTATCCATTGTTAAGAAAAGATCATTTATAGTCACTCATGCCTAGAAAAGTTTTATTACTCGGTTTAAATGCCTTTACAATCCCATTATCAAATTTATTTTGAATTTTTTTTACATTTTTTGATTAAAAAAGATTGTAATTGATTGTTTGCCTCGGGAAACTTGGAGCTAAAGCCATCCATTGTCAAGAAAAGATCATTTATAGTCACTCATGCCTAGAAAAGCCTTATTAGTCGGTTTAAATGCTTTTATAATCCCATTATTGAATTTATTTTGAATTGTTTTTACATTTTTTGATTAAAACAGATTGTAATTGATTGTTTGCCTCGGGAAACATGGAGCGAAAGCCATCCATTGTCAAGAAAAGATCATTTATAGTCACTCATGCCTAGAAAAGCCTTATTACTCGGTTTAAATGCCTTTATAATCCCATTATTGAATTTATTTTGAATTTTTTTTACATTTTTTGATTAAAACATATTGTAATTGATTGTTTGCCTCGGGAAACATGGAGCGAAAGCCATCCATTGTCAAGAAAAGATCATTTATAGTCACTCATGCCTAGAAAAGCCTTATTACTTAGTTTAAATGCCTTTATAATCCCATTATCAAATTTATTTTGAATTTTTTTTACATTTTTTGATTAAAACATATTGTAATTGATTGTTTGCCCCGGTAAACATGGAGCAAAACCCATCCATTGTCAAGAATAGATCATTTATATTCACTAATGCCTAAAAAAGCCTTATTACTCGGTTTAAATGCTTTTATAATCCCATTATTGACTTTATTTTGAATTGTTTTTACATTTTTGATTAAAACAGATTGTAATTGGTAGTTTGCCTCGGGAAATATGGAGCGAAAGCCATCCATTGTCAAGAAAAGATCATTTATAGTCACTCATGCCTAGAAAAGCCTTATTACTTAGTTTAAATACCTTTATAATCCCATTATTGAATTTATTTTGAATTGTTTTTACATTTTTTGATTAAAACAGATTCTAATTGATTGTTTGCCTTGGGAAACGTGGAGTGAAAGCCATCCATTGTCAAGAAAAGATCATTTATAGTCACTCATGCCTAGAAAAGCCTTATTACTCGGTTTAAATGCCTTTATAATCCCATTATCAAATTTATTTTGAATTTTTTTTACATTTTTTGATTAAAACAGATTGTAATTGATTGTTTGCCTCGGGAAACTTGGAGCTAAAGCCATCCATTGTCAAGAAAAGATCATTTATCGTCACTCATGCCTAGAAAAGCCTTATTAGTCGGTTTAAATGCTTTTATAATCCCATTATTGAATTTATTTTGAATTGTTTTTACATTTTCTGATTAAAACAGATTGTAATTGATTGTTTGCCTCGGGAAACATGGAGCGAAAGCCATCCATTGTCAAGAAAAGATCGTTTATAGTCACTCATGCCTAGAAAAGCCTTATTACTTGGTTTAAATGCCTTTATAATCCCATTATTGAATTTATTTTGAATTTTTTTTACATTGTTTGATTAAAACAGATTGTAATTGTTTTTTTGCCTCGGGAAACATGGAGCAAAACCCATCCATTGTCAAGAATAGATCATTTATAGTCACTTATGCCTAAAAAAGCCTTATTACTCGGTTTAAATGCCTTTATAATCCCATTACTGAATTTATTTTGAATTTATTTTACATTTTTTGATTAAAACATATTGTAATTCATTGTTTGCCTCGAGAAATATGGAGCGAAAGCCATCCATTGTCAAGAAAAGATCATTTATAGTCACTCATGCCTAGAAAAGCCTTATTACTCGGTTCAAATTCCTTTATAATCCCATTATTGAATTTATTTTGAATTGTTTTTACATTTTTTGATTAAAACAGATTGTAATTGATTGTTTGCCTCGGGAAACATGGAGCGAAAGCCAACCATTGTCAAGAACAGATCATTTATAGTCACTCATGCCTAGAAAAGCCTTATTACTTAGTTTAAATGCCTTTATAATCCCATTATCAAATTTATTTTGAATTTTTTTTACATTTTTTTGATTAAAACAGATTGTAATTGATTGTTTGCCTCAGGAAACTTGGAGCTAAAGCCATCCATTGTCAAGAAAAGATCATTTATAGTCACTCATGCCTAGAAAGGCCTTATTACTCGGTTCAAATTCCTTTATAATCCCATTATTGAATTTATTTTGAATTTTGTTTACATTTTTTGATTAAAACATATTGTAATTGATTGTTTGCCTCGGTAAACATGGAGCAAAACCCATCCATTGTCAAGAATAGATCATTTATATTCACTGATGCCTAAAAAAGCCTTATTACTCGGTTTAAATGCTTTTATAATCCCATTATTGACTTTATTTTGAATTGTTTTTACATTTTTGATTAAAACAGATTGTAATTGATAGTTTGCCTCGGGAAATATGGAGCGAAAGCCATCCATTGTCAAGAAAAGATCATTTATAGTCACTCATGCCTAGAAAAGCCTTATTACTTAGTTTAAATGCCTTTATAATCCCATTATTGTATTTATTTTGAATTATTTTTACATTTTTTGATTAAAACAGATTCTAATTGATTGTTTGCCTCGGGAAACGTGGAGTGAAAGCCATCCATTGTCAAGAAAAGATCATTTATAGTCACTCATGCCTAGAAAAGCCTTATTACTCGGTTTAAATGCCTTTATAATCCCATTATCAAATTTATTTTGAATTTTTTTTACATTTTTTGATTAAAACAGATTGTAATTGATTGTTTGCCTCGGGAAACTTGGAGCTAAAGCCATCCATTTTCAAGAAAAGATCATTTATATTCACTCATGCCTAGAAAAGCCTTATTACTGAGTTTAAATGCCTTTATAATCCCATTATTGAATTTATTTTGAATTGTTTTTACATTTTTTGATTAAAACATATTGTAATTGATTGTTTGCCTCGGGAAATATGGAGCGAAAGCCATCCATTGTCAAGAAAAGATCATTTATATTCACTCATGCCTAGAAAAGCCTTATTACTGAGTTTAAATGCCTTTATAATCCCATTATTGAATTTATTTTGAATTGTTTTTACATTTTTTGATTAAAACATATTGTAATTGATTGTTTGCCTCGGGAAATATGGAGCGAAAGCCATCCATTGTCAAGAAAAGATCATTTATAGTCACTCATGCCTAGAAAAGCCTTATTACTCGGTTCAAATTCCTTTATAATCCCATTATTGAATTTATTTTGAATTGTTTTTACATTTTTTGATTAAAACAGATTGTAATTGATTGTTTGCCTCGGGAAACATGGAGCGAAAGCCAACCATTGTCAAGAACAGATCATTTATAGTCACTCATGCCTAGAAAAGCCTTATTACTTAGTTTAAATGCCTTTATAATCCCATTATCAAATTTATTTTGAATTTTTTTTACATTTTTTGATTAAAACATATTGTAATTGATTGTTTGCCCCGGTAAACATGGAGCAAAACCCATCCATTGTCAAGAATAGATCATTTATATTCACTAATGCCTAAAAAAGCCTTATTACTCGGTTTAAATGCTTTTATAATCCCATTATTGACTTTATTTTGAATTGTTTTTACATTTTTGATTAAAACAGATTGTAATTGGTAGTTTGCCTCGGGAAATATGGAGCGAAAGCCATCCATTGTCAAGAAAAGATCATTTATAGTCACTCATGCCTAGAAAAGCCTTATTACTTAGTTTAAATACCTTTATAATCCCATTATTGAATTTATTTTGAATTGTTTTTACATTTTTTGATTAAAACAGATTCTAATTGATTGTTTGCCTTGGGAAACGTGGAGTGAAAGCCATCCATTGTCAAGAAAAGATCATTTATAGTCACTCATGCCTAGAAAAGCCTTATTACTCGGTTTAAATGCCTTTATAATCCCATTATCAAATTTATTTTGAATTTTTTTTACATTTTTTGATTAAAACAGATTGTAATTGATTGTTTGCCTCGGGAAACTTGGAGCTAAAGCCATCCATTGTCAAGAAAAGATCATTTATCGTCACTCATGCCTAGAAAAGCCTTATTAGTCGGTTTAAATGCTTTTATAATCCCATTATTGAATTTATTTTGAATTGTTTTTACATTTTCTGATTAAAACAGATTGTAATTGATTGTTTGCCTCGGGAAACATGGAGCGAAAGCCATCCATTGTCAAGAAAAGATCGTTTATAGTCACTCATGCCTAGAAAAGCCTTATTACTCGGTTTAAATGCCTTTATAATCCCATTATTGAATTTATTTTGAATTTTTTTTACATTGTTTGATTAAAACAGATTGTAATTGTTTTTTTGCCTCGGGAAACATGGAGCAAAACCCATCCATTGTCAAGAATAGATCATTTATAGTCACTTATGCCTAAAAAAGCCTTATTACTCGGTTTAAATGCCTTTATAATCCCATTACTGAATTTATTTTGAATTTTTTTTACATTTTTTGATTAAAACATATTGTAATTCATTGTTTGCCTCGAGAAATATGGAGCGAAAGCCATCCATTGTCAAGAAAAGATCATTTATAGTCACTCATGCCTAGAAAAGCCTTATTACTCGGTTTAAATGCCTTTATAATCCCATTATTGAATTTATTTTGAATTGTTTTTACATTTTTTGATTAAAACAGATTGTAATTGATTGTTTGCCTCGGTAAACATGGAGCAAAACCCATCCATTGTCAAGAATAGATCATTTATATTCACTGATGCCTAAAAAAGCCTTATTACTCGGTTTAAATGCTTTTATAATCCCATTATTGACTTTATTTTGAATTGTTTTTACATTTTTGATTAAAACAGATTGTAATTGATAGTTTGCCTCGGGAAATATGGAGCGAAAGCCATCCATTGTCAAGAAAAGATCATTTATAATCACTCATGCCTAGAAAAGCCTTATTACTTAGTTTAAATACCTTTATATTCCCATTATTGAATTTATTTTGAATTGTTTTAAAATTTTTTGATTAAAACATATTGTAATTGATTGTTTGCCTCGGGAAACATGGAGCAAAACCCATCCATTGTCAAGAATAGATCATTTATAGTCACTTATGCCTAGAAAAGCCTTATTACTCGGTTTAAATGCTTTTATAATCCCATTATTGAATTTATTTTGAATTGTTTTTACATTTTTTGATTAAAACAGATTGTAATTGATTGTTTGGCTCGGGAAACATGGAGCGAAAGCCATCCATTGTCAAGAAAAGATCATTTATAGTCACTCATGCCTAGAAAAGCCTTATTACTTAGTTTAAATGCCTTTATAATCCGATTATTTAATTTATTTTGAATTGTTTTTACATTTTTTGATTAAAACAGATTGTAATTGATTGTTTGCCTCGGGAAATATGAAGCGAAAGCCATCCATTGTCAAGAAAAGATCATTTATAGTCACTCATGCCTAGAAAAGCCTTATTCCTCGATTTAAATGCCTTTATAATCCCATTATTGAATTTATTTTGAATTGTTTTTACATTTTTTGATTAAAACAGATTGTAATTGATTGTTTGCCTCGGGAAACATGGAGCGAAAACTATCCATTGTTAAGAAAAGATCATTTATAGTCACTCATGCCTAGAAAAGCCTTATTACTCGGTTTAAATGCCTTTACAATCCCATTATCAAATTTATTTTGAATTTTTTTTACATTTTTTGATTAAAAAAGATTGTAATTGATTGTTTGCCTCGGGAAACTTGGAGCTAAAGCCATCCATTGTCAAGAAAAGATCATTTATAGTCACTCATGCCTAGAAAAGCCTTATTAGTCGGTTTAAATGCTTTTATAATCCCATTATTGAATTTATTTTGAATTGTTTTTACATTTTTTGATTAAAACAGATTGTAATTGATTGTTTGCCTCGGGAAACATGGAGCGAAAGCCATCCATTGTCAAGAAAAGATCATTTATAGTCACTCATGCCTAGAAAAGCCTTATTACTTAGTTTAAATGCCTTTATAATCCCATTATTGAATTTATTTTGATTTTTTTTTACATTTTTTGATTAAAACATATTGTAATTGATTGTTTGCCTCGGGAAACATGGAGCGAAAGCCATCCATTGTCAAGAAAAGATCATTTATAGTCACTCATGCCTAGAAAAGCCTTATTACTTAGTTTAAATGCCTTTATAATCCCATTATCAAATTTATTTTGAATTTTTTTACATTTTTTGATTAAAACAGATTGTAATTGATTGTTTGCCTCGGTAAACATGGAGCAAAACCCATCCATTGTCAAGAATAGATCATTTATATTCACTGATGCCTAAAAAAGCCTTATTACTCGGTTTAAATGCTTTTATAATCCCATTATTGACTTTATTTTGAATTGTTTTTACATTTTTGATTAAAACAGATTGTAATTGATAGTTTGCCTCGGGAAATATGGAGCGAAAGCCATCCATTGTCAAGAAACGATCACTTATAGTCACTCATGCCTACAAAAGCCTTATTACTTAGTTTAAATACCTTTATAATCCCATTATTGAATTTATTTTGAATTGTTTTTACATTTTTTGATTAAAACAGATTCTAATTGATTGTTTGCCTTCGAAAACGTGGAGTGAAAGCCATCCATTGTCAAGAAAAGATCATTTATAGTCACTCATGCCTAGAAAAGCCTTATTACTCGGTTTAAATGCCTTTATAATCCCATTATCAAATTTATTTTGAATTTTTTTTACATTTTTTGATTAAAACAGATTGTAATTGATTGTTTGCCTCGGGAAACTTGGAGCTAAAGCCATCCATTGTCAAGAAAAGATCATTTATCGTCACTCATGCCTAGAAAAGCCTTATTAGTCGGTTTAAATGCTTTTATAATCCCATTATTGAATTTATTTTGAATTGTTTTTACATTTTCTGATTAAAACAGATTGTAATTGATTGTTTGCCTCGGGAAACATGGAGCGAAAGCCATCCATTGTCAAGAAAAGATCGTTTATAGTCACTCATGCCTAGAAAAGCCTTATTACTCGGTTTAAATGCCTTTATAATCCCATTATTGAATTTATTTTGAATTTTTTTTACATTGTTTGATTAAAACAGATTGTAATTGTTTTTTTGCCTCGGGAAACATGGAGCAAAACCCATCCATTGTCAAGAATAGATCATTTATAGTCACTTATGCCTAAAAAAGCCTTATTACTCGGTTTAAATGCCTTTATAATCCCATTACTGAATTTATTTTGAATTTTTTTTACATTTTTTGATTAAAACAGATTGTAATTGATTGTTTGCCTCGGTAAACATGGAGCAAAACCCATCCATTGTCAAGAATAGATCATTTATATTCACTGATGCCTAAAAAAGCCTTATTACTCGGTTTAAATGCTTTTATAATCCCATTATTGACTTTATTTTGAATTGTTTTTACATTTTTGATTAAAACAGATTGTAATTGATAGTTTGCCTCGGGAAATATGGAGCGAAAGCCATCCATTGTCAAGAAAAGATCATTTATAGTCACTCATGCCTAGAAAAGCCTTATTACTTAGTTTAAATTCCTTTATAATCCCATTATTGAATTTAGTTTGAATTGTTTTAAAATTTTTTGATTAAAACATATTGTAATTGATTGTTTGCCTCGGGAAACATGGAGCAAAACCCATCCATTGTCAAGAATAGATCATTTATAGTCACTTATGCCTAGAAAAGCCTTATTACTCGGTTTAAATGCTTTTATAATCCCATTATTGAATTTATTTTGAATTGTTTTTACATTTTTTGATTAAAACAGATTGTAATTGATTGTTTGGCTCGGGAAACATGGAGCGAAAGCCATCCATTGTCAAGAAAAGATCATTTATAGTCACTCATGCCTAGAAAAGCCTTATTACTTAGTTTAAATGCCTTTATAATCCGATTATTTAATTTATTTTGAATTGTTTTTACATTTTTTGATTAAAACAGATTGTAATTGATTGTTTGCCTCCGGAAATATGAAGCGAAAGCCATCCATTGTCAAGAAAAGATCATTTATAGTCACTCATGCCTAGAAAAGCCTTATTCCTCGATTTAAATGCCTTTATAATCCCATTATTGAATTTATTTTGAATTGTTTTTACATTTTTTGATTAAAACAGATTGTAATTGATTGTTTGCCTCGGGAAACATGGAGCGAAAACTATCCATTGTTAAGAAAAGATCATTTATAGTCACTCATGCCTAGAAAAGTTTTATTACTCGGTTTAAATGCCTTTACAATCCCATTATCAAATTTATTTTGAATTTTTTTTACATTTTTTGATTAAAAAAGATTGTAATTGATTGTTTGCCTCGGGAAACTTGGAGCTAAAGCCATCCATTGTCAAGAAAAGATCATTTATAGTCACTCATGCCTAGAAAAGCCTTATTAGTCGGTTTAAATGCTTTTATAATCCCATTATTGAATTTATTTTGAATTGTTTTTACATTTTTTGATTAAAACAGATTGTAATTGATTGTTTGCCTCGGGAAACATGGAGCGAAAGCCATCCATTGTCAAGAAAAGATCATTTATAGTCACTCATGCCTAGAAAAGCCTTATTACTCGGTTTAAATGCCTTTATAATCCCATTATTGAATTTATTTTGAATTTTTTTTACATTTTTTGATTAAAACATATTGTAATTGATTGTTTGCCTCGGGAAACATGGAGCGAAAGCCATCCATTGTCAAGAAAAGATCATTTATAGTCACTCATGCCTAGAAAAGCCTTATTACTTAGTTTAAATGCCTTTATAATCCCATTATCAAATTTATTTTGAATTTTTATTACATTTTTTGATTAAAACATATTGTAATTGATTGTTTGCCCCGGTAAACATGGAGCAAAACCCATCCATTGTCAGGAATAGATCATTTATATTCACTAATGCCTAAAAAAGCCTTATTACTCGGTTTAAATGCTTTTATAATCCCATTATTGAATTTATTTTGAATTGTTTTTACATTTTTGATTAAAACAGATTGTAATTGGTAGTTTGCCTCGGGAAATATGGAGCGAAAGCCATCCATTGTCAAGAAAAGATCATTTATAGTCACTCATGCCTAGAAAAGCCTTATTACTTAGTTTAAATACCTTTATAATCCCATTATTGAATTTATTTTGAATTGTTTTTACATTTTTTGAATAAAACAGATTCTAATTGATTGTTTGCCTTGGGAAACGTGGAGTGAAAGCCATCCATTGTCAAGAAAAGATCATTTATAGTCACTCATGCCTAGAAAAGCCTTATTACTCGGTTTAAATGCCTTTATAATCCCATTATCAAATTTATTTTGAATTTTTTTTACATTTTTTGATTAAAACAGATTGTAATTGATTGTTTGCCTCGGGAAACTTGGAGCTAAAGCCATCCATTGTCAAGAAAAGATCATTTATCGTCACTCATGCCTAGAAAAGCCTTATTAGTCGGTTTAAATGCTTTTATAATCCCATTATTGAATTTATTTTGAATTGTTTTTACATTTTCTGATTAAAACAGATTGTAATTGATTGTTTGCCTCGGGAAACATGGAGCGAAAGCCATCCATTGTCAAGAAAAGATCGTTTATAGTCACTCATGCCTAGAAAAGCCTTATTACTCGGTTTAAATGCCTTTATAATCCCATTATTGAATTTATTTTGAATTTTTTTTACATTGTTTGATTAAAACAGATTGTAATTGTTTTTTTGCCTCGGGAAACATGGAGCAAAACCCATCCATTGTCAAGAATAGATCATTTATAGTCACTTATGCCTAAAAAAGCCTTATTACTCGGTTTAAATGCCTTTATAATCCCATTACTGAATTTATTTTGAATTTTTTTTACATTTTTTGATTAAAACAGATTGTAATTGATTGTTTGCCTCGGTAAACATGGAGCAAAACCCATCCATTGTCAAGAATAGATCATTTATATTCACTGATGCCTAAAAAAGCCTTATTACTCGGTTTAAATGCTTTTATAATCCCATTATTGAATTTATTTTGAATTGTTTTTACATTTTTTGATTAAAACAGATTGTAATTGATTGTTTGGCTCGGGAAACATGGAGCGAAAGCCATCCATTGTCAAGAAAAGATCATTTATAGTCACTCATGCCTAGAAAAGCCTTATTACTTAGTTTAAATGCCTTTATAATCCGATTATTTAATTTATTTTGAATTGTTTTTACATTTTTTGATTAAAACAGATTGTAATTGATTGTTTGCCTCGGGAAATATGAAGCGAAAGCCATCCATTGTCAAGAATAGATCATTTATAGTCACTTACGCCTAGAAAAGCCTTATTACTCGGTTTAAATGCTTTTATAATCCCATTATTGAATTTATTTTGAATTGTTTTTACATTTTATGATTAAAACAGATTGTAATTGATTGTTTGCCTCGGGAAACATGGAGCGAAAGCCATCCATTGTCAAGAAAAGATCATTTATAGTCACTCATGCCTAGAAAAGCCTTATTACTCGGTTTAAATGCCTTTACAATCCCATTATCAAATTTATTTTGAATTTTTTTTACATTTTTTGATTAAAAAAGATTGTAATTGATTGTTTGCCTCGGGAAACTTGGAGCTAAAGCCATCCATTGTCAAGAAAAGATCATTTATAGTCACTCATGCCTAGAAAAGCCTTATTAGTCGGTTTAAATGCTTTTATAATCCCATTATTGAATTTATTTTGAATTGTTTTTACATTTTTTGATTAAAACAGATTGTAATTGATTGTTTGCCTCGGGAAACATGGAGCGAAAGCCATCCATTGTCAAGAAAAGATCATTTATAGTCACTCATGCCTAGAAAAGCCTTATTACTCGGTTTAAATGCCTTTATAATCCCATTATTGAATTTATTTTGAATTTTTTTTACATTTTTTGATTAAAACATATTGTAATTGATTGTTTGCCTCGGGAAACATGGAGCGAAAGCCATCCATTGTCAAGAAAAGATCATTTATAGTCACTCATGCCTAGAAAAGCCTTATTACTTAGTTGAAATGCCTTTATAATCCCATTATCAAATTTATTTTGAATTTTTTTTACATTTTTTGATTAAAACAGATTGTAATTGATTGTTTGCCTCGGCAAACATGGAGCAAAACCCATCCATTGTCAAGAATAGATCATTTATATTCACTGATGCCTAAAAAAGCCTTATTACTCGGTTTAAATGCTTTTATAATCCCATTATTAACTTTATTTTGAATTGTTTTTACATTTTTGATTAAAACAGATTGTAATTGGTAGTTTGCCTCGGGAAATATGGAGCGAAAGCCATCCATTGTCAAGAAAAGATCATTTATAGTCACTCATGCCTAGAAAAGCCTTATTACTTAGTTTAAATACCTTTATAATCCCATTATTGAATTTATTTTGAATTGTTTTTACATTTTTTGATTAAAACAGATTCTAATTGATTGTTTGCCTTGGGAAACGTGGAGTGAAAGCCATCCATTGTCAAGAAAAGATCATTTATAGTCACTCATGCCTAGAAAAGCCTTATTACTCGGTTTAAATGCCTTTATAATCCCATTATTGAATTTATTTTGAATTTTTTTTACATTTTTTGATTAAAACATATTGTAATTGATTGTTTGCCTCGGGAAACATGGAGCGAAAGCCATCCATTGTCAAGAAAAGATCATTTATAGTCACTCATGCCTAGAAAAGCCTTATTACTTAGTTGAAATGCCTTTATAATCCCATTATCAAATTTATTTTGAATTTTTTTTACATTTTTTGATTAAAACAGATTGTAATTGATTGTTTGCCTCGGTAAACATGGAGCAAAACCCATCCATTGTCAAGAATAGATCATTTATATTCACTGATGCCTAAAAAAGCCTTATTACTCGGTTTAAATGCTTTTATAATCCCATTATTGACTTTATTTTGAATTGTTTTTACATTTTTGATTAAAACAGATTGTAATTGGTAGTTTGCCTCGGGAAATATGGAGCGAAAGCCATCCATTGTCAAGAAAAGATCATTTATAGTCACTCATGCCTAGAAAAGCCTTATTACTTAGTTTAAATACCTTTATAATCCCATTATTGAATTTATTTTGAATTGTTTTTACATTTTTTGATTAAAACAGATTCTAATTGATTGTTTGCCTTGGGAAACGTGGAGTGAAAGCCATCCATTGTCAAGAAAAGATCATTTATAGTCACTCATGCCTAGAAAAGCCTTATTACTCGGTTTAAATGCCTTTATAATCCCATTATCAAATTTATTTTGAATTTTTTTTACATTTTTTGATTAAAACAGATTGTAATTGATTGTTTGCCTCGGGAAACTTGGAGCTAAAGCCATCCATTGTCAAGAAAAGATCATTTATCGTCACTCATGCCTAGAAAAGCCTTATTAGTCGGTTTAAATGCTTTTATAATCCCATTATTGAATTTATTTTGAATTGTTTTTACATTTTCTGATTAAAACAGATTGTAATTGATTGCTTGCCTCGGGAAACATGGAGCGAAAGCCATCCATTGTCAAGAAAAGATCATTTATAGTCACTCATGCCTAGAAAAGCCTTATTACTCGGTTTAAATGCCTTTATAATCCCATTATTGAATTTATTTTGAATTTTTTTTACATTGTTTGATTAAAACAGATTGTAATTGTTTTTTTGCCTCGGGAAATATGGAGCAAAACCCATCCATTGTCAAGAATAGATCATTTATAGTCACTTATGCCTAAAAAAGCCTTATTACTCGGTTTAAATGCCTTTATAATCCCATTACTGAATTTATTTTGAATTTTTTTTACATTTTTTGATTAAAACATATTGTAATTCATTGTTTGCCTCGAGAAATATGGAGCGAAAGCCATCCATTGTCAAGAAAAGATCATTTATAGTCACTCATGCCTAGAAAAGCCTTAGTACTCGGTTTAAATGCCTTTATAATCCCATTATTGAATTTATTTTGAATTGTTTTTACATTTTTTGATTAAAACAGATTGTAATTGATTGTTTGCCTCGGGAAACATGGAGCGAAAGCCATCCATTGTCAAGAAAAGATCATTTATAGTCACTCATGCCTAGAAAAGCCTTATTACTCGGTTTAAATGCCTTTATAATCCCATTATTGAATTTATTTTGAATTGTTTTTACATTTTTTGATTAAAACAGATTGTAATTGATAGTTTGCCTCGGGAAACATGGAGCGAAAGCCATCCATTGTCAAGAAAAGATCATTTATAGTCACTCATGCCTAGAAAAGCCTTATTACTCGGTTTAAATGCCTTTATAATCCCATTATTGAATTTATTTTGAATTGTTTTAAAATTTTTTGATTAAAACAGATTGTAATTGATTGTTTGCCTCAGGAAACATGGAGCGAAAGCCATCCATTGTCAAGAAAAGATCATTTATAGTCACTCATGCCTAGAAAAGCCTTATTACCTAGTTTAAATGCCTTTATAATCCCATTATTGAAATTATTTTGAATTGTTTTTACATTTTATGATTAAAACAGATTGTAATTGATTGTTTGCCTCGGGAAACATGGAGCGAAAGCTATCCATTGTCAAGAAAAGATCATTTATAGTCACTCATGCCAAGAAAAGACTTATTACTCGGTTTAAATGCCTTTATAATCCCATTATTGAATTTATTTTGAATTGTTTTTACATTTTTTGATTAAAAGATATTGTAATTGATTGTTTGCCTCGGGAAACATGGAGCAAAACCCATCCATTGTCAAGAATAGATCATTTATAGTCACTTACGCCTAGAAAAGCCTTATTACTCGGTTTAAATGCTTTTATAATCCCATTATTGAATTTATTTTGAATTGTTTTTACATTTTATGATTAAAACAGATTGTAATTGATTGTTTGCCTTGGGAAACATGGAGCGAAAGCCATCCATTGTCAAGAAAAGATCATTTATAGTCACTCATGCCTAGAAAAGCCTTATTACTTAGTTTAAATGCCTTTATAATCCCATTATTGAATTTATTTTGAATTGTTTTTACATTTTTTGATTAAAACAGATTGTAATATATTGTTTGCCTCGGGAAACATGGAGCGAAAGCCATCCATTGTCAAGAAAAGATCATTTATAGTCACTCATGCCTAGAAAAGCCTTATTACTTAGTTTAAATGCCTTTATAATCCCATTATTGAATTTATTTTTAATTGTTTTTACATTTTTTGATTAAAACATATTGTAATTGATTGTTTGCCTCGGGAAATATGGAGCGAAAGCCATCCATTGTCAAGAAAAGATCATTTATAGTCACTCATGCCTAGAAAAGCCTTATTACTCGGTTTAAATGCCTTTATAATCCCATTATTGAATTTATTTTGAATTGTTTTTACATTTTTTGATTAAAAGAGATTGTAATTGATTGTTTGCCTCGGGAAACATGGAGCGAAAGCTATCCATTGTCAAGAAAAGATCATTTATAGTCACTCATGCCAAGAAAAGACTTATTACTCGGTTTAAATGCCTTTATAATCCCATTATTGAATTTATTTTGAATTTTTTTTACATTTTTTGATTAAAACATATTGTAATTGATTGTTTGCCTCGGGAAACATAGAGCAAAACCCATCCATTGTCAAGAATAGATCATTTATAGTCACTTACGCCTAGAAAAGCCTTATTACTCGGTTTAAATGCTTTTATAATCCCATTATTGAATTTATTTTGAATTGTTTTTACATTTTATGATTAAAACAGATTGTAATTGATTGTTTGCCTCGGGAAACATGGAGCGAAAGCCATCCATTGTCAAGAAAAGATCATTTATAGTCACTCATGCCTAGAAAAGCCTTATTACTGAGTTTAAATGCCTTTATAATCCCATTATTGAATTTATTTTGAATTGTTTTTACATTTTTTGATTAAAACAGATTGTAATTGATTGTTTGCCTCGGGAAATATGAAGCGAAAGCCATCCATTGTCAAGAAAAGATCATTTATAGTCACTCATGCCTAGAAAAGCCTTATTACTCGGTTCAAATGCCTTTATAATCCCATTATTGAATTTATTTTGAATTGTTTTTACATTTTTTGATTAAAACAGATTGTAATTGATTGTTTGCCTCGGGAAACATGGAGCGAAAGCTATCCATTGTCAAGAAAAGATCATTTATAGTCACTCATGCCAAGAAAAGACTTATTACTCGGTTTAAATGCCTTTATAATCCCATTATTGAATTTATTTTGAATTTTTTTTACATTTTTTGATTAAAACATATTGTAATTGATTGTTTGCCTCGGGAAACATGGAGCGAAAGCCATCCATTGTCAAGAAAAGATCATTTATAGTCACTCATGCCTAGAAAAGCCTTATTACTCGGTTTAAATGCCTTTATAATCCCATTATTGAATTTATTTTGAATTGTTTTTACATTGTTTGATTAAAACATATTGTAATTGATTGTTTGCCTCGGGAAACATGGAGCGAAACCCATCCATTGTCAAGAATAGATCATTTATAGTCACTTACGCCTAGAAAAGCCTTATTACTCGGTTTAAATGCTTTTATAATCCCATTATTGAATTTATTTTGAATTGTTTTTACATTTTTTGATTAAAACAGATTGTAATTGATTGTTTGCCTCGGGAAACATGGAGCGAAAGCCATCCATTGTCAAGAAAAGATCATTTATAGTCACTCATGCCTAGAAAAGCCTTATTACTTAGTTTAAATGCCTTTATAATCCCATTATTGAATTTATTATGAATTTTTTTAACATTTTTTGATTAAAACATATTGTAATTGATTGTTTGCCTCGGGAAACATGGAGCAAAACCCATCCATTGTCAAGAATAGATCATTTATAGTCACTTATGCGTAGAAAATCCTTATTACTCAGTTTAAATGCTTTTATAATCCCATTATTGAATTTATTTTGAAATGTTTTTACATGTTTTGATTAAAACAGATTGTAATTGATTGTTTGCCTCGGGAAACATGGAGCGAAAGCCATCCATTGTCAAGAAAAGATCATTTATAGTCACTCATGCCTAGAAAAGCCTTATTACTCGGTTTAAATGCCTTTATAATCCCATTATTGAATATATTTTGAATTGTTTTTACATTTTTTGATTAAAACATATTGTAATTGATTGTTTGCCTCGGGAAACATGGAGCGAAAGCCATCCATTGTCAAGAAAAGATCATTTATAGTCACTCATGCCTAGAAAAGCCTTATTACTCGGTTTAAATGCCTTTATAATCCCATTATTGAATTTATTTTGAATTTTTTTTACATTTTTTGATTAAAACATATTGTAATTGATTGTTTGCCTCGAGAAACATGGAGCAAAACCCATCCATTGTCAAGAATAGATCATTTATAGTCACTCATGCCTAGAAAAGCCTTATTACTCGGTTTAAATGCCTTTATAATCCCATTATTGAATTTATTTTGAATTGTTTTAAAATTTTTTGATTAAAACAGATTGTAATTGATTGTTTGCCTCAGGAAACATGGAGCGAAAGCCATCCATTGTCAAGAAAAGATCATTTATAGTCACTCATGCCTAGAAAAGCCTTATTACCTAGTTTAAATGCCTTTATAATCCCATTATTGAAATTATTTTGAATTGTTTTTACATTTTATGATTAAAACAGATTGTAATTGATTGTTTGCCTCGGGAAACATGGAGCGAAAGCTATCCATTGTCAAGAAAAGATCATTTATAGTCACTCATGCCAAGAAAAGACTTATTACTCGGTTTAAATGCCTTTATAATCCCATTATTGAATTTATTTTGAATTGTTTTTACATTTTTTGATTAAAAGATATTGTAATTGATTGTTTGCCTCGGGAAACATGGAGCAAAACCCATCCATTGTCAAGAATAGATCATTTATAGTCACTTACGCCTAGAAAAGCCTTATTACTCGGTTTAAATGCTTTTATAATCCCATTATTGAATTTATTTTGAATTGTTTTTACATTTTATGATTAAAACAGATTGTAATTGATTGTTTGCCTTGGGAAACATGGAGCGAAAGCCATCCATTGTCAAGAAAAGATCATTTATAGTCACTCATGCCTAGAAAAGCCTTATTACTTAGTTTAAATGCCTTTATAATCCCATTATTGAATTTATTTTGAATTGTTTTTACATTTTTTGATTAAAACAGATTGTAATATATTGTTTGCCTCGGGAAACATGGAGCGAAAGCCATCCATTGTCAAGAAAAGATCATTTATAGTCACTCATGCCTAGAAAAGCCTTATTACTTAGTTTAAATGCCTTTATAATCCCATTATTGAATTTATTTTTAATTGTTTTTACATTTTTTGATTAAAACATATTGTAATTGATTGTTTGCCTCGGGAAATATGGAGCGAAAGCCATCCATTGTCAAGAAAAGATCATTTATAGTCACTCATGCCTAGAAAAGCCTTATTACTCGGTTTAAATGCCTTTATAATCCCATTATTGAATTTATTTTGAATTGTTTTTACATTTTTTGATTAAAAGAGATTGTAATTGATTGTTTGCCTCGGGAAACATGGAGCGAAAGCTATCCATTGTCAAGAAAAGATCATTTATAGTCACTCATGCCAAGAAAAGACTTATTACTCGGTTTAAATGCCTTTATAATCCCATTATTGAATTTATTTTGAATTTTTTTTACATTTTTTGATTAAAACATATTGTAATTGATTGTTTGCCTCGGGAAACATAGAGCAAAACCCATCCATTGTCAAGAATAGATCATTTATAGTCACTTACGCCTAGAAAAGCCTTATTACTCGGTTTAAATGCTTTTATAATCCCATTATTGAATTTATTTTGAATTGTTTTTACATTTTATGATTAAAACAGATTGTAATTGATTGTTTGCCTCGGGAAACATGGAGCGAAAGCCATCCATTGTCAAGAAAAGATCATTTATAGTCACTCATGCCTAGAAAAGCCTTATTACTGAGTTTAAATGCCTTTATAATCCCATTATTGAATTTATTTTGAATTGTTTTTACATTTTTTGATTAAAACAGATTGTAATTGATTGTTTGCCTCGGGAAATATGAAGCGAAAGCCATCCATTGTCAAGAAAAGATCATTTATAGTCACTCATGCCTAGAAAAGCCTTATTACTCGGTTCAAATGCCTTTATAATCCCATTATTGAATTTATTTTGAATTGTTTTTACATTTTTTGATTAAAACAGATTGTAATTGATTGTTTGCCTCGGGAAACATGGAGCGAAAGCTATCCATTGTCAAGAAAAGATCATTTATAGTCACTCATGCCAAGAAAAGACTTATTACTCGGTTTAAATGCCTTTATAATCCCATTATTGAATTTATTTTGAATTTTTTTTACATTTTTTGATTAAAACATATTGTAATTGATTGTTTGCCTCGGGAAACATGGAGCGAAAGCCATCCATTGTCAAGAAAAGATCATTTATAGTCACTCATGCCTAGAAAAGCCTTATTACTCGGTTTAAATGCCTTTATAATCCCATTATTGAATTTATTTTGAATTGTTTTTACATTGTTTGATTAAAACATATTGTAATTGATTGTTTGCCTCGGGAAACATGGAGCGAAACCCATCCATTGTCAAGAATAGATCATTTATAGTCACTTACGCCTAGAAAAGCCTTATTACTCGGTTTAAATGCTTTTATAATCCCATTATTGAATTTATTTTGAATTGTTTTTACATTTTTTGATTAAAACAGATTGTAATTGATTGTTTGCCTCGGGAAACATGGAGCGAAAGCCATCCATTGTCAAGAAAAGATCATTTATAGTCACTCATGCCTAGAAAAGCCTTATTACTTAGTTTAAATGCCTTTATAATCCCATTATTGAATTTATTATGAATTTTTTTAACATTTTTTGATTAAAACATATTGTAATTGATTGTTTGCCTCGGGAAACATGGAGCAAAACCCATCCATTGTCAAGAATAGATCATTTATAGTCACTTATGCGTAGAAAATCCTTATTACTCAGTTTAAATGCTTTTATAATCCCATTATTGAATTTATTTTGAAATGTTTTTACATGTTTTGATTAAAACAGATTGTAATTGATTGTTTGCCTCGGGAAACATGGAGCGAAAGCCATCCATTGTCAAGAAAAGATCATTTATAGTCACTCATGCCTAGAAAAGCCTTATTACTCGGTTTAAATGCCTTTATAATCCCATTATTGAATATATTTTGAATTGTTTTTACATTTTTTGATTAAAACATATTGTAATTGATTGTTTGCCTCGGGAAACATGGAGCGAAAGCCATCCATTGTCAAGAAAAGATCATTTATAGTCACTCATGCCTAGAAAAGCCTTATTACTCGGTTTAAATGCCTTTATAATCCCATTATTGAATTTATTTTGAATTTTTTTTACATTTTTTGATTAAAACATATTGTAATTGATTGTTTGCCTCGAGAAACATGGAGCAAAACCCATCCATTGTCAAGAATAGATCATTTATAGTCACTCATGCCTAGAAAAGCCTTATTACTCGGTTTAAATGCCTTTATAATCCCATTATTGAATTTATTTTGAATTGTTTTAAAATTTTTTGATTAAAACAGATTGTAATTGATTGTTTGCCTCAGGAAACATGGAGCGAAAGCCATCCATTGTCAAGAAAAGATCATTTATAGTCACTCATGCCTAGAAAAGCCTTATTACCTAGTTTAAATGCCTTTATAATCCCATTATTGAAATTATTTTGAATTGTTTTTACATTTTATGATTAAAACAGATTGTAATTGATTGTTTGCCTCGGGAAACATGGAGCGAAAGCTATCCATTGTCAAGAAAAGATCATTTATAGTCACTCATGCCAAGAAAAGACTTATTACTCGGTTTAAATGCCTTTATAATCCCATTATTGAATTTATTTTGAATTGTTTTTACATTTTTTGATTAAAAGATATTGTAATTGATTGTTTGCCTCGGGAAACATGGAGCAAAACCCATCCATTGTCAAGAATAGATCATTTATAGTCACTTACGCCTAGAAAAGCCTTATTACTCGGTTTAAATGCTTTTATAATCCCATTATTGAATTTATTTTGAATTGTTTTTACATTTTATGATTAAAACAGATTGTAATTGATTGTTTGCCTTGGGAAACATGGAGCGAAAGCCATCCATTGTCAAGAAAAGATCATTTATAGTCACTCATGCCTAGAAAAGCCTTATTACTTAGTTTAAATGCCTTTATAATCCCATTATTGAATTTATTTTGAATTGTTTTTACATTTTTTGATTAAAACAGATTGTAATATATTGTTTGCCTCGGGAAACATGGAGCGAAAGCCATCCATTGTCAAGAAAAGATCATTTATAGTCACTCATGCCTAGAAAAGCCTTATTACTTAGTTTAAATGCCTTTATAATCCCATTATTGAATTTATTTTTAATTGTTTTTACATTTTTTGATTAAAACATATTGTAATTGATTGTTTGCCTCGGGAAATATGGAGCGAAAGCCATCCATTGTCAAGAAAAGATCATTTATAGTCACTCATGCCTAGAAAAGCCTTATTACTCGGTTTAAATGCCTTTATAATCCCATTATTGAATTTATTTTGAATTGTTTTTACATTTTTTGATTAAAAGAGATTGTAATTGATTGTTTGCCTCGGGAAACATGGAGCGAAAGCTATCCATTGTCAAGAAAAGATCATTTATAGTCACTCATGCCAAGAAAAGACTTATTACTCGGTTTAAATGCCTTTATAATCCCATTATTGAATTTATTTTGAATTTTTTTTACATTTTTTGATTAAAACATATTGTAATTGATTGTTTGCCTCGGGAAACATAGAGCAAAACCCATCCATTGTCAAGAATAGATCATTTATAGTCACTTACGCCTAGAAAAGCCTTATTACTCGGTTTAAATGCTTTTATAATCCCATTATTGAATTTATTTTGAATTGTTTTTACATTTTATGATTAAAACAGATTGTAATTGATTGTTTGCCTCGGGAAACATGGAGCGAAAGCCATCCATTGTCAAGAAAAGATCATTTATAGTCACTCATGCCTAGAAAAGCCTTATTACTGAGTTTAAATGCCTTTATAATCCCATTATTGAATTTATTTTGAATTGTTTTTACATTTTTTGATTAAAACAGATTGTAATTGATTGTTTGCCTCGGGAAATATGAAGCGAAAGCCATCCATTGTCAAGAAAAGATCATTTATAGTCACTCATGCCTAGAAAAGCCTTATTACTCGGTTCAAATGCCTTTATAATCCCATTATTGAATTTATTTTGAATTGTTTTTACATTTTTTGATTAAAACAGATTGTAATTGATTGTTTGCCTCGGGAAACATGGAGCGAAAGCTATCCATTGTCAAGAAAAGATCATTTATAGTCACTCATGCCAAGAAAAGACTTATTACTCGGTTTAAATGCCTTTATAATCCCATTATTGAATTTATTTTGAATTTTTTTTACATTTTTTGATTAAAACATATTGTAATTGATTGTTTGCCTCGGGAAACATGGAGCGAAAGCCATCCATTGTCAAGAAAAGATCATTTATAGTCACTCATGCCTAGAAAAGCCTTATTACTCGGTTTAAATGCCTTTATAATCCCATTATTGAATTTATTTTGAATTGTTTTTACATTGTTTGATTAAAACATATTGTAATTGATTGTTTGCCTCGGGAAACATGGAGCGAAACCCATCCATTGTCAAGAATAGATCATTTATAGTCACTTACGCCTAGAAAAGCCTTATTACTCGGTTTAAATGCTTTTATAATCCCATTATTGAATTTATTTTGAATTGTTTTTACATTTTTTGATTAAAACAGATTGTAATTGATTGTTTGCCTCGGGAAACATGGAGCGAAAGCCATCCATTGTCAAGAAAAGATCATTTATAGTCACTCATGCCAAGAAAAGACTTATTACTCGGTTTAAATGCCTTTATAATCCCATTATTGAATTTATTTTGAATTGTTTTTACATTTTTTGATTAAAAGATATTGTAATTGATTGTTTGCCTCGGGAAACATGGAGCAAAACCCATCCATTGTCAAGAATAGATCATTTATAGTCACTTACGCCTAGAAAAGCCTTATTACTCGGTTTAAATGCTTTTATAATCCCATTATTGAATTTATTTTGAATTGTTTTTACATTTTATGATTAAAACAGATTGTAATTGATTGTTTGCCTTGGGAAACATGGAGCGAAAGCCATCCATTGTCAAGAAAAGATCATTTATAGTCACTCATGCCTAGAAAAGCCTTATTACTTAGTTTAAATGCCTTTATAATCCCATTATTGAATTTATTTTGAATTGTTTTTACATTTTTTGATTAAAACAGATTGTAATATATTGTTTGCCTCGGGAAACATGGAGCGAAAGCCATCCATTGTCAAGAAAAGATCATTTATAGTCACTCATGCCTAGAAAAGCCTTATTACTTAGTTTAAATGCCTTTATAATCCCATTATTGAATTTATTTTTAATTGTTTTTACATTTTTTGATTAAAACATATTGTAATTGATTGTTTGCCTCGGGAAATATGGAGCGAAAGCCATCCATTGTCAAGAAAAGATCATTTATAGTCACTCATGCCTAGAAAAGCCTTATTACTCGGTTTAAATGGCTTTATAATCCCATTATTGAATTTATTTTGAATTGTTTTTACATTTTTTGATTAAAAGAGATTGTAATTGATTGTTTGCCTCGGGAAACATGGAGCGAAAGCTATCCATTGTCAAGAAAAGATCATTTATAGTCACTCATGCCAAGAAAAGACTTATTACTCGGTTTAAATGCCTTTATAATCCCATTATTGAATTTATTTTGAATTTTTTTTACATTTTTTGATTAAAACATATTGTAATTGATTGTTTGCCTCGGGAAACATAGAGCAAAACCCATCCATTGTCAAGAATAGATCATTTATAGTCACTTACGCCTAGAAAAGCCTTATTACTCGGTTTAAATGCTTTTATAATCCCATTATTGAATTTATTTTGAATTGTTTTTACATTTTATGATTAAAACAGATTGTAATTGATTGTTTGCCTCGGGAAACATGGAGCGAAAGCCATCCATTGTCAAGAAAAGATCATTTATAGTCACTCATGCCTAGAAAAGCCTTATTACTGAGTTTAAATGCCTTTATAATCCCATTATTGAATTTATTTTGAATTGTTTTTACATTTTTTGATTAAAACAGATTGTAATTGATTGTTTGCCTCGGGAAATATGAAGCGAAAGCCATCCATTGTCAAGAAAAGATCATTTATAGTCACTCATGCCTAGAAAAGCCTTATTACTCGGTTCAAATGCCTTTATAATCCCATTATTGAATTTATTTTGAATTGTTTTTACATTTTTTGATTAAAACAGATTGTAATTGATTGTTTGCCTCGGGAAACATGGAGCGAAAGCTATCCATTGTCAAGAAAAGATCATTTATAGTCACTCATGCCAAGAAAAGACTTATTACTCGGTTTAAATGCCTTTATAATCCCATTATTGAATTTATTTTGAATTTTTTTTACATTTTTTGATTAAAACATATTGTAATTGATTGTTTGCCTCGGGAAACATGGAGCGAAAGCCATCCATTGTCAAGAAAAGATCATTTATAGTCACTCATGCCTAGAAAAGCCTTATTACTCGGTTTAAATGCCTTTATAATCCCATTATTGAATTTATTTTGAATTGTTTTTACATTGTTTGATTAAAACATATTGTAATTGATTGTTTGCCTCGGGAAACATGGAGCGAAACCCATCCATTGTCAAGAATAGATCATTTATAGTCACTTACGCCTAGAAAAGCCTTATTACTCGGTTTAAATGCTTTTATAATCCCATTATTGAATTTATTTTGAATTGTTTTTACATTTTTTGATTAAAACAGATTGTAATTGATTGTTTGCCTCGGGAAACATGGAGCGAAAGCCATCCATTGTCAAGAAAAGATCATTTATAGTCACTCATGCCAAGAAAAGACTTATTACTCGGTTTAAATGCCTTTATAATCCCATTATTGAATTTATTTTGAATTGTTTTTACATTTTTTGATTAAAAGATATTGTAATTGATTGTTTGCCTCGGGAAACATGGAGCAAAACCCATCCATTGTCAAGAATAGATC
Source organism: Theobroma cacao (assembly GCF_053813885.1). Taxonomy (NCBI): domain Eukaryota; kingdom Viridiplantae; phylum Streptophyta; class Magnoliopsida; order Malvales; family Malvaceae; genus Theobroma; species Theobroma cacao. The sequence continues at coordinate 24,101,132 of NC_142645.1, read as the reverse complement.
ATTTATAGTCACTTACGCCTAGAAAAGCCTTATTACTCGGTTTAAATGCTTTTATAATCCCATTATTGAATTTATTTTGAATTGTTTTTACATTTTATGATTAAAACAGATTGTAATTGATTGTTTGCCTTGGGAAACATGGAGCGAAAGCCATCCATTGTCAAGAAAAGATCATTTATAGTCACTCATGCCTAGAAAAGCCTTATTACTCGGTTTAAATGCCTTTATAATCCCATTATTGAATTTATTTTGAATTGTTTTTACATTTTTTGATTAAAAGAGATTGTAATTGATTGTTTGCCTCGGGAAACATGGAGCGAAAGCTATCCATTGTCAAGAAAAGATCATTTATAGTCACTCATGCCAAGAAAAGACTTATTACTCGGTTTAAATGCCTTTATAATCCCATTATTGAATTTATTTTGAATTTTTTTTACATTTTTTGATTAAAACATATTGTAATTGATTGTTTGCCTCGGGAAACATAGAGCAAAACCCATCCATTGTCGAGAATAGATCATTTATAGTCACTTACGCCTAGAAAAGCCTTATTACTCGGTTTAAATGCTTTTATAATCCCATTATTGAATTTATTTTGAATTGTTTTTACATTTTATGATTAAAACAGATTGTAATTGATTGTTTGCCTCGGGAAACATGGAGCGAAAGCCATCCATTGTCAAGAAAAGATCATTTATAGTCACTCATGCCAAGAAAAGACTTATTACTCGGTTTAAATGCCTTTATAATCCCATTATTGAATTTATTTTGAATTGTTTTTACATTTTTTGATTAAAAGATATTGTAATTGATTGTTTGCCTCGGGAAACATGGAGCAAAACCCATCCATTGTCAAGAATAGATCATTTATAGTCACTTACGCCTAGAAAAGCCTTATTACTCGGTTTAAATGCTTTTATAATCCCATTATTGAATTTATTTTGAAATGTTTTTACATGTTTTGATTAAAACAGATTGTAATTGATTGTTTGCCTCGGGAAACATGGAGCGAAAGCCATCCATTGTCAAGAAAAGATCATTTATAGTCACTCATGCCTAGAAAAGCCTTATTACTCGGTTTAAATGCCTTTATAATCCCATTATTGAATATATTTTGAATTGTTTTTACATTTTTTGATTAAAACATATTGTAATTGATTGTTTGCCTCGGGAAACATGGAGCGAAAGCCATCCATTGTCAAGAAAAGATCATTTATAGTCACTCATGCCTAGAAAAGCCTTATTACTCGGTTTAAATGCCTTTATAATCCCATTATTGAATTTATTTTGAATTTTTTTTACATTTTTTGATTAAAACATATTGTAATTGATTGTTTGCCTCGGGAAACATGGAGCAAAACCCATCCATTGTCAAGAATAGATCATTTATAGTCACTCATGCCTAGAAAAGCCTTATTAGTCGGTTTAAATGCTTTTATAATCCCATTATTGAATTTATTTTGAATTGTTTTTACATTTTTTGATTAAAACAGATTGTAATTGATTGTTTGCCTCGGGAAACATGGAGCGAAAGCCATCCATTGTCAAGAAAAGATCATTTATAGTCACTCATGCCTAGAAAAGCCTTATTACTCGGTTTAAATGCCTTTATAATCCCATTATTGAATTTATTTTGAATTTTTTTTACATTTTTTGATTAAAACATATTGTAATTGATTGTTTGCCTCGGGAAACATGGAGCGAAAGCCATCCATTGTCAAGAAAAGATCATTTATAGTCACTCATGCCTAGAAAAGCCTTATTACTCGGTTTAAATGCCTTTATAATCCCATTATTGAATTTATTTTGAATTGTTTTTACATTGTTTGATTAAAACATATCGTAATTGATTGTTTGCCTCGGGAAACATGGAGCGAAACCCATCCATTGTCAAGAATAGATCATTTATAGTCACTTACGCCTAGAAAAGCCTTATTACTCGGTTTAAATGCTTTTATAATCCCATTATTGAATTTATTTTGAATTGTTTTTACATTTTTTGATTAAAACAGATTGTAATTGATTGTTTGCCTCGGGAAACATGGAGCGAAAGCCATCCATTGTCAAGAAAAGATCATTTATAGTCACTCATGCCTAGAAAAGCCTTATTACTTAGTTTAAATGCCTTTATAATCCCATTATTGAATTTATTATGAATTTTTTTAACATTTTTTGATTAAAACATATTGTAATTGATTGTTTGCCTCGGGAAACATGGAGCAAAACCCATCCATTGTCAAGAATAGATCATTTATAGTCACTTATGCGTAGAAAATCCTTATTACTCGGTTTAAATGCTTTTATAATCCCATTATTGAATTTATTTTGAAATGTTTTTACATGTTTTGATTAAAACAGATTGTAATTGATTGTTTGCCTCGGGAAACATGGAGCGAAAGCCATCCATTGTCAAGAAAAGATCATTTATAGTCACTCATGCCTAGAAAAGCCTTATTACTCGGTTTAAATGCCTTTATAATCCCATTATTGAATATATTTTGAATTGTTTTTACATTTTTTGATTAAAACATATTGTAATTGATTGTTTGCCTCGGGAAACATGGAGCGAAAGCCATCCATTGTCAAGAAAAGATCATTTATAGTCACTCATGCCTAGAAAAGCCTTATTACTCGGTTTAAATGCCTTTATAATCCCATTATTGAATTTATTTTGAATTGTTTTTACATTTTTTGATTAAAACAGATTGTAATTGATTGTTTACCTCGGGAAACATGGAGCGAAAGCCATCCATTGTCAAGAAAAGATCATTTATAGTCACTCATGCCTAGAAAAAGCCTTATTACTCGGTTTAAATGCCTTTATAATCCCATTATTGAATTTATTTTGAATTGCTTTTACATTTTTTGATTAAAACATATTGTAATTGATTGTTTGCATCGGGAAACATGGAGCAAAACCCATCCATTGTCAAGAATAGATCATTTATAGTCACTTATGCCTAGAAAAGCATTATTACTCGGTTTAAATGCTTTTATAATCCCATTATTGAATTTATTTTGAATTGTTTTTACATTTTTTGATTAAAACAGATTGTAATTGATTGTTTGCCTAGGGAAACATGGAGCGAAAGCCATCCATTGTCAAGAAAATATCATTTATAGTCACTCATACCTAGAAAAGCCTTATTACTTAGTTTAAATGCCTTTATAATCCCATTATTGAATTTATTTTGAATTGTTTTTACATTTTTTGATTAAAACAGATTGTAATTCATTGTTTGCCTCGGGAAACATGGAGCGAAAGCCATCCATTGTCAAGAAAAGATCATTTATAGTCACTCATGCCTAGAAAAGCCTTATTACTCGGTTTAAATGCCTTTATAATCCCATTATTGAATTTATTTTGAATTGCTTTTACATTTTTTGATTAAAACATATTGTAATTGATTGTTTGCCTCGGGAAACATGGAGCAAAACCCATCCATTGTCAAGAATAGATCATTTATAGTCACTTGTGCCTAGAAAAGCCTTATTACTCAGTTTAAATGCTTTTATAATCCCATTATTGAATTTATTTTGAATTGTTTTTACATTTTTTGATTAAAACATATTGTAATTGATTGTTTGCCTCGGGAAATATGGAGCGAAAGCCATCCATTGTCAAGAAAAGATCATTTATAGTCACTCATGCCTAGAAAAGCCTTATTACTCGGTTCAAATTCCTTTATAATCCCATTATTGAATTTATTTTGAATTGTTTTTACATTTTTTGATTAAAACAGATTGTAATTGATTGTTTGCCTCGGGAAACATGGAGCGAAAGCCGACCATTGTCAAGAAAAGATCATTTATAGTCACTCATGCCTAGAAAAGCCTTATTACTTAGTTTAAATGCCTTTATAATCCCATTATCAAATTTATTTTGAATTTTTTTTACATTTTTTGATTAAAACATATTGTAATTGATTGTTTGCCTCGGTAAACATGGAGCAAAACCCATCCATTGTCAAGAATAGATCATTTATATTCACTGATGCCTAAAAAAGCCTTATTACTCGGTTTAAATGCTTTTATAATCCCATTATTGACTTTATTTTGAATTGTTTTACATTTTTGATTAAAACAGATTGTAATTGATAGTTTGCCTCGGGAAATATGGAGGGAAAGCCATCCATTGTCAAGAAAAGATCATTTATAGTCACTCATGCCTACAAAAGCCTTATTACTTAGTTTAAATACCTTTATAATCCCATTATTGAATTTATTTTGAATTGTTTTTACATTTTTTGATTAAAACAGATTCTAATTGATTGTTTGCCTCGGGAAACGTGGAGTGAAAGCCATCCATTGTCAAGAAAAGATCATTTATAGTCACTCATGCCTAGAAAAGCCTTATTACTCGGTTTAAATGCCTTTATAATCCCATTATCAAATTTATTTTGAATTTTTTTTACATTTTTTGATTAAAACAGATTGTAATTGATTGTTTGCCTCGGGAAACTTGGAGCTAAAGCCATCCATTGTCAAGAAAAGATCATTTATCGTCACTCATGCCTAGAAAAGCCTTATTAGTCGGTTTAAATGCTTTTATAATCCCATTATTGAATTTATTTTGAATTGTTTTTACATTTTCTGATTAAAACAGATTGTAATTGATTGTTTGCCTCGGGAAACATGGAGCGAAAGCCATCCATTGTCAAGAAAAGATCATTTATAGTCACTCATGCCTAGAAAAGCCTTATTACTCGGTTTAAATGCCTTTATAATCCCATTATTGAATTTATTTTTAATTTTTTTTACATTGTTTGATTAAAACAGATTGTAATTGTTTTTTTGCCTCGGGAAATATGGAGCAAAACCCATCCATTGTCAAGAATAGATCATTTATAGTCACTTATGCCTAAAAAAGCCTTATTACTCGGTTTAAATGCCTTTATAATCCCATTACTGAATTTATTTTGAATTTTTTTTACATTTTTTGATTAAAACATATTGTAATTCATTGTTTGCCTCGAGAAATATGGAGCGAAAGCCATCCATTGTCAAGAAAAGATCATTTATAGTCACTCATGCCTAGAAAAGCCTTATTACTCGGTTTAAATGCCTTTATAATCCCATTATTGAATTTATTTTGAATTGTTTTTACATTTTTTGATTAAAACAGATTGTAATTGATTGTTTGCCTCGGGAAACATGGAGCGAAAGCCATCCATTGTCAAGAAAAGATCATTTATAGTCACTCATGCCTAGAAAAGCCTTATTACTCGGTTTAAATGCCTTTATAATCCCATTATTGAATTTATTTTGAATTGTTTTTACATTTTTTGATTAAAACAGATTGTAATTGATACTTTGCCTCGGGAAACATGGAGCGAAAGCCATCCATTGTCAAGAAAAGATCATTTATAGTCACTCATGCCTAGAAAAGCCTTATTACTCGGTTTAAATGCCTTTATAATCCCATTATTGAATTTATTTTGAATTGTTTTAAAATTTTTTGATTAAAACAGATTGCAATTGATTGTTTGCCTCAGGACACATGGAGCGAAAGCCATCCATTGTCAAGAAAAGATCATTTATAGTCACTCATGCCTAGAAAAGCCTTATTACTTAGTTTAAATGCCTTTATAATCCCATTATTGAAATTATTTTGAATTGTTTTTACATTTTATGATTAAAACAGATTGTAATTGATTGTTTGCCTCGGGAAACATGGAGCGAAAGCCATCCATTGTCAAGAAAAGATCATTTATAGTCACTCATGCCAAGAAAAGACTTATTACTCGGTTTAAATGCCTTTATAATCCCATTATTGAATTTATTTTGAATTGTTTTTACATTTTTTGATTAAAACATATTGTAATTGATTGTTTGCCTCGGGAAACATGGAGCGAAAGGCTACCATTGTCAAGAAAAGATCATTTATAGTCACTCATGCCTAGAAAAGCCTTATTACTCGGTTTAAATGCCTTTATAATCCCATTATTGAACTTATTTTGAATTGTTTTTACATTTTTTGATTAAAACAGATTGTAATTGATAGTTTGCCTCGGGAAACATGGAGCGAAAGCCATCCATTGTCAAGAAAAGATCATTTATAGTCACTCATGCCTAGAAAAGCCTTATTACTCGGTTTAAATGCCTTTATAATCCCATTATTGAATTTATTTTGAATTGTTTTAAAATTTTTTGATTAAAACAGATTGTAATTGATTGTTTGCCTCAGGACACATGGAGCGAAAGCCATCCATTGTCAAGAAAAGATCATTTATAGTCACTCATGCCTAGAAAAGCCTTATTACTTAGTTTAAATGCCTTTATAATCCCATTATTGAAATTATTTTGAATTGTTTTTACATTTTATGATTAAAACAGATTGTAATTGATTGTTTGCCTCGGGAAACATGGAGCGAAAGCCATCCATTGTCAAGAAAAGATCATTTATAGTCACTCATGCCAAGAAAAGACTTATTACTCGGTTTAAATGCCTTTATAATCCCATTATTGAATTTATTTTGAATTTTTTTTACATTTTTTGATTAAAACATATTGTAATTGATTGTTTGCCTCGGGAAACATGGAGCGAAAGGCTACCATTGTCAAGAAAAGATCATTTATAGTCACTCATGCCTAGAAAAGCCTTATTACTCGGTTTAAATGCCTTTATAATCCCATTATTGAACTTATTTTGAATTGTTTTTACATTTTTTGATTAAAACAGATTGTAATTGATTGTTTGCCTCGGGAAACATGGAGCGAAAGCTATCCATTGTCAAGAAAAGATCATTTATAGTCACTCATGCCAAGAAAAGACTTATTACTCGGTTTAAATGCCTTTATAATCCCATTATTGAATTTATTTTGAATTGTTTTTACATTTTTTGATTAAATGATATTGTAATTGATTGTTTGCCTCGGGAAACATGGAGCAAAACCCATCCATTGTCAAGAATAGATCATTTATAGTCACTTACGCCTAGAAAAGCCTTATTACTCGGTTTAAATGCTTTTATAATCCCATTATTGAATTTATTTTGAATTGTTTTTACATTTTATGATTAAAACAGATTGTAATTGATTGTTTGCCTTGGGAAACATGGAGCGAAAGCCATCCATTGTCAAGAAAAGATCATTTATAGTCACTCATGCCTAGAAAAGCCTTATTACTTAGTTTAAATGCCTTTATAATCCCATTATTGAATTTATTTTGAATTGTTTTTACATTTTTTGATTAAAACAGATTGTAATATATTGTTTGCCTCGGGAAACATGGAGCGAAAGCCATCCATTGTCAAGAAAAGATCATTTATAGTCACTCATGCCTAGAAAAGCCTTATTACTTAGTTTAAATGCCTTTATAATCCCATTATTGAATTTATTTTTAATTGTTTTTACATTTTTTGATTAAAACATATTGTAATTGATTGTTTGCCTCGGGAAATATGGAGCGAAAGCCATCCATTGTCAAGAAAAGATCATTTATAGTCACTCATGCCTAGAAAAGCCTTATTACTCGGTTTAAATGCCTTTATAATCCCATTATTGAATTTATTTTGAATTGTTTTTACATTTTTTGATTAAAAGAGATTGTAATTGATTGTTTGCCTCGGGAAACATGGAGCGAAAGCTATCCATTGTCAAGAAAAGATCATTTATAGTCACTCATGCCAAGAAAAGACTTATTACTCGGTTTAAATGCCTTTATAATCCCATTATTGAATTTATTTTGAATTTTTTTTACATTTTTTGATTAAAACATATTGTAATTGATTGTTTGCCTCGGGAAACATGGAGCAAAACCCATCCATTGTCAAGAATAGATCATTTATAGTCACTTACGCCTAGAAAAGCCTTATTACTCGGTTTAAATGCTTTTATAATCCCATTATTGAATTTATTTTGAATTGTTTTTACATTTTATGATTAAAACAGATTGTAATTGATTGTTTGCCTCGGGAAACATGGAGCGAAAGCCATCCATTGTCAAGAAAAGATCATTTATAGTCACTCATGCCTAGAAAAGCCTTATTACTGAGTTTAAATGCCTTTATAATCCCATTATTGAATTTATTTTGAATTGTTTTTACATTTTTTGATTAAAAGAGATTGTAATTGATTGTTTGCCTCGGGAAACATGGAGCGAAAGCCATCCATTGTCAAGAAAATATCATTTATAGTCACTCATGCCAAGAAAAGACTTATTACTCGGTTTAAATGCCTTTATAATCCCATTATTGAATTTATTTTGAATTTTTTTTACATTTTTTGATTAAAACATATTGTAATTGATTGTTTGCCTCGGGAAACATGGAGCGAAAGCCATCCATTGTCAAGAAAAGATCATTTATAGTCACTCATGCCTAGAAAAGCCTTATTACACGGTTTAAATGCCTTTATAATCCCATTATTGAATTTATTTTGAATTGTTTTTACATTTTTTGATTAAAACAGATTGTAATTGATTGTTTGCCTCGGGAAACATGGAGCGAAAGCCATCCATTGTCAAGAAAAGATCATTTATAGTCACTCATGCCTAGAAAAGCCTTATTACTCGGTTTAAATGCCTTTATAATCCCATTATTGAATTTATTTTGAATTGTTTTTACATTTTTTGATTAAAACAGATTGTAATTGATACTTTGCCTCGGGAAACATGGAGCGAAAGCCATCCATTGTCAAGAAAAGATCATTTATAGTCACTCATGCCTAGAAAAGCCTTATTACTCGGTTTAAATGCCTTTATAATCCCATTATTGAATTTATTTTGAATTGTTTTAAAATTTTTTGATTAAAACAGATTGCAATTGATTGTTTGCCTCAGGACACATGGAGCGAAAGCCATCCATTGTCAAGAAAAGATCATTTATAGTCACTCATGCCTAGAAAAGCCTTATTACTTAGTTTAAATGCCTTTATAATCCCATTATTGAAATTATTTTGAATTGTTTTTACATTTTATGATTAAAACAGATTGTAATTGATTGTTTGCCTCGGGAAACATGGAGCGAAAGCCATCCATTGTCAAGAAAAGATCATTTATAGTCACTCATGCCAAGAAAAGACTTATTACTCGGTTTAAATGCCTTTATAATCCCATTATTGAATTTATTTTGAATTGTTTTTACATTTTTTGATTAAAACATATTGTAATTGATTGTTTGCCTCGGGAAACATGGAGCGAAAGGCTACCATTGTCAAGAAAAGATCATTTATAGTCACTCATGCCTAGAAAAGCCTTATTACTCGGTTTAAATGCCTTTATAATCCCATTATTGAACTTATTTTGAATTGTTTTTACATTTTTTGATTAAAACAGATTGTAATTGATAGTTTGCCTCGGGAAACATGGAGCGAAAGCCATCCATTGTCAAGAAAAGATCATTTATAGTCACTCATGCCTAGAAAAGCCTTATTACTCGGTTTAAATGCCTTTATAATCCCATTATTGAATTTATTTTGAATTGTTTTAAAATTTTTTGATTAAAACAGATTGTAATTGATTGTTTGCCTCAGGACACATGGAGCGAAAGCCATCCATTGTCAAGAAAAGATCATTTATAGTCACTCATGCCTAGAAAAGCCTTATTACTTAGTTTAAATGCCTTTATAATCCCATTATTGAAATTATTTTGAATTGTTTTTACATTTTATGATTAAAACAGATTGTAATTGATTGTTTGCCTCGGGAAACATGGAGCGAAAGCCATCCATTGTCAAGAAAAGATCATTTATAGTCACTCATGCCAAGAAAAGACTTATTACTCGGTTTAAATGCCTTTATAATCCCATTATTGAATTTATTTTGAATTTTTTTTACATTTTTTGATTAAAACATATTGTAATTGATTGTTTGCCTCGGGAAACATGGAGCGAAAGGCTACCATTGTCAAGAAAAGATCATTTATAGTCACTCATGCCTAGAAAAGCCTTATTACTCGGTTTAAATGCCTTTATAATCCCATTATTGAACTTATTTTGAATTGTTTTTACATTTTTTGATTAAAACAGATTGTAATTGATTGTTTGCCTCGGGAAACATGGAGCGAAAGCTATCCATTGTCAAGAAAAGATCATTTATAGTCACTCATGAAAAGAAAAGACTTATTACTCGGTTTAAATGCCTTTATAATCCCATTATTGAATTTATTTTGAATTGTTTTTACATTTTTTGATTAAATGATATTGTAATTGATTGTTTGCCTCGGGAAACATGGAGCAAAACCCATCCATTGTCAAGAATAGATCATTTATAGTCACTTACGCCTAGAAAAGCCTTATTACTCGGTTTAAATGCTTTTATAATCCCATTATTGAATTTATTTTGAATTGTTTTTACATTTTATGATTAAAACAGATTGTAATTGATTGTTTGCCTTGGGAAACATGGAGCGAAAGCCATCCATTGTCAAGAAAAGATCATTTATAGTCACTCATGCCTAGAAAAGCCTTATTACTTAGTTTAAATGCCTTTATAATCCCATTATTGAATTTATTTATAATTGTTTTTACATTTTTTGATTAAAACAGATTGTAATATATTGTTTGCCTCGGGAAACATGGAGCGAAAGCCATCCATTGTCAAGAAAAGATCATTTATAGTCACTCATGCCTAGAAAAGCCTTATTACTTAGTTTAAATGCCTTTATAATCCCATTATTGAATTTATTTTGAATTGTTTTTACATTTTTTGATTAAAACATATTGTAATTGATTGTTTGCCTCGGGAAATATGGAGCGAAAGCCATCCATTGTCAAGAAAAGATCATTTATAGTCACTCATGCCTAGAAAAGCCTTATTACTCGGTTTAAATGCCTTTATAATCCCATTATTGAATTTATTTTGAATTGTTTTTACATTTTTTGATTAAAAGAGATTGTAATTGATTGTTTGCCTCGGGAAACATGGAGCGAAAGCTATCCATTGTCAAGAAAAGATCATTTATAGTCACTCATGCCAAGAAAAGACTTATTACTCGGTTTAAATGCCTTTATAATCCCATTATTGAATTTATTTTGAATTTTTTTTACATTTTTTGATTAAAACATATTGTAATTGATTGTTTGCCTCGGGAAACATGGAGCAAAACCCATCCATTGTCAAGAATAGATCATTTATAGTCACTTACGCCTAGAAAAGCCTTATTACTCGGTTTAAATGCTTTTATAATCCCATTATTGAATTTATTTTGAATTGTTTTTACATTTTATGATTAAAACAGATTGTAATTGATTGTTTGCCTCGGGAAACATGGAGCGAAAGCCATCCATTGTCAAGAAAAGATCATTTATAGTCACTCATGCCTAGAAAAGCCTTATTACTGAGTTTAAATGCCTTTATAATCCCATTATTGAATTTATTTTGAATTGTTTTTACATTTTTTGATTAAAACAGATTGTAATTGATTGTTTGCCTCGGGAAATATGAAGCGAAAGCCATCCATTGTCAAGAAAAGATCATTTATAGTCACTCATGCCTAGAAAAGCCTTATTACTCGGTTCAAATGCCTTTATAATCCCATTATTGAATTTATTTTGAATTGTTTTTACATTTTTTGATTAAAACAGATTGTAATTGATTGTTTGCCTCGGGAAACATGGAGCGAAAGCTATCCATTGTCAAGAAAAGATCATTTATAGTCACTCATGCCAAGAAAAGACTTATTACTCGGTTTAAATGCCTTTATAATCCCATTATTGAATTTATTTTGAATTTTTTTTACATTTTTTGATTAAAACATATTGTAATTGATTGTTTGCCTCGGGAAACATGGAGCAAAAGCCATCCATTGTCAAGAATAGATCATTTATAGTCACTTACGCCTAGAAAAGCCTTATTACTCGGTTTAAATGCTTTTATAATCCCATTATTGAATTTATTTTGAATTGTTTTTACATTTTATGATTAAAACAGATTGTAATTGATTGTTTACCTCGGGAAACATGGAGCGAAAGCCATCCATTGTCAAGAAAAGATCATTTATAGTCACTCATGCCTAGAAAAGCCTTATTACTTAGTTCAAATGCCTTTATAATCCCATTATTGAATTTATTATGAATTTTTTTAACATTTTTTGATTAAAACATATTGTAATTGATTGTTTGCCTCGGGAAACATGGAGCAAAACCCATCCATTGTCAAGAATAGATCATTTATAGTCACTTATGCCTAGAAAAGCCTTATTACTCGGTTTAAATGCTTTTATAATCCCATTCTTGAATTTATTTTGAATTGTTTTTACATTTTTTGATTAAAACAGATTGTAATTGATTGTTTGCCTAGGGAAACATGGAGCGAAAGCCATCCATTGTCAAGAAAAGATCATTTATAGTCACTCATACCTAGAAAAGCCTTATTACTTAGTTTAAATGCCTTTATAATCCCATTATTGAATTTATTTTGAATTGTTTTTACATTTTTTGATTAAAACAGATTGTAATTGATTGTTTGCCTCGGGAAACATGGAGCGAAAGCCATCCATTGTCAAGAAAAGATCATTTATAGTCACTCATGCCTAGAAAAGCCTTATTACTCGGTTTAAATGCCTTTATAATCCCATTATTGAATTTATTTTGAATTGTTTTTACATTTTTTGATTAAAACAGATTGTAATTGATTGTTTGCCTCGGGAAACATGGAGCGAAAGCCATCCATTGTCAAGAAAAGATCATTTATAGTCACTCATGCCTAGAAAAGCCTTATTACTCGGTTTACATGCCTTTATAATCCCATTATTGAAATTATTTTGAATTTTTTTTACATTTTTTGATTAAAACATATTGTAATTGATTGTTTGCCTCGAGAAACATGGAGCGAAAGCCATCCATTGTCAAGAAAATATCATTTATAGTCACTCATGCCTAGAAAAGCCTTATTACTCGGTTTAAATGCCTTTATAATCCCATTATTGAATTTATTTTGAATTGTTTTTACATTTTTTTATTAAAACAGATTGTAATTGATTGTTTGCCTCGGGAAACATGGAGCGAAAGCCATCCATTGTCAAGAAAAGATCATTTATAGTCACTCATGCCTAGAAAAGCCTTATTACTCGGTTTAAATGCCTTTATAATCCCATTATTGAATTTATTTTGAATTGTTTTTACATTTTTTGATTAAAACAGATTGTAATTGATTGTTTGCCTCGGGAAACATGGAGCGAAAGCCATCCATTGTCAAGAAAAGATCATTTATAGTCACTCATGCCTAGAAAAGCCTTATTACTCGGTTTAAATGCCTTTATAATCCCATTATTGAATTTATTTTGAATTGTTTTAAAATTTTTTGATTAAAACAGATTGTAATTGATTGTTTGCCTCGGGAAACATGGAGCGAAAGCCATCCATTGTCAAGAAAAGATCATTTATAGTCACTCATGCCAAGAAAAGACTTATTACTCGGTTTAAATGCCTTTATAATCCCATTATTGAATTTATTTTGAATTTTTTTTACATTTTTTGATTAAAACATATTGTAATTGATTGTTTGCCTCGGGAAACATGGAGCAAAACCCATCCATTGTCAAGAATAGATCATTTATAGTCACTTACGCCTAGAAAAGCCTTATTACTCGGTTTAAATGCTTTTATAATCCCATTATTGAATTTATTTTGAATTGTTTTTACATTTTATGATTAAAACAGATTGTAATTGATTGTTTGCCTCGGGAAACATGGAGCGAAAGCCATCCATTGTCAAGAAAAGATCATTTATAGTCACTCATGCCTAGAAAAGCCTTATTACTGAGTTTAAATGCCTTTATAATCCCATTATTGAATTTATTTTGAATTGTTTTTACATTTTTTGATTAAAACAGATTGTAATTGATTGTTTGCCTCGGGAAATATGAAGCGAAAGCCATCCATTGTCAAGAAAAGATCATTTATAGTCACTCATGCCTAGAAAAGCCTTATTACTCGGTTCAAATGCCTTTATAATCCCATTATTGAATTTATTTTGAATTGTTTTTACATTTTTTGATTAAAACAGATTGTAATTGATTGTTTGCCTCGGGAAACATGGAGCGAAAGCTATCCATTGTCAAGAAAAGATCATTTATAGTCACTCATGCCAAGAAAAGACTTATTACTCGGTTTAAATGCCTTTATAATCCCATTATTGAATTTATTTTGAATTTTTTTTACATTTTTTGATTAAAACATATTGTAATTGATTGTTTGCCTCGGGAAACATGGAGCAAAACCCATCCATTGTCAAGAATAGATCATTTATAGTCACTTACGCCTAGAAAAGCCTTATTACTCGGTTTAAATGCTTTTATAATCCCATTATTGAATTTATTTTGAATTGTTTTTACATTTTATGATTAAAACAGATTGTAATTGATTGTTTGCCTTGGGAAACATGGAGCGAAAGCCATCCATTGTCAAGAAAAGATCATTTATAGTCACTCATGCCTAGAAAAGCCTTATTACTTAGTTTAAATGCCTTTATAATCCCATTATTGAATTTATTTTGAATTGTTTTTACATTTTTTGATTAAAACAGATTGTAATATATTGTTTGCCTCGGGAAACATGGAGCGAAAGCCATCCATTGTCAAGAAAAGATCATTTATAGTCACTCATGCCTAGAAAAGCCTTATTACTTAGTTTAAATGCCTTTATAATCCCATTATTGAATTTATTTTGAATTGTTTTTACATTTTTTGATTAAAACATATTGTAATTGATTGTTTGCCTCGGGAAATATGGAGCGAAAGCCATCCATTGTCAAGAAAAGATCATTTATAGTCACTCATGCCTAGAAAAGCCTTATTACTCGGTTTAAATGCCTTTATAATCCCATTATTGAATTTATTTTGAATTGTTTTTACATTTTTTGATTAAAAGAGATTGTAATTGATTGTTTGCCTCGGGAAACATGGAGCGAAAGCTATCCATTGTCAAGAAAAGATCATTTATAGTCACTCATGCCAAGAAAAGACTTATTACTCGGTTTAAATGCCTTTATAATCCCATTATTGAATTTTTTTTGAATTTTTTTTACATTTTTTGATTAAAACATATTGTAATTGATTGTTTGCCTCGGGAAACATGGAGCAAAACCCATCCATTGTCAAGAATAGATCATTTATAGTCACTTACGCCTAGAAAAGCCTTATTACTCGGTTTAAATGCTTTTATAATCCCATTATTGAATTTATTTTGAATTGTTTTTACATTTAATGATTAAAACAGATTGTAATTGATTGTTTGCCTCGGGAAACATGGAGCGAAAGCCATCCATTGTCAAGAAAAGATCATTTATAGTCACTCATGCCTAGAAAAGCCTTATTACTGAGTTTAAATGCCTTTATAATCCCATTATTGAATTTATTTTGAATTGTTTTTACATTTTTTGATTAAAACAGATTGTAATTGATTGTTTGCCTCGGGAAATATGAAGCGAAAGCCATCCATTGTCAAGAAAAGATCATTTATAGTCACTCATGCCTAGAAAAGCCTTATTACTCGGTTCAAATGCCTTTATAATCCCATTATTGAATTTATTTTGAATTGTTTTTACATTTTTTGATTAAAACAGATTGTAATTGATTGTTTGCCTCGGGAAACATGGAGCGAAAGCTATCCATTGTCAAGAAAAGATCATTTATAGTCACTCATGCCAAGAAAAGACTTATTACTCGGTTTAAATGCCTTTATAATCCCATTATTGAATTTATTTTGAATTTTTTTTACATTTTTTGATTAAAACATATTGTAATTGATTGTTTGCCTCGGGAAACATGGAGCAAAACCCATCCATTGTCAAGAATAGATCATTTATAGTCACTTACGCCTAGAAAAGCCTTATTACTCGGTTTAAATGCTTTTATAATCCCATTATTGAATTTATTTTGAATTGTTTTTACATTTTATGATTAAAACAGATTGTAATTGATTGTTTGCCTTGGGAAACATGGAGCGAAAGCCATCCATTGTCAAGAAAAGATCATTTATAGTCACTCATGCCTAGAAAAGCCTTATTACTTAGTTTAAATGCCTTTATAATCCCATTATTGAATTTATTTTGAATTGTTTTTACATTTTTTGATTAAAACAGATTGTAATATATTGTTTGCCTCGGGAAACATGGAGCGAAAGCCATCCATTGTCAAGAAAAGATCATTTATAGTCACTCATGCCTAGAAAAGCCTTATTACTTAGTTTAAATGCCTTTATAATCCCATTATTGAATTTATTTTGAATTGTTTTTACATTTTTTGATTAAAACATATTGTAATTGATTGTTTGCCTCGGGAAATATGGAGCGAAAGCCATCCATTG
Source organism: Theobroma cacao (assembly GCF_053813885.1). Taxonomy (NCBI): domain Eukaryota; kingdom Viridiplantae; phylum Streptophyta; class Magnoliopsida; order Malvales; family Malvaceae; genus Theobroma; species Theobroma cacao. Next base: position 24,084,884 of record NC_142645.1, on the reverse strand, counting down.
TCAAGAAAAGATCATTTATAGTCACTCATGCCTAGAAAAGCCTTATTACTCGGTTTAAATGCCTTTATAATCCCATTATTGAATTTATTTTGAATTGTTTTTACATTTTTTGATTAAAAGAGATTGTAATTGATTGTTTGCCTCGGGAAACATGGAGCGAAAGCTATCCATTGTCAAGAAAAGATCATTTATAGTCACTCATGCCAAGAAAAGACTTATTACTCGGTTTAAATGCCTTTATAATCCCATTATTGAATTTTTTTTGAATTTTTTTTACATTTTTTGATTAAAACATATTGTAATTGATTGTTTGCCTCGGGAAACATGGAGCAAAACCCATCCATTGTCAAGAATAGATCATTTATAGTCACTTACGCCTAGAAAAGCCTTATTACTCGGTTTAAATGCTTTTATAATCCCATTATTGAATTTATTTTGAATTGTTTTTACATTTAATGATTAAAACAGATTGTAATTGATTGTTTGCCTCGGGAAACATGGAGCGAAAGCCATCCATTGTCAAGAAAAGATCATTTATAGTCACTCATGCCTAGAAAAGCCTTATTACTGAGTTTAAATGCCTTTATAATCCCATTATTGAATTTATTTTGAATTGTTTTTACATTTTTTGATTAAAACAGATTGTAATTGATTGTTTGCCTCGGGAAATATGAAGCGAAAGCCATCCATTGTCAAGAAAAGATCATTTATAGTCACTCATGCCTAGAAAAGCCTTATTACTCGGTTCAAATGCCTTTATAATCCCATTATTGAATTTATTTTGAATTGTTTTTACATTTTTTGATTAAAACAGATTGTAATTGATTGTTTGCCTCGGGAAACATGGAGCGAAAGCTATCCATTGTCAAGAAAAGATCATTTATAGTCACTCATGCCAAGAAAAGACTTATTACTCGGTTTAAATGCCTTTATAATCCCATTATTGAATTTATTTTGAATTTTTTTTACATTTTTTGATTAAAACATATTGTAATTGATTGTTTGCCTCGGGAAACATGGAGCAAAACCCATCCATTGTCAAGAATAGATCATTTATAGTCACTTACGCCTAGAAAAGCCTTATTACTCGGTTTAAATGCTTTTATAATCCCATTATTGAATTTATTTTGAATTGTTTTTACATTTTATGATTAAAACAGATTGTAATTGATTGTTTACCTCGGGAAACATGGAGCGAAAGCCATCCATTGTCAAGAAAAGATCATTTATAGTCACTCATGCCTAGAAAAGCCTTATTACTTAGTTCAAATGCCTTTATAATCCCATTATTGAATTTATTATGAATTTTTTTAACATTTTTTGATTAAAACATATTGTAATTGATTGTTTGCCTCGGGAAACATGGAGCAAAACCCATCCATTGTCAAGAATAGATCATTTATAGTCACTTATGCCTAGAAAAGCCTTATTACTCGGTTTAAATGCTTTTATAATCCCATTCTTGAATTTATTTTGAATTGTTTTTACATTTTTTGATTAAAACAGATTGTAATTGATTGTTTGCCTAGGGAAACATGGAGCGAAAGCCATCCATTGTCAAGAAAAGATCATTTATAGTCACTCATACCTAGAAAAGCCTTATTACTTAGTTTAAATGCCTTTATAATCCCATTATTGAATTTATTTTGAATTGTTTTTACATTTTTTGATTAAAACAGATTGTAATTGATTGTTTGCCTCGGGAAACATGGAGCGAAAGCCATCCATTGTCAAGAAAAGATCATTTATAGTCACTCATGCCTAGAAAAGCCTTATTACTCGGTTTAAATGCCTTTATAATCCCATTATTGAATTTATTTTGAATTGTTTTTACATTTTTTGATTAAAACAGATTGTAATTGATTGTTTGCCTCGGGAAACATGGAGCGAAAGCCATCCATTGTCAAGAAAAGATCATTTATAGTCACTCATGCCTAGAAAAGCCTTATTACTCGGTTTACATGCCTTTATAATCCCATTATTGAAATTATTTTGAATTTTTTTTACATTTTTTGATTAAAACATATTGTAATTGATTGTTTGCCTCGAGAAACATGGAGCGAAAGCCATCCATTGTCAAGAAAAGATCATTTATAGTCACTCATGCCTAGAAAAGCCTTATTACTCGGTTTAAATGCCTTTATAATCCCATTATTGAATTTATTTTGAATTGTTTTTACATTTTTTTATTAAAACAGATTGTAATTGATTGTTTGCCTCGGGAAACATGGAGCGAAAGCCATCCATTGTCAAGAAAAGATCATTTATAGTCACTCATGCCTAGAAAAGCCTTATTACTCGGTTTAAATGCCTTTATAATCCCATTATTGAATTTATTTTGAATTGTTTTTACATTTTTTGATTAAAACAGATTGTAATTGATTGTTTGCCTCGGGAAACATGGAGCGAAAGCCATCCATTGTCAAGAAAAGATCATTTATAGTCACTCATGCCTAGAAAAGCCTTATTACTCGGTTTAAATGCCTTTATAATCCCATTATTGAATTTATTTTGAATTGTTTTAAAATTTTTTGATTAAAACAGATTGTAATTGATTGTTTGCCTCGGGAAACATGGAGCGAAAGCCATCCATTGTCAAGAAAAGATCATTTATAGTCACTCATGCCAAGAAAAGACTTATTACTCGGTTTAAATGCCTTTATAATCCCATTATTGAATTTATTTTGAATTTTTTTTACATTTTTTGATTAAAACATATTGTAATTGATTGTTTGCCTCGGGAAACATGGAGCAAAACCCATCCATTGTCAAGAATAGATCATTTATAGTCACTTACGCCTAGAAAAGCCTTATTACTCGGTTTAAATGCTTTTATAATCCCATTATTGAATTTATTTTGAATTGTTTTTACATTTTATGATTAAAACAGATTGTAATTGATTGTTTGCCTCGGGAAACATGGAGCGAAACCCATCCATTGTCAAGAAAAGATCATTTATAGTCACTTACGCCTAGAAAAGCCTTATTACTGAGTTTAAATGCCTTTATAATCCCATTATTGAATTTATTTTGAATTGTTTTTACATTTTATGATTAAAACAGATTGTAATTGATTGTTTGCCTCGGGAAACATGGAGCGAAAGCCATCCATTGTCAAGAAAAGATCATTTATATTCACTCATGCCTAGAAAAGCCTTATTACTGAGTTTAAATGCCTTTATAATCCCATTATTGAATTTATTTTGAATTGTTTTTACATTTTTTGATTAAAACAGATTGTAATTGATTGTTTGCCTCGGGAAATATGAAGCGAAAGCCATCCATTGTCAAGAAAAGATCATTTATAGTCACTCATGCCTAGAAAAGCCTTATTACTCGGTTCAAATGCCTTTATAATCCCATTATTGAATTTATTTTGAATTGTTTTTACATTTTTTGATTAAAACAGATTGTAATTGATTGTTTGCCTCGGGAAACATGGAGCGAAAGCTATCCATTGTCAAGAATAGATCATTTATAGTCACTTACGCCTAGAAAAGCCTTATTACTCGGTTTAAATGCTTTTATAATCCCATTATTGAATTTATTTTGAATTGTTTTTACATTTTATGATTAAAACAGATTGTAATTGATTGTTTGCCTCGGGAAACATGGAGCGAAAGCCATCCATTGTCAAGAAAAGATCATTTATAGTCACTCATGCCTAGAAAAGCCTTATTACTTAGTTTAAATGCCTTTATAATCCCATTATTGAATTTATTATGAATTTTTTTAACATTTTTTTATTAAAACATATTGTAATTGATTGTTTGCCTCGGGAAACATGGAGCAAAACCCATCCATTGTCAAGAATAGATCATTTATAGTCACTCATACCTAGAAAAGCCTTATTACTTAGTTTAAATGCCTTTATAATCCCATTATTGAATTTATTTTGAATTGTTTTTACATTTTTTGATTAAAACAGATTGTAATTGATTGTTTGCCTCGGGAAACATGGAGCGAAAGCCATCCATTGTCAAGAAAAGATCATTTATAGTCACTCATGCCTAGAAAAGCCTTATTACACGGTTTAAATGCCTTTATAATCCCATTATTGAATTTATTTTGAATTGTTTTTACATTTTTTGATTAAAACAGATTGTAATTGATTGTTTGCCTCGGGAAACATGGAGCGAAAGCCATCCATTGTCAAGAAAAGATCATTTATAGTCACTCATGCCTAGAAAAGCCTTATTACTCGGTTTAAATGCCTTTATAATCCCATTCTTGAATTTATTTTGAATTGTTTTTACATTTTTTGATTAAAACAGATTGTAATTGATTGTTTGCCTAGGGAAACATGGAGCGAAAGCCATCCATTGTCAAGAAAAGATCATTTATAGTCACTCATACCAAGAAAAGACTTATTACTCGGTTTAAATGCCTTTATAATCCCATTATTGAATTGATTTTGAATTTTTTTTACATTTTTTGATTAAAACATATTGTAATTGATTGTTTGCCTCGAGAAACATGGAGCGAAAGCCATCCATTGTCAAGAAAATATCATTTATAGTCACTCATGCCTAGAAAAGCCTTATTACTCGGTTTAAATGCCTTTATAATCCCATTATTGAATTTATTTTGAATTGTTTTTACATTTTTTTATTAAAACAGATTGTAATTGATTGTTTGCCTCGGGAAACATGGAGCGAAAGCCATCCATTGTCAAGAAAAGATCATTTATAGTCACTCATGCCTAGAAAAGCCTTATTACCGAGTTCAAATGCCTTTATAATCCCATTATTGAATTTATTATGAATTTTTTTAACATTTTTTGATTAAAACATATTGTAATTGATTGTTTGCCTCGGGAAACATGGAGCAAAACCCATCCATTGTCAAGAATAGATCATTTATAGTCACTTATGCCTAGAAAAGCCTTATTACTCGGTTTAAATGCTTTTATAATCCCATTCTTGAATTTATTTTGAATTGTTTTTACATTTTTTGATTAAAACAGATTGTAATTGATTGTTTGCCTAGGGAAACATGGAGCGAAAGCCATCCATTGTCAAGAAAAGATCATTTATAGTCACTCATACCTAGAAAAGCCTTATTACTTAGTTTAAATGCCTTTATAATCCCATTATTGAATTTATTTTGAATTGTTTTTACATTTTTTGATTAAAACAGATTGTAATTGATTGTTTGCCTCGGGAAACATGGAGCGAAAGCCATCCATTGTCAAGAAAAGATCATTTATAGTCACTCATGCCTAGAAAAGCCTTATTACTCGGTTTAAATGCCTTTATAATCCCATTATTGAATTTATTTTGAATTGTTTTTACATTTTTTGATTAAAACAGATTGTAATTGATTGTTTGCCTCGGGAAACATGGAGCGAAAGCCATCCATTGTCAAGAAAAGATCATTTATAGTCACTCATGCCTAGAAAAGCCTTATTACTCGGTTTACATGCCTTTATAATCCCATTATTGAAATTATTTTGAATTTTTTTTACATTTTTTGATTAAAACATATTGTAATTGATTGTTTGCCTCGAGAAACATGGAGCGAAAGCCATCCATTGTCAAGAAAAGATCATTTATAGTCACTCATGCCTAGAAAAGCCTTATTACTCGGTTTAAATGCCTTTATAATCCCATTATTGAATTTATTTTGAATTGTTTTTACATTTTTTGATTAAAACAGATTGTAATTGATTGTTTGCCTCGGGAAACATGGAGCGAAAGCCATCCATTGTCAAGAAAAGATCATTTATAGTCACTCATGCCTAGAAAAGCCTTATTACTCGGTTTAAATGCCTTTATAATCCCATTATTGAATTTATTTTGAATTGTTTTTACATTTTTTGATTAAAACAGATTGTAATTGATTGTTTGCCTCGGGAAACATGGAGCGAAAGCCATCCATTGTCAAGAAAAGATCATTTATAGTCACTCATGCCTAGAAAAGCCTTATTACTCGGTTTAAATGCCTTTATAATCCCATTATTGAATTTATTTTGAATTGTTTTAAAATTTTTTGATTAAAACAGATTGTAATTGATTGTTTGCCTCGGGAAACATGGAGCGAAAGCCATCCATTGTCAAGAAAAGATCATTTATAGTCACTCATGCCTAGAAAAGACTTATTACTTAGTTTAAATGCCTTTATAATCCCATTATTGAAATTATTTTGAATTGTTTTTACATTTTATGATTAAAACAGATTGTAATTGATTGTTTGCCTCGGGAAACATGGAGCGAAAGCCATCCATTGTCAAGAAAATATCATTTATAGTCACTCATGCCAAGAAAAGACTTATTACTCGGTTTAAATGCCTTTATAATCCCATTATTGAATTTATTTTGAATTTTTTTTACATTTTTTGATTAAAACATATTGTAATTGATTGTTTGCCTCGGGAAACATGGAGCGAAAGCCATCCATTGTCAAGAAAAGATCATTTATAGTCACTCATGCCTAGAAAAGCCTTATTACTCGGTTTAAATGCCTTTATAATCCCATTATTGAATTTATTTTGAATTGTTTTTACATTTTTTGATTAAAAGAGATTGCAATTGATTGTTTGCCTCGGGAAACATGGAGCGAAAGCTATCCATTGTCAAGAAAAGATCATTTATAGTCACTCATGCCAAGAAAAGACTTATTACTCGGTTTAAATGCCTTTATAATCCCATTATTGAATTTATTTTGAATTTTTTTTACATTTTTTGATTAAAACATATTGTAATTGATTGTTTGCCTCGGGAAACATGGAGCAAAACCCATCCATTGTCAAGAATAGATCATTTATAGGCACTTACGCCTAGAAAAGCCTTATTACTCGGTTTAAATGCTTTTATAATCCCATTATTGAATTTATTTTGAATTGTTTTTACATTTTATGATTAAAACATATGGTAATTGATTGTTTGCCTCGGGAAAAATGGAGCGAAAGCCATCCATTGTCAAGAAAATATCATTTATAGTCACTCATGCCTAGAAAAGCCTTATTACTGAGTTTAAATGCCTTTATAATCCCATTATTGAATTTATTTTGAATTGTTTTTACATTTTTTGATTAAAACAGATTGTAATTGATTGTTTGCCTCGGGAAACATGGAGCGAAAGCCATCCATTGTCAAGAAAAGATCATTTATAGTCACTCATGCCTAGAAAAGCCTTATTACTCGGTTTAAATGCCTTTATAATCCCATTATTGAAATTATTTTGAATTTTTTTTACATTTTTTGATTAAAACAGATTGTAATTGATTGTTTGCCTCGAGAAACATGGAGCGAAAGCCATCCATTGTCAAGAAAAGATCATTTATAGTCACTCATGCCTAGAAAAGCCTTATTACTCGGTTTAAATGCCTTTATAATCCCATTATTGAATTTATTTTGAATTGTTTTTACATTTTTTGATTAAAACAGATTGTAATTGATTGTTTGCCTCGGGAAACATGGAGCGAAAGCCATCCATTGTCAAGAAAAGATCATTTATAGTCACTCATGCCTAGAAAAGCCTTATTACTCGGTTTAAATGCTTTTATAATCCCATTATTGAATTTATTTTGAATTGTTTTTACATTTTTTGATTAAAACAGATTGTAATTGATTGTTTGCCTCGGGAAACATGGAGCGAAAGCCATCCATTGTCAAGAAAAGATCATTTATAGTCACTCATGCCTAGAAAAGCCTTATTACTCGGTTTAAATGCCTTTATAATCCCATTATTGAATTTATTTTGAATTGTTTTTACATTTTTTGATTAAAACATATTGTAATTGATTGTTTGCCTCGGGAAACATGGAGCAAAACCCATCCATTGTCAAGAATAGATCATTTATAGTCACTTACGCCTAGAAAAGCCTTATTACTCGGTTTAAATGCTTTTATAATCCCATTATTGAATTTATTTTGAATTGTTTTTACATTTTATGATTAAAACAGATTGTAATTGATTGTTTGCCTCGGGAAACATGGAGCGAAAGCCATCCATTGTCAAGAAAAGATCATTTATAGTCACTCATGCCTAGAAAAGCCTTATTACTTAGTTTAAATGCCTTTATAATCCCATTATTGAATTTATTATGAATTTTTTTAACATTTTTTTATTAAAACATATTGTAATTGATTGTTTGCCTCGGGAAACATGGAGCAAAACCCATCCATTGTCAAGAATAGATCATTTATAGTCACTCATACCTAGAAAAGCCTTATTACTTAGTTTAAATGCCTTTATAATCCCATTATTGAATTTATTTTGAATTGTTTTTACATTTTTTGATTAAAACAGATTGTAATTGATTGTTTGCCTCGGGAAACATGGAGCGAAAGCCATCCATTGTCAAGAAAAGATCATTTATAGTCACTCATGCCTAGAAAAGCCTTATTACACGGTTTAAATGCCTTTATAATCCCATTATTGAATTTATTTTGAATTGTTTTTACATTTTTTGATTAAAACAGATTGTAATTGATTGTTTGCCTCGGGAAACATGGAGCGAAAGCCATCCATTGTCAAGAAAAGATCATTTATAGTCACTCATGCCTAGAAAAGCCTTATTACTCGGTTTAAATGCCTTTATAATCCCATTATTGAATTTATTTTGAATTTTTTTTACATTTTTTGATTAAAACAGATTGTAATTGATTGTTTGCCTCGGGAAACATGGAGCGAAAGCCATCCATTGTCAAGAAAAGATCATTTATAGTCACTCATGCCTAGAAAAGCCTTATTACTCGGTTTAAATGCCTTTATAATCCCATTATTGAATTTATTTTGAATTGTTTTTACATTTTTTGATTAAAACAGATTGTAATTGATTGTTTGCCTCGGGAAACATGGAGCAAAACCCATCCATTGTCAAGAATAGATCATTTATAGTCACTTACGCCTAGAAAAGCCTTATTACTCGGTTTAAATGCTTTTATAATCCCATTATTGAATTTATTTTGAATTGTTTTTACATTTTATGATTAAAACAGATTGTAATTGATTGTTTGCCTCGGGAAACATGGAGCGAAAGCCATCCATTGTCAAGAAAAGATCATTTATAGTCACTCATGCCTAGAAAAGCCTTATTACTCGGTTTAAATGCCTTTATAATCCCATTATTGAAATTATTTTGAATTTTTTTTACATTTTTTGATTAAAACATATTGTAATTGATTGTTTGCCTCGGGAAACATGGAGCAAAACCCATCCATTGTCAAGAATAGATCATTTATAGTCACTTACGCCTAGAAAAGCCTTATTACTCGGTTTAAATGCTTTTATAATCCCATTATTGAATTTATTTTGAATTGTTTTTACATTTTATGATTAAAACAGATTGTAATTGATTGTTTGCCTCGGGAAACATGGAGCGAAAGCCATCCATTGTCAAGAAAAGATCATTTATAGTCACTCATGCCTAGAAAAGCCTTATTACTCGGTTTAAATGCCTTTATAATCCCATTATTGAAATTATTTTGAATTTTTTTTACATTTTTTGATTAAAACAGATTGTAATTGATTGTTTGCCTCGGGAAACATGGAGCGAAAGCCATCCATTGTCAAGAAAAGATCATTTATAGTCACTCATGCCTAGAAAAGCCTTATTACTCGGTTTAAATGCCTTTATAATCCCATTGTTGAATTTATTTTGAATTTTTTTTACATTTTTTGATTAAAACAGATTGTAATTGATTGTTTGCCTAGGGAAACATGGAGCGAAAGCCATCCATTGTCAAGAAAAGATCATTTATAGTCACCCATACCTAGAAAAGCCTTATTACTTAGTTTAAATGCCTTTATAATCCCATTATTGAATTTATTTTGAATTGTTTTTACATTTTTTGATTAAAACAGATTGTAATTGATTGTTTGCCTAGGGAAACATGGAGCGAAAGCCATCCATTGTCAAGAAAAGATCATTTATAGTCACTCATACCTAGAAAAGCCTTATTACTTAGTTTAAATGCCTTTATAATCCCATTATTGAATTTATTTTGAATTGTTTTTACATTTTTTGATTAAAACAGATTGTAATTGATTGTTTGCCTCGGGAAACATGGAGCGAAAGCTATCCATTGTCAAGAAAAGATCATTTATAGTCACTCATGCCTAGAAAAGCCTTATTACTGAGTTTAAATGCCTTTATAATCCCATTATTGAATTTATTTTGAATTGTTTTTACATTTTTTGATTAAAACAGATTGTAATTGATTGTTTGCCTCGGGAAATATGAAGCGAAAGCCATCCATTGTCAACAAAAGATCATTTATAGTCACTCATGCCTAGAAAAGCCTTATTACTCGGTTCAAATGCCTTTATAATCCCATTATTGAATTTATTTTGAATTGTTTTTACATTTTTTGATTAAAACAGATTGTAATTGATTGTTTGCCTTGGGAAACATGGAGCGAAAGCTATCCATTGTCAAGAAAAGATCATTTATAGTCACTCATGCCAAGAAAAGACTTATTACTCGGTTTAAATGCCTTTATAATCTCATTATTGAATTTATTTTGAATTTTTTTTACATTTTTTGATTAAAACATATTGTAATTGATTGTTTGCCTCGGGAAACATGGAGCAAAACCCATCCATTGTCAAGAATAGATCATTTATAGTCACTTACGCCTAGAAAAGCCTTATTACTCGGTTTAAATGCTTTTATAATCCCATTATTGAATTTATTTTGAATTGTTTTTACATTTTATGATTAAAACAGATTGTAATTGATTGTTTGCCTCGGGAAACATGGAGCGAAAGCCATCCATTGTCAAGAAAAGATCATTTATAGTCACTCATGCCTAGAAAAGCCTTATTACTTAGTTCAAATGCCTTTATAATCCCATTATTGAATTTATTATGAATTTTTTTAACATTTTTTGATTAAAACATATTGTAATTGATTGTTTGCCTCGGGAAACATGGAGCAAAACCCATCCATTGTCAAGAATAGATCATTTATAGTCACTTATGCCTAGAAAAGCCTTATTACTCGGTTTAAATGCTTTTATAATCCCATTCTTGAATTTATTTTGAATTGTTTTTACATTTTTTGATTAAAACAGATTGTAATTGATTGTTTGCCTAGGGAAACATGGAGCGAAAGCCATCCATTGTCAAGAAAAGATCATTTATAGTCACTCATACCTAGAAAAGCCTTATTACTTAGTTTAAATGCCTTTATAATCCCATTATTGAATTTATTTTGAATTGTTTTTACATTTTTTGATTAAAACAGATTGTAATTGATTGTTTGCCTCGGGAAACATGGAGCGAAAGCCATCCATTGTCAAGAAAAGATCATTTATAGTCACTCATGCCTAGAAAAGCCTTATTACTCGGTTTAAATGCCTTTATAATCCCATTATTGAATTTATTTTGAATTGTTTTTACATTTTTTGATTAAAACAGATTGTAATTGATTGTTTGCCTCGGGAAACATGGAGCGAAAGCCATCCATTGTCAAGAAAAGATCATTTATAGTCACTCATGCCTAGAAAAGCCTTATTACTCGGTTTACATGCCTTTATAATCCCATTATTGAAATTATTTTGAATTTTTTTTACATTTTTTGATTAAAACATATTGTAATTGATTGTTTGCCTCGAGAAACATGGAGCGAAAGCCATCCATTGTCAAGAAAAGATCATTTATAGTCACTCATGCCTAGAAAAGCCTTATTACTCGGTTTAAATGCCTTTATAATCCCATTATTGAATTTATTTTGAATTGTTTTTACATTTTTTGATTAAAACAGATTGTAATTGATTGTTTGCCTCGGGAAACATGGAGCGAAAGCCATCCATTGTCAAGAAAAGATCATTTATAGTCACTCATGCCTAGAAAAGCCTTATTACTCGGTTTAAATGCTTTTATAATCCCATTATTGAATTTATTTTGAATTGTTTTTACATTTTTTGATTAAAACAGATTGTAATTGATTGTTTGCCTCGGGAAACATGGAGCGAAAGCCATCCATTGTCAAGAAAAGATCATTTATAGTCACTCATGCCTAGAAAAGCCTTATTACTCGGTTTAAATGCCTTTATAATCCCATTATTGAATTTATTTTGAATTTTTTTTACATTTTTTGATTAAAACAGATTGTAATTGATTGTTTGCCTAGGGAAACATGGAGCGAAAGCCATCCATTGTCAAGAAAAGATCATTTATAGTCACTCATACCTAGAAAAGCCTTATTACTTAGTTTAAATGCCTTTATAATCCCATTATTGAATTTATTTTGAATTGTTTTTACATTTTTTGATTAAAACAGATTGTAATTGATTGTTTGCCTAGGGAAACATGGAGCGAAAGCCATCCATTGTCAAGAAAAGATCATTTATAGTCACTCATACCTAGAAAAGCCTTATTACTTAGTTTAAAAGCCTTTATAATCCCATTATTGAATTTATTTTGAATTGTTTTTACATTTTTTGATTAAAACAGATTGTAATTGATTGTTTGCCTCGGGAAACATGGAGCGAAAGCCATCCATTGTCAAGAAAAGATCATTTATAGTCACTCATGCCTAGAAAAGCCTTATTACTCGGTTTAAATGCCTTTATAATCCCATTATTGAATTTATTTTGAATTGTTTTTACATTTTTTGATTAAAACAGATTGTAATTGATTGTTTGCCTCGGGAAACATGGAGCAAAACCCATCCATTGTCAAGAATAGATCATTTATAGTCACTTATGCCTAGAAAAGCCTTATTACTCGGTTTAAATGCTTTTATAATCCCATTATTGAATTTATTTTGAATTGTTTTTACATTTTTTGATTAAAACAGATTGTAATTGATTGTTTGCCTAGGGAAACATGGAGCGAAAGCCATCCATTGTCAAGAAAAGATCATTTATAGTCACTCATACCTAGAAAAGCCTTATTACTTAGTTTAAATGCCTTTATAATCCCATTATTGAATTTATTTTGAATTGTTTTTACATTTTTTGATTAAAACAAATTGTAATTGATTGTTTGCCTCGGGAAACATGGAGCGAAAGCCATCCATTGTCAAGAAAAGATCATTTATAGTCACTCATACCTAGAAAAGCCTTATTACTTAGTTTAAATGCCTTTATAATCCCATTATTGAATTTATTTTGAATTGTTTTTACATTTTTTGATTAAAACAAATTGTAATTGATTGTTTGCCTCGGGAAACATGGAGCGAAAGCCATCCATTGTCAAGAAAAGATCATTTATAGTCACTCATGCCTAGAAAAGCCTTATTACTCGGTTTAAATGCCTTTATAATCCCATTATTGAATTTATTTTGAATTGTTTTTACATTTTATGATTAAAACAGATTGTAATTGATTGTTTGCCTCGGGAAACATGGAGCGAAAGCCATCCATTGTCAAGAAAAGATCATTTATAGTCACTCATGCCTAGAAAAGCCTTATTACTCGGTTTAAATGCCTTTATAATCCCATTATTGAAATTATTTTGAATTTTTTTTACATTTTTTGATTAAAACAGATTGTAATTGATTGTTTGCCTCGGGAAACATGGAGCGAAAGCCATCCATTGTCAAGAAAAGATCATTTATAGTCACTCATGCCTAGAAAAGCCTTATTACTCGGTTTAAATGCCTTTATAATCCCATTATTGAATTTATTTTGAATTGTTTTTACATTTTTTGATTAAAACAGATTGTAATTGATTGTTTGCCTCGGGAAACATGGAGCGAAAGCCATCCATTGTCAAGAAAAGATCATTTATAGTCACTCATGCCTAGAAAAGCCTTATTACTCGGTTTAAATGCTTTTATAATCCCATTATTGAATTTATTTTGAATTGTTTTTACATTTTTTGATTAAAACAGATTGTAATTGATTGTTTGCCTCGGGAAACATGGAGCGAAAGCCATCCATTGTCAAGAAAAGATCATTTATAGTCACTCATGCCTAGAAAAGCCTTATTACTCGGTTTAAATGCCTTTATAATCCCATTATTGAATTTATTTTGAATTGTTTTTACATTTTTTGATTAAAACATATTGTAATTGATTGTTTGCCTCGGGAAACATGGAGCAAAACCCATCCATTGTCAAGAATAGATCATTTATAGTCACTTACGCCTAGAAAAGCCTTATTACTCGGTTTAAATGCTTTTATAATCCCATTATTGAATTTATTTTGAATTGTTTTTACATTTTATGATTAAAACAGATTGTAATTGATTGTTTGCCTCGGGAAACATGGAGCGAAAGCCATCCATTGTCAAGAAAAGATCATTTATAGTCACTCATGCCTAGAAAAGCCTTATTACTTAGTTTAAATGCCTTTATAATCCCATTATTGAATTTATTATGAATTTTTTTAACATTTTTTTATTAAAACATATTGTAATTGATTGTTTGCCTCGGGAAACATGGAGCAAAACCCATCCATTGTCAAGAATAGATCATTTATAGTCACTCATACCTAGAAAAGCCTTATTACTTAGTTTAAATGCCTTTATAATCCCATTATTGAATTTATTTTGAATTGTTTTTACATTTTTTGATTAAAACAGATTGTAATTGATTGTTTGCCTCGGGAAACATGGAGCGAAAGCCATCCATTGTCAAGAAAAGATCATTTATAGTCACTCATGCCTAGAAAAGCCTTATTACACGGTTTAAATGTCTTTATAATCCCATTATTGAATTTATTTTGAATTTTTTTTACATTTTTTGATTAAAACAGATTGTAATTGATTGTTTGCCTCGGGAAACATGGAGCGAAAGCCATCCATTGTCAAGAAAAGATCATTTATAGTCACTCATGCCTAGAAAAGCCTTATTACACGGTTTAAATGCCTTTATAATCCCATTATTGAATTTATTTTGAATTTTTTTTACATTTTTTGATTAAAACAGATTGTAATTGATTGTTTGCCTCGGGAAACATGGAGCGAAAGCCATCCATTGTCAAGAAAAGATCATTTATAGTCACTCATGCCTAGAAAAGCCTTATTACTCGGTTTAAATGCCTTTATAATCCCATTATTGAATTTATTTTGAATTGTTTTTACATTTTTTGATTAAAACATATTGTAATTGATTGTTTGCCTCGGGAAACATGGAGCGAAAGCCATCCATTGTCAAGAAAAGATCATTTATAGTCACTCATGCCTAGAAAAGCCTTATTACTTAGTTTAAATGCCTTTATAATCCCATTATTGAATTTATTATGAATTTTTTTAACATTTTTTTATTAAAACATATTGTAATTGATTGTTTGCCTCGGGAAACATGGAGCAAAACCCATCCATTGTCAAGAATAGATCATTTATAGTCACTCATACCTAGAAAAGCCTTATTACTTAGTTTAAATGCCTTTATAATCCCATTATTGAATTTATTTTGAATTGTTTTTACATTTTTTGATTAAAACAGATTGTAATTGATTGTTTGCCTCGGGAAACATGGAGCGAAAGCCATCCATTGTCAAGAAAAGATCATTTATAGTCACTCATGCCTAGAAAAGCCTTATTACACGGTTTAAATGCCTTTATAATCCCATTATTGAATTTATTTTGAATTGTTTTTACATTTTTTGATTAAAACAGAATGTAATTGATTGTTTGCCTCGGGAAACATGGAGCGAAAGCCATCCATTGTCAAGAAAAGATCATTTATAGTCACTCATGCCTAGAAAAGCCTTATTACTCGGTTTAAATGCCTTTATAATCCCATTAATGAATTTATTTTGAATTTTTTTTACATTTTTTGATTAAAACAGATTGTAATTGATTGTTTGCCTCGGGAAACATGGAGCGAAAGCCATCCATTGTCAAGAAAAGATCATTTATAGTCACTCATGCCTAGAAAAGCCTTATTACTCGGTTTAAATGCCTTTATAATCCCATTATTGAATTTATTTTGAATTGTTTTTACATTTTTTGATTAAAACAGATTGTAATTGATTGTTTGCCTCGGGAAACATGGAGCAAAACCCATCCATTGTCAAGAATAGATCATTTATAGTCACTTACGCCTAGAAAAGCCTTATTACTCGGTTTAAATGCTTTTATAATCCCATTATTGAATTTATTTTGAATTGTTTTTACATTTTATGATTAAAACAGATTGTAATTGATTGTTTGCCTCGGGAAACATGGAGCGAAAGCCATCCATTGTCAAGAAAAGATCATTTATAGTCACTCATGCCTAGAAAAGCCTTATTACTCGGTTTAAATGCCTTTATAATCCCATTATTGAATTTATTTTGAATTGTTTTTACATTTTTTGATTAAAACAGATTGTAATTGATTGTTTGCCTCGGGAAACATGGAGCAAAACCCATCCATTGTCAAGAATAGATCATTTATAGTCACTTACGCCTAGAAAAGCCTTATTACTCGGTTTAAATGCTTTTATAATCCCATTATTGAATTTATTTTGAATTGTTTTTACATTTTTTGATTAAAACAGATTGTAATTGATTGTTTGCCTCGGGAAACATGGAGCGAAAGCCATCCATTGTCAAGAAAAGATCATTTATAGTCACTCATGCCTAGAAAAGCCTTATTACTCGGTTTAAATGCCTTTATAATCCCATTATTGAATTTATTTTGAATTGTTTTTACATTTTTTGATTAAAACATATTGTAATTGATTGTTTGCCTCGGGAAACATGGAGCAAAACCCATCCATTGTCAAGAATAGATCATTTATAGTCACTTACGCCTAGAAAAGCCTTATAACTCGGTTTAAATGCTTTTATAATCCCATTATTGATTTTATTTTGAATTGTTTTTACATTTTATGATTAAAACAGATTGTAATTGATTGTTTGCCTCGGGAAACATGGAGCGAAAGCCATCCATTGTCAAGAAAAGATCATTTATAGTCACTCATGCCTAGAAAAGCCTTATTACTTAGTTTAAATGCCTTTATAATCCCATTATTGAATTTATTATGAATTTTTTTTACATTTTTTGATTAAAACAGATTGTAATTGATTGTTTGCCTCGGGAAACATGGAGCGAAAGCCATCCATTGTCAAGAAAATATCATTTATAGTCACTCATGCCTAGAAAAGCCTTATTACTCGGTTTAAATGCCTTTATAATCCCATTATTGAATTTATTTTGAATTGTTTTTACATTTTTTGATTAAAACAGATTGTAATTGATTGTTTGCCTCGGGAAACATGGAGCAAAACCCATCCATTGTCAAGAATAGATCATTTATAGTCACTTACGCCTAGAAAAGCCTTATTACTCGGTTTAAATGCTTTTATAATCCCATTATTGAATTTATTTTGAATTGTTTTTACATTTTATGATTAAAACAGATTGTAATTGATTGTTTGCCTCGGGAAACATGGAGCGAAAGCCATCCATTGTCAAGAAAAGATCATTTATAGTCACTCATGCCTAGAAAAGCCTTATTACTCGGTTTAAATGCCTTTATAATCCCATTATTGAATTTATTTTGAATTTTTTTTACATTTTTTGATTAAAACAGATTGTAATTGATTGTTTGTCTCGGGAAACATGGAGCGAAAGCCATCCATTGTCAAGAAAAGATCATTTATAGTCACTCATGCCTAGAAAAGCCTTATTACTCGGTTTAAATGCCTTTATAATCCCATTATTGAATTTATTTTGAATTGTTTTTACATTTTTTGATTAAAACAGATTGTAATTGATTGTTTGCCTCGGGAAACATGGAGCAAAACCCATCCATTGTCAAGAATAGATCATTTATAGTCACTTACGCCTAGAAAAGCCTTATTACTCGGTTTAAATGCTTTTATAATCCCATTATTGAATTTATTTTGAATTGTTTTTACATTTTATGATTAAAACAGATTGTAATTGATTGTTTGCCTCGGGAAACATGGAGCGAAAGCCATCCATTGTCAAGAAAAGATCATTTATAGTCACTCATGCCTAGAAAAGCCTTATTACTCGGTTTAAATGCCTTTATAATCCCATTATTGAAATTATTTTGAATTTTTTTTACATTTTTTGATTAAAACAGATTGTAATTGATTATTTGCCTCGGGAAACATGGAGCGAAAGCCATCCATTGTCAAGAAAAGATCATTTCTAGTCACTCATGCCTAGAAAAGCCTTATTACTCGGTTTAAATGCCTTTATAATCCCATTATTGAATTTATTTTGAATTGTTTTTACATTTTTTGATTAAAACAGATTGTAATTGATTGTTTGCCTCGGGAAACATGGAGCGAAAGCCATCCATTGTCAAGAAAAGATCATTTATAGTCACTCATGCCTAGAAAAGCCTTATTACTCGGTTTAAATGCTTTTATAATCCCATTATTGAATTTATTTTGAATTGTTTTTACATTTTTTGATTAAAACAGATTGTAATTGATTGTTTGCCTCGGGAAACATGGAGCGAAAGCCATCCATTGTCAAGAAAAGATCATTTATAGTCACTCATGCCTAGAAAAGCCTTATTACTAGGTTTAAATGCCTTTATAATCCCATTATTGAATTTATTTTGAATTGTTTTTACATTTTTTGATTAAAACATATTGTAATTGATTGTTTGCCTCGGGAAACATGGAGCAAAACCCATCCATTGTCAAGAATAGATCATTTATAGTCACTTACGCCTAGAAAAGCCTTATAACTCGGTTTAAATGCTTTTATAATCCCATTATTGAATTTATTTTGAATTGTTTTTACATTTTATGATTAAAACAGATTGTAATTGATTGTTTGCCTCGGGAAACATGGAGCGAAAGCCATCCATTGTCAAGAAAAGATCATTTATAGTCACTCATGCCTAGAAAAGCCTTATTACTTAGTGTAAATGCCTTTATAATCCCATTATTGAATTTATTATGAATTTTTTTAACATTTTTTTATTAAAACATATTGTAATTGATTGTTTGCCTCGGGAAACATGGAGCAAAACCCATCCATTGTCAAGAATAGATCATTTATAGTCACTCATACCTAGAAAAGCCTTATTACTTAGTTTAAATGCCTTTATAATCCCATTATTGAATTTATTTTGAATTGTTTTTACATTTTTTGATTAAAACAGATTGTAATTGATTGTTTGCCTCGGGAAACATGGAGCGAAAGCCATCCATTGTCAAGAAAAGATCATTTATAGTCACTCATGCCTAGAAAAGCCTTATTACACGGTTTAAATGCCTTTATAATCCCATTATTGAATTTATTTTGAATTGTTTTTACATTTTTTGATTAAAACAGATTGTAATTGATTGTTTGCCTCGGGAAACATGGAGCGAAAGCCATCCATTGTCAAGAAAAGATCATTTATAGTCACTCATGCCTAGAAAAGCCTTATTACTCGGTTTAAATGCCTTTATAATCCCATTATTGAATTTATTTTGAATTTTTTTTACATTTTTTGATTAAAACAGATTGTAATTGATTGTTTGCCTCGGGAAACATGGAGCGAAAGCCATCCATTGTCAAGAAAAGATCATTTATAGTCACTCATGCCTAGAAAAGCCTTATTACTCGGTTTAAATGCCTTTATAATCCCATTATTGAATTTATTTTGAATTGTTTTTACATTTTTTGATTAAAACAGATTGTAATTGATTGTTTGCCTCGGGAAACATGGAGCAAAACCCATCCATTGTCAAGAATAGATCATTTATAGTCACTTACGCCTAGAAAAGCCTTATTACTCGGTTTAAATGCTTTTATAATCCCATTATTGAATTTATTTTGAATTGTTTTTACATTTTATGATTAAAACAGATTGTAATTGATTGTTTGCCTCGGGAAACATGGAGCGAAAGCCATCCATTGTCAAGAAAAGATCATTTATAGTCACTCATGCCTAGAAAAGCCTTATTACTCGGTTTAAATGCCTTTATAATCCCATTATTGAATTTATTTTGAATTGTTTTTACATTTTTTGATTAAAACAGATTGTAATTGATTGTTTGCCTCGGGAAACATGGAGCGAAAGCCATCCATTGTCAAGAATAGATCATTTATAGTCACTCATGCCTAGAAAAGCCTTATTACTCGGTTTAAATGCCTTTATAATCCCATTATTGAAATTATTTTGAATTTTTTTTACATTTTTTGATTAAAACAGATTGTAATTGATTGTTTGCCTCGGGAAACATGGAGCGAAAGCCATCCATTGTCAAGAAAAGATCATTTATAGTCACTCATGCCTAGAAAAGCCTTATTACTCGGTTTAAATGCCTTTATAATCCCATTATTGAATTTATTTTGAATTGTTTTTACATTTTTTGATTAAAACAGATTGTAATTGATTGTTTGCCTCGGGAAACATGGAGCGAAAGCCATCCATTGTCAAGAAAAGATCATTTATAGTCACTCATGCCTAGAAAAGCCTTATTACTCGGTTTAAATGCTTTTATAATCCCATTATTGAATTTATTTTGAATTGTTTTTACATTTTTTGATTAAAACAGATTGTAATTGATTGTTTGCCTCGGGAAACATGGAGCGAAAGCCATCCATTGTCAAGAAAAGATCATTTATAGTCACTCATGCCTAGAAAAGCCTTATTACTAGGTTTAAATGCCTTTATAATCCCATTATTGAATTTATTTTGAATTGTTTTTACATTTTTTGATTAAAACATATTGTAATTGATTGTTTGCCTCGGGAAACATGGAGCAAAACCCATCCATTGTCAAGAATAGATCATTTATAGTCACTTACGCCTAGAAAAGCCTTATAACTCGGTTTAAATGCTTTTATAATCCCATTATTGAATTTATTTTGAATTGTTTTTACATTTTATGATTAAAACAGATTGTAATTGATTATTTGCCTCGGGAAACATGGAGCGAAAGCCATCCATTGTCAAGAAAAGATCATTTCTAGTCACTCATGCCTAGAAAAGCCTTATTACTCGGTTTAAATGCTTTTATAATCCCATTATTGAATTTATTTTGAATTGTTTTTACATTTTTTGATTAAAACAGATTGTAATTGATTGTTTGCCTCGGGAAACATGGAGCGAAAGCCATCCATTGTCAAGAAAAGATCATTTATAGTCACTCATGCCTAGAAAAGCCTTATTACTCGGTTTAAATGCCTTTATAATCCCATTATTGAATTTATTTTGAATTGTTTTTACATTTTTTGATTAAAACATATTGTAATTGATTGTTTGCCTCGGGAAACATGGAGCAAAACCCATCCATTGTCAAGAATAGATCATTTATAGTCACTTACGCCTAGAAAAGCCTTATAACTCGGTTTAAATGCTTTTATAATCCCATTATTGATTTTATTTTGAATTGTTTTTACATTTTATGATTAAAACAGATTGTAATTGATTGTTTGCCTCGGGAAACATGGAGCGAAAGCCATCCATTGTCAAGAAAAGATCATTTATAGTCACTCATGCCTAGAAAAGCCTTATTACTTAGTTTAAATGCCTTTATAATCCCATTATTGAATTTATTATGAATTTTTTTTACATTTTTTGATTAAAACAGATTGTAATTGATTGTTTGCCTCGGGAAACATGGAGCGAAAGCCATCCATTGTCAAGAAAATATCATTTATAGTCACTCATGCCTAGAAAAGCCTTATTACTCGGTTTAAATGCCTTTATAATCCCATTATTGAATTTATTTTGAATTGTTTTTACATTTTTTGATTAAAACAGATTGTAATTGATTGTTTGCCTCGGGAAACATGGAGCAAAACCCATCCATTGTCAAGAATAGATCATTTATAGTCACTTACGCCTAGAAAAGCCTTATTACTCGGTTTAAATGCTTTTATAATCCCATTATTGAATTTATTTTGAATTGTTTTTACATTTTATGATTAAAACAGATTGTAATTGATTGTTTGCCTCGGGAAACATGGAGCGAAAGCCATCCATTGTCAAGAAAAGATCATTTATAGTCACTCATGCCTAGAAAAGCCTTATTACTCGGTTTAAATGCCTTTATAATCCCATTATTGAATTTATTTTGAATTTTTTTTACATTTTTTGATTAAAACAGATTGTAATTGATTGTTTGTCTCGGGAAACATGGAGCGAAAGCCATCCATTGTCAAGAAAAGATCATTTATAGTCACTCATGCCTAGAAAAGCCTTATTACTCGGTTTAAATGCCTTTATAATCCCATTATTGAATTTATTTTGAATTGTTTTTACATTTTTTGATTAAAACAGATTGTAATTGATTGTTTGCCTCGGGAAACATGGAGCAAAACCCATCCATTGTCAAGAATAGATCATTTATAGTCACTTACGCCTAGAAAAGCCTTATTACTCGGTTTAAATGCTTTTATAATCCCATTATTGAATTTATTTTGAATTGTTTTTACATTTTATGATTAAAACAGATTGTAATTGATTGTTTGCCTCGGGAAACATGGAGCGAAAGCCATCCATTGTCAAGAAAAGATCATTTATAGTCACTCATGCCTAGAAAAGCCTTATTACTCGGTTTAAATGCCTTTATAATCCCATTATTGAAATTATTTTGAATTTTTTTTACATTTTTTGATTAAAACAGATTGTAATTGATTATTTGCCTCGGGAAACATGGAGCGAAAGCCATCCATTGTCAAGAAAAGATCATTTCTAGTCACTCATGCCTAGAAAAGCCTTATTACTCGGTTTAAATGCCTTTATAATCCCATTATTGAATTTATTTTGAATTGTTTTTACATTTTTTGATTAAAACAGATTGTAATTGATTGTTTGCCTCGGGAAACATGGAGCGAAAGCCATCCATTGTCAAGAAAAGATCATTTATAGTCACTCATGCCTAGAAAAGCCTTATTACTCGGTTTAAATGCTTTTATAATCCCATTATTGAATTTATTTTGAATTGTTTTTACATTTTTTGATTAAAACAGATTGTAATTGATTGTTTGCCTCGGGAAACATGGAGCGAAAGCCATCCATTGTCAAGAAAAGATCATTTATAGTCACTCATGCCTAGAAAAGCCTTATTACTAGGTTTAAATGCCTTTATAATCCCATTATTGAATTTATTTTGAATTGTTTTTACATTTTTTGATTAAAACATATTGTAATTGATTGTTTGCCTCGGGAAACATGGAGCAAAACCCATCCATTGTCAAGAATAGATCATTTATAGTCACTTACGCCTAGAAAAGCCTTATAACTCGGTTTAAATGCTTTTATAATCCCATTATTGAATTTATTTTGAATTGTTTTTACATTTTATGATTAAAACAGATTGTAATTGATTGTTTGCCTCGGGAAACATGGAGCGAAAGCCATCCATTGTCAAGAAAAGATCATTTATAGTCACTCATGCCTAGAAAAGCCTTATTACTTAGTGTAAATGCCTTTATAATCCCATTATTGAATTTATTATGAATTTTTTTAACATTTTTTTATTAAAACATATTGTAATTGATTGTTTGCCTCGGGAAACATGGAGCAAAACCCATCCATTGTCAAGAATAGATCATTTATAGTCACTCATACCTAGAAAAGCCTTATTACTTAGTTTAAATGCCTTTATAATCCCATTATTGAATTTATTTTGAATTGTTTTTACATTTTTTGATTAAAACAGATTGTAATTGATTGTTTGCCTCGGGAAACATGGAGCGAAAGCCATCCATTGTCAAGAAAAGATCATTTATAGTCACTCATGCCTAGAAAAGCCTTATTACACGGTTTAAATGCCTTTATAATCCCATTATTGAATTTATTTTGAATTGTTTTTACATTTTTTGATTAAAACAGATTGTAATTGATTGTTTGCCTCGGGAAACATGGAGCGAAAGCCATCCATTGTCAAGAAAAGATCATTTATAGTCACTCATGCCTAGAAAAGCCTTATTACTCGGTTTAAATGCCTTTATAATCCCATTATTGAATTTATTTTGAATTTTTTTTACATTTTTTGATTAAAACAGATTGTAATTGATTGTTTGCCTCGGGAAACATGGAGCGAAAGCCATCCATTGTCAAGAAAAGATCATTTATAGTCACTCATGCCTAGAAAAGCCTTATTACTCGGTTTAAATGCCTTTATAATCCCATTATTGAATTTATTTTGAATTGTTTTTACATTTTTTGATTAAAACAGATTGTAATTGATTGTTTGCCTCGGGAAACATGGAGCAAAACCCATCCATTGTCAAGAATAGATCATTTATAGTCACTTACGCCTAGAAAAGCCTTATTACTCGGTTTAAATGCTTTTATAATCCCATTATTGAATTTATTTTGAATTGTTTTTACATTTTATGATTAAAACAGATTGTAATTGATTGTTTGCCTCGGGAAACATGGAGCGAAAGCCATCCATTGTCAAGAAAAGATCATTTATAGTCACTCATGCCTAGAAAAGCCTTATTACTCGGTTTAAATGCCTTTATAATCCCATTATTGAATTTATTTTGAATTGTTTTTACATTTTTTGATTAAAACAGATTGTAATTGATTGTTTGCCTCGGGAAACATGGAGCGAAAGCCATCCATTGTCAAGAATAGATCATTTATAGTCACTCATGCCTAGAAAAGCCTTATTACTCGGTTTAAATGCCTTTATAATCCCATTATTGAAATTATTTTGAATTTTTTTTACATTTTTTGATTAAAACAGATTGTAATTGATTGTTTGCCTCGGGAAACATGGAGCGAAAGCCATCCATTGTCAAGAAAAGATCATTTATAGTCACTCATGCCTAGAAAAGCCTTATTACTCGGTTTAAATGCCTTTATAATCCCATTATTGAATTTATTTTGAATTGTTTTTACATTTTTTGATTAAAACAGATTGTAATTGATTGTTTGCCTCGGGAAACATGGAGCGAAAGCCATCCATTGTCAAGAAAAGATCATTTATAGTCACTCATGCCTAGAAAAGCCTTATTACTCGGTTTAAATGCTTTTATAATCCCATTATTGAATTTATTTTGAATTGTTTTTACATTTTTTGATTAAAACAGATTGTAATTGATTGTTTGCCTCGGGAAACATGGAGCGAAAGCCATCCATTGTCAAGAAAAGATCATTTATAGTCACTCATGCCTAGAAAAGCCTTATTACTAGGTTTAAATGCCTTTATAATCCCATTATTGAATTTATTTTGAATTGTTTTTACATTTTTTGATTAAAACATATTGTAATTGATTGTTTGCCTCGGGAAACATGGAGCAAAACCCATCCATTGTCAAGAATAGATCATTTATAGTCACTTACGCCTAGAAAAGCCTTATAACTCGGTTTAAATGCTTTTATAATCCCATTATTGAATTTATTTTGAATTGTTTTTACATTTTATGATTAAAACAGATTGTAATTGATTGTTTGCCTCGGGAAACATGGAGCGAAAGCCATCCATTGTCAAGAAAAGATCATTTATAGTCACTCATGCCTAGAAAAGCCTTATTACTTAGTGTAAATGCCTTTATAATCCCATTATTGAATTTATTATGAATTTTTTTAACATTTTTTTATTAAAACATATTGTAATTGATTGTTTGCCTCGGGAAACATGGAGCAAAACCCATCCATTGTCAAGAATAGATCATTTATAGTCACTCATACCTAGAAAAGCCTTATTACTTAGTTTAAATGCCTTTATAATCCCATTATTGAATTTATTTTGAATTGTTTTTACATTTTTTTATTAAAACAGATTGTAATTGATTGTTTGCCTCGGGAAACATGGAGCGAAAGCCATCCATTGTCAAGAAAAGATCATTTATAGTCACTCATGCCTAGAAAAGCCTTATTACACGGTTTAAATGCCTTTATAATCCCATTATTGAATTTATTTTGAATTGTTTTTACATTTTTTGATTAAAACAGATTGTAATTGATTGTTTGCCTCGGGAAACATGGAGCGAAAGCCATCCATTGTCAAGAAAAGATCATTTATAGTCACTCATGCCTAGAAAAGCCTTATTACTCGGTTTAAATGCCTTTATAATCCCATTATTGAATTTATTTTGAATTTTTTTTACATTTTTTGATTAAAACAGATTGTAATTGATTGTTTGCCTCGGGAAACATGGAGCGAAAGCCATCCATTGTCAAGAAAAGATCATTTATAGTCACTCATGCCTAGAAAAGCCTTATTACTCGGTTTAAATGCCTTTATAATCCCATTATTGAATTTATTTTGAATTGTTTTTACATTTTTTGATTAAAACAGATTGTAATTGATTGTTTGCCTCGGGAAACATGGAGCAAAACCCATCCATTGTCAAGAATAGATCATTTATAGTCACTTACGCCTAGAAAAGCCTTATTACTCGGTTTAAATGCTTTTATAATCCCATTATTGAATTTATTTTGAATTGTTTTTACATTTTATGATTAAAACAGATTGTAATTGATTGTTTGCCTCGGGAAACATGGAGCGAAAGCCATCCATTGTCAAGAAAAGATCATTTATAGTCACTCATGCCTAGAAAAGCCTTATTACTCGGTTTAAATGCCTTTATAATCCCATTATTGAATTTATTTTGAATTGTTTTTACATTTTTTGATTAAAACAGATTGTAATTGATTGTTTGCCTCGGGAAACATGGAGCGAAAGCCATCCATTGTCAAGAATAGATCATTTATAGTCACTCATGCCTAGAAAAGCCTTATTACTTAGTTTAAATGCCTTTATAATCCCATTATTGAAATTATTTTGAATTTTTTTTACATTTTTTGATTAAAACATATTGTAATTGATTGTTTGCCTCGGGAAACATGGAGCGAAAGCCATCCATTGTCAAGAAAAGATCATTTATAGTCACTCATGCCTAGAAAAGCCTTATTACTCGGTTTAAATGCCTTTATAATCCCATTATTGAATTTATTTTGAATTGTTTTTACATTTTTTGATTAAAACAGATTGTAATTGATTGTTTGCCTCGGGAAACATGGAGCAAAACCCATCCACTGTCAAGAATAGATCATTTATAGTCACTTACGCCTAGAAAAGCCTTATTACTCGGTTTAAATGCTTTTATAATCCCATTATTGAATTTATTTTGAATTGTTTTTACATTTTATGATTAAAAGAGATTGTAATTGATTGTTTGCCTCGGGAAACATGGAGAGAAAGCTATCCATTGTCAAGAAAAGATCATTTATAGTCACTCATGCCAAGAAAAGACTTATTACTCGGTTTAAATGCCTTTATAATCCCATTATTGAATTTATTTTGAATTTTTTTTACATTTTTTGATTAAAACATATTGTAATTGATTGTTTGCCTCGGGAAACATGGAGCAAAACCCATCCATTGTCAAGAATAGATCATTTATAGTCACTTACGCCTAGAAAAGCCTTATTACTCGGTTTAAATGCTTTTATAATCCCATTATTGAATTTATTTTGAATTGTTTTTACATTTTATGATTAAAACAGATTGTAATTGATTGTTTGCCTCGGGAAACATGGAGCGAAAGCCATCCATTGTCAAGAAAAGATCATTTATAGTCACTCATGCCTAGAAAAGCCTTATTACTGAGTTTAAATGCCTTTATAATCCCATTATTGAATTTATTTTGAATTGTTTTTACATTTTTTGATTAAAACAGATTGTAATTGATTGTTTGCCTCGGGAAATATGAAGCGAAAGCCATCCATTGTCAAGAAAAGATCATTTATAGTCACTCATGCCTAGAAAAGCCTTATTACTCGGTTCAAATGCCTTTATAATCCCATTATTGAATTTATTTTGAATTGTTTTTACATTTTTTGATTAAAACAGATTGTAATTGATTGTTTGCCTTGGGAAACATGGAGCGAAAGCTATCCATTGTCAAGAAAAGATCATTTATAGTCACTCATGCCAAGAAAAGACTTATTACTCGGTTTAAATGCCTTTATAATCCCATTATTGAATTTATTTTTAATTTTTTTTACATTTTTTGATTAAAACATATTGTAATTGATTGTTTGCCTCGGGAAACATGGAGCAAAACCCATCCATTGTCAAGAATAGATCATTTATAGTCACTTACGCCTAGAAAAGCCTTATTACTCGGTTTAAATGCTTTTATAATCCCATTATTGAATTTATTTTGAATTGTTTTTACATTTTATGATTAAAACAGATTGTAATTGATTGTTTGCCTCGGGAAACATGGAGCGAAAGCCATCCATTGTCAAGAAAAGATCATTTATAGTCACTCATGCCTAGAAAAGCCTTATTACTTAGTTCAAATGCCTTTATAATCCCATTATTGAATTTATTATGAATTTTTTTAACATTTTTTGATTAAAACATATTGTAATTGATTGTTTGCCTCGGGAAACATGGAGCAAAACCCATCCATTGTCAAGAATAGATCATTTATAGTCACTTATGCCTAGAAAAGCCTTATTACTCGGTTTAAATGCTTTTATAATCCCATTATTGAATTTATTTTGAATTGTTTTTACATTTTTTGATTAAAACAGATTGTAATTGATTGTTTGCCTAGGGAAACATGGAGCGAAAGCCATCCATTGTCAAGAAAAGATCATTTATAGTCACTCATACCTAGAAAAGCCTTATTACTCGGTTTAAATGCCTTTATAATCCCATTATTGAATTTATTTTGAATTGTTTTTACATTTTTTGATTAAAACATATTGTAATTGATTGTTTGCCTCGGGAAACATGGAGCGAAAGCCATCCATTGTCAAGAAAAGATCATTTATAGTCACTCATGCCTAGAAAAGCCTTATTACTCGGTTTAAATGCCTTTATAATCCCATTATTGAATTTATTTTGAATTGTTTTTACATTTTATGATTAAAACAGATTGTAATTGATTGTTTGCCTCGGGAAACATGGAGCGAAAGCCATCCATTGTCAAGAAAAGATCATTTATAGTCACTCATGCCTAGAAAAGCCTTATTACTCGGTTTAAATGCCTTTATAATCCCATTATTGAATTTATTTTGAATTGTTTTTTCATTTTATGATTAAAACAGATTGTAATTGATTGTTTGCCTCGGGAAACATGGAGCGAAAGCCATCCATTGTCAAGAAAAGATCATTTATAGTCACTCATGCCTAGAAAAGCCTTATTACTTAGTTTAAATGTCTTTATAATCCCATTATTGAATTTATTTTGAATTTTTTTTACATTTTTTGATTAAAACATATTGTAATTGATTGTTTGCCTCGGGAAACATGGAGCAAAACCCATCCATTGTCAAGAATAGATCATTTATAGTCACTTATGCGTAGAAAAGCCTTATTACTCGGTTTAAATGCTTTTATAATTCCATTATTGAATTTATTTTGAATTGTTTTTACATTTTTTGATTAAAACAGATTGTAATTGATTGTTTGCCTCGGGAAATATGGAGCGAAAGCCATCCATTGTCAAGAAAAGATCATTTATAGTCACTCATGCCTAGAAAAGCCTTATTACTCGGTTTAAATGCCTTTATAATCCCATTATTGAATTTATTTTGAATTGTTTTTACATTTTTTGATTAAAACAGATTGTAATTGATTGTTTGCCTCGGGAAACATGGAGCAAAACCCATCCACTGTCAAGAATAGATCATTTATAGTCACTTACGCCTAGAAAAGCCTTATTACTCGGTTTAAATGCTTTTATAATCCCATTATTGAATTTATTTTGAATTGTTTTTACATTTTATGATTAAAAGAGATTGTAATTGATTGTTTGCCTCGGGAAACATGGAGAGAAAGCTATCCATTGTCAAGAAAAGATCATTTATAGTCACTCATGCCAAGAAAAGACTTATTACTCGGTTTAAATGCCTTTATAATCCCATTATTGAATTTATTTTGAATTTTTTTTACATTTTTTGATTAAAACATATTGTAATTGATTGTTTGCCTCGGGAAACATGGAGCAAAACCCATCCATTGTCAAGAATAGATCATTTATAGTCACTTACGCCTAGAAAAGCCTTATTACTCGGTTTAAATGCTTTTATAATCCCATTATTGAATTTATTTTGAATTGTTTTTACATTTTATGATTAAAACAGATTGTAATTGATTGTTTGCCTCGGGAAACATGGAGCGAAAGCCATCCATTGTCAAGAAAAGATCATTTATAGTCACTCATGCCTGGAAAAGCCTTATTACTGAGTTTAAATGCCTTTATAATCCCATTATTGAATTTATTTTGAATTGTTTTTACATTTTTTGATTAAAACAGATTGTAATTGATTGTTTGCCTCGGGAAATATGAAGCGAAAGCCATCCATTGTCAAGAAAAGATCATTTATAGTCACTCATGCCTAGAAAAGCCTTATTACTCGGTTCAAATGCCTTTATAATCCCATTATTGAATTTATTTTGAATTGTTTTTACATTTTTTGATTAAAACAGATTGTAATTGATTGTTTGCCTTGGGAAACATGGAGCGAAAGCTATCCATTGTCAAGAAAAGATCATTTATAGTCACTCATGCCAAGAAAAGACTTATTACTCGGTTTAAATGCCTTTATAATCCCATTATTGAATTTATTTTTAATTTTTTTTACATTTTTTGATTAAAACATATTGTAATTGATTGTTTGCCTCGGGAAACATGGAGCAAAACCCATCCATTGTCAAGAATAGATCATTTATAGTCACTTACGCCTAGAAAAGCCTTATTACTCGGTTTAAATGCTTTTATAATCCCATTATTGAATTTATTTTGAATTGTTTTTACATTTTATGATTAAAACAGATTGTAATTGATTGTTTGCCTCGGGAAACATGGAGCGAAAGCCATCCATTGTCAAGAAAAGATCATTTATAGTCACTCATGCCTAGAAAAGCCTTATTACTTAGTTCAAATGCCTTTATAATCCCATTATTGAATTTATTATGAATTTTTTTAACATTTTTTGATTAAAACATATTGTAATTGATTGTTTGCCTCGGGAAACATGGAGCAAAACCCATCCATTGTCAAGAATAGATCATTTATAGTCACTTATGCCTAGAAAAGCCTTATTACTCGGTTTAAATGCTTTTATAATCCCATTATTGAATTTATTTTGAATTGTTTTTACATTTTTTGATTAAAACAGATTGTAATTGATTGTTTGCCTAGGGAAACATGGAGCGAAAGCCATCCATTGTCAAGAAAAGATCATTTATAGTCACTCATACCTAGAAAAGCCTTATTACTCGGTTTAAATGCCTTTATAATCCCATTATTGAATTTATTTTGAATTGTTTTTACATTTTTTGATTAAAACATATTGTAATTGATTGTTTGCCTCGGGAAACATGGAGCGAAAGCCATCCATTGTCAAGAAAAGATCATTTATAGTCACTCATGCCTAGAAAAGCCTTATTACTCGGTTTAAATGCCTTTATAATCCCATTATTGAATTTATTTTGAATTGTTTTTACATTTTATGATTAAAACAGATTGTAATTGATTGTTTGCCTCGGGAAACATGGAGCGAAAGCCATCCATTGTCAAGAAAAGATCATTTATAGTCACTCATGCCTAGAAAAGCCTTATTACTCGGTTTAAATGCCTTTATAATCCCATTATTGAATTTATTTTGAATTGTTTTTTCATTTTATGATTAAAACAGATTGTAATTGATTGTTTGCCTCGGGAAACATGGAGCGAAAGCCATCCATTGTCAAGAAAAGATCATTTATAGTCACTCATGCCTAGAAAAGCCTTATTACTTAGTTTAAATGTCTTTATAATCCCATTATTGAATTTATTTTGAATTTTTTTTACATTTTTTGATTAAAACATATTGTAATTGATTGTTTGCCTCGGGAAACATGGAGCAAAACCCATCCATTGTCAAGAATAGATCATTTATAGTCACTTATGCGTAGAAAAGCCTTATTACTCGGTTTAAATGCTTTTATAATTCCATTATTGAATTTATTTTGAATTGTTTTTACATTTTTTGATTAAAACAGATTGTAATTGATTGTTTGCCTCGGGAAATATGGAGCGAAAGCCATCCATTGTCAAGAAAAGATCATTTATAGTCACTCATGCCTAGAAAAGCCTTATTACTCGGTTTAAATGCCTTTATAATCCCATTATTGAATTTATTTTGAATTGTTTTTACATTTTTTGATTAAAACAGATTGTAATTGATTGTTTGCCTCGGGAAACATGGAGCGAAAGCCATCCATTGTCAAGAAAAGATCATTTATAGTCACTCATGCCTAGAAAAGCCTTATTACTCGGTTTAAATGCCTTTATAATCCCATTATTGAATTTATTTTGAATTGTTTTTACATTTTTTGATTAAAACAGATTGTAATTGATTGTTTGCCTCGGGAAACATGGAGCGAAAGCCATCCATTGTCAAGAAAAGATCATTTATAGTCACTCATGCCTAGAAAAGCCTTATTACTCGTTTTAAATGCCTTTATAATCCCATTATTGAATTTATTTTGAATTGTTTTTACATTTTTTGATTAAAACAGATTGTAATTGATTGTTTGCCTCGGGAAACATGGAGCGAAAGCCATCCATTGTCAAGAAAAGATCATTTATAGTCACTCATGCCTAGAAAAGCCTTATTACTCGGTTTAAATGCCTTTATAATCCCATTATTGAATTTATTTTGAATTGTTTTTACATTTTTTGATTAAAACAGATTGTAATTGATTGTTTGCCTCGGGAAACATGGAGCGAAAGCCATCCATTGTCAAGAAAAGATCATTTATAGTCACTCATGCCTAGAAAAGCCTTATTACTTAGTTTAAATGTCTTTATAATCCCATTATTGAATTTATTTTGAATTTTTTTTACATTTTTTGATTAAAACATATTGTAATTGATTGTTTGCCTCGGGAAACATGGAGCAAAACCCATCCATTGTCAAGAATAGATCATTTATAGTCACTTATGCGTAGAAAAGCCTTATTACTCGGTTTAAATGCTTTTATAATTCCATTATTGAATTTATTTTGAATTGTTTTTACATTTTTTGATTAAAACAGATTGTAATTGATTGTTTGCCTCGGGAAACATGGAGCGAAAGCCATCCATTGTCAAGAAAAGATCATTTATAGTCACTCATGCCTAGAAAAGCCTTATTACTCGGTTTAAATGCCTTTATAATCCCATTATTGAATTTATTTTGAATTGTTTTTACATTTTTTGATTAAAACAGATTGTAATTGATTGTTTGCCTCGGGAAACATGGAGCGAAAGCCATCCATTGTCAAGAATAGATCATTTATAGTCACTCATGCCTAGAAAAGCCTTATTACTTAGTTTAAATGCCTTTATAATCCCATTATTGAAATTATTTTGAATTTTTTTTACATTTTTTGATTAAAACATATTGTAATTGATTGTTTGCCTCGGGAAACATGGAGCGAAAGCCATCCATTGTCAAGAAAAGATCATTTATAGTCACTCATGCCTAGAAAAGCCTTATTACTCGGTTTAAATGCCTTTATAATCCCATTATTGAATTTATTTTGAATTGTTTTTACATTTTTTGATTAAAACAGATTGTAATTGATTGTTTGCCTCGGGAAACATGGAGCAAAACCCATCCACTGTCAAGAATAGATCATTTATAGTCACTTACGCCTAGAAAAGCCTTATTACTCGGTTTAAATGCTTTTATAATCCCATTATTGAATTTATTTTGAATTGTTTTTACATTTTATGATTAAAAGAGATTGTAATTGATTGTTTGCCTCGGGAAACATGGAGAGAAAGCTATCCATTGTCAAGAAAAGATCATTTATAGTCACTCATGCCAAGAAAAGACTTATTACTCGGTTTAAATGCCTTTATAATCCCATTATTGAATTTATTTTGAATTTTTTTTACATTTTTTGATTAAAACATATTGTAATTGATTGTTTGCCTCGGGAAACATGGAGCAAAACCCATCCATTGTCAAGAATAGATCATTTATAGTCACTTACGCCTAGAAAAGCCTTATTACTCGGTTTAAATGCTTTTATAATCCCATTATTGAATTTATTTTGAATTGTTTTTACATTTTATGATTAAAACAGATTGTAATTGATTGTTTGCCTCGGGAAACATGGAGCGAAAGCCATCCATTGTCAAGAAAAGATCATTTATAGTCACTCATGCCTAGAAAAGCCTTATTACTCAGTTTAAATGCCTTTATAATCCCATTATTGAATTTATTTTGAATTGTTTTTACATTTTTTGATTAAAACAGATTGTAATTGATTGTTTGCCTCGGGAAATATGAAGCGAAAGCCATCCATTGTCAAGAAAAGATCATTTATAGTCACTCATGCCTAGAAAAGCCTTATTACTCGGTTCAAATGCCTTTATAATCCCATTATTGAATTTATTTTGAATTGTTTTTACATTTTTTGATTAAAACAGATTGTAATTGATTGTTTGCCTTGGGAAACATGGAGCGAAAGCTATCCATTGTCAAGAAAAGATCATTTATAGTCACTCATGCCAAGAAAAGACTTATTACTCGGTTTAAATGCCTTTATAATCCCATTATTGAATTTATTTTTAATTTTTTTTACATTTTTTGATTAAAACATATTGTAATTGATTGTTTGCCTCGGGAAACATGGAGCAAAACCCATCCATTGTCAAGAATAGATCATTTATAGTCACTTACGCCTAGAAAAGCCTTATTACTCGGTTTAAATGCTTTTATAATCCCATTATTGAATTTATTTTGAATTGTTTTTACATTTTATGATTAAAACAGATTGTAATTGATTGTTTGCCTCGGGAAACATGGAGCGAAAGCCATCCATTGTCAAGAAAAGATCATTTATAGTCACTCATGCCTAGAAAAGCCTTATTACTTAGTTCAAATGCCTTTATAATCCCATTATTGAATTTATTATGAATTTTTTTAACATTTTTTGATTAAAACATATTGTAATTGATTGTTTGCCTCGGGAAACATGGAGCAAAACCCATCCATTGTCAAGAATAGATCATTTATAGTCACTTATGCCTAGAAAAGCCTTATTACTCGGTTTAAATGCTTTTATAATCCCATTATTGAATTTATTTTGAATTGTTTTTACATTTTTTGATTAAAACAGATTGTAATTGATTGTTTGCCTAGGGAAACATGGAGCGAAAGCCATCCATTGTCAAGAAAAGATCATTTATAGTCACTCATACCTAGAAAAGCCTTATTACTCGGTTTAAATGCCTTTATAATCCCATTATTGAATTTATTTTGAATTGTTTTTACATTTTTTGATTAAAACAGATTGTAATTGATTGTTTGCCTCGGGAAACATGGAGCGAAAGCCATCCATTGTCAAGAAAAGATCATTTATAGTCACTCATGCCTAGAAAAGCCTTATTACTCGGTTTAAATGCCTTTATAATCCCATTATTGAATTTATTTTGAAATGTTTTTACATTTTTTGATTAAAACAGATTGTAATTGATTGTTTGCCTCGGGAAACATGGAGCGAAAGCCATCCATTGTCAAGAAAAGATCATTTATAGTCACTCATGCCTAGAAAAGCCTTATTACTCGGTTTAAATGCCTTTATAATCCCATTATTGAAATTATTTTGAATTTTTTTTACATTTTTTGATTAAAACAGATTGTAATTGATTGTTTGCCTCGGGAAACATGGAGCGAAAGCCATCCAATGTCAAGAAAAGATCATTTATAGTCACTCATGCCTAGAAAAGCCTTATTACTCGGTTTAAATGCCTTTATAATCCCATTATTGAATTTATTTTGAATTGTTTTTACATTTTTTGATTAAAACAGATTGTAATTGATTGTTTGCCTCGGGAAACATGGAGCGAAAGCCATCCATTGTCAAGAAAAGATCATTTATAGTCACTCATGCCTAGAAAAGCCTTATTACTCGGTTTAAATGCTTTTATAATGCCATTATTGAATTTATTTTGAATTGTTTTTACATTT
Organism: Theobroma cacao; assembly: GCF_053813885.1. NCBI lineage: Eukaryota > Viridiplantae > Streptophyta > Magnoliopsida > Malvales > Malvaceae > Theobroma > Theobroma cacao. Next base: position 24,049,138 of record NC_142645.1, on the reverse strand, counting down.
TTTGATTAAAACAGATTGTAATTGATTGTTTGCCTCGGGAAACATGGAGCGAAAGCCATCCATTGTCAAGAAAAGATCATTTATAGTCACTCATGCCTAGAAAAGCCTTATTACTCGGTTTAAATGCCTTTATAATCCCATTATTGAATTTATTTTGAATTGTTTTTACATTTTTTGATTAAAACATATTGTAATTGATTGTTTGCCTCGGGAAACATGGAGCAAAACCCATCCATTGTCAAGAATAGATCATTTATAGTCACTTACGCCTAGAAAAGCCTTATTACTCGGTTTAAATGCTTTTATAATCCCATTATTGAATTTATTTTGAATTGTTTTTACATTTTATGATTAAAACAGATTGTAATTGATTGTTTGCCTCGGGAAACATGGAGCGAAAGCCATCCATTGTCAAGAAAAGATCATTTATAGTCACTCATGCCTAGAAAAGCCTTATTACTTAGTTTAAATGTCTTTATAATCCCATTATTGAATTTATTTTGAATTTTTTTTACATTTTTTGATTAAAACATATTGTAATTGATTGTTTGCCTCGGGAAACATGGAGCAAAACCCATCCATTGTCAAGAATAGATCATTTATAGTCACTTATGCGTAGAAAAGCCTTATTACTCGATTTAAATGCTTTTATAATTCCATTATTGAATTTATTTTGAATTGTTTTTACATTTTTTGATTAAAACAGATTGTAATTGATTGTTTGCCTCGGGAAACATGGAGCGAAAGCCATCCATTGTCAAGAAAAGATCATTTATAGTCACTCATGCCTAGAAAAGCCTTATTACTCGGTTTAAATGCCTTTATAATCCCATTATTGAATTTATTTTGAATTGTTTTTACATTTTTTGATTAAAACAGATTGTAATTGATTGTTTGCCTCGGGAAACATGGAGCGAAAGCCATCCATTGTCAAGAATAGATCATTTATAGTCACTCATGCCTAGAAAAGCCTTATTACTTAGTTTAAATGCCTTTATAATCCCATTATTGAAATTATTTTGAATTTTTTTTACATTTTTTGATTAAAACATATTGTAATTGATTGTTTGCCTCGGGAAACATGGAGCGAAAGCCATCCATTGTCAAGAAAAGATCATTTATAGTCACTCATGCCTAGAAAAGCCTTATTACTCGGTTTAAATGCCTTTATAATCCCATTATTGAATTTATTTTGAATTGTTTTTACATTTTTTGATTAAAACAGATTGTAATTGATTGTTTGCCTCGGGAAACATGGAGCAAAACCCATCCACTGTCAAGAATAGATCATTTATAGTCACTTACGCCTAGAAAAGCCTTATTACTCGGTTTAAATGCTTTTATAATCCCATTATTGAATTTATTTTGAATTGTTTTTACATTTTATGATTAAAAGAGATTGTAATTGATTGTTTGCCTCGGGAAACATGGAGAGAAAGCTATCCATTGTCAAGAAAAGATCATTTATAGTCACTCATGCCAAGAAAAGACTTATTACTCGGTTTAAATGCCTTTATAATCCCATTATTGAATTTATTTTGAATTTTTTTTACATTTTTTGATTAAAACATATTGTAATTGATTGTTTGCCTCGGGAAACATGGAGCAAAACCCATCCATTGTCAAGAATAGATCATTTATAGTCACTTACGCCTAGAAAAGCCTTATTACTCGGTTTAAATGCTTTTATAATCCCATTATTGAATTTATTTTGAATTGTTTTTACATTTTATGATTAAAACAGATTGTAATTGATTGTTTGCCTCGGGAAACATGGAGCGAAAGCCATCCATTGTCAAGAAAAGATCATTTATAGTCACTCATGCCTAGAAAAGCCTTATTACTGAGTTTAAATGCCTTTATAATCCCATTATTGAATTTATTTTGAATTGTTTTTACATTTTTTGATTAAAACAGATTGTAATTGATTGTTTGCCTCGGGAAATATGAAGCGAAAGCCATCCATTGTCAAGAAAAGATCATTTATAGTCACTCATGCCTAGAAAAGCCTTATTACTCGGTTCAAATGCCTTTATAATCCCATTATTGAATTTATTTTGAATTGTTTTTACATTTTTTGATTAAAACAGATTGTAATTGATTGTTTGCCTTGGGAAACATGGAGCGAAAGCTATCCATTGTCAAGAAAAGATCATTTATAGTCACTCATGCCAAGAAAAGACTTATTACTCGGTTTAAATGCCTTTATAATCCCATTATTGAATTTATTTTTAATTTTTTTTACATTTTTTGATTAAAACATATTGTAATTGATTGTTTGCCTCGGGAAACATGGAGCAAAACCCATCCATTGTCAAGAATAGATCATTTATAGTCACTTACGCCTAGAAAAGCCTTATTACTCGGTTTAAATGCTTTTATAATCCCATTATTGAATTTATTTTGAATTGTTTTTACATTTTATGATTAAAACAGATTGTAATTGATTGTTTGCCTCGGGAAACATGGAGCGAAAGCCATCCATTGTCAAGAAAAGATCATTTATAGTCACTCATGCCTAGAAAAGCCTTATTACTTAGTTCAAATGCCTTTATAATCCCATTATTGAATTTATTATGAATTTTTTTAACATTTTTTGATTAAAACATATTGTAATTGATTGTTTGCCTCGGGAAACATGGAGCAAAACCCATCCATTGTCAAGAATAGATCATTTATAGTCACTTATGCGTAGAAAAGCCTTATTACTCGGTTTAAATGCTTTTATAATTCCATTATTGAATTTATTTTGAATTGTTTTTACATTTTTTGATTAAAACAGATTGTAATTGATTGTTTGCCTCGGGAAATATGGAGCGAAAGCCATCCATTGTCAAGAAAAGATCATTTATAGTCACTCATGCCTAGAAAAGCCTTATTACTCGGTTTAAATGCCTTTATAATCCCATTATTGAATTTATTTTGAATTGTTTTTACATTTTTTGATTAAAACAGATTGTAATTGATTGTTTGCCTAGGGAAACATGGAGCGAAAGCCATCCATTGTCAAGAAAAGATCATTTATAGTCACTCATACCTAGAAAAGCCTTATTACTCGGTTTAAATGCCTTTATAATCCCATTATTGAATTTATTTTGAATTGTTTTTACATTTTTTGATTAAAACAGATTGTAATTGATTGTTTGCCTCGGGAAACATGGAGCGAAAGCCATCCATTGTCAAGAAAAGATCATTTATAGTCACTCATGCCTAGAAAAGCCTTATTACTCGGTTTAAATGCCTTTATAATCCCATTATTGAATTTATTTTGAAATGTTTTTACATTTTTTGATTAAAACAGATTGTAATTGATTGTTTGCCTCGGGAAACATGGAGCGAAAGCCATCCATTGTCAAGAAAAGATCATTTATAGTCACTCATGCCTAGAAAAGCCTTATTACTCGGTTTAAATGCCTTTATAATCCCATTATTGAAATTATTTTGAATTTTTTTTACATTTTTTGATTAAAACAGATTGTAATTGATTGTTTGCCTCGGGAAACATGGAGCGAAAGCCATCCAATGTCAAGAAAAGATCATTTATAGTCACTCATGCCTAGAAAAGCCTTATTACTCGGTTTAAATGCCTTTATAATCCCATTATTGAATTTATTTTGAATTGTTTTTACATTTTTTGATTAAAACAGATTGTAATTGATTGTTTGCCTCGGGAAACATGGAGCGAAAGCCATCCATTGTCAAGAAAAGATCATTTATAGTCACTCATGCCTAGAAAAGCCTTATTACTCGGTTTAAATGCTTTTATAATGCCATTATTGAATTTATTTTGAATTGTTTTTACATTTTTTGATTAAAACAGATTGTAATTGATTGTTTGCCTCGGGAAACATGGAGCGAAAGCCATCCATTGTCAAGAAAAGATCATTTATAGTCACTCATGCCTAGAAAAGCCTTATTACTCGGTTTAAATGCCTTTATAATCCCATTATTGAATTTATTTTGAATTGTTTTTACATTTTTTGATTAAAACATATTGTAATTGATTGTTTGCCTCGGGAAACATGGAGCAAAACCCATCCATTGTCAAGAATAGATCATTTATAGTCACTTACGCCTAGAAAAGCCTTATTACTCGGTTTAAATGCTTTTATAATCCCATTATTGAATTTATTTTGAATTGTTTTTACATTTTATGATTAAAACAGATTGTAATTGATTGTTTGCCTCGGGAAACATGGAGCGAAAGCCATCCATTGTCAAGAAAAGATCATTTATAGTCACTCATGCCTAGAAAAGCCTTATTACTTAGTTTAAATGTCTTTATAATCCCATTATTGAATTTATTTTGAATTTTTTTTACATTTTTTGATTAAAACATATTGTAATTGATTGTTTGCCTCGGGAAACATGGAGCAAAACCCATCCATTGTCAAGAATAGATCATTTATAGTCACTTATGCGTAGAAAAGCCTTATTACTCGATTTAAATGCTTTTATAATTCCATTATTGAATTTATTTTGAATTGTTTTTACATTTTTTGATTAAAACAGATTGTAATTGATTGTTTGCCTCGGGAAACATGGAGCGAAAGCCATCCATTGTCAAGAAAAGATCATTTATAGTCACTCATGCCTAGAAAAGCCTTATTACTCGGTTTAAATGCCTTTATAATCCCATTATTGAATTTATTTTGAATTGTTTTTACATTTTTTGATTAAAACAGATTGTAATTGATTGTTTGCCTCGGGAAACATGGAGCGAAAGCCATCCATTGTCAAGAATAGATCATTTATAGTCACTCATGCCTAGAAAAGCCTTATTACTTAGTTTAAATGCCTTTATAATCCCATTATTGAAATTATTTTGAATTTTTTTTACATTTTTTGATTAAAACATATTGTAATTGATTGTTTGCCTCGGGAAACATGGAGCGAAAGCCATCCATTGTCAAGAAAAGATCATTTATAGTCACTCATGCCTAGAAAAGCCTTATTACTCGGTTTAAATGCCTTTATAATCCCATTATTGAATTTATTTTGAATTGTTTTTACATTTTTTGATTAAAACAGATTGTAATTGATTGTTTGCCTCGGGAAACATGGAGCAAAACCCATCCACTGTCAAGAATAGATCATTTATAGTCACTTACGCCTAGAAAAGCCTTATTACTCGGTTTAAATGCTTTTATAATCCCATTATTGAATTTATTTTGAATTGTTTTTACATTTTATGATTAAAAGAGATTGTAATTGATTGTTTGCCTCGGGAAACATGGAGAGAAAGCTATCCATTGTCAAGAAAAGATCATTTATAGTCACTCATGCCAAGAAAAGACTTATTACTCGGTTTAAATGCCTTTATAATCCCATTATTGAATTTATTTTGAATTTTTTTTACATTTTTTGATTAAAACATATTGTAATTGATTGTTTGCCTCGGGAAACATGGAGCAAAACCCATCCATTGTCAAGAATAGATCATTTATAGTCACTTACGCCTAGAAAAGCCTTATTACTCGGTTTAAATGCTTTTATAATCCCATTATTGAATTTATTTTGAATTGTTTTTACATTTTATGATTAAAACAGATTGTAATTGATTGTTTGCCTCGGGAAACATGGAGCGAAAGCCATCCATTGTCAAGAAAAGATCATTTATAGTCACTCATGCCTAGAAAAGCCTTATTACTGAGTTTAAATGCCTTTATAATCCCATTATTGAATTTATTTTGAATTGTTTTTACATTTTTTGATTAAAACAGATTGTAATTGATTGTTTGCCTCGGGAAATATGAAGCGAAAGCCATCCATTGTCAAGAAAAGATCATTTATAGTCACTCATGCCTAGAAAAGCCTTATTACTCGGTTCAAATGCCTTTATAATCCCATTATTGAATTTATTTTGAATTGTTTTTACATTTTTTGATTAAAACAGATTGTAATTGATTGTTTGCCTTGGGAAACATGGAGCGAAAGCTATCCATTGTCAAGAAAAGATCATTTATAGTCACTCATGCCAAGAAAAGACTTATTACTCGGTTTAAATGCCTTTATAATCCCATTATTGAATTTATTTTTAATTTTTTTTACATTTTTTGATTAAAACATATTGTAATTGATTGTTTGCCTCGGGAAACATGGAGCAAAACCCATCCATTGTCAAGAATAGATCATTTATAGTCACTTACGCCTAGAAAAGCCTTATTACTCGGTTTAAATGCTTTTATAATCCCATTATTGAATTTATTTTGAATTGTTTTTACATTTTATGATTAAAACAGATTGTAATTGATTGTTTGCCTCGGGAAACATGGAGCGAAAGCCATCCATTGTCAAGAAAAGATCATTTATAGTCACTCATGCCTAGAAAAGCCTTATTACTTAGTTCAAATGCCTTTATAATCCCATTATTGAATTTATTATGAATTTTTTTAACATTTTTTGATTAAAACATATTGTAATTGATTGTTTGCCTCGGGAAACATGGAGCAAAACCCATCCATTGTCAAGAATAGATCATTTATAGTCACTTATGCGTAGAAAAGCCTTATTACTCGGTTTAAATGCTTTTATAATTCCATTATTGAAATTTATTTTGAATTGTTTTTACATTTTTTGATTAAAACAGATTGTAATTGATTGTTTGCCTCGGGAAACATGGAGCGAAAGCCATCCATTGTCAAGAAAAGATCATTTATAGTCACTCATGCCTAGAAAAGCCTTATTACTTAGTTCAAATACCTTTATAATCCCATTATTGAATTTATTATGAATTTTTTTAACATTTTTTGATTAAAACATATTGTAATTGATTGTTTGCCTCGGGAAACATGGAGCAAAACCCATCCATTGTCAAGAATAGATCATTTATAGTCACTTATGCGTAGAAAAGCCTTATTACTCGGTTTAAATGCTTTTATAATTCCATTATTGAAATTTATTTTGAATTGTTTTTACATTTTTTGATTAAAACAGATTGTAATTGATTGTTTGCCTCGGGAAACATGGAGCGAAAGCCATCCATTGTCAAGAAAAGATCATTTATAGTCACTCATGCCTAGAAAAGCCTTATTACTTAGTTCAAATGCCTTTATAATCCCATTATTGAATTTATTATGAATTTTTTTAACATTTTTTGATTAAAACATATTGTAATTGATTGTTTGCCTCGGGAAACATGGAGCAAAACCCATCCATTGTCAAGAATAGATCATTTATAGTCACTTATGCCTAGAAAAGCCTTATTACTCGGTTTAAATGCTTTTATAATCCCATTATTGAATTTATTTTGAATTGTTTTTACATTTTTTGATTAAAACAGATTGTAATTGATTGTTTGCCTAGGGAAACATGGAGCGAAAGCCATCCATTGTCAAGAAAAGATCATTTATAGTCACTCATACCTAGAAAAGCCTTATTACTCGGTTTAAATGCCTTTATAATCCCATTATTGAATTTATTTTGAATTGTTTTTACATTTTTTGATTAAAACATATTGTAATTGATTGTTTGCCTCGGGAAACATGGAGCGAAAGCCATCCATTGTCAAGAAAAGATCATTTATAGTCACTCATGCCTAGAAAAGCCTTATTACTCGGTTTAAATGCCTTTATAATCCCATTATTGAATTTATTTTGAATTGTTTTTACATTTTATGATTAAAACAGATTGTAATTGATTGTTTGCCTCGGGAAACATGGAGCGAAAGCCATCCATTGTCAAGAAAAGATCATTTATAGTCACTCATGCCTAGAAAAGCCTTATTACTCGGTTTAAATGCCTTTATAATCCCATTATTGAATTTATTTTGAATTGTTTTTTCATTTTATGATTAAAACAGATTGTAATTGATTGTTTGCCTCGGGAAACATGGAGCGAAAGCCATCCATTGTCAAGAAAAGATCATTTATAGTCACTCATGCCTAGAAAAGCCTTATTACTTAGTTTAAATGTCTTTATAATCCCATTATTGAATTTATTTTGAATTTTATTTACATTTTTTGATTAAAACATATTGTAATTGATTGTTTGCCTCGGGAAACATGGAGCAAAACCCATCCATTGTCAAGAATAGATCATTTATAGTCACTTATGCGTAGAAAAGCCTTATTACTCGGTTTAAATGCTTTTATAATTCCATTATTGAATTTATTTTGAATTGTTTTTACATTTTTTGATTAAAACAGATTGTAATTGATTGTTTGCCTCGGGAAATATGGAGCGAAAGCCATCCATTGTCAAGAAAAGATCATTTATAGTCACTCATGCCTAGAAAAGCCTTATTACTCGGTTTAAATGCCTTTATAATCCCATTATTGAATTTATTTTGAATTGTTTTTACATTTTTTGATTAAAACAGATTGTAATTGATTGTTTGCCTCGGGAAACATGGAGCGAAAGCCATCCATTGTCAAGAAAAGATCATTTATAGTCACTCATGCCTAGAAAAGCCTTATTACTCGGTTTAAATGCCTTTATAATCCCATTATTGAATTTATTTTGAATTGTTTTTACATTTTTTGATTAAAACAGATTGTAATTGATTGTTTGCCTCGGGAAACATGGAGCGAAAGCCATCCATTGTCAAGAAAAGATCATTTATAGTCACTCATGCCTAGAAAAGCCTTATTACTCGTTTTAAATGCCTTTATAATCCCATTATTGAATTTATTTTGAATTGTTTTTACATTTTTTGATTAAAACAGATTGTAATTGATTGTTTGCCTCGGGAAACATGGAGCGAAAGCCATCCATTGTCAAGAAAAGATCATTTATAGTCACTCATGCCTAGAAAAGCCTTATTACTCGGTTTAAATGCCTTTATAATCCCATTATTGAATTTATTTTGAATTGTTTTTACATTTTTTGATTAAAACAGATTGTAATTGATTGTTTGCCTCGGGAAACATGGAGCGAAAGCCATCCATTGTCAAGAAAAGATCATTTATAGTCACTCATGCCTAGAAAAGCCTTATTACTTAGTTTAAATGTCTTTATAATCCCATTATTGAATTTATTTTGAATTTTTTTTACATTTTTTGATTAAAACATATTGTAATTGATTGTTTGCCTCGGGAAACATGGAGCAAAACCCATCCATTGTCAAGAATAGATCATTTATAGTCACTTATGCGTAGAAAAGCCTTATTACTCGGTTTAAATGCTTTTATAATTCCATTATTGAATTTATTTTGAATTGTTTTTACATTTTTTGATTAAAACAGATTGTAATTGATTGTTTGCCTCGGGAAACATGGAGCGAAAGCCATCCATTGTCAAGAAAAGATCATTTATAGTCACTCATGCCTAGAAAAGCCTTATTACTCGGTTTAAATGCCTTTATAATCCCATTATTGAATTTATTTTGAATTGTTTTTACATTTTTTGATTAAAACAGATTGTAATTGATTGTTTGCCTCGGGAAACATGGAGCGAAAGCCATCCATTGTCAAGAATAGATCATTTATAGTCACTCATGCCTAGAAAAGCCTTATTACTTAGTTTAAATGCCTTTATAATCCCATTATTGAAATTATTTTGAATTTTTTTTACATTTTTTGATTAAAACATATTGTAATTGATTGTTTGCCTCGGGAAACATGGAGCGAAAGCCATCCATTGTCAAGAAAAGATCATTTATAGTCACTCATGCCTAGAAAAGCCTTATTACTCGGTTTAAATGCCTTTATAATCCCATTATTGAATTTATTTTGAATTGTTTTTACATTTTTTGATTAAAACAGATTGTAATTGATTGTTTGCCTCAGGAAACATGGAGCAAAACCCATCCACTGTCAAGAATAGATCATTTATAGTCACTTACGCCTAGAAAAGCCTTATTACTCGATTTAAATGCTTTTATAATCCCATTATTGAATTTATTTTGAATTGTTTTTACATTTTATGATTAAAAGAGATTGTAATTGATTGTTTGCCTCGGGAAACATGGAGAGAAAGCTATCCATTGTCAAGAAAAGATCATTTATAGTCACTCATGCCAAGAAAAGACTTATTACTCGGTTTAAATGCCTTTATAATCCCATTATTGAATTTATTTTGAATTTTTTTTACATTTTTTGATTAAAACATATTGTAATTGATTGTTTGCCTCGGGAAACATGGAGCAAAACCCATCCATTGTCAAGAATAGATCATTTATAGTCACTTACGCCTAGAAAAGCCTTATTACTCGGTTTAAATGCTTTTATAATCCCATTATTGAATTTATTTTGAATTGTTTTTACATTTTATGATTAAAACAGATTGTAATTGATTGTTTGCCTCGGGAAACATGGAGCGAAAGCCATCCATTGTCAAGAAAAGATCATTTATAGTCACTCATGCCTAGAAAAGCCTTATTACTGAGTTTAAATGCCTTTATAATCCCATTATTGAATTTATTTTGAATTGTTTTTACATTTTTTGATTAAAACAGATTGTAATTGATTGTTTGCCTCGGGAAATATGAAGCGAAAGCCATCCATTGTCAAGAAAAGATCATTTATAGTCACTCATGCCTAGAAAAGCCTTATTACTCGGTTCAAATGCCTTTATAATCCCATTATTGAATTTATTTTGAATTGTTTTTACATTTTTTGATTAAAACAGATTGTAATTGATTGTTTGCCTTGGGAAACATGGAGCGAAAGCTATCCATTGTCAAGAAAAGATCATTTATAGTCACTCATGCCAAGAAAAGACTTATTACTCGGTTTAAATGCCTTTATAATCCCATTATTGAATTTATTTTTAATTTTTTTTACATTTTTTGATTAAAACATATTGTAATTGATTGTTTGCCTCGGGAAACATGGAGCAAAACCCATCCATTGTCAAGAATAGATCATTTATAGTCACTTACGCCTAGAAAAGCCTTATTACTCGGTTTAAATGCTTTTATAATCCCATTATTGAATTTATTTTGAATTGTTTTTACATTTTATGATTAAAACAGATTGTAATTGATTGTTTGCCTCGGGAAACATGGAGCGAAAGCCATCCATTGTCAAGAAAAGATCATTTATAGTCACTCATGCCTAGAAAAGCCTTATTACTTAGTTCAAATGCCTTTATAATCCCATTATTGAATTTATTATGAATTTTTTTAACATTTTTTGATTAAAACATATTGTAATTGATTGTTTGCCTCGGGAAACATGGAGCAAAACCCATCCATTGTCAAGAATAGATCATTTATAGTCACTTATGCCTAGAAAAGCCTTATTACTCGGTTTAAATGCTTTTATAATCCCATTATTGAATTTATTTTGAATTGTTTTTACATTTTTTGATTAAAACAGATTGTAATTGATTGTTTGCCTAGGGAAACATGGAGCGAAAGCCATCCATTGTCAAGAAAAGATCATTTATAGTCACTCATACCTAGAAAAGCCTTATTACTCGGTTTAAATGCCTTTATAATCCCATTATTGAATTTATTTTGAATTGTTTTTACATTTTTTGATTAAAACAGATTGTAATTGATTGTTTGCCTCGGGAAACATGGAGCGAAAGCCATCCATTGTCAAGAAAAGATCATTTATAGTCACTCATGCCTAGAAAAGCCTTATTACTCGGTTTAAATGCCTTTATAATCCCATTATTGAATTTATTTTGAATTGTTTTTACATTTTTTGATTAAAACAGATTGTAATTGATTGTTTGCCTCGGGAAACATGGAGCGAAAGCCATCCATTGTCAAGAAAAGATCATTTATAGTCACTCATGCCTAGAAAAGCCTTATTACTCGGTTTAAATGCCTTTATAATCCCATTATTGAAATTATTTTGAATTTTTTTTACATTTTTTGATTAAAACAGATTGTAATTGATTGTTTGCCTCGGGAAACATGGAGCGAAAGCCATCCAATGTCAAGAAAAGATCATTTATAGTCACTCATGCCTAGAAAAGCCTTATTACTCGGTTTAAATGCCTTTATAATCCCATTATTGAATTTATTTTGAATTGTTTTTACATTTTTTGATTAAAACATATTGTAATTGATTGTTTGCCTCGGGAAACATGGAGCGAAAGCCATCCATTGTCAAGAAAAGATCATTTATAGTCACTCATGCCTAGAAAAGCCTTATTACTCGGTTTAAATGCTTTTATAATGCCATTATTGAATTTATTTTGAATTGTTTTTACATTTTTTGATTAAAACAGATTGTAATTGATTGTTTGCCTCGGGAAACATGGAGCGAAAGCCATCCATTGTCAAGAAAAGATCATTTATAGTCACTCATGCCTAGAAAAGCCTTATTACTCGGTTTAAATGCCTTTATAATCCCATTATTGAATTTATTTTGAATTGTTTTTACATTTTTTGATTAAAACATATTGTAATTGATTGTTTGCCTCGGGAAACATGGAGCAAAACCCATCCATTGTCAAGAATAGATCATTTATAGTCACTTACGCCTAGAAAAGCCTTATTACTCGGTTTAAATGCTTTTATAATCCCATTATTGAATTTATTTTGAATTGTTTTTACATTTTATGATTAAAACAGATTGTAATTGATTGTTTGCCTCGGGAAACATGGAGCGAAAGCCATCCATTGTCAAGAAAAGATCATTTATAGTCACTCATGCCTAGAAAAGCCTTATTACTTAGTTTAAATGCCTTTATAATCCCATTATTGAATTTATTATGAATTTTTTTAACATTTTTTTATTAAAACATATTGTAATTGATTGTTTGCCTCGGGAAACATGGAGCAAAACCCATCCATTGTCAAGAATAGATCATTTATAGTCACTTATGCCTAGAAAAGCCTTATTACTCGGTTTAAATGCTTTTATAATCCCATTATTGAATTTATTTTGAATTGTTTTTACATTTTTTGATTAAAACAGATTGTAATTGATTGTTTGCCTAGGGAAACATGGAGCGAAAGCCATCCATTGTCAAGAAAAGATCATTTATAGTCACTCATACCTAGAAAAGCCTTATTACTTAGTTTAAATGCCTTTATAATCCCATTATTGAATTTATTTTGAATTGTTTTTACATTTTTTGATTAAAACAGATTGTAATTGATTGTTTGCCTCGGGAAACATGGAGCGAAAGCCATCCATTGTCAAGAAAAGATCATTTATAGTCACTCATGCCTAGAAAAGCCTTATTACTCGGTTTAAATGCCTTTATAATCCCATTATTGAATTTATTTTGAATTGTTTTTACATTTTTTGATTAAAACAGATTGTAATTGATTGTTTGCCTCGGGAAACATGGAGCGAAAGCCATCCATTGTCAAGAAAAGATCATTTATAGTCACTCATGCCTAGAAAAGCCTTATTACTCGGTTTAAATGCCTTTATAATCCCATTATTGAAATTATTTTGAATTTTTTTTACATTTTTTGATTAAAACAGATTGTAATTGATTGTTTGCCTCGGGAAACATGGAGCGAAAGCCATCCATTGTCAAGAAAAGATCATTTATAGTCACTCATGCCTAGAAAAGCCTTATTACTCGGTTTAAATGCCTTTATAATCCCATTATTGAATTTATTTTGAATTGTTTTTACATTTTTTGATTAAAACAGATTGTAATTGATTGTTTGCCTCGGGAAACATGGAGCGAAAGCCATCCATTGTCAAGAAAAGATCATTTATAGTCACTCATGCCTAGAAAAGCCTTATTACTCGGTTTAAATGCCTTTATAATCCCATTATTGAATTTATTTTGAATTGTTTTTACATTTTTTGATTAAAACAGATTGTAATTGATTGTTTGCCTCGGGAAACATGGAGCGAAAGCCATCCATTGTCAAGAAAAGATCATTTATAGTCACTCATGCCTAGAAAAGCCTTATTACTCGGTTTAAATGCCTTTATAATCCCATTATTGAATTTATTTTGAATTGTTTTTACATTTTTTGATTAAAACATATTGTAATTGATTGTTTGCCTCGGGAAACATGGAGCAAAACCCATCCATTGTCAAGAATAGATCATTTATAGTCACTTACGCCTAGAAAAGCCTTATTACTCGGTTTAAATGCTTTTATAATCCCATTATTGAATTTATTTTGAATTGTTTTTACATTTTATGATTAAAACAGATTGTAATTGATTGTTTGCCTCGGGAAACATGGAGCGAAAGCCATCCATTGTCAAGAAAAGATCATTTATAGTCACTCATGCCTAGAAAAGCCTTATTACTTAGTTTAAATGCCTTTATAATCCCATTATTGAATTTATTATGAATTTTTTTAACATTTTTTTATTAAAACATATTGTAATTGATTGTTTGCCTCGGGAAACATGGAGCAAAACCCATCCATTGTCAAGAATAGATCATTTATAGTCACTTATGCCTAGAAAAGCCTTATTACTCGGTTTAAATGCTTTTATAATCCCATTATTGAATTTGTTTTGAATTGTTTTTACATTTTTTGATTAAAACAGATTGTAATTGATTGTTTGCCTCGGGAAACATGGAGCGAAAGCCATCCATTGTCAAGAAAAGATCATTTATAGTCACTCATACCTAGAAAAGCCTTATTACTTAGTTTAAATGCCTTTATAATCCCATTATTGAATTTATTTTGAATTGTTTTTACATTTTTTGATTAAAACAGATTGTAATTGATTGTTTGCCTCGGGAAACATGGAGCGAAAGCCATCCATTGTCAAGAAAAGATCATTTATAGTCACTCATGCCTAGAAAAGCCTTATTACTCGGTTTAAATGCCTTTATAATCCCATTATTGAATTTATTTTGAATTGTTTTTACATTTTTTGATTAAAACAGATTGTAATTGATTGTTTGCCTCGGGAAACATGGAGCAAAACCCATCCATTGTCAAGAATAGATCATTTATAGTCACTTATGCCTAGAAAAGCCTTATTACTCGGTTTAAATGCTTTTATAATCCCATTATTGAATTTATTTTGAATTGTTTTTACATTTTTTGATTAAAACAGATTGTAATTGATTGTTTGCCTAGGGAAACATGGAGCGAAAGCCATCCATTGTCAAGAAAAGATCATTTATAGTCACTCATACCTAGAAAAGCCTTATTACTTAGTTTAAATGCCTTTATAATCCCATTATTGAATTTATTTTGAATTGTTTTTACATTTTTTGATTAAAACAGATTGTAATTGATTGTTTGCCTCGGGAAACATGGAGCGAAAGCCATCCATTGTCAAGAAAAGATCATTTATAGTCACTCATGCCTAGAAAAGCCTTATTACTCGGTTTAAATGCCTTTATAATCCCATTATTGAATTTATTTTGAATTGTTTTTACATTTTTTGATTAAAACAGATTGTAATTGATTGTTTGCCTCGGGAAACATGGAGCGAAACCCATCCATTGTCAAGAATAGATCATTTATAGTCACTTACGCCTAGAAAAGCCTTATTACTCGGTTTAAATGCTTTTATAATCCCATTATTGAATTTATTTTGAATTGTTTTTACATTTTATGATTAAAACAGATTGTAATTGATTGTTTGCCTCGGGAAACATGGAGCGAAAGCCATCCATTGTCAAGAAAAGATCATTTATAGTCACTCATGCCTAGAAAAGCCTTATTACTCGGTTTAAATGCCTTTATAATCCCATTATTGAAATTATTTTGAATTTTTTTTACATTTTTTGATTAAAACAGATTGTAATTGATTGTTTGCCTCGGGAAACATGGAGCGAAAGCCATCCATTGTCAAGAAAAGATCATTTATAGGCACTCATGCCTAGAAAAGCCTTATTACTCGGTTTAAATGCCTTTATAATCCCATTATTGAATTTATTTTGAATTGTTTTTACATTTTTTGATTAAAACAGATTGTAATTGATTGTTTGCCTCGGGAAACATGGAGCGAAAGCCATCCATTGTCAAGAAAAGATCATTTATAGTCACTCATACCTAGAAAAGCCTTATTACTTAGTTTAAATGCCTTTATAATCCCATTATTGAATTTATTTTGAATTGTTTTTACATTTTTTGATTAAAACAGATTGTAATTGATTGTTTGCCTCGGGAAACATGGAGCGAAAGCCATCCATTGTCAAGAAAAGATCATTTATAGTCACTCATGCCTAGAAAAGCCTTATTACTCGGTTTAAATGCCTTTATAATCCCATTATTGAATTTATTTTGAATTGTTTTTACATTTTTTGATTAAAACAGATTGTAATTGATTGTTTGCCTCGGGAAACATGGAGCGAAAGCCATCCAATGTCAAGAAAAGATCATTTATAGTCACTCATGCCTAGAAAAGCCTTATTACTCGGTTTAAATGCCTTTATAATCCCATTATTGAAATTATTTTGAATTTTTTTTACATTTTTTGATTAAAACAGATTGTAATTGATTGTTTGCCTCGGGAAACATGGAGCGAAAGCCATCCAATGTCAAGAAAAGATCATTTATAGTCACTCATGCCTAGAAAAGCCTTATTACTCGGTTTAAATGCCTTTATAATCCCATTATTGAATTTATTTTGAATTGTTTTTACATTTTTTGATTAAAACAGATTGTAATTGATTGTTTGCCTCGGGAAACATGGAGCGAAAGCCATCCATTGTCAAGAAAAGATCATTTATAGTCACTCATGCCTAGAAAAGCTTTATTACTCGGTTTAAATGCTTTTATAATCCCATTATTGAATTTATTTTGAATTGTTTTTACATTTTTTGATTAAAACAGATTGTAATTGATTGTTTGCCTCGGGAAACATGGAGCGAAAGCCATCCATTGTCAAGAAAAGATCATTTATAGTCACTCATGCCTAGAAAAGCCTTATTACTCGGTTTAAATGCCTTTATAATCCCATTATTGAATTTATTTTGAATTGTTTTTACATTTTTTGATTAAAACATATTGTAATTGATTGTTTGCCTCGGGAAACATGGAGCAAAACCCATCCATTGTCAAGAATAGATCATTTATAGTCACTTACGCCTAGAAAAGCCTTATTACTCGGTTTAAATGCTTTTATAATCCCATTATTGAATTTATTTTGAATTGTTTTTACATTTTATGATTAAAACAGATTGTAATTGATTGTTTGCCTCGGGAAACATGGAGCGAAAGCCATCCATTGTCAAGAAAAGATCATTTATAGTCACTCATGCCTAGAAAAGCCTTATTACTTAGTTTAAATGCCTTTATAATCCCATTATTGAATTTATTATGAATTTTTTTAACATTTTTTTATTAAAACATATTGTAATTGATTGTTTGCCTCGGGAAACATGGAGCAAAACCCATCCATTGTCAAGAATAGATCATTTATAGTCACTTATGCCTAGAAAAGCCTTATTACTCGGTTTAAATGCTTTTATAATCCCATTATTGAATTTATTTTGAATTGTTTTTACATTTTTTGATTAAAACAGATTGTAATTGATTGTTTGCCTAGGGAAACATGGAGCGAAAGCCATCCATTGTCAAGAAAAGATCATTTATAGTCACTCATACCTAGAAAAGCCTTATTACTTAGTTTAAATGCCTTTATAATCCCATTATTGAATTTATTTTGAATTCTTTTTACATTTTTTGATTAAAACAGATTGTAATTGATTGTTTGCCTCGGGAAACATGGAGCGAAAGCCATCCATTGTCAAGAAAAGATCATTTATAGTCACTCATGCCTAGAAAAGCCTTATTACTCGGTTTAAATGCCTTTATAATCCCATTATTGAATTTATTTTGAATTGTTTTTACATTTTTTGATTAAAACAGATTGTAATTGATTGTTTGCCTCGGGAAACATGGAGCGAAAGCCATCCATTGTCAAGAAAAGATCATTTATAGTCACTCATGCCTAGAAAAGCCTTATTACTCGGTTTAAATGCCTTTATAATCCCATTATTGAAATTATTTTGAATTTTTTTTACATTTTTTGATTAAAACAGATTGTAATTGATTGTTTGCCTCGGGAAACATGGAGCGAAAGCCATCCATTGTCAAGAAAAGATCATTTATAGTCACTCATGCCTAGAAAAGCCTTATTACTCGGTTTAAATGCCTTTATAATCCCATTATTGAATTTATTTTGAATTGTTTTTACATTTTTTGATTAAAACAGATTGTAATTGATTGTTTGCCTCGGGAAACATGGAGCGAAAGCCATCCATTGTCAAGAAAAGATCATTTATAGTCACTCATGCCTAGAAAAGCCTTATTACTCGGTTTAAATGCCTTTATAATCCCATTATTGAATTTATTTTGAATTGTTTTTACATTTTTTGATTAAAACAGATTGTAATTGATTGTTTGCCTCGGGAAACATGGAGCGAAAGCCATCCATTGTCAAGAAAAGATCATTTATAGTCACTCATGCCTAGAAAAGCCTTATTACTCGGTTTAAATGCCTTTATAATCCCATTATTGAATTTATTTTGAATTGTTTTTACATTTTTTGATTAAAACATATTGTAATTGATTGTTTGCCTCGGGAAACATGGAGCAAAACCCATCCATTGTCAAGAATAGATCATTTATAGTCACTTACGCCTAGAAAAGCCTTATTACTCGGTTTAAATGCTTTTATAATCCCATTATTGAATTTATTTTGAATTGTTTTTACATTTTATGATTAAAACAGATTGTAATTGATTGTTTGCCTCGGGAAACATGGAGCGAAAGCCATCCATTGTCAAGAAAAGATCATTTATAGTCACTCATGCCTAGAAAAGCCTTATTACTTAGTTTAAATGCCTTTATAATCCCATTATTGAATTTATTATGAATTGTTTTTACATTTTTTGATTAAAACAGATTGTAATTGATTGTTTGCCTCGGGAAACATGGAGCAAAACCCATCCATTGTCAAGAATAGATCATTTATAGTCACTTATGCCTAGAAAAGCCTTATTACTCGGTTTAAATGCTTTTATAATCCCATTATTGAATTTATTTTGAATTGTTTTTACATTTTTTGATTAAAACAGATTGTAATTGATTGTTTGCCTAGGGAAACATGGAGCGAAAGCCATCCATTGTCAAGAAAAGATCATTTATAGTCACTCATACCTAGAAAAGCCTTATTACTTAGTTTAAATGCCTTTATAATCCCATTATTGAATTTATTTTGAATTGTTTTTACATTTTTTGATTAAAACAGATTGTAATTGATTGTTTGCCTCGGGAAACATGGAGCGAAAGCCATCCATTGTCAAGAAAAGATCATTTATAGTCACTCATGCCTAGAAAAGCCTTATTACTCGGTTTAAATGCCTTTATAATCCCATTATTGAATTTATTTTGAATTGTTTTTACATTTTTTGATTAAAACAGATTGTAATTGATTGTTTGCCTCGGGAAACATGGAGCGAAACCCATCCATTGTCAAGAATAGATCATTTATAGTCACTTACGCCTAGAAAAGCCTTATTACTCGGTTTAAATGCTTTTATAATCCCATTATTGAATTTATTTTGAATTGTTTTTACATTTTATGATTAAAACAGATTGTAATTGATTGTTTGCCTCGGGAAACATGGAGCGAAAGCCATCCATTGTCAAGAAAAGATCATTTATAGTCACTCATGCCTAGAAAAGCCTTATTACTCGGTTTAAATGCCTTTATAATCCCATTATTGAAATTATTTTGAATTTTTTTTACATTTTTTGATTAAAACAGATTGTAATTGATTGTTTGCCTCGGGAAACATGGAGCGAAAGCCATCCATTGTCAAGAAAAGATCATTTATAGTCACTCATGCCTAGAAAAGCCTTATTACTCGGTTTAAATGCCTTTATAATCCCATTATTGAATTTATTTTGAATTGTTTTTACATTTTTTGATTAAAACAGATTGTAATTGATTGTTTGCCTCGGGAAACATGGAGCGAAAGCCATCCATTGTCAAGAAAAGATCATTTATAGTCACTCATACCTAGAAAAGCCTTATTACTTAGTTTAAATGCCTTTATAATCCCATTATTGAATTTATTTTGAATTGTTTTTACATTTTTTGATTAAAACAGATTGTAATTGATTGTTTGCCTCGGGAAACATGGAGCGAAAGCCATCCATTGTCAAGAAAAGATCATTTATAGTCACTCATGCCTAGAAAAGCCTTATTACTCGGTTTAAATGCCTTTATAATCCCATTATTGAATTTATTTTGAATTGTTTTTACATTTTTTGATTAAAACAGATTGTAATTGATTGTTTGCCTCGGGAAACATGGAGCGAAAGCCATCCATTGTCAAGAAAAGATCATTTATAGTCACTCATGCCTAGAAAAGCCTTATTACTCGGTTTAAATGCCTTTATAATCCCATTATTGAAATTATTTTGAATTTTTTTTACATTTTTTGATTAAAACAGATTGTAATTGATTGTTTGCCTCGGGAAACATGGAGCGAAAGCCATCCAATGTCAAGAAAAGATCATTTATAGTCACTCATGCCTAGAAAAGCCTTATTACTCGGTTTAAATGCCTTTATAATCCCATTATTGAATTTATTTTGAATTGTTTTTACATTTTTTGATTAAAACAGATTGTAATTGATTGTTTGCCTCGGGAAACATGGAGCGAAAGCCATCCATTGTCAAGAAAAGATCATTTATAGTCACTCATGCCTAGAAAAGCTTTATTACTCGGTTTAAATGCTTTTATAATCCCATTATTGAATTTATTTTGAATTGTTTTTACATTTTTTGATTAAAACAGATTGTAATTGATTGTTTGCCTCGGGAAACATGGAGCGAAAGCCATCCATTGTCAAGAAAAGATCATTTATAGTCACTCATGCCTAGAAAAGCCTTATTACTCGGTTTAAATGCCTTTATAATCCCATTATTGAATTTATTTTGAATTGTTTTTACATTTTTTGATTAAAACATATTGTAATTGATTGTTTGCCTCGGGAAACATGGAGCAAAACCCATCCATTGTCAAGAATAGATCATTTATAGTCACTTACGCCTAGAAAAGCCTTATTACTCGGTTTAAATGCTTTTATAATCCCATTATTGAATTTATTTTGAATTGTTTTTACATTTTATGATTAAAACAGATTGTAATTGATTGTTTGCCTCGGGAAACATGGAGCGAAAGCCATCCATTGTCAAGAAAAGATCATTTATAGTCACTCATGCCTAGAAAAGCCTTATTACTTAGTTTAAATGCCTTTATAATCCCATTATTGAATTTATTATGAATTTTTTTAACATTTTTTTATTAAAACATATTGTAATTGATTGTTTGCCTCGGGAAACATGGAGCAAAACCCATCCATTGTCAAGAATAGATCATTTATAGTCACTTATGCCTAGAAAAGCCTTATTACTCGGTTTAAATGCTTTTATAATCCCATTATTGAATTTATTTTGAATTGTTTTTACATTTTTTGATTAAAACAGATTGTAATTGATTGTTTGCCTAGGGAAACATGGAGCGAAAGCCATCCATTGTCAAGAAAAGATCATTTATAGTCACTCATACCTAGAAAAGCCTTATTACTTAGTTTAAATGCCTTTATAATCCCATTATTGAATTTATTTTGAATTGTTTTTACATTTTTTGATTAAAACAGATTGTAATTGATTGTTTGCCTCGGGAAACATGGAGCGAAAGCCATCCATTGTCAAGAAAAGATCATTTATAGTCACTCATGCCTAGAAAAGCCTTATTACTCGGTTTAAATGCCTTTATAATCCCATTATTGAATTTATTTTGAATTGTTTTTACATTTTTTGATTAAAACAGATTGTAATTGATTGTTTGCCTCGGGAAACATGGAGCGAAAGCCATCCATTGTCAAGAAAAGATCATTTATAGTCACTCATGCCTAGAAAAGCCTTATTACTCGGTTTAAATGCCTTTATAATCCCATTATTGAAATTATTTTGAATTTTTTTTACATTTTTTGATTAAAACAGATTGTAATTGATTGTTTGCCTCGGGAAACATGGAGCGAAAGCCATCCATTGTCAAGAAAAGATCATTTATAGTCACTCATGCCTAGAAAAGCCTTATTACTCGGTTTAAATGCCTTTATAATCCCATTATTGAATTTATTTTGAATTGTTTTTACATTTTTTGATTAAAACAGATTGTAATTGATTGTTTGCCTCGGGAAACATGGAGCGAAAGCCATCCATTGTCAAGAAAAGATCATTTATAGTCACTCATGCCTAGAAAAGCCTTATTACTCGGTTTAAATGCCTTTATAATCCCATTATTGAATTTATTTTGAATTGTTTTTACATTTTTTGATTAAAACAGATTGTAATTGATTGTTTGCCTCGGGAAACATGGAGCGAAAGCCATCCATTGTCAAGAAAAGATCATTTATAGTCACTCATGCCTAGAAAAGCCTTATTACTCGGTTTAAATGCCTTTATAATCCCATTATTGAATTTATTTTGAATTGTTTTTACATTTTTTGATTAAAACATATTGTAATTGATTGTTTGCCTCGGGAAACATGGAGCAAAACCCATCCATTGTCAAGAATAGATCATTTATAGTCACTTACGCCTAGAAAAGCCTTATTACTCGGTTTAAATGCTTTTATAATCCCATTATTGAATTTATTTTGAATTGTTTTTACATTTTATGATTAAAACAGATTGTAATTGATTGTTTGCCTCGGGAAACATGGAGCGAAAGCCATCCATTGTCAAGAAAAGATCATTTATAGTCACTCATGCCTAGAAAAGCCTTATTACTTAGTTTAAATGCCTTTATAATCCCATTATTGAATTTATTATGAATTTTTTTAACATTTTTTTATTAAAACATATTGTAATTGATTGTTTGCCTCGGGAAACATGGAGCAAAACCCATCCATTGTCAAGAATAGATCATTTATAGTCACTTATGCCTAGAAAAGCCTTATTACTCGGTTTAAATGCTTTTATAATCCCATTATTGAATTTATTTTGAATTGTTTTTACATTTTTTGATTAAAACAGATTGTAATTGATTGTTTGCCTAGGGAAACATGGAGCGAAAGCCATCCATTGTCAAGAAAAGATCATTTATAGTCACTCATGCCTAGAAAAGCCTTATTACTCGGTTTAAATGCCTTTATAATCCCATTATTGAATTTATTTTGAATTGTTTTTACATTTTTTGATTAAAACAGATTGTAATTGATTGTTTGCCTCGGGAAACATGGAGCGAAACCCATCCATTGTCAAGAATAGATCATTTATAGTCACTTACGCCTAGAAAAGCCTTATTACTCGGTTTAAATGCTTTTATAATCCCATTATTGAATTTATTTTGAATTGTTTTTACATTTTATGATTAAAACAGATTGTAATTGATTGTTTGCCTCGGGAAACATGGAGCGAAAGCCATCCATTGTCAAGAAAAGATCATTTATAGTCACTCATGCCTAGAAAAGCCTTATTACTCGGTTTAAATGCCTTTATAATCCCATTATTGAAATTATTTTGAATTTTTTTTACATTTTTTGATTAAAACAGATTGTAATTGATTGTTTGCCTCGGGAAACATGGAGCGAAAGCCATCCATTGTCAAGAAAAGATCATTTATAGTCACTCATGCCTAGAAAAGCCTTATTACTCGGTTTAAATGCCTTTATAATCCCATTATTGAATTTATTTTGAATTTTTTTTACATTTTTTGATTAAAACAGATTGTAATTGATTGTTTGCCTCGGGAAACATGGAGCGAAAGCCATCCATTGTCAAGAAAAGATCATTTATAGTCACTCATGCCTAGAAAAGCCTTATTACTCGGTTTAAATGCCTTTATAATCCCATTATTGAATTTATTTTGAATTGTTTTTACATTTTTTGATTAAAACAGATTGTAATTGATTGTTTGCCTCGGGAAACATGGAGCAAAACCCATCCATTGTCAAGAATAGATCATTTATAGTGACTTACGCCTAGAAAAGCCTTATTACTCGGTTTAAATGCTTTTATAATCCCATTATTGAATTTATTTTGAATTGTTTTTACATTTTATGATTAAAACAGATTGTAATTGATTGTTTGCCTCGGGAAACATGGAGCGAAAGCCATCCATTGTCAAGAAAAGATCATTTATAGTCACTCATGCCTAGAAAAGCCTTATTACTCGGTTTAAATGCCTTTATAATCCCATTATTGAAATTATTTTGAATTTTTTTTACAGTTTTTGATTAAAACAGATTGTAATTGATTGTTTGCCTCGGGAAACATGGAGCGAAAGCCATCCATTGTCAAGAAAAGATCATTTATAGTCACTCATGCCTAGAAAAGCCTTATTACTCGGTTTAAATGCCTTTATAATCCCATTATTGAATTTATTTTGAATTGTTTTTACATTTTTTGATTAAAACAGATTGTAATTGATTGTTTGCCTCGGGAAACATGGAGCGAAAGCCATCCATTGTCAAGAAAAGATCATTTATAGTCACTCATGCCTAGAAAAGCCTTATTACTCGGTTTAAATGCTTTTATAATCCCATTATTGAATTTATTTTGAATTGTTTTTACATTTTTTGATTAAAACAGATTGTAATTGATTGTTTGCCTCGGGAAACATGGAGCGAAAGCCATCCATTGTCAAGAAAAGATCATTTATAGTAACTCATGCCTAGAAAAGCCTTATTACTCGGTTTAAATGCCTTTATAATCCCATTATTGAATTTATTTTGATTTTTTTTTACATTTTTTGATTAAAACAGATTGTAATTGATTGTTTGCCTAGGGAAACATGGAGCGAAAGCCATCCATTGTCAAGAAAAGATCATTTATAGTCACTCATACCTAGAAAAGCCTTATTACTTAGTTTAAATGCCTTTATAATCCCATTATTGAATTTATTTTGAATTGTTTTTACATTTTTTGATTAAAACAGATTGTAATTGATTGTTTGCCTAGGGAAACATGGAGCGAAAGCCATCCATTGTCAAGAAAAGATCATTTATAATCACTCATACCTAGAAAAGCCTTATTACTTAGTTTAAATGCCTTTATAATCCCATTATTGAATTTATTTTGAATTGTTTTTACATTTTTTGATTAAAACAGATTGTAATTGATTGTTTGCCTCGGGAAACATGGAGCGAAAGCCATCCATTGTCAAGAAAAGATCATTTATAGTCACTCATGCCTAGAAAAGCCTTATTACTCGGTTTAAATGCCTTTATAATCCCATTATTGAATTTATTTTGAATTTTTTTTACATTTTTTGATTAAAACAGATTGTAATTGATTGTTTGCCTCGGGAAACATGGAGCGAAAGCCATCCATTGTCAAGAAAAGATCATTTATAGTCACTCATGCCTAGAAAAGCCTTATTACTCGGTTTAAATGCCTTTATAATCCCATTATTGAATTTATTTTGAATTGTTTTTACATTTTTTGATTAAAACAGATTGTAATTGATTGTTTGCCTCGGGAAACATGGAGCAAAACCCATCCATTGTCAAGAATAGATCATTTATAGTCACTTACGCCTAGAAAAGCCTTATTACTCGGTTTAAATGCTTTTATAATCCCATTATTGAATTTATTTTGAATTGTTTTTACATTTTATGATTAAAACAGATTGTAATTGATTGTTTGCCTAGGGAAACATGGAGCGAAAGCCATCCATTGTCAAGAAAAGATCATTTATAATCACTCATACCTAGAAAAGCCTTATTACTTAGTTTAAATGCCTTTATAATCCCATTATTGAATTTATTTTGAATTGTTTTTACATTTTTTGATTAAAACAGATTGTAATTGATTGTTTGCCTCGGGAAACATGGAGCGAAAGCCATCCATTGTCAAGAAAAGATCATTTATAGTCACTCATGCCTAGAAAAGCCTTATTACTCGGTTTAAATGCCTTTATAATCCCATTATTGAATTTATTTTGAATTTTTTTTACATTTTTTGATTAAAACAGATTGTAATTGATTGTTTGCCTCGGGAAACATGGAGCGAAAGCCATCCATTGTCAAGAAAAGATCATTTATAGTCACTCATGCCTAGAAAAGCCTTATTACTCGGTTTAAATGCCTTTATAATCCCATTATTGAATTTATTTTGAATTGTTTTTACATTTTTTGATTAAAACAGATTGTAATTGATTGTTTGCCTCGGGAAACATGGAGCAAAACCCATCCATTGTCAAGAATAGATCATTTATAGTCACTTACGCCTAGAAAAGCCTTATTACTCGGTTTAAATGCTTTTATAATCCCATTATTGAATTTATTTTGAATTGTTTTTACATTTTATGATTAAAACAGATTGTAATTGATTGTTTGCCTCGGGAAACATGGAGCGAAAGCCATCCATTGTCAAGAAAAGATCATTTATAGTCACTCATGCCTAGAAAAGCCTTATTACTCGGTTTAAATGCCTTTATAATCCCATTATTGAAATTATTTTGAATTTTTTTTACATTTTTTGATTAAAACAGATTGTAATTGATTGTTTGCCTCGGGAAACATGGAGCGAAAGCCATCCATTGTCAAGAAAAGATCATTTATAGTCACTCATGCCTAGAAAAGCCTTATTACTCGGTTTAAATGCCTTTATAATCCCATTATTGAATTTATTTTGAATTGTTTTTACATTTTTTGATTAAAACAGATTGTAATTGATTGTTTGCCTCGGGAAACATGGAGCGAAAGCCATCCATTGTCAAGAAAAGATCATTTATAGTCACTCATGCCTAGAAAAGCCTTATTACTCGGTTTAAATGCTTTTATAATCCCATTATTGAATTTATTTTGAATTGTTTTTACATTTTTTGATTAAAACAGATTGTAATTGATTGTTTGCCTCGGGAAACATGGAGCGAAAGCCATCCATTGTCAAGAAAAGATCATTTATAGTAACTCATGCCTAGAAAAGCCTTATTACTCGGTTTAAATGCCTTTATAATCCCATTATTGAATTTATTTTGATTTTTTTTTACATTTTTTGATTAAAACAGAATGTAATTGATTGTTTGCCTAGGGAAACATGGAGCGAAAGCCATCCATTGTCAAGAAAAGATCATTTATAGTCACTCATACCTAGAAAAGCCTTATTACTTAGTTTAAATGCCTTTATAATCCCATTATTGAATTTATTTTGAATTGTTTTTACATTTTTTGATTAAAACAGATTGTAATTGATTGTTTGCCTAGGGAAACATGGAGCGAAAGCCATCCATTGTCAAGAAAAGATCATTTATAATCACTCATACCTAGAAAAGCCTTATTACTTAGTTTAAATGCCTTTATAATCCCATTATTGAATTTATTTTGAATTGTTTTTACATTTTTTGATTAAAACAGATTGTAATTGATTGTTTGCCTCGGGAAACATGGAGCGAAAGCCATCCATTGTCAAGAAAAGATCATTTATAGTCACTCATGCCTAGAAAAGCCTTATTACTCGGTTTAAATGCCTTTATAATCCCATTATTGAATTTATTTTGAATTTTTTTTACATTTTTTGATTAAAACAGATTGTAATTGATTGTTTGCCTCGGGAAACATGGAGCGAAAGCCATCCATTGTCAAGAAAAGATCATTTATAGTCACTCATGCCTAGAAAAGCCTTATTACTCGGTTTAAATGCCTTTATAATCCCATTATTGAATTTATTTTGAATTGTTTTTACATTTTTTGATTAAAACAGATTGTAATTGATTGTTTGCCTCGGGAAACATGGAGCAAAACCCATCCATTGTCAAGAATAGATCATTTATAGTCACTTACGCCTAGAAAAGCCTTATTACTCGGTTTAAATGCTTTTATAATCCCATTATTGAATTTATTTTGAATTGTTTTTACATTTTATGATTAAAACAGATTGTAATTGATTGTTTGCCTCGGGAAACATGGAGCGAAAGCCATCCATTGTCAAGAAAAGATCATTTATAGTCACTCATGCCTAGAAAAGCCTTATTACTCGGTTTAAATGCCTTTATAATCCCATTATTGAAATTATTTTGAATTTTTTTTACATTTTTTGATTAAAACAGATTGTAATTGATTGTTTGCCTCGGGAAACATGGAGCGAAAGCCATCCATTGTCAAGAAAATATCATTTATAGTCACTCATGCCTAGAAAAGCCTTATTACTCGGTTTAAATGCCTTTATAATCCCATTATTGAATTTATTTTGAATTGTTTTTACATTTTTTGATTAAAACAGATTGTAATTGATTGTTTGCCTCGAGAAACATGGAGCGAAAGCCATCCATTGTCAAGAAAAGATCATTTATAGTCACTCATGCCTAGAAAAGCCTTATTACTCGGTTTAAATGCTTTTATAATCCCATTATTGAATTTATTTTGAATTGTTTTTACATTTTTTGATTAAAACAGATTGTAATTGATTGTTTGCCTCGGGAAACATGGAGCGAAAGCCATCCATTGTCAAGAAAAGATCATTTATAGTCACTCATGCCTAGAAAAGCCTTATTACTCGGTTTAAATGCCTTTATAATCCCATTATTGAATTTATTTTGAATTGTTTTTACATTTTTTGATTAAAACATATTGTAATTGATTGTTTGCCTCGGGAAACATGGAGCAAAACCCATCCATTGTCAAGAATAGATCATTTATAGTCACTTACGCCTAGAAAAGCCTTATAACTCGGTTTAAATGCTTTTATAATCCCATTATTGAATTTATTTTGAATTGTTTTTACATTTTATGATTAAAACAGATTGTAATTGATTGTTTGCCTCGGGAAACATGGAGCGAAAGCCATCCATTGTCAAGAAAAGATCATTTATAGTCACTCATGCCTAGAAAAGCCTTATTACTTAGTTTAAATGCCTTTATAATCCCATTATTGAATTTATTATGAATTTTTTTAACATTTTTTTATTAAAACATATTGTAATTGATTGTTTGCCTCGGGAAACATGGAGCAAAACCCATCCATTGTCAAGAATAGATCATTTATAGTCACTCATACCTAGAAAAGCCTTATTACTTAGTTTAAATGCCTTTATAATCCCATTATTGAATTTATTTTGAATTGTTTTTACATTTTTTGATTAAAACAGATTGTAATTGATTGTTTGCCTCGGGAAACATGGAGCGAAAGCCATCCATTGTCAAGAAAAGATCATTTATAGTCACTCATGCCTAGAAAAGCCTTATTACACGGTTTAAATGCCTTTATAATCCCATTATTGAATTTATTTTGAATTGTTTTTACATTTTTTGATTAAAACAGATTGTAATTGATTGTTTGCCTCAGGAAACATGGAGCAAAACCCATCCATTGTCAAGAATAGATCATTTATAGTCACTTACGCCTAGAAAAGCCTTATTACTCGGTTTAAATGCTTTTATAATCCCATTATTGAATTTATTTTGAATTGTTTTTACATTTTATGATTAAAACAGATTGTAATTGATTGTTTGCCTCGGGAAACATGGAGCGAAAGCCATCCATTGTCAAGAAAAGATCATTTATAGTCACTCATGCCTAGAAAAGCCTTATTACTCGGTTTAAATGCCTTTATAATCCCATTATTGAATTTATTTTGAATTGTTTTTACATTTTTTGATTAAAACAGATTGTAATTGATTGTTTGCCTCGGGAAACATGGAGCAAAACCCATCCATTGTCAAGAATAGATCATTTATAGTCACTTACGCCTAGAAAAGCCTTATTACTCGGTTTAAATGCTTTTATAATCCCATTATTGAATTTATTTTGAATTGTTTTTACATTTTATGATTAAAACAGATTGTAATTGATTGTTTGCCTCGGGAAACATGGAGCGAAAGCCATCCATTGTCAAGAAAAGATCATTTATAGTCACTCATGCCTAGAAAAGCCTTATTACTTAGTTTAAATGTCTTTATAATCCCATTATTGAATTTATTTTGAATTTATTTTACATTTTTTGATTAAAACATATTGTAATTGATTGTTTGCCTCGGGAAACATGGAGCAAAACCCATCCATTGTCAAGAATAGATCATTTATAGTCACTCATACCTAGAAAAGCCTTATTACTTAGTTTAAATGCCTTTATAATCCCATTATTGAATTTATTTTGAATTGTTTTTACATTTTTTGATTAAAACATATTGTAATTGATTGTTTGCCTCGGGAAACATGGAGCGAAAGCCATCCATTGTCAAGAAAAGATCATTTATAGTCACTCTTGCCTAGAAAAGCCTTATTACTCGGTTTAAATGCCTTTATAATCCCATTATTGAATTTATTTTGAATTGTTTTTACATTTTTTGATTAAAACATATTGTAATTGATTGTTTGCCTCGGGAAACATGGAGCGAAAGCCATCCATTGTCAAGAAAAGATCATTTATAGTCACTCATGCCTAGAAAAGCCTTATTACTCGGTTTAAATGCCTTTATAATCCCATTATTGAATTTATTTTGAATTGTTTTTACATTTTATGATTAAAACAGATTGTAATTGATTGTTTGCCTCGGGAAACATGGAGCGAAAGCCATCCATTGTCAAGAAAAGATCATTTATAGTCACTCATGCCTAGAAAAGCCTTATTACTCGGTTTAAATGCCTTTATAATCCCATTATTGAATTTATTTTGAATTGTTTTTTCATTTTATGATTAAAACAGATTGTAATTGATTGTTTGCCTCGGGAAACATGGAGCGAAAGCCATCCATTGTCAAGAAAAGATCATTTATAGTCACTCATGCCTAGAAAAGCCTTATTACTTAGTTTAAATGTCTTTATAATCCCATTATTGAATTTATTTTGAATTTTTTTTACATTTTTTGATTAAAACATATTGTAATTGATTGTTTGCCTCGGGAAACATGGAGCAAAACCCATCCATTGTCAAGAATAGATCATTTATAGTCACTTACGCCTAGAAAAGCCTTATAACTCGGTTTAAATGCTTTTATAATCCCATTATTGAATTTATTTTGAATTGTTTTTACATTTTATGATTAAAACAGATTGTAATTGTTTGTTTGCCTCGGGAAACATGGAGCGAAAGCCATCCATTGTCAAGAAAAGATCATTTATAGTCACTCATGCCTAGAAAAGCCTTATTACTTAGTTTAAATGCCTTTATAATCCCATTATAGAATTTATTATGAATTTTTTTAACATTTTTTTATTAAAACATATTGTAATTGATTGTTTGCCTCGGGAAACATGGAGCAAAACCCATCCATTGTCAAGAATAGATCATTTATAGTCACTCATACCTAGAAAAGCCTTATTACTTAGTTTAAATGCCTTTATAATCCCATTATTGAATTTATTTTGAATTGTTTTTACATTTTTTGATTAAAACATATTGTAATTGATTGTTTGCCTCGGGAAACATGGAGCGAAAGCCATCCATTGTCAAGAAAAGATCATTTATAGTCACTCATGCCTAGAAAAGCCTTATTACACGGTTTAATTGCCTTTATAATCCCATTATTGAATTTATTTTGAATTGTTTTTACATTTTTTGATTAAAACAGATTGTAATTGATTGTTTGCCTCGGGAAACATGGAGCAAAACCCATCCATTGTCAAGAATAGATCATTTATAGTCACTTACGCCTAGAAAAGCCTTATTACTCGGTTTAAATGCTTTTATAATCCCATTATTGAATTTATTTTGAATTGTTTTTACATTTTATGATTAAAACAGATTGTAATTGATTGTTTGCCTCGGGAAACATGGAGCGAAAGCCATCCATTGTCAAGAAAAGATCATTTATAGTCACTCATGCCTAGAAAAGCCTTATTACTCGGTTTAAATGCCTTTATAATCCCATTATTGAATTTATTTTGAATTGTTTTTACATTTTTTGATTAAAATAGATTGTAATTGATTGTTTGCCTCGGGAAACATGGAGCAAAACCCATCCATTGTCAAGAATAGATCATTTATAGTCACTTACGCCTAGAAAAGCCTTATTACTCGGTTTAAATGCTTTTATAATCCCATTATTGAATTTATTTTGAATTGTTTTTACATTTTATGATTAA
This sequence comes from Theobroma cacao, assembly GCF_053813885.1. Taxonomy (NCBI): domain Eukaryota; kingdom Viridiplantae; phylum Streptophyta; class Magnoliopsida; order Malvales; family Malvaceae; genus Theobroma; species Theobroma cacao. The sequence continues at coordinate 24,017,295 of NC_142645.1, read as the reverse complement.
AACATATTGTAATTGATTGTTTGCCTCGGGAAACATGGAGCGAAAGCCATCCATTGTCAAGAAAAGATCATTTATAGTCACTCATGCCTAGAAAAGCCTTATTACTTAGTTTAAATGTCTTTATAATCCCATTATTGAATTTATTTTGAATTTATTTTACATTTTTTGATTAAAACATATTGTAATTGATTGTTTGCCTCGGGAAACATGGAGCAAAACCCATCCATTGTCAAGAATAGATCATTTATAGTCACTCATACCTAGAAAAGCCTTATTACTTAGTTTAAATGCCTTTATAATCCCATTATTGAATTTATTTTGAATTGTTTTTACATTTTTTGATTAAAACATATTGTAATTGATTGTTTGCCTCGGGAAACATGGAGCGAAAGCCATCCATTGTCAAGAAAAGATCATTTATAGTCACTCATGCCTAGAAAAGCCTTATTACTCGGTTTAAATGCCTTTATAATCCCATTATTGAATTTATTTTGAATTGTTTTTACATTTTTTGATTAAAACATATTGTAATTGATTGTTTGCCTCGGGAAACATGGAGCGAAAGCCATCCATTGTCAAGAAAAGATCATTTATAGTCACTCATGCCTAGAAAAGCCTTATTACTCGGTTTAAATGCCTTTATAATCCCATTATTGAATTTATTTTGAATTGTTTTTACATTTTATGATTAAAACAGATTGTAATTGATTGTTTGCCTCGGGAAACATGGAGCGAAAGCCATCCATTGTCAAGAAAAGATCATTTATAGTCACTCATGCCTAGAAAAGCCTTATTACTCGGTTTAAATGCCTTTATAATCCCATTATTGAATTTATTTTGAATTGTTTTTTCATTTTATGATTAAAACAGATTGTAATTGATTGTTTGCCTCGGGAAACATGGAGCGAAAGCCATCCATTGTCAAGAAAAGATCATTTATAGTCACTCATGCCTAGAAAAGCCTTATTACTTAGTTTAAATGTCTTTATAATCCCATTATTGAATTTATTTTGAATTTTTTTTACATTTTTTGATTAAAACATATTGTAATTGATTGTTTGCCTCGGGAAACATGGAGCAAAACCCATCCATTGTCAAGAATAGATCATTTATAGTCACTTATGCGTAGAAAAGCCTTATTACTCGGTTTAAATGCTTTTATAATTCCATTATTGAATTTATTTTGAATTGTTTTTACATTTTTTGATTAAAACAGATTGTAATTGATTGTTTGCCTCGGGAAATATGGAGCGAAAGCCATCCATTGTCAAGAAAAGATCATTTATAGTCACTCATGCCTAGAAAAGCCTTATTACTCGGTTTAAATGCCTTTATAATCCCATTATTGAATTTATTTTGAATTGTTTTTACATTTTTTGATTAAAACAGATTGTAATTGATTGTTTGCCTCGGGAAACATGGAGCGAAAGCCATCCATTGTCAAGAAAAGATCATTTATAGTCACTCATGCCTAGAAAAGCCTTATTACTCGGTTTAAATGCCTTTATAATCCCATTATTGAATTTATTTTGAATTGTTTTTACATTTTTTGATTAAAACAGATTGTAATTGATTGTTTGCCTCGGGAAACATGGAGCGAAAGCCATCCATTGTCAAGAAAAGATCATTTATAGTCACTCATGCCTGGAAAAGCCTTATTACTCGTTTTAAATGCCTTTATAATCCCATTATTGAATTTATTTTGAATTGTTTTTACATTTTTTGATTAAAACAGATTGTAATTGATTGTTTGCCTCGGGAAACATGGAGCGAAAGCCATCCATTGTCAAGAAAAGATCATTTATAGTCACTCATGCCTAGAAAAGCCTTATTACTCGGTTTAAATGCCTTTATAATCCCATTATTGAATTTATTTTGAATTGTTTTTACATTTTTTGATTAAAACAGATTGTAATTGATTGTTTGCCTCGGGAAACATGGAGCGAAAGCCATCCATTGTCAAGAAAAGATCATTTATAGTCACTCATGCCTAGAAAAGCCTTATTACTTAGTTTAAATGTCTTTATAATCCCATTATTGAATTTATTTTGAATTTTTTTTACATTTTTTGATTAAAACATATTGTAATTGATTGTTTGCCTCGGGAAACATGGAGCAAAACCCATCCATTGTCAAGAATAGATCATTTATAGTCACTTATGCGTAGAAAAGCCTTATTACTCGGTTTAAATGCTTTTATAATTCCATTATTGAATTTATTTTGAATTGTTTTTACATTTTTTGATTAAAACAGATTGTAATTGATTGTTTGCCTCGGGAAACATGGAGCGAAAGCCATCCATTGTCAAGAAAAGATCATTTATAGTCACTCATGCCTAGAAAAGCCTTATTACTCGGTTTAAATGCCTTTATAATCCCATTATTGAATTTATTTTGAATTGTTTTTACCTTTTTTGATTAAAACAGATTGTAATTGATTGTTTGCCTCGGGAAACATGGAGCGAAAGCCATCCATTGTCAAGAATAGATCATTTATAGTCACTCATGCCTAGAAAAGCCTTATTACTTAGTTTAAATGCCTTTATAATCCCATTATTGAAATTATTTTGAATTTTTTTTACATTTTTTGATTAAAACATATTGTAATTGATTGTTTGCCTCGGGAAACATGGAGCGAAAGCCATCCATTGTCAAGAAAAGATCATTTATAGTCACTCATGCCTAGAAAAGCCTTATTACTCGGTTTAAATGCCTTTATAATCCCATTATTGAATTTATTTTGAATTGTTTTTACATTTTTTGATTAAAACAGATTGTAATTGATTGTTTGCCTCGGGAAACATGGAGCAAAACCCATCCACTGTCAAGAATAGATCATTTATAGTCACTTACGCCTAGAAAAGCCTTATTACTCGGTTTAAATGCTTTTATAATCCCATTATTGAATTTATTTTGAATTGTTTTTACATTTTATGATTAAAACAGATTGTAATTGATTGTTTGCCTCGGGAAACATGGAGCGAAAGCCATCCATTGTCAAGAAAAGATCATTTATAGTCACTCATGCCTAGAAAAGCCTTATTACTTAGTTTAAATGCCTTTATAATCCCATTATTGAATTTATTATGAATTTTTTTTACATTTTTTGATTAAAACAGATTGTAATTGATTGTTTGCCTCGGGAAACATGGAGCAAAACCCATCCATTGTCAAGAATAGATCATTTATAGTCACTTATGCCTAGAAAAGCCTTATTACTCGGTTTAAAAGCTTTTACAATCCCATTATTGAATTTATTTTGAATTCTTTTTACATTTTTTGATTAAAACAGATTGTAATTGATTGTTTGCCTAGGGAAACATGGAGCGAAAGCCATCCATTGTCAAGAAAAGATCATTTATAGTCACTCATACCTAGAAAAGCCTTATTACTTAGTTTAAATGCCTTTATAATCCCATTATTGAATTTATTTTGAATTGTTTTTACATTTTTTGATTAAAACATATTGTAATTGATTGTTTGCCTCGGGAAACATGGAGCGAAAGCCATCCATTGTCAAGAAAAGATCATTTATAGTCACTCATGCCTAGAAAAGCCTTATTACTCGGTTTAAATGCCTTTATAATCCCATTATTGAATTTATTTTGAATTGTTTTTACATTTTTTGATTAAAACATATTGTAATTGATTGTTTGCCTCGGGAAACATGGAGCGAAAGCCATCCATTGTCAAGAAAAGATCATTTATAGTCACTCATGCCTAGAAAAGCCTTATTACTCGGTTTAAATGCCTTTATAATCCCATTATTGAATTTATTTTGAATTGTTTTTACATTTTATGATTAAAACAGATTGTAATTGATTGTTTGCCTCGGGAAACATGGAGCGAAACCCATCCATTGTCAAGAAAAGATCATTTATAGTCACTCATGCCTAGAAAAGCCTTATTACTCGGTTTAAATGCCTTTATAATCCCATTATTGAATTTATTTTGAATTGTTTTTACATTTTATGATTAAAACAGATTGTAATTGATTGTTTGCCTCGGGAAACATGGAGCGAAAGCCATCCATTGTCAAGAAAAGATCATTTATAGTCACTCATGCCTAGAAAAGCCTTATTACTTAGTTTAAATGCCTTTATAATCCCATTATTGAATTTATTATGAATTTTTTTTACATTTTTTGATTAAAACAGATTGTAATTGATTGTTTGCCTCGGGAAACATGGAGCAAAACCCATCCATTGTCAAGAATAGATCATTTATAGTCACTTATGCCTAGAAAAGCCTTATTACTCGGTTTAAATGCTTTTATAATCCCATTATTGAATTTATTTTGAATTGTTTTTACATTTTTTTGATTAAAACAGATTGTAATTGATTGTTTGCCTGGGGAAACATGGAGCGAAAGCCATCCATTGTCAAGAAAAGATCATTTATAGTCACTCATGCCTAGAAAAGCCTTATTACTTTGTTTAAATGTCTTTATAATCCCATTATTGAATTTATTTTGAATTGTTTTTACATTTTATGATTAAAACAGATTGTAATTGATTGTTTGCCTCCGGAAACATGGAGCGAAAGCCATCGATTGTCAAGAAAAGATCATTTATAGTCACTCATGCCTAGAAAAGCCTTATTACTCGGTTTAAATGCCTTTATAATCCCATTATTGAATTTATTTTGAATTGTTTTTACATTTTATGATTAAAACAGATTGTAATTGATTGTTTGCCTCGGGAAACATGGAGCGAAAGCCATCCATTGTCAAGAAAAGATCATTTATAGTCACTCATGCTGAGAAAAGCCTTATTACTCGGTTTAAATGCCTTTATAATCCCATTATTGAATTTATTTTGAATTGTTTTTACATTTTATGATTAAAACAGATTGTAATTGATTGTTTGCCTCGGGAAACATGGAGCGAAAGCCATCCATTGTCAAGAAAAGATCATTTATAGTCACTCATGCCTAGAAAAGCCTTATTACTCGGTTTAAATGCCTTTATAATCCCATTATTGAATTTATTTTGAATTGTTTTTACATTTTATGATTAAAACAGATTGTAATTGATTGTTTGCCTCGGGAAACATGGAGCGAAAGCCATCCATTGTCAAGAAAAGATCATTTATAGTCACTCATGCCTAGAAAAGCCTTATTACTCGGTTTAAATGCCTTTATAATCCCATTATTGATTTTATTTTGAATTGTTTTTACATTTTTTGATTAAAACAGATTGTAATTGATTGTTTGCCCCGGGAAACATGGAGCGAAAGCCATCCATTGTCAAGAAAAGATCATTTATAGTCACTCATGCCTAGAAAAGCCTTATTACTTAGTTTAAATGTCTTTATAATCCCATTATTGAATTTATTTTGAATTTTTTTTACATTTTATGATTAAAACAGATTGTAATTGATTGTTTGCCTCGGGAAACATGGAGCGAAAGCCATCCATTGTCAAGAAAAGATCATTTATAGTCACTCATGCCTAGAAAAGCCTTATTACTTAGTTTAAATGTCTTTATAATCCCATTATTGAATTTATTTTGAATTTTTTTTACATTTTTTGATTAAAACATATTGTAATTGATTGTTTGCCTCGGGAAACATGGAGCAAAACCCATCCATTGTCAAGAATAGATCATTTATAGTCACTCATGCTGAGAAAAGCCTTATTACTCGGTTTAAATGCTTTTATAATCCCATTATTGAATTTATTTTGAATTGTTTTTACATTTTTTGCTTAAAACATATTGTAATTGATTGTTTGATTCGGGAAATATGGAGCGAAAGCCATCCATTGTCAAGAAAAGATCATTTATAGTCACTCATGCCTAGAAAAGCCTTATTACTCGGTTTAAATGCCTTTATAATCCCATTATCAAATTTATTTTGAATTTTTTTTACATTTTTTGATTAAAACAGATTGTAATTGATTGTTTGCCTCGGGAAACATGGAGCGAAAGCCATCCATTGTCAAGAAAAGATCATTTATAGTCACTCATGCCTAGAAAAGCCTTATTACTCGGTTTAAATACCTTTATAATCCCATTATTGAATTTATTTTGAATTGTTTTTACATTTTTTGATTAAAACAGATTGTAATTGATTGTTTGCCTCGGGAAACATGGAGCGAAAGCCATCCATTGTCCAGAAAAGATCATTTATAGTCACTCATGCCTAGAAAAGCCTTATTACTCGGTTTAAATGCTTTTATAATCCCATTATTGAATTTATTTTGAATTGTTTTTACATTTTATGATTAAAACAGATTGTAATTGATTGTTTGCCTCGGGAAACATGGAGCGAAAGCAATCCATTGTCAAGAAAAGATCATTTATAGTCACTCATGCCTAGAAAAGCCTTATTACTCGGTTTAAATGCCTTTATAATCCCATTATTGAATTTATTTTGAATTTTTTTTACATTTTTTGATTAAAACATATTGTAATTGATTGTTTGCCTCCGGAAATATGGAGCGAAAGCCATCCATTGTCATGAAAAGATCATTTATAGTCCCTCATGCCTAGAAAAGCCTTCTTACTCGGTTTAAATGCCTTTATAATCCCATTATCAAATTTATTTTGAATTTTTTTTACATTTTTTGATTAAAACAGATTGTAATTGATTGTTTGCCTCGGGAAACATGGAGCGAAGGCCATCCATTGTCAAGAAAAGATCATTTATAGTCACTCATGCCTAGAAAAGCCTTATTACTCGGTTTAAATACCTTTATAATCCCATTATTGAATTTATTTTGAATTGTTTTTACATTTTTTGATTAAAACAGATTCTAATTGATTGTTTGCCTCGGGAAACATGGAGCGAAAGCCATCCATTGTCAAGAAAAGATCATTTAAAGTCACTCATGCCTAGAAAAGCCTTATTACTCGGTTTAAATGCCTTTATAATCCCATTATCAAATTTATTTTGAATTTTTTTTACATTTTTTGATTAAAACAGATTGTAATTGATTGTTTGCCTCGGGAAACATGGAGCGAAAGCCATCCATTGTCAAGAAAAGATCATTTATAGTCACTCATGCCTAGAAAAGCCTTATTACTCGGTTTAAATGCCTTTATAATCCCATTATTGAATTTATTTTGAATTTTTTTTACATTTTTTGATTAAAACATATTGTAATTGATTGTTTGCCTCCGGAAATATGGAGCGAAAGCCATCCATTGTCATGAAAAGATCATTTATAGTCACTCATGCCTAGAAAAGCCTTATTACTTGGTTTAAATGCCTTTATAATCCCATTATTGAATTTATTTTGAATTGTTTTTACATTTTTGATTAAAACAGATTGTAATTGATTGTTTGCCTCGTGAAATATGGAGCGAAAGCCATCCATTGTCAAGAAAAGATCATTTATAGTCCCTCATGCCTAGAAAAGGCTTATTACTCGATTTAAATGCCTTTATAATCCCATTATTGAATTTATTTTGAATTGTTTTTACATTTTTTGATTAAAACAGATTGTAATTGATTGTTTGCCTCGGGAAACATGGAGCGAAAGCCATCCATTGTCAAGAAAAGATCATTTAAAGTCACTCATGCCTAGAAAAGCCTTATTACTCGGTTTAAATGCCTTTATAATCCCATTATGGAATTTATTTTGAATTTTTTTTACATTTTTTGATTAAAACATATTGTAATTGATTGTTTGCCTCGGGAAACTTGGAGCGAAAGCCACCCATTGTCAAGAAAAGTTCATTTATAGTCACTTATGCCAAGCAAAGCCTTATTACTCGGTTTAAATGCCTTTATAATCCCATTATTGAATTTATTTTGAATTCTTTTTACATTTTTTCATTAAAACAGATTCTAATTGATTGTTTGCCTCGGGAAACTTGGAGCGAAAGCCATCCATAGTCAAGAAAAGTTCATTTATAGTCACTTATGCCTAGCAAAGCCTTATTACTCGGTTTAAATGCCTTTATAATCCCATTATGGAATTTATTTTGAATTTTTTTTACATTTTTTGATTAAAACATATTGTAATTGATTGTTTGCCTCGGGAAACATGGAGCGAAAGCCATCCATTGTCAAGAAAAGATCATTTATAGTCACTCATTCCTACAAAAGCCTTATTACTCGGTTTAAATGCCTTTATATTCCCATTATTGATTTTATTTTGAATTGTTTTTACATTTTATGATTAAAACAGATTCTAATTGATTGTTTGCCTCGGGAAACTTGGAGCGAAAGCCCTCCATTGTCAAGAAAAGATCATTTGTAGTCACTCATGCTGAGAAAAGCCTTATTACTCGGTTTAAATGCCTTTATAATCCCATTATTGAATTTATTTTGAATTGTTTTTACATTTTTTGATTAAAACAGATTGTAATTGATTGTTTGCCTCGGGAAACATGGAGCGAAAGCCATCCATTGTCAAGAAAAGATCATTTATAGTCACTCATGCCTAGAAAAGCCTTATTACTCGGTTTAAATGCCTTTATAATCCCATTATTGAATTTATTTTGAATTTTTTTTACATTTTTTGATTAAAACAGATTGTAATTGATTGTTTGCCTCGGGAAACATGGAGCGAAAGCCATCCATTGTCAAGAAAAGATCATTTATAGTCACTCATGCCTAGAAAAGCCTTATTACTCGGTTTAAATGCCTTTATAATCCCATTATTGAATTTATTTTGAATTTTTTTTACATTTTTTGATTAAAACATATTGTAATTGATTGTTTGCCTCCGGAAATATGGAGCGAAAGCCATCCATTGTCATGAAAAGATCATTTATAGTCCCTCATGCCTAGCAAAGCCTTATTACTCGGTTTAAATGCCTTTATAATCCCATTATGGAATTTATTTTGAATTTTTTTTACATTTTTTGATTAAAACATATTGTAATTGATTGTTTGCCTCGGGAAACTTGGAGCGAAAGCCACCCATTGTCAAGAAAAGTTCATTTATAGTCACTCATGCCTAGAAAAGCCTTATTACTCGGTTTAAATGCCTTTATAATCCCATTATTGAATTTATTTTGAATTTTTTTTACATTTTTTGATTAAAACATATTGTAATTGATTGTTTGCCTCCGGAAATATGGAGCCAAAGCCATCCATTTTCAAGAAAAGATCATTTATAGTCCCTCATGCCTAGAAAAGGCTTATTACTCGGTTTAAATGCCTTTATAATCCCATTATTGAATTTATTTTGAATTGTTTTTACATTTTTTGATTAAAACAGATTGTAATTGATTGTTTGCCTCGGGAAAAATGGAGCGAAAGCCATCCATTGTCCAGAAAAGATCATTTATAGTCACTCATGCCTAGCAAAGCCTTATTACTCGGTTTAAATGCTTTTATAATCCCATTATTGAATTTATTTTGAATTGTTTTTACATTTTATGATTAAAACAGATTGTAATTGATTGTTTGCCTCGGGAAACATCGAGCGAAAGCCATCCATTGTCAAGAAAAGATCATTTATAGTCCCTCATGCCTAGAAAAGCCTTATTACTCGGTTTAAATGCCTTTATAATCCCATTATCAAATTTATTTTGAATTTTTTTTACATTTTTTGCTTAAAACAGATTGTAATTGATTGTTTGCCTCGGGAAACATGGAGCGAAAGCCATCCATTGTCAAGAAAAGATCATTTATAGTCACTCATGCCTAGAAAAGCCTTATTACTCGGTTTAAATGCCTTTATAATCCCATTATTGAATTTATTTTGAATTGTTTTTACATTTTTTGATTAAAACAGATTGTAATTGATTGTTTGCCTCGGGAAATATGGAGCGAAAGCCATCCATTGTCAAGAAAAGATCATTTATAGCCACTCATGCCTGGAAAAGCCTTATTACTCGGTTTAAATGCCTTTATAATCCCATTATTGAATGTATTTTGAATTGTTTTTACATTTTTTGATTAAAACATATTGTAATTGATTGTTTGCCTCGGGAAACATGGAGCGAAAACCATCCATTGTCAAGAAAAGATCATTTATAGTCACTCATGCCTAGAAAAGCCTTATTACTCGGTTTAAATGCCTTTATAATCCCATTATTGAATTTATTTTGAATTTTTTTTACATTTTTTGATTAAAACAGATTGTAATTGATTGTTTACCTCGGGAAACATGGAGCGAAAGCCATCCATAGTCAAGAAAAGTTCATTTATAGTCACTTATGCCTAGCAAAGCCTTATTACTCGGTTTAAATGCCTTTATAATCCCATTATGGAATTTATTTTGAATTTTTTTTACATTTTTTGATTAAAACATATTGTAATTGATTGTTTGCCTCGGGAAACTTAGAGCGAAAGCCACCCATTGTCAAGAAAAGTTCATTTATAGTCACTTATTCCTAGCAAAGCCTTATTACTCGGTTTAAATGCCTTTATAATCCCATTATGGAATTTATTTTGAATTTTTTTTACATTTTTTGATTAAAACATATTGTAATTGATTGTTTGCCTCGGGAAACTTGGAGCGAAAGCCACCCATTGTCAAGAAAAGTTCATTTATAGTCACTTATGCCTAGCAAAGCCTTATTACTCGGTTTAAATGCCTTTATAATCCCATTATGGAATTTATTTTGAATTTTTTTTACATTTTTAGATTAAAATATATTGTAATTGATTGTTTGCCTCGGGAAACTTGTAGCGAAAGCCACCCATTGTCAAGAAAAGTTCATTTATAGTCACTTATGCCTAGCAAAGCCTTATTACTCGGTTTAAATGCCTTTCTAATCCCATTATTTAATTTATTTTGAATTCTTTTTACATTTTTTCATTAAAACAGATTCTAATTGATTGTTTGCCTCGGGAAACTTGGAGCGAAAGCCATCCATTGTCAAGAAAAGATCATTTGTAGTCACTCATGCTGAGAAAAGCCTTATTACTCGGTTTAAATGCTTTTATAATCCCATTATTTAATTTATTTTGAATTCTTTTTACATTTTTTCATTAAAACAGATTCTAATTGATTGTTTGCCTCGGGAAACTTGGAGCGAAAGCCCTCCATTGTCAAGAAAAGATCATTTGTAGTCACTCATGCTGAGAAAAGCCTTATTACTCGGTTTAAATGCTTTTATAATCCCATTATTGAATTTATTTTGAATTGTTTTTACATTTTTTGATTAAAACAGATTGTAATTGATTGTTTGCCTCGGGAAACATGGAGCGAAAGCCATCCATTGTCATGAAAAGATCATTTATAGTAACTCATGCCTAGAAAAGCCTTATTACTCGGTTTAAATGCCTTTATAATCCCATTATTGAATTTATTTTGAATTTTTTTTACATTTTTTGATTTAAAACATATTGTAATTGATTGTTTGCCTCCGGAAATATGGAGCGAAAGCCATCCATTGTCATGAAAAGATCATTTATAGTCCCTCATGCCTAGAAAAGCCTTATTACTCGGTTTAAATGCCTTTATAATCCCATTATTGAATTTATTTTGAATTGTTTTTACATTTTTGATTAAAACAGATTGTAATTGATTGTTTGCCTCCGGAAATATGGAGCGAAAGCCATCCATTGTCATGAAAAGATCATTTATAGTCCCTCATGCCTAGAAAAGCCTTATTACTCGGTTTAAATGCCTTTATAATCCCATTATTGAATTTATTTTGAATTCTTTTTACATTTTTTCATTAAAACAGATTCTAATTGATTGTTTGCCTCCGGAAATATGGAGCGAAAGCCATCCATTGTCATGAAAAGATCATTTATAGTCCCTCACGCCTAGAAAAGCCTTATTACTCGGTTTAAATGCCTTTATAATCCCATTATTGAATTTATTTTGAATTCTTTTTCCATTTTTTGATTAAAACAGATTGTAATTGATTGTTTACCTCGGGAAACATGGAGTGAAAGCCATCCATAGTCAAGAAAAGTTCATTTATAGTCACTTATGCCTAGCAAAGCCTTATTACTCGGTTTAAATGATTTTATAATCCCATTATTGAATTTATTTTGAATTGTTTTTACATTTTTTGATTAAAACAGATTGTAATTGATTGTTTGCCGCGGGAAACATGGAGCGAAAGCCATCCATTGTCAAGAAAAGATCATTTATAGTCACTCATGCCTAGAAAAGCCTTATTACTCGGTTTAAATGCCTTTATAATCCCATTATTGAATTTATTTTGAATTGTTTTTACATTTTTTGATTAAAACAGATTGTAATTGATTGTTTGCCTCGGGAAACATGGAGCGAAAGCCATCCATTGTCAAGAAAAGATCATTTATAGCCACTCATGCCTGGAAAAGCCATATTACTCGGTTTAAATGCCTTTATAATCCCATTATTGAATGTATTTTGAATTGTTTTTACATGTTTTGATTAAAACAGATTGTAATTGATTGTTTGCCTCGGGAAACATGGAGCGAAAACCATCCATTGTCAAGAAAAGATCATTTATAGTCACTCATGCCTAGAAAAGCCTTATTACTTGGTTTAAATGCCTTTATAATCCCATTATTGAATTTATTTTGAATTTTTTTTACATTTTTTGATTAAAACAGATTGTAATTGATTGTTTACCTGGGGAAACATGGAGCGAAAGCCATCCATAGTCAAGAAAAGTTCATTTATAGTCACTTATGCCTAGCAAAGCCTTATTACTCGGTTTAAATGCCTTTATAATCCCATTATGGAATTTATTTTGAATTTTTTTTACATTTTTTGATTAAAACATATTGTAATTGATTGTTTCCCTCGGGAAACCTGGAGCGAAAGTCACCCATTGTCAAGAAAAGTTCATTTATAGTCACTTATGCCTCGCAAAGCCTTATTACTCGGTTTAAATGCCTTTATAATCCCATTATTGAATTTATTTTGAATTCTTTTAACATTTTTTCATTAAAACAGATTCTAATTGATTGTTTGCCTCGGGAAACTTGGAGCGAAAGCCCTCCATTGTCAAGAAAAGATCATTTGTAGTCACTCATGCTGAGAAAAGCCTTATTACTCGGTTTAAATGCTTTTATAATCCCATTATTGTATTTATTTTGAATTGGTTTTACATTTTTTGATTAAAACAGATTGTAATTGATTGTTTGCCTCGGGAAACATGGAGCGAAAGCCATCCATTGTCAATAAAAGATCATTTATAGTCACTCATTCCTAGAAAAGCCTTATTACTCGGTTTAAATGCCTTTATAATCCCATTATTGACTTTATTTTGAATTTTTTTTTACATTTTTTTAATTAAAACATATTGTATTTGATTGTTTGCGTCGGGAAATATTAAGCGAAAGCCATCCATTGTCAAGAAAAGATCATTTATAGTCACTCATGCCTAGAAAAGCCTTATTACTCGGTTTAAATGCCTTTATAATCCCATTATTGAATTTATTTTGAATTGTTTTTACATTTTTTGATTAAAACAGATTGTAATTGATTGTTTGCCTCGGGAAACATGGAGCGAAAGCCATCCATTGTCAAGAAAAGATCATTTATAGTCACTCATGCCTAGAAAAGCCTTATTACTCGGTTTAAATGCCTTTATAATCCCATTATTGAATTTATTTTGAATTGTTTTTACATTTTTTGATTAAAACATATTGTAATTGATTGTTTGCCTCGGGAAACATGGAGCAAAAGCCATCCATTGTCAAGAAAAGATCATTTATAGTTACTCATGCCTAGAAAAGCCTTATTACTCGGTTTAAATGCCTTTATAATCCCATTATTGATTTTATTTTGAATTGTTTTTACATTTTTTGATTAAAATAGATTGTAATTGATTGCTTGCCTCGGGAAACATGGAGCGAAAGCCATCCATTGTCAAGAAAAGATCATTTATAGTCACTCATGCCTAGAAAAGCCTTATTACTCGGTTTAAATGCCTTTATAATCCCATTATTGAATTTATTTTGAATTTTTTTTACATTTTTTGATTAAAACAGATTGTAATTGATTGTTTGCATCGGGAAACATGGAGCAAAACCCATCCATTGTCAAGAATAGATCATTTATAGTCAGTTATGCCTAGAAAAGCCTTATTACTCGGTTTAAATGCTTTAATAATCCCATTATTGAATTTATTTTGAATTGTTTTTGCATTTTATGACTAAAACAGATTGTAATTGATTGTTTGCCTCGGGAAACATGGAGCGAAAGCCATCCATTGTCAAGAAAAGATCATTTATAGTCACTCATGCCTAGAAAAGCCTTATTACTTAGTTTAAATGCCTTTATAATCCCATTATTGAATTTATTTTGAATTGTTTTTACATTTTTGATTAAAACAGATTGTAATTGATTGTTTGCCTCGGGAAACATGAAGCGAAAACCATCCATTGTCAAGAAAAGATCATTTATAGTCACTCATGCCTAGAAAAGCCTTATTACTCGGTTTAAATGCTTTTATAATCCCATTATTGAATTTATTTTGAATTGTTTTTACATTTTTTGATTAAAACAGATTGTAATTGATTGTTTGCCTCGGGAAACATGGAGCGAAAACCATCCATTGTCAAGAAAAGATCATTTATAGTCACTCATGCCTAGAAAAGCCTTATTAATCGGTTTAAATGCCTTTATAATCCCATTATTGAATTTATTTTGAATTATTTTTACATTTTTTGATTAAAACATATTGTAATTGATTGTTTGCCTCGGGAAACATGGAGCGAAAGCCATCCATTGTCAAGAAAAGATCATTTATAGTCACTCATGCCTAGAAAAGCCTTATTACTCGGTTTAAATGCCTTTATAATCCCATTATTGAATTTATTTTGAATTGTTTTTACATTTTTTGATTAAAACATATTGTAATTGATTGTTTGCCTCGGGAAACATGGAGCAAAAGCCATCCATTGTCAAGAAAAGATCATTTATAGTCACTCATTCCTAGAAAAGCCTTATTACTCGGTTTAAATGCCTTTATATTCCCATTATTGATTTTATTTTGAATTGTTTTTACATTTTATGATTAAAACAGATTGTAATTGATTGTTTGCCTCGGGAAACATGGAGCGAAAGCCATCCATTGTCAAGAAAAGATCATTTATAGTCACTCATGCCTAGAAAAGCCTTATTACTCGGTTTAAATGCCTTTATAATCCCATTATTGAATTTATTTTGAATTGTTTTTACATTTTTTGATAAAAACAGATTGTAATTGATTGTTTGCATCGGGAAATATTAAGCGAAAGCCATCCATTGTCAAGAAAAGATCATTTATAGTCACTCATGCCTAGAAAAGCCTTATTACTCGGTTTAAATGCCTTTATAATCCCATTATTGAATTTATTTTGAATTGTTTTTACATTTTTTGATTAAAACATATTGTAATTGATTGTTTGCCTCGGGAAACATGGAGCGAAAGCCATCCATTGTCAAGAAAAGATCATTTATAGTCACTCATTCCTAGAAAAGCCTTATTACTCGGTTTAAATGCCTTTATATTCCCATTATTGATTTTATTTTGAATTGTTTTTACATTTTATGATTAAAACAGATTGTAATTGATTGTTTGCCTCGGGAAATATGGAGCGAAAGCCATCCATTGTCAAGAAAAGATCCTTTATAGTCACTCATGCCTAGAAAAGCCTTATTACTCGGTTTAAATGCCTTTATAATCCCATTATTGAATTTATTTTGAATTGTTTTTACATTTTTTGATAAAAACAGATTGTAATTGATTGTTTGCCTCGGGAAATATTAAGCGAAAGCCATCCATTGTCAAGAAAAGATCATTTATAGTCACTCATGCCTAGAAAAGCCTTATTACTCGATTTAAATGCCTTTATAATCCCATTATTGAATTTATTTTGAATTTTTTTTACATTTTTTGATTAAAACATATTGAAATTGATTGTTTGCCTCGGGAAACATGGAGCGAAAGCCATCCATTGTCAAGAAAAGATCATTTATAGTCACTCATTCCTAGAAAAGCCTTATTACTCGGTTTAAATGCCTTTATATTCCCATTATTGATTTTATTTTGAATTGTTTTTACATTTTTTGATTAAAACAGATTGTAATTGATTGTTTGCCTCGGGAAACATGGAGCGAAAGCCATCCATTGTCAATAAAAGATCATTTATAGTCACTCATTCCTAGAAAAGCCTTATTACTCGGTTTAAATGCCTTTATAATCCCATTATTGACTTTATTTTGAATTTTTTTTTACATTTTTTTAATTAAAACATATTGTATTTGATTGTTTGCGTCGGGAAATATTAAGCGAAAGCCATCCATTGTCAAGAAAAGATCATTTATAGTCACTCATGCCTAGAAAAGCCTTATTACTCGGTTTAAATGCCTTTATAATCCCATTATTGAATTTATTTTGAATTGTTTTTACATTTTTTGATTAAAACAGATTGTAATTGATTGTTTGCCTCGGGAAACATGGAGCGAAAGCCATCCATTGTCAAGAAAAGATCATTTATAGTCACTCATGCCTAGAAAAGCCTTATTACTCGGTTTAAATGCCTTTATAATCCCATTATTGAATTTATTTTGAATTGTTCTTACATTTTTTGATTAAAACATATTGTAATTGATTGTTTGCCTCGGGAAACATGGAGCAAAAGCCATCCATTGTCAAGAAAAGATCATTTATAGTTACTCATGCCTAGAAAAGCCTTATTACTTAGTTTAAATGCCTTTATAATCCCATTATTGATTTTATTTTGAATTGTTTTTACATTTTTTGATTAAAACAGATTGTAATTGATTGCTTGCCTCGGGAAACATGGAGCGAAAGCCATCCATTGTCAAGAAAAGATCATTTATAGTCACTCATGCCTAGAAAAGCCTTATTACTTAGTTTAAATGCCTTTATAATCCCATTATTGAATTTATTTTGAATTGTTTTTACATTTTCTGATTAAAACAGATTGTAATTGATTGTTTGCCTCGGGAAACATGGAGCTAAAACCATCCATTGTCAAGAAAAGATCATTTATAGTCACTCATGCCTAGAAAAGCCTTATTACTCGGTTTAAATGCCTTTATAATCCCATTATTGAATTTATTTTGAATTGTTTTTACATTTTTTGATTAAAACAGATTGTAATTGATTGTTTGCCTCGGGAAACATGGAGCGAAAGCCATCCATTGTCAAGAAAAGATCATTTATAGTCACTCATGCCTAGAAAAGCCTTATTACTTAGTTTAAATGCCTTTATAATCCCATTATTGAATTTATTATGAATTTTTTTTACATTTTTTGATTAAAACAGATTGTAATTGATTGTTTGCCTCGGGAAACATGGAGCAAAACGCATCCATTGTCAAGAATAGATCATTTATAGTCACTTATGCCTAGAAAAGCCTTATTACTCGGTTTAAAAGCTTTTACAATCCCATTATTGAATTTATTTTGAATTCTTTTTACATTTTTTGATTAAAACAGATTGTAATTGATTGTTTGCCTAGGGAAACATGGAGCGAAAGCCATCCATTGTCAAGAAAAGATCATTTATAGTCACTCATACCTAGAAAAGCCTTATTACTTAGTTTAAATGCCTTTATAATCCCATTATTGAATTTATTTTGAATTGTTTTTACATTTTTTGATTAAAACATATTGTAATTGATTGTTTGCCTCGGGAAACATGGAGCGAAAGCCATCCATTGTCAAGAAAAGATCATTTATAGTCACTCATGCCTAGAAAAGCCTTATTACTCGGTTTAAATGCCTTTATAATCCCATTATTGAATTTATTTTGAATTGTTTTTACATTTTTTGATTAAAACATATTGTAATTGATTGTTTGCCTCGGGAAACATGGAGCGAAAGCCATCCATTGTCAAGAAAAGATCATTTATAGTCACTCATGCCTAGAAAAGCCTTATTACTCGGTTTAAATGCCTTTATAATCCCATTATTGAATTTATTTTGAATTGTTTTTACATTTTATGATTAAAACAGATTGTAATTGATTGTTTGCCTCGGGAAACATGGAGCGAAACCCATCCATTGTCAAGAAAAGATCATTTATAGTCACTCATGCCTAGAAAAGCCTTATTACTCGGTTTAAATGCCTTTATAATCCCATTATTGAATTTATTTTGAATTGTTTTTACATTTTATGATTAAAACAGATTGTAATTGATTGTTTGCCTCGGGAAACATGGAGCGAAAGCCATCCATTGTCAAGAAAAGATCATTTATAGTCACTCATGCCTAGAAAAGCCTTATTACTTAGTTTAAATGCCTTTATAATCCCATTATTGAATTTATTATGAATTTTTTTTACATTTTTTGATTAAAACAGATTGTAATTGATTGTTTGCCTCGGGAAACATGGAGCAAAACCCATCCATTGTCAAGAATAGATCATTTATAGTCACTTATGCCTAGAAAAGCCTTATTACTCGGTTTAAATGCTTTTATAATCCCATTATTGAATTTATTTTGAATTGTTTTTACATTTTTTTGATTAAAACAGATTGTAATTGATTGTTTGCCTGGGGAAACATGGAGCGAAAGCCATCCATTGTCAAGAAAAGATCATTTATAGTCACTCATGCCTAGAAAAGCCTTATTACTTTGTTTAAATGTCTTTATAATCCCATTATTGAATTTATTTTGAATTGTTTTTACATTTTATGATTAAAACAGATTGTAATTGATTGTTTGCCTCCGGAAACATGGAGCGAAAGCCATCGATTGTCAAGAAAAGATCATTTATAGTCACTCATGCCTAGAAAAGCCTTATTACTCGGTTTAAATGCCTTTATAATCCCATTATTGAATTTATTTTGAATTGTTTTTACATTTTATGATTAAAACAGATTGTAATTGATTGTTTGCCTCGGGAAACATGGAGCGAAAGCCATCCATTGTCAAGAAAAGATCATTTATAGTCACTCATGCTGAGAAAAGCCTTATTACTCGGTTTAAATGCCTTTATAATCCCATTATTGAATTTATTTTGAATTGTTTTTACATTTTATGATTAAAACAGATTGTAATTGATTGTTTGCCTCGGGAAACATGGAGCGAAAGCCATCCATTGTCAAGAAAAGATCATTTATAGTCACTCATGCCTAGAAAAGCCTTATTACTCGGTTTAAATGCCTTTATAATCCCATTATTGAATTTATTTTGAATTGTTTTTACATTTTATGATTAAAACAGATTGTAATTGATTGTTTGCCTCGGGAAACATGGAGCGAAAGCCATCCATTGTCAAGAAAAGATCATTTATAGTCACTCATGCCTAGAAAAGCCTTATTACTCGGTTTAAATGCCTTTATAATCCCATTATTGATTTTATTTTGAATTGTTTTTACATTTTTTGATTAAAACAGATTGTAATTGATTGTTTGCCCCGGGAAACATGGAGCGAAAGCCATCCATTGTCAAGAAAAGATCATTTATAGTCACTCATGCCTAGAAAAGCCTTATTACTTAGTTTAAATGTCTTTATAATCCCATTATTGAATTTATTTTGAATTTTTTTTACATTTTATGATTAAAACAGATTGTAATTGATTGTTTGCCTCGGGAAACATGGAGCGAAAGCCATCCATTGTCAAGAAAAGATCATTTATAGTCACTCATGCCTAGAAAAGCCTTATTACTTAGTTTAAATGTCTTTATAATCCCATTATTGAATTTATTTTGAATTTTTTTTACATTTTTTGATTAAAACATATTGTAATTGATTGTTTGCCTCGGGAAACATGGAGCAAAACCCATCCATTGTCAAGAATAGATCATTTATAGTCACTCATGCTGAGAAAAGCCTTATTACTCGGTTTAAATGCTTTTATAATCCCATTATTGAATTTATTTTGAATTGTTTTTACATTTTTTGCTTAAAACATATTGTAATTGATTGTTTGATTCGGGAAATATGGAGCGAAAGCCATCCATTGTCAAGAAAAGATCATTTATAGTCACTCATGCCTAGAAAAGCCTTATTACTCGGTTTAAATGCCTTTATAATCCCATTATCAAATTTATTTTGAATTTTTTTTACATTTTTTGATTAAAACAGATTGTAATTGATTGTTTGCCTCGGGAAACATGGAGCGAAAGCCATCCATTGTCAAGAAAAGATCATTTATAGTCACTCATGCCTAGAAAAGCCTTATTACTCGGTTTAAATACCTTTATAATCCCATTATTGAATTTATTTTGAATTGTTTTTACATTTTTTGATTAAAACAGATTGTAATTGATTGTTTGCCTCGGGAAACATGGAGCGAAAGCCATCCATTGTCCAGAAAAGATCATTTATAGTCACTCATGCCTAGAAAAGCCTTATTACTCGGTTTAAATGCTTTTATAATCCCATTATTGAATTTATTTTGAATTGTTTTTACATTTTATGATTAAAACAGATTGTAATTGATTGTTTGCCTCGGGAAACATGGAGCGAAAGCAATCCATTGTCAAGAAAAGATCATTTATAGTCACTCATGCCTAGAAAAGCCTTATTACTCGGTTTAAATGCCTTTATAATCCCATTATTGAATTTATTTTGAATTTTTTTTACATTTTTTGATTAAAACATATTGTAATTGATTGTTTGCCTCGGGAAACATGGAGCGAAGGCCATCCATTGTCAAGAAAAGATCATTTATAGTCACTCATGCCTAGAAAAGCCTTATTACTCGGTTTAAATACCTTTATAATCCCATTATTGAATTTATTTTGAATTGTTTTTACATTTTTTGATTAAAACAGATTCTAATTGATTGTTTGCCTCGGGAAACATGGAGCGAAAGCCATCCATTGTCAAGAAAAGATCATTTAAAGTCACTCATGCCTAGAAAAGCCTTATTACTCGGTTTAAATGCCTTTATAATCCCATTATCAAATTTATTTTGAATTTTTTTTACATTTTTTGATTAAAACAGATTGTAATTGATTGTTTGCCTCGGGAAACATGGAGCGAAAGCCATCCATTGTCAAGAAAAGATCATTTATAGTCACTCATGCCTAGAAAAGCCTTATTACTCGGTTTAAATGCCTTTATAATCCCATTATTGAATTTATTTTGAATTTTTTTTACATTTTTTGATTAAAACATATTGTAATTGATTGTTTGCCTCCGGAAATATGGAGCGAAAGCCATCCATTGTCATGAAAAGATCATTTATAGTCACTCATGCCTAGAAAAGCCTTATTACTTGGTTTAAATGCCTTTATAATCCCATTATTGAATTTATTTTGAATTGTTTTTACATTTTTGATTAAAACAGATTGTAATTGATTGTTTGCCTCGTGAAATATGGAGCGAAAGCCATCCATTGTCAAGAAAAGATCATTTATAGTCCCTCATGCCTAGAAAAGGCTTATTACTCGATTTAAATGCCTTTATAATCCCATTATTGAATTTATTTTGAATTGTTTTTACATTTTTTGATTAAAACAGATTGTAATTGATTGTTTGCCTCGGGAAACATGGAGCGAAAGCCATCCATTGTCAAGAAAAGATCATTTAAAGTCACTCATGCCTAGAAAAGCCTTATTACTCGGTTTAAATGCCTTTATAATCCCATTATGGAATTTATTTTGAATTTTTTTTACATTTTTTGATTAAAACATATTGTAATTGATTGTTTGCCTCGGGAAACTTGGAGCGAAAGCCACCCATTGTCAAGAAAAGTTCATTTATAGTCACTTATGCCAAGCAAAGCCTTATTACTCGGTTTAAATGCCTTTATAATCCCATTATTGAATTTATTTTGAATTCTTTTTACATTTTTTCATTAAAACAGATTCTAATTGATTGTTTGCCTCGGGAAACTTGGAGCGAAAGCCATCCATAGTCAAGAAAAGTTCATTTATAGTCACTTATGCCTAGCAAAGCCTTATTACTCGGTTTAAATGCCTTTATAATCCCATTATGGAATTTATTTTGAATTTTTTTTACATTTTTTGATTAAAACATATTGTAATTGATTGTTTGCCTCGGGAAACATGGAGCGAAAGCCATCCATTGTCAAGAAAAGATCATTTATAGTCACTCATTCCTACAAAAGCCTTATTACTCGGTTTAAATGCCTTTATATTCCCATTATTGATTTTATTTTGAATTGTTTTTACATTTTATGATTAAAACAGATTCTAATTGATTGTTTGCCTCGGGAAACTTGGAGCGAAAGCCCTCCATTGTCAAGAAAAGATCATTTGTAGTCACTCATGCTGAGAAAAGCCTTATTACTCGGTTTAAATGCCTTTATAATCCCATTATTGAATTTATTTTGAATTGTTTTTACATTTTTTGATTAAAACAGATTGTAATTGATTGTTTGCCTCGGGAAACATGGAGCGAAAGCCATCCATTGTCAAGAAAAGATCATTTATAGTCACTCATGCCTAGAAAAGCCTTATTACTCGGTTTAAATGCCTTTATAATCCCATTATTGAATTTATTTTGAATTTTTTTTACATTTTTTGATTAAAACAGATTGTAATTGATTGTTTGCCTCGGGAAACATGGAGCGAAAGCCATCCATTGTCAAGAAAAGATCATTTATAGTCACTCATGCCTAGAAAAGCCTTATTACTCGGTTTAAATGCCTTTATAATCCCATTATTGAATTTATTTTGAATTTTTTTTACATTTTTTGATTAAAACATATTGTAATTGATTGTTTGCCTCCGGAAATATGGAGCGAAAGCCATCCATTGTCATGAAAAGATCATTTATAGTCCCTCATGCCTAGCAAAGCCTTATTACTCGGTTTAAATGCCTTTATAATCCCATTATGGAATTTATTTTGAATTTTTTTTACATTTTTTGATTAAAACATATTGTAATTGATTGTTTGCCTCGGGAAACTTGGAGCGAAAGCCACCCATTGTCAAGAAAAGTTCATTTATAGTCACTCATGCCTAGAAAAGCCTTATTACTCGGTTTAAATGCCTTTATAATCCCATTATTGAATTTATTTTGAATTTTTTTTACATTTTTTGATTAAAACATATTGTAATTGATTGTTTGCCTCCGGAAATATGGAGCCAAAGCCATCCATTTTCAAGAAAAGATCATTTATAGTCCCTCATGCCTAGAAAAGGCTTATTACTCGGTTTAAATGCCTTTATAATCCCATTATTGAATTTATTTTGAATTGTTTTTACATTTTTTGATTAAAACAGATTGTAATTGATTGTTTGCCTCGGGAAAAATGGAGCGAAAGCCATCCATTGTCCAGAAAAGATCATTTATAGTCACTCATGCCTAGCAAAGCCTTATTACTCGGTTTAAATGCTTTTATAATCCCATTATTGAATTTATTTTGAATTGTTTTTACATTTTATGATTAAAACAGATTGTAATTGATTGTTTGCCTCGGGAAACATCGAGCGAAAGCCATCCATTGTCAAGAAAAGATCATTTATAGTCCCTCATGCCTAGAAAAGCCTTATTACTCGGTTTAAATGCCTTTATAATCCCATTATCAAATTTATTTTGAATTTTTTTTACATTTTTTGCTTAAAACAGATTGTAATTGATTGTTTGCCTCGGGAAACATGGAGCGAAAGCCATCCATTGTCAAGAAAAGATCATTTATAGTCACTCATGCCTAGAAAAGCCTTATTACTCGGTTTAAATGCCTTTATAATCCCATTATTGAATTTATTTTGAATTGTTTTTACATTTTTTGATTAAAACAGATTGTAATTGATTGTTTGCCTCGGGAAATATGGAGCGAAAGCCATCCATTGTCAAGAAAAGATCATTTATAGCCACTCATGCCTGGAAAAGCCTTATTACTCGGTTTAAATGCCTTTATAATCCCATTATTGAATGTATTTTGAATTGTTTTTACATTTTTTGATTAAAACATATTGTAATTGATTGTTTGCCTCGGGAAACATGGAGCGAAAACCATCCATTGTCAAGAAAAGATCATTTATAGTCACTCATGCCTAGAAAAGCCTTATTACTCGGTTTAAATGCCTTTATAATCCCATTATTGAATTTATTTTGAATTTTTTTTACATTTTTTGATTAAAACAGATTGTAATTGATTGTTTACCTCGGGAAACATGGAGCGAAAGCCATCCATAGTCAAGAAAAGTTCATTTATAGTCACTTATGCCTAGCAAAGCCTTATTACTCGGTTTAAATGCCTTTATAATCCCATTATGGAATTTATTTTGAATTTTTTTTACATTTTTTGATTAAAACATATTGTAATTGATTGTTTGCCTCGGGAAACTTAGAGCGAAAGCCACCCATTGTCAAGAAAAGTTCATTTATAGTCACTTATGCCTAGCAAAGCCTTATTACTCGGTTTAAATGCCTTTATAATCCCATTATGGAATTTATTTTGAATTTTTTTTACATTTTTTGATTAAAACATATTGTAATTGATTGTTTGCCTCGGGAAACTTGGAGCGAAAGCCACCCATTGTCAAGAAAAGTTCATTTATAGTCACTTATGCCTAGCAAAGCCTTATTACTCGGTTTAAATGCCTTTATAATCCCATTATGGAATTTATTTTGAATTTTTTTTACATTTTTAGATTAAAATATATTGTAATTGATTGTTTGCCTCGGGAAACTTGTAGCGAAAGCCACCCATTGTCAAGAAAAGTTCATTTATAGTCACTTATGCCTAGCAAAGCCTTATTACTCGGTTTAAATGCCTTTCTAATCCCATTATTTAATTTATTTTGAATTCTTTTTACATTTTTTCATTAAAACAGATTCTAATTGATTGTTTGCCTCGGGAAACTTGGAGCGAAAGCCATCCATTGTCAAGAAAAGATCATTTGTAGTCACTCATGCTGAGAAAAGCCTTATTACTCGGTTTAAATGCTTTTATAATCCCATTATTTAATTTATTTTGAATTCTTTTTACATTTTTTCATTAAAACAGATTCTAATTGATTGTTTGCCTCGGGAAACTTGGAGCGAAAGCCCTCCATTGTCAAGAAAAGATCATTTGTAGTCACTCATGCTGAGAAAAGCCTTATTACTCGGTTTAAATGCTTTTATAATCCCATTATTGAATTTATTTTGAATTGTTTTTACATTTTTTGATTAAAACAGATTGTAATTGATTGTTTGCCTCGGGAAACATGGAGCGAAAGCCATCCATTGTCATGAAAAGATCATTTATAGTAACTCATGCCTAGAAAAGCCTTATTACTCGGTTTAAATGCCTTTATAATCCCATTATTGAATTTATTTTGAATTTTTTTTACATTTTTTGATTTAAAACATATTGTAATTGATTGTTTGCCTCCGGAAATATGGAGCGAAAGCCATCCATTGTCATGAAAAGATCATTTATAGTCCCTCATGCCTAGAAAAGCCTTATTACTCGGTTTAAATGCCTTTATAATCCCATTATTGAATTTATTTTGAATTGTTTTTACATTTTTGATTAAAACAGATTGTAATTGATTGTTTGCCTCCGGAAATATGGAGCGAAAGCCATCCATTGTCATGAAAAGATCATTTATAGTCCCTCATGCCTAGAAAAGCCTTATTACTCGGTTTAAATGCCTTTATAATCCCATTATTGAATTTATTTTGAATTCTTTTTACATTTTTTCATTAAAACAGATTCTAATTGATTGTTTGCCTCCGGAAATATGGAGCGAAAGCCATCCATTGTCATGAAAAGATCATTTATAGTCCCTCACGCCTAGAAAAGCCTTATTACTCGGTTTAAATGCCTTTATAATCCCATTATTGAATTTATTTTGAATTCTTTTTCCATTTTTTGATTAAAACAGATTGTAATTGATTGTTTACCTCGGGAAACATGGAGTGAAAGCCATCCATAGTCAAGAAAAGTTCATTTATAGTCACTTATGCCTAGCAAAGCCTTATTACTCGGTTTAAATGATTTTATAATCCCATTATTGAATTTATTTTGAATTGTTTTTACATTTTTTGATTAAAACAGATTGTAATTGATTGTTTGCCGCGGGAAACATGGAGCGAAAGCCATCCATTGTCAAGAAAAGATCATTTATAGTCACTCATGCCTAGAAAAGCCTTATTACTCGGTTTAAATGCCTTTATAATCCCATTATTGAATTTATTTTGAATTGTTTTTACATTTTTTGATTAAAACAGATTGTAATTGATTGTTTGCCTCGGGAAACATGGAGCGAAAGCCATCCATTGTCAAGAAAAGATCATTTATAGCCACTCATGCCTGGAAAAGCCATATTACTCGGTTTAAATGCCTTTATAATCCCATTATTGAATGTATTTTGAATTGTTTTTACATGTTTTGATTAAAACAGATTGTAATTGATTGTTTGCCTCGGGAAACATGGAGCGAAAACCATCCATTGTCAAGAAAAGATCATTTATAGTCACTCATGCCTAGAAAAGCCTTATTACTTGGTTTAAATGCCTTTATAATCCCATTATTGAATTTATTTTGAATTTTTTTTACATTTTTTGATTAAAACAGATTGTAATTGATTGTTTACCTGGGGAAACATGGAGCGAAAGCCATCCATAGTCAAGAAAAGTTCATTTATAGTCACTTATGCCTAGCAAAGCCTTATTACTCGGTTTAAATGCCTTTATAATCCCATTATGGAATTTATTTTGAATTTTTTTTACATTTTTTGATTAAAACATATTGTAATTGATTGTTTCCCTCGGGAAACCTGGAGCGAAAGTCACCCATTGTCAAGAAAAGTTCATTTATAGTCACTTATGCCTAGCAAAGCCTTATTACTCGGTTTAAATGCCTTTATAATCCCATTATTGAATTTATTTTGAATTCTTTTAACATTTTTTCATTAAAACAGATTCTAATTGATTGTTTGCCTCGGGAAACTTGGAGCGAAAGCCCTCCATTGTCAAGAAAAGATCATTTGTAGTCACTCATGCTGAGAAAAGCCTTATTACTCGGTTTAAATGCTTTTATAATCCCATTATTGTATTTATTTTGAATTGGTTTTACATTTTTTGATTAAAACAGATTGTAATTGATTGTTTGCCTCGGGAAACATGGAGCGAAAGCCATCCATTGTCAATAAAAGATCATTTATAGTCACTCATTCCTAGAAAAGCCTTATTACTCGGTTTAAATGCCTTTATAATCCCATTATTGACTTTATTTTGAATTTTTTTTTACATTTTTTTAATTAAAACATATTGTATTTGATTGTTTGCGTCGGGAAATATTAAGCGAAAGCCATCCATTGTCAAGAAAAGATCATTTATAGTCACTCATGCCTAGAAAAGCCTTATTACTCGGTTTAAATGCCTTTATAATCCCATTATTGAATTTATTTTGAATTGTTTTTACATTTTTTGATTAAAACAGATTGTAATTGATTGTTTGCCTCGGGAAACATGGAGCGAAAGCCATCCATTGTCAAGAAAAGATCATTTATAGTCACTCATGCCTAGAAAAGCCTTATTACTCGGTTTAAATGCCTTTATAATCCCATTATTGAATTTATTTTGAATTGTTTTTACATTTTTTGATTAAAACATATTGTAATTGATTGTTTGCCTCGGGAAACATGGAGCAAAAGCCATCCATTGTCAAGAAAAGATCATTTATAGTTACTCATGCCTAGAAAAGCCTTATTACTCGGTTTAAATGCCTTTATAATCCCATTATTGATTTTATTTTGAATTGTTTTTACATTTTTTGATTAAAATAGATTGTAATTGATTGCTTGCCTCGGGAAACATGGAGCGAAAGCCATCCATTGTCAAGAAAAGATCATTTATAGTCACTCATGCCTAGAAAAGCCTTATTACTCGGTTTAAATGCCTTTATAATCCCATTATTGAATTTATTTTGAATTTTTTTTACATTTTTTGATTAAAACAGATTGTAATTGATTGTTTGCATCGGGAAACATGGAGCAAAACCCATCCATTGTCAAGAATAGATCATTTATAGTCAGTTATGCCTAGAAAAGCCTTATTACTCGGTTTAAATGCTTTAATAATCCCATTATTGAATTTATTTTGAATTGTTTTTGCATTTTATGACTAAAACAGATTGTAATTGATTGTTTGCCTCGGGAAACATGGAGCGAAAGCCATCCATTGTCAAGAAAAGATCATTTATAGTCACTCATGCCTAGAAAAGCCTTATTACTTAGTTTAAATGCCTTTATAATCCCATTATTGAATTTATTTTGAATTGTTTTTACATTTTTGATTAAAACAGATTGTAATTGATTGTTTGCCTCGGGAAACATGAAGCGAAAACCATCCATTGTCAAGAAAAGATCATTTATAGTCACTCATGCCTAGAAAAGCCTTATTACTCGGTTTAAATGCTTTTATAATCCCATTATTGAATTTATTTTGAATTGTTTTTACATTTTTTGATTAAAACAGATTGTAATTGATTGTTTGCCTCGGGAAACATGGAGCGAAAACCATCCATTGTCAAGAAAAGATCATTTATAGTCACTCATGCCTAGAAAAGCCTTATTACTCGGTTTAAATGCCTTTATAATCCCATTATTGAATTTATTTTGAATTATTTTTACATTTTTTGATTAAAACATATTGTAATTGATTGTTTGCCTCGGGAAACATGGAGCGAAAGCCATCCATTGTCAAGAAAAGATCATTTATAGTCACTCATGCCTAGAAAAGCCTTATTACTCGGTTTAAATGCCTTTATAATCCCATTATTGAATTTATTTTGAATTGTTTTTACATTTTTTGATTAAAACATATTGTAATTGATTGTTTGCCTCGGGAAACATGGAGCAAAAGCCATCCATTGTCAAGAAAAGATCATTTATAGTCACTCATTCCTAGAAAAGCCTTATTACTCGGTTTAAATGCCTTTATATTCCCATTATTGATTTTATTTTGAATTGTTTTTACATTTTATGATTAAAACAGATTGTAATTGATTGTTTGCCTCGGGAAACATGGAGCGAAAGCCATCCATTGTCAAGAAAAGATCATTTATAGTCACTCATGCCTAGAAAAGCCTTATTACTCGGTTTAAATGCCTTTATAATCCCATTATTGAATTTATTTTGAATTGTTTTTACATTTTTTGATAAAAACAGATTGTAATTGATTGTTTGCATCGGGAAATATTAAGCGAAAGCCATCCATTGTCAAGAAAAGATCATTTATAGTCACTCATGCCTAGAAAAGCCTTATTACTCGGTTTAAATGCCTTTATAATCCCATTATTGAATTTATTTTGAATTGTTTTTACATTTTTTGATTAAAACATATTGTAATTGATTGTTTGCCTCGGGAAACATGGAGCGAAAGCCATCCATTGTCAAGAAAAGATCATTTATAGTCACTCATTCCTAGAAAAGCCTTATTACTCGGTTTAAATGCCTTTATATTCCCATTATTGATTTTATTTTGAATTGTTTTTACATTTTATGATTAAAACAGATTGTAATTGATTGTTTGCCTCGGGAAATATGGAGCGAAAGCCATCCATTGTCAAGAAAAGATCCTTTATAGTCACTCATGCCTAGAAAAGCCTTATTACTCGGTTTAAATGCCTTTATAATCCCATTATTGAATTTATTTTGAATTGTTTTTACATTTTTTGATAAAAACAGATTGTAATTGATTGTTTGCCTCGGGAAATATTAAGCGAAAGCCATCCATTGTCAAGAAAAGATCATTTATAGTCACTCATGCCTAGAAAAGCCTTATTACTCGATTTAAATGCCTTTATAATCCCATTATTGAATTTATTTTGAATTTTTTTTACATTTTTTGATTAAAACATATTGAAAATGATTGTTTGCCTCGGGAAACATGGAGCGAAAGCCATCCATTGTCAAGAAAAGATCATTTATAGTCACTCATTCCTAGAAAAGCCTTATTACTCGGTTTAAATGCCTTTATATTCCCATTATTGATTTTATTTTGAATTGTTTTTACATTTTTTGATTAAAACAGATTGTAATTGATTGTTTGCCTCGGGAAACATGGAGCGAAAGCCATCCATTGTCAATAAAAGATCATTTATAGTCACTCATTCCTAGAAAAGCCTTATTACTCGGTTTAAATGCCTTTATAATCCCATTATTGACTTTATTTTGAATTTTTTTTTACATTTTTTTAATTAAAACATATTGTATTTGATTGTTTGCGTCGGGAAATATTAAGCGAAAGCCATCCATTGTCAAGAAAAGATCATTTATAGTCACTCATGCCTAGAAAAGCCTTATTACTCGGTTTAAATGCCTTTATAATCCCATTATTGAATTTATTTTGAATTGTTTTTACATTTTTTGATTAAAACAGATTGTAATTGATTGTTTGCCTCGGGAAACATGGAGCGAAAGCCATCCATTGTCAAGAAAAGATCATTTATAGTCACTCATGCCTAGAAAAGCCTTATTACTCGGTTTAAATGCCTTTATAATCCCATTATTGAATTTATTTTGAATTGTTCTTACATTTTTTGATTAAAACATATTGTAATTGATTGTTTGCCTCGGGAAACATGGAGCAAAAGCCATCCATTGTCAAGAAAAGATCATTTATAGTTACTCATGCCTAGAAAAGCCTTATTACTTAGTTTAAATGCCTTTATAATCCCATTATTGATTTTATTTTGAATTGTTTTTACATTTTTTGATTAAAACAGATTGTAATTGATTGCTTGCCTCGGGAAACATGGAGCGAAAGCCATCCATTGTCAAGAAAAGATCATTTATAGTCACTCATGCCTAGAAAAGCCTTATTACTCGGTTTAAATGCCTTTATAATCCCATTATTGAATTTATTTTGAATTTTTTTTACATTTTTTGATTAAAACAGATTGTAATTGATTGTTTGCATCGGGAAACATGGAGCAAAACCCATCCATTGTCAAGAATAGATCATTTATAGTCAGTTATGCCTAGAAAAGCCTTATTACTCGGTTTAAATGCTTTAATAATCCCATTATTGAATTTATTTTGAATTGTTTTTACATTTTATGACTAAAACAGATTGTAATTGATTGTTTGCCTCGGGAAACATGGAGCGAAAGCCATCCATTGTCAAGAAAAGATCATTTATAGTCACTCATGCCTAGAAAAGCCTTATTACTTAGTTTAAATGCCTTTATAATCCCATTATTGAATTTATTTTGAATTGTTTTTACATTTTTGATTAAAACAGATTGTAATTGATTGTTTGCCTCGGGAAACATGAAGCGAAAACCATCCATTGTCAAGAAAAGATCATTTATAGTCACTCATGCCTAGAAAAGCCTTATTACTCGGTTTAAATGCTTTTATAATCCCATTATTGAATTTATTTTGAATTGTTTTTACATTTTTTGATTAAAACATATTGTAATTGATTGTTTGCCTCGGGAAACATGGAGCGAAAACCATCCATTGTCAAGAAAAGATCATTTATAGTCACTCATGCCTAGAAAAGCCTTATTACTCGGTTTAAATGCCTTTATAATCCCATTATTGAATTTATTTTGAATTGTTTTTACATTTTTTGATTAAAACAGATTGTAATTGATTGTTTGCCTCGGGAAACATGGAGCGAAAGCCATCCATTGTCAAGAAAAGATCATTTATAGTCACTCATGCCTAGAAAAGCCTTATTACTCGGTTTAAATGCCTTTATAATCCCATTATTGAATTTATTTTGAATTGTTTTTACATTTTTTGATTAAAACATATTGTAATTGATTGTTTGCCTCGGGAAACATGGAGCAAAAGCCATCCATTGTCAAGAAAAGATCATTTATAGTCACTCATTCCTAGAAAAGCCTTATTACTCGGTTTAAATGCCTTTATATTCCCATTATTGATTTTATTTTGAATTGTTTTTACATTTTATGATTAAAACAGATTGTAATTGATTGTTTGCCTCGGGAAACATGGAGCGAAAGCCATCCATTGTCAAGAAAAGATCATTTATAGTCACTCATGCCTAGAAAAGCCTTATTACTCGGTTTAAATGCCTTTATAATCCCATTATTGAATTTATTTTGAATTGTTTTTACATTTTTTGATAAAAACATATTGTAATTGATTGTTTGCATCGGGAAATATTAAGCGAAAGCCATCCATTGTCAAGAAAAGATCATTTATAGTCACTCATGCCTAGAAAAGCCTTATTACTCGGTTTAAATGCCTTTATAATCCCATTATTGAATTTATTTTGAATTGTTTTTACATTTTTTGATTAAAACATATTGTAATTGATTGTTTGCCTCGGGAAACATGGAGCGAAAGCCATCCATTGTCAAGAAAAGATCATTTATAGTCACTCATTCCTAGAAAAGCCTTATTACTCGGTTTAAATGCCTTTATATTCCCATTATTGATTTTATTTTGAATTGTTTTTACATTTTATGATTAAAACAGATTGTAATTGATTGTTTGCCTCGGGAAACATGGAGCGAAAGCCATCCATTGTCAAGAAAAGATCCTTTATAGTCACTCATGCCTAGAAAAGCCTTATTACTCGGTTTAAATGCCTTTATAATCCCATTATTGAATTTATTTTGAATTGTTTTTACATTTTTTGATAAAAACAGATTGTAATTGATTGTTTGCCTCGGGAAATATTAAGCGAAAGCCATCCATTGTCAAGAAAAGATCATTTATAGTCACTCATGCCTAGAAAAGCCTTTTTACTCGATTTAAATGCCTTTATAATCCCATTATTGAATTTATTTTGAATTTTTTTTACATTTTTTGATTAAAACATATTGTAATTGATTGTTTGCCTCGGGAAACATGGAGCGAAAGCCATCCATTGTTAAGAAAAGATCATTTATAGTCACTCATTCCTAGAAAAGCCTTATTACTCGGTTTAAATGCCTTTATATTCCCATTATTGATTTTATTTTGAATTGTTTTTACATTTTTTGATTAAAACATATTGTAATTGATTGTTTGCCTCGGGAAATATTGAGCGAAAGCCATCCATTGTCAAGAAAAGATCATTTATAGTTACTCATGCCTAGAAAAGCCTTATTACTCGGTTTAAATGCCTTTATAATCCCGTTATTGATTTTATTTTGAATTGTTTTTACATTTTTTGATTAAAACAGATTGTAATTGATTGCTTGCCTCGGGAAACATGGAGCGAAAGCCATCCATTGTCAAGAAAAGATCATTTATAGTCACTCATGCCTAGAAAAGCCTTATTACTCGGTTTAAATGCCTTTATAATCCCATTATTGAATTTATTTTGAATTTTTTTTACATTTTTTGATTAAAACAGATTGTAATTGATTGTTTGCCTCGGGAAACATGGAGCGAAAGCCATCCATTGTCAAGAAAAGATCATTTATAGTCACTCATGCCTAGAAAAGCCTTATTACTCGGTTTAAATGCCTTTATAATCCCATTATTGAATTTATTTTGAATTGTTTTTACATTTTTTGATGAAAACAGATTGTAATTGATTGTTTGCATCGGGAAATATTAAGCGAAAGCCATCCATTGTCAAGAAAAGATCATTTATAGTCACTCATGCCTAGAAAAGCCTTATTACTCGGTTTAAATGCCTTTATAATCCCATTATTGAATTTATTTTGAATTGTTTTTACATTTTTTGATTAAAACAGATTGTAATTGATTGTTTGCCTCGGGAAACATGGAGCGAAAGCCATCCATTGTCAATAAAAGATCATTTATAGTCACTCATTCCTAGAAAAGCCTTATTACTCGGTTTAAATGCCTTTATAATCCCATTATTGACTTTATTTTGAATTTTTTTTTACATTTTTTTAATTAAAACATATTGTATTTGATTGTTTGCGTCGGGAAATATTAAGCGAAAGCCATCCATTGTCAAGAAAAGATCATTTATAGTCACTCATGCCTAGAAAAGCCTTATTACTCGGTTTAAATGCCTTTATAATCCCATTATTGAATTTATTTTGAATTGTTTTTACATTTTTTGATTAAAACAGATTGTAATTGATTGTTTGCCTCGGGAAACATGGAGCGAAAGCCATCCATTGTCAAGAAAAGATCATTTATAGTCACTCATGCCTAGAAAAGCCTTATTACTCGGTTTAAATGCCTTTATAATCCCATTATTGAATTTATTTTGAATTGTTCTTACATTTTTTGATTAAAACATATTGTAATTGATTGTTTGCCTCGGGAAACATGGAGCAAAAGCCATCCATTGTCAAGAAAAGATCATTTATAGTTACTCATGCCTAGAAAAGCCTTATTACTTAGTTTAAATGCCTTTATAATCCCATTATTGATTTTATTTTGAATTGTTTTTACATTTTTTGATTAAAACAGATTGTAATTGATTGCTTGCCTCGGGAAACATGGAGCGAAAGCCATCCATTGTCAAGAAAAGATCATTTATAGTCACTCATGCCTAGAAAAGCCTTATTACTCGGTTTAAATGCCTTTATAATCCCATTATTGAATTTATTTTGAATTTTTTTTACATTTTTTGATTAAAACAGATTGTAATTGATTGTTTGCATCGGGAAACATGGAGCAAAACCCATCCATTGTCAAGAATAGATCATTTATAGTCAGTTATGCCTAGAAAAGCCTTATTACTCGGTTTAAATGCTTTAATAATCCCATTATTGAATTTATTTTGAATTGTTTTTACATTTTATGACTAAAACAGATTGTAATTGATTGTTTGCCTCGGGAAACATGGAGCGAAAGCCATCCATTGTCAAGAAAAGATCATTTATAGTCACTCATGCCTAGAAAAGCCTTATTACTTAGTTTAAATGCCTTTATAATCCCATTATTGAATTTATTTTGAATTGTTTTTACATTTTTGATTAAAACAGATTGTAATTGATTGTTTGCCTCGGGAAACATGAAGCGAAAACCATCCATTGTCAAGAAAAGATCATTTATAGTCACTCATGCCTAGAAAAGCCTTATTACTCGGTTTAAATGCTTTTATAATCCCATTATTGAATTTATTTTGAATTGTTTTTACATTTTTTGATTAAAACATATTGTAATTGATTGTTTGCCTCGGGAAACATGGAGCGAAAACCATCCATTGTCAAGAAAAGATCATTTATAGTCACTCATGCCTAGAAAAGCCTTATTACTCGGTTTAAATGCCTTTATAATCCCATTATTGAATTTATTTTGAATTGTTTTTACATTTTTTGATTAAAACAGATTGTAATTGATTGTTTGCCTCGGGAAACATGGAGCGAAAGCCATCCATTGTCAAGAAAAGATCATTTATAGTCACTCATGCCTAGAAAAGCCTTATTACTCGGTTTAAATGCCTTTATAATCCCATTATTGAATTTATTTTGAATTGTTTTTACATTTTTTGATTAAAACATATTGTAATTGATTGTTTGCCTCGGGAAACATGGAGCAAAAGCCATCCATTGTCAAGAAAAGATCATTTATAGTCACTCATTCCTAGAAAAGCCTTATTACTCGGTTTAAATGCCTTTATATTCCCATTATTGATTTTATTTTGAATTGTTTTTACATTTTATGATTAAAACAGATTGTAATTGATTGTTTGCCTCGGGAAACATGGAGCGAAAGCCATCCATTGTCAAGAAAAGATCATTTATAGTCACTCATGCCTAGAAAAGCCTTATTACTCGGTTTAAATGCCTTTATAATCCCATTATTGAATTTATTTTGAATTGTTTTTACATTTTCTGATAAAAACATATTGTAATTGATTGTTTGCATCGGGAAATATTAAGCGAAAGCCATCCATTGTCAAGAAAAGATCATTTATAGTCACTCATGCCTAGAAAAGCCTTATTACTCGGTTTAAATGCTTTTATAATCCCATTATTGAATTTATTTTGAATTGTTTTTACATTTTATGACTAAAACAGATTGTAATTGATTGTTTGCCTCGGGAAACATGGAGCGAAAGCCATCCATTGTCAAGAAAAGATCATTTATAGTCACTCATGCCTAGAAAAGCCTTATTACTTAGTTTAAATGCCTTTATAATCCCATTATTGAATTTATTTTGAATTGTTTTTACATTTTTGATTAAAACAGATTGTAATTGATTGTTTGCCTCGGGAAACATGAAGCGAAAACCATCCATTGTCAAGAAAAGATCATTTATAGTCACTCATGCCTAGAAAAGCCTTATTACTCGGTTTAAATGCCTTTATAATCCCATTATTGAATTTATTTTGAATTGTTTTTACATTTTTTGATTAAAACATATTGTAATTGATTGTTTGCCTCGGGAAACATGGAGCAAAAGCCATCCATTGTCAAGAAAAGATCATTTATAGTCACTCATTCCTAGAAAAGCCTTATTACTCGGTTTAAATGCCTTTATATTCCCATTATTGATTTTATTTTGAATTGTTTTTACATTTTATGATTAAAACAGATTGTAATTGATTGTTTGCCTCGGGAAACATGGAGCGAAAGCCATCCATTGTCAAGAAAAGATCATTTATAGTCACTCATGCCTAGAAAAGCCTTATTACTCGGTTTAAATGCCTTTATAATCCCATTATTGAATTTATTTTGAATTGTTTTTACATTTTTTGATAAAAACATATTGTAATTGATTGTTTGCATCGGGAAATATTAAGCGAAAGCCATCCATTGTCAAGAAAAGATCATTTATAGTCACTCATGCCTAGAAAAGCCTTATTACTCGGTTTAAATGCTTTTATAATCCCATTATTGAATTTATTTTGAATTGTTTTTACATTTTATGACTAAAACAGATTGTAATTGATTGTTTGCCTCGGGAAACATGGAGCGAAAGCCATCCATTGTCAAGAAAAGATCATTTATAGTCACTCATGCCTAGAAAAGCCTTATTACTTAGTTTAAATGCCTTTATAATCCCATTATTGAATTTATTTTGAATTGTTTTTACATTTTTGATTAAAACAGATTGTAATTGATTGTTTGCCTCGGGAAACATGAAGCGAAAACCATCCATTGTCAAGAAAAGATCATTTATAGTCACTCATGCCTAGAAAAGCCTTATTACTCGGTTTAAATGCTTTTATAATCCCATTATTGAATTTATTTTGAATTGTTTTTACATTTTTTGATTAAAACATATTGTAATTGATTGTTTGCCTCGGGAAACATGGAGCGAAAACCATCCATTGTCAAGAAAAGATCATTTATAGTCACTCATGCCTAGAAAAGCCTTATTACTCGGTTTAAATGCCTTTATAATCCCATTATTGAATTTATTTTGAATTGTTTTTACATTTTTTGATTAAAACAGATTGTAATTGATTGTTTGCCTCGGGAAACATGGAGCGAAAGCCATCCATTGTCAAGAAAAGATCATTTATAGTCACTCATGCCTAGAAAAGCCTTATTACTCGGTTTAAATGCCTTTATAATCCCATTATTGAATTTATTTTGAATTGTTTTTACATTTTTTGATTAAAACATATTGTAATTGATTGTTTGCCTCGGGAAACATGGAGCAAAAGCCATCCATTGTCAAGAAAAGATCATTTATAGTCACTCATTCCTAGAAAAGCCTTATTACTCGGTTTAAATGCCTTTATATTCCCATTATTGATTTTATTTTGAATTGTTTTTACATTTTATGATTAAAACAGATTGTAATTGATTGTTTGCCTCGGGAAACATGGAGCGAAAGCCATCCATTGTCAAGAAAAGATCATTTATAGTCACTCATGCCTAGAAAAGCCTTATTACTCGGTTTAAATGCCTTTATAATCCCATTATTGAATTTATTTTGAATTGTTTTTACATTTTTTGATAAAAACATATTGTAATTGATTGTTTGCATCGGGAAATATTAAGCGAAAGCCATCCATTGTCAAGAAAAGATCATTTATAGTCACTCATGCCTAGAAAAGCCTTATTACTCGGTTTAAATGCCTTTATAATCCCATTATTGAATTTATTTTGAATTGTTTTTACATTTTTTGATTAAAACATATTGTAATTGATTGTTTGCCTCGGGAAACATGGAGCGAAAGCCATCCATTGTCAAGAAAAGATCATTTATAGTCACTCATTCCTAGAAAAGCCTTATTACTCGGTTTAAATGCCTTTATATTCCCATTATTGATTTTATTTTGAATTGTTTTTACATTTTATGATTAAAACAGATTGTAATTGATTGTTTGCCTCGGGAAACATGGAGCGAAAGCCATCCATTGTCAAGAAAAGATCCTTTATAGTCACTCATGCCTAGAAAAGCCTTATTACTCGGTTTAAATGCCTTTATAATCCCATTATTGAATTTATTTTGAATTGTTTTTACATTTTTTGATAAAAACAGATTGTAATTGATTGTTTGCCTCGGGAAATATTAAGCGAAAGCCATCCATTGTATGGAAAAGATCATTTATAGTCACTCATGCCTAGAAAAGCCTTTTTACTCGATTTAAATGCCTTTATAATCCCATTATTGAATTTATTTTGAATTTTTTTTACATTTTTTGATTAAAACATATTGTAATTGATTGTTTGCCTCGGGAAACATGGAGCGAAAGCCATCCATTGTTAAGAAAAGATCATTTATAGTCACTCATTCCTAGAAAAGCCTTATTACTCGGTTTAAATGCCTTTATATTCCCATTATTGATTTTATTTTGAATTGTTTTTACATTTTTTGATTAAAACATATTGTAATTGATTGTTTGCCTCGGGAAATATTGAGCGAAAGCCATCCATTGTCAAGAAAAGATCATTTATAGTTACTCATGCCTAGAAAAGCCTTATTACTCGGTTTAAATGCCTTTATAATCCCGTTATTGATTTTATTTTGAATTGTTTTTACATTTTTTGATTAAAACAGATTGTAATTGATTGCTTGCCTCGGGAAACATGGAGCGAAAGCCATCCATTGTCAAGAAAAGATCATTTATAGTCACTCATGCCTAGAAAAGCCTTATTACTCGGTTTAAATGCCTTTATAATCCCATTATTGAATTTATTTTGAATTTTTTTTACATTTTTTGATTAAAACAGATTGTAATTGATTGTTTGCCTCGGGAAACATGGAGCGAAAGCCATCCATTGTCAAGAAAAGATCATTTATAGTCACTCATGCCTAGAAAAGCCTTATTACTCGGTTTAAATGCCTTTATAATCCCATTATTGAATTTATTTTGAATTGTTTTTACATTTTTTGATGAAAACAGATTGTAATTGATTGTTTGCATCGGGAAATATTAAGCGAAAGCCATCCATTGTCAAGAAAAGATCATTTATAGTCACTCATGCCTAGAAAACCCTTATTACTCGGTTTAAATGCCTTTATAATCCCATTATTGAATTTATTTTGAATTGTTTTTACATTTTTTGATTAAAACAGATTGTAATTGATTGTTTGCCTCGGGAAACATGGAGCGAAAGCCATCCATTGTCAATAAAAGATCATTTATAGTCACTCATTCCTAGAAAAGCCTTATTACTCGGTTTAAATGCCTTTATAATCCCATTATTGACTTTATTTTGAATTTTTTTTTACATTTTTTTAATTAAAACATATTGTATTTGATTGTTTGCGTCGGGAAATATTAAGCGAAAGCCATCCATTGTCAAGAAAAGATCATTTATAGTCACTCATGCCTAGAAAAGCCTTATTACTCGGTTTAAATGCCTTTATAATCCCATTATTGAATTTATTTTGAATTGTTTTTACATTTTTTGATTAAAACAGATTGTAATTGATTGTTTGCCTCGGGAAACATGGAGCGAAAGCCATCCATTGTCAAGAAAAGATCATTTATAGTCACTCATGCCTAGAAAAGCCTTATTACTCGGTTTAAATGCCTTTATAATCCCATTATTGAATTTATTTTGAATTGTTCTTACATTTTTTGATTAAAACATATTGTAATTGATTGTTTGCCTCGGGAAACATGGAGCAAAAGCCATCCATTGTCAAGAAAAGATCATTTATAGTTACTCATGCCTAGAAAAGCCTTATTACTTAGTTTAAATGCCTTTATAATCCCATTATTGATTTTATTTTGAATTGTTTTTACATTTTTTGATTAAAACAGATTGTAATTGATTGCTTGCCTCGGGAAACATGGAGCGAAAGCCATCCATTGTCAAGAAAAGATCATTTATAGTCACTCATGCCTAGAAAAGCCTTATTACTCGGTTTAAATGCCTTTATAATCCCATTATTGAATTTATTTTGAATTTTTTTTACATTTTTTGATTAAAACAGATTGTAATTGATTGTTTGCATCGGGAAACATGGAGCAAAACCCATCCATTGTCAAGAATAGATCATTTATAGTCAGTTATGCCTAGAAAAGCCTTATTACTCGGTTTAAATGCTTTAATAATCCCATTATTGAATTTATTTTGAATTGTTTTTACATTTTATGACTAAAACAGATTGTAATTGATTGTTTGCCTCGGGAAACATGGAGCGAAAGCCATCCATTGTCAAGAAAAGATCATTTATAGTCACTCATGCCTAGAAAAGCCTTATTACTTAGTTTAAATGCCTTTATAATCCCATTATTGAATTTATTTTGAATTGTTTTTACATTTTTGATTAAAACAGATTGTAATTGATTGTTTGCCTCGGGAAACATGAAGCGAAAACCATCCATTGTCAAGAAAAGATCATTTATAGTCACTCATGCCTAGAAAAGCCTTATTACTCGGTTTAAATGCTTTTATAATCCCATTATTGAATTTATTTTGAATTGTTTTTACATTTTTTGATTAAAACATATTGTAATTGATTGTTTGCCTCGGGAAACATGGAGCGAAAACCATCCATTGTCAAGAAAAGATCATTTATAGTCACTCATGCCTAGAAAAGCCTTATTACTCGGTTTAAATGCCTTTATAATCCCATTATTGAATTTATTTTGAATTGTTTTTACATTTTTTGATTAAAACAGATTGTAATTGATTGTTTGCCTCGGGAAACATGGAGCGAAAGCCATCCATTGTCAAGAAAAGATCATTTATAGTCACTCATGCCTAGAAAAGCCTTATTACTCGGTTTAAATGCCTTTATAATCCCATTATTGAATTTATTTTGAATTGTTTTTACATTTTTTGATTAAAACATATTGTAATTGATTGTTTGCCTCGGGAAACATGGAGCAAAAGCCATCCATTGTCAAGAAAAGATCATTTATAGTCACTCATTCCTAGAAAAGCCTTATTACTCGGTTTAAATGCCTTTATATTCCCATTATTGATTTTATTTTGAATTGTTTTTACATTTTATGATTAAAACAGATTGTAATTGATTGTTTGCCTCGGGAAACATGGAGCGAAAGCCATCCATTGTCAAGAAAAGATCATTTATAGTCACTCATGCCTAGAAAAGCCTTATTACTCGGTTTAAATGCCTTTATAATCCCATTATTGAATTTATTTTGAATTGTTTTTACATTTTTTGATAAAAACATATTGTAATTGATTGTTTGCATCGGGAAATATTAAGCGAAAGCCATCCATTGTCAAGAAAAGATCATTTATAGTCACTCATGCCTAGAAAAGCCTTATTACTCGGTTTAAATGCCTTTATAATCCCATTATTGAATTTATTTTGAATTGTTTTTACATTTTTTGATTAAAACATATTGTAATTGATTGTTTGCCTCGGGAAACATGGAGCGAAAGCCATCCATTGTCAAGAAAAGATCATTTATAGTCACTCATTCCTAGAAAAGCCTTATTACTCGGTTTAAATGCCTTTATATTCCCATTATTGATTTTATTTTGAATTGTTTTTACATTTTATGATTAAAACAGATTGTAATTGATTGTTTGCCTCGGGAAACATGGAGCGAAAGCCATCCATTGTCAAGAAAAGATCCTTTATAGTCACTCATGCCTAGAAAAGCCTTATTACTCGGTTTAAATGCCTTTATAATCCCATTATTGAATTTATTTTGAATTGTTTTTACATTTTTTGATAAAAACAGATTGTAATTGATTGTTTGCCTCGGGAAATATTAAGCGAAAGCCATCCATTGTATGGAAAAGATCATTTATAGTCACTCATGCCTAGAAAAGCCTTTTTACTCGATTTAAATGCCTTTATAATCCCATTATTGAATTTATTTTGAATTTTTTTTACATTTTTTGATTAAAACATATTGTAATTGATTGTTTGCCTCGGGAAACATGGAGCGAAAGCCATCCATTGTTAAGAAAAGATCATTTATAGTCACTCATTCCTAGAAAAGCCTTATTACTCGGTTTAAATGCCTTTATATTCCCATTATTGATTTTATTTTGAATTGTTTTTACATTTTTTGATTAAAACATATTGTAATTGATTGTTTGCCTCGGGAAATATTGAGCGAAAGCCATCCATTGTCAAGAAAAGATCATTTATAGTTACTCATGCCTAGAAAAGCCTTATTACTCGGTTTAAATGCCTTTATAATCCCGTTATTGATTTTATTTTGAATTGTTTTTACATTTTTTGATTAAAACAGATTGTAATTGATTGCTTGCCTCGGGAAACATGGAGCGAAAGCCATCCATTGTCAAGAAAAGATCATTTATAGTCACTCATGCCTAGAAAAGCCTTATTACTCGGTTTAAATGCCTTTATAATCCCATTATTGAATTTATTTTGAATTTTTTTTACATTTTTTGATTAAAACAGATTGTAATTGATTGTTTGCCTCGGGAAACATGGAGCGAAAGCCATCCATTGTCAAGAAAAGATCATTTATAGTCACTCATGCCTAGAAAAGCCTTATTACTCGGTTTAAATGCCTTTATAATCCCATTATTGAATTTATTTTGAATTGTTTTTACATTTTTTGATGAAAACAGATTGTAATTGATTGTTTGCATCGGGAAATATTAAGCGAAAGCCATCCATTGTCAAGAAAAGATCATTTATAGTCACTCATGCCTAGAAAACCCTTATTACTCGGTTTAAATGCCTTTATAATCCCATTATTGAATTTATTTTGAATTGTTTTTACATTTTTTGATTAAAACAGATTGTAATTGATTGTTTGCCTCGGGAAACATGGAGCGAAAGCCATCCATTGTCAATAAAAGATCATTTATAGTCACTCATTCCTAGAAAAGCCTTATTACTCGGTTTAAATGCCTTTATAATCCCATTATTGACTTTATTTTGAATTTTTTTTTACATTTTTTTAATTAAAACATATTGTATTTGATTGTTTGCGTCGGGAAATATTAAGCGAAAGCCATCCATTGTCAAGAAAAGATCATTTATAGTCACTCATGCCTAGAAAAGCCTTATTACTCGGTTTAAATGCCTTTATAATCCCATTATTGAATTTATTTTGAATTGTTTTTACATTTTTTGATTAAAACAGATTGTAATTGATTGTTTGCCTCGGGAAACATGGAGCGAAAGCCATCCATTGTCAAGAAAAGATCATTTATAGTCACTCATGCCTAGAAAAGCCTTATTACTCGGTTTAAATGCCTTTATAATCCCATTATTGAATTTATTTTGAATTGTTCTTACATTTTTTGATTAAAACATATTGTAATTGATTGTTTGCCTCGGGAAACATGGAGCAAAAGCCATCCATTGTCAAGAAAAGATCATTTATAGTTACTCATGCCTAGAAAAGCCTTATTACTTAGTTTAAATGCCTTTATAATCCCATTATTGATTTTATTTTGAATTGTTTTTACATTTTTTGATTAAAACAGATTGTAATTGATTGCTTGCCTCGGGAAACATGGAGCGAAAGCCATCCATTGTCAAGAAAAGATCATTTATAGTCACTCATGCCTAGAAAAGCCTTATTACTCGGTTTAAATGCCTTTATAATCCCATTATTGAATTTATTTTGAATTTTTTTTACATTTTTTGATTAAAACAGATTGTAATTGATTGTTTGCATCGGGAAACATGGAGCAAAACCCATCCATTGTCAAGAATAGATCATTTATAGTCAGTTATGCCTAGAAAAGCCTTATTACTCGGTTTAAATGCTTTAATAATCCCATTATTGAATTTATTTTGAATTGTTTTTACATTTTATGACTAAAACAGATTGTAATTGATTGTTTGCCTCGGGAAACATGGAGCGAAAGCCATCCATTGTCAAGAAAAGATCATTTATAGTCACTCATGCCTAGAAAAGCCTTATTACTTAGTTTAAATGCCTTTATAATCCCATTATTGAATTTATTTTGAATTGTTTTTACATTTTTGATTAAAACAGATTGTAATTGATTGTTTGCCTCGGGAAACATGAAGCGAAAACCATCCATTGTCAAGAAAAGATCATTTATAGTCACTCATGCCTAGAAA
This sequence comes from Theobroma cacao, assembly GCF_053813885.1. NCBI lineage: Eukaryota > Viridiplantae > Streptophyta > Magnoliopsida > Malvales > Malvaceae > Theobroma > Theobroma cacao. The sequence continues at coordinate 23,973,253 of NC_142645.1, read as the reverse complement.
AGCCTTATTACTCGGTTTAAATGCTTTTATAATCCCATTATTGAATTTATTTTGAATTGTTTTTACATTTTTTGATTAAAACATATTGTAATTGATTGTTTGCCTCGGGAAACATGGAGCGAAAACCATCCATTGTCAAGAAAAGATCATTTATAGTCACTCATGCCTAGAAAAGCCTTATTACTCGGTTTAAATGCCTTTATAATCCCATTATTGAATTTATTTTGAATTGTTTTTACATTTTTTGATTAAAACAGATTGTAATTGATTGTTTGCCTCGGGAAACATGGAGCGAAAGCCATCCATTGTCAAGAAAAGATCATTTATAGTCACTCATGCCTAGAAAAGCCTTATTACTCGGTTTAAATGCCTTTATAATCCCATTATTGAATTTATTTTGAATTGTTTTTACATTTTTTGATTAAAACATATTGTAATTGATTGTTTGCCTCGGGAAACATGGAGCAAAAGCCATCCATTGTCAAGAAAAGATCATTTATAGTCACTCATTCCTAGAAAAGCCTTATTACTCGGTTTAAATGCCTTTATATTCCCATTATTGATTTTATTTTGAATTGTTTTTACATTTTATGATTAAAACAGATTGTAATTGATTGTTTGCCTCGGGAAACATGGAGCGAAAGCCATCCATTGTCAAGAAAAGATCATTTATAGTCACTCATGCCTAGAAAAGCCTTATTACTCGGTTTAAATGCCTTTATAATCCCATTATTGAATTTATTTTGAATTGTTTTTACATTTTTTGATAAAAACATATTGTAATTGATTGTTTGCATCGGGAAATATTAAGCGAAAGCCATCCATTGTCAAGAAAAGATCATTTATAGTCACTCATGCCTAGAAAAGCCTTATTACTCGGTTTAAATGCCTTTATAATCCCATTATTGAATTTATTTTGAATTGTTTTTACATTTTTTGATTAAAACATATTGTAATTGATTGTTTGCCTCGGGAAACATGGAGCGAAAGCCATCCATTGTCAAGAAAAGATCATTTATAGTCACTCATTCCTAGAAAAGCCTTATTACTCGGTTTAAATGCCTTTATATTCCCATTATTGATTTTATTTTGAATTGTTTTTACATTTTATGATTAAAACAGATTGTAATTGATTGTTTGCCTCGGGAAACATGGAGCGAAAGCCATCCATTGTCAAGAAAAGATCCTTTATAGTCACTCATGCCTAGAAAAGCCTTATTACTCGGTTTAAATGCCTTTATAATCCCATTATTGAATTTATTTTGAATTGTTTTTACATTTTTTGATAAAAACAGATTGTAATTGATTGTTTGCCTCGGGAAATATTAAGCGAAAGCCATCCATTGTCAAGAAAAGATCATTTATAGTCACTCATGCCTAGAAAAGCCTTATTACTCGATTTAAATGCCTTTATAATCCCATTATTGAATTTATTTTGAATTTTTTTTACATTTTTTGATTAAAACATATTGTAATTGATTGTTTGCCTCGGGAAACATGGAGCGAAAGCCATCCATTGTTAAGAAAAGATCATTTATAGTCACTCATTCCTAGAAAAGCCTTATTACTCGGTTTAAATGCCTTTATATTCCCATTATTGATTTTATTTTGAATTGTTTTTACATTTTTTGATTAAAACATATTGTAATTGATTGTTTGCCTCGGGAAATATTGAGCGAAAGCCATCCATTGTCAAGAAAAGATCATTTATAGTTACTCATGCCTAGAAAAGCCTTATTACTCGGTTTAAATGCCTTTATAATCCCGTTATTGATTTTATTTTGAATTGTTTTTACATTTTTTGATTAAAACAGATTGTAATTGATTGCTTGCCTCGGGAAACATGGAGCGAAAGCCATCCATTGTCAAGAAAAGATCATTTATAGTCACTCATGCCTAGAAAAGCCTTATTACTCGGTTTAAATGCCTTTATAATCCCATTATTGAATTTATTTTGAATTTTTTTTACATTTTTTGATTAAAACAGATTGTAATTGATTGTTTGCCTCGGGAAACATGGAGCGAAAGCCATCCATTGTCAAGAAAAGATCATTTATAGTCACTCATGCCTAGAAAAGCCTTATTACTCGGTTTAAATGCCTTTATAATCCCATTATTGAATTTATTTTGAATTGTTTTTACATTTTTTGATGAAAACAGATTGTAATTGATTGTTTGCATCGGGAAATATTAAGCGAAAGCCATCCATTGTCAAGAAAAGATCATTTATAGTCACTCATGCCTAGAAAAGCCTTATTACTCGGTTTAAATGCCTTTATAATCCCATTATTGAATTTATTTTGAATTGTTTTTACATTTTTTGATTAAAACATATTGTAATTGATTGTTTGCCTCGGGAAACATGGAGCGAAAGCCATCCATTGTCAAGAAAAGATCATTTATAGTCACTCATTCCTACAAAAGCCTTATTACTCGGTTTAAATGCCTTTAAATTCCCATTATTGATTTTATTTTGAATTGTTTTTACATTTTATGATTAAAACAGATTGTAATTGATTGTTTGCCTCGGGAAACATGGAGCGAAAGCCATCCATTGTCAAGAAAAGATCCTTTATAGTCACTCATGCCTAGAAAAGCCTTATTACTCGGTTTAAATGCCTTTATAATCCCATTATTGAATTTATTTTGAATTGTTTTTACATTTTTTGATAAAAACAGATTGTAATTGATTGTTTGCCTCGGGAAATATTAAGCGAAAGCCATCCATTGTCAAGAAAAGATCATTTATAGTCACTCATGCCTAGAAAAGCCTTATTACTCGATTCAAATGCCTTTATAATCCCATTATTGAATTTATTTTGAATTTTTTTTACATTTTTTGATTAAAACATATTGTAATTGATTGTTTGCCTCGGGAAACATGGAGCGAAAGCCATCCATTGTCAAGAAAAGATCATTTATAGTCACTCATTCCTAGAAAAGCCTTATTACTCGGTTTAAATGCCTTTATATTCCCATTATTGATTTTATTTTGAATTGTTTTTACATTTTTTGATTAAAACATATTGTAATTGATTGTTTGCCTCGGGAAATATTGAGCGAAAGCCATCCATTGTCAAGAAAAGATCATTTATAGTTACTCATGCCTAGAAAAGCCTTATTACTCGGTTTAAATGCCTTTATAATCCCATTATTGATTTTATTTTGAATTGTTTTTACATTTTTTGATTAAAACAGATTGTAATTGATTGCTTGCCTCGGGAAACATGGAGCGAAAGCCATCCATTGTCAAGAAAAGATCATTTATAGTCACTCATGCCTAGAAAAGCCTTATTACTCGGTTTAAATGCCTTTATAATCCCATTATTGAATTTATTTTGAATTTTTTTTACATTTTTTGATTAAAACATATTGTAATTGATTGTTTGCCTCGGGAAACATGGAGCAAAACCCATCCATTGTCAAGAATAGATCATTTATAGTCAGTTATGCCTAGAAAAGCCTTATTACTCGGTTTAAATGCTTTAATAATCCCATTATTGAATTTATTTTGAATTGTTTTTACATTTTATGACTAAAACAGATTGTAATTGATTGTTTGCCTCGGGAAACATGGAGCGAAAGCCATCCATTGTCAAGAAAACATCATTTATAGTCACTCATGCCTAGAAAAGCCTTATTACTTAGTTTAAATGCCTTTATAATCCCATTATTGAATTTATTTTGAATTGTTTTTACATTTTTGATTAAAACAGATTGTAATTGATTGTTTGCCTCGGGAAACATGAAGCGAAAACCATCCATTGTCAAGAAAAGATCATTTATAGTCACTCATGCCTAGAAAAGCCTTATTACTCGGTTTAAATGCCTTTATAATCCCATTATTGAATTTATTTTGAATTGTTTTTACATTTTTTGATTAAAACAGATTGTAATTGATTGTTTGCCTCGGGAAACATGGAGCGAAAGCCATCTATTGTCAAGAAAAGATCATTTATAGCCACTCATGCCTAGAAAAGCCTTATTACTCGGTTTAAATGCCTTTATAATCCCATTATTGAATTTATTTTGAATTGTTTTTACATTTTTTGATTAAAACAGATTGTAATTGATTGTTTGCCTCGGGAAACATGGAGCGAAAACCATCCATTGTCAAGAAAAGATCATTTATAGCCACTCATGCCTAGAAAAGCCTTATTACTCGGTTTAAATGCCTTTATAATCCCATTATTGAATTTATTTTGAATTGTTTTTACATTTTTTGATTAAAACAGATTGTAATTGATTGTTTGATTAAAACAGATTGTAATTGATTGTTTGCCTCGGGAAACATGGAGCGAAAGCCATCCATTGTCAAGAAAAGATCATTTATAGTCACTCATTCCTAGAAAAGCCTTATTACTCGGTTTAAATGCCTTTATATTCCCATTATTGATTTTATTTTGAATTGTTTTTACATTTTTTGATTAAAACATATTGTAATTGATTGTTTGCCTCGGGAAATATTGAGCGAAAGCCATCCATTGTCAAGAAAAGATCATTTATAGTTACTCATGCCTAGAAAAGCCTTATTACTCGGTTTAAATGCCTTTATAATCCCGTTATTGATTTTATTTTGAATTGTTTTTACATTTTTTGATTAAAACAGATTGTAATTGATTGCTTGCCTCGGGAAACATGGAGCGAAAGCCATCCATTGTCAAGAAAAGATCATTTATAGTCACTCATGCCTAGAAAAGCCTTATTACTCGGTTTAAATGCCTTTATAATCCCATTATTGAATTTATTTTGAATTTTTTTTACATTTTTTGATTAAAACAGATTGAAATTGATTGTTTGCCTCGGGAAACATGGAGCGAAAGCCATCCATTGTCAAGAAAAGATCATTTATAGTCACTCATGCCTAGAAAAGCCTTATTACTCGGTTTAAATGCCATTATAATCCCATTATTGAATTTATTTTGAATTGTTTTTACATTTTTTGATAAAAACAGATTGTAATTGATTGTTTGCATCGGGAAATATTAAGCGAAAGCCATCCATTGTCAAGAAAAGATCATTTATAGTCACTCATGCCTAGAAAAGCCTTATTACTCGGTTTAAATGCCTTTATAATCCCATTATTGAATTTATTTTGAATTGTTTTTACATTTTTTGATTAAAACATATTGTAATTGATTGTTTGCCTCGGGAAACATGGAGCGAAAGCCATCCATTGTCAAGAAAAGATCATTTATAGTCACTCATTCCTACAAAAGCCTTATTACTCGGTTTAAATGCCTTTATATTCCCATTATTGATTTTATTTTGAATTGTTTTTACATTTTATGATTAAAACAGATTGTAATTGATTGTTTGCCTCGGGAAACATGGAGCGAAAGCCATCCATTGTCAAGAAAAGATCCTTTATAGTCACTCATGCCTAGAAAAGCCTTATTACTCGGTTTAAATGCCTTTATAATCCCATTATTGAATTTATTTTGAATTGTTTTTACATTTTTTGATTAAAACAGATTGTAATTGATTGTTTGCCTCGGGAAACATGGAGCGAAAGCCATCTATTGTCAAGAAAAGATCATTTATAGCCACTCATGCCTAGAAAAGCCTTATTACTCGGTTTAAATGCCTTTATAATCCCATTATTGAATTTATTTTGAATTCTTTTTACATTTTTTGATTAAAACAGATTGTAATTGATTGTTTGCCTCGGGAAACATGGAGCGAAAACCATCCATTGTCAAGAAAAGATCATTTATAGTCACTCATGCCTAGAAAAGCCTTATTACTCGGTTTAAATGCCTTTATAATCCCATTATTGAATTTATTTTGAATTGTTTTTACATTTTTTGAATAAAACAGATTGTGATTGATTGTTTGCCTCGGGAAACATGGAGCGAAAGCCATCCATTGTCAAGAAAAGATCATTTATAGCCACTCATGCCTAGAAAAGCCTTATTACTCGGTTTAAATGCCTTTATAATCCCATTATTGAATTTATTTTGAATTGTTTTTACATTTTTTGATTAAAACAGATTGTAATTGATTGTTTGCCTCGGGAAACATGGAGCGAAAGCCATCCATTGTCAAGAAAAGATCATTTATAGCCACTCATGCCTAGAAAAGCCTTATTACTCGGTTTAAATGCCTTTATAATCCCATTATTGAATTTATTTTGAATTGTTTTTACATTTTTTGATTAAAACAGATTGTAATTGATTGTTTGATTAAAACAGATTGTAATTGATTGTTTGCCTCGGGAAACATGGAGCGAAAGCCATCCATTGTCAAGAAAAGATCATTTATAGTCACTCATTCCTAGAAAAGCCTTATTACTCGGTTTAAATGCCTTTATATTCCCATTATTGATTTTATTTTGAATTGTTTTTACATTTTTTGATTAAAACATATTGTAATTGATTGTTTGCCTCGGGAAATATTGAGCGAAAGCCATCCATTGTCAAGAAAAGATCATTTATAGTTACTCATGCCTAGAAAAGCCTTATTACTCGGTTTAAATGCCTTTATAATCCCGTTATTGATTTTATTTTGAATTGTTTTTACATTTTTTGATTAAAACAGATTGTAATTGATTGCTTGCCTCGGGAAACATGGAGCGAAAGCCATCCATTGTCAAGAAAAGATCATTTATAGTCACTCATGCCTAGAAAAGCCTTATTACTCGGTTTAAATGCCTTTATAATCCCATTATTGAATTTATTTTGAATTTTTTTTACATTTTTTGATTAAAACAGATTGTAATTGATTGTTTGCCTCGGGAAACATGGAGCGAAAGCCATCCATTGTCAAGAAAAGATCATTTATAGTCACTCATGCCTAGAAAAGCCTTATTACTCGGTTTAAATGCCATTATAATCCCATTATTGAATTTATTTTGAATTGTTTTTACATTTTTTGATAAAAACAGATTGTAATTGATTGTTTGCATCGGGAAATATTAAGCGAAAGCCATCCATTGTCAAGAAAAGATCATTTATAGTCACTCATGCCTAGAAAAGCCTTATTACTCGGTTTAAATGCCTTTATAATCCCATTATTGAATTTATTTTGAATTGTTTTTACATTTTTTGATTAAAACATATTGTAATTGATTGTTTGCCTCGGGAAACATGGAGCGAAAGCCATCCATTGTCAAGAAAAGATCATTTATAGTCACTCATTCCTACAAAAGCCTTATTACTCGGTTTAAATGCCTTTATATTCCCATTATTGATTTTATTTTGAATTGTTTTTACATTTTATGATTAAAACAGATTGTAATTGATTGTTTGCCTCGGGAAACATGGAGCGAAAGCCATCCATTGTCAAGAAAAGATCCTTTATAGTCACTCATGCCTAGAAAAGCCTTATTACTCGGTTTAAATGCCTTTATAATCCCATTATTGAATTTATTTTGAATTGTTTTTACATTTTTTGATAAAAACAGATTGTAATTGATTGTTTGCCTCGGGAAATATTAAGCGAAAGCCATCCATTGTCAAGAAAAGATCATTTATAGTCACTCATGCCTAGAAAAGCCTTATTACTCGATTCAAATGCCTTTATAATCCCATTATTGAATTTATTTTGAATTTTTTTTACATTTTTTGATTAAAACATATTGTAATTGATTGTTTGCCTCGGGAAACATGGAGCGAAAGCCATCCATTGTCAAGAAAAGATCATTTATAGTCACTCATTCCTAGAAAAGCCTTATTACTCGGTTTAAATGCCTTTATATTCCCATTATTGATTTTATTTTGAATTGTTTTTACATTTTTTGATTAAAACATATTGTAATTGATTGTTTGCCTCGGGAAATATTGAGCGAAAGCCATCCATTGTCAAGAAAAGATCATTTATAGTTACTCATGCCTAGAAAAGCCTTATTACTCGGTTTAAATGCCTTTATAATCCCATTATTGATTTTATTTTGAATTGTTTTTACATTTTTTGATTAAAACAGATTGTAATTGATTGCTTGCCTCGGGAAACATGGAGCGAAAGCCATCCATTGTCAAGAAAAGATCATTTATAGTCACTCATGCCTAGAAAAGCCTTATTACTCGGTTTAAATGCCTTTATAATCCCATTATTGAATTTATTTTGAATTTTTTTTACATTTTTTGATTAAAACAGATTGTAATTGATTGTTTGCCTCGGGAAACATGGAGCAAAACCCATCCATTGTCAAGAATAGATCATTTATAGTCAGTTATGCCTAGAAAAGCCTTATTACTCGGTTTAAATGCTTTAATAATCCCATTATTGAATTTATTTTGAATTGTTTTTACATTTTATGACTAAAACAGATTGTAATTGATTGTTTGCCTCGGGAAACATGGAGCGAAAGCCATCCATTGTCAAGAAAACATCATTTATAGTCACTCATGCCTAGAAAAGCCTTATTACTTAGTTTAAATGCCTTTATAATCCCATTATTGAATTTATTTTGAATTGTTTTTACATTTTTGATTAAAACAGATTGTAATTGATTGTTTGCCTCGGGAAACATGAAGCGAAAACCATCCATTGTCAAGAAAAGATCATTTATAGTCACTCATGCCTAGAAAAGCCTTATTACTCGGTTTAAATGCCTTTATAATCCCATTATTGAATTTATTTTGAATTGTTTTTACATTTTTTGATTAAAACAGATTGTAATTGATTGTTTGCCTCGGGAAACATGGAGCGAAAGCCATCTATTGTCAAGAAAAGATCATTTATAGCCACTCATGCCTAGAAAAGCCTTATTACTCGGTTTAAATGCCTTTATAATCCCATTATTGAATTTATTTTGAATTCTTTTTACATTTTTTGATTAAAACAGATTGTAATTGATTGTTTGCCTCGGGAAACATGGAGCGAAAACCATCCATTGTCAAGAAAAGATCATTTATAGTCACTCATGCCTAGAAAAGCCTTATTACTCGGTTTAAATGCCTTTATAATCCCATTATTGAATTTATTTTGAATTGTTTTTACATTTTTTCAATAAAACAGATTGTAATTGATTGTTTGCCTCGGGAAACATGGAGCGAAAGCCATCCATTGTCAAGAAAAGATCATTTATAGCCACTCATGCCTAGAAAAGCCTTATTACTCGGTTTAAATGCCTTTATAATCCCATTATTAAATTTATTTTGAATTGTTTTTACATTTTTTGATTAAAACAGATTGTAATTGATTGTTTGCCTCGGGAAACATGGAGCGAAAGCCATCCATTGTTAAGAAAAGATCATTTATAGTCACTCATTCCTAGAAAAGCCTTATTACTCGGTTTAAATGCCTTTATATTCCCATTATTGATTTTATTTTGAATTGTTTTTACATTTTTTGATTAAAACATATTGTAATTGATTGTTTGCCTCGGGAAATATTGAGCGAAAGCCATCCATTGTCAAGAAAAGATCATTTATAGTTACTCATGCCTAGAAAAGCCTTATTACTCGGTTTAAATGCCTTTATAATCCCATTATTGAATTTATTTTGAATTTTTTTTACATTTTTTGATTAAAACAGATTGTAATTGATTGTTTGCCTCGGGAAACATGGAGCGAAAGCCATCCATTGTCAAGAAAAGATCATTTATAGTCACTCATGCCTAGAAAAGCCTTATTACTCGGTTTAAATGCCATTATAATCCCATTATTGAATTTATTTTGAATTGTTTTTACATTTTTTGATAAAAACAGATTGTAATTGATTGTTTGCATCGGGAAATATTAAGCGAAAGCCATCCATTGTCAAGAAAAGATCATTTATAGTCACTCATGCCTAGAAAAGCCTTATTACTCGGTTTAAATGCCTTTATAATCCCATTATTGAATTTATTTTGAATTGTTTTTACATTTTTTGATTAAAACATATTGTAATTGATTGTTTGCCTCGGGAAACATGGAGCGAAAGCCATCCATTGTCAAGAAAAGATCATTTATAGTCACTCATTCCTACAAAAGCCTTATTACTCGGTTTAAATGCCTTTATATTCCCATTATTGATTTTATTTTGAATTGTTTTTACATTTTATGATTAAAACAGATTGTAATTGATTGTTTGCCTCGGGAAACATGGAGCGAAAGCCATCCATTGTCAAGAAAAGATCCTTTATAGTCACTCATGCCTAGAAAAGCCTTATTACTCGGTTTAAATGCCTTTATAATCCCATTATTGAATTTATTTTGAATTGTTTTTACATTTTTTGATAAAAACAGATTGTAATTGATTGTTTGCCTCGGGAAATATTAAGCGAAAGCCATCCGTTGTCAAGAAAAGATCATTTATAGTCACTCATGCCTAGAAAAGCCTTATTACTCGATTCAAATGCCTTTATAATCCCATTATTGAATTTATTTTGAATTTTTTTTACATTTTTTGATTAAAACATATTGTAATTGATTGTTTGCCTCGGGAAACATGGAGCGAAAGCCATCCATTGTCAAGAAAAGATCATTTATAGTCACTCATTCCTAGAAAAGCCTTATTACTCGGTTTAAATGCCTTTATATTCCCATTATTGATTTTATTTTGAATTGTTTTTACATTTTTTGATTAAAACATATTGTAATTGATTGTTTGCCTCGGGAAATATTGAGCGAAAGCCATCCATTGTCAAGAAAAGATCATTTATAGTTACTCATGCCTAGAAAAGCCTTATTACTCGGTTTAAATGCCTTTATAATCCCATTATTGATTTTATTTTGAATTGTTTTTACATTTTTTGATTAAAACAGATTGTAATTGATTGCTTGCCTCGGGAAACATGGAGCGAAAGCCATCCATTGTCAAGAAAAGATCATTTATAGTCACTCATGCCTAGAAAAGCCTTATTACTCGGTTTAAATGCCTTTATAATCCCATTATTGAATTTATTTTGAATTGTTTTTACATTTTTTGATAAAAACAGATTGTAATTGATTGTTTGCATCGGGAAATATTAAGCGAAAGCCATCCATTGTCAAGAAAAGATCATTTATAGTCACTCATGCCTAGAAAAGCCTTATTACTCGGTTTAAATGCCTTTATAATCCCATTATTGAATTTATTTTGAATTGTTTTTACATTTTTTGATTAAAACAGATTGTAATTGATTGTTTGCATCGGGAAACATGGAGCAAAACCCATCCATTTTCAAGAATAGATCATTTATAGTCACTTATGCCTACAAAAGCCTTATTACTCGGTTTAAATTCCTTTATAATCCCATTATTGAATTTATTTTGAATTGTTTTTACATTTTTTGATAAAAACAGATTGTAATTGATTGTTTGCATCGGGAAATATTAAGCGAAAGCCATCCATTGTCAAGAAAAGATCATTTATAGTCACTCATGCCTAGAAAAGCCTTATTACTCGGTTTAAATGCCTTTATAATCCCATTATTGAATTTATTTTGAATTTATTTTACAATTTTTGATTAAAACAGATTGTAATTGATTGTTTGCATCGGGAAACATGGAGCAAAACCCATCCATTTTCAAGAATAGATCATTTATAGTCACTTATGCCTACAAAAGCCTTATTACTCGGTTTAAATTCCTTTATAATCCCATTATTGAATTTATTTTGAATTGTTTTTACATTTTTTGATTAAAACAGATTGTAATTGATTGTTTGCCTCGGGAAACATGGAGCGAAAGCTTTCCATTGTCAAGAAAAGATCATTTATAGCCACTCATGCCTAGAAAAGCCTTATTACTCGGTTTAAATGCCTTTATAATCCCATTATTGAATTTATTTTGAATTGTTTTTACATTTTTTGATTAAAACAGATTGTAATTGATTGTTTGCCTCGGGAAACATGGAGCGAAAGCCATCCATTGTTAAGAAAAGATCATTTATAGTCACTCATTCCTAGAAAAGCCTTATTACTCGGTTTAAATGCCTTTATATTCCCATTATTGATTTTATTTTGAATTGTTTTTACATTTTTTGATTAAAACATATTGTAATTGATTGTTTGCCTCGGGAAATATTGAGCGAAAGCCATCCATTGTCAAGAAAAGATCATTTATAGTTACTCATGCCTAGAAAAGCCTTATTACTCGGTTTAAATGCCTTTATAATCCCGTTATTGATTTTATTTTGAATTGTTTTTACATTTTTTGATTAAAACAGATTGTAATTGATTGCTTGCCTCGGGAAACATGGAGCGAAAGCCATCCATTGTCAAGAAAAGATCATTTATAGTCACTCATGCCTAGAAAAGCCTTATTACTCGGTTTAAATGCCTTTATAATCCCATTATTGAATTTATTTTGAATTTTTTTTACATTTTTTGATTAAAACAGATTGTAATTGATTGTTTGCCTCGGGAAACATGGAGCGAAAGCCATCCATTGTCAAGAAAAGATCATTTATAGTCACTCATGCCTAGAAAAGCCTTATTACTCGGTTTAAATGCCATTATAATCCCATTATTGAATTTATTTTGAATTGTTTTTACATTTTTTGATAAAAACATATTGTAATTGATTGTTTGCATCGGGAAATATTAAGCGAAAGCCATCCATTGTCAAGAAAAGATCATTTATAGTCACTCATGCCTAGAAAAGCCTTATTACTCGGTTTAAATGCCTTTATAATCCCATTATTGAATTTATTTTGAATTGTTTTTACATTTTTTGATTAAAACATATTGTAATTGATTGTTTGCCTCGGGAAACATGGAGCGAAAGCCATCCATTGTCAAGAAAAGATCATTTATAGTCAATCATTCCTACAAAAGCCTTATTACTCGGTTTAAATGCCTTTATATTCCCATTATTGATTTTATTTTGAATTGTTTTTACATTTTATGATTAAAACAGATTGTAATTGATTGTTTGCCTCGGGAAACATGGAGCGAAAGCCATCCATTGTCAAGAAAAGATCCTTTATAGTCACTCATGCCTAGAAAAGCCTTATTACTCGGTTTAAATGCCTTTATAATCCCATTATTGAATTTATTTTGAATTGTTTTTACATTTTTTGATAAAAACAGATTGTAATTGATTGTTTGCCTCGGGAAATATTAAGCGAAAGCCATCCGTTGTCAAGAAAAGATCATTTATAGTCACTCATGCCTAGAAAAGCCTTATTACTCGATTCAAATGCCTTTATAATCCCATTATTGAATTTATTTTGAATTTTTTTTACATTTTTTGATTAAAACATATTGTAATTGATTGTTTGCCTCGGGAAACATGGAGCGAAAGCCATCCATTGTCAAGAAAAGATCATTTATAGTCACTCATTCCTAGAAAAGCCTTATTACTCGGTTTAAATGCCTTTATATTCCCATTATTGATTTTATTTTGAATTGTTTTTACATTTTTTGATTAAAACATATTGTAATTGATTGTTTGAGTCGGGAAATATTGAGCGAAAGCCATCCATTGTCAAGAAAAGATCATTTATAGTTACTCATGCCTAGAAAAGCCTTATTACTCGGTTTAAATGCCTTTATAATCCCATTATTGATTTTATTTTGAATTGTTTTTACATTTTTTGATTAAAACAGATTGTAATTGATTGCTTGCCTCGGGAAACATGGAGCGAAAGCCATCCATTGTCAAGAAAAGATCATTTATAGTCACTCATGCCTAGAAAAGCCTTATTACTCGGTTTAAATGCCTTTATAATCCCATTATTGAATTTATTTTGAATTGTTTTTACATTTTTTGATAAAAACAGATTGTAATTGATTGTTTGCATCGGGAAATATTAAGCGAAAGCCATCCATTGTCAAGAAAAGATCATTTATAGTCACTCATGCCTAGAAAAGCCTTATTACTCGGTTTAAATGCCTTTATAATCCCATTATTGAATTTATTTTGAATTGTTTTTACATTTTTTGATTAAAACAGATTGTAATTGATTGTTTGCATCGGGAAACATGGAGCAAAACCCATCCATTTTCAAGAATAGATCATTTATAGTCACTTATGCCTACAAAAGCCTTATTACTCGGTTTAAATTCCTTTATAATCCCATTATTGAATTTATTTTGAATTGTTTTTACATTTTTTGATAAAAACAGATTGTAATTGATTGTTTGCATCGGGAAATATTAAGCGAAAGCCATCCATTGTCAAGAAAAGATCATTTATAGTCACTCATGCCTAGAAAAGCCTTATTACTCGGTTTAAATGCCTTTATAATCCCATTATTGAATTTATTTTGAATTTATTTTACAATTTTTGATTAAAACAGATTGTAATTGATTGTTTGCATCGGGAAACATGGAGCAAAACCCATCCATTTTCAAGAATAGATCATTTATAGTCACTTATGCCTACAAAAGCCTTATTACTCGGTTTAAATTCCTTTATAATCCCATTATTGAATTTATTTTGAATTGTTTTTACATTTTTTGATTAAAACAGATTGTAATTGATTGTTTGCCTCGGGAAACATGGAGCGAAAGCTTTCCATTGTCAAGAAAAGATCATTTATAGCCACTCATGCCTAGAAAAGCCTTATTACTCGGTTTAAATGCCTTTATAATCCCATTATTGAATTTATTTTGAATTGTTTTTACATTTTTTGATTAAAACAGATTGTAATTGATTGTTTGCCTCGGGAAACATGGAGCGAAAGCCATCCATTGTTAAGAAAAGATCATTTATAGTCACTCATTCCTAGAAAAGCCTTATTACTCGGTTTAAATGCCTTTATATTCCCATTATTGATTTTATTTTGAATTGTTTTTACATTTTTTGATTAAAACATATTGTAATTGATTGTTTGCCTCGGGAAATATTGAGCGAAAGCCATCCATTGTCAAGAAAAGATCATTTATAGTTACTCATGCCTAGAAAAGCCTTATTACTCGGTTTAAATGCCTTTATAATCCCGTTATTGATTTTATTTTGAATTGTTTTTACATTTTTTGATTAAAACAGATTGTAATTGATTGCTTGCCTCGGGAAACATGGAGCGAAAGCCATCCATTGTCAAGAAAAGATCATTTATAGTCACTCATGCCTAGAAAAGCCTTATTACTCGGTTTAAATGCCTTTATAATCCCATTATTGAATTTATTTTGAATTTTTTTTACATTTTTTGATTAAAACAGATTGTAATTGATTGTTTGCCTCGGGAAACATGGAGCGAAAGCCATCCATTGTCAAGAAAAGATCATTTATAGTCACTCATGCCTAGAAAAGCCTTATTACTCGGTTTAAATGCCATTATAATCCCATTATTGAATTTATTTTGAATTGTTTTTACATTTTTTGATAAAAACATATTGTAATTGATTGTTTGCATCGGGAAATATTAAGCGAAAGCCATCCATTGTCAAGAAAAGATCATTTATAGTCACTCATGCCTAGAAAAGCCTTATTACTCGGTTTAAATGCCTTTATAATCCCATTATTGAATTTATTTTGAATTGTTTTTACATTTTTTGATTAAAACATATTGTAATTGATTGTTTGCCTCGGGAAACATGGAGCGAAAGCCATCCATTGTCAAGAAAAGATCATTTATAGTCACTCATTCCTACAAAAGCCTTATTACTCGGTTTAAATGCCTTTATATTCCCATTATTGATTTTATTTTGAATTGTTTTTACATTTTATGATTAAAACAGATTGTAATTGATTGTTTGCCTCGGGAAACATGGAGCGAAAGCCATCCATTGTCAAGAAAAGATCCTTTATAGTCACTCATGCCTAGAAAAGCCTTATTACTCGGTTTAAATGCCTTTATAATCCCATTATTGAATTTATTTTGAATTGTTTTTACATTTTTTGATAAAAACAGATTGTAATTGATTGTTTGCCTCGGGAAATATTAAGCGAAAGCCATCCGTTGTCAAGAAAAGATCATTTATAGTCACTCATGCCTAGAAAAGCCTTATTACTCGATTCAAATGCCTTTATAATCCCATTATTGAATTTATTTTGAATTTTTTTTACATTTTTTGATTAAAACATATTGTAATTGATTGTTTGCCTCGGGAAACATGGAGCGAAAGCCATCCATTGTCAAGAAAAGATCATTTATAGTCACTCATTCCTAGAAAAGCCTTATTACTCGGTTTAAATGCCTTTATATTCCCATTATTGATTTTATTTTGAATTGTTTTTACATTTTTTGATTAAAACATATTGTAATTGATTGTTTGAGTCGGGAAATATTGAGCGAAAGCCATCCATTGTCAAGAAAAGATCATTTATAGTTACTCATGCCTAGAAAAGCCTTATTACTCGGTTTAAATGCCTTTATAATCCCATTATTGATTTTATTTTGAATTGTTTTTACATTTTTTGATTAAAACAGATTGTAATTGATTGCTTGCCTCGGGAAACATGGAGCGAAAGCCATCCATTGTCAAGAAAAGATCATTTATAGTCACTCATGCCTAGAAAAGCCTTATTACTCGGTTTAAATGCCTTTATAATCCCATTATTGAATTTATTTTGAATTGTTTTTACATTTTTTGATAAAAACAGATTGTAATTGATTGTTTGCATCGGGAAATATTAAGCGAAAGCCATCCATTGTCAAGAAAAGATCATTTATAGTCACTCATGCCTAGAAAAGCCTTATTACTCGGTTTAAATGCCTTTATAATCCCATTATTGAATTTATTTTGAATTGTTTTTACATTTTTTGATTAAAACAGATTGTAATTGATTGTTTGCATCGGGAAACATGGAGCAAAACCCATCCATTTTCAAGAATAGATCATTTATAGTCACTTATGCCTACAAAAGCCTTATTACTCGGTTTAAATTCCTTTATAATCCCATTATTGAATTTATTTTGAATTGTTTTTACATTTTTTGATAAAAACAGATTGTAATTGATTGTTTGCATCGGGAAATATTAAGCGAAAGCCATCCATTGTCAAGAAAAGATCATTTATAGTCACTCATGCCTAGAAAAGCCTTATTACTCGGTTTAAATGCCTTTATAATCCCATTATTGAATTTATTTTGAATTTATTTTACAATTTTTGATTAAAACAGATTGTAATTGATTGTTTGCATCGGGAAACATGGAGCAAAACCCATCCATTTTCAAGAATAGATCATTTATAGTCACTTATGCCTACAAAAGCCTTATTACTCGGTTTAAATTCCTTTATAATCCCATTATTGAATTTATTTTGAATTGTTTTTACATTTTTTGATTAAAACAGATTGTAATTGATTGTTTGCCTCGGGAAACATGGAGCGAAAGCTTTCCATTGTCAAGAAAAGATCATTTGTAGTCACTCATGATGAGAAAAGCCTTATTACTCGGTTTAAATGCTTTTATAATCCCATTATTCAATTTATTTTGAATTGTTTTTACATTTTTTGATTAAAACAGATTGTAATTGATTGTTTGCCTCGGGAAACATGGAGCGAAAGCCATCCATTGTCAAGAAAAGATCATTTATAGTCACTCATGCCTAGAAAAGCCTTATTACTCAGTTTAAATGCCTTTATAATCCCATTATTGAATTTATTTTGAATTGTTTTTACATTTTTTGATTAAAACAGATTGTAATTGATTGTTTGCCTCGGGAAACATGGAGCGAAAGCCATCCATTGTCAAGAAAAGATCATTTATAGCCACTCATGCCTAGAAAAGCCTTATTACTCGGTTTAAATGCCTTTATAATCCCATTATTGAATGTATTTTGAATTGTTTTTACATTTTTTGATTAAAACAGATTGTAATTGATTGTTTACCTCGTGAAACATGGAGCGAAAACCATACATTGTAAAGAAAAGATCATTTATAGTCACTCATGCCTAGAAAAGCCTTATTACTCGGTTTAAATGCTTTTATAATCCCATTATTGAATTTATTTTGAATTTTTTTTACATTTTTTGATTAAAACAGATTGTAATTGATTGTTTGCCTCGGGAAACATGGAGCAAAACCCATCCATTGTCAAGAATAGATCATTTATAGTCAGTTATGCCTAGAAAAGCCTTATTACTCGGTTTAAATGCTTTAATAATCCCATTATTGAATTTATTTTGAATTGTTTTTACATTTTATGACTAAAACAGATTGTAATTGATTGTTTGCCTCGGGAAACATGGAGCGAAAGCCATCCATTGTCAAGAAAAGATCATTTATAGTCACTCATGCCTAGAAAAGCCTTATTACTCGGTTTAAATGCCTTTATAATCCCATTATTGATTTTATTTTGAATTGTTTTTACATTTTTTGATTAAAACATATTGTAATTGATTGTTTGCCTCGGAAAATATTGAGCGAAAGCCATCCATTGTCAAGAAAAGATCATTTATAGTCACTCATGCCTAGAAAAGCCTTATTACTCGGTTTAAATGCCTTTATAATCCCATTATTGATTTTATTTTGAATTGTTTTTACATTTTTTGATTAAAACAGATTGTAATTGATTGTTTGCCTCGGGAAACATGGAGCGAAAGCCATCCATTGTCAAGAAAAGATCATTTATAGTCACTCATGCCTAGAAAAGCCTTATTACTCGGTTTAAATGCCTTTATAATCCCATTATTGAATTTATTTTGAATTTATTTTACATTTTTTGATTAAAACAGATTGTAATTGATTGTTTGCATCGGGAAACATGGAGCAAAACCCATCCATTGTCAAGAATAGATCATTTATAGTCACTTATGCCTACAAAAGCCTTATTACTCGGTTTAAATTCCTTTATAATCCCATTATTGAATTTATTTTGAATTGTTTTTACATTTTTTGATTAAAACAGATTGTAATTGATTGTTTGCCTCAGGAAACATGGAGCGAAAGCCCTCCATTGTCAAGAAAAGATCATTTGTAGTCACTCATGATGAGAAAAGCCTTATTACTCGGTTTAAATGCTTTTATAATCCCATTATTGAATTTATTTTGAATTGTTTTTACATTTTTTGATTAAAACAGATTGTAATTGATTGTTTGCCTCGGGAAACATGGAGCGAAAGCCATCCATTGTCAAGAAAAGATCATTTATAGTCACTCATGCCTAGAAAAACCTTATTACTCGGTTTAAATGCCTTTATAATCCCATTATTGAATTTATTTTGAATTGTTTTTACATTTTTTGATTAAAACAGATCGTAATTGATTGTTTGCCTCGGGAAACATGGAGCGAAAGCCATCCATTGTCAACAAAAGATCATTTATAGTCACTCATTCCTAGAAAAGCCTTATTACTCGGTTTAAATGCCTTTATATTCCCATTATTGATTTTATTTTGAATTTTTTTTACATTTTTTGATTAAAACATATTGTAATTGATTGTTTGCCTCGGGAAACATGGAGCGAAAGCCATCCATTGTCAAGAAAAGATCATTTATAGTCACTCATTCCTAGAAAAGCCTTATTACTCGGTTTAAATGCCTTTATATTCCCATTATTGATTTTATTTTGAATTTTTTTTACATTTTTTGATTAAAACATATTGTAATTGATTGTTTGCCTCGGGAAATATTGAGCGAAAGCCATCCATTGTCAAGAAAAGATCATTTATAGTCACTCATGCCTAGAAAAGCCTTATTACTCGGTTTAAATGCCTTTATAATCCCATTATTGATTTTATTTTGAATTGTTTTTACATTTTTTGATTAAAACAGATTGTAATTGATTGTTTGCCTCGGGAAACATGGAGCGAAAGCCATCCATTGTCAAGAAAAGATCATTTATAGTCACTCATGCCTAGAAAAGCCTTATTACTCGGTTTAAATGCCTTTATAATCCCATTATTGAATTTATTTTGAATTTTTTTTACATTTTTTGATTAAAACAGATTGTAATTGATTGTTTGCCTCGGGAAACATGGAGCAAAACCCATCCATTGTCAAGAATAGATCATTTATAGTCAGTTATGCCTAGAAAAGCCTTATTACTCGGTTTAAATGCTTTAATAATCCCATTATTGAATTTATTTTGAATTGTTTTTACATTTTATGACTAAAACAGATTGTAATTGATTGTTTGCCTCGGGAAACATGGAGCGAAGCCATCCATTGTCAAGAAAAGATCATTTATAGTCACTCATGCCTAGAAAAGCCTTATTACTTAGTTTAAATGCCTTTATAATCCCATTATTGAATTTATTTTGAATTGTTTTTACATTTTTGATTAAAACAGATTGTAATTGATTGTTTGCCACGGGAAACATGGAGCGAAAGCCATCCATTGTCAAGAAAAGATCATTTATAGCCACTCATGCCTAGAAAAGCCTTATTACTCGGTTTAAATGCCTTTATAATCCCATTATTGAATTTATTTTGAATTGTTTTTACATTTTTTGATTAAAACAGATTGTAATTGATTGTTTGCCTCGGGAAACATGGAGCGAAAGCCATCCATTGTCAAGAAAAGATCATTTATAGCCACTCATGCCTTGAAAAGCCTTATTACTCGGTTTAAATGCCTTTATAATCCCATTATTGAATTTATTTTGAATTGTTTTTACATTTTTTGATTAAAACAGATTGTAATTGATTGTTTGCCTCGGGAAACATGGAGCGAAAGCCATCCATTGTCAAGAAAAGATCATTTATAGTCACTCATGCCTAGAAAAGCCTTATTACTCGGTTTAAATGCCTTTATAATCCCATTATTGAATTTATTTTGAATTTATTTTACATTTTTTGATTAAAACAGATTGTAATTGATTGTTTGCATCGGGAAACATGGAGCAAAACCCATCCATTGTCAAGAATAGATCATTTATAGTCACTTATGCCTACAAAAGCCTTATTACTCGGTTTAAATTCCTTTATAATCCCATTATTGAATTTATTTTGAATTGTTTTTACATTTTTTGATTAAAACAGATTGTAATTGATTGTTTGCCTCGGGAAACATGGAGCGAAAACCCTCCATTGTCAAGAAAAGATCATTTGTAGTCACTCATGATGAGAAAAGCCTTATTACTCGGTTTAAATGCTTTTATAATCCCATTATTGAATTTATTTTGAATTGTTTTTACATTTTTTGATTAAAACAGATTGTAATTGATTGTTTGCCTCGGGAAACATGGAGCGAAAGCCATCCATTGTCAAGAAAAGATCATTTATAGTCACTCATGCCTAGAAAAGCCTTATTACTCGGTTTAAATGCCTTTATAATCCCATTATTGAATTTATTTTGAATTGTTTTTACATTTTTTGATTAAAACAGATTGTAATTGATTGTTTGCCTCGGGAAACATGGAGCGAAAGCCATCCATTGTCAAGAAAAGATCATTTATAGTCACTCATTCCTAGAAAAGCCTTATTACTCGGTTTAAATGCCTTTATATTCCCATTATTGATTTTATTTTGAATTTTTTTTTACATTTTTTGATTAAAACATATTGTAATTGATTGTTTGCCTCGGGAAACATGGAGCGAAAGCCATCCATTGTCAAGAAAAGATCATTTATAGTCACTCATTCCTAGAAAAGCCTTATTACTCGGTTTAAATGCCTTTATATTCCCATTATTGATTTTATTTTGAATTTTTTTTACATTTTTTGATTAAAACATATTGTAATTGATTGTTTGCCTCGGGAAATATTGAGCGAAAGCCATCCATTGTCAAGAAAAGATCATTTATAGTCACTCATGCCTAGAAAAGCCTTATTACTCGGTTTAAATGCCTTTATAATCCCATTATTGATTTTATTTTGAATTGTTTTTACATTTTTTGATTAAAACAGATTGTAATTGATTGTTTGCCTCGGGAAACATGGAGCGAAAGCCATCCATTGTCAAGAAAAGATCATTTATTGTCACTCATGCCTAGAAAAGCCTTATTACTCGGTTTAAATGCCTTTATAATCCCATTATTGAATTTATTTTGAATTTTTTTTACATTTTTTGATTAAAACAGATTGTAATTGATTGTTTGCCTCGGGAAACATGGAGCAAAACCCATCCATTGTCAAGAATAGATCATTTATAGTCAGTTATGCCTAGAAAAGCCTTATTACTCGGTTTAAATGCTTTAATAATCCCATTATTGAATTTATTTTGAATTGTTTTTACATTTTATGACTAAAACAGATTGTAATTGATTGTTTGCCTCGGGAAACATGGAGCGAAGCCATCCATTGTCAAGAAAAGATCATTTATAGTCACTCATGCCTAGAAAAGCCTTATTACTTAGTTTAAATGCCTTTATAATCCCATTATTGAATTTATTTTGAATTGTTTTTACATTTTTGATTAAAACAGATTGTAATTGATTGTTTGCCACGGGAAACATGGAGCGAAAGCCATCCATTGTCAAGAAAAGATCATTTATAGCCACTCATGCCTAGAAAAGCCTTATTACTCGGTTTAAATGCCTTTATAATCCCATTATTGAATTTATTTTGAATTGTTTTTACATTTTTTGATTAAAACAGATTGTAATTGATTGTTTGCCTCGGGAAACATGGAGCGAAAGCCATCCATTGTCAAGAAAAGATCATTTATAGTCACTCATTCCTAGAAAAGCCTTATTACTCGGTTTAAATGCCTTTATATTCCCATTATTGATTTTATTTTGAATTTTTTTTACATTTTTTGATTAAAACATATTGTAATTGATTGTTTGCCTCGGGAAACATGGAGCGAAAGCCATCCATTGTCAAGAAAAGATCATTTATAGTCACTCATTCCTAGAAAAGCCTTATTACTCGGTTTAAATGCCTTTATATTCCCATTATTGATTTTATTTTGAATTTTTTTTACATTTTTTGATTAAAACATATTGTAATTGATTGTTTGCCTCGGGAAATATTGAGCGAAAGCCATCCATTGTCAAGAAAAGATCATTTATAGTCACTCATGCCTAGAAAAGCCTTATTACTCGGTTTAAATGCCTTTATAATCCCATTATTGATTTTATTTTGAATTGTTTTTACATTTTTTGATTAAAACAGATTGTAATTGATTGTTTGCCTCGGGAAACATGGAGCGAAAGCCATCCATTGTCAAGAAAAGATCATTTATAGTCACTCATGCCTAGAAAAGCCTTATTACTCGGTTTAAATGCCTTTATAATCCCATTATTGAATTTATTTTGAATTTTTTTTACATTTTTTGATTAAAACAGATTGTAATTGATTGTTTGCCTCGGGAAACATGGAGCAAAACCCATCCATTGTCAAGAATAGATCATTTATAGTCAGTTATGCCTAGAAAAGCCTTATTACTCGGTTTAAATGCTTTAATAATCCCATTATTGAATTTATTTTGAATTGTTTTTACATTTTATGACTAAAACAGATTGTAATTGATTGTTTGCCTCGGGAAACATGGAGCGAAGCCATCCATTGTCAAGAAAAGATCATTTATAGTCACTCATGCCTAGAAAAGCCTTATTACTTAGTTTAAATGCCTTTATAATCCCATTATTGAATTTATTTTGAATTGTTTTTACATTTTTGATTAAAACAGATTGTAATTGATTGTTTGCCACGGGAAACATGGAGCGAAAGCCATCCATTGTCAAGAAAAGATCATTTATAGCCACTCATGCCTAGAAAAGCCTTATTACTCGGTTTAAATGCCTTTATAATCCCATTATTGAATTTATTTTGAATTGTTTTTACATTTTTTGATTAAAACAGATTGTAATTGATTGTTTGCCTCGGGAAACATGGAGCGAAAGCCATCCATTGTCAAGAAAAGATCATTTATAGCCACTCATGCCTTGAAAAGCCTTATTACTCGGTTTAAATGCCTTTATAATCCCATTATTGAATTTATTTTGAATTGTTTTTACATTTTTTGATTAAAACAGATTGTAATTGATTGTTTGCCTCGGGAAACATGGAGCGAAAGCCATCCATTGTCAAGAAAAGATCATTTATAGTCACTCATGCCTAGAAAAGCCTTATTACTCGGTTTAAATGCCTTTATAATCCCATTATTGAATTTATTTTGAATTTATTTTACATTTTTTGATTAAAACAGATTGTAATTGATTGTTTGCATCGGGAAACATGGAGCAAAACCCATCCATTGTCAAGAATAGATCATTTATAGTCACTTATGCCTACAAAAGCCTTATTACTCGGTTTAAATTCCTTTATAATCCCATTATTGAATTTATTTTGAATTGTTTTTACATTTTTTGATTAAAACAGATTGTAATTGATTGTTTGCCTCGGGAAACATGGAGCGAAAGCCCTCCATTGTCAAGAAAAGATCATTTGTAGTCACTCATGATGAGAAAAGCCTTATTACTCGGTTTAAATGCTTTTATAATCCCATTATTGAATTTATTTTGAATTGTTTTTACATTTTTTGATTAAAACAGATTGTAATTGATTGTTTGCCTCGGGAAACATGGAGCGAAAGCCATCCATTGTCAAGAAAAGATCATTTATAGTCACTCATGCCTAGAAAAGCCTTATTACTCGGTTTAAATGCCTTTATAATCCCATTATTGAATTTATTTTGAATTGTTTTTACATTTTTTGATTAAAACAGATTGTAATTGATTGTTTGCCTCGGGAAACATGGAGCGAAAGCCATCCATTGTCAAGAAAAGATCATTTATAGCCACTCATGCCTAGAAAAGCCTTATTACTCGGT
Source organism: Theobroma cacao (assembly GCF_053813885.1). Lineage (NCBI taxonomy): Eukaryota > Viridiplantae > Streptophyta > Magnoliopsida > Malvales > Malvaceae > Theobroma > Theobroma cacao. Next base: position 23,948,795 of record NC_142645.1, on the reverse strand, counting down.
TTAAATGCCTTTATAATCCCATTATTGAATTTATTTTGAATTGTTTTTACATTTTTTGATTAAAACAGATTGTAATTGATTGTTTGCCTCGGGAAACATGGAGCGAAAGCCATCCATTGTCAAGAAAAGATCATTTATAGTCACTCATGCCTAGAAAAGCCTTATTACTCGGTTTAAATGCCTTTATAATCCCATTATTGAAGTTATTTTGAATTGTTTTTACATTTTTTGATTAAAACAGATTGTAATTGATTGTTTGCCTCGGGAAACATGGAGCGAAAGCCATCCATTGTCAAGAAAAGATCATTTATAGCCACTCATGCCTAGAAAAGCCTTATTACTCGGTTTAAATGCCTTTATAATCCCATTATTGAATGTATTTTGAATTGTTTTTACATTTTTTGATTAAAACAGATTGTAATTGATTGTTTACCTCGTGAAACATGGAGCGAAAACCATACATTGTAAAGAAAAGATCATTTATAGTCACTCATGCCTAGAAAAGCCTTATTACTCGGTTTAAATGCTTTTATAATCCCATTATTGAATTTATTTTGAATTTTTTTTACATTTTTTGATTAAAACAGATTGTAATTGATTGTTTGCCTCGGGAAACATGGAGCAAAACCCATCCATTGTCAAGAATAGATCATTTACAGTCAGTTATGCCTAGAAAAGCCTTATTACTCGGTTTAAATGCTTTAATAATCCCATTATTGAATTTATTTTGAATTGTTTTTACATTTTATGACTAAAACAGATTGTAATTGATTGTTTGCCTCGGGAAACATGGAGCGAAAGCCATCCATTGTCAAGAAAAGATCATTTATAGTCACTCATGCCTAGAAAAGCCTTATTACTCGGTTTAAATGCCTTTATAATCCCATTATTGATTTTATTTTGAATTGTTTTTACATTTTTTGATTAAAACATATTGTAATTGATTGTTTGCCTCGGGAAATATTGAGCGAAAGCCATCCATTGTCAAGAAAAGATCATTTATAGTTACTCATGCCTAGAAAAGCCTTATTACTCGGTTTAAATGCCTTTATAATCCCATTATTGATTTTATTTTGAATTGTTTTTACATTTTTTGATTAAAACAGATTGTAATTGATTGCTTGCCTCGGGAAACATGGAGCGAAAGCCATCCATTGTCAAGAAAAGATCATTTATAGTCACTCATGCCTAGAAAAGCCTTATTACTCGGTTTAAATGCCTTTATAATCCCATTATTGAATTTATTTTGAATTGTTTTTACATTTTTTGATTAAAACAGATTGTAATTGATTGTTTGCCTCGGGAAACATGGAGCGAAAGCCATCCATTGTCAAGAAAAGATCATTTATAGTCACTCATGCCTAGAAAAGCCTTATTACTCGGTTTAAATGCCTTTATAATCCCATTATTGAATTTATTTTGAATTTATTTTACATTTTTTGATTAAAACAGATTGTAATTGATTGTTTGCATCGGGAAACATGGAGCCAAACCCATCCATTGTCAAGAATAGATCATTTATAGTCAGTTATGCCTAGAAAAGCCTTATTACTCGGTTTAAATGCTTTAATAATCCCATTATTGAATTTATTTTGAATTGTTTTTACATTTTATGACTAAAACAGATTGTAATTGATTGTTTGCCTCGGGAAACATGAAGCGAAAACCATCCATTGTCAAGAATAGATCATTTATAGTCACTCATGCCTAGAAAAGCCTTATTACTCGGTTTAAATGCCTTTATAATCCCATTATTGAATTTATTTTGAATTTATTTTACATTTTTTGATTAAAACAGATTGTAATTGATTGTTTGCAACGGGAAACATGGAGCAAAACCCATCCATTGTCAAGAATAGATCATTTATAGTCAGTTATGCCTAGAAAAGCCTTATTACTCGGTTTAAATGCTTTAATAATCCCATTATTGAATTTATTTTGAATTGTTTTTACATTTTATGACTAAAACAGATTGTAATTGATTGTTTGCCTCGGGAAACATGGAGCGAAAGCCATCCATTGTCAAGAAAAGATCATTTATAGTCACTCATGCCTAGAAAAGCCTTATTACTCGGTTTAAATGCCTTTATAATCCCATTATTGATTTTATTTTGAATTGTTTTTACATTTTTTGATTAAAACATATTGTAATTGATTGTTTGCCTCGGGAAATATTGAGCGAAAGCCATCCATTGTCAAGAAAAGATCATTTATAGTCACTCATGCCTAGAAAAGCCTTATTAGTCGGTTTAAATGCCTTTATAATCCCATTATTGATTTTATTTTGAATTGTTTTTACATTTTTTGATTAAAACAGATTGTAATTGATTGCTTGCCTCGGGAAACATGGAGCGAAAGCCATCCATTGTCAAGAAAAGATCATTTATTGTCACTCATGCCTAGAAAAGCCTTATTACTCGGTTTAAATGCCTTTATAATCCCATTATTGAATTTATTTTGAATTTTTTTTATATTTTTTGATTAAAACAGATTGTAATTGATTGTTTGCCTCGGGAAACATGGAGCAAAACCCATCCATTGTCAAGAATAGATCATTTATAGTCAGTTATGCCTAGAAAAGCCTTATTACTCGGTTTAAATGCTTTAATAATCCCATTATTGAATTTATTTTGAATTGTTTTTACATTTTATGACTAAAACAGATTGTAATTGATTGTTTGCCTCTGGAAACATGGAGCGAAAGCCATCCATTGTCAAGAAAACATCATTTATAGTCACTCATGCCTAGAAAAGCCTTATTACTTAGTTTAAATGCCTTTATAATCCCATTATTGAATTTATTTTGAATTGTTTTTACATTTTTGATTAAAACAGATTGTAATTGATTGTTTGCCTCGGGAAACATGAAGCGAAAACCATCCATTGTCAAGAAAAGATCATTTATAGTCACTCATGCCTAGAAAAGCCTTATTACTCGGTTTAAATGCCTTTATAATCCCATTATTGAATTTATTTTGAATTGTTTTTACATTTTTTGATTAAAACAGATTGTAATTGATTGTTTGCCTCGGGAAACATGGAGCGAAAGCCATCCATTGTCAAGAAAAGATCATTTATAGCCACTCATGCCTAGAAAAGCCTTATTACTCGGTTTAAATGCCTTTATAATCCCATTATTGAATTTATTTTGAATTGTTTTTACATTTTTTGATTAAAACAGATTGTAATTGATTGTTTGCCTCGGGAAACATGGAGCGAAAACCATCCATTGTCAAGAAAAGATCATTTATAGTCACTCATGCCTAGAAAAGCCTTATTACTCGGTTTAAATGCCTTTATAATCCCATTATTGAATTTATTTTGAATTGTTTTTACATTTTTTGATTAAAACAGATTGTAATTGATTGTTTGCCTCGGGAAAGATTGAGCGAAAGCCATCCATTGTCAAGAAAAGATCATTTATAGCCACTCATGCCTAGAAAAGCCTTATTACTCGGTTTAAATGCCTTTATAATCCCATTATTGAATTTATTTTGAATTGTTTTTACATTTTTTGATTAAAACAGATTGTAATTGATTGTTTGCCTCGGGAAACATGGAGCGAAAGCCATCCATTGTCAAGAAAAGATCATTTATAGCCACTCATGCCTAGAAAAGCCTTATTACTCGGTTTAAATGCCTTTATAATCCCATTATTGAATTTATTTTGAATTGTTTTTACATTTTTTGATTAAAACAGATTGTAATTGATTGTTTGCCTCGGGAAACATGGAGCGAAAGCCATCCATTGTCAAGAAAAGATCATTTATAGTCACTCATGCCTAGAAAAGCCTTATTACTCGGTTTAAATGCCTTTATAATCCCATTATTGAATTTATTTTGAATTTATTTTACATTTTTTGATTAAAACAGATTGTAATTGATTGTTTGCATCGGGAAACATGGAGCAAAACCCATCCATTGTCAAGAATAGATCATTTATAGTCACTTATGCCTACAAAAGCCTTATTACTCGGTTTAAATTCCTTTATAATCCCATTATTGAATTTATTTTGAATTGTTTTTACATTTTTTGATTAAAACAGATTGTAATTGATTGTTTGCCTCGGGAAACATGGAGCGAAAGCCCTCCATTGTCAAGAAAAGATCATTTGTAGTCACTCATGATGAGAAAAGCCTTATTACTCGGTTTAAATGCTTTTATAATCCCATTATTGAATTTATTTTGAATTGTTTTTACATTTTTTGATTAAAACAGATTGTAATTGATTGTTTGCCTCGGGAAACATGGAGCGAAAGCCATCCATTGTCAAGAAAAGATCATTTATAGTCACTCATGCCTAGAAAAGCCTTATTACTCGGTTTAAATGCCTTTATAATCCCATTATTGAATTTATTTTGAATTGTTTTTACATTTTTTGATTAAAACAGATTGTAATTGATTGTTTGCCTCGGGAAACATGGAGCGAAAGCCATCCATTGTCAAGAAAAGATCATTTATAGCCACTCATGCCTAGAAAAGCCTTATTACTCGGTTTAAATGCCTTTATAATCCCATTATTGAATGTATTTTGAATTGTTTTTACATTTTTTGATTAAAACAGATTGTAATTGATTGTTTACCTCGTGAAACATGGAGCGAAAACCATACATTGTAAAGAAAAGATCATTTATAGTCACTCATGCCTAGAAAAGCCTTATTACTCGGTTTAAATGCTTTTATAATCCCATTATTGAATTTATTTTGAATTTTTTTTACATTTTTTGATTAAAACAGATTGTAATTGATTGTTTGCCTTGGGAAATATTGAGCGAAAGCCATCCATTGTCAAGAAAAGATCATTTATAGTTACTCATGCCTAGAAAAGCCTTATTACTCGGTTTAAATGCCTTTATAATCCCATTATTGATTTTATTTTGAATTGTTTTTACATTTTTTGATTAAAACAGATTGTAATTGATTGCTTGCCTCGGGAAACATGGAGCGAAAGCCATCCATTGTCAAGAAAAGATCATTTATAGTCACTCATGCCTAGAAAAGCCTTATTACTCGGTTTAAATGCCTTTATAATCCCATTATTGAATTTATTTTGAATTTTTTTTACATTTTTTGATTAAAACAGATTGTAATTGATTGTTTGCCTCGGGAAACATGGAGCAAAACCCATCCATTGTCAAGAATAGATCATTTATAGTCAGTTATGCCTAGAAAAGCCTTATTACTCGGTTTAAATGCTTTCATAATCCCATTATTGAATTTATTTTGAATTATTTTTACATTTTATGACTAAAACAGATTGTAATTGATTGTTTGCCTCGGGAAACATGGAGCGAAAGCCATCCATTGTCAAGAAAAGATCATTTATAGTCACTCATGCCTAGAAAAGCCTTATTACTCGGTTTAAATGCCTTTATAATCCCATTATTGATTTTATTTTGAATTGTTTTTACATTTTTTGATTAAAACATATTGTAATTGATTGTTTGCCTCGGGAAATATTGAGCGAAAGCCATCCATTGTCAAGAAAAGATCATTTATAGTTACTCATGCCTAGAAAAGCCTTATTACTCGGTTTAAATGCCTTTATAATCCCATTATTGATTTTATTTTGAATTGTTTTTACATTTTTTGATTAAAACAGATTGTAATTGATTGCTTGCCTCGGGAAACATTGAGCGAAAGCCATCCATTGTCAAGAAAAGATCAGTTATAGTCACTCATGCCTAGAAAAGCCTTATTACTCGGTTTAAATGCCTTTATAATCCCATTATTGAATTTATTTTGAATTGTTTTTACATTTTTTGATTAAAACAGATTGTAATTGATTGTTTGCCTCGGGAAACATGGAGCGAAAGCCATCCATTGTCAAGAAAAGATCATTTATAGTCACTCATGCCTAGAAAAGCCTTATTACTCGGTTTAAATGCCTTTATAATCCCATTATTGAATTTATTTTGAATTTATTTTACATTTTTTGATTAAAACAGATTGTAATTGATTGTTTGCATCGGGAAACATGGAGCCAAACCCATCCATTGTCAAGAATAGATCATTTATAGTCAGTTATGCCTAGAAAAGCCTTATTACTTGGTTTAAATGCTTTAATAATCCCATTATTGAATTTATTTTGAATTGTTTTTACATTTTATGACTAAAACAGATTGTAATTGATTGTTTGCCTCGGGAAACATGAAGCGAAAACCATCCATTGTCAAGAATAGATCATTTATAGTCACTCATGCCTAGAAAAGCCTTATTACTTGGTTTAAATGCCTTTATAATCCCATTATTGAATTTATTTTGAATTTATTTTACATTTTTTGATTAAAACAGATTGTAATTGATTGTTTGCAACGGGAAACATGGAGCAAAACCCATCCATTGTCAAGAATAGATCATTTATAGTCAGTTATGCCTAGAAAAGCCTTATTACTCGGTTTAAATGCTTTAATAATCCCATTATTGAATTTATTTTGAATTGTTTTTACATTTTATGACTAAAACAGATTGTAATTGATTGTTTGCCTCGGGAAACATGGAGCGAAAGCCATCCATTGTCAAGAAAAGATCATTTATAGTCACTCATGCCTAGAAAAGCCTTATTACTCGGTTTAAATGCCTTTATAATCCCATTATTGATTTTATTTTGAATTGTTTTTACATTTTTTGATTAAAACATATTGTAATTGATTGTTTGCCTCGGGAAATATTGAGCGAAAGCCATCCATTGTCAAGAAAAGATCATTTATAGTCACTCATGCCTAGAAAAGCCTTATTAGTCGGTTTAAATGCCTTTATAATCCCATTATTGATTTTATTTTGAATTGTTTTTACATTTTTTGATTAAAACAGATTGTAATTGATTGCTTGCCTCGGGAAACATGGAGCGAAAGCCATCCATTGTCAAGAAAAGATCATTTATTGTCACTCATGCCTAGAAAAGCCTTATTACTCGGTTTAAATGCCTTTATAATCCCATTATTGAATTTATTTTGAATTTTTTTTGCATTTTTTGATTAAAACAGATTGTAATTGATTGTTTGCCTCGGGAAACATGGAGCAAAACCCATCCATTGTCAAGAATAGATCATTTATAGTCAGTTATGCCTAGAAAAGCCTTATTACTCGGTTTAAATGCTTTAATAATCCCATTATTGAATTTATTTTGAATTGTTTTTACATTTTATGACTAAAACAGATTGTAATTGATTGTTTGCCTCTGGAAACATGGAGCGAAAGCCATCCATTGTCAAGAAAACATCATTTATAGTCACTCATGCCTAGAAAAGCCTTATTACTTAGTTTAAATGCCTTTATAATCCCATTATTGAATTTATTTTGAATTGTTTTTACATTTTTGATTAAAACAGATTGTAATTGATTGTTTGCCTCGGGAAACATGAAGCGAAAACCATCCATTGTCAAGAAAAGATCATTTATAGTCACTCATGCCTAGAAAAGCCTTATTACTCGGTTTAAATGCCTTTATAATCCCATTATTGATTTTATTTTGAATTGTTTTTACATTTTTTGATTAAAACAGATTGTAATTGATTGTTTGCCTCGGGAAACATGGAGCGAAAGCCATCCATTGTCAAGAAAAGATCATTTATAGCCACTCATGCCTAGAAAAGCCTTATTACTCGGTTTAAATGCCTTTATAATCCCATTATTTAATTTATTTTGAATTCTTTTTACATTTTTTGACTAAAACAGATTGTAATTGATTGTTTGCCTCGGGAAACATGGAGCGAAAACCATCCATTGTATAGAAAAGATCATTTATAGTCACTCATGCCTAGAAAAGCCTTATTACTCGGTTTAAATGCCTTTATAATCCCATTATTGAATTTATTTTGAATTGTTTTTACATTTTTTGATTAAAACAGATTGTAATTGATTGTTTGCCTCGGGAAAGATTGAGCGAAAGCCATCCATTGTCAAGAAAAGATCATTTATAGCCACTCATGCCTAGAAAAGCCTTATTACTCGGTTTAAATGCCTTTATAATCCCATTATTGAATTTATTTTGAATTGTTTTTACATTTTTTGATTAAAACAGATTGTAATTGATTGTTTGCCTCGGGAAACATGGAGCGAAAGCCATCCATTGTCAAGAAAAGATCATTTATAGCCACTCATGCCTAGAAAAGCCTTATTACTCGGTTTAAATGCCTTTATAATCCCATTATTGAATTTATTTTGAATTGTTTTTACATTTTTTGATTAAAACAGATTGTAATTGATTGTTTGCCTCGGGAAACATGGAGCGAAAGCCATCCATTGTCAAGAAAAGATCATTTATAGTCACTCATGCCTAGAAAAGCCTTATTACTCGGTTTAAATGCCTTTATAATCCCATTATTCAATTTATTTTGAATTGTTTTTACATTTTTTGATTACAACAGATTGTAATTGATTGTTTGCCTCGGGAAACATGGAGCGAAAGCCATCCATTGTCAAGAAAAGATCATTTATAGTCACTCATTCCTAGAAAAGCCTTATTACTCGGTTTAAATGCCTTTATATTCCCATTATTGATTTTATTTTGAATTTTTTTTACATTTTTTGATTAAAACATATTGTAATTGATTGTTTGCCTCGGGAAACATGGAGCGAAAGCCATCCATTGTCAAGAAAAGATCATTTATAGTCACTCATTCCTAGAAAAGCCTTATTACTCGGTTTAAATGCCTTTATATTCCCATTATTGATTTTATTTTGAATTTTTTTTACATTTTTTGATTAAAACATATTGTAATTGATTGTTTGCCTCGGGAAATATTGAGCGAAAGCCATCCATTGTCAAGAAAAGATCATTTATAGTCACTCATGCCTAGAAAAGCCTTATTACTCGGTTTAAATGCCTTTATAATCCCATTATTGATTTTATTTTGAATTGTTTTTACATTTTTTGATTAAAACAGATTGTAATTGATTGTTTGCCTCGGGAAACGTGGATCGAAAGCCATCCATTGTCAAGAAAAGATCATTTATAGTCACTCATGCCTAGAAAAGCCTTATTACTCGGTTTAAATGCCTTTATAATCCCATTATTGAATTTATTTTGAATTTTTTTTACATTTTTTGATTAAAACAGATTGTAATTGATTGTTTGCCTCGGGAAACATGGAGCAAAACCCATCCATTGTCAAGAATAGATCATTTATAGTCAGTTATGCCTAGAAAAGCCTTATTACTCGGTTTAAATGCTTTAATAATCCCATTATTGAATTTATTTTGAATTGTTTTTACATTTTATGACTAAAACAGATTGTAATTGATTGTTTGCCTCGGGAAACATGGAGCGAAGCCATCCATTGTCAAGAAAAGATCATTTATAGTCACTCATGCCTAGAAAAGCCTTATTACTTAGTTTAAATGCCTTTATAATCCCATTATTGAATTTATTTTGAATTGTTTTTACATTTTTGATTAAAACAGATTGTAATTGATTGTTTGCCACGGGAAACATGGAGCGAAAGCCATCCATTGTCAAGAAAAGATCATTTATAGTCACTCATGCCTAGAAAAGCCTTATTACTCGGTTTAAATGCCTTTATAATCCCATTATTGAATTTATTTTGAAATGTTTTTACATTTTTTGATTAAAACAGATTGTAATTGATTGTTTGCCTCGGGAAACATGGAGCGAAAGCCATCCATTGTCAAGAAAAGATCATTTATAGCCACTCATGCCTAGAAAAGCCTTATTACTCGGTTTAAATGCCTTTATAATCCCATTATTGAATTTATTTTGAATTGTTTTTACATTTTTTGATTAAAACAGATTGTAATTGATTGTTTGCCTCGGGAAACATGGAGCGAAAGCCATCCATTGTCAAGAAAAGATCATTTATAGTCACTCATGCCTAGAAAAGCCTTATTACTCGGTTTAAATGCCTTTATAATCCCATTATTGAATTTATTTTGAATTTATTTTACATTTTTTGATTAAAACAGATTGTAATTGATTGTTTGCCTCGGGAAACATGGAGCAAAACCCATCCATTGTCAAGAATAGATCATTTATAGTCAGTTATGCCTAGAAAAGCCTTATTACTCGGTTTAAATGCTTTCATAATCCCATTATTGAATTTATTTTGAATTATTTTTACATTTTATGACTAAAACAGATTGTAATTGATTGTTTGCCTCGGGAAACATGGAGCGAAAGCCATCCATTGTCAAGAAAAGATCATTTATAGTCACTCATGCCTAGAAAAGCCTTATTACTCGGTTTAAATGCCTTTATAATCCCATTATTGATTTTATTTTGAATTGTTTTTACATTTTTTGATTAAAACATATTGTAATTGATTGTTTGCCTCGGGAAATATTGAGCGAAAGCCATCCATTGTCAAGAAAAGATCATTTATAGTTACTCATGCCTAGAAAAGCCTTATTACTCGGTTTAAATGCCTTTATAATCCCATTATTGATTTTATTTTGAATTGTTTTTACATTTTTTGATTAAAACAGATTGTAATTGATTGCTTGCCTCGGGAAACATTGAGCGAAAGCCATCCATTGTCAAGAAAAGATCAGTTATAGTCACTCATGCCTAGAAAAGCCTTATTACTCGGTTTAAATGCCTTTATAATCCCATTATTGAATTTATTTTGAATTGTTTTTACATTTTTTGATTAAAACAGATTGTAATTGATTGTTTGCCTCGGGAAACATGGAGCGAAAGCCATCCATTGTCAAGAAAAGATCATTTATAGTCACTCATGCCTAGAAAAGCCTTATTACTCGGTTTAAATGCCTTTATAATCCCATTATTGAATTTATTTTGAATTTATTTTACATTTTTTGATTAAAACAGATTGTAATTGATTGTTTGCATCGGGAAACATGGAGCCAAACCCATCCATTGTCAAGAATAGATCATTTATAGTCAGTTATGCCTAGAAAAGCCTTATTACTTGGTTTAAATGCTTTAATAATCCCATTATTGAATTTATTTTGAATTGTTTTTACATTTTATGACTAAAACAGATTGTAATTGATTGTTTGCCTCGGGAAACATGAAGCGAAAACCATCCATTGTCAAGAATAGATCATTTATAGTCACTCATGCCTAGAAAAGCCTTATTACTTGGTTTAAATGCCTTTATAATCCCATTATTGAATTTATTTTGAATTTATTTTACATTTTTTGATTAAAACAGATTGTAATTGATTGTTTGCAACGGGAAACATGGAGCAAAACCCATCCATTGTCAAGAATAGATCATTTATAGTCAGTTATGCCTAGAAAAGCCTTATTACTCGGTTTAAATGCTTTAATAATCCCATTATTGAATTTATTTTGAATTGTTTTTACATTTTATGACTAAAACAGATTGTAATTGATTGTTTGCCTCGGGAAACATGGAGCGAAAGCCATCCATTGTCAAGAAAAGATCATTTATAGTCACTCATGCCTAGAAAAGCCTTATTACTCGGTTTAAATGCCTTTATAATCCCATTATTGATTTTATTTTGAATTGTTTTTACATTTTTTGATTAAAACATATTGTAATTGATTGTTTGCCTCGGGAAATATTGAGCGAAAGCCATCCATTGTCAAGAAAAGATCATTTATAGTCACTCATGCCTAGAAAAGCCTTATTAGTCGGTTTAAATGCCTTTATAATCCCATTATTGATTTTATTTTGAATTGTTTTTACATTTTTTGATTAAAACAGATTGTAATTGATTGCTTGCCTCGGGAAACATGGAGCGAAAGCCATCCATTGTCAAGAAAAGATCATTTATTGTCACTCATGCCTAGAAAAGCCTTATTACTCGGTTTAAATGCCTTTATAATCCCATTATTGAATTTATTTTGAATTTTTTTTGCATTTTTTGATTAAAACAGATTGTAATTGATTGTTTGCCTCGGGAAACATGGAGCAAAACCCATCCATTGTCAAGAATAGATCATTTATAGTCAGTTATGCCTAGAAAAGCCTTATTACTCGGTTTAAATGCTTTAATAATCCCATTATTGAATTTATTTTGAATTGTTTTTACATTTTATGACTAAAACAGATTGTAATTGATTGTTTGCCTCTGGAAACATGGAGCGAAAGCCATCCATTGTCAAGAAAACATCATTTATAGTCACTCATGCCTAGAAAAGCCTTATTACTTAGTTTAAATGCCTTTATAATCCCATTATTGAATTTATTTTGAATTGTTTTTACATTTTTGATTAAAACAGATTGTAATTGATTGTTTGCCTCGGGAAACATGAAGCGAAAACCATCCATTGTCAAGAAAAGATCATTTATAGTCACTCATGCCTAGAAAAGCCTTATTACTCGGTTTAAATGCCTTTATAATCCCATTATTGAATTTATTTTGAATTGTTTTTACATTTTTTGATTAAAACAGATTGTAATTGATTGTTTGCCTCGGGAAACATGGAGCGAAAGCCATCCATTGTCAAGAAAAGATCATTTATAGCCACTCATGCCTAGAAAAGCCTTATTACTCGGTTTAAATGCCTTTATAATCCCATTATTGAATTTATTTTGAATTCTTTTTACATTTTTTGACTAAAACAGATTGTAATTGATTGTTTGCCTCGGGAAACATGGAGCGAAAACCATCCATTGTATAGAAAAGATCATTTATAGTCACTCATGCCTAGAAAAGCCTTATTACTCGGTTTAAATGCCTTTATAATCCCATTATTGAATTTATTTTGAATTGTTTTTACATTTTTTGATTAAAACAGATTGTAATTGATTGTTTGCCTCGGGAAAGATTGAGCGAAAGCCATCCATTGTCAAGAAAAGATCATTTATAGCCACTCATGCCTAGAAAAGCCTTATTACTCGGTTTAAATGCCTTTATAATCCCATTATTGAATTTATTTTGAATTGTTTTTACATTTTTTGATTAAAACAGATTGTAATTGATTGTTTGCCTCGGGAAACATGGAGCGAAAGCCATCCATTGTCAAGAAAAGATCATTTATAGCCACTCATGCCTAGAAAAGCCTTATTACTCGGTTTAAATGCCTTTATAATCCCATTATTGAATTTATTTAGAATTGTTTTTACATTTTTTGATTAAAACAGATTGTAATTGATTGTTTGCCTCGGGAAACATGGAGCGAAAGCCATCCATTGTCAAGAAAAGATCATTTATAGTCACTCATGCCTAGAAAAGCCTTATTACTCGGTTTAAATGCCTTTATAATCCCATTATTCAATTTATTTTGAATTGTTTTTACATTTTTTGATTACAACAGATTGTAATTGATTGTTTGCCTCGGGAAACATGGAGCGAAAGCCATCCATTGTCAAGAAAAGATCATTTATAGTCACTCATTCCTAGAAAAGCCTTATTACTCGGTTTAAATGCCTTTATATTCCCATTATTGATTTTATTTTGAATTTTTTTTACATTTTTTGATTAAAACATATTGTAATTGATTGTTTGCCTCGGGAAACATGGAGCGAAAGCCATCCATTGTCAAGAAAAGATCATTTATAGTCACTCATTCCTAGAAAAGCCTTATTACTCGGTTTAAATGCCTTTATATTCCCATTATTGATTTTATTTTGAATTTTTTTTACATTTTTTGATTAAAACATATTGTAATTGATTGTTTGCCTCGGGAAATATTGAGCGAAAGCCATCCATTGTCAAGAAAAGATCATTTATAGTCACTCATGCCTAGAAAAGCCTTATTACTCGGTTTAAATGCCTTTATAATCCCATTATTGATTTTATTTTGAATTGTTTTTACATTTTTTGATTAAAACAGATTGTAATTGATTGTTTGCCTCGGGAAACATGGAGCGAAAGCCATCCATTGTCAAGAAAAGATCATTTATAGTCACTCATGCCTAGAAAAGCCTTATTACTCGGTTTAAATGCCTTTATAATCCCATTATTGAATTTATTTTGAATTTTTTTTACATTTTTTGATTAAAACAGATTGTAATTGATTGTTTGCCTCGGGAAACATGGAGCAAAACCCATCCATTGTCAAGAATAGATCATTTATAGTCAGTTATGCCTAGAAAAGCCTTATTACTCGGTTTAAATGCTTTAATAATCCCATTATTGAATTTATTTTGAATTGTTTTTACATTTTATGACTAAAACAGATTGTAATTGATTGTTTGCCTCGGGAAACATGGAGCGAAGCCATCCATTGTCAAGAAAAGATCATTTATAGTCACTCATGCCTAGAAAAGCCTTATTACTTAGTTTAAATGCCTTTATAATCCCATTATTGAATTTATTTTGAATTGTTTTTACATTTTTGATTAAAACAGATTGTAATTGATTGTTTGCCACGGGAAACATGGAGCGAAAGCCATCCATTGTCAAGAAAAGATCATTTATAGTCACTCATGCCTAGAAAAGCCTTATTACTCGGTTTAAATGCCTTTATAATCCCATTATTGAATTTATTTTGAAATGTTTTTACATTTTTTGATTAAAACAGATTGTAATTGATTGTTTGCCTCGGGAAACATGGAGCGAAAGCCATCCATTGTCAAGAAAAGATCATTTATAGCCACTCATGCCTAGAAAAGCCTTATTACTCGGTTTAAATGCCTTTATAATCCCATTATTGAATTTATTTTGAATTGTTTTTACATTTTTTGATTAAAACAGATTGTAATTGATTGTTTGCCTCGGGAAACATGGAGCGAAAGCCATCCATTGTCAAGAAAAGATCATTTATAGTCACTCATGCCTAGAAAAGCCTTATTACTCGGTTTAAATGCCTTTATAATCCCATTATTGAATTTATTTTGAATTTATTTTACATTTTTTGATTAAAACAGATTGTAATTGATTGTTTGCATCGGGAAACATGGAGCAAAACCCATCCATTGTCAAGAATAGATCATTTATAGTCACTTATGCCTACAAAAGCCTTATTACTCGGTTTAAATTCCTTTATAATCCCATTATTGAATTTATTTTGAATTGTTTTTACATTTTTTGATTAAAACAGATTGTAATTGATTGTTTGCCTCGGGAAACATGGAGCGAAAGCCCTCCATTGTCAAGAAAAGATCATTTGTAGTCACTCATGATGAGAAAAGCCTTATTACTCGGTTTAAAGGCTTTTATAATCCCATTATTGAATTTATTTTGAATTGTTTTTACATTTTTTGATTAAAACAGATTGTAATTGATTGTTTGCCTCGGGAAACATGGAGCGAAAGCCATCCATTGTCAAGAAAAGATCATTTATAGTCACTCATGCCTAGAAAAGCCTTATTACTCGGTTTAAATGCCTTTATAATCTGATTATTGAATTTATTTTGAATTGTTTTTACATTTTTTGATTAAAACAGATTGTAATTGATTGTTTGCCTCGGGAAACATGGAGCGAAAGACATCCATTGTCAAGAAAAGATCATTTATAGCCACTCATGCCTAGAAAAGCCTTATTACTCGGTTTAAATGCCTTTATAATCCCATTATTGAATTTATTTTGAATTCTTTTTACATTTTTTGACTAAAACAGATTGTAATTGATTGTTTGCCTCGGGAAACATGGAGCGAAAACCATCCATTGTATAGAAAAGATCATTTATAGTCACTCATGCCTAGAAAAGCCTTATTACTCGGTTTAAATGCCTTTATAATCCCATTATTGAATTTATTTTGAATTGTTTTTACATTTTTTGATTAAAACAGATTGTAATTGATTGTTTGCCTCGGGAAAGATTGAGCGAAAGCCATCCATTGTCAAGAAAAGATCATTTATAGCCACTCATGCCTAGAAAAGCCTTATTACTCGGTTTAAATGCCTTTATAATCCCATTATTGAATTTATTTTGAATTGTTTTTACATTTTTTGATTAAAACAGATTGTAATTGATTGTTTGCCTCGGGAAACATGGAGCGAAAGCCATCCATTGTCAAGAAAAGATCATTTATAGCCACTCATGCCTAGAAAAGCCTTATTACTCGGTTTAAATGCCTTTATAATCCCATTATTGAATTTATTTTGAATTGTTTTTACATTTTTTGATTAAAACAGATTGTAATTGATTGTTTGCCTCGGGAAACATGGAGCGAAAGCCATCCATTGTCAAGAAAAGATCATTTATAGTCACTCATGCCTAGAAAAGCCTTATTACTCGGTTTAAATGCCTTTATAATCCCATTATTCAATTTATTTTGAATTGTTTTTACATTTTTTGATTACAACAGATTGTAATTGATTGTTTGCCTCGGGAAACATGGAGCGAAAGCCATCCATTGTCAAGAAAAGATCATTTATAGTCACTCATTCCTAGAAAAGCCTTATTACTCGGTTTAAATGCCTTTATATTCCCATTATTGATTTTATTTTGAATTTTTTTTACATTTTTTGATTAAAACATATTGTAATTGATTGTTTGCCTCGGGAAACATGGAGCGAAAGCCATCCATTGTCAAGAAAAGATCATTTATAGTCACTCATTCCTAGAAAAGCCTTATTACTCGGTTTAAATGCCTTTATATTCCCATTATTGATTTTATTTTGAATTTTTTTTACATTTTTTGATTAAAACATATTGTAATTGATTGTTTGCCTCGGGAAATATTGAGCGAAAGCCATCCATTGTCAAGAAAAGATCATTTATAGTCACTCATGCCTAGAAAAGCCTTATTACTCGGTTTAAATGCCTTTATAATCCCATTATTGATTTTATTTTGAATTGTTTTTACATTTTTTGATTAAAACAGATTGTAATTGATTGTTTGCCTCGGGAAACATGGAGCGAAAGCCATCCATTGTCAAGAAAAGATCATTTATAGTCACTCATGCCTAGAAAAGCCTTATTACTCGGTTTAAATGCCTTTATAATCCCATTATTGAATTTATTTTGAATTTTTTTTACATTTTTTGATTAAAACAGATTGTAATTGATTGTTTGCCTCGGGAAACATGGAGCAAAACCCATCCATTGTCAAGAATAGATCATTTATAGTCAGTTATGCCTAGAAAAGCCTTATTACTCGGTTTAAATGCTTTAATAATCCCATTATTGAATTTATTTTGAATTGTTTTTACATTTTATGACTAAAACAGATTGTAATTGATTGTTTGCCTCGGGAAACATGGAGCGAAGCCATCCATTGTCAAGAAAAGATCATTTATAGTCACTCATGCCTAGAAAAGCCTTATTACTTAGTTTAAATGCCTTTATAATCCCATTATTGAATTTATTTTGAATTGTTTTTACATTTTTGATTAAAACAGATTGTAATTGATTGTTTGCCACGGGAAACATGGAGCGAAAGCCATCCATTGTCAAGAAAAGATCATTTATAGTCACTCATGCCTAGAAAAGCCTTATTACTCGGTTTAAATGCCTTTATAATCCCATTATTGAATTTATTTTGAAATGTTTTTACATTTTTTGATTAAAACAGATTGTAATTGATTGTTTGCCTCGGGAAACATGGAGCGAAAGCCATCCATTGTCAAGAAAAGATCATTTATAGCCACTCATGCCTAGAAAAGCCTTATTACTCGGTTTAAATGCCTTTATAATCCCATTATTGAATTTATTTTGAATTGTTTTTACATTTTTTGATTAAAACAGATTGTAATTGATTGTTTGCCTCGGGAAACATGGAGCGAAAGCCATCCATTGTCAAGAAAAGATCATTTATAGTCACTCATGCCTAGAAAAGCCTTATTACTCGGTTTAAATGCCTTTATAATCCCATTATTGAATTTATTTTGAATTTATTTTACATTTTTTGATTAAAACAGATTGTAATTGATTGTTTGCATCGGGAAACATGGAGCAAAACCCATCCATTGTCAAGAATAGATCATTTATAGTCACTTATGCCTACAAAAGCCTTATTACTCGGTTTAAATTCCTTTATAATCCCATTATTGAATTTATTTTGAATTGTTTTTACATTTTTTGATTAAAACAGATTGTAATTGATTGTTTGCCTCGGGAAACATGGAGCGAAAGCCCTCCATTGTCAAGAAAAGATCATTTGTAGTCACTCATGATGAGAAAAGCCTTATTACTCGGTTTAAAGGCTTTTATAATCCCATTATTGAATTTATTTTGAATTGTTTTTACATTTTTTGATTAAAACAGATTGTAATTGATTGTTTGCCTCGGGAAACATGGAGCGAAAGCCATCCATTGTCAAGAAAAGATCATTTATAGTCACTCATGCCTAGAAAAGCCTTATTACTCGGTTTAAATGCCTTTATAAT
Source organism: Theobroma cacao (assembly GCF_053813885.1). Taxonomy (NCBI): domain Eukaryota; kingdom Viridiplantae; phylum Streptophyta; class Magnoliopsida; order Malvales; family Malvaceae; genus Theobroma; species Theobroma cacao. The sequence goes on along the minus strand of NC_142645.1, from coordinate 23,930,622 downwards.
CTGATTATTGAATTTATTTTGAATTGTTTTTACATTTTTTGATTAAAACAGATTGTAATTGATTGTTTGCCTCGGGAAACATGGAGCGAAAGCCATCCATTGTCAAGAAAAGATCATTTATAGCCACTCATGCCTAGAAAAGCCTTATTACTCGGTTTAAATGCCTTTATAATCCCATTATTGAATGTATTTTGAATTGTTTTTACATTTTTTGATTAAAACAGATTGTAATTGATTGTTTACCTCGTGAAACATGGAGCGAAAACCATACATTGTAAAGAAAAGATCATTTATAGTCACTCATGCCTAGAAAAGCCTTATTACTCGGTTTAAATGCTTTTATAATCCCATTATTGAATTTATTTTGAATTTTTTTTACATTTTTTGATTAAAACAGATTGTAATTGATTGTTTGCCTCGGGAAACATGGAGCAAAACCCATCCATTGTCAAGAATAGATCATTTATAGTCAGTTATGCCTAGAAAAGCCTTATTACTCGGTTTAAATGCTTTAATAATCCCATTATTGAATTTATTTTGAATTGTTTTTACATTTTATGACTAAAACAGATTGTAATTGATTGTTTGCCTCGGGAAACATGGAGCGAAAGCCATCCATTGTCAAGAAAAGATCATTTATAGTCACTCATGCCTAGAAAAGCCTTATTACTCGGTTTAAATGCCTTTATAATCCCATTATTGATTTTATTTTGAATTGTTTTTACATTTTTTGATTAAAACATATTGTAATTGATTGTTTGCCTCGGAAAATATTGAGCGAAAGCCATCCATTGTCAAGAAAAGATCATTTATAGTCACTCATGCCTAGAAAAGCCTTATTACTCGGTTTAAATGCCTTTATAATCCCATTATTGATTTTATTTTGAATTGTTTTTACATTTTTTGATTAAAACATATTGTAATTGATTGTTTGCCTCGGGAAACATGGAGCGAAAGCCATCCATTGTCAAGAAAAGATCATTTATAGTCACTCATGCCTAGAAAAGCCTTATTACTCGGTTTAAATGCCTTTATAATCCCATTATTGAATTTATTTTGAATTTATTTTACATTTTTTGATTAAAACAGATTGTAATTGATTGTTTGCATCGGGAAACATGGAGCAAAACCCATCCATTGTCAAGAATAGATCATTTATAGTCACTTATGCCTACAAAAGCCTTATTACTCGGTTTAAATTCCTTTATAATCCCATTATTGAATTTATTTTGAATTGTTTTTACATTTTTTGATTAAAACAGATTGTAATTGATTGTTTGCCTCGGGAAACATGGAGCGAAAGCCCTCCATTGTCAAGAAAAGATCATTTGTAGTCACTCATGATGAGAAAAGCCTTATTACTCGGTTTAAATGCTTTTATAATCCCATTATTGAATTTATTTTGAATTGTTTTTACATTTTTTGATTAAAACAGATTGTAATTGATTGTTTGCCTCGGGAAACATGGAGCGAAAGCCATCCATTGTCAAGAAAAGATCATTTATAGTCACTCATGCCTAGAAAAGCCTTATTACTCGGTTTAAATGACTTTATAATCCCATTATTCAATTTATTTTGAATTGTTTTTACATTTTTTGATTACAACAGATTGTAATTGATTGTTTGCCTCGGGAAACATGGAGCGAAAGCCATCCATTGTCAAGAAAAGATCATTTATAGTCACTCATTCCTAGAAAAGCCTTATTACTCGGTTTAAATGCCTTTATATTCCCATTATTGATTTTATTTTGAATTTTTTTTACATTTTTTGATTAAAACATATTGTAATTGATTGTTTGCCTCGGGAAACATGGAGCGAAAGCCATCCATTGTCAAGAAAAGATCATTTATAGTCACTCATTCCTAGAAAAGCCTTATTACTCGGTTTAAATGCCTTTATATTCCCATTATTGATTTTATTTTGAATTTTTTTTACATTTTTTGATTAAAACATATTGTAATTGATTGTTTGCCTCGGGAAATATTGAGCGAAAGCCATCCATTGTCAAGAAAAGATCATTTATAGTCACTCATGCCTAGAAAAGCCTTATTACTCGGTTTAAATGCCTTTATAATCCCATTATTGATTTTATTTTGAATTGTTTTTACATTTTTTGATTAAAACAGATTGTAATTGATTGTTTGCCTCGGGAAACATGGAGCGAAAGCCATCCATTGTCAAGAAAAGATCATTTATAGTCACTCATGCCTAGAAAAGCCTTATTACTCGGTTTAAATGCCTTTATAATCCCATTGTTGAATTTATTTTGAATTTTTTTTACATTTTTTGATTAAAACAGATTGTAATTGATTGTTTGCCTCGGGAAACATGGAGCAAAACCCATCCATTGTCAAGAATAGATCATTTATAGTCAGTTATGCCTAGAAAAGCCTTATTACTCGGTTTAAATGCTTTAATAATCCCATTATTGAATTTATTTTGAATTGTTTTTACATTTTATGACTAAAACAGATTGTAATTGATTGTTTGCCTCGGGAAACATGGAGCGAAGCCATCCATTGTCAAGAAAAGATCATTTATAGTCACTCATGCCTAGAAAAGCCTTATTACTTAGTTTAAATGCCTTTATAATCCCATTATTGAATTTATTTTGAATTGTTTTTACATTTTTGATTAAAACAGATTGTAATTGATTGTTTGCCACGGGAAACATGGAGCGAAAGCCATCCATTGTCAAGAAAAGATCATTTATAGTCACTCATGCCTAGAAAAGCCTTATTACTCGGTTTAAATGCCTTTATAATCCCATTATTGAATTTATTTTGAAATGTTTTTACATTTTTTGATTAAAACAGATTGTAATTGATTGTTTGCCTCGGGAAACATGGAGCGAAAGCCATCCATTGTCAAGAAAAGATCATTTATAGCCACTCATGCCTAGAAAAGCCTTATTACTCGGTTTAAATGCCTTTATAATCCCATTATTGAATTTATTTTGAATTGTTTTTACATTTTTTGATTAAAACAGATTGTAATTGATTGTTTGCCTCGGGAAACATGGAGCGAAAGCCATCCATTGTCAAGAAAAGATCATTTATAGTCACTCATGCCTAGAAAAGCCTTATTACTCGGTTTAAATGCCTTTATAATCCCATTATTGAATTTATTTTGAATTGTTTTTACATTTTTTGATTAAAACAGATTGTAATTGATTGTTTGCCTCGGGAAACATGGAGCGAAAGCCATCCGTTGTCAAGAAAAGATCATTTATAGCCACTCATGCCTAGAAAAGCCTTATTACTCGGTTTAAATGCCTTTATAATCCCATTATTGAATTTATTTTGAATTGTTTTTACATTTTTTGATTAAAACAGATTGTAATTGATTGTTTGCCTCGGGAAACATGGAGCAAAAGCCATCCATTGTCAAGAAAAGATCATTTATAGCCACTCATTCCTAGAAAAGCCTTATTACTCGGTTTAAATGCCTTTATAATCCCATTATTGAATTTATTTTGAATTTTTTTTACATTTTTTGATTAAAACAGATTGTAATTTATTGTTTGCCTCGGGAAACATGGAGCGAAAGCCATCCATTCTCAAGAAAAGATCATTTATAGCCACTTATGCCTAGAAAAGCCTTATTACTCGGTGTAAATGCCTTTATAATCCCATTATTGAATGTATTTTGAATTGTTTTTACATTTTTTGATTAAAACAGATTGTAATTGATTGTTTGCCTCGGGAAACATGGAGCGAAAACCATCCATTGTCAAGAAAAGATCATTTATAGTCACTCATGCCTAGAAAAGCCTTATTACTCGGTTTAAATGCCTTTATAATCCCATTATTGAATTTATTTTGAATTGTTTTTACATTTTTTGATTAAAACATATTGTAATTGATTGTTTGCCTCGGGAAACATGGAGCAAAAGCCATCCATTGTGAAGAAAAGATCATTTATAGTCACTCATTCCTAGAAAAGCCTTATTACTCGGTTTAAATGCCTTTATATTCCCATTATTGATTTTATTTTGAATTTTTTTTACATTTTTTGATTAAAACATATTGTAATTGATTGTTTGCCTCGGGAAATATTGAGCGAAAGCCATCCATTGTCAAGAAAAGATCATTTATAGTCACTCATGCCTAGAAAAGCCTTATTACTCGGTTTAAATGCCTTTATAATCCCATTATTGATTTTATTTTGAATTGTTTTTACATTTTTTGATTAAAACAGATTGTAATTGATTGTTTGCCTCGGGAAACATGGAGCGAAAGCCATCCATTGTCAAGAAAAGATCATTTATAGTCACTCATGCCTAGAAAAGCCTTATTACTCGGTTTAAATGCCTTTATAATCTGATTATTGAATTTATTTTGAATTGTTTTTACATTTTTTGATTAAAACAGATTGTAATTGATTGTTTGCCTCGGGAAACATGGAGCGAAAGCCATCCATTGTCAAGAAAAGATCATTTATAGCCACTCATGCCTAGAAAAGCCTTATTACTCGGTTTAAATGCCTTTATAATCCCATTATTGAATGTATTTTGAATTGTTTTTACATTTTTTGATTAAAACAGATTGTAATTGATTGTTTACCTCGTGAAACATGGAGCGAAAACCATACATTGTAAAGAAAAGATCATTTATAGTCACTCATGCCTAGAAAAGCCTTATTACTCGGTTTAAATGCTTTTATAATCCCATTATTGAATTTATTTTGAATTTTTTTTACATTTTTTGATTAAAACAGATTGTAATTGATTGTTTGCCTCGGGAAACATGGAGCAAAACCCATCCATTGTCAAGAATAGATCATTTATAGTCAGTTATGCCTAGAAAAGCCTTATTACTCGGTTTAAATGCTTTAATAATCCCATTATTGAATTTATTTTGAATTGTTTTTACATTTTATGACTAAAACAGATTGTAATTGATTGTTTGCCTCGGGAAACATGGAGCGAAAGCCATCCATTGTCAAGAAAAGATCATTTATAGTCACTCATGCCTAGAAAAGCCTTATTACTCGGTTTAAATGCCTTTATAATCCCATTATTGATTTTATTTTGAATTGTTTTTACATTTTTTGATTAAAACATATTGTAATTGATTGTTTGCCTCGGAAAATATTGAGCGAAAGCCATCCATTGTCAAGAAAAGATCATTTATAGTCACTCATGCCTAGAAAAGCCTTATTACTCGGTTTAAATGCCTTTATAATCCCATTATTGATTTTATTTTGAATTGTTTTTACATTTTTTGATTAAAACATATTGTAATTGATTGTTTGCCTCGGGAAACATGGAGCGAAAGCCATCCATTGTCAAGAAAAGATCATTTATAGTCACTCATGCCTAGAAAAGCCTTATTACTCGGTTTAAATGCCTTTATAATCCCATTATTGAATTTATTTTGAATTTATTTTACATTTTTTGATTAAAACAGATTGTAATTGATTGTTTGCATCGGGAAACATGGAGCAAAACCCATCCATTGTCAAGAATAGATCATTTATAGTCACTTATGCCTACAAAAGCCTTATTACTCGGTTTAAATTCCTTTATAATCCCATTATTGAATTTATTTTGAATTGTTTTTACATTTTTTGATTAAAACAGATTGTAATTGATTGTTTGCCTCGGGAAACATGGAGCGAAAGCCCTCCATTGTCAAGAAAAGATCATTTGTAGTCACTCATGATGAGAAAAGCCTTATTACTCGGTTTAAATGCTTTTATAATCCCATTATTGAATTTATTTTGAATTGTTTTTACATTTTTTGATTAAAACAGATTGTAATTGATTGTTTGCCTCGGGAAACATGGAGCGAAAGCCATCCATTGTCAAGAAAAGATCATTTATAGTCACTCATGCCTAGAAAAGCCTTATTACTCGGTTTAAATGACTTTATAATCCCATTATTCAATTTATTTTGAATTGTTTTTACATTTTTTGATTACAACAGATTGTAATTGATTGTTTGCCTCGGGAAACATGGAGCGAAAGCCATCCATTGTCAAGAAAAGATCATTTATAGTCACTCATTCCTAGAAAAGCCTTATTACTCGGTTTAAATGCCTTTATATTCCCATTATTGATTTTATTTTGAATTTTTTTTACATTTTTTGATTAAAACATATTGTAATTGATTGTTTGCCTCGGGAAACATGGAGCGAAAGCCATCCATTGTCAAGAAAAGATCATTTATAGTCACTCATTCCTAGAAAAGCCTTATTACTCGGTTTAAATGCCTTTATATTCCCATTATTGATTTTATTTTGAATTTTTTTTACATTTTTTGATTAAAACATATTGTAATTGATTGTTTGCCTCGGGAAATATTGAGCGAAAGCCATCCATTGTCAAGAAAAGATCATTTATAGTCACTCATGCCTAGAAAAGCCTTATTACTCGGTTTAAATGCCTTTATAATCCCATTATTGATTTTATTTTGAATTGTTTTTACATTTTTTGATTAAAACAGATTGTAATTGATTGTTTGCCTCGGGAAACATGGAGCGAAAGCCATCCATTGTCAAGAAAAGATCATTTATAGTCACTCATGCCTAGAAAAGCCTTATTACTCGGTTTAAATGCCTTTATAATCCCATTGTTGAATTTATTTTGAATTTTTTTTACATTTTTTGATTAAAACAGATTGTAATTGATTGTTTGCCTCGGGAAACATGGAGCAAAACCCATCCATTGTCAAGAATAGATCATTTATAGTCAGTTATGCCTAGAAAAGCCTTATTACTCGGTTTAAATGCTTTAATAATCCCATTATTGAATTTATTTTGAATTGTTTTTACATTTTATGACTAAAACAGATTGTAATTGATTGTTTGCCTCGGGAAACATGGAGCGAAGCCATCCATTGTCAAGAAAAGATCATTTATAGTCACTCATGCCTAGAAAAGCCTTATTACTTAGTTTAAATGCCTTTATAATCCCATTATTGAATTTATTTTGAATTGTTTTTACATTTTTGATTAAAACAGATTGTAATTGATTGTTTGCCACGGGAAACATGGAGCGAAAGCCATCCATTGTCAAGAAAAGATCATTTATAGTCACTCATGCCTAGAAAAGCCTTATTACTCGGTTTAAATGCCTTTATAATCCCATTATTGAATTTATTTTGAAATGTTTTTACATTTTTTGATTAAAACAGATTGTAATTGATTGTTTGCCTCGGGAAACATGGAGCGAAAGCCATCCATTGTCAAGAAAAGATCATTTATAGCCACTCATGCCTAGAAAAGCCTTATTACTCGGTTTAAATGCCTTTATAATCCCATTATTGAATTTATTTTGAATTGTTTTTACATTTTTTGATTAAAACAGATTGTAATTGATTGTTTGCCTCGGGAAACATGGAGCGAAAGCCATCCATTGTCAAGAAAAGATCATTTATAGTCACTCATGCCTAGAAAAGCCTTATTACTCGGTTTAAATGCCTTTATAATCCCATTATTGAATTTATTTTGAATTGTTTTTACATTTTTTGATTAAAACAGATTGTAATTGATTGTTTGCCTCGGGAAACATGGAGCGAAAGCCATCCGTTGTCAAGAAAAGATCATTTATAGCCACTCATGCCTAGAAAAGCCTTATTACTCGGTTTAAATGCCTTTATAATCCCATTATTGAATTTATTTTGAATTGTTTTTACATTTTTTGATTAAAACAGATTGTAATTGATTGTTTGCCTCGGGAAACATGGAGCAAAAGCCATCCATTGTCAAGAAAAGATCATTTATAGCCACTCATTCCTAGAAAAGCCTTATTACTCGGTTTAAATGCCTTTATAATCCCATTATTGAATTTATTTTGAATTTTTTTTACATTTTTTGATTAAAACAGATTGTAATTTATTGTTTGCCTCGGGAAACATGGAGCGAAAGCCATCCATTCTCAAGAAAAGATCATTTATAGCCACTTATGCCTAGAAAAGCCTTATTACTCGGTGTAAATGCCTTTATAATCCCATTATTGAATGTATTTTGAATTGTTTTTACATTTTTTGATTAAAACAGATTGTAATTGATTGTTTGCCTCGGGAAACATGGAGCGAAAACCATCCATTGTCAAGAAAAGATCATTTATAGTCACTCATGCCTAGAAAAGCCTTATTACTCGGTTTAAATGCCTTTATAATCCCATTATTGAATTTATTTTGAATTGTTTTTACATTTTTTGATTAAAACATATTGTAATTGATTGTTTGCCTCGGGAAACATGGAGCAAAAGCCATCCATTGTGAAGAAAAGATCATTTATAGTCACTCATTCCTAGAAAAGCCTTATTACTCGGTTTAAATGCCTTTATATTCCCATTATTGATTTTATTTTGAATTTTTTTTACATTTTTTGATTAAAACATATTGTAATTGATTGTTTGCCTCGGGAAATATTGAGCGAAAGCCATCCATTGTCAAGAAAAGATCATTTATAGTCACTCATGCCTAGAAAAGCCTTATTACTCGGTTTAAATGCCTTTATAATCCCATTATTGATTTTATTTTGAATTGTTTTTACATTTTTTGATTAAAACAGATTGTAATTGATTGTTTGCCTCGGGAAACATGGAGCGAAAGCCATCCATTGTCAAGAAAAGATCATTTATAGTCACTCATGCCTAGAAAAGCCTTATTACTCGGTTTAAATGCCTTTATAATCCCATTATTGAATTTATTTTGAATTTTTTTTACATTTTTTGATTAAAACAGATTGTAATTGATTGTTTGCCTCGGGAAACATGGAGCAAAACCCATCCATTGTCAAGAATAGATCATTTATAGTCAGTTATGCCTAGAAAAGCCTTATTACTCGGTTTAAATGCTTTAATAATCCCATTATTGAATTTATTTTGAATTGTTTTTACATTTTATGACTAAAACAGATTGTAATTGATTGTTTGCCTCGGGAAACATGGAGCGAAAGCCATCCATTGTCAAGAAAAGATCATTTATAGTCACTCATGCCTAGAAAAGCCTTATTACTCGGTTTAAATGCCTTTATAATCCCATTATTGAATTTATTTTGAATTTTTTTTACATTTTTTGATTAAAACAGATTGTAATTGATTGTTTGCCTCGGGAAACATGGAGCGAAAGCCCTCCATTGTCAAGAAAAGATCATTTATAGCCACTTATGCCTAGAAAAGCCTTATTACTCGGTGTAAATGCCTTTATAATCCCATTATTGAATGTATTTTGAATTGTTTTTACATTTTTTGATTAAAACAGATTGTAATTGATTGTTTGCCTCGGGAAACATGGAGCGAAAACCATCCATTGTCAAGAAAAGATCATTTATAGTCACTCATGCCTAGAAAAGCCTTATTACTCGGTTTAAATGCCTTTATAATCCCATTATTGAATTTATTTTGAATTTTTTTTACATTTTTTGATTAAAACAGATTGTAATTGATTGTTTGCCTCGGGAAACATGGAGCGAAAGCCCTCCATTGTCAAGAAAAGATCATTTATAGCCACTTATGCCTAGAAAAGCCTTATTACTCGGTGTAAATGCCTTTATAATCCCATTATTGAATGTATTTTGAATTGTTTTTACATTTTTTGATTAAAACAGATTGTAATTGATTGTTTGCCTCGGGAAACATGGAGCGAAAACCATCCATTGTCAAGAAAAGATCATTTATAGTCACTCATGCCTAGAAAAGCCTTATTACTCGGTTTAAATGCCTTTATAATCCCATTATTGAATTTATTTTGAATTGTTTTTACATTTTTTGATTAAAACACATTGTAATTGATTGTTTGCCTCGGGAAACATGGAGCAAAAGCCATCCATTGTCAAGAAAAGATCATTTATAGTCACTCATGCCTAGAAAAGCCTTATTACTCGGTTTAAATGCCTTTATAATCCCATTATTGAATTTATTTTGAATTTTTTTTACATTTTTTGATTAAAACAGATTGTAATTGATTGTTTGCCTCGGGAAACATGGAGCGAAAGCCCTCCATTGTCAAGAAAAGATCATTTATAGCCACTTATGCCTAGAAAAGCCTTATTACTCGGTGTAAATGCCTTTATAATCCCATTATTGAATGTATTTTGAATTGTTTTTACATTTTTTGATTAAAACAGATTGTAATTGATTGTTTGCCTCGGGAAACATGGAGCGAAAACCATCCATTGTCAAGAAAAGATCATTTATAGTCACTCATGCCTAGAAAAGCCTTATTACTCGGTTTAAATGCCTTTATAATCCCATTATTGAATTTATTTTGAATTGTTTTTACATTTTTTGATTAAAACACATTGTAATTGATTGTTTGCCTCGGGAAACATGGAGCAAAAGCCATCCATTGTCAAGAAAAGATCATTTATAGTCACTCATTCCTAGAAAAGCCTTATTACTCGGTTTAAATGCCTTTATATTCCCATTATTGATTTTATTTTGAATTTTTTTTACATTTTTTGATTAAAACATATTGTAATTGATTGTTTGCCTCGGGAAATATTGAGCGAAAGCCATCCATTGTCAAGAAAAGATCATTTATATTCACTCATGCCTAGAAAAGCCTTATTACTCGGTTTAAATGCCTTTATAATCCCATTATTGATTTTATTTTGAATTGTTTTTACATTTTTTGATTAAAACAGATTGTAATTGATTGTTTGCCTCGGGAAACATGGAGCGAAAGCCATCCATTGTCAAGAAAAGATCATTTATAGTCACTCATGCCTAGAAAAGCCTTATTACTCGGTTTAAATGCCTTTATAATCCCATTATTGAATTTATTTTGAATTTTTTTTACATTTTTTGATTAAAACAGATTGTAATTGATTGTTTGCCTCGGGAAACATGGAGCAAAACCCATCCATTGTCAAGAATAGATCATTTATAGTCAGTTATGCCTAGAAAAGCCTTATTACTCGGTTTAAATGCTTTAATAATCCCATTATTGAATTTATTTTGAATTGTTTTTACATTTTATGACTAAAACAGATTGTAATTGATTGTTTGCCTCGGGAAACATGGAGCGAAAGCCATCCATTGTCAAGAAAAGATCATTTATAGTCACTCATGCCTAGAAAAGCCTTATTACTCGGTTTAAATGCCTTTATAATCCCATTATTGAATTTATTTTGAATTGTTTTTACATTTTTTGATTAAAACAGATTGTAATTGATTGTTTGCCTCGGGAAAGATTGAGCGAAAGCCATCCATTGTCAAGAAAAGATCATTTATAGCCACTCATGCCTAGAAAAGCCTTATTACTCGGTTTAAATGCCTTTATAATCCCATTATTGAATTTATTTTGAATTGTTTTTACATTTTTTGATTAAAACAGATTGTAATTGATTGTTTGCCTCGGGAAACATGGAGCGAAAGCCATCCATTGTCAAGAAAAGATCATTTATAGCCACTCATGCCTAGAAAAGCCTTATTACTCGGTTTAAATGCCTTTATAATCCCATTATTGAATTTATTTTGAATTGTTTTTACATTTTTTGATTAAAACAGATTGTAATTGATTGTTTGCCTCGGGAAACATGGAGCGAAAGCCATCCATTGTCAAGAAAAGATCATTTATAGTCACTCATGCCTAGAAAAGCCTTATTACTCGGTTTAAATGCCTTTATAATCCCATTATTCAATTTATTTTGAATTGTTTTTACATTTTTTGATTACAACAGATTGTAATTGATTGTTTGCCTCGGGAAACATGGAGCGAAAGCCATCCATTGTCAAGAAAAGATCATTTATAGTCACTCATTCCTAGAAAAGCCTTATTACTCGGTTTAAATGCCTTTATATTCCCATTATTGATTTTATTTTGAATTTTTTTTACATTTTTTGATTAAAACATATTGTAATTGATTGTTTGCCTCGGGAAACATGGAGCGAAAGCCATCCATTGTCAAGAAAAGATCATTTATAGTCACTCATTCCTAGAAAAGCCTTATTACTCGGTTTAAATGCCTTTATATTCCCATTATTGATTTTATTTTGAATTTTTTTTACATTTTTTGATTAAAACATATTGTAATTGATTGTTTGCCTCGGGAAATATTGAGTGAAAGCCATCCATTGTCAAGAAAAGATCATTTATAGTCACTCATGCCTAGAAAAGCCTTATTACTCGGTTTAAATGCCTTTATAATCCCATTATTGATTTTATTTTGAATTGTTTTTACATTTTTTGATTAAAACAGATTGTAATTGATTGTTTGCCTCGGGAAACATGGAGCGAAAGCCATCCATTGTCAAGAAAAGATCATTTATAGTCACTCATGCCTAGAAAAGCCTTATTACTCGGTTTAAATGCCTTTATAATCCCATTATTGAATTTATTTTGAATTTTTTTTACATTTTTTGATTAAAACAGATTGTAATTGATTGTTTGCCTCGGGAAACATGGAGCGAAAGCCCTCCATTGTCAAGAAAAGATCATTTATAGCCACTTATGCCTAGAAAAGCCTTATTACTCGGTGTAAATGCCTTTATAATCCCATTATTGAATGTATTTTGAATTGTTTTTACATTTTTTGATTAAAACAGATTGTAATTGATTGTTTGCCTCGGGAAACATGGAGCGAAAACCATCCATTGTCAAGAAAAGATCATTTATAGTCACTCATGCCTAGAAAAGCCTTATTACTCGGTTTAAATGCCTTTATAATCCCATTATTGAATTTATTTTGAATTTTTTTTACATTTTTTGATTAAAACAGATTGTAATTGATTGTTTGCCTCGGGAAACATGGAGCGAAAGCCCTCCATTGTCAAGAAAAGATCATTTATAGCCACTTATGCCTAGAAAAGCCTTATTACTCGGTGTAAATGCCTTTATAATCCCATTATTGAATGTATTTTGAATTGTTTTTACATTTTTTGATTAAAACAGATTGTAATTGATTGTTTGCCTCGGGAAACATGGAGCGAAAACCATCCATTGTCAAGAAAAGATCATTTATAGTCACTCATGCCTAGAAAAGCCTTATTACTCGGTTTAAATGCCTTTATAATCCCATTATTGAATTTATTTTGAATTGTTTTTACATTTTTTGATTAAAACACATTGTAATTGATTGTTTGCCTCGGGAAACATGGAGCAAAAGCCATCCATTGTCAAGAAAAGATCATTTATAGTCACTCATGCCTAGAAAAGCCTTATTACTCGGTTTAAATGCCTTTATAATCCCATTATTGAATTTATTTTGAATTTTTTTTACATTTTTTGATTAAAACAGATTGTAATTGATTGTTTGCCTCGGGAAACATGGAGCGAAAGCCCTCCATTGTCAAGAAAAGATCATTTATAGCCACTTATGCCTAGAAAAGCCTTATTACTCGGTGTAAATGCCTTTATAATCCCATTATTGAATGTATTTTGAATTGTTTTTACATTTTTTGATTAAAACAGATTGTAATTGATTGTTTGCCTCGGGAAACATGGAGCGAAAACCATCCATTGTCAAGAAAAGATCATTTATAGTCACTCATGCCTAGAAAAGCCTTATTACTCGGTTTAAATGCCTTTATAATCCCATTATTGAATTTATTTTGAATTGTTTTTACATTTTTTGATTAAAACACATTGTAATTGATTGTTTGCCTCGGGAAACATGGAGCAAAAGCCATCCATTGTCAAGAAAAGATCATTTATAGTCACTCATTCCTAGAAAAGCCTTATTACTCGGTTTAAATGCCTTTATATTCCCATTATTGATTTTATTTTGAATTTTTTTTACATTTTTTGATTAAAACATATTGTAATTGATTGTTTGCCTCGGGAAATATTGAGCGAAAGCCATCCATTGTCAAGAAAAGATCATTTATATTCACTCATGCCTAGAAAAGCCTTATTACTCGGTTTAAATGCCTTTATAATCCCATTATTGATTTTATTTTGAATTGTTTTTACATTTTTTGATTAAAACAGATTGTAATTGATTGTTTGCCTCGGGAAACATGGAGCGAAAGCCATCCATTGTCAAGAAAAGATCATTTATAGTCACTCATGCCTAGAAAAGCCTTATTACTCGGTTTAAATGCCTTTATAATCCCATTATTGAATTTATTTTGAATTTTTTTTACATTTTTTGATTAAAACAGATTGTAATTGATTGTTTGCCTCGGGAAACATGGAGCAAAACCCATCCATTGTCAAGAATAGATCATTTATAGTCAGTTATGCCTAGAAAAGCCTTATTACTCGGTTTAAATGCTTTAATAATCCCATTATTGAATTTATTTTGAATTGTTTTTACATTTTATGACTAAAACAGATTGTAATTGATTGTTTGCCTCGGGAAACATGGAGCGAAAGCCATCCATTGTCAAGAAAAGATCATTTATAGTCACTCATGCCTAGAAAAGCCTTATTACTCGGTTTAAATGCCTTTATAATCCCATTATTGAATTTATTTTGAATTGTTTTTACATTTTTTGATTAAAACAGATTGTAATTGATTGTTTGCCTCGGGAAACATGGAGCGAAAGCCATCCATTGTCAAGAAAAGATCATTTATAGCCACTCATGCCTAGAAAAGCCTTATTACTCGGTGTAAATGCCTTTATAATCCCATTATTGAATGTATTTTGAATTGTTTTTACATTTTTTGATTAAAACAGATTGTAATTGATTGTTTGCCTCGGGAAACATGGAGCGAAAACCATCCATTGTCAAGAAAAGATCATTTATAGTCACTCATGCCTAGAAAAGCCTTATTACTCGGTTTAAATGCCTTTATAATGCCATTATTGAATTTATTTTGAATTGTTTTTACATTTTTTGATTAAAACAGATTGTAATTGATTGTTTGCCTCGGGAAACATGGAGCGAAAACCATCCATTGTCAAGAAAAGATCATTTATAGTCACTCATGCCTAGAAAAGCCTTATTACTCGGTTTAAATGCCTTTATAATCCCATTATTGAATTTATTTTGAATTGTTTTTACATTTTTTGATTAAAACAGATTGTAATTGATTGTTTGCCTGGGGAAACATGGAGCGAAAGCCATCCATTGTCAAGAAAAGATCATTTATAGCCACTCATGCCTAGAAAAGACTTATTACTCGGTGTAAATGCCTTTATAATCCCATTATTGAATGTATTTTGAATTGTTTTTACATTTTTTGATTAAAACAGATTGTAATTGATTGTTTGCCTCGGGAAACATGGAGCGAAAGCCATCCATTGTCAAGAAAAGATCATTTATAGTCACTCATGCCTAGAAAAGCCTTATTACTCGGTTTAAATGCCTTTATAATCCCATTATTGAATTTATTTTGAATTGTTTTTACATTTTTTGATTAAAACAGATTGTAATTGATTGTTTGCCTCGGGAAACATGGAGCGAAAACCATCCATTGTCAAGAAAAGATCATTTATAGTCACTCATGCCTAGAAAAGCCTTATTACTCGGTTTAAATGCCTTTATAATCCCATTATTGAATTTATTTTGAATTGTTTTTACATTTTTTGATTAAAACAGATTGTAATTGATTGTTTGCCTCGGGAAACATGGAGCGAAAGCCATCCATTGTCAAGAAAAGATCATTTATAGCCACTCATGCCTAGAAAAGCCTTATTACTCGGTTTAAATGCCTTTATAATCCCATTATTGAATGTATTTTGAATTGTTTTTACATTTTTTGATTAAAACAGATTGTAATTGATTGTTTACCTCGGGAAACATGGAGCGAAAACCATCCATTGTAAAGAAAAGATCATTTATAGTCACTCATGCCTAGAAAAGCCTTATTACTCGGTTTAAATGCTTTTATAATCCCATTATTGAATTTATTTTGAATTGTTTTTACATTTTATGATTAAAACAGATTGTAATTGATTGTTTGCCTCGGGAAACATGGAGCGAAAGCCATCCATTGTCAAGAAAAGATCATTTATAGTCACTCATGCCTAGAAAAGCCTTATTACTCGGTTTAAATGCCTTTATAATCCCATTATTGAATTTATTTTGAATTGTTTTTACATTTTTTGATAAAAACAGATTGTAATTGATTGTTTGCCTCGAGAAATATTAAGCGAAAGCCATCCATTGTCAAGAAAAGATCATTTATAGTCACTCATGCCTAGAAAAGCCTTATTACTCGGTTTAAATGGCTTTATAATCCCATTATTGAATTTATTTTGAATTGTTTTTACATTTTTTGATTAAAACAGATTGTAATTGATTGTTTGCCTCGGGAAACATGGAGCGAAAGCCATCCATTGTCAAGAAAAGATCATTTATAGTCACTCATGCCTAGAAAAGCCTTATTACTCGGTTTAAATGCCTTTATAATCCCATTATTGAATTTATTTTGAATTGTTTTTACATTTTTTGATTAAAACATATTGTAATTGATTGTTTGCCTCGGGAAACATGGAGCGAAAGCCATCCATTGTCAAGAAAAGATCATTTATAGTCACTCATTCCTAGAAAAGCCTTATTACTCGGTTTAAATGCCTTTATATTCCCATTATTGATTTTATTTTGAATTTTTTTTACATTTTTTGATTAAAACATATTGTAATTGATTGTTTGCCTCGGGAAATATTGAGCGAAAGCCATCCATTGTCAAGAAAAGATCATTTATAGTCACTCATGCCTAGAAAAGCCTTATTACTCGGTTTAAATGCCTTTATAATCCCATTATTGATTTTATTTTGAATTGTTTTTACATTTTTTGATTAAAACAGATTGTAATTGATTGTTTGCCTCGGGAAACATGGAGCGAAAGCCATCCATTGTCAAGAAAAGATCATTTATAGTCACTCATGCCTAGAAAAGCCTTATTACTCGGTTTAAATGCCTTTATAATCCCATTATTGAATTTATTTTGAATTTTTTTTACATTTTTTGATTAAAACAGATTGTAATTGATTGTTTGCCTCGGGAAACATGGAGCAAAACCCATCCATTGTCAAGAATAGATCATTTATAGTCAGTTATGCCTAGAAAAGCCTTATTACTCGGTTTAAATGCTTTAATAATCCCATTATTGAATTTATTTTGAATTGTTTTTACATTTTATGACTAAAACAGATTGTAATTGATTGTTTGCCTCGGGAAACATTGAGCGAAAGCCATCCATTGTCAAGAAAAGATCATTTATAGTCACTCATGCCTAGAAAAGCCTTATTACTTAGTTTAAATGCCTTTATAATCCCATTATTGAATTTATTTTGAATTGTTTTTACATTTTTGATTAAAACAGTTTGTAATTGATTGTTTGCCTCGGGAAACATGGAGCGAAAACCATCCATTGTCAAGAAAAGATCATTTATAGTCACTCATGCCTAGAAAAGCCTTATTACTCGGTTTAAATGCCTTTATAATCCCATTATTGAATTTATTTTGAATTGTTTTTACATTTTTTGATTAAAACAGATTGTAATTGATTGTTTACCTCGGGAAACATGGAGCGAAAACCATCCATTGTAAAGAAAAGATCATTTATAGTCACTCATGCCTAGAAAAGCCTTATTACTCGGTTTAAATGCTTTTATAATCCCATTATTGAATTTATTTTGAATTGTTTTTACATTTTATGATTAAAACATATTGTAATTGATTGTTTGCCTCGGGAAACATGGAGCGAAAGCCATCCATTGTCAAGAAAAGATCTTTTATAGTCACTCATGCCTAGAAAAGCCTTATTACTCGGTTTAAATGCCTTTATAATCCCATTATTGAATTTATTTTGAATTGTTTTTACATTTTTTGATTAAAACAGATTGTAATTGATTGTTTACCTCGGGAAACATGGAGCGAAAACCATCCATTGTAAAGAAAAGATCATTTATAGTCACTCATGCCTAGAAAAGCCTTATTACTCGGTTTAAATGCCTTTATAATCCCATTATTGAATTTATTTTGAATTGTTTTTACATTTTTTGATTAAAACAGATTGTAATTGATTGTTTGCCTCGGGAAACATGGAGCGAAAACCATCCATTGTCAAGAAAAGATCATTTATAGTCACTCATGTTTAGAAAAGCCTTATTACTCGGTTTAAATGCCTTTATATTCCCATTATTGATTTTATTTTGAATTTTTTTTACATTTTTTGATTAAAACATATTGTAATTGATTGTTTGCCTCGGGAAATATTGAGCGAAAGCCATCCATTGTCAAGAAAAGATCATTTATAGTCACTCATGCCTAGAAAAGCCTTATTACTCGGTTTAAATGCCTTTATAATCCCATTATTGATTTTATTTTGAATTGTTTTTACATTTTTTGATTAAAACAGATTGTAATTGATTGTTTGCCTCGGGAAACATGGAGCGAAAGCCATCCATTGTCAAGAAAAGATCATTTATAGTCACTCATGCCTAGAAAAGCCTTATTACTCGGTTTAAATGCCTTTATAATCCCATTATTGAATTTATTTTGAATTTTTTTTACATTTTTTGATTAAAACAGATTGTAATTGATTGTTTGCCTCGGGAAACATGGAGCAAAACCCATCCATTGTCAAGAATAGATCATTTATAGTCAGTTATGCCTAGAAAAGCCTTATTACTCGGTTTAAATGCTTTAATAATCCCATTATTGAATTTATTTTGAATTGTTTTTACATTTTATGACTAAAACAGATTGTAATTGATTGTTTGCCTCGGGAAACATGGAGCGAAAGCCATCCATTGTCAAGAAAAGATCATTTATAGTCACTCATGCCTAGAAAAGCCTTATTACTTAGTTTAAATGCCTTTATAATCCCATTATTGAATTTATTTTGAATTGTTTTTACATTTTTGATTAAAACAGTTTGTAATTGATTGTTTGCCTCGGGAAACATGGAGCGAAAACCATCCATTGTCAAGAAAAGATCATTTATAGTCACTCATGCCTAGAAAAGCCTTATTACTCGGTTTAAATGCCTTTATAATCCCATTATTGAATTTATTTTGAATTGTTTTTACATTTTTTGATTAAAACAGATTGTAATTGATTGTTTGCCTCGGGAAACATGGAGCGAAAGCCATCCATTGTCAAGAAAAGATCTTTTATAGTCACTCATGCCTAGAAAAGCCTTATTACTCGGTTTAAATGCCTTTATAATCCCATTATTGAATTTATTTTGAATTGTTTTTACATTTTTTGATAAAAACAGATTGTAATTGATTGTTTGCCTCGGGAAATATTAAGAGAAAGCCATCCATTGTCAAGAAAAGATCATTTATAGTCACTCATGCCTAGAAAAGCCTTATTACTCGGTTTAAATGCCTTTATAATCCCATTATTGATTTTATTTTGAATTGTTTTTACATTTTTTGATTAAAACAGATTGTAATTGATTATTTGCCTCGGGAAATATGGAGCGAAAGCCATCCATTGTCAAGAAAAGATCATTTATAGCCTCTCATGCCTGGAAAAGCCTTATTACTCGGTTTAAATGCCTTTATAATCCCATTATTGAATTTATTTTGAATTGTTTTTACATTTTTTGATTAAAACAGATTGTAATTGATTGTTTGCCTCGGGAAACATGGAGCGAAAACCATCCATTGTCAAGAAAAGATCATTTATAGTCACTCATGTTTAGAAAAGCCTTATTACTCGGTTTAAATGCCTTTATAATCCCATTATTGAATTTATTTTGAATTTTTTTTACATTTTTTGATTAAAACAGATTGTAATTGATTGTTTACCTCGGGAAACATGGAGCGAAAGCCATCCATAGTTAAGAAAAGTTCATTTATAGTCACTTATGCCTAGCAAAGCCTTATTACTCGGTTTAAATGCTTTTATAATCCCATTATTGAATTTATTTTGAATTTTTTTTACATTTTTTGATTAAAACAGATTGTAATTGATTGTTTGCCTCGGGAAACTTGGAGCGAAAGCCATCCATTGTCAAGAAAAGATCATTTATAGTCACTCATGCCTAGAAAAGCCTTATTACTCGGTTTAAATGCTTTTATAATCCCATTATTGAATTTATTTTGAATTGTTTTTACATTTTTTGATTAAAACAGATTGTAATTGATTGTTTGCCTCGGGAAACTTGGAGCGAAAGCCCTCCATTGTCAAGAAAAGATCATTTGTAGTCACTCATGCTGAGAAAAGCCTTATTACTCGGTTTAAATGCTTTTATAATCCCATTATTGAATTTATTTTGAATTGTTTTTACATTTTTTGATTAAAACAGATTGTAATTGATTGTTTGCCTCGGGAAACTTGGAGCGAAAGCCATCCATTGTCAAGAAAAGATCATTTATAGTCACTCATGTCTAGAAAAGCCTTATTACTCGGTTTAAATGCTTTTATAATCCCATTATTGAATTTATTTTGAATTGTTTTTACATTTTTTGATTAAAACAGATTGTAATTGATTGTTTGCCTCGGGAAACTTGGAGCGAAAGCCCTCCATTGTCAAGAAAAGATCATTTGTAGTCACTCATGCTGAGAAAAGCCTTATTACTCGGTTTAAATGCCTTTATAATCCCATTATGGAATTTATTTTGAATTTTTTTTACATTTTTCGATTAAAACATATTGTAATTGATTGTTTGCCTCGGGAAACTTGGAGCGAAAGCCACCCATTGTCAAGAAAAGTTCATTTATAGTCACTGATGCCTAGCAAAGCCTTATTACTCGGTTTAAATGCCTTTATAATCCCATTATTGAATTTATTTTGAATTCTTTTTACATTTTTTCATTAAAACAGATTCTAATTGATTGTTTGCCTCGGGAAACTTGGAGCGAAAGCCCTCCATTGTCAAGAAAAGTTCATTTATAGTCACTGATGCCTAGAAAAGCCTTATTACTCGGTTTAAATGCCTTTATAATCCCATTATTGAATGTATTTTGAATTGTTTTTACATTTTTTGATTAAAACAGATTGTAATTGATTGTTTACCTCGGGAAACATGGAGCGAAAACCATCCATTGTAAAGAAAAGATCATTTATAGTCACTCATGCCTAGAAAAGCCTTATTACTCGGTTTAAATGCTTTTATAATCCCATTATTGAATTTATTTTGAATTGTTTTTACATTTTATGATTAAAACAGATTGTAATTGATTGTTTGCCTCGGGAAACATGGAGCGAAAGCCATCCATTGTCAAGAAAAGATCATTTATAGTCACTCATGCCTAGAAAAGCCTTATTACTCGGTTTAAATGCCTTTATAATCCCATTATTGAATTTATTTTGAATTGTTTTTACATTTTTTGATAAAAACATATTGTAATTGATTGTTTGCCTCGGGAAATATTAAGCGAAAGCCATCCATTGTCAAGAAAAGATCATTTATAGTCACTCATGCCTAGAAAAGCCTTATTACTCGGTTTAAATGCCTTTATAATCCCATTATTGAATTTATTTTGAATTATTTTTACATTTTTTGATTAAAACATATTGTAATTGATTGTTTGCCTCGGGAAACATGGAGCGAAAGCCATCCATTGTCAAGAAAAGATCATTTATAGTCACTCATGCCTAGAAAAGCCTTATTACTCGGTTTAAATGCCTTTATAATCCCATTATTGAATTTATTTTGAATTGTTTTTACATTTTTTGATTAAAACATATTGTAATTGATTGTTTGCCTCGGGAAACATGGAGCGAAAGCCATCCATTGTCAAGAAAAGATCATTTATAGTCACTCATTCCTAGAAAAGCCTTATTACTCGGTTTAAATGCCTTTATATTCCCATTATTGATTTTATTTTGAATTTTTTTTACATTTTTTGATTAAAACATATTGTAATTGATTGTTTGCCTCGGGAAATATTGAGCGAAAGCCATCCATTGTCAAGAAAAGATCATTTATAGTCACTCATGCCTAGAAAAGCCTTATTACTCGGTTTAAATGCCTTTATAATCCCATTATTGAATTTATTTTGAATTGTTTTTACATTTTTTGATTAAAACAGATTGTAATTGATTGTTTGCCTCGGGAAACATGGAGCGAAAGCCATCCATTGTCAAGAAAAGATCATTTATAGCCACTCATGCCTAGAAAAGCCTTATTACTCGGTTTAAATGCCTTTATAATCCCATTATTGAATGTATTTTGAATTGTTTTTACATTTTTTGATTAAAACAGATTGTAATTGATTGTTTACCTCGGGAAACATGGAGCGAAAACCATCCATTGTAAAGAAAAGATCATTTATAGTCACTCATGCCTAGAAAAGCCTTATTACTCGGTTTAAATGCTTTTATAATCCCATTATTGAATTTATTTTGAATTGTTTTTACATTTTATGATTAAAACAGATTGTAATTGATTGTTTGCCTCGGGAAACATGGAGCGAAAGCCATCCATTGTCAAGAAAAGATCATTTATAGTCACTCATGCCTAGAAAAGCCTTATTACTCGGTTTAAATGCCTTTATAATCCCATTATTGAATTTATTTTGAATTGTTTTTACATTTTTTGATAAAAACAGATTGTAATTGATTGTTTGCCTCGGGAAATATTAAGCAAAAGCCATCCATTGTCAAGAAAAGATCATTTATAGTCACTCATGCCTAGAAAAGCCTTATTACTCGGTTTAAATGCCTTTATAATCCCATTATTGAATGTATTTTGAATTGTTTTTACATTTTTTGATTAAAACAGATTGTAATTGATTGTTTACCTCGGGAAACATGGAGCGAAAACCATCCATTGTAAAGAAAAGATCATTTATAGTCACTCATGCCTAGAAAAGCCTTATTACTCGGTTTAAATGCTTTTATAATCCCATTATTGAATTTATTTTGAATTGTTTTTACATTTTATGATTAAAACAGATTGTAATTGATTGTTTGCCTCGGGAAACATGGAGCGAAAGCCATCCATTGTCAAGAAAAGATCATTTATAGTCACTCATGCCTAGAAAAGCCTTATTACTCGGTTTAAATGCCTTTATAATCCCATTATTGAATTTATTTTGAATTGTTTTTACATTTTTTGATAAAAACAGATTGTAATTGATTGTTTGCCTCGGGAAATATTAAGCGAAAGCCATCCATTGTCAAGAAAAGATCATTTATAGTCACTCATGCCTAGAAAAGCCTTATTACTCGGTTTAAATGTCTTTATAATCCCATTATTGAATTTATTTTGAATTGTTTTTACATTTTTCGATTAAAACAGATTGTAATTGATTGTTTGCCTCGGGAAACATGGAGCGAAAGCCATCCATTGTCAAGAAAAGATCATTTATAGTCACTCATGCCTAGAAAAGCCTTATTACTCGGTTTAAATGCCTTTATAATCCCATTATTGAATTTATTTTGAATTGTTTTTACATTTTTTGATTAAAACAGATTGTAATTGATTGTTTGCCTCGGGAAACATGGAGCGAAAGCCATCCATTGTCAAGAAAAGATTATTTATAGTCACTCATGCCTAGAAAAGCCTTATTACTCGGTTTAAATGCCTTTATAATCCCATTATTGAATTTATTTTGAATTGTTTTTACTTTTTTTGATAAAAACAGATTGTAATTGATTGTTTGCCTTGGGAAATATTAAGCGAAAGCCATCCATTGTCAAGAAAAGATCATTTATAGTCACTCATGCCTAGAAAAGCCTTATTACTCGGTTTAAATGCCTTTATAATCCCGTTATTGAATTTATTTTGAATTGTTTTTACATTTTTTGATAAAAACATATTGTAATTGATTGTTTGCCGCGGGAAATATTAAGCGAAAGCCATCCATTGTCAAGAAAAGATCATTTATAGTCACTCATGCCTAGAAAAGCCTTATTACTCGGTTTAAATGCCTTTATAATCCCATTATTGAATTTATTTTGAATTGTTTTTACATTTTTTGATTAAAACAGATTGTAATTGATTGTTTGCCTCGGGAAACATGGAGCGAAAGCCATCCATTGTCAAGAAAAGATCATTTATAGTCACTCATGCCTAGAAAAGCCTTATTACTCGGTTTAAATGCCTTTATAATCCCATTATTGAATTTATTTTGAATTGTTTTTACATTTTTTGATAAAAACAGATTGTAATTGATTGTTTGCCTCGGGAAATATTAAGCGAAAGCCATCCATTGTCAAGAAAAGATCATTTATAGTCACTCATGCCTAGAAAAGCCTTATTACTCGGTTTAAATGTCTTTATAATCCCATTATTGAATTTATTTTGAATTGTTTTTACATTTTTTGATTAAAACAGATTGTAATTGATTGTTTGCCTCGGGAAACATGGAGCGAAAGCCATCCATTGTCAAGAAAAGATTATTTATAGTCACTCATGCCTAGAAAAGCCTTATTACATAGTTTAAATGCTTTTATAATCCCATTATTGAATTTATTTTGAATTCTTTTTACATTTTTTGATTAAAACTGATGGTAATTGATTGTTTGCCTCTGGAAACATGGAGCGAAAGCCATCCATTGTCAAGAAAAGATCATTTATAGTCACTCATGCCTAGAAAAGCCTTATTACTCGGTTTAAATGCCTTTATAATCCCATTATTGAATTTATTTTGAATTGTTTTTACATTTTTTGATTAAAACAGATTGTAATTGATTGTTTGCCTCGGGAAACATGGAGCGAAAGCCATCCATTGTCAAGAAAAGATCATTTATAGTCACTCATGCCTAGAAAAGCCTTATTACTCGGTTTAAATGCCTTTATAATCCCATTATTGAATTTATTTTGAATTGTTTTTACATTTTTTGATTAAAACATATTGTAATTGATTGTTTGCCTCCGGAAATATGGAGCGAAAGCCATCCATTGTCATGAAAAGATCATTTATAGTCCCTCATGCCTAGAAAAGCGTTATTACTCGGTTTAAATGCCTTTATAATCCCATTATTGAATTTATTTTGAATTGTTTTAACATTTTTGATTAAAAACAAATTGTAATTGATTGTTTGCCTCGGGAAACATGGAGCGAAAACCATCCATTGTAAAGAAAAGATCATTTATAGTCACTCATGCCTAGAAAAGCCTTATTACTCGGTTTAAATGCTTTTATAATCCCATTATTGAATTTATTTTGAATTCTTTTTACATTTTTTGATTAAAACAGATTGTAATTGATTGTTTGCCTCTGGAAACATGGAGCGAAAGCCATCCATTGTCAAGAAAAGATCATTTATAGTCACTCATGCCTAGAAAAGCCTTATTACTCGGTTTAAATGCCTTTATAATCCCATTATTGAATTTATTTTGAATTGTTTTTACATTTTTTGATTAAAACAGATTGTAATTGATTGTTTGCCTCGGGAAACATGGAGCGAAAGCCATCCATTGTCAAGAAAAGATCATTTATAGCCACTCATGCCTAGAAAAGCCTTATTACTCGGTTTAAATGCCTTTATAATCCCATTATTGAATGTATTTTGAATTGTTTTTACATTTTTTGATTAAAACAGATTGTAATTGATTGTTTGCCTCGGGAAACATGGAGCGAAAGCCATCCATTGTCAAGAAAAGATCATTTATAGCCACTCATGCCTAGAAAAGCCTTATTACTCGGTTTAAATGCCTTTATAATCCCATTATTGAATGTATTTTGAATTGTTTTTACATTTTTTGATTAAAACAGATTGTAATTGATTGTTTGCCTCTGGAAACATGGAGCGAAAGCCATCCATTGTCAAGAAAAGATCATTTATAGTCACTCATGCCTAGAAAAGCCTTATTACTCGGTTTAAATGCCTTTATAATCCCATTATTGATTTTATTTTGAATTTTTTTTACATTTTTTGATTAAAACAGATTGTAATTGATTGTTTGCCTCGGGAAACATGGAGCGAAAGCCATCCATTGTCAAGAAAAGATCATTTATAGCCACTCATGCCTAGAAAAGCCTTATTACTCGGTTTAAATGCCTTTATAATCCCATTATTGAATGTATTTTGAATTGTTTTTACATTTTTTGATTAAAACAGATTGTAATTGATTGTTTACCTCGGGAAACATGGAGCGAAAACCATCCATTGTCAAGAAAAGATCATTTATAGTCACTCATGCCTAGAAAAGCCTTATTACTCGGTTTAAATGCTTTTATAATCCCATTATTGAATTTATTTTGAATTGTTTTTACATTTTATGTTTAAAACAGATTGTAATTGATTGTTTGCCTCGGGAAACATGGAGCAAAAGCCATCCATTGTCAAGAAAAGATCATTTATAGTCACTCATGCCTAGAAAAGCCTTATTACTCGGTTTAAATGCCTTTATAATCCCATTATTGAATTTATTTTGAATTGTTTTTACATTTTTTGATTAAAACATATTGTAATTGATTGTTTGCCTCCGGAAATATGGAGCGAAAGCCATCCATTGTCATGAAAAGATCATATATAGTCCCTCATGCCTAGAAAAGCCTTATTACTCGGTTTAAATGCCTTTATAATCCCATTATTGAATTTATTTTGAATTGTTTTTACATTTTTGATTAAAAACAGATTGTAATTGATTGTTTGCCTCGTGAAATATGGAGCGAAAGCCATCCATTGTCAAGAAAAGATCATTTATAGTCCCTCATGCCTAGAAAAGCCTTATTACTCGGTTTAAATGCTTTTATAATCCCATTATTGAATTTATTTTGAATTGTTTTTACATTTTATGATTAAAACAGATTGTAATTGATTGTTTGCCTCGGGAAACATGGAGCGAAAGCCATCCATTGTCAAGAAAAGATCATTTATAGTCACTCATGCCTAGAAAAGCCTTATTACTCGGTTTAAATGCCTTTATAATCCCATTATTGAATTTATTTTGAATTGTTTTTACATTTTTTGATAAAAACAGATTGTAATTGATTGTTTGCCTCGGGAAATATTAAGCGAAAGCCATCCATTGTCAAGAAAAGATCATTTATAGTCACTCATGCCTAGAAAAGCCTTATTACTCGGTTTAAATGCCTTTATAATCCCATTATTGAATTTATTTTGAATTGTTTTTACATTTTTTGATTAAAACAGATTGTAATTGATTGTTTGCCTCGGGAAACATGGAGCGAAAGCCATCCATTGTCAAGAAAAGATCATTTATAGTCACTCATGCCTAGAAAAGCCTTATTACTCGGTTTAAATGCCTTTATAATCCCATTATTGAATTTATTTTGAATTGTTTTTACATTTTTTGATTAAAACAGATTGTAATTGATTGTTTGCCTCGGGAAACATGGAGCGAAAGCCATCCATTGTCAAGAAAAGATTATTTATAGTCACTCATGCCTAGAAAAGCCTTATTACTTAGTTTAAATGCTTTTATAATCCCATTATTGAATTTATTTTGAATTCTTTTTACATTTTTTGATTAAAACTGATTGTAATTGATTGTTTGCCTCTGGAAACATGGAGCGAAAGCCATCCATTGTCAAGAAAAGATCATTTATAGTCACTCATGCCTAGAAAAGCCTTATTACTCGGTTTAAATGCCTTTATAATCCCATTATTGAATTTATTTTGAATTGTTTTTACATTTTTTGATTAAAACAGATTGTAATTGATTGTTTGCCTCGGGAAACATGGAGCGAAAGCCATCCATTGTCAAGAAAAGATCATT
Source organism: Theobroma cacao (assembly GCF_053813885.1). Lineage (NCBI taxonomy): Eukaryota > Viridiplantae > Streptophyta > Magnoliopsida > Malvales > Malvaceae > Theobroma > Theobroma cacao. The sequence goes on along the minus strand of NC_142645.1, from coordinate 23,903,176 downwards.
TATAGTCACTCATGCCTAGAAAAGCCTTATTACTCGGTTTAAATGCCTTTATAATCCCATTATTGAATTTATTTTGAATTGTTTTTACATTTTTTGATTAAAACATATTGTAATTGATTGTTTGCCTCCGGAAATATGGAGCGAAAGCCATCCATTGTCATGAAAAGATCATTTATAGTCCCTCATGCCTAGAAAAGCCTTATTACTCGGTTTAAATGCCTTTATAATCCCATTATCGAATTTATTTTGAATTGTTTTTACATTTTTGATTAAAAACAGATTGTAATTGATTGTTTGCCTCGGGAAACATGGAGCGAAAACCATCCATTGTAAAGAAAAGATCATTTATAGTCACTCATGCCTAGAAAAGCCTTATTACTCGGTTTAAATGCTTTTATAATCCCATTATTGAATTTATTTTGAATTGTTTTTACATTTTATGATTAAAACAGATTGTAATTGATTGTTTGCCTCGGGAAACATGGAGCGAAAGCCATCCATTGTCAAGAAAAGATCATTTATAGTCACTCATGCCTAGAAAAGCCTTATTACTCGGTTTAAATGCCTTTATAATCCCATTATTGAATTTATTTTGAATTGTTTTTACATTTTTTGATAAAAACAGATTGTAATTGATTGTTTGCCTTGGGAAATATTAAGCGAAAGCCATCCATTGTCAAGAAAAGATCATTTATAGTCACTCATGCCTAGAAAAGCCTTATTACTCGGTTTAAATGCCTTTATAATCCCGTTATTGAATTTATTTTGAATTGTTTTTACATTTTTTGATAAAAACATATTGTAATTGATTGTTTGCCGCGGGAAATATTAAGCGAAAGCCATCCATTGTCAAGAAAAGATCATTTATAGTCACTCATGCCTAGAAAAGCCTTATTACTCGGTTTAAATGCCTTTATAATCCCATTATTGAATTTATTTTGAATTGTTTTTACATTTTTTGATTAAAACAGATTGTAATTGATTGTTTGCCTCGGGAAACATGGAGCGAAAGCCATCCATTGTCAAGAAAAGATCATTTATAGTCACTCATGCCTAGAAAAGCCTTATTACTCGGTTTAAATGCCTTTATAATCCCATTATTGAATTTATTTTGAATTGTTTTTACATTTTTTGATAAAAACAGATTGTAATTGATTGTTTGCCTCGGGAAATATTAAGCGAAAGCCATCCATTGTCAAGAAAAGATCATTTATAGTCACTCATGCCTAGAAAAGCCTTATTACTCGGTTTAAATGTCTTTATAATCCCATTATTGAATTTATTTTGAATTGTTTTTACATTTTTTGATTAAAACAGATTGTAATTGATTGTTTGCCTCGGGAAACATGGAGCGAAAGCCATCCATTGTCAAGAAAAGATTATTTATAGTCACTCATGCCTAGAAAAGCCTTATTACATAGTTTAAATGCTTTTATAATCCCATTATTGAATTTATTTTGAATTCTTTTTACATTTTTTGATTAAAACTGATGGTAATTGATTGTTTGCCTCTGGAAACATGGAGCGAAAGCCATCCATTGTCAAGAAAAGATCATTTATAGTCACTCATGCCTAGAAAAGCCTTATTACTCGGTTTAAATGCCTTTATAATCCCATTATTGAATTTATTTTGAATTGTTTTTACATTTTTTGATTAAAACAGATTGTAATTGATTGTTTGCCTCGGGAAACATGGAGCGAAAGCCATCCATTGTCAAGAAAAGATCATTTATAGTCACTCATGCCTAGAAAAGCCTTATTACTCGGTTTAAATGCCTTTATAATCCCATTATTGAATTTATTTTGAATTGTTTTTACATTTTTTGATTAAAACATATTGTAATTGATTGTTTGCCTCCGGAAATATGGAGCGAAAGCCATCCATTGTCATGAAAAGATCATTTATAGTCCCTCATGCCTAGAAAAGCGTTATTACTCGGTTTAAATGCCTTTATAATCCCATTATTGAATTTATTTTGAATTGTTTTAACATTTTTGATTAAAAACAAATTGTAATTGATTGTTTGCCTCGGGAAACATGGAGCGAAAACCATCCATTGTAAAGAAAAGATCATTTATAGTCACTCATGCCTAGAAAAGCCTTATTACTCGGTTTAAATGCTTTTATAATCCCATTATTGAATTTATTTTGAATTGTTTTTACATTTTATGATTAAAACAGATTGTAATTGATTGTTTGCCTCGGGAAACATGGAGCGAAAGCCATCCATTGTCAAGAAAAGATCATTTATAGTCACTCATGCCTAGAAAAGCCTTATTACTCGGTTTAAATGCCTTTATAATCCCATTATTGAATTTATTTTGAATTGTTTTTACATTTTTTGATAAAAACAGATTGTAATTGATTGTTTGCCTCGGGAAATATTAAGCGAAAGCCATCCATTGTCAAGAAAAGATAATTTATAGTCACTCATGCCTAGAAAAGCCTTATTACTCGGTTTAAATGCCTTTATAATCCCATTATTGAATTTATTTTGAATTGTTTTTACATTTTTTGATTAAAACAGATTGTAATTGATTGTTTGCCTCGGGAAACATGGAGCGAAAGCCATCCATTGTCAAGAAAAGATCATTTATAGTCACTCATGCCTAGAAAAGCCTTATTACTCGGTTTAAATGCCTTTATAATCCCATTATTGAATTTATTTTGAATTGTTTTTACATTTTTTGATTAAAACAGATTGTAATTGATTGTTTGCCTCGGGAAACATGGAGCGAAAGCCATCCATTGTCAAGAAAAGATTATTTATAGTCACTCATGCCTAGAAAAGCCTTATTACTTAGTTTAAATGCTTTTATAATCCCATTATTGAATTTATTTTGAATTCTTTTTACATTTTTTGATTAAAACTGATTGTAATTGATTGTTTGCCTCTGGAAACATGGAGCGAAAGCCATCCATTGTCAAGAAAAGATCATTTATAGTCACTCATGCCTAGAAAAGCCTTATTACTCGGTTTAAATGCCTTTATAATCCCATTATTGAATTTATTTTGAATTGTTTTTACATTTTTTGATTAAAACAGATTGTAATTGATTGTTTGCCTCGGGAAACATGGAGCGAAAGCCATCCATTGTCAAGAAAAGATCATTTATAGCCACTCATGCCTAGAAAAGCCTTATTACTCGGTTTAAATGCCTTTATAATCCCATTATTGAATGTATTTTGAATTGTTTTTACATTTTTTGATTAAAACAGATTGTAATTGATTGTTTACCTCGGGAAACATGGAGCGAAAACCATCCATTGTCAAGAAAAGATCATTTATAGTCACTCATGCCTAGAAAAGCCTTATTACTCGGTTTAAATGCTTTTATAATCCCATTATTGAATTTATTTTGAATTGTTTTTACATTTTATGTTTAAAACAGATTGTAATTGATTGTTTGCCTCGGGAAACATGGAGCGAAAGCCATCCATTGTCAAGAAAAGATCATTTATAGTCACTCATGCCTAGAAAAGCCTTATTACTCGGTTTAAATGCCTTTATAATCCCATTATTGAATTTATTTTGAATTGTTTTTACATTTTTTGATTAAAACATATTGTAATTGATTGTTTGCCTCCGGAAATATGGAGCGAAAGCCATCCATTGTCAAGAAAAGATCATTTATAGCCACTCATGCCTGGAAAAGCCTTACTACTCGGTTTAAATGCCTTTATAATCCCATTATTGAATGTATTTTGAGTTGTTTTTACATTTTTTGATTAAAACAGATTGTAATTGATTGTTTGCCTCGGGAAACATGGGGCGAAAACCATCCATTGTCAGGAAAAGATCATTTATAGTCACTCATGCCTAGAAAAGCCTTATTACTCGGTTTAAATGCCTTTATAATCCCATTATTGAATTTATTTTGAATTTTTTTTACATTTTTTGATTAAAACAGATTGTAATTGATTGTTTACCTCGGGAAACATGGAGCGAAAGCCATCCATAGTAAAGAAAAGTTCATTTATAGTCACTTATGCCTAGCAAAGCCTTATTACTCGGTTTAAATGCCTTTATAATCCCATTATGGAATTTATTTTGAATTGTTTTTACAATTTTTGATTAAAACAGATTGTAATTGATTGTTTGCCTCGGGAAACATGGAGCGAAAGCCATCCATTGTCAAGAAAAGATCATTTATAGTCACTCATGCCTAGAAAAGCCTTACTACTCGGTTTAAATGCCTTTATAATCCCATTATTGAATGTATTTTGAATTGTTTTTACATTTTTTGATTAAAACAGATTGTAATTGATTGTTTGCCTTGGGAAACATGGAGCGAAAACCATCCATTGTCAGGAAAAGATCATTTATAGTCACTCATGCCTAGAAAAGCCTTATTACTCGGTTTAAATGCCTTTATAATCCCATTATTGAATTTATTTTGAATTTTTTTTACATTTTTTGATTAAAACAGATTGTAATTGATTGTTTACCTCGGGAAACATGGAGTAAAACCCATCCATTGTCAAGAATAGATCATTTATAGTCACTTATGCCTAGAAAAGCCTTATTACTCGGTTTAAATGCTTTTATAATCCCATTATTGAAGTTATTTTGAATTGTTTTTACATTTTATGATTAAAACAGATTGTAATTGATTGTTTGCCTCGGGAAACATGGAGCGAAAGCCATCCATTGTCAAGAAAATATCATTTATAGTCCCTCATGCCTAGAAAAGCCTTATTACTCGGTTTAAATGCCTTTATAATCCCATTATTGAATTTATTTTGAATTGGTTTTACATTTTTTGATTAAAACAGATTGTAATTGATTGTTTGCCTCGGGACATATGGAGCGAAAGCCATCCATTGTCAAGAAAAGATCATTTATAGCCACTCATGCCTGGAAAAGCCTTACTACTCGGTTTAAATGCCTTTATAATCCCATTATTGAATGTATTTTGAATTGTTTTTACATTTTTTGATTAAAACAGATTGTAATTGATTGTTTGCCTCGGGAAACATGGAGCGAAAACCATCCATTGTCAGGAAAAGATCATTTATAGTCACTCATGCCTAGAAAAGCCTTATTACTCGGTTTAAATGCCTTTATAATCCCATTATTGAATTTATTTTGAATTTTTTTTACACTTTTTGATTAAAACAGATTGTAATTGATTGTTTACCTCGGGAAACATGGAGCGAAAGCCATCCATAGTCAAGAAAAGTTCATTTATAGTCACTTATGCCTAGCAAAGCCTTATTACTCGGTTTAAATGCCTTTATAATCCCATTATGGAATTTATTTTGAATTTTTTTTACATTTTTTGATTAAAACATATTGTAATTGATTGTTTGCCTCAGGAAACTTGGAGCGAAAGCCACCCATTGTCAAGAAAAGTTCATTTATAGTCACTTATGCCTAGCAAAGCCTTATTACTCGGTTTAAATGCCTTTATAATCCCATTATTGAATTTATTTTGAATTCTTTTTACATTTTTTCATTAAAACAGATTCTAATTGATTGTTTGCCTCGGGAAACTTGGAGCGAAAGCCCTCCATTGTCAAGAAAAGATCATTTGTAGTCACTCATGCTGAGAAAAGCCTTATTACTCGGTTTAAATGCTTTTATAATCCCATTATTGAATTTATTTTGAATTGTTTTTACATTTTTTGATTAAAACAGATTGTAATTGATTGTTGCCTCGGGAAACATGGAGCGAAAGCCATCCATTGTCAAGAAAAGATCATTTATAGTCACTCATGCCTAGAAAAGCCTTATTACTCAGTTTAAATGCCTTTATAATCCCATTATTGAATTTATTTTGAATTGTTTTTACAATTTTTGATTAAAACAGATTGTAATTGATTGTTTGCCTCGGGAAACATGGAGCGAAAGCCATCCATTGTCAAGAAAAGATCATTTATAGTCACTCATGCCTAGAAAAGCCTTATTACTCGGTTTAAATGCCTTTATAATCCCATTATTGAATTTATTTTGAATTGTTTTTACAATTTTTGATTAAAACAGATTGTAATTGATTGTTTGCCTCGGGAAACATGGAGCGAAAGCCATCCATTGTCAAGAAAAGATCATTTATAGTCACTCATGCCTAGAAAAGCCTTACTACTCGGTTTAAATGCCTTTATAATCCCATTATTGAATGTATTTTGAATTGTTTTTACATTTTTTGATTAAAACAGATTGTAATTGATTGTTTGCCTTGGGAAACATGGAGCGAAAACCATCCATTGTCAGGAAAAGATCATTTATAGTCACTCATGCCTAGAAAAGCCTTATTACTCGGTTTAAATGCCTTTATAATACCATTATTGAATTTATTTTGAATTTTTTTTACATTTTTTGATTAAAACAGATTGTAATTGATTGTTTACCTCGGGAAACATGGAGTAAAACCCATCCATTGTCAAGAATAGATCATTTATAGTCACTTATGCCTAGAAAAGATTTATTACTCGGTTTAAATGCTTTTATAATCCCATTATTGAAGTTATTTTGAATTGTTTTTACATTTTATGATTAAAACAGATTGTAATTGATTGTTTGCCTCGGGAAACATGGAGCGAAAACCATCCATTGTCAAGAAAAGATCATTTATAGTCACTCATGCCTAGAAAAGCCTTATTACTCGGTTTAAATGCCTTTATAATCCCATTATTGAATTTATTTTGAATTGTTTTTACATTTTTTGATTAAAACAGATTGTAATTGATTGTTTGCCTCGGGAAACATGGAGCGAAAACCATCCATTGTCAAGAAAAGATCATTTATAGTCACTCATGCCTAGAAAAGCCTTATTACTCGGTTTAAATGCCTTTATAATCCCATTATTGAATTTATTTTGAATTATTTTTACATTTTTTGATTAAAACAGATTGTAATTGATTGTTTGCCTCGGGAAACATGGAGCGAAAACCATCCATTGTTAAGAAAAGATCATTTATAGTCACTCATTCCTAGAAAAGCCTTATTACTCGGTTTAAATGCCTTTATAATCCCATTATTGAATTTATTTTGAATTGTTTTTACATTTTTTGATTAAAACAGATTGTAATTGATTGTTTGCCTCGGGAAACATGGAGCGAAAGCCATCCATTGTCAAGAAAAGATCATTTATAGCCACTCATGCCTAGAAAAGCCTTATTACTCGGTTTAAATGCCTTTATAATCCCATTATTGAATTTATTTTGAATTGTTTTTACAATTTTTGATTAAAACAGATTGTAATTGATTGTTTGCCTCGGGAAACATGGAGCGAAAGCCATCCATTGTCAAGAAAAGATCATTTATAGTCACTCATGCCTAGAAAAGCCTTACTACTCGGTTTAAATGCCTTTATAATCCCATTATTGAATGTATTTTGAATTGTTTTTACATTTTTTGATTAAAACAGATTGTAATTGATTGTTTGCCTTGGGAAACATGGAGCGAAAACCATCCATTGTCAGGAAAAGATCATTTATAGTCACTCATGCCTAGAAAAGCCTTATTACTCGGTTTAAATGCCTTTATAATCCCATTATTGAATTTATTTTGAATTTTTTTTACATTTTTTGATTAAAACAGATTGTAATTGATTGTTTACCTCGGGAAACATGGAGTAAAACCCATCCATTGTCAAGAATAGATCATTTATAGTCACTTATGCCTAGAAAAGCCTTATTACTCGGTTTAAATGCTTTTATAATCCCATTATTGAAGTTATTTTGAATTGTTTTTACATTTTATGATTAAAACAGATTGTAATTGATTGTTTGCCTCGGGAAACATGGAGCGAAAACCATCCATTGTCAAGAAAAGATCATTTATAGTCACTCATGCCTAGAAAAGCCTTATTACTCGGTTTAAATGCCTTTATAATCCCATTATTGAATGTATTTTGAATTGTTTTTACATTTTTTGATTAAAACAGATTGTAATTGATTGTTTGCCTCGGGAAACATGGAGCGAAAACCATCCATTGTCAAGAAAAGATCGTTTATAGTCACTCATGCCTAGAAAAGCCTTATTACTCGGTTTAAATGCCTTTATAATCCCATTATTGAATTTATTTTGAATTGTTTTTACATTTTTTGATTAAAACAGATTGTAATTGATTGTTTGCCTCGGGAAACATGGAGCGAAAACCATCCATTGTCAAGAAAAGATCATTTATAGTCACTCATGCCTAGAAAAGCCTTATTACTCGGTTTAAATGCCTTTATAATCCCATTATTGAATTTATTTTGAATTGTTTTTTCATTTTTTGATTAAAACAGATTGTAATTGATTGTTTGCCTCGGGAAACATGGAGCGAAAGCCATCCATTGTCAAGAAAAGATCATTTATAGCCACTCATGCCTAGAAAAGCCTTATTACTCGGTGTAAATGCCTTTATAATCCCATTATTGAATGTAGTTTGAATTGTTTTTACATTTTTTGATTAAAACAGATTGTAATTGATTGTTTGCCTCGGGAAACATGGAGCGAAAGCCATCCATTGTCAAGAAAAGATCATTTATAGTCACTCATGCCTAGAAAAGCCTTATTACTCGGTTTAAATGCCTTTATAATCCCATTATTGAATTTATTTTGAATTGTTTTTACATTTTTTGATTAAAACAGATTGTAATTGATTGTTTGCCTCGGGAAACATGGAGCGAAAACCATCCATTGTCAAGAAAAGATCATTTATAGTCACTCATGCCTAGAAAAGCCTTATTACTCGGTTTAAATGCCTTTATAATCCCATTATTGAATTTATTTTGAATTGTTTTTACAATTTTTGATTAAAACAGATTGTAATTGATTGTTTGCCTCGGGAAACATGGAGCGAAAGCCATCCATTGTCAAGAAAAGATCATTTATAGTCACTCATGCCTAGAAAAGCCTTACTACTCGGTTTAAATGCCTTTATAATCCCATTATTGAATGTATTTTGAATTGTTTTTACATTTTTTGATTAAAACAGATTGTAATTGATTGTTTGCCTTGGGAAACATGGAGCGAAAACCATCCATTGTCAGGAAAAGATCATTTATAGTCACTCATGCCTAGAAAAGCCTTATTACTCGGTTTAAATGCCTTTATAATCCCATTATTGAATTTATTTTGAATTTCTTTTACATTTTTTGATTAAAACAGATTGTAATTGATTGTTTACCTCGGGAAACATGGAGTAAAACCCATCCATTGTCAAGAATAGATCATTTATAGTCACTTATGCCTAGAAAAGCCTTATTACTCGGTTTAAATGCTTTTATAATCCCATTATTGAAGTTATTTTGAATTGTTTTTACATTTTATGATTAAAACAGATTGTAATTGATTGTTTGCCTCGGGAAACATGGAGCGAAAACCATCCATTGTCAAGAAAAGATCATTTATAGTCACTCATGCCTAGAAAAGCCTTATTACTCGGTTTAAATGCCTTTATAATCCCATTATTGAATGTATTTTGAATTGTTTTTACATTTTTTGATTAAAACAGATTGTAATTGATTGTTTGCCTCGGGAAACATGGAGCGAAAACCATCCATTGTCAAGAAAAGATCATTTATAGTCACTCATGCCTAGAAAAGCCTTATTACTCGGTTTAAATGCCTTTATAATCCCATTATTGAATTTATTTTGAATTGTTTTTACATTTTTTGATTAAAACAGATTGTAATTGATTGTTTGCCTCGGGAAACATGGAGCGAAAGCCATCCATTGTCAAGAAAAGATCATTTATAGTCACTCATGCCTAGAAAAGCCTTATTACTCGGTTTAAATGCCTTTATAATCCCATTATTGAATGTATTTTGAATTGTTTTTACATTTTTTGATTAAAACAGATTGTAATTGATTGTTTACCTCGGGAAACATGGAGCGAAAACCATCCATTGTAAAGAAAAGATCATTTATAGTCACTCATGCCTAGAAAAGCCTTATTACTCGGTTTAAATGCTTTTATAATCCCATTATTGAATTTATTTTGAATTGTTTTTACATTTTATGATTAAAACAGATTGTAATTGATTGTTTGCCTCGGGAAACATGGAGCGAAAGCCATCCATTGTCAAGAAAAGATCATTTATAGTCACTCATGCCTAGAAAAGCCTTATTACTCGGTTTAAATGCCTTTATAATCCCATTATTGAATTTATTTTGAATTGTTTTTACATTTTTTGATAAAAACAGATTGTAATTGATTGTTTGCCTCTAGAAATATTAAGCGAAAGCCATCCATTGTCAAGAAAAGATCATTTATAGTCACTCATGCATAGAAAAGCCTTATTACTCGGTTTAAATGCCTTTATAATCCCATTATTGAATTTATTTTGAATTGTTTTTACATTTTTTGATTAAAACAGATTGTAATTGATTGTTTGCCTCGGGAAACATGGAGCGAAAGCCATCCATTGTCAAGAAAAGATCATTTATAGTCACTCATGCCTAGAAAAGCCTTATTACTCGGTTTAAATGCCTTTATAATCCCATTATTGAATTTATTTTGAATTGTTTTTACATTTTTTGATTAAAACATATTGTAATTGATTGTTTGCCTCGGGAAACATGGAGCGAAAGCCATCCATTGTCAAGAAAAGATCATTTATAGTCACTCATTCCTAGAAAAGCCTTATTACTCGGTTTAAATGCCTTTATATTCCCATTATTGATTTTATTTTGAATTTTTTTTACATTTTTTGATTAAAACAGATTGTAATTGATTGTTTGCCTCGGGAAATATTGAGCGAAAGCCATCCATTGTCAAGAAAAGATCATTTATAGTCACTCATGCCTAGAAAAGCCTTATTACTCGGTTTAAATGCCTTTATAATCCCATTATTGATTTTATTTTGAATTGTTTTTACATTTTTTGATTAAAACAGATTGTAATTGATTGTTTGCCTCGGGAAACATGGAGCGAAAGCCATCCATTGTCAAGAAAAGATCATTTATAGTCACTCATGCCTAGAAAAGCCTTATTACTCGGTGTAAATGCCTTTATAATCCCATTATTGAATTTATTTTGAATTTTTTTTACATTTTTTGATTAAAACAGATTGTAATTGATTGTTTGCCTCGGGAAACATGGAGCAAAACCCATCCATTGTCAAGAATAGATCATTTATAGTCAGTTATGCCTAGAAAAGCCTTATTACTCGGTTTAAATGCTTTAATAATCCCATTATTGAATTTATTTTGAATTGTTTTTACATTTTATGACTAAAACAGATTGTAATTGATTGTTTGCCTCGGGAAACATGGAGCGAAAGCCATCCATTGTCAAGAAAAGATCATTTATAGTCACTCATGCCTAGAAAAGCCTTATTACTTAGTTTAAATGCCTTTATAATCCCATTATTGAATTTATTTTGAATTGTTTTTACAATTTTTGATTAAAACAGATTGTAATTGATTGTTTGCCTCGGGAAACATGGAGCGAAAGCCATCCATTGTCAAGAAAAGATCATTTATAGTCACTCATGCCTAGAAAAGCCTTATTACTCGGTTTAAATGCCTTTATAATCCCATTATTGAATTTATTTTGAATTGTTTTTACAATTTTTGATTAAAACAGATTGTAATTGATTGTTTGCCTCGGGAAACATGGAGCGAAAGCCATCCATTGTCAAGAAAAGATCATTTATAGTCACTCATGCCTAGAAAAGCCTTACTACTCGGTTTAAATGCCTTTATAATCCCATTATTGAATGTATTTTGAATTGTTTTTACATTTTTTGATTAAAACAGATTGTAATTGATTGTTTGCCTTGGGAAACATGGAGCGAAAACCATCCATTGTCAGGAAAAGATCATTTATAGTCACTCATGCCTAGAAAAGCCTTATTACTCGGTTTAAATGCCTTTATAATACCATTATTGAATTTATTTTGAATTTTTTTTACATTTTTTGATTAAAACAGATTGTAATTGATTGTTTACCTCGGGAAACATGGAGTAAAACCCATCCATTGTCAAGAATAGATCATTTATAGTCACTTATGCCTAGAAAAGCCTTATTACTCGGTTTAAATGCTTTTATAATCCCATTATTGAAGTTATTTTGAATTGTTTTTACATTTTATGATTAAAACAGATTGTAATTGATTGTTTGCCTCGGGAAACATGGAGCGAAAACCATCCATTGTCAAGAAAAGATCATTTATAGTCACTCATGCCTAGAAAAGCCTTATTACTCGGTTTAAATGCCTTTATAATCCCATTATTGAATTTATTTTGAATTGTTTTTACATTTTTTGATTAAAACAGATTGTAATTGATTGTTTGCCTCGGGAAACATGGAGCGAAAACCATCCATTGTCAAGAAAAGATCATTTATAGTCACTCATGCCTAGAAAAGCCTTATTACTCGGTTTAAATGCCTTTATAATCCCATTATTGAATTTATTTTGAATTATTTTTACATTTTTTGATTAAAACAGATTGTAATTGATTGTTTGCCTCGGGAAACATGGAGCGAAAACCATCCATTGTCAAGAAAAGATCATTTATAGTCACTCATGCCTAGAAAAGCCTTATTACTCGGTTTAAATGCCTTTATAATCCCATTATTGAATTTATTTTGAATTGTTTTTACATTTTTTGATTAAAACAGATTGTAATTGATTGTTTGCCTCGGGAAACATGGAGCGAAAGCCATCCATTGTCAAGAAAAGATCATTTATAGCCACTCATGCCTAGAAAAGCCTTATTACTCGGTTTAAATGCCTTTATAATCCCATTATTGAATTTATTTTGAATTGTTTTTACAATTTTTGATTAAAACAGATTGTAATTGATTGTTTGCCTCGGGAAACATGGAGCGAAAGCCATCCATTGTCAAGAAAAGATCATTTATAGTCACTCATGCCTAGAAAAGCCTTACTACTCGGTTTAAATGCCTTTATAATCCCATTATTGAATGTATTTTGAATTGTTTTTACATTTTTTGATTAAAACAGATTGTAATTGATTGTTTGCCTTGGGAAACATGGAGCGAAAACCATCCATTGTCAGGAAAAGATTCATTTATAGTCACTCATGCCTAGAAAAGCCTTATTACTCGGTTTAAATGCCTTTATAATCCCATTATTGAATTTATTTTGAATTTTTTTTACATTTTTTGATTAAAACAGATTGTAATTGATTGTTTACCTCGGGAAACATGGAGTAAAACCCATCCATTGTCAAGAATAGATCATTTATAGTCACTTATGCCTAGAAAAGCCTTATTACTCGGTTTAAATGCTTTTATAATCCCATTATTGAAGTTATTTTGAATTGTTTTTACATTTTATGATTAAAACAGATTGTAATTGATTGTTTGCCTCGGGAAACATGGAGCGAAAACCATCCATTGTCAAGAAAAGATCATTTATAGTCACTCATGCCTAGAAAAGCCTTATTACTCGGTTTAAATGCCTTTATAATCCCATTATTGAATGTATTTTGAATTGTTTTTACATTTTTTGATTAAAACAGATTGTAATTGATTGTTTGCCTCGGGAAACATGGAGCGAAAACCATCCATTGTCAAGAAAAGATCGTTTATAGTCACTCATGCCTAGAAAAGCCTTATTACTCGGTTTAAATGCCTTTATAATCCCATTATTGAATTTATTTTGAATTGTTTTTACATTTTTTGATTAAAACAGATTGTAATTGATTGTTTGCCTCGGGAAACATGGAGCGAAAACCATCCATTGTCAAGAAAAGATCATTTATAGTCACTCATGCCTAGAAAAGCCTTATTACTCGGTTTAAATGCCTTTATAATCCCATTATTGAATTTATTTTGAATTGTTTTTTCATTTTTTGATTAAAACAGATTGTAATTGATTGTTTGCCTCGGGAAACATGGAGCGAAAGCCATCCATTGTCAAGAAAAGATCATTTATAGCCACTCATGCCTAGAAAAGCCTTATTACTCGGTGTAAATGCCTTTATAATCCCATTATTGAATGTATTTTGAATTGTTTTTACATTTTTTGATTAAAACAGATTGTAATTGATTGTTTGCCTCGGGAAACATGGAGCGAAAGCCATCCATTGTCAAGAAAAGATCATTTATAGTCACTCATGCCTAGAAAAGCCTTATTACTCGGTTTAAATGCCTTTATAATCCCATTATTGAATTTATTTTGAATTGTTTTTACATTTTTTGATTAAAACAGATTGTAATTGATTGTTTGCCTCGGGAAACATGGAGCGAAAACCATCCATTGTCAAGAAAAGATCATTTATAGTCACTCATGCCTAGAAAAGCCTTATTACTCGGTTTAAATGCCTTTATAATCCCATTATTGAATTTATTTTGAATTGTTTTTACAATTTTTGATTAAAACAGATTGTAATTGATTGTTTGCCTCGAGAAACATGGAGCGAAAGCCATCCATTGTCAAGAAAAGATAATTTATAGTCACTCATGCCTAGAAAAGCCTTACTACTCGGTTTAAATGCCTTTATAATCCCATTATTGAATGTATTTTGAATTGTTTTTACATTTTTTGATTAAAACAGATTGTAATTGATTGTTTGCCTCGGGAAACATGGAGCGAAAACCATCCATTGTCAAGAAAAGATCATTTATAGTCACTCATGCCTAGAAAAGCCTTATTACTCGGTTTAAATGCCTTTATAATCCCATTATTGAATTTATTTTGAATTGTTTTTACATTTTTTGATTAAAACAGATTGTAATTGATTGTTTGCCTCGGGAAACATGGAGCGAAAACCATCCATTGTCAAGAAAAGATCATTTATAGTCACTCATGCCTAGAAAAGCCTTATTACTCGGTTTAAATGCCTTTATAATCCCATTATTGAATATATTTTGAATTGTTTTTACATTTTTTGGTTAAAACAGATTGTAATTGATTGTTTGCCTCGGGAAACATGGAGCGAAAGCCATCCATTGTCAAGAAAAGATCATTTATAGCCACTCATGCCTAGAAAAGCCTTATTACTCGGTTTAAATGCCTTTATAATCCCATTATTGAATGTATTTTGAATTGTTTTTACATTTTTTGATTAAAACAGATTGTAATTGATTGTTTACCTCGGGAAACATGGAGCGAAAACCATCCATTGTAAAGAAAAGATCATTTATAGTCACTCATGCCTAGAAAAGCCTTATTACTCGGTTTAAATGCTTTTATAATCCCATTATTGAATTTATTTTGAATTGTTTTTACATTTTATGATTAAAACAGATTGTAATTGATTGTTTGCCTCGGGAAACATGGAGCGAAAGCCATCCATTGTCAAGAAAAGATCATTTATAGTCACTCATGCCTAGAAAAGCCTTATTACTCGGTTTAAATGCCTTTATAATCCCATTATTGAATTTATTTTGAATTGTTTTTACATTTTTTGATAAAAACAGATTGTAATTGATTGTTTGCCTCGAGAAATATTAAGCGAAAGCCATCCATTGTCAAGAAAAGATCATTTATAGTCACTCATGCCTAGAAAAGCCTTATTACTCGGTTTAAATGCCTTTATAATCCCATTATTGAATTTATTTTGAATTGTTTTTACATTTTTTGATTAAAACAGATTGTAATTGATTGTTTGCCTCGGGAAACATGGAGCGAAAGCCATCCATTGTCAAGAAAAGATCATTTATAGTCACTCATGCCTAGAAAAGCCTTATTACTCGGTTTAAATGCCTTTATAATCCCATTATTGAATTTATTTTGAATTGTTTTTACATTTTTTGATTAAAACATATTGTAATTGATTGTTTGCCTCGGGAAACATGGAGCGAAAGCCATCCATTGTCAAGAAAAGATCATTTATAGTCACTCATTCCTAGAAAAGCCTTATTACTCGGTTTAAATGCCTTTATATTCCCATTATTGATTTTATTTTGAATTTTTTTTACATTTTTTGATTAAAACATATTGTAATTGATTGTTTGCCTCGGGAAATATTGAGCGAAAGCCATCCATTGTCAAGAAAAGATCATTTATAGTCACTCATGCCTAGAAAAGCCTTATTACTCGGTTTAAATGCCTTTATAATCCCATTATTGATTTTATTTTGAATTGTTTTTACATTTTTTGATTAAAACAGATTGTAATTGATTGTTTGCCTCGGGAAACATGGAGCGAAAGCCATCCATTGTCAAGGAAAGATCATTTATAGTCACTCATGCCTAGAAAAGCCTTATTACTCGGTTTAAATGCCTTTATAATCCCATTATTGAATTTATTTTGAATTTTTTTTACATTTTTTGATTAAAACAGATTGTAATTGATTGTTTGCCTCGGGAAACATGGAGCAAAACCCATCCATTGTCAAGAATAGATCATTTATAGTCAGTTATGCCTAGAAAAGCCTTATTACTCGGTTTAAATGCTTTAATAATCCCATTATTGAATTTATTTTGAATTGTTTTTACATTTTATGACTAAAACAGATTGTAATTGATTGTTTGCCTCGGGAAACATGGAGCGAAAGCCATCCATTGTCAAGAAAAGATCATTTATAGTCACTCATGCCTAGAAAAGCCTTATTACTTAGTTTAAATGCCTTTATAATCCCATTATTGAATTTATTTTGAATTGTTTTTACATTTTTGATTAAAACAGTTTGTAATTGATTGTTTGCCTCGGGAAACATGGAGCGAAAACCATCCATTGTCAAGAAAAGATCATTTATAGTCACTCATGCCTAGAAAAGCCTTATTACTCGGTTTAAATGCCTTTATAATCCCATTATTGAATTTATTTTGAAATTTTTTTACATTTTTTGATTAAAACAGATTGTAATGGATTGTTTACCTCGGGAAACATGGAGCGAAAACCATCCATTGTAAAGAAAAGATCATTTATAGTCACTCATGCCTAGAAAAGCCTTATTACTCGGTTTAAATGCTTTCATAATCCCATTATTGAATTTATTTTGAATTGTTTTTACATTTTATGATTAAAACAGATTGTAATTGATTGTTTGCCTCGGGAAACATGGAGCGAAAGCCATCCATTGTCAAGAAAAGATCATTTATAGTCACTCATGCCTAGAAAAGCCTTATTACTCGGTTTAAATGCCTTTATAATCCCATTATTGAATTTATTTTGAATTGTTTTTACATTTTTTGATAAAAACAGATTGTAATTGATTGTTTGCCTCGGGAAATATTAAGCGAAAGCCATCCATTGTCAAGAAAAGATCATTTATAGTCACTCATGCCTAGAAAAGCCTTATTACTCGGTTTAAATGCCTTTATAATCCCATTATTGATTTTATTTTGAATTGTTTTTACATTTTTTGATAAAAACAGATTGTAATTGATTATTTGCCTCGGGAAATATGGAGCGAAAGCCATCCATTGTCAAGAAAAGATCATTTATAGCCTCTTATGCCTGGAAAAGCCTTATTACTCGGTTTAAATGCCTTTATAATCCCATTATTGAATTTATTTTGAATTGTTTTTACATTTTTTGATTAAAACAGATTGTAATTGATTGTTTGCCTCGGGAAACATGGAGCGAAAACCATCCATTGTCAAGAAAAGATCATTTATAGTCACTCATGTTTAGAAAAGCCTTATTACTCGGTTTAAATGCCTTTATAATCCCATTATTGAATTTATTTTGAATTTTTTTTACATTTTTTGATTAAAACAGATTGTAATTGATTGTTTACCTCGGGAAACATGGAGCGAAAGCCATCCATAGTCAAGAAAAGTTCATTTATAGTCACTTATGCCTAGCAAAGCCTTATTACTCGGTTTAAATGCTTTTATAATCCCATTATTGAATTTATTTTGAATTGTTTTTACATTTTTTGATTAAAACAGATTGTAATTGATTGTTTGCCTCGGGAAACTTGGAGCGAAAGCCATCCATTGTCAAGAAAAGATCATTTATAGTCACTCATGCCTAGAAAAGCCTTATTACTCGGTTTAAATGCTTTTATAATCCCATTATTGAATTTATTTTGAATTGTTTTTACATTTTTTGATTAAAACAGATTGTAATTGATTGTTTGCCTCAGGAAACTTGGAGCGAAAGCCCTCCATTGTCAAGAAAAGATCATTTGTAGTCACTCATGCTGAGAAAAGCCTTATTACTCGGTTTAAATGCCTTTATAATCCCATTATGGAATTTATTTTGAATTTTTTTTACATTTTTCGATTAAAACATATTGTAATTGATTGTTTGCCTCGGGAAACTTGGAGCGAAAGCCACCCATTGTCAAGAAAAGTTCATTTATAGTCACTGATGCCTAGCAAAGCCTTATTACTCGGTTTAAATGCCTTTATAATCCCATTATTGAATTTATTTTGAATTCTTTTTACATTTTTTCATTAAAACAGATTCTAATTGATTGTTTGCCTCGGGAAACTTGGAGCGAAAGCCCTCCATTGTCAAGAAAAGATCATTTGTAGTCACTCATGCTGAGAAAAGCCTTATTACTCGGTTTAAATGCTTTTATAATCCCATTATTGAATTTATTTTGAATTGTTTTAACATTTTTTGATTAAAACAGATTGTAATTGATTGTTTGCCTCGGGAAACTTGGAGCGAATGCCATCCATTGTCAACAAAAGATCATTTATAGTCACTCATGCCTAGAAAAGCCTTATTACTCGGTTTAAATGCTTTTATAATCCCATTATTGAATTTGTTTTGAATTGTTTTTACATTTTTTGATTAAAACAGATTGTAATTGATTGTTTGCCTCGGGAAACTTGGAGCGAATGCCATCCATTGTCAACAAAAGATCATTTATAGTCACTCATGCCTAGAAAAGCCTTATTACTCGGTTTAAATGCTTTTATAATCCCATTATTGAATTTGTTTTGAATTGTTTTTACATTTTTTGATTAAAACAGATTGTAATTGATTGTTTGCCTCGGGACATATGGAGCGAAAGCCATCCATTGTCAAGAAAAGATCATTTATAGCCACTCATGCCTGGAAAAGCCTTACTACTCGGTTTAAATGCCTTTATAATCCCATTATTGAATGTATTTTGAATTGTTTTTACATTTTTTGATTAAAACAGATTGTAATTGATTGTTTGCCTCGGGAAACATGGAGCGAAAACCATCCATTGTCAGGAAAAGATCATTTATAGTCACTCATGCCTAGAAAAGCCTTATTACTCGGTTTAAATGCCTTTATAATCCCATTATTGAATTTATTTTGAATTCTTTTTACATTTTTTCATTAAAACAGATTCTAATTGATTGTTTGCCTCGGGAAACTTGGAGCGAAAGCCCTCCATTGTCAAGAAAAGATCATTTGTAGTCACTCATGCTGAGAAAAGCCTTATTACTCGGTTTAAATGCTTTTATAATCCCATTATTGAATTTATTTTGAATTGTTTTTACATTTTTTGATTTAAACAGATTGTAATTGATTGTTGCCTCGGGAAACATGGAGCGAAAGCCATCCATTGTCAAGAAAAGATCATTTATAGTCACTCATGCCTAGAAAAGCCTTATTACTCAGTTTAAATGCCTTTATAATCCCATTATTGAATTTATTTTGAATTGTTTTTACAATTTTTGATTAAAACAGATTGTAATTGATTGTTTGCCTCGGGAAACATGGAGCGAAAGCCATCCATTGTCAAGAAAAGATCATTTATAGTCACTCATGCCTAGAAAAGCCTTATTACTCGGTTTAAATGCCTTTATAATCCCATTATTGAATTTATTTTGAATTGTTTTTACAATTTTTGATTAAAACAGATTGTAATTGATTGTTTGCCTCGGGAAACATGGAGCGAAAGCCATCCATTGTCAAGAAAAGATCATTTATAGTCACTCATGCCTAGAAAAGCCTTACTACTCGGTTTAAATGCCTTTATAATCCCATTATTGAATGTATTTTGAATTGTTTTTACATTTTTTGATTAAAACAGATTGTAATTGATTGTTTGCCTTGGGAAACATGGAGCGAAAACCATCCATTGTCAGGAAAAGATCATTTATAGTCACTCATGCCTAGAAAAGCCTTATTACTCGGTTTAAATGCCTTTATAATACCATTATTGAATTTATTTTGAATTTTTTTTACATTTTTTGATTAAAACAGATTGTAATTGATTGTTTACCTCGGGAAACATGGAGTAAAACCCATCCATTGTCAAGAATAGATCATTTATAGTCACTTATGCCTAGAAAAGCCTTATTACTCGGTTTAAATGCTTTTATAATCCCATTATTGAAGTTATTTTGAATTGTTTTTACATTTTATGATTAAAACAGATTGTAATTGATTGTTTGCCTCGGGAAACATGGAGCGAAAACCATCCATTGTCAAGAAAAGATCATTTATAGTCACTCATGCCTAGAAAAGCCTTATTACTCGGTTTAAATGCCTTTATAATCCCATTATTGAATTTATTTTGAATTGTTTTTACATTTTTTGATTAAAACAGATTGTAATTGATTGTTTGCCTCGGGAAACATGGAGCGAAAACCATCCATTGTCAAGAAAAGATCATTTATAGTCACTCATGCCTAGAAAAGCCTTATTACTCGGTTTAAATGCCTTTATAATCCCATTATTGAATTTATTTTGAATTATTTTTACATTTTTTGATTAAAACAGATTGTAATTAATTGTTTGCCTCGGGAAACATGGAGCGAAAACCATCCATTGTCAAGAAAAGATCATTTATAGTCACTCATGCCTAGAAAAGCCTTATTACTCGGTTTAAATGCCTTTATAATCCCAATATTGAATTTATTTTGAATTTCTTTTACATTTTTTGATTAAAACAGATTGTAATTGATTGTTTACCTCGGGAAACATGGAGTAAAACCCATCCATTGTCAAGAATAGATCATTTATAGTCACTTATGCCTAGAAAAGCCTTATTACTCGGTTTAAATGCTTTTATAATCCCATTATTGAAGTTATTTTGAATTGTTTTTACATTTTATGATTAAAACAGATTGTAATTGATTGTTTGCCTCGGGAAACATGGAGCGAAAACCATCCATTGTCAAGAAAAGATCATTTATAGTCACTCATGCCTAGAAAAGCCTTATTACTCGGTTTAAATGCCTTTATAATCCCATTATTGAATGTATTTTGAATTGTTTTTACATTTTTTGATTAAAACAGATTGTAATTGATTGTTTGCCTCGGGAAACATGGAGCGAAAACCATCCATTGTCAAGAAAAGATCATTTATAGTCACTCATGCCTAGAAAAGCCTTATTACTCGGTTTAAATGCCTTTATAATCCCATTATTGAATTTATTTTGAATTGTTTTTACATTTTTTGATTAAAACATATTGTAATTGATTGTTTGCCTCGGGAAACATGGAGCGAAAACCATCCATTGTCAAGAAAAGATCATTTATAGTCACTCATGCCTAGAAAAGCCTTATTACTCGGTTTAAATGCCTTTATAATCCCATTATTGAATTTATTTTGAATTGTTTTTACATTTTTTGATTAAAACAGATTGTAATTGATTGTTTGCCTCGGGAAACATGGAGCGAAAGCCATCCATTGTCAAGAAAAGATCATTTATAGCCACTCATGCCTAGAAAAGCCTTATTACTCGGTTTAAATGCCTTTATAATCCCATTATTGAATGTATTTTGAATTGTTTTTACATTTTTTGATTAAAACAGATTGTAATTGATTGTTTACCTCGGGAAACATGGAGCGAAAACCATCCATTGTAAAGAAAAGATCATTTATAGTCACTCATGCCTAGAAAAGCCTTATTACTCGGTTTAAATGCTTTTATAATCCCATTATTGAATTTATTTTGAATTGTTTTTACATTTTATGATTAAAACAGATTGTAATTGATTGTTTGCCTCGGGAAACATGGAGCGAAAGCCATCCATTGTCAAGAAAAGATCATTTATAGTCACTCATGCCTAGAAAAGCCTTTTTACTCGGTTTAAATGCCTTTATAATCCCATTATTGAATTTATTTTGAATTGTTTTTACATTTTTTGATAAAAACAGATTGTAATTGATTGTTTGCCTCGAGAAATATTAAGCGAAAGCCATCCATTGTCAAGAAAAGATCATTTATAGTCACTCATGCCTAGAAAAGCCTTATTACTCGGTTTAAATGCCTTTATAATCCCATTATTGAATTTATTTTGAATTGTTTTTACATTTTTTGATTAAAACAGATTGTAATTGATTGTTTGCCTCGGGAAACATGGAGCGAAAGCCATCCATTGTCAAGAAAAGATCATTTATAGTCACTCATGCCTAGAAAAGCCTTATTACTCGGTTTAAATGCCTTTATAATCACATTATTGAATTTATTTTGAATTGTTTTTACATTTTTTGATTAAAACATATTGTAATTGATTGTTTGCCTCGGGAAACATGGAGCGAAAGCCATCCATTGTCAAGAAAAGATCATTTATAGTCACTCATTCCTAGAAAAGCCTTATTACTCGGTTTAAATGCCTTTATATTCCCATTATTGATTTTATTTTGAATTTTTTTTACATTTTTTGATTAAAACATATTGTAATTGATTGTTTGCCTCGGGAAATATTGAGCGAAAGCCATCCATTGTCAAGAAAAGATCATTTATAGTCACTCATGCCTAGAAAAGCCTTATTACTCGGTTTAAATGCCTTTATAATCCCATTATTGAATTTATTTTGAATTGTTTTTACATTTTTTGATTAAAACAGATTGTAATTGATTGTTTACCTCGGGAAACATGGAGTAAAACCCATCCATTGTCAAGAATAGATCATTTATAGTCACTTATGCCTAGAAAAGCCTTATTACTCGGTTTAAATGCTTTTATAATCCCATTATTGAAGTTATTTTGAATTGTTTTTACATTTTATGATTAAAACAGATTGTAATTGATTGTTTGCCTCGGGAAACATGGAGCGAAAGCCATCCATTGTCAAGAAAAGATCATTTATAGTCACTCATGGCTAGAAAAGCCTTATTACTCGGTTTAAATGCATTTATAATCCCATTATTGAATTTATTTTGAATTGTTTTTACATTTTTTTGATTAAAACATATTGGAATTGATTGTTTGCCTCCGGAAATATGGAGGGAAAGCCATCCATTGTCAAGAAAAGATCATTTATAGTCACTCATGCCTAGAAAAGCCTTATTACTCGGTTTAAATGCCTTTATAATCCCATTATTGAATTTATTTTGAATTGTTTTTACAATTTTTGATTAAAACAGATTGTAATTGATTGTTTGCCTCGGGAAACATGGAGCGAAAGCCATCCATTGTCAAGAAAAGATCATTTATAGTCACTCATGCCTAGAAAAGCCTTACTACTCGGTTTAAATGCCTTTATAATCCCATTATTGAATGTATTTTGAATTGTTTTTACATTTTTTGATTAAAACAGATTGTAATTGATTGTTTGCCTTGGGAAACATGGAGCGAAAACCATCCATTGTCAGGAAAAGATCATTTATAGTCACTCATGCCTAGAAAAGCCTTATTACTCGGTTTAAATGCCTTTATAATACCATTATTGAATTTATTTTGAATTTTTTTTACATTTTTTGATTAAAACAGATTGTAATTGATTGTTTACCTCGGGAAACATGGAGTAAAACCCATCCATTGTCAAGAATAGATCATTTATAGTCACTTATGCCTAGAAAAGCCTTATTACTCGGTTTAAATGCTTTTATAATCCCATTATTGAAGTTATTTTGAATTGTTTTTACATTTTATGATTAAAACAGATTGTAATTGATTGTTTGCCTCGGGAAACATGGAGCGAAAACCATCCATTGTCAAGAAAAGATCATTTATAGTCACTCATGCCTAGAAAAGCCTTATTACTCGGTTTAAATGCCTTTATAATCCCATTATTGAATTTATTTTGAATTGTTTTTACATTTTTTGATTAAAACAGATTGTAATTGATTGTTTGCCTCGGGAAACATGGAGCGAAAACCATCCATTGTCAAGAAAAGATCATTTATAGTCACTCATGCCTAGAAAAGCCTTATTACTCGGTTTAAATGCCTTTATAATCCCATTATTGAATTTATTTTGAATTATTTTTACATTTTTTGATTAAAACAGATTGTAATTGATTGTTTGCCTCGGGAAACATGGAGCGAAAACCATCCATTGTCAAGAAA
This sequence comes from Theobroma cacao, assembly GCF_053813885.1. Taxonomy (NCBI): domain Eukaryota; kingdom Viridiplantae; phylum Streptophyta; class Magnoliopsida; order Malvales; family Malvaceae; genus Theobroma; species Theobroma cacao. The sequence goes on along the minus strand of NC_142645.1, from coordinate 23,879,138 downwards.
AGATCATTTATAGTCACTCATGCCTAGAAAAGCCTTATTACTCGGTTTAAATGCCTTTATAATCCCATTATTGAATTTATTTTGAATTGTTTTTACATTTTTTGATTAAAACAGATTGTAATTGATTGTTTGCCTCGGGAAACATGGAGCGAAAGCCATCCATTTTCAAGAAAAGATCATTTATAGTCACTCATGCCTAGAAAAGCCTTATTACTCGGTTTAAATGCCTTTATAATCCCATTATTGAATTTATTTTGAATTTTTTTTACATTTTTTGATTAAAACAGATTGTAATTGATTGTTTGCCTTGGGAAACATTGAGCGAAAACCATCCATTGTCAGGAAAAGATCATTTATAGTCACTCATGCCTAGAAAAGCCTTATTACTCGGTTTAAATGCCTTTATAATCCCATTATTGAATGTATTTTGAATTGTTTTTACATTTTTTGATTAAAACAGATTGTAATTGATTGTTTGCCTCGGGAAACATGGAGCGAAAGCCATCCATTGTCAAGAAAAGATCATTTATAGTCACTCATGCCTAGAAAAGCCTTACTACTCGGTTTAAATGCCTTTATAATCCCATTATTGAATGTATTTTGAATTGTTTTTACATTTTTTGATTAAAACAGATTGTAATTGATTGTTTGCCTTGGGAAACATTGAGCGAAAACCATCCATTGTCAGGAAAAGATCATTTATAGTCACTCATGCCTAGAAAAGCCTTATTACTCGGTTTAAATGCCTTTATAATCCCATTATTGAATTTATTTTGAATTTTTTTTACATTTTTTGATTAAAACAGATTGTAATTGATTGTTTACCTCGGGAAACATGGAGTAAAACCCATCCATTGTCAAGAATAGATCATTTATAGTCACTTATGCCTAGAAAAGCCTTATTACTCGGTTTAAATGCTTTTATAATCCCATTATTGAAGTTATTTTGAATTGTTTTTACATTTTATGATTAAAACAGATTGTAATTGATTGTTTGCCTCGGGAAACATGGAGCGAAAACCATCCATTGTCAAGAAAAGATCATTTATAGTCACTCATGCCTAGAAAAGCCTTATTACTCGGTTTAAATGCCTTTATAATCCCATTATTGAATGTATTTTGAATTGTTTTTACATTTTTTGATTAAAACATATTGTAATTGATTGTTTGCCTCGGGAAACATGGAGCGAAAACCATCCATTGTCAAGAAAAGATCATTTATAGTCACTCATGCCTAGAAAAGCCTTATTACTCGGTTTAAATGCCTTTATAATCCCATTATTGAATTTATTTTGAATTGTTTTTTCATTTTTTGATTAAAACAGATTGTAATTGATTGTTTGCCTCGGGAAACATGGAGCGAAAGCCATCCATTGTCAAGAAAAGATCATTTATAGCCACTCATGCCTAGAAAAGCCTTATTACTCGGTGTAAATGCCTTTATAATCCCATTATTGAATGTATTTTGAATTGTTTTTACATTTTTTGATTAAAACAGATTGTAATTGATTGTTTGCCTCGGGAAACATGGAGCGAAAGCCATCCATTGTCAAGAAAAGATCATTTATAGTCACTCATGCCTAGAAAAGCCTTATTACTCGGTTTAAATGCCTTTATAATCCCATTATTGAATTTATTTTGAATTGTTTTTACATTTTTTGATTAAAACAGATTGTAATTGATTGTTTGCCTCGGGAAACATGGAGCGAAAACCATCCATTGTCAAGAAAAGATCATTTATAGTCACTCATGCCTAGAAAAGCCTTATTACTCGGTTTAAATGCCTTTATAATCCCATTATTGAATTTATTTTGAATTGTTTTTACAATTTTTGATTAAAACAGATTGTAATTGATTGTTTGCCTCGAGAAACATGGAGCGAAAGCCATCCATTGTCAAGAAAAGATCATTTATAGTCACTCATGCCTAGAAAAGCCTTACTACTCGGTTTAAATGCCTTTATAATCCCATTATTGAATGTATTTTGAATTGTTTTTACATTTTTTGATTAAAACAGATTGTAATTGATTGTTTGCCTTGGGAAACATGGAGCGAAAACCATCCATTGTCAGGAAAAGATCATTTATAGTCACTCATGCCTAGAAAAGCCTTATTACTCGGTTTAAATGCCTTTATAATCCCAATATTGAATTTATTTTGAATTTCTTTTACATTTTTTGATTAAAACAGATTGTAATTGATTGTTTACCTCGGGAAACATGGAGTAAAACCCATCCATTGTCAAGAATAGATCATTTATAGTCACTTATGCCTAGAAAAGCCTTATTACTCGGTTTAAATGCTTTTATAATCCCATTATTGAAGTTATTTTGAATTGTTTTTACATTTTATGATTAAAACAGATTGTAATTGATTGTTTGCCTCGGGAAACATGGAGCGAAAACCATCCATTGTCAAGAAAAGATCATTTATAGTCACTCATGCCTAGAAAAGCCTTATTACTCGGTTTAAATGCCTTTATAATCCCATTATTGAATGTATTTTGAATTGTTTTTACATTTTTTGATTAAAACAGATTGTAATTGATTGTTTGCCTCGGGAAACATGGAGCGAAAACCATCCATTGTCAAGAAAAGATCATTTATAGTCACTCATGCCTAGAAAAGCCTTATTACTCGGTTTAAATGCCTTTATAATCCCATTATTGAATTTATTTTGAATTGTTTTTACATTTTTTGATTAAAACATATTGTAATTGATTGTTTGCCTCGGGAAACATGGAGCGAAAACCATCCATTGTCAAGAAAAGATCATTTATAGTCACTCATGCCTAGAAAAGCCTTATTACTCGGTTTAAATGCCTTTATAATCCCATTATTGAATTTATTTTGAATTGTTTTTACATTTTTTGATTAAAACAGATTGTAATTGATTGTTTGCCTCTGGAAACATGGAGCGAAAGCCATCCATTGTCAAGAAAAGATCATTTATAGCCACTCATGCCTAGAAAAGCCTTATTACTCGGTTTAAATGCCTTTATAATCCCATTATTGAATGTATTTTGAATTGTTTTTACATTTTTTGATTAAAACAGATTGTAATTGATTGTTTACCTCGGGAAACATGGAGCGAAAACCATCCATTGTAAAGAAAAGATCATTTATAGTCACTCATGCCTAGAAAAGCCTTATTACTCGGTTTAAATGCTTTTATAATCCCATTATTGAATTTATTTTGAATTGTTTTTACATTTTATGATTAAAACAGATTGTAATTGATTGTTTGCCTCGGGAAACATGGAGCGAAAGCCATCCATTGTCAAGAAAAGATCATTTATAGTCACTCATGCCTAGAAAAGCCTTTTTACTCGGTTTAAATGCCTTTATAATCCCATTATTGAATTTATTTTGAATTGTTTTTACATTTTTTGATAAAAACAGATTGTAATTGATTGTTTGCCTCGAGAAATATTAAGCGAAAGCCATCCATTGTCAAGAAAAGATCATTTATAGTCACTCATGCCTAGAAAAGCCTTATTACTCGGTTTAAATGCCTTTATAATCCCATTATTGAATTTATTTTGAATTGTTTTTACATTTTTTGATTAAAACAGATTGTAATTGATTGTTTGCCTCGGGAAACATGGAGCGAAAGCCATCCATTGTCAAGAAAAGATCATTTATAGTCACTCATGCCTAGAAAAGCCTTATTACTCGGTTTAAATGCCTTTATAATCACATTATTGAATTTATTTTGAATTGTTTTTACATTTTTTGATTAAAACATATTGTAATTGATTGTTTGCCTCGGGAAACATGGAGCGAAAGCCATCCATTGTCAAGAAAAGATCATTTATAGTCACTCATTCCTAGAAAAGCCTTATTACTCGGTTTAAATGCCTTTATATTCCCATTATTGATTTTATTTTGAATTTTTTTTACATTTTTTGATTAAAACATATTGTAATTGATTGTTTGCCTCGGGAAATATTGAGCGAAAGCCATCCATTGTCAAGAAAAGATCATTTATAGTCACTCATGCCTAGAAAAGCCTTATTACTCGGTTTAAATGCCTTTATAATCCCATTATTGAATTTATTTTGAATTGTTTTTACATTTTTTGATTAAAACAGATTGTAATTGATTGTTTACCTCGGGAAACATGGAGTAAAACCCATCCATTGTCAAGAATAGATCATTTATAGTCACTTATGCCTAGAAAAGCCTTATTACTCGGTTTAAATGCTTTTATAATCCCATTATTGAAGTTATTTTGAATTGTTTTTACATTTTATGATTAAAACAGATTGTAATTGATTGTTTGCCTCGGGAAACATGGAGCGAAAACCATCCATTGTCAAGAAAAGATCATTTATAGTCACTCATGCCTAGAAAAGCCTTATTACTCGGTTTAAATGCCTTTATAATCCCATTATTGAATGTATTTTGAATTGTTTTTACATTTTTTGATTAAAACATATTGTAATTGATTGTTTGCCTCGGGAAACATGGAGCGAAAACCATCCATTGTCAAGAAAAGATCATTTATAGTCACTCATGCCTAGAAAAGCCTTATTACTCGGTTTAAATGCCTTTATAATCCCATTATTGAATTTATTTTGAATTGTTTTTTCATTTTTTGATTAAAACAGATTGTAATTGATTGTTTGCCTCGGGAAACATGGAGCGAAAGCCATCCATTGTCAAGAAAAGATCATTTATAGCCACTCATGCCTAGAAAAGCCTTATTACTCGGTGTAAATGCCTTTATAATCCCATTATTGAATGTATTTTGAATTGTTTTTACATTTTTTGATTAAAACAGATTGTAATTGATTGTTTGCCTCGGGAAACATGGAGCGAAAGCCATCCATTGTCAAGAAAAGATCATTTATAGTCACTCATGCCTAGAAAAGCCTTATTACTCGGTTTAAATGCCTTTATAATCCCATTATTGAATTTATTTTGAATTGTTTTTACATTTTTTGATTAAAACAGATTGTAATTGATTGTTTGCCTCGGGAAACATGGAGCGAAAACCATCCATTGTCAAGAAAAGATCATTTATAGTCACTCATGCCTAGAAAAGCCTTATTACTCGGTTTAAATGCCTTTATAATCCCATTATTGAATTTATTTTGAATTGTTTTTACAATTTTTGATTAAAACAGATTGTAATTGATTGTTTGCCTCAAGAAACATGGAGCGAAAGCCATCCATTGTCAAGAAAAGATCATTTATAGTCACTCATGCCTAGAAAAGCCTTACTACTCGGTTTAAATGCCTTTATAATCCCATTATTGAATGTATTTTGAATTGTTTTTACATTTTTTGATTAAAACAGATTGTAATTGACTGTTTGCCTTGGGAAACATGGAGCGAAAACCATCCATTGTCAGGAAAAGATCATTTATAGTCACTCATGCCTAGAAAAGCCTTATTACTCGGTTTAAATGCCTTTATAATCCCATTATTGAATTTATTTTGAATTTCTTTTACATTTTTTGATTAAAACAGATTGTAATTGATTGTTTACCTCGGGAAACATGGAGTAAAACCCATCCATTGTCAAGAATAGATCATTTATAGTCACTTATGCCTAGAAAAGCCTTATTACTCGGTTTAAATGCTTTTATAATCCCATTATTGAAGTTATTTTGAATTGTTTTTACATTTTATGATTAAAACAGATTGTAATTGATTGTTTGCCTCGGGAAACATGGAGCGAAAACCATCCATTGTCAAGAAAAGATCATTTATAGTCACTCATGCCTAGAAAAGCCTTATTACTCGGTTTAAATGCCTTTATAATCCCATTATTGAATGTATTTTGAATTGTTTTTACATTTTTTGATTAAAACAGATTGTAATTGATTGTTTGCCTCGGGAAACATGGAGCGAAAACCATCCATTGTCAAGAAAAGATCATTTATAGTCACTCATGCCTAGAAAAGCCTTATTACTCGATTTAAATGCCTTTATAATCCCATTATTGAATTTATTTTGAATTGTTTTTACATTTTTTGATTAAAACATATTGTAATTGATTGTTTGCCTCGGGAAACATGGAGCGAAAACCATCCATTGTCAAGAAAAGATCATTTATAGTCACTCATGCCTAGAAAAGCCTTATTACTCGGTTTAAATGCCTTTATAATCCCATTATTGAATTTATTTTGAATTGTTTTTACATTTTTTGATTAAAACAGATTGTAATTGATTGTTTGCCTCGGGAAACATGGAGCGAAAGCCATCCATTGTCAAGAAAAGATCATTTATAGCCACTCATGCCTAGAAAAGCCTTATTACTCGGTTTAAATGCCTTTATAATCCCATTATTGAATGTATTTTGAATTGTTTTTACATTTTTTGATTAAAACAGATTGTAATTGATTGTTTACCTCGGGAAACATGGAGCGAAAACCATCCATTGTAAAGAAAAGATCATTTATAGTCACTCATGCCTAGAAAAGCCTTATTACTCGGTTTAAATGCTTTTATAATCCCATTATTGAATTTATTTTGAATTGTTTTTACATTTTATGATTAAAACAGATTGTAATTGATTGTTTGCCTCGGGAAACGTGGAGCGAAAGCCATCCATTGTCAAGAAAAGATCATTTATAGTCACTCATGCCTAGAAAAGCCTTTTTACTCGGTTTAAATGCCTTTATAATCCCATTATTGAATTTATTTTGAATTGTTTTTACATTTTTTGATAAAAACAGATTGTAATTGATTGTTTGCCTCGAGAAATATTAAGCGAAAGCCATCCATTGTCAAGAAAAGATCATTTATAGTCACTCATGCCTAGAAAAGCCTTATTACTCGGTTTAAATGCCTTTATAATCCCATTATTGAATTTATTTTGAATTGTTTTTACATTTTTTGATTAAAACAGATTGTAATTGATTGTTTGCCTCGGGAAACATGGAGCGAAAGCCATCCATTGTCAAGAAAAGATCATTTATAGTCACTCATGCCTAGAAAAGCCTTATTACTCGGTTTAAATGCCTTTATAATCACATTATTGAATTTATTTTGAATTGTTTTTACATTTTTTGATTAAAACATATTGTAATTGATTGTTTGCCTCGGGAAACATGGAGCGAAAGCCATCCATTGTCAAGAAAAGATCATTTATAGTCACTCATTCCTAGAAAAGCCTTATTACTCGGTTTAAATGCCTTTATATTCCCATTATTGATTTTATTTTGAATTTTTTTTACATTTTTTGATTAAAACATATTGTAATTGATTGTTTGCCTCGGGAAATATTGAGCGAAAGCCATCCATTGTCAAGAAAAGATCATTTATAGTCACTCATGCCTAGAAAAGCCTTATTACTCGGTTTAAATGCCTTTATAATCCCATTATTGATTTTATTTTGAATTGTTTTTACATTTTTTGATTAAAACAGATTGTAATTGATTGTTTGCCTCGGGAAACATGGAGCGAAAGCCATCCATTGTCAAGAAAAGATCATTTATAGTCACTCATGCCTAGAAAAGCCTTATTACTCGGTTTAAATGCCTTTATAATCCCATTATTGAATTTATTTTGAATTTTTTTTACATTTTTTGATTAAAACAGATTGTAATTGATTGTTTGCCTCGGGAAACATGGAGCAAAACCCATCCATTGTCAAGAATAGATCATTTATAGTCAGTTATGCCTAGAAAAGCCTTATTACTCGGTTTAAATGCTTTAATAATCCCATTATTGAATTTATTTTGAATTGTTTTTACATTTTATGACTAAAACAGATTGTAATTGATTGTTTGCCTCGGGAAACATGGAGCGAAAGCCATCCATTGTCAAGAAAAGATCATTTATAGTCACTCATGCCTAGAAAAGCCTTATTACTTAGTTTAAATGCCTTTATAATCCCATTATTGAATTTATTTTGAATTGTTTTTACATTTTTGATTAAAACAGTTTGTAATTGATTGTTTGCCTCGGGAAACATGGAGCGAAAACCATCCATTGTCAAGAAAAGATCATTTATAGTCACTCATGCCTAGAAAAGCCTTATTACTCGGTTTAAATGCCTTTATAATCCCATTATTGAATTTATTTTGAAATTTTTTTACATTTTTTGATTAAAACAGATTGTAATTGATTGTTTACCTCGGGAAACATGGAGCGAAAACCATCCATTGTAAAGAAAAGATCATTTATAGTCACTCATGCCTAGAAAAACCTTATTACTCGGTTTAAATGCTTTCATAATCCCATTATTGAATTTATTTTGAATTGTTTTTACATTTTATGATTAAAACAGATTGTAATTGATTGTTTGCCTCGGGAAACATGGAGCGAAAGCCATCCATTGTCAAGAAAAGATCATTTATAGTCACTCATGCCTAGAAAAGCCTTATTACTCGGTTTAAATGCCTTTATAATCCCATTATTGAATTTATTTTGAATTGTTTTTACATTTTTTGATAAAAACAGATTGTAATTGATTGTTTGCCTCGGGAAATATTAAGCGAAAGCCATCCATTGTCAAGAAAAGATCATTTATAGTCACTCATGCCTAGAAAAGCCTTATTACTCGGTTTAAATGCCTTTATAATCCCATTATTGATTTTATTTTGAATTGTTTTTACATTTTTTGATAAAAACAGATTGTAATTGATTATTTGCCTCGGGAAATATGGAGCGAAAGCCATCCATTGTCAAGAAAAGATCATTTATAGCCTCTTATGCCTGGAAAAGCCTTATTACTCGGTTTAAATGCCTTTATAATCCCATTATTGAATTTATTTTGAATTGTTTTTACATTTTTTGATTAAAACAGATTGTAATTGATTGTTTGCCTCGGGAAACATGGAGCGAAAACCATCCATTGTCAAGAAAAGATCATTTATAGTCACTCATGTTTAGAAAAGCCTTATTACTCGGTTTAAATGCCTTTATAATCCCATTATTGAATTTATTTTGAATTTTTTTTACATTTTTTGATTAAAACAGATTGTAATTGATTGTTTACCTCGGGAAACATGGAGCGAAAGCCATCCATAGTCAAGAAAAGTTCATTTATAGTCACTTATGCCTAGCAAAGCCTTATTACTCGGTTTAAATGCTTTTATAATCCCATTATTGAATTTATTTTGAATTGTTTTTACATTTTTTGATTAAAACAGATTGTAATTGATTGTTTGCCTCGGGAAACTTGGAGCGAATGCCATCCATTGTCAACAAAAGATCATTTATAGTCACTCATGCCTAGAAAAGCCTTATTACTCGGTTTAAATGCTTTTATAATCCCATTATTGAATTTATTTTGAATTGTTTTTACATTTTATGATTAAAACAGATTGTAATTGATTGTTTGCCTCGGGAAACATGGAGCGAAAGCCATCCATTGTCAAGAAAAGATCATTTATAGTCACTCATGCCTAGAAAAGCCTTATTACTCGGTTTAAATGCTTTTATAATCCCATTATTGAATTTATTTTGAATTGTTTTTACATTTTTTGATTAAAACAGATTGTAATTGATTGTTTGCCTCGGGAAACTTGGAGCGAAAGCCCTCCATTGTCAAGAAAAGATCATTTGTAGTCACTCATGCTGAGAAAAGCCTTATTACTCGGTTTAAATGCCTTTATAATCCCATTATGGAATTTATTTTGAATTTTTTTTACATTTTTCGATTAAAACATATTGTAATTGATTGTTTGCCTCGGGAAACTTGGAGCGAAAGCCACCCATTGTCAAGAAAAGTTCATTTATAGTCACTGATGCCTAGCAAAGCCTTATTACTCGGTTTAAATGCCTTTATAATCCCATTATTGAATTTATTTTGAATTCTTTTTACATTTTTTCATTAAAACAGATTCTAATTGATTGTTTGCCTCGGAAAACTTGGAGCGAAAGCCCTCCATTGTCAAGAAAAGATCATTTGTAGTCACTCATGCTGAGAAAAGCCTTATTACTCGGTTTAAATGCTTTTATAATCCCATTATTGAATTTATTTTGAATTGTTTTTACATTTTTTGATTAAAACAGATTGTAATTGATTGTTTGCCTCGGGAAACTTGGAGCGAATGCCATCCATTGTCAACAAAAGATCATTTATAGTCACTCATGCCTAGAAAAGCCTTATTACTCGGTTTAAATGCTTTTATAATCCCATTATTGAATTTGTTTTGAATTGTTTTTACATTTTTTGATTAAAACAGATTGTAATTGATTGTTTGCCTCGGGAAACTTGGAGCGAAAGCCCTCCATTGTCAAGAAAAGATCATTTGTAGTCACTCATGCTGAGAAAAGCCTTATTACTCGGTTTAAATGCCTTTATAATCCCATTATGGAATTTATTTTGAATTTTTTTTACATTTTTCGATTAAAACATATTGTAATTGATTGTTTGCCTCGGGAAACTTGGAGCGAAAGCCACCCATTGTCAAGAAAAGTTCATTTATAGTCACTGATGCCTAGCAAAGCCTTATTACTCGGTTTAAATGCCTTTATAATCCCATTATTGAATTTATTTTGAATTCTTTTTACATTTTTTCATTAAAACAGATTCTAATGGATTGTTTGCCTCGGGAAACTTGGAGCGAAAGCCCTCCATTGTCAAGAAAAGATCATTTGTAGTCACTCATGCTGAGAAAAGCCTTATTACTCGGTTTAAATGCTTTTATAATCCCATTATTGAATTTATTTTGAATTGTTTTTACATTTTATGACTAAAACAGATTGTAATTGATTGTTTGCCTCGGGAAACATGGAGCGAAAGCCATCCATTGTCAAGAAAAGATCATCTATAGTCACTCATGCCTAGAAAAGCCTTATTACTCGGTTTAAATGCCTTTATAATCCCATTATTGAATGTATTTTGAATTGTTTTTACATTTTTTGATTAAAACAGATTGTAATTGATTGTTTACCTCGGGAAACATGGAGCGAAAACCATCCATTGTAAAGAAAAGATCATTTACAGTCACTCATGCCTAGAAAAGCCTTATTACTCGGTTTAAATGCTTTTATAATCCCATTATTGAATTTATTTTGAATTGTTTTTACATTTTATGATTAAAACAGATTGTAATTGATTGTTTGCCTCGGGAAACATGGAGCGAAAGCCATCCATTGTCAAGAAAAGATCATTTATAGTCACTCATGCCTAGAAAAGCCTTATTACTCGGTTTAAATGCCTTTATAATCCCATTATTGAATTTATTTTGAATTGTTTTTACATTTTTTGATAAAAACATATTGTAATTGATTGTTTGCCTCGGGAAATATTAACCGAAAGCCATCCATTGTCAAGAAAAGATCATTTATAGTCACTCATGCCTAGAAAAGCCTTATTACTCGGTTTAAATGCCTTTATAATCCCATTATTGAATTTATTTTGAATTGTTTTTACATTTTTTGATTAAAACAGATTGTAATTGATTGTTTGCCTCGGGAAACATGGAGCGAAAGCCATCCATTGTCAAGAAAAGATCATTTATAGTCACTCATGCCTAGAAAAGCCTTATTACTCGGTTTAAATGCCTTTATAATCCCATTATTGAATTTATTTTGAATTTTTTTTACATTTTTTGATTAAAACATATTGTAATTGATTGTTTGCCTCGGGAAACATGGAGCGAAAGCCATCCATTGTCAAGAAAAGATCATTTATAGTCACTCATTCCTAGAAAAGCCTTATTACTCGGTTTAAATGCCTTTATATTCCCATTATTGATTTTATTTTGAATTTTTTTTACATTTTTTGATTAAAACATATTGTAATTGATTGTTTGCCTCGGGAAATATTGAGCGAAAGCCATCCATTGTCAAGAAAAGATCATTTATAGTCACTCATGCCTAGAAAAGCCTTATTACTCGGTTTAAATGCCTTTATAATCCCATTATTGAATTTATTTTGAATTGTTTTTACATTTTTTGATTAAAACAGATTGTAATTGATTGTTTGCCTCGGGAAACATGGAGCGAAAGCCATCCATTGTCAAGAAAAGATCATTTATAGCCACTCATGCCTAGAAAAGCCTTATTACTCGGTTTAAATGCCTTTATAATCCCATTATTGAATGTATTTTGAATTGTTTTTACATTTTTTGATTAAAACAGATTGTAATTGATTGTTTACCTCGCGAAACATGGAGCGAAAACCATCCATTGTAAAGAAAAGATCATTTATAGTCACTCATGCCTAGAAAAGCCTTATTACTCGGTTTAAATGCTTTTATAATCCCATTATTGAATTTATTTTGAATTGTTTTTACATTTTATGATTAAAACAGATTGTAATTGATTGTTTGCCTCGGGAAACATGGAGCGAAAGCCATCCATTGTCAAGAAAAGATCATTTATAGTCCCTCATGCCTAGAAAAGGCTTATTACTCGGTTTAAATGCCTTTATAATCCCATTATTGAATTTATTTTGAATTGTTTTTACATTTTTGATTAAAACAGATTGTAATTGATTGTTTGCCTCGTGAAATATGGAGCGAAAGCCATCCATTGTCAAGAAAAGATCATTTATAGTCCCTCATGCCTAGAAAAGGCTTATTACTCGGTTTAAATGCCTTTATAATCCCATTATTGAATTTATTTAGAATTGTTTTTACATTTTTTGATTAAAACAGATTGTAATCGATTGTTTGCCTCGGGAAACTTGGAGCGAAAGCCACCCATTGTCAAGAAAAGTTCATTTATAGTCACTTATGCCTAGCAAAGCCTTATTACTCGGTTTAAATGCCTTTATAATCCCATTATTGAATTTATTTTGAATTCTTTTTACATTTTTTCATTAAAACAGATTCTAATTGATTGTTTGCCTCGGGAAACTTGGTGCGAAAGCCCTCCATTGTCAAGAAAAGATCATTTGTAGTCACTCATGCTGAGAAAAGCCTTATTACTCGGTTTAAATGCTTTTATAATCCCATTATTGAATTTATTTTGAATTGTTTTTACATTTTTGGTTTAAAACAGATTGTAATTGATTGTTTGCCTCGGGAAACATGGAGCGAAAGCCATCCATTGTCAATAAAAGATCATTTATGGTCACTCATTCCTAGAAAAGCCTTATTACTCGGTTTAAATGCCTTTATAATCCCATTATTGATTTGATTTTGAATTTTTTTTTACATTTTTTGATTAAAACATATTGTAATTGATTGTTTGCCTCGGGAAATATTGAGCGAAAGCCATCCATTGTCAAGAAAAGATCATTTATAGTCACTCATGCCTAGAAAAGCCTTATTACTCGGTTTAAATGCCTTTATAATCCCATTATTGAATTTATTTTGAATTGTTTTTACAATTTTTGATTAAAACAGATTGTAATTGATTGTTTGCCTCGGGAAACATGGAGCAAAAGCCACCCATTGTCAAGAAAAGATCATTTATAGTCACTCATGCCTAGAAAAGCCTTATTACTCGGTTTAAATGCTTTTATAATCCCATTATTGAATTTATTTTGAATTTTTTTTACATTTTTTGATTAAAACAGATTGTAATTGATTGTTTACCTCGGGAAACATGGAGTGAAAGCCATCCATAGTCAAGAAAAGTTCATTTATAGTCACTCATGCCTAGAAAAGCCTTATTACTCAGTTTAAATGCCTTTATAATCCCATTATTGAATTTGTTTTGAATTTTTTTTAAATTTTTTGATTAAAACATATTGTAATTGATTGTTTGCCTCGGGAAACATGGAGTAAAACCCATCCATTGTCAAGAATAGATCATTTATAGTCACTTATGCCTAGAAAAGCCTTATTACTCGGTTTAAATGCTTTTATAATCCCATTATTGAAGTTATTTTGAATTGTTTTTACATTTTATGATTAAAACAGATTGTAATTGATTGTTTGCCTTGGGAAACATGGAGCGAAAGCCATCCATTGTCAAGAAAATATCATTTATAGTCCCTCATGCCTAGAAAAGCCTTATTACTCGGTTTAAATGCCTTTATAATACCATTATTGAATTTATTTTGAATTGTTTTTACATTTTTTGATTAAAACAGATTGTAATTGATTGTTTGCCTCGGGACATATGGAGCGAAAGCCATCCATTGTCAAGAAAAGATCATTTGTAGCCACTCATGCCTGGAAAAGCCTTACTACTCGGTTTAAATGCCTTTATAATCCCATTATTGAATGTATTTTGAATTGTTTTTACATTTTTTGATTAAAACAGATTGTAATTGATTGTTTGCCTCGGGAAACATGGAGCGAAAACCATCAATTGTCAGGAAAAGATCATTTATAGTCACTCATGCCTAGAAAAGCCTTATTACTCGGTTTAAATGCCTTTATAATCCCATTATTGAATTTATTTTGAATTTTTTTTACATTTTTTGATTAAAACAGATTGTAATTGATTGTTTACCTCGGGAAACATGGAGTAAAACCCATCCATTGTCAAGAATAGATCATTTATAGTCACTTATGCCTAGAAAAGCCTTATTACTCGGTTTAAATGCTTTTATAATCCCATTATTGAAGTTATTTTGAATTGTTTTTACATTTTATGATTAAAACAGATTGTAATTGATTGTTTGCCTCGGGAAACATGGAGCGAAAGCCATCCATTGTCAAGAAAATATCATTTATAGTCCCTCATGCCTAGAAAAGCCTTATTACTCGGTTTAAATGCCTTTATAATCCCATTATTGAATTTATTTTGAATTGTTTTTACATTTTTTGATTAAAACAGATTGTAATTGATTGTTTGCCTCGGGACATATGGAGCGAAAGCCATCCATTGTCAAGAAAAGAGCATTTATAGCCACTCATGCTTGGAAAAGCCTTACTACTCGGTTTAAATGCCTTTATAATCCCATTATTGAATGTATTTTGAATTGTTTTTACATTTTTTGATTAAAACAGATTGTAATTGATTGTTTACCTCGGGAAACATGGAGCGAAAACCATCCATTGTAAAGAAAAGATCATTTATAGTCACTCATGCCTAGAAAAGCCTTATTACTCGGTTTAAATGCTTTTATAATCCCATTATTGAATTTATTTTGAATTGTTTTTACATTTTATGATTAAAACAGATTGTAATTGATTGTTTGCCTCGGGAAACATGGAGCGAAAGCCATCCATTGTCAAGAAAAGATCATTTATAGTCACTCATGCCTAGAAAAGCCTTATTACTCGGTTTAAATGCCTTTATAATCCCATTATTGAATTTATTTTGAATTGTTTTTACATTTTTTGATAAAAACAGATTGTAATTGATTGTTTGCCTCGGGAAATATTAAGCGAAAGCCATCCATTGTCAAGAAAAGATCATTTATAGTCACTCATGCCTAGAAAAGCCTTATTACTCGGTTTAAATGCCTTTATAATCCCATTATTGAATGTATTTTGAATTGTTTTTACATTTTTTGATTAAAACAGATTGTAATTGATTGTTTACCTCGGGAAACATGGAGCGAAAACCATCCATTGTAAAGAAAAGATCATTTATAGTCACTGATGCCTAGAAAAGCCTTATTACTCGGTTTAAATGCTTTTATAATCCCATTATTGAATTTATTTTGAATTGTTTTTACATTTTATGATTAAAACAGATTGTAATTGATTGTTTGCCTCGGGAAACATGGAGCGAAAGCCATCCATTGTCAAGAAAAGATCATTTATAGTCACTCATGCCTAGAAAAGCCTTATTACTCGGTTTAAATGCCTTTATAATCCCATTATTGAATTTATTTTGAATTGTTTTTACATTTTTTGATAAAAACAGATTGTAATTGATTGTTTGCCTCGGGAAATATTAAGCGAAAGCCATCCATTGTCAAGAAAAGATCATTTATAGTCACTCATGCCTAGAAAAGCCTTATTACTCGGTTTAAATGCCTTTATAATCCCATTATTGAATTTATTTTGAATTGTTTTTACATTTTTTGATTAAAACAGATTGTAATTGATTGTTTGCCTCGGGAAACATGGAGCGAAAGCCATCCATTGTCAAGAAAAGATCATTTATAGTCACTCATGCCTAGAAAAGCCTTATTACTCGGTTTAAATGCCTTTATAATCCCATTATTGAATTTATTTTGAATTGTTTTTACATTTTTTGATTAAAACAGATTGTAATTGATTGTTTGCCTCGGGAAACATGGAGCGAAAGCCATCCATTGTCAAGAAAAGATTATTTATAGTCACTCATGCCTAGAAAAGCCTTATTACTTAGTTTAAATGCTTTTATAATCCCATTATTGAATTTATTTTGAATTCTTTTTACATTTTTTGATTAAAACTGATTGTAATTGATTGTTTGCCTCTGGAAACATGGAGCGAAAGCCATCCATTGTCAAGAAAAGATCATTTATAGTCACTCATGCCTAGAAAAGCCTTATTACTCGGTTTAAATGCCTTTATAATCCCATTATTGAATTTATTTTGAATTGTTTTTACATTTTTTGATTAAAACAGATTGTAATTGATTGTTTGCCTCGGGAAACATGGAGCGAAAGCCATCCATTGTCAAGAAAAGATCATTTATAGCCACTCAAGCCTAGAAAAGCCTTATTACTCGGTTTAAATGCCTTTATAATCCCATTATTGAATGTATTTTGAATTGTTTTTACATTTTTTGATTAAAACAGATTGTAATTGATTGTTTACCTCGGGAAACATGGAGCGAAAACCATCCATTGTCAAGAAAAGATCATTTATAGTCACTCATGCCTAGAAAAGCCTTATTAGTCGGTTTAAATGCTTTTATAATCCCATTATTGAATTTATTTTGAATTGTTTTCACATTTTATGTTTAAAACAGATTGTAATTGATTGTTTGCCTCGGGAAACATGGAGCGAAAGCCATCCATTGTCATGAAAAGATCATTTATAGTCCCTCATGCCTAGAAAAGCCTTATTACTCGGTTTAAATGCCTTTATAATCCCATTATTGAATTTATTTTGAATTGTTTTTACATTTTTTGATTAAAACATATTGTAATTGATTGTTTGCCTCCGGAAATATGGAGCGAAAGCCATCCATTGTCATGAAAAGATCATTTATAGTCCCTCATGCCTAGAAAAGCCTTATTACTCGGTTTAAATGCCTTTATAATCCCATTATTGAATTTATTTTGAATTGTTTTTACATTTTTTGATTAAAACAGATTGTAATTGATTGTTTGCCTCGGGAAACATGGAGCGAAAGCCATCCATTGTCAAGAAAAGATCATTTATAGCCACTCAAGCCTAGAAAAGCCTTATTACTCGGTTTAAATGCCTTTATAATCCCATTATTGAATGTATTTTGAATTGTTTTTACATTTTTTGATTAAAACAGATTGTAATTGATTGTTTACCTCGGGAAACATGGAGCGAAAACCATCCATTGTCAAGAAAAGATCATTTATAGTCACTCATGCCTAGAAAAGCCTTATTACTCGGTTTAAATGCTTTTATAATCCCATTATTGAATTTATTTTGAATTGTTTTTACATTTTATGTTTAAAACAGATTGTAATTGATTGTTTGCCTCGGGAAACATGGAGCGAAAGCCATCCATTGTCATGAAAAGATCATTTATAGTCCCTCATGCCTAGAAAAGCCTTATTACTCGGTTTAAATGCCTTTATAATCCCATTATTGAATTTATTTTGAATTCTTTTTACATTTTTTGATTAAAACATATTGTAATTGATTGTTTGCCTCCGGAAATATGGAGCGAAAGCCATCCATTGTCATGAAAAGATCATTTATAGTCCCTCATGCCTAGAAAAGCCTTATTACTCGGTTTAAATGCCTTTATAATCCCATTATTGAATTTATTTTGAATTGTTTTTACATTTTTGATTAAAAACAGATTGTAATTGATTGTTTGCCTCGTGAAATATGGAGCGAAAGCCATCCATTGTCAAGAAAAGATCATTTATAGTCCCTCATGCCTAGAAAAGGCTTATTACTCGGTTTAAATGCCTTTATAATCCCATTATTGAATTTATTCTGAATTGTTTTTACATTTTTTGATTAAAACAGATTGTAATTGATTGTTTGCCTCGGGAAACATGGAGCGAAAGCCATCCATTGTCAAGAAAAGATCATTTATAGTCCCTCATGCCTAGAAAAGCCTTATTACTCGGTTTAAATGCCTTTATAATCCCATTATTGAATTTATTTTGAATTGGTTTTACATTTTTTGATTAAAACAGATTGTAATTGATTGTTTGCCTCGGGACATATGGAGCGAAAGCCATCCATTGTCAAGAAAAGATCATTTATAGCCACTCATGCCTGGAAAAGCCTTACTACTCGGTTTAAATGCCTTTATAATCCCATTATTGAATGTATTTTGAATTGTTTTTACATTTTTTGATTAAAACAGATTGTAATTGATTGTTTGCCTCGGGAAACATGGGGCGAAAACCATCCATTGTCAGGAAAAGATCATTTATAGTCACTCATGCCTAGAAAAGCCTTATTACTCGGTTTAAATGCCTTTATAATCCCATTATTGAATTTATTTTGAATTTTTTTTACATTTTTTGATTAAAACAGATTGTAATTGATTGTTTACCTCGGGAAACATGGAGTAAAACCCATCCATTGTCAAGAATAGATCATTTATAGTCACTTATGCCTAGAAAAGCCTTATTACTCGGTTTAAATGCTTTTATAATCCCATTATTGAAGTTATTTTGAATTGTTTTTACATTTTATGATTAAAACAGATTGTAATTGATTGTTTGCCTCGGGAAACATGGAGCGAAAGCCATCCATTGTCAAGAAAATATCATTTATAGTCCCTCATGCCTAGAAAAGCCTTATTACTCGGTTTAAATGCCTTTATAATCCCATTATTGAATTTATTTTGAATTGTTTTTACATTTTTTGATTAAAACAGATTGTAATTGATTGTTTGCCTCGGGACATATGGAGCGAAAGCCATCCATTGTCAAGAAAAGAGCATTTATAGCCACTCATGCTTGGAAAAGCCTTACTACTCGGTTTAAATGCCTTTATAATCCCATTATTGAATGTATTTTGAATTGTTTTTACATTTTTTGATTAAAACAGATTGTAATTGATTGTTTACCTCGGGAAACATGGAGCGAAAACCATCCATTGTAAAGAAAAGATCATTTATAGTCACTCATGCCTAGAAAAGCCTTATTACTCGGTTTAAATGCTTTTATAATCCCATTATTGAATTTATTTTGAATTGTTTTTACATTTTATGATTAAAACAGATTGTAATTGATTGTTTGCCTCGGGAAACATGGAGCGAAAGCCATCCATTGTCAAGAAAAGATCATTTATAGTCACTCATGCCTAGAAAAGCCTTATTACTCGGTTTAAATGCCTTTATAATCCCATTATTGAATTTATTTTGAATTGTTTTTACATTTTTTGATAAAAACAGATTGTAATTGATTGTTTGCCTCGGGAAATATTAAGCGAAAGCCATCCATTGTCAAGAAAAGATCATTTATAGTCACTCATGCCTAGAAAAGCCTTATTACTCGGTTTAAATGCCTTTATAATCCCATTATTGAATGTATTTTGAATTGTTTTTACATTTTTTGATTAAAACAGATTGTAATTGATTGTTTACCTCGGGAAACATGGAGCGAAAACCATCCATTGTAAAGAAAAGATCATTTATAGTCACTGATGCCTAGAAAAGCCTTATTACTCGGTTTAAATGCTTTTATAATCCCATTATTGAATTTATTTTGAATTGTTTTTACATTTTATGATTAAAACAGATTGTAATTGATTGTTTGCCTCGGGAAACATGGAGCGAAAGCCATCCATTGTCAAGAAAAGATCATTTATAGTCACTCATGCCTAGAAAAGCCTTATTACTCGGTTTAAATGCCTTTATAATCCCATTATTGAATTTATTTTGAATTGTTTTTACATTTTTTGATAAAAACAGATTGTAATTGATTGTTTGCCTCGGGAAATATTAAGCGAAAGCCATCCATTGTCAAGAAAAGATCATTTATAGTCACTCATGCCTAGAAAAGCCTTATTACTCGGTTTAAATGCCTTTATAATCCCATTATTGAATTTATTTTGAATTGTTTTTACATTTTTTGATTAAAACAGATTGTAATTGATTGTTTGCCTCGGGAAACATGGAGCGAAAGCCATCCATTGTCAAGAAAAGATCATTTATAGTCACTCATGCCTAGAAAAGCCTTATTACTCGGTTTAAATGCCTTTATAATCCCATTATTGAATTTATTTTGAATTGTTTTTACATTTTTTGATTAAAACAGATTGTAATTGATTGTTTGCCTCGGGAAACATGGAGCGAAAGCCATCCATTGTCAAGAAAAGATTATTTATAGTCACTCATGCCTAGAAAAGCCTTATTACTTAGTTTAAATGCTTTTATAATCCCATTATTGAATTTATTTTGAATTCTTTTTACATTTTTTGATTAAAACTGATTGTAATTGATTGTTTGCCTCTGGAAACATGGAGCGAAAGCCATCCATTGTCAAGAAAAGATCATTTATAGTCACTCATGCCTAGAAAAGCCTTATTACTCGGTTTAAATGCCTTTATAATCCCATTATTGAATTTATTTTGAATTGTTTTTACATTTTTTGATTAAAACAGATTGTAATTGATTGTTTGCCTCGGGAAACATGGAGCGAAAGCCATCCATTGTCAAGAAAAGATCATTTATAGCCACTCAAGCCTAGAAAAGCCTTATTACTCGGTTTAAATGCCTTTATAATCCCATTATTGAATGTATTTTGAATTGTTTTTACATTTTTTGATTAAAACAGATTGTAATTGATTGTTTACCTCGGGAAACATGGAGCGAAAACCATCCATTGTCAAGAAAAGATCATTTATAGTCACTCATGCCTAGAAAAGCCTTATTAGTCGGTTTAAATGCTTTTATAATCCCATTATTGAATTTATTTTGAATTGTTTTCACATTTTATGTTTAAAACAGATTGTAATTGATTGTTTGCCTCGGGAAACATGGAGCGAAAGCCATCCATTGTCATGAAAAGATCATTTATAGTCCCTCATGCCTAGAAAAGCCTTATTACTCGGTTTAAATGCCTTTATAATCCCATTATTGAATTTATTTTGAATTGTTTTTACATTTTTTGATTAAAACATATTGTAATTGATTGTTTGCCTCCGGAAATATGGAGCGAAAGCCATCCATTGTCATGAAAAGATCATTTATAGTCCCTCATGCCTAGAAAAGCCTTATTACTCGGTTTAAATGCCTTTATAATCCCATTATTGAATTTATTTTGAATTGTTTTTACATTTTTTGATTAAAACAGATTGTAATTGATTGTTTGCCTCGGGAAACATGGAGCGAAAGCCATCCATTGTCAAGAAAAGATCATTTATAGCCACTCAAGCCTAGAAAAGCCTTATTACTCGGTTTAAATGCCTTTATAATCCCATTATTGAATGTATTTTGAATTGTTTTTACATTTTTTGATTAAAACAGATTGTAATTGATTGTTTACCTCGGGAAACATGGAGCGAAAACCATCCATTGTCAAGAAAAGATCATTTATAGTCACTCATGCCTAGAAAAGCCTTATTAGTCGGTTTAAATGCTTTTATAATCCCATTATTGAATTTATTTTGAATTGTTTTTACATTTTATGTTTAAAACAGATTGTAATTGATTGTTTGCCTCGGGAAACATGGAGCGAAAGCCATCCATTGTCATGAAAAGATCATTTATAGTCCCTCATGCCTAGAAAAGCCTTATTACTCGGTTTAAATGCCTTTATAATCCCATTATTGAATTTATTTTGAATTCTTTTTACATTTTTTGATTAAAACATATTGTAATTGATTGTTTGCCTCCGGAAATATGGAGCGAAAGCCATCCATTGTCATGAAAAGATCATTTATAGTCCCTCATGCCTAGAAAAGCCTTATTACTCGGTTTAAATGCCTTTATAATCCCATTATTGAATTTATTTTGAATTGTTTTTACATTTTTGATTAAAAACAGATTGTAATTGATTGTTTGCCTCGTGAAATATGGAGCGAAAGCCATCCATTGTCAAGAAAAGATCATTTATAGTCCCTCATGCCTAGAAAAGGCTTATTACTCGGTTTAAATGCCTTTATAATCCCATTATTGAATTTATTCTGAATTGTTTTTACATTTTTTGATTAAAACAGATTGTAATTGATTGTTTGCCTCGGGAAACATGGAGCGAAAGCCATCCATTGTCAAGAAAAGATCATTTATAGTCCCTCATGCCTAGAAAAGCCTTATTACTCGGTTTAAATGCCTTTATAATCCCATTATTGAATTTATTTTGAATTGGTTTTACATTTTTTGATTAAAACAGATTGTAATTGATTGTTTGCCTCGGGACATATGGAGCGAAAGCCATCCATTGTCAAGAAAAGATCATTTATAGCCACTCATGCCTGGAAAAGCCTTACTACTCGGTTTAAATGCCTTTATAATCCCATTATTGAATGTATTTTGAATTGTTTTTACATTTTTGGATTA
The DNA here is from genome assembly GCF_053813885.1 of Theobroma cacao. Taxonomy (NCBI): domain Eukaryota; kingdom Viridiplantae; phylum Streptophyta; class Magnoliopsida; order Malvales; family Malvaceae; genus Theobroma; species Theobroma cacao. Next base: position 23,856,714 of record NC_142645.1, on the reverse strand, counting down.
AAACAGATTGTAATTGATTGTTTGCCTCGGGAAACATGGGGCGAAAACCATCCATTGTCAGGAAAAGATCATTTATAGTCACTCATGCCTAGAAAAGCCTTATTACTCGGTTTAAATGCCTTTATAATCCCATTATTGAATTTATTTTGAATTTTTTTTACATTTTTTGATTAAAACAGATTGTAATTGATTGTTTACCTCGGGAAACATGGAGCGAAAGCCATCCATAGTAAAGAAAAGTTCATTTATAGTCACTTATGCCTAGCAAAGCCTTATTACTCGGTTTAAATGCCTTTATAATCCCATTATGGAATTTATTTTGAATTGTTTTTACAATTTTTGATTAAAACAGATTGTAATTGATTGTTTGCCTCGGGAAACATGGAGCGAAAGCCATCCATTGTCAAGAAAAGATCATTTATAGTCACTCATGCCTAGAAAAGCCTTACTACTCGGTTTAAATGCCTTTATAATCCCATTATTGAATGTATTTTGAATTGTTTTTACATTTTTTGATTAAAACAGATTGTAATTGATTGTTTGCCTTGGGAAACATGGAGCGAAAACCATCCATTGTCAGGAAAAGATCATTTACAGTCACTCATGCCTAGAAAAGCCTTATTACTCGGTTTAAATGCCTTTATAATCCCATTATTGAATTTATTTTGAATTTTTTTTACATTTTTTGATTAAAACAGACTGTAATTGATTGTTTACCTCGGGAAACATGGAGTTAAACCCATCCATTGTCAAGAATAGATCATTTATAGTCACTTATGCCTAGAAAAGCCTTATTACTCGGTTTAAATGCTTTTATAATCCCATTATTGAAGTTATTTTGAATTGTTTTTACATTTTATTATTAAAACAGATTGTAATTGATTGTTTGCCTCGGGAAACATGGAGCGAAAGCCATCCATTGTCAAGAAAATATCATTTATAGTCCCTCATGCCTAGAAAAGCCTTATTACTCGGTTTAAATGCCTTTATAATCCCATTATTGAATTTATTTTGAATTGGTTTTACATTTTTTGATTAAAACAGATTGTAATTGATTGTTTGCCTCGGGACATATGGAGCGAAAGCCATCCATTGTCAAGAAAAGATCATTTATAGCCACTCATGCCTGGAAAAGCCTTACTACTCGGTTTAAATGCCTTTATAATCCCATTATTGAATGTATTTTGAATTGTGTTTACATTTTTTGATTAAAACAGATTGTAATTGATTGTTTGCCTCGGGAAACATGGAGCGAAAACCATCCATTGTCAGGAAAAGATCATTTATAGTCACTCATGCCTAGAAAAGCCTTATTACTCGGTTTAAATGCCTTTATAATCCCATTATTGAATTTATTTTGAATTTTTTTTACACTTTTTGATTAAAACAGATTGTAATTGATTGTTTACCTCGGGAAACATGGAGCGAAAGCCATCCATAGTCAAGAAAAGTTCATTTATAGTCACTTATGCCTAGCAAAGCCTTACTACTCGGTTTAAATGCCTTTATAATCCCATTATGGAATTTATTTTGAATTTTTTTTACATTTTTTGATTAAAACATATTGTAATTGATTGTTTGCCTCAGGAAACTTGGAGCGAAAGCCACCCATTGTCAAGAAAAGTTCATTTATAGTCACTTATGCCTAGCAAAGCCTTATTACTCGGTTTAAATGCCTTTATAATCCCATTATTGAATTTATTTTGAATTCTTTTTACATTTTTTCATTAAAACAGATTCTAATTGATTGTTTGCCTCGGGAAACTTGGAGCGAAAGCCCTCCATTGTCAAGAAAAGATCATTTGTAGTCACTCATGCTGAGAAAAGCCTTATTACTCGGTTTAAATGCTTTTATAATCCCATTATTGAATTTATTTTGAATTGTTTTTACATTTTTTGATTAAAACAGATTGTAATTGATTGTTTGCCTCGGGAAACATGGAGCGAAAGCCATCCATTGTCAAGAAAAGATCATTTATAGTCACTCATGCCTAGAAAAGCCTTATTACTCAGTTTAAATGCCTTTATAATCCCATTATTGAATTTATTTTGAATTGTTTTTACAATTTTTGATTAAAACAGATTGTAATTGATTGTTTGCCTCGGGAAACATGGAGCGAAAGCCATCCATTGTCAAGAAAAGATCATTTATAGTCACTCATGCCTAGAAAAGCCTTATTACTCGGTTTAAATGCCTTTATAATCCCATTATTGAATTTATTTTGAATTGTTTTTACAATTTTTGATTAAAACAGATTGTAATTGATTGTTTGCCTCGGGAAACATGGAGCGAAAGCCATCCATTGTCAAGAAAAGATCATTTATAGTCACTCATGCCTAGAAAAGCCTTACTACTCGGTTTAAATGCCTTTATAATCCCATTATTGAATGTATTTTGAATTGTTTTTACATTTTTTGATTAAAACAGATTGTAATTGATTGTTTGCCTTGGGAAACATGGAGCGAAAACCATCCATTGTTAGGAAAAGATCATTTATAGTCACTCATGCCTAGAAAAGCCTTATTACTCGGTTTAAATGCCTTTATAATCCCATTATTGAATTTATTTTGAATTTTTTTTACATTTTTTGATTAAAACAGATTGTAATTGATTGTTTGCCTCGGGAAACATGGAGCTAAAGCCATCCATTGTCAAGAAAAGATCATTTATAGTCACTCATGCCTAGAAAAGCCTTATTACTCGGTTTAAATGCCTTTATAATCCCATTATTGAATGTATTTTGAATTGTTTTTACATTTTTTGATTAAAACAGATTGTAATTGATTGTTTGCCTCGGGAAACATGGAGCGAAAACCATCCATTGTCAGGAAAAGATCATTTATAGTCACTCATGCCTAGAAAAGCCTTATTACTCGGTTTAAATGCCTTTATAATCCCATTATTGAATTTATTTTGAATTTTTTTTACATTTTTTGATTAAAACAGATTGTAATTGATTGTTTACCTCGGGAAACATGGAGCGAAAGCCATCCATAGTCAAGAAAAGTTCATTTATAGTCACTTATGCCTAGCAAAGCCTTACTACTCGGTTTAAATGCCTTTATAATCCCATTATGGAATTTATTTTGAATTTTTTTTACATTTTTTGATTAAAACATATTGTAATTGATTGTTTGCCTCAGGAAACTTGGAGCGAAAGCCACCCATTGTCAAGAAAAGTTCATTTATAGTCACTTATGCCTAGCAAAGCCTTATTACTCGGTTTAAATGCCTTTATAATCCCATTATTGAATTTATTTTGAATTCTTTTTACATTTTTTCATTAAAACAGATTCTAATTGATTGTTTGCCTCGGGAAACTTGGAGCGAAAGCCCTCCATTGTCAAGAAAAGATCATTTGTAGTCACTCATGCTGAGAAAAGCCTTATTACTCGGTTTAAATGCTTTTATAATCCCATTATTGAATTTATTTTGAATTGTTTTTACATTTTTTGATTAAAACAGATTGTAATTGATTGTTTGCCTCGGGAAACATGGAGCGAAAGCCATCCATTGTCAAGAAAAGATCATTTATAGTCACTCATGCCTAGAAAAGCCTTATTACTCAGTTTAAATGCCTTTATAATCCCATTATTGAATTTATTTTGAATTGTTTTTACAATTTTTGATTAAAACAGATTGTAATTGATTGTTTGCCTCGGGAAACATGGAGCGAAAGCCATCCATTGTCAAGAAAAGATCATTTATAGTCACTCATGCCTAGAAAAGCCTTATTACTCGGTTTAAATGCCTTTATAATCCCATTATTGAATTTATTTTGAATTGTTTTTACAATTTTTGATTAAAACAGATTGTAATTGATTGTTTGCCTCGGGAAACATGGAGCGAAAGCCATCCATTGTCAAGAAAAGATCATTTATAGTCACTCATGCCTAGAAAAGCCTTACTACTCGGTTTAAATGCCTTTATAATCCCATTATTGAATGTATTTTGAATTGTTTTTACATTTTTTGATTAAAACAGATTGTAATTGATTGTTTGCCTTGGGAAACATGGAGCGAAAACCATCCATTGTTAGGAAAAGATCATTTATAGTCACTCATGCCTAGAAAAGCCTTATTACTCGGTTTAAATGCCTTTATAATCCCATTATTGAATTTATTTTGAATTTTTTTTACATTTTTTGATTAAAACAGATTGTAATTGATTGTTTGCCTCGGGAAACATGGAGCTAAAGCCATCCATTGTCAAGAAAAGATCATTTATAGTCACTCATGCCTAGAAAAGCCTTATTACTCGGTTTAAATGCCTTTATAATCCCATTATTGAATGTATTTTGAATTGTTTTTATATTTTTTGATTAAAACAGATTGTAATTGATTGTTTGCCTCGGGAAACATGGAGCGAAAACCATCCATTGTCAGGAAAAGATCATTTATAGTCACTCATGCCTAGAAAAGCCTTATTACTCGGTTTAAATGCCTTTATAATCCCATTATTGAATTTATTTTGAATTTTTTTTACATTTTTTGATTAAAACAGATTGTAATTGATTGTTTACCTCGGGAAACATGGAGCGAAAGCCATCCATAGTCAAGAAAAGTTCATTTATAGTCACTTATGCCTAGCAAAGCCTTATTACTCGGTTTAAATGCCTTTATAATCCCATTATGGAATTTATTTTGAATTTTTTTTACATTTTTTGATTAAAACATATTGTAATTGATTGTTTGCCTCAGGAAACTTGGAGCGAAAGCCACCCATTGTCAAGAAAAGTTCATTTATAGTCACTTATGCCTAGCAAAGCCTTATTACTCGGTTTAAATGCCTTTATAATCCCATTATTGAATTTATTTTGAATTCTTTTTACATTTTTTCATTAAAACAGATTCTAATTGATTGTTTGCCTCGGGAAACTTGGAGCGAAAGCCCTCCATTGTCAAGAAAAGATCATTTGTAGTCACTCATGCTGAGAAAAGCCTTATTACTCGGTTTAAATGCTTTTATAATCCCATTATTGAATGTATTTTGAATTGTTTTTACATTTTTTGATTAAAACAGATTGTAATTGATTGTTTGCCTTGGGAAACATGGAGCGGAAGCCATCCATTGTCAAGAAAAGATCATTTATAGCCACTCATGCCTGGAAAAGCCTTATTACTCGGTTTAAATGCCTTTATAATCCCATTATTGAATTTATTTTGAATTGTTTTTACATTTTTTGATTAAAACAGATTGTAATTGATTGTTTACCTCGGGAAACATGGAGCTAAAGCCATCCATTGTCAAGAAAAGATCATTTATAGTCACTCATGCCTAGAAAAGCCTTATTACTCGGTTTAAATGCCTTTATAATCCCATTATTGAATGTATTTTGAATTGTTTTTACATTTTTTGATTAAAACAGATTGTAATTGATTGTTTGCCTCGGGAAACATGGAGCGAAAACCATCCATTGTCAGGAAAAGATCATTTATAGTCACTCATGCCTAGAAAAGCCTTATTACTCGGTATAAATGCCTTTATAATCCCATTATTGAATTTATTTTGAATTTTTTTTACATTTTTTGATTAAAACAGATTGTAATTGATTGTTTACCTCGGGAAACATGGAGCGAAAGCCATCCATAGTCAAGAAAAGTTCGTTTATAGTCACTTATGCCTAGCAAAGCCTTATTACTCGGTTTAAATGCCTTTATAATCCCATTATGGAATTTATTTTGAATTTTTTTTACATTTTTTGATTAAAACATATTGTAATTGATTGTTTGCCTCAGGAAACTTGGAGCGAAAGCCACCCATTGTCAAGAAAAGTTCATTTATAGTCACTTATGCCTAGCAAAGCCTTATTACTCGGTTTAAATGCCTTTATAATCCCATTATTGAATTTATTTTGAATTCTTTTTACATTTTTTCATTAAAACAGATTCTAATTGATTGTTTGCCTCGGGAAACTTGGAGCGAAAGCCCTCCATTGTCAAGAAAAGATCATTTGTAGTCACTCATGCTGAGAAAAGCCTTATTACTCGGTTTAAATGCTTTTATAATCCCATTATTGAATTTATTTTGAATTGTTTTTACATTTTTTGATTAAAACAGATTGTAATTGATTGTTTGCCTCGGGAAACATGGAGCGAAAGCCATCCATTGTCAAGAAAAGATCATTTATAGTCACTCATGCCTAGAAAAGCCTTATTACTCAGTTTAAATGCCTTTATAATCCCATTATTGAATTTATTTTGAATTTTTTTTACATTTTTTGATTAAAACATATATTGTAATTGATTGTTTGCCTCCGGAAATATGGAGCGAAAGCCATCCATTGTCATGAAAAGATCATTTATAGTCCCTCATGCCTAGAAAAGCCTTATTACTCGGTTTAAATGCCTTTATAATCCCATTATTGAATTTATTTTGAATTGTTTTTACATTTTTGATTAAAACAGATTGTAATTGATTGTTTGCCTCGTGAAATATGGAGCGAAAGCCATCCATTGTCAAGAAAAGATCATTTATAGTCCCTCATGCCTAGAAAAGGCTTATTACTCGGTTTAAATGCCTTTATAATCCCATTATTGAATTTATTTAGAATTGTTTTTACATTTTTTGATTAAAACAGATTGTAATCGATTGTTTGCCTCGGGAAACTTGGAGCGAAAGCCACCCATTGTCAAGAAAAGTTCATATATAGTCACTTATGCCTAGCAAAGCCTTATTACTCGGTTTAAATGCCTTTATAATCCCATTATTGAATTTATTTTGAATTCTTTTTACATTTTTTCATTAAAACAGATTCTAATTGATTGTTTGCCTCGGGAAACTTGGTGCGAAAGCCCTCCATTGTCAAGAAAAGATCATTTGTAGTCACTCATGCTGAGAAAAGCCTTATTACTCGGTTTAAATGCTTTTATAATCCCATTATTGAATTTATTTTGAATTGTTTTTACATTTTTTGTTTAAAACAGATTGTAATTGATTGTTTGCCTCGGGAAACATGGAGCGAAAGCCATCCATTGTCAATAAAAGATCATTTATAGTCACTCATTCCTAGAAAAGCCTTATTACTCGGTTTAAATGCCTTTATAATCCCATTATTGATTTGATTTTGAATTTTTTTTTACATTTTTTGATTAAAACATATTGTAATTGATTGTTTGCCTCGGGAAATATTGAGCTAAAGCCATCCATTGTCAAGAAAAGATCATTTATAGTCACTCATGCCTAGAAAAGCCTTATTACTCGGTTTAAATGCCTTTATAATCCCATTATTGAATTTATTTTGAATTGTTTTTACAATTTTTGATTAAAACAGATTGTAATTGATTGTTTGCCTCGGGAAACATGGAGCAAAAGCCACCCATTGTCAAGAAAAGATCATTTATAGTCACTCATGCCTAGAAAAGCCTTATTACTCGGTTTAAATGCTTTTATAATCCCATTATTGAATTTATTTTGAATTTTTTTTACATTTTTTGATTAAAACAGATTGTAATTGATTGTTTACCTCGGGAAACATGGAGTGAAAGCCATCCATAGTCAAGAAAAGTTCATTTATAGTCACTCATGCCTAGAAAAGCCTTATTACTCGGTTTAAATGCCTTTATAATCCCATTATTGAATTTGTTTTGAATTTTTTTTAAATTTTTTGATTAAAACATATTGTAATTGATTGTTTGCCTCGGGAAACATGGAGTAAAACCCATCCATTGTCAAGAATAGATCATTTATAGTCACTTATGCCTAGAAAAGCCTTATTACTCGGTTGAAATGCTTTTATAATCCCATTATTGAAGTTATTTTGAATTGTTTTTACATTTTATGATTAAAACAGATTGTAATTGATTGTTTGCCTTGGGAAACATGGAGCGAAAGCCATCCATTGTCAAGAAAATATCATTTATAGTCCCTCATGCCTAGAAAAGCCTTATTACTCGGTTTAAATGCCTTTATAATCCCATTATTGAATTTATTTTGAATTGTTTTTACATTTTTTGATTAAAACAGATTGTAATTGATTGTTTGCCTCGGGACATATGGAGCGAAAGCCATCCATTGTCAAGAAAAGATCATTTATAGCCACTCATGCCTGGAAAAGCCTTACTACTCGGTTTAAATGCCTTTATAATCCCATTATTGAATGTATTTTGAATTGTTTTTACATTTTTTGATTAAAACAGATTGTAATTGATTTTTTGCCTCGGGAAACATGGAGCGAAAACCATCCATTGTCAGGAAAAGATCATTTATTGTCACTCATGCCTAGAAAAGCCTTATTACTCGGTTTAAATGCCTTTATAATCCCATTATTGAATTTATTTTGAATTTTTTTTACACTTTTTGATTAAAACAGATTGTAATTGATTGTTTACCTCGGGAAACATGGAGCGAAAGCCATCCATAGTCAAGAAAAGTTCATTTATAGTCACTTATGCCTAGCAAAGCCTTATTACTCGGTTTAAATGCCTTTATAATCCCATTATGGAATTTATTTTGAATTTTTTTTACATTTTTTGATTAAAACATATTGTAATTGATTGTTTGCCTCAGGAAACTTGGAGCGAAAGCCACCCATTGTCAAGAAAAGTTCATTTATAGTCACTTATGCCTAGCAAAGCCTTATTACTCGGTTTAAATGCCTTTATAATCCCATTATTGAATTTATTTTGAATTCTTTTTACATTTTTTCATTAAAACAGATTCTAATTGATTGTTTGCCTCGGGAAACTTGGAGCGAAAGCCCTCCATTGTCAAGAAAAGATCATTTGTAGTCACTCATGCTGAGAAAAGCCTTATTACTCGGTTTAAATGCTTTTATATTCCCATTATTGAATTTATTTTGAATTGTTTTTACATTTTTTGATTAAAACAGATTGTAATTGATTGTTTGCCTCGGGAAACATGGAGCGAAAGCCATCCATTGTCAAGAAAAGATCATTTATAGTCACTCATGCCTAGAAAAGCCTTATTACTCAGTTTAAATGCCTTTATAATCCCATTATTGAATTTATTTTGAATTGTTTGTACAATTTTTGATTAAAACAGATTGTAATTGATTGTTTGCCTCGGGAAACATGGAGCGAAAGCCATCCATTGTCAAGAAAAGATCATTTATAGTCACTCATGCCTAGAAAAGCCTTATTACTCGGTTTAAATGCCTTTATAATCCCATTATTGAATTTATTTTGAATTGTTTTTACAATTTTTGATTAAAACAGATTGTAATTGATTGTTTGCCTCGGGAAACATGGAGCGAAAGCCATCCGTTGTCAAGAAAAGATCATTTATAGTCACTCATGCCTAGAAAAGCCTTACTACTCGGTTTAAATGCCTTTATAATCCCATTATTGAATGTATTTTGAATTGTTTTTACATTTTTTGATTAAAACAGATTGTAATTGATTGTTTGCCTTGGGAAACATGGAGCGAAAACCATCCATTGTCAGGAAAAGATCATTTATAGTCACTCATGCCTAGAAAAGCCTTATTACTCGGTTTAAATGCCTTTATAATCCCATTATTGAATTTATTTTGAATTTTTTTTACATTTTTTGATTAAAACAGATTGTAATTGATTGTTTGCCTCGGGAAACATGGAGCTAAAGCCATCCATTGTCAAGAAAAGATCATTTATAGTCACTCATGCCTAGAAAAGCCTTATTACTCGGTTTAAATGCCTTTATAATCCCATTATTGAATGTATTTTGAATTGTTTTTACATTTTTTGATTAAAACAGATTGTAATTGATTGTTTGCCTCGGGAAACATGGAGCGAAAACCATCCATTGTCAGGAAAAGATCATTTATAGTCACTCATGCCTAGAAAAGCCTTATTACTCGGTTTAAATGCCTTTATAATCCCATTATTGAATTTATTTTGAATTTTTTTTACATTTTTTGATTAAAACAGATTGTAATTGATTGTTTACCTCGGGAAACATGGAGCGAAAGCCATCCATAGTCAAGAAAAGTTCATTTATAGTCACTTATGCCTAGCAAAGCCTTATTACTCGGTTTAAATGCCTTTATAATCCCATTATGGAATTTATTTTGAATTTTTTTTACATTTTTTGATTAAAAGATATTGTAATTGATTGTTTGCCTCAGGAAACTTGGAGCGAAAGCCACCCATTGTCAAGAAAAGTTCATTTATAGTCACTTATGCCTAGCAAAGCCTTATTACTCGGTTTAAATGCCTTTATAATCCCATTATTGAATTTATTTTGAATTCTTTTTACATTTTTTCATTAAAACAGATTCTAATTGATTGTTTGCCTCGGGAAACTTGGAGCGAAAGCCCTCCATTGTCAAGAAAAGATCATTTGTAGTCACTCATGCTGAGAAAAGCCTTATTACTCGGTTTAAATGCTTTTATAATCCCATTATTGAATGTATTTTGAATTGTTTTTACATTTTTTGATTAAAACAGATTGTAATTGATTGTTTGCCTTGGGAAACATGGAGCGGAAGCCATCCATTGTCAAGAAAAGATCATTTATAGCCACTCATGCCTGGAAAAGCCTTATTACTCGGTTTAAATGCCTTTATAATCCCATTATTGAATGTATTTTGAATTGTTTTTACATTTTTTGATTAAAACAGATTGTAATTGATTGTTTGCCTTGGGAAACATGGAGCGGAAGCCATCCATTGTCAAGAAAAGATCATTTATAGCCACTCATGCCTGGAAAAGCCTTATTACTCGGTTTAAATGCCTTTATAATCCCATTATTGAATTTATTTTGAATTGTTTTTACAATTTTTGATTAAAACAGATTGTAATTGATTGTTTGCCTCGGGAAACATGGAGCTAAAGCCATCCATTGTCAAGAAAAGATCATTTATAGTCACTCATGCCTAGAAAAGCCTTATTACTCGGTTTAAATGCCTTTATAATCCCATTATTGAATGTATTTTGAATTGTTTTTACATTTTTTGATTAAAACAGATTGTAATTGATTGTTTGCCTCGGGAAACATGGAGCGAAAACCATCCATTGTCAGGAAAAGATCATTTATAGTCACTCATGCCTAGAAAAGCCTTATTACTCGGTTTAAATGCCTTTATAATCCCATTATTGAATTTATTTTGAATTTTTTTTACATTTTTTGATTAAAACAGATTGTAATTGATTGTTTACCTCGGGAAACATGGAGCGAAAGCCATCCATAGTCAAGAAAAGTTCATTTATAGTCACTTATGCCTAGCAAAGCCTTATTACTCGGTTTAAATGCCTTTATAATCCCATTATGGAATTTATTTTGAATTTTTTTTACATTTTTTGATTAAAACATATTGTAATTGATTGTTTGCCTCAGGAAACTTGGAGCGAAAGCCACCCATTGTCAAGAAAAGTTCATTTATAGTCACTTATGCCTAGCAAAGCCTTATTACTCGGTTTAAATGCCTTTATAATCCCATTATTGAATTTATTTTGAATTCTTTTTACATTTTTTCATTAAAACAGATTCTAATTGATTGTTTGCCTCGGGAAACTTGGAGCGAAAGCCCTCCATTGTCAAGAAAAGATCATTTGTAGTCACTCATGCTGAGAAAAGCCTTATTACTCGGTTTAAATGCTTTTATAATCCCATTATTGAATTTATTTTGAATTGTTTTTACATTTTTTGATTAAAACAGATTGTAATTGATTGTTTGCCTCGGGAAACATGGAGAGAAAGCCATCCATTGTCAAGAAAAGATCATTTATAGTCACTCATGCCTAGAAAAGCCTTATTACTCAGTTTAAATGCCTTTATAATCCCATTATTGAATTTATTTTGAATTTTTTTTACATTTTTTGATTAAAACATATATTGTAATTGATTGTTTGCCTCCGGAAATATGGAGCGAAAGCCATCCATTGTCATGAAAAGATCATTTATAGTCCCTCATGCCTAGAAAAGCCTTATTACTCGGTTTAAATGCCTTTATAATCCCATTATTGAATTTATTTTGAATTGTTTTTACATTTTTGATTAAAACAGATTGTAATTGATTGTTTGCCTCGTGAAATATGGAGCGAAAGCCATCCATTGTCAAGAAAAGATCATTTATAGTCCCTCATGCCTAGAAAAGGCTTATTACTCGGTTTAAATGCCTTTATAATCCCATTATTGAATTTATTTAGAATTGTTTTTACATTTTTTGATTAAAACAGATTGTAATCGATTGTTTGCCTCGGGAAACTTGGAGCGAAAGCCACCCATTGTCAAGAAAAGTTCATTTATAGTCACTTATGCCTAGCAAAGCCTTATTACTCGGTTTAAATGCCTTTATAATGCCATTATTGAATTTATTTTGAATTCTTTTTACATTTTTTCATTAAAACAGATTCTAATTGATTGTTTGCCTCGGGAAACTTGGTGCGAAAGCCCTCCATTGTCAAGAAAAGATCATTTATAGTCACTCATGCTGAGAAAAGCCTTATTACTCGGTTTAAATGCTTTTATAATCCCATTATTGAATTTATTTTGAATTGTTTTTACATTTTTTGATTAAAACAGATTGTAATTGATTGTTTGCCTCGGGAAACATGGAGCGAAAGCCATCCATTGTCAAGAAAAGATCATTTATAGCCACTCATGCCTAGAAAAGCCTTATTACTCGGTTTAAATGCCTTTATAATCCCATTATTGAATTTATTTTGAATTATTTTTACATTTTTTGATTAAAACAGATTGTAGTTGATTGTTTGCCTCGAGAAACATGGAGCGAAAACCATCCATTGTCAAGAAAAGATCATTTATAGTCACTCTTGCCTAGAAAAGCCTTATTACTCGGTTTAAATGCCCTTATAATCCCATTATTGAATTTATTTTGAATTGTTTTTATATTTTTTGATTAAAACATATTGTAATCGATTGTTTGCCTCGGGAAACATGAAGCGAAAGCCATCCATTGTCAAGAAAAGATCATTTATAGTCACTCATTCCTAGAAAAGCCTTATTACTCGGTTTAAATGCCTTTATAATCCCATTATTGATTTTATTTTGAATTTTTTTTACATTTTTTGATTAAAACATATTGTAATTGATTGTTTGCCTCGGGAAATATTAAGCGAAAGCCATCCATTGTCAAGAAAAGATCATTTATAGCCACTCATGCCTAGAAAAGCCTTATTACTCGGTTTAAATGCCTTTATAATCCCATTATTGAATGTATTTTGAATTGTTTTTACATTTTTTGATTAAAACAGATTGTAATTGATTGTTTGCCTCGGGAAATATGGAGCGAAAACCATCCATTGTCAAGAAAAGATCATTTATAGTCACTCATGCCTAGAAAAGCCTTATTACTCGGTTTAAATGCCTTTATAATCCCATTATTGAATTTATTTTGAATTGTTTTTACATTTTTTCATTAAAACAGATTCTAATTGATTGTTTGCCTCGGGAAACTTGGAGCAAAAACCCTCCATTGTCAAGAAAAGATCATTTATAGTCACTCATGCTGAGAAAAGCCTTATTACTCGGTTTAAATGCTTTTATAATCCCATTATTGAATTTATTTTGAATTGTTTTTACATTTTTTGATTAAAACAGATTGTAATTGATTGTTTGCCTCGGGAAATATGGAGCGAAAGCCATCCATTGTCAAGAAAAGATCATTTATAGCCACTCATGCCTAGAAAAGCCTTATTACTCGATTTAAATGCCTTTATAATCCCATTATTGAATGTATTTTGAATTGTTTTTACATTTTTTGATTAAAACAGATTGTAATTGATTGTTTGCCTCGGGAAATATGGAGCGAAAACCATCCATTGTCAAGAAAAGATCATTTATAGTCACTCATGCCTAGAAAAACCTTATTACTCGGTTTAAATGCCTTTATAATCCCATTATTGAATTTATTTTGAATTGTTTTTACATTTTTTGATTAAAACAGATTGTAATTGATTGTTTACCTCGGGAAACATGGAGCGAAAGCCATCCATAGTCAAGAAAAGTTCATTTATAGTCACTTATGCCTAGCAAAACCTTATTACTCGGTTTAAATGCCTTTATAATCCCATTATTGAATTTATTTTGAATTTTTTTTACATTTTTTGATTAAAACATATTGTAATTGATTGTTTGCCTCGGGAAACTTGGAGCGAAAGCCACCCATTGTCAAGAAAAGTTCATTTATAGTCACTTATGCCTAGCAAAGCCTTATTACTCGGTTTAAATGCCTTTATAATCCCATTATTGAATTTATTTTGAATTCTTTTTACATTTTTTCATTAAAACAGATTCTAATTGATTGTTTGCCTCGGGAAACTTGGAGCGAAAACCCTCCATTGTCAAGAAAAGATCATTTGTAGTCACTCATGCTGAGAAAAGCCTTATTACTCGGTTTAAATGCTTTTATAATCCCATTATTGATTTTATTTTGAATTGTTTTTACATTTTTTGATTAAAACAGATTGTAATTGATTGTTTGCCTCGGGAAATATGGAGCGAAAGCTATCCATTGACAAGAAAAGATCATTTATAGCCACTCATGCCTAGAAAAGCCTTATTACTCGGTTTAAATGCCTTTATAATCCCATTGTTGAATGTATTTTGAATTGTTTTTACATTTTTTGATTAAAACAGATTGTAATTGATTGTTTGCCTCGAGAAATATGGAGCGAAAACCATCCATTGTCAAGAAAAGATCATTTATAGTCACTCTTGCCTAGAAAAGCCTTATTACTCGGTTTAAATGCCCTTATAATCCCATTATTGAATTTATTTTGAATTCTTTTTACATTTTTTGATTAAAACACATTGTAATTGATTGTTTGCCTCGGGAAACATGGAGCGAAAGCCATCCATTGTCAAGAAAAGATCATTTATAGTCACTCATGCCTAGAAAAGCCTTATTACTCGGTTTAAATGCCTTTATAATCCCATTATTGAATTTATTTTGAATTGTTTTTACAATTTTTGATTAAAACAGATTGTAATTGATTGTTTGCCTCGGGAAACATGGAGCGAAAGCCATCCATTGTCAAGAAAAGATCATTTATAGTCACTCATGCCTAGAAAAGCCTTACTACTCGGTTTAAATGCCTTTATAATCCCATTATTGAATGTATTTTGAATTGTTTTTACATTTTTTGATTAAAACAGATTGTAATTGATTGTTTGCCTTGGGAAACATGGAGCGAAAACCATCCATTGTCAGGAAAAGATCATTTATAGTCACTCATGCCTAGAAAAGCCTTATTACTCGGTTTAAATGCCTTTATAATCCCATTATTGAATTTATTTTGAATTTTTTTTACATTTTTTGATTAAAACAGATTGTAATTGATTGTTTGCCTCGGGAAACATGGAGCTAAAGCCATCCATTGTCAAGAAAAGATCATTTATAGTCACTCATGCCTAGAAAAGCCTTATTACTCGGTTTAAATGCCTTTATAATCCCATTATTGAATGTATTTTGAATTGTTTTTACATTTTTTGATTAAAACAGATTGTAATTGATTGTTTGCCTTGGGAAACATGGAGCGAAAACCATCCATTGTCAGGAAAAGATCATTTATAGTCACTCATGCCTAGAAAAGCCTTATTACTCGGTTTAAATGCCTTTATAATCCCATTATTGAATTTATTTTGAATTTTTTTTACATTTTTTGATTAAAACAGATTGTAATTGATTGTTTGCCTCGGGAAACATGGAGCGAAAGCCATCCATTGTCAAGAAAAGATCATTTATAGTCACTCATGCCTAGAAAAGCCTTACTACTCGGTTTAAATGCCTTTATAATCCCATTATTGAATGTATTTTGAATTGTTTTTACATTTTTTGATTAAAACAGATTGTAATTGATTGTTTGCCTTGGGAAACATGGAGCGAAAACCATCCATTGTCAGGAAAAGATCATTTATAGTCACTCATGCCTAGAAAAGCCTTATTACTCGGTTTAAATGCCTTTATAATCCCATTATTGAATTTATTTTGAATTTTTTTTACATTTTTTGATTAAAACAGATTGTAATTGATTGTTTGCCTCGGGAAACATGGAGCTAAAGCCATCCATTGTCAAGAAAAGATCATTTATAGTCACTCATGCCTAGAAAAGCCTTATTACTCGGTTTAAATGCCTTTATAATCCCATTATTGAATGTATTTTGAATTGTTTTTACATTTTTTGATTAAAACAGATTGTAATTGATTGTTTGCCTTGGGAAACATGGAGCGAAAACCATCCATTGTCAGGAAAAGATCATTTATAGTCACTCATGCCTAGAAAAGCCTTATTACTCGGTTTAAATGCCTTTATAATCCCATTATTGAATTTATTTTGAATTTTTTTTACATTTTTTGATTAAAACAGATTGTAATTGATTGTTTGCCTCGGGAAACATGGAGCGAAAGCCATCC
The DNA here is from genome assembly GCF_053813885.1 of Theobroma cacao. Taxonomy (NCBI): domain Eukaryota; kingdom Viridiplantae; phylum Streptophyta; class Magnoliopsida; order Malvales; family Malvaceae; genus Theobroma; species Theobroma cacao. The sequence goes on along the minus strand of NC_142645.1, from coordinate 23,840,396 downwards.
ATTGTCAAGAAAAGATCATTTATAGTCACTCATGCCTAGAAAAGCCTTACTACTCGGTTTAAATGCCTTTATAATCCCATTATTGAATGTATTTTGAATTGTTTTTACATTTTTTGATTAAAACAGATTGTAATTGATTGTTTGCCTTGGGAAACATGGAGCGAAAACCATCCATTGTCAGGAAAAGATCATTTATAGTCACTCATGCCTAGAAAAGCCTTATTACTCGGTTTAAATGCCTTTATAATCCCATTATTGAATTTATTTTGAATTTTTTTTACATTTTTTGATTGAAACAGATTGTAATTGATTGTTTGCCTCGGGAAACATGGAGCTAAAGCCATCCATTGTCAAGAAAAGATCATTTATAGTCACTCATGCCTAGAAAAGCCTTATTACTCGGTTTAAATGCCTTTATAATCCCATTATTGAATGTATTTTGAATTGTTTTTACATTTTTTGATTAAAACAGATTGTAATTGATTGTTTACCTCGGGAAACATGGAGCGAAAGCCATCCATAGTCAAGAAAAGTTCATTTATAGTCACTTATGCCTAGCAAAGCCTTATTACTCGGTTTAAATGCCTTTATAATCCCATTATGGAATTTATTTTGAATTTTTTTTACATTTTTTGATTAAAACATATTGTAATTGATTGTTTGCCTCAGGAAACTTGGAGCGAAAGCCACCCATTGTCAAGAAAAGTTCATTTATAGTCACTTATGCCTAGCAAAGCCTTATTACTCGGTTTAAATGCCTTTATAATCCCATTATTGAATTTATTTTGAATTCTTTTTACATTTTTTCATTAAAACAGATTCTAATTGATTGTTTGCCTCGGGAAACTTGGAGCGAAAGCCCTCCATTGTCAAGAAAAGATCATTTGTAGTCACTCATGCTGAGAAAAGCCTTATTACTCGGTTTAAATGCTTTTATAATCCCATTATTGAATTTATTTTGAATTGTTTTTACATTTTTTGATTAAAACAGATTGTAATTGATTGTTTGCCTCGGGAAACATGGAGAGAAAGCCATCCATTGTCAAGAAAAGATCATTTATAGTCACTCATGCCTAGAAAAGCCTTATTACTCAGTTTAAATGCCTTTATAATCCCATTATTGAATTTATTTTGAATTTTTTTTACATTTTTTGATTAAAACATATATTGTAATTGATTGTTTGCCTCCGGAAATATGGAGCGAAAGCCATCCATTGTCATGAAAAGATCATTTATAGTCCCTCATGCCTAGAAAAGCCTTATTACTCGGTTTAAATGCCTTTATAATCCCATTATTGAATTTATTTTGAATTGTTTTTACATTTTTGATTAAAACAGATTGTAATTGATTGTTTGCCTCGTGAAATATGGAGCGAAAGCCATCCATTGTCAAGAAAAGATCATTTATAGTCCCTCATGCCTAGAAAAGGCTTATTACTCGGTTTAAATGCCTTTATAATCCCATTATTGAATTTATTTAGAATTGTTTTTACATTTTTTGATTAAAACAGATTGTAATCGATTGTTTGCCTCGGGAAACTTGGAGCGAAAGCCACCCATTGTCAAGAAAAGTTCATTTATAGTCACTTATGCCTAGCAAAGCCTTATTACTCGGTTTAAATGCCTTTATAATGCCATTATTGAATTTATTTTGAATTCTTTTTACATTTTTTCATTAAAACAGATTCTAATTGATTGTTTGCCTCGGGAAACTTGGTGCGAAAGCCCTCCATTGTCAAGAAAAGATCATTTATAGTCACTCATGCTGAGAAAAGCCTTATTACTCGGTTTAAATGCTTTTATAATCCCATTATTGAATTTATTTTGAATTGTTTTTACATTTTTTGATTAAAACAGATTGTAATTGATTGTTTGCCTCGGGAAACATGGAGCGAAAGCCATCCATTGTCAAGAAAAGATCATTTATAGCCACTCATGCCTAGAAAAGCCTTATTACTCGGTTTAAATGCCTTTATAATCCCATTATTGAATTTATTTTGAATTATTTTTACATTTTTTGATTAAAACAGATTGTAATTGATTGTTTGCCTCGAGAAACATGGAGCGAAAACCATCCATTGTCAAGAAAAGATCATTTATAGTCACTCTTGCCTAGAAAAGCCTTATTACTCGGTTTAAATGCCCTTATAATCCCATTATTGAATTTATTTTGAATTGTTTTTATATTTTTTGATTAAAACATATTGTAATCGATTGTTTGCCTCGGGAAACATGAAGCGAAAGCCATCCATTGTCAAGAAAAGATCATTTATAGTCACTCATTCCTAGAAAAGCCTTATTACTCGGTTTAAATGCCTTTATAATCCCATTATTGATTTTATTTTGAATTTTTTTTACATTTTTTGATTAAAACATATTGTAATTGATTGTTTGCCTCGGGAAATATTAAGCGAAAGCCATCCATTGTCAAGAAAAGATCATTTATAGCCACTCATGCCTAGAAAAGCCTTATTACTCGGTTTAAATGCCTTTATAATCCCATTATTGAATGTATTTTGAATTGTTTTTACATTTTTTGATTAAAACAGATTGTAATTGATTGTTTGCCTCGGGAAATATGGAGCGAAAACCATCCATTGTCAAGAAAAGATCATTTATAGTCACTCATGCCTAGAAAAGCCTTATTACTCGGTTTAAATGCCTTTATAATCCCATTATTGAATTTATTTTGAATTGTTTTTACATTTTTTGATTAAAACAGATTGTAATTGATTGTTTACCTCGGGAAACATGGAGCGAAAGCCATCCATAGTCAAGAAAAGTTCATTTATAGTCACTCATGTCTAGAAAAGCCTTATTACTCGGTTTAAATGCCTTTATAATCCCATTATTGAATTTATTTTGAATTCTTTTTACATTTTTTCATTAAAACAGATTCTAATTGATTGTTTGCCTCGGGAAACTTGGAGCAAAAACCCTCCATTGTCAAGAAAAGATCATTTATAGTCACTCATGCTGAGAAAAGCCTTATTACTCGGTTTAAATGCTTTTATAATCCCATTATTGAATTTATTTTGAATTGTTTTTACATTTTTTGATTAAAACAGATTGTAATTGATTGTTTGCCTCGGGAAATATGGAGCGAAAGCCATCCATTGTCAAGAAAAGATCATTTATAGCCACTCATGCCTAGAAAAGCCTTATTACTCGATTTAAATGCCTTTATAATCCCATTATTGAATGTATTTTGAATTGTTTTTACATTTTTTGATTAAAACAGATTGTAATTGATTGTTTGCCTCGGGAAATATGGAGCGAAAACCATCCATTGTCAAGAAAAGATCATTTATAGTCACTCATGCCTAGAAAAACCTTATTACTCGGTTTAAATGCCTTTATAATCCCATTATTGAATTTATTTTGAATTGTTTTTACATTTTTTGATTAAAACAGATTGTAATTGATTGTTTGCCTCGGGAAATATGGAGCGAAAGCCATCCATTGTCAAGAAAAGATCATTTATAGCCACTCATGCCTGGAAAAGCCTTATTACTCGGTTTAAATGCCTTTATAATCCCATTATTGAATTTATTTTGAATTTTTTTTTACATTTTTTGATTAAAACAGATTGTAATTGATTGTTTACCTCGGGAAACATGGAGCGAAAGCCATCCATAGTCAAGAAAAGTTCATTTATAGTCACTTATGCCTAGCAAAACCTTATTACTCGGTTTAAATGCCTTTATAATCCCATTATTGAATTTATTTTGAATTTTTTTTACATTTTTTGATTAAAACATATTGTAATTGATTGTTTGCCTCGGGAAACTTGGAGCGAAAGCCACCCATTGTCAAGAAAAGTTCATTTATAGTCACTTATGCCTAGCAAAGCCTTATTACTCGGTTTAAATGCCTTTATAATCCCATTATTGAATTTATTTTGAATTCTTTTTACATTTTTTCATTAAAACAGATTCTAATTGATTGTTTGCCTCGGGAAACTTGGAGCGAAAACCCTCCATTGTCAAGAAAAGATCATTTATAGTCACTCATGCTGAGAAAAGCCTTATTACTCGGTTTAAATGCTTTTATAATCCCATTATTGATTTTATTTTGAATTGTTTTTACATTCTTTGATTAAAACAGATTGTAATTTATTGTTTGCCTCGGGAAATATGGAGCGAAAGCTATCCATTGTCAAGAAAAGATCATTTATAGCCACTCATGCCTAGAAAAGCCTTATTACTCGGTTTAAATGCCTTTATAATCCCATTGTTGAATGTATTTTGAATTGTTTTTACATTTTTTGATTAAAACAGATTGTAATTGATTGTTTGCCTCGAGAAACATGGAGCGAAAACCATCCATTGTCAAGAAAAGATCATTTATAGTCACTCTTGCCTAGAAAAGCCTTATTACTCGGTTTAAATGCCCTTATAATCCCATTATTGAATTTATTTTGAATTGTTTTTACATTTTTTGATTAAAACACATTGTAATTGATTGTTTGCCTCGGGAAACATGGAGCGAAAGCCATCCATTGTCAAGAAAAGATCATTTATAGTCACTCATGCCTAGAAAAGCCTTATTACTCGGTTTAAATGCCCTTATAATCCCATTATTGAATTTATTTTGAATTGTTTTTACATTTTTTGATTAAAACATATTGTAATTGATTGTTTGCCTCGGGAAACATGGAGCGAAAGCCATCCATTGTCAAGAAAAGATCATTTATAGTCACTCATGCCTAGAAAAGCCTTATTACTCGGTTTAAATGCCCTTATAATCCCATTATTGAATTTATTTTGAATTGTTTTTACATTTTTTGATTAAAACACATTGTAATTGATTGTTTGCCTCGGGAAACATGGAGCGAAAGCCATCCATTGTCAAGAAAAGATCATTTATAGTCACTCATGCCTAGAAAAGCCTTATTACTCGGTTTAAATGCCCTTATAATCCCATTATTGAATTTATTTTGAATTGTTTTTACATTTTTTGATTAAAACATATTGTAATTGATTGTTTGCCTCGGGAAACATGGAGCGAAAGCCATCCATTGTCAAGAAAAGATCATTTATAGTCACTCATTCCTAGAAAAGCCTTATTACTCGGTTTAAATGCCTTTATAATCCCATTATTGATTTTATTTTGAATTTTTTTTACTTTTTTTGATTAAAACATATTGTAATTGATTGTTTGCCTCGGGAAATATTGAGCGAAAGCCATCCATTGTCAAGAAAAGATCATTTATAGCCACTCATGCCTAGAAAAGCCTTATTACTCGGTTTAAATGCCTTTATAATCCCATTATTGAATGTATTTTGAATTGTTTTTTCATTTTTTGATTAAAACAGATTGTAATTGATTGTTTGCCTCAAGAAACATGGAGCGAAAACCATCCATTGTCAAGAAAAGATCATTTATAGCCACTCATGCCTAGAAAAGCCTTATTACTCGGTTTAAATGCCTTTATAATCCCATTATTGAATTTATTTTGAAATTTTTTTACATTTTTTGATTAAAACAGATTGTAATTGATTGTTTACCTCGGGAAACATGGAGCGAAAGCCATCCATAGTCAAGAAAAGTTCATTTATAGTCACTTATGCCTAGCAAAGCCTTATTACTCGGTTTAAATGCCTTTATAATCCCATTATTGAATTTATTTTGAATTTTTTTTACATTTTTTGATTAAAACATATTGTAATTGATTGTTTCTCCTCGGGAAACTTGGAGCGAAAGCCACCCATTGTCAAGAAAAGTTCATTTATAGTCACTTATGCCTAGCAAAGCCTTATTACTCGGTTTAAATGCCTTTATAATGCCATTATTGAATTTATTTTGAATTCTTTTTACATTTTTTCATTAAAACAGATTCTAATTGATTGTTTGCCTCGGGAAACTTGGAGCGAAAGCCCTCCATTGTCAAGAAAAGATCATTTATAGTCACTCATGCTGAGAAAAGCCTTATTACTCGGTTTAAATGCCTTTATAATCCCATTATTGAATTTATTTTGAATTGTTTTTACATTTTTTGATTAAAACAGATTGTAATTGATTGTTTGCCTCGGGAAACATGGAGCGAAAGCCATCCATTGTCAAGAAAAGATCATTTATAGCCACTCATGCCTAGAAAAGCCTTATTACTCGGTTTAAATGCCTTTATAATCCCATTATTGAATTTATTTTGAATTATTTTTACATTTTTTGATTAAAACAGATTGTAATTGATTGTTTGCCTCGAGAAACATGGAGCGAAAACCATCCATTGTCAAGAAAAGATCATTTATAGTCACTCTTGCCTAGAAAAGCCTTATTACTCGGTTTAAATGCCCTTATAATCCCATTATTGAATTTATTTTGAATTGTTTTTATATTTTTTGATTAAAACATATTGTAATCGATTGTTTGCCTCGGGAAACATGAAGCGAAAGCCATCCATTGTCAAGAAAAGATCATTTATAGTCACTCATTCCTAGAAAAGCCTTATTACTCGGTTTAAATGCCTTTATAATCCCATTATTGATTTTATTTTGAATTTTTTTTACATTTTTTGATTAAAACATATTGTAATTGATTGTTTGCCTCGGGAAATATTAAGCGAAAGCCATCCATTGTCAAGAAAAGATCATTTATAGCCACTCATGCCTAGAAAAGCCTTATTACTCGGTTTAAATGCCTTTATAATCCCATTATTGAATGTATTTTGAATTGTTTTTACATTTTTTGATTAAAACAGATTGTAATTGATTGTTTGCCTTGGGAAATATGGAGCGAAAACCATCCATTGTCAAGAAAAGATCATTTATAGTCACTCATGCCTAGAAAAGCCTTATTACTCGGTTTAAATGCCTTTATAATCCCATTATTGAATTTATTTTGAATTGTTTTTACATTTTTTGATTAAAACAGATTGTAATTGATTGTTTACCTCGGGAAACATGGAGCGAAAGCCATCCATAGTCAAGAAAAGTTCATTTATAGTCACTCATGTCTAGAAAAGCCTTATTACTCGGTTTAAATGCCTTTATAATCCCATTATTGAATTTATTTTGAATTCTTTTTACATTTTTTCATTAAAACAGATTCTAATTGATTGTTTGCCTCGGGAAACTTGGAGCAAAAACCCTCCATTGTCAAGAAAAGATCATTTATAGTCACTCATGCTGAGAAAAGCCTTATTACTCGGTTTAAATGCTTTTATAATCCCATTATTGAATTTATTTTGAATTGTTTTTACATTTTTTGATTAAAACATATTGTAATTGATTGTTTGCCTCGGGAAATATGGAGCGAAAGCCATCCATTGTCAAGAAAAGATCATTTATAGCCACTCATGCCTAGAAAAGCCTTATTACTCGATTTAAATGCCTTTATAATCCCATTATTGAATGTATTTTGAATTGTTTTTACATTTTTTGATTAAAACAGATTGTAATTGATTGTTTGCCTCGGGAAATATGGAGCGAAAACCATCCATTGTCAAGAAAAGATCATTTATAGTCACTCATGCCTAGAAAAACCTTATTACTCGGTTTAAATGCCTTTATAATCCCATTATTGAATTTATTTTGAATTGTTTTTACATTTTTTGATTAAAACAGATTGTAATTGATTGTTTGCCTCGGGAAATATGGAGCGAAAGCCATCCATTGTCAAGAAAAGATCATTTATAGCCACTCATGCCTAGAAAAACCTTATTACTCGGTTTAAATGCCTTTATAATCCCATTATTGAATTTATTTTGAATTTTTTTTACATTTTTTGATTAAAACATATTGTAATTGATTGTTTGCCTCGGGAAACTTGGAGCGAAAGCCACCCATTGTCAAGAAAAGTTCATTTATAGTCACTTATGCCTAGCAAAGCCTTATTACTCGGTTTAAATGCCTTTATAATCCCATTATTGAATTTATTTTGAATTCTTTTTACATTTTTTCATTAAAACAGATTCTAATTGATTGTTTGCCTCGGGAAACTTGGAGCGAAAACCCTCCATTGTCAAGAAAAGATCATTTATAGTCACTCATGCTGAGAAAAGCCTTATTACTCGGTTTAAATGCTTTTATAATCCCATTATTGATTTTATTTTGAATTGTTTTTACATTTTTTGATTAAAACAGATTGTAATTGATTGTTTGCCTCGGGAAATATGGAGCGAAAGCTATCCATTGTCAAGAAAAGATCATTTATAGCCACTCATGCCTAGAAAAGCCTTATTACTCGGTTTAAATGCCTTTATAATCCCATTGTTGAATGTATTTTGAATTGTTTTTACATTTTTTGATTAAAACAGATTGTAATTGATTGTTTGCCTCGAGAAACATGGAGCGAAAACCATCCATTGTCAAGAAAAGATCATTTATAGTCACTCTTGCCTAGAAAAGCCTTATTACTCGGTTTAAATGCCCTTATAATCCCATTATTGAATTTATTTTGAATTGTTTTTACATTTTTTGATTAAAACACATTGTAATTGATTGTTTGCCTCGGGAAACATGGAGCGAAAGCCATCCATTGTCAAGAAAAGATCATTTATAGTCACTCATGCCTAGAAAAGCCTTATTACTCGGTTTAAATGCCCTTATAATCCCATTATTGAATTTATTTTGAATTGTTTTTACATTTTTTGATTAAAACATATTGTAATTGATTGTTTGCCTCGGGAAACATGGAGCGAAAGCCATCCATTGTCAAGAAAAGATCATTTATAGTCACTCATTCCTAGAAAAGCCTTATTACTCGGTTTAAATGCCTTTATAATCCCATTATTGAATGTATTTTGAATTGTTTTTACATTTTTTGATTAAAACAGATTGTAATTGATTGTTTGCCTCGGGAAACATGGAGCGAAAACCATCCATTGTCAAGAAAAGATCATTTATAGCCACTCATGCCTAGAAAAGCCTTATTACTCGGTTTAAATGCCTTTATAATCCCATTATTGAATTTATTTTGAATTGTTTTTATAGTTTTTGATTAAAACAGATTGTAATTGATTGTTTGCCTCGGGAAATATGGAGCGAAAGCCATCCATTGTCAAGAAAAGATCATTTATAGCCACTCATGCCTAGAAAAGCCTTATTACTCGGTTTAAATGCCTTTATAATCCCAGTATTGAATGTATTTTGAATTGTTTTTACATTTTTTGATTAAAACAGATTGTAATTGATTGTTTGCCTCGAGAAACATGGAGCGAAAACCATCCATTGTCAAGAAAAGATCATTTATAGTCACTCTTGCCTAGAAAAGCCTTATTACTCGGTTTAAATGCCTTTATAATCCCATTATTGAATGTATTTTGAATTGTTTTTACATTTTTTGATTAAAACATATTGTAATTGATTGTTTGCCTCGGGAAACATGGAGCGAAAACCATCCATTGTCAAGAAAAGATCATTTATAGTCACTCATGCCTAGAAAAGCCTTATTACTCGGTTTAAATGCCTTTATAATCCCATTATTGAATTTATTTTGAATTGTTTTTACATTTTTTGATTAAAACAGATTGTAATTGATTGTTTGCCTCCGGAAATATGGAGCGAAAGCCATCCATTGTCAAGAAAAGATCATTTATAGCCACTCATGCCTAGAAAAGCCTTATTACTCGGTTTAAATGCCTTTATAATCCCATTATTGAATTTATTTTGAATTTTTTTTACATTTTTTGATTAAAACAGATTGTAATTGATTGTTTACCTCGGGAAACATGGAGCGAAAGCCATCCATAGTCAAGAAAAGTTCATTTATAGTCACTTATGCCTAGCAAAGCCTTATTACTCGGTTTAAATGCCTTTATAATCCCATTATTGAATTTATTTTGAATTTTTTTTACATTTTTTGATTAAAACATATTGTAATTGATTGTTTGCCTCGGGAAACTTGGAGCGAAAGCCACCCATTGTCAAGAAAAGTTCATTTATAGTCACTTATGCCTAGCAAAGCCTTATTACTCGGTTTAAATGCCTTTATAATCCCATTATTGAATTTATTTTGAATTCTTTTTACATTTTTTCATTAAAACAGATTCTAATTGATTGTTTGCCTCGGGAAACTTGGAGCGAAAGCCCTCCATTGTCAAGAAAAGATCATTTATAGTCACTCATGCTGAGAAAAGCCTTATTACTCGGTTTAAATGCTTTTATAATCCCATTATTGAATTTATTTTGAATTGTTTTTACATTTTTTGATTAAAACAGATTGTAATTGATTGTTTGCCTCGGGAAACATGGAGCGAAAGCCATCCATTGTCAAGAAAAGATCATTTATAGTCACTCATTCCTAGAAAAGCCTTATTACTCGGTTTAAATGCCTTTATAATCCCATTATTGAATGTATTTTGAATTGTTTTTACATTTTTTGATTAAAACATATTGTAATTGATTGTTTGCCTCGGGAAACATGGAGCGAAAACCATCCATTGTCAAGAAAAGATCATTTATAGTCACTCTTGCCTAGAAAAGCCTTATTACTCGGTTTAAATGCCTTTATAATCCCATTATTGAATGTATTTTGAATTGTTTTTACATTTTTTGATTAAAACATATTGTAATTGATTGTTTGCCTCGGGAAACATGGAGCGAAAACCATCCATTGTCAAGAAAAGATCATTTATAGTCACTCATGCCTAGAAAAGCCTTATTACTCGGTTTAAATGCCTTTATAATCCCATTATTGAATTTATTTTGAATTGTTTTTACATTTTTTGATTAAAACAGATTGTAATTGATTGTTTGCCTCCGGAAATATGGACCGAAAGCCATCCATTGTCAAGAAAAGATCATTTCTAGCCACTCATGCCTAGAAAAGCCTTATTACTCGGTTTAAATGCCTTTATAATCCCATTATTGAATTTATTTTGAATTTTTTTTACATTTTTTGATTAAAACAGATTGTAATTGATTGTTTACCTCGGGAAACATGGAGCGAAAGCCATCCATAGTCAAGAAAAGTTCATTTATAGTCACTTATGCCTAGCAAAGCCTTATTACTCGGTTTAAATGCCTTTATAATCCCATTATTGAATTTATTTTGAATTTTTTTTACATTTTTTGATTAAAACATATTGTAATTGATTGTTTGCCTCGGGAAACTTGGAGCGAAAGCCACCCATTGTCAAGAAAAGTTCATTTATAGTCACTTATGCCTAGCAAAGCCTTATTACTCGGTTTAAATGCCTTTATAATCCCATTATTGAATTTATTTTGAATTCTTTTTACATTTTTTCATTAAAACAGATTCTAATTGATTGTTTGCCTCGGGAAACTTGGAGCGAAAGCCCTCCATTGTCAAGAAAAGATCATTTATAGTCACTCATGCTGAGAAAAGCCTTATTACTCGGTTTAAATGCTTTTATAATCCCATTATTGAATTTATTTTGAATTGTTTTTACATTTTTTGATTAAAACAGATTGTAATTGATTGTTTGCCTCGGGAAACATGGAGCGAAAGCCATCCATTGTCAAGAAAAGATCATTTATAGTCACTCATTCCTAGAAAAGCCTTATTACTCGGTTTAACTGCCTATATAATCCCATTATTGATTTTATTTTGAATTTTTTTTACATTTTTTGATTAAAACATATTGTAATTGATTGTTTGCCTCGGGAAACATGGAGCGAAAGCCATCCATTGTCAAGAAAAGATCATTTATAGTCACTCATTCCTAGAAAAGCCTTATTACTCGGTTTAAATGCCTTTATAATCCCATTATTGATTTTATTTTGAATTTTTTTTACATTTTTTGATTAAAACAGATTGTAATTGATTGTTTGCCTCCGGAAATATGGAGCGAAAGCCATCCATTGTCAAGAAAAGATCATTTATAGCCACTCATGCCTAGAAAAGCCTTATTACTCGGTTTAAATGCCTTTATAATCCCACTATTGAATGTATTTTGAATTGTTTTTACATTTTTTGATTAAAACAGATTGTAATTGATTGTTTGCCTCGAGAAACATGGAGCGAAAACCATCCATTGTCAAGAAAAGATCATTTATAGTCACTCTTGCCTAGAAAAGCCTTATTACTCGGTTTAAATGCCTTTATAATCCCATTATTGAATGTATTTTGAATTGTTTTTACATTTTTTGATTAAAACATATTGTAATTGATTGTTTGCCTCGGGAAACATGGAGCGAAAACCATCCATTGTCAAGAAAAGATCATTTATAGTCACTCATGCCTAGAAAAGCCTTATTACTCGGTTTAAATGCCTTTATAATCCCATTATTGAATTTATTTTGAATTATTTTTACATTTTTTGATTAAAACAGATTGTAATTGATTGTTTGCCTCCGGAAATATGGAGCGAAAGCCATCCATTGTCAAGAAAAGATCATTTATAGCCACTCATGCCTAGAAAAGCCTTATTACTCGGTTTAAATGCCTTTATAATCCCATTATTGAATTTATTTTGAATTTTTTTTACATTTTTTGATTAAAACATATTGTAATTGATTGTTTACCTCGGGAAACATGGAGCGAAAGCCATCCATAGTCAAGAAAAGTTCATTTATAGTCACTTATGCCTAGCAAAGCCTTATTACTCGGTTTAAATGCCTTTATAATCCCATTATTGAATTTATTTTGAATTTTTTTTACATTTTTTGATTAAAACATATTGTAATTGATTGTTTGCCTCGGGAAACTTGGAGCGAAAGCCACCCATTGTCAAGAAAAGTTCATTTATAGTCACTTATGCCTAGCAAAGCCTTATTACTCGGTTTAAATGCCTTTATAATCCCATTATTGAATTTATTTTGAATTCTTTTTACATTTTTTCATTAAAACAGATTCTAATTGATTGTTTGCCTCGGGAAACTTGGAGCGAAAGCCCTCCATTGTCAAGAAAAGATCATTTATAGTCACTCATGCTGAGAAAAGCCTTATTACTCGGTTTAAATGCTTTTATAATCCCATTATTGAATTTATTTTGAATTGTTTTTACATTTTTTGATTAAAACAGATTGTAATTGATTGTTTGCCTCGGGAAACATGGAGCGAAAGCCATCCATTGTCAAGAAAAGATCATTTATAGTCACTCATTCCTAGAAAAGCCTTATTACTCGGTTTAACTGCCTATATAATCCCATTATTGATTTTATTTTGAATTTTTTTTACATTTTTTGATTAAAACATATTGTAATTGATTGTTTGCCTCGGGAAACATGGAGCGAAAGCCATCCATTGTCAAGAAAAGATCATTTATAGTCACTCATTCCTAGAAAAGCCTTATTACTCGGTTTAAATGCCTTTATAATCCCATTATTGATTTTATTTTGAATTTTTTTTACATTTTTTGATTAAAACATATTGTAATTGATTGTTTGCCTGGGGCAACATGGAGCGAAAGCCATCCATTGTCAAGAGAAGATCATTTATAGTCACTCATTCCTAGAAAAGCCTTATTACTCGGTTTAAATGCCTTTATAATCCCATTATTGATTTTATTTTGAATTTTTTTTTTACATTTTTTGATTAAAACATATTGTAATTGATTGTTTGCCTCGGGAAACATGGAGCGAAAGCCATCCATTGTCAAGAAAAGATCATTTATAGTCACTCATTCCTAGAAAAGCCTTATTACTCGGTTTAACTGCCTTTATAATCCCATTATTGATTTCATTTTGAATTTTTTTTACATTTTTTGATTAAAACATATTGTAATTTATTGTTTGCCTCGGGAAACATGGAGCGAAAGCCATCCATTGTCAAGAAAAGATCATTTATAGTCACTCATTCCTAGAAAAGCCTTATCACTCGGTTTAAATGCCTTTATAATCCCATTATTGATTTTATTTTGAATTTTTTTTACATTTTTTGATTAAAATATATTGTAATTGATTGTTTGCCTCGGGAAATATTGAGCGAAAGCCATCCATTGTCAAGAAAAGATCATTTATAGTCACTCATGCCTAGAAAAGCCTTATTACTCGGTTTAAATGCCTTTATAATCCCATTATTGAATTTATTTTGAATTGTTTTTACATTTTTTGATTAAAACATATTGTAATTGATTGTTTGCCTCGGGAAACATGGAGCGAAAGCCATCCATTGTCAAGAAAAGATCATTTATAGTCACTCATTCCTAGAAAAGCCTTATTACTCGGTTTAAATGCCTTTATAATCCCATTATTGAATTTATTTTGAATTTTTTTTACATTTTTTGATTAAAACATATTGTAATTGATTGTTTGCCTCGGGAAATATTGAGCGAAAGCCATCCATTGTCAAGAAAAGATCATTTATAGTCACTCATGCCTAGAAAAGCCTTATTACTCGGTTTAAATGCCTTTATAATCCCATTATTGAATTTATTTTGAATTGTTTTTACATTTTTTGATTAAAACATATTGTAATTGATTGTTTGCCTCGGGAAACATGGAGCGAAAGCCATCCATTGTCAAGAAAAGATCATTTAGAGTCACTCATGCCTAGAAAAGCCTTATTACTCGGTTTAAATGCCCTTATAATCCCATTATTGAATTTATTTTGAATTGTTTTTACATTTTTTGATTAAAACATATTGTAATTGATTGTTTGCCTCGGGAAACATGGAGCGAAAGCCATCCATTGTCAAGAAAAGATCATTTATAGTCACTCATTCCTAGAAAAGCCTTAGTACTCGGTTTAAATGCCTTTATAATCCCATTATTGATTTTATTTTGAATTTTTTTTACATTTTTTGATTAAAACATATTGTAATTGATTGTTTGCCTCGGGAAATATTGAGCGAAAGCCATCCATTGTCAAGAAAAGATCATTTATAGCCACTCATGCCTAGAAAAGCCTTATTACTCGGTTTAAATGCCTTTATAATCCCATTATTGAATGTATTTTGAATTGTTTTTACATTTTTTGATTAAAACAGATTGTAATTGATTGTTTGCCTCGGGAAACATGGAGCGAAAACCATCCATTGTCAAGAAAAGATCATTTATAGCCACTCATGCCTAGAAAAGCCTTATTACTCGGTTTAAATGCCTTTATAATCCCATTATTGAATTTATTTTGAATTGTTTTTACAGTTTTTGATTAAAACATATTGTAATTGATTGTTTGCCTCGGGAAATATGGAGCGAAAGCCATCCATTGTCAAGAAAAGATCATTTATAGCCACTCATGCCTAGAAAAGCCTTATTACTCGGTTTAAATGCCTTTATAATCCCATTATTGAATGTATTTTGAATTGTTTTTACATTTTTTGATTAAAACAGATTGTAATTGATTGTTTGCCTCGAGAAACATGGAGCGAAAACCACCCATTGTCAAGAAAAGATCAGTTATAGTCACTCTTGCCTAGAAAAGCCTTATTACTCGGTTTAAATGCCCTTATAATCCCATTATTGAATTTATTTTGAATTGTTTTTACATTTTTTGATTAAAACATATTGTAATTGATTGTTTGCCTCGGGAAACATGAAGCGAAAGCCATCCATTGTCAAGAAAAGATCATTTATAGTCACTCATTCCTAGAAAAGCCTTATTACTCGGTTTAAATGCCTTTATAATCCCATTATTGATTTTATTTTGAATTTTTTTTACATTTTTTGATTAAAACATATTGTAATTGATTGTTTGCCACGGGAAATATTGAGCGAAAGCCATCCATTGTCAAGAAAAGATCATTTATAGCCACTCATGCCTAGAAAAGCCTTATTACTCGGTTTAAATGCCTTTATAATCCCATTATTGAATGTATTTTGAATTGTTTTTACATTTTTTGATTAAAACATATTGTAATTGATTGTTTGCCTCGGGAAACATGGAGCGAAAACCATCCATTGTCAAGAAAAGATCATTTATAGTCACTCATGCCTAGAAAAGCCTTATTACTCGGTTTAAATGCCTTTATAATCCCATTATTGAATTTATTTTGAATTGTTTTTACATTTTTTGATTAAAACATATTGTAATTGATTGTTTGCCTCGGGAAATATGGAGCGAAAGCCATCCATTGTCAAGAAAAAGTCATTTATAGCCACTCATGCCTGGAAAAGCCTTATTACTCGGTTTAAATGCCTTTATAATCCCATTATTGAATTTATTTTGAATTTTTTTTACATTTTTTGATTAAAACAGATTGTAATTGATTGTTTACCTCGGGAAACATGGAGCGAAAGCCATCCATAGTCAAGAAAAGTTCATTTATAGTCACTTATGCCTAGCAAAGCCTTATTACTCGGTTTAAATGCCTTTATAATCCCATTATTGAATTTATTTTAAATTTTTTTTACATTTTTTGATTAAAACATATTGTAATTGATTGTTTGCCTCGGGAAACTTGGAGCGAAAGCCACCCATTGTCAAGAAAAGTTCATTTATAGTCACTTATGCCTAGCAAAGCCTTATTACTCGGTTTAAATGCCGTTATAATCCCATTATTGAATTTATTTTGAATTCTTTTTACATTTTTTCATTAAAACAGATTCTAATTGATTGTTTACCTCGGGAAACTTGGAGCGAAAGCCCTCCATTGTCAAGAAAAGATCATTTATAGTCACTCATGCTGAGAAAAGCCTTATTACTCGGTTTAAATGCTTTTATAATCCCATTATTGAATTTATTTTGAATTGTTTTTACATTTTTTGATTAAAACAGATTGTAATTGATTGTTTGCCTCGGGAAACATGGAGCGAAAGCCATCCATTGTCAAGAAAAGATCATTTATGGTCACTCATTTCTAGAAAAGCCTTATTACTCGGTTTAAATGCCTTTATAATCCCATTATTGATTTTATTTTGAATTTTTTTTACATTTTTTTATTAAAACATATTGTAATTGATTGTTTGCCTCGGGAAACATGGAGCGAAAGCCATCCATTGTCAAGAAAAGATCATTTATAGCCACTCATGCCTAGAAAAGCCTTATTACTCGGTTTAAATGCCTTTATAATCCCATTATTGAATTTATTTTGAATTTTTTTTACATTTTTTGATTAAAACAGATTGTAATTGATTGTTTACCTCGGGAAACATGGAGCGAAAGCCATCCATAGTCAAGAAAAGTTCATTTATAGTCACTTATGCCTAGCAAAGCCTTATTACTCGGTTTAAATGCCTTTATAATCCCATTATTGAATTTATTTTGAATTTTTTTTACATTTTTTGATTAAAACATATTGTAATTGATTGTTTGCCTCGGGAAACTTGGAGCGAAAGCCACCCATTGTCAAGAAAAGTTCATTTATAGTCACTTATGCCTAGCAAAGCCTTATTACTCGGTTTAAATGCCTTTATAATCCCATTATTGAATTTATTTTGAATTCTTTTTACATTTTTTCATTAAAACAGATTCTAATTGATTGTTTGCCTCGGGAAACTTGGAGCGAAAGCCCTCCATTGTCAAGAAAAGATCATTTATAGTCACTCATGCTGAGAAAAGCCTTATTACTCGGTTTAAATGCTTTTATAATCCCATTATTGAATTTATTTTGAATTGTTTTTACATTTTTTGATTAAAACAGATTGTAATTGATTGTTTGCCTTGGGAAACATGGAGCGAAAGCCATCCATTGTCAAGAAAAGATCATTTATAGTCACTCATTCCTAGAAAAGCCTTATTACTCGGTTTAAATGCCCTTATAATCCCATTATTGAATTTATTTTGAATTGTTTTTACATTTTTTGATTAAAACATATTGTAATTGATTGTTTGCCTCGGGAAACATGAAGCGAAAGCCATCCATTGTCAAGAAAAGATCATTTATAGTCACTCATTCCTAGAAAAGCCTTATTACTCGGTTTAAATGCCTTTATAATCCCATTATTGAATTTATTTTGAATTTTTTTTACATTTTTTGATTAAAACATATTGTAATTGATTGTTTGCCTCGGGAAATATTGAGCGAAAGCCATCCATTGTCAAGAAAAGATCATTTATAGCCACTCATGCCTAGAAAAGCCTTATTACTCGGTTTAAATGCCTTTATAATCCCATTATTGAATGTATTTTGAATTGTTTTTAAATTTTTTGATTAAACCAGATTGTAATTGATTGTTTGCCTCGGGAAACATGGAGCGAAAACCATCCATTGTCAAGAAAAGATCATTTATAGTCACTCATGCCTAGAAAAGCCTTATTACTCGGTTTAAATGCCTTTATAATCCCATTATTGAATTTATTTTGAATTGTTTTTACATTTTTTGATTAAAACAGATTGTAATTGATTGTTTGCCTCGGGAAATATGGAGCGAAAGCCATCCATTGTCAAGAAAAGATCATTTATAGCCACTCATGCCTGGAAAAGCCTTATTACTGGGTTTAAATGCCTTTATAATCCCATTATTGAATTTTTTTTGAATTTTTTTTACATTTTTTGATTAAAACATATTGTAATTGATTGTTTGCCTCGGGAAACTTGGAGCGAAAGCCACCCATTGTCAAGAAAAGTTCATTTATAGTCACTTATGCCTAGCAAAGCCTTATTACTCGGTTTAAATGCCTTTATAATCCCATTATTGAATTTATTTTGAATTGTTTTTACATTTTTTGATTAAAACAGATTGTAATTGATTGTTTGCCTCGGGAAACTTGGAGCGAAAGCCCTCCATTGTAAAGAAAAGATCATTTATAGTCACTCATGCTGAGAAAAGCCTTATTACTCGGTTTAAATGCTTTTATAATCCCATTATTGAATTTATTTTGAATTGTTTTTACATTTTTTGATTAAAACAGATTGTAATTGATTGTTTGCCTCGGGAAACATGGAGCGAAAGCCATCCATTGTCAAGAAAAGATCATTTATAGTCACTCATTTCTAGAAAAGCCTTATTACTCGGTTTAAATGCCTTTATAATCCCATTATTGATTTTATTTTGAATTTTTTTTACATTTTTTGATTAAAACATAATGTAATTGATTGTTTGCCTCGGGAAACATGGAGCGAAAGCCATCCATTGTCAAGAAAAGATCATTTATAGCCACTCATGCCTATAAAAGCCTTATTACTCGGTTTAAATGCCTTTATAATCCCATTATTGAATTTATTTTGAATTTTTTTTACATTTTTTGATTAAAACAGATTGTAATTGATTGTTTACCTCGGGAAACATGGAGCGAAAGCCATCCATAGTCAAGAAAAGTTCATTTATAGTCACTTATGCCTAGCAAAGCCTTATTACTCGGTTTAAATGCCTTTATAATCCCATTATTGAATTTATTTTGAATTTTTTTTACATTTTTTGATTAAAACATATTGTAATTGATTGTTTGCCTCGGGAAACTTGGAGCGAAAGCCACCCATTGTCAAGAAAAGTTCATTTATAGTCACTTATGCCTAGCAAAGCCTTATTACTCGGTTTAAATGCCTTTATAATCCCATTATTGAATTTATTTTGAATTCTTTTTACATTTTTTCATTAAAACAGATTCTAATTGATTGTTTGCCTCGGGAAACTTGGAGCGAAAGCCCTCCATTGTAAAGAAAAGATCATTTATAGTCACTCATGCTGAGAAAAGCCTTATTACTCGGTTTAAATGCTTTTATAATCCCATTATTGAATTTATTTTGAATTATTTTTACATTTTTTGATTAAAACAGATTGTAATTGATTGTTTGCCTCGGGAAACATGGAGCGAAAGCCATCCATTGTCAAGAAAAGATCATTTATAGTCACTCATTCCTAGAAAAGCCTTATTACTCGGTTTAACTGCCTTTATAATCCCATTATTGATTTTATTTTGAATTTTTTTTACATTTTTTGATTAAAACATATTGTAATTGATTGTTTGCCTCGGGAAACATGGAGCGAAAGCCATCCATTGTTAAGAAAAGATCATTTATAGTCACTCATTTCTAGAAAAGCCTTATTACTCGGTTTAAATGCCTTTATAATCCCATTATTGATTTTATTTTGAATTTTTTTTACATTTTTTGATTAAAACATATTGTAATTGATTGTTTGCCTCGGGAAACATGGAGCGAAAGCCATCCATTGTCAAGAAAAGATCATTTATAGCCACTCATGCCTAGAAAAGCCTTATTACTCGGTTTAAATGCCTTTATAATCCCATTATTGAATTTATTTTGAATTTTTTTTACATTTTTTGATTAAAACAGATTGTAATTGATTGTTTACCTCGGGAAACATGGAGCGAAAGCCATCCATAGTCAAGAAAAGTTCATTTATAGTCACTTATGCCTAGCAAAGCCTTATTACTCGGTTTAAATGCCTTTATAATCCCATTATTGAATTTATTTTGAATTTTTTTTACATTTTTTGATTAAAACATATTGTAATTGATTGTTTGCCTCGGGAAACTTGGAGAGAAAGCCACCCATTGTCAAGAAAAGTTCATTTATAGTCACTTATGCCTAGCAAAGCCTTATTACTCGGTTTAAATGCCTTTATAATCCCATTATTGAATTTATTTTGAATTCTTTTTACATTTTTTCATTAAAACAGATTCTAATTGATTGTTTGCCTCGGGAAACTTGGAGCGAAAGCCCTCCATTGTCAAGAAAAGATCATTTATAGTCACTCATGCTGAGAAAAGCCTTATTACTCGGTTTAAATGCTTTTATAATCCCATTATTGAATTTATTTTGAATTGTTTTTACATTTTTTGATTAAAACAGATTGTAATTGATTGTTTGCCTCGGGAAACATGGAGCGAAAGCCATCCATTGTCAAGAAAAGATCATTTATAGTCACTCATTCCTAGAAAAGCCTTATTACTCGGTTTAAATGCCCTTATAATCCCATTATTGAATTTATTTTGAATTGTTTTTACATTTTTTTATTAAAACATATTGTAATTGATTGTTTGCCTCGGGAAACATGAAGCGAAAGCCATCCATTGTCAAGAAAAGATCATTTATAGTCACTCATTCCTAGAAAAGCCTTATTACTCGGTTTAAATGCCTTTATAATCCCATTATTGATTTTATTTTGAATTTTTTTTACATTTTTTTATTAAAACATATTGTAATTGATTGTTTGCCTCGGGAAATATTGAGCGAAAGCCATCCATTGTCAAGAAAAGATCATTTATAGCCACTCATGCCTAGAAAAGCCTTATTACTCGGTTTAAATGCCTTTATAATCCCATTATTGAATGTATTTTGAATTGTTTTTACATTTTTTGATTAAAACAGATTGTAATTGATTGTTTGCCTCGGGAAACATGGAGCGAAAACCATCCATTGTCAAGAAAAGATCATTTATAGTCACTCATGCCTAGAAAAGCCTTATTACTCGGTTTAAATGCCTTTATAATCCCATTATTGAATTTATTTTGAATTGTTTTTACATTTTTTGATTAAAACAGATTGTAATTGATTGTTTGCCTCGGGAAATATGGAGCGAAAGCTATCCATTGTCAAGAAAAGATCATTTATAGCCACTCATGCCTAGAAAAGCCTTATTACTCGGTTTAAATGCCTTTATAATCCCATTATTGAATTTATTTTGAATTTTTTTTACATTTTTTGATTAAAACAGATTGTAATTGATTATTTACCTCGGGAAACATGGAGCGAAAGCCATCCATAGTCAAGAAAAGTTCATTTATAGTCACTTATGCCTAGCAAAGCCTTATTACTCGGTTTAAATGCCTTTATAATCCCATTATTGAATTTATTTTGAATTTTTTTTACATTTTTTGATTAAAACAGATTGTAATTGATTGTTTGCCTCGGGAAATATGGAGCGAAAGCCATCCATTGTCAAGAAAAGATCATTTATAGCCACTCATGCCTGGAAAAGCCTTATTACTCGGTTTAAATGCCTTTATAATCCCATTATTGAATTTATTTTGAATTTTTTTTACATTTTTTGATTAAAACAGATTGTAATTGATTATTTACCTCGGGAAACATGGAGCGAAAGCCATCCATAGTCAAGAAAAGTTCATTTATAGTCACTTATGCCGAGCAAAGCCTTATTACTCGGTTTAAATGCCTTTATAATCCCATTATTGAATTTATTTTGAATTTTTTTTACATTTTTTGATTAAAACATATTGTAATTGATTGTTTGCCTCGGGAAACATGGAGCGAAAACCATCCATTGTCAAGAAAAGATCATTTATAGTCACTCATTCCTAGAAAAGCCTTATTACTCGGTTTAAATGCCCTTATAATCCCATTATTGAATTTATTTTGAATTGTTTTTACATTTTTTTATTAAAACATATTGTAATTGATTGTTTGCCTCGGGAAACATGAAGCGAAAGCCATCCATTGTCAAGAAAAGATCATTTATAGTCACTCATTCCTAGAAAAGCCTTATTACTCGGTTTAAATGCCTTTATAATCCCATTATTGATTTTATTTTGAATTTTTTTTACATTTTTTTATTAAAACATATTGTAATTGATTGTTTGCCTCGGGAAATATTGAGCGAAAGCCATCCATTGTCAAGAAAAGATCATTTATAGCCACTCATGCCTAGAAAAGCCTTATTACTCGGTTTAAATGCCTTTATAATCCCATTATTGAATGTATTTTGAATTGTTTTTACATTTTTTGATTAAAACAGATTGTAATTGATTGTTTGCCTCGGGAAACATGGAGCGAAAACCATCCATTGTCAAGAAAAGATCATTTATAGTCACTCATGCCTAGAAAAGCCTTATTACTCGGTTTAAATGCCTTTATAATCCCATTATTGAATTTATTTTGAATTGTTTTTACATTTTTTGATTAAAACAGATTGTAATTGATTGTTTGCCTCGGGAAATATGGAGCGAAAGCTATCCATTGTCAAGAAAAGATCATTTATAGCCACTCATGCCTAGAAAAGCCTTATTACTCGGTTTAAATGCCTTTATAATCCCATTATTGAATTTATTTTGAATTTTTTTTACATTTTTTGATTAAAACAGATTGTAATTGATTATTTACCTCGGGAAACATGGAGCGAAAGCCATCCATAGTCAAGAAAAGTTCATTTATAGTCACTTATGCCTAGCAAAGCCTTATTACTCGGTTTAAATGCCTTTATAATCCCATTATTGAATTTATTTTGAATTTTTTTTACATTTTTTGATTAAAACAGATTGTAATTGATTGTTTGCCTCGGGAAATATGGAGCGAAAGCCATCCATTGTCAAGAAAAGATCATTTATAGCCACTCATGCCTGGAAAAGCCTTATTACTCGGTTTAAATGCCTTTATAATCCCAATATTGAATTTATTTTGAATTTTTTTTACATTTTTTGATTAAAACAGATTGTAATTGATTATTTACCTCGGGAAACATGGAGCGAAAGCCATCCATAGTCAAGAAAAGTTCATTTATAGTCACTTATGCCGAGCAAAGCCTTATTACTCGGTTTAAATGCCTTTATAATCCCATTATTGAATTTATTTTGAATTTTTTTTACATTTTTTGATTAAAACATATTGTAATTGATTGTTTGCCTCGGGAAACATGGAGCGAAAACCATCCATTGTCAAGAAAAGATCATTTATAGTCACTCATTCCTAGAAAAGCCTTATTACTCGGTTTAAATGCCCTTATAATCCCATTATTGAATTTATTTTGAATTGTTTTTACATTTTTTTATTAAAACATATTGTAATTGATTGTTTGCCTCGGGAAACATGAAGCGAAAGCCATCCATTGTCAAGAAAAGATCATTTATAGTCACTCATTCCTAGAAAAGCCTTATTACTCGGTTTAAATGCCTTTATAATCCCATTATTGATTTTATTTTGAATTTTTTTTACATTTTTTTATTAAAACATATTGTAATTGATTGTTTGCCTCGGGAAATATTGAGCGAAAGCCATCCATTGTCAAGAAAAGATCATTTATAGCCACTCATGCCTAGAAAAGCCTTATTACTCGGTTTAAATGCCTTTATAATCCCATTATTGAATGTATTTTGAATTGTTTTTACATTTTTTGATTAAAACAGATTGTAATTGATTGTTTGCCTCGGGAAACATGGAGCGAAAACCATCCATTGTCAAGAAAAGATCATTTATAGTCACTCATGCCTAGAAAAGCCTTATTACTCGGTTTAAATGCCTTTATAATCCCATTATTGAATTTATTTTGAATTTTTTTTACATTTTTTGATTAAAACAGATTGTAATTGATTGTTTACCTCGGGAAACATGGAGCGAAAGCCATCCATAGTCAAGAAAAGTTCATTTATAGTCACTTATGCCTAGCAAAGCCTTATTACTCGGTTTAAATGCCTTTATAATCCCATTATTGAATTTATTTTGAATTTTTTTTACATTTTTTGATTAAAACATATTGTAATTGATTGTTTGCCCCGGGAAACTTGGAGCGAAAGCCACCCATTGTCAAGAAAAGTTCATTTATAGTCACTTATGCCTAGCAAAGCCTTATTACTCGGTTTAAATGCCTTTATAATCCCATTATTGAATTTATTTTGAATTCTTTTTACATTTTTTCATTAAAACAGATTCTAATTGATTGTTTGCCTCGGGAAACTTGGAGCGAAAGCCCTCCATTGTCAAGAAAAGATCATTTATAGTCACTCATGCTGAGAAAAGCCTTATTACTCGGTTTAAATGCTTTTATAATCCCATTATTGAATTTATTTTGAATTGTTTTTACATTTTTTGATTAAAACAGATTGTAATTGATTGTTTGCCTCGGGAAACATGGAGCGAAAGCCATCCATTGTCAAGAAAAGATCATTTATAGTCACTCATTCCTAGAAAAGCCTTATTACTCGGTTTAAATGCCCTTATAATCCCATTATTGAATTTATTTTGAATTGTTTTTACATTTTTTTATTAAAACATATTGTAATTGATTGTTTGCCTCGGGAAACATGAAGCGAAAGCCATCCATTGTCAAGAAAAGATCATTTATAGTCACTCATTCCTAGAAAAGCCTTATTACTCGGTTTAAATGCCTTTATAATCCCATTATTGATTTTATTTTGAATTTTTTTTACATTTTTTTATTAAAACATATTGTAATTGATTGTTTGCCTCGGGAAATATTGAGCGAAAGCCATCCATTGTCAAGAAAAGATCATTTATAGCCACTCATGCCTAGAAAAGCCTTATTACTCGGTTTAAATGCCTTTATAATCCCATTATTGAATGTATTTTGAATTGTTTTTACATTTTTTGATTAAAACAGATTGTAATTGATTGTTTGCCTCGGGAAACATGGAGCGAAAACCATCCATTGTCAAGAAAAGATCATTTATAGTCACTCATGCCTAGAAAAGCCTTATTACTCGGTTTAAATGCCTTTATAATCCCATTATTGAATTTATTTTGAATTGTTTTTACATTTTTTGATTAAAACAGATTGTAATTGATTGTTTGCCTCGGGAAATATGGAGCGAAAGCTATCCATTGTCAAGAAAAGATCATTTATAGCCACTCATGCCTGGAAAAGCCTTATTACTCGGTTTAAATGCCTTTATAATCCCATTATTGAATTTATTTTGAATTTTTTTTACATTTTTTGATTAAAACAGATTGTAATTGATTATTTACCTCGGGAAACATGGAGCGAAAGCCATCCATAGTCAAGAAAAGTTCATTTATAGTCACTTATGCCTAGCAAAGCCTTATTACTCGGTTTAAATGCCTTTATAATCCCATTATTGAATTTATTTTGAATTTTTTTTACATTTTTTGATTAAAACAGATTGTAATTGATTGTTTGCCTCGGGAAATATGGAGCGAAAGCCATCCATTGTCAAGAAAAGATCATTTATAGCCACTCATGCCTGGAAAAGCCTTATTACTCGGTTTAAATGCCTTTATAATCCCATTATTGAATTTATTTTGAATTTTTTTTACATTTTTTGATTAAAACAGATTGTAATTGATTATTTACCTCGGGAAACATGGAGCGAAAGCCATCCATAGTCAAGAAAAGTTCATTTATAGTCACTTATGCCGAGCAAAGCCTTATTACTCGGTTTAAATGCCTTTACAATCCCATTATTGAATTTATTTTGAATTTTTTTTACATTTTTTGATTAAAACATATTGTAATTGATTGTTTGCCTCGGGAAACATGGAGCGAAAACCATCCATTGTCAAGAAAAGATCATTTATAGTCACTCATGCCTAGAAAAGCCTTATTACTCGGTTTAAATGCCTTTATAATCCCATTATTGAATTTATTTTGAATTGTTTTTACATTTTTTGATTAAAACAGATTGTAATTGATTGTTTGCCTCGGGAAATATGGAGCGAAAGCCATCCATTGTCAAGAAAAGATCATTTATAGCCACTCATGCCTGGAAAAGCCTTACTACTCGGTTTAAATGCCTTTATAATCCCATTATTGAATTTATTTTGAATTTTTTTTACATTTTTTGATTAAAACAGATTGTAATTGATTGTTTACCTCGGGAAACATGGAGCGAAAGCCATCCATAGTCAAGAAAAGTTCATTTATAGTCACTTATGCCTAGCAAAGCCTTATTACTCGGTTTAAATGCCTTTATAATCCCATTATTGAATTTATTTTGAATTTTTTTTACATTTTTTGATTAAAACATATTGTAATTGATTGTTTGCCTCGGGAAACTTGGAGCGAAAGCCACCCATTGTCAAGAAAAGTTCATTTATAGTCACTTATGCCTAGCAAAGCCTTATTACTCGGTTTAAATGCCTTTATAATCCCATTATTGAATTTATTTTGAATTCTTTTTACATTTTTTCATTAAAACAGATTCTAATTGATTGTTTGCCTCTGGAAACTTGGAGCGAAAGCCCTCCATTGTAAAGAAAAGATCATTTATAGTCACTCATGCTGAGAAAAGCCTTATTACTCGGTTTAAATGCTTTTATAATCCCATTATTGAATTTATTTTGAATTGTTTTTACATTTTTTGATTAAAATAGATTGTAATTGATTGTTTGCCTCGGGAAACATGGAGCGAAAACCATCCATTGTCAAGAAAAGATCATTTATAGTCACTCATGCCTAGAAAAGCCTTATTACTCGGTTTAACTGCCTTTATAATCCCATTATTGAATTTATTTTGAATTTTTTTTACATTTTTTGATTAAAACAGATTGTAATTGATTGTTTACCTCGGGAAACATGGAGCGAAAGCCATCCATAGTCAAGAAAAGTTCATTTATAGTCACTTATGCCTAGCAAAGCCTTATTACTCGGTTTAAATGCCTTTATAATCCCATTATTGAATTTATTTTGAATTTTTTTTACATTTTTTGATTAAAACATATTGTAATTGATTGTTTGCCTCGGGAAACTTGGAGCGAAAGCCACCCATTGTCAAGAAAAGTTCATTTATAGTCACTTATGCCTAGCAAAGCCTTATTACTCGGTTTAAATGCCTTTATAATCCCATTATTGAATTTATTTTGAATTCTTTTTACATTTTTTCATTAAAACAGATTCTAATTGATTGTTTGCCTCTGGAAACTTGGAGCGAAAGCCCTCCATTGTCAAGAAAAGATCATTTATAGTCACTCATGCTGAGAAAAGCCTTATTACTCGGTTTAAATGCTTTTATAATCCCATTATTGAATTTATTTTGAATTGTTTTTACATTTTTTGATTAAAACAGATTGTAATTGATTGTTTGCCTCGGGAAACATGGAGCGAAAGCCATCCATTGTCAAGAAAAGATCATTTATAGTCACTCATTCCTAGAAAAGCCTTATTACTCGGTTTAACTGCCTTTATAATCCCATTATTGATTTTATTTTGAATTTTTTTTACATTTTTTGATTAAAACATATTGTAATTGATTGTTTGCCTCGGGAAACATGGAGCGAAAGCCATCCATTGTCAGGAAAAGATCATTTCTAGTCACTCATTCCTAGAAAAGCCTTATTACTCGGTTCAAATGCCCTTATAATCCCATTATTGAATTTATTTTGAATTGTTTTTACATTTTTTGATTAAAACATATTGTAATTGATTGTTTGCCTCGGGAAACATGAAGCGAAAGCCATCCATTGTCAAGAAAAGATCATTTATAGTCACTCATTCCTAGAAAAGCCTTATTACTCGGTTTAACTGCCTTTATAATCCCATTATTGATTTTATTTTGAATTTTTTTTACATTTTTTGATTAAAACATATTGTAATTGATTGTTTGCCTCGGGAAATATTGAGCGAAAGCCATCCATTGTCAAGAAAAGATCATTTATAGCCACTCATGCCTAGAAAAGCCTTATTACTCGGTTTAAATGCCTTTATAATCCCATTATTGAATGTATTTTGAATTGTTTTTACATTTTTTGATTAAAACAGATTGTAATTGATTGTTTGCCTCGGGAAACATGGAGCGAAAACCATCCATTGTCAAGAAAAGATCATTTATAGTCACTCATGCCTAGAAAAGCCTTATTACTCGGTTTAAATGCCTTTATAATCCCATTATTGAATTTATTTTGAATTGTTTTTACATTTTTTGATTAAAACAGATTGTAATTGATTGTTTACCTCGGGAAACATGGAGCGAAAGCCATCCATAGTCAAGAAAAGTTCATTTATAGTCACTTATGCCTAGCAAAGCCTTATTACTCGGTTTAAATGCCTTTATAATCCCATTATTGAATTTATTTTGAATTTTTTTTACATTTTTTGATTAAAACATATTGTAATTGATTGTTTGCCTCGGGAAACTTGGAGCGAAAGCCACCCATTGTCAAGAAAAGTTCATTTATAGTCACTTATGCCTAGCAAAGCCTTATTACTCGGTTTAAATGCCTTTATAATCCCATTATTGAATTTATTTTGAATTCTTTTTACATTTTTTCATTAAAACAGATTCTAATTGATTGTTTGCCTCTGGAAACTTGGAGCGAAAGCCCTCCATTGTCAAGAAAAGATCATTTATAGTCACTCATGCTGAGAAAAGCCTTATTACTCGGTTTAAATGCTTTTATAATCCCATTATTGAATTTATTTTGAATTGTTTTTACATTTTTTGATTAAAACAGATTGTAATTGATTGTTTGCCTCGGGAAACATGCAGCGAAAGCCATCCATTGTCAAGAAAAGATCATTTATAGTCACTCATTCCTAGAAAAGCCTTATTACTCGGTTTAACTGCCTTTATAATCCCATTATTGATTTTATTTTGAATTTTTTTTACATTTTTTGATTAAAACATATTGTAATTGATTGTTTGCCTCAGGAAACATGGAGCGAAAGCCATCCATTGTCAGGAAAAGATCATTTCTAGTCACTCATTCCTAGAAAAGCCTTATTACTCGGTTCAAATGCCCTTATAATCCCATTATTGAATTTATTTTGAATTGTTTTTACATTTTTTGATTAAAACATATTGTAATTGATTGTTTGCCTCGGGAAACATGAAGCGAAAGCCATCCATTGTCAAGAAAAGATCATTTATAGTCACTCATTCCTAGAAAAGCCTTATTACTCGGTTTAACTGCCTTTATAATCCCATTATTGATTTTATTTTGAATTTTTTTTACATTTTTTGATTAAAACATATTGTAATTGATTGTTTGCCTCGGGAAATATTGAGCGAAAGCCATCCATTGTCAAGAAAAGATCATTTATAGCCACTCATGCCTAGAAAAGCCTTTTTACTCGGTTTAAATGCCTTTATAATCCCATTATTGAATGTATTTTGAATTGTTTTTACATTTTTTGATTAAAACAGATTGTAATTGATTGTTTGCCTCGGGAAACATGGAGCGAAAACCATCCATTGTCAAGAAAAGATCATTTATAGTCACTCATGCCTAGAAAAGCCTTATTACTCGGTTTAAATGCCTTTATAATCCCATTATTGAATTTATTTTGAATTGTTTTTACATTTTTTGATTAAAACAGATTGTAATTGATTGTTTGCCTCGGGAAATATGGAGCGAAAGCCATCCATTGTCAAGAAAATATCATTTATAGCCACTCATTCCTGGAAAAGCCTTATTACTCGGTTTAAATGCCTTTATAATCCCATTATTGAATTTATTTTGAATTGTTTTTACATTTTTTTATTAAAACAGATTGTAATTGATTGTTTGCCTCGAGAAACATGGAGCGAAAACCATCCATTGTCAAGAAAAGATCATTTATAGTCACTCTTGCCTAGAAAAGCCTTATTACTCGGTTTAAATGCCCTTATAATCCCATTATTGAATTTATTTTGAATTGTTTTTACATTTTTTGATTAAAACATATTGTAATCGATTGTTTGCCTCGGGAAATATGAAGCGAAAGCCATCCATTGTCAAGAAAAGATCATTTATAGTCACTCATTCCTAGAAAAGCCTTATTACTCGGTTTAAATGCCTTTATAATCCCATTATTGAATTTATTTTGAATTTTTTTTACATTTTTTGATTAAAACATATTGTAATTGATTGTTTGCCTCGGGAAATATTGAGCGAAAGCCATCCATTGTCAAGAAAAGATCATTTATAGCCACTCATGCCTAGAAAAGCCTTATTACTCGGTTTAAATGCCTTTATAATCCCATTATTGAATGTATTTTGAATTGTTTTTACATTTTTTGATTAAACCAGATTGTAATTGATTGTTTGCCTCGGGAAACATGGAGCGAAAACCATCCATTGTCAAGAAAAGATCATTTATAGTCACTTATGCCTAGAAAAGCCTTATTACTCGGTTTAAATGCCTTTATAATCCCATTATTGAATTTATTTTGAATTGTTTTTACATTTTTTGATTAAAACAGATTGTAATTGATTGTTTGCCTCGGGAAAGATGGAGCGAAAGCCATCCATTGTCAAGAAAAGATCATTTATAGCCACTCATGCCTGGAAAAGCCTTATTACTCGGTTTAAATGCCTTTATAATCCCATTATTGAATTTATTTTGAATTTTTTTTACATTTTTTGATTAAAACAGATTGTAATTGATTGTTTACCTCGGGAAACATGGAGCGAAAGCCATCCATAGTCAAGAAAAGTTCATTTATAGTCACTTATGCCTAGCAAAGCCTTATTACTCGGTTTAAATGCCTTTATAATCCCATTATTGAATTTATTTTGAATTTTTTTTACATTTTTTGATTAAAACATATTGTAATTGATTGTTTGCCTCGGGAAACTTGGAGCGAAAGCCACCCATTGTCAAGAAAAGTTCATTTATAGTCACTTATGCCTAGCAAAGCCTTATTACTCGGTTTAAATGCCTTTATAATCCCATTATTGAATTTATTTTGAATTCTTTTTACATTTTTTCATTAAAACAGATTATAATTGATTGTTTGCCTCGGGAAACTTGGAGCGAAAGCCCTCCATTGTAAAGAAAAGATCATTTATAGTCACTCATGCTGAGAAAAGCCTTATTACTCGGTTTAAATGCTTTTATAATCCCATTATTGAATTTATTTTGAATTGTTTTTACATTTTTTGATTAAAACAGATTGTAATTGATTGTTTGCCTCGGGAAACATGGAGCGAAAGCCATCCATTGTCAAGAAAAGATCATTTATAGTCACTCATTTCTAGAAAAGCCTTATTACTCGGTTTAAATGCCTTTATAATCCCATTATTGATTTTATTTTGAATTTTTTTTACATTTTTTGATTAAAACATATTGTAATTGATTGTTTGCCTCGGGAAACATGGAGCGAAAGCCATCCATTGTCAAGAAAAGATCATTTATAGCCACTCATGCCTAGAAAAGCCTTATTACTCGGTTTAAATGCCTTTATAATCCCATTATTGAATTTATTTTGAATTTTTTTTACATTTTTGATTAAAACAGATTGTAATTGATTGTTTGCCTCGGGAAACATGGAGCGAAAGCCATCCATTGTCAAGAAAAGATCATTTATAGTCACTCATTTCTAGAAAAGCCTTATTACTCGGTTTAAATGCCTTTATAATCCCATTATTGATTTTATTTTGAATTTTTTTTACATTTTTTGATTAAAACATATTGTAATTGATTGTTTGCCTCGGGAAACTTGGAGCGAAAGCCACCCATTGTCAAGAAAAGATCATTTATAGTCACTTATGCCTAGCAAAGCCTTATTACTCGGTTTAAATGCCTTTATAATCCCATTATTGAATTTATTTTGAATTCTTTTTACATTTTTTCATTAAAACAGATTATAATTGATTGTTTGCCTCGGGAAACTTGGAGCGAAAGCCCTCCATTGTAAAGAAAAGATCATTTATAGTCACTCATGCTGAGAAAAGCCTTATTACTCGGTTTAAATGCTTTTATAATCCCATTATTGAATTTATTTTGAATTGTTTTTACATTTTTTGATTAAAACAGATTGTAATTGATTGTTTGCCTCGGGAAACATGGAGCGAAAGCCATCCATAGTCAAGAAAAGTTCATTTATAGTCACTTATGCCTAGCAAAGCCTTATTACTCGGTTTAAATGCCTTTATAATCCCATTATTGATTTTATTTTGAATTTTTTTTACATTTTTTGATTAAAACATATTGTAATTGATTGTTTGCCTCGGGAAACTTGGAGCGAAAGCCACCCATTGTCAAGAAAAGTTCATTTATAGTCACTTATGCCTAGCAAAGCCTTATTACTCGGTTTAAATGCCTTTATAATCCCATTATTGAATTTATTTTGAATTCTTTTTACATTTTTTCATTAAAACAGATTATAATTGATTGTTTGCCTCGGGAAACTTGGAGCGAAAGCCCTCCATTGTAAAGAAAAGATCATTTATAGTCACTCATGCTGAGAAAAGCCTTATTACTCGGTTTAAATGCTTTTATAATCCCATTATTGAATTTATTTTGAATTGTTTTTACATTTTTTGATTAAAACAGATTGTAATTGATTGTTTGCCTCGGGAAACATGGAGCGAAAGCCATCCATTGTCAAGAAAAGATCATTTATAGTCACTCATTTCTAGAAAAGCCTTATTACTCGGTTTAAATGCCTTTATAATCCCATTATTGATTTTATTTTGAATTTTTTTTACATTTTTTGATTAAAACATATTGTAATTGATTGTTTGCCTCGGGAAACATGGAGCGAAAGCCATCCATTGTCAAGAAAAGATCATTTATAGCCACTCATGCCTAGAAAAGCCTTATTACTCGGTTTAAATGCCTTTATAATCCCATTATTGAATTTATTTTGAATTCTTTTTACATTTTCTCATTAAAACAGATTCTAATTGATTGTTTGCCTCGGGAAACTTGGAGCGAAAGCCCTCCATTGTCAAGAAAAGATCATTTATAGTCACTCATGCTGAGAAAAGCCTTATTACTCGGTTTAAATGCTTTTATAATCCCATTATTGAATTTATTTTGAATTGTTTTTACATTTTTTGATTAAAACAGATTGTAATTGATTGTTTGCCTCGGGAAACATGGAGCGAAAGCCATCCATTGTCAAGAAAAGATCATTTATAGTCACTCATTTCTAGAAAAGCCTTATTACTCGGTTTAAATGCCTTTATAATCCCATTATTGATTTTATTTTGAATTTTTTTTACATTTTTTGATTAAAACATATTGTAATTGATTGTTTGCCTCGGGAAACATGGAGCGAAAGCCATCCATTGTCAATAAAAGATCATTTATAGCCACTCATGCCTAGAAAAGCCTTATTACTCGGTTTAAATGCCTTTATAATCCCATTATTGAATTTATTTTGAATTTTTTTTACATTTTTTGATTAAAACATATTGTAATTGATTGTTTACCTCGGGAAACATGGAGCGAAAGCCATCCATAGTCAAGAAAAGTTCATTTATAGTCACTTATGCCTAGCAAAGCCTTATTACTCGGTTTAAATGCCTTTATAATCCCATTATTGAATTTATTTTGAATTTTTTTTACATTTTTTGATTAAAACATATTGTAATTGATTGTTTGCCTCGGGAAACTTGGAGCGAAAGCCACCCATTGTCAAGAAAAGTTCATTTATAGTCACTTATGTCTAGCAAAGCCTTATTACTCGGTTTAAATGCCTTTATAATCCCATTATTGAATTTATTTTGAATTCTTTTTACATTTTTTCATTAAAACAGATTCTAATTGATTGTTTGCCTCGGGAAACTTGGAGCGAAAGCCCTCCATTGTCAAGAAAAGATCATTTATAGTCACTCATGCTGAGAAAAGCCTTATTACTCGGTTTAAATGCTTTTATAATCCCATTATTGATTTTATTTTGAATTGTTTTTACATTTTTTGATTAAAACAGATTGTAATTGATTGTTTGCCTCGAGAAACATGGAGCGAAAGCCACCCATTGTCAAGAAAAGTTCATTTATAGTCACTTATGCCTAGCAAAGCCTTATTACTCGGTTTAAATGCCTTTATAATCCCATTATTGAATTTATTTTGAATTGTTTTTACATTTTTTGATTAAAACAGATTGTAATTGATTGTTTGCCTCGGGAAACATGGAGCGAAAGCCATCCATTGTCAAGAAAAGATCATTTATAGTCACTCATTTCTAGAAAAGCCTTATTACTCGGTTTAAATGCCTTTATAATCCCATTATTGATTTTATTTTGAATTTTTTTACATTTTTTGATTAAAACATATTGTAATTGATTGTTTGCCTCGGGAAACATGGAGCGAAAGCCATCCATTGTCAAGAAAAGATCATTTATAGCCACTCATGCCTAGAAAAGCCTTATTACTCGGTTTAAATGCCTTTATAATCCCATTATTGAATTTATTTTGAATTTTTTTTACATTTTTTGATTAAAACAGATTGTAATTGATTGTTTACCTCGGGAAACATGGAGCGAAAGCCATCCATAGTCAAGAAAAGTTCATTTATAGTCACTTATGCCTAGCAAAGCCTTATTACTCGGTTTAAATGCCTTTATAATCCCATTATTGAATTTATTTTGAATTTTTTTTACATTTTTTGATTAAAACATATTGTAATTGATTGTTTGCCTCGGGAAACTTGGAGCGAAAGCCACCCATTGTCAAGAAAAGTTCATTTATAGTCACTTATGTCTAGCAAAGCCTTATTACTCGGTTTAAATGCCTTTATAATCCCATTATTGAATTTATTTTGAATTCTTTTTACATTTTTTCATTAAAACAGATTCTAATTGATTGTTTGCCTCGGGAAACTTGGAGCGAAAGCCCTCCATTGTCAAGAAAAGATCATTTATAGTCACTCATGCTGAGAAAAGCCTTATTACTCGGTTTAAATGCTTTTATAATCCCATTATTGATTTTATTTTGAATTGTTTTTACATTTTTTGATTAAAACAGATTGTAATTGATTGTTTGCCTCGGGAAACATGGAGCGAAAGCCATCCATTGTCAAGAAAAGATCATTTATAGTCACTCATTTCTAGAAAAGCCTTATTACTCGGTTTAAATGCCTTTATAATCCCATTATTGATTTTAGTTTGAATTTTTTTTACATTTTTTGATTAAAACATATTGTAATTGATTGTTTGCCTCGGGAAACATGGAGCGAAAGCCATCCATTGTCAAGAAAAGATCATTTATAGCCACTCATGCCTAGAAAAGCCTTATTACTCGGTTTAAATGCCTTTATAATCCCATTATTGAATTTATTTTGAATTTTTTTTACATTTTTGATTAAAACAGATTGTAATTGATTGTTTACCTCGGGAAACATGGAGCGAAAGCCATCCATAGTCAAGAAAAGTTCATTTATAGTCACTTATGCCTAGCAAAGCCTTATTACTCGGTTTAAATGCCTTTATAATCCCATTATTGAATTTATTTTGAATTTTTTTTACATTTTTCGATTAAAACATATTGTAATTGATTGTTTGCCTCGGGAAACTTGGAGCGAAAGCCACCCATTGTCAAGAAAAGATCATTTATAGTCACTTATGCCTAGCAAAGCCTTATTACTCGGTTTAAATGCCTTTATAATCCCATTATTGAATTTATTTTGAATTCTTTTTACATTTTCTCATTAAAACAGATTCTAATTGATTGTTTGCCTCGGGAAACTTGGAGCGAAAGCCCTCCATTGTCAAGAAAAGATCATTTATAGTCACTCATGCTGAGAAAAGCCTTAGTACTCGGTTTAAATGCTTTTATAATCCCATTATTGAATTTATTTTGAATTGTTTTTACATTTTTTGATTAAAACAGATTGTAATTGATTGTTTGCCTCGGGAAACATGGAGCGAAAGCCATCCATTGTCAAGAAAAGATCATTTATAGTCACTCATTTCTAGAAAAGCCTTATTACTCGGTTTAAATGCCTTTATAATCCCATTATTGATTTTATTTTGAATTTTTTTTACATTTTTTGATTAAAACATATTGTAATTGATTGTTTGCCTCGGGAAACATGGAGCGAAAGCCATCCATTGTCAAGAAAAGATCATTTATAGCCACTCATGCCTAGAAAAGCCTTATTACTCGGTTTAAATGCCTTTATAATCCCATTATTGAATTTATTTTGAATTCTTTTTACATTTTCTCATTAAAACAGATTCTAATTGATTGTTTGCCTCGGGAAACTTGGAGCGAAAGCCCTCCATTGTCAAGAAAAGATCATTTATAGTCACTCATGCTGAGAAAAGCCTTAGTACTCGGTTTAAATGCTTTTATAATCCCATTATTGAATTTATTTTGAATTGTTTTTACATTTTTTGATTAAAACAGATTGTAATTGATTGTTTGCCTCGGGAAACATGGAGCGAAAGCCATCCATTGTCAAGAAAAGATCATTTATAGTCACTCATTTCTAGAAAAGCCTTATTACTCGGTTTAAATGCCTTTATAATCCCATTATTGATTTTATTTTGAATTTTTTTTACATTTTTTGATTAAAACATATTGTAATTGATTGTTTGCCTCGGGAAACATGGAGCGAAAGCCATCCATTGTCAAGAAAAGATCATTTATAGCCACTCATGCCTAGAAAAGCCTTATTACTCGGTTTAAATGCCTTTATAATCCCATTATTGAATTTATTTTGAATTTTTTTTACATTTTTTGATTAAAACAGATTGTAATTGATTGTTTACCTCGGGAAACATGGAGCGAAAGCCATCCATAGTCAAGAAAAGTTCATTTATAGTCACTTATGCCTAGCAAAGCCTTATTACTCGGTTTAAATGCCTTTATAATCCCATTATTGAATTTATTTTGAATTTTTTTTACATTTTTTGATTAAAACATATTGTAATTGATTGTTTGCCTCGGGAAACTTGGAGCGAAAGCCACCCATTGTCAAGAAAAGTTCATTTATAGTCACTTATGTCTAGCAAAGCCTTATTACTCGGTTTAAATGCCTTTATAATCCCATTATTGAATTTATTTTGAATTCTTTTTACATTTTTTCATTAAAACAGATTCTAATTGATTGTTTGCCTCGGGAAACTTGGAGCGAAAGCCCTCCATTGTCAAGAAAAGATCATTTATAGTCACTCATGCTGAGAAAAGCCTTATTACTCGGTTTAAATGCTTTTATAATCCCATTATTGAATTTATTTTGAATTGTTTTTACATTTTTTGATTAAAACAGATTGTAATTGATTGTTTGCCTCGAGAAACATGGAGCGAAAGCCACCCATTGTCAAGAAAAGTTCATTTATAGTCACTTATGCCTAGCAAAGCCTTATTACTCGGTTTAAATGCCTTTATAATCCCATTATTGAATTTATTTTGAATTCTTTTTACATTTTTTCATTAAAACAGATTCTAATTGATTGTTTGCCTCGGGAAACTTGGAGCGAAAGCCCTCCATTGTCAAGAAAAGATCATTTATAGTCACTCATGCTGAGAAAAGCCTTATTACTCGGTTTAAATGCTTTTATAATCCCATTATTGATTTTATTTTGAATTGTTTTTACATTTTTTGATTAAAACAGATTGTAATTGATTGTTTGCCTCGGGAAACATGGAGCGAAAGCCATCCATTGTCAAGAAAAGATCATTTATAGTCACTCATTTCTAGAAAAGCCTTATTACTCGGTTTAAATGCCTTTATAATCCCATTATTGATTTTAGTTTGAATTTTTTTTACATTTTTTGATTAAAACATATTGTAATTGATTGTTTGCCTCGGGAAACATGGAGCGAAAGCCATCCATTGTCAAGAAAAGATCATTTATAGCCACTCATGCCTAGAAAAGCCTTATTACTCGGTTTAAATGCCTTTATAATCCCATTATTGAATTTATTTTGAATTTTTTTTACATTTTTGATTAAAACAGATTGTAATTGATTGTTTACCTCGGGAAACATGGAGCGAAAGCCATCCATAGTCAAGAAAAGTTCATTTATAGTCACTTATGCCTAGCAAAGCCTTATTACTCGGTTTAAATGCCTTTATAATCCCATTATTGAATTTATTTTGAATTTTTTTTACATTTTTCGATTAAAACATATTGTAATTGATTGTTTGCCTCGGGAAACTTGGAGCGAAAGCCACCCATTGTCAAGAAAAGTTCATTTATAGTCACTTATGCCTAGCAAAGCCTTATTACTCGGTTTAAATGCCTTTATAATCCCATTATTGAATTTATTTTGAATTCTTTTTACATTTTCTCATTAAAACAGATTCTAATTGATTGTTTGCCTCGGGAAACTTGGAGCGAAAGCCCTCCATTGTCAAGAAAAGATCATTTATAGTCACTCATGCTGAGAAAAGCCTTAGTACTCGGTTTAAATGCTTTTATAATCCCATTATTGAATTTATTTTGAATTGTTTTTACATTTTTTGATTAAAACAGATTGTAATTGATTGTTTGCCTCGGGAAACATGGAGCGAAAGCCATCCATTGTCAAGAAAAGATCATTTATAGTCACTCATTTCTAGAAAAGCCTTATTACTCGGTTTAAATGCCTTTATAATCCCATTATTGATTTTATTTTGAATTTTTTTTACATTTTTTGATTAAAACATATTGTAATTGATTGTTTGCCTCGGGAAACATGGAGCGAAAGCCATCCATTGTCAAGAAAAGATCATTTATAGCCACTCATGCCTAGAAAAGCCTTATTACTCGGTTTAAATGCCTTTATAATCCCATTATTGAATTTATTTTGAATTCTTTTTACATTTTCTCATTAAAACAGATTCTAATTGATTGTTTGCCTCGGGAAACTTGGAGCGAAAGCCCTCCATTGTCAAGAAAAGATCATTTATAGTCACTCATGCTGAGAAAAGCCTTATTACTCGGTTTAAATGCTTTTATAATCCCATTATTGAATTTATTTTGAATTGTTTTTACATTTTTTGATTAAAACAGATTGTAATTGATTGTTTGCCTCGGGAAACATGGAGCGAAAGCCATCCATTGTCAAGAAAAGATCATTTATAGTCACTCATTTCTAGAAAAGCCTTATTACTCGGTTTAAATGCCTTTATAATCCCATTATTGATTTTATTTTGAATTTTTTTTACATTTTTTGATTAAAACATATTGTAATTGATTGTTTGCCTCGGGAAACATGGAGCGAAAGCCATCCATTGTCAAGAAAAGATCATTTATAGCCACTCATGCCTAGAAAAGCCTTATTACTCGGTTTAAATGCCTTTATAATCCCATTATTGAATTTATTTTGAATTCTTTTTACATTTTCTCATTAAAACAGATTCTAATTGATTGTTTGCCTCGGGAAACTTGGAGCGAAAGCCCTCCATTGTCAAGAAAAGATCATTTATAGTCACTCATGCTGAGAAAAGCCTTATTACTCGGTTTAAATGCTTTTATAATCCCATTATTGAATTTATTTTGAATTGTTTTTACATTTTTTGATTAAAACAGATTGTAATTGATTGTTTGCCTCGGGAAACATGGAGCGAAAGCCATCCATTGTCAAGAAAAGATCATTTATAGCCACTCATGCCTAGAAAAGCCTTATTACTCGGTTTAAATGCCTTTATAATCCCAT
The DNA here is from genome assembly GCF_053813885.1 of Theobroma cacao. Lineage (NCBI taxonomy): Eukaryota > Viridiplantae > Streptophyta > Magnoliopsida > Malvales > Malvaceae > Theobroma > Theobroma cacao. The sequence continues at coordinate 23,800,698 of NC_142645.1, read as the reverse complement.
TATTGAATTTATTTTGAATTCTTTTTACATTTTCTCATTAAAACAGATTCTAATTGATTGTTTGCCTCGGGAAACTTGGAGCGAAAGCCCTCCATTGTCAAGAAAAGATCATTTATAGTCACTCATGCTGAGAAAAGCCTTATTACTCGGTTTAAATGCTTTTATAATCCCATTATTGAATTTATTTTGAATTGTTTTTACATTTTTTGATTAAAACAGATTGTAATTGATTGTTTGCCTCGGGAAACATGGAGCGAAAGCCATCCATTGTCAAGAAAAGATCATTTATAGTCACTCATTTCTAGAAAAGCCTTATTACTCGGTTTAAATGCCTTTATAATCCCATTATTGATTTTATTTTGAATTTTTTTTACATTTTTTGATTAAAACAGATTGTAATTGATTGTTTGCCTCGGGAAACATGGAGCGAAAGCCATCCATTGTCAATAAAAGATCATTTATAGCCACTCATGCCTAGAAAAGCCTTATTACTCGGTTTAAATGCCTTTATAATCCCATTATTGAATTTATTTTGAATTTTTTTTACATTTTTTGATTAAAACATATTGTAATTGATTGTTTACCTCTGGAAACATAGAGCGAAAGCCATCCATAGTCAAGAAAAGTTCATTTATAGTCACTTATGCCTAGCAAAGCCTTATTACTCGGTTTAAATGCCTTTATAATCCCATTATTGAATTTATTTTGAATTTTTTTTACATTTTTTGATTAAAACATATTGTAATTGATTGTTTGCCTCGGGAAACTTGGAGCGAAAGCCACCCATTGTCAAGAAAAGTTCATTTATAGTCACTTATGTCTAGCAAAGCCTTATTACTCGGTTTAAATGCCTTTATAATCCCATTATTGAATTTATTTTGAATTCTTTTTACATTTTTTCATTAAAACAGATTCTAATTGATTGTTTGCCTCGGGAAACTTGGAGCGAAAGCCCTCCATTGTCAAGAAAAGATCATTTATAGTCACTCATGCTGAGAAAAGCCTTATTACTCGGTTTAAATGCTTTTATAATCCCATTATTGATTTTATTTTGAATTGTTTTTACATTTTTTGATTAAAACAGATTGTAATTGATTGTTTGCCTCGAGAAACATGGAGCGAAAGCCACCCATTGTCAAGAAAAGTTCATTTATAGTCACTTATGCCTAGCAAAGCCTTATTACTCGGTTTAAATGCCTTTATAATCCCATTATTGAATTTATTTTGAATTGTTTTTACATTTTTTGATTAAAACAGATTGTAATTGATTGTTTGCCTCGGGAAACATGGAGCGAAAGCCATCCATTGTCAAGAAAAGATCATTTATAGTCACTCATTTCTAGAAAAGCCTTATTACTCGGTTTAAATGCCTTTATAATCCCATTATTGATTTTATTTTGAATTTTTTTACATTTTTTGATTAAAACATATTGTAATTGATTGTTTGCCTCGGGAAACATGGAGCGAAAGCCATCCATTGTCAAGAAAAGATCATTTATAGCCACTCATGCCTAGAAAAGCCTTATTACTCGGTTTAAATGCCTTTATAATCCCATTATTGAATTTATTTTGAATTTTTTTTACTTTTTTTGATTAAAACAGATTGTAATTGATTGTTTACCTCGGGAAACATGGAGCGAAAGCCATCCATAGTCAAGAAAAGTTCATTTATAGTCACTTATGCCTAGCAAAGCCTTATTACTCGGTTTAAATGCCTTTATAATCCCATTATTGAATTTATTTTGAATTTTTTTTACATTTTTTGATTAAAACATATTGTAATTGATTGTTTGCCTCGGGAAACTTGGAGCGAAAGCCACCCATTGTCAAGAAAAGTTCATTTATAGTCACTTATGTCTAGCAAAGCCTTATTACTCGGTTTAAATGCCTTTATAATCCCATTATTGAATTTATTTTGAATTCTTTTTACATTTTTTCATTAAAACAGATTCTAATTGATTGTTTGCCTCGGGAAACTTGGAGCGAAAGCCCTCCATTGTCAAGAAAAGATCATTTATAGTCACTCATGCTGAGAAAAGCCTTATTACTCGGTTTAAATGCTTTTATAATCCCATTATTGAATTTATTTTGAATTGTTTTTACATTTTTTGATTAAAACAGATTGTAATTGATTGTTTGCCTCGAGAAACATGGAGCGAAAGCCACCCATTGTCAAGAAAAGTTCATTTATAGTCACTTATGCCTAGCAAAGCCTTATTACTCGGTTTAAATGCCTTTATAATCCCATTATTGAATTTATTTTGAATTCTTTTTACATTTTTTCATTAAAACAGATTCTAATTGATTGTTTGCCTCGGGACACTTGGAGCGAAAGCCCTCCATTGTCAAGAAAAGATCATTTATAGTCACTCATGCTGAGAAAAGCCTTATTACTCGGTTTAAATGCTTTTATAATCCCATTATTGATTTTATTTTGAATTGTTTTTACATTTTTTGATTAAAACAGATTGTAATTGATTGTTTGCCTCGGGAAACATGGAGCGAAAGCCATCCATTGTCAAGAAAAGATCATTTATAGTCACTCATTTCTAGAAAAGCCTTATTACTCGGTTTAAATGCCTTTATAATCCCATTATTGATTTTAGTTTGAATTTTTTTTACATTTTTTGATTAAAACATATTGTAATTGATTTTTTGCCTCGGGAAACATGGAGCGAAAGCCATCCATTGTCAAGAAAAGATCATTTATAGCCACTCATGCCTAGAAAAGCCTTATTACTCGGTTTAAATGCCTTTATAATCCCATTATTGAATTTATTTTGAATTTTTTTTACATTTTTGATTAAAACAGATTGTAATTGATTGTTTACCTCGGGAAACATGGAGCGAAAGCCATCCATAGTCAAGAAAAGTTCATTTATAGTCACTTATGCCTAGCAAAGCCTTATTACTCGGTTTAAATGCCTTTATAATCCCATTATTGAATTTATTTTGAATTTTTTTTACATTTTTCGATTAAAACATATTGTAATTGATTGTTTGCCTCGGGAAACTTGGAGCGAAAGCCACCCATTGTCAAGAAAAGTTCATTTATAGTCACTTATGCCTAGCAAAGCCTTATTACTCGGTTTAAATGCCTTTATAATCCCATTATTGAATTTATTTTGAATTCTTTTTACATTTTCTCATTAAAACAGATTCTAATTGATTGTTTGCCTCGGGAAACTTGGAGCGAAAGCCCTCCATTGTCAAGAAAAGATCATTTATAGTCACTCATGCTGAGAAAAGCCTTAGTACTCGGTTTAAATGCTTTTATAATCCCATTATTGAATTTATTTTGAATTGTTTTTACATTTTTTGATTAAAACAGATTGTAATTGATTGTTTGCCTCGGGAAACATGGAGCGAAAGCCATCCATTGTCAAGAAAAGATCATTTATAGTCACTCATTTCTAGAAAAGCCTTATTACTCGGTTTAAATGCCTTTATAATCCCATTATTGATTTTATTTTGAATTTTTTTTACATTTTTTGATTAAAACATATTGTAATTGATTGTTTGCCTCGGGAAACATGGAGCGAAAGCCATCCATTGTCAAGAAAAGATCATTTATAGCCACTCATGCCTAGAAAAGCCTTATTACTCGGTTTAAATGCCTTTATAATCCCATTATTGAATTTATTTTGAATTCTTTTTACATTTTCTCATTAAAACAGATTCTAATTGATTGTTTGCCTCGGGAAACTTGGAGCGAAAGCCCTCCATTGTCAAGAAAAGATCATTTATAGTCACTCATGCTGAGAAAAGCCTTATTACTCGGTTTAAATGCTTTTATAATCCCATTATTGAATTTATTTTGAATTGTTTTTACATTTTTTGATTAAAACAGATTGTAATTGATTGTTTGCCTCGGGAAACATGGAGCGAAAGCCATCCATTGTCAAGAAAAGATCATTTATAGTCACTCATTTCTAGAAAAGCCTTATTACTCGGTTTAAATGCCTTTATAATCCCATTATTGATTTTATTTTGAATTTTTTTTACATTTTTTGATTAAAACATATTGTAATTGATTGTTTGCCTCGGGAAACATGGAGCGAAAGCCATCCATTGTCAAGAAAAGATCATTTATAGCCACTCATGCCTAGAAAAGCCTTATTACTCGGTTTAAATGCCTTTATAATCCCATTATTGAATTTATTTTGAATTCTTTTTACATTTTCTCATTAAAACAGATTCTAATTGATTGTTTGCCTCGGGAAACTTGGAGCGAAAGCCCTCCATTGTCAAGAAAAGATCATTTATAGTCACTCATGCTGAGAAAAGCCTTATTACTCGGTTTAAATGCTTTTATAATCCCATTATTGAATTTATTTTGAATTGTTTTTACATTTTTTGATTAAAACAGATTGTAATTGATTGTTTGCCTCGGGAAACATGGAGCGAAAGCCATCCATTGTCAAGAAAAGATCATTTATAGCCACTCATGCCTAGAAAAGCCTTATTACTCGGTTTAAATGCCTTTATAATCCCATTATTGAATTTATTTTGAATTCTTTTTACATTTTCTCATTAAAACAGATTCTAATTGATTGTTTGCCTCGGGAAACTTGGAGCGAAAGCCCTCCATTGTCAAGAAAAGATCATTTATAGTCACTCATGCTGAGAAAAGCCTTATTACTCGGTTTAAATGCTTTTATAATCCCATTATTGAATTTATTTTGAATTGTTTTTACATTTTTTGATTAAAACAGATTGTAATTGATTGTTTGCCTCGGGAAACATGGAGCGAAAGCCATCCATTGTCAAGAAAAGATCATTTATAGTCACTCATTTCTAGAAAAGCCTTATTACTCGGTTTAAATGCCTTTATAATCCCATTATTGATTTTATTTTGAATTTTTTTTACATTTTTTGATTAAAACAGATTGTAATTGATTGTTTGCCTCGGGAAACATGGAGCGAAAGCCATCCATTGTCAATAAAAGATCATTTATAGCCACTCATGCCTAGAAAAGCCTTATTACTCGGTTTAAATGCCTTTATAATCCCATTATTGAATTTATTTTGAATTTTTTTTACATTTTTTGATTAAAACATATTGTAATTGATTGTTTACCTCTGGAAACATAGAGCGAAAGCCATCCATAGTCAAGAAAAGTTCATTTATAGTCACTTATGCCTAGCAAAGCCTTATTACTCGGTTTAAATGCCTTTATAATCCCATTATTGAATTTATTTTGAATTTTTTTTACATTTTTTGATTAAAACATATTGTAATTGATTGTTTGCCTCGGGAAACTTGGAGCGAAAGCCACCCATTGTCAAGAAAAGTTCATTTATAGTCACTTATGTCTAGCAAAGCCTTATTACTCGGTTTAAATGCCTTTATAATCCCATTATTGAATTTATTTTGAATTCTTTTTACATTTTTTCATTAAAACAGATTCTAATTGATTGTTTGCCTCGGGAAACTTGGAGCGAAAGCCCTCCATTGTCAAGAAAAGATCATTTATAGTCACTCATGCTGAGAAAAGCCTTATTACTCGGTTTAAATGCTTTTATAATCCCATTATTGATTTTATTTTGAATTGTTTTTACATTTTTTGATTAAAACAGATTGTAATTGATTGTTTGCCTCGAGAAACATGGAGCGAAAGCCACCCATTGTCAAGAAAAGTTCATTTATAGTCACTTATGCCTAGCAAAGCCTTATTACTCGGTTTAAATGCCTTTATAATCCCATTATTGAATTTATTTTGAATTGTTTTTACATTTTTTGATTAAAACAGATTGTAATTGATTGTTTGCCTCGGGAAACATGGAGCGAAAGCCATCCATTGTCAAGAAAAGATCATTTATAGTCACTCATTTCTAGAAAAGCCTTATTACTCGGTTTAAATGCCTTTATAATCCCATTATTGATTTTATTTTGAATTTTTTTACATTTTTTGATTAAAACATATTGTAATTGATTGTTTGCCTCGGGAAACATGGAGCGAAAGCCATCCATTGTCAAGAAAAGATCATTTATAGCCACTCATGCCTAGAAAAGCCTTATTACTCGGTTTAAATGCCTTTATAATCCCATTATTGAATTTATTTTGAATTTTTTTTACTTTTTTTGATTAAAACAGATTGTAATTGATTGTTTACCTCGGGAAACATGGAGCGAAAGCCATCCATAGTCAAGAAAAGTTCATTTATAGTCACTTATGCCTAGCAAAGCCTTATTACTCGGTTTAAATGCCTTTATAATCCCATTATTGAATTTATTTTGAATTTTTTTTACATTTTTTGATTAAAACATATTGTAATTGATTGTTTGCCTCGGGAAACTTGGAGCGAAAGCCACCCATTGTCAAGAAAAGTTCATTTATAGTCACTTATGTCTAGCAAAGCCTTATTACTCGGTTTAAATGCCTTTATAATCCCATTATTGAATTTATTTTGAATTCTTTTTACATTTTTTCATTAAAACAGATTCTAATTGATTGTTTGCCTCGGGAAACTTGGAGCGAAAGCCCTCCATTGTCAAGAAAAGATCATTTATAGTCACTCATGCTGAGAAAAGCCTTATTACTCGGTTTAAATGCTTTTATAATCCCATTATTGAATTTATTTTGAATTGTTTTTACATTTTTTGATTAAAACAGATTGTAATTGATTGTTTGCCTCGAGAAACATGGAGCGAAAGCCACCCATTGTCAAGAAAAGTTCATTTATAGTCACTTATGCCTAGCAAAGCCTTATTACTCGGTTTAAATGCCTTTATAATCCCATTATTGAATTTATTTTGAATTCTTTTTACATTTTTTCATTAAAACAGATTCTAATTGATTGTTTGCCTCGGGACACTTGGAGCGAAAGCCCTCCATTGTCAAGAAAAGATCATTTATAGTCACTCATGCTGAGAAAAGCCTTATTACTCGGTTTAAATGCTTTTATAATCCCATTATTGATTTTATTTTGAATTGTTTTTACATTTTTTGATTAAAACAGATTGTAATTGATTGTTTGCCTCGGGAAACATGGAGCGAAAGCCATCCATTGTCAAGAAAAGATCATTTATAGTCACTCATTTCTAGAAAAGCCTTATTACTCGGTTTAAATGCCTTTATAATCCCATTATTGATTTTAGTTTGAATTTTTTTTACATTTTTTGATTAAAACATATTGTAATTGATTTTTTGCCTCGGGAAACATGGAGCGAAAGCCATCCATTGTCAAGAAAAGATCATTTATAGCCACTCATGCCTAGAAAAGCCTTATTACTCGGTTTAAATGCCTTTATAATCCCATTATTGAATTTATTTTGAATTTTTTTTACATTTTTGATTAAAACAGATTGTAATTGATTGTTTACCTCGGGAAACATGGAGCGAAAGCCATCCATAGTCAAGAAAAGTTCATTTATAGTCACTTATGCCTAGCAAAGCCTTATTACTCGGTTTAAATGCCTTTATAATCCCATTATTGAATTTATTTTGAATTTTTTTTACATTTTTCGATTAAAACATATTGTAATTGATTGTTTGCCTCGGGAAACTTGGAGCGAAAGCCACCCATTGTCAAGAAAAGTTCATTTATAGTCACTTATGCCTAGCAAAGCCTTATTACTCGGTTTAAATGCCTTTATAATCCCATTATTGAATTTATTTTGAATTCTTTTTACATTTTCTCATTAAAACAGATTCTAATTGATTGTTTGCCTCGGGAAACTTGGAGCGAAAGCCCTCCATTGTCAAGAAAAGATCATTTATAGTCACTCATGCTGAGAAAAGCCTTAGTACTCGGTTTAAATGCTTTTATAATCCCATTATTGAATTTATTTTGAATTGTTTTTACATTTTTTGATTAAAACAGATTGTAATTGATTGTTTGCCTCGGGAAACATGGAGCGAAAGCCATCCATTGTCAAGAAAAGATCATTTATAGTCACTCATTTCTAGAAAAGCCTTATTACTCGGTTTAAATGCCTTTATAATCCCATTATTGATTTTATTTTGAATTTTTTTTACATTTTTTGATTAAAACATATTGTAATTGATTGTTTGCCTCGGGAAACATGGAGCGAAAGCCATCCATTGTCAAGAAAAGATCATTTATAGCCACTCATGCCTAGAAAAGCCTTATTACTCGGTTTAAATGCCTTTATAATCCCATTATTGAATTTTTTTTGAATTTTTTTTACATTTTTTGATTAAAACAGATTGTAATTGATTGTTTACCTCGGGAAACATGGAGCGAAAGCCATCCATAGTCAAGAAAAGTTCATTTATAGTCACTTATGCCTAGCAAAGCCTTATTACTCGGTTTAAATGCCTTTATAATCCCATTATTGAATTTATTTTGAATTTTTTTTACATTTTTTGATTAAAACATATTGTAATTGATTGTTTGCCTCGGGAAACTTGGAGCGAAAGCCACCCATTGTCAAGAAAAGTTCATTTATAGTCACTTATGCCTAGCAAAGCCTTATTACTCGGTTTAAATGCCTTTATAATCCCATTATTGAATTTATTTTGAATTTTTTTTACATTTTTTGATTAAAACATATTGTAATTGATTGTTTGCCTCGGGAAACTTGGAGCGAAAGCCACCCATTGTCAAGAAAAGTTCATTTATAGTCACTTATGCCTAGCAAAGCCTTATTACTCGGTTTAAATGCCTTTATAATCCCATTATTGAATTTATTTTGAATTCTTTTTACATTTTTTGATTAAAACAAATTGTAATTGATTGTTTGCCTCGGGAAACTTGGAGCGAAAGCCACCCATTGTCAAGAAAAGTTCATTTATAGTCACTTATGCCTAGCAAAGCCTTATTACTCGGTTTAAATGCCTTTATAATCCCATTATTGAATTTATTTTGAATTCTTTTTACATTTTTTCATTAAAACAGATTCTAATTGATTGTTTGCCTCGGGAAACTTGGAGCGAAAGCCCTCCATTGTCAAGAAAAGATCATTTATAGTCACTCATGCTGAGAAAAGCCTTATTACTCGGTTTAAATGCTTTTATAATCCCATTATTGAATTTATTTTGAATTGTTTTTACATTTTTTGATTAAAACAAATTGTAATTGATTGTTTGCCTCGAGAAACATGGAGCGAAAGCCACCCATTGTCAAGAAAAGTTCATTTATAGTCACTTATGCCTAGCAAAGCCTTATTACTCGGTTTAAATGCCTTTATAATCCCATTATTGAATTTATTTTGAATTCTTTTTACATTTTTTCATTAAAACAGATTCTAATTGATTGTTTGCCTCGGGAAACTTGGAGCGAAAGCCCTCCATTGTCAAGAAAAGATCATTTATAGTCACTCATGCTGAGAAAAGCCTTATTACTCGGTTTAAATGCTTTTATAATCCCATTATTGAATTTATTTTGAATTGTTTTTACATTTTTTGATTAAAACAAATTGTAATTGATTGTTTGCCTCGAGAAACATGGAGCGAAAGCCACCCATTGTCAAGAAAAGTTCATTTATAGTCACTTATGCCTAGCAAAGCCTTATTACTCGGTTTAAATGCCTTTATAATCCCATTATTGAATTTATTTTGAATTCTTTTTACATTTTTTCATTAAAACAGATTCTAATTGATTGTTTGCCTCGGGAAACTTGGAGCGAAAGCCCTCCATTGTCAAGAAAAGATCATTTATAGTCACTCATGCTGAGAAAAGCCTTATTACTCGGTTTAAATGCTTTTATAATCCCATTATTGAATTTATTTTGAATTGTTTTTACATTTTTTGATTAAAACATATTGTAATTGATTGTTTGCCTCGGGAAACATGGAGCGAAAGCCATCCACTGTCAAGAAAAGATCATTTATAGTTACTCATTCCTAGAAAAGCCTTATTACTCGGTTTAACTGCCTTTATAATCCCATTATTGATTTTATTTTGAATTTTTTTTACATTTTTTGATTAAAACATATTGTAATTGATTGTTTGCCTCGGGAAACATGGAGTGAAAGCCATCCATTGTCAAGAAAAGATCATTTATAGTCACTCATTCCTAGAAAAGCCTTATTACTCGGTTTAAATGCCTTTATAATCCCATTATTGATTTTATTTTGAATTTTTTTTACATTTTTTGATTAAATCATATTGTAATTGATTGTTTGCCTCGGGAAATATTGAGCGAAAGCCATCCATTGTCAAGAAAAGATCATTTATAGCCACTCATGCCTAGAAAAGCCTTATCACTCGGTTTAAATGCCTTTATAATCCCATTATTGAATGTATTTTGAATTGTTTTTACATTTTTTGATTAAAACAGATTGTAATTGATTGTTTGCCTCGGGAAACATGGAGCGAAAGCCATCCATTGTCAAGAAAAGATCATTTATAGTCACTCATTCCTAGAAAAGCCCTATTACTCGGTTTAACTGCCTTTATAATTCCATTATTGATTTTATTTTGAATTTTTTTTACATTTTTTGATTAAAACAGATTGTAATTGATTGTTTGCCTCGGGAAACATGGAGCGAAAGCCATCCATTGTCAAGAAAAGATCATTTATAGTCACTCATTCCTAGAAAAGCCTTATTACTCGGTTTAAATGCCTTTATAATCCCATTATTGATTTTATTTTGAATTTTTTTTACACTTTTTGATTAAAACATATTGTAATTGATTGTTTGCCTCGGGAAACATGGAGCGAAAGCCATCCATTGTCAAGAAAAGATCATTTATAGCCACTCATGCCTAGAAAAGCCTTATTACTCGGTTTAAATGCCTTTATAATCCCATTATTGAATTTTTTTTGAATTTTTTTTACATTTTTTGATTAAAACAGATTGTAATTGATTGTTTACCTCGGGAAACATGGAGCGAAAGCCATCCATAGTCAAGAAAAGTTCATTTATAGTCACTTATGCCTAGCAAAGCCTTATTACTCGGTTTAAATGCCTTTATAATCCCATTATTGAATTTATTTTGAATTTTTTTTACATTTTTTGATTAAAACATATTGTAATTGATTGTTTGCCTCGGGAAACTTGGAGCGAAAGCCACCCATTGTCAAGAAAAGTTCATTTATAGTCACTTATGCCTAGCAAAGCCTTATTACTCGGTTTAAATGCCTTTATAATCCCATTATTGAATTTATTTTGAATTTTTTTTACATTTTTTGATTAAAACATATTGTAATTGATTGTTTGCCTCGGGAAACTTGGAGCGAAAGCCACCCATTGTCAAGAAAAGTTCATTTATAGTCACTTATGCCTAGCAAAGCCTTATTACTCGGTTTAAATGCCTTTATAATCCCATTATTGAATTTATTTTGAATTCTTTTTACATTTTTTCATTAAAACAGATTCTAATTGATTGTTTGCCTCGGGAAACTTGGAGCGAAAGCCCTCCATTGTCAAGAAAAGATCATTTATAGTCACTAATGCTGAGAAAAGCCTTATTACTCGGTTTAAATGCTTTTATAATCCCATTATTGAATTTATTTTGAATTGTTTTTACATTTTTTGATTAAAACAGATTGTAATTGATTGTTTGCCTCGAGAAACATGGAGCGAAAGCCACCCATTGTCAAGAAAAGTTCATTTATAGTCACTTATGCCTAGCAAAGCCTTATTACTCGGTTTAAATGCCTTTATAATCCCATTATTGAATTTATTTTGAATTCTTTTTACATTTTTTCATTAAAACAGATTCTAATTGATTGTTTGCCTCGGGAAACTTGGAGCGAAAGCCCTCCATTGTCAAGAAAAGATCATTTATAGTCACTCATGCTGAGAAAAGCCTTATTACTCGGTTTAAATGCTTTTATAATCCCATTATTGAATTTATTTTGAATTGTTTTTACATTTTTTGATTAAAACATATTGTAATTGATTGTTTGCCTCGGGAAACATGGAGCGAAAGCCATCCACTGTCAAGAAAAGATCATTTATAGTTACTCATTCCTAGAAAAGCCTTATTACTCGGTTTAACTGCCTTTATAATCCCATTATTGATTTTATTTTGAATTTTTTTTACATTTTTTGATTAAAACATATTGTAATTGATTGTTTGCCTCGGGAAACATGGAGTGAAAGCCATCCATTGTCAAGAAAAGATCATTTATAGTCACTCATTCCTAGAAAAGCCTTATTACTCGGTTTAAATGCCTTTATAATCCCATTATTGATTTTATTTTGAATTTTTTTTACATTTTTTGATTAAATCATATTGTAATTGATTGTTTGCCTCGGGAAATATTGAGCGAAAGCCATCCATTGTCAAGAAAAGATCATTTATAGCCACTCATGCCTAGAAAAGCCTTATCACTCGGTTTAAATGCCTTTATAATCCCATTATTGAATGTATTTTGAATTGTTTTTACATTTTTTGATTAAAACAGATTGTAATTGATTGTTTGCCTCGGGAAACATGGAGCGAAAGCCATCCATTGTCAAGAAAAGATCATTTATAGTCACTCATTCCTAGAAAAGCCTTATTACTCGGTTTAACTGCCTTTATAATTCCATTATTGATTTTATTTTGAATTTTTTTTACATTTTTTGATTAAAACAGATTGTAATTGATTGTTTGCCTCGGGAAACATGGAGCGAAAGCCATCCATTGTCAAGAAAAGATCATTTATAGTCACTCATTCCTAGAAAAGCCTTATTACTCGGTTTAAATGCCTTTATAATCCCATTATTGATTTTATTTTGAATTTTTTTTACACTTTTTGATTAAAACATATTGTAATTGATTGTTTGCCTCGGGAAACATGGAGCGAAAGCCATCCATTATCAAGAAAAGATCATTTATAGTCACTCATTCCTAGAAAAGCCTTATTACTCGGTTTAACTGCCCTTATAATCCCATTACTGATTTTATTTTGAATTTTTTTTACATTTTTTGATTAAAACACATTGTAATTGATTGTTTGCCTCGGGAAACATGGAGCGAAAGCCATCCATTGTCAAGAAAAGATCATTTATAGTCACTCATTCCTAGAAAAGCCTTATTACTCGTTTTAAATGCCTTTATAATCCCATTATTGATTTTATTTTGAATTTTTTTTACATTTTTTGATTAAAACATATTGTAATTGATTGTTTGCCTCGGGAAATATTGAGCGAAAGCCATCCATTGTCAAGAAAAGATCATTTATAGCCACTCATGCCTAGAAAAGCCTTATTACTCGGTTTAAATGCCTTTATAATCCCATTATTGAATGTATTTTGAATTGTTTTTACATTTTTTGATTAAAACAGATTGTAATTGATTGTTTGCCTCGGGAAACATGGAGCGAAAACCATCCATTGTCAAGAAAAGATCATTTATAGTCACTAATGCCTAGAAAAGCCTTATTACTCGGTTTAAATGCCTTTATAATCCCATTATTGAATTTATTTTGAATTGTTTTTACATTTTTTGATTAAAACAGATTGTAATTGATTGTTTGCCTCGGGAAACATGGAGCGAAAGCCATCCATTGTCAAGAAAAGATCGTTTATAGTCACTCTTGCCTAGAAAAGCCTTATTACTCGGTTTAAATGCCTTTATAATCCCATTATTGAATTTATTTTGAATTGTTTTTACATTTTTTGATTAAAACATATTGTAATTGATTGTTTGCCTCGGGAAACATGGAGCGAAAGCCATCCATTGTCAAGAAAAGATCATTTATAGTCACTCATTCCTAGAAAAGCCTTATTACTCGGTTTAAATGCCTTTATAATCCCATTATTGAATTTATTTTGAATTTTTTTTACATTTTTTGATTAAAACAGATTGTAATTGATTGTTTACCTCGGGAAACATGGAGCGAAAGCCATCCATAGTCAAGAAAAGTTCATTTATAGTCACTTATGCCTAGCAAAGCCTTATTACTCGGTTTAAATGCCTTTATAATCCCATTATTGAATTTATTTTGAATTTTTTTTACATTTTTTGATTAAAACATATTGTAATTGATTGTTTGCCTCGGGAAACTTGGAGCGAAAGCAACCCATTGTCATGAAAAGTTCATTTATAGTCACTTATGCCTAGCAAAGCCTTATTACTCGGTTTAAATGCCTTTATAATCCCATTATTGAATTTATTTTGAATTCTTTTTACATTTTTTCATTAAAACAGATTCTAATTGATTGTTTGCCTCGGGAAACTTGGAGCGAAAGCCCTCCATTGTCAAGAAAAGATCATTTATAGTCACTCATGCTGAGAAAAGCCTTATTACTCGGTTTAAATGCTTTTATAATCCCATTATTGAATTTATTTTGAATTGTTTTTACATTTTTTGATTAAAACAGATTGTAATTGATTGTTTGCCTCGGGAAACATGGAGCGAAAGCCATCCATTGTCAAGAAAAGATCATTTATAGTCACTCATTCCTAGAAAAGCCTTATTACTCGGTTTAAATGCCTTTATAATCCCATTATTGATTTTATTTTGAATTTTTTTTACATTTTTTGATTAAAACATATTGTAATTGATTGTTTGCCTCGGGAAATATTGAGCGAAAGCCATCCATTGTCAAGAAAAGATCATTTATAGCCACTCATGCCTAGAAAAGCCTTATTACTCGGTTTAAATGCCTTTATAATCCCATTATTGAATGTATTTTGAATTGTTTTTACATTTTTTGATTAAAACAGATTGTAATTGATTGTTTGCCTCGGGAAACATGGAGCGAAAACCATCCATTGTCAAGAAAAGATCATTTATAGTCATTAATGCCTAGAAAAGCCTTATTACTCGGTTTAAATGCCTTTATAATCCCATTATTGAATTTATTTTGAATTGTTTTTACATTTTTTGATTAAAACAGATTGTAATTGATTGTTTGCCTCGGGAAACATGGAGCGAAAGCCATCCATTGTCAAGAAAAGATCGTTTATAGTCACTCTTGCCTAGAAAAGCCTTATTACTCGGTTTAAATGCCTTTATAATCCCATTATTGAATTTATTTTGAATTGTTTTTACATTTTTTGACTAAAACATATTGCAATTGATTGTTTGCCTCGGGAAACATGGAGCGAAAGCCATCCATTGTCAAGAAAAGATCATTTATAGTCACTCATTCCTAGAAAAGCCTTATTACTCGGTTTAAATGCCTTTATAATCCCATTATTGAATTTGTTTTGAATTTTTTTTACATTTTTTGATTAAAACATATTGTAATTGATTGTTTACCTCGGGAAACATGGAGCGAAAGCCATCCATAGTCAAGAAAAGTTCATTTATAGTCACTTATGCCTAGCAAAGCCTTATTAATCGGTTTAAATGCCTTTATAATCCCATTATTGAATTTATTTTGAATTCTTTTTACATTTTTTCATTAAAACATATTGTAATTGATTGTTTGCCTCGGGAAACTTGGAGCGAAAGCCACCCATTGTCAAGAAAAGTTCATTTATAGTCACTTATGCCTAGCAAAGCCTTATTACTCGGTTTAAATGCCTTTATAATCCCATTATTGAATTTATTTTGAATTCTTTTTACATTCTTTCATTAAAACAGATTCTAATTGATTGTTTGCCTCGGGAAACTTGGAGCGAAAGCCCTCCATTGTCAAGAAAAGATCATTTATAGTCACTCATGTTGAGAAAAGCCTTATTACTCGGTTTAAATGCTTTTATAATCCCATTATTGAATTTGTTTTGAATTGTTTTTACATTTTTTGATTAAAACAGATTGTAATTGATTGTTTGCCTCGGGAAACATGGAGCGAAAGCCATCCATTGTCAAGAAAAGATCATTTATAGTCACTCATGCCTAGAAAAGCCTTATTACTCGGTTTAAATGCCCTTATAATCCCATTATTGAATTTATTTTGAATTGTTTTTACATTTTTTGATTAAAACATATTGTAATTGATTGTTTGCCTCGGGAAACATGGAGCGAAAGCCATCCATTGTCAAGAAAAGATCATTTACAGTCACTCATTCCTAGAAAAGCCTTATTACTCGGTTTAAATGCCTTTATAATCCCATTATTGATTTTATTTTGAATTTTTTTTACATTTTTTGATTAAAACATATTGTAATTGATTGTTTGCCTCGGGAAATATTGAGCGAAAGCCATCCATTGTCAAGAAAAGATCATTTATACCCACTCATGCCTAGAAAAGCCTTATTACTCGGTTTAAATGCCTTTATAATCCCATTATTGAATGTATTTTGAATTGTTTTTACATTTTTTGACTAAAACAGATTGTAATTGATTGTTTGCCTCGGGAAACATGGAGCGAAAACCATCCATTTTCAAGAAAAGATCATTTATAGTCACTCATGCCTAGAAAAGCCTTATTACTCGGTTTAAATGGCTTTATAATCCCATTATTGAATTTATTTTGAATTTTTTTTACATTTTTTGATTAAAACATATTGTAATTGATTGTTTGCCTCGGGAAATATGGAGCGAAAGCCATCCATTGTCAAGAAAAGATAATTTATAGCCACTCATGCCTAGAAAAGCCTTATTACTCGGTTTAAATGCCTTTATAATCCCATTATTGAATGTATTTTGAATTGTTTTTACATTTTTTGATTAAAACAGATTGTAATTGATTGTTTGCCTCGAGAAACATGGAGCGAAAACCATCCATTGTCAAGAAAAGATCATTTATAGTCACTCTTGCCTAGAAAAGCCTTATTACTCGGTTTAAATGCCCTTATAATCCCATTATTGAATTTATTTTGAATTGTTTTTACATTTTTTGATTAAAACATATTGTAATCGATTGTTTGCCTCGGGAAACATGAAGCGAAAGCCATCCATTGTCAAGAAAAGATCATTTATAGTCACTCATTCCTAGAAAAGCCTTATTACTCGGTTTAAATGCCTTTATAATCCCATTATTGATTTTATTTTGAATTTTTTTTACATTTTTTGATTAAAACATATTGTAATTGATTGTTTGCCTCGGGAAATATTGAGCGAAAGCCATCCATTGTCAAGAAAAGATCATTTATAGCCACTCATGCCTAGAAAAGCCTTATTACTCGGTTTAAATGCCTTTATAATCCCATTATTGAATGTATTTTGAATTGTTTTTACATTTTTTGATTACAACAGATCGTAATTGATTGTTTGCCTCGGGAAACATGGAGCGAAAACCTTCCATTGTCAAGAAAAGATCATTTATAGTCACTAATGCCTAGAAAAGCCTTATTACTCGGTTTCAATGCCTTTATAATCCCATTATTGAATTTATTTTGAATTGTTTTTACATTTTTTGATTAAAACATATTGTAATTGATTGTTTGCCTCGGGAAACATGGAGCGAAAGCCATCCATTGTCAAGGAAAGATCATTTATAGTCACTCATTCCTAGAAAAGCCTTATTACTCGGTTTAAATGCCTTTATAATCCCATTATTGAATTTATTTTGAATTTTTTTTACATTTTTTGATTAAAACAGATTGTAATTGATTGTTTACCTCGGGAAACATGGAGCGAAAGCCATCCATAGTCAAGAAAAGTTCATTTATAGTCACTTATGCCTAGCAAAGCCTTATTACTCAGTTTAAATGCCTTTTTAATCCCATTATTGAATTTATTTTGAATTTTTTTTACATTTTTTGATTAAAACATATTGTAATTGATTGTTTGCCTCGGGAAACTTGGAGCGAAAGCCACCCATTGTCAAGAAAAGTTCATTTATAGTCACTTATGCCTAGCAAAGCCTTATTACTCGGTTTAAATGCCTTTATAATTCCATTATTGAATTTATTTTGAATTCTTTTTACATTTTTTCATTAAAACAGATTCTAATTGATTGTTTGCCTCGGGAAACTTGGAGCGAAAGCCCTCCATTGTCAAGAAAAGATCATTTATAGTCACTCATGCTGAGAAAAGCCTTATTACTCGGTTTAAATGCTTTTATAATCCCATTATTGAATTTATTTTGAATTGTTTTTACATTTTTTGATTAAAACAGATTGTAATTGATTGTTTGCCTCGGGAAACATGGAGCGAAAGCCATCCTTTGTCAAGAAAAGATCATTTATAGTCACTCATTCCTAGAAAAGCCTTATTACTCGGTTTAAATGCCTTTATAATCCCATTATTGATTTTATTTTGAATTTTTTTTACATTTTTTGATTAAAACATATTGTAATTGATTGTTTGCCTCGGGAAATATTGAGCGAAAGCCATCCATTGTCAAGAAAAGATCATTTATAGCCACTCATGCCTAGAAAAGCCTTATTACTCGGTTTAAATGCCTTTATAATCCCATTATTGAATGTATTTTGAATTGTTTTTACATTTTTTGATTAAAACAGATTGTAATTGATTGTTTGCCTCGGGAAACATGGAGCGAAAACCATCCATTGTCAAGAAAAGATCATTTATAGTCACTAATGCCTAGAAAAGCCTTATTACTCGGTTTAAATGCCTTTATAATCCCATTATTGAATTTATTTTGAATTGTTTTTACATTTTTTGATTAAAACAGATTGTAATTGATTGTTTGCCTCGGGAAACATGGAGCGAAAGCCATCCATTGTCAAGAAAAGATCGTTTATAGTCACTCTTGCCTAGAAAAGCCTTATTACTCGGTTTAAATGCCTTTATAATCCCATTATTGAATTTATTTTGAATTGTTTTTACATTTTTTGACTAAAACATATTGCAATTGATTGTTTGCCTCGGGAAACATGGAGCGAAAGCCATCCATTGTCAAGAAAAGATCATTTATAGTCACTCATTCCTAGAAAAGCCTTATTACTCGGTTTAAATGCCTTTATAATCCCATTATTGAATTTGTTTTGAATTTTTTTTACATTTTTTGATTAAAACATATTGTAATTGATTGTTTACCTCGGGAAACATGGAGCGAAAGCCATCCATAGTCAAGAAAAGTTCATTTATAGTCACTTATGCCTAGCAAAGCCTTATTACTCGGTTTAAATGCCTTTATAATCCCATTATTGAATTTATTTTGAATTCTTTTTACATTTTTTCATTAAAACATATTGTAATTGATTGTTTGCCTCGGGAAACTTGGAGCGAAAGCCACCCATTGTCAAGAAAAGTTCATTTATAGTCACTTATGCCTAGCAAAGCCTTATTACTCGGTTTAAATGCCTTTATAATCCCATTATTGAATTTATTTTGAATTCTTTTTACATTCTTTCATTAAAACAGATTCTAATTGATTGTTTGCCTCGGGAAACTTGGAGCGAAAGCCCTCCATTGTCAAGAAAAGATCATTTATAGTCACTCATGCTGAGAAAAGCCTTATTACTCGGTTTAAATGCTTTTATAATCCCATTATTGAATTTATTTTGAATTGTTTTTACATTTTTTGATTAAAACAGATTGTAATTGATTGTTTGCCTCGGGAAACATGGAGCGAAAGCCATCCATTGTCAAGAAAAGATCATTTATAGTCACTCATGCCTAGAAAAGCCTTATTACTCGGTTTAAATGCCCTTATAATCCCATTATTGAATTTATTTTGAATTGTTTTTACATTTTTTGATTAAAACATATTGTAATTGATTGTTTGCCTCGGGAAACATGGAGCGAAAGCCATCCATTGTCAAGAAACGATCATTTACAGTCACTCATTCCTAGAAAAGCCTTATTACTCGGTTTAAATGCCTTTATAATCCCATTATTGATTTTATTTTGAATTTTTTTTACATTTTTTGATTAAAACATATTGTAATTGATTGTTTGCCTCGGGAAATATTGAGCGAAAGCCATCCATTGTCAAGAAAAGATCATTTATACCCACTCATGCCTAGAAAAGCCTTATTACTCGGTTTAAATGCCTTTATAATCCCATTATTGAATGTATTTTGAATTGTTTTTACATTTTTTGACTAAAACAGATTGTAATTGATTGTTTGCCTCGGGAAACATGGAGCGAAAACCATCAATTTTCAAGAAAAGATCATTTATAGTCACTCATGCCTAGAAAAGCCTTATTACTCGGTTTAAATGGCTTTATAATCCCATTATTGAATTTATTTTGAATTTTTTTTACATTTTTTGATTAAAACATATTGTAATTGATTGTTTGCCTCGGGAAATATGGAGCGAAAGCCATCCATTGTCAAGAAAAGATCATTTATAGCCACTCATGCCTAGAAAAGCCTTATTACTCGGTTTAAATGCCTTTATAATCCCATTATTGAATGTATTTTGAATTGTTTTTACATTTTTTGATTAAAACAGATTGTAATTGATTGTTTGCCTCGAGAAACATGGAGCGAAAACCATCCATTGTCAAGAAAAGATCATTTATAGTCACTCTTGCCTAGAAAAGCCTTATTACTCGGTTTAAATGCCCTTATAATCCCATTATTGAATTTATTTTGAATTGTTTTTACATTTTTTGATTAAAACATATTGTAATCGATTGTTTGCCTCGGGAAACATGAAGCGAAAGCCATCCATTGTCAAGAAAAGATCATTTATAGTCACTCATTCCTAGAAAAGCCTTATTACTCGGTTTAAATGCCTTTATAATCCCATTATTGATTTTATTTTGAATTTTTTTTACATTTTTTGATTAAAACATATTGTAATTGATTGTTTGCCTCGGGAAATATTGAGCGAAAGCCATCCATTGTCAAGAAAAGATCATTTATAGCCACTCATGCCTAGAAAAGCCTTATTACTCGGTTTAAATGCCTTTATAATCCCATTATTGAATGTATTTTGAATTGTTTTTACATTTTTTGATTACAACAGATCGTAATTGATTGTTTGCCTCGGGAAACATGGAGCGAAAACCTTCCATTGTCAAGAAAAGATCATTTATAGTCACTAATGCCTAGAAAAGCCTTATTACTCGGTTTCAATGCCTTTATAATCCCATTATTGAATTTATTTTGAATTGTTTTTACATTTTTTGATTAAAACATATTGTAATTGATTGTTTGCCTCGGGAAACATGGAGCGAAAGCCATCCATTGTCAAGGAAAGATCATTTATAGTCACTCATTCCTAGAAAAGCCTTATTACTCGGTTTAAATGCCTTTATAATCCCATTATTGAATTTATTTTGAATTTTTTTTACATTTTTTGATTAAAACAGATTGTAATTGATTGTTTACCTCGGGAAACATGGAGCGAAAGCCATCCATAGTCAAGAAAAGTTCATTTATAGTCACTTATGCCTAGCAAAGCCTTATTACTCAGTTTAAATGCCTTTTTAATCCCATTATTGAATTTATTTTGAATTTTTTTTACATTTTTTGATTAAAACATATTGTAATTGATTGTTTGCCTCGGGAAACTTGGAGCGAAAGCCACCCATTGTCAAGAAAAGTTCATTTATAGTCACTTATGCCTAGCAAAGCCTTATTACTCGGTTTAAAAGCCTTTATAATCCCATTATTGAATGTATTTTGAATTGTTTTTACATTTTTTGATTACAACAGATCGTAATTGATTGTTTGCCTCGGGAAACATGGAGCGAAAACCTTCCATTGTCAAGAAAAGTTCATTTATAGTCACTTATGCCTAGCAAAGCCTTATTACTCGGTTTAAATGCCTTTATAATCCCATTATTGAATTTATTTTGAATTCTTTTTACATTTTTTCATTAAAACATATTGTAATTGATTGTTTGCCTCGGGAAACTTGGAGCGAAAGCCACCCATTGTCAAGAAAAGTTCATTTATAGTCACTTATGCCTAGCAAAGCCTTATTACTCGGTTTAAATGCCTTTATAATCCCATTATTGAATTTATTTTGAATTCTTTTTACATTTTTTCATTAAAACAGATTCTAATTGATTGTTTGCCTCGGGAAACTTGGAGCGAAAGCCCTCCATTGTCAAGAAAAGATCATTTATAGTCACTCATTCCTAGAAAAGCCTTATTACTCGGTTTAACTGCCTTTATAATCCCATTATTGATTTTATTTTGAATTTTTTTTACATTTTTTGATTAAAACATATTGTAATTGATTGTTTGCCTCGGGAAACATGGAGCGAAAGCCATCCATTGTCAAGAGAAGATCATTTATAGCCACTCATTCCTAGAAAAGCCTTATTACTCGGTTTAAATGCCTTTATAATCCCATTATTGATTTTATTTTGAATTTTTTTTACATTTTTTGATTAAAACAGATTCTAATTGATTGTTTGCCTCGGGAAACTTGGAGCGAAAGCCACCCATTGTCAAGAAAAGTTCATTTATAGTCACTTATGCCTAGCAAAGCCTTATTACTCGGTTTAAATGCCTTTATAATCCCATTATTGAATTTATTTTGAATTCTTTTTACATTTTTTCATTAAAACAGATTCTAATTGATTGTTTGCCTCGGGAAATATGGAGCGAAAGCCATCCATTGTCAAGAAAAGATCATTTATAGCCACTCATGCCTAGAAAAGCCTTATTACTCGGTTTAAATGCCTTTATAATCCCATTGTTGAATGTATTTTGAATTGTTTTTACATTTTTTGATTAAAACAGATTGTAATTGATTGTTTGCCTCGAGAAAATTGGAGCGAAAACCATCGAATGTCAAGAAAAGATCATTTATAGTCACTCTTGCCTAGAAAAGCCTTATTACTCGGTTTAAATGCCCTTATAATCCCATTATTGAATTTATTTTGAATTGTTTTTACATTTTTTGATTAAAACATATTGTAATTGATTGTTTGCCTCGGGAAACATGAAGCGAAAGCCATCCATTGTCAAGAAAAGATCATTTATAGTCACTCATTCCTAGAAAAGCCTTATTACTCGGTTTAAATGCCTTTATAATCCCATTATTGATTTTATTTTGAATTTTTTTTACATTTTTTGATTAAAACATATTGTAATTGATTGTTTGCCTCGGGAAATATTGAGCGAAAGCCATCCATTGTCAAGAAAAGTTCATTTATAGCCACTCATGCCTAGAAAAGCCTTATTACTCGGTTTAAATGCCTTTATAATCCCATTATTGAATGTATTTTGAATTGTTTTTACATTTTTTGATTAAAACAGATTGTAATTGATTGTTTGCCTCGAGAAACATGGAGCGAAAACCATCCATTGTCAAGAAAAGATCATTTATAGTCACTCATTCCTAGAAAAGCCTTATTACTCGGTTTAACTGCCTTTATAATCCCATTATTGATTTTATTTTGAATTTTTTTTACATTTTTTGATTAAAACATATTGTAATTGATTGTTTGCCTCGGGAAACATGGAGCGAAAGCCATCCATTGTCAAGAGAAGATCATTTATAGCCACTCATTCCTAGAAAAGCCTTATTACTCGGTTTAAATGCCTTTATAATCCCATTATTGATTTTATTTTGAATTTTTTTTACATTTTTTGATTAAAACAGATTGTAATTGATTGTTTACCTCGGGAAACATGGAGCGAAAGCCATCCATAGTCAGGAAAAGTTCATTTATAGTCACTTATGCCTAGCAAAGCCTTATTACTCGGTTTAAATGCCTTTATAATCCCATTATTGAATTTATTTTGAATTTTTTTTACATTTTTTGATTAAAACATATTGTAATTGATTGTTTGCCTCGGGAAACTTGGAGCGAAAGCCACCCATTGTCAAGAAAAGTTCATTTATAGTCACTTATGCCTAGCAAAGCCTTATTACTCGGTTTAAATGCCTTTATAATCCCATTATTGAATTTATTTTGAATTCTTTTTACATTTTTTCATTAAAACAGATTCTAATTGATTGTTTGCCTCGGGAAACTTGGAGCGAAAGCCCTCCATTGTCAAGAAAAGATCATTTATAGTCACTCATGCTGAGAAAAGCCTTATTACTCGGTTTAAATGCTTTTATAATCCCATTATTGAATTTATTTTGAATTGTTTTTACATTTTTTGATTAAAACAGATTGTAATTGATTGTTTGCCTCGGGAAATATGGAGCGAAAGCCATCCATTGTCAAGAAAAGATCATTTATAGCCACTCATGCATAGAAAAGCCTTATTACTCGGTTTAAATGCCTTTATAATCCCATTGTTGAATGTATTTTGAATTGTTTTTACATTTTTTGATTAAAACAGATTGTAATTGATTGTTTGCCTCGAGAAAATTGGAGCGAAAACCATCCAATGTCAAGAAAAGATCATTTATAGTCACTCTTGCCTAGAAAAGCCTTATTACTCGGTTTAAATGCCCTTATAATCCCATTATTGAATTTATTTTGAATTGTTTTTACATTTTTTGATTAAAACATATTGTAATTGATTGTTTGCCTCGGGAAACATGAAGCGAAAGCCATCCATTGTCAAGAAAAGATCATTTATAGTCACTCATTCCTAGAAAAGCCTTATTACTCGGTTTAAATGCCTTTATAATCCCATTATTGATTTTATTTTGAATTTTTTTTACATTTTTTGATTAAAACATATTGTAATTGATTGTTTGCCTCGGGAAATATTGAGCGAAAGCCATCCATTGTCAAGAAAAGATCATTTATAGCCACTCATGCCTAGAAAAGGCTTATTACTCGGTTTAAATGCCTTTATAATCCCATTATTGAATTTATTTTGAATTGTTTTTACAGTTTTTGATTAAAACAGATTGTAATTGATTGTT
Source organism: Theobroma cacao (assembly GCF_053813885.1). NCBI lineage: Eukaryota > Viridiplantae > Streptophyta > Magnoliopsida > Malvales > Malvaceae > Theobroma > Theobroma cacao. Next base: position 23,776,247 of record NC_142645.1, on the reverse strand, counting down.
TGCCTCGGGAAACATGGAGCGAAAGCCATCCATTGTCAAGAAAATATCATTTATAGTCACTCTTGCCTAGAAAAGCCTTATTACTCGGTTTAAATGCCTTTATAATCCCATTATTGAATTTATTTTGAATTGTTTTTACATTTTTTGATTAAAACATATTGTAATTGATTGTTTGCCTCGGGAAACATGGAGCGAAAGCCATCCATTGTCAAGAAAAGATCATTTATAGTCACTCATTCCTAGAAAAGCCTTATTACTCGGTTTAAATGCCTTTATAATCCCATTATTGATTTTATTTTGAATTGTTTTTACATTTTTTGATTAAAACAGATTGTAATTGATTGTTTGCCTCGAGAAACATGGAGCGAAAACCATCCATTGTCAAGAAAAGATCATTTATAGTCACTCATTCCTAGAAAAGCCTTATTACTCGGTTTAACTGCCTTTATAATCCCATTATTGAATGTATTTTGAATTGTTTTTACATTTTTTGATTACAACAGATTGTAATTGATTGTTTGCCTCGGGAAACATGGAGCGAAAACCATCCATTGTCAAGAAAAGATCATTTATAGTCACTAATGCCTAGAAAAGCCTTATTACTCGGTTTAAATGCCTTTATAATCCCATTATTGAATTTATTTTGAATTGTTTTTACAGTTTTTGATTAAAACAGATTGTAATTGATTGTTTGCCTCGGGAAACATGGAGCGAAAGCCATCCATTGTCAAGAAAATATCATTTATAGTCACTCTTGCCTAGAAAAGCCTTATTACTCGGTTTAAATGCCTTTATAATCCCATTATTGAATTTATTTTGAATTGTTTTTACATTTTTTGATTAAAACATATTGTAATTGATTGTTTGCCTCGGGAAACATGGAGCGAAAGCCATCCATTGTCAAGAAAAGATCATTTATAGTCACTCATTCCTAGAAAAGCCTTATTACTCGGTTTAAATGCCTTTATAATCCCATTATTGAATTTATTTTGAATTTTTTTTACATTTTTTGATTAAAACAGATTGTAATTGATTGTTTACCTCGGGAAACATGGAGCGAAAGCCATCCATAGTCAAGAAAAGTTCATTTATAGTCACTTATGCCTAGCAAAGCCTTATTACTCAGTTTAAATGCCTTTATAATCCCATTATTGAATTTATTTTGAATTCTTTTTACATTTTTTCATTAAAACATATTGTAATTGATTGTTTGCCTCGGGAAACTTGGAGCGAAAGCCACCCATTGTCAAGAAAAGTTCATTTATAGTCACTTATGCCTAGCAAAGCCTTATTACTCGGTTTAAATGCCTTTATAATCCCATTATTGAATTTATTTTGAATTCTTTTTACATTTTTTCATTAAAACAGATTCTAATTGATTGTTTGCCTCGGGAAACTTGGAGCGAAAGCCCTCCATTGTCAAGAAAAGATCATTTATAGTCACTCATGCTGAGAAAAGCCTTATTACTCGGTTTAAATGCTTTTATAATCCCATTATTGAATTTATTTTGAATTGTTTTTACATTTTTTGATTAAAACAGATTGTAATTGATTGTTTGCCTCGGGAAACATGGAGCGAAAGCCATCCATTGTCAAGAAAAGATCATTTATAGTCACTCATTCCTAGAAAAGCCTTATTACTCGGTTTAAATGCCTTTATAATCCCATTATTGATTTTATTTTGAATTTTTTTTACATTTTTTGATTAAAACATATTGTAATTGATTGTTTGCCTCGGGAAACATGGAGCGAAAGCCATCCATTATCAAGAAAAGATCATTTATAGTCACTCATTCCTAGAAAAGCCTTATTACTCGGTTTAACTGCCTTTATAATCCCATTATTGATTTTATTTTGAATTTTTTTTACATTTTTTGATTAAAACACATTGTAATTGATTGTTTGCCTCGGGAAACATGGAGCGAAAGCCATCCATTCTCAAGAAAAGATCATTTATAGTCACTCATTCCTAGAAAAGCCTTATTACTCGGTTTAAATGCCTTTATAATCCCATTATTGATTTTATTTTGAATTTTTTTTACATTTTTTGATTAAAACATATTGTAATTGATTGTTTGCCTCGGGAAATATTGAGCGAAAGCCATCCATTGTCAAGAAAAGATCATTTATAGCCACTCATGCCTAGAAAAGCCTTATTACTCGGTTTAAATGCCTTTATAATCCCATTATTGAATGTATTTTGAATTGTTTTTACATTTTTTGATTAAAACAGATTGTAATTGATTGTTTGCCTCGGGAAACATGGAGCGAAAACCATCCATTGTCAAGAAAAGATCATTTATAGTCACTAATGCCTAGAAAAGCCTTATTACTCGGTTTAAATGCCTTTATAATCCCATTATTGAATTTATTTTGAATTGTTTTTACAGTTTTTGATTAAAACAGATTGTAATTGATTGTTTGCCTCGGGAAACATGGAGCGAAAGCCATCCATAGTCAAGAAAAGTTCATTTATAGTCACTTATGCCTAGCAAAGCCTTATTACTCGGTTTAAATGCCTTTATAATCCCATTATTGAATTTATTTTGAATTCTTTTTACATTTTTTCATTAAAACATATTGTAATTGATTGTTTGCCTCGGGAAACTTGGAGCGAAAGCCACCCATTGTCAAGAAAAGTTCATTTATAGTCACTTATGCCTAGCAAAGCCTTATTACTCGGTTTAAATGCCTTTATAATCCCATTATTGAATTTATTTTGAATTCTTTTTACATTTTTTCATTAAAACAGATTCTAATTGATTGTTTGCCTCGGGAAACTTGGAGCGAAAGCCCTCCATTGTCAAGAAAAGATCATTTATAGTCACTCATGCTGAGAAAAGCCTTATTACTCGGTTTAAATGCTTTTATAATCCCATTATTGAATTTATTTTGAATTGTTTTTACATTTTTTGATTAAAACAGATTGTAATTGATTGTTTGCCTCGGGAAACATGGAGCGAAAGCCATCCATTGTCAAGAAAAGATCATTTATAGTCACTCATTCCTAGAAAAGCCTTATTACTCGGTTTAAATGCCTTTATAATCCCATTATTGATTTTATTTTGAATTTTTTTTAAATTTTTTGATTAAAACATATTGTAATTGATTGTTTGCCTCGGGAAATATTGAGCGAAAGCCATCCATTGTCAAGAAAAGATCATTTATAGCCACTCATGCCTAGAAAAGCCTTATTACTCGGTTTAAATGCCTTTATAATCCCATTATTGAATGTATTTTGAATTGTTTTTACATTTTTTGATTAAAACAGATTGTAATTGATTGTTTGCCTCGGGAAACATGGAGCGAAAACCATCCATTGTCAAGAAAAGATCATTTATAGTCACTAATGCCTAGAAAAGCCTTATTACTCGGTTTAAATGCCTTTATAATCCCATTATTGAATTTATTTTGAATTGTTTTTACAGTTTTTGATTAAAACAGATTGTAATTGATTGTTTGCCTCGGGAAACATGGAGCGAAAGCCATCCATAGTCAAGAAAAGTTCATTTATAGTCACTTATGCCTAGCAAAGCCTTATTACTCGGTTTAAATGCCTTTATAATCCCATTATTGAATTTATTTTGAATTCTTTTTACATTTTTTCATTAAAACATATTGTAATTGATTGTTTGCCTCGGGAAACTTGGAGCGAAAGCCACCCATTGTCAAGAAAAGTTCATTTATAGTCACTTATGCCTAGCAAAGCCTTATTACTCGGTTTAAATGCCTTTATAATCCCATTATTGAATTTATTTTGAATTCTTTTTACATTTTTTCATTAAAACAGATTCTAATTGATTGTTTGCCTCGGGAAACTTGGAGCGAAAGCCCTCCATTGTCAAGAAAAGATCATTTATAGTCACTCATGCTGAGAAAAGCCTTATTACTCGGTTTAAATGCTTTTATAATCCCATTATTGAATTTATTTTGAATTGTTTTTACATTTTTTGATTAAAACAGATTGTAATTGATTGTTTGCCTCGGGAAACATGGAGCGAAAGCCATCCATTGTCAAGAAAAGATCATTTATAGTCACTCATTCCTAGAAAAGCCTTATTACTCGGTTTAAATGCCTTTATAATCCCATTATTGATTTTATTTTGAATTTTTTTTAAATTTTTTGATTAAAACATATTGTAATTGATTGTTTGCCTCGGGAAATATTGAGCGAAAGCCATCCATTGTCAAGAAAAGATCATTTATAGCCACTCATGCCTAGAAAAGCCTTATTACTCGGTTTAAATGCCTTTATAATCCCATTATTGAATGTATTTTGAATTGTTTTTACATTTTTTGATTAAAACAGATTGTAATTGATTGTTTGCCTCGGGAAACATGGAGCGAAAACCATCCATTGTCAAGAAAAGATCATTTATAGTCACTAATGCCTAGAAAAGCCTTATTACTCGGTTTAAATGCCTTTATAATCTCATTATTGAATTTATTTTGAATTGTTTTTACATTTTTTGATTAAAACAGATTGTAATTGATTGTTTGCCTCGGGAAACATGGAGCGAAAGCCATCCATTGTCAAGAAAAGATCGTTTATAGTCACTCTTGCCTAGAAAAGCCTTATTACTCGGTTTAAATGCCTTTATAATCCCATTATTGAATTTATTTTGAATTGTTTTTACATTTTTTGACTAAAACATATTGCAATTGATTGTTTGCCTCGGGAAACATGGAGCGAAAGCCATCCATTGTCAAGAAAAGATCATTTATAGTCACTCATTCCTAGAAAAGCCTTATTACTCGGTTTAAATGCCTTTATAATCCCATTATTGAATTTGTTTTGAATTTTTTTTACATTTTTTGATTAAAACATATTGTAATTGATTGTTTACCTCGGGAAACATGGAGCGAAAGCCATCCATAGTCAAGAAAAGTTCATTTATAGTCACTTATGCCTAGCAAAGCCTTATTACTCGGTTTAAATGCCTTTATAATCCCATTATTGAATTTATTTTGAATTCTTTTTACATTTTTTCATTAAAACATATTGTAATTGATTGTTTGCCTCGGGAAACTTGGAGCGAAAGCCACCCATTGTCAAGAAAAGTTCATTTATAGTCACTTATGCCTAGCAAAGCCTTATTACTCGGTTTAAATGCCTTTATAATCCCATTATTGAATTTATTTTGAATTCTTTTTACATTTTTTCATTAAAACAGATTCTAATTGGTTGTTTGCCTCGGGAAACTTGGAGCGAAAGCCCTCCATTGTCAAGAAAAGATCATTTATAGTCACTCATGCTGAGAAAAGCCTTATTACTCGGTTTAAATGCTTTTATAATCCCATTATTGAATTTATTTTGAATTGTTTTTACATTTTTTGATTAAAACAGATTGTAATTGATTGTTTGCCTCGGGAAACATGGAGCGAAAGCCATCCATTGTCAAGAAAAGATCATTTATAGTCACTCATTCCTAGAAAAGCCTTATTACTCGGTTTAAATGCCTTTATAATCCCGTTATTGATTTTATTTTGAATTTTTTTTACATTTTTTGATTAAAACATATTGTAATTGATTGTTTGCCTCGGGAAATATTGAGCGAAAGCCATCCATTGTCAAGAAAAGATCATTTATAGCCACTCATGCCTAGAAAAGCCTTATTACTCGGTTTAAATGCCTTTATAATCCCATTATTGAATGTATTTTGAATTGTTTTTACATTTTTTGATTAAAACAGATTGTAATTGATTGTTTGCCTCGGGAAACATGGAGCGAAAACCATCCATTGTCAAGAAAAGATCATTTATAGTCACTCATGCCTAGAAAAGCCTTATTACTCGGTTTAAATGCCTTTATAATCCCATTATTGAATTTATTTTGAATTGTTTTTACACTTTTTGATTAAAACAGATTGTAATTGATTGTTTGCCTCGGGAAATATGGAGCGAAAGCCATCCATTGTCAGGAAAAGATCATTTATAGCCACTCATGCCTGGAAAAGCCTTATTACTCGGTTTAAATGCCTTTATAATCCCATTATTGAATTTATTTTGAATTTTTTTTACATTTTTTGATTAAAACAGATTGTAATTGATTGTTTACCTCAGGAAACATGGAGCGAAAGCCATCCATAGTCAAGAAAAGTTCATTTATAGTCACTTATGCCTAGCAAAGCCTTATTACTCGGTTTAAATGCCTTTATAATCCCATTATTGAATTTATTTTGAATTTTTTTTACATTTTTTGATTAAAACATATTGTAATTGATTGTTTGCCTCGGGAAACTTGGAGCGAAAGCCACCCATTGTCAAGAAAAGTTCATTTATAGTCACTGATGCCTAGCAAAGCCTTATTACTCCGTTTAAATGCCTTTATAATCCCATTATTGAATTTATTTTGAATTCTTTTTACATTTTTTCATTAAAACAGATTCTAATTGATTGTTTGCCTCGGGAAACTTGGAGCGAAAGCCCTCCATTGTCAAGAAAAGATCATTTATAGTCACTCATGCTGAGAAAAGCCTTATTACTCGGTTTAAATGCTTTTATAATCCCATTATTGAATTTATTTTGAATTGTTTTTACATTTTTTGATTAAAACAGATTGTAATTGATTGTTTGCCTCGGGAAATACGGAGCGAAAGCCATCCATTGTCAAGAAAAGATCATTTATAGCCACTCATGCCTAGAAAAGCCTTATTACTCGGTTTAAATGCCTTTATAATCCCATTGTTGAATGTATTTTGAATTGATTTTACATTTTTTGATTAAAACAGATTGTAATTGATTGTTTGCCTCGAGAAAATTGGAGCGAAAACCATCCAATGTCAAGAAAAGATCATTTATAGTCACTCTTGCCTAGAAAAGCCTTATTACTCGGTTTAAATGCCCTTATAATCCCATTATTGAATTTATTTTGAATTGTTTTTACATTTTTTGATTAAAACATATTGTAATTGATTGTTTGCCTCGGGAAACATGAAGCGAAAGCCATCCATTGTCAAGAAAAGATCATTTATAGTCACTCATTCCTAGAAAAGCCTTATTACTCGGTTTAAATGCCTTTATAATCTCATTATTGATTTTATTTTGAATTTTTTTTACATTTTTTGATTAAAACATATTGTAATTGATTGTTTGCCTCGGGAAATATTGAGCGAAAGCCATCCATTGTCAAGAAAAGATCATTTATAGCCACTCATGCCTAGAAAAGCCTTATTACTCGGTTTAAATGCCTTTATAATCCCATTATTGAATGTATTTTGAATTGTTTTTACATTTTTTGATTAAAACAGATTGTAATTGATTGTTTGCCTCGAGAAACATGGAGCGAAAACCATCCATTGTCAAGAAAAGATCATTTATAGTCACTCATGCCTAGAAAAGCCTTATTACTCGGTTTAAATGCCTTTATAATCCCATTATTGAATTTATTTTGAATTGTTTTTACATTTTTTGATTAAAACAGATTGTAATTGATTGTTTGCCTCGGGAAATATGGAGCGAAAGCCATCCATTGTCAAGAAAAGATCATTTATAGCCACTCATGCCTAGAAAAGCCTTATTACTCGGTTTAAATGCCTTTATAATCCCATTATTGAATTTATTTTGAATTTTTTTTACATTTTTTGATTAAAAGAGATTGTAATTGATTGTTTACCTCGGGAAACATGGAGCGAAAGCCATCCATAGTCAAGAAAAGTTCATTTATAGTCACTTATGCCTAGCGAAGCCTTATTACTCGGTTTAAATGCCTTTATAATCCCATTATTGAATTTATTTTGAATTTTTTTTACATTTTTTGATTAAAACATATTGTAATTGATTGTTTGCCTCGGGAAACTTGGAGCGAAAGCCACCCATTGTCAAGAAAAGTTCATTTATAGTCACTTATGCCTAGCAAAGCCTTATTACTCGGTTTAAATGCCTTTATAATCCCATTATTGAATTTATTTTGAATTCTTTTTACATTTTTTCATTAAAACAGATTCTAATTGATTGTTTGCCTCGGAAAACTTGGAGCGAAAGCCCTCCATTGTCAAGAAAAGATCATTTATAGTCACTCATGCTGAGAAAAGCCTTATTACTCGGTTTAAATGCTTTTATAATCCCATTATTGAATTTATTTTGAATTCTTTTTACATTTTTTGATTAAAACAGATTGTAATTGATTGTTTGCCTCGGGAAACATGGAGCGAAAGCCATCCATTGTCAAGAAAAGATCATTTATAGTCACTCATGCCTAGAAAAGCCTTATTACTCGGTTTAAATGCCCTTATAATCCCATTATTGAATTTATTTTGAATTGTTTTTACATTTTTTGATTAAAACATATTGTAATTGATTGTTTGCCTCGGGAAACATGGAGCGAAAGCCATCCATTGTCAAGAAAAGATCATTTACAGTCACTCATTCCTAGAAAAGCCTTATTACTCGGTTTAAATGCCTTTATAATCCCATTATTGATTTTATTTTGAATTTTTTTTACATTTTTTGATTAAAACATATTGTAATTGATTGTTTGCCTCGGGAAATATTGAGCGAAAGCCATCCATTGTCAAGAAAAGATCATTTATACCCACTCATGCCTAGAAAAGCCTTATTACTCGGTTTAAATGCCTTTATAATCCCATTATTGAATGTATTTTGAATTGTTTTTACATTTTTTGACTAAAACAGATTGTAATTGATTGTTTGCCTCGGGAAACATGGAGCGAAAACCATCCATTTTCAAGAAAAGATCATTTATAGTCACTCATGCCTAGAAAAGCCTTATTACTCGGTTTAAATGGCTTTATAATCCCATTATTGAATTTATTTTGAATTTTTTTTACATTTTTTGATTAAAACAGATTGTAATTGATTGTTTGCCTCGAGAAATATGGAGCGAAAGCCATCCATTGTCAAGAAAAGATCATTTATAGCCACTCATGCCTAGAAAAGCCTTATTACTCGGTTTAAATGCCTTTACAATCCCATTATTGAATGTATTTTGAATTGTTTTTACATTTTTTGATTAAAACAGATTGTAATTGATTGTTTGCCTCGAGAAACATGGAGCGAAAACCATCCATTGTCAAGAAAAGATCATTTATAGTCACTCTTGCCTAGAAAAGCCTTATTACTCGGTTTAAATGCCCTTATAATCCCATTATTGAATTTATTTTGAATTGTTTTTACATTTTTTGATTAAAACATATTGTAATCGATTGTTTGCCTCGGGAAACATGAAGCGAAAGCCATCCATTGTCAAGAAAAGATCATTTATAGTCACTCATTCCTAGAAAAGCCTTATTACTCGGTTTAAATGCCTTTATAATCCCATTATTGATTTTATTTTGAATTTTTTTTACATTTTTTGATTAAAACATATTGTAATTGATTGTTTGCCTCGGGAAATATTGAGCGAAAGCCATCCATTGTCAAGAAAAGATCATTTATAGCCACTCATGCCTAGAAAAGCCTTATTACTCGGTTTAAATGCCTTTATAATCCCATTATTGAATGTATTTTGAATTGTTTTTACATTTTTTGATTAAAACAGATTGTAATTGATTGTTTGCCTCGGGAAACATGGAGCGAAAACCATCCATTGTCAAGAAAAGATCATTTATAGTCACTCATGCCTAGAAAAGCCTTATTACTCGGTTTAAATGCCTTTATAATCCCATTATTGAATTTATTTTGAATTGTTTTTACACTTTTTGATTAAAACAGATTGTAATTGATTGTTTGCCTCGGGAAATATGGAGCGAAAGCCATCCATTGTCAGGAAAAGATCATTTATAGCCACTCATGCCTGGAAAAGCCTTATTACTCGGTTTAAATGCCTTTATAATCCCATTATTGAATTTATTTTGAATTTTTTTTACATTTTTTGATTAAAACAGATTGTAATTGATTGTTTACCTCGGGAAACATGGAGCGAAAGCCATCCATAGTCAAGAAAAGTTCATTTATAGTCACTTATGCCTAGCAAAGCCTTATTACTCGGTTTAAATGCCTTTATAATCCCATTATTGAATTTATTTTGAATTTTTTTTACATTTTTTGATTAAAACATATTGTAATTGATTGTTTGCCTCGGGAAACTTGGAGCGAAAGCCACCCATTGTCAAGAAAAGTTCATTTATAGTCACTTATGCCTAGCAAAGCCTTATTATTCCGTTTAAATGCCTTTATAATCCCATTATTGAATTTATTTTGAATTCTTTTTACATTTTTTCATTAAAACAGATTCTAATTGATTGTTTGCCTCGGGAAACTTGGAGCGAAAGCCCTCCATTGTCAAGAAAAGATCATTTATAGTCACTCATGCTGAGAAAAGCCTTATTACTCGGTTTAAATGCTTTTATAATCCCATTATTGAATTTATTTTGAATTGTTTTTACATTTTTTGATTAAAACAGATTGTAATTGATTGTTTGCCTCGGGAAATACGGAGCGAAAGCCATCCATTGTCAAGAAAAGATCATTTATAGCCACTCATGCCTAGAAAAGCCTTATTACTCGGTTTAAATGCCTTTATAATCCCATTGTTGAATGTATTTTGAATTGATTTTACATTTTTTGATTAAAACAGATTGTAATTGATTGTTTGCCTCGAGAAAATTGGAGCGAAAACCATCCAATGTCAAGAAAAGATCATTTATAGTCACTCTTGCCTAGAAAAGCCTTATTACTCGGTTTAAATGCCCTTATAATCCCATTATTGAATTTATTTTGAATTGTTTTTACATTTTTTGATTAAAACATATTGTAATTGATTGTTTGCCTCGGGAAACATGAAGCGAAAGCCATCCATTGTCAAGAAAAGATCATTTATAGTCACTCATTCCTAGAAAAGCCTTATTACTCGGTTTAAATGCCTTTATAATCTCATTATTGATTTTATTTTGAATTTTTTTTACATTTTTTGATTAAAACATATTGTAATTGATTGTTTGCCTCGGGAAATATTGAGCGAAAGCCATCCATTGTCAAGAAAAGATCATTTATAGCCACTCATGCCTAGAAAAGCCTTATTACTCGGTTTAAATGCCTTTATAATCCCATTATTGAATGTATTTTGAATTGTTTTTACATTTTTTGATTAAAACAGATTGTAATTGATTGTTTGCCTCGAGAAACATGGAGCGAAAACCATCCATTGTCAAGAAAAGATCATTTATAGTCACTCATGCCTAGAAAAGCCTTATTACTCGGTTTAAATGCCTTTATAATCCCATTATTGAATTTATTTTGAATTGTTTTTACATTTTTTGATTAAAACAGATTGTAATTGATTGTTTGCCTCGGGAAATATGGAGCGAAAGCCATCCATTGTCAAGAAAAGATCATTTATAGCCACTCATGCCTAGAAAAGCCTTATTACTCGGTTTAAATGCCTTTACAATCCCATTATTGAATTTATTTTGAATTTTTTTTACATTTTTTGATTAAAACAGATTGTAATTGATTGTTTACCTCGGGAAACATGGAGCGAAAGCCATCCATAGTCAAGAAAAGTTCATTTATAGTCACTTATGCCTAGCGAAGCCTTATTACTCGGTTTAAATGCCTTTATAATCCCATTATTGAATTTTTTTTGAATTTTTTTTACATTTTTTGATTAAAACATATTGTAATTGATTGTTTGCCTCGGGAAACTTGGAGCGAAAGCCACCCATTGTCAAGAAAAGTTCATTTATAGTCACTTATGCCTAGCAAAGCCTTATTACTCGGTTTAAATGCCTTTATAATCCCATTATTGAATTTATTTTGAATTCTTTTTACATTTTTTCATTAAAACAGATTCTAATTGATTGTTTGCCTCGGAAAACTTGAAGCGAAAGCCCTCCATTGTCAAGAAAAGATCATTTATAGTCACTCATGCTGAGAAAAGCCTTATTACTCGGTTTAAATGCTTTTATAATCCCATTATTGAATTTATTTTGAATTGTTTTTACATTTTTTGATTAAAACAGATTGTAATTGATTGTTTGCCTCGGGAAACATGGAGCGAAAGCCATCCATTGTCAAGAAAAGATCATTTATAGTCACTCATGCCTAGAAAAGCCTTATTACTCGGTTTAAATGCCCTTATAATCCCATTATTGAATTTATTTTGAATTGTTTTTACATTTTTTGATTAAAACATATTGTAATCGATTGTTTGCCTCGGGAAACATGAAGCGAAAGCCATCCATTGTCAAGAAAAGATCATTTATAGTCACTCATTCCTAGAAAAGCCTTATTACTCGGTTTAAATGCCTTTATAATCCCATTATTGATTTTATTTTGAATTTTTTTTACATTTTTTGATTAAAACATATTGTAATTGATTGTTTGCCTCGGGAAATATTGAGCGAAAGCCATCCATTGTCAAGAAAAGATCATTTATAGCCACTCATGCCTAGAAAAGCCTTATTACTCGGTTTAAATGCCTTTATAATCCCATTATTGAATGTATTTTGAATTGTTTTTACATTTTTTGATTAAAACAGATAGTAATTGATTGTTTGCCTCGGGAAACATGGAGCGAAAACCATCCATTGTCAAGAAAAGATCATTTATAGTCACTCATGCCTAGAAAAGCCTTATTACTCGGTTTAAATGCCTTTATAATCCCATTATTGAATTTATTTTGAATTGTTTTTACACTTTTTGATTAAAACAGATTGTAATTGATTGTTTGCCTCGGGAAATATGGAGCGAAAGCCATCCATTGTCAGGAAAAGATCATTTATAGCCACTCATGCCTGGAAAAGCCTTATTACTCGGTTTAAATGCCTTTATAATCCCATTATTGAATTTATTTTGAATTTTTTTTACATTTTTTGATTAAAACAGATTGTAATTGATTGTTTACCTCGGGAAACATGGAGCGAAAGCCATCCATAGTCAAGAAAAGTTCATTTATAGTCACTTATGCCTAGCAAAGCCTTATTACTCGGTTTAAATGCCTTTATAATCCCATTATTGAATTTATTTTGAATTTTTTTTACATTTTTTGATTAAAACATATTGTAATTGATTGTTTGCCTCGGGAAACTTGGAGCGAAAGCCACCCATTGTCAAGAAAAGTTCATTTATAGTCACTTATGCCTAGCAAAGCCTTATTACTCCGTTTAAATGCCTTTATAATCCCATTATTGAATTTATTTTGAATTCTTTTTACATTTTTTCATTAAAACAGATTCTAATTGATTGTTTGCCTCGGGAAACTTGGAGCGAAAGCCCTCCATTGTCAAGAAAAGATCATTTATAGTCACTCATGCTGAGAAAAGCCTTATTACTCGGTTTAAATGCTTTTATAATCCCATTATTGAATTTATTTTGAATTGTTTTTACATTTTTTGATTAAAACAGATTGTAATTGATTGTTTGCCTCGGGAAATATGGAGCGAAAGCCATCCATTGTCAAGAAAAGATCATTTATAGCCACTCATGCCTAGAAAAGCCTTATTACTCGGTTTAAATGCCTTTATAATCCCATTGTTGAATGTATTTTGAATTGATTTTACATTTTTTGATTAAAACAGATTGTAATTGATTGTTTGCCTCGAGAAAATTGGAGCGAAAACCATCCAATGTCAAGAAAAGATCATTTATAGTCACTCTTGCCTAGAAAAGCCTTATTACTCGGTTTAAATGCCCTTATAATCCCATTATTGAATTTATTTTGAATTGTTTTTACATTTTTTGATTAAAACATATTGTAATTGATTGTTTGCCTCGGGAAACATGAAGCGAAAGCCATCCATTGTCAAGAAAAGATCATTTATAGTCACTCATTCCTGGAAAAGCCTTATTACTCGGTTTAAATGCCTTTATAATCTCATTATTGATTTTATTTTGAATTTTTTTTACATTTTTTGATTAAAACATATTGTAATTGATTGTTTGCCTCGGGAAATATTGAGCGAAAGCCATCCATTGTCAAGAAAAGATCATTTATAGCCACTCATGCCTAGAAAAGCCATATTACTCGGTTTAAATGCCTTTATAATCCCATTATTGAATGTATTTTGAATTGTTTTTACATTTTTTGATTAAAACAGATTGTAATTGATTGTTTGCCTCGGGAAACATGGAGCGAAAACCATCCATTGTCAAGAAAAGATCATTTATAGTCACTCATGCCTAGAAAAGCCTTATTACTCGGTTTAAATGCCTTTATAATCCCATTATTGAATTTATTTTGAATTGTTTTTACACTTTTTGATTAAAACAGATTGTAATTGATTGTTTGCCTCGGGAAATATGGAGCGAAAGCCATCCATTGTCAGGAAAAGATCATTTATAGCCACTCATGCCTGGAAAAGCCTTATTACTCGGTTTAAATGCCTTTATAATCCCATTATTGAATTTATTTTGAATTTTTTTTACATTTTTTGATTAAAACAGATTGTAATTGATTGTTTACCTCGGGAAACATGGAGCGAAAGCCATCCATAGTCAAGAAAAGTTCATTTATAGTCACTTATGCCTAGCAAAGCCTTATTACTCGGTTTAAATGCCTTTATAATCCCATTATTGAATTTATTTTGAATTTTTTTTACATTTTTTGATTAAAACATATTGTAATTGATTGTTTGCCTCGGGAAACTTGGAGCGAAAGCCACCCATTGTCAAGAAAAGTTCATTTATAGTCACTTATGCCTAGCAAAGCCTTATTACTCGGTTTAAATGCCTTTATAATCCCATTATTGAATTTATTTTGAATTCTTTTTACATTTTTTCATTAAAACAGATTCTAATTGATTGTTTGCCTCGGGAAACTTGGAGCGAAAGCCCTCCATTGTCAAGAAAAGATCATTTATAGTCACTCATGCTGAGAAAAGCCTTATTACTCGGTTTAAATGCTTTTATAATCCCATTATTGAATTTATTTTGAATTGTTTTTACATTTTTTGATTAAAACATATTGTAATTGATTGTTTGCCTCGGGAAATACGGAGCGAAAGCCATCCATTGTCAAGAAAAGATCATTTATAGCCACTCATGCCTAGAAAAGCCTTATTACTCGGTTTAAATGCCTTTATAATCCCATTGTTGAATGTATTTTGAATTGATTTTACATTTTTTGATTAAAACAGATTGTAATTGATTGTTTGCCTCGAGAAAATTGGAGCGAAAACCATCCAATGTCAAGAAAAGATCATTTATAGTCACTCTTGCCTAGAAAAGCCTTATTACTCGGTTTAAATGCCCTTATAATCCCATTATTGAATTTATTTTGAATTGTTTTTACATTTTTTGATTAAAACATATTGTAATTGATTGTTTGCCTCGGGAAACATGAAGCGAAAGCCATCCATTGTCAAGAAAAGATCATTTATAGTCACTCATTCCTAGAAAAGCCTTATTACTCGGTTTAAATGCCTTTATAATCTCATTATTGATTTTATTTTGAATTTTTTTTACATTTTTTGATTAAAACATATTGTAATTGATTGTTTGCCTCGGGAAATATTGAGCGAAAGCCATCCATTGTCAAGAAAAGATCATTTATAGCCACTCATGCCTAGAAAAGCCTTATTACTCGGTTTAAATGCCTTTATAATCCCATTATTGAATGTATTTTGAATTGTTTTTACATTTTTTGATTAAAACAGATTGTAATTGATTGTTTGCCTCGAGAAACATGGAGCGAAAACCATCCATTGTCAAGAAAAGATAATTTATAGTCACTCATGCCTAGAAAAGCCTTATTACTCGGTTTAAATGCCTTTATAATCCCATTATTGAATTTATTTTGAATTGTTTTTACATTTTTTGATTAAAACAGATTGTAATTGATTGTTTGCCTCGGGAAATATGGAGCGAAAGCCATCCATTGTCAAGAAAAGATCATTTATAGCCACTCATGCCTAGAAAAGCCTTATTACTCGGTTTAAATGCCTTTATAATCCCATTATTGAATTTATTTTGAATTTTTTTTACATTTTTTGATTAAAACAGATTGTAATTGATTGTTTACCTCGGGAAACATGGAGCGAAAGCCATCCATAGTCAAGAAAAGTTCATTTATAGTCACTTATGCCTAGCGAAGCCTTATTACTCGGTTTAAATGCCTTTATAATCCCATTATTGAATTTATTTTGAATTTTTTTTACATTTTTTGATTAAAACATATGGTAATTGATTGTTTGCCTCGGGAAACTTGGAGCGAAAGCCACCCATTGTCAAGAAAAGTTCATTTATAGTCACTTATGCCTAGCAAAGCCTTATTACTCGGTTTAAATGCCTTTATAATCCCATTATTGAATTTATTTTGAATTCTTTTTACATTTTTTCATTAAAACAGATTCTAATTGATTGCTTGCCTCGGGAAACTTGGAGCGAAAGCCCTCCATTGTCAAGAAAAGATCATTTATAGTCACTCATGCTGAGAAAAGCCTTATTACTCGGTTTAAATGCTTTTATAATCCCATTATTAAATTTATTTTGAATTGTTTTTACATTTTTTTATTAAAACAGATTGTAATTGATTGTTTGCCTCGGGAAACATGGAGCGAAAGCCATCCATTGTCAAGAAAAGATCATTTCTAGCCACTCATGCCTAGAAAAGCCTTATTACTCGGTTTAAATGCCTTTATAATCCCATTATTGAATGTATTTTGAATTGTTTTTACATTTTTTGATTAAAACATATTGTAATTGATTGTTTGCCTCGGGAAACATGGAGCGAAAGCCATCCATTGTCAAGAAAAGATCATTTATAGTCACTCATTCCTAGAAAAGCCTTATTACTCGGTTTAACTGCCTTTATAATCCCATTATTGATTTTATTTTGAATTTTTTTTACATTTTTTGATTAAAACATATTGTAATTGATTGTTTGCCTCGGGAAAGATGGAGCGAAAGCCATCCATTGTCAAGAAAAGATCATTTATAGTCACTCATTCCTAGAAAAGCCTTATTACTCGGTTTAAATGCCTTTATAATCCCATTATTGAATTTTTTTTGAATTTTTTTTACATTTTTTGATTAAAACATATTGTAATTGATTGTTTGCCTCGGGAAACATGGAGCGAAAGCCATCCATTGTCAAGAAAAGATCATTTATAGTCACTCATTCCTAGAAAAGCCTTATTACTCGGTTTAACTGCCTTTATAATCCCATTATTGATTTTATTTTGAATTTTTTTTTACATTTTTTGATTAAAACACATTGTAATTGATTGTTTGCCTCGGGAAACATGGAGCGAAAGCCATCCATTGTCAAGAAAAGATCATTTATAGTCACTCATTCCTAGAAAAGCCTTATTACTCGGTTTAAATGCCTTTATAATCCCATTATTGATTTTATTTTGAATTTTTTTTACATTTTTTGATTAAAACATATTGTAATTGATTGTTTGCCTCGGGAAATATTGAGCGAAAGCCATCCATTGTCAAGAAAAGATCATTTATAGCCACTCATGCCTAGAAAAGCCTTATTACTCGGTTTAAATGCCTTTATAATCCCATTATTGAATGTATTTTGAATTGTTTTTACATTTTTTGATTAAAACAGATTGTAATTGATTGTTTGCCTCGGGAAACATGGAGCGAAAACCATCCATTGTCAAGAAAAGATCATTTATAGTCACTAATGCCTAGAAAAGCCTTATTACTCGGTTTAAATGCCTTTATAATCCCATTATTGAATTTATTTTGAATTGTTTTTGCATTTTTTGATTAAAACAGATTGTAATTGATTGTTTGCCTCGGGAAACATGGAGCGAAAGCCATCCATTGTCAAGAAAAGATCGTTTATAGTCACTCTTGCCTAGAAAAGCCTTATTACTCGGTTTAAATGCCTTTATAATCCCATTATTGAATTTATTTTGAATTGTTTTTATATTTTTTGATTAAAACATATTGTAATTGATTGTTTGCCTCAGGAAACATGGAGCGAAAGCCATCCATTGTCAAGAAAAGATCATTTATAGTCACTCATTCCTAGAAAAGCCTTATTACTCGGTTTAAATGCCTTTATAATCCCATTATTGAATTTATTTTGAATTTTTTTTACATTTTTTGATTAAAACAGATTGTAATTGATTGTTTACCTCGGGAAACATGGAGCGAAAGCCATCCATAGTCAAGAAAAGTTCATTTATAGTCACTTATGCCTAGCAAAGCCTTATTACTCGGTTTAAATGCCTTTATAATCCCATTATTGAATTTATTTTGAATTTTTTTTACATTTTTTGATCAAAACATATTGTAATTGATTGTTTGCCTCAGGAAACTTGGAGCGAAAGCCACCCATTGTCAAGAAAAGTTCATTTATAGTCACTTATGCCTAGCAAAGCCTTATTACTCGGTTTAAATGCCTTTATAATCCCATTATTGAATTTATTTTGAATTCTTTTTACATTTTTTCATTAAAACAGATTCTAATTGATTGCTTGCCTCGGGAAACTTGGAGCGAAAGCCCTCCATTGTCAAGAAAAGATCATTTATAGTCACTCATGCTGAGAAAAGCCTTATTACTCGGTTTAAATGCTTTTATAATCCCATTATTAAATTTATTTTGAATTGTTTTTACATTTTTTTATTAAAACAGATTGTAATTGATTGTTTGCCTCGGGAAACATGGAGCGAAAGCCATCCATTGTCAAGAAAATATCGTTTATAGTCACTCATTCCTAGAAAAGCCTTATTACTCGGTTTAACTGCCTTTATAATCCCATTATTGATTTTATTTTGAATTTTTTTTACATTTTTTGATTAAAACATATTGTAATTGATTGTTTGCCTCGGGAAACATGGAGCGAAAGCCATCCATTGTCAAGAAAAGATCATTTATAGCCACTCATGCCTAGAAAAGCCTTATTACTCGGTTTAAATGCCTTTATAATCCCCTTATTGAATGTATTTTGAATTGTTTTTACATTTTTTGATTAAAACTGATTGTAATTGATTGTTTACCTCGGGAAACATGGAGCGAAAGCCATCCATTGTCAAGAAAAGATCATTTATAGTCACTCATTCCTAGAAAAGCCTTATTACTCGGTTTAACTGCCTTTATAATCCCATTATTGATTTTATTTTGAATTTTTTTACATTTTTTGATTAAAACATATTGTAATTGATTGTTTGCCTCGGGAAACATGGAGCGAAAGCCATCCATTGTCAAGAAAAGATCATTTATAGTCACTCATTCCTAGAAAAGCCTTATTACTCGGTTTAAATGCCTTTATAATCCCATTATTGATTTTATTTTGATTTTTTTTTACATTTTTTGATTAAAACATATTGTAATTGATTGTTTGCCTCGGGAAACATGGAGCGAAAGCCATCCATTGTCAAGAAAATATCATTTATAGTCAGTCATTCCTAGAAAAGCCTTATTACTCGGTTTAACTGCCTTTATAATCCCATTATTGATTTTATTTTGAATTTTTTTTACATTTTTTGATTAAAACGTATTGTTATTGATTGTTTGCCTCGGGAAACATGGAGCGAAAGCCATCCATTGTCAAGAAAAGATCATTTATAGTCACTCATTCCTAGAAAAGCCTTATTACTCGGTTTAAATGCCTTTATAATCCCATTATTGATTTTATTTTGAATTTTTTTTACATTTTTTGATTAAAACGTATTGTTATTGATTGTTTGCCTCGGGAAACATGGAGCGAAAGCCATCCATTGTCAAGAAAAGATCATTTATAGTCACTCATTCCTAGAAAAGCCTTATTACTCGGTTTAACTGCCTTTATAATCCCATTATTGATTTTATTTTGAATTTTTTTACATTTTTTGATTAAAACATATTGTAATTGATTGTTTGCCTCGGGAAACATGGAGCGAAAGCCATCCATTGTCAAGAAAAGATCATTTATAGTCACTCATTCCTAGAAAAGCCTTATTACTCGGTTTAAATGCCTTTATAATCCCATTATTGATTTTATTTTGATTTTTTTTTACATTTTTTGATTAAAACATATTGTAATTGATTGTTTGCCTCGGGAAACATGGAGCGAAAGCCATCCATTGTCAAGAAAATATCATTTATAGTCAGTCATTCCTAGAAAAGCCTTATTACTCGGTTTAACTGCCTTTATAATCCCATTATTGATTTTATTTTGAATTTTTTTTACATTTTTTGATTAAAACGTATTGTTATTGATTGTTTGCCTCGGGAAACATGGAGCGAAAGCCATCCATTGTCAAGAAAAGATCATTTATAGTCACTCATTCCTAGAAAAGCCTTATTACTCGGTTTAAATGCCTTTATAATCCCATTATTGAATTTATTTTGAATTTTTTTTACATTTTTTGATTAAAACAGATTGTAATTGATTGTTTACCTCGGGAAACATGGAGCGAAAGCCATCCATAGTCAAGAAAAGTTCATTTATAGTCACTTATGCCTAGCAAAGCCTTATTACTCGGTTTAAATGCCTTTATAATCCCATTATTGAATTTATTTTGAATTTTTTTTACATTTTTTGATTAAAACATATTGTAATTGATTGTTTGCCTCGGGAAACTTGGAGCGAAAGCCACCCATTGTCAAGAAAAGTTCATTTATAGTCACTTATGCCTAGCAAAGCCTTATTACTCCGTTTAAATGCCTTTATAATCCCATTATTGAATTTATTTTGAATTCTTTTTACATTTTTTCATTAAAACAGATTCTAATTGATTGTTTGCCTCGGGAAACTTGGAGCGAAAGCCCTCCATTGTCAAGAAAAGATCATTTATAGTCACTCATGCTGAGAAAAGCCTTATTACTCGGTTTAAATGCTTTTATAATCCCATTATTGAATTTATTTTGAATTGTTTTTACATTTTTTGATTAAAACATATTGTAATTGATTGTTTGCCTCGGGAAATACGGAGCGAAAGCCATCCATTGTCAAGAAAAGATCATTTATAGCCACTCATGCCTAGAAAAGCCTTATTACTCGGTTTAAATGCCTTTATAATCCCATTGTTGAATGTATTTTGAATTGATTTTACATTTTTTGATTAAAACAGATTGTAATTGATTGTTTGCCTCGAGAAAATTGGAGCGAAAACCATCCAATGTCAAGAAAAGATCATTTATAGTCACTCTTGCCTAGAAAAGCCTTATTACTCGGTTTAAATGCCCTTATAATCCCATTATTGAATTTATTTTGAATTGTTTTTACATTTTTTGATTAAAACATATTGTAATTGATTGTTTGCCTCGGGAAACATGAAGCGAAAGCCATCCATTGTCAAGAAAAGATCATTTATAGTCACTCATTCCTAGAAAAGCCTTATTACTCGGTTTAAATGCCTTTATAATCTCATTATTGATTTTATTTTGAATTTTTTTTACATTTTTTGATTAAAACATATTGTAATTGATTGTTTGCCTCGGGAAATATTGAGCGAAAGCCATCCATTGTCAAGAAAAGATCATTTATAGCCACTCATGCCTAGAAAAGCCTTATTACTCGGTTTAAATGCCTTTATAATCCCATTATTGAATGTATTTTGAATTGTTTTTACATTTTTTGATTAAAACAGATTGTAATTGATTGTTTGCCTCGAGAAACATGGAGCGAAAACCATCCATTGTCAAGAAAAGATAATTTATAGTCACTCATGCCTAGAAAAGCCTTATTACTCGGTTTAAATGCCTTTATAATCCCATTATTGAATTTATTTTGAATTGTTTTTACATTTTTTGATTAAAACAGATTGTAATTGATTGTTTGCCTCGGGAAATATGGAGCGAAAGCCATCCATTGTCAAGAAAAGATCATTTATAGCCACTCATGCCTAGAAAAGCCTTATTACTCGGTTTAAATGCCTTTATAATCCCATTATTGAATTTATTTTGAATTTTTTTTACATTTTTTGATTAAAACAGATTGTAATTGATTGTTTACCTCGGGAAACATGGAGCGAAAGCCATCCATAGTCAAGAAAAGTTCATTTATAGTCACTTATGCCTAGCGAAGCCTTATTACTCGGTTTAAATGCCTTTATAATCCCATTATTGAATTTATTTTGAATTTTTTTTACATTTTTTGATTAAAACATATGGTAATTGATTGTTTGCCTCGGGAAACTTGGAGCGAAAGCCACCCATTGTCAAGAAAAGTTCATTTATAGTCACTTATGCCTAGCAAAGCCTTATTACTCGGTTTAAATGCCTTTATAATCCCATTATTGAATTTATTTTGAATTCTTTTTACATTTTTTCATTAAAACAGATTCTAATTGATTGCTTGCCTCGGGAAACTTGGAGCGAAAGCCCTCCATTGTCAAGAAAAGATCATTTATAGTCACTCATGCTGAGAAAAGCCTTATTACTCGGTTTAAATGCTTTTATAATCCCATTATTAAATTTATTTTGAATTGTTTTTACATTTTTTTATTAAAACAGATTGTAATTGATTGTTTGCCTCGGGAAACATGGAGCGAAAGCCATCCATTGTCAAGAAAAGATCATTTCTAGCCACTCATGCCTAGAAAAGCCTTATTACTCGGTTTAAATGCCTTTATAATCCCATTATTGAATGTATTTTGAATTGTTTTTACATTTTTTGATTAAAACATATTGTAATTGATTGTTTGCCTCGGGAAACATGGAGCGAAAGCCATCCATTGTCAAGAAAAGATCATTTATAGTCACTCATTCCTAGAAAAGCCTTATTACTCGGTTTAACTGCCTTTATAATCCCATTATTGATTTTATTTTGAATTTTTTTTACATTTTTTGATTAAAACATATTGTAATTGATTGTTTGCCTCGGGAAAGATGGAGCGAAAGCCATCCATTGTCAAGAAAAGATCATTTATAGTCACTCATTCCTAGAAAAGCCTTATTACTCGGTTTAAATGCCTTTATAATCCCATTATTGAATTTTTTTTGAATTTTTTTTACATTTTTTGATTAAAACATATTGTAATTGATTGTTTTCCTCGGGAAACATGGAGCGAAAGCCATCCATTGTCAAGAAAAGATCATTTATAGTCACTCATTCCTAGAAAAGCCTTATTACTCGGTTTAACTGCCTTTATAATCCCATTATTGATTTTATTTTGAATTTTTTTTTACATTTTTTGATTAAAACACATTGTAATTGATTGTTTGCCTCGGGAAACATGGAGCGAAAGCCATCCATTGTCAAGAAAAGATCATTTATAGTCACTCATTCCTAGAAAAGCCTTATTACTCGGTTTAAATGCCTTTATAATCCCATTATTGATTTTATTTTGAATTTTTTTTACATTTTTTGATTAAAACATATTGTAATTGATTGTTTGCCTCGGGAAATATTGAGCGAAAGCCGTCCATTGTCAAGAAAAGATCATTTATAGCCACTCATGCCTAGAAAAGCCTTATTACTCGGTTTAAATGCCTTTATAATCCCATTATTGAATGTATTTTGAATTGTTTTTACATTTTTTGATTAAAACAGATTGTAATTGATTGTTTGCCTCGGGAAACATGGAGCGAAAACCATCCATTGTCAAGAAAAGATCATTTATAGTCACTGATGCCTAGAAAAGCCTTATTACTCGGTTTAAATGCCTTTATAATCCCATTATTGAATTTATTTTGAATTGTTTTTGCATTTTTTGATTAAAACAGATTGTAATTGATTGTTTGCCTCGGGAAACATGGAGCGAAAGCCATCCATTGTCAAGAAAAGATCGTTTATAGTCACTCTTGCCTAGAAAAGCCTTATTACTCGGTTTAAATTCCTTTATAATCCCATTATTGAATTTATTTTGAATTGTTTTTATATTTTTTGATTAAAACATATTGTAATTGATTGTTTGCCTCGGGAAACATGGAGCGAAAGCCATCCATTGTCAAGAAAAGATCATTTATAGTCACTCATTCCTAGAAAAGCCTTATTACTCGGTTTAAATGCCTTTATAATCCCATTATTGAATTTATTTTGAATTTTTTTTACATTTTTTGATTAAAACAGATTGTAATTGATTGTTTACCTCGGGAAACATGGAGCGAAAGCCATCCATAGTCAAGAAAAGTTCATTTATAGTCACTTATGCCTAGCAAAGCCTTATTACTCGGTTTAAATGCCTTTATAATCCCATTATGGAATTTATTTTGAATTTTTTTTACATTTTTTGATCAAAACATATTGTAATTGATTGTTTGCCTCAGGAAACTTGGAGCGAAAGCCACCCATTGTCAAGAAAAGTTCATTTATAGTCACTTATGCCTAGCAAAGCCTTATTACTCGGTTTAAATGCCTTTATAATCCCATTATTGAATTTATTTTGAATTCTTTTTACATTTTTTCATTAAAACAGATTCTAATTGATTGCTTGCCTCGGGAAACTTGGAGCGAAAGCCCTCCATTGTCAAGAAAAGATCATTTATAGTCACTCATGCTGAGAAAAGCCTTATTACTCGGTTTAAATGCTTTTATAATCCCATTATTAAATTTATTTTGAATTGTTTTTACATTTTTTTATTAAAACAGATTGTAATTGATTGTTTGCCTCGGGAAACATGGAGCGAAAGCCATCCATTGTCAAGAAAATATCGTTTATAGTCACTCATTCCTAGAAAAGCCTTATTACTCGGTTTAACTGCCTTTATAATCCCATTATTGATTTTATTTTGAATTTTTTTTACATTTTTTGATTAAAACATATTGTAATTGATTGTTTGCCTCGGGAAACATGGAGCGAAAGCCATCCATTGTCAAGAAAAGATCATTTATAGCCACTCATGCCTAGAAAAGCCTTATTACTCGGTTTAAATGCCTTTATAATCCCCTTATTGAATGTATTTTGAATTGTTTTTACATTTTTTGATTAAAACAGATTGTAATTGATTGTTTACCTCGGGAAACATGGAGCGAAAGCCATCCATTGTCAAGAAAAGATCATTTATAGTCACTCATTCCTAGAAAAGCCTTATTACTCGGTTTAACTGCCTTTATAATCCCATTATTGATTTTATTTTGAATTTTTTTACATTTTTTGATTAAAACATATTGTAATTGATTGTTTGCCTCGGGAAACATGGAGCGAAAGCCATCCATTGTCAAGAAAAGATCATTTATAGTCACTCATTCCTAGAAAAGCCTTATTACTCGGTTTAAATGCCTTTATAATCCCATTATTGATTTTATTTTGATTTTTTTTTACATTTTTTGATTAAAACATATTGTAATTGATTGTTTGCCTCGGGAAACATGGAGCGAAAGCCATCCATTGTCAAGAAAATATCATTTATAGTCAGTCATTCCTAGAAAAGCCTTATTACTCGGTTTAACTGCCTTTATAATCCCATTATTGATTTTATTTTGAATTTTTTTTACATTTTTTGATTAAAACGTATTGTTATTGATTGTTTGCCTCGGGAAACATGGAGCGAAAGCCATCCATTGTCAAGAAAAGATCATTTATAGTCACTCATTCCTAGAAAAGCCTTATTACTCGGTTTAAATGCCTTTATAATCCCATTATTGATTTTATTTTGAATTTTTTTTACATTTTTTGATTAAAACATATTGTAATTGATTGTTTGCCTCGGGAAATATTGAGCGAAAGCCATCCATTGTCAAGAAAAGATCATTTATAGCCACTCATGCCTAGAAAAGCCTTATTACTCGGTTTAAATGGCTTTATATCCCATTATTGAATGTATTTTGAATTGTTTTTACATTTTTTGATTAAAACAGATTGTAATTCATTGTTTGCCTCGGGAAACATGGAGCGAAAACCATCCATTGTCAAGAAAAGATCATTTATAGTCACTAATGCCTAGAAAAGCCTTATTACTCGGTTTAAATGCCTTTATAATCCCATTATTGAATTTATTTTGAATTCTTTTTACATTTTTTGATTAAAACAGATTGTAATTGATTGTTTGCCTCGGGAAACATGGAGCGAAAGCCATCCATTGCCAAGAAAAGATCATTTATAGTCACTCTTGCCTAGAAAAGCCTTATTACTCGGTTTAAATGCCTTTATAATCCCATTATTGAATTTATTTTGAATTGTTTTTACATTTTTTTATTAAAACATATTGTAATTGATTGTTTGCCTCGGGAAACATGGAGCGAAAGCCATCCATTGTCAAGAAAAGATCATTTATAGTCACTCATTCCTAGAAAAGCCTTATTACTCGGTTTAAATGCCTTTATAATCCAATTATTGAATTTATTTTGAATTTTTTTACATTTTTTGATTAAAACAGATTGTAATTGATTGTTTACCTCGGGAAACATGGAGCGAAAGCCATCCATAGTCAAGAAAAGTTCATTTATAGTCACTTATGCCTAGCAAAGCCTTATTACTCGGTTTAAATGCCTTTATAATCCCATTATTGAATTTATTTTGAATTTTTTTTACATTTTTTGATTAAAACATATTGTAATTGATTGTTTGCCTCGGGAAACTTGGAGCGAAAGCCACCCATTGTCAAGAAAAGTTCATTTATAGTCACTTATGCCTAGCAAAGCCTTATTACTCGGTTTAAATGCCTTTATAATCCCATTATTGAATTTATTTTGAATTCTTTTTACATTTTTTCATTAAAACAGATTCTAATTGATTGTTTGCCTCGGGAAACTTGGAGCGAAAGCCCTCCATTGTCAAGAAAAGATCATTTATAGTCACTCATGCTGAGAAAAGCCTTATTACTCGGTTTAAATGCTTTTATAATCCCATTATTAAATTTATTTTGAATTGATTTTACATTTTTTTATTAAAACAGATTGTAATTGATTGTTTGCCTCGGGAAACATGGAGCGAAAGCCATCCATTGTCAAGAAAAGATCATTTATAGTCACTCATTCCTAGAAAAGCCTTATTACTCGGTTTAACTGCCTTTATAATCCCATTATTGATTTTATTTTGAATTTTTTTTACATTTTTTGATTAAAACATATTGTAATTGATTGTTTGCCTCGGGAAATATTCAGCGAAAGCCATCCATTGTCAAGAAAAGATCATTTATAGTCACTCATGCCTAGAAAAGCCTTATTACTCGGTTTAAATGCCTTTATAATCCCATTATTGAATTTATTTTGAATTGTTTTTACATTTTTTGATTAAAACAGATTGTAATTGATTGTTTGCCTTGGGAAACATGGAGCGAAAGCCATCCATTGTCAAGAAAAGATCATTTATAGTCACTCATGCCTAGAAAAGCCTTATTACTCGGTTTAAATGCCTTTATAATCCCATTATTGATTTTATTTTGAATTTTTTTTACATTTTTTGATTAAAACATATTGTAATTGATTGTTTGCCTCGGGAAACATGGAGCGAAAGCCATCCATTGTCAAGAAAAGATCATTTATAGTCACTCATTCCTAGAAAAGCCTTATTACTCGGTTTAAATGCCTTTATAATCCCATTATTGATTTTATTTTGAATTTTTTTTACATTTTTTGATTAAAACATATTGTAATTGGTTGTTTGCCTCGGGAAATATTGAGCGAAAGCCATCCATTGTCAAGAAAAGATCATTTATAGTCACTCATTCCTAGCAAAGCCTTATTACTCGGTTTAAATGCCTTTATAATCCCATTATTGATTTTATTTTGAATTTTTTTTACATTTTTTGATTAAAACATATTGTAATTGATTGTTTGCCTCGGGAAATATTGAGCGAAAGCCATCCATTGTCAAGAAAAGATCATTTATAGCCACTCATGCCTAGAAAAGCCTTATTACTCGGTTTAAATGCCTTTATAATCCCATTATTGAATGTATTTTGAATT
This sequence comes from Theobroma cacao, assembly GCF_053813885.1. Taxonomy (NCBI): domain Eukaryota; kingdom Viridiplantae; phylum Streptophyta; class Magnoliopsida; order Malvales; family Malvaceae; genus Theobroma; species Theobroma cacao. The sequence continues at coordinate 23,748,612 of NC_142645.1, read as the reverse complement.
GTTTTTACATTTTTTGATTAAAACAGATTGTAATTGATTGTTTACCTCGGGAAACATGGAGCGAAAGCCATCCATTGTCAAGAAAAGATCATTTATAGTCACTCATTCCTAGAAAAGCCTTATTACTCGGTTTAACTGCCTTTATAATCCCATTATTGATGTTATTTTGAATTTTTTTTACATTTTTTGATTAAAACATATTGTAATTGATTGTTTGCCTCGGGAAACATGGAGCGAAAGCCATCCATTGTCAAGAAAAGATCATTTATAATCACTCATTCCTAGAAAAGCCTTATTACTCGGTTTAAATGCCTTTATAATCCCATTATTGATTTTATTTTGAATTTTTTTAACATTTTTTGATTAAAACATATTGTAATTGATTGTTTGCCTCGGGAAACATGGAGCGAAAGCCATCCATTGTCAAGAAAAGATCATTTACAGTCACTCATTCCTAGAAAAGCCTTATTACTCGGTTTAACTGCCTTTATAATCCCATTATTGATTTTATTTTGAATTTTTTTTACATTTTTTGATTAAAACACATTGTAATTGATTGTTTGCCTCGGGAAACATGGAGCGAAAGCCATCCATTGTCAAGAAAAGATCATTTATAGTCACTCATTCCTAGAAAAGCCTTATTACTCGGTTTAAATGCCTTTATAATCCCATTATTGAATGTATTTTGAATTGTTTTTAAATTTTTTGATTAAAACAGACTGTAATTGATTGTTTGCCTCGGGAAACATGGAGCGAAAACCATCCATTGTCAAGAAAAGATCATTTATAGTCACTAATGCCTAGAAAAGCCTTATTACTCGGTTTAAATGCCTTTATAATCCCATTATTGAATTTATTTTGAATTCTTTTTACATTTTTTCATTAAAACAGATTCTAATTGATTGCTTGCCTCGGGAAACTTGGAGCGAAAGCCCTCCATTGTCAAGAAAAGATCATTTATAGTCACTCATGCTGAGAAAAGCCTTATTACTCGGTTTAAATGCTTTTATAATCCCATTATTAAATTTATTTTGAATTGTTTTTACATTTTTTTATTAAAACAGATTGTAATTGATTGTTTGCCTCGGGAAACATGGAGCGAAAGCCATCCATTGTCAAGAAAAGATCATTTATAGTCACTCATTCCTAGAAAAGCCTTATTACTCGGTTTAACTGCCTTTATAATCCCATTATTGATTTTATTTTGAATTTTTTTTACATTTTTTGATTAAAACATATTGTAATTGATTGTTTGCCTCGGGAAACATGGAGCGAAAGCCATCCATTGTCAAGAAAAGATCATTTATAGCCACTCATGCCTAGAAAAGCCTTATTACTCGGTTTAAATGCCTTTATAATCCCATTATTGAATGTATTTTGAATTGTTTTTACATTTTTTGATTAAAACAGATTGTAATTGATTGTTTACCTCGGGAAACATGGAGCGAAAGCCATCCATTGTCAAGAAAAGATCATTTATAGTCACTCATTCCTAGAAAAGCCTTATTACTCGGTTTAACTGCCTTTATAATCCCATTATTGATTTTATTTTGAATTCTTTTACATTTTTTGATTAAAACATATTGTAATTGATTGTTTGCCTCGGGAAACATGGAGCGAAAGCCATCCATTGTCAAGAAAAGATCATTTATAGTCACTCATTCCTAGAAAAGCCTTATTACTCGGTTTAAATGCCTTTATAATCCCATTATTGATTTTATTTTGATTTTTTTTTACATTTTTTGATTAAAACATATTGTAATTGATTGTTTGCCTCGGGAAACATGGAGCGAAAGCCATCCATTGTCAAGAAAATATCATTTATAGTCAGTCATTCCTAGAAAAGCCTTATTACTCGGTTTAACTGCCTTTATAATCCCATTATTGATTTTATTTTGAATTTTTTTTACATTTTTTGATTAAAACACATTGTTATTGATTGTTTGCCTCGGGAAACATGGAGCGAAAGCCATCCATTGTCAAGAAAAGATCATTTATAGTCACTCATTCCTAGAAAAGCCTTATTACTCGGTTTAAATGCCTTTATAATCCCATTATTGATTTTATTTTGAATTTTTTTTACATTTTTTGATTAAAACATATTGTAATTGATTGTTTGCCTCGGGAAATATTGAGCGAAAGCCATCCATTGTCAAGAAAAGATCATTTATAGCCACTCATGCCTAGAAAAGCCTTATTACTCGGTTTAAATGGCTTTCTATCCCATTATTGAATGTATTTTGAATTGTTTTTACATTTTTTGATTAAAACAGATTGTAATTGATTGTTTGCCTTGGGAAACATGGAGCGAAAGCCATCCATTGTCAAGAAAAGATCATTTATAGTCACTCATTCCTAGAAAAGCCTTATTACTCGGTTTAACTGCCTTTATAATCCCATTATTGATTTTATTTTGAATTTTTTTTACATTTTTTGATTAAAACATATTGTAATTGATTGTTTGCCTCGGGAAATATTCAGCGAAAGCCATCCATTGTCAAGAAAAGATCATTTATAGTCACTCATGCCTAGAAAAGCCTTATTACTCGGTTTAAATGCCTTTATAATCCCATTATTGAATTTATTTTGAATTGTTTTTACATTTTTTGATTAAAACAGATTGTAATTGATTGTTTGCCTTGGGAAACATGGAGCGAAAGCCATCCATTGTCAAGAAAAGATCATTTATAGTCACTCATGCCTAGAAAAGCCTTATTACTCGGTTTAAATGCCTTTATAATCCCATTATTGATTTTATTTTGAATTTTTTTTACATTTTTTGATTAAAACATATTGTAATTGATTGTTTGCCTCGGGAAACATGGAGCGAAAGCCATCCATTATCAAGAAAAGATCATTTATAGTCACTCATTCCTAGAAAAGCCTTATTACTCGGTTTAAATGCCTTTATAATCCCATTATTGATTTTATTTTGAATTTTTTTTACATTTTTTGATTAAAACATATTGTAATTGGTTGTCTGCCTCGGGAAATATTGAGCGAAAGCCATCCATTGTCAAGAAAAGATCATTTATAGTCACTCATTCCTAGCAAAGCCTTATTACTCGGTTTAAATGCCTTTATAATCCCATTATTGATTTTATTTTGAATTTTTTTTACATTTTTTGATTAAAACATATTGTAATTGATTGTTTGCCTCGGGAAATATTGAGCGAAAGCCATCCATTGTCAAGAAAAGATCATTTATAGCCACTCATGCCTAGAAAAGCCTTATTACTCGGTTTAAATGCCTTTATAATCCCATTATTGAATGTATTTTGAATTGTTTTTACATTTTTTGATTAAAACAGATTGTAATTGATTGTTTACCTCGGGAAACATGGAGCGAAAGCCATCCATTGTCAAGAAAAGATCATTTATAGTCACTCATTCCTAGAAAAGCCTTATTACTCGGTTTAACTGCCTTTATAATCCCATTATTGATGTTATTTTGAATTTTTTTTACATTTTTTGATTAAAACATATTGTAATTGATTGTTTGCCTCGGGAAACATGGAGCGAAAGCCATCCATTGTCAAGAAAAGATCATTTATAGTCACTCATTCCTAGAAAAGCCTTATTACTCGGTTTAAATGCCTTTATAATCCCATTATTGATTTTATTTTGAATTTTTTTTACATTTTTTGATTAAAACATATTGTAATTGATTGTTTGCCTCGGGAAACATGGAGCGAAAGCCATCCATTGTCAAGAAACGATCATTTACAGTCACTCATTCCTAGAAAAGCCTTATTACTCGGTTTAACTGCCTTTATAATCCCATTATTGATTTTATTTTGAATTTTTTTTACATTTTTTGATTAAAACACATTGTAATTGATTGTTTGCCTCGGGAAACATGGAGCGAAAGCCATCCATTGTCAAGAAAAGATCATTTATAGTCACTCATTCCTAGAAAAGCCTTATTACTCGGTTTAAATGCCTTTATAATCCCATTATTGATTTTATTTTTAATTTTTTTTACATTTTTTGATTAAAACATATTGTAATTGATTGTTTGCCTCGGGAAATATTGAGCGAAAGCCATCCATTGTCAAGAAAAGATCATTTATAGCCACTCATGCCTAGAAAAGCCTTATTACTCGGTTTAAATGCCTTTATAATCCCATTATTGAATGTATTTTGAATTGTTTTTAAATTTTTTGATTAAAACAGACTGTAATTGATTGTTTGCCTCGGGAAACATGGAGCGAAAACCATCCATTGTCAAGAAAAGATCATTTATAGTCACTAATGCCTAGAAAAGCCTTATTACTCGGTTTAAATGCCTTTATAATCCCATTATTGAATTTATTTTGAATTGTTTTTACATTTTTTGATTAAAACAGATTGTAATTGATTGTTTGCCTCGGGAAACATGGAGCGAAAGCCATCCATTGCCAAGAAAAGATCATTTATAGTCACTCTTGCCTAGAAAAGCCTTATTACTCGGTTTAAATGCCTTTATAATCCCATTATTCAATTTATTTTGAATTGTTTTTACATTTTTTTATTAAAACATATTGTAATTGATTGTTTGCCTCGGGAAACATGGAGCGAAAGCCATCCATTGTCAAGAAAAGATCATTTATAGTCACTCATTCCTAGAAAAGCCTTATTACTCGGTTTAAATGCCTTTATAATCCCATTATTGATTTTATTTTGAATTTTTTTTACATTTTTTGATTAAAACATATTGTAATTGATTGTTTGCCTCGGGAAATATTGAGCGAAAGCCATCCATTGTCAAGAAAAGATCATTTATAGTCACTCATTCCTAGCAAAGCCTTATTACTCGGTTTAAATGCCTTTATAATCCCATTATTGAATTTATTTTGATTTTTTTTTACATTTTTTCATTAAAACAGATTCTAATTGATTGCTTGCCTCGGGAAACTTGGAGCGAAAGACCTCCATTGTCAAGAAAAGATCATTTATAGTCACTCATTCCTAGAAAAGCCTTATTACTCGTTTTAAATGCTTTTATAATCCCATTATTAAATTTATTTTGAATTGTTTTTACATTTTTTTATTAAAACAGATTGTAATTGATTGTTTGCCTCGGGAAACATGGAGCGAAAGCCATCCATTGTCAAGAAAAGATCATTTATGGTCACTCATTCCTAGAAAAGCCTTATTACTCGGTTTAACTGCCTTTATAATCCCATTATTGATTTTATTTTGAATTTTTTTTACATTTTTTGATTAAAACAAATTGTAATTGATTGTTTGCCTCGGGAAACATGGAGCGAAAGCCATCCATTGCCAAGAAAAGATCATTTATAGTCACTCTTGCCTAGAAAAGCCTTATTACTCGGTTTAAATGCCTTTATAATCCCATTATTGAATTTATTTTGAACTCTTTTTACATTTTTTGATTAAAACACATTGTAATTGATTGTTTGCCTCGGGAAACATGGAGCGAAAGCCATCCATTGTCAAGAAAAGATCATTTATAGTCACTCATTCCTAGAAAAGCCTTATTACTCGGTTTAAATGCCTTTATAATCCCATTATTGATTTTATTTTGAATTTTTTTTACATTTTTTGATTAAAACATATTGTAATTGATTGTTTGCCTCGGGAAATATTGAGCGAAAGCCATCCATTGTCAAGAAAAGATCATTTATAGCCACTCATGCCTAGAAAAGCCTTATTACTCGGTTTAAATGGCTTTATATCCCATTATTGAATGTATTTTGAATTGTTTTTACATTTTTTGATTAAAATAGATTGTAATTGATTGTTTGCCTCGGGAAACATGGAGCGAAAACCATCCATTGTCAAGAAAAGATCATTTATAGTCACTAATGCCTAGAAAAGCCTTATTACTCGGTTTAAATGCCTTTATAATCCCATTATTGAATTTATTTTGAACTCTTTTTACATTTTTTGATTAAAACAGATTGTAATTGATTGTTTGCCTCGGGAAACATGGAGCGAAAGCCATCCATTGCCAAGAAAAGATCATTTATAGTCACTCTTGCCTAGAAAAGCCTTATTACTCGGTTTAAATGCCTTTATAATCCCATTATTGAATTTATTTTGAATTGTTTTTACATTTTTTTATTAAAACATATTGTAATTGATTGTTTGCCTCGGGAAACATGGAGCGAAAGCCATCCATTGTCAAGAAAAGATCATTTATAGTCACTCATTCCTAGAAAAGCCTTATTACTCGGTTTAAATGCCTTTATAATCCCATTATTGATTTTATTTTGAATTTTTTTTACATTTTTTGATTAAAACATATTGTAATTGATTGTTTGCCTCGGGAAACATAGAGCGAAAGCCATCCATTGTCAAGAAAAGATCATTTATAGTCACTCATTCCTAGAAAAGCCTTATTACTCGGTTTAAATGCCTTTATAATCCCATTATTGATTTTATTTTGATTTTTTTTACATTTTTTGATTAAAACATATTGTAATTGATTGTTTGCCTCGGGAAACATGGAGCGAAAGCCATCCATTGTCAAGAAAATATCATTTATAGTCAGTCATTCCTAGAAAAGCCTTATTACTCGGTTTAACTGCCTTTATAATCCCATTATTGATTTTATTTTGAATTTTTTTTACATTTTTTGATTAAAACACATTGTTATTGATTGTTTGCCTCGGGAAACATGGAGCGAAAGCCATCCATTGTCAAGAAAAGATCATTTATAGTCACTCATTCCTAGAAAAGCCTTATTACTCGGTTTAAATGCCTTTATAATCCCATTATTGATTTTATTTTGAATTTTTTTTACATTTTTTGATTAAAACATATTGTAATTGATTGTTTGCCTCGGGAAATATTGAGCGAAAGCCATCCATTGTCAAGAAAAGATCATTTATAGCCACTCATGCCTAGAAAAGCCTTATTACTCGGTTTAAATGGCTTTCTATCCCATTATTGAATGTATTTTGAATTGTTTTTACATTTTTTGATTAAAACAGATTGTAATTGATTGTTTGCCTTGGGAAACATGGAGCGAAAGCCATCCATTGTCAAGAAAAGATCATTTATAGTCACTCATTCCTAGAAAAGCCTTATTACTCGGTTTAACTGCCTTTATAATCCCATTATTGATTTTATTTTGAATTTTTTTTACATTTTTTGATTAAAACATATTGTAATTGATTGTTTGCCTCGGGAAATATTCAGCGAAAGCCATCCATTGTCAAGAAAAGATCATTTATAGTCACTCATGCCTAGAAAAGCCTTATTACTCGGTTTAAATGCCTTTATAATCCCATTATTGAATTTATTTTGAATTGTTTTTACATTTTTTGATTAAAAGAGATTGTAATTGATTGTTTGCCTTGGGAAACATGGAGCGAAAGCCATCCATTGTCAAGAAAAGATCATTTATAGTCACTCATGCCTAGAAAAGCCTTATTACTCGGTTTAAATGCCTTTATAATCCCATTATTGATTTTATTTTGAATTTTTTTTACATTTTTTGATTAAAACATATTGTAATTGATTGTTTGCCTCGGGAAATATTGAGCGAAAGCCATCCATTGTCAAGAAAAGATCATTTATAGTCACTCATTCCTAGCAAAGCCTTATTACTCGGTTTAAATGCCTTTATAATCCCATTATTGATTTTATTTTGAATTTTTTTTACATTTTTTGATTAAAACATATTGTAATTGATTGTTTGCCTCGGGAAATATTGAGCGAAAGCCATCCATTGTCAAGAAAAGATCATTTATAGCCACTCATGCCTAGAAAAGCCTTATTACTCGGTTTAAATGCCTTTATAATCCCATTATTGAATGTATTTTGAATTGTTTTTACATTTTTTGATTAAAACAGATTGTAATTGATTGTTTACCTCGGGAAACATGGAGCGAAAGCCATCCATTGTCAAGAAAAGATCATTTATAGTCACTCATTCCTAGAAAAGCCTTATTACTCGGTTTAACTGCCTTTATAATCCCATTATTGATGTTATTTTGAATTTTTTTTACATTTTTTGATTAAAACATATTGTAATTGATTGTTTGCCTCGGGAAACATGGAGCGAAAGCCATCCATTGTCAAGAAAAGATCATTTATAGTCACTCATTCCTAGAAAAGCCTTATTACTCGGTTTAAATGCCTTTATAATCCCATTATTGATTTTATTTTGAATTTTTTTTACATTTTTTGATTAAAACATATTGTAATTGATTGTTTGCCTCGGGAAACATGGAGCGAAAGCCATCCATTGTCAAGAAAAGATCATTTACAGTCACTCATTCCTAGAAAAGCCTTATTACTCGGTTTAACTGCCTTTATAATCCCATTATTGATTTTATTTTGAATTTTTTTTACATTTTTTGATTAAAACACATTGTAATTGATTGTTTGCCTCGGGAAACATGGAGCGAAAGCCATCCATTGTCAAGAAAAGATCATTTATAGTCACTCATTCCTAGAAAAGCCTTATTACTCGGTTTAAATGCCTTTATAATCCCATTATTGATTTTATTTTTAATTTTTTTTACATTTTTTGATTAAAACATATTGTAATTGATTGTTTGCCTCGGGAAATATTGAGCGAAAGCCATCCATTGTCAAGAAAAGATCATTTATAGTCACTAATGCCTAGAAAAGCCTTATTACTCGGTTTAAATGCCTTTATAATCCCATTATTGAATTTATTTTGAATTCTTTTTACATTTTTTGATTAAAACAGATTGTAATTGATTGTTTGCCTCGGGAAACATGGAGCGAAAGCCATCCATTGCCAAGAAAAGATCATTTATAGTCACTCTTGCCTAGAAAAGCCTTATTACTCGGTTTAAATGCCTTTATAATCCCATTATTCAATTTATTTTGAATTGTTTTTACATTTTTTTATTAAAACATATTGTAATTGATTGTTTGCCTCGGGAAACATGGAGCGAAAGCCATCCATTGTCAAGAAAAGATCATTTATAGTCACTCATTCCTAGAAAAGCCTTATTACTCGGTTTAAATGCCTTTATAATCCCATTATTGATTTTATTTTGAATTTTTTTTACATTTTTTGATTAAAACATATTGTAATTGATTGTTTGCCTCGGGAAATATTGAGCGAAAGCCATCCATTGTCAAGAAAAGATCATTTATAGTCACTCATTCCTAGCAAAGCCTTATTACTCGGTTTAAATGCCTTTATAATCCCATTATTGATTTTATTTTGAATTTTTTTTACATTTTTTGATTAAAACATATTGTAATTGATTGTTTGCCTCGGGAAACTTGGAGCGAAAGCCACCCATTGTCAAGAAAAGTTCATTTATAGTCACTTATGCCTAGCAAAGCCTTATTACTCGGTTTAAATGCCTTTATAATCCCATTATTGAATTTATTTTGAATTCTTTTTACATTTTTTCATTAAAACAGATTCTAATTGATTGCTTGCCTCGGGAAACTTGGAGCGAAAGCCCTCCATTGTCAAGAAAAGATCATTTATAGTCACTCATGCTGAGAAAAGCCTTATCACTCGGTTTAAATGCTTTTATAATCCCATTATTAAATTTATTTTGAATTGTTTTTACATTTTTTTATTAAAACAGATTGTAATTGATTGTTTGCCTCGGGAAACATGGAGCGAAAGCCATCCATTGTCAAGAAAAGATCATTTATAGTCACTCATTCCTAGAAAAGCCTTATTACTCGGTTTAACTGCCTTTATAATCCCATTATTGATTTTATTTTGAATTTTTTTTACATTTTTTGATTAAAACATATTGTAATTGATTGTTTGCCTCGGGAAACATGGAGCGAAAGCCATCCATTGTCAAGAAAAGATCATTTATAGCCACTCATGCCTAGAAAAGCCTTATTACTCGGTTTAAATGCCTTTATAATCCCATTATTGATTTTATTTTGAATTTTTTTTACATTTTTTGATTAAAACATATTGTAATTGATTGTTTGCCTCGGGAAACTTGGAGCGAAAGCCACCCATTGTCAAGAAAAGTTCATTTATATTCACTTATGCCTAGCAAAGCCTTATTACTCGGTTTAAATGCCTTTATAATCCCATTATTGATTTTATTTTGAATTCTTTTTACATTTTTTCATTAAAACAGATTCTAATTGATTGTTTGCCTCGGGAAACTTGGAGCGAAAGCCCTCCATTGTCAAGAAAAGATCATTTATAGTCACTCATGCTGAGAAAAGCCTTATTACTCGGTTTAAATGCTTTTATAATCCCATTATTAAATTTATTTTGAATTGATTTTACATTTTTTTATTAAAACAGATTGTAATTGATTGTTTGCCTCGGGAAACATGGAGCGAAAGCCATCCATTGTCAAGAAAAGATCATTTATAGTCACTCATTCCTAGAAAAGCCTTATTACTCGGTTTAACTGCCTTTATAATCCCATTATTGATTTTATTTTGAATTTTTTTTACATTTTTTGATTAAAACAAATTGTAATTGATTGTTTGCCTCGGGAAACATGGAGCGAAAGCCATCCATAGTCAAGAAAAGTTCATTTATAGTCACTTATGCCTAGCAAAGCCTTATTACTCGGTTTAAATGCCTTTATAATCCCATTATTGAATTTATTTTGAATTTTTTTTACATTTTTTGATTAAAACACATTGTAATTGATTGTTTGCCTCGGGAAACATGGAGCGAAAGCCATCCATTGTCAAGAAAAGATCATTTATAGTCACTCATTCCTAGAAAAGCCTTATTACTCGGTTTAAATGCCTTTATAATCCCATTATTGATTTTATTTTGAATTTTTTTTACATTTTTTGATTAAAACAGATTGTAATTGATTGTTTGCCTCGGGAAACATGGAGCGAAAGCCATCGATTGTCAAGAAAAGATCATTTATAGTCACTCATTCCTAGAAAAGCCTTATTACACGGTTTAACTGCCTTTATAATCCCATTATTGATTTTATTTTGAATTTTTTTTACATTTTTTGATTAAAACAGATTGTAATTGATTGTTTGCCTCGGGAAACATGGAGCGAAAGCCATCCATTGTCAAGAAAAGATCATTTATAGTCACTCATTCCTAGAAAAGCCTTATTACTCGGTCTAAATGCCTTTATAATCCAATTATTGAATTTATTTTGAATTTTTTTTACATTTTTTGATTAAAACATATTGTAATTGATTGTTTGCCTCGGGAAACATGGAGCGAAAGCCATCCATTGTCAAGAAAAGATCATTTATAGTCACTCATTCCTAGAAAAGCCTTATTACTCGGTTTAAATGCCTTTATAATCCCATTATTGATTTTATTTTGAATTTTTTTTACATTTTTTGATTAAAACATATTGTAATTGATTGTTTGCCTCGGGAAACATGGAGCGAAAGCCATCCATTGCCAAGATAAGATCATTTATAGTCACTCTTGCCTAGAAAAGCCTTATTACTCGGTTTAGCTGCCTTTATAATCCCATTATTGATTTTATTTTGATTTTTTTTTACATTTTTTGATTAAAACATATTGTAATTGATTGTTTGCCTCAGGAAACATGGAGCGAAAGCCATCCATTGTCAAGAAAAGATCATTTATAGTCACTCATTCCTAGAAAAGCCTTATTACTCGGTTTAACTGCCTTTATAATCCCATTATTGATTTTATTTTGAATTTTTTTTACATTTTTTGATTAAAACACATTGTAATTGATTGTTTGCCTCGGGAAACATGGAGCGAAAGCCATCCATTGTCAAGAAAAGATCATTTATAGTCACTCATTCCTAGAAAAGCCTTATTACTCGGTTTAAATGCCTTTATAATCCCATTATTGATTTTATTTTGAATTTTTTTTACATTTTTTGATTAAAACATATTGTAATTGATTGTTTGCCTCGGGAAATATTGAGCGAAAGCCATCCATTGTCAAGAAAAGATCATTTATAGCCACTCATGCCTAGAAAAGCCTGATTACTCGGTTTAAATGGCTTTATATCCCATTATTGAATGTATTTTGAATTGTTTTTACATTTTTTGATTAAAACAGATTGTAATTGATTGTTTGCCTCGGGAAACATGGAGCGAAAACCATCCATTGTCAAGAAAAGATCATTTATAGTCACTAATGCCTAGAAAAGCCTTATTACTCGGTTTAAATGCCTTTATAATCCCATTATTGAATTTATTTTGAACTCTTTTTACATTTTTTGATTAAAACAGATTGTAATTGATTGTTTGCCTCGGGAAACATGGAGCGAAAGCCATCCATTGCCAAGAAAAGATCATTTATAGTCACTCTTGCCTAGAAAAGCCTTATTACTCGGTTTAAATGCCTTTATAATCCCATTATTGAATTTATTTTGAATTGTTTTTACATTTTTTTATTAAAACATATTGTAATTGATTGTTTGCCTCGGGAAACATGGAGCGAAAGCCATCCATTGTCAAGAAAAGATCATTTATAGTCACTCATTCCTAGAAAAGCCTTATTACTCGGTTTAAATGCCTTTATAATCCCATTATTGATTTTATTTTGAATTTTTTTTACATTTTTTGATTAAAACAGATTGTAATTGATTGTTTGCCTCGGGAAACATGGAGCGAAAGCCATCCATTGCCAAGAAAAGATCATTTATAGTCACTCTTGCCTAGAAAAGCCTTATTACTCGGTTTAAATGCCTTTATAATCCCATTATTGAATTTATTTTGAATTGTTTTTACATTTTTTTATTAAAACATATTGTAATTGATTGTTTGCCTCGGGAAACATGGAGCGAAAGCCATCCATTGTCAAGAAAAGATCATTTATAGTCACTCATTCCTAGAAAAGCCTTATTACTCGGTTTAAATTCCTTTATAATCCAATTATTGAATTTATTTTGAATTTTTTTTACATTTTTTGATTAAAACAGATTGTAATTGATTGTTTACCTCGGGAAACATGGAGCGAAAGCCATCCATAGTCAAGAAAAGTTCATTTATAGTCACTTATGCCTAGCAAAGCCTTATTACTCGGTTTAAATGCCTTTATAATCCCATTATTGAATTTATTTTGAATTTTTTTTACATTTTTTGATTAAAACGTATTGTAATTGATTTTTTGCCTCGGGAAACTTGGAGTGAAAGCCACCCATTGTCAAGAAAAGTTCATTTATAGTCACTTATGCCTAGCAAAGCCTTATTACTCGGTTTAAATGCCTTTATAATCCCATTATTGAATTTATTTTGAATTCTTTTTACATTTTTTCATTAAAACAGATTCTAATTGATTGTTTGCCTCGGGAAACTTGGAGCGAAAGCCCTCCATTGTCAAGAAAAGATCATTTATAGTCACTCATGCTGAGAAAAGCCTTATTACTCGGTTTAAATGCTTTTATAATCCCATTATTAAATTTATTTTGAATTGATTTTACATTTTTTTATTAAAACAGATTGTAATTGATTGTTTGCCTCGGGAAACATGGAGCGAAAGCCATCCATTGTCAAGAAAAGATCATTTATAGTCACTCATTCCTAGAAAAGCCTTATTACTCGGTTTAACTGCCTTTATAATCCCATTATTGATTTTATTTTGAATTTTTTTTACATTTTTTGATTAAAACAGATTGTAATTGATTGTTTGCCTCGGGAAACATGGAGCGAAAGCCATCCATTGTCAAGAAAAGATCATTTATAGTCACTCATTCCTAGAAAAGCCTTATTACTCGGTTTAAATGCCTTTATAATCCCATTATTGAATTTATTTTGAATTGTTTTTACATTTTTTGATTAAAACAGATTGTAATTGATTGTTTGCCTTGGGAAACATGGAGCGAAAGCCATCCATTGTCAAGAAAAGATCATTTATAGTCACTCATACCTAGAAGAGCCTTATTACTCGGTTTAAATGCCTTTATAATCCCATTATTGATTTTATTTTGAATTTTTTTTACATTTTTTGATTAAAACATATTGTAATTGATTGTTTGCCTCGGGAAACATGGAGCGAAAGCCATCCATTGTCAAGAAAAGATCATTTATAGTCACTCATTCCTAGAAAAGCCTTATTACTCGGTTTAAATGCCTTTATAATCCCATTATTGATTTTATTTTGAATTTTTTTTACATTTTTTGATTTAAACATATTGTAATTGATTGTTTGCCTCGGGAAACATGGAGCGAAAGCCATCCATTGCCAAGAAAAGATCATTTATAGTCACTCTTGCCTAGAAAAGCCTTATTACTCGGTTTAGCTGCCTTTATAATCCCATTATTGATTTTATTTTGAATTTTTTTTACATTTATTGATTAAAACATATTGTAATTGATTGTTTGCCTCGGGAAATATTGAGCGAAAGCCATCCATTGTCAAGAAAAGATCATTTATAGCCACTCATGCCTAGAAAAGCCTTATTACTCGGTTTAAATGCCTTTATAATCCCATTATTGAATGTATTTTGAATTGTTTTTACATTTTTTGATTAAAACAGATTGTAATTGATTGTTTGCCTCGGGAAACATCGAGCGAAAACCATCCATTGTCAGGAAAAGATCATTTATAGTCACTAATGCCTAGAAAAGCCTTATTACTCGGTTTAAATGCCTTTATAATCCCATTATTGAATTTATTTTGAATTGTTTTTACATTTTTTGATTAAAACAGATTGTAATTGATTGTTTGCCTCGGGAAACATGGAGCGAAAACCATCCATTGTCAAGAAAAGATCATTTATAGTCATTAATGCCTAGAAAAGCCTTATTACTCCGTTTAAATGCCTTTATAATCCCATTATTGAATTTATTTTGAATTGTTTTTACATTTTTTGATTAAAAAAGATTGTAATTGATTGTTTGCCTCAGGAAACATGGAGCGAAAGCCATCCATTGTCAAGAAAAGATCATTTATAGTCACTCTTGCCTAGAAAAGCCTTATTACTCGGTTTAAATGCCTTTATAATCCCATTATTGATTTTATTTTGAATTTTTTTTACATTTTTTGATTAAAACATATTGTAATTGATTGTTTGCCTCGGGAAACATGGAGCGAAAGCCATCCATTGCCAAGAAAAGATCATTTATAGTCACTCTTGCCTAGAAAAGCCTTATTACTCGGTTTAAATGCCTTTATAATCCCATTATTGAATTTATTTTGAATTGTTTTTACATTTTTTTATTAAAACATATTGTAACTGATTGTTTGCCTCGGGAAACATGGAGCGAAAGCCATCCATTGTCAAGAAAAGATCATTTATAGTCACTCATTCCTAGAAAAGCCTTACTACTCGGTCTAAATGCCTTTATAATCCAATTATTGAATTTATTTTGAATTTTTTTTACATTTTTTGATTAAAACATATTGTAATTGATTGTTTGCCTTGGGAAACATGGAGCGAAAGCCATCCATTGTCAAGAAAAGATCATTTATAGTCACTCATTCCTAGAAAAGCCTTATTACTCGGTTTAAATGCCTTTATAATCCCATTATTGATTTTATTTTGAATTTTTTTTACATTTTTTGATTAAAACATATTGTAATTGATTGTTTGCCTCGGGAAACATGGAGCGAAAGCCATCCATTGCCAAGAAAAGATCATTTATAGTCACTCTTGCCTAGAAATGCCTTATTACTCGGTTTAGCTGCCTTTATAATCCCATTATTGATTTTATTTTGAATTTTTTTTACATTTTTTGATTAAAACATATTGTAATTGATTGTTTGCCTCAGGAAACATGGAGCGAAAGCCATCCATTGCCAAGAAAAGATCATTTATAGTCACTCTTGCCTAGAAAAGCCTTATTACTCGGTTTAGCTGCCTTTATAATCCCATTATTGATTTTATTTTGAATTTTTTTTACATTTTTTGATTAAAACACATTGTAATTGATTGTTTGCCTCGGGAAACATGGAGCGAAAGCCATCCATTGTCAAGAAAAGATCATTTATAGTCACTCATTCCTAGAAAAGCCTTATTACTCGGTTTAAATGCGTTTATAATCCCATTATTGATTTTATTTTGAATTTTTTTTACATTTTTTGATTAAAACATATTGTAATTGATTGTTTGCCTCGGGAAATATTGAGCGAAAGCCATCCATTGTCAAGAAAAGATCATTTATAGCCACTCATGCCTAGAAAAGCCTTATTACTCGGTTTAAATGGCTTTATATCCCATTATTGAATGTATTTTGAATTGTTTTTACATTTTTTGATTAAAACAGATTGTAATTGATTGTTTGCCTCGGGAAACATGGAGCGAAAACCATCCATTGTCAAGAAAAGATCATTTATAGTCACTAATGCCTAGAAAAGCCTTATTACTCGGTTTAAATGCCTTTATAATCCCATTATTGAATTTATTTTGAATTCTTTTTACATTTTTTGATTAAAACAGATTGTAATTGATTGTTTGCCTTGGGAAACATGGAGCGAAAGCCATCCATTGCCAAGAAAAGATCATTTATAGTCACTCTTGCCTAGAAAAGCCTTATTACTCGGTTTAAATGCCTTTATAATCCCATTATTGAATTTATTTTGAATTGTTTTTACATTTTTTTATTAAAACATATTGTAATTGATTGTTTGCCTCGGGAAACATGGAGCGAAAGCCATCCATTGTCAAGAAAAGATCATTTATAGTCACTCATGCCTAGAAAAGCCTTATTACTCGGTTTAAATGCCTTTATAATCCCATTATTGAATTTATTTTGAATTGTTTTTACATTTTTTGATTAAAACAGATTGTAATTGATTGTTTGCCTTGGGAAACATGGAGCGAAAGCCATCCATTGTCAAGAAAAGATCATTTATAGTCACTCATGCCTAGAAAAGCCTTATTACTCGGTTTAAATGCCTTTATAATCCCATTATTGATTTTATTTTGAATTTTTTTTACATTTTTTGATTAAAACAGATTGTAATTGATTGTTTGCCTCGGGAAACATGGAGCGAAAACCATCCATTGTCAATAAAAGATCATTTATAGTCACTAATGCCTAGAAAAGCCTTATTACTCGGTTTAAATGCCTTTATAATCCCATTATTGAATTTATTTTGAATTCTTTTTACATTTTTTGATTAAAACAGATTGTAATTGATTGTTTGCCTCGGGAAACATGGAGCGAAAGCCATCCATTGCCAAGAAAAGATCATTTATAGTCACTCTTGCCTAGAAAAGCCTTATTACTCGGTTTAAATGCCTTTATAATCCCATTATTGAATTTATTTTGAATTGTTTTTACATTTTTTTATTAAAACATATTGTAATTGATTGTTTGCCTCGGGAAACATGGAGCGAAAGCCATCCATTGTCAAGAAAAGATCATTTATAGTCACTCATGCCTAGAAAAGCCTTATTACTCGGTTTAAATGCCTTTATAATCCCATTATTGAATTTATTTTGAATTGTTTTTACATTTTTTGATTAAAACAGATTGTAATTGATTGTTTGCCTTGGGAAACATGGAGCGAAAGCCATCCATTGTCAAGAAAAGATCATTTATAGTCACTCATGCCTAGAAAAGCCTTATTACTCGGTTTAAATGCCTTTATAATCCCATTATTGATTTTATTTTGAATTTTTTTTACATTTTTTGATTAAAACATATTGTAATTGATTGTTTGCCTCGGGAAACATGGAGCGAAAGCCATCCATTGTCAAGAAAAGATCATTTATAGTCACTCATTCCTAGAAAAGCCTTATTACTCGGTTTAAATGCCTTTATAATCCCATTATTGATTTTATTTTGAATTTTTTTTACATTTTTTTATTAAAACATATTGTAATTGATTGTTTGCCTCGGGAAATATTGAGCGAAAGCCATCCATTGTCAAGAAAAGATCATTTATAGTCACTCATTCCTAGCAAAGCCTTATTACTCGGTTTAAATGCCTTTATAATCCCATTATTGATTTTATTTTGAATTTTTTTTACATTTTTTGATTAAAACATATTGTAATTGATTGTTTGCCTCGGGAAATATTGAGCGAAAGCCATCCATTGTCAAGAAAAGATCATTTATAGCCACTCATGCCTAGAAAAGCCTTATTACTCGGTTTAAATGCCTTTATAATCCCATTATTGAATGTATTTTGAATTGTTTTTACATTTTTTGATTAAAACAGATTGTAATTGATTGTTTACCTCGAGAAACATGGAGCGAAAGCCATCCATTGTCAAGAAAAGATCATTTATAGTCACTCATTCCTAGAAAAGCCTTATTACTCGGTTTAACTACCTTTATAATCCCATTATTGATTTTATTTTGAATTTTTTTTACATTTTTTGATTAAAACATATTGTAATTGATTGTTTGCCTCGGGAAACATGGAGCGAAAGCCATCCATTGTCAAGAAAAGATCATTTATAGTCACTCATTCCTAGAAAAGCCTTATTACTCGGTTTAAATGCCTTTATAATCCCATTATTGATTTTATTTTTAATTTTTTTTACATTTTTTGATTAAAACATATTGTAATTGATTGTTTGCCTCGGGAAATATTGAGCGAAAGCCATCCATTGTCAAGAAAAGATCATTTATAGCCACTCATGCCTAGAAAAGCCTTATTACTCGGTTTAAATGCCTTTATAATCCCATTATTGAATGTATTTTGAATTGTTTTTAAATTTTTTGATTAAAACAGACTGTAATTGATTGTTTGCCTCGGGAAACATGGAGCGAAAACCATCCATTGTCAAGAAAAGATCATTTATAGTCACTAATGCCTAGAAAAGCTTTATTACTCGGTTTAAATGCCTTTATAATCCCATTATTGAATTTATTTTGAATTCTTTTTACATTTTTTGATTAAAACAGATTGTAATTGATTGTTTGCCTCGGGAAACATGGAGCGAAAGCCAGCCATTGCCAAGAAAAGATCATTTATAGTCACTCTTGCCTAGAAAAGCCTTATTACTCGGTTTAAATGCCTTTATAATCCCATTATTGAATTTATTTTGAATTGTTTTTACATTTTTTTATTAAAACATATTGTAATTGATTGTTTGCCTCGGGAAACATGGAGCGAAAGCCATCCATTGTCAAGAAAAGATCATTTATAGTCACTCATTCCTAGAAAAGCCTTATTACTCGGTTTAAATGCCTTTATAATCCAATTATTGAATTTATTTTGAATTTTTTTTACATTTTTTGATTAAAACAGATTGTAATTGATTGTTTACCTCGGGAAACATGGAGCGAAAGCCATCCATAGTCAAGAAAAGTTCATTTATAGTCACTTATGCCTAGCAAAGCCTTATTACTCGGTTTAAATGCCTTTATAATCCCATTATTGAATTTATTTTGAATTTTTTTTACATTTTTTGATTAAAACATATTGTAATTGATTGTTTGCCTCGGGAAACTTGGAGCGAAAGCCACCCATTGTCAAGAAAAGTTCATTTATAGTCACTTATGCCTAGCAAAGCCTTATTACTCGGTTTAAATGCCTTTATAATCCCATTATTGAATTTATTTTGAATTCTTTTTACATTTTTTCATTAAAACAGATTCGAATTGATTGTTTGCCTCGGGAAACTTGGAGCGAAAGCCCTCCATTGTCAAGAAAAGATCATTTATAGTCACTCATGCTGAGAAAAGCCTTATTACTCGGTTTAAATGCTTTTATAATCCCATTATTAAATTTATTTTGAATTGATTTTACATTTTTTTATTAAAACAGATTGTAATTGATTGTTTGCCTCGGGAAACATGGAGCGAAAGCCATCCATTGTCAAGAAAAGATCATTTATAGTCACTAATGCCTAGAAAAGCCTTATTACTCGGTTTAAATGCCTTTATAATCCCATTATTGAATTTATTTTGAATTGTTTTTACATTTTTTGATTAAAACAGATTGTAATTGATTGTTTGCCTCGGGAAACATGGAGCGAAAACCATCCATTGTCAAGAAAAGATCATTTATAGTCATTAATGCCTAGAAAAGCCTTATTACTCCGTTTAAATGCCTTTATAATCCCATTATTGAATTTATTTTGAATTGTTTTTACATTTTTTGATTAAAAAAGATTGTAATTGATTGTTTGCCTCAGGAAACATGGAGCGAAAGCCATCCATTGTCAAGAAAAGATCATTTATAGTCACTCTTGCCTAGAAAAGCCTTATTACTCGGTTTAAATGCCTTTATAATCCCATTATTGATTTTATTTTGAATTTTTTTTACATTTTTTGATTAAAACATATTGTAATTGATTGTTTGCCTCGGGAAACATGGAGCGAAAGCCATCCATTGTCAAGAAAAGATCATTTATAGTCACTCATTCCTAGAAAAGCCTTATTACTCGGTTTAACTGCCTTTATAATCCCATTATTGATTTTATTTTGAATTTTTTTTACATTTTTTGATTAAAACATATTGTAATTGATTGTTTGCCTCGGGAAACATGGAGCGAAAGCCATCCATTGTCAAGAAAAGATCATTTATAGTCACTCATTCCTAGAAAAGCCTTATTACTCGGTTTAAATGCCTTTATAATCCAATTATTGATTTTATTTTGAATTTTTTTTACATTTTTTGATTAAAACATATTGTAATTGATTGTTTGCCTCGGGAAATATTGAGCGAAAGCCATCCATTGTCAAGAAAAGATCATTTATAGCCACTCATGCCTAGAAAAGCCTTATTACTCGGTTTAAATGCCTTTATAATCCCATTATTGAATGTATTTTGAATTGTTTTTACATTTTTTGATTAAAACATATTGTAATTGATTGTTTGCCTTGGGAAACTTGGAGCGAAAGCCACCCATTGTCAAGAAAAGTTCATGTATAGTCACTTATGCATAGCAAAGCCTTATTACTCGGTTTAAATACCTTTATAATCCCATTATTGAATTTATTTTGAATTCTTTTTACATTTTTTCATTAAAACAGATTCTAATTGATTGTTTGCCTCGGGAAACTTGGAGCGAAAGCCATCCATTGTCAAGAAAAGATGATTTATAGTCACTCATGCTGAGAAAAGCCTTATTACTCGGTTTAAATGCTTTTATAATCCCATTATTGAATTTATTTTGAATTGTTTTTACATTTTTTGATTAAAACAGATTGTAATTGATTGTTTGCCTCGGGAAACATGGAGCGAAAGCCATCCATTGCCAAGAAAAGATCATTTATAGTCACTCTTGCCTAGAAAAGCCTTATTACTCGGTTTAAATGCCTTTATAATCCCATTATTGAATTTATTTTGAATTGTTTTTACATTTTTTTTATTAAAACATATTGTAATTGATTGTTTGCCTCGGGAAACATGGAGCGAAAGCCATCCATTGTCAAGAAAAGATCATTTATAGTCACTCATTCCTAGAAAAGCCTTATTACTCGGTTTAAATGCCTTTATAATCCAATTATTGAATTTATTTTGAATTTTTTTTACATTTTTTGATTAAAACAGATTGTAATTGATTGTTTACCTCGGGAAACATGGAGCGAAAGCCATCCATAGTCAAGAAAAGTTATTTATAGTCACTTATGCCTAGCAAAGCCTTATTACTCGGTTTAAATGCCTTTATAATCCCATTATTGAATTTATTTTGAATTTTTTTTACATTTTTTGATTAAAACATATTGTAATTGATTGTTTGCCTCGGGAAACTTGGAGCGAAAGCCACCCATTGTCAAGAAAAGTTCATTTATAGTCACTTATGCCTAGCAAAGCCTTATTACTCGGTTTAAATGCCTTTATAATCCCATTATTGAATTTATTTTGAATTCTTTTTACATTTTTTCATTAAAACAGATTCTAATTGATTGTTTGCCTCGGGAAACTTGGAGCGAAAGCCCTCCATTGTCAAGAAAAGATCATTTATAGTCACTCATGCTGAGAAAAGCCTTATTACTCGGTTTAAATGCTTTTATAATCCCATTATTAAATTTATTTTGAATTGATTTTACATTTTTTTATTAAAACAGATTGTAATTGATTGTTTGCCTCGGGAAACATGGAGCGAAAGCCATCCATTGTCAAGAAAAGATCATTTATAGTCACTCATTCCTAGAAAAGCCTTATTACTCGGTTTAAATGCCTTTATAATCCCATTATTGGTTTTATTTTGAATTTTTTTTACATTTTTTGATTAAAACATATTGTAATTGATTGTTTGCCTCGGGAAACATGGAGCGAAAGCCATCCATTGTCAAGAAAAGATCATTTATAGTCACTCATTCCTAGAAAAGCCTTATTACTCGGTTTAAATGCCTTTATAATCCCATTATTGAATTTATTTTGAATTGTTTTTACATTTTTTGATTAAAACATATTGTAATTGATTGTTTGCCTCGGGAAACATGGAGCGAAAGCCATCCATTGTCAAGAAGAGATCATTTATAGTCACTCATTCCTAGAAAAGCCTTATTACTCGGTTTAAATGCCTTTATAATCCCATTATTGAATTTATTTTGAATTGTTTTTACATTTTTTGATTAAAACATATTGTAATTGATTGTTTGCCTCGGGAAACATGGAGCGAAAGCCATCCATTGTCAAGAAAAGATCATTTATAGTCACTCATTCCTAGAAAAGCCTTATTACTCGGTTTAAATGCCTTTATAATCCCATTATTGATTTTATTTTGAATTTTTTTTACATTTTTTGATTAAAACAGATTGTAATTGATTGTTTGCCTCGGGAAACATGGAGCGAAAGCCATCCATTGTCAAGAAGAGATCATTTATAGTCACTCATTCCTAGAAAAGCCTTATTACTCGGTTTAACTGCCTTTATAATCCCATTATTGATTTTATTTTGAATTTTTTTTACATTTTTTGATTAAAACAGATTGTAATTGATTGTTTGCCTCGGGAAACATGGAGCGAAAGCCATCCATTGTCAAGAAAAGATCATTTATAGTCACTCATTCCTAGAAAAGCCTTATTACTCGGTCTAAATGCCTTTATAATCCAATTATTGAATTTATTTTGAATTTTTTTTACATTTTTTGATTAAAACATATTGTAATTGATTGTTTGCCTCGGGAAACATGGAGCGAAAGCCATCCATTGTCAAGAAAAGATCATTTATATTCACTCATTCCTAGAAAAGCCTTATTACTCGGTTTAAATGCCTTTATAATCCCATTATTGATTTTATTTTGAATTTTTTTTACATTTTTTGATTAAAACATATTGTAATTGATTGTTTGCCTCGGGAAACATGGAGCGAAAGCCATCCATTGCCAAGAAAAGATCATTTATAGTCACTCTTGCCTAGAAAAGCCTTATTACTCGGTTTAGCTGCCTTTATAATCCCATTATTGATTTTATTTTGAATTTTTTTTACATTTTTTGATTAAAACATATTGTAATTGATTGTTTGCCTCAGGAAACATGGAGCGAAAGCCATCCATTGTCAAGAAAAGATCATTTATAGTCACTCATTCCTAGAAAAGCCTTATTACTCGGTTTAAATGCCTTTATAATCCCATTATTGATTTTATTTTGAATTTTTTTTACATTTTTTGATTAAAACAGATTGTAATTGATTGTTTGCCTCGGGAAACATGGAGCGAAAGCCATCCATTGTCAAGAAGAGATCATTTATAGTCACTCATTCCTAGAAAAGCCTTATTACTCGGTTTAACTGCCTTTATAATCCCATTATTGATTTTATTTTGAATTTTTTTTACATTTTTTGATTAAAACAGATTGTAATTGATTGTTTGCCTCGGGAAACATGGAGCGAAAGCCATCCATTGTCAAGAAAAGATCATTTATAGTCACTCATTCCTAGAAAAGCCTTATTACTCGGTCTAAATGCCTTTATAATCCAATTATTGAATTTATTTTGAATTTTTTTTACATTTTTTGATTAAAACATATTGTAATTGATTGTTTGCCTCGGGAAACATGGAGCGAAAGCCATCCATTGTCAAGAAAAGATCATTTATATTCACTCATTCCTAGAAAAGCCTTATTACTCGGTTTAAATGCCTTTATAATCCCATTATTGATTTTATTTTGAATTTTTTTTACATTTTTTGATTAAAACATATTGTAATTGATTGTTTGCCTCGGGAAACATGGAGCGAAAGCCATCCATTGCCAAGAAAAGATCATTTATAGTCACTCTTGCCTAGAAAAGCCTTATTACTCGGTTTAGCTGCCTTTATAATCCCATTATTGATTTTATTTTGAATTTTTTTTACATTTTTTGATTAAAACATATTGTAATTGATTGTTTGCCTCAGGAAACATGGAGCGAAAGCCATCCATTGTCAAGAAAAGATCATTTAGAGTCACTCATTCCTAGAAAAGCCTTATTACTCGGTTTAGCTGCCTTTATAATCCCATTATTGATTTTATTTTGAATTTTTTTTACATTTTTTGATTAAAACACATTGTAATTGATTGTTTGCCTCGGGAAACATGGAGCGAAAGCCATCCATTGTCAAGAAAAGATCATTTATAGTCACTCATTCCTAGAAAAGCCTTATTACTCGGTCTAAATGCCTTTATAATCCAATTATTGAATTTATTTTGAATTTTTTTTACATTTTTTGATTAAAACATATTGTAATTGATTGTTTGCCTCGGGAAACATGGAGCGAAAGCCATCCATTGTCAAGAAAAGATCATTTATAGTCACTCATTCCTAGAAAAGCCTTATTACTCGATTTAACTGCCTTTATAATCCCATTATTGATTTTATTTTGAATTTTTTTTACATTTTTTGATTAAAACACATTGTAATTGATTGCTTGCCTCGGGAAACATGGAGCGAAAGCCATCCATTGTCAAGAAAAGATCATTTATAGTCACTCATTCCTAGAAAAGCCTTATTACTCGGTTTAACTGCCTTTATAATCCCATTATTGATTTTATTTTGAATTTTTTTTACATTTTGTGATTAAAACACATTGTAATTGATTGTTTGCCTCGGGAAACATGGAGCGAAAGCCATCCATTGTCAAGAAAAGATCATTTATAGTCACTCATTCCTAGAAAAGCCTTATTACTCGGTTTAAATGCCTTTATAATCCCATTATTGATTTTATTTTAATTTTTTTTTACATTTTTTGATTAAAACATATTGTAATTGAATGTTTACCTCGGGAAATATGGAGCGAAAGCCATCCATTGTCAAGAAAATATCATTTATAGTCACTCATGCCTAGAAAAGCCTTATTACTCGGTTTAAATGCCTTTATAATCCCATTATTGAATTTATTTTGAATTTTTTTTTACATTTTTTGATTAAAACAGATTGTAATTGATTGTTTACCTCGGGAAACATGGAGCGAAAGCCATCCATAGTCAAGAAAAGTTCATTTATAGTCACTTATGCCTAGCAAAGCCTTATTACTCGGTTTAAATGCCTTTATAATCCCATTATTGAATTTATTTTGAATTTTTTTTACATTTTTTGATTAAAACATATTGTAATTGATTGTTTGCCTCGGGAAACTTGGAGCGAAAGCCACCCATTGTCAAGAAAAGTTCATTTATAGTCACTTATGCCTAGCAAAGCCTTATTTCTCGGTTTAAATGCCTTTATAATTCCATTATTGAATTTATTTTGAATTCTTTTTACATTTTTTCATTAAAACAGATTCTAATTGATTGTTTGCCTCGGTAAACTTCGAGCGAAAGCCCTCCATTGTCAAGAAAAGATCATTTATAGTCACTCATGCTGAGAGAAGCCTTATTACTCGGTTTAAATGCTTTTATAATCCCATTATTGAATTTATTTTGAATTGTTTTTACATTTTTTGATTAAAACAGATTGTAATTGATTGTTTGCCTCGGGAAACATGGAGCGAAAGCCATCCATTGTCAAGAAAAGATCATTTATAGTCACTCATTCCTAGAAAAGCCTTATTACTCGGTTTAACTGCCTTTATAATCCCATTATTGATTTTATTTTGAATTTTTTTTACATTTTTTGATTAAAACAGATTGTAATTGATTGTTTGCCTCGGGAAACGTGGAGCGAAAGCCATCCATTGTCAAGAAAAGATTATTTATAGTCACTCATTCCTAGAAAAGCCTTATTACTCGGTTTAAATGCCTTTATAATCCCATTATTGAATTTATTTTGAATTGTTTTTACATTTTTTGATTAAAACAGATTGTAATTGATTGTTTGCCTCGGGAAACATGGAGCGAAAGCCATCCATTGTCAAGAAAAGATCATTTATAGTCACTCATTCCTAGAAAAGCCTTATTACTCGGTTTAACTGCCTTTATAATCCCATTATTGTATTTATTTTGAATTGTTTTTACATTTTTTGATTAAAACAGATTGTAATTGATTGTTTGCCTCGGGAAACATGGAGCGAAAGCCATCCATTGTCAAGAAAAGATCAGTTATAGTCACTCATGCCTAGAAAAGCCTTATTACTCGGTTTAAATGCCTTTATAATCCCATTATTGAATTTATTTTGAATTGTTTTTACATTTTTTGATTAAAACAGATTGTAATTGATTGTTTGCCTCGGGAAATATGGAGCGAAAGCCATCCATTGTCAAGAAAATATCATTTATAGTCACTCATGCCTAGAAAAGCCTTATTACTCGGTTTAAATGCCTTTATAATCCCATTATTGAATTTATTTTGAATTTTTTTTACATTTTTTGATTAAAACAGATTGTAATTGATTGTTTACCTCGGGAAACATGGAGCGAAAGCCATCCATAGTCAAGAAAAGTTCATTTATAGTCACTTATGCCTAGCAAAGCCTTATTACTCGGTTTAAATGCCTTTATAATCCCATTATTGAATTTATTTTGAATTTTTTTTACATTTTTTGATTAAAACATATTGTAATTGATTGTTTGCCTCGGGAAACTTGGTGCGAAAGCCACCCATTGTCAAGAAAAGTTCATTTATAGTCACTTATGCCTAGCAAAGCCTTATTACTCGGTTTAAATGCCTTTATAATCCCATTATTGAATTTATTTTGAATTCTTTTTACATTTTTTCATTAAAACAGATTCTAATTGATTGTTTGCCTCGGTAAACTTCGAGCGAAAGCCCTCCATTGTCAAGAAAAGATCATTTATAGTCACTCATGCTGAGAGAAGCCTTATTACTCGGTTTAAATGCTTTTATAATCCCATTATTGAATTTATTTTGAATTGTTTTTACATTTTTTGATTAAAACAGATTGTAATTGATTGTTTGCCTCGGGAAACATGGAGCGAAAGCCATCCATTGTCAAGAAAAGATCATTTATAGTCACTCATTCCTAGGAATGCCTTATTACTCGGTTTAACTGCCTTTATAATCCCATTATTGATTTTATTTTGAATTTTTTTTACATTTTTTGATTAAAACAGATTGTAATTGATTGTTTGCCTCGGGAAACATGGAGCGAAAGCCATCCATTGTCAAGAAAAGATCATTTATAGTCACTCATTCCTAGAAAAGCCTTATTACTCGGTTTAACTGCCTTTATAATCCCATTATTGAATTTATTTTGAATTGTTTTTACATTTTTTGATTAAAACAGATTGTAATTGATTGTTTGCCTCGGGAAACATGGAGCGAAAGCCATCCATTGTCAAGAAAAGATCATTTATAGTCACTCATTCCTAGGAAAGCCTTATTACTCGGTTTAACTGCCTTTATAATCCCATTATTGATTTTATTTTGAATTTTTTTTACATTTTTTGATTAAAACAGATTGTAATTGATTGTTTGCCTCGGGAAACATGGAGCGAAAGCCATCCATTGTCAAGAAAAGATCATTTATAGTCACTCATTCCTAGAAAAGCCTTATTACTCGGTTTAAATGCCTTTATAATCCCATTATTGATTTTATTTTGATTTTTTTTTACATTTTTTGATTAAAACATATTGTAATTGATTGTTTGCCTCGGGAAATATTGAGCGAAAGCCATCCATTGTCAAGAAAAGATCATTTATAGCCACTCATGCCTAGAAAAGCCTTATTACTCGGTTTAAATGCCTTTATAATCCCATTGTTGAATGTATTTTGAATTGTTTTTACATTTTTTGATTGAAACAGATTGTAATTGATTGTTTGCCTCGGGAAACATGGAGCGAAAACCATCCATTGTCAAGAAAAGATCATTTATAGTCACTCATGCCTAGAAAAGCCTTATTACTCGGTTTAAATGCCTTTATAATCCAATTATTGAATTTATTTTGAATTTTTTTTACATTTTTTGATTAAAACAGATTGTAATTGATTGTTTACCTCGGGAAACATGGAGCGAAAGCCATCCATAGTCAACAAAAGTTCATTTATAGTCACTTATGCCTAGCAAAGCCTTATTACTCGGTTTAAATGCCTTTATAATCCCATTATTGAATTTATTTTGAATTTTTTTTACATTTTTTGATTAAAACATATTGTAATTGATTGTTTGCCTCGGGAAATATGGAGCGAAAGCCATCCATTGTCAAGAAAAGATCATTTATAGTCACTCATGCCTAGAAAAGCCTTAATACTCGTTTTAAATGCTTTTATAATCCCATAATTGAATTTAATTTGAATCTTTTTACATTTTTTGATTAAAACAGATTCTAATTGATTGTTTGCCTCGGGAAAGGTGGACTGAAAGCCATCCATTGTCAAGAAAAGATCATTTATAGTCACTCATGCCTAGAAAAGCCTTATTACTCGGTTTAAATGCCTTTATAATCCCATTATTGAATTTATTTTGAATTGTTTTTACATTTTTTGATTAAAACAGATTGTAATTGATTGTTTGCCTCGGGAAACATGGAGCGAAAGCCATCCATTGTCAAGAAAAGATCATTTATAGCCACTCATGCCTAGAAAAGCCGTATTACTCGGTTTAAATGCCTTTATAATCCCATTATTGAATTTATTTTGAATTGTTTTTATATTTTTTGATTAAAACAGCTTGTAATTGATTGTTTGCCGTGGGAAACATGAAGTGAAAGCCATCCATTGTCAAGAAAAGATCATTTATAGTCACTTATGCCTAGAAAAGCCTTATTACTCGGTTTAAATGCCTTTATAATCCCATTATTGAATTTATTTTGAATTTTTTTATATTTTTTGATTAAAACAGATTGTAATTGATTGTTTACCTCGGGAAACATGGAGCGAAAGCCATCCATTGTCAAGAAAAGATCATTTATAGTCACTCATTCCTAGAAAAGCCTTATTACTCGGTTTAAATGCCTTTATAATCCCATTATTGAATTTATTTTGAATTGTTTTTACATTTTTTGATTAAAACAGATTGTAATTGATTGTTTGCCTCGGGAAACATGGAGCGAAAGCCATCCATTGTCAAGAAAAGATCATTTATAGTCACTCATTCCTAGAAAAGCCTTATTACTCGGTTTAACTGCCTTTATAATCCCATTATTGATTTTATTTTGAATTTTTTTTGCATTTTTTGATTAAAACAGATTGTAATTGATTGTTTGCCTCGGGAAACATGGAGCGAAAGCCATCCATTGTCAAGAAAAGATCATTTATAGTCACTCATTCCTAGAAAAGCCTTATTACTCGGTTTAAATGCCTTTATAATCCCATTATTGATTTTATTTTGAATTTTTTTTACATTTTTTGATTAAAACATATTGTAATTGATTGTTTGCCTCGGGAAATATTGAGCGAAAGCCATCCATTGTCAAGAAAAGATCATTTATAGCCACTCATGCCTAGAAAAGCCTTATTACTCGGTTTAAATGCCTTTATAATCCCATTATTGAATGTATTTTGAATTGTTTTTGCATTTTTTGATTAAAACAGATTGTAATTGATTGTTTGCCTCGGGAAAAATGGAGCGAAAACCATCCATTGTCAAGAAAAGATCATTTATAGTCACTCATTCCTGGAAAAGCCTTATTACTCGGTTTAAATGCCTTTATAATCCCATTATTGAATATATTTTGAATTGTTTTTACATTTTTTGATTAAAACAGATTGTAATTGATTGTTTGCCTCGGGAAACATGGAGCGAAAGCCATCCATTGTCAAGAAAAGATCATTTATAGTCACTCTTGCCTAGAAAAGCCTTATTACTCGGTTTAAATGCCTTTATAATCCCATTATTGAATTTGTTTTGAATTGTTTTTACATTTTTTGATTAAAACATATTGTAATTGATTTTTTGCCTCGGGAAACATGGAGCGAAAGCCATCCATTGTCAAGAAAAGATCATTTATAGTCACTCATTCCTAGAAAAGCCTTATTACTCGGTTTAAATGCCTTTATAATCCCATTATTGAATTTATTTTGAATTTTTTTACATTTTTTTATTAAAACAGATTGTAATTGATTGTTTACCTCGGGAAACATGGAGCGAAAGCCATCCATAGTCAAGAAAAGTTCATTTATAGTCACTTATGCCTTGCAAAGCCTTATTACTCGGTTTAAATGCCTTTATAATCCCGTTATTGAATTTATTTTGATTTTTTTTTACATTTTTTGATTAAAACATATTGTAATTGATTGTTTGCCTCGGGAAACTTGGAGCGAAAGCCACCCATTGTCAAGAAAAGTTCATTTATAGTCACTTATGCCTAGCAAAGCCTTATTACTCGGTTTAAATGCCTTTATAATCCCATTATTGAATTTATTTTGAATTCTTTTTACATTTTTTCATTAAAACAGATTCTAATTGATTGTTTGCCTCGGGAAACTTCGAGCGAAAGCCCTCCATTGTCAAGAAAAGATCATTTATAGTCACTCATTCTGAGAAAAGCCTTATTACTCGGTTTAAATGCTTTTATAATCCCATTATTGAATTTATTTTGAATTGTTTTTACATTTTTTGATTAAAACATATTGTAATTGATTGTTTGCCTCGGGAAACATGGAGCGAAAGCCATCCATTGTCAAGAAAAGATCATTTATAGTCACTCATTCCTAGAAAAGCCTTATTACTCGGTTTAACTTCCTTTATAATCCCATTATTGATTTTATTTTGAGTTTTTTTTATATTTTTTGATTAAAACATATTGTAATTGATTGTTTGCCTCGGGAAACATGCAGCGAAAGCCATCCATTGTCAAGAAAAGATCATTTATAGTCACTCATTCCTAGAAAAGCCTTATGACTCGGTTTAAATGCCTTTATAATCCCATTATTGATTTTATTTTGAATTTTTTTTACATTTTTTGATTAAAACATATTGTAATTGATTGTTTGCCTCGGGAAACATGGAGCGAAAGCCATCCATTGTCAAGAAAAGATCATTTATAGTCACTCATTCCTAGAAAAGCCTTATTACTCGGTTTAAATGCCTTTATAATCCCATTATTGAATTTATTTTGAATTTTTTTTACATTATTAGATTAAAACAGATTGTAATTGATTGTTTATCTCGGGAAACAAGGAGCGAAAGCCATCCATAGTCAAGAAAAGTTCATTTATAGTCACTTATGCCTAGAAAAGCCTTATTACTCGGTTTAACTGCCTTTATAATCCCATTATTGAATTTGTTTTGAATTTTTTTTACATTTTTTGATTAAAACATATTGTAATTGATTTTTTGCCTCGGGAAACATGGAGCGAAAGCCATCCATTGTCAAGAAAAGATCATTTATAGCCACTCATGCCTAGAAAAGCCTTATTACTCGGTTTAAATGCCTTTATAATCCCATTATTGAATTTATTTTGAATTGTTTTTATATTTTTTGATTAAAACAGATTGTAATTGATTGTTTGCCGTGGGAAACATGAAGTGAAAGCCATCCATTGTCAAGAAAAGATCATTTATAGTCACTTATGCCTAGAAAAGCCTTATTACTCGGTTTAAATGCCTTTATAATCCCATTATTGAATTTATTTTGAATTTTTTTATATTTTTTGATTAAAACAGATTGTAATTGATTGTTTACCTCGGGAAACATGGAGCGAAAGCCATCCATTGTCAAGAAAAGATCATTTATAGTCACTCATTCCTAGAAAAGCCTTATTACTCGGTTTAAATGCCTTTATAATCCCATTATTGAATTTATTTTGAATTGTTTTTACATTTTTTGATTAAAACAGATTGTAATTGATTGTTTGCCTCGGGAAACATGGAGCGAAAGCCATCCATAGTCAAGAAAAGATCATTTATAGTCACTCATTCCTAGAAAAGCCTTATTACTCGGTTTAACTGCCTTTATAATCCCATTATTGATTTTATTTTGAATTTTTTTTGCATTTTTTGATTAAAACAGATTGTAATTGATTGTTTGCCTCGGGAAACATGGAGCGAAAGCCATCCATTGTCAAGAAAAGATCATTTATAGTCACTCATTCCTAGAAAAGCCTTATTACTCGGTTTAAATGCCTTTATAATCCCATTATTGATTTTATTTTGAATTTTTTTTACATTTTTTGATTAAAACATATTGTAATTGATTGTTTGCCTCGGGAAATATTGAGCGAAAGCCATCCATTGTCAAGAAAAGATCATTTATAGCCACTCATGCCTAGAAAAGCCTTATTACTCGGTTTAAATGCCTTTATAATCCCATTATTGAATGTATTTTGAATTGTTTTTACATTTTTTGATTAAAACAGATTGTAATTGATTGTTTGCCTCAGGAAACATGGAGCGAAAACCATCCATTGTCAAGAAAAGATCATTTATAGTCACTCATGCCTAGAAAAGCCTTATTACTCGGTTTAAATGCCTTTATAATCCCATTATTGAATTTATTTTGAATTATTTTTACATTTTTTGATTAAAACAGATTGTAATTGATTGTTTGCCTCGGGAAACATGGAGCGAAAGCCATCCATTGTCAAGAAAAGATCATTTATAGTCACTCTTGCCTAGAAAAGCCTTATTACTCGGTTTAAATGCCTTTATAATCCCATTATTGAATTTATTTTGAATTGTTTTTACATTTTTTGATTAAAACATATTGTAATTGATTTTTTGCCTCGGGAAACATGGAGCGAAAGCCATCCATTGTCAAGAAAAGATCATTTATAGTCACTCATTCCTAGAAAAGCCTTATTACTCGGTTTAAATGCCTTTATAATCCCACTATTGAATTTATTTTGAATTTTTTTACATTTTTTGATTAAAACAGATTGTAATTGATTGTTTACCTCGGGAAACATGGAGCGAAAGCCATCCATAGTCAAGAA
Organism: Theobroma cacao; assembly: GCF_053813885.1. Lineage (NCBI taxonomy): Eukaryota > Viridiplantae > Streptophyta > Magnoliopsida > Malvales > Malvaceae > Theobroma > Theobroma cacao. The sequence continues at coordinate 23,715,669 of NC_142645.1, read as the reverse complement.
AAGTTCATTTATAGTCACTTATGCCTAGCAAAGCCTTATTACTCGGTTTAAATGCCTTTATAATCCCGTTATTGAATTTATTTTGATTTTTTTTTACATTTTTTGATTAAAACATATTGTAATTGATTGTTTGCCTCGGGAAACTTGGAGCGAAAGCCACCCATTGTCAAGAAAAGTTCATTTATAGTCACTTATGCCTAGCAAAGCCTTATTACTCGGTTTAAATGCCTTTATAATCCCATTATTGAATTTATTTTGAATTGTTTTTACATTTTTTGATTAAAACAGATTGTAATTGATTGTTTGCCTCGGGAAACATGGAGCGAAAGCCATCCATTGTCAAGAAAAGATCAGTTATAGTCACTCATTCCTAGAAAAGCCTTATTACTCGGTTTAAATGCCTTTATAATCCAATTATTGATTTTATTTTGAATTTTTTTTACATTTTTTGATTAAAACATATTGTAATTGATTGTTTGCCTCGGGACATATTGAGCGACAGCCATCCATTGTCAAGAAAAGATCATTTATAGCCACTCATGCCTAGAAAAGCCTTATTACTCGGTTTAAATGCCTTTATAATCCCATTATTGAATGTATTTTGAATTGTTTTTACATTTTTTGATTAAAACATATTGTAATTGATTGTTTGCCTCGGGAAACATGGAGCGAAAACCATCCATTGTCAAGAAAAGATCATTTATAGTCACTCATGCTGAGAAAAGCCTTATTACTCGGTTTAAATGCTTTTATAATCCCATTATTGAATTTATTTTGAATTGTTTTTACATTTTTTGATTAAAACAGATTGTAATTGATTGTTTGCCTCGGGAAAGATGGAGCGAAAGCCATCCATTGTCAAGAAAAGATCATTTATAGTCACTCATGCCTAGAAAAGCCTTATTACTCGGTTTAAATGCCTTTATAATCCCATTATTGAATTTATTTTGAATTGTTTTTACATTTTTTGATTAAAACAGATTGTAATTGATTGTTTGCCTCGGGAAAGATGGAGCGAAAGCCATCCATTGTCAAGAAAAGATCATTTATAGTCACTCATTCCTAGAAAAGCCTTATTACTCGGTTTAAATGCCTTTATAATCCCATTATTGAATTTATTTTGAATTGTTTTTACATTTTTTGATTAAAACAGATTGTAATTGATTGTTTGCCTCGGGAAAGATGGAGCGAAAGCCATCCATTGTCAAGAAAAGATCATTTATAGTCACTCATTCCTAGAAAAGCCTTATTACTCGGTTTAAATGCCTTTATAATCCCATTATTGAATTTATTTTGAATTGTTTTTACATTTTTTGATTAAAACAGATTGTAATTGATTGTTTGCCTCGGGAAAGATGGAGCGAAAGCCATCCATTGTCAAGAAAAGATCATTTATAGTCACTCATTCCTAGAAAAGCCTTATTACTCGGTTTAAATGCCTTTATAATCCCATTATTGAATTTATTTTGAATTGTTTTTACATTTTCTGATTAAAACAGATTGTAATTGATTGTTTGCCTCGGGAAAGATGGAGCGAAAGCCATCCATTGTCAAGAAAAGATCATTTATAGTCACTCATTCCTAGAAAAGCCTTATTACTCGGTTTAAATGCCTTTATAATCCCATTATTGAATTTATTTTGAATTGTTTTTACATTTTTTGATTAAAACATATTGTAATTGATTGTTTGCCTCGGGAAACATGGAGCGAAAGCCATCCATTGTCAAGAAAAGATCATTTATAGTCACTCATTCCTAGAAAAGCCTTATTACTCGGTTTAAATGCCTTTATAATCCCATTATTGAATTTATTTTGAATTGTTTTTACATTTTTTGATTAAAACAGATTGTAATTGATTGTTTGCCTCGGGAAATATGGAGCGAAAGCCATCCATTGTCAAGAAAAGATCATTTATAGCCACTCATGCCTAGAAAAGCCTTATTACTCGGTTTAAATGCCTTTATAATCCCATTATTGAATGTTTTTTGAACTGTTTTTACATTTTTTTTTTAAAACAGATTGTAATTGATTGTTTGCCTCGAGAAACATGGAGCGAAAGCCATCCATTGTCAAGAAAAGATCATTTATAGTCACTCATGCCTAGAAAAGCCTTATTACTCGGTTTAAATGCCATTATAATCCCATTATGGAATTTATTTTGAATTGTTTTTACATTTTTTGATTAAAACAGATTGTAATTGATTGTTTGCCTCGGGAAACATGGAGCGAAAGCCATCCATTGTCAAGAAAAGATCATTTATAGTCACTCATGCCTAGAAAAGCCTTATTACTCGGTTTAAATGCCTTTATAATCCCATTCTTGAATTTATTTTGAATTGTTTTTACATTTTTTGATTAAAACAGATTGTAATTGATTGTTTGCCTCGGGAAACATGAGGCGAAAGCCATCCATTGTCAAGAAAAGATCAGTTATAGTCACTCATGCCTAGAAAAGCCTTATTACTCGGTTTAAATGCCTTTATAATCCCATTATTGAATTTATTTTGAATTGTTTTTACATTTTTTGATTAAAACAGATTGTAATTGATTGTTTGCCTCGGGAAATATGGAGCGAAAGCCATCCATTGTCAAGAAAATATCATTTATAGTCACTCATGCCTAGAAAAGCCTTATTACTCGGTTTAAATGCCTTTATAATCCCATTATTGAATTTTTTTTGAATTGTTTTTACATTTTTTGATTAAAACAGATTGTAATTGATTGTTTGCCTCGGGAAAGATGGAGCGAAAGCCATCCATTGTCAAGAAAAGATCATTTATAGTCACTCATTCCTAGAAAAGCCTTATTACTCGGTTTAAATGCCTTTATAATCCCATTATTGAATTTATTTTGAATTGTTTTTACATTTTTTGATTAAAACAGATTGTAATTGATTGTTTGCCTCGGGAAAGATGGAGCGAAAGCCATCCATTGTCAAGAAAAGATCATTTATAGTCACTCATTCCTAGAAAAGCCTTATTACTCGGTTTAAATGCCTTTATAATCCCATTATTGAATTTATTTTGAATTGTTTTTACATTTTTTGATTAAAACATATTGTAATTGATTGTTTGCCTCGGGAAACATGGAGCGAAAGCCATCCATTGTCAAGAAAAGATCATTTATAGTCACTCATTCCTAGAAAAGCCTTATTACTCGGTTTAAATGCCTTTATAATCCCATTATTGAATTTATTTTGAATTGTTTTTACATTTTTTGATTAAAACATATTGTAATTGATTGTTTGCCTCGGGAAACATGGAGCGAAAGCCATCCATTGTCAAGAAAAGATCATTTATAGTCACTCATTCCTAGAAAAGCCTTATTACTCGGTTTAACTGCCTTTATAATCCCATTATTGATTTTATTTTGAATTTTTTTTGCATTTTTTGATTAAAACAGATTGTAATTGATTGTTTGCCTCGGGAAACATGGAGCGAAAGCCATCCATTGTCAAGAAAAGATCATTTATAGTCACTCATTCCTAGAAAAGCCTTATTACTCGGTTTAAATGCCTTTATAATCCCATTATTGATTTTATTTTGAATTTTTTTTACATTTTTTGATTAAAACATATTGTAATTGATTGTTTGCCTCGGGAAATATTGAGCGAAAGCCATCCATTGTCAAGAAAAGATCATTTATAGCCACTCATGCCTAGAAAAGCCTTATTACTCGGTTTAAATGCCTTTATAATCCCATTATTGAATGTATTTTGAATTGTTTTTACATTTTTTGATTAAAACAGATTGTAATTGATTGTTTGCCTCAGGAAACATGGAGCGAAAACCATCCATTGTCAAGAAAAGATCATTTATAGTCACTCATGCCTAGAAAAGCCTTATTACTCGGTTTAAATGCCTTTATAATCCCATTATTGAATTTATTTTGAATTATTTTTACATTTTTTGATTAAAACAGATTGTAATTGATTGTTTGCCTCGGGAAACATGGAGCGAAAGCCATCCATTGTCAAGAAAAGATCATTTATAGTCACTCTTGCCTAGAAAAGCCTTATTACTCGGTTTAAATGCCTTTATAATCCCATTATTGAATTTATTTTGAATTGTTTTTACATTTTTTGATTAAAACAGATTGTAATTGATTGTTTGCCTCGGGAAAGATGGAGCGAAAGCCATCCATTGTCAAGAAAAGATCATTTATAGTCACTCATTCCTAGAAAAGCCTTATTACTCGGTTTAAATGCCTTTATAATCCCATTATTGAATTTATTTTGAATTGTTTTTACATTTTTTGATTAAAACAGATTGTAATTGATTGTTTGCCTCGGGAAAGATGGAGCGAAAGCCATCCATTGTCAAGAAAAGATCATTTATAGTCACTCATTCCTAGAAAAGCCTTATTACTCGGTTTAAATGCCTTTATAATCCCATTATTGAATTTATTTTGAATTGTTTTTACATTTTCTGATTAAAACAGATTGTAATTGATTGTTTGCCTCGGGAAAGATGGAGCGAAAGCCATCCATTGTCAAGAAAAGATCATTTATAGTCACTCATTCCTAGAAAAGCCTTATTACTCGGTTTAAATGCCTTTATAATCCCATTATTGAATTTATTTTGAATTGTTTTTACATTTTTTGATTAAAACATATTGTAATTGATTGTTTGCCTCGGGAAATATTGAGCGAAAGCCATCCATTGTCAAGAAAAGATCATTTATAGCCACTCATGCCTAGAAAAGCCTTATTACTCGGTTTAAATGCCTTTATAATCCCATTATTGAATGTATTTTGAATTGTTTTTACATTTTTTGATTAAAACAGATTGTAATTGATTGTTTGCCTCAGGAAACATGGAGCGAAAACCATCCATTGTCAAGAAAAGATCATTTATAGTCACTCATGCCTAGAAAAGCCTTATTACTCGGTTTAAATGCCTTTATAATCCCATTATTGAATTTATTTTGAATTATTTTTACATTTTTTGATTAAAACAGATTGTAATTGATTGTTTGCCTCGGGAAACATGGAGCGAAAGCCATCCATTGTCAAGAAAAGATCATTTATAGTCACTCTTGCCTAGAAAAGCCTTATTACTCGGTTTAAATGCCTTTATAATCCCATTATTGAATTTATTTTGAATTGTTTTTACATTTTTTGATTAAAACAGATTGTAATTGATTGTTTGCCTCGGGAAAGATGGAGCGAAAGCCATCCATTGTCAAGAAAAGATCATTTATAGTCACTCATTCCTAGAAAAGCCTTATTACTCGGTTTAAATGCCTTTATAATCCCATTATTGAATTTATTTTGAATTGTTTTTACATTTTTTGATTAAAACAGATTGTAATTGATTGTTTGCCTCGGGAAAGATGGAGCGAAAGCCATCCATTGTCAAGAAAAGATCATTTATAGTCACTCATTCCTAGAAAAGCCTTATTACTCGGTTTAAATGCCTTTATAATCCCATTATTGAATTTATTTTGAATTGTTTTTACATTTTCTGATTAAAACAGATTGTAATTGATTGTTTGCCTCGGGAAAGATGGAGCGAAAGCCATCCATTGTCAAGAAAAGATCATTTATAGTCACTCATTCCTAGAAAAGCCTTATTACTCGGTTTAAATGCCTTTATAATCCCATTATTGAATTTATTTTGAATTGTTTTTACATTTTTTGATTAAAACATATTGTAATTGATTGTTTGCCTCGGGAAACATGGAGCGAAAGCCATCCATTGTCAAGAAAAGATCATTTATAGTCACTCATTCCTAGAAAAGCCTTATTACTCGGTTTAAATGCCTTTATAATCCCATTATTGAATTTATTTTGAATTGTTTTTACATTTTTTGATTAAAACAGATTGTAATTGATTGTTTGCCTCGGGAAATATGGAGCGAAAGCCATCCATTGTCAAGAAAAGATCATTTATAGCCACTCATGCCTAGAAAAGCCTTATTACTCGGTTTAAATGCCTTTATAATCCCATTATTGAATGTTTTTTGAACTGTTTTTACATTTTTTTTTTAAAACAGATTGTAATTGATTGTTTGCCTCGAGAAACATGGAGCGAAAGCCATCCATTGTCAAGAAAAGATCATTTATAGTCACTCATGCCTAGAAAAGCCTTATTACTCGGTTTAAATGCCATTATAATCCCATTATGGAATTTATTTTGAATTGTTTTTACATTTTTTGATTAAAACAGATTGTAATTGATTGTTTGCCTCGGGAAACATGGAGCGAAAGCCATCCATTGTCAAGAAAAGATCATTTATAGTCACTCATGCCTAGAAAAGCCTTATTACTCGGTTTAAATGCCTTTATAATCCCATTCTTGAATTTATTTTGAATTGTTTTTACATTTTTTGATTAAAACAGATTGTAATTGATTGTTTGCCTCGGGAAACATGAGGCGAAAGCCATCCATTGTCAAGAAAAGATCAGTTATAGTCACTCATGCCTAGAAAAGCCTTATTACTCGGTTTAAATGCCTTTATAATCCCATTATTGAATTTATTTTGAATTGTTTTTACATTTTTTGATTAAAACAGATTGTAATTGATTGTTTGCCTCGGGAAATATGGAGCGAAAGCCATCCATTGTCAAGAAAATATCATTTATAGTCACTCATGCCTAGAAAAGCCTTATTACTCGGTTTAAATGCCTTTATAATCCCATTATTGAATTTTTTTTGAATTGTTTTTACATTTTTTGATTAAAACAGATTGTAATTGATTGTTTGCCTCGGGAAAGATGGAGCGAAAGCCATCCATTGTCAAGAAAAGATCATTTATAGTCACTCATTCCTAGAAAAGCCTTATTACTCGGTTTAAATGCCTTTATAATCCCATTATTGAATTTATTTTGAATTGTTTTTACATTTTTTGATTAAAACAGATTGTAATTGATTGTTTGCCTCGGGAAAGATGGAGCGAAAGCCATCCATTGTCAAGAAAAGATCATTTATAGTCACTCATTCCTAGAAAAGCCTTATTACTCGGTTTAAATGCCTTTATAATCCCATTATTGAATTTATTTTGAATTGTTTTTACATTTTTTGATTAAAACATATTGTAATTGATTGTTTGCCTCGGGAAACATGGAGCGAAAGCCATCCATTGTCAAGAAAAGATCATTTATAGTCACTCATTCCTAGAAAAGCCTTATTACTCGGTTTAAATGCCTTTATAATCCCATTATTGAATTTATTTTGAATTGTTTTTACATTTTTTGATTAAAACATATTGTAATTGATTGTTTGCCTCGGGAAACATGGAGCGAAAGCCATCCATTGTCAAGAAAAGATCATTTATAGTCACTCATTCCTAGAAAAGCCTTATTACTCGGTTTAACTGCCTTTATAATCCCATTATTGATTTTATTTTGAATTTTTTTTGCATTTTTTGATTAAAACAGATTGTAATTGATTGTTTGCCTCGGGAAACATGGAGCGAAAGCCATCCATTGTCAAGAAAAGATCATTTATAGTCACTCATTCCTAGAAAAGCCTTATTACTCGGTTTAAATGCCTTTATAATCCCATTATTGATTTTATTTTGAATTTTTTTTACATTTTTTGATTAAAACATATTGTAATTGATTGTTTGCCTCGGGAAATATTGAGCGAAAGCCATCCATTGTCAAGAAAAGATCATTTATAGCCACTCATGCCTAGAAAAGCCTTATTACTCGGTTTAAATGCCTTTATAATCCCATTATTGAATGTATTTTGAATTGTTTTTGCATTTTTTGATTAAAACAGATTGTAATTGATTGTTTGCCTCGGGAAAAATGGAGCGAAAACCATCCATTGTCAAGAAAAGATCATTTATAGTCACTCATTCCTAGAAAAGCCTTATTACTCGGTTTAAATGCCTTTATAATCCCATTATTGAATATATTTTGAATTGTTTTTACATTTTTTGATTAAAACAGATTGTAATTGATTGTTTGCCTCGGGAAACATGGAGCGAAAGCCATCCATTGTCAAGAAAAGATCATTTATAGTCACTCATTCCTAGAAAAGCCTTATTACTCGGTTTAACTGCCTTTATAATCCCATTATTGATTTTATTTTGAATTTTTTTTGCATTTTTTGATTAAAACATATTGTAATTGATTGTTTGCCTCGGGAAACATGGAGCGAAAGCCATCCATTGTCAAGAAAAGATCATTTATAGTCACTCATTCCTAGAAAAGCCTTATTACTCGGTTTAAATGCCTTTATAATCCCATTATTGATTTTATTTTGAATTTTTTTTACATTTTTTGATTAAAACATATTGTAATTGATTGTTTGCCTTGGGAAATATTGAGCGAAAGCCATCCATTGTCAAGAAAAGATCATTTATAGCCACTCATGCCTAGAAAAGCCTTATTACTCGGTTTAAATGCCTTTATAATCCCATTATTGAATGTATTTTGAATTGTTTTTGCATTTTTTGATTAAAACAGATTGTAATTGATTGTTTGCCTCGGGAAAAATGGAGCGAAAACCATCCATTGTCAAGAAAATATCATTTATAGTCACTCATTCCTAGAAAAGCCTTATTACTCGGTTTAAATGCCTTTATAATCCCATTATTGAATATATTTTGAATTGTTTTTACATTTTTTGATTAAAACAGATTGTAATTGATTGTTTGCCTCGGGAAACATGGAGCGAAAGCCATCCATTGTCAAGAAAAGATCATTTATAGTCACTCTTGCCTAGAAAAGCCTTATTACTCGGTTTAAATGCCTTTATAATCCCATTATTGAATTTGTTTTGAATTGTTTTTACATTTTTTGATTAAAACATATTGTAATTGATTTTTTGCCTCGGCAAACATGGAGCGAAAGCCATCCATTGTCAAGAAAAGATCATTTATAGTCACTCATTCCTAGAAAAGCCTTATTACTCGGTTTAAATGCCTTTATAATCCCATTATTGAATTTATTTTGAATTTTTTTACATTTTTTTATTAAAACAGATTGTAATTGATTGTTTACCTCGGGAAACATGGAGCGAAAGCCATCCATAGTCAAGAAAAGTTCATTTATAGTCACTTATGCCTTGCAAAGCCTTATTACTCGGTTTAAATGCCTTTATAATCCCGTTATTGAATTTATTTTGATTTTTTTTTACATTTTTTGATTAAAACATATTGTAATTGATTGTTTGCCTCGGGAAACTTGGAGCGAAAGCCACCCATTGTCAAGAAAAGTTCATTTATAGTCACTTATGCCTAGCAAAGCCTTATTACTCGGTTTAAATGCCTTTATAATCCCATTATTGAATTTATTTTGAATTCTTTTTACATTTTTTCATTAAAACAGATTCTAATTGATTGTTTGCCTCGGGAAACTTCGAGCGAAAGCCCTCCATTGTCAAGAAAAGATCATTTATAGTCACTCATTCTGAGAAAAGCCTTATTACTCGGTTTAAATGCTTTTATAATCCCATTATTGAATTTATTTTGAATTGTTTTTACATTTTTTGATTAAAACATATTGTAATTGATTGTTTGCCTCGGGAAACATGGAGCGAAAGCCATCCATTGTCAAGAAAAGATCATTTATAGTCACTCATTCCTAGAAAAGCCTTATTACTCGGTTTAACTTCCTTTATAATCCCATTATTGATTTTATTTTGAGTTTTTTTTATATTTTTTGATTAAAACATATTGTAATTGATTGTTTGCCTCGGGAAACATGCAGCGAAAGCCATCCATTGTCAAGAAAAGATCATTTATAGTCACTCATTCCTAGAAAAGCCTTATGACTCGGTTTAAATGCCTTTATAATCCCATTATTGATTTTATTTTGAATTTTTTTTACATTTTTTGATTAAAACATATTGTAATTGATTGTTTGCCTCGGGAAACATGGAGCGAAAGCCATCCATTGTCAAGAAAAGATCATTTATAGTCACTCATTCCTAGAAAAGCCTTATTACTCGGTTTAAATGCCTTTATAATCCCATTATTGAATTTATTTTGAATTTTTTTTACATTATTAGATTAAAACATATTGTAATTGATTGTTTATCTCGGGAAACAAGGAGCGAAAGCCATCCATAGTCAAGAAAAGTTCATTTATAGTCACTTATGCCTAGAAAAGCCTTATTACTCGGTTTAACTGCCTTTATAATCCCATTATTGAATTTGTTTTGAATTTTTTTTACATTTTTTGATTAAAACATATTGTAATTGATTTTTTGCCTCGGGAAACATGGAGCGAAAGCCATCCATTGTCAAGAAAAGATCATTTATAGCCACTCATGCCTAGAAAAGCCTTATTACTCGGTTTAAATGCCTTTATAATCCCATTATTGAATTTATTTTGAATTGTTTTTATATTTTTTGATTAAGACAGATTGTAATTGATTGTTTGCCGTGGGAAACATGAAGTGAAAGCCATCCATTGTCAAGAAAAGATCATTTATAGTCACTTATGCCTAGAAAAGCCTTATTACTCGGTTTAAATGCCTTTATAATCCCATTATTGAATTTATTTTGAATTTTTTTATATTTTTTGATTAAAACAGATTGTAATTGATTGTTTACCTCGGGAAACATGGAGCGAAAGCCATCCATTGTCAAGAAAAGATCATTTATAGTCACTCATTCCTAGAAAAGCCTTATTACTCGGTTTAAATGCCTTTATAATCCCATTATTGAATTTATTTTGAATTGTTTTTACATTTTTTGATTAAAACAGATTGTAATTGATTGTTTGCCTCGGGAAACATGGAGCGAAAGCCATCCATAGTCAAGAAAAGATCATTTATAGTCACTCATTCCTAGAAAAGCCTTATTACTCGGTTTAACTGCCTTTATAATCCCATTATTGATTTTATTTTGAATTTTTTTTGCATTTTTTGATTAAAACAGATTGTAATTGATTGTTTGCCTCGGGAAACATGGAGCGAAAGCCATCCATTGTCAAGAAAAGATCATTTATAGTCACTCATTCCTAGAAAAGCCTTATTACTCGGTTTAAATGCCTTTATAATCCCATTATTGAATTTATTTTGAATTGTTTTTACATTTTTTGATTAAAACATATTGTAATTGATTGTTTGCCTCGGGAAACATGGAGCGAAAGCCATCCATTGTCAAGAAAAGATCATTTATAGTCACTCATTCCTAGAAAAGCCTTATTACTCGGTTTAAATGCCTTTATAATCCCATTATTGAATTTATTTTGAATTGTTTTTACATTTTTTGATTAAAACATATTGTAATTGATTGTTTGCCTCGGGAAACATGGAGCGAAAGCCATCCATTGTCAAGAAAAGATCATTTATAGTCACTCATTCCTAGAAAAGCCTTATTACTCGGTTTAACTGCCTTTATAATCCCATTATTGATTTTATTTTGAATTTTTTTTGCATTTTTTGATTAAAACAGATTGTAATTGATTGTTTGCCTCGGGAAACATGGAGCGAAAGCCATCCATTGTCAAGAAAAGATCATTTATAGTCACTCATTCCTAGAAAAGCCTTATTACTCGGTTTAAATGCCTTTATAATCCCATTATTGATTTTATTTTGAATTTTTTTTACATTTTTTGATTAAAACATATTGTAATTGATTGTTTGCCTCGGGAAATATTGAGCGAAAGCCATCCATTGTCAAGAAAAGATCATTTATAGCCACTCATGCCTAGAAAAGCCTTATTACTCGGTTTAAATGCCTTTATAATCCCATTATTGAATGTATTTTGAATTGTTTTTGCATTTTTTGATTAAAACAGATTGTAATTGATTGTTTGCCTCGGGAAAAATGGAGCGAAAACCATCCATTGTCAAGAAAAGATCATTTATAGTCACTCATTCCTAGAAAAGCCTTATTACTCGGTTTAAATGCCTTTATAATCCCATTATTGAATATATTTTGAATTGTTTTTACATTTTTTGATTAAAACAGATTGTAATTGATTGTTTGCCTCGGGAAACATGGAGCGAAAGCCATCCATTGTCAAGAAAAGATCATTTATAGTCACTCATTCCTAGAAAAGCCTTATTACTCGGTTTAACTGCCTTTATAATCCCATTATTGATTTTATTTTGAATTTTTTTTGCATTTTTTGATTAAAACATATTGTAATTGATTGTTTGCCTCGGGAAACATGGAGCGAAAGCCATCCATTGTCAAGAAAAGATCATTTATAGTCACTCATTCCTAGAAAAGCCTTATTACTCGGTTTAAATGCCTTTATAATCCCATTATTGATTTTATTTTGAATTTTTTTTACATTTTTTGATTAAAACATATTGTAATTGATTGTTTGCCTCGGGAAATATTGAGCGAAAGCCATCCATTGTCAAGAAAAGATCATTTATAGCCACTCATGCCTAGAAAAGCCTTATTACTCGGTTTAAATGCCTTTATAATCCCATTATTGAATGTATTTTGAATTGTTTTTGCATTTTTTGATTAAAACAGATTGTAATTGATTGTTTGCCTCGGGAAAAATGGAGCGAAAACCATCCATTGTCAAGAAAAGATCATTTATAGTCACTCATTCCTAGAAAAGCCTTATTACTCGGTTTAAATGCCTTTATAATCCCATTATTGAATATATTTTGAATTGTTTTTACATTTTTTGATTAAAACAGATTGTAATTGATTGTTTGCCTCGGGAAACATGGAGCGAAAGCCATCCATTGTCAAGAAAAGATCATTTATAGTCACTCTTGCCTAGAAAAGCCTTATTACTCGGTTTAAATGCCTTTATAATCCCATTATTGAATTTGTTTTGAATTGTTTTTACATTTTTTGATTAAAACATATTGTAATTGATTTTTTGCCTCGGGAAACATGGAGCGAAAGCCATCCATTGTCAAGAAAAGATCATTTATAGTCACTCATTCCTAGAAAAGCCTTATTACTCGGTTTAAATGCCTTTATAATCCCATTATTGAATTTATTTTGAATTTTTTTACATTTTTTTATTAAAACAGATTGTAATTGATTGTTTACCTCGGGAAACATGGAGCGAAAGCCATCCATAGTCAAGAAAAGTTCATTTATAGTCACTTATGCCTTGCAAAGCCTTATTACTCGGTTTAAATGCCTTTATAATCCCGTTATTGAATTTATTTTGATTTTTTTTTACATTTTTTGATTAAAACATATTGTAATTGATTGTTTGCCTCGGGAAACTTGGAGCGAAAGCCACCCATTGTCAAGAAAAGTTCATTTATAGTCACTTATGCCTAGCAAAGCCTTATTACTCGGTTTAAATGCCTTTATAATCCCATTATTGAATTTATTTTGAATTCTTTTTACATTTTTTCATTAAAACAGATTCTAATTGATTGTTTGCCTCGGGAAACTTCGAGCGAAAGCCCTCCATTGTCAAGAAAAGATCATTTATAGTCACTCATTCTGAGAAAAGCCTTATTACTCGGTTTAAATGCTTTTATAATCCCATTATTGAATTTATTTTGAATTGTTTTTACATTTTTTGATTAAAACATATTGTAATTGATTGTTTGCCTCGGGAAACATGGAGCGAAAGCCATCCATTGTCAAGAAAAGATCATTTATAGTCACTCATTCCTAGAAAAGCCTTATTACTCGGTTTAACTTCCTTTATAATCCCATTATTGATTTTATTTTGAGTTTTTTTTATATTTTTTGATTAAAACATATTGTAATTGATTGTTTGCCTCGGGAAACATGCAGCGAAAGCCATCCATTGTCAAGAAAAGATCATTTATAGTCACTCATTCCTAGAAAAGCCTTATGACTCGGTTTAAATGCCTTTATAATCCCATTATTGATTTTATTTTGAATTTTTTTTACATTTTTTGATTAAAACATATTGTAATTGATTGTTTGCCTCGGGAAACATGGAGCGAAAGCCATCCATTGTCAAGAAAAGATCATTTATAGTCACTCATTCCTAGAAAAGCCTTATTACTCGGTTTAAATGCCTTTATAATCCCATTATTGAATTTATTTTGAATTTTTTTTACATTATTAGATTAAAACAGATTGTAATTGATTGTTTATCTCGGGAAACAAGGAGCGAAAGCCATCCATAGTCAAGAAAAGTTCATTTATAGTCACTTATGCCTAGAAAAGCCTTATTACTCGGTTTAACTGCCTTTATAATCCCATTATTGAATTTGTTTTGAATTTTTTTTACATTTTTCGATTAAAACATATTGTAATTGATTTTTTGCCTCGGGAAACATGGAGCGAAAGCCATCCATTGTCAAGAAAAGATCATTTATAGCCACTCATGCCTAGAAAAGCCTTATTACTCGGTTTAAATGCCTTTATAATCCCATTATTGAATTTATTTTGAATTGTTTTTATATTTTTTGATTAAAACAGATTGTAATTGATTGTTTGCCGTGGGAAACATGAAGTGAAAGCCATCCATTGTCAAGAAAAGATCATTTATAGTCACTTATGCCTAGAAAAGCCTTATTACTCGGTTTAAATGCCTTTATAATCCCATTATTGAATTTATTTTGAATTTTTTTATATTTTTTGATTAAAACAGATTGTAATTGATTGTTTACCTCGGGAAACATGGAGCGAAAGCCATCCATTGTCAAGAAAAGATCATTTATAGTCACTCATTCCTAGAAAAGCCTTATTACTCGGTTTAAATGCCTTTATAATCCCATTATTGAATTTATTTTGAATTGTTTTTACATTTTTTGATTAAAACAGATTGTAATTGATTGTTTGCCTCGGGAAACATGGAGCGAAAGCCATCCATAGTCAAGAAAAGATCATTTATAGTCACTCATTCCTAGAAAAGCCTTATTACTCGGTTTAACTGCCTTTATAATCCCATTATTGATTTTATTTTGAATTTTTTTTGCATTTTTTGATTAAAACAGATTGTAATTGATTGTTTGCCTCGGGAAACATGGAGCGAAAGCCATCCATTGTCAAGAAAAGATCATTTATAGTCACTCATTCCTAGAAAAGCCTTATTACTCGGTTTAAATGCCTTTATAATCCCATTATTGATTTTATTTTGAATTTTTTTTACATTTTTTGATTAAAACATATTGTAATTCATTGTTTGCCTCGGGAAATATTGAGCGAAAGCCATCCATTGTCAAGAAAAGATCATTTATAGCCACTCATGCCTAGAAAAGCCTTATTACTCGGTTTAAATGCCTTTATAATCCCATTATTGAATGTATTTTGAATTGTTTTTACATTTTTTGATTAAAACAGATTGTAATTGATTGTTTGCCTCAGGAAACATGGAGCGAAAACCATCCATTGTCAAGAAAAGATCATTTATAGTCACTCATGCCTAGAAAAGCCTTATTACTCGGTTTAAATGCCTTTATAATCCCATTATTGAATTTATTTTGAATTATTTTTACATTTTTTGATTAAAACAGATTGTAATTGATTGTTTGCCTCGGGAAACATGGAGCGAAAGCCATCCATTGTCAAGAAAAGATCATTTATAGTCACTCTTGCCTAGAAAAGCCTTATTACTCGGTTTAAATGCCTTTATAATCCCATTATTGAATTTATTTTGAATTGTTTTTACATTTTTTGATTAAAACATATTGTAATTGATTTTTTGCCTCGGGAAACATGGAGCGAAAGCCATCCATTGTCAAGAAAAGATCATTTATAGTCACTCATTCCTAGAAAAGCCTTATTACTCGGTTTAAATGCCTTTATAATCCCATTATTGAATTTATTTTGAATTTTTTTACATTTTTTGATTAAAACAGATTGTAATTGATTGTTTACCTCGGGAAACATGGAGCGAAAGCCATCCATAGTCAAGAAAAGTTCATTTATAGTCACTTATGCCTAGCAAAGCCTTATTACTCGGTTTAAATGCCTTTATAATCCCGTTATTGAATTTATTTTGATTTTTTTTTACATTTTTTGATTAAAACATATTGTAATTGATTGTTTGCCTCGGGAAACTTGGAGCGAAAGCCACCCATTGTCAAGAAAAGTTCATTTATAGTCACTTATGCCTAGCAAAGCCTTATTACTCGGTTTAAATGCCTTTATAATCCCATTATTGAATTTATTTTGAATTGTTTTTACATTTTTTGATTAAAACAGATTGTAATTGATTGTTTGCCTCGGGAAACATGGAGCGAAAGCCATCCATTGTCAAGAAAAGATCAGTTATAGTCACTCATTCCTAGAAAAGCCTTATTACTCGGTTTAAATGCCTTTATAATCCAATTATTGATTTTATTTTGAATTTTTTTTACATTTTTTGATTAAAACATATTGTAATTGATTGTTTGCCTCGGGACATATTGAGCGACAGCCATCCATTGTCAAGAAAAGATCATTTATAGCCACTCATGCCTAGAAAAGCCTTATTACTCGGTTTAAATGCCTTTATAATCCCATTATTGAATGTATTTTGAATTGTTTTTACATTTTTTGATTAAAACATATTGTAATTGATTGTTTGCCTCGGGAAACATGGAGCGAAAACCATCCATTGTCAAGAAAAGATCATTTATAGTCACTCATGCTGAGAAAAGCCTTATTACTCGGTTTAAATGCTTTTATAATCCCATTATTGAATTTATTTTGAATTGTTTTTACATTTTTTGATTAAAACAGATTGTAATTGATTGTTTGCCTCGGGAAAGATGGAGCGAAAGCCATCCATTGTCAAGAAAAGATCATTTATAGTCACTCATGCCTAGAAAAGCCTTATTACTCGGTTTAAATGCCTTTATAATCCCATTATTGAATTTATTTTGAATTGTTTTTACAT
Organism: Theobroma cacao; assembly: GCF_053813885.1. Taxonomy (NCBI): domain Eukaryota; kingdom Viridiplantae; phylum Streptophyta; class Magnoliopsida; order Malvales; family Malvaceae; genus Theobroma; species Theobroma cacao. The sequence continues at coordinate 23,698,967 of NC_142645.1, read as the reverse complement.
TTTTTGATTAAAACAGATTGTAATTGATTGTTTGCCTCGGGAAAGATGGAGCGAAAGCCATCCATTGTCAAGAAAAGATCATTTATAGTCACTCATTCCTAGAAAAGCCTTATTACTCGGTTTAAATGCCTTTATAATCCCATTATTGAATTTATTTTGAATTGTTTTTACATTTTTTGATTAAAACAGATTGTAATTGATTGTTTGCCTCGGGAAAGATGGAGCGAAAGCCATCCATTGTCAAGAAAAGATCATTTATAGTCACTCATTCCTAGAAAAGCCTTATTACTCGGTTTAAATGCCTTTATAATCCCATTATTGAATTTATTTTGAATTGTTTTTACATTTTTTGATTAAAACAGATTGTAATTGATTGTTTGCCTCGGGAAAGATGGAGCGAAAGCCATCCATTGTCAAGAAAAGATCATTTATAGTCACTCATTCCTAGAAAAGCCTTATTACTCGGTTTAAATGCCTTTATAATCCCATTATTGAATTTATTTTGAATTGTTTTTACATTTTCTGATTAAAACAGATTGTAATTGATTGTTTGCCTCGGGAAAGATGGAGCGAAAGCCATCCATTGTCAAGAAAAGATCATTTATAGTCACTCATTCCTAGAAAAGCCTTATTACTCGGTTTAAATGCCTTTATAATCCCATTATTGAATTTATTTTGAATTGTTTTTACATTTTTTGATTAAAACATATTGTAATTGATTGTTTGCCTCGGGAAACATGGAGCGAAAGCCATCCATTGTCAAGAAAAGATCATTTATAGTCACTCATTCCTAGAAAAGCCTTATTACTCGGTTTAAATGCCTTTATAATCCCATTATTGAATTTATTTTGAATTGTTTTTACATTTTTTGATTAAAACAGATTGTAATTGATTGTTTGCCTCGGGAAATATGGAGCGAAAGCCATCCATTGTCAAGAAAAGATCATTTATAGCCACTCATGCCTAGAAAAGCCTTATTACTCGGTTTAAATGCCTTTATAATCCCATTATTGAATGTTTTTTGAACTGTTTTTACATTTTTTTTTTAAAACAGATTGTAATTGATTGTTTGCCTCGAGAAACATGGAGCGAAAGCCATCCATTGTCAAGAAAAGATCATTTATAGTCACTCATGCCTAGAAAAGCCTTATTACTCGGTTTAAATGCCATTATAATCCCATTATGGAATTTATTTTGAATTGTTTTTACATTTTTTGATTAAAACAGATTGTAATTGATTGTTTGCCTCGGGAAACATGGAGCGAAAGCCATCCATTGTCAAGAAAAGATCATTTATAGTCACTCATGCCTAGAAAAGCCTTATTACTCGGTTTAAATGCCTTTATAATCCCATTCTTGAATTTATTTTGAATTGTTTTTACATTTTTTGATTAAAACAGATTGTAATTGATTGTTTGCCTTGGGAAACATGAGGCGAAAGCCATCCATTGTCAAGAAAAGATCAGTTATAGTCACTCATGCCTAGAAAAGCCTTATTACTCGGTTTAAATGCCTTTATAATCCCATTATTGAATTTTTTTTGAATTGTTTTTACATTTTTTGATTAAAACAGATTGTAATTGATTGTTTGCCTCGGGAAAGATGGAGCGAAAGCCATCCATTGTCAAGAAAAGATCATTTATAGTCACTCATTCCTAGAAAAGCCTTATTACTCGGTTTAAATGCCTTTATAATCCCATTATTGAATTTATTTTGAATTGTTTTTACATTTTTTGATTAAAACAGATTGTAATTGATTGTTTGCCTCGGGAAAGATGGAGCGAAAGCCATCCATTGTCAAGAAAAGATCATTTATAGTCACTCATTCCTAGAAAAGCCTTATTACTCGGTTTAAATGCCTTTATAATCCCATTATTGAATTTATTTTGAATTGTTTTTACATTTTTTGATTAAAACATATTGTAATTGATTGTTTGCCTCGGGAAACATGGAGCGAAAGCCATCCATTGTCAAGAAAAGATCATTTATAGTCACTCATTCCTAGAAAAGCCTTATTACTCGGTTTAAATGCCTTTATAATCCCATTATTGAATTTATTTTGAATTGTTTTTACATTTTTTGATTAAAACATATTGTAATTGATTGTTTGCCTCGGGAAACATGGAGCGAAAGCCATCCATTGTCAAGAAAAGATCATTTATAGTCACTCATTCCTAGAAAAGCCTTATTACTCGGTTTAAATGCCTTTATAATCCCATTATTGAATTTATTTTGAATTGTTTTTACATTTTTTGATTAAAACAGATTGTAATTGATTGTTTGCCTCGGGAAATATGGAGCGAAAGCCATCCATTGTCAAGAAAAGATCATTTATAGCCACTCATGCCTAGAAAAGCCTTATTACTCGGTTTAAATGCCTTTATAATCCCATTATTGAATGTTTTTTGAACTGTTTTTACATTTTTTTTTTAAAAACAGATTGTAATTGATTGTTTGCCTCGAGAAACATGGAGCGAAAGCCATCCATTGTCAAGAAAAGATCATTTATAGTCACTCATGCCTAGAAAAGCCTTATTACTCGGTTTAAATGCCTTTATAATCCCATTATGGAATTTATTTTGAATTGTTTTTACATTTTTTGATTAAAACAGATTGTAATTGATTGTTTGCCTCGGGAAACATGGAGCGAAAGCCATCCATTGTCAAGAAAAGATCATTTATAGTCACTCATGCCTAGAAAAGCCTTATTACTCGGTTTAAATGCCTTTATAATCCCATTATTGAATTTATTTTGAATTGTTTTTACATTTTTTGATTAAAACAGATTGTAATTGATTGTTTGCCTCGGGAAACATGAGGCGAAAGCCATCCATTGTCAAGAAAAGATCAGTTATAGTCACTCATGCCTAGAAAAGCCTTATTACTCGGTTTAAATGCCTTTATAATCCCATTATTGAATTTATTTTGAATTGTTTTTACATTTTTTGATTAAAACAGTTTGTAATTGATTGTTTGCCTCGGGAAATATGGAGCGAAAGCCATCCATTGTCAAGAAAATATCATTTATAGTCACTCATGCCTAGAAAAGCCTTATTACTCGGTTTAAATGCCTTTATAATCCCATTATTGAATTTTTTTTGAATTTTTTTTACATTTTTTGATTAAAACAGATTGTAATTGATTGTTTACCTCGGGAAACATGGAGCGAAAGCCATCCATAGTCAAGAAAAGTTCATTTATAGTCACTTATGCCTAGCAAAGCCTTATTACTCGGTTTAAATGCCTTTATAATCCCATTATTGAATTTATTTTGAATTTTTTTTACATTTTCTGATTAAAACATATTGTAATTGATTGTTTGCCTCGGGAAACTTGGAGCGAAAGCCACCCATTGTCAAGAAAAGTTCATTTATAGTCACTTATGCCTAGCAAAGCCTTATTACTCGGTTTAAATGCCTTTATAATCCCATTATTGAATTTATTTTGAATTCTTTTTACATTTTTTCATTAAAACAGATTCTAATTGATTGTTTGCCTCGGGAAACTTCGAGCGAAAGCCCTCCATTGTCAAGAAAAGATCATTTATAGTCACTCATGCTGAGAAAAGCCTTATTACTCGGTTTAAATGCTTTTATAATCCCATTATTGAATTTATTTTGAATTATTTTTACATTTTTTCATTAAAACAGATTCTAATTGATTGTTTGCCTCGGGAAACATGGAGCGAAAGCCATCCATTGTCAAGAAAAGATCATTTATAGTCACTCATGCCTAGAAAAGCCTTATTACTCGGTTTAAATGCCTTTATAATCCCATTATTGAATTTATTTTGAATTGTTTTTACATTTTTTGATTAAAACAGATTGTAATTGATTGTTTGCCTCGGGAAAGATGGAGCGAAAGCCATCCATTGTCAAGAAAAGATCATTTATAGTCACTCATGCCTAGAAAAGCCTTATTACTCGGTTTAAATGCCTTTATAATCCCATTATTGAATTTATTTTGAATTGTTTTTACATTTTTTGATTAAAACAGATTGTAATTGATTGTTTGCCTCGGGAAACATGGAGCGAAAGCCATCCATTGTCAAGAAAAGATCAGTTATAGTCACTCATGCCTAGAAAAGCCTTATTACTCGGTTTAAATGCCTTTATAATCCCATTATTGAATTTATTTTGAATTGTTTTTACATTTTTTGATTAAAACAGATTGTAATTGATTGTTTGCCTCGGGAAATATGGAGCGAAAGCCATCCATTGTCAAGAAAATATCATTTATAGTCACTCATGCCTAGAAAAGCCTTATTACTCGGTTTAAATGCCTTTATAATCCCATTATTGAATTTATTTTGAATTTTTTTTACATTTTTTGATTAAAACAGATTGTAATTGATTGTTTACCTCGGGAAACATGGAGCGAAAGCCATCCATAGTCAAGAAAAGTTCATTTATAGTCACTTATGCCTAGCAAAGCCTTATTACTCGGTTTAAATGCCTTTATAATCCCATTATTGAATTTATTTTGAATTTTTTTTACATTTTTTGATTAAAACATATTGTAATTGATTGTTTGCCTCGGGAAACTTGGAGCGAAAGCCACCCATTGTCAAGAAAAGTTCATTTATAGTCACTTATGCCTAGCAAAGCCTTATTACTCGGTTTAAATGCCTTTATAATCCCATTATTGAATTTATTTTGAATTCTTTTTACATTTTTTCATTAAAACAGATTCTAATTGATTGTTTGCCTCGGTAAACTTCGAGCGAAAGCCCTCCATTGTCAAGAAAAGATCATTTATAGTCACTCATGCTGAGAGAAGCCTTATTACTCGGTTTAAATGCTTTTATAATCCCATTATTGAATTTATTTTGAATTGTTTTTACATTTTTTGATTAAAACAGATTGTAATTGATTGTTTGCCTCGGGAAACATGGAGCGAAAGCCATCCATTGTCAAGAAAAGATCATTTATAGTCACTCATTCCTAGAAAAGCCTTATTACTCGGTTTAACTGCCTTTATAATCCCATTATTGATTTTATTTTGAATTTTTTTTACATTTTTTGATTAAAACATATTGTAATTGATTGTTTGCCTCGGGAAACATGGAGCGAAAGCCATCCATTGTCAAGAAAAGATCATTTATAGTCACTCATTCCTAGAAAAGCCTTATCACTCGGTTTAAATGCCTTTATAATCCCATTATTGATTTTATTTTGAATTTTTTTTACATTTTTTGATTAAAACATATTGTAATTGATTGTTTGCCTCGGGAAATATTGAGCGAAAGCCATCCATTGTCAAGAAAAGATCATTTATAGCCACTCATGCCTAGAAAAGCCTTATTACTCGGTTTAAATGCCTTTATAATCCCATTATTGAATGTATTTTGAATTGTTTTTACATTTTTTGATTGAAACAGATTGTAATTGATTGTTTGCCTCGGGAAACATGGAGCGAAAACCATCCATTGTCAAGAAAAGATCATTTATAGTCACTCATGCCTAGAAAAGCCTTATTACTCGGTTTAAATGCCTTTATAATCCAATTATTGAATTTATTTTGAATTTTTTTTACATTTTTTGATTAAAACAGATTGTAATTGATTGTTTGCCTCGGGAAACATGGAGCGAAAGCCATCCATTGTCAAGAAAAGATCATTTATAGTCACTCATACCTAGAAAAGCCTTATTACTCGGTTTAAATGCCTTTATAATCCCATTATTGAATTTATTTTGAATTGTTTTTACATTTTTTGATTAAAACAGATTGTAATTGATTGTTTGCCTCGGGAAATATGGAGCGAAAGCCATCCATTGTCAAGAAAATATCATTTATAGTCACTCATGCCTATAAAAGCCTTATTACTCGGTTTAAATGCCTTTATAATCCCATTATTGAATTTATTTTGAATTTTTTTTACATTTTTTGATTAAAACAGATTGTAATTGATTGTTTGCCTCGGGAAACATGGAGCGAAAGCCATCCATTGTCAAGAAAAGATCATTTATAGTCACTCATGCCTAGAAAAGCCTTATTACTCGGTTTAAATGCCTTTATAATCCCATTATTGAATTTATTTTGAATTGTTTTTACATTTTTTGATTAAAACAGATTGTAATTGATTGTTTGCCTCGGGAAACATGAGGCGAAAGCCATCCATTGTCAAGAAAAGATCAGTTATAGTCACTCATGCCTAGAAAAGCCTTATTACTCGGTTTAAATGCCTTTATAATCCCATTATTGAATTTATTTTGAATTGTTTTTACATTTTTTGATTAAAACAGATTGTAATTGATTGTTTGCCTCGGGAAATATGGAGCGAAAGCCATCCATTGTCAAGAAAATATCATTTATAGTCACTCATGCCTAGAAAAGCCTTATTACTCGGTTTAAATGCCTTTATAATCCCATTATTGAATTTTTTTTGAATTTTTTTTACATTTTTTGATTAAAACAGATTGTAATTGATTGTTTACCTCGGGAAACATGGAGCGAAAGCCATCCATAGTCAAGAAAAGTTCATTTATAGTCACTTATGCCTAGCAAAGCCTTATTACTCGGTTTAAATGCCTTTATAATCCCATTATGGAATTTATTTTGAATTGTTTTTACATTTTTTGATTAAAACAGATTGTAATTGATTGTTTGCCTCGGGAAACATGGAGCGAAAGCCATCCATTGTCAAGAAAAGATCATTTATAGTCACTCATGCCTAGAAAAGCCTTATTACTCGGTTTAAATGCCTTTATAATCCCATTATTGAATTTATTTTGAATTGTTTTTACATTTTTTGATTAAAACAGATTGTAATTGATTGTTTGCCTCGGGAAACATGAGGCGAAAGCCATCCATTGTCAAGAAAAGATCAGTTATAGTCACTCATGCCTAGAAAAGCCTTATTACTCGGTTTAAATGCCTTTATAATCCCATTATTGAATTTTTTTTGAATTGTTTTTACATTTTTTGATTAAAACAGATTGTAATTGATTGTTTGCCTCGGGAAAGATGGAGCGAAAGCCATCCATTGTCAAGAAAAGATCATTTATAGTCACTCATTCCTAGAAAAGCCTTATTACTCGGTTTAAATGCCTTTATAATCCCATTATTGAATTTATTTTGAATTGTTTTTACATTTTTTGATTAAAACATATTGTAATTGATTGTTTGCCTCGGGAAAGATGGAGCGAAAGCCATCCATTGTCAAGAAAAGATCATTTATAGTCACTCATTCCTAGAAAAGCCTTATTACTCGGTTTAAATGCCTTTATAATCCCATTATTGAATTTATTTTGAATTGTTTTTACATTTTTTGATTAAAACATATTGTAATTGATTGTTTGCCTCGGGAAACATGGAGCGAAAGCCATCCATTGTCAAGAAAAGATCATTTATAGTCACTCATTCCTAGAAAAGCCTTATTACTCGGTTTAAATGCCTTTATAATCCCATTATTGAATTTATTTTGAATTGTTTTTACATTTTTTGATTAAAACAGATTGTAATTGATTGTTTGCCTCGGGAAATATGGAGCGAAAGCCATCCATTGTCAAGAAAAGATCATTTATAGCCACTCATGCCTAGAAAAGCCTTATTACTCGGTTTAAATGCCTTTATAATCCCATTATTGAATGTTTTTTGAACTGTTTTTACATTTTTTTTTTAAAACAGATTGTAATTGATTGTTTGCCTCGAGAAACATGGAGCGAAAGCCATCCATTGTCAAGAAAAGATCATTTATAGTCACTCATGCCTAGAAAAGCCTTATTACTCGGTTTAAATGCCTTTATAATCCCATTATGGAATTTATTTTGAATTGTTTTTACATTTTTTGATTAAAACAGATTGTAATTGATTGTTTGCCTCGGGAAACATGGAGCGAAAGCCATCCATTGTCAAGAAAAGATCATTTATAGTCACTCATGCCTAGAAAAGCCTTATTACTCGGTTTAAATGCCTTTATAATCCCATTATTGAATTTATTTTGAATTGTTTTTACATTTTTTGATTAAAACAGATTGTAATTGATTGTTTGCCTCGGGAAACATGAGGCGAAAGCCATCCATTGTCAAGAAAAGATCAGTTATAGTCACTCATGCCTAGAAAAACCTTATTACTCGGTTTAAATGCCTTTATAATCCCATTATTGAATTTATTTTGAATTGTTTTTACATTTTTTGATTAAAACAGATTGTAATTGATTGTTTGCCTCGGGAAATATGGAGCGAAAGCCATCCATTGTCAAGAAAATATCATTTATAGTCACTCATGCCTAGAAAAGCCTTATTACTCGGTTTAAATGCCTTTATAATCCCATTATTGAATTTTTTTTGAATTTTTTTTACATTTTTTGATTAAAACAGATTGTAATTGATTGTTTACCTCGGGAAACATGGAGCGAAAGCCATCCATAGTCAAGAAAAGTTCATTTATAGTCACTTATGCCTAGCAAAGCCTTATTACTCGGTTTAAATGCCTTTATAATCCCATTATTGAATTTATTTTGAATTTTTTTTACATTTTTTGATTAAAACATATTGTAATTGATTGTTTGCCTCGGGAAACATGGAGCGAAAGCCACCCCTTGTGAAGAAAAGTTCATTTATAGTCACTTATGCCTAGCAAAGCCTTATTACTCGGTTTAACTGCCTTTATAATCCCATTATTGATTTTATTTTGAATTTTTTTTATATTTTTTGATTAAAACATATTGTAATTGATTGTTTGCCTCGGGAAACATGGAGCGAAAGCCATCCATTGTCAAGAAAAGATCATTTATAGTCACTCATTCCTAGAAAAGCCTTATGACTCGGTTTAAATGCCTTTATAATCCCATTATTGATTTTATTTTGAATTTTTTTTACATTTTTTGATTAAAACATATTGTAATTGATTGTTTGCCTCGGGAAACATGGAGCGAAAGCCATCCATTGTCAAGAAAAGATCATTTATAGTCACTCATTCCTAGAAAAGCCTTATTACTCGGTTTAAATGCCTTTATAATCCCATTATTGAATTTATTTTGAATTGTTTTTACATTTTTTGATTAAAACAGATTGTAATTGATTGTTTGCCTCGGGAAACATGGAGCGAAAGCCATCCATTGTCAAGAAAAGATCATTTATAGTCACTCATTCCTAGAAAAGCCTTATTACTCGGTTTAAATGCCTTTATAATCCCATTATTGAATTTATTTTGAATTGTTTTTACATTTTTTGATTAAAACATATTGTAATTGATTTTTTGCCTCGGGAAACATGGAGCGAAAGCCATCCATTGTCAAGAAAAGATCATTTATAGTCACTCATTCCTAGAAAAGCCTTATTACTCGGTTTAAATGCCTTTATAATCCCATTATTGAATTTATTTTGAATTGTTTTTACATTTTTTGATTAAAACAGATTGTAATTGATTGTTTGCCTCGGGAAACATGGAGCAAAGCCTTATTACTCGGTTTAAATGCCTTTATAATCCCATTATTGAATTTATTTTGAATTGTTTTTACATTTTTTGATTAAAACATATTGTAATTGATTTTTTGCCTCGGGAAACATGGAGCGAAAGCCATCCATTGTCAAGAAAAGATCATTTATAGTCACTCATTCCTAGAAAAGCCTTATTACTCGGTTTAAATGCCTTTATAATCCCATTATTGAATTTATTTTGAATTTTTTTTACATTTTTTGATTAAAACAGATTGTAATTGATTGTTTACCTCGGGAAACATGGAGCGAAAGCCATCCATAGTCAAGAAAAGTTCATTTATAGTCACTTATGCCTAGCAAAGCCTTATTACTCGGTTTAAATGCCTTTATAATCCCATTATTGAATTTATTTTGAATTTTTTTTACATTATTAGATGAAAACATATTGTAATTGATTTTTTATCTCGGGAAACAAGGAGCGAAAGCCATCCATAGTCAAGAAAAGTTCATTTATAGTCACTTATGCCTAGAAAAGCCTTATTACTCGGTTTAACTGCCTTTATAATCCCATTATTAAATTTGTTTTGAATTTTTTTTACATTTTTTGATTAAAACATATTGTAATTGATTGTTTGCCTCGGGAAACTTGGAGCGAAAGCCATCCATTGTCAAGAAAATATCATTTATAGTCACTCATGCCTAGAAAAGCCTTATTACTCGGTTTAAATGCCTTTATAATCCCATTATTGAATTTATTTTGAATTTTTTTTACATTTTTTGATTAAAACAGATTGTAATTGATTGTTTACCTTGGGAAACATGGAGCGAAAGCCATCCATAGTCAAGAAAAGATCATTTATAGTCACTCATTCCTAGAAAAGCCTTATTACTCGGTTTAAATGCCTTTATAATCCCATTATTGATTTTATTTTGAATTTTTTTTACATTTTTTGATTAAAACATATTGTAATTGATTGTTTGCCTCGGGACATATTGAGCGAAAGCCATCCATTGTCAAGAAAAGATCATTTATAGCCACTCATGCCTAGAAAAGCCTTATTACTCGGTTTAAATGCCTTTATAATCCCATTATTGAATGTATTTTGAATTGTTTTTACATTATTAGATTAAAACATATTGTAATTGATTTTTTGCCTCGGGAAACATGGAGCGAAAGCCATCCATTGTCAAGAAAAGATCATTTATAGTCACTCATTCCTAGAAAAGCCTTATTACTCGGTTTAAATGCCTTTATAATCCCATTATTGATTTTATTTTGAATTTTTTTTACATTTTTTGATTAAAACATATTGTAATTGATTGTTTGCCTCGGGAAACATGGAGCGAAAGCCATCCATTGTCAAGAAAAGATCATTTATAGTCACTCATTCCTAGAAAAGCCTTATGACTCGGTTTAAATGCCTTTATAATCCCATTATTGATTTTATTTTGAATTTTTTTTACATTTTTTGATTAAAACATATTGTAATTGATTGTTTGCCTCGGGAAACTTGGAGCGAAAGCCATCCATTGTCAAGAAAATATCATTTATAGTCACTCATGCCTAGAAAAGCCTTATTACTCGGTTTAAATGCCTTTATAATCCCATTATTGAATTTATTTTGAATTTTTTTTACATTTTTTGATTAAAACAGATTGTAATTGATTGTTTACCTTGGGAAACATGGAGCGAAAGCCATCCATAGTCAAGAAAAGTTCATTTATAGTCACTTATTCCTAGCAAAGCCTTATTACTCGGTTTAAATGCCTTTATAATCCCATTATTGAATTTATTTTGAATTTTTTTTACATTTTTTGATTAAAACATATTGTAATTGATTGTTTGCCTCGGGAAACATGGAGCGAAAGCCACCCATTGTCAAGAAAAGTTCATTTATAGTCACTTATGCCTAGCAAAGCCTTATTACTCGGTTTAACTGCCTTTATAATCCCATTATTGATTTTATTTTGAATTTTTTTTATATTTTTTGATTAAAACATATTGTAATTGATTGTTTGCCTCGGGAAACATGGAGCGAAAGCCATCCATTGTCAAGAAAAGATCATTTATAGTCACTCATTCCTAGAAAAGCCTTATGACTCGGTTTAAATGCCTTTATAATCCCATTATTGATTTTATTTTGAATTTTTTTTACATTTTTTGATTAAAACATATTGTAATTGATTGTTTGCCTCGGGAAACATGGAGCGAAAGCCATCCATTGTCAAGAAAAGATCATTTATAGTCACTCATTCCTAGAAAAGCCTTATTACTCGGTTTAAATGCCTTTATAATCCCATTATTGATTTTATTTTGAATTTTTTTTACATTTTTTGATTAAAACATATTGTAATTGATTGTTTGCCTCGGGAAACATGGAGCGAAAGCCATCCATTGTCAAGAAAAGATCATTTATAGTCACTCATTCCTAGAAAAGCCTTATTACTCGGTTTAAATGCCTTTATAATCCCATTATTGAATTTATTTTGAATTGTTTTTACATTTTTTGATTAAAACAGATTGTAATTGATTGTTTGCCTCGGGAAATATGGAGCGAAAGCCATCCATTGTCAAGAAAAGATCATTTATAGCCACTCATGCCTAGAAAAGCCTTATTACTCGGTTTAAATGCTTTTATAATCCCATTGTTGAATTTATTTTGAATTGTTTTTACATTTTTTGATTAAAACAGATTGTAATTGATTTTTTGCCTCGGGAAACATGGAGCGAAAGCCATCCATTGTCAAGAAAAGATCATTTATAGTCACTCATTCCTAGAAAAGCCTTATTACTCGGTTTAAATGCCTTTATAATCCCATTATTGAATTTATTTTGAATTTTTTTACATTTTTTGATTAAAACAGATTGTAATTGATTGTTTACCTCGGGAAACATGGAGCGAAAGCCATCCATAGTCAAGAAAAGTTCATTTATAGTCACTTATGCCTAGCAAAGCCTTATTACTCGGTTTAAATGCCTTTATAATCCCATTATTGAATTTATTTTGAATTGTTTTTACATTTGTTGATTAAAACAGATTGTAATTGATTGTTTGCCTCGGGAAAGATGGAGCGAAAGCCATCCATTGTCAAGAAAAGATCATTTATAGTCACTCATTCCTAGAAAAGCCTTATGACTCGGTTTAAATGCCTTTATAATCCCATTATTGATTTTATTTTGAATTTTTTTTACATTTTTTGATTAAAACAGATTGTAATTGATTGTTTGCCTCGGGAAACATGGAGCTAAAGCCATCCATTGTCAAGAAAAGATCATTTATAGTCACTCATTCCTAGAAAAGCCTTATTACTCGGTTTAAATGCCTTTATAATCCCATTATTGAATTTATTTTGAATTGTTTTTACATTTTTTGATTAAAACAGATTGTAATTGATTGTTTGCCTCGGGAAAGATGGAGCGAAAGCCATCCATTGTCAAGAAAAGATCATTTATAGTCACTCATTCCTAGAAAAGCCTTATTACTCGGTTTAAATGCCTTTATAATCCCATTATTGAATTTATTTTGAATTGTTTTTACATTTTTTGATTAAAACAGATTGTAATTGATTGTTTGCCTCGGGAAACATGAGGCGAAAGCCATCCATTGTCAAGAAAAGATCAGTTATAGTCACTCATGCCTAGAAAAGCCTTATTACTCGGTTTAAATGCCTTTATAATCCCATTATTGAATTTATTTTGAATTGTTTTTACATTTTTTGATTAAAACAGATTGTAATTGATTGTTTGCCTCGGGAAATATGGAGCGAAAGCCATCCATTGTCAAGAAAATATCATTTATAGTCACTCATGCCTAGAAAAGCCTTATTACTCGGTTTAAATGCCTTTATAATCCCATTATTGAATTTTTTTTGAATTTTTTTTACATTTTTTGATTAAAACAGATTGTAATTGATTGTTTACCTCGGGAAACATGGAGCGAAAGCCATCCATAGTCAAGAAAAGTTCATTTATAGTCACTTATGCCTAGCAAAGCCTTATTACTCGGTTTAAATGCCTTTATAATCCCATTATGGAATTTATTTTGAATTGTTTTTACATTTTTTGATTAAAACAGATTGTAATTGATTGTTTGCCTCGGGAAACATGGAGCGAAAGCCATCCATTGTCAAGAAAAGATCATTTATAGTCACTCATGCCTAGAAAAGCCTTATTACTCGGTTTAAATGCCTTTATAATCCCATTATTGAATTTATTTTGAATTGTTTTTACATTTTTTGATTAAAACAGATTGTAATTGATTGTTTGCCTCGGGAAACATGAGGCGAAAGCCATCCATTGTCAAGAAAAGATCAGTTATAGTCACTCATGCCTAGAAAAGCCTTATTACTCGGTTTAAATGCCTTTATAATCCCATTATTGAATTTTTTTTGAATTGTTTTTACATTTTTTGATTAAAACAGATTGTAATTGATTGTTTGCCTCGGGAAAGATGGAGCGAAAGCCATCCATTGTCAAGAAAAGATCATTTATAGTCACTCATTCCTAGAAAAGCCTTATTACTCGGTTTAAATGCCTTTATAATCCCATTATTGAATTTATTTTGAATTGTTTTTACATTTTTTGATTAAAACATATTGTAATTGATTGTTTGCCTCGGGAAAGATGGAGCGAAAGCCATCCATTGTCAAGAAAAGATCATTTATAGTCACTCATTCCTAGAAAAGCCTTATTACTCGGTTTAAATGCCTTTATAATCCCATTATTGAATTTATTTTGAATTGTTTTTACATTTTTTGATTAAAACATATTGTAATTGATTGTTTGCCTCGGGAAACATGGAGCGAAAGCCATCCATTGTCAAGAAAAGATCATTTATAGTCACTCATTCCTAGAAAAGCCTTATTACTCGGTTTAAATGCCTTTATAATCCCATTATTGAATTTATTTTGAATTGTTTTTACATTTTTTGATTAAAACAGATTGTAATTGATTGTTTGCCTCGGGAAATATGGAGCGAAAGCCATCCATTGTCAAGAAAAGATCATTTATAGCCACTCATGCCTAGAAAAGCCTTATTACTCGGTTTAAATGCCTTTATAATCCCATTATTGAATGTTTTTTGAACTGTTTTTACATTTTTTTTTTAAAACAGATTGTAATTGATTGTTTGCCTCGAGAAACATGGAGCGAAAGCCATCCATTGTCAAGAAAAGATCATTTATAGTCACTCATGCCTAGAAAAGCCTTATTACTCGGTTTAAATGCCTTTATAATCCCATTATGGAATTTATTTTGAATTGTTTTTACATTTTTTGATTAAAACAGATTGTAATTGATTGTTTGCCTCGGGAAACATGGAGCGAAAGCCATCCATTGTCAAGAAAAGATCATTTATAGTCACTCATGCCTAGAAAAGCCTTATTACTCGGTTTAAATGCCTTTATAATCCCATTATTGAATTTATTTTGAATTGTTTTTACATTTTTTGATTAAAACAGATTGTAATTGATTGTTTGCCTCGGGAAACATGAGGCGAAAGCCATCCATTGTCAAGAAAAGATCAGTTATAGTCACTCATGCCTAGAAAAACCTTATTACTCGGTTTAAATGCCTTTATAATCCCATTATTGAATTTATTTTGAATTGTTTTTACATTTTTTGATTAAAACAGATTGTAATTGATTGTTTGCCTCGGGAAATATGGAGCGAAAGCCATCCATTGTCAAGAAAATATCATTTATAGTCACTCATGCCTAGAAAAGCCTTATTACTCGGTTTAAATGCCTTTATAATCCCATTATTGAATTTTTTTTGAATTTTTTTTACATTTTTTGATTAAAACAGATTGTAATTGATTGTTTACCTCGGGAAACATGGAGCGAAAGCCATCCATAGTCAAGAAAAGTTCATTTATAGTCACTTATGCCTAGCAAAGCCTTATTACTCGGTTTAAATGCCTTTATAATCCCATTATTGAATTTATTTTGAATTTTTTTTACATTTTTTGATTAAAACATATTGTAATTGATTGTTTGCCTCGGGAAACATGGAGCGAAAGCCACCCCTTGTGAAGAAAAGTTCATTTATAGTCACTTATGCCTAGCAAAGCCTTATTACTCGGTTTAACTGCCTTTATAATCCCATTATTGATTTTATTTTGAATTTTTTTTATATTTTTTGATTAAAACATATTGTAATTGATTGTTTGCCTCGGGAAACATGGAGCGAAAGCCATCCATTGTCAAGAAAAGATCATTTATAGTCACTCATTCCTAGAAAAGCCTTATGACTCGGTTTAAATGCCTTTATAATCCCATTATTGATTTTATTTTGAATTTTTTTTACATTTTTTGATTAAAACATATTGTAATTGATTGTTTGCCTCGGGAAACATGGAGCGAAAGCCATCCATTGTCAAGAAAAGATCATTTATAGTCACTCATTCCTAGAAAAGCCTTATTACTCGGTTTAAATGCCTTTATAATCCCATTATTGAATTTATTTTGAATTGTTTTTACATTTTTTGATTAAAACAGATTGTAATTGATTGTTTGCCTCGGGAAACATGGAGCGAAAGCCATCCATTGTCAAGAAAAGATCATTTATAGTCACTCATTCCTAGAAAAGCCTTATTACTCGGTTTAAATGCCTTTATAATCCCATTATTGAATTTATTTTGAATTGTTTTTACATTTTTTGATTAAAACATATTGTAATTGATTTTTTGCCTCGGGAAACATGGAGCGAAAGCCATCCATTGTCAAGAAAAGATCATTTATAGTCACTCATTCCTAGAAAAGCCTTATTACTCGGTTTAAATGCCTTTATAATCCCATTATTGAATTTATTTTGAATTGTTTTTACATTTTTTGATTAAAACAGATTGTAATTGATTGTTTGCCTCGGGAAACATGGAGCAAAGCCTTATTACTCGGTTTAAATGCCTTTATAATCCCATTATTGAATTTATTTTGAATTGTTTTTACATTTTTTGATTAAAACATATTGTAATTGATTTTTTGCCTCGGGAAACATGGAGCGAAAGCCATCCATTGTCAAGAAAAGATCATTTATAGTCACTCATTCCTAGAAAAGCCTTATTACTCGGTTTAAATGCCTTTATAATCCCATTATTGAATTTATTTTGAATTTTTTTTACATTTTTTGATTAAAACAGATTGTAATTGATTGTTTACCTCGGGAAACATGGAGCGAAAGCCATCCATAGTCAAGAAAAGTTCATTTATAGTCACTTATGCCTAGCAAAGCCTTATTACTCGGTTTAAATGCCTTTATAATCCCATTATTGAATTTATTTTGAATTTTTTTTACATTATTAGATGAAAACATATTGTAATTGATTTTTTATCTCGGGAAACAAGGAGCGAAAGCCATCCATAGTCAAGAAAAGTTCATTTATAGTCACTTATGCCTAGAAAAGCCTTATTACTCGGTTTAACTGCCTTTATAATCCCATTATTAAATTTGTTTTGAATTTTTTTTACATTTTTTGATTAAAACATATTGTAATTGATTGTTTGCCTCGGGAAACTTGGAGCGAAAGCCATCCATTGTCAAGAAAATATCATTTATAGTCACTCATGCCTAGAAAAGCCTTATTACTCGGTTTAAATGCCTTTATAATCCCATTATTGAATTTATTTTGAATTTTTTTTACATTTTTTGATTAAAACAGATTGTAATTGATTGTTTACCTTGGGAAACATGGAGCGAAAGCCATCCATAGTCAAGAAAAGATCATTTATAGTCACTCATTCCTAGAAAAGCCTTATTACTCGGTTTAAATGCCTTTATAATCCCATTATTGATTTTATTTTGAATTTTTTTTACATTTTTTGATTAAAACATATTGTAATTGATTGTTTGCCTCGGGACATATTGAGCGAAAGCCATCCATTGTCAAGAAAAGATCATTTATAGCCACTCATGCCTAGAAAAGCCTTATTACTCGGTTTAAATGCCTTTATAATCCCATTATTGAATGTATTTTGAATTGTTTTTACATTATTAGATTAAAACATATTGTAATTGATTTTTTGCCTCGGGAAACATGGAGCGAAAGCCATCCATTGTCAAGAAAAGATCATTTATAGTCACTCATTCCTAGAAAAGCCTTATTACTCGGTTTAAATGCCTTTATAATCCCATTATTGATTTTATTTTGAATTTTTTTTACATTTTTTGATTAAAACATATTGTAATTGATTGTTTGCCTCGGGAAACATGGAGCGAAAGCCATCCATTGTCAAGAAAAGATCATTTATAGTCACTCATTCCTAGAAAAGCCTTATGACTCGGTTTAAATGCCTTTATAATCCCATTATTGATTTTATTTTGAATTTTTTTTACATTTTTTGATTAAAACATATTGTAATTGATTGTTTGCCTCGGGAAACTTGGAGCGAAAGCCATCCATTGTCAAGAAAATATCATTTATAGTCACTCATGCCTAGAAAAGCCTTATTACTCGGTTTAAATGCCTTTATAATCCCATTATTGAATTTATTTTGAATTTTTTTTACATTTTTTGATTAAAACAGATTGTAATTGATTGTTTACCTTGGGAAACATGGAGCGAAAGCCATCCATAGTCAAGAAAAGTTCATTTATAGTCACTTATTCCTAGCAAAGCCTTATTACTCGGTTTAAATGCCTTTATAATCCCATTATTGAATTTATTTTGAATTTTTTTTACATTTTTTGATTAAAACATATTGTAATTGATTGTTTGCCTCGGGAAACATGGAGCGAAAGCCACCCATTGTCAAGAAAAGTTCATTTATAGTCACTTATGCCTAGCAAAGCCTTATTACTCGGTTTAACTGCCTTTATAATCCCATTATTGATTTTATTTTGAATTTTTTTTATATTTTTTGATTAAAACATATTGTAATTGATTGTTTGCCTCGGGAAACATGGAGCGAAAGCCATCCATTGTCAAGAAAAGATCATTTATAGTCACTCATTCCTAGAAAAGCCTTATGACTCGGTTTAAATGCCTTTATAATCCCATTATTGATTTTATTTTGAATTTTTTTTACATTTTTTGATTAAAACATATTGTAATTGATTGTTTGCCTCGGGAAACATGGAGCGAAAGCCATCCATTGTCAAGAAAAGATCATTTATAGTCACTCATTCCTAGAAAAGCCTTATTACTCGGTTTAAATGCCTTTATAATCCCATTATTGATTTTATTTTGAATTTTTTTTACATTTTTTGATTAAAACATATTGTAATTGATTGTTTGCCTCGGGAAACATGGAGCGAAAGCCATCCATTGTCAAGAAAAGATCATTTATAGTCACTCATTCCTAGAAAAGCCTTATTACTCGGTTTAAATGCCTTTATAATCCCATTATTGAATTTATTTTGAATTGTTTTTACATTTTTTGATTAAAACAGATTGTAATTGATTGTTTGCCTCGGGAAATATGGAGCGAAAGCCATCCATTGTCAAGAAAAGATCATTTATAGCCACTCATGCCTAGAAAAGCCTTATTACTCGGTTTAAATGCTTTTATAATCCCATTGTTGAATTTATTTTGAATTGTTTTTACATTTTTTGATTAAAACAGATTGTAATTGATTTTTTGCCTCGGGAAACATGGAGCGAAAGCCATCCATTGTCAAGAAAAGATCATTTATAGTCACTCATTCCTAGAAAAGCCTTATTACTCGGTTTAAATGCCTTTATAATCCCATTATTGAATTTATTTTGAATTTTTTTACATTTTTTGATTAAAACAGATTGTAATTGATTGTTTACCTCGGGAAACATGGAGCGAAAGCCATCCATAGTCAAGAAAAGTTCATTTATAGTCACTTATGCCTAGCAAAGCCTTATTACTCGGTTTAAATGCCTTTATAATCCCATTATTGAATTTATTTTGAATTGTTTTTACATTTGTTGATTAAAACAGATTGTAATTGATTGTTTGCCTCGGGAAAGATGGAGCGAAAGCCATCCATTGTCAAGAAAAGATCATTTATAGTCACTCATTCCTAGAAAAGCCTTATGACTCGGTTTAAATGCCTTTATAATCCCATTATTGATTTTATTTTGAATTTTTTTTACATTTTTTGATTAAAACAGATTGTAATTGATTGTTTGCCTCGGGAAACATGGAGCTAAAGCCATCCATTGTCAAGAAAAGATCATTTATAGTCACTCATTCCTAGAAAAGCCTTATTACTCGGTTTAAATGCCTTTATAATCCCATTATTGAATTTATTTTGAATTGTTTTTACATTTTTTGATTAAAACAGATTGTAATTGATTGTTTGCCTCGGGAAACATGAGGCGAAAGCCATCCATTGTCAAGAAAAGATCAGTTATAGTCACTCATTCCTAGAAAAGCCTTATTACTCGGTTTAAATGCCTTTATAATCCCATTATTGAATTTATTTTGAATTGTTTTTACATTTTTTGATTAAAACAGATTGTAATTGATTGTTTGCCTCGGGAAACTTGGAGCGAAAGCCACCCATTGTCAAGAAAAGTTCATTTATAGTCACTTATGCCTAGAAAAGCCTTATTACTCGGTTTAAATGCCTTTATAATCCCATTATTGAATTTATTTTGAATTCTTTTTACATTTTTTCATTAAAACAGATTCTAATTGATTGTTTGCCTCGGGAAACTTGGAGCGAAAGCCGTCCATTGTCAAGAAAAGATCATTTATAGTCACTCATGCTGAGAAAAGCCTTATTACTCGGTTTAAATGCTTTTATAATCCCATTATTGAATTTATTTTGAATTGTTTTTACATTTTTTGATTAAAACAGATTGTAATTGATTGTTTGCCTCGGGAAACATGGAGCGAAAGCCATCCATTGTCAAGAAAAGATCATTTATAGTCACTCATTCCTAGAAAAGCCTTATTACTCGGTTTAACTGCCTTTATAATCCCATTATTGATTTTATTTTGAATTTTTTTTGCATTTCTTGATTAAAACAGATTGTAATTGATTGTTTGCCTCGGGAAACATGGAGCGAAAGCCATCCATTGTCAAGAAAAGATCATTTATAGTCACTCATTCCTAGAAAAGCCTTATTACTCGGTTTAAATGCCTTTATAATCCCATTATTGATTTTATTTTGAATTTTTTTTACATTTTTTGATTAAAACATATTGTAATTGATTGTTTGCCTCGGGAAATATTGAGCGAAAGCCATCCATTGTCAAGAAAAGATCATTTATAGCCACTCATGCCTAGAAAAGCCTTATTACTCGGTTTAAATGCCTTTATAATCCCATTATTGAATGTATTTTGAATTGTTTTTACATTTTTTGATTAAAACAGATTGTAATTGATTGTTTGCCTCGGGAAACATGGAGCGAAAACCATCCATTGTCAAGAAAAGATCATTTATAGTCACTCATGCCTAGAAAAGCCTTATTACTCGGTTTAAATGCCTTTATAATCCCATTATTGAATTTATTTTGAATTGTTTTTACATTTTTTGATTAAAACAGATTGTAATTGATTGTTTGCCTCGGGAAACATGGAGCGAAAGCCATCCATTGTCAAGAAAAGATCATTTATAGTCACTCTTGCCTAGAAAAGCCTTATTACTCGGTTTAAATGCCTTTATAATCCCATTATTGAATTTATTTTGAATTGTTTTTACATTTTTTGATTAAAACATATTGTAATTGATTTTTTGCCTAGGGAAACATGGAGCGAAAGCCATCCATTGTCAAGAAAAGATCATTTATAGTCACTCATTCCTAGAAAAGCCTTATTACTCGGTTTAAATGCCTTTATAATCCCATTATTGAATTTATTTTGAATTTTTTTACATTTTTTGATTAAAACAGATTGTAATTGATTGTTTACCTCGGGAAACATGGAGCGAAAGCCATCCATAGTCAAGAAAAGTTCATTTATAGTCACTTATGCCTAGCAAAGCCTTATTACTCGGTTTAAATGCCTTTATAATCCCGTTATTGAATTTATTTTGATTTTTTTTTACATTTTTTGATTAAAACATATTGTAATTGATTGTTTGCCTCGGGAAACTTGGAGCGAAAGCCACCCATTGTCAAGAAAAGTTCATTTATAGTCACTTATGCCTAGCAAAGCCTTATTACCCGGTTTAAATGCCTTTATAATCCCATTATTGAATTTATTTTGAATTCTTTTTATATTTTTTCATTAAAACAGATTCTAATTGATTGTTTGCCTCGGGAAACTTCGAGCGAAAGCCCTCCATTGTCAAGAAAAGATCATTTATAGTCACTCATGCTGAGAAAAGCCTTATTACTCGGTTTAAATGCTTTTATAATCCCATTATTGAATTTATTTTGAATTGTTTTTACATTTTTTGATTAAAACAGATTGTAATTGATTGTTTGCCTCGGGAAACATGGAGCAAAAGCCATCCATTGTCAAGAAAAGATCATTTATAGTCACTCATTCCTAGAAAAGCCTTATTACTCGGTTTAACTGCCTTTATAATCCCATTATTGATTTTATTTTGAATTTTATTTATATTTTTTGATTAAAACATATTGTAATTGATTGTTTGCCTCGGGAAACATGGAGCGAAAGCCATCCATTGTCAAGAAAAGATCATTTATAGTCACTCATTCCTAGAAAAGCCTTATGACTCGGTTTAAATGCCTTTATAATCCCATTATTGATTTTATTTTGATTTTTTTTTACATTTTTTGATTAAAACATATTGTAATTGATTGTTTGCCTCGGGAAACATGGAGCGAAAGCCATCCATTGTCAAGAAAAGATCATTTATAGTCACTCATTCCTAGAAAAGCCTTATTACTCGGTTTAAATGCCTTTATAATCCCATTATTGAATTTATTTTGAATTTTTTTTACATTATTAGATTAAAACATATTGTGATTGATTGTTTATCTCGGGAAACAAGGAGCGAAAGCCATCCATAGTCAAGAAAAGTTCATTTATAGTCACTTATGCCTAGAAAAGCCTTATTACTCGGTTTAACTGCCTTTATAATCCCATTATTGAATTTGTTTTGAATTTTTTTTACATTTTTTGATTAAAACATATTGTAATTGATTGTTTGCCTCGGGAAACTTGGAGCGAAAGCCATCCATTGTCAAGAAAATATCATTTATAGTCACTCATGCCTAGAAAAGCCTTATTACTCGGTTTAAATGCCTTTATAATCCCATTATTGAATTTATTTTGAATTTTTTTTACATTTTTTGATTAAAACAGATTGTAATTGATTGTTTACCTCGGGAAACATGGAGCGAAAGCCATCCATAGTCAAGAAAAGATCATTTATAGTCACTCATTCCTAGAAAAGCCTTATTACTCGGTTTAAATGCCTTTATAATCCAATTATTGATTTTATTTTGAATTTTTTTTACATTTTTTGATTAAAACATATTGTAATTGATTGTTTGCCTCGGGACATATTGAGCGAAAGCCATCCATTGTCAAGAAAAGATCATTTATAGCCACTCATGCCTAGAAAAGCCTTATTACTCGGTTTAAATGCCTTTATAATCCCATTATTGAATGTATTTTGAATTGTTTTTACATTTTTTGATTAAAACAGATTGTAATTGATTGTTTGCCTCGGGAAACATGGAGCGAAAACCATCCATTGTCAAGAAAAGATCATTTATAGTCACTCATGCTGAGAAAAGCCTTATTACTCGGTTTAAATGCCTTTATAATCCCATTATTGAATTTATTTTGAATTGTTTTTACATTTTTTGATTAAAACAGATTGTAATTGATTGTTTGCCTCGGGAAAGATGGAGCGAAAGCCATCCATTGTCAAGAAAATATCATTTATAGTCACTCATGCCTAGAAAAGCCTTATTACTCGGTTTAAATGCCTTTATAATCCCATTATTGAATTTTTTTTGAATTGTTTTTACATTTTTTGATTAAAACAGATTGTAATTGATTGTTTGCCTCGGGAAAGATGGAGCGAAAGCCATCCATTGTCAAGAAAAGATCATTTATAGTCACTCATTCCTAGAAAAGCCTTATTACTCGTTTTAAATGCCTTTATAATCCCATTATTGAATTTATTTTGAATTGTTTTTACATTTTTTGATTAAAACAGATTGTAATTGATTGTTTGCCTCGGGAAAGATGGAGCGAAAGCCATCCATAGTCAAGAAAAGATCATTTATAGTCACTCATTCCTAGAAAAGCCTTATTACTCGGTTTAAATGCCTTTATAATCCAATTATTGATTTTATTTTGAATTTTTTTTACATTTTTTGATTAAAACATATTGTAATTGATTGTTTGCCTCGGGACATATTGAGCGAAAGCCATCCATTGTCAAGAAAAGATCATTTATAGCCACTCATGCCTAGAAAAGCCTTATTACTCGGTTTAAATGCCTTTATAATCCCATTATTGAATGTATTTTGAATTGTTTTTACATTATTAGATTAAAACATATTGTAATTGATTTTTTGCCTCGGGAAACATGGAGCGAAAGCCATCCATAGTCAAGAAAAGTTCATTTATAGTCACTTATTCCTAGCAAAGCCTTATTACTCGGTTTAAATGCCTTTATAATCCCATTATTGAATTTATTTTGAATTTTTTTTACATTTTTTGATTAAAACATATTGTAATTGATTGTTTGCCTCGGGAAACATGGAGCGAAAGCCACCCATTGTCAAGAAAAGTTCATTTATAGTCACTTATGCCTAGCAAAGCCTTATTACTCGGTTTAACTGCCTTTATAATCCCATTATTGATTTTATTTTGAATTTTTTTTATATTTTTTGATTAAAACATATTGTAATTGATTGTTTGCCTCGGGAAACATGGAGCGAAAGCCATCCATTGTCAAGAAAAGATCATTTATAGTCACTCATTCCTAGAAAAGCCTTATGACTCGGTTTAAATGCCTTTATAATCCCATTATTGATTTTATTTTGAATTTTTTTTACATTTTTTGATTAAAACATATTGTAATTGATTGTTTGCCTCGGGAAACATGGAGCGAAAGCCATCCATTGTCAAGAAAAGATCATTTATAGTCACTCATTCCTAGAAAAGCCTTATTACTCGGTTTAAATGCCTTTATAATCCCATTATTGATTTTATTTTGAATTTTTTTTACATTTTTTGATTAAAACATATTGTAATTGATTGTTTGCCTCGGGAAACATGGAGCGAAAGCCATCCATTGTCAAGAAAAGATCATTTATAGTCACTCATTCCTAGAAAAGCCTTATTACTCGGTTTAAATGCCTTTATAATCCCATTATTGAATTTATTTTGAATTGTTTTTACATTTTTTGATTAAAACAGATTGTAATTGATTGTTTGCCTCGGGAAATATGGAGCGAAAGCCATCCATTGTCAAGAAAAGATCATTTATAGCCACTCATGCCTAGAAAAGCCTTATTACTCGGTTTAAATGCTTTTATAATCCCATTGTTGAATTTATTTTGAATTGTTTTTACATTTTTTGATTAAAACAGATTGTAATTGATTTTTTGCGTCGGGAAACATGGAGCGAAAGCCATCCATTGTCAAGAAAAGATCATTTATAGTCACTCATTCCTAGAAAAGCCTTATTACTCGGTTTAAATGCCTTTATAATCCCATTATTGAATTTATTTTGAATTTTTTTACATTTTTTGATTAAAACAGATTGTAATTGATTGTTTACCTCGGGAAACATGGAGCGAAAGCCATCCATAGTCAAGAAAAGTTCATTTATAGTCACTTATGCCTAGCAAAGCCTTATTACTCGGTTTAAATGCCTTTATAATCCCATTATTGAATTTATTTTGAATTGTTTTTACATTTTTTGATTAAAACAGATTGTAATTGATTGTTTGCCTCGGGAAAGATGGAGCGAAAGCCATCCATTGTCAAGAAAAGATCATTTATAGTCACTCATTCCTAGAAAAGCCTTATGACTCGGTTTAAATGCCTTTATAATCCCATTATTGATTTTATTTTGAATTTTTTTTACATTTTTTGATTAAAACAGATTGTAATTGATTGTTTGCCTCGGGAAACATGGAGCTAAAGCCATCCATTGTCAAGAAAAGATCATTTATAGTCACTCATTCCTAGAAAAGCCTTATTACTCGGTTTAAATGCCTTTATAATCCCATTATTGAATTTATTTTGAATTGTTTTTACATTTTTTGATTAAAACAGATTGTAATTGATTGTTTGCCTCGGGAAACATGAGGCGAAAGCCATCCATTGTCAAGAAAAGATCAGTTATAGTCACTCATTCCTAGAAAAGCCTTATTACTCGGTTTAAATGCCTTTATAATCCCATTATTGAATTTATTTTGAATTGTTTTTACATTTTTTGATTAAAACAGATTGTAATTGATTGTTTGCCTCGGGAAACTTGGAGCGAAAGCCACCCATTGTCAAGAAAAGTTCATTTATAGTCACTTATGCCTAGAAAAGCCTTATTACTCGGTTTAAATGCCTTTATAATCCCATTATTGAATTTATTTTGAATTCTTTTTACATTTTTTCATTAAAACAGATTCTAATTGATTGTTTGCCTCGGGAAACTTGGAGCGAAAGCCGTCCATTGTCAAGAAAAGATCATTTATAGTCACTCATGCTGAGAAAAGCCTTATTACTCGGTTTAAATGCTTTTATAATCCCATTATTGAATTTATTTTGAATTGTTTTTACATTTTTTGATTAAAACAGATTGTAATTGATTGTTTGCCTCGGGAAACATGGAGCGAAAGCCATCCATTGTCAAGAAAAGATCATTTATAGTCACTCATTCCTAGAAAAGCCTTATTACTCGGTTTAACTGCCTTTATAATCCCATTATTGATTTTATTTTGAATTTTTTTTGCATTTCTTGATTAAAACAGATTGTAATTGATTGTTTGCCTCGGGAAACATGGAGCGAAAGCCATCCATTGTCAAGAAAAGATCATTTATAGTCACTCATTCCTAGAAAAGCCTTATTACTCGGTTTAAATGCCTTTATAATCCCATTATTGATTTTATTTTGAATTTTTTTTACATTTTTTGATTAAAACATATTGTAATTGATTGTTTGCCTCGGGAAATATTGAGCGAAAGCCATCCATTGTCAAGAAAAGATCATTTATAGCCACTCATGCCTAGAAAAGCCTTATTACTCGGTTTAAATGCCTTTATAATCCCATTATTGAATGTATTTTGAATTGTTTTTACATTTTTTGATTAAAACAGATTGTAATTGATTGTTTGCCTCGGGAAACATGGAGCGAAAACCATCCATTGTCAAGAAAAGATCATTTATAGTCACTCATGCCTAGAAAAGCCTTATTACTCGGTTTAAATGCCTTTATAATCCCATTATTGAATTTATTTTGAATTGTTTTTACATTTTTTGATTAAAACAGATTGTAATTGATTGTTTGCCTCGGGAAACATGGAGCGAAAGCCATCCATTGTCAAGAAAAGATCATTTATAGTCACTCTTGCCTAGAAAAGCCTTATTACTCGGTTTAAATACCTTTATAATCCCATTATTGAATTTATTTTGAATTGTTTTTACATTTTTTGATTAAAACATATTGTAATTGATTTTTTGCCTAGGGAAACATGGAGCGAAAGCCATCCATTGTCAAGAAAAGATCATTTATAGTCACTCATTCCTAGAAAAGCCTTATTACTCGGTTTAAATGCCTTTATAATCCCATTATTGAATTTATTTTGAATTTTTTTACATTTTTTGATTAAAACAGATTGTAATTGATTGTTTACCTCGGGAAACATGGAGCGAAAGCCATCCATAGTCAAGAAAAGTTCATTTATAGTCACTTATGCCTAGCAAAGCCTTATTACTCGGTTTAAATGCCTTTATAATCCCGTTATTGAATTTATTTTGATTTTTTTTTACATTTTTTGATTAAAACATATTGTAATTGATTGTTTGCCTCGGGAAACTTGGAGCGAAAGCCACCCATTGTCAAGAAAAGTTCATTTATAGTCACTTATGCCTAGCAAAGCCTTATTACCCGGTTTAAATGCCTTTATAATCCCATTATTGAATTTATTTTGAATTCTTTTTATATTTTTTCATTAAAACAGATTCTAATTGATTGTTTGCCTCGGGAAACTTCGAGCGAAAGCCCTCCATTGTCAAGAAAAGATCATTTATAGTCACTCATGCTGAGAAAAGCCTTATTACTCGGTTTAAATGCTTTTATAATCCCATTATTGAATTTATTTTGAATTGTTTTTACATTTTTTGATTAAAACAGATTGTAATTGATTGTTTGCCTCGGGAAACATGGAGCAAAAGCCATCCATTGTCAAGAAAAGATCATTTATAGTCACTCATTCCTAGAAAAGCCTTATTACTCGGTTTAACTGCCTTTATAATCCCATTATTGATTTTATTTTGAATTTTATTTATATTTTTTGATTAAAACATATTGTAATTGATTGTTTGCCTCGGGAAACATGGAGCGAAAGCCATCCATTGTCAAGAAAAGATCATTTATAGTCACTCATTCCTAGAAAAGCCTTATGACTCGGTTTAAATGCCTTTATAATCCCATTATTGATTTTATTTTGATTTTTTTTTACATTTTTTGATTAAAACATATTGTAATTGATTGTTTGCCTCGGGAAACATGGAGCGAAAGCCATCCATTGTCAAGAAAAGATCATTTATAGTCACTCATTCCTAGAAAAGCCTTATTACTCGGTTTAAATGCCTTTATAATCCCATTATTGAATTTTTTTTGAATTTTTTTTACATTATTAGATTAAAACATATTGTAATTGATTGTTTATCTCGGGAAACAAGGAGCGAAAGCCATCCATAGTCAAGAAAAGTTCATTTATAGTCACTTATGCCTAGAAAAGCCTTATTACTCGGTTTAACTGCCTTTATAATCCCATTATTGAATTTGTTTTGAATTTTTTTTACATTTTTTGATTAAAACATATTGTAATTGATTGTTTGCCTCGGGAAACTTGGAGCGAAAGCCATCCATTGTCAAGAAAATATCATTTATAGTCACTCATGCCTAGAAAAGCCTTATTACTCGGTTTAAATGCCTTTATAATCCCATTATTGAATTTATTTTGAATTTTTTTTACATTTTTTGATTAAAACAGATTGTAATTGATTGTTTACCTCGGGAAACATGGAGCGAAAGCCATCCATAGTCAAGAAAAGATCATTTATAGTCACTCATTCCTAGAAAAGCCTTATTACTCGGTTTAAATGCCTTTATAATCCAATTATTGATTTTATTTTGAATTTTTTTTACATTTTTTGATTAAAACATATTGTAATTGATTGTTTGCCTCGGGACATATTGAGCGAAAGCCATCCATTGTCAAGAAAAGATCATTTATAGCCACTCATGCCTAGAAAAGCCTTATTACTCGGTTTAAATGCCTTTATAATCCCATTATTGAATGTATTTTGAATTGTTTTTACATTTTTTGATTAAAACAGATTGTAATTGATTGTTTGCCTCGGGAAACATGGAGCGAAAACCATCCATTGTCAAGAAAAGATCATTTATAGTCACTCATGCTGAGAAAAGCCTTATTACTCGGTTTAAATGCCTTTATAATCCCATTATTGAATTTATTTTGAATTGTTTTTACATTTTTTGATTAAAACAGATTGTAATTGATTGTTTGCCTCGGGAAAGATGGAGCGAAAGCCATCCATTGTCAAGAAAATATCATTTATAGTCACTCATGCCTAGAAAAGCCTTATTACTCGGTTTAAATGCCTTTATAATCCCATTATTGAATTTTTTTTGAATTGTTTTTACATTTTTTGATTAAAACAGATTGTAATTGATTGTTTGCCTCGGGAAAGATGGAGCGAAAGCCATCCATTGTCAAGAAAAGATCATTTATAGTCACTCATTCCTAGAAAAGCCTTATTACTCGTTTTAAATGCCTTTATAATCCCATTATTGAATTTATTTTGAATTGTTTTTACATTTTTTGATTAAAACAGATTGTAATTGATTGTTTGCCTCGGGAAAGATGGAGCGAAAGCCATCCATTGTCAAGAAAAGATCATTTATAGTCACTCATTCCTAGAAAAGCCTTATTACTCGGTTTAAATGCCTTTATAATCCCATTATTGAATTTATTTTGAATTGTTTTTACATTTTTTGATTAAAACATATTGTAATTGATTGTTTGCCTCGGGAAAGATGGAGCGAAAGCCATCCATTGTCAAGAAAAGATCATTTATAGTCACTCATTCCTAGAAAAGCCTTATTACTCGGTTTAAATGCCTTTATAATCCCATTATTGAATTTATTTTGAATTGTTTTTACATTTTTTGATTAAAACAGATTGTAATTGATTGTTTGCCTCGGGAAAGATGGAGCGAAAGCCATCCATTGTCAAGAAAAGATCATTTATAGTCACTCATTCCTAGAAAAGCCTTATTACTCGGGTTAAATGCCTTTATAATCCCATTATTGAATTTATTTTGAATTGTTTTTACATTTTTTGATTAAAACATATTGTAATTGATTGTTTGCCTCGGGAAAGATGGAGCGAAAGCCATCCATTGTCAAGAAAAGATCATTTATAGTCACTCATTCCTAGAAAAGCCTTATTACTCGGTTTAAATGCCTTTATAATCCCATTATTGAATTTATTTTGAATTGTTTTTACATTTTTTGATTAAAACATATTGTAATTGATTGTTTGCCTCGGGAAAGATGGAGCGAAAGCCATCCATTGTCAAGAAAAGATCATTTATAGTCACTCATTCCTAGAAAAGCCTTATTACTCGGTTTAAATGCCTTTATAATCCCATTATTGAATTTATTTTGAATTGTTTTTACATTTTTTGATTAAAACAGATTGTAATTGATTGTTTGCCTCGGGAAAGATGGAGCGAAAGCCATCCATTGTCAAGAAAAGATCATTTATAGTCACTCATTCCTAGAAAAGCCTTATTACTCGGTTTAAATGCCTTTATAATCCCATTATTGAATTTATTTTGAATTGTTTTTACATTTTTTGATTAAAACATATTGTAATTGATTGTTTGCCTCGGGAAAGATGGAGCGAAAGCCATCCATTGTCAAGAAAAGATCATTTATAGTCACTCATTCCTAGAAAAGCCTTATTACTCGGTTTAAATGCCTTTATAATCCCATTATTGAATTTATTTTGAATTGTTTTTACATTTTTTGATTAAAACATATTGTAATTGATTGTTTGCCTCGGGAAAGATGGAGCGAAAGCCATCCATTGTCAAGAAAAGATCATTTATAGTCACTCATTCCTAGAAAAGCCTTATTACTCGGTTTAAATGCCTTTATAATCCCATTATTGAATTTATTTTGAATTATTTTTACATTTTTTGATTAAAACAGATTGTAATTGATTGTTTGCCTCGGGAAATATGGAGCGAAAGCCATCCATTGTCAAGAAAAGATCATTTATAGCCACTCATGCCTAGAAAAGCCTTATTACTCGGCTTAAATGCCTTTATAATCCCATTATTGAATGTTTTTTGAACTGTTTTTACATTTTTTTTTTAAAACAGATTGTAATTGATTGTTTGCCTCGAGAAACATGGAGCGAAAGCCATCCATTGTCAAGAAAAGATCATTTATAGTCACTCATGCCTAGAAAAGCCTTATTACTCGGTTTAAATGCCTTTATAATCCCATTATGGAATTTATTTTGAATTGTTTTTACATTTTTTGATTAAAACAGATGGTAATTGATTGTTTGCCTCGGGAAACATGGAGCGAAAGCCATCCATTGTCAAGAAAAGATCATTTATAGTCACTCATGCCTAGAAAAGCCTTATTACTCGGTTTAAATGCCTTTATAATCCCATTATTGAATTTATTTTGAATTGTTTTTACATTTTTTGATTAAAACAGATTGTAATTGATTGTTTGCCTCGGGAAACATGAGGCGAAAGCCATCCATTGTCAAGAAAAGATCAGTTATAGTCACTCATGCCTAGAAAAGCCTTATTACTCGGTTTAAATGCCTTTATAATCCCATTATTGAATTTATTTTGAATTGTTTTTACATTTTTTGATTAAAACATATTGTAATTGATTGTTTGCCTCGGGAAATATGGAGCGAAAGCCATCCATTGTCAAGAAAATATCATTTATAGTCACTCATGCCTAGAAAAGCCTTATTACTCGGTTTAAATGCCTTTATAATCCCATTATTGAATTTTTTTTGAATTTTTTTTACATTTTTTGATTAAAACAGATTGTAATTGATTGTTTGCCTCGGGAAACATGAGGCGAAAGCCATCCATTGTCAAGAAAAGATCAGTTATAGTCACTCATGCCTAGAAAAGCCTTATTACTCGGTTTAAATGCCTTTATAATCCCATTATTGAATTTATTTTGAATTGTTTTTACATTTTTTGATTAAAACAGATTCTAATTGATTGTTTGCCTCGGGAAATATGGAGCGAAAGCCATCCATTGTCAAGAAAAGATCATTTATAGTCACTCATGCCTAGAAAAGCCTTAATACTCGTTTTAAATGCTTTTATAATCCCATAATTGAATTTAATTTGAATCTTTTTACATTTTTTGATTAAAACAGATTCTAATTGATTGTTTGCCTCGGGAAAGGTGGACTGAAAGCCATCCATTGTCAAGAAAAGATCATTTATAGTCACTCATGCCTAGAAAAGCCTTATTACTCGGTTTAAATGCCTTTATAATCCCATTATTGAATTTATTTAGAATTGTTTTTACATTTTTTGATTAAAACAGATTGTAATTGATTGTTTGCCTCGGGAAACATGGAGCGAAAGCCATCCATTGTCAAGAAAAGATCATTTATAGCCACTCATGCCTAGAAAAGCCTTATTACTCGGTTTAAATGCCTTTATAATCCCATTATTGAATTTATTTTGAATTTTTTTTACATTTTTTGATTAAAACATATTGTAATTGATTGTTTCCCTCGGGAAACATGGAGCGAAAGCCATCCATTGTCAAGAAAAGATCATTTATAGTCACTCATGGCTAGAAAAGCCTTATTACTCGGTTTAAATGCCTTTATAATCCCATTATTGAATTTATTTTGAATTCTTTTTACATTTTTTGATTAAAACAGATTCTAATTGATTGTTTGCCTCGGGAAACATGGAGCGAAAACCATCCATTGTCAAGAAAAGATCATTTATAGCCACTCATGCCTAGAAAAGCCTTATTACTCGGTTTAAATGCCTTTATAATCCCATTATTGAATTTATTTTGAATTCTTTTTACATTTTTTGATTAAAACAGATTCTAATTGATTGTTTGCCTTGGGAAACTTGAAGCGAAAGCCCTCCATTGTCAAGAAAAGATCATTTATAGTCACTCATGCTGAGAAAAGCCTTATTACTCGGTTTAAATGCTTTTATAAACCCATTATTGAATTTATTTTGAATTGTTTTTACATTTTTTGATTAAAACATGTTGTAATTGATTGTTTGCCTCGGGAAACATGGAGCGAAAGCCATCCATTGTCAAGAAAAGATCATTTATAGTCACTCATGCCTAGAAAAGCCTTATTACTTAGTTTAAATGCCTTTATAATCCCATTATTGAATTTATTTTGAATTGTTTTTACATTTTTTGGTTAAAACATATTGTAATTGATTGTTTGCCTCGGGAAATATGGAGCGAAAGCCATCCATTGTCAAGAAAAGATCATTTATAGTCACTCATGCCTAGAAAAGCCTTATTACTCGGTTTAAATGCCTTTATAATCCTATTATTGAATTTATTTTGAATTGTTTTAAAATTTTTTGATTAAAACATATTGTAATTGATTGTTTGCCTCTGGAAACATGGAGCAAAAACCATCCATTGTCAAGAATAGATCATTTATAGTCACTTATGCCTAGAAAAGCCTTATTACTCGGTTTAAATGCTTTTATAATCCCATTATTGAAATTATTTTGAATTGTTTTTACATTTTTTGATTAAAACAGATTGTAATTGATTGTTTGCCTCGGGAAACATGGAGCAAAGCCTTATTACTCGGTTTAAATGCCTTTATAATCCCATTATTGAATTTATTTCGAATTTTTTTTACATTTTTTGATTAAAACAGATTCTAATTGATTGTTTGCCTCGGGAAACGTGGAGTGAAAGCCACCCATTGTCAAGAAAAGATCATTTATAGTCACTCATACCTAGAAAAGCCTTATTACTCGGTTTAAATGCCTTTATAATCCCATTATCAAATTTATTTTGAATTTTTTTTACATTTTTTGATTAAAACATATTGTAATTGATTGTTTACCTCGGGAAACTTGGAGCGAAAGCCATCCATTGTCAAGAAAAGATCATTTAGAGTCACTCATGCCTAGAAAAGCCTTATTCGTCGGTTTAAATGCTTTTATAATCCCATTATTGAATTTATTTTGAATTGTTTTTACATTTTCTGATTAAAACAGATTGTAATTGATTGTTTGCCTCGGGAAACATGGAGCAAAACCCATCCATTGTCAAGAATAGATCATTTATAGTCACTTATGCCTAAAAAAGCCTTATTACTCGGTTTAAATGCCTTTATAATCCCATTTCTGAATTTATTTTGAATTTTTTTTACATTTTTTGATTAAAACAGATTGTAATTGATTGTTTGCCTCGGGAAATATGGAGCGAAAGCCATCCATTGTCAAGAAAAGATCATTTATAGTCACTCATGCCTAGAAAAGCCTTATTACTCGATTTAAATGCCTTTATAATCCCAATATTGAATTTATTTTGAATTGTTTTTACATTTTTTGATTAAAACAGATTGTAATTGATTGTTTGCCTCGGGAAACATGGAGCGAAAGCCATCCATTGTCAAGAAAAGATCATTTATAGTCACTCATGCCTAGAAAAGCCTTATTACTCGGTTTAAATGCCTTTATAATCCCATTATTGAATTTATTTTGAATTGTTTTTACATTTTTTTATTAAAACAGATTGTAATTGATTGTTTGCCTCGGGAAACGTGAAGGGAAAGCCATCCATTGTCAAGAAAAGATTATTTATAGTCACTCATGCCTAGAAAAGCCTTATTACTCGGTTTAAATGCCTTTATAATCCCATTATCAAATTTATTTTGAATTTTTTTTACATTTTTTGATTAAAACAGATTGTAATTGATTGTTTGCCTCGGGAAACTTGGAGCTAAAGCCATCCATTGTCAAGAAAAGATCATTTATAGTCACTCATGCCTAGAAAAGCCTTATTGGTCGGTTTAAATGCTTTTATAATCCCATTATTGAATTTATTTTGAATTGTTTTTACATTTTCTGATTAAAACAGATTGTAATTGATTGTTTGCCTCGGGAAACATGGAGCGAAAGCCATCCATTGTCAAGAAAAGATCATTTATAGTCACTCATGCCTACAAAAGCCTTATTACTCGGTTTAAATGCCTTTATAATCCCATTATTGAATTTATTTTGAATTTTTTTTACATTTTTTGATTAAAACAGATTGTAATTGTTTGTTTGCCTCGGGAAACATGGAGCAAAACCCATCCATTGTCAAGAATAGATCATTTATAGTCACTTATGCTTAAAAAAGCCTTATTACTCGGTTTAAATGCCTTTACAATCCCATTTCTGAATTTATTTTGAATTTTTTTTACATTTTTTGACTAAAACATATTGTAATTGATTGTTTGCCTCGGGAAATATGGAGCGAAAGCCATCCATTGTCAAGAAAAGATCATTTATAGTCACTCATGCCTAGAAAAGCCTTATTACTCGGTTTAAATGCCTTTATAATCCCATTATTGAATTTATTTTGAATTTTTTTTACATTTTTTGATTAAAACAGATTGTAATTGTTTTTTTGCCTCGAGAAACATGGAGCAAAACCCATCCATTGTCAAGAATAGATCATTTATAGTCACTTATGCCTAAAAAAGCCTTATTACTCGGTTTAAATGCCTTTATAATCCCATTTCTGAATTTATTTTGAATTTTTTTTAAATTTTTTGATTAAAACATATTGTAATTGATTGTTTGCCTCGGGAAATATGGAGCGAAAGCCATCCATTGTCAAG
Organism: Theobroma cacao; assembly: GCF_053813885.1. Classification (NCBI taxonomy): domain Eukaryota; kingdom Viridiplantae; phylum Streptophyta; class Magnoliopsida; order Malvales; family Malvaceae; genus Theobroma; species Theobroma cacao. Next base: position 23,663,588 of record NC_142645.1, on the reverse strand, counting down.
AAAAGATCATTTATAGTCACTCATGCCTAGAAAAGCCTTATTACTCGGTTTAAATGCCTTTATATTCCCATTATTGAATTTATTTTGAATTGTTTTTACATTTTTTTATTAAAACAGATTCTAATTGATTGTTTGCCTCGGGAAACGTGGAGGGAAAGCCATCCATTTTCAAGAAAAGATCATTTATAGTCACTCATGCCTAGAAAAGCCTTATTACTCGGTTTAAATGCCTTTATAATCCCATTATCAAATTTATTTTGAATTTTTTTTACATTTTTTGATTAAAACAGATTGTAATTGATTGTTTGCCTCGGGAAACATGGAGCGAATGCCATCCATTGTCAAGAAAAGATCATTTATAGTCACTCATGCCTAGAAAAGCCTTATTACTCGGTTTAAATGCCTTTATAATCCCATTATTGAATTTATTTTGAATTGTTTTTACATTTTTTATTAAAACAGATTCTAATTGATTGTTTGCCTCGGGAAACGTGGAGCGAAAACCATCCATTGTCAAGAAAAGATCATTTATACTCACTCATGCCTAGAAAAGCCTTATTACTCGGTTTAAATGCCTTTATAATCCCATTATCAAATTTATTTTGAATTTTTTTTACATTTTTTGATTAAAACAGATTGTAATTGATTGTTTGCCTCGGGAAACATGGAGCGAAAACCATCCATTGTCAAGAAAAGATCATTTATACTCACTCATGCCTAGAAAACCCTTATTACTCGGTTTAAATGCCTTTATAATCCCATTATCAAATTTATTTTGAATTTTTTTTACATTTTTTGATTAAAACAGATTGTAATTGATTGTTTGCCTCGGGAAACATGGAGCGAAAGCCATCCATTGTCAAGAAAAGATCATTTATAGTCACTCATGCCTAGAAAAGCCTTATTACTTAGTTTAAATGCCTTTATAATCCCATTATTGAATTTATTTTGAATTGTTTTTACATTTTCTGATTAAAACAGATTGTAATTGATTGTTTGCCTCGGGAAACATGGAGCTAAAGCCATCCATTGTCAAGAAAAGATCATTTATACTCACTCATGCCTAGAAAAGCCTTATTACTCGGTTTAAATGCCTTTATAATCCCATTATCAAATTTATTTTGAATTTTTCTTACATTTTTTGATTAAAACAGATTGTAATTGATTGTTTGCCTCGGGAAACATGGAGCGAAAGCCATCCATTGTCAAGAAAAGATCATTTATAGTCACTCATGCCTAGAAAAGCCTTATTACTTAGTTTAAATGCCTTTATAATCCCATTATTGAATTTATTTTGAATTTTTTTTACATTTTTTGATTAAAACAGATTGTAATTGTTTGTTTGCCTCGGGAAACATGGAGCAAAACCCATCCATTGTCAAGAATAGATCATTTATAGTCACTTATGCCTAAAAAAGCCTTATTACTCGGTTTAAATGCCTTTATAATCCCATTTCTGAATTTATTTTGAATTTTTTTTACATTTTTTGATTAAAACATATTGTAATTGATTGTTTGCCTCGGGAAATATGGAGCAAAAGCCATCCATTGTCAAGAAAAGATCATTTATAGTCACTCATGCCTAGAAGAGCCTTATTACTCGGTTTAAATGCCTTTATAATCCCATTATTGAATTTATTTTGAATTGTTTTTACATTTTTTGATTAAAACAGATTGTAATTGATTGTTTGCCTCGGGAAACATGGAGCGAAAACCATCCATTGTCAAGAAAAGATCATTTATAGCCACTCATGCCTAGAAAAGCCTTATTACTCGGTTTAAATGCCTTTATAATCCCATTATTGAATTTATTTTGAATTGTTTTTACATTTTTTGATTAAAACAGATTGTAATTGATTGTTTGCCTCGGGAAACATGGAGCGAAAACCATCCATTGTCAAGAAAAGATCATTTATAGCCACTCATGCCTAGAAAAGCCTTATTACTCGGTTTAAATGCCTTTATAATCCCATTATTGAATTTATTTTGAATTTTTTTTACATTTTTTGATTAAAACAGATTGTAATTGTTTGTTTGCCTCGGGAAACATGGAGCAAAACCCATCCATTGTCAAGAATAGATCATTTATAGTCACTTATGCCTAAAAAAGCCTTATTACTCGGTTTAAATGCCTTTATAATCCCATTTCTGAATTTATTTTGAATTTTTTTTAAATTTTTTGATTAAAACATATTGTAATTGATTGTTTGCCTCGGGAAATATGGAGCGAAAGCCATCCATTGTCAAGAAAAGATCATTTATAGTCACTCATGCCTAGAAAAGCCTTATTACTCGGTTTAAATGCCTTTCTAATCCCATTATTGAATTTATTTTGAATTGTTTTTACATTTTTTTATTAAAACAGATTCTAATTGATTGTTTGCCTCGGGAAACGTGGAGGGAAAGCCATCCATTGTCAAGAAAAGATCATTTATAGTCACTCATGCCTAGAAAAGCCTTATTACTCGGTTTAAATGCCTTTATAATCCCATTATCAAATTTATTTTGAATTTTTTTTACATTTTTTGATTAAAACAGATTGTAATTGATTGTTTGCCTCGGGAAACATGGAGCGAATGCCATCCATTGTCAAGAAAAGATCATTTATAGTCACTCATGCCTAGAAAAGCCTTATTACTCGGTTTAAATGCCTTTATAATCCCATTATTGAATTTATTTTGAATTGTTTTTACATTTTTTATTAAAACAGATTCTAATTGATTGTTTGCCTCGGGAAACGTGGAGCGAAAACCATCCATTGTCAAGAAAAGATCATTTATACTCACTCATGCCTAGAAAAGCCTTATTACTCGGTTTAAATGCCTTTATAATCCCATTATCAAATTTATTTTGAATTTTTTTTACATTTTTTGATTAAAACAGATTGTAATTGATTGTTTGCCTCGGGAAACATGGAGCGAAAACCATCCATTGTCAAGAAAAGATCATTTATACTCACTCATGCCTAGAAAACCCTTATTACTCGGTTTAAATGCATTTATAATCCCATTATCAAATTTATTTTGAATTTTTTTTACATTTTTTGATTAAAACAGATTGTAATTGATTGTTTGCCTCGGGAAACATGGAGCGAAAGCCATCCATTGTCAAGAAAAGATCATTTATAGTCACTCATGCCTAGAAAAGCCTTATTACTTAGTTTAAATGCCTTTATAATCCCATTATTGAATTTATTTTGAATTGTTTTTACATTTTCTGATTAAAACAGATTGTAATTGATTGTTTGCCTCGGGAAACATGGAGCTAAAGCCATCCATTGTCAAGAAAAGATCATTTATACTCACTCATGCCTAGAAAAGCCTTATTACTCGGTTTAAATGCCTTTATAATCCCATTATCAAATTTATTTTGAATTTTTCTTACATTTTTTGATTAAAACAGATTGTAATTGATTGTTTGCCTCGGGAAACATGGAGCGAAAGCCATCCATTGTCAAGAAAAGATCATTTATAGTCACTCATGCCTAGAAAAGCCTTATTACTTAGTTTAAATGCCTTTATAATCCCATTATTGAATTTATTTTGAATTTTTTTTACATTTTTTGATTAAAACAGATTGTAATTGATTGTTTGCCTCGGGAAACATGGAGCAAAACCCATCCATTGTCAAGAATAGATCATTTATAGTCACTTATGCCTAAAAAAGCCTTATTACTCGGTTTAAATGCCTTTATAATCCCATTTCTGAATTTATTTTGAATTTTTTTTACATTTTTTGATTAAAACATATTGTAATTGATTGTTTGCCTCGGGAAATATGGAGCAAAAGCCATCCATTGTCAAGAAAAGATCATTTATAGTCACTCATGCCTAGAAGAGCCTTATTACTCGGTTTAAATGCCTTTATAATCCCATTATTGAATTTATTTTGAATTGTTTTTACATTTTTTGATTAAAACAGATTGTAATTGATTGTTTGCCTCGGGAAACATGGAGCGAAAACCATCCATTGTCAAGAAAAGATCATTTATAGCCACTCATGCCTAGAAAAGCCTTATTACTCGGTTTAAATGCCTTTATAATCCCATTATTGAATTTATTTTGAATTGTTTTTACATTTTTTGATTAAAACAGATTGTAATTGATTGTTTGCCTCGGGAAACATGGAGCGAAAACCATCCATTGTCAAGAAAAGATCATTTATAGCCACTCATGCCTAGAAAAGCCTTATTACTCGGTTTAAATGCCTTTATAATCCCATTATTGAATTTATTTTGAATTTTTTTTACATTTTTTGATTAAAACAGATTGTAATTGTTTGTTTGCCTCGGGAAACATGGAGCAAAACCCATCCATTGTCAAGAATAGATCATTTATAGTCACTTATGCCTAAAAAAGCCTTATTACTCGGTTTAAATGCCTTTATAATCCCATTTCTGAATTTATTTTGAATTTTTTTTAAATTTTTTGATTAAAACATATTGTAATTGATTGTTTGCCTCGGGAAATATGGAGCGAAAGCCATCCATTGTCAAGAAAAGATCATTTATAGTCACTCATGCCTAGAAAAGCCTTATTACTCGGTTTAAATGCCTTTATAATCCCATTATTGAATTTATTTTGAATTGTTTTTACATTTTTTTATTAAAACAGATTCTAATTGATTGTTTGCCTCGGGAAACGTGGAGGGAAAGCCATCCATTGTCAAGAAAAGATCATTTATAGTCACTCATGCCTAGAAAAGCCTTATTACTCGGTTTAAATGCCTTTATAATCCCATTATCAAATTTATTTTGAATTTTTTTTACATTTTTTGATTAAAACAGATTGTAATTGATTGTTTGCCTCGGGAAACATGGAGCGAATGCCATCCATTGTCAAGAAAAGATCATTTATAGTCACTCATGCCTAGAAAAGCCTTATTACTCGGTTTAAATGCCTTTATAATCCCATTATTGAATTTATTTTGAATTGTTTTTACATTTTTTATTAAAACAGATTCTAATTGATTGTTTGCCTCGGGAAACGTGGAGCGAAAACCATCCATTGTCAAGAAAAGATCATTTATACTCACTCATGCCTAGAAAAGCCTTATTACTCGGTTTAAATGCCTTTATAATCCCATTATCAAATTTATTTTGAATTTTTTTTACATTTTTTGATTAAAACAGATTGTAATTGATTGTTTGCCTCGGGAAACATGGAGCGAAAACCATCCATTGTCAAGAAAAGATCATTTATACTCACTCATGCCTAGAAAACCCTTATTACTCGGTTTAAATGCCTTTATAATCCCATTATCAAATTTATTTTGAATTTTTTTTACATTTTTTGATTAAAACAGATTGTAATTGATTGTTTGCCTCGGGAAACATGGAGCGAAAGCCATCCATTGTCAAGAAAAGATCATTTATAGTCACTCATGCCTAGAAAAGCCTTATTACTTAGTTTAAATGCCTTTATAATCCCATTATTGAATTTATTTTGAATTGTTTTTACATTTTCTGATTAAAACAGATTGTAATTGATTGTTTGCCTCGGGAAACATGGAGCTAAAGCCATCCATTGTCAAGAAAAGATCATTTATACTCACTCATGCCTAGAAAAGCCTTATTACTCGGTTTAAATGCCTTTATAATCCCATTATCAAATTTATTTTGAATTTTTCTTACATTTTTTGATTAAAACAGATTGTAATTGATTGTTTGCCTCGGGAAACATGGAGCGAAAGCCATCCATTGTCAAGAAAAGATCATTTATAGCCACTCATGCCTAGAAAAGCCTTATTACTCGGTTTAAATGCCTTTATAATCCCATTATTGAATTTATTTTGAATTCTTTTTACATTTTTTGATTAAAACAGATTCTAATTGATTGTTTGCCTCGGGAAACATGGAGCGAAAACCATCCATTGTCAAGAAAAGATCATTTATAGCCACTCATGCCTAGAAAAGCCTTATTACTCGGTTTAAATGCCTTTATAATCCCATTATTGAATTTATTTTGAATTCTTTTTACATTTTTTGATTAAAACAGATTCTAATTGATTGTTTGCCTTGGGAAACTTGAAGCGAAAGCCCTCCATTGTCAAGAAAAGATCATTTATAGTCACTCATGCTGAGAAAAGCCTTATTACTCGGTTTAAATGCTTTTATAAACCCATTATTGAATTTATTTTGAATTGTTTTTACATTTTTTGATTAAAACATGTTGTAATTGATTGTTTGCCTCGGGAAACATGGAGCGAAAGCCATCCATTGTCAAGAAAAGATCATTTATAGTCACTCATGCCTAGAAAAGCCTTATTACTTAGTTTAAATGCCTTTATAATCCCATTATTGAATTTATTTTGAATTGTTTTTACATTTTTTGGTTAAAACATATTGTAATTGATTGTTTGCCTCGGGAAATATGGAGCGAAAGCCATCCATTGTCAAGAAAAGATCATTTATAGTCACTCATGCCTAGAAAAGCCTTATTACTCGGTTTAAATGCCTTTATAATCCTATTATTGAATTTATTTTGAATTGTTTTAAAATTTTTTGATTAAAACATATTGTAATTGATTGTTTGCCTCGGGAAACATGGAGCAAAAACCATCCATTGTCAAGAATAGATCATTTATAGTCACTTATGCCTAGAAAAGCCTTATTACTCGGTTTAAATGCTTTTATAATCCCATTATTGAAATTATTTTGAATTGTTTTTACATTTTTTGATTAAAACAGATTGTAATTGATTGTTTGCCTCGGGAAACATGGAGCAAAGCCTTATTACTCGGTTTAAATGCCTTTATAATCCCATTATTGAATTTATTTCGAATTTTTTTTACATTTTTTGATTAAAACAGATTCTAATTGATTGTTTGCCTCGGGAAACGTGGAGTGAAAGCCACCCATTGTCAAGAAAAGATCATTTATAGTCACTCATGCCTAGAAAAGCCTTATTACTCGGTTTAAATGCCTTTATAATCCCATTATCAAATTTATTTTGAATTTTTTTTACATTTTTTGATTAAAACAGATTGTAATTGATTGTTTGCCTCGGGAAACTTGGAGCTAAAGCCATCCATTGTCAAGAAAAGATCATTTATAGTCACTCATGCCTAGAAAAGCCTTATTGGTCGGTTTAAATGCTTTTATAATCCCATTATTGAATTTATTTTGAATTGTTTTTACATTTTCTGATTAAAACAGATTGTAATTGATTGTTTGCCTCGGGAAACATGGAGCGAAAGCCATCCATTGTCAAGAAAAGATCATTTATAGTCACTCATGCCTACAAAAGCCTTATTACTCGGTTTAAATGCCTTTATAATCCCATTATTGAATTTATTTTGAATTTTTTTTACATTTTTTGATTAAAACAGATTGTAATTGTTTGTTTGCCTCGGGAAACATGGAGCAAAACCCATCCATTGTCAAGAATAGATCATTTATAGTCACTTATGCCTAAAAAAGCCTTATTACTCGGTTTAAATGCCTTTACAATCCCATTTCTGAATTTATTTTGAATTTTTTTTACATTTTTTGACTAAAACATATTGTAATTGATTGTTTGCCTCGGGAAATATGGAGCGAAAGCCATCCATTGTCAAGAAAAGATCATTTATAGTCACTCATGCCTAGAAAAGCCTTATTACTCGGTTTAAATGCCTTTATAATCCCATTATTGAATTTATTTTGAATTTTTTTTACATTTTTTGATTAAAACAGATTGTAATTGTTTGTTTGCCTCGGGAAACATGGAGCAAAACCCATCCATTGTCAAGAATAGATCATTTATAGTCACTTATGCCTAAAAAAGCCTTATTACTCGGTTTAAATGCCTTTATAATCCCATTTCTGAATTTATTTTGAATTTTTTTTAAATTTTTTGATTAAAACATATTGTAATTGATTGTTTGCCTCGGGAAATATGGAGCGGAAGCCATCCATTGTCAAGAAAAGATCATTTATAGTCACTCATGCCTAGAAAAGCCTTATTACTCGGTTTAAATGCCTTTATAATCCCATTATTGAATTTATTTTGAATTGTTTTTACATTTTTTCATTAAAACAGATTGTAATTGATTGTTTGCCTCGGGAAACATTGAGCGAAAGCCATCCATTGTCAAGAAAAGATCATTTATAGCCACTCATGCCTAGAAAAGCCTTATTACTCGGTTTAAATGCCTTTATAATCCCATTATTGAATTTATTTTGAATTGTTTTCACATTTTTTGATTAAAACAGATTGTAATTGATTGTTTGCCTCGGGAAACATGGAGCGAAAACCATCCATTGTCAAGAAAAGATCATTTATAGTCACTCATGCCTAGAAAAGCCTTATTACTCGGTTTAAATGCCTTTATAATCCCATTATTGAATTTATTTTGAATTTTTTTTACATTTTTTGATTAAAACAGATTGTAATTGATTGTTTACCTCGATAAACATGGAGCGAAAGCCATCCATAGTCAAGAAAAGTTCATTTATAGTCACTTATGCCTAGCAAAGCCTTATTACTCGGTTTAAATGCCTTTATAATCCCATTATTGAATTTATTTTGAATTGTTTTTACATTTTCTGATTAAAACAGATTGTAATTGATTGTTTGCCTCGGGAAACATGGAGCAAAACCCATCCATTGTCAAGAAAAGATCATTTATAGTCACTCATGCCTAGAAAAGCCTTATTACTCGGTTTAAATGCCTTTATAATCCCATTATTGAATTTATTTTGAATTATTTTTACATTTTTTTATTAAAACAGATTGTAATTGATTGTTTGCCTCGGGAAATATGGAGCGAAAGCCATCCATTGTCAAGAAAAGATCATTTATACTCACTCATGCCTAGAAAAGCCTTATTACTCGATTTAAATGCCTTTATAATCCCAATATTGAATTTATTTTGAATTGTTTTTACATTTTTTGATTAAAACAGATTGTAATTGATTGTTTGCCTCGGGAAACATGGAGCGAAAGCCATCCATTGTCAAGAAAAGATCATTTATAGTCACTCATGCCTAGAAAAGCCTTATTACTCGGTTTAAATGCCTTTATAATCCCATTATTGAATTTATTTTGAATTTTTTTTACATTTTTTGATTAAAACAGATTGTAATTGATTGTTTACCTCGATAAACATGGAGCGAAAGCCATCCATAGTCAAGAAAAGTTCATTTATAGTCACTTATGCCTAGCAAAGCCTTATTACTCGGTTTAAATGCCTTTATAATCCCATTATTGAATTTATTTTGAATTTTTTTTACATTTTTTGATTAAAACAGATTCTAATTGATTGTTTGCCTCGGGAAACGTGGAGTGAAAGCCACCCATTGTCAAGAAAAGATCATTTATAGTCACTCATGCCTAGAAAAGCCTTATTACTCGGTTTAAATGCCTTTATAATCCCATTATCAAATTTATTTTGAATTTTTTTTACATTTTTTGATTAAAACATATTGTAATTGATTGTTTGCCTCGGGAAACTTGGAGCGAAAGCCATCCATTGTCAAGAAAAGATCATTTATAGTCACTCATGCCTAGAAAAGCCTTATTCATCGGTTTAAATGCTTTTATAATCCCATTATTGAATTTATTTTGAATTGTTTTTACATTTTCTGATTAAAACAGATTGTAATTGATTGTTTGCCTCGGGAAACATGGAGCAAAACCCATCCATTGTCAAGAAAAGATCATTTATAGTCACTCATGCCTAGAAAAGCCTTATTACTCGGTTTAAATGCCTTTATAATCCCATTATTGAATTTATTTTGAATTATTTTTACATTTTTTTATTAAAACAGATTGTAATTGATTGTTTGCCTCGGGAAATATGGAGCGAAAGCCATCCATTGTCAAGAAAAGATCATTTATACTCACTCATGCCTAGAAAAGCCTTATTACTCGATTTAAATGCCTTTATAATCCCAATATTGAATTTATTTTGAATTGTTTTTACATTTTTTGATTAAAACAGATTGTAATTGATTGTTTGCCTCGGGAAACATGGAGCGAAAGCCATCCATTGTCAAGAAAAGATCATTTATAGTCACTCATGCCTAGAAAAGCCTTATTACTCGGTTTAAATGCCTTTATAATCCCATTATTGAATTTATTTTGAATTGTTTTTACATTTTTTTATTAAAACAGATTCTAATTGATTGTTTGCCTCGGGAAACGTGGAGTGAAAGCCATCCATTGTCAAGAAAAGATCATTTATAGTCACTCATGCCTAGAAAAGCCTTATTACTCGGTTTAAATGCCTTTATAATCCCATTATTGAATTTATTTTGAATTATTTTTACATTTTTTTATTAAAACAGATTGTAATTGATTGTTTGCCTCGGGAAATATGGAGCGAAAGCCATCCATTGTCAAGAAAAGATCATTTATACTCACTCATGCCTAGAAAAGCCTTATTACTCGATTTAAATGCCTTTATAATCCCAATATTGAATTTATTTTGAATTGTTTTTATATTTTTTGATTAAAACAGATTGTAATTGATTGTTTGCCTCGGGAAATATGGAGCGAAAGCCATCCATTGTCAAGAAAAGATCATTTATAGTCACTCATGCCTAGAAAAGCCTTATTACTCGGTTTAAATGCCTTTATAATCCCATTATTGAATTTATTTTGAATTGTTTTTACATTTTTTTATTAAAACAGATTCTAATTGATTGTTTGCCTCGGGAAACGTGGAGGGAAAGCCATCCATTGTCAAGAAAAGATCATTTATAGTCACTCATGCCTAGAAAAGCCTTATTACTCGGTTTAAATGCCTTTATAATCCCATTATCAAATTTATTTTGAATTTTTTTTACATTTTTTGATTAAAACAGATTGTAATTGATTGTTTGCCTCGGGAAACATGGAGCGAATGCCATCCATTGTCAAGAAAAGATCATTTATAGTCACTCATGCCTAGAAAAGCCTTATTACTCGGTTTAAATGCCTTTATAATCCCATTATTGAATTTATTTTGAATTGTTTTTACATTTTTTATTAAAACAGATTCTAATTGATTGTTTGCCTCGGGAAACGTGGAGCGAAAACCATCCATTGTCAAGAAAAGATCATTTATACTCACTCATGCCTAGAAAAGCCTTATTACTCGGTTTAAATGCCTTTATAATCCCATTATCAAATTTATTTTGAATTTTTTTTACATTTTTTGATTAAAACAGATTGTAATTGATTGTTTGCCTCGGGAAACATGGAGCGAAAACCATCCATTGTCAAGAAAAGATCATTTATACTCACTCATGCCTAGAAAACCCTTATTACTCGGTTTAAATGCCTTTATAATCCCATTATCAAATTTATTTTGAATTTTTTTTACATTTTTTGATTAAAACAGATTGTAATTGATTGTTTGCCTCGGGAAACATGGAGCGAAAGCCATCCATTGTCAAGAAAAGATCATTTATAGTCACTCATGCCTAGAAAAGCCTTATTACTTAGTTTAAATGCCTTTATAATCCCATTATTGAATTTATTTTGAATTGTTTTTACATTTTCTGATTAAAACAGATTGTAATTGATTGTTTGCCTCGGGAAACATGGAGCTAAAGCCATCCATTGTCAAGAAAAGATCATTTATACTCACTCATGCCTAGAAAAGCCTTATTACTCGGTTTAAATGCCTTTATAATCCCATTATCAAATTTATTTTGAATTTTTCTTACATTTTTTGATTAAAACAGATTGTAATTGATTGTTTGCCTCGGGAAACATGGAGCGAAAGCCATCCATTGTCAAGAAAAGATCATTTATAGTCACTCATGCCTAGAAAAGCCTTATTACTTAGTTTAAATGCCTTTATAATCCCATTATTGAATTTATTTTGAATTTTTTTTACATTTTTTGATTAAAACAGATTGTAATTGATTGTTTGCCTCGGGAAACATGGAGCAAAACCCATCCATTGTCAAGAATAGATCATTTATAGTCACTTATGCCTAAAAAAGCCTTATTACTCGGTTTAAATGCCTTTATAATCCCATTTCTGAATTTATTTTGAATTTTTTTTACATTTTTTGATTAAAACATATTGTAATTGATTGTTTGCCTCGGGAAATATGGAGCAAAAGCCATCCATTGTCAAGAAAAGATCATTTATAGTCACTCATGCCTAGAAGAGCCTTATTACTCGGTTTAAATGCCTTTATAATCCCATTATTGAATTTATTTTGAATTGTTTTTACATTTTTTGATTAAAACAGATTGTAATTGATTGTTTGCCTCGGGAAACATGGAGCGAAAACCATCCATTGTCAAGAAAAGATCATTTATAGCCACTCATGCCTAGAAAAGCCTTATTACTCGGTTTAAATGCCTTTATAATCCCATTATTGAATTTATTTTGAATTGTTTTTACATTTTTTGATTAAAACAGATTGTAATTGATTGTTTGCCTCGGGAAACATGGAGCGAAAACCATCCATTGTCAAGAAAAGATCATTTATAGCCACTCATGCCTAGAAAAGCCTTATTACTCGGTTTAAATGCCTTTATAATCCCATTATTGAATTTATTTTGAATTTTTTTTACATTTTTTGATTAAAACAGATTGTAATTGTTTGTTTGCCTCGGGAAACATGGAGCAAAACCCATCCATTGTCAAGAATAGATCATTTATAGTCACTTATGCCTAAAAAAGCCTTATTACTCGGTTTAAATGCCTTTATAATCCCATTTCTGAATTTATTTTGAATTTTTTTTAAATTTTTTGATTAAAACATATTGTAATTGATTGTTTGCCTCGGGAAATATGGAGCGAAAGCCATCCATTGTCAAGAAAAGATCATTTATAGTCACTCATGCCTAGAAAAGCCTTATTACTCGGTTTAAATGCCTTTATAATCCCATTATTGAATTTATTTTGAATTGTTTTTACATTTTTTTATTAAAACAGATTCTAATTGATTGTTTGCCTCGGGAAACGTGGAGGGAAAGCCATCCATTGTCAAGAAAAGATCATTTATAGTCACTCATGCCTAGAAAAGCCTTATTACTCGGTTTAAATGCCTTTATAATCCCATTATCAAATTTATTTTGAATTTTTTTTACATTTTTTGATTAAAACAGATTGTAATTGATTGTTTGCCTCGGGAAACATGGAGCGAATGCCATCCATTGTCAAGAAAAGATCATTTATAGTCACTCATGCCTAGAAAAGCCTTATTACTCGGTTTAAATGCCTTTATAATCCCATTATTGAATTTATTTTGAATTGTTTTTACATTTTTTATTAAAACAGATTCTAATTGATTGTTTGCCTCGGGAAACGTGGAGCGAAAACCATCCATTGTCAAGAAAAGATCATTTATACTCACTCATGCCTAGAAAAGCCTTATTACTCGGTTTAAATGCCTTTATAATCCCATTATCAAATTTATTTTGAATTTTTTTTACATTTTTTGATTAAAACAGATTGTAATTGATTGTTTGCCTCGGGAAACATGGAGCGAAAACCATCCATTGTCAAGAAAAGATCATTTATACTCACTCATGCCTAGAAAACCCTTATTACTCGGTTTAAATGCCTTTATAATCCCATTATCAAATTTATTTTGAATTTTTTTTACATTTTTTGATTAAAACAGATTGTAATTGATTGTTTGCCTCGGGAAACATGGAGCGAAAGCCATCCATTGTCAAGAAAAGATCATTTATAGTCACTCATGCCTAGAAAAGCCTTATTACTTAGTTTAAATGCCTTTATAATCCCATTATTGAATTTATTTTGAATTGTTTTTACATTTTCTGATTAAAACAGATTGTAATTGATTGTTTGCCTCGGGAAACATGGAGCTAAAGCCATCCATTGTCAAGAAAAGATCATTTATACTCACTCATGCCTAGAAAAGCCTTATTACTCGGTTTAAATGCCTTTATAATCCCATTATCAAATTTATTTTGAATTTTTCTTACATTTTTTGATTAAAACAGATTGTAATTGATTGTTTGCCTCGGGAAACATGGAGCGAAAGCCATCCATTGTCAAGAAAAGATCATTTATAGCCACTCATGCCTAGAAAAGCCTTATTACTCGGTTTAAATGCCTTTATAATCCCATTATTGAATTTATTTTGAATTCTTTTTACATTTTTTGATTAAAACAGATTCTAATTGATTGTTTGCCTCGGGAAACATGGAGCGAAAACCATCCATTGTCAAGAAAAGATCATTTATAGCCACTCATGCCTAGAAAAGCCTTATTACTCGGTTTAAATGCCTTTATAATCCCATTATTGAATTTATTTTGAATTCTTTTTACATTTTTTGATTAAAACAGATTCTAATTGATTGTTTGCCTTGGGAAACTTGAAGCGAAAGCCCTCCATTGTCAAGAAAAGATCATTTATAGTCACTCATGCTGAGAAAAGCCTTATTACTCGGTTTAAATGCTTTTATAAACCCATTATTGAATTTATTTTGAATTGTTTTTACATTTTTTGATTAAAACATGTTGTAATTGATTGTTTGCCTCGGGAAACATGGAGCGAAAGCCATCCATTGTCAAGAAAAGATCATTTATAGTCACTCATGCCTAGAAAAGCCTTATTACTTAGTTTAAATGCCTTTATAATCCCATTATTGAATTTATTTTGAATTGTTTTTACATTTTTTGGTTAAAACATATTGTAATTGATTGTTTGCCTCGGGAAATATGGAGCGAAAGCCATCCATTGTCAAGAAAAGATCATTTATAGTCACTCATGCCTAGAAAAGCCTTATTACTCGGTTTAAATGCCTTTATAATCCTATTATTGAATTTATTTTGAATTGTTTTAAAATTTTTTGATTAAAACATATTGTAATTGATTGTTTGCCTCGGGAAACATGGAGCAAAAACCATCCATTGTCAAGAATAGATCATTTATAGTCACTTATGCCTAGAAAAGCCTTATTACTCGGTTTAAATGCTTTTATAATCCCATTATTGAAATTATTTTGAATTGTTTTTACATTTTTTGATTAAAACAGATTGTAATTGATTGTTTGCCTCGGGAAACATGGAGCAAAGCCTTATTACTCGGTTTAAATGCCTTTATAATCCCATTATTGAATTTATTTCGAATTTTTTTTACATTTTTTGATTAAAACAGATTCTAATTGATTGTTTGCCTCGGGAAACGTGGAGTGAAAGCCACCCATTGTCAAGAAAAGATCATTTATAGTCACTCATGCCTAGAAAAGCCTTATTACTCGGTTTAAATGCCTTTATAATCCCATTATCAAATTTATTTTGAATTTTTTTTACATTTTTTGATTAAAACAGATTGTAATTGATTGTTTGCCTCGGGAAACTTGGAGCTAAAGCCATCCATTGTCAAGAAAAGATCATTTATAGTCACTCATGCCTAGAAAAGCCTTATTGGTCGGTTTAAATGCTTTTATAATCCCATTATTGAATTTATTTTGAATTGTTTTTACATTTTCTGATTAAAACAGATTGTAATTGATTGTTTGCCTCGGGAAACATGGAGCGAAAGCCATCCATTGTCAAGAAAAGATCATTTATAGTCACTCATGCCTACAAAAGCCTTATTACTCGGTTTAAATGCCTTTATAATCCCATTATTGAATTTATTTTGAATTTTTTTTACATTTTTTGATTAAAACAGATTGTAATTGTTTGTTTGCCTCGGGAAACATGGAGCAAAACCCATCCATTGTCAAGAATAGATCATTTATAGTCACTTATGCCTAAAAAAGCCTTATTACTCGGTTTAAATGCCTTTACAATCCCATTTCTGAATTTATTTTGAATTTTTTTTACATTTTTTGACTAAAACATATTGTAATTGATTGTTTGCCTCGGGAAATATGGAGCGAAAGCCATCCATTGTCAAGAAAAGATCATTTATAGTCACTCATGCCTAGAAAAGCCTTATTACTCGGTTTAAATGCCTTTATAATCCCATTATTGAATTTATTTTGAATTTTTTTTACATTTTTTGATTAAAACAGATTGTAATTGTTTGTTTGCCTCGGGAAACATGGAGCAAAACCCATCCATTGTCAAGAATAGATCATTTATAGTCACTTATGCCTAAAAAAGCCTTATTACTCGGTTTAAATGCCTTTATAATCCCATTTCTGAATTTATTTTGAATTTTTTTTAAATTTTTTGATTAAAACATATTGTAATTGATTGTTTGCCTCGGGAAATATGGAGCGGAAGCCATCCATTGTCAAGAAAAGATCATTTATAGTCACTCATGCCTAGAAAAGCCTTATTACTCGGTTTAAATGCCTTTATAATCCCATTATTGAATTTATTTTGAATTGTTTTTACATTTTTTCGTTAAAACAGATTGTAATTGATTGTTTGCCTCGGGAAACATTGAGCGAAAGCCATCCATTGTCAAGAAAAGATCATTTATAGCCACTCATGCCTAGAAAAGCCTTATTACTCGGTTTAAATGCCTTTATAATCCCATTATTGAATTTATTTTGAATTGTTTTCACATTTTTTGATTAAAACAGATTGTAATTGATTGTTTGCCTCGGGAAACATGGAGCGAAAACCATCCATTGTCAAGAAAAGATCATTTATAGTCACTCATGCCTAGAAAAGCCTTATTACTCGGTTTAAATGCCTTTATAATCCCATTATTGAATTTATTTTGAATTTTTTTTACATTTTTTGATTAAAACAGATTGTAATTGATTGTTTACCTCGATAAACATGGAGCGAAAGCCATCCATAGTCAAGAAAAGTTCATTTATAGTCACTTATGCCTAGCAAAGCCTTATTACTCGGTTTAAATGCCTTTATAATCCCATTATTGAATTTATTTTGAATTTTTTTTACATTTTTTGATTAAAACAGATTCTAATTGATTGTTTGCCTCGGGAAACGTGGAGTGAAAGCCACCCATTGTCAAGAAAAGATCATTTATAGTCACTCATGCCTAGAAAAGCCTTATTACTCGGTTTAAATGCCTTTATAATCCCATTATCAAATTTATTTTGAATTTTTTTTACATTTTTTGATTAAAACATATTGTAATTGATTGTTTGCCTCGGGAAACTTGGAGCGAAAGCCATCCATTGTCAAGAAAAGATCATTTATAGTCACTCATGCCTAGAAAAGCCTTATTCATCGGTTTAAATGCTTTTATAATCCCATTATTGAATTTATTTTGAATTGTTTTTACATTTTCTGATTAAAACAGATTGTAATTGATTGTTTGCCTCGGGAAACATGGAGCAAAACCCATCCATTGTCAAGAAAAGATCATTTATAGTCACTCATGCCTAGAAAAGCCTTATTACTCGGTTTAAATGCCTTTATAATCCCATTATTGAATTTATTTTGAATTATTTTTACATTTTTTTATTAAAACAGATTGTAATTGATTGTTTGCCTCGGGAAATATGGAGCGAAAGCCATCCATTGTCAAGAAAAGATCATTTATACTCACTCATGCCTAGAAAAGCCTTATTACTCGATTTAAATGCCTTTATAATCCCAATATTGAATTTATTTTGAATTGTTTTTACATTTTTTGATTAAAACAGATTGTAATTGATTGTTTGCCTCGGGAAACATGGAGCGAAAGCCATCCATTGTCAAGAAAAGATCATTTATAGTCACTCATGCCTAGAAAAGCCTTATTACTCGGTTTAAATGCCTTTATAATCCCATTATTGAATTTATTTTGAATTGTTTTTACATTTTTTTATTAAAACAGATTCTAATTGATTGTTTGCCTCGGGAAACGTGGAGTGAAACCCATCCATTGTCAAGAAAAGATCATTTATTGTCACTCATGCCTAGAAAAGCCTTATTACTCGGTTTAAATGCCTTTATAATCCCATTATTGAATTTATTTTGAATTATTTTTACATTTTTTTATTAAAACAGATTGTAATTGATTGTTTGCCTCGGGAAATATGGAGCGAAAGCCATCCATTGTCAAGAAAAGATCATTTATACTCACTCATGCCTAGAAAAGCCTTATTACTCGATTTAAATGCCTTTATAATCCCAATATTGAATTTATTTTGAATTGTTTTTACATTTTTTGATTAAAACAGATTGTAATTGATTGTTTGCCTCGGGAAACATGGAGCGAAAGCCATCCATTGTCAAGAAAAGATCATTTATAGTCACTCATGCCTAGAAAAGCCTTATTACTCGGTTTAAATGCCTTTATAATCCCATTATTGAATTTATTTTGAATTGTTTTTACATTTTTTTATTAAAACAGATTCTAATTGATTGTTTGCCTCGGGAAACGTGGAGTGAAAGCCATCCATTGTCAAGAAAAGATCATTTATAGTCACTCATGCCTAGAAAAGCCTTATTACTCGGTTTAAATGCCTTTATAATCCCATTATCAAATTTATTTTGAATTTTTTTTACATTTTTTGATTAAAACAGATTGTAATTGATTGTTTGCCTCGGGAAACATGGAGCGAAAGCCATCCATTGTCAAGAAAAGATCATTTATAGTCACTCATGCCTAGAAAAGCCTTATTACTCGGTTTAAATGCCTTTATAATTCCATTATTGAATTTATTTTGAATTTTTTTTACATTTTTTGATTAAAACAGATTGTAATTGTTTGTTTGCCTCGGGAAACATGGAGTAAAACCCATCCATTGTCAAGATTAGATCATTTATAGTCACTTATGCCTAAAAAAGCCTTATTACTCGGTCTAAATGCCTTTATTATCCCATTTCTGAATTTATTTTGAATTTTTTTTACATTTTTTGATTAAAACATATTGTAATTGATTGTTTGCCTCGGGAAATATGGAGCGAAAGCCATCCATTGTCAAGAAAAGATCATTTATAGTCACTCATGCCTAGAAAAGCCTTATTACTCGGTTTAAATGCCTTTATAATCCCATTATCAAATTTATTTTGAATTTTTCTTACATTTTTTGATTAAAACAGATTGTAATTGATTGTTTGCCTCGGGAAACATGGAGCGAAAACCATCCATTGTCAAGAAAAGATCATTTATACTCACTCATGCCTAGAAAAGCCTTATTACTCGGTTTAAATGCCTTTATAATCCCATTATCAAATTTATTTTGAATTTTTTTTACATTTTTTTATTGAAACAGATTGTAATTGATTGTTTGCCTCGGGAAACTTGGAGCGAAAGCCATCCATTGTCAAGAAAAGATCATTTATAGTCACTCATGCCTAGAAAAGCCTTATTACTCGGTTTAAATGCCTTTATAATCCCATTATCAAATTTATTTTGAATTTTTTTTACATTTTTTGATTAAAACAGATTGTAATTGATTGTTTGCCTCGGGAAACTTGGAGCTAAAGCCATCCATTGTCAAGAAAAGATCATTTATAGTCACTCATGCCTAGAAAAGCCTTATTGGTCGGTTTAAATGCTTTTATAATCCCATTATTGAATTTATTTTGAATTGTTTTTACATTTTCTGATTAAAACAGATTGTAATTGATTGTTTGCCTCGGGAAACATGGAGCGAAAGCCATCCATTGTCAAGAAAAGATCATTTATAGTCACTCATGCCTACAAAAGCCTTATTACTCGGTTTAAATGCCTTTATAATCCCATTATTGAATTTATTTTGAATTTTTTTTACATTTTTTGATTAAAACAGATTGTAATTGTTTGTTTGCCTCGGGAAACATGGAGCAAAACCCATCCATTGTCAAGAATAGATCATTTATAGTCACTTATGCCTAAAAAAGCCTTATTACTCGGTTTAAATGCCTTTACAATCCCATTTCTGAATTTATTTTGAATTTTTTTTACATTTTTTGACTAAAACATATTGTAATTGATTGTTTGCCTCGGGAAATATGGAGCGAAAGCCATCCATTGTCAAGAAAAGATCATTTATAGTCACTCATGCCTAGAAAAGCCTTATTACTCGGTTTAAATGCCTTTATAATCCCATTATTGAATTTATTTTGAATTTTTTTTACATTTTTTGATTAAAACAGATTGTAATTGTTTGTTTGCCTCGGGAAACATGGAGCAAAACCCATCCATTGTCAAGAATAGATCATTTATAGTCACTTATGCCTAAAAAAGCCTTATTACTCGGTTTAAATGCCTTTATAATCCCATTTCTGAATTTATTTTGAATTTTTTTTAAATTTTTTGATTAAAACATATTGTAATTGATTGTTTGCCTCGGGAAATATGGAGCGAAAGCCATCCATTGTCAAGAAAAGATCATTTATAGTCACTCATGCCTAGAAAAGCCTTATTACTCGGTTTAAATGCCTTTATAATCCCATTATTGAATTTATTTTGAATTGTTTTTACATTTTTTCATTAAAACATATTGTAATTGATTGTTTGCCTCGGGAAACATTGAGCGAAAGCCATCCATTGTCAAGAAAAGATCATTTATAGCCACTCATGCCTAGAAAAGCCTTATTACTCGGTTTAAATGCCTTTATAATCCCATTATTGAATTTATTTTGAATTGTTTTCACATTTTTTGATTAAAACAGATTGTAATTGATTGTTTGCCTCGGGAAACATGGAGCGAAAACCATCCATTGTCAAGAAAAGATCATTTATAGTCACTCATGCCTAGAAAAGCCTTATTACTCGGTTTAAATGCCTTTATAATCCCATTATTGAATTTATTTTGAATTTTTTTTACATTTTTTGATTAAAACAGATTGTAATTGATTGTTTACCTCGATAAACATGGAGCGAAAGCCATCCATAGTCAAGAAAAGTTCATTTATAGTCACTTATGCCTAGCAAAGCCTTATTACTCGGTTTAAATGCCTTTATAATCCCATTATTGAATTTATTTTGAATTTTTTTTACATTTTTTGATTAAAACAGATTCTAATTGATTGTTTGCCTCGGGAAACGTGGAGTGAAAGCCACCCATTGTCAAGAAAAGATCATTTATAGTCACTCATGCCTAGAAAAGCCTTATTACTCGGTTTAAATGCCTTTATAATCCCATTATCAAATTTATTTTGAATTTTTTTTACATTTTTTGATTAAAACATATTGTAATTGATTGTTTGCCTCGGGAAACATGGAGCGAAAGCCATCCATTGTCAAGAAAAGATCATTTATAGTCACTCATGCCTAGAAAAGCCTTATTCATCGGTTTAAATGCTTTTATAATCCCATTATTGAATTTATTTTGAATTGTTTTTACATTTTCTGATTAAAACAGATTGTAATTGATTGTTTGCCTCGGGAAACATGGAGCAAAACCCATCCATTGTCAAGAATAGATCATTTATAGTCACTTATGCCTAAAAAAGCCTTATTACTCGGTTTAAATGCCTTTATAATCCCATTTCTGAATTTATTTTGAAATTTTTTTACATTTTTTAATTAAAACAGATTGTAATTGATTGTTTGCCTCGGGAAATATGGAGCTAAAGCCATCCATTGTCAAGAAAAGATCATTTATAGTCACTCATGCCTAGAAAAGCCTTATTACTCGATTTAAATGCCTTTATAATCCCAATATTGAATTTATTTTGAATTGTTTTTACATTTTTTGATTAAAACAGATTGTAATTGATTGTTTGCCTCGGGAAACATGGAGCGAAAGCCATCCATTGTCAAGAAAAGATCATTTATAGTCACTCATGCCTAGAAAAGCCTTATTACTCGGTTTAAATGCCTTTATAATCCCATTATTGAATTTATTTTGAATTGTTTTTACATTTTTTTATTAAAACAGATTGTAATTGATTGTTTGCCTCGGGAAATATGGAGCGAAAGCCATCCATTGTCAAGAAAAGATCATTTATACTCACTCATGCCTAGAAAAGCCTTATTACTCGATTTAAATGCCTTTATAATCCCAATATTGAATTTATTTTGAATTGTTTTTACATTTTTTGATTAAAACAGATTGTAATTGATTGTTTGCCTCGGGAAACATGGAGCGAAAGCCATCCATTGTCAAGAAAAGATCATTTATAGTCACTCATGCCTAGAAAAGCCTTATTACTCGGTTTAAATGCCTTTATAATCCCATTATTGAATTTATTTTGAATTGTTTTTACATTTTTTTATTAAAACAGATTCTAATTGATTGTTTGCCTCGGGAAACGTGGAGTGAAAGCCATCCATTGTCAAGAAAAGATCATTTATAGTCACTCATGCCTAGAAAAGCCTTATTACTCGGTTTAAATGCCTTTATAATCCCATTATCAAATTTATTTTGAATTTTTTTTACATTTTTTGATTAAAACAGATTGTAATTGATTGTTTGCCTCGGGAAACATGGAGCGAAAGCCATCCATTGTCAAGAAAAGATCATTTATAGTCACTCATGCCTAGAAAAGCCTTATTACTCGGTTTAAATGCCTTTATAATTCCATTATTGAATTTATTTTGAATTTTTTTTACATTTTTTGATTAAAACAGATTGTAATTGTTTGTTTGCCTCGGGAAACATGGAGCAAAACCCATCCATTGTCAAGAATAGATCATTTATAGTCACTTATGCCTAAAAAAGCCTTATTACTCGGTTTAAATGCCTTTATTATCCCATTTCTGAATTTATTTTGAATTTTTTTTACATTTTTTGATTAAAACATATTGTAATTGATTGTTTGCCTCGGGAAATATGGAGCGAAAGCCATCCATTGTCAAGAAAAGATCATTTATAGTCACTCATGCCTAGAAAAGGCTTAGTACTCGGTTTAAATGCCTTTATAATCCCATTATTGAATTTATTTTGAATTGTTTTTTTATTTTTTGATTAAAACATATTGTAATTGATTGTTTGCCTCGGGAAACATGGAGCGAAAGCCATCCATTGTCAAGAAAAGATCATTTATAGTCACTCATGCCTAGAAAAGCCTTATTACTCGGTTTAAATGCCTTTATAATCCCATTATCAAATTTATTTTGAATTTTTTTTACATTTTTTGATTAAAACAGATTGTAATTGATTGTTTGCCTCGGGAAACATGGAGCGAAAGCCATCCATTGTCAAGAAAAGATCATTTATAGTCACTCATGCCTAGAAAAGCCTTATTACTCGGTTTAAATGCCTTTATAATTCCATTATTGAATTTATTTTGAATTTTTTTTACATTTTTTGATTAAAACAGATTGTAATTGTTTGTTTGCCTCGGGAAACATGGAGCAAAACCCATCCATTGTCAAGAATAGATCATTTATAGTCACTTATGCCTAAAAAAGCCTTATTACTCGGTTTAAATGCCTTTATAATCCCATTATCAAATTTATTTTGAATTTTTTTTACATTTTTTGATTAAAACAGATTGTAATTGATTGTTTGCCTCGGGAAACTTGGAGCTAAAGCCATCCATTGTCAAGAAAAGATCATTTATAGTCACTCATGCCTAGAAAAGCCTTATTACTCGGTTCAAATTCCTTTATAATCCCATTATTGAATTTATTTTGAATTGTTTTTACATTTTTTGATTAAAACATGTTGTAATTGATTGTTTGCCTCGGGAAACATGGAGCGAAAGCCATCCATTGTCAAGAAAAGATCATTTATAGTCACTCATGCCTAGAAAAGCCTTATTACTCGGTTTAAATGCCTTTATAATCCCATTATCAAATTTATTTTGAATTTTTTTTACATTTTTTTATTGAAACAGATTGTAATTGATTGTTTGCCTCGAGAAACTTGGAGCGAAAGCCATCCATTGTCAAGAAAAGATCATTTATAGTCACTCATGCCTAGAAAAGCCTTATTACTTAGTTTAAATGCCTTTATAATCCCATTATTGAATTTATTTTGAATTGTTTTTACATTTTCTGATTAAAACAGATTGTAATTGATTGTTTGCCTCGGGAAACATGGAGCTAAAACCATCCATTGTCAAGAAAAGATCATTTATACTCACTCATGCCTAGAAAAGCCTTATTACTCGGTTTAAATGCCTTTATAATCCCATTATCAAATTTATTTTGAATTTTTTTTACATTTTTTGATTAAAACAGATTGTAATTGATTGTTTGCCTCGGGAAACATGGAGCGAAAACCATCCATTGTCAAGAAAAGATCATTTATACTCACTCATGCCTAGAAAACCCTTATTACTCGGTTTAAATGCCTTTATAATCCCATTATCAAATTTATTTTGAATTTTTTTTACATTTTTTGATTAAAACAGATTGTAATTGATTGTTTGCCTCGGGAAACATGGAGCGAAAGCCATCCATTGTCAAGAAAAGATCATTTATAGTCACTCATGCCTAGAAAAGCCTTATTACTTAGTTTAAATGCCTTTATAATCCCATTATTGAATTTATTTTGAATTGTTTTTACATTTTCTGATTAAAACAGATTGTAATTGATTGTTTGCCTCGGGAAACATGGAGCTAAAGCCATCCATTGTCAAGAAAAGATCATTTATACTCACTCATGCCTAGAAAAGCCTTATTACTCGGTTTAAATGCCTTTATAATCCCATTATCAAATTTATTTTGAATTTTTCTTACATTTTTTGATTAAAACAGATTGTAATTGATTGTTTGCCTCGGGAAACATGGAGCGAAAGCCATCCATTGTCAAGAAAAGATCATTTATAGCCACTCATGCCTAGAAAAGCCTTATTACTCGGTTTAAATGCCTTTATAATCCCATTATCAAATTTATTTTGAATTTTTTTTACATTTTTTGATTAAAACAGATTGTAATTGATTGTTTGCCTCGGGAAACATGGAGCGAAAGCCATCCATTGTCAAGAAAAGATCATTTATAGTCACTCATGCCTAGAAAAGCCTTATTACTCGGTTTAAATGCCTTTATAATTCCATTATTGAATTTATTTTGAATTTTTTTTACATTTTTTGATTAAAACAGATTGTAATTGTTTGTTTGCCTCGGGAAACATGGAGCAAAACCCATCCATTGTCAAGAATAGATCATTTATAGTCACTTATGCCTAAAAAAGCCTTATTACTCGGTTTAAATGCCTTTATAATCCCATTATCAAATTTATTTTGAATTTTTTTTACATTTTTTGATTAAAACAGATTGTAATTGATTGTTTGCCTCGGGAAACTTGGAGCTAAAGCCATCCATTGTCAAGAAAAGATCATTTATAGTCACTCATGCCTAGAAAAGCCTTATTACTCGGTTCAAATTCCTTTATAATCCCATTATTGAATTTATTTTGAATTGTTTTTACATTTTTTGATTAAAACATGTTGTAATTGATTGTTTGCCTCGGGAAACATGGAGCGAAAGCCATCCATTGTCAAGAAAAGATCATTTATAGTCACTCATGCCTAGAAAAGCCTTATTACTCGGTTTAAATGCCTTTATAATCCCATTATCAAATTTATTTTGAATTTTTTTTACATTTTTTTATTGAAACAGATTGTAATTGATTGTTTGCCTCGAGAAACTTGGAGCGAAAGCCATCCATTGTCAAGAAAAGATCATTTATAGTCACTCATGCCTAGAAAAGCCTTATTACTTAGTTTAAATGCCTTTATAATCCCATTATTGAATTTATTTTGAATTGTTTTTACATTTTCTGATTAAAACAGATTGTAATTGATTGTTTGCCTCGGGAAACATGGAGCTAAAACCATCCATTGTCAAGAAAAGATCATTTATACTCACTCATGCCTAGAAAAGCCTTATTACTCGGTTTAAATGCCTTTATAATCCCATTATCAAATTTATTTTGAATTTTTTTTACATTTTTTGATTAAAACAGATTGTAATTGATTGTTTGCCTCGGGAAACATGGAGCGAAAACCATCCATTGTCAAGAAAAGATCATTTATACTCACTCATGCCTAGAAAACCCTTATTACTCGGTTTAAATGCCTTTATAATCCCATTATCAAATTTATTTTGAATTTTTTTTACATTTTTTGATTAAAACAGATTGTAATTGATTGTTTGCCTCGGGAAACATGGAGCGAAAGCCATCCATTGTCAAGAAAAGATCATTTATAGTCACTCATGCCTAGAAAAGCCTTATTACTTAGTTTAAATGCCTTTATAATCCCATTATTGAATTTATTTTGAATTGTTTTTACATTTTCTGATTAAAACAGATTGTAATTGATTGTTTGCCTCGGGAAACATGGAGCTAAAGCCATCCATTGTCAAGAAAAGATCATTTATACTCACTCATGCCTAGAAAAGCCTTATTACTCGGTTTAAATGCCTTTATAATCCCATTATCAAATTTATTTTGAATTTTTCTTACATTTTTTGATTAAAACAGATTGTAATTGATTGTTTGCCTCGGGAAACATGGAGCGAAAGCCATCCATTGTCAAGAAAAGATCATTTATAGCCACTCATGCCTAGAAAAGCCTTATTACTCGGTTTAAATGCCTTTATAATCCCATTATCAAATTTATTTTGAATTTTTCTTACATTTTTTGATTAAAACAGATTGTAATTGATTGTTTGCCTCGGGAAACATGGAGCGAAAGCCATCCATTGTCAAGAAAAGATCATTTATAGCCACTCATGCCTAGAAAAGCCTTATTACTCGGTTTAAATGCCTTTATAATCCCATTATTGAATTTATTTTGAATTGTTTTTACATTTTCTGATTAAAACAGATTGTAATTGATTGTTTGCCTCGGGAAACATGGAGCAAAACCCATCCATTGTCAAGAATAGATCATTTATAGTCACTTATGCCTAAAAAAGCCTTATTACTCGGTTTAAATGCCTTTATAATCCCATTTCTGAATTTATTTTGAAATTTTTTTACATTTTTTAATTAAAACAGATTGTAATTGATTGTTTGCCTCGGGAAATATGGAGCTAAAGCCATCCATTGTCAAGAAAAGATCATTTATAGTCACTCATGCCTAGAAAAGCCTTATTACTCGATTTAAATGCCTTTATAATCCCAATATTGAATTTATTTTGAATTGTTTTTACATTTTTTGATTAAAACAGATTGTAATTGATTGTTTGCCTCGGGAAACATGGAGCGAAAGCCATCCATTGTCAAGAAAAGATCATTTATAGTCACTCATGCCTAGAAAAGCCTTATTACTCGGTTTAAATGCCTTTATAATCCCATTATTGAATTTATTTTGAATTGTTTTTACATTTTTTTATTAAAACAGATTGTAATTGATTGTTTGCCTCGGGAAATATGGAGCGAAAGCCATCCATTGTCAAGAAAAGATCATTTATACTCACTCATGCCTAGAAAAGCCTTATTACTCGATTTAAATGCCTTTATAATCCCAATATTGAATTTATTTTGAATTGTTTTTACATTTTTTGATTAAAACAGATTGTAATTGATTGTTTGCCTCGGGAAACATGGAGCGAAAGCCATCCATTGTCAAGAAAAGATCATTTATAGTCACTCATGCCTAGAAAAGCCTTATTACTCGGTTTAAATGCCTTTATAATCCCATTATTGAATTTATTTTGAATTGTTTTTACATTTTTTTATTAAAACAGATTCTAATTGATTGTTTGCCTCGGGAAACGTGGAGTGAAAGCCATCCATTGTCAAGAAAAGATCATTTATAGTCACTCATGCCTAGAAAAGCCTTATTACTCGGTTTAAATGCCTTTATAAGCCCATTATCAAATTTATTTTGAATTTTTTTTACATTTTTTGATTAAAACAGATTGTAATTGATTGTTTGCCTCGGGAAACATGGAGCGAAAGCCATCCATTGTCAAGAAAAGATCATTTATAGTCACTCATGCCTAGAAAAGCCTTATTACTCGGTTTAAATGCCTTTATAATTCCATTATTGAATTTATTTTGAATTTTTTTTACATTTTTTGATTAAAACAGATTGTAATTGTTTGTTTGCCTCGGGAAACATGGAGCAAAACCCATCCATTGTCAAGAATAGATCATTTATAGTCACTTATGCCTAAAAAAGCCTTATTACTCGGTTTAAATGCCTTTATTATCCCATTTCTGAATTTATTTTGAATTTTTTTTACATTTTTTGATTAAAACATATTGTAATTGATTGTTTGCCTCGGGAAATATGGAGCGAAAGCCATCCATTGTCAAGAAAAGATCATTTATAGTCACTCATGCCTAGAAAAGGCTTAGTACTCGGTTTAAATGCCTTTATAATCCCATTATTGAATTTATTTTGAATTGTTTTTTTATTTTTTGATTAAAACATATTGTAATTGATTGTTTGCCTCGGGAAACATGGAGCGAAAGCCATCCATTGTCAAGAAAAGATCATTTATAGTCACTCATGCCTAGAAAAGCCTTATTACTCGGTTTAAATGCCTTTATAATCCCATTATTGAATTTATTTTGAATTGTTTTTACATTTTTTTATTAAAACATATTGTAATTGATTGTTTCCCTCGGGAAACATGTAGCGAAAGCCATCCATTGTCAAGAAAAGATCATTTATAGTCGCTCATGCCTAGAAAAGCCTTATTACTCGGTTTAAATGCCTTTATAATCCCATTATTGAATTTATTTTGAATTGTTTTTACATTTTTTTATTAAAACAGATTCTAATTGATTGTTTGCCTCGGGAAACGTGGAGTGAAAGCCATCCATTGTCAAGAAAAGATCATTTATAGTCACTCATGCCTAGAAAAGCCTTATTACTCGGTTTAAATGCCTTTATAATCCCATTATCAAATTTATTTTGAATTTTTTTTACATTTTTTGATTAAAACAGATTGTAATTGATTGTTTGCCTCGGGAAACATGGAGCGAAAGCCATCCATTGTCAAGAAAAGATCATTTATAGTCACTCATGCCTAGAAAAGCCTTATTACTCGGTTTAAATGCCTTTATAATTCCATTATTGAATTTATTTTGAATTTTTTTTACATTTTTTGATTAAAACAGATTGTAATTGTTTGTTTGCCTCGGGAAACATGGAGCAAAACCCATCCATTGTCAAGAATAGATCATTTATAGTCACTTATGCCTAAAAAAGCCTTATTACTCGGTTTAAATGCCTTTATAATCCCATTATCAAATTTATTTTGAATTTTTTTTACATTTTTTGATTAAAACAGATTGTAATTGATTGTTTGCCTCGGGAAACTTGGAGCTAAAGCCATCCATTGTCAAGAAAAGATCATTTATAGTCACTCATGCCTAGAAAAGCCTTATTACTCGGTTCAAATTCCTTTATAATCCCATTATTGAATTTATTTTGAATTGTTTTTACATTTTTTGATTAAAACATGTTGTAATTGATTGTTTGCCTCGGGAAACATGGAGCGAAAGCCATCCATTGTCAAGAAAAGATCATTTATAGTCACTCATGCCTAGAAAAGCCTTATTACTCGGTTTAAATGCCTTTATAATCCCATTATCAAATTTATTTTGAATTTTTTTTACATTTTTTTATTGAAACAGATTGTAATTGATTGTTTGCCTCGGGAAACTTGGAGCGAAAGCCATCCATTGTCAAGAAAAGATCATTTATAGTCACTCATGCCTAGAAAAGCCTTATTACTTAGTTTAAATGCCTTTATAATCCCATTATTGAATTTATTTTGAATTGTTTTTACATTTTCTGATTAAAACAGATTGTAATTGATTGTTTGCCTCGGGAAACATGGAGCTAAAACCATCCATTGTCAAGAAAAGATCATTTATACTCACTCATGCCTAGAAAAGCCTTATTACTCGGTTTAAATGCCTTTATAATCCCATTATCAAATTTATTTTGAATTTTTTTTACATTTTTTGATTAAAACAGATTGTAATTGATTGTTTGCCTCGGGAAACGTGGAGCGAAAGCCATCCATTGTCAAGAAAAGATCATTTATAGTCACTCATGCCTAGAAAAGCCTTATTACTTAGTTTAAATGCCTTTATAATCCCATTATTGAATTGATTTTGAATTTTTTTTACATTTTATGATTACAACATATTGTAATTGTTTGTTTGCCTCGGGAAACATGGAGCAAAACCCATCCATTGTCAAGAATAGATCATTTATAGTCACTTATGCCTAAAAAAGCCTTATTACTCGGTTTAAATGCCTTTATAATCCCATTTTTGAATTTATTTTGAATTTTTTTTACATTTTTTGAGTAAAACATATTGTAATTGATTGTTTGCCTCGGGAAATATGGAGCGAAAGCCATCCATTGTCAAGAAAAGATCATTTATAGTCACTCATGCCTAGAAAAGCCTTATTACTCGGTTTAAATGCCTTTATAATCCCATTATTGAATTTATTTTGTATTGTTTTTTTATTTTTTGATTAAAACATATTGTAATTGATTGTTTGCCTCGGGAAACATGGAGCGAAAGCCATCCATTGTCAAGAAAAGATCATTTATAGTCACTCATGCCTAGAAAAGCCTTATTACTCGGTTTAAATGCCTTTATAATCCCATTATTGAATTTATTTTGAATTGTTTTTACATTTTTTTATTAAAACAGATTCTAATTGATTGTTTGCCTCGGGAAACGTGGAGTGAAAGCCATCCATTGTCAAGAAAAGATCATTTATAGTCACTCATGCCTAGAAAAGCCTTATTACTCGGTTTATATGCCTTTATAATCCCATTATCAAAGTTATTTTGAATTTTTTTTACATTTTTTGATTAAAACATATTGTAATTGATTGTTTGCCTCGGGAAACATGGAGCGAAAGCCATCCATTGTCAAGAAACGATCATTTATAGTCACTCATGCCTAGAAAAGCCTTATTACTCGGTTTAAATGCCTTTATAATTCCATTATTGAATTTATTTTGAATTTTTTTTACATTTTTTGATTAAAACAGATTGTAATTGTTTGTTTGCCTCGGGAAACATGGAGCAAAACCCATCCATTGTCAAGAATAGATCATTTATAGTCACTTATGCCTAAAAAAGCCTTATTACTCGGTTTAAATGCCTTTATAATCCCATTTCTGAATTTATTTTGAATTTTTTTTACATTTTTTGAGTAAAACATATTGTAATTGATTGTTTGCCTCGGGAAATATGGAGCGAAAGCCATCCATTGTCAAGAAAAGATCATTTATAGTCACTCATGCCTAGAAAAGCCTTATTACTCGGTTTAAATGCCTTTATAATCCCATTATTGAATTTATTTTGTATTGTTTTTTTATTTTTTGATTAAAACATATTGTAATTGATTGTTTGCCTCGGGAAACATGGAGCGAAAGCCATCCATTGTCAAGAAAAGATCATTTATAGTCACTCATGCCTAGAAAAGCCTTATTACTCGGTTTAAATGCCTTTATAATCCCATTATTGAATTTATTTTGAATTGTTTTTACATTTTTTGATTAAAACATTCTGTAATTGATTGTTTCCCTCGGGAAACATGTAGCGAAAGCCATCCATTGTCAAGAAAAGATCATTTAAAGTCACTCATGCCTAGAAAAGCCTTATTACTTAGTTGAAATGCCTTTATAATTCCATTATTGAATTTATTTTGAATTGTTTTTACATTTTTTGGTTAAAACATATTGTAATTGATTGTTTGGCTCGGGAAATATGGAGCGAAAGCCATCCATTGTCAAGAAAAGATCATTTATAGTCACTCATGCCTAGAAAAGCCTTATTACTCGGTTTAAATGCCTTTATAATCCCATTATCAAATTTATTTTGAATTTTTTTTACATTTTTTGATTAAAACAGATTGTAATTGACTGTTTGCCTCGGGAAACTTGGAGCTAAAGCCATCCATTGTCAAGAAAAGATCATTTATAGTCACTCATGCCTAGAAAAGCCTTATTACTCGGTTCAAATTCCTTTATAATCCCACTATTGAATTTATTTTGAATTGTTTTTACATTTTTTGATGAAAACAGATTGTAATTGATTGTTTGCGTCGGGAAACATGTAGCGAAAGCCATCCATTGTCAAGAAAAGATCATTTATAGTCGCTCATGCCTAGAAAAGCCTTATTACTCGGTTTAAATGCCTTTATAATCCCATTATTGAATTTATTTTGAATTGTTTTTACATTTTTTGATTAAAACATATTGCAATTGATTGTTTCCCTCGGGAAACATGTAGCGAAAGCCATCCATTGTCAAGAAAAGATCATTTATAGTCACTCATGCCTAGAAAAGCCTTATTACTCGGTTTAAATGCCTTTATAATCCCATTATTGAAGTTATTTTGAATTGTTTTTATATTTTTTGATTACAACAGATTGTAATTGATTGTTTCCCTTGGGAAACATGGAGCGAAAGCCATCCATCGTCAAGAAAAGTTCATTTATAGTCACTCATGCCTAGAAAAGCCTTAATACTCGCTTTAAATGCTTTTATAATCCCATAATTGAATTTAATTTGAATCTTTTTACATTTTTTGATTAAAACAGATTTTAATTGATTGTTTGCCTCGGGAAACGTGGAGTGAAAGCCAACCATTGTCAAGAAAAGATCATTTATAGTCACTCATGCCTAGAAAAGCCTTATTACTCGGTTTAAATGCCTTTATAATCCCATTATCAAATTTATTTTGAATTTTTTTTACATTTTTTGATTAAAACAGATTGTAATTGATTGGTTGCCTCGGGAAACTTGGAGCTAAAGCCATCCATTGTCAAGAAAAGATCATTTATAGTAACTCATGCCTAGAAAAGCCTTATTACTCGGTTCAAATTCCTTTATAATCCCATTATTGAATTTATTTTGAATTGTTTTTAAATTTTTTGATGAAAACATATTGTAATTGATTGTTTGCGTCAGGAAACATGGAGCGAAAGCCATCCATTGTCAAGAAAAGATCATTTATAGTCACTCATGCCTAGAAAAGCCTTATTACTTAGTTTAAATGCCTTTATAATCCCATTATTGAATTTATTTTGAATTGTTTTTACATTTTTTGATTAAAACATATTGTAATTGATTGTTTGCCTCGGGAAATATGGAGCGAAAGCCATCCATTGTCAAGAAAAGATCATTTATAGTCACTCATGCCTAGAAAAGCCTTATTACTCGGTTTAAATGCCTTTATAATCCAATTATTGAATTTATTTTGAATTGTTTTTACATTTTTTTATTAAAACAGATTCTAATTGATTGTTTGCCTCGGGAAACGTGGAGTGAAAGCCATCCATTGTCAAGAAAAGATCATTTATAGTCACTCATGCCTAGAAAAGCCTTATTACTCGGTTTAAATGCCTTTATAATCCCATTATCAAATTTATTTTGAATTTTTTTTACATTTTTTGATTAAAACAGATTGTAATTGATTGTTTGCCTCGGGAAACATGGAGCGAAAGCCATCCATTGTTAAGAAAAGATCCTTTATAGTCACTCATGCCTAGAAATGCCTTATTACTCGGTTTAAATGCTTTTATAATCCCATTATTGAATTTATTTTGAATTGTTTTTACATTTTTTGATTAAAACAGATTGTAATTGATTGTTTGCGTCAGGAAACATGGAGCGAAAGCCATCCATTGTCAAGAAAAGATCATTTATAGTCACTCATGCCTAGAAAAGCCTTATTACTCGGTTCAAATTCCTTTATAATCCCATTATTGAATTTATTTTGAATTGTTTTTACATTTTTTGATGAAAACAGATTGTAATTGATTGTTTGCGTCAGGAAACATGGAGCGAAAGCCATCCATTGTCAAGAAAAGATCATTTATAGTCACTCATGCCTAGAAAAGCCTTATTACTTAGTTTAAATGCCTTTATAATCCCATTATTGAATTTATTTTGAATTGTTTTTACATTTTTTGATTAAAACATATTGTAATTGATTGTTTGCCTCGGGAAATATGGAGCGAAAGCCATCCATTGTCAAGAAAAGATCATTTATAGTCACTCATGCCTAGAAAAGCCTTATTACTCGGTTTAAATGCCTTTATAATCCCATTATTGAATTTATTTTGAATTGTTTTTACATTTTTTTATTAAAACAGATTCTAATTGATTGTTTGCCTCGGGAAACGTGGAGTGAAAGCCATCCATTGTCAAGAAAAGATCATTTATAGTCACTCATGCCTAGAAAAGCCTTATTACTCGGTTTAAATGCCTTTATAATCCCATTATGAAATTTATTTTGAATTTTTTTTACATTTTTTGATTAAAACAGATTGTAATTGATTGTTTGCCTCGGGAAACATGGAGCGAAAGCCATCCATTGTTAAGAAAAGATCCTTTATAGTCACTCATGCCTAGAAATGCCTTATTACTCGGTTTAAATGCCTTTATAATCCCATTATTGAATTTATTTTGTATTGTTTTTACATTTTTTGATTAAAACAGATTGTAATTGATTGTTTGCGTCAGGAAACATGGAGCGAAAGCCATCCATTGTCAAGAAAAGATCATTTATAGTCACTCATGCCTAGAAAAGCCTTATTACTTAGTTTAAATGCCTTTATAATCCCATTATTGAATTAATTTTGAATTGTTTTTACATTTTTTGATTAAAACATATTGTAATTGATTGTTTGCCTCGGGAAATATGGAGCAAAATCCATCCATTGTCAAGAAAAGATCATTTATAGTCACTCATGCCTAGAAAAGCCTTATTACTCGGTTTAAATGCCTTTATAATCCCATTATTGAATTTATTTTGAATTGTTTTTACATTTTTTTATTAAAACAGATTCTAATTGATCGTTTGCCTCGGGAAACGTGGAGTGAAAGCCATCCATTGTCAAGAAAAGATCATTTATAGTCACTCATGCCTAGAAAAGCCTTATTACTCGGTTTAAATGCCTTTATAATCCCATTATCAAATTTATTTTGAATTTTTTTTACATTTTTTGATTAAAACAGATTGTAATTGATTGTTTGCCTCGGGAAACATGGAGCGAAAGCCATCCATTGTCAAGAAAAGATCATTTATAGTCACTCATGCCTAGAAAAGCCTTATTACTCGGTTTAAATGCCTTTATAATCCCATTATTGAATTTATTTTAAATTGTTTTTACATTTTTTTATTAAAACAGATTCTAATTGATTGTTTGCCTCGGGAAACGTGGAGCGAAAACCATCCATTGTCAAGAAAAGATCATTTATACTCACTCATGCCTAGAAAAGCCTTATTACTCGGTTTAAATGCCTTTATAATCCCATTATCAAATTTATTTTGAATTTTTTTTACATTTTTTGATTAAAACAGATTGTAATTGATTGTTTGCCTCGGGAAACATGGAGCGAAAACCATCCATTGTCAAGAAAAGATCATTTATACTCACTCATGCCTAGAAAAGCCTTATTACTCGTTTTAAATGCCTTTATAATCCCATTATCAAATTTATTTTGAATTTTTTTTACATTTTTTGATTAAAACAGATTGTAATTGATTGTTTGCCTCGGGAAGCATGGAGCGAAAGCCATCCATTGTCAAGAAAAGATCATTTATAGTCACTCATGCCTAGAAAAGCCTTATTACTTGGTTTAAATGCCTTTATAATCCCATTATTGAATTTATTTTGAATTGTTTTTACATTTTTTGATTAAAACAGATTGTAATTGATTGTTTGCCTCGGGAAACATGGAGCGAAAACCATCCATTGTCAAGAAAAGATCATTTATACTCACTCATGCCTAGAAAAGCCTTATTACTCGGTTTAAATGCCTTTATAATCCCATTATCAAATTTATTTTGAATTCTTTTTACATTTTTTGATTAAAACATATTGTAATTGATTGTTTGCCTCGGGAAACATGGAGCGAAAGCCATCCATTGTCAAGAAAAGATCATTTATAGTCACTCATGCCTAGAAAAGCCTTATTACTTAGTTTAAATGCCTTTATAATCCCATTATTGAATTTATTTTGAATTTTTTTTACATTTTTTGATTAAAACAGATTGTAATTGTTTGTTTGCCTCGGGAAACATGGAGCAAAACCCATCCATTGTCAAGAATAGATCATTTATAGTCACTTATGCCTAAAAAAGCCTTATTACTCGGTTTAAATGCCTTTATAATCCCATTTCTGAATTTATTTTGAATTTTTTTTACATTTTTTGAGTAAAACATATTGTAATTGATTGTTTGCCTCGGGAAACGTGGAGCGAAAGCCATCCATTGTCAAGAAAAGATCATTTATAGTCACTCATGCCTAGAAAAGCCTTATTACTTAGTTTAAATGCCTTTATAATCCCATTATTGAATTGATTTTGAATTTTTTTTACATTTTTTGATTACAACATATTGTAATTGTTTGTTTGCCTCGGGAAACATGGAGCAAAACCCATCCATTGTCAAGAATAGATCATTTATAGTCACTTATGCCTAAAAAAGCCTTATTACTCGGTTTAAATGCCTTTATAATCCCATTTTTGAATTTATTTTGAATTTTTTTTACATTTTTTGAGTAAAACATATTGTAATTGATTGTTTGCCTCGGGAAATATGGAGCGAAAGCCATCCATTGTCAAGAAAAGATCATTTATACTCACTCATGCCTAGAAAAGCCTTATTACTCGGTTTAAATGCCTTTATAATCCCATTATTGAATTTATTTTGTATTGTTTTTTTATTTTTTGATTAAAACATATTGTAATTGATTGTTTGCCTCGGGAAACATGGAGCGAAAGCCATCCATTGTCAAGAAAAGATCATTTATAGTCACTCATGCCTAGAAAAGCCTTATTACTCGGTTTAAATGCCTTTATAATCCCATTATTGAATTTATTTTGAATTGTTTTTACATTTTTTTATTAAAACAGATTCTAATTGATTGTTTGCCTCGGGAAACGTGGAGTGAAAGCCATCCATTGTCAAGAAAAGATCATTTATAGTCACTCATGCCTAGAAAAGCCTTATTACTCGGTTTATATGCCTTTATAATCCCATTATCAAAGTTATTTTGAATTTTTTTTACATTTTTTGATTAAAACATATTGTAATTGATTGTTTGCCTCGGGAAACATGGAGCGAAAGCCATCCATTGTCAAGAAACGATCATTTATAGTCACTCATGCCTAGAAAAGCCTTATTACTCGGTTTAAATGCCTTTATAATTCCATTATTGAATTTATTTTGAATTTTTTTTACATTTTTTGATTAAAACAGATTGTAATTGTTTGTTTGCCTCGGGAAACATGGAGCAAAACCCATCCATTGTCAAGAATAGATCATTTATAGTCACTTATGCCTAAAAAAGCCTTATTACTCGGTTTAAATGCCTTTATAATCCCATTTCTGAATTTATTTTGAATTTTTTTTACATTTTTTGAGTAAAACATATTGTAATTGATTGTTTGCCTCGGGAAATATGGAGCGAAAGCCATCCATTGTCAAGAAAAGATCATTTATAGTCACTCATGCCTAGAAAAGCCTTATTACTCGGTTTAAATGCCTTTATAATCCCATTATTGAATTTATTTTGTATTGTTTTTTTATTTTTTGATTAAAACATATTGTAATTGATTGTTTGCCTCGGGAAACATGGAGCGAAAGCCATCCATTGTCAAGAAAAGATCATTTATAGTCACTCATGCCTAGAAAAGCCTTATTACTCGGTTTAAATGCCTTTATAATCCCATTATTGAATTTATTTTGAATTGTTTTTACATTTTTTGATTAAAACATTCTGTAATTGATTGTTTCCCTCGGGAAACATGTAGCGAAAGCCATCCATTGTCAAGAAAAGATCATTTAAAGTCACTCATGCCTAGAAAAGCCTTATTACTTAGTTGAAATGCCTTTATAATTCCATTATTGAATTTATTTTGAATTGTTTTTACATTTTTTGGTTAAAACATATTGTAATTGATTGTTTGGCTCGGGAAATATGGAGCGAAAGCCATCCATTGTCAAGAAAAGATCATTTATAGTCACTCATGCCTAGAAAAGCCTTATTACTCGGTTTAAATGCCTTTATAATCCCATTATCAAATTTATTTTGAATTTTTTTTACATTTTTTGATTAAAACAGATTGTAATTGACTGTTTGCCTCGGGAAACTTGGAGCTAAAGCCATCCATTGTCAAGAAAAGATCATTTATAGTCACTCATGCCTAGAAAAGCCTTATTACTCGGTTCAAATTCCTTTATAATCCCACTATTGAATTTATTTTGAATTGTTTTTACATTTTTTGATGAAAACAGATTGTAATTGATTGTTTGCGTCGGGAAACATGTAGCGAAAGCCATCCATTGTCAAGAAAAGATCATTTATAGTCGCTCATGCCTAGAAAAGCCTTATTACTCGGTTTAAATGCCTTTATAATCCCATTATTGAATTTATTTTGAATTGTTTTTACATTTTTTGATTAAAACATATTGCAATTGATTGTTTCCCTCGGGAAACATGTAGCGAAAGCCATCCATTGTCAAGAAAAGATCATTTATAGTCACTCATGCCTAGAAAAGCCTTATTACTCGGTTTAAATGCCTTTATAATCCCATTATTGAAGTTATTTTGAATTGTTTTTATATTTTTTGATTACAACAGATTGTAATTGATTGTTTCCCTTGGGAAACATGGAGCGAAAGCCATCCATCGTCAAGAAAAGTTCATTTATAGTCACTCATGCCTAGAAAAGCCTTAATACTCGCTTTAAATGCTTTTATAATCCCATAATTGAATTTAATTTGAATCTTTTTACATTTTTTGATTAAAACAGATTTTAATTGATTGTTTGCCTCGGGAAACGTGGAGTGAAAGCCAACCATTGTCAAGAAAAGATCATTTATAGTCACTCATGCCTAGAAAAGCCTTATTACTCGGTTTAAATGCCTTTATAATCCCATTATCAAATTTATTTTGAATTTTTTTTACATTTTTTGATTAAAACAGATTGTAATTGATTGGTTGCCTCGGGAAACTTGGAGCTAAAGCCATCCATTGTCAAGAAAAGATCATTTATAGTAACTCATGCCTAGAAAAGCCTTATTACTCGGTTCAAATTCCTTTATAATCCCATTATTGAATTTATTTTGAATTGTTTTTAAATTTTTTGATGAAAACATATTGTAATTGATTGTTTGCGTCAGGAAACATGGAGCGAAAGCCATCCATTGTCAAGAAAAGATCATTTATAGTCACTCATGCCTAGAAAAGCCTTATTACTTAGTTTAAATGCCTTTATAATCCCATTATTGAATTTATTTTGAATTGTTTTTACATTTTTTGATTAAAACATATTGTAATTGATTGTTTGCCTCGGGAAATATGGAGCGAAAGCCATCCATTGTCAAGAAAAGATCATTTATAGTCACTCATGCCTAGAAAAGCCTTATTACTCGGTTTAAATGCCTTTATAATCCAATTATTGAATTTATTTTGAATTGTTTTTACATTTTTTTATTAAAACAGATTCTAATTGATTGTTTGCCTCGGGAAACGTGGAGTGAAAGCCATCCATTGTCAAGAAAAGATCATTTATAGTCACTCATGCCTAGAAAAGCCTTATTACTCGGTTTAAATGCCTTTATAATCCCATTATCAAATTTATTTTGAATTTTTTTTACATTTTTTGATTAAAACAGATTGTAATTGATTGTTTGCCTCGGGAAACATGGAGCGAAAGCCATCCATTGTTAAGAAAAGATCCTTTATAGTCACTCATGCCTAGAAATGCCTTATTACTCGGTTTAAATGCTTTTATAATCCCATTATTGAATTTATTTTGAATTGTTTTTACATTTTTTGATTAAAACAGATTGTAATTGATTGTTTGCGTCAGGAAACATGGAGCGAAAGCCATCCATTGTCAAGAAAAGATCATTTATAGTCACTCATGCCTAGAAAAGCCTTATTACTCGGTTCAAATTCCTTTATAATCCCATTATTGAATTTATTTTGAATTGTTTTTACATTTTTTGATGAAAACAGATTGTAATTGATTGTTTGCGTCAGGAAACATGGAGCGAAAGCCATCCATTGTCAAGAAAAGATCATTTATAGTCACTCATGCCTAGAAAAGCCTTATTACTTAGTTTAAATGCCTTTATAATCCCATTATTGAATTTATTTTGAATTGTTTTTACATTTTTTGATTAAAACATATTGTAATTGATTGTTTGCCTCGGGAAATATGGAGCGAAAGCCATCCATTGTCAAGAAAAGATCATTTATAGTCACTCATGCCTAGAAAAGCCTTATTACTCGGTTTAAATGCCTTTATAATCCCATTATTGAATTTATTTTGAATTGTTTTTACATTTTTTTATTAAAACAGATTCTAATTGATTGTTTGCCTCGGGAAACGTGGAGTGAAAGCCATCCATTGTCAAGAAAAGATCATTTATAGTCACTCATGCCTAGAAAAGCCTTATTACTCGGTTTAAATGCCTTTATAATCCCATTATGAAATTTATTTTGAATTTTTTTTACATTTTTTGATTAAAACAGATTGTAATTGATTGTTTGCCTCGGGAAACATGGAGCGAAAGCCATCCATTGTTAAGAAAAGATCCTTTATAGTCACTCATGCCTAGAAATGCCTTATTACTCGGTTTAAATGCCTTTATAATCCCATTATTGAATTTATTTTGTATTGTTTTTACATTTTTTGATTAAAACAGATTGTAATTGATTGTTTGCGTCAGGAAACATGGAGCGAAAGCCATCCATTGTCAAGAAAAGATCATTTATAGTCACTCATGCCTAGAAAAGCCTTATTACTTAGTTTAAATGCCTTTATAATCCCATTATTGAATTAATTTTGAATTGTTTTTACATTTTTTGATTAAAACATATTGTAATTGATTGTTTGCCTCGGGAAATATGGAGCAAAATCCATCCATTGTCAAGAAAAGATCATTTATAGTCACTCATGCCTAGAAAAGCCTTATTACTCGGTTTAAATGCCTTTATAATCCCATTATTGAATTTATTTTGAATTGTTTTTACATTTTTTTATTAAAACAGATTCTAATTGATCGTTTGCCTCGGGAAACGTGGAGTGAAAGCCATCCATTGTCAAGAAAAGATCATTTATAGTCACTCATGCCTAGAAAAGCCTTATTACTCGGTTTAAATGCCTTTATAATCCCATTATCAAATTTATTTTGAATTTTTTTTACATTTTTTGATTAAAACAGATTGTAATTGATTGTTTGCCTCGGGAAACATGGAGCGAAAGCCATCCATTGTCAAGAAAAGATCATTTATAGTCACTCATGCCTAGAAAAGCCTTATTACTCGGTTTAAATGCCTTTATAATCCCATTATTGAATTTATTTTAAATTGTTTTTACATTTTTTTATTAAAACAGATTCTAATTGATTGTTTGCCTCGGGAAACGTGGAGCGAAAACCATCCATTGTCAAGAAAAGATCATTTATACTCACTCATGCCTAGAAAAGCCTTATTACTCGGTTTAAATGCCTTTATAATCCCATTATCAAATTTATTTTGAATTTTTTTTACATTTTTTGATTAAAACAGATTGTAATTGATTGTTTGCCTCGGGAAACATGGAGCGAAAACCATCCATTGTCAAGA
This sequence comes from Theobroma cacao, assembly GCF_053813885.1. NCBI lineage: Eukaryota > Viridiplantae > Streptophyta > Magnoliopsida > Malvales > Malvaceae > Theobroma > Theobroma cacao. Next base: position 23,622,349 of record NC_142645.1, on the reverse strand, counting down.
AAAGATCATTTATACTCACTCATGCCTAGAAAAGCCTTATTACTCGTTTTAAATGCCTTTATAATCCCATTATCAAATTTATTTTGAATTTTTTTTACATTTTTTGATTAAAACAGATTGTAATTGATTGTTTGCCTCGGGAAGCATGGAGCGAAAGCCATCCATTGTCAAGAAAAGATCATTTATAGTCACTCATGCCTAGAAAAGCCTTATTACTTGGTTTAAATGCCTTTATAATCCCATTATTGAATTTATTTTGAATTGTTTTTACATTTTTTGATTAAAACAGATTGTAATTGATTGTTTGCCTCGGGAAACATGGAGCGAAAACCATCCATTGTCAAGAAAAGATCATTTATACTCACTCATGCCTAGAAAAGCCTTATTACTCGGTTTAAATGCCTTTATAATCCCATTATCAAATTTATTTTGAATTCTTTTTACATTTTTTGATTAAAACATATTGTAATTGATTGTTTGCCTCGGGAAACATGGAGCGAAAGCCATCCATTGTCAAGAAAAGATCATTTATAGTCACTCATGCCTAGAAAAGCCTTATTACTTAGTTTAAATGCCTTTATAATCCCATTATTGAATTTATTTTGAATTTTTTTTACATTTTTTGATTAAAACAGATTGTAATTGTTTGTTTGCCTCGGGAAACATGGAGCAAAACCCATCCATTGTCAAGAATAGATCATTTATAGTCACTTATGCCTAAAAAAGCCTTATTACTCGGTTTAAATGCCTTTATAATCCCATTTCTGAATTTATTTTGAATTTTTTTTACATTTTTTGAGTAAAACATATTGTAATTGATTGTTTGCCTCGGGAAACGTGGAGCGAAAGCCATCCATTGTCAAGAAAAGATCATTTATAGTCACTCATGCCTAGAAAAGCCTTATTACTTAGTTTAAATGCCTTTATAATCCCATTATTGAATTGATTTTGAATTTTTTTTACATTTTTTGATTACAACATATTGTAATTGTTTGTTTGCCTCGGGAAACATGGAGCAAAACCCATCCATTGTCAAGAATAGATCATTTATAGTCACTTATGCCTAAAAAAGCCTTATTACTCGGTTTAAATGCCTTTATAATCCCATTTCTGAATTTATTTTGAATTTTTTTTACATTTTTTGAGTAAAACATATTGTAATTGATTGTTTGCCTCGGGAAATATGGAGCGAAAGCCATCCATTGTCAAGAAAAGATCATTTATAGTCACTCATGCCTAGAAAAGCCTTATTACTCGGTTTAAATGCCTTTATAATCCCATTATTGAATTTATTTTGTATTGTTTTTTTATTTTTTGATTAAAACATATTGTAATTGATTGTTTGCCTCGGGAAACATGGAGCGAAAGCCATCCATTGTCAAGAAAAGATCATTTATAGTCACTCATGCCTAGAAAAGCCTTATTACTCGGTTTAAATGCCTTTATAATCCCATTATTGAATTTATTTTGAATTGTTTTTACATTTTTTTATTAAAACAGATTCTAATTGATTGTTTGCCTCGGGAAACGTGGAGTGAAAGCCATCCATTGTCAAGAAAAGATCATTTATAGTCACTCATGCCTAGAAAAGCCTTATTACTCGGTTTATATGCCTTTATAATCCCATTATCAAAGTTATTTTGAATTTTTTTTACATTTTTTGATTAAAACATATTGTAATTGATTGTTTGCCTCGGGAAACATGGAGCGAAAGCCATCCATTGTCAAGAAACGATCATTTATAGTCACTCATGCCTAGAAAAGCCTTATTACTCGGTTTAAATGCCTTTATAATTCCATTATTGAATTTATTTTGAATTTTTTTTACATTTTTTGATTAAAACAGATTGTAATTGTTTGTTTGCCTCGGGAAACATGGAGCAAAACCCATCCATTGTCAAGAATAGATCATTTATAGTCACTTATGCCTAAAAAAGCCTTATTACTCGGTTTAAATGCCTTTATAATCCCATTTCTGAATTTATTTTGAATTTTTTTTACATTTTTTGAGTAAAACATATTGTAATTGATTGTTTGCCTCGGGAAATATGGAGCGAAAGCCATCCATTGTCAAGAAAAGATCATTTATAGTCACTCATGCCTAGAAAAGCCTTATTACTCGGTTTAAATGCCTTTATAATCCCATTATTGAATTTATTTTGTATTGTTTTTTTATTTTTTGATTAAAACATATTGTAATTGATTGTTTGCCTCGGGAAACATGGAGCGAAAGCCATCCATTGTCAAGAAAAGATCATTTATAGTCACTCATGCCTAGAAAAGCCTTATTACTCGGTTTAAATGCCTTTATAATCCCATTATTGAATTTATTTTGAATTGTTTTTACATTTTTTGATTAAAACATTCTGTAATTGATTGTTTCCCTCGGGAAACATGTAGCGAAAGCCATCCATTGTCAAGAAAAGATCATTTAAAGTCACTCATGCCTAGAAAAGCCTTATTACTTAGTTGAAATGCCTTTATAATTCCATTATTGAATTTATTTTGAATTGTTTTTACATTTTTTGGTTAAAACATATTGTAATTGATTGTTTGGCTCGGGAAATATGGAGCGAAAGCCATCCATTGTCAAGAAAAGATCATTTATAGTCACTCATGCCTAGAAAAGCCTTATTACTCGGTTTAAATGCCTTTATAATCCCATTATCAAATTTATTTTGAATTTTTTTTACATTTTTTGATTAAAACAGATTGTAATTGACTGTTTGCCTCGGGAAACTTGGAGCTAAAGCCATCCATTGTCAAGAAAAGATCATTTATAGTCACTCATGCCTAGAAAAGCCTTATTACTCGGTTCAAATTCCTTTATAATCCCACTATTGAATTTATTTTGAATTGTTTTTACATTTTTTGATGAAAACAGATTGTAATTGATTGTTTGCGTCGGGAAACATGTAGCGAAAGCCATCCATTGTCAAGAAAAGATCATTTATAGTCGCTCATGCCTAGAAAAGCCTTATTACTCGGTTTAAATGCCTTTATAATCCCATTATTGAATTTATTTTGAATTGTTTTTACATTTTTTGATTAAAACATATTGCAATTGATTGTTTCCCTCGGGAAACATGTAGCGAAAGCCATCCATTGTCAAGAAAAGATCATTTATAGTCACTCATGCCTAGAAAAGCCTTATTACTCGGTTTAAATGCCTTTATAATCCCATTATTGAAGTTATTTTGAATTGTTTTTATATTTTTTGATTACAACAGATTGTAATTGATTGTTTCCCTTGGGAAACATGGAGCGAAAGCCATCCATCGTCAAGAAAAGTTCATTTATAGTCACTCATGCCTAGAAAAGCCTTAATACTCGCTTTAAATGCTTTTATAATCCCATAATTGAATTTAATTTGAATCTTTTTACATTTTTTGATTAAAACAGATTTTAATTGATTGTTTGCCTCGGGAAACGTGGAGTGAAAGCCAACCATTGTCAAGAAAAGATCATTTATAGTCACTCATGCCTAGAAAAGCCTTATTACTCGGTTTAAATGCCTTTATAATCCCATTATCAAATTTATTTTGAATTTTTTTTACATTTTTTGATTAAAACAGATTGTAATTGAATGGTTGCCTCGGGAAACTTGGAGCTAAAGCCATCCATTGTCAAGAAAAGATCATTTATAGTAACTCATGCCTAGAAAAGCCTTATTACTCGGTTCAAATTCCTTTATAATCCCATTATTGAATTTATTTTGAATTGTTTTTAAATTTTTTGATGAAAACATATTGTAATTGATTGTTTGCGTCAGGAAACATGGAGCGAAAGCCATCCATTGTCAAGAAAAGATCATTTATAGTCACTCATGCCTAGAAAAGCCTTATTACTTAGTTTAAATGCCTTTATAATCCCATTATTGAATTTATTTTGAATTGTTTTTACATTTTTTGATTAAAACATATTGTAATTGATTGTTTGCCTCGGGAAATATGGAGCGAAAGCCATCCATTGTCAAGAAAAGATCATTTATAGTCACTCATGCCTAGAAAAGCCTCATTACTCGGTTTAAATGCCTTTATAATCCAATTATTGAATTTATTTTGAATTGTTTTTACATTTTTTTATTAAAACAGATTCTAATTGATTGTTTGCCTCGGGAAACGTGGAGTGAAAGCCATCCATTGTCAAGAAAAGATCATTTATAGTCACTCATGCCTAGAAAAGCCTTATTACTCGGTTTAAATGCCTTTATAATCCCATTATCAAATTTATTTTGAATTTTTTTTACATTTTTTGATTAAAACAGATTGTAATTGATTGTTTGCCTCGGGAAACATGGAGCGAAAGCCATCCATTGTTAAGAAAAGATCCTTTATAGTCACTCATGCCTAGAAATGCCTTATTACTCGGTTTAAATGCTTTTATAATCCCATTATTGAATTTATTTTGAATTGTTTTTACATTTTTTGATTAAAACAGATTGTAATTGATTGTTTGCGTCAGGAAACATGGAGCGAAAGCCATCCATTGTCAAGAAAAGATCATTTATAGTCACTCATGCCTAGAAAAGCCTTATTACTCGGTTCAAATTCCTTTATAATCCCATTATTGAATTTATTTTGAATTGTTTTTACATTTTTTGATGAAAACAGATTGTAATTGATTGTTTGCGTCAGAAAACATGGAGCGAAAGCCATCCATTGTCAAGAAAAGATCATTTATAGTCACTCATGCCTAGAAAAGCCTTATTACTTAGTTTAAATGCCTTTATAATCCCATTATTGAATTTATTTTGAATTGTTTTTACATTTTTTGATTAAAACATATTGTAATTGATTGTTTGCCTCGGGAAATATGGAGCGAAAGCCATCCATTGTCAAGAAAAGATCATTTATAGTCACTCATGCCTAGAAAAGCCTTATTACTCGGTTTAAATGCCTTTATAATCCCATTATTGAATTTATTTTGAATTGTTTTTACATTTTTTTATTAAAACAGATTCTAATTGATTGTTTGCCTCGGGAAACGTGGAGTGAAAGCCATCCATTGTCAAGAAAAGATCATTTATAGTCACTCATGCCTAGAAAAGCCTTATTACTCGGTTTAAATGCCTTTATAATCCCATTATCAAATTTATTTTGAATTTTTTTTACATTTTTTGATTAAAACAGATTGTAATTGATTGTTTGCCTCGGGAAACATGGAGCGAAAGCCATCCATTGTTAAGAAAAGATCCTTTATAGTCACTCATGCCTAGAAATGCCTTATTACTCGGTTTAAATGCCTTTATAATCCCATTATTGAATTTATTTTGAATTGTTTTTACATTTTTTGATTAAAACAGATTGTAATTGATTGTTTGCGTCAGGAAACATGGAGCGAAAGCCATCCATTGACAAGAAAAGATCATTTATAGTCACTCATGCCTAGAAAAGCCTTATTACTTAGTTTAAATGCCTTTATAATCCCATTATTGAATTAATTTTGAATTGTTTTTACATTTTTTGATTAAAACATATTGTAATTGATTGTTTGCCTCGGGAAATATGGAGCAAAATCCATCCATTGTCAAGAAAAGATCATTTATAGTCACTCATGCCTAGAAAAGCCTTATTACTCGGTTTAAATGCCTTTATAATCCCATTATTGAATTTATTTTGAATTGTTTTTACATTTTTTTATTAAAACAGATTCTAATTGATCGTTTGTCTCGGGAAACGTGGAGTGAAAGCCATCCATTGTCAAGAAAAGATCATTTATAGTCACTCATGCCTAGAAAAGCCTTATTACTCGGTTTAAATGCCTTTATAATCCCATTATCAAATTTATTTTGAATTTTTTTTACATTTTTTGATTAAAACAGATTGTAATTGATTGTTTGCCTCGGGAAACATGGAGCGAAAGCCATCCATTGTCAAGAAAAGATCATTTATAGTCACTCATGCCTAGAAAAGCCTTATTACTCGGTTTAAATGCCTTTATAATCCCATTATTGAATTTATTTTAAATTGTTTTTACATTTTTTTATTAAAACAGATTCTAATTGATTGTTTGCCTCGGGAAACGTGGAGCGAAAACCATCCATTGTCAAGAAAAGATCATTTATACTCACTCATGCCTAGAAAAGCCTTATTACTCGGTTTAAATGCCTTTATAATCCCATTATCAAATTTATTTTGAATTTTTTTTACATTTTTTGATTAAAACAGATTGTAATTGATTGTTTGCCTCGGGAAACATGGAGCGAAAACCATCCATTGTCAAGAAAAGATCATTTATACTCACTCATGCCTAGAAAAGCCTTATTACTCGTTTTAAATGCCTTTATAATCCCATTATCAAATTTATTTTGAATTTTTTTTACATTTTTTGATTAAAACAGATTGTAATTGATTGTTTGCCTCGGGAAGCATGGAGCGAAAGCCATCCATTGTCAAGAAAAGATCATTTATAGTCACTCATGCCTAGAAAAACCTTATTACTTGGTTTAAATGCCTTTATAATCCCATTATTGAATTTATTTTGAATTGTTTTTACATTTTTTGATTAAAACAGATTGTAATTGATTGTTTGCCTCGGGAAACATGGAGCGAAAACCATCCATTGTCAAGAAAAGATCATTTATACTCACTCATGCCTAGAAAAGCCTTATTACTCGGTTTAAATGCCTTTATAATCCCATTATCAAATTTATTTTGAATTCTTTTTACATTTTTTGATTAAAACATATTGTAATTGATTGTTTGCCTCGGGAAACATGGAGCGAAAGCCATCCATTGTCAAGAAAAGATCATTTATAGTCACTCATGCCTAGAAAAGCCTTATTACTTAGTTTAAATGCCTTTATAATCCCATTATTGAATTTATTTTGAATTTTTTTTACATTTTTTGATTAAAACAGATTGTAATTGTTTGTTTGCCTCGGGAAACATGGAGCAAAACCCATCCATTGTCAAGAATAGATCATTTATAGTCACTTATGCCTAAAAAAGCCTTATTACTCGGTTTCAATGCCTTTATAATCCCATTTCTGAATTTATTTTGAATTTTTTTTACATTTTTTGATTAAAACATATTGTAATTGATTGTTTGCCTCGGGAAATATGGAGCGAAAGCCATCCATTGTCAAGAAAAGATCATTTATAGTCACTCATGCCTAGAAAAGCCTTATTACTCGGTTTAAATGCCTTTATAATCCCATTATTGAATTTATTTTGAATTGTTTTTACATTTTTTGATTAAAACAGATTGTAATTGATTGTTTGCCTCGGGAAACATGGAGCGAAAACCATCCATTGTCAAGAAAAGATCATTTATAGCCACTCATGCCTAGAAAAGCCTTATTACTCGGTTTAAATGCCTTTATAATCCCATTATTGAATTTATTTTGAATTCTTTTTACATTTTTTGATTAAAACAGATTCTAATTGATTGTTTGCCTCGGGAAACTTGAAGCGAAAGCCCTCCATTGTCAAGAAAAGATCATTTATAGTCACTCATGCTGAGAAAAGCCTTATTACTCGGTTTAAATGCTTTTATAATCCCATTATTGAAGTTATTTTGAATTGTTTTTATATTTTTTGATTAGAACAGATTGTAATTGATTGTTTCCCTTGGGAAACATGGAGCGAAAGCTATCCATCATCAAGAAAAGTTCATTTATAGTCACTCATGCCTAGAAAAGCCTAAATACTCGCTTTAAATGCTTTTATAATCCCATAATTGAATTTAATTTGAATCTTTTTACATTTTTTGATTAAAACAGATTCTAATTGATTGTTTGCCTCGGGAAACGTGGAGTGAAAGCCATCCATTGTCAAGAAAAGATCATTTATAGTCACTCATGCCTAGAAAAGCCTTATTACTCGGTTTAAATGCCTTTATAATCCCATTATCAAATTTATTTTGAATTTTTTTTACATTTTTTGATTAAAACAGATTGTAATTGATTGTTTGCCTCGGGAAACTTGGAGCTAAAGCCATCCATTGTCAAGCAAAGATCATTTATAGTCACTCATGCCTAGAAAAGCCTTATTACTCGGTTTAAATGCCTTTATAATCCCATTATCAAATTTATTTTGAATTTTTTTTACATTTTTTGATTAAAACAGATTGTAATTGATTGTTTGCCTCGGGAAACTTGGAGCTAAAGCCATCCATTGTCAAGCAAAGATCATTTATAGTCACTCACGCCTAGAAAAGCCTTATTACTCGGTTCAAATTCCTTTATAATCCCATTATTGAATTTATTTTGAATTGTTTTTACATTTTTTGATTAAAACAGATTGTAATTGATTGTTTGCCTCGAAAAATATGGAGCGAAAGCCATCCATTGTCAAGAAAAGATCATTTATAGTCACTCATGCCCAAAAAAGCCTTATTACTCGATTTAAATGCCTTTATAATCCCATTATTGAATTTATTTTGAATTGTTTTTACATTTTTTGATTAAAACAGATTGTAATTGATTGTTTGCCTCGGGAAACATGGAGCGAAAGCCATCCATTGTCAAGAAAAGATCATTTATAGTCACTCATGCCTAGAAAAGCCTTATTACTCGGTTTAAATGCCTTTATAATCCCATTATTGAATTTATTTTGAATTGTTTTTACATTTTTTGATTAAAACATATTGTAATTGATTGTTTCCCTTGGGAAACATGGAGCGAAAGCCATCCATTGTCAAGAAAAGATCATTTATAGTCACTCATGCCTAGAAAAGCCTTATTACTTAGTTTAAATGCCTTTATAATCCCATTATTGAATTTATTTTGAATTGTTTTTATATTTTTTGATTAAAACATATTGTAATTGATTGTTTCCCTCGGGAAACATGGAGCAAAAGCCATCCATTGTCAGGAAAAGATCATTTATAGTCACTCATGCCTAGAAAAGCCTTATTACTCGGTTTAAATGCCTTTATAATCCCATTATTGAATTTATTTTGAATTGTTTTTACATTTTTTGATTAAAACATATTGTAATTGATTGTTTCCCTCGGGAAACATGGAGCGAAAGCCATCCATTGTCAAGAAAAGATCATTTATAGTCACTCATGCCTAGAAAAGCCTTATTACTTAGTTTAAAGGCCTTTACAATCCCATTATTGAATTTATTTTGAATTGTTTTTACATTTTTTGATTAAAACAGATTGTAATTGATTGTTTGCCTCGGGAAACATGGAGCGAAAACCATCCATTGTCAAGAAAAGATCATTTATAGCCACTCATGCCTAGAAAAGCCTTATTACTCGGTTTAAATGCCTTTATAATCCCATTATTGAATTTATTTTGAATTCTTTTGACATTTTTTGATTAAAACAGATTCTAATTGATTGTTTGCCTCGGGAAACTTGAAGCGAAAGCCCTCCATTGTCAAGAAAAGATCATTTATAGTCACTCATGCCTAGAAAAGCCTTATTACTGGGTTTAAATGCTTTTATAATCCCATTATTGAATTTATTTTGAATTCTTTTTACATTTTTTTATTAAAACAGATTCTAATTGATTGTTTGCCTCGGGAAACTTGAAGCGAAAGCCCTCCATTGTCAAGAAAAGATCATTTATAGTCACTCATGCTGAGAAAAGCCTTATTACTCGGTTTAAATGCTTTTATAATCCCATTATTGAAGTTATTTTGAATTGTTTTTATATTTTTTGATTAAAACATATTGTAATTGATTGTTTCCCTTAGGAAACATGGAGCGAAAGCTATCCATCTTCAAGAAAAGTTCATTTATAGTCACTCATGCCTAGAAAAGCCTTAATACTCGCTTTAAACGCTTTTATAATCCCATAATTGAATTTAATTTGAATCTTTTTACATTTTTTGATTAAAACAGATTCTAATTGATTGTTTGCCTCGGGAAACGTGGAGTGAAAGCCATCCATTGTCAAGAAAAGATCATTTATAGTCACTCATGCCTAGAAAAGCCTTATTACTCGGTTTAAATGCCTTTATAATCCCATTATCAAATTTATTTTGAATTTTTTTTACATTTTTTGATTAAAACAGATTGTAATTGATTGTTTGCCTCGGGAAACTTGGAGCTAAAGCCATCCATTGTCAAGCAAAGATCATTTATAGTCACTCATGCCTAGAAAAGCCTTATTACTCGGTTCAAATTCCTTTATAATCCCATTATTGAATTTATTTTGAATTGTTTTTACATTTTTTGATTAAAACAGATTGTAATTGATTGTTTGCCTCGGGAAACATGGAGCGAAAGCCATCCATTGTCAAGAAAAGATCATTTATAGTCACTCATGCCTAGAAAAGCCTTATTACTTAGTTTAAATGCCTTTATAATCCCATTATTGAATTTATTTTGAATTGTTTTTACATTTTTTGATTAAAACATATTGTAATTGATTGTTTGCCTCGGGAAATATGGAGCGAAAGCCATCCATTGTCAAGAAAAGATCATTTATAGTCACTCATGCCTAGAAAAGCCTTATTACTCGGTTTAAATGCCTTTATAATCCCATTATTGAATTTATTTTGAATTGTTTTTACATTTTTTGATTAAAACAGATTGTAATTGATTGTTTGCCTCGGCAAACATGGAGCGAAAACCATCCATTGTCAAGAAAAGATCATTTATACTCACTCATGCCTAGAAAAGCCTTATTACTCGGTTTAAATGCCTTTATACTCCCATTATCAAATTTATTTTGAATTTTTTTTACATTTTTTGATTAAAACATATTGTAATTGATTGTTTGCCTCGGGAAACATGGAGCGAAAGCCATCCATTGTCAAGAAAAGATCATTTATAGTCACTCATGCCTAGAAAAGCCTTATTACTTAGTTTAAATGCCTTTATAATCCCATTATTGAATTTATTTTGAATTTTTTTTACATTTTTTGATTAAAACAGATTGTAATTGTTTGTTTGCCTCGGGAAACATGGAGCAAAACCCATCCATTGTCAAGAATAGATCATTTATAGTCACTTATGCCTAAAAAAGCCTTATTACTCGGTTTCAATGCCTTTATAATCCCATTTCTGAATTTATTTTGAATTTTTTTTACATTTTTTGATTAAAACATATTGTAATTGATTGTTTGCCTCGGGAAATATGGAGCGAAAGCCATCCATTGTCAAGAAAAGATCATTTATAGTCACTCATGCCTAGAAAAGCCTTATTACTCGGTTTAAATGCCTTTATAATCCCATTATTGAATTTATTTTGAATTGTTTTTACATTTTTTGATTAAAACAGATTGTAATTGATTGTTTGCCTCGGGAAACATGGAGCGAAAACCATCCATTGTCAAGAAAAGATCATTTATAGCCACTCATGCCTAGAAAAGCCTTATTACTCGGTTTAAATGCCTTTATAATCCCATTATTGAATTTATTTTGAATTCTTTTTACATTTTTTGATTAAAACAGATTCTAATTGATTGTTTGCCTCGGGAAACTTGAAGCGAAAGCCCTCCATTGTCAAGAAAAGATCATTTATAGTCACTCATGCTGAGAAAAGCCTTATTACTCGGTTTAAATGCTTTTATAATCCCATTATTGAAGTTATTTTGAATTGTTTTTATATTTTTTGATTAGAACAGATTGTAATTGATTGTTTCCCTTGGGAAACATGGAGCGAAAGCTATCCATCATCAAGAAAAGTTCATTTATAGTCACTCATGCCTAGAAAAGCCTAAATACTCGCTTTGAATGCTTTTATAATCCCATAATTGAATTTAATTTGAATCTTTTTACATTTTTTGATTAAAACAGATTCTAATTGATTGTTTGCCTCGGGAAACGTGGAGTGAAAGACATCCATTGTCAAGAAAAGATCATTTATAGTCACTCATGCCTAGAAAAGCCTTATTACTCGGTTTAAATGCCTTTATAATCCCATTATCAAATTTATTTTGAATTTTTTTTACATTTTTTGATTAAAACAGATTGTAATTGATTGTTTGCCTCGGGAAACTTGGAGCTAAAGCCATCCATTGTCAAGCAAAGATCATTTATAGTCACTCACGCCTAGAAAAGCCTTATTACTCGGTTCAAATTCCTTTATAATCCCATTATTGAATTTATTTTGAATTGTTTTTACATTTTTTGATTAAAACAGATTGTAATTGATTGTTTGCCTCGAAAAATATGGAGCGAAAGCCATCCATTGTCAAGAAAAGATCATTTATAGTCACTCATGCCCAAAAAAGCCTTATTACTCGATTTAAATGCCTTTATAATCCCATTATTGAATTTATTTTGAATTGTTTTTACATTTTTTGATTAAAACAGATTGTAATTGATTGTTTGCCTCGGGAAACATGGAGCGAAAGCCATCCATTGTCAAGAAAAGATCATTTATAGTCACTCATGCCTAGAAAAGCCTTATTACTCGATTTAAATGCCTTTATAATCCCATTATTGAATTTATTTTGAATTGTTTTTACATTTTTTGATTAAAACATATTGTAACTGATTGTTTCCCTTGGGAAACATGGAGCGAAAGCCATCCATTGTCAAGAAAAGATCATTTATAGTCACTCATGCCTAGAAAAGCCTTATTACTTAGTTTAAATGCCTTTATAATCCCATTATTGAATTTATTTTGAATTGTTTTTATATTTTTTGATTAAAACATATTGTAATTGATTGTTTCCCTCGGGAAACATGGAGCAAAAGCCATCCATTGTCAAGAAAAGATCATTTATAGTCACTCATGCCTAGAAAAGCCTTATTACTCGGTTTAAATGCCTTTATAATCCCATTATTGAATTTATTTTGAATTGTTTTTACATTTTTTGATTAAAACATATTGTAATTGATTGTTTCCCTCGGGAAACATGGAGCGAAAGCCATCCATTGTCAAGAAAAGATCATTTATAGTCACTCATGCCTAGAAAAGCCTTATTACTTAGTTTAAATGCCTTTACAATCCCATTATTGAATTTATTTTGAATTGTTTTTACATTTTTTGATTAAAACAGATTGTAATTGATTGTTTGCCTCGGGAAACATGGAGCGAAAACCATCCATTGTCAAGAAAAGATCATTTATAGCCACTCATGCCTAGAAAAGCCTTATTACTCGGTTTAAATGCCTTTATAATCCCATTATTGAATTTATTTTGAATTCTTTTTACATTTTTTGATTAAAACAGATTCTAATTGATTGTTTGCCTCGGGAAACTTGAAGCGAAAGCCCTCCATTGTCAAGAAAAGATCATTTATAGTCACTCATGCCTAGAAAAGCCTTATTACTGGGTTTAAATGCTTTTATAATCCCATTATTGAATTTATTTTGAATTCTTTTTACATTTTTTTATTAAAACAGATTCTAATTGATTGTTTGCCTCGGGAAACTTGAAGCGAAAGCCCTCCATTGTCAAGAAAAGATCATTTATAGTCACTCATGCTGAGAAAAGCCTTATTACTCGGTTTAAATGCTTTTATAATCCCATTATTGAAGTTATTTTGAATTGTTTTTATATTTTTTGATTAAAACATATTGTAATTGATTGTTTCCCTTAGGAAACATGGAGCGAAAGCTATCCATCTTCAAGAAAAGTTCATTTATAGTCACTCATGCCTAGAAAAGCCTTAATACTCGCTTTAAATGCTTTTATAATCCCATAATTGAATTTAATTTGAATCTTTTTACATTTTTTGATTAAAACAGATTCTAATTGATTGTTTGCCTCGGGAAACGTGGAGTGAAAGCCATCCATTGTCAAGAAAAGATCATTTATAGTCACTCATGCCTAGAAAAGCCTTATTACTCGGTTTAAATGCCTTTATAATCCCATTATCAAATTTATTTTGAATTTTTTTTACATTTTTTGATTAAAACAGATTGTAATTGATTGTTTGCCTCGGGAAACTTGGAGCTAAAGCCATCCATTGTCAAGCAAAGATCATTTATAGTCACTCATGCCTAGAAAAGCCTTATTACTCGGTTCAAATTCCTTTATAATCCCATTATTGAATTTATTTTGAATTGTTTTTACATTTTTTGATTAAAACAGATTGTAATTGATTGTTTGCCTCGGGAAACATGGAGCGAAAGCCATCCATTGTCAAGAAAAGATCATTTATAGTCACTCATGCCTAGAAAAGCCTTATTACTTAGTTTAAATGCCTTTATAATCCCATTATTGAATTTATTTTGAATTGTTTTTACATTTTTTGATTAAAACATATTGTAATTGATTGTTTGCCTCGGGAAATATGGAGCGAAAGCCATCCATTGTCAAGAAAAGATCATTTATAGTCACTCATGCCTAGAAAAGCCTTATTACTCGGTTTAAATGCCTTTATAATCCCATTATTGAATTTATTTTGAATTGTTTTTACATTTTTTGATTAAAACAGATTGTAATTGATTGTTTGCCTCGGCAAACATGGAGCGAAAACCATCCATTGTCAAGAAAAGATCATTTATACTCACTCATGCCTAGAAAAGCCTTATTACTCGGTTTAAATGCCTTTATAATCCCATTATCAAATTTATTTTGAATTTTTTTTACATTTTTTGATTAAAACATATTGTAATTGATTGTTTGCCTCGGGAAACATGGAGCGAAAGCCATCCATTGTCAAGAAAAGATCATTTATAGTCACTCATGCCTAGAAAAGCCTTATTACTTAGTTTAAATGCCTTTATAATCCCATTATTGAATTTATTTTGAATTTTTTTTACATTTTTTGATTAAAACAGATTGTAATTGTTTGTTTGCCTCGGGAAACATGGAGCAAAACCCATCCATTGTCAAGAATAGATCATTTATAGTCACTTATGCCTAAAAAAGCCTTATTACTCGGTTTCAATGCCTTTATAATCCCATTTCTGAATTTATTTTGAATTTTTTTTACATTTTTTGATTAAAACATATTGTAATTGATTGTTTGCCTCGGGAAATATGGAGCGAAAGCCATCCATTGTCAAGAAAAGATCATTTATAGTCACTCATGCCTAGAAAAGCCTTATTACTCGGTTTAAATGCCTTTATAATCCCATTATTGAATTTATTTTGAATTGTTTTTACATTTTTTGATTAAAACAGATTGTAATTGATTGTTTGCCTCGGGAAACATGGAGCGAAAACCATCCATTGTCAAGAAAAGATCATTTATAGCCACTCATGCCTAGAAAAGCCTTATTACTCGGTTTAAATGCCTTTATAATCCCATTATTGAATTTATTTTGAATTCTTTTTACATTTTTTGATTAAAACAGATTCTAATTGATTGTTTGCCTCGGGAAACTTGAAGCGAAAGCCCTCCATTGTCAAGAAAAGATCATTTATAGTCACTCATGCTGAGAAAAGCCTTATTACTCGGTTTAAATGCTTTTATAATCCCATTATTGAAGTTATTTTGAATTGTTTTTATATTTTTTGATTAGAACAGATTGTAATTGATTGTTTCCCTTGGGAAACATGGAGCGAAAGCTATCCATCATCAAGAAAAGTTCATTTATAGTCACTCATGTCTAGAAAAGCCTAAATACTCGCTTTAAATGCTTTTATAATCCCATAATTGAATTTAATTTGAATCTTTTTACATTTTTTGATTAAAACAGATTCTAATTGATTGTTTGCCTCGGGAAACGTGAAGTGAAAGACATCCATTGTCAAGAAAAGATCATTTATAGTCACTCATGCCTAGAAAAGCCTTATTACTCGGTTTAAATGCCTTTATAATCCCATTATCAAATTTATTTTGAATTTTTTTTACATTTTTTGATTAAAACAGATTGTAATTGATTGTTTGCCTCGGGAAACTTGGAGCTAAAGCCATCCATTGTCAAGCAAAGATCATTTATAGTCACTCACGCCTAGAAAAGCCTTATTACTCGGTTCAAATTCCTTTATAATCCCATTATTGAATTTATTTTGAATTGTTTTTACATTTTTTGATTAAAACAGATTGTAATTGATTGTTTGCCTCGAAAAATATGGAGCGAAAGCCATCCATTGTCAAGAAAAGATCATTTATAGTCACTCATGCCCAAAAAAGCCTTATTACTCGATTTAAATGCCTTTATAATCCCATTATTGAATTTATTTTGAATTGTTTTTACATTTTTTGATTAAAACAGATTGTAATTGATTGTTTGCCTCGGGAAACATGGAGCGAAAGCCATCCATTGTCAAGAAAAGATCATTTATAGTCACTCATGCCTAGAAAAGCCTTATTACTCGATTTAAATGCCTTTATAATCCCATTATTGAATTTATTTTGAATTGTTTTTACATTTTTTGATTAAAACATATTGTAACTGATTGTTTCCCTTGGGAAACATGGAGCGAAAGCCATCCATTGTCAAGAAAAGATCATTTATAGTCACTCATGCCTAGAAAAGCCTTATTACTTAGTTTAAATGCCTTTATAATCCCATTATTGAATTTATTTTGAATTGTTTTTATATTTTTTGATTAAAACATATTGTAATTGATTGTTTCCCTCGGGAAACATGGAGCAAAAGCCATCCATTGTCAAGAAAAGATCATTTATAGTCACTCATGCCTAGAAAAGCTTTATTACTCGGTTTAAATGCCTTTATAATCCCATTATTGAATTTATTTTGAATTGTTTTTACATTTTTTGATTAAAACATATTGTAATTGATTGTTTCCCTCGGGAAACATGGAGCGAAAGCCATCCATTGTCAAGAAAAGATCATTTATAGTCACTCATGCCTAGAAAAGCCTTATTACTTAGTTTAAATGCCTTTACAATCCCATTATTGAATTTATTTTGAATTGTTTTTACATTTTTTGATTAAAACAGATTGTAATTGATTGTTTGCCTCGGGAAACATGGAGCGAAAACCATCCATTGTCAAGAAAAGATCATTTATAGCCACTCATGCCTAGAAAAGCCTTATTACTCGGTTTAAATGCCTTTATAATCCCATTATTGAATTTATTTTGAATTCTTTTTACATTTTTTGATTAAAACAGATTCTAATTGATTGTTTGCCTCGGGAAACTTGAAGCGAAAGCCCTCCATTGTCAAGAAAAGATCATTTATAGTCACTCATGCCTAGAAAAGCCTTATTACTGGGTTTAAATGCTTTTATAATCCCATTATTGAATTTATTTTGAATTCTTTTTACATTTTTTTATTAAAACAGATTCTAATTGATTGTTTGCCTCGGGAAACTTGAAGCGAAAGCCCTCCATTGTCAAGAAAAGATCATTTATAGTCACTCATGCTGAGAAAAGCCTTATTACTCGGTTTAAATGCTTTTATAATCCCATTATTGAAGTTATTTTGAATTGTTTTTATATTTTTTGATTAAAACATATTGTAATTGATTGTTTCCCTTAGGAAACATGGAGCGAAAGCTATCCATCTTCAAGAAAAGTTCATTTATAGTCACTCATGCCTAGAAAAGCCTTAATACTCGCTTTAAATGCTTTTATAATCCCATAATTGAATTTAATTTGAATCTTTTTACATTTTTTGATTAAAACAGATTCTAATTGATTGTTTGCCTCGGGAAACGTGGAGTGAAAGCCATCCATTGTCAAGAAAAGATCATTTATAGTCACTCATGCCTAGAAAAGCCTTATTACTCGGTTTAAATGCCTTTATAATCCCATTATCAAATTTATTTTGAATTTTTTTTACATTTTTTGATTAAAACAGATTGTAATTGATTGTTTGCCTCGGGAAACTTGGAGCTAAAGCCATCCATTGTCAAGCAAAGATCATTTATAGTCACTCATGCCTAGAAAAGCCTTATTACTCGGTTCAAATTCCTTTATAATCCCATTATTGAATTTATTTTGAATTGTTTTTACATTTTTTGATTAAAACAGATTGTAATTGATTGTTTGCCTCGGGAAACATGGAGCGAAAGCCATCCATTGTCAAGAAAAGATCATTTATAGTCACTCATGCCTAGAAAAGCCTTATTACTTAGTTTAAATGCCTTTATAATCCCATTATTGAATTTATTTTGAATTGTTTTTACATTTTTTGATTAAAACATATTGTAATTGATTGTTTGCCTCGGGAAATATGGAGCGAAAGCCATCCATTGTCAAGAAAAGATCATTTATAGTCACTCATGCCTAGAAAAGCCTTATTACTCGGTTTAAATGCCTTTATAATCCCATTATTGAATTTATTTTGAATTGTTTTTACATTTTTTGATTAAAACAGATTGTAATTGATTGTTTGCCTCGGGAAACATGGAGCGAAAGCCATCCATTGTCAAGAAAAGATCATTTATAGTCACTCATGCCTAGAAAAGCCTTATTACTCGGTTTAAATGCCTTTATAATCCTATTATTGAATTTATTTTGAATTGTTTTAAAATTTTTTGATTAAAACATATTGTAATTGATTGTTTGCCTCGGGAAACATGGAGCAAAAACCATCCATTGTCAAGAATAGATCATTTATAGTAACTTATGCCTAGAAAAGCCTTATTACTCGGTTTAAATGCTTTTATAATCCCATTATTGAATTTATTTTGAATTGGTTTTACATTTTTTGATTAAAACAGATTGTAATTGATTGTTTGCCTCGGGAAACATGGAGCGAAAGCCATCCATTGTCAAGAAAAGATCATTTATAGTCACTCATGCCTAGAAAAGCCTTATTACTTAGTTTAAATGCCTTTATAATCCCATTATTGAATTTATTTTGAATTGTTTTTACATTTTTTGATTAAAACAGATTGTAATTGATTGTTTGCCTCGGGAAATATGGAGCGAAAGCCATCCATTGTCAAGAAAAGATCATTTATAGTCACTCATGCCTAGAAAAGCCTTATTACTCGATTTAAATGCCTTTATAATCCCATTATTGAATTTATTTGTAATTGTTTTTACATTTTTTGATTAAAACAGATTGTAATTGATTGTTTGCCTCGGGAAACATGGAGCGAAAGCCATCCATTGTCAAGAAAAGATCATTTATAGTCACTCATGCCTAGAAAAGCCTTATTACTCGATTTAAATGCCTTTATAATCACATTATTGAATTTATTTTGAATTGTTTTTACATTTTTTGATTAAAACAGATTGTAATTGATTGTTTGCCTCTGGAAACATGGAGCGAAAGCCATCCATTGTCAAGAAAAGATCATTTATAGTCACTCATGCCTAGAAAAGCCTTATTACTCGGTTTAAATGCCTTTATAATCCCATTATTGAATTTATTTTGAATTGTTTTTACATTTTTTGATTAAAACAGATTCTAATTGATTGTTTGCCTCGGGAAACGTGGAGTGAAAGCCATCCATTGTCAAGAAAAGATCATTTATAGTCACTCATGCCTAGAAAAGCCTTATTACTCGGTTTAATTGCCTTTATAATCCCATTATTGAATTTATTTTGAATTATTTTTACATTTTTTGATTAAAACAGATTGTAATTGATTGTTTGCCTCGGGAAACTTGGAGCTAAAGCCATCCATTGTCAAGAAAAGATCATTTATAGTCACTCATGCCTAGAAAAGCCTTATTACTGGGTTTAAATGCTTTTATAATCCCATTATTGAATTTATTTTGAATTCTTTTTACATTTTTTTATTAAAACAGATTCTAATTGATTATTTGCCTCGGGAAACTTGAAGCGAAAGCCCTCCATTGTCAAGAAAAGATCATTTATAGTCACTCATGCTGAGAAAAGCCTTATTACTCGGTTTAAATGCTTTTATAATCCCATTATTGAAGTTATTTTGAATTGTTTTTATATTTTTTGATTAAAACAGATTGTAATTGATTGTTTCCCTTAGGAAACATGGAGCGAAAGCTATCCATCTTCAAGAAAAGTTCATTTATAGTCACTCATGCCTAGAAAAGCCTTAATACTCGCTTTAAATGCTTTTATAATCCCATAATTGAATTTAATTTGAATCTTTTTACATTTTTTGATTAAAACAGATTCTAATTGATTGTTTGCCTCGGGAAACGTGGAGTGAAAACCATCCATTGTCAAGAAAAGATCATTTATAGTCACTCATGCCTAGAAAAGCCTTATTACTCGGTTTAAATGCCTTTATAATCCCATTATCAAATTTATTTTGAATTTTTTTTACATTTTTTGATTAAAACAGATTGTAATTGATTGTTTGCCTCGGGAAACTTGGAGCTAAAGCCATCCATTGTCAAGCAAAGATCATTTATAGTCACTCATGCCTAGAAAAGCCTTATTACTCGGTTCAAATTCCTTTATAATCCCATTATTGAATTTATTTTGAATTGTTTTTACATTTTTTGATTAAAACAGATTGTAATTGATTGTTTGCCTCGGGAAACACGGAGCGAAAGCCATCCATTGTCAAGAAAAGATCATTTATAGTCACTCATGCCTAGAAAAGCCTTATTACTCGGTTTAAATGCCTTTATAATCCTATTATTGAATTTATTTTGAATTGTTTTAAAATTTTTTGATTAAAACATATTGTAATTGATTGTTTGCCTCGGGAAACATGGAGCAAAAATCATCCATTGTCAAGAATAGATCATTTATAGTCACTTATGCCTAGAAAAGCCTTATTACTCGGTTTAAATGCTTTTATAATCCCATTATTGAATTTATTTTGAATTGTTTTTACATTTTTTGATTAAAACAGATTGTAATTGATTGTTTGCCTCGGGAAACATGGAGCGAAAGCCATCCATTGTCAAGAAAAGATCATTTATAGTCACTCATGCCTAGAAAAGCCTTATTACTTAGTTTAAATGCCTTTATAATCCCATTATTGAATTTATTTTGAATTGTTTTTACATTTTTTGATTAAAACAGATTGTAATTGATTGTTTGCCTCGGGAAATATGGAGCGAAAGCCATCCATTGTCAAGAAAAGATCATTTATAGTCACTCATGCCTAGAAAAGCCTTATTACTCGATTTAAATGCCTTTATAATCCCATTATTGAATTTATTTGTAATTGTTTTTACATTTTTTGATTAAAACAGATTGTAATTGATTGTTTGCCTCGGGAAACATGGAGCGAAAGCCATCCATTGTCAAGAAAAGATCATTTATAGTCACTCATGCCTAGAAAAGCCTTATTACTCGATTTAAATGCCTTTATAATCACATTATTGAATTTATTTTGAATTGTTTTTACATTTTTTGATTAAAACAGATTCTAATTGATTGTTTGCCTCGGGAAACGTGGAGCGAAAGCCATCCTTTCTCAAGAAAAGATCATTTATAGTCACTCATGCCTAGAAAAGCCTTATTACTCGGTTTAAATGCCTTTATAATCCCATTATTGAATTTATTTTGAATTGTTTTTACATTTTTTGATTAAAACAGATTGTAATTGATTGTTTGCCTCGGGAAACATGGAGCGAAAGCCATCCATTGTCAAGAAAAGATCATTTATAGTCACTCATGCCTAGAAAAGCCTTATTACTTAGTTTAAATGCCTTTATAATCCCATTATTGAATTTATTTTGAATTGTTTTTACATTTTTTGATTAAAACATATTGTAATTGATTGTTTGCCTCGGGAAATATGGAGCGAAAGCCATCCATTGTCAAGAAAAGATCATTTATAGTCACTCATGCCTAGAAAAGCCTTATTACTCGGTTTAAATGCCTTTATAATCCCATTATTGAATTTATTTTGAATTGTTTTTACATTTTTTGATTAAAACAGATTGTAATTGATTGTTTGCCTCGGGAAACATGGAGCGAAAGCCATCCATTGTCAAGAAAAGATCATTTATAGTCACTCATGCCTAGAAAAGCCTTATTACTCGGTTTAAATGCCTTTATAATCCTATTATTGAATTTATTTTGAATTGTTTTAAAATTTTTTGATTAAAACATATTGTAATTGATTGTTTGCCTCGGGAAACATGGAGCAAAAACCATCCATTGTCAAGAATAGATCATTTATAGTCACTTATGCCTAGAAAAGCCTTATTACTCGGTTTAAATGCTTTTATAATCCCATTATTGAATTTATTTTGAATTGGTTTTACATTTTTTGATTAAAACAGATTGTAATTGATTGTTTGCCTCGGGAAACATGGAGCGAAAGCCATCCATTGTCAAGAAAAGATCATTTATAGTCACTCATGCCTAGAAAAGCCTTATTACTTAGTTTAAATGCCTTTATAATCCCATTATTGAATTTATTTTGAATTGTTTTTACATTTTTTGATTAAAACAGATTGTAATTGATTGTTTGCCTCGGGAAATATGGAGCGAAAGCCATCCATTGTCAAGAAAAGATCATTTATAGTCACTCATGCCTAGAAAAGCCTTATTACTCGATTTAAATGCCTTTATAATCCCATTATTGAATTTATTTGTAATTGTTTTTACATTTTTTGATTAAAACAGATTGTAATTGATTGTTTGCCTCGGGAAACATGGAGCGAAAGCCATCCATTGTCAAGAAAAGATCATTTATAGTCACTCATGCCTAGAAAAGCCTTATTACTCGATTTAAATGCCTTTATAATCACATTATTGAATTTATTTTGAATTGTTTTTACATTTTTTGATTAAAACAGATTGTAATTGATTGTTTGCCTCTGGAAACATGGAGCGAAAGCCATCCATTGTCAAGAAAAGATCATTTATAGTCACTCATGCCTAGAAAAGCCTTATTACTCGGTTTAAATGCCTTTATAATCCCATTATTGAATTTATTTTGAATTGTTTTTACATTTTTTGATTAAAACAGATTCTAATTGATTGTTTGCCTCGGGAAACGTGGAGTGAAAGCCATCCATTGTCATGAAAAGATCATTTATAGTCACTCATGCCTAGAAAAGCCTTATTACTCGGTTTAATTGCCTTTATAATCCCATTATTGAATTTATTTTGAATTATTTTTACATTTTTTGATTAAAACAGATTGTAATTGATTGTTTGCCTCGGGAAACTTGGAGCTAAAGCCATCCATTGTCAAGAAAAGATCATTTATAGTCACTCATGCCTAGAAAAGCCTTATTACTGGGTTTAAATGCTTTTATAATCCCATTATTGAATTTATTTTGAATTCTTTTTACATTTTTTTATTAAAACAGATTCTAATTGATTGTTTGCCTCGGGAAACTTGAAGCGAAAGCCCTCCATTGTCAAGAAAAGATCATTTATAGTCACTCATGCTGAGAAAAGCCTTATTACTCGGTTTAAATGCTTTTATAATCCCATTATTGAAGTTATTTTGAATTGTTTTTATATTTTTTGATTAAAACAGATTGTAATTGATTGTTTCCCTTAGGAAACATGGAGCGAAAGCTATCCATCTTCAAGAAAAGTTCATTTATAGTCACTCATGCCTAGAAAAGCCTTAATACTCGCTTTAAATGCTTTTATAATCCCATAATTGAATTTAATTTGAATCTTTTTACATTTTTTGATTAAAACAGATTCTAATTGATTGTTTGCCTCGGGAAACGTGGAGTGAAAACCATCCATTGTCAAGAAAAGATCATTTATAGTCACTCATGCCTAGAAAAGCCTTATTACTCGGTTTAAATGCCTTTATAATCCCATTATCAAATTTATTTTGAATTTTTTTTACATTTTTTGATTAAAACAGATTGTAATTGATTGTTTGCCTCGGGAAACTTGGAGCTAAAGCCATCCATTGTCAAGCAAAGATCATTTATAGTCACTCATGCCTAGAAAAGCCTTATTACTCGGTTCAAATTCCTTTATAATCCCATTATTGAATTTATTTTGAATTGTTTTTACATTTTTTGATTAAAACAGATTGTAATTGATTGTTTGCCTCGGGAAACATGGAGCGAAAGCCATCCATTGTCAAGAAAAGATCATTTATAGTCACTCATGCCTAGAAAAGCCTTATTACTTAGTTTAAATGCCTTTATAATCCCATTATTGAATTTATTTTGAATTGTTTTTACATTTTTTGATTAAAACATATTGTAATTGATTGTTTGCCTCGGGAAATATGGAGCGAAAGCCATCCATTGTCAAGAAAAGATCATTTATAGTCACTCATGCCTAGAAAAGCCTTATTACTCGGTTTAAATGCCTTTATAATCCCATTATTGAATTTATTTTGAATTGTTTTTACATTTTTTGATTAAAACAGATTGTAATTGATTGTTTGCCTCGGGAAACATGGAGCGAAAGCCATCCATTGTCAAGAAAAGATCATTTATAGTCACTCATGCCTAGAAAAGCCTTATTACTCGGTTTAAATGCCTTTATAATCCTATTATTGAATTTATTTTGAATTGTTTTAAAATTTTTTGATTAAAACATATTGTAATTGATTGTTTGCCTCGGGAAACATGGAGCAAAAACCATCCATTGTCAAGAATAGATCATTTATAGTCACTTATGCCTAGAAAAGCCTTATTACTCGGTTTAAATGCTTTTATAATCCCATTATTGAATTTATTTTGAATTGTTTTTACATTTTTTGATTAAAACAGATTGTAATTGATTGTTTGCCTCGGGAAACATGGAGCGAAAGCCATCCATTGTCAAGAAAAGATCATTTATAGTCACTCATGCCTAGAAAAGCCTTATTACTCGGTTTAAATGCCTTTATAATCCTATTATTGAATTTATTTTGAATTGTTTTAAAATTTTTTGATTAAAACATATTGTAATTGATTGTTTGCCTCGGGAAACATGGAGCAAAAATCATCCATTGTCAAGAATAGATCATTTATAGTCACTTATGCCTAGAAAAGCCTTATTACTCGGTTTAAATGGTTTTATAATCCCATTATTGAATTTATTTTGAATTGTTTTTACATTTTTTGATTAAAACAGATTGTAATTGATTGTTTGCCTCGGGAAACATGGAGCGAAAGCCATCCATTGTCAAGAAAAGATCATTTATAGTCACTCATGCCTAGAAAAGCCTTATTACTTAGTTTAAATGCCTTTATAATCCCATTATTGAATTTATTTTGAATTGTTTTTACATTTTTTGATTAAAACAGATTGTAATTGATTGTTTGCCTCGGGAAATATGGAGCGAAAGCCATCCATTGTCAAGAAAAGATCATTTATAGTCACTCATGCCTAGAAAAGCCTTATTACTCGATTTAAATGCCTTTATAATCCCATTATTGAATTTATTTGTAATTGTTTTTACATTTTTTGATTAAAACAGATTGTAATGGATTGTTTGCCTCGGGAAACATGGAGCGAAAGCCATCCATTGTCAAGAAAAGATCGTTTATAGTCACTCATGCCTAGAAAAGCCTTATTACTCGATTTAAATGCCTTTATAATCACATTATTGAATTTATTTTGAATTGTTTTTACATTTTTTGATTAAAACAGATTGTAATTGATTGTTTGCCTCTGGAAACATGGAGCGAAAGCCATCCATTGTCAAGAAAAGATCATTTATAGTCACTCATGCCTAGAAAAGCCTTATTACTCGGTTTAAATGCCTTTATAATCCCATTATTGAATTTATTTTGAATTGTTTTTACATTTTTTGATTAAAACAGATTCTAATTGATTGTTTGCCTCGGGAAACGTGGAGTGAAAGCCATCCATTGTCAAGAAAAGATCATTTATAGTCACTCATGCCTAGAAAAGCCTTATTACTCGGTTTAATTGCCTTTATAATCCCATTATTGAATTTATTTTGAATTATTTTTACATTTTTTGATTAAAACAGATTGTAATCGATTGTTTGCCTCGGGAAACTTGGAGCTAAAGCCATCCATTGTCAAGAAAAGATCATTTATAGTCACTCATGCCTAGAAAAGCCTTATTACTCGATTTAAATGCCTTTATAATCCCATTATTGAATTTATTTTGAATTTTTTTTACATTTTTTGATTAAAACAGATTGTAATTGATTGTTTGCCTCTGGAAACATGGAGCGAAAGCCATCCATTGTCAAGAAAAGATCATTTATAGTCACTCATGCCTAGAAAAGCCTTATTACTCGGTTTAAATGCCTTTATAATCCCATTATTGAATTTATTTTGAATTGTTTTTACATTTTTTGATTAAAACAGATTCTAATTGATTGTTTGCCTCGGGAAACGTGGAGCGAAAGCCATCCATTCTCAAGAAAAGATCATTTATAGTCACTCATGCCTAGAAAAGCCTTATTACTCGGTTTAAATGCCTTTATAATCCCATTATTGAATTTATTTTGAATTGTTTTTACATTTTTTGATTAAAACATATTGTAATTGATTGTTTCCCTCGGGAAACATGGAGCGAAAGCCATCCATTGTCAAGAAAAGATCATTTATAGTCACTCATGCCTAGAAAAGCCTTATTACTCGGTTTAAATGCCTTTATAATCCCATTATTGAATTTATTTTGAATTGTTTTTACATTTTTTGATTAAAACAAATTGTAATTGATTGTTTCCCTCGGGAAACATGGAGCGAAAGCCATCCATTGTCAAGAAAAGATCATTTATAGTCACTCATGCCTAGAAAAGCCTTATTACTTAGTTTAAATGCCTTTATAATCCCATTATTGAATTTATTTTGAATTGTTTTTACATTTTTTGGTTAAAACATATTGTAATTGATTGTTTGCCTCGGGAAATATGGAGCGAAATCCATCCATTGTCAAGAAAAGATCATTTATAGTCACTCATGCCTAGAAAAGCCTTATTACTTAGTTTAAATGCCTTTATAATCCCATTATTGAATTTATTTTGAATTGTTTTTACATTTTTTGGTTAAAACATATTGTAATTGATTGTTTGCCTCGGGAAATATGGAGCGAAAGCCATCCATTGTCAAGAAAAGATCATTTATAGTCACTCATGCCTAGAAAAGCCTTATTACTTAGTTTAAATGCCTTTATAATCCCATTATTGAATTTATTTTGAATTGTTTTTACATTTTTTGATTAAAACAGATTGTAATTGATTGTTTGCCTCGGGAAATATGGAGCGAAAGCCATCCATTGTCAAGAAAAGATCATTTATAGTCACTCATGCCTAGAAAAGCCTTATTACTTAGTTTAAATGCCTTTATAATCCCATTATTGAATTTATTTTGAATTGTTTTTACATTTTTTGATTAAAACAGATTGTAATTGATTGTTTGCCTCGGGAAACATGGAGCGAAAGCCATCCATTGTCAAGAAAAGATCATTTATAGTCACTCATGCCTAGAAAAGCCTTATTACTCGATTTAAATGCCTTTATAATCCCATTATTGAATTTATTTGTAATTGTTTTTACATTTTTTGATTAAAACAGATTGTAATTGATTGTTTGCCTCGGGAAACATGGAGCGAAAGCCATCCATTGTCAAGAAAAGATCATTTATAGTCACTCATGCCTAGAAAAGCCTTATTACTCGATTTAAATGCCTTTATAATCACATTATTGAATTTATTTTGAATTGTTTTTACATTTTTTGATTAAAACAGATTCTAATTGATTGTTTGCCTCGGGAAACGTGGAGGGAAAGCCATCCATTGTCAAGAAAAGATCATTTATAGTCACTCATGCCTAGAAAAGCCTTATTACTCGTTTTAATTGCCTTTATAATCCCATTATTGAATTTATTTTGAATTGTTTTTACATTTTTTGATTAAAACAGATTGTAATTGATTGTTTGCCTCGGGAAACATGGAGCGAAAGCCATCCATTGTCAAGAAAAGATCATTTATAGTCACTCATGCCTAGAAAAGCCTTATTACTCGATTTAAATGCCTTTATAATCACATTATTGAATTTATTTTGAATTGTTTTTACATTTTTTGATTAAAACAGATTGTAATTGATTGTTTGCCTCTGGAAACATGGAGCGAAAGCCATCCATTGTCAAGAAAAGATCATTTATAGTCACTCATGCCTAGAAAAGCCTTATTACTCGGTTTAAATGCCTTTATAATCCCATTATTGAATTTATTTTGAATTGTTTTTACATTTTTTGATTAAAACAGATTCTAATTGATTGTTTGCCTCGGGAAACGTGGAGTGAAAGCCATCCATTGTCAAGAAAAGATCATTTATAGTCACTCATGCCTAGAAAAGCCTTATTACTCGGTTTAAATGCCTTTATAATCCCATTATTGAATTTATTTTGAATTGTTTTTACATTTTTTGATTAAAACAGATTCTAATTGATTGTTTGCCTCGGGAAACGTGGAGGGAAAGCCATCCATTGTCAAGAAAAGATCATTTATAGTCACTCATGCCTAGAAAAGCCTTATTACTCGTTTTAATTGCCTTTATAATCCCATTATTGAATTTATTTTGAATTGTTTTTACATTTTTTGATTAAAACAGATTGTAATTGATTGTTTGCCTCGGGAAACATGGAGCGAAAGCCATCCATTGTCAAGAAAAGATCATTTATAGTCACTCATGCCTAGAAAAGCCATATTACTCGATTTAAATGCCTTTATAATCACATTATTGAATTTATTTTGAATTGTTTTTACATTTTTTGATTAAAACAGATTGTAATTGATTGTTTGCCTCTGGAAACATGGAGCGAAAGCCATCCATTGTCAAGAAAAGATCATTTATAGTCACTCATGCCTAGAAAAGCCTTATTACTCGGTTTAAATGCCTTTATAATCCCATTATTGAATTTATTTTGAATTGTTTTTACATTTTTTGATTAAAACAGATTCTAATTGATTGTTTGCCTCGGGAAACGTGGAGTGAAAGCCATCCATTGTCAAGAAAAGATCATTTATAGTCACTCATGCCTAGAAAAGCCTTATTACTCGGTTTAATTGCCTTTATAATCCCATTATTGAATTTATTTTGAATTATTTTTACATTTTTTGATTAAAACAGATTGTAATTGATTGTTTGCCTCGGGAAACTTGGAGCTAAAGCCATCCATTGTCAAGAAAAGATCATTTATAGTCACTCATGCCTAGAAAAGCCTTATTACTGGGTTTAAATGCTTTTATAATCCCATTATTGAATTTATTTTGAATTCTTTTTACATTTTTTTATTAAAACAGATTCTAATTGATTGTTTGCCTCGGGAAACTTGAAGCGAAAGCCCTCCATTTTCAAGAAAAGATCATTTATAGTCACTCATGCTGAGAAAAGCCTTATTACTCGGTTTAAATGCTTTTATAATCCCATTATTGAAGTTATTTTGAATTGTTTTTATATTTTTTGATTAAAACAGATTGTAATTGATTGTTTCCCTTAGGAAACATGGAGCGAAAGCTATCCATCTTCAAGAAAAGTTCATTTATAGTCACTCATGCCTAGAAAAGCCTTAATACTCGCTTTAAATGCTTTTATAATCCCATAATTGAATTTAATTTGAATCTTTTTACATTTTTTGATTAAAACAGATTCTAATTGATTGTTTGCCTCGGGAAACGTGGAGTGAAAGCCATCCATTGTCAAGAAAAGATCATTTATAGTCACTCATGCCTAGAAAAGCCTTATTACTCGGTTTAAATGCCTTTATAATCCCATTATCAAATTTATTTTGAATTTTTTTTACATTTTTTGATTAAAACAGATTGTAATTGATTGTTTGCCTCGGGAAACTTGGAGCTAAAGCCATCCATTGTCAAGCAAAGATCATTTATAGTCACTCATGCCTAGAAAAGCCTTATTACTCGGTTCAAATTCCTTTATAATCCCATTATTGAATTTATTTTGAATTGTTTTTACATTTTTTGATTAAAACAGATTGTAATTGATTGTTTGCCTCGGGAAACATGGAGCGAAAGCCATCCATTGTCAAGAAAAGATCATTTATAGTCACTCATGCCTAGAAAAGCCTTATTACTTAGTTTAAATGCCTTTATAATCCCATTATTGAATTTATTTTGAATTGTTTTTACATTTTTTGATTAAAACATATTGTAATTGATTGTTTGCCTCGGGAAATATGGAGCGAAAGCCATCCATTGTCAAGAAAAGATCATTTATAGTCACTCATGCCTAGAAAAGCCTTATTACTCGGTTTAAATGCCTTTATAATCCCATTATTGAATTTATTTTGAATTGTTTTTACATTTTTTGATTAAAACAGATTGTAATTGATTGTTTGCCTCGGGAAACATGGAGCGAAAGCCATCCATTGTCAAGAAAAGATCATTTATAGTCACTCATGCCTAGAAAAGCCTTATTACTCGGTTTAAATGCCTTTATAATCCTATTATTGAATTTATTTTGAATTGTTTTAAAATTTTTTGATTAAAACATATTGTAATTGATTGTTTGCCTCGGGAAACATGGAGCAAAAACCATCCATTGTCAAGAATAGATCATTTATAGTCACTTATGCCTAGAAAAGCCTTATTACTCGGTTTAAATGCTTTTATAATCCCATTATTGAATTTATTTTGAATTGTTTTTACATTTTTTGATTAAAACAGATTGTAATTGATTGTTTGCCTCGGGAAACATGGAGCGAAAGCCATCCATTGTCAAGAAAAGATCATTTATAGTCACTCATGCCTAGAAAAGCCTTATTACTCGGTTTAAATGCCTTTATAATCCTATTATTGAATTTATTTTGAATTGTTTTAAAATTTTTTGATTAAAACATATTGTAATTGATTGTTTGCCTCAGGAAACATGGAGCAAAAACCATCCATTGTCAAGAATAGATCATTTATAGTCACTTATGCCTAGAAAAGCCTTATTACTCGGTTTAAATGCTTTTATAATCCCATTATTGAATTTATTTTGAATTGTTTTTACATTTTTTGATTAAAACAGATTGTAATTGATTGTTTGCCTCGGGAAACATGGAGCGAAAGCCATCCATTGTCAAGAAAAGATCATTTATAGTCACTCATGCCTAGAAAAGCCTTATTACTTAGTTTAAATGCCTTTATAATCCCATTATTGAATTTATTTTGAATTGTTTTTACATTTTTTGATTAAAACAGATTGTAATTGATTGTTTGCCTCGGGAAATATGGAGCGAAAGCCATCCATTGTCAAGAAAAGATCATTTATAGTCACTCATGCCTAGAAAAGCCTTATTACTCGATTTAAATGCCTTTATAATCCCATTATTGAATTTATTTGTAATTGTTTTTACATTTTTTGATTAAAACAGATTGTAATTGATTGTTTGCCTCGGGAAACATGGAGCGAAAGCCATCCATTGTCAAGAAAAGATCATTTATAGTCACTCATGCCTAGAAAAGCCTTATTACTCGATTTAAATGCCTTTATAATCACATTATTGAATTTATTTTGAATTGTTTTTACATTTTTTGATTAAAACATATTGTAATTGATTGTTTGCCTCTGGAAACATGGAGCGAAAGCCATCCATTGTCAAGAAAAGATCATTTATAGTCACTCATGCCTAGAAAAGCCTTATTACTCGGTTTAAATGCCTTTATAATCCCATTATTGAATTTATTTTGAATTGTTTTTACATTTTTTGATTAAAACAGATTCTAATTGATTGTTTGCCTCGGGAAACGTGGAGTGAAAGCCATCCATTGTCAAGAAAAGATCATTTATAGTCACTCATGCCTAGAAAAGCCTTATTACTCGGTTTAATTGCCTTTATAATCCCATTATTGAATTTATTTTGAATTATTTTTACATTTTTTGATTAAAACAGATTGTAATTGATTGTTTGCCTCGGGAAACTTGGAGCTAAAGCCATCCATTGTCAAGAAAAGATCATTTATAGTCACTCATGCCTAGAAAAGCCTTATTACTCGATTTAAATGCCTTTATAATCCCATTATTGAATTTATTTTGAATTTTTTTTACATTTTTTGATTAAATCAGATTGTAATTGATTGTTTGCCTCTGGAAACATGGAGCGAAAGCCATCCATTGTCAAGAAAAGATCATTTATAGTCACTCATGCCTAGAAAAGCCTTATTACTCGGTTTAAATGCCTTTATAATCCCATTATTGAATTTATTTTGAATTGTTTTTACATTTTTTGATTAAAACAGATTCTAATTGATTGTTTGCCACGGGAAACGTGGAGCGAAAGCCATCCATTCTCAAGAAAAGATCATTTATAGTCACTCATGCCTAGAAAAGCCTTATTACTCGGTTTAAATGCCTTTATAATCCCATTATTGAATTTATTTTGAATTGTTTTTACATTTTTTGATTAAAACATATTGTAATTGATTGTTTCCCTCGGGAAACATGGAGCGAAAGCCATCCATTGTCAAGAAAAGATCATTTATAGTCACTCATGCCTAGAAAAGCCTTATTACTCGGTTTAAATGCCTTTATAATCCCATTATTGAATTTATTTTGAATTGTTTTTACATTTTTTGGTTAAAACATATTGTAATTGATTGTTTGCCTCGGGAAATATGGAGCGAAAGCCATCCATTGTCAAGAAAAGATCATTTATAGTCACTCATGCCTAGAAAAGCCTTATTACTTAGTTTAAATGCCTTTATAATCCCATTATTGAATTTATTTTGAATTGTTTTTACATTTTTTGGTTAAAATATATTGTAATTGATTGTTTGCCTCGGGAAATATGGAGCGAAAGCCATCCATTGTCAAGAAAAGATCATTTATAGTCACTCATGCCTAGAAAAGCCTTATTACTTAGTTTAAATGCCTTTATAATCCCATTATTGAATTTATTTTGAATTGTTTTTACATTTTTTGATTAAAACAGATTGTAATTGATTGTTTGCCTCGGGAAATATGGAGCGAAAGCCATCCATTGTCAAGAAAAGATCATTTATAGTCACTCATGCCTAGAAAAGCCTTATTACTTAGTTTAAATGCCTTTATAATCCCATTATTGAATTTATTTTGAATTGTTTTTACATTTTTTGATTAAAACAGATTGTAATTGATTGTTTGCCTCGGGAAACATGGAGCGAAAGCCATCCATTGTCAAGAAAAGATCATTTATAGTCACTCATGCCTAGAAAAGCCTTATTACTCGATTTAAATGCCTTTATAATCCCATTATTGAATTTATTTGTAATTGTTTTTACATTTTTTGATTAAAACAGATTGTAATTGATTGTTTGCCTCGGGAAACATGGAGCGAAAGCCATCCATTGTCAAGAAAAGATCATTTATAGTCACTCATGCCTAGAAAAGCCTTATTACTCGATTTAAATGCCTTTATAATCACATTATTGAATTTATTTTGAATTGTTTTTACATTTTTTGATTAAAACAGATTGTAATTGATTGTTTGCCTCTGGAAACATGGAGCGAAAGCCATCCATTGTCAAGAAAAGATCATTTATAGTCACTCATGCCTAGAAAAGCCTTATTACTCGGTTTAAATGCCTTTATAATCCCATTATTGAATTTATTTTGAATTGTTTTTACATTTTTTGATTAAAACAGATTCTAATTGATTGTTTGCCTCGGGAAACGTGGAGGGAAAGCCATCCATTGTCAAGAAAAGATCATTTATAGTCACTCATGCCTAGAAAAGCCTTATTACTCGTTTTAATTGCCTTTATAATCCCATTATCAAATTTATTTTGAATTTTTTTTACATTTTTTGATTAAAACAGATTGTAATTGATTGTTTGCCTCGGGAAACTTGGAGCTAAAGCCATCCATTGTCAAGAAAAGATCATTTATAGTCACTCATGCCTAGAAAAGCCTTATTACTCGGTTTAATTGCCTTTATAATCCCATTATCAAATTTATTTTGAATTTTTTTTACATTTTTTGATTAAAACAGATTGTAATTGATTGTTTGCCTCGGGAAACTTGGAGCTAAAGCCATCCATTGTCAAGAAAAGATCATTTATAGTCACTCATGCCTAGAAAAGCCTTATTACTCGATTTAAATGCCTTTATAATCCCATTATTGAATTTATTTTGAATTTTTTTTACATTTTTTGATTAAAACAGATTGTAATTGATTGTTTGCCTCTGGAAACATGGAGCGAAAGCCATCCATTGTCAAGAAAAGATCATTTATAGTCACTCATGCCTAGAAAAGCCTTATTACTCGGTTTAAATGCCTTTATAATCCCATTATTGAATTTATTTTGAATTGTTTTTACATTTTTTGATTAAAACAGATTCTAATTGATTGTTTGCCTCAGGAAACGTGGAGCGAAAGCCATCCATTCTCAAGAAAAGATCATTTATAGTCACTCATGCCTAGAAAAGCCTTATTACTCGGTTTAAATGCCTTTATAATCCCATTATTGAATTTATTTTGAATTTTTTTTACATTTTTTGATTAAAACAGATTGTAATTGATTGTTTGCCTCGGGAAACTTGGAGCTAAAGCCATCCATTGTCAAGCAAAGATCATTTATAGTCACTCATGCCTAGAAAAGCCTTATTACTCGGTTCAAATTCCTTTATAATCCCATTATTGAATTTATTTTGAATTGTTTTTACATTTTTTGATTAAAACAGATTGTAATTGATTGTTTGCCTCGGGAAACATGGAGCGAAAGCCATCCATTGTCAAGAAAAGATCATTTATAGTCACTCATGCCTAGAAAAGCCTTATTACTTAGTTTAAATGCCTTTATAATCCCATTATTGAATTTATTTTGAATTGTTTTTACATTTTTTGATTAAAACATATTGTAATTGATTGTTTGCCTCGGGAAATATGGAGCGAAAGCCATCCATTGTCAAGAAAAGATCATTTATAGTCACTCATGCCTAGAAAAGCCTTATTACTCGGTTTAAATGCCTTTATAATCCCATTATTGAATTTATTTTGAATTGTTTTTACATTTTTTGATTAAAACAGATTGTAATTGATTGTTTGCCTCGGGAAACATGGAGCGAAAGCCATCCATTGTCAAGAAAAGATCATTTATAGTCACTCATGCCTAGAAAAGCCTTATTACTCGGTTTAAATGCCTTTATAATCCTATTATTGAATTTATTTTGAATTTTTTTTACATTTTTTGATTAAAACAGATTGTAATTGATTGTTTGCCTCGGGAAACATGGAGCGAAAGCCATCCATTGTCATGAAAAGATCATTTATAGTCACTCATGCCTAGAAAAGCCTTATTACTCGGTTTAAATGCCTTTATAATCCCATTATTGAATTTATTTTGAATTGTTTTTACATTTTTTGATTAAAACAGATTGTAATTGATTGTTTGCCTCGGGAAACATGGAGCGAAAGCCATCCATTGTCAAGAAAAGATCATTTATAGTCACTCATGCCTAGAAAAGCCTTATTACTCGATTTAAATGCCTTTATAATCACATTATTGAATTTATTTTGAATTGTTTTTACATTTTTTGATTAAAACAGATTGTAATTGATTGTTTGCCTCTGGAAACATGGAGCGAAAGCCATCCATTGTCAAGAAAAGATCATTTATAGTCACTCATGCCTAGAAAAGCCTTATTACTCGGTTTAAATGCCTTTATAATCCCATTATTGAATTTATTTTGAATTGTTTTTACATTTTTTGATTAAAACAGATTCTAATTGATTGTTTGCCTCGGGAAACGTGGAGTGAAAGCCATCCATTGTCAAGAAAAGATCATTTATAGTCACTCATGCCTAGAAAAGCCTTATTACTCGGTTTAATTGCCTTTATAATCCCATTATCAAATTTATTTTGAATTTTTTTTACATTTTTTGATTAAAACAGATTGTAATTGATTGTTTGCCTCGGGAAACTTGGAGCTAAAGCCATCCATTGTCAAGAAAAGATCATTTATAGTCACTCATGCCTAGAAAAGCCTTATTACTCGATTTAAATGCCTTTATAATCCCATTATTGAATTTATTTTGAATTTTTTTTACATTTTTTGATTAAAACAGATTGTAATTGATTGTTTGCCTCTGGAAACATGGAGCGAAAGCCATCCATTGTCAAGAAAAGATCATTTATAGTCACTCATGCCTAGAAAAGCCTTATTACTCGGTTTAAATGCCTTTATAATCCCATTATTGAATTTATTTTGAATTGTTTTTACATTTTTTGATTAAAACAGATTCTAATTGATTGTTTGCCTCGGGAAACGTGGAGCGAAAGCCATCCATTCTCAAGAAAAGATCATTTATAGTCACTCATGCCTAGAAAAGCCTTATTACTCGGTTTAAATGCCTTTATAATCCTATTATTGAATTTATTTTGAATTTTTTTTACATTTTTTGATTAAAACATATTGTAATTGATTGTTTGCCTCGGGAAACATGGAGCGAAAGCCATCCATTGTCAAGAAAAGATCATTTATAGTCACTCATGCCTAGAAAAGCCTTATTACTCGGTTTAAATGCCTTTATAATCCCATTATTGAATTTATTTTGAATTGTTTTTACATTTTTTGATTAAAACAGATTCTAATTGATTGTTTGCCTCGGGAAACGTGGAGCGAAAGCCATCCATTCACAAGAAAAGATCATTTATAGTCACTCATGCCTAGAAAAGCCTTATTACTCGGTTTAAATGCCTTTATAATCCCATTATTGAATTTATTTTGAATTTTTTTTACATTTTTTGATTAAAACATATTGTAATTGATTGTTTCCCTCGGGAAACATGGAGCGAAAGCCATCCATTGTCAAGAAAAGATCATTTATAGTCACTCATGCCTAGAAAAGCCTTATTACTCGGTTTAAATGCCTTTATAATCCCATTATTGAATTTATTTTGAATTGTTTTTACATTTTTTGATTAAAACAAATTGTAATTGATTGTTTCCCTCGGGAAACATGGAGCGAAAGCCATCCATTGTCAAGAAAAGATCATTTATAGTCACTCATGCCTAGAAAAGCCTTATTACTTAGTTTAAATGCCTTTATAATCCCATTATTGAATTTATTTTGAATTGTTTTTACATTTTTTGGTTAAAACATATTGTAACTGATTGTTTGCCTCGGGAAATATGGAGCGAAAGCCATCCATTGTCAAGAAAAGATCATTTATAGTCACTCATGCCTAGAAAAGCCTTATTACTTAGTTTAAATGCCTTTATAATTCCATTATTGAATTTATTTTGAATTGTTTTTACATTTTTTGATTAAAACAGATTGTAATTGATTGTTTGCCTCGGGAAATATGGAGCGAAAGCCATCCATTGTCAAGAAAAGATCATTTATAGTCACTCATGCCTAGAAAAGCCTTATTACTCGATTTAAATGCCTTTATAATCCCATTATTGAATTTATTTGTAATTGTTTTTACATTTTTTGATTAAAACAGATTGTAATTGATTGTTTGCCTCGGGAAACATGGAGCGAAAGCCATCCATTGTCAAGAAAAGATCATTTATAGTCACTCATGCCTAGCAAAGCCTTATTACTCGATTTAAATGCCTTTATAATCACATTATTGAATTTATTTTGAATTGTTTTTACATTTTTTGATTAAAACATATTGTAATTGATTGTTTGCCTCTGGAAACATGGAGCGAAAGCCATCCATTGTCAAGAAAAGATCATTTATAGTCACTCATGCCTAGAAAAGCCTTATTACTCGGTTTAAATGCCTTTATAATCCCATTATTGAATTTATTTTGAATTGTTTTTACATTTTTTGATTAAAACAGATTCTAATTGATTGTTTGCCTCGGGAAACGTGGAGTGAAAGCCATCCATTGTCAAGAAAAGATCATTTATAGTCACTCATGCCTAGAAAAGCCTTATTACTCGGTTTAATTGCCTTTATAATCCCATTATCAAATTTATTTTGAATTTTTTTTACATTTTTTGATTAAAACAGATTGTAATTGATTGTTTGCCTCGGGAAACTTGGAGCTAAAGCCATCCATTGTCAAGAAAAGATCATTTATAGTCACTCATGCCTAGAAAAGCCTTATTACTCGATTTAAATGCCTTTATAATCCCATTATTGAATTTATTTTGAATTTTTTTTACATTTTTTGATTAAAACAGATTGTAATTGATTGTTTGCCTCTGGAAACATGGAGCGAAAGCCATCCATTGTCAAGAAAAGATCATTTATAGTCACTCATGCCTAGAAAAGCCTTATTACTCGGTTTAAATGCCTTTATAATCACATTATTGAATTTATTTTGAATTGTTTTTACATTTTTTGATTAAAACAGATTCTAATTGATTGTTTGCCTCGGGAAACGTGGAGCGAAAGCCATCCATTCTCAAGAAAAGATCATTTATAGTCACTCATGCCTAGAAAAGCCATATTACTCGGTTTAAATGCCTTTATAATCCTATTATTGAATTTATTTTGAATTTTTTTTACATTTTTTGATTAAAACATATTGTAATTGATTGTTTCCCTCGGGAAACATGGAGCGAAAGCCATCCATTGTCAAGAAAAGATCATTTATAGTCACTCATGCCTAGAAAAGCCTTATTACTCGGTTTAAATGCCTTTATAATCCCATTATTGAATTTATTTTGAATTGTTTTTACATTTTTTGATTAAAACAAATTGTAATTGATTGTTTCCCTCGGGAAACATGGAGCGAAAGCCATCCATTGTCAAGAAAAGATCATTTATAGTCACTCATGCCTAGAAAAGCCTTATTACTTAGTTTAAATGCCTTTATAATCCCATTATTGAATTTATTTTGAATTGTTTTTACATTTTTTGGTTAAAACATATTGTAATTGATTGTTTGCCTCGGGAAATATGGAGCGAAAGCCATCCATTGTCAAGAAAAGATCATTTATAGTCACTCATGCCTAGAAAAGCCTTATTACTCGATTTAAATGCCTTTATAATCCCATTATTGAATTTATTTGTAATTGTTTTTACATTTTTTGATTAAAACAGATTGTAATTGATTGTTTGCCTCGGGAAACATGGAGCGAAAGCCATCCATTGTCAAGAAAAGATCATTTATAGTCACTCATGCCTAGAAAAGCCTTATTACTCGATTTAAATGCCTTTATAATCACATTATTGAATTTATTTTGAATTGTTTTTACATTTTTTGATTAAAACATATTGTAATTGATTGTTTGCCTCTGGAAACATGGAGCGAAAGCCATCCATTGTCAAGAAAAGATCATTTATAGTCACTCATGCCTAGAAAAGCCTTATTACTCGGTTTAAATGCCTTTATAATCCCATTATTGAATTTATTTTGAATTGTTTTTACATTTTTTGATTAAAACAGATTCTAATTGATTGTTTGCCTCGGGAAACGTGGAGTGAAAGCCATCCATTGTCAAGAAAAGATCATTTATAGTCACTCATGCCTAGAAAAGCCTTATTACTCGGTTTAATTGCCTTTATAATCCCATTATCAAATTTATTTTGAATTTTTTTTACATTTTTTGATTAAAACAGATTGTAATTGATTGTTTGCCTCGGGAAACTTGGAGCTAAAGCCATCCATTGTCAAGAAAAGATCATTTATAGTCACTCATGCCTAGAAAAGCCTTATTACTCGATTTAAATGCCTTTATAATCCCATTATTGAATTTATTTTGAATTTTTTTTACATTTTTTGATTAAAACAGATTGTAATTGATTGTTTGCCTCTGGAAACATGGAGCGAAAGCCATCCATTGTCAAGAAAAGATCATTTATAGTCACTCATGCCTAGAAAAGCCTTATTACTCGGTTTAAATGCCTTTATAATCCCATTATTGAATTTATTTTGAATTGTTTTTACATTTTTTGATTAAAACAGATTCTAATTGATTGTTTGCCTCGGGAAACGTGGAGCGAAAGCCATCCATTCTCAAGAAAAGATCATTTATAGTCACTCATGCCTAGAAAAGCCATATTACTCGGTTTAAATGCCTTTATAATCCTATTATTGAATTTATTTTGAATTTTTTTTACATTTTTTGATTAAAACATATTGTAATTGATTGTTTCCCTCGGGAAACATGGAGCGAAAGCCATCCATTGTCAAGAAAAGATCATTTATAGTCACTCATGCCTAGAAAAGCCTTATTACTCGGTTTAAATGCCTTTATAATCCCATTATTGAATTTATTTTGAATTGTTTTTACATTTTTTGATTAAAACAAATTGTAATTGATTGTTTCCCTCGGGAAACATGGAGCGAAAGCCATCCATTGTCAAGAAAAGATCATTTATAGTCACTCATGCCTAGAAAAGCCTTATTACTTAGTTTAAATGCCTTTATAATCCCATTATTGAATTTATTTTGAATTGTTTTTACATTTTTTGGTTAAAACATATTGTAATTGATTGTTTGCCTCGGGAAATATGGAGCGAAAGCCATCCATTGTCAAGAAAAGATCATTTATAGTCACTCATGCCTAGAAAAGCCTTATTACTTAGTTTAAATGCCTTTATAATCCCATTATTGAATTTATTTTGAATTGTTTTTACATTTTTTGATTAAAACAGATTGTAATTGATTGTTTGCCTCGGGAAATATGGAGCGAAAGCCATCCATTGTCAAGAAAAGATCATTTATAGTCACTCATGCCTAGAAAAGCCTTATTACTCGATTTAAATGCCTTTATAATCCCATTATTGAATTTATTTGTAATTGTTTTTACATTTTTTGATTAAAACAGATTGTAATTGATTGTTTGCCTCGGGAAACATGGAGCGAAAGCCATCCATTGTCAAGAAAAGATCATTTATAGTCACTCATGCCTAGAAAAGCTTTATTACTCGATTTAAATGCCTTTATAATCACATTATTGAATTTATTTTGAATTGTTTTTACATTTTTTGATTAAAACAGATTGTAATTGATTGTTTGCCTCTGGAAACATGGAGCGAAAGCCATCCATTGTCAAGAAAAGATCATTTATAGTCACTCATGCCTAGAAAAGCCTTATTACTCGGTTTAAATGCCTTTATAATCCCATTATTGAATTTATTTTGAATTGTTTTTACATTTTTTGATTAAAACAGATTCTAATTGATTGTTTGCCTCGGGAAACGTGGAGTGAAAGCCATCCATTGTCAAGAAAAGATCATTTATAGTCACTCATGCCTAGAAAAGCCTTATTACTCGGTTTAATTGCCTTTATAATCCCATTATCAAATTTATTTTGAATTTTTTTTACATTTTTTGATTAAAACAGATTGTAATTGATTGTTTGCCTCGGGAAACTTGGAGCTAAAGCCATCCATTGTCAAGAAAAGATCATTTATAGTCACTCATGCCTAGAAAAGCCTTATTACTCGATTTAAATGCCTTTATAATCCCATTATTGAATTTATTTTGAATTTTTTTTACATTTTTTGATTAAAACAGATTGTAATTGATTGTTTGCCTCTGGAAACATGGAGCGAAAGCCATCCATTGTCAAGAAAAGATCATTTATAGTCACTCATGCCTAGAAAAGCCTTATTACTCGGTTTAAATGCCTTTATAATCCCATTATTGAATTTATTTTGAATTGTTTTTACATTTTTTGATTAAAACAGATTCTAATTGATTGTTTGCCTCGGGAAACGTGGAGCGAAAGCCATCCATTCTCAAGAAAAGATCATTTATAGTCACTCATGCCTAGAAAAGCCTTATTACTCGGTTTAAATGCCTTTATAATCCCATTATTGAATTTATTTTGAATTTTTTTTACATTTTTTGATTAAAACATATTGTAATTGATTGTTTCCCTCGGGAAACATGGAGCGAAAGCCATCCATTGTCAAGAAAAGATCATTTATAGTCACTCATGCCTAGAAAAGCCTTATTACTCGGTTTAAATGCCTTTATAATCCCATTATTGAATTTATTTTGAATTGTTTTTACATTTTTTGATTAAAACAAATTGTAATTGATTGTTTCCCTCGGGAAACATGGAGCGAAAGCCATCCATTGTCAAGAAAAGATCATTTATAGTCACTCATGCCTAGAAAAGCCTTATTACTTAGTTTAAATGCCTTTATAATCCCATTATTGAATTTATTTTGAATTGTTTTTACATTTTTTGGTTAAAACATATTGTAATTGATTGTTTGCCTCGGGAAATATGGAGCGAAAGCCATCCATTGTCAAGAAAAGATCATTTATGGTCACTCATGCCTAGAAAAGCCTTATTACTCGGTTTAAATGCCTTTATAATCCCATTATTGAATTTATTTTGAATTGTTTTTACATTTTTTGATAAAAACAGATTGTAATTGATTGTTTGCCTCGGGAAACATGGAGCGAAAGCCATCCATTGTCAAGAAAAGATCATTTATGGTCACTCATGCCTAGAAAAGCCTTATTACTCGGTTTAAATGCCTTTATAATCCCATTATTGAATTTATTTTGAATTGTTTTTACATTTTTTGATTTAAACAGATTCTAATTGATTGTTTGCCTCGGGAAACGTGGAGTGAAAGCCATCCATTGTCAAGAAAAGATCATTTATAGTCACTCATGCCTAGAAAAGCCTTATTGCTCGATTTAAATGCCTTTATAATCCCATTATTGAATTTATTTTGAATTGTTTTTACATTTTTTGATTAAAACAGATTGTAATTGATTGTTTGCCTCGGGAAACATGGAGCGAAAGCCATCCATTGTCAAGAAAAGATCATTTATAGTCACTCATGCCTAGAAAAGCCTTATTACTCGGTTTAAATGCCTTTATAATCCCATTATTGAATTTATTTTGAATTTTTCTTACATTTTTTGATTAAAACATATTGTAATTGATTGTTTCCCTCGGGAAACATGGAGCGAAAGCCATCCATTGTCAAGAAAAGATCATTTATAGTCACTCATGGCTAGAAAAGCCTTATTACTCGGTTTAAATGCCTTTATAATCCCATTATTGAATTTATTTTGAATTGTTTTTACATTTTTTGATTAAAACATATTGTAATTGATTGTTTCCCTCGGGAAACATGGAGCGAAAGCCATCCATTGTCAAGAAAAGATCATTTACAGTCACTCATGCCTAGAAAAGCCTTATTACTTAGTTTAAATGCCTTTATAATCCCATTATTGAATTTATTTTGAATTGTTTTTACATTTTTTGGTTAAAACATATTGTAATTGATTGTTTGCCTCGGGAAATATGGAGCGAAAGCCATCCATTGTCAAGAAAAGATCATTTATAGTCACTCATGCCTAGAAAAGCGTTATTACACGGTTTAAATGCCTTTATAATCCCATTATTGAATTTATTTTGAATTGTTTTTACATTTTTTGATTTAAACAGATTCTAATTGATTGTTTGCCTCGGGAAACGTGGAGTGAAAGCCATCCATTGTCAAGAAAAGATCATTTATAGTCACTCATGCCTAGAAAAGCCTTATTGCTCGATTTAAATGCCTTTATAATCCCATTATTGAATTTATTTTGAATTGTTTTTACATTTTTTGATTAAAACAGATTGTAATTGATTGTTTGCCTCGGGAAACATGGAGCGAAAGCCATCCATTGTCAAGAAAAGATCATTTATAGTCACTCATGGCTAGAAAAGCCTTATTACTCGGTTTAAATGCCTTTATAATCCCATTATTGAATTTATTTTGAATTGTTTTTACATTTTTTGATTAAAACATATTGTAATTGATTGTTTCCCT
The DNA here is from genome assembly GCF_053813885.1 of Theobroma cacao. Lineage (NCBI taxonomy): Eukaryota > Viridiplantae > Streptophyta > Magnoliopsida > Malvales > Malvaceae > Theobroma > Theobroma cacao. The sequence goes on along the minus strand of NC_142645.1, from coordinate 23,579,145 downwards.
CGGGAAACATGGAGCGAAAGCCATCCATTGTCAAGAAAAGATCATTTATAGTCACTCATGCCTAGAAAAGCCTTATTACTTAGTTTAAATGCCTTTATAATCCCATTATTGAATTTATTTTGAATTGTTTTTACATTTTTTGATTAAAACAGATTGTAATTGATTGTTTGCCTCGGGAAATATGGAGCGAAAGCCATCCATTGTCAAGAAAAGATCATTTATAGTCACTCATGCCTAGAAAAGCCTTATTACTCGGTTTAAATGCCTTTATAATCCCATTATTGAATTTATTTTGAATTGTTTTTACATTTTTTGATTAAAACATATTGTAATTGATTGTTTCCCTCGGGAAACATGGAGCGAAAGCCATCCATTGTCAAGAAAAGATCATTTATAGTCACTCATGCCTAGAAAAGCCTTATTACTCGGTTTAAATGCCTTTATAATCCCATTATTGAATTTATTTTGAATTGTTTTTTTATTTTTTGATTAAAACAGATTGTAATTGATTGTTTGCCTCGGGAAACATGGAGCGAAAGCCATCCATTGTCAATAAAAGATCATTTATAGTCACTCATGCCTAGAAAAGCCTTATTACTTAGTTTAAATGCCTTTATAATCCAATTATTGAATTTATTTTGAATTGTTTTTACATTTTTTGATTAAAACAGATTGTAATTGATTGTTTGCCTCGGGAAATATGGAGCGAAAGCCATCCATTGTCAAGAAAAGATCATTTATAGTCACTCATGCCTAGAAAAGCCTTATTGCTCGATTTAAATGCCTTTATAATCCCATTATTGAATTTATTTTGAATTGTTTTTACATTTTTTGATTAAAACAGATTGTAATTGATTGTTTGCCTCGGGAAACATGGAGCGAAAGCCATCCATTGTCAAGAAAAGATCATTTATAGTCACTCATGCCTAGAAAAGCCTTATTACTCGGTTTAAATGCCTTTATAATCCCATTATTGAATTTATTTTGAATTTTTTTTACATTTTTTGATTAAAACATATTGTAATTGATTGTTTCCCTCGGGAAACATGGAGCGAAAGCCATCCATTGTCAAGAAAAGATCATTTATAGTCACTCATGGCTAGAAAAGCCTTATTACTCGGTTTAAATGCCTTTATAATCCCATTATTGAATTTATTTTGAATTGTTTTTACATTTTTTGATTAAAACATATTGTAATTGATTGTTTCCCTCGGGAAACATGGAGCGAAAGCCATCCATTGTCAAGAAAAGATCATTTATAGTCACTCATGCCTAGAAAAGCCTTATTACTTAGTTTAAATGCCTTTATAATCCCATTATTGAATTTATTTTGAATTGTTTTTACATTTTTTGGTTAAAACATATTGTAATTGATTGTTTGCCTCGGGAAATATGGAGCGAAAGCCATCCATTGTCAAGAAAAGATCATTTATAGTCACTCATGCCTAGAAAAGCCTTATTACTCGGTTTAAATGCCTTTATAATCCCATTATTGAATTTATTTTGAATTGTTTTTACATTTTTTGATTTAAACAGATTCTAATTGATTGTTTGCCTCGGGAAACGTGGAGTGAAAGCCATCCATTGTCAAGAAAAGATCATTTATAGTCACTCATGCCTAGAAAAGCCTTATTGCTCGATTTAAATGCCTTTATAATCCCATTATTGAATTTATTTTGAATTGTTTTTACATTTTTTGATTAAAACAGATTGTAATTGATTGTTTGCCTCGGGAAACATGGAGCGAAAGCCATCCATTGTCAAGAAAAGATCATTTATAGTCACTCATGCCTAGAAAAGCCTTATTACTCGGTTTAAATGCCTTTATAATCCCATTATTGAATTTATTTTGAATTGTTTTTACATTTTTTGATTAAAACAGATTGTAATTGATTGTTTGCCTCGGGAAACATGGAGCAAAAACCATCCATTGTCAAGAAAATATCATTTATAGTCACTCATGCCTAGAAAAGCCTTATTACTCGGTTTAAATGCCTTTATAATCCCATTATTGAATTTATTTTGAATTGTTTTTACATTGTTTGATTAAAACAGATTGTAATTGATTGTTTGCCTCGGGAAACATGGAGCGAAAGCCATCCATTGTCAAGAAAAGTTCATTTATAGTCACTCATGCCTAGCAAACCCTTATTACTCGGTTTAAATGCCTTTATAATCCCATTATTGAATTTATTTTTAATTTTTTTTACATTTTTTGATTAAAACAGATTGTAATTGATTGTTTGCCTTGGGAAACATGGAGCAAAAGCCATCCATTGTCAAGAAAAGTTCATTTATAGTCACTCATGCCTAGCAAAGCCTTATTACTCGGTTTAAATGCCTTTATAATCCCATTATTGAATTTATTTTTAATTTTTTTTACATTTTTTGATTAAAACAGATTGTAATTGATTGTTTGCCTTGGGAAACATGGATCAAAAGCCATCCATTGTCAAGAAAAGTTCATTTATAGTCACTCATGCCTAGCAAAGCCTTATTACTCGGTTTAAATGCCTTTATAATCCCATTATTGAATTTATTTTTAATTTTTTTTACATTTTTTGATTAAAACAGATTGTAATTGATTGTTTGCCTCGGGAAACATGGAGCGAAAACCATCCATTGTCAAGAAAAGATCATTTATAGTCACTCATGCCTAGAAAAGCCTTATTACTCGGTTTAAATGCCTTTATAATCCCATTATTGAATTTATTTTGAATTGTTTTTACATTTTTTGATTAAAACAGATTGTAATTGATTGTTTGCCTCGGGAAACATGGAGCGAAAGCCATCCATTGTCAAGAAAAGTTCATTTATAGTCACTCATGCCTAGCAAACCCTTATTACTCGGTTTAAATGCCTTTATAATCCCATTATTGAATTTATTTTTAATTTTTTTTACATTTTTTGATTAAAACAGATTGTAATTGATTGTTTGCCTCGGGAAACATGGAGCAAAAGCCATACATTGTCAAGAAAAGTTCATTTATAGTCACTCATGCCTAGCAAAGCCTTATTACTCGGTTTAAATGCCTTTATAATCCCATTATTGAATTTATTTTTAATTTTTTTTACATTTTTTGATTAAAACAGATTGTAATTGATTGTTTGCCTCGGGAAACATGGAGCGAAAGCCATCCATTGTCAAGAAAAGATCATTTAAAGTCACTCATGCCTAGAAAAGCCTTATTACTTAGTTGAAATGCCTTTATAATCCCATTATTGAATTTATTTTGAATTGTTTTTACATTTTTTGATTAAAACAGATTGTAATTGATTGTTTGCCTTGGGAAACATGGAGCAAAAGCCATCCATTGTCAAGAAAAGTTCATTTATAGTCACTCATGCCTAGCAAAGCCTTATTACTCGGTTTAAATGCCTTTATAATCCCATTATTGAATTTATTTTTAATTTTTTTTACATTTTTTGATTAAAACAGATTGTAATTGATTGTTTGCCTCGGGAAACATGGAGCGAAAACCAGCCATTGTCAAGAAAAGATCATTTATAGTCACTCATGCCTAGAAAAGCCTTATTACTCGGTTTAAATGCCTTTATAATCCCATTATTGAATTTATTTTGAATTGTTTTTACATTTTTTGATTAAAACATATTGTAATTGATTGTTTCCCTCGGGAAACATGGAGCGAAAGCCATCCATTGTAAAGAAAACATCATTTATAGTCACTCATGCCTAGAAAAGCCTTATTACTCGGTTTAAATGCCTTTATAATCCCATTATTGAATTTATTTTGAATTTTTTTTACATTTTTTGATTAAAACATATTGTAATTGATTGTTTCCCTCGGGAAACATAGAGCGAAAGCTATCCATTGTCAAGAAAAGATCATTTATAGTCACTCATGGCTAGAAAAGCCTTATTACTCGGTTTAAATGCCTTTATAATCCCATTATTGAATTTATTTTGAATTGTTTTTACATTTTTTGATTAAAACATATTGTAATTGATTGTTTCCCTCGGGAAACATGGAGCGAAAGCCATCCATTGTCAAGAAAAGATCATTTATAGTCACTCATGCCTAGAAAAGCCTTATTACTCGGTTTAAATGCCTTTATAATCCCATTATTGAATTTATTTTGAATTTTTTTTACATTTTTTGATTAAAACATATTGTAATTGATTGTTTCCCTCGGGAAACATAGAGCGAAAGCTATCCATTGTCAAGAAAAGATCATTTATAGTCACTCATGGCTAGAAAAGCCTTATTACTCGGTTTAAATGCCTTTATAATCCCATTATTGAATTTATTTTGAATTGTTTTTACATTTTTTGATTAAAACATATTGTAATTGATTGTTTCCCTCGGGAAACATGGAGCGAAAGCCATCCATTGTCAAGAAAAGATCATTTATAGTCACTCATGCCTAGAAAAGCCTTATTACTCGGTTTAAATGCCTTTATAATCCCATTATTGAATTTATTTTGAATTGTTTTTACATTTTTTGATTAAAACAGATTGTAATTGATTGTTTGCCTCGGGAAACATGGAGCAAAAACCATCCATTGTCAAGAAAATATCATTTATAGTCACTCATGCCTAGAAAAGCCTTATTACTCGGTTTAAATGCCTTTATAATCCCATTATTGAATTTATTTTGAATTGTTTTTACATTGTTTGATTAAAACAGATTGTAATTGATTGTTTGCCTCGGGAAACATGGAGCGAAAGCCATCCATTGTCAAGAAAAGTTCATTTATAGTCACTCATGCCTAGCAAACCCTTATTACTCGGTTTAAATGCCTTTATAATCCCATTATTGAATTTATTTTTAATTTTTTTTACATTTTTTGATTAAAACAGATTGTAATTGATTGTTTGCCTTGGGAAACATGGAGCAAAAGCCATCCATTGTCAAGAAAAGTTCATTTATAGTCACTCATGCCTAGCAAAGCCTTATTACTCGGTTTAAATGCCTTTATAATCCCATTATTGAATTTATTTTTAATTTTTTTTACATTTTTTGATTAAAACAGATTGTAATTGATTGTTTGCCTTGGGAAACATGGATCAAAAGCCATCCATTGTCAAGAAAAGTTCATTTATAGTCACTCATGCCTAGCAAAGCCTTATTACTCGGTTTAAATGCCTTTATAATCCCATTATTGAATTTATTTTTAATTTTTTTTACATTTTTTGATTAAAACAGATTGTAATTGATTGTTTGCCTCGGGAAACATGGAGCGAAAACCATCCATTGTCAAGAAAAGATCATTTATAGTCACTCATGCCTAGAAAAGCCTTATTACTCGGTTTAAATGCCTTTATAATCCCATTATTGAATTTATTTTGAATTGTTTTTACATTTTTTGATTAAAACAGATTGTAATTGATTGTTTGCCTCGGGAAACATGGAGCGAAAGCCATCCATTGTCAAGAAAAGTTCATTTATAGTCACTCATGCCTAGCAAACCCTTATTACTCGGTTTAAATGCCTTTATAATCCCATTATTGAATTTATTTTTAATTTTTTTTACATTTTTTGATTAAAACAGATTGTAATTGATTGTTTGCCTCGGGAAACATGGAGCAAAAGCCATCCATTGTCAAGAAAAGTTCATTTATAGTCACTCATGCCTAGCAAAGCCTTATTACTCGGTTTAAATGCCTTTATAATCCCATTATTGAATTTATTTTTAATTTTTTTTACATTTTTTGATTAAAACAGATTGTAATTGATTGTTTGCCTCGGGAAACATGGAGCGAAAGCCATCCATTGTCAAGAAAAGATCATTTAAAGTCACTCATGCCTAGAAAAGCCTTATTACTTAGTTTAAATGCCTTTATAATCCCATTATTGAATTTATTTTGAATTGTTTTTACATTTTTTGATTAAAACAGATTGTAATTGATTGTTTGCCTTGGGAAACATGGAGCAAAAGCCATCCATTGTCAAGAAAAGTTCATTTATAGTCACTCATGCCTAGCAAAGCCTTATTACTCGGTTTAAATGCCTTTATAATCCCATTATTGAATTTATTTTTAATTTTTTTTACATTTTTTGATTAAAACAGATTGTAATTGATTGTTTGCCTCGGGAAACATGGAGCGAAAACCAGCCATTGTCAAGAAAAGATCATTTATAGTCACTCATGCCTAGAAAAGCCTTATTACTCGGTTTAAATGCCTTTATAATCCCATTATTGAATTTATTTTGAATTGTTTTTACATTTTTTGATTAAAACAGATTGTAATTGATTGTTTGCCTCGGGAAACATGGAGCGAAAGCCATCCATTGTCAAGAAAAGATCATTTATAGTCACACATGCCTAGAAAAGCCTTATTACTCGGTTTAAATGCCTTTATAATCCCATTATTGAATTTATTTTGAATTGTTTTTACATTGTTTGATTAAAACAGATTGTAATTGATTGTTTGCCTCGGGAAACATGGAGCGAAAGCCATCCATTGTCAAGAAAAGTTCATTTATAGTCACTCATGCCTAGCAAACCCTTATTACTCGGTTTAAATGCCTTTATAATCCCATTATTGAATTTATTTTTAATTTTTTTTACATTTTTTGATTAAAACAGATTGTAATTGATTGTTTGCCTCGGGAAACATGGAGCGAAAGCCATCCATTGTCAAGAAAAGATCATTTATAGTCACTCATGCCTAGAAAAGCCTTATTACTCGGTTTAAATGCCTTTATAATCCCATTATTGAATTTATTTTGAATTGTTTTTACATTTTTTGATTAAAACAGATTGTAATTGATTGTTTGCCTCGGGAAATATGGAGCGAAAGCCATCCATTGTCAAGAAAAGATCATTTATTGTCACTCATGCCTAGAAAAGCCTTATTACTCGGTTTAAATGCCTTTATAATCCCATTATTGAATTTATTTTGAATTGTTTTTACATTTTTTGTTTAAAACAGATTGTAATTGATTGTTTGCCTCGGGAAACATGGAGCAAAACCCATCCATTGTCAAGAAAAGATGATTTATAGTCACTCATGCCTAGAAAAGCCTTATTACTTAGTTTAAATGCCTTTATAATCCCATTATTGAATTTATTTTGAATTCTTTTTACATTTTTTGATTAAAACAGATTGTAATTGATTGTTTGCCTCGGGAAATATGGAGCGCAAGCCATCCATTGTCAAGAAAAGATCATTTATAGTCACTAATGCCTAGAAAAGCCTTATTACTCGGTTTAAATGCCTTTATAATCCCATTATTGAATTTATTTTGAATTGTTTTTACATTTTTTGATTAAAACAGATTGTAATTGATTGTTTGCCTCGGGAAACATGGAGCAAAAACCATCCATTGTCAAGAAAAGATCATTTATAGTCACTCATGCCTAGAAAAGCCTTATTACTCGGTTTAAATGCCTTTATAATCCCATTATTGAATTTATTTTGAATTGTTTTTACATTGTTTGATTAAAACAGATTGTAATTGATTGTTTGCCTCGGGAAACATGGAGCGAAAGCCATCCATTGTCAAGAAAAGTTCATTTATAGTCACTCATGCCTAGCAAACCCTTATTACTCGGTTTAAATGCCTTTATAATCCCATTATTGAATTTATTTTTAATTTTTTTTACATTTTTTGATTAAAACAGATTGTAATTGATTGTTTGCCTCAGGAAACATGGAGCGAAAGCCATCCATTGTCAAGAAAAGACCATTTAAAGTCACTCATGCCTAGAAAAGCCTTATTACTTAGTTTAAATGCCTTTATAATCCCATTATTGAATTTATTTTGAATTTTTTTTACATTTTTTGATTAAAACAGATTGTAATTGATTGTTTGCCTTGGGAAACATGGAGCAAAAGCCATCCATTGTCAAGAAAAGTTCATTTATAGTCACTCATGCCTAGCAAAGCCTTATTACTCGGTTTAAATGCCTTTATAATCCCATTATTGAATTTATTTTTAATTTTTTTTACATTTTTTGATTAAAACAGATTGTAATTGATTGTTTGCCTTGGGAAACATGGAGCAAAAGCCATCCATTGTCAAGAAAAGTTCATTTATAGTCACTCATGCCTAGCAAAGCCTTATTACTCGGTTTAAATGCCTTTATAATCCCATTATTGAATTTATTTTGAATTTTTTTTACATTTTTTGATTAAAACAGATTGTAATTGATTGTTTGCCTCGGGAAACATGGAGCGAAAACCATCCATTGTCAAGAAAAGATCATTTATAGTCACTCATGCCTAGAAAAGCCTTATTACTCGGTTTAAATTCCTTTATAATCCCATTATTGAATTTATTTTGAATTGTTTTTACATTTTTTGATTAAAACAGATTGTAATTGATTGTTTGCCTCGGGAAACATGGAGCGAAAGCCATCCATTGTCAAGAAAAGTTCATTTATAGTCACTCATGCCTAGCAAACCCTTATTACTCGGTTTAAATGCCTTTATAATCCCATTATTGAATTTATTTTTAATTTTTTTTACATTTTTTGATTAAAACAGATTGTAATTGATTGTTTGCCTCGGGAAACATGGAGCAAAAGCCATCCATTGTCAAGAAAAGTTCATTTATAGTCACTCATGCCTAGCAAAGCCTTATTACTCGGTTTAAATGCCTTTATAATCCCATTATTGAATTTATTTTTAATTTTTTTTACATTTTTTGATTAAAACAGATTGTAATTGATTGTTTGCCTCGGGAAACATGGAGCGAAAGCCATCCATTGTCAAGAAAAGATCATTTAAAGTCACTCATGCCTAGAAAAGCCTTATTACTTAGTTTAAATGCCTTTATAATCCCATTATTGAATTTATTTTGAATTTTTTTTACATTTTTTGATTAAAACAGATTGTAATTGATTGTTTGCCTCGGGAAACATGGAGCGAAAGCCATCCATTGTCAAGAAAAGATCATTTATAGTCACACATGCCTAGAAAAGCCTTATTACTCGGTTTAAATGCCTTTATAATCCCATTATTGAATTTATTTTGAATTGTTTTTGCATTGTTTGATTAAAACAGATTGTAATTGATTGTTTGCCTCGGGAAACATGGAGCGAAAGCCATCCATTGTCAAGAAAAGTTCATTTATAGTCACTCATGCCTAGCAAACCCTTATTACTCGGTTTAAATGCCTTTATAATCCCATTATTGAATTTATTTTTAATTTTTTTTACATTTTTTGATTAAAACAGATTGTAATTGATTGTTTGCCTCGGGAAACATGGAGCGAAAGCCATCCATTGTCAAGAAAAGATCATTTATAGTCACTCATGCCTAGAAAAGCCTTATTACTCGGTTTAAATGCCTTTATAATCCCATTATTGAATTTATTTTGAATTGTTTTTACATTTTTTGATTAAAACAGATTGTAATTGATTGTTTGCCTCGGGAAATATGGAGCGAAAGCCATCCATTGTCAAGAAAAGATCATTTATTGTCACTCATGCCTAGAAAAGCCTTATTACTCGGTTTAAATGCCTTTATAATCCCATTATTGAATTTATTTTGAATTGTTTTTACATTTTTTGTTTCAAACAGATTGTAATTGATTGTTTGCCTCGGGAAACATGGAGCAAAAGCCATCCATTGTCAAGAAAAGATGATTTATAGTCACTCATGCCTAGAAAAGCCTTATTACTCGGTTTAAATGCCTTTATAATCCCATTATTGAATTTATTTTGAATTGTTTTTACATTTTTTGTTTAAAACAGATTGTAATTGATTGTTTGCCTCGGGAAACATGGAGCAAAACCCATCCATTGTCAAGAAAAGATGATTTATAGTCACTCATGCCTAGAAAAGCCTTATTACTTAGTTTAAATGCCTTTATAATCCCATTATTGAATTTATTTTGAATTCTTTTTACATTTTTTGATTAAAACAGATTGTAATTGATTGTTTGCCTTGGGAAAAATGGAGCGCAAGCCATCCATTGTCAAGAAAAGATCATTTATAGTCACTCATGCCTAGAAAAGCGTTATTACTCGGTTTAAATGCCTTTATAATCCCATTATTGAATTTATTTTGAATTGTTTTTACATTTTTTGATTAAAACAGATTGTAATTGGTTGTTTGCCTCGGGAAACATGGAGCGAAAACCATCCATTGTCAAGAAAAGATCATTTATAGTCACTCATGCCTAGAAAAGCCTTATTACTCGGTTTAAATGCCTTTATAATCCCATTATTGAATTTATTTTGAATTGTTTTTACATTGTTTGATTAAAATAGATTGTAATTGATTGTTTGCCTCGGGAAACATGGAGCGAAAGCCATCCATTGTCAAGAAAAGTTCATTTATAGTCACTAATGCCTAGCAAACCCTTATTACTCGGTTTAAATGCCTTTATAATCCCATTATTGAATTTATTTTTAATTTTTTTTACATTTTTTGATTAAAACAGATTGTAATTGATTGTTTGCCTCGGGAAACATGGAGCGAAAGCCATCCATTGTCAAGAAAAGACCATTTAAAGTCACTCATGCCTAGAAAAGCCTTATTACTTAGTTTAAATGCCTTTATAATCCCATTATTGAATTTATTTTGAATTTTTTTTAAATTTTTTGATTAAAACAGATTGTAATTGATTGTTTGCCTTCGGAAACATGGAGCAAAAGCCATCCATTGTCAAGAAAAGTTCATTTATAGTCACTCATGCCTAGCAAAGCCTTATTACTCGGTTTAAATGCCTTTATAATCCCATTATTGAATTTATTTTGAATTTTTTTTACATTTTTTGATTAAAACATATTGTAATTGATTGTTTGCCTTGGGAAACATGGAGCGAAAGCCATCCATTGTCAAGAAAAGTTCATTTATAGTCACTCATGCCTAGCAAAGCCTTATTACTCGGTTTAAATGCCTTTATAATCCCATTATTGAATTTATTTTTAATTTTTTTTACATTTTTTGATTAAAACAGATTGTAATTGATTGTTTGCCTCGGGAAACATGGAGCGAAAGCCATCCATTGTCAAGAAAAGATCATTTAAAGTCACTCATGCCTAGAAAAGCCTTATTACTTAGTTTAAATGCCTTTATAATCCCATTATTGAATTTATTTTGAATTTTTTTTACATTTTTTGATTAAAACATATTGTAATTGATTGTTTGCCTCGGGAAACATGGAGCGAAAACCATCCATTGTCAAGAAAAGATCATTTATAGTCACTCATGCCTAGAAAAGCCTTATTACTTAGTTTAAATGCCTTTATAATCCCATTATTGAATTTATTTTGAATTGTTTTTACATTTTTTGATTAAAACAGATTGTAATTGAATGTTTGCCTTGGGAAACATGGAGCGAAAGCCATCCATTGTCAAGAAAAGACCATTTAAAGTCACTCATGCCTAGAAAAGCCTTATTACTTAGTTTAAATGCCTTTATAATCCCATTATTGAATTTATTTTGAATTGTTTTTACATTTTTTGATTAAAACAGATTGTAATTGATTGTTTGCCTTGGGAAACATGGAGCAAAAGCCATCCATTGTCAAGAAAAGTTCATTTATAGTCACTCATGCCTAGCAAAGCCTTATTACTCGGTTTAAATGCCTTTATAATCCCATTATTGAATTTATTTTTAATTTTTTTTACATTTTTTGATTAAAACAGATTGTAATTGATTGTTTGCCTTGGGAAACATGGAGCAAAAGCCATCCATTGTCAAGAAAAGTTCATTTATAGTCACTCATGCCTAGCAAAGTCTTATTACTCGGTTTAAATGCCTTTATAATCCCATTATTGAATTTATTTTTAATTTTTTTTACATTTTTTGATTAAAACAGATTGTAATTGATTGTTTGCCTTGGGAAACATGGAGCAAAAGCCATCCATTGTCAAGAAAAGTTCATTTATAGTCACTCATGCCTAGCAAAGTCTTATTACTCGGTTTAAATGCCTTTATAATCCCATTATTGAATTTATTTTTAATTTTTTTTACATTTTCTGATTAAAACAGATTGTAATTGATTGTTTGCCTTGGGAAACATGGAGCAAAAGCCATCCATTGTCAAGAAAAGTTCATTTATAGTCACTCATGCCTAGCAAAGCCTTATTACTCGGTTTAAATGCCTTTATAATCCCATTATTGAATTTATTTTTAATTTTTTTTACATTTTTTGATTAAAACAGATTGTAATTGATTGTTTGCCTCGGGAAACATGGAGCGAAAACCATCCATTGTCAAGAAAAGATCATTTATTGTCACTCATGCCTAGAAAAGCCTTATTACTCGGTTTAAATGCCTTTATAATCCCATTATTGGATTTATTTTAAATTGTTTTTACATTTTTTGATTAAAACAGATTGTAATTGATTGTTTGCCTCGGGAAACATGGAGCGAAAGCCATCCATTGTCAAGAAAAGTTCATTTATAGTCACTCATGCCTAGCAAACCCTTATTACTCGGTTTAAATGCCTTTATAATCCCATTATTGAATTTATTTTTAATTTTTTTTACATTTTTTGATTAAAACAGATTGTAATTGATTGTTTGCCTCGGGAAATATGGAGCGAAAGCCATCCATTGTCAAGAAAAGATCATTTATTGTCACTCATGCCTAGAAAAGCCTTATTACTCGGTTTAAATGCCTTTATAATCCCATTATTGAATTTATTTTTAATTGTTTTTACATTTTTTGTTTAAAACAGATTGTAATTGATTGTTTGCCTCGGGAAACATGGAGCAAAACCCATCCATTGTCAAGAAAAGATGATTTATAGTCACTCATGCCTAGAAAAGCCTTATTACTTAGTTTAAATGCCTTTATAATCCCATTATTGAATTTATTTTGAATTCTTTTTACATTTTTTGATTAAAACAGATTGTAATTGATTGTTTGCCTCGGGAAATATGGAGCGCAAGCCATCCATTGTCAAGAAAAGATCATTTATAGTCACTCATGCCTAGAAAAGCGTTATTACTCGGTTTAAATGCCTTTATAATCCCATTATTGAATTTATTTTGAATTGTTTTTACATTTTTTGATTAAAACAGATTGTAATTGGTTGTTTGCCTCGGGAAACATGGAGCGAAAACCATCCATTGTCAAGAAAAGATCATTTATAGTCACTCATGCCTAGAAAAGCCTTATTACTCGGTTTAAATGCCTTTATAATCCCATTATTGAATTTATTTTGAATTGTTTTTACATTGTTTGATTAAAACAGATTGTAATTGATTGTTTGCCTCGGGAAACATGGAGCGAAAGCCATCCATTGTCAAGAAAAGTTCATTTATAGTCACTAATGCCTAGCAAACCCTTATTACTCGGTTTAAATGCCTTTATAATCCCATTATTGAATTTATTTTTAATTTTTTTTACATTTTTTGATTAAAACAGATTGTAATTGATTGTTTGCCTCGGGAAACATGGAGCGAAAGCCATCCATTGTCAAGAAAAGACCATTTAAAGTCACTCATGCCTAGAAAAGCCTTATTACTTAGTTTAAATGCCTTTATAATCCCATTATTGAATTTATTTTGAATTTTTTTTACATTTTTTGATTAAAACAGATTGTAATTGATTGTTTGCCTTCGGAAACATGGAGCAAAAGCCATCCATTGTCAAGAAAAGTTCATTTATAGTCACTCATGCCTAGCAAAGCCTTATTACTCGGTTTAAATGCCTTTATAATCCCATTATTGAATTTATTTTGAATTTTTTTTACATTTTTTGATTAAAACATATTGTAATTGATTGTTTGCCTTGGGAAACATGGAGCGAAAGCCATCCATTGTCAAGAAAAGTTCATTTATAGTCACTCATGCCTAGCAAAGCCTTATTACTCGGTTTAAATGCCTTTATAATCCCATTATTGAATTTATTTTTAATTTTTTTTACATTTTTTGATTAAAACAGATTGTAATTGATTGTTTCCCTCGGGAAACATGGAGCGAAAGCCATCCATTGTCAAGAAAAGATCATTTAAAGTCACTCATGCCTAGAAAAGCCTTATTACTTAGTTTAAATGCCTTTATAATCCCATTATTGAATTTATTTTGAATTTTTTTTACATTTTTTGATTAAAACATATTGTAATTGATTGTTTGCCTCGGGAAACATGGAGCGAAAACCATCCATTGTCAAGAAAAGATCATTTATAGTCACTCATGCCTAGAAAAGCCTTATTACTTAGTTTAAATGCCTTTATAATCCCATTATTGAATTTATTTTGAATTGTTTTTACATTTTTTGATTAAAACAGATTGTAATTGAATGTTTGCCTCGGGAAACATGGAGCGAAAGCTATCCATTGTCAAGAAAAGACCATTTAAAGTCACTCATGCCTAGAAAAGCCTTATTACTTAGTTTAAATGCCTTTATAATCCCATTATTGAATTTATTTTGAATTGTTTTTACATTTTTTGATTAAAACATATTGTAATTGATTGTTTGCCTTGGGAAACATGGAGCAAAAGCCATCCATTGTCAAGAAAAGTTCATTTATAGTCACTCATGCCTAGCAAAGCCTTATTACTCGGTTTAAATGCCTTTATAATCCCATTATTGAATTTATTTTTAATTTTTTTTACATTTTTTGATTAAAACAGATTGTAATTGATTGTTTGCCTCGGGAAACATGGAGCGAAAGCCATCCATTGTCAAGAAAAGATCATTTAAAGTCACTCATGCCTAGAAAAGCCTTATTACTTAGTTTAAATGCCTTTATAATCCCATTATTGAATTTATTTTGAATTGTTTTTACATTTTTTGATTAAAACAGATTGTAATTGATTGTTTGCCTTGGGAAACATGGAGCGAAAGCTATCCATTGTCAAGAAAAGACCATTTAAAGTCACTCATGCCTAGAAAAGCCTTATTACTTAGTTTAAATGCCTTTATAATCCCATTATTGAATTTATTTTGAATTGTTTTTACATTTTTTGATTAAAACAGATTGTAATTGATTGTTTGCCTTGGGAAACATGGAGCAAAAGCCATCCATTGTCAAGAAAAGTTCATTTATAGTCACTCATGCCTAGCAAAGCCTTATTACTCGGTTTAAATGCCTTTATAATCCCATTATTGAATTTATTTTTAATTTTTTTTACATTTTTTGATTAAAACAGATTGTAATTGATTGTTTGCCTCGGGAAACATGGAGCGAAAGCCATCCATTGTCAAGAAAAGATCATTTAAAGTCACTCATGCCTAGAAAAGCCTTATTACTTAGTTTAAATGCCTTTATAATCCCATTATTGAATTTATTTTGAATTTTTTTTACATTTTTTGATTAAAACATATTGTAATTGATTGTTTGCCTCGGGAAACATGGAGCGAAAACCATCCATTGTCAAGAAAAGATCATTTATAGTCACTCATGCCTAGAAAAGCCTTATTACTTAGTTTAAATGCCTTTATAATCCCATTATTGAATTTATTTTGAATTGTTTTTACATTTTTTGATTAAAACAGATTGTAATTGAATGTTTTCCTCGGGAAATATGTAGCGAAAGCCATCCATTGTCAAGAAAAGATCATTTATAGTCACTCATGCCTAGAAAAGCCTTATTACTCGGTTTAAATGCCTTTATAATCCCATTATTGAATTTATTTTGAATTGTTTTTACATTTTTTGATTCAAACAGATTGTAATTGATTGTTTGCCTCGGGAAACATGGAGCGAAAGCCATCCATTGTCAAGAAAAGATCATTTATAGTCACTCATGCCTAGAAAAGCCTTATTACTCGGTTTAAATGCCTTTATAATCCCATTATTGAATTTATTTTGAATTGTTTTTACATTTTTTGATTAAAACAGATTGTAATTGATTGTTTGCCTCGGGAAACATGGAGCAAAACCCATCCATTGTCAAGAAAAGATGATTTATAGTCACTCATGCCTAGAAAAGCCTTATTACTTAGTTTAAATGCCTTGATAATCCCATTATTGAATTTATTTTGAATTGTTTTTACATTTTTTGATTAAAACAGATTGTAATTGATTGTTTGCCTCGGGAAATATGGAGCGCAAGCCATCCATTGTCAAGAAAAGATCATTTATAGTCACTCATGCCTAGAAAAGCCTTATTACTCGGTTTAAATGCCTTTATAATCCTATTATTGAATTTATTTTGAATTGTTTTTACATTTTTTGATTAAAACAGATTGTAATTGATTGTTTGCCTCGGGAAACATGGAGCGAAAACCATCCATTGTCAAGAAAAGATCATTTATAGTCACTCATGCCTAGAAAAGCCTTATTACTCGGTTTAAATGCCTTTATAATCCCATTATTGAATTTATTTTGAATTGTTTTTACATTTTTTGATTAAAACAGATTGTAATTGATTGTTTGCCTCGGGAAACATGGAGCGAAAGCCATCCATTGTCAAGAAAAGTTCATTTATAGTCACTCATGCCTAGCAAACCCTTATTACTCGGTTTAAATGCCTTTATAATCCCATTATTGAATTTATTTTTAATTTTTTTTACATTTTTTGATTAAAACAGATTGTAATTGATTGTTTGCCTCGGGAAACATGGAGCGAAAGCCATCCATTGTCAAGAAAAGTTCATTTATAGTCACTCATGCCTAGCAAACCCTTATTACTCGGTTTAAATGCCTTTATAATCCCATTATTGAATTTATTTTTAATTTTTTTTACATTTTTTGATTAAAACAGATTGTAATTGATTGTTTGCCTCGGGAAACATGGAGCGAAAGCCATCCATTGTCAAGAAAAGTTCATTTATAGTCACTCATGCCTAGCAAACCCTTATTACTCGGTTTAAATGCCTTTATAATCCCATTATTGAATTTATTTTTAATTTTTTTTACATTTTTTGATTAAAACAGATTGTAATTGATTGTTTGCCTCAGGAAACATGGAGCGAAAGCCATCCATTGTCAAGAAAAGACCATTTAAAGTCACTCATGCCTAGAAAAGCCTTATTACTTAGTTTAAATGCCTTTATAATCCCATTATTGAATTTATTTTGAATTTTTTTTACATTTTTTGATTAAAACAGATTGTAATTGATTGTTTGCCTTGGGAAACATGGAGCAAAAGCCATCCATTGTCAAGAAAAGTTCATTTATAGTCACTCATGCCTAGCAAAGCCTTATTACTCGGTTTAAATGCCTTTATAATCCCATTATTGAATTTATTTTTAATTTTTTTTACATTTTTTGATTAAAACAGATTGTAATTGATTGTTTGCCTTGGGAAACATGGAGCAAAAGCCATCCATTGTCAAGAAAAGTTCATTTATAGTCACTCATGCCTAGCAAAGCCTTATTACTCGGTTTAAATGCCTTTATAATCCCATTATTGAATTTATTTTTAATTTTTTTTGCATTTTTTGATTAAAACAGATTGTAATTGATTGTTTGCCTCGGGAAACATGGAGCGAAAACCATCCATTGTCAAGAAAAGATCATTTATAGTCACTCATGCCTAGAAAAGCCTTATTACTCGGTTTAAATGCCTTTATAATCCCATTATTGAATTTATTTTGAATTGTTTTTACATTTTTTGATTAAAACAGATTGTAATTGATTGTTTGCCTCGGGAAACATGGAGCGAAAGCCATCCATTGTCAAGAAAAGTTCATTTATAGTCACTCATGCCTAGCAAACCCTTATTACTCGGTTTAAATGCCTTTATAATCCCATTATTGAATTTATTTTTAATTTTTTTTACATTTTTTGATTAAAACAGATTGTAATTGATTGTTTGCCTCGGGAAACATGGAGCAAAAGCCATCCATTGTCAAGAAAAGTTCATTTATAGTCACTCATGCCTAGCAAAGCCTTATTACTCGGTTTAAATGCCTTTATAATCCCATTATTGAATTTATTTTTAATTTTTTTTACATTTTTTGATTAAAACAGATTGTAATTGATTGTTTGCCTCGGGAAACATGGAGCGAAAGCCATCCATTGTCAAGAAAAGATCATTTAAAGTCACTCATGCCTAGAAAAGCCTTATTACTTAGTTTAAATGCCTTTATAATCCCATTATTGAATTTATTTTCAATTTTTTTTACATTTTTTGATTAAAACAGATTGTAATTGATTGTTTGCCTCGGGAAACATGGAGCGAAAGCCATCCATTGTCAAGAAAAGTTCATTTATAGTCACTCATGCCTAGCAAACCCTTATTACTCGGTTTAAATGCCTTTATAATCCCATTATTGAATTTATTTTTAATTTTTTTTACATTTTTTGATTAAAACAGATTGTAATTGATTGTTTGCCTCGGGAAACATGGAGCGAAAGCCATCCATTGTCAAGAAAAGATCATTTATAGTAACTCATGCCTAGAAAAGCCTTATTACTCGGTTTAAATGCCTTTATAATCCCATTATTGAATTTATTTTGAATTGTTTTTACATTTTTTGATTAAAACAGATTGTAATTGATTGTTTGCCTCGGGAAATATGGAGCGAAAGCCATCCATTGTCAAGAAAAGATCATTTATTGTCACTCATGCCTAGAAAAGCCTTATTACTCGGTTTAAATGCCTTTATAATCCCATTATTGAATTTATTTTGAATTGTTTTTACATTTTTTGTTTAAAACAGATTGTAATTGATTGTTTGCCTCGGGAAACATGGAGCAAAACCCATCCATTGTCAAGAAAAGATGATTTATAGTCACTCATGCCTAGAAAAGCCTTATTACTTAATTTAAATGCCTTTATAATCCCATTATTGAATTTATTTTGAATTCTTTTTACATTTTTTGATTAAAACAGATTGTAATTGATTGTTTGCCTCGGGAAATATGGAGCGCAAGCCATCCATTGTCAAGAAAAGATCATTTATAGTCACTCATGCCTAGAAAAGCCTTATTACTCGGTTTAAATGCCTTTATAATCCCATTATTGAATTTATTTTGAATTGTTTTTACATTTTTTGATTAAAACAGATTGTAATTGATTGTTTGCCTCGGGAAACATGGAGCAAAAACCATCCATTGTCAAGAAAATATCATTTATAGTCACTCATGCCTAGAAAAGCCTTATTACTCGGTTTAAATGCCTTTATAATCCCATTATTGAATTTATTTTGAATTGTTTTTACATTGTTTGATTAAAACAGATTGTAATTGATTGTTTGCCTCGGGAAACATGGAGCGAAAGCCATCCATTGTCAAGAAAAGTTCATTTATAGTCACTCATGCCTAGCAAACCCTTATTACTCGGTTTAAATGCCTTTATAATCCCATTATTGAATTTATTTTTAATTTTTTTTACATTTTTTGATTAAAACAGATTGTAATTGATTGTTTGCCTTGGGAAACATGGAGCAAAAGCCATCCATTGTCAAGAAATGTTCATTTATAGTCACTCATGCCTAGCAAAGCCTTATTACTCGGTTTAAATGCCTTTATAATCCCATTATTGAATTTATTTTTAATTTTTTTTACATTTTTTGATTAAAACAGATTGTAATTGATTGTTTGCCTTGGGAAACATGGAGCAAAAGCCATCCATTGTCAAGAAAAGTTCATTTATAGTCACTCATGCCTAGCAAAGCCTTATTACTCGGTTTAAATGCCTTTATAATCCCATTATTGAATTTATTTTTAATTTTTTTTACATTTTTTGATTAAAACAGATTGTAATTGATTGTTTGCCTTGGGAAACATGGAGCAAAAGCCATCCATTGTCAAGAAAAGTTCATTTATAGTCACTCATGCCTAGCAAAGCCTTATTACTCGGTTTAAATGCCTTTATAATCCCATTATTGAATTTATTTTTAATTTTTTTTACATTTTTTGATTAAAACAGATTGTAATTGATTGTTTGCCTCGGGAAACATGGAGCGAAAACCATCCATTGTCAAGAAAAGATCATTTATTGTCACTCATGCCTAGAAAAGCCTTATTACTCGGTTTAAATGCCTTTATAATCCCATTATTGAATTTATTTTTAATTGTTTTTACATTTTTTGATTAAAACAGATTGTAATTGATTGTTTGCCTCGGGAAACATGGAGCGAAAGCCATCCATTGTCAAGAAAAGTTCATTTATAGTCACTCATGCCTAGCAAACCCTTATTACTCGGTTTAAATGCCTTTATAATCCCATTATTGAATTTATTTTTAATTTTTTTTACATTTTTTGATTAAAACAGATTGTAATTGATTGTTTGCCTCGGGAAATATGGAGCGAAAGCCATCCATTGTCAAGAAAAGATCATTTATTGTCACTCATGCCTAGAAAAGCCTTATTACTCGGTTTAAATGCCTTTATAATCCCATTATTGAATTTATTTTTAATTGTTTTTACATTTTTTGTTTAAAACAGATTGTAATTGATTGTTTGCCTCGGGAAACATGGAGCAAAACCCATCCATTGTCAAGAAAAGATGATTTATAGTCACTCATGCCTAGAAAAGCCTTATTACTTAGTTTAAATGCCTTTATAATCCCATTATTGAATTTATTTTGAATTCTTTTTACATTTTTTGATTAAAACAGATTGTAATTGATTGTTTGCCTCGGGAAATATGGAGCGCAAGCCATCCATTGTCAAGAAAAGATCATTTATAGTCACTCATGCCTAGAAAAGCGTTATTACTCGGTTTAAATGCCTTTATAATCCCATTATTGAATTTATTTTGAATTGTTTTTACATTTTTTGATTAAAACAGATTGTAATTGGTTGTTTGCCTCGGGAAACATGGAGCGAAAACCATCCATTGTCAAGAAAAGATCATTTATAGTCACTCATGCCTAGAAAAGCCTTATTACTCGGTTTAAATGCCTTTATAATCCCATTATTGAATTTATTTTGAATTGTTTTTACATTGTTTGATTAAAACAGATTGTAATTGATTGTTTGCCTCGGGAAACATGGAGCGAAAGCCATCCATTGTCAAGAAAAGTTCATTTATAGTCACTAATGCCTAGCAAACCCTTATTACTCGGTTTAAATGCCTTTATAATCCCATTATTGAATTTATTTTTAATTTTTTTTACATTTTTTGATTAAAACATATTGTAATTGATTGTTTGCCTCGGGAAACATGGAGCGAAAGCCATCCATTGTCAAGAAAAGACCATTTAAAGTCACTCATGCCTAGAAAAGCCTTATTACTTAGTTTAAATGCCTTTATAATCCCATTATTGAATTTATTTTGAATTTTTTTTACATTTTTTGATTAAAACAGATTGTAATTGATTGTTTGCCTTGGGAAACATGGAGCAAAAGCCATCCATTGTCAAGAAAAGTTCATTTATAGTCACTCATGCCTAGCAAAGCCTTATTACTCGGTTTAAATGCCTTTATAATCCCATTATTGAATTTATTTTGAATTTTTTTTACATTTTTTGATTAAAACAGATTGTAATTGATTGTTTGCCTTGGGAAACATGGAGCAAAAGCCATCCATTGTCAAGAAAAGTTCATTTATAGTCACTCATGCCTAGCAAAGCCTTATTACTCGGTTTAAATGCCTTTATAATCCCATTATTGAATTTATTTTTAATTTTTTTTACATTTTTTGATTAAAACAGATTGTAATTGATTGTTTGCCTCGGGAAACATGGAGCGAAAACCATCCATTGTCAAGAAAAGATCATTTATAGTCACTCATGCCTAGAAAAGCCTTATTACTCGGTTTAAATGCCTTTATAATCCCATTATTGAATTTATTTTGAATTGTTTTTACATTTTTTGATTAAAACAGATTGTAATTGATTGTTTGCCTCGGGAAACATGGAGCGAAAGCCATCCATTGTCAAGAAAAGTTCATTTATAGTCACTCATGCCTAGCAAAGCCTTATTACTCGGTTTAAATGCCTTTATAATCCCATTATTGAATTTATTTTTAATTTTTTTTACATTTTTTGATTAAAACAGATTGTAATTGATTGTTTGCCTCGGGAAACATGGAGCGAAAACCATCCATTGTCAAGAAAAGATCATTTATTGTCACTCATGCCTAGAAAAGCCTTATTACTCGGTTTAAATGCCTTTATAATCCCATTATTGAATTTATTTTTAATTGTTTTTACATTTTTTGATTAAAACAGATTGTAATTGATTGTTTGCCTCGGGAAACATGGAGCGAAAGCCATCCATTGTCAAGAAAAGTTCATTTATAGTCACTCATGCCTAGCAAACCCTTATTACTCGGTTTAAATGCCTTTATAATCCCATTATTGAATTTATTTTTAATTTTTTTTACATTTTTTGATTAAAACAGATTGTAATTGATTGTTTGCCTCAGGAAACATGGAGCGAAAGCCATCCATTGTCAAGAAAAGACCATTTAAAGTCACTCATGCCTAGAAAAGCCTTATTACTTAGTTTAAATGCCTTTATAATCCCATTATTGAATTTATTTTGAATTGTTTTTACATTTTTTGATTAAAACAGATTGTAATTGATTGTTTGCCTTGGGAAACATGGAGCGAAAGCTATCCATTGTCAAGAAAAGACCATTTAAAGTCACTCATGCCTAGAAAAGCCTTATTACTTAGTTTAAATGCCTTTATAATCCCATTATTGAATTTATTTTGAATTGTTTTTACATTTTTTGATTAAAACAGATTGTAATTGATTGTTTGCCTTGGGAAACATGGAGCAAAAGCCATCCATTGTCAAGAAAAGTTCATTTATAGTCACTCATGCCTAGCAAAGCCTTATTACTCGGTTTAAATGCCTTTATAATCCCATTATTGAATTTATTTTTAATTTTTTTTACATTTTTTGATTAAAACAGATTGTAATTGATTGTTTGCCTCGGGAAACATGGAGCGAAAGCCATCCATTGTCAAGAAAAGATCATTTAAAGTCACTCATGCCTAGAAAAGCCTTATTACTTAGTTTAAATGCCTTTATAATCCCATTATTGAATTTATTTTGAATTTTTTTTACATTTTTTGATTAAAACATATTGTAATTGATTGTTTGCCTCGGGAAACATGGAGCGAAAACCATCCATTGTCAAGAAAAGATCATTTATAGTCACTCATGCCTAGAAAAGCCTTATTACTTAGTTTAAATGCCTTTATAATCCCATTATTGAATTTATTTTGAATTGTTTTTACATTTTTTGATTAAAACAGATTGTAATTGAATGTTTGCCTTGGGAAACATGGAGCGAAAGCTATCCATTGTCAAGAAAAGACCATTTAAAGTCACTCATGCCTAGAAAAGCCTTATTACTTAGTTTAAATGCCTTTATAATCCCATTATTGAATTTATTTTGAATTGTTTTTACATTTTTTGATTAAAACAGATTGTAATTGATTGTTTGCCTTGGGAAACATGGAGCAAAAGCCATCCATTGTCAAGAAAAGTTCATTTATAGTCACTCATGCCTAGCAAAGCCTTATTACTCGGTTTAAATGCCTTTATAATCCCATTATTGAATTTATTTTTAATTTTTTTTACATTTTTTGATTAAAACAGATTGTAATTGATTGTTTGCCTCGGGAAACATGGAGCGAAAGCCATCCATTGTCAAGAAAAGATCATTTAAAGTCACTCATGCCTAGAAAAGCCTTATTACTTAGTTTAAATGCCTTTATAATCCCATTATTGAATTTATTTTGAATTTTTTTTACATTTTTTGATTAAAACATATTGTAATTGATTGTTTGCCTCGGGAAACATGGAGCGAAAACCATCCATTGTCAAGAAAAGATCATTTATAGTCACTCATGCCTAGAAAAGCCTTATTACTTAGTTTAAATGCCTTTATAATCCCATTATTGAATTTATTTTGAATTGTTTTTACATTTTTTGATTAAAACAGATTGTAATTGAATGTTTTCCTCGGGAAATATGTAGCGAAAGCCATCCATTGTCAAGAAAAGATCATTTATAGTCACTCATGCCTAGAAAAGCCTTATTACTCGGTTTAAATGCCTTTATAATCCCATTATTGAATTTATTTTGAATTGTTTTTACATTTTTTGATTCAAACAGATTGTAATTGATTGTTTGCCTCGGGAAACATGGAGCGAAAGCCATCCATTGTCAAGAAAAGATCATTTATAGTCACTCATGCCTAGAAAAGCCTTATTACTCGGTTTAAATGCCTTTATAATCCCATTATTGAATTTATTTTGAATTGTTTTTACATTTTTTGATTAAAACAGATTGTAATTGATTGTTTGCCTCGGGAAACATGGAGCAAAACCCATCCATTGTCAAGAAAAGATGATTTATAGTCACTCATGCCTAGAAAAGCCTTATTACTTAGTTTAAATGCCTTGATAATCCCATTATTGAATTTATTTTGAATTGTTTTTACATTTTTTGATTAAAACAGATTGTAATTGATTGTTTGCCTCGGGAAATATGGAGCGCAAGCCATCCATTGTCAAGAAAAGATCATTTATAGTCACTCATGCCTAGAAAAGCCTTATTACTCGGTTTAAATGCCTTTATAATCCTATTATTGAATTTATTTTGAATTGTTTTTACATTTTTTGATTAAAACAGATTGTAATTGATTGTTTGCCTCGGGAAACATGGAGCGAAAACCATCCATTGTCAAGAAAAGATCATTTATAGTCACTCATGCCTAGAAAAGCCTTATTACTTAGTTTAAATGCCTTTATAATCCCATTATTGAATTTATTTTGAATTGTTTTTACATTTTTTGATTAAAACATATTGTAATTGATTGTTTGCCTCGGGAAATATGTAGCGAAAGCCATCCATTGTCAAGAAAAGATCATTTATAGTCCCTCATGCCTAGAAAAGCCTTATTACTCGGTTTAAATGCCTTTATAATCCCATTATTGAATTTATTTTGAATTGTTTTTACATTTTTTGATTAAAACAGATTGTAATTGATTGTTTGCCTCGGGAAACATGGAGCGAAAGCCATCCATTGTCAAGAAAAGATCATTTATAGTCACTCATGCCTAGAAAAGCCTTATTACTCGGTTTAAATGCCTTTATAATCCCATTATTGAATTTATTTTGAATTGTTTTTACATTTTTTGATTAAAACAGATTGTAATTGATTGTTTGCCTCGGGAAATATGGAGCGAAAGCCATCCATTGTCAAGAAAAGATCATTTATAGTCACACATGCCTAGAAAAGCCTTATTACTCGGTTTAAATGCCTTTATAATCCCATTATTGAATTTATTTTGAATTTTTTTTACATTTTTTGATTAAAACAGATTGTAATTGATTGTTTGCCTCGGGAAACATGGAGCGAAAACCATCCATTGTCAAGAAAAGATCATTTATAGTCACTCATGCCTAGAAAAGCCTTATTACTTAGTTTAAATGCCTTTATAATCCCATTATTGAATTTATTTTGAATTGTTTTTACATTTTTTGATTAAAACAGATTGTAATTGATTGTTTGCCTCGGGAAATATGTAGCGAAAGCCATCCATTGTCAAGAAAAGATCATTTATAGTCACTCATGCCTAGAAAAGCCTTATTACTCGGTTTAAATGCCTTTATAATCCCATTATTGAATTTATTTTGAATTGTTTTTACATTTTTTGATTAAAATAGATTGTAATTGATTGTTTGCCTCGGGAAACATGGAGCGAAAGCCATCCATTGTCAAGAAAAGATCATTTATAGTCACACATGCCTAGAAAAGCCTTATTACTCGGTTTAAATGCCTTTATAATCCTATTATTGAATTTATTTTGAATTTTTTTTACATTTTTTGATTAAAACAGATTGTAATTGATTGTTTGCCTCGGGAAACATGGAGCGAAAGCCATCCATTGTCAAGAAAAGATCATTTATAGTCACACATGCCTAGAAAAGCCTTATTACTCGGTTTAAATGCCTTTATAATCCCAATATTGAATTTATTTTGAATTGTTTTTACATTTTTTGATTAAAACAGATTGTAATTGATTGTTTGCCTCGGGAAATATGTAGCGAAAGCCATCCATTGTCAAGAAAAGATCATTTATAGTCACTCATGCCTAGAAATGCCTTATTACTCGGTTTAAATGCCTTTATAATCCCATTATTGAATTTATTTTGAATTGTTTTTACATTTTTTGATTAAAACAGATTGTAATTGATTGTTTGCCTCGGGAAACATGGAGCAAAACCCATCCATTGTCAAGAAAAGATGATTTATAGTCACTCATGCCTAGAAAAGCCTTATTACTTAGTTTAAATGCCTTTATAATCCCATTATTGAATTTATTTTGAATTCTTTTTACATTTTTTGATTAAAACAGATTGTAATTGATTGTTTGCCTCGGGAAATATGGAGCGCAAGCCATCCATTGTCAAGAAAAGATCATTTATAGTCACTCATGCCTAGAAAAGCCTTATTACTCGGTTTAAATGCCTTTATAATCCCATTATTGAATTTATTTTGAATTGTTTTTACATTTTTTGATTAAAACAGATTGTAATTGATTGTTTGCCTCGGGAAACATGGAGCGAAAACCATCCATTGTCAAGAAAAGATCATTTATAGTCACTCATGCCTAGAAAAGCCTTATTACTCGGTTTAAATGCCTTTATAATCCCATTATTGAATTTATTTTGAATTGTTTTTACATTTTTTGATTAAAACAGATTGTAATTGATTGTTTGCCTCGGGAAACATGGAGCGAAAGCCATCCATTGTCAAGAAAAGATCATTTATAGTCACACATGCCTAGAAAAGCCTTATTACTCGGTTTAAATGCCTTTATAATCCCATTATTGAATTTATTTTGAATTTTTTTTACATTTTTTGATTAAAACAGATTGTAATTGATTGTTTGCCTCGGGAAACATGGAGCGAAAGCCATCCATTGTCAAGAAAAGATCATTTATAGTCACACATGCCTAGAAAAGCCTTATTACTCGGTTTAAATGCCTTTATAATCCCAATATTGAATTTATTTTGAATTGTTTTTACATTTTTTGATTAAAACAGATTGTAATTGATTGTTTGCCTCGGGAAATATGTAGCGAAAGCCATCCATTGTCAAGAAAAGATCATTTATAGTCCCTCATGCCTAGAAAAGCCTTATTACTCGGTTTAAATGCCTTTATAATCCCATTATTGAATTTATTTTGAATTGTTTTTACATTTTTTGATTAAAACAGATTGTAATTGATTGTTTGCCTCGGGAAACATGGAGCGAAAGCCATCCATTGTCAAGAAAAGATCATTTATAGTCACTCATGCCTAGAAAAGCCTTATTACTCGGTTTAAATGCCTTTATAATCCCATTATTGAATTTATTTTGAATTGTTTTTACATTTTTTGATTAAAACAGATTGTAATTGATTGTTTGCCTCGGGAAATATGGAGCGAAAGCCATCCATTGTCAAGAAAAGATCATTTATAGTCACACATGCCTAGAAAAGCCTTATTACTCGGTTTAAATGCCTTTATAATCCCATTATTGAATTTATTTTGAATTTTTTTTACATTTTTTGATTAAAACAGATTGTAATTGATTGTTTGCCTCGGGAAACATGGAGCGAAAACCATCCATTGTCAAGAAAAGATCATTTATAGTCACTCATGCCTAGAAAAGCCTTATTACTTAGTTTAAATGCCTTTATAATCCCATTATTGAATTTATTTTGAATTGTTTTTACATTTTTTGATTAAAACAGATTGTAATTGATTGTTTGCCTCGGGAAATATGTAGCGAAAGCCATCCATTGTCAAGAAAAGATCATTTATAGTCACTCATGCCTAGAAAAGCCTTATTACTCGGTTTAAATGCCTTTATAATCCCATTATTGAATTTATTTTGAATTGTTTTTACATTTTTTGATTAAAATAGATTGTAATTGATTGTTTGCCTCGGGAAACATGGAGCGAAAGCCATCCATTGTCAAGAAAAGATCATTTATAGTCACACATGCCTAGAAAAGCCTTATTACTCGGTTTAAATGCCTTTATAATCCTATTATTGAATTTATTTTGAATTTTTTTTACATTTTTTGATTAAAACAGATTGTAATTGATTGTTTGCCTCGGGAAACATGGAGCGAAAGCCATCCATTATCAAGAAAAGATCATTTATAGTCACACATGCCTAGAAAAGCCTTATTACTCGGTTTAAATGCCTTTATAATCCCAATATTGAATTTATTTTGAATTGTTTTTACATTTTTTGATTAAAACAGATTGTAATTGATTGTTTGCCTCGGGAAATATGGAGCGAAAGCCATCCATTGTCAAGAAAAGATCATTTATAGTCACACATGCCTAGAAAAGCCTTATTACTCGGTTTAAATGCCTTTATAATCCCATTATTGAATTTATTTTGAATTGTTTTTACATTTTTTTGATTAAAACAGATTGTAATTGATTGTTTGCCTCGGGAAACATGGAGCGAAAGCCATCCATTGTCAAGAAAAGATCATTTATAGTCACTCATGCCTAGAAAAGCCTTATTACTTAGTTTAAATGCCTTTATAATCCCATTATTGAATTTATTTTGAATTGTTTTTACATTTTTTTGATTAAAACAGATTGTAATTGATTGTTTGCCTCAGGAAACATGGTGCGAAAGCCATCCATTGTCAAGAAAAGATCATTTATAGTCACTCATGCCTAGAAAAGCCTTATTACTCGGTTTAAATGCCTTTATAATCCCATTATTGAATTTAATTTGAATTGTTTTTACATTTTTTGAGTAAAACAGATTGTAATTGATTGTTTGCCTCGGGAAACATGGAGCGAAAGCCATCCATTGTCAAGAAAAGATCATTTATAGTCAGTCATGCCTAGAAAAGCCTTAATACTCGCTTTAAATGCTTTTATAATCCCATAATTGAATTTAATTTGAATCTTTTTACATTTTTTGATTAAAACAGATTCTAATTGATTGTTTGCTTCGGGAAACGTGGAGTGAAAGCCATCCATTGTCAAGAAAAGATCATTTATAGTCACTCATGCCTAGAAAAGCCTTATTACTCGGTTTAAATGCCTTTATAATCCCATTATTGAATTTATTTTGAATTTTTTTTACATTTTTTGATTAAAACATATTGTAATTGATTGTTTGCCTTGGGAAACATGAGCAAAAGCCATCCATTGTCAAGAATAGATCATTTATAGTCACTTATGCCTAGAAAAGCCTTATTACTCGGTTTAAATGCTTTTATAATCCCATTATTGAATTTATTTTGAATTGTTTTTACATTTTTTGATTAAAATAGATTGTAATTGATTGTTTGCCTCGGGAAACATGGAGCGAAAGCCTTCCATTGTCAAGAAAAGATCATTTATAGTCACTCATGCCTAGAAAAGCCTTATTACTTAGTTTAAATGCCTTTAAAATCCCATTATTTAATTTATTTTGAATTGTTCGTACATTTTTTGATTAAAACAGATTGTAATTGATTGTTTGCCTCGGGAAATATGGAGCGCAAGCCATCCATTGTCAAGAAAAGATCATTTATAGTCACTCATGCCTAGAAAAGCCTTATTACTCAGTTTAAATGCCTTTATAATCCCATTATTGAATTTATTTTGAATTATTTTTACATTTTTTGATTAAAACATATTGTAATTGATTGTTTGCCTCGGGAAACATGGAGCAAAACCCATCCATTGTCAAGAATAGATCATTTATAGTCACTTATGCCTAGAAAAGCCTTATTACTCAGTTTAAATGCTTTATAATCCCATTATTGAATTTATTTTGAATTGTTTTTACATTTTTTTGATTAAAACAGATTGTAATTGATTGTTTGCCTCGGGAAATATGGAGCGAAAGCCATCCATTGTCAAGAAAAGATCATTTATAGTCACTCATGCCTAGAAAAGCCTTATTACTCGGTTTAAATGCCTTTATAATCCCATTATTGAAGTTATTTTGAATTGTTTTTATATTTTTTGATTAAAACAGATTGTAATTGATTGTTTGCCTTGGGAAACATGGAGCGAAAGCCATCCATCGTCAAGAAAAGTTCATTTATAGTCACTCATGCCTAGAAAAGCCTTAACACTCGTTTTAAATGCTTTTATAATCCCATAATTGAATTTAATTTGAATCTTTTTACATTTTTTGAGTAAAACAGATTGTAATTGATTGTTTTCCTCGACAACCATGGAGCGAAAGCCATCCATTGTCAAGAAAAGATCAATTATAGTCACTTATGCCTAGAAAAGCCTTATTACTCGGTTTAAATGCCTTTATAATCCCATTATTGAATTTATTTTGAATTGTTTTTACATTTTTTGATTAAAACAGATTGTAATTGATTGTTTGCCTCGGGAAATATGTAGCGAAAGCCATCCATTGTCAAGAAAAGATCATTTATAGTCACTCATGCCTAGAAAAGCCTTATTACTCGGTTTAAATGCCTTTATAATCCCATTATTGAATTTATTTTGAATTGTTTTTACATTTTTTGATTAAAATAGATTGTAATTGATTGTTTGCCTCGGGAAACATGGAGCGAAAGCCATCCATTGTCAAGAAAAGATCATTTATAGTCACACATGCCTAGAAAAGCCTTATTACTCGGTTTAAATGCCTTTATAATCCTATTATTGAATTTATTTTGAATTTTTTTTACATTTTTTGATTAAAACAGATTGTAATTGATTGTTTGCCTCGGGAAACATGGAGCGAAAGCCATCCATTATCAAGAAAAGATCATTTATAGTCACACATGCCTAGAAAAGCCTTATTACTCGGTTTAAATGCCTTTATAATCCCAATATTGAATTTATTTTGAATTGTTTTTACATTTTTTGATTAAAACAGATTGTAATTGATTGTTTGCCTCGGGAAATATGGAGCGAAAGCCATCCATTGTCAAGAAAAGATCATTTATAGTCACACATGCCTAGAAAAGCCTTATTACTCGGTTTAAATGCCTTTATAATCCCATTATTGAATTTATTTTAAATTTTTTTTACATTTTTTGATTAAAACAGATTGTAATTGATTGTTTGCCTCGGGAAACATGGAGCGAAAACCATCCATTGTCGAGAAAAGATCATTTATAGTCACTCATGCCTAGAAAAGCCTTATTACTTAGTTTAAATGCCTTTATAATCCCATTATTGAATTTATTTTGAATTCTTTTTACATTTTTTGATTAAAACAGATTGTAATTGATTGTTTGCCTCGGGAAATATGTAGCGAAAGCCATCCATTGTCAAGAAAAGATCATTTATAGTCACTCATGCCTAGAAAAGCCTTATTACTCGGTTTAAATGCTTTTATAATCCCATTATTGAATTTATTTTGAATTGTTTTTACATTTTTTGATTAAAACAGATTGTAATTGATTGTTTGCCTCGGGAAACATGGAGCGAAAGCCATCCATTGTCAAGAAAAGATCATTTATAGTCACTCATGCCTAGAAAAGCCTTATTACTCGGTTTAAATGCCTTTATAATCCCATTATTGAATTTCTTTTGAATTCTTTTTACATTTTTTGATTAAAACAGATTGTAATTGATTGTTTACCTCGGGAAACATGGAGCGAAAGCCATCCATAGTCAAGAAAAGTTCATTTATAGTCACTCATGCCTAGAAAAGCCTTATTACTCGGTTTAAATGCCTTTATAATCCCATTATTGAATTTATTTTGAATTTTTTTTACATTTTTTGATTAAAACAGATTGTAATTGATTGTTTGCCTCGGGAAACATGGAGCGAAAACCATCCATTGTCAAGAAAAGATCATTTATAGTCACTCATGCCTAGAAAAGCCTTATTACTTAGTTTAAATGCCTTTATAATCCCAATATTGAATTTATTTTGAATTGTTTTTACATTTTTTGATTAAAACAGATTGTAATTGATTGTTTGCCTCGGGAAATATGTAGCGAAAGCCATCCATTGTCAAGAAAAGATCATTTATAGTCACTCATGTCTAGAAAAGCCTTATTACTCGGTTTAAATGCCTTTATAATCCCATTATTGAATTTATTTTGAATTGTTTTTACATTTTTTGATTAAAACAGATTGTAATTGATTGTTTGCCTTGGGAAATATGTAGCGAAAGCCATCCATTGTCAAGAAAAGATCATTTATAGTCACTCATGTCTAGAAAAGCCTTATTACTCGGTTGAAATGCCTTTATAATCCCATTATTGAATTTATTTTGAATTGTTTTTACATTTTTTGATTAAAACAGATTGTAATTGATTGTTTGCCTCGGGAAATATGTAGCGAAAGCCATCCATTGTCAAGAAAAGATCATTTATAGTCACTCATGCCTAGAAAAGCCTTATTACTCGGTTTAAATGCCTTTATAATCCCATTATTGAATTTATTTTGAATTGTTTTTACATTTTTTGATTAAAACAGATTGTAATTGATTGTTTGCCTCGGGAAATATGGAGCGCAAGCCATCCATTGTCAAGAAAAGATCAATTATAGTCACTTATGCCTAGAAAAGCCTTATTACTCGGTTTAAATGCTTTTATAATCCCATTATTGAATTTATTTTGAATTGTTTTTACATTTTTTTGATTAAAACAGATTGTAATTGATTGTTTGCCTCGGGAAACATGGAGCGAAAGCCATCCATTGTCAAGAAAAGATCATTTATAGTCACTCATGCCTAGAAAAGCCTTATTACTTAGTTTAAATGCCTTTATAATCCCATTATTGAATTTATTTTGAATTGTTTTTACATTTTTTTGATTAAAACAGATTGTAATTGATTGTTTGCCTCAGGAAACATGGTGCGAAAGCCATCCATTGTCAAGAAAAGATCATTTATAGTCACTCATGCCTAGAAAAGCCTTATTACTCGGTTTAAATGCCTTTATAATCCCATTATTGAATTTAATTTGAATTGTTTTTACATTTTTTGAGTAAAACAGATTGTAATTGATTGTTTGCCTCGGGAAACATGGAGCGAAAGCCATCCATTGTCAAGAAAAGATCATTTATAGTCAGTCATGCCTAGAAAAGCCTTAATACTCGCTTTAAATGCTTTTATAATCCCATAATTGAATTTAATTTGAATCTTTTTACATTTTTTGATTAAAACAGATTCTAATTGATTGTTTGCTTCGGGAAACGTGGAGTGAAAGCCATCCATTGTCAAGAAAAGATCATTTATAGTCACTCATGCCTAGAAAAGCCTTATTACTCGGTTTAAATGCCTTTATAATCCCATTATTGAATTTATTTTGAATTTTTTTTAC
Organism: Theobroma cacao; assembly: GCF_053813885.1. NCBI lineage: Eukaryota > Viridiplantae > Streptophyta > Magnoliopsida > Malvales > Malvaceae > Theobroma > Theobroma cacao. The sequence continues at coordinate 23,546,141 of NC_142645.1, read as the reverse complement.
ATTTTTTGATTAAAACATATTGTAATTGATTGTTTGCCTTGGGAAACATGAGCAAAAGCCATCCATTGTCAAGAATAGATCATTTATAGTCACTTATGCCTAGAAAAGCCTTATTACTCGGTTTAAATGCTTTTATAATCCCATTATTGAATTTATTTTGAATTGTTTTTACATTTTTTGATTAAAATAGATTGTAATTGATTGTTTGCCTCGGGAAACATGGAGCGAAAGCCTTCCATTGTCAAGAAAAGATCATTTATAGTCACTCATGCCTAGAAAAGCCTTATTACTTAGTTTAAATGCCTTTAAAATCCCATTATTTAATTTATTTTGAATTGTTCGTACATTTTTTGATTAAAACAGATTGTAATTGATTGTTTGCCTCGGGAAATATGGAGCGCAAGCCATCCATTGTCAAGAAAAGATCATTTATAGTCACTCATGCCTAGAAAAGCCTTATTACTCAGTTTAAATGCCTTTATAATCCCATTATTGAATTTATTTTGAATTATTTTTACATTTTTTGATTAAAACATATTGTAATTGATTGTTTGCCTCGGGAAACATGGAGCAAAACCCATCCATTGTCAAGAATAGATCATTTATAGTCACTTATGCCTAGAAAAGCCTTATTACTCAGTTTAAATGCTTTATAATCCCATTATTGAATTTATTTTGAATTGTTTTTACATTTTTTTGATTAAAACAGATTGTAATTGATTGTTTGCCTCGGGAAATATGGAGCGAAAGCCATCCATTGTCAAGAAAAGATCATTTATAGTCACTCATGCCTAGAAAAGCCTTATTACTCGGTTTAAATGCCTTTATAATCCCATTATTGAAGTTATTTTGAATTGTTTTTATATTTTTTGATTAAAACAGATTGTAATTGATTGTTTGCCTTGGGAAACATGGAGCGAAAGCCATCCATCGTCAAGAAAAGTTCATTTATAGTCACTCATGCCTAGAAAAGCCTTAACACTCGTTTTAAATGCTTTTATAATCCCATAATTGAATTTAATTTGAATCTTTTTACATTTTTTGAGTAAAACAGATTGTAATTGATTGTTTTCCTCGACAACCATGGAGCGAAAGCCATCCATTGTCAAGAAAAGATCAATTATAGTCACTTATGCCTAGAAAAGCCTTATTACTCGGTTTAAATGCCTTTATAATCCCATTATTGAATTTATTTTGAATTGTTTTTACATTTTTTGATTAAAACAGATTGTAATTGATTGTTTGCCTCGGGAAATATGTAGCGAAAGCCATCCATTGTCAAGAAAAGATCATTTATAGTCACTCATGCCTAGAAAAGCCTTATTACTCGGTTTAAATGCCTTTATAATCCCATTATTGAATTTATTTTGAATTGTTTTTACATTTTTTGATTAAAATAGGTTGTAATTGATTGTTTGCCTCGGGAAACATGGAGCGAAAGCCATCCATTGTCAAGAAAAGATCATTTATAGTCACACATGCCTAGAAAAGCCTTATTACTCGGTTTAAATGCCTTTATAATCCTATTATTGAATTTATTTTGAATTTTTTTTACATTTTTTGATTAAAACAGATTGTAATTGATTGTTTGCCTCGGGAAACATGGAGCGAAAGCCATCCATTATCAAGAAAAGATCATTTATAGTCACACATGCCTAGAAAAGCCTTATTACTCGGTTTAAATGCCTTTATAATCCCAATATTGAATTTATTTTGAATTGTTTTTACATTTTTTGATTAAAACAGATTGTAATTGATTGTTTGCCTCGGGAAATATGGAGCGAAAGCCATCCATTGTCAAGAAAAGATCATTTATAGTCACACATGCCTAGAAAAGCCTTATTACTCGGTTTAAATGCCTTTATAATCCCATTATTGAATTTATTTTAAATTTTTTTTACATTTTTTGATTAAAACAGATTGTAATTGATTGTTTGCCTCGGGAAACATGGAGCGAAAACCATCCATTGTCAAGAAAAGATCATTTATAGTCACTCATGCCTAGAAAAGCCTTATTACTTAGTTTAAATGCCTTTATAATCCCATTATTGAATTTATTTTGAATTCTTTTTACATTTTTTGATTAAAACAGATTGTAATTGATTGTTTGCCTCGGGAAATATGGAGCGAAAGCCATCCATTGTCAAGAAAAGATCATTTATAGTCACACATGCCTAGAAAAGCCTTATTACTCGGTTTAAATGCCTTTATAATCCCATTATTGAATTTATTTTAAATTTTTTTTACATTTTTTGATTAAAACAGATTGTAATTGATTGTTTGCCTCGGGAAACATGGAGCGAAAACCATCCATTGTCAAGAAAAGATCATTTATAGTCACTCATGCCTAGAAAAGCCTTATTACTTAGTTTAAATGCTTTTATAATCCCATTATTGAATTTATTTTGAATTGTTTTTACATTTTTTGATTAAAACAGATTGTAATTGATTGTTTGCCTCGGGAAACATGGAGCGAAAGCCATCCATTGTCAAGAAAAGATCATTTATAGTCACTCATGCCTAGAAAAGCCTTATTACTCGGTTTAAATGCCTTTATAATCTCATTATTGAATTTCTTTTGAATTCTTTTTACATTTTTTGATTAAAACAGATTGTAATTGATTGTTTACCTCGGGAAACATGGAGCGAAAGCCATCCATAGTCAAGAAAAGTTCATTTATAGTCACTCATGCCTAGCAAAGCCTTATTACTCGGTTTAAATGCCTTTATAATCCCATTATTGAATTTATTTTGAATTTTTTTTACATTTTTTGATTAAAACAGATTGTAATTGATTGTTTGCCTCGGGAAACATGGAGCGAAAGCCATCCATTGTCAAGAAAAGATCATTTATAGTCACTCATGCCTAGAAAAGCCTTATTACTCGGTTTAAATGCCTTTATAATCCCATTATTGAATTTATTTTGAATTGTTTTTACATTTTTTGATTAAAACAGATTGTAATTGATTGTTTGCCTCGGGAAACTTGGAGCGAAAACCATCCATTGTCAAGAAAAGATCATTTATAGTCACTCATGCCTAGAAAAGCCTTATTACTCGGTTTAAATGCCTTTATAATCCCATTATTGAATTTATTTTGAATTGTTTTTACATTTTTTGATTAAAACAGATTGTAATTGATTGTTTGCCTCGGGAAACATGGAGCGAAAGCCATCCATTGTCAAGAAAAGATCATTTATAGTCACTCATGCCTAGAAAAGCCTTATTACTCGGTTTAAATGCCTTTATAATCCCATTATTGAATTTATTTTGAATTGTTTTTACATTTTTTGATTAAAACAGATTGTAATTGATTGTTTGCCTCGGGAAATATGTAGCGAAAGCCATCCATTGTCAAGAAAAGATCATTTATAGTCACTCATGTCTAGAAAAGCCTTATTACTCGGTTTAAATGCCTTTATAATCCCATTATTGAATTTATTTTGAATTGTTTTTACATTTTTTGATTAAAACAGATTGTAATTGATTGTTTGCCTCGGGAAATATGTAGCGAAAGCCATCCATTGTCAAGAAAAGATCATTTATAGTCACTCATGCCTAGAAAAGCCTTATTACTCGGTTTAAATGCCTTTATAATCCCATTATGGAATTTATTTTGAATTCTTTTTACATTTTTTGATTAAAACAGATTGTAATTGATTGTTTGCCTTGGGAAATATGGAGCGCAAGCCATCCATTGTCAAGAAAAGATCATTTATAGTCACTCATGCCTAGAAAAGCCTTATTACTCGGTTTAAATGCCTTTATAATCCCATTATTGAATTTATTTTGAATTGTTTTTACATTTTTTGATTAAAACAGATTGTAATTGATTGTTTGCCTCGGGAAACATGGAGCAAAACCCATCCATTGTCCAGAAAAGATGATTTATAGTCACTCATGCCTAGAAAAGCCTTATTACTTAGTTTAAATGCCTTTATAATCCCATTATTGAATTTATTTTGAATTCTTTTTACATTTTTTGATTAAAACAGATTGTAATTCATTGTTTGCCTCGGGAAATATGGAGCGCAAGCCATCCATTGTCAAGAAAAGATCATTTATAGTCACTCATGCCTAGAAAAGCCTTATTACTCGGTTTAAATGCCTTTATAATCCCATTATTGAATTTATTTTGAATTGTTTTTACATTTTTTGATTAAAACAGATTGTAATTGATTGTTTGCCTCGGGAAATATGGAGCGCAAGCCATCCATTGTCAAGAAAAGATCAATTATAGTCACTTATGCCTAGAAAAGCCTTATTACTCGGTTTAAATGCTTTTATAATCCCATTATTGAATTTATTTTGAATTGTTTTTACATTTTTTTGATTAAAACAGATTGTAATTGATTGTTTGCCTCGGGAAACATGGAGCGAAAACCATCCATTGTCAAGAAAAGATCATTTATAGTCACACATGCCTAGAAAAGCCTTATTACTCGGTTTAAATGCCTTTATAATCCCATTATTGAATTTATTTTGAATTTTTTTTACATTTTTTGATTAAAACAGATTGTAATTGATTGTTTGCCTCGGGAAACATGGAGCGAAAACCATCCATTGTCAAGAAAAGATCATTTATAGTCACTCATGCCTAGAAAAGCCTTATTACTTAGTTTAAATGCCTTTATAATCCCAATATTGAATTTATTTTGAATTGTTTTTACATTTTTTGATTAAAACAGATTGTAATTGATTGTTTGCCTCGGGAAATATGTAGCGAAAGCCATCCATTGTCAAGAAAAGATCATTTATAGTCACTCATGTCTAGAAAAGCCTTATTACTCGGTTTAAATGCCTTTATAATCCCATTATTGAATTTATTTTGAATTGTTTTTACATTTTTTGATTAAAACAGATTGTAATTGATTGTTTGCCTTGGGAAATATGTAGCGAAAGCCATCCATTGTCAAGAAAAGATCATTTATAGTCACTCATGTCTAGAAAAGCCTTATTACTCGGTTGAAATGCCTTTATAATCCCATTATTGAATTTATTTTGAATTGTTTTTACATTTTTTGATTAAAACAGATTGTAATTGATTGTTTGCCTCGGGAAATATGTAGCGAAAGCCATCCATTGTCAAGAAAAGATCATTTATAGTCACTCATGCCTAGAAAAGCCTTATTACTCGGTTTAAATGCCTTTATAATCCCATTATTGAATTTATTTTGAATTGTTTTTACATTTTTTGATTAAAACAGATTGTAATTGATTGTTTGCCTCGGGAAATATGGAGCGCAAGCCATCCATTGTCAAGAAAAGATCAATTATAGTCACTTATGCCTAGAAAAGCCTTATTACTCGGTTTAAATGCTTTTATAATCCCATTATTGAATTTATTTTGAATTGTTTTTACATTTTTTTGATTAAAACAGATTGTAATTGATTGTTTGCCTCGGGAAACATGGAGCGAAAGCCATCCATTGTCAAGAAAAGATCATTTATAGTCACTCATGCCTAGAAAAGCCTTATTACTTAGTTTAAATGCCTTTATAATCCCATTATTGAATTTATTTTGAATTGTTTTTACATTTTTTTGATTAAAACAGATTGTAATTGATTGTTTGCCTCAGGAAACATGGTGCGAAAGCCATCCATTGTCAAGAAAAGATCATTTATAGTCACTCATGCCTAGAAAAGCCTTATTACTCGGTTTAAATGCCTTTATAATCCCATTATTGAATTTAATTTGAATTGTTTTTACATTTTTTGAGTAAAACAGATTGTAATTGATTGTTTGCCTCGGGAAACATGGAGCGAAAGCCATCCATTGTCAAGAAAAGATCATTTATAGTCAGTCATGCCTAGAAAAGCCTTAATACTCGCTTTAAATGCTTTTATAATCCCATAATTGAATTTAATTTGAATCTTTTTACATTTTTTGATTAAAACAGATTCTAATTGATTGTTTGCTTCGGGAAACGTGGAGTGAAAGCCATCCATTGTCAAGAAAAGATCATTTATAGTCACTCATGCCTAGAAAAGCCTTATTACTCGGTTTAAATGCCTTTATAATCCCATTATTGAATTTATTTTGAATTTTTTTTACATTTTTTGATTAAAACATATTGTAATTGATTGTTTGCCTTGGGAAACATGAGCAAAAGCCATCCATTGTCAAGAATAGATCATTTATAGTCACTTATGCCTAGAAAAGCCTTATTACTCGGTTTAAATGCTTTTATAATCCCATTATTGAATTTATTTTGAATTGTTTTTACATTTTTTGATTAAAATAGATTGTAATTGATTGTTTGCCTCGGGAAACATGGGGCGAAAGCCATCCATTGTCAAGAAAAGATCATTTATAGTCACTCATGCCTAGAAAAGCATTATTACTCGGTTTAAATGCCTTTATAATCCCATTATTGAATTTATTTTGAATTGTTTTTACATTTTTTGATTAAAATAGATTGTAATTGATTGTTTGCCTCGGGAAACATGGAGCGAAAGCTATCCATTGTCAAGAAAAGATCATTTATAGTCACTCATGCCAAGAAAAGCCTCATTACTCGGTTTAAATGCCTTTATAATCCCATTATTGAAGTTATTTTGAATTGTTTTTATATTTTTTGATTAAAACAGATTGTAATTGATTGTTTGCCTTGGGAAACATGGAGCGAAAGCCATCCATCGTCAAGAAAAGTTCATTTATAGTCACTCATGCCTAGAAAAGGCTTAATACTCGTTTTAAATGCTTTTATAATCCCATAATTGAATTTAATTTGAATCTTTTTACATTTTTTGATTAAAACAGATTTTAATTGATTGTTTGCCCCGGGAAACGTGGAGTGAAAGCCATCCATTGTCAAGAAAAGATCATTTATAGTCACTCATGCCTAGAAAAGCCTTATTACTCGGTTTAAATGCCTTTATAATCCCATTATTGAATTTATTTTGAATTTTTTTTACATTTTTTGATTAAAACATATTGTAATTGATTGTTTGCCTTGGGAAACATGAGCAAAAGCCATCCATTGTCAAGAATAGATCACTTATAGTCACTTATGCCTAGAAAAGCCTTATTACTCGGTTTAAATGCTTTTATAATCCTATTATTGAATTTATTTTGAATTGTTTTCACATTTTTTGATTAAAACAGATTGTAATTGATTGTTTGCCTCGGGAAACATGGAGCGAAAGCCATCCATTGTCAAGAAAAGATCATTTATAGTCACTCATGCCTAGAAAAGCCTTATTACTTAGTTTAAATGCCTTTATAATCCCATTATTGAATTTATTTTGAATTGTTTTTACATTTTTTTGATTAAAACAGATTGTAATTGATTGTTTGCCTCAGGAAACATGGTGCGAAAGCCATCCATTGTCAAGAAAAGATCATTTATAGTCACTCATGCCTAGAAAAGCCTTATTACTCTGTTTAAATGCCTTTATAATCCCATTATTGAATTTATTTTGAATTTTTTTTACATTTTTTGATTAAAACATATTGTAATTGATTGTTTGCCTTGGGAAACATGAGCAAAAGCCATCCATTGTCAAGAATAGATCATTTATAGTCACTTATGCCTAGAAAAGCCTTATTACTCGGTTTAAATGCTTTTATAATCCCATTATTGAATTTATTTTGAATTGTTTTTACATTTTTTGATTAAAATAGATTGTAATTGATTGTTTGCCTCGGGAAACATGGAGCGAAAGCCTTCCATTGTCAAGAAAAGATCATTTATAGTCACTCAGGCCTAGAAAAGCCTTATTACTTAGTTTAAATGCCTTTATAATCCCATTATTGAATTTATTTTGAATTGTTTGTACATTTTTTGATTAAAACAGATTGTAATTGATTGTTTGCCTCGGGAAATATGGAGCGAAAGCCATCCATTGTCAAGAAAAGATCATTTATAGTCACTCATGCCTAGAAAAGCCTTATTACTCGGTTTAAATGCCTTTATAATCCCATTATTGAATTTATTTTGAATTGTTTTTACATTTTTTGATTAAAACATATTGTAATTGATTGTTTGCCTCGGGAAACATGGAGCAAAACCCATCCATTGTCAAGAATAGATCATTTATAGTCACTTATGCCTAGAAAAGCCTTATTACTCAGTTTAAATGCTTTATAATCCCATTATTGAATTTATTTTGAATTGTTTTTACATTTTTTTGATTAAAACAGATTGTAATTGATTGTTTGCCTCGGGAAATATGGAGCGAAAGCCATCCATTGTCAAGAAAAGATCATTTATAGTCACTCATGCCTAGAAAAGCCTTATTACTCGGTTTAAATGCCTTTATAATCCCATTATTGAAGTTATTTTGAATTGTTTTTATATTTTTTGATTAAAACAGATTGTAATTGATTGTTTGCCTTGGGAAACATGGAGCGAAAGCCATCCATCGTCAAGAAAAGTTCATTTATAGTCACTCATGCCTAGAAAAGCCTTAACACTCGTTTTAAATGCTTTTATAATCCCATAATTGAATTTAATTTGAATCTTTTTACATTTTTTGAGTAAAACAGATTGTAATTGATTGTTTTCCTCGACAACCATGGAGCGAAAGCCATCCATTGTCAAGAAAAGATCAATTATAGTCACTTATGCCTAGAAAAGCCTTATTACTCGGTTTAAATGCTTTTATAATCCCATTATTGAATTTATTTTGAATTGTTTTTACATTTTTTTGATTAAAACAGATTGTAATTGATTGTTTGCCTTGGGAAACATGGAGCGAAAGCCATCCATTGTCAAGAAAAGATCATTTATAGTCACTCATGCCTAGAAAAGCCTTATTACTTAGTTTAAATGCCTTTATAATCCCATTATTGAATTTATTTTGAATTGTTTTTACATTTTTTTGATTAAAACAGATTGTAATTGATTGTTTGCCTCAGGAAACATGGTGCGAAAGCCATCCATTGTCAAGAAAAGATCATTTATAGTCACTCATGCCTAGAAAAGCCTTATTACTCGGTTTAAATGCCTTTATAATCCCATTATTGAAGTTATTTTGAATTGTTTTTATATTTTTTGATTAAAACAGATTGTAATTGATTGTTTGCCTTGGGAAACATGGAGCGAAAGCCATCCATCGTCAAGAAAAGTTCATTTATAGTCACTCATGCCTAGAAAAGCCTTAACACTCGTTTTAAATGCTTTTATAATCCCATAATTAAATTTAATTTGAATCTTTTTACATTTTTTGATTAAAATAGATTGTAATTGATTGTTTGCCTCGGGAACCATGGAGCGAAAGCCATCCATTGTCAAGAAAAGATCAATTATAGTCACACATGCCTAGAAAAGCCTTATTACTCGGTTTAAATGCTTTTATAATCCCATTATTGAATTTATTTTGAATTGTTTTTACATTTTTTTGATTAAAACAGATTGTAATTGATTGTTTGCCTCGGGAAACATGGAGCGAAAGCCATCCATTGTCAAGAAAAGATCATTTATAGTCACTCATGCCTAGAGAAGCCTTATTACTCGGTTTAAATGCCATTATAATCCCATTATTGAATTTATTTTGAATTGTTTTTACATTTTTTGATTAAAACAGATTGTAATTGATTGTTTGCCTCGGGAAACATGGAGCGAAAGCCATCCATTGTCAAGAAAAGATCATTTATAGTCACTCATGCCTAGAAAAGCCTTATTACTTAGTTTAAATGCCTTTATAATCCCATTATTGAATTTATTTTGAATTGTTTTTACATTTTTTTGATTAAAACAGATTGTAATTGATTGTTTGCCTCAGGAAACATGGTGCGAAAGCCATCCATTGTCAAGAAAAGATCATTTATAGTCACTCATGCCTAGAAAAGCCTTATTACTTAGTTTAAATGCCTTTAAAATCCCATTATTTAATTTATTTTGAATTGTTCGTACATTTTTTGATTAAAACAGATTGTAATTGATTGTTTGCCTCGGGAAATATGGAGCGCAAGCCATCCATTGTCAAGAAAAGATCATTTATAGTCACTCATGCCTAGAAAAGCCTTATTACTCAGTTTAAATGCCTTTATAATCCCATTATTGAATTTATTTTGAATTATTTTTACATTTTTTGATTAAAACATATTGTAATTGATTGTTTGCCTCGGGAAACATGGAGCAAAACCCATCCATTGTCAAGAATAGATCATTTATAGTCACTTATGCCTAGAAAAGCCTTATTACTCAGTTTAAATGCTTTATAATCCCATTATTGAATTTATTTTGAATTGTTTTTACATTTTTTTGATTAAAACAGATTGTAATTGATTGTTTGCCTCGGGAAATATGGAGCGAAAGCCATCCATTGTCAAGAAAAGATCATTTATAGTCACTCATGCCTAGAAAAGCCTTATTACTCGGTTTAAATGCCTTTATAATCCCATTATTGAAGTTATTTTGAATTGTTTTTATATTTTTTGATTAAAACAGATTGTAATTGATTGTTTGCCTTGGGAAACATGGAGCGAAAGCCATCCATCGTCAAGAAAAGTTCATTTATAGTCACTCATGCCTAGAAAAGCCTTAACACTCGTTTTAAATGCTTTTATAATCCCATAATTGAATTTAATTTGAATCTTTTTACATTTTTTGAGTAAAACAGATTGTAATTGATTGTTTTCCTCGACAACCATGGAGCGAAAGCCATCCATTGTCAAGAAAAGATCAATTATAGTCACTTATGCCTAGAAAAGCCTTATTACTCGGTTTAAATGCTTTTATAATCCCATTATTGAATTTATTTTGAATTGTTTTTACATTTTTTTGATTAAAACAGATTGTAATTGATTGTTTGCCTTGGGAAACATGGAGCGAAAGCCATCCATTGTCAAGAAAAGATCATTTATAGTCACTCATGCCTAGAAAAGCCTTATTACTTAGTTTAAATGCCTTTATAATCCCATTATTGAATTTATTTTGAATTGTTTTTACATTTTTTTGATTAAAACAGATTGTAATTGATTGTTTGCCTCAGGAAACATGGTGCGAAAGCCATCCATTGTCAAGAAAAGATCATTTATAGTCACTCATGCCTAGAAAAGCCTTATTACTCGGTTTAAATGCCTTTATAATCCCATTATTGAAGTTATTTTGAATTGTTTTTATATTTTTTGATTAAAACAGATTGTAATTGATTGTTTGCCTTGGGAAACATGGAGCGAAAGCCATCCATCGTCAAGAAAAGTTCATTTATAGTCACTCATGCCTAGAAAAGCCTTAACACTCGTTTTAAATGCTTTTATAATCCCATAATTAAATTTAATTTGAATCTTTTTACATTTTTTGATTAAAATAGATTGTAATTGATTGTTTGCCTCGGGAACCATGGAGCGAAAGCCATCCATTGTCAAGAAAAGATCAATTATAGTCACTTATGCCTAGAAAAGCCTTATTACTCGGTTTAAATGCTTTTATAATCCCATTATTGAATTTATTTTGAATTGTTTTTACATTTTTTTGATTAAAACAGATTGTAATTGATTGTTTGCCTCGGGAAACATGGAGCGAAAGCCATCCATTGTCAAGAAAAGATCATTTATAGTCACTCATGCCTAGAGAAGCCTTATTACTCGGTTTAAATGCCTTTATAATCCCATTATTGAATTTATTTTGAATTGTTTTTACATTTTTTGATTAAAACAGATTGTAATTGATTGTTTGCCTCGGGAAACATGGAGCGAAAGCCATCCATTGTCAAGAAAAGATCATTTATAGTCACTCATGCCTAGAAAAGCCTTATTACTCGGTTTAAATGCCTTTATAATCCCATTATTGAATTTATTTTGAATTGTTTTTACATTTTTTGATTAAAACACATTGTAATTGATTGTTTGCCTCGGGAAACATGGAGCAAAACCCATCCATTGTCAAGAATAGATCATTTATAGTCACTGATGCCTAGAAAAGCCTTATTACTCGGTTTAAATGCTTTTATAATCCCATTATTGAATTTATTTTGAATTATTTTCACATTTTTTGATTAAAACAGATTGTAATTGATTGTTTGCCTCGGGAAACATGGAGCGAAAGCCATCCATTGTCAAGAAAAGATCATTTATATTCACTCATGCCTAGAAAAGCCTTATTACTCGGTTTAAATGCATTTATAATCCCATTATTGAATTTATTTTGAATTGTTTTTACATTTTTTGATTAAAACATATTGTAATTGATTGTTTGCCTCAAGAAACAGGGAGCAAAAGCCATCCATTGTCAAGAATAGATCATTTATAGTCACTTATGCCTAGAAAAGCCTTATTACTCTGTTTAAATGCTTTTATAATCCCATTATTGAATTTATTTTGAATTGTTTTCACATTTTTTGATTAAAACAGATTGTAATTGATTGTTTGCCTCGGGAAACATGGAGCGAAAGCCATCCATTGTCAAGAAAAGATCATTTATAGTCACTCATGCCTAGAAAAGCCTTATTACTCGGTTTAAATGCCTTTATAATCCCATTATTGAATTTATTTTGAATTTTTTTTACATTTTTTGATTAAAACATATTGTAATTGATTGTTTGCCTTGGGAAACATGAGCAAAAGCCATCCATTGTCAAGAATAGATCATTTATAGTCACTTATGCCTAGAAAAGCCTTATTACTCGGTTTACATGCTTTTATAATCCCATTATTGAATTTATTTTGAATTGTTTTTACATTTTTTGATTAAAATAGATTGTAATTGATTGTTTGCCTCGGGAAACATGGAGCGAAAGCCTTCCATTGTCAAGAAAAGATCATTTATAGTCACTCATGCCTAGAAAAGCCTTATTACTTAGTTTAAATGCCTTTATAATCCCATTATTCAATTTATTTTGAATTGTTTGTACATTTTTTGATTAAAACAGATTGTAATTGATTGTTTGCCTCGGGAAATATGGAGCGAAAGCCATCCATTGTCAAGAAAAGATCATTTATATTCACTCATGCCTAGAAAAGCCTTATTACTCGGTTTAAATGCCTTTATAATCCCATTATTGAATTTATTTTGAATTGTTTTTACATTTTTTGATTAAAACATATTGTAATTGATTGTTTGCCTCGGGAAACATGGAGCAAAACCCATCCATTGTCAAGAATAGATCATTTATAGTCACTTATGCCTAGAAAAGCCTTATTACTCAGTTGAAATGCTTTATAATCCCATTATTGAATTTATTTTGAATTGTTTTTACATTTTTTTGAGTAAAACAGATTGTAATTGATTGTTTGCCTCGGGAAACATGGAGCGAAAGCCATCCATTGTCAAGAAAAGATCATTTATAGTCAGTCATGCCTAGAAAAGCCTTAATACTCGCTTTAAATGCTTTTATAATCCCATAATTGAATTTAATTTGAATCTTTTTACATTTTTTGATTAAAACAGATTCTAATTGATTGTTTGCTTCGGGAAACGTGGAGTGAAAGCCATCCATTGTCAAGAAAAGATCATTTATAGTCACTCATGCCTAGAAAAGCCTTATTACTCGGTTTAAATGGCTTTATAATCCCATTATTGAATTTATTTTGAATTGTTTTTACATTTTTTGATTAAAACAGATTGAAATTGATTGTTTGCCTCGGGAAACATGGAGCGAAAGCCATCCATTGTCGAGAAAAGATCATTTATAGTCACTCATGCCTAGAAAAGCCTTATTACTCGGTTTAAATGCCTTTATAATCCCATTATTGAATTTATTTTGAATTGTTTTTACATTTTTTGATTAAAACAGATTGTAATTGATTGTTTGCCTCGGGAAACATAGAGCGAAAGCCATCCATTGTCAAGAAAAGATCATTTATAGTCACTCATGCCTAGAAAAGCCTTATTACTCGGTTGAAATGCCTTTATAATCCCATTATTGAATTTATTTTGAATTGTTTTTACTTTTTTTGATTAAAACATATTGTAATTGATTGTTTGCCTCGGGAAACATGGAGCAAAACCCATCCATTGTCAAGAATAGATCATTTATAGTCACTTATGCCTAGAAAAGCCTTATTACTCGGTTTAAATGCTTTTATAATCCCATTATTGAATTTATTTTGAATTGTTTTCACATTTTTTGATTAAAACAGATTGTAATTGATTTTTTGCCTCGGGAAACATAGAGCGAAAGCCATCCATTGTCAAGAAAAGATCATTTATAGTCACTCATGCCTAGAAAAGCCTTATTACTCGGTTTAAATGCCTTTATAATCCCATTATTGAATTTATTTTGAATTGTTTTTACATTTTTTGATTAAAACATATTGTAATTGATTGTTTGCCTCGGGAAACATGGAGCAAAACCCATCCATTGTCAAGAATAGATCATTTATAGTCACTTATGCCTAGAAAAGCCTTATTACTCGTTTAAATGCTTTTATAATCCCATTATTGAATTTATTTTGAATTGTTTTCACATTTTTTGATTAAAACAGATTGTAATTGATTGTTTGCCTCGGGAAACATGGGGCGAAAGCCATCCATTGTCAAGAAAAGATCATTTATAGTCACTCATGCCTAGAAAAGCATTATTACTCGGTTTAAATGCCTTTATAATCCCATTATTGAATTTATTTTGAATTGTTTTTACATTTTTTGATTAAAATAGATTGTAATTGATTGTTTGCCTCGGGAAACATGGAGCGAAAGCTATCCATTGTCAAGAAAAGATCATTTATAGTCACTCATGCCAAGAAAAGCCTCATTACTCGGTTTAAATGCCTTTATAATCCCATTATTGAAGTTATTTTGAATTGTTTTTATATTTTTTGATTAAAACAGATTGTAATTGATTGTTTGCCTTGGGAAACATGGAGCGAAAGCCATCCATCGTCAAGAAAAGTTCATTTATAGTCACTCATGCCTAGAAAAGGCTTAATACTCGTTTTAAATGCTTTTATAATCCCATAATTGAATTTAATTTGAATCTTTTTACATTTTTTGATTAAAACAGATTTTAATTGATTGTTTGCCCCGGGAAACGTGGAGTGAAAGCCATCCATTGTCAAGAAAAGATCATTTATAGTCACTCATGCCTAGAAAAGCCTTATTACTCGGTTTAAATGCCTTTATAATCCCATTATTGAATTTATTTTGAATTTTTTTTACATTTTTTGATTAAAACATATTGTAATTGATTGTTTGCCTTGGGAAACATGAGCAAAAGCCATCCATTGTCAAGAATAGATCACTTATAGTCACTTATGCCTAGAAAAGCCTTATTACTCGGTTTAAATGCTTTTATAATCCTATTATTGAATTTATTTTGAATTGTTTTCACATTTTTTGATTAAAACAGATTGTAATTGATTGTTTGCCTCGGGAAACATGGTGCGAAAGCCATCCATTGTCAAGAAAAGATCATTTATAGTCACTCATGCCTAGAAAAGCCTTATTACTTAGTTTAAATGCCTTTATAATCCCATTATTGAATTTATTTTGAATTGTTTTTACATTTTTTTGATTAAAACAGATTGTAATTGATTGTTTGCCTCAGGAAACATGGTGCGAAAGCCATCCATTGTCAAGAAAAGATCATTTATAGTCACTCATGCCTAGAAAAGCCTTATTACTCTGTTTAAATGCCTTTATAATCCCATTATTGAATTTATTTTGAATTTTTTTTACATTTTTTGATTAAAACATATTGTAATTGATTGTTTGCCTTGGGAAACATGAGCAAAAGCCATCCATTGTCAAGAATAGATCATTTATAGTCACTTATGCCTAGAAAAGCCTTATTACTCGGTTTAAATGCTTTTATAATCCCATTATTGAATTTATTTTGAATTGTTTTTACATTTTTTGATTAAAATAGATTGTAATTGATTGTTTGCCTCGGGAAACATGGAGCGAAAGCCTTCCATTGTCAAGAAAAGATCATTTATAGTCACTCAGGCCTAGAAAAGCCTTATTACTTAGTTTAAATGCCTTTATAATCCCATTATTGAATTTATTTTGAATTGTTTGTACATTTTTTGATTAAAACAGATTGTAATTGATTGTTTGCCTCGGGAAATATGGAGCGAAAGCCATCCATTGTCAAGAAAAGATCATTTATAGTCACTCATGCCTAGAAAAGCCTTATTACTCGGTTTAAATGCCTTTATAATCCCATTATTGAATTTATTTTGAATTGTTTTTACATTTTTTGATTAAAACATATTGTAATTGATTGTTTGCCTCGGGAAACATGGAGCAAAACCCATCCATTGTCAAGAATAGATCATTTATAGTCACTTATGCCTAGAAAACCCTTATTACTCAGTTTAAATGCTTTATAATCCCATTATTGAATTTATTTTGAATTGTTTTTACATTTTTTTGATTAAAACAGATTGTAATTGATTGTTTGCCTCGGGAAATATGGAGCGAAAGCCATCCATTGTCAAGAAAAGATCATTTATAGTCACTCATGCCTAGAAAAGCCTTATTACTCGGTTTAAATGCCTTTATAATCCCATTATTGAAGTTATTTTGAATTGTTTTTATATTTTTTGATTAAAACAGATTGTAATTGATTGTTTGCCTTGGGAAACATGGAGCGAAAGCCATCCATCGTCAAGAAAAGTTCATTTATAGTCACTCATGCCTAGAAAAGCCTTAATACTCGCTTTAAATGCTTTTATAATCCCATAATTGAATTTAATTTGAATCTTTTTACATTTTTTGATTAAAATAGATTGTAATTGATTATTTGCCTCGGGAACCATGGAGCGAAAGCCATCCATTGTCAAGAAAAGATCAATTATAGTCACTTATGCCTAGAAAAGCCTTATTACTCGGTTTAAATGCTTTTATAATCCCATTATTGAATTTATTTTGAATTGTTTTTACATTTTTTTGATTAAAACAGATTGTAATTGATTGTTTGCCTCGGGAAACATGGAGCGAAAGCCATCCATTGTCAAGAAAAGATCATTTATAGTCACTCATGCCTAGAAAAGCCTTATTACTTAGTTTAAATGCCTTTATAATCCCATTATTGAATTTATTTTGAATTGTTTTTACATTTTTTTGATTAAAACAGATTGTAATTGATTGTTTGCCTCAGGAAACATGGTGCGAAAGCCATCCATTGTCAAGAAAAGATCATTTATAGTCACTCATGCCTAGAAAAGCCTTATTACTCGGTTTAAATGCCTTTATAATCCCATTATTGAATTTATTTTGAATTTTTTTTACATTTTTTGATTAAAACATATTGTAATTGATTGTTTGCCTTGGGAAACATGAGCAAAAGCCATCCATTGTCAAGAATAGATCATTTATAGTCACTTATGCCTAGAAAAGCCTTATTACTCGGTTTAAATGCTTTTATAATCCCATTATTGAATTTATTTTGAATTGTTTTTACATTTTTTGATTAAAATAGATTGTAATTGATTGTTTGCCTCGGGAAACATGGAGCGAAAGCCTTCCATTGTCAAGAAAAGATCATTTATAGTCACTCATGCCTAGAAAAGCCTTATTACTTAGTTTAAATGCCTTTATAATCCCATTATTTAATTTATTTTGAATTGTTTGTACATTTTTTGATTAAAACAGATTGGAATTGATTGTTTGCCTCGGGAAATATGGAGCGAAAGCCATCCATTGTCAAGAAAAGATCATTTATAGTCACTCATGCCTAGAAAAGCCTTATTACTCAGTTTAAATGCCTTTATAATCCCATTATTGAATTTATTTTGAATTGTTTTTACATTTTTTGATTAAAACATATTGTAATTGATTGTTTGCCTCGGGAAACATGGAGCAAAACCCATCTATTGTCAAGAATAGATCATTTATAGTCACTTATGCCTAGAAAAGCCTTATTACTCAGTTTAAATGCTTTATAATCCCATTATTGAATTTATTTTGAATTGTTTTTACATTTTTTTGATTAAAACAGATTGTAATTGATTGTTTGCCTCGGGAAATATGGAGCGAAAGCCATCCATTGTCAAGAAAAGTTCATTTATAGTCACTCATGCCTAGAAAAGCCTTATTACTCGGTTTAAATGCCTTTATAATCCCATTATTGAAGTTATTTTGAATTGTTTTTATATTTTCTGATTAAAACAGATTGTAATTGATTGTTTGCCTTGGGAAACATGGAGCGAAAGCCATCCATCGTCAAGAAAAGTTCATTTATAGTCACTCATGCCTAGAAAAGGCTTAATACTCGTTTTAAATGCTTTTATAATCCCATAATTGAATTTAATTTGAATCTTTTTACATTTTTTGATTAAAACAGATTTTAATTGATTGTTTGCCCCGGGAAACGTGGAGTGAAAGCCATCCATTGTCAAGAAAAGATCATTTATAGTAACTCATGCCTAGAAAAGCCTTATTACTCGGTTTAAATGCCTTTATAATCCCATTATTGAATTTATTTTGAATTTTTTTTACATTTTTTGATTAAAACATATTGTAATTGATTATTTGCCTTGGGAAACATGAGCAAAAGCCATCCATTGTCAAGAATAGATCACTTATAGTCACTTATGCCTAGAAAAGCCTTATTACTCGGTTTAAATGCTTTTATAATCCTATTATTGAATTTATTTTGAATTGTTTTCACATTTTTTGATTAAAACAGATTGTAATTGATTGTTTGCCTCGGGAAACATGGAGCGAAAGCCATCCATTGTCAAGAAAAGATCATTTATAGTCACTCATGCCTAGAAAAGCCTTATTACTTAGTTTAAATGCCTTTATAATCCCATTATTGAATTTATTTTGAATTGTTTTTACATTTTTTTGATTAAAACAGATTGTAATTGATTGTTTGCCTCAGGAAACATGGTGCGAAAGCCATCCATTGTCAAGAAAAGATCATTTATAGTCACTCATGCCTAGAAAAGCCTTATTACTCTGTTTAAATGCCTTTATAATCCCATTATTGAATTTATTTTGAATTTATTTTACATTTTTTGATTAAAACATATTGTAATTGATTGTTTGCCTTGGGAAACATGAGCAAAAGCCATCCATTGTCAAGAATAGATCATTTATAGTCACTTATGCCTAGAAAAGCCTTATTACTCGGTTTAAATGCTTTTATAATCCCATTATTGAATTTATTTTGAATTGTTTTTACATTTTTTGATTAAAATAGATTGTAATTGATTGTTTGCCTCGGGAAACATGGAGCGAAAGCCTTCCATTGTCAAGAAAAGATCATTTATAGTCACTCAGGCCTAGAAAAGCCTTATTACTTAGTTTAAATGCCTTTATAATCCCATTATTGAATTTATTTTGAATTGTTTGTACATTTTTTGATTAAAACAGATTGTAATTGATTGTTTGCCTCGGGAAATATGGAGCGAAAGCCATCCATTGTCAAGAAAAGATCATTTATAGTCACTCATGCCTAGAAAAGCCTTATTACTCGGTTTAAATGCCTTTATAATCCCATTATTGAATTTATTTTGAATTGTTTTTACATTTTTTGATTAAAACATATTGTAATTGATTGTTTGCCTCGGGAAACATGGAGCAAAACCCATCCATTGTCAAGAATAGATCATTTATAGTCACTTATGCCTAGAAAACCCTTATTACTCAGTTTAAATGCTTTATAATCCCATTATTGAATTTATTTTGAATTGTTTTTACATTTTTTTGATTAAAACAGATTGTAATTGATTGTTTGCCTCGGGAAATATGGAGCGAAAGCCATCCATTGTCAAGAAAAGATCATTTATAGTCACTCATGCCTAGAAAAGCCTTATTACTCGGTTTAAATGCCTTTATAATCCCATTATTGAAGTTATTTTGAATTGTTTTTATATTTTTTGATTAAAACAGATTGTAATTGATTGTTTGCCTTGGGAAACATGGAACGAAAGCCATCCATCGTCAAGAAAAGTTCATTTATAGTCACTCATGCCTAGAAAAGCCTTAATACTCGCTTTAAATGCTTTTATAATCCCATAATTGAATTTAATTTGAATCTTTTTACATTTTTTGATTAAAATAGATTGTAATTGATTGTTTGCCTCGGGAAACATGGAGCGAAAGCCTTCCATTGTCAAGAAAAGATCATTTATAGTCACTCATGCCTAGAAAAGCCTTATTACTTAGTTTAAATGCCTTTATAATCCCATTATTCAATTTATTTTGAATTGTTTGTACATTTTTTGATTAAAACAGATTGTAATTGATTGTTTGCCTCGGGAAATATGGAGCGAAAGCCATCCATTGTCAAGAAAAGATCATTTATATTCACTCATGCCTAGAAAAGCCTTATTACTCGGTTTAAATGCCTTTATAATCCCATTATTGAATTTATTTTGAATTGTTTTTACATTTTTTGATTAAAACATATTGTAATTGATTGTTTGCCTCGGGAAACATGGAGCAAAACCCATCCATTGTCAAGAATAGATCATTTATAGTCACTTATGCCTAGAAAAGCCTTATTACTCAGTTGAAATGCTTTATAATCCCATTATTGAATTTATTTTGAATTGTTTTTACATTTTTTTGAGTAAAACAGATTGTAATTGATTGTTTGCCTCGGGAAACATGGAGCGAAAGCCATCCATTGTCAAGAAAAGATCATTTATAGTCAGTCATGCCTAGAAAAGCCTTAATACTCGCTTTAAATGCTTTTATAATCCCATAATTGAATTTAATTTGAATCTTTTTACATTTTTTGATTAAAACAGATTCTAATTGATTGTTTGCTTCGGGAAACGTGGAGTGAAAGCCATCCATTGTCAAGAAAAGATCATTTATAGTCACTCATGCCTAGAAAAGCCTTATTACTCGGTTTAAATGGCTTTATAATCCCATTATTGAATTTATTTTGAATTGTTTTTACATTTTTTGATTAAAACAGATTGAAATTGATTGTTTGCCTCGGGAAACATGGAGCGAAAGCCATCCATTGTCGAGAAAAGATCATTTATAGTCACTCATGCCTAGAAAAGCCTTATTACTCGGTTTAAATGCCTTTATAATCCCATTATTGAATTTATTTTGAATTGTTTTTACATTTTTTGATTAAAACAGATTGTAATTGATTGTTTGCCTCGGGAAACATAGAGCGAAAGCCATCCATTGTCAAGAAAAGATCATTTATAGTCACTCATGCCTAGAAAAGCCTTATTACTCGGTTGAAATGCCTTTATAATCCCATTATTGAATTTATTTTGAATTGTTTTTACTTTTTTTGATTAAAACATATTGTAATTGATTGTTTGCCTCGGGAAACATGGAGCAAAACCCATCCATTGTCAAGAATAGATCATTTATAGTCACTTATGCCTAGAAAAGCCTTATTACTCGGTTTAAATGCTTTTATAATCCCATTATTGAATTTATTTTGAATTGTTTTCACATTTTTTGATTAAAACAGATTGTAATTGATTTTTTGCCTCGGGAAACATAGAGCGAAAGCCATCCATTGTCAAGAAAAGATCATTTATAGTCACTCATGCCTAGAAAAGCCTTATTACTCGGTTTAAATGCCTTTATAATCCCATTATTGAATTTATTTTGAATTGTTTTTACATTTTTTGATTAAAACATATTGTAATTGATTGTTTGCCTCGGGAAACATGGAGCAAAACCCATCCATTGTCAAGAATAGATCATTTATAGTCACTTATGCCTAGAAAAGCCTTATTACTCGTTTAAATGCTTTTATAATCCCATTATTGAATTTATTTTGAATTGTTTTCACATTTTTTGATTAAAACAGATTGTAATTGATTGTTTGCCTCGGGAAACATGGGGCGAAAGCCATCCATTGTCAAGAAAAGATCATTTATAGTCACTCATGCCTAGAAAAGCATTATTACTCGGTTTAAATGCCTTTATAATCCCATTATTGAATTTATTTTGAATTGTTTTTACATTTTTTGATTAAAATAGATTGTAATTGATTGTTTGCCTCGGGAAACATGGAGCGAAAGCTATCCATTGTCAAGAAAAGATCATTTATAGTCACTCATGCCAAGAAAAGCCTCATTACTCGGTTTAAATGCCTTTATAATCCCATTATTGAAGTTATTTTGAATTGTTTTTATATTTTTTGATTAAAACAGATTGTAATTGATTGTTTGCCTTGGGAAACATGGAGCGAAAGCCATCCATCGTCAAGAAAAGTTCATTTATAGTCACTCATGCCTAGAAAAGGCTTAATACTCGTTTTAAATGCTTTTATAATCCCATAATTGAATTTAATTTGAATCTTTTTACATTTTTTGATTAAAACAGATTTTAATTGATTGTTTGCCCCGGGAAACGTGGAGTGAAAGCCATCCATTGTCAAGAAAAGATCATTTATAGTCACTCATGCCTAGAAAAGCCTTATTACTCGGTTTAAATGCCTTTATAATCCCATTATTGAATTTATTTTGAATTTTTTTTACATTTTTTGATTAAAACATATTGTAATTGATTGTTTGCCTTGGGAAACATGAGCAAAAGCCATCCATTGTCAAGAATAGATCACTTATAGTCACTTATGCCTAGAAAAGCCTTATTACTCGGTTTAAATGCTTTTATAATCCTATTATTGAATTTATTTTGAATTGTTTTCACATTTTTTGATTAAAACAGATTGTAATTGATTGTTTGCCTCGGGAAACATGGAGCGAAAGCCATCCATTGTCAAGAAAAGATCATTTATAGTCACTCATGCCTAGAAAAGCCTTATTACTTAGTTTAAATGCCTTTATAATCCCATTATTGAATTTATTTTGAATTGTTTTTACATTTTTTTGATTAAAACAGATTGTAATTGATTGTTTGCCTCAGGAAACATGGTGCGAAAGCCATCCATTGTCAAGAAAAGATCATTTATAGTCACTCATGCCTAGAAAAGCCTTATTACTCTGTTTAAATGCCTTTATAATCCCATTATTGAATTTATTTTGAATTTTTTTTACATTTTTTGATTAAAACATATTGTAATTGATTGTTTGCCTTGGGAAACATGAGCAAAAGCCATCCATTGTCAAGAATAGATCATTTATAGTCACTTATGCCTAGAAAAGCCTTATTACTCGGTTTAAATGCTTTTATAATCCCATTATTGAATTTATTTTGAATTGTTTTTACATTTTTTGATTAAAATAGATTGTAATTGATTGTTTGCCTCGGGAAACATGGAGCGAAAGCCTTCCATTGTCAAGAAAAGATCATTTATAGTCACTCAGGCCTAGAAAAGCCTTATTACTTAGTTTAAATGCCTTTATAATCCCATTATTGAATTTATTTTGAATTGTTTGTACATTTTTTGATTAAAACAGATTGTAATTGATTGTTTGCCTCGGGAAATATGGAGCGAAAGCCATCCATTGTCAAGAAAAGATCATTTATAGTCACTCATGCCTAGAAAAGCCTTATTACTCGGTTTAAATGCCTTTATAATCCCATTATTGAATTTATTTTGAATTGTTTTTACATTTTTTGATTAAAACATATTGTAATTGATTGTTTGCCTCGGGAAACATGGAGCAAAACCCATCCATTGTCAAGAATAGATCATTTATAGTCACTTATGCCTAGAAAACCCTTATTACTCAGTTTAAATGCTTTATAATCCCATTATTGAATTTATTTTGAATTGTTTTTACATTTTTTTGATTAAAACAGATTGTAATTGATTGTTTGCCTCGGGAAATATGGAGCGAAAGCCATCCATTGTCAAGAAAAGATCATTTATAGTCACTCATGCCTAGAAAAGCCTTATTACTCGGTTTAAATGCCTTTATAATCCCATTATTGAAGTTATTTTGAATTGTTTTTATATTTTTTGATTAAAACAGATTGTAATTGATTGTTTGCCTTGGGAAACATGGAGCGAAAGCCATCCATCGTCAAGAATAGTTCATTTATAGTCACTCATGCCTAGAAAAGCCTTAATACTCGCTTTAAATGCTTTTATAATCCCATAATTGAATTTAATTTGAATCTTTTTACATTTTTTGATTAAAATAGATTGTAATTGATTATTTGCCTCGGGAACCATGGAGCGAAAGCCATCCATTGTCAAGAAAAGATCAATTATAGTCACTTATGCCTAGAAAAGCCTTATTACTCGGTTTAAATGCTTTTATAATCCCATTATTGAATTTATTTTGAATTGTTTTTACATTTTTTTGATTAAAACAGATTGTAATTGATTGTTTGCCTCGGGAAACATGGAGCGAAAGCCATCCATTGTCAAGAAAAGATCATTTATAGTCACTCATGCCTAGAAAAGCCTTATTACTTAGTTTAAATGCCTTTATAATCCCATTATTGAATTTATTTTGAATTGTTTTTACATTTTTTTGATTAAAACAGATTGTAATTGATTGTTTGCCTCAGGAAACATGGTGCGAAAGCCATCCATTGTCAAGAAAAGATCATTTATAGTCACTCATGCCTAGAAAAGCCTTATTACTCGGTTTAAATGCCTTTATAATCCCATTATTGAATTTATTTTGAATTTTTTTTACATTTTTTGATTAAAACATATTGTAATTGATTGTTTGCCTTGGGAAACATGAGCAAAAGCCATCCATTGTCAAGAATAGATCATTTATAGTCACTTATGCCTAGAAAAGCCTTATTACTCGGTTTAAATGCTTTTATAATCCCATTATTGAATTTATTTTGAATTGTTTTTACATTTTTTGATTAAAATAGATTGTAATTGATTGTTTGCCTCGGGAAACATGGAGCGAAAGCCTTCCATTGTCAAGAAAAGATCATTTATAGTCACTCATGCCTAGAAAAGCCTTATTACTTAGTTTAAATGCCTTTATAATCCCATTATTTAATTTATTTTGAATTGTTTGTACATTTTTTGATTAAAACAGATTGGAATTGATTGTTTGCCTCGGGAAATATGGAGCGAAAGCCATCCATTGTCAAGAAAAGATCATTTATAGTCACTCATGCCTAGAAAAGCCTTATTACTCAGTTTAAATGCCTTTATAATCCCATTATTGAATTTATTTTGAATTGTTTTTACATTTTTTTGATTAAAACAGATTGTAATTGATTGTTTGCCTCAGGAAACATGGTGCGAAAGCCATCCATTGTCAAGAAAAGATCATTTATAGTCACTCATGCCTAGAAAAGCCTTATTACTCGGTTTAAATGCCTTTATAATCCCATTATTGAATTTATTTTGAATTTTTTTTACATTTTTTGATTAAAACATATTGTAATTGATTGTTTGCCTTGGGAAACATGAGCAAAAGCCATCCATTGTCAAGAATAGATCATTTATAGTCACTTATGCCTAGAAAAGCCTTATTACTCGGTTTAAATGCTTTTATAATCCCATTATTGAATTTATTTTGAATTGTTTTTACATTTTTTGATTAAAATAGATTGTAATTGATTGTTTGCCTCGGGAAACATGGAGCGAAAGCCTTCCATTGTCAAGAAAAGATCATTTATAGTCACTCATGCCTAGAAAAGCCTTATTACTTAGTTTAAATGCCTTTATAATCCCATTATTTAATTTATTTTGAATTGTTTGTACATTTTTTGATTAAAACAGATTGGAATTGATTGTTTGCCTCGGGAAATATGGAGCGAAAGCCATCCATTGTCAAGAAAAGATCATTTATAGTCACTCATGCCTAGAAAAGCCTTATTACTCAGTTTAAATGCCTTTATAATCCCATTATTGAATTTATTTTGAATTGTTTTTACATTTTTTGATTAAAACATATTGTAATTGATTGTTTGCCTCGGGAAACATGGAGCAAAACCCATCCACTGTCAAGAATAGATCATTTATAGTCACTTATGCCTAGAAAAGCCTTATTACTCAGTTTAAATGCTTTATAATCCCATTATTGAATTTATTTTGAATTGTTTTTACATTTTTTTGATTAAAACAGATTGTAATTGATTGTTTGCCTCGGGAAATATGGAGCGAAAGCCATCCATTGTCAAGAAAAGATCATTTATAGTCACTCATGCCTAGAAAAGCCTTATTACTCGGTTTAAATGCCTTTATAATCCCATTATTGAAGTTATTTTGAATTGTTTTTATATTTTCTGATTAAAACAGATTGTAATTGATTGTTTGCCTTGGGAAACATGGAGCGAAAGCCATCCATCGTCAAGAAAAGTTCATTTATAGTCACTCATGCCTAGAAAAGCCTTAACACTCGTTTTAAATGCTTTTATAATCCCATAATTGAATTTAATTTGAATCTTTTTACATTTTTTGATTAAAACAGATTGTAATTGATTGTTTGCCTCGACAACCATGGTGCGAAAGCCATCCATTGTCAAGAAAAGATCAATTATAGTCACTTATGCCTAGAAAAGCCTTATTACTCGGTTTAAATGCTTTTATAATCCCATTATTGAATTTATTTTGAATTGTTTTTACATTTTTTTGATTAAAACAGATTGTAATTGATTGTTTGCCTCGGGAAACGTGGAGCGAAAGCCATCCATTGTCAAGAAAAGATCATTTATAGTCACTCATGCCTAGAAAAGCCTTATTACTTAGTTTAAATGCCTTTATAATCCCATTATTGAATTTATTTTGAATTGTTTTTACATTTTTTTGATTAAAACAGATTGTAATTGATTGTTTGCCTCAGGAAACATGGTGCGAAAGCCATGCATTGTCAAGAAAAGATCATTTATAGTCACTCATGCCTAGAAAAGCCTTATTACTCGGTTTAAATGCCTTTATAATCCCATTATTGAAGTTATTTTGAATTGTTTTTATATTTTTTGATTAAAACAGATTGTAATTGATTGTTTGCCTTGGGAAACATGGAGCGAAAGCCATCCATCGTCAAGAAAAGTTCATTTATAGTCACTCATGCCTAGAAAAGCCTTAACACTCGTTTTAAATGCTTTTATAATCCCATAATTAAATTTAATTTGAATCTTTTTACATTTTTTGATTAAAATAGATTGTAATTGATTGTTTGCCTCGGGAACCATGGAGCGAAAGCCATCCATTGTCAAGAAAAGATCAATTATAGTCACTTATGCCTAGAAAAGCCTTATTACTCGGTTTAAATGCTTTTATAATCCCATTATTGAATTTATTTTGAATTGTTTTTACATTTTTTTGATTAAAACAGATTGTAATTGATTGTTTGCCTCGGGAAACATGGAGCGAAAGCCATCCATTGTCAAGAAAAGATCATTTATAGTCACTCATGCCTAGAGAAGCCTTATTACTCGGTTTAAATGCCTTTATAATCCCATTATTGAATTTATTTTGAATTGTTTTTACATTTTTTGATTAAAACAGATTGTAATTGATTGTTTGCCTTGGGAAACATGGAGCGAAAGCCATCCATTGTCAAGAAAAGTTCATTTATAGTCACTCATGCCTAGAAAAGCCTTATTACTCGGTTTAAATGCCTTTATAATCCCATTATTGAATTTATTTTGAATTGTTTTTACATTTTTTGATTAAAACACATTGTAATTGATTGTTTGCCTCGGGAAACATGGAGCAAAACCCATCCATTGTCAAGAATAGATCATTTATAGTCACTGATGCCTAGAAAAGCCTTATTACTCGGTTTAAATACTTTTATAATCCCATTATTGAATTTATTTTGAATTGTTTTCACATTTTTTGATTAAAACAGATTGTAATTGATTGTTTGCCTCGGGAAACATGGAGCGAAAGCCATCCATTGTCAAGAAAAGATCATTTATATTCACTCATGCCTAGAAAAGCCTTATTACTCGGTTTAAATGCATTTATAATCCCATTATTGAATTTATTTTGAATTGTTTTTACATTTTTTGATTAAAACATATTGTAATTGATTGTTTGCCTCAAGAAACAGGGAGCAAAACCCATCCATTGTCAAGAATAGATCATTTATAGTCACTTATGCCTAGAAAAGCCTTATTACTCGGTTTAAATGCTTTTATAATCCCATTATTGAATTTATTTTGAATTGTTTTCACATTTTTTGATTAAAACAGATTGTAATTGATTGTTTGCCTCGGGAAACATGGAGCGAAAGCCATCCATTGTCAAGAAAAGATCATTTATAGTCACTCATGCCTAGAAAAGCCTTATTACTCGGTTTAAATGCCTTTATAATCCCATTATTGAATTTATTTTGAATTTTTTTTACATTTTTTGATTAAAACATATTGTAATTGATTGTTTGCCTTGGGAAACATGAGCAAAAGCCATCCATTGTCAAGAATAGATCATTTATAGTCACTTATGCCTAGAAAAGCCTTATTACTCGGTTTAAATGCTTTTATAATCCCATTATTGAATTTATTTTGAATTGTTTTTACATTTTTTGATTAAAATAGATTGTAATTGATTGTTTGCCTCGGGAAACATGGAGCGAAAGCCTTCCATTGTCAAGAAAAGATCATTTATAGTCACTCATGCCTAGAAAAGCCTTATTACTTAGTTTAAATGCCTTTATAATCCCATTATTCAATTTATTTTGAATTGTTTGTACATTTTTTGATTAAAACAGATTGTAATTGATTGTTTGCCTCGGGAAATATGGAGCGAAAGCCATCCATTGTCAAGAAAAGATCATTTATATTCACTCATGCCTAGAAAAGCCTTATTACTCGGTTTAAATGCCTTTATAATCCCATTATTGAATTTATTTTGAATTGTTTTTACATTTTTTGATTAAAACATATTGTAATTGATTGTTTGCCTCGGGAAACATGGAGCAAAACCCATCCATTGTCAAGAATAGATCATTTATAGTCACTTATGCCTAGAAAAGCCTTATTACTCAGTTGAAATGCTTTATAATCCCATTATTGAATTTATTTTGAATTGTTTTTACATTTTTTTGATTAAAACAGATTGTAATTGATTGTTTGCCTCGGGAAATATGGAGCGAAAGCCATCCATTGTCAAGAAAAGATCATTTATAGTCACTCATGCCTAGAAAAGCCTTATTACTCGGTTTAAATGCCTTTATAATCCCATTATTGAAATTATTTTGAATTGTTTTTCTATTTTTTGATTAAAACAGATTGTAATTGATTGTTTGCCTCGGGAAACATGGAGCGAAAGCCATCCATTGTCAAGAAAAGATCATTTATAGTCACTCATGCCTAGAAAAGCCTTATTACTCGGTTTAAATGCCTTTATAATCCCATTATTGAAGTTATTTTGAATTGTTTGTACATTTTTTGATTAAAACAGAATGTAATTGATTGTTTGCCTTGGGAAATATGGAGCGAAAGCCATCCATTGTCAAGAAAAGATCATTTATAGTCACTCATGCCTAGAAAAGCCTTATTACTCGGTTTAAATGCCTTTATAATCCCATTATTGAAGTTATTTTGAATTGTTTTTATATTTTTTGATTAAAACAGATTGTAATTGATTGTTTGCCTTGGGAAACATGGAGCGAAAGCCATCCATCGTCAAGAAAAGTTCATTTATAGTCACTCATGCCTAGAAAAGCCTTAATACTCGTTTTAAATGCTTTTATAATCCCATAATTGAATTTAATTTGAATCTTTTTACATTTTTTGATTAAAACAGATTGTAATAGATTGTTTGCCTCGGGAACCATGGAGCGAAAGCCATCCATTGTCAAGAAAAGATCAATTATAGTCACTTATGCCTAGAAAAGCCTTATTACTCGGTTTAAATGCTTTTATAATCCCATTATTGAATTTATTTTGAATTGTTTTTACATTTTTTTGATTAAAACAGATTGTAATTGATTGTTTGCCTCGGGAAACATGGAGCGAAAGCCATCCATTGTCAAGAAAAGATCATTTATAGTCACTCATGCCTAGAAAAGCCTTATTACTTAGTTTAAATGCCTTTATAATCCCATTATTTAATTTATTTTGAATTGTTTTTACATTTTTTGATTTAAACAGATTGTAATTGATTGTTTGCCTCGGGAAACATGGAGCGAAAGCCATCCATTGTCAAGAAAAGATCAATTATAGTCACTTATGCCTAGAAAAGCCTTATTACTCGGTTTAAATGCTTTTATAATCTCATTATTGAATTTATTTTGAATTGTTTTTACATTTTTTGATTAAAATAGATTGTAATTGATTGTTTGCCTCGGGAAACATGGATCGAAAGCCTTCCATTGTCAAGAAAAGATCATTTACAGTCACTCATGCCTAGAAAAGCCTTATTACTAAGTTTAAGGGCCTTTAAAATCCCATTATTCAATTTATTTTGAATTGTTTTTACATTTTTTGATTAAAACAGATTGTAATTGATTGTTTGCCTCGGGAAATATGGAGCAAAAGCCATCCATTGTCAAGAAAAGATCATTTATAGTCACTCATGCCTAGAAAAGCCTTATTACTCGGTTTAAATGCCTTTATAATCCCATTATTGAATTTAATTTGAATGGTTTTTACATTTTTTGAGTAAAACAGATTGTAATTGATTGTTTGCCTCGGGAAACATGGAGCGAAAGCCATCCATTGTCAAGAAAAGATCATTTATAGTCAGTCAAGCCTAGAAAAGCCTTAATACTCGCTTTAAATGCTTTTATAATCCCATAATTGAATTTAATTTGAATCTTTTTACATTTTTTGATTAAAACAGATTCTAATTGATTGTTTGCTTCGGGAAACGTGGAGTGAAAGCCATCCATTGTCAAGAAAAGATCATTTATAGTCACTCATGCCTAGAAAAGCCTTATTACTCGGTTTAATTGCCTTTATAATCCCATTATTGAATTTATTTTGAATTGTTTTCACATTTTTTGATTAAAACAGATTGTAATTGATTGTTTGCCTCGGGAAACATGGAGCGAAAGCCATCCATTGTCAAGAAAAGATCATTTATAGTCACTCATGCCTAGAAAAGCCTCATTACTCGGTTTAAATGCCTTTATAATCCCATTATTGAATTTATTTTGAATTGTTTTTACATTTTTTTATTAAAACAGATTGTAATTGAATGTTTGCCTCGGGAAACATGGAGCGAAAGCCATCCATTGTCAAGAAAAGATCATTTATAGTCACTCATGCCTAGAAAAGCCTTATTACTCAGTTTAAATGCTTTTATAATCCCATTATTGAATTTATTTTGAATTGTTTTTACATTTTTTGATTAAAATAGATTGTAATTGATTGTTTGCCTCGGGAAACATGGATCGAAAGCCTTCCATTGTCAAGAAAAGATCATTTATAGTCACTCATGCCTAGAAAAGCCTTATTACTAAGTTTAAGGGCCTTTATAATCCCATTATTCAATTTATTTTGAATTGTTTTTACATTTTTTGATTAAAACAGATTGTAATTGATTGTTTGCCTCGGGAAATATGGAGCGAAAGCCATCCATTGTCAAGAAAAGATCATTTATAGTCACTCATGCCTAGAAAAGCCTTATTACTCGGTTTAAATGCCTTTATAATCCCATTATTGAATTTAATTAGAATGGTTTTTACATTTTTTGATTTAAACAGATTGTAATTGATTGTTTGCCTCGGGAAACATGGAGCGAAAGCCATCCATTGTCAAGAAAATATCATTTATAGTCAGTCATGCCTAGAAAAGCCTTATTACTCGGTTTAAATGCCTTTATAATCCCATTATTGAATTTAATTTGAATTGTTTTTACATTTTTTGATTAAAACAGATTGTAATTGATTATTTGCCTCGGGAAACATGGAGCGAAAGCCATCCATTGTCAAGAAAAGATCATTTATAGTCAGTCATGCCTAGAAAAGCCTTAATACTCGCTTTAAATGCTTTTATAATCCCATAATTGAATTTAATTTGAATCTTTTTACATTTTTTGATTAAAACAGATTCTAATTGATTGTTTGCTTCGGGAAACGTGGAGTGAAAGCCATCCATTGTCAAGAAAAGATCATTTATAGTCACTCATGCCTAGAAAAGCCTTATTACTCGGTTTAAATGCCTTTATAATCCCATTATTGAATTTATTTTGAATTGTTTTTACATTTTTTGATTAAAACAGATTGTAATTGATTGTTTGCCTCGGGAAACATGGAGCGAAAGCCATCCATTGTCGAGAAAAGATCATTTATAGTCACTCATGCCTAGAAAAGCCTTATTACTCGGTTTAAATGCCTTTATAATCCCATTATTGAATTTATTTTGAATTGTTTTTACATTTTTTGATTAAAACAGATTGTAATTGATTGTTTGCCTCGGGAAACATAGAGCGAAAGCCATCCATTGTCAAGAAAAGATCATTTATAGTCACTCATGCCTAGAAAAGCCTTATTACTCGGTTGAAATGCCTTTATAATCCCATTATTGAATTTATTTTGAATTGTTTTTACTTTTTTTGATTAAAACATATTGTAATTGATTGTTTGCCTCGGGAAACATGGAGCAAAACCCATCCATTGTCAAGAATAGATCATTTATAGTCACTTATGCCTAGAAAAGCCTTATTACTCGGTTTAAATGCTTTTATAATCCCATTATTGAATTTATTTTGAATTGTTTTCACATTTTTTGATTAAAACAGATTGTAATTGATTTTTTGCCTCGGGAAACATGGAGCGAAAGCCATCCATTGTCAAGAAAAGATCATTTATAGTCACTCATGCCTAGAAAAGCCTTATTACTCGGTTTAAATGCCTTTATAATCCCATTATTGAATTTATTTTGAATTGTTTTTACATTTTTTGATTAAAACATATTGTAATTGATTGTTTGCCTCGGGAAACATGGAGCAAAACCCATCCATTGTCAAGAATAGATCATTTATAGTCACTTATGCCTAGAAAAGCCTTATTACTCGGTTTAAATGCTTTTATAATCCCATTATTGAATTTATTTTGAATTGTTTTCACATTTTTTGATTAAAACAGATTGTAATTGATTGTTTGCCTCGGGAAACATGGGGCGAAAGCCATCCATTGTCAAGAAAAGATCATTTATAGTCACTCATGCCTAGAAAAGCATTATTACTCGGTTTAAATGCCTTTATAATCCCATTATTGAATTTATTTTGAATTGTTTTTACATTTTTTGATTAAAATAGATTGTAATTGATTGTTTGCCTCGGGAAACATGGAGCGAAAGCTATCCATTGTCAAGAAAAGATCATTTATAGTCACTCATGCCAAGAAAAGCCTCATTACTCGGTTTAAATGCCTTTATAATCCCATTATTGAAGTTATTTTGAATTGTTTTTATATTTTTTGATTAAAACAGATTGTAATTGATTGTTTGCCTTGGGAAACATGGAGCGAAAGCCATCCATCGTCAAGAAAAGTTCATTTATAGTCACTCATGCCTAGAAAAGGCTTAATACTCGTTTTAAATGCTTTTATAATCCCATAATTGAATTTAATTTGAATCTTTTTACATTTTTTGATTAAAACAGATTTTAATTGATTGTTTGCCCCGGGAAACGTGGAGTGAAAGCCATCCATTGTCAAGAAAAGATCATTTATAGTAACTCATGCCTAGAAAAGCCTTATTACTCGGTTTAAATGCCTTTATAATCCCATTATTGAATTTATTTTGATTTTTTTTTACATTTTTTGATTAAAACATATTGTAATTGATTGTTTGCCTTGGGAAACATGAGCAAAAGCCATCCATTGTCAAGAATAGATCACTTATAGTCACTTATGCCTAGAAAAGCCTTATTACTCGGTTTAAATGCTTTTATAATCCTATTATTGAATTTATTTTGAATTGTTTTCACATTTTTTGATTAAAACAGATTGTAATTGATTGTTTGCCTCGGGAAACATGGAGCGAAAGCCATCCATTGTCAAGAAAAGATCATTTATAGTCACTCATGCCTAGAAAAGCCTTATTACTTAGTTTAAATGCCTTTATAATCCCATTATTGAATTTATTTTGAATTGTTTTTACATTTTTTTGATTAAAACAGATTGTAATTGATTGTTTGCCTCAGGAAACATGGTGCGAAAGCCATCCATTGTCAAGAAAAGATCATTTATAGTCACTCATGCCTAGAAAAGCCTTATTACTCTGTTTAAATGCCTTTATAATCCCATTATTGAATTTATTTTGAATTTTTTTTACATTTTTTGATTAAAACATATTGTAATTGATTGTTTGCCTTGGGAAACATGAGCAAAAGCCATCCATTGTCAAGAATAGATCATTTATAGTCACTTATGCCTAGAAAAGCCTTATTACTCGGTTTAAATGCTTTTATAATCCCATTATTGAATTTATTTTGAATTGTTTTTACATTTTTTGATTAAAATAGATTGTAATTGATTGTTTGCCTCGGGAAACATGGAGCGAAAGCCTTCCATTGTCAAGAAAAGATCATTTATAGTCACTCAGGCCTAGAAAAGCCTTATTACTTAGTTTAAATGCCTTTATAATCCCATTATTGAATTTATTTTGAATTGTTTGTACATTTTTTGATTAAAACAGATTGTAATTGATTGTTTGCCTCGGGAAATATGGAGCGAAAGCCATCCATTGTCAAGAAAAGATCATTTATAGTCACTCATGCCTAGAAAAGCCTTATTACTCGGTTTAAATGCCTTTATAATCCCATTATTGAATTTATTTTGAATTGTTTTTACATTTTTTGATTAAAACATATTGTAATTGATTGTTTGCCTCGGGAAACATGGAGCAAAACCC
Organism: Theobroma cacao; assembly: GCF_053813885.1. Lineage (NCBI taxonomy): Eukaryota > Viridiplantae > Streptophyta > Magnoliopsida > Malvales > Malvaceae > Theobroma > Theobroma cacao. The sequence goes on along the minus strand of NC_142645.1, from coordinate 23,511,669 downwards.
ATCCATTGTCAAGAATAGATCATTTATAGTCACTTATGCCTAGAAAACCCTTATTACTCAGTTTAAATGCTTTATAATCCCATTATTGAATTTATTTTGAATTGTTTTTACATTTTTTTGATTAAAACAGATTGTAATTGATTGTTTGCCTCGGGAAATATGGAGCGAAAGCCATCCATTGTCAAGAAAAGATCATTTATAGTCACTCATGCCTAGAAAAGCCTTATTACTCGGTTTAAATGCCTTTATAATCCCATTATTGAAGTTATTTTGAGTTGTTTTTATATTTTTTGATTAAAACAGATTGTAATTGATTGTTTGCCTTGGGAAACATGGAGCGAAAGCCATCCATCGTCAAGAAAAGTTCATTTATAGTCACTCATGCCTAGAAAAGCCTTAACACTCGTTTTAAATGCTTTTATAATCCCATAATTGAATTTAATTTGAATCTTTTTACATTTTTTGATTAAAACAGATTGTAATTGATTGTTTGCCTCGACAACCATGGAGCGAAAGCCATCCATTGTCAAGAAAAGATCAATTATAGTCACTTATGCCTAGAAAAGCCTTATTACTCGGTTTAAATGCTTTTATAATCCCATTATTGAATTTATTTTGAATTGTTTTTACATTTTTTTGATTAAAACAGATTGTAATTGATTGTTTGCCTCGGGAAACATGGAGCGAAAGCCATCCATTGTCAAGAAAAGATCATTTATAGTCACTCATGCCTAGAAAACCCTTATTACTCAGTTTAAATGCTTTATAATCCCATTATTGAATTTATTTTGAATTGTTTTTACATTTTTTTGATTAAAACAGATTGTAATTGATTGTTTGCCTCGGGAAATATGGAGCGAAAGCCATCCATTGTCAAGAAAAGATCATTTATAGTCACTCATGCCTAGAAAAGCCTTATTACTCGGTTTAAATGCCTTTATAATCCCATTATTGAAGTTATTTTGAGTTGTTTTTATATTTTTTGATTAAAACAGATTGTAATTGATTGTTTGCCTTGGGAAACATGGAGCGAAAGCCATCCATCGTCAAGAAAAGTTCATTTATAGTCACTCATGCCTAGAAAAGCCTTAACACTCGTTTTAAATGCTTTTATAATCCCATAATTGAATTTAATTTGAATCTTTTTACATTTTTTGATTAAAACAGATTGTAATTGATTGTTTGCCTCGACAACCATGGAGCGAAAGCCATCCATTGTCAAGAAAAGATCAATTATAGTCACTTATGCCTAGAAAAGCCTTATTACTCGGTTTAAATGCTTTTATAATCCCATTATTGAATTTATTTTGAATTGTTTTTACATTTTTTTGATTAAAACAGATTGTAATTGATTGTTTGCCTCGGGAAACATGGAGCGAAAGCCATCCATTGTCAAGAAAAGATCATTTATAGTCACTCATGCCTAGAAAAGCCTTATTACTTAGTTTAAATGCCTTTATAATCCCATTATTGAATTTATTTTGAATTGTTTTTACATTTTTTTGATTAAAACAGATTGTAATTGATTGTTTGCCTCAGGAAACATGGTGCGAAAGCCATCCATTGTCAAGAAAAGATCATTTATAGTCACTCATGCCTAGAAAAGCCTTATTACTCGGTTTAAATGCCTTTATAATCCCATTATTGAAGTTATTTTGAATTGTTTTTATATTTTTTGATTAAAACAGATTGTAATTGATTGTTTGCCTTGGGAAACATGGAGCGAAAGCCATCCATCGTCAAGAAAAGTTCATTTATAGTCACTCATGCCTAGAAAAGCCTTAACACTCGTTTTAAATGCTTTTATAATCCCATAATTAAATTTAATTTGAATCTTTTTACATTTTTTGATTAAAATAGATTGTAATTGATTGTTTGCCTCGGGAACCATGGAGCGAAAGCCATCCATTGTCAAGAAAAGATCAATTATAGTCACTTATGCCTAGAAAAGCCTTATTACTCGGTTTAAATGCTTTTATAATCCCATTATTGAATTTATTTTGAATTGTTTTTACATTTTTTTGATTAAAACAGATTGTAATTGATTGTTTGCCTCGGGAAACATGGAGCGAAAGCCATCCATTGTCAAGAAAAGATCATTTATAGTCACTCATGCCTAGAAAAGCCTTATTACTTAGTTTAAATGCCTTTATAATCCCATTATTGAATTTATTTTGAATTGTTTTTACATTTTTTTGATTAAAACAGATTGTAATTGATTGTTTGCCTCAGGAAACATGGTGCGAAAGCCATCCATTGTCAAGAAAAGATCATTTATAGTCACTCATGCCTAGAAAAGCCTTATTACTCGGTTTAAATGCCTTTATAATCCCATTATTGAAGTTATTTTGAATTGTTTTTATATTTTTTGATTAAAACAGATTGTAATTGATTGTTTGCCTTGGGAAACATGGAGCGAAAGCCATCCATCGTCAAGAAAAGTTCATTTATAGTCACTCATGCCTAGAAAAGCCTTAACACTCGTTTTAAATGCTTTTATAATCCCATAATTAAATTTAATTTGAATCTTTTTACATTTTTTGATTAAAATAGATTGTAATTGATTGTTTGCCTCGGGAACCATGGAGCGAAAGCCATCCATTGTCAAGAAAAGATCAATTATAGTCACTTATGCCTAGAAAAGCCTTATTACTCGGTTTAAATGCTTTTATAATCCCATTATTGAATTTATTTTGAATTGTTTTTACATTTTTTTGATTAAAACAGATTGTAATTGATTGTTTGCCTCGGGAAACATGGAGCGAAAGCCATCCATTGTCAAGAAAAGATCATTTATAGTCACTCATGCCTAGAAAAGCCTTATTACTTAGTTTAAATGCCTTTATAATCCCATTATTGAATTTATTTTGAATTGTTTTTACATTTTTTTGATTAAAACAGATTGTAATTGATTGTTTGCCTCAGGAAACATGGTGCGAAAGCCATCCATTGTCAAGAAAAGATCATTTATAGTCACTCATGCCTAGAAAAGCCTTATTACTCGGTTTAAATGCCTTTATAATCCCATTATTGAAGTTATTTTGAATTGTTTTTATATTTTTTGATTAAAACAGATTGTAATTGATTGTTTGCCTTGGGAAACATGGAGCGAAAGCCATCCATCGTCAAGAAAAGTTCATTTATAGTCACTCATGCCTAGAAAAGCCTTAACACTCGTTTTAAATGCTTTTATAATCCCATAATTAAATTTAATTTGAATCCTTTTACATTTTTTGATTAAAATAGATTGTAATTGATTGTTTGCCTCGGGAACCATGGAGCGAAAGCCATCCATTGTCAAGAAAAGATCAATTATAGTCACTTATGCCTAGAAAAGCCTTATTACTCGGTTTAAATGCTTTTATAATCCCATTATTGAATTTATTTTGAATTGTTTTTACATTTTTTTGATTAAAACAGATTGTAATTGATTGTTTGCCTCGGGAAACATGGAGCGAAAGCCATCCATTGTCAAGAAAAGATCATTTATAGTCAATCATGCCTAGAGAAGCCTTATTACTCGGTTTAAATGCCTTTATAATCCCATTATTGAATTTATTTTGAATTGTTTTTACATTTTTTGATTAAAACAGATTGTAATTGATTGTTTGCCTCTGGAAACATGGAGCGAAAGCCATCCATTGTCAAGAAAAGATCATTTATAGTCACTCATGCCTAGAAAAGCCTTATTACTCGGTTTAAATGCCTTTATAATCCCATTATTGAATTTATTTTGAATTGTTTTTACATTTTTTGATTAAAACAGATTGTAATTGATTGTTTGCCTCGGGAAACATGGAGCGAAAGCCATCCATCGTCAAGAAAAGTTCATTTATAGTCATTCATGCCTAGAAAAGCCTTAATACTCGTTTTAAATGCTTTTATAATCCCATAATTGAATTTAATTTGAATGTTTTTACATTTTTTGATTAAAACAGATTGTAATTGATTGTTTGCCTCGGGAACCATGGAGCGAAAGCCATCCATTGTCAAGAAAAGATCAATTATAGTCACTTATGCCTAGAAAAGCCTTATTACTCGGTTTAAATGCTTTTATAATCCCATTATTGAATTTATTTTGAATTGTTTTTACATTTTTTGATTAAAGCAGATTGTAATTGATTGTTTGCCTCGGGAAACATGGAGCGAAAGCCATCCATTGTCAAGAAAAGATCATTTATAGTCACTCATGCCTAGAAAAGCCTTATTACTCGGTGTAAATGCCTTTATAATCCCATTATTGAATTTATTTTGAATTATTTTTACATTTTTTGATTAAAACAGATTGTAATTGATTGTTTGCCTCGGGAAACATGGAGCGAAAGCTATCCATTGTCAAGAAAAGATCATTTATAGTCACTCATGCCAAGAAAAGCCTTATTACTCGGTTTAAATGCCTTTATAATCCCATTATTGAAGTTATTTTGAATTGTTTTTATATTTTTTGATTCAAACAGATTGTAATTGATTGTTTGCCTTGGGAAACATGGAGCGAAAGCCATCCATCGTCAAGAAAAGTTCATTTATAGTCATTCATGCCTAGAAAAGCCTTAATACTCGTTTTAAATGCTTTTATAATCCCATAATTGAATTTAATTTGAATCTTTTTACATTTTTTGATTAAAACAGATTGTAATTGATTGTTTGCCTCGGGAACCATGGAGCGAAAGCCATCCATTGTCAAGAAAAGATCAATTATAGTCACTTATGCCTAGAAAAGCCTTATTACTCGGTTTAAATGCTTTTATAATCCCATTATTGAATTTATTTTGAATTGTTTTTACATTTTTTGATTAAAATAGATTGTAATTGATTGTTTGCCGCGGGAAACATGGAGCGAAAGCCTTCCATTGTCAAGAAAAGATCATTTATAGTCACTCATGCCTAGAAAAGCCTTATTACTCGGTTTAAATGCCTTTATAATCCCATTATTGAATTTATTTTGAATTGTTTTTACATTTTTTGATTAAAACAGAATGTAATTGATTGTTTGCCTCGGGAAACATGGAGCGAAAGCCATCCATTGTCAAGAAAAGATCATTTATAGTCACTCATGCCTAGAAAAGCCTTATTACTCGGTTTAAATGCCTTTATAATCCCATTATTGAATTTATTTTGAATTGATTTTACATTTTTTGATTAAAACAGATTGTAATTGATTGTTTGCCTCGGGAAACATCGAGCGAAAGCCATCCATTGTCAAGAAAAGATCATTTATAGTCACTCATGCCTAGAAAAGCCTTATTACTCGGTTTAAATGCCTTTATAATCCCATTATTGAATTTATTTTGAATTGTTTTTACATTTTTTGATTAAAACACATTGTAATTGATTGTTTGCCTCGGGAAACATGGAGCAAAACCCATCCATTGTCAAGAATAGATCATTTATAGTCACTGATGCCTAGAAAAGCCTTATTACTCGGTTTAAATGCTTTTATAATCCCATTATTGAATTTATTTTGAATTGTTTTCACATTTTTTGATTAAAACAGATTGTAATTGATTGTTTGCCTCGGGAAACATGGAGTGAAAGCCATCCATTGTCAAGAAAAGATCATTTATATTCACTCATGCCTAGAAAAGCCTTATTACTCGGTTTAAATGCCTTTATAATCCCATTATTGAATTTATTTTGAATTGTTTTTACATTTTTTGATTAAAACACATTGTAATTGATTGTTTGCCTCGGGAAACATGGAGCAAAACCCATCCATTGGCAAGAATAGATCATTTATAGTCACTGATGCCTAGAAAAGCCTTATTACTCGGTTTAAATGCTTTTATAATCCCATTATTGAATTTATTTTGAATTGTTTTCACATTTTTTGATTAAAACAGATTGTAATTGATTGTTTGCCTCGGGAAACATGGAGTGAAAGCCATCCATTGTCAAGAAAAGATCATTTATATTCACTCATGCCTAGAAAAGCCTTATTACTCGGTTTAAATGCATTTATAATCCCATTATTGAATTTATTTTGAATTGTTTTTACATTTTTTGATTAAAACATATTGTAATTGATTGTTTGCCTCAAGAAACAGGGAGCAAAACCCATCCATTGTCAAGAATAGATCATTTATAGTCACTTATGCCTAGAAAAACCTTATTACTCGGTTTAAATGCTTTTATAATCCCATTATTGAATTTATTTTGAATTGTTTTCACATTTTTTGATTAAAACAGATTGTAATTGATTGTTTGCCTCGGGAAACATGGAGCGAAAGCCATCCTTTGTCAAGAAAAGATCAATTATAGTCACTTATGCCTAGAAAAGCCTTATTACTCGGTTTAAATGCTTTTATAATCCCATTATTGAATTTATTTTGAATTGTTTTTACATTTTTTGATTAAAATAGATTGTAATTGATTGTTTGCCTCGGGAAACATGGAGCGAAAGCCTTCCATTGTCAAGAAAAGATCATTTATAGTCACTCATGCCTAGAAAAGCCTTATTACTTTGTTTAAATGCGTTTATAATCCCATTATTGAATTTATTTTGAATTGTTTTTACATTTTTTGATTAAAACAGATTGTAATTGATTGTTTGCCTCGGGAAACATGGAGCGAAAGCCATCCATTGTCAAGAAAAGATCATTTATAGTCAGTCATGCCTAGAAAAGCCTTAATACTCGCTTTAAATGCTTTTATAATCCCATAATTGAATTTAATTTGAATCTTTTTACATTTTTTGATTAAAACAGATTCTAATTGATTGTTTGCTTCGGGAAACGTGGAGTGAAAGCCATCCATTGTCAAGAAAAGATCATTTATAGTCACTCATACCTAGAAAAGCCTTATTACTCGGTTTAAATGCCTTTATAATCCCATTATTGAATTTATTTTGAATTGTTTTTACATTTTTTGATTAAAACAGATTGTAATTGATTGTTTGCCTCGGGAAACATGGAGCGAAAGCCATCCATTGTCAAGAAAAGATCATTTATAGTCACTCATGCCTAGAAAAGCCTTATTACTCGGTTTAAATGCCTTTATAATCCCATTATTGAATTTATTTTGAATTGTTTTTACATTTTTTGATTAAAACAGATTGTAATTGATTGTTTGCCTCGGGAAACATGGAGCGAAAGCCATCCATTGTCAAGAAAAGATCATTTATAGTCACTCATGCCTAGAAAAGCCTTATTACTCGGTTTAAATGCCTTTATAATCCCATTATTGAATTTATTTTGAATTGTTTTTACATTTTTTGATTAAAACACATTGTAATTGATTGTTTGCCTCGGGAAACATGGAGCAAAACCCATCCATTGTCAAGAATAGATCATTTATAGTCACTGATGCCTAGAAAAGCCTTATTACTCGGTTTAAATGCTTTTATAATCCCATTATTGAATTTATTTTGAATTGTTTTCACATTTTTTGATTAAAACACATTGTAATTGATTGTTTGCCTCGGGAAACATGGAGCAAAACCCATCCATTGTCAAGAATAGATCATTTATAGTCACTGATGCCTAGAAAAGCCTTATTACTCGGTTTAAATGCTTTTATAATCCCATTATTGAATTTATTTTGAATTGTTTTCACATTTTTTGATTAAAACAGATTGTAATTGATTGTTTGCCTCGGGAAACATGGAGTGAAAGCCATCCATTGTCAAGAAAAGATCATTTATATTCACTCATGCCTAGAAAAGCCTTATTACTCGATTTAAATGCATTTATAATCCCATTATTGAATTTATTTTGAATTGTTTTTACATTTTTTGATTAAAACATATTGTAATTGATTGTTTGCCTCAAGAAACAGGGAGCAAAACCCATCCATTGTCAAGAATAGATCATTTATAGTCACTTATGCCTAGAAAAGCCTTATTACTCGGTTTAAATGCTTTTATAATCCCATTATTGAATTTATTTTGAATTGTTTTCACATTTTTTGATTAAAACAGATTGTAATTGATTGTTTGCCTCGGGAAACATGGAGCGAAAGCCATCCATTGTCAAGAAAAGATCATTTATAGTCACTCATGCCTAGAAAAGCCTTATTACTCGGTTTAAATGCCTTTATAATCCCATTATTGAATTTATTTTGAATTGTTTTTACATTTTTTGATTAAAACACATTGTAATTGATTGTTTGCCTCGGGAAACATGGAGCAAAACCCATCCATTGTCAAGAAAAGATCAATTATAGTCACTTATGCCTAGAAAAACCTTATTACTCGGTTTAAATGCTTTTATAATCCCATTATTGAATTTATTTTGAATTGTTTTCACATTTTTTGATTAAAACATATTGTAATTGATTGTTTGCCTCGGGAAACATGGAGCGAAAGCCATCCATTGTCAAGAAAAGATCAATTATAGTCACTTATGCCTAGAAAAGCCTTATTACTCGGTTTAAATGCTTTTATAATCCCATTATTGAATTTATTTTGAATTGTTTTTACATTTTTTGATTAAAACAGAATGTAATTGATTGTTTGCCTCGGGAAACATGGACCGAAAGCCATCCATTGTCAAGAAAAGATCATTTATAGTCACTCATGCCTAGAAAAGCCTTATTACTCGGTTTAAATGCCTTTATAATCCCATTATTGAAGTTATTTTGAATTGTTTGTACATTTTTTGATTAAAACAGAATGTAATTGATTGTTTGCCTTGGGAAATATGGAGCGAAAGCCATCCATTGTCAAGAAAAGATCATTTATAGTCACTCATGCCTAGAAAAGCCTTATTACTCGGTTTAAATGCTTTATAATCCCATTATTGAATTTATTTTGAATTGTTTTTACATTTTTTGATTAAAACATATTGTAATTGATTGTTTGCCTTGGGAAACATGAGCAAAAGCCATCCATTGTCAAGAATAGATCATTTATAGTCACTTATGCCTAGAAAAGCCTTATTACTCGGTTTAAATGCTTTTATAATCCCATTATTGAATTTATTTTGAATTGTTTTTACATTTTTTGATTAAAATAGATTGTAATTGATTGTTTGCCTCGGGAAACATGGAGCGAAAGCCTTCCATTGTCAAGAAAAGATCATTTATAGTCACTCATGCCTAGAAAAGCCTTATTACTTAGTTTAAATGCCTTTATAATCCCATTATTCAATTTATTTTGAATTGTTTGTACATTTTTTGATTAAAACAGATTGTAATTGATTGTTTGCCTCGGGAAATATGGAGCGAAAGCCATCCATTGTCAAGAAAAGATCATTTATATTCACTCATGCCTAGAAAAGCCTTATTACTCGGTTTAAATGCCTTTATAATCCCATTATTGAATTTATTTTGAATTGTTTTTACATTTTTTGATTAAAACATATTGTAATTGATTGTTTGCCTCGGGAAACATGGAGCAAAACCCATCCATTGTCAAGAATAGATCATTTATAGTCACTTATGCCTAGAAAAGCCTTATTACTCAGTTGAAATGCTTTATAATCCCATTATTGAATTTATTTTGAATTGTTTTTACATTTTTTTGATTAAAACAGATTGTAATTGATTGTTTGCCTCGGGAAATATGGAGCGAAAGCCATCCATTGTCAAGAAAAGATCATTTATAGTCACTCATGCCTAGAAAAGCCTTATTACTCGGTTTAAATGCCTTTATAATCCCATTATTGAAATTATTTTGAATTGTTTTTCTATTTTTTGATTAAAACAGATTGTAATTGATTGTTTGCCTCGGGAAACATGGAGCGAAAGCCATCCATTGTCAAGAAAAGATCATTTATAGTCACTCATGCCTAGAAAAGCCTTATTACTCGGTTTAAATGCCTTTATAATCCCATTATTGAAGTTATTTTGAATTGTTTGTACATTTTTTGATTAAAACAGAATGTAATTGATTGTTTGCCTTGGGAAATATGGAGCGAAAGCCATCCATTGTCAAGAAAAGATCATTTATAGTCACTCATGCCTAGAAAAGCCTTATTACTCGGTTTAAATGCCTTTATAATCCCATTATTGAAGTTATTTTGAATTGTTTTTATATTTTTTGATTAAAACAGATTGTAATTGATTGTTTGCCTTGGGAAACATGGAGCGAAAGCCATCCATCGTCAAGAAAAGTTCATTTATAGTCACTCATGCCTAGAAAAGCCTTAATACTCGTTTTAAATGCTTTTATAATCCCATAATTGAATTTAATTTGAATCTTTTTACATTTTTTGATTAAAACAGATTGTAATTGATTGTTTGCCTCGGGAACCATGGAGCGAAAGCCATCCATTGTCAAGAAAAGATCAATTATAGTCACTTATGCCTAGAAAAGCCTTATTACTCGGTTTAAATGCTTTTATAATCCCATTATTGAATTTATTTTGAATTGTTTTTACATTTTTTTGATTAAAACAGATTGTAATTGATTGTTTGCCTCGGGAAACATGGAGCGAAAGCCATCCATTGTCAAGAAAAGATCATTTATAGTCACTCATGCCTAGAAAAGCCTTATTACTTAGTTTAAATGCCTTTATAATCCCATTATTTAATTTATTTTGAATTGTTTTTACATTTTTTGATTTAAACAGATTGTAATTGATTGTTTGCCTCGGGAAACATGGAGCGAAAGCCATCCATTGTCAAGAAAAGATCAATTATAGTCACTTATGCCTAGAAAAGCCTTATTACTCGGTTTAAATGCTTTTATAATCTCATTATTGAATTTATTTTGAATTGTTTTTACATTTTTTGATTAAAATAGATTGTAATTGATTGTTTGCCTCGGGAAACATGGATCGAAAGCCTTCCATTGTCAAGAAAAGATCATTTACAGTCACTCATGCCTAGAAAAGCCTTATTACTAAGTTTAAGGGCCTTTAAAATCCCATTATTCAATTTATTTTGAATTGTTTTTACATTTTTTGATTAAAACAGATTGTAATTGATTGTTTGCCTCGGGAAATATGGAGCAAAAGCCATCCATTGTCAAGAAAAGATCATTTATAGTCACTCATGCCTAGAAAAGCCTTATTACTCGGTTTAAATGCCTTTATAATCCCATTATTGAATTTAATTTGAATGGTTTTTACATTTTTTGAGTAAAACAGATTGTAATTGATTGTTTGCCTCGGGAAACATGGAGCGAAAGCCATCCATTGTCAAGAAAAGATCATTTATAGTCAGTCAAGCCTAGAAAAGCCTTAATACTCGCTTTAAATGCTTTTATAATCCCATAATTGAATTTAATTTGAATCTTTTTACATTTTTTGATTAAAACAGATTCTAATTGATTGTTTGCTTCGGGAAACGTGGAGTGAAAGCCATCCATTGTCAAGAAAAGATCATTTATAGTCACTCATGCCTAGAAAAGCCTTATTACTCGGTTTAATTGCCTTTATAATCCCATTATTGAATTTATTTTGAATTGTTTTCACATTTTTTGATTAAAACAGATTGTAATTGATTGTTTGCCTCGGGAAACATGGAGCGAAAGCCATCCATTGTCAAGAAAAGATCATTTATAGTCACTCATGCCTAGAAAAGCCTCATTACTCGGTTTAAATGCCTTTATAATCCCATTATTGAATTTATTTTGAATTGTTTTTACATTTTTTGATTAAAACAGATTGTAATTGAATGTTTGCCTCGGGAAACATGGAGCGAAAGCCATCCATTGTCAAGAAAAGATCATTTATAGTCACTCATGCCTAGAAAAGCCTTATTACTCAGTTTAAATGCTTTTATAATCCCATTATTGAATTTATTTTGAATTGTTTTTACATTTTTTGATTAAAATAGATTGTAATTGATTGTTTGCCTCGGGAAACATGGATCGAAAGCCTTCCATTGTCAAGAAAAGATCATTTATAGTCACTCATGCCTAGAAAAGCCTTATTACTAAGTTTAAGGGCCTTTATAATCCCATTATTCAATTTATTTTGAATTGTTTTTACATTTTTTGATTAAAACAGATTGTAATTGATTGTTTGCCTCGGGAAATATGGAGCGAAAGCCATCCATTGTCAAGAAAAGATCATTTATAGTCACTCATGCCTAGAAAAGCCTTATTACTCGGTTTAAATGCCTTTATAATCCCATTATTGAATTTAATTAGAATGGTTTTTACATTTTTTGATTTAAACAGATTGTAATTGATTGTTTGCCTCGGGAAACATGGAGCGAAAGCCATCCATTGTCAAGAAAATATCATTTATAGTCAGTCATGCCTAGAAAAGCCTTATTACTCGGTTTAAATGCCTTTATAATCCCATTATTGAATTTAATTTGAATTGTTTTTACATTTTTTGATTAAAACAGATTGTAATTGATTATTTGCCTCGGGAAACATGGAGCGAAAGCCATCCATTGTCAAGAAAAGATCATTTATAGTCAGTCATGCCTAGAAAAGCCTTAATACTCGCTTTAAATGCTTTTATAATCCCATAATTGAATTTAATTTGAATCTTTTTACATTTTTTGATTAAAACAGATTCTAATTGATTGTTTGCTTCGGGAAACGTGGAGTGAAAGCCATCCATTGTCAAGAAAAGATCATTTATAGTCACTCATGCCTAGAAAAGCCTTATTACTCGGTTTAAATGCCTTTATAATCCCATTATTGAATTTATTTTGAATTGTTTTTACATTTTTTGATTAAAACAGATTGTAATTGATTGTTTGCCTCGGGAAACATGGAGCGAAAGCCATCCATTGTCGAGAAAAGATCATTTATAGTCACTCATGCCTAGAAAAGCCTTATTACTCGGTTTAAATGCCTTTATAATCCCATTATTGAATTTATTTTGAATTGTTTTTACATTTTTTGATTAAAACAGATTGTAATTGATTGTTTGCCTCGGGAAACATAGAGCGAAAGCCATCCATTGTCAAGAAAAGATCATTTATAGTCACTCATGCCTAGAAAAGCCTTATTACTCGGTTGAAATGCCTTTATAATCCCATTATTGAATTTATTTTGAATTGTTTTTACTTTTTTTGATTAAAACATATTGTAATTGATTGTTTGCCTCGGGAAACATGGAGCAAAACCCATCCATTGTCAAGAATAGATCATTTATAGTCACTTATGCCTAGAAAAGCCTTATTACTCGGTTTAAATGCTTTTATAATCCCATTATTGAATTTATTTTGAATTGTTTTCACATTTTTTGATTAAAACAGATTGTAATTGATTTTTTGCCTCGGGAAACATGGAGCGAAAGCCATCCATTGTCAAGAAAAGATCATTTATAGTCACTCATGCCTAGAAAAGCCTTATTACTCGGTTTAAATGCCTTTATAATCCCATTATTGAATTTATTTTGAATTGTTTTTACATTTTTTGATTAAAACATATGGTAATTGATTGTTTGCCTCGGGAAACATGGAGCAAAACCCATCCATTGTCAAGAATAGATCATTTATAGTCACTTATGCCTAGAAAAGCCTTATTACTCGGTTTAAATGCTTTTATAATCCCATTATTGAATTTATTTTGAATTGTTTTCACATTTTTTGATTAAAACAGATTGTAATTGATTGTTTGCCTCGGGAAACATGGGGCGAAAGCCATCCATTGTCAAGAAAAGATCATTTATAGTCACTCATGCCTAGAAAAGCATTATTACTCGGTTTAAATGCCTTTATAATCCCATTATTGAATTTATTTTGAATTGTTTTTACATTTTTTGATTAAAATAGATTGTAATTGATTGTTTGCCTCGGGAAACATGGAGCGAAAGCTATCCATTGTCAAGAAAAGATCATTTATAGTCACTCATGCCAAGAAAAGCCTCATTACTCGGTTTAAATGCCTTTATAATCCCATTATTGAAGTTATTTTGAATTGTTTTTATATTTTTTGATTAAAACAGATTGTAATTGATTGTTTGCCTTGGGAAACATGGAGCGAAAGCCATCCATCGTCAAGAAAAGTTCATTTATAGTCACTCATGCCTAGAAAAGGCTTAATACTCGTTTTAAATGCTTTTATAATCCCATAATTGAATTTAATTTGAATCTTTTTACATTTTTTGATTAAAACAGATTTTAATTGATTGTTTGCCCCGGGAAACGTGGAGTGAAAGCCATCCATTGTCAAGAAAAGATCATTTATAGTAACTCATGCCTAGAAAAGCCTTATTACTCGGTTTAAATGCCTTTATAATCCCATTATTGAATTTATTTTGATTTTTTTTTACATTTTTTGATTAAAACATATTGTAATTGATTGTTTGCCTTGGGAAACATGAGCAAAAGCCATCCATTGTCAAGAATAGATCACTTATAGTCACTTATGCCTAGAAAAGCCTTATTACTCGGTTTAAATGCTTTTATAATCCTATTATTGAATTTATTTTGAATTGTTTTCACATTTTTTGATTAAAACAGATTGTAATTGATTGTTTGCCTCGGGAAACATGGAGCGAAAGCCATCCATTGTCAAGAAAAGATCATTTATAGTCACTCATGCCTAGAAAAGCCTTATTACTTAGTTTAAATGCCTTTATAATCCCATTATTGAATTTATTTTGAATTGTTTTTACATTTTTTTGATTAAAACAGATTGTAATTGATTGTTTGCCTCAGGAAACATGGTGCGAAAGCCATCCATTGTCAAGAAAAGATCATTTATAGTCACTCATGCCTAGAAAAGCCTTATTACTCTGTTTAAATGCCTTTATAATCCCATTATTGAATTTATTTTGAATTTTTTTTACATTTTTTGATTAAAACATATTGTAATTGATTGTTTGCCTTGGGAAACATGAGCAAAAGCCATCCATTGTCAAGAATAGATCATTTATAGTCACTTATGCCTAGAAAAGCCTTATTACTCGGTTTAAATGCTTTTATAATCCCATTATTGAATTTATTTTGAATTGTTTTTACATTTTTTGATTAAAATAGATTGTAATTGATTGTTTGCCTCGGGAAACATGGAGCGAAAGCCTTCCATTGTCAAGAAAAGATCATTTATAGTCACTCATGCCTAGAAAAGCCTTATTACTCGGTTTAAATGCCTTTATAATCCCATTATTGAAGTTATTTTGAGTTGTTTTTATATTTTTTGATTAAAACAGATTGTAATTGATTGTTTGCCTTGGGAAACATGGAGCGAAAGCCATCCATCGTCAAGAAAAGTTCATTTATAGTCACTCATGCCTAGAAAAGCCTTAACACTCGTTTTAAATGCTTTTATAATCCCATAATTGAATTTAATTTGAATCTTTTTACATTTTTTGATTAAAACAGATTGTAATTGATTGTTTGCCTCGACAACCATGGAGCGAAAGCCATCCATTGTCAAGAAAAGATCAATTATAGTCACTTATGCCTAGAAAAGCCTTATTACTCGGTTTAAATGCTTTTATAATCCCATTATTGAATTTATTTTGAATTGTTTTTACATTTTTTTGATTAAAACAGATTGTAATTGATTGTTTGCCTCGGGAAACATGGAGCGAAAGCCATCCATTGTCAAGAAAAGATCATTTATAGTCACTCATGCCTAGAAAAGCCTTATTACTTAGTTTAAATGCCTTTATAATCCCATTATTGAATTTATTTTGAATTGTTTTTACATTTTTTTGATTAAAACAGATTGTAATTGATTGTTTGCCTCAGGAAACATGGTGCGAAAGCCATCCATTGTCAAGAAAAGATCATTTATAGTCACTCATGCCTAGAAAAGCCTTATTACTCGGTTTAAATGCCTTTATAATCCCATTATTGAAGTTATTTTGAATTGTTTTTATATTTTTTGATTAAAACAGATTGTAATTGATTGTTTGCCTTGGGAAACATGGAGCGAAAGCCATCCATCGTCAAGAAAAGTTCATTTATAGTCACTCATGCCTAGAAAAGCCTTAACACTCGTTTTAAATGCTTTTATAATCCCATAATTAAATTTAATTTGAATCTTTTTACATTTTTTGATTAAAATAGATTGTAATTGATTGTTTGCCTCGGGAACCATGGAGCGAAAGCCATCCATTGTCAAGAAAAGATCAATTATAGTCACTTATGCCTAGAAAAGCCTTATTACTCGGTTTAAATGCTTTTATAATCCCATTATTGAATTTATTTTGAATTGTTTTTACATTTTTTTGATTAAAACAGATTGTAATTGATTGTTTGCCTCGGGAAACATGGAGCGAAAGCCATCCATTGTCAAGAAAAGATCATTTATAGTCACTCATGCCTAGAAAAGCCTTATTACATAGTTTAAATGCCTTTATAATCCCATTATTGAATTTATTTTGAATTGTTTTTACATTTTTTTGATTAAAACAGATTGTAATTGATTGTTTGCCTCAGGAAACATGGTGCGAAAGCCATCCATTGTCAAGAAAAGATCATTTATAGTCACTCATGCCTAGAAAAGCCTTATTACTCGGTTTAAATGCCTTTATAATCCCATTATTGAAGTTATTTTGAATTGTTTTTATATTTTTTGATTAAAACAGATTGTAATTGATTGTTTGCCTTGGGAAACATGGAGCGAAAGCCATCCATCGTCAAGAAAAGTTCATTTATAGTCACTCATGCCTAGAAAAGCCTTAACACTCGTTTTAAATGCTTTTATAATCCCATAATTAAATTTAATTTGAATCTTTTTACATTTTTTGATTAAAATAGATTGTAATTGATTGTTTGCCTCGGGAACCATGGAGCGAAAGCCATCCATTGTCAAGAAAAGATCAATTATAGTCACTTATGCCTAGAAAAGCCTTATTACTCGGTTTAAATGCTTTTATAATCCCATTATTGAATTTATTTTGAATTGTTTTTACATTTTTTTGATTAAAACAGATTGTAATTGATTGTTTGCCTCGGGAAACATGGAGCGAAAGCCATCCATTGTCAAGAAAAGATCATTTATAGTCAATCATGCCTAGAGAAGCCTTATTACTCGGTTTAAATGCCTTTATAATCCCATTATTGAATTTATTTTGAATTGTTTTTACATTTTTTGATTAAAACAGATTGTAATTGATTGTTTGCCTCTGGAAACATGGAGCGAAAGCCATCCATTGTCAAGAAAAGATCATTTATAGTCACTCATGCCTAGAAAAGCCTTATTACTCGGTTTAAATGCCTTTATAATCCCATTATTGAATTTATTTTGAATTGTTTTTACATTTTTTGATTAAAACAGATTGTAATTGATTGTTTGCCTCGGGAAACATGGAGCGAAAGCCATCCATCGTCAAGAAAAGTTCATTTATAGTCATTCATGCCTAGAAAAGCCTTAATACTCGTTTTAAATGCTTTTATAATCCCATAATTGAATTTAATTTGAATGTTTTTACATTTTTTGATTAAAACAGATTGTAATTGATTGTTTGCCTGGGGAACCATGGAGCGAAAGCCATCCATTGTCAAGAAAAGATCAATTATAGTCACTTATGCCTAGAAAAGCCTTATTACTCGGTTTAAATGCTTTTATAATCCCATTATTGAATTTATTTTGAATTGTTTTTACATTTTTTGATTAAAGCAGATTGTAATTGATTGTTTGCCTCGGGAAACATGGAGCGAAAGCCATCCATTGTCAAGAAAAGATCATTTATAGTCACTCATGCCTAGAAAAGCCTTATTACTCGGTGTAAATGCCTTTATAATCCCATTATTGAATTTATTTTGAATTATTTTTACATTTTTTGATTAAAACAGATTGTAATTGATTGTTTGCCTCGGGAAACATGGAGCGAAAGCTATCCATTGTCAAGAAAAGATCATTTATAGTCACTCATGCCAAGAAAAGCCTTATTACTCGGTTTAAATGCCTTTATAATCCCATTATTGAAGTTATTTTGAATTGTTTTTATATTTTTTGATTCAAACAGATTGTAATTGATTGTTTGCCTTGGGAAACATGGAGCGAAAGCCATCCATCGTCAAGAAAAGTTCATTTATAGTCATTCATGCCTAGAAAAGCCTTAATACTCGTTTTAAATGCTTTTATAATCCCATAATTGAATTTAATTTGAATCTTTTTACATTTTTTGATTAAAACAGATTGTAATTGATTGTTTGCCTCGGGAACCATGGAGCGAAAGCCATCCATTGTCAAGAAAAGATCAATTATAGTCACTTATGCCTAGAAAAGCCTTATTACTCGGTTTAAATGCTTTTATAATCCCATTATTGAATTTATTTTGAATTGTTTTTACATTTTTTGATTAAAATAGATTGTAATTGATTGTTTGCCGCGGGAAACATGGAGCGAAAGCCTTCCATTGTCAAGAAAAGATCATTTATAGTCACTCATGCCTAGAAAAGCCTTATTACTCGGTTTAAATGCCTTTATAATCCCATTATTGAATTTATTTTGAATTGTTTTTACATTTTTTGATTAAAACAGAATGTAATTGATTGTTTGCCTCGGGAAACATGGAGCGAAAGCCATCCATTGTCAAGAAAAGATCATTTATAGTCACTCATGCCTAGAAAAGCCTTATTACTCGGTTTAAATGCCTTTATAATCCCATTATTGAATTTATTTTGAATTGATTTTACATTTTTTGATTAAAACAGATTGTAATTGATTGTTTGCCTCGGGAAACATCGAGCGAAAGCCATCCATTGTCAAGAAAAGATCATTTATAGTCACTCATGCCTAGAAAAGCCTTATTACTCGGTTTAAATGCCTTTATAATCCCATTATTGAATTTATTTTGAATTGTTTTTACATTTTTTGATTAAAACACATTGTAATTGATTGTTTGCCTCGGGAAACATGGAGCAAAACCCATCCATTGTCAAGAATAGATCATTTATAGTCACTGATGCCTAGAAAAGCCTTATTACTCGGTTTAAATGCTTTTATAATCCCATTATTGAATTTATTTTGAATTGTTTTCACATTTTTTGATTAAAACAGATTGTAATTGATTGTTTGCCTCGGGAAACATGGAGTGAAAGCCATCCATTGTCAAGAAAAGATCATTTATATTCACTCATGCCTAGAAAAGCCTTATTACTCGGTTTAAATGCCTTTATAATCCCATTATTGAATTTATTTTGAATTGTTTTTACATTTTTTGATTAAAACACATTGTAATTGATTGTTTGCCTCGGGAAACATGGAGCAAAACCCATCCATTGGCAAGAATAGATCATTTATAGTCACTGATGCCTAGAAAAGCCTTATTACTCGGTTTAAATGCTTTTATAATCCCATTATTGAATTTATTTTGAATTGTTTTCACATTTTTTGATTAAAACAGATTGTAATTGATTGTTTGCCTCGGGAAACATGGAGTGAAAGCCATCCATTGTCAAGAAAAGATCATTTATATTCACTCATGCCTAGAAAAGCCTTATTACTCGGTTTAAATGCATTTATAATCCCATTATTGAATTTATTTTGAATTGTTTTTACATTTTTTGATTAAAACATATTGTAATTGATTGTTTGCCTCAAGAAACAGGGAGCAAAACCCATCCATTGTCAAGAATAGATCATTTATAGTCACTTATGCCTAGAAAAACCTTATTACTCGGTTTAAATGCTTTTATAATCCCATTATTGAATTTATTTTGAATTGTTTTCACATTTTTTGATTAAAACAGATTGTAATTGATTGTTTGCCTCGGGAAACATGGAGCGAAAGCCATCCTTTGTCAAGAAAAGATCAATTATAGTCACTTATGCCTAGAAAAGCCTTATTACTCGGTTTAAATGCTTTTATAATCCCATTATTGAATTTATTTTGAATTGTTTTTACATTTTTTGATTAAAATAGATTGTAATTGATTGTTTGCCTCGGGAAACATGGAGCGAAAGCCTTCCATTGTCAAGAAAAGATCATTTATAGTCACTCATGCCTAGAAAAGCCTTATTACTTTGTTTAAATGCGTTTATAATCCCATTATTGAATTTATTTTGAATTGTTTTTACATTTTTTGATTAAAACAGATTGTAATTGATTGTTTGCCTCGGGAAACATGGAGCGAAAGCCATCCATTGTCAAGAAAAGATCATTTATAGTCAGTCATGCCTAGAAAAGCCTTAATACTCGCTTTAAATGCTTTTATAATCCCATAATTGAATTTAATTTGAATCTTTTTACATTTTTTGATTAAAACAGATTCTAATTGATTGTTTGCTTCGGGAAACGTGGAGTGAAAGCCATCCATTGTCAAGAAAAGATCATTTATAGTCACTCATACCTAGAAAAGCCTTATTACTCGGTTTAAATGCCTTTATAATCCCATTATTGAATTTATTTTGAATTGTTTTTACATTTTTTGATTAAAACAGATTGTAATTGATTGTTTGCCTCGGGAAACATGGAGCGAAAGCCATCCATTGTCAAGAAAAGATCATTTATAGTCACTCATGCCTAGAAAAGCCTTATTACTCGGTTTAAATGCCTTTATAATCCCATTATTGAATTTATTTTGAATTGTTTTTACATTTTTTGATTAAAACAGATTGTAATTGATTGTTTGCCTCGGGAAACATGGAGCGAAAGCCATCCATTGTCAAGAAAAGATCATTTATAGTCACTCATGCCTAGAAAAGCCTTATTACTCGGTTTAAATGCCTTTATAATCCCATTATTGAATTTATTTTGAATTGTTTTTACATTTTTTGATTAAAACACATTGTAATTGATTGTTTGCCTCGGGAAACATGGAGCAAAACCCATCCATTGTCAAGAATAGATCATTTATAGTCACTGATGCCTAGAAAAGCCTTATTACTCGGTTTAAATGCTTTTATAATCCCATTATTGAATTTATTTTGAATTGTTTTCACATTTTTTGATTAAAACACATTGTAATTGATTGTTTGCCTCGGGAAACATGGAGCAAAACCCATCCATTGTCAAGAATAGATCATTTATAGTCACTGATGCCTAGAAAAGCCTTATTACTCGGTTTAAATGCTTTTATAATCCCATTATTGAATTTATTTTGAATTGTTTTCACATTTTTTGATTAAAACAGATTGTAATTGATTGTTTGCCTCGGGAAACATGGAGTGAAAGCCATCCATTGTCAAGAAAAGATCATTTATATTCACTCATGCCTAGAAAAGCCTTATTACTCGATTTAAATGCATTTATAATCCCATTATTGAATTTATTTTGAATTGTTTTTACATTTTTTGATTAAAACATATTGTAATTGATTGTTTGCCTCAAGAAACAGGGAGCAAAACCCATCCATTGTCAAGAATAGATCATTTATAGTCACTTATGCCTAGAAAAGCCTTATTACTCGGTTTAAATGCTTTTATAATCCCATTATTGAATTTATTTTGAATTGTTTTCACATTTTTTGATTAAAACAGATTGTAATTGATTGTTTGCCTCGGGAAACATGGAGCGAAAGCCATCCATTGTCAAGAAAAGATCATTTATAGTCACTCATGCCTAGAAAAGCCTTATTACTCGGTTTAAATGCCTTTATAATCCCATTATTGAATTTATTTTGAATTGTTTTTACATTTTTTGATTAAAACACATTGTAATTGATTGTTTGCCTCGGGAAACATGGAGCAAAACCCATCCATTGTCAAGAAAAGATCAATTATAGTCACTTATGCCTAGAAAAACCTTATTACTCGGTTTAAATGCTTTTATAATCCCATTATTGAATTTATTTTGAATTGTTTTCACATTTTTTGATTAAAACATATTGTAATTGATTGTTTGCCTCGGGAAACATGGAGCGAAAGCCATCCATTGTCAAGAAAAGATCAATTATAGTCACTTATGCCTAGAAAAGCCTTATTACTCGGTTTAAATGCTTTTATAATCCCATTATTGAATTTATTTTGAATTGTTTTTACATTTTTTGATTAAAACAGAATGTAATTGATTGTTTGCCTCGGGAAACATGGACCGAAAGCCATCCATTGTCAAGAAAAGATCATTTATAGTCACTCATGCCTAGAAAAGCCTTATTACTCGGTTTAAATGCCTTTATAATCCCATTATTGAATTTATTTTGAATTGTTTTTACATTTTTTGATTAAAACAGATTGTAATTGATTGTTTGCCTCGGGAAACATGGAGCGAAAGCCATCCATTGTGAAGAAAAGATCATTTATAGTCACTCATGCCTAGAAAAGCCTTATTACTCGGTTTAAATGCCTTTATAATCCCATTATTGAATTTATTTTGAATTGTTTTTACATTTTTTGATTAAAACACATTGTAATTGATTGTTTGCCTTGGGAAACATGGAGCAAAACCCATCCATTGTCAAGAATAGATCATTTATAGTCACTGATGCCTAGAAAAGCCTTATTACTCGGTTTAAATGCTTTTATAATCCCATTATTGAATTTATTTTGAATTGTTTTCACATTTTTTGATTAAAACAGATTGTAATTGATTGTTTGCCTCGGGAAACATGGAGGGAAAGCCATCCATTGTCAAGAAAAGATCAATTATAGTCACTTATGCCTAGAAAAGCCTTATTACTCGGTTTAAATGCATTTATAATCCCATTATTGAATTTATTTTGAATTGTTTTTACATTTTTTGATTAAAATAGATTGTAATTGATTGTTTGCCTCGGGAAACATGGAGCGAAAGCCTTCCATTGTCAAGAAAAGATCATTTATAGTCACTCATGCCTAGAAAAGCCTTATTACTTAGTTTAAATGCGTTTATAATCCCATTATTGAATTTATTTTGAAATGTTTTTACATTTTTTGATTAAAACAGATTGTAATTGATTGTTTGCCTCGGGAAACATGGAGCGAAAGCCATCCATTGTCAAGAAAAGATCATTTATAGTCAGTCATGCCTAGAAAAGCCTTAATACTCGTTTTAAATGCTTTTATAATCCCATAATTGAATTTAATTTGAATCTTTTTACATTTTTTGATTAAAACAGATTCTACTTGATTGTTTGCTTCGGGAAACGTGGAGTGAAAGCCATCCATTGTCAAGAAAAGATCATTTATAGTCACTCATGCCTAGAAAAGCCTTATTACTCGGTTTAAATGCCTTTATAATCCCATTATTGAATTTATTTTGAATTGTTTTTACATTTTTTGATTAAAACAGATTGTAATTGATTGTTTGCCTCGGGAAACATGGAGCGAAAGCCATCCATTGTCAAGAAAAGATCATTTATAGTCACTCATGCCTAGAAAAGCCTCATTACTCGGTTTAAATGCCTTTATAATCCCATTCTTGAAATTATTTTGAATTGTTTTTACATTTTTTGATTAAAACAGATTGTAATTGATTGTTTGCCTCGGGAAACATGGAGCGAAAGCCATCCATTGTCAAGAAAAGATCATTTATAGTCACTCATGCCTAGAAAAGCCTTATTACTCGGTTTAAATGCCTTTATAATCCCATTATTGAATTTATTTTGAATTGTTTTTACATTTTTTGATTAAAACACATTGTAATTGATTGTTTGCCTCGGGAAACATGGAGCAAAACCCATCCATTGTCAAGAATAGATCATTTATAGTCACTGATGCCTAGAAAAGCCTTATTACTCGGTTTAAATGCTTTTATAATCCCATTATTGAATTTATTTTGAATTGTTTTCACATTTTTTGATTAAAACAGATTGTAATTGATTGTTTGCCTCGGGAAACATGGAGTGAAAGCCATCCATTGTCAAGAAAAGATAATTTATATTCACTCATGCCTAGAAAAGCCTTATTACTCGGTTTAAATGCATTTATAATCCCATTATTGAATTTATTTTGAATTGTTTTTACATTTTTTGATTAAAACATATTGTAATTGATTGTTTGCCTCAAGAAACAGGGAGCAAAACCCATCCATTGTCAAGAATAGATCATTTATAGTCACTTATGCCTAGAAAAACCTTATTACTCGGTTTAAATGCTTTTATAATCCCATTATTGAATTTATTTTGAATTGTTTTCACATTTTTTGATTAAAACAGATTGTAATTGATTGTTTGCCTCGGGAAACATGGAGCGAAAGCCATCCTTTGTCAAGAAAAGATCAATTATAGTCACTTATGCCTAGAAAAGCCTTATTACTCGGTTTAAATGCTTTTATAATCCCATTATTGAATTTATTTTGAATTGTTTTTACATTTTTTGATTAAAATAGATTGTAATTGATTGTTTGCCTCGGGAAACATGGAGCGAAAGCCTTCCATTGTCAAGAAAAGATCATTTATAGTCACTCATGCCTAGAAAAGCCTTATTACTTAGTTTAAATGCGTTTATAATCCCATTATTGAATTTATTTTGAATTGTTTTTACATTTTTTGATTAAAACAGAGTGTAATTGATTGTTTGCCTCGGGAAACATGGAGCGAAAGCCATCCATTGTCAAGAAAAGATCATTTATAGTCAGTCATGCCTAGAAAAGCCTTAATACTCGCTTTAAATGCTTTTTTAATCCCATAATTGAATTTAATTTGAATCTTTTTACATTTTTTGATTAAAACAGATTCTAATTGATTGTTTGCTTCGGGAAACGTGGAGTGAAAGCCATCCATTGTCAAGAAAAGATCATTTATAGTCACTCATGCCTAGAAAAGCCTTATTACTCGGTTTAAATGCCTTTATAATCCCATTATTGAATTTATTTTGAATTGTTTTTACATTTTTTGATTAAAATAGATTGTAATTGATTGTTTGCCTCGGGAAACATGGAGCGAAAGCCATCCATTGTCAAGAAAAGATCATTTATAGTCACTCATGCCTAGAAAAGCCTTATTACTCGGTTTAAATGCCTTTATAATCCCATTATTGAATTTATTTTGAATTGTTTTTACATTTTTTGATTAAAACAGATTGTAATTGATTGTTTGCCTCGGGAAACATGGAGCGAAAGCCATCCATTGTCATGAAAAGATCATTTATAGTCACTCATGCCTAGAAAAGCCTTATTACTCGGTTTAAATGCCTTTATAATCCCATTATTGAATTTATTTTGAATTGTTTTTACATTTTTTGATTAAAACACATTGTAATTGATTGTTTGCCTCGGGAAACATGGAGCAAAACCCATCCATTGTCAAGAATAGATCATTTATAGTCACTGATGCCTAGAAAAGCCTTATTACTCGGTTTAAATGCTTTTATAATCCCATTATTGAATTTATTTTGAATTGTTTTCACATTTTTTGATTAAAACAGATTGTAATTGATTGTTTGCCTCGGGAAACATGGAGTGAAAGCCATCCATTGTCAAGAAAAGATCATTTATATTCACTCATGCCTAGAAAAGCCTTATTACTCGATTTAAATGCATTTATAATCCCATTATTGAATTTATTTTGAATTGTTTTTACATTTTTTGATTAAAACATATTGTAATTGATTGTTTGCCTCAAGAAACAGGGAGCAAAACCCATCCATTGTCAAGAATAGATCATTTATAGTCACTTATGCCTAGAAAAGCCTTATTACTCGGTTTAAATGCTTTTATAATCCCATTATTGAATTTATTTTGAATTGTTTTCACATTTTTTGATTAAAACAGATTGTAATTGATTGTTTGCCCCGGGAAACATGGAGCGAAAGCCATCCATTGTCAAGAAAAGATCATTTATAGTCACTCATGCCTAGAAAAGCCTTATTACTCGGTTTAAATGCCTTTATAATCCCATTATTGAATTTATTTTGAATTGTTTTTACATTTTTTGATTAAAACACATTGTAATTGATTGTTTGCCTCGGGAAACATGGAGCAAAACCCATCCATTGTCAAGAATAGATCATTTATAGTCACTGATGCCTAGAAAAGCCTTATTACTCGGTTTAAATGCTTTTATAATCCCATTATTGAATTTATTTTGAATTGTTTTCACATTTTTTGATTAAAACAGATTGTAATTGATTGTTTGCCTCGGGAAACATGGAGCGAAAGCCATCCATTGTCAAGAAAAGATCAATTATAGTCACTTATGCCTAGAAAAACCTTATTACTCGGTTTAAATGCTTTTATAATCCCATTATTGAATTTATTTTGAATTGTTTTCACATTTTTTGATTAAAACAGTTTGTAATTGATTGTTTGCCTCGGGAAACATGGAGCGAAAGCCATCCATTGTCAAGAAAAGATCAATTATAGTCACTTATGCCTAGAAAAGCCTTATTACTCGGTTTAAATGCTTTTATAATCCCATTATTGAATTTATTTTGAATTGTTTTTACATTTTTTGATTAAAACAGAATGTAATTGATTGTTTGCCTCGGGAAACATGGATCGAAAGCCATCCATTGTCAAGAAAAGATCATTTATAGTCACTCATGCCTAGAAAAGCCTTATTACTCGGTTTAAATGCCTTTATAATCCCATTATTGAATTTATTTTGAATTGTTTTTACATTTTTTGATTAAAACAGATTGTAATTGATTGTTTGCCTCGGGAAACATGGAGCGAAAGCCATCCATTGTCAAGAAAAGATCTTTTATAGTCACTCATGCCTAGAAAAGCCTTATTACTCGGTTTAAATGCCTTTATAATCCCATTATTGAATTTATTTTGAATTGTTTTTACATTTTTTATTTAAAACACATTGTAATTGATTGTTTGCCTCGGGAAACATGGAGCGAAAGCCATCCATTGTCAAGAAAAGATCATTTATAGTCACTCATGCCTAGAAAAGCCTTATTACTCGGTTTAAATGCCTTTATAATCCCATTATTGAATTTATTTTGAATTGTTTTTACATTTTTTGATTAAAACACATTGTAATTGATTGTTTGCCTCGGGAAACATGGAGCGAAAGCCATCCATTGTCAAGAAAAGATCATTTATAGTCACTCATGCCTAGAAAAGCCTTATTACTCGGTTTAAATGCATTTATAATCCCATTATTGAATTTATTTTGAATTGTTTTTACATTTTTTGATTAAAACACATTGTAATTGATTGTTTGCCTCGGGAAACATGGAGCAAAACCCATCCATTGTCAAGAATAGATCATTTATAGTCACTCATGCCTAGAAAAGCCTTATTACTCGGTTTAAATGCCTTTATAATCCCATTATTGAATTTATTTTGAATTGTTTTTACATTTTTTGATTAAAACAGATTGTAATTGATTGTTTGCCTCGGGAAACATGGAGCGAAAGCCATCCATTGTCAAGAAAAGATCATTTATAGTCACTCATGCCTAGAAAAGCCTTATTACTCGGTTTAAATGCCTTTATAATCCCATTATTGAATTTATTTTGAATTGTTTTTAGATTTTTTGATTAAAACAGATTGTAATTGATTGTTTGCCTCGGGAAACATGGAGCGAAAGCCATCCATTGTCAAGAAAAGATCATTTATAGTCACTCATGCCTAGAAAAGCCTTATTACTCGGTTTAAATGCCTTTATAATCCCATTATTGAATTTATTTTGAATTGTTTTTACATTTTTTGATTAAAACACATTGTAATTGATTGTTTGCCTCGGGAAACATGGAGCAAAACCCATCCATTGTCAAGAATAGATCATTTATAGTCACTCATGCCTAGAAAAGCCTTATTACTCGGTTTAAATGCCTTTATAATCCCATTATTGAATTTATTTTGAATTGTTTTTACATTTTTTGATTAAAACAGATTGTAATTGATTGTTTGCCTCGGGAAACATGGAGCGAAAGCCATCCATTGTCAAGAAAAGATCATTTATAGTCACTCATGCCTAGAAAAGCCTTATTACTCGGTTTAAATGCCTTTATAATCCCATTATTGAATTTATTTTGAATTGTTTTTACATTTTTTGATTAAAACAGATTGTAATTGATTGTTTGCCTCGGGAAACATGGAGCGAAAGCCATCCATTGTCATGAAAAGATCATTTATAGTCACTCATGCCTAGAAAAGCCTTATTACTCGGTTTAAATGCCTTTATAATCCCATTATTGAATTTATTTTGAATTGTTTTTACATTTTTTGATTAAAACACATTGTAATTGATTGTTTGCCTCGGGAAACATGGAGCAAAACCCATCCATTGTCAAGAATAGATCATTTATAGTCACTGATGCCTAGAAAAGCCTTATTACTCGGTTTAAATGCTTTTATAATCCCATTATTGAATTTCTTTTGAATTGTTTTTACATTTTTTGATTAAAACACATTGTAATTGATTGTTTGCCTCGGGAAACATGGAGCAAAACCCATCCATTGTCAAGAATAGATCATTTATAGTCACTCATGCCTAGAAAAGCCTTATTACTCGGTTTAAATGCTTTTATAATCCCATTATTGAATTTATTTTGAATTGTTTTTACATTTTTTGATTAAAACACATTGTAATTGATTGTTTGCCTCGGGAAACATGGAGCAAAACCCATCCATTGTCAAGAATAGATCATTTATAGTCACTCATGCCTAGAAAAGCCTTATTACTCGGTTTAAATGCCTTTATAATCCCATTATTGAATTTATTTTGAATTGTTTTTACATTTTTTGATTAAAACAGATTGTAATTGATTGTTTGCCTCGGGAAACATGGAGCGAAAGCCATCCATTGTCAAGAAAAGATCATTTATAGTCACTCATGCCTAGAAAAGCCTTATTACTCGGTTTAAATGCCTTTATAATCCCATTATTGAATTTATTTTGAATTGTTTTTACATTTTTTGATTAAAACAGATTGTAATTGATTGTTTGCCTCGGGAAACATGGAGCGAAAGCCATCCATTGTCATGAAAAGATCATTTATAGTCACTCATGCCTAGAAAAGCCTTATTACTCGGTTTAAATGCCTTTATAATCCCATTATTGAATTTATTTTGAATTGTTTTTACATTTTTTGATTAAAACACATTGTAATTGATTGTTTGCCTCGGGAAACATGGAGCGAAAGCCATCCATTGTCAAGAAAAGATCATTTATAGTCACTCATGCCTAGAAAAGCCTTATTACTCGGTTTAAATGCATTTATAATCCCATTATTGAATTTATTTTGAATTGTTTTTACATTTTTTGATTAAAACACATTGTAATTGATTGTTTGCCTCGGGAAACATGGAGCAAAACCCATCCATTGTCAAGAATAGATCATTTATAGTCACTCATGCCTAGAAAAGCCTTATTACTCGGTTTAAATGCCTTTATAATCCCATTATTGAATTTATTTTGAATTGTTTTTACATTTTTTGATTAAAACAGATTGTAATTGATTGTTTGCCTCGGGAAACATGGAGCGAAAGCCATCCATTGTCAAGAAAAGATCATTTATAGTCACTCATGCCTAGAAAAGCCTTATTACTCGGTTTAAATGCCTTTATAATCCCATTATTGAATTTATTTTGAATTGTTTTTACATTTTTTGATTAAAACAGATTGTAATTGATTGTTTGCCTCGGGAAACATGGAGCGAAAGCCATCCATTGTCAAGAAAAGATCATTTATAGTCACTCATGCCTAGAAAAGCCTTATTACTCGGTTTAAATGCCTTTATAATCCCATTATTGAATTTATTTTGAATTGTTTTTACATTTTTTGATTAAAACACATTGTAATTGATTGTTTGCCTCGGGAAACATGGAGCAAAACCCATCCATTCTCAAGAATAGATCATTTATAGTCACTCATGCCTAGAAAAGCCTTATTACTCGGTTTAAATGCCTTTATAATCCCATTATTGAATTTATTTTGAATTGTTTTTACATTTTTTGATTAAAACAGATTGTAATTGATTGTTTGCCTCGGGAAACATGGAGCGAAAGCCATCCATTGTCAAGAAAAGATCATTTATAGTCACTCATGCCTAGAAAAGCCTTATTACTCGGTTTAAATGCCTTTATAATCCCATTATTGAATTTATTTTGAATTGTTTTTACATTTTTTGATTAAAACAGATTGTAATTGATTGTTTGCCTCGGGAAACATGGAGCGAAAGCCATCCATTGTCATGAAAAGATCATTTATAGTCACTCATGCCTAGAAAAGCCTTATTACTCGGTTTAAATGCCTTTATAATCCCATTATTGAATTTATTTTGAATTGTTTTTACATTTTTTGATTAAAACACATTGTAATTGATTGTTTGCCTCGGGAAACATGGAGCAAAACCCATCCATTGTCAAGAATAGATCATTTATAGTCACTGATGCCTAGAAAAGCCTTATTACTCGGTTTAAATGCTTTTATAATCCCATTATTGAATTTATTTTGATTTGTTTTCACATTTTTTGATTAAAACAGATTGTAATTGATTGTTTGCCTCGGGAAACATGGAGTGAAAGCCATCCATTGTCAAGAAAAGATCATTTATATTCACTCATGCCTAGAAAAGCCTTATTACTCGATTTAAATGCATTTATAATCCCATTATTGAATTTATTTTGAATTGTTTTTACATTTTTTGATTAAAACACATTGTAATTGATTGTTTGCCTCGGGAAACATGGAGCAAAACCCATCCATTGTCAAGAATAGATCATTTATAGTCACTCATGCCTAGAAAAGCCTTATTACTCGGTTTAAATGCCTTTATAATCCCATTATTGAATTTATTTTGAATTGTTTTTACATTTTTTGATTAAAACAGATTGTAATTGATTGTTTGCCTCGGGAAACATGGAGCGAAAGCCATCCATTGTCAAGAAAAGATCATTTATAGTCACTCATGCCTAGAAAAGCCTTATTACTCGGTTTAAATGCCTTTATAATCCCATTATTGAATTTATTTTGAATTGTTTTTACATTTTTTGATTAAAACAGATTGTAATTGATTGTTTGCCTCGGGAAACATGGAGCGAAAGCCATCCATTGTCATGAAAAGATCATTTATAGTCACTCATGCCTAGAAAAGCCTTATTACTCGGTTTAAATGCCTTTATAATCCCATTATTGAATTTATTTTGAATTGTTTTTACATTTTTTGATTAAAACACATTGTAATTGATTGTTTGCCTCGGGAAACATGGAGCAAAACCCATCCATTGTCAAGAATAGATCATTTATAGTCACTGATGCCTAGAAAAGCCTTATTACTCGGTTTAAATGCTTTTATAATCCCATTATTGAATTTATTTTGAATTGTTTTCACATTTTTTGATTAAAACAGATTGTAATTGATTGTTTGCCTCGGGAAACATGGAGTGAAAGCCATCCATTGTCAAGAAAAGATCATTTATATTCACTCATGCCTAGAAAAGCCTTATTACTCGATTTAAATGCATTTATAATCCCATTATTGAATTTATTTTGAATTGTTTTTACATTTTTTGATTAAAACATATTGTAATTGATTGTTTGCCTCAAGAAACAGGGAGCAAAACCCATCCATTGTCAAGAATAGATCATTTATAGTCACTTATGCCTAGAAAAGCCTTATTACTCGGTTTAAATGCTTTTATAATCCCATTATTGAATTTATTTTGAATTGTTTTCACATTTTTTGATTAAAACAGATTGTAATTGATTGTTTACCCCGGGAAACATGGAGCGAAAGCCATCCATTGTCAAGAAAAGATCATTTATAGTCACTCATGCCTAGAAAAGCCTTATTACTCGGTTTAAATGCCTTTATAATCCCATTATTGAATTTATTTTGAATTGTTTTTACATTTTTTGATTAAAACACATTGTAATTGATTGTTTGCCTCGGGAAACATGGAGCAAAACCCATCCATTGTCAAGAATAGATCATTTATAGTCACTGATGCCTAGAAAAGCCTTATTACTCGGTTTAAATGCTTTTATAATCCCATTATTGAATTTATTTTGAATTGTTTTCACATTTTTTGATTAAAACAGATTGTAATTGATTGTTTGCCTCGGGAAACATGGAGCGAAAGCCATCCATTGTCAAGAAAAGATCAATTATAGTCACTTATGCCTAGAAAAACCTTATTACTCGGTTTAAATGCTTTTATAATCCCATTATTGAATTTATTTTGAATTGTTTTCACATTTTTTGATTAAAACAGTTTGTAATTGATTGTTTGCCTCGGGAAACATGGAGCGAAAGCCATCCATTGTCAAGAAAAGATCAATTATAGTCACTTATGCCTAGAAAAGCCTTATTACTCGGTTTAAATGCTTTTATAATCCCATTATTGAATTTATTTTGAATTGTTTTTACATTTTTTGATTAAAACAGAATGTAATTGATTGTTTGCCTCGGGAAACATGGATCGAAAGCCATCCATTGTCAAGAAAAGATCATTTATAGTCACTCATGCCTAGAAAAGCCTTATTACTCGGTTTAAATGCCTTTATAATCCCATTATTGAATTTATTTTGAATTGTTTTTACATTTTTTGATTAAAACAGATTGTAATTGATTGTTTGCCTCGGGAAACATGGAGCGAAAGCCATCCATTGTCAAGAAAAGATCTTTTATAGTCACTCATGCCTAGAAAAGCCTTATTACTCGGTTTAAATGCCTTTATAATCCCATTATTGAATTTATTTTGAATTGTTTTTACATTTTTTATTTAAAACACATTGTAATTGATTGTTTGCCTCGGGAAACATGGAGCAAAACCCATCCATTGTCAAGAATAGATCATTTATAGTCACTGATGCCTAGAAAAGCCTTATTACTCGGTTTAAATGCTTTTATAATCCCATTATTGAATTTATTTTGAATTGTTTTCACATTTTTTGATTAAAACAGATTGTAATTGATTGTTTGCCTCGGGAAACATGGAGTGAAAGCCATCCATTGTCAAGAAAAGATCATTTATATTCACTCATGCCTAGAAAAGCCTTATTACTCGATTTAAATGCATTTATAATCCCATTATTGAATTTATTTTGAATTGTTTTTACATTTTTTGATTAAAACATATTGTAATTGATTGTTTGCCTCAAGAAACAGGGAGCAAAACCCATCCATTGTCAAGAATAGATCATTTATAGTCACTTATGCCTAGAAAAGCCTTATTACTCGGTTTAAATGCTTTTATAATCCCATTATTGAATTTATTTTGAATTGTTTTCACATTTTTTGATTAAAACAGATTGTAATTGATTGTTTGCCTCGGGAAACATGGAGCGAAAGCCATCCATTGTCAAGAAAAGATCAATTATAGTCACTTATGCCTAGAAAAGCCTTATTACTCGGTTTAAATGCTTTTATAATCCCATTATTGAATTTATTTTGAATTGTTTTTACATTTTTTGATTAAAATAGATTGTAATTGATTGTTTGCCTCGGGAAACATGGAGCGAAAGCCTTCCATTGTCAAGAAAAGATCATTTATAGTCACTCATGCCTAGAAAAGCCTTATTACTTAGTTTAAATGCGTTTATAATCCCATTATTGAATTTATTTTGAAATGTTTTTACATTTTTTGATTAAAACAGATTGTAATTGATTGTTTGCCTCGGGAAACATGGAGCGAAAGCCATCCATTGTCAAGAAAAGATCATTTATAGTCAGTCATGCCTAGAAAAGCCTTAATACTCGCTTTAAATGCTTTTATAATCCCATGATTGAATTTAATTTGAATCTTTTTACATTTTTTGATTAAAACAGATTCTAATTGATTGTTTGCTTCGGGAAACGTGGAGTGAAAGCCATCCATTGTCAAGAAAAGATCATTTATAGTCACTCATGCCTAGAAAAGCCTTATTACTCGGTTTAAATGCCTTTATAATCCCATTATTGAATTTATTTTGAATTGTTTTTACATTTTTTGATTAAAACACATTGTAATTGATTGTTTGCCTCGGGAAACATGGAGCGAAAGCCATCCATTGTCAAGAAAAGATCATTTATAGTCACTCATGCCTAGAAAAGCCTTATTACTCGGTTTAAATGCCTTTATAATCCCATTATTGAATTTATTTTGAATTGTTTTTACATTTTTTGATTAAAACACATTGTAATTGATTGTTTGCCTCGGGAAACATGGAGCAAAACCCATCCATTGTCAAGAATAGATCATTTATAGTCACTCATGCCTAGAAAAGCCTTATTACTCGGTTTAAATGCCTTTATAATCCCATTATTGAATTTATTTTGAATTGTTTTTACATTTTTTGATTAAAACAGATTGTAATTGATTGTTTGCCTCGGGAAACATGGAGCGAAAGCCATCCATTGTCAAGAAAAGATCATTTATAGTCACTCATGCCTAGAAAAGCCTCATTACTCGGTTTAAATTCCTTTATAATCCCATTATTGAATTTATTTTGAATTGTTTTTACATTTTTTGATTAAAACAGATTGTAATTGATTGTTTGCCTCGGGAAACATGGAGCGAAAGCCATCCATTGTCAAGAAAAGATCATTTATAGTCACTCATGCCTAGAAAAGCCTTATTACTCGGTTTAAATGCCTTTATAATCCCATTATTGAATTTATTTTGAATTGTTTTTACATTTTTTGATTAAAACACATTGTAATTGATTGTTTGCCTCGGGAAACATGGAGCAAAACCCATCCATTGTCAAGAATAGATCATTTATAGTCACTCATGCCTAGAAAAGCCTTATTACTCGGTTTAAATGCTTTTATAATCCCATTATTGAATTTATTTTGAATTGTTTTCACATTTTTTGATTAAAACATATTGTAATTGATTGTTTGCCTCGGGAAACATGGAGTGAAAGCCATCCATTGTCAAGAAAAGATCATTTATATTCACTGATGCCTAGAAAAGCCTTATTACTCGGTTTAAATGCTTTTATAATCCCATTATTGAATTTATTTTGAATTGTTTTCACATTTTTTGATTAAAACAGATTGTAATTGATTGTTTGCCCCGGGAAACATGGAGCGAAAGCCATCCATTGTCAAGAAAAGATCATTTATAGTCACTCATGCGTAGAAAAGCCTTATTACTCGGTTTAAATGCCTTTATAATCCCATTATTGAATTTATTTTGAATTTGTTTTACATTTTTTGATTAAAACACATTGTAATTGATTGTTTGCCTCGGGAAACATGGAGCAAAACCCATCCATTGTCAAGAATAGATCATTTATAGTCACTGATGCCTAGAAAAGCCTTATTACTCGGTTTAAATGCTTTTATAATCCCATTATTGAATTTATTTTGAATTGTTTTCACATTTTTTGATTAAAACAGATTGTAATTGATTGTTTGCCTCGGGAAACATGGAGCGAAAGCCATCCATTGTCAAGAAAAGATCAATTATAGTCACTTATGCCTAGAAAAACCTTATTACTCGGTTTAAATGCTTTTATAATCCCATTATTGAATTTATTTTGAATTGTTTTCACATTTTTTGATTAAAACAGATTGTAATTGATTGTTTGCCTCGGGAAACATGGAGCGAAAGCCATCCATTGTCAAGAAAAGATCAATTATAGTCACTTATGCCTAGAAAAGCCTTATTACTCGGTTTAAATGCTTTTATAATCCCATTATTGAATTTATTTTGAATTGTTTTTACATTTTTTGATTAAAATAGATTGTAATTGATTGTTTGCCTCGGGAAACATGGAGCGAAAGCCTTCCATTGTCAAGAAAAGATCATTTATAGTCACTCATGCCTAGAAAAGCCTTATTACTTTGTTTAAATGCGTTTATAATCCCATTATTGAATTTATTTTGAATTGTTTTTACATTTTTTGATTAAAACAGATTGTAATTGATTGTTTGCCTCGGGAAACATGGAGCGAAAGCCATCCATTGTCAAGAAAAGATCATTTATAGTCAGTCATGCCTAGAAAAGCCTTAATACTCGCTTTAAATGCTTTTATAATCCCATAATTGAATTTAATTTGAATCTTTTTACATTTTTTGATTAAAACAGATTCTAATTGATTGTTTGCTTCGGGAAAGGTGGAGTGAAAGCCATCCATTGTCAACAAAAGATCATTTATAGACACTCATGCCTAGAAAAGCCTTATTACTCGGTTTAAATGCCTTTATAATCCCATTATTGAATTTATTTTGAATTGTTTTTACATTTTTTGATTAAAACAGATTGTGATTGATTGTTTGCCTCGGGAAACATGGAGCGAAAGCCATCCATTGTCAAGAAAAGATCATTTATAGTCACTCATGCCTAGAAAAGCCTTATTACTCGGTTTAAATGCTTTTATAATCCCATTATTGAATTTATTTTGAATTGTTTTCACATTTTTTGATTAAAACAGATTGTAATTGATTGTTTGCCTCGGGAAACATGGAGCGAAAGCCATCCATTGTTAAGAAAAGATCAATTATAGTCACTTATGCCTAGAAAAACCTTATTACTCGGTTTAAATGCTTTTATAATCCCATTATTGAATTTATTTTGAATTGTTTTCACATTTTTTGATTAAAACAGATTGTAATTGATTGTTTGCCTCGGGAAACATGGAGCGAAAGCCATCCATTGTCAAGAAAAGATCAATTATAGTCACTTATGCCTAGAAAAGCCTTATTACTCGGTTTAAATGCTTTTATAATCCCATTATTGAATTTATTTTGAATTGTTTTTACATTTTTTGATTAAAATAGATTGTAATTGATTGTTTGCCTCGGGAAACATGGAGCGAAAGCCTTCCATTGTCAAGAAAAGATCATTTATAGTCAGTCATGCCTAGAAAAGCCTTATTACTTAGTTTAAATGCGTTTATAATCCCATTATTGAATTTATTTTGAAATGTTTTTACATTTTTTGATTAAAACAGATTGTAATTGATTGTTTGCCTCGGGAAACATGGAGCGAAAGCCATCCATTGTCAAGAAAAGATCATTTATAGTCAGTCATGCCTAGAAAAGCCTTAATACTCGCTTTAAATGCTTTTATAATCCCATAATTGAATTTAATTTGAATCTTTTTACATTTTTTGATTAAAACAGATTCTAATTGATTGTTTGCTTCGGGAAAGGTGGAGTGAAAGCCATCCATTGTCAAGAAAAGATCATTTATAGACACTCATGCCTAGAAAAGCCTTATTACTCGGTTTAAATGCCTTTATAATCCCATTATTGAATTTATTTTGAATTGTTTTTACATTTTTTGATTAAAACAGATTGTGATTGATTGTTTGCCTCGGGAAACATGGAGCGAAAGCCATCCATTGTCAAGAAAAGATCATTTATAGTCACTCATGCCTAGAAAAGCCTTATTACTCGGTTTAAATGCCTTTATAATCCCATTATTGAATTTATTTTGAATTGTTTTTACATTTTTTGATTAAAACACATTGTAATTGATTGTTTGCCTCGGGAAACATGGAGCAAAACCCATCCATTGTCAAGAATAGATCATTTATAGTCACTCATGCCTAGAAAAGCCTTATTACTCGGTTTAAATGCCTTTATAATCCCATTATTGAATTTATTTTGAAATGTTTTTACATTTTTTGATTAAAACAGATTCTAATTGATTGTTTGCTTCGGGAAAGGTGGAGTGAAAGCCATCCATTGTCAAGAAAAGATCATTTATAGACACTCATGCCTAGAAAAGCCTTATTACTCGGTTTAAATGCCTTTATAATCCCATTATTGAATTTATTTTGAATTGTTTTTACATTTTTTGATTAAAACAGATTGTGATTGATTGTTTGCCTCGGGAAACATGGAGCGAAAGCCATCCATTGTCAAGAAAAGATCATTTATAGTCACTCATGCCTAGAAAAGCCTTATTACTCGGTTTAAATGCCTTTATAATCCCATTATTGAATTTATTTTGAATTGTTTTTACATTTTTTGATTAAAACACATTGTAATTGATTGTTTGCCTCGGGAAACATGGAGCAAAACCCATCCATTGTCAAGAATAGATCATTTATAGTCACTCATGCCTAGAAAAGCCTTATTACTCGGTTTAAATGCCTTTATAATCCCATTATTGAATTTATTTTGAATTGTTTTTACATTTTTTGATTAAAACAGATTGTAATTGATTGTTTGCCTCGGGAAACATGGAGCGAAAGCCATCCATTGTCAAGAAAAGATCATTTATAGTCACTCATGCCTAGAAAAGCCTCATTACTCGGTTTAAATTCCTTTATAATCCCATTATTGAATTTATTTTGAATTGTTTTTACATTTTTTGATTAAAACAGATTGTAATTGATTGTTTGCCTCGGGAAACATGGAGCGAAAGCCATCCATTGTCAAGAAAAGATCATTTATAGTCACTCATGCCTAGAAAAGCCTTATTACTCGGTTTAAATGCCTTTATAATCCCATTATTGAATTTATTTTGAATTGTTTTTACATTTTTTGATTAAAACAGATTGTAATTGATTGTTTGCCTCGGGAAACATGGAGCGAAAGCCATCCATTGTCATGAAAAGATCATTTATAGTCACTCATGCCTAGAAAAGCCTTATTACTCGGTTTAAATGCCTTTATAATCCCATTATTGAATTTATTTTGAATTGTTTTTACATTTTTTGATTAAAACACATTGTAATTGATTGTTTGCCTCGGGAAACATGGAGCAAAACCCATCCATTGTCAAGAATAGATCATTTATAGTCACTGATGCCTAGAAAAGCCTTATTACTCGGTTTAAATGCTTTTATAATCCCATTATTGAATTTATTTTGATTTGTTTTCACATTTTTTGATTAAAACAGATTGTAATTGATTGTTTGCCTCGGGAAACATGGAGTGAAAGCCATCCATTGTCAAGAAAAGATCATTTATATTCACTCATGCCTAGAAAAGCCTTATTACTCGATTTAAATGCATTTATAATCCCATTATTGAATTTATTTTGAATTGTTTTTACATTTTTTGATTAAAACACATTGTAATTGATTGTTTGCCTCGGGAAACATGGAGCAAAACCCATCCATTGTCAAGAATAGATCATTTATAGTCACTCATGCCTAGAAAAGCCTTATTACTCGGTTTAAATGCCTTTATAATCCCATTATTGAATTTATTTTGAATTGTTTTTACATTTTTTGATTAAAACAGATTGTAATTGATTGTTTGCCTCGGGAAACATGGAGCGAAAGCCATCCATTGTCAAGAAAAGATCATTTATAGTCACTCATGCCTAGAAAAGCCTTATTACTCGGTTTAAATGCCTTTATAATCCCATTATTGAATTTATTTTGAATTGTTTTTACATTTTTTGATTAAAACAGATTGTAATTGATTGTTTGCCTCGGGAAACATGGAGCGAAAGCCATCCATTGTCATGAAAAGATCATTTATAGTCACTCATGCCTAGAAAAGCCTTATTACTCGGTTTAAATGCCTTTATAATCCCATTATTGAATTTATTTTGAATTGTTTTTACATTTTTTGATTAAAACACATTGTAATTGATTGTTTGCCTCGGGAAACATGGAGCAAAACCCATCCATTGTCAAGAATAGATCATTTATAGTCACTGATGCCTAGAAAAGCCTTATTACTCGGTTTAAATGCTTTTATAATCCCATTATTGAATTTATTTTGAATTGTTTTCACATTTTTTGATTAAAACAGATTGTAATTGATTGTTTGCCTCGGGAAACATGGAGTGAAAGCCATCCATTGTCAAGAAAAGATCATTTATATTCACTCATGCCTAGAAAAGCCTTATTACTCGATTTAAATGCATTTATAATCCCATTATTGAATTTATTTTGAATTGTTTTTACATTTTTTGATTAAAACATATTGTAATTGATTGTTTGCCTCAAGAAACAGGGAGCAAAACCCATCCATTGTCAAGAATAGATCATTTATAGTCACTTATGCCTAGAAAAGCCTTATTACTCGGTTTAAATGCTTTTATAATCCCATTATTGAATTTATTTTGAATTGTTTTCACATTTTTTGATTAAAACAGATTGTAATTGATTGTTTACCCCGGGAAACATGGAGCGAAAGCCATCCATTGTCAAGAAAAGATCATTTATAGTCACTCATGCCTAGAAAAGCCTTATTACTCGGTTTAAATGCCTTTATAATCCCATTATTGAATTTATTTTGAATTGTTTTTACATTTTTTGATTAAAACACATTGTAATTGATTGTTTGCCTCGGGAAACATGGAGCAAAACCCATCCATTGTCAAGAATAGATCATTTATAGTCACTGATGCCTAGAAAAGCCTTATTACTCGGTTTAAATGCTTTTATAATCCCATTATTGAATTTATTTTGAATTGTTTTCACATTTTTTGATTAAAACAGATTGTAATTGATTGTTTGCCTCGGGAAACATGGAGCGAAAGCCATCCATTGTCAAGAAAAGATCAATTATAGTCACTTATGCCTAGAAAAACCTTATTACTCGGTTTAAATGCTTTTATAATCCCATTATTGAATTTATTTTGAATTGTTTTCACATTTTTTGATTAAAACAGTTTGTAATTGATTGTTTGCCTCGGGAAACATGGAGCGAAAGCCATCCATTGTCAAGAAAAGATCAATTATAGTCACTTATGCCTAGAAAAGCCTTATTACTCGGTTTAAATGCTTTTATAATCCCATTATTGAATTTATTTTGAATTGTTTTTACATTTTTTGATTAAAACAGAATGTAATTGATTGTTTGCCTCGGGAAACATGGATCGAAAGCCATCCATTGTCAAGAAAAGATCATTTATAGTCACTCATGCCTAGAAAAGCCTTATTACTCGGTTTAAATGCCTTTATAATCCCATTATTGAATTTATTTTGAATTGTTTTTACATTTTTTGATTAAAACAGATTGTAATTGATTGTTTGCCTCGGGAAACATGGAGCGAAAGCCATCCATTGTCAAGAAAAGATCTTTTATAGTCACTCATGCCTAGAAAAGCCTTATTACTCGGTTTAAATGCCTTTATAATCCCATTATTGAATTTATTTTGAATTGTTTTTACATTTTTTATTTAAAACACATTGTAATTGATTGTTTGCCTCGGGAAACATGGAGCAAAACCCATCCATTGTCAAGAATAGATCATTTATAGTCACTGATGCCTAGAAAAGCCTTATTACTCGGTTTAAATGCTTTTATAATCCCATTATTGAATTTATTTTGAATTGTTTTCACATTTTTTGATTAAAACAGATTGTAATTGATTGTTTGCCTCGGGAAACATGGAGTGAAAGCCATCCATTGTCAAGAAAAGATCATTTATATTCACTCATGCCTAGAAAAGCCTTATTACTCGATTTAAATGCATTTATAATCCCATTATTGAATTTATTTTGAATTGTTTTTACATTTTTTGATTAAAACATATTGTAATTGATTGTTTGCCTCAAGAAACAGGGAGCAAAACCCATCCATTGTCAAGAATAGATCATTTATAGTCACTTATGCCTAGAAAAGCCTTATTACTCGGTTTAAATGCTTTTATAATCCCATTATTGAAT
Source organism: Theobroma cacao (assembly GCF_053813885.1). Taxonomy (NCBI): domain Eukaryota; kingdom Viridiplantae; phylum Streptophyta; class Magnoliopsida; order Malvales; family Malvaceae; genus Theobroma; species Theobroma cacao. Next base: position 23,470,588 of record NC_142645.1, on the reverse strand, counting down.
TTATTTTGAATTGTTTTCACATTTTTTGATTAAAACAGATTGTAATTGATTGTTTGCCTCGGGAAACATGGAGCGAAAGCCATCCATTGTCAAGAAAAGATCAATTATAGTCACTTATGCCTAGAAAAGCCTTATTACTCGGTTTAAATGCTTTTATAATCCCATTATTGAATTTATTTTGAATTGTTTTTACATTTTTTGATTAAAATAGATTGTAATTGATTGTTTGCCTCGGGAAACATGGAGCGAAAGCCTTCCATTGTCAAGAAAAGATCATTTATAGTCACTCATGCCTAGAAAAGCCTTATTACTTAGTTTAAATGCGTTTATAATCCCATTATTGAATTTATTTTGAAATGTTTTTACATTTTTTGATTAAAACAGATTGTAATTGATTGTTTGCCTCGGGAAACATGGAGCGAAAGCCATCCATTGTCAAGAAAAGATCATTTATAGTCAGTCATGCCTAGAAAAGCCTTAATACTCGCTTTAAATGCTTTTATAATCCCATGATTGAATTTAATTTGAATCTTTTTACATTTTTTGATTAAAACAGATTCTAATTGATTGTTTGCTTCGGGAAACGTGGAGTGAAAGCCATCCATTGTCAAGAAAAGATCATTTATAGTCACTCATGCCTAGAAAAGCCTTATTACTCGGTTTAAATGCCTTTATAATCCCATTATTGAATTTATTTTGAATTGTTTTTACATTTTTTGATTAAAACACATTGTAATTGATTGTTTGCCTCGGGAAACATGGAGCGAAAGCCATCCATTGTCAAGAAAAGATCATTTATAGTCACTCATGCCTAGAAAAGCCTTATTACTCGGTTTAAATGCCTTTATAATCCCATTATTGAATTTATTTTGAATTGTTTTTACATTTTTTGATTAAAACACATTGTAATTGATTGTTTGCCTCGGGAAACATGGAGCAAAACCCATCCATTGTCAAGAATAGATCATTTATAGTCACTCATGCCTAGAAAAGCCTTATTACTCGGTTTAAATGCCTTTATAATCCCATTATTGAATTTATTTTGAATTGTTTTTACATTTTTTGATTAAAACAGATTGTAATTGATTGTTTGCCTCGGGAAACATGGAGCGAAAGCCATCCATTGTCAAGAAAAGATCATTTATAGTCACTCATGCCTAGAAAAGCCTCATTACTCGGTTTAAATTCCTTTATAATCCCATTATTGAATTTATTTTGAATTGTTTTTACATTTTTTGATTAAAACAGATTGTAATTGATTGTTTGCCTCGGGAAACATGGAGCGAAAGCCATCCATTGTCAAGAAAAGATCATTTATAGTCACTCATGCCTAGAAAAGCCTTATTACTCGGTTTAAATGCCTTTATAATCCCATTATTGAATTTATTTTGAATTGTTTTTACATTTTTTGATTAAAACACATTGTAATTGATTGTTTGCCTCGGGAAACATGGAGCAAAACCCATCCATTGTCAAGAATAGATCATTTATAGTCACTCATGCCTAGAAAAGCCTTATTACTCGGTTTAAATGCTTTTATAATCCCATTATTGAATTTATTTTGAATTGTTTTCACATTTTTTGATTAAAACATATTGTAATTGATTGTTTGCCTCGGGAAACATGGAGTGAAAGCCATCCATTGTCAAGAAAAGATCATTTATATTCACTGATGCCTAGAAAAGCCTTATTACTCGGTTTAAATGCTTTTATAATCCCATTATTGAATTTATTTTGAATTGTTTTCACATTTTTTGATTAAAACAGATTGTAATTGATTGTTTGCCCCGGGAAACATGGAGCGAAAGCCATCCATTGTCAAGAAAAGATCATTTATAGTCACTCATGCGTAGAAAAGCCTTATTACTCGGTTTAAATGCCTTTATAATCCCATTATTGAATTTATTTTGAATTTGTTTTACATTTTTTGATTAAAACACATTGTAATTGATTGTTTGCCTCGGGAAACATGGAGCAAAACCCATCCATTGTCAAGAATAGATCATTTATAGTCACTGATGCCTAGAAAAGCCTTATTACTCGGTTTAAATGCTTTTATAATCCCATTATTGAATTTATTTTGAATTGTTTTCACATTTTTTGATTAAAACAGATTGTAATTGATTGTTTGCCTCGGGAAACATGGAGCGAAAGCCATCCATTGTCAAGAAAAGATCAATTATAGTCACTTATGCCTAGAAAAACCTTATTACTCGGTTTAAATGCTTTTATAATCCCATTATTGAATTTATTTTGAATTGTTTTCACATTTTTTGATTAAAACAGATTGTAATTGATTGTTTGCCTCGGGAAACATGGAGCGAAAGCCATCCATTGTCAAGAAAAGATCAATTATAGTCACTTATGCCTAGAAAAGCCTTATTACTCGGTTTAAATGCTTTTATAATCCCATTATTGAATTTATTTTGAATTGTTTTTACATTTTTTGATTAAAATAGATTGTAATTGATTGTTTGCCTCGGGAAACATGGAGCGAAAGCCTTCCATTGTCAAGAAAAGATCATTTATAGTCACTCATGCCTAGAAAAGCCTTATTACTTTGTTTAAATGCGTTTATAATCCCATTATTGAATTTATTTTGAATTGTTTTTACATTTTTTGATTAAAACAGATTGTAATTGATTGTTTGCCTCGGGAAACATGGAGCGAAAGCCATCCATTGTCAAGAAAAGATCATTTATAGTCAGTCATGCCTAGAAAAGCCTTAATACTCGCTTTAAATGCTTTTATAATCCCATAATTGAATTTAATTTGAATCTTTTTACATTTTTTGATTAAAACAGATTCTAATTGATTGTTTGCTTCGGGAAAGGTGGAGTGAAAGCCATCCATTGTCAACAAAAGATCATTTATAGACACTCATGCCTAGAAAAGCCTTATTACTCGGTTTAAATGCCTTTATAATCCCATTATTGAATTTATTTTGAATTGTTTTTACATTTTTTGATTAAAACAGATTGTGATTGATTGTTTGCCTCGGGAAACATGGAGCGAAAGCCATCCATTGTCAAGAAAAGATCATTTATAGTCACTCATGCCTAGAAAAGCCTTATTACTCGGTTTAAATGCTTTTATAATCCCATTATTGAATTTATTTTGAATTGTTTTCACATTTTTTGATTAAAACAGATTGTAATTGATTGTTTGCCTCGGGAAACATGGAGCGAAAGCCATCCATTGTTAAGAAAAGATCAATTATAGTCACTTATGCCTAGAAAAACCTTATTACTCGGTTTAAATGCTTTTATAATCCCATTATTGAATTTATTTTGAATTGTTTTCACATTTTTTGATTAAAACAGATTGTAATTGATTGTTTGCCTCGGGAAACATGGAGCGAAAGCCATCCATTGTCAAGAAAAGATCAATTATAGTCACTTATGCCTAGAAAAGCCTTATTACTCGGTTTAAATGCTTTTATAATCCCATTATTGAATTTATTTTGAATTGTTTTTACATTTTTTGATTAAAATAGATTGTAATTGATTGTTTGCCTCGGGAAACATGGAGCGAAAGCCTTCCATTGTCAAGAAAAGATCATTTATAGTCAGTCATGCCTAGAAAAGCCTTATTACTTAGTTTAAATGCGTTTATAATCCCATTATTGAATTTATTTTGAAATGTTTTTACATTTTTTGATTAAAACAGATTGTAATTGATTGTTTGCCTCGGGAAACATGGAGCGAAAGCCATCCATTGTCAAGAAAAGATCATTTATAGTCAGTCATGCCTAGAAAAGCCTTAATACTCGCTTTAAATGCTTTTATAATCCCATAATTGAATTTAATTTGAATCTTTTTACATTTTTTGATTAAAACAGATTCTAATTGATTGTTTGCTTCGGGAAAGGTGGAGTGAAAGCCATCCATTGTCAAGAAAAGATCATTTATAGACACTCATGCCTAGAAAAGCCTTATTACTCGGTTTAAATGCCTTTATAATCCCATTATTGAATTTATTTTGAATTGTTTTTACATTTTTTGATTAAAACAGATTGTGATTGATTGTTTGCCTCGGGAAACATGGAGCGAAAGCCATCCATTGTCAAGAAAAGATCATTTATAGTCACTCATGCCTAGAAAAGCCTTATTACTCGGTTTAAATGCCTTTATAATCCCATTATTGAATTTATTTTGAATTGTTTTTACATTTTTTGATTAAAACACATTGTAATTGATTGTTTGCCTCGGGAAACATGGAGCAAAACCCATCCATTGTCAAGAATAGATCATTTATAGTCACTCATGCCTAGAAAAGCCTTATTACTCGGTTTAAATGCCTTTATAATCCCATTATTGAATTTATTTTGAAATGTTTTTACATTTTTTGATTAAAACAGATTCTAATTGATTGTTTGCTTCGGGAAAGGTGGAGTGAAAGCCATCCATTGTCAAGAAAAGATCATTTATAGACACTCATGCCTAGAAAAGCCTTATTACTCGGTTTAAATGCCTTTATAATCCCATTATTGAATTTATTTTGAATTGTTTTTACATTTTTTGATTAAAACAGATTGTGATTGATTGTTTGCCTCGGGAAACATGGAGCGAAAGCCATCCATTGTCAAGAAAAGATCATTTATAGTCACTCATGCCTAGAAAAGCCTTATTACTCGGTTTAAATGCCTTTATAATCCCATTATTGAATTTATTTTGAATTGTTTTTACATTTTTTGATTAAAACACATTGTAATTGATTGTTTGCCTCGGGAAACATGGAGCAAAACCCATCCATTGTCAAGAATAGATCATTTATAGTCACTCATGCCTAGAAAAGCCTTATTACTCGGTTTAAATGCCTTTATAATCCCATTATTGAATTTATTTTGAATTGTTTTTACATTTTTTGATTAAAACAGATTGTAATTGATTGTTTGCCTCGGGAAACATGGAGCGAAAGCCATCCATTGTCAAGAAAAGATCATTTATAGTCACTCATGCCTAGAAAAGCCTCATTACTCGGTTTAAATTCCTTTATAATCCCATTATTGAATTTATTTTGAATTGTTTGTACATTTTTTGATTAAAACAGATTGTAATTGATTGTTTGCCTCGGGAAACATGGAGCGAAAGCCATCCATTGTCAAGAAAAGATCATTTATAGTCACTCATGCCTAGAAAAGCCTTATTACTCGGTTTAAATGCCTTTATAATCCCATTATTGAATTTATTTTGAATTGTTTTTACATTTTTTGATTAAAACAGATTGTAATTGATTGTTTGCCTCAGGAAACATGGAGCGAAAGCCATCCATTGTCAAGAAAAGATCATTTATAGTCACTCATGCCTAGAAAAGCCTTATTACTCGGTTTAAATGCCTTTATAATCCCATTATTGAATTTATTTTGAATTGTTTTTACATTTTTTGATTAAAACACATTGTAATTGATTGTTTGCCTCGGGAAACATGGAGCAAAACCCATCCATTGTCAAGAATAGATCATTTATAGTCACTCATGCCTAGAAAAGCCTTATTACTCGGTTTAAATGCTTTTATAATCCCATTATTGAATTTATTTTGAATTGTTTTCACATTTTTTGATTAAAACATATTGTAATTGATTGTTTGCCTCGGGAAACATGGAGTGAAAGCCATCCATTGTCAAGAAAAGATCATTTATATTCACTCATGCCTAGAAAAGCCTTATTACTCGATTTAAATGCATTTATAATCCCATTATTGAATTTATTTTGAATTGTTTTTACATTTTTTGATTAAAACATATTGTAATTGATTGTTTGCCTCAAGAAACAGGGAGCAAAACCCATCCATTGTCAAGAATAGATCATTTATAGTCACTTATGCCTAGAAAAGCCTTATTACTCGGTTTAAATGCTTTTATAATCCCATTATTGAATTTATTTTGAATTGTTTTTACATTTTTTGATTAAAACAGATTGTAATTGATTGTTTGCCTCGGGAAACATGGAGCGAAAGCCATCCATTGTCAAGAAAAGATCATTTATAGTCACTCATGCTTAGAAAAGCCTTATTACTCGGTTTAAATGCCTTTATAATCCCATTATTGAATTTATTTTGAATTGTTTTTACATTTTTTGATTAAAACACATTGTAATTGATTGTTTGCCTCGGGAAACATGGAGCAAAACCCATCCATTGTCAAGAATAGATCATTTATAGTCACTGATGCCTAGAAAAGCCTTATTACTCGGTTTAAATGCTTTTATAATCCCATTATTGAATTTATTTTGAATTGTTTTCACATTTTTTGATTAAAACAGATTGTAATTGATTGTTTGCCTCGGGAAACATGGAGCGAAAGCCATCCATTGTCAAGAAAAGATCAATTATAGTCACTTATGCCTAGAAAAACCTTATTACTCGGTTTAAATGCTTTTATAATCCCATTATTGAATTTATTTTGAATTGTTTTCACATTTTTTGATTAAAACAGATTGTAATTGATTGTTTGCCTCGGGAAACATGGAGCGAAAGCCATCCATTGTCAAGAAAAGATCAATTATAGTCACTTATGCCTAGAAAAGCCTTATTACTCGGTTTAAATGCTTTTATAATCCCATTATTGAATTTATTTTGAATTGTTTTTACATTTTTTGATTAAAATAGATTGTAATTGATTGTTTGCCTCGGGAAACATGGAGCGAAAGCCTTCCATTGTCAAGAAAAGATCATTTATAGTCAGTCATGCCTAGAAAAGCCTTATTATTTAGTTTAAATGCGTTTATAATCCCATTATTGAATTTATTTTGAAATGTTTTTACATTTTTTGATTAAAACAGATTGTAATTGATTGTTTGCCTCGGGAAACATGGAGCGAAAGCCATCCATTGTCAAGAAAAGATCATTTATAGTCAGTCATGCCTAGAAAAGCCTTAATACTCGCTTTAAATGCTTTTATAATCCCATAATTGAATTTAATTTGAATCTTTTTACATTTTTTGATTAAAACAGATTCTAATTGATTGTTTGCTTCGGGAAAGGTGGAGTGAAAGCCATCCATTGTCAAGAAAAGATCATTTATAGACACTCATGCCTAGAAAAGCCTTATTACTCGGTTTAAATGCCTTTATAATCCCATTATTGAATTTATTTTGAATTGTTTTTACATTTTTTGATTAAAACAGATTGTGATTGATTGTTTGCCTCGGGAAACATGGAGCGAAAGCCATCCATTGTCAAGAAAAGATCATTTATAGTCACTCATGCCTAGAAAAGCCTTATTACTCGGTTTAAATGCCTTTATAATCCCATTATTGAATTTATTTTGAATTGTTTTTACATTTTTTGATTAAAACACATTGTAATTGATTGTTTGCCTCGGGAAACATGGAGCAAAACCCATCCATTGTCAAGAATAGATCATTTATAGTCACTCATGCCTAGAAAAGCCTTATTACTCGGTTTAAATGCCTTTATAATCCCATTATTGAATTTATTTTGAATTGTTTTTACATTTTTTGATTAAAACAGATTGTAATTGATTGTTTGCCTCGGGAAACATGGAGCGAAAGCCATCCATTGTCAAGAAAAGATCATTTATAGTCACTCATGCCTAGAAAAGCCTCATTACTCGGTTTAAATTCCTTTATAATCCCATTATTGAATTTATTTTGAATTGTTTTTACATTTTTTGATTAAAACAGATTGTAATTGATTGTTTGCCTCGGGAAACATGGAGCGAAAGCCATCCATTGTCAAGAAAAGATCATTTATAGTCACTCATGCCTAGAAAAGCCTTATTACTCGGTTTAAATGCCTTTATAATCCCATTATTGAATTTATTTTGAATTGTTTTTACATTTTTTGATTAAAACACATTGTAATTGATTGTTTGCCTCGGGAAACATGGAGCAAAACCCATCCATTGTCAAGAATAGATCATTTATAGTCACTGATGCCTAGAAAAGCCTTATTACTCGGTTTAAATGCTTTTATAATCCCATTATTGAATTTATTTTGAATTGTTTTCACATTTTTTGATTAAAACAGATTGTAATTGATTGTTTGCCTCGGGAAACATGGAGTGAAAGCCATCCATTGTCAAGAAAAGATCATTTATATTCACTCATGCCTAGAAAAGCCTTATTACTCGGTTTAAATGCATTTATAATCCCATTATTGAATTTATTTTGAATTGTTTTTACATTTTTTGATTAAAACATATTGTAATTGATTGTTTGCCTCAAGAAACAGGGAGCAAAACCCATCCATTGTCAAGAATAGATCATTTATAGTCACTTATGCCTAGAAAAACCTTATTACTCGGTTTAAATGCTTTTATAATCCCATTATTGAATTTATTTTGAATTGTTTTCACATTTTTTGATTAAAACAGATTGTAATTGATTGTTTGCCTCGGGAAACATGGAGCGAAAGCCATCCTTTGTCAAGAAAAGATCAATTATAGTCACTTATGCCTAGAAAAGGCTTATTACTCGGTTTAAATGCTTTTATAATCCCATTATTGAATTTATTTTGAATTGTTTTTACATTTTTTGATTAAAATAGATTGTAATTGATTGTTTGCCTCGGGAAACATGGAGCGAAAGCCATCCATTGTCAAGAAAAGATCATTTATAGTCACTCATGCCTAGAAAAGCCTTATTACTCGGTTTAAATGCCTTTATAATCCCATTATTGAATTTATTTTGAATTGTTTTTACATTTTTTGATTAAAACACATTGTAATTGATTGTTTGCCTCGGGAAACGTGGAGTGAAAGCCATCCATTGTCAAGAAAAGATCATTTATAGTCACTCATGCCTAGAAAAGCCTTATTACTCGGTTTAAATGCCTTTATAATCCCATTATTGAATTTATTTTGAATTGTTTTTACATTTTTTGATTAAAACACATTGTAATTGATTGTTTGCCTCGGGAAACATGGAGCAAAACCCATCCATTGTCAAGAATAGATCATTTATAGTCACTCATGCCTAGAAAAGCCTTATTACTCGGTTTAAATGCTTTTATAATCCCATTATTGAATTTATTTTGAATTGTTTTCACATTTTTTGATTAAAACATATTGTAATTGATTGTTTGCCTCGGGAAACGTGGAGTGAAAGCCATCCATTGTCAAGAAAAGATCATTTATAGTCACTCATACCTAGAAAAGCCTTATTACTCGGTTTAAATGCCTTTATAATCCCATTATTGAATTTATTTTGAATTGTTTTTACATTTTTTGATTAAAACAGATTGTAATTGATTGTTTGCCTCGGGAAACATGGAGCGAAAGCCATCCATTGTCAAGAAAAGATCATTTATAGTCACTCATGCCTAGAAAAGCCTTATTACTCGGTTTAAATGCCTTTATAATCCCATTATTGAATTTATTTTGAATTGTTTTTACATTTTTTGATTAAAACAGATTGTAATTGATTGTTTGCCTCGGGAAACATGGAGCGAAAGCCATCCATTGTCAAGAAAAGATCATTTATAGTCACTCATGCCTAGAAAAGCCTTATTACTCGGTTTAAATGCCTTTATAATCCCATTATTGAATTTATTTTGAATTGTTTTTACATTTTTTGATTAAAACACATTGTAATTGATTGTTTGCCTCGGGAAACATGGAGCAAAACCCATCCATTGTCAAGAATAGATCATTTATAGTCACTGATGCCTAGAAAAGCCTTATTACTCGGTTTAAATGCTTTTATAATCCCATTATTGAATTTATTTTGAATTGTTTTCACATTTTTTGATTAAAACAGATTGTAATTGATTGTTTGCCTCGGGAAACATGGAGCGAAAGCCATCCATTGTCAAGAAAAGATCAATTATAGTCACTTATGCCTAGAAAAACCTTATTACTCGGTTTAAATGCTTTTATAATCCCATTATTGAATTTATTTTGAATTGTTTTCACATTTTTTGATTAAAACAGATTGTAATTGATTGTTTGCCTCGGGAAACATGGAGCGAAAGCCATCCATTGTCAAGAAAAGATCAATTATAGTCACTTATGCCTAGAAAAGCCTTATTACTCGGTTTAAATGCTTTTATAATCCCATTATTGAATTTATTTTGAATTGTTTTTACATTTTTTGATTAAAATAGATTGTAATTGATTGTTTGCCTCGGGAAACATGGAGCGAAAGCCTTCCATTGTCAAGAAAAGATCATTTATAGTCAGTCATGCCTAGAAAAGCCTTATTATTTAGTTTAAATGCGTTTATAATCCCATTATTGAATTTATTTTGAAATGTTTTTACATTTTTTGATTAAAACAGATTGTAATTGATTGTTTGCCTCGGGAAACATGGAGCGAAAGCCATCCATTGTCAAGAAAAGATCATTTATAGTCAGTCATGCCTAGAAAAGCCTTAATACTCGCTTTAAATGCTTTTATAATCCCATAATTGAATTTAATTTGAATCTTTTTACATTTTTTGATTAAAACAGATTCTAATTGATTGTTTGCTTCGGGAAAGGTGGAGTGAAAGCCATCCATTGTCAAGAAAAGATCATTTATAGACACTCATGCCTAGAAAAGCCTTATTACTCGGTTTAAATGCCTTTATAATCCCATTATTGAATTTATTTTGAATTGTTTTTACATTTTTTGATTAAAACAGATTGTGATTGATTGTTTGCCTCGGGAAACATGGAGCGAAAGCCATCCATTGTCAAGAAAAGATCATTTATAGTCACTCATGCCTAGAAAAGCCTTATTACTCGGTTTAAATGCCTTTATAATCCCATTATTGAATTTATTTTGAATTGTTTTTACATTTTTTGATTAAAACACATTGTAATTGATTGTTTGCCTCGGGAAACATGGAGCAAAACCCATCCATTGTCAAGAATAGATCATTTATAGTCACTCATGCCTAGAAAAGCCTTATTACTCGGTTTAAATGCCTTTATAATCCCATTATTGAATTTATTTTGAATTGTTTTTACATTTTTTGATTAAAACAGATTGTAATTGATTGTTTGCCTCGGGAAACATGGAGCGAAAGCCATCCATTGTCAAGAAAAGATCATTTATAGTCACTCATGCCTAGAAAAGCCTCATTACTCGGTTTAAATTCCTTTATAATCCCATTATTGAATTTATTTTGAATTGTTTTTACATTTTTTGATTAAAACAGATTGTAATTGATTGTTTGCCTCGGGAAACATGGAGCGAAAGCCATCCATTGTCAAGAAAAGATCATTTATAGTCACTCATGCCTAGAAAAGCCTTATTACTCGGTTTAAATGCCTTTATAATCCCATTATTGAATTTATTTTGAATTGTTTTTACATTTTTTGATTAAAACACATTGTAATTGATTGTTTGCCTCGGGAAACATGGAGCAAAACCCATCCATTGTCAAGAATAGATCATTTATAGTCACTGATGCCTAGAAAAGCCTTATTACTCGGTTTAAATGCTTTTATAATCCCATTATTGAATTTATTTTGAATTGTTTTCACATTTTTTGATTAAAACAGATTGTAATTGATTGTTTGCCTCGGGAAACATGGAGTGAAAGCCATCCATTGTCAAGAAAAGATCATTTATATTCACTCATGCCTAGAAAAGCCTTATTACTCGGTTTAAATGCATTTATAATCCCATTATTGAATTTATTTTGAATTGTTTTTACATTTTTTGATTAAAACATATTGTAATTGATTGTTTGCCTCAAGAAACAGGGAGCAAAACCCATCCATTGTCAAGAATAGATCATTTATAGTCACTTATGCCTAGAAAAACCTTATTACTCGGTTTAAATGCTTTTATAATCCCATTATTGAATTTATTTTGAATTGTTTTCACATTTTTTGATTAAAACAGATTGTAATTGATTGTTTGCCTCGGGAAACATGGAGCGAAAGCCATCCTTTGTCAAGAAAAGATCAATTATAGTCACTTATGCCTAGAAAAGGCTTATTACTCGGTTTAAATGCTTTTATAATCCCATTATTGAATTTATTTTGAATTGTTTTTACATTTTTTGATTAAAATAGATTGTAATTGATTGTTTGCCTCGGGAAATATGGAGCGAAAGCCATCCATTGTCAAGAAAAGATCATTTATAGTCACTCATGCCTAGAAAAGCCTTATTACTCGGTTTAAATGCCTTTATAATCCCATTATTGAATTTATTTTGAATTGTTTTTACATTTTTTGATTAAAACACATTGTAATTGATTGTTTGCCTCGGGAAACGTGGAGTGAAAGCCATCCATTGTCAAGAAAAGATCATTTATAGTCACTCATGCCTAGAAAAGCCTTATTACTCGGTTTAAATGCCTTTATAATCCCATTATTGAATTTATTTTGAATTGTTTTTACATTTTTTGATTAAAACACATTGTAATTGATTGTTTGCCTCGGGAAACATGGAGCAAAACCCATCCATTGTCAAGAATAGATCATTTATAGTCACTCATGCCTAGAAAAGCCTTATTACTCGGTTTAAATGCCTTTATAATCCCATTATTGAATTTATTTTGAATTGTTTTTACATTTTTTGATTAAAACAGATTGTAATTGATTGTTTGCCTCGGGAAACATGGAGCGAAAGCCATCCATTGTCAAGAAAAGATCATTTATAGTCACTCATGCCTAGAAAAGCCTTATTACTCGGTTTAAATGCCTTTATAATCCCATTATTGAATTTATTTTGAATTGTTTTTACATTTTTTGATTAAAACACATTGTAATTGATTGTTTGCCTCGGGAAACATGGAGCAAAACCCATCCATTGTCAAGAATAGATCATTTATAGTCACTGATGCCTAGAAAAGCCTTATTACTCGGTTTAAATGCTTTTATAATCCCATTATTGATTTTATTTTGAATTGTTTTCACATTTTTTGATTAAAACAGATTGTAATTGATTGTTTGCCTCGGGAAACATGGAGTGAAAGCCATCCATTGTCAAGAAAAGATCATTTATATTCACTCATGCCTAGAAAAGCCTTATTACTCGGTTTAAATGCATTTATAATCCCATTATTGAATTTATTTTGAATTGTTTTTACATTTTTTGATTAAAACATATTGTAATTGATTGTTTGCCTCAAGAAACAGGGAGCAAAACCCATCCATTGTCAAGAATAGATCATTTATAGTCACTTATGCCTAGAAAAACCTTATTACTCGGTTTAAATGCTTTTATAATCCCATTATTGAATTTATTTTGAATTGTTTTCACATTTTTTGATTAAAACAGATTGTAATTGATTGTTTGCCTCGGGAAACATGGAGCGAAAGCCATCCTTTGTCAAGAAAAGATCAATTATAGTCACTTATGCCTAGAAAAGCCTTATTACTCGGTTTAAATGCTTTTATAATCCCATTATTGAATTTATTTTGAATTGTTTTTACATTTTTTGATTAAAATAGATTGTAATTGATTGTTTGCCTCGGGAAACATGGAGCGAAAGCCTTCCATTGTCAACAAAAGATCATTTATAGTCACTCATGCCTAGAAAAGCCTTATTACTTAGTTTAAATGCGTTTATAATCCCATTATTGAATTTATTTTGAAATGTTTTTACATTTTTTGATTAAAACAGATTGTAATTGATTGTTTGCCTCGGGAAACATGGAGCGAAAGCCATCCATTGTCAAGAAAAGATCATTTATAGTCAGTCATGCCTAGAAAAGCCTTAATACTCGCTTTAAATGCTTTTATAATCCCATGATTGAATTTAATTTGAATCTTTTTACATTTTTTGATTAAAACAGATTCTAATTGATTGTTTGCTTCGGGAAACGTGGAGTGAAAGCCATCCATTGTCAAGAAAAGATCATTTATAGTCACTCATGCCTAGAAAAGCCTTATTACTCGGTTTAAATGCCTTTATAATCCCATTATTGAATTTATTTTGAATTGTTTTTACATTTTTTGATTAAAACAGATTGTAATTGATTGTTTGCCTCGGGAAACATGGAGCGAAAGCCATCCATTGTCAAGAAAAGATCATTTATAGTCACTCATGCCTAGAAAAGCCTTATTACTCGGTTTAAATGCCTTTATAATCCCATTATTGAATTTATTTTGAATTGTTTTTACATTTTTTGATTAAAACACATTGTAATTGATTGTTTGCCTCGGGAAACATGGAGCAAAACCCATCCATTGTCAAGAATAGATCATTTATAGTCACTCATGCCTAGAAAAGCCTTATTACTTAGTTTAAATGCGTTTATAATCCCATTATTGAATTTATTTTGAAATGTTTTTACATTTTTTGATTAAAACAGATTGTAATTGATTGTTTGCCTCGGGAAACATGGAGCGAAAGCCATCCATTGTCAAGAAAAGATCATTTATAGTCAGTCATGCCTAGAAAAGCCTTAATACTCGCTTTAAATGCTTTTATAATCCCATGATTGAATTTAATTTGAATCTTTTTACATTTTTTGATTAAAACAGATTCTAATTGATTGTTTGATTCGGGAAACGTGGAGTGAAAGCCATCCATTGTCAAGAAAAGATCATTTATAGTCACTCATGCCTAGAAAAGCCTTATTACTCGGTTTAAATGCCTTTATAATCCCATTATTGAATTTATTTTGAATTGTTTTTACATTTTTTGATTAAAACAGATTGTAATTGATTGTTTGCCTCGGGAAACATGGAGCGAAAGCCGTCCATTGTCAAGAAAAGATCATTTATAGTCACTCATGCCAAGAAAAGCCTTATTACTCGGTTTAAATGCCTTTATAATCCCATTATCGAAGTTATTTTGAATTGTTTTTATATTTTTTGATTAAAACAGATTGTAATTGATTGTTTGCCTTGGGAAACATGGAGCGAAAGCCATCCATCGTCAAGAAAAATTCATTTATAGTCACTTAAGCCTAGAAAAGCCTTATTACTCGGTTTAAATGCTTTTATAATCCCATTATTGAATTTATTTTGAATTGTTTTTACATTTTTTGATTAAAATAGATTGTAATTGATTGTTTGCCGCGGGAAACATGGAGCGAAAGCCTTCCATTGTCAAGAAAAGATCATTTATAGTCACTCATGCCTAGAAAAGCCTTATTACTTAGTTTAAATGCCTTTATAATCCCATTATTTAATTTATTTTGAATTGTTTTTACATTTTTTGATTAAAACAGAATGTAATTGATTGTTTGCCTCGGGAAACATGGAGTGAAAGCCATCCATTGTCAAGAAAAGATCATTTATATTCACTCATGCCTAGAAAAGTATTATTACTCGGTTTAAATGCATTTATAATCCCATTATTGAATTTATTTTGAATTGTTTTTACATTTTTTGATTAAAACATATTGTAATTGATTGTTTGCCTCAAGAAACAGGGAGCAAAACCCATCCATTGTCAAGAATAGATCATTTATAGTCACTTATGCCTAGAAAAGCCTTATTACTCGGTTTAAATGCTTTTATAATCCCATTATTGAATTTATTTTGAATTGTTTTCACATTTTTTGATTACAACAGATTGTAATTGATTGTTTGCCTCGGGAAACATGGAGCGAAAGCCATCCATTGTCAAGAAAAGATCAATTATAGTCACTTATGCCTAGAAAAGCCTTATTACTCGGTTTAAATGCTTTTATAATCCCATTATTGAATTTATTTTGAATTGTTTTTACATTTTTTGATTAAAATAGATTGTAATTGATTGTTTGCCTCGGGAAACATGGAGCGAAAGCCTTCCATTGTCAAGAAAAGATCATTTATAGTCACTCATGCCTAGAAAAGCCTTATTACTTAGTTTAAATGCGTTTATAATCCCATTATTGAATTTATTTTGAATTGTTTTTACATTTTTTGATTAAAACAGATTGTAATTGATTGTTTGCCTCGGGAAACATGGAGCGAAAGCCATCCATTGTCAAGAAAAGATCATTTATAGTCAGTCATGCCTAGAAAAGCCTTAATACTCGCTTTAAATGCTTTTATAATCCCATAATTGAATTTAATTTGAATCTTTTTACATTTTTTGATTAAAACAGATTCTAATTGATTGTTTGCTTCGGGAAACGTGGAGTGAAAGCCATCCATTGTCAAGAAAAGATCATTTATAGTCACTCATGCCTAGAAAAACCTTATTACTCGGTTTAAATGCCTTTATAATCCCATTATTGAATTTATTTTGAATTGTTTTTACATTTTTTGATTAAAACAGATTGTAATTGATTGTTTGCCTCGGGAAACATGGAGCGAAAGCCATCCATTGTCAAGAAAAGATCATTTATAGTCACTCATGCCTAGAAAAGCCTTATTACTCGGTTTAAATGCCTTTATAATCCCATTATTGAATTTATTTTGAATTGTTTTTACATTTTTTGATTAAAACAGATTGTAATTGATTGTTTGCCTCGGGAAACATGGAGCGAAAGCCATCCATTGTCAAGAAAAGATCATTTATAGTCACTCATGCCTAGAAAAGCCTTATTACTCGGTTTAAATGCCTTTATAATCCCATTATTGAATTTATTTTGAATTGTTTTTACATTTTTTGATTAAAACACATTGTAATTGATTGTTTGCCTCGGGAAACATGGAGCAAAACCCATCCATTGTCAAGAATAGATCATTTATAGTCACTGATGCCTAGAAAAGCCTTATTACTCGGTTTAAATGCTTTTATAATCCCATTATTGAATTTATTTTGAATTGTTTTCACATTTTTTGATTAAAACATATTGTAATTGATTGTTTGCCTCGGGAAACATGGAGTGAAAGCCATCCATTGTCAAGAAAAGATCATTTATATTCACTCATGCCTAGAAAAGCCTTATTACTCGGTTTAAATGCATTTATAATCCCATTATTGAATTTATTTTGAATTGTTTTTACATTTTTTGATTAAAACATATTGTAATTGATTGTTTGCCTCAAGAAACAGGGAGCAAAACCCATCCATTGTCAAGAATAGATCATTTATAGTCACTTATGCCTAGAAAAACCTTATTACTCGGTTTAAATGCTTTTATAATCCCATTATTGAATTTATTTTGAATTGTTTTCACATTTTTTGATTAAAACAGATTGTAATTGATTGTTTGCCTCGGGAAACATGGAGCGAAAGCCATCCTTTGTCAAGAAAAGATCAATTATAGTCACTTATGCCTAGAAAAGCCTTATTACTCGGTTTAAATGCTTTTATAATCCCATTATTGAATTTATTTTGAATTGTTTTTACATTTTTTGATTAAAACAGATTGTAATTGATTGTTTGCCTCGGGAAACATGGAGTGAAAGCCATCCATTGTCAAGAAAAGATCATTTATATTCACTCATGCCTAGAAAAGCCTTATTACTCGGTTTAAATGCTTTTATAATCCCATTATTGAATTTATTTTGAATTGTTTTTACATTTTTTGATTAAAATAGATTGTAATTGATTGTTTGCCTCGGGAAACATGGAGCGAAAGCCTTCCATTGTCAAGAAAAGATCATTTATAGTCACTCATGCCTAGAAAAGCCTTATTACTTAGTTTAAATGCGTTTATAATCCCATTATTGAATTTATTTTGAAATGTTTTTACATTTTTTGATTAAAACAGATTGTAATTGATTGTTTGCCTCGGGAAACATGGAGCGAAAGCCATCCATTGTCAAGAAAAGATCATTTATAATCAGTCATGCCTAGAAAAGCCTTAATACTCGCTTTAAATGCTTTTATAATCCCATAATTGAATTTAATTTGAATCTTTTTACATTTTTTGATTAAAACAGATTCTAATTGATTGTTTGCTTCGGGAAAGGTGGAGTGAAAGCCATCCATTGTCAAGAAAAGATCATTTATAGACACTCATGCCTAGAAAAGCCTTATTACTCGGTTTAAATGCCTTTATAATCCCATTATTGAATTTATTTTGAATTGTTTTTACATTTTTTGATTAAAACAGATTGTAATTGATTGTTTGCCTCGGGAAACATGGAGCGAAAGCCATCCATTGTCACGAAAAGATCATTTATAGTCACTCATGCCTAGAAAAGCCTTATTACTCGGTTTAAATGCCTTTATAATCCCATTATTGAATTTATTTTGAATTGTTTTTACATTTTTTGATTAAAACATATTGTAATTGATTGTTTGCCTCAAGAAACAGGGAGCAAAACCCATCCATTGTCAAGAATAGATCATTTATAGTCACTTATGCCTAGAAAAGCCTTATTACTCGGTTTAAATGCTTTTATAATCCCATTATTGAATTTATTTTGAATTGTTTTTACATTTTTTGATTAAAACAGTTTGTAATTGATTGTTTGCCTCGGGAAACATGGAGCGGAAGCCATCCATTGTCAAGAAAAGATCATTTATAGTCACTCATGCCTAGAAAAGCCTTATTACTCGGTTTAAATGCCTTTATAATCCCATTATTGAATTTATTTTGAATAGTTTTTACATTTTTTGATTAATGCATATTGTAATTTATTGTTTGCCTCGGGAAACATGGAGCGAAAGCTATCCATTGTCAAGAAAAGATCATTTATAGTCACTCATGCCAAGAAAAGCCTTATTACTCGGTTTAAATGCCTTTATAATCCCATTATTGAAGTTATTTTGAATTGTTTTTATATTTTTTGATTAAAACAGATTGTAATTGATTGTTTGCCTTGGGAAACATGGAGCGAAAGCCATCCATCGTCAAGAAAAGTTCATTTATAGTCACTCATGCCTAGAAAAGCCTTAATACTCGTTTTAAATGCTTTTATAATCCCATAATTGAATTTAATTTGAATCTTTTTACATTTTTTGATTAAAACAGATTGTAATTGATTGTTTGCCTCGGGAACCATGGAGCGAAAGCCATCCATTGTCAAGAAAAGATCAATTATAGTCACTTAAGCCTAGAAAAGCCTTATTACTCGGTTTAAATGCTTTTATAATCCCATTATTGAATTTATTTTGAATTGTTTTTACATTTTTTGATTAAAATAGATTGTAATTGATTGTTTGCCGCGGGAAACATGGAGCGAAAGCCTTCCATTGTCAAGAAAAGATCATTTATAGTCACTCATGCCTAGAAAAGCCTTATTACTTAGTTTAAATGCCTTTATAATCCCATTATTTAATTTATTTTGAATTGTTTTTACATTTTTTGATTAAAACAGATTGTAATTGATTGTTTGCCTCGGGAAACATGGAGCGAAAGCCATCCATTGTCAAGAAAAGATCAATTATAGTCACTTATGCCTAGAAAAGCCTTATTACTCGGTTTAAATGCTTTTATAATCCCATTATTGAATTTATTTTGAATTGTTTTTACATTTTTTGATTAAAATAGATTGTAATTGATTGTTTGCCTCGGGAAACATGGAGCGAAAGCCTTCCATTGTCAAGAAAAGATCATTTATAGTCACTCATGCCTAGAAAAGCCTTATTACTTAGTTTAAATGCGTTTATAATCCCATTACTGAATTTATTTTGAATTGTTTTTACATTTTTTGATTAAAACAGATTGTAATTGATTGTTTGCCTCGGGAAACATGGAGCGAAAGCCATCCATTGTCAAGAAAAGATCATTTATAGTCAGTCATGCCTAGAAAAGCCTTAATACTCGCTTTAAATGCTTTTATAATCCCATAATTGAATTTAATTTGAATCTTTTTACATGTTTTGATTAAAACAGATTCTAATTGATTGTTTGCTTCGGGAAACGTGGAGTGAAAGCCATCCATTGTCAAGAAAAGATCATTTATAGTCACTCATGCCTAGAAAAGCCTTATTACTCGGTTTAAATGCCTTTATAATCCCATTATTGAATTTATTTTGAATTGTTTTTACATTTTTTGATTAAAACAGATTGTAATTGATTGTTTGCCTCGGGAAACATGGAGCGAAAGCCATCCATTGTCAAGAAAAGATCATTTATAGTCACTCATGCCTAGAAAAGCCTTATTACTCGGTTTAAATGCCTTTATAATCCCATTATTGAATTTATTTTGAATTGTTTTTACATTTTTTGATTAAAACACATTGTAATTGATTGTTTGCCTCGGGAAACATGGAGCAAAACCCATCCATTGTCAAGAATAGATCATTTATAGTCACTCATGCCTAGAAAAGCCTTATTACTCGGTTTAAATGCCTTTATAATCCCATTATTGAATTTATTTTGAATTGTTTTTACATTTTTTGATTAAAACACATTGTAATTGATTGTTTGCTTCGGGAAACATGGAGCAAAACCCATCCATTGTCAAGAATAGATCATTTATAGTCACTGATGCCTAGAAAAGCCTTATTACTCGGTTTAAATGCCTTTATAATCCCATTATTGAATTTATTTTGAATTGTTTTTACATTTTTTGATTAAAACAGATTGTAATTGATTGTTTGCCTCGGGAAACATGGAGTGAAAGCCATCCATTGTCAAGAAAAGATCATTTATAGTCACTCATGCCTAGAAAAGCCTTATTACTCGGTTTAAATGCTTTTATAATCCCATAATTGAATTTAATTTGAATCTTTTTACATGTTTTGATTAAAACAGATTCTAATTGATTGTTTGCTTCGGGAAACGTGGAGTGAAAGCCATCCATTGTCAAGAAAAGATCATTTATAGTCACTCATGCCTAGAAAAGCCTTATTACTCGGTTTAAATGCTTTTATAATCCCATTATTGAATTTATTTTGAATTGTTTTTACATTTTTTGATTAAAACAGATTGTAATTGATTGTTTGCCGCGGGAAACATGGAGCGAAAGCCATCCATTGTCAAGAAAAGATCATTTATAGTCACTCATGCCTAGAAAAGCCTTATTACTCGGTTTAAATGCTTTTATAATCCCATTATTGAATTTATTTTGAATTGTTTTCACATTTTTTGATTAAAACAGATTGTAATTGATTGTTTGCCTCGGGAAACATGGAGCGAAAGCCATCCATTGTCAAGAAAAGATCATTTATAGTCACTCATGCCTAGAAAAGCATTATTACTCGGTTTAAATGCCTTTATAATCCCATTATTGAATTTATTTTTAATTGTTTTTACATTTTTTGATTAAAACAGATTGTAATTGATTGTTTGCCTCGGGAAACATGGAGCGAAAGCCATCCATTGTCAAGAAAAGATCATTTATAGTCACTCATGCCTAGAAAAGCATTATTACTCGGTTTAAATGCTTTTATAATCCCATTATTGAATTTATTTTGAATTGTTTTCACATTTTTTGATTAAAACAGATTGTAATTGATTGTTTGCCACGGGAAACATGGAGCGAAAGCCATCCATTGTCAAGAAAAGATCATTTATATTCACTCATGCCTAGAAAAGCCTTATTACTCGGTTTAAATGCATTTATAATCCCATTATTGAATTTATTTTGAATTGTTTTCACATTTTTTGATTAAAACAGATTGTAATTGATTGTTTGCCTCGGGAAACATGGAGCGAAAGCCATCCATTGTCAAGAAAAGATCATTTATAGTCACTCATGCGTAGAAAAGCATTATTACTCGGTTTAAATGCCTTTATAATCCCATTATTGAATTTATTTTTAATTGTTTTTACATTTTTTGATTAAAACAGATTGTAATTGATTGTTTGCCTCGGGAAACATGGAGAAAAACCCATCCATTGTCAAGAATAGATCATTTATAGTCACTGATGCCTAGAAAAGCCTTATTACTCGGTTTAAATGCTTTTATAATCCCATTATTGAATTTATTTTGAATTGTTTTCACATTTTTTGATTAAAACAGATTGTAATTGATTGTTTGCCACGGGAAACATGGAGCGAAAGCCATCCATTGTCAAGAAAAGATCATTTATATTCACTCATGCCTAGAAAAGCCTTATTACTCGGTTTAAATGCATTTATAATCCCATTATTGAATTTATTTTGAATTGTTTTTACATTTTTTGATTAAAACATATTGTAATTGATTGTTTGCCTCAAGAAACAGGGAGCAAAACCCATCCATTGTCAAGAATAGATCATTTATAGTCACTTATGCCTAGAAAAGCCTTATTACTCGGTTTAAATGCTTTTATAATCCCATTATTGAATTTATTTTGAATTGTTTTCACATTTTTTGATTAAAACAGATTGTAATTGATTGTTTGCCTCGGGAAACATGGAGCGAAAGCCATCCATTGTCAAGAAAAGATCATTTATAGTCACTCATGCCTAGAAAAGCATTATTACTCGGTTTAAATGCCTTTATAATCCCATTATTGAATTTATTTTTAATTGTTTTTACATTTTTTGTTTAAAACAGATTGTAATTGATTGTTTGCCTCGGAAAACATGGAGCGAAAGCTATCCATTGTCAAGAAAAGATCATTTATAGTCACTCATGCCAAGAAAAGCCTTATTACTCGGTTTAAATGCCTTTATAATCCCATTATTGAAGTTATTTTCAATTGTTTTTATATTTTTTGATTAAAACAGATTGTAATTGATTGTTTGCCTTGGGAAACATGGAGCGAAAGCCATCCATTGTCAAGAAAAGATCATTTATAGTCACTCATGCCTAGAAAACCCTTATTACTGAGTTTAAATGCCTTTATAATCCCATTATTTAATTTATGTTGAATTGTTTTTACATTTGTTGATTAAAACAGATTGTAATTGATTGTTTGCCTCGGGAAATATGGAGCGAAAGCCATCCATTGTCAAGAAAAGATCATTTATAGTCACTCATGCCTAGAAAAGCCTTATTACTCGGTTTAAATGCCTTTATAATCCCATTATTGAATTTATTTTGAATTGTTTTTACATTTTTTGATTAAAACAGATTGTGATTGATTGTTTGCCTCGGGAAACATGGAGCGAAAGCCATCCATTGTCAAGAAAAGATCATTTATAGTCACTCATGCCTAGAAAAGCCTTATTACTCGGTTTAAATGCCTTTATAATCCCATTATTGAATTTATTTTGAATTGTTTTTACATTTTTTGATTAAAACACATTGTAATTGATTGTTTGCCTCGGGAAACATGGAGCAAAACCCATCCATTGTCAAGAATAGATCATTTATAGTCACTCATGCCTAGAAAAGCCTTATTACTCGGTTTAAATGCCTTTATAATCCCATTATTGAATTTATTTTGAATTGTTTTTACATTTTTTGATTAAAACAGATTGTAATTGATTGTTTGCCTCGGGAAACATGGAGCGAAAGCCATCCATTGTCAAGAAAAGATCATTTATAGTCACTCATGCCTAGAAAAGCCTCATTACTCGGTTTAAATTCCTTTATAATCCCATTATTGAATTTATTTTGAATTGTTTTTACATTTTTTGATTAAAACAGATTGTAATTGATTGTTTGCCTCGGGAAACATGGAGCGAAAGCCATCCATTGTCAAGAAAAGATCATTTATAGTCACTCATGCCTAGAAAAGCCTTATTACTCGGTTTAAATGCCTTTAGAATCCCATTATTGAATTTATTTTGAATTGTTTTTACATTTTTTGATTAAAACACATTGTAATTGATTGTTTGCCTCGGGAAACATGGAGCAAAACCCATCCATTGTCAAGAATAGATCATTTATAGTCACTGATGCCCAGAAAAGCCTTATTACTCGGTTTAAATGCTTTTATAATCCCATTATTGAATTTATTTTGAATTGTTTTCACATTTTTTGATTAAAACAGATTGTAATTGATTGTTTGCCTCGGAAAACATGGAGCGAAAGCCATCCATTGTCAAGAAAAGATCATTTATATTCACTCATGCCTAGAAAAGCCTTATTACTCGGTTTAAATGCATTTATAATCCCATTATTCAATTTATTTTGAATTGTTTTTACATTTTTTGATTAAAACATATTGTAATTGATTGTTTGCCTCAAGAAACAGGGAGCAAAACCCATCCATTGTCAAGAATAGATCATTTATAGTCACTTATGCCTAGAAAAGCCTTATTACTCGGTTTAAATGCTTTTATAATCCCATTATTGAATTTATTTTGAATTGTTTTTACATTTTTTGATTAAAACAGATTGTAATTGATTGTTTGCCTCGGGAAACATGGAGCGAAAGCCATCCATTGTCAAGAAAAGATCATTTATAGTCACTCATGCCTAGAAAAGCCTTATTACTCGGTGTAAATGCCTTTATAATCCCATTATTGAGTTTATTTTGAATTGTTTTTACATTTTTTGATTAAAACAGATTGTAATTGATTGTTTGCCTCGGGAAACATGGAGCGAAAGCCATCCATTGTCAAGAAAAGATCATTTATAGTCACTCATGCCTAGAAAAGCCTTATTACTCGGTTTAAATGCCTTTATAATGCCATTATTGAAGTTATTTTGAATTGGTTTTATATTTTTTGATTAAAACAGATTGTAATTGATTGTTTGCCTTGGGAAACATGGAGCGAAAGCCATCCATCGTCAAGAAAAGTTCATTTATAGTCACTCATGCCTAGAAAGGCCTTAATACTCGTTTTAAATGCTTTTATAATCCCATAATTGAATTTAATTTGAATCTTTTTACATTTTTTGATTAAAACAGATTGTAATTGATTGTTTGCCTCGGGAACCATGGAGCGAAAGCCTTCCATTGTCAAGAAAAGATCATTTATAGTCACTCATGCCTAGAAAAGCCTTATTACATAGTTTAAATGCCTTTACAATCCCATTATTGAAGTTATTTTGAATTGTTTTTATATTTTTTGATTAAAACAGATTGTAATTGATTGTTTGCCTTGGGAAACATGGAGCGAAAGCCTTATTTTGAATTGTTTTTATATTTTTTGATTAAAACAGATTGTAATTGATTGTTTGCCTTGGGAAACATGAAGCGAAAGCCATCCATCGTCAAGAAAAGTTCATTTATAGTCACTCATGCCTAGAAAAGCCTTAATACTCGTTTTAAATGCTTTTATAATCCCATAATTGAATTTAATTTGAATCTTTTTACATTTTTTGATTAAAACAGATTGTAATTGATTGTTTGCCTCGGGAACCATGGAGCGAAAGCCATCCATTGTCAAGAAAAGATCAATTATAGTCACTTAAGCCTAGAAAAGCCTTATTACTCGGTTTAAATGCTTTTATAATCCCATTATTGAATTTATTTTGAATTGTTTTTACATTTTTTGATTAAAATAGATTGTAATTGATTGTTTGCCGCGGGAAACATGGAGCGAAAGCCTTCCATTGTCAAGAAAAGATCATTTATAGTCACTCATGCCTAGAAAAGCCTTATTACTTAGTTTAAATGCCTTTATAATCCCATTATTTAATTTATTTTGAATTGTTTTTATATTTTTTGATTAAAACAGATTGTAATTGATTGTTTGCCTCGGGAAACATGGAGCGAAAGCCATCCATTGTCAAGAAAAGATCAATTATAGTCACTTATGCCTAGAAAAGCCTTATTACTCGGTTTAAATGCTTTTATAATCCCATTATTGAATTTATTTTGAATTGTTTTTACATTTTTTGATTAAAATAGATTGTAATTGATTGTTTGCCTCGGGAAACATGGAGCGAAAGCCTTCCATTGTCAAGAAAAGATCATTTATAGTCACTCATGCCTAGAAAAGCCTTATTACTTAGTTTAAATGCGTTTATAATCCCATTACTGAATTTATTTTGAATTGTTTTTACATTTTTTGATTAAAACAGATTGTAATTGATTGTTTGCCTCGGGAAACATGGAGCGAAAGCCATCCATTGTCAAGAAAAGATCATTTATAGTCAGTCATGCCTAGAAAAGCCTTAATACTCGCTTTAAATGCTTTTATAATCCCATAATTGAATTTAATTTGAATCTTTTTACATGTTTTGATTAAAACAGATTCTAATTGATTGTTTGCTTCGGGAAACGTGGAGTGAAAGCCATCCATTGTCAAGAAAAGATCATTTATAGTCACTCATGCCTAGAAAAGCCTTATTACTCGGTTTAAATGCCTTTATAATCCCATTATTGAATTTATTTTGAATTGTTTTTACATTTTTTGATTAAAACAGATTGTAATTGATTGTTTGCCTCGGGAAACATGGAGCGAAAGCCATCCATTGTCAAGAAAAGATCATTTATAGTCACTCATGCCTAGAAAAGCCTTATTACTCGGTTTAAATGCCTTTATAATCCCATTATTGAATTTATTTTGAATTGTTTTTACATTTTTTGATTAAAACACATTGTAATTGATTGTTTGCCTCGGGAAACATGGAGCAAAACCCATCCATTGTCAAGAATAGATCATTTATAGTCACTCATGCCTAGAAAAGCCTTATTACTCGGTTTAAATGCCTTTATAATCCCATTATTGAATTTATTTTGAATTGTTTTTACATTTTTTGATTAAAACACATTGTAATTGATTGTTTGCCTCGGGAAACATGGAGCAAAACCCATCCATTGTCAAGAATAGATCATTTATAGTCACTGATGCCTAGAAAAGCCTTATTACTCGGTTTAAATGCCTTTATAATCCCATTATTGAATTTATTTTGAATTGTTTTTACATTTTTTGATTAAAACAGATTGTAATTGATTGTTTGCCTCGGGAAACATGGAGTGAAAGCCATCCATTGTCAAGAAAAGATCATTTATAGTCACTCATGCCTAGAAAAGCCTTATTACTCGGTTTAAATGCTTTTATAATCCCATAATTGAATTTAATTTGAATCTTTTTACATGTTTTGATTAAAACAGATTCTAATTGATTGTTTGCTTCGGGAAACGTGGAGTGAAAGCCATCCATTGTCAAGAAAAGATCATTTATAGTCACTCATGCCTAGAAAAGCCTTATTACTCGGTTTAAATGCTTTTATAATCCCATTATTGAATTTATTTTGAATTGTTTTTACATTTTTTGATTAAAACAGATTGTAATTGATTGTTTGCCGCGGGAAACATGGAGCGAAAGCCATCCATTGTCAAGAAAAGATCATTTATAGTCACTCATGCCTAGAAAAGCCTTATTACTCGGTTTAAATGCTTTTATAATCCCATTATTGAATTTATTTTGAATTGTTTTCACATTTTTTGATTAAAACAGATTGTAATTGATTGTTTGCCTCGGGAAACATGGAGCGAAAGCCATCCATTGTCAAGAAAAGATCATTTATAGTCACTCATGCCTAGAAAAGCATTATTACTCGGTTTAAATGCCTTTATAATCCCATTATTGAATTTATTTTTAATTGTTTTTACATTTTTTGATTAAAACAGATTGTAATTGATTGTTTGCCTCGGGAAACATGGAGCGAAAGCCATCCATTGTCAAGAAAAGATCATTTATAGTCACTCATGCCTAGAAAAGCATTATTACTCGGTTTAAATGCTTTTATAATCCCATTATTGAATTTATTTTGAATTGTTTTCACATTTTTTGATTAAAACAGATTGTAATTGATTGTTTGCCACGGGAAACATGGAGCGAAAGCCATCCATTGTCAAGAAAAGATCATTTATATTCACTCATGCCTAGAAAAGCCTTATTACTCGGTTTAAATGCATTTATAATCCCATTATTGAATTTATTTTGAATTGTTTTCACATTTTTTGATTAAAACAGATTGTAATTGATTGTTTGCCTCGGGAAACATGGAGCGAAAGCCATCCATTGTCAAGAAAAGATCATTTATAGTCACTCATGCGTAGAAAAGCATTATTACTCGGTTTAAATGCCTTTATAATCCCATTATTGAATTTATTTTTAATTGTTTTTACATTTTTTGATTAAAACAGATTGTAATTGATTGTTTGCCTCGGGAAACATGGAGAAAAACCCATCCATTGTCAAGAATAGATCATTTATAGTCACTGATGCCTAGAAAAGCCTTATTACTCGGTTTAAATGCTTTTATAATCCCATTATTGAATTTATTTTGAATTGTTTTCACATTTTTTGATTAAAACAGATTGTAATTGATTGTTTGCCACGGGAAACATGGAGCGAAAGCCATCCATTGTCAAGAAAAGATCATTTATATTCACTCATGCCTAGAAAAGCCTTATTACTCGGTTTAAATGCATTTATAATCCCATTATTGAATTTATTTTGAATTGTTTTTACATTTTTTGATTAAAACATATTGTAATTGATTGTTTGCCTCAAGAAACAGGGAGCAAAACCCATCCATTGTCAAGAATAGATCATTTATAGTCACTTATGCCTAGAAAAGCCTTATTACTCGGTTTAAATGCTTTTATAATCCCATTATTGAATTTATTTTGAATTGTTTTCACATTTTTTGATTAAAACAGATTGTAATTGATTGTTTGCCTCGGGAAACATGGAGCGAAAGCCATCCATTGTCAAGAAAAGATCATTTATAGTCACTCATGCCTAGAAAAGCATTATTACTCGGTTTAAATGCCTTTATAATCCCATTATTGAATTTATTTTTAATTGTTTTTACATTTTTTGTTTAAAACAGATTGTAATTGATTGTTTGCCTCGGGAAACATGGAGCGAAAGCTATCCATTGTCAAGAAAAGATCATTTATAGTCACTCATGCCAAGAAAAGCCTTATTACTCGGTTTAAATGCCTTTATAATCCCATTATTGAAGTTATTTTCAATTGTTTTTATATTTTTTGATTAAAACAGATTGTAATTGATTGTTTGCCTCGGGAAACATGGAGCGAAAGCCATCCATTGTCAAGAAAAGATCATTTATAGTCACTCATGCCTAGAAAACCCTTATTACTGAGTTTAAATGCCTTTATAATCCCATTATTTAATTTATGTTGAATTGTTTTTACATTTGTTGATTAAAACAGATTGTAATTGATTGTTTGCCTCGGGAAATATGGAGCGAAAGCCATCCATTGTCAAGAAAAGATCATTTATAGTCACTCATGCCTAGAAAAGCCTTATTACTCGGTTTAAATGCCTTTATAATCCCATTATTGAATTTATTTTGAATTGTTTTTACATTTTTTGATTAAAACAGATTGTGATTGATTGTTTGCCTCGGGAAACATGGAGCGAAAGCCATCCATTGTCAAGAAAAGATCATTTATAGTCACTCATGCCTAGAAAAGCCTTATTACTCGGTTTAAATGCCTTTATAATCCCATTATTGAATTTATTTTGAATTGTTTTTACATTTTTTGATTAAAACACATTGTAATTGATTGTTTGCCTCGGGAAACATGGAGCAAAACCCATCCATTGTCAAGAATAGATCATTTATAGTCACTCATGCCTAGAAAAGCCTTATTACTCGGTTTAAATGCCTTTATAATCCCATTATTGAATTTATTTTGAATTGTTTTTACATTTTTTGATTAAAACAGATTGTAATTGATTGTTTGCCTCGGGAAACATGGAGCGAAAGCCATCCATTGTCAAGAAAAGATCATTTATAGTCACTCATGCCTAGAAAAGCCTCATTACTCGGTTTAAATTCCTTTATAATCCCATTATTGAATTTATTTTGAATTGTTTTTACATTTTTTGATTAAAACAGATTGTAATTGATTGTTTGCCTCGGGAAACATGGAGCGAAAGCCATCCATTGTCAAGAAAAGATCATTTATAGTCACTCATGCCTAGAAAAGCCTTATTACTCGGTTTAAATGCCTTTAGAATCCCATTATTGAATTTATTTTGAATTGTTTTTACATTTTTTGATTAAAACACATTGTAATTGATTGTTTGCCTCGGGAAACATGGAGCAAAACCCATCCATTGTCAAGAATAGATCATTTATAGTCACTGATGCCCAGAAAAGCCTTATTACTCGGTTTAAATGCTTTTATAATCCCATTATTGAATTTATTTTGAATTGTTTTCACATTTTTTGATTAAAACAGATTGTAATTGATTGTTTGCCTCGGAAAACATGGAGCGAAAGCCATCCATTGTCAAGAAAAGATCATTTATATTCACTCATGCCTAGAAAAGCCTTATTACTCGGTTTAAATGCATTTATAATCCCATTATTCAATTTATTTTGAATTGTTTTTACATTTTTTGATTAAAACATATTGTAATTGATTGTTTGCCTCAAGAAACAGGGAGCAAAACCCATCCATTGTCAAGAATAGATCATTTATAGTCACTTATGCCTAGAAAAGCCTTATTACTCGGTTTAAATGCTTTTATAATCCCATTATTGAATTTATTTTGAATTGTTTTTACATTTTTTGATTAAAACAGATTGTAATTGATTGTTTGCCTCGGGAAACATGGAGCGAAAGCCATCCATTGTCAAGAAAAGATCATTTATAGTCACTCATGCCTAGAAAAGCCTTATTACTCGGTGTAAATGCCTTTATAATCCCATTATTGAGTTTATTTTGAATTGTTTTTGCATTTTTTGATTAAAACAGATTGTAATTGATTGTTTGCCTCGGGAAACATGGAGCGAAAGCCATCCATTGTCAAGAAAAGATCATTTATAGTCACTCATGCCTAGAAAAGCCTTATTACTCGGTTTAAATGCCTTTATAATGCCATTATTGAAGTTATTTTGAATTGGTTTTATATTTTTTGATTAAAACAGATTGTAATTGATTGTTTGCCTTGGGAAACATGGAGCGAAAGCCATCCATCGTCAAGAAAAGTTCATTTATAGTCACTCATGCCTAGAAAGGCCTTAATACTCGTTTTAAATGCTTTTATAATCCCATAATTGAATTTAATTTGAATCTTTTTACATTTTTTGATTAAAACAGATTGTAATTGATTGTTTGCCTCGGGAACCATGGAGCGAAAGCCTTCCATTGTCAAGAAAAGATCATTTATAGTCACTCATGCCTAGAAAAGCCTTATTACATAGTTTAAATGCCTTTACAATCCCATTATTGAAGTTATTTTGAATTGTTTTTATATTTTTTGATTAAAACAGATTGTAATTGATTGTTTGCCTTGGGAAACATGGAGCGAAAGCCTTATTTTGAATTGTTTTTATATTTTTTGATTAAAACAGATTGTAATTGATTGTTTGCCTTGGGAAACATGAAGCGAAAGCCATCCATCGTCAAGAAAAGTTCATTTATAGTCACTCATGCCTAGAAAAGCCTTAATACTCGTTTTAAATGCTTTTATAATCCCATAATTGAATTTAATTTGAATCTTTTTACATTTTTTGATTAAAACAGATTGTAATTGATTGTTTGCCTCGGGAACCATGGAGCGAAAGCCATCCATTGTCAAGAAAAGATCAATTATAGTCACTTAAGCCTAGAAAAGCCTTATTACACGGTTTAAATGCTTTTATAATCCCATTATTGAATTTATTTTGAATTGTTTTTACATTTTTTGATTAAAACAGATTCTAATTGATTGTTTGCTTCGGGAAACGTGGAGTGAAAGCCATCCATTGTCAAGAAAAGATCATTTATAGTCACTCATGCCTAGAAAAGCCTTATTACTCGGTTTAAATGCCTTTATAATCCCATTATTGAATTTATTTTGAATTGTTTTTACATTTTTTGATTAAAACAGATTGTAATTGATTGTTTGCCTCGGGAAACATGGAGCGAAAGCCATCCATTGTCAAGAAAAGATCATTTATAGTCACTCATGCCTAGAAAAGCCTTATTACTCGGTTTAAATGCATTTATAATCCCATTATTGAATTTATTTTGAATTGTTTTTACATTTTTTGATTAAAACATATTGTAATTGATTGTTTGCCTCAAGAAACAGGGAGCAAAACCCATCCATTGTCAAGAATAGATCATTTATAGTCACTTATGCCTAGAAAAGCCTTATTACTCGGTTTAAAGTTTTTATAATCCCATTATTGAATTTATTTTGAATTGTTTTCACAT
This sequence comes from Theobroma cacao, assembly GCF_053813885.1. NCBI lineage: Eukaryota > Viridiplantae > Streptophyta > Magnoliopsida > Malvales > Malvaceae > Theobroma > Theobroma cacao. The sequence goes on along the minus strand of NC_142645.1, from coordinate 23,438,937 downwards.
TTTTTGATTAAAACAGATTGTAATTGATTGTTTGCCTCGGGAAACATGGAGCGAAAGCCATCCATTGTCAAGAAAAGATCATTTATAGTCACTCATGCCTAGAAAAACATTATTACTCGGTTTAAATGCCTTTATAATCCCATTATTGAATTTATTTTTAATTGTTTTTACATTTTTTGTTTAAAACAGATTGTAATTGATTGTTTGCCTCGGGAAACATGGAGCGAAAGCTATCCATTGTCAAGAAAAGATCATTTATAGTCACTCATGCCTAGAAAAGCCTTATTACTCGGTTTAAATGCCTTTATAATCCCATTATTGAAGTTATTTTGAATTGTTTTTATATTTTTTGATTAAAACAGATTGTATTTGATTGTTTGCCTTGGGAAACATGGAGCGAAAGCCATCCATTGTCAAGAAAAGATCATTTATAGTCACTCATGCCTAGAAAACCCTTATTACTGAGTTTAAATGCCTTTATAATCTCATTATTTAATTTATTTTGAATTGTTTTTACATTTTTTGATTAAAACAGATTGTAATTGATTGTTTGCCTCGGGAAATATGGAGCGAAAGCCATCCATTGTCAAGAAAAGATCATTTATAGTCACTCATGCCTAGAAAAGCCTTATTACTCGGTTTAAATGCCTTTATAATCCCATTATTGAATTTAATTTGAATTGTTTTTACATTTTTTGATTAAAACAGATTGTAATTGATTATTTGCCTCGGGAAACATGGAGCGAAAGCCATCCATTGTCAAGAAAAGATCATTTATAGTCACTCATGCCCAGAAAAGCCTTATTACTCGGTTTAAATGCCTTTATAATCCCATTATTGAATTTATTTTGAATTGTTTTTACATTTTTTGATTAAAACAGATTGTAATTGATTGTTTGCCTCGGGAAACATGGAGCGAAAGCCATCCATTGTCAAGAAAAGATCATTTATAGTCAGTCATGCCTAGAAAAGCCTTAATACTCGCTTTAAATGCTTTTATAATCCCATAATTGAATTTAATTTGAATCTTTTTACATTTTTTGATTAAAACAGATTCTAATTGATTGTTTGCTTCGGGAAACGTGGAGTGAAAGCCATCCATTGTCAAGAAAAGATCATTTATAGTCACTCATGCCTAGAAAAGCCTTATTACTCGGTTTAAATGCCTTTATAATCCCATTATTGAATTTATTTTGAATTGTTTTTACATTTTTTGATTAAAACATATTGTAATTGATTGTTTGCCTCGGGAAACATGGAGCGAAATCCATCCATTGTCTAGAAAAGATCATTTATAGTCAGTCATGCCTAGAAAAGCCTTAATACTCGCTTTAAATGCTTTTATAATCCCATAATTGAATTTAATTTGAATCTTTTTACATTTTTTGATTAAAACAGATTCTAATTGATTGTTTGCTTCGGGAAACGTGGAGTGAAAGCCATCCATTGTCAAGAAAAGATCATTTATAGTCACTCATGCCTAGAAAAGCCTTATTACTCGGTTTAAATGCCTTTATAATCCCATTATTGAATTTATTTTGAATTGTTTTTACATTTTTTGATTAAAACATATTGTAATTGATTGTTTGCGTCGGGAAACATGGAGCAAAACCCATCCATTGTCAAGAATAGATCATTTATAGTCACTTATGCCTAGAAAAGCCTTATTACTCGGTTTAAATGCTTTTATAATCCCATTATTGAATTTATTTTGAATTGTTTTCACATTTTTTGACTAAAACAGATTGTAATTGATTGTTTTCCTCGGGAAACATGGAGCGAAAGCCATCCATTGTCAAGAAAAGATCATTTATAATCACTCATGCCCAGAAAAGCCTTGTTACTCGGTTTAAATGCCTTTATAATCCCATTATTGAATTTATTTTGAATTGTTTTTACATTTTTTGATTAAAACATATTGTAATTGATTGTTTGCCTCAAGAAACAGGAAGCAAAACCCATCCATTGTCAAGAATAGATCATTTATTCACTTATGCCTAGAAAAGCCTTATTACACGGTTTAAATGCTTTTATAATCCCATTATTGAATTTATTTTGAATTGTTTTCACATTTTTTGATTAAAACAGATTGTAATTGATTGTTTGCCTCGGGAAACATGGAGCGAAAGCCATCCATTGTCAAGAAAAGATCATTTATAGTCACTCATGCCTAGAAAACCCTTATTACATAGTTTAAATGCCTTTATAATCCCATTATTTAATTTATTTGGAATTGTTTTTACATTTTTGGATTAAAACAGATTGTAATTGATTGTTTGCCTCGGGAAATATGGAGCGAAAGCCATCCATTGTCAAGAAAAGATCATTTATAGTCACTCATGCCCAGAAAAGCCTTATTACTCGGTTTAAATGCCTTTATAATCCCATTATTGAATTTATTTTGAATTGTTTTTACATTTTTTGATTAAAACAGATTGTAATTGATTGTTTGCCTCGGGAAACATGGAGCGAAAGCCATCCATTGTCAAGAAAAGATCATTTATAGTCAGTCATGCCTAGAAAAGCCTTAATACTCGCTTTAAATGCTTTTATAATCCCATAATTGAATTTAATTTGAATCTTTTTACATTTTTTGATTAAAACAGATTCTAATTGATTGTTTGCTTCGGGAAACGTGGAGTGAAAGCCATCCATTGTCAAGAAAAGATCATTTATAGTCACTCATGCCTAGAAAAGCCTTATTACTCGGTTTAAATGCCTTTATAATCCCATTATTGAATTTATTTTGAATTGTTTTTACATTTTTTGATTAAAACAGATTGTAATTGATTGTTTGCCTCGGGAAACATGGAGCGAAAGCCATCCATTGTCAAGAAAAGATCATTTATAGTCACTCATGCCTAGAAAAGCCTTATTACTCGGTTTAAATGCCTTTATAATCCCATTATTGAATTTATTTTGAATTGTTTTTACATTTTTTGATTAAAACAGATTGTAATTGATTGTTTGCCTCGGGAAAGATGGAGCGAAAGCCATCCATTGTCAAGAAAAGATCATTTATAGTCACTCATGCCTAGAAAAGCCTTATTACTCGGTTTAAATGCCTTTATAATCCCATTATTGAATTTATTTTGAATTGTTTTTACATTTTTTGATTAAAACACATTGTAATTGATTGTTTGCCTCGGGAAACATGGAGCAAAACCCATCCATTGTCAAGAATAGATCATTTATAGTCACTGATGCCTAGAAAAGCCTTATTACTCGGTTTAAATGCTTTTATAATCCCATTATTGAATTTATTTTGAATTGTTTTCACATTTTTTGATTAAAACAGATTGTAATTGATTGTTTGCCTCGGGAAACATGGAGCGAAAGCCATCCATTGTCAAGAAAAGATCATTTATATTCACTCATGCCTAGAAAAGCCTTATTACTCGGTTTAAATGCATTTATAATCCCATTATTGAATTTATTTTGAATTGTTTTTACATTTTTTGATTAAAACAGATTGTAATTGATTGTTTGCCTCGGGAAACATGGAGCGAAAGCCATCCATTGTCAAGAAAAGATCATTTATATTCACTCATGCCTAGAAAAGCCTTATTACTCGGTTTAAATGCCTTTATAATCCCATTATTGAATTTATTTTGAATTGTTTTTACATTTTTTGATTAAAACACATTGTAATTGATTGTTTGCCTCGGGAAACATGGAGCAAAACCCATCCATTGTCAAGAATAGATCATTTATAGTCACTGATGCCTAGAAAAGCCTTATTACTCGGTTTAAATGCTTTTATAATCCCATTATTGAATTTATTTTGAATTGTTTTCACATTTTTTGATTAAAACAGATTGTAATTGATTGTTTGCCTCGGGAAACATGGAGCGAAAGCCATCCATTGTCAAGAAAAGATCATTTATATTCACTCATGCCTAGAAAAGCGTTATTACTCGGTTTAAATGCATTTATAATCCCATTATTGAATTTATTTTGAATTGTTTTTACATTTTTTGATTAAAACATATTGTAATTGATTGTTTGCCTCAAGAAACAGGGAGCAAAACCCATCCATTGTCAAGAATAGATAATTTATAGTCACTTATGCCTAGAAAAGCCTTATTACTCGGTTTAAATGCTTTTATAATCCCATTATTGAATTTATTTTGAATTGTTTTCACATTTTTTGATTAAAACAGATTGTAATTGATTGTTTGCCTCGGGAAACATGGAGCGAAAGCCATCCATTGTCAAGAAAAGATCATTTATAGTCACTCGTGCCTAGAAAAACATTATTACTCGGTTTAAATGCCTTTATAATCCCATTATTGAATTTATTTTTAATTGTTTTTACATTTTTTGTTTAAAACAGATTGTAATTGATTGTTTGCCTCGGGAAACATGGAGCGAAAGCTATCCATTGTCAAGAAAAGATCATTTATAGTCACTCATGCCAAGAAAAGCCTTATTACTCGGTTTAAATGCCTTTATAATCCCATTATTGAAGTTATTTTGAATTGTTTTTATATTTTTTGATTAAAACAGATTGTAATTGATTGTTTGCCTTGGGAAACATGGAGCGAAAGCCATCCATTGTCAAGAAAAGATCATTTATAGTCACTCATGCCTAGAAAACCCTTATTACTGAGTTTAAATGCCTTTATAATCCCATTATTTAATTTATTTTGAATTGTTTTTACATTTTTTGATTAAAACAGATTGTAATTGATTGTTTGCCTCGGGAAATATGGAGCGAAAGCCATCCATTGTCAAGAAAAGATCATTTATAGTCACTCATGCCTAGAAAAGCCTTATTACTCGGTTTAAATGCCTTTATAATCCCATTATTGAATTTAATTTGAATTGTTTTTACATTTTTTGATTAGAACAGATTGTAATTGATTATTTGCCTCGGGAAACATGGAGCGAAAGCCATCCATTGTCAAGAAAAGATCATTTATAGTCAGTCATGCCTAGAAAAGCCTTAATACTCGCTTTAAATGCTTTTATAATCCCATAATTGAATTTATTTTGAATCTTTTTACATTTTTTGATTAAAACAGATTCTAATTGATTGTTTGCTTCGGGAAACGTGGAGGGAAAGCCATCCATTGTCAAGAAAAGATCATTTATAGTCACTCATGCCTAGAAAAGCCTTATTACTCGGTTTAAATGCCTTTATAATCCCATTATTGAATTTATTTTGAATTGTTTTTACATTTTTTGATTAAAACAGATTGTAATTGATTGTTTGCCTCGGGAAACATGGAGCGAAAGCCATCCATTGTCAAGAAAAGATCATTTATAGTCACTCATGCCTAGAAAAGCCTTATTACTCGGTTTAAATGCCTTTATATTCCCATTATTGAATTTATTTTGAATTGTTTTTACATTTTTTGATTAAAACAGATTGTAATTGATTGTTTGCCTCGGGAAACATGGAGCGAAAGCCATCCATTGTCAAGAAAAGATCATTTATAGTCACTCATGCCTAGAAAAGCCTTATTACTCGGTTTAAATGCCTTTATAATCCCATTATTGAATTTATTTTGAATTGTTTTTACATTTTTTGATTAAAACATATTGTAATTGATTGTTTGCCTCTGGAAACATGGAGCAAAACCCATCCATTGTCAAGAATAGATCATTTATAGTCACTTATGGCTAGAAAAGCCTTATTACTCGGTTTAAATGCTTTTATAATCCCATTATTGAATTTATTTTGAATTGTTTTCACATTTTTTGATTAAAACATATTGTAATTGATTGTTTGCCTCGGGAAACATCGAGCGAAAGCCATCCATTGTCAAGAAAAGATCATTTATAGTCACTCATGCCTAGAAAAGCCTTATTACTCGGTTTAAATGCCTTTATAATCCCATTATTGAATTTATTTTGAATTGTTTTTACATTTTTTGATTAAAACATATTGTAATTGATTGTTTGCGTCGGGAAACATGGAGCAAAACCCATCCATTGTCAAGAATAGATCATTTATAGTCACTTATGCCTAGAAAAGCCTTATTACTCGGTTTAAATGCTTTTATAATCCCATTATTGAATTTATTTTGAATTGTTTTCACATTTTTTGACTAAAACAGATTGTAATTGATTGTTTTCCTCGGGAAACATGGAGCGAAAGCCATCCATTGTCAAGAAAAGATCATTTATAATCACTCATGCCCAGAAAAGCCTTATTACTCGGTTTAAATGCCTTTATAATCCCATTATTGAATTTATTTTGAATAGTTTTTACATTTTTTGATTAAAACATATTGTAACTGATTGTTTGCCTCAAGAAACAGGAAGCAAAACCCATCCATTGTCAAGAATAGATCATTTATAGTCACTTATGCCTAGAAAAGCCTTATTACTCGGTTTAAATGCTTTTATAATCCCATTATTGAATTTATTTTGAATTGTTTTCACATTTTTTGATTAAAACAGATTGTAATTGATTGTTTGCCTCGGGAAACATGGAGCGAAAGCCATCCATTGTCAAGAAAAGATCATTTATAGTCACTCATGCCTAGAAAAGCCTTATTACTCGGTTTAAATGCCTTTATAATCCCATTATTGAATTTATTTTGAATTGTTTTTACATTTTTTGATTAAAACAGATTGTAATTGATTGTTTGCCACGGGATACATGGAGCGAAAGCTATCCATTGTCAAGAAAAGATCATTTATAGTCACTCATGCCAAGAAGAGCCTTATTACTCGGTTTAAATGCCTTTATAATCCCATTATTGAAGTTATTTTGAATTGTTTTTATATTTTTTGATTAAAACAGATTGTAATTGATTGTTTGCCTTGGGAAACATGGAGCGAAAGCCATCCATCGTCAAGAAAAGTTCATTTATAGTCACTCATGCCTAGAAAAGCCTTAATACTCGTTTTAAATGCTTTTATAATCCCATAATTGAATTTAATTTGAATCTTTTTACATTTTTTGATTAAAACAGATTCTAATTGATTGTTTGCCTCGGGAAACGTGGAGTGAAAGCCATCCATTGTCAAGAAAAGATCATTTATAGTCACTCATGCCTAGAAAAGCCTTAATACTCGTTTTAAATGCTTTTATAATCCCATAATTGAATTTAATTTGAATCTTTTTACATTTTTTGATTAAAACAGATTCTAATTGATTGTTTGCCTAGGGAAACGTGGAGTGAAAGCCATCCATTGTCAAGAAAAGATCATTTATAGTCACTCATGCCTAGAAAAGCCTTATTACTCGGTTTAAATGCCTTTATAATCCCATTATTGAATTTATTTTGAATTTTTTTACATTTTTTGATTAAAACATATTGTAATTGATTGTTTGCCTTGGGAAACATGAGCAAAAGCCATCCATTGTCAAGAATAGATCATTTATAGTCACTTATGCCTAGAAAAGCCTTATTACTCGGTTTAAATGCTTTTATAATCCCATTATTGAATTTATTTTGAATTGTTTTCACATTTTTTGATTAAAACAGATTGTAATTGATTGTTTGCCTCGGGAAACATGGAGCGAAAGCTATCCATTGTCAAGAAAAGATCATTTATAGTCACTCATGCCAAGAAAAGCCTTATTACTCGGTTTAAATGCCTTTATAATCCCATTATTGAAGTTATTTTCAATTGTTTTTATATTTTTTGATTAAAACAGATTGTAATTGATTGTTTGCCTTGGGAAACATGGAGCGAAAGCCATCCATTGTCAAGAAAAGATCATTTATAGTCACTCATGCCTAGAAGACCCTTATTACTGAGTTTAAATGCCTTTATAATCCCATTATTTAATTTATTTTGAATTGTTTTTACATTTTTTGATTAAAACAGATTGAAATTGATTGTTTGCCTCGGGAAATATGGAGCGAAAGCCATCCATTGTCAAGAAAAGATCATTTATAGTCACTCATGCCTAGAAAAGCCTTATTACTCGGTTTAAATGCCTTTATAATCCCATTATTGAATTTAATTTGAATTGTTTTTACATTTTTTGATTAAAACAGATTGTAATTGATTATTTGCCTCGGGAAACATGGAGCGAAAGCCATCCATTGTCAAGAAAAGATCATTTATAGTCAGTCATGCCTAGAAAAGCCTTAATACTCGCTTTAAATGCTTTTATAATCCCATAATTGAATTTATTTTGAATCTTTTTACATTTTTTGATTAAAACAGATTCTAATTGATTGTTTGCTTCGGGAAACGTGGAGTGAAAGCCATCCATTGTAAAGAAAAGATCATTTATAGTCACTCATGCCTAGAAAAGCCTTATTACTCGGTTTAAATGCCTTTATAATCCCATTATTGAATTTATTTTGAATTGTTTTCACATTTTTTGATTAAAACAGATTGTAATTGATTGTTTGCCTTGGGAAACATGGAGCGAAAGCCATCCATTGTCAAGAAAAGATCATTTATAGTCACTCATGCCTAGAAAAGCCTTATTACTCGGTTTAAATGCCTTTATATTCCCATTATTGAATTTATTTTGAATTGTTTTTACATTTTTTGATTAAAACAGATTGTAATTGATTGTTTACCTCGGGAAACATGGAGCGAAAGCCATCCATTGTCAAGAAAAGATCATTTATAGTCACTCATGCCTAGAAAAGCCTTATTACTCGGTTTAAATGCCTTTATAATCCCATTATTGAATTTATTTTGAATTGTTTTTACATTTTTTGATTAAAACAGATTGTAATTGATTGTTTGCCTCGGGAAACATGGAGCGAAAGCCATCCATTGTCAAGAAAAGATCATTTATAGTCACTCATGCCTAGAAAAGCCTTATTACTCGGTTTAAATGCCTTTATAATCCCATTATTGAATTTATTTTGAATTGTTTTCACATTTTTTGATTAAAACAGATTGTAATTGATTGTTTGCCTCGGGAAACATGGAGCGAAAGCCATCCATTGTCAAGAAAAGATCATTTATAGTCACTCATGCCTAGAAAACCCTTATTGCTGAGTTTAAATGCCTTTATAATCCCATTATTTAATTTATTTTGAATTGTTTTTACATTTTTTGATTAAAACAGATTGTAATTGATTGTTTGCCTCGGGAAATATGGAGCGAAAGCCATCCATTGTCAAGAAAAGATCATTTATAGTCACTCATGCCTAGAAAAGCCTTATTACTCGGTTTAAATGCCTTTATAATCCCATTATTGAATTTAATTTGAATTGTTTTTACATTTTTTGATTAAAACAGATTGTAATTGATTATTTGCCTCGGGAAACATGGAGCGAAAGCAATCCATTGTCAAGAAAAGATCATTTATAGTCAGTCATGCCTAGAAAAGCGTTAATACTCGCTTTAAATGCTTTTATAATCCCATAATTGAATTTATTTTGAATCTTTTTACATTTTTTGATTAAAACAGATTCTAATTGATTGTTTGCTTCGGGAAACGTGGAGTGAAAGCCATCCATTGTCAAGAAAAGATCATTTATAGTCACTCATGCCTAGAAAAGCCTTATTACTCGGTTTAAATGCCTTTATAATCCCATTATTGAATTTATTTTGAATTGTTTTCACATTTTTTGATTAAAACAGATTGTAATTGATTGTTTGCCTTGGGAAACATGGAGAAAAAGCCATCCATTGTCAAGAAAAGATCATTTATAGTCACTCATGCCTAGAAAAGCCTTATTACTCGGTTTAAATGCCTTTATAATCCCATTATTGAATTTATTTTTAATTGTTTTTACATTTTTTGTTTAAAACAGATTGTAATTGATTGTTTGCCTCGGGAAACATGGAGCGAAAGCTATCCATTGTCAAGAAAAGATCATTTATAGTCACTCATGCCAAGAAAAGCCTTATTACTCGGTTTAAATGCCTTTATAATCCCATTATTGAAGTTATTTTGAATTGTTTTTATATTTTTTGATTAAAACAGATTGTAATTGATTGTTTGCCTTGGGAAACATGGAGCGAAAGCCATCCATTGTCAAGAAAAGATCATTTATAGTCACTCATGCCTAGAAAACCCTTATTACTGAGTTTAAATGCCTTTATAATCCCATTATTTAATTTATTTTGAATTGTTTTTACATTTTTTGATTAAAACAGATTGTAATTGATTGTTTGCCTCGGGAAATATGGAGCGAAAGCCATCCATTGTCAAGAAAAGATCATTTATAGTCACTCATGCCTAGAAAAGCCTTATTACTCGGTTTAAATGCCTTTATAATCCCATTATTGAATTTAATTTGAATTGTTTTTACATTTTTTGATTAGAACAGATTGTAATTGATTATTTGCCTCGGGAAACATGGAGCGAAAGCCATCCATTGTCAAGAAAAGATCATTTATAGTCAGTCATGCCTAGAAAAGCCTTAATACTCGCTTTAAATGCTTTTATAATCCCATAATTGAATTTATTTTGAATCTTTTTACATTTTTTGATTAAAACAGATTCTAATTGATTGTTTGCTTCGGGAAACGTGGAGGGAAAGCCATCCATTGTCAAGAAAAGATCATTTATAGTCACTCATGCCTAGAAAAGCCTTATTACTCGGTTTAAATGCCTTTATAATCCCATTATTGAATTTATTTTGAATTGTTTTTACATTTTTTGATTAAAACAGATTGTAATTGATTGTTTGCCTCGGGAAACATGGAGCGAAAGCCATCCATTGTCAAGAAAAGATCATTTATAGTCACTCATGCCTAGAAAAGCCTTATTACTCGGTTTAAATGCCTTTATATTCCCATTATTGAATTTATTTTGAATTGTTTTTACATTTTTTGATTAAAACAGATTGTAATTGATTGTTTGCCTCGGGAAACATGGAGCGAAAGCCATCCATTGTCAAGAAAAGATCATTTATAGTCACTCATGCCTAGAAAAGCCTTATTACTCGGTTTAAATGCCTTTATAATCCCATTATTGAATTTATTTTGAATTGTTTTTACATTTTTTGATTAAAACATATTGTAATTGATTGTTTGCCTCTGGAAACATGGAGCAAAACCCATCCATTGTCAAGAATAGATCATTTATAGTCACTTATGCCTAGAAAAGCCTTATTACTCGGTTTAAATGCTTTTATAATCCCATTATTGAATTTATTTTGAATTGTTTTCACATTTTTTGATTAAAACATATTGTAATTGATTGTTTGCCTCGGGAAACATCGAGCGAAAGCCATCCATTGTCAAGAAAAGATCATTTATAGTCACTCATGCCTAGAAAAGCCTTATTACTCGGTTTAAATGCCTTTATAATCCCATTATTGAATTTATTTTGAATTGTTTTTACATTTTTTGATTAAAACATATTGTAATTGATTGTTTGCGTCGGGAAACATGGAGCAAAACCCATCCATTGTCAAGAATAGATCATTTATAGTCACTTATGCCTAGAAAAGCCTTATTACTCGGTTTAAATGCTTTTATAATCCCATTATTGAATTTATTTTGAATTGTTTTCACATTTTTTGACTAAAACAGATTGTAATTGATTGTTTTCCTCGGGAAACATGGAGCGAAAGCCATCCATTGTCAAGAAAAGATCATTTATAATCACTCATGCCCAGAAAAGCCTTATTACTCGGTTTAAATGCCTTTATAATCCCATTATTGAATTTATTTTGAATAGTTTTTACATTTTTTGATTAAAACATATTGTAATTGATTGTTTGCCTCAAGAAACAGGAAGCAAAACCCATCCATTGTCAAGAATAGATCATTTATAGTCACTTATGCCTAGAAAAGCCTTATTACTCGGTTTAAATGCTTTTATAATCCCATTATTGAATTTATTTTGAATTGTTTTCACATTTTTTGATTAAAACAGATTGTAATTGATTGTTTGCCTCGGGAAACATGGAGCGAAAGCCATCCATTGTCAAGAAAAGATCATTTATAGTCACTCATGCCTAGAAAAGCCTTATTACTCGGTTTAAATGCCTTTATAATCCCATTATTGAATTTATTTTGAATTGTTTTTACATTTTTTGATTAAAACAGATTGTAATTGATTGTTTGCCACGGGATACATGGAGCGAAAGCTATCCATTGTCAAGAAAAGATCATTTATAGTCACTCATGCCAAGAAGAGCCTTATTACTCGGTTTAAATGCCTTTATAATCCCATTATTGAAGTTATTTTGAATTGTTTTTATATTTTTTGATTAAAACAGATTGTAATTGATTGTTTGCCTTGGGAAACATGGAGCGAAAGCCATCCATCGTCAAGAAAAGTTCATTTATAGTCACTCATGCCTAGAAAAGCCTTAATACTCGTTTTAAATGCTTTTATAATCCCATAATTGAATTTAATTTGAATCTTTTTACATTTTTTGATTAAAACAGATTCTAATTGATTGTTTGCCTCGGGAAACGTGGAGTGAAAGCCATCCATTGTCAAGAAAAGATCATTTATAGTCACTCATGCCTAGAAAAGCCTTAATACTCGTTTTAAATGCTTTTATAATCCCATAATTGAATTTAATTTGAATCTTTTTACATTTTTTGATTAAAACAGATTCTAATTGATTGTTTGCCTAGGGAAACGTGGAGTGAAAGCCATCCATTGTCAAGAAAAGATCATTTATAGTCACTCATGCCTAGAAAAGCCTTATTACTCGGTTTAAATGCCTTTATAATCCCATTATTGAATTTATTTTGAATTTTTTTACATTTTTTGATTAAAACATATTGTAATTGATTGTTTGCCTTGGGAAACATGAGCAAAAGCCATCCATTGTCAAGAATAGATCATTTATAGTCACTTATGCCTAGAAAAGCCTTATTACTCGGTTTAAATGCTTTTATAATCCCATTATTGAATTTATTTTGAATTGTTTTCACATTTTTTGATTAAAACAGATTGTAATTGATTGTTTGCCTCGGGAAACATGGAGCGAAAGCTATCCATTGTCAAGAAAAGATCATTTATAGTCACTCATGCCAAGAAAAGCCTTATTACTCGGTTTAAATGCCTTTATAATCCCATTATTGAAGTTATTTTCAATTGTTTTTATATTTTTTGATTAAAACAGATTGTAATTGATTGTTTGCCTTGGGAAACATGGAGCGAAAGCCATCCATTGTCAAGAAAAGATCATTTATAGTCACTCATGCCTAGAAGACCCTTATTACTGAGTTTAAATGCCTTTATAATCCCATTATTTAATTTATTTTGAATTGTTTTTACATTTTTTGATTAAAACAGATTGAAATTGATTGTTTGCCTCGGGAAATATGGAGCGAAAGCCATCCATTGTCAAGAAAAGATCATTTATAGTCACTCATGCCTAGAAAAGCCTTATTACTCGGTTTAAATGCCTTTATAATCCCATTATTGAATTTAATTTGAATTGTTTTTACATTTTTTGATTAAAACAGATTGTAATTGATTATTTGCCTCGGGAAACATGGAGCGAAAGCCATCCATTGTCAAGAAAAGATCATTTATAGTCAGTCATGCCTAGAAAAGCCTTAATACTCGCTTTAAATGCTTTTATAATCCCATAATTGAATTTATTTTGAATCTTTTTACATTTTTTGATTAAAACAGATTCTAATTGATTGTTTGCTTCGGGAAACGTGGAGTGAAAGCCATCCATTGTAAAGAAAAGATCATTTATAGTCACTCATGCCTAGAAAAGCCTTATTACTCGGTTTAAATGCCTTTATAATCCCATTATTGAATTTATTTTGAATTGTTTTCACATTTTTTGATTAAAACAGATTGTAATTGATTGTTTGCCTTGGGAAACATGGAGCGAAAGCCATCCATTGTCAAGAAAAGATCATTTATAGTCACTCATGCCTAGAAAAGCCTTATTACTCGGTTTAAATGCCTTTATATTCCCATTATTGAATTTATTTTGAATTGTTTTTACATTTTTTGATTAAAACAGATTGTAATTGATTGTTTACCTCGGGAAACATGGAGCGAAAGCCATCCATTGTCAAGAAAAGATCATTTATAGTCACTCATGCCTAGAAAAGCCTTATTACTCGGTTTAAATGCCTTTATAATCCCATTATTGAATTTATTTTGAATTGTTTTTACATTTTTTGATTAAAACAGATTGTAATTGATTGTTTGCCTCGGGAAACATGGAGCGAAAGCCATCCATTGTCAAGAAAAGATCATTTATAGTCACTCATGCCTAGAAAAGCCTTATTACTCGGTTTAAATGCCTTTATAATCCCATTATTGAATTTATTTTGAATTGTTTTCACATTTTTTGATTAAAACAGATTGTAATTGATTGTTTGCCTCGGGAAACATGGAGCGAAAGCCATCCATTGTCAAGAAAAGATCATTTATAGTCACTCATGCCTAGAAAACCCTTATTGCTGAGTTTAAATGCCTTTATAATCCCATTATTTAATTTATTTTGAATTGTTTTTACATTTTTTGATTAAAACAGATTGTAATTGATTGTTTGCCTCGGGAAATATGGAGCGAAAGCCATCCATTGTCAAGAAAAGATCATTTATAGTCACTCATGCCTAGAAAAGCCTTATTACTCGGTTTAAATGCCTTTATAATCCCATTATTGAATTTAATTTGAATTGTTTTTACATTTTTTGATTAAAACAGATTGTAATTGATTATTTGCCTCGGGAAACATGGAGCGAAAGCAATCCATTGTCAAGAAAAGATCATTTATAGTCAGTCATGCCTAGAAAAGCGTTAATACTCGCTTTAAATGCTTTTATAATCCCATAATTGAATTTATTTTGAATCTTTTTACATTTTTTGATTAAAACAGATTCTAATTGATTGTTTGCTTCGGGAAACGTGGAGTGAAAGCCATCCATTGTCAAGAAAAGATCATTTATAGTCACTCATGCCTAGAAAAGCCTTATTACTCGGTTTAAATGCCTTTATAATCCCATTATTGAATTTATTTTGAATTGTTTTCACATTTTTTGATTAAAACAGATTGTAATTGATTGTTTGCCTTGGGAAACATGGAGAAAAAGCCATCCATTGTCAAGAAAAGATCATTTATAGTCACTCATGCCTAGAAAAGCCTTATTACTCGGTTTAAATGCCTTTATAATCCCATTATTGAATTTATTTTTAATTGTTTTTACATTTTTTGTTTAAAACAGATTGTAATTGATTGTTTGCCTCGGGAAACATGGAGCGAAAGCTATCCATTGTCAAGAAAAGATCATTTATAGTCACTCATGCCAAGAAAAGCCTTATTACTCGGTTTAAATGCCTTTATAATCCCATTATTGAAGTTATTTTGAATTGTTTTTATATTTTTTGATTAAAACAGATTGTAATTGATTGTTTGCCTTGGGAAACATGGAGCGAAAGCCATCCATTGTCAAGAAAAGATCATTTATAGTCACTCATGCCTAGAAAACCCTTATTACTGAGTTTAAATGCCTTTATAATCCCATTATTTAATTTATTTTGAATTGTTTTTACATTTTTTGATTAAAACAGATTGTAATTGATTGTTTGCCTCGGGAAATATGGAGCGAAAGCCATCCATTGTCAAGAAAAGATCATTTATAGTCACTCATGCCTAGAAAAGCCTTATTACTCGGTTTAAATGCCTTTATAATCCCATTATTGAATTTAATTTGAATTGTTTTTACATTTTTTGATTAGAACAGATTGTAATTGATTATTTGCCTCGGGAAACATGGAGCGAAAGCCATCCATTGTCAAGAAAAGATCATTTATAGTCAGTCATGCCTAGAAAAGCCTTAATACTCGCTTTAAATGCTTTTATAATCCCATAATTGAATTTATTTTGAATCTTTTTACATTTTTTGATTAAAACAGATTCTAATTGATTGTTTGCTTCGGGAAACGTGGAGGGAAAGCCATCCATTGTCAAGAAAAGATCATTTATAGTCACTCATGCCTAGAAAAGCCTTATTACTCGGTTTAAATGCCTTTATAATCCCATTATTGAATTTATTTTGAATTGTTTTTACATTTTTTGATTAAAACAGATTGTAATTGATTGTTTGCCTCGGGAAACATGGAGCGAAAGCCATCCATTGTCAAGAAAAGATCATTTATAGTCACTCATGCCTAGAAAAGCCTTATTACTCGGTTTAAATGCCTTTATATTCCCATTATTGAATTTATTTTGAATTGTTTTTACATTTTTTGATTAAAACAGATTGTAATTGATTGTTTGCCTCGGGAAACATGGAGCGAAAGCCATCCATTGTCAAGAAAAGATCATTTATAGTCACTCATGCCTAGAAAAGCCTTATTACTCGGTTTAAATGCCTTTATAATCCCATTATTGAATTTATTTTGAATTGTTTTTACATTTTTTGATTAAAACATATTGTAATTGATTGTTTGCCTCTGGAAACATGGAGCAAAACCCATCCATTGTCAAGAATAGATCATTTATAGTCACTTATGCCTAGAAAAGCCTTATTACTCGGTTTAAATGCTTTTATAATCCCATTATTGAATTTATTTTGAATTGTTTTCACATTTTTTGATTAAAACATATTGTAATTGATTGTTTGCCTCGGGAAACATCGAGCGAAAGCCATCCATTGTCAAGAAAAGATCATTTATAGTCACTCATGCCTAGAAAAGCCTTATTACTCGGTTTAAATGCCTTTATAATCCCATTATTGAATTTATTTTGAATTGTTTTTACATTTTTTGATTAAAACATATTGTAATTGATTGTTTGCGTCGGGAAACATGGAGCAAAA
This sequence comes from Theobroma cacao, assembly GCF_053813885.1. Taxonomy (NCBI): domain Eukaryota; kingdom Viridiplantae; phylum Streptophyta; class Magnoliopsida; order Malvales; family Malvaceae; genus Theobroma; species Theobroma cacao. Next base: position 23,422,293 of record NC_142645.1, on the reverse strand, counting down.
CCCATCCATTGTCAAGAATAGATCATTTATAGTCACTTATGCCTAGAAAAGCCTTATTACTCGGTTTAAATGCTTTTATAATCCCATTATTGAATTTATTTTGAATTGTTTTCACATTTTTTGACTAAAACAGATTGTAATTGATTGTTTTCCTCGGGAAACATGGAGCGAAAGCCATCCATTGTCAAGAAAAGATCATTTATAATCACTCATGCCCAGAAAAGCCTTATTACTCGGTTTAAATGCCTTTATAATCCCATTATTGAATTTATTTTGAATAGTTTTTACATTTTTTGATTAAAACATATTGTAATTGATTGTTTGCCTCAAGAAACAGGAAGCAAAACCCATCCATTGTCAAGAATAGATCATTTATAGTCACTTATGCCTAGAAAAGCCTTATTACTCGGTTTAAATGCTTTTATAATCCCATTATTGAATTTATTTTGAATTGTTTTCACATTTTTTGATTAAAACAGATTGTAATTGATTGTTTGCCTCGGGAAACATGGAGCGAAAGCCATCCATTGTCAAGAAAAGATCATTTATAGTCACTCATGCCTAGAAAAGCCTTATTACTCGGTTTAAATGCCTTTATAATCCCATTATTGAATTTATTTTGAATTGTTTTTACATTTTTTGATTAAAACAGATTGTAATTGATTGTTTGCCACGGGATACATGGAGCGAAAGCTATCCATTGTCAAGAAAAGATCATTTATAGTCACTCATGCCAAGAAGAGCCTTATTACTCGGTTTAAATGCCTTTATAATCCCATTATTGAAGTTATTTTGAATTGTTTTTATATTTTTTGATTAAAACAGATTGTAATTGATTGTTTGCCTTGGGAAACATGGAGCGAAAGCCATCCATCGTCAAGAAAAGTTCATTTATAGTCACTCATGCCTAGAAAAGCCTTAATACTCGTTTTAAATGCTTTTATAATCCCATAATTGAATTTAATTTGAATCTTTTTACATTTTTTGATTAAAACAGATTCTAATTGATTGTTTGCCTCGGGAAACGTGGAGTGAAAGCCATCCATTGTCAAGAAAAGATCATTTATAGTCACTCATGCCTAGAAAAGCCTTAATACTCGTTTTAAATGCTTTTATAATCCCATAATTGAATTTAATTTGAATCTTTTTACATTTTTTGATTAAAACAGATTCTAATTGATTGTTTGCCTAGGGAAACGTGGAGTGAAAGCCATCCATTGTCAAGAAAAGATCATTTATAGTCACTCATGCCTAGAAAAGCCTTATTACTCGGTTTAAATGCCTTTATAATCCCATTATTGAATTTATTTTGAATTTTTTTACATTTTTTGATTAAAACATATTGTAATTGATTGTTTGCCTTGGGAAACATGAGCAAAAGCCATCCATTGTCAAGAATAGATCATTTATAGTCACTTATGCCTAGAAAAGCCTTATTACTCGGTTTAAATGCTTTTATAATCCCATTATTGAATTTATTTTGAATTGTTTTCACATTTTTTGATTAAAACAGATTGTAATTGATTGTTTGCCTCGGGAAACATGGAGCGAAAGCTATCCATTGTCAAGAAAAGATCATTTATAGTCACTCATGCCAAGAAAAGCCTTATTACTCGGTTTAAATGCCTTTATAATCCCATTATTGAAGTTATTTTCAATTGTTTTTATATTTTTTGATTAAAACAGATTGTAATTGATTGTTTGCCTTGGGAAACATGGAGCGAAAGCCATCCATTGTCAAGAAAAGATCATTTATAGTCACTCATGCCTAGAAGACCCTTATTACTGAGTTTAAATGCCTTTATAATCCCATTATTTAATTTATTTTGAATTGTTTTTACATTTTTTGATTAAAACAGATTGTAATTGATTGTTTGCCTCGGGAAATATGGAGCGAAAGCCATCCATTGTCAAGAAAAGATCATTTATAGTCACTCATGCCTAGAAAAGCCTTATTACTCGGTTTAAATGACTTTATAATCCCATTATTGAATTTAATTTGAATTGTTTTTACATTTTTTGATTAAAACAGATTGTAATTGATTATTTGCCTCGGGAAACATGGAGCGAAAGCCATCCATTGTCAAGAAAAGATCATTTATAGTCAGTCATGCCTAGAAAAGCCTTAATACTCGCTTTAAATGCTTTTATAATCCCATAATTGAATTTATTTTGAATCTTTTTACATTTTTTGATTAAAACAGATTCTAATTGATTGTTTGCTTCGGGAAACGTGGAGTGAAAGCCATCCATTGTAAAGAAAAGATCATTTATAGTCACTCATGCCTAGAAAAGCCTTATTACTCGGTTTAAATGCCTTTATAATCCCATTATTGAATTTATTTTGAATTGTTTTCACATTTTTTGATTAAAACAGATTGTAATTGATTGTTTGCCTTGGGAAACATGGAGCGAAAGCCATCCATTGTCAAGAAAAGATCATTTATAGTCACTCATGCCTAGAAAAGCCTTATTACTCGGTTTAAATGCCTTTATATTCCCATTATTGAATTTATTTTGAATTGTTTTTACATTTTTTGATTAAAACAGATTGTAATTGATTGTTTACCTCGGGAAACATGGAGCGAAAGCCATCCATTGTCAAGAAAAGATCATTTATAGTCACTCATGCCTAGAAAAGCCTTATTACTCGGTTTAAATGCCTTTATAATCCCATTATTGAATTTATTTTGAATTGTTTTTACATTTTTTGATTAAAACAGATTGTAATTGATTGTTTGCCTCGGGAAACATGGAGCGAAAGCCATCCATTGTCAAGAAAAGATCATTTATAGTCAGTCATGCCTAGAAAAGCCTTAATACTCGCTTTAAATGCTTTTATAATCCCATAATTGAATTTAATTTGAATCTTTTTACATTTTTTGATTAAAACAGATTCTAATTGATTGTTTGCTTCGGGAAACGTGGAGTGAAAGCCATCCATTGTCAAGAAAAGATCATTTATAGTCACTCATGCGTAGAAAAGCCTTATTACTCGGTTTAAATGCCTTTATAATCCCATTATTGAATTTATTTTGAATTGTTTTTACATTTTTTGATTAAAACAGATTGTAATTGATTGTTTGCCTCGGGAAACATGGAGCGAAAGCCATCCATTGTCAAGAAAAGATCATTTATAGTCACTCATGCCTAGAAAAGCCTTATTACTCGGTTTAAATGCCTTTATAATCCCATTATTGAATTTATTTTGAATTGTTTTTACATTTTTTGATTAAAACAGATTGTAATTGATTGTTTGCCTCGGGAAACATGGAGCGAAAGCCATCCATTGTCAAGAAAAGATCATTTATAGTCACTCATGCCTAGAAAAGCCTTATTACTCGGTTTAAATGCCTTTATAATCCCATTATTGAATTTATTTTGAATTGTTTTTACATTTTTTGATTAAAACACATTGTAATTGATTGTTTGCCTCGGGAAACATGGAGCAAAACCCATCCATTGTCAAGAATAGATCATTTATAGTCACTGATGCCTAGAAAAGCCTTATTACTCGGTTTAAATGCTTTTATAATCCCATTATTGAATTTATTTTGAATTGTTTTCACATTTTTTGATTAAAACAGATTGTAATTGATTGTTTGCCTCGGGAAACATGGAGCGAAAGCCATCCATTGTCAAGAAAAGATCATTTATATTCACTCATGTCTAGAAAAGCCTTATTACTCGGTTTAAATGCATTTATAATCCCATTATTGAATTTATTTTGAATTGTTTTTACATTTTTTGATTAAAACATATTGTAATTGATTGTTTGCCTCGGGAAACATGGAGCGAAAGCCATCCATTGTCAAGAAAAGATCATTTATATTCACTCATGCCTAGAAAAGCCTTATTACTCGGTTTAAATGCCTTTATAATCCCATTATTGAATTTATTTTGAATTGTTTTTACATTTTTTGATTAAAACACATTGTAATTGATTGTTTGCCTCGGGAAACATGGAGCAAAACCCATCCATTGTCAAGAATAGATCATTTATAGTCACTGATGCCTAGAAAAGCCTTATTACTCGGTTTAAATGCTTTTATAATCCCATTATTGAATTTATTTTGAATTGTTTTCACATTTTTTGATTAAAACAGATTGTAATTGATTGTTTGCCTCGGGAAACATGGAGCGAAAGCCATCCATTGTCAAGAAAAGATCATTTATATTCACTCATGCCTAGAAAAGCGTTATTACTCGGTTTAAATGCATTTATAATCCCATTATTGAATTTATTTTGAATTGTTTTTACATTTTTTGATTAAAACATATTGTAATTGATTGTTTGCCTCAAGAAACAGGGAGCAAAACCCATCCATTGTCAAGAATAGATAATTTATAGTCACTTATGCCTAGAAAAGCCTTATTACTCGGTTTAAATGCTTTTATAATCCCATTATTGAATTTATTTTGAATTGTTTTCACATTTTTTGATTAAAACAGATTGTAATTGATTGTTTGCCTCGGGAAACATGGAGCGAAAGCCATCCATTGTCAAGAAAAGATCATTTATAGTCACTCGTGCCTAGAAAAACATTATTACTCGGTTTAAATGCCTTTATAATCCCATTATTGAATTTATTTTTAATTGTTTTTACATTTTTTGTTTAAAACAGATTGTAATTGATTGTTTGCCTCGGGAAACATGGAGCGAAAGCTATCCATTGTCAAGAAAAGATCATTTATAGTCACTCATGCCAAGAAAAGCCTTATTACTCGGTTTAAATGCCTTTATAATCCCATTATTGAAGTTATTTTCAATTGTTTTTATATTTTTTGATTAAAACAGATTGTAATTGATTGTTTGCCTTGGGAAACATGGAGCGAAAGCCATCCATTGTCAAGAAAAGATCATTTATAGTCACTCATGCCTAGAAAACCCTTATTACTGAGTTTAAATGCCTTTATAATCCCATTATTTAATTTATTTTGAATTGTTTTTACATTTTTTGATTAAAACAGATTGTAATTGATTGTTTGCCTCGGGAAATATGGAGCGAAAGCCATCCATTGTCAAGAAAAGATCATTTATAGTCACTCATGCCTAGAAAAGCCTTATTACTCGGTTTAAATGCCTTTATAATCCCATTATTGAATTTAATTTGAATTGTTTTTACATTTTTTGATTAGAACAGATTGTAATTGATTATTTGCCTCGGGAAACATGGAGCGAAAGCCATCCATTGTCAAGAAAAGATCATTTATAGTCAGTCATGCCTAGAAAAGCCTTAATACTCGCTTTAAATGCTTTTATAATCCCATAATTGAATTTATTTTGAATTGTTTTCACATTTTTTGATTAAAACAGATTGTAATTGATTGTTTGCCACGGGATACATGGAGCGAAAGCTATCCATTGTCAAGAAAAGATCATTTATAGTCACTCATGCCAAGAAGAGCCTTATTACTCGGTTTAAATGCCTTTATAATCCCATTATTGAAGTTATTTTGAATTGTTTTTATATTTTTTGATTAAAACAGATTGTAATTGATTGTTTGCCTTGGGAAACATGGAGCGAAAGCCATCCATCGTCAAGAAAAGTTCATTTATAGTCACTCATGCCTAGAAAAGCCTTAATACTCGTTTTAAATGCTTTTATAATCCCATAATTGAATTTAATTTGAATCTTTTTACATTTTTTGATTAAAACAGATTCTAATTGATTGTTTGCCTCGGGAAACGTGGAGTGAAAGCCATCCATTGTCAAGAAAAGATCATTTATAGTCACTCATGCCTAGAAAAGCCTTAATACTCGTTTTAAATGCTTTTATAATCCCATAATTGAATTTAATTTGAATCTTTTTACATTTTTTGATTAAAACAGATTCTAATTGATTGTTTGCCTAGGGAAACGTGGAGTGAAAGCCATCCATTGTCAAGAAAAGATCATTTATAGTCACTCATGCCTAGAAAAGCCTTATTACTCGGTTTAAATGCCTTTATAATCCCATTATTGAATTTATTTTGAATTTTTTTACATTTTTTGATTAAAACATATTGTAATTGATTGTTTGCCTTGGGAAACATGAGCAAAAGCCATCCATTGTCAAGAATAGATCATTTATAGTCACTTATGCCTAGAAAAGCCTTATTACTCGGTTTAAATGCTTTTATAATCCCATTATTGAATTTATTTTGAATTGTTTTCACATTTTTTGATTAAAACAGATTGTAATTGATTGTTTGCCTCGGGAAACATGGAGCGAAAGCTATCCATTGTCAAGAAAAGATCATTTATAGTCACTCATGCCAAGAAAAGCCTTATTACTCGGTTTAAATGCCTTTATAATCCCATTATTGAAGTTATTTTCAATTGTTTTTATATTTTTTGATTAAAACAGATTGTAATTGATTGTTTGCCTTGGGAAACATGGAGCGAAAGCCATCCATTGTCAAGAAAAGATCATTTATAGTCACTCATGCCTAGAAGACCCTTATTACTGAGTTTAAATGCCTTTATAATCCCATTATTTAATTTATTTTGAATTGTTTTTACATTTTTTGATTAAAACAGATTGTAATTGATTGTTTGCCTCGGGAAATATGGAGCGAAAGCCATCCATTGTCAAGAAAAGATCATTTATAGTCACTCATGCCTAGAAAAGCCTTATTACTCGGTTTAAATGACTTTATAATCCCATTATTGAATTTAATTTGAATTGTTTTTACATTTTTTGATTAAAACAGATTGTAATTGATTATTTGCCTCGGGAAACATGGAGCGAAAGCCATCCATTGTCAAGAAAAGATCATTTATAGTCAGTCATGCCTAGAAAAGCCTTAATACTCGCTTTAAATGCTTTTATAATCCCATAATTGAATTTATTTTGAATCTTTTTACATTTTTTGATTAAAACAGATTCTAATTGATTGTTTGCTTCGGGAAACGTGGAGTGAAAGCCATCCATTGTAAAGAAAAGATCATTTATAGTCACTCATGCCTAGAAAAGCCTTATTACTCGGTTTAAATGCCTTTATAATCCCATTATTGAATTTATTTTGAATTGTTTTCACATTTTTTGATTAAAACAGATTGTAATTGATTGTTTGCCTTGGGAAACATGGAGCGAAAGCCATCCATTGTCAAGAAAAGATCATTTATAGTCACTCATGCCTAGAAAAGCCTTATTACTCGGTTTAAATGCCTTTATATTCCCATTATTGAATTTATTTTGAATTGTTTTTACATTTTTTGATTAAAACAGATTGTAATTGATTGTTTACCTCGGGAAACATGGAGCGAAAGCCATCCATTGTCAAGAAAAGATCATTTATAGTCACTCATGCCTAGAAAAGCCTTATTACTCGGTTTAAATGCCTTTATAATCCCATTATTGAATTTATTTTGAATTGTTTTTACATTTTTTGATTAAAACAGATTGTAATTGATTGTTTGCCTCGGGAAACATGGAGCGAAAGCCATCCATTGTCAAGAAAAGATCATTTATAGTCAGTCATGCCTAGAAAAGCCTTAATACTCGCTTTAAATGCTTTTATAATCCCATAATTGAATTTAATTTGAATCTTTTTACATTTTTTGATTAAAACAGATTCTAATTGATTGTTTGCTTCGGGAAACGTGGAGTGAAAGCCATCCATTGTCAAGAAAAGATCATTTATAGTCACTCATGCGTAGAAAAGCCTTATTACTCGGTTTAAATGCCTTTATAATCCCATTATTGAATTTATTTTGAATTGTTTTTACATTTTTTGATTAAAACAGATTGTAATTGATTGTTTGCCTCGGGAAACATGGAGCGAAAGCCATCCATTGTCAAGAAAAGATCATTTATAGTCACTCATGCCTAGAAAAGCCTTATTACTCGGTTTAAATGCCTTTATAATCCCATTATTGAATTTATTTTGAATTGTTTTTACATTTTTTGATTAAAACAGATTGTAATTGATTGTTTGCCTCGGGAAACATGGAGCGAAAGCCATCCATTGTCAAGAAAAGATCATTTATAGTCACTCATGCCTAGAAAAGCCTTATTACTCGGTTTAAATGCCTTTATAATCCCATTATTGAATTTATTTTGAATTGTTTTTACATTTTTTGATTAAAACACATTGTAATTGATTGTTTGCCTCGGGAAACATGGAGCAAAACCCATCCATTGTCAAGAATAGATCATTTATAGTCACTGATGCCTAGAAAAGCCTTATTACTCGGTTTAAATGCTTTTATAATCCCATTATTGAATTTATTTTGAATTGTTTTCACATTTTTTGATTAAAACAGATTGTAATTGATTGTTTGCCTCGGGAAACATGGAGCGAAAGCCATCCATTGTCAAGAAAAGATCATTTATATTCACTCATGTCTAGAAAAGCCTTATTACTCGGTTTAAATGCATTTATAATCCCATTATTGAATTTATTTTGAATTGTTTTTACATTTTTTGATTAAAACATATTGTAATTGATTGTTTGCCTCGGGAAACATGGAGCGAAAGCCATCCATTGTCAAGAAAAGATCATTTATATTCACTCATGCCTAGAAAAGCCTTATTACTCGGTTTAAATGCCTTTATAATCCCATTATTGAATTTATTTTGAATTGTTTTTACATTTTTTGATTAAAACACATTGTAATTGATTGTTTGCCTCGGGAAACATGGAGCAAAACCCATCCATTGTCAAGAATAGATCATTTATAGTCACTGATGCCTAGAAAAGCCTTATTACTCGGTTTAAATGCTTTTATAATCCCATTATTGAATTTATTTTGAATTGTTTTCACATTTTTTGATTAAAACAGATTGTAATTGATTGTTTGCCTCGGGAAACATGGAGCGAAAGCCATCCATTGTCAAGAAAAGATCATTTATATTCACTCATGCCTAGAAAAGCGTTATTACTCGGTTTAAATGCATTTATAATCCCATTATTGAATTTATTTTGAATTGTTTTTACATTTTTTGATTAAAACATATTGTAATTGATTGTTTGCCTCAAGAAACAGGGAGCAAAACCCATCCATTGTCAAGAATAGATAATTTATAGTCACTTATGCCTAGAAAAGCCTTATTACTCGGTTTAAATGCTTTTATAATCCCATTATTGAATTTATTTTGAATTGTTTTCACATTTTTTGATTAAAACAGATTGTAATTGATTGTTTGCCTCGGGAAACATGGAGCGAAAGCCATCCATTGTCAAGAAAAGATCATTTATAGTCACTCGTGCCTAGAAAAACATTATTACTCGGTTTAAATGCCTTTATAATCCCATTATTGAATTTATTTTTAATTGTTTTTACATTTTTTGTTTAAAACAGATTGTAATTGATTGTTTGCCTCGGGAAACATGGAGCGAAAGCTATCCATTGTCAAGAAAAGATCATTTATAGTCACTCATGCCAAGAAAAGCCTTATTACTCGGTTTAAATGCCTTTATAATCCCATTATTGAAGTTATTTTCAATTGTTTTTATATTTTTTGATTAAAACAGATTGTAATTGATTGTTTGCCTTGGGAAACATGGAGCGAAAGCCATCCATTGTCAAGAAAAGATCATTTATAGTCACTCATGCCTAGAAAACCCTTATTACTGAGTTTAAATGCCTTTATAATCCCATTATTTAATTTATTTTGAATTGTTTTTACATTTTTTGATTAAAACAGATTGTAATTGATTGTTTGCCTCGGGAAATATGGAGCGAAAGCCATCCATTGTCAAGAAAAGATCATTTATAGTCACTCATGCCTAGAAAAGCCTTATTACTCGGTTTAAATGCCTTTATAATCCCATTATTGAATTTAATTTGAATTGTTTTTACATTTTTTGATTAGAACAGATTGTAATTGATTATTTGCCTCGGGAAACATGGAGCGAAAGCCATCCATTGTCAAGAAAAGATCATTTATAGTCAGTCATGCCTAGAAAAGCCTTAATACTCGCTTTAAATGCTTTTATAATCCCATAATTGAATTTATTTTGAATCTTTTTACATTTTTTAATTAAAACAGATTCTAATTGATTGTTTGCTTCGGGAAACGTGGAGGGAAAGCCATCCATTGTCAAGAAAAGATCATTTATAGTCACTCATGCCTAGAAAAGCCTTATTACTCGGTTTAAATGCCTTTATAATCCCATTATTGAATTTCTTTTGAATTGTTTTTACATTTTTTGATTAAAACAGATTGTAATTGATTGTTTGCCTCGGGAAACATGGAGCGAAAGCCATCCATTGTCAAGAAAAGATCATTTATAGTCACTCATGCCTAGAAAAGCCTTATTACTCGGTTTAAATGCCTTTATATTCCCATTATTGAATTTATTTTGAATTGTTTTTACATTTTTTGATTAAAACAGATTGTAATTGATTGTTTGCCTCGGGAAACATGGAGCGAAAGCCATCCATTGTCAAGAAAAGATCATTTATAGTCACTCATGCCTAGAAAAGCCTTATTACTCGGTTTAAATGCCTTTATAATCCCATTATTGAATTTATTTTGAATTGTTTTTACATTTTTTGATTAAAACATATTGTAATTGATTGTTTGCCTCTGGAAACATGGAGCAAAACCCATCCATTGTCAAGAATAGATCATTTATAGTCACTTATGCCTAGAAAAGCCTTATTACTCGGTTTAAATGCTTTTATAATCCCATTATTGAATTTATTTTGAATTGTTTTCACATTTTTTGATTAAAACATATTGTAATTGATTGTTTGCCTCGGGAAACATCGAGCGAAAGCCATCCATTGTCAAGAAAAGATCATTTATAGTCACTCATGCCTAGAAAAGCCTTATTACTCGGTTTAAATGCCTTTATAATCCCATTATTGAATTTATTTTGAATTGTTTTTACATTTTTTGATTAAAACATATTGTAATTGATTGTTTGCGTCGGGAAACATGGAGCAAAACCCATCCATTGTCAAGAATAGATCATTTATAGTCACTTATGCCTAGAAAAGCCTTATTACTCGGTTTAAATGCTTTTATAATCCCATTATTGAATTTATTTTGAATTGTTTTCACATTTTTTGACTAAAACAGATTGTAATTGATTGTTTTCCTCGGGAAACATGGAGCGAAAGCCATCCATTGTCAAGAAAAGATCATTTATAATCACTCATGCCCAGAAAAGCCTTATTACTCGGTTTAAATGCCTTTATAATCCCATTATTGAATTTATTTTGAATAGTTTTTACATTTTTTGATTAAAACATATTGTAATTGATTGTTTGCCTCAAGAAACAGGAAGCAAAACCCATCCATTGTCAAGAATAGATCATTTATAGTCACTTATGCCTAGAAAAGCCTTATTACTCGGTTTAAATGCTTTTATAATCCCATTATTGAATTTATTTTGAATTGTTTTCACATTTTTTGATTAAAACAGATTGTAATTGATTGTTTGCCTCGGGAAACATGGAGCGAAAGCCATCCATTGTCAAGAAAAGATCATTTATAGTCACTCATGCCTAGAAAAGCCTTATTACTCGGTTTAAATACCTTTATAATCCCATTATTGAATTTATTTTGAATTGTTTTTACATTTTTTGATTAAAACAGATTGTAATTGATTGTTTGCCACGGGATACATGGAGCGAAAGCTATCCATTGTCAAGAAAAGATCATTTATAGTCACTCATGCCAAGAAGAGCCTTATTACTCGGTTTAAATGCCTTTATAATCCCATTATTGAAGTTATTTTGAATTGTTTTTATATTTTTTGATTAAAACAGATTGTAATTGATTGTTTGCCTTGGGAAACATGGAGCGATCCTCGGGAAACATGGAGCGAAAGCCATCCATTGTCAAGAAAAGATCATTTATAGTCACTCATGCCTAGAAAAGCCTTATTACTCGGTTTAAATGCCTTTATAATCCCATTATTGAATTTATTTTGAATGGTTTTTACATTTTTTGATTAAAACACATTGTAATTGATTGTTTGCCTCGGGAAACATGGAGCAAAACCCATCCATTGTCAAGAATATATCATTTATAGTCACTGATGCCTAGAAAAGCCTTATTACTCGGTTTAAATGCTTTTATAATCCCATTATTGAATTTATTTTGAATTGTTTTCACATTTTTTGATTAAAACATATTGTAATTGATTGTTTGCCTCGGGAAACATCGAGCGAAAGCCATCCATTGTCAAGAAAAGATCATTTATAGTCACTCATGCCTAGAAAAGCCTTATTACTCGGTTTAAATGCCTTTATAATCCCATTATTGAATTTATTTTGAATTGTTTTTACATTTTTTGATTAAAACATATTGTAATTGATTGTTTGCGTCGGGAAACATGGAGCAAAACCCATCCATTGTCAAGAATAGATCATTTATAGTCACTCATGCCTAGAAAAGCCTTATTACTCGGTTTAAATGCCTTTATAATCCCATTATTGAATTTATTTTGAATTGTTTTTACATTTTTTGATTAAAACATATTGTAATTGATTGTTTGCCTCTGGAAACATGGAGCAAAACCCATCCATTGTCAAGAATAGATCATTTATAGTCACTTATGCCTAGAAAAGCCTTATTACTCGGTTTAAATGCTTTTATAATCCCATTATTGAATTTATTTTGAATTGTTTTCACATTTTTTGATTAAAACATATTGTAATTGATTGTTTGCCTCGGGAAACATCGAGCGAAAGCCATCCATTGTCAAGAAAAGATCATTTATAGTCACTCATGCCTAGAAAAGCCTTATTACTCGGTTTAAATGCCTTTATAATCCCATTATTGAATTTATTTTGAATTGTTTTTACATTTTTTGATTAAAACATATTGTAATTGATTGTTTGCGTCGGGAAACATGGAGCAAAACCCATCCATTGTCAAGAATAGATCATTTATAGTCACTTATGCCTAGAAAAGCCTTATTACTCGGTTTAAATGCTTTTATAATCCCATTATTGAATTTATTTTGAATTGTTTTCACATTTTTTGACTAAAACAGATTGTAATTGATTGTTTTCCTCGGGAAACATGGAGCGAAAGCCATCCATTGTCAAGAAAAGATCATTTATAATCACTCATGCCCAGAAAAGCCTTATTACTCGGTTTAAATGCCTTTATAATCCCATTATTGAATTTATTTTGAATAGTTTTTACATTTTTTGATTAAAACATATTGTAATTGATTGTTTGCCTCAAGAAACAGGAAGCAAAACCCATCCATTGTCAAGAATAGATCATTTATAGTCACTTATGCCTAGAAAAGCCTTATTACTCGGTTTAAATGCTTTTATAATCCCATTATTGAATTTATTTTGAATTGTTTTCACATTTTTTGATTAAAACAGATTGTAATTGATTGTTTGCCTCGGGAAACATGGAGCGAAAGCCATCCATTGTCAAGAAAAGATCATTTATAGTCACTCATGCCTAGAAAAGCCTTATTACTCGGTTTAAATGCCTTTATAATCCCATTATTGAATTTATTTTGAATTGTTTTTACATTTTTTGATTAAAACAGATTGTAATTGATTGTTTGCCACGGGATACATGGAGCGAAAGCTATCCATTGTCAAGAAAAGATCATTTATAGTCACTCATGCCAAGAAGAGCCTTATTACTCGGTTTAAATGCCTTTATAATCCCATTATTGAAGTTATTTTGAATTGTTTTTATATTTTTTGATTAAAACAGATTGTAATTGATTGTTTGCCTTGGGAAACATGGAGCGAAAGCCATCCATCGTCAAGAAAAGTTCATTTATAGTCACTCATGCCTAGAAAAGCCTTAATACTCGTTTTAAATGCTTTTATAATCCCATAATTGAATTTAATTTGAATCTTTTTACATTTTTTGATTAAAACAGATTCTAATTGATTGTTTGCTTCGGGAAACGTGGAGTGAAAGCCATCCATTGTCAAGAAAAGATCATTTATAGTCACTCATGCCTAGAAAAGCCTTAATACTCGTTTTAAATGCTTTTATAATCCCATAATTGAATTTAATTTGAATCTTTTTACATTTTTTGATTAAAACAGAGTCTAATTGATTGTTTGCCTAGGGAAACGTGGAGTGAAAGCCATCCATTGTCAAGAAAAGATCATTTATAGTCACTCATGCCTAGAAAAGCCTTATTACTCGGTTTAAATGCCTTTATAATCCCATTATTGAATTTATTTTGAATTTTTTTACATTTTTTGATTAAAACATATTGTAATTGATTGTTTGCCTTGGGAAACATGAGCAAAAGCCATCCATTGTCAAGAATAGATCATTTATAGTCACTTATGCCTAGAAAAGCCTTATTACTCGGTTTAAATGCTTTTATAATCCCATTATTGAATTTATTTTGAATTGTTTTCACATTTTTTGATTAAAACAGATTGTAATTGATTGTTTGCCTCGGGAAACATGGAGCGAAAGCTATCCATTGTCAAGAAAAGATCATTTATAGTCACTCATGCCAAGAAAAGCCTTATTACTCGGTTTAAATGCCTTTATAATCCCATTATTGAAGTTATTTTCAATTGTTTTTATATTTTTTGATTAAAACAGATTGTAATTGATTGTTTGCCTTGGGAAACATGGAGCGATCCTCGGGAAACATGGAGCGAAAGCCATCCATTGTCAAGAAAAGATCATTTATAGTCACTCATGCCTAGAAAAGCCTTATTACTCGGTTTAAATGCCTTTATAATCCCATTATTGAATTTATTTTGAATGGTTTTTACATTTTTTGATTAAAACACATTGTAATTGATTGTTTGCCTCGGGAAACATGGAGCAAAACCCATCCATTGTCAAGAATATATCATTTATAGTCACTGATGCCTAGAAAAGCCTTATTACTCGGTTTAAATGCTTTTATAATCCCATTATTGAATTTATTTTGAATTGTTTTCACATTTTTTGATTAAAACATATTGTAATTGATTGTTTGCCTCGGGAAACATCGAGCGAAAGCCATCCATTGTCAAGAAAAGATCATTTATAGTCACTCATGCCTAGAAAAGCCTTATTACTCGGTTTAAATGCCTTTATAATCCCATTATTGAATTTATTTTGAATTGTTTTTACATTTTTTGATTAAAACATATTGTAATTGATTGTTTGCGTCGGGAAACATGGAGCAAAACCCATCCATTGTCAAGAATAGATCATTTATAGTCACTCATGCCTAGAAAAGCCTTATTACTCGGTTTAAATGCCTTTATAATCCCATTATTGAATTTATTTTGAATTGTTTTTACATTTTTTGATTAAAACATATTGTAATTGATTGTTTGCCTCTGGAAACATGGAGCAAAACCCATCCATTGTCAAGAATAGATCATTTATAGTCACTTATGCCTAGAAAAGCCTTATTACTCGGTTTAAATGCTTTTATAATCCCATTATTGAATTTATTTTGAATTGTTTTCACATTTTTTGATTAAAACATATTGTAATTGATTGTTTGCCTCGGGAAACATCGAGCGAAAGCCATCCATTGTCAAGAAAAGATCATTTATAGTCACTCATGCCTAGAAAAGCCTTATTACTCGGTTTAAATGCCTTTATAATCCCATTATTGAATTTATTTTGAATTGTTTTTACATTTTTTGATTAAAACATATTGTAATTGATTGTTTGCGTCGGGAAACATGGAGCAAAACCCATCCATTGTCAAGAATAGATCATTTATAGTCACTTATGCCTAGAAAAGCCTTATTACTCGGTTTAAATGCTTTTATAATCCCATTATTGAATTTATTTTGAATTGTTTTCACATTTTTTGACTAAAACAGATTGTAATTGATTGTTTTCCTCGGGAAACATGGAGCGAAAGCCATCCATTGTCAAGAAAAGATCATTTATAATCACTCATGCCCAGAAAAGCCTTATTACTCGGTTTAAATGCCTTTATAATCCCATTATTGAATTTATTTTGAATAGTTTTTACATTTTTTGATTAAAACATATTGTAATTGATTGTTTGCCTCAAGAAACAGGAAGCAAAACCCATCCATTGTCAAGAATAGATCATTTATAGTCACTTATGCCTAGAAAAGCCTTATTACTCGGTTTAAATGCTTTTATAATCCCATTATTGAATTTATTTTGAATTGTTTTCACATTTTTTGATTAAAACAGATTGTAATTGATTGTTTGCCTCGGGAAACATGGAGCGAAAGCCATCCATTGTCAAGAAAAGATCATTTATAGTCACTCATGCCTAGAAAAGCCTTATTACTCGGTTTAAATGCCTTTATAATCCCATTATTGAATTTATTTTGAATTGTTTTTACATTTTTTGATTAAAACAGATTGTAATTGATTGTTTGCCACGGGATACATGGAGCGAAAGCTATCCATTGTCAAGAAAAGATCATTTATAGTCACTCATGCCAAGAAGAGCCTTATTACTCGGTTTAAATGCCTTTATAATCCCATTATTGAAGTTATTTTGAATTGTTTTTATATTTTTTGATTAAAACAGATTGTAATTGATTGTTTGCCTTGGGAAACATGGAGCGAAAGCCATCCATCGTCAAGAAAAGTTCATTTATAGTCACTCATGCCTAGAAAAGCCTTAATACTCGTTTTAAATGCTTTTATAATCCCATAATTGAATTTAATTTGAATCTTTTTACATTTTTTGATTAAAACAGATTCTAATTGATTGTTTGCTTCGGGAAACGTGGAGTGAAAGCCATCCATTGTCAAGAAAAGATCATTTATAGTCACTCATGCCTAGAAAAGCCTTAATACTCGTTTTAAATGCTTTTATAATCCCATAATTGAATTTAATTTGAATCTTTTTACATTTTTTGATTAAAACAGAGTCTAATTGATTGTTTGCCTAGGGAAACGTGGAGTGAAAGCCATCCATTGTCAAGAAAAGATCATTTATAGTCACTCATGCCTAGAAAAGCCTTATTACTCGGTTTAAATGCCTTTATAATCCCATTATTGAATTTATTTTGAATTTTTTTACATTTTTTGATTAAAACATATTGTAATTGATTGTTTGCCTTGGGAAACATGAGCAAAAGCCATCCATTGTCAAGAATAGATCATTTATAGTCACTTATGCCTAGAAAAGCCTTATTACTCGGTTTAAATGCTTTTATAATCCCATTATTGAATTTATTTTGAATTGTTTTCACATTTTTTGATTAAAACAGATTGTAATTGATTGTTTGCCTCGGGAAACATGGAGCGAAAGCTATCCATTGTCAAGAAAAGATCATTTATAGTCACTCATGCCAAGAAAAGCCTTATTACTCGGTTTAAATGCCTTTATAATCCCATTATTGAAGTTATTTTCAATTGTTTTTATATTTTTTGATTAAAACAGATTGTAATTGATTGTTTGCCTTGGGAAACATGGAGCGAAAGCCATCCATTGTCAAGAAAAGATCATTTATAGTCACTCATGCCTAGAAGACCCTTATTACTGAGTTTAAATGCCTTTATAATCCCATTATTTAATTTATTTTGAATTGTTTTTACATTTTTTGATTAAAACAGATTGTAATTGATTGTTTGCCTCGGGAAATATGGAGCGAAAGCCATCCATTGTCAAGAAAAGATCATTTATAGTCACTCATGCCTAGAAAAGCCTTATTACTCGGTTTAAATGCCTTTATAATCCCATTATTGAATTTAATTTGAATTGTTTTTACATTTTTTGATTAAAACAGATTGTAATTGATTATTTGCCTCGGGAAACATGGAGCGAAAGCCATCCATTGTCAAGAAAAGATCATTTATAGTCAGTCATGCCTAGAAAAGCCTTAATACTCGCTTTAAATGCTTTTATAATCCCATAATTGAATTTATTTTGAATCTTTTTACATTTTTTGATTAAAACAGATTCTAATTGATTGTTTGCTTCGGGAAACGTGGAGTGAAAGCCATCCATTGTAAAGAAAAGATCATTTATAGTCACTCATGCCTAGAAAAGCCTTATTACTCGGTTTAAATGCCTTTATAATCCCATTATTGAATTTATTTTGAATTGTTTTCACATTTTTTGATTAAAACAGATTGTAATTGATTGTTTGCCTTGGGAAACATGGAGCGAAAGCCATCCATTGTCAAGAAAAGATCATTTATAGTCACTCATGCCTAGAAAAGCCTTATTACTCGGTTTAAATGCCTTTATATTCCCATTATTGAATTTATTTTGAATTGTTTTTACATTTTTTGATTAAAACAGATTGTAATTGATTGTTTACCTCGGGAAACATGGAGCGAAAGCCATCCATTGTCAAGAAAAGATCATTTATAGTCACTCATGCCTAGAAAAGCCTTATTACTCGGTTTAAATGCCTTTATAATCCCATTATTGAATTTATTTTGAATTGTTTTTACATTTTTTGATTAAAACAGATTGTAATTGATTGTTTGCCTCGGGAAACATGGAGCGAAAGCCATCCATTGTCAAGAAAAGATCATTTATAGTCAGTCATGCCTAGAAAAGCCTTAATACTCGCTTTAAATGCTTTTATAATCCCATAATTGAATTTAATTTGAATCTTTTTACATTTTTTGATTAAAACAGATTCTAATTGATTGTTTGCTTCGGGAAACGTGGAGTGAAAGCCATCCATTGTCAAGAAAAGATCATTTATAGTCACTCATGCGTAGAAAAGCCTTATTACTCGGTTTAAATGCCTTTATAATCCCATTATTGAATTTATTTTGAATTGTTTTTACATTTTTTGATTAAAACAGATTGTAATTGATTGTTTGCCTCGGGAAACATGGAGCGAAAGCCATCCATTGTCAAGAAAAGATCATTTATAGTCACTCATGCCTAGAAAAGCCTTATTACTCGGTTTAAATGCCTTTATAATCCCATTATTGAATTTATTTTGAATTGTTTTTACATTTTTTGATTAAAACAGATTGTAATTGATTGTTTGCCTCGGGAAACATGGAGCGAAAGCCATCCATTGTCAAGAAAAGATCATTTATAGTCACTCATGCCTAGAAAAGCCTTATTACTCGGTTTAAATGCCTTTATAATCCCATTATTGAATTTATTTTGAATTGTTTTTACATTTTTTGATTAAAACAGATTGTAATTGATTGTTTGCCTCGGGAAACATGGAGCAAAACCCATCCATTGTCAAGAATAGATCATTTATAGTCACTGATGCCTAGAAAAGCCTTATTACTCGGTTTAAATGCTTTTATAATCCCATTATTGAATTTATTTTGAATTGTTTTCACATTTTTTGATTAAAACAGATTGTAATTGATTGTTTGCCTCGGGAAACATGGAGCGAAAGCCATCCATTGTCAAGAAAAGATCATTTATAGTCACTCGTGCCTAGAAAAACATTATTACTCGGTTTAAATGCCTTTATAATCCCATTATTGAATTTATTTTTAATTGTTTTTACATTTTTTGTTTAAAACAGATTGTAATTGATTGTTTGCCTCGGGAAACATGGAGCGAAAGCTATCCATTGTCAAGAAAAGATCATTTATAGTCACTCATGCCAAGAAAAGCCTTATTACTCGGTTTAAATGCCTTTATAATCCCATTATTGAAGTTATTTTCAATTGTTTTTATATTTTTTGATTAAAACAGATTGTAATTGATTGTTTGCCTTGGGAAACATGGAGCGAAAGCCATCCATTGTCAAGAAAAGATCATTTATAGTCACTCATGCCTAGAAAACCCTTATTACTGAGTTTAAATGCCTTTATAATCCCATTATTTAATTTATTTTGAATTGTTTTTACATTTTTTGATTAAAACAGATTGTAATTGATTGTTTGCCTCGGGAAATATGGAGCGAAAGCCATCCATTGTCAAGAAAAGATCATTTATAGTCACTCATGCCTAGAAAAGCCTTATTACTCGGTTTAAATGCCTTTATAATCCCATTATTGAATTTAATTTGAATTGTTTTTACATTTTTTGATTAGAACAGATTGTAATTGATTATTTGCCTCGGGAAACATGGAGCGAAAGCCATCCATTGTCAAGAAAAGATCATTTATAGTCAGTCATGCCTAGAAAAGCCTTAATACTCGCTTTAAATGCTTTTATAATCCCATAATTGAATTTATTTTGAATCTTTTTACATTTTTTAATTAAAACAGATTCTAATTGATTGTTTGCTTCGGGAAACGTGGAGGGAAAGCCATCCATTGTCAAGAAAAGATCATTTATAGTCACTCATGCCTAGAAAAGCCTTATTACTCGGTTTAAATGCCTTTATAATCCCATTATTGAATTTATTTTGAATTGTTTTTACATTTTTTGATTAAAACAGATTGTAATTGATTGTTTGCCTCGGGAAACATGGAGCGAAAGCCATCCATTGTCAAGAAAAGATCATTTATAGTCACTCATGCCTAGAAAAGCCTTATTACTCGGTTTAAATGCCTTTATATTCCCATTATTGAATTTATTTTGAATTGTTTTTACATTTTTTGATTAAAACAGATTGTAATTGATTGTTTGCCTCGGGAAACATGGAGCGAAAGCCATCCATTGTCAAGAAAAGATCATTTATAGTCACTCATGCCTAGAAAAGCCTTATTACTCGGTTTAAATGCCTTTATAATCCCATTATTGAATTTATTTTGAATTGTTTTTACATTTTTTGATTAAAACAGATTGTAATTGATTGTTTGCCTCTGGAAACATGGAGCAAAACCCATCCATTGTCAAGAATAGATCATTTATAGTCACTTATGCCTAGAAAAGCCTTATTACTCGGTTTAAATGCTTTTATAATCCCATTATTGAATTTATTTTGAATTGTTTTCACATTTTTTGATTAAAACATATTGTAATTGATTGTTTGCCTCGGGAAACATGGAGCGAAAGCCATCCATTGTCAAGAAAAGATCATTTATAGTCACTCATGCCTAGAAAAGCCTTATTACTCGGTTTAAATGCCTTTATAATCCCATTATTGAATTTATTTTGAATTGTTTTTACATTTTTTGATTAAAACATATTGTAATTGATTGTTTGCGTCGGGAAACATGGAGCAAAACCCATCCATTGTCAAGAATAGATCATTTATAGTCACTTATGCCTAGAAAAGCCTTATTACTCGGTTTAAATGCTTTTATAATCCCATTATTGAATTTATTTTGAATTGTTTTCACATTTTTTGATTAAAACAGATTGTAATTGATTGTTTGCCTCGGGAAACATGGAGCGAAAGCCATCCATTGTCAAGAAAAGATCATTTATAGTCACTCATGCCTAGAAAAGCCTTATTACTCGGTTTAAATGCCTTTATAATCCCATTATTGAATTTATTTTGAATTGTTTTTACATTTTTTGATTAAAACAGATTGTAATTGATTGTTTGCCTTGGGAAACATGGAGCGAAAGCCATCCATTGTCAAGAAAAGATCATTTATAGTCACTCATGCCTAGAAAACCCTTATTACTGAGTTTAAATGCCTTTATAATCCCATTATTTAATTTATTTTGAATTGTTTTTACATTTTTTGATTAAAACAGATTGTAATTGATTGTTTGCCTCGGGAAATATGGAGCGAAAGCCATCCATTGTCAAGAAAAGATCATTTATAGTCACTCATGCCTAGAAAAGCCTTATTACTCGGTTTAAATGCCTTTATAATCCCATTATTGAATTTAATTTGAATTGTTTTTACATTTTTTGATTAGAACAGATTGTAATTGATTATTTGCCTCGGGAAACATGGAGCGAAAGCCATCCATTGTCAAGAAAAGATCATTTATAGTCAGTCATGCCTAGAAAAGCCTTAATACTCGCTTTAAATGCTTTTATAATCCCATAATTGAATTTATTTTGAATCTTTTTACATTTTTTAATTAAAACAGATTCTAATTGATTGTTTGCTTCGGGAAACGTGGAGGGAAAGCCATCCATTGTCAAGAAAAGATCATTTATAGTCACTCATGCCTAGAAAAGCCTTATTACTCGGTTTAAATGCCTTTATAATCCCATTATTGAATTTATTTTGAATTGTTTTTACATTTTTTGATTAAAACAGATTGTAATTGATTGTTTGCCTCGGGAAACATGGAGCGAAAGCCATCCATTGTCAAGAAAAGATCATTTATAGTCACTCATGCCTAGAAAAGCCTTATTACTCGGTTTAAATGCCTTTATATTCCCATTATTGAATTTATTTTGAATTGTTTTTACATTTTTTGATTAAAACAGATTGTAATTGATTGTTTGCCTCGGGAAACATGGAGCGAAAGCCATCCATTGTCAAGAAACGATCATTTATAGTCACTCATGCCTAGAAAAGCCTTATTACTCGGTTTAAATGCCTTTATAATCCCATTATTGAATTTATTTTGAATTGTTTTTACATTTTTTGATTAAAACAGATTGTAATTGATTGTTTGCCTCTGGAAACATGGAGCAAAACCCATCCATTGTCAAGAATAGATCATTTATAGTCACTTATGCCTAGAAAAGCCTTATTACTCGGTTTAAATGCTTTTATAATCCCATTATTGAATTTATTTTGAATTGTTTTCACATTTTTTGATTAAAACATATTGTAATTGATTGTTTGCCTCGGGAAACATGGAGCGAAAGCCATCCATTGTCAAGAAAAGATCATTTATAATCACTCATGCCCAGAAAAGCCTTATTACTCGGTTTAAATGCCTTTATAATCCCATTATTGAATTTATTTTGAATAGTTTTTACATTTTTTGATTAAAACATATTGTAATTGATTGTTTGCCTCAAGAAACAGGAAGCAAAACCCATCCATTGTCAAGAATAGATCATTTATAGTCACTTATGCCTAGAAAAGCCTTATTACTCGGTTTAAATGCTTTTATAATCCCATTATTGAATTTATTTTGAATTGTTTTCACATTTTTTGATTAAAACAGATTGTAATTGATTGTTTGCCTCGGGAAACATGGAGCGAAAGCCATCCATTGTCAAGAAAAGATCATTTATAGTCACTCATGCCTAGAAAAGCCTTATTACTCGGTTTAAATGCCTTTATAATCCCATTATTGAATTTATTTTGAATTGTTTTTACATTTTTTGATTAAAACAGATTGTAATTGATTGTTTGCCACGGGAAACATGGAGCGAAAGCTATCCATTGTCAAGAAAAGATCATTTATAGTCACTCATGCCAAGAAGAGCCTTATTACTCGGTTTAAATGCCTTTATAATCCCATTATTGAAGTTATTTTGAATTGTTTTTATATTTTTTGATTAAAACAGATTGTAATTGATTGTTTGCCTTGGGAAACATGGAGCGATCCTCGGGAAACATGGAGCGAAAGCCATCCATTGTCAAGAAAAGATCATTTATAGTCACTCATGCCTAGAAAAGCCTTATTACTCGGTTTAAATGCCTTTATAATCCCATTATTGAATTTATTTTGAATGGTTTTTACATTTTTTGATTAAAACACATTGTAATTGATTGTTTGCCTCGGGAAACATGGAGCAAAACCCATCCATTGTCAAGAATATATCATTTATAGTCACTGATGCCTAGAAAAGCCTTATTACTCGGTTTAAATGCTTTTATAATCCCATTATTGAATTTATTTTGAATTGTTTTCACATTTTTTGATTAAAACAGATTGTAATTGATTGTTTGCCTCGGGAAACATGGAGCGAAAGCCATCCATTGTCAAGAAAAGATCATTTATATTCACTCATGCCTAGAAAAGCCTTATTACTCGGTTTAAATGCATTTATAATCCCATTATTGAATTTATTTTGAATTGTTTTTACATTTTTTGATTAAAACAGATTGTAATTGATTGTTTGCCTCGGGAAACATGGAGCGAAAGCCATCCATTGTCAAGAAAAGATCATTTATAGTCACTCGTGCCTAGAAAAACATTATTACTCGGTTTAAGTGCCTTTATAATCCCATTATTGAATTTATTTTTAATTGTTTTTACATTTTTTGTTTAAAACAGATTGTAATTGATTGTTTGCCTCGGGAAACATGGAGCGAAAGCTATCCATTGTCAAGAAAAGATCATTTATAGTCACTCATGCCAAGAAAAGCCTTATTACTCGGTTTAAATGCCTTTATAATCCCATTATTGAAGTTATTTTCAATTGTTTTTATATTTTTTGATTAAAACAGATTGTAATTGATTGTTTGCCTTGGGAAACATGGAGCGAAAGCCATCCATTGTCAAGAAAAGATCATTTATAGTCACTCATGCCTAGAAAACCCTTATTACTGAGTTTAAATGCCTTTATAATCCCATTATTTAATTTATTTTGAATTGTTTTTACATTTTTTGATTAAAACAGATTGTAATTGATTGTTTGCCTCGGGAAATATGGAGCGAAAGCCATCCATTGTCAAGAAAAGATCATTTATAGTCACTCATGCCTAGAAAAGCCTTATTACTCGGTTTAAATGCCTTTATAATCCCATTATTGAATTTAATTTGAATTGTTTTTACATTTTTTGATTAGAACAGATTGTAATTGGTTATTTGCCTCGGGAAACATGGAGCGAAAGCCATCCATTGTCAAGAAAAGATCATTTATAGTCAGTCATGCCTAGAAAAGCCTTAATACTCGCTTTAAATGCTTTTATAATCCCATAATTGAATTTATTTTGAATCTTTTTACATTTTTTGATTAAAACAGATTCTAATTGATTGTTTGCTTCGGGAAACGTGGAGGGAAAGCCATCCATTGTCAAGAAAAGATCATTTATAGTCACTCATGCCTAGAAAAGCCTTATTACTCGGTTTAAATGCCTTTATAATCCCATTATTGAATTTATTTTGAATTGTTTTTACATTTTTTGATTAAAACAGATTGTAATTGATTGTTTGCCTCGGGAAACATGGAGCGAAAGCCATCCATTGTCAAGAAAAGATCATTTATAGTCACTCATGCCTAGAAAAGCCTTATTACTCGGTTTAAATGCCTTTATAATCCCATTATTGAATTTATTTTGAATTGTTTTTACATTTTTTGATTAAAACAGATTGTAATTGATTGTTTGCCTCGGGAAACATGGAGCGAAAGCCATCCATTGTCAAGAAAAGATCATTTATAGTCACTCATGCCTAGAAAAGCCTTATTACTCGGTTTAAATGCCTTTATAATCCCATTATTGAATTTATTTTGAATTGTTTTTACATTTTTTGATTAAAACATATTGTAATTGATTGTTTGCGTCGGGAAACATGGAGCAAAACCCATCCATTGTCAAGAATAGATCATTTATAGTCACTTATGCCTAGAAAAGCCTTATTACTCGGTTTAAATGCTTTTATAATCCCATTATTGAATTTATTTTGAATTGTTTTCACTTTTTTTGACTAAAACAGATTGTAATTGATTGTTTTCCTCGGGAAACATGGAGCGAAAGCCATCCATTGTCAAGAAAAGATCATTTATAATCACTCATGCCCAGAAAAGCCTTATTACTCGGTTTAAATGCCTTTATAATCCCATTATTGAATTTATTTTGAATAGTTTTTACATTTTTTGATTAAAACATATTGTAATTGATTGTTTGCCTCAAGAAACAGGAAGCAAAACCCATCCATTGTCAAGAATAGATCATTTATAGTCACTTATGCCTAGAAAAGCCTTATTACTCGGTTTAAATGCTTTTATAATCCCATTATTGAATTTATTTTGAATTGTTTTCACATTTTTTGATTAAAACAGATTGTAATTGATTGTTTGCCTCGGGAAACATGGAGCGAAAGCCATCCATTGTCAAGAAAAGATCATTTATAGTCACTCATGCCTAGAAAAGCCTTATTACTCGGTTTAAATGCCTTTATAATCCCATTATTGAATTTATTTTGAATTGTTTTTACATTTTTTGATTAAAACAGATTGTAATTGATTGTTTGCCACGGGAAACATGGAGCGAAAGCTATCCATTGTCAAGAAAAGATCATTTATAGTCCACTCATGCCAAGAAGAGCCTTATTACTCGGTTTAAATGCCTTTATAATCCCATTATTGAAGTTATTTTGAATTGTTTTTATATTTTTTGATTAAAACAGATTGTAATTGATTGTTTGCCTTGGGAAACATGGAGCGAAAGCCATCCATCGTCAAGAAAAGTTCATTTATAGTCACTCATGCCTAGAAAAGCCTTAATACTCGTTTTAAATGCTTTTATAATCCCATAATTGAATTTAATTTGAATCTTTTTACATTTTTTGATTAAAACAGATTCTAATTGATTGTTTGCTTCGGGAAACGTGGAGTGAAAGCCATCCATTGTCAAGAAAAGATCATTTATAGTCACTCATGCCTAGAAAAGCCTTATTACTCGGTTTAAATGCCTTTATAATCCCATTATTGAATTTATTTTGAATTGTTTTCACATTTTTTGATTAAAACAGATTGTAATTGATTGTTTGCCTCGGGAAACATGGAGCGAAAGCCATCCATTGTCAAGAAAAGATCATTTATAGTCACTCATGCCTAGAAAACCCTTATTGCTGAGTTTAAATGCCTTTATAATCCCATTATTTAATTTATTTTGAATTGTTTTTACATTTTTTGATTAAAACAGATTGTAATTGATTGTTTGCCTCGGGAAATATGGAGCGAAAGCCATCCATTGTCAAGAAAAGATCATTTATAGTCACTCATGCCTAGAAAAGCCTTATTACTCGGTTTAAATGCCTTTATAATCCCATTATTGAATTTAATTTGAATTGTTTTTACATTTTTTGATTAAAACAGATTGTAATTGATTATTTGCCTCGGGAAACATGGAGCGAAAGCAATCCATTGTCAAGAAAAGATCATTTATAGTCAGTCATGCCTAGAAAAGCGTTAATACTCGCTTTAAATGCTTTTATAATCCCATAATTGAATTTATTTTGAATCTTTTTACATTTTTTGATTAAAACAGATTCTAATTGATTGTTTGCTTCGGGAAACGTGGAGTGAAAGCCATCCATTGTCAAGAAAAGATCATTTATAGTCACTCATGCCTAGAAAAGCCTTATTACTCGGTTTAAATGCCTTTATAATCCCATTATTGAATTTATTTTGAATTGTTTTCACATTTTTTGATTAAAACAGATTGTAATTGATTGTTTGCCTTGGGAAACATGGAGCAAAAGCCATCCATTGTCAAGAAAAGATCATTTATAGTCACTCATGCCTAGAAAAGCCTTATTACTCGGTTTAAATGCCTTTATATTCCCATTATTGAATTTATTTTGAATTGTTTTTACATTTTTTGATTAAAACAGATTGTAATTGATTGTTTGCCTCGGGAAACATGGAGCGAAAGCCATCCATTGTCAAGAAAAGATCATTTATAGTCACTCATGCCTAGAAAAGCCTTATTACTCGGTTTAAATGCCTTTATAATCCCATTATTGAATTTATTTTAAATTGTTTTTAAATTTTTTGATTAAAACAGATTGTAATTGATTGTTTGCCTCCGGAAACATGGAGCGAAAGCCATCCATTGTCAAGAAAAGATCATTTATAGTCAGTCATGCCTAGAAAAGCCTTAATACTCGCTTTAAATGCTTTTATAATCCCATAATTGAATTTAATTTGAATCTTTTTACATTTTTTGATTAAAACAGATTCTAATTGATTGTTTGCTTCGGGAAACGTGGAGTGAAAGCCATCCATTGTCAAGAAAAGATCATTTATAGTCACTCATGCCTAGAAAAGCCTTATTACTCGGTTTAAATGCCTTTATAATCCCATTATTGAATTTATTTTGAATTGTTTTCACATTTTTTGATTAAAACAGATTGTAATTGATTGTTTGCCTCGGGAAACATGGAGCGAAAGCCATCCATTGTCAAGAAAAGATCATTTATAGTCACTCATGCCTAGAAAAGCCTTATTACTCGGTTTAAATGCCTTTATAATCCCATTATTGAATTTATTTTGAATTGTTTTTACATTTTTTGATTAAAACAGATTGTAATTGATTGTTTGCCACGGGAAACATGGAGCGAAAGCTATCCATTGTCAAGAAAAGATCATTTATAGTCCACTCATGCCAAGAAGAGCCTTATTACTCGGTTTAAATGCCTTTATAATCCCATTATTGAAGTTATTTTGAATTGTTTTTATATTTTTTGATTAAAACAGATTGTAATTGATTGTTTGCCTTGGGAAACATGGAGCGAAAGCCATCCATCGTCAAGAAAAGTTCATTTATAGTCACTCATGCCTAGAAAAGCCTTAATACTCGTTTTAAATGCTTTTATAATCCCATAATTGAATTTAATTTGAATCTTTTTACATTTTTTGATTAAAACAGATTCTAATTGATTGTTTGCTTCGGGAAACGTGGAGTGAAAGCCATCCATTGTCAAGAAAAGATCATTTATAGTCACTCATGCCTAGAAAAGCCTTATTACTCGGTTTAAATGCCTTTATAATCCCATTATTGAATTTATTTTGAATTGTTTTCACATTTTTTGATTAAAACAGATTGTAATTGATTGTTTGCCTCGGGAAACATGGAGCGAAAGCCATCCATTGTCAAGAAAAGATCATTTATAGTCACTCATGCCTAGAAAACCCTTATTGCTGAGTTTAAATGCCTTTATAATCCCATTATTTAATTTATTTTGAATTGTTTTTACATTTTTTGATTAAAACAGATTGTAATTGATTGTTTGCCTCGGGAAATATGGAGCGAAAGCCATCCATTGTCAAGAAAAGATCATTTATAGTCACTCATGCCTAGAAAAGCCTTATTACTCGGTTTAAATGCCTTTATAATCCCATTATTGAATTTAATTTGAATTGTTTTTACATTTTTTGATTAAAACAGATTGTAATTGATTATTTGCCTCGGGAAACATGGAGCGAAAGCAATCCATTGTCAAGAAAAGATCATTTATAGTCAGTCATGCCTAGAAAAGCGTTAATACTCGCTTTAAATGCTTTTATAATCCCATAATTGAATTTATTTTGAATCTTTTTACATTTTTTGATTAAAACAGATTCTAATTGATTGTTTGCTTCGGGAAACGTGGAGTGAAAGCCATCCATTGTCAAGAAAAGATCATTTATAGTCACTCATGCCTAGAAAAGCCTTATTACTCGGTTTAAATGCCTTTATAATCCCATTATTGAATTTATTTTGAATTGTTTTCACATTTTTTGATTAAAACAGATTGTAATTGATTGTTTGCCTTGGGAAACATGGGGCAAAAGCCATCCATTGTCAAGAAAAGATCATTTATAGTCACTCATGCCTAGAAAAGCCTTATTACTCGGTTTAAATGCCTTTATATTCCCATTATTGAATTTATTTTGAATTGTTTTTACATTTTTTGATTAAAACAGATTGTAATTGATTGTTTGCCTCGGGAAACATGGAGCGAAAGCCATCCATTGTCAAGAAAAGATCATTTTATAGTCACTCATGCCTAGAAAAGCCTTATTACTCGGTTTAAATGCCTTTATAATCCCATTATTGAATTTATTTTGAATTGTTTTTAAATTTTTTGATTAAAACAGATTGTAATTGATTGTTTGCCTCCGGAAACATGGAGCGAAAGCCATCCATTGTCAAGAAAAGATCATTTATAGTCAGTCATGCCTAGAAAAGCGTTAATACTCGCTTTAAATGCTTTTATAATCCCATAATTGAATTTATTTTGAATCTTTTTACATTTTTTGATTAAAACAGATTCTAATTGATTGTTTGCTTCGGGAAACGTGGAGTGAAAGCCATCCATTGTCAAGAAAAGATCATTTATAGTCACTCATGCCTAGAAAAGCCTTATTACTCGGTTTAAATGCCTTTATAATCCCATTATTGAATTTATTTTGAATTGTTTTCACATTTTTTGATTAAAACAGATTGTAATTGATTGTTTGCCTTGGGAAACATGGGGCAAAAGCCATCCATTGTCAAGAAAAGATCATTTATAGTCACTCATGCCTAGAAAAGCCTTATTACTCGGTTTAAATGCCTTTATATTCCCATTATTGAATTTATTTTGAATTGTTTTTACATTTTTTGATTAAAACAGATTGTAATTGATTGTTTGCCTCGGGAAACATGGAGCGAAAGCCATCCATTGTCAAGAAAAGATCATTTTATAGTCACTCATGCCTAGAAAAGCCTTATTACTCGGTTTAAATGCCTTTATAATCCCATTATTGAATTTATTTTGAATTGTTTTTAAATTTTTTGATTAAAACAGATTGTAATTGATTGTTTGCCTCCGGAAACATGGAGCGAAAGCCATCCATTGTCAAGAAAAGATCATTTATAGTCAGTCATGCCTAGAAAAGCCTTAATACTCGCTTTAAATGCTTTTATAATCCCATAATTGAATTTAATTTGAATCTTTTTACATTTTTTGATTAAAACAGATTCTAATTGATTGTTTGCTTCGGGAAACGTGGAGTGAAAGCCATCCATTGTCAAGAAAAGATCATTTATAGTCACTCATGCCTAGAAAAGCCTTATTACTCGGTTTAAATGCCTTTATAATCCCATTATTGAATTTATTTTGAATTGTTTTCACATTTTTTGATTAAAACAGATTGTAATTGATTGTTTGCCTCGGGAAACATGGAGCGAAAGCCATCCATTGTCAAGAAAAGATCATTTATAGTCACTCATGCCTAGAAAAGCCTTATTACTCGGTTTAAATGCCTTTATAATCCCATTATTGAATTTATTTTGAATTGTTTTTACATTTTTTGATTAAAACAGATTGTAATTGATTGTTTGCCTCGGGAAACATGGAGCGAAAGCCATCCATTGTCAAGAAAAGATCATTTATAGTCACTCATGCCTAGAAAAGCCTTATTACTCGGTTTAAATGCCTTTATAATCCCATTATTGAATTTAGTTTGAATTGTTTTTACATTTTTTGATTAAAACACATTGTAATTGATTGTTTGCCTTGGGAAACATGGAGCAAAACCCATCCATTGTCAAGAATAGATCATTTATAGTCACTGATGCCTAGAAAAGCTTTATTACTCGGTTTAAATGCTTTTATAATCCCATTATTGAATTTATTTTGAATTGTTTTCACATTTTTTGATTAAAACAGATTGTAATTGATTGTTTGCCTCAGGAAACATGGAGCGAAAGCCATCCATTGTCAAGAAAAGATCATTTATATTCACTCATGCCTAGAAAAGCCTTATTACTCGGTTTAAATGCATTTATAATCCCATTATTGAATTTATTTTGAATTGTTTTTACATTTTTTGATTAAAACAGATTCTAATTGATTGTTTGCCTCGGGAAACGTGGAGTGAAAGCCATCCATTGTCAAGAAAAGATCATTTATAGTCACTCATGCCTAGAAAAGCCTTAATACTCGTTTTAAATGCTTTTATAATTCCATAATTGAATTTAATTTGAATCTTTTTACATTTTTTGATTAAAACAGATTCTAATTGATTGTTTGCTTCGGGAAACGTGGAGTGAAAGCCATCCATTGTCAAGAAAAGATCATTTATAGTCACTCATGCCTAGAAAAGCCTTAATACTCGTTTTAAATGCTTTTATAATCCCATAATTGAATTTAATTTGAATCTTTTTACATTTTTTGATTAAAACAGATTCTAATTGATTGTTTGCTTCGGGAAACGTGGAGTGAAAGCCATCCATTGTCAAGAAAAGATCATTTATAGTCACTCATGCCTAGAAAAGCCTTATTACTCGGTTTAAATGCCTTTATAATCCCATTATTGAATTGATTTTGAATTGTTTTTACATTTTTTGATTAAAACAGATTGTAATTGATTGTTTGCCTCGGGAAACATGGAGCGAAAGCCATCCATTGTCAAAAAAAGATCATTTATAGTCACTCATGCCTAGAAAAGCCTTATTACTCGGTTTAAATG
Organism: Theobroma cacao; assembly: GCF_053813885.1. Taxonomy (NCBI): domain Eukaryota; kingdom Viridiplantae; phylum Streptophyta; class Magnoliopsida; order Malvales; family Malvaceae; genus Theobroma; species Theobroma cacao. The sequence continues at coordinate 23,390,530 of NC_142645.1, read as the reverse complement.
CCTTTATAATCCCATTATTGAATTTATTTTGAATTGTTTTTACATTTTTTGATTAAAACAGATTGTAATTGATTGTTTGCCTCGGGAAACATGGAGCGAAAGCCATCCATTGTAAAGAAAAGATCATTTATAGTCACTCATGCCTAGAAAAGCCTTATTACTCGGTTTAAATGCCTTTATAATCCCATTATTGAATTTAGTTTGAATTGTTTTTACATTTTTTGATTAAAACACATTGTAATTGATTGTTTGCCTCGGGAAACATGGAGCAAAACCCATCCATTGTCAAGAATAGATCATTTATAGTCACTGATGCCTAGAAAAGCCTTATTACTCGGTTTAAATGCTTTTATAATCCCATTATTGAATTTATTTTGAATTGTTTTCACATTTTTTGATTAAAACAGATTGTAATTGATTGTTTGCCTCGGGAAACATGGAGCGAAAGCCATCCATTGTCAAGAAAAGATCATTTATATTCACTCATGCCTAGAAAAGCCTTATTACTCGGTTTAAATGCATTTATAATCCCATTATTGAATTTATTTTGAATTGTTTTTACATTTTCTGATTAAAACGGATTGTAATTGATTGTTTGCCTCGGGAAACATGGAGCGAAAGCCATCCATTGTCAAGAAAAGATCATTTATAGTCACTCATGCCTAGAAAAGCCTTATTACTCGGTTTAAATGCCTTTATAATCCCATTATTGAATTTATTTTGAATTGTTTTTACATTTTTTGATTAAAACACATTGTAATTGATTGTTTGCCTCGGGAAACATGGAGCAAAACCCATCCATTGTCAAGAATAGATCATTTATAGTCACTGATGCCTAGAAAAGCCTTATTACTCGGTTTAAATGCTTTTATAATCCCATTATTGAATTTATTTTGAATTGTTTTCACATTTTTTGATTAAAACAGATTGTAATTGATTGTTTGCCTCGGGAAACATGGAGCGAAAGCCATCCATTGTCAAGAAAAGAACATTTATATTCACTCATGCCTAGAAAAGCCTTATTACTCAGTTTAAATGCATTTATAATCCCATTATTGAATTTATTTTGAATTGTTTTTACATTTTTTGATTAAAAGATATTGTAATTGATTGTTTGCCTCAAGAAACAGGGAGCAAAACCCATCCATTGTCAAGAATAGATCATTTATAGTCACTTATGCCTAGAAAAGCCTTATTACTCGGTTTAAATGCTTTTATAATCCCATTATTGAATTTATTTTGAATTGTTTTCACATTTTTTGATTAAAACAGATTGTAATTGATTGTTTGCCTCGGGAAACATGGAGCGAAAGCCATCCATTGTCAAGAAAAGATCATTTATAGTCACTCATGCCTAGAAAAGCCTTATTACTCGGTTTAAATGCCTTTATAATCCCATTATTGAATTGATTTTGAATTGTTTTTACATTTTTTGATTAAAACAGATTGTAATTGATTGTTTGCCTCGGGAAACATGGAGCGAAAGCCATCCATTGTCAAGAAAAGATCATTTATAGTCACTGATGCCAAGAAAAGCCTTAATACTCGTTTTAAATGCTTTTATAATCCCATAATTGAATTTAATTCGAATCTTTTTACATTTTTTGATTAAAACAGATTCTAATTGATTGTTTGCCTCGGGAAACGTGGAGTGAAAGCCATCCATTGTCAAGAAAAGATCATTTATAGTCACTCATGCCTAGAAAAGCCTTAATACTCGTTTTAAATGCTTTTATAATCCCATAATTGAATTTAATTTGAATCTTTTTACATTTTTTGATTAAAACAGATTCTAATTGATTGTTTGCCTCGGGAAACGTGGAGTGAAAGCCATCCATTGTCAAGAAAAGATCATTTATAGTCACTCATGCCTAGAAAAGCCTTATTACTCGGTTTAAATGCCTTTATAATCCCATTATTGAATTTAGTTTGAATTGTTTTTACATTTTTTGATTAAAACACATTGTAATTGATTGTTTGCCTCGGGAAACATGGAGCAAAACCCATCCATTGTCAAGAATAGATCATTTATAGTCACTGATGCCAAGAAAAGCCTTAATACTCGTTTTAAATGCTTTTATAATCCCATAATTGAATTTAATTCGAATCTTTTTACATTTTTTGATTAAAACAGATTCTAATTGATTGTTTGCCTCGGGAAACGTGGAGTGAAAGCCATCCATTGTCAAGAAAAGATCATTTATAGTCACTCATGCCTAGAAAAGCCTTAATACTCGTTTTAAATGCTTTTATAATCCCATAATTGAATTTAATTTGAATCTTTTTACATTTTTTGATTAAAACAGATTCTAATTGATTGTTTGCCTCGGGAAACGTGGAGTGAAAGCCATCCATTGTCAAGAAAAGATCATTTATAGTCACTCATGCCTAGAAAAGCCTTATTACTCGGTTTAAATGCCTTTATAATCCCATTATTGAATTTATTTTGAATTTTTTTTACATTTTTTGATTAAAACATATTGTAATTGATTGTTTGCCTTGGGAAACATGAGCAAAAGCCATCCATTGTCAAGAATAGATCATTTCTAGTTACTCATGCTTAAAAAAGCCTTATTGCTCGGTTTAAATGCTTTTATAATCCCATTATTGAATTTATTTTGAATTGTTTTTACATTTTTTGATTAAAACAAATTGTAATTGATTCTTTGCCTCGGTAAACATGGAGCGAAAGCCATCCATTGTCAAGAAAAGTTCATTTATAGTCACTCATGCCTAGAAAAGCCTTATTACTCGGTTTCAATGCCTTTGTAATCCCATTATTGAATTTATTTTGAATTGTTTTTATATGTTTTGATTAAAACAGATTGTAATTGATTGTTTGCCTTGGGAAACATGGAGCGAAAACCATCCATCGTCAAGAAAAGTTCATTTATAGTCACTCATGCCCAGAAAAGCCTTAATACTCGCTTTAAATGCTTTTATAATCCCATAATTGAATTTAATTTTAATCTTTTTACATTTTTTTATTAAAACAGATTCTAATTGATTGTTTGCCACGGGAAACGTGGAGTGAAAGCCATCCATTGCAAGAAAAGATCATTTATAGTCGCTCATGCCTAGAAAAGCCTTATTACTCGGTTTAAATGCCTTTATAATCCCATTATCAAATTTATTTTGAATGTTTTTTACATTTTTTGATTAAAACAGATTGTAATTGATTGTTTGCCTCGGGAAACTTGGAGCGAAAGCCATCCATTGTCAAGAAAAGTTCATTTATAGTCACTTATGCCTAGCAAAGCCTTATTACTCGGTTTAAATGCCTTTATAATCCCATTATTGAATTTATTTTGAATTCTTTTTACATTTTTTCATTAAAACAGATTGTAATTGATTGTTTGCCTCGGGAAACATGGAGCAAAAGCCATCCATTGTCAAGAAAAGATCATTTATAGACACCCATGCCTAAAAAAGCCTTATTACTCGGTTTAAATGCTTTTATAATCCCATTATTGAATTTATTTTGAATTGTTTTTACATTTTTTGATTAAAACAAATTGTAATTGATTCTTTGCCTCGGGAAAGATGGAGCGAAAGCCATCCATTGTCAAGAAAAGTTCATTTCTAGACACTCATGCCTAGAAAAGCCTTATTACTCGGTTTAAATGCCTTTATAATCCCATTATTGAATTTATTTTGAATTGTTTTTACATTTTTTGATTAAAACAAATTGAAATTGATTCTTTGCCTCGGGAAAGATGGAGCGAAAGCCATCCATTGTCAAGAAAAGTTCATTTCTAGACACTCAAGCCTAGAAAAGCCTTATTACTCGGTTTAAATGCCTTTATAATCCCATTATTGAATTTATTTTGAATTGTTTTTACATTTTTTGATTAAAACAAATTGTAATTGATTCTTTGCCTCGGGAAAGATGGAGCGAAAGCCATCCATTGTCAAGAAAAGTTCATTTATAGTCACTCATGCCTAGAAAAGCCTTATTACTCGGTTTAAATGCATTCATAATCCCATTATTGAATTTATTTTGAAATGTTTTTATATTTTTTGATTAAAACAGATTGTTATTGATTGTTAGCCTTGGGAAACATGGGGCGAAAGCCATACATCGTCAAGAAAAGTTCATTTATAGTCACCCATGCCTAGAAAAGCGTTATTACTCGGTTTAAATGCCTTTATAATCCCATTATCAAGTTTATTTTGAATTTTTTTTACATTTTTTGATTAAAACAGATTCTAATTGATTGTTTGCCTCAGGAAACTTGGAGCGAAAGCCATCCATTGTCAAGAAAAGTTCATTTATAGTCACTTATGCGTAGCAAAGCCTTATTACTCGGTTTGAATGCCTTTATAATCCCATTATTGAATTTATTTTGAATTCTTTTTACATTTTTTCATTAAAACAGATTCTAATTGATTGTTTGCCTCGGGAAACTTCGAGCGAAAGCCCTCCATTGTCAAGAAAAGATCATTTATAGTCACTCATGCCGAGAAAAGCCTTATTACTCGGTTTAAATGCTTTTATAATCCCATTATTGAATTTATTTTGAATTGCTTTTACATTTTTTGATTAAAACAGATTGTAATTGATTGTTTGCCTTGGGAAACATGGAGCAAAAGCCATCCATTGTCAAGAATAGATCATTTCTAGTTACTCATGCCTAAAAAAGCCTTATTACTCGGTTTAAATGCTTTTATAATCCCATTATTGAATTTATTTTGAATTGTTTTTACATTTTTTGATTCAAACAAATTGTAATTGATTCTTTGCCTCGGGAAACATGGAGCGAAAGCCATCCATTGTCAAGAAAAGTTCATTTATAGTCACTTATGCCTAGCAAAGCCTTATTACTCGGTTTAAATGCCTTTATAATCCCATTATTGAATTTATTTTGAATTCTTTTTACATTTTTTTATTAAAACAGATTGTAATTAATTGTTTGCCTCGGGAAACTTGGAGCGAAAGCCGTCCATTATCAAGAAAAGATCATTTATAGTCACTCATGCCGAGAAAAGCCTTATTACTCGGTTTAAATGCTTTTATAATCCCATTATTGAATTTATTTTGAATTGTTTTTACATTTTTTGATTAAAACAGATTGTAATTGATTGTTTGCCTCGGGAAACATGGAGAAAAAGCCATCCATTGTCAAGAATAGATCATTTCTAGTCTCTCATGCCTTGAAAAGCCTTATTACTCGGTTTAAATGCTTTTATAATCCCATTATTGAATTTATTTTGAATTGTTTTTACATTTTTTAATTAAAACAAATTGTAATTGATTCTTTGCCTCGGGAAACATGGAGCGAAAGCCATCCATTGCGAAGAAAAGTTCATTTATAGTCACTCATGCGTAGAAAAGCCTTATTACTCGGTTTAAATGCCTTCATAATCCCATTATTCAATTTATTTTGAATTGTTTTTATATTTTTTGATTAAAACAGATTGTTAGTGATTGTTAGCCTTGGGAAACATGGGGCGAAAGCCATCCATCATCAAGAAAAGTTCATTTATAGTCACCCATGCCTAGAAAAGCCTTATTACTCGGTTTAAATGCCTTTATAATCCCATTATCAAGTTTATTTTGAATTTTTTTTTACATTTTTTGATTAAAACAGATTTTAATTGATTGTTTGCCTCGGGAAACTTGGAGCGAAAGCCATCCATTGTCAGGAAAAGTTCATTTATAGTCACTTATGCCTAGCAAAGCCTTATTACTCGGTTTAAATGCCTTTATAATCCCATTATTGAATTTATTTTGAATTCTTTTAATATTTTTTCATTAAAACAGATTCTAATTGATTGTTTGCCTCGGGAAACTTGGAGCGAAAGCCATCCATTGTCAAGAAAAGTTCATTTATAGTCACTTATACCTAGCAAAGCCTTACTACTCGGTTTAAATGCCTTTATAATCCCATTATTGAATTTATTTTGAATTCTTTTTACATTTTTTGATTAAAACAGATTGTAATTGATTGTTTGCCTCGGGAAACATGGAGCAAAAGCCATCCATTGTCAAGAATAGATCATTTCTAGTTACTCATGCCTAAAAAAGCCTTATTACTCGGTTTAAATGCTTTTATAATCCCATTGTTGAATTTATTTTGAATTGTTTTTACATTTTTTGATTCAAACAAATTGTAATTGATTCTTTGCCACGGTAAACATGGAGCGAAAGCCATCCATTGTCAAGAAAAGTTCATTTATAGTCACTCATGCCTAGAAAAGCCTTATTACTCGGTTTAAATGCCTTTATAATCCCATTATCAAATTTATTTTGAATGTTTTTTACATTTTTTGATTAAAACAGATTCTAATTGATTGTTTGCCTCAAGAAACTTGGAGCGAAAGCCATCCACTGTCAAGAAAAGTTCATTTATAGTCACTTATGCCTAGCAAAGCCTTATTACTCGGTTTAAATGCCTTTATAATCCCATTATTGAATTTATTTTAAATTCTTTTTACATTTTTTCATTAAAACAGAATCTAATTGATTGTTTGCCTCGGGAAACTTCGAGCGAAAGCCCTCCATTGTCAAGAAAAGATCATTTATAGTCACTCATGCCGAGAAAAGCCTTATTACTCGGTTTAAATGCTTTTATAATCCCATTATTGAATTTATTTTGAATTGCTTTTACATTTTTTGATTAAAACAGATTGTAATTGATTGTTTGCCTTGGGAAACATGGAGCAAAAGCCATCCATTGTCAAGAATAGATCATTTCTAGTTACTCATGCCTAAAAAAGCCTTATTACTCGGTTTAAATGCTTTTATAATCCCATTATTGAATTTATTTTGAATTGTTTTTACATTTTTTGATTCAAACAAATTGTAATTGATTCTTTGCCTCGGGAAACATGGATCGAAAGCCATCCATTGTCAAGAAAAGTTCATTTATAGTCACTCATGCCTAGAAAAGCCTTGATACTCGGTTTAAATGCCTTTATAATCCCATTATCAAATTTATTTTGAATGTTTTTTACATTTTTTGATTAAAACAGATTCTAATTGATTGTTTGCCTCGGGAAACTTGGAGCGAAAGCCATCCATTGTCAAGAAAAGATCATTTATAGTCACTTATGCCTAGCAAAGCCTTATTACTCGGTTTAAATGCCTTTATAATCCCATTATTGAATTTATTTTGAATTCTTTTTACATTTTTTGATTAAAACAGATTGTAATTAATTGTTTGCCTCGGGAAACTTGGAGCGAAAGCCCTCCATTATCAAGAAAAGATCATTTATAGTCACTCATGCCGAGAAAAGCCTTATTACTCGGTTTAAATGCTTTTATAATCCCATTATTGAATTTATTTTGAATTGTTTTTACATTTTTTGATTAAAACAGATTGTAATTGATTGTTTGCCTCGGGAAACATGGAGCAAAAGCCATCCATTGTCAAGAATAGATCATTTCTAGTCTCTCATGCCTTGAAAAGCCTTATTACTCGGTTTAAATGCTTTTATAATCCCATTATTGAATTTATTTTGAATTGTTTTTACATTTTTTCATTAAAACAAATTGTAATTGATTCTTTGCCTCGGGAAACCTGGAGCGAAAGCCATCCATTGTCAAGAAAAGTTCATTTATAGTCACTCATGCGTAGAGAAGCCTTATTACTCGGTTTAAATGCCTTCATAATCCCATTATTCAATTTATTTTGAATTGTTTTTATATTTTTTGATTAAAACATATTGTTTGTGATTTTTTGCCTTGGGAAACATGGGGCGAAAGCCATCCATCATCAAGAAAAGTTCATTTATAGTCACCCATGCCTAGAAAAGCCTTATTACTCGGTTTAAATGCCTTTATAATCCCATTATCAAGTTTATTTTGAATTTTTTTTACATTTTTTGATTAAAACAGATTCTAATTGATTGTTTGCCTCGGGAAACTTGGAGCGAAAGCCATCCATTGTCAAGAAAAGTTCATTTATAGTCACTTATGCCTAGCAAAGCCTTATTACTCGGTTTAAATGCCTTTATAATCCCATTATTGAATTTATTTTGAATTCTTTTTACATTTTTTCATTACAACAGATTCTAAATGATTGTTTGCCTCGGGAAACTTGGAGCGAAAGCCCTCCATTGTCAAGAAAAGATCATTTATAGTCACTCATGCCGAGAAAAGCCTTATTACTCGGTTTAAATGATTTTATAATCCCATTATTGAATTTATTTTGAATTGTTTTTACATTTTTTGATTAAAACAGATTGTAATTGATTGTTTCCCTCGGGAAACATGGAGCAAAAGCCATCCATTGTCAAGAATAGATAATTTCTAGTTAGTCATGCCTAAAAAAGCCTTGTTACTCGGTTTAAATGCTTTTATAATCCCATTATTTAATTTATTTTGAATTGTTTTTACATTTTTTGATTCAAACAAATTGTAATTGATTCTTTGCCTCGGGAAACATGGAGCGAAAGCCATCCATTGTCATGAAAAGTTCATTTATAGTCACTCATGCCTAGAAAAGCCTTATTACTCGGTTTAAATGCCTTCATAATCCCATTATTCAATTTATTTTGAATTGTTTTTATATTTTTTGATTAAAACAGATTGTTAGTGATTGTTAGCCTTGGGAAACATGGGGCGAAAGCCATCCATCATCAAGAAAAGTTCATTTATAGTCACCCATGCCTAGAAAAGCCTTATTACTCGGTTTAAATGCCTTTATAATCCCATTATCAAGTTTATTTTGAATTTTTTTTTACATTTTTTGATTAAAACAGATTTTAATTGATTGTTTGCCTCGGGAAACTTGGAGCGAAAGCCATCCATTGTCAGGAAAAGTTCATTTATAGTCACTTATGCCTAGCAAAGCCTTATTACTCGGTTTAAATGCCTTTATAATCCCATTATTGAATTTATTTTGAATTCTTTTAATATTTTTTCATTAAAACAGATTCTAATTGATTGTTTGCCTCGGGAAACTTGGAGCGAAAGCCATCCATTGTCAAGAAAAGTTCATTTATAGTCACTTATACCTAGCAAAGCCTTACTACTCGGTTTAAATGCCTTTATAATCCCATTATTGAATTTATTTTGAATTCTTTTTACATTTTTTGATTAAAACAGATTGTAATTGATTGTTTGCCTCGGGAAACATGGAGCAAAAGCCATCCATTGTCAAGAATAGATCATTTCTAGTTACTCATGCCTAAAAAAGCCTTATTACTCGGTTTAAATGCTTTTATAATCCCATTGTTGAATTTATTTTGAATTGTTTTTACATTTTTTGATTCAAACAAATTGTAATTGATTCTTTGCCACGGTAAACATGGAGCGAAAGCCATCCATTGTCAAGAAAAGTTCATTTATAGTCACTCATGCCTAGAAAAGCCTTATTACTCGGTTTAAATGCCTTTATAATCCCATTATCAAATTTATTTTGAATGTTTTTTACATTTTTTGATTAAAACAGATTCTAATTGATTGTTTGCCTCAAGAAACTTGGAGCGAAAGCCATCCACTGTCAAGAAAAGTTCATTTATAGTCACTTATGCCTAGCAAAGCCTTATTACTCGGTTTAAATGCCTTTATAATCCCATTATTGAATTTATTTTAAATTCTTTTTACATTTTTTCATTAAAACAGAATCTAATTGATTGTTTGCCTCGGGAAACTTCGAGCGAAAGCCCTCCATTGTCAAGAAAAGATCATTTATAGTCACTCATGCCGAGAAAAGCCTTATTACTCGGTTTAAATGCTTTTATAATCCCATTATTGAATTTATTTTGAATTGCTTTTACATTTTTTGATTAAAACAGATTGTAATTGATTGTTTGCCTTGGGAAACATGGAGCAAAAGCCATCCATTGTCAAGAATAGATCATTTCTAGTTACTCATGCCTAAAAAAGCCTTATTACTCGGTTTAAATGCTTTTATAATCCCATTATTGAATTTATTTTGAATTGTTTTTACATTTTTTGATTCAAACAAATTGTAATTGATTCTTTGCCTCGGGAAACATGGATCGAAAGCCATCCATTGTCAAGAAAAGTTCATTTATAGTCACTCATGCCTAGAAAAGCCTTGATACTCGGTTTAAATGCCTTTATAATCCCATTATCAAATTTATTTTGAATGTTTTTTACATTTTTTGATTAAAACAGATTCTAATTGATTGTTTGCCTCGGGAAACTTGGAGCGAAAGCCATCCATTGTCAAGAAAAGATCATTTATAGTCACTTATGCCTAGCAAAGCCTTATTACTCGGTTTAAATGCCTTTATAATCCCATTATTGAATTTATTTTGAATTCTTTTTACATTTTTTGATTAAAACAGATTGTAATTAATTGTTTGCCTCGGGAAACTTGGAGTGAAAGCCCTCCATTATCAAGAAAAGATCATTTATAGTCACTCATGCCGAGAAAAGCCTTATTACTCGGTTTAAATGCTTTTATAATCCCATTATTGAATTTATTTTGAATTGTTTTTACATTTTTTGATTAAAACAGATTGTAATTGATTGTTTGCCTCGGGAAACATGGAGCAAAAGCCATCCATTGTCAAGAATAGATCATTTCTAGTCTCTCATGCCTTGAAAAGCCTTATTACTCGGTTTAAATGCTTTTATAATCCCATTATTGAATTTATTTTGAATTGTTTTTACATTTTTTCATTAAAACAAATTGTAATTGATTCTTTGCCTCGGGAAACCTGGAGCGAAAGCCATCCATTGTCAAGAAAAGTTCATTTATAGTCACTCATGCGTAGAGAAGCCTTATTACTCGGTTTAAATGCCTTCATAATCCCATTATTCAATTTATTTTGAATTGTTTTTATATTTTTTGATTAAAACATATTGTTTGTGATTTTTTGCCTTGGGAAACATGGGGCGAAAGCCATCCATCATCAAGAAAAGTTCATTTATAGTCACCCATGCCTAGAAAAGCCTTATTACTCGGTTTAAATGCCTTTATAATCCCATTATCAAGTTTATTTTGAATTTTTTTTACATTTTTTGATTAAAACAGATTCTAATTGATTGTTTGCCTCGGGAAACTTGGAGCGAAAGCCATCCATTGTCAAGAAAAGTTCATTTATAGTCACTTATGCCTAGCAAAGCCTTATTACTCGGTTTAAATGCCTTTATAATCCCATTATTGAATTTATTTTGAATTCTTTTTACATTTTTTCATTACAACAGATTCTAAATGATTGTTTGCCTCGGGAAACTTGGAGCGAAAGCCCTCCATTGTCAAGAAAAGATCATTTATAGTCACTCATGCCGAGAAAAGCCTTATTACTCGGTTTAAATGATTTTATAATCCCATTATTGAATTTATTTTGAATTGTTTTTACATTTTTTGATTAAAACAGATTGTAATTGATTGTTTCCCTCGGGAAACATGGAGCAAAAGCCATCCATTGTCAAGAATAGATAATTTCTAGTTAGTCATGCCTAAAAAAGCCTTGTTACTCGGTTTAAATGCTTTTATAATCCCATTATTTAATTTATTTTGAATTGTTTTTACATTTTTTGATTCAAACAAATTGTAATTGATTCTTTGCCTCGGGAAACATGGAGCGAAAGCCATCCATTGTCATGAAAAGTTCATTTATAGTCACTCATGCCTAGAAAAGCCTTATTACTCGGTTTAAATGCCTTTATAATCCCATTATCAAATTTATTTTGAATGTTTTTTACATTTTTTGATTAAAACAGATTCTAATTGATTGTTTGCCTCGGGAAACTTGGAGCTAAAGCCATCCATTGTCAAGAAAAGTTCCTTTATAGTCACTTATGCCTAGCAAAGCCTTATTACTCGGTTTAAATGCCTTTATAATCCCATTATTGAATTTATTTTGAATTCTTTTTACATTTTTTGATTAAAACAGATTGTAATTAATTGTTTGCCTCGAGAAACTTGGAGCGAAAGCCCTCCATTATCAAGAAAAGATCATTTATAGTCACTCATGCCGAGAAAAGCCTTATTACTCGGTTTAAATGCTTTTATAATCCCATTATTGAATTTATTTTGAATTGTTTTTACATTTTTTGATTAAAACAGATTGTAATTGATTGTTTGCCTCGGGAAACATGGAGCAAAAGCCATCCATTGTCAAGAATAGATCATTTCTAGTCTCTCATGCCTTGAAAAGCCTTATTACTCGGTTTAAATGCTTTTATAATCCCATTATTGAATTTATTTTGAATTGTTTTTACATTTTTTGATTAAAAGAAATTGTAATTGATTCTTTGCCTCGGGAAACATGGAGCGAAAGCCATCCATTGCCAAGAAAAGTTCATTTATAGTCACTCATGCGTAGAAAAGCCTTATTACTCGGTTTAAATGCCTTCATAATCCCATTATTCAATTTATTTTGAATTGTTTTTATATTTTTTGATTAAAACAGATTGTTAGTGATTGTTAGCCTTGGGAAACATGGGGCGAAAGCCATCTATCATCAAGAAAAGTTCATTTATAGTCACCCATGCCTAGAAAAGCCTTATTACTCGGTTTAAATGCCTTTATAATCCCATTATCAAGTTTATTTTGAATTTTTTTTTACATTTTTTGATTAAAACAGATTTTAATTGATTGTTTGCGTCGGGAAACTTGGAGCGAAAGCCATCCATTGTCAAGAAAAGTTCATTTATAGTCACTTATGCCTAGCAAAGCCTTATTACTCGGTTTAAATGCCTTTATAATCCCATTATTGAATTTATTTTGAATTCTTTTAACATTTTTTCATTAAAACTGATTCTAATTGATTGTTTGCCTCAAGAAACTTGGAGCGAAAGCCCTCCATTGTCAAGAAAAGATCATTTATAGTCACTCATGCCGAGAAAAGCCTTATTACTCGGTTTAAATGCTTTTATAATCCCATTATTGAATTTATTTTGAATTGTTTTTACATTTTTTGATTAAAACAGATTGTAATTGATTGTTTGGCTCGGGAAACATGGAGCAAAAGCCATCCATTGTCAAGAATAGATCATTTCTAGTTACTCATGCCTAAAAAAGCCTTATTACTCGATTTAAATGCTTTTATAATCCCATTATTGAATTTATTTTGAATTGTTTTTACATTTTTTGATTCAAACAAATTGTAATTGATTCTTTGCCTCGGGAAACATGGAGCGAAAGCCATCCATTGTCAAGAAAAGTTCATTTATAGTCACTCATGCCTAGAAAAGCCTTATTACTCGGTTTAAATGCCTTTATAATCCCATTATCGAATTTATTTTGAATTGTTTTTATATGTTTTGATTAAAACAGATTGTAATTGATTGTTTGCCTTGGGAAACATGGAGCGAAAACCATCCATCGTCAAGAAAACTTCATTTATAGTCACTCATGCCTAGAAAAGCCTTAATACTCGCTTTAAATGCTTTTATAATCCCATAATTGAATTTAATTTTAATCTTTTTACATTTTTTGATTAAAACAGATTCTAATTGATTGTTTGCCTCGAGAAACGTGGAGTGAAAGCCATCCATTGCAAGAAAAGATCATTTATAGTCCCTGATGCCTAGAAAAGCCTTATTACTCGGTTTAAATGCCTTTATAATCCCATTATCAAATTTATTTTGAATGTTTTTTACATTTTTTTATTAAAACAGATTGTAATTGATTGTTTGCCTCGGGAAACTTGGAGCGAAAGCCATCCATTGTCAAGAAAAGTTCATTTATAGTCACTTATGCCTAGCAAAGCCTTATTACTCGCTTTAAATGCCTTTATAATCCCATTATTGAATTTATTTTGAATTCTTTTTACATTTTTTCATTAAAACAGATTCTAATTGATTGTTTGCCTCGGGAAACTTGGAGCGAAAGCCCTCCATTGTCAAGAAAAGATCATTTATAATCACTCATGCCGAGAAAAGCCTTATTACTCGGTTTAAATGCTTTTATAATCCCATTATTGAATTTATTTTGAATTGTTTTTACATTTTTTTGATTAAAACATATTTTAATTGATTGTTTGCCTCGGGAAACATGGAGCAAAAGCCATCCATTGTCAAGAATAGATCATTTCTAGTCACTCATGCCTAGAAAAGCCTTATTACTCGGTTTAAATGCTTTTATAATCCCATTATTGAATTTATTTTGAATTGTTTTTACATTTTTTGATTAAAAGAAATTGTAATTGATTCTTTGCCTCGGGAAAAATGGAGCGAAAGCCATCCATTGTCAAGAAAAGTTCATTTATAGTCACTCGTGCGTAGAAAAGCCTTATTACTCGGTTTAAATGCCTTCATAATCCCATTATTGAATTTATTTTGAATTGTTTTTATATTTTTTGATTAAAACAGATTGTTATTGATTGTTAGCCTTGGGAAACATGGGGCGAAAGCCATCCATCGTCAAGAAAAGTTCATTTCTAGTCACCCATGCCTAGAAAAGCCTTATTACTCGGTTTAAATGCCTTTATAATCCCATTATCAAATTTATTTTGAATTTTTTTTACATTTTTTGATTAAAACAGATTGTAATTGATTGTTTGCCTCGGGAAACTTGGAGCGAAAGCCATCCATTGTCAAGAAAAGTTCATTTATAGTCACTTATGCCTAGCAAAGCCTTATTACTCGGTTTAAATGCCTTTATAATCCCATTATTGAATTTATTTTGAATTCTTTTTACATTTTTTGATTAAAACAGATTGTAATTAATTGTTTGCCTCGGGAAACTTGGAGCGAAAGCCCTCCATTATCAAGAAAAGATCATTTATAGTCACTCATGCCGAGAAAAGCCTTATTACTCGGTTTAAATGCTTTTATAATCCCATTATTGAATTGATTTTGAATTGTTTTTACATTTTTTGATTAAAACAGATTGTAATTGATTGTTTGCCTCGAGAAACATGGAGCAAAAGCCATCCATTGTCAAGAATAGATCATTTCTAGTCTCTCATGCCTTGAAAAGCCTTATTACTCGGTTTAAATGCTTTTATAATCCCATTATTGAATTTATTTTGAATTGTTTTTACATTTTTTGATTAAAACAAATTGTAATTGATTCTTTGCCTCGGGAAACATGGAGCGAAAGCCATCCATTGTCAAGAAAAGTTCATTTATAGTTACTCATGCGTAGAAAAGCCTTATTACTCGGTTTAAATGCCTTCATAATCCCATTATTGAATTTATTTTGAATTGTTTTTATATTTTTTGATTAAAACAGATTGTTATTGATTGTTAGCCTTGGGAAACATGGGGCGAAAGCCATCCATCGTCAAGAAAAGTTCATTTATAGTCACCCATGCCTAGAAAAGCCTTATTACTCGGTTTAAATGCCTTTATAATCCCATTATCAAGTTTATTTTGAATTTTTTTTACATTTTTTGATTAAAACAGATTGTAATTGATTGTTTGCCTCGGGAAACTTGGAGCGAAAGCCATCCATTGTCAAGAAAAGTTCATTTATAGTCACTTATGCCTAGCAAAGCCTTATTACTCGGTTTAAATGCCTTTATAATCCCATTATTGAATTTATTTTGAATTTTTTTTACATTTTTTGATTAAAATAGATTCTAATTCATTGTTTAACTCGGGAAACTTGGAGCGAAAGCCCTCCATTATCAAGAAAAGATCATTTATAGTCACTCATGCCGAGAAAAGCCTTATTACTCGGTTGAAATGCTTTTATAATCCCATTATTGAATTTATTTTGAATTGTTTTTACATTTTTTGATTAAAACAGATTGTAATTGATTGTTTGCCTCGGGAAACATGGAGCAAAAGCCATCCATTGTCAAGAATAGATCATTTGTAGTCTCTCATGCCTTGAAAAGCCTTATTACTCGGTTTAAAATCTTTTATAATCCCATTATTGAATTTATTTTGAATTGTTTTTACATTTTTTGATTAAAACAAATTGTAATTGATTCTTTGCCTCGGGAAACATGGAGCGAAAGCCATCCATTGTCAAGAAAAGTTCATTTATAGTCACTCATGCGTAGAAAAGCCTTATTACTCGGTTTAAATGCCTTCAGAATCCCATTATTGAATTTATTTTGAATTGTTTTTATATTTTTTGATTAAAACAGATTGTTATTGATTGTTAGCCTTGGGAAACATGGGGCGAAAGCCATCCATCGTCAAGAAAAGTTCATTTATAGTCACCCATGCCAAGAAAAGCCTTATTACTCGGTTTAAATGCCTTTATAATCCCATTATCAAGTTTATTTTGAATTTTTTTTACATTTTTTGATTAAAACAGATTCTAATTGATTGTTTGCCTCGGGAAACTTGGAGCGAAAGCCATCCATTGTCAAGAAAAGTTTATTTATAGTCACTTAATCCTAGCAAAGCCATCCATTGTCAAGAAAAGATCGTTTATAGTCACTCATGCCTAGAAAAGCCTTATTACTCGGTTTAAATGCCTTTAGAATCCCATTATCAAATTTATTTTGAATTTTTTTCACATTTTTTGATTAAAACAGATTGTAATTGATTGTTTGCCTCGGGAAACTTGGAGCGAAAGCCATCCATTGTCAAGAAAAGTTCATTTATAGTCACTTATGCCTAGCAAAGCCTTATTACTCGGTTTAAATGCCTTTATAATCCCATTATTGAATTTATTTTGAATTCTTTTTACATTTTTTGATTAAAACAGATTCTAATTGATTGTTTGCCTCGGAAAACTTGAAGCGAAAGCCCTCCATTGTCAAGAAAAGATCATTTATAGTCACTCATGCCGAGAAAAGCCTTATTACTCGGTTTAAATGCTTTTATAATCCCATTATTGAATTTATTTTGAATTGTTTTTACATTTTTTGATTAAAACAGATTGTAATTGATTGTTTGCCTCGGGAAACATGGAGCAAAAGCCATCCATTGTCAAGAATAGATCATTTCTAGTTACTCATGCCTAGAAAAGCCTTATTACTCGGTTTAAATGCTTTTATAATCTCATTATTGAATTTGTTTTGAATTGTTTTTACATTTTTTGATTAAAACAAATTGTAATTGATTCTTTGCCTCGGGAAACATGGAGCGAAAGCCATCCATTGTCAAGAAAAGTTCATTCATAGTCACTCATGCGTAGAAAAGCCTTACTACTCGGTTTAAATGCCTTCATAATCCCATTATTGAATTTATTTTGAATTGTTTTTATATTTTTTGATTAAAACAGATTGTTAGTGATTGTTAGCCTTGGGAAACATGGGGCGAAAGCCGTCCATCGTCAAGAAAAGTTCATTTATAGTCACTTATGCCTAGCAAAGCCTTATTACTCGGTTTAAATGCCTTTATAATCCCATTATTGAATTTATTTTGAATTCTTTTTACATTTTTTGATTAAAACAGATTCTAATTGATTGTTTGCCTCGGAAAACTTGAAGCGAAAGCCCTCCATTGTCAAGAAAAGATCATTTATAGTCACTCATGCCGAGAAAAGCCTTATTACTCGGTTTAAATGCTTTTATAATCCCATTATTGAATTTATTTTGAATTGTTTTTACATTTTTTGATTAAAACAGATTGTAATTGATTGTTTGCCTCGGGAAACATGGAGCAAAAGCCATCCATTGTCAAGAATAGATCATTTCTAGTTACTCATGCCTAGAAAAGCCTTATTACTCGGTTTAAATGCTGTTATAATCTCATTATTGAATTTATTTTGAATTGTTTTTACATTTTTTGATTAAAAGAAATTGTAATTGATTCTTTGCCTCGGGAAACATGGAGCGAAAGCCATCCATTGCCAAGAAAAGTTCATTTATAGTCACTCATGCGTAGAAAAGCCTTATTACTCGGTTTAAATGCCTTCATAATCCCATTATTCAATTTATTTTGAATTGTTTTTATATTTTTTGATTAAAACAGATTGTTAGTGATTGTTAGCCTTGGGAAACATGGGGCGAAAGCCATCTATCATCAAGAAAAGTTCATTTATAGTCACCCATGCCTAGAAAAGCCTTATTACTCGGTTTAAATGCCTTTATAATCCCATTATCAAGTTTATTTTGAATTTTTTTTTACATTTTTTGATTAAAACAGATTTTAATTGATTGTTTGCGTCGGGAAACTTGGAGCGAAAGCCATCCATTGTCAAGAAAAGTTCATTTATAGTCACTTATGCCTAGCAAAGCCTTATTACTCGGTTTAAATGCCTTTATAATCCCATTATTGAATTTATTTTGAATTCTTTTAACATTTTTTCATTAAAACTGATTCTAATTGATTGTTTGCCTCAGGAAACTTGGAGCGAAAGCCCTCCATTGTCAAGAAAAGATCATTTATAGTCACTCATGCCGAGAAAAGCCTTATTACTCGGTTTAAATGCTTTTATAATCCCATTATTGAATTTATTTTGAATTGTTTTTACATTTTTTGATTAAAACAGATTGTAATTGATTGTTTGGCTCGGGAAACATGGAGCAAAAGCCATCCATTGTCAAGAATAGATCATTTCTAGTTACTCATGCCTAAAAAAGCCTTATTACTCGATTTAAATGCTTTTATAATCCCATTATTGAATTTATTTTGAATTGTTTTTACATTTTTTGATTCAAACAAATTGTAATTGATTCTTTGCCTCGGGAAACATGGAGCGAAAGCCATCCATTGTCAAGAAAAGTTCATTTATAGTCACTCATGCCTAGAAAAGCCTTATTACTCGGTTTAAATGCCTTTATAATCCCATTATCGAATTTATTTTGAATTGTTTTTATATGTTTTGATTAAAACAGATTGTAATTGATTGTTTGCCTTGGGAAACAT
Source organism: Theobroma cacao (assembly GCF_053813885.1). Lineage (NCBI taxonomy): Eukaryota > Viridiplantae > Streptophyta > Magnoliopsida > Malvales > Malvaceae > Theobroma > Theobroma cacao. The sequence goes on along the minus strand of NC_142645.1, from coordinate 23,371,881 downwards.
GGAGCGAAAACCATCCATCGTCAAGAAAACTTCATTTATAGTCACTCATGCCTAGAAAAGCCTTAATACTCGCTTTAAATGCTTTTATAATCCCATAATTGAATTTAATTTTAATCTTTTTACATTTTTTGATTAAAACAGATTCTAATTGATTGTTTGCCTCGAGAAACGTGGAGTGAAAGCCATCCATTGCAAGAAAAGATCATTTATAGTCGCTGATGCCTAGAAAAGCCTTATTACTCGGTTTAAATGCCTTTATAATCCCATTATCAAATTTATTTTGAATGTTTTTTACATTTTTTTATTAAAACAGATTGTAATTGATTGTTTGCCTCGGGAAACTTGGAGCGAAAGCCATCCATTGTCAAGAAAAGTTCATTTATAGTCACTTATGCCTAGCAAAGCCTTATTACTCGCTTTAAATGCCTTTATAATCCCATTATTGAATTTATTTTGAATTCTTTTTACATTTTTTCATTAAAACAGATTCTAATTGATTGTTTGCCTCGGGAAACTTGGAGCGAAAGCCCTCCATTGTCAAGAAAAGATCATTTATAATCACTCATGCCGAGAAAAGCCTTATTACTCGGTTTAAATGCTTTTATAATCCCATTATTGAATTTATTTTGAATTGTTTTTACATTTTTTTGATTAAAACATATTTTAATTGATTGTTTGCCTCGGGAAACATGGAGCAAAAGCCATCCATTGTCAAGAATAGATCATTTCTAGTCACTCATGCCTAGAAAAGCCTTATTACTCGGTTTAAATGCTTTTATAATCCCATTATTGAATTTATTTTGAATTGTTTTTACATTTTTTGATTAAAAGAAATTGTAATTGATTCTTTGCCTCGGGAAAAATGGAGCGAAAGCCATCCATTGTCAAGAAAAGTTCATTTATAGTCACTCGTGCGTAGAAAAGCCTTATTACTCGGTTTAAATGCCTTCATAATCCCATTATTGAATTTATTTTGAATTGTTTTTATATTTTTTGATTAAAACAGATTGTTATTGATTGTTAGCCTTGGGAAACATGGGGCGAAAGCCATCCATCGTCAAGAAAAGTTCATTTCTAGTCACCCATGCCTAGAAAAGCCTTATTACTCGGTTTAAATGCCTTTATAATCCCATTATCAAATTTATTTTGAATTTTTTTTACATTTTTTGATTAAAACAGATTGTAATTGATTGTTTGCCTCGGGAAACTTGGAGCGAAAGCCATCCATTGTCAAGAAAAGTTCATTTATAGTCACTTATGCCTAGCAAAGCCTTATTACTCGGTTTAAATGCCTTTATAATCCCATTATTGAATTTATTTTGAATTCTTTTTACATTTTTTGATTAAAACAGATTGTAATTAATTGTTTGCCTCGGGAAACTTGGAGCGAAAGCCCTCCATTATCAAGAAAAGATCATTTATAGTCACTCATGCCGAGAAAAGCCTTATTACTCGGTTTAAATGCTTTTATAATCCCATTATTGAATTGATTTTGAATTGTTTTTACATTTTTTGATTAAAACAGATTGTAATTGATTGTTTGCCTCGAGAAACATGGAGCAAAAGCCATCCATTGTCAAGAATAGATCATTTCTAGTCTCTCATGCCTTGAAAAGCCTTATTACTCGGTTTAAATGCTTTTATAATCCCATTATTGAATTTATTTTGAATTGTTTTTACATTTTTTGATTAAAACAAATTGTAATTGATTCTTTGCCTCGGGAAACATGGAGCGAAAGCCATCCATTGTCAAGAAAAGTTCATTTATAGTTACTCATGCGTAGAAAAGCCTTATTACTCGGTTTAAATGCCTTCATAATCCCATTATTGAATTTATTTTGAATTGTTTTTATATTTTTTGATTAAAACAGATTGTTATTGATTGTTAGCCTTGGGAAACATGGGGCGAAAGCCATCCATCGTCAAGAAAAGTTCATTTATAGTCACCCATGCCTAGAAAAGCCTTATTACTCGGTTTAAATGCCTTTATAATCCCATTATCAAGTTTATTTTGAATTTTTTTTACATTTTTTGATTAAAACAGATTGTAATTGATTGTTTGCCTCGGGAAACTTGGAGCGAAAGCCATCCATTGTCAAGAAAAGTTCATTTATAGTCACTTATGCCTAGCAAAGCCTTATTACTCGGTTTAAATGCCTTTATAATCCCATTATTGAATTTATTTTGAATTTTTTTTACATTTTTTGATTAAAATAGATTCTAATTCATTGTTTAACTCGGGAAACTTGGAGCGAAAGCCCTCCATTATCAAGAAAAGATCATTTATAGTCACTCATGCCGAGAAAAGCCTTATTACTCGGTTGAAATGCTTTTATAATCCCATTATTGAATTTATTTTGAATTGTTTTTACATTTTTTGATTAAAACAGATTGTAATTGATTGTTTGCCTCGGGAAACATGGAGCAAAAGCCATCCATTGTCAAGAATAGATCATTTGTAGTCTCTCATGCCTTGAAAAGCCTTATTACTCGGTTTAAAATCTTTTATAATCCCATTATTGAATTTATTTTGAATTGTTTTTACATTTTTTGATTAAAACAAATTGTAATTGATTCTTTGCCTCGGGAAACATGGAGCGAAAGCCATCCATTGTCAAGAAAAGTTCATTTATAGTCACTCATGCGTAGAAAAGCCTTATTACTCGGTTTAAATGCCTTCAGAATCCCATTATTGAATTTATTTTGAATTGTTTTTATATTTTTTGATTAAAACAGATTGTTATTGATTGTTAGCCTTGGGAAACATGGGGCGAAAGCCATCCATCGTCAAGAAAAGTTCATTTATAGTCACCCATGCCAAGAAAAGCCTTATTACTCGGTTTAAATGCCTTTATAATCCCATTATCAAGTTTATTTTGAATTTTTTTTACATTTTTTGATTAAAACAGATTCTAATTGATTGTTTGCCTCGGGAAACTTGGAGCGAAAGCCATCCATTGTCAAGAAAAGTTTATTTATAGTCACTTAATCCTAGCAAAGCCATCCATTGTCAAGAAAAGATCGTTTATAGTCACTCATGCCTAGAAAAGCCTTATTACTCGGTTTAAATGCCTTTAGAATCCCATTATCAAATTTATTTTGAATTTTTTTCACATTTTTTGATTAAAACAGATTGTAATTGATTGTTTGCCTCGGGAAACTTGGAGCGAAAGCCATCCATTGTCAAGAAAAGTTCATTTATAGTCACTTATGCCTAGCAAAGCCTTATTACTCGGTTTAAATGCCTTTATAATCCCATTATTGAATTTATTTTGAATTCTTTTTACATTTTTTGATTAAAACAGATTCTAATTGATTGTTTGCCTCGGAAAACTTGAAGCGAAAGCCCTCCATTGTCAAGAAAAGATCATTTATAGTCACTCATGCCGAGAAAAGCCTTATTACTCGGTTTAAATGCTTTTATAATCCCATTATTGAATTTATTTTGAATTGTTTTTACATTTTTTGATTAAAACAGATTGTAATTGATTGTTTGCCTCGGGAAACATGGAGCAAAAGCCATCCATTGTCAAGAATAGATCATTTCTAGTTACTCATGCCTAGAAAAGCCTTATTACTCGGTTTAAATGCTTTTATAATCTCATTATTGAATTTATTTTGAATTGTTTTTACATTTTTTGATTAAAACAAATTGTAATTGATTCTTTGCCTCGGGAAACATGGAGCGAAAGCCATCCATTGTCAAGAAAAGTTCATTCATAGTCACTCATGCGTAGAAAAGCCTTACTACTCGGTTTAAATGCCTTCATAATCCCATTATTGAATTTATTTTGAATTGTTTTTATATTTTTTGATTAAAACAGATTGTTAGTGATTGTTAGCCTTGGGAAACATGGGGCGAAAGCCGTCCATCGTCAAGAAAAGTTCATTTATAGTGACCCATGCCTAGAAAAGCCTTATTACTCGGTTTAAATGCCTTTATAATCCCATTATCAAATTTATTTTGAATTTTTTTTACATTTTTTGATTAAAACAGATTGTAATTGATTGTTTGCCTCGGGAAACTTGGAGCGAAAGCCATCCATTGTCAAGAAAAGTTCATTTATAGTCACTTATGCCTAGCAAAGCCTTATTACTCGGTTTAAATGCCTTTATAATCCCATTACTAAATTTATTTTGAAGTCTTTTTACTTTTTTTGATTAAAACAGATTGTAATTAATTGTTTGCCTCGGGAAACTTGGAGCGAAAGCCCTCCATTATCAAGAAAAGATCATTTATAGTCACTCATGCCGAGAAAAGCCTTATTACTCGGTTTAAATGCTTTTATAATCCCATTATTGAAATTATTTTGAATTGTTTTTACATTTTTTGATTAAAACAGATTGTAATTGATTGTTTGCCTCGGGAAACATGGAGCAAAAGCCATCCATTGTCAAGAATAGATCATTTCTAGTCACTCATGCCTAGAAAAGCCTTATTACTCGGTTTAAATGCCTTTATAATCCCATTATTGAATTTATTTTGAAGTCTTTTTACATTTTTTGATTAAAACATATTGTAATTAATTGTTTGCCTCGGGAAACTTGGAGCGAAAGCCCTCCATTATCAAGAAAAGATCATTTATAGTCACTCATGCCGAGAAAAGCCTTATTACTCGGTTTAAATGCTTTTATAATCCCATTATTGAATTTATTTTGAATTGTTGTTAAATTTTTTGATTAAAACAGATTGTAATTGATTGTTTGCCTCGGGAAACATGGAGCAAAAGCCATCCATTGTCAAGAATAGATCATTTCTAGTCACTCATGCCTAGAAAAGCCTTATTACTCGGTTTAAATGCTTTTATAATCCCATTAGTGAATTTATTTTGAATTGTTTTTACATTTTTTGATTAAAACAAATTGTAATTGATTCTTTGCCTCGGGAAACATGGAGCGAAAGCCATCCATTGTCAAGAAAAGTTCATTTATAGTCACTCATGCGTAGAAAAGCCTTATTACTCGGTTTAAATGCCTTCATAATCCCATTATTGAATTTATTTTGAATTGTTTTTATATTTTTTGATTAAAACAGATTGTTAGTGATTGTTAGCCTTGGGAAACATGGGGCGAAAGCCATCCATCGTCAAGAAAAGTTCATTTATAGTGACCCATGCCTAGAAAAGCCTTATTACTCTGTTTAAATGCCTTTAAAATCCCATTATCAAATCTATTTTGAATTTTTTTTACATTTTTTGATTAAAACAGATTGTAATTGATTGTTTGGCTCGGGAAACATGGAGCAAAAGCCATCCATTGTCAAGAATAGATCATTTCTAGTCACTCATGCCTAGAAAAGCCTTATTACTCGGTTTAAATGCTTTTATAATCCCATTATTGAATTTATTTTGAATTGTTTTTACATTTTTTGAGTAAAACAAATTGTAATTGATTGTTTGCCTCGGGAAACATGGAGCGAAAGCCATCCATTTTCAAGAAAAGTTCATTTATAGTCACTCATGCGTAGAAAAGCCTTATTACTCGGTTTAAATGCCTTCATAATCCCATTATTGAATTTATTTTGAATTGTTTTTATATTTTTTGATTAAAACAGATTGTTAGTGATTGTTAGCCTTGGGAAACATGGGGCGAAAGCCATCCATTATCAAGAAAAGTTCATTTATAGTCACCCATGCCTAGAAAAGCCTTATTACTCGGTTTAAATGCCTTTATAATCTCATTATTGAATTTATTTTGAATTGTTTTTACATTTTTTGATTAAAACAGATTGTAATTGATTGTTTGCCTCGGGAAAAATGGAGCAAAAGCCATCCATTGTCAAGAATAGATCATTTCTAGTCACCCATGCCTAAAAAAGCCTTATTACTCGGTTTAAATGCTTTTATAATCCCATTATTGAATTTATTTTGAATTGTTTTTACATTTTTTGATTAAAACAAATTGTAATTGATTCTTTGCCTCGGGAAACAAGGAGCGAAAGCCATCCATTGTCAAGAAAAGTTCATTTATAGTCACTCATACCTAGAAAAGCCTTATTACTCGGTTTAAATGCCTTCATAATCCCATTATTGAATTTATTTTGAATTGTTTTTATATGTTTTGATTAAAACAGATTGTAATTGATTGTTTGCCTTGGGAAACATGGAGCGAAAACCATCCATCGTCAAGAAAAGTTCATTTATAGTCATTCATGCCTAGAAAAGCCTTAATACTCGCTTTAAATGCTTTTATAATCCCATAATTGAATTTAATTTGAATCTTTTTACATTTTTTGATTAAAACAGATTCTAATTGATTGTTTGCCTCGGGAAACATGGAGCAAAAGCCATCCATTGTCAAGAATAGATCATTTCTAGTCACTCATGCCTAGAAAAGCCTTATTACTCGGTTTAAATGCTTTTATAATCCCATTAGTGAATTTATTTTGAATTGTTTTTACATTTTTTTATTAAAACAAATTGTAATTGATTCTTTGCCTCGGGAAACATGGAGCGAAAGCCATCCATTGTCAAGAAAAGTTCATTTATAGTCACTCATGCGTAGAAAAGCCTTATTACTCGGTTTAAATGCCTTCATAATCCCATTATTGAATTTATTTTGAATTGTTTTTATATTTTTTGATTAAAACAGATTGTTAGTGATTGTTAGCCTTGGGAAACATGCGGCGAAAGCCATCCATCGTCAAGAAAAGTTCATTTATAGTGACCCATGCCTAGAAAAGCCTTATTACTCGGTTTAAATGCTTTTATAATCCCATTAGTGAATTTATTTTGAATTGTTTTTACATTTTTTGATTAAAACAAATTGTAATTGATTCCTTGCCTCGGGAAACATGGAGCGAAAGCCATCCATTGTCAAGAAAAGTTCATTTATAGTCACTCATGCGTAGAAAAGCCTTATTACTCGGTTTAAATGCCTTCATAATCCCATTATTGAATTTATTTTGAATTGTTTTTATATTTTTTGATTAAAACAGATTGTTAGTGATTGTTAGCCTTGGGAAACATGGGGCGAAAGCCATCCATCGTCAAGAAAAGTTCATTTATAGTGACCCATGCCTAGAAAAGCCTTATTACTCTGTTTAAATGCCTTTAAAATCCCATTATCAAATCTATTTTGAATTTTTTTTACATTTTTTGATTAAAACAGATTGTAATTGATTGTTTGGCTCGGGAAACATGGAGCAAAAGCCATCCATTGTCAAGAATAGATCATTTCTAGTCACTCATGCCTAGAAAAGCCTTATTACTCGGCTTAAATGCCTTTATAATCCCATTATTGAATTTATTTTGAATTGTTTTTATATGTTTTGATTAAAACAGATTGTAATTGATTGTTTGCCTTGGGAAATATGGAGCGAAAACCATCCATCATCAAGAAAAGTTCCTTTATAGTCACTCATGCCTAGAAAAGCCTTAATACTCGCTTTAAATGCTTTTATAATCCCATAATTGAATTTAATTTGAATCTTTTTACATTTTTTGATTAAAACAGATTCTAATTGATTGTTTGCCTCGGGAAACGTGGAGTGAAAGCCATCCATTGCAAGAAAAGATCATTTATAGTCACTCATGCCTAGAAAAGCCTTATTACTCGGTTTAAATGCCTTTATAATCTCATTATCAAATTTATTTTGAATGTTTTTTACATTTTTTGGTTAAAACATATTGTAATTGATTGTTTGCCTCGGGAAACTTGGAGCGAAAGCCATCCATTGTCAAGAAAAGTTCATTTATAGTCACTAATACCTAGAAAAGCCTTAATGCTCGCTTTAAATACTTTTATAATCCCATAATTGAATTTAATTTGAATCTTTTAACATTTTTTGATTAAAACAGATTGTAATTGATTGTTTGCCTCGAGAAACATGGAGCGAAAGCCATCCATTGTCAAGAAAAGATCATTTATAGTCACTCATGCCTAGAAAAGCCTTCTTACTCGGTTTAAATGCCTTTATAATCCCATTATTGAATTTATTTTGAATTTTTTTTACATTTTTTGATTAAAACAGATTGTAATTGCTTGTTTGCCTCGGGAAACATGGAGTGAAGGCCATCCATTGCAAGAAAAGATCATTTATAGTCACTCATGCCTAGAAAAGCCTTATTACTCGGTTTAAATGCCTTTATAATCCCATTATCAAATTTATTTTGAAAGTTTTTTACATTTTTTAAAACAGATTGTAATTGATTGTTCGCCTCGGGAAACTTGGAGCGAAAGCCATCCATTGTCAAGAAAAGGTCATTTATAGTCACTTATGCCTAGCAAAGCCTTATTACTCGGTTTAAATGCCTTTATAATCCCATTATTGAATTTATTTTGAATTCTTTTTACATTTTTTTCATTAAAACAGATTCTAATTGATTGTTTGCCTCGGGAAACTTGGAGCGAAAGCCCTTCATTGTCAAGAAAAGATCATTTATAGTCACTCATGCCGAGAAAAGCCTTATTACTCGGTTTAAATGATTTTATAATCCCATTATTGAATTTATTTTGAATTGTTTTTACATTTTTTGATTAAAACAGATTGTAATTGATTGTTTGCCTCGGGAAACATGGAGCAAAAGCCATCCATTGTCAAGAATAGATCATTTCTAGTTACTCATGCCTAAAAAAGCCTTATTACTCGGTTTAAATGCTTTTATAATCCCATTATTGAATTTATTTTGAATTGTTTTTACATTTTTTGATTCAAACAAATTGTAATTGATTCTTTGCCTCGGGAAACATGGAGCGAAAGCCATCCATTGTCAAGAAAAGTTCATTTATAGTCACTCATGCCTAGAAAAGCCTTATTACTCGGTTTAAATGCCTTTATAATCCCATTATCAAATTTATTTTGAATGTTTTTTACATTTTTTGATTAAAACAGATTCTAATTGATTGTTTGCCTCGGGAAACTTGGAGCGAAAGCCATCCATTGTCAAGAAATGTTCATTTATAGTCACTTATGCCTAGCAAAGCCTTATTACTCGGTTTAAATGCCTTTATAATCCCATTATTGAATTTATTTTGAATTCTTTTTACATTTTTTGATTAAAACAGATTGTAATTAAATGTTTGCCTCGGGAAACTTGGAGTGAAAGCCCTCCATTATCAAGAAAAGATCTTTTATAGTCACTCATGCCGGGAAAAGCCTTATTACTCGGTTTAAATGCTTTTATAATCCCATTATTGAATTTATTTCGAATTGTTTTTACATTTTTTGATTAAAACAGATTGTAATTGATTGTTTGGCTCGGGAAACATGGAGCAAAAGCCATCCATTGTCAAGAATAGATCATTTCTAGTCTCTCATGCCTTGAAAAGCCTTATTACTCGGTTTAAATGCTTTTATAATCCCATTATTGAATTTATTTTGAATTGTTTTTACATTTTTTGATTAAAACAAATTGTAATTGATTCTTTGCCTTGGGAAACATGGAGCGAAAGCCATCCATTGTCAAGAAAAGTTCATTTATAGTCACTCGTGCGTAGAAAAGCCTTATTACTCGGTTTAAATGCCTTCATAATCCCATTATTCAATTTATTTTGAATTGTTTTTATATATTTTGATTAAAACAGATTGTTAGTGATTGTTAGCCTTGGGAAACATGGGGCGAAAGCCATCCATCATGAAGAAAAGTTCATTTATAGTCACCCATGCCTAGAAAAGCCTTATTACTCGGTTTAAATGTCTTTATAATCCCATTATCAAGTTTATTTTGAATTTTTTTTACATTTTTTTATTAAAACAGATTCTAATTGATTGTTTGCCTCGGGAAACTTGGAGCGAAAGCCATCCATTGTCAAGAAAAGTTCATTTATAGTCACTTATGCCTAGCAAAGCCTTATTACTCGGTTTAAATGCCTTTATAATCCCATTATTGAATTTATTTTGAATTCTTTTTACATTTTTTCATTAAAACAGATTCTAATTGATTGTTTGCCTCGGGAAACTTGGAGCGAAAGCCCTCCATTGTCAAGAAAAGATCATTTATAGTCACTCATGCCGAGAAAAGCCTTATTACTCGGTTTAAATGCTTTTATAATCCCATTATTGAATTTATTTTGAATTGTTTTTACATTTTTTGATTAAAACAGATTGTAATTGATTGTTTGGCTCGGAAAACATGGAGCAAAAGCCATCCATTGTCAAGAATAGATCATTTCTAGTTACTCATGCCTAAAAAAGCCTTATTACTCGATTTAAATGCTTTTATAATCCCATTATTGAATTTATTTTGAATTGTTTTTACATTTTTTGATTAAAACAGATTGTAATTGATTGTTTGCCTCGGGAAACATGGAGCGAAAACCATCCATCGTCAAGAGAAGTTCATTTATAGTCACTCATGCCCAGAAAAGCCTTAATACTCACTTTAAATGCTTTTATAATCCCATAATTGAATTTAATTTTAATCTTTTTACATTTTTTGATTAAAACAGATTCTAATTGATTGTTTGCCTCGAGAAACGTGGAGTGAAAGCCATCCATTGCAAGAAAAGATCATTTATAGTCGCTCATGCCTAGAAAAGCCTTATTACTCGGTTTAAATGCCTTTATAATCCCATTATCAAATTTATTTTGAATGTTTTTTACATTTTTTGATTAAAATAGATTGTAATTGATTGTTTGCCTCGGGAAACTTGGAGCGAAAGCCATCCATTGTCAAGAAAAGTTTATTTATAGTCACTTATGCCTAGCAAAGCCTTATTACTCGGTTTAAATGCCTTTATAATCCCATTATTGAATTTATTTTGAATTCTTTTTACATTTTTTCATTAAATAAGAATCTAATTGATTGTTTGCCTCGGGAAACTTGGAGCGAAAGCCCTCCATTGTCAAGAAAAGATCATTTATAATCACTCATGCCGAGAAAAGACTTATTACTCGGTTTAAATGCTTTTATAATCCCATTATTGAATTTATTTTGAATTGTTTTTACATTTTTTTGATTAAAACATATTTTAATTGATTGTTTGCCTCGGGAAACATGGAGCAAAAGCCATCCATTGTCAAGAATAGATCATTTCTAGTCACTCATGCCTAGAAAAGCCTTATTACTCGGTTTAAATGCTTTTATAATCCCATTATTGAATTTATTTTGAATTGTTTTTACATTTTTTGATTAAAACAAATTGTAATTGATTCTTTGCCTCGGGAAAGATGGAGCGAAAGCCATCCATTGTCAAGAAAAGTTCATTTATAGTCACTCGTGCGTAGAAAAGCCTTATTACTCGGTTTAAATGCCTTCATAATCCCATTATTGAATTTATTTTGAATTGTTTTGATATTTTTTGATTAAAACAGATTATTATTGATTGTTAGCCTTGGGAAACATGGGGCGAAAGCCATCCATCGTCAAGAAAAGTTCATTTATAGTCACCCATGCCTAGAAAAGCCTTATTACTCGGTTTAAATGCCTTTATAATCCCATTATCAAATTTATTTTGAATGTTTTTTACATTTTTTGATTAAAACAGATTCTAATTGATTGTTTGCCTCAAGAAACTTGGAGCGAAAGCCATCCATTGTCAAGAAAAGTTCATTTATAGTCACTTATACCTAGCAAAGCCTTATTACTCGGTTTAAATGCCTTTATAATCCCATTATTGAATTTATTTTGAATTCTTTTTACATTTTTTGATTAAAACAGATTGTAATTAATTGTTTGCCTCGGGAAACTTGGAGCGAAAGCCCTCCATTATCAAGAAAAGATCATTTATAGTCACTCATGCCGAGAAAAGCCTTATTACTCGATTTAAATGCTTTTATAATCCCATTATTGAATTTAATTTTAATCTTTTTACATTTTTGATTAAAACAGATTCTAATTGATTGTTTGCCTCGGGAAACGTGGAGTGAAAGCCATCCATTGCAAGAAAAGATCATTTATAGTCACTCATGCCTACAAAAGCCTTATTACTCAGTTTAAATGCCTTTATAATCCCATTATCAAATTTATTTTGGATTTTTTTTACATTTTTTGATTAAAACAGATTGTAATTGATTGTTTGCCTCGGGAAACTTGGAGCGAAAGCCCTCCATTGTCAAGAAAAGTTCATTTATAGTCACTTATGCCTAGCAAAGCCTTATTACTCGGTTTAAATGCCTTTATAATCCCATTATTGAATTTATTTTGAATTCTTTTTACATTTTTTCATTAAAACAGATTCTAATTGATTGTTTACCTCGGGAAACTTGGAGCGAAAGCACTCCATTGTCAAGAAAAGATCATTTATAGTCACTCGTGCCGAGAAAAGCCTTATTACTCGATTTAAATGCTTTTATAATCCCATTATTGAATTAATTTTGAATTGTTTTTACATTTTTTGATTAAAACATATTTTAATTGATTGTTTGCCTCGGGAAACATGGAGCAAAAGCCATCCATTGTCAAGAATAGATCATTTCTAGTCACTCATGCCTAGAAAAGCCTTATTACTCGGTTTAAATGCTTTTATAATCCCATTATTGAATTTATTTTGAATTGTTTTTACATTTTTTGATTAAAACAAATTGTAATTGATTCTTTGCCTCGGGAAAGATGGAGCGAAAGCCATCCATTGTCAAGAAAAGTTCATTTATAGTCACTCGTGCGTAGAAAAGCCTTATTACTCGGTTTAAATGCCTTCATAATCCCATTATTGAATTTATTTTGAATTGTTTTGATATTTTTTGATTAAAACAGATTATTATTGATTGTTAGCCTTGGGAAACATGGGGCGAAAGCCATCCATCGTCAAGAAAAGTTCATTTATAGTCACCCATGCCTAGAAAAGCCTTATTACTCGGTTTAAATGCCTTTATAATCCCATTATCAAATTTATTTTGAATGTTTTTTACATTTTTTGATTAAAACAGATTCTAATTGATTGTTTGCCTCAAGAAACTTGGAGCGAAAGCCATCCATTGTCAAGAAAAGTTCATTTATAGTCACTTATGCCTAGCAAAGCCTTATTACTCGGTTTAAATGCCTTTATAATCCCATTATTGAATTTATTTTGAATTCTTTTTACATTTTTTGATTAAAACAGATTGTAATTAATTGTTTGCCTCGGGAAACTTGGAGCGAAAGCCCTCCATTATCAAGAAAAGATCATTTATAGTCACTCATGCCGAGAAAAGCCTTATTACTCGATTTAAATGCTTTTATAATCCCATTATTGAATTTAATTTTAATCTTTTTACATTTTTGATTAAAACAGATTCTAATTGATTGTTTGCCTCGGGAAACGTGGAGTGAAAGCCATCCATTGCAAGAAAAGATCATTTATAGTCACTCATGCCTACAAAAGCCTTATTACTCAGTTTAAATGCCTTTATAATCCCATTATCAAATTTATTTTGGATTTTTTTTACATTTTTTGATTAAAACAGATTGTAATTGATTGTTTGCCTCGGGAAACTTGGAGCGAAAGCCCTCCATTGTCAAGAAAAGTTCATTTATAGTCACTTATGCCTAGCAAAGCCTTATTACTCGGTTTAAATGCCTTTATAATCCCATTATTGAATTTATTTTGAATTCTTTTTACATTTTTTCATTAAAACAGATTCTAATTGACTGTTTGCCTCGGGAAACTTGGAGCGAAAGCCCTCCATTGTCAAGAAAAGATCATTTATAGTCACTCATGCCGAGAAAAGCCTTATTACTCAGTTTAAATGCTTTTATAATCCCATTATTGAATTTATTTTGAATTGTTTTTACATTTTTTTATTAAAACAGATTGTAATTGATTGTTTGCCTCGGGAAACATGGAGCAAAATCCATCCATTGTCAAGAATAGATCATTTCTAGTTACTCATGCCTAAAAAAGCCTTATTGCTCGGTTTAAATGCTTTTATAATCCCATTATTGAATTTATTTTGAATTGTTTTTACATTTTTTGATTCAAACAAATTGTAATTGATTCTTTGCCTTGAGAAACATGGAGCGAAAGCCATCCATTGTTAAGAAAAGTTCATTTATAGTCACTCATGCCTAGAAAAGCCTTATTACTCGGTTTAAATGCCTTTATAATCGCATTATTGAATTTATGTTGAATTGTTTTTATATGTTTTGATTAAAACAGATTGTAATTGATTGTTTGCCTTGGGAAACATGGAGCGAAAACCATCCATCGTCAAGAAAAGTTCATTTATAGTCACTCATGCCCAGAAAAGCCTTAATACTCGCTTTAAATGCTTTTATAATCCCATAATTGAATTTAATTTGAATCTTTTTACATTTTTTGATTAAAACAGATTCTAATCGATTGTTTGCCTCGGGAAACCTGCAGTGAAAGCCATCCATTGCAAGAAAAGATCATTTATAGTCACTCATGCCTAGAAAAGCCTTATTACTCGGTTTAAATGCCTTTATAATCCCATTATCAAATTTATTTTGAATGTTTTTTACATTTTTTGATTAAAACATATTGTAATTGATTGTTTGCCTCGGGAAACTTGGAGCGAAAGCCATCCATTGTCAAGAAAAGTTCATTTATAGTCACTCATGCCTAGAAAAGCCTTAATGCTCGCTTTAAATGCTTTTATAATCCCATAATTGAATTTAATTTGAATCTTTTAACATTTTTTGATTAAAACAGATTGTAATTGATTGTTTGCCTCGAGAAACATGGAGCGAAAGCCATCCATTGTCAAGAAAAGATCATTTATAGTCACTCATGCCTAGAAAAGCCTTCTTACTCGGTTTAAATGCCTTTATAATCCCATTATTGAATTTATTTTGAATTTTTTTTACATTTTTTGATTAAAACAGATTGTAATTGCTTGTTTGCCTCGGGAAACATGGAGTGAAAGCCATCCATTGTCAAGAAAAGATCATTTATAGTCACTCATGCCTAGAAAAGCCTTATTACTTAGTTTAAATGCCTTTAGAATCCCATTATTGAATTTATTTTGAATTGTTTTTACATTTTTTGAGTAAAATAGATTGTAATTGATTGTTTGCCTCAGGAAACTTCGAGCGAAATCCCTCCATTGTCAAGAAAAGATCATTTATAGTCACTCATGCCTAGAAAAGCCTTATTACTCGGTTTAAATGCTTTTATAATCCCATTATTGAATTTATTTTGAATTGTTTTTACATTTTTTGATTAAAACAAATTGTAATTGATTCTTTGCCTCGGGAAAGATGGAGCGAAAGCCATCCATTGTCAAGAAAAGTTCATTTGTAGTCACTCATGCATAGAAAAGCCTTATTACTCGGTTTAAATGCCTTTATAATCCCATTATTGAATTTATTTGGAATTGTTTTTATATTTTTTGATTAAAACAGATTGTAATTGATTGTTTGCCTTGGGAAACATGGAGCGAAAACCATCCATCGTCAAGAAAAGTTCATTTATAGTCACTCATGCCTAGAAAAGCCTTAATACTCGCTTTAAATGCTTTTATAATCCCATAATTGAATTTAATTTTTATCTTTTTACGTTTTTTGATTAAAACAGATTGTTATTGGTTGTTTGCCTCGGGAAACATGGAGCGAAAGCCATCTATTGTCAAGAAAAGATCATTTATAGTCACTCATGCCTAGAAAAGCCTTATTAGTCGGTTTAAATGCCTTTATAATCCCATTATTGAATTTATTTTGAATTGTTTTTACATTTTTTGATTAAAACAGATTGTAATTAATTGTTTGCCTCGGGAAACTTGGAGCGAAAGCCCTCCATTATCAAGAAAAGATCATTTATAGTCACTCATGCCGAGAAAAACCTTATTACTCGGTTTAAATGCTTTTATAATCCCATTATTGAATTTATTTTGAATTGTTTTTACATTTTTTGATTTAAACAGATTGTAATTGATTGTTTGCCTCGGGAAACATGGAGCAAAAGCCATCCATTGTCAAGAATAGATCATTTCTAGTCACTCATGCCTAGAAAAGCCTTATTACTCGGTTTAAATGCTTTTATAATCCCATTATTGAATTTATTTTGAATTGTTTTTACATTTTTTGATTAAAACAAATTGTAATTGATTCTTTGCCTCGGGAAACATGGAGCGAAAGCCATCCATTGTCAAGAAAAGTTCATTTATAGTCACTCATGCGTAGAAAAGCCTTATTACTCGGTTTAAATGCCTTCATAATCCCATTATTGAATTTATTTTGAATTGTTTTTATATTTTTTGATTAAAACAGATTGTTAGTGATTGTTAGCCTTGGGAAACATGGGGCGAAAGCCATCCATCGTCAAGAAAAGTTCATTTATAGTCACCCATGCCTAGAAAAGCCTTATTACTCGGTTTAAATGCCTTTATAATCCCATTATCAAATTTATTTTGAATTTTTTTTACATTTTTTGATTAAAACAGATTGTAATTGATTGTTTGCCTCGGGAAACTTGGAGCGAAAGCCATCCATTGTCAAGAAAAGTTCATTTATAGTCACTTATGCCTAGCAAAGCCTTATTACTCGGTTTAAATGCCTTTATAATCCCATTATTGAATTTATTTTGAATTCTTTTTACATTTTTTGATTAAAACAAATTGTAATTAATTGTTTGCCTCGGGAAACTTGGAGCGAAAGCCCTCCATTATCAAGAAAAGATCATTTATAGTCACTCATGCCGAGAAAAGGCTTATTACTCGGTTTAAATGCTTTTATAATCCCATTATTGAATTTATTTTGAATTGTGTTTACATTTTTTGATTAAAACAGATTGTAATTGATTGTTTTCCTCGGGAAACATGGAGCAAAAGCCATCCACTGTCAAGAATAGATCATTTCTAGTCACTCATGCCTAGAAAAGCCTTATTACTCGGTTTAAATGCTTTTATAATCCCATTATTGAATTTATTTTGAATTGTTTTTACATTTTTTGATTAAAACAAATTGTAATTGATTCTTTGCCTCGGGAAACATGGAGCGAAAGCCATCCATTGTCAAGAAAAGTTCATTTATAGTCACTCATGCGTAGAAAAGCCTTATTACTCGGTTTAAATGCCTTCATAATCCCATTTTTGAATTTATTTTGAATTGTTTTTATATTTTTTGATTAAAACAGATTGTTAGTGATTGTTAGCCTTGGGAAACATGGGGCGAAAGCCATCCATCGTCAAGAAAAGTTCATTTATAGTGACCCACGCCTAGAAAAGCCTTATTACTCTGTTTAAATGCCTTTATAATCCCATTATCAATTTTAGTTTGAATTTTTTTTACATTTTTTGATTAAAACAGATTGTAATTGATTGTTTGCCTCGGGAAACTTGGAGCGAAAGCCATCCATTGTCAAGAAAAGTTCATTTATAGTCACTTATGCCTAGCAAAGCCTTATTACTCGGTTTAAATGCCTTTATAATCCCATTATTGAATTTATTTTGAATTCTTTTTACATTTTTTCATTAAAACAGATTCTAATTGACTGTTTGCCTCGGGAAACTTGGAGCGAAAGCCCTTCATTGTCAAGACAAGATCATTTATAGTCACTCATGCCGAGAAAAGCCTTATTACTCGGTTTAAATGCTTTTATAATCCCATTATTGAATTTATTTTGAATTGTTTTTACATTTTTTGATTAAAACAGATTGTAATTGATTGTTTGCCTCGAAAAACATGGAGCAAAATCCATCCATTGTCAAGAATAGATCATTTCTAGTTACTCATGCCTAAAAAAGCCTTATTACTCGGTTTAAGTGCTTTTATAATCCCATTATTGAATTAATTTTGAATTGTTTTTACATTTTTTGATTAAAACATATTTTAATTGATTGTTTGCCTCGGGAAACATGGAGCGAAAGCCATCTATTGTCAAGAAAAGATCATTTATAGTCACTCATGCCTAGAAAAGCCTTATTAGTCGGTTTAAATGCCTTTATAATCCCATTATTGAATTTATTTTGAATTGTTTTTACATTTTTTGATTAAAACAGATTGTAATTAATTGTTTGCCTCGGGAAACTTGGAGCGAAAGCCCTCCATTATCAAGAAAAGATCATTTATAGTCACTCATGCCGAGAAAAACCTTATTACTCGGTTTAAATGCTTTTATAATCCCATTATTGAATTTATTTTGAATTGTTTTTACATTTTTTGATTTAAACAGATTGTAATTGATTGTTTGCCTCGGGAAACATGGAGCAAAAGCCATCCATTGTCAAGAATAGATCATTTCTAGTCACTCATGCCTAGAAAAGCCTTATTACTCGGTTTAAATGCTTTTATAATCCCATTATTGAATTTATTTTGAATTGTTTTTACATTTTTTGATTAAAACAAATTGTAATTGATTCTTTGCCTCGGGAAACATGGAGCGAAAGCCATCCATTGTCAAGAAAAGTTCATTTATAGTCACTCATGCGTAGAAAAGCCTTATTACTCGGTTTAAATGCCTTCATAATCCCATTATTGAATTTATTTTGAATTGTTTTTATATTTTTTGATTAAAACAGATTGTTAGTGATTGTTAGCCTTGGGAAACATGGGGCGAAAGCCATCCATCGTCAAGAAAAGTTCATTTATAGTCACCCATGCCTAGAAAAGCCTTATTACTCGGTTTAAATGCCTTTATAATCCCATTATCAAATTTATTTTGAATTTTTTTTACATTTTTTGATTAAAACAGATTGTAATTGATTGTTTGCCTCGGGAAACTTGGAGCGAAAGCCATCCATTGTCAAGAAAAGTTCATTTATAGTCACTTATGCCTAGCAAAGCCTTATTACTCGGTTTAAATGCCTTTATAATCCCATTATTGAATTTATTTTGAATTCTTTTTACATTTTTTGATTAAAACAAATTGTAATTAATTGTTTGCCTCGGGAAACTTGGAGCGAAAGCCCTCCATTATCAAGAAAAGATCATTTATAGTCACTCATGCCGAGAAAAGGCTTATTACTCGGTTTAAATGCTTTTATAATCCCATTATTGAATTTATTTTGAATTGTGTTTACATTTTTTGATTAAAACAGATTGTAATTGATTGTTTTCCTCGGGAAACATGGAGCAAAAGCCATCCACTGTCAAGAATAGATCATTTCTAGTCACTCATGCCTAGAAAAGCCTTATTACTCGGTTTAAATGCTTTTATAATCCCATTATTGAATTTATTTTGAATTGTTTTTACATTTTTTGATTAAAACAAATTGTAATTGATTCTTTGCCTCGGGAAACATGGAGCGAAAGCCATCCATTGTCAAGAAAAGTTCATTTATAGTCACTCATGCGTAGAAAAGCCTTATTACTCGGTTTAAATGCCTTCATAATCCCATTTTTGAATTTATTTTGAATTGTTTTTATATTTTTTGATTAAAACAGATTGTTAGTGATTGTTAGCCTTGGGAAACATGGGGCGAAAGCCATCCATCGTCAAGAAAAGTTCATTTATAGTGACCCACGCCTAGAAAAGCCTTATTACTCTGTTTAAATGCCTTTATAATCCCATTATCAATTTTAGTTTGAATTTTTTTTACATTTTTTGATTAAAACAGATTGTAATTGATTGTTTGCCTCGGGAAACTTGGAGCGAAAGCCATCCATTGTCAAGAAAAGTTCATTTATAGTCACTTATGCCTAGCAAAGCCTTATTACTCGGTTTAAATGCCTTTATAATCCCATTATTGAATTTATTTTGAATTCTTTTTACATTTTTTCATTAAAACAGATTCTAATTGACTGTTTGCCTCGGGAAACTTGGAGCGAAAGCCCTTCATTGTCAAGACAAGATCATTTATAGTCACTCATGCCGAGAAAAGCCTTATTACTCGGTTTAAATGCTTTTATAATCCCATTATTGAATTTATTTTGAATTGTTTTTACATTTTTTGATTAAAACAGATTGTAATTGATTGTTTGCCTCGAAAAACATGGAGCAAAATCCATCCATTGTCAAGAATAGATCATTTCTAGTTACTCATGCCTAAAAAAGCCTTATTACTCGGTTTAAGTGCTTTTATAATCCCATTATTGAATTAATTTTGAATTGTTTTTACATTTTTTGATTAAAACATATTTTAATTGATTGTTTGCCTCGGGAAACATGGAGCGAAAGCCATCTATTGTCAAGAAAAGATCATTTATAGTCACTCATGCCTAGAAAAGCCTTATTAGTCGGTTTAAATGCCTTTATAATCCCATTATTGAATTTATTTTGAATTGTTTTTACATTTTTTGATTAAAACAGATTGTAATTAATTGTTTGCCTCGGGAAACTTGGAGCGAAAGCCCTCCATTATCAAGAAAAGATCATTTATAGTCACTCATGCCGAGAAAAACCTTATTACTCGGTTTAAATGCTTTTATAATCCCATTATTGAATTTATTTTGAATTGTTTTTACATTTTTTGATTTAAACAGATTGTAATTGATTGTTTGCCTCGGGAAACATGGAGCAAAAGCCATCCATTGTCAAGAATAGATCATTTCTAGTCACTCATGCCTAGAAAAGCCTTATTACTCGGTTTAAATGCTTTTATAATCCCATTATTGAATTTATTTTGAATTGTTTTTACATTTTTTGATTAAAACAAATTGTAATTGATTCTTTGCCTCGGGAAACATGGAGCGAAAGCCATCCATTGTCAAGAAAAGTTCATTTATAGTCACTCATGCGTAGAAAAGCCTTATTACTCGGTTTAAATGCCTTCATAATCCCATTATTGAATTTATTTTGAATTGTTTTTATATTTTTTGATTAAAACAGATTGTTAGTGATTGTTAGCCTTGGGAAACATGGGGCGAAAGCCATCCATCGTCAAGAAAAGTTCATTTATAGTCACCCATGCCTAGAAAAGCCTTATTACTCGGTTTAAATGCCTTTATAATCCCATTATCAAATTTATTTTGAATTTTTTTTACATTTTTTGATTAAAACAGATTGTAATTGATTGTTTGCCTCGGGAAACTTGGAGCGAAAGCCATCCATTGTCAAGAAAAGTTCATTTATAGTCACTTATGCCTAGCAAAGCCTTATTACTCGGTTTAAATGCCTTTATAATCCCATTATTGAATTTATTTTGAATTCTTTTTACATTTTTTGATTAAAACAAATTGTAATTAATTGTTTGCCTCGGGAAACTTGGAGCGAAAGCCCTCCATTATCAAGAAAAGATCATTTATAGTCACTCATGCCGAGAAAAGGCTTATTACTCGGTTTAAATGCTTTTATAATCCCATTATTGAATTTATTTTGAATTGTGTTTACATTTTTTGATTAAAACAGATTGTAATTGATTGTTTTCCTCGGGAAACATGGAGCAAAAGCCATCCACTGTCAAGAATAGATCATTTCTAGTCACTCATGCCTAGAAAAGCCTTATTACTCGGTTTAAATGCTTTTATAATCCCATTATTGAATTTATTTTGAATTGTTTTTACATTTTTTGATTAAAACAAATTGTAATTGATTCTTTGCCTCGGGAAACATGGAGCGAAAGCCATCCATTGTCAAGAAAAGTTCATTTATAGTCACTCATGCGTAGAAAAGCCTTATTACTCGGTTTAAATGCCTTCATAATCCCATTTTTGAATTTATTTTGAATTGTTTTTATATTTTTTGATTAAAACAGATTGTTAGTGATTGTTAGCCTTGGGAAACATGGGGCGAAAGCCATCCATCGTCAAGAAAAGTTCATTTATAGTGACCCACGCCTAGAAAAGCCTTATTACTCTGTTTAAATGCCTTTATAATCCCATTATCAATTTTAGTTTGAATTTTTTTTACATTTTTTGATTAAAACAGATTGTAATTGATTGTTTGCCTCGGGAAACTTGGAGCGAAAGCCATCCATTGTCAAGAAAAGTTCATTTATAGTCACTTATGCCTAGCAAAGCCTTATTACTCGGTTTAAATGCCTTTATAATCCCATTATTGAATTTATTTTGAATTCTTTTTACATTTTTTCATTAAAACAGATTCTAATTGACTGTTTGCCTCGGGAAACTTGGAGCGAAAGCCCTTCATTGTCAAGACAAGATCATTTATAGTCACTCATGCCGAGAAAAGCCTTATTACTCGGTTTAAATGCTTTTATAATCCCATTATTGAATTTATTTTGAATTGTTTTTACATTTTTTGATTAAAACAGATTGTAATTGATTGTTTGCCTCGAAAAACATGGAGCAAAATCCATCCATTGTCAAGAATAGATCATTTCTAGTTACTCATGCCTAAAAAAGCCTTATTACTCGGTTTAAGTGCTTTTATAATCCCATTATTGAATTTATTTTGAATTGTTTTTACATTTTTTGATTCAAACAAATTGTAATTGATTCTTTGCCTCGAGAAACATGGGGCGAAAGCCATCCATTGTTAAGAAAAGTTCATTTATAGTCACTCATGCCTAGAAAAGCCTTATTACTCGGTTTAAATGCCTTTATAATCCCATTATTGAATTTATTTTGAATTGTTTTTATATTTTTTGATTAAAACAGATTGTTATTGATTGTTTGCCTTGGGAAACATGGAGCGAAAGCCATCCATCGTGAAGAAAAGTTCATTTATAGTCACTCATGCCTAGAAAAGCCTTAATACTCGCTTTAAATGCTTTTATAATCCCATAATTGAATTTAATTTGAATCTTTTTACATTTTTTGATTAAAACAGATTGTAATTGATTGTTTGGCTTGGGAAACGTGGAGCGAAAACCATCCATCGTCAGGAAAAATTCATTTATAGTCACTCATGCCCAGAAAAGCCTTAATACTCGCTTTAAATGCTTTTATAATCCCATAATTGAATTTAATTTGAATCTTTTTACATTTTTTGATTAAAACAGATTGTAATTGGTTGTTTGCCTCGGGAAACATGGAGTGAAAGCCATCCATTGTCAAGAAAAGATCATTTATAGTCACTTATGCCCACGAAAGCCTTATTACTCAGTTTAAATGCCTTTATAATCCCATTATTGAATTAATTTTGAATTGTTTTTACAATTTTTGATTAAAACAGATTGTAATTGATTGTTTTCCTCGGGAAACATGGAGCAAAAGCCATCCATTGTCAAGAATAGATCATTTCTAGTCACCCATGCCTAAAAAAGCCTTATTACTCGGTTTAAATGCTTTTATAATCCCATTATTGAATTTATTTTGAATTGTTTTTACATTTTTTGATTAAAACAAATTGTAATTGATTCTTTGCCTCGGGAAACAAGGAGCGAAAGCCATCCATTATCAAGAAAAGTTCATTTATAGTCACTCATGCCTAGAAAAGCCTTATTACTCGGTTTAAATGCCTTTATAATCCCATTATTGAATTTATTTTGAATTGTTTTTATATGTTTTGATTAAAACAGATTGTAATTGATTGTTTGCCTTGGGAAACATGGAGCGAAAACCATCCATCGTCAAGAAAAGTTCATTTATAGTCACTCATGCCTAGAAAAGCCTTAATACTCGCTTTAAATGCTTTTATAATCCCATAATTGAATTTAATTTGAATCTTTTTACATTTTTTGATTAAAACAGATTCTAATTGATTGTTTGCCTCGGGAAACATGGAGTGAAAGCCATCCATTGCAAGAAAAGATCATTTATAGTCACTCATGCCTACAAAAGCCTTATTACTCAGTTTAAATGCCTTTATAATCCCATTATCAAATTTATTTTGAATTTTTTTTACATTTTTTGATTAAAACAGATTGTAATTGATTGTTTGCCTCGGGAAACTTGGAGCGAAAGCCATCCATTGTCAAGAAAAGTTCATTTATAGTCACTTATGCCTAGCAAAGCCTTATTACTCGGTTTAAATGCCTTTATAATCCAATTATTGAATTTATTTTGAATTCTTTTTACATTTTTTCATTAAAACAGATTCTAATTGATTGTTTACCTCGGGAAACTTGGAGCGAAAGCACTCCATTGTCAAGAAAAGATCATTTATAGTCACTCGTGCCGAGAAAAGCCTTATTACTCGATTTAAATGCTTTTATAATCCCATTATTGAATTAATTTTGAATTGTTTTTACATTTTTTGATTAAAACATATTTTAATTGATTGTTTGCCTCGGGAAACATGGAGCAAAAGCCATCCATTGTCAAGAATAGATCATTTCTAGTCACTCATGCCTAGAAAAGCCTTATTACTCGGTTTAAATGCTTTTATAATCCCATTATTGAATTTATTTTGAATTGTTTTTACATTTTTTGATTAAAACAAATTGTAATTGATTCTTTTCCTCGGGAAAGATGGAACGAAAGCCATCCTTGTCAAGAAAAGTTCATTTATAGTCACTCATGCCTAGAAAAGCCTTATTACTCGGTTTAAATGCTTTTATAATCCCATAATTGAATTGAATTTGAATCTTTATACATTTTTTGATTAAAAGAGATTCAAATTGATTGTTTGCCTCGGGAAACGTGGAGTGAAAGCCATCCATTGTCAAGAAAAGATCATTTATAGTCACTCATGCCTAGAAAAGCCTTATTACTCGGTTTAAATGCCTTTATAATCCCATTATTGAATTTATTTTGAATTGTTTTTATATTTTTTGATTAAAACAGATTGTTATTGATTGTTTGCCTTGGGAAACATGGAGCGAAAGCCATCCATCGTCAAGAAAAGTTCATTTATAGTCACTCATGCCTAGAAAAGCCTTATTACTCGGTTTAAATGCCTTTATAATCCCATTATCAAATTTATTTTGAATTTTTTTTACATTTTTTGATTAAAACAGATTGTAATTGATTGTTTGACTCGGGAAACTTGGTGCGAAAGCCATCCATTGTAAAGAAAAATTCATTTATAGTCACTTATTCCTAGCAAAGCCTTATTAGTCGGTTTAAATGCCTTTATAATCCCATTATTGAATTTATTTTGAATTGTTTTTACATTTTTTGATTAAAACAGCTTGTAATTGATTGTTTGCCTCGGGAAACATATAGCGAAAGCCATCCATTGTCAAGAAAAGTTCATTTATAGTCACTTATGCCTAGAAAAGCCTTATTACTCAGTTTAAATGCCTTTATAATCCCATTATTGAATTTATTTTGAATTTTTTTTACATTTTTTGATTAAAACATATTGTAATTGATTGTTTGCCTCGGGAAACATGGTGCAAAACCCATCCATTGTCAAGAATAGATCATTTATAGTCACTCATGCCTAGAAAAGCCTTATTACTCAGTTTAAATGCTTTTATAATCCCATTATTGAATTTCTTTTGAATTGTTTTTTCATTTTTTGATTAAAACATATTGTAATTGATTGTTTACCTCGGGAAAGATAGAGCGAAAGCCATCCATTATCAAGAAAAGTTCATTTATAGTCACTCATGCCTAGAAAAGCCTTAATGCTCGCTTTAAATGCTTTTATAATCCCATAATTGAATTTAATTTGAATCTTTTAACATTTTTTGATTAAAACAGATTGTAATTGATTGTTTGCCTCGAGAAACATGGAGCGAAAGCCATCCATTGTCAAGAAAAGATCATTTATAGTCACTCATGCCTAGAAAAGCCTTCTTACTCGGTTTAAATGCCTTTATAATCCCATTATTGAATTTATTTTGAATTTTTTTTACATTTTTTGATTAAAACAGATTGTAATTGCTTGTTTGCCTCGGGAAACATGGAGTGAAAGCCATCCATTGTCAAGAAAAGATCATTTATAGTCACTCATGCCTAGAAAAGCCTTATTACTTAGTTTAAATGCCTTTAGAATCCCATTATTGAATTTATTTTGAATTGTTTTTACATTTTTTGAGTAAAATAGATTGTAATTGATTGTTTGCCTCAGGAAACTTCGAGCGAAATCCCTCCATTGTCAAGAAAAGATCATTTATAGTCACTCATGCCTAGAAAAGCCTTATTACTCGGTTTAAATGCTTTTATAATCCCATTATTGAATTTATTTTGAATTGTTTTTACATTTTTTGATTAAAACAAATTGTAATTGATTCTTTGCCTCGGGAAAGATGGAGCGAAAGCCATCCATTGTCAAGAAAAGTTCATTTGTAGTCACTCATGCATAGAAAAGCCTTATTACTCGGTTTAAATGCCTTTATAATCCCATTATTGAATTTATTTGGAATTGTTTTTATATTTTTTGATTAAAACAGATTGTAATTGATTGTTTGCCTTGGGAAACATGGAGCGAAAACCATCCATCGTCAAGAAAAGTTCATTTATAGTCACTCATGCCTAGAAAAGCCTTAATACTCGCTTTAAATGCTTTTATAATCCCATAATTGAATTTAATTTTTATCTTTTTACGTTTTTTGATTAAAACAGATTGTTATTGGTTGTTTGCCTCGGGAAACATGGAGCGAAAGCCATCTATTGTCAAGAAAAGATCATTTATAGTCACTCATGCCTAGAAAAGCCTTATTAGTCGGTTTAAATGCCTTTATAATCCCATTATTGAATTTATTTTGAATTGTTTTTACATTTTTTGATTAAAACAGATTGTAATTAATTGTTTGCCTCGGGAAACTTGGAGCGAAAGCCCTCCATTATCAAGAAAAGATCATTTATAGTCACTCATGCCGAGAAAAACCTTATTACTCGGTTTAAATGCTTTTATAATCCCATTATTGAATTTATTTTGAATTGTTTTTACATTTTTTGATTTAAACAGATTGTAATTGATTGTTTGCCTCGGGAAACATGGAGCAAAAGCCATCCATTGTCAAGAATAGATCATTTCTAGTCACTCATGCCTAGAAAAGCCTTATTACTCGGTTTAAATGCTTTTATAATCCCATTATTGAATTTATTTTGAATTGTTTTTACATTTTTTGATTAAAACAAATTGTAATTGATTCTTTGCCTCGGGAAACATGGAGCGAAAGCCATCCATTGTCAAGAAAAGTTCATTTATAGTCACTCATGCGTAGAAAAGCCTTATTACTCGGTTTAAATGCCTTCATAATCCCATTATTGAATTTATTTTGAATTGTTTTTATATTTTTTGATTAAAACAGATTGTTAGTGATTGTTAGCCTTGGGAAACATGGGGCGAAAGCCATCCATCGTCAAGAAAAGTTCATTTATAGTCACCCATGCCTAGAAAAGCCTTATTACTCGGTTTAAATGCCTTTATAATCCCATTATCAAATTTATTTTGAATTTTTTTTACATTTTTTGATTAAAACAGATTGTAATTGATTGTTTGCCTCGGGAAACTTGGAGCGAAAGCCATCCATTGTCAAGAAAAGTTCATTTATAGTCACTTATGCCTAGCAAAGCCTTATTACTCGGTTTAAATGCCTTTATAATCCCATTATTGAATTTATTTTGAATTCTTTTTACATTTTTTGATTAAAACAAATTGTAATTAATTGTTTGCCTCGGGAAACTTGGAGCGAAAGCCCTCCATTATCAAGAAAAGATCATTTATAGTCACTCATGCCGAGAAAAGGCTTATTACTCGGTTTAAATGCTTTTATAATCCCATTATTGAATTTATTTTGAATTGTGTTTACATTTTTTGATTAAAACAGATTGTAATTGATTGTTTTCCTCGGGAAACATGGAGCAAAAGCCATCCACTGTCAAGAATAGATCATTTCTAGTCACTCATGCCTAGAAAAGCCTTATTACTCGGTTTAAATGCTTTTATAATCCCATTATTGAATTTATTTTGAATTGTTTTTACATTTTTTGATTAAAACAAATTGTAATTGATTCTTTGCCTCGGGAAACATGGAGCGAAAGCCATCCATTGTCAAGAAAAGTTCATTTATAGTCACTCATGCGTAGAAAAGCCTTATTACTCGGTTTAAATGCCTTCATAATCCCATTTTTGAATTTATTTTGAATTGTTTTTATATTTTTTGATTAAAACAGATTGTTAGTGATTGTTAGCCTTGGGAAACATGGGGCGAAAGCCATCCATCGTCAAGAAAAGTTCATTTATAGTGACCCACGCCTAGAAAAGCCTTATTACTCTGTTTAAATGCCTTTATAATCCCATTATCAATTTTAGTTTGAATTTTTTTTACATTTTTTGATTAAAACAGATTGTAATTGATTGTTTGCCTCGGGAAACTTGGAGCGAAAGCCATCCATTGTCAAGAAAAGTTCATTTATAGTCACTTATGCCTAGCAAAGCCTTATTACTCGGTTTAAATGCCTTTATAATCCCATTATTGAATTTATTTTGAATTCTTTTTACATTTTTTCATTAAAACAGATTCTAATTGACTGTTTGCCTCGGGAAACTTGGAGCGAAAGCCCTTCATTGTCAAGACAAGATCATTTATAGTCACTCATGCCGAGAAAAGCCTTATTACTCGGTTTAAATGCTTTTATAATCCCATTATTGAATTTATTTTGAATTGTTTTTACATTTTTTGATTAAAACAGATTGTAATTGATTGTTTGCCTCGAAAAACATGGAGCAAAATCCATCCATTGTCAAGAATAGATCATTTCTAGTTACTCATGCCTAAAAAAGCCTTATTACTCGGTTTAAGTGCTTTTATAATCCCATTATTGAATTAATTTTGAATTGTTTTTACATTTTTTGATTAAAACATATTTTAATTGATTGTTTGCCTCGGGAAACATGGAGCGAAAGCCATCTATTGTCAAGAAAAGATCATTTATAGTCACTCATGCCTAGAAAAGCCTTATTAGTCGGTTTAAATGCCTTTATAATCCCATTATTGAATTTATTTTGAATTGTTTTTACATTTTTTGATTAAAACAGATTGTAATTAATTGTTTGCCTCGGGAAACTTGGAGCGAAAGCCCTCCATTATCAAGAAAAGATCATTTATAGTCACTCATGCCGAGAAAAACCTTATTACTCGGTTTAAATGCTTTTATAATCCCATTATTGAATTTATTTTGAATTGTTTTTACATTTTTTGATTTAAACAGATTGTAATTGATTGTTTGCCTCGGGAAACATGGAGCAAAAGCCATCCATTGTCAAGAATAGATCATTTCTAGTCACTCATGCCTAGAAAAGCCTTATTACTCGGTTTAAATGCTTTTATAATCCCATTATTGAATTTATTTTGAATTGTTTTTACATTTTTTGATTAAAACAAATTGTAATTGATTCTTTGCCTCGGGAAACATGGAGCGAAAGCCATCCATTGTCAAGAAAAGTTCATTTATAGTCACTCATGCGTAGAAAAGCCTTATTACTCGGTTTAAATGCCTTCATAATCCCATTATTGAATTTATTTTGAATTGTTTTTATATTTTTTGATTAAAACAGATTGTTAGTGATTGTTAGCCTTGGGAAACATGGGGCGAAAGCCATCCATCGTCAAGAAAAGTTCATTTATAGTCACCCATGCCTAGAAAAGCCTTATTACTCGGTTTAAATGCCTTTATAATCCCATTATCAAATTTATTTTGAATTTTTTTTACATTTTTTGATTAAAACAGATTGTAATTGAATTTTTGCCTCGGGAAACTTGGAGCGAAAGCCATCCATTGTCAAGAAAAGTTCATTTATAGTCACTTATGCCTAGCAAAGCCTTATTACTCGGTTTAAATGCCTTTATAATCCCATTATTGAATTTATTTTGAATTCTTTTTACATTTTTTGATTAAAACAAATTGTAATTAATTGTTTGCCTCGGGAAACTTGGAGCGAAAGCCCTCCATTATCAAGAAAAGATCATTTATAGTCACTCATGCCGAGAAAAGGCTTATTACTCGGTTTAAATGCTTTTATAATCCCATTATTGAATTTATTTTGAATTGTGTTTACATTTTTTGATTAAAACAGATTGTAATTGATTGTTTTCCTCGGGAAACATGGAGCAAAAGCCATCCACTGTCAAGAATAGATCATTTCTAGTCACTCATGCCTAGAAAAGCCTTATTACTCGGTTTAAATGCTTTTATAATCCCATTATTGAATTTATTTTGAATTGTTTTTACATTTTTTGATTAAAACAAATTGTAATTGATTCTTTGCCTCGGGAAACATGGAGCGAAAGCCATCCATTGTCAAGAAAAGTTCATTTATAGTCACTCATGCGTAGAAAAGCCTTATTACTCGGTTTAAATGCCTTCATAATCCCATTTTTGAATTTATTTTGAATTGTTTTTATATTTTTTGATTAAAACAGATTGTTAGTGATTGTTAGCCTTGGGAAACATGGGGCGAAAGCCATCCATCGTCAAGAAAAGTTCATTTATAGTGACCCACGCCTAGAAAAGCCTTATTACTCTGTTTAAATGCCTTTATAATCCCATTATCAATTTTAGTTTGAATTTTTTTTACATTTTTTGATTAAAACAGATTGTAATTGATTGTTTGCCTCGGGAAACTTGGAGCGAAAGCCATCCATTGTCAAGAAAAGTTCATTTATAGTCACTTATGCCTAGCAAAGCCTTATTACTCGGTTTAAATGCCTTTATAATCCCATTATTGAATTTATTTTGAATTCTTTTTACATTTTTTCATTAAAACAGATTCTAATTGACTGTTTGCCTCGGGAAACTTGGAGCGAAAGCCCTTCATTGTCAAGACAAGATCATTTATAGTCACTCATGCCGAGAAAAGCCTTATTACTCGGTTTAAATGCTTTTATAATCCCATTATTGAATTTATTTTGAATTGTTTTTACATTTTTTGATTAAAACAGATTGTAATTGATTGTTTGCCTCGAAAAACATGGAGCAAAATCCATCCATTGTCAAGAATAGATCATTTCTAGTTACTCATGCCTAAAAAAGCCTTATTACTCGGTTTAAGTGCTTTTATAATCCCATTATTGAATTAATTTTGAATTGTTTTTACATTTTTTGATTAAAACATATTTTAATTGATTGTTTGCCTCGGGAAACATGGAGCGAAAGCCATCTATTGTCAAGAAAAGATCATTTATAGTCACTCATGCCTAGAAAAGCCTTATTAGTCGGTTTAAATGCCTTTATAATCCCATTATTGAATTTATTTTGAATTGTTTTTACATTTTTTGATTAAAACAGATTGTAATTAATTGTTTGCCTCGGGAAACTTGGAGCGAAAGCCCTCCATTATCAAGAAAAGATCATTTATAGTCACTCATGCCGAGAAAAACCTTATTACTCGGTTTAAATGCTTTTATAATCCCATTATTGAATTTATTTTGAATTGTTTTTACATTTTTTGATTTAAACAGATTGTAATTGATTGTTTGCCTCGGGAAACATGGAGCAAAAGCCATCCATTGTCAAGAATAGATCATTTCTAGTCACTCATGCCTAGAAAAGCCTTATTACTCGGTTTAAATGCTTTTATAATCCCATTATTGAATTTATTTTGAATTGTTTTTACATTTTTTGATTAAAACAAATTGTAATTGATTCTTTGCCTCGGGAAACATGGAGCGAAAGCCATCCATTGTCAAGAAAAGTTCATTTATAGTCACTCATGCGTAGAAAAGCCTTATTACTCGGTTTAAATGCCTTCATAATCCCATTATTGAATTTATTTTGAATTGTTTTTATATTTTTTGATTAAAACAGATTGTTAGTGATTGTTAGCCTTGGGAAACATGGGGCGAAAGCCATCCATCGTCAAGAAAAGTTCATTTATAGTCACCCATGCCTAGAAAAGCCTTATTACTCGGTTTAAATGCCTTTATAATCCCATTATCAAATTTATTTTGAATTTTTTTTACATTTTTTGATTAAAACAGATTGTAATTGATTGTTTGCCTCGGGAAACTTGGAGCGAAAGCCATCCATTGTCAAGAAAAGTTCATTTATAGTCACTTATGCCTAGCAAAGCCTTATTACTCGGTTTAAATGCCTTTATAATCCCATTATTGAATTTATTTTGAATTCTTTTTACATTTTTTGATTAAAACAAATTGTAATTAATTGTTTGCCTCGGGAAACTTGGAGCGAAAGCCCTCCATTATCAAGAAAAGATCATTTATAGTCACTCATGCCGAGA
Organism: Theobroma cacao; assembly: GCF_053813885.1. NCBI lineage: Eukaryota > Viridiplantae > Streptophyta > Magnoliopsida > Malvales > Malvaceae > Theobroma > Theobroma cacao. Next base: position 23,340,144 of record NC_142645.1, on the reverse strand, counting down.
AAAGGCTTATTACTCGGTTTAAATGCTTTTATAATCCCATTATTGAATTTATTTTGAATTGTGTTTACATTTTTTGATTAAAACAGATTGTAATTGATTGTTTTCCTCGGGAAACATGGAGCAAAAGCCATCCACTGTCAAGAATAGATCATTTCTAGTCACTCATGCCTAGAAAAGCCTTATTACTCGGTTTAAATGCTTTTATAATCCCATTATTGAATTTATTTTGAATTGTTTTTACATTTTTTGATTAAAACAAATTGTAATTGATTCTTTGCCTCGGGAAACATGGAGCGAAAGCCATCCATTGTCAAGAAAAGTTCATTTATAGTCACTCATGCGTAGAAAAGCCTTATTACTCGGTTTAAATGCCTTCATAATCCCATTTTTGAATTTATTTTGAATTGTTTTTATATTTTTTGATTAAAACAGATTGTTAGTGATTGTTAGCCTTGGGAAACATGGGGCGAAAGCCATCCATCGTCAAGAAAAGTTCATTTATAGTGACCCACGCCTAGAAAAGCCTTATTACTCTGTTTAAATGCCTTTATAATCCCATTATCAATTTTAGTTTGAATTTTTTTTACATTTTTTGATTAAAACAGATTGTAATTGATTGTTTGCCTCGGGAAACTTGGAGCGAAAGCCATCCATTGTCAAGAAAAGTTCATTTATAGTCACTTATGCCTAGCAAAGCCTTATTACTCGGTTTAAATGCCTTTATAATCCCATTATTGAATTTATTTTGAATTCTTTTTACATTTTTTCATTAAAACAGATTCTAATTGACTGTTTGCCTCGGGAAACTTGGAGCGAAAGCCCTTCATTGTCAAGACAAGATCATTTATAGTCACTCATGCCGAGAAAAGCCTTATTACTCGGTTTAAATGCTTTTATAATCCCATTATTGAATTTATTTTGAATTGTTTTTACATTTTTTGATTAAAACAGATTGTAATTGATTGTTTGCCTCGAAAAACATGGAGCAAAATCCATCCATTGTCAAGAATAGATCATTTCTAGTTACTCATGCCTAAAAAAGCCTTATTACTCGGTTTAAGTGCTTTTATAATCCCATTATTGAATTTATTTTGAATTGTTTTTACATTTTTTGATTCAAACAAATTGTAATTGATTCTTTGCCTCGAGAAACATGGGGCGAAAGCCATCCATTGTTAAGAAAAGTTCATTTATAGTCACTCATGCCTAGAAAAGCCTTATTACTCGGTTTAAATGCCTTTATAATCCCATTATTGAATTTATTTTGAATTGTTTTTATATTTTTTGATTAAAACAGATTGTTATTGATTGTTTGCCTTGGGAAACATGGAGCGAAAGCCATCCATCGTGAAGAAAAGTTCATTTATAGTCACTCATGCCTAGAAAAGCCTTAATACTCGCTTTAAATGCTTTTATAATCCCATAATTGAATTTAATTTGAATCTTTTTACATTTTTTGATTAAAACAGATTGTAATTGATTGTTTGGCTTGGGAAACGTGGAGCGAAAACCATCCATCGTCAGGAAAAATTCATTTATAGTCACTCATGCCCAGAAAAGCCTTAATACTCGCTTTAAATGCTTTTATAATCCCATAATTGAATTTAATTTGAATCTTTTTACATTTTTTGATTAAAACAGATTGTAATTGGTTGTTTGCCTCGGGAAACATGGAGTGAAAGCCATCCATTGTCAAGAAAAGATCATTTATAGTCACTTATGCCCACGAAAGCCTTATTACTCAGTTTAAATGCCTTTATAATCCCATTATTGAATTAATTTTGAATTGTTTTTACAATTTTTGATTAAAACAGATTGTAATTGATTGTTTTCCTCGGGAAACATGGAGCAAAAGCCATCCATTGTCAAGAATAGATCATTTCTAGTCACCCATGCCTAAAAAAGCCTTATTACTCGGTTTAAATGCTTTTATAATCCCATTATTGAATTTATTTTGAATTGTTTTTACATTTTTTGATTAAAACAAATTGTAATTGATTCTTTGCCTCGGGAAACAAGGAGCGAAAGCCATCCATTATCAAGAAAAGTTCATTTATAGTCACTCATGCCTAGAAAAGCCTTATTACTCGGTTTAAATGCCTTTATAATCCCATTATTGAATTTATTTTGAATTGTTTTTATATGTTTTGATTAAAACAGATTGTAATTGATTGTTTGCCTTGGGAAACATGGAGCGAAAACCATCCATCGTCAAGAAAAGTTCATTTATAGTCACTCATGCCTAGAAAAGCCTTAATACTCGCTTTAAATGCTTTTATAATCCCATAATTGAATTTAATTTGAATCTTTTTACATTTTTTGATTAAAACAGATTCTAATTGATTGTTTGCCTCGGGAAACATGGAGTGAAAGCCATCCATTGCAAGAAAAGATCATTTATAGTCACTCATGCCTACAAAAGCCTTATTACTCAGTTTAAATGCCTTTATAATCCCATTATCAAATTTATTTTGAATTTTTTTTACATTTTTTGATTAAAACAGATTGTAATTGATTGTTTGCCTCGGGAAACTTGGAGCGAAAGCCATCCATTGTCAAGAAAAGTTCATTTATAGTCACTTATGCCTAGCAAAGCCTTATTACTCGGTTTAAATGCCTTTATAATCCAATTATTGAATTTATTTTGAATTCTTTTTACATTTTTTCATTAAAACAGATTCTAATTGATTGTTTACCTCGGGAAACTTGGAGCGAAAGCACTCCATTGTCAAGAAAAGATCATTTATAGTCACTCGTGCCGAGAAAAGCCTTATTACTCGATTTAAATGCTTTTATAATCCCATTATTGAATTAATTTTGAATTGTTTTTACATTTTTTGATTAAAACATATTTTAATTGATTGTTTGCCTCGGGAAACATGGAGCAAAAGCCATCCATTGTCAAGAATAGATCATTTCTAGTCACTCATGCCTAGAAAAGCCTTATTACTCGGTTTAAATGCTTTTATAATCCCATTATTGAATTTATTTTGAATTGTTTTTACATTTTTTGATTAAAACAAATTGTAATTGATTCTTTTCCTCGGGAAAGATGGAACGAAAGCCATCCTTGTCAAGAAAAGTTCATTTATAGTCACTCATGCCTAGAAAAGCCTTATTACTCGGTTTAAATGCTTTTATAATCCCATAATTGAATTGAATTTGAATCTTTATACATTTTTTGATTAAAAGAGATTCAAATTGATTGTTTGCCTCGGGAAACGTGGAGTGAAAGCCATCCATTGTCAAGAAAAGATCATTTATAGTCACTCATGCCTAGAAAAGCCTTATTACTCGGTTTAAATGCCTTTATAATCCCATTATTGAATTTATTTTGAATTGTTTTTATATTTTTTGATTAAAACAGATTGTTATTGATTGTTTGCCTTGGGAAACATGGAGCGAAAGCCATCCATCGTCAAGAAAAGTTCATTTATAGTCACTCATGCCTAGAAAAGCCTTATTACTCGGTTTAAATGCCTTTATAATCCCATTATCAAATTTATTTTGAATTTTTTTTACATTTTTTGATTAAAACAGATTGTAATTGATTGTTTGACTCGGGAAACTTGGTGCGAAAGCCATCCATTGTAAAGAAAAATTCATTTATAGTCACTTATTCCTAGCAAAGCCTTATTAGTCGGTTTAAATGCCTTTATAATCCCATTATTGAATTTATTTTGAATTGTTTTTACATTTTTTGATTAAAACAGCTTGTAATTGATTGTTTGCCTCGGGAAACATATAGCGAAAGCCATCCATTGTCAAGAAAAGTTCATTTATAGTCACTTATGCCTAGAAAAGCCTTATTACTCAGTTTAAATGCCTTTATAATCCCATTATTGAATTTATTTTGAATTTTTTTTACATTTTTTGATTAAAACATATTGTAATTGATTGTTTGCCTCGGGAAACATGGTGCAAAACCCATCCATTGTCAAGAATAGATCATTTATAGTCACTCATGCCTAGAAAAGCCTTATTACTCAGTTTAAATGCTTTTATAATCCCATTATTGAATTTCTTTTGAATTGTTTTTTCATTTTTTGATTAAAACATATTGTAATTGATTGTTTACCTCGGGAAAGATAGAGCGAAAGCCATCCATTATCAAGAAAAGTTCATTTATAGTCACTCATGCCTAGAAAAGCATTAATACTCGCTTTAGAAGCTTTTATAATCCCATAATTGAATTTAATTTGAATCTTTTTACATTTTTTGATTAAAACAGATTCTAATTGATTGTTTGCCTCGGAAACGTGGGGTGAAAGCCATCCATTGTCAAGAAAAGATCATTTATAGTCACTCATGCCTAGAAAAGCCTTATTACTCGGTTTAAATGCCTTTATAATCCCATTATCAAATTTATTTTGAATGTTTTTTACATTTTTTTATTAAAACAAATTGTAATTGATTGTTTGCCTCGGGAAACTTGGAGCGAAAGCCATCCATTGTCAAGAAAAGTTCATTTATAGCCACTTATGCCTAGCAAAGCCTTATTACTCGGTTTAAATGCCTTTATAATCCCATTATTGAATTTATTTTGAATTCTTTTTATATTTTTTGATTAAATCATATTCTAATTGATTGTTTGCCTCGGGAAACTTGGAGCGAAAGCCCTCCATTGTCAAGAAAAGATCATTTATAGTCACTCATGCCGAGAAAAGCCTTATTACTCGGTTTAAATGCTTTTATAATCCCATTATTGAATTAATTTTGAATTGTTTTTACATTTTTTGATTAAAACAGATTGTAATTGATTGTTTGCCTCGGGAAACTTGGAGCGAAAGCCATCCATTGTCAAGAAAAGATCGTTTATAGTCACTCATGCCTACAAAAGCCTTATTACTCGGTTTAAATGCCTTTATAATCCCATTATCAAATTTATTTTGAATGTTTTTTACATTTTTTGATTAAAACAAATTGTAATTGATTGTTTGCCTCGGGAAACTTGGAGCGAAAGCCATCCATTGTCAAGAAAAGTTCATTTATAGTCACTTATGCCTAGCAAAGCCTTATTACTCGGTTTAAATGCCTTTATAACCCCATTATTGAATTTATTTTGAATTCTTTTTACATTTTTTGATTAAAACATATTCTAATTGATTGTTTGCCTCGGGAAACTTGGAGCGAAAGCCCTCCATTGTCAAGAAAAGATCATTTATAGTCACTCATGCCGAGAAAAGCCTTATTACTCGATTTAAATGCTTTTATAATCCCATTATTGAATTAATTTTGAATTGTTTTTACATTTTTTGATTAAAACATATTTTAATTGATTGTTTGCCTCGGGAAACATGGAGCAAAAGCCATCCATTGTCAAGAATAGATCATTTCTAGTCACTCATGCCTAGAAAAGCCTTATTACTCGGTTTAAATGCTTTTATAATCCCATTATTGAATTTATTTTGAATTGTTTTTACATTTTTTGATTAAAACAAATTGTAATTGATTCTTTTCCTCGGGAAAGATGGAGCAAAAGCCATCCATTGTCAAGAAAAGTTAATTTATAGTCACTCATGCCTAGAAAAGCCTTATTACTCGGTTTAAATCCTTTTATAATCCCATAATTGAATTTAATTTGAATCTTTATACATTTTTTGATTAAAAGAGGTTCAAATTGATTGTTTGCCTCGGGAAACGTGGAGTGAAAGCCATCCATTGTCAAGAAAAGATCATTTATAGTCACTCATGCCTAGAAAAGCCTTATTACTCGATTTAAATGCCTTTATAATCCCATTATTGAATTTAATTTGAATTGTTTTTTTTTTTTTGATTAAAACAGATTGTTATTGATTGTTTGCCTTGGGAAACATGGAGCGAAAGCCATCCATCGTCAAGAAAAGTTCATTTATAGTCACTCATGCCTAGAAAAGCCTTATTACTCGGTTTAAATGCCTTTATAATCCCATTATCAAATTTATTTTGAATTTTTTTTACATTTTTTGATTAAAACAGATTGTAATTGATTGTTTGCCTCGGGAAACTTGGTGCGAAAGCCATCCATTGTCAAGAAAAGTTCATTTATAGTCACTTATTCCTAGCAAAGCCTTATTAGTCGGTTTAAATGCCTTTATAATCCCATTATTGAATTTATTTTGAATTGTTTTTACATTTTTTGATTAAAACAGATTGTAATTGATTGTTTGCCTCGGGAAACTTGGAGCGAAAGCCATCCATTGTCAAGAAAAGATCGTTTATAGTCACTCATGCCTAGAAAAGCCTTATTACTCGGTTTAAATGCCTTTATAATCCCATTATCAAATTTATTTTGAATGTTTTTTACATTTTTTTGATTAAAACAAATTGTAATTGATTGTTTGCCTCGGGAAACTTGGAGCGAAAGCCATCCATTGTCAAGAAAAGTTCATTTATAGTCACTTATGCCTAGCAAAGCCTTATTACTCGGTTTAAATGCCTTTATAATCCCATTATTGAATTTATTTTGAATTCTTTTTACATTTTTTGATTAAAACATATTCTAATTGATTGTTTGCCTCGGGAAACTTGGAGCGAAAGCCCTCCATTGTCAAGAAAAGATCATTTATAGTCACTCATGCCGAGAAAAGCCTTATTACTCGGTTTAAATGTTTTTATAATCCCATTATTGAATTAATTTTGAATTGTTTTCACATTTTTTGATTAAAACAGATTGTAATTGATTGTTTGCCTCGGGAAACGTGGAGCAAAAGCCATCCATTGTCAAGAATAGATCATTTCTAGTCACCCATGCCTAGAAAACCCTTATTACTAGGTTTAAATGCTTTTATAAACCCATTAATGAATTTGTTTTGAATTGTTTTTACATTTTTTGATTAAAACAAATTGTAATTGATTCTTTGCCTCGGGAAACAAGGAGCGAAAGCCATCCATTGTCAAGAAAAGTTCATTTATAGTCACTCATGCCTAAAAAAGCCTTATTACTCGGTTTAAATGCCTTTATAATCCCATTATTGAATTTATTTTCAATTGTTTTTATATTTTTTGATTAAAACAGATTGTTATTGATTGTTTTCCTTGGGAAACATGGAGCGAAAGCCATCCATCGTCAAGAAAAGTTCATTTATAGTCACTCATGCCTAGAAAAGCCTTATTACTCGGCTTAAATGCGTTTATAATCCCATTATCAAATTTATTTTGAATTTTTTTTAAATTTTTTGATTAAAACAAATTGTAATTGATTGTTTGCCTCGGGAAACTTGGTGCGAAAGCCATCCATTGTCAAGAAAAGTTCATTTATAGTCACTTATTCCTAGCAAAGCCTTATTAGTCGGTTTAAATGTCTTTATAATCCCATTATTGAATTTATTTTGAATTGTTTTTACATTTTTTGATTAAAACAGCTTGTAATTGATTGTTTGCCTCGGGAAACATATAGCGAAAGCCATCCATTGTCAAGAAAAGTTCATTTATAGTCACTTATGCCTAGAAAAGCCTTATTACTCAGTTTAAATGCCTTTATAATCCCATTATTGAATTTATTTTGAATTTTTTTTACATTTTTTGATTAAAACATATTGTAATGGATTGTTTGCCTCGGGAAACATGGGGCAAAACCCATCCATTGTCAAGAATAGATCATTTATAGTCACTCATGCCTAGAAAAGCCTTATTACTCGGTTTAAATGCTTTTATAATCCCATTATTGAATTTATTTTGAATTATTTTTTTATTTTTTGATTAAAACAGATTGTAATTGATTGTTTACCTCGGGAAAGATAGAGCGAAAGCCATCCATTGTCAAGAAAAGTTCATTTATAGTCACTCATGCCTAGAAATGCTTTAATACTCGCTTTAAATGCTTTTATAATCCCATAATTGAATTTAATTTGAATCTTTTTACATTTTTTGATTAAAACAGATTCTAATTGATTGTTTGCCTCGTAAACATGGAGTGAAAGCCATCCATTGTCAAAAAAAGATCATTTATAGTCACTCATGCCTAGAAAAGCCTTATTACTCGGTTTAAATGCCTTTATAATCCCATTATCTAATTTATTTTGAATTTTTTTTACATTTTTTGATTAAAACAGATTGTAATTGATTGTTTGCCTCGGGAAACTTGGAGCGAAAGCCATCCATTGTCAAGAAAAGATCGTTTATGGTCACTCATGCCTAGAAAAGCCTTATTACTCGGTTTAAATGCCTTTATAATCCCATTATAGAATTTATTTTGAATGTTTTTTACATTTTTTTATTAAAACAAATTGTAATTGATTGTTTGCCGTGGGAAACTTGGAGCGAAAGCCATCCATTGTCAAGAAAAGTTCATTTATAGCCACTTATGCCTAGCAAAGCCTTATTACTCGGTTTAAATGCCTTTATAATCCCATTATTGAATTTATTTTGAATTCTTTTTACATTTTTTGATTAAAACATATTCTAATTGATTGTTTGCCTCGGGAAACTTGGAGCGAAGGCCCTCCATTGTCAAGAAAAGATCATTTATAGTCACTCATGCCGAGAAAAGCCTTATTACTCGGTTTAAATGCTTTTATAATCCCATTAATGAATTAATTTTGAATTGTTTTTACATTTTTTGATTAAAACAGATTGTAATTGATTGTTTGCCTCGGGAAACTTGGAGCGAAAGCCATCCATTGTCAAGAAAAGATCGTTTATAGTCACTCATGCCTAGAAAAGCCTTATTACTCGGTTTAAATGCCTTTATAATCCCATTATCAAATTTATTTTGAATGTTTTTTAAAATTTTTTGATTAAAACAAATTGTAATTGATTGTTTGCCTCGGGAAACTTGGAGCGAAAGCCATCCATTGTCAAGAAAAGTTCATTTATAGTCACTTATGCCTAGCAAAGCCTTATTACTCGGTTTAAATGCCTTTATAATCCCATTATTGAATTTATTTTGAATTCTTTTTACATTTTTTGATTAAAACATATTCTAATTGATTGTTTGCCTCGGGAAACTTGGAGCGAAAGCCCTCCATTGTCAAGAAAAGATCATTTATAGTCACTCATGCCGAGAAAAGCCTTATTACTCGGTTTAAATGTTTTTATAATCCCATTATTGAATTAATTTTGAATTGTTTTTACATTTTTTGATTAAAACAGATTGTCATTGATTGTTTGCCTCGGGAAACGTGGAGCAAAACCCATCCATTGTCAAGAATAGATCATTTCTAGTCACCCATGCCTAGAAAACCCTTATTACTAGGTTTAAATGCTTTTATAAACCCATTATTGAATTTATTTTGAATTGTTTTTACATTTTTTGATTAAAACAAATTGTAATTGATTCTTTGCCTCGGGAAACAAGGAGCGAAAGCCATCCATTGTCAAGAAAAGTTCATTTATAGTCACTCATGCCTAGAAAAGCCTTATTACTCGGTTTAAATGCCTTTATAATTCCATTATTGAATTTATTTTGAATTGTTTTTATATTTTTTGATTAAAACAGATTGTTATTGATTGTTTTCCTTGGGAAACATGGAGCGAAAGCCATCCATCGTCAAGAAAAGTTCATTTATAGTCACTCATGCCTAGAAAAGCCTTATTACTCGGTTTAAATGCCTTTATAATCCCATTATCAAATTTATTTTGAATTTTTTTTACATTTTTTGATTAAAACAGATTGTAATTGATTGTTTGCCTCGGGAAACTTGGAGCGAAAGCCATCCATTGTCAAGAAAAGTTCATTTATAGTCACTTATACCTAGCAAAGCCTTATTAGTCGGTTTAAATGCCTTTATAATCCCATTATTGAATTTATTTTGAATTGTTTTTACATTTTTTGATTAAAACAGCTTGTAATTGATTGTTTGCCTCGGGAAACATATAGCGAAAGCCATCCATTGTCAAGAAAAGTTCATTTATAGTCACTAATGCCTAGAAAAGCCTTATTACTCAGTTTAAATGCCTTTATAATCCCATTATTGAATTTATTTTGAATTTTTTTTACATTTTTTGATTAAAACATAATGTAATTGATTGTTTGCCTCGGGAAACATGGTGCGAAACACATCCATTGTCAAGAATAGATCATTTATAGTCACTCATGCCTAGAAAAGCCTTATTACTCGGTTTCAATGCTTTTATAATCCCATTATTGAATTTATTTTGAATTGTTTTTACATTTTTTGATTAAAACAGATTGTAATTGATTGTTTGCCTCGGGAAACTTGGAGCGAAAGCCATCCATTGTCAAGAAAAGATCGTTTATAGTCACTCATGCCTAGAAAAGCCTTATTACTCGGTTTAAATGCCTTTATAATCCCATTATCAAATTTATTTTGAATCTTTTTTACATTTTTTGATTAAAACAAATTGTAATTGATTGTTTGCCTCAGGAAACTTGGAGCGAAAGCCATCCATTGTCAAGAAAAGTTCATTTATAGTCACTTATGCCTAGCAAAGCCTTATTACTCGGTTTAAATGCCTTTATAATCCCATTATTGAATTTATTTTGAATTCTTTTTACATTTTTGAATTAAAACATATTCTAATTGATTGTTTGCCTCGGGAAACTTGGAGCGAAAGCCCTCCATTGTCAAGAAAAGATCATTTATAGTCACTCATGCCGAGAAAAGCCTTATTACTCGGTTTAAATGCTTTTATAATCCCATTATTGAATTAATTTTGAATTGTTTTTACATTTTTTGATTAAAACAGATTGTAATTGGTTGTTTGCCTCAGGAAACATGGAGCAAAAGCCATCCATTGTCAAGAATAGATCATTTTTAGTCACTCATGCCTAGAAAAGCCTTATTACTCGGTTTCAATGCTTTTATAATCCCATTATTGAATTTATTTTGAATTGTTTTTACATTTTTTGATTAAAACAGATTGTAATTGATTGTTTGCCTCGGGAAACTTGGAGCGAAAGCCATCCATTTTCAAGAAAAGATCGTTTATAGTCACTCATGCCTAGAAAAGCCTTATTACTCGGTTTAAATGCCTTTATAATCCCATTATCAAATTTATTTTGAATCTTTTTTACATTTTTTGATTAAAACAAATTGTAATTGATTGTTTGCCTCAGGAAACTTGGAGCGAAAGCCATCCATTGTCAAGAAAAGTTCATTTATAGTCACTCATGCCTAGAAAAGCCTTATTACTCGGTTTAAATGCCTTTATAATCCCATTATTGAATTTATTTTGAATTGTTTTTATATGTTTTGATTAAAACAGATTGTAATTGATTGTTTGCCTTGGGAAACATGGAGCGAAAGCCATCCGTCGTCAAGAAAAGTTCATTTATAGTCACTCATGCCTAGAAAAGCCTTATTACTCAGTTTAAATGCCTTTATAATCCCATTATTGAATTTATTTTGAATGTTTTTTACATTTTTTTATTAAAACAAATTGTAATTGATTGTTTGCCGCGGGAAACTTGGAGCGAAAGCCATCCATTGTCAAGAAAAGTTCATTTATAGCCACTTATGCCTAGCAAAGCCTTATTACTCGGTTTAAATGCCTTTATAATCCCATTATTGAATTTATTTTGAATTCTTTTTACATTTTTTGATTAAAACATATTCTAATTGATTGTTTGCCTCGGGAAACTTGGAGCGAAGGCCCTCCATTGTCAAGAAAAGATCATTTATAGTCACTCATGCCGAGAAAAGCCTTATTACTCGGTTTAAATGCTTTTATAATCCCATTAATGAATTAATTTTGAATTGTTTTTACATTTTTTGATTAAAACAGATTGTAATTGATTGTTTGCCTCGGGAAACTTGGAGCGAAAGCCATCCATTGTCAAGAAAAGATCGTTTATAGTCACTCATGCCTAGAAAAGCCTTATTACTCGGTTTAAATGCCTTTATAATCCCATTATCAAATTTATTTTGAATGTTTTTTAAAATTTTTTGATTAAAACAAATTGTAATTGATTGTTTGCCTCGGGAAACTTGGAGCGAAAGCCATCCATTGTCAAGAAAAGTTCATTTATAGTCACTTATGCCTAGCAAAGCCTTATTACTCGGTTTAAATGCCTTTATAATCCCATTATTGAATTTATTTTGAATTCTTTTTACATTTTTTGATTAAAACATATTCTAATTGATTGTTTGCCTCGGGAAACTTGGAGCGAAAGCCCTCCATTGTCAAGAAAAGATCGTTTATAGTCACTCATGCCGAGAAAAGCCTTATTACTCGGTTTAAATGTTTTTATAATCCCATTATTGAATTAATTTTGAATTGTTTTTACATTTTTTGATTAAAACAGATTGTCATTGATTGTTTGCCTCGGGAAACGTGGAGCAAAACCCATCCATTGTCAAGAATAGATCATTTCTAGTCACCCATGCCTAGAAAACCCTTATTACTAGGTTTAAATGCTTTTATAAACCCATTATTGAATTTATTTTGAATTGTTTTTACATTTTTTGATTAAAACAAATTGTAATTGATTCTTTGCCTCGGGAAACAAGGAGCGAAAGCCATCCATTGTCAAGAAAAGTTCATTTATAGTCACTCATGCCTAGAAAAGCCTTATTACTCGGTTTAAATGCCTTTATAATTCCATTATTGAATTTATTTTGAATTGTTTTTATATTTTTTGATTAAAACAGATTGTAATTGATTGTTTTCCTTGGGAAACATGGAGCGAAAGCCATCCATCGTCAAGAAAAGTTCATTTATAGTCACTCATGCCTAGAAAAGCCTTATTACTCGGTTTAAATGCCTTTATAATCCCATTATCAAATTTATTTTGAATTTTTTTTACATTTTTTGATTAAAACAGATTGTAATTGATTGTTTGCCTCGGGAAACTTGGAGCGAAAGCCATCCATTGTCAAGAAAAGTTCATTTATAGTCACTTATACCTAGCAAAGCCTTATTAGTCGGTTTAAATGCCTTTATAATCCCATTATTGAATTTATTTTGAATTGTTTTTACATTTTTTGATTAAAACAGATTGTAATTGATTGTTTGCCTCGGGAAACTTGGAGCGAAAGCCATCCATTGTCAAGAAAAGATCGTTTATAGTCACTCATGCCTAGAAAAGCCTTATTACTCGGTTTAAATGCCTTTATAATCCCATTATCAAATTTATTTTGAATGTTTTTTACATTTTTTTGATTAAAACAAATTATAATTGATTGTTTGCCTCGGGAAACTTGGAGCGAAAGCCATCCATTGTCAAGAAAAGTTCATTTATAGTCACTTATGCCTAGCAAAGCCTTATTACTCGGTTTAAATGCCTTTATAATCCCATTATTGAATTTATTTTGAATTCTTTTTACATTTTTTGATTAAAACATATTCTAATTGATTGTTTGCCTCGGGAAACTTGGAGCGAAAGCCCTCCATTGTCAAGAAAAGATCATTTATAGTCACTCATGCCGAGAAAAGCCTTATTACTCGGTTTAAATGTTTTTATAATCCCATTATTGAATTAATTTTGAATTGTTTTCACATTTTTTGATTAAAACAGATTGTAATTGATTGTTTGCCTCGGGAAACGTGGAGCAAAAGCCATCCATTGTCAAGAATAGATCATTTCTAGTCACCCATGCCTAGAAAACCCTTATTACTAGGTTTAAATGCTTTTATAAACCCATTAATGAATTTGTTTTGAATTGTTTTTACATTTTTTGATTAAAACAAATTGTAATTGATTCTTTGCCTCGGGAAACAAGGAGCGAAAGCCATCCATTGTCAAGAAAAGTTCATTTATAGTCACTCATGCCTAGAAAAGCCTTATTACTCGGTTTAAATGCCTTTATAATCCCATTATTGAATTTATTTTCAATTGTTTTTATATTTTTTGATTAAAACAGATTGTTATTGATTGTTTTCCTTGGGAAACATGGAGCGAAAGCCATCCATCGTCAAGAAAAGTTCATTTATAGTCACTCATGCCTAGAAAAGCCTTATTACTCGGCTTAAATGCGTTTATAATCCCATTATCAAATTTATTTTGAATTTTTTTTAAATTTTTTGATTAAAACAAATTGTAATTGATTGTTTGCCTCGGGAAACTTGGTGCGAAAGCCATCCATTGTCAAGAAAAGTTCATTTATAGTCACTTATTCCTAGCAAAGCCTTATTAGTCGGTTTAAATGTCTTTATAATCCCATTATTGAATTTATTTTGAATTGTTTTTACATTTTTTGATTAAAACAGCTTGTAATTGATTGTTTGCCTCGGGAAACATATAGCGAAAGCCATCCATTGTCAAGAAAAGTTCATTTATAGTCACTTATGCCTAGAAAAGCCTTATTACTCAGTTTAAATGCCTTTATAATCCCATTATTGAATTTATTTTGAATTTTTTTTACATTTTTTGATTAAAACATATTGTAATGGATTGTTTGCCTCGGGAAACATGGGGCAAAACCCATCCATTGTCAAGAATAGATCATTTATAGTCACTCATGCCTAGAAAAGCCTTATTACTCGGTTTAAATGCTTTTATAATCCCATTATTGAATTTATTTTGAATTATTTTTTTATTTTTTGATTAAAACAGATTGTAATTGATTGTTTACCTCGGGAAAGATAGAGCGAAAGCCATCCATTGTCAAGAAAAGTTCATTTATAGTCACTCATGCCTAGAAATGCATTAATACTCGCTTTAAATGCTTTTATAATCCCATAATTGAATTTAATTTGAATCTTTTTACATTTTTTGATTAAAACAGATTCTAATTGATTGTTTGCCTCGTAAACATGGAGTGAAAGCCATCCATTGTCAAAAAAAGATCATTTATAGTCACTCATGCCTAGAAAAGCCTTATTACTCGGTTTAAATGCCTTTATAATCCCATTATTGAATTTATTTTGAATTGTTTTTATATGTTTTGATTAAAACAGATTGTAATTGATTGTTTGCCTCGGGAAACTTGGAGCGAAAGCCATCCATTGTCAAGAAAAGATCGTTTATAGTCACTCATGCCTAGAAAAGCCTTATTACTCGGTTAAAATGCCTTTATAATCCCATTATAGAATTTATTTTGAATGTTTTTTACATTTTTTTATTAAAACAAATTGTAATTGATTGTTTGCCGCGGGAAACTTGGAGCGAAAGCCATCCATTGTCAAGAAAAGTTCATTTATAGCCACTTATGCCTAGCAAAGCCTTATTACTCGGTTTAAATGCCTTTATAATCCCATTATTGAATTTATTTTGAATTCTTTTTACATTTTTTGATTAAAACATATTCTAATTGATTGTTTGCCTCGGGAAACTTGGAGCGAAGGCCCTCCATTGTCAAGAAAAGATCATTTATAGTCACTCATGCCGAGAAAAGCCTTATTACTCGGTTTAAATGCTTTTATAATCCCATTAATGAATTAATTTTGAATTGTTTTTACATTTTTTGATTAAAACAGATTGTAATTGATTGTTTGCCTCGGGAAACTTGGAGCGAAAGCCATCCATTGTCAAGAAAAGATCGTTTATAGTCACTCATGCCTAGAAAAGCCTTATTACTCGGTTTAAATGCCTTTATAATCCCATTATCAAATTTATTTTGAATGTTTTTTAAAATTTTTTGATTAAAACAAATTGTAATTGATTGTTTGCCTCGGGAAACTTGGAGCGAAAGCCATCCATTGTCAAGAAAAGTTCATTTATAGTCACTTATGCCTAGCAAAGCCTTATTACTCGGTTTAAATGCCTTTATAATCCCATTATTGAATTTATTTTGAATTCTTTTTACATTTTTTGATTAAAACATATTCTAATTGATTGTTTGCCTCGGGAAACTTGGAGCGAAAGCCCTCCATTGTCAAGAAAAGATCGTTTATAGTCACTCATGCCGAGAAAAGCCTTATTACTCGGTTTAAATGTTTTTATAATCCCATTATTGAATTAATTTTGAATTGTTTTTACATTTTTTGATTAAAACAGATTGTCATTGATTGTTTGCCTCGGGAAACGTGGAGCAAAACCCATCCATTGTCAAGAATAGATCATTTCTAGTCACCCATGCCTAGAAAACCCTTATTACTAGGTTTAAATGCTTTTATAAACCCATTATTGAATTTATTTTGAATTGTTTTTACATTTTTTGATTAAAACAAATTGTAATTGATTCTTTGCCTCGGGAAACAAGGAGCGAAAGCCATCCATTGTCAAGAAAAGTTCATTTATAGTCACTCATGCCTAGAAAAGCCTTATTACTCGGTTTAAATGCCTTTATAATTCCATTATTGAATTTATTTTGAATTGTTTTTATATTTTTTGATTAAAACAGATTGTTATTGATTGTTTTCCTTGGGAAACATGGAGCGAAAGCCATCCATCGTCAAGAAAAGTTCATTTATAGTCACTCATGCCTAGAAAAGCCTTATTACTCGGTTTAAATGCCTTTATAATCCCATTATCAAATTTATTTTGAATTTTTTTTACATTTTTTGATTAAAACAGATTGTAATTGATTGTTTGCCTCGGGAAACTTGGAGCGAAAGCCATCCATTGTCAAGAAAAGTTCATTTATAGTCACTTATACCTAGCAAAGCCTTATTAGTCGGTTTAAATGCCTTTATAATCCCATTATTGAATTTATTTTGAATTGTTTTTACATTTTTTGATTAAAACAGCTTGTAATTGATTGTTTGCCTCGGGAAACATATAGCGAAAGCCATCCATTGTCAAGAAAAGTTCATTTATAGTCACTAATGCCTAGAAAAGCCTTATTACTCAGTTTAAATGCCTTTATAATCCCATTATTGAATTTATTTTGAATTTTTTTTACATTTTTTGATTAAAACATAATGTAATTGATTGTTTGCCTCGGGAAACATGGTGCAAAACACATCCATTGTCAAGAATAGATCATTTATAGTCACTCATGCCTAGAAAAGCCTTATTACTCGGTTTCAATGCTTTTATAATCCCATTATTGAATTTATTTTGAATTGTTTTTACATTTTTTGATTAAAACAGATTGTAATTGATTGTTTGCCTCGGGAAACTTGGAGCGAAAGCCATCCATTGTCAAGAAAAGATCGTTTATAGTCACTCATGCCTAGAAAAGCCTTATTACTCGGTTTAAATGCCTTTATAATCCCATTATCAAATTTATTTTGAATCTTTTTTACATTTTTTGATTAAAACAAATTGTAATTGATTGTTTGCCTCAGGAAACTTGGAGCGAAAGCCATCCATTGTCAAGAAAAGTTCATTTATAGTCACTTATGCCTAGCAAAGCCTTATTACTCGGTTTAAATGCCTTTATAATCCCATTATTGAATTTATTTTGAATTCTTTTTACATTTTTGAATTAAAACATATTCTAATTGATTGTTTGCCTCGGGAAACTTGGAGCGAAAGCCCTCCATTGTCAAGAAAAGATCATTTATAGTCACTCATGCCGAGAAAAGCCTTATTACTCGGTTT
The DNA here is from genome assembly GCF_053813885.1 of Theobroma cacao. Lineage (NCBI taxonomy): Eukaryota > Viridiplantae > Streptophyta > Magnoliopsida > Malvales > Malvaceae > Theobroma > Theobroma cacao. The sequence continues at coordinate 23,322,833 of NC_142645.1, read as the reverse complement.
AAATGCTTTTATAATCCCATTATTGAATTAATTTTGAATTGTTTTTACATTTTTTGATTAAAACAGATTGTAATTGGTTGTTTGCCTCAGGAAACATGGAGAAAAAGCCATCCATTGTCAAGAATAGATCATTTTTAGTCACTCATGCCTAGAAAAGCCTTATTACTCGGTTTCAATGCTTTTATAATCCCATTATTGAATTTATTTTGAATTGTTTTTACATTTTTTGATTAAAACAGATTGTAATTGATTGTTTGCCTCGGGAAACTTGGAGCGAAAGCCATCCATTGTCAAGAAAAGATCGTTTATAGTCACTCATGCCTAGAAAAGCCTTATTACTCGGTTTAAATGCCTTTATAATCCCATTATCAAATTTATTTTGAATCTTTTTTACATTTTTTGATTAAAACAAATTGTAATTGATTGTTTGCCTCAGGAAACTTGGAGCGAAAGCCATCCATTGTCAAGAAAAGTTCATTTATAGTCACTCATGCCTAGAAAAGCCTTATTACTCGGTTTAAATGCCTTTATAATCCCATTATTGAATTTATTTTGAATTGTTTTTATATGTTTTGATTAAAACAGATTGTAATTGATTGTTTGCCTCGGGAAACTTGGAGCGAAAGCCATCCATTGTCAAGAAAAGATCGTTTATAGTCACTCATGCCTAGAAAAGCCTTATTACTCGGTTAAAATGCCTTTATAATCCCATTATAGAATTTATTTTGAATGTTTTTTACATTTTTTTATTAAAACAAATTGTAATTGATTGTTTGCCGCGGGAAACTTGGAGCGAAAGCCATCCATTGTCAAGAAAAGTTCATTTATAGCCACTTATGCCTAGCAAAGCCTTATTACTCGGTTTAAATGCCTTTATAATCCCATTATTGAATTTATTTTGAATTCTTTTTACATTTTTTGATTAAAACATATTCTAATTGATTGTTTGCCTCGGGAAACTTGGAGCGAAGGCCCTCCATTGTCAAGAAAAGATCATTTATAGTCACTCATGCCGAGAAAAGCCTTATTACTCGGTTTAAATGCTTTTATAATCCCATTAATGAATTAATTTTGAATTGTTTTTACATTTTTTGATTAAAACAGATTGTAATTGATTGTTTGCCTCGGGAAACTTGGAGCGAAAGCCATCCATTGTCAAGAAAAGATCGTTTATAGTCACTCATGCCTAGAAAAGCCTTATTACTCGGTTTAAATGCCTTTATAATCCCATTATCAAATTTATTTTGAATGTTTTTTAAAATTTTTTGATTAAAACAAATTGTAATTGATTGTTTGCCTCGGGAAACTTGGAGCGAAAGCCATCCATTGTCAAGAAAAGTTCATTTATAGTCACTTATGCCTAGCAAAGCCTTATTACTCGGTTTAAATGCCTTTATAATCCCATTATTGAATTTATTTTGAATTCTTTTTACATTTTTTGATTAAAACATATTCTAATTGATTGTTTGCCTCGGGAAACTTGGAGCGAAAGCCCTCCATTGTCAAGAAAAGATCATTTATAGTCACTCATGCCGAGAAAAGCCTTATTACTCGGTTTAAATGTTTTTATAATCCCATTATTGAATTAATTTTGAATTGTTTTTACATTTTTTGATTAAAACAGATTGTCATTGATTGTTTGCCTCGGGAAACGTGGAGCAAAACCCATCCATTGTCAAGAATAGATCATTTCTAGTCACCCATGCCTAGAAAACCCTTATTACTAGGTTTAAATGCTTTTATAAACCCATTATTGAATTTATTTTGAATTGTTTTTACATTTTTTGATTAAAACAAATTGTAATTGATTCTTTGCCTCGGGAAACAAGGAGCGAAAGCCATCCATTGTCAAGAAAAGTTCATTTATAGTCACTCATGCCTAGAAAAGCCTTATTACTCGGTTTAAATGCCTTTATAATTCCATTATTGAATTTATTTTGAATTGTTTTTATATTTTTTGATTAAAACAGATTGTTATTGATTGTTTTCCTTGGGAAACATGGAGCGAAAGCCATCCATCGTCAAGAAAAGTTCATTTATAGTCACTCATGCCTAGAAAAGCCTTATTACTCGGTTTAAATGCCTTTATAATCCCATTATCAAATTTATTTTGAATTTTTTTTACATTTTTTGATTAAAACAGATTGTAATTGATTGTTTGCCTCGGGAAACTTGGAGCGAAAGCCATCCATTGTCAAGAAAAGTTCATTTATAGTCACTTATACCTAGCAAAGCCTTATTAGTCGGTTTAAATGCCTTTATAATCCCATTATTGAATTTATTTTGAATTGTTTTTACATTTTTTGATTAAAACAGCTTGTAATTGATTGTTTGCCTCGGGAAACATATAGCGAAAGCCATCCATTGTCAAGAAAAGTTCATTTATAGTCACTAATGCCTAGAAAAGCCTTATTACTCAGTTTAAATGCCTTTATAATCCCATTATTGAATTTATTTTGAATTTTTTTTACATTTTTTGATTAAAACATAATGTAATTGATTGTTTGCCTCGGGAAACATGGTGCAAAACACATCCATTGTCAAGAATAGATCATTTATAGTCACTCATGCCTAGAAAAGCCTTATTACTCGGTTTCAATGCTTTTATAATCCCATTATTGAATTTATTTTGAATTGTTTTTACATTTTTTGATTAAAACAGATTGTAATTGATTGTTTGCCTCGGGAAACTTGGAGCGAAAGCCATCCATTGTCAAGAAAAGATCGTTTATAGTCACTCATGCCTAGAAAAGCCTTATTACTCGGTTTAAATGCCTTTATAATCCCATTATCAAATTTATTTTGAATCTTTTTTACATTTTTTGATTAAAACAAATTGTAATTGATTGTTTGCCTCAGGAAACTTGGAGCGAAAGCCATCCATTGTCAAGAAAAGTTCATTTATAGTCACTCATGCCTAGCAAAGCCTTATTACTCGGTTTAAATGCCTTTATAATCCCATTATTGAATTTATTTTGAATTCTTTTTACATTTTTGAATTAAAACATATTCTAATTGATTGTTTGCCTCGGGAAACTTGGAGCGAAAGCCCTCCATTGTCAAGAAAAGATCATTTATAGTCACTCATGCCGAGAAAAGCCTTATTACTCGGTTTAAATGCTTTTATAATCCCATTATTGAATTAATTTTGAATTGTTTTTACATTTTTTGATTAAAACAGATTGTAATTGGTTGTTTGCCTCAGGAAACATGGAGCAAAAGCCATCCATTGTCAAGAATAGATCATTTTTAGTCACTCATGCCTAGAAAAGCCTTATTACTCGGTTTCAATGCTTTTATAATCCCATTATTGAATTTATTTTGAATTGTTTTTACATTTTTTGATTAAAACAGATTGTAATTGATTGTTTGCCTCGGGAAACTTGGAGCGAAAGCCATCCATTGTCAAGAAAAAATCGTTTATAGTCACTCATGCCTAGAAAAGCCTTATTACTCGGTTTAAATGCCTTTATAATCCCATTATCAAATTTATTTTGAATCTTTTTTACATTTTTTGATTAAAACAAATTGTAATTGATTGTTTGCCTCAGGAAACTTGGAGCGAAAGCCATCCATTGTCAAGAAAAGTTCATTTATAGTCACTCATGCCTAGAAAAGCCTTATTACTCGGTTTAAATGCCTTTATAATCCCATTATTGAATTTATTTTGAATTGTTTTTATATGTTTTGATTAAAACAGATTGTAATTGATTGTTTGCCTCGGGAAACTTGGAGCGAAAGCCATCCATTGTCAAGAAAAGATCGTTTATAGTCACTCATGCCTGGAAAAGCCTTATTACTCGGTTAAAATGCCTTTATAATCCCATTATAGAATTTATTTTGAATGTTTTTTACATTTTTTTATTAAAACAAATTGTAATTGATTGTTTGCCGCGGGAAACTTGGAGCGAAAGCCATCCATTGTCAAGAAAAGTTCATTTATAGCCACTTATGCCTAGCAAAGCCTTATTACTCGGTTTAAATGCCTTTATAATCCCATTATTGAATTTATTTTGAATTCTTTTTACATTTTTTGATTAAAACATATTCTAATTGATTGTTTGCCTCGGGAAACTTGGAGCGAAGGCCCTCCATTGTCAAGAAAAGATCATTTATAGTCACTCATGCCGAGAAAAGCCTTATTACTCGGTTTAAATGCTTTTATAATCCCATTAATGAATTAATTTTGAATTGTTTTTACATTTTTTGATTAAAACAGATTGTAATTGATTGTTTGCCTCGGGAAACTTGGAGCGAAAGCCATCCATTGTCAAGAAAAGATCGTTTATAGTCACTCATGCCTAGAAAAGCCTTATTACTCGGTTTAAATGCCTTTATAATCCCATTATCAAATTTATTTTGAATGTTTTTTAAAATTTTTTGATTAAAACAAATTGTAATTGATTGTTTGCCTCGGGAAACTTGGAGCGAAAGCCATCCATTGTCAAGAAAAGTTCATTTATAGTCACTTATGCCTAGCAAAGCCTTATTACTCGGTTTAAATGCCTTTATAATCCCATTATTGAATTTATTTTGAATTCTTTTTACATTTTTTGATTAAAACATATTCTAATTGATTGTTTGCCTCGGGAAACTTGGAGCGAAAGCCCTCCATTGTCAAGAAAAGATCGTTTATAGTCACTCATGCCGAGAAAAGCCTTATTACTCGGTTTAAATGTTTTTATAATCCCATTATTGAATTAATTTTGAATTGTTTTTACATTTTTTGATTAAAACAGATTGTCATTGATTGTTTGCCTCGGGAAACGTGGAGCAAAACCCATCCATTGTCAAGAATAGATCATTTCTAGTCACCCATGCCTAGAAAACCCTTATTACTAGGTTTAAATGCTTTTATAAACCCATTATTGAATTTATTTTGAATTGTTTTTACATTTTTTGATTAAAACAAATTGTAATTGATTCTTTGCCTCGGGAAACAAGGAGCGAAAGCCATCCATTGTCAAGAAAAGTTCATTTATAGTCACTCATGCCTAGAAAAGCCTTATTACTCGGTTTAAATGCCTTTATAATTCCATTATTGAATTTATTTTGAATTGTTTTTATATTTTTTGATTAAAACAGATTGTTATTGATTGTTTTCCTTGGGAAACATGGAGCGAAAGCCATCCATCGTCAAGAAAAGTTCATTTATAGTCACTCATGCCTAGAAAAGCCTTATTACTCGGTTTAAATGCCTTTATAATCCCATTATCAAATTTATTTTGAATTTTTTTTACATTTTTTGATTAAAACAGATTGTAATTGATTGTTTGCCTCGGGAAACTTGGAGCGAAAGCCATCCATTGTCAAGAAAAGTTCATTTATAGTCACTTATACCTAGCAAAGCCTTATTAGTCGGTTTAAATGCCTTTATAATCCCATTATTGAATTTATTTTGAATTGTTTTTACATTTTTTGATTAAAACAGCTTGTAATTGATTGTTTGCCTCGGGAAACATATAGCGAAAGCCATCCATTGTCAAGAAAAGTTCATTTATAGTCACTAATGCCTAGAAAAGCCTTATTACTCAGTTTAAATGCCTTTATAATCCCATTATTGAATTTATTTTGAATTTTTTTTACATTTTTTGATTAAAACATAATGTAATTGATTGTTTGCCTCGGGAAACATGGTGCAAAACACATCCATTGTCAAGAATAGATCATTTATAGTCACTCATGCCTAGAAAAGCCTTATTACTCGGTTTCAATGCTTTTATAATCCCATTATTGAATTTATTTTGAATTGTTTTTACATTTTTTGATTAAAACAGATTGTAATTGATTGTTTGCCTCGGGAAACTTGGAGCGAAAGCCATCCATTGTCAAGAAAAGATCGTTTATAGTCACTCATGCCTAGAAAAGCCTTATTACTCGGTTTAAATGCCTTTATAATCCCATTATCAAATTTATTTTGAATCTTTTTTACATTTTTTGATTAAAACAAATTGTAATTGATTGTTTGCCTCAGGAAACTTGGAGCGAAAGCCATCCATTGTCAAGAAAAGTTCATTTATAGTCACTTATGCCTAGCAAAGCCTTATTACTCGGTTTAAATGCCTTTATAATCCCATTATTGAATTTATTTTGAATTCTTTTTACATTTTTGAATTAAAACATATTCTAATTGATTGTTTGCCTCGGGAAACTTGGAGCGAAAGCCCTCCATTGTCAAGAAAAGATCATTTATAGTCACTCATGCCGAGAAAAGCCTTATTACTCGGTTTAAATGCTTTTATAATCCCATTATTGAATTAATTTTGAATTGTTTTTACATTTTTTGATTAAAACAGATTGTAATTGGTTGTTTGCCTCAGGAAACATGGAGCAAAAGCCATCCATTGTCAAGAATAGATCATTTCTAGTCACCCATGCCTAGAAAAGCCTTATTACTCGGTTTAAATGCTTTTATAAACCCATTATTGAATTTATTTTGAATTGTTTTTACAATTTTTGATTAAAACAAATTGTAATTGATTCTTTGCCTCGGGAAACAAGGAGCGAAAGCCATCCATTGTCAAGAAAAGTTCATTTATAGTCACTCATGCCTAGAAAAGCCTTACTACTCGGTTTAAATGCCTTTATAATCCCATTATTGAATTTATTTTGAATTATTTTTATATTTTTTGATTAAAACAGATTGTTATTGATTGTTTGCCTTGGGAAACATGGAGCGAAAGCCATCCGTCGTCAAGAAAAGTTCATTTATAGTCACTCATGCCTAGAAAAGCCTTATTACTCGGTTTAAATGCCTTTATAATCCCATTATCAAATTTATTTTGAATTTTTTTTACATTTTTTGATTAAAACAGATTGTAATTGATTGTTTGCCTCTGGAAACTTGGAGCGAAAGCCATCCATTGTCAAGAAAAGTTCATTTATAGTCACTCATGCCTAGAAAAGCCTTAATGCTCGCTTTAAATGCTTTTATAATCCCATAATTGAATTTAATTTGAATCTTTTCACATTTTTTGAATAAAACAGATTGTAATTGATTGTTTGCCTCGAGAAACATGGAGCGAAAGCCATCCATTGTCAAGAAAAGATCATTTATAGTCACTCATGCCTAGAAAAGCCTTATTACTCGGTTTAAATGCCTTTATAATCCCATTATCAAATTTATTTTGAATTTTTTTTACATTTTTTGATTAAAACAGATTGTAATTGATTGTTTGCCTCGGGAAACTTGGTGCGAAAGCCATCCATTGTCAAGAAAAGTTCATTTATAGTCACTTATTCCTAGCAAAGCCTTATTAGTCGGTTTAAATGCCTTTATAATCCCATTATTGAATTTATTTTGAATTGTTTTTACATTTTTTGATTAAAACAGCTTGTAATTGATTGTTTGCCTCGGGAAACATATAGCGAAAGCCATCCATTGTCAAGAAAAGTTCATTTATAGTCACTTATGCCTAGAAAAGCCTTATTACTCAGTTTAAATGCCTTTATAATCCCGTTATTGAATTTATTTTGAATTTTTTTTACATTTTTTGGTTAAAACATATTGTAATTGATTGTTTGCCTCGGGAAACATGGTGCAAAACCCATCCATTGTCAAGAATAGATCATTTATATTCACTCATGCCTAGAAAAGCCTTATTACTCGGTTTAAATGCTTTTATAATGCCATTATTGAATTTATTTTGAATTGTTTTTTCATTTTTTGATTAAAGCAGATTGTAATTGATTGTTTACCTCGGGAAAGATGGAGCGAAAGCCATCCATTGTCAAGAAAAGTTCATTTATAGTCACTCATGCCTAGAAAAGCAATAATACTCGCTTTAAATGCTTTTATAATCCCATAATTGAATTTAATTTGAATCTTTTTACATTTTTTGATTAAAACAGATTCTAATTGATTGTTTGCCTCGGAAACGTGGAGTGAAAGCCATCCATTGTCAAGAAAAGATCATTTATAGTCACTCATGCCTAGAAAAGCCTTATTACTCGGTTTAAATGCCTTTATAATCCCATTATCTAATTTATTTTGAATTTTTTTTACATTTTTTTATTAAAACAGATTGTAATTGATTGTTTGCGTCGGGAAACTTGGAGCGAAAGCCATCCATTGTCAAGAAAAGATCGTTTATAGTCACTCATGCCTAGAAAAGCCTTATTACTCGGTTTAAATGCCTTTATAATCCCAATATCAAATTTATTTTGAATGTTTTTTACATTTTTTGATTAAAACAAATTGTAATTGATTGTTTGCCACGGGAAACTTGGAGCGAAAGCCATCCATTGTCAAGAAAAGTTCATTTATAGTCACTTATGCCTAGCAAAGCCTTATTACTCGGTTTAAATGCCTTTATAATCCCATTATTGAATTTATTTTGAATTCTTTTTACATTTTTTGATTAAAACATATTATAATTGATTGTTTGCCTCGGGAAACTTGGAGCGAAAGCCCTCCATTGTCAAGAAAAGATCATTTATAGTCACTCATGCCGAGAAAAGCCTTATTACTCGGTTTAAATACTTTTATAATCCCATTATTGAATTAATTTTGAATTGTTTTTACATTTTTTGATTAAAACAGATTGTAATTGATTGTTTGCCTCGGGAAACATGGAGCAAAAGCCATCCATTGTCAAGAATAGATCATTTCTAGTCACCCATGCCTAGAAAAGCCTTATTACTCGGTTTAAATGCTTTTATAAACCCATTATTGAATTTATTTTGAATTTTTTTTACATTTTTTGATTAAAACATACTGTAATTGATTGTTTGCCTCGGGAAACATGGTGCAAAACCCATCCATTGTCAAGAATAGATCATTTATAGTCACTCATGCCTAGAAAAGCCTTATTACTCGGTTTAAATGCTTTTATAATGCCATTATTGAATTTATTTTGAATTGTTTTTTCATTTTTTGATTAAAACAGATTGTAATTGATTGTTTACCTCGGGAAAGATGGTGCGAAAGCCATCCATTGTCAAGAAAAGATCATTTATAGTCACTCATGCCTAGAAAAGCATTAATACTCGCTTTAAATGCTTTTATAATCCCATAATTGAATTTAATTTGAATCTTTTTACATTTTCTGATTAAAACAGATTCTAATTGATTGTTTGCCTCGGAAACGTGGAGTGAAAGCCATCCATTGTCAAGAAAAGATCATTTATAGTCACTCATGCCTAGAAAAGCCTTATTACTCGGTTTAAATGCCTTTATAATCCCATTATCTAATTTATTTTGAATTTTTTTTACATTTTTTTATTAAAACAGATTGTAATTGATTGTTTGCCTCGGGAAACTTGGAGCAAAAGTCATCCATTGTCAAGAAAAGATCGTTTATAGTCACTCATGCCTAGAAAAGCCTTGTTACTCGGTTTAAATGCCTTTGTAATCCCATTATCAAATTTATTTTGAATGTTTTTTACATTTTTTTGATTAAAACAAATTGTAATTGATTGTTTGCCTAGGGAAACTTGGAGCGAAAGCCATCCATTGTCAAGAAAAGTTCATTTATAGTCACTTATGCCTAGCAAAGCCTTATTACTCGGTTTAAATGCCTTTATAATCCCATTATTGAATTTATTTTGAATTCTTTTTACATTTTTTGATTAAAACATATTCTAATTGATTGTTTGCCTCGGGAAACTCTGAGCGAATGCCCTCCATTGTCAAGAAAAGATCATTGATAGTCACTCATGCCGAGAAAAGCCTTATTACTCGGTTTAAATGCTTTTATAATCCCATTATTGAATTAATTTTGAATTGTTTTTACATTTTTTGATTAAAACAGATTGCAATTGATTGTTTGCCTCGGGAAACATGGAGCAAAAGCCATCCATTGTCAAGAATAGATCATTTCTAGTCACCCATGCCTAGAAAAGCCTTATTACTCGGTTTAAATGCTTTTATAAACACATTATTGAATATATTTTGAATTGTTTTTACATTTTTTGATTAAAACAAATTGTAATTGATTCTTTTCCTCGGGAAACAAGGAGCAAAAGCCATCCATTGTCAAGAAAAGTTCATTTATAGTCACTCATGCCTAGAAAAGCCTTATTACTCGGTTTAAATGCCTTTATAATCCCATTATTGAATTTATTTTGAATTGTTTTTATATTTTTTGATTAAAACAGATTGTTATTGATTGTTTGCCTTGGGAAACATGGAGCGAAAGCCATCCGTCGTCAAGAAAAGTTCATTTATAGTCACTCATGCCTAGAAAAGCCTTATTACTCGGTTTAAATGCCTTTATAATCCCATTAACAAATTTATTTTGAATTTTTTTTACATTTTTTGATTAAAACAGATTGTAATTGATTGTTTGCCTCTGGAAACTTGGAGCGAAAGCCATCCATTGTCAAGAAAAGTTCATTTATAGTCACTTATGCCTAGCAAAGCCTTATTACTCGGTTTAAATGCCTTTATAATCCCATTATTGAATTTATTTTGAATTCTTTTTACATTTTTTCATTAAAACAGATTCTAATTGATTGTTTGCCTCGGGAAACTTGGAGCGAAAGCCCTCCATTGTCAAGAAAAGATCATTTATAGTCACTCATGCCGAGAAAAGCCTTATTACTCGGTTTAAATGCTTTTATAATCCCATTATTGAATTTATTTTGAATTGTTTTTACATTTTTTGATTAAAACATATTTTAATTGATTGTTTGCCTCGGGAAACATGGAGCAAAAGCCCTCCATTGTCAAGAATAGATCATTTCTAGTCACTCATGCCTAGAAAAGCCTTATTACTCGGTTTAAATGCTTTTATAATCCCATTATTGAATTTATTTTGAATTCTTTTTACATTTTTTGATTAAAACATATTTTAATTGATTGTTTGCCTCGGGAAACATGGAGCAAAAGCCCTCCATTGTCAAGAATAGATCATTTCTAGTCACTCATGCCTAGAAAAGCCTTATTACTCGGTTTAAATGCTTTTATAATCCCATTATTGAATTTATTTTGAATTGTTTTTACATTTTTTGATTAAAACAGATTGTGATTGATTGTTTAACTCGGGAAAGATAGAGCGAAAGCCATCCATTGTCAAGAAAAGTTCATTTATAGTCACTCATGCCTAGAAAAGCCTTATTACTCGGTTTAAATGCTTTTATAATCCCATAATTGAATTTAATTTGAATCTTTTTACATTTTTTGATTAAAAGAGATTCTAATTGATTGTTTGCCTCGAAAAACGTGGAGTGAAAGCCATCCATTGTCAAAAAAAGATCATTTATAGTTACTCATGCCTAGAAAAGCCTTATTACTCGGTTTAAATGCCTTTATAATCCCATTATTGAATTTATTTTGAATTTTTTTTACATTTTTTGATTAAAACAGATTGTAATTGATTGTTTGACTCGGGAAACTTGGAGCGAAAGCCCTCCATTGTCAAGAAAAGATCATTTATAGTCACTCATGCCGAGAAAAGCCTTATTACTCGGTTTAAATGCTTTTATAATCCGATTATTGAATTAATTTTGAATTGTTTTTACATTTTTTGATTAAAACAGATTGTAATTGATTGTTTGCCTCGGGAAACATGGAGCAAAAGCCATCCATTGTCAAGAATAGATCATTTCTAGTCACCCATGCCTAGAAAAGCCTTATTACTCGGTTTAAATGCTTTTATAAACCCATTATTGAATTTATTTTGAATTGTTTTTACATTTTTTGATTAAAACAAATTGTAATTGATTCTTTGCCTCGGGAAACAAGGAGCGAAAGCCATCCATTGTCAAGAAAAGTTCATTTATAGTCACTCATGCCTAGAAAAGCCTTATTACTCGGTTTAAATGCCTTTATAATCCCATTATTGAATTTATTTTGAATTGTTTTTATATTTTTTGATTAAAACAGATTGTTATTTATTGTTTGCCTTGGGAAACATGGAGCGAAAGCCATCCATCGTCAAGAAAAGTTCATTTATAGTCACTCATGCCTAGAAAAGCCTTATTACTCGGTTTAAATGCCTTTATAATCCCATTATCAAATTTATTTTGAATTTTTTTTACATTTTTTGATTAAAACAGATTGTAATTGATTGTTTGCCTCGGGAAATTTGGAGCGAAAGCCATCCATTGTCAAGAAAAGTTCATTTATAGTCACTTATGCCTAGCAAAGCCTTATTACTCGGTTTAAATGCCTTTATAATCCCATTATTGAATTTATTTTGAATTCTTTTTACATTTTTTGATTAAAACAGATTCTAATTGATTGTTTGCCTCGGGAAACTTGGAGCGAAAGCCCTCCATTGTCAAGAAAAGATCATTTATAGTCACTCATGCCGAGAAAAGCCTTATTACTCGGTTTAAATGCTTTTATAATCCCATTATTGAATTAATTTTGAATTGTTTTTACATTTTTTGATTAAAACAGATTGTAATTGATTGTTTGCCTCGGGAAACATGGAGCAAAAGCCATCCATTGTCAAGAATAGATCGTTTCTAGTCACCCATGCCTAAAAAAGCCTTATTACTCGGTTTAAATGCTTTTATAATCCCATTATTGAATTTATTTTGAATTGTTTTTACATTTTTTGATTAAAACAAATTGTAATTGATTCTTTGCCTCGGGAAAGATGGAGCGAAAGCCATCCATTGTCAAGAAAAGTTCATTTATAGTCAGTCATGCCTAGAAAAGCCTTATTACTCGGTTTAAATGCTTTTATAATCCCATAATTGAATTGAATTTGAATCTTTATACATTTTTTGATTAAAAGAGATTCTAATTGATTGTTTGCCTCGGGAAACGTGGAGTGAAAGCCATCCATTGTCAAGAAAATATCATTTATAGTCACTCATGCCTAGAAAAGCCTTATTACTCGGTTTAAATGCCTTTATAATCCCATTATTGAATTTATTTGGAATTGTTTTTATATTTTTTGATTAAAACAGATTGTAATTGATTGTTTGCCTTGGGAAACATGGAGCGAAAACCATCCATCGTCAAGAAAAGTTCATTTATAGTCACTCATGCCTAGAAAAGCCTTAATACTCGCTTTAAATGCTTTTATAATCCCATTATTGAATTTAATTTGAATCTTTTCACATTTTTTGACTAAAACAGATTGTAATTGATTGTTTGCCTTGGGAAATATGGAGCGAAAACCATCCATCGTCAGGAAAAGTTCATTTATAGTCACTCATGCCCAGAAAAGCCTTAATACTCGCTTTAAATGCTTTTATAATCCCATAATTGAATTTAATTTGAATCTTTTTACATATTTTGATTAAAACAGATTGTAATTGCTTGTTTGCCTCGGGAAACATGGAGTGAAAGCCATCCATTGTCAAGAAAAGATCATTTATAGTCACTCATGCCTACAAAAGCCTTATTACTCAGTTTAAATGCCTTTATAATCCCATTATTGAATTAATTTTGAATTGTTTTTACATTTTTTGATTAAAACAGATTGTAATTGATTGTTTACCTCGGGAAACATGGAGCAAAAGCCATCCATTGTCAAGAATAGATCATTTCTAGTCACCCATGCCTAAAAAAGCCTTATTACTCGGTTTAAATGCTTTTATAATCCCATTATTGAATTTATTTTGAATTGTTTTTACATTTTTTGATTAAAACAAATTGTAATTGATTCTTTGCCTCGGGAAACAAGGAGCGAAAGCCATCCATTGTCAAGAAAAGTTCATTTATAGTCACTCATGCCTAGAAAAGCCTTATTACTCGGTTTAAATGCCTTTATAATCCCATTATTGAATTTATTTTGAATTGTTTTTATATGTTTTGATTAAAACAGATTGTAATTGATTGTTTGCCTTGGGAAACATGGAGCGAAAACCATCCATCGTCTAGAAAAGTTCATTTATAGTCACTCATGCCTAGAAAAGCCTTAATACTCGCTTTAAATGCTTTTATAATCCCATAATTGAATTTAATTTGAATCTTTTTACATTTTTTGATTACAACAGATTCTAATTGATTGTTTGCCTCGGGAAACATGGAGTGAAAGCCATCCATTGCAAGAAAAGATCATTTATAGTCACTCATGCCTACAAAAGCCTTATTACTCAGTTTCAATGCCTTTATAATCCCATTATCAAATTTATTTTGAATTTTTTTTACATTTTTTGATTAAAACAGATTGTAATTGATTGTTTACCTCGGGAAACTTGGAGCGAAAGCCATCCATTGTCAAGAAAAGTTCATTTGTAAGAAAAGTTCATTTATAGTCACTTATGCCTAGCAAAGCCTTATTACTCGGTTTAAATGCCTTTGTAATCCCATTATTGAATTTATTTTGAATTCTTTTTACATTTTTTCATTAAAACAGATTCTAATTGATTGTTTGCCTCGGGAAACTTAGAGCGAAAGCCCTCCATTGTCAAGAAAAGTTCATTTATAGTCACTCATGCCTAGAAAAGCCTTATTACTCGGTCTCAATGCCTTTATAATCCCATTATTGAATTTTATTTTGAATTGTTTTTATATTTTTTGATTAAAACAGATTGTTATTGATTGTTTGCCTTGGGAAACATGTAGCGAAAGCCATCCATCGTCAAGAAAAGTTCATTTATAGTCACTCATGCCTAGAAAAGCCTTATTACTCGGTTTAAATGCCTTTATAATCCCATTATCAAATTTATTTTGAATGTTTTTTACATTTTTTGATTAAAACAGATTGTAATTGATTGTTTGCCTCGGGAAACTTGGAGCGAAAGCCATCCATTGTAAAGAAAAGTTCATTTATAGTCACTTATGCCTAGCAAAGCCTTATTACTCGGTTTAAATGCCTTTATAATCCCATTATTGAATTTATTTTGAATTTTTTTTACATTTTTTGATTAAAACAGATTCTAATTGATTGTTTGCCTCGGGAAACTTGGAGCGAAAGCCATCCATTGTCAAGAAAAGTTCATTTATAGTCACTTATGCCTAGCAAAGCCTTATTACTCGGTTTAAATGCCCTTATAATCCCATTATTGAATTTATTTTGAATTTTTTTTACATTTTTTCATTAAAACAGATTCTAATTGATTGTTTGCCTCGGGAAACTTGGAGCGAAAGCCCTCCATTGTCAAGAAAAGATCATTTATAGTCACTCATGCCGAGAAAAGCCTGATTACTCGGTTTAAATGCTTTTATAATCCCATTATTGAATTTATTTTTAATTGTTTTTACATTTTTTGATTAAAACATATTTTAATTGATTGTTTGCCTCGGGAAACATGGAGCAAAAGCCATCCATTGTCAAGACTAGATCATTTCTAGTCACTCATGCCTAGAAAAGCCTTATTACTCAGTTTAAATGCTTTTATAATCCCATTATTGAATTTATTTTGAATTGTTTTCACATTTTTTGATTAAAACAGATTGTAATTGATTGTTTGCCTCGGGAAACATGGAGCGAAAGCCATCCATTGTCAAGAAAAGATCATTTATATTCACTCATGCCTAGAAAAGCGTTATTACTCGGTTTAAATGCATTTATAATCCCATTATTGAATTTATTTTGAATTGTTTTTACATTTTTTGATTAAAACATATTGTAATTGATTGTTTGCCTCAAGAAACAGGGAGCAAAACCCATCCATTGTCAAGAATAGATCATTTATAGTCACTTATGCCTAGAAAAGCCTTATTACTCGGTTTAAATGCTTTTATAATCCCATTATTGAATTTATTTTGAATTGTTTTCACATTTTTTGATTAAAACAGATTGTAATTGATTGTTTGCCTCGGGAAACATGGAGCGAAAGCCCTCCATTGTCAAGACTAGATCATTTCTAGTCACTCATGCCTAGAAAAGCCTTATTACTCGGTGTGAATGCTTTTATAATCCCATTATTGAATTTATTTTGAATTGTTTTTACATTTTTTGATTAAAACATATTTTAATTGATTGTTTGCCTCGGGAAACATGGAGCAAAAGCCCTCCATTGTCAAGAATAGATCATTTCTAGTCACTCATGCCTAGAAAAGCCTTATTACTCGGTTTAAATGCTTTTATAATCCCATTATTGAATTTATTTTGAATTGTTTTTACATTTTTTGATTAAAACAAATTGTAATTGATTCTTTGCCTCGGGAAAGATGGAGCGAAAGCCATCCATTGTCAAGAAAAGTTCATTTATAGTCACTCATGCCTAGAAAAGCCTTATTACTCGGTTTAAATGCTTTTATAATCCCATAATTGAATTGAATTTGAATCTTTATACATTTTTTGATTAAAAGAGATTCTAATTGATTGTTTGCCTCGGGAAACGTGGAGTGAAAGCCATCCATTGTCAAGAAAAGATCATTTATAGTCACTCATGCCTAGAAAAGCCTTATTACTCGGTTTAAATGCCTTTATAATCCCATTATTGAATTTATTTTGAATTTTTTTTACATTTTTTGATTAAAACAGATTGTAATTGATTGTTTGACTCGGGACACTTGGAGCGAAAGCCATCCATTGTCAAGAAAAGATCGTTTATAGTCACTCATGCCTAGAAATGCCTTATTACTCGGTTTAAATGCCTTTATAATCCCATTATCAAATTTATTTTGAATGTTTTTTACATTTTTTGATTAAAACAGATTGTAATTGATTGTTTGCCTCGGGAAACTTGGAGCGAAAGCCATCCATTGTCAAGAAAAGTTCATTTATAGTCACTTATGCCTAGCAAAGCCTTATTACTCGGTTTAAATGCCTTTATAATCCCATTATTGAATTTATTTTGAATTCTTTTTACATTTTTTGATTAAAACAGATTCTAATTGATTGTTTGCCTCGGGAAACTTGGAGCGAAAGCCCTCCATTGTCAAGAAAAGATCATTTATAGTCACTCATGCCGAGAAAAGCCTTATTACTCGGTTTAAATGCTTTTATAATCCCATTATTGAATTAATTTTGAATTGTTTTTACATTTTTTGATTAAAACAGATTGTAATTGATTGTTTGCCTCGGGAAACATGGAGCAAAAGCCATCCATTGTCAAGAATAGATCGTTTCTAGTCACCCATGCCTAAAAAAGCCTTATTACTCGGTTTAAATGCTTTTATAATCCCATTATTGAATTTATTTTGAATTGTTTTTCCATTTTTTGATTAAAACAAATTGTAATTGATTCTTTGCCTCGGGAAAGATGGAGCGAAAGCCATCCATTGTCAAGAAAAGTTCATTTATAGTCACTCATGCCTAGAAAAGCCTTATTACTCGGTTTAAATGCTTTTATAATCCCATAATTGAATTGAATTTGAATCTTTATACATTTTTTGATTAAAAGAGATTCTAATTGATTGTTTGCCTCGGGAAACGTGGAGTGAAAGCCATCCATTGTCAAGAAAAGATCATTTATAGTCACTCATGCCTAGAAAAGCCTTATTACTCGGTTTAAATGCTTTTATAATCCCATTATTGAATTTATTTGGAATTGTTTTTATATTTTTTGATTAAAACAGATTGTAATTGATTGTTTGCCTTGGGAAACATGGAGCGAAAACCATCCATCGTCAAGAAAAGTTCATTTATAGTCACTCATGCCTAGAAAAGCCTTAATACTCGCTTTAAATGCTTTTATAATCCCATAATTGAATTTAATTTGAATCTTTTTACATTTTTTGACTAAAACAGATTGTAATTGATTGTTTGCCTTGGGAAACATGGAGCGAAAACCATCCATCGTCAGGAAAAGTTCATTTATAGTCACTCATGCCCAGAAAAGCCTTAATACTCGCTTTAAATGCTTTTATAATCCCATAATTGAATTTAATTTGAATCTTTTTACATTTTTTGATTAAAACAGATTGTAATTGCTTGTTTGCCTCGGGAAACATGGAGTGAAAGCCATCCATTGTCAAGAAAAGATCATTTATAGTCACTCATGCCTACAAAAGCCTTATTACTCAGTTTAAATGCCTTTATAATCCCATTATTGAATTAATTTTGAATTGTTTTTCCATTTTTTGATTAAAACAGATTGTAATTGATTGTTTTCCTCGGGAAACGTGGAGCAAAAGCCATCCATTGTCAAGAATAGATCATTTCTAGTCACCCATGCCTAAAAAAGCCTTATTACTCGGTTTAAATGCTTTTATAATCCCATTATTGAATTTATTTTGAATTGTTTTTACATTTTTTGATTAAAACAAATTGTAATTGATTCTTTGCCTCGGGAAACTTGGAGCGAAAGCCATCCATTGTCAAGGAAAGTTCATTTATAGTCACTCATGCCTAGAAAAGCCTTATTACTCGGTTTAAATGCCTTTATAATCCCATTATTGAATTTATTTTGAATTCTTTTTACATTTTTTGATTAAAACAGATTCTAATTGATTGTTTGCCTCGGGAAACTTGGAGCGAAAGCCCTCCATTGTCAAGAAAAGATCATTTATAGTCACTCATGCCGAGAAAAGCCTTATTACTCGGTTTAAATGCTTTTATAATCCCATTATTGAATTAATTTTGAATTGTTTTTACATTTTTTGATTAAAACAGATTGTAATTGATTGTTTGCCTCGGGAAACATGGAGCAAAAGCCATCCATTGTCAAGAATAGATCGTTTCTAGTCACCCATGCCTAAAAAAGCCTTATTACTCGGTTTAAATGCTTTTATAATCCCATTATTGAATTTATTTTGAATTGTTTTTCCATTTTTTGATTAAAACAAATTGTAATTGATTCTTTGCCTCGGGAAAGATGGAGCGAAAGCCATCCATTGTCAAGAAAAGTTCATTTATAGTCACTCATGCCTAGAAAAGCCTTATTACTCGGTTTAAATGCTTTTATAATCCCATAATTGAATTGAATTTGAATCTTTATACATTTTTTGATTAAAAGAGATTCTAATTGATTGTTTGCCTCGGGAAACGTGGAGTGAAAGCCATCCATTGTCAAGAAAAGATCATTTATAGTCACTCATGCCTAGAAAAGCCTTATTACTCGGTTTAAATGCTTTTATAATCCCATTATTGAATTTATTTGGAATTGTTTTTATATTTTTTGATTAAAACAGATTGTAATTGATTGTTTGCCTTGGGAAACATGGAGCGAAAACCATCCATCGTCAAGAAAAGTTCATTTATAGTCACTCATGCCTAGAAAAGCCTTAATACTCGCTTTAAATGCTTTTATAATCCCATAATTGAATTTAATTTGAATCTTTTTACATTTTTTGACTAAAACAGATTGTAATTGATTGTTTGCCTTGGGAAACATGGAGCGAAAACCATCCATCGTCAGGAAAAGTTCATTTATAGTCACTCATGCCCAGAAAAGCCTTAATACTCGCTTTAAATGCTTTTATAATCCCATAATTGAATTTAATTTGAATCTTTTTACATTTTTTGATTAAAACAGATTGTAATTGCTTGTTTGCCTCGGGAAACATGGAGTGAAAGCCATCCATTGTCAAGAAAAGATCATTTATAGTCACTCATGCCTACAAAAGCCTTATTACTCAGTTTAAATGCCTTTATAATCCCATTATTGAATTAATTTTGAATTGTTTTTCCATTTTTTGATTAAAACAGATTGTAATTGATTGTTTTCCTCGGGAAACGTGGAGCAAAAGCCATCCATTGTCAAGAATAGATCATTTCTAGTCACCCATGCCTAAAAAAGCCTTATTACTCGGTTTAAATGCTTTTATAATCCCATTATTGAATTTATTTTGAATTGTTTTTACATTTTTTGATTAAAACAAATTGTAATTGATTCTTTGCCTCGGGAAACTTGGAGCGAAAGCCATCCATTGTCAAGGAAAGTTCATTTATAGTCACTCATGCCTAGAAAAGCCTTATTACTCGGTTTAAATGCCTTTATAATCCCATTATTGAATTTATTTTGAATTGTTTTTACATTTTTTGATTAAAACAGATTGTAATTGATTGTTTGCCTCAAGAAACAGGGAGCAAAACCCATCCATTGTCAAGAATAGATCATTTATAGTCACTTATGCCTAGAAAAGCCTTATTACTCGGTTTAAATGCTTTTATAATCCCATTATTGAATTTATTTTGAATTGTTTTCACATTTTTTGATTAAAACAGATTGTAATTGATTGTTTGCCTCGGGAAACATGGAGCGAAAGCCCTCCATTGTCAAGACTAGATCATTTCTAGTCACTCATGCCTAGAAAAGCCTTATTACTCGGTTTAAATGCTTTTATAATCCCATTATTGAATTTATTTTGAATTGTTTTTACATTTTTTGATTAAAACATATTTTAATTGATTGTTTGCCTCGGGAAACATGGAGCAAAAGCCCTCCATTGTCAAGAATAGATCATTTCTAGTCACTCATGCCTAGAAAAGCCTTATTACTCGGTTTAAATGCTTTTATAATCCCATTATTTAATTTATTTTGAATTGTTTTTACATTTTTTGATTAAAACAAATTGTAATTGATTCTTTGCCTCGGGAAAGATGGAGCGAAAGCCATCCATTGTCAAGAAAAGTTCATTTATAGTCACTCATGCCTAGAAAAGCCTTATTACTCGGTTTAAATGCTTTTATAATCCCATAATTGAATTTAATTTGAATCTTTTTACATTTTTTGATTAAAAGAGATTCTAATTGATTGTTTGCCTCGGGAAACGTGGAGTGAAAGCCATCCATTGTAAAAAAAAGATCATTTATAGTCACTCATGCCTAGAAAAGCCTTATTACTCGGTTTAAATGCCTTTATAATCCCATTATTGAATTTATTTTGAATTTTTTTTACATTTTTTGATTAAAACAGATTGTAATTGATTGTTTGACTCGGGACACTTGGAGCGTAAGCCATCCATTGTCAAGAAAAGATCGTTTATAGTCACTCATGCCTAGAAATGCCTTATTACTCGGTTTAAATGCCTTTATAATCCCATTATCAAATTTATTTTGAATGTTTTTTACATTTTTTGATTAAAACAGATTGTAATTGATTGTTTGCCTCGGGAAACTTGGAGCGAAAGCCATCCATTGTCAAGAAAAGTTCATTTATAGTCACTTATGCCTAGCAAAGCCTTATTACTCGGTTTAAATGCCTTTATAATCCCATTATTGAATTTATTTTGAATTTTTTTTACATTTTTTGATTAAAACAGATTGTAATTGATTGTTTGACTCGGGACACTTGGAGCGAAAGCCATCCATTGTCAAGAAAAGATCGTTTATAGTCACTCATGCCTAGAAAAGCGTTATTACTCGGTTTAAATGCCTTTATAATCCCAATATCAAATTTATTTTGAATGTTTTTTACATTTTTTGATTAAAACAAATTGTAATTGATTGTTTGCCACGGGAAACTTGGAGCGAAAGCCATCCATTGTCAAGAAAAGTTCATTTATAGTCACTTATGCCTAGCAAAGCCTTATTACTCGGTTTAAATGCCTTTATAATCCCATTATTGAATTTATTTTGAATTCTTTTTACATTTTTTGATTAAAACATATTATAATTGATTGTTTGCCTCGGGAAACTTGGAGCGAAAGCCCTCCATTGTCAAGAAAAGATCATTTATAGTCACTCATGCCGAGAAAAGCCTTATTACTCGGTTTAAATACTTTTATAATCCCATTATTGAATTAATTTTGAATTGTTTTTACATTTTTTGGTTAAAACAGATTGTAATTGATTGTTTGCCTCGGGAAACATGGAGCAAAAGCCATCCATTGTCAAGAATAGATCATTTCTAGTCACCCATGCCTAGAAAAGCCTTATTACTCGGTTTAAATGCTTTTATAAACCCATTATTGAATTTATTTTGAATTTTTTTTACATTTTTTGATTAAAACATACTGTAATTGATTGTTTGCCTCGGGAAACATGGTGCAAAACCCATCCATTGTCAAGAATAGATCATTTATAGTCACTCATGCCTAGAAAAGCCTTATTACTCGGTTTAAATGCTTTTATAATGCCATTATTGAATTTATTTTGAATTGTTTTTTCATTTTTTGATTAAAACAGATTGTAATTGATTGTTTACCTCGGGAAAGATGGTGCGAAAGCCATCCATTGTCAAGAAAAGATCATTTATAGTCACTCATGCCTAGAAAAGCATTAATACTCGCTTTAAATGCTTTTATAATCCCATAATTGAATTTAATTTGAATCTTTTTACATTTTCTGATTAAAACAGATTCTAATTGATTGTTTGCCTCGGAAACGTGGAGTGAAAGCCATCCATTGTCAAGAAAAGATCATTTATAGTCACTCATGCCTAGAAAAGCCTTATTACTCGGTTTAAATGCCTTTATAATCCCATTATCTAATTTATTTTGAATTTTTTTTACATTTTTTTATTAAAACAGATTGTAATTGATTGTTTGCCTCGGGAAACTTGGAGCAAAAGTCATCCATTGTCAAGAAAAGATCGTTTATAGTCACCCATGCCTAGAAAAGCCTTGTTACTCGGTTTAAATGCCTTTGTAATCCCATTATTGAATTTATTTTGAATTCTTTTTACATTTTTTGATTAAAACATATTCTAATTGATTGTTTGCCTCGGGAAACTCTGAGCGAATGCCCTCCATTGTCAAGAAAAGATCATTGATAGTCACTCATGCCGAGAAAAGCCTTATTACTCGGTTTAAATGCTTTTATAATCCCATTATTGAATTAATTTTGAATTGTTTTTACATTTTTTGATTAAAACAGATTGCAATTGATTGTTTGCCTCGGGAAACATGGAGCAAAAGCCATCCATTGTCAAGAATAGATCATTTCTAGTCACCCATGCCTAGAAAAGCCTTATTACTCGGTTTAAATGCTTTTATAAACACATTATTAAATATATTTTGAATTGTTTTTACATTTTTTGATTAAAACAAATTGTAATTGATTCTTTTCCTCGGGAAACAAGGAGCGAAAGCCATCCATTGTCAAGAAAAGTTCATTTATAGTCACTCATGCCTAGAAAAGCCTTATTACTCGGTTTAAATGCCTTTATAATCCCATTATTGAATTTATTTTGAATTGTTTTTATATTTTTTGATTAAAACAGATTGTTATTGATTGTTTGCCTTGGGAAACATGGAGCGAAAGCCATCCATCGTCAAGAAAAGTTCATTTATAGTCACTCATGCCTAGAAAAGCCTTATTACTCGGTTTAAATGCCTTTATAATCCCATTAACAAATTTATTTTGAATTGTTTTTACATTTTTTGATTAAAACAGATTGTAATTGTTTGTTTGCCTCTGGAAACTTGGAGCGAAAGCCATCCATTGTCAAGAAAAGTTCATTTATAGTCACTTATGCCTAGCAAAGCCTTATTACTCGGTTTAAATGCCTTTATAATCCCATTATTGAATTTATTTTGAATTCTTTTTACATTTTTTCATTAAAACAGATTCTAATTGATTGTTTGCCTCGGGAAACTTGGAGCGAAAGCCCTCCATTGTCAAGAAAAGATCATTTATAGTCACTCATGCCGAGAAAAGCCTTATTACTCGGTTTAAATGCTTTTATAATCCCATTATTGAATTTATTTTGAATTGTTTTTACATTTTTTGATTAAAACATATTTTAATTGATTGTTTGCCTCGGGAAACATGGAGCAAAAGCCCTCCATTGTCAAGAATAGATCATTTCTAGTCACTCATGCCTAGAAAAGCCTTATTACTCGGTTTAAATGCTTTTATAATCCCATTATTGAATTTATTTTGAATTGTTTTTACATTTTTTGATTAAAACATATTTTAATTGATTGTTTGCCTTGGGAAACATGGAGCAAAAGCCCTCCATTGCCAAGAATAGATCATTTCTAGTCACTCATGCCTAGAAAAGCCTTATTACTCGGTTTAAATGCTTTTATAATCCCATTATTGAATTTATTTTGAATTGTTTTTACATTTTTTGATTAAAACAGATTGTGATTGATTGTTTAACTCGGGAAAGATAGAGCGAAAGCCATCCATTGTCAAGAAAAGTTCATTTATAGTCACTCATGCCTAGAAAAGCCTTATTACTCGGTTTAAATGCTTTTATAATCCCATAATTGAATTTAATTTGAATCTTTTTACATTTTTTGATTAAAAGAGATTCTAATTGATTGTTTGCCTCGGAAAACGTGGAGTGAAAGCCATCCATTGTCAAAAAAAGATCATTTATAGTCACTCATGCTTAGAAAAGCCTTATTACTCGGTTTAAATGCCTTTATAATCCCATTATTGAATTTATTTTGAATTTTTTTTACATTTTTTGATTAAAACAGATTGTAATTGATTGTTTGACTCGGGAAACTTGGAGCGAAAGCCCTCCATTGTCAAGAAAAGATCATTTATAGTCACTCATGCCGAGAAAAGCCTTATTACTCGGTTTAAATGCTTTTATAATCCCATTATTGAAGTAATTTTGAATTGTTTTTACATTTTTTGATTAAAACAGATTGTAATTGATTGTTTGCCTCGGGAAACATGGAGCAAAAGCCATCCATTGTCAAGAATAGATCATTTCTAGTCACCCATGCCTAGAAAAGCCTTATTACTCGGTTTAAATGCTTTTATAAACCCATTATTGAATTTATTTTGAATTGTTTTTACATTTTTTGATTAAAACAAATTGTAATTGATTCTTTGCCTCGGGAAACAAGGAGCGAAAGCCATCCATTGTGAAGAAAAGTTCATTTATAGTCACTCATGCCTAGAAAAGCCTTATTACTCGGTTTAAATGCCTTTATAATCCCATTATTGAATTTATTTTGAATTGTTTTTATATTTTTTGATTAAAACAGATTGTTATTTATTGTTTGCCTTGGGAAACATGGAGCGAAAGCCATCCATCGTCAAGAAAAGTTCATTTATAGTCACCCATGCCTAGAAAAGCCTTATTACTCGGTTTAAATGCCTTTATAATCCCATTCTCAAATTTATTTTGAATTTTTTTACATTTTTTGATTAAAACAGATTGTAATTGATTGTTTGCCTCGGGAAACTTGGAGCGAAAGCCATCCATTGTCAAGAAAAGTTCATTTATAGTCACTTATGCCTAGCAAAGCCTTATTACTCGGTTTAAATGCCTTTATAATCCCATTATTGAATTTATTTTGAATTCTTTTTACATTTTTTGATTAAAACAGATTCTAATTGATTGTTTGCCTCGAGAAACTTGGATCGAAAGCCCTCCATTGTCAAGAAAAGATCATTTATAGTCACTCATGCCGAGAAAAGCCTTATTACTCGGTTTAAATGCTTTTATAATCCCATTATTGAATTAATTTTGAATTGTTTTTACATTTTTTGATTAAAACAGATTGTAATTGATTGTTTGCCTCAGGAAACATGGAGCAAAAGCCATCCATTGTCAAGAATAGATCGTTTCTAGTCACCCATGCCTAAAAAAGCCTTATTACTCGGTTTAAATGCTTTTATAATCCCATTATTGAATTTATTTTGAATTGTTTTTACATTTTTTGATTAAAACAAATTGTAATTGATTCTTTGCCTCGGGAAAGATGGAGCGAAAGCCATCCATTGTCAAGAAAAGTTCATTTATAGTCAGTCATGCCTAGAAAAGCCTTATTACTCGGTTTAAATGCTTTTATAATCCCATAATTGAATTGAATTTGAATCTTTATACATTTTTTGATTAAAAGAGATTCTAATTGATTGTTTGCCTCAGGAAACGTGGAGTGAAAGCCATCCATTGTCAAGAAAATATCATTTATAGTCACTCATGCCTAGAAAAGCCTTATTACTCGGTTTAAATGCCTTTATAATCCCATTATTGAATTTATTTGGAATTGTTTTTATATTTTTTGATTAAAACAGATTGTAATTGATTGTTTGCCTTGGGAAACATGGAGCGAAAACCATCCATCGTCAAGAAAAGTTCATTTATAGTCACTCATGCCTAGAAAAGCCTTAATACTCGCTTTAAATGCTTTTATAATCCCATAATTGAATTTAATTTGAATCTTTTCACATTTTTTGACTAAAACAGATTGTAATTGATTGTTTGCCTTGGGAAATATGGAGCGAAAACCATCCATCGTCAGGAAAAGTTCATTTATAGTCACTCATGCCCAGAAAAGCCTTAATACTCGCTTTAAATGCTTTTATAATCCCATAATTGAATTTAATTTGAATCTTTTTACATATTTTGATTAAAACAGATTGTAATTGCTTGTTTGCCTCGGGAAACATGGAGTGAAAGCCATCCATTGTCAAGAAAAGATCATTTATAGTCACTCATGCCTGCAAAAGCCTTATTACTCAGTTTAAATGCCTTTATAATCCCATTATTGAATTAATTTTGAATTGTTTTTACATTTTTTGATTAAAACAGATTGTAATTGATTGTTTGCCTCGGGAAACATGGAGCAAAAGCCATCCATTGTCAAGAATAGATCATTTCTAGTCACCCATGCCTAAAAAAGCCTTATTACTCGGTTTAAATGCTTTTATAATCCCATTATTGAATTTATTTTGAATTGTTTTTACATTTTTTGATTAAAACAAATTGTAATTGATTCTTTGCCTCGGGAAACAAGGAGCGAAAGCCATCCATTGTCAAGAAAAGTTCATTTATAGTCACTCATGCCTAGAAAAGCCTTATTACTCGGTTTAAATGCCTTTATAATCCCATTATTGAATTTATTTTGAATTGTTTTTATATGTTTTGATTAAAACAGATTGTAATTGATTGTTTGCCTTGGGAAACATGGAGCGAAAACCATCCATCGTCTAGAAAAGTTCATTTATAGTCACTCATGCCTAGAAAAGCCTTAATACTCGCTTTAAATGCTTTTATAATCCCATAATTGAATTTAATTTGAATCTTTTTACATTTTTTGATTACAACTGATTCTAATTGATTGTTTGCCTCGGGAAACATGGAGTGAAAGCCATCCATTGCAAGAAAAGATCATTTATAGTCACTCATGCCTACAAAAGCCTTATTACTCAGTTTCAATGCCTTTATAATCCCATTATCAAATTTATTTTGAATTTTTTTTACATTTTTTGATTAAAACAGATTGTAATTGATTGTTTACCTCGGGAAACTTGGAGCGAAAGCCATCCATTGTCAAGAAAAGTTCATTTGTAAGAAAAGTTCATTTATAGTCACTTATGCCTAGCAAAGCCTTATTACTCGGTTTAAATGCCTTTGTAATCCCATTATTGAATTTATTTTAAATTCTTTTTACATTTTTTCATTAAAACAGATTCTAATTGATTGTTTGCCTCGGGAAACTTAGAGCGAAAGCCCTCCATTGTCAAGAAAAGTTCATTTATAGTCACTCATGCCTAGAAAAGCCTTATTACTCGGTCTCAATGCCTTTATAATCCCATTATTGAATTTTATTTTGAATTGTTTTTATATTTTTTGATTAAAACAGATTGTTATTGATTGTTTGCCTTGGGAAACATGTAGCGAAAGCCATCCATCGTCAAGAAAAGTTCATTTATAGTCACTCATGCCTAGAAAAGCCTTATTACTCGGTTTAAATGCCTTTATAATCCCATTATCAAATTTATTTTGAATGTTTTTTACATTTTTTGATTAAAACAGATTGTAATTGATTGTTTGCCTCGGGAAACTTGGAGCGAAAGCCATCCATTGTAAAGAAAAGTTCATTTATAGTCACTTATGCCTAGCAAAGCCTTATTACTCGGTTTAAATGCCTTTATAATCCCATTATTGAATTTATTTTGAATTTTTTTTACATTTTTTGATTAAAACAGATTCTAATTGATTGTTTGCCTCGGGAAACTTGGAGCGAAAGCCATCCATTGTCAAGAAAAGTTCATTTATAGTCACTTATGCCTAGCAAAGCCTTATTACTCGGTTTAAATGCCCTTATAATCCCATTATTGAATTTATTTTGAATTCTTTTTACATTTTTTCATTAAAACAGATTCTAATTGATTGTTTGCCTCGGGAAACTTGGAGCGAAAGCCCTCCATTGTCAAGAAAAGATCATTTATAGTCACTCATGCCGAGAAAAGCCTGATTACTCGGTTTAAATGCTTTTATAATCCCATTATTGAATTTATTTTGAATTGTTTTTACATTTTTTGATTAAAACATATTTTAATTGATTGTTTGCCTCGGGAAACATGGAGCAAAAGCCATCCATTGTCAAGACTAGATCATTTCTAGTCACTCATGCCTAGAAAAGCCTTATTACTCGGTTTAAATGCTTTTATAATCCCATTATTGAATTTATTTTGAATTGTTTTCACATTTTTGATTAAAACAGATTGTAATTGATTGCTTGCCTCGGGAAACATGGAGCGAAAGCCATCCATTGTCAAGAAAAGATCATTTATATTCACTCATGCCTAGAAAAGCGTTATTACTCGGTTTAAATGCATTTATAATCCCATTATTGAATTTATTTTGAATTGTTTTTACATTTTTTGATTAAAACATATTGTAATTGATTGTTTGCCTCAAGAAACAGGGAGCAAAACCCATCCATTGTCAAGAATAGATCATTTATAGTCACTTATGCCTAGAAAAGCCTTATTACTCGGTTTAAATGCTTTTATAATCCCATTATTGAATTTATTTTGAATTGTTTTCACATTTTTTGATTAAAACAGATTGTAATTGATTGTTTGCCTCGGGAAACATGGAGCGAAAGCCCTCCATTGTCAAGACTAGATCATTTCTAGTCACTCATGCCTAGAAAAGCCTTATTACTCGGTGTGAATGCTTTTATAATCCCATTATTGAATTTATTTTGAATTGTTTTTACATTTTTTGATTAAAACATATTTTAATTGATTGTTTGCCTCGGGAAACATGGAGCAAAAGCCCTCCATTGTCAAGAATAGATCATTTCTAGTCACTCATGCCTAGAAAAGCCTTATTACTCGGTTTAAATGCTTTTATAATCCCATTATTGAATTTATTTTGAATTGTTTTTACATTTTTTGATTAAAACAAATTGTAATTGATTCTTTGCCTCGGGAAAGATGGAGCGAAAGCCATCCATTGTCAAGAAAAGTTCATTTATAGTCACTCATGCCTAGAAAAGCCTTATTACTCGGTTTAAATGCTTTTATAATCCCATAATTGAATTGAATTTGAATCTTTATACATTTTTTGATTAAAAGAGATTCTAATTGATTGTTTGCCTCGGGAAACGTGGAGTGAAAGCCATCCATTGTCAAGAAAAGATCATTTATAGTCACTCATGCCTAGAAAAGCCTTATTACTCGGTTTAAATGCCTTTATAATCCCATTATTGAATTTATTTTGAATTTTTTTTACATTTTTTGATTAAAACAGATTGTAATTGATTGTTTGACTCGGGACACTTGGAGCGAAAGCCATCCATTGTCAAGAAAAGATCGTTTATAGTCACTCATGCCTAGAAATGCCTTATTACTCGGTTTAAATGCCTTTATAATCCCATTATCAAATTTATTTTGAATGTTTTTTACATTTTTTGATTAAAACAGATTGTAATTGATTGTTTGCCTCGGGAAACTTGGAGCGAAAGCCATCCATTGTCAAGAAAAGTTCATTTATAGTCACTTATGCCTAGCAAAGCCTTATTACTCGGTTTAAATGCCTTTATAATCCCATTATTGAATTTATTTTGAATTCTTTTTACATTTTTTGATTAAAACAGATTCTAATTGATTGTTTGCCTCGGGAAACTTGGAGCGAAAGCCCTCCATTGTCAAGAAAAGATCATTTATAGTCACTCATGCCGAGAAAAGCCTTTTTACTCGGTTTAAATGCTTTTATAATCCCATTATTGAATTAATTTTGAATTGTTTTTACATTTTTTGATTAAAACAGATTGTAATTGATTGTTTTCCTCGGGAAACATGGAGCAAAAGCCATCCATTGTCAAGAATAGATCGTTTCTAGTCACCCATGCCTAAAAAAGCCTTATTACTCGGTTTAAATGCTTTTATAATCCCATTATTGAATTTATTTTGAATTGTTTTTCCATTTTTTGATTAAAACAAATTGTAATTGATTCTTTGCCTCGGGAAAGATGGAGCGAAAGCCATCCATTGTCAAGAAAAGTTCATTTATAGTCACTCATGCCTAGAAAAGCCTTATTACTCGGTTTAAATGCTTTTATAATCCCATAATTGAATTGAATTTGAATCTTTATACATTTTTTGATTAAAAGAGATTCTAATTGATTGTTTGCCTCGGGAAACGTGGA
The DNA here is from genome assembly GCF_053813885.1 of Theobroma cacao. Taxonomy (NCBI): domain Eukaryota; kingdom Viridiplantae; phylum Streptophyta; class Magnoliopsida; order Malvales; family Malvaceae; genus Theobroma; species Theobroma cacao. The sequence continues at coordinate 23,292,796 of NC_142645.1, read as the reverse complement.
GTGAAAGCCATCCATTGTCAAGAAAAGATCATTTATAGTCACTCATGCCTAGAAAAGCCTTATTACTCGGTTTAAATGCCTTTATAATCCCATTATTGAATTTATTTGGAATTGTTTTTATATTTTTTGATTAAAACAGATTGTAATTGATTGTTTGCCTTGGGAAACATGGAGCGAAAACCATCCATCGTCAAGAAAAGTTCATTTATAGTCACTCATGCCTAGAAAAGCCTTAATACTCGCTTTAAATGCTTTTATAATCCCATAATTGAATTTAATTTGAATCTTTTTACATTTTTTGACTAAAACAGATTGTAATTGATTGTTTGCCTTGGGAAACATGGAGCGAAAACCATCCATCGTCAGGAAAAGTTCATTTATAGTCACTCATGCCCAGAAAAGCCTTAATACTCGCTTTAAATGCTTTTATAATCCCATAATTGAATTTAATTTGAATCTTTTTACATTTTTTGATTAAAACAGATTGTAATTGCTTGTTTGCCTCGGGAAACATGGAGTGAAAGCCATCCATTGTCAAGAAAAGATCATTTATAGTCACTCATGCCTACAAAAGCCTTATTACTCAGTTTAAATGCCTTTATAATCCCATTATTGAATTAATTTTGAATTGTTTTTCCATTTTTTGATTAAAACAGATTGTAATTGATTGTTTTCCTCGGGAAACATGGAGCAAAAGCCATCCATTGTCAAGAATAGATCATTTCTAGTCACCCATGCCTAAAAAAGCCTTATTACTCGGTTTAAATGCTTTTATAATCCCATTATTGAATTTATTTTGAATTGTTTTTACATTTTTTGATTAAAACAAATTGTAATTGATTCTTTGCCTCGGGAAACTTGGAGCGAAAGCCATCCATTGTCAAGGAAAGTTCATTTATAGTCACTCATGCCTAGAAAAGCCTTATTACTCGATTTAAATGCCTTTATAATCCCATTATTGAATTTATTTTGAATTGTTTTTACATTTTTTGATTAAAACATATTGTAATTGATTGTTTGCCTCAAGAAACAGGGAGCAAAACCCATCCATTGTCAAGAATAGATCATTTATAGTCACTTATGCCTAGAAAAGCCTTATTACTCGGTTTAAATGCTTTTATAATCCCATTATTGAATTTATTTTGAATTGTTTTCACATTTTTTGATTAAAACAGATTGTAATTGATTGTTTGCCTCGGGAAACATGGAGCGAAAGCCCTCCATTGTCAAGACTAGATCATTTCTAGTCACTCATGCCTAGAAAAGCCTTATTACTCGGTTTAAATGCTTTTATAATCCCATTATTGAATTTATTTTGAATTGTTTTCACATTTTTTGATTAAAACAGATTGTAATTGATTGTTTGCCTCGGGAAACATGGAGCGAAAGCCATCCATTGTCAAGAAAAGATCATTTATATTCACTCATGCCTAGAAAAGCGTTATTACTCGGTTTAAATGCATTTATAATCCCATTATTGAATTTATTTTGAATTGTTTTTACATTTTTTGATTAAAACATATTGTAATTGATTGTTTGCCTCAAGAAACAGGGAGCAAAACCCATCCATTGTCAAGAATAGATCATTTATAGTCACTTATGCCTAGAAAAGCCTTATTACTCGGTTTAAATGCTTTTATAATCCCATTATTGAATTTATTTTGAATTGTTTTCACATTTTTTGATTAAAACAGATTGTAATTGATTGTTTGCCTCGGGAAACATGGAGCGAAAGCCCTCCATTGTCAAGACTAGATCATTTCTAGTCACTCATGCCTAGAAAAGCCTTATTACTCGGTTTAAATGCTTTTATAATCCCATTATTGAATTTATTTTGAATTGTTTTTACATTTTTTGATTAAAACATATTTTAATTGATTGTTTGCCTCGGGAAACATGGAGCAAAAGCCCTCCATTGTCAAGAATAGATCATTTCTAGTCACTCATGCCTAGAAAAGCCTTATTACTCGGTTTAAATGCTTTTATAATCCCATTATTGAATTTATTTTGAATTGTTTTTACATTTTTTGATTAAAACAAATTGTAATTGATTCTTTGCCTCGGGAAAGATGGAGCGAAAGCCATCCATTGTCAAGAAAAGTTCATTTATAGTCACTCATGCCTAGAAAAGCCTTATTACTCGGTTTAAATGCTTTTATAATCCCATAATTGAATTGAATTTGAATCTTTATACATTTTTTGATTAAAAGAGATTCTAATTGATTGTTTGCCTCGGGAAACGTGGAGTGAAAGCCATCCATTGTCAAGAAAAGATCATTTATAGTCACTCATGCCTAGAAAAGCCTTATTACTCGGTTTAAATGCCTTTATAATCCCATTATTGAATTTATTTTGAATTTTTTTTACATTTTTTGATTAAAACAGATTGTAATTGATTGTTTGACTCGGGACACTTGGAGCGAAAGCCATCCATTGTCAAGAAAAGATCGTTTATAGTCACTCATGCCTAGAAATGCCTTATTACTCGGTTTAAATGCCTTTATAATCCCATTATCAAATTTATTTTGAATGTTTTTTACATTTTTTGATTAAAACATATTGTAATTGATTGTTTGCCTCGGGAAACTTGGAGCGAAAGCCATCCATTGTCAAGAAAAGTTCATTTATAGTCACTTATGCCTAGCAAAGCCTTATTACTCGGTTTAAATGCCTTTATAATCCCATTATTGAATTTATTTTGAATTCTTTTTACATTTTTTGATTAAAACAGATTCTAATTGATTGTTTGCCTCGGGAAACTTGGAGCGAAAGCCCTCCATTGTCAAGAAAAGATCATTTATAGTCACTCATGCCGAGAAAAGCCTTATTACTCGGTTTAAATGCTTTTATAATCCCATTATTGAATTAATTTTGAATTGTTTTTACATTTTTTGATTAAAACAGATTGTAATTGATTGTTTGCCTCGGGAAACATGGAGCAAAAGCCATCCATTGTCAAGAATAGATCGTTTCTAGTCACCCATGCCTAAAAAAGCCTTATTACTCGGTTTAAATGCTTTTATAATCCCATTATTGAATTTATTTTGAATTGTTTTTCCATTTTTTGATTAAAACAAATTGTAATTGATTCTTTGCCTCGGGAAAGATGGAGCGAAAGCCATCCATTGTCAAGAAAAGTTCATTTATAGTCACTCATGCCTAGAAAAGCCTTATTACTCGGTTTAAATGCTTTTATAATCCCATAATTGAATTGAATTTGAATCTTTATACATTTTTTGATTAAAAGAGATTCTAATTGATTGTTTGCCTCGGGAAACGTGGAGTGAAAGCCATCCATTGTCAAGAAAAGATCATTTATAGTCACTCATGCCTAGAAAAGCCTTATTACTCGGTTTAAATGCCTTTATAATCCCATTATTGAATTTATTTGGAATTGTTTTTATATTTTTTGATTAAAACAGATTGTAATTGATTGTTTGCCTTGGGAAACATGGAGCGAAAACCATCCATCGTCAAGAAAAGTTCATTTATAGTCACTCATGCCTAGAAAAGCCTTAATACTCGCTTTAAATGCTTTTATAATCCCATAATTGAATTTAATTTGAATCTTTTTACATTTTTTGACTAAAACAGATTGTAATTGATTGTTTGCCTTGGGAAACATGGAGCGAAAACCATCCATCGTCAGGAAAAGTTCATTTATAGTCACTCATGCCCAGAAAAGCCTTAATACTCGCTTTAAATGCTTTTATAATCCCATAATTGAATTTAATTTGAATCTTTTTACATTTTTTGATTAAAACAGATTGTAATTGCTTGTTTGCCTCGGGAAACATGGAGTGAAAGCCATCCATTGTCAAGAAAAGATCATTTATAGTCACTCATGCCTACAAAAGCCTTATTACTCAGTTTAAATGCCTTTATAATCCCATTATTGAATTAATTTTGAATTGTTTTTCCATTTTTTGATTAAAACAGATTGTAATTGATTGTTTTCCTCGGGAAACATGGAGCAAAAGCCATCCATTGTCAAGAATAGATCATTTCTAGTCACCCATGCCTAAAAAAGCCTTATTACTCGGTTTAAATGCTTTTATAATCCCATTATTGAATTTATTTTGAATTGTTTTCACATTTTTGATTAAAACAGATTGTAATTGATTGCTTGCCTCGGGAAACATGGAGCGAAAGCCATCCATTGTCAAGAAAAGATCATTTATATTCACTCATGCCTAGAAAAGCGTTATTACTCGGTTTAAATGCATTTATAATCCCATTATTGAATTTATTTTGAATTGTTTTTACATTTTTTGATTAAAACATATTGTAATTGATTGTTTGCCTCAAGAAACAGGGAGCAAAACCCATCCATTGTCAAGAATAGATCATTTATAGTCACTTATGCCTAGAAAAGCCTTATTACTCGGTTTAAATGCTTTTATAATCCCATTATTGAATTTATTTTGAATTGTTTTCACATTTTTTGATTAAAACAGATTGTAATTGATTGTTTGCCTCGGGAAACATGGAGCGAAAGCCCTCCATTGTCAAGACTAGATCATTTCTAGTCACTCATGCCTAGAAAAGCCTTATTACTCGGTTTAAATGCTTTTATAATCCCATTATTGAATTTATTTTGAATTGTTTTTACATTTTTTGATTAAAACATATTTTAATTGATTGTTTGCCTCGGGAAACATGGAGCAAAAGCCCTCCATTGTCAAGAATAGATCATTTCTAGTCACTCATGCCTAGAAAAGCCTTATTACTCGGTTTAAATGCTTTTATAATCCCATTATTGAATTTATTTTGAATTGTTTTTACATTTTTTGATTAAAACAAATTGTAATTGATTCTTTGCCTCGGGAAAGATGGAGCGAAAGCCATCCATTGTCAAGAAAAGTTCATTTATAGTCACTCATGCCTAGAAAAGCCTTATTACTCGGTTTAAATGCTTTTATAATCCCATAATTGAATTTAATTTGAATCTTTTTACATTTTTTGATTAAAAGAGATTCTAATTGATTGTTTGCCTCGGGAAACGTGGAGTGAAAGCCATCCATTGTAAAAAAAAGATCATTTATAGTCACTCATGCCTAGAAAAGCCTTATTACTCGGTTTAAATGCCTTTATAATCCCATTATTGAATTTATTTTGAATTTTTTTTACATTTTTTGATTAAAACAGATTGTAATTGATTGTTTGACTCGGGACACTTGGAGCGAAAGCCATCCATTGTCAAGAAAAGATCGTTTATAGTCACTCATGCCTAGAAATGCCTTATTACTCGGTTTAAATGCCTTTATAATCCCATTATCAAATTTATTTTGAATGTTTTTTACATTTTTTGATTAAAACAGATTGTAATTGATTGTTTGCCTCGGGAAACTTGGAGCGAAAGCCATCCATTGTCAAGAAAAGTTCATTTATAGTCACTTATGCCTAGCAAAGCCTTATTACTCGGTTTAAATGCCTTTATAATCCCATTATTGAATTTATTTTGAATTCTTTTTACATTTTTTGATTAAAACAGATTCTAATTGATTGTTTGCCTCGGGAAACTTGGAGCGAAAGCCCTCCATTGTCAAGAAAAGATCATTTATAGTCACTCATGCCGAGAAAAGCCTTATTACTCGGTTTAAATGCTTTTATAATCCCATTATTGAATTAATTTTGAATTGTTTTTACATTTTTTGATTAAAACAGATTGTAATTGATTGTTTGCCTCGGGAAACATGGAGCAAAAGCCATCCATTGTCAAGAATAGATCGTTTCTAGTCACCCATGCCTAAAAAAGCCTTATTACTCGGTTTAAATGCTTTTATAATCCCATTATTGAATTTATTTTGAATTGTTTTTCCATTTTTTGATTAAAACAAATTGTAATTGATTCTTTGCCTCGGGAAAGATGGAGCGAAAGCCATCCATTGTCAAGAAAAGTTCATTTATAGTCACTCATGCCTAGAAAAGCCTTATTACTCGGTTTAAATGCTTTTATAATCCCATAATTGAATTGAATTTGAATCTTTATACATTTTTTGATTAAAAGAGATTCTAATTGATTTTTTGCCTCGGGAAACGTGGAGTGAAAGCCATCCATTGTCAAGAAAAGATCATTTATAGTCACTCATGCCTAGAAAAGCCTTATTACTCGGTTTAAATGCCTTTATAATCCCATTATTGAATTTATTTGGAATTGTTTTTATATTTTTTGATTAAAACAGATTGTAATTGATTGTTTGCCTTGGGAAACATGGAGCGAAAACCATCCATCGTCAAGAAAAGTTCATTTATAGTCACTCATGCCTAGAAAAGCCTTAATACTCGCTTTAAATGCTTTTATAATCCCATAATTGAATTTAATTTGAATCTTTTTACATTTTTTGACTAAAACAGATTCTAATTGATTGTTTGCCTTGGGAAACATGGAGCGAAAACCATCCATCGTCAGGAAAAGTTCATTTATAGTCACTCATGCCCAGAAAAGCCTTAATACTCGCTTTAAATGCTTTTATAATCCCATAATTGAATTTAATTTGAATCTTTTTACATTTTTTGATTAAAACATATTGTAATTGCTTGTTTGCCTCGGGAAACATGGAGTGAAAGCCATCCATTGTCAAGAAAAGATCATTTATAGTCACTCATGCCTACAAAAGCCTTATTACTCAGTTTAAATGCCTTTATAATCCCATTATTGAATTAATTTTGAATTGTTTTTCCATTTTTTGATTAAAACAGATTGTAATTGATTGTTTTCCTCGGGAAACATGGAGCAAAAGCCATCCATTGTCAAGAATAGATCATTTCTAGTCACCCATGCCTAAAAAAGCCTTATTACTCGGTTTAAATGCTTTTATAATCCCATTATTGAATTTATTTTGAATTGTTTTCACATTTTTGATTAAAACATATTGTAATTGATTGCTTGCCTCGGGAAACATGGAGCGAAAGCCATCCATTGTCAAGAAAAGATCATTTATATTCACTCATGCCTAGAAAAGCGTTATTACTCGGTTTAAATGCATTTATAATCCCATTATTGAATTTATTTTGAATTGTTTTTACATTTTTTGATTAAAACATATTGTAATTGATTGTTTGACTCAAGAAACAGGGAGCAAAACCCATCCATTGTCAAGAATAGATCATTTATAGTCACTTATGCCTAGAAAAGCCTTATTACTCGGTTTAAATGCTTTTATAATCCCATTATTGAATTTATTTTGAATTGTTTTCACATTTTTTGATTAAAACAGATTGTAATTGATTGTTTGCCTCGGGAAACATGGAGCGAAAGCCCTCCATTGTCAAGACTAGATCATTTCTAGTCACTCATGCCTAGAAAAGCCTTATTACTCGGTTTAAATGCTTTTATAATCCCATTATTGAATTTATTTTGAATTGTTTTTACATTTTTTGATTAAAACATATTTTAATTGATTGTTTGCCTCGGGAAACATGGAGCAAAAGCCCTCCATTGTCAAGAATAGATCATTTCTAGTCACTCATGCCTAGAAAAGCCTTATTACTCGGTTTAAATGCTTTTATAATCCCATTATTGAATTTATTTTGAATTGTTTTTACATTTTTTGATTAAAACAAATTGTAATTGATTCTTTGCCTCGGGAAAGATGGAGCGAAAGCCATCCATTGTCAAGAAAAGTTCATTTATAGTCACTCATGCCTAGAAAAGCCTTATTACTCGGTTTAAATGCCTTTATAATCCCATTATTGAATTTATTTTGAATTTTTTTTACATTTTTTGATTAAAACAGATTGTAATTGATTGTTTGACTCGGGACACTTGGAGCGAAAGCCATCCATTGTCAAGAAAAGATCGTTTATAGTCACTCATGCCTAGAAATGCCTTATTACTCGGTTTAAATGCCTTTATAATCCCATTATCAAATTTATTTTGAATGTTTTTTACATTTTTTGATTAAAACAGATTGTAATTGATTGTTTGCCTCGGGAAACTTGGAGCGAAAGCCATCCATTGTCAAGAAAAGTTCATTTATAGTCACTTATGCCTAGCAAAGCCTTATTACTCGGTTTAAATGCCTTTATAATCCCATTATTGAATTTATTTTGAATTCTTTTTACATTTTTTGATTAAAACAGATTCTAATTGATTGTTTGCCTCGGGAAACTTGGAGCGAAAGCCCTCCATTGTCAAGAAAAGATCATTTATAGTCACTCATGCCGAGAAAAGCCTTATTACTCGGTTTAAATGCTTTTATAATCCCATTATTGAATTAATTTTGAATTGTTTTTACATTTTTTGATTAAAACAGATTGTAATTGATTGTTTGCCTCGGGAAACATGGAGCAAAAGCCATCCATTGTCAAGAATAGATCGTTTCTAGTCACCCATGCCTAAAAAAGCCTTATTACTCGGTTTAAATGCTTTTATAATCCCATTATTGAATTTATTTTGAATTGTTTTTCCATTTTTTGATTAAAACAAATTGTAATTGATTCTTTGCCTCGGGAAAGATGGAGCGAAAGCCATCCATTGTCAAGAAAAGTTCATTTATAGTCACTCATGCCTAGAAAAGCCTTATTACTCGGTTTAAATGCTTTTATAATCCCATAATTGAATTGAATTTGAATCTTTATACATTTTTTGATTAAAAGAGATTCTAATTGATTGTTTGCCTCGGGAAACGTGGAGTGAAAGCCATCCATTGTCAAGAAAAGATCATTTATAGTCACTCATGCCTAGAAAAGCCTTATTACTCGGTTTAAATGCCTTTATAATCCCATTATTGAATTTATTTGGAATTGTTTTTATATTTTTTGATTAAAACAGATTGTAATTGATTGTTTGCCTTGGGAAACATGGAGCGAAAACCATCCATCGTCAAGAAAAGTTCATTTATAGTCACTCATGCCTAGAAAAGCCTTAATACTCGCTTTAAATGCTTTTATAATCCCATAATTGAATTTAATTTGAATCTTTTTACATTTTTTGACTAAAACAGATTCTAATTGATTGTTTGCCTTGGGAAACATGGAGCGAAAACCATCCATCGTCAGGAAAAGTTCATTTATAGTCACTCATGCCCAGAAAAGCCTTAATACTCGCTTTAAATGCTTTTATAATCCCATAATTGAATTTAATTTGAATCTTTTTACATTTTTTGATTAAAACATATTGTAATTGCTTGTTTGCCTCGGGAAACATGGAGTGAAAGCCATCCATTGTCAAGAAAAGATCATTTATAGTCACTCATGCCTACAAAAGCCTTATTACTCAGTTTAAATGCCTTTATAATCCCATTATTGAATTAATTTTGAATTGTTTTTCCATTTTTTGATTAAAACAGATTGTAATTGATTGTTTTCCTCGGGAAACATGGAGCAAAAGCCATCCATTGTCAAGAATAGATCATTTCTAGTCACCCATGCCTAAAAAAGCCTTATTACTCGGTTTAAATGCTTTTATAATCCCATTATTGAATTTATTTTGAATTGTTTTCACATTTTTGATTAAAACAGATTGTAATTGATTGCTTGCCTCGGGAAACATGGAGCGAAAGCCATCCATTGTCAAGAAAAGATCATTTATATTCACTCATGCCTAGAAAAGCGTTATTACTCGGTTTAAATGCATTTATAATCCCATTATTGAATTTATTTTGAATTGTTTTTACATTTTTTGATTAAAACATATTGTAATTGATTGTTTGCCTCAAGAAACAGGGAGCAAAACCCATCCATTGTCAAGAATAGATCATTTATAGTCACTTATGCCTAGAAAAGCCTTATTACTCGGTTTAAATGCTTTTATAATCCCATTATTGAATTTATTTTGAATTGTTTTCACATTTTTTGATTAAAACAGATTGTAATTGATTGTTTGCCTCGGGAAACATGGAGCGAAAGCCCTCCATTGTCAAGACTAGATCATTTCTAGTCACTCATGCCTAGAAAAGCCTTATTACTCGGTTTAAATGCTTTTATAATCCCATTATTGAATTTATTTTGAATTGTTTTTACATTTTTTGATTAAAACATATTTTAATTGATTGTTTGCCTCGGGAAACATGGAGCAAAAGCCCTCCATTGTCAAGAATAGATCATTTCTAGTCACTCATTCCTAGAAAAGCCTTATTACTCGGTTTAAATGCTTTTATAATCCCATTATTGAATTTATTTTGAATTGTTTTTACATTTTTTGATTAAAACAAATTGTAATTGATTCTTTGCCTCGGGAAAGATGGAGCGAAAGCCATCCATTGTCAAGAAAAGTTCATTTATAGTCACTCATGCCTAGAAAAGCCTTATTACTCGGTTTAAATGCTTTTATAATCCCATAATTGAATTGAATTTGAATCTTTATACATTTTTTGATTAAAAGAGATTCTAATTGATTGTTTGCCTCGGGAAACGTGGAGTGAAAGCCATCCATTGTCAAGAAAAGATCATTTATAGTCACTCATGCCTAGAAAAGCCTTATTACTCGGTTTAAATGCCTTTATAATCCCATTATTGAATTTATTTGGAATTGTTTTTATATTTTTTGATTAAAACAGATTGTAATTGATTGTTTGCCTTGGGAAACATGGAGCGAAAACCATCCATCGTCAAGAAAAGTTCATTTATAGTCACTCATGCCTAGAAAAGCCTTAATACTCGCTTTAAATGCTTTTATAATCCCATAATTGAATTTAATTTGAATCTTTTTACATTTTTTGACTAAAACAGATTGTAATTGATTGTTTGCCTTGGGAAACATGGAGCGAAAACCATCCATCGTCAGGAAAAGTTCATTTATAGTCACTCATGCCCAGAAAAGCCTTAATACTCGCTTTAAATGCTTTTATAATCCCATAATTGAATTTAATTTGAATCTTTTTACATTTTTTGATTAAAACAGATTGTAATTGCTTGTTTGCCTCGGGAAACATGGAGTGAAAGCCATCCATTGTCAAGAAAAGATCATTTATAGTCACTCATGCCTACAAAAGCCTTATTACTCAGTTTAAATGCCTTTATAATCCCATTATTGAATTAATTTTGAATTGTTTTTCCATTTTTTGATTAAAACAGATTGTAATTGATTGTTTTCCTCGGGAAACATGGAGCAAAAGCCATCCATTGTCAAGAATAGATCATTTCTAGTCACCCATGCCTAAAAAAGCCTTATTACTCGGTTTAAATGCTTTTATAATCCCATTATTGAATTTATTTTGAATTGTTTTTACATTTTTTGATTAAAACAAATTGTAATTGATTCTTTGCCTCGGGAAACAAGGAGCGAAAGCCATCCATTGTCAAGGAAAGTTCATTTATAGTCACTCATGCCTAGAAAAGCCTTATTACTCGGTTTAAATGCCTTTATAATCCCATTATTGAATTTATTTTGAATTGTTTTTATAAGTTTTGATTAAAACAGATTGTAATTGATTGTTTGCCTTGGGAAACATGGAGCGAAAACCATCCATCGTCTAGAAAAGTTCATTTATAGTCACTCATGCCTAGAAAAGCCTTAATACTCGCTTTAAATGCTTTTATAATCCCATAATTGAATTTAATTTGAATCTTTTTACATTTTTTGATTAAAACAGATTCTAATTGATTGTTTGCCTCGGGAAACATGGAGTGAAAGCCATCCATTGCAAGAAAAGATCATTTATAGTCACTCATGCCTACAAAAGCCTTATTACTCAGTTTAAATGCCTTTATAATCCCATTATCAAATTTATTTTGAATTTTTTTTTACATTTTTTGATTAAAACAGATTGTAATTGATTGTTTACCTCGGGAAACTTGGAGCGAAAGCCATCCATTGTTAAGAAAAGTTCATTTATAGTCACTTAAGCCTAGCAAAGCCTTACTACTCGGTTTAAATGCCTTTGTAATGCCATTATTGAATTTATTTTGAATTCTTTTTACATTTTTTCATTAAAACAGATTCTAATTGATTGTTTGCCTCGGGAAGTTTGGAGCGAAAGCCCTCCATTGTCAAGAAAAGTTCATTTATAGTCACTCATGCCTAGAAAAGCCTTATTACTCGGTTTAAATGCCTTTATAATCCCATTATTGAATTTATTTTGAATTTTTTTTACATTTTTTGATTAAAACAGATTGTAATTGATTGTTTGACTCGGGACACTTGGAGCAAAAGCCATCCATTGTCAAGAAAAGATCGTTTATAGTCACTCATGCCTAGAAATGCCTTATTACTCGGTTTAAATGCCTTTATAATCCCATTATCAAATTTATTTTGAATGTTTTTTACATTTTTTGATTAAAACAGATTCTAATTGATTGTTTGCCTCGGGAAACTTGGAGCGAAAGCCATCCATTGTAAAGAAAAGTTCATTTATAGTCACTTATGCCTAGCAAAACCTTATTACTCGGTTTAAATGCCTTTATAATCCCATTATTGAATTTATTTTGAATTTTTTTTACATTTTTTGATTAAAACAGATTCTAATTGATTGTTTGCCTCGGGAAACTTGGAGCGAAAGCCCTCCATTGTCAAGAAAAGATCATTTATAGTCACTCATGCCGAGAAAAGCCTTATTACTCGGTTTAAATGCTTTTATAATCCCATTATTGAATTAATTTTGAATTGTTTTTACATTTTTTGATTAAAACAGATTGTAATTGATTGTTTGCCTCGGGAAACATGGAGCAAAAGCCATCCATTGTCAAGAATAGATCGTTTCTAGTCACCCATGCCTAAAAAAGCCTTATTACTCGGTTTAAATGCTTTTATAATCCCATTATTGAATTTATTTTGAATTGTTTTTCCATTTTTTGATTAAAACAAATTGTAATTGATTCTTTACCTCGGGAAAGATGGAGCGAAAGCCATCCATTGTCAAGAAAAGTTCATTTATAGTCACTCATGCCTAGCAAAGCCTTACTACTCGGTTTAAATGCCTTTGTAATCCCATTATTGAATTTATTTTGAATTCTTTTTACATTTTTTCATTAAAACAGATTCTAATTGATTGTTTGCCTCGGGAAACTTGGAGCGAAAGCCCTCCATTGTCAAGAAAAGTTCATTTATAGTCAGTTATGCCTAGAAAAGCCTTATTACTCGGTTTAAATGCCTTTATAATCCCATTATCAAATTTATTTTGAATTTTTTTTACATTTTTTGATTAAAACAGATTGTAATTGATTGTTTGCCTCGGGAAACTTGGAGCGAAAGCCATCCATTGTCAAGAAAAGTTCATTTATAGTCACTTATGCCTAGCAAAGCCTTATTACTCGGTTTAAATGCCTTTATAATCCCATTATTGAATTTATTTTGAATTCTTTTTACATTTTTTCATTAAAACAGATTCTAATTGATTGTTTGCCTCGGGAAACTTGGAGCGAAAGCCCTCCATTGTCAGGAAAAGATCATTTATAGTCACTCATGCCCAGAAAAGCTGATTACTCGGTTTAAATGCTTTTATAATCCCATTATTGAATTTATTTTGAATTGTTTTTACATTTTTTGATTAAAACATATTTTAATTGATTGTTTGCCTCGGGAAACATGGAGCAAAAGCCCTCCATTGTCAAGACTAGATCATTTCTAGTCACTCATGCCTAGAAAAGCCTTATTACTCGGTTTAAATGCTTTTATAATCCCATTATTGAATTTATTTTGAATTGTTTTTACATTTTTTGAATAAAACATATTGTAATTGATTGTTTGCCTCGGAAAAACATGGAGCAAAAGCCCTCCATTGTCAAGAATAGATCATTTCTAGTCACTCATGCCTAGAAAAGCCTTATTACTCGGTTTAAATGCTTTTATAATCCCATTATTGAATTTATTTTGAATTGTTTTTACATTTTTTGATTAAAACAAATTGTAATTGATTCTTTGCCTCGGGAAAGATGGAGCGAAAGCCATCCATTGTCAAGAAAAGTTCATTTATAGTCACTCATGCCTAGAAAAGCCTTATTACTCGGTTTAAATGCGTTTATAATCCCATAATTGAATTTAATTTGAATCTTTTTACATTTTTTGATTAAAAGAGATTCTAATTGATTGTTTGCCTCGGGAAACGTGGAGTGAAAGCCATCCATTGTCAAAAAAAGATCATTTATAGTCACTGATGCCTAGAAAAGCCTTATAACTCGGTTTAAATGCCTTTATAATCCCATTATCAAATTTATTTTGAATGTTTTTTACATTTTTTGATTAAAACAGATTGTAATTGATTGTTTGCCTCGGGAAACTTGGAGCGAAAGCCATCCATTGTCAAGAAAAGTTCATTTATAGTCACTTATGCCTAGCAAAGCCTTATTACTCGGTTTAAATGCCTTTATAATCCCATTATTAAATTTATTTTGAATTCTTTTTACATTTTTTCATTAAAACAGATTCTAATTGATTGTTTGCCTCGGGAAACTTGGAGCGAAAGCCCTCCATTGTCAAGAAAAGATCATTAATAGTCACTCATGCCGAGAAAAGCCTTATTACTCGGTTTAAATGCTTTTATAATCCCATTATTGAATTAATTTTGAATTGTTTTTACATTTTTTGATTAAAACAGATTGTAATTGATTGTTTGCCTCGGGAAACATGGAGCAAAAGCCATCCATTGTCAAGAATAGATCGTTTCTAGTCACCCATGCCTAAAAAAGCCTTCTTACTCGGTTTAAATGCTTTTATAATCCCATTATTGAATTTATTTTGAATTGTTTTTCCATTTTTTGATTAAAACAAATTGTAATTGATTCTTTGCCTCGGGAAAGATGGAGCGAAAGCCATCCATTGTCAAGAAAAGTTCATTTATAGTCACTCATGCCTAGAAAAGCCTTATTACTCGGTTTAAATGCTTTAATAATCCCATAATTGAATTGAATTTGAATCTTTATACATTTTTTGATTAAAAGAGATTCTAATTGATTGTTTGCCTCGGGAAACGTGGAGTGAAAGCTATCCATTGTCAAGAAAAGATCATTTATAGTCACTCATGCCTAGAAAAGCCTTATTACTCGGTTTAAATGCCTTTATAATCCCATTATTGAATTTATTTGGAATTGTTTTTATATTTTTTGATTAAAACAGATTGTAATTGATTGTTTGCCTTGGGAAACATGGAGCGAAAACCATCCATCGTCAAGAAAAGTTCATTTATAGTCACTCATGCCTAGAAAAGCCTTAATACTCGCTTTAAATGCTTTTATAATCCCATAATTGAATTTAATTTGAATCTTTTTACATTTTTTGACTAAAACAGATTGTAATTGATTGTTTGCCTTGGGAAACATGGAGCGAAAACCATCCATCGTCAGGAAAAGTTCATTTATAGTCACTCATGCCCAGAAAAGCCTTAATACTCGCTTTAAATGCTTTTATAATCCCATAATTGAATTTAATTTGAATCTTTTTACATTTTTTGATTAAAACAGATTGTAATTGCTTGTTTGCCTCGGGAAACATGGAGGGAAAGCCATCCATTGTCAAGAAAAGATCATTTATAGTCACTCATGCCTACAAAAGCCTTATTACTCAGTTTAAATGCCTTTATAATCCCATTATTGAATTAATTTTGAATTGTTTTTACATTTTTTGATTAAAACAGATTGTAATTGATTGTTTGCCTCGGGAAACATGGAGCAAAAGCCATCCATTGTCAAGAATAGATCATTTCTAGTCACCCATGCCTAAAAAGCCTTATTACTCGGTTTAAATGCTTTTATAATCCCATTACTGAATTTATTTTGAATTGTTTTTACATTTTTTGATTAAAACAAATTGTAATTTATTCTTTGCCTCGGGAAACAAGGAGCAAAAGCCATCCATTGTCAGGAAAAGTTCATTTATAGTCACTCATGCCTAAAAAAGCCTTATTACTCGGTTTAAATGCCTTTATAATCCCATTATTGAATTTATTTTGAATTGTTTTTATAAGTTTTGATTAAAACAGATTGTAATTGATTGTTTGCCTTGGGAAACATGGAGCGAAAACCATCCATTGTCTAGAAAAGTTCATTTATAGTCACTCATGCCTAGAAAAGCCTTAATACTCGCTTTAAATGCTTTTATAATCCCATAATTGAATTTAATTTGAATCTTTTTACATTTTTTGACTAAAACAGATTGTAATTGATTGTTTGCCTTGGGAAACATGGAGCGAAAACCATCCATCGTCAGGAAAAGTTCATTTATAGTCACTCATGCCCAGAAAAGCCTTAATACTCGCTTTAAATGCTTTTATAATCCCATAATTGAATTTAATTTGAATCTTTTTACATTTTTTGATTAAAACAGATTGTAATTGCTTGTTTGCCTTGGGAAACATGGAGGGAAAGCCATCCATTGTCAAGAAAAGATCATTTATAGTCACTCATGCCTACAAAAGCCTTATTACTCAGTTTAAATGCCTTTATAATCCCATTATTGAATTAATTTTGAATTGTTTTTACATTTTTTGATTAAAACAGATTGTAATTGATTGTTTGCCTCGGGAAACATGGAGCAAAAGCCATCCATTGTCAAGAATAGATCATTTCTAGTCACCCATGCCTAAAAAGCCTTATTACTCGGTTTAAATGCTTTTATAATCCCATTACTGAATTTATTTTGAATTGTTTTTACATTTTTTGATTAAAACAAATTGTAATTTATTCTTTGCCTCGGGAAACAAGGAGCAAAAGCCATCCATTGTCAGGAAAAGTTCATTTATAGTCACTCATGCCTAAAAAAGCCTTATTACTCGGTTTAAATGCCTTTATAATCCCATTATTGAATTTATTTTGAATTGTTTTTATATGTTTTGATTAAAACAGATTGTAATTGATTGTTTGCCTTGGGAAACATGGAGCGAAAGCCATCCATCGTCAAGAAAAGTTCATTTATAGTCAGTTATGCCTAGAAAAGCCTTATTACTCGGTTTAAATGCCTTTATAATCCCATTATCAAATTTATTTTGAATTTTTTTTACATTTTTTGATTAAAACAGATTGTAATTGATTGTTTGCCTCGGGAAACTTGGAGCGAAAGCCATCCATTGTTAAGAAAAGTTCATTTATAGTCACTTATGCCTAGCAAAGCCTTATTACTCGGTTTAAATGCCTTTATAATTCCATTATTGAATTTATTTTGAATTCTTTTTACATTTTTTCATTAAAACAGATTCTAATTGATTGTTTGCCTCGGGAAACTTGGAGCGAAAGCCCTCCATTGTCAGGAAAAGATCATTTATAGTCACTCATGCCCAGAAAAGCTGATTACTCGGTTTAAATGCTTTTATAATCCCATTATTGAATTTATTTTGAATTGTTTTTACATTTTTTGATTAAAACATATTTTAATTGATTGTTTGCCTCGGGAAACATGGAGCAAAAGCCCTCCATTGTCAAGACTAGATCATTTCTAGTCACTCATGCCTAGAAAAGCCTTATTACTCGGTTTAAATGCTTTTATAATCCCATTATTGAATTTATTTTGAATTGTTTTTACATTTTTTGAATAAAACATATTGTAATTGATTGTTTGCCTCAGGAAACATGGAGCAAAAGCCCTCCATTGTCAAGAATAGATCATTTCTAGTCACTCATGCCTAGAAAAGCCTTATTACTCGGTTTAAATGCTTTTATAATCCCATTATTGAATTTATTTTGAATTGTTTTTACATTTTTTGATTAAAACAAATTGTAATTGATTCTTTGCCTCGGGAAAGATGGAGCGAAAGCCATCCATTGTCAAGAAAAGTTCATTTATAGTCACTCATGCCTAGAAAAGCCTTATTACTCGGTTTAAATGCTTTTATAATCCCATAATTGAATTTAATTTGAATCTTTTTACATTTTTTGATTAAAAGAGATTCTAATTGATTGTTTGCCTCGGGAAACGTGGAGTGAAAGCCATCCATTGTCAAAAAAAGATCATTTATAGTCACTGATGCCTAGAAAAGCCTTATAACTCGGTTTAAATGCCTTTATAATCCCATTATCAAATTTATTTTGAATGTTTTTTACATTTTTTGATTAAAACAGATTGTAATTGATTGTTTGCCTCGGGAAACTTGGAGCGAAAGCCATCCATTGTCAAGAAAAGTTCATTTATAGTCACTTATGCCTAGCAAAGCCTTATTACTCGGTTTAAATGCCTTTATAATCCAATTATTAAATTTATTTTGAATTCTTTTTACATTTTTTGATTAAAACAGATTCTAATTGATTGTTTGCCTCGGGAAACTTGGAGCGAAAGCCCTCCATTGTCAAGAAAAGATCATTAATAGTCACTCATGCCGAGAAAAGCCTTATTACTCGGTTTAAATGCTTTTATAATCCCATTATTGAATTAATTTTGAATTGTTTTTACATTTTTTGATTAAAACAGATTGTAATTGATTGTTTGCCTCGGGAAACATGGAGCAAAAGCCATCCATTGTCAAGAATAGATCGTTTCTAGTCACCCATGCCTAAAAAAGCCTTCTTACTCGGTTTAAATGCTTTTATAATCCCATTATTGAATTTATTTTGAATTGTTTTTCCATTTTTTGATTAAAACAAATTGTAATTGATTCTTTGCCTCGGGAAAGATGGAGCGAAAGCCATCCATTGTCAAGAAAAGTTCATTTATAGTCACTCATGCCTAGAAAAGCCTTATTACTCGGTTTAAATGCTTTTATAATCCCATAATTGAATTGAATTTGAATCTTTATACATTTTTTGATTAAAAGAGATTCTAATTGATTGTTTGCCTCGGGAAACGTGGAGTGAAAGCTATCCATTGTCAAGAAAAGATCATTTATAGTCACTCATGCCTAGAAAAGCCTTATTACTCGGTTTAAATGCCTTTATAATCCCATTATTGAATTTATTTGGAATTGTTTTTATATTTTTTGATTAAAACAGATTGTAATTGATTGTTTGCCTTGGGAAACATGGAGCGAAAACCATCCATCGTCAAGAAAAGTTCA
This sequence comes from Theobroma cacao, assembly GCF_053813885.1. Lineage (NCBI taxonomy): Eukaryota > Viridiplantae > Streptophyta > Magnoliopsida > Malvales > Malvaceae > Theobroma > Theobroma cacao. The sequence continues at coordinate 23,273,939 of NC_142645.1, read as the reverse complement.
TTTATAGTCACTCATGCCTAGAAAAGCCTTAATACTCGCTTTAAATGCTTTTATAATCCCATAATTGAATTTAATTTGAATCTTTTTACATTTTTTGACTAAAACAGATTGTAATTGATTGTTTGCCTTGGGAAACATGGAGCGAAAACCATCCATCGTCAGGAAAAGTTCATTTATAGTCACTCATGCCCAGAAAAGCCTTAATACTCGCTTTAAATGCTTTTATAATCCCATAATTGAATTTAATTTGAATCTTTTTACATTTTTTGATTAAAACAGATTGTAATTGCTTGTTTGCCTCGGGAAACATGGAGTGAAAGCCATCCATTGTCAAGAAAAGATCATTTATAGTCACTCATGCCTACAAAAGCCTTATTACTCAGTTTAAATGCCTTTATAATCCCATTATTGAATTAATTTTGAATTGTTTTTACATTTTTTGATTAAAACAGATTGTAATTGATTGTTTGCCTCGGGAAACATGGAGCAAAAGCCATCCATTGTCAAGAATAGATCATTTCTAGTCACCCATGCCTAAAAAGCCTTATTACTCGGTTTAAATGCTTTTATAATCCCATTACTGAATTTATTTTGAATTGTTTTTACATTTTTTGATTAAAACAAATTGTAATTTATTCTTTGCCTCGGGAAACAAGGAGCAAAAGCCATCCATTGTCAGGAAAAGTTCATTTATAGTCACTCATGCCTAAAAAAGCCTTATTACTCGGTTTAAATGCCTTTATAATCCCATTATTGAATTTATTTTGAATTGTTTTTATATGTTTTGATTAAAACAGATTGTAATTGATTGTTTGCCTTGGGAAACATGGAGCGAAAACCATCCATCGTCAAGAAAAGTTCATTTATAGTCACTCATGCCTAGAAAAGCCTTAATACTCGCTTTAAATGCTTTTATAATCCCATAATTGAATTTAATTTGAATCTTTTTATATTTTTTGATTAAAACAGATTCTAATTGATTGTTTGCCTCGGGAAACATGGAGTGAAAGCCATCCATTGCAAGAAAAGATCCTTTATAGTCACTCATGCCTACAAAAGCCTTATTACTCAGTTTAAATGCCTTTATAATCCCATTATCAAATTTATTTTGAATTTTTTTTACATTTTTTGATTAAAACAGATTGTAATTGATTGTTTACCTCGGGAAACTTGGAGCGAAAGCCATCCATTGTCAAGAAAAGTTCATTTATAGTCACTTATGCCTAGCAAAGCCTTATTACTCGGTTTAAATGCCTTTGTAATCCCATTATTGAATTTATTTTGAATTCTTTTTACATTTTTTGATTAAAACAGATTCTAATTGATTGTTTGCCTCGGGAAACTTGGAGCGAAAGCCCTCCATTGTCAAGAAAAGATCATTTATAGTCACTCATGCCGAGAAAAGCCTTATTACTCGGTTTAAATGCTTTTATAATCCCATTATTGAATTTATTTTGAATTGTTTTTACATTTTTTGATTAAAACATATTTTAATTGATTGTTTGCCTCGGGAAACATGGAGCAAAAGCCCTCCATTGTCAAGAATAGATCATTTCTAGTCACTCATGCCTAGAAAAGCCTTATTACTCGGTTTAAATGCTTTTATAATCCCATTATTGAATTTATTTTGAATTGTTTTTACATTTTTTGATTAAAACAAATTGTAATTGATTCTTTGCCTCGGGAAAGATGGAGCGAAAGCCATCCATTGTCAAGAAAAGTTCATTTATAGTCACTCATGCCTAGAAAAGCCTTATTACTCGGTTTAAATGCTTTTATAATCCCATAATTGAATTTAATTTGAATCTTTTTACATTTTTTGATTAAAAGAGATTCTAATTGATTGTTTGCCTCGGGAAACGTGGAGTGAAAGCCATCCATTGTCAAAAAAAGATCATTTATAGTCATGATGCCTAGAAAAGCCTTATTACTCGGTTTAAATGCCTTTATAATCCCATTATCAAATTTATTTTGAATGTTTTTTACATTTTTTGATTAAAACAGATTGTAATTGATTGTTTGCCTCGGGAAACTTGGAGCGAAAGCCATCCATTGTCAAGAAAAGTTCATTTATAGTCACTTATGCCTAGCAAAGCCTTATTACTCGGTTTAAATGCCTTTATAATCCCATTATTAAATTTATTTTGAATTCTTTTTACATTTTTTGATTAAAACAGATTCTAATTGATTGTTTGCCTCGGGAAACTTGGAGCGAAAGCCCTCCATTGTCAAGAAAAGATCATTTATAGTCACTCATGCCGAGAAAAGCCTTATTACTCGGTTTAAATGCTTTTATAATCCCATTATTGAATTAATTTTGAATTGTTTTTACATTTTTTGATTAAAACAGATTGTAATTGATTGTTTGCCTCGGGAAACATGGAGCAAAAGCCATCCATTGTCAAGAATAGATCGTTTCTAGTCACCCATGCCTAAAAAAGCCTTATTACTCGGTTTAAATGCTTTTATAATCCCATTATTGAATTTATTTTGAATTGTTTTTCCATTTTTTGATTAAAACAAATTGTAATTGATTCTTTGCCTCGGGAAAGATGGAGCGAAAGCCATCCATTGTCAAGAAAAGTTCATTTATAGTCACTCATGCCTAGAAAAGCCTTATTACTCGGTTTAAATGCTTTTATAATCCCATAATTGAATTGAATTTGAATCTTTATACATTTTTTGATTAAAAGAGATTCTAATTGATTGTTTGCCTCGGGAAACGTGGAGTGAAAGCTATCCATTGTCAAGAAAAGATCATTTATAGTCACTCATGCCTAGAAAAGCCTTATTACTCGGTTTAAATGCCTTTATAATCCCATTATTGAATTTATTTGGAATTGTTTTTATATTTTTTGATTAAAACAGATTGTAATTGATTGTTTGCCTTGGGAAACATGGAGCGAAAACCATCCATCGTCAAGAAAAGTTCATTTATAGTCACTCATGCCTAGAAAAGCCTTAATACTCGCTTTAAATGCTTTTATAATCCCATAATTGAATTTAATTTGAATCTTTTTACATTTTTTGACTAAAACAGATTGTAATTGATTGTTTGCCTTGGGAAACATGGAGCGAAAACCATCCATCGTCAGGAAAAGTTCATTTATAGTCACTCATGCCCAGAAAAGCCTTAATACTCGCTTTAAATGCTTTTATAATCCCATAATTGAATTTAATTTGAATCTTTTTACATTTTTTGATTAAAACAGATTGTAATTGCTTGTTTGCCTCGGGAAACATGGAGTGAAAGCCATCCATTGTCAAGAAAAGATCATTTATAGTCACTCATGCCTACAAAAGCCTTATTACTCAGTTTAAATGCCTTTATAATCCCATTATTGAATTAATTTTGAATTGTTTTTACATTTTTTGATTAAAACAGATTGTAATTGATTGTTTGCCTCGGGAAACATGGAGCAAAAGCCATCCATTGTCAAGAATAGATCATTTCTAGTCACCCATGCCTAAAAAGCCTTATTACTCGGTTTAAATGCTTTTATAATCCCATTACTGAATTTATTTTGAATTGTTTTTACATTTTTTGATTAAAACAAATTGTAATTTATTCTTTGCCTCGGGAAACAAGGAGCAAAAGCCATCCATTGTCAGGAAAAGTTCATTTATAGTCACTCATGCCTAAAAAAGCCTTATTACTCGGTTTAAATGCCTTTATAATCCCATTATCAAATTTATTTTGAATTTTTTTTACATTTTTTGATTAAAACAGATTGTAATTGATTGTTTACCTCGGGAAACTTGGAGCGAAAGCCATCCATTGTCAAGAAAAGTTCATTTATAGTCACTTATGCCTAGCAAAGCCTTATTACTCGGTTTAAATGCCTTTGTAATCCCATTATTGAATTTATTTTGAATTCTTTTTACATTTTTTGATTAAAACAGATTCTAATTGATTGTTTGCCTCGGGAAACTTGGAGCGAAAGCCCTCCATTGTCAAGAAAAGATCATTTATAGTCACTCATGCCGAGAAAAGCCTTATTACTCGATTTAAATGCTTTTATAATCCCATTATTGAATTTATTTTGAATTGTTTTTACATTTTTTGATTAAAACATATTTTAATTGATTGTTTGCCTCGGGAAACATGGAGCAAAAGCCCTCCATTGTCAAGAATAGATCATTTCTAGTCACTCATGCCTAGAAAAGCCTTATTACTCGGTTTAAATGCTTTTATAATCCCATTATTGAATTTATTTTGAATTGTTTTTACATTTTTTGATTAAAACAAATTGTAATTGATTCTTTGCCTCGGGAAAGATGGAGCGAAAGCCATCCATTGTCAAGAAAAGTTCATTTATAGTCACTCATGCCTAGAAAAGCCTTATTACTCGGTTTAAATGCTTTTATAATCCCATTATTGAATTAATTTTGAATTTTTTTTACATTTTTTGATTGAAACAGATTGTAATTGATTGTTTGCCTCGAGAAACTTGGTGCGAAAGCCATCCATTGTCAAGAAAAGTTCATTTATAGTCACTTATTCCTAGCAAAGCCTTATTAGTCGGTTTAAATGCCTTTATAATCCCATTATTGAATTTATTTTGAATTGTTTTTACATTTTTTGATTAAAACAGCTTGTAATTGATTGTTTGCCTCGAGAAACATATAGCGAAAGCCATCCATTGTCAAGAAAAGTTCATTTATAGTCACTTATGCCGAGAAAAGCCTTATTACTCAGTTTAAATGCCTTTATAATCCCATTATTGAATTTATTTTGAATTTTTTTTACATTTTTTGATTAAAACATATTGTAATTGATTGTTTGCCTCGGGAAACATGGTGCAAAACCCATCCATTGTCAAGAATAGATCATTTATAGTCACTCATGCCTAGAAAAGCCTTATTACTCGGTTTAAATGCTTTTATAATCCCATTATTGAATTTATTTTGAATTGTTTTTTCATTTTTTGATTAAAACAGATTGTAATTGAATGTTTACCTCGGGAAAGATGGAGCGAAAGCCATCCAATGTCAAGAAAAGTTCATTTATAGTCACTCATGCGTAGAAAAGCATTAATACTCGCTTTAAATGCTTTTATAATCCCATAATTGAATTTAATTTGAATCTTTTTACATTTTTTGATTAAAACAGATTCTAATAGATTGTTTGCCTCGAAAACGTGGAGTGAAAGCCATCCATTGTCAAAAAAAGATCATTTATAGTCACTCATGCCTAGAAAAGCCTTATTACTCGGTTTAAATGCCTTTATAATCCCATTATTGAATTTATTTTGAATTTTTTTTACATTTTTTGATTAAAACAGATTGTAATTGATTGTTTGACTCGGGACACTTGGAGCGCAAGCCATCCATTGTCAAGAAAAGATCGTTTATAGTCACTCATGCCTAGAAAAGCCTTATTACTCGATTTCAATGCCTTTATAATCCCATTATCAAATTTATTTTGAATGTTTTTTACATTTTTTGATTAAAACAGATTGTAATTGATTATTTGCCTCGGGAAACTTGGAGCGAAAGCCATCCATTGTCAAGAAAAGTTCATTTATAGTCACTTATGCCTAGCAAAGCCTTATTACTCGGTTTAAATGCCTTTATAATCCCATTATTGAATTTATTTTGAATTCTTTTTACATTTTTTGATTAAAACAGATTCTAATTGATTGTTTGCCTCGGGAAACTTGGAGCGAAAGCCCTCCATTGTCAAGAGAAGATCATTTATAGTCGCTCATGCCGAGAAAAGCCTTATTACTCGGTTTAAATGCTTTTATAATCCCATTATTGAATTAATTTTGAATTGTTTTTACATTTTTTCATTAAAACAGATTGTAATTGATTGTTTGCCTCGGGAAACATGGAGCAAAAGCCATCCATTGTCAAGAATAGATCATTTCTAGTCACCCATGCCTAAAAAAGCCTTATTACTCGGTTTAAATGCTTTTATAATCCCATTATTGAATTTATTTTGACATGTTTTTACATTTTTTGATTAAAACAAATTGTAATTGATTCTTTGCCTCGGGAAAGATGGAGCGAAAGCCATCCATTGTCAAGAAAAGTTCATTTATAGTCACTCATGCCTAGAAAAGGCTTATTACTAGGTTTAAATGCTTTTATAATCCCATAATTGAATTGAATTTGAATCTTTATACATTTTTTGATTAAAAGAGATTCTAATTGATTGTTTGCCTCGGGAAACATGGAGTGAAAGCCATCCATTGTCAAGAAAAGATCATTTATAGTCACTCATGCCTAGAAAAGCCTTATTACTCGGTTTAAATGCCTTTATAATCCCATTATTGAATTTATTTTGAATTGTTTTTATATTTTTTTATTAAAACAGATTGTTATTGATTGTTTGCCTTGGGAAACATGGAGCCAAAGCCATCCATCGTCAAGAAAAGTTCATTTATAGTCACTCATGCCTAGAAAAGCCTTATTACTCGGTTTAAATGCCTTTATAATCCCATTATCAAATTTATTTTGAAATTTTTTTACATTTTTTGATTAAAACAGATTGTAATTGATTGTTTGCCTCGGGAAACTTGGTGCGAAAGCCATCCATTGTCAAGAAAAGTTCATTTATAGTCACTTATTCCTAGCAAAGCCTTATTAGTCGGTTTAAATGCCTTTATAATCCCATTATTGAATTTATTTTGAATTGTTTTTACATTTTTTGATTAAAACAGCTTGTAATTGATTGTTTGCCTCGGGAAACATATAGCGAAAGCCATCCATTGTCAAGAAAAGTTCATTTATAGTCACTTATGCCTAGAAAAGCCTTATTACTCAGTTTAAATGCCTTTATAATCCCATTATTGAATTTATTTTGAATTTTTTTTACATTTTTTGATTAAAACATATTGTAATTGATTGTTTGCCTCGGGAAACATGGAGCGAAAGCCATCCATTGTCAAGAAAAGTTCATTTATAGTCACTTATGCCTAAAAAAGCCTTATTACTCGGTTTAAATGCTTTTATAAACCCATTATTGAATTTATTTTGAATTGTTTTTACATTTTTTAATTAAAACAAATTGTAATTGATTCTATGCCTCGGGAAACAAGGAGCGAAAGCCATCCATTGTCAAGAAAACTTCATTTATAGTCACTCATGCCTAGAAAAACCTTATTACTCGGTTTAAATGCCTTTATAATCCCATTATTGAATTTATTTTGAATTGTTTTTATATTTTTTGATTAAAACAGATTGTTATTGATTGTTTGCCTTGGGAAACATGGAGCGAAAGCCATCCATCGTCAAGAAAAGTTCATTTATAGTCACTCATGCCTAGAAAAGCCTTATTACTCGGTTTAAATGCCTTTATAATCCCATTATCAAATTTATTTTGATTTTTTTTTACATTTTTTGATTTAAACAGATTGTAATTGATTGTTTGCCTCGGGAAACATGGAGCGAAAGCCCTCCATTGTCAAGAAAAGATCATTTATAGTCACTCATGCCGAGAAAAGCCTTATTACTCGGTTTAAATGCTTTTATAATCCCATTATTGAATTTATTTTGAATTGTTTTTACATTTTTTGATTAAAACATATTTTAATTGATTGTTTGCCTCGGGAAACATGGAGCAAAAGCCCTCCATTGTCAAGAATAGATCATTTCTAGTCACTCATGCCTAGAAAAGCCTTATTACTCGGTTTAAATGCTTTTATAATCCCATTATTGAATTTATTTTGAATTGTTTTTACATTTTTTGATTAAAACAAATTCTAATTGATTCTTTGCCTCGGGAAAGGTGGAGCGAAAGCCATCCATTGTCAAGAAAAGTTCATTTATAGTTACTCATGCCTAGAAAAGCCTTATTACTCGGTTTAAATGCTTTTATAATCTCATAATTGAATTGAATTTGAATCTTTTTACATTTTTTGATTAAAAGAGATTCTAATTGATTGTTTGCCTCGGGAAACGTGGAGTGAAAGCCATCCATTGTAAAAAAAAGTTCATTTATAGTCACTTATGCCTAGCAAAGCCTTATTACTCAGTTTAAATTACTTTATAATCCCATTATTGAATTTATTTTGAATTCTTTTTACATTTTTTCATTAAAACAGATTCTAATTGATTGTTTGCCTCGGGAAACTTGGTGCGAAAGCCCTCCATTGTCAAGAAAAGATCATTTATAGTCACTCATGCCGAGAAAAGCCTTATTACTCGCTTTAAATGCTTTTATAATCCCATAATTGAATTTAATTTGAATCTTTTTACGTTTTTTGATTAAAACAGATTCTAATTGATTGTTTGCCTCGGAAACGTGGAGTGAAAGCCATCCATTGTCAAGAAAAGATCGTTTATAGTCACTCACGCCTAGAAAAGCCTTATTACTCGGTTTAAATGCCTTTATAATCCCATTATCTAATTTATTTTGAATTTTTTTTAAATTTTTTGATTGAAACAGATTGTAATTGATTGTTTGCCTCGGGAAACTTGGAGCAAAAGCCATCCATTGTCAAGAAAAGATCGTTTATAGTCACTCATGCCTAGAAAAGCCTTATTACTCGGTTTAAATGCCTTTATAATCCCATTATTGAATTTATTTTGAATGTTTTTTACATTTTTTGATTAAAACATATTGTAATTGATTGTTTGCCTCGGGAAACATGGAGCGAAAGCCATCCATTGTCAAGAATATATCATTTCAAGTCACCCATGCCTAAAAAAGCCTTATTACTCGGTTTAAATGCTTTTATAAACCCATTATTGAATTTATTTTGAATTGTTTTTACATTTTTTAATTAAAACAAATTGTAATTGATTCTTTGCCTCGGGAAACAAGGAGCGAAAGCCATCCATTGTCAAGAAAACTTCATTTATAGTCACTCATGCCTAGAAAAACCTTATTACTCGGTTTAAATGCCTTTATAATCCCATTATTGAATTTATTTTGAATTGTTTTTATATTTTTTGATTAAAACAGATTGTTATTGATTGTTTGCCTTGGGAAACATGGAGCGAAAGCCATCCATCGTCAAGAAAAGTTCATTTATAGTCACTCATGCCTAGAAAAGCCTTATTACTCGGTTTAAATGCCTTTATAATCCCATTATCAAATTTATTTTGATTTTTTTTTACATTTTTTGATTTAAACAGATTGTAATTGATTGTTTGCCTCGGGAAACATGGAGCGAAAGCCCTCCATTGTCAAGAAAAGATCATTTATAGTCACTCATGCCGAGAAAAGCCTTATTACTCGGTTTAAATGCTTTTATAATCCCATTATTGAATTTATTTTGAATTGTTTTTACATTTTTTGATTAAAACATATTTTAATTGATTGTTTGCCTCGGGAAACATGGAGCAAAAGCCCTCCATTGTCAAGAATAGATCATTTCTAGTCACTCATGCCTAGAAAAGCCTTATTACTCGGTTTAAATGCTTTTATAATCCCATTATTGAATTTATTTTGAATTGTTTTTACATTTTTTGATTAAAACAAATTCTAATTGATTCTTTGCCTCGGGAAAGGTGGAGCGAAAGCCATCCATTGTCAAGAAAAGTTCATTTATAGTTACTCATGCCTAGAAAAGCCTTATTACTCGGTTTAAATGCTTTTATAATCTCATAATTGAATTGAATTTGAATCTTTTTACATTTTTTGATTAAAAGAGATTCTAATTGATTGTTTGCCTCGGGAAACGTGGAGTGAAAGCCATCCATTGTAAAAAAAAGTTCATTTATAGTCACTTATGCCTAGCAAAGCCTTATTACTCAGTTTAAATTACTTTATAATCCCATTATTGAATTTATTTTGAATTCTTTTTACATTTTTTCATTAAAACAGATTCTAATTGATTGTTTGCCTCGGGAAACTTGGTGCGAAAGCCCTCCATTGTCAAGAAAAGATCATTTATAGTCACTCATGCCGAGAAAAGCCTTATTACTCGCTTTAAATGCTTTTATAATCCCATAATTGAATTTAATTTGAATCTTTTTACGTTTTTTGATTAAAACAGATTCTAATTGATTGTTTGCCTCGGAAACGTGGAGTGAAAGCCATCCATTGTCAAGAAAAGATCGTTTATAGTCACTCATGCCTAGAAAAGCCTTATTACTCGGTTTAAATGCCTTTATAATCCCATTATCTAATTTATTTTGAATTTTTTTTAAATTTTTTGATTGAAACAGATTGTAATTGATTGTTTGCCTCGGGAAACTTGGAGCAAAAGCCATCCATTGTCAAGAAAAGATCGTTTATAGTCACTCATGCCTAGAAAAGCCTTATTACTCGGTTTAAATGCCTTTATAATCCCATTATCAAATTTATTTTGAATGTTTTTTACATTTTTTGATTAAAACAGATTGTAATTGATTGTTTGCCTCGGGAAACTTGGAGCGAAAGCCATCCATTGTCAAGAAAAGTTCATTTATAGTCACTTATGCCTAGCAAAGCCTTATTACTCGGTTTAAATGCCTTTATAATCCCATTATTGAATTTATTTTGAATTCTTTTTACATTTTTTGATTAAAACAGAGTCTAATTGATTGTTTGCCTCGGGAAACTTGGAGCGAAAGCCCTCCATTGTCAAGAAAAGATCATTTATAGTCACTCATGCCGAGAAAAGCCTTATTACTCGGTTTAAATGCTTTTATAATCCCATTATTGAATTAATTTTGAATTGTTTTTCCATTTTTTGATTAAAACAGATTGTAATTGATTGTTTGCCTCGGGAAACATGGAGCAAAAGCCATCCATTGTCAAGAATAGATCATTTCTAGTCACTCATGCCTAGAAAAGCCTTATTACTCGGTTTAAATGCTTTTACAATCCCATTATTGAATTTATTTTGAATTGTTTTTATATTTTTTGATTAAAACAAATTGTAATTGATTCTTTGCCTCGGGAAAGATGGAGCGAAAGCCATCCATTGTCAAGAAAAGTTCATTTATAGTCACTCATGCCTAGAAAAGCCTTATTACTCGCTTTAAATGCTTTTATAATCCCATAATTGAATTTAATTTGAATCTTTTTACATTTTTTGATTAAAACAGATTCTAATTGATTGTTTGCCTCGGAAACGTGGAGTGAAAGCCATCCATTGTCAAGAAAAGATCATTTATAGTCACTCATGCCTAGAAAAGCCTTATTACTCGGTTTAAATGCCTTTATAATCCCATTATCAAATTTATTTTGAATGTTTTTTACATTTTTTGATTAAAACAGATTGTAATTGATTGTTTGCCTCGGGAAACATGGAGTGAAAGCCATCCATTGTCAAGAAAAGATCATTTATAGTCACTCATGCCTAGAAAAGCCTTATTACTCGGTTTAAATGCCTTTATAATCCCATTATTGAATTTATTTTGAATTATTTTTATATTTTTTTATTAAAACAGATTGTTATTGATTGTTTGCCTTGGGAAACATGGAGCCAAAGCCATCCATCATCAAGAAAAGTTCATTTATAGTCACTCATGCCTAGAAAAGCCTTATTACTCGGTTTAAATGCCTTTATAATCCCATTATCAAATTTATTTTGAAATTTTTTTACATTTTTTGATTAAAACAGATTGTAATTGATTGTTTACCTCGGGAAACTTGGTGCGAAAGCCATCCATTGTCAAGAAAAGTTCATTTATAGTCACTTATTCCTAGCAAAGCCTTATTAGTCGGTTTAAATGCCTTTATAATCCCATTATTGAATTTATTTTGAATTGTTTTTACATTTTTTGATTAAAACAGCTTGTAATTGATTGTTTGCCTCGGGAAACATATAGCGAAAGCCATCCATTGTCAAGAAAAGATCATTTATAGTCACTCATGCCTAGAAAAGCCTTATTACTCAGTTTAAATGCCTTTATAATCCCATTATTGAATTTATTTTGAATTTTTTTTACATTTTTTGATTAAAACATATTGTAATTGATTGCTTGCCTCGGGAAACATGGAGCGAAAGCCATCCATTGTCAAGAAAAGTTCATTTATAGTCACTTATGCCTAAAAAAGCCTTATTACTCAGTTTAAATGCCTTTATAATCCCATTATTGAATTTATTTTGAATTTTTTTTTACATTTTTTGATTAAAACATATTGTAATTGATTGTTTGCCTCGGGAAACATGGAGCGAAAGCCATCCATTGTCAAGAATAGATCATTTCTAGTCACCCATGCCTAAAAAAGCCTTATTACTCGGTGTAAATGCTTTTATAATCCCATTATTGAATTCATTTTGAATTCTTTTTATATTTTTTGATTAAAACAGATTGTAATTGATTGTTTGCCTTGGGAAACGTGGAGCGAAAGCCATCCATCGTCAAGAATAGTTCGTTTATAGTCACTCATGCCTAGAGAAGCCTTAATACTCTCTTTAAATGCTTTTATAATCCCATAATTGAATTTAATTTGAATCTTTTTACATTTTTGGATTAAAACAGATTCTAATTGATTGTTTGCCTCGGGAAACGTGGAGCGAAAGCTATCCATTGTCAAGAAAAGATCATTTATAGTCACTCATGCCTAGAAAAGCCTTATTACTCGGTTTAAATGCCTTTATAATCCCATTATCAAATTTATTTTAAATTTTTTTTGCATTTTTTGATTAAAACAGATTGTAATTGATTGTTTGCCTCGGGAAACATGGAGCAAAAGCCATCCATTGTCAACAAAAGATCATTTATAGTCACTCATGCCTAGGAAAGCCTTATTACTCGGTTTAAATGCTTTTATAATCCCATTATTGAATTTATTTTGAATTTGTTTTACATTTTTTGATTAAAATAGATTGTAATTGATTGTTTGCCTCGGGAAACATGGAGCAAAAGCCATTCATTGTCAAGAAAAGAACATTTATAGTCACTCATGCCTAGAAAAGCCATATTACTCGGTGTAAATGCTTTTATAATCCCATTATTGAATTTATTTTGAATTGTTTTTACATTTTTTGATTAAAACAGATTGTAATTGATTGTTTGCCTCGGGAAACATGGAGAAAAGCCATCCATTGTCAAGAAAAGATCATTTATAGTCACTCATGCCTAGGAAAGCGTTATTACTCGATTTAAATGCTTTTATAATCCCATTATCGACTTTCTTTTGAATTTTTTTTACATTTTTTGATTAAAACAGCTTGCAATTGATTCTTTGCCTTGGGAAACATGGAGCGAAAGCCATCCATTGTCAAGAAAAGATCACTTATAGTCACTCATGCCTAGAAAAGCCTTATTACTCGGTGTAAATGCTTTTATAATCCCATTATTGAATTTATTTTGAATTCTTTTTATATTTTTTGATTAAAACAGATTGTAATTGATTGTTTGCCTTTGGGAAACATGGAGCGAAAGCCATCCATCGTCAAGAATAGTTCGTTTATAGTCACTCATGCCTAGAGAAGCCTTAATACTCTCTTTAAATGCTTTTATTATCCCATAATTGAATTTAATTTGAATCTTTTTACATTTTTGGATTAAAACAGATTCTAATTGATTGTTTGCCTCAGAAAACGCGAAGCGAAAGCCATCCATTGTCAAGAAAAGGTCATTTATAGTCACTCATTCCTAGGAAAGCCTTATTACTCTGTTTAAATGCTTTTATAATCCCATTATTGAATTTATTTTGAATCTTTTTTCATTTTTTGATTAAAATAGATTGTAATTGATTGTGTGCCACGGGAAACATGGAGCAAAAGCCATCCATTGTCAAGAAAAGATCATTTATAGTCACTCATGCCTAGAAAAGCCTTATTACTCAGTGTAAATGCTTTTATAATCCCATTATTGAATTTATTTTGAATTGTTTTTACATTTTTTGATTAAAACAGATTGTAATTGATTGTTTGCCTCGGGAAACATGGAGCAAAAGCCATCCATTGTGAAGAAAAGATCATTTATAGTCACTCATGCCTAGGAAAGCGCTATTACTCAGTTTAAATGCTTTTATAATCCCATTATCGACTTTATTTTGAATTTTTTTTACATTTTTTGATTAAAACAGCTTGCAATTGATTCTTTGCCTTGGGAAACATGGAGCGAAAGCCATCCATTCTCAAGAAAAGATCATTTATAGCCACTCATGCCTAGAAAAGCCTTATTACTCGGTGTAAATGCTTTTATAATCCCATTATTGAATTCATTTTGAATTCTTTTTATATTTTTTGATTAAAACAGATTGTAATTGATTGTTTGCCTTGGGAAACATGGAGCGAAAGCCATCCATCGTCAAGAATAGTTCGTTTATAGTCACTCATGCCTAGAGAAGCCTTAATACTCTCTTTAAATGCTTTTATAATCCCATAATTGAATTTAATTTGAATCTTTTTACATTTTTGGATTAAAACAGATTCTAATTGATTGTTTGCCTCAGAAAACGTGAAGCGAAAGCCATCCATTGTCAAGAAAAGGTCATTTATAGTCACTCATGCCTAGAAAAGCCTTATTACTCAGTGTAAATGCTTTTATAATCCCATTATTGAATTTATTTTGAATTGTTTTTACTTTTTTTGATTAAAACATATTGTAATTGATTGTTTGCCTCGGGAAACATGGAGCAAAAGCCATCCATTGTGAAGAAAAGATCATTTATAGTCACTCATGCCTAGGAAAGCGCTATTACTCAGTTTAAATGCTTTTATAATCCCATTATCGACTTTATTTTGAATTTTTTTTACATTTTTTGATTAAAACAGCTTGCAATTGATTCTTTGCCTTGGGAAACATGGAGCGAAAGCCATCCATTCTCAAGAAAAGATCATTTATAGAAACTCATGCCTAGAAAAGCCTTATTACTCGGTGTAAATGCTTTTATAATCCCATTATTGAATTCATTTTGAATTCTTTTTATATTTTTTGATTAAAACAGATTGTAATTGATTGTTTGCCTTAGGAAACATGGAGCGAAAGCCATCCATCGTCAAGAATAGTTCGTTTGTAGTCACTCATGCCTAGAGAAGCCTTAATACTCTCTTTAAATGCTTTTATAATCCCATAATTGAATTTAATTTGAATCTTTTTACATTTTTGGATTAAAACAGATTCTAATTGATTGTTTGCCTCGGGAAACGTGGAGCGAAAGCTATCCATTGTCAAGAAAAGATCATTTATAGTCACTCATGCCTAGAAAAGCCTTATTACTCGGTTTAAATGCCTTTATAATCCCATTATCAAATTTATTTTGAATTTTTTTTGCATTTTTTGATTAAAACAGATTGTAATTGATTGTTTGCCTCGGGAAACATGGAGCAAAAGCCATCCATTGTCAACAAAAGATCATTTATAGTCACTCATGCCTAGGAAAGCCTTATTACTCGGTTGAAATGCTTTTATAATCCCATTATTGAATTTATTTTGAATTTGTTTTACATTTTTTGATTAAAATAGATTGTAATTGATTGTTTGCCTCGAGAAACATGGAGCAAAAGCCATCCATTGTCAAGAAAAGAACATTTATAGTCACTCATGCCTAGAAAAGCCAAATTACTCGGTGTAAATGCTTTTATAATCCCATTATTGAATTTATTTTGAATTGTTTTTACATTTTTTGATTAAAACAGATTGTAATTGATTGTTTGCCTCGGGAAACATGGAGCAAAAGCCATCCATTGTGAAGAAAAGATCATTTATAGTCACTCATGCCTAGGAAAGCGTTATTACTCGATTTAAATGCTTTTATAATCCCATTATCGACTTTATTTTGAATTTATTTTACATTTTTTGATTAAAACAGCTTGCAATTGATTCTTTGCCTTGGGAAACATGGAGTGAAAGCCATCCATTGTCAAGAAAAGATCACTTATAGTCACTCATGCCTAGAAAAGCCTTATTACTCGGTGTAAATGCTTTTATAATCCCATTATTGAATTTATTTTGAATTCTTTTTATATTTTTTGATTAAAACAGATTGTAATTGATTGTTTGCCTTGGGAAACATGGAGCGAAAGCCATCCATCGTCAAGAATAGTTCGTTTATAGTCACTCATGCCTAGAGAAGCCTTAATACTCTCTTTAAATGCTTTTATAATCCCATAATTGAATTTAATTTGAATCTTTTTACATTTTTGGATTAAAACAGATTCTAATTGATTGTTTGCCTCAGAAAACGCGAAGCGAAAGCCATCCATTGTCAAGAAAAGGTCATTTATAGTCACTCATTCCTAGGAAAGCCTTATTACTCTGTTCAAATGCTTTTATAATCCCATTATTGAATTTATTTTGAATCTTTTTTCATTTTTTGATTAAAATAGATTGTAATTGATTGTTTGCCTCGGGAAACATGGAGCAAAAGCCATCCATTGTCAAGAAAAGGTCATTTATAGTCACTCATGCCTAGAAAAGCCTTATTACTCAGTGTAAATGCTTTTATAATCCCATTATTGAATTTATTTTGAATTGTTTTTACTTTTTTTGATTAAAACAGATTGTAATTGATTGTTTGCCTCGGGAAACATTGAGCAAAAGCCATCCATTGTGAAGAAAAGATCATTTATAGTCACTCATGCCTAGGAAAGCGCTATTACTCAGTTTAAATGCTTTTATAATCCCATTATCGACTTTATTTTGAATTTTTTTTACATTTTTTGATTAAAACAGCTTGCAATTGATTCTTTGCCTTGGGAAACATGGAGCGAAAGTAATCCATTGTCAAGAAAAGATCATTTATAGCCACTCATCCTAGAAAAGCCTTATTACTCGGTGTAAATGCTTTTATAATCCCATTACTGAATTCATTTCGAATTCTTTTTATATTTTTTGATTAAAACAGATTGTAATTGATTGTTTGCCTTGGGAAACATGGAGCGAAAGCCATCCATCGTCAAGAATAGTTCGTTTATAGTCACTCATGCCTAGAGAAGCCTTAATACACTCTTTAAATGCTTTTATAATCCCATAATTGAATTTAATTTGAATCTTTTTACATTTTTGGATTAAAACAGATTCTAATTGATTGTTTGCCTCGGGAAACGTGGAGCGAAAGCTATCCATTGTCAAGAAAAGATCATTTATAGTCACTCATGCCTAGAAAAGCCTTATTACTCGGTTTAAATGCCTTTATAATCCCATTATCAAATTTATTTTGAATTTTTTTTACATTTTTTGATTAAAACAGATTGTAATTGATTGTTTGCCTCGGGAAACATGGAGCAAAAGCCATCCATTGTCAACAAAAGATCATTTGTAGTCACTCATGCCTAGGAAAGCCTTATTACTCGGTTTAAATGCTTTTATAATCCCATTATTGACTTTATTTTGAATTTTTTTTACATTTTTTGATTAAAATAGATTGCAATTGATTCTTTGCCTCGAGAAACATGGTGCGAAAGCCATCCATTGTCTAGAAAAGTTCATTTATAGTCACTCATGCCTACAAAAGCCTTATTACTCGGTTGAAATGCCTTTATAATCCCATTATTGAATTTATTTTGAATTCTTTTTATATTTTTTGATTAAAACATACTATAATTGATTGTTTGCCTTGGGAAACATGGAGCGAAAGCCATCCATCATCAAGAAAAGTTCATTTATAGTCACTCATGCCTAGAGAAGCCTTAATACTCTCTTTAAATGCTTTTATAATCCCATAATTGAATTTAATTTTAATCTTTTTACATTTTTTGATTAAAACAGATTGTAATTGATTGTTTGCCTTGGGAAACATGGGGCAAAAGCCATCCATTGTCAAGAAAAGATCATTTATAGTCACTCATGCCTAGGAAAGCCTTTTTACTCGGTTTAAATGCTATTATAATCCCATTATTGAATTTATTTTGAATTGTTTTTACATTTTTTGATTAAAACAGAATCTAATTGATTGTTTGCCTTGGGAAACATGGAGCGAAAGCCATCCATTGTCAAGAAAAGATCAATTATAGTCACTCATGCCTAGAAAAGCCTTAATACTCGCTTTAAATGCTTTTATAATCCCATTATTGAATTTATTTTAAATATTTTTTACATATTTTGATTGAAATAGATTCTAATTGATTGTTTCCCTCAGAAAACGCGAAGCGAAAGCCATCCATTGTCAAGAAAAGTTCATTTATAGTCACTCATGCCTATAAAAGCCTTAATACTCGCTTTAAATGCTTTTCTAATCCCAGAATTGAATTTAATTTGAATCTTTTTCATTTTTTGGTTAAAACATATTGTAATTGATTGTTTGCCTCGGGAAACATGGGACGAAAGCCATCCATTGTCAAGAAAAGATCATTTATAGTCACTCATGCCCAGGAAAGCTTTATTACTCTATTTAAATGCTTTTATAATCCCATTATTGAATTTATTTTGAATTTGTTTTACATTTTTTGATTAAAATAGATTGTAATTGATTGTTTGCCTCGGGAAACATGGAGCAAAAGCCATCCATTGTCAAGAAAAGATCATTTATAGTCACTCATGCCTAGAAAAGCCTTATTACTCAGTTTAAATGCCTTTATAATCCCATTATTGAATTTATTTTGAATTCTTTTTATATTTTTTGATTAAAACAGATTGTAATTGATTGTTTGCCTTGGGAAACATGGAGCGAAAGCCATCCATCGTCAAGAAAAGTTCATTTATAGTCACTCATGCCTAGAGAAGCCTTAATACTCTCTTTAAATGCTTTTATAATCCCATAATTGAATTTAATTTGAATCTTTTTACATTTTTGGATTAAAACAGATTCTAATTGATTGTTTACCTCGGGAAACGTGGAGCGAAGGCATCCATTGTCAAGAAAAGATCATTTATAGTCACTCATGCCTAGAAAAGCCTTATTACTCGGTTTAAATGCTTTTATAATCCCATTATCAAATTTATTTTGAATTTTTTTTACATTTTATGATTAAAACAGATTGTAATTGATTGTTTGCCTCGGGAAACATGGAGCAAAAGCCATTTATTGTCAACAAAAGATCATTTATAGTCACTCATGCCTAGGAAAGCCTTATTACTCGGTTTAAATGCTTTTATAATCCCATTATTGACTTTATTTTGAATTTTTTTTACATTTTTTGATTAAAACAGATTGCAATTGATTCTTTGCCTCGAGAAACATGGAGCGAAAGCCATCCATTGTCAAGAAAAGATCATTTATAGTCACTCATGCCCAGGAAAGCTTTATTACTCTATTTAAATGCTTTTATAATCCCATTATTGAATTTATTTTGAATTTGTTTTACATTTTTTGATTAAAACAGATTGCAATTGATTCTTTTCCTCGAGAAACATGGCGCGAAAGCCATCCATTGTCTAGAAAAGTTCATTTATAGTCACTCATGCCTAGAAAAGCCTTATTACTCAGTTTAAATGCCTTTATAATCCCATTATTGAATTTATTTTGAATTCTTTTTATATTTTTTGATTAAAACAGATTGTAATTGATTGTTTGCCTTGGGAAACATGGAGCGAAAGCCATCCATCGTCAAGAAAAGTTCATTTATAGTCACTCATGCCTAGAGAAGCCTTAATACTCTCTTTAAATGCTTTTATAATCCCATAATTGAATTTAATTTGAATCTTTTTACATTTTTGGATTAAAACAGATTCTAATTGATTGTTTACCTCGGGAAACGTGGAGCGAAGGCATCCATTGTCAAGAAAAGATCATTTATAGTCACTCATGCCTAGAAAAGCCTTATTACTCGGTTTAAATGCTTTTATAATCCCATTATCAAATTTATTTTGAATTTTTTTTACATTTTATGATTAAAACAGATTGTAATTGATTGTTTGCCTCGGGAAACATGGAGCAAAAGCCATTTATTGTCAACAAAAGATCATTTATAGTCACTCATGCCTAGGAAAGCCTTATTACTCGGTTTAAATGCTTTTATAATCCCATTATTGACTTTATTTTGAATTTTTTTTACATTTTTTGATTAAAACAGATTGCAATTGATTCTTTGCCTCGAGAAACATGGAGCGAAAGCCATCCATTGTCAAGAAAAGATCATTTATAGTCACTCATGCCCAGGAAAGCTTTATTACTCTATTTAAATGCTTTTATAATCCCATTATTGAATTTATTTTGAATTTGTTTTACATTTTTTGATTAAAACAGATTGCAATTGATTCTTTTCCTCGAGAAACATGGCGCGAAAGCCATCCATTGTCTAGAAAAGTTCATTTATAGTCACTCATGCCTAGAAAAGCCTTATTACTCAGTTTAAATGCCTTTATAATCCCATTATTGAATTTATTTTGAATTCTTTTTATATTTTTTGATTAAAACAGATTGTAATTGATTGTTTGCCTTGGGAAACATGGAGCGAAAGCCATCCATCGTCAAGAAAAGTTCATTTATAGTCACTCATGCCTAGAGAAGCCTTAATACTCTCTTTAAATGCTTTTATAATCCCATAATTGAATTTAATTTGAATCTTTTTACATTTTTGGATTAAAACAGATTCTAATTGATTGTTTACCTCGGGAAACGTGGAGCGAAGGCATCCATTGTCAAGAAAAGATCATTTATAGTCACTCATGCCTAGAAAAGCCTTATTACTCGGTTTAAATGCTTTTATAATCCCATTATCAAATTTATTTTGAATTTTTTTTACATTTTATGATTAAAACAGATTGTAATTGATTGTTTGCCTCGGGAAACATGGAGCAAAAGCCATTTATTGTCAACAAAAGATCATTTATAGTCACTCATGCCTAGGAAAGCCTTATTACTCGGTTTAAATGCTTTTATAATCCCATTATTGACTTTATTTTGAATTTTTTTTACATTTTTTGATTAAAACAGATTGCAATTGATTCTTTGCCTCGAGAAACATGGAGCGAAAGCCATCCATTGTCTAGAAAAGTTCATTTATAGTCACTTATGCCTAGCAAAGCCTTATTACTCGGTTGAAATGCCTTTATAATCCCATTATTGAATTTATTTTGAATTTATTTTACATTTTTTTATTAAAACAGATTCTAATTGATTGTTTTCCTCGGGAAACTTGGAGCGAAAGCCATCCATTGTCAAGAAAAGATCATTTATAGCCACTCATGCCTAGGAAAGCCTTATTACTCGGTTTAAATGCTTTTATAATCCCATTATTGAATTTATTTATAATTTTTTTACATTTTTTGATTAAAACAGATTGTAATTGACTGTTTGCCTCGGGAAACATGGAGCAAAAGCCATCCATTGTCAAGAAAAGATCATTTATAGTCACTCATGCCTAGGAAAGCCTTATTACTCGGTTTAAATGCTTTTATAATCCCATTATTGAATATGATTTGAATCTTTTTACATTTTTGGATTAAAACAGATTCTAATTGATTGTTTGCCTCGGGAAACGTGGAGCGAAAGCCATCCATTGTCAAGAGGAGATCATTTATAGTCACTCATGCCTAGAAAAGCCTTACTACTCGGTTTAAATGTCTTTATAATCCCATTATCAAATTTATTTTGGCTTTTTTTTACATTTTTTGATTAAAACAGATTGTAATTGATTGTTTGCCTTGGGAAACTTGGAGCGAAACCCATCCATTGTCAAGAAAAGTTCATTTATAGTCACTTATGCCTAGCAAAGCCTTATTACTCGGTTTAAATGCCTTTATAATCCCATTATTGAATTTATTTTGATTTTTTTTTACATTTTTTGATTAAAACAGATTGTAATTGATTGTTTGCCTTGGGAAACATGGGGCAAAAGCCATCCATTGTCAAGAGAAGATCATTTATAGTCACTCATGCCTAGGAAAGCCTTTTTACTCGGTTTAAATGCTTTTATAATCCCATTATTGAATTTATTTTGAATTGTTTTTACATTTTTTGATTAAAACAGAATCTAATTGATTGTTTGCCTTGGGAAACATGGAGCGAAAGCCATCCATTGTCAAGAAAAGATCATTTATAGTCACTCATGCCTAGAAAAGCCTTAATACTCGCTTTAAATGCTTTTATAATCCCATTATTTAATTTATTTCAAATATTTTTTACATTTTTTTATTGAAATAGATTCTAATTGATTGTTTCCCTCAGAAAACGCGAAGCGAAAGCCATCCATTGTCAAGAAAAGTTCATTTATAGTCACTCATGCCTATAAAAGCCTTAATACTCGCTTTAAATGCTTTTCTAATCCCAGAATTGAATTTAATTTGAATCTTTTTTCATTTTTTGGTTAAAACATATTGTAATTGATTGTTTGCCTCGGGAAACATGGAGCGAAAGCCATCTATTGTCAAGAAAAGATCATTTATAGTCACTCATGCCCAGGAAAGCTTTATTACTCTATTTAAATGCTTTTATAATCCCATTATTGAATTTATTTTGAATTTGTTTTACATTTTTTGATTAAAATAGATTGTAATTGATTGTTTGCCTCGGGAAACATGGAGCAAAAGCCTTCCATTGTCAAGAAAAGATCATTTATAGTCACTCATGCCTAGGAAAGCCTTATTACTCGGTTTAAATGCTTTTATAATCCCATTGTTGACTTTATTTTGAATTTTTTTTATATTTTTTGATTAAAACAGAATCTAATTGATTGTTTGCCTTGGGAAACATGGAGCGAAAGCCATCCATTGTCAAGAAAATATCATTTATAGTCACTCATGCCTAGAAAAGCCTTATTACTCGGTGTAAATGCTTTTATAATCCCATTATTGAATTTATTTTGAATTGTTTTTACATTTTTTGATTAAAACAGATTGTAATTGATTGTTTGCCTCGGGAAACATGGAGCAAAAGCCATCTATTGTCAGGAAAAGATCATTTGTAGTCACTCATGCCTAGGAAAGCCTTATTACTCGGTGTAAATGCTTTTATAATCCCATTATTGACTTTATTTTGAATTTTTTTTACATTTTTTGATTAAAACAGATTGCAATTGATTCTTTGCCTCGAGAAACATGGCGCGAAAGCCATCCATTGCCTAGAAAAGTTCATTTATAGTCACTCATGCCTAGAAAAGCCTTATTACTCGGTTTAAATGCCTTTATAATCCCATTATTGAATTTATTTTGAATTCTTTTTATATTTTTTGATTAAAACAGATTGTAATTGATTGTTGTCCTTGGGAAACATGGAGCGAAACCCATCCATCGTCAAGAAAAGTTCATTTATAGTCACTCATGCCTAGAGAAGCCTTAATACTCTCTTTAAATGCTTTTATAATCCCATAATTGAATTTAATTTGAATCTTTTTGCATTTTTGGATTAAAACAGATTCTAATTGATTGTTTGCCTCGGGAAACATGGAGCGAAGGCATCCATTGTCTAGAAAAGATCATTTATAGTCACTCATGCCTAGAAAAGCCTTATTACTCGGTTTAAATGCTTTTATAATCCCATTATGAAATTTATTTTGAATTTTTTTTACATTTTATGATTAAAACAGATTGTAATTGATTGTTTGCCTCGGGAAACATGGAGCAAAAGCCATTTATTGTCAACAAAAGATCATTTATAGTCACTCATGCCTAGGAAAGCCTTATTACTCGGTTTAAATGCTTTTATAATCCCATTATTGACTTTATTTTGAATTTTTTTTACATTTTTTGATTAAAACAGATTGCAATTGATTCTTTGCCTCGAGAAACATGGAGCGAAAGCCATCCATTGTCTAGAAAAGTTCATTTATAGTCACTTATGCCTAGCAAAGCCTTATTACTCGGTTTAAATGCCTTTATAATCCCATTATTGAATTTATTTTGAATTTATTTTACATTTTTTTATTAAAACAGATTCTAATTGATTGTTTTCCTCGGGAAACTTGGAGCGAAAGCCATCCATTGTCAAGAAAAGATCATTTATAGCCACTCATGCCTAGGAAAGCCTTATTACTCGGTTTAAATGCTTTTATAATCCCATTATTGAATTTATTTATAATTTTTTTACATTTTTTGATTAAAACAGATTGTAATTGACTGTTTGCCTCGGGAAACATGGAGCAAAAGCCATCCATTGTCAAGAAAAGATCATTTATAGTCACTCATGCCTAGGAAAGCCTTATTACTCGGTTTAAATGCTTTTATAATCCCATTATTGAATATGATTTGAATCTTTTTACATTTTTGGATTAAAACAGATTCTAATTGATTGTTTGCCTCGGGAAACGTGGAGCGAAAGCCATCCATTGTCAAGAGGAGATCATTTATAGTCACTCATGCCTAGAAAAGCCTTACTACTCGGTTTAAATGTCTTTATAATCCCATTATCAAATTTATTTTGGCTTTTTTTTACATTTTTTGATTAAAACAGATTGTAATTGATTGTTTGCCTTGGGAAACTTGGAGCGAAACCCATCCATTGTCAAGAAAAGTTCATTTATAGTCACTTATCCCTAGCAAAGCCTTATTACTCGGTTTAAATGCCTTTATAATCCCATTATTGAAATTATTTTGATTTTTTTTTACATTTTTTTATTAAAACAGATTCTAATTGATTGTTTTCCTGGGGAAACTTGGAGCGAAAGCCATCCATTGCCAAGAAAAGATCATTTATAGTCACTCATGCCTAGAAAAGCCTTATTACTCGGTGTAAATGCTTTTATAATCTCATTATTGAATTTATTTTGAATATTTTTTACATTTTTTGATTAAAACAGATTGTAATTGATTGTTTGCTTTGGGAAACATGGGGCAAAAGCCATCCATTGTCAAGAAAAGATCATTTATAGTCACTCATGCCTAGGAAAGCCTTTTTACTCGGTTTAAATGCTTTTATAATCCCATTATTGAATTTATTTTGAATTGTTTTCACATTTTTTGATTAAAACAGAATCTAATTGATTGTTTGCCTTGGGAAACATGGAGCGAAAGCCATCCATTGTCAAGAAAAGATCATTTATAGTCACTCATGCCTAGAAAAGCCTTAATACTCGCTTTAAATGCTTTTATAATCCCATTATTTAATTTATTTTAAATATTTTTTACATTTTTTGATTGAAATAGATTCTAATTGATTGTTTCCCTCAGAAAACGCGAAGCGAAAGCCATCCATTGTCAAGAAAAGTTCATTTATAGTCACTCATGCCTATAAAAGCCTTAATACTCGCTTTAAATGCTTTTCTAATCCCAGAATTGAATTTAATTTGAATCTTTTTTCATTTTTTGGTTAAAACATATTGTAATTGATTGTTTGCCTCGGGAAACATGGAGCAAAAGCCATCCATTGTCAAGAAAAGATCATTTATAGTCACTCATGCCTAGGAAAGCCTTATTACTCGGTTTAAATGCTTTTATAATCCCATTATTGACTTTATTTTGAATTTTTTTTATATTTTTTGATTAAAACAGAATCTAATTGATTGTTTGCCTTGGGAAACATGGAGCGAAAGCCATCCATTGTCAAGAAAATATCATTTATAGTCACTCATGCCTACAAAAGCCTTATTACTCGGTGTAAATGCTTTTATAATCCCATTATTGAATTTATTTTGAATTGTTTTTACATTTTTTGATTAAAACAGATTGTAATTGATTGTTTGCCTCGGGAAACATCGAGCAAAAGCCATCCATTGTCAAGAAAAGATCATTTATAGTCACTCATGCCTAGGAAAGCCTTATTACTCGGTGTAAATGCTTTTATAATCCCATTATTGACTTTATTTTGAATTTTTTTTACATTTTTTGATTAAAACAGATTGCAATTGATTCTTTGCCTCGAGAAACATGGCGCGAAAGCCATCCATTGTCTAGAAAAGTTCATTTATAGTCACTCATGCCTAGAAAAGCCTTATTACTCGGTTTAAATGCCTTTATAATCCCATTATTGAATTTATTTTGAATTCTTTTTATATTTTTTGATTAAAACAGATTGTAATTGATTGTTGTCCTTGGGAAACATGGAGCGAAAGCCATCCATCGTCAAGAAAAGTTCATTTATAGTCACTCATGCGTAGAGAAGCCTTAATACTCTCTTTAAATGCTTTTATAATCCCATAATTGAATTTAATTTGAATCTTTTTACATTTTTGGATTAAAACAGATTCTAATTGATTGTTTACCTCGGGAAACGTGGAGCGAAGGTATCCATTGTTAAGAAAAGATCATTTATAGTCACTCATGCCTAGAAAAGCCTTATTACTCGGTTTAAATGCTTTTATAATCCCATTATCAAATTTATTTTGAATTTTTTTTACATTTTATGATTAAAACAGATTGTAATTGATTGTTTGCCTCGGGAAACATGGAGCAAAAGCCATCAATTGTCAAGAAAAGATCATTTATAGTCACTCATTCCTAGGAAAGCTTTATTACTCGGTTTAAATGCTTTTATAATCCCATTATTGACTTTATTTTGAATTTTTTTTACATTTTTTGATTAAAATAGATTGCAATTGATTCTTTGCCTCGAGAAACATGGCGCGAAAGCCATCCATTGTTTAGAAAAGTTCATTTATAGTCACTCATGCCTAGAAAAGCCTTATTACTCGGTTTAAATGTCTTTATAATCCCATTATTGAATTTATTTTGAATTCTTTTTATATTTTTTGATTAAAACAGATTGTAATTGATTGTTTGCCTTGGGAAACATGGAGCGAAAGCCATCATCGTCAAGAAAAGTTCATTTATAGTCACTCATGCCTAGAGAAGCCTTAATACTCTCTTTAAATGCTTTTATAATCCCATAATTGAATTTAATTTGAATCTTTTTACATTTTTGGATTAAAACAGATTCTAATTGATTGTTTACCTCGGGAAACGTGGAGCGAAGGCATCCATTGTCAAGAAAAGATTATTTATAGTCACTCATGCCTAGAAAAGCCTTATTACTCGGTTTAAATGCTTTTATAATCCCATTATCAAATTTATTTTGAATTTTTTTTACATTTTTTGATTAAAACAGATTGTAATTGATTGTTTGCCTTGGGAAACTTGGAGCGAAAGCCATCCATTGTCAAGAAAAGTTCATTTATAGTCACTTATGCCTAGCAAAGCCTTATTACTCGGTTTAAATGCCTTTATAATCCCATTATTGAATTTATTTTGATTTTTTTTTTACATTTTTTTATTAAAACAGATTCTAATTGATTGTTTTCCTGGGGAAACTTGGAGCGAAAGCCATCCATTGCCAAGAAAAGATCATTGATAGTCACTCATGCCTAGAAAAGCCTTATTACTCGGTGTAAATGCTTTTATAATCCCATTATTGAATTTATTTTGAATATTTTTTACATTTTTTGACTAAAACAGATTGTAATTGACTGTTTGCCTCGGGAAACATGGAGCAAAAGCCATCCATTGTCAAGAAAAGATCATTTATAGTCACTCATGCCTAGGAAAGCCTTATTACTCGGTTTAAATGCTTTTATAATCCCATTATTGAATATGATTTGAATCTTTTTACATTTTTGGATTAAAACAGATTCTAATTGATTGTTTGCCTCGGGAAACGTGGAGCGAAAGCCATCCATTGTCAAGAGGAGATCATTTATAGTCACTCATGCCTAGAAAAGCCTTACTACTCGGTTTAAATGTCTTTATAATCCCATTATCAAATTTATTTTGGCTTTTTTTTACATTTTTTGATTAAAACAGATTGTAATTGATTGTTTGCCTTGGGAAACTTGGAGCGAAAGCCATCCATTGTCAAGAAAAGTTCATTTATAGTCACTTATGCCTAGCAAAGCCTTATTACTCGGTTTAAATGCCTTTATAATCCCATTATTGAATTTATTTTGATTTTTTTTTACATTTTTTTATTAAAACAGATTCTAATTGATTGTTTTCCTGGGGAAACTTGGAGCGAAAGCCATCCATTGCCAAGAAAAGATCATTGATAGTCACTCATGCCTAGAAAAGCCTTATTACTCGGTGTAAATGCTTTTATAATCCCATTATTGAATTTATTTTGAATAGTTTTTACATTTTTTGATTAAAACAGATTGTAATTGATGGTTTGCCTTGGGAAACATGGGGCAAAAGCCATCCATTGTCAAGAAAAGATCATTTATAGTCACTCATTCCTAGGAAAGCTTTATTACTCGGTTTAAATGCTTTTATAATCCCATTATTGACTTTATTTTGAATTTTTTTTACATTTTTTGATTAAAATAGATTGCAATTGATTCTTTGCCTCGAGAAACATGGCGCGAAAGCCATCCATTGTCTAGAAAAGTTCATTTATAGTCACTCATGCCTAGAAAAGCCTTATTACTCGGTTTAAATGTCTTTATAATCCCATTATTGAATTTATTTTGAATTCTTTTTATATTTTTTGATTAAAACATATTGTAATTGATTGTTTGCCTTGGGAAACATGGAGCGAAAGCCATCCATCGTCAAGAAAAGTTCATTTATAGTCACTCATGCCTAGAGAAGCCTTAATACTCTCTTTAAATGCTTTTATAATCCCATAATTGAATTTAATTTGAATCTTTTTACATTTTTGGATTAAAACAGATTCTAATTGATTGTTTACCTCGGGAAACGTGGAGCGAAGGCATCCATTGTCAAGAAAAGATTATTTATAGTCACTCATGCCTAGAAAAGCCTTATTACTCGGTTTAAATGCTTTTATAATCCCATTATCAAATTTATTTTGAATTTTTTTTACATTTTTTGATTAAAACAGATTGTAATTGATTGTTTGCCTTGGGAAACTTGGAGCGAAAGCCATCCATTGTCAAGAAAAGTTCATTTATAGTCACTTATGCCTAGCAAAGCCTTATTACTCGGTTTAAATGCCTTTATAATCCCATTATTGAATTTATTTTGATTTTTTTTTTACATTTTTTTATTAAAACAGATTCTAATTGATTGTTTTCCTGGGGAAACTTGGAGCGAAAGCCATCCATTGCCAAGAAAAGATCATTGATAGTCACTCATGCCTAGAAAAGCCTTATTACTCGGTGTAAATGCTTTTATAATCCCATTATTGAATTTATTTTGAATATTTTTTACATTTTTTGATTAAAACAGATTGTAATTGATTGTTTGCCTTGGGAAACATGGGGCAAAAGCCATCCATTGTCAAGAAAAGATCATTTATAGTCACTCATGCCTAGGAAAGCCTTATTACTCGGTTTAAATGCTTTTATAATCCCATTATTGAATATGATTTGAATCTTTTTATATTTTTGGATTAAAACAGATTCTAATTGATTGTTTGCCTCGGGAAACGTGGAGCGAAAGCCATCCATTGTCAAGAGGAGATCATTTATAGTCACTCATGCCTAGAAAAGCCTTACTACTCGGTTTAAATGTCTTTATAATCCCATTATCAAATTTATTTTGGCTTTTTTTTACATTTTTTGATTAAAACAGATTGTAATTGATTGTTTGCCTTGGGAAACTTGGAGCGAAAGCCATCCATTGTCAAGAAAAGTTCATTTATAGTCACTTATGCCTAGCAAAGCCTTATTACTCGGTTTAAATGCCTTTATAATCCCATTATTGAATTTATTTTGATTTTTTTTTACATTTTTTTATTAAAACAGATTCTAATTGATTGTTTTCCTGGGGAAACTTGGAGCGAAAGCCATCCATTGCCAAGAAAAGATCATTGATAGTCACTCATGCCTAGAAAAGCCTTATTACTCGGTGTAAATGCTTTTATAATCCCATTATTGAATTTATTTTGAATATTTTTTACATTTTTTGATTAAAACAGATTGTAATTGATTGTTTGCCTTGGGAAACATGGGGCAAAAGCCATCCATTGTCAAGAAAAGATCATTTATAGTCACTCATGCCTAGGAAAGCCTTTTTACTCGGTTTAAATGCTTTTATAATCCCATTATTGAATTTATTTTGAATTGTTTTTACATTTTTTGATTAAAACAGAATCTAATTGATTGTTTGCCTTGGGAAACATGGAGCGAAAGCCATCCATTGTCAAGAAAAGATCATTTATAGTCACTCATGCCTAGAAAAGCTTTAATACTCGCTTTAAATGCTTTTATAATCCCATTATTCAATTTATTTTAAATATTTTTTACATATTTTGATTGAAATAGATTCTAATTGATTGTTTCCCTCAGAAAACGCGAAGCGAAAGCCATCCATTGTCAAGAAAAGTTCATTTATAGTCACTCATGCCTATAAAAGCCTTAATACTCGCTTTAAATGCTTTTCTAATCCCAGAATTGAATTTAATTTGAATTTTTTTTCATTTTTTGGTTAAAACATATTGTAATTGATTGTTTGCCTCGGGAAACATGGGGCGAAAGCCATCCATTGTCAAGAAAAGATCATTTATAGTCACTCATACCCAGGAAAGCTTTATTACTCTATTTAAATGCTTTTATAATCCCATTATTGAATTTATTTTGAATTTGTTTTACATTTTTTGATTAAAATAGATTGTAATTGATTGTTTGCCTCGGGAAACATGGAGCAAAAGCCATCCATTGTCAAGAAAAGATCATTTATAGTCACTCATGCCTAGGAAAGCCTTATTACTCGGTTTAAATGCTTTTATAATCCCATAATTGACTTTATTTTGAATTTTTTTTACATTTTTTGATTAAAACAGAATCTAATTGATTGTTTGCATTGGGAAACATGGAGCGAAAGCCATCCATTGTCAAGAAAATATCATTTATAGTCACTCATGCCTAGAAAAGCCTTATTACTCTGTGTAAATGCTTTTATAATCCCATTATTGAATTTATTTTGAATTGTTTTTACATTTTTTGATTAAAACAGATTGTAATTGATTGTTTGCCTCGGGAAACATGGAGCAAAAGCCATCCATTGTCAAGAAAAGATCATTTATAGTCACTCATGCCTAGGAAAGCCTTATTACTCGATTTAAATGCTTTTATAATCCCATTATTGACTTTATTTTGAATTTTTTTTACATTTTTTGATTAAAACAGATTGCAATTGATTCTTTTCCTCGAGAAACATGGCGCGAAAGCCATCCATTGTCTAGAAAAGTTCATTTATAGTCACTCATGCCTAGAAAAGCCTTATTACTCAGTTTAAATGCCTTTATAATCCCATTATTGAATTTATTTTGAATTCTTTTTATATTTTTTGATTAAAACAGATTGTAATTGATTGTTTGCCTTGGGAAACATGGAGCGAAAGCCATCCATCATCAAGAAAAGTTCATTTATAGTCACTCATGCGTAGAGAAGCCTTAATACTCTCTTTAAATGCTTTTATAATCCCATAATTGAATTTAATTTGAATCTTTTTACATTTTTGGATTAAAACAGATTCTAATTGATTGTTTGCCTCGGGAAACGTGGAGCGAAGGCATCCATTGTCAAGAAAAGATCATTTATAGTCACTCATGCCTAGAAAAGCCTTATTACTCGGTTTAAATGCTTTTATAATCCCATTATCAAATTTATTTTGATTTTTTTTTACATTTTATGATTAAAACAGATTGTAATTGATTGTTTGCCTCGGGAAACATGGAGCAAAAGCCATTTATTGTCAACAAAAGATCATTTATAGTCACTCATGCCTAGGAAAGCCTTATTACTCGGTTTAAATGCTTTTATAATCCCATTATTGACTTTATTTTGAATTTTTTTTACATTTTTTGATTAAAACAGATTGCAATTGATTCTTTGCCTCGAGAAACATGGAGCGAAAGCCATCCATTGTCTAGAAAAGTTCATTTATAGTCACTTATGCCTAGCAAAGCCTTATTACTCGGTTTAAATGCCTTTATAATCCCATTATTGAATTTATTTTGAATTTATTTTACATTTTTTTATTAAAACAGATTCTAATTGATTGTTTTCCTCGGGAAACTTGGAGCGAAAGCCATCCATTGTCAAGAAAAGATCATTTATAGCCACTCATGCCTAGGAAAGCCTTATTACTCGGTTTAAATGCTTTTATAATCCCATTATTGAATTTATTTATAATTTTTTTACATTTTTTGATTAAAACAGATTGTAATTGACTGTTTGCCTCGGGAAACATGGAGCAAAAGCCATCCATTGTCAAGAAAAGATCATTTATAGTCACTCATGCCTAGGAAAGCCTTATTACTCGGTTTAAATGCTTTTATAATCCCATTATTGAATATGATTTGAATCTTTTTACATTTTTGGATTAAAACAGATTCTAATTGATTGTTTGCCTCGGGAAACGTGGAGCGAAAGCCATCCATTGTCAAGAGGAGATCATTTATAGTCACTCATGCCTAGAAAAGCCTTACTACTCGGTTTAAATGTCTTTATAATCCCATTATCAAATTTATTTTGGCTTTTTTTTACATTTTTTGATTAAAACAGATTGTAATTGATTGTTTGCCTTGGGAAACTTGGAGCGAAAGCCATCCATTGTCAAGAAAAGTTCATTTATAGTCACTTATGCCTAGCAAAGCCTTATTACTCGGTTTAAATGCCTTTATAATCCCATTATTGAATTTATTTTGATTTTTTTTTACATTTTTTTATTAAAACAGATTCTAATTGATTGTTTTCCTGGGGAAACTTGGAGCGAAAGCCATCCATTGCCAAGAAAAGATCATTTATAGTCACTCATGCCTAGAAAAGCCTTATTACTCGGTGTAAATGCTTTTATATTCCCATTATTGAATTTATTTTGAATATTTTTTACATTTTTTGATTAAAACAGATTGTAATTGATTGTTTGCCTTGGGAAACATGGGGCAAAAGCCATCCATTGTCAAGAAAAGATCATTTATAGTCACTCATGCCTAGGAAAGCCTTTTTACTCGGTTTAAATGCTTTTATAATCCCATTATTGAATTTATTTTGAATTGTTTTTACATTTTTTGATTAAAACAGAATCTAATTGATTGTTTGCCTTGGGAAACATGGAGCGAAAGCCATCCATTGTCAAGAAAAGATCATTTATAGTCACTCATGCCTAGAAAAGCCTTAATACTCGCTTTAAATGCTTTTATAATCCCATTATTTAATTTATTTTAAATATTTTTTACATTTTTTGATTGAAATAGATTCTAATTGATTGTTTCCCTCAGAAAACGCGAAGCGAAAGCCATCCATTGTCAAGAAAAGTTCATTTATAGTCACTCATGCCTATAAAAGCCTTAATACTCGCTTTAAATGCTTTTCTAATCCCAGAATTGAATTTAATTTGAATCTTTTTTCATTTTTTGGTTAAAACATATTGTAATTGATTGTTTGCCTCGGAAACATGGAGCAAAAGCCATCCATTGTCAAGAAAAGATCATTTATAGTCACTCATGTCTAGGAAAGCCTTATTACTCGGTTTAAATGCTTTTATAATCCCATTATTGACTTTATTTTGAATTTTTTTTATATTTTTTGATTAAAACAGAATCTAATTGATTGTTTGCCTTGGGAAACATGGAGCGAAAGCCATCCATTGTCAAGAAAATATCATTTATAGTCACTCATGCCTACAAAAGCCTTATTACTCGGTGTAAATGCTTTTATAATCCCATTATTGAATTTATTTTGAATTGTTTTTACATTTTTTGATTAAAACAGATTGTAATTGATTGTTTGCCTCGGGAAACATGGAGCAAAAGCCATCCATTGTCAAGAAAAGATCATTTATAGTCACTCATGCCTAGGAAAGCCTTATTACTCGGTGTAAATGCTTTTATAATCCCATTATTGACTTTATTTTGAATTTTTTTTACATTTTTTGATTAAAACAGATTGCAATTGATTCTTTGCCTCGAGAAACATGGCGCGAAAGCCATCCATTGTCTAGCAAAGTTCATTTATAGTCACTCATGCCTAGAAAAGCCTTATTACTCGGTTTAAATGCCTTTATAATCCCATTATTGAATTTATTTTGAATTCTTTTTATATTTTTTGATTAAAACAGATTGTAATTGATTGTTGTCCTTGGGAAACATGGAGCGAAAGCCATCCATCGTCAAGAAAAGTTCATTTATAGTCACTCATGCGTAGAGAAGCCTTAATACTCTCTTTAAATGCTTTTATAATCCCATAATTGAATTTAATTTGAATCTTTTTACATTTTTGGATTAAAACAGATTCTAATTGATTGTTTGCCTCGGGAAACGTGGAGCGAAGGCATCCATTGTCAAGAAAAGATCATTTATAGTCACTCATGCCTAGAAAAGCCTTATTACTCGGTTTAAATGCTTTTATAATCCCATTATCAAATTTATTTTGAATTTTTTTTACATTTTATGATTAAAACAGATTGTAATTGATTGTTTGCCTCGGGAAACATGGAGCAAAAGCCATCCATTGTCAAGAAAAGATCATTTATAGTCACTCATGCCTAGGAAAGCTTTATTACTCGGTTTAAATGCTTTTATAATCCCATTATTGACTTTATTTTGAATTTTTTTTACATTTTTTGATTAAAACAGATTGCAATTGATTCTTTGCCTCGAGAAACATGGCGCGAAAGCCATCCATTGTCTAGAAAAGTTCATTTATAGTCACTCATGCCTAGAAAAGCCTTATTACTCGGTTTAAATGCCTTTATAATCCCATTATTGAATTTATTTTGAATTCTTTTTATATTTTTTGATTAAAACAGATTGTAATTGATTGTTTGCCTGGGGAAACATGGAGCGAAAGCCATCCATCGTCAAGAAAAGTTCAT
Source organism: Theobroma cacao (assembly GCF_053813885.1). NCBI lineage: Eukaryota > Viridiplantae > Streptophyta > Magnoliopsida > Malvales > Malvaceae > Theobroma > Theobroma cacao. Next base: position 23,239,574 of record NC_142645.1, on the reverse strand, counting down.
TTATAGTCACTCATGCGTAGAGAAGCCTTAATACTCTCTTTAAATGCTTTTATAATCCCATAATTGAATTTAATTTGAATCTTTTTATATTTTTGGATTAAAACAGATTCTAATTGATTGTTTGCCTCGGGAAACGTGGAGCGAAGGCATCCATTGTCTAGAAAAGATCATTTATAGTCACTCATGCCTAGAAAAGCCTTATTACTCGGTTTAAATGCTTTTATAATCCCATTATCAAATTTATTTTGAATTTTTTTTACATTTTATGATTAAAACAGATTGTAATTGATTGTTTGCCTCGGGAAACATGGAGCAAAAGCCATCCATTGTCAGGAAAAGATCATTTATAGTCACTCATGCCTAGGAAAGCCTTATTACTCGGTTTAAATGCTTTTATAATCCCATTATTGACTTTATTTTGAATTTTTTTTACATTTTTTGATTAAAACAGATTGCAATTGATTCTTTGTCTCGAGAAACATGGAGCGAAAGCCATCCATTGTCTAGAAAAGTTCATTTATAGTCACTTATGCCTAGCAAAGCCTTATTACTCGGTTTAAATGCCTTTATAATCCGATTATTGAATTTATTTTGAATTTTTTTTACATTTTTTTATTAAAACAGATTCTAATTGATTGTTTTCCTCGGGAAACTTGGAGCGAAAGCCATCCATTGTCAAGAAAACATCATTTATAGCCACTCATGCCTAGGAAAGCCTTATTACTCGGTTTAAATGCTTTTATAATCCCATTATTGAATTTATTTATAATTTTTTTACATTTTTTGATTAAAACAGATTGTAATTGATTGTTTGCCTCGGGAAACATGGAGCAAAAGCCATCCATTGTCAAGAAAAGATCATTTATAGTCACTCATGCCTAGGAAAGCCTTATTACTCGGTTTAAATGCTTTTATAATCCCATTATTGAATTTATTTTGAATTTTTTTACATTTTTTGATTAAAACATATTGTAATTGATTGTTTGCCTCGGGAAACATGGAGCAAAAGCCATCCATTGTCAAGAAAAGATCATTTATAGTCACTCAAGCCTAGGAAAGCCTTATTACTCGGTTTAAATGCTTTTATGATCCCATTATTGAATATGATTTGAATCTTTTTACATTTTTGGATTAAAACAGATTCTAATTGATTGTTTGCCTCGGGAAACGTGGAGCGAAAGCCATCCATTGTCAAGAGGAGATCATTTATAGTCACTCATGCCTAGAAAAGCCTTACTACTCGGTTTAAATGTCTTTATAATCCCATTATCAAATTTATTTTGGCTTTTTTTACATTTTTTGATTAAAACAGATTGTAATTGATTGTTTGCCTTGCGAAACTTGGAGCGAAAGCCATCCATTGTCAAGAAAAGTTCATTTATAGTCACTTATGCCTAGCAAAGCCTTATTACTCGGTTTAAATGCCTTTATAATCCCATTATTGAATTTATTTTGATTTTTTTTTTACATTTTTTTATTAAAACAGATTCTAATTGATTGTTTTCCTGGGGAAACTTGGAGCGAAAGCGCTCCATTATCAAGAAAAGATCATTTATAGTCACTCATGCCTAGGAAAGCCTTATTACTCGGTGTAAATGCTTTTATACTCCCATTATTGAATTTATTTTGAATATTTTTTACATTTTTTGATTAAAACATATTGTAATTGATTGTTTGCCTTGGGAAACATGGGGCAAAAGCCATCCATTGTCAAGAAAAGATCATTTATAGTCACTCATGCCTAGGAAAGCCTTATTACTCGGTTTAAATGCTTTTATAATCCCATTATTGAATTTAATTTGAATCTTTTTACATTTTTAGATTAAAACAGATTCTAATTGATTGTTTGCCTCGGGAAACGTGGAGCGAAAGCCATCCATTGTCAAGAAAAGATCATTTATAGTCACTCATGCCTAGAAAAGCCTTACTACTCGGTTTAAATGCCTTTATAATCCCATTATCAAATTTATTTTCGATTTTTCTTACATTTTTTGATTAACACAGATTGTAATTGATTGTTTGCCTCAGGAAACATGGGGCGAAAGCCATCCATTGTCAAGAAAAGTTCATTTATAGTCACTTATGCCTAGCAAAGCCTTATTACTCGGTTTAAATGCCTTTATAATCCCATTATTGAATTTATTTTGATTTTTTTTTACATTTTTTTATTAAAACAGATTCTAATTGATTGTTTTCCTGGGGAAACTTGGAGCGAAAGCCATCCATTGCCAAGAAAAGATCATTTATAGTCACTCATGCCTAGAAAAGCCTTATTACTCGGTGTAAATGCTTTTATAATCCCATTATTGAATTTATTTTGAATATTTTTTACATTTTTTGATTAAAACAGATTGTAATTGATTGTTTGCCTTGGGAAACATGGGGCAAAAGCCATCCATTGTCAAGAAAAGATCATTTATAGTCACTCATGCCTAGGAAAGCCTTTTTACTCGGTTTAAATGCTTTTATAATCCCATTATTGAATTTATTTTGAATTGTTTTTACATTTTTTGATTAAAACAGAATCTAATTGATTGTTTGCCTTGGGAAACATGGAGCGAAAGCCATCCATTGTCAAGAAAAGATCATTTATAGTCACTCATGCCTAGAAAAGCCTTAATACTCGCTTTAAATGCTTTTATAATCCCATTATTTAATTTATTTTAAATATTTTTTACATTTTTTGATTGAAATAGATTCTAATTGATTGTTTCGCTCAGAAAACGCGAAGCGAAAGCCATCCATTGTCAAGAAAAGTTCATTTATAGTCACTCATGCCTATAAAATCCTTAATACTCGCTTTAAATGCTTTTCTAATCCCAGAATTGAATTTAATTTGAATCTTTTTTCATTTTTTGGTTAAAACATATTGTAATTGATTGTTTGCCTCGGGAAACATGGGGCGAAAGCCATCCATTGTCAAGAAAAGATCATTTATAGTCACTCATGCCCAGGAAAGCTTTATTACTCTATTTAAATGCTTTTATAATCCCATTATTGAATTTATTTTGAATTTGTTTTACATTTTTTGATTAAAATAGATTGTAACTGATTGTTTCCCTCGGGAAACATGGAGCAAAAGCCATCCATTGTCAAGAAAAGATCATTTATAGTCACTCATGCCTAGGAAAGCCTTATTACTCGGTTTAAATGCTTTTATAATCCCATTATTGACTTTATTTTGAATTTTTTTTACATTTTTTGATTAAAACAGAATCTAATTGATTGTTTGCCTTGGGAAACATGGAGCGAAAGCCATCCATTGTCAAGAAAACATCATTTATAGTCACTCATGCCTAGAAAAGCCTTATTACTTGGTGTAAATGCTTTTATAATCCCATTATTGAATTTATTTTGAATTGTTTTTACATTTTTTGATTAAAACAGATTGTAATTGATTGTTTGCCTCGGGAAACATGGAGCAAAAGCCATCCATTGTCAAGAAAAGATCATTTATAGCCACTCATGCCTCGGAAAGCCTTATTACTCGATTTAAATGCTTTTATAATCCCATTATTGACTTTATTTTGAATTTTTTTTACATTTTTTGATTAAAACAGATTGCAATTGATTCTTTGCCTCGAGAAACATGGCGCGAAAGCCATCCATTGTCTAGAAAAGTTCATTTATAGTCACTCATGCCTAGAAAAGCCTTATTACTCGGTTTAAATGCCTTTATAATCCCATTATTGAATTTATTTTGAATTCTTTTTATATTTTTTGATTAAAACAGATTGTAATTGATTGTTTGCCTTGGGAAACATGGAGCGAAAGCCATCCATCGTCAAGAAAAGTTCATTTATAGTTACTCATGCCTAGAGAAGCCTTAATACTCTCTTCAAATGCTTTTATAATCCCATAATTGAATTTAATTTGAATCTTTTTACATTTTTGGATTAAAACATATTCTAATTGAATGTTTGCCTCGGGAAACGTGGAGCGAAGGCATCCATTGTCAAGAAAAGATCATTTATAGTCACTCATGCCTAGAAAAGCCTTATTACTCGGTTTAAATGCTTTTATAATCCCATTATTGAATTTATTTTGAATTGTTTTTACATTTTTTGATTAAAACAGATTGTAATTGATTGTTTGCCTTGGGAAACATGGAGCAAAAGCCATCCATTGTCAAGAAAAGATCATTTATAGTCACTCATGCCTAGGAAAGCCTTATTACTCAGTTTAAATGCTTTTATAATCCCATTATTGACTTTATTTTGATTTTTTTTTACATTTTTTGATTAAAACAGATTGCAATTGATTCTTTGACTCGAGAAACATGGAGCGAAAGCCATCCATTGTCTAGAAAAGTTCATTTATAGTCACTTATGCCTAGCAAAGCCTTATTACTCGGTTTAAATGCCTTTATAATCCCATTATTGAATTTATTTTGAATTTTTTTTTACATTTTTTTTATTAAAACAGATTCTAATTGATTGTTTTCCTCGGGAAACTTGGAGCGAAAGCCATCCATTGTCAAGAAAAGATCATTTATAGCCACTCATGCCTAGGAAAGCCTTATTACTCGGTTTAAATGCTTTTATAATCCCATTATTGAATTTATTTATAATTTTTTTACATTTTTTGATTAAAACATATTGTAATTCATTGTTTGCCTCGGGAAACATGGAGCAAAAGCCATCCATTGTCAAGAAAAGATCATTTATAGTCACTCATGCCTAGGAAAGCCTTATTACTCGGTTTAAATGCTTTTATAATCCCATTATTGAATTTATTTTGAATTTTTTTACATTTTTTGATTAAAACAGATTGTAATTGATTGTTTGCCTCGGGAAACATGGAGCAAAAGCCATCCATTGTCAAGAAAAGATCATTTATATTCACTCATGCCTAGGAAAGCCTTATTACTCGGTTTAAATGCTTTTATAATCCCATTATTGAATATGATTTGAATCTTTTTACATTTTTGGATTAAAACAGATTCTAATTGATTGTTTGCCTCAGGAAACGTGGAGCGAAAGCCATCCATTGTCAAGAGGAGATCATTTATAGTCACTCATGCCTAGAAAAGCCTTACTACTCGGTTTAAATGTCTTTATAATCCCATTATCAAATTTATTTTGGCTTTTTTTTATATTTTTTGAGTAAAACAGATTGTAATTGATTGTTTGCCTTGGGAAACTTGGAGCGAAAGCCATCCATTGTCAAGAAAAGTTCATTTATAGTCACTTACGCCTAGCAAAGCCTTATTACTCGGTTTAAATGCTTTTATAATCCCATTATTGAATTTATTTTGAATTTTTTTTACATTTTTTTATTAAAACATATTCTAATTGATTGTTTTCCTCAGGAAACTTGGAGCGAAAGCCATCCATTGTCAAGAAAAGATCATTTATAGCCACTCATGCCTAGGAAAGCCTTATTACTCGGTTTAAATGCTTTTATAATCCCATTATTGAATTTATTTATAATTTATTTATATTTTTTGATTAAAACAGATTGTAATTGATTGTTTGCCTCGGAAAACATGGAGCAAAAGCCATCCATTGTCAAGAAAAGATCATTTATAGTCACTCATGCCTAGGAAAGCCTTATTACTCGGTTTAAATGCTTTTATAAGCCCATTATTGAATTTATATTGAATTTTTTTACATTTTTTGATTAAAACAGATTGTAATTGATTGTTTGCCTCGGGAAACATGGAGCAAAAGCCATCCATTGTCAAGAAAAGATCATTTATAGTCACTCATGCCTAGGAAAGCCTTATTACTCGGTTTAAATGCTCTTATAATCCCATTAATTAATATGATTTGAATCTTTTTACATTTTTGGATTAAAACAGATTCTAATTGATTGTTTGCCTCGGGAAACGTGGAGCGAAAGCCATCCATTGTCAAGAGGAGATCATTTATAGTCACTCATGCCTAGAAAAGCCTTACTACTCGGTTTAAATGTCTTTATAATCCCATTATCAAATTTATTTTGGCTTTTTTTTACATTTTTTGATTAAAACAGATTGTAATTGATTGTTTGCCTTGGGAAACTTGGAGCGAAAGCCATCCATTGTCAAGAAAAGTTCATTTATAGTCACTTATGCCTAGCAAAGCCTTATTGCTCGGTTTAAATTCCTTTATAATCCCATTATTGAATTTATTTTGATTTTTTTTTACATTTTTTTATTAAAACAGATTCTAATTGATTGTTTTCCTGGGGAAACTTGGAGCGAAAGCCATCCATTATCAAGAAAAGATCATTTATAGTCACTCATTCCGAGGAAAGATTTATTACTCGGTGTAAATGCTTTTATACTCCCATTATTGAATTTATTTTGAATATTTTTTACATTTTTTGATTAAAACAGATTGTAATTGATTGTTTGCCTTGGGAAACATGGGGCAAAAGCCATCCATTGTCAAGAAAAGATCATTTATAGTCACTCATGCCTAGGAAAGCCTTATTACTCGGTTTAAATGCTTTTATCATCCCATTATTGAATTTATTTTGAATTGTTTTTACATTTTTTGATTAAAACAGATTGTAATTGATTGTTTGCCTCGGGAAACATGGAGCAAAAGCCATCCATTGTCAAGAAAAGATCATTTATAATCACTCATGCCTAGGAAAGCGTTATTACTCGGTTTAAATGCTTTTATAATCCCATTATCGACTTTATTTTGAATTTTTTTTACATTTTTTGATTCAAACAGAATCTAATTTATTGTTTGCCTTGGGAAACATGGAGCGAAAGCCATCCATTGTCAAGAAAAGATCATTTATAGTCACTCATGTCTAGAAAAGCCTTATTACTCGGTGTAAATGCTTTTATACTCCCATTATTGAATTTATTTTGAATATTTTTTACATTTTTTGATTAAAACAGATTGTAATTCATTGTTTGCCTTGGGAAACATGGGGGAAAAGCCATCCATTGTCAAGAAAAGATCATTTATAGTCACTCATGCCTAGGAAAGCCTTATTACTCGGTTTAAATGCTTTTATCATCCCATTATTGAATTTATTTTGAATTGTTTTTGCATTTTTTGATTAAAACAGATTGTAATTGATTGTTTGCCTCGGGAAACATGGGGCAAAAGCCATCCATTGTCAAGAAAAGATCATTTATAATCACTCATGCCTAGGAAAGCGTCATTACTCGGTTTAAATGCTTTTATAATCCCATTATCGACTTTATTTTGAATTTTTTTTACATTTTTTGATTAAAACAGAATCTAATTTATTGTTTGCCTTGGGAAACATGGAGCGAAAGCCATCCATTGTCAAGAAAAGATCATTTATAGTCACTCATGCCTATAAAAGCCTTAATACTCGCTTTAAATGCTTTTATAATCCCAGAATTGAATTTAATTTGAATCTTTTTACATTTTTTGATTAAAACACATTGTAATTGATTGTTTGCCTCGGGAAACATGGAGCGAAAGCCATCCATTGTCAAGAAAAGGTCATTTATAGTCACTCATTCCTAGGAAAGCCTTATTACTCTATTTAAATGCTTTTATAATCCCATTATTGAATTTATTTTGAACTTGTTTTACATTTTTTGATTAAAACAGCTTGCAATTGATTCTTTGCCTTGGGAAACATGGAGCGAAAGCCATCCATTGTCAAGAAAAGATCACTTATAGTCACTCATGCCTAGAAAAGCCTTATTACTCGGTGTAAATGCTTTTATAATCCCATTATTGAATTTATTTTGAATTCTTTTTATATTTTTTGATTAAAACAGATTGTAATTGATTGTTTGCCTTGGGAAACATGGAGCGAAAGCCATCCATCGTCAAGAATAGTTCGTTTATAGTCACTCATGCCTAGAGAAGCCTTAATACTCTTTTTAAATGCTTTTATAATCCCATAATTGAATTTAATTTGAATCTTTTTACATTTTTGGATTAAAACAGATTCTAATTGATTGTTTGCCTCGGGAAACGTGGAGCGAAAGCCATCCATTGTCAAGAAAAGATCGTTTATAGTCACTCATGCCTAGAAAAACCTTATTACTCGGTTTAAATGCCTTTATAATCCCATTATCAAATTTATTTTGAATTTTTTTTACATTTTTTGATTAAAATAGATTGTAATTGATTGTTTGCCTCGGGAAACATGGAGCAAAAGCCATCCATTGTCAAGAAAAGATCATTTATAGTTACTCATGCCTAGGAAAGCCTTATTACTTGGTTTAAATGCTTTTATAATTCCTTTTATTGACTTTATTTTGAATTTTTTTAACATTTTTTGATTAAAACAGATTGCAATTGATTCTTTGCCTCGAGAAACATGGAGCGAAAGCCATCCATTGTCTAGAAAAGTTCATTTATAGTCATTTATGCCTAGCAAAGCCTTATTACTCGGTTTAAATGCCTTTATAATCCCATTATTGAATTTATTTTGAATTTATTTTATATTTTTTTATTAAAACAGATTCTAATTGATTGTTTTCCTCGGGAAACTTGGAGCGAAAGCAATCCATTGTCAAGAAAAGATCATTTATAGTCACTCATGCCTAGGAAAGCCTTATTACTCAGTTTAAATGCTTTTATAATCCCATTATTGAATTTATTATGAATTTTTTTTTACATTTTTTGATTAAAACATATTCTAATTGATTGTTTGCCTCGGGAAACATGGAGCAAAAGCCATCCATTGTCAAGAAAAGATCATTTATAGTCACTCATGCCTAGGAAAGCCTTATTACTCGGTTTAAATGCTTTTATAATCCCATTATTGACTTTATTTTGAATTTTTTTTACATTTTTTGATTAAAACAGAATCTAATTGATTGTTTGCCTTGGGAAACATGGAGCGAAAGCCATCCATTGTCAAGAAAAGATCATTTATAGTCACTGATGCCTAGAAAAGCCTTAATACTCGCTTTAAATGCTTTTATAATACCATTATTGAATTTATTTTGAATATTTTTTACATTTTTTGATTGAAACAGATTCTAATTGATTATTTCCCTCAGAAAACGCGAAGCGAAAGCCATCCATTGTCAAGAAAAGTTCATTTATAGTCACTCATGCCTATAAAAGCCTTAATACTCGCTTTAAATGCTTTTATAATCCCAGAATTGAATTTAATTTCAATCTTTTTACATTTTTTGATTAAAACATATTGTAATTGATTGTTTGCCTCGGGAAACATGGAGCGAAAGCCATCCATTGTCAAGAAAAGGTCATTTATAGTCACTCATGCCTAGGAAAGCCTTATTGCTCTGTTTAAATGCTTTTATAATCCCATTATTGAATTTATTTTGAATTTGTTTTACATTTTTTGATTAAAATAGATTGTAATTGATTGTTTGCCTCGGGAAACATGGAGCAAAAGATATCCTTTGTCAAGAAAAGATCATTTATAGTCACTCATTCCTAGGAAAGCCTTATTACTCGGTTTAAATGCTTTTATAATCCCATTATTGACTTTATTTTGAATTTTCTTTTACATTTTTTGATTAAAACATATTCTAATTGATTGTTTGCCTTGGGAAACTTGGAGCGAAAGCCATCCATTGTCAAGAAAAGATCATTTATAGTCACTCATGCCTAGAAGAGCCTTATTACTCGGTGTAAATGCCTTTATAATCCCATTATTGAATTTATTTTGAATTGTTTTTACATTTTTTGATTAAAACAGCTTGCAATTGATTCTTTGCCTTGGGAAACATGGAGCGAAAGCCATCCATTGTCAAGAAAAGATCATTTATAGTCACTCATGCCTAGAAAAGCCTTATTACTCGGTGTAAATGCTTTTATAATCCCATTATTGAATTTATTTTGAATTCTTTTTATATTTTTTGATTAAAACAGATTGTAATTGATTGTTCGCCTTGGGAAACATGGAGCGAAAGCCATCCATCGTCAAGAATAGTTCGTTTATAGTCACTCATGCCTAGAGAAGCCTTAATACTCTTTTTAAATGCTTTTATAATCCCATAATTGAATTTAATTTGAATCTTTTTACATTTTTGGATTAAAACAGATTCTAATTGATTGTTTGCCTCGGGAAACGTGGAGCGAAAGCCATCCATTGTCAAGAAAAGATCATTTATAGTCACTCATGCCTAGAAAAACCTTATTACTCGGTTTAAATGCCTTTATAATCCCATTATCAAATTTATTTTGAATTTTTTTTGCATTTCTTGATTAAAACAGATTGTAATTGATTGTTTGCCTCGGGAAACATGGAGCGAAAGCCATCCATTGTCAAGAAAAGATCAATTATAGTCACTCATGCCTAGAAACGCCTTATTACTCGGTTTAAATGCCTTTATAATCCCATTATCAAATTTATTTTGATTTTTTTTACATTTTTTGATTAAAATAGATTGTAATTGATTGTTTGCCTCGGGAAACATGGAGCAAAAGCCATCTATTGTCAAGAAAAGATCATTTATAGTCACTCATGCCTAGGAAAGCCTTATTACTCGGTTTAAATGCTTTTATAATCCCATTATTGACTTTATTTTGAATTTTTTTACATTTTTTGATTAAAACAGATTGCAATTGATTCTTTGCCTCGAGAAACATGGAGCGAAAGCCATCCATTGTCAAGAAAAGATCACTTATAGTCACTCATGCCTAGAAACGCCTTATTACTCGGTTTAAATGCCTTTATAATCCCATTATCAAATTTATTTTAATTTTTTTTTACATTTTTTGGTTAAAATAGATTGTAATTGATTGTTTGCCTCGGGAAACATGGAGCAAAAGCCATCCATTGTCAAGAAAAGATCATTTATAGTCACTCATGCCTAGGAAAGCCTTATTACTCGGTTTAAATGCTTTTATAATCCCATTATTGACTTTATTTTGAATTTTTTTTACATTTTTTGATTAAAACATATTGCAATTGATTCTTTGCCTCGAGAAACATGGAGCGAAAGCCATCCATTGTCAAGAAAATATCACTTATAGTCACTCATGCCTAGAAACGCCTTATTACTCGGTTTAAATGCCTTTATAATCCCATTATCAAATTTATTTTGATTTTTTTTTACATTTTTTGGTTAAAATAGATTGTAATTGATTGTTGGCCTCGGGAAACATGGAGCGAAAGCTATCCATTGTCAAGAAAAGATCATTTATAGTCACTCATGCCTAGAAAAGCCTTAGTACTCGGTGTAAATGCTTTTATAATCCCATTATTGAATTTATTTTGAATTGTTTTTACATTTTTTGATTAAAACAGATTGTAATTGATTGTTTGCCTCGGGAAACATGGAGCAAAAGCCATCCATTGTCAAGAAAAGATCATTTATAGACACTCATGCCTAGGAAAGCCTTATTACTCGGTTTAAATGCTTTTATAATCCCATTATTGACTTTTTTTTTTTTTTTTACATTTTTTGATTAAAAAAGATTGCAATTGATTCTTTGCCTCGAGAAACATGGAGCGAAAGCCATCCATTGTCAAGAAAAGTTCATTTATAGTCACTTATGCCTAGCAAAGCCTTATTACTCGGTTTAAATGCCTTTATAATCCCACTATTGAATTTATTTTAAAGTTTTTTTATATATATTTTTTAAAACAGATTCTAATTGATTGTTTTCATCAGGAAACTTGGAGCGAAAGCCATCCACTGTCAAGAAAATATCATTTATAGTCACTCATGCCTAGGAAAACCTTATTACTCGGTTTAAATGCTTTTATAATCCCATTATTGACTTTATTTTGAATTTTTTTTACATTTTTTGATTAAAACATATTCTAATTGATTGTTTGCCTCGGGAAACTTGGAGCGAAGGCCATCGATTGTCAAGAAAAGATCATTTATAGTCACTCATGCCTAGAAAAGCCTTATTACTCGGTGTAAATGCTTTTATAATCCCATTATTGAATTTATTTTGAATTGTTTTTACATTTTTTGATTAAAACATATTGTAATTGATTGTTTGCCTCGGGAAACATATAGCAAAAGCCATCCATTGTCAAGAAAAGATCATTTATAGTCACTCATGCCTAGGAAAGCCTTATTACTCGGTTTAAATGCTTTTATAATCCCATTATTGAATTTATTTTGAATTATTTTTACATTTTTTGATTAAAACAGAATCTAATTGATTGTTTGCCATGGGAAACATGGAGCGAAAGCCATCCATTGTCAAGAAAAGATTATTTATAGTCACTCATGCCTAGAAAAGCCTTAATACTCGCTTTAAATGCTTTTATAATCCCATTATTGAATTTATTTTGAAGCTTTTTTACATTTTTTGATTGAAACAAATTCTAATTGATTGTTTACCTCAGAAAACGCGAAGCGAAAGCCATCCATTGTCAAGAAAAGTTCGTTTATAGGCACTCATGCCTATAAAAGCCTTAATACTCGCTTTAAATGCTTTTATAATCCCATAATTGAATTTAATTTGAATCTTTTTACATTTTTTGATTAAAACAGATTGTAATTGATTGTTTGACTCGGGAAACGTGGAGCGAAAGCCATCCATTGTCAAGAAAAGATCATTTATAGTCACTCATGCCTAGAAAAGCCTTATTACTCGGTGTAAATGCTTTTATAATCCCATTATTGACTTTATTTTGATTTTTTTTTACATTTTTTGATTAAAATAGAATGCAATTGATTCTTTCCCTCGAGAAACATGGAGCGAAAGCTATCCATCGTCTAGTAAAGTTCATTTATAGTCACTCATGCCTAGAAAAGCCTTATTACTCGGTTTAAATGCCTTTATAATCCCATTATTGAATTTATTTGAATTCTTTTTATATTTTTTGATTAAAACATATTGTAATTGATTGTTTTCCTTGGGAAACATGGAGCGAAAGCCATCCATCGTCAAGAAAAGTTCATTTATAGTCACTCATGCCTAGAAAAGCATTAATACTCGCTTTAAATGCTTTCATAATCCCATAATGAATTTAATTTTAATCTTTTTACATTTTTGGATTAAACCAGATTGTAATTGATAGTTTGCCTCAGGAAACGTGGAGCGAAAGCCATCCATTGTCAAGAAAAGATCATTTATAGTCACTCAAGCCTAGAAAAGCCTTATTACTCGGTGTAAATGCTTTTATAATCCCATTATTGAATTTATTTTGAATTGTTTTTACATTTTTTTATTAAAACAGATTGTAATTGATTGTTTGCCTTGGGAAACATGGAGCGAAAGCCATCCATTGTCAAGAAAAGATCATATTATAGTCACTCATGGCTAGGAAAGCCTTATTACTCGGTTTCAATGCTTTTATAATCCCATTATTGACTTTATTTTGAATTTTTTTTACATTTTTTGATTAAAACATATTCTAATTGATTGTTTGCCTCGGGAAACTTGGAGCGAAAGCCATCCATTGTCAAGAAAAGACCATTTATAGTCACTCATGCCTTGAAAAGCCTTATTACTCGGTTTAAATGCTTTTATAATCCCATTATTGAATTTATTTTGAACTGTTTTTATATTTTTTGATTAAAACAGATTGTAATTGATTGTTTACCTCGGGAAACGGGGAGCGAAAGCCATCCACTGTCAAGAGAAGATCATTTATAGTCACTCATGCCTAGAAAAGCCTTATTACTCGGTTTAAATGCCTTTATAATCCCATTATCAAATTTATTTTGAATTTTTTTTACATTTTTTGTTTAAAACAGATTGTAATTGATTGTTTACCTCGGGAAACTTGGAGCGAAAGCCATCCATTGTCAAGAAAAGATCATTTATAGTCACTCATGCCTAGAAAAGCCTTATTACTCGGTGTAAATGCTTTTATAATCCCATTATTGAATTTATTTTCAATTGTTTTTACATTTTTTGATTAAAACAGATTATAATTGATTGTTTGCCTCGGGAAACATGGAGCAAAAGCCATCCATTGTCAAGAAAAGATCATTTATAGGCACCCGTGCCTAGGAAAGCCTTATTACTCGGTTTAAATGCTTTTATAATCCCATTATTGACTTTGTTTTGAATTTTTTTTACATTTTTTGATTAAAACAGATTGCAATTGATTCTTTGCCTCGAGAAACATGGAGCGAAAGCCATCCATTGTCAAGAAAAGTTCCTTTATAGTCACTCATGCCTAGAAAAGCCTTATTACTCGGTTTAAATGCCTTTATAATCCCATTATTGAATTTATTTGAATTCTTTTTATATTTTTTGATTAAAACAGATTGTAATTGATTGTTTTCCTTGGGAAACATGGAGCGAAAGCCATCCATCGTCAAGAAAAGTTCATTTATAGTCACTCATGCCTAGAAAAGCCTTATTACTCGGTTTAAATGCTTTTATAATCCCATTATTGAATTTATTTTGAATATTTTCTACATTTTTTGATTGAAACAGATTCTAATTGATTGTTTGCCTCAGAAAACGAGAAGCGAAAGCCATCCACTGTCAAGAAAAGATCATTTATAGTCACTCATGCCTAGGAAAACCTTATTACTCGGTTTAAATGCTTTTATAATCCCATTATTGACTTTATTTTGAATTTTTTTTAAATTTTTTGATTAAAACATATTCTAATTGATTGTTTGCCTCGGGAAACTTGGAGCGAAAGCCATCGATTGTCAAGAAAAGATCATTTATAGTCACTCATGCCTAGAAAAGCCTTATTACTGGGTGTAAATGCTTTTATAATCCCATTATTGAATTTATTTTGAATTGTTTTTACATTTTTTGATTAAAACAGATTGTAATTGATTGTTTGCCTCGTGAAACATGGAGCAAAAGCCATCCATTGTCAAGAAAAGATCATTTATAGTCACTCATGCCTAGGAAAGCCTTATTACTCGGTTTAAATGCTTTTATAATCCCATTATTGAATTTATTTTGAATTATTTTTACATTTTTTGATTAAAACAGAATCTAATTGATTGTTTGCCTTGGGAAACACGGAGCGAAAGCCATCCATTGTCAAGAAAAGATCATTTATAGTCACTCATGCCTAGAAAAGCCTTAATACTCGCTTTAAATGCTTTTATAATCCCATTATTGAATTTATTTTGAATCTTTTTTACATTTTTTGATCGAAACAAAATCTAATTGATTGTTTACCTCAGAAAACGCGAAGCGAAAGCCATCCATTGTCAAGAAAAGTTCATTTATAGGCACTCATGCCTATAAAAGCCTTAATACTCGCTTTAAATGCTTTTATAATCCCATAATTGAATTTAATTTGAATCTTTTTACATTTTTTGATTAAAACAGATTGCAATTGATTGTTTGCCTCGGGAAACGTGGAGCGAAAGCCATCCATTTTCAAGAAAAGATCATTTATAGTCACTCATGCCTTGAAAAGCCTTATTACTCGGTGTAAATGCTTTTATAATCCCATTATTGAATTTATTTTGAATTGTTTTTACATTTTTTGATTAAAACAGATTGTAATTGATTGTTTGCCTCGGGAAACATGGAGCAAAAGCCATCCATTGTCAAGAAAAGATCATTTATAGTCACTCATGCCTAGGAAAGCGTTATTACTCGGTTTAAATGCTTTTATAATCCCATTATCGACTTTATTTTGAATTTTTTTTACATTTTTTGATTAAAACATATTCTAATTGATTGTTTGCCTAGGGAAACTTGGAGCGAAAGCCATCCATTGTCAAGAAAAGACCATTTATTGTCACTCGTGCCTTGAAAAGCCTTATTACTCGGTTTAAATGCTTTTATAATCCCATTATTGAATTTATTTTGAATTGTTTTTATATTTTTTGATTAAAACAGATTGTAATTGATTGTTTGCCTTGGGAAACATGGAGCGAAATCCATCCATTGTAAAGAAAAGTTCATTTATAGTAACTCATGCCTAGAAAAGCATTAATACTCTCTTTAAATGCTTTCATAATCCCATAATGAATTTAATTTGAATCTTTTTACTTTTTTTGATTAAAACAGATTGTAATTGATTGTTTGCCTCGGGAAACGTGGAGCGAAAGCCATCCATTGTCAAGAGAAGATCATTTATAGTCAGTCATGCCTAGAAAAGCCTCATTACTCGGTTTAAATGCCTTTATAATTCCATTATCAAATTTATTTTGATTTTTTTTTACATTTTTTGATTAGAACAGATTGTAATTGATTGTTTGCCTTGGGAAACATGGAACGAAATCCATCCATTGTCAAGAAAAGTTCATTTATAGTCACTCATGCCTAGAAAAGCATTAATACTCGCTTTAAATGCTTTTATAATCCCATAATTGAATTTAATTTGAATCTTTTTACATGTTTGGATTAAAACAGATTCTAATTGATTGTTTGCCTCGGGAAACGTGGAGCGAAAGCCATCCATTGTCAAGAAAAGATCATTTATAGTCACTCATGCCTAGAAAAGCGTTATTACTCGGTTTAAATGCTTTTATAATCCCATTATTGAATTTATTTTGAATTGTTTTTACATTTTTTGATTAAAACAGATTATAATTGATTGTTTGCCTCGGGAAACATGGAGCAAAAGCCATCCATTGTCAAGAAAAGATCATTTATAGGCACTTATGCCTAGGAAAGCCTTATTACTCGGTTTAAATGCTTTTATAATCCCATTATTGACTTTGTTTTGAATTTTTTTTACATTTTTTGATTAAAACAGATTGCAATTGATTTTTTGCCTCGAGAAACATGGAGCGAAAGCCATCCATTGTCAAGAAAAGTTCCTTTATAGTCACTCATGCCTAGAAAAGCCTTATTACTCGGTTTAAATGCCTTTATAATCCCTTTATTGAATTTATTTGAATTCTTTTTATATTTTTTGATTAAAACAGATTGTAATTGATTGTTTTCCTTGGGAAACATGGAGCGAAAGCCATCCATCATCAAGAAAAGTTCATTTATAGTCACTCATGCCTAGAAAAGCCTTATTACTCGGTTTAAATGCTTTTATAATCCCATTATTGAATTTATTTTGAATATTTTCTACATTTTTTGATTGAAACAGATTCTAATTGATTGTTTGCCTCAGAAAACGAGAAGCGAAAGCCATCCACTGTCAAGAAAAGATCATTTATAGTCACTCATGCCTAGGAAAACCTTATTACTTGGTTTAAATGCTTTTATAATCCCATTATTGACTTTATTTTGAATTTTTTGTACATTTTTTGATTAAAACATATTCTAATTGATTGTTTGCCTCGGGAAACTTGGAGCGAAAGCCATCGATTGTCAAGAAAAGATCATTTATAGTCACTCATGCCTAGAAAAGCCTTATTACTCGGTGTAAATGCTTTTATAATCCCATTATTGAATTTATTTTGAATTGTTTTTACATTTTTTGATTAAAACAAATTGTAACTGATTGTTTGCCTCGTGAAACATGGAGCAAAAGCCATCCATTGTCAAGAAAAGATCATTTATAGTCACTCATGCCTAGGAAAGCGTTATTACTCGGTTTAAATGCTTTTATAATCCCATTATCGACTTTATTTTGAGTTTTTTTTACATTTTTTGATTAAAACATATTCTAATTGATTGTTTGCCTCGGGAAACTTGGAGCGAAAGCCATCCATTGTCAAGAAAAGACCATTTATAGTCACTCGTGCCTTGAAAAGCCTTATTACTCGGTTTAAATGCTTTTATAATCCCATTATTGAATTTATTTTGAATTGTTTTTATATTTTTTGATTAAAACAGATTGTAATTGATTGTTTGCCTTGGGAAACATGGAGCGAAATCCATCCATTGTAAAGAAAAGTTCATTTATAGTCACTCATGCCTAGAAAAGCATTAATACTCGCTTTAAATGCTTTCATAATCCCATAATGAATTTAATTTGAATCTTTTTACTTTTTTTGATTAAAACAGATTGTAATTGATTGTTTGCCTCGGGAAACGTGGAGCGAAAGCCATCCATTGTCAAGAGAAGATCATTTATAGTCACTCATGCCTAGAAAAGCCTTATTACTCGGTTTAAATGCCTTTATAATTCCATTATCAAATTTATTTTGATTTTTTTTTTACATTTTTTGATTAAAACATATTGTAATTGATTGTTTGCCTTGGGAAACATGGAACGAAATCCATCAATTGTCAAGAAAAGTTCATTTATAGTCACTCATGCCCAGAAAAGCATTAATACTCGCTTTAAATGCTTTTATAATCCCATAATTGAATTTAATTTGAATCTTTTTACATGTTTGGATTAAAACAGATTCTAATTGATTGTTTGCCTCGGGAAACGTGGAGCGAAAGCCATCCATTGTCAAGAAAAGATCATTTATAGTCACTCATGCCTAGAAAAGCCTTATTACTCGGTTTAAATGCTTTTATCATCCCATTATTGAATTTATTTTGAATTATTTTTACATTTTTTGATTAAAACAAATTGTAACTGATTGTTTGCCTCGTGAAACATGGAGCAAAAGCCATCCATTGTCAAGAAAAGATCATTTATAGTCACTCATGCCTAGGAAAGCGTTATTACTCGGTTTAAATGCTTTTATAATCCCATTATCGACTTTATTTTCAGTTTTTTTTACTTTTTTTGATTAAAACATATTCTAATTGATTGTTTGCCTCGGGAAACTTGGAGCGAAAGCCATCCATTGTCAAGAAAAGACCATTTATAGTCACTCGTGCCTTGAAAAGCCTTATTACTCGGTTTAAATGCTTTTATAATCCCATTATTGAATTTATTTTGAATTGTTTTTATATTTTTTGATTAAAACAGATTGTAATTGATTGTTTGCCTTGGGAAACATGGAGCGAAATCCATCCATTGTAAAGAAAAGTTCATTTATAGTCACTCATGCCTAGAAAAGCATTAATACTCGCTTTAAATGCTTTCATAATCCCATAATGAATTTAATCTGAATCTTTTTACTTTTTTTGATTAAAACAGATTGTAATTGATTGTTTGCCTCAGGAAACGTGGAGCGAAAGCCATCCATTGTCAAGAGAAGATCATTTATAGTCACTCATGCCTAGAAAAGCCT
The DNA here is from genome assembly GCF_053813885.1 of Theobroma cacao. Lineage (NCBI taxonomy): Eukaryota > Viridiplantae > Streptophyta > Magnoliopsida > Malvales > Malvaceae > Theobroma > Theobroma cacao. The sequence goes on along the minus strand of NC_142645.1, from coordinate 23,220,721 downwards.
TATTACTCGGTTTAAATGCCTTTATAATTCCATTATCAAATTTATTTTGATTTTTTTTTTACATTTTTTGATTAAAACATATTGCAATTGATTCTTTGCCTCGAGAAACATGGAGCGAAAGCCATCCATTGTCTAGAAAAGTTCACTTATAGTCACTCATGCCTAGAAAAGCCTTATTACTCGGTTTAAATGCCTTTATAATCCCATTATTGAATTTATTTGAATTCTTTTTATATTTTTTGATTAAAACAGATTGTAATTGATTGTTTTCCTTGGGAAACATGGAGCGAAAGCCATCCATCGTCAAGAAAAGTTCATTTATAGTCACTCATGCCTAGAAAAGCCTTATTACTCGGTTTGAATGCTTTTATAATCCCATTATTGACTTTATTTTGAAATTTTTTTACATTTTTTGATTAAAACAGATTGCAATTGATTCTTTGCCTCGAGAAACATGGAGCGAAAGCCATCGATTGTCAAGAAAATATCATTTATAGTCACTCATGCCTAGAAAAGCCTTATTACTCGGTGTAAATGCTTTTATAATCCCATTATTGAATTTATTTTGAATTGTTTTTACATTTTTTGATTAAAACAGATTGTAATTGATTGTTTACCTCGGGAAACATGGAGCGAAAGCCATCCATCGTCAAGAAAAGTTCATTTATAGTCACTCATGCCTAGAAAAGCCTTATTACTCGGTTTAAATGCTTTTATAATCCCATTATTGAATTTATTTTGAATATTTTCTACATTTTTTGATTGAAACAGATTCTAATTGATTGTTTGCCTCAGAAAACGAGAAGCGAAAGCCATCCATTGTCAAGAAAAGTTCATTTATAGTCACTCATGCCTATAAAAGCCTTAATAGTCGCTTTAAATGCTTTCATAATCCCATAATGTATTTAATTTCAATCTTTTTACATTTTTTGATTAAAACAAATTGTAACTGATTGTTTGCCTCGGGAAACGTAAAGCGAAAGCCATCCACTGTCAAGAAAAGATCATTTATAGTCAGTCATGCCTAAAAAAGCCTTAATTCTCGCTTTAAATGCTTTTATAATCCCATTATTGAATTTAATTTGAATCTTTTTTCATTTTTTGATTAAAACAGATTGTAATTGATTGTTTACCTCGGGAAACGTGGAGCGAAAGCCATCGATTGTCAAGAAAAGATCATTTATAGTCACTCATGCCTAGAAAAGCCTTATTACTCGGTTTAAATGCCTTTATAATCCCATTATTGAATTTATTTTGAATTGTTTTTACATTTTTGATTAAAACAGAATCTAATTGATTGTTTGACTCGGGAAACGTGGAGCGAAAGCCATCCATTGTCAAGAAAAGTTCATTTGTAGTCACCCATGCCTAGAAAAGCCTTATTACTTGGTTTAAATGCCTTTATAATCCCATTATCAAATTTATTTTTAATTTTTTTAACATTTTTTGATTAAAACATATTGTAATTGATTGTTTGCCTCGGGAAACTTGGAGCGAAAGCCATCCATTGTCAAGAAAAGATAATTTATAGTCACTCATGCCTAGGAAAGCCTTATTACTCGGTTTAAATGCTTTTATAATCCCATTATTGACTTTATTTTGAATTTTTTTTGCATTTTTTGATTAAAACATATTCCAATTGATTGTTTGCCTCGGGAAACTTGGAGCGAAAGCCATCCATTGTCAAGAAAAGATCATTTATAGTCACTCATGCCTAGGAAAGTCTTATTACTCGGTTTAAATGCTTTTATAATCCCATTATTGAATTTATTTTGAATTGTTTTTACATTTTTGATTAAAACAGAATCTAATTGATTGTTTGCCTCGGGAAACGTGGAGCGAAAGCCATCCATTGTCAAGAAAAGTTCATTTATAGTCACCCATGCCTAGAAAAGCCTTATTACTCGGTTTAAATGCCTTTATAATCCCATTATCGAATTTATTTTGAATTTTTTTTACATTTTTTGATTAAAACATATTGTAATTGATTTTTTGCCTCGGGAAACTTGGAGCGAAAGCCATCCATTGTCAAGAAAAGTTCATTTATAGTCACTCATGCCCAGAAAAGCCTTATTACTCGGTTTAAATGCTTTTATAATCCCATTATTAAATTTATTTTGAATATTTTCTACATTTTTTGATTGAAACAGATTTTAATTGATTGTTTGCCTCAGAAAATGCGAAGCGAAAGCCATCCATTGTCAAGAAAAGATCATTTATAGTCACTCATGCCTAGAAAAGCCTTATTACTCGGTTTACATGCCTTTATAATCCCATTATCAAATTTATTTTGAATTTTTTTTACATTTTTTGATTAAAACAGATTGTAATTGATTGTTTACCTCGGGAAACCTGGAGCGAAAGCCATCCATTGTCAAGAAAAGTTCATTTATATTCACTTATGCCTAGCAAAGCCTTATTACTCGGTGTAAATGCTTTTATAATCCCATTATTGAATTTATTTTGAATATTTTTTACATTTTTTGATTAAAACAGATTGTAATTGATTGATTGGCTCGGGAAACATGGAGCAAAAGCCATCCATTGTCAAGAAAAGATCATTTATAGTCACTCATGCCTAGGAAAGCCTTATTACTCGGTTTAAATGCTTTTATAATCCCATTATTGAATTTATTTTGAATTTTTTTTACATTTTTCGATTAAAACGGAATCTAATTGATTGTTTGACTCGGGAAACGTGGAGCGAAAGCCATCCATTTTCAAGAAAAGATCATTTATAGTCACTCATGCCTAGAAAAGCCTTATCACTCGGTTTAAATGCCTTTATAATCCCATTATCAAATTTATTTTGAATTTTTTTTACATTTTTTGATTAAAACAGATTGTAATTGATTGTTTGCCTCGGGAAACTTGTAGCGAAAGCCATCCATTGTCAAGAAAAGTTCATTTATAGTCACTCATGCCCAGAAAAGCCTTATTACTCGGTTTAAATGCTTTTATAATCCCATTATTGAATTTATTTTGAATATTTTCTACATTTTTTGATTGAAACAGATTCTAATTGATTGTTTGCCTCAGAAAACGAGAAGCGAAAGCCATCCATTGTCAAGAAAAGTTCATTTATAGTCACTCATGCCTATAAAAGCCTTAATACTCGCTTTAAATGCTTTCATAATCCCATAATGAATTTAATTTGAATCTTTTTACATTTTTTGATTAAAACAGATTGTAACTGATTGTTTGCCTCGGAAAACGTGGAGCGAAAGCCATCCACTGTCAAGAAAAGATCATTTATAGTCACTCATGCCTAGAAAAGCCTCAATTCTCAATTTAAATGCTTTTATAATCCCATTATTGAATTTAATTTGAATCTTTTTACATTTTTTGATTAAAACAGATTGTAATTGATTATTTACCTCGAGAAACGTGGAGCGAAAGCCATCCATTGTCAAGAAAACATCATTTATAGTCACTCATGCCTAGAAAAGCCTTATTACTAGGTTTAAATGCCTTTATAATCTCATTATCAAATTTATTTTTAATTTTTTTTACATTTTTTCATTAAAACAAATTGTAATTGATTGTTTGCCTCGGAAAACTTGGAGCGAAAGCCATCCATTGTCAAGAAAAGATCATTTATAGTCACTCATGCCTAGGAAAGCCTTATTACTCGGTTTAAATGCTTTTATAATCCCATTATTGACTTTATTTTGAATTTTTTTTACAATTTTTTGATTAAAACATATTCTAATTGATTGTTAGCCTCGGGAAACTTGGAGCGAAAGCCATCCATTGTCAATAAAATATCATTTATAGTCACTCATGCCTAGGAAAACCTTATTACTCGGTTTAAATGCTTTTATAATCCCATTATTGAATTTATTTTGAATTGTTTTTACATTGTTTGATTAAAACAGAATCTAATTGATTGTTTGCCTCGGGAAACGTGGAGCAAAAGCCATCCATTGTCAAGAAAAGATCATTTATAGTCACTCATGCCTAGAAAAGCCTTATTACTCGGTTTAAATGCCTTTATAATCCCATTATCAAATTTATTTTGAATTTTTTTTACATTTTTTGATTAAAACAGATTGTAATTGATTTTTTGCCTTGGGAAACGTGGAGCGAAAGCCATCCATTGTCAAGAAAAGATCATTTATAGTCACTCATGCCTAGAAAAGCCTTATTACTCGGTTTAAATGCCTTTATAATCCCATTATCAAATTTCATTTTAATTTTTTTACATTTTTTGATTAAAACAGATTGTAATTGATTGTTTGCCTCGAGAAACTTGGAGCGAAAGCCATCCATTGTCAAGAAAATTTCATTTATATTCACTTATGCCTAGCAAAGCCTTATTACTCGGTTTAAATGCCTTTATAATCCCATTATTGAATTTATTTTGAATTTTTTTTACATTTTTTTATTAAAACAGATTCTATTTGATTGTTTTCCTGGGGAAACTTGGACCGAAAGCCATCCATTGTCAAGAAAAGATCATTTATAGTCACTCATGCCTAGAAAAGCCTTATTACTCGGTGTAAATGCTTTTATAATCCCATTATTGAATTTATTTTGAATATTTTTTACATTTTTTGATTAAAACAGATTGTAATTGATTGATTGCCTCGGGAAACATGGAGCAAAAGCCATCCATTGTCAAGAAAAGATCATTTATAGTCACTCATGCCTAGGAAACCCTTATTACTCGGTTTAAATGCTTTTATAATCCCGTTATTGATTTTATTTTGAATTATTTTTACATTTTTTGATTAAAACAGAATCTAATTGATTGTTTGCCTCGGGAAACGTGGAGCGAAAGCCATCCATTGTCAAGAAAAGATCATTTATAGTCACTCATGCCTAGAAAAACCTTATTACTCGGTTTAAATGCCTTTATAATCCCATTATCAAATTTATTTTGAATTTTTTTTACATTTTTTGATTAAAACAGATTGTAATTGATTGTTTGCCTCGGGAAACTTGGAGCGAAAGCCATCCATTGTCAAGAAAAGTTCATTTATATTCACTTACGCCTAGCAAAGCCTTATTACTCGGTTTAAATGCCTTTATAATCCCATTATTGAATTTATTTTGAATTTTTTTTACATTTTTTTATTCAAACAGATTTTAATTGATTGTTTTCCTGGGGAAACTTGGACCGAAAGCCATCCATTGTCAAGAAAAGATCATTTATAGTCACTCATGCCTAGAAAAGCCTTATTATTCAGTTTAAATGCTTTTATAATCCCATTCTTGAATTTTCTTTGAATATTTTCTACAATTTTTGATTGAAATAGATTCTAATTGATTGTTTGCCTCAGAAAACGAGAAGCGAAAGCCATCCATTGTCAAGAAAAGTTCATTTATAGTCACTCATGCCTATAAAAGCCTTAATGGTCGCTTTAAATGCTTTCATAATCCCATAATGAATTTAATTTGAATCTTTTTACATTTTTTGATTAAAACAGATTGTAACTGATTGTTTGCCTCGGGAAACGTGGAGCGAAAGCCATCCACTGTCAAGAAAAGATCATTTATAGTCACTCATGCCTAGAAAAGCCTTAATTCTCGCTTTAAATGCTTTTATAATCCCATTATTGAATTTAATTTGAATCTTTTTACATTTTTTGATTAAAACAGATTGTAATTGATTGTTTACCTCGGGAAACGTGGAGCGAAAGCCATCGATTGTCAAGAAAAGATCATTTATAGTCACTCATGCCTAGAAAAGCCTTATTACTCGGTTTAAATGCCTTTATAATCCCATTATCAAATTTATTTTTAATTTTTTTTACATTTTTTGATTAAAACAAATTGTAATTGATTGTTTGCCTCGGGAAACTTGGAGCGAAAGCCATCCATTGTCAAGAAAAGATAATTTATAGTCACTCATGCCTAGGAAAGCCTTATTACTCGGTTTAAATGCTTTTATAATCCCATTGTTGACTTTATTTTGAATTTTTTTACATTTTTTGATTAAAACATATTCTAATTGATTGTTTGCCTCGGGAAACTTGGAGCGAAAGCCATCCATTGTCAAGAAAAGATCATTTATAGTCACTCATGCCTAGGAAAGCCTTATTACTCGGTTTAAATGCTTTTATAATCCCATTATTGAATTTATTTTGAATTGTTTTTACATTGTTTGATTAAAACAGAATCTAATTGATTGTTTGCCTCGGGAAACGTGGAGCAAAAGCCATCCATTGTCAAGAAAAGATCATTTATAGTCACTCATGCCTAGAAAAGCCTTATTACTCGGTTTAAATGCCTTTATAATCCCATTATCAAATTTATTTTGAATTTTTTTTACATTTTTTGATTAAAACAGATTGTAATTGATTTTTTGCCTTGGGAAACGTGGAGCGAAAGCCATCCATTGTCAAGAAAAGATCATTTATAGTCACTCATGCCTAGAAAAGCCTTATTACTCGGTTTAAATGCCTTTATAATCCCATTATCAAATTTCATTTTAATTTTTTTACATTTTTTGATTAAAACAGATTGTAATTGATTGTTTGCCTCGAGAAACTTGGAGCGAAAGCCATCCATTGTCAAGAAAATTTCATTTATATTCACTTATGCCTAGCAAAGCCTTATTACTCGGTTTAAATGCCTTTATAATCCCATTATTGAATTTATTTTGAATTTTTTTTACATTTTTTTATTAAAACAGATTCTATTTGATTGTTTTCCTGGGGAAACTTGGACCGAAAGCCATCCATTGTCAAGAAAAGATCATTTATAGTCACTCATGCCTAGAAAAGCCTTATTACTCGGTGTAAATGCTTTTATAATCCCATTATTGAATTTATTTTGAATATTTTTTACATTTTTTGATTAAAACAGATTGTAATTGATTGATTGCCTCGGGAAACATGGAGCAAAAGCCATCCATTGTCAAGAAAAGATCATTTATAGTCACTCATGCCTAGGAAACCCTTATTACTCGGTTTAAATGCTTTTATAATCCCGTTATTGATTTTATTTTGAATTATTTTTACATTTTTTGATTAAAACAGAATCTAATTGATTGTTTGCCTCGGGAAACGTGGAGCGAAAGCCATCCATTGTCAAGAAAAGATCATTTATAGTCACTCATGCCTAGAAAAACCTTATTACTCGGTTTAAATGCCTTTATAATCCCATTATCAAATTTATTTTGAATTTTTTTTACATTTTTTGATTAAAACAGATTGTAATTGATTGTTTGCCTCGGGAAACTTGGAGCGAAAGCCATCCATTGTCAAGAAAAGTTCATTTATATTCACTTACGCCTAGCAAAGCCTTATTACTCGGTTTAAATGCCTTTATAATCCCATTATTGAATTTATTTTGAATTTTTTTTACATTTTTTTATTCAAACAGATTTTAATTGATTGTTTTCCTGGGGAAACTTGGACCGAAAGCCATCCATTGTCAAGAAAAGATCATTTATAGTCACTCATGCCTAGAAAAGCCTTATTATTCAGTTTAAATGCTTTTATAATCCCATTCTTGAATTTTCTTTGAATATTTTCTACAATTTTTGATTGAAATAGATTCTAATTGATTGTTTGCCTCAGAAAACGAGAAGCGAAAGCCATCCATTGTCAAGAAAAGTTCATTTATAGTCACTCATGCCTATAAAAGCCTTAATGGTCGCTTTAAATGCTTTCATAATCCCATAATGAATTTAATTTGAATCTTTTTACATTTTTTGATTAAAACAGATTGTAACTGATTGTTTGCCTCGGGAAACGTGGAGCGAAAGCCATCCACTGTCAAGAAAAGATCATTTATAGTCACTCATGCCTAGAAAAGCCTTAATTCTCGCTTTAAATGCTTTTATAATCCCATTATTGAATTTAATTTGAATCTTTTTACATTTTTTGATTAAAACAGATTGTAATTGATTGTTTACCTCGGGAAACGTGGAGCGAAAGCCATCGATTGTCAAGAAAAGATCATTTATAGTCACTCATGCCTAGAAAAGCCTTATTACTCGGTTTAAATGCCTTTATAATCCCATTATCAAATTTATTTTTAATTTTTTTTACATTTTTTGATTAAAACAAATTGTAATTGATTGTTTGCCTCGGGAAACTTGGAGCGAAAGCCATCCATTGTCAAGAAAAGATAATTTATAGTCACTCATGCCTAGGAAAGCCTTATTACTCGGTTTAAATGCTTTTATAATCCCATTGTTGACTTTATTTTGAATTTTTTTACATTTTTTGATTAAAACATATTCTAATTGATTGTTTGCCTCGGGAAACTTGGAGCGAAAGCCATCCATTGTCAAGAAAAGTTCATTTATAGTCACTCATGCCTAGGAAAGCCTTATTACTCGGTTTAAATGCTTTTATAATCCCATTATTGAATTTATTTTGAATTGTTTTTACATTTTTTGATTAAAACAGAATCTAATTGATTGTTTGCCTCGGGAAACGTGGAGCGAAAGCCATCCATTGTCAAGAAAAGTTCATTTATAGTCACCCATGCCTAGAAAAGCCTTATTACTCGGTTTAAATGCCTTTATAATCCCATTATCGAATTTATTTTGAATTTTTTTTGCATTTTTTGATTAAAACATATTGTAATTGATTGTTTGCCTCGAGAAACATGGAGCGAAAGCTATCGATTGTCAAGAAAAGTTCATTTATAGTCACTCATGCCTAGAAAAGCCTTATTACTCGGTTTAAATGCTTTTATAAACCCATTATTAAATTTATTTTGAATATTTTTTACATTTTTTGATTAAAACATATTGTAATTGATTGATTGCCTCGGGAAACATGGAGCCAAAGCCATCCATTGTCAAGAAAAGATCATTTATAGTCACTCATGCCTAGGAAAGCCTTATTACTCGGTTTAAATGCTTTTATAATCCCATTATTGAATTTATTTTGAATTGTTTTTACATTTTTTGATTAAAACAGAATCTAATTGATTGTTTGCCTCGGGAAACGTGGAGCGAAAGCCATCCATTGTTAAGAAAAGATAATTGATAGTCACTCATGCCTAGAAAAGCCTTATTACTCTGTTTAAATGCCTTTATCATCCCATTATCAAATTTATTTTGAATTTTTTTTACATTTTTTGATTAAAACAGATTGTAATTGATTGTTTGCCTCGGGAAACATGGAGCAAAAGCCATCCATTGTCAAGAAAAGTTCATTTATAGTCACTCATGCCTAGGAAAGCCTTATTACTCGGTTTAAATGCTTTTATAATCCCATTATTGAATTTATTTTGAATTGTTTTTACATTTTTTGATTAAAACATAATCTAATTGATTGTTTGCCTCGGGAAACGTGGAGCGAAAGCCATCCATTGTCAAGAAAAGTTCATTTATAGTCACCCATGCCTAGAAAAGCCTTATTACTCGGTTTAAATGCCTTTATAATCCCATTATCAAATTTATTTTGAATTTTTTTTACATTTTTTGATTAAAACAGATTGTAATTGATTGTTTGCCTCGGGAAACTTGTAGCGAAAGCCATCCATTGTCAAGAAAAGTTCATTTATAGTCAGTCATGCCTAGAAAAGCCTTATTACTCGGTTTAAATGCTTTTATAATCCCATTATTGAATTTATTTTGAATATTTTCTACATTTTTTGATTGAAACAGATTCTAATTGATTGTTTGCCTCAGAAAACGAGAAGCGAAAGCCATCCATTGTCAAGAAAAGTTCATTTATAGTCACTCATGCCTATAAAAGCCTTAATACTCGCTTTAAATGCTTTCATAATCCCATAATGAATTTAATTTGAATCTTTTTACATTTTTTGATTAAAACAGATTGTAACTGATTGTTTGCCTCGGGAAACGTGGAGCGAAAGCCATCCACTATCAAGAAAAGATCATTTATAGTCACTCATGCCAAGAAAAGCCTTAATTCTCTATTTAAATGCTTTTATAATCCCATTATTGAATTTAATTTGAATCTTTTTACAATTTTTGATTAAAACAGATTGTAATTGATTATTTACCTCGAGAAACGTGGAGCGAAAGCCATCCATTGTCAAGAAAAGATCATTTATAGTCACTCATGCCTAGAAAAGCCTTATTACTCGGTTTAAATGCCTTTATAATCCCATTATCAATTTTATTTTTAATTTTTTTTACATTTTTTGATTAAAACAAATTGTAATTGATTGTTTACCTCGGGAAACTCGGAGCGAAAGCCATCCATTGTCAAGAAAAGATAATTTATAGTCACTCATGCCTAGGAAAGCCTTATTACTCGGTTTAAATGCTTTTATAATCCCATTATTGACTTTATTTTGAATTTTTTTTTACATTTTTTTGATTAAAACATATTCTAATTGATTGTTAGCCTCGGGAAACTTGGAGCGAAAGCCATCCATTGTCAAGAGAAGATCATTTATAGTCACTCATGCCTAGGAAAGCCTTATTACTCGGTTTAAATGCTTTTATAATCCCATTATTGAATTTATTTTGAATTGTTTTTACATTTTTTGATTGAAACAGAATCTAATTGATTGTTTGCCTCGGGAAACGTGGAGCGAAAGCCATCCATTGTCAAGAGAAGATCATTTATAGTCACTCATGCCTAGAAAAGCCTTATTACTCGGTTTAAATGCCTTTATAATTCCATTATCAAATTTATTTTGATTTTTTTTTTACATTTTTTGATTAAAACATATTGTAATTGATTGTTTGCCTTGGGAAACATGGAACGAAATCCATCAATTGTCAAGAAAAGTTCATTTATAGTCACTCATGCCCAGAAAAGCATTAATACTCGCTTTAAATGCTTTTATAATCCCATAATTGAATTTAATTTGAATCTTTTTACATGTTTGGATTAAAACAGATTCTAATTGACTGTTTGCCTCGGGAAACGTGGAGCGAAAGCCATCCATTGTCAAGAAAAGATCATTTATAGTCACTCATGCCTAGAAAAGCCTTATTACTCGGTTTAAATGCCTTTATAATCCCATTATCAAATTTATTTTGAATTTTTTTTACATTTTTTGATTAAAACAGATTGTAATTGATTGTTTGCCTCGGGAAACTTGGAGCGAAAGCCATCCATTGTCAAGAAAAGATCATTTATAGTCACTCATGCCTAGAAAAGCCTTATTACTCGGTGTAAATGCTTTTATAATCCCATTATTGAATTTATTTTGAATTGTTTTTACATTTTTTGATTAAAACAGATTGTAATTGATTGTTTGCCTCGAGAAACATGGAGCAAAAGCCATCCATTGTCAAGAAAAGATCATTTATAGACACTCATGCCTAGGAAAGCCTTATTACTCGGTTTAAATGCTTTTATAATCCCATTATTGACTTTATTTTGAATTTTTTTTACATTTTTTGATTAAAACATATTGCAATTGATTCTTTGCCTCGAGAAACATGGAGCGAAAGCCATCCATTGTCTAGAAAAGTTCACTTATAGTCACTCATGCCTAGAAAAGCCTTATTACTCGGTTTAAATGCCTTTATAATCCCATTATTGAATTTATTTGAATTCTTTTTATATTTTTTGATTAAAACAGATTGTAATTGATTGTTTTCCTTGGGAAACATGGAGCGAAAGCCATCCATCGTCAAGAAAAGTTCATTTATAGTCACTCATGCCTAGAAAAGCCTTATTACTCGGTTTGAATGCTTTTATAATCCCATTATTGACTTTATTTTGAAATTTTTTTACATTTTTTGATTAAAACAGATTGCAATTGATTCTTTGCCTCGAGAAACATGGAGCGAAAGCCATCGATTGTCAAGAAAATATCATTTATAGTCACTCATGCCTAGAAAAGCCTTATTACTCGGTGTAAATGCTTTTATAATCCCATTATTGAATTTATTTTGAATTGTTTTTACATTTTTTGATTAAAACAGATTGTAATTGATTGTTTACCTCGGGAAACATGGAGCGAAAGCCATCCATCGTCAAGAAAAGTTCATTTATAGTCACTCATGCCTAGAAAAGCCTTATTACTCGGTTTAAATGCTTTTATAATCCCATTATTGAATTTATTTTGAATATTTTCTACATTTTTTGATTGAAACAGATTCTAATTGATTGTTTGCCTCAGAAAACGAGAAGCGAAAGCCATCCATTGTCAAGAAAAGTTCATTTATAGTCACTCATGCCTATAAAAGCCTTAATAGTCGCTTTAAATGCTTTCATAATCCCATAATGTATTTAATTTCAATCTTTTTACATTTTTTGATTAAAACAAATTGTAACTGATTGTTTGCCTCGGGAAACGTAAAGCGAAAGCCATCCACTGTCAAGAAAAGATCATTTATAGTCAGTCATGCCTAAAAAAGCCTTAATTCTCGCTTTAAATGCTTTTATAATCCCATTATTGAATTTAATTTGAATCTTTTTTCATTTTTTGATTAAAACAGATTGTAATTGATTGTTTACCTCGGGAAACGTGGAGCGAAAGCCATCGATTGTCAAGAAAAGATCATTTATAGTGACTCATGCCTAGAAAAGCCTTATTACTCGGTTTAAATGCCTTTATAATCCCATTATTGAATTTATTTTGAATTGTTTTTACATTTTTGATTAAAACAGAATCTAATTGATTGTTTGACTCGGGAAACGTGGAGCGAAAGCCATCCATTGTCAAGAAAAGTTCATTTGTAGTCACCCATGCCTAGAAAAGCCTTATTACTTGGTTTAAATGCCTTTATAATCCCATTATCAAATTTATTTTTAATTTTTTTAACATTTTTTGATTAAAACATATTGTAATTGATTGTTTGCCTCGGGAAACTTGGAGCGAAAGCCATCCATTGTCAAGAAAAGATAATTTATAGTCACTCATGCCTAGGAAAGCCTTATTACTCGGTTTAAATGCTTTTATAATCCCATTATTGACTTTATTTTGAATTTTTTTTGCATTTTTTGATTAAAACATATTCCAATTGATTGTTTGCCTCGGGAAACTTGGAGCGAAAGCCATCCATTGTCAAGAAAAGATCATTTATAGTCACTCATGCCTAGGAAAGTCTTATTACTCGGTTTAAATGCTTTTATAATCCCATTATTGAATTTATTTTGAATTGTTTTTACATTTTTGATTAAAACAGAATCTAATTGATTGTTTGCCTCGGGAAACGTGGAGCGAAAGCCATCCATTGTCAAGAAAAGTTCATTTATAGTCACCCATGCCTAGAAAAGCCTTATTACTAGGTTTAAATGCCTTTATAATCTCATTATCAAATTTATTTTTAATTTTTTTTACATTTTTTCATTAAAACAAATTGTAATTGATTGTTTGCCTCGGAAAACTTGGAGCGAAAGCCATCCATTGTCAAGAAAAGATCATTTATAGTCACTCATGCCTAGGAAAGCCTTATTACTCGGTTTAAATGCTTTTATAATCCCATTATTGACTTTATTTTGAATTTTTTTTACAATTTTTTGATTAAAACATATTCTAATTGATTGTTAGCCTCGGGAAACTTGGAGCGAAAGCCATCCATTGTCAATAAAATATCATTTATAGTCACTCATGCCTAGGAAAACCTTATTACTCGGTTTAAATGCTTTTATAATCCCATTATTGAATTTATTTTGAATTGTTTTTACATTGTTTGATTAAAACAGAATCTAATTGATTGTTTGCCTCGGGAAACGTGGAGCAAAAGCCATCCATTGTCAAGAAAAGATCATTTATAGTCACTCATGCCTAGAAAAGCCTTATTACTCGGTTTAAATGCCTTTATAATCCCATTATCAAATTTATTTTGAATTTTTTTTACATTTTTTGATTAAAACAGATTGTAATTGATTTTTTGCCTTGGGAAACGTGGAGCGAAAGCCATCCATTGTCAAGAAAAGATCATTTATAGTCACTCATGCCTAGAAAAGCCTTATTACTCGGTTTAAATGCCTTTATAATCCCATTATCAAATTTCATTTTAATTTTTTTACATTTTTTGATTAAAACAGATTGTAATTGATTGTTTGCCTCGAGAAACTTGGAGCGAAAGCCATCCATTGTCAAGAAAATTTCATTTATATTCACTTATGCCTAGCAAAGCCTTATTACTCGGTTTAAATGCCTTTATAATCCCATTATTGAATTTATTTTGAATTTTTTTTACATTTTTTTATTAAAACAGATTCTATTTGATTGTTTTCCTGGGGAAACTTGGACCGAAAGCCATCCATTGTCAAGAAAAGATCATTTATAGTCACTCATGCCTAGAAAAGCCTTATTACTCGGTGTAAATGCTTTTATAATCCCATTATTGAATTTATTTTGAATATTTTTTACATTTTTTGATTAAAACAGATTGTAATTGATTGATTGCCTCGGGAAACATGGAGCAAAAGCCATCCATTGTCAAGAAAAGATCATTTATAGTCACTCATGCCTAGGAAACCCTTATTACTCGGTTTAAATGCTTTTATAATCCCGTTATTGATTTTATTTTGAATTATTTTTACATTTTTTGATTAAAACAGAATCTAATTGATTGTTTGCCTCGGGAAACGTGGAGCGAAAGCCATCCATTGTCAAGAAAAGATCATTTATAGTCACTCATGCCTAGAAAAACCTTATTACTCGGTTTAAATGCCTTTATAATCCCATTATCAAATTTATTTTGAATTTTTTTTACATTTTTTGATTAAAACAGATTGTAATTGATTGTTTGCCTCGGGAAACTTGGAGCGAAAGCCATCCATTGTCAAGAAAAGTTCATTTATATTCACTTACGCCTAGCAAAGCCTTATTACTCGGTTTAAATGCCTTTATAATCCCATTATTGAATTTATTTTGAATTTTTTTTACATTTTTTTATTCAAACAGATTTTAATTGATTGTTTTCCTGGGGAAACTTGGACCGAAAGCCATCCATTGTCAAGAAAAGATCATTTATAGTCACTCATGCCTAGAAAAGCCTTATTATTCAGTTTAAATGCTTTTATAATCCCATTCTTGAATTTTCTTTGAATATTTTCTACAATTTTTGATTGAAATAGATTCTAATTGATTGTTTGCCTCAGAAAACGAGAAGCGAAAGCCATCCATTGTCAAGAAAAGTTCATTTATAGTCACTCATGCCTATAAAAGCCTTAATGGTCGCTTTAAATGCTTTCATAATCCCATAATGAATTTAATTTGAATCTTTTTACATTTTTTGATTAAAACAGATTGTAACTGATTGTTTGCCTCGGGAAACGTGGAGCGAAAGCCATCCACTGTCAAGAAAAGATCATTTATAGTCACTCATGCCTAGAAAAGCCTTAATTCTCGCTTTAAATGCTTTTATAATCCCATTATTGAATTTAATTTGAATCTTTTTACATTTTTTGATTAAAACAGATTGTAATTGATTGTTTACCTCGGGAAACGTGGAGCGAAAGCCATCGATTGTCAAGAAAAGATCATTTATAGTCACTCATGCCTAGAAAAGCCTTATTACTCGGTTTAAATGCCTTTATAATCCCATTATCAAATTTATTTTTAATTTTTTTTACATTTTTTGATTAAAACAAATTGTAATTGATTGTTTGCCTCGGGAAACTTGGAGCGAAAGCCATCCATTGTCAAGAAAAGATAATTTATAGTCACTCATGCCTAGGAAAGCCTTATTACTCGGTTTAAATGCTTTTATAATCCCATTGTTGACTTTATTTTGAATTTTTTTACATTTTTTGATTAAAACATATTCTAATTGATTGTTTGCCTCGGGAAACTTGGAGCGAAAGCCATCCATTGTCAAGAAAAGTTCATTTATAGTCACTCATGCCTAGGAAAGCCTTATTACTCGGTTTAAATGCTTTTATAATCCCATTATTGAATTTATTTTGAATTGTTTTTACATTTTTTGATTAAAACAGAATCTAATTGATTGTTTGCCTCGGGAAACGTGGAGCGAAAGCCATCCATTGTCAAGAAAAGTTCATTTATAGTCACCCATGCCTAGAAAAGCCTTATTACTCGGTTTAAATGCCTTTATAATCCCATTATCGAATTTATTTTGAATTTTTTTTGCATTTTTTGATTAAAACATATTGTAATTGATTGTTTGCCTCGAGAAACATGGAGCGAAAGCTATCGATTGTCAAGAAAAGTTCATTTATAGTCACTCATGCCTAGAAAAGCCTTATTACTCGGTTTAAATGCTTTTATAAACCCATTATTAAATTTATTTTGAATATTTTTTACATTTTTTGATTAAAACATATTGTAATTGATTGATTGCCTCGGGAAACATGGAGCCAAAGCCATCCATTGTCAAGAAAAGATCATTTATAGTCACTCATGCCTAGGAAAGCCTTATTACTCGGTTTAAATGCTTTTATAATCCCATTATTGAATTTATTTTGAATTGTTTTTACATTTTTTGATTAAAACAGAATCTAATTGATTGTTTGCCTCGGGAAACGTGGAGCGAAAGCCATCCATTGTTAAGAAAAGATAATTGATAGTCACTCATGCCTAGAAAAGCCTTATTACTCTGTTTAAATGCCTTTATCATCCCATTATCAAATTTATTTTGAATTTTTTTTACATTTTTTGATTAAAACAGATTGTAATTGATTGTTTGCCTCGGGAAACATGGAGCAAAAGCCATCCATTGTCAAGAAAAGTTCATTTATAGTCACTCATGCCTAGGAAAGCCTTATTACTCGGTTTAAATGCTTTTATAATCCCATTATTGAATTTATTTTGAATTGTTTTTACATTTTTTGATTAAAACATAATCTAATTGATTGTTTGCCTCGGGAAACGTGGAGCGAAAGCCATCCATTGTCAAGAAAAGTTCATTTATAGTCACCCATGCCTAGAAAAGCCTTATTACTCGGTTTAAATGCCTTTATAATCCCATTATCAAATTTATTTTGAATTTTTTTTACATTTTTTGATTAAAACAGATTGTAATTGATTGTTTGCCTCGGGAAACTTGTAGCGAAAGCCATCCATTGTCAAGAAAAGTTCATTTATAGTCAGTCATGCCTAGAAAAGCCTTATTACTCGGTTTAAATGCTTTTATAATCCCATTATTGAATTTATTTTGAATATTTTCTACATTTTTTGATTGAAACAGATTCTAATTGATTGTTTGCCTCAGAAAACGAGAAGCGAAAGCCATCCATTGTCAAGAAAAGTTCATTTATAGTCACTCATGCCTATAAAAGCCTTAATACTCGCTTTAAATGCTTTCATAATCCCATAATGAATTTAATTTGAATCTTTTTACATTTTTTGATTAAAACAGATTGTAACTGATTGTTTGCCTCGGGAAACGTGGAGCGAAAGCCATCCACTATCAAGAAAAGATCCTTTATAGTCACTCATGCCAAGAAAAGCCTTAATTCTCTATTTAAATGCTTTTATAATCCCATTATTGAATTTAATTTGAATCTTTTTACAATTTTTGATTAAAACAGATTGTAATTGATTATTTACCTCGAGAAACGTGGAGCGAAAGCCATCCATTGTCAAGAAAAGATCATTTATAGTCACTCATGCCTAGAAAAGCCTTATTACTCGGTTTAAATGCCTTTATAATCCCATTATCAATTTTATTTTTAATTTTTTTTACATTTTTTGATTAAAACAAATTGTAATTGATTGTTTACCTCGGGAAACTCGGAGCGAAAGCCATCCATTGTCAAGAAAAGATAATTTATAGTCACTCATGCCTAGGAAAGCCTTATTACTCGGTTTAAATGCTTTTATAATCCCATTATTGACTTTATTTTGAATTTTTTTTTACATTTTTTTGATTAAAACATATTCTAATTGATTGTTAGCCTCGGGAAACTTGGAGCGAAAGCCATCCATTGTCAAGAGAAGATCATTTATAGTCACTCATGCCTAGGAAAGCCTTATTACTCGGTTTAAATGCTTTTATAATCCCATTATTGAATTTATTTTGAATTGTTTTTACATTTTTTGATTGAAACAGAATCTAATTGATTGTTTTCCTCGGGAAACGTGGAGCGAAAGCCATCCATTGTCAAGAAAAGATCATTTCTAGTCACTCATGCCTAGAAAAGCCTCATTACTCGGTTTAAAGGCCTTTATAATCCCATTATCAAATTTATTTTTAATTTTTTTTACATTTTTTTATTAAAACATATTCTAATTGATTGTTTGCCTCGGGAAACTTGGAGCGAAAGCCATCCATTGTCAAGAAAAGATCATTTATAGTCACTCATGCCTAGGAAAGCCTTATTACTCGCTTTAAATGCTTTTATAATCCTATTATTGAATTTATTTTGAATTGTTTTTGCATTTTTTGATTAAAACAGAATCTAATTGATTGTTTGCCTCGGGAAACATGGAGCGAAAGCCATCCATTGCCAAGAAAAGATCATTTATAGTCACTCATGCGTAGAAAAGCCTTGTTACTCGGTTTAAATGCTTTTATAATCCCATTATTGACTTTATTTTGAATTTTTTTTACATTTTTTTGATTAAAACATATTCTAATTGATTGTTAGCCTCGGGAAACTTGGAGCGAAAGCCATCCATTGTCAAGAAAAGATCATTTATAGTCACTCATGCCTAGGAAAGCCTTATTACTCGGTTTAAATGCTTTTATAATCCCATTATTGAATTTATTTTGAATTGTTTTTACATTTTTTGATTAAAACAGAATCTAATTGATTGTTTGCTCGGGAAACGTGGAGCGAAAGCCATCCATTGTCAAGAAAAGATCATTTATAGTCACTCATGCCTAGAAAAGCCTTATTACTCGGTTTAAAGGCCTTTATAATCCCATTATCAAATTTATTTTTAATTTTTTTTACATTTTTTTATTAAAACATATTCTAATTGATTGTTTGCCTCGGGAAAATTGGAGCGAAAGCCATCCATTGTCAAGAAAAGATCATTTATAGTCACTCATGCCTAGGAAAGCCTTATTACTCGCTTTAAATGCTTTTATAATCTTATTATTGAATTTATTTTGAATTGTTTTTGCATTTTTTGATTAGAACAGAATCTAATTGATTGTTTGCCTCGGGAAACGTGGAGCGAAAGCCATCCATTGTCAAGAAAAGATCATTTATAGTCACTCATGCGTAGAAAAGCCTTGTTACTCGGTTTAAATGCTTTTATAATCCCATTATTGACTATATTTTGAATTTTTTTTACATTTTTTTGATTAAAACATATTCTAATTGATTGTTAGCCTCGGGAAACTTGGAGCGAAAGCCATCCATTGTCAAGAAAAGATCATTTATAGTCACTCATGCCTAGGAAAGCCTTATTACTCGGTTTAAATGCTTTTATAATCCCATTATTGAATTTATTTTGAATTGTTTTTACATTTTTTGATTAAAACAGAATCTAATTGATTGTTTTCCTCGGGAAACGTGGAGCGAAAGCCATCCATTTTCAAGAAAAGTTCATTTATAGTCACCCATGCCTAGAAAAGCCTTATTACTCGGTTTAAATGCCTTTATAATCCCATTATCGAATTTATTTTAAATTTTTTTTACATTTTTTGATTAAAACATATTGTAATTGATTATTTACCTCGAGAAACGTGGAGCGAAAGCCATCCATTGTCAAGAAAAGTTCATTTATAGTCACCCATGCCTAGAAAAGCCTTATTACTCGGTTTAAATGCCTTTATAATCCCATTATCGAATTTATTTTGAATTTTTTTTGCATTTTTTGATTAAAACATACTGTAATTGATTGTTTGCCTTGGGAAACATGGAGCGAAAGCTATCGATTGTCAAGAAAAGTTCATTTATAGTCACTCATGCCTAGAAAAGCCTTATTACTCGGTTTAAATGCTTTTATAAACCCATTATTAAATTTATTTTGAATATTTTTTACATTTTTTGATTAAAACATATTGTAATTGATTGATTGCCTCGGGAAACATGGAGCTAAAGCCATCCATTGTCAAGAAAAGATCATTTATAGTCACTCATGCCTAGGAAAGCCTTATTACTCGGTTTAAATGCTTTTATAATCCCATTATTGAATTTATTTTGAATTGTTTTTACATTTTTTGATTAAAACAGAATCTAATTGATTGTTTGCCTCGGGAAACGTGGAGCGAAAGCCATCCATTGTTAAGAAAAGATAATTGATAGTCACTCATCCCTAGAAAAGCCTTATTACTCTGTTTAAATGCCTTTATAATCCCATTATCAAATTTATTTTGAATTTTTTTTTACATTTTTTGATTAAAACAGATTGTAATTGATTGTTTGCCTCGGGAAACATGGAGCAAAAGCCATCCATTGTCAAGAAAAGTTCATTTATAGTCACTCATGCCTAGGAAAGCCTTATTACTCGGTTTAAATGCTTTTATAATCCCATTATTGAATTTATTTTGAATTGTTTTTACATTTTTTGATTAAAACAGAATCTAATTGATTGTTTGCCTCGGGAAACGTGGAGCGAAGGCCATCCATTGTCAAGAAAAGTTCATTTATAGTCACCCATGCCTAGAAAAGCCTTATTACTCGGTTTAAATGCCTTTATAATCCCATTATCAAATTTATTTTGAATTTTTTTTACATTTTTTGATTAAAACAGATTGTAATTGATTGTTTGCCTCGGGAAACTTGTAGCGAAAGCCATCCATTGTCAAGAAAAGTTCATTTATAGTCACTCATGCCTAGAAAAGCCTTATTACTCGGTTTAAATGCTTTTATAATCCCATTATTGAATTTATTTTGAATATTTTCTACATTTTTTGATTGAAACAGATTCTAATTGATTGTTTGCCTCAGAACACGAGAAGCGAAAGCCATCCATTGTCAAGAAAAGTTCATTTATAGTCACTCATGCCTATAAAAGCCTTAATACTCGCTTTAAATGCTTTCATAATCCCATAATGAATTTAATTTGAATCTTTTTACATTTTTTGATTAAAACAGATTGTAACTGATTGTTTGCCTCGGGAAACGTGGAGCGAAAGCCATCCACTATCAAGAAAAGATCATTTATAGTCACTCATGCCAAGAAAAGCATTAATTCTCTATTTAAATGCTTTTATAATCCCATTATTGAATTTAATTTGAATCTTTTTACAATTTTTGAGTAAAACAGATTGTAATTGATTATTTACCTCGAGAAACGTGGAGCGAAAGCCATCCATTGTCAAGAAAAGATCATTTATAGTCACTCATGCCTAGAAAAGCCTTATTACTCGGTTTAAATGCCTTTATAATCCCATTATCAATTTTATTTTTAATTTTTTTTACATTTTTTGATTAAAACAAATTGTAATTGATTGTTTGCCTCGGGAAACTCGGAGCGAAAGCCATCCATTGTCAAGAAAAGATAATTTATAGTCACTCATGCCTAGGAAAGCCTTATTACTCGGTTTAAATGCTTTTATAATCCCATTATTGACTTTATTTTGAATTTTTTTTTACATTTTTTTGATTAAAACATATTCTAATTGATTGTTAGCCTCGGGAAACTTGGAGCGAAAGCCATCCATTGTCAAGAGAAGATCATTTATAGTCACTCATGCCTAGGAAAGCCTTATTACTCGGTTTAAATGCTTTTATAATCCCATTATTGAATTTATTTTGAATTGTTTTTACATTTTTTGATTGAAACAGAATCTAATTGATTGTTTGCCTCGGGAAACGTGGAGCGAAAGCCATCCATTGTCAAGAAAAGATCATTTCTAGTCACTCATGCCTAGAAAAGCCTTATTACTCGGTTTAAAGGCCTTTATAATCCCATTATCAAATTTATTTTTAATTTTTTTTACATTTTTTTATTAAAACATATTCTAATTGATTGTTTGCCTCGGGAAACTTGGAGCGAAAGCCATCCATTGTCAAGAAAAGATCATTTATAGTCACTCATGCCTAGGAAAGCCTTATTACTCGCTTTAAATGCTTTTATAATCCTATTATTGAATTTATTTTGAATTGTTTTTGCATTTTTTGATTAAAACAGAATCTAATTGATTGTTTGCCTCGGGAAACGTGGAGCGAAAGCCATCCATTGTCAAGAAAAGATCATTTATAGTCACTCATGCGTAGAAAAGCCTTGTTACTCGGTTTAAATGCTTTTATAATCCCATTATTGACTTTATTTTGAATTTTTTTTACATTTTTTTGATTAAAACATATTCTAATTGATTGTTAGCCTCGGGAAACTCGGAGCGAAAGCCATCCATTGTCAAGAAAAGATCATTTATAGTCACTCATGCCTAGGAAAGCCTTATTACTCGGTTTAAATGCTTTTATAATCCCATTATTGAATTTATTTTGAATTGTTTTTACATTTTTTGATTAAAACAGAATCTAATTGATTGTTTGCTCGGGAAACGTGGAGCGAAAGCCATCCATTGTCAAGAAAAGATCATTTATAGTCACTCATGCCTAGAAAAGCCTTATTACTCGGTTTAAAGGCCTTTATAATCCCATTATCAAATTTATTTTTAATTTTTTTTACATTTTTTTATTAAAACATATTCTAATTGATTGTTTGCCTCGGGAAACTTGGAGCGAAAGCCATCCATTGTCAAGAAAGGATCATTTATAGTCACTCATGCCTAGGAAAGCCTTATTACTCGCTTTAAATGCTTTTATAATCTTATTATTGAATTTATTTTGAATTGTTTTTGCATTTTTTGATTAGAACAGAATCTAATTGATTGTTTGCCTCGGGAAACGTGGAGCGAAAGCCATCCATTGTCAAGAAAAGATCATTTATAGTCACTCATGCGTAGAAAAGCCTTGTTACTCGGTTTAAATGCTTTTATAATCCCATTATTGACTATATTTTGAATTTTTTTTACATTTTTTTGATTAAAACATATTCTAATTGATTGTTAGCCTCGGGAAACTTGGAGCGAAAGCCATCCATTGTCAAGAGAAGATCATTTATAGTCACTCATGCCTAGGAAAGCCTTATTACTCGGTTTAAATGCTTTTATAATCCCATTATTGAATTTATTTTGAATTGTTTTTACATTTTTTGATTAAAACAGAATCTAATTGATTGTTTGCCTCGAGAAACGTGGAGCGAAAGCCATCCATTTTCAAGAAAAGATCATTTATAGTCACTCATGCCTAGAAAAGCCTTATTACTCGGTTTAAAGGCCTTTATAATCCCATTATCAAATTTATTTTTAATTTTTTTTACATTTTTTTATTAAAACATATTCTAATTGATTGTTTGCCTCGGGAAACTTGGAGCGAAAGCCATCCATTGTCAAGAAAAGATCATTTATAGTCACTCATGCCTAGGAAAGCCTTATTACTCGCTTTAAATGCTTTTATAATCCTATTATTGAATTTATTTTGAATTGTTTTTGCATTTTTTGATTAAAACAGAATCTAATTGATTGTTTGCCTCGGGAAACGTGGAGCGAAAGCCATCCATTGTCAAGAAAAGATCATTTATAGTCACTCATGCCTAGAAAAGCCTTATTACTCGGTTTACATGCCTTTATAATCCTATTATCAAATTTATTTTGAATTTTTTTTACATTTTTTGATTAAAACAGATTGTAATTGATTGTTTACCTCGGGAAACCTGGAGCGAAAGCCATCCATTGTCAAGAAAAGTTTATTTATATTCACTTATGCCTAGCAAAGCCTTATTACTCGGTGTAAATGCTTTTATAGTCCCATTATTGAATTTATTTTGAATATTTTTTACATTTTTTTATTAAAACAGATTGTAATTGATTGATTGCCTCGGGAAACATGGAGCAAAAGCCATCCATTGTCAAGAAAAGATCATTTATAGTCACTCATGCCTAGGAAAGCCTTATTACTCAGTTTAAATGCTTTTATAATCCCATTATTGAATTTATTTTGAATTGTTTTTACATTTTTTGATTAAAACAGAATCTAATTGATTGTTTGACTCGGGAAACATGGAGCGAAAGCCATCCATTGTCAAGAAAAGATCATTTATAGTCACTCATGCCTAGAAAAGCCTTATTACTCGGTTTAAATGCTTTTATAATCCCATTATTGAATTTATTTTGAATATTTTCTACATTTTTTGATTGAAACAGATTCTAATTGATTGTTTGCCTCAGAAAACGAGAAGTGAAAGCCATCCATTGTCAAGAAAAGTTCATTCATAGTCACTCATGCCTATAAAAGCCTTAATACTCGCTTTAAATGCTTTCATAATCCCATAATGAATTTAATTTGAATCTTTTTACATTTTTTGATTAAAACAGATTGTAACTGATTGTTTGACTCGAGAAACGTGGAGCGAAAGCCATCCACTATCAAGAAAAGATCATTTATAGTCACTCATGCCAAGAAAAGCCTTAATTCTCTATTTAAATGCTTTTATAATCCCATTATTGAATTTAATTTGAATCTTTTTACATTTTTTGATTAAAACAGATTGTAATTGATTATTTACCTCGAGAAACGTGGAGCGAAAGCCATCCATTGTCAAGAAAAGATCATTTATAGTCACTCATGCCTAGAAAAGCCTTATTACTCGGTTTGAATGCCTTTATAATCCCATTATCAATTTTATTTTTAATTTTTTTTACATTTTTTGATTAAAACAAATTGTAATTGATTTTTTGCCTTGGGAAACTTGGAGCGAAAGCCATCCATTGTCAAGAAAAGATAATTTATAGTCACTCATGCCTAGGAAAGCCTTATTACTCGGTTTAAATGCTTTTATAATCCCATTATTGACTTTATTTTGAATTTTTTTTTTACATTTTTTTGATTAAAACATATTCTAATTGATTGTTAGCCTCGGGAAACTTGGAGCGAAAGCCATCCATTGTCAAGAGAAGATCATTTATAGTCACTCATGCCTAGGAAAGCCTTATTACTCGGTTTAAATGCTTTTATAATCCCATTATTGAATTTATTTTGAATTGTTTTTACATTTTTTGATTAAAACAGAATCTAATTGATTGTTTGCCTCGGGAAACGTGGAGCGAAAGCCATCCATTGTCAAGAAAAGATCATTTATAGTCACTCATGCGTAGAAAAGCCTTGTTACTCGGTTTAAATGCTTTTATAATCCCATTATTGACTATATTTTGAATTTTTTTTACATTTTTTTGATTAAAACATATTCTAATTGATTGTTAGCCTCGGGAAACTTGGAGCGAAAGCCATCCATTGTCAAGAGAAGATCATTTATAGTCACTCATGCCTAGGAAAGCCTTATTACTCGGTTTAAATGCTTTTATAATCCCATTATTGAATTTATTTTGAATTGTTTTTACATTTTTTGATTAAAACAGAATCTAATTGATTGTTTGCCTCGAGAAACGTGGAGCGAAAGCCATCCATTTTCAAGAAAAGATCATTTATAGTCACTCATGCCTAGAAAAGCCTTATTACTCGGTTTAAAGGCCTTTATAATCCCATTATCAAATTTATTTTTAATTTTTTTTACATTTTTTTATTAAAACATATTCTAATTGATTGTTTGCCTCGGGAAACTTGGAGCGAAAGCCATCCATTGTCAAGAAAAGATCATTTATAGTCACTCATGCCTAGGAAAGCCTTATTACTCGCTTTAAATGCTTTTATAATCCTATTATTGAATTTATTTTGAATTGTTTTTGCATTTTTTGATTAAAACAGAATCTAATTGATTGTTTGCCTCGGGAAACGTGGAGCGAAAGCCATCCATTGTCAAGAAAAGATCATTTATAGTCACTCATGCCTAGAAAAGCCTTATTACTCGGTTTACATGCCTTTATAATCCTATTATCAAATTTATTTTGAATTTTTTTTACATTTTTTGATTAAAACAGATTGTAATTGATTGTTTACCTCGGGAAACCTGGAGCGAAAGCCATCCATTGTCAAGAAAAGTTTATTTATATTCACTTATGCCTAGCAAAGCCTTATTACTCGGTGTAAATGCTTTTATAGTCCCATTATTGAATTTATTTTGAATATTTTTTACATTTTTTTATTAAAACAGATTGTAATTGATTGATTGCCTCGGGAAACATGGAGCAAAAGCCATCCATTGTCAAGAAAAGATCATTTATAGTCACTCATGCCTAGGAAAGCCTTATTACTCAGTTTAAATGCTTTTATAATCCCATTATTGAATTTATTTTGAATTGTTTTTACATTTTTTGATTAAAACAGAATCTAATTGATTGTTTGACTCGGGAAACATGGAGCGAAAGCCATCCATTGTCAAGAAAAGATCATTTATAGTCACTCATGCCTAGAAAAGCCTTATTACTCGGTTTAAATGCTTTTATAATCCCATTATTGAATTTATTTTGAATATTTTCTACATTTTTTGATTGAAACAGATTCTAATTGATTGTTTGCCTCAGAAAACGAGAAGTGAAAGCCATCCATTGTCAAGAAAAGTTCATTCATAGTCACTCATGCCTATAAAAGCCTTAATACTCGCTTTAAATGCTTTCATAATCCCATAATGAATTTAATTTGAATCTTTTTACATTTTTTGATTAAAACAGATTGTAACTGATTGTTTGACTCGAGAAACGTGGAGCGAAAGCCATCCACTATCAAGAAAAGATCATTTATAGTCACTCATGCCAAGAAAAGCCTTAATTCTCTATTTAAATGCTTTTATAATCCCATTATTGAATTTAATTTGAATCTTTTTACATTTTTTGATTAAAACAGATTGTAATTGATTATTTACCTCGAGAAACGTGGAGCGAAAGCCATCCATTGTCAAGAAAAGATCATTTATAGTCACTCATGCCTAGAAAAGCCTTATTACTCGGTTTGAATGCCTTTATAATCCCATTATCAATTTTATTTTTAATTTTTTTTACATTTTTTGATTAAAACAAATTGTAATTGATTTTTTGCCTTGGGAAACTTGGAGCGAAAGCCATCCATTGTCAAGAAAAGATAATTTATAGTCACTCATGCCTAGGAAAGCCTTATTACTCGGTTTAAATGCTTTTATAATCCCATTATTGACTTTATTTTGAATTTTTTTTTTACATTTTTTTGATTAAAACATATTCTAATTGATTGTTAGCCTCGGGAAACTTGGAGCGAAAGCCATCCATTGTCAAGAGAAGATCATTTATAGTCACTCATGCCTAGGAAAGCCTTATTACTCGGTTTAAATGCTTTTATAATCCCATTATTGAATTTATTTTGAATTGTTTTTACATTTTTTGATTAAAACAGAATCTAATTGATTGTTTGCCTCGAGAAACGTGGAGCGAAAGCCATCCATTTTCAAGAAAAGATCATTTATAGTCACTCATGCCTAGAAAAGCCTTATTACTCGGTTTAAAGGCCTTTATAATCCCATTATCAAATTTATTTTTAATTTTTTTTACATTTTTTTATTAAAACATATTCTAATTGATTGTTTGCCTCGGGAAACTTGGAGCGAAAGCCATCCATTGTCAAGAAAAGATCATTTATAGTCACTCATGCCTAGGAAAGCCTTATTACTCGCTTTAAATGCTTTTATAATCCTATTATTGAATTTATTTTGAATTGTTTTTGCATTTTTTGATTAAAACAGAATCTAATTGATTGTTTGCCTCGGGAAACGTGGAGCGAAAGCCATCCATTGTCAAGAAAAGATCATTTATAGTCACTCATGCGTAGAAAAGCCTTGTTACTCGGTTTAAATGCTTTTATAATCCCATTATTGACTTTATTTTGAATTTTTTTTACATTTTTTTGATTAAAACATATTCTAATTGATTGTTAGCCTCGGGAAACTTGGAGCGAAAGCCATCCATTGTCAAGAAAAGATCATTTATAGTCACTCATGCCTAGGAAAGCCTTATTACTCGGTTTAAATGCTTTTATAATCCCATTATTGAATTTATTTTGAATTGTTTTTACATTTTTTGATTAAAACAGAATCTAATTGATTGTTTGCCTCGGGAAACGTGAAGCGAAAGTCATCTATTGTCAAGAAAAGATCATTTATAGTCACTCATGCCTAGAAAAGCCTTATTACTCGGTTTAAAGGCATTTATAATCCCATTATCAAATTTATTTTTAATTTTTTTTACATTTTTTGATTAAAACATATTCTAATTGATTGTTTGCCTCGGGAAACTTGGAGTGAAAGCAATCCATTGTCAAGAAAAGATCATTTATAGTCACACATGCCTAGGAAAGCCTTATTACTCGCTTTAAATGCTTTTATAATCCCATTATTGAATTTATTTTGAATTGTTTTTACATTGTTTGATTAAAACAGAATCTAATTGATTGTTTACCTCGGGAAACGTGGAGCGAAAGCCATCCATTGTCAAGAAAAGATCATTTATAGTCACTCATGCCTAGAAAAGCCTTATTACTCGGTTTAAATGCCTTTATAATCCCATTATCGAATTTATTTTGAATTTTTTTTACATTTTTTGATTAAAACAGATTGTAATTGATTTTTTGCCTTGGGAAACTTGGAGCGAAAGCCATCCATTGTAAAGAAAAGATCATTTATAGTCACTCATGCCTAGAAAAGCCTTATTACTCGGTTTAAATGCCTTTATAATCCCATTATCAAATTTATTTTTAATTTTTTTTTACATTTTTTGATTAAAACAGATTGTAATTGATTGTTTGCCCCGAGAAACTTGGAGCGAAAGCCATCCATTGTCAAGAAAAGTTCATTTATATTCACTTATGCCTAGCAAAGCCTTATTACTCGGTTTAAATGCCTTTATAATCCCATTATTGAATTTATTTTGAATTTTTTTTACATTTTTTTATTAAAACAGATTCTAATTGATTGTTTTCCTGGGGCAACTTGGAGCGAAAGCCATCCATTGTCAAGAAAAGATCATTTATAGTCACTTATGCCTAGAAAAGCCTTATTACTCGGTGTAAATGCTTTTATAATCCCATTATTGAATTTATTTTGAATATTTTTTACATTTTTTGATTAAAACAGATTGTAATTAATTGATTGCCTCTGGAAACATGGAGCAAAAGCCATCCATTGTCAAGAAAAGATCATTTATAGTCACTCATGCCTAGGAAAGCCTTATTACTCGGTTTAAATACTTTTATAATCCCATTATTGATTTTATTTTGAATTGTTTTTACATTTTTTGATTAAAACGGAATCTAATTGATTGTTTGCCTCGGGAAACATGGAGCGAAAGCCATCCATTGTCAAGAAAAGATCATTTATAGTCACTCATGCCTAGAAAAGCCTTATTACTCGGTTTAAATGCCTTTATAATCCCATTATCAAATTTATTTTGAATTTTTTTTACATTTTTTGATTAAAACCGATTGTAATTGATTGTTTGCCTCGGGAAACTTGGAGCGAAAGCCATCCATTGTAAAGAAAAGTTCATTTATATTCAGTTATGCCTAGCAAAGCCTTATTACTCGGTTTAAATGCCTTTATAATCCCATTATTGAATTTATTTTGAATTTTTTTTACATTTTTTTATTCAAACAGATTGTAATTAATTGTTTTCCTGGGGAAACTTGGAGCGAAAGCCATCCATTGTCAAGAAAAGATCATTTATAGTCACTCATGCCTAGAAAAGCCTTATTACTCGGTTTAAATGCTTTTATAATCCCATTATTGAATTTATTTTGAATATTTTCTACATTTTTTGATTGAAATAGATTCTAATTGATTGTTTTCCTGGCGAAACTTGGAGCGAAAGCCATCCATTGTCAAGAAAAGTTCATTTATAGTCACTCATGCCTAGGAAAGCCTTATTACTCGGGTTAAATGCTTTTATAATCCCATTATTGAATTTATTTTGAATTGTTTTTACATTTTTTTATTAAAACAGAATCTAATTGATTGCTTGCCTCGGGAAACGTGGAGCGAAAGCGATCCATTGTCAAGAAAAGTTCATTTATAGTCACCCATGCCTAGAAAAGCCTTATTACTCGGTTTAAATGCCTTTATAATCCCATTATCGAATTTATTTTGAATTTTTTTTACATTTTTCGATTAAAACATATTGTAATTGATTGTTTGCCTCGGGAAACTTGGAGCGAAAGCCATCCATTGTCAAGAAAAGTTCATTTATAGTCACTCATGCCTAGAAAAGCCTTATTACTCGGTTTAAATGCTTTTATAATCCCATTATTAAATTTATTTTCAATATTTTCTACATTTTTTGATTGAAACAGATTCTAATTGATTGTTTTCCTGGGGAAACTTGGAGCGAAAGTCATCCATTGTCAAGAAAAGATCATTTATAGTCACTCATGCCTAGAAAAGCCTTAATACTCGGTGTAAATGCTTTTATAATCCCATTATTGAATTTATTTTGAATATTTTTTACATTTTTTGATTAAAACAGATTGTAATTGATTGTTTGCCTCGGGAAACTTGGAGCGAAAGCCATCCATTGTCAAGAAAAGATCATTTATAGTCACTCATGCCTAGGAAAGCCTTATTACTCGGTTTAAATGCTTTTATAATCCCATTATTGAATTTATTTTGAATTGTTTTTACATTTTTTGATTAAAACAGAATCTAATTGATTGTTTGCCTCGAGAAAGGTGGAGCGAAAGCCATCCATTGTCAAGAAAAGTTCATTTATAGTCACCCATGCCTAGAAAAGCCTTATTACTCGGTTTAAATGCCTTTATAATCCAATTATCAAATTTATTTTGAATTTTTTTTACATTTTTTGATTAAAACAGATTGTAATTGATTGTTTGCCTCGGGAAACTTGTAGCGAAAGCCATCCATTGTCAAGAAAAGTTCATTTATAGTCACTCATGCCTAGAAAAGCCTTATTACTCGGTTTAAATGCTTTTATAATCCCATTATTGAATTTATTTTGAATATTTTCTACATTTTTTGATTGAAACAGATTCTAATTGATTGTTTGCCTCAGAAAACGAGAAGCGAAAGCCATCCATGGTCAAGAAAAGTTCATTTATAGTCACTCATGCCTATAAAAGCCTTAATACTCGCTTTAAATGCTTTCATAATCCCATAATGAATTTAATTTGAATCTTTTTACATTTTTTGATTAAAACAGATTGTAACTGATTGTTTGCCTCGGGAAACGTGGAGCGAAAGCCATCCACTATCAAGAAAAGATCATTTATAGTCACTCATGCCAAGAAAAGCCTTAATTCTCTATTTAAATGCTTTTATAATCCCATTATTGAATTTAATTTGAATCTTTTTATAATTTTTGATTAAAACAGATTGTAATTGATTATTTACCTCGAGAAACGTGGAGCGAAAGCCATCCATTGTCAAGAAAAGATCATTTATAGTCACTCATGCCTAGAAAAGCCTTATTACTCGGTTTAAATGCCTTTATAATCCCATTATCAATTTTATTTTTAATTTTTTTTACATTTTTTGATTAAAACAAATTGTAATTGATTGTTTGCCTCGGGAAACTTGGAGCGAAAGCCATCCATTGTCAAGAAAAGATAATTTATAGTCACTCATGCCTAGGAAAGCCTTATTAGTCGGTTTAAATGCTTTTATAATCCCATTATTGACTTTATTTTGAATTTTTTTTTACATTTTTTTGATTAAAACATATTCTAATTGATTGTTAGCCTCGGGAAACTTGGAGCGAAAGCCATCCATTGTCAAGAGAAGATCATTTATAGTCACTCATGCCTAGGAAAGCCTTATTACTCGGTTTAAATGCTTTTATAATCCCATTATTGAATTTATTTTGAATTGTTTTTACATTTTTTGATTAAAACAGAATCTAATTGATTGTTTGCTCGGGAAACGTGGAGCGAAAGCCATCCATTGTCAAGAAAAGATCATTTATAGTCACTCATGCCTAGAAAAGCCTTATTACTCGGTTTAAAGGCCTTTATAATCCCATTATCAAATTTATTTTTAATTTTTTTTACATTTTTTGATTAAAACATATTCTAATTGATTGTTTGCCTCGGGAAACTTGGAGTGAAAGCTATCCATTGTCAAGAAAAGATCATTTATAGTCACTCATGCCTAGGAAAGCCTTATTACTCGCTTTAAATGCTTTTATAATCCCATTATTGAATTTATTTTGAATTATTTTTACATTGTTTGATTAAAACAGAATCTAATTGATTGTTTACCTCGGGAAACGTGGAGCGAAAGCCATCCATTGTCAATAAAAGATCATTTATAGTCACTCATGCCTAGAAAAGCCTTATTACTCGGTTTAAATGCTTTTATAATCCCATTATTGAATTTATTTTGAATTGTTTTTACATTTTTTGATTAAAACAGAATCTAATTGATTGTTTGCTCGGGAAACGTGGAGCGAAAGCCATTCATTGTCAAGAAAAGATCATTTATAGTCACTCATGCCTAGAAAAGCCTTATTACTCGGTTTAAAGGCCTTTATAATCCCATTATCAAATTTATTTTTAATTTTTTTTACATTTTTTTATTAAAACATATTCTAATTGATTGTTTGCCTCGGGAAACTTGGAGCGAAAGCCATCCACTGTCAAGAAAAGATCATTTATAGTCACTCATGCCTAGGAAAGCCTTATTACTCGCTTTAAATGCTTTTACAATCCTATTATTGAATTTATTTTGAATTGTTTTTGCATTTTTTGATTAAAACAGAATCTAATTGATTGTTTGCCTCATGAAACGTGGAGCGAAAGCCATCCATTGTCAAGAAAAGATCATTTATAGTCACTCATGCGTAGAAAAGCCTTGTTACTCGGTTTAAATGCTTTTATAATCCCATTATTGACTTTATTTTGAATTTTTTTTACATTTTTTTGATTAAAACATATTCTAATTGATTGTTAGCCTCGGGAAACTTGGAGCGAAAGCCATCCATTGTCAAGAAAAGATCATTTATAGTCACTCATGCCTAGGAAAGCCTTATTACTCGGTTTAAATGCTTTTATAATCCCATTATTGAATTTATTTTGAATTGTTTTTACATTTTTTGATTAAAACAGAATCTAATTGATTGTTTGCTCGGGAAACGTGGAGCGAAAGCCATCCATTGTCAAGAAAAGATCATTTATAGTCACTCATGCCTAGAAAAGCCTTATTACTCGGTTTAAAGGCCTTTATAATCCCATTATCAAATTTATTTTTAATTTTTTTTACATTTTTTTATTAAAACATATTCTAATTGATTGTTTGCCTCGGGAAACTTGGAGCGAAAGCCATCCATTGTCAAGAAAAGATCATTTATAGTCACTCATGCCTTGGAAAGCCTTATTACTCGCTTTAAATGCTTTTACAATCCTATTATTGAATTTATTTTGAATTGTTTTTGCATTTTTTGATTAAAACAGAATCTAATTGATTGTTTGCCTCGGGAAACGTGGAGCGAAAGCCATCCATTGTCAAGAAAAGATCATTTATAGTCACTCATGCGTAGAAAAGCCTTGTTACTCGGTTTAAATGCTTTTATAATCCCATTATTGACTTTATTTTGAATTTTTTTTACATTTTTTTGATTAAAACATATTCTAATTGATTGTTAGCCTCGGGAAACTTGGAGCGAAAGCCATCCATTGTCAAGAAAAGATCATTTATAGTCACTCATGCCTAGAAAAGCCTTATTACTCGGTTTAAATGCCTTTATAATCCCATTATCGAATTTATTTTAAATTTTTTTTACATTTTTTGATTAAAACATATTGTAATTGATTGTTTGCCTCGGGAAACTTGGAGCGAAAGCCATCCATTGTCAAGAAAAGTTCATTTATAGTCACTCATGCCTAGAAAAGCCTTATTACTCGGTTTAAATGCTTTTATAATGCCATTATTAAATTTATTTTGAATATGTTCTACATTTTTCGATTGAAACAGATTCTAATTGATTGTTTGCCTCAGAAAATGCGAAGCGAAAGCCATCCATTGCAAAGAAAAGATCATTTATAGTCACTCATGCCTAGAAAAGCCTTATTACTCGGTTTACATGCCTTTATAATCCCATTATCAAATTTATTTTGAATTTTTTTTACATTTTTTGATTAAAACAGATTGTAATTGATTGTTTAGCTCGGGAAACCTGGAGCGAAAGCCATCCATTGTCAAGAAAAGTTCATTTATATTCACTTATGCCTAGCAAAGCCTTATTACTCGGTGTAAATGCTTTTATAATCCAATTATTGAATTTATTTTGAATATTTTTTACATTTTTTTATTAAAACAGATTGTAATTGATTGATTGCCTCGGGAAACATGGAGCAAAAGCCATCCATTGTCAAGAAAAGATCATTTATAGTCACTCATGCCTATAAAAGCCTTAATACTCGCTTTAAATGCTTTCATAATCCCATAATGAATTTAATTTGAATCTTTTTACATTTTTTGATTAAAACAGATTGTAATTGATTATTTACCTCGAGAAACGTGGAGCGAAAGCCATCCATTGTCAAGAAAAGATCATTTATAGTCACTCATGCCTAGAAAAGCCTTATTACTCGGTTTAAATGCCTTTATAATCCCATTATCAATTTTATTTTTAATTTTTTTTACATTTTCTGATTAAAACAAATTGTAATTGATTGTTTGCCTCGGGAAACTTGGAGCGAAAGCCATCCATTGTCAAGAAAAGATAATTTATAGTCACTCATGCCTAGGAAAGCCTTATTAGTCGGTTTAAATGCTTTTATAATCCCATTATTGACTTTATTTTGAATTTTTTTTTACATTTTTTTGATTAAAACATATTCTAATTGATTGTTAGCCTCGGGAAACTTGGAGCGAAAGCCATCCATTGTCAAGAGAAGATCATTTATAGTCACTCATGCCTAGGAAAGCCTTATTACTCGGTTTAAATGCTTTTATAATCCCATTATTGAATTTATTTTGAATTGTTTTTACATTTTTTGATTAAAACAGAATCTAATTGATTGTTTGCCTCGAGAAACGTGGAGCGAAAGCCATCCATTGTCAAGAAAAGATCATTTATAGTCACTCATGCCTAGAAAAGCCTTATTACTCGGTTTAAAGGCCTTTATAATCCCATTATCAAATTTATTTTTAATTTTTTTTACATTTTTTTATTAAAACATATTCTAATTGATTGTTTGCCTCGGGAAACTTGGAGCGAAAGCCATCCATTGTCAAGAAAAGATCATTTATAGTCACTCATGCCTAGAAAAGCCTTATTACTCGGTTTAAATGCTTTTATAATCCCATTATTGAATTTATTTTGAATATTTTCTACATTTTTTGATTGAAATAGATTCTAATTGATTGTTTTCCTGGCGAAACTTGGAGCGAAAGCCATCCATTGTCAAGAAAAGTTCATTTATAGTCACTCATGCCTAGGAAAGCCTTATTACTCGGTTTAAATGCTTTTATAATCCCATTATTGAATTTATTTTGAATTGTTTTTACATTTTTTGATTAAAACAGAATCTAATTGATTGCTTGCCTCGGGAAACGTGGAGCGAAAGCGATCCATTGTCAAGAAAAGTTCATTTATAGTCACCCATGCCTAGAAAAGCCTTATTACTCGGTTTAAATGCCTTTATAATCCCATTATCGAATTTATTTTGAATTTTTTTTACATTTTTCGATTAAAACATATTGTAATTGATTGTTTGCCTCGGGAAACTTGGAGCGAAAGCCATCCATTGTCAAGAAAAGTTCATTTATAGTCACTCATGCCTAGAAAAGCCTTATTACTCGGTTTAAATGCTTTTATAATCCCATTATTAAATTTATTTTCAATATTTTCTACATTTTTTGATTGAAACAGATTCTAATTGATTGTTTTCCTGGGGAAACTTGGAGCGAAAGTCATCCATTGTCAAGAAAAGATCATTTATAGTCACTCATGCCTAGAAAAGCCTTAATACTCGGTGTAAATGCTTTTATAATCCCATTATTGAATTTATTTTGAATATTTTTTACATTTTTTGATTAAAACAGATTGTAATTGATTGTTTGCCTCGGGAAACTTGGAGCGAAAGCCATCCATTGTCAAGAAAAGATCATTTATAGTCACTCATGCCTAGGAAAGCCTTATTACTCGGTTTAAATGCTTTTATAATCCCATTATTGAATTTATTTTGAATTGTTTTTACATTTTTTGATTAAAACAGAATCTAATTGATTGTTTGCCTCGGGAAACGTGGAGCAAAAGCCATCCATTGTCAAGAAAAGTTCATTTATAGTCACCCATGCCTAGAAAAGCCTTATTACTCGGTTTAAATGCCTTTATAATCCCATTATCAAATTTATTTTGAATTCTTTTTACATTTTTTGATTAAAACAGATTGTAATTGATTGTTTGCCTCGGGAAACTTGTAGCGAAAGCCATCCATTGTCAAGAAAAGTTCATTTATAGTCACTCATGCCTAGAAAAGCGTTATTACTCGGTTTAAATGCTTTTATAATCCCATTATTGAATTTATTTTGAATATTTTCTACATTTTTTGATTGAAACAGATTCTAATTGATTGTTTGCCTCAGAAAACGAGAAGCGAAAGCCATCCATGGTCAAGAAAAGTTCATTTATAGTCACTCATGCCTATAAAAGCCTTATTACTCGGTTTAAATGCTTTTATAATCCCATTATTAAATTTATTTTCAATATTTTCTACATTTTTTGATTGAAACAGATTCTAATTGATTGTTTTCCTGGGGAAACTTGGAGCGAAAGTCATCCATTGTCAAGAAAAGATCATTTATAGTCACTCATGCCTAGAAAAGCCTTAATACTCGGTGTAAATGCTTTTATAATCCCATTATTGAATTTATTTTGAATATTTTTTACATTTTTTGATTAAAACAGATTGTAATTGATTGTTTGCCTCGGGAAACTTGGAGCGAAAGCCATCCATTGTCAAGAAAAGATCATTTATAGTCACTCATGCCTAGGAAAGCCTTATTACTCGGTTTAAATGCTTTTATAATCCCATTATTGAATTTATTTTGAATTGTTTTTACATTTTTTGATTAAAACAGAATCTAATTGATTGTTTGCCTCGAGAAACGTGGAGCGAAAGCCATCCATTGTCAAGAAAAGTTCATTTATAGTCACCCATGCCTAGAAAAGCCTTATTACTCGGTTTAAATGCCTTTATAATCCCATTATCAAATTTATTTTGAATTTTTTTTACATTTTTTGATTAAAACAGATTGTAATTGATTGTTTGCCTCGGGAAACTTGTAGCGAAAGCCATCCATTGTCAAGAAAAGTTCATTTATAGTCACTCATGCCTAGAAAAGCCTTATTACTCGGTTTAAATGCTTTTATAATCCCATTATTGAATTTATTTTGAATATTTTCTACATTTTTTGATTGAAACAGATTCTAATTGATTGTTTGCCTCAGAAAACGAGAAGCGAAAGCCATCCATGGTCAAGAAAAGTTCATTTATAGTCACTCATGCCTATAAAAGCCTTAATACTCGCTTTAAATGCTTTCATAATCCCATAATGAATTTAATTTGAATCTTTTTACATTTTTTGATTAAAACAGATTGTAACTTATTGTTTGCCTCGGGAAACGTGGAGCGAAAGCCATCCACTATCAAGAAAAGATCATTTATAGTCACTCATGCCAAGAAAAGCCTTAATTCTCTATTTAAATGCTTTTATAATCCCATTATTGAATTTAATTTGAATCTTTTTACAATTTTTGATTAAAACAGATTGTAATTGATTATTTACCTCGAGAAACGTGGAGCGAAAGCCATCCATTGTCAAGAAAAGATCATTTATAGTCACTCATGCCTAGAAAAGCCTTATTACTCGGTTTAAATGCCTTTATAATCCCATTATCAATTTTATTTTTAATTTTTTTTACATTTTTTGATTAAAACAAATTGTAATTGATTGTTTGCCTCGGGAAACTTGGAGCGAAAGCCATCCATTGTCAAGAAAAGATAATTTATAGTCACTCATGCCTAGGAAAGCCTTATTAGTCGGTTTAAATGCTTTTATAATCCCATTATTGACTTTATTTTGAATTTTTTTTTACATTTTTTTGATTAAAACATATTCTAATTGATTGTTAGCCTCGGGAAACTTGGAGCGAAAGCCATCCATTGTCAAGAGAAGATCATTTATAGTCACTCATGCCTAGGAAAGCCTTATTACTCGGTTTAAATGCTTTTATAATCCCATTATTGAATTTATTTTGAATTGTTTTTACATTTTTTGATTAAAACAGAATCTAATTGATTGTTTGCTCGGGAAACGTGGAGCGAAAGCCATCCATTGTCAAGAAAAGATCATTTATAGTCACTCATGCCTAGAAAAGCCTTATTACTCGGTTTAAAGGCCTTTATAATCCCATTATCAAATTTATTTTTAATTTTTTTTACATTTTTTGATTAAAACATATTCTAATTGATTGTTTGCCTCGGGAAACTTGGAGTGAAAGCAATCCATTGTCAAGAAAAGATCATTTATAGTCACTCATGCCTAGGAAAGCCTTATTACTCGCTTTAAATGCTTTTATAATCCCATTATTGAATTTATTTTGAATTATTTTTACATTGTTTGATTAAAACAGAATCTAATTGATTGTTTACCTCGGGAAACGTGGAGCGAAAGCCATCCATTGTCAAGAAAAGATCATTTATAGTCACTCATGCCTAGAAAAGCCTTATTACTCGGTTTAAATGCCTTTATAATCCCATTATCGAATTTATTTTGAATTTTTTTTACATTTTTTGATTAAAACAGATTGTAATTGATTGTTTGCCTCGGGAAACTTGTAGCGAAAGCCATCCATTGTCAAGAAAAGTTCATTTATAGTCACTCATGCCTAGAAAAGCCTTATTACTCGGTTTAAATGCTTTTATAATCCCATTATTGAATTTATTTTGAATATTTTCTACATTTTTTGATTGAAACAGATTCTAATTGATTGTTTGCCTCAGAAAACGAGAAGCGAAAGCCATCCATGGTCAAGAAAAGTTCATTTATAGTCACTCATGCCTATAAAAGCCTTAATACTCGCTTTAAATGCTTTCATAATCCCATAATGAATTTAATTTGAATCTTTTTACATTTTTTGATTAAAACAGATTGTAACTGATTGTTTGCCTCGGGAAACGTGGAGCGAAAGCCATCCACTATCAAGAAAAGATCATTTATAGTCACTCATGCCAAGAAAAGCCTTAATTCTCTATTTAAATGCTTTTATAATCCCATTATTGAATTTAATTTGAATCTTTTTACAATTTTTGATTAAAACAGATTGTAATTGATTATTTACCTCGAGAAACGTGGAGCGAAAGCCATCCATTGTCAAGAAAAGATCATTTATAGTCACTCATGCCTAGAAAAGCCTTATTACTCGGTTTAAATGCCTTTATAATCCCATTATCAATTTTATTTTTAATTTTTTTTACATTTTTTGATTAAAACAAATTGTAATTGATTGTTTGCCTCGGGAAACTTGGAGCGAAAGCCATCCATTGTCAAGAAAAGATAATTTATAGTCACTCATGCCTAGGAAAGCCTTATTAGTCGGTTTAAATGCTTTTATAATCCCATTATTGACTTTATTTTGAATTTTTTTTTACATTTTTTTGATTAAAACATATTCTAATTGATTGTTAGCCTCGGGAAACTTGGAGCGAAAGCCATCCATTGTCAAGAGAAGATCATTTATAGTCACTCATGCCTAGGAAAGCCTTATTACTCGGTTTAAATGCTTTTATAATCCCATTATTGAATTTATTTTGAATTGTTTTTACATTTTTTGATTAAAACAGAATCTAATTGATTGTTTGCTCGGGTAACGTGGAGCGAAAGCCATCCATTGTCAAGAAAAGATCATTTATAGTCACTCATGCCTAGAAAAGCCTTATTACTCGGTTTAAAGGCCTTTATAATCCCATTATCAAATTTATTTTTAATTTTTTTTACATTTTTTGATTAAAACATATTCTAATTGATTGTTTGCCTCGGGAAACTTGGAGTGAAAGCAATCCATTGTCAAGAAAAGATCATTTATAGTCACTCATGCCTAGGAAAGCCTTATTACTCGCTTTAAATGCTTTTATAATCCCATTATTGAATTTATTTTGAATTATTTTTACATTGTTTGATTAAAACAGAATCTAATTGATTGTTTACCTCGGGAAACGTGGAGCGAAAGCCATCCATTGTCAAGAAAAGATCATTTATAGTCACTCATGCCTAGAAAAGCCTTATTACTCGGTTTAAATGCCTTTATAATCCCATTATCGAATTTATTTTGAATTTTTTTTACATTTTTTGATTAAAACAGATTGTAATTGATTGTTTGCCTCGGGAAACTTGTAGCGAAAGCCATCCATTGTCAAGAAAAGTTCATTTATAGTCACTCATGCCTAGAAAAGCCTTATTACTCGGTTTAAATGCTTTTATAATCCCATTATTGAATTTATTTTGAATTGTTTTTACATTTTTTGATTAAAACAGAATCTAATTGATTGTTTGCTCGGGAAACGTGGAGCGAAAGCCATTCATTGTCAAGAAAAGATCATTTATAGTCACTCATGCCTAGAAAAGCCTTATTACTCGGTTTAAAGGCCTTTATAATCCCATTATCAAATTTATTTTTAATTTTTTTTACATTTTTTTATTAAAACATATTCTAATTGATTGTTTGCCTCGGGAAACTTGGAGCGAAAGCCATCCACTGTCAAGAAACGATCATTTATAGTCACTCATGCCTAGGAAAGCCTTATTACTCGCTTTAAATGCTTTTACAATCCTATTATTGAATTTATTTTGAATTGTTTTTGCATTTTTTGATTAAAACAGAATCTAATTGATTGTTTGCCTCATGAAACGTGGAGCGAAAGCCATCCATTGTCAAGAAAAGATCATTTATAGTCACTCATGCGTAGAAAAGCCTTGTTACTCGGTTTAAATGCTTTTATAATCCCATTATTGACTTTATTTTGAATTTTTTTTACATTTTTTTGATTAAAACATATTCTAATTGATTGTTAGCCTCGGGAAACTTGGAGCGAAAGCCATCCATTGTCAAGAAAAGATCATTTATAGTCACTCATGCCTAGGAAAGCCTTA
This sequence comes from Theobroma cacao, assembly GCF_053813885.1. NCBI lineage: Eukaryota > Viridiplantae > Streptophyta > Magnoliopsida > Malvales > Malvaceae > Theobroma > Theobroma cacao. Next base: position 23,179,921 of record NC_142645.1, on the reverse strand, counting down.
TTACTCGGTTTAAATGCTTTTATAATCCCATTATTGAATTTATTTTGAATTGTTTTTACATTTTTTGATTAAAACAGAATCTAATTGATTGTTTGCTCGGGAAACGTGGAGCGAAAGCCATCCATTGTCAAGAAAAGATCATTTATAGTCACTCATGCCTAGAAAAGCCTTATTACTCGGTTTAAAGGCCTTTATAATCCCATTATCAAATTTATTTTTAATTTTTTTTACATTTTTTTATTAAAACATATTCTAATTGATTGTTTGCCTCGGGAAACTTGGAGCGAAAGCCATCCATTGTCAAGAAAAGATCATTTATAGTCACTCATGCCTTGGAAAGCCTTATTACTCGCTTTAAATGCTTTTACAATCCTATTATTGAATTTATTTTGAATTGTTTTTGCATTTTTTGATTAAAACAGAATCTAATTGATTGTTTGCCTCAGGAAACGTGGAGCGAAAGCCATCCATTGTCAAGAAAAGATCATTTATAGTCACTCATGCGTAGAAAAGCCTTGTTACTCGGTTTAAATGCTTTTATAATCCCATTATTGACTTTATTTTGAATTTTTTTTACATTTTTTTGATTAAAACATATTCTAATTGATTGTTAGCCTCGGGAAACTTGGAGCGAAAGCCATCCATTGTCAAGAAAAGATCATTTATAGTCACTCATGCCTAGAAAAGCCTTATTACTCGGTTTAAATGCCTTTATAATCCCATTATCGAATTTATTTTAAATTTTTTTTACATTTTTTGATTAAAACATATTGTAATTGATTGTTTGCCTCGGGAAACTTGGAGCGAAAGCCATCCATTGTCAAGAAAAGTTCATTTATAGTCACTCATGCCTAGAAAAGCCTTATTACTCGGTTTAAATGCTTTTATAATGCCATTATTAAATTTATTTTGAATATGTTCTACATTTTTCGATTGAAACAGATTCTAATTGATTGTTTGCCTCAGAAAATGCGAAGCGAAAGCCATCCATTGCAAAGAAAAGATCATTTATAGTCACTCATGCCTAGAAAAGCCTTATTACTCGGTTTACATGCCTTTATAATCCCATTATCAAATTTATTTTGAATTTTTTTTACATTTTTTGATTAAAACAGATTGTAATTGATTGTTTAGCTCGGGAAACCTGGAGCGAAAGCCATCCATTGTCAAGAAAAGTTCATTTATATTCACTTATGCCTAGCAAAGCCTTATTACTCGGTGTAAATGCTTTTATAATCCAATTATTGAATTTATTTTGAATATTTTTTACATTTTTTTATTAAAACAGATTGTAATTGATTGATTGCCTCGGGAAACATGGAGCAAAAGCCATCCATTGTCAAGAAAAGATCATTTATAGTCACTCATGCCTAGGAAAGCCTTATTACTCAGTTTAAATGCTTTTATAATCCCATTATTGAATTTATTTTGAATTGTTTTTACATTTTTTGATTAAAACAGAATCTAATTGATTGTTTGACTCGGGAAACATGGAGCGAAAGCCATCCATTGTCAAGAAAAGATCATTTATAGTCACTCATGCCTAGAAAAGCCTTATTACTCGGTTTAAATGCTTTTATAATCCCATTATTGATTTTATTTTGAATATTTTCTACATTTTTTGATTGAAACAGATTCTAATTGATTGTTTGCCTCAGAAAACGAGAAGCGAAAGCCATCCATTGTCAAGAAAAGTTCATTCATAGTCACTCATGCCTATAAAAGCCTTAATACTCGCTTTAAATGCTTTCATAATCCCATAATGAATTTAATTTGAATCTTTTTACATTTTTTGATTAAAACAGATTGTAATTGATTATTTACCTCGAGAAACGTGGAGCGAAAGCCATCCATTGTCAAGAAAAGATCATTTATAGTCACTCATGCCTAGAAAAGCCTTATTACTCGGTTTAAATGCCTTTATAATCCCATTATCAATTTTATTTTTAATTTTTTTTACATTTTTTGATTAAAACAAATTGTAATTGATTGTTTGCCTCGGGAAACTTGGAGCGAAAGCCATCCATTGTCAAGAAAAGATAATATTATAGTCACTCATGCCTAGGAAAGCCTTATTAGTCGGTTTAAATGCTTTTATAATCCCATTATTGACTTTATTTTGAATTTTTTTTTACATTTTTTTGATTAAAACATATTCTAATTGATTGTTAGCCTCGGGAAACTTGGAGCGAAAGCCATCCATTGTCAAGAGAAGATCATTTATAGTCACTCATGCCTAGGAAAGCCTTATTACTCGGTTTAAATGCTTTTATAATCCCATTATTGAATTTATTTTGAATTGTTTTTACATTTTTTGATTAAAACAGAATCTAATTGATTGTTTGCCTCGAGAAACGTGGAGCGAAAGCCATCCATTGTCAAGAAAAGATCATTTATAGTCACTCATGCCTAGAAAAGCCTTATTACTCGGTTTAAAGGCCTTTATAATCCCATTATCAAATTTATTTTTAATTTTTTTTACATTTTTTTATTAAAACATATTCTAATTGATTGTTTGCCTCGGGAAACTTGGAGCGAAAGCCATCCATTGTCAAGAAAAGATCATTTATAGTCACTCATGCCTAGCAAAAGCCTTATTACTCGCTTTAAATGCTTTTATAATCCTATTATTGAATTTATTTTGAATTGTTTTTGCATTTTTTGATTAAAACAGAATCTAATTGATTGTTTGCCTCGGGAAACGTGGAGCGAAAGCCATCCATTGCCAAGAAAAGATCATTTATAGTCACTCATGCGTAGAAAAGCCTTGTTACTCGGTTTAAATGCTTTTATAATCCCATTATTGACTTTATTTTGAATTTTTTTTACATTTTTTTGATTAAAACATATTCTAATTGATTGTTAGCCTCGGGAAACTTGGAGCGAAAGCCATCCATTGTCAAGAAAAGATCATTTATAGTCACTCATGCCTAGGAAAGCCTTATTACTCGGTTTAAATGCTTTTATAATCCCATTATTGAATTTATTTTGAATTGTTTTTACATTTTTTGATTAAAACAGAATCTAATTGATTGTTTGCCTCGGGAAACGTGAAGCGAAAGCCATCTATTGTCAAGAAAAGATCATTTATAGTCACTCATGCCTAGAAAAGCCTTATTACTCGGTTTAAAGGCATTTATAATCCCATTATCAAATTTATTTTTAATTTTTTTTACATTTTTTGATTAAAACATATTCTAATTGATTGTTTGCCTCGGGAAACTTGGAGTGAAAGCAATCCATTGTCAAGAAAAGATCATTTATAGTCACTCATGCCTAGGAAAGCCTTATTACTCGCTTTAAATGCTTTTATAATCCCATTATTGAATTTATTTTGAATTATTTTTACATTGTTTGATTAAAACAGAATCTAATTGATTGTTTACCTCGGGAAACGTGGAGCGAAAGCCATCCATTGTCAAGAAAAGATCATTTATAGTCACTCATGCCTAGAAAAGCCTTATTACTCGGTTTAAATGCCTTTATAATCCCATTATCGAATTTATTTTGAATTTTTTTTACATTTTTTGATTAAAACAGATTGTAATTGATTTTTTGCCTTGGGAAACTTGGAGTGAAAGCCATCCATTGTAAAGAAAAGATCATTTATAGTCACTCATGCCTAGAAAAGCCTTATTACTCGGTTTAAATGCCTTTATAATCCCATTATCAAATTTATTTTTAATTTTATTTTACATTTTTTGATTAAAACAGATTGTAATTGATTGTTTGCCTCGAGAAACTTGGAGCGAAAGCCATCCATTGTCAAGAAAAGTTCATTTATATTCACTTATGCCTAGCAAAGCCTTATTACTCGGTTTAAATGCCTTTATAATCCCATTATTGAATTTTTTTTGAATTTTTTTTGAATTTTTTTATTAAAACAGATTCTAATTGATTGTTTTCCTGGGGCAACTTGGAAAGAAAGCCATCCATTGTCAAGAAAAGATCATTTATAGTCACTTATGCCTAGAAAAGCCTTATTACTCGGTTTAAATGCTTTTATAATCCCATTATTGAATTTATTTTGAATATTTTTTACATTTTTTGATTAAAACAGATTGTAATTGATTGATTGCCTCTGGAAACATGGAGCAAAAGCCATCCATTGTCAAGAAAAGATCATTTATAGTCACTCATGCCTAGGAAAGCCTTATTACTCGGTTTAAATACTTTTATAATCCCATTATTGATTTTATTTTGAATTGTTTTTACATTTTTTGATTAAAACAGAATCTAATTGATTGTTTGCCTCGGGAAACGTGGAGCGAAAGCCATCCATTGTCAAGAAAAGATCATTTATAGTCACTCGTGCCTAGAAAAGCCTTATTACTCGGTTTAAATGCCTTTATAATCCCATTATCAAATTTATTTTGAATTTTTTTTACATTTTTTGATTAAAACCGATTGTAATTGATTGTTTGCCTCGGGAAACTTGGAGCGAAAGCCATCCATTGTCAAGAAAAGTTCATTTATATTCACTTATGCCTAGCAAAGCCTTATTACTCAGTTTAAATGCCTTTATAATCCCATTATTGAATTTATTTTGAATTTTTTTTACATTTTTTTATTCAAACAGATTGTAATTGATTGTTTTCCTGGGGAAACTTGGAGCGAAAGCCATCCATTGTCAAGAAAATATCATTTATAGTCACTCATGCCTAGAAAAGCCTTATTACTCGGTTTAAATGCTTTTATAATCCCATTATTGAATTTATTTTGAATATTTTTTACATTTTTTGATTAAAACAGATTGTAATTGATTGATTGCCTCTGGAAACATGGAGCAAAAGCCATCCATTGTCAAGAAAAGATCATTTATAGTCACTCATGCCTAGGAAAGCCTTATTACTCGGTTTAAATACTTTTATAATCCCATTATTGATTTTATTTTGAATTGTTTTTACATTTTTTGATTAAAACAGAATCTAATTGATTGTTTGCCTCGGGAAACGTGGAGCGAAAGCCATCCATTGTCAAGAAAAGATCATTTATAGTCACTCGTGCCTAGAAAAGCCTTATTACTCGGTTTAAATGCCTTTATAATCCCATTATCAAATTTATTTTGAATTTTTTTTACATTTTTTGATTAAAACCGATTGTAATTGATTGTTTGCCTCGGGAAACTTGGAGCGAAAGCCATCCATTGTCAAGAAAAGTTCATTTATATTCACTTATGCCTAGCAAAGCCTTATTACTCAGTTTAAATGCCTTTATAATCCCATTATTGAATTTATTTTGAATTTTTTTTACATTTTTTTATTCAAACAGATTGTAATTGATTGTTTTCCTGGGGAAACTTGGAGCGAAAGCCATCCATTGTCAAGAAAAGATCATTTATAGTCACTCATGCCTAGCAAAAGCCTTATTACTCGCTTTAAATGCTTTTATAATCCTATTATTGAATTTATTTTGAATTGTTTTTGCATTTTTTGATTAAAACAGAATCTAATTGATTGTTTGCCTCGGGAAACGTGGAGCGAAAGCCATCCATTGCCAAGAAAAGATCATTTATAGTCACTCATGCGTAGAAAAGCCTTGTTACTCGGTTTAAATGCTTTTATAATCCCATTATTGACTTTATTTTGAATTTTTTTTACATTTTTTTGATTAAAACATATTCTAATTGATTGTTAGCCTCGGGAAACTTGGAGCGAAAGCCATCCATTGTCAAGAAAAGATCATTTATAGTCACTCATGCCTAGGAAAGCCTTATTACTCGGTTTAAATGCTTTTATAATCCCATTATTGAATTTATTTTGAATTGTTTTTACATTTTTTGATTAAAACAGAATCTAATTGATTGTTTGCCTCGGGAAACGTGAAGCGAAAGCCATCTATTGTCAAGAAAAGATCATTTATAGTCACTCATGCCTAGAAAAGCCTTATTACTCGGTTTAAAGGCATTTATAATCCCATTATCAAATTTATTTTTAATTTTTTTTACATTTTTTGATTAAAACATATTCTAATTGATTGTTTGCCTCGGGAAACTTGGAGTGAAAGCAATCCATTGTCAAGAAAAGATCATTTATAGTCACTCATGCCTAGGAAAGCCTTATTACTCGCTTTAAATGCTTTTATAATCCCATTATTGAATTTATTTTGAATTATTTTTACATTGTTTGATTAAAACAGAATCTAATTGATTGTTTACCTCGGGAAACGTGGAGCGAAAGCCATCCATTGTCAAGAAAAGATCATTTATAGTCACTCATGCCTAGAAAAGCCTTATTACTCGGTTTAAATGCCTTTATAATCCCATTATCGAATTTATTTTGAATTTTTTTTACATTTTTTGATTAAAACAGATTGTAATTGATTTTTTGCCTTGGGAAACTTGGAGTGAAAGCCATCCATTGTAAAGAAAAGATCATTTATAGTCACTCATGCCTAGAAAAGCCTTATTACTCGGTTTAAATGCCTTTATAATCCCATTATCAAATTTATTTTTAATTTTATTTTACATTTTTTGATTAAAACAGATTGTAATTGATTGTTTGCCTCGAGAAACTTGGAGCGAAAGCCATCCATTGTCAAGAAAAGTTCATTTATATTCACTTATGCCTAGCAAAGCCTTATTACTCGGTTTAAATGCCTTTATAATCCCATTATTGAATTTTTTTTGAATTTTTTTTGAATTTTTTTATTAAAACAGATTCTAATTGATTGTTTTCCTGGGGCAACTTGGAAAGAAAGCCATCCATTGTCAAGAAAAGATCATTTATAGTCACTTATGCCTAGAAAAGCCTTATTACTCGGTTTAAATGCTTTTATAATCCCATTATTGAATTTATTTTGAATATTTTTTACATTTTTTGATTAAAACAGATTGTAATTGATTGATTGCCTCTGGAAACATGGAGCAAAAGCCATCCATTGTCAAGAAAAGATCATTTATAGTCACTCATGCCTAGGAAAGCCTTATTACTCGGTTTAAATACTTTTATAATCCCATTATTGATTTTATTTTGAATTGTTTTTACATTTTTTGATTAAAACAGAATCTAATTGATTGTTTGCCTCGGGAAACGTGGAGCGAAAGCCATCCATTGTCAAGAAAAGATCATTTATAGTCACTCGTGCCTAGAAAAGCCTTATTACTCGGTTTAAATGCCTTTATAATCCCATTATCAAATTTATTTTGAATTTTTTTTACATTTTTTGATTAAAACCGATTGTAATTGATTGTTTGCCTCGGGAAACTTGGAGCGAAAGCCATCCATTGTCAAGAAAAGTTCATTTATATTCACTTATGCCTAGCAAAGCCTTATTACTCAGTTTAAATGCCTTTATAATCCCATTATTGAATTTATTTTGAATTTTTTTTACATTTTTTTATTCAAACAGATTGTAATTGATTGTTTTCCTGGGGAAACTTGGAGCGAAAGCCATCCATTGTCAAGAAAATATCATTTATAGTCACTCATGCCTAGAAAAGCCTTATTACTCGGTTTAAATGCTTTTATAATCCCATTATTGAATTTATTTTGAATATTTTCTACATTTTTTGATTGAAATAGATTCAAATTGATTGTTTTCCTGGCGAAACTTGGAGCGAAAGCCATCCATTGTCAAGAAAAGTTCATTTATAGTCACTCATGCCTAGGAAAGCCTTATTACTCGGTTTAAATGCTTTTATAATCCCTTTATTGAATTTATTTTGAATTGTTTTTACATTTTTTGATTAAAACAGAATCTAATTGATTGTTTGCCTCGGGAAACGTGGAGCGAAAGCCATCCATTGTCAAGAAAAGTTCATTTATAGTCACCCATGCCCAGAAAAGCCTTATTACTCGGTTTAAATGCCTTTATAATCCCATTATCGAATTTATTTTGAATTTTTTTTACATTTTTTGATTAAAACATATTGTAATTGATTGTTTGCCTCGGGAAACTTGGAGCGAAAGCCATCCATTGTCAAGAAAAGTTCATTTATAGTCACTCATGCCTAGAAAAGCCTTATTACTCGGTTTAAATGCTTTTATAATCCCATTATTAAATTTATTTTGAATATTTTCTACATTTTTTGGTTGAAACAGATTCTAAATGATTGTTTTCCTGGGGAAACTTAGAGCGAAAGCCATCCATTGTCAAGAAAAGATCATTTATAGTCACTCTTGCCTAGAAAAGCCTTATTGCTCGTTTTAAATGCTTTTATAATCCCATGATTGAATTTATTTTGAATTTTTTTTACATTTTTTGATTAAAACAGATTGTAATTGATTGTTTGCCTCGGGAAACTTGTAGCGAAAGCCATCCATTGTCACTCATGCCTAGAAAAGCCTTATTACTCGGTTTAAATGCTTTTATAATCCCATTATTGAATTTATTTTGAATATTTTCCACATTTTTTGATTGAAACAGATTCTAATTGATTGTTTGCCTCAGAAAACGAGAAGCGAAAGCCATCCATTGTCAAGAAAAGTTTATTCATAGTCACTCATGCTTATAAAAGCCTTAATACTCGCTTTAAATGCTTTCATAATCCCATAATGAATTTAATTTGAATCTTTTTACATTTTTTGATTAAAACAGATTGTAACTGATTGTTTGCCTCGAGAAACGTGGAGCGAAAGCCATCCACTATCAAGAAAAGATCATTTATAGTCACTCATGCCAAGAAAAGCCTTAATTCTCTATTTAAATGCTTTTATAATCCCATTATTGAATTTAATTTGAATCTTTTTACATTTTTTGATTAAAACATATTGTAATTGATTATTTACCTCGAGAAACGTGGAGCGAAAGCCATCCATTGTCAGGAAAAGATCATTTATAGTCACTCATGCCTAGAAAAGCCTTATTACTCGGTTTAAATGCCTTTATAATCCCATTATCAATTTTATTTTTAATTTTTTTTACATTTTTTGATTAAAACAAATTGTAATTGATTGTTTGCCTCGGGAAACTTGGAGCGAAAGCCATCCATTGTCAAGAAAAGATAATTTATAGTCACTCATGCCTAGGAAAGCCTTATTAGTCGGTTTAAATGCTTTTATAATCCCATTATTGACTTTATTTTGAATTTTTTTTTACATTTTTTTGATTAAAACATATTCTAATTGATTGTTAGCCTCGGGAAACTTGGAGCGAAAGCCATCCATTGTCAAGAGAAGATCATTTATAGTCACTCATGCCTAGGAAAGCCTTATTACTCGGTTTAAATGCTTTTATAATCCCATTATTGAATTTATTTTGAATTGTTTTTACATTTTTTGATTAAAACAGAATCTAATTGATTGTTTGCCTCGAGAAACGTGGAGCGAAAGCCATCCATTGTCAAGAAAAGATCATTTATAGTCACTCATGCCTAGAAAAGCCTTATTAATCGGTTTAAAGGCCTTTATAATCCCATTATCAAATTTATTTTTAATTTTTTTTACATTTTTTTATTAAAACATATTCTAATTGATTGTTTGCCTCGGGAAACTTGGAGCGAAAGCCATCCATTGTCAAGAAAAGATCATTTATAGTCACTCATGCCTAGCAAAAGCCTTATTACTCGCTTTAAATGCTTTTATAATCCTATTATTGAATTTATTTTGAATTGTTTTTGCATTTTTTGATTAAAACAGAATCTAATTGATTGTTTGCCTCGGGAAACGTGGAGCGAAAGCCATCCATTGTCAAGAAAAGATCGTTTATAGTCACTCATGCGTAGAAAAGCCTTGTTACTCGGTTTAAATGCTTTTATAATCCCATTATTGACTTTATTTTGAATTTTTTTTACATTTTTTTGATTAAAACATATTCTAATTGATTGTTAGCCTCGGGAAACTTGGAGCGAAAGCCATCCATTGTCAAGAAAAGATCATTTATAGTCACTCATGCCTAGGAAAGTCTTATTACTCGGTTTAAATGCTTTTATAATCCTATTATTGAATTTATTTTGAATTGTTTTTACATTTTTTGATTAAAACAGAATCTAATTGATTGTTTGCCTCGGGAAACGTGAAGCGAAAGCCATCTATTGTCAAGAAAAGATCATTTATAGTCACTCATGCCTAGAAAAGCCTTATTACTCGGTTTAAAGGCATTTATAATCCCATTATCAAATTTATTTTTAATTTTTTTTACATTTTTTGATTAAAACATATTCTAATTGATTGTTTGCCTCGGGAAACTTGGAGTGAAAGCAATCCATTGTCAAGAAAAGATCATTTATAGTCACTCATGCCTAGGAAAGCCTTATTACTCGCTTTAAATGCTTTTATAATCCCATTATTGAATTTATTTTGAATTATTTTTACATTGTTTGATTAAAACAGAATCTAATTGATTGTTTACCTCGGGAAACGTGGAGCGAAAGCCATCCATTGTCAAGAAAAGATCATTTATAGTCACTCATGCCTAGAAAAGCCTTATTACTCGGTTTAAATGCCTTTATAATCCCATTATCGAATTTATTTTGAATTTTTTTTACATTTTTTGATTAAAACAGATTGTAATTGATTTTTTGCCTTGGGAAACTTGGAGTGAAAGCCATCCATTGTAAAGAAAAGATCATTTATAGTCACTCATGCCTAGAAAAGCCTTATTACTCGGTTTAAATGCCTTTATAATCCCATTATCAAATTTATTTTTAATTTTTTTTTACATTTTTTGATTAAAACAGATTGTAATTGATTGTTTGCCTCGAGAAACTTGGAGCGAAAGCCATCCATTGTCAAGAAAAGTTCATTTATATTCACTTATGCCTAGCAAAGCCTTATTACTCGGTTTAAATGCCTTTATAATCCCATTATTGAATTTTTTTTGAATTTTTTTTGAATTTTTTTATTAAAACAGATTCTAATTGATTGTTTTCCTGGGGCAACTTGGAGCGAAAGCCATCCATTGTCAAGAAAAGATCATTTATAGTCACTTATGCCTAGAAAAGCCTTATTACTCGGTTTAAATGCTTTTATAATCCCATTATTGAATTTATTTTGAATATTTTTTACATTTTTTGATTAAAACAGATTGTAATTGATTGATTACCTCTGGAAACATGGAGCAAAAGCCATCTATTGTCAAGAAAAGATCATTTATAGTCACTCATGCCTAGGAAAGCCTTATTACTCGGTTTAAATACTTTTATAATCCCATTATTGATTTTATTTTGAATTGTTTTTACATTTTTTGATTAAAACAGAATCTAATTGATTGTTTGCCTCGGGAAACGTGGAGCGAAAGCCATCCATTGTCAAGAAAAGATCATTTATAGTCACTCATGCTTAGAAAAGCCTTATTACTCGGTTTAAATGCCTTTATAATCCCATTATCAAATTTATTTTGAATTTTTTTAACATTTTTTGATTAAAACCGATTGTAATTGATTGTTTGCCTCGGGAAACTTGGAGCGAAAGCCATCCATTGTCAAGAAAAGTTCATTTATATTCACTTATGCCTAGCAAAGCCTTATTACTCGGTTTAAATGCCTTTATAATCCCATTATTGAATTTATTTTGAATTTTTTTTACATTTTTTTATTCAAACAGATTGTAATTGATTGTTTTCCTGGGGAAACTTGGAGCGAAAGCCATCCATTGTCAAGAAAAGATCATTTATAGTCACTCATGCCTAGAAAAGCCTTATTACTCGGTTTAAATGCTTTTATAATCCCATTATTGAATTTATTTTGAATATTTTCTACATTTTTTGATTGAAATAGATTCAAATTAATTGTTTTCCTGGCGAAACTTGGAGCGAAAGCCATCCATTGTCAAGAAAAGTTCATTTATAGTCACTCATGCCTAGGAAAGCCTTATTACTCGGTTTAAATGCTTTTATAATCCCATTATTGAATTTATTCTGAATTGTTTTTACATTTTTTGATTAAAACAGAATCTAATTGATTGTTTGCCTCGGGAAACGTGGAGCGAAAGCCATCCATTGTCAAGAAAAGTTCATTTATAGTCACCCAAGCCTAGAAAAGCCTTATTACTCGGTTTAAATGCCTTTATAATCCCATTATCGAATTTATTTTGAATTTTTTTTACATTTTTTTATTAAAACATATTGTAATTGATTGTTTGCCTCGGGAAACTTGGAGCGAAAGCCATCCATTGTCAAGAAAAGTTCATTTATAGTCACTCATGCCTAGAAAAGCCTTATTACTCGGTTTAAATGCTTTTATAATCCCATTATTAAATTTATTTCGAATATTTTCTACATTTTTTGGTTGAAACAGATTCTAATTGATTGTTTTCCTGGGGAAACTTAGAGCGAAAGCCATCCATTGTCAAGAAAAGATCATTTATAGTCACTCATGCCTAGAAAAGCCTTATTGCTCGTTTTAAATGCTTTTATAATCCCATTATTGAATTTATTTTGAATATTTTTTACATTTTTTGATTAAAACAGATTGTAATTGATTGTTCGCCTCGGGAAACTTGGAGCGAAGGCCATCCATTGTCAAGAAAAGATCATTTATAGTCACTCATGCCTAGGAAAGCCTTATTACTCGGTTTAAATGCTTTCATAATCCCATTATTGAATTTATTTTTAATTGTTTTTACATTTTTTGATTAAAACAGAATCTAATTGATTGTTTGCCTCGGGAAACGTGGAGCGAAAGCCATCCATTGTCAAGAAAAGTTCATTTATAGTCACCCATGCCTAGAAAAGCCTTATTACTCGGTTTAAATGCCTTTATAATCCCATTATCGAATTTATTTTGAATTTTTTTTACATTTTTCGATTAAAACATATTGTAATTGATTGTTTGCCTCGGGAAACTTGGAGCGAAAGCCATCCATTGTCAAGAAAAGTTCATTTATAGTCACTCATGCCTAGAAAAGCCTTATTACTCGGTTTAAATGCTTTTATAATCCCACTATTAAATTTATGTTCAATATTTTCTACATTTTTTGATTGAAACAGATTCTAATTGATTGTTTTCCTGGGGAAACTTGGAGCGAAAGCCATCCATTGTCAAGAAAAGATCATTTATAGTCACTCATGCCTAGAAAAGCCTTATTACTCGGAGTAAATGCTTTTATAATCCCATTATTGAATTTATTTTGAATATTTTTTACATTTTTTGATTAAAACAGATTGTAATTGATTGTTTGCCTCGGGAAACTTGGAGCGAAAGCCATCCATTGTCAAGAAAAGATCATTTATAGTCACTCATGCCTAGGAAAGCCTTATTACTCGGTTTAAATGCTTTTATAATCCCATTATTGAATTTATTTTGAATTGTTTTTACATTTTTTGATTAAAACAGAATCTAATTGATTGTTTGCCTCGGGAAACGTGGAGCGAAAGCCATCCATTGTCAAGAAAAGTTCATTTATAGTCACCCATGCCTAGAAAAGCCTTATTACTCGGTTTAAATGCCTTTATAATCCCATTATCAAATTTATTTTGAATTTTTTTTACATTTTTTGATTAAAACAGATTGTAATTGATTGTTTGCCTCGGGAAACTTGTAGCGAAAGCCATCCATTGTCAAGAAAAGTTCATTTATAGTCACTCATGCCTAGAAAAGCCTTATTACTCGATTTAAATGCTTTTATAATCCCATTATTGAATTTATTTTGAATATTTTCTACATTTTTTGATTGAAACAGATTCTAATTGATTGTTTGCCTCAGAAAACGAGAAGCGAAAGCCATCCATGGTCAAGAAAAGTTCATTTATAGTCACTCATGCCTATAAAAGCCTTAATACTCGCTTTAAATGCTTTCATAATCCCATAATGAATTTAATTTGAATCTTTTTACATTTTTTGATTAAAACAGATTGTAACTGATTGTTTGCCTCGGGAAACGTGGAGCGAAAGCCATCCACTATCAAGAAAAGATCATTTATAGTCACTCATGCCAAGAAAAGCCTTAATTCTCTATTTAAATGCTTTTATAATCCCATTATTGAATTTAATTTGAATCTTTTTACAATTTTTGATTAAAACAGATTGTAATTGATTATTTACCTCGAGAAACGTGGAGCGAAAGCCATCCATTGTCAAGAAAAGATCATTTATAGTCACTCATGCCTAGAAAAGCCTTATTACTCGGTTTAAATGCCTTTATAATCCCATTATCAATTTTATTTTTAATTTTTTTTACATTTTTTGATTAAAACAAATTGTAATTGATTGTTTGCCTCGGGAAACTTGGAGCGAAAGCCATCCATTGTCAAGAAAAGATAATTTATAGTCACTCATGCCTAGGAAAGCCTTATTAGTCGGTTTAAATGCTTTTATAATCCCATTATTGACTTTATTTTGAATTTTTTTTTACATTTTTTTGATTAAAACATATTCTAATTGATTGTTAGCCTCGGAAAACTTGGAGCGAAAGCCATCCATTGTCAAGAGAAGATCATTTATAGTCACTCATGCCTAGGAAAGCCTTATTACTCGGTTTAAATGCTTTTATAATCCCATTATTGAATTTATTTTGAATTGTTTTTACCTTTTTTGATTAAAACAGAATCTAATTGATTGTTTGCTCGGGAAACGTGGAGCGAAAGCCATCCATTGTCAAGAAAAGATCATTTATAGTCACTCATGCCTAGAAAAGCCTTATTACTCGGTTTAAAGGCCTTTATAATCCCATTATCAAATTTATTTTTAATTTTTTTTACATTTTTTGATTAAAACATATTCTAATTGATTGTTTGCCTCGGGAAACTTGGAGCGAAAGCCATCCATTGTCAAGAAAAGATCATTTATAGTCACTCATGCCTAGGAAAGCCTTATTACTCGCTTTAAATGCTTTTATAATCCCATTATTGAATTTATTTTGAATTATTTTTACATTGTTTGATTAAAACAGAATCTAATTGATTGTTTACCTCGGGAAACGTGGAGCGAAAGCCATCCATTGTCAAGAAAAGATCATTTATAGTCACTCATGCCTAGAAAAGCCTTATTACTCGGTTTAAATGCCTTTATAATCCCATTATCGAATTTATTTTGAATTTTTTTTACTTTTTTTGATTAAAACAGATTGTAATTGATTGTTTGCCTCGGGAAACATGGAGCGAAAGCCATCCATTGTCAAGAAAAGATCATTTATAGTCACTCATGCCTAGAAAAGCCTTATTACTCGGTTTAAAGGCCTTTATAATCCCATTATCAAATTTATTTTTAATTTTTTTTACATTTTTTGATTAAAACATATTCTAATTGATTGTTTGCCTCGGGAAACTTTGAGCGAAAGCCATCCATTGTCAAGAAAAGATCATTTATAGTCACTCATGCCTAGAAAAGCCTTATTACTCGGTTTAAATGCCTTTATAATCCCATTATCGAATTTATTTTGAATTTTTTTTACTTTTTTTGATTAAAACAGATTGTAATTGATTGTTTGCCTCGGGAAACTTGTAGCGAAAGCCATCCATTGTCAAGAAAAGTTCATTTATAGTCACTCATGCCTAGAAAAGCCTTATTACTCGGTTTAAATGCTTTTATAATCCCATTATTGAATTTATTTTGAATTGTTTTTACATTTTTTGATTAAAACAGAATCTAATTGATTGTTTGCTCGGGAAACGTGGAGCGAAAGCCATTCATTGTCAAGAAAAGATCATTTATAGTCACTCATGCCTAGAAAAGCCTTATTACTCGGTTTAAAGGCCTTTATAATCCCATTATCAAATTTATTTTTAATTTTTTTTACATTTTTTTATTAAAACATATTCTAATTGATTGTTTGCCTCGGGAAACTTGGAGCGAAAGCCATCCACTGTCAAGAAAAGATCATTTATAGTCACTCATGCCTAGGAAAGCCTTATTACTCGCTTTAAATGCTTTTACAATCCTATTATTGAATTTATTTTGAATTGTTTTTGCATTTTTTGATTAAAACAGAATCTAATTGATTGTTTGCCTCATGAAACGTGGAGCGAAAGCCATCCATTGTCAAGAAAAGATCATTTATAGTCACTCATGCGTAGAAAAGCCTTGTTACTCGGTTTAAATGCTTTTATAATCCCATTATTGACTTTATTTTGAATTTTTTTTACATTTTTTTGATTAAAACATATTCTAATTGATTGTTAGCCTCGGGAAACTTGGAGCGAAAGCCATCCATTGTCAAGAAAAGATCATTTATAGTCACTCATGCCTAGGAAAGCCTTATTACTCGGTTTAAATGCTTTTATAATCCCATTATTGAATTTATTTTGAATTGTTTTTACATTTTTTGATTAAAACAGAATCTAATTGATTGTTTGCTCGGGAAACGTGGAGCGAAAGCCATCCATTGTCAAGAAAAGATCATTTATAGTCACTCATGCCTAGAAAAGCCTTATTACTCGGTTTAAAGGCCTTTATAATCCCATTATCAAATTTATTTTTAATTTTTTTTACATTTTTTTATTAAAACATATTCTAATTGATTGTTTGCCTCGGGAAACTTGGAGCGAAAGCCATCCATTGTCAAGAAAAGATCATTTATAGTCACTCATGCCTTGGAAAGCCTTATTACTCGGTTTAAATGCTTTTATAATCCCATTATTGAATTGATTTTGAATTGTTTTTACATTTTTTCATTAAAACAGAATCTAATTGATTGTTTGCTCGGGAAACGTGGAGCGAAAGCCATCCATTGTCAAGAAAAGATCATTTATAGTCACTCATGCCTAGAAAAGCCTTATTACTCGGTTTAAAGGCCTTTATAATCCCATTATCAAATTTATTTTTAATTTTTTTTACATTTTTTTATTAAAACATATTCTAATTGATTGTTTGCCTCGGGAAACTTGGAGCGAAAGCCATCCATTGTCAAGAAAAGATCATTTATAGTCACTCATGCCTAGGAAAGCCTTATTACTCGGTTTAAATGCTTTTATAATCCCATTATTGAATTTATTCTGAATTGTTTTTACATTTTTTGATTAAAACAGAATCTAATTGATTGTTTGCATCGGGAAACGTGGAGCGAAAGCCATCCATTGTCAAGAAAAGTTCATTTATAGTCACCCAAGCCTAGAAAAGCCTTATTACTCGGTTTAAATGCTTTTATAATCCCACTATTAAATTTATGTTCAATATTTTCTACATTTTTTGATTGAAACAGATTCTAATTGATTGTTTTCCTGGGGAAACTTGGAGCGAAAGCCATCCATTGTCAAGAAAAGATCATTTATAGTCACTCATGCCTAGAAAAGCCTTATTACTCGGAGTAAATGCTTTTATAATCCCATTATTGAATTTATTTTGAATATTTTTTACATTTTTTGATTAAAACAGATTGTAATTGATTGTTTGCCTCGGGAAACTTGGAGCGAAAGCCATCCATTGTCAAGAAAAGATCATTTATAGTCACTCATGCCTAGGAAAGCCTTATTACTCGGTTTAAATGCTTTTATAATCCCATTATTGAATTTATTTTGAATTGTTTTTACATTTTTTGATTAAAACAGAATCTAATTGATTGTTTGCCTCGAGAAACGTGGAGCGAAAGCCATCCATTGTCAAGAAAAGATCATTTATAGTCACTCATGCCTAGAAAAGCCTTATTAATCGGTTTAAAGGCCTTTATAATCCCATTATCAAATTTATTTTTAATTTTTTTTACATTTTTTTATTAAAACATATTCTAATTGATTGTTTGCCTCGGGAAACTTGGAGCGAAAGCCATCCATTGTCAAGAAAAGATCATTTATAGTCACTCATGCCTAGCAAAAGCCTTATTACTCGCTTTAAATGCTTTTATAATCCTATTATTGAATTTATTTTGAATTGTTTTTGCATTTTTTGATTAAAACAGAATCTAATTGATTGTTTGCCTCGGGAAACGTGGAGCGAAAGCCATCCATTGTCAAGAAAAGATCGTTTATAGTCACTCATGCGTAGAAAAGCCTTGTTACTCGGTTTAAATGCTTTTATAATCCCATTATTGACTTTATTTTGAATTTTTTTTACATTTTTTTGATTAAAACATATTCTAATTGATTGTTAGCCTCGGGAAACTTGGAGCGAAAGCCATCCATTGTCAAGAAAAGATCATTTATAGTCACTCATGCCTAGGAAAGTCTTATTACTCGGTTTAAATGCTTTTATAATCCTATTATTGAATTTATTTTGAATTGTTTTTACATTTTTTGATTAAAACAGAATCTAATTGATTGTTTGCCTCGGGAAACGTGAAGCGAAAGCCATCTATTGTCAAGAAAAGATCATTTATAGTCACTCATGCCTAGAAAAGCCTTATTAATCGGTTTAAAGGCCTTTATAATCCCATTATCAAATTTATTTTTAATTTTTTTTACATTTTTTTATTAAAACATATTCTAATTGATTGTTTGCCTCGGGAAACTTGGAGCGAAAGCCATCCATTGTCAAGAAAAGATCATTTATAGTCACTCATGCCTAGCAAAAGCCTTATTACTCGCTTTAAATGCTTTTATAATCCTATTATTGAATTTATTTTGAATTGTTTTTGCATTTTTTGATTAAAACAGAATCTAATTGATTGTTTGCCTCGGGAAACGTGGAGCGAAAGCCATCCATTGTCAAGAAAAGATCGTTTATAGTCACTCATGCGTAGAAAAGCCTTGTTACTCGGTTTAAATGCTTTTATAATCCCATTATTGACTTTATTTTGAATTTTTTTTACATTTTTTTGATTAAAACATATTCTAATTGATTGTTAGCCTCGGGAAACTTGGAGCGAAAGCCATCCATTGTCAAGAAAAGATCATTTATAGTCACTCATGCCTAGGAAAGTCTTATTACTCGGTTTAAATGCTTTTATAATCCTATTATTGAATTTATTTTGAATTGTTTTTACATTTTTTGATTAAAACAGAATCTAATTGATTGTTTGCCTCGGGAAACGTGAAGCGAAAGCCATCTATTGTCAAGAAAAGATCATTTATAGTCACTCATGCCTAGAAAAGCCTTATTACTCGGTTTAAAGGCATTTATAATCCCATTATCAAATTTATTTTTAATTTTTTTTACATTTTTTGATTAAAACATATTCTAATTGATTGTTTGCCTCGGGAAACTTGGAGTGAAAGCAATCCATTGTCAAGAAAAGATCATTTATAGTCACTCATGCCTAGGAAAGCCTTATTACTCGCTTTAAATGCTTTTATAATCCCATTATTGAATTTATTTTGAATTATTTTTACATTGTTTGATTAAAACAGAATCTAATTGATTGTTTACCTCGGGAAACGTGGAGCGAAAGCCATCCATTGTCAAGAAAAGATCATTTATAGTCACTCATGCCTAGAAAAGCCTTATTACTCGGTTTAAATGCCTTTATAATCCCATTATCGAATTTATTTTGAATTTTTTTTACATTTTTTGATTAAAACAGATTGTAATTGATTTTTTGCCTTGGGAAACTTGGAGTGAAAGCCATCCATTGTAAAGAAAAGATCATTTATAGTCACTCATGCCTAGAAAAGCCTTATTACTCGGTTTAAATGCCTTTATAATCCCATTATCAAATTTATTTTTAATTTTTTTTTACATTTTTTGATTAAAACAGATTGTAATTGATTGTTTGCCTCGAGAAACTTGGAGCGAAAGCCATCCATTGTCAAGAAAAGTTCATTTATATTCACTTATGCCTAGCAAAGCCTTATTACTCGGTTTAAATGCCTTTATAATCCCATTATTGAATTTTTTTTGAATTTTTTTTGAATTTTTTTATTAAAACAGATTCTAATTGATTGTTTTCCTGGGGCAACTTGGAGCGAAAGCCATCCATTGTCAAGAAAAGATCATTTATAGTCACTTATGCCTAGAAAAGCCTTATTACTCGGTTTAAATGCTTTTATAATCCCATTATTGAATTTATTTTGAATATTTTTTACATTTTTTGATTAAAACAGATTGTAATTGATTGATTACCTCTGGAAACATGGAGCAAAAGCCATCTATTGTCAAGAAAAGATCATTTATAGTCACTCATGCCTAGGAAAGCCTTATTACTCGGTTTAAATACTTTTATAATCCCATTATTGATTTTATTTTGAATTGTTTTTACATTTTTTGATTAAAACAGAATCTAATTGATTGTTTGCCTCGGGAAACGTGGAGCGAAAGCCATCCATTGTCAAGAAAAGATCATTTATAGTCACTCATGCTTAGAAAAGCCTTATTACTCGGTTTAAATGCCTTTATAATCCCATTATCAAATTTATTTTGAATTTTTTTAACATTTTTTGATTAAAACCGATTGTAATTGATTGTTTGCCTCGGGAAACTTGGAGCGAAAGCCATCCATTGTCAAGAAAAGTTCATTTATATTCACTTATGCCTAGCAAAGCCTTATTACTCGGTTTAAATGCCTTTATAATCCCATTATTGAATTTATTTTGAATTTTTTTTACATTTTTTTATTCAAACAGATTGTAATTGATTGTTTTCCTGGGGAAACTTGGAGCGAAAGCCATCCATTGTCAAGAAAAGATCATTTATAGTCACTCATGCCTAGAAAAGCCTTATTACTCGGTTTAAATGCTTTTATAATCCCATTATTGAATTTATTTTGAATATTTTCTACATTTTTTGATTGAAATAGATTCAAATTAATTGTTTTCCTGGCGAAACTTGGAGCGAAAGCCATCCATTGTCAAGAAAAGTTCATTTATAGTCACTCATGCCTAGGAAAGCCTTATTACTCGGTTTAAATGCTTTTATAATCCCATTATTGAATTTATTCTGAATTGTTTTTACATTTTTTGATTAAAACAGAATCTAATTGATTGTTTGCCTCGGGAAACGTGGAGCGAAAGCCATCCATTGTCAAGAAAAGTTCATTTATAGTCACCCAAGCCTAGAAAAGCCTTATTACTCGGTTTAAATGCCTTTATAATCCCATTATCGAATTTATTTTGAATTTTTTTTACATTTTTTTATTAAAACATATTGTAATTGATTGTTTGCCTCGGGAAACTTGGAGCGAAAGCCATCCATTGTCAAGAAAAGTTCATTTATAGTCACTCATGCCTAGAAAAGCCTTATTACTCGGTTTAAATGCTTTTATAATCCCATTATTAAATTTATTTCGAATATTTTCTACATTTTTTGGTTGAAACAGATTCTAATTGATTGTTTTCCTGGGGAAACTTAGAGCGAAAGCCATCCATTGTCAAGAAAAGATCATTTATAGTCACTCATGCCTAGAAAAGCCTTATTGCTCGTTTTAAATGCTTTTATAATCCCATTATTGAATTTATTTTGAATATTTTTTACATTTTTTGATTAAAACAGATTGTAATTGATTGTTCGCCTCGGGAAACTTGGAGCGAAGGCCATCCATTGTCAAGAAAAGATCATTTATAGTCACTCATGCCTAGGAAAGCCTTATTACTCGGTTTAAATGCTTTCATAATCCCATTATTGAATTTATTTTTAATTGTTTTTACATTTTTTGATTAAAACAGAATCTAATTGATTGTTTGCCTCGGGAAACGTGGAGCGAAAGCCATCCATTGTCAAGAAAAGTTCATTTATAGTCACCCATGCCTAGAAAAGCCTTATTACTCGGTTTAAATGCCTTTATAATCCCATTATCGAATTTATTTTGAATTTTTTTTACATTTTTCGATTAAAACATATTGTAATTGATTGTTTGCCTCGGGAAACTTGGAGCGAAAGCCATCCATTGTCAAGAAAAGTTCATTTATAGTCACTCATGCCTAGAAAAGCCTTATTACTCGGTTTAAATGCTTTTATAATCCCACTATTAAATTTATGTTCAATATTTTCTACATTTTTTGATTGAAACAGATTCTAATTGATTGTTTTCCTGGGGAAACTTGGAGCGAAAGCCATCCATTGTCAAGAAAAGATCATTTATAGTCACTCATGCCTAGAAAAGCCTTATTACTCGGAGTAAATGCTTTTATAATCCCATTATTGAATTTATTTTGAATATTTTTTACATTTTTTGATTA
Organism: Theobroma cacao; assembly: GCF_053813885.1. Taxonomy (NCBI): domain Eukaryota; kingdom Viridiplantae; phylum Streptophyta; class Magnoliopsida; order Malvales; family Malvaceae; genus Theobroma; species Theobroma cacao. The sequence goes on along the minus strand of NC_142645.1, from coordinate 23,158,063 downwards.
AAACAGATTGTAATTGATTGTTTGCCTCGGGAAACTTGGAGCGAAAGCCATCCATTGTCAAGAAAAGATCATTTATAGTCACTCATGCCTAGGAAAGCCTTATTACTCGGTTTAAATGCTTTTATAATCCCATTATTGAATTTATTTTGAATTGTTTTTACATTTTTTGATTAAAACAGAATCTAATTGATTGTTTGCCTCGGGAAACGTGGAGCGAAAGCCATCCATTGTCAAGAAAAGTTCATTTATAGTCACCCATGCCTAGAAAAGCCTTATTACTCGGTTTAAATGCCTTTATAATCCCATTATCAAATTTATTTTGAATTTTTTTTACATTTTTTGATTAAAACAGATTGTAATTGATTGTTTGCCTCGGGAAACTTGTAGCGAAAGCCATCCATTGTCAAGAAAAGTTCATTTATAGTCACTCATGCCTAGAAAAGCCTTATTACTCGATTTAAATGCTTTTATAATCCCATTATTGAATTTATTTTGAATATTTTCTACATTTTTTGATTGAAACAGATTCTAATTGATTGTTTGCCTCAGAAAACGAGAAGCGAAAGCCATCCATGGTCAAGAAAAGTTCATTTATAGTCACTCATGCCTATAAAAGCCTTAATACTCGCTTTAAATGCTTTCATAATCCCATAATGAATTTAATTTGAATCTTTTTACATTTTTTGATTAAAACAGATTGTAACTGATTGTTTGCCTCGGGAAACGTGGAGCGAAAGCCATCCACTATCAAGAAAAGATCATTTATAGTCACTCATGCCAAGAAAAGCCTTAATTCTCTATTTAAATGCTTTTATAATCCCATTATTGAATTTAATTTGAATCTTTTTACAATTTTTGATTAAAACAGATTGTAATTGATTATTTACCTCGAGAAACGTGGAGCGAAAGCCATCCATTGTCAAGAAAAGATCATTTATAGTCACTCATGCCTAGAAAAGCCTTATTACTCGGTTTAAATGCCTTTATAATCCCATTATCAATTTTATTTTTAATTTTTTTTACATTTTTTGATTAAAACAAATTGTAATTGATTGTTTGCCTCGGGAAACTTGGAGCGAAAGCCATCCATTGTCAAGAAAAGATAATTTATAGTCACTCATGCCTAGGAAAGCCTTATTAGTCGGTTTAAATGCTTTTATAATCCCATTATTGACTTTATTTTGAATTTTTTTTTACATTTTTTTGATTAAAACATATTCTAATTGATTGTTAGCCTCGGAAAACTTGGAGCGAAAGCCATCCATTGTCAAGAGAAGATCATTTATAGTCACTCATGCCTAGGAAAGCCTTATTACTCGGTTTAAATGCTTTTATAATCCCATTATTGAATTTATTTTGAATTGTTTTTACCTTTTTTGATTAAAACAGAATCTAATTGATTGTTTGCTCGGGAAACGTGGAGCGAAAGCCATCCATTGTCAAGAAAAGATCATTTATAGTCACTCATGCCTAGAAAAGCCTTATTACTCGGTTTAAAGGCCTTTATAATCCCATTATCAAATTTATTTTTAATTTTTTTTACATTTTTTGATTAAAACATATTCTAATTGATTGTTTGCCTCGGGAAACTTGGAGCGAAAGCCATCCATTGTCAAGAAAAGATCATTTATAGTCACTCATGCCTAGGAAAGCCTTATTACTCGCTTTAAATGCTTTTATAATCCCATTATTGAATTTATTTTGAATTATTTTTACATTGTTTGATTAAAACAGAATCTAATTGATTGTTTACCTCGGGAAACGTGGAGCGAAAGCCATCCATTGTCAAGAAAAGATCATTTATAGTCACTCATGCCTAGAAAAGCCTTATTACTCGGTTTAAATGCCTTTATAATCCCATTATCGAATTTATTTTGAATTTTTTTTACTTTTTTTGATTAAAACAGATTGTAATTGATTGTTTGCCTCGGGAAACATGGAGCGAAAGCCATCCATTGTCAAGAAAAGATCATTTATAGTCACTCATGCCTAGAAAAGCCTTATTACTCGGTTTAAAGGCCTTTATAATCCCATTATCAAATTTATTTTTAATTTTTTTTACATTTTTTGATTAAAACATATTCTAATTGATTGTTTGCCTCGGGAAACTTTGAGCGAAAGCCATCCATTGTCAAGAAAAGATCATTTATAGTCACTCATGCCTAGAAAAGCCTTATTACTCGGTTTAAATGCCTTTATAATCCCATTATCGAATTTATTTTGAATTTTTTTTACTTTTTTTGATTAAAACAGATTGTAATTGATTGTTTGCCTCGGGAAACTTGTAGCGAAAGCCATCCATTGTCAAGAAAAGTTCATTTATAGTCACTCATGCCTAGAAAAGCCTTATTACTCGGTTTAAATGCTTTTATAATCCCATTATTGAATTTATTTTGAATTGTTTTTACATTTTTTGATTAAAACAGAATCTAATTGATTGTTTGCTCGGGAAACGTGGAGCGAAAGCCATTCATTGTCAAGAAAAGATCATTTATAGTCACTCATGCCTAGAAAAGCCTTATTACTCGGTTTAAAGGCCTTTATAATCCCATTATCAAATTTATTTTTAATTTTTTTTACATTTTTTTATTAAAACATATTCTAATTGATTGTTTGCCTCGGGAAACTTGGAGCGAAAGCCATCCACTGTCAAGAAAAGATCATTTATAGTCACTCATGCCTAGGAAAGCCTTATTACTCGCTTTAAATGCTTTTACAATCCTATTATTGAATTTATTTTGAATTGTTTTTGCATTTTTTGATTAAAACAGAATCTAATTGATTGTTTGCCTCATGAAACGTGGAGCGAAAGCCATCCATTGTCAAGAAAAGATCATTTATAGTCACTCATGCGTAGAAAAGCCTTGTTACTCGGTTTAAATGCTTTTATAATCCCATTATTGACTTTATTTTGAATTTTTTTTACATTTTTTTGATTAAAACATATTCTAATTGATTGTTAGCCTCGGGAAACTTGGAGCGAAAGCCATCCATTGTCAAGAAAAGATCATTTATAGTCACTCATGCCTAGGAAAGCCTTATTACTCGGTTTAAATGCTTTTATAATCCCATTATTGAATTTATTTTGAATTGTTTTTACATTTTTTGATTAAAACAGAATCTAATTGATTGTTTGCTCGGGAAACGTGGAGCGAAAGCCATCCATTGTCAAGAAAAGATCATTTATAGTCACTCATGCCTAGAAAAGCCTTATTACTCGGTTTAAAGGCCTTTATAATCCCATTATCAAATTTATTTTTAATTTTTTTTACATTTTTTTATTAAAACATATTCTAATTGATTGTTTGCCTCGGGAAACTTGGAGCGAAAGCCATCCATTGTCAAGAAAAGATCATTTATAGTCACTCATGCCTTGGAAAGCCTTATTACTCGGTTTAAATGCTTTTATAATCCCATTATTGAATTGATTTTGAATTGTTTTTACATTTTTTCATTAAAACAGAATCTAATTGATTGTTTGCTCGGGAAACGTGGAGCGAAAGCCATCCATTGTCAAGAAAAGATCATTTATAGTCACTCATGCCTAGAAAAGCCTTATTACTCGGTTTAAAGGCCTTTATAATCCCATTATCAAATTTATTTTTAATTTTTTTTACATTTTTTTATTAAAACATATTCTAATTGATTGTTTGCCTCGGGAAACTTGGAGCGAAAGCCATCCATTGTCAAGAAAAGATCATTTATAGTCACTCATGCCTAGGAAAGCCTTATTACTCGGTTTAAATGCTTTTATAATCCCATTATTGAATTTATTCTGAATTGTTTTTACATTTTTTGATTAAAACAGAATCTAATTGATTGTTTGCATCGGGAAACGTGGAGCGAAAGCCATCCATTGTCAAGAAAAGTTCATTTATAGTCACCCAAGCCTAGAAAAGCCTTATTACTCGGTTTAAATGCCTTTATAATCCCATTATCGAATTTATTTTGAATTTTTTTTACATTTTTTTATTAAAACATATTGTAATTGATTGTTTGCCTCGGGAAACTTGGAGCGAAAGCCATCCATTGTCAAGAAAAGTTCATTTATAGTCACTCATGCCTAGAAAAGCCTTATTACTCGGTTTAAATGCTTTTATAATCCCATTATTAAATTTATTTCGAATATTTTCTACATTTTTTGGTTGAAACAGATTCTAATTGATTGTTTTCCTGGGGAAACTTAGAGCGAAAGCCATCCATTGTCAAGAAAAGATCATTTATAGTCACTCATGCCTAGAAAAGCCTTATTGCTCGTTTTAAATGCTTTTATAATCCCATTATTGAATTTATTTTGAATATTTTTTACATTTTTTGATTAAAACAGATTGTAATTGATTGTTCGCCTCGGGAAACTTGGAGCGAAGGCCATCCATTGTCAAGAAAAGATCATTTATAGTCACTCATGCCTAGGAAAGCCTTATTACTCGGTTTAAATGCTTTCATAATCCCATTATTGAATTTATTTTTAATTGTTTTTACATTTTTTGATTAAAACAGAATCTAATTGATTGTTTGCCTCGGGAAACGTGGAGCGAAAGCCATCCATTGTCAAGAAAAGTTCATTTATAGTCACCCATGCCTAGAAAAGCCTTATTACTCGGTTTAAATGCCTTTATAATCCCATTATCGAATTTATTTTGAATTTTTTTTACATTTTTCGATTAAAACATATTGTAATTGATTGTTTGCCTCGGGAAACTTGGAGCGAAAGCCATCCATTGTCAAGAAAAGTTCATTTATAGTCACTCATGCCTAGAAAAGCCTTATTACTCGGTTTAAATGCTTTTATAATCCCACTATTAAATTTATGTTCAATATTTTCTACATTTTTTGATTGAAACAGATTCTAATTGATTGTTTTCCTGGGGAAACTTGGAGCGAAAGCCATCCATTGTCAAGAAAAGATCATTTATAGTCACTCATGCCTAGAAAAGCCTTATTACTCGGAGTAAATGCTTTTATAATCCCATTATTGAATTTATTTTGAATATTTTTTACATTTTTTGATTAAAACAGATTGTAATTGATTGTTTGCCTCGGGAAACTTGGAGCGAAAGCCATCCATTGTCAAGAAAAGATCATTTATAGTCACTCATGCCTAGGAAAGCCTTATTACTCGGTTTAAATGCTTTTATAATCCCATTATTGAATTTATTTTGAATTGTTTTTACATTTTTTGATTAAAACAGAATCTAATTGATTGTTTGCCTCGGGAAACGTGGAGCGAAAGCCATCCATTGTCAAGAAAAGTTCATTTATAGTCAACCATGCCTAGAAAAGCCATATTACTCGGTTTAAATGCCTTTATAATCCCATTATCAAATTTATTTTGAATTTTTTTTACATTTTTTGATTAAAACAGATTGTAATTGATTGTTTGCCTCGGGAAACTTGTAGCGAAAGCCATCCATTGTCAAGAAAAGTTCATTTATAGTCACTCATGCCTAGAAAAGCCTTATTACTCGGTTTAAATGCTTTTATAATCCCATTATTGAATTTATTTTGAATATTTTCTACATTTTTTGATTGAAACAGATTCTAATTGATTGTTTGCCTCAGAAAACGAGAAGCGAAAGCCATCCATGGTCAAGAAAAGTTCATTTATAGTCACTCATGCCTATAAAAGCCTTAATACTCGCTTTAAATGCTTTCATAATCCCATAATGAATTTAATTTGAATCTTTTTACATTTTTTGATTAAAACAGATTGTAACTGATTGTTTGCCTCGGGAAACGTGGAGCGAAAGCCATCCACTATCAAGAAAAGATCATTTATAGTCACTCATGCCAAGAAAAGCCTTAATTCTCTATTTAAATGCTTTTATAATCCCATTATTGAATTTAATTTGAATCTTTTTACAATTTTTGATTAAAACAGATTGTAATTGATTATTTACCTCGAGAAACGTGGAGCGAAAGCCATCCATTGTCAAGAAAAGTTCATTTATAGTCAACCATGCCTAGAAAAGCCTTATTACTCGGTTTAAATGCCTTTATAATCCCATTATCAAATTTATTTTGAATTTTTTTTACATTTTTTTATTAAAACATATTGTAATTGATTGTTTGCCTCGGGAAACTTGGAGCGAAAGCCATCCATTGTCAAGAAAAGTTCATTTATAGTCACTCATGCCTAGAAAAGCCTTATTACTCGGTTTAAATGCTTTTATAATCCCATTATTAAATTTATTTCGAATATTTTCTACATTTTTTGGTTGAAACAGATTCTAATTGATTGTTTTCCTGGGGAAACTTAGAGCGAAAGCCATCCATTGTCAAGAAAAGATCATTTATAGTCACTCATGCCTAGAAAAGCCTTATTGCTCGTTTTAAATGCTTTTATAATCCCATTATTGAATTTATTTTGAATATTTTTTACATTTTTTGATTAAAACAGATTGTAATTGATTGTTCGCCTCGGGAAACTTGGAGCGAAGGCCATCCATTGTCAAGAAAAGATCATTTATAGTCACTCATGCCTAGGAAAGCCTTATTACTCGGTTTAAATGCTTTCATAATCCCATTATTGAATTTATTTTTAATTGTTTTTACATTTTTTGATTAAAACAGAATCTAATTGATTGTTTGCCTCGGGAAACGTGGAGCGAAAGCCATCCATTGTCAAGAAAAGTTCATTTATAGTCACCCATGCCTAGAAAAGCCTTATTACTCGGTTTAAATGCCTTTATAATCCCATTATCGAATTTATTTTGAATTTTTTTTACATTTTTCGATTAAAACATATTGTAATTGATTGTTTGCCTCGGGAAACTTGGAGCGAAAGCCATCCATTGTCAAGAAAAGTTCATTTATAGTCACTCATGCCTAGAAAAGCCTTATTACTCGGTTTAAATGCTTTTATAATCCCACTATTAAATTTATGTTCAATATTTTCTACATTTTTTGATTGAAACAGATTCTAATTGATTGTTTTCCTGGGGAAACTTGGAGCGAAAGCCATCCATTGTCAAGAAAAGATCATTTATAGTCACTCATGCCTAGAAAAGCCTTATTACTCGGAGTAAATGCTTTTATAATCCCATTATTGAATTTATTTTGAATATTTTTTACATTTTTTGATTAAAACAGATTGTAATTGATTGTTTGCCTCGGGAAACTTGGAGCGAAAGCCATCCATTGTCAAGAAAAGATCATTTATAGTCACTCATGCCTAGGAAAGCCTTATTACTCGGTTTAAATGCTTTTATAATCCCATTATTGAATTTATTTTGAATTGTTTTTACATTTTTTGATTAAAACAGAATCTAATTGATTGTTTGCCTCGGGAAACGTGGAGCGAAAGCCATCCATTGTCAAGAAAAGTTCATTTATAGTCAACCATGCCTAGAAAAGCCTTATTACTCGGTTTAAATGCCTTTATAATCCCATTATCAAATTTATTTTGAATTTTTTTTACATTTTTTGATTAAAACAGATTGTAATTGATTGTTTGCCTCGGGAAACTTGTAGCGAAAGCCATCCATTGTCAAGAAAAGTTCATTTATAGTCACTCATGCCTAGAAAAGCCTTATTACTCGGTTTAAATGCTTTTATAATCCCATTATTGAATTTATTTTGAATATTTTCTACATTTTTTGATTGAAACAGATTCTAATTGATTGTTTGCCTCAGAAAACGAGAAGCGAAAGCCATCCATGGTCAAGAAAAGTTCATTTATAGTCACTCATGCCTATAAAAGCCTTAATACTCGCTTTAAATGCTTTCATAATCCCATAATGAATTTAATTTGAATCTTTTTACATTTTTTGATTAAAACAGATTGTAACTGATTGTTTGCCTCGGGAAACGTGGAGCGAAAGCCATCCACTATCAAGAAAAGATCATTTATAGTCACTCATGCCAAGAAAAGCCTTAATTCTCTATTTAAATGCTTTTATAATCCCATTATTGAATTTAATTTGAATCTTTTTACATTTTTTGATTAAAACAGATTGTAACTGATTGTTTACCTCGGGAAACGTGGAGCGAAAGCCATCCACTATCAAGAAAAGATCATTTATAGTCACTCATGCCAAGAAAAGCCTTAATTCTCTATTTAAATGCTTTTATAATCCCATTATTGAATTTAATTTGAATCTTTTTACAATTTTTGATTAAAACAGATTGTAATTGATTATTTACCTCGAGAAACGTGGAGCGAAAGCCATCCATTGTCAAGAAAAGATCATTTATAGTCACTCATGCCTAGAAAAGCCTTATTACTCGGTTTAAATGCCTTTATAATCCCATTATCAATTTTATTTTTAATTTTTTTTACATTTTTTGATTAAAACAAATTGTAATTGATTGTTTGCCTCGGGAAACTTGGAGCGAAAGCCATCCATTGTCAAGAAAAGATAATTTATAGTCACTCATGCCTAGGAAAGCCTTATTAGTCGGTTTAAATGCTTTTATAATCCCATTATTGACTTTATTTTGAATTTTTTTTTACATTTTTTTGATTAAAACATATTCTAATTGATTGTTAGCCTCGGGAAACTTGGAGCGAAAGCCATCCATTGTCAAGAGAAGATCATTTATAGTCACTCATGCCTAGGAAAGCCTTATTACTCGGTTTAAATGCTTTTATAATCCCATTATTGAATTTATTTTGAATTGTTTTTACCTTTTTTGATTAAAACAGAATCTAATTGATTGTTTGCTCGGGAAACGTGGAGCGAAAGCCATCCATTGTCAAGAAAAGATCATTTATAGTCACTCATGCCTAGAAAAGCCTTATTACTCGGTTTAAAGGCCTTTATAATCCCATTATCAAATTTATTTTTAATTTTTTTTACATTTTTTGATTAAAACATATTCTAATTGATTGTTTGCCTCGGGAAACTTGGAGCGAAAGCCATCCATTGTCAAGAAAAGATCATTTATAGTCACTCATGCCTAGGAAAGCCTTATTACTCGCTTTAAATGCTTTTATAATCCCATTATTGAATTTATTTTGAATTATTTTTACATTGTTTGATTAAAACAGAATCTAATTGATTGTTTACCTCGGGAAACGTGGAGCGAAAGCCATCCATTGTCAAGAAAAGATCATTTATAGTCACTCATGCCTAGAAAAGCCTTATTACTCGGTTTAAATGCCTTTATAATCCCATTATCGAATTTATTTTGAATTTTTTTTACTTTTTTTGATTAAAACAGATTGTAATTGATTGTTTGCCTCGGGAAACATGGAGCGAAAGCCATCCATTGTCAAGAAAAGATCATTTATAGTCACTCATGCCTAGAAAAGCCTTATTACTCGGTTTAAAGGCCTTTATAATCCCATTATCAAATTTATTTTTAATTTTTTTTACATTTTTTGATTAAAACATATTCTAATTGATTGTTTGCCTCGGGAAACTTTGAGCGAAAGCCATCCATTGTCAAGAAAAGATCATTTATAGTCACTCATGCCTAGGAAAGCCTTATTACTCGCTTTAAATGCTTTTATAATCCCATTATTGAATTTATTTTGAATTATTTTTACATTGTTTGATTAAAACAGAATCTAATTGATTGTTTACCTCGGGAAACGTGGAGCGAAAGCCATCCATTGTCAAGAAAAGATCATTTATAGTCACTCATGCCTAGAAAAGCCTTATTACTCGGTTTAAATGCCTTTATAATCCCATTATCGAATTTATTTTGAATTTTTTTTACTTTTTTTGATTAAAACAGATTGTAATTGATTGTTTGCCTCGGGAAACTTGTAGCGAAAGCCATCCATTGTCAAGAAAAGTTCATTTATAGTCACTCATGCCTAGAAAAGCCTTATTACTCGGTTTAAATGCTTTTATAATCCCATTATTGAATTTATTTTGAATTGTTTTTACATTTTTTGATTAAAACAGAATCTAATTGATTGTTTGCTCGGGAAACGTGGAGCGAAAGCCATTCATTGTCAAGAAAAGATCATTTATAGTCACTCATGCCTAGAAAAGCCTTATTACTCGGTTTAAAGGCCTTTATAATCCCATTATCAAATTTATTTTTAATTTTTTTTACATTTTTTTATTAAAACATATTCTAATTGATTGTTTGCCTCGGGAAACTTGGTGCGAAAGCCATCCACTGTCAAGAAAAGATCATTTATAGTCACTCATGCCTAGGAAAGCCTTATTACTCGCTTTAAATGCTTTTACAATCCTATTATTGAATTTATTTTGAATTGTTTTTGCATTTTTTGATTAAAACAGAATCTAATTGATTGTTTGCCTCATGAAACGTGGAGCGAAAGCCATCCATTGTCAAGAAAAGATCATTTATAGTCACTCATGCGTAGAAAAGACTTGTTACTCGGTTTAAATGCTTTTATAATCCCATTATTGACTTTATTTTGAATTTTTTTTACATTTTTTTGATTAAAACATATTCTAATTGATTGTTAGCCTCGGGAAACTTGGAGCGAAAGCCATCCATTGTCAAGAAAAGATCATTTATAGTCACTCATGCCTAGGAAAGCCTTATTACTCGGTTTAAATGCTTTTATAATCCCATTATTGAATTTATTTTGAATTGTTTTTACATTTTTTGATTAAAACAGAATCTAATTGATTGTTTGCTCGGGAAACGTGGAGCGAAAGCCATCCATTGTCAAGAAAAGATCATTTATAGTCACTCATGCCTAGAAAAGCCTTATTACTCGGTTTAAAGGCCTTTATAATCCCATTATCAAATTTATTTTTAATTTTTTTTACATTTTTTTATTAAAACATATTCTAATTGATTGTTTGCCTCGGGAAACTTGGAGCGAAAGCCATCCATTGTCAAGAAAAGATCATTTATAGTCACTCATGCCTTGGAAAGCCTTATTACTCGCTTTAAATGCTTTTACAATCCTATTATTGAATTTATTTTGAATTGTTTTTGCATTTTTTGATTAAAACAGAATCTAATTGATTGTTTGCCTCGGGAAACGTGGAGCGAAAGCCATCCATTGTCAAGAAAAGATCATTTATAGTCACTCATGCGTAGAAAAGCCTTGTTACTCGGTTTAAATGCTTTTATAATCCCATTATTGACTTTATTTTGAATTTTTTTTACATTTTTTTGATTAAAACATATTCTAATTGATTGTTAGCCTCGGGAAACTTGGAGCGAAAGCCATCCATTGTCAAGAAAAGATCATTTATAGTCACTCATGCCTAGAAAAGCCTTATTACTCGGTTTAAATGCCTTTATAATCCCATTATCGAATTTATTTTAAATTTTTTTTACATTTTTTGATTAAAACATATTGTAATTGATTGTTTGCCTCGGGAAACTTGGAGCGAAAGCCATCCATTGTCAAGAAAAGTTCATTTATAGTCACTCATGCCTAGAAAAGCCTTATTACTCGGTTTAAATGCTTTTATAATGCCATTATTAAATTTATTTTGAATATTTTCTACATTTTTCGATTGAAACAGATTCTAATTGATTGTTTGCCTCAGAAAATGCGAAGCGAAAGCCATCCATTGCAAAGAAAAGATCATTTATAGTCACTCATGCCTAGAAAAGCCTTATTACTCGGTTTACATGCCTTTATAATCCCATTATCAAATTTATTTTGAATTTTTTTTACATTTTTTGATTAAAACAGATTGTAATTGATTGTTTAGCTCGGGAAACCTGGAGCGAAAGCCATCCATTGTCAAGAAAAGTTCATTTATATTCACTTATGCCTAGCAAAGCCTTATTACTCGGTGTAAATGCTTTTATAATCCAATTATTGAATTTATTTTGAATATTTTTTACATTTTTTTTATTAAAACAGATTGTAATTGATTGATTGCCTCGGGAAACATGGAGCAAAAGCCATCCATTGTCAAGAAAAGATCATTTATAGTCACTCATGCCTAGGAAAGCCTTATTACTCAGTTTAAATGCTTTTATAATCCCATTATTGAATTTATTTTGAATTGTTTTTACATTTTTTGATTAAAACAGAATCTAATTGATTGTTTGACTCGGGAAACATGGAGCGAAAGCCATCCATTGTCAAGAAAAGATCATTTATAGTCACTCATGCCTATAAAAGCCTTATTACTCGGTTTAAATGCTTTTATAATCCCATTATTGATTTTATTTTGAATATTTTCTACATTTTTTGATTGAAACAGATTCTAATTGATTGTTTGCCTCAGAAAACGAGAAGCGAAAGCCATCCATTGTCAAGAAAAGTTCATTCATAGTCACTCATGCCTATAAAAGCCTTAATACTCGCTTTAAATGCTTTCATAATCCCATAATGAATTTAATTTGAATCTTTTTACATTTTTTGATTAAAACAGATTGTAATTGATTATTTACCTCGAGAAACGTGGAGCGAAAGCCATCCATTGTCAAGAAAAGATCATTTATAGTCACTCATGCCTAGAAAAGCCTTATTACTCGGTTTAAATGCCTTTATAATCCCATTATCAATTTTATTTTTAATTTTTTTTACATTTTTTGATTAAAACAAATTGTAATTGATTGTTTGCCTCGGGAAACTTGGAGCGAAAGCCATCCATTGTCAAGAAAAGATAATTTATAGTCACTCATGCCTAGGAAAGCCTTATTAGTCGGTTTAAATGCTTTTATAATCCCATTATTGACTTTATTTTGAATTTTTTTTTACATTTTTTTGATTAAAACATATTCTAATTGATTGTTAGCCTCGGGAAACTTGGAGCGAAAGCCATCCATTGTCAAGAGAAGATCATTTATAGTCACTCATGCCTAGTAAAGCCTTATTACTCGGTTTAAATGCTTTTATAATCCCATTATTGAATTTATTTTGAATTGTTTTTACATTTTTTGATTAAAACAGAATCTAATTGATTGTTTGCCTCGAGAAACGTGGAGCGAAAGCCATCCATTGTCAAGAAAAGATCATTTATAGTCACTCATGCCTAGAAAAGCCTTATTACTCGGTTTAAAGGCCTTTATAATCCCATTATCAAATTTATTTTTAATTTTTTTTACATTTTTTTATTAAAACATATTCTAATTGATTGTTTGCCTCGGGAAACTTGGAGCGAAAGCCATCCATTGTCAAGAAAAGATCATTTATAGTCACTCATGCCTAGCAAAAGCCTTATTACTCGCTTTAAATGCTTTTATAATCCTATTATTGAATTTATTTTGAATTGTTTTTGCATTTTTTGATTAAAACAGAATCTAATTGATTGTTTGCCTCGGGAAACGTGGAGCGAAAGCCATCCATTGCCAAGAAAAGATCATTTATAGTCACTCATGCGTAGAAAAGCCTTGTTACTCGGTTTAAATGCTTTTATAATCCCATTATTGACTTTATTTTGAATTTTTTTTACATTTTTTTGATTAAAACATATTCTAATTGATTGTTAGCCTCGGGAAACTTGGAGCGAAAGCCATCCATTGTCAAGAAAAGATCATTTATAGTCACTCATGCCTAGGAAAGCCTTATTACTCGGTTTAAATGCTTTTATAATCCCATTATTGAATTTATTTTGAATTGTTTTTACATTTTTTGATTAAAACATAATCTAATTGATTGTTTGCCTCGGGAAACGTGAAGCGAAAGCCATCTATTGTCAAGAAAAGATCATTTATAGTCACTCATGCCTAGAAAAGCCTTATTACTCGGTTTAAAGGCATTTATAATCCCATTATCAAATTTATTTTTAATTTTTTTTACATTTTTTGATTAAAACATATTCTAATTGATTGTTTGCCTCGGGAAACTTGGAGTGAAAGCAATCCATTGTCAAGAAAAGATCATTTATAGTCACTCATGCCTAGGAAAGCCTTATTACTCGCTTTAAATGCTTTTATAATCCCATTATTGAATTTATTTTGAATTATTTTTACATTGTTTGATTAAAACAGAATCTAATTGATTGTTTACCTCGGGAAACGTGGAGCGAAAGCCATCCATTGTCAAGAAAAGATCATTTATAGTCACTCATGCCTAGAAAAGCCTTATTACTCGGTTTAAATGCCTTTATAATCCCATTATCGAATTTATTTTGAATTTTTTTTAAATTTTTTGATTAAAACAGATTGTAATTGATTTTTTGCCTTGGGAAACTTGGAGTGAAAGCCATCCATTGTAAAGAAAAGATCATTTATAGTCACTCATGCCTAGAAAAGCCTTATTACTCGGTTTAAATGCCTTTATAATCCCATTATCAAATTTATTTTTAATTTTTTTTTACATTTTTTGATTAAAACAGATTGTAATTGATTGTTTGCCTCGAGAAACTTGGAGCGAAAGCCATCCATTGTCAAGAAAAGTTCATTTATATTCACTTATGCCTAGCAAAGCCTTATTACTCGGTTTAAATGCCTTTATAATCCCATTATTGAATTTTTTTTGAATTTTTTTTGAATTTTTTTATTAAAACAGATTCTAATTGATTGTTTTCCTGGGGCAACTTGGAGCGAAAGCCATCCATTGTCAAGAAAAGATCATTTATAGTCACTTATGCCTAGAAAAGCCTTATTACTCGGTTTAAATGCTTTTATAATCCCATTATTGAATTTATTTTGAATATTTTTTACATTTTTTGATTAAAACAGATTGTAATTGATTGATTGCCTCTGGAAACATGGAGCAAAAGCCATCTATTGTCAAGAAAAGATCATTTATAGTCACTCATGCCTAGGAAAGCCTTATTACTCGGTTTAAATACTTTTATAATCCCATTATTGATTTTATTTTGAATTGTTTTTACATTTTTTGATTAAAACAGAATCTAATTGATTGTTTGCCTCGGGAAACGTGGAGCGAAAGCCATCCATTGTCAAGAAAAGATCATTTATAGTCACTCATGCCTAGGAAAGCCTCGTTACTCGGTTTAAATGCTTTTATAATCCCATTATTGAATTTATTTTGAATTTTTTTTACATTTTTTGATTAAAACAGAATGTAATTGATTGTTTGCCTCCGGAAACTTGGAGCGAAAGCCAACCATTGTCAAGAAAAGTTCATTTATATTCACTTATGCCTAGCAAAGCCTTATTACTCGGTTTAAATGCCTTTATAATCCCATTATTGAATTTATTTTGAATTTTTTTTACATTTTTTTATTCAAACAGATTGTAATTGATTGTTTTCCTGGGGAAACTTGGAGCGAAAGCCATCCATTGTCAAGAAAAGATCATTTATAGTCACTCATGCCTAGAAAAGCCTTATTACTCGGTTTAAATGCTTTTATAATCCCATTACTGAATTTATTTTGAATATTTTCTACATTTTTTGATTGAAATAGATTCAAATTAATTGTTTTCCTGGCGAAACTTGGAGCGAAAGCCATCCATTGTCAAGAAAAGTTCATTTATAGTCACTCATGCCTAGGAAAGCCTTATTACTCGGTTTAAATGCTTTTATAATCCCATTATTGAATTTATTTTGAATTGTTTTTACATTTTTTGATTAAAACAGAATCTAATTGATTGTTTGCCTCGGGAAACGTGGAGCGAAAGCCATCCATTGTCAAGAAAAGATAATTTATAGTCACTCATGCCTAGGAAAGCCTTATTAGTCGGTTTAAATGCTTTTATAATCCCATTATTGACTTTATTTTGAATTTTTTTTTACATTTTTTTGATTAAAACATATTCTAATTGATTGTTAGCCTCGGGAAACTTGGAGCGAAAGCCATCCATTGTCAAGAGAAGATCATTTATAGTCACTCATGCCTAGTAAAGCCTTATTACTCGGTTTAAATGCTTTTATAATCCCATTATTGAATTTATTTTGAATTGTTTTTACATTTTTTGATTAAAACAGAATCTAATTGATTGTTTGCCTCGAGAAACGTGGAGCGAAAGCCATCCATTGTCAAGAAAAGATCATTTATAGTCACTCATGCCTAGAAAAGCCTTATTACTCGGTTTAAAGGCCTTTATAATCCCATTATCAAATTTATTTTTAATTTTTTTTACATTTTTTTATTAAAACATATTCTAATTGATTGTTTGCCTCGGGAAACTTGGAGCGAAAGCCATCCATTGTCAAGAAAAGATCATTTATAGTCACTCATGCCTAGCAAAAGCCTTATTACTCGCTTTAAATGCTTTTATAATCCTATTATTGAATTTATTTTGAATTGTTTTTGCATTTTTTGATTAAAACAGAATCTAATTGATTGTTTGCCTCGGGAAACGTGGAGCGAAAGCCATCCATTGCCAAGAAAAGATCATTTATAGTCACTCATGCGTAGAAAAGCCTTGTTACTCGGTTTAAATGCTTTTATAATCCCATTATTGACTTTATTTTGAATTTTTTTTACATTTTTTTGATTAAAACATATTCTAATTGATTGTTAGCCTCGGGAAACTTGGAGCGAAAGCCATCCATTGTCAAGAAAAGATCATTTATAGTCACTCATGCCTAGGAAAGCCTTATTACTCGGTTTAAATGCTTTTATAATCCCATTATTGAATTTATTTTGAATTGTTTTTACATTTTTTGATTAAAACATAATCTAATTGATTGTTTGCCTCGGGAAACGTGAAGCGAAAGCCATCTATTGTCAAGAAAAGATCATTTATAGTCACTCATGCCTAGAAAAGCCTTATTACTCGGTTTAAAGGCATTTATAATCCCATTATCAAATTTATTTTTAATTTTTTTTACATTTTTTGATTAAAACATATTCTAATTGATTGTTTGCCTCGGGAAACTTGGAGTGAAAGCAATCCATTGTCAAGAAAAGATCATTTATAGTCACTCATGCCTAGGAAAGCCTTATTACTCGCTTTAAATGCTTTTATAATCCCATTATTGAATTTATTTTGAATTATTTTTACATTGTTTGATTAAAACAGAATCTAATTGATTGTTTACCTCGGGAAACGTGGAGCGAAAGCCATCCATTGTCAAGAAAAGATCATTTATAGTCACTCATGCCTAGAAAAGCCTTATTACTCGGTTTAAATGCCTTTATAATCCCATTATCGAATTTATTTTGAATTTTTTTTAAATTTTTTGATTAAAACAGATTGTAATTGATTTTTTGCCTTGGGAAACTTGGAGTGAAAGCCATCCATTGTAAAGAAAAGATCATTTATAGTCACTCATGCCTAGAAAAGCCTTATTACTCGGTTTAAATGCCTTTATAATCCCATTATCAAATTTATTTTTAATTTTTTTTTACATTTTTTGATTAAAACAGATTGTAATTGATTGTTTGCCTCGAGAAACTTGGAGCGAAAGCCATCCATTGTCAAGAAAAGTTCATTTATATTCACTTATGCCTAGCAAAGCCTTATTACTCGGTTTAAATGCCTTTATAATCCCATTATTGAATTTTTTTTGAATTTTTTTTGAATTTTTTTATTAAAACAGATTCTAATTGATTGTTTTCCTGGGGCAACTTGGAGCGAAAGCCATCCATTGTCAAGAAAAGATCATTTATAGTCACTTATGCCTAGAAAAGCCTTATTACTCGGTTTAAATGCTTTTATAATCCCATTATTGAATTTATTTTGAATATTTTTTACATTTTTTGATTAAAACAGATTGTAATTGATTGATTGCCTCTGGAAACATGGAGCAAAAGCCATCTATTGTCAAGAAAAGATCATTTATAGTCACTCATGCCTAGGAAAGCCTTATTACTCGGTTTAAATACTTTTATAATCCCATTATTGATTTTATTTTGAATTGTTTTTACATTTTTTGATTAAAACAGAATCTAATTGATTGTTTGCCTCGGGAAACGTGGAGCGAAAGCCATCCATTGTCAAGAAAAGATCATTTATAGTCACTCATGCCTAGGAAAGCCTCGTTACTCGGTTTAAATGCTTTTATAATCCCATTATTGAATTTATTTTGAATTTTTTTTACATTTTTTGATTAAAACAGAATGTAATTGATTGTTTGCCTCCGGAAACTTGGAGCGAAAGCCATCCATTGTCAAGAAAAGTTCATTTATATTCACTTATGCCTAGCAAAGCCTTATTACTCGGTTTAAATGCCTTTATAATCCCATTATTGAATTTATTTTGAATTTTTTTTACATTTTTTTATTCAAACAGATTGTAATTGATTGTTTTCCTGGGGAAACTTGGAGCGAAATCCATCCATTGTCAAGAAAAGATCATTTATAGTCACTCATGCCTAGAAAAGCCTTATTACTCGGTTTAAATGCTTTTATAATCCCATTATTGAATTTATTTTGAATATTTTCTACATTTTTTGATTGAAATAGATTCAAATTAATTGTTTTCCTGGCGAAACTTGGAGCGAAAGCCATCCATTGTCAAGAAAAGTTCATTTATAGTCACTCATGCCTAGGAAAGCCTTATTACTCGGTTTAAATGCTTTTATAATCCCATTATTGAATTTATTTTGAATTGTTTTTACATTTTTTGATTAAAACAGAATCTAATTGATTGTTTGCCTCGGGAAACGTGGAGCGAAAGCCATCCATTGTCAAGAAAAGTTCATTTATAGTCACCCATGCCTAGAAAAGCCTTATTACTCGGTTTAAATGCCTTTATAATCCCATTATCGAATTTATTTTGAATTTTTTTTACATTTTTTGATTAAAACATATTGTAATTGATTGTTTGCCTCGGGAAACTTGGAGCGAAAGCCATCCATTGTCAAGAAAAGTTCATTTATAGTCACTCATGCCTAGAAAAGCCTTATTACTCGGTTTAAATGCTTTTATAATCCCATTATTAAATTTATTTCGAATATTTTCTACATTTTTTGGTTGAAACAGATTCTAATTGATTGTTTTCCTGGGGAAACTTAGAGCGAAAGCCATCCATTGTCAAGAAAAGATCATTTATAGTCACTCATGCCTAGAAAAGCCTTATTGCTCGTTTTAAATGCTTTTATAATCCCATTATTGAATTTATTTTGAATATTTTTTACATTTTTTGATTAAAACAGATTGTAATTGATTGTTCGCCTCGGGAAACTTGGAGCGAAGGCCATCCATTGTCAAGAAAAGATCATTTATAGTCACTCATGCCTAGGAAAGCCTTATTACTCGGTTTAAATGCTTTTATAATCCCATTATTGAATTCATTTTTAATTGTTTTTACATTTTTTGATTAAAACAGAATCTAATTGATTGTTTGCCTCGGGAAACGTGGAGCGAAAGCCATCCATTGTCAAGAAAAGTTCATTTATAGTCACCCATGCCTAGAAAAGCCTTATTACTCGGTTTAAATGCCGTTATAATCCCATTATCGAATTTATTTTGAATTTTTTTTACATTTTTCGATTAAAACATATTGTAATTGATTGTTTGCCTCGGGAAACTTGGAGCGAAAGCCATCCATTGTCAAGAAAAGTTCATTTATAGTCACTCATGCCTAGAAAAGCCTTATTACTCGGTTTAAATGCTTTTATAATCCCATTATTGATTTTATTTTGAATTGTTTTTACATTTTTTGATTAAAACAGAATCTAATTGATTGTTTCCCTTGGGAAACGTGGAGCGAAAGCCATCCATTGTCAAGAAAAGATCATTTATAGTCACTCATGCCTAGAAAAGCCTTATTACTCGGTTTAAATGCCTCTATAATCCCATTATCAAATTTATTTTGAATTTTTTTACATTTTTTGATTAAAACAGAATCTAATTGATTGTTTGCCTCGGGAAACGTGGAGCGAAAGCCATCCATTGTCAAGAAAAGATAATTTATAGTCACTCATGCCTAGGAAAGCCTTATTAGTCGGTTTAAATGCTTTTATAATCCCATTATTGACTTTATTTTGAATTTTTTTTTACATTTTTTTGATTAAAACATATTCTAATTGATTGTTAGCCTCGGGAAACTTGGAGCGAAAGCCATCCATTGTCAAGAGAAGATCATTTATAGTCACTCATGCCTAGTAAAGCCTTATTACTCGGTTTAAATGCTTTTATAATCCCATTATTGAATTTATTTTGAATTGTTTTTACATTTTTTGATTAAAACAGAATCTAATTGATTGTTTGCCTCGAGAAACGTGGAGCGAAAGCCATCCATTGTCAAGAAAAGATCATTTATAGTCACTCATGCCTAGAAAAGCCTTATTACTCGGTTTAAAGGCCTTTATAATCCCATTATCAAATTTATTTTTAATTTTTTTTACATTTTTTTATTAAAACATATTCTAATTGATTGTTTGCCTCGGGAAACTTGGAGCGAAAGCCATCCATTGTCAAGAAAAGATCATTTATAGTCACTCATGCCTAGCAAAAGCCTTATTACTCGCTTTAAATGCTTTTATAATCCTATTATTGAATTTATTTTGAATTGTTTTTGCATTTTTTGATTAAAACAGAATCTAATTGATTGTTTGCCTCGGGAAACGTGGAGCGAAAGCCATCCATTGCCAAGAAAAGATCATTTATAGTCACTCATGCGTAGAAAAGCCTTGTTACTCGGTTTAAATGCTTTTATAATCCCATTATTGACTTTATTTTGAATTTTTTTTACATTTTTTTGATTAAAACATATTCTAATTGATTGTTAGCCTCGGGAAACTTGGAGCGAAAGCCATCCATTGTCAAGAAAAGATCATTTATAGTCACTCATGCCTAGGAAAGCCTTATTACTCGGTTTAAATGCTTTTATAATCCCATTATTGAATTTATTTTGAATTGTTTTTACATTTTTTGATTAAAACATAATCTAATTGATTGTTTGCCTCGGGAAACGTGAAGCGAAAGCCATCTATTGTCAAGAAAAGATCATTTATAGTCACTCATGCCTAGAAAAGCCTTATTACTCGGTTTAAAGGCATTTATAATCCCATTATCAAATTTATTTTTAATTTTTTTTACATTTTTTGATTAAAACATATTCTAATTGATTGTTTGCCTCGGGAAACTTGGAGTGAAAGCAATCCATTGTCAAGAAAAGATCATTTATAGTCACTCATGCCTAGGAAAGCCTTATTACTCGCTTTAAATGCTTTTATAATCCCATTATTGAATTTATTTTGAATTATTTTTACATTGTTTGATTAAAACAGAATCTAATTGATTGTTTACCTCGGGAAACGTGGAGCGAAAGCCATCCATTGTCAAGAAAAGATCATTTATAGTCACTCATGCCTAGAAAAGCCTTATTACTCGGTTTAAATGCCTTTATAATCCCATTATCGAATTTATTTTGAATTTTTTTTAAATTTTTTGATTAAAACAGATTGTAATTGATTTTTTGCCTTGGGAAACTTGGAGTGAAAGCCATCCATTGTAAAGAAAAGATCATTTATAGTCACTCATGCCTAGAAAAGCCTTATTACTCGGTTTAAATGCCTTTATAATCCCATTATCAAATTTATTTTTAATTTTTTTTTACATTTTTTGATTAAAACAGATTGTAATTGATTGTTTGCCTCGAGAAACTTGGAGCGAAAGCCATCCATTGTCAAGAAAAGTTCATTTATATTCACTTATGCCTAGCAAAGCCTTATTACTCGGTTTAAATGCCTTTATAATCCCATTATTGAATTTTTTTTGAATTTTTTTTGAATTTTTTTATTAAAACAGATTCTAATTGATTGTTTTCCTGGGGCAACTTGGAGCGAAAGCCATCCATTGTCAAGAAAAGATCATTTATAGTCACTTATGCCTAGAAAAGCCTTATTACTCGGTTTAAATGCTTTTATAATCCCATTATTGAATTTATTTTGAATATTTTTTACATTTTTTGATTAAAACAGATTGTAATTGATTGATTGCCTCTGGAAACATGGAGCAAAAGCCATCTATTGTCAAGAAAAGATCATTTATAGTCACTCATGCCTAGGAAAGCCTTATTACTCGGTTTAAATACTTTTATAATCCCATTATTGATTTTATTTTGAATTGTTTTTACATTTTTTGATTAAAACAGAATCTAATTGATTGTTTGCCTCGGGAAACGTGGAGCGAAAGCCATCCATTGTCAAGAAAAGATCATTTATAGTCACTCATGCCTAGGAAAGCCTCGTTACTCGGTTTAAATGCTTTTATAATCCCATTATTGAATTTATTTTGAATTTTTTTTACATTTTTTGATTAAAACAGAATGTAATTGATTGTTTGCCTCCGGAAACTTGGAGCGAAAGCCATCCATTGTCAAGAAAAGTTCATTTATATTCACTTATGCCTAGCAAAGCCTTATTACTCGGTTTAAATGCCTTTATAATCCCATTATTGAATTTATTTTGAATTTTTTTTACATTTTTTTATTCAAACAGATTGTAATTGATTGTTTTCCTGGGGAAACTTGGAGCGAAAGCCATCCATTGTCAAGAAAAGATCATTTATAGTCACTCATGCCTAGAAAAGCCTTATTACTCGGTTTAAATGCTTTTATAATCCCATTATTGAATTTATTTTGAATATTTTCTACATTTTTTGATTGAAATAGATTCAAATTAATTGTTTTCCTGGCGAAACTTGGAGCGAAAGCCATCCATTGTCAAGAAAAGTTCATTTATAGTCACTCATGCCTAGGAAAGCCTTATTACTCGGTTTAAATGCTTTTATAATCCCATTATTGAATTTATTTTGAATTGTTTTTACATTTTTTGATTAAAACAGAATCTAATTGATTGTTTGCCTCGGGAAACGTGGAGCGAAAGCCATCCATTGTCAAGAAAAGTTCATTTATAGTCACCCATGCCTAGAAAAGCCTTATTACTCGGTTTAAATGCCTTTATAATCCCATTATCGAATTTATTTTGAATTTTTTTTACATTTTTTGATTAAAACATATTGTAATTGATTGTTTGCCTCGGGAAACTTGGAGCGAAAGCCATCCATTGTCAAGAAAAGTTCATTTATAGTCACTCATGCCTAGAAAAGCCTTATTACTCGGTTTAAATGCTTTTATAATCCCATTATTAAATTTATTTCGAATATTTTCTACATTTTTTGGTTGAAACAGATTCTAATTGATTGTTTTCCTGGGGAAACTTAGAGCGAAAGCCATCCATTGTCAAGAAAAGATCATTTATAGTCACTCATGCCTAGAAAAGCCTTATTGCTCGTTTTAAATGCTTTTATAATCCCATTATTGAATTTATTTTGAATATTTTTTACATTTTTTGATTAAAACAGATTGTAATTGATTGTTCGCCTCGGGAAACTTGGAGCGAAGGCCATCCATTGTCAAGAAAAGATCATTTATAGTCACTCATGCCTAGGAAAGCCTTATTACTCGGTTTAAATGCTTTTATAATCCCATTATTGAATTTATTTTTAATTGTTTTTACATTTTTTGATTAAAACAGAATCTAATTGATTGTTTGCCTCGGGAAACGTGGAGCGAAAGCCATCCATTGTCAAGAAAAGTTCATTTATAGTCACCCATGCCTAGAAAAGCCTTATTACTCGGTTTAAATGCCGTTATAATCCCATTATCGAATTTATTTTGAATTTTTTTTACATTTTTCGATTAAAACATATTGTAATTGATTGTTTGCCTCGGGAAACTTGGAGCGAAAGCCATCCATTGTCAAGAAAAGTTCATTTATAGTCACTCATGCCTAGAAAAGCCTTATTACTCGGTTTAAATGCTTTTATAATCCCACTATTAAATTTATTTTCAATATTTTCTACATTTTTTGATTGAAACAGATTCTAATTGATTGTTTTCCTGGGGAAACTTGGAGCGAAAGCCATCCATTGTCAAGAAAAGATCATTTATAGTCACTCATGCCTAGAAAAGCCTTATTACTCGGAGTAAATGCTTTTATAATCCCATTATTGAATTTATTTTGAATATTTTTTACATTTTTTGATTAAAACAGATTGTAATTGATTGTTTGCCTCGGGAAACTTGGAGCGAAAGCCATCCATTGTCAAGAAAAGATCATTTATAGTCACTCATGCCTAGGAAAGCCTTATTACTCGGTTTAAATGCTTTTATAATCCCATTATTGAATTTATTTTGAATTGTTTTTACATTTTTTGATTAAAACAGAATCTAATTGATTGTTTGCCTCGGGAAACGTGGAGCGAAAGCCATCCATTGTCAAGAAAAGTTCATTTATAGTCACCCATGCCTAGAAAAGCCTTATTACTCGGTTTAAATGCCTTTATAATCCCATTATCGAATTTATTTTGAATTTTTTTTACATTTTTTGATTAAAACAGATTGTAATTGATTGTTAGCCTCGGGAAACTTGGAGCGAAAGCCATCCATTGTCAAGAAAAGATCATTTATAGTCACTCATGCCTAGGAAAGCCTTATTACTCGGTTTAAATGCTTTTATAATCCCATTATTGAATTTATTTTGAATTGTTTTTACATTTTTTGATTAAAACAGAATCTAATTGATTGTTTGCTCGGGAAACGTGGAGCGAAAGCCATCCATTGTCAAGAAAAGATCATTTATAGTCACTCATGCCTAGAAAAGCCTTATTACTCGGTTTAAAGGCCTTTATAATCCCATTATCAAATTTATTTTTAATTTTTTTTACATTTTTTTATTAAAACATATTGTAATTGATTGTTAGCCTCGGGAAACTTGGAGCGAAAGCCATCCATTGTCAAGAAAAGATCATTTATAGTCACTCATGCCTAGGAAAGCCTTATTACTCGCTTTAAATGCTTTTACAATCCTATTATTGAATTTATCTTGAATTGTTTTTGCATTTTTTGATTAAAACAGAATCTAATTGATTGTTTGCCTCGGGAAACGTGGAGCGAAAGCCATCCATTGTCAAGAAAAGATCATTTATAGTCACTCATGCGTAGAAAAGCCTTGTTACTCGGTTTAAATGCTTTTATAATCCCATTATTGACTTTATTTTGAATTTTTTTTACATTTTTTTGATTAAAACATATTCTAATTGATTGTTAGCCTCGGGAAACTTGGAGCGAAAGCCATCCATTGTCAAGAGAAGATCATTTATAGTCACTCATGCCTAGAAAAGCCTTATTACTCGGTTTAAATGCCTTTATAATCCCATTATCGAATTTATTTTAAATTTTTTTTACATTTTTTGATTAAAACATATTGTAATTGATTGTTTGCCTCGGGAAACTTGGAGCGAAAGCCATCCATTGTCAAGAAAAGTTCATTTATAGTCACTCATGCCTAGAAAAGCCTTATTACTCGGTTTAAATGCTTTTATAATGCCATTATTAAATTTATTTTGAATATTTTCTACATTTTTCGATTGAAACAGATTCTAATTGATTGTTTGCCTCAGAAAATGCGAAGCGAAAGCCATCCATTGCAAAGAAAAGATCATTTATAGTCACTCATGCCTAGAAAAGCCTTATTACTCGGTTTACATGCCTTTATAATCCCATTATCAAATTTATTTTGAATTTTTTTTACATTTTTTGATTAAAACAGATTGTAATTGATTGTTTACCTCGGGAAACCTGGAGCGAAAGCCATCCATTGTCAAGAAAAGTTCATTTATATTCACTTATGCCTAGCAAAGCCTTATTACTCGGTGTAAATGCTTTTATAATCCAATTATTGAATTTATTTTGAATATTTTTTACATTTTTTTATTAAAACAGATTGTAATTGATTGATTGCTTTGGGAAACATGGAGCAAAAGCCATCCATTGTCAAGAAAAGATCATTTATAGTCACTCATGCCTAGGAAAGCCTTATTACTCAGTTTAAATGCTTTTATAATCCCATTATTGAATTTATTTTGAATTGTTTTTACATTTTTTGATTAAAACAGAATATAATTGATTGTTTGACTCGGGAAACATGGAGCGAAAGCCATCCATTGTCAAGAAAAGATCATTTATAGTCACTCATGCCTAGAAAAGCCTTATTACTCGGTTTAAATGCCTTTATAATTCCATTATCAAATTTATTTTGAATTTTTTTTACATTTTTTGATTAAAACAGATTGTAATTGATTGTTTGCCTTGGGAAACTTGTAGCGAAAGCCATCCATTGTCAAGAAAAGTTCATTTATATTCACTTATGCCTAGCAAAGCCTTATTACTCGGTTTAAATGCCTTTATAATCCCATTATTGAATTTTTTTTGAATTTTTTTTGAATTTTTTTATTAAAACAGATTCTAATTGATTGTTTTCCTGGGGCAACTTGGAGAGAAAGCCATCCATTGTCAAGAAAAGATCATTTATAGTCACTTATGCCTAGAAAAGCCTTATTACTCGGATTAAATGCTTTTATAATCCCATTATTGAATTTATTTTGAATATTTTTTACATTTTTTGATTAAAACAGATTGTAATTGATTGATTGCCTCTGGAAACATGGAGCAAAAGCCATCTATTGTCAAGAAAAGATCATTTATAGTCACTCATGCCTAGGAAAGCCTTATTACTCGGTTTAAATACTTTTATAATCCCATTATTGATTTTATTTTGAATTGTTTTTACATTTTTTGATTAAAACAGAATCTAATTGATTGTTTGCCTCGGGAAACGTGGAGCGAAAGCCATCCATTGTCAAGAAAAGATCATTTATAGTCACTCATGCCTAGAAAAGCCTTATTACTCGGTTTAAATGCCTTTATAATCCCATTATCGAATTTATTTTGAATTTTTTTTACATTTTTTGATTAAAACAGATTGTAATTGATTTTTTGCCTTGGGAAACTTGGAGTGAAAGCCATCCATTGTAAAGAAAAGATCATTTATAGTCACTCATGCCTAGAAAAGCCTTATTACTCGGTTTAAATGCCTTTATAATCCCATTATCAAATTTATTTTTAATTTTTTTTTACATTTTTTGATTAAAACAGATTGTAATTGATTGTTTGCCTCGAGAAACTTGGAGCGAAAGCCATCCATTGTCAAGAAAAGTTCATTTATATTCACTTATGCCTAGCAAAGCCTTATTACTCGGTTTAAATGCCTTTATAATCCCATTATTGAATTTTTTTTGAATTTTTTTTGAATTTTTTTATTAAAACAGATTCTAATTGATTGTTTTCCTGGGGCAACTTGGAGCGAAAGCCATCCATTGTCAAGAAAAGATCATTTATAGTCACTTATGCCTAGAAAAGCCTTATTACTCGGTTTAAATGCTTTTATAATCCCATTATTGAATTTATTTGGAATATTTTTTACATTTTTTGATTAAAACAGATTGTAATTGATTGATTGCCTCTGGAAACATGGAGCAAAAGCCATCTATTGTCAAGAAAAGATCATTTATAGTCACTCATGCCTAGGAAAGCCTTATTACTCGGTTTAAATACTTTTATAATCCCATTATTGATTTTATTTTGAATTGTTTTTACATTTTTTGATTAAAACAGAATCTAATTGATTGTTTGCCTCGGGAAACGTGGAGCGAAAGCCATCCATTGTCAAGAAAAGATCATTTATAGTCACTCATGCCTAGAAAAGCCTTATTACTCGGTTTAAATGCCTTTATAATCCCATTATCAAATTTATTTTGAATTTTTTTTACATTTTTTGATTAAAACCGATTGTAATTGATTGTTTGCCTCGGGAAACTTGGAGCGAAAGCCATCCATTGTCAAGAAAAGTTCATTTATATTCACTTATGCCTAGCAAAGCCTTATTACTCGGTTTAAATGCCTTTATAATCCCATTATTGAATTTATTTTGAATTTTTTTTACATTTTTTTATTCAAACAGATTGTAATTGATTGTTTTCCTGGGGAAACTTGGAGCGAAAGCCATCCATTGTCAAGAAAAGATCATTTATAGTCACTCATGCCTAGAAAAGCCTTATTACTCGGTTTAAATGCTTTTATAATCCCATTATTGAATTTATTTTGAATATTTTCTACATTTTTTGATTGAAATAGATTCAAATTAATTGTTTTCCTGGCGAAACTTGGAGCGAAAGCCATCCATTGTCAAGAAAAGTTCATTTATAGTCACTCATGCCTAGGAAAGCCTTATTACTCGGTTTAAATGCTTTTATAATCCCATTATTGAATTTATTTTGAATTGTTTTTACATTTTTTGATTAAAACAGAATCTAATTGATTGTTTGCCTCGGGAAACGTGGAGCGAAAGCCATCCATTGTCAAGAAAAGTTCATTTATAGTCACCCATGCCTAGAAAAGCCTTATTACTCGGTTTAAATGCCTTTATAATCCCATTATCGAATTTATTTTGAATTTTTTTTACATTTTTTGATTAAAACATATTGTAATTGATTGTTTGCCTCGGGAAACTTGGAGCGAAAGCCATCCATTGTCAAGAAAAGTTCATTTATAGTCACTCATGCCTAGAAAAGCCTTATTACTCGGTTTAAATGCTTTTATAATCCCATTATTAAATTTATTTCGAATATTTTCTACATTTTTTGGTTGAAACAGATTCTAATTGATTGTTTTCCTGGGGAAACTTAGAGCGAAAGCCATCCATTGTCAAGAAAAGATCATTTATAGTCACTCATGCCTAGAAAAGCCTTATTGCTCGTTTTAAATGCTTTTATAATCCCATTATTGAATTTATTTTGAATATTTTTTACATTTTTTGATTAAAACAGATTGTAATTGATTGTTCGCCTCGGGAAACTTGGAGCGAAGGCCATCCATTGTCAAGAAAAGATCATTTATAGTCACTCATGCCTAGGAAAGCCTTATTACTCGGTTTAAATGCTTTTATAATCCCATTATTGAATTTATTTTTAATTGTTTTTACATTTTTTGATTAAAACAGAATCTAATTGATTGTTTGCCTCGGGAAACGTGGAGCGAAAGCCATCCATTGTCAAGAAAAGTTCATTTATAGTCACCCATGCCTAGAAAAGCCTTATTACTCGGTTTAAATGCCTTTATAATCCCATTATCTAATTTATTTTGAATTTTTTTTACATTTTTCGATTAAAACATATTGTAATTGATTGTTTGCCTCGGGAAACTTGGAGCGAAAGCCATCCATTGTCAAGAAAAGTTCATTTATAGTCACTCATGCCTAGAAAAGCCTTATTACTCGGTTTAAATGCTTTTATAATCCCACTATTAAATTTATTTTCAATATTTTCTACATTTTTTGATTGAAACAGATTCTAATTGATTGTTTTCCTGGGGAAACTTGGAGCGAAAGCCATCCATTGTCAAGAAAAGATCATTTATAGTCACTCATGCCTAGAAAAGCCTTATTACTCGGAGTAAATGCTTTTATAATCCCATTATTGAATTTATTTTGAATATTTTTTACATTTTTTGATTAAAACAGATTGTAATTGATTGTTTGCCTCGGGAAACTTGGAGCGAAAGCCATCCATTGTCAAGAAAAGATCATTTATAGTCACTCATGCCTAGGAAAGCCTTATTACTCGGTTTAAATGCTTTTATAATCCCATTATTGAATTTATTTTGAATTGTTTTTACATTTTTTGATTAAAACAGAATCTAATTGATTGTTTGCCTCGGGAAACGTGGAGCGAAAGCCATCCATTGTCAAGAAAAGTTCATTTATAGTCACCCATGCCTAGAAAAGCCTTATTACTCGGTTTAAATGCCTTTATAATCCCATTATCGAATTTATTTTGAACTTTTTTTACATTTTTTGATTAAAACAGATTGTAATTGATTGTTAGCCTCGGGAAACTTGGAGCGAAAGCCATCCATTGTCAAGAAAAGATCATTTATAGTCACTCATGCCTAGGAAAGCCTTATTACTCGGTTTAAATGCTTTTATAATCCCATTATTGAATTTATTTTGAATTGTTTTTACATTTTTTGATTAAAACAGAATCTAATTGATTGTTTGCTCGGGAAACGTGGAGCGAAAGCCATCCATTGTCAAGAAAAGATCATTTATAGTCACTCATGCCTAGAAAAGCCTTATTACTCGGTTTAAATGCTTTTATAATCCCATTATTGAATTTATTTTGAATATTTTTTACATTTTTTGATTAAAACAGATTATAATTGATTGATTGCCTCTGGAAACATGGAGCAAAAGCCATCTATTGTCAAGAAAAGATCATTTATAGTCACTCATGCCTAGGAAAGCCTTATTACTCGGTTTAAATACTTTTATAATCCCATTATTGATTTTATTTTGAATTGTTTTTACATTTTTTGATTAAAACAGAATCTAATTGATTGTTTGCCTCGGGAAACGTGGAGCGAAAGCCATCCATTGTCAAGAAAAGATCATTTATAGTCACTCATGCCTAGAAAAGCCTTATTACTCGGTTTAAATGCCTTTATAATCCCATTATCGAATTTATTTTGAATTTTTTTTACATTTTTTGATTAAAACAGATTGTAATTGATTTTTTGCCTTGGGAAACTTGGAGTGAAAGCCATCCATTGTAAAGAAAAGATCATTTATAGTCACTCATGCCTAGAAAAGCCTTATTACTCGGTTTAAATGCCTTTATAATCCCATTATCAAATTTATTTTTAATTTTTTTTTACATTTTTTGATTAAAACAGATTGTAATTGATTGTTTGCCTCGAGAAACTTGGAGCGAAAGCCATCCATTGTCAAGAAAAGTTCATTTATATTCACTTATGCCTAGCAAAGCCTTATTACTCGGTTTAAATGCCTTTATAATCCCATTATTGAATTTTTTTTGAATTTTTTTTGAATTTTTTTATTAAAACAGATTCTAATTGATTGTTTTCCTGGGGCAACTTGGAGCGAAAGCCATCCATTGTCAAGAAAAGATCATTTATAGTCACTTATGCCTAGAAAAGCCTTATTACTCGGTTTAAATGCTTTTATAATCCCATTATTGAATTTATTTTGAATATTTTTTACATTTTTTGATTAAAACAGATTGTAATTGATTGATTGCCTCTGGAAACATGGAGCAAAAGCCATCTATTGTCAAGAAAAGATCATTTATAGTCACTCATGCCTAGGAAAGCCTTATTACTCGGTTTAAATACTTTTATAATCCCATTATTGATTTTATTTTGAATTGTTTTTACATTTTTTGATTAAAACAGAATCTAATTGATTGTTTGCCTCGGGAAACGTGGAGCGAAAGCCATCCATTGTCAAGAAAAGATCATTTATAGTCACTCATGCCTAGAAAAGCCTTATTACTCGGTTTAAATGCCTTTATAATCCCATTATCAAATTTATTTTGAATTTTTTTTACATTTTTTGATTAAAACCGATTGTAATTGATTGTTTGCCTCGGGAAACTTGGAGCGAAAGCCATCCATTGTCAAGAAAAGTTCATTTATATTCACTTATGCCTAGCAAAGCCTTATTACTCGGTTTAAATGCCTTTATAATCCCATTATTGAATTTATTTTGAATTTTTTTTACATTTTTTTATTCAAACAGATTGTAATTGATTGTTTTCCTGGGGAAACTTGGAGCGAAAGCCATCCATTGTCAAGAAAAGATCATTTATAGTCACTCATGCCTAGAAAAGCCTTATTACTCGGTTTAAATGCTTTTATAATCCCATTATTGAATTTATTTTGAATATTTTCTACATTTTTTGATTGAAATAGATTCAAATTAATTGTTTTCCTGGCGAAACTTGGAGCGAAAGCCATCCATTGTCAAGAAAAGTTCATTTATAGTCACTCATGCCTAGGAAAGCCTTATTACTCGGTTTAAATGCTTTTATAATCCCATTATTGAATTTATTTTGAATTGTTTTTACATTTTTTGATTAAAACAGAATCTAATTGATTGTTTGCCTCGGGAAACGTGGAGCGAAAGCCATCCATTGTCAAGAAAAGTTCATTTATAGTCACCCATGCCTAGAAAAGCCTTATTACTCGGTTTAAATGCCTTTATAATCCCATTATCGAATTTATTTTGAATTTTTTTTACATTTTTTGATTAAAACATATTGTAATTGATTGTTTGCCTCGGGAAACTTGGAGCGAAAGCCATCCATTGTCAAGAAAAGTTCATTTATAGTCACTCATGCCTAGAAAAGCCTTATTACTCGGTTTAAATGCTTTTATAATCCCATTATTAAATTTATTTCGAATATTTTCTACATTTTTTGGTTGAAACAGATTCTAATTGATTGTTTTCCTGGGGAAACTTAGAGCGAAAGCCATCCATTGTCAAGAAAAGATCATTTATAGTCACTCATGCCTAGAAAAGCCTTATTGCTCGTTTTAAATGCTTTTATAATCCCATTATTGAATTTATTTTGAATATTTTTTACATTTTTTGATTAAAACAGATTGTAATTGATTGTTCGCCTCGGGAAACTTGGAGCGAAGGCCATCCATTGTCAAGAAAAGATCATTTATAGTCACTCATGCCTAGGAAAGCCTTATTACTCGGTTTAAATGCTTTTATAATCCCATTATTGAATTTATTTTTAATTGTTTTTACATTTTTTGATTAAAACAGAATCTAATTGATTGTTTGCCTCGGGAAACGTGGAGCGAAAGCCATCCATTGTCAAGAAAAGTTCATTTATAGTCACCCATGCCTAGAAAAGCCTTATTACTCGGTTTAAATGCCTTTATAATCCCATTATCGAATTTATTTTGAATTTTTTTTACATTTTTCGATTAAAACATATTGTAATTGATTGTTTGCCTCGGGAAACTTGGAGCGAAAGCCATCCATTGTCAAGAAAAGTTCATTTATAGTCACTCATGCCTAGAAAAGCCTTATTACTCGGTTTAAATGCTTTTATAATCCCACTATTAAATTTATTTTCAATATTTTCTACATTTTTTGATTGAAACAGATTCTAATTGATTGTTTTCCTGGGGAAACTTGGAGCGAAAGCCATCCATTGTCAAGAAAAGATCATTTATAGTCACTCATGCCTAGAAAAGCCTTATTACTCGGAGTAAATGCTTTTATAATCCCATTATTGAATTTATTTTGAATATTTTTTACATTTTTTGATTAAAACAGATTGTAATTGATTGTTTGCCTCGGGAAACTTGGAGCGAAAGCCATCCATTGTCAAGAAAAGATCATTTATAGTCACTCATGCCTAGGAAAGCCTTATTACTCGGTTTAAATGCTTTTATAATCCCATTATTGAATTTATTTTGAATTGTTTTTACATTTTTTGATTAAAACAGAATCTAATTGATTGTTTGCCTCGGGAAACGTGGAGCGAAAGCCATCCATTGTCAAGAAAAGTTCATTTATAGTCACCCATGCCTAGAAAAGCCTTATTACTCGGTTTAAATGCCTTTATAATCCCATTATCGAATTTATTTTGAACTTTTTTTACATTTTTTGATTAAAACAGATTGTAATTGATTGTTAGCCTCGGGAAACTTGGAGCGAAAGCCATCCATTGTCAAGAAAAGATCATTTATAGTCACTCATGCCTAGGAAAGCCTTATTACTCGGTTTAAATGCTTTTATAATCCCATTATTGAATTTATTTTGAATTGTTTTTACATTTTTTGATTAAAACAGAATCTAATTGATTGTTTGCTCGGGAAACGTGGAGCGAAAGCCATCCATTGTCAAGAAAAGTTCATTTATAGTCACCCATGCCTAGAAAAGCCTTATTACTCGGTTTAAATGCCTTTATAATCCCATTATCGAATTTATTTTGAACTTTTTTTACATTTTTTGATTAAAACAGATTGTAATTGA
The DNA here is from genome assembly GCF_053813885.1 of Theobroma cacao. Taxonomy (NCBI): domain Eukaryota; kingdom Viridiplantae; phylum Streptophyta; class Magnoliopsida; order Malvales; family Malvaceae; genus Theobroma; species Theobroma cacao. Next base: position 23,124,654 of record NC_142645.1, on the reverse strand, counting down.
TTGTTAGCCTCGGGAAACTTGGAGCGAAAGCCATCCATTGTCAAGAAAAGATCATTTATAGTCACTCATGCCTAGGAAAGCCTTATTACTCGGTTTAAATGCTTTTATAATCCCATTATTGAATTTATTTTGAATTGTTTTTACATTTTTTGATTAAAACAGAATCTAATTGATTGTTTGCTCGGGAAACGTGGAGCGAAAGCCATCCATTGTCAAGAAAAGATCATTTATAGTCACTCATGCCTAGAAAAGCCTTATTACTCGGTTTAAAGGCCTTTATAATCCCATTATCAAATTTATTTTTAATTTTTTTTACATTTTTTTATTAAAACATATTGTAATTGATTGTTAGCCTCGGGAAACTTGGAGCGAAAGCCATCCATTGTCAAGAAAAGATCATTTATAGTCACTCATGCCTAGGAAAGCCTTATTACTCGCTTTAAATGCTTTTACAATCCTATTATTGAATTTATTTTGAATTGTTCTTGCATTTTTTGATTAAAACAGAATCTAATTGATTGTTTGCCTCGGGAAACGTGGAGCGAAAGCCATCCATTGTCAAGAAAAGATCATTTATAGTCACTCATGCGTAGAAAAGCCTTGTTACTCGGTTTAAATGCTTTTATAATCCCATTATTGACTTTATTTTGAACTTTTTTTACATTTTTTTGATTAAAACATATTCTAATTGATTGTTAGCCTCGGGAAACTTGGAGCGAAAGCCATCCATTGTCAAGAGAAGATCATTTATAGTCACTCATGCCTAGAAAAGCCTTATTACTCGGTTTAAATGCCTTTATAATCCCATTATCGAATTTATTTTAAATTTTTTTTACATTTTTTGATTAAAACATATTGTAATTGATTGTTTGCCTCGGGAAACTTGGAGCGAAAGCCATCCATTGTCAAGAAAAGTTCATTTATAGTCACTCATGCCTAGAAAAGCCTTTTTACTCGGTTTAAATGCTTTTATAATGCCATTATTAAATTTATTTTGTATATTTTCTATATTTTTCGATTGAAACAGATTCTAATTGATTGTTTGCCTCAGAAAATGCGAAGCGAAAGCCATCCATTGCAAAGAAAAGATCATTTATAGTCACTCATGCCTAGAAAAGCCTTATTACTCGGTTTACATGCCTTTATAATCCCATTATCAAATTTATTTTGAATATTTTTTACATTTTTTTATTAAAACAGATTGTAATTGATTGATTGCTTTGGGAAACATGGAGCAAAAGCCATCCATTGTCAAGAAAAGATCATTTATAGTCACTCATGCCTAGGAAAGCCTTATTACTCAGTTTAAATGCTTTTATAATCCCATTATTGAATTTATTTTGAATTGTTTTTACATTTTTTGATTAAAACAGAATATAATTGATTGTTTGACTCGGGAAACATGGAGCGAAAGCCATCCATTGTCAAGAAAAGATCATTTATAGTCACTCATGCCTAGAAAAGCCTTATTACTCGGTTTAAATGCCTTTATAATTCCATTATCAAATTTATTTTGAATTTTTTTTACATTTTTTGATTAAAACAGATTGTAATTGATTGTTTGCCTCGGGAAACTTGTAGCGAAAGCCATCCATTGTCAAGAAAAGTTCATTTATAGTCACTCATGCCTAGAAAAGCCTTATTACTCGGTTTAAATGCTTTTATAATCCCATTATTGAATTTATTTTGAATATTTTCTACATTTTTTGATTGAAACAGATTCTAATTGATTGTTTGCCTCAGAAAACGAGAAGCGAAAGCCATCCATTGTCAAGAAAAGTTCATTCATAGTCACTCATGCCTATAAAAGCCTTAATACTCGCTTTAAATGCTTTCATAATCCCATAATGAATTTAATTTGAATCTTTTTACATTTTTTGATTAAAACAGATTGTAACTGATTGTTTGCCTCGAGAAACGTGGAGCGAAAGCCATCCACTATCAAGAAAAGATCATTTATAGTCACTCATGCCAGGAAAAGCCTTAATTCTCTATTTAAATGCTTTTATAATCCCATTATTGAATTTAATTTGAATCTTTTTACATTTTTTGATTAAAACAGATTGTAATTGATTATTTACCTCGAGAAACGTGGAGCGAAAGCCATCCATTGTCAAGAAAAGATCATTTATAGTCACTCATGCCTAGAAAAGCCTTATTACTCGGTTTAAATGCCTTTATAATCCCATTATCAATTTTATTTTTAATTTTTTTTACATTTTTTGATTAAAACAAATTGTAATTGATTGTTTGCCTCGGGAAACTTGGAGCGAAAGCCATCCATTGTCAAGAAAAGATAATTTATAGTCACTCATGCCTAGGAAAGCCTTATTAGTCGGTTTAAATGCTTTTATAATCCCATTATTGACTTTATTTTGAATTTTTTTTTACATTTTTTTGATTAAAACATATTCTAATTGATTGTTAGCCTTGGGAAACTTGGAGTGAAAGCCATCCATTGTCAAGAGAAAATCATTTATAGTCACTCATGCCTAGGAAAGCCTTATTACTCGGTTTAAATGCTTTTATAATCCCATTATTGAATTTATTTTGAATTGTTTTTACATTTTTTGATTAAAACAGAATCTAATTGATTGTTTGCCTCGAGAAACGTGGAGCGAAAGCCATCCATTGTCAAGAAAAGATCATTTATAGTCACTCATGCCTAGAAAAGCCTTATTACTCGGTTTAAAGGCCTTTATAATCCCATTATCAAATTTATTTTTAATTTTTTTTACATTTTTTTATTAAAACATATTCTAATTGATTGTTTGCCTCGGGAAACTTGGAGCGAAAGCCATCCATTGTCAAGAAAAGATCATTTATAGTCACTCATGCCTAGCAAAAGCCTTATTACTCGCTTTAAATGCTTTTATAATCCTATTATTGAATTTATTTTGAATTGTTTTTGCATTTTTTGATTAAAACAGAATCTAATTGATTGTTTGCCTCAGGAAACGTGGAGCGAAAGCCATCCATTGTCAAGAAAAGATCATTTATAGTCACTCATGCGTAGAAAAGCCTTGTTACTCGGTTTAAATGCTTTTATAATCCCATTATTGACTTTATTTTGAATTTTTTTTACATTTTTTTGATTAAAACATATTCTAATTGATTGTTAGCCTCGGGAAACTTGGAGCGAAAGCCATCCATTGTCAAGAAAAGATCATTTATAGTCACTCATGCCTAGGAAAGCCTTATTACTCGGTTTAAATGCTTTTATAATCCCATTATTGAATTTATTTTGAATTGTTTTTACATTTTTTGATTAAAACAGAATCTAATTGATTGTTTGCCTCGGGAAACGTGAAGCGAAAGCCATCTATTGTCAAGAAAAGATCATTTATAGTCACTCATGCCTAGAAAAGCCTTATTACTCGGTTTAAAAGCATTTATAATCCCATTATCAAATTTATTTTTAATTTTTTTACATTTTTTGGTTAGATCATATTCTAATTGATTGTTTGCCTCGGGAAACTTCGAGTGAAAGCAATCCATTGTCAAGAAAAGATCATTTATAGTCACTCATGCCTAGGAAAGCCTTATTACTCGCTTTAAATGCTTTTATAATCCCATTATTGAATTTATTTTGAATTGTTTTTACATTGTTTGATTAAAACAGAATCTAATTGATTGTTTACCTCGGGAAACGTGGAGCGAAAGCCATCCATTGTCAAGAAAAGATCATTTATAGTCACTCATGCCTAGAAAAGCCTTATTACTCGGTTTAAATGCCTTTATAATCCCATTATCGAATTTATTTTGAATTTTTTTTACATTTTTTGATTAAAACAGATTGTAATTGATTTTTTGCCTTGGGAAACTTGGAGCGAAAGCCATCCATTGTAAAGAAAAGATCATTTATAGTCACTCATGCCTAGAAAAGCCTTATTACTCGGTTTAAATGCCTTTATAATCCCATCATCAAATTTATTTTTAATTTTTTTTTATATTTTTTGATTAAAACAGATTGTAATTGATTGTTTGCCTCGAGAAACTTGGAGCGAAAGCCATCCATTGTCAAGAAAAGTTCATTTATATTCACTTATGCCTAGCAAAGCCTTATTACTCGGTTTAAATGCCTTTATAATCCCATTATTGAATTTATTTTGAATTTTTTTTACATTTTTTGATTAAAACAGATTGTAATTGATTGATTGCCTCTGGAAACATGGAGCAAAAGCCATCCATTGTCAAGAAAAGATCATTTATAGTCACTCATGCCTAGGAAAGCCTTATTACTCGGTTTAAATACTTTTATAATCCCATTATTGATTTTATTTTGAATTGTTTTTACATTTTTTGATTAAAACAGAATCTAATTGATTGTTTGCCTCGGGAAACGTGGAGCGAAAGCCATCCATTGTCAAGAAAAGATCATTTATAGTCACTCATGCCTAGAAAAGCCTTATTACTCGGTTTAAATGCTTTTATAATCCCACTATTAAATTTATTTTCAATATTTTCTACATTTTTTGATTGAAACAGATTCTAATTGATTGTTTTCCCGGGGAAACTTGGAGCGAAAGCCATCCATTGTCAAGAAAAGATCATTTATAGTCACTCATGCCTAGAAAAGCCTTATTACTCGGAGTAAATGCTTTTATAATCCCATTATTGAATTTATTTTGAATATTTTCTACATTTTTTGATTAAAACAGATTGTAATTGATTGTTTGCCTCGGGAAACTTGGAGCGAAAGCCATCCATTGTCAAGAAAAGATCATTTATAGTCACTCATGCCTAGGAAAGCCTTATTACTCGGTTTAAATGCTTTTATAATCCCACTATTAAATTTATTTTGAATTGTTTTTACATTTTTTGATTAAAACAGAATCTAATTGATTGTTTGCCTCGGGAAACGTGGAGCGAAAGCCATCCACTGTCAAGAAAAGTTCATTTATAGTCACCCATGCCTAGAAAAGCCTTATTACTCGGTTTAAATGCCTTTATAATCCCATTATCGAATTTATTTTGAACTTTTTTTACATTTTTTGATTAAAACAGATTGTAATTGATTGTTAGCCTCGGGAAACTTGGAGCGAAAGCCATCCATTGTCAAGAAAAGATCATTTATAGTCACTCATGCCTAGGAAAGCCTTATTACTCGGTTTAAATGCTTTTATAATCCCATTATTGAATTTATTTTGAATTGTTTTTACATTTTTTGATTAAAACAGAATCTAATTGATTGTTTGCTCGGGAAACGTGGAGCGAAAGCCATCCATTGTCAAGAAAAGATCATTTATAGTCACTCATGCCTAGAAAAGCCTTATTACTCGGTTTAAAGGCCTTTATAATCCCATTATCAAATTTATTTTTAATTTTTTTTACATTTTTTTATTAAAACATATTGTAATTGATTGTTAGCCTCGGGAAACTTGGAGCGAAAGCCATCCATTGTCAAGAAAAGATCATTTATAGTCACTCATGCCTAGGAAAGCCTTATTACTCGCTTTAAATGCTTTTACAATCCTATTATTGAATTTATTTTGAATTGTTTTTGCATTTTTTGATTAAAACAGAATCTAATTGATTGTTTGCCTCGGGAAACGTGGAGCGAAAGCCATCCATTGTCAAGAAAAGATCATTTATAGTCACTCATGCGTAGAAAAGCCTTGTTACTCGGTTTAAATGCTTTTATAATCCCATTATTGACTTTATTTTGAATTTTTTTTACATTTTTTTGATTAAAACATATTCTAATTGATTGTTAGCCTCGGGAAACTTGGAGCGAAAGCCATCCATTGTCAAGAGAAGATCATTTATAGTCACTCATGCCTAGAAAAGCCTTATTACTCGGTTTAAATGCCTTTATAATCCCATTATCGAATTTATTTTAAATTTTTTTTACATTTTTTGATTAAAACATATTGTAATTGATTGTTTGCCTCGGGAAACTTGGAGCGAAAGCCATCCATTGTCAAGAAAAGTTCATTTATAGTCACTCATGCCTAGAAAAGCCTTATTACTCGGTTTAAATGCTTTTATAATGCCATTATTAAATTTATTTTGTATATTTTCTACATTTTTCGATTGAAACAGATTCTAATTGATTGTTTGCCTCAGAAAATGCGAAGCGAAAGCCATCCATTGCAAAGAAAAGATCATTTATAGTCACTCATGCCTAGAAAAGCCTTATTAGTCGGTTTACATGCCTTTATAATCCCATTATCAAATTTATTTTGAATTTTTTTTACATTTTTTGATTAAAACAGATTGTAATTGATTGTTTACCTCGGGAAACCTGGAGCGAAAGCCATCCATTGTCAAGAAAAGTTCATTTATATTCACTTATGCCTAGCAAAGCCTTATTACTCGGTGTAAATGCTTTTATAATCCAATTATTGAATTTATTTTGAATATTTTTTACATTTTTTTATTAAAACAGATTGTAATTGATTGATTGCTTTGGGAAACATGGAGCAAAAGCCATCCATTGTCAAGAAAAGATCATTTATAGTCACTCATGCCTAGGAAAGCCTTATTACTCAGTTTAAATGCTTTTATAATCCCATTATTGAATTTATTTTGAATTGTTTTTACATTTTTTGATTAAAACAGAATATAATTGATTGTTTGACTCGGGAAACATGGAGCGAAAGCCATCCATTGTCAAGAAAAGATCATTTATAGTCACTCATGCCTAGAAAAGCCTTATTACTCGGTTTAAATGCCTTTATAATTCCATTATCAAATTTATTTTGAATTTTTTTTACATTTTTTGATTAAAACAGATTGTAATTGATTGTTTGCCTCGGGAAACTTGTAGCGAAAGCCATCCATTGTCAAGAAAAGTTCATTTATAGTCACTCATGCCTAGAAAAGCCTTATTACTCGGTTTAAATGCTTTTATAATCCCATTATTGAATTTATTTTGAATATTTTCTACATTTTTTGATTGAAACAGATTCTAATTGATTGTTTGCCTCAGAAAACGAGAAGCGAAAGCCATCCATTGTCAAGAAAAGTTCATTCATAGTCACTCATGCCTATAAAAGCCTTAATACTCGCTTTAAATGCTTTCATAATCCCATAATGAATTTAATTTGAATCTTTTTACATTTTTTGATTAAAACAGATTGTAACTGATTGTTTGCCTCGAGAAACGTGGAGCGAAAGCCATCCACTATCAAGAAAAGATCATTTATAGTCACTCATGCCAGGAAAAGCCTTAATTCTCTATTTAAATGCTTTTATAATCCCATTATTGAATTTAATTTGAATCTTTTTACATTTTTTGATTAAAACAGATTGTAATTGATTATTTACCTCGAGAAACGTGGAGCGAAAGCCATCCATTGTCAAGAAAAGATCATTTATAGTCACTCATGCCTAGAAAAGCCTTATTACTCGGTTTAAATGCCTTTATAATCCCATTATCAATTTTATTTTTAATTTTTTTTACATTTTTTGATTAAAACAAATTGTAATTGATTGTTTGCCTCGGGAAACTTGGAGCGAAAGCCATCCATTGTCAAGAAAAGATAATTTATAGTCACTCATGCCTAGGAAAGCCTTATTAGTCGGTTTAAATGCTTTTATAATCCCATTATTGACTTTATTTTGAATTTTTTTTTACATTTTTTTGATTAAAACATATTCTAATTGATTGTTAGCCTTGGGAAACTTGGAGTGAAAGCCATCCATTGTCAAGAGAAAATCATTTATAGTCACTCATGCCTAGGAAAGCCTTATTACTCGGTTTAAATGCTTTTATAATCCCATTATTGAATTTATTTTGAATTGTTTTTACATTTTTTGATTAAAACAGAATCTAATTGATTGTTTGCCTCGAGAAACGTGGAGCGAAAGCCATCCATTGTCAAGAAAAGATCATTTATAGTCACTCATGCCTAGAAAAGCCTTATTACTCGGTTTAAAGGCCTTTATAATCCCATTATCAAATTTATTTTTAATTTTTTTTACATTTTTTTATTAAAACATATTCTAATTGATTGTTTGCCTCGGGAAACTTGGAGCGAAAGCCATCCATTGTCAAGAAAAGATCATTTATAGTCACTCATGCCTAGCAAAAGCCTTATTACTCGCTTTAAATGCTTTTATAATCCTATTATTGAATTTATTTTGAATTGTTTTTGCATTTTTTGATTAAAACAGAATCTAATTGATTGTTTGCCTCAGGAAACGTGGAGCGAAAGCCATCCATTGTCAAGAAAAGATCATTTATAGTCACTCATGCGTAGAAAAGCCTTGTTACTCGGTTTAAATGCTTTTATAATCCCATTATTGACTTTATTTTGAATTTTTTTTACATTTTTTTGATTAAAACATATTCTAATTGATTGTTAGCCTCGGGAAACTTGGAGCGAAAGCCATCCATTGTCAAGAAAAGATCATTTATAGTCACTCATGCCTAGGAAAGCCTTATTACTCGGTTTAAATGCTTTTATAATCCCATTATTGAATTTATTTTGAATTGTTTTTACATTTTTTGATTAAAACAGAATCTAATTGATTGTTTGCCTCGGGAAACGTGAAGCGAAAGCCATCTATTGTCAAGAAAAGATCATTTATAGTCACTCATGCCTAGAAAAGCCTTATTACTCGGTTTAAAAGCATTTATAATCCCATTATCAAATTTATTTTTAATTTTTTTACATTTTTTGGTTAGATCATATTCTAATTGATTGTTTGCCTCGGGAAACTTCGAGTGAAAGCAATCCATTGTCAAGAAAAGATCATTTATAGTCACTCATGCCTAGGAAAGCCTTATTACTCGCTTTAAATGCTTTTATAATCCCATTATTGAATTTATTTTGAATTGTTTTTACATTGTTTGATTAAAACAGAATCTAATTGATTGTTTACCTCGGGAAACGTGGAGCGAAAGCCATCCATTGTCAAGAAAAGATCATTTATAGTCACTCATGCCTAGAAAAGCCTTATTACTCGGTTTAAATGCCTTTATAATCCCATTATCGAATTTATTTTGAATTTTTTTTACATTTTTTGATTAAAACAGATTGTAATTGATTTTTTGCCTTGGGAAACTTGGAGCGAAAGCCATCCATTGTAAAGAAAAGATCATTTATAGTCACTCATGCCTAGAAAAGCCTTATTACTCGGTTTAAATGCCTTTATAATCCCATTATCAAATTTATTTTTAATTTTTTTTTATATTTTTTGATTAAAACAGATTGTAATTGATTGTTTGCCTCGAGAAACTTGGAGCGAAAGCCATCCATTGTCAAGAAAAGTTCATTTATATTCACTTATGCCTAGCAAAGCCTTATTACTCGGTTTAAATGCCTTTATAATCCCATTATTGAATTTATTTTGAATTTTTTTTACATTTTTTGATTAAAACAGATTGTAATTGATTGATTGCCTCTGGAAACATGGAGCAAAAGCCATCCATTGTCAAGAAAAGATCATTTATAGTCACTCATGCCTAGGAAAGCCTTATTACTCGGTTTAAATACTTTTATAATCCCATTATTGATTTTATTTTGAATTGTTTTTACATTTTTTGATTAAAACAGAATCTAATTGATTGTTTGCCTCGGGAAACGTGGAGCGAAAGCCATCCATTGTCAAGAAAAGATCATTTATAGTCACTCATGCCTAGAAAAGCCTTATTACTCGGTTTAAATGCTTTTATAATCCCACTATTAAATTTATTTTCAATATTTTCTACATTTTTTGATTGAAACAGATTCTAATTGATTGTTTTCCCGGGGAAACTTGGAGCGAAAGCCATCCATTGTCAAGAAAAGATCATTTATAGTCACTCATGCCTAGAAAAGCCTTATTACTCGGAGTAAATGCTTTTATAATCCCATTATTGAATTTATTTTGAATATTTTCTACATTTTTTGATTAAAACAGATTGTAATTGATTGTTTGCCTCGGGAAACTTGGAGCGAAAGCCATCCATTGTCAAGAAAAGATCATTTATAGTCACTCATGCCTAGGAAAGCCTTATTACTCGGTTTAAATGCTTTTATAATCCCACTATTAAATTTATTTTGAATTGTTTTTACATTTTTTGATTAAAACAGAATCTAATTGATTGTTTGCCTCGGGAAACGTGGAGCGAAAGCCATCCACTGTCAAGAAAAGTTCATTTATAGTCACCCATGCCTAGAAAAGCCTTATTACTCGGTTTAAATGCCTTTATAATCCCATTATCGAATTTATTTTGAACTTTTTTTACATTTTTTGATTAAAACAGATTGTAATTGATTGTTAGCCTCGGGAAACTTGGAGCGAAAGCCATCCATTGTCAAGAAAAGATCATTTATAGTCACTCATGCCTAGGAAAGCCTTATTACTCGGTTTAAATGCTTTTATAATCCCATTATTGAATTTATTTTGAATTGTTTTTACATTTTTTGATTAAAACAGAATCTAATTGATTGTTTGCTCGGGAAACGTGGAGCGAAAGCCATCCATTGTCAAGAAAAGATCATTTATAGTCACTCATGCCTAGAAAAGCCTTATTACTCGGTTTAAAGGCCTTTATAATCCCATTATCAAATTTATTTTTAATTTTTTTTACATTTTTTTATTAAAACATATTGTAATTGATTGTTAGCCTCGGGAAACTTGGAGCGAAAGCCATCCATTGTCAAGAAAAGATCATTTATAGTCACTCATGCCTAGGAAAGCCTTATTACTCGCTTTAAATGCTTTTACAATCCTATTATTGAATTTATTTTGAATTGTTTTTGCATTTTTTGATTAAAACAGAATCTAATTGATTGTTTGCCTCGGGAAACGTGGAGCGAAAGCCATCCATTGTCAAGAAAAGATCATTTATAGTCACTCATGCGTAGAAAAGCCTTGTTACTCGGTTTAAATGCTTTTATAATCCCATTATTGACTTTATTTTGAATTTTTTTTACATTTTTTTGATTAAAACATATTCTAATTGATTGTTAGCCTCGGGAAACTTGGAGCGAAAGCCATCCATTGTCAAGAGAAGATCATTTATAGTCACTCATGCCTAGAAAAGCCTTATTACTCGGTTTAAATGCCTTTATAATCCCATTATCGAATTTATTTTAAATTTTTTTTACATTTTTTGATTAAAACATATTGTAATTGATTGTTTGCCTCGGGAAACTTGGAGCGAAAGCCATCCATTGTCAAGAAAAGTTCATTTATAGTCACTCATGCCTAGAAAAGCCTTATTACTCGGTTTAAATGCTTTTATAATGCCATTATTAAATTTATTTTGTATATTTTCTACATTTTTCGATTGAAACAGATTCTAATTGATTGTTTGCCTCAGAAAATGCGAAGCGAAAGCCATCCATTGCAAAGAAAAGATCATTTATAGTCACTCATGCCTAGAAAAGCCTTATTACTCGGTTTACATGCCTTTATAATCCCATTATCAAATTTATTTTGAATTTTTTTTACATTTTTTGATTAAAACAGATTGTAATTGATTGTTTACCTCGGGAAACCTGGAGCGAAAGCCATCCATTGTCAAGAAAAGTTCATTTATATTCACTTATGCCTAGCAAAGCCTTATTACTCGGTGTAAATGCTTTTATAATCCAATTATTGAATTTATTTTGAATATTTTTTACATTTTTTTATTAAAACAGATTGTAATTGATTGATTGCTTTGGGAAACATGGAGCAAAAGCCATCCATTGTCAAGAAAAGATCATTTATAGTCACTCATGCCTAGGAAAGCCTTATTACTCAGTTTAAATGCTTTTATAATCCCATTATTGAATTTATTTTGAATTGTTTTTACATTTTTTGATTAAAACAGAATATAATTGATTGTTTGACTCGGGAAACATGGAGCGAAAGCTATCCATTGTCAAGAAAAGATCATTTATAGTCACTCATGCCTAGAAAAGCCTTATTACTCGGTTTAAATGCCTTTATAATTCCATTATCAAATTTATTTTGAATTTTTTTTACATTTTTTGATTAAAACAGATTGTAATTGATTGTTTGCCTCGGGAAACTTGTAGCGAAAGCCATCCATTGTCAAGAAAAGTTCATTTATAGTCACTCATGCCTAGAAAAGCCTTATTACTCGGTTTAAATGCTTTTATAATCCCATTATTGAATTTATTTTGAATATTTTCTACATTTTTTGATTGAAACAGATTCTAATTGATTGTTTGCCTCAGAAAACGAGAAGCGAAAGCCATCCATTGTCAAGAAAAGTTCATTCATAGTCACTCATGCCTATAAAAGCCTTAATACTCGCTTTAAATGCTTTCATAATCCCATAATGAATTTAATTTGAATCTTTTTACATTTTTTGATTAAAACAGATTGTAACTGATTGTTTGCCTCGAGAAACGTGGAGCGAAAGCCATCCACTATCAAGAAAAGATCATTTATAGTCACTCATGCCAGGAAAAGCCTTAATTCTCTATTTAAATGCTTTTATAATCCCATTATTGAATTTAATTTGAATCTTTTTACATTTTTTGATTAAAACAGATTGTAATTGATTATTTACCTCGAGAAACGTGGAGCGAAAGCCATCCATTGTCAAGAAAAGATCATTTATAGTCACTCATGCCTAGAAAAGCCTTATTACTCGGTTTAAATGCCTTTATAATCCCATTATCAATTTTATTTTTAATTTTTTTTACATTTTTTGATTAAAACAAATTGTAATTGATTGTTTGCCTCGGGAAACTTGGAGCGAAAGCCATCCATTGTCAAGAAAAGATAATTTATAGTCACTCATGCCTAGGAAAGCCTTATTAGTCGGTTTAAATGCTTTTATAATACCATTATTGACTTTATTTTGAATTTTTTTTTACATTTTTTTGATTAAAACATATTCTAATTGATTGTTAGCCTTGGGAAACTTGGAGTGAAAGCCATCCATTGTCAAGAGAAAATCATTTATAGTCACTCATGCCTAGGAAAGCCTTATTACTCGGTTTAAATGCTTTTATAATCCCATTATTGAATTTATTTTGAATTGTTTTTACATTTTTTGATTAAAACAGAATCTAATTGATTGTTTGCCTCGAGAAACGTGGAGCGAAAGCCATCCATTGTCAAGAAAAGATCATTTATAGTCACTCATGCCTAGAAAAGCCTTATTACTCGGTTTAAAGGCCTTTATAATCCCATTATCAAATTTATTTTTAATTTTTTTTACATTTTTTTATTAAAACATATTCTAATTGATTGTTTGCCTCGGGAAACTTGGAGCGAAAGCCATCCATTGTCAAGAAAAGATCATTTATAGTCACTCATGCCTAGCAAAAGCCTTATTACTCGCTTTAAATGCTTTTATAATCCTATTATTGAATTTATTTTGAATTGTTTTTGCATTTTTTGATTAAAACAGAATCTAATTGATTGTTTGCCTCAGGAAACGTGGAGCGAAAGCCATCCATTGTCAAGAAAAGATCATTTATAGTCACTCATGCGTAGAAAAGCCTTGTTACTCGGTTTAAATGCTTTTATAATCCCATTATTGACTTTATTTTGAATTTTTTTTACATTTTTTTGATTAAAACATATTCTAATTGATTGTTAGCCTCGGGAAACTTGGAGCGAAAGCCATCCATTGTCAAGAAAAGATCATTTATAGTCACTCATGCCTAGGAAAGCCTTATTACTCGGTTTAAATGCTTTTATAATCCCATTATTGAATTTATTTTGAATTGTTTTTACATTTTTTGATTAAAACAGAATCTAATTGATTGTTTGCCTCGGGAAACGTGAAGCGAAAGCCATCTATTGTCAAGAAAAGATCATTTATAGTCACTCATGCCTAGAAAAGCCTTATTACTCGGTTTAAAAGCATTTATAATCCCATTATGAAATTTATTTTTAATTTTTTTTACATTTTTTGATTAAAACATATTCTAATTGATTGTTTGCCTCGGGAAACTTGGAGTGAAAGCAATCCATTGTCAAGAAAAGATCATTTATAGTCACTCATGCCTAGGAAAGCCTTATTACTCGCTTTAAATGCTTTTATAATCCCATTATTGAATTTATTTTGAATTGTTTTTACATTGTTTGATTAAAACAGAATCTAATTGATTGTTTACCTCGGGAAACGTGGAGCGAAAGCCATCCATTGTCAAGAAAAGATCATTTATAGTCACTCATGCCTAGAAAAGCCTTATTACTCGGTTTAAATGCCTTTATAATCCCATTATCGAATTTATTTTGAATTTTTTTTACATTTTTTGATTAAAACAGATTGTAATTGATTTTTTGCCTTGGGAAACTTGGAGCGAAAGCCATCCATTGTAAAGAAAAGATCATTTATAGTCACTCATGCCTAGAAAAGCCTTATTACTCGGTTTAAATGCCTTTATAATCCCATTATCAAATTTATTTTTAATTTTTTTTTATATTTTTTGATTAAAACAGATTGTAATTGATTGTTTGCCTCGAGAAACTTGGAGCGAAAGCCATCCATTGTCAAGAAAAGTTCATTTATATTCACTTATGCCTAGCAAAGCCTTATTACTCGGTTTAAATGCCTTTATAATCCCATTATTGAATTTATTTTGAATTTTTTTTACATTTTTTGATTAAAACAGATTGTAATTGATTGATTGCCTCTGGAAACATGGAGCAAAAGCCATCCATTGTCAAGAAAAGATCATTTATATTCACTCATGCCTAGGAAAGCCTTATTACTCGGTTTAAATACTTTTATAATCCCATTATTGATTTTATTTTGAATTGTTTTTACATTTTTTGATTAAAACAGAATCTAATTGATTGTTTGCCTCGGGAAACGTGGAGCGAAAGCCATCCATTGTCAAGAAAAGATCATTTATAGTCACTCATGCCTAGAAAAGCCTTATTACTCGGTTTAAATGCCTTTATAATCCCATTATCAAATTTATTTTGAATTTTTTTTACATTTTTTGATTAAAACCGATTGTAATTGATTGTTTGCCTCGGGAAACTTGGAGCGAAAGCCATCCATTGTCAAGAAAAGTTCATTTATATTCACTTATGCCTAGCAAAGCCTTATTACTCGGTTTAAATGCCTTTATAATCCCATTATTGAATTTATTTTGAATTTTTTTTACATTTTTTTATTCAAACAGATTGTAATTGATTGTTTTCCTGGGGAAACTTGGAGCGAAAGCCATCCATTGTCAAGAAAAGATCATTTATAGTCACTCATGCCTAGAAAAGCCTTATTACTCGGTTTAAATGCTTTTATAATCCCATTATTGAATTTATTTTGAATATTTTCTACATTTTTTGATTGAAATAGATTCTAATTGATTGTTTTCCTGGCGAAACTTGGAGCGAAAGCCATCCATTGTCAAGAAAAGTTCATTTATAGTCACTCATGCCTAGGAAAGCCTTATTACTCGGTTTAAATGCTTTTATAATCCCATTATTGAATTTATTTTGAATTGTTTTTACATTTTTTGATTAAAACAGAATCTAATTCATTGTTTGCCTCGGGAAACGTTGAGCGAAAGCCATCCATTGTCAAGAAAAGTTCATTTATAGTCACCCATGCCTAGAAAAGCCTTATTACTCGGTTTAAATGCCTTTATAATCCCATTATCGAATTTATTTTGAATATTTTCTACCTTTTTTGGTTGAAACAGATTCTAATTGATTGTTTTCCTGGGGAAACTTAGAGCGAAAGCCATCCATTGTCAAGAAAAGATCATTTATAGTCACTCATGCCTAGGAAAGCCTTATTACTCGGTTTAAATGCTTTTATAATCCCATTATTGAATTTATTTTTAATTGTTTTTACATTTTTTGATTAAAACAGAATCTAATTGATTGTTTGCCTCGGGAAACGTGGAGCGAAAGCCATCCATTGTCAAGAAAAGTTCATTTATAGTCACCCATGCCTAGAAAAGCCTTATTACTCGGTTTAAATGCCTTTATAATCCCATTATCAAATTTATTTTGAACTTTTTTTACATTTTTTGATTAAAACATATTGTAATTGATTGTTTGCCTCGAGAAACTTGGAGCGAAAGCCATCGATTGTCAAGAGAAGTTCATTTATATTCACTTATGCCTAGCAAAGCCTTATTACTCGATTTAAATGCCTTTATAATCCCATTATTGAATTTATTTTGAATATTTTCTACATTTTTTGATTGAAACAGATTCTAATTGACTGTTTGCCTCAGAAAACGAGAAGCGAAAGCCATCCATTGTCAAGAAAAGATCATTTATAGTCACTCATGCCTAGGAAAGCCTTATTACTCGGTTTAAATGCCTTTATAATCCCATTATCGAATTTATTTTGAATTTTTTTTACATTTTTTGATTAAAACATATTGTAATTGATTGTTTGCCTCGGAAAACTTGGAGCGAAAGCAATCCATTGTCAAGAAAAGTTCATTTATAGTCACTCATGCCTAGAAAAGCCTTATTACTCGGTTTAAATGCTTTTATAATCCCATTATTAAATTTATTTTGAATATTTTCGACCTTTTTTGGTTGAAACAGATTCTAATTGATTGTTTTCCTGGGGAAACTTAGAGCGAAAGCCATCCATTGTCAAGAAAAGATCATTTATAGTCACTCATGCCTAGAAAAGCCTTATTGCTCGGTGTAAATGCTTTTATAATCCCATTATTGAATTTATTTTGAATATTTTTTACATTTTTTGATTAAAACAGATTGTAATTGATTGTTCGCCTCGGGAAACTTGGAGCGAAAGCCATCCATTGTCAAGAAAAGATCATTTATAGTCACTCATGCCTAGGAAAGCCTTATTACTCGGTTTAAATGCTTTTATAATCCCATTATTGAATTTATTTTTAATTGTTTTTACATTTTTTGATTAAAACAGAATCTAATTGATTGTTTGCCTCGGGAAACGTGGAGCGAAAGCCATCCATTGTCAAGAAAAGTTCATTTATAGTCACCCATGCCTAGAAAAGCCTTATTACTCGGTTTAAATGCCTTTATAATCCCATTATCGAATTTATTTTGAATTTTTTTTACATTTTTTGATTAAAACATATTGTAATTGATTGTTTGCCTCGGGAAACTTGGAGCGAAAGCCATCCATTGTCAAGAAAAGTTCATTTATAGTCACTCATGCCTAGAAAAGCCTTATTACTCGGTTTAAATGCTTTTATAATCCCATTATTAAATTTATTTTGAATATTTTCTACCTTTTTTGGTTGAAACAGATTCTAATTGATTGTTTTCCTGGGGAAACTTAGAGCGAAAGCCATCCATTGTCAAGAAAAGATCATTTATAGTCACTCATGCCTAGAAAAGCCTTATTGCTCGGTGTAAATGCTTTTATAATCCCATTATTGAATTTATTTTGAATATTTTTTACATTTTTTGATTAAAACAGATTGTAATTGATTGTTCGCCTTGGGAAACTTGGAGCGAAAGCCATCCATTGTCAAGAAAAGATCATTTATAGTCACTCATGCCTAGGAAAGCCTTATTACTCGGTTTAAATGCTTTTATAATCCCATTATTGAATTTATTTTTAATTGTTTTTACATTTTTTGATTAAAACAGAATCTAATTCATTGTTTGCCTCGGGAAACGTGGAGCGAAAGCCATCCATTTTCAAGAAAAGTTCATTTATAGTCACCCATGCCTAGAAAAGCCTTATTACTCGGTTTAAATGCCTTTATAATCCCATTATCGAATTTATTTTGAATTTTTTTTACATTTTTCGATTAAAACATATTGTAATTGATTGTTTGCCTCGGGAAACTTGGAGCGAAAGCATCCATTGTCAAGAAAAGTTCATTTATAGTCACTCATGCCTAGAAAAGCCTTATTACTCGGTTTAAATGCTTTTATAATCCCACTATTAAATTTATTTTCAATATTTTCTACATTTTTTGATTGAAACAGATTCTAATTGATTGTTTTCCTTGGGAAACTTGGAGCGAAAGCCATCCATTGTCAAGAAAAGATCATTTATAGTCACTCATGCCTAGAAAAGCCTTATTACTCGGTGTAAATGCTTTTATAATCCCATTATTGAATTTATTTTGAATATTTTTTACATTTTTTGATTAAAACAGATTGTAATTGATTGTTTGCCTCGGGAAACTTGGAGCGAAAGCCATCCATTGTCAAGAAAAGATCATTTATAGTCACTCATGCCTAGGAAAGCCTTATTACTCGGTTTAAATGCTTTTATAATCCCATTATTGAATTTATTTTGAATTGTTTTTACATTTTTTGATTAAAACAGAATCTAATTGATTGTTTGCCTCGGGAAACGTGGAGCGAAAGCCATCCATTGTCAAGAAAAGTTCATTTATAGTCACCCATGCCTAGAAAAGCCTTATTACTCGGTTTAAATGCCTTTATAATCCCATTATCGAATTTATTTTGAATTTTTTTTACATTTTTTGATTAAAACAGATTGTAATTGATTGTTTGCCTCGGGAAACTTGGAGCGAAAGCCATCCATTGTCAAGAAAAGATCATTTATAGTCACTCATGCCTAGGAAAGCCTTATTACTCGGTTTAAATGCTTTTATAATCCCATTATTGAATTTATTTTGAATTGTTTTTACATTTTTTGATTAAAACAGAATCTAATTGATTATTTGCCTCGGGAAACGTGGAGCGAAAGCCATCCATTGTCAAGAAAAGTTCATTTATAGTCACCCATGCCTAGAAAAGCCTTATTACTCGGTTTAAATGCCTTTATAATCCCATTATCAAATTTATTTTGAATTTTTTTTATATTTTTTGATTAAAACATATTGTAATTGATTGTTTGCCTCGAGAAACTTGGAGCGAAAGCCATCGATTGTCAAGAGAAGTTCATTTATATTCACTTATGCCTAGCAAAGCCTTATTACTCGATTTAAATGCCTTTATAATCCCATTATTGAATTTATTTTGAATATTTTCTACATTTTTTGATTGAAACAGATTCTAATTGATTGTTTGCCTCAGAAAACGAGAAGCGAAAGCCATCCATTGTCAAGAGAAGATCATTTATAGTCACTCATGCCTAGGAAAGCCTTATTACTCGGTTTAAATGCCTTTATAATCCCATTATCGAATTTATTTTGAATTTTTTTTACATTTTTTTATTAAAACAGATTCTAATTGATTGTTTTCCTGGGGAAACTTGGAGCGAAAGCCATCCATTGTCAAGAAAAGATCATTTATAGTCACTCATGCCTAGGAAAGCCTTATTACTCAGTTTAAATGCTTTTATAATCCCATTATTGAATTTATTTTGAATTGTTTTTACATTTTTTGATTAAAACAGAATCTAATTGATTGTTTGACTCAGGAAACATGGAGCGAAAGCCATCCATTGTCAAGAAAAGATCATTTATAGTCACTCATGCCTAGAAAAGCCTTATTACTCGGTTTAAATGCTTTTATAATCCCATTATTGACTTTATTTTGAATTTTTTTTTACATTTTTTTGATTAAAACATATTCTAATTGATTGTTAGCCTCGGGAAACTTGGAGCGAAATCCATCCATTGTCAAGAGAAGATCATTTATAGTCACTCATGCCTAGGAAAGCCTTATTACTCGGTTTAAATGCTTTTATAAACCCATTATTGAATTTATTTTGAATTGTTTTTACATTTTTTGATTAAAACAGAATCTAATTGATTGTTTGCCTCGGGAAACGTGGAGCGAAAGCCATCCATTGTCAAGAAAAGATCATTTATAGTCACTCATGCCTAGAAAAGCCTTATTACTCGGTTTAAAGGCCTTTATAATCCCTTTATCAAATTTATTTTTAATTTTTTTTACATTTTTTTATTAAAACATATTCTAATTGATTGTTTGCCTCGGGAAACTTGGAGCGAAAGCCATCCATTGTCAAGAAAAGATCATTTATAGTCACTCATGCCTAGGAAAGCCTTATTACTCGCTTTAAATGCTTTTATAATCCTATTATTGAATTTATTTTGAATTGTTTTTGCATTTTTTGATTAAAACAGAATCTAATTGATTGTTTGCCTCGGGAAACGTGGATCGAAAGCCATCCATTGTCAAGAAAAGATCATTTATAGTCACTCATGCCTAGAAAAGCCTTGTTACTCGGTTTAAATGCTTTTATAATCCCATTATTGACTTCATTTTGAATTTTTTTTTACATTTTTTTGATTAAAACATATTCTAATTGATTGTTAGCCTCGGGAAACTTGGAGCGAAAGCCATCCATTGTCAAGAAAAGATCATTTATAGTCACTCATGCCTAGGAAAGCCTTATTACTCGGTTTAAATGCTTTTATAATCCCATTATTGAATTTATTTTGAATTGTTTTTACATTTTTTGATTAAAACAGAATCTAATTGATTGTTTGCCTCGGGAAACGTGAAGCGAAAGCCATCCATTGTCAAGAAAAGATCATTTATAGTCACTCATGCCTAGAACAGCCTTATTACTCGGTTTAAAGGCCTTTATAATCCCATTATCAAATTTATTTTTAATTTTTTTTACATTTTTTGATTAAAACATATTCTAATTGATTGCTTGCCTCGGGAAACTTGGAGCGAAAGCCATCCATTGTCAAGAAAAGATCATTTATAGTCACTCATGCCTAGGAAAGCCTTATTACTCGCTTTAAATGCTTTTATAATCCTATTATTGAATTTATTTTGAATTGTTTTTGCATTTTTTGATTAAAACAGAATCTAATTGATTGTTTGCCTCGGGAAACGTGGAGCGAAAGCCATCCATTGTCAAGAAAAGATCATTTATAGTCACTCATGCCTAGAAAAGCCTTGTTACTCGGTTTAAATGCTTTTATAATCCCATTATTGACTTCATTTTGAATTTTTTTTTACATTTTTTTGATTAAAACATATTCTAATTGATTGTTAGCCTCGGGAAACTTGGAGCGAAAGCCATCCATTGTCAAGAAAAGATCATTTATAGTCACTCATGCCTAGGAAAGCCTTATTACTCGGTTTAAATGCTTTTATAATCCCATTATTGAATTTATTTTGAATTGTTTTTACATTTTTTGATTAAAACAGAATCTAATTGATTGTTTGCCTCGGGAAACGTGAAGCGAAAGCCATCCATTGTCAAGAAAAGATCATTTATAGTCACTCATGCCTAGAACAGCCTTATTACTCGGTTTAAAGGCCTTTATAATCCCATTATCAAATTTATTTTTAATTTTTTTTACATTTTTTGATTAAAACATATTCTAATTGATTGTTTGCCTCGGCAAACTTGGAGTGAAAGCAATCCATTGTGAAGAAAAGTTCATTTATAGTCACTCATGCCTAGAAAAGCCTTATTACTCGGTTTAAATGCTTTTATAATCCCATTATTGAATTTATTTTGAATATTTTCTACATTTTTTGATTGAAACAGATTCTAATTGATTGTTTGCCTCAGAAAACGAGAAGCGAAAGCCATCCATTGTCAAGAAAAGTTCATTTATAGTCACTCATGCCTATAAAAGCCTTAATACTCGCTTTAAATGCTTTCATAATCCCATAATGAATTTAATTTGAATCTTTTTACATTTTTTGATTAAAACAGATTGTAACTGATTGTTTGCCTCGGGAAATGTGGAGCGAAAGCCATCCACTATCAAGAAAAGATCATTTATATTCACTCATGCCAAGAAAAGCCTTAATTCTCTATTTAAATGCTTTTATAATCCCATTATTGAATTTAATTTGAATCTTTTTACATTTTTTGATTAAAACAGATTGTAATTGATTATTTACCTCGAGAAACGTGGAGCGAAAGCCATCCATTGTCAAGAAAAGATCATTTATAGTCACTCATGCCTAGAAAAGCCTTATTACTCGGTTTAAATGCCTTTATAATCCCATTATCAATTTTATTTTTAATTTTTTTTACATTTTTTGATTAAAACAAATTGTAATTGATTGTTTGCCTCGGGAAACTTGGAGCGAAAGCCATCCATTGTCAAGAAAAGATAATTTATAGTCACTCATGCCTAGGAAAGCCTTATTACTCGGTTTAAATGCTTTTATAATCCCATTATTGACTTTATTTTGAATTTTTTTTTACATTTTTTTGATTAAAACATATTCTAATTGATTGTTAGCCTCGGGAAACTTGGAGCGAAATCCATCCATTGTCAAGAGAAGATCATTTATAGTCACTCATGCCTAGGAAAGCCTTATTACTCGGTTTAAATGCTTTTATAATCCCATTATTGAATTTATTTTGAATTGTTTTTACATTTTTTGATTAAAACAGAATCTAATTGATTGTTTGCCTCGGGAAACGTGGAGCGAAAGCCATCCATTGTCAAGAAAAGATCATTTATAGTCACTCATGCCTAGAAAAGCCTTATTACTCGGTTTAAAGGCCTTTATAATCCCTTTATCAAATTTATTTTTAATTTTTTTTACATTTTTTTATTAAAACATATTCTAATTGATTGTTTGCCTCGGGAAACTTGGAGCGAAAGCCATCCATTGTCAAGAAAAGATCATTTATAGTCACTCATGCCTAGGAAAGCCTTATTACTCGCTTTAAATGCTTTTATAATGCTATTATTGAATTTATTTTGAATTGTTTTTGTATTTTTTGATTAAAACAGAATCTAATTGATTGTTTGCCTCGGGAAACGTGGAGCGAAAGCCATCTATTGTCAAGAAAAGATCATTTATAGTCACTCATGCCTAGAAAAGCCTTGTTACTCGGTTTAAATGCTTTTATAATCCCATTATTGACTTCATTTTGAATTTTTTTTTACATTTTTTTGATTAAAACATATTCTAATTGATTGTTAGCCTCGGGAAACTTGGCGCGAAAGCCATCCATTGTCAAGAAAAGATCATTTATAGTCACCCATGCCTAGGAAAGCCTTATTACTCGGTTTAAATGCTTTTATAATCCCATTATTGAATTTATTTTGAATTGTTTTTACATTTTTTGATTAAAACATAATCTAATTGATTGTTTGCCTCGGGAAACGTGAAGCGAAAGCCATCCATTGTCAAGAAAAGATCATTTATAGTCACTCATGCCTAGAACAGCCTTATTACTCGGTTTAAAGGCCTTTATAATCCCATTATCAAATTTATTTTTAATTTTTTTTACATTTTTTGATTAAAACATATTCTAATTGATTGTTTGCCTCGGGAAACTTGGAGTGAAAGCAATCCATTGTGAAGAAAAGATCATTTATAGTCACTCATGCCTAGGAAAGCCTTATTACTCGCTTTAAATGCTTTTATAATCCCATTATTGAATTTATTTTGAATTGTTTTTACATTGTTTGATTAAAACAGAATCTAATTGATTGTTTACCTCGGGAAACGTGGAGCGAAAGCCATCCATTGTCAAGAAAAGATCATTTATAGTCACTCATGCCTAGAAAAGCCTTATTACTCGGTTTAAATGCCTTTATAATCCCATTATCGAATTTATTTTGAATTTTTTTTACATTTTTTGATTAAAACAGATCGTAATTGATTTTTTGCCTTGGGAAACTTGGAGCGAAAGCCATCCATTGTAAAGAAAAGATCATTTATAGTCACTCATGCCTAGAAAAGCCTTATTACTCGATTTAAATCCTTTATAATCCCATTATCAAATTTATTTTTAATTTTTTTTATATTTTTTGATTAAAACAGATTGTAATTGATTGTTTGCCTCGAGAAACTTGGAGCGAAAGCCATCCATTGTCAAGAAAAGTTCATTTATATTCACTTATGCCTAGCAAAGCCTTATTACTCGGTTTAAATGCCTTTATAATCCCATTATTGAATTTATTTTGAATTTTTTTTACATTTTTTTGTTAAAACAGATTCTAATTGATTGTTTTCCTGGGGAAACTTGGAGCGAAACCCATCCATTGTCAAGAAAAGATCATTTATAGTCACTTATGCCTAGAAAAGCCTTATTACTCGGTGTAAATGCTTTTATAATCCCATTATTGAATTTATTTTGAATATTTTTTACATTTTTTGATTAAAACAGATTGTAATTGATTGATTGGCTCGGGAAACATGGAGCAAAAGCCATCCATTGTCAAGAAAAGATCATTTATAGTCACTCATGCCTAGGAAAGCCTTATTACTCGGTTTAAATACTTTTATAATCCCATTATTGATTTTATTTTGAATTGTTTTTACATTTTTTGATTAAAACAGAATCTAATTGATTGTTTGCCTCGGGAAACGTGGAGCGAAAGCCATCCATTGTCAAGAAAAGATCATTTATAGTCACTCATGCCTAGAAAAGCCTTATTACTCGGTTTAAATGCCTTTATAATCCCATTATCAAATTTATTTTGAATTTTTTTTACATTTTTTGATTAAAACAGAATGTAATTGATTGTTTGCCTCGGGAAACTTGGAGCGAAAGCCATCCATTGTCAGGAAAAGTTCATTTATATTCACTTATGCCTAGCAAAGCCTTATTACTTGGCTTAAATGCCTTTATAATCCCATTATTGAATTTATTTTGAATTGTTTTTTTATTTTTTGATTAAAACAGATTGTAATTGATTGTTTGCCTCGGGAAACATGGAGCGAAAGCCATCCATTGTCAAGAAAAGATCATTTATAGTCACTCATGCCTAGAAAAGCCTTATTACTCGGTTTAAATGCTTTTATAATCCCATTATTGAATTTATTTTGAATATTTTCTACATTTTTTGATTGAAATAGATTCTAATTGATTGTTTTCCTGGAGAAACTTGGAGCGAAAGCCATCTATTGTCAAGAAAAGTTCATTTATAGTCACTCATGCCTAGGAAAGCCTTATTACTCGGTTTAAATGCTTTTATAATCCCATTATTGAATTTATTTTGAATTGTTTTTACATTTTTTGATTAAAACAGAATCTAATTGATTGTTTGCCTCGGGAAACGTGGAGCGAAAGCCATCCATTGTCAAGAAAAGATCATTTATAGTCACTCATGCCTAGAAAAGCCTTGTTACTCGGTTTAAATGCTTTTATAATCCCATTATTGACTTTATTTTGAATTTTTTTTACATTTTTTTGATTAAAACATATTCTAATTGATTGTTAGCCTCGGGAAACTTGGAGCGAAAGCCATCCATTGTCAAGAAAAGATCATTTATAGTCACTCATGCCTAGGAAAGCCTTGTTACTCGGTTTAAATGCTTTTATAATCCCATTATTGACTTTATTTTGAATTTTTTTTACATATTTTTGATTAAAACATATTCTAATTGATTGTTAGCCTCGGGAAACTTGGAGCGAAAGCCATCCATTGTCAAGAAAAGATCATTTATAGTCACTCATGCCTAGGAAAGCCTTATTACTCGGTTTAAATGCTTTTATAATCCCATTATTGAATTTATTTTGAATTGTTTTTACATTTTTTGATTAAAATAGAATCTAATTGATTGTTTGCCTCGGGAAACGTAAAGCGAAAGCCATCCATTGTCAAGAAAAGAACATTTATAGTCACTCATGCCTAGAAAAGCCTTATTACTCGGTTTAAATGCCTTTATAATCCCATTATCGAATTTATTTTGATTTTTTTTTACATTTTTTGATTAAAACAGATTGTAATTGATTTTTTGCCTTGGGAAACTTGGAGCGAAAGCCATCCATTGTAAAGAAAAGATCATTTATAGTCACTCATGCCTAGAAAAGCCTTATTTCTCGGTTTAAATGCCTTTATAATCCCATTATCAAATTTATTTTTAATTTTTTTTACATTTTTTGATTAAAACAGATTGTAATTGATTGTTTGCCTCGAGAAACTTGGAGCGAAAGCCATCCATTGTCAAGAAAAGTTCATTTATATTCACTTATGCCTAGCAAAGCCTTATTACTCGGTTTAAATGCCTTTATAATCCCATTATTGAATTTATTTTGAATTTTTTTTACATTTTTTTATTAAAACAGATTCTAATTGATTGTTTTCCTGGGGCAACTTGGAGCGAAAGCCATCCATTGTCAAGAAAAGATCATTTATAGTCACTTATGCCTAGAAAAGCCTTATTACTCGGTGTAAATGCTTTTATAATCCCATTATTGAATTTATTTTGAATATTTTTTACATTTTTTGATTAAACCAGATTGTAATTGATTGATTGCCTCTGGAAACATGGAGCAAAAGCCATCCATTGTCAAGAAAAGATCATTTATAGTCACTCATGCCTAGGAAAGCCTTATTACTCGGTTTAAATACTTTTATAATCCCATTATTGATTTTATTTTGAATTGTTTTTACATTTTTTGATTAAAACAGAATCTAATTGATTGTTTGCCTCGGGAAACGTGGAGCGAAAGCCATCCATTGTCAAGAAAAGATCATTTATAGTCACTCATGCCTAGAAAAGCCTTATTACTCGGTTTAAATGCCTTTATAATCCCATTATCAAATTTATTTTGAATTTTTTTTACATTTTTTGATTAAAACCGATTGTAATTGATTGTTTGCCTCGGGAAACTTGGAGCGAAAGCCATCCATTGTCAAGAAAAGTTCATTTATATTCACTTATGCCTAGCAAAGCCTTATTACTCGGTTTAAATGCCTTTATAATCCCATTATTGAATTTATTTTGAATTTTTTTTACATTTTTTTATTC
The DNA here is from genome assembly GCF_053813885.1 of Theobroma cacao. NCBI lineage: Eukaryota > Viridiplantae > Streptophyta > Magnoliopsida > Malvales > Malvaceae > Theobroma > Theobroma cacao. The sequence goes on along the minus strand of NC_142645.1, from coordinate 23,098,191 downwards.
AAACAGATTCTAATTGATTATTTTCCTGGGGAAACTTGGAGCGAAAGCCATCCATTGTCAAGAAAAGATCATTTATAGTCACTCATGCCTAGAAAAGCCTTATTACTCGGTTTAAATGCTTTTATAATCCAATTATTAAATTTATTTTGAATATTTTCTACATTTTTTGGTTGAAACAGATTCTAATTGATTGTTTTCCTTGGGAAACTTAGAGCGAAAGCCATCCATTGTCAACAAAAGATCATTTATAGTCACTCATGCCTAGAAAAGCCTTATTACTCGGTGTAAATGCTTTTATAATCCCATTATTGAATTTATTTTGAATATTTTTTACATTTTTTGATTAAAACAGATTGTAATTGATTGTTCACCTCGGGAAACTTGGAGCGAAAGACATCCATTGTCAAGAAAAGATCATTTATAGTCACTCATGCCTAGGAAAGCCTTATTACTCGGTTTAAATGCTTTTATAATCCCATTATTGAATTTATTTTGAATTGTTTTTACATTTTTTGATTAAAACAGAATCTAATTGATTGTTTGCCTCGGGAAACGTGGAGCGAAAGCCATCCATTGTCAAGAAAAGTTCATTTATAGTCACCCATGCCTAGAAAAGCCTTATTACTCGGTTTAAATGCCTTTATAATCCCGTTATCGAATTTATTTTGAATTTTTTTTACATTTTTTGATTAAAACATATTGTAATTGATTGTTTGCCTCGGGAAACTTGGAGCGAAAGCCATCCATTGTCAAGAAAAGTTCATTTATAGTCACTCATGCCTAGAAAAGCCTTATTACTCGGTTTAAATGCTTTTATAATCCCATTATTAAATTTATTTTGAATATTTTCTACATTTTTTGGTGGAAACAGATTCTAATTGATTGTTTTCCTTGGGAAACTTAGAGCGAAAGCCATCCATTGTCAACAAAAGATCATTTATAGTCACTCATGCCTAGAAAAGCCTTATTACTCGGTGTAAATGCTTTTATAATCCCATTATTGAATTTATTTTGAATATTTTTTACATTTTTTGATTAAAACAGATTGTAATTGATTGTTCACCTCGGGAAACTTGGAGCGAAAGACATCCATTGTCAAGAAAAGATCATTTATAGTCACTCATGCCTAGGAAAGCCTTATTACTCGGTTTAAATGCTTTTATAATCCCATTATTGAATTTATTTTGAATTGTTTTTACATTTTTTGATTAAAACAGAATCTAATTCATTGTTTGCCTCGGGAAACGTGGAGCGAAAGCCATCCATTGTCAAGAAAAGTTCATTTATAGTCACCCATGCCTAGAAAAGCCTTATTACTCGGTTTAAATGCCTTTATAATCCCATTATCGAATTTATTTTGAATTTTTTTTACATTTTTCGATTAAAACATATTGTAATTGATTGTTTGCCTCGGGAAACTTGGAGCGAAAGCCATCCATTGTCAAGAAAAGTTCATTTATAGTCACTCATGCCTAGAAAAGCCTTATTACTCGGTTTAAATGCTTTTATAATCCCACTATTAAATTTATTTTCAATATTTTCTAAATTTTTTGATTGAAACAGATTCTAATTGATTGTTTTCCTGGGGAAACTTGGAGCGAAAGCCATCCATTGTCAAGAAAAGATCATTTATAGTCACTCATGCCTAGAAAAGCCTTATTACTCGGTGTAAATGCTTTTATAATCCCATTATTGAATTTATTTTGAATATTTTTTACATTTTTTGATTAAAACAGATTGTAATTGATTGTTTGCCTCGGGAAACTTGGAGCGAAAGCCATCCATTGTCAAGAAAAGATCATTTATAGTCACTCATGCCTAGGAAAGCCTTATTACTCGGTTTAAATGCTTTTATAATCCCATTATAGAATTTTTTTTGAATTGTTTTTACATTTTTTGATTAAAACAGAATCTAATTGATTGTTTGCCTCGGGAAACGTGGAGCGAAAGCCATCCATTGTCAAGAAAAGTTCATTTATAGTCACGCATGCCTAGAAAAGCCTTATTACTCGGTTTAAATGCCTTTATAATCCCATTATCGAATTTATTTTGAATTTTTTTTACATTTTTTGATTAAAACAGATTGTAATTGATTGTTTGCCTCGGGAAACTTGGAGCGAAAGCCATCCATTGTCAAGAAAAGATCATTTATAGTCACTCATGCCTAGGAAAGCCTTATTACTCGGTTTAAATGCTTTTATAATCCCATTATTGAATTTATTTTGAATTGTTTTTACATTTTTTGATTAAAACAGAATCTAATTCATTGTTTGCCTCGGGAAACGTGGAGCGAAAGCCATCCATTGACAAGAAAAGTTCATTTATAGTCACCCATGCCTAGAAAAGCCTTATTACTCGGTTTAAATGCCTTTATAATCCCATTATCAAATTTATTTTGAATTTTTTTTACATTTTTTGATTAAAACATATTGTAATTGATTGTTTGCCTCGAGAAACTTGGAGCGAAAGCCATCCATTGTCAAGAAAAGTTCATTTATAGTCACCCATGCCTAGAAAAGCCTTATTACTCGGTTTAAATGCCTTTATAATCCCGTTATCGAATTTATTTTGAATTTTTTTTACATTTTTTGATTAAAACATATTGTAATTGATTGTTTGCCTCGGGAAACTTGGAGCGAAAGCCATCCATTGTCAAGAAAAGTTCATTTATAGTCACTCATGCCTAGAAAAGCCTTATTACTCGGTTTAAATGCTTTTATAATCCCATTATTAAATTTATTTTGAATATTTTCTACATTTTTTGGTGGAAACAGATTCTAATTGATTGTTTTCCTTGGGAAACTTAGAGCGAAAGCCATCCATTGTCAACAAAAGATCATTTATAGTCACTCATGCCTAGAAAAGCCTTATTACTCGGTGTAAATGCTTTTATAATCCCATTATTGAATTTATTTTGAATATTTTTTACATTTTTTGATTAAAACAGATTGTAATTGATTGTTCACCTCGGGAAACTTGGAGCGAAAGACATCCATTGTCAAGAAAAGATCATTTATAGTCACTCATGCCTAGGAAAGCCTTATTACTCGCTTTAAATGCTTTTATAATCCTATTATTGAATTTATTTTGAATTGTTTTTGCATTTTTTGATTAAAACAGAATCTAATTGATTGTTTGCCTCGGGAAACGTGGAGCGAAAGCCATCCATTGTCAAGAAAAGATCATTTATAGTCACTCATGCCTAGGAAAGCCTTATTACTCGCTTTAAATGCTTTTATAATGCTATTATTGAATTTATTTTGAATTGTTTTTGTATTTTTTGATTAAAACAGAATCTAATTGATTGTTTGCCTCGGGAAACGTGGAGCGAAAGCCATCTATTGTCAAGAAAAGATCATTTATAGTCACTCATGCCTAGAAAAGCCTTGTTACTCGGTTTAAATGCTTTTATAATCCCATTATTGACTTCATTTTGAATTTTTTTTTACATTTTTTTGATTAAAACATATTCTAATTGATTGTTAGCCTCGGGAAACTTGGAGCGAAAGCCATCCATTGTCAAGAAAAGATCATTTATAGTCACTCATGCCTAGGAAAGCCTTATTACTCGGTTTAAATGCTTTTATAATCCCATTATAGAATTTTTTTTGAATTGTTTTTACATTTTTTTATTAAAACAGAATCTAATTGATTGTTTGCCTCGGGAAACGTGGAGCGAAAGCCATCCATTGTCAAGAAAAGTTCATTTATAGTCACGCATGCCTAGAAAAGCCTTATTACTCGGTTTAAATGCCTTTATAATCCCATTATCGAATTTATTTTGAATTTTTTTTACATTTTTTGATTAAAACAGATTGTAATTGATTGTTTGCCTCGGGAAACTTGGAGCGAAAGCCATCCATTGTCAAGAAAAGATCATTTATAGTCACTCATGCCTAGGAAAGCCTTATTACTCGGTTTAAATGCTTTTATAATCCCATTATTGAATTTATTTTGAATTGTTTTTACATTTTTTGATTAAAACAGAATCTAATTCATTGTTTGCCTCGGGAAACGTGGAGCGAAAGCCATCCATTGACAAGAAAAGTTCATTTATAGTCACCCATGCCTAGAAAAGCCTTATTACTCGGTTTAAATGCCTTTATAATCCCATTATCAAATTTATTTTGAATTTTTTTTACATTTTTTGATTAAAACATATTGTAATTGATTGTTTGCCTCGAGAAACTTGGAGCGAAAGCCATCGATTGTCAAGAGAAGTTCATTTATATTCACTTATGCCTAGCAAAGCCTTATTACTCGATTTAAATGCCTTTATAATCCCATTATTGAATTTATTTTGAATATTTTCTACATTTTTTGATTGAAACAGATTCTAATTGATTGTTTGCCTCTGAAAACGAGAAGCGAAAGCCATCCATTGTCAAGAAAAGATCATTTATAGTCACTCATGCCTAGGAAAGCCTTATTACTCGGTTTAAATGCCTTTATAATCCCATTATCGAATTTATTTTGAATTTTTTTTACATTTTTTTATTAAAACAGATTCTAATTGATTGTTTTCCTGGGGAAACTTGGAGCGAAAGCCATCCATTGTCAAGAATAGATCATTTATAGTCACTCATGCCTAGGAAAGCCTTATTACTCAGTTTAAATGCTTTTATAATCCCATTATTGAATTTATTTTGAATTGTTTTTACATTTTTTGATTAAAACAGAATCTAATTGATTGTTTGACTCGGGAAACGTGGAGCGAAAGCCATCCATTGTCAAGAAAAGATCATTTATAGTCACTCATGCCTAGAAAAGCCTTATTACTAGGTTTAAATGCCTTTATAATCCCATTATCAAAGTTATTTTGAATTTGTTTTACATTTTTTGATTAAAACAGATTGTAATTGATTGTTTGCCTCGGGAAACTTGGAGCGAAAGCCATCCATTGTCAAGAAAAGTTCATTTATAGTCACTCATGCCTAGAAAAGCCTTATTACTCGGTTTAAATGCTTTTATAATCCCATTATTGAATTTATTTTGAATATTTTCTACATTTTTTGATTGAAACAGATTCTAATTGATTGATTGCCTCAGAAAACGAGAAGCGAAAGCCATCCATTGTCAAGAAAAGTTCATTTATAGTCACTCATGCCTATAAAAGCCTTAATACTCGCTTTAAATGCTTTCATAATCCCATAATGAATTTAATTTGAATCTTTTTACATTTTTTGATTAAAACAGATTGTAACTGATTGTTTGCCTCGGGAACCGTGGAGCGAAAGCCATCCACTATCAAGAAAAGATCATTTATAGTCACTCATGCCAAGAAAAGCCTTAATTCTCTATTTAAATGCTTTTATAATCCCATTATTGAATTTAATTTGAATCTTTTTACATTTTTTGATTAAAACAGATTGTAATTGATTATTTACCTCGAGAAACGTGGAGCGAAAGCCATCCATTGTCAAGAAAAGATCATTTATAGTCACTCATGCCTAGAAAAGCCTTATTACTAGGTTTAAATGCTTTTATAATCCCATTATTAAATTTATTTTGAATATTTTCTACCTTTTTTGGTTGAAACAGATTCTAATTGATTGTTTTCCTGGGGAAACTTAGAGCGAAAGCCATCCATTGTCAAGAAAAGATCATTTATAGTCACTCATGCCTAGAAAAGCCTTATTACTCGGTGTAAATGCTTTTATAATCCCATTATTGAATTTATTTTGAATATTTTTTACATTTTTTGATTAAAACAGATTGTAATTGATTGTTCGCCTCGGGAAACTTGGAGCGAAAGCCATCCATTGTCAAGAAAAGATCATTTATAGTCACTCATGCCTAGGAAAGCCTTATTACTCGGTTTAAATTCTTTTATAATCCCATTATTGAATTTATTTTGAATTGTTTTTACATTTTTTGATTAAAACAGAATCTAATTGATTGTTTGCCTCGGGAAACGTGGAGCGAAAGCCATCCATTGTCAAGAAAAGTTCATTTATAGTCACGCATGCCTAGAAAATCCTTATTACTCGGTTTAAATGCCTTTATAATCCCATTATCGAATTTATTTTGAATTTTTTTTACATATTTCGATTAAAACATATTGTAATTGATTGTTTGCCTCGGGAAACTTGGAGCGAAAGCCATCCATTGTCAAGAAAAGTTCATTTATAGTCACTCATGCCTAGAAAAGCCTTATTACTCGGTTTAAATGCTTTTATAATCCCATTATTGAATTTATTTTGAATATTTTCTACATTTTTTGATTGAAACAGATTCTAATTGATTGTTTGCCTCAGAAAATGAGAAGCGAAAGCCATCCATTGTCAAGAAAAGTTCATTTATAGTCACTCATGCCTATAAAAGCCTTAATACTCGCTTTAAATGCTTTCATAATCCCATAATGAATTTAATTTGAATCTTTTTACATTTTTTGATTAAAACAGATTGTAACTGATTGTTTGCCTCGGGAAATGTGGAGCGAAAGCCATCCACTATCAAGAAAAGATCATTTATAGTCACTCATGCCAAGAAAAGCCTTAATTCTCTATTTAAATGCTTTTATAATCCCATTATTGAATTTAATTTGAATCTTTTTACATTTTTTGATTAAAACAGATTGTAATTGATTATTTACCTCGAGAAACGTGGAGCGAAAGCCATCCATTGTCAAGAAAAGATCATTTATAGTCACTCATGCCTAGAAAAGCCTTATTACTCGGTTTAAATGCCTTTATAATCCCATTATCAATTTTATTTTTAATTTTTTTTACATTTTTTGATTAAAACAAATTGTAATTGATTGTTTGCCTCGGGAAACTTGGAGCGAAAGCCATCCATTGTCAAGAAAAGATAATTTATAGTCACTCATGCCTAGGAAAGCCTTATTACTCGGTTTAAATGCTTTTATAATCCCATTATTGACTTTATTTTGAATTTTTTTTTACATTTTTTTGATTAAAACATATTCTAATTGATTGTTAGCCTCGGGAAACTTGGAGCGAAATCCATCCATTGTCAAGAGAAGATCATTTATAGTCACTCATGCCTAGGAAAGCCTTATTACTCGGTTTAAATGCTTTTATAATCCCATTATTGAATTTATTTTGAATTGTTTTTACATTTTTTGATTAAAACAGAATCTAATTGATTGTTTGCCCCGGGAAACGTGGAGCGAAAGCCATCCATTGTCAAGAAAAGATCATTTATAGTCACTCATGCCTAGAAAAGCCTTATTACTCGGTTTAAAGGCCTTTATAATCCCTTTATCAAATTTATTTTTAATTTTTTTTACATTTTTTTATTAAAACATATTCTAATTGATTGTTTGCCTCGGGAAACTTGGAGCGAAAGCCATCCATTGTCAAGAAAAGATCATTTATAGTCACTCATGCCTAGGAAAGCCTTATTACTCGCTTTAAATGCTTTTATAATCCTATTATTGAATTTATTTTGAATTGTTTTTGCATTTTTTGATTAAAACAGAATCTAATTGATTGTTTGCCTCGGGAAACGTGGAGCGAAAGCCATCCATTGTCAAGAAAATATCAATTATAGTCACTCATGCCTAGAAAAGCCTTGTTACTCGGTTTAAATGCTTTTATAATCCCATTATTGACTTCATTTTGAATTTTTTTTTACATTTTTTTGATTAAAACATATTCTAATTGATTGTTAGCCTCGGGAAACTTGGAGCGAAAGCCATCCATTGTCAAGAAAAGTTCATTTATAGTCACTCATGCCTAGGAAAGCCTTATTACTCGGTTTAAATGCTTTTATAATCCCATTATTGAATTTATTTTGAATTGTTTTTACATTTTTTGATTAAAACAGAATCTAATTGATTGTTTGCCTCGGGAAACATGAAGCGAAAGCCATCCATTGTCAAGAAAATATCATTTATAGTCACTCATGCCTAGAACAGCCTTATTACTCGGTTTAAAGGCCTTTATAATCCCATTATCAAATTTATTTTTAATTTTTTTTACATTTTTTGATTAAAACATATTCTAATTGATTGTTTGCCTCGGGAAACTTGGAGTGAAAGCAATCCATTGTGAAGAAAAGATCATTTATAGTCACTCATGCCTAGGAAAGCCTTATTACTCGGTTTAAATGCCTTTATAATCCCATTATCGAATTTATTTTTAATTTTTTTACATTTTTTGATTAAAACAGATCGTAATTGATTTTTTGCCTTGGGAAACTTGGAGCGAAAGCCATCCATTGTAAAGAAAAGATCATTTATAGTCACTCATGCCTAGAAAAGCCTTATTACTCGATTTAAATGCCTTTATAATCCCATTATCAAATTTATTTTTAATTTTTTTTATATTTTTTGATTAAAACAGATTGTAATTGATTGTTTGCCTCGAGAAACGTGGAGCGAAAGCCATCCATTGTCAAGAAAAGTTCATTTATATTCACTTATGCCTAGCAAAGCCTTATTACTCGGTTTAAATGCCTTTATAATCCCATTATTGAATTTATTTTGAATTTTTTTTACATTTTTTTGTTAAAACAGATTCTAATTGATTGTTTTCCTGGGGAAACTTGGAGGGAAAGCCATCCATTGTCAAGAAAAGATCATTTATAGTCACTTATGCCTAGAAAAGCCTTATTACTCGGTGTAAATGCTTTTATAATCCCATTATTGAATTTATTTTGAATATTTTTTACATTTTTTGATTAAAACAGATTGTAATTGATTGATTGCCTCGGGAAACATGGAGCAAAAGCCATCCATTGTCAAGAAAAGATCATTTATAGTCACTCATGCCTAGGAAAGCCTTATTACTCGGTTTAAATTCTTTTATAATCCCATTATTGATTTTATTTTGAATTGTTTTTACATTTTTTGATTAAAACAGAATCTAATTGATTGTTTGCCTCGGGAAACGTGGAGCGAAAGCCATCCATTGTCAAGAAAAGATCATTTATAGTCACTCTTGCCTAGAAAAGCCTTATTACTCGGTTTAAATGCCTTTATAATCCCATTATCAAATTTATTTTTAATTTTTTTTACATTTTTTGATTAAAACAGAATGTAATTGATTGTTTGCCTCGGGAAACTTGGAGCGAAAGCCATCCATTGTCAAGAAAAGTTCATTTATATTCACTTATGCCTAGCAAAGCCTTATTACTCGGTTTAAATGCCTTTATAATCCCATTATTGAATTTATTTTGAATTTTTTTACATTTTTTTATTCAAACAGATTCTAATTGATTGTTTTCCTGGGGAAACTTGGAGCGAAAGCCATCCATTGTCAAGAAAAGATCATTTATAGTCACTCATGCCGAGAAAAGCCTTATTACTCGGTTTAAATGCTTTTATAATCCCATTATTGAATTTATTTTGAATATTTTCTACATTTTTTGATTGAAATAGATTCTAATTGATTGTTTTCCTGGAGAAACTTGGAGCGAAAGCCATACATTGTCAAGAAAAGTTCATTTATAGTCACTCATGCCTAGGAAAGCCTTATTACTCGGTTTAAATGCTTTTATAATCCCATTATTGAATTTATTTTGAATTGTTTTTACATTTTTTGATTAAAACAGAATCTAATTGATTGTTTGCCTTGGGAAACGTGGAGCGAAAGCCATCCATTGTCAAGAAAAGATCATTTATAGTCACTCATGCCTAGAAAAGCCTTGTTACTCGGTTTAAATGCTTTTATAATCCCATTATTGACTTTATTTTGAATTTTTTTTACATTTTTTTGATTAAAACATATTCTAATTGATTGTTAGCCTCGGGAAACTTGGAGCGAAAGCCATCCATTGTCAAGAAAATATCATTTATAGTCACTCATGCCTAGAAAAGCCTTATTACTCGGTTTAAATGCCTTTATAATCCCATTATCAAATTTATTTTTAATTTTTTTTTACATTTTTTGATTAAAACATATTCTAATTGATTGTTTGCCTCGGGAAACTTGGAGTGAAAGCAATCCATTGTCAAGAAAAGATCATTTATAGTCACTCATGCCTAGGAAAGCCTTATTACTCGGTTTAAATGCTTTTATAATCCCATTATTGAATTTATTTTGAATTGTTTTTACATTTTTTGATTAAAACAGAATCTAATTGATTGTTTGCCTCGGGAAACGTGAAGCGAAAGCCATCCATTGTCAAGAAAAGATCATTTATAGTCACTCATGCCTAGAAAAGCCTTATTACTCGGTTTAAATGCCTTTATAATCCCATTATCGAATTTATTTTGAATTTTTTTTACATTTTTTGATTAAAACAGATTGTAATTGATTTTTTGCCTTGGGAAACTTGGAGCGAAAGCCATCCATTGTAAAGAAAAGATCATTTATAGTCACTCTTGCCTAGAAAAGCCTTATTACTCGGTTTAAATGCCTTTATAATCCCATTATCAAATTTATTTTTAATTTTTTTTACATTTTTTGATTAAAACAGATTGTAATTGATTGTTTGCCTCGAGAAACTTGGAGCGAAAGCCATCCATTGTCAAGAAAAGTTCATTTATATTCACTTATGCCTAGCAAAGCCTTATTACTCGGTTTAAATGCCTTTATAATCCCATTATTGAATTTATTTTGAATTTTTTTTACATTTTTTTAATAAAACAGATTCTAATTGATTGTTTTCCTGGGGCAACTTGAAGCGAAAGCCATCCATTGTCAAGAAAAGATCATTTATAGTCACTTATGCCTAGAAAAACCTTATTACTCGGTGTAAATGCTTTTATAATCCCATTATTGAATTTATTTTGAATATTTTTTACATTTTTTGATTAAAACAGATTGTAATTGATTGATTGCCTCTGGAAACATGGAGCAAAAGCCATCCATTGTCAAGAAAAGATCATTTATAGTCACTCATGCCTAGGAAAGCCTTATTACTCGGTTTAAATACTTTTATAATCCCATTATTGATTTTATTTTGAATTGTTTTTACATTTTTTGATTAAAACAGAATCTAATTGATTGTTTGCCTCGGGAAACGTGGAGCGAAAGCCATCCATTGTCAAGAAAAGATCATTTATAGTCACTCATGCCTAGAAAAGCCTTATTACTCGGTTTAAATGCCTTTATAATCCCATTATCAAATTTATTTTGAATTTTTTTTACATTTTTTGATTAAAACCGATTGTAATTGATTGTTTGCCTCGGGAAACTTGGAGCGAAAGCCATCCATTGTCAAGAAAAGTTCATTTATATTCACTTATGCCTAGCAAAGCCTTATTACTCGGTTTAAATGCCTTTATAATCCCATTATTGAATTTATTTTGAATTTTTTTTACATTTTTTTATTCAAACAGATTCTAATTGATTGTTTTCCTGGGGAAACTTGGAGCGAAAGCCATCCATTGTCAAGAAAAGATCATTTATAGTCACTCATGCCTAGAAAAGCCTTATTACTCGGTTTAAATGCTTTTATAATCCCATTATTGAATTTATTTTGAATATTTTCTACATTTTTTGATTGAAATAGATTCTAATTGATTGTTTTCCTGGCGAAACTTGGAGCGAAAGCCATCCATTGTCAAGAAAAGTTCATTTATAGTCACTCATGCCTAGGAAAGCCTTATTACTCGGTTTAAATGCTTTTATAATCCCATTATTGAATTTATTTTGAATATTTTTTACATTTTTTGATTAAAACAGATTGTAATTGATTGTTCGCCTCGGGAAACTTGGAGCGAAAGCCATCCATTGTCAAGAAAAGTTCATTTATAGTCACTCATGCCTAGAAAAGCCTTATTACTCGGTGTAAATGCTTTTATAATCCCATTATTGAATTTATTTTGAATATTTTTTACATTTTTTGATTAAAACAGATTGTAATTGATTGTTTGCCTCGGGAAACTTGGAGCGAAAGCCATCCATTGTCAAGAAAAGATCATTTATAGTCACTCATGCCTAGGAAAGCCTTGTTACTCGGTTTAAATGCTTTTATAATCCCATTATTAACTTTATTTTGAATTTTTTTTACATATTTTTGATTAAAACATATTCTAATTGATTGTTAGCCTCGGGAAACTTGGAGCGAAAGCCATCCATTGTCAAGAAAAGATCATTTATAGTCACTCATGCCTAGGAAAGCCTTATTACTCGGTTTAAATCCTTTTATAATCCCATTATTGAATTTATTTTGAATTGTTTTTACATTTTTTGATTAAAACAGAATCTAATTGATTGTTTGCCTCGGGAAACGTGAAGCGAAAGCCATCCATTGTCAAGAAAAGATCATTTATAGTCACTCATGCCTAGAAAAGCCTTATTACTCGGTTTAAAGGCCTTTATAATCCCATTATCAAATTTATTTTTTATTTTTTTTACATTTTTTGATTAAAACATATTCTAATTGATTGTTTGCCTCGGGAAACTTGGAGTGAAAGCAATCCATTGTCAAGAAAAGATCATTTATAGTCACTCATGCCTAGGAAAGCCTTATTACTCGCTTTAAATGCTTTTGTAATCCCATTATTGAATTTATTTTGAATTGTTTTTACATTGTTTGATTAAAACAGAATCTAATTGATTGTTTACCTCGGGAAACGTGGAGCGAAAGCCATCCATTGTCAAGAAAAGATCATTTATAGTCACTCATGCCTAGAAAAGCCTTATTACTCGGTTTAAATGCCTTTATAATCCCATTATCGAATTTATTTTGAATTTTTTTTACATTTTTTGATTAAAACAGATTGTAATTGATTTTTTGCCTTGGGAAACTTGGAGCGAAAGCCATCCATTGTAAAGAAAAGATCATTTATAGTCACTCATGCCTAGAAAAGCCTTATTACTCGGTTTAAATGCCTTTATAATCCCATTATCAAATTTATTTTTAATTTTTTTTACATTTTTTGATTAAAACAGATTGTAATTGATTGTTTGCCTCGAGAAACTTTAAGCAAAAGCCATCCATTGTCAAGAAAAGATCATTTATAGTCACTAATGCCTAGGACAGCCTTATTACTCGGTTTAAATGCTTTTATAATCCCATTATTGAATTTATTTTGAATTGTTTTTACATTTTTTGATTAAAACAAAATCTAATTGATTGTTTGCCTCGGGAAACGTGAAGCGAAAGCCATCCATTGTCAAGAAAAGATCATTTATAGTCACTCATGCCTAGAAAAGCCTTATTACTCGGTTTAAAGGCCTTTATAATCCCATTATCAAATTTATTTTTAATTTTTTTTATATTTTTTGATTAAAACATATTCTAATTGATTGTTTGCCTCGGGAAACTTGGAGTGAAAGCAATCCATTGTCAAGAAAAGATCATTTATAGTCACTCATGCCTAGGAAAGCCTTATTACTCGCTTTAAATGCTTTTATAATCCCATTATTGAATTTATTTTGAATTGTTTTTACATTGTTTGATTAAAACAGAATCTAATTGATTGTTTACCTCGGGAAATGTGGTGCGAAAGCCATCCATTGTCAAGAAAAGATCATTTATAGTCACTCATGCCTAGAAAAGCCTTATTACTCGGTTTAAATGCCTTTATAATCCCATTATCAAATTTATTTTTAATTTTTTTTACATTTTTTGATTAAAACAGATTGTAATTGATTGTTTGCCTCGAGAAACTTGGAGCAAAAGCCATCCATTGTCAAGAAAAGTTCATTTATATTCACTTATGCCTAGCAAAGCCTTATTACTCGGTTTAAATGCTTTTATAATCCCATTATTGAATTTATTTTGAATTGTTTTTACATTTTTTGATTAAAACAGAATCTAATTGATTGTTTACCTCGGGAAACGTGGAGCGAAAGCCATCCATTGTCAAGAAAAGATCATTTATAGTCACTCATGCCTAGAAAAGCCTTATTACTCGGTTTAAAGGCCTTTATAATCCCTTTATCAAATTTATTTTTAATTTTTTTTACATTTTTTTATTAAAACATATTCTAATTGATTGTTTGCCTCGGGAAACTTGGAGCGAAAGCCATCCATTGTCAAGAAAAGATCATTTATAGTCACTCATGCCTAGGAAAGCCTCATTACTCACTTTAAATGCTTTTATAATCCTATTATTGAATTTATTTTGAATTGTTTTTGCATTTTTTGATTAAAACAGAATCTAATTGATTGTTTGCCTCGGGAAACGTGGAGCGAAAGCCATCCATTGTCAAGAAAAGATCATTTATAGTCACTCATGCCTAGAAAAGCCTTGTTACTCGGTTTAAATGCTTTTACAATCCCATTATTGACTTTATTTTGAATTTTTTTTACATTTTTTTGATTAAAACATATTCTAATTGATTGTTAGCCTCGGGAAACTTGGAGCGAAAGCCATCCATTGTCAAGAAAAGATCATTTATAGTCACTCATGCCTAGGACAGCCTTATTACTCGGTTTAAATGCTTTTATAATCCCATTATTGAATTTATTTTGAATTGTTTTTACATTTTTTGATTAAAACAGAATCTAATTGATTGTTTACCTCGGGAAACGTGGAGCGAAAGCCATCCATTGTCAAGAAAAGATCATTTATAGTCACTCATGCCTAGAAAAGCCTTATTACTCGGTTTAAAGGCCTTTATAATCCCTTTATCAAATTTATTTTTAATTTTTTTTACATTTTTTTATTAAAACATATTCTAATTGATTGTTTGCCTCGGGAAACTTGGAGCGAAAGCCATCCATTGTCAAGAAAAGATCATTTATAGTCACTCATGCCTAGGAAAGCCTCATTACTCACTTTAAATGCTTTTATAATCCTATTATTGAATTTATTTTGAATTGTTTTTGCATTTTTTGATTAAAACAGAATCTAATTGATTGTTTGCCTCGGGAAACGTGGAGCGAAAGCCATCCATTGTCAAGAAAAGATCATTTATAGTCACTCATGCCTAGAAAAGCCTTGTTACTCGGTTTAAATGCTTTTACAATCCCATTATTGACTTTATTTTGAATTTTTTTTACATTTTTTTGATTAAAACATATTCTAATTGATTGTTAGCCTCGGGAAACTTGGAGCGAAAGCCATCCATTGTCAAGAAAAGATCATTTATAGTCACTCATGCCTAGGAAAGCCTTATTACTCGGTTTAAATCCCTTTATAATCCCATTATTGAATTTATTTTGAATTGTTTTTACATTTTTTGATTAAAACAGAATCTAATTGATTGTTTGCCTCGGGAAACGTGAAGCGAAAGCCATCCATTGTCAAGAAAAGATCATTTATAGTCACTCATGCCTAGAAAAGCCTTATTACTCGGTTTAAAGGCCTTTATAATCCCATTATCAAATTTATTTTTAACTTTTTTTACATTTTTTGATTAAAACATATTCTAATTGATTGTTTGCCTCGGGAAACTTGGAGTGAAAGCAATCCATTGTCAAGAAAAGATCATTTATAGTCACTCATGCCTAGGAAAGCCTTATTACTCGGTTTAAATGCTTTTATAATCCCATTATTGAATTTATTTTTAATTGTTTTTACATTTTTTGATTAAAACAGAATCTAATTGATTGTTTGCCTCGGGAAACGTGGAGCGAAAGCCATCCATTGTCAAGAAAAGTTCATTTATAGTCACCCATGCCTAGAAAAGCCTTATTACTCGGTTTAAATGCCTTTATAATCCCATTATCGAATTTATTTTGAATTTTTTTTATATTTTTTGATTAAAACATATTGTAATTGATTGTTTGCCTCGGGAAACTTGGAGCGAAAGCCATCCATTGTCAAGAAAAGTTCATTTATAGTCACTCATGCCTAGAAAAGCCTTATTACTCGGTTTAAATGCTTTTATAATCCCATTATTGAATTTATTTTGAATATTTTTTACATTTTTTGATTAAAACAGATTGCAATTGATTGATTGTCTCGAGAAACATGGAGCGAAAGCCATCCATTGTCAAGAAAAGATCATTTATAGTCACTCATGCCTAGGAAAGCCTTATTACTCGGTTTAAATGCTTTTATAATCCCATTATTGAATTTATTTTGAATTGTTTTTACATTTTTTGATTAAAACAGAATCTAATTGATTGTTTGCCTCGGGAAACGTGGAGCGAAAGCCATCCATTGTCAAGAAAAGTTCATTTATAGTCACCCATGCCTAGAAAAGCCTTATTACTCGGTTTAAATGCCTTTGTAATCCCATTATCAAATTTATTTTGATTATTTTTTACATTTTTTGATTAAAACATATTGTAATTGATTGTTTGCCTCGGGAAACTTGGAGCGAAAGCCATCCATTGTCAAGAAAAGTTCATTTATAGTCACTCATGCCTAGAAAAGCCTTATTACTCGGTTTAAATGCTTTTATAATCCCATTATTGAATTTATTTTGAATATTTTCTACATTTTTTGATTGAAACAGATTCTAATTGATTGTTTGCCTCGGGAAACTTGGAGCGAAAGCCATCCATTGTCAAGAAAAGTTCATTTATAGTCACCCATGCCTAGAAAAGCCTTATTACTCGGTTTAAATGCCTTTATAATCCCATTATCGAATTTATTTTGAATTTTTTTTACATTTTTCGATTAAAACATATTGTAATTGATTGTTTGCCTCGGGAAACTTGGAGCGAAAGCCATCCATTGCCAAGAAAAGTTCATTTATAGTCACTCATGCCTAGAAAAGCCTTATTACTCGGTTTAAATGCTTTTATAATCCCATTATTGAATTTATTTTGAATATTTTCTACATTTTTTGATTGAAACAGATTCTAATTGATTGTTTGCCTCAGAAAACGAGAAGCGAAAGCCATCCATTGTCAAGAAAAGTTCATTTATAGTCACTCATGCCTATAAAAGCCTTAATACTCGCTTTAAATGCTTTCATAATCCCATAATGAATTTAATTTGAATCTTTTTACATTTTTTGATTAAAACAGATTGTAACTGATTGTTTGCCTCGGGAAACGTGGAGCGAAAGCCATCCACTATCAAGAAAAGATCATTTATAGTCACTCATGCCAAGAAAAGCCTTAATTCTCTATTTAAATGCTTTTATAATCCCATTATTGAATTTAATTTGAATCGTTTTACATTTTTTGATTAAAACAGATTGTAATTGATTATTTACCTCGAGAAACGTGGAGCGAAAGCCATCCATTGTCAAGAAAAGATCATTTATAGTCATTCATGCCTAGAAAAGCCTTATTACTCGGTTTAAATGCCTTTATAATCCCATTATCAATTTTATTTTTAATTTTTTTTACATTTTTTGATTAAAACAATTTGTAATTGATTGTTTGCCTCGGGAAACTTGGAGCGAAAGCCATCCATTGTCAAGAAAAGATAATTTATAGTCACTCATGCCTAGGAAAGCCTTATTAGTCGGTTTAAATGCTTTTATAATCCCATTATTGACTTTATTTTGAATTTTTTTTTACATTTTTTTGATTAAAACATATTCTAATTGATTGTTAGCCTCGGGAAACTTGGAGCGAAAGCCATCCATTGTCAAGAGAAGATCATTTATAGTCACTCATGCCTAGGAAAGCCTTATTACTCGGTTTAAATGCTTTTATAATCCCATTATTGAATTTATTTTGAATTGTTTTTACATTTTTTGATTAAAACAAAAATCTAATTGATTGTTTACCTCGGGAAACGTGGAGCGAAAGCCACCCATTGTCAAGAAAAGATCATTTATAGTCACTCATGCCTAGGAAAGCCTTATTACTCGGTTTAAATGCCTTTATAATCCCATTATCAAATTTATTTTTAATTTTTTTTACTTTTTTTGATTAAAACAGATTCTAATTGATTGTTTTCCTGGGGAAACTTGGAGCGAAAGCCATCCATTGTCAAGAAAAGATCATTTATATTCACTCATGCCTAGAAAAGCCTTATTACTCGGCGTAAATGCTTTTATAATCCCATTATTGAATTTATTTTGAATACTTTTTACATTTTTTGATTAAAACAGATTGTAATTGATTGATTGCCTCGGGAAACATGGAGCAAAAGCCATCCATTGTCAAGAAAAGATCATTTATAGTCACTAATGCCTAGGACAGCCTTATTACTCGGTTTAAATGCTTTTATAATCCCATTATTGAATTTATTTTGAATTGTTTTTACATTTTTTGATTAAAACAAAATCTAATTGATTGTTTGCCTCGGGAAACGTGAAGCGAAAGCCATCCATTGTCAAGAAAAGATCATTTATAGTCACTCATGCCTAGAAAAGCCTTATTACTCGGTTTAAAGGCCTTTATAATCCCATTATCAAATTTATTTTTAATTTTTTTTTACATTTTTTGATTAAAACATATTCTAATTGATTGTTTGCCTCGGGAAACTTGGAGTGAAAGCAATCCATTGTCAAGAAAAGATCATTTATAGTCACTCATGCCTAGGAAAGCCTTATTACTCGCTTTAAATGCTTTTATAATCCCATTATTGAATTTATTTTGAATTGTTTTTACATTGTTTGATTAAAACAGAATCTAATTGATTGTTTACCTCGGGAAATGTGGAGCGAAAGCCATCCATTGTCAAGAAAAGATCATTTATAGTCACTCATGCCTAGAAAAGCCTTATTACTCGGTTTAAATGCCTTTATAATCCCATTATCAAATTTATTTTTAATTTTTTTTACATTTTTTGATTAAAACAGATTGTAATTGATTGTTTGCCTCGAGAAACTTGGAGCAAAAGCCATCCATTGTCAAGAAAAGTTTATTTATATTCACTTATGCCTAGCAAAGCCTTATTACTCGGTTTAAATGCCTTTATAATCCCATTATTGAATTTATTTTGAATTTTTTTTACATTTTTTTATTAAAACATATTCTAATTGATTGTTTGCCTCGGGAAACTTGGAGCGAAAGCCATCCATTGTCAAGAAAAGTTCATTTATATTCACTTATGCCTAGCAAAGCCTTATTACTCGGTTTAAATGCCTTTATAATCCCATTATTGAATTTATTTTGAATATTTTCCACATTTTTTGATTGAAATAGATTCTAATTGATTGTTTTCCTGGGGCAACTTGGAGCGAAAGCCATCCATTGTCAAGAAAAGATCATTTATAGTCACTTATGCCTAGAAAAGCCTTATTACTCGGTGTAAATGCTTTTATAATCCCATTATTGAATTTATTTTGAATATTTTTTACATTTTTTGATTAAAACAGATTGTAATTGATTGATTGCCTCTGGAAACATGGAGCAAAAGCCATCCATTGTCAAGAAAAGATCATTTATAGTCACTCATGCCTAGGAAAGCCTTATTACTCGGTTTAAATGCTTTTATAATCCCATTATTGAATTTATTTTGAATTGTTTTTACATTTTTTGATTAAAACAGAATCTAATTGATTGTTTACATCGGGAAACGTGGAGCGAAAGCCATCCATTGTCAAGAGAAGATCATTTATAGTCACTCATGCCTAGAAAAGCCTTATTACTCGGTTTAAAGGCCTTTATAATCCCTTTATCAAATTTATTTTTTATTTTTTTTACATTTTTTTATTAAAACATATTCTAATTGATTGTTTGCCTCGGGAAACTTGGAGCGAAAGCCATCCATTGTCAAGAAAAGATCATTTATAGTCACTCATGCCTAGGAAAGCCTCATTACTCACTTTAAATGCTTTTATAATCCTATTATTGAATTTATTTTGAATTGTTTTTGCATTTTTTGATTAAAACAGAATCTAATTGATTGTTTGCCTCGGGAAACGTGGAGCGAAAGCCATCCATTGTCAAGAAAAGATCATTTATAGTCACTCATGCCTAGAAAAGCCTTGTTACTCGGTTTAAATGCTTTTACAATCCCATTATTGACTTTATTTTGAATTTTTTTTACATTTTTTTTATTAAAACATATTCTAATTGATTGTTAGCCTCGGGAAACTTGGAGCGAAAGCCATCCATTGTCAAGAAAAGATCATTTATAGTCACTCATGCCTAGGACAGCCTTATTACTCGGTTTAAATGCCTTTATAATCCCATTATCAAATTTATTTTTAATTTTTTTTACATTTTTTGATTAAAACAGATTGTAATTGATTGTTTGCCTCGAGAAACTTGGAGCGAAAGCCATCCATTGTCAAGAAAAGTTCATTTATATTCACTTATGCCTAGCAAAGCCTTATTACTCGGTTTAAATGCCTTTATAATCCCATTATTGAATTTATTTTGAATTTTTTTTACATTTTTTTATTAAAACAGATTCTAATTGATTGTTTTCCTGGGGAAACTTGGAGCGAAAGCCATCCATTGTCAAGAAAAGATCATTTATAGTCACTCATGCCTAGAAAAGCCTTATTACTCGGTTTAAATGCCTTTATAATCCCATTATCAAATTTATTTTGAATTTTTTTTACATTTTTTGATTAAAACAGAATGTAATTGATTGTTTGCCTCAGGAAACTTGGAGCCAAAGCCATCCATTGTCAAGAAAAGTTAATTTATATTCACTTATGCCTAGCAAAGCCTTATTACTCGGTTTAAATGCCTTTATAATCCCATTATTGAATTTATTTTGAATTTTTTTTACATTTTTTTATTCAAACAGATTCTAATTGATTGTTTTCCTGGGGAAACTTGGAGCGAAAGCCATCCATTGTCAAGAAAAGATCATTTATAGTCACTCATGCCTAGAAAAGCCTTATTACTCGGTTTAAATGCTTTTATAATCCCATTATTGAATTTATTCTGAATATTTTCTACATTTTTTGATTGAAATAGATTCTAATTGATTGTTTTCCTGGGGAAACTTGGAGCGAAAGCCATCCATTGTCAAGAAAAGTTCATTTATAGTCACTCATGCCTAGGAAAGCCTTATTACTCGGTTTAAATGCTTTTATAATCCCATTATTGAATTTATTTTCAATTGTTTTTACATTTTTTGATTAAAACAGAATCTAATTGATTGTTTGCCTCGGGAAACGTGGAGCGAAAGCCATCCATTGTCAAGAAAAGATCATTTATAGTCACTCATGCCTAGAAAAGCCTTATTACTCGGTGTAAATGCTTTTATAATCCCATTATTGAATTTATTTTGAATATTTTTTACATTTTTTGATTAAAACAGATTGTAATTGATTGTTTGCCTCGGGAAACTTGGAGCGAAAGCCATCCATTGTCAAGAAAAGATCATTTATAGTCACTCATGCCTAGGAAAGCCTTATTACTCGGTTTAAATGCTTTTATAATCCCATTATTGAATTTATTTTGAATTATTTTTACATTTTTTGATTAAAACAGAATCTAATTGATTGTTTGCCTCGGGAAACGTGGAGCGAAAGCCATTCATTGTCAAGAAAAGTTCATTTATAGTCACCCATGCCTAGAAAAGCCTTATTAATCGGTTTAAATGTCTTTATAATCCCATTATCAAATTTATTTTGAATTTTTTTTACATTTTTTGATTAAAACATATTGTAATTGATTGTTTGCCCGAGAAACATGGAGCGAAAGCCATCCATTGTCAAGAAAAGATCATTTATAGTCACTCATGCCTAGAAAAGCCTTATTACTCGGTTTAAATGCCTTTATAATCCCATTATCAAATTTATTTTGAATTTGTTTTACATTTTTTGATTAAAACAGATTGTAATTGATTGTTTGCCTCGGGAAACTTGGAGCGAAAGCCATCCATTGTCAAGAAAAGTTCATTTATAGTCACTCATGCCTAGAAAAGCCTTATTACTCGATTTAAATGCTTTTATAATCCCATTATTGAATTTATTTTGAATTGTTTTTACATTTTTTGATTAAAACAGAATCTGATTGATTGTTTGCCTCGGGAAATGTGGAGCGAAAGCCTTCCATTGTCAAGAAAAGATCATTTATAGTCACTCATGCCTAGAAAAGCCTTATTACTCGGTTTAAATGCTTTTATAATCCCATTATTGAATTTATTTTCAATTGTTTTTACATTTTTTGATTAAAACAGAATCTAATTGATTGTTTGCCTCGGGAAACGTGGAGCGAAAGCCATCCATTGTCAAGAAAAGATCATTTATAGTCACTCATGCCTAGAAAAGCCTTATTACTCGGTTTAAATGCCTTTATAATCCCATTATCGAATTTATTTTTAATTTTTTTTACATTTTTTGATTAAAACATATTGTAATTGATTGTTTGCCTCGGGAAACTTGGAGCGAAAGCCATCCATTGTCAAGAAAAGTTCATTTATAGTCACTCATGCCTAGAAAAGCCTTATTACTCGGTTTAAATGCTTTTATAATCCCATTATTAAATTTATTTTGAATATTTTCTACATTTTTTGATTGAAACAGATTCTAATTGATTGTTTTCCTGGGGAAACTTGGAGCGAAAGCCATCCATTGTCAAGAAATGATCATTTATAGTCACTCATGCCTAGAAAAGCCTTATTACTCGGTGTAAATGCTTTTATAATCCCATTATTGAATTTATTTTGAATATTTTTTACATTTTTAGATTAAAACAGATTGTAATTGATTGTTTGCCTCGGGAAACTTGGAGCGAAAGCCATCCATTGTCAAGAAAAGATCATTTATAGTCACTCATGCCTAGGAAAGCCTTATTACTCGGTTTAAATGCTTTTATAATCCCATTATTGAATTTATTTTGAATTGTTTTTACATTTTTTTATTAAAATAGAATCTAATTGATTGTTTGCATGGGAAACGTGGAGCGAAAGCCATCCATTGTCAAGAAAAGATCATTTATAGTCACCTATGCCTAGAAAAGCCTTATTACTCGGTGTAAATGCTTTTATCATCCCATTATTGAATTTATTTTGAATATTTTTTACATTTTTTGATTAAAACAGATTGTAATTGATTGTTTGCCTCGGGAAACGTGGAGCGAAAGCCATCCATTGTCAAGAAAAGATCATTTATAGTCACTCATGCCTAGAAAAGCCTTATTAGTCGGTTTAAATGCCTTTATAATCCCATTATCAAATTTATTTTGAATTTTTTTTACATTTTTTGATTAAAACAGATTGTAATTGATTGTTTGCCTCGAGAAACTTGGAGCGAAAGCCATCCATTGTCAAGAGAAGTTCATTTATATTCACTTATGCCTAGCAAAGCCTTATTACTCGATTTAAATGCCTTTATAATCCCATTATTGAATTTATTTTGAAATTTTTTTACATTTTTTTATTAAAACAGATTCTAATTGATTGTTTTCCTGGGGAAACTTGGAGAGAAAGCCATCCATTGTCAAGAAAAGATCATTTATAGTCACTCATGCCTAGAAAAGCCTTATTACTCGGTGTAAATGCTTTTATAATCCCATTATTGAATTTATTTTGAATATTTTTTACATTTTTTGATTAAAACAGAATGTAATTGATTGATTGCCTCGGGAAACTTGGAGCAAAAGCCATCCATTGTCAAGAAAAGATCATTTATAGTCACTCATGCCTAGGAAAGCCTTATTACTCGGTTTAAATGCTTTTATAATCCCATTATTGAATTTATTTTCAATTGTTTTTACATTTTTTGATTAAAACAGAATCTAATTGATTGTTTGCCTCGGGAAAAGTGGAGCGAAAGCCATCCATTGTCAAGAAAAGTTCATTTGTAGCCACCCATGCCTAGAAAAGCCTTATTACTCGGTTTAAATGCCTTTATAATCCCATTATCGAATTTATTTTGAATTTTTTTTACATTTTTTGATTAAAACATATTGTAATTGATTGTTTGCCTCGGGAAACTTGGAGCGAAAGCCATCCATTGTCAAGAAAAGTTCATTTATAGTCACTCATGCCTAGAAAAGCCTTATTACTCGGTTTAAATGCTTTTATAATCCCATTATTAAATTTATTTTGAATATTTTCTACATTTTTTGATTGAAACAGATTCTAATTGATTGTTTTCCTGGGGAAACTTGGAGCGAAAGCCATCCATTGTTAAGAAAAGATCAATTATAGTCACTCATGCCTAGAAAAGCCTTATTACTCGGTGTAAATGCTTTTATAATCCCATTATTGAATTTATTTTGAATATTTTTTACATTTTTTGATTAAAACAGATTGTAATTGATTGTTCGCCTCGGGAAACTTGGAGCGAAAGCCATCCATTGTCAAGAAAAGATCATTTATAGTCACTCATGCCTAGGAAAGCCTTATTACTCGGTTTAAATGCTTTTATAATCCCATTATTGAATTTATTTTGAATTGTTTTTACATTTTTTGATTAAAACAGAATCTAATTGATTGTTTGCCTCGGGAAACGTGGAGCGAAAGCCATCCATTGTCAAGAAAAGTTCATTTATAGTCACCCATGCCTAGAAAAGCCTTATTACTCGGTTTAAATGCCTTTATAATCCCATTATCAAATTTATTTTGAATTTTTTTTACATTTTTTGATTAAAACAGATTGTAATTGATTGTTTGCCTCGAGAAACTTGGAGCGAAAGCCATCTATTGTCAAGAGAAGTTCATTTATATTCACTTATGTCTACCAAAGCCTTATTACTCGATTTAAATGCCTTTATAATCCCATTATTGAATTTATTTTGAATTTTTTTTACATTTTTTTATTAAAACATATTGTAATTGATTGATTGCCTCGGTGAACATGGAGCAAAAGCCATCCATTGTCAAGAAAAGTTCATTTATAGTCACTCATGCCTAGAAAAGCCTTATTACTCGATTTAAATGCCTTTATAATCCCATTATCGAATTTATTTTGAATTTTTTTTACATTTTTTGGTTAAAACATATTGTAATTGATTTTTTACCTCGGGAAACTTGGAGCGAAAGCCATCCATTGTTAAGAAAAGATCATTTATAGTCACTCATGCCTAGAAAAGCCTTATTACTCGGTGTAAATGCTTTTATAATCCTATTATTGAATTTATTTTGAATATTTTTTACATTTTTTGATTAAAACATATTGTAATTGATTGTTCGCCTCGGGAAACTTGGAGCGAAAGCCATCCATTGTCAAGAAAAGATCATTTATAGTCACTCATGCCTAGGAAAGCCTTATTACTCGGTTTAAATGCTTTTATAATCCCATTATTGAATTTATTTTGAATTGTTTTTACATTTTTTGATTAAAACAGAATCTAATTGATTGTTTGCCTCGGGAAACGTGGAGCGAAAGCCATCCATTGTCAAGAAAAGTTCATTTATAGTCACCCATGCCTAGAAAAGCCTTATTACTCGGTTTAAATGCCTTTATAATCCCATTATCGAATTTATTTTGAATTTTTTTTACATCTTTTGATTAAAACATATTGTAATTGATTGTTTACCTCGGGAAACTTGGAGCGAAAGCCATCCATTGTCAAGAAAAGTTCATTTATAGTCACTCATGCCTAGAAAAGCCTTATTACTCGGTGTAAATGCTTTTATAATCCCATTATTGAATTTATTTTGAATATTTTTTACATTTTTTGATTAAAACAGAATGTAATTGATTGATTGCCTCGGGGAACATGGAGCAAAAGCCATCCATTGTCAAGAAAAGATCATTTATAGTCACTCATGCCTAGGAAAGCCTTATTACTCGGTTTAAATGCTTTTATAATCCCATTATTGAATTTATTTTGAATTGTTTTTACATTTTTTGATTAAAACAGAATCTAATTGATTGTTTGCCTCGGGAAACGTGGAGCAAAAGCCATCCATTGTCAAGAAAAGATCATTTATAGTCACTCATGCCTAGAAAAGCCTTATTACTCGGTGTAAATGCTTTTATAATCCCATTATTGAATTTATTTTGAATATTTTTTACATTTTTTGATTAAAACAGATTGTAATTGATTGTTTGCCTCGGGAAACGTGGAGCGAAAGCCATCCATTGTCAAGAAAAGATCATTTATAGTCACTCATGCCTAGAAAAGCTTTATTAGTCGTTTTAAATGCCTTTATAATCCCATTATCAAATTTATTTTGAATTTTTTTTACATTTTTTGATTAAAACAGATTGTAATTGATTGTTTGCCTCGAGAAACTTGGAGCGAAAGCCATCCATTGTCAAGAGAAGTTCATTTATATTCACTTATGCCTAGCAAAGCCTTATTACTCGATTTAAATGCCTTTATAATCCCATTATTGAATTTATTTTGAATTTTTTTTACATTTTTTTATTAAAACAGATTCTAATTGATTGTTTTCTTGGGGAAACTTGGAGCGAAAGCCATCCATTGTCAAGAAAAGATCATTTATAGTCACTCATGCCTAGAAAAGCCTTATTACTCGGTGTAAATGCTTTTATAATCCCATTTTTGAATTTATTTTGAATATTTTTTACATTTTTTGATTAAAACAGAATGTAATTGATTGATTGCCTCGGGAAACATGGAGCAAAAGCCATCCATTGTCAAGAAAAGATCATTTATAGTCACTCATGCCTAGGAAAGCCTTATTACTCGGTTTAAATGCTTTTATAATCCCATTATTGAATTTATTTTGAATTGTTTTTACATTTTTTGATTAAAACAGAATCTAATTGATTGTTTGCCTCGGGAAACGTGGAGCGAAAGCCATCCATTGTCAAGAAAAGTTCATTTATAGTCACCCATGCCTAGAAAAGCCTTATTACTCGGTTTAAATGCCTTTATAATCCCATTATCGAATTTATTTTGAATTTTTTTTACATTTTTTGATTAAAACATATTGTAATTGATTGTTTGCCTCGGGAAACTTGGAGCGAAAGCCATCCATTGTCAAGAAAAGTTCATTGATAGTCACTCATGCCTAGGAAAGCCTTATTACTCGGTTTAAATGCTTTTATAATCCCATTATTGAATTTATTTTGAATATTTTCTACATTTTTTGATTGAAACAGATTCTAATTGATTGTTTTCCTGGGGAAACTGGAGCGAAAGCCATCCATTGTCAAGAAAAGATCATTTATAGTCACTCATGCCTAGAAAAGCCTTATTACTCGGTGTAAATGCTTTTATAATCCCATTATTGAATTTATTTTGAATATTTTTTACATTTTTTGATTAAAACATATTGTAATTGATTGTTTGCCTCGGGAAACTTGGAGCGAAAGCCATCCATTGTCAAGAAAAGATCATTTATAGTCACTCATGCCTAGAAAAGCCTTATTACTCGGTTTAAATGCTTTTATAATCCCATTATTGAATTTATTTTGAATATTTTTTACATTTTTTGATTAAAACAGATTGTAATTGATTGTTTGCCTCGGGAAACTTGGAGCGAAACCCATCCATTGTCAAGAAAAGATCATTTATAGTCACTCATGCCTAGGAAAGCCTTATTACTCGGTTTAAATGCTTTTATAATCCCATTATTGAATTTATTTTGAATTGTTTTTACATTTTTTGATTAAAACAGAATCTAATTGATTGTTTGCCTCGGGAAACGTGGAGCAAAAGCCATCCATTGTCAAGAAAAGATCATTTATAGTCACTCATGCCTAGAAAAGCCTTATTACTCGGTGTAAATGCTTTTATAATCCCATTATTGAATTTATTTTGAATTGTTTTTACATTTTTTGATTAAAACAGAATCTAATTGATTGTTTGCCTCGGGAAACGTGGAGCGAAAGCCATCCATTGTCAAGAAAAGTTCACTTATAGTCACCCATGCCTAGAAAAGCCTTGTTACTCGGTTTAAATGCCTTTATAATCCCATTATCGAATTTATTTTGAATTTTTTTTACATTTTTTGATTAAAACATATTGTAATTGATTGTTTGCCTCGGGAAACTTGGAGCGAAAGCCATCCATTGTCAAGAAAAGTTCATTGATAGTCACTCATGCCTAGGAAAGCCTTATTACTCGGTTTAAATGCTTTTATAATCCCATTATGGAATTTATTTTGAATATTTTCTACATTTTTTGATTGAAACAGATTCTAATTGATTGTTTTCCTGGGGAAACTGGAGCGAAAGCCATCCATTGTCAAGAAAAGATCATTTATAGTCACTCATGCCTAGAAAAGCCTTATTACTCGGTGTAAATGCTTTTATAATCCCATTATTGAATTTATTTTGAATATTTTTTACATTTTTTGATTAAAACAGATTGTAATTGATTGTTTGCCTCGGGAAACTTGGAGCGAAAGCCATCCATTGTCAAGAAAAGATCATTTATAGTCACTCATGCCTAGGAAAGCCTTATTACTCGGTTTAAATGCTTTTATTATCCCATTATTGAATTTATTTTGAATTGTTTTTACATTTTTTGATTAAAACAGAATCTAATTGATTGTTTGCCTCGGGAAACGTGGAACGAAAGCCATCCATTGTCAAGAAAAGTTCATTTGTAGTCACCCATGCCTAGAAAAGCCTTATTACTCGGTTTAAATGCCTTTATAATCCCATTATCGAATTTATTTTGAATTTTTTTTACATTTTTTGATTAAAACATATTGTAATTGATTGTTTGCCTCGGGAAACTTGGAGCGAAAGCCATCCATTGTCAAGAAAAGTTCATTTATAGTCACTCATGCCTAGAAAAGCCTTATTACTCGGTGTAAATGCTTTTATAATCCCATTATTGAATTTATTTTGAATATTTTTTACATTTTTTGATTAAAACAGAATGTAATTGATTGATTGCCTCGGGGAACATGGAGCAAAAGCCATCCATTGTCAAGAAAAGATCATTTATAGTCACTCATGCCTAGGAAAGCCTTATTACTCGGTTTAAATGCTTTTATAATCCCATTATTGAATTTATTTTGAATTGTTTTTACATTTTTTGATTAAAACAGAAACTAATTGATTGTTTGCCTCGGGAAACGTGGAGCGAAAGCCATCCATTGTCAAGAAAAGTTCACTTATAGTCACCCATGCCTAGAAAAGCCTTGTTACTCGGTTTAAATGCCTTTATAATCCCATTATCGAATTTATTTTGAATTTTTTTTACATTTTTTGATTAAAACATATTGTAATTGATTGTTTGCCTCGGGAAACTTGGAGCGAAAGCCATCCATTGTCAAGAAAAGTTCATTGATAGTCACTCATGCCTAGGAAAGCCTTATTACTCGGTTTAAATGCTTTTATAATCCCATTATGGAATTTATTTTGAATATTTTCTACATTTTTTGATTGAAACAGATTCTAATTGATTGTTTTCCTGGGGAAACTGGAGCGAAAGCCATCCATTGTCAAGAAAAGATCATTTATAGTCACTCATGCCTAGAAAAGCCTTATTACTCGGTGTAAATGCTTTTATAATCCCATTATTGAATTTATTTTGAATATTTTTTACATTTTTTGATTAAAACAGATTGTAATTGATTGTTTGCCTCGGGAAACTTGGAGCGAAAGCCATCCATTGTCAAGAAAAGATCATTTATAGTCACTCATGCCTAGGAAAGCCTTATTACTCGGTTTAAATGCTTTTATTATCCCATTATTGAATTTATTTTGAATTGTTTTTACATTTTTTGATTAAAACAGAATCTAATTGATTGTTTGCCTCGGGAAACGTGGAGCGAAAGCCATCCATTGTCAAGAAAAGTTCATTTGTAGTCACCCATGCCTAGAAAAGCCTTATTACTCGGTTTAAATGCCTTTATAATCCCATTATCGAATTTATTTTGAATTTTTTTTACATTTTTTGATTAAAACATATTGTAATTGATTGTTTGCCTCGGGAAACTTGGAGCGAAAGCCATCCATTGTCAAGAAAAGTTCATTTATAGTCACTCATGCCTAGAAAAGCCTTATTACTCGGTGTAAATGCTTTTATAATCCCATTATTGAATTTATTTTGAATATTTTTTACATTTTTTGATTAAAACAGAATGTAATTGATTGATTGCCTCGGGGAACATGGAGCAAAAGCCATCCATTGTCAAGAAAAGATCATTTATAGTCACTCATGCCTAGGAAAGCCTTATTACTCGGTTTAAATGCTTTTATAATCCCATTATTGAATTTATTTTGAATTGTTTTTACATTTTTTGATTAAAACAGAATCTAATTGATTGTTTGCCTCGGGAAACGTGGAGCGAAAGCCATCCATTGTAAAGAAAAGTTCACTTATAGTCACCCATGCCTAGAAAAGCCTTGTTACTCGGTTTAAATGCCTTTATAATCCCATTATCGAATTTATTTTGAATTTTTTTTACATTTTTTGATTAAAACATATTGTAATTGATTGTTTGCCTCGGGAAACTTGGAGCGAAAGCCATCCATTGTCAAGAAAAGTTCATTGATAGTCACTCATGCCTAGGAAAGCCTTATTACTCGGTTTAAATGCTTTTATAATCCCATTATGGAATTTATTTTGAATATTTTCTACATTTTTTGATTGAAACAGATTCTAATTGATTGTTTTCCTGGGGAAACTGGAGCGAAAGCCATCCATTGTCAAGAAAAGATCATTTATAGTCACTCATGCCTAGAAAAGCCTTATTACTCGGTGTAAATGCTTTTATAATCCCATTATTGAATTTATTTTGAATATTTTTTACATTTTTTGATTAAAACAGATTGTAATTGATTGTTTGCCTCGGGAAACTTGGAGCGAAAGCCATCCATTGTCAAGAAAAGATCATTTATAGTCACTCATGCCTAGGAAAGCCTTATTACTCGGTTTAAATGCTTTTATTATCCCATTATTGAATTTATTTTGAATTGTTTTTACATTTTTTGATTAAAACAGATTGTAATTGATTGTTTGCCTCGGGAAACGTGGAGCGAAAGCCATCCATTGTCAAGAAAAGATCATTTATAGTCACTCATGCCTAGAAAAGCTTTATTAGTCGTTTTAAATGCCTTTATAATCCCATTATCAAATTTATTTTGAATTTTTTTTACATTTTTTGATTAAAACAGATTGTAATTGATTGTTTGCCTCGAGAAACTTGGAGCGAAAGCCATCCATTGTCAAGAGAAGTTCATTTATATTCACTTATGCCTAGCAAAGCCTTATTACTCGATTTAAATGCCTTTATAATCCCATTATTGAATTTATTTTGAATTTTTTTTACATTTTTTTATTAAAACAGATTCTAATTGATTGTTTTCTTGGGGAAACTTGGAGCGAAAGCCATCCATTGTCAAGAAAAGATCATTTATAGTCACTCATGCCTAGAAAAGCCTTA
Organism: Theobroma cacao; assembly: GCF_053813885.1. Classification (NCBI taxonomy): domain Eukaryota; kingdom Viridiplantae; phylum Streptophyta; class Magnoliopsida; order Malvales; family Malvaceae; genus Theobroma; species Theobroma cacao. The sequence continues at coordinate 23,067,296 of NC_142645.1, read as the reverse complement.
TTACTCGGTGTAAATGCTTTTATAATCCCATTTTTGAATTTATTTTGAATATTTTTTACATTTTTTGATTAAAACAGAATGTAATTGATTGATTGGCTCGGGAAACATGGAGCAAAAGCCATCCATTGTCAAGAAAAGATCATTTATAGTCACTCATGCCTAGGAAAGCCTTATTACTCGGTTTAAATGCTTTTATAATCCCATTATTGAATTTATTTTGAATTGTTTTTACATTTTTTGATTAAAACAGAATCTAATTGATTGTTTGCCTCGGGAAACGTGGAGCGAAAGCCATCCATTGTCAAGAAAAGTTCATTTATAGTCACCCATGCCTAGAAAAGCCTTATTACTCGGTTTAAATGCCTTTATAATCCCATTATCGAATTTATTTTGAATTTTTTTTACATTTTTTGATTAAAACATATTGTAATTGATTGTTTGCCTCGGGAAACTTGGAGCGAAAGCCATCCATTGTCAAGAAAAGTTCATTGATAGTCACTCATGCCTAGGAAAGCCTTATTACTCGGTTTAAATGCTTTTATAATCCCATTATTGAATTTATTTTGAATATTTTCTACATTTTTTGATTGAAACAGATTCTAATTGATTGTTTTCCTGGGGAAACTGGAGCGAAAGCCATCCATTGTCAAGAAAAGATCATTTATAGTCACTCATGCCTAGAAAAGCCTTATTACTCGGTGTAAATGCTTTTATAATCCCATTATTGAATTTATTTTGAATATTTTTTACATTTTTTGATTAAAACAGATTGTAATTGATTGTTTGCCTCGGGAAACTTGGAGCGAAAGCCATCCATTGTCAAGAAAAGATCATTTATAGTCACTCATGCCTAGGAAAGCCTTAGTTCTCGGTTTAAATGCTTTTATTATCCCATTATTGAATTTATTTTGAATTGTTTTTACATTTTTTGATTAAAACAGAATGTAATTGATTGTTTTCCTCGGGAAACGTGGAGCGAAAGCCATCCATTGTCAAGAAAAGATCATTTATAGTCACTCATGCCTACAAAAGCCTTATTACTCGGTTTAAATGCTTTTATAATCCCATTATTGAATTTATTTTCAATTGTTTTTACATTTTTTGATTAAAACAGAATCTAATTGATTGTTTGCCTCGGGAAACGTGGAGCGAAAGCCATCCATTGTCAAGAAAAGTTCACTTATAGTCACCCATGCCTAGAAAAGCCTTGTTACTCGGTTTAAATGCCTTTATAATCCCATTATCGAATTTATTTTGAATTTTTTTTACATTTTTTGATTAAAACATATTGTAATTGATTGTTTGCCTCGGGAAACTTGGAGCGAAAGCCATCCATTGTCAAGAAAAGTTCATTGATAGTCACTCATGCCTAGGAAAGCCTTATTACTCGGTTTAAATGCTTTTATAATCCCATTATGGAATTTATTTTGAATATTTTCTACATTTTTTGATTGAAACAGATTCTAATTGATTGTTTTCCTGGGGAAACTGGAGCGAAAGCCATCCATTGTCAAGAAAAGATCATTTATAGTCACTCATGCCTAGAAAAGCCTTATTACTCGGTGTAAATGCTTTTATAATCCCATTATTGAATTTATTTTGAATATTTTTTACATTTTTTGATTAAAACAGATTGTAATTGATTGTTTGCCTCGGGAAACTTGGAGCGAAAGCCATCCATTGTCAAGAAAAGATCATTTATAGTCACTCATGCCTAGGAAAGCCTTATTACTCGGTTTAAATGCTTTTATTATCCCATTATTGAATTTATTTTGAATTGTTTTTACATTTTTTGATTAAAACAGAATCTAATTGATTGTTTGCCTCGGGAAACGTGGAGCGAAAGCCATCCATTGTCAAGAAAAGTTCATTTGTAGTCACCCATGCCTAGAAAAGCCTTATTACTCGGTTTAAATGCCTTTATAATCCCATTATCGAATTTATTTTGAATTTTTTTTACATTTTTTGATTAAAACATATTGTAATTGATTGTTTGCCTCGGGAAACTTGGAGCGAAAGCCATCCATTGTCAAGAAAAGTTCATTTATAGTCACTCATGCCTAGAAAAGCCTTATTACTCGGTGTAAATGCTTTTATAATCCCATTATTGAATTTATTTTGAATATTTTTTACATTTTTTGATTAAAACAGAATGTAATTGATTGATTGCCTCGGGGAACATGGAGCAAAAGCCATCCATTGTCAAGAAAAGATCATTTATAGTCACTCATGCCTAGGAAAGCCTTATTACTCGGTTTAAATGCTTTTATAATCCCATTATTGAATTTATTTTGAATTGTTTTTACATTTTTTGATTAAAACAGAATCTAATTGATTGTTTGCCTCGGGAAACGTGGAGCGAAAGCCATCCATTGTCAAGAAAAGTTCACTTATAGTCACCCATGCCTAGAAAAGCCTTGTTACTCGGTTTAAATGCCTTTATAATCCCATTATCGAATTTATTTTGAATTTTTTTTACATTTTTTGATTAAAACATATTGTAATTGATTGTTTGCCTCGGGAAACTTGGAGCGAAAGCCATCCATTGTCAAGAAAAGTTCATTGATAGTCACTCATGCCTAGGAAAGCCTTATTACTCGGTTTAAATGCTTTTATAATCCCATTATGGAATTTATTTTGAATATTTTCTACATTTTTTGATTGAAACAGATTCTAATTGATTGTTTTCCTGGGGAAACTGGAGCGAAAGCCATCCATTGTCAAGAAAAGATCATTTATAGTCACTCATGCCTAGAAAAGCCTTATTACTCGGTGTAAATGCTTTTATAATCCCATTATTGAATTTATTTTGAATATTTTTTACATTTTTTGATTAAAACAGATTGTAATTGATTGTTTGCCTCGGGAAACTTGGAGCGAAAGCCATCCATTGTCAAGAAAAGATCATTTATAGTCACTCATGCCTAGGAAAGCCTTATTACTCGGTTTAAATGCTTTTATTATCCCATTATTGAATTTATTTTGAATTGTTTTTACATTTTTTGATTAAAACAGAATCTAATTGATTGTTTGCCTCGGGAAACGTGGAGCGAAAGCCATCCATTGTCAAGAAAAGTTCATTTATAGTCACCCATGCCTAGAAAAGCCTTATTACTCGGTTTAAATGCCTTTATAATCCCATTATCAAATTTATTTTGAATTTTTTTTACATTTTTTGATTAAAACAGATTGTAATTGATTGTTTGCCTCGAGAAACTTGGAGCGAAAGCCATCTATTGTCAAGAGAAGTTCATTTATATTCACTTATGCCTACCAAAGCCTTATTACTCGATTTAAATGCCTTTATAATCCCATTATTGAATTTATTTTGAATTTTTTTTACATTATTTTATTAAAACAGATTCTAATTGATTGTTTTCCTGGGGAAACTTGGAGCGAAAGCCATCCATTGTCAAGAAAAGATCATTTATAGTCACTCATGCCTAGAAAAGCCTTATTACTCGGTGTAAATGCTTTTATAATCCCATTATTGAATTTATTTTGAATATTTTTTACATTTTTTGATTAAAACAGAATGTAATTGATTGATTGCCTCGGGGAACATGGAGCAAAAGCCATCCATTGTCAAGAAAAGATCATTTATAGTCACTCATGCCTAGGAAAGCCTTATTACTCGGTTTAAATTTTTTATAATCCCATTATTGAATTTATTTTGAATTGTTTTTACATTTTTTGATTAAAACAGAATCTAATTGATTGTTTGCCTCGGGAAACGTGGAGCGAAAGCCATCCATTGTCAAGAAAAGATCATTTATAGTCACTCATGCCTAGAAAAGCCTTATTACTCGGTTTAAATGCTTTTATAATCCCATTATTGAATTTATTTTCAATTGTTTTTACATTTTTTGTTTAAAACAGAATCTAATTGATTGTTTGCCTCGGGAAACGTGGAGCGAAAGCCATCCATTGTCAAGAAAAGTTCATTTGTAGTCACCCATGCCTAGAAAAGCCTTATTACTCGGTTTAAATGCCTTTATAATCCCATTATCGAATTTATTTTGAATTTTTTTTATATTTTTTGATTAAAACATATTGTAATTGATTGTTTGCCTCGGGAAACTTGGAGCGAAAGCCATCCATTGTCAAGAAAAGTTCATTTATAGTCACTCATGCCTAGAAAAGCCTTATTACTCGGTTTAAATGCTTTTATAATCCCATTATTAAATTTATTTTGAATATTTTCTACATTTTTTGATTGAAACAGATTCTAATTGATTGTTTTCCTGGGGAAACTTGGAGCGAAAGCCATCCATTGTTAAGAAAAGATCATTTATAGTCACTCATGCCTAGAAAAGCCTTATTACTCGGTTTAAATGCCTTTACAATCCCATTATCAAATTTATTTTGAATTTTTTTTACATTTTTTGATTAAAACATATTGTAATTGATTGTTTGCCTCGTGAAACTTGGAGCGAAAGCCATCCATTGTCAAGAAAAGTTCATTTATATTCACTTATGCCTAGCAAAGCATTATTACTCGGTTTAAATGCCTTTATAATTCCATTATCAAATTTATTTTTAATTTTTTTTACATTTTTTAATTCAAACATATTGTAATTGATTGTTTGCCTCGAGAAACTTGGAGCGAAAGCCATCCATTGTCAAGAAAAGTTCATTTATATTCACTCGTGCCTAGAAAGGCCTTATTACTCGGTTTAAATGCCTTTATAATCCCATTATCAAATTTATTTTGAATTTTTTTTACATTTTTTGATTAAAACATATTGTAATCGATTGTTTGCCTCGGAAAACTTGGAGCAAAAGCCATCCATTGTCAAGAAAAGTTCATTTATAGTCACTCACGCCTAGAAAAGCCTTATTACTCGGTTTAAATGCTTTTATAATCCCATTATTAAATTTATTTTGAATATTTTCTACATTTTTTGATTGAAACAGATTCTAATTGATTGTTTTCCTGGGGAAACTTGGAGCGAAAGCCATCCATTGTTAAGAAAAGATCATTTATAGTCACTCATGCCTAGAAAAGCCTTATTACTCGGTTTAAATGCCTTTACAATCCCATTATCAAATTTATTTTGAATTTTTTTTACATTTTTTGATTAAAACATATTGTAATTGATTGTTTGCCTCGTGAAACTTGGAGCGAAAGCCATCCATTGTCAAGAAAAGTTCATTTATATTCACTTATGCCTAGCAAAGCATTATTACTCGGTTTAAATGCCTTTATAATTCCATTATCAAATTTATTTTTAATTTTTTTTACATTTTTTAATTCAAACATATTGTAATTGATTGTTTGCCTCGAGAAACTTGGAGCGAAAGCCATCCATTGTCAAGAAAAGTTCATTTATATTCACTCGTGCCTAGAAAGGCCTTATTACTCGGTTTAAATGCCTTTATAATCCCATTATCAAATTTATTTTTAATTTTTTTACATTTTTTGATTAAAACAGAATGTAATTGATTGTTTTCCTCGGGAAACGTGGAGCGAAAGCCATCCATTGTCAAGAAAAGATCATTTATAGTCACTCATGCCTAGAAAAGCCTTATTACTCGGTTTAAATGCTTTTATAATCCCATTATTGAATTTATTTTCAATTGTTTTTACATTTTTTGATTAAAACAGAATCTAATTGATTGTTTGCCTCGGGAAACGTGGAGCGAAAGCCATCCATTGTCAAGAAAAGTTCATTTGTAGTCACCCATGCCTAGAAAAGCCTTATTACTCGGTGTAAATGCCTTTATAATCCCATTATCGAATTTATTTTGAATTTTTTTTACATTTTTTGATTAAAACATATTGTAATTGATTGTTTGCCTCGGGAAACTTGGAGCGAAAGCCATCCATTGTCAAGAAAAGTTCATTTATAGTCACTCATGCCTAGAAAAGCCTTATTACTCGGTGTAAATGCTTTTATAATCCCATTATTGAATTTATTTTGAATATTTTTTACATTTTTTGATTAAAACAGAATGTAATTGATTGATTGCCTCGGGGAACATGGAGCAAAAGCCATCCATTGTCAAGAAAAGATCATTTATAGTCACTCATGCCTAGGAAAGCCTTATTACTCGGTTTAAATGCTTTTATAATCCCATTATTGAATTTATTTTGAATTGTTTTTACATTTTTTGATTAAAACAGAATCTAATTGATTGTTTGCCTCGGGAAACGTGGAGCGAAAGCCATCCATTGTCAAGAAAAGTTCACTTATAGTCACCCATGCCTAGAAAAGCCTTATTACTCGGTTTAAATGCCTTTATAATCCCATTATCGAATTTATTTTGAATTTTTTTTACATTTTTTGATTAAAACATATTGTAATTGATTGTTTGCCTCGGGAAACTTGGAGCGAAAGTCATCCATTGTCAAGAAAAGTTCATTGATAGTCACTCATGCCTAGGAAAGCCTTATTACTCGGTTTAAATGCTTTTATAATCCCATTATTGAATTTATTTTGAATATTTTCTACATTTTTTGATTGAAACAGATTCTAATTGATTGTTTTCCTGGGGAAACTGGAGCGAAAGCCATCCATTGTCAAGAAAAGATCATTTATAGTCACTCATGCCTAGAAAAGCCTTATTACTCGGTGTAAATGCTTTTATAATCCCATTATTGAATTTATTTTGAATATTTTTTACATTTTTTGATTAAAACAGATTGTAATTGATTGTTTGCCTCGGGAAACTTGGAGCGAAAGCCATCCATTGTCAAGAAAAGATCATTTATAGTCACTCATGCCTAGGAAAGCCTTATTACTCGGTTTAAATGCTTTTATTATCCCATTATTGAATTTATTTTGAATTGTTTTTACATTTTTTGATTAAAACAGAATCTAATTGATTGTTTGCCTCGGGAAACGTGGAGCGAAAGCCATCCATTGTCAAGAAAAGTTCATTTATAGTCACCCATGCCTAGAAAAGCCTTATTACTCGGTTTAAATGCCTTTATAATCCCATTATCAAATTTATTTTGAATTTTTTTTACATTTTTTGATTAAAACAGATTGTAATTGATTGTTTGCCTCGAGAAACTTGGAGCGAAAGCCATCTATTGTCAAGAGAAGTTCATTTATATTCACTTATGCCTACCAAAGCCTTATTACTCGATTTAAATGCCTTTATAATCCCATTATTGAATTTATTTTGAATTTTTTTTACATTATTTTATTAAAACAGATTCTAATTGATTGTTTTCCTGGGGAAACTTGGAGCGAAAGCCATCCATTGTCAAGAAAAGATCATTTATAGTCACTCATGCCTAGAAAAGCCTTATTACTCGGTGTAAATGCTTTTATAATCCCATTATTGAATTTATTTTGAATATTTTTTACATTTTTTGATTAAAACAGAATGTAATTGATTGATTGCCTCGGGGAACATGGAGCAAAAGCCATCCATTGTCAAGAAAAGATCATTTATAGTCACTCATGCCTAGGAAAGCCTTATTACTCGGTTTAAATGCTTTTATAATCCCATTATTGAATTTATTTTGAATTGTTTTTACATTTTTTGATTAAAACAGAATCTAATTGATTGTTTGCCTCGGGAAACGTGGAGCGAAAGCCATCCATTGTCAAGAAAAGATCATTTATAGTCACTCATGCCTAGAAAAGCCTTATTACTCGGTTTAAATGCTTTTATAATCCCATTATTGAATTTATTTTCAATTGTTTTTACATTTTTTGTTTAAAACAGAATCTAATTGATTGTTTGCCTCGGGAAACGTGGAGCGAAAGCCATCCATTGTCAGGAAAAGTTCATTTGTAGTCACCCATGCCTAGAAAAGCCTTATTACTCGGTTTAAATGCCTTTATAATCCCATTATCGAATTTATTTTGAATTTTTTTTACATTTTTTGATTAAAACATATTGTAATTGATTGTTTGCCTCGGGAAACTTGGAGCGAAAGCCATCCATTGTCAAGAAAAGTTCATTTATAGTCACTCATGCCTAGAAAAGCCTTATTACTCGGTTTAAATGCTTTTATAATCCCATTATTAAATTTATTTTGAATATTTTCTACATTTTTTGATTGAAACAGATTCTAATTGATTGTTTTCCTGGGGAAACTTGGAGCGAAAGCCATCCATTGATAAGAAAAGATCATTTATAGTCACTCATGCCTAGAAAAGCCTTATTACTCGGTGTAAATGCTTTTATAATCCCATTATTGAATTTATTTTGAATATTTTTTACATTTTTTGATTAAAACAGATTGTAATTGATTGTTCGCCTCGGGAAACTTGGAGCGAAAGCCATCCATTGTCAAGAAAAGATCATTTATAGTCACTCATGCCTAGGAAAGCCTTATTACTCGGTTTAAATGCTTTTATAATCCCATTATTGAATTTATTTTGAATTTTTTTTACATTTTTTGATTAAAAGAGAATCTAATTGATTGTTTGCCTCGGGAAACGTGGAGCGAAAGCCATCCATTGTCAAGAAAAGTTCATTTATAGTCACCAATGCCTAGAAAAGCATTATTACTCGGTTTAAATGCCTTTATAATCCCATTATCAAATTTATTTTGAATTTTTTTTACATTTTTTGATTAAAACATATTGTAATCGATTGTTTGCCTCGGAAAACTTGGAGCAAAAGCCATCCATTGTCAAGAAAAGTTCATTTATAGTCACTCATGCCTAGAAAAGCCTTATTACTCGGTTTAAATGCTTTTATAATCCCATTATTAAATTTATTTTGAATATTTTCTACATTTTTTGATTGAAACAGATTCTAATTGATTGTTTTCCTGGGGAAACTTGGAGCGAAAGCCATCCATTGTCAAGAAAAGATCATTTATAGTCACTCATGCCTAGAAAAGCCTTATTACTCGGTGTAAATGCTTTTATAATCCCATTATTGAATTTATTTTGAATATTTTTTACATTTTTTGATTAAAACAGAATGTAATTGATTGATTGCCTCGGGGAACATGGAGCAAAAGCCATCCATTGTCAAGAAAAGATCATTTATAGTCGCTCATGCCTAGGAAAGCCTTATTACTCGGTTTAAATGCTTTTATAATCCCATTATTGAATTTATTTGGAATTGTTTTTCCATTTTTTGATTAAAACAGAATCTAATTGATTGTTTGCCGCGGGAAACGTGGAGCGAAAGCCATCCATTGTCAAGAAAAGATCATTTATAGTCACTCATGCCTAGAAAAGCCTTATTACTCGGTTTAAATGCTTTTATAATCCCATTATTGAATTTATTTTCAATTGTTTTTACATTTTTTGTTTAAAACAGAATCTAATTGATTGTTTGCCTCGGGAAACGTGGAGCGAAAGCCATCCATTGTCAAGAAAAGTTCATTTGTAGCCACCCATGCCTAGAAAAGCCTTATTACTCGGTTTAAATGCCTTTATAATCCCATTATCGAATTTATTTTGAATTTTTTTTACATTTTTTGATTAAAACATATTGTAATTGATTGTTTGCCTCGGGAAACTTGGAGCGAAAGCCATCCATTGTCAAGAAAAGATCATTTATAGTCACTCATGCCTAGAAAAGCCTTATTACTCGGTTTAAATGCTTTTATAATCCCATTATTAAATTTATTTTGAATATTTTCTACATTTTTTGATTGAAACAGATTCTAGTTGATTGTTTTCCTGGGGAAACTTGGAGCGAAAGCCATCCATTGTTAAGAAAAGATCATTTATAGTCACTCATGCCTAGAAAAGCCTTATTACTCGGTGTAAATGCTTTTATAATCCCATTATTGAATTTATTTTGAATATTTTTTACATTTTTTGATTAAAACAGATTGTAATTGATTGTTCGCCTCGGGAAACTTGGAGCGAAAGCCATCCATTGTCAAGAAAAGATCATTTATAGTCACTCATGCCTAGGAAAGCCTTATTACTCGGTTTAAATGCATTTATAATCCCATTATTGAATTTATTTTGAATTGTTTTTGCATTTTTTGATTAAAACAGAATCTAATTGATTGTTTGCCTCGGGAAACGTGGAGCGAAAGCCATCCATTGTCAAGAAAAGTTCATTTATAGTCACCAATGCCTAGAAAAGCCTTATTACTCGGTTTAAAAACCTTTATAATCGCATTATCAATTTTATTTTTAATTTTTTTTACATTTTTTGATTAAAACATATTCTAATTGATTGTTTGCCTCGGGAAACTTGGAGCAAAAGCCATCCATTGTCAAGAAAAGATCATTTATAGTCACTCATGCCTAGGAAAGCCTTATTACTCGGTTTAAATGCTTTTATAATCCCATTACTGAATTTATTTTGAATTGTTTTTACATTTGTTGATTAAAATAGAATCTAACTGATTGTTTGCCTCGGGAAACGTGGAGCGAAAGCCATCCATTGTCAAGAAAAGTTCATTTATAGTCACCCATGCCTAGAAAAGCCTTATTACTCGGTGTAAATGCTTTTATAATCCCATTATTGAATTTATTTTGAATTTTTTTTACATTTTTTGATTAAAACAGATTGTAATTGATTGTTTGCCTCGAGAAACTTGGAGCGAAAGCCATCCATTGTCAAGAAAAGATCATTTATAGTCACTCATGCCTAGAAAAGCCTTATTACTCGGTGTAAATGCTTTTATAATCCCATTATTGAATTTATTTTGAATATTTTTTACATTTTTTGATTAAAACAGAATGTAATTGATTGATTGCCTCGGGGAACATGGAGCAAAAGCCATCCATTGTCAAGAAAAGATCATTTATAGTCACTCATGCCTAGGAAAGCCTTATTACTCGGTTTAAATGCTTTTATAATCCCATTATTGAATTTATTTTGAATTGTTTTTACATTTTTTGATTAAAACAGAATCTAATTGATTGTTTGCCTCGGGAAACGTGGAGCGAAAGCCATCCATTGTCAAGAAAAGATCATTTATAGTCACTCATGCCTAGAAAAGCCTTATTACTCGGTTTCAATGCTTTTATAATCCCATTATTGAATTTATTTTCAATTGTTTTTACATTTTTTGTTTAAAACAGAATCTAATTGATTGTTTGCCTCGGGAAACGTGGAGCGAAAGCCATCCATTGTCAAGAAAAGTTCATTTGTAGTCACCCATGCCTAGAAAAGCCTTATTACTCGGTTTAAATGCCTTTATAATCCCATTATCGAATTTATTTTGAATTTTTTTTATATTTTTTGATTAAAACATATTGTAATTGATTGTTTGCCTCGGGAAACTTGGAGCGAAAGCCATCCATTGTCAAGAAAAGTTCATTTATAGTCACTCATGCCTAGAAAAGCCTTATTACTCGGTTTAAATGCTTTTATAATCCCATTATTAAATTTATTTTGAATATTTTCTACATTTTTTGATTGAAACAGATTCTAATTGATTGTTTTCCTGGGGAAACTTGGAGCGAAAGCCATCCATTGTTAAGAAAAGATCATTTATAGTCACTCATGCCTAGAAAAGCCTTATTACTCGGTTTAAATGCCTTTACAATCCCATTATCAAATTTATTTTGAATTTTTTTTACATTTTTTGATTAAAACATATTGTAATTGATTGTTTGCCTCGTGAAACTTGGAGCGAAAGCCATCCATTGTCAAGAAAAGATCATTTATAGTCACTCATGCCTAGAAAAGCCTTATTACTCGGTTTAAATGCCTTTACAATCCCATTATCAAATTTATTTTGAATTTTTTTTACATTTTTTGATTAAAACATATTGTAATTGATTGTTTGCCTCGTGAAACTTGGAGCGAAAGCCATCCATTGTCAAGAAAAGTTCATTTATATTCACTTATGCCTAGCAAAGCATTATTACTCGGTTTAAATGCCTTTATAATCCCATTATCAAATTTATTTTTAATTTTTTTTACATTTTTTAATTCAAACATATTGTAATTGATTGTTTGCCTCGAGAAACTTGGAGCGAAAGCCATCCATTGTCAAGAAAAGTTCATTTATATTCACTCGTGCCTAGAAAGGCCTTATTACTCGGTTTAAATGCCTTTATAATCCCATTATCAAATTTATTTTTAATGTTTTTACATTTTTTGATTAAAACAGAATGTAATTGATTGTTTTCCTCGGGAAACGTGGAGCGAAAGCCATCCATTGTCAAGAAAAGATCATTTATAGTCACTCATGCCTAGAAAAGCCTTATTACTCGGTTTAAATGCTTTTATAATCCCATTATTGAATTTATTTTCAATTGTTTTTACATTTTTTGACTAAAACAGAATCTAATTGATTGTTTGCCTCGGGAAACGTGGAGCGAAAGCCATCCATTGTCAAGAAAAGTTCATTTGTAGTCACCCATGCCTAGAAAAGCCTTATTACTCGGTGTAAATGCCTTTATAATCCCATTATCGAATTTATTTTGAATTTTTTTTACATTTTTTGATTAAAACATATTGTAATTGATTGTTTGCCTCGGGAAACTTGGAGCGAAAGCCATCCATTGTCAAGAAAAGTTCATTTATAGTCACTCATGCCTAGAAAAGCCTTATTACTCGGTGTAAATGCTTTTATAATCCCATTATTGAATTTATTTTGAATATTTTTTACATTTTTTGATTAAAACAGAATGTAATTGATTGATTGCCTCGGGGAACATGGAGCAAAAGCCATCCATTGTCAAGAAAAGATCATTTATAGTCACTCATGCCTAGGAAAGCCTTATTACTCGGTTTAAATGCTTTTATAATCCCATTATTGAATTTATTTTGAATTGTTTTTACATTTTTTGATTAAAACAGAATCTAATTGATTGTTTGCCTCGGGAAACGTGGAGCGAAAGCCATCCATTGTCAAGAAAAGTTCACTTATAGTCACCCATGCCTAGAAAAGCCTTATTACTCGGTTTAAATGCCTTTATAATCCCATTATCGAATTTATTTTGAATTTTTTTTACATTTTTTGATTAAAACATATTGTAATTGATTGTTTGCCTCGGGAAACTTGGAGCGAAAGCCATCCATTGTCAAGAAAAGTTCATTTATAGTCACTCATGCCTAGAAAAGCCTTATTACTCGGTGTAAATGCTTTTATAATCCCATTATTGAATTTATTTTGAATATTTTTTACATTTTTTGATTAAAACAGAATGTAATTGATTGATTGCCTCGGGGAACATGGAGCAAAAGCCATCCATTGTCAAGAAAAGATCATTTATAGTCACTCATGCCTAGGAAAGCCTTATTACTCGGTTTAAATGCTTTTATAATCCCATTATTGAATTTATTTTGAATTGTTTTTACATTTTTTGATTAAAACAGAATCTAATTGATTGTTTGCCTCGGGAAACGTGGAGCGAAAGCCATCCATTGTCAAGAAAAGTTCACTTATAGTCACCCATGCCTAGAAAAGCCTTGTTACTCGGTTTAAATGCCTTTATAATCCCATTATCGAATTTATTTTGAATTTTTTTTACATTTTTTGATTAAAACATATTGTAATTGATTGTTTGCCTCGGGAAACTTGGAGCGAAAGCCATCCATTGTCAAGAAAAGTTCATTGATAGTCACTCATGCCTAGGAAAGCCTTATTACTCGGTTTAAATGCTTTTATAATCCCATTATTGAATTTATTTTGAATATTTTCTACATTTTTTGATTGAAACAGATTCTAATTGATTGTTTTCCTGGGGAAACTGGAGCGAAAGCCATCCATTGTCAAGAAAAGATCATTTATAGTCACTCATGCCTAGAAAAGCCTTATTACTCGGTGTAAATGCTTTTATAATCCCATTATTGAATTTATTTTGAATATTTTTTACATTTTTTGATTAAAACAGATTGTAATTGATTGTTTGCCTCGGGAAACTTGCAGCGAAAGCCATCCATTGTCAAGAAAAGATCATTTATAGTCACTCATGCCTAGGAAAGCCTTATTACTCGGTTTAAATGCTTTTATTATCCCATTATTGAATTTATTTTGAATTGTTTTTACATTTTTTGATTAAAACAGAATCTAATTGATTGTTTGCCTCGGGAAACGTGGAGCGAAAGCCATCCATTGTCAAGAAAAGTTCATTTATAGTCACCCATGCCTAGAAAAGCCTTATTACTCGGTTTAAATGCCTTTATAATCCCATTATCAAATTTATTTTGAATTTTTTTTACATTTTTTGATTAAAACAGATTGTAATTGATTGTTTGCCTCGAGAAACTTGGAGCGAAAGCCATCTATTGTCAAGAGAAGTTCATTTATATTCACTTATGCCTACCAAAGCCTTATTACTCGATTTAAATGCCTTTATAATCCCATTATTGAATTTATTTTGAATTTTTTTTACATTATTTTATTAAAACAGATTCTAATTGATTGTTTTCCTGGGGAAACTTGGAGCGAAAGCCATCCATTGTCAAGAAAAGATCATTTATAGTCACTCATGCCTAGAAAAGCCTTATTACTCGGTGTAAATGCTTTTATAATCCCATTATTGAATTTATTTTGAATATTTTTTACATTTTTTGATTAAAACATAATGTAATTGATTGATTGCCTCGGGGAACATGGAGCAAAAGCCATCCATTGTCAAGAAAAGATCATTTATAGTCACTCATGCCTAGGAAAGCCTTATTACTCGGTTTAAATGCTTTTATAATCCCATTATTGAATTTATTTTGAATTGTTTTTACATTTTTTGATTAAAACAGAATCTAATTGATTGTTTGCCTCGGGAAACGTGGAGCGAAAGCCATCCATTGTCAAGAAAAGATCATTTATAGTCACTCATGCCTAGAAAAGCCTTATTACTCGGTTTAAATGCTTTTATAATCCCATTATTGAATTTATTTTCAATTGTTTTTACATTTTTTGTTTAAAACAGAATCTAATTGATTGTTTGCCTCGGGAAACGTGGAGCGAAAGCCATCCATTGTCAAGAAAAGTTCATTTGTAGTCACCCATGCCTAGAAAAGCCTTATTACTCGGTTTAAATGCCTTTATAATCCCATTATCGAATTTATTTTGAATTTTTTTTATATTTTTTGATTAAAACATATTGTAATTGATTGTTTGCCTCGGGAAACTTGGAGCGAAAGCCATCCATTGTCAAGAAAAGTTCATTTATAGTCACTCATGCCTAGAAAAGCCTTATTACTCGGTTTAAATGCTTTTATAATCCCATTATTAAATTTATTTTGAATATTTTCTACATTTTTTGATTGAAACAGATTCTAATTGATTGTTTTCCTGGGGAAACTTGGAGCGAAAGCCATCCATTGTTAAGAAAAGATCATTTATAGTCACTCATGCCTAGAAAAGCCTTATTACTCGGTTTAAATGCCTTTACAATCCCATTATCAAATTTATTTTGAATTTTTTTTACATTTTTTGATTAAAACATATTGTAATTGATTGTTTGCCTCGTGAAACTTGGAGCGAAAGCCATCCATTGTCAAGAAAAGATCATTTATAGTCACTCATGCCTAGAAAAGCCTTATTACTCGGTTTAAATGCCTTTACAATCCCATTATCAAATTTATTTTGAATTTTTTTTACATTTTTTGATTAAAACATATTGTAATTGATTGTTTGCCTCGTGAAACTTGGAGCGAAAGCCATCCATTGTCAAGAAAAGTTCATTTATATTCACTTATGCCTAGCAAAGCATTATTACTCGGTTTAAATGCCTTTATAATCCCATTATCAAATTTATTTTTAATTTTTTTTACATTTTTTAATTCAAACATATTGTAATTGATTGTTTGCCTCGAGAAACTTGGAGCGAAAGCCATCCATTGTCAAGAAAAGTTCATTTATATTCACTCGTGCCTAGAAAGGCCTTATTACTCGGTTTAAATGCCTTTATAATCCCATTATCAAATTTATTTTTAATTTTTTTACATTTTTTGATTAAAACAGAATGTAATTGATTGTTTTCCTCGGGAAACGTGGAGCGAAAGCCATCCATTGTCAAGAAAAGATCATTTATAGTCACTCATGCCTAGAAAAGCCTTATTACTCGGTTTAAATGCTTTTATAATCCCATTATTGAATTTATTTTCAATTGTTTTTACATTTTTTGATTAAAACAGAATCTAATTGATTGTTTGCCTCGGGAAACGTGGAGCGAAAGCCATCCATTGTCAAGAAAAGTTCATTTGTAGTCACCCATGCCTAGAAAAGCCTTATTACTCGGTGTAAATGCCTTTATAATCCCATTATCGAATTTATTTTGAATTTTTTTTACATTTTTTGATTAAAACATATTGTAATTGATTGTTTGCCTCGGGAAACTTGGAGCGAAAGCCATCCATTGTCAAGAAAAGTTCATTTATAGTCACTCATGCCTAGAAAAGCCTTATTACTCGGTGTAAATGCTTTTATAATCCCATTATTGAATTTATTTTGAATATTTTTTACATTTTTTGATTAAAACAGAATGTAATTGATTGATTGCCTCGGGGAACATGGAGCAAAAGCCATCCATTGTCAAGAAAAGATCATTTATAGTCACTCATGCCTAGGAAAGCCTTATTACTCGGTTTAAATGCTTTTATAATCCCATTATTGAATTTATTTTGAATTGTTTTTACATTTTTTGATTAAAACAGAATCTAATTGATTGTTTGCCTCGGGAAACGTGGAGCGAAAGCCATCCATTGTCAAGAAAAGTTCACTTATAGTCACCCATGCCTAGAAAAGCCTTATTACTCGGTTTAAATGCCTTTATAATCCCATTATCGAATTTATTTTGAATTTTTTTTACATTTTTTGATTAAAACATATTGTAATTGATTGTTTGCCTCGGGAAACTTGGAGCGAAAGCCATCCATTGTCAAGAAAAGTTCATTGATAGTCACTCATGCCTAGGAAAGCCTTATTACTCGGTTTAA
Source organism: Theobroma cacao (assembly GCF_053813885.1). Classification (NCBI taxonomy): domain Eukaryota; kingdom Viridiplantae; phylum Streptophyta; class Magnoliopsida; order Malvales; family Malvaceae; genus Theobroma; species Theobroma cacao. Next base: position 23,050,511 of record NC_142645.1, on the reverse strand, counting down.
ATGCTTTTATAATCCCATTATTGAATTTATTTTGAATATTTTCTACATTTTTTGATTGAAACAGATTCTAATTGATTGTTTTCCTGGGGAAACTGGAGCGAAAGCCATCCATTGTCAAGAAAAGATCATTTATAGTCACTCATGCCTAGAAAAGCCTTATTACTCGGTGTAAATGCTTTTATAATCCCATTATTGAATTTATTTTGAATATTTTTTACATTTTTTGATTAAAACAGATTGTAATTGATTGTTTGCCTCGGGAAACTTGGAGCGAAAGCCATCCATTGTCAAGAAAAGATCATTTATAGTCACTCATGCCTAGGAAAGCCTTATTACTCGGTTTAAATGCTTTTATTATCCCATTATTGAATTTATTTTGAATTGTTTTTACATTTTTTGATTAAAACAGAATCTAATTGATTGTTTGCCTCGGGAAACGTGGAGCGAAAGCCATCCATTGTCAAGAAAAGTTCATTTATAGTCACCCATGCCTAGAAAAGCCTTATTACTCGGTTTAAATGCCTTTATAATCCCATTATCAAATTTATTTTGAATTTTTTTTACATTTTTTGATTAAAACAGATTGTAATTGATTGTTTGCCTCGAGAAACTTGGAGCGAAAGCCATCTATTGTCAAGAGAAGTTCATTTATATTCACTTATGCCTACCAAAGCCTTATTACTCGATTTAAATGCCTTTATAATCCCATTATTGAATTTATTTTGAATTTTTTTTACATTATTTTATTAAAACAGATTCTAATTGATTGTTTTCCTGGGGAAACTTGGAGCGAAAGCCATCCATTGTCAAGAAAAGATCATTTATAGTCACTCATGCCTAGAAAAGCCTTATTACTCGGTGTAAATGCTTTTATAATCCCATTATTGAATTTATTTTGAATATTTTTTACATTTTTTGATTAAAACAGAATGTAATTGATTGATTGCCTCGGGGAACATGGAGCAAAAGCCATCCATTGTCAAGAAAAGATCATTTATAGTCACTCATGCCTAGGAAAGCCTTATTACTCGGTTTAAATGCTTTTATAATCCCATTATTGAATTTATTTTGAATTGTTTTTACATTTTTTGATTAAAACAGAATCTAATTGATTGTTTGCCTCGGGAAACGTGGAGCGAAAGCCATCCATTGTCAAGAAAAGATCATTTATAGTCACTCATGCCTAGAAAAGCCTTATTACTCGGTTTAAATGCTTTTATAATCCCATTATTGAATTTATTTTCAATTGTTTTTACATTTTTTGTTTAAAACAGAATCTAATTGATTGTTTGCCTCGGGAAACGTGGAGCGAAAGCCATCCATTGTCAAGAAAAGTTCATTTGTAGTCACCCATGCCTAGAAAAGCCTTATTACTCGGTTTAAATGCCTTTATAATCCCATTATCGAATTTATTTTGAATTTTTTTTACATTTTTTGATTAAAACATATTGTAATTGATTGTTTGCCTCGGGAAACTTGGAGCGAAAGCCATCCATTGTCAAGAAAAGTTCATTTATAGTCACTCATGCCTAGAAAAGCCTTATTACTCGGTTTAAATGCTTTTATAATCCCATTATTAAATTTATTTTGAATATTTTCTACATTTTTTGATTGAAACAGATTCTAATTGATTGTTTTCCTGGGGAAACTTGGAGCGAAAGCCATCCATTGATAAGAAAAGATCATTTATAGTCACTCATGCCTAGAAAAGCCTTATTACTCGGTGTAAATGCTTTTATAATCCCATTATTGAATTTATTTTGAATATTTTTTACATTTTTTGATTAAAACAGATTGTAATTGATTGTTCGCCTCGGGAAACTTGGAGCGAAAGCCATCCATTGTCAAGAAAAGATCATTTATAGTCACTCATGCCTAGGAAAGCCTTATTACTCGGTTTAAATGCTTTTATAATCCCATTATTGAATTTATTTTGAATTTTTTTTACATTTTTTGATTAAAACAGAATCTAATTGATTGTTTGCCTCGGGAAACGTGGAGCGAAAGCCATCCATTGTCAAGAAAAGTTCATTTATAGTCACCAATGCCTAGAAAAGCATTATTACTCGGTTTAAATGCCTTTATAATCCCATTATCAAATTTATTTTGAATTTTTTTTACATTTTTTGATTAAAACATATTGTAATCGATTGTTTGCCTCGGAAAACTTGGAGCGAAAGCCATCCATTGTCAAGAAAAGTTCATTTATAGTCACTCATGCCTAGAAAAGCCTTATTACTCGGTTTAAATGCTTTTATAATCCCATTATTAAATTTATTTTGAATATTTTCTACATTTTTTGATTGAAACAGATTCTAATTGATTGTTTTCCTGGGGAAACTTGGAGCGAAAGCCATCCATTGTCAAGAAAAGATCATTTATAGTCACTCATGCCTAGAAAAGCCTTATTACTCGGTGTAAATGCTTTTATAATCCCATTATTGAATTTATTTTGAATATTTTTTACATTTTTTGATTAAAACAGAATGTAATTGATTGATTGCCTCGGGGAACATGGAGCAAAAGCCATCCATTGTCAAGAAAAGATCATTTATAGTCGCTCATGCCTAGGAAAGCCTTATTACTCGGTTTAAATGCTTTTATAATCCCATTATTGAATTTATTTGGAATTGTTTTTACATTTTTTGATTAAAACAGAATCTAATTGATTGTTTGCCGCGGGAAACGTGGAGCGAAAGCCATCCATTGTCAAGAAAAGATCATTTATAGTCACTCATGCCTAGAAAAGCCTTATTACTCGGTTTAAATGCTTTTATAATCCCATTATTGAATTTATTTTCAATTGTTTTTACATTTTTTGTTTAAAACAGAATCTAATTGATTGTTTGCCTCGGGAATTGTGGAGCGAAAGCCATCCATTGTCAAGAAAAGTTCATTTGTAGTCACCCATGCCTAGAAAAGCCTTATTACTCGGTTTAAATGCCTTTATAATCCCATTATCGAATTTATTTTGAATTTTTTTTACATTTTTTGATTAAAACATATTGTAATTGATTGTTTGCCTCGGGAAACTTGGAGCGAAAGCCATCCATTGTCAAGAAAAGTTCATTTATAGTCACTCATGCCTAGAAAAGCCTTATTACTCGGTTTAAATGCTTTTATAATCCCATTATTAAATTTATTTTGAATATTTTCTACATTTTTTGATTGAAACAGATTCTAATTGATTGTTTTCCTGGGGAAACTTGGAGCGAAAGCCATCCATTGTTAAGAAAAGATCATTTATAGTCACTCATGCCTAGAAAAGCCTTATTACTCGGTGTAAATGCTTTTATAATCCCATTATTGAATTTATTTTGAATATTTTTTACATTTTTTGATTAAAACAGATTGTAATTGATTGTTCGCCTCGGGAAACTTGGAGCGAAAGCCATCCATTGTCAAGAAAAGAACATTTATAGTCACTCATGCCTAGGAAAGCCTTATTACTCGGTTTAAATGCTTTTATAATCCCATTATTGAATTTATTTTGAATTGTTTTTGCATTTTTTGATTAAAACAGAATCTAATTGATTGTTTGCCTCGGGAAACGTGGAGCGAAAGCCATCCATTGTCAAGAAAAGTTCATTTATAGTCACCAATGCCTAGAAAAGCCTTATTACTCGGTTTAAATGCCTTTATAATCCCATTATCAAATTTATTTTGAATTTTTTTTACATTTTTTGATTAAAACATATTGTAATTGATTTTTTACCTCGGGAAACTTGGAGCGAAAGCCATCCATTGTTAAGAAAAGATCATTTATAGTCACTCATGCCTAGAAAAGCCTTATTACTCGGTGTAAATGCTTTTATAATCCCATTATTGAATTTATTTTGAATATTTTTTACATTTTTTGATTAAAACAGAATGTAATTGATTGATTGCCTCCGGGAACATGGAGCAAAAGCCATCCATTGTCAAGAAAAGATCATTTATAGTCACTTATGCCTAGGAAAGCCTTATTACTCGGTTTAAATGCTTTTATAATCCAATTATTGAATTTATTTTGAATTGTTTTTACATTTTTTGATTAAAACAGAATCTAATTGATTGTTTGCCTCGAAAAACGTGGAGCGAAAGCCATCCATTGTCAAGAAAAGATCATTTATAGTCACTCATGCCTAGGAAAGCCTTATTACTCGGTTTAAATGCCTTTATAATCCCATTATCGAATTTATTTTGAATTTTTTTTACATTTTTTGGTTAAAACATATTGTAATTGATTTTTTACCTCGGGAAACTTGGAGCGAAAGCCATCCATTGTTAAGAAAAGATCATTTATACTCACTCATGCCTAGAAAAGCCTTATTACTCGATGTAAATGCTTTTATAATCCCATTATTGAATTTATTTTGAATATTTTTTACATTTTTTGATTAAAACAGATTGTAATTGATTGTTCGCCTCGGGAAACTTGGAGCGAAAGCCATCCATTGTCAAGAAAAGATCATTTATAGTCACTCATGCCTAGGAAAGCCTTATTACTCGGTTTAAATGCTTTTATAATCCCATTATTGAATTTATTTTGAATTGTTTTTGCATTTTTTGATTAAAACAGAATCTAATTGATTGTTTGCCTCGGGAAACGTGGAACGAAAGCCATCCATTGTCAAGAAAAGTTCATTTATAGTCACCAATGCCTAGAAAAGCCTTATTACTCGGTTTAAATGCCTTTATAATCCCATTATCAAATTTATTTTGAATTTTTTTTACATTTTTTGATTAAAACATATTGTAATTGATTTTTTACCTCGGGAAACTTGGAGCGAAAGCCATCCATTGTTAAGAAAAGATCATTTATAGTCACTCATGCCTAGAAAAGCCTTATTACTCGGTGTAAATGCTTTTATAATCCCATTATTGAATTTATTTTGAATATTTTTTACATTTTTTCATTAAAACAGAATGTAATTGATTGATTGCCTCGGGGAACATGGAGCAAAAGCCATCCATTGTCAAGAAAAGATCATTTATAGTCACTTATGCCTAGGAAAGCCTTATTACTCGGTTTAAATGCTTTTATAATCCAATTATTGAATTTATTTTGAATTGTTTTTACATTTTTTGATTAAAACAGAATCTAATTGATTGTTTGCCTCGAAAAACGTGGAGCGAAAGCCATCCATTGTCAAGAAAAGATCATTTATAGTCACTCATGCCTAGGAAAGCCTTATTACTCGGTTTAAATGCCTTTATAATCCCATTATCGAATTTATTTTGAATTTTTTTTACATTTTTTGGTTAAAACATATTGTAATTTATTTTTTACCTCGGGAAACTTGGAGCGAAAGCCATCCATTGTTAAGAAAAGATCATTTATAGTCACTCATGCCTAGAAAAGCCTTATTACTCGGTGTAAATGCTTTTATAATCCCATTATTGAATTTATTTTGAATATTTTTTACATTTTTTGATTAAAACATATTGTAATTGATTGTTCGCCTCGGGAAACTTGGAGCGAAAGCCATCCATTGTCAAGAAAAGATCATTTATAGTCACTCATGCCTAGGAAAGCCTTATTACTCGGTATAAATGCTTTTATAATCCCATTACTGAATTTATTTTGAATTGTTTTTACATTTTTTGATTAAAACAGAATCTAATTGATTGTTTGCCTCGGGAAACGTGGAGCGAAAGCCATCCATTGTCAAGAAAAGTTCATTTATAGTCACCCATGCCTAGAAAAGCCTTATTACTCGGTTTAAATGCCTTTGTAATCCCATTATCGAATTTATTTTGAATTTTTTTTACATTTTTTGGTTAAAACATATTGTAATTGATTTTTTACCTCGGGAAACTTGGAGCGAAAGCCATCCATTGTCAAGAAAAGTTCATTTATAGTCACTCATGCCTAGGAAAGCCTTATTACTCGGTTTAAATGCTTTTATAATCCCATTATTGAATTTATTTTGAATTGTTTTTACATTTTTTGATTAAAACAGAATCTAATTGATTGTTTGCCTCCGGAAACTTGGAGCGAAAGCCATCCATTGTCTAGAAAAGATCATTTATAGTCACTCATGCCTAGAAAAGCCTTATTACTCGGTTTAAATGCTTTTATAATCCCATTATTCAATTTATTTTGAATTGTTTTTACATTTTTTGAGTAAAACAGAATCTAATTGATTGTTTGCCTCGGGAAACGTGGAGCGAAAGCCATCCATTGTCAAGAAAAGTTCATTTATAGTCACCCATGCCTAGAAAAGCCTTATTGCTGGTTTAAATGCCTTTATAATCCCATTATCGAATTTATTTTGAATTTTTTTTACATTTTTTGATTAAAACATATTGTAATTGATTGTTTGCCTCGGGAAACTTGGAGCAAAAGCCATCCATTGTCAAGAAAAGTTCATTTATAGTCACTCATGCCTAGAAAAGCCTTATTACTCAGTTTAAAAGCTTTTATAATCCCATTATTAAATTTATTTTGAATATTTTCTACATTTTTTGATTGAAACAGATTTTAATTGATTGTTTTCCTGGGGAAACTTGGAGCGAAAGCCATCCATTGTCAAGAAAAGATCATTTATAGTCACTCATGCCTAGAAAAGCCTTATTACTCGGTGTAAATGCTTTTATAATCCCATTATTGAATTTATTTTGAATATTTTTTACATTTTTTGATTAAAACAGATTGTAATTGATTGATTGCCTCGGGAAACATGGAGCGAAAGCCATCCATTGTCAAGAAAAGATCATTTATAGTCACTCATGCCTGGAAAAGCCTTATTACTCGGTTTAAATGCCTTTATAATCCCATTATCAAATTTATTTTGAATTTTTTTTACATTTTTTGATTAAACCAGATTGTAATTGAATGTTTGCCTCGAGAAACTTGGAGCGAAAGCCAGCCATTGTCAAAAGAAGTTCATTTATATTCACTTATGCCTAGCAAAGCCTTATTACTCGATTTAAATGCATTTATAATCCCATTATTGAATTTATATTGAATTTTTTTACATTTTTTTATTAAAACAGATTCTAATTGATTGTTTTCCTGGGGAAACTTGGAGCGAAAGCCATCCATTGTCAAGAAAATATCATTTATAGTCACTCAAGCCTAGAAAAGCCTTATTACTCGGTGTAAATGCTTTTATAATCCCATTATTGAATTTATTTTGAATATTTTTTACATTTTTTCATTAAAACAGATTGTAATTGATTGATTGCCTCGCGAAACATGGAGCGAAAGCCATCCATTGTCAAGAAAAGATCAGTTATAGTCACTCATGCCTGGAAAAGCCTTATTACTCGGTTTAAATGCCTTTATAATCCCATTATCCAATTTATTTTGAATTTTTTTTTACATTTTTTGATTAAAACATATTGTAATTGATTGTTTGCCTCGGGAAACTTGGAGCGAAAGCCATCCATTGTCAAGAAAAGTTCATTTATAGTCACTCATGCCTAGAAAAGCCTTATTACTCGGTTTAAATGCTTTTATAATCCCATTATTAAATTTATTTTGAATATTTTCTACATTTTTTGATTGAAACAGATTTTAATTGATTGTTTTCCTGGGGAAACTTGGAGCGAAAGCCATCCATTGTCAAGAAAAGATCATTTATAGTCACTCATGCCTAGAAAAGCCTTATTACTCAGTGTAAATGCTTTTATAATCCCATTATTGAATTTATTTTGAATATTTTTTACATTTTTTGATTAAAACAGATTGTAATTGATTGATTGCCTCGGGAAACATGGAGCGAAAGCCATCCATTGTCAAGAAAAGATCATTTATAGTCACTCATGCCTGGAAAAGCCTTATTACTCGGTTTAAATGCCTTTATAATCCCATTATCCAATTTATTTTGAATTTTTTTTACATTTTTTGATTAAACCAGATTGTAATTGAATGTTTGCCTCGAGAAACTTGGAGCGAAAGCCATCCATTGTCAAGAAAAGATCATTTATAGTCACTCATGCCTAGAAAAGCCTTATTACTCGGTTTAAATGCCTTTACAATCCCATTATCAAATTTATTTTGAATTTTTTTTACATTTTTTGATTAAAACATATTGTAATTGATTTTTTACCTCGGGAAACTTGGAGCGAAAGCCATCCATTGTTAAGAAAAGATCATTTATAGTCACTCATGCCTAGAAAAGCCTTATTACTCGGTGTAAATGCTTTTATAATCCCATTATTGAATTTATTTTGAATATTTTTTACATTTTTTCATTAAAACAGAATGTAATTGATTGATTGCCTCGGGGAACATGGAGCAAAAGCCATCCATTGTCAAGAAAAGATCATTTATAGTCACTTATGCCTAGGAAAGCCTTATTACTCGGTTTAAATGCTTTTATAATCCAATTATTGAATTTATTTTGAATTGTTTTTACATTTTTTGATTAAAACAGAATCTAATTGATTGTTTGCCTCGAAAAACGTGGAGCGAAAGCCATCCATTGTCAAGAAAAGATCATTTATAGTCACTCATGCCTAGGAAAGCCTTATTACTCGGTTTAAATGCCTTTATAATCCCATTATCGAATTTATTTTGAATTTTTTTTACATTTTTTGGTTAAAACATATTGTAATTGATTTTTTACCTCGGGAAACTTGGAGCGAAAGCCATCCATTGTTAAGAAAAGATCATTTATAGTCACTCATGCCTAGAAAAGCCTTATTACTCGGTGTAAATGCTTTTATAATCCCATTATTGAATTTATTTTGAATATTTTTTACATTTTTTGATTAAAACATATTGTAATTGATTGTTCGCCTCGGGAAACTTGGAGCGAAAGCCATCCATTGTCAAGAAAAGATCATTTATAGTCACTCATGCCTAGGAAAGCCTTATTACTCGGTTTAAATGCTTTTATAATCCCATTACTGAATTTTTTTTGAATTGTTTTTACATTTTTTGATTAAAACAGAATCTAATTGATTGTTTGCCTCGGGAAACGTGGAGCGAAAGCCATCCATTGTCAAGAAAAGTTCATTTATAGTCACCCATGCCTAGAAAAGCCTTATTACTCGGTTTAAATGCCTTTGTAATCCCATTATCGAATTTATTTTGAATTTTTTTTACATTTTTTGGTTAAAACATATTGTAATTGATTTTTTACCTCGGGAAACTTGGAGCGAAAGCCATCCATTGTCAAGAAAAGTTCATTTATAGTCACTCATGCCTAGGAAAGCCTTATTACTCGGTTTAAATGCTTTTATAATCCCATTATTGAATTTATTTTGAATTGTTTTTACATTTTTTGATTAAAACAGAATCTAATTGATTGTTTGCCTCCGGAAACTTGGAGCGAAAGCCATCCATTGTCTAGAAAAGATCATTTATAGTCACTCATGCCTAGAAAAGCCTTATTACTCGGTTTAAATGCTTTTATAATCCAATTATTCAATTTATTTTGAATTGTTTTTACATTTTTTGAGTAAAACAGAATCTAATTGATTGTTTGCCTCGGGAAACGTGGAGCGAAAGCCATCCATTGTCAAGAAAAGTTCATTTATAGTCACCCATGCCTAGAAAAGCCTTATTACTGGTTTAAATGCCTTTATAATCCCATTATCGAATTTATTTTGAATTTTTTTTACATTTTTTGATTAAAACATATTGTAATTGATTGTTTGCCTCGGGAAACTTGGAGCAAAAGCCATCCATTGTCAAGAAAAGTTCATTTATAGTCACTCATGCCTAGAAAAGCCTTATTACTCGGTTTAAAAGCTTTTATAATCCCATTATTAAATTTATTTTGAATATTTTCTACATTTTTTGATTGAAACAGATTTTAATTGATTGTTTTCCTGGGGAAACTTGGAGCGAAAGCCATCCATTGTCAAGAAAAGATCATTTATAGTCACTCATGCCTAGGAAAGCCTTGTTACTCGGTTTAAATGCCTTTATAATCCCATTATCCAATTTATTTTGAATTTTTTTTACATTTTTTGATTAAACCAGATTGTAATTGAATGTTTGCCTCGAGAAACTTGGAGCGAAAGCCATCCATTGTCAAGAGAAGTTCATTTATATTCACTTATGCCTAGCAAAGCCTTATTACTCGATTTAAATCCATTTATAATCCCATTATTGAATTTATTTTGAATTTTTTTACATTTTTTTATTAAAACAGATTCTAATTGATTGTTTTCCTGGGGAAACTTGGAGCGAAAGCCATCCATTGTCAAGAAAAGATCATTTATAGTCACTCAAGCCTAGAAAAGCCTTATTACTCGGTGTAAATGCTTTTATAATCCCATTATTGAATTTATTTTGAATATTTTTTACATTTTTTGATTAAAACAGATTGTAATTGATTCATTGCCTCGGGAAACATGGAGCGAAAGCCATCCATTGTCAAGAAAAGATCATTTATAGTCACTCATGCCTGGAAAAGCCTTATTACTCGGTTTAAATGCCTTTATAATCCCATTATCCAATTTATTTTGAATTTTTTTTACATTTTTTGATTAAAACAGATTGTAATTGATTGTTTGCCTCGAGAAACTTGGAGCGAAAGCCATCCATTGTCAAGAAAAGATCATTTATAGTCACTCATGCCTAGAAAAGCCTTATTACTCGGTGTAAATGCTTTTATAATCCCATTATTGAATTTATTTTGAATATTTTTTACATTTTTTGATTAAAACAGATTGTAATTGATTCATTGCCTCGGGAAACATGGAGCGAAAGCCATCCATTGTCAAGAAAAGATCATTTATAGTCACTCATGCCTGGAAAAGCCTTATTACTCGGTTTAAATGCCTTTATAATCCCATTATCAAATTTATTTTGAATTTTTTTTACATTTTTTGATTAAACCAGATTGTAATTGAATGTTTGCCTCGAGAAACTTGGAGCGAAAGCCAGCCATTGTCAAAAGAAGTTCATTTATATTCACTTATGCCTAGCAAAGCCTTATTACTCGATTTAAATGCATTTATAATCCCATTATTGAATTTATATTGAATTTTTTTACATTTTTTTATTAAAACAGATTCTAATTGATTGTTTTCCTGGGGAAACTTGGAGCGAAAGCCATCCATTGTCAAGAAAATATCATTTATAGTCACTCAAGCCTAGAAAAGCCTTATTACTCGGTGTAAATGCTTTTATAATCCCATTATTGAATTTATTTTGAATATTTTTTACATTTTTTCATTAAAACAGATTGTAATTGATTGATTGCCTCGCGAAACATGGAGCGAAAGCCATCCATTGTCAAGAAAAGATCAGTTATAGTCACTCATGCCTGGAAAAGCCTTATTACTCGGTTTAAATGCCTTTATAATCCCATTATCCAATTTATTTTGAATTTTTTTTACATTTTTTGATTAAAACATATTGTAATTGATTGTTTGCCTCGGGAAACTTGGAGCGAAAGCCATCCATTGTCAAGAAAAGTTCATTTATAGTCACTCATGCCTAGAAAAGCCTTATTACTCGGTTTAAATGCTTTTATAATCCCATTATTAAATTTATTTTGAATATTTTCTACATTTTTTGATTGAAACAGATTTTAATTGATTGTTTTCCTGGGGAAACTTGGAGCGAAAGCCATCCATTGTCAAGAAAAGATCATTTATAGTCACTCATGCCTAGAAAAGCCTTATTACTCAGTGTAAATGCTTTTATAATCCCATTATTGAATTTATTTTGAATATTTTTTACATTTTTTGATTAAAACAGATTGTAATTGATTGATTGCCTCGGGAAACATGGAGCGAAAGCCATCCATTGTCAAGAAAAGATCATTTATAGTCACTCATGCCTGGAAAAGCCTTATTACTCGGTTTAAATGCCTTTATAATCCCATTATCCAATTTATTTTGAATTTTTTTTACATTTTTTGATTAAACCAGATTGTAATTGAATGTTTGCCTCGAGAAACTTGGAGCGAAAGCCATCCATTGTCAAGAGAAGTTCATTTATATTCACTTATGCCTAGCAAAGCCTTATTACTCGATTTAAATCCATTTATAATCCCATTATTGAATTTATTTTGAATTTTTTTACATTTTTTTATTAAAACAGATTCTAATTGATTGTTTTCCTGGGGAAACTTGGAGCGAAAGCCATCCATTGTCAAGAAAAGATCATTTATAGTCACTCAAGCCTAGAAAAGCCTTATTACTCGGTGTAAATGCTTTTATAATCCCATTATTGAATTTATTTTGAATATTTTTTACATTTTTTGATTAAAACAGATTGTAATTGATTCATTGCCTCGGGAAACATGGAGCGAAAGCCATCCATTGTCAAGAAAAGATCATTTATAGTCACTCATGCCTGGAAAAGCCTTATTACTCGGTTTAAATGCCTTTATAATCCCATTATCCAATTTATTTTGAATTTTTTTTACATTTTTTGATTAAAACAGATTGTAATTGATTGTTTGCCTCGAGAAACTTGGAGCGAAAGCCATCCATTGTCAAGAAAAGATCATTTATAGTCACTCATGCCTAGAAAAGCCTTATTACTCGGTGTAAATGCTTTTATAATCCCATTATTGAATTTATTTTGAATATTTTTTACATTTTTTGATTAAAACAGATTGTAATTGATTCATTGCCTCGGGAAACATGGAGCGAAAGCCATCCATTGTCAAGAAAAGATCATTTATAGTCACTCATGCCTGGAAAAGCCTTATTACTCGGTTTAAATGCCTTTACAATCCCATTATCAAATTTATTTTGAATATTTTTTATATTTTTTGATTAAAACATATTGTAATTGATTGTTCGCCTCGGGAAACTTGGAGCGAAAGCCATCCATTGTCAAGAAAAGATCATTTATAGTCACTCATGCCTAGGAAAGCCTTATTACTCGGTTTAAATGCTTTTATAATCCCATTACTGAATTTATTTTGAATTGTTTTTACATTTTTTGATTAAAACAGAATCTAATTGATTGTTTGCCTCGGGAAACGTGGAGCGAAAGCCATCCATTGTCAAGAAAAGTTCATTTATAGTCACCCATGCCTAGAAAAGCCTTATTACTCGGTTTAAATGCCTTTATAATCCCATTATCGAATTTATTTTGAATTTTTTTTACATTTTTTGGTTAAAACATATTGTAATTGATTTTTTACCTCGGGAAACTTGGAGCGAAAGCCATCCATTGTCAAGAAAAGTTCATTTATAGTCACTCATGCCTAGGAAAGCCTTATTACTCGGTTTAAATGCTTTTATAATCCCATTATTGAATTTATTTTGAATTGTTTTTACATTTTTTGATTAAAACAGAATCTAATTGATTGTTTGCTTCCGGAAACTTGGAGCGAAAGCCATCCATTGTCAAGAAAAGATCATTTATAGTCACTCATGCCTAGAAAAGCCTTATTACTCGGTTTAAATGCTTTTATAATCCCATTATTCAATTTATTTTGAATTGTTTTTACATTTTTTGAGTAAAACAGAATCTAATTGATTGTTTGCCTCGGGAAACGTGGAGCGAAAGCCATCCATTGTCAAGAAAAGTTCATTTATAGTCACACATGCCTAGAAAAGCCTTATTACTCGGTTTAAATGCCTTTATAATCCCATTATCGAATTTATTTTGAATTTTTTTTACATTTTTTGATTAAAACATATTGTAATTGATTGTTTGCCTCGGGAAACTTGGAGCAAAAGCCATCCATTGTCAAGAAAAGTTCATTTATAGTCACTCATGCCTAGAAAAGCCTTATTACTCAGTTTAAAAGCTTTTATAATCCCATTATTAAATTTATTTTGAATATTTTCTACATTTTTTGATTGAAACAGATTTTAATTGATTGTTTTCCTGGGGAAACTTGGAGCGAAAGCCATCCATTGTCAAGAAAAGATCATTTATAGTCACTCATGCCTAGAAAAGCCTTATTACTCGGTGTAAATGCTTTTATAATCCCATTATTGAATTTATTTTGAATATTTTTTACATTTTTTGATTAAAACAGATTGTAATTGATTGATTGCCTCGGGAAACATGGAGCGAAAGCCATCCATTGTCAAGAAAAGATCATTTATAGTCACTCATGCCTGGAAAAGCCTTATTACTCGGTTTAAATGCCTTTATAATCCCATTATCAAATTTATTTTGAATTTTTTTTACATTTTTTGATTAAACCAGATTGTAATTGAATGTTTGCCTCGAGAAACTTGGAGCGAAAGCCATCCATTGTCAAAAGAAGTTCATTTATATTCACTTATGCCTAGCAAAGCCTTATTACTCGATTTAAATGCATTTATAATCCCATTATTGAATTTATATTGAATTTTTTTACATTTTTTTATTAAAACAGATTCTAATTGATTGTTTTCCTGGGGAAACTTGGAGCGAAAGCCATCCATTGTCAAGAAAATATCATTTATAGTCACTCAAGCCTAGAAAAGCCTTATTACTCGGTGTAAATGCTTTTATAATCCCATTATTGAATTTATTTTGAATATTTTTTACATATTTTCATTAAAACAGATTGTAATTGATTGATTGCCTCGCGAAACATGGAGCGAAAGCCATCCATTGTCAAGAAAAGATCAGTTATAGTCACTCATGCCTGGAAAAGCCTTATTACTCGGTTTAAATGCCTTTATAATCCCATTATCCAATTTATTTTGAATTTTTTTTACATTTTTTGATTAAAACATATTGTAATTGATTGTTTGCCTCGGGAAACTTGGAGCGAAAGCCATCCATTGTCAAGAAAAGTTCATTTATAGTCACTCATGCCTAGAAAAGCCTTATTACTCGGTTTAAATGCTTTTATAATCCCATTATTAAATTTATTTTGAATATTTTCTACATTTTTTGATTGAAACAGATTTTAATTGATTGTTTTCCTGGGGAAACTTGGAGCGAAAGCCATCCATTGTCAAGAAAAGATCATTTATAGTCACTCATGCCTAGAAAAGCCTTATTACTCAGTGTAAATGCTTTTATAATCCCATTATTGAATTTATTTTGAATATTTTTTACATTTTTTGATTAAAACAGATTGTAATTGATTGATTGCCTCGGGAAACATGGAGCGAAAGCCATCCATTGTCAAGAAAAGATCATTTATAGTCACTCATGCCTGGAAAAGCCTTATTACTCGGTTTAAATGCCTTTATAATCCCATTATCCAATTTATTTTGAATTTTTTTTACATTTTTTGATTAAACCAGATTGTAATTGAATGTTTGCCTCGAGAAACTTGGAGCGAAAGCCATCCATTGTCAAGAGAAGTTCATTTATATTCACTTATGCCTAGCAAAGCCTTATTACTCGATTTAAATCCATTTATAATCCCATTATTGAATTTATTTTGAATTTTTTTACATTTTTTTATTAAAACAGATTCTAATTGATTGTTTTCCTGGGGAAACTTGGAGCGAAAGCCATCCATTGTCAAGAAAAGATCATTTATAGTCACTCAAGCCTAGAAAAGCCTTATTACTCGGTGTAAATGCTTTTATAATCCCATTATTGAATTTATTTTGAATATTTTTTACATTTTTTGATTAAAACAGATTGTAATTGATTGATTGCCTCGGGAAACATGGAGCGAAAGCCATCCATTGTCAAGAAAAGATCATTTATAGTCACTCATGCCTGGAAAAGCCTTATTACTCGGTTTAAATGCCTTTATAATCCCATTATCCAATTTATTTTGAATTTTTTTTACATTTTTTGATTAAAACAGATTGTAATTGATTGTTTGCCTCGAGAAACTTGGAGCGAAAGCCATCCATTGTCAAGAAAAGATCATTTATAGTCACTCATGCCTAGAAAAGCCTTATTACTCGGTGTAAATGCTTTTATAATCCCATTATTGAATTTATTTTGAATATTTTTTACATTTTTTGATTAAAACAGATTGTAATTGATTCATTGCCTCGGGAAACATGGAGCGAAAGCCATCCATTGTCAAGAAAAGATCATTTATAGTCACTCATGCCTGGAAAAGCCTTATTACTCGGTTTAAATGCCTTTACAATCCCATTATCAAATTTATTTTGAATATTTTTTATATTTTTTGATTAAAACATATTGTAATTGATTGTTCGCCTCGGGAAACTTGGAGCGAAAGCCATCCATTGTCAAGAAAAGATCATTTATAGTCACTCATGCCTAGGAAAGCCTTATTACTCGGTTTAAATGCTTTTATAATCCCATTACTGAATTTATTTTGAATTGTTTTTACATTTTTTGATTAAAACAGAATCTAATTGATTGTTTGCCTCGGGAAACGTGGAGCGAAAGCCATCCATTGTCAAGAAAAGTTCATTTATAGTCACCCATGCCTAGAAAAGCCTTATTACTCGGTTTAAATGCCTTTATAATCCCATTATCGAATTTATTTTGAATTTTTTTTACATTTTTTGGTTAAAACATATTGTAATTGATTTTTTACCTCGGGAAACTTGGAGCGAAAGCCATCCATTGTCAAGAAAAGTTCATTTATAGTCACTCATGCCTAGGAAAGCCTTATTACTCGGTTTAAATGCTTTTATAATCCCATTATTGAATTTATTTTGAATTGTTTTTACATTTTTTGATTAAAACAGAATCTAATTGATTGTTTGCTTCCGGAAACTTGGAGCGAAAGCCATCCATTGTCAAGAAAAGATCATTTATAGTCACTCATGCCTAGAAAAGCCTTATTACTCGGTTTAAATGCTTTTATAATCCCATTATTCAATTTATTTTGAATTGTTTTTACATTTTTTGAGTAAAACAGAATCTAATTGATTGTTTGCCTCGGGAAACGTGGAGCGAAAGCCATCCATTGTCAAGAAAAGTTCATTTATAGTCACACATGCCTAGAAAAGCCTTATTACTCGGTTTAAATGCCTTTATAATCCCATTATCGAATTTATTTTGAATTTTTTTTACATTTTTTGATTAAAACATATTGTAATTGATTGTTTGCCTCGGGAAACTTGGAGCAAAAGCCATCCATTGTCAAGAAAAGTTCATTTATAGTCACTCATGCCTAGAAAAGCCTTATTACTCAGTTTAAAAGCTTTTATAATCCCATTATTAAATTTATTTTGAATATTTTCTACATTTTTTGATTGAAACAGATTTTAATTGATTGTTTTCCTGGGGAAACTTGGAGCGAAAGCCATCCATTGTCAAGAAAAGATCATTTATAGTCACTCATGCCTAGAAAAGCCTTATTACTCGGTGTAAATGCTTTTATAATCCCATTATTGAATTTATTTTGAATATTTTTTACATTTTTTGATTAAAACAGATTGTAATTGATTGATTGCCTCGGGAAACATGGAGCGAAAGCCATCCATTGTCAAGAAAAGATCATTTATAGTCACTCATGCCTGGAAAAGCCTTATTACTCGGTTTAAATGCCTTTATAATCCCATTATCAAATTTATTTTGAATTTTTTTTACATTTTTTGATTAAACCAGATTGTAATTGAATGTTTGCCTCGAGAAACTTGGAGCGAAAGCCATCCATTGTCAAAAGAAGTTCATTTATATTCACTTATGCCTAGCAAAGCCTTATTACTCGATTTAAATGCATTTATAATCCCATTATTGAATTTATATTGAATTTTTTTACATTTTTTTATTAAAACAGATTCTAATTGATTGTTTTCCTGGGGAAACTTGGAGCGAAAGCCATCCATTGTCAAGAAAATATCATTTATAGTCACTCAAGCCTAGAAAAGCCTTATTACTCGGTGTAAATGCTTTTATAATCCCATTATTGAATTTATTTTGAATATTTTTTACATATTTTCATTAAAACAGATTGTAATTGATTGATTGCCTCGCGAAACATGGAGCGAAAGCCATCCATTGTCAAGAAAAGATCAGTTATAGTCACTCATGCCTGGAAAAGCCTTATTACTCGGTTTAAATGCCTTTATAATCCCATTATCCAATTTATTTTGAATTTTTTTTACATTTTTTGATTAAAACATATTGTAATTGATTGTTTGCCTCGGGAAACTTGGAGCGAAAGCCATCCATTGTCAAGAAAAGTTCATTTATAGTCACTCATGCCTAGAAAAGCCTTATTACTCGGTTTAAATGCTTTTATAATCCCATTATTAAATTTATTTTGAATATTTTCTACATTTTTTGATTGAAACAGATTTTAATTGATTGTTTTCCTGGGGAAACTTGGAGCGAAAGCCATCCATTGTCAAGAAAAGATCATTTATAGTCACTCATGCCTAGAAAAGCCTTATTACTCAGTGTAAATGCTTTTATAATCCCATTATTGAATTTATTTTGAATATTTTTTACATTTTTTGATTAAAACAGATTGTAATTGATTGATTGCCTCGGGAAACATGGAGCGAAAGCCATCCATTGTCAAGAAAAGATCATTTATAGTCACTCATGCCTGGAAAAGCCTTATTACTCGGTTTAAATGCCTTTATAATCCCATTATCCAATTTATTTTGAATTTTTTTTACATTTTTTGATTAAACCAGATTGTAATTGAATGTTTGCCTCGAGAAACTTGGAGCGAAAGCCATCCATTGTCAAGAGAAGTTCATTTATATTCACTTATGCCTAGCAAAGCCTTATTACTCGATTTAAATCCATTTATAATCCCATTATTGAATTTATTTTGAATTTTTTTACATTTTTTTATTAAAACAGATTCTAATTGATTGTTTTCCTGGGGAAACTTGGAGCGAAAGCCATCCATTGTCAAGAAAAGATCATTTATAGTCACTCAAGCCTAGAAAAGCCTTATTACTCGGTGTAAATGCTTTTATAATCCCATTATTGAATTTATTTTGAATATTTTTTACATTTTTTGATTAAAACAGATTGTAATTGATTGATTGCCTCGGGAAACATGGAGCGAAAGCCATCCATTGTCAAGAAAAGATCATTTATAGTCACTCATGCCTGGAAAAGCCTTATTACTCGGTTTAAATGCCTTTATAATCCCATTATCCAATTTATTTTGAATTTTTTTTACATTTTTTGATTAAAACAGATTGTAATTGATTGTTTGCCTCGAGAAACTTGGAGCGAAAGCCATCCATTGTCAAGAAAAGATCATTTATAGTCACTCATGCCTAGAAAAGCCTTATTACTCGGTTTAAATGCCTTTACAATCCCATTATCAAATTTATTTTGAATTTTTTTTACATTTTTTGATTAAAACATATTGTAATTGATTGTTTGCCTCGTGAAACTTGGAGCGAAAGCCATCCATTGTCAAGAAAAGTTCATTTATAGTCACTCATGCCTGGAAAAGCCTTATTACTCGGTTTAAATGCCTTTAAAATCCCATTATCAAATTTATTTTGATTTTTTTTTACATTTTTTAAATAAAACAGATTGTAATGGATTGTTTGCCTCGAGAAACTTGGAGCGAAAGCCATCCATTGTCAAGAAAAGATCATTTATAGTCACTCATGCCTAGGAAAGCCTTATTACTCGGTTTAAATGCTTTTATAATCCCATTACTGAATTTATTTTGAATTGTTTTTACATTTTTTGATTAAAACAGAATCTAATTGATTGTTTGCCTCGGGAAACGTGGAGCGAAAGCCATCCATTGTCAAGAAAAGTTCATTTATAGTCACCCATGCCTAGAAAAGCCTTATTACTCGGTTTAAATGCCTTTATAATCCCATTATCGAATTTATTTTGAATTTTTTTTACATTTTTTGGTTAAAACATATTGTAATTGATTTTTTACCTCGGGAAACTTGGAGCGAAAGCCATCCATTGTCAAGAAAAGTTCATTTATAGTCACTCATGCCTAGGAAAGCCTTATTACTCGGTTTAAATGCTTTTATAATCCCATTATTGAATTTATTTTGAATTGTTTTTACATTTTTTGATTAAAACAGAATCTAATTGATTGTTTGCTTCCGGAAACTTGGAGCGAAAGCCATCCATTGTCAAGAAAAGATCATTTATAGTCACTCATGCCTAGAAAAGCCTTATTACTCGGTTTAAATGCTTTTATAATCCCATTATTCAATTTATTTTGAATTGTTTTTACATTTTTTGAGTAAAACAGAATCTAATTGATTGTTTGCCTCGGGAAACGTGGAGCGAAAGCCATCCATTGTCAAGAAAAGTTCATTTATAGTCACACATGCCTAGAAAAGCCTTATTACTCGGTTTAAATGCCTTTATAATCCCATTATCGAATTTATTTTGAATTTTTTTTACATTTTTTGATTAAAACATATTGTAATTGATTGTTTGCCTCGGGAAACTTGGAGCAAAAGCCATCCATTGTCAAGAAAAGTTCATTTATAGTCACTCATGCCTAGAAAAGCCTTATTACTCAGTTTAAAAGCTTTTATAATCCCATTATTAAATTTATTTTGAATATTTTCTACATTTTTTGATTGAAACAGATTTTAATTGATTGTTTTCCTGGGGAAACTTGGAGCGAAAGCCATCCATTGTCAAGAAAAGATCATTTATAGTCACTCATGCCTAGAAAAGCCTTATTACTCGGTGTAAATGCTTTTATAATCCCATTATTGAATTTATTTTGAATATTTTTTACATTTTTTGATTAAAACAGATTGTAATTGATTGATTGCCTCGGGAAACATGGAGCGAAAGCCATCCATTGTCAAGAAAAGATCATTTATAGTCACTCATGCCTGGAAAAGCCTTATTACTCGGTTTAAATGCCTTTATAATCCCATTATCAAATTTATTTTGAATTTTTTTTACATTTTTTGATTAAACCAGATTGTAATTGAATGTTTGCCTCGAGAAACTTGGAGCGAAAGCCATCCATTGTCAAAAGAAGTTCATTTATATTCACTTATGCCTAGCAAAGCCTTATTACTCGATTTAAATGCATTTATAATCCCATTATTGAATTTATATTGAATTTTTTTACATTTTTTTATTAAAACAGATTCTAATTGATTGTTTTCCTGGGGAAACTTGGAGCGAAAGCCATCCATTGTCAAGAAAATATCATTTATAGTCACTCAAGCCTAGAAAAGCCTTATTACTCGGTGTAAATGCTTTTATAATCCCATTATTGAATTTATTTTGAATATTTTTTACATATTTTCATTAAAACAGATTGTAATTGATTGATTGCCTCGCGAAACATGGAGCGAAAGCCATCCATTGTCAAGAAAAGATCAGTTATAGTCACTCATGCCTGGAAAAGCCTTATTACTCGGTTTAAATGCCTTTATAATCCCATTATCCAATTTATTTTGAATTTTTTTTACATTTTTTGATTAAAACATATTGTAATTGATTGTTTGCCTCGGGAAACTTGGAGCGAAAGCCATCCATTGTCAAGAAAAGTTCATTTATAGTCACTCATGCCTAGAAAAGCCTTATTACTCGGTTTAAATGCTTTTATAATCCCATTATTAAATTTATTTTGAATATTTTCTACATTTTTTGATTGAAACAGATTTTAATTGATTGTTTTCCTGGGGAAACTTGGAGCGAAAGCCATCCATTGTCAAGAAAAGATCATTTATAGTCACTCATGCCTAGAAAAGCCTTATTACTCAGTGTAAATGCTTTTATAATCCCATTATTGAATTTATTTTGAATATTTTTTACATTTTTTGATTAAAACAGATTGTAATTGATTGATTGCCTCGGGAAACATGGAGCGAAAGCCATCCATTGTCAAGAAAAGATCATTTATAGTCACTCATGCCTGGAAAAGCCTTATTACTCGGTTTAAATGCCTTTATAATCCCATTATCCAATTTATTTTGAATTTTTTTTACATTTTTTGATTAAACCAGATTGTAATTGAATGTTTGCCTCGAGAAACTTGGAGCGAAAGCCATCCATTGTCAAGAGAAGTTCATTTATATTCACTTATGCCTAGCAAAGCCTTATTACTCGATTTAAATCCATTTATAATCCCATTATTGAATTTATTTTGAATTTTTTTACATTTTTTTATTAAAACAGATTCTAATTGATTGTTTTCCTGGGGAAACTTGGAGCGAAAGCCATCCATTGTCAAGAAAAGATCATTTATAGTCACTCAAGCCTAGAAAAGCCTTATTACTCGGTGTAAATGCTTTTATAATCCCATTATTGAATTTATTTTGAATATTTTTTACATTTTTTGATTAAAACAGATTGTAATTGATTGATTGCCTCGGGAAACATGGAGCGAAAGCCATCCATTGTCAAGAAAAGATCATTTATAGTCACTCATGCCTGGAAAAGCCTTATTACTCGGTTTAAATGCCTTTATAATCCCATTATCCAATTTATTTTGAATTTTTTTTACATTTTTTGATTAAAACAGATTGTAATTGATTGTTTGCCTCGAGAAACTTGGAGCGAAAGCCATCCATTGTCAAGAAAAGATCATTTATAGTCACTCATGCCTAGAAAAGCCTTATTACTCGGTTTAAATGCCTTTACAATCCCATTATCAAATTTATTTTGAATTTTTTTTACATTTTTTGATTAAAACATATTGTAATTGATTGTTTGCCTCGTGAAACTTGGAGCGAAAGCCATCCATTGTCAAGAAAAGTTCATTTATAGTCACTCATGCCTGGAAAAGCCTTATTACTCGGTTTAAATGCCTTTAAAATCCCATTATCAAATTTATTTTGATTTTTTTTTACATTTTTTAAATAAAACAGATTGTAATGGATTGTTTGCCTCGAGAAACTTGGAGCGAAAGCCATCCATTGTCAAGAAAAGATCATTTATAGTCACTCATGCCTAGAAAAGCCTTATTACTCGGTTTAAATGCCTTTACAATCCCATTATCAAATTTATTTTGAATTTTTTTTACATTTTTTGATTAAAACATATTGTAATTGATTGTTTGCCTCGAGAAACTTGGAGCGAAAGCCATCCATTGTCAAGAAAAGTTCATTTATATTCACTTATGCCTAGCAAAGCCTTATTACTCGGTTTAAATGCCTTTATAATCCCATTATCAAATTTATTTTTATTTTTTTTTACATTTTTTAATTAAAACATGTTGCAATTGATTGTTTGCCTCGAGAAACTTGGAGCGAAAGCCATCCATTGTCAAGAAAAGTTCATTTATATTCACTCGTGCCTAGAAAAGCCTTATTACTTGGTTTAAATGCCTTTATAATCCCATTATCAAATTTATTTTTAATTTTTTTTACATTTTTTGATTAAAACAGATTGTAATTGATTGTTTGCCTTGGGAATCGTGGAGCGAAAGCCATCCATTGTCAAGAAAAGATCATTTATAGTCACTCATGCCTAGAAAAGCCTTATTACTCGGTTTAAATGCCTTTATAATCCCATTATCGAATTTATTTTAAATTTTTTTTACATTTTTTGATTAAAACATATTGTAATTGATTGTTTGCCTCGGGAAACTTGGAGCGAAAGCCATCCATTGTCAAGAAAAGATCATTTATAGTCACTCATGCCTAGGAAAGCCTTATTACTCGGTTTAAATGCTTTTATAATCCCATTACTGAATTTATTTTGAATTGTTTTTACATTTGTTGATTAAAATAGAATCTAACTGATTGTTTGCCTCGGGAAACGTGGAGCGAAAGCCATCCATTGTCAAGAAAAGTTCATTTATAGTCACCCATGCCTAGAAAAGCCTTATTACTCGGTTTAAATGCCTTTATAATCCCATTATCAAATTTATTTTTAATTTTTTTTACATTTTTTGATTAAAACAGATTGTAATTGATTGTTTGCCTTGGGAATCGTGGAGCGAAAGCCATCCATTGTCAAGAAAAGATCATTTATAGTCACTCATGCCTAGAAAAGCCTTATTACTCGGTTTAAAAACCTTTATAATCGCATTATCAATTTTATTTTTAATTTTTTTTACATTTTTTGATTAAAACATATTCTAATTGATTGTTTGCCTCGGGAAACTTGGAGCAAAAGCCATCCATTGTCAAGAAAAGATCATTTATAGTCACTCATGCCTAGGAAAGCCTTATTACTCGGTTTAAATGCTTTTATAATCCCATTACTGAATTTATTTTGAATTGTTTGTACATTTGTTGATTAAAATAGAATCTAACTGATTGTTTGCCTCGGGAAACGTGGAGCGAAAGCCATCCATTGTCAAGAAAAGTTCATTTATAGTCACCCATGCCTAGAAAAGCCTTATTACTCGGTTTAAATGCCTTTATAATCCCATTATCCAATTTATTTTGAATTTTTTTTACATTTTTTGATTAAAACAGATTGTAATTGATTGTTTGCCTCGAGAAACTTGGAGCGAAAGCCATCCATTGTCAAGAAAAGATCATTTATAGTCACTCATGCCTAGAAAAGCCTTATTACTCGGTTTAAATGCCTTTACAATCCCATTATCAATTTTATTTTGAATTTTTTTTACATTTTTTGATTAAAACATAATGTAATTGATTGTTTGCCTCGAGAAACTTGGAGCGAAAGCCATCCATTGTCAAGAAAAGTTCATTTATATTCACTCGTGCCTAGAAAAGCCTTATTACTCGGTTTAAATGCCTTTATAATCCCATTATCAAATTTATTTTTAATTTTTTTTACATTTTTTGATTAAAACAGATTGTAATTGATTGTTTGCCTTGGGAATCGTGGAGCGAAAGCCATCCATTGTCAAGAAAAGATCATTTATAGTCACTCATGCCTAGAAAAGCCTTATTACTCGGTTTAAAAACCTTTATAATCGCATTATCAAATTTATTTTTAATTTTTTTTACATTTTTTGATTAAAACATATTCTAATTGATTGTTTGCCTCGGGAAACTTGGAGCAAAAGCCATCCATTGTCAAGAAAAGATCATTTATAGTCACTCATGCCTAGGAAAGCCTTATTACTCGGTTTAAATGCTTTTATAATCCCATTACTGAATTTATTTTGAATTGTTTTTACATTTGTTGATTAAAATAGAATCTAATTGATTGTTTGCCTCGGGAAACGTGGAGCGAAAGCCATCCATTGTCAAGAAAAGTTCATTTATAGTCACCCATTCCTGGAAAAGCCTTATTACTCGGTTTAAATGCTTTTATAATCCCATTATTAAATTTATTTTGAATATTTTCTACATTTTTTGATTGAAACAGATTTTAATTGATTGTTTTCCTGGGGAAACTTGGAGTGAAAGCCATCCATTGTCAAGAAAAGATCATTTATAGTCACTCATGCCTAGAAAAGCCTTATTACTCGGTGTAAATGCTTTTATAATCCCATTATTGAATTTATTTTGAATATTTTTTACATTTTTTGATTAAAACAGATTGTAATTGATTGTTTGCCTCGGGAAACTTGGAGCGAAAGCCATCCATTGTCAAGAAAAGATCATTTATAGTCACTCATGCCT
This sequence comes from Theobroma cacao, assembly GCF_053813885.1. Classification (NCBI taxonomy): domain Eukaryota; kingdom Viridiplantae; phylum Streptophyta; class Magnoliopsida; order Malvales; family Malvaceae; genus Theobroma; species Theobroma cacao. The sequence goes on along the minus strand of NC_142645.1, from coordinate 23,025,290 downwards.
AGGAAAGCCTTATTACTCGGTTTAAATGCTTTTGTAATCCCATTATTGAATTTATTTTGAATTGTTTTTACATTTTTTGATTAAAACTGAATCTAATTGATTGTTTGCCTCAGGAAACGTGGAGCGAAAGCCATCCATTGTCAAGAAAAGTTCATTTATAGTCACCCATGCCTAGAAAAGCCTTATTACTCGGTTTAAATGCCTTTATAATCCCATTATCTAATTTATTTTGAATTTTTTTTACATTTTTTGATTAAACCAGATTGTAATTGAATGTTTGCCTCGAGAAACTTGGAGAGAAAGCCATCCATTGTCAAGAGAAGTTCATTTATATTCACTTATGCCTAGCAAAGCCTTATTACTCGATTTAAATGCCTTTATAATCCCATTATTAAATTTATTTTGAATTTTTTTACATTTTTTTATTAAAACAGATTCTAATTGATTGTTTTCCTGGGGAAACTTGGAGCGAAAGCCATCCATTGTCAAGAAAAGATCATTTATAGTCACTCATGCCTAGAAAAGCCTTATTACTCGGTGTAAATGCTTTTACAATCCCATTATTGAATTTATTTTGAATATTTTTTACATTTTTTGATTAAAACAGATTGTAATTGATTGATTGCCTCGGGAAACATGGAGCGAAAGCCATCCATTGTCAAGAAAAGATCATTTATAGTCACTCATGCCTGGAAAAGCCTTATTACTCGGTTTAAATGCCTTTATAATCCCATTATCAAATTTATTTTGAATTTTTTTTATATTTTTTGATTAAAACAGATTGTAATTGATTGTTTGCCTCGAGAAACTTAGAGCAAAAGCCATCCATTGTCAAGAAAAGATCATTTATAGTCACACATGCCTAGAAAAGCCTTATTACTCGGTTTAAATGCCTTTACAATCCCATTATCAAATTTATTTTGAATTTTTTTTACATTTTTTGATTAAAACATATTGTAATTGATTGTTTGCCTTGAGAAACTTGGAGCGAAAGCCATCCATTGTCAAGAAAAGTTCATTTATATTCACTCGTGCCTAGAAAAGCCTTATTACTCGGTTTAAATGCCTTTATAATCCCATTATCAAATTTATTTTTAATTTTTTTTACATTTTTTGATTAAAACAGATTGTAATTGATTGTTTGCCTTGGGAATCGTGGAGCGAAAGCCATCGATTGTCAAGAAAAGATCATTTATAGTCACTCATGCCTAGAAAAGCCTTATTACTCGGTTTAAATGCCTTTAGAATCGCATTATCAAATTTATTTCTAATTTTTTTTACATTTTTTGATTAAAACGTATTCTAATTGATTGTTTGCCTCGGGAAACTTGGAGCGAAAGCCATCCATTGTCAAGAAAAGATCATTTATAGTCACTCATGCCTAGGAAAACCTTATTACTCGGTTTAAATGCTTTTATAATCCCATTACTGAATTTATTTTGAATTGTTTTTACATTTGTTCATTAAAACAGAATCTAATTGATTGTTTGCCTCGGGAAACGTGGAGCGAAAGCCATCCATTGTGAAGAAAAGTTCATTTATAGTCACCCATGCCTAGAAAAGCCTTATTACTCGGTTTAAATGCCTCTATAATCCCATTATCGAATTTATTTTGAATTTTTTTTACATTTTTTGATTAAAACATATTGTCAGTGATTTTTTGCCTCGGGAAACTTGGAGCGAAAGCCATCCATTGTCAAGAAAAGTTCATTTATAGTCACTCATGCCTAGGAAAGCCTTATTACTCGGTTTAAATGCTTTTGTAATCCCATTATTGAATTTATTTTGAATTGTTTTTACATTTTTTGATTAAAACTGAATCTAATTGATTGTTTGCCTCAGGAAACGTGGAGCGAAAGCCATCCATTGTCAAGAAAAGTTCATTTATAGTCACCCATGCCTAGAAAAGCCTTATTACTCGGTTTAAATGCCTTTATAATCCCATTATCTAATTTATTTTGAATTTTTTTTACATTTTTTGATTAAACCAGATTGTAATTGAATGTTTGCCTCGAGAAACTTGGAGAGAAAGCCATCCATTGTCAAGAGAAGTTCATTTATATTCACTTATGCCTAGCAAAGCCTTATTACTCGATTTAAATGCCTTTATAATCCCATTATTAAATTTATTTTGAATTTTTTTACATTTTTTTATTAAAACAGATTCTAATTGATTGTTTTCCTGGGGAAACTTGGAGCGAAAGCCATCCATTGTCAAGAAAAGATCATTTATAGTCACTCATGCCTAGAAAAGCCTTATTACTCGGTGTAAATGCTTTTACAATCCCATTATTGAATTTATTTTGAATATTTTTTACATTTTTTGATTAAAACAGATTGTAATTGATTGATTGCCTCGGGAAACATGGAGCGAAAGCCATCCATTGTCAAGAAAAGATCATTTATAGTCACTCATGCCTGGAAAAGCCTTATTACTCGGTTTAAATGCCTTTATAATCCCATTATCAAATTTATTTTGAATTTTTTTTATATTTTTTGATTAAAACAGATTGTAATTGATTGTTTGCCTCGAGAAACTTAGAGCAAAAGCCATCCATTGTCAAGAAAAGATCATTTATAGTCACACATGCCTAGAAAAGCCTTATTACTCGGTTTAAATGCCTTTACAATCCCATTATCAAATTTATTTTGAATTTTTTTTACATTTTTTGATTAAAACATATTGTAATTGATTGTTTGCCTTGAGAAACTTGGAGCGAAAGCCATCCATTGTCAAGAAAAGTTCATTTATATTCACTCGTGCCTAGAAAAGCCTTATTACTCGGTTTAAATGCCTTTATAATCCCATTATCAAATTTATTTTTAATTTTTTTTACATTTTTTGATTAAAACAGATTGTAATTGATTGTTTGCCTTGGGAATCGTGGAGCGAAAGCCATCGATTGTCAAGAAAAGATCATTTATAGTCACTCATGCCTAGAAAAGCCTTATTACTCGGTTTAAATGCCTTTAGAATCGCATTATCAAATTTATTTCTAATTTTTTTTACATTTTTTGATTAAAACGTATTCTAATTGATTGTTTGCCTCGGGAAACTTGGAGCGAAAGCCATCCATTGTCAAGAAAAGATCATTTATAGTCACTCATGCCTAGGAAAACCTTATTACTCGGTTTAAATGCTTTTATAATCCCATTACTGAATTTATTTTGAATTGTTTTTACATTTGTTCATTAAAACAGAATCTAATTGATTGTTTGCCTCGGGAAACGTGGAGCGAAAGCCATCCATTGTCAAGAAAAGTTCATTTATAGTCACCCATGCCTAGAAAAGCCTTATTACTCGGTTTAAATGCCTCTATAATCCCATTATCGAATTTATTTTGAATTTTTTTTACATTTTTTGATTAAAACATATTGTCAGTGATTTTTTGCCTCGGGAAACTTGGAGCGAAAGCCATCCATTGTCAAGAAAAGTTCATTTATAGTCACTCATGCCTAGGAAAGCCTTATTACTCGGTTTAAATGCTTTTATAATCCCATTATTGAATTTATTTTGAATTGTTTTTACATTTTTTGATTAAAACAGAATCTAATTGATTGTTTGCCTCGGGAAACGTGGAGCGAAAGCCATCCATTGTCAAGAAATGATCATTTATAGTCACTCATGCCTAGAAAAGCCTTATTACTCGGTTTAAATGCTTTTATAATCCCATTATTCAATTTATTTTGAATTGTTTTTACATTTTTTGATTAAAACAGAATCTAATTGATTGTTTGCCTCGGGAAACGTGGAGCAAAAGCCATCCATTGTCAAGAAAAGTTCATTTATAATCACCCATGCCTAGAAAAGCCTTATTACTCGGTTTAAATGCCTTTATAATCCCATTATCGAATTTATTTTGAATTTTTTTTACATTTTTTGATTAAAACATATTGTAATTGATTGATTGCCTCGGGAAACATGGAGCGAAAGCCATCCATTGTCAAGAAAAGATCATTTATAGTCACTCATGCCTGGAAAAGCCTTATTACTCGGTTTAAATGCCTTTATAATCCCATTATCAAATTTATTTTGAATTTTTTTTACATTTTTTGATTAAAACAGATTGTAATTGATTGTTTGCCTCGAGAAACTTGGAGCGAAAGCCATCCATTGTCAAGAAAAGATCATTTATAGTCACTCATGCCTAGAAAAGCCTTATTACTCGGTTTAAATGCCTTTACAATCCCATTATCAAATTTATTTTGAATTTTTTTTACATTTTTTGATTAAAACATATTGTAATTGATTGTTTGCCTCGTGAAACTTGGAGCGAAAGCCATCCATTGTCAAGAAAAGTTTATTTATAGTCACTCATGCCTGGAAAAGCCTTATTACTCGGTTTAAATGCCTTTAAAATCCCATTATCAAATTTATTTTGATTTTTTTTTTACATTTTTTGATTAAAACAGATTGTAATGGATTGTTTGCCTCGAGAAACTTGGAGCGAAAGCCATCCATTGTCAAGAAAAGATCATTTATAGTCACTCATGCCTAGAAAAGCCTTATTACTCGGTTTAAATGCCTTTAGAATCGCATTATCAAATTTATTTTTAATTTTTTTTACATTTTTTGATTAAAACGTATTCTAATTGATTGTTTGCCTCGGGAAACTTGGAGCGAAAGCCATCCATTGTCAAGAAAAGATCATTTATAGTCACTCATGCCTAGAAAAGCCTTATTACTCGGTTTAAAAACCTTTATAATCGCATTATCAAATTTATTTTTAATTTTTTTTACATTTTTTGATTAAAACATATTCTAATTGATTGTTTGCCTCGGGAAACTTGGAGCGAAAGCCATCCATTGTCAAGAAAAGATCATTTATAGTCACTCATGCCTAGGAAAGCCTTATTACTCGGTTTAAATGCTTTTATAATCCCATTACTGAATTTATTTTGAATTGTTTTTACATTTGTTGATTAAAATAGAATCTAATTGATTGTTTGCCTCGGGAAACGTGGAGCGAAAGCCATCCATTGTCAAGAAAAGTTCATTTATAGTCACCCATTCTTGGAAAAGCCTTATTACTCGGTTTAAATGCTTTTATAATCCCATTATTAAATTTATTTTGAATATTTTCTACATTTTTTGATTGAAACAGATTTTAATTGATTGTTTTCCTGGGGAAACTTGGAGCGAAAGCCATCCATTGTCAAGAAAAGATCATTTATAGTCACTCATGCCTAGAAAAGCCTTATTACTCGGTGTAAATGCTTTTATAATCCCATTATTGAATTTATTTTGAATATTTTTTACATTTTTTGATTAAAACAGATTGTAATTGATTGTTTGCCTCGGGAAACTTGGAGCGAAAGCCATCCATTGTCAAGAAAAGATCATTTATAGTCACTCATGCCTAGGAAAGCCTTATTACTCGGTTTAAATGCTTTTGTAATCCCATTATTGAATTTATTTTGAATTGTTTTTACATTTTTTGATTAAAACAGAATCTAATTGATTGTTTGCCTCAGGAAACGTGGAGCGAAAGCCATCCATTGTCAAGAAAAGTTCATTTATAGTCACCCATGCCTAGAAAAGCCTTATTACTCGGTTTAAATGCCTTTATAATCCCATTATCTAATTTATTTTGAATTTTTTTTACATTTTTTGATTAAACCAGATTGTAATTGAATGTTTGCCTCGAGAAACTTGGAGAGAAAGCCATCCATTGTCAAGAGAAGTTCATTTATATTCACTTATGCCTAGCAAAGCCTTATTACTCGATTTAAATGCCTTTATAATCCCATTATTAAATTTATTTTGAATTTTTTTACATTTTTTTATTAAAACAGATTCTAATTGATTGTTTTCCTGGGGAAACTTGGAGCGAAAGCCATCCATTGTCAAGAAAAGATCATTTATAGTCACTCATGCCTAGAAAAGCCTTATTACTCGGTGTAAATGCTTTTACAATCCCATTATTGAATTTATTTTGAATATTTTTTACATTTTTTGATTAAAACAGATTGTAATTGATTGATTGCCTCGGGAAACATGGAGCGAAAGCCATCCATTGTCAAGAAAAGATCATTTATAGTCACTCATGCCTGGAAAAGCCTTATTACTCGGTTTAAATGCCTTTATAATCCCATTATCAAATTTATTTTGAATTTTTTTTATATTTTTTGATTAAAACAGATTGTAATTGATTGTTTACCTCGAGAAACTTGGAGCAAAAGCCATCCATTGTCAAGAAAAGATCATTTATAGTCACACATGCCTAGAAAAGCCTTATTACTCGGTTTAAATGCCTTTACAATCCCATTATCAAATTTATTTTGAATTTTTTTTACATTTTTTGATTAAAACATATTGTAATTGATTGTTTGCCTTGAGAAACTTGGAGCGAAAGCCACCCATTGTCAAGAAAAGTTCATTTATATTCACTCGTGCCTAGAAAAGCCTTATTACTCGGTTTAAATGCCTTTATAATCCCATTATCAAATTTATTTTTAATTTTTTTTACATTTTTTGATTAAAACAGATTGTAATTGATTGTTTGCCTTGGGAATCGTGGAGCGAAAGCCATCCATTGTCAAGAAAAGATCATTTATAGTCACTCATGCCTAGAAAAGCCTTATTACTCGGTTTAAATGCCTTTAGAATCGCATTATCAAATTTATTTTTAATTTTTTTTACATTTTTTGATTAAAACGTATTCTAATTGATTGTTTGCCTCGGGAAACTTGGAGCGAAAGCCATCCATTGTCAAGAAAAGATCATTTATAGTCACTCATGCCTAGGAAAACCTTATTACTCGGTTTAAATGCTTTTATAATCCCATTACTGAATTTATTTTGAATTGTTTTTACATTTGTTCATTAAAACAGAATCTAATTGATTGTTTGCCTCGGGAAACGTGGAGCGAAAGCCATCCATTGTCAAGAAAAGTTCATTTATAGTCACCCATGCCTAGAAAAGCCTTATTACTCGGTTTAAATGCCTCTATAATCCCATTATCGAATTTATTTTGAATTTTTTTTACATTTTTTGATTAAAACATATTGTCATTGATTTTTTGCCTCGGGAAACTTGGAGCGAAAGCCATCCATTGTCAAGAAAAGTTCATTTATAGTCACTCATGCCTAGGAAAGCCTTATTACTCGGTTTAAATGCTTTTATAATCCCATTATTGAATTTATTTTGAATTGTTTTTACATTTTTTGATTAAAACAGAATCTAATTGATTGTTTGCCTCGGGAAACGTGGAGCGAAAGCCATCCATTGTCAAGAAATGATCATTTATAGTCACTCATGCCTAGAAAAGCCTTATTACTCGGTTTAAATGCTTTTATAATCCCATTATTCAATTTATTTTGAATTGTTTTTACATTTTTTGATTAAAACAGAATCTAATTGATTGTTTGCCTCGGGAAACGTGGAGCAAAAGCCATCCATTGTCAAGAAAAGTTCATTTATAATCACACATGCCTAGAAAAGCCTTATTACTCGGTTTAAATGCCTTTATAATCCCATTATCGAATTTATTTTGAATTTTTTTTACATTTTTTGATTAAAACATATTGTAATTGATTGATTGCCTCGGGAAACATGGAGCGAAAGCCATCCATTGTCAAGAAAAGATCATTTATAGTCACTCATGCCTGGAAAAGCCTTATTACTCGGTTTAAATGCCTTTATAATCCCATTATCAAATTTATTTTGATTTTTTTTTTACATTTTTTCATTAAAACAGATTGTAATGGATTGTTTGCCTCGAGAAACTTGGAGCGAAAGCCATCCATTGTCAAGAAAAGATCATTTATAGTCACTCATGCCTAGAAAAGCCTTATTACTCGGTTTAAATGCCTTTAGAATCGCATTATCAAATTTATTTTTAATTTTTTTTACATTTTTTGATTAAAACGTATTCTAATTGATTGTTTGCCTCGGGAAACTTGGAGCGAAAGCCATCCATTGTCAAGAAAAGATCATTTATAGTCACTCATGCCTAGAAAAGCCTTATTACTCGGTTTAAATGCTTTTATAATCCCATTATTCAATTTATTTTGAATTGTTTTTACATTTTTTGATTAAAACGTATTCTAATTGATTGTTTGCCTCGGGAAACTTGGAGCGAAAGCCATCCATTGTCAAGAAAAGATCATTTATAGTCACTCATGCCTAGAAAAGCCTTATTACTCGGTTTAAATGCTTTTATAATCCCATTATTCAATTTATTTTGAATTGTTTTTACATTTTTTGATTAAAACATATTCTAATTGATTGTTTGCCTCGGGAAACGTGGAGCGAAAGCCATCCATTGTCAAGAAAAGTTCATTTATAGTCACCCATGCCTAGAAAAGCCTTATTACTCGGTTTAAATGCCTTTATAATCCCATTATCGAATTTATTTTGAATTTTTTTTACATTTTTTGATTAAAACAGATTGTAATTGATTGATTGCCTCGGGAAACATGGAGCGAAAGCCATCCATTGTCAAGAAAAGATCATTTATAGTCACTCATGCCTGGAAAAGCCTTATTACTCGGTTTAAATGCCTTTATAATCCCATTATCCAATTTATTTTGAATTTTTTTTTCATTTTTTGATTAAAACAGATTGTAATTGATTGTTTGCCTCGAGAAACTTGGAGCGAAAGCCATCCATTGTCAAGAAAAGATCATTTATAGTCACTCATGCCTAGAAAAGCCTTATTACTCGGTTTAAATGCCTTTACAATCCCATTATCAAATTTATTTTGAATTTTTTTTACATTTTTTGATTAAAACATATTGTAATTGGTTGTTTGCCTCGTGAAACTTGGAGCGAAAGCCATCCATTGTCAAGAGAAGTTCATTTATATTCACTTATGCCTAGCAAAGCCTTATTACTCGATTTAAATCCATTTATAATCCCATTATTGAATTTATTTTGAAATTTTTTACATTTTTTTATTAAAACAGATTCTAATTGATTGTTTTCCTGGGGAAACTTGGAGCGAAAGCCATCCATTGTCAAGAAAAGATCATTTATAGTCACTCAAGCCTAGAAAAGCCTTATTACTCGGTGTAAATTCTTTTATAATCCCATTATTGAATTTATTTTGAATATTTTTTACATTTTTTGATTAAAACATATTGTAATTGATTGATTGCCTCGGGAAACATGGAGCGAAAGCCATCCATTGTCAAGAAAAGATCATTTATAGTCACTCATGCCTGGAAAAGCCTTATTACTCGGTTTAAATGCCTTTATAATCCCATTATCCAATTTATTTTGAATTTTTTTTACATTTTTTGATTAAAACAGATTGTAATTGATTGTTTGCCTCGAGAAACTTGGAGCGAAAGCCATCCATTGTCAAGAAAAGATCATTTATAGTCACTCATGCCTAGAAAAGCCTTATTACTCGGTTTAAATGCCTTTACAATCCCATTATCAAATTTATTTTGAATTTTTTTTACATTTTTTGATTAAAACATATTGTAATTGGTTGTTTGCCTCGTGAAACTTGGAGCGAAAGCCATCCATTGTCAAGAAAAGTTTATTTATAGTCACTCATGCCTGGAAAAGCCTTATTACTCGGTTTAAATGCCTTTAAAATCCCATTATCAAATTTATTTTGATTTTTTTTTTACATTTTTTGATTAAAACAGATTGTAATGGATTGTTTGCCTCGAGAAACTTGGAGCGAAAGCCATCCATTGTCAAGAAAAGATCATTTATAGTCACTCATGCCTAGAAAAGCCTTATTACTCGGTTTAAATGCCTTTAGAATCGCATTATCAAATTTATTTTTAATTTTTTTTACATTTTTTGATTAAAACGTATTCTAATTGATTGTTTGCCTCGGGAAACTTGGAGCGAAAGCCATCCATTGTCAAGAAAAGATCATTTATAGTCACTCATGCCTAGAAAAGCCTTATTACTCGGTTTAAATGCTTTTATAATCCCATTATTCAATTTATTTTGAATTGTTTTTACATTTTTTGATTAAAACATATTCTAATTGATTGTTTGCCTCGGGAAACGTGGAGCGAAAGCCATCCATTGTCAAGAAAAGTTCATTTATAGTCACCCATGCCTAGAAAAGCCTTATTACTCGGTTTAAATGCCTTTATAATCCCATTATCGAATTTATTTTGAATTTTTTTTACATTTTTTGATTAAAACATATTGTAATTGATTGTTTGCCTCGGGAAACTTGGAGCGAAAGCCATCCATTGTCAAGAAAAGTTCATTTATAGTCACTCATGCCTAGAAAAGCCTTATTACTCGGTTTAAATGCTTTTATAATCCCATTATTCAATTTATTTTGAATTGTTTTTACATTTTTTGATTAAAACAGAATCTAATTGATTGTTTGCCTCGGGAAACGTGGAGCGAAAGCCATCCATTGTCAAGAAAAGTTCATTTATAGTCACCCATGCCTAGAAAAGCCTTATTACTCGGTTTAAATGCCTTTATAATCCCATTATCGAATTTATTTTGAATTTTTTTTACATTTTTTCATTAAAACATATTGTAATTGATTGATTGCCTCGGGAAACATGGAGCGAAAGCCATCCATTGTCAAGAAAAGATCATTTATAGTCACTCATGCCTGGAAAAGCCTTATTACTCGGTTTAAATGCCTTTATAATCCCATTATCAAATTTATTTTGAATTTTTTTTACATTTTTTGATTAAAACAGATTGTAATTGATTGTTTGCCTCAAGAAACTTGGAGCGAAAGCCATCCATTGTCAAGAAAAGTTCATTTATAGTCACTCATGCCTAGAAAAGCCTTATTACTCGGTTTAAATGCCTTTACAATCCCATTATCAAATTTATTTTGAATTTTTTTTACATTTTTTGATTAAAACATATTGTAATTGATTGTTTGCCTCGTGAAACTTGGAGCGAAAGCCATCCATTGTCAAGAAAATTTCATTTATAGTCACTCATGCCTGGAAAAGCCTTATTACTCGGTTTAAATGCCTTTAAAATCCCATTATCAAATTTATTTTGATTTTTTTTTACATTTTTTGATTAAAACAGATTGTAATGGATTGTTTGCCTCGAGAAACTTGGAGCGAAAGCCATCCATTGTCAAGAAAAGATCATTTATAGTCACTCATGCCTAGAAAAGCCTTATTACTCGGTTTAAATGCCTTTACAATCCCATTATCAATTTTATTTTGAATTTTTTTTACATTTTTTGATTAAAACATATTGTAATTGATTGTTTGCCTCGTGAAACTTGGAGCGAAAGCCATCCATTGTCAAGAGAAGTTCATTTATATTCACTTATGCCTAGCAAAGCCTTATTACTCGGTTTAAATGCCTTTATAATCCCATTATCAAATTTATTTTTAATTTTTTTTACATTTTTTAATTAAAACATAATGTAATTGATTGTTTGCCTCGAGAAACTTGGAGCGAAAGCCATCCATTGTCAAGAAAAGTTCATTTATATTCACTCGTGCCTAGAAAAGCCTTATTACTCGGTTTAAATGCCTTTATAATCCCATTATCAAATTTATTTTTAATTTTTTTTACATTTTTTGATTAAAACAGATTGTAATTGATTGTTTGCCTTGGGAATCGTGGAGCGAAAGCCATCCATTGTCAAGAAAAGATCATTTATAGTCACTCATGCCTAGGAAAGCCTTATTACTCGGTTTAAATGCTTTTGTAATCCCATTATTGAATTTATTTTGATTTGTTTTTACATTTTTTGATTAAAACAGAATCTAATTGATTGTTTGCCTCAGGAAACGTGGAGCGAAAGCCATCCATTGTCAAGAAAAGTTCATTTATAGTCACCCATGCCTAGAAAAGCCTTATTACTCGGTTTAAATGCCTTTATAATCCCATTATCTAATTTATTTTGAATTTTTTTTACATTTTTTGATTAAACCAGATTGTAATTGAATGTTTCCCTCGAGAAACTTGGAGAGAAAGCCATCCATTGTCAAGAGAAGTTCATTTATATTCACTTATGCCTTGCAAAGCCTTATTACTCGATTTAAATACCTTTATAATCCCATTATTAAATTTATTTTGAATTTTTTTACATTTTTTTATTAAAACAGATTCTAATTGATTGTTTTCCTGGGGAAACTTTGAGCGAAAGCCATCCATTGTCAAGAAAAGATCATTTATAGTCACTCATGCCTAGAAAAGCCTTATTACTCGGTGTAAATGCTTTTACAATCCCATTATTGAATTTATTTTGAATATTTTTTACATTTTTTGATTAAAACAGATTGTAATTGATTGATTGCCTCGGGAAACATGGAGCGAAAGCCATCCATTGTCAAGAAAAGATCATTTATAGTCACTCATGCCTGGAAAAGCCTTATTACTCGGTTTAAATGCCTTTATAATCCCATTATCAAATTTATTTTGAATTTTTTTTATATTTTTTGATTAAAACAGATTGTAATTGATTGTTTGCCTCGAGAAACTTGGAGCAAAAGCCATCCATTGTCAAGAAAAGATCATTTATAGTCACTCATGCCTAGAAAAGCCTTATTACTCGGTTTAAATGCCTTTACAATCCCATTATCAAATTTATTTTGAATTTTTTTTACATTTTTTGATTAAAACATATTGTAATTGATTGTTTGCCTTGAGAAACTTGGAGCGAAAGCCATCCATTGTCAAGAAAAGTTCATTTATATTCACTCGTGCCTAGAAAAGCCTTATTACTCGGTTTAAATGCCTTTATAATCCCATTATCAAATTTATTTTTAATTTTTTTTACATTTTTTGATTAAAACAGATTGTAATTGATTGTTTGCCTTGGGAATCATGGAGCGAAAGCCATCCATTGTCAAGAAAAGATCATTTATAGTCACTCATGCCTAGAAAAGCCTTATTACTCGGTTTAAATGCCTTTAGAATCGCATTATCAAATTTATTTTTAATTTTTTTTACATTTTTTGATTAAAACGTATTCTAATTGATTGTTTGCCTCGGGAAACTTGGAGCGAAAGCCATCCATTGTCAAGAAAAGATCATTTATAGTCACTCATGCCTAGGAAAGCCTTATTACTCGGTTTAAATGCTTTTATAATCCCATTACTGAATTTATTTTGAATTCTTTTTACATTTGTTGATTAAAACAGAATCTAATTGATTGTTTGCCTCGGGAAACGTGGAGCGAAAGCCATCCATTGTCAAGAAAAGTTCATTTATAGTCACCCATGCCTAGAAAATCCTTATTACTCGGTTTAAATGCCTCTCTAATCCCATTATCGAATTTATTTTGAATTTTTTTTTACATTTTTTGATTAAAACATATTGTCATTGATTTTTTGCCTCGGGAAACTTGGAGCAAAAGCCATCCATTGTCAAGAAAAGTTCATTTATAGTCACTCATGCCTAGGAAAGCCTTATTACTCGGTTTAAATGCTTTTATAATCCCATTATTGAATTTATTTTGAATTGTTTTTACATTTTTTGATTAAAACAGAATCTAATTGATTGTTTGCCTCGGGAAACGTGGAGCGAAAGCCATCCATTGTCAAGAAATGATCATTTATAGTCACTCATGCCTAGAAAAGCCTTATTACTCGGTTTAAATGCTTTTATAATCCCATTATTCAATTTATTTTGAATTGTTTTTACATTTTTTGATTAAAACAGAATCTAATTGATTGTGTGCCTCGGGAAACGTGGAGCAAAAGCCATCCATTGTCAAGAAAAGTTCATTTATAATCACCCATGCCCAGAAAAGCCTTATTACTCGGTTTAAATGCCTTTATAATCCCATTATCGAATTTATTTTGAATTTTTTTTACATTTTTTGATTAAAACATATTGTAATTGATTGATTGCCTCGGGAAACATGGAGCGAAAGCCATCCATTGTCAAGAAAAGATCATTTATAGTCACTCATGCCTGGAAAAGCCTTATTACTCGGTTTAAATGCCTTTATAATCCCATTATCAAATTTATTTTGAATTTTTTTTACATTTTTTGATTAAAACAGATTGTAATTGATTGTTTGCCTCGAGAAACTTGGAGCGAAAGCCATCCATTGTCAAGAAAAGATCATTTATAGTCACTCATGCCTAGAAAAGCCTTATTACTCGGTTTAAATGCCTTTACAATCCCATTATCAAATTTATTTTGAATTTTTTTTACATTTTTTGATTAAAACATATTGTAATTGATTGTTTGCCTCGTGAAACTTGGAGCGAAAGCCATCCATTGTCAAGAAAAGTTTATTTATAGTCACTCATGCCTGGAAAAGCCTTATTACTCGGTTTAAATGCCTTTAAAATCCCATTATCAAATTTATTTTGATTTTTTTTTTACATTTTTTGATTAAAACAGATTGTAATGGATTGTTTGCCTCGAGAAACTTGGAGCGAAAGCCATCCATTGTCAAGAAAAGATCATTTATAGTCACTCATGCCTAGAAAAGCCTTATTACTCGGTTTAAATGCCTTTACAATCCCATTATCAAATTTATTTTGAATTTTTTTTACATTTTTTGATTAAAACATATTGTAATTGATTGTTTGGCTCGTGAAACTTGGAGCGAAAGCCATCCATTGTCAAGAAAAGTTCATTTATATTCACTTATGCCTAGCAAAGCCTTATTACTCGGTTTAAATGCCTTTATAATCCCATTATCAAATTTATTTTTAATTTTTTTTACATTTTTTAATTAAAACATAATGTAATTGATTGTTTTCCTGGGGAAACTTGGAGCGAAAGCCATCCATTGTCAAGAAAAGATCATTTATAGTCACTCATGCCTAGAAAAGCCTTATTACTCGGTTTAAATGCCTTTATAATCGCATTATCAAATTTATTTTTAATTTTTTTTACATTTTTTGATTAAAACATATTCTAATTGATTGTTTGCCTCGGGAAACTTGGAGCGAAAGCCATCCATTGTCAAGAAAAGATCATTTATAGTCACTCATGCCTAGGAAAGCCTTATTACTCGGTTTAAATGCTTTTATAATCCCATTACTGAATTTATTTTGAATTGTTTTTACATTTGTTGATTAAAATAGAATCTAATTGATTGTTTGCCTCGGGAAACGTGGAGCGAAAGCCATCCATTGTCAAGAAAAGTTCATTTATAGTCACCCATGCCTAGAAAAGCCTTATTACTCGGTTTAAATGCCTCTATAATCCCATTATCGAATTTATTTTGAATTTTTTTTACTTTTTTTGATTAAAACATATTGTAATTGATTTTTTGCCTCGGGAAACTTGGAGCGAAAGCCATCCATTGTCAAGAAAAGTTCATTTATAGTCACTCATGCCTAGGAAAGCCTTATTACTCGGTTTAAATGCTTTTATAATCCCATTATTGAATTTATTTTGAATTGTTTTTACATTTTTTGATTAAAACAGAATCTAATTGATTGTTTGCCTCGGGAAACGTGCAGCGAAAGCCATCCATTGTCAAGAAAAGATCATTTATAGTCACTCATGCCTAGAAAATCCTTATTACTCGGTTTAAATGCTTTTATAATCCCATTATTGAATTTATTTTGAATTGTTTTTACATTTTTTGATTAAAACAGAATCTAATTGATTGTTTTCCTCGGGAAACGTGGAGCGAAAGCCATCCATTGTCAAGAAAAGTTCATTTATAGTCACCAATGCCTAGAAAAGCCTTATTACTCGGTTTAAATGCCTTTATAATCCCATTATCAAATTTATTTTGAATTTTTTTTACATTTTTTGATTAAAACATATGGTAATTGATTGTTTGCCTCGGGAAACTTGGAGCGAAGGCCATCCATTGTCAAGAAAAGTTCATTTATAGTCACTCATGCCTAGAAAAGCCTTATTACTCAGTTTAAATGCTTTTATAATCCCATTATTAAATTTATTTTGAATATTTTCTACATTTTTTGATTGAAACAGATTCTAATTGATTGTTTTCCTGGGGAAACTTGGAGCGAAAGCCATCCATTGTCAAGAAAAGATCATTTATAGTCACTTATGCCTAGAAAAGCCTTATTACTCGGTGTAAATGCTTTTATAATCCCATTATTGAATTTATTTTGAATATTTTTTACATTTTTTGATTAAAACAGATTGTAATTGATTGTTTGCCTCGGGAAACTTGGAGCGAAAGCCATCCATTGTCAAGAAAAGATCATTTATAGTCACTCATGCCTAGGAAAGCCTTATTACTCGGTTTAAATGCTTTTATAATCCCATTATTGAATTTATTTTGAATTGTTTTTACATTTTTTGATTAAAACAGAATCTAATTGATTGTTTGCCTCGGGAAACGTGGAGCGAAAGCCATCCATTGTCAAGAAAAGTTCATTTATAGTCACCCATGCCTAGAAAAGCCTTATTACTCGGTTTAAATGCCTTTATAATCCCATTATCTAATTTATTTTGAATTTTTTTTACATTTTTTGATTAAACCAGATTGTAATTGAATGTTTGCCTCGAGAAACTTGGAGCAAAAGCAATCCATTGTCAAGAGAAGTTCATTTATATTCACTTATGCCTAGCAAAGCCTTATTACTCGATTTAAATGCCTTTATAATCCCATTATTGAATTTATTTTGAATTTTTTTACATTTTTTTATTAAAACAGATTCTAATTGATTGTTTTCCTGGGGAAACTTGGAGCGAAAGCCATCCATTGTCAAGAAAAGATCATTTATAGTCACTCATGCCTAGAAAAGCCTTATTACTCGGTGTAAATGCTTTTACAATCCCATTATTGAATTTATTTTGAATATTTTTTACATTTTCTGATTAAAACAGATTGTAATTGATTGATTGCCTCGGCAAACATGGAGCGAAAGCCATCCATTGTCAAGAAAAGATCATTTATAGTCACTCATGCCTGGAAAAGCCTTATTACTCGGTTTAAATGCCTTTATAATCCCATTATCAAATTTATTTTGAATTTTTTTTACATTTTTTGATTAAAACAGATTGTAATTGATTGTTTGCCTCGAGAAACTTGGAGCAAAAGCCATCCATTGTCAAGAAAAGATCATTTATAGTCACACATGCCTAGAAAAGCCTTATTACTCGGTTTAAATGCCTTTACAATCCCATTATCAAATTTATTTTGAATTTTTTTTACATTTTTTGATTAAAACATATTGTAATTGATTGTTTGCCTCGTGAAACTTGGAGCGAAAGCAATCCATTGTCAATAAAAGTTCATTTATATTCACTGATGCCTAGCAAAGCCTTATTACTCGGTTTAAATGCCTTTATAATCCCATTATCAAATTTATTTTTAATTTTTTTTACATTTTTTAATTAAAACATATTGTAATTGATTGTTTGCCTCGAGAAACTTGGAGCGAAAGCCATCCATTGTCAAGAAAAGTTCATTTATATTCACTCGTGCCTAGAAAAGCCTTATTAGTCAGTTTAAATGCCTTTATAATCCCTTTATCAAATTTATTTTTAATTTTTTCTACATTTTTTGATTAAAACAGATTGTAATTGATTGTTTGCCTTGGGAATCGTGGAGCGAAAGCCATCCATTGTCAAGAAAAGATCATTTATAGTCACTCATGCCTAGAAAAGCCTTATTACTCGGTTTAAATGCCTTTATAATCGCATTATCAAATTTATTTTTAATTTTTTTTACATTTTTTGATTAAAACATATTCTAATTGATTGTTTGCCTCGGGAAACTTGGAGCGAAAGCCATCCATTGTCAAGAAAAGATCATTTATAGTCACTCATGCCTAGGAAAGCCTTATTACTCGGTTTAAATGCTTTTATAATCCCATTATTGAATTTATTTTGAATTGTTTTTACATTTTTTGATTAAAACAGAATCTAATTGATTGTTTGCCTCGGGAAACGTGGAGCGAAAGCCATCCATTGTCAAGAAAAGTTCATTTATAGTCACCCATGCCTAGAAAAGCCTTATTACTCGGTTTAAATGCCTTTATAATCCCATTATCTAATTTATTTTGAATTTTTTTTACATTTTTTGATTAAACCAGATTGTAATTGAATGTTTGCCTCGAGAAACTTGGAGCAAAAGCAATCCATTGTCAAGAGAAGTTCATTTATATTCACTTATGCCTAGCAAAGCCTTATTACTCGATTTAAATGCCTTTATAATCCCATTATTGAATTTATTTTGAATTTTTTTACATTTTTTTATTAAAACAGATTCTAATTGATTGTTTTCCTGGGGAAACTTGGAGCGAAAGCCATCCATTGTCAAGAAAAGATCATTTATAGTCACTCATGCCTAGAAAAGCCTTATTACTCGGTGTAAATGCTTTTACAATCCCATTATTGAATTTATTTTGAATATTTTTTACATTTTCTGATTAAAACAGATTGTAATTGATTGATTGCCTCGGCAAACATGGAGCGAAAGCCATCCATTGTCAAGAAAAGATCATTTATAGTCACTCATGCCTGGAAAAGCCTTATTACTCGGTTTAAATGCCTTTATAATCCCATTATCAAATTTATTTTGAATTTTTTTTACATTTTTTGATTAAAACAGATTGTAATTGATTGTTTGCCTCGAGAAACTTGGAGCAAAAGCCATCCATTGTCAAGAAAAGATCATTTATAGTCACACATGCCTAGAAAAGCCTTATTACTCGGTTTAAATGCCTTTACAATCCCATTATCAAATTTATTTTGAATTTTTTTTACATTTTTTGATTAAAACATATTGTAATTGATTGTTTGCCTCGTGAAACTTGGAGCGAAAGCAATCCATTGTCAATAAAAGTTCATTTATATTCACTGATGCCTAGCAAAGCCTTATTACTCGGTTTAAATGCCTTTATAATCCCATTATCAAATTTATTTTTAATTTTTTTTACATTTTTTAATTAAAACATATTGTAATTGATTGTTTGCCTCGAGAAACTTGGAGCGAAAGCCATCCATTGTCAAGAAAAGTTCATTTATATTCACTCGTGCCTAGAAAAGCCTTATTAGTCAGTTTAAATGCCTTTATAATCCCTTTATCAAATTTATTTTTAATTTTTTCTACATTTTTTGATTAAAACAGATTGTAATTGATTGTTTGCCTTGGGAATCGTGGAGCGAAAGCCATCCATTGTCAAGAAAAGATCATTTATAGTCACTCATGCCTAGAAAAGCCTTATTACTCGGTTTAAATGCCTTTATAATCGCATTATCAAATTTATTTTTAATTTTTTTTACATTTTTTGATTAAAACATATTCTAATTGATTGTTTGCCTCGGGAAACTTGGAGCGAAAGCCATCCATTGTCAAGAAAAGATCATTTATAGTCACTCATGCCTAGGAAAGCCTTATTACTCGGTTTAAATGCTTTTATAATCCCATTACTGAATTTATTGTGAATTGTTTTTACATTTGTTGATTAAAACAGAATCTAATTGATTGTTTGCCTCGGGAAACGTGGAGCGAAAGCCATCCATTGTCAAGAAATGTTCATTTATAGTCACCCATGCCTAGAAAAGCCTTATTACTCGGTTTAAATGCCTCTATAATCCCATTATCGAATTTATTTTGAATTTTTTTTACATTTTTTGATTAAAACATATTGTAATTGATTTTTTGCCTCGGGAAACTTAGAGCGAAAGCCATCCATTGTCAAGAAAAGTTCATTTATAGTCACTCATGCCTAGGAAAGCCTTATTTCTCGGTTTAAATGCTTTTATAATCCCATTATTGAATTTATTTTGAATTGTTTTTACATTTTTTGAATAAAACAGAATCTAATTGATTGTTTGCCTCGGGAAACGTGGAGCGAAAGCCATCCATTGTCAAGAAAAGATCATTTATAGTCACTCATGCCTAGAAAAGCTTTATTATTCGGTTTAAATGCTTTTATAATCCCATTATTCAATTTATTTTGAATTGTTTTTACATTTTTTGATTAAAACAGAATCTAATTGATTGTTTGCCTCGGGAAACGTGGAGCGAAAGCCATCCATTGTCAAGAAAAGTTCATTTATAGTCACCCATGCCTAGAAAAGCCTTATTACTCGGTTTAAATGCCTTTATAATCCCATTATCGAATTTATTTTGAATTTTTTTTACATTTTTTGATTAAAACATATTGTAATTGATTGTTTGCCTTGGGAAACTTGGAGCGAAAGCCATCCATTGTCAAGAAAAGTTCATTTATAGTCACTCATGCCTAGAAAAGCCTTATTACTCGGTTTAAATGCTTTTATAATCCCATTATTCAATTTATTTTGAATTGTTTTTACATATTTTGATTAAAACAGAATCTAATTGATTGTTTGCCTCGGGAAACGTGGAGCGAAAGCTATCCATTGTCAAGAAAAGTTCATTTATAGTCACCCATGCCTAGAAAAGCCTTATTACTCGGTTCAAATGCCTTTATAATCCCATTATCGAATTTATTTTGAATTTTTTTTACATTTTTTGATTAAAACATATTGTAATTGATTGTTTGCCTCGGGAAACTTGGAGCGAAAGCCATCCATTGTCAAGAAAAGTTCATTTATAGTCACTCATGCCTAGAAAAGCCTTATTACTCGGTTTAAATGCTTTTATAATCCCATTATTAAATTTATTTTGAATATTTTCTACATTTTTTGATTGAAACAGATTTTAATTGATTGTTTTCCTGGGGAAACTTGGAGCGAAAGCTATCCATTGTCAAGAAAAGATCATTTATAGTCACTCATGCCTAGAAAAACCTTATTACTCAGTGTAAATGCTTTTATAATCCCATTATTGAATTTATTTTGAATATTTTTTACATTTTTTGATTAAAACAGATTGTAATTGATTGTTTGCCTCGGGAAACTTGGAGCGAAAGCCATCCATTGTCAAGAAAAGATCATTTATAGTCACTCATGCCTAGGAAAGCCTTATTACTCGGTTTAAATGCTTTTATAATCCCATTATTGAATTTATTTTGAATTGTTTTTACATTTTTTGATTAAAACAGAATCTAATTGATTGTTTGCCTCGGGAAACGTGGAGCGAAAGCCATCCATTGTCAAGAAAAGTTCATTTATAGTCACCAATGCCTAGAAAAGCCTTATTACTCGGTTTAAATGCCTTTATAATCCCATTATCAAATTTATTTTGAATTTTTTTTACATTTTTTGATTAAAACATATAGTAATTGATTGTTTGCCTCGGGAAACTTGGAGCGAAAGCCATCCATTGTCAAGAAAAGTTTATTTATAGTCACTCATGCCTAGAAAAGCCTTATTACTCGGTTTAAATGCTTTTATAATCCAATTATTAAATTTATTTTGAATATTTTCTACATTTTTTTATTGAAACGGATTCTAATTGATTGTTTTCCTGCGGAAACTTGGAGCGAAAGCCATCCATTGTCAAGAAAAGATCATTTATAGTCACTTATGCCTAGAAAAGCCTTATTACTCGGTGTAAATGCTTTTATAATCCCATTATTGAATTTATTTTGAATTGTTTTAACATTTTTTGATTAAAACAGAATCTAATTCATTGTTTGCCTCGGGAAACGTGGAGCGAAAGCCATCCATTGTCAAGAAAAGTTCATTTATAGTCACCAATGCCTAGAAAAGCCTTATTACTCGGTTTAAATGCCTTTATAATCCCATTATCTAATTTATTTTGATTTTTTTTTACATTTTTTGATTAAACCAGATTGTAATTGAATGTTTGCCTCGAGAAACTTGGAGCGCAAGCCATCCATTGTCAAGAGAAGTTCATTTATATTCACTTATGCCTAGCAAAGCCTTATTACTCGATTTAAATGCCTATATAATCCCATTATTGAATTTATTTTGAATTTTTTTACGTTTTTTTATTATAACAGATTCTAATTGATTGTTTTCCTTGGGGAAACTTGGAGCGAAAGCCATCCATTGTCAAGAAAAGATCATTTATAGTCACTCATGCCTAGAAAAGCCTTATTACTCGGTGTAAATGCTTTTACAATCCCATTATTGAATTTATTTTGAATATTTTTTACATTTTCTGATTAAAACAGATTGTAATTGATTGATTGCCTCGGCAAACATGGAGCGAAAGCCATCCATTGTCAAGAAAAGATCATTTATAGTCACTCATGCCTGGAAAAGCCTTATTACTCGGTTTAAATGCCTTTATAATCCCATTATCAAATTTATTTTGAATTTTTTTTACATTTTTTGATTAAAACAGATTGTAATTGATTGTTTGCCTCGAGAAACTTGGAGCGAAAGCCATCCATTGTCAAGAAAAGATCATTTATAGTCACTCATGCCTAGAAAAGCCTTATTACTCGGTTTAAATGCCTTAACAATCCCATTATCAAATTTATTTTGAATTTTTTTTACATTTTTTGAATAAAACATATTGTAATTGATTGTTTGCCTCGTGAAACTTGGAGCGAAAGCCATCCATTGTCAAGAAAATTTCATTTATAGTCACTCATGCCTGGAAAAGCCTTATTACTCGGTTTAAATGCCTTTATAATCCCATTATCAAATTTATTTTGATTTTTTTTTACATTTTTTGATTAAAACAGATTGTAATGGATTGTTTGCCTCGAGAAACTTGGAGCGAAAGCCATCCATTGTCAAGAAAAGATCATTTATAGTCACTCATGGCTAGAAAAGCCTTATTACTCGGTTTAAATGCCTTCACAATCCCATTATCAAATTTATTTTGAATTTTTTTTACATTTTTTGATTAAAACATATTGTAATTGATTGTTTGCCTCGTGAAACTTGGAGCGAAAGCCATCCATTGTCAAGAAAAGTTCATTTATATTCACTTATGCCTAGCAAAGCCTTATTACTCGGTTTAAATGCCTTTATAATCCCATTATCAAATTTATTTTTAATTTTTTTTACATTTTTTAATTAAAACATATTGTAATTGATTGTTTGCCTCGAGAAACTTGGGGCGAAAGCCATCCATTGTCAAGAAAAGTTCATTTATATTCACTCGAGCCTAGAAAAGCCTTATTACTCGGTTTAAATGCCTTTATAATCCCATTATCAAATTTATTTTTAATTTTTTTTACATTTTTTGATTAAAACAGATTGTAATTGATTGTTTGCCTTGGGAATCGTGGAGCGAAAGCCATCCATTGTCAAGAAAAGATCATTTATAGTCACTCATGCCTAGAAAAGCCTTATTACTCGGTTTAAATGCCTTTATAATCGCATTATCAAATTTATTTTTAATTTTTTTTACATTTTTTGATTAAAACATATTCTAATTGATTGTTTGCCTCGGGAAACTTGGAGCGAAAGCCATCCATTGTCAAGAAAAGATCATTTATAGTCACTCATGCCTAGGAAAGCCTTATTACTCGGTTTAAATGCTTTTATAATCCAATTATTAAATTTATTTTGAATATTTTCTACATTTTTTTATTGAAACGGATTCTAATTGATTTTTTTCCTGGGGAAACTTGGAGCGAAAGCCATCCATTGTCAAGAAAAGATCATTTATAGTCACTTATGCCTAGAAAAGCCTTATTACTCGGTGTAAATGCTTTTATAATCCCATTATTGAATTTATTTTGAATTGTTTTTACATTTTTTGATTAAAACAGAATCTAATTGATTGTTTGCCTCGGGAAACGTGGAGCGAAAGCCATCCATTGTCAAGAAAAGTTCATTTATAGTCACCAATGCCTAGAAAAGCCTTATTACTCGGTTTAAATGCCTTTATAATCCCATTATCTAATTTATTTTGATTTTTTTTTACATTTTTTGATTAAACCAGATTGTAATTGAATGTTTGCCTCGAGAAACTTGGAGCGCAAGCCATCCATTGTCAAGAGAAGTTCATTTATATTCACTTATGCCTAGCAAAGCCTTATTACTCGATTTAAATGCCTATATAATCCCATTATTGAATTTATTTTGAATTTTTTTACGTTTTTTTATTAAAACAGATTCTAATTTATTGTTTTCCTTGGGGAAACTTGGAGCGAAAGCCATCCATTGTCAAGAAAAGATCATTTATAGTCACTCATGCCTAGAAAAGCCTTATTACTCGGTGTAAATGCTTTTACAATCCCATTATTGAATTTATTTTGAATATTTTTTACATTTTCTGATTAAAACAGATTGTAATTGATTGATTGCCTCGGGAAACATGGAGCGAAAGCCATCCATTGTCAAGAAAAGATCATTTATAGTCACTCATGCCTGGAAAAGCCTTATTACTCGGTTTAAATGCCTTTATAATCCCATTATCAAATTTATTTTGAATTTTTTTTACATTTTTTGATTAAAACAGATTGTAATTGATTGTTTGCCTCGAGAAACTTGGAGCGAAAGCCATCCATTGTCAAGAAAAGATCATTTATAGTCACTCATGCCTAGAAAAGCCTTATTACTCGGTTTAAATGCCTTAACAATCCCATTATCAAATTTATTTTGAATTTTTTTTACATTTTTTGATTAAAACATATTGTAATTGATTGTTTGCCTCGTGAAACTTGGAGCGAAAGCCATCCATTGTCAAGAAAAGTTCATTTATAGTCACTCATGCCTGGAAAAGCCTTATTACTCGGTTTAAATGCCTTTATAATCCCATTATCAAATTTATTTTGATTTTTTTTTACATTTTTTGATTAAAACAGATTGTAATGGATTGTTTGCCTCGAGAAACTTGGAGCGAAAGCCATCCATTGTCAAGAAAAGATCATTTATAGTCACTCATGGCTAGAAAAGCCTTATTACTCGGTTTAAATGCCTTCACAATCCCATTATCAAATTTATTTTGAATTTTTTTTACATTTTTTGATTAAAACATATTGTAATTGATTGTTTGCCTCGTGAAACTTGGAGCGAAAGCCATCCATTGTCAAGAAAAGTTCATTTATATTCACTTATGCCTAGCAAAGCCTTATTACTCGGTTTAAATGCCTTTATAATCCCATTATCAAATTTATTTTTAATTTTTTTTACATTTTTTAATTAAAACATATTGTAATTGATTGTTTGCCTCGAGAAACTTGGGGCGAAAGCCATCCATTGTCAAGAAAAGTTCATTTATATTCACTCGTGCCTAGAAAAGCCTTATTACTCGGTTTAAATGCCTTTATAATCCCATTATCAAATTTATTTTTAATTTTTTTTACATTTTTTGATTAAAACAGATTGTAATTGATTGTTTGCCTTGGGAATCGTGGAGCGAAAGCCATCCATTGTCAAGAAAAGATCATTTATAGTCACTCATGCCTAGAAAAGCCTTATTACTCGGTTTAAATGCCTTTATAATCGCATTATCAAATTTATTTTTAATTTTTTTTACATTTTTTGATTAAAACATATTCTAATTGATTGTTTGCCTCGGGAAACTTGGAGCGAAAGCCATCCATTGTCAAGAAAAGATCATTTATAGTCACTCATGCCTAGGAAAGCCTTATTACTCGGTTTAAATGCTTTTATAATCCCATTACTGAATTTATTTTGAATTGTTTTTACATTTTTTGATTAAAACAGAATCTAATTGATTGTTTGCCTCGGGAACCGTGGAGCGAAAGCCATCCATTGTCAAGAAAAGTTCATTTATAGTCACCCATGCCTAGAAAAGCCTTATTACTCGGTTTAAATGCCTCTATAATCCCATTATCGAATTTATTTTGAATTTTTTTTACATTTTTTGATTAAAACATATTGTAATTGATTTTTTGCCTCGGGAAACTTGGAGCGAAAGCCATCCATTGTCAAGAAAAGTTCATTTATAGTCACTCATGCCTAGGAAAGCCTTATTACTCGGTTTAAATGCTTTTATAATCCCATTATTGAATTTATTTTGAATTATTTTTACATTTTTTGATTAAAACAGAATCTAATTGATTGTTTGCCTCGGGAAACGTGGAGCGAAAGCCATCCATTGTCAAGAAAAGTTCATTTATAGTCACCCATGCCTAGGAAAGCCTTATTACTCGGTTTAAATGCTTTTATAATCCCATTACTGAATTTATTTTGAATTGTTTTTACATTTGTTGATTAAAACAGAATCTAATTGATTGTTTGCCTCGGGAAACGTGGAGCGAAAGCCATCCATTGTCAAGAAAAGTTCATTTATAGTCACCCATGCCTAGAAAAGCCTTATTACTCGGTTTAAATGCCTCTATAATCCCATTATCGAATTTATTTTAAATTTTTTTTACATTTTTTGATTAAAACATATTGTAATTGATTTTTTGCCTCGGGAAACTTGGAGCGAAAGCCATCCATTGTCAAGAAAAGTTCATTTATAGTCACTCATGCCTAGGAAAGCCTTATTACTCGGTTTAAATGCTTTTATAATCCCATTATTGAATTTATTTTGAATTGTTTTTACATTTTTTGAATAAACAGAATCTAATTGATTGTTTGCTTCGGGAAATGTGGAGCGAAAGCCATCCATTGTCAAGAAAAGATCATTTATAGTCACTCATGCCTAGAAAAGCCTTATTACTCGGTTTAAATGCTTTTATAATCCCATTATTCAATTTATTTTGAGTTGTTTTTACATTTTTTGATTACAACAGAATCTAATTGATTGTTTGCCTCGGGAAACGTGGAGCGAAAGCCATCCATTGTCAAGAAAAGTTCATTTATAGTCACCCATGCCTAGAAAAGCCTTATTACTCGGTTTAAATGCCTTTATAATCCCATTATCGAATTTATTTTGAATTTTTTTTACATTTTTTCATTAAAACATATTGTAATTGATTGATTGCCTTGGGAAACATGGAGCGAAAGCCATCCATTGTCAAGAAAAGATCATTTATAGTCACTCATGCCTAGAAAAGCCTTATTACTCGGTTTAAATGCCTTTACAATCCCATTATCAAATTTATTTTGAATTTTTTTTACATTTTTTGATTAAAACATATTGTAATTGATTGTTTGCCTCGTGAAACTTGGAGCGAAAGCCATCCATTGTCAAGAAAATTTCATTTATAGTCACTCATGCCTGGAAAAGCCTTATTAGTCGGTTTAAATGCCTTTAAAATCCCATTATCAAATTTATTTTGATTTTTTTTTACATTTTTTGATTAAAACAGATTGTAATGGATTGTTTGCCTCGAGAAACTTGGAGCGAAAGCCATCCATTGTCAAGAAAAGATCATTTATAGTCACTCATGCCTAGAAAAGCCTTATTACTCGGTTTAAATTTCTTTACAATCCCATTATCAATTTTATTTTGAATTTTTTTTACATTTTTTGATTAAAACATATTGTAATTGATTGTTTGCCTCGTGAAACTTGGAGCGAAAGCCATCCATTGTCAAGAAAAGTTCATTTATATTCACTTATGCCTAGCAAAGCCTTATTACTCGGTTTAAATGCCTTTATAATCCCATTATCAAATTTATTTTTAATTTTTTTTACATTTTTTAATTAAAACATAATGTAATTGATTGTTTGCCTTGAGAAACTTGGAGCGAAAGCCATCCATTGTCAAGAAAAGTTCATTTATATTCACTCGTGCCTAGAAAAGCCTTATTACTCGGTTTAAATGCCTTTATAATCCCATTATCAAATTTATTTTTAATTTTTTTTACATTTTTTGATTAAAACAGATTGTAATTGATTGTTTGCCTTGGGAATCGTGGACCGAAAGCCATCCATTGTCAAGAAAAGATCATTTATAGTCACTCATGCCTAGAAAAGCCTTATTACTCGGTTTAAAAACCTTTATAATCGCATTATCAAATTTATTTTTAATTTTTTTTACATTTTTTGATTAAAACATATTCTAATTGATTGTTTGCCTCGGGAAACTTGGAGCAAAAGCCATCCATTGTCAAGAAAAGATCATTTATAGTCACTCATGCCTAGGAAAGCCTTATTACTCGGTTTAAATGCTTTTATAATTCCATTACTGAATTTATTTTGAATTGTTTTTACATTTGTTGATTAAAATAGAATCTAATTGATTGTTTGCCTCGGGAAACGTGGAGCGAAAGCCATCCATTGTCAAGAAAAGATCATTTATAGTCACTCATGCCTAGAAAAGCTTTATTATTCGGTTTAAATGCTTTTATAATCCCATTATTGAATTTATTTTGAATTGTTTTTACATTTTTTGAATAAAACAGAATCTAATTGATTGTTTGCCTCGGGAAACGTGGAGCGAAAGCCATCCATTGTCAAGAAAAGATCATTTATAGTCACTCATGCCTAGAAAAGCTTTATTATTCGGTTTAAATGCTTTTATAATCCCATTATTCAATTTATTTTGAATTGTTTTTACATTTTTTGATTAAAACAGAATCTAATTGATTGTTTGCCTCGGGAAACGTGGAGCGAAAGCCATCCATTGTCAAGAAAAGTTCATTTATAGTCACCCATGCCTAGAAAAGCCTTATTACTCGGTTTAAATGCCTTTATAATCCCATTATCGAATTTATTTTGAATTTTTTTTACATTTTTTGATTAAAACATATTGTAATTGATTGTTTGCCTTGGGAAACTTGGAGCGAAAGCCATCCATTGTCAAGAAAAGTTCATTTATAGTCACTCATGCCTAGAAAAGCCTTATTACTCGGTTTAAATGCTTTTATAATCCCATTATTCAATTTATTTTGAATTGTTTTTACATATTTTGATTAAAACAGAATCTAATTGATTGTTTGCCTCGGGAAACGTGGAGCGAAAGCTATCCATTGTCAAGAAAAGTTCATTTATAGTCACCCATGCCTAGAAAAGCCTTATTACTCGGTTCAAATGCCTTTATAATCCCATTATCGAATTTATTTTGAATTTTTTTTACATTTTTTGATTAAAACATATTGTAATTGATTGTTTGCCTCGGGAAACTTGGAGCGAAAGCCATCCATTGTCAAGAAAAGTTCATTTATAGTCACTCATGCCTAGAAAAGCCTTATTACTCGGTTTAAATGCTTTTATAATCCCATTATTAAATTTATTTTGAATATTTTCTACATTTTTTGATTGAAACAGATTTTAATTGATTGTTTTCCTGGGGAAACTTGGAGCGAAAGCTATCCATTGTCAAGAAAAGATCATTTATAGTCACTCATGCCTAGAAAAACCTTATTACTCAGTGTAAATGCTTTTATAATCCCATTATTGAATTTATTTTGAATATTTTTTACATTTTTTGATTAAAACAGATTGTAATTGATTGTTTGCCTCGGGAAACTTGGAGCGAAAGCCATCCATTGTCAAGAAAAGATCATTTATAGTCACTCATGCCTAGGAAAGCCTTATTACTCGGTTTAAATGCTTTTATAATCCCATTATTGAATTTATTTTGAATTGTTTTTACATTTTTTGATTAAAACAGAATCTAATTGATTGTTTGCCTCGGGAAACGTGGAGCGAAAGCCATCCATTGTCAAGAAAAGTTCATTTATAGTCACCAATGCCTAGAAAAGCCTTATTACTCGGTTTAAATGCCTTTATAATCCCATTATCAAATTTATTTTGAATTTTTTTTACATTTTTTGATTAAAACATATAGTAATTGATTGTTTGCCTCGGGAAACTTGGAGCGAAAGCCATCCATTGTCAAGAAAAGTTTATTTATAGTCACTCATGCCTAGAAAAGCCTTATTACTCGGTTTAAATGCTTTTATAATCCAATTATTAAATTTATTTTGAATATTTTCTACATTTTTTTATTGAAACGGATTCTAATTGATTGTTTTCCTGCGGAAACTTGGAGCGAAAGCCATCCATTGTCAAGAAAAGATCATTTATAGTCACTTATGCCTAGAAAAGCCTTATTACTCGGTGTAAATGCTTTTATAATCCCATTATTGAATTTATTTTGAATTGTTTTAACATTTTTTGATTAAAACAGAATCTAATTCATTGTTTGCCTCGGGAAACGTGGAGCGAAAGCCATCCATTGTCAAGAAAAGTTCATTTATAGTCACCAATGCCTAGAAAAGCCTTATTACTCGGTTTAAATGCCTTTATAATCCCATTATCTAATTTATTTTGATTTTTTTTTACATTTTTTGATTAAACCAGATTGTAATTGAATGTTTGCCTCGAGAAACTTGGAGCGCAAGCCATCCATTGTCAAGAGAAGTTCATTTATATTCACTTATGCCTAGCAAAGCCTTATTACTCGATTTAAATGCCTATATAATCCCATTATTGAATTTATTTTGAATTTTTTTACGTTTTTTTATTATAACAGATTCTAATTGATTGTTTTCCTTGGGGAAACTTGGAGCGAAAGCCATCCATTGTCAAGAAAAGATCATTTATAGTCACTCATGCCTAGAAAAGCCTTATTACTCGGTGTAAATGCTTTTACAATCCCATTATTGAATTTATTTTGAATATTTTTTACATTTTCTGATTAAAACAGATTGTAATTGATTGATTGCCTCGGCAAACATGGAGCGAAAGCCATCCATTGTCAAGAAAAGATCATTTATAGTCACTCATGCCTGGAAAAGCCTTATTACTCGGTTTAAATGCCTTTATAATCCCATTATCAAATTTATTTTGAATTTTTTTTACATTTTTTGATTAAAACAGATTGTAATTGATTGTTTGCCTCGAGAAACTTGGAGCGAAAGCCATCCATTGTCAAGAAAAGATCATTTATAGTCACTCATGCCTAGAAAAGCCTTATTACTCGGTTTAAATGCCTTAACAATCCCATTATCAAATTTATTTTGAATTTTTTTTACATTTTTTGAATAAAACATATTGTAATTGATTGTTTGCCTCGTGAAACTTGGAGCGAAAGCCATCCATTGTCAAGAAAATTTCATTTATAGTCACTCATGCCTGGAAAAGCCTTATTACTCGGTTTAAATGCCTTTATAATCCCATTATCAAATTTATTTTGATTTTTTTTTACATTTTTTGATTAAAACAGATTGTAATGGATTGTTTGCCTCGAGAAACTTGGAGCGAAAGCCATCCATTGTCAAGAAAAGATCATTTATAGTCACTCATGGCTAGAAAAGCCTTATTACTCGGTTTAAATGCCTTCACAATCCCATTATCAAATTTATTTTGAATTTTTTTTACATTTTTTGATTAAAACATATTGTAATTGATTGTTTGCCTCGTGAAACTTGGAGCGAAAGCCATCCATTGTCAAGAAAAGTTCATTTATATTCACTTATGCCTAGCAAAGCCTTATTACTCGGTTTAAATGCCTTTATAATCCCATTATCAAATTTATTTTTAATTTTTTTTACATTTTTTAATTAAAACATATTGTAATTGATTGTTTGCCTCGAGAAACTTGGGGCGAAAGCCATCCATTGTCAAGAAAAGTTCATTTATATTCACTCGAGCCTAGAAAAGCCTTATTACTCGGTTTAAATGCCTTTATAATCCCATTATCAAATTTATTTTTAATTTTTTTTACATTTTTTGATTAAAACAGATTGTAATTGATTGTTTGCCTTGGGAATCGTGGAGCGAAAGCCATCCATTGTCAAGAAAAGATCATTTATAGTCACTCATGCCTAGAAAAGCCTTATTACTCGGTTTAAATGCCTTTATAATCGCATTATCAAATTTATTTTTAATTTTTTTTACATTTTTTGATTAAAACATATTCTAATTGATTGTTTGCCTCGGGAAACTTGGAGCGAAAGCCATCCATTGTCAAGAAAAGATCATTTATAGTCACTCATGCCTAGGAAAGCCTTATTACTCGGTTTAAATGCTTTTATAATCCAATTATTAAATTTATTTTGAATATTTTCTACATTTTTTTATTGAAACGGATTCTAATTGATTTTTTTCCTGGGGAAACTTGGAGCGAAAGCCATCCATTGTCAAGAAAAGATCATTTATAGTCACTTATGCCTAGAAAAGCCTTATTACTCGGTGTAAATGCTTTTATAATCCCATTATTGAATTTATTTTGAATTGTTTTTACATTTTTTGATTAAAACAGAATCTAATTGATTGTTTGCCTCGGGAAACGTGGAGCGAAAGCCATCCATTGTCAAGAAAAGTTCATTTATAGTCACCAATGCCTAGAAAAGCCTTATTACTCGGTTTAAATGCCTTTATAATCCCATTATCTAATTTATTTTGATTTTTTTTTACATTTTTTGATTAAACCAGATTGTAATTGAATGTTTGCCTCGAGAAACTTGGAGCGCAAGCCATCCATTGTCAAGAGAAGTTCATTTATATTCACTTATGCCTAGCAAAGCCTTATTACTCGATTTAAATGCCTATATAATCCCATTATTGAATTTATTTTGAATTTTTTTACGTTTTTTTATTAAAACAGATTCTAATTTATTGTTTTCCTTGGGGAAACTTGGAGCGAAAGCCATCCATTGTCAAGAAAAGATCATTTATAGTCACTCATGCCTAGAAAAGCCTTATTACTCGGTGTAAATGCTTTTACAATCCCATTATTGAATTTATTTTGAATATTTTTTACATTTTCTGATTAAAACAGATTGTAATTGATTGATTGCCTCGGGAAACATGGAGCGAAAGCCATCCATTGTCAAGAAAAGATCATTTATAGTCACTCATGCCTGGAAAAGCCTTATTACTCGGTTTAAATGCCTTTATAATCCCATTATCAAATTTATTTTGAATTTTTTTTACATTTTTTGATTAAAACAGATTGTAATTGATTGTTTGCCTCGAGAAACTTGGAGCGAAAGCCATCCATTGTCAAGAAAAGATCATTTATAGTCACTCATGCCTAGAAAAGCCTTATTACTCGGTTTAAATGCCTTAACAATCCCATTATCAAATTTATTTTGAATTTTTTTTACATTTTTTGATTAAAACATATTGTAATTGATTGTTTGCCTCGTGAAACTTGGAGCGAAAGCCATCCATTGTCAAGAAAAGTTCATTTATAGTCACTCATGCCTGGAAAAGCCTTATTACTCGGTTTAAATGCCTTTATAATCCCATTATCAAATTTATTTTGATTTTTTTTTACATTTTTTGATTAAAACAGATTGTAATGGATTGTTTGCCTCGAGAAACTTGGAGCGAAAGCCATCCATTGTCAAGAAAAGATCATTTATAGTCACTCATGGCTAGAAAAGCCTTATTACTCGGTTTA
This sequence comes from Theobroma cacao, assembly GCF_053813885.1. Classification (NCBI taxonomy): domain Eukaryota; kingdom Viridiplantae; phylum Streptophyta; class Magnoliopsida; order Malvales; family Malvaceae; genus Theobroma; species Theobroma cacao. Next base: position 22,992,399 of record NC_142645.1, on the reverse strand, counting down.
AATGCCTTCACAATCCCATTATCAAATTTATTTTGAATTTTTTTTACATTTTTTGATTAAAACATATTGTAATTGATTGTTTGCCTCGTGAAACTTGGAGCGAAAGCCATCCATTGTCAAGAAAAGTTCATTTATATTCACTTATGCCTAGCAAAGCCTTATTACTCGGTTTAAATGCCTTTATAATCCCATTATCAAATTTATTTTTAATTTTTTTTACATTTTTTAATTAAAACATATTGTAATTGATTGTTTGCCTCGAGAAACTTGGGGCGAAAGCCATCCATTGTCAAGAAAAGTTCATTTATATTCACTCGTGCCTAGAAAAGCCTTATTACTCGGTTTAAATGCCTTTATAATCCCATTATCAAATTTATTTTTAATTTTTTTTACATTTTTTGATTAAAACAGATTGTAATTGATTGTTTGCCTTGGGAATCGTGGAGCGAAAGCCATCCATTGTCAAGAAAAGATCATTTATAGTCACTCATGCCTAGAAAAGCCTTATTACTCGGTTTAAATGCCTTTATAATCGCATTATCAAATTTATTTTTAATTTTTTTTACATTTTTTGATTAAAACATATTCTAATTGATTGTTTGCCTCGGGAAACTTGGAGCGAAAGCCATCCATTGTCAAGAAAAGATCATTTATAGTCACTCATGCCTAGGAAAGCCTTATTACTCGGTTTAAATGCTTTTATAATCCCATTACTGAATTTATTTTGAATTGTTTTTACATTTTTTGATTAAAACAGAATCTAATTGATTGTTTGCCTCGGGAACCGTGGAGCGAAAGCCATCCATTGTCAAGAAAAGTTCATTTATAGTCACCCATGCCTAGAAAAGCCTTATTACTCGGTTTAAATGCCTCTATAATCCCATTATCGAATTTATTTTGAATTTTTTTTACATTTTTTGATTAAAACATATTGTAATTGATTTTTTGCCTCGGGAAACTTGGAGCGAAAGCCATCCATTGTCAAGAAAAGTTCATTTATAGTCACTCATGCCTAGGAAAGCCTTATTACTCGGTTTAAATGCTTTTATAATCCCATTATTGAATTTATTTTGAATTATTTTTACATTTTTTGATTAAAACAGAATCTAATTGATTGTTTGCCTCGGGAAACGTGGAGCGAAAGCCATCCATTGTCAAGAAAAGTTCATTTATAGTCACCCATGCCTAGGAAAGCCTTATTACTCGGTTTAAATGCTTTTATAATCCCATTACTGAATTTATTTTGAATTGTTTTTACATTTGTTGATTAAAACAGAATCTAATTGATTGTTTGCCTCGGGAAACGTGGAGCGAAAGCCATCCATTGTCAAGAAAAGTTCATTTATAGTCACCCATGCCTAGAAAAGCCTTATTACTCGGTTTAAATGCCTCTATAATCCCATTATCGAATTTATTTTAAATTTTTTTTACATTTTTTGATTAAAACATATTGTAATTGATTTTTTGCCTCGGGAAACTTGGAGCGAAAGCCATCCATTGTCAAGAAAAGTTCATTTATAGTCACTCATGCCTAGGAAAGCCTTATTACTCGGTTTAAATGCTTTTATAATCCCATTATTGAATTTATTTTGAATTGTTTTTACATTTTTTGAATAAACAGAATCTAATTGATTGTTTGCTTCGGGAAATGTGGAGCGAAAGCCATCCATTGTCAAGAAAAGATCATTTATAGTCACTCATGCCTAGAAAAGCCTTATTACTCGGTTTAAATGCTTTTATAATCCCATTATTCAATTTATTTTGAGTTGTTTTTACATTTTTTGATTACAACAGAATCTAATTGATTGTTTGCCTCGGGAAACGTGGAGCGAAAGCCATCCATTGTCAAGAAAAGTTCATTTATAGTCACCCATGCCTAGAAAAGCCTTATTACTCGGTTTAAATGCCTTTATAATCCCATTATCGAATTTATTTTGAATTTTTTTTACATTTTTTCATTAAAACATATTGTAATTGATTGATTGCCTTGGGAAACATGGAGCGAAAGCCATCCATTGTCAAGAAAAGATCATTTATAGTCACTCATGCCTAGAAAAGCCTTATTACTCGGTTTAAATGCCTTTACAATCCCATTATCAAATTTATTTTGAATTTTTTTTACATTTTTTGATTAAAACATATTGTAATTGATTGTTTGCCTCGTGAAACTTGGAGCGAAAGCCATCCATTGTCAAGAAAATTTCATTTATAGTCACTCATGCCTGGAAAAGCCTTATTAGTCGGTTTAAATGCCTTTAAAATCCCATTATCAAATTTATTTTGATTTTTTTTTACATTTTTTGATTAAAACAGATTGTAATGGATTGTTTGCCTCGAGAAACTTGGAGCGAAAGCCATCCATTGTCAAGAAAAGATCATTTATAGTCACTCATGCCTAGAAAAGCCTTATTACTCGGTTTAAATTTCTTTACAATCCCATTATCAATTTTATTTTGAATTTTTTTTACATTTTTTGATTAAAACATATTGTAATTGATTGTTTGCCTCGTGAAACTTGGAGCGAAAGCCATCCATTGTCAAGAAAAGTTCATTTATATTCACTTATGCCTAGCAAAGCCTTATTACTCGGTTTAAATGCCTTTATAATCCCATTATCAAATTTATTTTTAATTTTTTTTACATTTTTTAATTAAAACATAATGTAATTGATTGTTTGCCTTGAGAAACTTGGAGCGAAAGCCATCCATTGTCAAGAAAAGTTCATTTATATTCACTCGTGCCTAGAAAAGCCTTATTACTCGGTTTAAATGCCTTTATAATCCCATTATCAAATTTATTTTTAATTTTTTTTACATTTTTTGATTAAAACAGATTGTAATTGATTGTTTGCCTTGGGAATCGTGGACCGAAAGCCATCCATTGTCAAGAAAAGATCATTTATAGTCACTCATGCCTAGAAAAGCCTTATTACTCGGTTTAAAAACCTTTATAATCGCATTATCAAATTTATTTTTAATTTTTTTTACATTTTTTGATTAAAACATATTCTAATTGATTGTTTGCCTCGGGAAACTTGGAGCAAAAGCCATCCATTGTCAAGAAAAGATCATTTATAGTCACTCATGCCTAGGAAAGCCTTATTACTCGGTTTAAATGCTTTTATAATTCCATTACTGAATTTATTTTGAATTGTTTTTACATTTGTTGATTAAAATAGAATCTAATTGATTGTTTGCCTCGGGAAACGTGGAGCGAAAGCCATCCATTGTCAAGAAAAGTTCATTTATAGTCATCCATTCCTGGAAAAGCCTTATTACTCGGTTTAAATGCTTTTATAATCCCATTATTAAATTTATTTTGAATATTTTCTACATTTTTTGATTGAAACAGATTTTAATTGATTGTTTTCCTGGGGAAACTTGGAGCGAAAGCCATCCATTGTCAAGAAAAGATCATTTATAGTCACTCATGCCTAGAAAAGCCTTATTACTCGGTGTAAATGCTTTTATAATCCCATTATTGAATTTATTTTGAATATTTTTTACATTTTTTGATTAAAACAGATTGTAATTGATTGTTTGCCTCGGGAAACTTGGAGCGAAAGCCATCCATTGTCAAGAAAAGATCATTTATAGTCACTCATGCCTAGGAAAGCCTTATTACTCGGTTTAAATGCTTTTATAATCCCATTATTGAATTTATTTTGAATTGTTTTTACATTTTTTGATTAAAACAGAATCTAATTGATTGTTTGCCTCGGGAAACGTGGAGCGAAAGCCATCCATTGTCAAGAAAAGTTCATTTATAGTCACCCATGCCTAGAAAAGCCTTATTACTCGGTTTAAATGCCTTTATAATCCCATTATCTAATTTATTTTGAATTTTTTTTACATTTTTTGATTAAACCAGATTGTAATTGAATGTTTGCCTCGAGAAACTTGGACAGAAAGCCATCCATTGTCAAGAGAAGTTCATTTATATTCACTTATGCCTAGCAAAGCCTTATTACTCGATTTAAATGCCTTTATAATCCCATTATTAAATTTATTTTGAATTTTTTTACATTTTTTTATTAAAACAGATTCTAATTGATTGTTTTCCTGGGGAAACTTGGAGCGAAAGCCATCCATTGTCAAGAAAAGATCATTTATAGTCACTCATGCCTAGAAAAGCCTTATTACTCGGTGTAAATTCTTTTACAATCCCATTATTGAATTTATTTTGAATATTTTTTACATTTTTTGATTAAAACAGATTGTAATTGATTGATTGCCTCGGGAAACATGCAGCGAAAGCCATCCATTGTCAAGAAAAGATCATTTATAGTCACTCATGCCTGGAAAAGCCTTATTACTCGGTTTAAATGCCTTTATAATCCCATTATCAAATTTATTTTGAATTTTTTTTATATTTTTTGATTAAAACAGATTGTAATTGATTGTTTGCCTCGAGAAACTTGGAGCGAAAGCCATCCATTGTCAAGAAAAGATCATTTATAGTCACTCATGCCTAGAAAAGCCTTATTACTCGGTTTAAATGCCTTTACAATCCCATTATCAAATTTATTTTGAATTTTTTTTACATTTTTTGATTAAAACATATTGTAATTGATTGTTTGCCTCGAGAAACTTGGAGCGAAAGCCATCCATTGTCAAGAAAAGTTCATTTATATTCACTCGTGCCTAGAAAAGCCTTATTACTCGGTTTAAATGCTTTTATAATTCCATTACTGAATTTATTTTGAATTGTTTTTACATTTGTTGATTAAAATAGAATCTAATTGATTGTTTGCCTCGGGAAACGTGGAGCGAAAGCCATCCATTGTCAAGAAAAGTTCATTTATAGTCACCCATTCCTGGAAAAGCCTTATTACTCGGTTTAAATGCTTTTATAATCCCATTATTAAATTTATTTTGAATATTTTCTACATTTTTTGATTGAAACAGATTTTAATTGATTGTTTTCCTGGGGAAACTTGGAGCGAAAGCCATCCATTGTCAAGAAAAGATCATTTATAGTCACTCATGCCTAGAAAAGCCTTATTACTCGGTGTAAATGCTTTTATAATCCCATTATTGAATTTATTTTGAATATTTTTTACATTTTTTGATTAAAACAGATTGTAATTGATTGTTTGCCTCGGGAAACTTGGAGCGAAAGCCATCCATTGTCAAGAAAAGATCATTTATAGTCACTCATGCCTAGGAAAGCCTTATTACTCGGTTTAAATGCTTTTATAATCCCATTATTGAATTTATTTTGAATTGTTTTTACATTTTTTGATTAAAACAGAATCTAATTGATTGTTTGCCTCGGGAAACGTGGAGCGAAAGCCATCCATTGTCAAGAAAAGTTCATTTATAGTCACCCATGCCTAGAAAAGCCTTATTACTCGGTTTAAATGCCTTTATAATCCCATTATCTAATTTATTTTGAATTTTTTTTACATTTTTTGATTAAACCAGATTGTAATTGAATGTTTGCCTCGAGAAACTTGGACAGAAAGCCATCCATTGTCAAGAGAAGTTCATTTATATTCACTTATGCCTAGCAAAGCCTTATTACTCGATTTAAATGCCTTTATAATCCCATTATTAAATTTATTTTGAATTTTTTTACATTTTTTTATTAAAACAGATTCTAATTGATTGTTTTCCTGGGGAAACTTGGAGCGAAAGCCATCCATTGTCAAGAAAAGATCATTTATAGTCACTCATGCCTAGAAAAGCCTTATTACTCGGTGTAAATTCTTTTACAATCCCATTATTGAATTTATTTTGAATATTTTTTACATTTTTTGATTAAAACAGATTGTAATTGATTGATTGCCTCGGGAAACATGCAGCGAAAGCCATCCATTGTCAAGAAAAGATCATTTATAGTCACTCATGCCTGGAAAAGCCTTATTACTCGGTTTAAATGCCTTTATAATCCCATTATCAAATTTATTTTGAATTTTTTTTATATTTTTTGATTAAAACAGATTGTAATTGATTGTTTGCCTCGAGAAACTTGGAGCGAAAGCCATCCATTGTCAAGAAAAGATCATTTATAGTCACTCATGCCTAGAAAAGCCTTATTACTCGGTTTAAATGCCTTTACAATCCCATTATCAAATTTATTTTGAATTTTTTTTACATTTTTTGATTAAAACATATTGTAATTGATTGTTTGCCTCGAGAAACTTGGAGCGAAAGCCATCCATTGTCAAGAAAAGTTCATTTATATTCACTCGTGCCTAGAAAAGCCTTATTACTCGGTTTAAATGCTTTTATAATTCCATTACTGAATTTATTTTGAATTGTTTTTACATTTGTTGATTAAAATAGAATCTAATTGATTGTTTGCCTCGGGAAACGTGGAGCGAAAGCCATCCATTGTCAAGAAAAGTTCATTTATAGTCACCCATTCCTGGAAAAGCCTTATTACTCGGTTTAAATGCTTTTATAATCCCATTATTAAATTTATTTTGAATATTTTCTACATTTTTTGATTGAAACAGATTTTAATTGATTGTTTTCCTGGGGAAACTTGGAGCGAAAGCCATCCATTGTCAAGAAAAGATCATTTATAGTCACTCATGCCTAGAAAAGCCTTATTACTCGGTGTAAATGCTTTTATAATCCCATTATTGAATTTATTTTGAATATTTTTTACATTTTTTGATTAAAACAGATTGTAATTGATTGTTTGCCTCGGGAAACTTGGAGCGAAAGCCATCCATTGTCAAGAAAAGATCATTTATAGTCACTCATGCCTAGGAAAGCCTTATTACTCGGTTTAAATGCTTTTATAATCCCATTATTGAATTTATTTTGAATTGTTTTTACATTTTTTGATTAAAACAGAATCTAATTGATTGTTTGCCTCGGGAAACGTGGAGCGAAAGCCATCCATTGTCAAGAAAAGTTCATTTATAGTCACCCATGCCTAGAAAAGCCTTATTACTCGGTTTAAATGCCTTTATAATCCCATTATCTAATTTATTTTGAATTTTTTTTACATTTTTTGATTAAACCAGATTGTAATTGAATGTTTGCCTCGAGAAACTTGGACAGAAAGCCATCCATTGTCAAGAGAAGTTCATTTATATTCACTTATGCCTAGCAAAGCCTTATTACTCGATTTAAATGCCTTTATAATCCCATTATTAAATTTATTTTGAATTTTTTTACATTTTTTTATTAAAACAGATTCTAATTGATTGTTTTCCTGGGGAAACTTGGAGCGAAAGCCATCCATTGTCAAGAAAAGATCATTTATAGTCACTCATGCCTAGAAAAGCCTTATTACTCGGTGTAAATTCTTTTACAATCCCATTATTGAATTTATTTTGAATATTTTTTACATTTTTTGATTAAAACAGATTGTAATTGATTGATTGCCTCGGGAAACATGCAGCGAAAGCCATCCATTGTCAAGAAAAGATCATTTATAGTCACTCATGCCTGGAAAAGCCTTATTACTCGGTTTAAATGCCTTTATAATCCCATTATCAAATTTATTTTGAATTTTTTTTATATTTTTTGATTAAAACAGATTGTAATTGATTGTTTGCCTCGAGAAACTTGGAGCGAAAGCCATCCATTGTCAAGAAAAGATCATTTATAGTCACTCATGCCTAGAAAAGCCTTATTACTCGGTTTAAATGCCTTTACAATCCCATTATCAAATTTATTTTGAATTTTTTTTACATTTTTTGATTAAAACATATTGTAATTGATTGTTTGCCTCGAGAAACTTGGAGCGAAAGCCATCCATTGTCAAGAAAAGTTCATTTATATTCACTCGTGCCTAGAAAAGCCTTATTACTCGGTTTAAATGCCTTTACAATCCCATTATCAAATTTATTTTTAATTTTTTTTACATTTTTTGATTAAACCAGATTGTAATTGATTGTTTGCCTTGGGAATCGTGGAGCGAAAGCCATCCATTGTCAAGAAAAGATCATTTATAGTCACTCATGCCTAGAAAAGCCTTATTACTCGGTTTAAATGCCTTTAGAATCGCATTATCAAATTTATTTTTAATTTTTTTTACATTTTTTGATTAAAACATATTCTAATTGATTGTTTGCCTCGGGAAACTTGGAGCGAAAGCCATCCATTGTCAAGAAAAGTTCATTTATAGTCACTCATGCCTAGGAAAGCCTTATTACTCGGTTTAAATGCTTTTATAATCCCATTATTGAATTTATTTTGAATTATTTTTACATTTTTTGATTAAAACAGAATCTAATTGATTGTTTACCTCCGGAAACGTGGAGCGAAAGCCATCCATTGTCAAGAAATGATCATTTATAGTCACTCATGCCTAGAAAAGCCTTATTACTCGGTTTAAATGCTTTTATAATCCCATTATTCAATTTATTTTGAATTGTTTTTACATTTTTTGATTAAAACAGAATCTAATTGATTGTTTGCCTCGGGAAACGTGGAGCGAAAGCCATCCATTGTCAAGAAAAGTTCATTTATAGTCACCAATGCCTAGAAAAGCCTTATTACTCGGTTTAAATGCCTTTATAATCCCATTATCTAATTTATTTTGATTTTTTTTTACATTTTTTGATTAAACCAGATTGTAATTGAATGTTTGCCTCGAGAAACTTGGAGCGCAAGCCATCCATTGTCAAGAGAAGTTCATTTATATTCACTTATGCCTAGCAAAGCCTTATTACTCGATTTAAATGCCTATATAATCCCATTATTGAATTTATTTTGAATTTTTTTACGTTTTTTTATTAAAACAGATTCTAATTGATTGTTTTCCTGGGGAAACTTGGAGCGAAAGCCATCCATTGTCAAGAAAAGATCATTTATAGTCACTCATGCCTAGAAAAGCCTTATTACTCGGTGTAAATGCTTTCACAATCCCATTATTGAATTTATTTTGAATATTTTTTACATTTTCTGATTAAAACAGATTGTAATTGATTGATTGCCTCGGCAAACATGGAGCGAAAGCCATCCATTGTCAAGAAAAGATCATTTATAGTCACTCATGCCTGGAAAAGCCTTATTACTCGGTTTAAATGCCTTTATAATCCCATTATCAAATTTATTTTGAATTTTTTTTACATTTTTTGATTAAAACAGATTGTAATTGATTGTTTGCCTCGAGAAACTTGGAGCGAAAGCCATCCATTGTCAAGAAAAGATCATTTATAGTCACTCATGCCTAGAAAAGCCTTATTACTCGGTTTAAATGCCTTTACAATCCCATTATCAAATTTATTTTGAATTTTTTTTACATTTTTTGATTTAAACATATTGTAATTGATTGTTTGCCTCGTGAAACTTGGAGCGAAAGCCATCCATTGTCAAGAAAAGATCATTTATAGTCACTTATGCCTGGAAAAGCCTTATTACTCGGTTTAAATGCCTTTATAATCCCATTATCAAATTTATTTTGATTTTTTTTTACATTTTTTGATTAAAACAGATTGTAATGGATTGTTTGCCTCGAGAAACTTGGAGCGAAAGCCATCCATTGTCAAGAAAAGATCATTTATAGTCACTCATGCCTAGAAAAGCCTTATTACTCGGTTTAAATGCCTTTACAATCCCATTATCAAATTTATTTTGAATTTTTTTTACATTTTTTGATTAAAACATATTGTAATTGATTGTTTGCCTCGTGAAACTTGGAGCGAAAGCCATCCATTGTCAAGAAAAGTTCATTTATATTCACTTATGCCTAGCAAAGCCTTATTACTCGGTTTAAATGCCTTTATAATCCCATTATCAAATTTATTTTTAATTTTTTTTACATTTTTTAATTAAAACAGATTGTAATTGATTGTTTGCCTCGAGAAACTTGGAGCGAAAGCCATCCATTGTCAAGAAAAGTTCATTTATATTCACTCGTGCCTAGAAAAGCCTTATTACTCGGTTTAAATGCTTTTATAATCCCATTACTGAATTTATTTTGAATTGTTTTTACATTTTTTGATTAAAACAGAATCTAATTGATTGTTTGCCTCGGGAAACGTGGAGCGAAAGCCATCCATTGTCAAGAAAAGTTCATTTATAGTCACCCATGCCTAGAAAAGCCTTATTACTCGGTTTAAATGCCTTTATAATCCCATTATCAAATTTATTTTGAATTTTTTTTACATTTTTTGATTAAAACATATTGTAATTGATTGTTTGCCTCGTGAAACTTGGAGCGAAAGCCATCCATTGTCAAGAAAAGTTCATTTATATTCACTTATGCCTAGCAAAGCCTTATTACTCGGTTTAAATGCCTTTATAATCCCATTATCAAATTTATTTTTAATTTTTTTTACATTTTTTGATTAAAATAGATTGTAATTGATTGTTTGCCTTGGGAATCGTGGAGCGAAAGCCATCCGTTGTCAAGAAAAGATCATTTATAGTCACTCATGCCTAGAAAAGCCTTATTACTCAGTTTAAATGCCTTTATAATCGCATTATCAAATTTATTTTTAATTTTTTTTACATTTTTTGATTAAAACATATTCTAATTGATTGTTTGCCTCGGGAAACTTGGAGCGAAAGCCATCCATTGTCAAGAAAAGATCATTTATAGTCACTCATGCCTAGGAAAGCCTTATTACTCGGTTTAAATGCTTTTATAATCCCATTACTGAATTTATTTTGAATTGTTTTTACATTTTTTGATTAAAACAGAATCTAATTGATTGTTTGCCTCGGGAAACGTGGAGCGAAAGCCATCCATTGTCAAGAAAAGTTCATTTATAGTCACCCATGCCTAGAAAAGCCTTATTACTCGGTTTAAATGCCTTTATAATCCCATTATCAAATTTGTTTTGAATTTTTTTTACATTTTTTGATTAAAACATATTGTAATTGATTTTTTGCCTCGGGAAACTTGGAGCGAAAGCCATCCATTGTCAAGAAAAGATCATTTATAGTCACTCATGCCTGGAAAAGCCTTATTACTCGGTTTAAATGCCTCTATAATCCCATTATCGAATTTATTTTGAAATTTTTTTACATTTTTTGATTAAAACATATTGTAATTGATTTTTTGCCTCGGGAAACTTGGAGCGAAAGCCATCCATTGTCAAGAAAAGTTCATTTATAGTCACTCATGCCTAGGAAAGCCTTATTACTCGGTTTAAATGCTTTTATAATCCCATTATTGAATTTATTTTGAATTGTTTCTACATTTTTTGATTAAAACAGAATCTAATTGATTGTTTGCCTCGGGAAACGTGGAGCGAAAGCCATCCATTGTCAAGAAAAGATCATTTATAGTCACTCATGCCTAGGAAAGCCTTATTACTCGGTTTAAATGCTTTTATAATCCCATTACTTAATTTATTTTGAATTGTTTTTACATTTGTTGATTAAAACAGAATCTAATTAATTGTTTGCCTCGGGAAACGTGGAGCGAAAGCCATCCGTTGTCAAGAAAAGTTCATTTATAGTCACCCATGCCTAGAAAAGCCTTATTACTCGGTTTAAATGCCTCTATAATCCCATTATCGAATTTATTTTGAATTTTTTTTACATTTTTTGATTAAAACATATTGTAATTGATTTTTTGCCACGGGAAACTTGGAGCGAAAGCCATCCATTGTCAAGAAAAGTTCATTTATAGTCACTCATGCCTAGGAAAGCCTTATTACTCGGTTTAAATGCTTTTATAATCCCATTATTCAATTTATTTTGAATTGTTTTTACATTTTTTGATTAAAACAGAATCTAATTGATTGTTTGCCTCGGGAAACGTGGAGCGAAAGCCTACCATTGTCAAGAAATGTTCATTTATAGTCACCCATGCCTAGAAAAGCCTTATTACTCGGTTTAATGCCTTTATAATCCCATTATCGAATTTATTTTGAATTTTTTTTACATTTTTTCATTAAAACATATTGTAATTGATTGATTGCCTCGGGAAACATGGAGCGAAAGCCATCCATTGTCAAGAAAAGATCATTTATAGTCACTCATGCCTGGAAAAGCCTTATTACTCGGTTTAAATGCCTTTATAATCCCATTATCAAATTTATTTTGAATTTTTTTTACATTTTTTGATTAAAACAGATTGTAATTGATTGTTTGCCTCGAGAAACTTGGAGCGAAAGCCATCCATTGTCAAGAAAAGTTCATTTATATTCACTCGTGCCTAGAAAAGCCTTATTACTCGGTTTAAATGCCTTTATAATCCCATTATCAAATTTATTTTTAATTTTTTTACATTTTTTGATTAAAACAGATTGTAATTGATTGTTTGCCTTGGGAATCGTGGATCGAAAGCCATCCGTTGTCAAGAAAAGATCATTTATAGTCACTCATGCCTAGAAAAGCCTTATTACTCGGTTTAAATGCCTTTATAATCGCATTATCAAATTTATTTTTAAGTTTTTTTACATTTTGTGATTAAAACATATTCTAATTGATTGTTTGCCTCGGGAAACTTGGAGCGAAAGCCATCCATTGTCAAGAAAAGATCATTTATAGTCACTCATGCCTAGGAAAGCCTTATTACTCGGTTTAAATGCTTTTATAATCCCATTACTTAATTTATTTTGAATTGTTTTTACATTTGGTGATTAAAACAGAATCTAATTAATTGTTTGCCTCGGGAAACGTGGAGCGAAAGCCATCCATTGTCAAGAAAAGTTCATTTATAGTAACCCATGCCTAGAAAAGCCTTATTACTCGGTTTAAATGCCTCTACAATCCCATTATCGAATTTATTTTGAATTTTTTTTACATTTTTTGATTAAAACATATTGTCATTGATTTTTTGCCTCGGGAAACTTGGAGCGAAAGCCATCCATTGTTAAGAAAAGTTCATTTATAGTCACTCATGCCTAGGAAAGCCTTATTACTCGGTTTAAATGCTTTTATAATCCCATTATTGAATTTATTTTGAATTGTTTTTACATTTTTTGATTAAAACAGAATCTAATTGATTGTTTGCCTCGGGAAACGTGGAGCGAAAGCCATCCATTGTCAAGAAATGATCATTTATAGTCACTCATGCCTAGAAAAGCCTTATTACTCGGTTTAAATGCTTTTATAATTCCATTATTCAATTTATTTTGAATTGTTTTTAAATTTTTTGATTAAAACAGAATCTAATTGATTGTTTGCCTCGGGAAACGTGGAGCAAAAGCCATCCATTGTCAAGAAAAGTTCATTTATAATCACCCATGCCTAGAAAAGCCTTATTACTCGGTTTAAATGCCTTTATAATCCCATTATCGAATTTATTTTGAATTTTTTTTACATTTTTTGATTAAAACATATTGTAATTGATTGATTGCCTCGGGAAACATGGAGCGAAAGCCATCCATTGTCAAGAAAAGATCATTTATAGTCACTCATGCCTGGAAAAGCCTTATTACTCAGTTTAAATGCCTTTATAATCCCATTATCAAATTTATTTTGAATTTTTTTTACATTTTTTGATTAAAACAGATTGTAATTGATTGTTTGCCTCGAGAAACTTGGAGCGAAAGCCATCCATTGTCAAGAAAAGATCATTTATAGTCACTCATGCCTAGAAAAGCCTTATTACTCGGTTTAAATGCCTTTGCAATCCCATTATCAAATTTATTTTGAATTTTTTTTACATTTTTTGATTAAAACATATTGTAATTGATTGTTTGCCTCGTGAAACTTGGAGCGAAAGCCATCCATTGTCAAGAAAAGTTTATTTATAGTCACTCATGCCTGGAAAAGCCTTATTACTCGGTTTAAATGCCTTTAAAATCCCATTATCAAATTTATTTTGATTTTTTTTTTACATTTTTTGATTAAAACAGATTGTAATGGATTGTTTGCCTCGAGAAACTTGGAGCGAAAGCCATCCATTGTCAAGAAAAGATCATTTATAGTCACTCATGCCTAGAAAAGCCTTATTACTCGGTTTAAATGCCTTTAGAATCGCATTATCAAATTTATTTTTAATTTTTTTTACATTTTTTGATTAAAACGTATTCTAATTGATTGTTTGCCTCGGGAAACTTGGAGCGAAAGCCATCCATTGTCAAGAAAAGATCATTTATAGTCACTCATGCCTAGAAAAGCCTTATTACTCGGTTTAAATGCTTTTATAATCCCATTATTCAATTTATTTTGAATTGTTTTTACATTTTTTGATTAAAACATATTCTAATTGATTGTTTGCCTCGGGAAACGTGGAGCGAAAGCCATCCATTGTCAAGAAAAGTTCATTTATAGTCACCCATGCCTAGAAAAGCCTTATTACTCGGTTTAAATGCCTTTATAATCCCATTATCGAATTTATTTTGAATTTTTTTTACATTTTTTGATTAAAACATATTGTAATTGATTGTTTGCCTCGGGAAACTTGGAGCGAAAGCCATCCATTGTCAAGAAAAGTGCATTTATAGTCACTCATGCCTAGAAAAGCCTTATTACTCGGTTTAAATGCTTTTATAATCCCATTATTCAATTTATTTTGAATTGTTTTTACATTTTTTGATTAAAACAGAATCTAATTGATTGTTTGCCTCGGGAAACGTGGAGCGAAAGCCATCCATTGTCAAGAAAAGTTCATTTATAGTCACCCATGCCTAGAAAAGCCTTATTACTCGGTTTAAATGCCTTTATAATCCCATTATCGAATTTATTTTGAATTTTTTTTACATTTTTTCATTAAAACATATTGTAATTGATTGATTGCCTCGGGAAACATGGAGCGAAAGCCATCCATTGTCAAGAAAAGATCATTTATAGTCACTCATGCCTGGAAAAGCCTTATTACTCGGTTTAAATGCCTTTATAATCCCATTATCAAATTTATTTTGAATTTTTTTTACATTTTTTGATTAAAACAGATTGTAATTGATTGTTTGCCTCGAGAAACTTGGAGCGAAAGCCATCCATTGTCAAGAAAAGATCATTTATAGTCACTCATGCCTAGAAAAGCCTTATTACTCGGTTTAAATGCCTTTACAATCCCATTATCAAATTTATTTTGAATTTTTTTTACATTTTTTGATTAAAACATATTGTAATTGATTGTTTGCCTCGTGAAACTTGGAGCGAAAGCCATCCATTGTCAAGAAAATTTCATTTATAGTCACTCATGCCTGGAAAAGCCTTATTACTCGGTTTAAATGCCTTTAAAATCCCATTATCAAATTTATTTTGATTTTTTTTTACATTTTTTGATTAAAACAGATTGTAATGAATTGTTTGCCTCGAGAAACTTGGAGCGAAAGCCATCCATTGTCAAGAAAAGATCATTTATAGTCACTCATGCCTAGAAAAGCCTTATTACTCGGTTTAAATGCCTTTAGAATCGCATTATCAAATTTATTTTTAATTTTTTTTACATTTTTTGATTAAAACGTATTCTAATTGATTGTTTGCCTCGGGAAACTTGGAGCGAAAGCCATCCATTGTCAAGAAAAGATCATTTATAGTCACTCATGCCTAGAAAAGCCTTATTACTCGGTTTAAATGCTTTTATAATCCCATTATTCAATTTATTTTGAATTGTTTTTACATTTTTTGATTAAAACATATTCTAATTGATTGTTTGCCTCGGGAAACGTGGAGCGAAAGCCATCCATTGTCAAGAAAAGTTCATTTATAGTCACCCATGCCTAGAAAAGCCTTATTACTCGGTTTAAATGCCTTTATAATCCCATTATCGAATTTATTTTGAATTTTTTTTACATTTTTTGATTAAAACATATTGTAATTGATTGTTTGCCTCGGGAAACTTGGAGCGAAAGCCATCCATTGTCAAGAAAAGTGCATTTATAGTCACTCATGCCTAGAAAAGCCTTATTACTCGGTTTAAATGCTTTTATAATCCCATTATTCAATTTATTTTGAATTGTTTTTACATTTTTTGATTAAAACAGAATCTAATTGATTGTTTGCCTCGGGAAACGTGGAGCGAAAGCCATCCATTGTCAAGAAAAGTTCATTTATAGTCACCCATGCCTAGAAAAGCCTTATTACTCGGTTTAAATGCCTTTATAATCCCATTATCGAATTTATTTTGAATTTTTTTTACATTTTTTCATTAAAACATATTGTAATTGATTGATTGCCTCGGGAAACATGGAGCGAAAGCCATCCATTGTCAAGAAAAGATCATTTATAGTCACTCATGCCTGGAAAAGCCTTATTACTCGGTTTAAATGCCTTTATAATCCCATTATCAAATTTATTTTGAATTTTTTTTACATTTTTTGATTAAAACAGATTGTAATTGATTGTTTGCCTCGAGAAACTTGGAGCGAAAGCCATCCATTGTCAAGAAAAGATCATTTATAGTCACTCATGCCTAGAAAAGCCTTATTACTCGGTTTAAATGCCTTTACAATCCCATTATCAAATTTATTTTGAATTTTTTTTACATTTTTTGATTAAAACATATTGTAATTGATTGTTTGCCTCGTGAAACTTGGAGCGAAAGCCATCCATTGTCAAGAAAATTTCATTTATAGTCACTCATGCCTGGAAAAGCCTTATTACTCGGTTTAAATGCCTTTAAAATCCCATTATCAAATTTATTTTGATTTTTTTTTACATTTTTTGATTAAAACAGATTGTAATGAATTGTTTGCCTCGAGAAACTTGGAGCGAAAGCCATCCATTGTCAAGAAAAGATCATTTATAGTCACTCATGCCTAGAAAAGCCTTATTACTCGGTTTAAATGCCTTTACAATCCCATTATCAATTTTATTTTGAATTTTTTTTACATTTTTTGATTAAAACATATTGTAATTGATTGTTTGCCTCGTGAAACTTGGAGCGAAAGCCATCCATTGTCAAGAAAAGTTCATTTATATTCACTTATGCCTAGCAAAGCCTTATTACTCGGTTTAAATGCCTTTATAATCCCATTATCAAATTTATTTTTAATTTTTTTTACATTTTTTAATTAAAACATAATGTAATTGATTGTTTGCCTCGAGAAACTTGGAGCGAAAGCCATCCATTGTCAAGAAAAGTTCATTTATATTCACTCGTGCCTAGAAAAGCCTTATTACTCGGTTTAAATGCCTTTATAATCCCATTATCAAATTTATTTTTAATTTTTTTTACATTTTTTGATTAAAACAGATTGTAATTGATTGTTTGCCTTGGGAATCGTGGAGCGAAAGCCATCCATTGTCAAGAAAAGATCATTTATAGTCACTCATGCCTAGAAAAGCCTTATTACTCGGTTTAAAAACCTTTATAATCGCATTATCAAATTTATTTTTAATTTTTTTTACATTTTTTTATTAAAACATATTCTAATTGATTGTTTGCCTCGGGAAACTTGGAGCGAAAGCCATCCATTGTCAAGAAAAGATCATTTATAGTCACTCATGCCTAGGAAAGCCTTATTACTCGGTTTAAATGCTTTTATAATTCCATTACTGAATTTATTTTGAATTGTTTTTACATTTGTTGATTAAAATAGAATCTAATTGATTGTTTGCCTCGGGAAACGTGGAGCGAAAGCCATCCATTGTCAAGAAAAGTTCATTTATAGTCACCCATTCCTGGAAAAGCCTTATTACTCGGTTTAAATGCTTTTATAATCCCATTATTAAATTTATTTTGAATATTTTCTACATTTTTTGATTGAAACAGATTTTAATTGATTGTTTTCCTGGGGAAACTTGGAGCGAAAGCCATCCATTGTCAAGAAAAGTTCATTTATAGTCACTCATGCCTAGAAAAGCCTTATTACTCGGTGTAAATGCTTTTATAATCCCATTATTGAATTTATTTTGAATATTTTTTACATTTTTTGATTAAAACAGATTGTAATTGATTGTTTGCCTCGGGAAACTTGGAGCGAAAGCCATCCATTGTCAAGAAAAGATCATTTATAGTCACTCATGCCTAGGAAAGCCTTATTACTCGGTTTAAATGCTTTTATAATCCCATTATTGAATTTATTTTGAATTGTTTTTACATTTTTTGATTAAAACAGAATCTAATTGATTGTTTGCCTCGGGAAACGTGGAGCGAAAGCCATCCATTGTCAAGAAAAGTTCATTTATAGTCACTCATGCCTAGAAAAGCCTTATTACTCGGTGTAAATTCTTTTACAATCCCATTATTGAATTTATTTTGAATATTTTTTACATTTTTTGATTAAAACAGATTGTAATTGATTGATTGCCTCGGGAAACATGCAGCGAAAGCCATCCATTGTCAAGAAAAGATCATTTATAGTCACTCATGCCTGGAAAAGCCTTATTACTCGGTTTAAATGCCTTTATAATCCCATTATCAAATTTATTTTGAATTTTTTTTATATTTTTTGATTAAAACAGATTGTAATTGATTGTTTGCCTCGAGAAACTTGGAGCGAAAGCCATCCATTGTCGAGAAAAGATCATTTATAGTCACTCATGCCTAGGAAAGCCTTATTACTCGGTTTAAATGCTTTTATAATCCCATTACTTAATTTATTTTGAATTGTTTTTACATTTGTTGATTAAAACAGAATCTAATTAATTGTTTGCCTCGGGAAACGTGGAGCGAAAGCCATCCGTTGTCAAGAAAAGTTCATTTATAGTCACCCATGCCTAGAAAAGCCTTATTACTCGGTTTAAATGCCTCTATAATCCCATTATCGAATTTATTTTGAATTTTTTTTACATTTTTTGATTAAAACATATTGTAATTGATTTTTTGCCACGGGAAACTTGGAGCGAAAGCCATCCATTGTCAAGAAAAGTTCATTTATAGTCACTCATGCCTAGGAAAGCCTTATTACTCGGTTTAAATGCTTTTATAATCCCATTATTCAATTTATTTTGAATTGTTTTTACATTTTTTGATTAAAACAGAATCTAATTGATTGTTTGCCTCGGGAAACGTGGAGCGAAAGCCTACCATTGTCAAGAAATGTTCATTTATAGTCACCCATGCCTAGAAAAGCCTTATTACTCGGTTTAATGCCTTTATAATCCCATTATCGAATTTATTTTGAATTTTTTTTACATTTTTTCATTAAAACATATTGTAATTGATTGATTGCCTCGGGAAACATGGAGCGAAAGCCATCCATTGTCAAGAAAAGATCATTTATAGTCACTCATGCCTGGAAAAGCCTTATTACTCGGTTTAAATGCCTTTATAATCCCATTATCAAATTTATTTTGAATTTTTTTTACATTTTTTGATTAAAACAGATTGTAATTGATTGTTTGCCTCGAGAAACTTGGAGCGAAAGCCATCCATTGTCAAGAAAAGTTCATTTATATTCACTCGTGCCTAGAAAAGCCTTATTACTCGGTTTAAATGCCTTTATAATCCCATTATCAAATTTATTTTTAATTTTTTTACATTTTTTGATTAAAACAGATTGTAATTGATTGTTTGCCTTGGGAATCGTGGATCGAAAGCCATCCGTTGTCAAGAAAAGATCATTTATAGTCACTCATGCCTAGAAAAGCCTTATTACTCGGTTTAAATGCCTTTATAATCGCATTATCAAATTTATTTTTAAGTTTTTTTACATTTTGTGATTAAAACATATTCTAATTGATTGTTTGCCTCGGGAAACTTGGAGCGAAAGCCATCCATTGTCAAGAAAAGATCATTTATAGTCACTCATGCCTAGGAAAGCCTTATTACTCGGTTTAAATGCTTTTATAATCCCATTACTTAATTTATTTTGAATTGTTTTTACATTTGGTGATTAAAACAGAATCTAATTAATTGTTTGCCTCGGGAAACGTGGAGCGAAAGCCATCCATTGTCAAGAAAAGTTCATTTATAGTAACCCATGCCTAGAAAAGCCTTATTACTCGGTTTAAATGCCTCTACAATCCCATTATCGAATTTATTTTGAATTTTTTTTACATTTTTTGATTAAAACATATTGTCATTGATTTTTTGCCTCGGGAAACTTGGAGCGAAAGCCATCCATTGTTAAGAAAAGTTCATTTATAGTCACTCATGCCTAGGAAAGCCTTATTACTCGGTTTAAATGCTTTTATAATCCCATTATTGAATTTATTTTGAATTGTTTTTACATTTTTTGATTAAAACAGAATCTAATTGATTGTTTGCCTCGGGAAACGTGGAGCGAAAGCCATCCATTGTCAAGAAATGATCATTTATAGTCACTCATGCCTAGAAAAGCCTTATTACTCGGTTTAAATGCTTTTATAATTCCATTATTCAATTTATTTTGAATTGTTTTTAAATTTTTTGATTAAAACAGAATCTAATTGATTGTTTGCCTCGGGAAACGTGGAGCAAAAGCCATCCATTGTCAAGAAAAGTTCATTTATAATCACCCATGCCTAGAAAAGCCTTATTACTCGGTTTAAATGCCTTTATAATCCCATTATCGAATTTATTTTGAATTTTTTTTACATTTTTTGATTAAAACATATTGTAATTGATTGATTGCCTCGGGAAACATGGAGCGAAAGCCATCCATTGTCAAGAAAAGATCATTTATAGTCACTCATGCCTGGAAAAGCCTTATTACTCAGTTTAAATGCCTTTATAATCCCATTATCAAATTTATTTTGAATTTTTTTTACATTTTTTGATTAAAACATATTGTAATTGATTGTTTGCCTCGTGAAACTTGGAGCGAAAGCCATCCATTGTCAAGAAAAGTTTATTTATAGTCACTCATGCCTGGAAAAGCCTTATTACTCGGTTTAAATGCCTTTAAAATCCCATTATCAAATTTATTTTGAATTTTTTTTACATTTTTTGATTAAAACATATTGTAATTGATTGTTTGCCTCGTGAAACTTGGAGCGAAAGCCATCCATTGTCAAGAAAAGTTTATTTATAGTCACTCATGCCTGGAAAAGCCTTATTACTCGGTTTAAATGCCTTTAAAATCCCATTATCAAATTTATTTTGATTTTTTTTTTACATTTTTTGATTAAAACAGATTGTAATGGATTGTTTGCCTCGAGAAACTTGGAGCGAAAGCCATCCATTGTCAAGAAAAGATCATTTATAGTCACTCATGCCTAGAAAAGCCTTATTACTCGGTTTAAATGCCTTTAGAATCGCATTATCAAATTTATTTTTAATTTTTTTTACATTTTTTGATTAAAACGTATTCTAATTGATTGTTTGCCTCGGGAAACTTGGAGCGAAAGCCATCCATTGTCAAGAAAAGATCATTTATAGTCACTCATGCCTAGAAAAGCCTTATTACTCGGTTTAAATGCTTTTATAATCCCATTATTCAATTTATTTTGAATTGTTTTTACATTTTTTGATTAAAACATATTCTAATTGATTGTTTGCCTCGGGAAACGTGGAGCGAAAGCCATCCATTGTCAAGAAAAGTTCATTTATAGTCACCCATGCCTAGAAAAGCCTTATTACTCGGTTTAAATGCCTTTATAATCCCATTATCGAATTTATTTTGAATTTTTTTTACATTTTTTGATTAAAACATATTGTAATTGATTGTTTGCCTCGGGAAACTTGGAGCGAAAGCCATCCATTGTCAAGAAAAGTGCATTTATAGTCACTCATGCCTAGAAAAGCCTTATTACTCGGTTTAAATGCTTTTATAATCCCATTATTCAATTTATTTTGAATTGTTTTTACATTTTTTGATTAAAACAGAATCTAATTGATTGTTTGCCTCGGGAAACGTGGAGCGAAAGCCATCCATTGTCAAGAAAAGTTCATTTATAGTCACCCATGCCTAGAAAAGCCTTATTACTCGGTTTAAATGCCTTTATAATCCCATTATCGAATTTATTTTGAATTTTTTTTACATTTTTTCATTAAAACATATTGTAATTGATTGATTGCCTCGGGAAACATGGAGCGAAAGCCATCCATTGTCAAGAAAAGATCATTTATAGTCACTCATGCCTGGAAAAGCCTTATTACTCGGTTTAAATGCCTTTATAATCCCATTATCAAATTTATTTTGAATTTTTTTTACATTTTTTGATTAAAACAGATTGTAATTGATTGTTTGCCTCGAGAAACTTGGAGCGAAAGCCATCCATTGTCAAGAAAAGATCATTTATAGTCACTCATGCCTAGAAAAGCCTTATTACTCGGTTTAAATGCCTTTACAATCCCATTATCAAATTTATTTTGAATTTTTTTTACATTTTTTGATTAAAACATATTGTAATTGATTGTTTGCCTCGTGAAACTTGGAGCGAAAGCCATCCATTGTCAAGAAAATTTCATTTATAGTCACTCATGCCTGGAAAAGCCTTATTACTCGGTTTAAATGCCTTTAAAATCCCATTATCAAATTTATTTTGATTTTTTTTTACATTTTTTGATTAAAACAGATTGTAATGAATTGTTTGCCTCGAGAAACTTGGAGCGAAAGCCATCCATTGTCAAGAAAAGATCATTTATAGTCACTCATGCCTAGAAAAGCCTTATTACTCGGTTTAAATGCCTTTACAATCCCATTATCAATTTTATTTTGAATTTTTTTTACATTTTTTGATTAAAACATATTGTAATTGATTGTTTGCCTCGTGAAACTTGGAGCGAAAGCCATCCATTGTCAAGAAAAGTTCATTTATATTCACTTATGCCTAGCAAAGCCTTATTACTCGGTTTAAATGCCTTTATAATCCCATTATCAAATTTATTTTTAATTTTTTTTACATTTTTTAATTAAAACATAATGTAATTGATTGTTTGCCTCGAGAAACTTGGAGCGAAAGCCATCCATTGTCAAGAAAAGTTCATTTATATTCACTCGTGCCTAGAAAAGCCTTATTACTCGGTTTAAATGCCTTTATAATCCCATTATCAAATTTATTTTTAATTTTTTTTACATTTTTTGATTAAAACAGATTGTAATTGATTGTTTGCCTTGGGAATCGTGGAGCGAAAGCCATCCATTGTCAAGAAAAGATCATTTATAGTCACTCATGCCTAGAAAAGCCTTATTACTCGGTTTAAAAACCTTTATAATCGCATTATCAAATTTATTTTTAATTTTTTTTACATTTTTTTATTAAAACATATTCTAATTGATTGTTTGCCTCGGGAAACTTGGAGCGAAAGCCATCCATTGTCAAGAAAAGATCATTTATAGTCACTCATGCCTAGGAAAGCCTTATTACTCGGTTTAAATGCTTTTATAATTCCATTACTGAATTTATTTTGAATTGTTTTTACATTTGTTGATTAAAATAGAATCTAATTGATTGTTTGCCTCGGGAAACGTGGAGCGAAAGCCATCCATTGTCAAGAAAAGTTCATTTATAGTCACCCATTCCTGGAAAAGCCTTATTACTCGGTTTAAATGCTTTTATAATCCCATTATTAAATTTATTTTGAATATTTTCTACATTTTTTGATTGAAACAGATTTTAATTGATTGTTTTCCTGGGGAAACTTGGAGCGAAAGCCATCCATTGTCAAGAAAAGTTCATTTATAGTCACTCATGCCTAGAAAAGCCTTATTACTCGGTGTAAATGCTTTTATAATCCCATTATTGAATTTATTTTGAATATTTTTTACATTTTTTGATTAAAACAGATTGTAATTGATTGTTTGCCTCGGGAAACTTGGAGCGAAAGCCATCCATTGTCAAGAAAAGATCATTTATAGTCACTCATGCCTAGGAAAGCCTTATTACTCGGTTTAAATGCTTTTATAATCCCATTATTGAATTTATTTTGAATTGTTTTTACATTTTTTGATTAAAACAGAATCTAATTGATTGTTTGCCTCGGGAAACGTGGAGCGAAAGCCATCCATTGTCAAGAAAAGTTCATTTATAGTCACTCATGCCTAGAAAAGCCTTATTACTCGGTGTAAATTCTTTTACAATCCCATTATTGAATTTATTTTGAATATTTTTTACATTTTTTGATTAAAACAGATTGTAATTGATTGATTGCCTCGGGAAACATGCAGCGAAAGCCATCCATTGTCAAGAAAAGATCATTTATAGTCACTCATGCCTGGAAAAGCCTTATTACTCGGTTTAAATGCCTTTATAATCCCATTATCAAATTTATTTTGAATTTTTTTTATATTTTTTGATTAAAACAGATTGTAATTGATTGTTTGCCTCGAGAAACTTGGAGCGAAAGCCATCCATTGTCGAGAAAAGATCATTTATAGTCACTCATGCCTAGAAAAGCCTTATTACTCGGTTTAAATGCCTTTACAATCCCATTATCAAATTTATTTTGAATTTTTTTTACATTTTTTGATTAAAACATATTGTAATTGATTGTTTGCCTCGAGAAACTTGGAGCGAAAGCCATCCATTGTCAAGAAAAGTTCATTTATATTCACTCGTGCCTAGAAAAGCCTTATTACTCGGTTTAAATGCCTTTACAATCCCATTATCAAATTTATTTTTAATTTTTTTTACATTTTTTGATTAAAACAGATTGTAATTGATTGTTTGCCTTGGGAATCGTGGAGCGAAAGCCATCCATTGTCAAGAAAAGATCATTTATAGTCACTCATGCCTAGAAAAGCCTTATTACTCGGTTTAAATGCCTTTAGAATCGCATTATCAAATTTATTTTTAATTTTTTTTACATTTTTTGATTAAAACATATTCTAATTGATTGTTTGCCTCGGGAAACTTGGAGCGAAAGCCATCCATTGTCAAGAAAAGTTCATTTGTAGTCACTCATGCCTAGGAAAGCCTTATTACTCGGTTTAAATGCTTTTATAATCCCATTATTGAATTTATTTTGAATTATTTTTACATTTTTTGATTAAAACAGAATCTAATTGATTGTTTACCTCGGGAAACGTGGAGCGAAAGCCATCCATTGTCAAGAAATGATCATTTATAGTCACTCATGCCTAGAAAAGCCTTATTACTCGGTTTAAATGCTTTTATAATCCCATTATTCAATTTATTTTGAATTGTTTTTACATTTTTTGATTAAAACAGAATCTAATTGATTGTTTGCCTCGGGAAACGTGGAGCGAAAGCCATCCATTGTCAAGAAAAGTTCATTTATAGTCACCAATGCCTAGAAAAGCCTTATTACTCGGTTTAAATGCCTTTATAATCCCATTATCTAATTTATTTTGATTTTTTTTTACATTTTTTGATTAAACCAGATTGTAATTGAATGTTTGCCTCGAGAAACTTGGAGCGCAAGCCATCCATTGTCAAGAGAAGTTCATTTATATTCACTTATGCCTAGCAAAGCCTTATTACTCGATTTAAATGCCTATATAATCCCATTATTGAATTTATTTTGAATTTTTTTACGTTTTTTTATTAAAACAGAATCTAATTGATTGTTTTCCTGGGGAAACTTGGAGCGAAAGCCATCCATTGTCAAGAAAAGATCATTTATAGTCACTCATGCCTAGAAAAGCCTTATTACTCGGTGTAAATGCTTTTACAATCCCATTATTGAATTTATTTTGAATATTTTTTACATTTTCTGATTAAAACAGATTGTAATTGATTGATTGCCTCAGCAAACATGGAGCGAAAGCCATCCATTGTCAAGAAAAGATCATTTATAGTCGCTCATGCCTGGAAAAGCCTTATTACTCGGTTTAAATGCCTTTATAATCCCATTATCAAATTTATTTTGAATTTTTTTTACATTTTTTGATTAAAACAGATTGTAATTGATTGTTTGCCTCGAGAAACTTGGAGCGAAAGCCATCCATTGTCAAGAAAAGATCATTTATAGTCACTCATGCCTAGAAAAGCCTTATTACTCGGTTTAAATGCCTTTACAATCCCATTATCAAATTTATTTTGAATTTTTTTTACATTTTTTGATTTAAACATATTGTAATTGATTGTTTGCCTCGTGAAACTTGGAGCGAAAGCCATCCATTGTCAAGAAAAGATCATTTATAGTCACTCATGCCTGGAAAAGCCTTATTACTCGGTTTAAATGCCTTTATAATCCCATTATCAAATTTATTTTGATTTTTTTTTACATTTTTTGATTAAAACAGATTGTAATGGATTGTTTGCCTCGAGAAACTTGGAGCGAAAGCCATCCATTGTCAAGAAAAGATCATTTATAGTCACTCATGCTTAGAAAAGCCTTATTACTCGGTTTAAATGCCTTTACAATCCCATTATCAAATTTATTTTGAATTTTTTTTACATTTTTTTATTAAAACATATTGTAATTGATTGTTTGCCTCGTGAAACTTGGAGCGAAAGCCATCCATTGTCAAGAAAAGTTCATTTATATTCACTTATGCCTAGCAAAGCCTTATTACTCGGTTTAAATGCCTTTATAATCCCATTATCAAATTTATTTTTAATTTTTTTTACATTTTTTAATTAAAACAGATTGTAATTGATTGTTTGCCTCGAGAAACTTGGAGCGAAAGCCATCCATTGTCAAGAAAAGTTCATTTATATTCACTCGTGCCTAGAAAAGCCTTATTACTCGGTTTAAATGCCTTTATAATCCCATTATCAAATTTATTTTTAATTTTTTTTACATTTTTTGATTAAAACAGATTGTAATTGATTGTTTACCTTGGGAATCGTGGAGCGAAAGCCATCCGTTGTCAAGAAAAGATCATTTATAGTCACTCATGCCTAGAAAAGCCTTATTACTCAGTTTAAATGCCTTTATAATCGCATTATCAAATTTATTTTTAATTTTTTTTACATTTTTTGATTAAAACATATTCTAATTGATTGTTTGCCTCGGGAAACTTGGAGCGCAAGCCATCCATTGTCAAGAAAAGATCATTTATAGTCACTCATGCCTAGGAAAGCCTTATTACTCGGTTTAAATGCTTTTATAATCCCATTACTGAATTTATTTTGAATTGTTTTTACATTTTTTGATTAAAACAGAATCTAATTGATTGTTTGCCTCGGGAAACGTGGAGCGAAAGCCATCCATTGTCAAGAAAAGTTCATTTATAGTCACCCATGCCTAGAAAAGCCTTATTACTCGGTTTAAATGCCTCTATAATCCCATTATCGAATTTATTTTGAAATTTTTTTACATTTTTTGATTAAAACATATTGTAATTGATTTTTTGCCTCGGGAAACTTGGAGCGAAAGCCATCCATTGTCAAGAAAAGTTCATTTATAGTC
This sequence comes from Theobroma cacao, assembly GCF_053813885.1. NCBI lineage: Eukaryota > Viridiplantae > Streptophyta > Magnoliopsida > Malvales > Malvaceae > Theobroma > Theobroma cacao. The sequence continues at coordinate 22,965,453 of NC_142645.1, read as the reverse complement.
ACTCATGCCTAGGAAAGCCTTATTACTCGGTTTAAATGCTTTTATAATCCCATTATTGAATTTATTTTGAATTGTTTTTACATTTTTTGATTAAAACAGAATCTAATTGATTGTTTGCCTCGGGAAACGTGGAGCGAAAGCCATCCATTGTCAAGAAAAGATCATTTATAGTCACTCATGCCTAGGAAAGCCTTATTACTCGGTTTAAATGCTTTTATAATCCCATTACTTAATTTATTTTGAATTGTTTTTACATTTGTTGATTAAAACAGAATCTAATTAATTGTTTGCCTCGGGAAACGTGGAGCGAAAGCCATCCATTGTCAAGAAAAGTTCATTTATAGTCACCCATGCCTAGAAAAGCCTTATTACTCGGTTTAAATGCCTCTATAATCCCATTATCGAATTTATTTTGAATTTTTTTTACATTTTTTGATTAAAACATATTGTAATTGATTTTTTGCCACGGGAAACTTGGAGCGAAAGCCATCCATTGTCAAGAAAAGTTCATTTATAGTCACTCATGCCTAGGAAAGCCTTATTACTCGGTTTAAATGCTTTTATAATCCCATTATTGAATTTATTTTGAATTGTTTTTACATTTTTTGATTAAAACAGAATCTAATTGATTGTTTGCCTCGGGAAACGTGGAGCGAAAGCCATCCATTGTCAAGAAAAGATCATTTATAGTCACTCATGCCTAGGAAAGCCTTATTACTCGGTTTAAATGCTTTTATAATCCCATTACTTAATTTATTTTGAATTGTTTTTACATTTGTTGATTAAAACAGAATCTAATTAATTGTTTGCCTCGGGAAACGTGGAGCGAAAGCCATCCATTGTCAAGAAAAGTTCATTTATAGTCACCCATGCCTAGAAAAGCCTTATTACTCGGTTTAAATGCCTCTATAATCCCATTATCGAATTTATTTTGAATTTTTTTTACATTTTTTGATTAAAACATATTGTAATTGATTGTTTGCCTCGGGAAACTTGGAGCGAAAGCCATCCATTGTCAAGAAAAGTTCATTTATAGTCACTCATGCCTAGAAAAGCCTTATTACTCGGTTTAAATGCTTTTATAATCCCATTATTAAATTTATTTTGAATATTTTCTACATTTTTTGGTTGAAACAGATTCTAATTGATTGTTTTCCTTGGGAAACTTAGAGCGAAAGCCATCCATTGTCAACAAAAGATCATTTATAGTCACTCATGCCTAGAATAGCCTTATTACTCGGTGTAAATGCTTTTATAATCCCATTATTGAATTTATTTTGAATATTTTTTACATTTTTTGATTAAAACAGATTGTAATTGATTGTTTGCCTCGGGAAACTTGGAGCGAAAGCCATCCATTGTCAAGAAAAGATCATTTATAGTCACTCATGCCTAGGAAAGCCTTATTACTCGGTTTAAATGCTTTTATAATCCCATTATTGAATTTATTTTGAATTGTTTTTACATTTTTTGATTAAAACAGAATCTAATTGATTGTTTGCCTCGGGAAACGTGGAGCGAAAGCCATCCATTGTCAAGAAAAGTTCATTTATAGTCACTCATGCCTAGAAAAGCCTTATTACTCGGTGTAAATTCTTTTACAATCCCATTATTGAATTTATTTTGAATATTTTTTACATTTTTTGATTAAAACAGATTGTAATTGTTTGATTGCCTCGGGAAACATGCAGCGAAAGCCATCCATTGTCAAGAAAAGATCATTTATAGTCACTCATGCCTGGAAAAGCCTTATTACTCGGTTTAAATGCCTTTATAATCCCATTATCAAATTTATTTTGAATTTTTTTTATATTTTTTGATTAAAACAGATTGTAATTGATTGTTTGCCTCGAGAAACTTGGAGCGAAAGCCATCCATTGTCGAGAAAAGATCATTTATAGTCACTCATGCCTAGAAAAGCCTTATTACTCGGTTTAAATGCCTTTACAATCCCATTATCAAATTTATTTTGAATTTTTTTTACATTTTTTGATTAAAACATATTGTAATTGATTGTTTGCCTCGAGAAACTTGGAGCGAAAGCCATCCATTGTCAAGAAAAGTTCATTTATATTCACTCGTGCCTAGAAAAGCCTTATTACTCGGTTTAAATGCCTTTACAATCCCATTATCAAATTTATTTTTAATTTTTTTTACATTTTTTGATTAAAACAGATTGTAATTGATTGTTTGCCTTGGGAATCGTGGAGCGAAAGCCATCCATTGTCAAGAAAAGATCATTTATAGTCACTCATGCCTAGAAAAGCCTTATTACTCGGTTTAAATGCCTTTAGAATCGCATTATCAAATTTATTTTTAATTTTTTTTACATTTTTTGATTAAAACATATTCTAATTGATTGTTTGCCTCGGGAAACTTGGAGCGAAAGCCATCCATTGTCAAGAAAAGTTCATTTGTAGTCACTCATGCCTAGGAAAGCCTTATTACTCGGTTTAAATGCTTTTATAATCCCATTATTGAATTTATTTTGAATTATTTTTACATTTTTTGATTAAAACAGAATCTAATTGATTGTTTACCTCGGGAAACGTGGAGCGAAAGCCATCCATTGTCAAGAAATGATCATTTATAGTCACTCATGCCTAGAAAAGCCTTATTACTCGGTTTAAATGCTTTTATAATCCCATTATTCAATTTATTTTGAATTGTTTTTACATTTTTTGATTAAAACAGAATCTAATTGATTGTTTGCCTCGGGAAACGTGGAGCGAAAGCCATCCATTGTCAAGAAAAGTTCATTTATAGTCACCAATGCCTAGAAAAGCCTTATTACTCGGTTTAAATGCCTTTATAATCCCATTATCTAATTTATTTTGATTTTTTTTTACATTTTTTGATTAAACCAGATTGTAATTGAATGTTTGCCTCGAGAAACTTGGAGCGCAAGCCATCCATTGTCAAGAGAAGTTCATTTATATTCACTTATGCCTAGCAAAGCCTTATTACTCGATTTAAATGCCTATATAATCCCATTATTGAATTTATTTTGAATTTTTTTACGTTTTTTTATTAAAACAGAATCTAATTGATTGTTTTCCTGGGGAAACTTGGAGCGAAAGCCATCCATTGTCAAGAAAAGATCATTTATAGTCACTCATGCCTAGAAAAGCCTTATTACTCGGTGTAAATGCTTTTACAATCCCATTATTGAATTTATTTTGAATATTTTTTACATTTTCTGATTAAAACAGATTGTAATTGATTGATTGCCTCAGCAAACATGGAGCGAAAGCCATCCATTGTCAAGAAAAGATCATTTATAGTCGCTCATGCCTGGAAAAGCCTTATTACTCGGTTTAAATGCCTTTATAATCCCATTATCAAATTTATTTTGAATTTTTTTTACATTTTTTGATTAAAACAGATTGTAATTGATTGTTTGCCTCGAGAAACTTGGAGCGAAAGCCATCCATTGTCAAGAAAAGATCATTTATAGTCACTCATGCCTAGAAAAGCCTTATTACTCGGTTTAAATGCCTTTACAATCCCATTATCAAATTTATTTTGAATTTTTTTTACATTTTTTGATTTAAACATATTGTAATTGATTGTTTGCCTCGTGAAACTTGGAGCGAAAGCCATCCATTGTCAAGAAAAGATCATTTATAGTCACTCATGCCTGGAAAAGCCTTATTACTCGGTTTAAATGCCTTTATAATCCCATTATCAAATTTATTTTGATTTTTTTTTACATTTTTTGATTAAAACAGATTGTAATGGATTGTTTGCCTCGAGAAACTTGGAGCGAAAGCCATCCATTGTCAAGAAAAGATCATTTATAGTCACTCATGCTTAGAAAAGCCTTATTACTCGGTTTAAATGCCTTTACAATCCCATTATCAAATTTATTTTGAATTTTTTTTACATTTTTTGATTAAAACATATTGTAATTGATTGTTTGCCTCGTGAAACTTGGAGCGAAAGCCATCCATTGTCAAGAAAAGTTCATTTATATTCACTTATGCCTAGCAAAGCCTTATTACTCGGTTTAAATGCCTTTATAATCCCATTATCAAATTTATTTTTAATTTTTTTTACATTTTTTAATTAAAACAGATTGTAATTGATTGTTTGCCTCGAGAAACTTGGAGCGAAAGCCATCCATTGTCAAGAAAAGTTCATTTATATTCACTCGTGCCTAGAAAAGCCTTATTACTCGGTTTAAATGCCTTTATAATCCCATTATCAAATTTATTTTTAATTTTTTTTACATTTTTTGATTAAAACAGATTGTAATTGATTGTTTACCTTGGGAATCGTGGAGCGAAAGCCATCCGTTGTCAAGAAAAGATCATTTATAGTCACTCATGCCTAGAAAAGCCTTATTACTCAGTTTAAATGCCTTTATAATCGCATTATCAAATTTATTTTTAATTTTTTTTACATTTTTTGATTAAAACATATTCTAATTGATTGTTTGCCTCGGGAAACTTGGAGCGAAAGCCATCCATTGTCAAGAAAAGATCATTTATAGTCACTCATGCCTAGGAAAGCCTTATTACTCGGTTTAAATGCTTTTATAATCCCATTACTGAATTTATTTTGAATTGTTTTTACATTTTTTGATTAAAACAGGATCTAATTGATTGTTTGCCTCGGGAAACGTGGAGCGAAAGCCATCCATTGTCAAGAAAAGTTCATTTATAGTCACCCATGCCTAGAAAAGCCTTATTACTCGGTTTAAATGCCTCTATAATCCCATTATCGAATTTATTTTGAAATTTTTTTACATTTTTTGATTAAAACATATTGTAATTGATTTTTTGCCTCGGGAAACTTGGAGCGAAAGCCATCCATTGTCAAGAAAAGTTCATTTATAGTCACTCATGCCTAGGAAAGCCTTATTACTCGGTTTAAATGCTTTTATAATCCCATTATTGAATTTATTTTGAATTGTTTTTACATTTTTTGATTAAAACAGAATCTAATTGATTGTTTGCCTCGGGAAACGTGGAGCGAAAGCCATCCATTGTCAAGAAAAGATCATTTATAGTCACTCATGCCTAGGAAAGCCTTATTACTCGGTTTAAATGCTTTTATAATCCCATTACTTAATTTATTTTGAATTGTTTTTACATTTGTTGATTAAAACAGAATCTAATTAATTGTTTGCCTCGGGAAACGTGGAGCGAAAGCCATCCATTGTCAAGAAAAGTTCATTTATAGTCACCCATGCCTAGAAAAGCCTTATTACTCGGTTTAAATGCCTCTATAATCCCATTATCGAATTTATTTTGAATTTTTTTTACATTTTTTGATTAAAACATATTGTAATTGATTTTTTGCCACGGGAAACTTGGAGCGAAAGCCATCCATTGTCAAGAAAAGTTCATTTATAGTCACTCATGCCTAGGAAAGCCTTATTACTCGGTTTAAATGCTTTTATAATCCCATTATTGAATTTATTTTGAATTGTTTTTACATTTTTTGATTAAAACAGAATCTAATTGATTGTTTGCCTCGGGAAACGTGGAGCGAAAGCCATCCATTGTCAAGAAAAGATCATTTATAGTCACTCATGCCTAGGAAAGCCTTATTACTCGGTTTAAATGCTTTTATAATCCCATTACTTAATTTATTTTGAATTGTTTTTACATTTGTTGATTAAAACAGAATCTAATTAATTGTTTGCCTCGGGAAACGTGGAGCGAAAGCCATCCATTGTCAAGAAAAGTTCATTTATAGTCACCCATGCCTAGAAAAGCCTTATTACTCGGTTTAAATGCCTCTATAATCCCATTATCGAATTTATTTTGAATTTTTTTTACATTTTTTGATTAAAACATATTGTAATTGATTGTTTGCCTCGGGAAACTTGGAGCGAAAGCCATCCATTGTCAAGAAAAGTTCATTTATAGTCACTCATGCCTAGAAAAGCCTTATTACTCGGTTTAAATGCTTTTATAATCCCATTATTAAATTTATTTTGAATATTTTCTACATTTTTTGGTTGAAACAGATTCTAATTGATTGTTTTCCTTGGGAAACTTAGAGCGAAAGCCATCCATTGTCAACAAAAGATCATTTATAGTCACTCATGCCTAGAATAGCTTTATTACTCGGTGTAAATGCTTTTATAATCCCATTATTGAATTTATTTTGAATATTTTTTACATTTTTTGATTAAAACAGAATCTAATTGATTGTTTGCTTCGGGAAATGTGGAGCGAAAGCCATCCATTGTCAAGAAAAGATCATTTATAGTCACTCATGCCTAGAAAAGCCTTATTACTCGGTTTAAATGCTTTTATAATCCCATTATTCAATTTATTTTGAATTGTTTTTACATTTTTTGATTAAAACAGAATCTAATTGATTGTTTGCCTCGGGAAACGTGGAGCGAAAGCCATCCATTGTCAAGAAAAGTTCATTTATAGTCACCCATGCCTAGAAAAGCCTTATTACTCGGTTTAATGCCTTTATAATCCCATTATCAAATTTATTTTGAATTTTTTTTACATTTTTTGATTAAAACAGATTGTAATTGATTGTTTGCCTCGAGAAACTTGGAGCGAAAGCCATCCATTGTCAAGAAAAGTTCATTTATATTCACTCGTGCCTAGAAAAGCCTTATTACTCGGTTTAAATGCCTTTATAATCCCATTATCAAATTTATTTTTAATTTTTTTACATTTTTTGATTAAAACAGATTGTAATTGATTGTTTGCCTTGGGAATCGTGGATCGAAAGCCATCCGTTGTCAAGAAAAGATCATTTATAGTCACTCATGCCTAGAAAAGCCTTATTACTCGGTTTAAATGCCTTTATAATCGCATTATCAAATTTATTTTTAATTTTTTTTACATTTTGTGATTAAAACATATTCTAATTGATTGTTTGCCTCGGGAAACTTGGAGCGAAAGCCATCCATTGTCAAGAAAAGATCATTTATAGTCACTCATGCCTGGAAAAGCCTTATTACTCGGTTTAAATGCCTTTATAATCCCATTATCAAATTTATTTTGAATTTTTTTTACATTTTTTGATTAAAATAGATTGTAATTGATTGTTTGCCTTGGGAATCGTGGAGCGAAAGCCATCCGTTGTCAAGAAAATATCATTTATAGTCACTCATGCCTAGAAAAGCCTTATTACTCAGTTTAAATGCCTTTATAATCGCATTATCAAATTTATTTTTAATTTTTTTTACATTTTTTGATTAAAACATATTCTAATTGATTGTTTGCCTCGGGAAACTTGGAGCGAAAGCCATCCATTGTCAAGAAAAGATCATTTATAGTCACTCATGCCTAGGAAAGCCTTATTACTCGGTTTAAATGCTTTTATAATCCCATTACTTAATTTATTTTGAATTGTTTTTACATTTGTTGATTAAAACAGAATCTAATTAATTGTTTGCCTCGGGAAACGTGGAGCGAAAGCCATCCATTGTCAAGAAAAGTTCATTTATAGTAACCCATGCCTAGAAAAGCCTTATTACTCGGTTTAAATGCCTCTACAATCCCATTATCGAATTTATTTTGAATTTTTTTTACATTTTTTGATTAAAACATATTGTCATTGATTTTTTACCTCGGGAAACTTGGAGCGAAAGCCATCCATTGTCAAGAAAAGTTCATTTATAGTCACTCATGCCTAGGAAAGCCTTATTACTCGGTTTAAATGCTTTTATAATCCCATTATTGAATTTATTTTGAATTGTTTTTACATTTTTTGATTAAAACAGAATCTAATTGATTGTTTGCCTCGGGAAACGTGGAGCGAAAGCCATCCATTGTCAAGAAATGATCATTTATAGTCACTCATGCCTAGAAAAGCCTTATTACTCGGTTTAAATGCTTTTATAATTCCATTATTCAATTTATTTTGAATTGTTTTTAAATTTTTTGATTAAAACAGAATCTAATTGATTGTTCGCCTCGGGAAACGTGGAGCAAAAGCCATCCATTGTCAAGAAAAGTTCATTTATAATCACCCATGCCTAGAAAAGCCTTATTACTCGGTTTAAATGCCTTTATAATCCCATTATCGAATTTATTTTGAATTTTTTTTATATTTTTTGATTAAAACATATTGTAATTGATTGATTGCCTCGGGAAACATGGTGCGAAAGCCATCCATTGTCAAGAAAAGATCATTTATAGTCACTCATGCCTGGAAAAGCCTTATTACTCGGTTTAAATGCCTTTATAATCCCATTATCAAATTTATTTTGAATTTTTTTTACATTTTTTGATTAAAACAGATTGTAATTGATTGTTTGCCTCGAGAAACTTGGAGCGAAAGCCATCCATTGTCAAGAAAAGATCATTTATAGTCACTCATGCCTAGAAAAGCCTTATTACTCGGTTTAAATGCCTTTACAATCCCATTATCAAATTTATTTTGAATTTTTTTTACATTTTTTGATTTAAACATATTGTAATTGATTGTTTGCCTCGTGAAACTTGGAGCGAAAGCCATCCATTGTCAAGAAAAGATCATTTATAGTCACTCATGCCTGGAAAAGCCTTATTACTCGGTTTAAATGCCTTTATAATCCCATTATCAAATTTATTTTGATTTTTTTTTACATTTTTTGATTAAAACAGATTGTAATGGATTGTTTGCCTCGAGAAACTTGGAGCGAAAGCCATCCATTGTCAAGAAAAGATCATTTATAGTCACTCATGCTTAGAAAAGCCTTATTACTCGGTTTAAATGCCTTTACAATCCCATTATCAAATTTATTTTGAATTTTTTTTACATTTTTTGATTAAAACATATTGTAATTGATTGTTTGCCTCGTGAAACTTGGAGCGAAAGCCATCCATTGTCAAGAAAAGTTCATTTATATTCACTTATGCCTAGCAAAGCCTTATTACTCGGTTTAAATGCCTTTATAATCCCATTATCAAATTTATTTTTAATTTTTTTTACATTTTTTAATTAAAACAGATTGTAATTGATTGTTTGCCTCGAGAAACTTGGAGCGAAAGCCATCCATTGTCAAGAAAAGTTCATTTATATTCACTCGTGCCTAGAAAAGCCTTATTACTCGGTTTAAATGCCTTTATAATCCCATTATCAAATTTATTTTTAATTTTTTTTACATTTTTTGATTAAAACAGATTGTAATTGATTGTTTACCTTGGGAATCGTGGAGCGAAAGCCATCCGTTGTCAAGAAAAGATCATTTATAGTCACTCATGCCTAGAAAAGCCTTATTACTCAGTTTAAATGCCTTTATAATCGCATTATCAAATTTATTTTTAATTTTTTTTACATTTTTTGATTAAAACATATTCTAATTGATTGTTTGCCTCGGGAAACTTGGAGCGAAAGCCATCCATTGTCAAGAAAAGATCATTTATAGTCACTCATGCCTAGGAAAGCCTTATTACTCGGTTTAAATGCTTTTATAATCCCATTACTGAATTTATTTTGAATTGTTTTTACATTTTTTGATTAAAACAGAATCTAATTGATTGTTTGCCTCGGGAAACGTGGAGCGAAAGCCATCCATTGTCAAGAAAAGTTCATTTATAGTCACCCATGCCTAGAAAAGCCTTATTACTCGGTTTAAATGCCTCTATAATCCCATTATCGAATTTATTTTGAAATTTTTTTACATTTTTTGATTAAAACATATTGTAATTGATTTTTTGCCTCGGGAAACTTGGAGCGAAAGCCATCCATTGTCAAGAAAAGTTCATTTATAGTCACTCATGCCTAGGAAAGCCTTATTACTCGGTTTAAATGCTTTTATAATCCCATTATTGAATTTATTTTGAATTGTTTTTACATTTTTTGATTAAAACAGAATCTAATTGATTGTTTGCCTCGGGAAACGTGGAGCGAAAGCCATCCATTGTCAAGAAAAGATCATTTATAGTCACTCATGCCTAGGAAAGCCTTATTACTCGGTTTAAATGCTTTTATAATCCCATTACTTAATTTATTTTGAATTGTTTTTACATTTGTTGATTAAAACAGAATCTAATTAATTGTTTGCCTCGGGAAACGTGGAGCGAAAGCCATCCATTGTCAAGAAAAGTTCATTTATAGTCACCCATGCCTAGAAAAGCCTTATTACTCGGTTTAAATGCCTCTATAATCCCATTATCGAATTTATTTTGAATTTTTTTTACATTTTTTGATTAAAACATATTGTAATTGATTTTTTGCCACGGGAAACTTGGAGCGAAAGCCATCCATTGTCAAGAAAAGTTCATTTATAGTCACTCATGCCTAGGAAAGCCTTATTACTCGGTTTAAATGCTTTTATAATCCCATTATTGAATTTATTTTGAATTGTTTTTACATTTTTTGATTAAAACAGAATCTAATTGATTGTTTGCCTCGGGAAACGTGGAGCGAAAGCCATCCATTGTCAAGAAAAGATCATTTATAGTCACTCATGCCTAGGAAAGCCTTATTACTCGGTTTAAATGCTTTTATAATCCCATTACTTAATTTATTTTGAATTGTTTTTACATTTGTTGATTAAAACAGAATCTAATTAATTGTTTGCCTCGGGAAACGTGGAGCGAAAGCCATCCATTGTCAAGAAAAGTTCATTTATAGTCACCCATGCCTAGAAAAGCCTTATTACTCGGTTTAAATGCCTCTATAATCCCATTATCGAATTTATTTTGAATTTTTTTTACATTTTTTGATTAAAACATATTGTAATTGATTGTTTGCCTCGGGAAACTTGGAGCGAAAGCCATCCATTGTCAAGAAAAGTTCATTTATAGTCACTCATGCCTAGAAAAGCCTTATTACTCGGTTTAAATGCTTTTATAATCCCATTATTAAATTTATTTTGAATATTTTCTACATTTTTTGGTTGAAACAGATTCTAATTGATTGTTTTCCTTGGGAAACTTAGAGCGAAAGCCATCCATTGTCAACAAAAGATCATTTATAGTCACTCATGCCTAGAATAGCCTTATTACTCGGTGTAAATGCTTTTATAATCCCATTATTGAATTTATTTTGAATATTTTTTACATTTTTTGATTAAAACAGAATCTAATTGATTGTTTGCTTCGGGAAATGTGGAGCGAAAGCCATCCATTGTCAAGAAAAGATCATTTATAGTCACTCATGCCTAGAAAAGCCTTATTACTCGGTTTAAATGCTTTTATAATCCCATTATTCAATTTATTTTGAATTGTTTTTACATTTTTTGATTAAAACAGAATCTAATTGATTGTTTGCCTCGGGAAACGTGGAGCGAAAGCCATCCATTGTCAAGAAAAGTTCATTTATAGTCACCCATGCCTAGAAAAGCCTTATTACTCGGTTTAATGCCTTTATAATCCCATTATCAAATTTATTTTGAATTTTTTTTACATTTTTTGATTAAAACAGATTGTAATTGATTGTTTGCCTCGAGAAACTTGGAGCGAAAGCCATCCATTGTCAAGAAAAGTTCATTTATATTCACTCGTGCCTAGAAAAGCCTTATTACTCGGTTTAAATGCCTTTATAATCCCATTATCAAATTTATTTTTAATTTTTTTACATTTTTTGATTAAAACAGATTGTAATTGATTGTTTGCCTTGGGAATCGTGGATCGAAAGCCATCCGTTGTCAAGAAAAGATCATTTATAGTCACTCATGCCTAGAAAAGCCTTATTACTCGGTTTAAATGCCTTTATAATCGCATTATCAAATTTATTTTTAATTTTTTTTACATTTTGTGATTAAAACATATTCTAATTGATTGTTTGCCTCGGGAAACTTGGAGCGAAAGCCATCCATTGTCAAGAAAAGATCATTTATAGTCACTCATGCCTGGAAAAGCCTTATTACTCGGTTTAAATGCCTTTATAATCCCATTATCAAATTTATTTTGAATTTTTTTTACATTTTTTGATTAAAATAGATTGTAATTGATTGTTTGCCTTGGGAATCGTGGAGCGAAAGCCATCCGTTGTCAAGAAAATATCATTTATAGTCACTCATGCCTAGAAAAGCCTTATTACTCAGTTTAAATGCCTTTATAATCGCATTATCAAATTTATTTTTAATTTTTTTTACATTTTTTGATTAAAACATATTCTAATTGATTGTTTGCCTCGGGAAACTTGGAGCGAAAGCCATCCATTGTCAAGAAAAGATCATTTATAGTCACTCATGCCTAGGAAAGCCTTATTACTCGGTTTAAATGCTTTTATAATCCCATTACTTAATTTATTTTGAATTGTTTTTACATTTGTTGATTAAAACAGAATCTAATTAATTGTTTGCCTCGGGAAACGTGGAGCGAAAGCCATCCATTGTCAAGAAAAGTTCATTTATAGTAACCCATGCCTAGAAAAGCCTTATTACTCGGTTTAAATGCCTCTACAATCCCATTATCGAATTTATTTTGAATTTTTTTTACATTTTTTGATTAAAACATATTGTCATTGATTTTTTACCTCGGGAAACTTGGAGCGAAAGCCATCCATTGTCAAGAAAAGTTCATTTATAGTCACTCATGCCTAGGAAAGCCTTATTACTCGGTTTAAATGCTTTTATAATCCCATTATTGAATTTATTTTGAATTGTTTTTACATTTTTTGATTAAAACAGAATCTAATTGATTGTTTGCCTCGGGAAACGTGGAGCGAAAGCCATCCATTGTCAAGAAATGATCATTTATAGTCACTCATGCCTAGAAAAGCCTTATTACTCGGTTTAAATGCTTTTATAATTCCATTATTCAATTTATTTTGAATTGTTTTTAAATTTTTTGATTAAAACAGAATCTAATTGATTGTTCGCCTCGGGAAACGTGGAGCAAAAGCCATCCATTGTCAAGAAAAGTTCATTTATAATCACCCATGCCTAGAAAAGCCTTATTACTCGGTTTAAATGCCTTTATAATCCCATTATCGAATTTATTTTGAATTTTTTTTATATTTTTTGATTAAAACATATTGTAATTGATTGATTGCCTCGGGAAACATGGTGCGAAAGCCATCCATTGTCAAGAAAAGATCATTTATAGTCACTCATGCCTGGAAAAGCCTTATTACTCGGTTTAAATGCCTTTATAATCCCATTATCAAATTTATTTTGAATTTTTTTTACATTTTTTGATTAAAACAGATTGTAATTGATTGTTTGCCTCGAGAAACTTGGAGCGAAAGCCATCCATTGTCAAGAAAAGATCATTTATAGTCACTCATGCCTAGAAAAGCCTTATTACTCGGTTTAAATGCCTTTGCAATCCCATTATCAAATTTATTTTGAATTTTTTTTACATTTTTTGATTAAAACATATTGTAATTGATTGTTTGCCTCGTGAAACTTGGAGCGAAAGCCATCCATTGTCAAGAAAAGTTTATTTATAGTCACTCATGCCTGGAAAAGCCTTATTACTCGGTTTAAATGCCTTTAAAATCCCATTATGAAATTTATTTTGATTTTTTTTTTACATTTTTTGATTAAAACAGATTGTAATGGATTGTTTGCCTCGAGAAACTTGGAGCGAAAGCCATCCATTGTCAAGAAAAGATCATTTATAGTCACTCATGCCTAGAAAAGCCTTATTACTCGGTTTAAATGCCTTTAGAATCGCATTATCAAATTTATTTTTAATTTTTTTTACATTTTTTGATTAAAACGTATTCTAATTGATTGTTTGCCTCGGGAAACTTGGAGCGAAAGCCATCCATTGTCAAGAAAAGATCATTTATAGTCACTCATGCCTAGAAAAGCCTTATTACTCGGTTTAAATGCTTTTATAATCCCATTATTCAATTTATTTTGAATTGTTTTTACAATTTTTGATTAAAACATATTCTAATTGATTGTTTGCCTCGGGAAACATGGAGCGAAAGCCATCCATTGTCAAGAAAAGTTCATTTATAGTCACCCATGCCTAGAAAAGCCTTATTACTCTGTTTAAATGCCTTTATAATCCCATTATCGAATTTATTTTGAATTTTTTTTACATTTTTTGATTAAAACCTATTGTAATTGATTGTTTGCCTCGGGAAACTTGGAGCGAAAGCCATCCATTGTCAAGAAAAGTGCATTTATAGTCACTCATGCCTAGAAAAGCCTTATTACTCGGTTTAAATGCTTTTATAATCCCATTATTCAATTTATTTTGAATTGTTTTTACATTTTTTGATTAAAACAGAATCTAATTGATTGTTTGCCTCGGGAAACGTGGAGCGAAAGCCATCCATTGCCAAGAAAAGTTCATTTATAGTCACCCATGCCTAGAAAAGCCTTATTACTCGGTTTAAATGGCTTTATAATCCCATTATCGAATTTATTTTGAATTTTTTTTACATTTTTTCATTAAAACATATTGTAATTGATTGATTGCCTCGGGAAACATGGAGCGAAAGCCATCCATTGTCAAGAAAAGATCATTTATAGTCACTCATGCCTGGAAAAGCCTTATTACTCGGTTTAAATGCCTTTATAATCCCATTATCAAATTTATTTTGAATTTTTTTTACATTTTTTGATTAAAACAGATTGTAATTGATTGTTTGCCTCGAGAAACTTGGAGCGAAAGCCATCCATTGTCAAGAAAAGTTCATTTATAGTCACCCATGCCTAGAAAAGCCTTATTACTCGGTTTAAATGCCTTTATAATCCCATTATCGAATTTATTTTGAATTTTTTTTACATTTTTTGATTAAAACAGATTGTAATTGATTGTTTGCCTCGGGAAACGTGGAGCGAAAGCCATCCATTGCCAAGAAAAGTTCATTTATAGTCACCCATGCCTAGAAAAGCCTTATTACTCGGTTTAAATGGCTTTATAATCCCATTATCGAATTTATTTTGAATTTTTTTTACATTTTTTGATTAAAACATATTGTAATTGATTGTTTGCCTCGTGAAACTTGGAGCGAAAGCCATCCATTGTCAAGAAAAGTTCATTTATATTCACTTATGCCTAGCAAAGCCTTATTACTCGGTTTAAATGCCTTTATAATCCCATTATCAAATTTCTTTTTAATTTTTTTTACATTTTTTAATTAAAACATAATGTAATTGATTGTTTGCCTCGAGAAACTTGGAGCGAAAGCCATCCATTGTCAAGAAAAGTTCATTTATATTCACTCGTGCCTAGAAAAGCCTTATTACTCGGTTTAAATGCCTTTATAATCCCATTATCAAATTTATTTTTAATTTTTTTTACATTTTTTGATTAAAACAGATTGTAATTGATTGTTTGCCTTGGGAATCGTGGAGCGAAAGCCATCCATTGTCAAGAAAAGATCATTTATAGTCACTCATGCCTAGAAAAGCCTTATTACTCGGTTTAAAAACCTTTATAATTGCATTATCAAATTTATTTTTAATTTTTTTTACATTTTTTTATTAAAACATATTCTAATTGATTGTTTGCCTCGGGAAACTTGGAGCGAAAGCCATCCATTGTCAAGAAAATATCATTTATAGTCACTCATGCCTAGGAAAGCCTTATTACTCGGTTTAAATGCTTTTATAATTCCATTACTGAATTTATTTTGAATTGTTTTTACATTTGTTGATTAAAATAGAATCTAATTGATTGTTTGCCTCGGGAAACGTGGAGCGAAAGCCATCCATTGTCAAGAAAAGTTCAATTATAGTCACCCATTCCTGGAAAAGCCTTATTAGTCGGTTTAAATGCTTTTATAATCCCATTATTAAATTTATTTTGAATATTTTCTACATTTTTTGATTGAAACAGATTTTAATTGATTGTTTTCCTGGGGAAACTTGGAGCGAAAGCCATCCATTGTCAAGAAAAGATCATTTATAGTCACTCATGCCTAGAAAAGCCTTATTACTCGGTGTAAATGCTTTTATAATCCCATTATTGAATTTATTTTGAATATTTTTTACATTTTTTGATTAAAACAGATTGTAATTGATTGTTTGCCTCGGGAAACTTGGAGCGAAAGCCATCCATTGTCAAGAAAAGATCATTTATAGTCACTCATGCCTAGGAAAGCCTTATTACTCGGTTTAAATGCTTTTATAATCCCATTATTGAATTTATTTTGAATTGTTTTTACATTTTTTGATTAAAACAGAATCTAATTGATTGTTTGCCTCGGGAAACGTGGAGCGAAAGCCATCTATTGTCAAGAAAAGTTCATTTATAGTCACCCATGCCTAGAAAAGCCTTATTACTCGGTTTAAATGCCTTTATAATCCCATTATCTAATTTATTTTGAATTTTTTTTACATTTTTTGATTAAACCAGATTGTAATTGAATGTTTGCCTCGAGAAACTTGGAGAGAAAGCCATCCATTGTCAAGAGAAGTTCATTTATATTCACTTATGCCTAGCAAAGCCTTATTACTCGATTTAAATGCCTTTATAATCCCATTATTAAATTTATTTTGAATTTTTTTACATTTTTTTATTAAAACAGATTCTAATTGATTGTTTTCCTGGGGAAACTTGGAGCGAAAGCCATCCATTGTCAAGAAAAGATCATTTATAGTCACTCATGCCTAGAAAAGCCTTATTACTCGGTGTAAATGCTTTTACAATCCCATTATTGAATTTATTTTGAATATTTTTTACATTTTTTGATTAAAACAGATTGTAATTGATTGATTGCCTCAGGAAACATGGAGCGAAAGCCATCCATTGTCAAGAAAAGATCATTTATAGTCACTCATGCCTGGAAAAGCCTTATTACTCGGTTTAAATGCCTTTATAATCCCATTATCAAATTTATTTTGAAGTTTTTTTATATTTTTTGATTAAAACAGATTGTAATTGATTGTTTGCCTCGAGAAACTTGGAGCGAAAGCCATCCATTGTCAAGAAAAGATCATTTATAGTCACTCATGCCTAGAAAAGCCTTATTACTCGGTTTAAATGCCTTTACAATCCCATTATCAAATTTATTTTGAATTTTTTTTACATTTTTTGATTAAAACATATTGTAATTGATTGTTTGCCTCGAGAAACTTGGAGCGAAAGCCATCCATTGTCAAGAAAAGTTCATTTATATTCACTCGTGCCTAGAAAAGCCTTATTACTCGGTTTAAATGCCTTTACAATCCCATTATCAAATTTATTTTTAATTTTTTTTACATTTTTTGATTAAAACAGATTGTAATTGATTGTTTGCCTTGGGAATCGTGGAGCGAAAGCCATCCATTGTCAAGAAAAGATCATTTATAGTCACTCATGCCTAGAAAAGCCTTATTACTCGGTTTAAATGCCTTTAGAATCGCATTATCAAATTTATTTTTAATTTTTTTTACATTTTTTGATTAAAACATATTCTAATTGATTGTTTGCCTCGGGAAACTTGGAGCGAAAGCCATCCATTGTCAAGAAAAGATCATTTATAGTCACTCATGCCTAGGAAAGCCTTATTACTCGGTTTAAATGCTTTTATAATCCCATTACTGAATTTATTTTGAATTGTTTTTACATTTGTTGATTAAAACAGAATCTAATTGATTGTTTGCCTCGGGAAACGTGGAGCGAAAGCCATCCATTGTCAAGAAAAGTTCATTTATAGCCACCCATGCCTAGAAAAGCCTTATTACTCGGTTTAAATGCCTCTATAATCCCATTATCGAATTTATTTTGAATTTTTTTTACATTTTTTGATTAAAACATATTGTCATTGATTTTTTGCCTCGGGAAACTTGGAGCGAAAGCCATCCATTGTCAGGAAAAGTTCATTTATAGTCACTCATGCCTAGGAAAGCCTTATTACTCGGTTTAAATGCTTTTATAATCCCATTATTGAATTTATTTTGAATTGTTTTTACATTTTTTGATTAAAACAGAATCTAATTGATTGTTTGCCTCGGGAAACGTGGAGCGAAAGCCATCCATTGTCAAGAAATGATCATTTATAGTCACTCATGCCTAGAAAAGCCTTATTACTCGGTTTAAATGCTTTTATAATCCCATTATTCAATTTATTTTGAATTGTTTTTACATTTTTTGATTAAAACAGAATCTAATTGATTGTTTGCCTCGGGAAACGTGGAGCGAAAGCCATCCATTGTCAAGAAAAGTTCATTTATAGTCACCCATGCCTAGAAAAGCCTTATTACTCGGTTTAAATGCCTTTATAATCCCATTATCGAATTTATTTTGAATTTTTTTTACATTTTTTGATTAAAACAGATTGTAATTGATTGTTTGCCTCGGGAAACATGGAGCGAAAGCCATCCATTGTCAAGAAAAGATCATTTATAGTCACTCATGCTTGGAAAAGCCTTATTACTCGGTTTAAATGCCTTTAAAATCCCATTATCAAATTTATTTTGATTTTTTTTTACATTTTTTGATTAAAACAGATTGTAATGGATTGTTTGCCTCGAGAAACTTGGAGCGAAAGCCATCCATTGTCAAGAAAAGATCATTTATAGTCACTCATGCCTAGAAAAGCCTTATTACTCGGTTTAAATGCCTTTACAATCCCATTATCAAATTTATTTTGAATTTTTTTTACATTTTTTGATTAAAACATATTGTAATTGATTGTTTGCCTCGTGAAACTTGGAGCGAAAGCCATCCATTGTCAAGAAAAGTTCATTTATATTCAGTTATGCCTAGCAAAGCCTTATTACTCGGTTTAAATGCCTTTATAATCCCATTATCAAATTTATTTTTAATTTTTTTTACATTTTTTAATTAAAACATAATGTAATTGATTGTTTGCCTCGAGAAACTTGGAGCGAAAGCCATCCATTGTCAAGAAAAGTTCATTTATATTCACTCGTGCCTAGAAAAGCCTTATTACTCGGTTTAAATGCCTTTATAATCCCATTATCAAATTTATTTTTAATTTTTTTTACATTTTTTGATTAAAACAGATTGTAATTGATTGTTTGCCTTGGGAATCGTGGAGCGAAAGCCATCCATTGTCAAGAAAAGATCATTTATAGTCACTCATGCCTAGAAAAGCCTTATTACTCGGTTTAAATGCCTTTAGAATCGCATTATCAAATTTATTTTTAATTTTTTTTACATTTTTTGATTAAAACATATTCTAATTGATTGTTTGCCTCGGGAAACGTGGAGCGAAAGCCATCCATTGTCAAGAAAAGATCATTTATAGTCACTCATGCCTAGAAAATCCTTATTACTCGGTTTAAATGCTTTTATAATCCCATTATTGAATTTATTTTGAATTGTTTTTACATTTTTTGATTAAAACAGAATCTAATTGATTGTTTTCCTCGGGAAACGTGGAGCGAAAGCCATCCATTGTCAAGAAAAGTTCATTTATAGTCACCAATGCCTAGAAAAGCCTTATTACTCGGTTTAAATGCCTTTATAATCCCATTATCAAATTTATTTTTAATTTTTTTTACATTTTTTGATTAAAACAGATTGTAATTGATTGTTTGCCTTGGGAATCGTGGATCGAAAGCCATCCATTGTCAAGAAAAGATCATTTATAGTCACTCATGCCTAGAAAAGCCTTATTACTCGGTTTAAATGCCTTTATAATCGCATTATCAAATTTATTTTTAATTTTTTTACATTTTTTGATTAAAACATATTCTAATTGATTGTTTGCCTCGGGAAACTTGGAGCGAAAGCCATCCATTGTCAAGAAAAGATCATTTATAGTCACTCATGCCTAGGAAAGCCTTATTACTCGGTTTAAATGCCTTTATAATCGCATTATCAAATTTATTTTTAATTTTTTTACATTTTTTGATTAAAACATATTCTAATTGATTGTTTGCCTCGGGAAACTTGGAGCGAAAGCCATCCATTGTCAAGAAAAGATCATTTATAGGCACTCATGCCTAGGAAAGCCTTATTACTCGGTTTAAATGCTTTTATAATCCCATTACTGAATTTATTTTGAATTGTTTTTACATTTTTTGATTAAACCAGATTGTAATTGAATGTTTGCCTCGAGAAACTTGGAGCGCAAGCCATCCATTGTCAAGAGAAGTTCATTTATATTCACTTATGCCTAGCAAAGCCTTATTACTCGATTTAAATGCCTATATAATCCCATTATTGAATTTATTTTGAATTTTTTTACGTTTTTTTATTAAAACAGATTCTAATTGATTGTTTTCCTGGGGAAACTTGGAGCGAAAGCCATCCATTGTCAAGAAAAGATCATTTATAGTCACTCATGCCTAGAAAAGCCTTATTACTCGGTGTAAATGCTTTTACAATCCCATTATTGAATTTATTTTGAATATTTTTTACATTTTCTGATTAAAACAGATTGTAATTGATTGATTGCCTCGGCAAACATGGAGCGAAAGCCATCCATTGTCAAGAAAAGATCATTTATAGTCACTCATGCCTGGAAAAGCCTTATTACTCGGTTTAAATGCCTTTATAATCCCATTATCAAATTTATTTTGAATTTTTTTTACATTTTTTGATTAAAACAGATTGTAATTGATTGTTTGCCTCGAGAAACTTGGAGCGAAAGCCATCCATTGTCAAGAAAAGATCATTTATAGTCACTCATGCCTAGAAAAGCCTTATTACTCGGTTTAAATGCCTTTACAATCCCATTATCAAATTTATTTTTAATTTTTTTTACATTTTTTGATTTAAACATATTGTAATTGATTGTTTGCCTCGTGAAACTTGGAGCGAAAGCCATCCATTGTCAAGAAAAGATCATTTATAGTCACTCATGCCTGGAAAAGCCTTATTACTCGGTTTAAATGCCTTTATAATCCCATTATCAAATTTATTTTGATTTTTTTTTACATTTTTTGATTAAAACAGATTGTAATGGATTGTTTGCCTCGAGAAACTTGGAGCGAAAGCCATCCATTGTCAAGAAAAGATCATTTATAGTCACTCATGCCTAGAAAAGCCTTATTACTCGGTTTAAATGCCTTTACAATCCCATTATCAAATTTATTTTGAATTTTTTTTACATTTTTTGATTAAAACATATTGTAATTGATTGTTTGCCTCGTGAAACTTGGAGCGAAAGCCATCCATTGTCAAGAAAAGTTCATTTATATTCACTTATGCCTAGCAAAGCCTTATTACTCGGTTTAAATGCCTTTATAATCCCATTATCAAATTTATTTTTAATTTTTTTTACATTTTTTAATTAAAACATATTGTAATTGATTGTTTGCCTCGAGAAACTTGGAGCGAAAGCCATCCATTGTCAAGAAAAGTTCATTTATATTCACTCGTGCCTAGAAAAGCCTTATTACTCTGTTTAAATGCCTTTATAATCCTATTATCAAATTTATTTTTAATTTTTTTTACATTTTTTGATTAAAACAGATTGTAATTGATTGTTTGCCTTGGGAATCGTGGAGCGAAAGCCATCCATTGTCAAGAAAAGATCATTTATGGTCACTCATGCCTAGAAAAGCCTTATTACTCGGTTTAAATGCCTTTATAATCGCATTATCAAATTTATTTTTAATTTTTTTTACATTTTTTGATTAAAACATATTCTAATTGATTGTTTGCCTCGGGAAACTTGGAGCGAAAGCCATCCATTGTCAAGAAAAGATCATTTATAGTCACTCATGCCTAGAAAAGCCTTATTACTCGGTTTAAATGCTTTTATAATCCCATTATTAAATTTATTTTGAATATTTTCTACATTTTTTGATTGAAACAGATTTTAATTGATTGTTTTCCTGGGGAAACTTGGAGCGAAAGCCATCCATTGTCAAGAAAAGATCATTTATAGTCACTCATGCCTAGAAAAGCCTTATTACTCGGTGTAAATGCTTTTATAATCCAATTATTGAATTTATTTTGAATATTTTTTACATTTTTTGATTAAAACAGATTGTAATTGATTGTTTGCCTCGGGAAACTTGGAGCGAAAGCCATCCATTGTCAAGAAAAGATCATTTATAGTCACTCATGCCTAGAAAAGCCTTATTACTCGGTTTAAATGCTTTTATAATCCCATTATTCAATTTATTTTGAATTGTTTTTACATTTTTTGATTAAAACAGAATCTAATTGATTGTTTGCCTCGGGAAACGTGGAGCGAAAGCCATCCATTGTCAAGAAAAGTTCATTTATAGTCACCCATGCCTAGAAAAGCCTTATTACTCGGTTTAAATGCCTTTATAATCCCATTATCGAATTTATTTTGAATTTTTTTTACATTTTTTGATTAAAACATATTGTAATTGATTGTTTGCCTTGGGAAACTTGGAGCGAAAGCCATCCATTGTCAAGAAAAGTTCATTTATAGTCACTCATGCCTAGAAAAGCCTTATTACTCGGTTTAAATGCTTTTATAATCCCATTATTCAATTTATTTTGAATTGTTTTTACATATTTTGATTAAAACAGAATCTAATTGATTGTTTGCCTGGGGAAACGTGGAGCGAAAGCCATCCATTGTCAAGAAAAGTTCATTTATAGTCACCCATGCCTAGAAAAGCCTTATTACTCGGTTTAAATGCCTTTATAATCCCATTATCGAATTTATTTTGAATTTTTTTTACATTTTTTGATTAAAACATATTGTAATTGATTGTTTGCCTCGAGAAACTTGGAGCGAAAGCCATCCATTGTCAAGAAAAGATCATTTATAGTCACTCATGCCTAGAAAAGCCTTATTACTCGGTTTAAATGCCTTTACAATCCCATTATCAAATTTATTTTGAATTTTTTTTACATTTTTTGATTAAAACATATTGTAATTGATTGTTTGCCTCGTGAAACTTGGAGCGAAAGCCATCCATTGTCAAGAAAATTTCATTTATAGTCACTCATGCCTGGAAAAGCCTTATTACTCGGTTTAAATGCCTTTAAAATCCCATTATCAAATTTATTTTGATTTTTTTTTACATTTTTTGATTAAAACAGATTGTAATGAATTGTTTGCCTCGAGAAACTTGGAGCGAAAGCCATCCATTGTCAAGAAAAGATCATTTATAGTCACTCATGCCTAGAAAAGCCTTATTACTCGGTTTAAATGCCTTTACAATCCCATTATCAAATTTATTTTGAATTTTTTTTACATTTTTTGATTAAAACATATTGTAATTGATTGTTTGCCTCGTGAAACTTGGAGCGAAAGCCATCCATTGTCAAGAAAAGTTCATTTATATTCACTTATGCCTAGCAAAGCCTTATTACTCGGTTTAAATGCCTTTATAATCCCATTATCAAATTTATTTTTAATTTTTTTTACATTTTTTAATTAAAACATAATGTAATTGATTGTTTGCCTCGAGAAACTTGGAGCGAAAGCCATCCATTGTCAAGAAAAGTTCATTTATATTCACTCGTGCCTAGAAAAGCCTTATTACTCGGTTTAAATGCCTTTATAATCCCATTATCAAATTTCTTTTTAATTTTTTTTACATTTTTTGATTAAAAAAGATTGTAATTGATTGTTTGCCTTGGGAATCGTGGAGCGAAAGCCATCCATTGTCAAGAAAAGATCATTTATAGTCGCTCATGCCTAGAAAAGCCTTATTACTCGGTTTAAAAACCTTTATAATCGCATTATCAAATTTATTTTTAATTTTTTTTACATTTTTTTATTAAAACATATTCTAATTGATTGTTTGCCTCGGGAAACTTGGAGCGAAAGCCATCCATTGTCAAGAAAAGATCATTTATAGTCACTCATGCCTAGGAAAGCCTTATTACTCGGTTTAAATGCTTTTATAATTCCATTACTGAATTTATTTTGAATTGTTTTTACATTTGTTGATTAAAATAGAATCTAATTGATTGTTTGCCTCGGGAAACGTGGAGCGAAAGCCATCCATTGTCAAGAAAAGTTCATTTATAGTCACCCATTCCTGGAAAAGCCTTATTACTCGGTTTAAATGCTTTTATAATCCCATTATTAAATTTATTTTGAATATTTTCTACATTTTTTGATTGAAACAGATTTTAATTGATTGTTTTCCTGGGGAAACTTGGAGCGAAAGCCATCCATTGTCAAGAAAAGATCATTTATAGTCACTCATGCCTAGAAAAGCCTTATTACTCGGTGTAAATGCTTTTATAATCCCATTATTGAATTTATTTTGAATATTTTTTACATTTTTTGATTAAAACAGATTGTAATTGATTGTTTGCCTCGGGAAACTTGGAGCGAAAGCCATCCATTGTCAAGAAAAGATCATTTATAGTCACTCATGCCTAGGAAAGCCTTATTACTCGGTTTAAATGCTTTTATAATCCCATTATTGAATTTATTTTGAATTGTTTTTACATTTTTTGATTAAAACAGAATCTAATTGATTGTTTGCCTCGGGAAACGTGGAGCGAAAGCCATCCATTGTCAAGAAAAGTTCATTTATAGTCACCCATGCCTAGAAAAGCCTTATTACTCGGTTTAAATGCCTTTATAATCCCATTATCTAATTTATTTTGAATTTTTTTTACATTTTTTTATTAAACCAGATTGTAATTGAATGTTTGCCTCGAGAAACTTGGAGAGAAAGCCATCCATTGTCAAGAGAAGTTCATTTATATTCACTTATGCCTAGCAAAGCCTTATTACTCGATTTAAATGCCTTTATAATCCCATTATTAAATTTATTTTGAATTTTTTTACATTTTTTTATTAAAACAGATTCTAATTGATTGTTTTCCTGGGGAAACTTGGAGCGAAAGCCATCCATTGTCAAGAAAAGATCATTTATAGTCACTCATGCCTAGAAAAGCCTTATTACTCGGTGTAAATGCTTTTACAATCCCATTATTGAATTTATTTTGAATATTTTTTACATTTTTTGATTAAAACAGATTGTAATTGATTGATTGCCTCAGGAAACATGGAGCGAAAGCCATCCATTGTCAAGAAAAGATCATTTATAGTCACTCATGCCTGGAAAAGCCTTATTACTCGGTTTAAATGCCTTTATAATCCCATTATCAAATTTATTTTGAATTTTTTTTATATTTTTTGATTAAAACAGATTGTAATTGATTGTTTGCCTCGAGAAACTTGGAGCGAAAGCCATCCATTGTCAAGAAAAGATCATTTATAGTCACTCATGCCTAGAAAAGCCTTATTACTCGGTTTAAATGCCTTTACAATCCCATTATCAAATTTATTTTGAATTTTTTTTACCTTTTTTGATTAAAACATATTGTAATTGATTGTTTGCCTCGAGAAACTTGGAGCGAAAGCCATCCATTGTCAAGAAAAGTTCATTTATATTCACTCGTGCCTAGAAAAGCCTTATTACTCGGTTTAAATGCCTTTACAATCCCATTATCAAATTTATTTTTAATTTTTTTTACATTTTTTGATTAAAACAGATTGTAATTGATTGTTTGCCTTGGGAATCGTGGAGCGAAAGCCATCCATTGTCAAGAAAAGATCATTTATAGTCACTCATGCCTAGAAAAGCCTTATTACTCGGTTTAAATGCCTTTAGAATCGCATTATCAAATTTATTTTTAATTTTTTTTACATTTTTTGATTAAAACATATTCTAATTGATTGTTTGCCTCGGGAAACTTGGAGCGAAAGCCATCCATTGTCAAGAAAAGATCATTTATAGTCACTCATGCCTAGAAAAGCCTTATTACTCGGTTTAAATGCTTTTATAATCCCATTATTAAATTTATTTTGAATATTTTCTACATTTTTTGATTGAAACAGATTTTAATTGATTGTTTTCCTGGGGAAACTTGGAGCGAAAGCCATCCATTGTCAAGAAAAGATCATTTATAGTCACTCATGCCTAGAAAAGCCTTATTACTCGGTGTAAATGCTTTTATAATCCCATTATTGAATTTATTTTGAATATTTTTTACATTTTTTGATTAAAACAGATTGTAATTGATTGTTTGCCTCGGGAAACTTGGAGCGAAAGCCATCCATTGTCAAGAAAAGATCATTTATAGTCACTCATGCCTAGAAAAGCCTTATTACTCGGTTTAAATGCTTTTATAATCCCATTATTCAATTTATTTTGAATTGTTTTTACATTTTTTGATTAAAACAGAATCTAATTGATTGTTTGCCTCGGGAAACGTGGAGCGAAAGCCATCCATTGTCAAGAAAAGTTCATTTATAGTCACCCATGCCTAGAAAAGCCTTATTACTCGGTTTAAATGCCTTTATAATCCCATTATCGAATTTATTTTGAATTTTTTTTACATTTTTTGATTAAAACATATTGTAATTGATTGTTTGCCTTGGGAAACTTGGAGCGAAAGCCATCCATTGTCAAGAAAAGTTCATTTATAGTCACTCATGCCTAGAAAAGCCTTATTACTCGGTTTAAATGCTTTTATAATCCCATTATTCAATTTATTTTGAATTGTTTTTACATATTTTGATTAAAACAGAATCTAATTGATTGTTTGCCTGGGGAAACGTGGAGCGAAAGCCATCCATTGTCAAGAAAAGTTCATTTATAGTCACCCATGCCTAGAAAAGCCTTATTACTCGGTTTAAATGCCTTTATAATCCCATTATCGAATTTATTTTGAATTTTTTTTACATTTTTTGATTAAAACATATTGTAATTGATTGTTTGCCTCGAGAAACTTGGAGCGAAAGCCATCCATTGTCAAGAAAAGTTCATTTATATTCACTCGTGCGTAGAAAAGCCTTATTACTCTGTTTAAATGCCTTTATAATCCCATTATCAAATTTATTTTTAATTTTTTTTACATTTTTTGATTAAAACAGATTGTAATTGATTGTTTGCCTTGGGAATCGTGGAGCGAAAGCCATCCATTGTCAAGAAAAGACCATTTATGGTCACTCATGCCTAGAAAAGCCTTATTACTCGGTTTAAATGCCTTTATAATCGCATTATCAAATTTATTTTTAATTTTTTTTACATTTTTTGATTAAAACATATTCTAATTGATTGTTTGCCTCGGGAAACTTGGAGCGAAAGCCATCCATTGTCAAGAAAAGATCATTTATAGTCACTCATGCCTAGAAAAGCCTTATTACTCGGTTTAAATGCTTTTATAATCCCATTATTAAATTTATTTTGAATATTTTCTACATTTTTTGATTGAAACAGATTTTAATTGATTGTTTTCCTGGGGAAACTTGGAGCGAAAGCCATCCATTGTCAAGAAAAGATCATTTATAGTCACTCATGCCTAGAAAAGCCTTATTACTCGGTGTAAATGCTTTTATAATCCCATTATTGAATTTATTTTGAATATTTTTTACATTTTTTGATTAAAACAGATTGTAATTGATTGTTTGCCTCGGGAAACTTGGAGCGAAAGCCATCCATTGTCAAGAAAAGATCATTTATAGTCACTCATGCCTAGAAAAGCCTTATTACTCGGTTTAAATGCTTTTATAATCCCATTATTCAATTTATTTTGAATTGTTTTTACATTTTTTGATTAAAACAGAATCTAATTGATTGTTTGCCTCGGGAAACGTGGAGCGAAAGCCATCCATTGTCAAGAAAAGTTCATTTATAGTCACCCATGCCTAGAAAAGCCTTATTACTCGGTTTAAATGCCTTTATAATCCCATTATCGAATTTATTTTGAATTTTTTTTACATTTTTTGATTAAAACATATTGTAATTGATTGTTTGCCTTGGGAAACTTGGAGCGAAAGCCATCCATTGTCAAGAAAAGTTCATTTATAGTCACTCATGCCTAGAAAAGCCTTATTACTCGGTTTAAATGCTTTTATAATCCCATTATTCAATTTATTTTGAATTGTTTTTACATATTTTGATTAAAACAGAATCTAATTGATTGTTTGCCTGGGGAAACGTGGAGCGAAAGCCATCCATTGTCAAGAAAAGTTCATTTATAGTCACCCATGCCTAGAAAAGCCTTATTACTCGGTTTAAATGCCTTTATAATCCCATTATCGAATTTATTTTGAATTTTTTTTACATTTTTTGATTAAAACATATTGTAATTGATTGTTTGCCTCGAGAAACTTGGAGCGAAAGCCATCCATTGTCAAGAAAAGATCATTTATAGTCACTCATGCCTAGAAAAGCCTTATTACTCGGTTTAAATGCCTTTACAATCCCATTATCAAATTTATTTTGAATTTTTTTTACATTTTTTGATTAAAACATATTGTAATTGATTGTTTGCCTCGTGAAACTTGGAGCGAAAGCCATCCATTGTCAAGAAAATTTCATTTATAGTCACTCATGCCTGGAAAAGCCTTATTACTCGGTTTAAATGCCTTTAAAATCCCATTATCAAATTTATTTTGATTTTTTTTTACATTTTTTGATTAAAACAGATTGTAATGAATTGTTTGCCTCGAGAAACTTGGAGCGAAAGCCATCCATTGTCAAGAAAAGATCATTTATAGTCACTCATGCCTAGAAAAGCCTTATTACTCGGTTTAAATGCCTTTACAATCCCATTATCAATTTTATTTTGAATTTTTTTTACATTTTTTGATTAAAACATATTGTAATTGATTGTTTGCCTCGTGAAACTTGGAGCGAAAGCCATCCATTGTCAAGAAAAGTTCATTTATATTCACTTATGCCTAGCAAAGCCTTATTACTCGGTTTAAATGCCTTTATAATCCCATTATCAAATTTATTTTTAATTTTTTTTACATTTTTTAATTAAAACATAATGTAATTGATTGTTTGCCTCGAGAAACTTGGAGCGAAAGCCATCCATTGTCAAGAAAAGTTCATTTATATTCACTTGTGCCTAGAAAAGCCTTATTACTCGGTTTAAATGCCTTTATAATCCCATTATCAAATTTATTTTTAATTTTTTTTACATTTTTTGATTAAAAAAGATTGTAATTGATTGTTTGCCTTGGGAATCGTGGAGCGAAAGCCATCAATTGTCAAGAAAAGATCATTTATAGTCGCTCATGCCTAGAAAAGCCTTATTACTCGGTTTAAAAACCTTTATAATCGCATTATCAAATTTATTTTTAATTTTTTTTACATTTTTTTATTAAAACATATTCTAATTGATTGTTTGCCTCGGGAAACTTGGAGCGAAAGCCATCCATTGTCAAGAAAAGATCATTTATAGTCACTCATGCCTAGGAAAGCCTTATTACTCGGTTTAAATGCTTTTATAATTCCATTACTGAATTTATTTTGAATTGTTTTTACATTTGTTGATTAAAATAGAATCTAATTGATTGTTTGCCTCGGGAAACGTGGAGCGAAAGCCATCCATTGTCAAGAAAAGTTCATTTATAGTCACCCATTCCTGGAAAAGCCTTATTACTCGGTTTAAATGCTTTTATAATCCCATTATTAAATTTATTTTGAATATTTTCTACATTTTTTGATTGAAACAGATTTTAATTGATTGTTTTCCTGGGGAAACTTGGAGCGAAAGCCATCCATTGTCAAGAAAAGATCATTTATAGTCACTCATGCCTAGAAAAGCCTTATTACTCGGTGTAAATGCTTTTATAATCCCATTATTGAATTTATTTTGAATATTTTTTACATTTTTTGATTAAAACAGATTGTAATTGATTGTTTGCCTCGGGAAACTTGGAGCGAAAGCCATCCATTGTCAAGAAAAGATCATTTATAGTCACTCATGCCTAGGAAAGCCTTATTACTCGGTTTAAATGCTTTTATAATCCCATTATTGAATTTATTTTGAATTGTTTTTACATTTTTTAATTAAAACAGAATCTAATTGATTGTTTGCCTCGGGAAACGTGGAGCGAAAGCCATCCATTGTCAAGAAAAGTTCATTTATAGTCACCCATGCCTAGAAAAGCCTTATTACTCGGTTTAAATGCCTTTATAATCCCATTATCTAATTTATTTTTAATTTTTTTTACATTTTTTTATTAAACCAGATTGTAATTGAATGTTTGCCTCGAGAAACTTGGAGAGAAAGCCATCCATTGTCAAGAGAAGTTCATTTATATTCACTTATGCCTAGCAAAGCCTTATTACTCGATTTAAATGCCTTTATAATCCCATTATTAAATTTATTTTGAATTTTTTTACATTTTTTTATTAAAACAGATTCTAATTGATTGTTTTCCTGGGGAAACTTGGAGCGAAAGCCATCCATTGTCAAGAAAAGATCATTTATAGTCACTCATGCCTAGAAAAGCCTTATTACTCGGTGTAAATGCTTTTACAATCCCATTATTGAATTTATTTTGAATATTTTTTACATTTTTTGATTAAAACAGATTGTAATTGATTGATTGCCTCAGGAAACATGGAGCGAAAGCCATCCATTGTCAAGAAAAGATCATTTATAGTCACTCATGCCTGGAAAAGCCTTATTACTCGGTTTAAATGCCTTTATAATCCCATTATCAAATTTATTTTGAATTTTTTTTATATTTTTTGATTAAAACAGATTGTAATTGATTGTTTGCCTCGAGAAACTTGGAGCGAAAGCCATCCATTGTCAAGAAAAGATCATTTATAGTCACTCATGCCTAGAAAAGCCTTATTACTCGGTTTAAATGCCTTTACAATCCCATTATCAAATTTATTTTGAATTTTTTTTACCTTTTTTGATTAAAACATATTGTAATTGATTGTTTGCCTCGAGAAACTTGGAGCGAAAGCCATCCATTGTCAAGAAAAGTTCATTTATATTCACTCGTGCCTAGAAAAGCCTTATTACTCGGTTTAAATGCCTTTACAATCGCATTATCAAATTTATTTTTAATTTTTTTTACATTTTTTGATTAAAACATATTCTAATTGATTGTTTGCCTCGGGAAACTTGGAGCGAAAGCCATCCATTGTCAAGAAAAGATCATTTATAGTCACTCATGCCTAGAAAAGCCTTATTACTCGGTTTAAATGCTTTTATAATCCCATTATTAAATTTATTTTGAATATTTTCTACATTTTTTGATTGAAACAGATTTTAATTGATTGTTTTCCTGGGGAAACTTGGAGCGAAAGCCATCCATTGTCAAGAAAAGATCATTTATAGTCACTCATGCCTAGAAAAGCCTTATTACTCGGTGTAAATGCTTTTATAATCCCATTATTGAATTTATTTTGAATATTTTTTACATTTTTTGATTAAAACAGATTGTAATTGATTGTTTGCCTCGGGAAACTTGGAGCGAAAGCCATCCATTGTCAAGAAAAGATCATTTATAGTCACTCATGCCTAGAAAAGCCTTATTACTCGGTTTAAATGCTTTTATAATCCCATTATTCAATTTATTTTGAATTGTTTTTACATTTTTTGATTAAAACAGAATCTAATTGATTGTTTGCCTCGGGAAACGTGGAGCGAAAGCCATCCATTGTCAAGAAAAGTTCATTTATAGTCACCCATGCCTAGAAAAGCCTTATTACTCGGTTTAAATGCCTTTATAATCCCATTATCGAATTTATTTTGAATTTTTTTTACATTTTTTGATTAAAACATATTGTAATTGATTGTTTGCCTTGGGAAACTTGGAGCGAAAGCCATCCATTGTCAAGAAAAGATCATTTATAGTCACTCATGCCTAGAAAAGCCTTATTACTCGGTTTAAATGCTTTTATAATCCCATTATTCAATTTATTTTGAATTGTTTTTACATTTTTTGATTAAAACAGAATCTAATTGATTGTTTGCCTCGGGAAACGTGGAGCGAAAGCCATCCATTGTCAAGAAAAGTTCATTTATAGTCACCCATGCCTAGAAAAGCCTTATTACTCGGTTTAAATGCCTTTATAATCCCATTATCGAATTTATTTTGAATTTTTTTTACATTTTTTGATTAAAACATATTGTAATTGATTGTTTGCCTTGGGAAACTTGGAGCGAAAGCCATCCATTGTCAAGAAAAGTTCATTTATAGTCACTCATGCCTAGAAAAGCCTTATTACTCGGTGTAAATGCTTTTACAATCCCATTATTGAATTTATTTTGAATATTTTTTACATTTTTTGATTAAAACAGATTGTAATTGATTGATTGCCTCAGGAAACATGGAGCGAAAGCCATCCATTGTCAAGAAAAGATCATTTATAGTCACTCATGCCTGGAAAAGCCTTATTACTCGGTTTAAATGCCTTTAGAATCGCATTATCAAATTTATTTTGAATATTTTTTACATTTTTTGATTAAAACAGATTCTAATTGATTGTTTGCCTCGGGAAACGTGGAGCGAAAGCCATCCATTGTCAAGAAAAGATCATTTATAGTCACTCATGCCTAGAAAATCCTTATTACTCGGTTTAAATGCTTTTATAATCCCATTATTGAATTTATTTTGAATTGTTTTTACATTTTTTGATTAAAACAGAATCTAATTGATTGTTTTCCTCGGGAAACGTGGAGCGAAAGCCATCCATTGTCAAGAAAAGTTCATTTATAGTCACCAATGCCTAGAAAAGCCTTATTACTCGGTTTAAATGCCTTTATAATCCCATTATCAAATTTATTTTTAATTTTTTTTACATTTTTTGATTAAAACAGATTGTAATTGATTGTTTGCCTTGGGAATCGTGGATCGAAAGCCATCCATTGTCAAGAAAAGATCATTTATAGTCACTCATGCCTAGAAAAGCCTTATTACTCGGTTTAAATGCCTTTATAATCGCATTATCAAATTTATTTTTAATTTTTTTACATTTTTTGATTAAAACATATTCTAATTGATTGTTTGCCTCGGGAAACTTGGAGCGAAAGCCATCCATTGTCAAGAAAAGATCATTTATAGTCACTCATGCCTAGGAAAGCCTTATTACTCGGTTTAAATGCTTTTATAATCCCATTACTGAATTTATTTTGAATTGTTTTTACATTTTTTGATTAAAACAGAATCTAATTGATTGTTTGCCTCGGGAAACGTGGAGCGAAAGCCATCCATTGTCAAGAAAAGATCATTTATAGTCACTCATGCCTAGAAAAGCCTTATTACTCGGTTTAAATGCCTTTATAATCGCATTATCAAATTTATTTTTAATTTTTTTACATTTTTTGATTAAAACATATTCTAATTGATTGTTTGCCTCGGGAAACTTGGAGCGAAAGCCATCCATTGTCAAGAAAAGATCATTTATAGGCACTCATGCCTAGGAAAGCCTTATTACTCGGTTTAAATGCTTTTATAATCCCATTACTGAATTTATTTTGAATTGTTTTTACATTTTTTGATTAAACCAGATTGTAATTGAATGTTTGGCTCGAGAAACTTGGAGCGCAAGCCATCCATTGTCAAGAGAAGTTCATTTATATTCACTTATGCCTAGCAAAGCCTTATTACTCGATTTAAATGCCTATATAATCCCATTATTGAATTTATTTTGAATTTTTTTACGTTTTTTTATTAAAACAGATTCTAATTGATTGTTTTCCTGGGGAAACTTGGAGCGAAAGCCATCCATTGTCAAGAAAAGATCATTTATAGTCACTCATGCCTAGAAAAGCCTTATTACTCGGTGTAAATGCTTTTACAATCCCATTATTGAATTTATTTTGAATATTTTTTACATTTTCTGATTAAAACAGATTGTAATTGATTGATTGCCTCGGCAAACATGGAGCGAAAGCCATCCATTGTCAAGAAAAGATCATTTATAGTCACTCATGCCTGGAAAAGCCTTATTACTCGGTTTAAATGCCTTTATAATCCCATTATCAAATTTATTTTGAATTTTTTTTACATTTTTTGATTAAAACAGATTGTAATTGATTGTTTGCCTCGAGAAACTTGGAGCGAAAGCCATCCATTGTCAAGAAAAGATCATTTATAGTCACTCATGCCTAGAAAAGCCTTATTACTCGGTTTAAATGCCTTTACAATCCCATTATCAAATTTATTTTTAATTTTTTTTACATTTTTTGATTTAAACATATTGTAATTGATTGTTTGCCTCGTGAAACTTGGAGCGAAAGCCATCCATTGTCAAGAAAAGATCATTTATAGTCACTCATGCCTGGAAAAGCCTTATTACTCGGTTTAAATGCCTTTATAATCCCATTATCAAATTTATTTTGATTTTTTTTTACATTTTTTGATTAAAACAGATTGTAATGGATTGTTTGCCTCGAGAAACTTGGAGCGAAAGCCATCCATTGTCAAGAAAAGATCATTTATAGTCACTCATGCCTAGAAAAGCCTTATTACTCGGTTTAAATGCCTTTACAATCCCATTATCAAATTTATTTTGAATTTTTTTTACATTTTTTGATTAAAACATATTGTAATTGATTGTTTGCCTCGTGAAACTTGGAGCGAAAGCCATCCATTGTCAAGAAAAGTTCATTTATATTCACTTATGCCTAGCAAAGCCTTATTACTCGGTTTAAATGCCTTTATAATCCCATTATCAAATTTATTTTTAATTTTTTTTACATTTTTTAATTAAAACATATTGTAATTGATTGTTTGCCTCGAGAAACTTGGAGCGAAAGCCATCCATTGTCAAGAAAAGTTCATTTATATTCACTCGTGCCTAGAAAAGCCTTATTACTCGGTTTAAATGCCTTTATAATCCCATTATCAAATTTATTTTTAATTTTTTTTACATTTTTTGATTAAAACAGATTGTAATTGATTGTTTGCCTTGGGAATCGTGGAGCGAAAGCCATCCATTGTCAAGAAAAGATCATTTATAGTCACTCATGCCTAGAAAAGCCTTATTACTCGGTTTAAATGCCTTTAGAATCGCATTATCAAATTTATTTTTAATTTTTTTTACATTTTTTGATTAAAACATATTCTAATTGATTGTTTGCCTCGGGAAACGTGGAGCGAAAGCCATCCATTGTCAAGAAAAGATCATTTATAGTCACTCATGCCTAGAAAATCCTTATTACTCGGTTTAAATGCTTTTATAATCCCATTATTGAATTTATTTTGAATTGTTTTTACATTTTTTGATTAAAACAGAATCTAATTGATTGTTTTCCTCGGGAAACGTGGAGCGAAAGCCATCCATTGTCAAGAAAAGTTCATTTATAGTCACCAATGCCTAGAAAAGCCTTATTACTCGGTTTAAATGCCTTTATAATCCCATTATCAAATTTATTTTTAATTTTTTTTACATTTTTTGATTAAAACAGATTGTAATTGATTGTTTGCCTTGGGAATCGTGGATCGAAAGCCATCCATTGTCAAGAAAAGATCATTTATAGTCACTCATGCCTAGAAAAGCCTTATTACTCGGTTTAAATGCCTTTATAATCGCATTATCAAATTTATTTTTAATTTTTTTACATTTTTTGATTAAAACATATTCTAATTGATTGTTTGCCTCGGGAAACTTGGAGCGAAAGCCATCCATTGTCAAGAAAAGATCATTTATAGTCACTCATGCCTAGGAAAGCCTTATTACTCGGTTTAAATGCTTTTATAATCCCATTACTGAATTTATTTTGAATTGTTTTTACATTTTTTGATTAAAACAGAATCTAATTGATTGTTTGCCTCGGGAAACGTGGAGCGAAAGCCATCCATTGTCAAGAAAAGATCATTTATAGTCACTCATGCCTAGAAAAGCCTTATTACTCGGTTTAAATGCCTTTATAATCGCATTATCAAATTTATTTTTAATTTTTTTACATTTTTTGATTAAAACATATTCTAATTGATTGTTTGCCTCGGGAAACTTGGAGCGAAAGCCATCCATTGTCAAGAAAAGATCATTTATAGGCACTCATGCCTAGGAAAGCCTTATTACTCGGTTTAAATGCTTTTATAATCCCATTACTGAATTTATTTTGAATTGTTTTTACATTTGTTGATTAAAACAGAATCTAATTGATTGTTTGCCTCGGGAAACGTGGAGCGAAAGCCATCCATTGTCAAGAAAAGTTCATTTATAGCCACCCATGCCTAGAAAAGCCTTATTACTCGGTTTAAATGCCTCTATAATCCCATTATCGAATTTTTTTTGAATTTTTTTTACATTTTTTGATTAAAACATATTGTCATTGATTTTTTGCCTCGGGAAACTTGGAGCGAAAGCCATCCATTGTCAGGAAAAGTTCATTTATAGTCACTCATGCCTAGGAAAGCCTTATTACTCGGTTTAAATGCTTTTATAATCCCATTATTGAATTTATTTTGAATTGTTTTTACATTTTTTGATTAAAACAGAATCTAATTGATTGTTTGCCTCGGGAAACGTGGAGCGAAAGCCATCCATTGTCAAGAAATGATCATTTATAGTCACTCATGCCTAGAAAAGCCTTATTACTCGGTTTAAATGCTTTTATAATCCCATTATTCAATTTATTTTGAATTGTTTTTATATTTTTTGATTAAAACAGAATCTAATTGATTGTTTGCCTCGGGAAACGTGGAGCGAAAGCCATCCATTGTCAAGAAAAGTTCATTTATAGTCACCCATGCCTAGAAAAGCCTTATTACTCGGTTTAAATGCCTTTATAATCCCATTATCGAATTTATTTTGAATTTTTTTTACATTTTTTGATTAAAACAGATTGTACTTGATTGTTTGCCTCGGGAAACATGGAGCGAAAGCCATCCATTGTCAAGAAAAGATCATTTATAGTCACTCATGCTTGGAAAAGCCTTATTACTCGGTTTAAATGCCTTTAAAATCCCATTATCAAATTTATTTTGATTTTTTTTTACATTTTTTGATTAAAACAGATTGTAATGGATTGTTTGCCTCGAGAAACTTGGAGCGAAAGCCATCCATTGTCAAGAAAAGATCATTTATAGTCACTCATGCCTAGAAAAGCCTTATTACTCGGTTTAAATGCCTTTACAATCCCATTATCAAATTTATTTTGAATTTTTTTTACATTTTTTGATTAAAACATATTGTAATTGATTGTTTGCCTCGTGAAACTTGGAGCGAAAGCCATCCATTGTCAAGAAAAGTTCATTTATATTCAGTTATGCCTAGCAAAGCCTTATTACTCGGTTTAAATGCCTTTATAATCCCATTATCAAATTTATTTTTAATTTTTTTTACATTTTTTAATTAAAACATAATGTAATTGATTGTTTGCCTCGAGAAACTTGGAGCGAAAGCCATCCATTGTCAAGAAAAGTTCATTTATATTCACTCGTGCCTAGAAAAGCCTTATTACTCGGTTTAAATGCCTTTATAATCCCATTATCAAATTTATTTTTAATTTTTTTTACATTTTTTGATTAAAACAGATTGTAATTGATTGTTTGCCTTGGGAATCGTGGAGCGAAAGCCATCCATTGTCAAGAAAAGATCATTTATAGTCACTCATGCCTAGAAAAGCCTTATTACTCGGTTTAAATGCCTTTAGAATCGCATTATCAAATTTATTTTTAATTTTTTTTACATTTTTTGATTAAAA
The DNA here is from genome assembly GCF_053813885.1 of Theobroma cacao. Classification (NCBI taxonomy): domain Eukaryota; kingdom Viridiplantae; phylum Streptophyta; class Magnoliopsida; order Malvales; family Malvaceae; genus Theobroma; species Theobroma cacao. The sequence goes on along the minus strand of NC_142645.1, from coordinate 22,928,350 downwards.
CATATTCTAATTGATTGTTTGCCTCGGGAAACGTGGAGCGAAAGCCATCCATTGTCAAGAAAAGATCATTTATAGTCACTCATGCCTAGAAAATCCTTATTACTCGGTTTAAATGCTTTTATAATCCCATTATTGAATTTATTTTGAATTGTTTTTACATTTTTTGATTAAAACAGAATCTAATTGATTGTTTTCCTCGGGAAACGTGGAGCGAAAGCCATCCATTGTCAAGAAAAGTTCATTTATAGTCACCAATGCCTAGAAAAGCCTTATTACTCGGTTTAAATGCCTTTATAATCCCATTATCAAATTTATTTTTAATTTTTTTTACATTTTTTGATTAAAACAGATTGTAATTGATTGTTTGCCTTGGGAATCGTGGATCGAAAGCCATCCATTGTCAAGAAAAGATCATTTATAGTCACTCATGCCTAGAAAAGCCTTATTACTCGGTTTAAATGCCTTTATAATCGCATTATCAAATTTATTTTTAATTTTTTTACATTTTTTGATTAAAACATATTCTAATTGATTGTTTGCCTCGGGAAACTTGGAGCGAAAGCCATCCATTGTCAAGAAAAGATCATTTATAGTCACTCATGCCTAGGAAAGCCTTATTACTCGGTTTAAATGCTTTTATAATCCCATTACTGAATTTATTTTGAATTGTTTTTACATTTTTTGATTAAAACAGAATCTAATTGATTGTTTGCCTCGGGAAACGTGGAGCGAAAGCCATCCATTGTCAAGAAAAGATCATTTATAGTCACTCATGCCTAGAAAAGCCTTATTACTCGGTTTAAATGCCTTTATAATCGCATTATCAAATTTATTTTTAATTTTTTTACATTTTTTGATTAAAACATATTCTAATTGATTGTTTGCCTCGGGAAACTTGGAGCGAAAGCCATCCATTGTCAAGAAAAGATCATTTATAGGCACTCATGCCTAGGAAAGCCTTATTACTCGGTTTAAATGCTTTTATAATCCCATTATTGAATTTATTTTGAATTGTTTTTACATTTTTTGATTAAACCAGATTGTAATTGAATGTTTGCCTCGAGAAACTTGGAGCGCAAGCCATCCATTGTCAGGAGAAGTTCATTTATATTCACTTATGCCTAGCAAAGCCTTATTACTCGATTTAAATGCCTATATAATCCCATTATTGAATTTATTTTGAATTTTTTTACGTTTTTTTATTAAAACAGATTCTAATTGATTGTTTTCCTGGGGAAACTTGGAGCGAAAGCCATCCATTGTCAAGAAAAGATCATTTATAGTCACTCATACCTAGAAAAGCCTTATTACTCGGTGTAAATGCTTTTACAATCCCATTATTGAATTTATTTTGAATATTTTTTACATTTTCTGATTAAAACAGATTGTAATTGATTGATTGCCTCGGCAAACATGGAGCGAAAGCCATCCATTGTCAAGAAAAGATCATTTATAGTCACTCATGCCTGGAAAAGCCTTATTACTCGGTTTAAATGCCTTTATAATCCCATTATCAAATTTATTTTGAATTTTTTTTACATTTTTTGATTAAAACAGATTGTAATGGATTGTTTGCCTCGAGAAACTTGGAGCGAAAGCCATCCATTGTCAAGAAAAGATCATTTATAGTCACTCATGCCTAGAAAAGCCTTATTACTCGGTTTAAATGCCTTTACAATCCCATTATCAAATTTATTTTGAATTTTTTTTACATTTTTTGATTAAAACATATTGTAATTGATTGTTTGCCTCGTGAAACTTGGAGCGAAAGCCATCCATTGTCAAGAAAAGTTCATTTATATTCACTTATGCCTAGCAAAGCCTTATTACTCGGTTTAAATGCCTTTATAATCCCATTATCAAATTTATTTTTAATTTTTTTTACATTTTTTAATTAAAACATATTGTAATTGATTGTTTGCCTCGAGAAACTTGGAGCGAAAGCCATCCATTGTCAAGAAAAGTTCATTTATATTCACTCGTGCCTAGAAAAGCCTTATTACTCTGTTTAAATGCCTTTATAATCCCATTATCAAATTTATTTTTAATTTTTTTTACATTTTTTGATTAAAACAGATTGTAATTGATTGTTTGCCTTGGGAATCGTGGAGCGAAAGCCATCCATTGTCAAGAAAAGATCATTTATGGTCACTCATGCCTAGAAAAGCCTTATTACTCGGTTTAAATGCCTTTATAATCGCATTATCAAATTTATTTTTAATTTTTTTTACATTTTTTGATTAAAACATATTCTAATTGATTGTTTGCCTCGGGAAACTTGGAGCGAAAGCCATCCATTGTCAAGAAAAGATCATTTATAGTCACTCATGCCTAGAAAAGCCTTATTACTCGGTTTAAATGCTTTTATAATCCCATTATTAAATTTATTTTGAATATTTTCTACATTTTTTGATTGAAACAGATTTTAATTGATTGTTTTCCTGGGGAAACTTGGAGCGAAAGCCATCCATTGTCAAGAAAAGATCATTTATAGTCACTCATGCCTAGAAAAGCCTTATTACTCGGTGTAAATGCTTTTATAATCCCATTATTGAATTTATTTTGAATATTTTTTACATTTTTTGATTAAAACAGATTGTAATTGATTGTTTGCCTCGGGAAACTTGGAGCGAAAGCCATCCATTGTCAAGAAAAGATCATTTATAGTCACTCATGCCTAGAAAAGCCTTATTACTCGGTTTAAATGCTTTTATAATCCCATTATTCAATTTATTTTGAATTGTTTTTACATTTTTTGATTAAAACAGAATCTAATTGATTGTTTGCCTCGGGAAACGTGGAGCGAAAGCCATCCATTGTCAAGAAAAGTTCATTTATAGTCACCCATGCCTAGAAAAGCCTTATTACTCGGTTTAAATGCCTTTATAATCCCATTATCGAATTTATTTTGAATTTTTTTTACATTTTTTGATTAAAACATATTGTAATTGATTGTTTGCCTTGGGAAACTTGGAGCGAAAGCCATCCATTGTCAAGAAAAGTTCATTTATAGTCACTCATGCCTAGAAAAGCCTTATTACTCGGTTTAAATGCTTTTATAATCCCATTATTCAATTTATTTTGAATTGTTTTTACATATTTTGATTAAAACAGAATCTAATTGATTGTTTGCCTGGGGAAACGTGGAGCGAAAGCCATCCATTGTCAAGAAAAGTTCATTTATAGTCACCCATGCCTAGAAAAGCCTTATTACTCGGTTTAAATGCCTTTATAATCCCATTATCGAATTTATTTTGAATTTTTTTTACATTTTTTGATTAAAACATATTGTAATTGATTGTTTGCCTCGGGAAACTTGGAGCGAAAGCCATCCATTGTCAAGAAAAGTTCATTTATAGTCACTCATGCCTAGAAAAGCCTTATTACTCGGTTTAAATGCTTTATAATCCCATTATTAAATTTATTTTGAATATTTTCTACATTTTTTGATTGAAACAGATTTTAATTGATTGTTTTCCTGGGGAAACTTGGAGCGAAAGCCATCCATTGTCAAGAAAAGATCATTTACAGTCACTCATGCCTAGAAAAGCCTTATTACTCGGTGTAAATGCTTTTATAATCCCATTGTTGAATTTATTTTGAATATTTTTTACATTTTTTGATTAAAACAGATTGTAATTGATTGTTTGCCTCGGGAAACTTGGAGCGAAAGCCATCCATTGTCAAGAAAAGATCATTTATAGTCACTCATGCCTAGGAAAGCCTTATTACTCGGTTTAAATGCTTTTATAATCCCATTATTGAATTTATTTTGAATTGTTTTTACATTTTTTGATTAAAACAGAATCTAATTGATTGTTTCCCTCGGGAAACGTGGAGCGAAAGCCATCCATTGTCAAGAAAAGTTCATTTATAGTCACCAATGCCTAGAAAAGCCTTATTACTCGGTTTAAATGCCTTTATAATCCCATTATTGAATTTATTTTGAATTGTTTTTACATTTTTTGATTAAAACAGAATCTAATTGATTGTTTGCCTCGTGAAACGTGGAGCGAAAGCCATCCATTGTCAAGAAAAGATCATTTATAGTCACTCATGCCTAGAAAAGCCTTATTACTCGGTTTAAATGCTTTTATAATCGCATTATTCAATTTATTTTGAATTGTTTTTACATTTTTTGTTTAAAACAGAATCTAATTGATTGTTTGCCTCGGGAAACGTGGAGCGAATGCCATCCATTGTCAAGAAAAGATCATTTATAGTCACTCATGCCTAGAAAAGCCTTATTACTCGGTTTAAATGCTTTTATAATCCCATTATTGAATTTATTTTGAATTGTTTTTACATTTTTTGATTAAAACAGAATCTAATTGATTGTTTCCCTCGGGAAACGTGGAGCGAAAGCCATCCATTGTCAAGAAAAGTTCATTTATAGTCACCAATGCCTAGAAAAGCCTTATTACTCGGTTTAAATGCCTTTATAATCCCATTATCTAATTTATTTTGATTTTTTTTTACATTTTTTGATTAAACCAGATTGTAATTGAATGTTTGCCTCGAGAAACTTGGAGCGCAAGCCATCCATTATCAAGAGAAGTTCATTTATATTCACTCATGCCTAGAAAAGCCTTATTACTCGGTGTAAATGCTTTTATAGTCCCATTATAGAATTTATTTTGAATATTTTTTACATTTTTTGATTAAAACAGATTTTAATTGATTGATTGCCTCTGGAAACATGGAGCAAAAGCCATCCATTGTCAAGAAAAGATCATTTATAGTCACTCATGCCTAGGAAAGCCTTATTACTCGGTTTAAATGCTTTTATAATCCCATTATTGAATTTTTTTTGAATTGTTTTTACATTTTTTGATTAAAACAGAATCTAATTGATTGTTTGCCTCGGGAAACGTGGAGCGAAAGCCATCCATTGTCAAGAAAAGTTCATTTATAGTCACCAATGCCTAGAAAAGCCTTATTACTCGGTTTAAATGCCTTTATAATCCCATTATCAAATTTATTTTGAATTTTTTTTACATTTTTTGATTAAAACATATGGTATTTGATTGTTTGCCTCGGGAAACTTGGAGCGAAAGCCATCCATTCTCAAGAAAAGTTTATTTATAGTCACTCATGCCTTGGAAAGCCTTATTACTCGGTTTAAATGCTTTTATAATCCCATTATTGAATTTATTTTGAATATTTTTTACATTTTTTGATTAAAACAGAATCTAATTGATTGTTTGCCTCGGGAAACGTGGAGCGAAAGCCATCCATTGTCAAGAAAAGATCATTTATAGTCACTCATGCCTAGGAAAGCCTTATTACTCGGTTTAAATGCCTATATAATCCCATTATTGAATTTATTTTGAATTTTTTTACGTTTTTTTATTAAAACAGATTCTAATTGATTATTTTCCTGGGGAAACTTGGAGCGGAAGCCATCCATTGTCAAGAAAAGATCATTTATAGTCACTCATGCCTAGAAAAGCCTTATTACTCGGTGTAAATGCTTTTACAATCCCATTATTGAATTTATTTTGAATATTTTTTACATTTTTTGATTAAAACATATTGTAATTGATTGTTTGCCTCGGGAAACTTGGAGCGAAAGCCATCCATTGTCAAGAAAAGATCATTTATAGTCACTCATGCCTAGGAAAGCCTTATTACTCGGTTTAAATGCTTTTATAATCCCATTATTGAATTTATTTTGAATTGTTTTTACATTTTTTGATTAAAACAGAATCTAATTGATTGTTTGCCTCGGGAAACGTGGAGCGAAAGGCATCCATTGTCAAGAAAAGTTCATTTATAGTCACCAATGCCTAGAAAAGCCTTATTACTCGGTTTAAATGCCTTTATAATCCCATTATCAAATTTATTTTGAATTTTTTTTACATTTTTTGATTAAAACATATGGTAATTGATTGTTTGCCTCGGGAAACTTGGAGCGAAAGCCATCCATTCTCAAGAAAAGTTTATTTATAGTCACTCATGCCTAGAAAAGCCTTATTACTCGGGTTAAATGCTTTTATAATCCAATTATTAAATTTATTTTTAATATTTTCTACATTTTTTTATTGAAACAGATTCTAATTGATTGTTTTCCTGGGGAAACTTGGAGCGAAAGCCATCCATTGTCAAGAAAAAATCATTTATAGTCACTTATGCCTAGAAAAGCCTTATTACTCGGTGTAAATGCTTTTATAATCCCATTATTGAATTTATTTTGAATATTTTTTACATTTTTTGATTAAAACAGATTGTAATTGATTGTTTGCCTCGGGAAACTTGGAGCGAAAGCCATCCATTGTCAAGAAAAGATCATTTATAGTCACTCATGCCTAGGAAAGCCTTATTACTAGGTTTAAATGCTTTTATAATCCCATTATTGAATTTATTTTGAATTGTTTTTACATTTTTTGATTAAAACAGAATCTAATTGATTGTTTGCCTCGGGAAACGTGGAGCGAAAGCCATCCATTGTCAAGAAAAGATCATTTATAGTCACTCATGCCTAGGAAAGCCTTATTACTCGGTTTAAATGCTTTTATAATCCCATTATTGAATTTATTTTGAATTATTTTTACATTTTTTGATTAAAACAGAATCTAATTGATTGTTTGCCTCGGGAAACGTGGAGCGAAAGCCATCCATTGTCAAGAAAAGTTCATTTATAGTCACCAATGCCTAGAAAAGCCTTATTACTCGGTTTAAATGCCTTTATAATCCCATTATCAAATTTATGTTGAATTTTTTTTACATTTTTTGATTAAAACATATGGTAATTGATTGTTTGCCTAGGGAAACTTGGAGCGAAAGCCAACCATTGTCAAGAAAAGATCATTTATAGTCACTCATGCCTAGAAAAGCCTTATTACTCGGTGTAAATGCTTTTACAATCCCATTATTGAATTTATTTTGAATATTTTTTACATTTTTTGATTAAAACAGATTGTAATTGATTGTTTGCCTCGAGAAACTTGGAGCGAAAGCCATCCATTGTCAAGAAAAGATCATTTATAGTCACTCATGCCTAGGAAAGCCTTATTACTCGGTTTAAATGCTTTTATAATCCCATTACTGAATTTATTTTGAATTGTTTTTACATTTGTTGATTAAAACAGAATCTAATTGATTGTTTGCCTCGGGAAACGTGGAGCGAAAGCCATCCATTGTCAAGAAAAGTTCATTTATAGTCACCCATGCCTAGAAAAGCCTTATTACTCGGTTTAAAAGCCTCTATAATCCCATTATCGAATTTATTTTCAATTTTTTTTACATTTTTTGATTAAAACATATTGTAATTGATTTTTTGCCTCGGGAAACTTGGAGCGAAAGCCATCCATTGTCAAGAAAAGTACATTTATAGTCACTCATGCCTAGGAAAGCTTTATTACTCGGTTTAAATGCCTTTATAATCCCATTATCAAATTTATTTTGATTTTTGTTTACATTTTTTGATTAAAACAGATTGTAATGGATTGTTTGCCTCGAGAAACTTGGAGCGAAAGCCATCCATTGTCAAGAAAAGATCATTTATAGTCACTCATGCCTAGAAAAGCCTTATTACTCGGTTTAAATGCCTTTACAATCCCATTATCAAATTTATTTTGAATTTTTTTTACATTTTTTGATTAAAACATATTGTAATTAATTGTTTGCCTCGTGAAACTTGGAGCGAAAGCCATCCATTGTCAAGAAAAGTTCATTTATATTCACTTATGCCTAGCAAAGCCTTATTACTCGGTTTAAATGCCTTTATAATCCCATTATCAAATTTATTTTTAATTTTTTTTACATTTTTTAATTAAAACATATTGTAATTGATTGTTTGCCTCGAGAAACTTGGAGCGAAAGCCATCCATTGTCAAGAAAAGTTCATTTATATTCACTCGTGCCTAGAAAAGCCTTATTACTCGGTTTAAATGTATTTATAATCCCATTATATAATTTATTTTTAATTTTTTTTATATTTTTTGATTAAAACAGATTGTAATTGATTGTTTGCCTTGGGAATCATGGAGCGAAAGCCATCCATTGTCAAGAAAAGATCATTTATAGTCACTCATGCCTAGAAAAGCCTTATTACTCGGTTTAAATGCCTTTATAATCGCATTATCAAATTTATTTTTAATTTTTTTTAACATTTTTTGATTAAAACATATTCTAATTGATTGTTTGCCTCGGGAAACTTGGAGCGAAAGCCATCCATTGTCAAGAAAAGATCATTTATAGTCACTCATGCCTAGGAAAGCCTTATTACTCGGTTTAAATGCTTTTATAATCCCATTACTGAATTTATTTTGAATTGATTTTACATTTGTTGATTAAAACAGAATCTAATTGATTGTTTGCCTCGGGAAACGTGGAGCGAAAGCCATCCATTGTCAAGAAAAGATCATTTATAGTCACCCATGCCTAGAAAAACCTTATTACTCGGTTTAAATGCCTCTATAATCCCATTATCGAATTTATTTTGAATTTTTTTTACATTTTTTGATTAAAACATATTGTAATTGATTTTTTGCCTCGGGAAACTTGGAGCGAAAGCCATCCATTGTCAAGAAAAGTACATTTATAGTCACTCATGCCTAGGAAAGCCTTATTACTCGGTTTAAATGCTTTTATAATTCCATTATTGAATTTATTTTGAATTGTTTTTACATTTTTTGATTAAAACAGAATCTAATTGATTGTTTGCCTTGGGAATCATGGAGCGAAAGCCATCCATTGTCAAGAAAAGATCATTTATAGTCACTCATGCCTAGAAAAGCCTTATTACTCGGTTTAAATGCCTTTATAATCGCATTATCAAATTTATTTTTAATTTTTTTTAACATTTTTTGATTAAAACATATTCTAATTGATTGTTTGCCTCGGGAAACTTGGAGCGAAAGCCATCCATTGTCAAGAAAAGATCATTTATAGTCACTCATGCCTAGGAAAGCCTTATTACTCGGTTTAAATGCTTTTATAATCCCATTACTGAATTTATTTTGAATTGATTTTACATTTGTTGATTAAAACAGAATCTAATTGATTGTTTGCCTCGGGAAACGTGGAGCGAAAGCCATCCATTGTCAAGAAAAGATCATTTATAGTCACTCATGCCTAGAAAAGCCTTATTACTCGGTTTAAATGCCTTTATAATCGCATTATCAAATTTATTTTTAATTTTTTTTAACATTTTTTGATTAAAACATATTCTAATTGATTGTTTGCCTCGGGAAACGTGGAGCGAAAGCCATCCATTGTCAAGAAAAGTTCATTTATAGTCACCCATGCCTAGAAAAGCCTTATTACTCGGTTTAAATGCCTCTATAATCCCATTATCGAATTTATTTTGAATTTTTTTTACATTTTTTGATTAAAACATATTGTAATTGATTTTTTGCCTCGGGAAACTTGGAGCGAAAGCCATCCATTGTCAAGAAAAGTACATTTATAGTCACTCATGCCTAGGAAAGCCTTATTACTCGGTTTAAATGCTTTTATAATTCCATTATTGAATTTATTTTGAATTGATTTTACATTTGTTGATTAAAACAGAATCTAATTGATTGTTTGCCTCGGGAATCATGGAGCGAAAGCCATCCATTGTCAAGAAAAGATCATTTATAGTCACTCATGCCTAGAAAAGCCTTATTACTCGGTTTAAATGCCTTTATAATCGCATTATCAAATTTATTTTTAATTTTTTTTACCATTTTTTGATTAAAACATATTCTAATTGATTGTTTGCCTCGGGAAACGTGGAGCGAAAGCCATCCATTGTCAAGAAAAGTTCATTTATAGTCACCCATGCCTAGAAAAGCCTTATTACTCGGTTTAAATGAATCTATAATCCCATTATCGAATTTATTTTGAATTTTTTTTACATTTTTTGATTAAAACATATTGTAATTGATTTTTTGCCTCGGGAAACTTGGAGCGAAAGCCATCCATAGTCAAGAAAAGTACATTTATAGTCACTCATGCCTAGGAAAGCCTTATTACTCGGTTTAAATGCTTTTATAATTCCATTATTGAATTTATTTTGAATTGTTTTTACATTTTTTGATTAAAACAGAATCTAATTGATTGTTTGCCTCGGGAAACGTGGAGCGAAAGCCATCCATTGTCAAGAAAAGTTCATTTATAGTCACCCATGCCTAGAAAAGCCTTATTACTCGGTTTAAATGCCTTTATAATCCCATTATCGAATTTATTTTGAATTTGTTTTACATTTTTTGATTAAAACATATTGTAATTGATTGATTGCCTCGGGAAACATGGAGCGAAAGCCATCCATTGTCAAGAAAAGATCATTTATAGTCACTCATGCTTGGAAAAGCCTTATTACTCGGTTTAAATGCCTTTATAATCCCATTATCGAATTTATTTTGAATTTGTTTTACATTTTTTGATTAAAACATACTGTAATTGATTGTTTGCCTCGAGAAACTTGGAGCGAAAGCCATCCATTGTCAAGAAAAGATCATTTATAGTCACTCATGCCTAGAAAAGCCTTATTACTCGGTTTCAATGCTTTTATAATCCCATTATTAAATTTATTTTGAATATTTTCTACATTTTTTGGTTAAAACAGATTGTAATTGATTGTTTGCCTCGAGAAACTTGGAGCGAAAGCCATCCATTGTCAAGAAAAGATCATTTATAGTCACTCACGCCTAGAAAAGCCTTATTACTCGGTTTAAATGCCTTTACAATCCCATTATCAAATTTATTTTGAATTTTTTTAACATTTTTTGATTAAAACATATTGTAATTGATTGTTTGCCTCGGGAAACTTGGAGCGAAAGCCATCCATTGTCAAGAAAAGATCATTTATAGTCACTCATGCCTAGGAAAGCCTTATTACTCGGTTTAAAAGCTTTTATAATACCATTATTGAATTTATTTTGAATTGTTTTTACATTTTTTGATTAAAACAGAATCTAATTGATTGTTTGCCTCGGGAAACGTGGAGCGAAAGCCATCCATTGTCAAGAAAAGTTCATTTATAGTCACCAATGCCTAGAAAAGCCTTATTACTCGGTTTAAATGCCTTTATAATCCCATTATCAAATTTATTTTGAATTTTTTTTACATTTTTTGATTAAAACATATGGTAATTGATTGTTTGCCTCGGGAAACTTGGAGCGAAAGCCATCCATTGTCAAGAAAAGATCATTTATAGTCACTCATGCCTAGAAAAGCCTTATTACTCGGTGTAAATGCTTTTACAATCCCATTATGGAATTTATTTTGAATATTTTTTACATTTTCTGATTAAAACAGATTGTAATTGATTGATTGCCTCGGGAAACATGGAACGAAAGCCATCCATTGTTAAGAAAAGATCATTTATAGTCACTCATGCCTGGAAAAGCCTTATTACTCGGTTTAAATGCCTTTATAATCCCATTATCAAATTTATTTTGAATTTTTTTTACATTTTTTGATAAAAACAGATTGTAATTGATTGTTTGCCTCGAGAAACTTGGAGCGAAAGCCATCCATTGTCAAGAAAAGATCATTTATAGTCACTCACGCCTAGAAAAGCCTTATTACTCGGTTTAAATGCCTTTACAATCCCATTATCAAATTTATTTTGAATTTTTTTAACATTTTTTGATTAAAACATATTGTAATTGATTGTTTGCCTCGTGAAACTTGGAGCGAAAGCCATCCATTGTCAAGAAAAGTTCATTTATAGTCACTCATGCCTGGAAAAGCCTTATTACTCGGTTTAAATGCCTTTATAATCCCATTATCAAATTTATTTTGATTTTTTTTTACATTTTTTGATTAAAACAGATTGTAATGGATTGTTTGCCTCGAGAAACTTGGAGCGAAAGCCATCCATTGTCAAGAAAAGTTGATTTATATTCACTCGTGCCTAGAAAAGCCTTATTACTCGGTTTAAATGCCTTTATAATCCCATTATCAAATTTATTTTTAATTTTTTTTACATTTTTTGATTAAAACAGATTGTAATTGATTGTTTGCCTTGGGAATCATGGAGCGAAAGCCATCCATTGTCAAGAAAAGATCATTTATAGTCACTCATGCCTAGAAAAGCCTTATTACTCGATTTAAATGCTTTTATAATCCCATTACTGAATTTATTTTAAATTGTTTTTACATTTGTTGATTAAAACAGAATCTAATTGATTGTTTGCCTCGGGAAACGTGGAGCGAAAGCCATCCATTGTCAAGAAAAGTTCATTTATAGTCACCCATGCCTAGAAAAGCCTTATTACTCGGTTTAAATGCCTCTATAATCCCATTATCGAATTTATTTTGAATTTTTTTTACATTTTTTGATTAAAACATATTGTAATTGATTTTTTGCCTCGGGAAACTTCGAGCGAAAGCCATCCATTGTCAAGAAAAGTACATTTATAGTCACTCATGCCTAGGAAAGCCTTATTACTCGGTTTAAATGCTTTTATAATCCCATTATTGAATTTATTTTGAATTGTTTTTACATTTTTTTATTAAAACAGAATCTAATTGATTGTTTGCCTCGGGAAACGTGGAGCGAAAGCCATCCATTGTCAAGAAAAGATCATTTATAGTCACTCATGCCTAGAAAAGCCTTATTACTCGGTTTAAATGCTTTTATAATCGCATTATTCAATTTATTTTGAATTGTTTTTACATTTTTTGTTTAAAACAGAATCTAATTGATTGTTTGCCTCGGGAAACGTGGAGCGAAAGCCATCCATTGTCAAGAAAAGTTCATTTATAGTCACCCATGACTAGAAAAGCCTTATTACTCGGTTTAAATGCATTTATAATCCCATTATCGAATTTATTTTGAATTTTTTTTACATTTTTTGATTAAAACATATTGTAATTGATTGATTGCCTCGGGAAACATGGAGCGAAAGCCATCCATTGTCAAGAAAAGATCATTTATAGTCACTCATGCCTGGAAAAGCCTTATTACTCGGTTTAAATGCCTTTATAATCCCATTATCAAATTTATTTTGAATTTTTTTTACATTTTTTGATTAAAACATATTGTAATTGATTGATTGCCTCGGGAAACATGGAGCGAAAGCCATCCATTGTCAAGAAAAGTTCATTTATAGTCACCCATGACTAGAAAAGCCTTATTACTCGGTTTAAATGCCTTTATAATCCCATTATCTAATTTATTTTGATTTTTTTTTACATTTTTTGATTAAACCAGATTGTAATTGAATGTTTGCCTCGAGAAACTTGGAGCGCAAGCCATCCATTGTCAAGAGAAGTTCATTTATATTCACTCATGCCTAGAAAAGCCTTATTACTCGGTGTAAATGCTTTTATAGTCCCATTATAGAATTTATTTTGAATATTTTTTACATTTTTTGATTAAAACAGATTTTAATTGATTGATTGCCTCTGGAAACATGGAGCAAAAGCCATCCATTGTCAAGAAAAGATCATTTATAGTCACTCATGCCTAGGAAAGCCTTATTACTCGGTTTAAATGCTTTTATAATCCCATTATTGAATTTTTTTTGAATTGTTTTTACATTTTTTGATTAAAACAGAATCTAATTGATTGTTTGCCTCGGGAAACGTTGAGCGAAAGCCATCCATTGTCAAGAAAAGATCATTTATAGTCACTCATGCCTGGAAAAGCCTTATTACTCGGTTTAAATGCCTTTATAATCCCATTATCAAATTTATTTTGAATTTTTTTTACATTTTTTGATTAAAACAGGTTGTAATTGATTGTTTGCCTCGAGAAACTTGGAGCGAAAGCCATCCATTGTCAAGAAAAGATCATTTATAGTCACTCATGCCTAGAAAAGCCTTATTACTCGGTTTCAATGCTTTTATAATCCCATTATTAAATTTATTTTGAATATGTTCTACATTTTTTGATTGAAACAGATTTTAATTGATTGTTTTCCTGGGGAAACTTGGAGCGAAAGCCATCCATTGTCAAGAAAAGATCATTTATAGTCACTCATGCCTAGAAAAGCCTTATTACTCGGTGTAAATGCTTTTATAATCCCATTATTGAATTTATTTTGAATATTTTTTACATTTTTTGATTAAAACAGATTGTAATTGATTGTTTGCCTCAGGAAACTTGGAGCGAAAGCCATCCATTGTCAAGAAAAGATCATTTATAGTCACTCATGCCTAGGAAAGCCTTATTACTCGGTTTAAATGCTTTTACAATCCCATTATTGAATTTATTTTGAATTGTTTTTACATTTTTTGATTAAAACAGAATCTAATTGATTGTTTGCCTCGGGAAACGTGGAGCGAAAGCCATCCATTGTCAAGAAAAGTTCATTTATAGTCACCAATGCCTAGAAAAGCCTTATTACTCGGTTTAAATGCCTTTATAATCCCATTATCAAATTTATTTTCAATTTTTTTTATATTTTTTGATTAAAACATATGGTAATTGATTGTTTGCCTCGGGAAACTTGGAGCGAAAGCCATCCATTGTCAAGAAAAGTTTATTTATAGTCACTCATGCCTAGAAAAGCCTTATTACTCGGTTTAAATGCTTTTATAATCCAATTATTAAATTTATTTTGAATATTTTCTACATTTTTTGATTGAAACAGATTCTAATTGATTGGTTTCCTGGGGAAACTTGGAGCGAAAGCCATCCATTGTCAAGAAAAGATCATTTATAGTCACTTATGCCTAGAAAAGCCTTATTACTCGGTGTAAATGCTTTTATAATCCCATTATTGAATTTATTTTGAATATTTTTTACATTTTTTGATTAAAACAGATTGTAATTGATTGTTTGCCTCGGGAAACTTGGAGCGAAAGCCATCCATTGTCAAGAAAAGATCATTTATAGTCACTCATGCCTAGGAAAGCCTTATTACTCGGTTTAAATGCTTTTATAATCCCATTATTGAATTTATTTTGAATTGTTTTTACATTTTTTGATTAAAACAGAATCTAATTGATTGTTTACCTCGGGAAACGTGGAGCGAAAGCCATCCATTGTCAAGAAAAGTTCATTTATAGTCACCAATGCCTAGAAAAGCCTTATTACTCGGTTTAAATGCCTTTATAATCCCATTGTCTAATTTATTTTGATTTTTTTTTTACATTTTTTGATTAAACCAGATTGTAATTGAATGTTTGCCTCGAGAAACTTGGAGCGCAAGCCATCCATTGTCAAGAGAAGTTCATTTATATTCACTTATGCCTAGCAAAGCCTTATTACTCGATTTAAATGCCTTTATAATCCCATTATTGAATTTATTTTGAATTTTTTTACGTTTTTTTATTAAAACAGATTCTAATTGACTGTTTTCCTGGGGAAACTTGGAGCGAAAGCCATCCATTGTCAAGAAAAGATCATTTATAGTCACTCATGCCTAGAAAAGCCTTATTACTCGGTGTAAATGCTTTTACAATCCCATTATTGAATTTATTTTGAATATTTTTTACATTTTCTGATTAAAACAGATTGTAATTGATTGATTGCCTCGGGAAACATGGAGCGAAAGCCATCCATTGTCAAGAAAAGATCATTTATAGTCACTCATGCCTGGAAAAGCCTTATTACTCGGTTTAAATGCCTTTATAATCCCATTATCAAATTTATTTTGAATTTTTTTTACATTTTTTGATTAAAACATATTGTAATTGATTGATTGCCTCGGGAAACATGGAGCGAAAGCCATCCATTGTCAAGAAAAGTTCATTTATAGTCACCCATGACTAGAAAAGCCTTATTACTCGGTTTAAATGCCTTTATAATCCCATTATCTAATTTATTTTGATTTTTTTTTACATTTTTTGATTAAACCAGATTGTAATTGAATGTTTGCCTCGAGAAACTTGGAGCGCAAGCCATCCATTGTCAAGAGAAGTTCATTTATATTCACTCATGCCTAGAAAAGCCTTATTACTCGGTGTAAATGCTTTTATAGTCCCATTATAGAATTTATTTTGAATATTTTTTACATTTTTTGATTAAAACAGATTTTAATTGATTGATTGCCTCTGGAAACATGGAGCAAAAGCCATCCATTGTCAAGAAAAGATCATTTATAGTCACTCATGCCTAGGAAAGCCTTATTACTCGGTTTAAATGCTTTTATAATCCCATTATTGAATTTTTTTTGAATTGTTTTTACATTTTTTGATTAAAACAGAATCTAATTGATTGTTTGCCTCGGGAAACGTGGAGCGAAAGCCATCCATTGTCAAGAAAAGATCATTTATAGTCACTCATGCCTGGAAAAGCCTTATTACTCGGTTTAAATGCCTTTATAATCCCATTATCAAATTTATTTTGAATTTTTTTTACATTTTTTGATTAAAACAGGTTGTAATTGATTGTTTGCCTCGAGAAACTTGGAGCGAAAGCCATCCATTGTCAAGAAAAGATCATTTATAGTCACTCATGCCTAGAAAAGCCTTATTACTCGGTTTCAATGCTTTTATAATCCCATTATTAAATTTATTTTGAATATGTTCTACATTTTTTGATTGAAACAGATTTTAATTGATTGTTTTCCTGGGGAAACTTGGAGCGAAAGCCATCCATTGTCAAGAAAAGATCATTTATAGTCACTCATGCCTAGAAAAGCCTTATTACTCGGTGTAAATGCTTTTATAATCCCATTATTGAATTTATTTTGAATATTTTTTACATTTTTTGATTAAAACAGATTGTAATTGATTGTTTGCCTCAGGAAACTTGGAGCGAAAGCCATCCATTGTCAAGAAAAGATCATTTATAGTCACTCATGCCTAGGAAAGCCTTATTACTCGGTTTAAATGCTTTTACAATCCCATTATTGAATTTATTTTGAATTGTTTTTACATTTTTTGATTAAAACAGAATCTAATTGATTGTTTGCCTCGGGAAACGTGGAGCGAAAGCCATCCATTGTCAAGAAAAGTTCATTTATAGTCACCAATGCCTAGAAAAGCCTTATTACTCGGTTTAAATGCCTTTATAATCCCATTATCAAATTTATTTTCAATTTTTTTTATATTTTTTGATTAAAACATATGGTAATTGATTGTTTGCCTCGGGAAACTTGGAGCGAAAGCCATCCATTGTCAAGAAAAGTTTATTTATAGTCACTCATGCCTAGAAAAGCCTTATTACTCGGTTTAAATGCTTTTATAATCCAATTATTAAATTTATTTTGAATGTTTTCTACATTTTTTGATTGAAACAGATTCTAATTGATTGGTTTCCTGGGGAAACTTGGAGCGAAAGCCATCCATTGTCAAGAAAAGATCATTTATAGTCACTTATGCCTAGAAAAGCCTTATTACTCGGTGTAAATGCTTTTATAATCCCATTATTGAATTTATTTTGAATATTTTTTACATTTTTTGATTAAAACAGATTGTAATTGATTGTTTGCCTCGGGAAACTTGGAGCGAAAGCCATCCATTGTCAAGAAAAGATCATTTATAGTCACTCATGCCTAGGAAAGCCTTATTACTCGGTTTAAATGCTTTTATAATCCCATTATTGAATTTATTTTGAATTGTTTTTACATTTTTTGATTAAAACAGAATCTAATTGATTGTTTACCTCGGGAAACGTGGAGGGAAAGCCATCCATTGTCAAGAAAAGTTCATTTATAGTCACCAATGCCTAGAAAAGCCTTATTACTCGGTTTAAATGCCTTTATAATCCCATTGTCTAATTTATTTTGATTTTTTTTTTACATTTTTTGATTAAACCAGATTGTAATTGAATGTTTGCCTCGAGAAACTTGGAGCGCAAGCCATCCATTGTCAAGAGAAGTTCATTTATATTCACTTATGCCTAGCAAAGCCTTATTACTCGATTTAAATGCCTTTATAATCCCATTATTGAATTTATTTTGAATTTTTTTACGTTTTTTTATTAAAACAGATTCTAATTGACTGTTTTCCTGGGGAAACTTGGAGCGAAAGCCATCCATTGTCAAGAAAAGATCATTTATAGTCACTCATGCCTAGAAAAGCCTTATTACTCGGTGTAAATGCTTTTACAATCCCATTATTGAATTTATTTTGAATATTTTTTACATTTTCTGATTAAAACAGATTGTAATTGATTGATTGCCTCGGGAAACATGGAGCGAAAGCCATCCATTGTCAAGAAAAGATCATTTATAGTCACTCATGCCTGGAAAAGCCTTATTACTCGGTTTAAATGCCTTTATAATCCAATTATCAAATTTATTTTGAATTTTTTTTACATTTTTTGATTAAAACAGATTGTAATTGATTGTTTGCCTCGAGAAACTTGGAGCGAAAGCCATCCATTGTCAAGAAAAGTTCATTTATAGTCACTCATGCCTGGAAAAGCCTTATTACTCGGTTTAAATGCCTTTATAATCCCATTATCAAATTTATTTTGATTTTTTTTTACATTTTTTGATTAAAACAGATTGTAATGGATTGTTTGCCTCGAGAAACTTGGAGCGAAAGCCATCCATTGTCAAGAAAAGATCATTTATAGTCACTCATTCCTAGAAAAGCCTTATTACTCGGTTTAAATGCCTTTACAATCCCATTATCAAATTTATTTTGAATTTTTTTTACATTTTTTGATTAAAACATATTGTAATTGATTGTTTGCCTCGTGAAACTTGGAGCGAAAGCCATCCATTGTCAAGAAAAGTTCATTTATATTCACTTATGCCTAGCAAAGCCTTATTACTCGGTTTAAATGCCTTTATAATCCCATTACCAAATTTATTTTTAATTTTTTTTACATTTTTTAATTAAAACATATTGTAATTGATTGTTTGCCTCGAGAAACTTGGAGCGAAAGCCATCCATTGTCAAGAAAAGTTCATTTATATTCACTCGTGCCTAGAAAAGCCTTATTACTCGGTTTAAATGCCTTTATAATCCCATTATCAAATTTATTTTTAATTTTTTTTACATTTTTTGATTAAAACAGATTGTAATTGATTGTTTGCCTTGGGAATCGTGGAGCGAAAGCCATCCATTGTCAAGAAAAGATCATTTATAGTCACTCATGCGTAGAAAAGCCTTATTACTCGGTTTAAATGCCTTTATAATCGCATTATCAAATTTATTTTTAATTTTTTTTACATTTTTTGATTAAAACATATTCTAATTGATTGTTTGCCTCGGGAAACTTGGAGCGAAAGCCATCCATTGTCAAGAAAAGATCATTTATAGTCACTCATGCCTAGGAAAGCCTTATTACTCGGTTTAAATGCTTTTATAATCCCATTACTGAATTTATTTTGAATTGTTTTTACATTTTTTGATTAAAACAGAATCTAATTGATTGTTTGCCTCGGGAAACGTGGAGCGAAAGCCATCCATTGTCAAGAAAAGTTCATTTATAGTCACCCATGCCTAGAAAAGCCTTATTACTCGGTTTAAATGCCTCTATAATCCCATTATCGAATTTATTTTGAATTTTTTTTACATTTTTTGATTAAAACATATTGTAATTGATTTTTTGCCTCGGGAAACTTGGAGCGAAAGCCATCCATTGTCAAGAAAAGTTCATTTATTGTCACTCATGCCTAGGAAAGCCTTATTACTCGGTTTAAATGCTTTTATAATCCCATTATTGAATTTATTTTGAATTGTTTTTACATTTTTTGATTAAAACAGAATCTAATTGATTGTTTGCCTCGGGAAACGTGGAGCGAAAGCCATCCATTGTCAAGAAAAGATCATTTATAGTCACTCATGCCTAGAAAAGCCTTATTACTCGGTTTAAATGCTTTTATAATCCCATTATTGAATTTATTTTGAATTATTTTTACATTTTTTGATTAAAACAGAATCTAATTGATTGTTTGCCTCGTGAAACGTGGAGCGAAAGCCATCCATTGTCAAGAAAAGATCATTTATAGTCACTCATGCCTAGAAAAGCCTTATTACTCGGTTTAAATGCTTTTATAATCGCATTATTCAATTTATTTTGAATTGTTTTTACATTTTTTGTTTAAAACAGAATCTAATTGATTGTTTGCCTCGGGAAACGTGGAGCGAAAGCCATCCATTGTCAAGAAAAGATCATTTATAGTCACTCATGCCTAGAAAAGCCTTATTACTCGGTTTAAATGCTTTTATAATCCCATTATTGAATTTATTTTGAATTGTTTTTACATTTTTTGATTAAAACAGAATCTAATTGATTGTTTCGCTCGGGAAACGTGGAGCGAAAGCCATCCATTGTCAAGAAAAGTTCATTTATAGTCACCAATGCCTAGAAAAGCCTTATTACTCGGTTTAAATGCCTTTATAATCCCATTATCTAATTTATTTTGATTTTTTTTTACATTTTTTGATTAAACCAGATTGTAATTGAATGTTTGCCTCGAGAAACTTGGAGCGCAAGCCATCCGTTGTCAAGAGAAGTTCATTTATATTCACTCATGCCTAGAAAAGCCTTATTACTCGGTGTAAATGCTTTTATAGTCCCATTATAGAATTTATTTTGAATATTTTTTACATTTTTTGATTAAAACAGATTTTAATTGATTGATTGCCTCTGGAAATATGGAGCAAAAGCCATCCATTGTCAAGAAAAGATCATTTATAGTCACTCATGCCTAGGAAAGCCTTATTACTCGGTTTAAATGCTTTTATAATCCCATTATTGAATTTTTTTTGAATTGTTTTTACATTTTTTGATTAAAACAGAATCTAATTGATTGTTTGCCTCGGGAAACGTGGAGCGAAAGCCATCCATTGTCAAGAAAAGTTCATTTATAGTCACCAATGCCTAGAAAAGCCTTATTACTCGGTTTAAATGCCTTTATAATCCCATTATCAAATTTATTTTGAATTTTTTTTACATTTTTTAATTAAAACATATGGTAATTGATTGTTTGCCTCGGGAAACTTGGAGCGAAAGCCATCCATTCTCAAGAAAAGTTTATTTATAGTCACTCATGCCTTGGAAAGCCTTATTACTCGGTTTAAATGCCTATATAATCCCATTATTGAATTTATTTTGAATTTTTTTACGTTTTTTTATTAAAACAGATTCTAATTGATTATTTTCCTGGGGAAACTTGGAGCGGAAGCCATCCATTGTCAAGAAAAGATCATTTATAGTCACTCATGCCTAGAAAAGCCTTATTACTCGGTGTAAATGCTTTTACAATCCCATTATTGAATTTATTTTGAATATTTTTTACATTTTTTGATTAAAACAGATTGTAATTGATTGTTTGCCTCGGGAAACTTGGAGCGAAAGCCATCCATTGTCAAGAAAAGATCATTTATAGTCACTCATGCCTAGGAAAGCCTTATTACTCGGTTTAAATGCTTTTATAATCCCATTATTGAATTTATTTTGAATTGTTTTTACATTTTTTGATTAAAACAGAATCTAATTGATTGTTTGCCTCGGGAAACGTGGAGCGAAAGCCATCCATTGTCAAGAAAAGTTCATTTATAGTCACCAATGCCTAGAAAAGCCTTATTACTCGGTTTAAATGCCTTCATAATCCCATTATCAAATTTATTTTGAATTTTTTTTACATTTTTTGATTAAAACATATGGTAATTGATTGTTTGCCTCGGGAAACTTGGAGCGAAAGCCATCCATTCTCAAGAAAAGTTTATTTATAGTCACTCATGCCTAGAAAAGCCTTATTACTCGGTTTAAATGCTTTTATAATCCAATTATTAAATTTATTTTTAATATTTTCTACATTTTTTTATTGAAACAGATTCTAATTGATTGTTTTCCTGGGGAAACTTGGAGCGAAAGCCATCCATTGTCAAGAAAAGATCATTTATAGTCACTTATGCCTAGAAAAGCCTTATTACTCGGTGTAAATGCTTTTATAATCCCATTATTGAATTTATTTTGAATATTTTTTACATTTTTTGATTAAAACAGATTGTAATTGATTGTTTGCCTCGGGAAACTTGGAGCGAAAGCCATCCATTGTCAAGAAAAGATCATTTATAGTCACTCATGCCTAGGAAAGCCTTATTACTCGGTTTAAATGCTTTTATAATCCCATTATTGAATTTATTTTGAATTGTTTTTACATTTTTTGATTAAAACAGAATCTAATTGATTGTTTGCCTCGAGAAACGTGGAGCGAAAGCCATCCATTGTCAAGAAAAGATCATTTATAGTCACTCATGCCTAGGAAAGCCTTATTACTCGGTTTAAATGCTTTTATAATCCCATTATTGAATTTATTTTGAATTGTTTTTACATTTTTTGATTAAAACAGAATCTAATTGATTGTTTGCCTCGGGAAACGTGGAGCGAAAGCCATCCATTGTCAAGAAAAGTTCATTTATAGTCACCAATGCCTAGAAAAGCCTTATTACTCGGTTTAAATGCCTTTATAATCCCATTATCAAATTTATGTTGAATTTTTTTTACATTTTTTGATTAAAACATATGGTAATTGATTGTTTGCCTAGGGAAACTTGGAGCGAAAGCCAACCATTGTCAAGAAAAGATCATTTATAGTCACTCATGCCTAGAAAAGCCTTATTACTCGGTGTAAATGCTTTTACAATCCCATTATTGAATTTATTTTGAATATTTTTTACATTTTTTGATTAAAACAGATTGTAATTGATTGTTTGCCTCGAGAAACTTGGAGCGAAAGCCATCCATTGTCAAGAAAAGATCATTTATAGTCACTCATGCCTAGGAAAGCCTTATTACTCGGTTTAAATGCTTTTATAATCCCATTACTGAATTTATTTTGAATTGTTTTTACATTTGTTGATTAAAACAGAATCTAATTGATTGTTTGCCTCGGGAAACGTGGAGCGAAAGCCATCCATTGTCAAGAAAAGTTCATTTATAGTCACCCATGCCTAGAAAAGCCTTATTACTCGGTTTAAATGCCTCTATAATCCCATTATCGAATTTATTTTGAATTTTTTTTACATTTTTTCATTAAAACATATTGTAATTGATTTTTTGCCTCGGGAAACTTGGAGCGAAAGCCATCCATTGTCAAGAAAAGTACATTTATAGTCACTCATGCCTAGGAAAGCTTTATTACTCGGTTTAAATGCCTTTACAATCCCATTATCAAATTTATTTTGAATTTTTTTTACATTTTTTGATTAAAACATATTGTAATTAATTGTTTGCCTCGTGAAACTTGGAGCGAAAGCCATCCATTGTCAAGAAAAGTTCATTTATATTCACTTATGCCTAGCAAAGCCTTATTACTCGGTTTAAATGCCTTTATTATCCCATTATCAAATTTATTTTTAATTTTTTTTACATTTTTTAATTAAAACATATTGTAATTGATTGTTTGCCTCGAGAAACTTGGAGCGAAAGCCATCCATTGTCAAGAAAAGTTCATTTATATTCACTCGTGCCTAGAAAAGCCTTATTTCTCGGTTTAAATGCCTTTATAATCCCATTATATAATTTATTTTTAATTTTTTTATATTTTTTGATTAAAACAGATTGTAATTGATTGTTTGCCTTGGGAATCATGGAGCGAAAGCCATCCATTGTCAAGAAAAGATCATTTATAGTCACTCATGCCTAGAAAAGCCTTATTACTCGGTTTAAATGCCTTTATAATCGCATTATCAAATTTATTTTTAATTTTTTTTAACATTTTTTGATTAAAACATATTCTAATTGATTGTTTGCCTCGGGAAACTTGGAGCGAAAGCCATCCATTGTCAAGAAAAGATCATTTATAGTCACTCATGCCTAGGAAAGCCTTATTACTCGGTTTAAATGCTTTTATAATCCCATTACTGAATTTATTTTGAATTGATTTTACATTTGTTGATTAAAACAGAATCTAATTGATTGTTTGCCTCGGGAAACGTGGAGCGAAAGCCATCCATTGTCAAGAAAAGATCATTTATAGTCACCCATGCCTAGAAAAACCTTATTACTCGGTTTAAATGCCTCTATAATCCCATTATCGAATTTATTTTGAATTTTTTTTACATTTTTTGATTAAAACATATTGTAATTGATTTTTTGCCTCGGGAAACGTGGAGCGAAAGCCATCCATTGTCAAGAAAAGTTCATTTATAGTCACCCATGCCTAGAAAAGCCTTATTTCTCGGTTTAAATGAATCTATAATCCCATTATCGAATTTATTTTGAATTTTTTTTACATTTTTTGATTAAAACATATTGTAATTGATTTTTTGCCTCGGGAAACTTGGAGCGAAAGCCATCCATTGTCAAGAAAAGTACATTTATAGTCACTCATGCCTAGGAAAGCCTTATTACTCGGTTTAAATGCTTTTATAATTCCATTATTGAATTTATTTTGAATTGTTTTTACATTTTTTGATTAAAACAGAATCTAATTGATTGTTTGCCTCGGGAAACGTGGAGCGAAAGCCATCCATTGTCAAGAAAAGATCATTTATAGTCACTCATGCCTAGAAAAGCCTTATTACTCGGTTTAAATGCTTTTATAATCCCATTATTCAATTTATTTTGAATTGTTTTTACATTTTTTGATTAAAACAGAATCTAATTGATTGTTTGCCTCGGGAAACGTGGAGCGAAAGCCATCCATTGTCAAGAAAAGTTCATTTATAGTCACCCATGCCTAGAAAAGCCTTATTACTCGGTTTAAATGCCTTTATAATCCCATTATCGAATTTATTTTGAATTTGTTTTACATTTTTTGATTAAAACATATTGTAATTGATTGATTGCCTCGGGAAACATGGAGCGAAAGCCATCCATTGTCAAGAAAAGATCATTTATAGTCACTCATGCTTGGAAAAGCCTTATTACTCGGTTTAAATGCCTTTATAATCCCATTATCGAATTTATTTTGAATTTGTTTTACATTTTTTGATTAAAACATACTGTAATTGATTGTTTGCCTCGAGAAACTTGGAGCAAAAGCCATCCATTGTCAAGAAAAGATCATTTATAGTCACTCATGCCTAGAAAAGCCTTATTACTCGGTTTCAATGCTTTTATAATCCCATTATTAAATTTATTTTGA
The DNA here is from genome assembly GCF_053813885.1 of Theobroma cacao. Lineage (NCBI taxonomy): Eukaryota > Viridiplantae > Streptophyta > Magnoliopsida > Malvales > Malvaceae > Theobroma > Theobroma cacao. Next base: position 22,903,466 of record NC_142645.1, on the reverse strand, counting down.
ATATTTTCTACATTTTTTGATTGAAACAGATTTTAATTGATTGTTTTCCTGGGGAAACTTGGAGCGAAAGCCATCCATTGTCAAGAAAAGATCATTTATAGTCACTCATGCCTAGAAAAGCCTTATTACTCGGTGTAAATGCTTTTATAATCCCATTATTGAATTTATTTTAATATTTTTTACATTTTTTGATTAAAAAGATTGTAATTGATTGTTTGCCTCGGGAAACTTGGAGCGAAAGCCATCCATTGTCAAGAAAAGATCATTTATAGTCACTCATGCCTAGGAAAGCCTTATTACTCGGTTTAAATGCTTTTATAATACCATTATTGAATTTATTTTGAATTGTTTTTACATTTTTTGATTAAAACAGAATCTAATTGATTGTTTGGCTCGGGAAACGTGGAGCGAAAGCCATCCATTGTCAAGAAAAGTTCATTTATAGTCACCAATGCCTAGAAAAGCCTTATTACTCGGTTTAAATGCCTTTATAATCCCATTATCAAATTTATTTTGAATTTTTTTTACATTTTTTGATTAAAACATATGGTAATTGATTGTTTGCCTCGGGAAACTTGGAGCGAAAGCCATCCATTGTCAAGAAAAGATCATTTATAGTCACTCATGCCTAGAAAAGCCTTATTACTCGGTGTAAATGCTTTTACAATCCCATTATTGAATTTATTTTGAATATTTTTTACATTTTCTGATTAAAACAGATTGTAATTGATTGATTGCCTCGGGAAACATGGAACGAAAGCCATCCATTGTCAAGAAAAGATCATTTATAGTCACTCATGCCTGGAAAAGCCTTATTACTCGGTTTAAATGCCTTTATAATCCCATTATCAAATTTATTTTGAATTTTTTTTATATTTTTTGATAAAAACAGATTGTAATTGATTGTTTGCCTCGAGAAACTTGGAGCGAAAGCCATCCATTGTCAGGAAAAGATCATTTATAGTCACTCACGCCTAGAAAAGCCTTATTACTCGGTTTAAATGCCTTTACAATCCCATTATCAAATTTATTTTGAATTTTTTTAACATTTTTTGATTAAAACATATTGTAATTGATTGTTTGCCTCGTGAAACTTGGAGCGAAAGCCATCCATTGTCAAGAAAAGTTCATTTATAGTCACTCATGCCTGGAACAGCCTTATTACTCGGTTTAAATGCCTTTATAATCCCATTATCAAATTTATTTTGATTTTTTTTTACATTTTTTGATTAAAACAGATTGTAATGGATTGTTTGCCTCGAGAAACTTGGAGCGAAAGCCATCCATTGTCAAGAAAAGATCATTTATAGTCACTCATGCCTAGAAAAGCCTTATTACTCGGTTTAAATGCCTTTACAATCCCATTATCAAATTTATTTTGAATTTTTTTTACATTTTTTGATTAAAACATATTGTAATTGATTGTTTGCCTCGTGAAACTTGGAGCGAAAGCCATCCATTGTCAAGAAAAGTTCATTTATATTCACTTATGCCTAGCAAAGCCTTATTACTCGGTTTAAATGCCTTTATAATCGCATTATCAAATTTATTTTGAATTTTTTTTACATTTTTTGATTAAAACAGATTGTAATTGATTGTTTGCCTCGAGAAACTTGGAGCGAAAGCCATCCATTGTCAAGAAAAGATCATTTATAGTCACTCACGCCTAGAAAAGCCTTATTACTCGGTTTAAATGCCTTTACAATCCCATTATCAAATTTATTTTGAATTTTTTTAACATTTTTTGATTAAAACATATTGTAATTGATTGTTTGCCTCGTGAAACTTGGAGCGAAAGCCATCCATTGTCAAGAAAAGTTCATTTATAGTCACTCATGCCTGGAAAAGCCTTATTACTCGGTTTAAATGCCTTTATAATCCCATTATCAAATTTATTTTGATTTTGTTTTACATTTTTTGATTAAAACAGATTGTAATGGATTGTTTGCCTCGAGAAACTTGGAGCGAAAGCCATCCATTGTCAAGAAAAGATCATTTATAGTCACTCATGCCTAGGAAAGCCTTATTACTCAGTTTAAATGCTTTTATAATCCCATTACTGAATTTATTTTGAATTGTTTTTACATTTGTTGGTTAAAACAGAATCTAATTGATTGTTTGCCTCGGGAAACGTGGAGCGAAATCCATCCATTGTCAAGAAAAGTTCATTTATAGTCACCCATGCCTAGAAAAGCCTTATTACTCGGTTTAAATGCTTTTATAATCGCATTATTCAATTTATTTTGAATTGTTTTTACATTTGTTGATTAAAACAGAATCTAATTGATTGTTTGCCTCGGGAAACGTGGAGCGAAAGCCATCCATTGTCAAGAAAAGATCATTTATAGTCACTCATGCCTAGAAAAGCCTTATTACTCGGTTTAAATGCTTTTATAATCCCATTATTGAATTTATTTTGAATTGTTTTTACATTTTTTGATTAAAACAGAATCTAATTGATTGTTTCCCTCGGGAAACGTGGAGCGAAAGCCATCCATTGTCAAGAAAAGTTCATTTATAGTCACCAATGCCTAGAAAAGCCTTATTACTCGGTTTAAATGCCTTTATAATCCCATTATCTAATTTATTTTGATTTTTTTTTACATTTTTTGATTAAACCAGATTGTAATTGAATGTTTGCCTCGAGAAACTTGGAGCGCAAGCCATCCATTGGCAAGAGAAGTTCATTTATATTCACTCATGCCCAGAAAAGCCTTATTACTCGGTGTAAATGCTTTTATAGTCCCATTATAGAATTTATTTTGAATATTTTTTACATTTTTTGATTAAAACAGATTTTAATTGATTGATTGCCTCTGGAAACATGGAGCAAAAGCCATCCATTGTCAAGAAAAGATCATTTATAGTCACTCATGCCTAGGAAAGCCTTATTACTCGGTTTAAATGCTTTTATAATCCCATTATTGAATTTTTTTTGAATTGTTTTTACATTTTTTGATTAAAACAGAATCTAATTGATTGTTTGCCTCGGGAAACGTGGAGCGACAGCCATCCATTGTCAAGAAAAGTTCATTTATAGTCACCAATGCCTAGAAAAGCCTTATTACTCGGTTTAAATGCCTTTATAATCCCATTATCAAATTTATTTTGAATTTTTTTTACATTTTTTGATTAAAACATATGGTAATTGATTGTTTGCCTCGGGAAACTTGGAGCGAAAGCCATCCATTCTCAAGAAAAGTTTATTTATAGTCACTCATGCCTTGGAAAGCCTTATTACTCGGTTTAAATGCCTATATAATCCCATTATTGAATTTATTTTGAATTTTTTTACGTTTTTTTATTAAAACAGATTCTAATTGATTATTTTCCTGGGTAAACTTGGAGCGGAAGCCATCCATTGTCAAGAAAAGATTATTTATAGTCACTCATGCCTAGAAAAGCCTTATTACTCGGTGTAAATGCTTTTACAATCCCATTATTGAATTTATTTTGAATATTTTTTACATTTTTTGATTAAAACAGATTGTAATTGATTGTTTGCCTCGGGAAACTTGGAGCGAAAGCCATCCATTGTCAAGAAAAGATCATTTATAGTCACTCATGCCTAGGAAAGCCTTATTACTCGGTTTAAATGCTTTTATAATCCCATTATTGAATTTATTTTGAATTGTTTTTACATTTTTTGATTAAAACAGAATCTAATTGATTGTTTGCCTCGGGAAACGTGGAGCGAAAGCCATCCATTGTCAAGAAAAGTTCATTTATAGTCACCAATGCCTAGAAAAGCCTTATTACTCGGTTTAAATGCCTTTATAATCCCATTATCAAATTTATTTTGAATTTTTTTTACATTTTTTGATTAAAACATATGGTAATTGATTGTTTGCCTCGGGAAACTTGGAGCGAAAGCCATCCATTCTCAAGAAAAGTTTATTTATAGTCACTCATGCCTAGAAAAGCCTTATTACTCGGTTTAAATGCTTTTATAATCCAATTATTAAATTTATTTTTAATATTTTCTACATTTTTTTATTGAAACAGATTCTAATTGATTGTTTTCCTGGGGAAACTTGGAGCGAAAGCCATCCATTGTCAAGAAAAGTTCATTTATAGTCACCAATGCCTAGAAAAGCCTTATTACTCGGTTTAAATGCCTTTATAATCCCATTATCAAATTTATGTTGAATTTTTTTTACATTTTTTGATTAAAACATATGGTAATTGATTGTTTGCCTAGGGAAACTTGGAGCGAAAGCCAACCATTGTCAAGAAAAGATCATTTATAGTCACTCATGCCTAGAAAAGCCTTATTACTCGGTGTAAATGCTTTTACAATCCCATTATTGAATTTATTTTGAATATTTTTTACATTTTTTGATTAAAACAGATTGTAATTGATTGTTTGCCTCGAGAAACTTGGAGCGAAAGCCATCCATTGTCAAGAAAAGATCATTTATAGTCACTCATGCCTAGGAAAGCCTTATTACTCGGTTTAAATGCTTTTATAATCCCATTACTGAATTTATTTTGAATTGTTTTTACATTTGTTGATTAAAACAGAATCTAATTGATTGTTTGCCTCGGGAAACGTGGAGCGAAAGCCATCCGTTGTCAAGAAAAGTTCATTTATAGTCACCCATGCCTAGAAAAGCCTTATTACTCGGTTTAAATGCCTCTATAATCCCATTATCGAATTTATTTTGAATTTTTTTTACATTTTTTCATTAAAACATATTGTAATTGATTTTTTACCTCGGGAAACTTGGAGCGAAAGCCATCCATTGTCAAGAAAAGTACATTTATAGTCACTCATGCCTAGGAAAGCTTTATTACTCGGTTTAAATGCCTTTACAATCCCATTATCAAATTTATTTTGAATTTTTTTTACATTTTTTGATTAAAACATATTGTAATTAATTGTTTGCCTCGTGAAACTTGGAGCGAAAGCAATCCATTGTCAAGAAAAGTTCATTTATATTCACTTATGCCTAGCAAAGCCTTATTACTCGGTTTAAATGCCTTTATAATCCCATTATCAAATTTATTTTTAATTTTTTTTACATTTTTTAATTAAAACATATTGTAATTGATTGTTTGCCTCGAGAAACTTGGAGCGAAAGCCATCCATTGTCAAGAAAAGTTCATTTATATTCACTGGTGCCTAGAAAAGCCTTATTTCTCGGTTTAAATGCCTTTATAATCCCATTATATAATTTATTTTTAATTTTTTTTATATTTTTTGATTAAAACAGATTGTAATTGATTGTTTGCCTTGGGAATCATGGAGCGAAAGCCATCCATTGTCAAGAAAAGATCATTTATAGTCACTCATGCCTAGAAAAGCCTTATTACTCGGTTTAAATGCCTTTATAATCGCATTATCAAATTTATTTTTAATTTTTTTTAACATTTTTTGATTAAAACATATTCTAATTGATTGTTTGCCTCGGGAAACTTGGAGCGAAAGCCATCCATTGTCAAGAAAAGATCATTTCTAGTCACTCATGCCTAGGAAAGCCTTATTACTCGGTTTAAATGCTTTTATAATCCCATTATTGAATTTATTTTGAATTGTTTTTACATTTTTTGATTAAAACAGAATCTAATTGATTGTTTGCCTCGGGAAACGTGGAGCGAAAGCCATCCATTGTCAAGAAAAGATCATTTATAGTCACTCATGCCTAGGAAAGCCTTATTACTCGGTTTAAATGCTTTTATAATCCCATTATTGAATTTATTTTGAATTGTTTTTACATTTTTTGATTAAAACAGAATCTAATTGATTGTTTGCCTCGGGAAACGTGGAGCGAAAGCCATCCATTGTCAAGAAAAGTTCATTTATAGTCACCAATGCCTAGAAAAGCCTTATTACTCGGTTTAAATGCCTTTATAATCCCATTATCAAATTTATGTTGAATTTTTTTTACATTTTTTGATTAAAACATATGGTAATTGATTGTTTGCCTAGGGAAACTTGGAGCGAAAGCCAACCATTGTCAAGAAAAGATCATTTATAGTCACTCATGCCTAGAAAAGCCTTATTACTCGGTGTAAATGCTTTTACAATCCCATTATTGAATTTATTTTGAATATTTTTTACATTTTTTGATTAAAACAGATTGTAATTGATTGTTTGCCTCGAGAAACTTGGAGCGAAAGCCATTCATTGTCAAGAAAAGATCATTTATAGTCACTCATGCCTAGGAAAGCCTTATTACTCGGTTTAAATGCTTTTATAATCCCATTACTGAATTTATTTTGAATTGTTTTTACATTTGTTGATTAAAACAGAATCTAATTGATTGTTTGCCTCGGGAAACGTGGAGCGAAAGCCATCCATTGTCAAGAAAAGTTCATTTATAGTCACCCATGCCTAGAAAAGCCTTATTACTCGGTTTAAATGCCTCTATAATCCCATTATCGAATTTATTTTGAATTTTTTTTACATTTTTTCATTAAAACATATTGTAATTGATTTTTTACCTCGGGAAACTTGGAGCGAAAGCCATCCATTGTCAAGAAAAGTACATTTATAGTCACTCATGCCTAGGAAAGCTTTATTACTCGGTTTAAATGCCTTTACAATCCCATTATCAAATTTATTTTGAATTTTTTTTACATTTTTTGATTAAAACATATTGTAATTAATTGTTTGCCTCGTGAAACTTGGAGCGAAAGCAATCCATTGTCAAGAAAAGTTCATTTATATTCACTTATGCCTAGCAAAGCCTTATTACTCGGTTTAAATGCCTTTATAATTCCATTATCAAATTTATTTTTAATTTTTTTTACATTTTTTAATTAAAACATATTGTAATTGATTGTTTGCCTCGAGAAACTTGGAGCGAAAGCCATCCATTGTCAAGAAAAGTTCATTTATATTCACTGGTGCCTAGAAAAGCCTTATTTCTCGGTTTAAATGCCTTTATAATCCCATTATATAATTTATTTTTAATTTTTTTTATATTTTTTGATTAAAACAGATTGTAATTGATTGTTTGCCTTGGGAATCATGGAGCGAAAGCCATCCATTGTCAAGAAAAGATCATTTATAGTCACTCATGCCTAGAAAAGCCTTATTACTCGGTTTAAATGCCTTTATAATCGCATTATCAAATTTATTTTTAATTTTTTTTAACATTTTTTGATTAAAACATATTCTAATTGATTGTTTGCCTCGGGAAACGTGGAGCGAAAGCCATCCATTGTCAAGAAAAGATCATTTATAGTCACCCATGCCTAGAAAAACCTTATTACTCGGTTTAAATGCCTCTATAATCCCATTATCGAATTTATTTTGAATTTTTTTTACATTTTTTGATTAAAACATATTGTAATTGATTTTTTGCCTCGGGAAACTTGGAGCGAAAGCCATCCATTGTCAAGAAAAGTACATTTATAGTCACTCATGCCTAGGAAAGCCTTATTACTCGGTTTAAATGCTTTTATAATTCCATTACTGAATTTATTTTGAATTGATTTTACATTTGTTGATTAAAACAGAATCTAATTGATTGTTTGCCTCGGGAAACGTGGAGCGAAAGCCATCCATTGTCAAGAAAAGAGCATTTATAGTCACTCATGCCTAGAAAAGCCTTATTACTCGGTTTAAATAATTTATAATCGCATTATCAAATTTATTTTTAATTTTTTTTAACATTTTTTGATTAAAACATATTCTAATTGATTGTTTGCCTCGGGAAACTTGGAGCGAAAGCCATCCATTGTCAAGAAAAGATCATTTATAGTCACTCATGCCTAGGAAAGCCTTATTACTCGGTTTAAATGCTTTTATAATCCCATTACTGAATTTATTTTGAATTGATTTTACATTTGTTGATTAAAACAGAATCTAATTGATTGTTTGCCTCGGGAAACGTGGAGCGAAAGCCATCCATTGTCAAGAAAAGATCATTTATAGTCACTCATGCCTAGAAAAGCCTTATTACTCGGTTTAAATGCCTTTATAATCGCATTATCAAATTTATTTTTAATTTTTTTTAACATTTTTTGATTAAAACATATTCTAATTGATTGTTTGCCTCGGGAAACGTGGAGCGAAAGCCATCCATTGTCAAGAAAAGTTCATTTATAGTCACCCATGCCTAGAAAAGCCTTATTACTCGGTTTAAATGCCTCTATAATCCCATTATCGAATTTATTTTGAATTTTTTTTACATTTTTTGATTAAAACATATTGTAATTGATTTTTTGCCTCGGGAAACTTGGAGCGAAAGCCATCCATTGTCAAGAAAAGTACATTTATAGTCACTCATGCCTAGGAAAGCCTTATTACTCGGTTTAAATGCTTTTATAATTCCATTATTGAATTTATTTTGAATTGATTTTACATTTGTTGATTAAAACAGAATCTAATTGATTGTTTGCCTCGGGAATCATGGAGCGAAAGCCATCCATTGTCAAGAAAAGATCATTTATAGTCACTCATGCCTAGAAAAGCCTTATTACTCGGTTTAAATGCCTTTATAATCGCATTATCAAATTTATTTTTAATTTTTTTTAACATTTTTTGATTAAAACATATTCTAATTGATTGTTTGCCTCGGGAAACGTGGAGCGAAAGCCATCCATTGTCAAGAAAAGTTCATTTATAGTCACCCATGCCTAGAAAAGCCTTATTACTCGGTTTAAATGAATCTATAATCCCATTATCGAATTTATTTTGAATTTTTTTTACATTTTTTGATTAAAACATATTGTAATTGATTTTTTGCCTCGGGAAACTTGGAGCGAAAGCCATCCATTGTCAAGAAAAGTACATTTATAGTCACTCATGCCTAGGAAAGCCTTATTACTCGGTTTAAATGCTTTTATAATTCCATTATTGAATTTATTTTGAATTGTTTTTACATTTTTTGATTAAAACAGAATCTAATTGATTGTTTGCCTCGGGAAACGTGGAGCGAAAGCCATCCATTGTCAAGAAAAGATCATTTATAGTCACTCATGCCTAGAAAAGCCTTATTACTCGGTTTAAATGCTTTTATAATCCCATTATTCAATTTATTTTGAATTGTTTTTACATTTTTTGATTAAAACAGAATCTAATTGATTGTTTGCCTCGGGAAACGTGGAGCGAAAGCCATCCATTGTCAAGAAAAGTTCATTTATAGTCACCCATGCCTAGAAAAGCTTTATTACTCGGTTTAAATGCCTTTATAATCCCATTATCGAATTTATTTTGAATTTGTTTTACATTTTTTGATTAAAACATATTGTAATTGATTGATTGCCTCGGGAAACATGGAGCGAAAGCCATCCATTGTCAAGAAAAGATCATTGATAGTCACTCATGCTTGGAAAAGCCTTATTACTCGGTTTAAATGCCTTTATAATCCCATTATCGAATTTATTTTGAATTTGTTTTACATTTTTTGATTAAAACATACTGTAATTGATTGTTTGCCTCGAGAAACTTGGAGCGAAAGCCATCCATTGTCAAGAAAAGATCATTTATAGTCACTCATGCCTAGAAAAGCCTTATTACTCGGTTTCAATGCTTTTATAATCCCATTATTAAATTTATTTTGAATATTTTCTACATTTTTTGATTGAAACAGATTTTAATTGATTGTTTTCCTGGGGAAACTTGGAGCGAAAGCCATCCATTGTCAAGAAAAGATCATTTATAGTCACTCATGCCTAGAAAAGCCTTATTACTCGGTGTAAATGCTTTTATAATCCCATTATTGAATTTATTTTAATATTTTTTACATTTTTTGATTAAAATAGATTGTAATTGATTGTTTGCCTCGGGAAACTTGGAGCGAAAGCCATCCATTGTCAAGAAAAGATCATTTATAGTCACTCATGCCTAGGAAAGCCTTATTACTCGGTTTAAATGCTTTTATAATACCATTATTGAATTTATTTTGAATTGTTTTTACATTTTTTGATTAAAACAGAATCTAATTGATTGTTTGGCTCGGGAAACGTGGAGCGAAAGCCATCCATTGTCAAGAAAAGTTCATTTATAGTCACCAATGCCTAGAAAAGCCTTATTACTCGGTTTAAATGCCTTTATAATCCCATTATCAAATTTATTTTGAATTTTTTTTACATTTTTTGATTAAAACATATGGTAATTGATTGTTTGCCTCGGGAAACTTGGAGCGAAAGCCATCCATTGTCAAGAAAAGTTCATTTATAGTCACTCATGCCTAGGAAAGCCTTATTACTCGGTTTAAATGCTTTTATAATTCCATTACTGAATTTATTTTGAATTGATTTTACATTTGTTGATTAAAACAGAATCTAATTGATTGTTTGCCTCGGGAAACGTGGAGCGAAAGCCATCCATTGTCAAGAAAAGAGCATTTATAGTCACTCATGCCTAGAAAAGCCTTATTACTCGGTTTAAATAATTTATAATCGCATTATCAAATTTATTTTTAATTTTTTTTAACATTTTTTGATTAAAACATATTCTAATTGATTGTTTGCCTCGGGAAACTTGGAGCGAAAGCCATCCATTGTCAAGAAAAGATCATTTATAGTCACTCATGCCTAGGAAAGCCTTATTACTCGGTTTAAATGCTTTTATAATCCCATTACTGAATTTATTTTGAATTGATTTTACATTTGTTGATTAAAACAGAATCTAATTGATTGTTTGCCTCGGGAAACGTGGAGCGAAAGCCATCCATTGTCAAGAAAAGATCATTTATAGTCACTCATGCCTAGAAAAGCCTTATTACTCGGTTTAAATGCCTTTATAATCGCATTATCAAATTTATTTTTAATTTTTTTTAACATTTTTTGATTAAAACATATTCTAATTGATTGTTTGCCTCGGGAAACGTGGAGCGAAAGCCATCCATTGTCAAGAAAAGTTCATTTATAGTCACCCATGCCTAGAAAAGCCTTATTACTCGGTTTAAATGCCTCTATAATCCCATTATCGAATTTATTTTGAATTTTTTTTACATTTTTTGATTAAAACATATTGTAATTGATTTTTTGCCTCGGGAAACTTGGAGCGAAAGCCATCCATTGTCAAGAAAAGTACATTTATAGTCACTCATGCCTAGGAAAGCCTTATTACTCGGTTTAAATGCTTTTATAATTCCATTATTGAATTTATTTTGAATTGATTTTACATTTGTTGATTAAAACAGAATCTAATTGATTGTTTGCCTCGGGAATCATGGAGCGAAAGCCATCCATTGTCAAGAAAAGATCATTTATAGTCACTCATGCCTAGAAAAGCCTTATTACTCGGTTTAAATGCCTTTATAATCGCATTATCAAATTTATTTTTAATTTTTTTTAACATTTTTTGATTAAAACATATTCTAATTGATTGTTTGCCTCGGGAAACGTGGAGCGAAAGCCATCCATTGTCAAGAAAAGTTCATTTATAGTCACCCATGCCTAGAAAAGCCTTATTACTCGGTTTAAATGAATCTATAATCCCATTATCGAATTTATTTTGAATTTTTTTTACATTTTTTGATTAAAACATATTGTAATTGATTTTTTGCCTCGGGAAACTTGGAGCGAAAGCCATCCATTGTCAAGAAAAGTACATTTATAGTCACTCATGCCTAGGAAAGCCTTATTACTCGGTTTAAATGCTTTTATAATTCCATTATTGAATTTATTTTGAATTGTTTTTACATTTTTTGATTAAAACAGAATCTAATTGATTGTTTGCCTCGGGAAACGTGGAGCGAAAGCCATCCATTGTCAAGAAAAGATCATTTATAGTCACTCATGCCTAGAAAAGCCTTATTACTCGGTTTAAATGCTTTTATAATCCCATTATTCAATTTATTTTGAATTGTTTTTACATTTTTTGATTAAAACAGAATCTAATTGATTGTTTGCCTCGGGAAACGTGGAGCGAAAGCCATCCATTGTCAAGAAAAGTTCATTTATAGTCACCCATGCCTAGAAAAGCTTTATTACTCGGTTTAAATGCCTTTATAATCCCATTATCGAATTTATTTTGAATTTGTTTTACATTTTTTGATTAAAACATATTGTAATTGATTGATTGCCTCGGGAAACATGGAGCGAAAGCCATCCATTGTCAAGAAAAGATCATTGATAGTCACTCATGCTTGGAAAAGCCTTATTACTCGGTTTAAATGCCTTTATAATCCCATTATCGAATTTATTTTGAATTTGTTTTACATTTTTTGATTAAAACATACTGTAATTGATTGTTTGCCTCGAGAAACTTGGAGCGAAAGCCATCCATTGTCAAGAAAAGATCATTTATAGTCACTCATGCCTAGAAAAGCCTTATTACTCGGTTTCAATGCTTTTATAATCCCATTATTAAATTTATTTTGAATATTTTCTACATTTTTTGATTGAAACAGATTTTAATTGATTGTTTTCCTGGGGAAACTTGGAGCGAAAGCCATCCATTGTCAAGAAAAGATCATTTATAGTCACTCATGCCTAGAAAAGCCTTATTACTCGGTGTAAATGCTTTTATAATCCCATTATTGAATTTATTTTAATATTTTTTACATTTTTTGATTAAAATAGATTGTAATTGATTGTTTGCCTCGGGAAACTTGGAGCGAAAGCCATCCATTGTCAAGAAAAGATCATTTATAGTCACTCATGCCTAGGAAAGCCTTATTACTCGGTTTAAATGCTTTTATAATACCATTATTGAATTTATTTTGAATTGTTTTTACATTTTTTGATTAAAACAGAATCTAATTGATTGTTTGGCTCGGGAAACGTGGAGCGAAAGCCATCCATTGTCAAGAAAAGTTCATTTATAGTCACCAATGCCTAGAAAAGCCTTATTACTCGGTTTAAATGCCTTTATAATCCCATTATCAAATTTATTTTGAATTTTTTTTACATTTTTTGATTAAAACATATGGTAATTGATTGTTTGCCTCGGGAAACTTGGAGCGAAAGCCATCCATTGTCAAGAAAAGATCATTTATAGTCACTCATGCCTAGAAAAGCCTTATTACTCGGTGTAAATGCTTTTACAATCCCATTATTGAATTTATTTTGAATATTTTTTACATTTTCTGATTAAAACAGATTGTAATTGATTGATTGCCTCGGGAAACATGGAACGAAAGCCATCCATTGTCAAGAAAAGATCATTTATAGTCACTCATGCCTGGAAAAGCCTTATTACTCGGTTTAAATGCCTTTATAATCCCATTATCAAATTTATTTTGAATTTTTTTTACATTTTTTGATAAAAACAGATTGTAATTGATTGTTTGCCTCGAGAAACTTGGAGCGAAAGCCATCCATTGTCAAGAAAAGATCATTTATAGTCACTCACGCCTAGAAAAGCCTTATTACTCGGTTTAAATGCCTTTACAATCCCATTATCAAATTTATTTTGAATTTTTTTAACATTTTTTGATTAAAACATATTGTAATTGATTGTTTGCCTCGTGAAACTTGGAGCGAAAGCCATCCATTGTCAAGAAAAGTTCATTTATAGTCACTCATGCCTGGAACAGCCTTATTACTCGGTTTAAATGCCTTTATAATCCCATTATCAAATTTATTTTGATTTTTTTTTACATTTTTTGATTAAAACAGATTGTAATGGATTGTTTGCCTCGAGAAACTTGGAGCGAAAGCCATCCATTGTCAAGAAAAGATCATTTATAGTCACTCATGCCTAGAAAAGCCTTATTACTCGGTTTAAATGCCTTTACAATCCCATTATCAAATTTATTTTGAATTTTTTTTACATTTTTTGATTAAAACATATTGTAATTGATTGTTTGCCTCGTGAAACTTGGAGCGAAAGCCATCCATTGTCAAGAAAAGTTCATTTATATTCACTTATGCCTAGCAAAGCCTTATTACTCGGTTTAAATGCCTTTATAATCCCATTACCAAATTTATTTTTAATTTTTTTTACATTTTTTAATTAAAACATATTGTAATTGATTGTTTGCCTCGAGAAACTTGGAGCGAAAGCCATCCATTGTCAAGAAAAGTTCATTTATATACACTCGTGCCTAGAAAAGCCTTATTACTCGGTTTAAATGCCTTTATAATCCCATTATCAAATTTATTTTTAATTTTTTTTACATTTTTTGATTAAAACAGATTGTAATTGATTGTTTGCCTTGGGAATCGTGGAGCGAAAGCCATCCATTGTCAAGAAAAGATCATTTATAGTCACTCATGCGTAGAAAAGCCTTATTACTCGGTTTAAATGCCTTTATAATCGCATTATCAAATTTATTTTTAATTTTTTTTACATTTTTTGATTAAAACATATTCTAATTGATTGTTTGCCTCGGGAAACTTGGAGCGAAAGCCATCCATTGTCAAGAAAAGATCATTTATAGTCACTCATGCCTAGGAAAGCCTTATTACTCGGTTTAAATGCTTTTATAATCCCATTACTGAATTTATTTTGAATTGTTTTTACATTTTTTGATTAAAACAGAATCTAATTGATTGTTTGCCTCGGGAAACGTGGAGCGAAAGCCATCCATTGTCAAGAAAGTTCATTTATAGTCACCCATGCCTAGAAAAGCCTTATTACTCGGTTTAAATGCCTCTATAATCCCATTATCGAATTTATTTTGAATTTTTTTTACATTTTTTGATTAAAACATATTGTAATTGATTTTTTGCCTCGGGAAACTTGGAGCGAAAGCCATCCATTGTCAAGAAAAGTTCATTTATAGTCACTCATGCCTTGGAAAGCCTTATTACTCGGTTTAAATGCTTTTATAATCCCATTATTGAATTTATTTTGAATTGTTTTTACATTTTTTGATTAAAACAGAATCTAATTGATTGTTTGCCTCGGGAAACGTGGAGCGAAAGCCATCCATTGTCAAGAAAAGATCATTTATAGTCACTCATGCCTAGAAAAGCCTTATTACTCGGTTTAAATGCTTTTATAATCCCATTATTGAATTTGTTTTGAATTGTTTTTACATTTTTTGATTAAAACAGAATCTAATTGATTGTTTGCCTCGTGAAACGTGGAGCGAAAGCCATCCATTGTCAAGAAAAGATCATTTATAGTCACTCATGCCTAGAAAAGCCTTATTACTCGGTTTAAATGCTTTTATAATCGCATTATTCAATTTATTTTGAATTGTTTTTACATTTTTTGTTTAAAACAGAATCTAATTGATTGTTTGCCTCGGGAAACGTGGAGCGAAAGCCATCCATTGTCAAGAAAAGATCATTTATAGTCACTCATGCCTAGAAAAGCCTTATTACTCGGTTTAAATGCTTTTATAATCCCATTATTGAATTTATTTTGAATTGTTTTTACATTTTTTGATTAAAACAGAATCTAATTGATTGTTTCCCTCGGGAAACGTGGAGCGAAAGCCATCCATTGTCAAGAAAAGTTCATTTATAGTCACCAATGCCTAGAAAAGCCTTATTACTCGGTTTAAATGCCTTTATAATCCCATTATCTAATTTATTTTGATTTTTTTTTACATTTTTTGATTAAACCAGATTGTAATTGAATGTTTGCCTCGAGAAACTTGGAGCGCAAGCCATCCATTGTCAAGAGAAGTTCATTTATATTCACTCATGCCTAGAAAAGCCTTATTACTCGGTGTAAATGCTTTTATAGTCCCATTATAGAATTTATTTTGAATATTTTTTACATTTTTTGATTAAAACAGATTTTAATTGATTGATTGCCTCTGGAAACATGGAGCAAAAGCCATCCATTGTCAAGAAAAGATCATTTATAGTCACTCATGCCTAGGAAAGCCTTATTACTCGGTTTAAATGCTTTTATAATCCCATTATTGAATTTTTTTTGAATTGTTTTTACATTTTTTGATTAAAACAGAATCTAATTGATTGTTTGCCTCGGGAAACGTGGAGCGAAAGCCATCCATTGTCAAGAAAAGTTCATTTATAGTCACCAATGCCTAGAAAAGCCTTATTACTCGGTTTAAATGCCTTTATAATCCCATTATCAAATTTATTTTGAATTTTTTTTACATTTTTTGATTAAAACATATGGTAATTGATTGTTTGCCTCGGGAAACTTGGAGCGAAAGCCATCCATTCTCAAGAAAAGTTTATTTATAGTCACTCATGCCTTGGAAAGCCTTATTACTCGGTTTAAATGCCTATATAATCCCATTATTGAATTTATTTTGAATTTTTTTACGTTTTTTTATTAAAACAGATTCTAATTGATTATTTTCCTGGGGAAACTTGGAGCGGAAGCCATCCATTGTCAAGAAAAGATCATTTATAGTCACTCATGCCTAGAAAAGCCTTATTACTCGGTGTAAATGCTTTTACAATCCCATTATTGAATTTATTTTGAATATTTTTTACATTTTTTGATTAAAACATATTGTAATTGATTGTTTGCCTCGGGAAACTTGGAGCGAAAGCCATCCATTGTCAAGAAAAGATCATTTATAGTCACTCATGGCTAGGAAAGCCTTATTACTCGGTTTAAATGCTTTTATAATCCCATTATTGAATTTATTTTGAATTGTTTTTACATTTTTTGATTAAAACAGAATCTAATTGATTGTTTGCCTCGGGAAACGTGGAGCGAAAGCCATCCATTGTCAAGAAAAGTTCATTTATAGTCACCAATGCCTAGAAAAGCCTTATTACTCGGTTTAAATGCCTTTATAATCCCATTATCAAATTTATTTTGAATTTTTTTTACATTTTTTGATTAAAACATATGGTAATTGATTGTTTGCCTCGGGAAACTTGGAGCGAAAGCCATCCATTCTCAAGAAAAGTTTATTTATAGTCACTCATGCCTAGAAAAGCCTTATTACTCGGTTTAAATGCTTTTATAATCCAATTATTAAATTTATTTTTAATATTTTCTACATTTTTTTATTGAAACAGATTCTAATTGATTGTTTTCCTGGGGAAACTTGGAGCGAAAGCCATCCATTGTCAAGAAAAGATCATTTATAGTCACTTATGCCTAGAAAAGCCTTATTACTCGGTGTAAATGCTTTTATAATCCCATTATTGAATTTATTTTGAATATTTTTTACATTTTTTGATTAAAACAGATTGTAATTGATTGTTTGCCTCGGGAAACTTGGAGCGAAAGCCATCCATTGTCAAGAAAAGATCATTTATAGTCACTCATGCCTAGGAAAGCCTTATTACTCGGTTTAAATGCTTTTATAATCCCATTATTGAATTTATTTTGAATTGTTTTTACATTTTTTGATTAAAACAGAATCTAATTGATTGTTTGCCTCGGGAAACGTGGAGCGAAAGCCATCCATTGTCAAGAAAAGATCATTTATAGTCACTCATGCCTAGGAAAGCCTTATTACTCGGTTTAAATGCTTTTATAATCCCATTATTGAATTTATTTTGAATTGTTTTTACATTTTTTGATTAAAACAGAATCTAATTGATTGTTTGCCTCGGGAAACGTGGAGCGAAAGCCATCCATTGTCAAGAAAAGTTCATTTATAGTCACCCATGCCTAGAAAAGCCTTATTACTCGGTTTAAATGCCTCTATAATCCCATTATCGAATTTATTTTGAATTTTTTTTACATTTTTTGATTAAAACATATTGTAATTGATTTTTTGCCTCGGGAAACTTGGAGCGAAAGCCATCCATTGTCAAGAAAAGTTCATTTATAGTCACTCATGCCTAGGAAAGCCTTATTACTCGGTTTAAATGCTTTTATAATCCCATTATTGAATTTATTTTGAATTGTTTTTACATTTTTTGATTAAAACAGAATCTAATTGATTGTTTGCCTCGGGAAACGTGGAGCGAAAGCCATCCATTGTCAAGAAAAGATCATTTATAGTCACTCATGCCTAGAAAAGCCTTATTACTCGGTTTAAATGCTTTTATAATCCCATTATTGAATTTATTTTGAATTGTTTTTACATTTTTTGATTAAAACAGAATCTAATTGATTGTTTGCCTCGTGAAACGTGGAGCGAAAGCCATCCATTGTCAAGAAAAGATCATTTATAGTCACTCATGCCTAGAAAAGCCTTATTACTCGGTTTAAATGCTTTTATAATCGCATTATTCAATTTATTTTGAATTGTTTTTACATTTTTTGTTTAAAACAGAATCTAATTGATTGTTTGCCTCGGGAAACGTGGAGCGAAAGCCATCCATTGTCAAGAAAAGATCATTTATAGTCACTCATGCCTAGAAAAGCCTTATTACTCGGTTTAAATGCTTTTATAATCCCATTATTGAATTTATTTTGAATTGTTTTTACATTTTTTGATTAAAACAGAATCTAATTGATTGTTTCCCTCGGGAAACGTGGAGCGAAAGCCATCCATTGTCAAGAAAAGTTCATTTATAGTCACCAATGCCTAGAAAAGACTTATTACTCGGTTTAAATGCCTTTATAATCCCATTATCTAATTTATTTTGATTTTTTTTTACATTTTTTGATTAAACCAGATTGTAATTGAATGTTTGCCTCGAGAAACTTGGAGCGCAAGCCATCCATTGTCAAGAGAAGTTCGTTTATATTCACTCATGCCTAGAAAAGCCTTATTACTCGGTGTAAATGCTTTTATAGTCCCATTATAGAATTTATTTTGAATATTTTTTACATTTTTTGATTAAAACAGATTTTAATTGATTGATTGCCTCTGGAAACATGGAGCAAAAGCCATCCATTGTCAAGAAAAGATCATTTATAGTCACTCATGGCTAGGAAAGCCTTATTACTCGGTTTAAATGCTTTTATAATCCCATTATTGAATTTATTTTGAATTGTTTTTACATTTTTTGATTAAAACAGAATCTAATTGATTGTTTGCCTCGGGAAACGTGGAGCGAAAGCCATCCATTGTCAAGAAAAGTTCATTTATAGTCACCAATGCCTAGAAAAGCCTTATTACTCGGTTTAAATGCCTTTATAATCCCATTATCAAATTTATTTTGAATTTTTTTTACATTTTTTGATTAAAACATATGGTAATTGATTGTTTGCCTCGGGAAACTTGGAGCGAAAGCCATCCATTCTCAAGAAAAGTTTATTTATAGTCACTCATGCCTAGAAAAGCCTTATTACTCGGTTTAAATGCTTTTATAATCCAATTATTAAATTTATTTTTAATATTTTCTACATTTTTTTATTGAAACAGATTCTAATTGATTGTTTTCCTGGGGAAACTTGGAGCGAAAGCCATCCATTGTCAAGAAAAGATCATTTATAGTCACTTATGCCTAGAAAAGCCTTATTACTCGGTGTAAATGCTTTTATAATCCCATTATTGAATTTATTTTGAATATTTTTTACATTTTTTGATTAAAACAGATTGTAATTGATTGTTTGCCTCGGGAAACTTGGAGCGAAAGCCATCCATTGTCAAGAAAAGATCATTTATAGTCACTCATGCCTAGGAAAGCCTTATTACTCGGTTTAAATGCTTTTATAATCCCATTATTGAATTTATTTTGAATTGTTTTTACATTTTTTGATTAAAACAGAATCTAATTGATTGTTTGCCTCGGGAAACGTGGAGCGAAAGCCATCCATTGTCAAGAAAAGATCATTTATAGTCACTCATGCCTAGGAAAGCCTTATTACTCGGTTTAAATGCTTTTATAATCCCATTATTGAATTTATTTTGAATTGTTTTTACATTTTTTGATTAAAACAGAATCTAATTGATTGTTTGCCTCGGGAAACGTGGAGCGAAAGCCATCCATTGTCAAGAAAAGTTCATTTATAGTCACCCATGCCTAGAAAAGCCTTATTACTCGGTTTAAATGCCTCTATAATCCCATTATCGAATTTATTTTGAATTTTTTTTACATTTTTTGATTAAAACATATTGTAATTGATTTTTTGCCTCGGGAAACTTGGAGCGAAAGCCATCCATTGTCAAGAAAAGTTCATTTATAGTCACTCATGCCTAGGAAAGCCTTATTACTCGGTTTAAATGCTTTTATAATCCCATTATTGAATTTATTTTGAATTGTTTTTACATTTTTTGATTAAAACAGAATCTAATTGATTGTTTGCCTCGGGAAACGTGGAGCGAAAGCCATCCATTGTCAAGAAAAGATCATTTATAGTCACTCATGCCTAGAAAAGCCTTATTACTCGGTTTAAATGCTTTTATAATCCCATTATTGAATTTATTTTGAATTGTTTTTACATTTTTTGATTAAAACAGAATCTAATTGATTGTTTGCCTCGTGAAACGTGGAGCGAAAGCCATCCATTGTCAAGAAAAGATCATTTATAGTCACTCATGCCTAGAAAAGCCTTATTACTCGGTTTAAATGCTTTTATAATCGCATTATTCAATTTATTTTGAATTGTTTTTACATTTTTTGTTTAAAACAGAATCTAATTGATTGTTTGCCTCGGGAAACGTGGAGCGAAAGCCATCCATTGTCAAGAAAAGATCATTTATAGTCACTCATGCCTAGAAAAGCCTTATTACTCGGTTTAAATGCTTTTATAATCCCATTATTGAATTTATTTTGAATTGTTTTTACATTTTTTGATTAAAACAGAATCTAATTGATTGTTTCCCTCGGGAAACGTGGAGCGAAAGCCATCCATTGTCAAGAAAAGTTCATTTATAGTCACCAATGCCTAGAAAAGACTTATTACTCGGTTTAAATGCCTTTATAATCCCATTATCTAATTTATTTTGAATATTTTTTACATTTTTTGATTAAAACAGATTGTAATTGATTGTTTGCCTCGGGAAACTTGGAGCGAAAGCCATCCATTGTCAAGAAAAGATCATTTATAGTCACTCATGGCTAGGAAAGCCTTATTACTCGGTTTAAATGCTTTTATAATCCCATTATTGAATTTATTTTGAATTGTTTTTACATTTTTTGATTAAAACAGAATCTAATTGATTGTTTACCTCGGGAAACGTGGAGCGAAAGCCATCCATTGTCAAGAAAAGTTCATTTATAGTCACCAATGCCTAGAAAAGCCTTATTACTCGGTTTAAATGCCTTTATAATCCCATTATCAAATTTATTTTGAATTTTTTTTACATTTTTTGATTAAAACATATGGTAATTGATTGTTTGCCTCGGGAAACTTGGAGCGAAAGCCATCCATTCTCAAGAAAAGTTTATTTATAGTCACTCATGCCTAGAAAAGCCTTATTACTCGGTTTAAATGCTTTTATAATCCAATTATTAAATTTATTTTTAATATTTTCTACATTTTTTTATTGAAACAGATTCTAATTGATTGTTTTCCTGGGGAAACTTGGAGCGAAAGCCATCCATTGTCAAGAAAAGATCATTTATAGTCACTTATGCCTAGAAAAGCCTTATTACTCGGTGTAAATGCTTTTATAATCCCATTATTGAATTTATTTTGAATATTTTTTACATTTTTTGATTAAAACAGATTGTAATTGATTGTTTGCCTCGGGAAACTTGGAGCGAAAGCCATCCATTGTCAAGAAAAGATCATTTATAGTCACTCATGCCTAGGAAAGCCTTATTACTCGGTTTAAATGCTTTTATAATCCCATTATTGATTTTATTTTGAATTGTTTTTACATTTTTTGATTAAAACAGAATCTAATTGATTGTTTGCCTCGGGAAACGTGGAGCGAAAGCCATCCATTGTCAAGAAAAGATCATTTATAGTCACTCATGCCTAGGAAAGCCTTATTACTCGGTTTAAATGCTTTTATAATCCCATTATTGAATTTATTTTGAATTGTTTTTACATTTTTTGATTAAAACAGAATCTAATTGATTGTTTGCCTCGGGAAACGTGGAGCGAAAGCCATCCATTGTCAAGAAAAGTTCATTTATAGTCACCCATGCCTAGAAAAGCCTTATTACTCGGTTTAAATGCCTCTATAATCCCATTATCGAATTTATTTTGAATTTTTTTTACATTTTTTGATTAAAACATATTGTAATTGATTTTTTGCCTCGGGAAACTTGGAGCGAAAGCCATCCATTGTCAAGAAAAGTTCATTTATAGTCACTCATGCCTAGGAAAGCCTTATTACTCGGTTTAAATGCTTTTATAATCCCATTATTGAATTTATTTTGAATTGTTTTTACATTTTTTGATTAAAACAGAATCTAATTGATTGTTTGCCTCGGGAAACGTGGAGCGAAAGCCATCCATTGTCAAGAAAAGATCATTTATAGTCACTCATGCCTAGAAAAGCCTTATTACTCGGTTTAAATGCTTTTATAATCCCATTATTGAATTTATTTTGAATTGTTTTTACATTTTTTGATTAAAACAGAATCTAATTGATTGTTTGCCTCGTGAAACGTGGAGCGAAAGCCATCCATTGTCAAGAAAAGATCATTTATAGTCACTCATGCCTAGAAAAGCCTTATTACTCGGTTTAAATGCTTTTATAATCGCATTATTCAATTTATTTTGAATTGTTTTTACATTTTTTGTTTAAAACAGAATCTAATTGATTGTTTGCCTCGGGAAACGTGGAGCGAAAGCCATCCATTGTCAAGAAACGATCATTTATAGTCACTCATGCCTAGAAAAGCCTTATTACTCGGTTTAAATGCTTTTATAATCCCATTATTGAATTTATTTTGAATTGTTTTTACATTTTTTGATTAAAACAGAATCTAATTGATTGTTTCCCTCGGGAAACGTGGAGCGAAAGCCATCCATTGTCAAGAAAAGTTCATTTATAGTCACCAATGCCTAGAAAAGACTTATTACTCGGTTTAAATGCCTTTATAATCCCATTATCTAATTTATTTTGATTTTTTTTTACATTTTTTGATTAAACCAGATTGTAATTGAATGTTTGCCTCGAGAAACTTGGAGCGCAAGCCATCCATTGTCAAGAGAAGTTCGTTTATATTCACTCATGCCTAGAAAAGCCTTATTACTCGGTGTAAATGCTTTTATAGTCCCATTATAGAATTTATTTTGAATATTTTTTACATTTTTTGATTAAAACAGATTTTAATTGATTGATTGCCTCTGGAAACATGGAGCAAAAGCCATCCATTGTCAAGAAAAGATCATTTATAGTCACTCATGCCTAGGAAAGCCTTATTACTCGGTTTAAATGCTTTTATAATCCCATTATTGAATTTTTTTTGAATTGTTTTTACATTTTTTGATTAAAACAGAATCTAATTGATTGTTTGCCTCGGGAAACGTGGAGCGAAAGCCATCCATTGTCAAGAAAAGTTCATTTATAGTCACCAATGCCTAGAAAAGCCTTATTACTCGGTTTAAATGCCTTTATAATCCCATTATCAAATTTATTTTGAATTTTTTTTACATTTTTTGATTAAAACATATGGTAATTGATTGTTTGCCTCGGGAAACTTGGAGCGAAAGCCATCCATTCTCAAGAAAAGTTTATTTATAGTCACTCATGCCTTGGAAAGCCTTATTACTCGGTTTAAATGCCTATATAATCCCATTATTGAATTTATTTTGAATTTTTTTACGTTTTTTTATTAAAACAGATTCTAATTGATTATTTTCCTGGGGAAACTTGGAGCGGAAGCCATCCATTGTCAAGAAAAGATCATTTATAGTCACTCATGCCTAGAAAAGCCTTATTACTCGGTGTAAATGCTTTTACAATCCCATTATTGAATTTATTTTGAATATTTTTTACATTTTTTGATTAAAACATATTGTAATTGATTGTTTGCCTCGGGAAACTTGGAGCGAAAGCCATCCATTGTCAAGAAAAGATCATTTATAGTCACTCATGCCTAGGAAAGCCTTATTACTCGGTTTAAATGCTTTTATAATCCCATTATTGAATTTATTTTGAATTGTTTTTACATTTTTTGATTAAAACAGAATCTAATTGATTGTTTGCCTCGGGAAACGTGGAGCGAAAGCCATCCATTGTCAAGAAAAGTTCATTTATAGTCACCAATGCCTAGAAAAGCCTTATTACTCGGTTTAAATGCCTTTATAATCCCATTATCAAATTTATTTTGAATTTTTTTTACATTTTTTGATTAAAACATATGGTAATTGATTGTTTGCCTCGGGAAACTTGGAGCGAAAGCCATCCATTCTCAAGAAAAGTTTATTTATAGTCACTCATGCCTAGAAAAGCCTTATTACTCGGTTTAAATGCTTTTATAATTCAATTATTAAATTTATTTTTAATATTTTCTACATTTTTTTATTGAAACAGATTCTAATTGATTGTTTTCCTGGGGAAACTTGGAGCGAAAGCCATCCATTGTCAAGAAAAGTTCATTTATAGTCACCCATGCCTAGAAAAGCCTTATTACTCGGTTTAAATGCCTCTATAATCCCATTATCGAATTTATTTTGAATTTTTTTTACATTTTTTGATTAAAACATATTGTAATTAATTGTTTGCCTCGTGAAACTTGGAGCGAAAGCCATCCATTGTCAAGAAAAGTTCATTTATATTCACTTATGCCTAGCAAAGCCTTATTACTCAGTTTAAATGCCTTTATAATCCCATTATCAAATTTATTTTTAATTTTTTTTACATTTTTTAATTAAAACATATTGTAATTGATTGTTTGCCTCGAGAAACTTGGAGCGAAAGCCATCCATTGTCAAGAAAAGTTCATTTATATTCACTCGTGCCTAGAAAAGCCTTATTTCTCGGTTTAAATGCCTTTATAATCCCATTATATAATTTATTTTTAATTTTTTTTATATTTTTTGATTAAAACAGATTGTAATTGATTGTTTGCCTTGGGAATCATGGAGCGAAAGCCATCCATTGTCAAGAAAAGATCATTTATAGTCACTCATGCCTAGAAAAGCCTTATTACTCGGTTTAAATGCCTTTATAATCGCATTATCAAATTTATTTTTAATTTTTTTTAACATTTTTTGATTAAAACATATTCTAATTGATTGTTTGCCTCGGGAAACTTGGAGCGAAAGCCATCCATTGTCAAGAAAAGATCATTTACAGTCACTCATGCCTAGGAAAGCCTTATTACTCGGTTTAAATGCTTTTATAATCCCATTACTGAATTTATTTTGAATTGATTTTACATTTGTTGATTAAAACAGAATCTAATTGATTGTTTGCCTCGGGAAACGTGGAGCGAAAGCCATCCATTGTCAAGAAAAGATCATTTATAGTCACCCATGCCTAGAAAAACCTTATTACTCGGTTTAAATGCCTCTATAATCCCATTATCGAATTTATTTTGAATTTTTTTTACATTTTTTGATTAAAACATATTGTAATTGATTTTTTGCCTCGGGAAACTTGGAGCGAAAGCCATCCATTGTCAAGAAAAGTACATTTATAGTCACTCATGCCTAGGAAAGCCTTATTACTCGGTTTAAATGCTTTTATAATTCCATTATTGATTTATTTTGAATTGTTTTTACATTTTTTGATTAAAACAGAATCTAATTGATTGTTTGCCTTGGGAATCATGGAGCGAAAGCCATCCATTGTCAAGAAAAGATCATTTATAGTCACTCATGCCTAGAAAAGCCTTATTACTCGGTTTAAATGCCTTTATAATCGCATTATCAAATTTATTTTTAATTTTTTTTAACATTTTTTGATTAAAACATATTCTAATTGATTGTTTGCCTCGGGAAACTTGGAGCGAAAGCCATCCATT
Organism: Theobroma cacao; assembly: GCF_053813885.1. Lineage (NCBI taxonomy): Eukaryota > Viridiplantae > Streptophyta > Magnoliopsida > Malvales > Malvaceae > Theobroma > Theobroma cacao. Next base: position 22,877,957 of record NC_142645.1, on the reverse strand, counting down.
GTCAAGAAAAGATCATTTATAGTCACTCATGCCTAGGAAAGCCTTATTACTCGGTTTAAATGCTTTTATAATCCCATTACTGAATTTATTTTGAATTGATTTTACATTTGTTGATTAAAACAGAATCTAATTGATTGTTTGCCTCGGGAAACGTGGAGCGAAAGCCATCCATTGTCAAGAAAAGATCATTTATAGTCACTCATGCCTAGAAAAGCCTTATTACTCGGTTTAAATGCCTTTATAATCGCATTATCAAATTTATTTTTAATTTTTTTTAACATTTTTTGATTAAAACATATTCTAATTGATTGTTTGCCTCGGGAAACGTGGAGCGAAAGCCATCCATTGTCAAGAAAAGTTCATTTATAGTCACCCATGCCTAGAAAAGCCTTATTACTCGTTTTAAATGCCTCTATAATCCCATTATCGAATTTATTTTGAATTTTTTTTACATTTTTTGATTAAAACATATTGTAATTGATTTTTTGCCTCGGGAAACTTGGAGCGAAAGCCATCCATTGTCAAGAAAAGTACATTTATAGTCACTCATGCCTAGGAAAGCCTTATTACTCGGTTTAAATGCTTTTATAATTCCATTATTGAATTTATTTTGAATTGATTTTACATTTGTTGATTAAAACATAATCTAATTGATTGTTTGCCTCGGGAATCATGGAGCGAAAGCCATCCATTGTCAAGAAAAGATCATTTATAGTCACTCATGCCTAGAAAAGCCTTATTACTCGGTTTAAATGCCTTTATAATCGCATTATCAAATTTATTTTTAATTTTTTTTAACATTTTTTGATTAAAACATATTCTAATTGATTGTTTGCCTCGGGAAACGTGGAGCGAAAGCCACCAATTGTCAAGAAAAGTTCATTTATAGTCACCCATGCCTAGAAAAGCCTTATTACTCGGTTTAAATGAATCTATAATCCCATTATCGAATTTATTTTGAATTTTTTTTACATTTTTTGATTAAAACATATTGTAATTGATTTTTTACCTCGGGAAACTTGGAGCGAAAGCCATCCATTGTCAAGAAAAGTACATTTATAGTCACTCATGCCTAGGAAAGCCTTATTACTCGGTTTAAATGCTTTTATAATTCCATTATTGAATTTATTTTGAATTGTTTTTACATTTTTTGATTAAAACAGAATCTAATTGATTGTTTGCCTCGGGAAACGTGGAGCGAAAGCCATCCATTGTCAAGAAAAGATCATTTATAGTCACTCATGCCTAGAAAAGCCTTATTACTCGGTTTAAATGCTTTTATAATCCCATTATTCAATTTATTTTGAATTGTTTTTACATTTTTTGATTAAAACAGAATCTAATTGATTGTTTGCCTCGGGAAACGTGGAGCGAAAGCCATCCATTGTCAAGAAAAGTTCATTTATAGTCACCCATGCCTAGAAAAGCCTTATTACTCGGTTTAAATGCCTTTATAATCCCATTATCGAATTTATTTTGAATTTGTTTTACATTTTTTGATTAAAACATATTGTAATTGATTGATTGCCTCGGGAAACATGGAGCGAAAGCCATCCATTGTCAAGAAAAGATCATTTATAGTCACTCATGCTTGGAAAAGCCTTATTACTCGGTTTAAATGCCTTTATAATCCCATTATCGAATTTATTTTGAATTTGTTTTACATTTTTTGATTAAAACATACTGTAATTGATTGTTTGCCTCGAGAAACTTGGAGCGAAACCCATCCATTGTCAAGAAAAGATCATTTATAGTCACTCATGCCTAGAAAAGCCTTATTACTAGGTTTCAATGCTTTTATAATCCCATTATTAAATTTATTTTGAATATTTTCTACATTTTTTGATTGAAACAGATTTTAATTGATTGTTTTCCTGGGGAAACTTGGAGCGAAAGCCATCCATTGTCAAGAAAAGATCATTTATAGTCACTCATGCCTAGAAAAGCCTTATTACTCGTTGTAAATGCTTTTATAATCCCATTATTGAATTTATTTTAATATTTTTTACATTTTTTGATTAAAACAGATTGTAATTGATTGTTTGCCTCGGGAAACTTGGAGCGAAAGCCATCCATTGTCAAGAAAAGATCATTTATAGTCACTCATGCCTAGGAAAGCCTTATTACTCGGTTTAAATGCTTTTATAATACCATTATTGAATTTATTTTGAATTGTTTTTACATTTTTTGATTAAAACAGAATCTAATTGATTGTTTGCCTCGGGAAACGTGGAGCGAAAGCCATCCATTGTCAAGAAAAGTTCATTTATAGTCACCAATGCCTAGAAAAGCCTTATTACTCGGTTTAAATGCCTTTATAATCCCATTATCAAATTTATTTTGAATTTTTTTTACATTTTTTGATTAAAACATATGGTAATTGATTGTTTGCCTCGGGAAACTTGGAGCGAAAGCCATCCATTGTCAAGAAAAGATCATTTATAGTCACTCATGCCTAGAAAAGCCTTATTACTAGGTGTAAATGCTTTTACAATCCCATTATTGAATTTATTTTGAATATTTTTTACATTTTCTGATTAAAACAGATTGTAATTGATTGATTGCCTCGGGAAACATGGAACGAAAGCCATCCATTGTCAAGAAAAGATCATTTATAGTCACTCATGCCTGGAAAAGCCTTATTACTCGGTTTAAATGCCTTTATAATCCCATTATCAAATTTATTTTGAATTTTTTTTACATTTTTTGATAAAAACAGATTGTAATTGATTGTTTGCCTTGAGAAACTTGGAGCGAAAGCCATCCATTGTCAAGAAAAGATCATTTATAGTCACTCACGCCTAGAAAAGCCTTATTACTCGGTTTAAATGCCTTTACAATCCCATTATCAAATTTATTTTGAATTTTTTTAACATTTTTTGATTAAAACATATTGTAATTGATTGTTTGCCTCGTGAAACTTGGAGCGAAAGCCATCCATTGTCAAGAAAAGTTCATTTATAGTCACTCATGCCTGGAACAGCCTTATTACTCGGTTTAAATGCCTTTATAATCCCATTATCAAATTTATTTTGATTTTTTTTTACATTTTTTGATTAAAACAGATTGTAATGGATTGTTTGCCTCGAGAAACTTGGAGCGAAAGCCATCCATTGTCAAGAAAAGATCATTTATAGTCACTCATGCCTAGAAAAGCCTTATTACTCGGTTTAAATGCCTTTACAATCCCATTATCAAATTTATTTTGAATTTTTTTTACATTTTTTGATTAAAACATATTGTAATTGATTGTTTGCCTCGTGAAACTTGGAGCGAAAGCCATCCATTGTCAAGAAAAGTTCATTTATATTCACTTATGCCTAGCAAAGCCTTATTACTCGGTTTAAATGCCTTTATAATCGCATTATCAAATTTATTTTGAATTTTTTTTACATTTTTTGATTAAAACAGATTGTAATTGATTGTTTGCCTCGAGAAACTTGGAGCGAAAGCCATCCATTGTCAAGAAAAGATCATTTATAGTCACTCACGCCTAGAAACGCCTTATTACTCGGTTTAAATGCCTTTACAATCCCATTATCAAATTTATTTTGAATTTTTTTAACTTTTTTTGATTAAAACATATTGTAATTGATTGTTTGCCTCGTGAAACTTGGAGCGAAAGCCATCCATTGTCAAGAAAAGTTCATTTATAGTCACTCATGCCTGGAAAAGCCTTATTACTCGGTTTAAATGCCTTTATAATCCCATTATCAAATTTATTTTGATTTTGTTTTACATTTTTTGATTAAAACAGATTGTAATGGATTGTTTGCCTCGAGAAACTTGGAGCGAAAGCCATCCATTGTCAAGAAAAGATCATTTATAGTCACTCATGCCTAGGAAAGCCTTATTACTCGGTTTAAATGCTTTTATAATCCCATTACTGAATTTATTTTGAATTGTTTTTACATTTGTTGATTAAAACAGAATCTAATTGATTGTTGGCCTCGGGAAACGTGGAGCGAAAGCCATCCATTGTCAAGAAAAGTTCATTTATAGTCACCCATGCCTAGAAAAGCCTTATTACTCGGTTTAAATGCCTCTATAATCCCATTATCGAATTTATTTTGAATTTTTTTTACATTTTTTGATTAAAACATATTGTAATTGATTTTTTACCTCGGGAAACTTGGAGCGAAAGCCATCCATTGTCAAGAAAAGTACATTTATAGTCACTCATGCCTAGGAAAGCCTTATTACTCGGTTTAAATGCCTTTATAATCCCATTATGAAATTTATTTTGAATTTTTTTTACATTTTTTGATTAAAACAGATTGTAATGGATTGTTTGCCTCGAGAAACTTGGAGCGAAAGCCATCCATTGTCAAGAAAAGATCATTTATAGTCACTCATGCCTAGAAAAGCCTTATTACTCGGTTTAAATGCCTTTACAATCCCATTATCAAATTTATTTTGATTTTTTTTTACATTTTTTGATTAAAACATATTGTAATTAACTGTTTGCCTCGTGACACTTGGAGCGAAAGCCATCCATTGTCAAGAAAAGTTCATTTATATTCACTTATGCCTAGCAAAGCCTTATTACTCGGTTTAAATGCCTTTATAATCCCATTATCAAATTTATTTTTAATTTTTTTTACATTTTTTAATTAAAACATATTGTAATTGATTGTTTGCCTCGAGAAACTTGGAGCGAAAGCCATCCAGTGTCAAGAAAAGTTCATTTATATTCACTCGTGCCTAGAAAAGCCTTATTACTCGGTTTAAATGCCTTTATAATCCCATTATCAAATTTATTTTTAATTTTTTTTACATTTTTTGATTAAAACAGATTGTAATTGATTGTTTGCCTTGGGAATCATGGAGCGAAAGCCATCCATTGTCAAGAAAAGATCATTTATAGTCACTCATGCCTAGAAAAGCCTTATTACTCGGTTTAAATGCTTTTATAATCCCATTACTGAATTTATTTTAAATTGTTTTTACATTTGTTGATTAAAACAGAATCTAATTGATTGTTTGCCTCGAGAAACGTGGAGCGAAAGCCATCCATTGTCAAGAAAAGTTCATTTATAGTCACCCATGCCTAGAAAAGCCTTATTACTCGGTTTAAATGCCTCTATAATCCCATTATCGAATTTATTTTGAATTTTTTTTACATTTTTTGATTAAAACATATTGTAATTGATTTTTTGCCTCGGGAAACTTGGAGCGAAAGCCATCCATTGTCAAGAAAAGTACATTTATAGTCACTCATGCCTAGGAAAGCCTTATTACTCGGTTTAAATGCTTTTATAATACCATTATTGAATTTATTTTGAATTGTTTTTACATTTTTTGATTAAAACAGAATCTAATTGATTGTTTGCCTCGGGAAACGTGGAGCGAAAGCCATCCATTGTCAAGAAAAGTTCATTTATAGTCACCAATGCCTAGAAAAGCCTTATTACTCGGTTTAAATGCCTTTATAATCCCATTATCAAATTTATTTTGAATTTTTTTTACATTTTTTGATTAAAACATATGGTAATTGATTGTTTGCCTCGGGAAACTTGGAGCGAAAGCCATCCATTGTCAAGAAAAGATCATTTATAGTCACTCATGCCTAGAAAAGCCTTATTACTAGGTGTAAATGCTTTTACAATCCCATTATTGAATTTATTTTGAATATTTTTTACATTTTCTGATTAAAACAGATTGTAATTGATTGATTGCCTCGGGAAACATGGAACGAAAGCCATCCATTGTCAAGAAAAGATCATTTATAGTCACTCATGCCTGGAAAAGCCTTATTACTCGGTTTAAATGCCTTTATAATCCCATTATCAAATTTATTTTGAATTTTTTTTACATTTTTTGATAAAAACAGATTGTAATTGATTGTTTGCCTTGAGAAACTTGGAGCGAAAGCCATCCATTGTCAAGAAAAGATCATTTATAGTCACTCACGCCTAGAAAAGCCTTATTACTCGGTTTAAATGCCTTTACAATCCCATTATCAAATTTATTTTGAATTTTTTTTACATTTTTTGATTAAAACATATTGTAATTGATTGTTTGCCTCGTGAAACTTGGAGCGAAAGCCATCCATTGTCAAGAAAAGTTCATTTATATTCACTTATGCCTAGCAAAGCCTTATTACTCGGTTTAAATGCCTTTATAATCGCATTATCAAATTTATTTTGAATTTTTTTTACATTTTTTGATTAAAACAGATTGTAATTGATTGTTTGCCTCGAGAAACTTGGAGCGAAAGCCATCCATTGTCAAGAAAAGATCATTTATAGTCACTCACGCCTAGAAACGCCTTATTACTCGGTTTAAATGCCTTTACAATCCCATTATCAAATTTATTTTGAATTTTTTTAACATTTTTTGATTAAAACATATTGTAATTGATTGTTTGCCTCGTGAAACTTGGAGCGAAAGCCATCCATTGTCAAGAAAAGTTCATTTATAGTCACTCATGCCTGGAAAAGCCTTATTACTCGGTTTAAATGCCTTTATAATCCCATTATCAAATTTATTTTGATTTTGTTTTACATTTTTTGATTAAAACAGATTGTAATGGATTGTTTGCCTCGAGAAACTTGGAGCGAAAGCCATCCATTGTCAAGAAAAGATCATTTATAGTCACTCATGCCTAGGAAAGCCTTATTACTCGGTTTAAATGCTTTTATAATCCCATTATTGAATTTATTTTGAATTGTTTTTACATTTTTTGATTAAAACAGAATCTAATTGATTGTTTGCCTCGGGAAACGTGGAGCGAAAGCCATCCATTGTCAAGAAAAGATCATTTATAGTCACTCATGCCTAGGAAAGCCTTATTACTCGGTTTAAATGCTTTTATAATCCCATTATTGAATTTATTTTGAATTGTTTTTACATTTTTTGATTAAAACAGAATCTAATTGATTGTTTGCCTCGGGAAACGTGGAGCGAAAGCCATCCATTGTCAAGAAAAGTTCATTTATAGTCACCCATGCCTAGAAAAGCCTTATTACTCGGTTTAAATGCCTCTATAATCCCATTATCGAATTTATTTTGAATTTTTTTTACATTTTTTGATTAAAACATATTGTAATTGATTTTTTGCCTCGGGAAACTTGGAGCGAAAGCCATCCATTGTCAAGAAAAGTTCATTTATAGTCACTCATGCCTAGGAAAGCCTTATTACTCGGTTTAAATGCTTTTATAATCCCATTATTGAATTTATTTTGAATTGTTTTTACATTTTTTGATTAAAACAGAATCTAATTGATTGTTTGCCTCGGGAAACGTGGAGCGAAAGCCATCCATTGTCAAGAAAAGATCATTTATAGTCACTCATGCCTAGAAAAGCCTTATTACTCGGTTTAAATGCTTTTATAATCCCATTATTGAATTTATTTTGAATTGTTTTTACATTTTTTGATTAAAACAGAATCTAATTGATTGTTTGCCTCGTGAAACGTGGAGCGAAAGCCATCCATTGTCAAGAAAAGATCATTTATAGTCACTCATGCCTAGAAAAGCCTTATTACTCGGTTTAAATGCTTTTATAATCGCATTATTCAATTTATTTTGAATTGTTTTTACATTTTTTGTTTAAAACAGAATCTAATTGATTGTTTGCCTCGGGAAACGTGGAGCGAAAGCCATCCATTGTCAAGAAAAGATCATTTATAGTCACTCATGCCTAGAAAAGCCTTATTACTCGGTTTAAATGCTTTTATAATCCCATTATTGAATTTATTTTGAATTGTTTTTACATTTTTTGATTAAAACAGAATCTAATTGATTGTTTCCCTCGGGAAACGTGGAGCGAAAGCCATCCATTGTCAAGAAAAGTTCATTTATAGTCACCAATGCCTAGAAAAGACTTATTACTCGGTTTAAATGCCTTTATAATCCCATTATCTAATTTATTTTGATTTTTTTTTACATTTTTTGATTAAACCAGATTGTAATTGAATGTTTGCCTCGAGAAACTTGGAGCGCAAGCCATCCATTGTCAAGAGAAGTTCGTTTATATTCACTCATGCCTAGAAAAGCCTTATTACTCGGTGTAAATGCTTTTATAGTCCCATTATAGAATTTATTTTGAATATTTTTTACATTTTTTGATTAAAACAGATTTTAATTGATTGATTGCCTCTGGAAACATGGAGCAAAAGCCATCCATTGTCAAGAAAAGATCATTTATAGTCACTCATGCCTAGGAAAGCCTTATTACTCGGTTTAAATGCTTTTATAATCCCATTATTGAATTTATTTTGAATTGTTTTTACATTTTTTGATTAAAACAGAATCTAATTGATTGTTTGCCTCGGGAAACGTGGAGCGAAAGCCATCCATTGTCAAGAAAAGTTCATTTATAGTCACCAATGCCTAGAAAAGCCTTATTACTCGGTTTAAATGCCTTTATAATCCCATTATCAAATTTATTTTGAATTTTTTTTACATTTTTTGATTAAAACATATGGTAATTGATTGTTTGCCTCGGGAAACTTGGAGCGAAAGCCATCCATTCTCAAGAAAAGTTTATTTATAGTCACTCATGCCTTGGAAAGCCTTATTACTCGGTTTAAATGCCTATATAATCCCATTATTGAATTTATTTTGAATTTTTTTACGTTTTTTTATTAAAACAGATTCTAATTGATTATTTTCCTGGGGAAACTTGGAGCGGAAGCCATCCATTGTCAAGAAAAGATCATTTATAGTCACTCATGCCTAGAAAAGCCTTATTACTCGGTGTAAATGCTTTTACAATCCCATTATTGAATTTATTTTGAATATTTTTTACATTTTTTGATTAAAACATATTGTAATTGATTGTTTGCCTCGGGAAACTTGGAGCGAAAGCCATCCATTGTCAAGAAAAGATCATTTATAGTCACTCATGCCTAGGAAAGCCTTATTACTCGGTTTAAATGCTTTTATAATCCCATTATTGAATTTATTTTGAATTGTTTTTACATTTTTTGATTAAAACAGAATCTAATTGATTGTTTGCCTCGGGAAACGTGGAGCGAAAGCCATCCATTGTCAAGAAAAGTTCATTTATAGTCACCAATGCCTAGAAAAGCCTTATTACTCGGTTTAAATGCCTTTATAATCCCATTATCAAATTTATTTTGAATTTTTTTTACATTTTTTGATTAAAACATATGGTAATTGATTGTTTGCCTCGGGAAACTTGGAGCGAAAGCCATCCATTCTCAAGAAAAGTTTATTTATAGTCACTCATGCCTAGAAAAGCCTTATTACTCGGTTTAAATGCTTTTATAATTCAATTATTAAATTTATTTTTAATATTTTCTACATTTTTTTATTGAAACAGATTCTAATTGATTGTTTTCCTGGGGAAACTTGGAGCGAAAGCCATCCATTGTCAAGAAAAGATCATTTATAGTCACTTATGCCTAGAAAAGCCTTATTACTCGGTGTAAATGCTTTTATAATCCCATTATTGAATTTATTTTGAATATTTTTTACATTTTTTGATTAAAACAGATTGTAATTGATTGTTTGCCTCGGGAAACTTGGAGCGAAAGCCATCCATTGTCAAGAAAAGATCATTTATAGTCACTCATGCCTAGGAAAGCCTTATTACTCGGTTTAAATGCTTTTATAATCCCATTATTGAATTTATTTTGAATTGTTTTTACATTTTTTGATTAAAACAGAATCTAATTGATTGTTTGCCTCGGGAAACGTGGAGCGAAAGCCATCCATTGTCAAGAAAAGATCATTTATAGTCACTCATGCCTAGGAAAGCCTTATTACTCGGTTTAAATGCTTTTATAATCCCATTATTGAATTTATTTTGAATTGTTTTTACATTTTTTGATTAAAACAGAATCTAATTGATTGTTTGCCTCGGGAAACGTGGAGCGAAAGCCATCCATTGTCAAGAAAAGTTCATTTATAGTCACCAATGCCTAGAAAAGCCTTATTACTCGGTTTAAATGCCTTTATAATCCCATTATCAAATTTATGTTGAATTTTTTTTACATTTTTTGATTAAAACATATGGTAATTGATTGTTTGCCTAGGGAAACTTGGAGCGAAAGCCAACCATTGTCAAGAAAAGATCATTTATAGTCACTCATGCCTAGAAAAGCCTTATTACTCGGTGTAAATGCTTTTACAATCCCATTATTGAATTTATTTTGAATATTTTTTACATTTTTTGATTAAAACAGATTGTAATTGATTGTTTGCCTCGAGAAACTTGGAGCGAAAGCCATCCATTGTCAAGAAAAGATCATTTATAGTCACTCATGCCTAGGAAAGCCTTATTACTCGGTTTAAATGCTTTTATAATCCCATTACTGAATTTATTTTGAATTGTTTTTACATTTGTTGATTAAAACAGAATCTAATTGATTGTTTGCCTCGGGAAACGTGGAGCGAAAGCCATCCATTGTCAAGAAAAGTTCATTTATAGTCACCCATGCCTAGAAAAGCCTTATTACTCGGTTTAAATGCCTCTATAATCCCATTATCGAATTTATTTTGAATTTTTTTTACATTTTTTCATTAAAACATATTGTAATTGATTTTTTGCCTCGGGAAACTTGGAGCGAAAGCCATCCATTGTCAAGAAAAGTACATTTATAGTCACTCATGCCTAGGAAAGCTTTATTACTCAGTTTAAATGCCTTTACAATCCCATTATCAAATTTATTTTGAATTTTTTTTACATTTTTTGATTAAAACATATTGTAATTAATTGTTTGCCTCGTGAAACTTGGAGCGAAAGCCATCCATTGTCAAGAAAAGTTCATTTATATTCACTTATGCCTAGCAAAGCCTTATTACTCAGTTTAAATGCCTTTATAATCCCATTATCAAATTTATTTTTAATTTTTTTTACATTTTTTAATTAAAACATATTGTAATTGATTGTTTGCCTCGAGAAACTTGGAGCGAAAGCCATCCATTGTCAAGAAAAGTTCATTTATATTCACTCGTGCCTAGAAAAGCCTTATTTCTCGGTTTAAATGCCTTTATAATCCCATTATATAATTTATTTTTAATTTTTTTTATATTTTTTGATTAAAACAGATTGTAATTGATTGTTTGCCTTGGGAATCATGGAGCGAAAGCCATCCATTGTCAAGAAAAGATCATTTATAGTCACTCATGCCTAGAAAAGCCTTATTACTCGGTTTAAATGCCTTTATAATCGCATTATCAAATTTATTTTTAATTTTTTTTAACATTTTTTGATTAAAACATATTCTAATTGATTGTTTGCCTCGGGAAACTTGGAGCGAAAGCCATCCATTGTCAAGAAAAGATCATTTACAGTCACTCATGCCTAGGAAAGCCTTATTACTCGGTTTAAATGCTTTTATAATCCCATTACTGAATTTATTTTGAATTGATTTTACATTTGTTGATTAAAACAGAATCTAATTGATTGTTTGCCTCGGGAAACGTGGAGCGAAAGCCATCCATTGTCAAGAAAAGATCATTTATAGTCACCCATGCCTAGAAAAACCTTATTACTCGGTTTAAATGCCTCTATAATCCCATTATCGAATTTATTTTGAATTTTTTTTACATTTTTTGATTAAAACATATTGTAATTGATTTTTTGCCTCGGGAAACTTGGAGCGAAAGCCATCCATTGTCAAGAAAAGTACATTTATAGTCACTCATGCCTAGGAAAGCCTTATTACTCGGTTTAAATGCTTTTATAATTCCATTATTGATTTATTTTGAATTGTTTTTACATTTTTTGATTAAAACAGAATCTAATTGATTGTTTGCCTTGGGAATCATGGAGCGAAAGCCATCCATTGTCAAGAAAAGATCATTTATAGTCACTCATGCCTAGAAAAGCCTTATTACTCGGTTTAAATGCCTTTATAATCGCATTATCAAATTTATTTTTAATTTTTTTTAACATTTTTTGATTAAAACATATTCTAATTGATTGTTTGCCTCGGGAAACTTGGAGCGAAAGCCATCCATTGTCAAGAAAAGATCATTTATAGTCACTCATGCCTAGGAAAGCCTTATTACTCGGTTTAAATGCTTTTATAATCCCATTACTGAATTTATTTTGAATTGATTTTACATTTGTTGATTAAAACAGAATCTAATTGATTGTTTGCCTCGGGAAACGTGGAGCGAAAGCCATCCATTGTCAAGAAAAGATCATTTATAGTCACTCATGCCTAGAAAAGCCTTATTACTCGGTTTAAATGCCTTTATAATCGCATTATCAAATTTATTTTTAATTTTTTTTAACATTTTTTGATTAAAACATATTCTAATTGATTGTTTGCCTCGGGAAACGTGGAGCGAAAGCCATCCATTGTCAAGAAAAGTTCATTTATAGTCACCCATGCCTAGAAAAGCCTTATTACTCGTTTTAAATGCCTCTATAATCCCATTATCGAATTTATTTTGAATTTTTTTTACATTTTTTGATTAAAACATATTGTAATTGATTTTTTGCCTCGGGAAACTTGGAGCGAAAGCCATCCATTGTCAAGAAAAGTACATTTATAGTCACTCATGCCTAGGAAAGCCTTATTACTCGGTTTAAATGCTTTTATAATTCCATTATTGAATTTATTTTGAATTGATTTTACATTTGTTGATTAAAACATAATCTAATTGATTGTTTGCCTCGGGAATCATGGAGCGAAAGCCATCCATTGTCAAGAAAAGATCATTTATAGTCACTCATGCCTAGAAAAGCCTTATTACTCGGTTTAAATGCCTTTATAATCGCATTATCAAATTTATTTTTAATTTTTTTTAACATTTTTTGATTAAAACATATTCTAATTGATTGTTTGCCTCGGGAAACGTGGAGCGAAAGCCATCCATTGTCAAGAAAAGTTCATTTATAGTCACCCATGCCTAGAAAAGCCTTATTACTCGGTTTAAATGAATCTATAATCCCATTATCGAATTTATTTTGAATTTTTTTTACATTTTTTGATTAAAACATATTGTAATTGATTTTTTACCTCGGGAAACTTGGAGCGAAAGCCATCCATTGTCAAGAAAAGTACATTTATAGTCACTCATGCCTAGGAAAGCCTTATTACTCGGTTTAAATGCTTTTATAATTCCATTATTGAATTTATTTTGAATTGTTTTTACATTTTTTGATTAAAACAGAATCTAATTGATTGTTTGCCTCGGGAAACGTGGAGCGAAAGCCATCCATTGTCAAGAAAAGATCATTTATAGTCACTCATGCCTAGAAAAGCCTTATTACTCGGTTTAAATGCTTTTATAATCCCATTATTCAATTTATTTTGAATTGTTTTTACATTTTTTGATTAAAACAGAATCTAATTGATTGTTTGCCTCGGGAAACGTGGAGCGAAAGCCATCCATTGTCAAGAAAAGTTCATTTATAGTCACCCATGCCTAGAAAAGCCTTATTACTCGGTTTAAATGCCTTTATAATCCCATTATCGAATTTATTTTGAATTTGTTTTACATTTTTTGATTAAAACATATTGTAATTGATTGATTGCCTCGGGAAACATGGAGCGAAAGCCATCCATTGTCAAGAAAAGATCATTTATAGTCACTCATGCTTGGAAAAGCCTTATTACTCGGTTTAAATGCCTTTATAATCCCATTATCGAATTTATTTTGAATTTGTTTTACATTTTTTGATTAAAACATACTGTAATTGATTGTTTGCCTCGAGAAACTTGGAGCGAAAGCCATCCATTGTCAAGAAAAGATCATTTATAGTCACTCATGCCTAGAAAAGCCTTATTACTAGGTTTCAATGCTTTTATAATCCCATTATTAAATTTATTTTGAATATTTTCTACATTTTTTGATTGAAACAGATTTTAATTGATTGTTTTCCTGGGGAAACTTGGAGCGAAAGCCATCCATTGTCAAGAAAAGATCATTTATAGTCACTCATGCCTAGAAAAGCCTTATTACTCGTTGTAAATGCTTTTATAATCCCATTATTGAATTTATTTTAATATTTTTTACATTTTTTGATTAAAACAGATTGTAATTGATTGTTTGCCTCGGGAAACTTGGAGCGAAAGCCATCCATTGTCAAGAAAAGATCATTTATAGTCACTCATGCCTAGGAAAGCCTTATTACTCGGTTTAAATGCTTTTATAATACCATTATTGAATTTATTTTGAATTGTTTTTACATTTTTTGATTAAAACAGAATCTAATTGATTGTTTGCCTCGGGAAACGTGGAGCGAAAGCCATCCATTGTCAAGAAAAGTTCATTTATAGTCACCAATGCCTAGAAAAGCCTTATTACTCGGTTTAAATGCCTTTATAATCCCATTATCAAATTTATTTTGAATTTTTTTTACATTTTTTGATTAAAACATATGGTAATTGATTGTTTGCCTCGGGAAACTTGGAGCGAAAGCCATCCATTGTCAAGAAAAGATCATTTATAGTCACTCATGCCTAGAAAAGCCTTATTACTAGGTGTAAATGCTTTTACAATCCCATTATTGAATTTATTTTGAATATTTTTTACATTTTCTGATTAAAACAGATTGTAATTGATTGATTGCCTCGGGAAACATGGAACGAAAGCCATCCATTGTCAAGAAAAGATCATTTATAGTCACTCATGCCTGGAAAAGCCTTATTACTCGGTTTAAATGCCTTTATAATCCCATTATCAAATTTATTTTGAATTTTTTTTACATTTTTTGATAAAAACAGATTGTAATTGATTGTTTGCCTTGAGAAACTTGGAGCGAAAGCCATCCATTGTCAAGAAAAGATCATTTATAGTCACTCACGCCTAGAAAAGCCTTATTACTCGGTTTAAATGCCTTTACAATCCCATTATCAAATTTATTTTGAATTTTTTTAACATTTTTTGATTAAAACATATTGTAATTGATTGTTTGCCTCGTGAAACTTGGAGCGAAAGCCATCCATTGTCAAGAAAAGTTCATTTATATTCACTTATGCCTAGCAAAGCCTTATTACTCGGTTTAAATGCCTTTATAATCGCATTATCAAATTTATTTTGAATTTTTTTTACATTTTTTGATTAAAACAGATTGTAATTGATTGTTTGCCTCGAGAAACTTGGAGCGAAAGCCATCCATTGTCAAGAAAAGATCATTTATAGTCACTCACGCCTAGAAACGCCTTATTACTCGGTTTAAATGCCTTTACAATCCCATTATCAAATTTATTTTGAATTTTTTTAACTTTTTTTGATTAAAACATATTGTAATTGATTGTTTGCCTCGTGAAACTTGGAGCGAAAGCCATCCATTGTCAAGAAAAGTTCATTTATAGTCACTCATGCCTGGAAAAGCCTTATTACTCGGTTTAAATGCCTTTATAATCCCATTATCAAATTTATTTTGATTTTGTTTTACATTTTTTGATTAAAACAGATTGTAATGGATTGTTTGCCTCGAGAAACTTGGAGCGAAAGCCATCCATTGTCAAGAAAAGATCATTTATAGTCACTCATGCCTAGGAAAGCCTTATTACTCGGTTTAAATGCTTTTATAATCCCATTACTGAATTTATTTTGAATTGTTTTTACATTTGTTGATTAAAACAGAATCTAATTGATTGTTTGCCTCGGGAAACGTGGAGCGAAAGCCATCCATTGTCAAGAAAAGTTCATTTATAGTCACCCATGCCTAGAAAAGCCTTATTACTCGGTTTAAATGCCTCTATAATCCCATTATCGAATTTATTTTGAATTTTTTTTACATTTTTTGATTAAAACATATTGTAATTGATTTTTTACCTCGGGAAACTTGGAGCGAAAGCCATCCATTGTCAAGAAAAGTACATTTATAGTCACTCATGCCTAGGAAAGCCTTATTACTCGGTTTAAATGCCTTTATAATCCCATTATCAAATTTATTTTGAATTTTTTTTACATTTTTTGATTAAAACAGATTGTAATGGATTGTTTGCCTCGAGAAACTTGGAGCGAAAGCCATCCATTGTCAAGAAAAGATCATTTATAGTCACTCATGCCTAGAAAAGCCTTATTACTCGGTTTAAATGCCTTTACAATCCCATTATCAAATTTATTTTGATTTTTTTTTACATTTTTTGATTAAAACATATTGTAATTAACTGTTTGCCTCGTGACACTTGGAGCGAAAGCCATCCATTGTCAAGAAAAGTTCATTTATATTCACTTATGCCTAGCAAAGCCTTATTACTCGGTTTAAATGCCTTTATAATCCCATTATCAAATTTATTTTTAATTTTTTTTACATTTTTTAATTAAAACATATTGTAATTGATTGTTTGCCTCGAGAAACTTGGAGCGAAAGCCATCCATTGTCAAGAAAAGTTCATTTATATTCACTCGTGCCTAGAAAAGCCTTATTACTCGGTTTAAATGCCTTTATAATCCCATTATCAAATTTATTTTTAATTTTTTTTACATTTTTTGATTAAAACAGATTGTAATTGATTGTTTGCCTTGGGAATCATGGAGCGAAAGCCATCCATTGTCAAGAAAAGATCATTTATAGTCACTCATGCCTAGAAAAGCCTTATTACTCGGTTTAAATGCTTTTATAATCCCATTACTGAATTTATTTTAAATTGTTTTTACATTTGTTGATTAAAACAGAATCTAATTGATTGTTTGCCTCGAGAAACGTGGAGCGAAAGCCATCCATTGTCAAGAAAAGTTCATTTATAGTCACCCATGCCTAGAAAAGCCTTATTACTCGGTTTAAATGCCTCTATAATCCCATTATCGAATTTATTTTGAATTTTTTTTACATTTTTTGATTAAAACATATTGTAATTGATTTTTTGCCTCGGGAAACTTGGAGCGAAAGCCATCCATTGTCAAGAAAAGTACATTTATAGTCACTCATGCCTAGGAAAGCCTTATTACTCGGTTTAAATGCTTTTATAATACCATTATTGAATTTATTTTGAATTGTTTTTACATTTTTTGATTAAAACAGAATCTAATTGATTGTTTGCCTCGGGAAACGTGGAGCGAAAGCCATCCATTGTCAAGAAAAGTTCATTTATAGTCACCAATGCCTAGAAAAGCCTTATTACTCGGTTTAAATGCCTTTATAATCCCATTATCAAATTTATTTTGAATTTTTTTTACATTTTTTGATTAAAACATATGGTAATTGATTGTTTGCCTCGGGAAACTTGGAGCGAAAGCCATCCATTGTCAAGAAAAGATCATTTATAGTCACTCATGCCTAGAAAAGCCTTATTACTAGGTGTAAATGCTTTTACAATCCCATTATTGAATTTATTTTGAATATTTTTTACATTTTCTGATTAAAACAGATTGTAATTGATTGATTGCCTCGGGAAACATGGAACGAAAGCCATCCATTGTCAAGAAAAGATCATTTATAGTCACTCATGCCTGGAAAAGCCTTATTACTCGGTTTAAATGCCTTTATAATCCCATTATCAAATTTATTTTGAATTTTTTTTACATTTTTTGATAAAAACAGATTGTAATTGATTGTTTGCCTTGAGAAACTTGGAGCGAAAGCCATCCATTGTCAAGAAAAGATCATTTATAGTCACTCACGCCTAGAAAAGCCTTATTACTCGGTTTAAATGCCTTTACAATCCCATTATCAAATTTATTTTGAATTTTTTTAACATTTTTTGATTAAAACATATTGTAATTGATTGTTTGCCTCGTGAAACTTGGAGCGAAAGCCATCCATTGTCAAGAAAAGTTCATTTATAGTCACTCATGCCTGGAACAGCCTTATTACTCGGTTTAAATGCCTTTATAATCCCATTATCAAATTTATTTTGATTTTTTTTTACATTTTTTGATTAAAACAGATTGTAATGGATTGTTTGCCTCGAGAAACTTGGAGCGAAAGCCATCCATTGTCAAGAAAAGATCATTTATAGTCACTCATGCCTAGAAAAGCCTTATTACTCGGTTTAAATGCCTTTACAATCCCATTATCAAATTTATTTTGAATTTTTTTTACATTTTTTGATTAAAACATATTGTAATTGATTGTTTGCCTCGTGAAACTTGGAGCGAAAGCCATCCATTGTCAAGAAAAGTTCATTTATATTCACTTATGCCTAGCAAAGCCTTATTACTCGGTTTAAATGCCTTTATAATCGCATTATCAAATTTATTTTGAATTTTTTTTACATTTTTTGATTAAAACAGATTGTAATTGATTGTTTGCCTCGAGAAACTTGGAGCGAAAGCCATCCATTGTCAAGAAAAGATCATTTATAGTCACTCACGCCTAGAAACGCCTTATTACTCGGTTTAAATGCTTTTATAATCCCATTACTGAATTTATTTTGAATTGTTTTTACATTTGTTGATTAAAACAGAATCTAATTGATTGTTTGCCTCGGGAAACGTGGAGCGAAAGCCATCCATTGTCAAGAAAAGTTCATTTATAGTCACCCATGCCTAGAAAAGCCTTATTACTCGGTTTAAATGCCTCTATAATCCCATTATCGAATTTATTTTGAATTTTTTTTACATTTTTTGATTAAAACATATTGTAATTGATTTTTTACCTCGGGAAACTTGGAGCGAAAGCCATCCATTGTCAAGAAAAGTACATTTATAGTCACTCATGCCTAGGAAAGCCTTATTACTCGGTTTAAATGCCTTTATAATCCCATTATCAAATTTATTTTGAATTTTTTTTACATTTTTTGATTAAAACAGATTGTAATGGATTGTTTGCCTCGAGAAACTTGGAGCGAAAGCCATCCATTGTCAAGAAAAGATCATTTATAGTCACTCATGCCTAGAAAAGCCTTATTACTCGGTTTAAATGCCTTTACAATCCCATTATCAAATTTATTTTGATTTTTTTTTACATTTTTTGATTAAAACATATTGTAATTAACTGTTTGCCTCGTGACACTTGGAGCGAAAGCCATCCATTGTCAAGAAAAGTTCATTTATATTCACTTATGCCTAGCAAAGCCTTATTACTCGGTTTAAATGCCTTTATAATCCCATTATCAAATTTATTTTTAATTTTTTTTACATTTTTTAATTAAAACATATTGTAATTGATTGTTTGCCTCGAGAAACTTGGAGCGAAAGCCATCCATTGTCAAGAAAAGTTCATTTATATTCACTCGTGCCTAGAAAAGCCTTATTACTCGGTTTAAATGCCTTTATAATCCCATTATCAAATTTATTTTTAATTTTTTTTACATTTTTTGATTAAAACAGATTGTAATTGATTGTTTGCCTTGGGAATCATGGAGCGAAAGCCATCCATTGTCAAGAAAAGATCATTTATAGTCACTCATGCCTAGAAAAGCCTTATTACTCGGTTTAAATGCTTTTATAATCCCATTACTGAATTTATTTTAAATTGTTTTTACATTTGTTGATTAAAACAGAATCTAATTGATTGTTTGCCTCGAGAAACGTGGAGCGAAAGCCATCCATTGTCAAGAAAAGTTCATTTATAGTCACCCATGCCTAGAAAAGCCTTATTACTCGGTTTAAATGCCTCTATAATCCCATTATCGAATTTATTTTGAATTTTTTTTACATTTTTTGATTAAAACATATTGTAATTGATTTTTTGCCTCGGGAAACTTGGAGCGAAAGCCATCCATTGTCAAGAAAAGTACATTTATAGTCACTCATGCCTAGGAAAGCCTTATTACTCGGTTTAAATGCTTTTATAATACCATTATTGAATTTATTTTGAATTGTTTTTACATTTTTTGATTAAAACAGAATCTAATTGATTGTTTGCCTCGGGAAACGTGGAGCGAAAGCCATCCATTGTCAAGAAAAGTTCATTTATAGTCACCAATGCCTAGAAAAGCCTTATTACTCGGTTTAAATGCCTTTATAATCCCATTATCAAATTTATTTTGAATTTTTTTTACATTTTTTGATTAAAACATATGGTAATTGATTGTTTGCCTCGGGAAACTTGGAGCGAAAGCCATCCATTGTCAAGAAAAGATCATTTATAGTCACTCATGCCTAGAAAAGCCTTATTACTAGGTGTAAATGCTTTTACAATCCCATTATTGAATTTATTTTGAATATTTTTTACATTTTCTGATTAAAACAGATTGTAATTGATTGATTGCCTCGGGAAACATGGAACGAAAGCCATCCATTGTCAAGAAAAGATCATTTATAGTCACTCATGCCTGGAAAAGCCTTATTACTCGGTTTAAATGCCTTTATAATCCCATTATCAAATTTATTTTGAATTTTTTTTACATTTTTTGATAAAAACAGATTGTAATTGATTGTTTGCCTTGAGAAACTTGGAGCGAAAGCCATCCATTGTCAAGAAAAGATCATTTATAGTCACTCACGCCTAGAAAAGCCTTATTACTCGGTTTAAATGCCTTTACAATCCCATTATCAAATTTATTTTGAATTTTTTTAACATTTTTTGATTAAAACATATTGTAATTGATTGTTTGCCTCGTGAAACTTGGAGCGAAAGCCATCCATTGTCAAGAAAAGTTCATTTATATTCACTTATGCCTAGCAAAGCCTTATTACTCGGTTTAAATGCCTTTATAATCGCATTATCAAATTTATTTTGAATTTTTTTTACATTTTTTGATTAAAACAGATTGTAATTGATTGTTTGCCTCGAGAAACTTGGAGCGAAAGCCATCCATTGTCAAGAAAAGATCATTTATAGTCACTCACGCCTAGAAACGCCTTATTACTCGGTTTAAATGCCTTTACAATCCCATTATCAAATTTATTTTGAATTTTTTTAACTTTTTTTGATTAAAACATATTGTAATTGATTGTTTGCCTCGTGAAACTTGGAGCGAAAGCCATCCATTGTCAAGAAAAGTTCATTTATAGTCACTCATGCCTGGAAAAGCCTTATTACTCGGTTTAAATGCCTTTATAATCCCATTATCAAATTTATTTTGATTTTGTTTTACATTTTTTGATTAAAACAGATTGTAATGGATTGTTTGCCTCGAGAAACTTGGAGCGAAAGCCATCCATTGTCAAGAAAAGATCATTTATAGTCACTCATGCCTAGGAAAGCCTTATTACTCGGTTTAAATGCTTTTATAATCCCATTACTGAATTTATTTTGAATTGTTTTTACATTTGTTGATTAAAACAGAATCTAATTGATTGTTTGCCTCGGGAAACGTGGAGCGAAAGCCATCCATTGTCAAGAAAAGTTCATTTATAGTCACCCATGCCTAGAAAAGCCTTATTACTCGGTTTAAATGCCTCTATAATCCCATTATCGAATTTATTTTGAATTTTTTTTACATTTTTTGATTAAAACATATTGTAATTGATTTTTTACCTCGGGAAACTTGGAGCGAAAGCCATCCATTGTCAAGAAAAGTACATTTATAGTCACTCATGCCTAGGAAAGCCTTATTACTCGGTTTAAATGCCTTTATAATCCCATTATCAAATTTATTTTGAATTTTTTTTACATTTTTTGATTAAAACAGATTGTAATGGATTGTTTGCCTCGAGAAACTTGGAGCGAAAGCCATCCATTGTCAAGAAAAGATCATTTATAGTCACTCATGCCTAGAAAAGCCTTATTACTCGGTTTAAATGCCTTTACAATCCCATTATCAAATTTATTTTGATTTTTTTTTACATTTTTTGATTAAAACATATTGTAATTAACTGTTTGCCTCGTGACACTTGGAGCGAAAGCCATCCATTGTCAAGAAAAGTTCATTTATATTCACTTATGCCTAGCAAAGCCTTATTACTCGGTTTAAATGCCTTTATAATCCCATTATCAAATTTATTTTTAATTTTTTTTACATTTTTTAATTAAAACATATTGTAATTGATTGTTTGCCTCGAGAAACTTGGAGCGAAAGCCATCCATTGTCAAGAAAAGTTCATTTATATTCACTCGTGCCTAGAAAAGCCTTATTACTCGGTTTAAATGCCTTTATAATCCCATTATCAAATTTATTTTTAATTTTTTTTACATTTTTTGATTAAAACAGATTGTAATTGATTGTTTGCCTTGGGAATCATGGAGCGAAAGCCATCCATTGTCAAGAAAAGATCATTTATAGTCACTCATGCCTAGAAAAGCCTTATTACTCGGTTTAAATGCTTTTATAATCCCATTACTGAATTTATTTTAAATTGTTTTTACATTTGTTGATTAAAACAGAATCTAATTGATTGTTTGCCTCGAGAAACGTGGAGCGAAAGCCATCCATTGTCAAGAAAAGTTCATTTATAGTCACCCATGCCTAGAAAAGCCTTATTACTCGGTTTAAATGCCTCTATAATCCCATTATCGAATTTATTTTGAATTTTTTTTACATTTTTTGATTAAAACATATTGTAATTGATTTTTTGCCTCGGGAAACTTGGAGCGAAAGCCATCCATTGTCAAGAAAAGTACATTTATAGTCACTCATGCCTAGGAAAGCCTTATTACTCGGTTTAAATGCTTTTATAATCCCATTATTGAATTTATTTTGAATTGTTTTTACATTTTTTGATTAAAACAGAATCTAATTGATTGTTTGCCTCGGGAAACGTGGAGCGAAAGCCATCCATTGTCAAGAAAAGATCATTTATAGTCACTCATGCCTAGAAAAGCCTTATTACTCGGTTTAAATGCTTTTATAATCGCATTATTCAATTTATTTTGAATTGTTTTTACATTTTTTGTTTAAAACAGAATCTAATTGATTGTTTGCCTCGGGAAACGTGGAGCGAAAGCCATCCATTGTCAAGAAAAGTTCATTTATAGTCACCCATGCCTAGAAAAGCCTTATTACTCGGTTTAAATGCATTTATAATCCCATTATCGAATTTATTTTGAATTTTTTTTACATTTTTTGATTAAAACATATTGTAATTGATTGATTGCCTCGGGAAACATGGAGCGAAAGCCATCCATTGTCAAGAAAAGATCATTTATAGGTACTCATGCCTGGAAAAGCCTTATTACTCGGTTTAAATGCCTTTGTAATCCCATTATCAAATTTATTTTGAATTTTTTTTACATTTTTTGATTAAAACAGGTTGTAATTGATTGTTTGCCTCGAGAAACTTGGAGCGAAAGCCATCCATTGTCAAGAAAAGATCATTTATAGTCACTCATGCCTAGAAAAGCCTTATTACTCGGTTTCAATGCTTTTATAATCCCATTATTAAATTTATTTTGAATATGTTCTACATTTTTTGATTGAAACAGATTTTAATTGATTGTTTTCCTGGGGAAACTTGGAGCGAAAGCCATCCATTGTCAAGAAAAGATCATTTATAGTCACTCATGCCTAGAAAAGCCTTATTACTCGGTGTAAATGCTTTTATAATCCCATTATTGAATTTATTTTGAATATTTTTTACATTTTTTGATTAAAACAGATTGTAATTGATTGTTTGCCTCGGGAAACTTGGAGCGAAAGCCATCCATTGTCAAGAAAAGATCATTTATAGTCACCCATGCCTAGGAAAGCCTTATTACTCGGTTTAAATGCTTTTACAATCCCATTATTGAATTTATTTTGAATTGTTTTTACATTTTTTGATTAAAACAGAATCTAATTGATTGTTTGCCTCGGGAAACGTGGAGCGAAAGCCATCCATTGTCAAGAAAAGTTCATTTATAGTCACCAATGCCTAGAAAAGCCTTATTACTCGGTTTAAATGCCTTTATAATCCCATTATCAAATTTATTTTCAATTTTTTTTATATTTTTTGATTAAAACATATGGTAATTGATTGTTTGCCTCGGGAAACTTGGAGGGAAAGCCATCCATTGTCAAGAAAAGTTTATTTATAGTCACTCATGCCTAGAAAAGCCTTATTACTCGGTTTAAATGCTTTTATAATCCAATTATTAAATTTATTTTGAATATTTTCTACATTTTTTGATTGAAACAGATTCTAATTGATTGGTTTCCTGGGGAAACTTGGAGCGAAAGCCATCCATTGTCAAGAAAAGATCATTTATAGTCACTTATGCCTAGAAAAGCCTTATTACTCGGTGTAAATGCTTTTATAATCCCATTATTGAATTTATTTTGAATATTTTTTACATTTTTTGATTAAAACAGATTGTAATTGATTGTTTGCCTCGGGAAACTTGGAGCGAAAGCCATCCATTGTCAAGAAAAGATCATTTATAGTCACTCATGCCTAGGAAAGCCTTATTACTCGGTTTAAATGCTTTTATAATCCCATTATTGAATTTATTTTGAATTGTTTTTACATTTTTTGATTAAAACAGAATCTAATTGATTGTTTACCTCGGGAAACGTGGAGCGAAAGCCATCCATTGTCAAGAAAAGTTCATTTATAGTCACCAATGCCTAGAAAAGCCTTATTACTCGGTTTAAATGCCTTTATAATCCCATTGTCTAATTTATTTTGATTTTTTTTTTACATTTTTTGATTAAACCAGATTGTAATTGAATGTTTGCCTCGAGAAACTTGGAGCGCAAGCCATCCATTGTCAAGAGAAGTTCATTTATATTCACTTATGCCTAGCAAAGCCTTATTACTCGATTTAAATGCCTTTATAATCCCATTATTGAATTTATTTTGAATTTTTTTACGTTTTTTTATTAAAACAGATTCTAATTGACTGTTTTCCTGGGGAAACTTGGAGCGAAAGCCATCCATTGTCAAGAAAAGATCATTTATAGTCACTCATGCCTAGAAAAGCCTTATTACTCGGTGTAAATGCTTTTACAATCCCATTATTGAATTTATTTTGAATATTTTTTACATTTTCTGATTAAAACAGATTGTAATTGATTGATTGCCTCGGGAAACATGGAGCGAAAGCCATCCATTGTCAAGAAAAGATCATTTATAGTCACTCATGCTTGGAAAAGCCTTATTACTCGGTTTAAATGCCTTTATAATCCAATTATCAAATTTATTTTGAATTTTTTTTACATTTTTTGATTAAAACAGATTGTAATTGATTGTTTGCCTCGAGAAACATGGAGTGAAAGCCATCCATTGTCAAGAAAAGATCATTTATAGTCACTCACGCCTAGAAAAGCCTTATTACTCGGTTTAAATGCCTTTACAATCCCATTATCAAATTTATTTTGAATTTTTTTAACATTTTTTGATTAAAACATATTGTAATTGATTGTTTGCCTCGTGAAACTTGGAGCGAAAGCCATCCATTGTCAAGAAAAGTTCATTTATAGTCACTCATGCCTGGAAAAGCCTTATTACTCGGTTTAAATGCCTTTATAATCCCATTATCAAATTTATTTTGATTTTTTTTTACATTTTTTGATTAAAACAGATTGTAATGGATTGTTTGCCTCGAGAAACTTGGAGCGAAAGCCATCCATTGTCAAGAAAAGATCATTTATAGTCACTCATTCCTAGAAAAGCCTTATTACTCGGTTTAAATGCCTTTACAATCCCATTATCAAATTTATTTTGAATTTTTTTTACATTTTTTGATTAAAACATATTGTAATTGATTGTTTGCCTCGTGAAACTTGGAGCGAAAGCCATCCATTGTCAAGAAAAGTTCATTTATATTCACTTATGCCTAGCAAAGCCTTATTACTCGGTTTAAATGCCTTTATAATCCCATTACCAAATTTATTTTTAATTTTTTTTACATTTTTTAATTAAAACATATTGTAATTGATTGTTTGCCTCGAGAAACTTGGAGCGAAAGCCATCCATTGTCAAGAAAAGTTCATTTATATTCACTCGTGCCTAGAAAAGCCTTATTACTCGGTTTAAATGCCTTTATAATCCCATTATCAAATTTATTTTTAATTTTTTTTACATTTTTTGATTAAAACAGATTGTAATTGATTGTTTGCCTTGGGAATCGTGGAGCGAAAGCCATCCATTGTCAAGAAAAGATCATTTATAGTCACTCATGCGTAGAAAAGCCTTATTACTCGGTTTAAATGCCTTTATAATCGCATTATCAAATTTATTTTTAATTTTTTTTACATTTTTTGATTAAAACATATTCTAATTGATTGTTTGCCTCGGGAAACTTGGAGCGAAAGCCATCCATTGTCAAGAAAAGATCATTTATAGTCACTCATGCCTAGGAAAGCCTTATTACTCGGTTTAAATGCTTTTATAATCCCATTACTGAATTTATTTTGAATTGTTTTTACATTTTTTGATTAAAACAGAATCTAATTGATTGTTTGCCTCGGGAAACGTGGAGCGAAAGCCATCCATTGTCAAGAAAAGTTCATTTATAGTCACCCATGCCTAGAAAAGCCTTATTACTCGGTTTAAATGCATTTATAATCCCATTATCGAATTTATTTTGAATTTTTTTTACATTTTTTGATTAAAACATATTGTAATTGATTTTTTGCCTCGGGAAACTTGGAGCGAAAGCCATCCATTGTCAAGAAAAGTTCATTTATAGTCACTCATGCCTAGGAAAGCCTTATTACTCGGTTTAAATGCTTTTATAATCCCACTATTGAATTTATTTTGAATTGTTTTTACATTTTTTGATTAAAACAGAATCTAATTGATTGTTTGCCTCGGGAAACATGGAGCGAAAGCCATCCATTGTCAAGAAAAGATCATTTATAGTCACTCATGCCTAGAAAAGCCTTATTACTCGGTTTAAATGCTTTTATAATCCCATTATTGAATTTATTTTGAATTGTTTTTACATTTTTTGATTAAAACAGAATCTAATTGATTGTTTGCCTCGTGAAACGTGGAGCGAAAGCCATCCAATGTCAAGAAAAGTTCATTTATAGTCACCCATGCCTAGAAAAGCCTTATTACTCGGTTTAAATGCCTTTATTATCCCATTATCGAATTTATTTTGAATTTTTTTTACATTTTTTGATTAAAACATATTGTTATTGATTGTTTGCCTTGGGAAACTTGGAGCGAAAGCCATCCATTGTCAAGAAAAGTTCATTTATAGTCACTCATGCCTAGAAAAGCCTTATTACTCGGTTTAAATGCTTTTATAAGCCCATTATTCAATTTATTTTGAATTGTTTTTACATATTTTGATTAAAACAGAATCTAATTGATTGTTTGCCTCGGGAAACGTGGAGCGAAAGCCATCCATTGTCAAGAAAAGTTCATTTATAGTCACCCATGCCTAGAAAAGCCTAATTACTCGGTTTAAATGCCTTTATAATCCCATTATCGAATTTATTTTGAATTTTTTTTACATTTTTTGATTAAAACATATTGTAATTGATTGTTTGCCTCGGGAAACTTGGAGCGAAAGCCATCCATTGTCAAGAAAAGTTCATTTATAGTCACTCATGCCTAGAAAAGCCTTATTACTCGGTTTAAATGCTTTTATAATCCCATTATTAAATTTATTTTGAATATTTTCTACATTTTTTGATTGAAACAGATTTTAATTGATTGTTTTCCTGGGGAAACTTGGAGCGAAAGCCATCCATTGTCAAGAAAAGATCATTTATAGTCACTCATGCCTAGAAAAGCCTTATTACTCGGTGTAAATGCTTTTATAATCCCATTATTGAATTTATTTTGAATATTTTTTACATTTTTTGACTAAAACAGATTGTAATTGATTGTTTGCCTCGGGAAACTTGGAGCGAAAGCCATCCATTGTCAAGAAAAGATCATTTATAGTCACTCATGCCTAGGAAATCCTTATTACTCGGTTTAAATGCTTTTATAATCCCATTATTGAATTTATTTTGAATTGTTTTTACATTTTTTGATTAAAACAGAATCTAATTGATTGTTTGCCTCGGGAAACGTGGAGCGAAAGCCATCCATTGTCAAGAAAAGTTCATTTATAGTCACCAATGCCTAGAAAAGCCTTATTACTCGGTTTAAATGCCTTTATAATCCCATTATCAAATTTATTTTGAATTTTTTTTACATTTTTTGATTAAAACATATTGTAATTGATTGTTTGCCTCGGGAAACTTGGAGCGAAAGCCATCCATTGTCAAGAAAAGTTCATTTATAGTCACTCATGCCTAGAAAAGCCTTATTACTCGGTTTAAATGCTTTTATAATCCCATTATTAAATTTATTTTGAATATTTTCTACATTTTTTGATTGAAACAGATTCTAATTGATTGTTTTCCTGGGGAAACTTGGAGCGAAAGCCATCCATTGTCAAGAAAAGATCATTTATAGTCACTTATGCCTAGAAAAGCCTTATTAGTCGGTGTAAATGCTTTTATAATCCCATTATTGAATTTATTTTGAATATTTTTTACATTTTTGGTTTAAAACAGATTGTAATTGATTGTTTGCCTTGGGAATCGTGGAGCGAAAGCCATCCATTGTCAAGAAAAGTTCATTTATATTCACTTATGCCTAGCAAAGCCTTATTACTCGGTTTAAATGCCTTTATAATCCCATTATCAAATTTATTTTTAATTTTTTTTACATTTTTTAATTAAAACATATTGTAATTGATTGTTTGCCTCGAGAAACTTGGAGCGAAAGCCATCCATTGTCAAGAAAAGTTCAATTATATTCACTCGTGCCTAGAAAAGCCTTATTACTCGGTTTAAATGCCTTTATAATCCCATTATGAAATTTATTTTTAATTTTTTTTACATTTTTTGATTAAAACAGATTGTAATTGATTGTTTGCCTGGGGAATCGTGGAGCGAAAGCCATCCATTGTCAAGAAAAGATCATTTATAGTCACTCATGTCTAGAAAAGCCTTATTACTCGGTTTAAATGCCTTTATAATCGCATTATCAAATTTATTTTTAATTTTTTTTACATTTTTTGATTAAAACATATTCTAATTGATTGTTTGCCTCGGGAAACTTAGAGCGAAAGCCATCCATTGTCAAGAAAAGATCATTTATAGTCACTCATGCCTAGGAAAGCCTTATTACTCGGTTTAAATGCTTTTATAATCCCATTACTGATTTTATTTTGAATTGTTTTTACATTTTTTGATTAAAACAGAATCTAATTGATTGTTTGCCTCGGGAAACGTGGAGCGAAAGCCATCCGTTGTCAAGAAAAGTTTATTTATAGTCACTCATGCATAGAAAAGCCTTATTACTCGGTTTAAATGCTTTTATAATCCAATTATTAAATTTATTTTGAATATTTTCTACATTTTTTGATTGAAACAGATTCTAATTGATTGTTTTCCTGGGGAAACTTGGAGCGAAAGCCATCCATTGTCAAGAAAAGATCATTTATAGTCACTTATGCCTAGAAAAGCCTTATTACTCGGTGTAAATGCTTTTATAATCCCATTATTGAATTTATTTTGAATATTTTTTACATTTTTTGATTAAAACAGATTGTAATTGATTGTTTGCCTCGGGAAACTTGGAGCGAAAGCCATCCATTGTCAAGAAAAGATCATTTATAGTCACTCATGCCTAGGAAAGCCTTATTACTCGGTTTAAATGCTTTTATAATCCCATTATTGAATTTATTTTGAATTGTTTTTACATTTTTTGATTAAAACAGAATCTAATTGATTGTTTGCCTCGGGAAACGTGGAGCGAAAGCCATCCATTGTCAAGAAAAGTTCATTTATAGTCACCAATGCCTAGAAAAGCCTTATTACTCGGTTTAAATGCCTTTATAATCCCATTGTCTAATTTATTTTGATTTTTTTTTACATTTTTTGATTAAACCAGATTGTAATTGAATGTTTGCCTCGAGAAACTTGGAGCGCAAGCCATCCATTGTCAAGAGGAGTTCATTTATATTCACTTATGCCTAGCAAAGCCTTATTACTCGATTTAAATGCCTTTATAATCCCATTATTGAATTTATTTTGAATTTTTTTACGTTTTTTTATTAAAACAGATTCTAATTGATTGTTTTCCTGGGGAAACTTGGAGCGAAAGCCATCCATTGTCAAGAAAAGATCGTTTATAGTCACTCATGCCTAGAAAAGCCTTATTACTCGGTGTAAATGCTTTTACAATCCCATTATTGAATTTATTTTGAATATTTTTTACATTTTCTGATTAAAACAGATTGTAATTGATTGATTGCCTCGGGAAACATGGAGCGAAAGCCATCCATTGTCAAGAAAAGATCATTTATAGTCACTCATGCCTGGTAAAGCCTTATTACTCGGTTTAAATGCCTTTATAATCCCATTATCAAATTTATTTTGAATTTTTTTTACATTTTTTGATTAAAACAGATTGTAATTGATTGTTTGCCTCGAGAAACTTGGAGCGAAAGCCATCCATTGTCAAGAAAAGATCATTTATAGTCACTCACGCCTAGAAAAGCCTTATTACTCGGTTTAAATGCCTTTACAATCCCATTATCAAATTTATTTTGAATTTTTTGAACATTTTTTTATTAAAACATATTGTAATTGTTTTTTTGCCTCGTGAAACTTGGAGCGAAAGCCATCCATTGTCAAGAAAAGTTCATTTATAGTCACTCATGCCTGGAAAAGCCTTATTACTCGGTTTAAATGCCTTTATAATCCCATTATCAAATTTATTTTGATTTTTTTTTACATTTTTTGATTAAAACAGATTGTAATGGATTGTTTGCCTCGAGAAACTTGGAGCGAAAGCCATCCATTGTCAAGAAAAGATCATTTATAGTCACTCATGCCTAGAAAAGCCTTATTACTCGGTTTAAATGCCTTTACAATCCCATTATCAAATTTATTTTGAATTTTTTTTACATTTTTTGATTAAAACATATTGTAATTGATTGTTTGCCTCGTGAGACTTGGAGCGAAAGCCATCCATTGTCACGAAAAGTTCATTTATATTCACTTATGCCTAGCAAAGCCTTATTACTCGGTTTAAATGCCTTTATAATCGCATTATCAAATTTATTTTTAATTTTTTTTACATTTTTTGATTAAAACATATTCTAATTGATTGTTTGCCTCGGGAAACTTGGAGCGAAAGCCATCCATTGTCAAGAAAAGATCATTTATAGTCACTCGTGCCTAGGAAAGCCTTATTACTCGGTTTAAATGCTTTTATAATCCCATTACTGAATTTATTTTGAATTGTTTTTACATTTTTTGATTAAAACAAAATCTAATTGATTGTTTGCCTCGGGAAACGTGGAGCGAAAGCCATCCATTGTCAAGAAAAGTTCATTTATAGTCACCCATGCTTAGAAAAGCCTTATTACTCGGTTTAAATGCCTTTATAATCCCATTATCGAATTTATTTTGAATTTTTTTTACATTTTTTGATTAAAACATATGGTAATTGATTGTTTGCCTCGGGAAACTTGGAGCGAAAGCCATCCATTGTCAAGAAAAGATCATTTATAGTCACTCATGCCTAGAAAATCCTTATTACTCGGTGTAAATGCTTTTACAATCCCATTATTGAATTTATTTTGAATATTTTTTACATTTTCTGATTAAAACAGATTGTAATTGATTGATTGCCTCGGGAAACATGGAGCGAAAGCCATCCATTGTCAAGAAAAGATCATTTATAGTCACTCATGCCTAGAAAAGCCTTATTACTCGGTTTAAATGCTTTTATAATCCCATTATTCAATTTATTTTGAATTGTTTTTACATTTTTTGATTAAAACAGAATCTAATTGATTGTTTGCCTCGGGAAACGTGGAGCGAAAGCCATCCATTGTCAAGAAAAGTTCATTTATAGTCACCCATGCCTAGAAAAGCCTTATTACTCGGTTTAAATGCCTTTATAATCCCATTATCGAATTTATTTTGAATTTTTTTTACATTTTTTGATTAAAACATATTGTAATTGATTGTTTGCCTCGGGAAACTTGGAGCGAAAGCCATCCATTGTCAAGAAAAGTTCATTTATAGTCACTCATGCCTAGAAAAGCCTTATTACTCGGTTTAAATGCTTTTATAATCCCATTATTAAATTTATTTTGAATATTTTCTACATTTTTTGATTGAAACAGATTTTAATTGATTGTTTTCCTGGGGAAACTTGGAGCGAAAGCCATCCATTGTCAAGAAAAGATCATTTATAGTCACTCATGCCTAGAAAAGCCTTATTACTCGGTGTAAATGCTTTTATAATCCCATTATTGAATTTATTTTGAATATTTTTTACATTTTTTGATTAAAACAGATTGTAATTGATTGTTTGCCTCGGGAAACTTGGAGCGAAAGCCATCCATTGTCAAGAAAAGATCATTTATAATCACTCATGCCTAGGAAATCCTTATTACTCGGTTTAAATGCTTTTATAATCCCATTATTGAATTTATTTTGAATTGTTTTTACATTTTTTGATTAAAACAGAATCTAATTGATTGTTTGCCTCGGGAAACGTGGAGCGAAAGCCATCCATTGTCAAGAAAAGATCATTTATAGTCACTCATGCCTAGAAAAGCCTTATTACTCGGTTTAAATGCTTTTATAATCCCATTATTAAATTTATTTTGAATATTTTCTACATTTTTTGATTGAAACAGATTTTAATTGATTGTTTTCCTGGGGAAACTTGGAGCGAAAGCCATCCATTGTCAAGAAAAGATCATTTATAGTCACTCATGCCTAGAAAAGCCTTATTACTCGGTGTAAATGCTTTTATAATCCCATTATTGAATTTATTTTGAATATTTTTTACATTTTTTGATTAAAACAGATTGTAATTGATTGTTTGCCTCGGGACACTTGGAGCGAAAGCCATCCATTGTCAAGAAAAGATCATTTATAGTCACTCATGTCTAGGAAAGCCTTATTACTCGGTTTAAATGCTTTTATAATCCCATTATTGAATTTATTTTGAATTGTTTTTACATTTTTTGATTAAAACAGAATCTAATTGATTGTTTGCCTCGGGAAACGTGGAGCGAAAGCCATCCATTGTCAAGAAAAGTTCATTTATAGTCACTCATGCCTAGAAAACCCTTATTACTCGGTTTCAATGCTTTTATAATCCCATTATTAAATTTATTTTGAATATTTTCTACATTTTTTGATTGAAACAGATTCTAATTGATTGTTTTCCTGGGGAAACTTGGAGCGAAAGCCATCCATTGTCAAGAAAAGATCATTTATAGTCACTTATGCCTAGAAAAGCCTTATTACTCGGTGTAAATGCTTTTATAATCCCATTATTGAATTTATTTTGAATATTTTTTACATTTTTGGATTAAAACAGATTGTAATTGATTGTTTGCCTTGGGAATCGTGGAGCGAAAGCCATCCATTGTCAAGAAAAGTTCATTTATATTCACTTATGCCTAGCAAAGCCTTATTACTCGGTTTAAATGCCTTTATAATCCCATTATCAAATTTATTTTTAATTTTTTTTACATTTTTTAATTAAAACATATTGTAATTGATTGTTTGCCTCGAGAAACTTGGAGCGAAAGCCATCCATTGTCAAGAAAAGTTCATTTATATTCACTCGTGCCTAGAAAAGCCTTATCACTCGGTTTAAATGCCTTTATAATCCCATTATCAAATTTATTTTTAATTTTTTTTACATTTTTTGATTAAAACAGATTGTAATTGATTGTTTGCCTGGGGAATCGTGGAGCGAAAGCCATCCATTGTCAAGAAAAGATCATTTATAGTCACTCATGCCTAGAAAAGCCTTATTACTCGGTTTAAATGCCTTTATAATCGCATTATCAAATTTATTTTGAATTGTTTTTACATTTTTTGATTAAAACAGAATCTAATTGATTGTTTGCCTCGGGAAACGTGGAGCGAAAGCCATCCATTGTCAAGAAAAGTTTATTTATAGTCACTCATGCATAGAAAAGCCTTATTACTCGGTTTAAATGCTTTTATAATCCAATTATTAAATTTATTTTGAATATTTTCTACATTTTTTGATTGAAACAGATTCTAATTGATTGTTTTCCTGGGGAAACTTGGAGCGAAAGCCATCCATTGTCAAGAAAAGATCATTTATAGTCACTTATGCCTAGAAAAGCCTTATTACTCGGTGTAAATGCTTTTATAATCCCATTATTGAATTTATTTTGAATATTTTTTACATTTTTTTATTAAAACAGATTGTAATTGATTGTTTGCCTCGGGAAACTTGGAGCGAAAGCCATCCATTGTCAAGAAAAGATCATTTATAGTCACTCATGCCTAGGAAAGCCTTATTACTCGGTTTAAACGCTTTTATAATCCCATTATTGAATTTATTTTGAATTGTTTTTACATTTTTTTATTAAAACAGAATCTAATTGATTGTTTGCCTCAGGAAACGTGGAGCGAAAGCCATCCATTGTCAAGAAAAGTTCATTTATAGTCACCAATGCCTAGAAAAGCCTTATTACTCGGTTTAAATGCCTTTATAATCCCATTGTCTAATTTATTTTGATTTTTTTTTACATTTTTTGATTAAACCAGATTGTAATTGAATGTTTGCCTCGAGAAACTTGGAGCGCAAGCCATCCATTGTCAAGAGAAGTTCATTTATATTCACTTATGCCTAGCAAAGCCTTATTACTCGATTTAAATGCATTTATAATCCCATTATTGAATTTATTTTGAATTTTTTTACGTTTTTTTATTAAAACAGATTCTAATTGATTGTTTTCCTGGGGAAACTTGGAGCGAAAGCCATCCATTGTCAAGAAAAGATCGTTTATAGTCACTCATGCCTAGAAAAGCCTTATTACTCGGTGTAAATGCTTTTACAATCCCATTATTGAATTTATTTTGAATATTTTTTACATTTTCTGATTAAAACAGATTGTAATTGATTGATTGCCTCGGGAAACATGGAGCGAAAGCCATCCATTGTCAAGAAAAGATCATTTATAGTCACTCATGCCTGGAAAAGCCTTATTACTCGGTTTAAATGCCTTTATAATCCCATTATCAAATTTATTTTGAATTTTTTTTACATTTTTTGATTAAAACAGATTGTAATTGATTGTTTGCCTCGAGAAACTTGGAGCGAAAGCCATCCATTGTCAAGAAAAGATCATTTATAGTCACTCACGCCTAGAAAAGCCTTATTACTCGGTTTAAATTCCTTTACAATCCCATTATCAAATTTATTTTGAATTTTTTGAACATTTTTTTATTAAAACATATTATAATTGATTGTTTGCCTCGTGAAACTTGGAGCGAAAGCCATCCATTGTCAAGAAAAGTTCATTTATAGTCACTCATGCCTGGAAAAGCCTTATTACTCGGTTTAAATGCCTTTATAATCCCATTATCAAATTTATTTTGATTTTTTTTACATTTTTTGATTAAAACAGATTGTAATGGATTGTTTGCCTCGAGAAACTTGGAGCGAAAGCCATCCATTGTCAAGAAAAGATCATTTATAGTCACTCATGCCTAGAAAAGCCTTATTACTCGGTTTAAATGCCTTTACAATCCCATTATCAAATTTATTTTGAATTTTTTTTACATTTTTTGATTAAAACATATTGTAATTGATTGTTTGCCTCGTGAAACTTGGAGCGAAAGCCATCCATTGTCAAGAAAAGATCATTTATATTCACTTATGCCTAGCAAAGCCTTATTACTCGGTTTAAATGCCTTTATAATCGCATTATCAAATTTATTTTGAATTTTTTTTACATTTTTTGATTAAAACATATTATAATTGATTGTTTGCCTCGTGAAACTTGGAGCGAAAGCCATCCATTGTCAAGAAAAGTTCATTTATATTCACTTATGCCTAGCAAAGCCTTATTACTCGGTTTAAATGCCTTTATAATCGCATTATCAAATTTATTTTTAATTTTTTTTACATTTTTTGATTAAAACATATTCTAATTGATTGTTTGCCTCGGGAAACTTGGAGCGAAAGCCATCCATTGTCAAGAAAAGATCATTTATAGTCACTCGTGCCTAGGAAAGCCTTATTACTCGGTTTAAATGCTTTTATAATCCCATTACTGAATTTATTTTGAATTGTTTTTACATTTTTTGATTAAAACAGAATCTAATTGATTGTTTGCCTCGGGAAACGTGGAGCGAAAGCCATCGATTGTCAAGAAAAGTTCATTTATAGTCACCCATGCCTAGAAAAGCCTTATTACTCGGTTTAAATGCCTCTATATTCCCATTATCGAATTTATTTTGAATTTTTTTTATATTTTTTGATTAAAACATATTGTAATTGATTTTTTGCCTCGGGAAACTTGGAGCGAAAGCCATCCATTGTCAAGAAAAGTTCATTTATAGTCACTCATGCCTAGGAAAGCCTTATTACTCGGTTTAAATGCTTTTATAATCCCATTATTGAATTTATTTTGAATTATTTTTACATTTTTTGATTAAAACAGAATCTAATTGATTGTTGGCCTCGGGAAACGTGGAGCGAAAGCCATCCATTGTC
The DNA here is from genome assembly GCF_053813885.1 of Theobroma cacao. Classification (NCBI taxonomy): domain Eukaryota; kingdom Viridiplantae; phylum Streptophyta; class Magnoliopsida; order Malvales; family Malvaceae; genus Theobroma; species Theobroma cacao. The sequence continues at coordinate 22,841,798 of NC_142645.1, read as the reverse complement.
AAGAAAAGATCATTTATAGTCACTCATGCCTAGAAAAGCCTTATTACTCGGTTTAAATGCTTTTATAATCCCATTATTCAATTTATTTTGAATTGTTTTTACATTTTTTGATTAAAACAGAATCTAATTGATTGTTTGCCTCGTGAAACGTGGAGCGAAAGCCATCCATTGTCAAGAAAAGTTCATTTATAGTCACCCATGCTTAGAAAAGCCTTATTACTCGGTTTAAATGCCTTTATAATCCCATTATCGAATTTATTTTGAATTTTTTTTACATTTTTTGATTAAAACATATGGTAATTGATTGTTTGCCTCGGGAAACTTGGAGCGAAAGCCATCCATTGTCAAGAAAAGATCATTTATAGTCACTCATGCCTAGAAAAGCCTTATTACTCGGTGTAAATGCTTTTACAATCCCATTATTGAATTTATTTTGAATATTTTTTACATTTTCTGATCAAAATAGATTGTAATTGATTGATTGCCTCGGGAAACATGGAGCGAAAGCCATCCATTGTCAAGAAAAGATCATTTATAGTCACTCATGCCTAGAAAAGCCTTATTACTCGGTTTAAATGCTTTTATAATCCCATTATTCAATTTATTTTGAATTGTTTTTACATTTTTTGATTAAAACAGAATCTAATTGATTGTTTGCCTCGGGAAACGTGGAGCGAAAGCCATCCATTGTCAAGAAAAGTTCATTTATAGTCACTCATGCCTAGAAAAGCCTTATTACTCGGTTTAAATGCCTTTATAATCCCATTATCGAATTTATTTTGAATTTTTTTTACATTTTTTGATTAAAACATATTGTAATTGATTGTTTGCCTCGGGAAACTTGGAGCGAAAGCCATCCATTGTCAAGAAAAGTTCATTTATAGTCACTCATGCCTAGAAAAGCCTTATTACTCGGTTTAAATGCTTTTATAATCCCATTATTAAATTTATTTTGAATATTTTCTACATTTTTTGATTGAAACAGATTTTAATTGATTGTTTTCCTGGGGAAACTTGGAGCGAAAGCCATCCATTGTCAAGAAAAGATCATTTATAGTCACTCATGCCTAGAAAAGCCTTATTACTCGGTGTAAATGCTTTTATAATCCCATTATTGAATTTATTTTGAATATTTTTTACATTTTTTGATTAAAACAGATTGTAATTGATTGTTTGCCTCGGGAAACTTGGAGCGAAAGCCATCCATTGTCAAGAAAAGATCATTTATAATCACTCATGCCTAGGAAATCCTTATTACTCGGTTTAAATGCTTTTATAATCCCATTATTGAATTTATTTTGAATTGTTTTTACATTTTTTGATTAAAACAGAATCTAATTGATTGTTTGCCTCGGGAAACGTGGAGCGAAAGCCATCCATTGTCAAGAAAAGATCATTTATAGTCACTCATGCCTAGAAAAGCCTTATTACTCGGTTTAAATGCTTTTATAATCCCATTATTAAATTTATTTTGAATATTTTCTACATTTTTTGATTGAAACAGATTTTAATTGATTGTTTTCCTGGGGAAACTTGGAGCGAAAGCCATCCATTGTCAAGAAAAGATCATTTATAGTCACTCATGCCTAGAAAAGCCTTATTACTCGGTGTAAATGCTTTTATAATCCCATTATTGAATTTATTTTGAATATTTTTTACATTTTTTGATTAAAACAGATTGTAATTGATTGTTTGCCTCGGGACACTTGGAGCGAAAGCCATCCATTGTCAAGAAAAGATCATTTATAGTCACTCATGCCTAGGAAAGCCTTATTACTCGGTTTAAATGCTTTTATAATCCCATTATTGAATTTATTTTGAATTGTTTTTACATTTTTTGATTAAAACAGAATCTAATTGATTGTTTGCCTCGGGAAACGTGGAGCCAAAGCCATCCATTGTCAAGAAAAGTTCATTTATAGTCACCAATGCCTAGAAAAGCCTTATTACTCGGTTTAAATGCCTTTATAATCCCATTATCAAATTTATTTTGAATTTTTTTTTACATTTTTTGATTAAAACATATTGTAATTGATTGTTTGCCTCGAGAAACTTGGAGCGAAAGCCATCCATTGTCAAGAAAAGTTCATTTATAGTCACTGATGCCTAGAAAAGACTTATTACTCGGTTTAAATGCTTTTATAATCCCATTATTAAATTTATTTTGAATATTTTCTACATTTTTTGATTGAAACAGATTCTAATTGATTGTTTTCCTGGGGAAACTTGGAGCGAAAGCCATCCATTGTCAAGAAAAGATCATTTATAGTCACTTATGCCTAGAAAAGCCTTATTACTCGGTGTAAATGCTTTTATAATCCCATTATTGAATTTATTTTGAATATTTTTTACATTTTTGGATTAAAACAGATTGTAATTGATTGTTTGCCTTGGGAATCGTGGAGCGAAAGCCATCCATTGTCAAGAAAAGTTCATTTATATTCACTTATGCCTAGCAAAGCCTTATTACTCGGTTTAAATGCCTTTATAATCCCATTATCAAATTTATTTTTAATTTTTTTTACATTTTTTAATTAAAACATATTGTAATTGATTGTTTGCCTCGAGAAACTTGGAGCGAAAGCCATCCATTGTCAAGAAAAGTTCATTTATATTCACTCGTGCCTAGAAAAGCCTTATCACTCGGTTTAAATGCCTTTATAATCCCATTATCAAATTTATTTTTAATTTTTTTTACATTTTTTGATTAAAACAGATTGTAATTGATTGTTTGCCTGGGGAATCGTGGAGCGAAAGCCATCCATTGTCAAGAAAAGATCATTTATAGTCACTCATGCCTAGAAAAGCCTTATTACTCGGTTTAAATGCCTTTATAATCGCATTATCAAATTTAGTTTTAATTTTTTTTACATTTTTTGATTAAAACATATTCTAATTGATTGTTTGCCTCGGGAAACTTAGAGCGAAAGCCATCCATTGTCAAGAAAAGATCATTTATAGTCACTCATGCCTAGGAAAGCCTTATTACACGGTTTAAATGCTTTTATAATCCCATTACTGAATTTATTTTGAAATGTTTTTACATTTTTTGATTAAAACAGAATCTAATTGATTGTTTGCCTCGGGAAACGTGGAGCGAAAGCCATCCATTGTCAAGAAAAGTTCATTTATAGTCACCCATGCCTAGAAAAGCCTTATTACTCGGTTTAAATGCCTTTATAATCCCATTATCGAATTTATTTTGAATTGTTTTTACATTTTTTGATTAAAACATATTGTAATTGATTGTTTGCCTTGGGAAACTTGGAGCGAAAGCCATCCACTGTCAAGAAAAGTTCATTTATAGTCAGTCATGCCTAGAAAAGCCTTATTACTCGGTTTAAATGCTTTTATAATCCCATTATTCAATTTATTTTGAATTGTTTTTACATATTTTGATTAAAACAGAATCTAATTGATTGTTTGCCTCGGGAAACGTGGAGCGAAAGCCATCCATTGTCAAGAAAAGTTCATTTATAGTCACTCATGCCTAGAAAACCCTTATTACTCGGTTTCAATGCTTTTATAATCCCATTATTAAATTTATTTTGAATATTTTCTACATTTTTTGATTGAAACAGATTCTAATTGATTGTTTTCCTGGGGAAACTTGGAGCGAAAGCCATCCATTGTCAAGAAAAGATCATTTATAGTCACTTATGCCTAGAAAAGCCTTATTACTCGGTGTAAATGCTTTTATAATCCCATTATTGAATTTATTTTGAATATTTTTTACATTTTTTGATTAAAACAGATTGTAATTGATTGTTTGCCTCGGGAAACTTGGCGCGAAAGCCATCCATTGTCAAGAAAAGATCATTTATAGTCACTCATGCCTAGGAAAGCCTTATTACTCGGTTTAAATGCTTTTATAATCCCATTATTGAATTTATTTTGAATTATTTTTACATTTTTTGATTAAAACAGAATCTAATTGATTGTTTGCCTCGGGAAACGTGGAGCGAAAGCCATCCATTGTCAAGAAAAGTTCATTTATAGTCACCCATGCCTAGAAAAGCCTTATTACTCGGTTTAAATGCCTTTATAATCGCATTATCAAATTTATTTTTAATTTTTTGACATTTTTTGATTAAAACAGATTGTAATTGATTGTTTGCCTGGGGAATCGTGGAGCGAAAGCCATCCATTGTCAAGAAAAGATCATTTATAGTCACTCATGCCTAGAAAAGCCTTATTACTCGGTTTAAATGCCTTTATAATCGCATTATCAAATTTATTTTTAATTTTTTTAAAATTTTTTGATTAAAACATATTCTAATTGATTGTTTACCTCGGGAAACTTAGAGCGAAAGCCATCCATTGTCAAGGAAAGATCATTTATAGTCACTAATGCCTAGAAAAGCCTTATTACTCGGTGTAAATGCTTTTATAATCCCATTATTGAATTTATTTTGAATATTTTTTACATTTTTTGATTAAAACAGATTGTAATTGATTGTTTGCCTCGGGAAACTTGGAGCGAAAGCCATCCATTGTCAAGAAAAGATCATTTATAGTGACTCATGCCTAGGAAAGCCTTATTACTCGGTTTAAATGCTTTTATAATCCCATTATTGAATTTATTTTGAATTGTTTTTACATTTTTTGATTAAAACAGAATCTAATTGATTGTTTGCCTCGGGAAACGTGGAGCGAAAGCCATCCATTGTCAAGAAAAGTTCATTTATAGTCACCAATGCCTAGAAAAAGCCTTATTACTCAGTTTAAATGCCTTTATAATCCCATTATCAAATTTATTTTGAATTTTTTTTACATTTTTTGATTAAAACATATTGTAATTGATTGTTTGCCTCGGGAAACTTGGAGCGAATGCCATCCATTGTCAAGAAAAGTTCATTTATAGTCACTCATGCCTAGAAAACCCTTATTACTCGGTTTCAATGCTTTTATAATCCCATTATTAAATTTATTTTGAATATTTTCTACATTTTTTGATTGAAACAGATTCTAATTGATTGTTTTCCTGGGGAAACTTGGAGCGAAAGCCATCCATTGTCAAGAAAAGATCATTTATAGTCACTTATGCCTAGAAAAGCCTTATTACTCGGTGTAAATGCCTTTATAATCCCATTATTGAATTTATTTTGAATATTTTTTACATTTTTTGATTAAAACAGATTGTAATTGATTGTTTGCCTCGGGAAACTTGGAGCGAAAGCCATTTATTGTCAAGAAAAGTTCATTTATAGTCACTCATGCCTAGGAAAGCCTTATTACTCGGTTTAAATGCTTTTATAATCCCATTATTGAATTTATTTTGAATTATTTTTACATTTTTTGATTAAAACAGAATCTAATTGATTGTTTGCCCCGGGAAACGTGGAGCGAAAGCCATCCATTGTCAAGAAAAGTTCATTTATAGTCACCCATGCCTAGAAATGCCTTATTACTCGGTTTAAATGCTTTTATAATCCCATTATTAAATTTATTTTGAATATTTTCTACATTTTTTGATTGAAACAGATTTTAATTGATTGTTTTCCTGGGGAAACTTGGAGCGAAAGCCATCCATTGTCAAGAAAAGATCATTTATAGTCACTCATGCCTAGAAAAGCCTTATTACTCGGTGTAAATGCTTTTATAATCCCATTATTGAATTTATTTTGAATATTTTTTACATTTTTTGATTAAAACAGATTGTAATTGATTGTTTGCCTCGGGACACTTGGAGCGAAAGCCATCCATTGTCAAGAAAAGATCATTTATAGTGACTCATGCCTAGGAAATCCTTATTACTCGGTTTAAATGCTTTTATAATCCCATTATTGAATTTATTTTGAATTGTTTTTACATTTTTTGATTAAAACAGAATCTAATTGATTGTTTGCCTCGGGAAACGTGGAGCGAAAGCCATCCATTGTCAAGAAAAGTTCATTTATAGTCACCAATGCCTAGAAAAAGCCTTATTACTCAGTTTAAATGCCTTTATAATCCCATTATCAAATTTATTTTGAATTTTTTTTACATTTTTTGATTAAAACATATTGTAATTGATTGTTTGCCTCGAGAAACTTGGAGCGAAAGCCATCCATTGTCAAGAAAAGTTCATTTATATTCACTCATGCCTAGAAAAGCCTTATTACTCGGTTTAAATGCCTTTATAATCCCATTATCAAATTTATTTTGAATTTTTTTTACATTTTTTGATTAAACCAGATTGTAATTGAATGTTTGCCTCGAGAAACTTGGAGCGAAAGCCATCCATTGTCAAGAGAAATTCATTTATATTCACTTATGCCTAGCAAAGCCTTATTACTCGATTTAAATGCCTTTATAATCCCATTATTGAATTTATTTTGAATTTTTTTACATTTTTTTATTTAAACAGATTCTAATTTATTGTTTTCCTGGGGAAACTTGGAGCGAAAGCCATCCATTGTCTTGAAAAGATCATTTATAGTCACTCATGCCTAGAAAAGCCTTATTACTCGGTGTAAATGCTTTTATAATCCCATTATTGAATTTATTTTGAATATTTTTTACATTTTTTGATTAAAACAGATTGTAATTGATTGATTGCCTCGGGAAACATGGAGCGAAAGCCATCCATTGTCAAGAAAAGATCATTTATAGTCTTTCATGCCTGGAAAAGCCTTATTACTCGGTTTAAATGCCTTTATAATCCCATTATCAAATTTATTTTGAATTTTTTTTACATTTTTTGATTAAAACAGATTGTAATTGATTGTTTGCCTCGAGAAACTTGGAGCGAAAGCCATCCATTTTCAAGAAAAAATCATTTATAGTCACTCATGCCTAGAAAAGCCTTATTACTCGGTTTAAATGCCTTTACAATCCCATTATCAAATTTATTTTGATTTTTTTTACATTTTTTGATTAAAACATATTGTAATTGATTGTTTGCCTCGTGAAACTTGGAGCGAAAGCCATCCATTGTCAAGAAAAGTTCATTTATAGTCACTCATGCCTGGAAAAGCCTTATTACTCGGTTTAAATGCCTTTATAATCCCATTATCAAATTTATTTTGATTTTTTTTTACATTTTTTGATGAAAACAGATTGTAATGGATTGTTTGCCTCGAGAAACTTGGAGCGAAAGCCATCCATTGTCAAGAAAAGATCATTTATAGTCACTCATGCCTAGAAAAGCCTTATTACTCGGTGTAAATGCTTTCATAATCCCATTATTGAATTTATTTTGAATTGTTTTTACATTTTTTATTTAAAACAGAATCTAATTGATTGTTTGCCTCGGGAAACGTGGAGCGAAAGCCATCCATTGTCAAGAAAAGATAATTTATAGTCACTCATGCCTAGAAAAGCCTTATTACTCGGTTTAAATGCTTTTATAATCCCATTATTCAATTTATTTTGAATTGTTTTTACATTTTTTGATTAAAACAGAATCTAATTGATTGTTTGCCTCGGGAAACGTGGAGCGAAAGCCATCCATTGTCAAGAAAAGTTCATTTATAGTCACCTATGCCTAGAAAAGCCTTATTACTCGGTTTAAATGCCTTTATAATCCCATTATCGAATTTATTTTGAATTTTTTTTACATTTTTTGATTAAAACATATTGTAATTGATTGTTTGCCTCGGGAAACTTGGAGCGAAAGCCATCCATTGTCAAGAAAAGTTCATTTATAGTCGCTCATGCCTAGAAAAGCCTTATTACTCGGTTTAAATGCTTTTATAATCCCATTATTCAATTTATTTTGAATTGTTTTTACATATTTTGATTAAAACAGAATCTAATTGATTGTTTGCCTCGGGAAACGTGCAGCGAAAGCCATCCATTGTCAAGAAAAGTTCATTTATATTCACCCATGCCTAGAAAAGCCTTATTACTCGGTTTAAATGCCTTTATAATCCCATTATCGAATTTATTTTGAATTTTTTTTACATTTTTTGATTAAAACATATTGTAATTGATTGTTTGCCTCGGGAAACTTGGAGCGAAAGCCATCCATTGTCAAGAAAAGTTGATTTATAGTCACTCATGCCTAGAAAAGCCTTATTACTCAGTTTAAATGCTTTTATAGTCCCATTATTAAATTTATTTTGAATATTTTCTACATTTTTTGATTGAAACAGATTTTAATTGATTGTTTTCCTGGGGAAACTTGGAGCGAAAGCCATCCATTGTCAAGAAAAGATCATTTATAGTCACTCATGCCTGGAAAAGCCTTATTACTCGGTTTAAATGCCTTTATAATCCCATTATCAAATTCATTTTGAATTTTTTTTACATTTTTTGATTAAAACAGATTGTAATTGATTGTTTGCCTCGAGAAACTTGGAGCGAAAGCCATCCATTGTCAAGAAAAGATCATTTATAGTCACTCATGCCTAGAAAAGCCTTATTACTCGGTTTAAGTGCCTTTACAATCCCATTATCAAATTTATTTTGAATTTTTTTTACATTTTTTGATTACAACATATTGTAATTGATTGTTTGCCTCGTGAAACTTGGAGCGAAAGCCATCCATTGTCAAGAAAAGTTCATTTATAGTCACTCATGCCTGGAAAAGCCTTATTACTCGGTTTAAATGCCTTTATAATCCCATTATCAAATTTATTTTTGATTTTTTTTTACATTTTTTGATTAAAACAGATTGTAATGGATTGTTTGCCTCGAGAAACTTGGAGCGAAAGCCATCCATTGTCAAGAAAAGATCATTTATAGTCACTCATGCCTAGAAAAGCCTTATTACTCGGTTTAAATGCCTTTACAATCCCATTATCAAATTTATTTTGAATTTTTTTTACATTTTTTGATTAAAACATATTGTAATTGATTGTTTGCCTCGTGAAACTTGGAGCGAAAGCCATCCATTGTCTAGAAAAGTTCATTTATATTCACTTATGCCTAGCAAAGCCTTATTACTCGGTTTAAATGCCTTTATAATCCCATTATCAAATTTATTTTTAATTTTTTTTACATTTTTTAATTAAAACATATTGTAATTGATTGTTTGCCTCGAGAAACTTGGAGTGAAAGCCATCCATTTTCAAGAAAAGTTCATTTATAGTCACTCGTGCCTAGAAAAGCCTTATTACTCGGTTTAAATGCCTTTATAATCCCATTATCAAATTTATTTTTAATTTTTTTTACATTTTTTGATTAAAACAGATTGTAATTGATTGTTTGCCTTGGGAATCGTGAAGCGAAAGCCATCCATTGTCAAGAAAAGATCATTTATAGTCACTCATGCCTAGAAAAGCCTTATTACTCTATTTAAATGCCTTTATAATCGCATTATCAAATTTATTTTTAATTTTTTTTACATTTTTTGATTAAAACATATTCTAATTGATTGTTTGCCTCGGGAAACTTGGAGCGAAAGCCATCCATTGTCAAGAAAAGATCATTTATAGTCACTCATGCCTAGGAAAGCCTTATTACTCGGTTTAAATGCTTTTATAATCCCATTACTGAATTTATTTTGAATTGTTTTTACATTTTTTGATTAAAACAGAATCTAATTGATTGTTTGCCTCGGGAAACGTGGAGCGAAAGCCATCCATTGTCAAGAAAAGTTCATTTATAGTCACCCATGCCTAGAAAAGCCTTATTACTCGGTTTACATGCCTTTATAATCCCATTATCGAATTTATTTTGAATTTTTTTTACATTTTTTGATTAAAACATATTGTAATTGATTGTTTGCCTCGGGAAACTTGGAGCGAATGCCATCCATTGTCAAGAAAAGTTCATTTATAGTCACTCATGCCTAGAAAACCCTTATTACTCGGTTTCAATGCTTTTATAATCCCATTATTAAATTTATTTTGAATATTTTCTACATTTTTTGATTGAAACAGATTCTAATTGATTGTTTTCCTGGGGAAACTTGGAGCGAAAGCCATCCATTGTCAAGAAAAGATCATTTATAGTCACTTATGCCTAGAAAAGCCTTATTACTCGGTGTAAATGCCTTTATAATCCCATTATTGAATTTATTTTGAATATTTTTTACATTTTTTGATTAAAACAGATTGTAATTGATTGTTTGCCTCGGGAAACTTGGAGCGAAAGCCATTTATTGTCAAGAAAAGTTCATTTATAGTCACTCATGCCTAGGAAAGCCTTATTACTCGGTTTAAATGCTTTTATAATCCCATTATTGAATTTATTTTGAATTATTTTTACATTTTTTGATTAAAACAGAATCTAATTGATTGTTTGCCCCGGGAAACGTGGAGCGAAAGCCATCCATTGTCAAGAAAAGTTCATTTATAGTCACCCATGCCTAGAAAAGCCTTATTACTCGGTTTAAATGCCTTTATAATCCCATTATCAAATTTATTTTGAATTTTTTTTACATTTTTTGATTAAACCAGATTGTAATTGAATGTTTGCCTCGAGAAACTTGGAGCGAAAGCCATCCATTGTCAAGAGAAATTCATTTATATTCACTTATGCCTAGCAAAGCCTTATTACTCGATTTAAATGCCTTTATAATCCCATTATTGAATTTATTTTGAATTTTTTTACATTTTTTTATTTAAACAGATTCTAATTTATTGTTTTCCTGGGGAAACTTGGAGCGAAAGCCATCCATTGTCTTGAAAAGATCATTTATAGTCACTCATGCCTAGAAAAGCCTTATTACTCGGTGTAAATGCTTTTATAATCCCATTATTGAATTTATTTTGAATATTTTTTACATTTTTTGATTAAAACAGATTGTAATTGATTGATTGCCTCGGGAAACATGGAGCGAAAGCCATCCATTGTCAAGAAAAGATCATTTATAGTCTTTCATGCCTGGAAAAGCCTTATTACTCGGTTTAAATGCCTTTATAATCCCATTATCAAATTTATTTTGAATTTTTTTTACATTTTTTGATTAAAACAGATTGTAATTGATTGTTTGCCTCGAGAAACTTGGAGCGAAAGCCATCCATTTTCAAGAAAAAATCATTTATAGTCACTCATGCCTAGAAAAGCCTTATTACTCGGTTTAAATGCCTTTACAATCCCATTATCAAATTTATTTTGATTTTTTTTACATTTTTTGATTAAAACATATTGTAATTGATTGTTTGCCTCGTGAAACTTGGAGCGAAAGCCATCCATTGTCAAGAAAAGTTCATTTATAGTCACTCATGCCTGGAAAAGCCTTATTACTCGGTTTAAATGCCTTTATAATCCCATTATCAAATTTATTTTGATTTTTTTTTACATTTTTTGATTAAAACAGATTGTAATGGATTGTTTGCCTCGAGAAACTTGGAGCGAAAGCCATCCATTGTCAAGAAAAGATCATTTATAGTCACTCATGCCTAGAAAAGCCTTATTACTCGGTGTAAATGCTTTCATAATCCCATTATTGAATTTATTTTGAATTGTTTTTACATTTTTTATTTAAAACAGAATCTAATTGATTGTTTGCCTCGGGAAACGTGGAGCGAAAGCCATCCATTGTCAAGAAAAGATAATTTATAGTCACTCATGCCTAGAAAAGCCTTATTACTCGGTTTAAATGCTTTTATAATCCCATTATTCAATTTATTTTGAATTGTTTTTACATTTTTTGATTAAAACAGAATCTAATTGATTGTTTGCCTCGGGAAACGTGGAGCGAAAGCCATCCATTGTCAAGAAAAGTTCATTTATAGTCACCTATGCCTAGAAAAGCCTTATTACTCGGTTTAAATGCCTTTATAATCCCATTATCGAATTTATTTTGAATTTTTTTTACATTTTTTGATTAAAACATATTGTAATTGATTGTTTGCCTCGGGAAACTTGGAGCGAAAGCCATCCATTGTCAAGAAAAGTTCATTTATAGTCGCTCATGCCTAGAAAAGCCTTATTACTCGGTTTAAATGCTTTTATAATCCCATTATTCAATTTATTTTGAATTGTTTTTACATATTTTGATTAAAACAGAATCTAATTGATTGTTTGCCTCGGGAAACGTGCAGCGAAAGCCATCCATTGTCAAGAAAAGTTCATTTATATTCACCCATGCCTAGAAAAGCCTTATTACTCGGTTTAAATGCCTTTATAATCCCATTATCGAATTTATTTTGAATTTTTTTTACATTTTTTGATTAAAACATATTGTAATTGATTGTTTGCCTCGGGAAACTTGGAGCGAAAGCCATCCATTGTCAAGAAAAGTTGATTTATAGTCACTCATGCCTAGAAAAGCCTTATTACTCAGTTTAAATGCTTTTATAGTCCCATTATTAAATTTATTTTGAATATTTTCTACATTTTTTGATTGAAACAGATTTTAATTGATTGTTTTCCTGGGGAAACTTGGAGCGAAAGCCATCCATTGTCAAGAAAAGATCATTTATAGTCACTCATGCCTGGAAAAGCCTTATTACTCGGTTTAAATGCCTTTATAATCCCATTATCAAATTCATTTTGAATTTTTTTTACATTTTTTGATTAAAACAGATTGTAATTGATTGTTTGCCTCGAGAAACTTGGAGCGAAAGCCATCCATTGTCAAGAAAAGATCATTTATAGTCACTCATGCCTAGAAAAGCCTTATTACTCGGTTTAAGTGCCTTTACAATCCCATTATCAAATTTATTTTGAATTTTTTTTACATTTTTTGATTAAAACATATTGTAATTGATTGTTTGCCTCGTGAAACTTGGAGCGAAAGCCATCCATTGTCAAGAAAAGTTCATTTATAGTCACTCATGCCTGGAAAAGCCTTATTACTCGGTTTAAATGCCTTTATAATCCCATTATCAAATTTATTTTTGATTTTTTTTTACATTTTTTGATTAAAACAGATTGTAATGGATTGTTTGCCTCGAGAAACTTGGAGCGAAAGCCATCCATTGTCAAGAAAAGATCATTTATAGTCACTCATGCCTAGAAAAGCCTTATTACTCGGTTTAAATGCCTTTACAATCCCATTATCAAATTTATTTTGAATTTTTTTTACATTTTTTGATTAAAACATATTGTAATTGATTGTTTGCCTCGTGAAACTTGGAGCGAAAGCCATCCATTGTCTAGAAAAGTTCATTTATATTCACTTATGCCTAGCAAAGCCTTATTACTCGGTTTAAATGCCTTTATAATCCCATTATCAAATTTATTTTTAATTTTTTTTACATTTTTTAATTAAAACATATTGTAATTGATTGTTTGCCTCGAGAAACTTGGAGTGAAAGCCATCCATTTTCAAGAAAAGTTCATTTATAGTCACTCGTGCCTAGAAAAGCCTTATTACTCGGTTTAAATGCCTTTATAATCCCATTATCAAATTTATTTTTAATTTTTTTTACATTTTTTGATTAAAACAGATTGTAATTGATTGTTTGCCTTGGGAATCGTGAAGCGAAAGCCATCCATTGTCAAGAAAAGATCATTTATAGTCACTCATGCCTAGAAAAGCCTTATTACTCTATTTAAATGCCTTTATAATCGCATTATCAAATTTATTTTTAATTTTTTTTACATTTTTTGATTAAAACATATTCTAATTGATTGTTTGCCTCGGGAAACTTGGAGCGAAAGCCATCCATTGTCAAGAAAAGATCATTTATAGTCACTCATGCCTAGGAAAGCCTTATTACTCGGTTTAAATGCTTTTATAATCCCATTACTGAATTTATTTTGAATTGTTTTTACATTTTTTGATTAAAACAGAATCTAATTGATTGTTTGCCTCGGGAAACGTGGAGCGAAAGCCATCCATTGTCAAGAAAAGTTCATTTATAGTCACCCATGCCTAGAAAAGCCTTATTACTCGGTTTACATGCCTTTATAATCCCATTATCGAATTTATTTTGAATTTTTTTTACATTTTTTGATTAAAACATATTGTAATTGATTGTTTGCCTCGGGAAACTTGGAGCGAATGCCATCCATTGTCAAGAAAAGTTCATTTATAGTCACTCATGCCTAGAAAACCCTTATTACTCGGTTTCAATGCTTTTATAATCCCATTATTAAATTTATTTTGAATATTTTCTACATTTTTTGATTGAAACAGATTCTAATTGATTGTTTTCCTGGGGAAACTTGGAGCGAAAGCCATCCATTGTCAAGAAAAGATCATTTATAGTCACTTATGCCTAGAAAAGCCTTATTACTCGGTGTAAATGCCTTTATAATCCCATTATTGAATTTATTTTGAATATTTTTTACATTTTTTGATTAAAACAGATTGTAATTGATTGTTTGCCTCGGGAAACTTGGAGCGAAAGCCATTTATTGTCAAGAAAAGTTCATTTATAGTCACTCATGCCTAGGAAAGCCTTATTACTCGGTTTAAATGCTTTTATAATCCCATTATTGAATTTATTTTGAATTATTTTTACATTTTTTGATTAAAACAGAATCTAATTGATTGTTTGCCCCGGGAAACGTGGAGCGAAAGCCATCCATTGTCAAGAAAAGTTCATTTATAGTCACCCATGCCTAGAAAAGCCTTATTACTCGGTTTAAATGCCTTTATAATCCCATTATCAAATTTATTTTGAATTTTTTTTACATTTTTTGATTAAACCAGATTGTAATTGAATGTTTGCCTCGAGAAACTTGGAGCGAAAGCCATCCATTGTCAAGAGAAATTCATTTATATTCACTTATGCCTAGCAAAGCCTTATTACTCGATTTAAATGCCTTTATAATCCCATTATTGAATTTATTTTGAATTTTTTTACATTTTTTTATTTAAACAGATTCTAATTTATTGTTTTCCTGGGGAAACTTGGAGCGAAAGCCATCCATTGTCTTGAAAAGATCATTTATAGTCACTCATGCCTAGAAAAGCCTTATTACTCGGTGTAAATGCTTTTATAATCCCATTATTGAATTTATTTTGAATATTTTTTACATTTTTTGATTAAAACAGATTGTAATTGATTGATTGCCTCGGGAAACATGGAGCGAAAGCCATCCATTGTCAAGAAAAGATCATTTATAGTCTTTCATGCCTGGAAAAGCCTTATTACTCGGTTTAAATGCCTTTATAATCCCATTATCAAATTTATTTTGAATTTTTTTTACATTTTTTGATTAAAACAGATTGTAATTGATTGTTTGCCTCGAGAAACTTGGAGCGAAAGCCATCCATTTTCAAGAAAAAATCATTTATAGTCACTCATGCCTAGAAAAGCCTTATTACTCGGTTTAAATGCCTTTACAATCCCATTATCAAATTTATTTTGATTTTTTTTACATTTTTTGATTAAAACATATTGTAATTGATTGTTTGCCTCGTGAAACTTGGAGCGAAAGCCATCCATTGTCAAGAAAAGTTCATTTATAGTCACTCATGCCTGGAAAAGCCTTATTACTCGGTTTAAATGCCTTTATAATCCCATTATCAAATTTATTTTGATTTTTTTTTACATTTTTTGATTAAAACAGATTGTAATGGATTGTTTGCCTCGAGAAACTTGGAGCGAAAGCCATCCATTGTCAAGAAAAGATCATTTATAGTCACTCATGCCTAGAAAAGCCTTATTACTCGGTGTAAATGCTTTCATAATCCCATTATTGAATTTATTTTGAATTGTTTTTACATTTTTTATTTAAAACAGAATCTAATTGATTGTTTGCCTCGGGAAACGTGGAGCGAAAGCCATCCATTGTCAAGAAAAGATAATTTATAGTCACTCATGCCTAGAAAAGCCTTATTACTCGGTTTAAATGCTTTTATAATCCCATTATTCAATTTATTTTGAATTGTTTTTACATTTTTTGATTAAAACAGAATCTAATTGATTGTTTGCCTCGGGAAACGTGGAGCGAAAGCCATCCATTGTCAAGAAAAGTTCATTTATAGTCACCTATGCCTAGAAAAGCCTTATTACTCGGTTTAAATGCCTTTATAATCCCATTATCGAATTTATTTTGAATTTTTTTTACATTTTTTGATTAAAACATATTGTAATTGATTGTTTGCCTCGGGAAACTTGGAGCGAAAGCCATCCATTGTCAAGAAAAGTTCATTTATAGTCGCTCATGCCTAGAAAAGCCTTATTACTCGGTTTAAATGCTTTTATAATCCCATTATTCAATTTATTTTGAATTGTTTTTACATATTTTGATTAAAACAGAATCTAATTGATTGTTTGCCTCGGGAAACGTGCAGCGAAAGCCATCCATTGTCAAGAAAAGTTCATTTATATTCACCCATGCCTAGAAAAGCCTTATTACTCGGTTTAAATGCCTTTATAATCCCATTATCGAATTTATTTTGAATTTTTTTTACATTTTTTGATTAAAACATATTGTAATTGATTGTTTGCCTCGGGAAACTTGGAGCGAAAGCCATCCATTGTCAAGAAAAGTTGATTTATAGTCACTCATGCCTAGAAAAGCCTTATTACTCAGTTTAAATGCTTTTATAGTCCCATTATTAAATTTATTTTGAATATTTTCTACATTTTTTGATTGAAACAGATTTTAATTGATTGTTTTCCTGGGGAAACTTGGAGCGAAAGCCATCCATTGTCAAGAAAAGATCATTTATAGTCACTCATGCCTGGAAAAGCCTTATTACTCGGTTTAAATGCCTTTATAATCCCATTATCAAATTCATTTTGAATTTTTTTTACATTTTTTGATTAAAACAGATTGTAATTGATTGTTTGCCTCGAGAAACTTGGAGCGAAAGCCATCCATTGTCAAGAAAAGATCATTTATAGTCACTCATGCCTAGAAAAGCCTTATTACTCGGTTTAAGTGCCTTTACAATCCCATTATCAAATTTATTTTGAATTTTTTTTACATTTTTTGATTAAAACATATTGTAATTGATTGTTTGCCTCGTGAAACTTGGAGCGAAAGCCATCCATTGTCAAGAAAAGTTCATTTATAGTCACTCATGCCTGGAAAAGCCTTATTACTCGGTTTAAATGCCTTTATAATCCCATTATCAAATTTATTTTTGATTTTTTTTTACATTTTTTGATTAAAACAGATTGTAATGGATTGTTTGCCTCGAGAAACTTGGAGCGAAAGCCATCCATTGTCAAGAAAAGATCATTTATAGTCACTCATGCCTAGAAAAGCCTTATTACTCGGTTTAAATGCCTTTACAATCCCATTATCAAATTTATTTTGAATTTTTTTTACATTTTTTGATTAAAACATATTGTAATTGATTGTTTGCCTCGTGAAACTTGGAGCGAAAGCCATCCATTGTCTAGAAAAGTTCATTTATATTCACTTATGCCTAGCAAAGCCTTATTACTCGGTTTAAATGCCTTTATAATCCCATTATCAAATTTATTTTTAATTTTTTTTACATTTTTTAATTAAAACATATTGTAATTGATTGTTTGCCTCGAGAAACTTGGAGTGAAAGCCATCCATTTTCAAGAAAAGTTCATTTATAGTCACTCGTGCCTAGAAAAGCCTTATTACTCGGTTTAAATGCCTTTATAATCCCATTATCAAATTTATTTTTAATTTTTTTTACATTTTTTGATTAAAACAGATTGTAATTGATTGTTTGCCTTGGGAATCGTGAAGCGAAAGCCATCCATTGTCAAGAAAAGATCATTTATAGTCACTCATGCCTAGAAAAGCCTTATTACTCTATTTAAATGCCTTTATAATCGCATTATCAAATTTATTTTTAATTTTTTTTACATTTTTTGATTAAAACATATTCTAATTGATTGTTTGCCTCGGGAAACTTGGAGCGAAAGCCATCCATTGTCAAGAAAAGATCATTTATAGTCACTCATGCCTAGGAAAGCCTTATTACTCGGTTTAAATGCTTTTATAATCCCATTACTGAATTTATTTTGAATTGTTTTTACATTTTTTGATTAAAACAGAATCTAATTGATTGTTTGCCTCGGGAAACGTGGAGCGAA
This sequence comes from Theobroma cacao, assembly GCF_053813885.1. Taxonomy (NCBI): domain Eukaryota; kingdom Viridiplantae; phylum Streptophyta; class Magnoliopsida; order Malvales; family Malvaceae; genus Theobroma; species Theobroma cacao. The sequence continues at coordinate 22,823,994 of NC_142645.1, read as the reverse complement.
AGCCATCCATTGTCAAGAAAAGTTCATTTATAGTCACCCATGCCTAGAAAAGCCTTATTACTCGGTTTACATGCCTTTATAATCCCATTATCGAATTTATTTTGAATTTTTTTTACATTTTTTGATTAAAACATATTGTAATTGATTGATTGCCTCGGGAAACATGGAGCGAAAGCCATCCATTGTCAAGAAAAGATCATTTATAGTCTTTCATGCCTGGAAAAGCCTTATTACTCGGTTTAAATGCCTTTATAATCCCATTATCAAATTTATTTTGAATTTTTTTTACATTTTTTGATTAAAACAGATTGTAATTGATTGTTTGCCTCGAGAAACTTGGAGCGAAAGCCATCCATTTTCAAGAAAAAATCATTTATAGTCACTCATGCCTAGAAAAGCCTTATTACTCGGTTTAAATGCCTTTACAATCCCATTATCAAATTTATTTTGATTTTTTTTACATTTTTTGATTAAAACATATTGTAATTGATTGTTTGCCTCGTGAAACTTGGAGCGAAAGCCATCCATTGTCAAGAAAAGTTCATTTATAGTCACTCATGCCTGGAAAAGCCTTATTACTCGGTTTAAATGCCTTTATAATCCCATTATCAAATTTATTTTGATTTTTTTTTACATTTTTTGATTAAAACAGATTGTAATGGATTGTTTGCCTCGAGAAACTTGGAGCGAAAGCCATCCATTGTCAAGAAAAGATCATTTATAGTCACTCATGCCTAGAAAAGCCTTATTACTCGGTGTAAATGCTTTCATAATCCCATTATTGAATTTATTTTGAATTGTTTTTACATTTTTTGTTTAAAACAGAATCTAATTGATTGTTTGCCTCGGGAAACGTGGAGCGAAAGCCATCCATTGTCAAGAAAAGATAATTTATAGTCACTCATGCCTAGAAAAGCCTTATTACTCGGTTTAAATGCTTTTATAATCCCATTATTCAATTTATTTTGAATTGTTTTTACATTTTTTGATTAAAACAGAATCTAATTGATTGTTTGCCTCGGGAAACGTGGAGCGAAAGCCATCCATTGTCAAGAAAAGTTCATTTATAGTCACCTATGCCTAGAAAAGCCTTATTACTCGGTTTAAATGCCTTTATAATCCCATTATCGAATTTATTTTGAATTTTTTTTACATTTTTTGATTAAAACATATTGTAATTGATTGTTTGCCTTGGGAAACTTGGAGCGAAAGCCATCCATTGTCAAGAAAAGTTCATTTATAGTCGCTCATGCCTAGAAAAGCCTTATTACTCGGTTTAAATGCTTTTATAGTCCCATTATTAAATTTATTTTGAATATTTTCTACATTTTTTGATTGAAACAGATTTTAATTGATTGTTTTCCTGGGGAAACTTGGAGCGAAAGCCATCCATTGTCAAGAAAAGATCATTTATAGTCACTCATGCCTGGAAAAGCCTTATTACTCGGTTTAAATGCCTTTATAATCCCATTATCAAATTCATTTTGAATTTTTTTTACATTTTTTGATTAAAACAGATTGTAATTGATTGTTTGCCTCGAGAAACTTGGAGCGAAAGCCATCCATTGTCAAGAAAAGATCATTTATAGTCACTCATGCCTAGAAAAGCCTTATTACTCGGTTTAAGTGCCTTTACAATCCCATTATCAAATTTATTTTGAATTTTTTTTACATTTTTTGATTAAAACATATTGTAATTGATTGTTTGCCTCGTGAAACTTGGAGCGAAAGCCATCCATTGTCAAGAAAAGTTCATTTATAGTCACTCATGCCTGGAAAAGCCTTATTACTCGGTTTAAATGCCTTTATAATCCCATTATCAAATTTATTTTTGATTTTTTTTTACATTTTTTGATTAAAACATATTGTAATGGATTGTTTGCCTCGAGAAACTTGGAGCGAAAGCCATCCATTGTCAAGAAAAGATCATTTATAGTCACTCATGCCTAGAAAAGCCTTATTACTCGGTTTAAATGCCTTTACAATCCCATTATCGAATTTATTTTGAATTTTTTTTACATTTTTTGATTAAAACATATTGTAATTGATTGTTTGCCTCGTGAAACTTGGAGCGAAAGCCATCCATTGTCTAGAAAAGTTCATTTATATTCACTTATGCCTAGCAAAGCCTTATTACTCGGTTTAAATGCCTTTATAGTCCCATTATCAAATTTATTTTTAATTTTTTTTACATTTTTTAATTGAAACATATTGTAATTGATTGTTTGCCTCGAGAAACTTGGAGCGAAAGCCATCCATTTTCAAGAAAAGTTCATTTATAGTCACTCGTGCCTAGAAAAGCCTTATTACTCGGTTTAAATGCCTTTATAATCCCATTATCAAATTTATTTTTAATTTTTTTTACATTTTTTGATTAAAACAGATTGTAATTGATTGTTTGCCTTGGGAATCGTGAAGCAAAAGCCATCCATTGTCAAGAAAAGATCATTTATAGTCACTCATGCCTAGAAAAGCCTTATTACTCTATTTAAATGCCTTTATAATCGCATTATCAAATTTATTTTTAATTTTTTTTACATTTTTTGATTAAAACATATTCTAATTGATTGTTTGCCTCGGGAAACTTGGAGCGAAAGCCATCCATTGTCAAGAAAAGATCATTTATAGTCACTCATGCCTAGGAAAGCCTTATTACTCGGTTTAAATGCTTTTATAATCCCATTACTGAATTTATTTTGAATTGTTTTTACATTTTTTGATTAAAACAGAATCTAATTGATTGTTTGCCTCGGGAAACGTGGAGCGAAAGCCATCCATTGTCAAGAAAAGTTCATTTATAGTCACCCATGCCTAGAAAAGCCTTATTACTCGGTTTAAATGCCTTTATAATCCCATTATCGAATTTATTTTGAATTTTTTTTACATTTTTTGATTAAAACATATTGTAATTGATTTTTTGCCTCGGGAAACTTGGAGCGAAAGCCATCCATTGTCAAGAAAAGTTCATTTATAGTCACTCATGCCTAGGAAAGCCTTATTACTCGGTGTAAATGCTTTTATAATCCCATTATTGAATTTATTTTGAATTGTTTTTACATTTTTTGATTAAAACAGAATCTAATTGATTGTTTGCCTCGGGAAACGTGGAGCGAAAGCCATCCATTGTCAAGAAAAGATAATTTATAGTCACTCATGCCTAGAAAAGCCTTATTACTCGGTTTAAATGCCTTTATAATCCCATTATCGAATTTATTTTGAATTTTTTTATTAAAACAGATTGTAATTGATTGTTTGCCTTGGGAAACGTGGAGCGAAAGCCATCCATTGTCAAGAAAAGATCATTTATAGTCACTCATGCCTAGAAAAGCCTTATTACTCGGTTTAAATGCCTTTATAATCCCATTATCAAATTTATTTTTAATTTTTTTTACATTTTTTGATTAAAACAGATTGTAATTGATTGTTTGCCTCGAGAAACTTGGAGCGAAAGCCATCCATTGTCAAGAGAAGTTCATTTATATTCACTTATGCCTAGCAAAGCCTTATTACTCGATTTAAATGCCTTTATAATCCCATTATTGAATTTATTTTGAATTTTTTTTACATTTTTTTGTTAAAACAGATTCTAATTGATTGTTTTCCTGGGGAAACTTGAAGCGAAAGCCATCCATTGTCAAGAAAAGATCATTTATAGTCACTCATCCTAGAAAAGCCTTATTACTCGGTGTAAATGCTTTTATAATCCCATTATTGAATTTATTTTGAATATTTTTTACATTTTTTGATTAAAACAGATTGTAATTGATTGATTGCCTCAGGAAACATGGAGCAAAAGCCATCCATTATCAAAAAAAGATTATTTATAGTCACTCATGCCTAGGAAAGCCTTAATACTCGGTTTAAATGCTTTTATAATCTCATTATTGATTTTATTTTGAATTGTTTTTACATTTTATGATTAAAACAGAATCTAATTAATTGTTTGCCTTGGGAAACGTGGAGCGAAAGCCATCCATTGTCAAGAAAAGATCATTTATAGTCACTCATGCCTAGAAAAGCCATATTACTCGGTTTAAATGCCTTTATAATCCCATTATCAAATTTATTTTGAATTTTTTTTACATTTTTTGATTAAAACATATTGTAATTGATTGTTTGCCTCGTGAAACTTGGAGCGAAAGCCATCCATTGTCAAGAAAATATCATTTATAGTCACTCATGCCTAGAAAAGCCTTATTACTCGGTTTAAATGCCTTTACAATCCCATTATCAAATTTATTTTGAATTTTTTTTACATTTTTTGATTAAAACATATTGTAATTGATTGTTTGCCTCGGGAAACTTGGAGCGAAAGCCATCCATTGTCAACAAAAGTTCATTTATATTCACTTATGCCTAGCAAAGCCTTATTACTCGATTTAAATGCCTTTATAATCCCATTATTGATTTTATTTTGAATTTTTTTTACATTTTTTTATTAAAACAGATTCTAATTGATTGTTTTGTTGGGGAAACTTGGAGCGAAAGCCATCCATTGTCAAGAAAAGATCATTTATAGTCACTCATGCCTAGAAAAGCCTTATTACTCGGTTTAAATGCCTTTAGAATCCCATTATCAAATTTATTTTGAATTTTTTTTACATTTTTTGATTAAAACATATTGTAATTGATTGTTTGCCTCGTGAAACATGGAGCGAAAGCCATCCATTGTCAAGAACATATCATTTATAGTCACTCATGCCTAGAAAAGCATTATTACTCGGTTTAAATGCCTTTATAATCCCATTATCAAATTTATTTTTAATTTTTTTTACATTTTTTGATTAAAACAGATTGTAATTGATTGTTTGCCTCGAGAAACTTAGAGCGAAAGCCATCCATTGTCAAGAAAAGTTCATTTATATTCACTTATGCCTAGCAAAGCCTTATTACTCGGTTTAAATGCCTTTATAATCCCATTATTGAATTTATTTTGAATTTTTTTTACATTTTTTTATTAAAACAGATTCTAATTGATTGTTTTCTTGGGGAAACTTGGAGCGAAAGCCATCCATTGTCAAGAAAATATCATTTATAGTCACTCATGCCTAGAAAAGCCTTATTACTCGGTTTAAATGCCTTTACAATCCGATTATCAAATTTATTTTGAATTTTTTTTACATTTTTTGATTAAAACAGATTGTAATTGATTGTTTGCCTCGAGAAACTTGGAGCGAAAGCCATCCATTGTCAAGAAAATATCATTTATAGTCACTCATGCCTAGAAAAGCCTTATTACTCGGTTTAAATGCCTTTACAATCCCATTATCAAATTTATTTTGAATTTTTTTTACATTTTTTGATTAAAACAGATTGTAATTGATTGTTTGCCTCGAGAAACTTGGAACGAAAGCCATCCATTGTCAAGAAAAGTTCATTTATATTCACTCATGCCTAGAAAAGCCTTATTACTCGGTTTAAATGCCTTTATAATCCCATTATCAAATTTATTTTTAATTTTTTTTACATTTTTTCATTAAAACATATTGTAATTGATTGTTTGTCTCGAGAACCTTGGAGCGAAAGCCATCCATTGTCAAGAAAAGTTCATTTATATTCACTCATGCCTAGAAAAGCCTTATTACTCTGTTTAAATGCCTTTATAATCCCATTATCAAATTTATTTTTAATTTTTTTTACATTATGTGATTAAAACAGATTGTAATTGATTGTTTGCCTCGAGAAACTTAGAGCTAAAGCCATCCATTGTCAAGAAAAGTTCATTTATATTCACTTATGCCTAGCAAAGCCTTATTACTCGGTTTAAATGCCTTTATAATCCCATTATTGAATTTATTTTGAATTTTCTTTTATATTTTTTTATTAAAACAGATTCTAATTGATTGTTTTCCTGGGGAAACTTGGAGCGAAAGCCATCCATTGTCAAGAAAAGATCATTTATAGTCACTCATGCCTAGAAAAGCCTTATTACTCGGTGTAAATGCTTTTATAATCCCATTATTGAATTTATTTTGAATATTTTTTACATTTTTTGATTAAAACAGATTGTAATTGATTGATTGCCTCGGGAAACATGGAGCAAAAGCCATCCATTGTCAAGAAAAGATCATGTATAGTCACTCATGCCTAGGAAAGCCTTATTACTCGGTTTAAATGCTTTTATAATCCCATTATTGATTTTATTTTGAATTGTTTTTACATTTTTTGATTAAAACAGAATCTAATTGATTGTTTACCTCGGGAAACGTGGAGCGAAAGCCATCCATTGTCAAGAAAAGATAATTTATACTCACTCATGCCTAGAAAAGCCTTATTACTCGGTTTAAATGCCTTTATAATCCCATTATCGAATTTATTTTGAATTTTTTTTACATTTTTTTATTAAAACAGATTGTAATTGATTGTTTGCCTTGGGAAACGTGGAGCGAAAGCCATCCATTGTCAAGAAAAGATCATTTATAGTCACTCATGCCTAGAAAAGCCTTATTACTCGGTTTAAATGCCTTTATAATCCCATTATCAAATTTATTTTTAATTTTTTTTACATTTTTTGATTAAAACAGATTGTAATTGATTGTTTGCCTCGAGAAACTTGGAGCGAAAGCCATCCATTGTCAAGAGAAGTTCATTTATATTCACTTATGCCTAGCAAAGCCTTATTACTCGATTTAAATGCCTTTATAATCCCATTATTGAATTTATTTTGAATTTTTTTTACATTTTTTTGTTAAAACAGATTCTAATTGATTGTTTTCCTGGGGAAACTTGGAGCGAAAGCCATCCATTGTCAAGAAAAGATCATTTATAGTCACTCATGCCTAGAAAAGCCTTATTACTCGGTGTAAATGCTTTTATAATCCCATTATTGAATTTATTTTGAATATTTTTTACATTTTTTGATTAAAACATATTGTAATTGATTGATTGCCTCGGGAAACATGGAGCGAAAGCCATCCATTGTCAAGAAAAGATCATTTATAGTCTTTCATGCCTGGAAAAGCCTTATTACTCGGTTTAAATGCCTTTATAATCCCATTATCAAATTTATTTTGAATTTTTTTTACATTTTTTGATTAAAACAGATTGTAATTGATTGTTTGCCTCGAGAAACTTGGAGCGAAAGCCATCCATTTTCAAGAAAAAATCATTTATAGTCACCCATGCCTAGAAAAGCCTTATTACTCGGTTTAAATGCCTTTACAATCCCATTATCAAATTTATTTAGATTTTTTTTACATTTTTTTATTAAAACATATTGTAATTGATTGTTTGCCTCGTGAAACTTGGAGCGAAAGCCATCCATTGTCAAGAAAAGTTCATTTATAGTCACTAATGCCTGGAAAAGCCTTATTACTCGGTTTAAATGCCTTTATAATCCCATTATCAAATTTATTTTGATTTTTTTTTACATTTTTTGATTAAAACAGATTGTAATGGATTGTTTGCCTCGAGAAACTTGGAGCGAAAGCCATCCATTGTCAAGAAAAGATCATTTATAGTCACTCATGCCTAGAAAAGCCTTATTACTCGGTGTAAATGCTTTCATAATCCCATTATTGAATTTATTTTGAATTGTTTTTACATTTTTTGTTTAAAACAGAATCTAATTGATTGTTTGCCTCGGGAAACGTGGAGCGAAAGCCATCCATTGTCAAGAAAAGATAATTTATAGTCACTCATGCCTAGAAAAGCCTTATTACTCGGTTTAAATGCTTTTATAATCCCATTATTCAATTTATTTTGAATTGTTTTTACATTTTTTGATTAAAACAGAATCTAATTGATTGTTTGCCTCGGGAAACGTGGAGCGAAAGCCATCCATTGTCAAGAAAAGTTCATTTATAGTCACCTATGCCTAGAAAAGCCTTATTACTCGGTTTAAATGCCTTTATAATCCCATTATCGAATTTATTTTGAATTTTTTTTACATTTTTTGATTAAAACATATTGTAATTGATTGTTTGCCTCGGGAAACTTGGAGCGAAAGCCATCCATTGTCAAGAAAAGTTCATTTATAGTCGCTCATGCCTAGAAAAGCCTTATTACTCGGTTTAAATGCTTTTATAATCCCATTATTCAATTTATTTTGAATTGTTTTTACATATTTTGATTAAAACAGAATCTAATTGATTGTTTGCCTCGGGAAACGTGCAGCGAAAGCCATCCATTGTCAAGAAAAGTTCATTTATATTCACCCATGCCTAGAAAAGCCTTATTACTCGGTTTAAATGCCTTTATAATCCCATTATCGAATTTATTTTGAATTTTTTTTACATTTTTTGATTAAAACATATTGTAATTGATTGTTTGCCTCGGGAAACTTGGAGCGAAAGCCATCCATTGTCAAGAAAAGTTGATTTATAGTCACTCATGCGTAGAAAAGCCTTATTACTCGGTTTAAATACTTTTATAGTCCCATTATTAAATTTATTTTGAATATTTTCTACATTTTTTGATTGAAACAGATTTTAATTGATTGTTTTCCTGGGGAAACTTGGAGCGAAAGCCATCCATTGTCAAGAAAAGATCATTTATAGTCACTCATGCCTGGAAAAGCCTTATTACTCGGTTTAAATGCCTTTATAATCCCATTATCAAATTCATTTTGAATTTTTTTTACATTTTTTGATTAAAACAGATTGTAATTGATTGTTTGCCTCGAGAAACTTGGAGCGAAAGCCATCCATTGTCAAGAAAAGATCATTTATAGTCACTCATGCCTAGAAAAGCCTTATTACTCGGTTTAAGTGCCTTTACAATCCCATTATCAAATTTATTTTGAATTTTTTTTACATTTTTTGATTAAAACATATTGTAATTGATTGTTTGCCTCATGAAACTTGGAGCGAAAGCCATCCATTGTCAAGAAAAGTTCATTTATAGTCACTCATGCCTGGAAAAGCCTTATTACTCGGTTTAAATGCCTTTATAATCCCATTATCAAATTTATTTTTGATTTTTTTTTACATTTTTTGATTAAAACATATTGTAATGGATTGTTTGCCTCGAGAAACTTGGAGCGAAAGCCATCCATTGTCAAGAAAAGATCATTTATAGTCACTCATGCCTAGAAAAGCCTTATTACTCGGTTTAAATGCCTTTACAATCCCATTATCAAATTTATTTTGAATTTTTTTTACATTTTTTGATTAAAACATATTGTAATTGATTGTTTGCCTCGTGAAACTTGGAGCGAAAGCCATCCATTGTCTAGAAAAGTTCATTTATATTCACTTATGCCTAGCAAAGCCTTATTACTCCGTTTAAATGCCTTTATAATCCCATTATCAAATTTATTTTTAATTTTTTTTACATTTTTTAATTAAAACATATTGTAATTGATTGTTTGCCTCGAGAAACTTGGAGCGAAAGCCATCCATTTTCAAGAAAAGTTCATTTATAGTCACTCGTGCCTAGAAAAGCCTTATTACTCGGTTTAAATGCCTTTATAATCCCATTATCAAATTTATTTTTAATTTTTTTTACATTTTTTGATTAAAACAGATTGTAATTGATTGTTTGCCTTGGGAATCATGAAGCAAAAGCCATCCATTGTCAAGAAAAGATCATTTATAGTCACTCATGCCTAGAAAAGCCTTATTACTCTATTTAAATGCCTTTATAATCGCATTATCAAATTTATTTTTAATTTTTTTTACATTTTTTGATTAAAACATATTCTAATTGATTGTTTGCCTCGGGAAACTTGGAGCGAAAGCCATCCATTGTCAAGAAAAGATCATTTATAGTCACTCATGCCTAGGAAAGCCTTATTACTCGGTTTAAATGCTTTTATAATCCCATTACTGAATTTATTTTGAATTGTTTTTACATTTTTTGATTAAAACAGAATCTAATTGATTGTTTGCCTCGGGAAACGTGGAGCGAAAGCCATCCATTGTCAAGAAAAGTTCATTTATAGTCACCCATGCCTAGAAAAGCCTTATTACTCGGTTTAAATGCCTTTATAATCCCATTATCGAATTTATTTTGAATTTTTTTTACATTTTTTGATTAAAACATATTGTAATTGATTTTTTGCCTCGGGAAACTTGGAGCGAAAGCCATCCATTGTCAAGAAAAGTTCATTTATAGTCACTCATGCCTAGGAAAGCCTTATTACTCGGTGTAAATGCTTTTATAATCCCATTATTGAATTTATTTTGAATTGTTTTTACATTTTTTGATTAAAACAGAATCTAATTGATTGTTTGCCTCGGGAAACGTGGAGCGAAAGCCATCCATTGTCAAGAAAAGATGATTTATACTCACTCATGCCTAGAAAAGCCTTATTACTCGGTTTAAATGCCTTTATAATGCCATTATCGAATTTATTTTGAACTTTTTTTACATTTTTTTATTAAAACAGATTGTAATTGATTGTTTGCCTTGGGAAACGTGGAGCGAAAGCCATCCATTGTCAAGAAAAGATCATTTATAGTCACTCATGCCTAGAAAAGCCTTATTACTCGGTTTAAATGCCTTTATAATCCCATTATCAAATTTATTTTTAATTTTTTTTACATTTTTTGATTAAAACAGATTGTAATTGATTGTTTGCCTCGAGAAACTTGGAGCGAAAGCCATCCATTGTCAAGAGAAGTTCATTTATATTCACTTATGCCTTGCAAAGCCTTATTACTCGATTTAAATGCCTTTATAATCCCATTATTGAATTTATTTTGAATTTTTTTTACATTTTTTTGTTAAAACAGATTCTAATTGATTGTTTTCCTGGGGAAACTTGGAGCGAAAGCCATCCATTGTCAAGAAAAGATCATTTATAGTCACTCATGCCTAGAAAAGCCTTATTACTCGGTGTAAATGCTTTTATAATCCCATTATTGAATTTATTTTGAATATTTTTTACATTTTTTGATTAAAACATATTGTAATTGATTGATTGCCTCGGGAAACATGGAGCGAAAGCCATCCATTGTCAAGAAAAGATCATTTATAGTCTTTCATGCCTGGAAAAGCCTTATTACTCGGTTTAAATGCCTTTATAATCCCATTATCAAATTTATTTTGAATTTTTTTTACATTTTTTGATTAAAACAGATTGTAATTGATTGTTTGCCTCGAGAAACTTGGAGCGAAAGCCATCCATTGTCAAGAGAAGTTCATTTATATTCACTTATGCCTAGCAAAGCCTTATTACTCGATTTAAATGCCTTTATAATCCCATTATTGAATTTATTTTGAATTTTTTTTACATTTTTTTGTTAAAACAGATTCTAATTGATTGTTTTCCTGGGGAAACTTGAAGCGAAAGCCATCCATTGTCAAGAAAAGATCATTTATAGTCACTCATCCTAGAAAAGCCTTATTACTCGGTGTAAATGCTTTTATAATCCCATTATTGAATTTATTTTGAATATTTTTTACATTTTTTGATTAAAACAGATTGTAATTGATTGATTGCCTCAGGAAACATGGAGCAAAAGCCATCCATTATCAAAAAAAGATTATTTATAGTCACTCATGCCTAGGAAAGCCTTAATACTCGGTTTAAATGCTTTTATAATCTCATTATTGATTTTATTTTGAATTGTTTTTACATTTTATGATTAAAACAGAATCTAATTAATTGTTTGCCTTGGGAAACGTGGAGCGAAAGCCATCCATTGTCAAGAAAAGATCATTTATAGTCACTCATGCCTAGAAAAGCCATATTACTCGGTTTAAATGCCTTTATAATCCCATTATCAAATTTATTTTGAATTTTTTTTACATTTTTTGATTAAAACATATTGTAATTGATTGTTTGCCTCGTGAAACTTGGAGCGAAAGCCATCCATTGTCAAGAAAATATCATTTATAGTCACTCATGCCTAGAAAAGCCTTATTACTCGGTTTAAATGCCTTTACAATCCCATTATCAAATTTATTTTGAATTTTTTTTACATTTTTTGATTAAAACAGATTGTAATTGATTGTTTGCCTCGAGAAACCTGGAACGAAAGCCATCCATTGTCAAGAAAAGTTCATTTATATTCACTCATGCCTAGAAAAGCCTTATTACTCGGTTTAAATGCCTTTATAATCCCATTATCAAATTTATTTTTAATTTTTTTTACATTTTTTCATTAAAACATATTGTAATTGATTGTTTGTCTCGAGAACCTTGGAGCGAAAGCCATCCATTGTCAAGAAAAGTTCATTTATATTCACTCATGCCTAGAAAAGCCTTATTACTCTGTTTAAATGCCTTTATAATCCCATTATCAAATTTATTTTTAATTTTTTTTACATTATGTGATTAAAACAGATTGTAATTGATTGTTTGCCTCGAGAAACTTTGAGCTAAAGCCATCCATTGTCAAGAAAAGTTCATTTATATTCACTTATGCCTAGCAAAGCCTTATTACTCGGTTTAAATGCCTTTATAATCCCATTATTGAATTTATTTTGAATTTTCTTTTATATTTTTTTATTAAAACAGATTCTAATTGATTGTTTTCCTGGGGAAACTTGGAGCGAAAGCCATCCATTGTCAAGAAAAGATCATTTATAGTCACTCATGCCTAGAAAAGCCTTATTACTCGGTGTAAATGCTTTTATAATCCCATTATTGAATTTATTTTGAATATTTTTTACATTTTTTGATTAAAACAGATTGTAATTGATTGATTGCCTCGGGAAACATGGAGCAAAAGCCATCCATTGTCAAGAAAAGATCATGTATAGTCACTCATGCCTAGGAAAGCCTTATTACTCGGTTTAAATGCTTTTATAATCCCATTATTGATTTTATTTTGAATTGTTTTTACATTTTTTGATTAAAACAGAATCTAATTGATTGTTTACCTCGGGAAACGTGGAGCGAAAGCCATCCATTGTCAAGAAAAGATAATTTATACTCACTCATGCCTAGAAAAGCCTTATTACTCGGTTTAAATGCCTTTATAATCCCATTATCGAATTTATTTTGAATTTTTTTTACATTTTTTTATTAAAACAGATTGTAATTGATTGTTTGCCTTGGGAAACGTGGAGCGAAAGCCATCCATTGTCAAGAAAAGATCATTTATAGTCACTCATGCCTAGAAAAGCCTTATTACTCGGTTTAAATGCCTTTATAATCCCATTATCAAATTTATTTTTAATTTTTTTTACATTTTTTGATTAAAACAGATTGTAATTGATTGTTTGCCTCGAGAAACTTGGAGCGAAAGCCATCCATTGTCAAGAGAAGTTCATTTATATTCACTTATGCCTAGCAAAGCCGTATTACTCGATTTAAATGCCTTTATAATCCCATTATTGAATTTATTTTGAATTTTTTTTACATTTTTTTGTTAAAACAGATTCTAATTGATTGTTTTCCTGGGGAAACTTGGAGCGAAAGCCATCCATTGTCAAGAAAAGATCATTTATAGTCACTCATGCCTAGAAAAGCCTTATTACTCGGTGTAAATGCTTTTATAATCCCATTATTGAATTTATTTTGAATATTTTTTACATTTTTTGATTAAAACATATTGTAATTGATTGATTGCCTCGGGAAACATGGAGCGAAAGCCATCCATTGTCAAGAAAAGATCATTTATAGTCTTTCATGCCTAGAAAAGCCTTATTACTCGGTTTAAATGCCTTTATAATCCCATTATCAAATTTATTTTGAATTTTTTTTACATTTTTTGATTAAAACAGATTGTAATTGATTGTTTGCCTCGAGAAACTTGGAGCGAAAGCCATCCATTTTCAAGAAAAAATCATTTATAGTCACTCATGCCTAGAAAAGCCTTATTACTCGGTTTAAATGCCTTTACAATCCCATTATCAAATTTATTTAGATTTTTTTTACATTTTTTGATTAAAACATATTGTAATTGATTGTTTGCCTCGTGAAACTTGGAGCGAAAGCCATCCATTGTCAAGAAAAGTTCATTTATAGTCACTAATGCCTGGAAAAGCCTTATTACTCGGTTTAAATGCCTTTATAATCCCATTATCAAATTTATTTTGATTTTTTTTTACATTTTTTGATTAAAACAGATTGTAATGGATTGTTTGCCTCGAGAAACTTGGAGCGAAAGCCATCCATTGTCAAGAAAAGATCATTTATAGTCACTCATGCCTAGAAAAGCCTTATTACTCGGTGTAAATGCTTTCATAATCCCATTATTGAATTTATTTTGAATTGTTTTTACATTTTTTGTTTAAAACAGAATCTAATTGATTGTTTGCCTCGGGAAACGTGGAGCGAAAGCCATCCATTGTCAAGAAAAGATAATTTATAGTCACTCATGCCTAGAAAAGCCTTATTACTCGGTTTAAATGCTTTTATAATCCCATTATTCAATTTATTTTGAATTGTTTTTACATTTTTTGATTAAAACAGAATCTAATTGATTGTTTGCCTCGGGAAACGTGGAGCGAAAGCCATCCATTGTCAAGAAAAGTTCATTTATAGTCACCTATGCCTAGAAAAGCCTTATTACTCGGTTTAAATGCCTTTATAATCCCATTATCGAATTTATTTTGAATTTTTTTTACATTTTTTGATTAAAACATATTGTAATTGATTGTTTGCCTCGGGAAACTTGGAGCGAAAGCCATCCATTGTCAAGAAAAGTTCATTTATAGTCGCTCATGCCTAGAAAAGCCTTATTACTCGGTTTAAATGCTTTTATAATCCCATTATTCAATTTATTTTGAATTGTTTTTACATATTTTGATTAAAACAGAATCTAATTGATTGTTTGCCTCGGGAAACGTGCAGCGAAAGCCATCCATTGTCAAGAAAAGTTCATTTATATTCACCCATGCCTAGAAAAGCCTTATTACTCGGTTTAAATGCCTTTATAATCCCATTATCGAATTTATTTTGAATTTTTTTTACATTTTTTGATTAAAACATATTGTAATTGATTGTTTGCCTCGGGAAACTTGGAGCGAAAGCCATCCATTGTCAAGAAAAGTTGATTTATAGTCACTCATGCCTAGAAAAGCCTTATTACTCGGTTTAAATGCTTTTATAGTCCCATTATTAAATTTATTTTGAATATTTTCTACATTTTTTGATTGAAACAGATTTTAATTGATTGTTTTCCTGGGGAAACTTGGAGCGAAAGCCATCCATTGTCAAGAAAAGATCATTTATAGTCACTCATGCCTGGAAAAGCCTTATTACTCGGTTTAAATGCCTTTATAATCCCATTATCAAATTCATTTTGAATTTTTTTTACATTTTTTGATTAAAACAGATTGTAATTGATTGTTTGCCTCGAGAAACTTGGAGCGAAAGCCATCCATTGTCAAGAAAAGATCATTTATAGTCACTCATGCCTAGAAAAGCCTTATTACTCGGTTTAAGTGCCTTTACAATCCCATTATCAAATTTATTTTGAATTTTTTTTACATTTTTTGATTAAAACATATTGTAATTGATTGTTTGCCTCATGAAACTTGGAGCGAAAGCCATCCATTGTCAAGAAAAGTTCATTTATAGTCACTCATGCCTGGAAAAGCCTTATTACTCGGTTTAAATGCCTTTATAATCCCAAAATCAAATTTATTTTTGATTTTTTTTTACATTTTTTGATTAAAACATATTGTAATGGATTGTTTGCCTCGAGAAACTTGGAGCGAAAGCCATCCATTGTCAAGAAAAGATCATTTATAGTCACTCATGCCTAGAAAAGCCTTATTACTCGGTTTAAATGCCTTTACAATCCCATTATCAAATTTATTTTGAATTTTTTTTACATTTTTTGATTAAAACATATTGTAATTGATTGTTTGCCTCGTGAAACTTGGAGCGAAAGCCATCCATTGTCTAGAAAAGTTCATTTATATTCACTTATGCCTAGCAAAGCCTTATTACTCGGTTTAAATGCCTTTATAATCCCATTATCAAATTTATTTTTAATTTTTTTTACATTTTTTAATTAAAACATATTGTAATTGATTGTTTGCCTCGAGAAACTTGGAGCGAAAGCCATCCATTTTCAAGAAAAGTTCATTTATAGTCACTCGTGCCTAGAAAAGCCTTATTACTCGGTTTAAATGCCTTTATAATCCCATTATCAAATTTATTTTTAATTTTTTTTACATTTTTTGATTAAAACAGATTGTAATTGATTGTTTGCCTTGGGAATCATGAAGCAAAAGCCATCCATTGTCAAGAAAAGATCATTTATAGTCACTCATGCCTAGAAAAGCCTTATTACTCTATTTAAATGCCTTTATAATCGCATTATCAAATTTATTTTTAATTTTTTTTACATTTTTTGATTAAAACATATTCTAATTGATTGTTTGCCTCGGGAAACTTGGAGCGAAAGCCATCCATTGTCAAGAAAAGATCATTTATAGTCACTCATGCCTAGGAAAGCCTTATTACTCGGTTTAAATGCTTTTATAATCCCATTACTGAATTTATTTTGAATTGTTTTTACATTTTTTGATTAAAACAGAATCTAATTGATTGTTTGCCTCGGGAAACGTGGAGCGAAAGCCATCCATTGTCAAGAAAAGTTCATTTATAGTCACCCATGCCTAGAAAAGCCTTATTACTCGGTTTAAATGCCTTTATAATCCCATTATCGAATTTATTTTGAATTTTTTTTACATTTTTTGATTAAAACATATTGTAATTGATTTTTTGCCTCGGGAAACTTGGAGCGAAAGCCATCCATTGTCAAGAAAAGTTCATTTATAGTCACTCATGCCTAGGAAAGCCTTATTACTCGGTGTAAATGCTTTTATAATCCCATTATTGAATTTATTTTGAATTGTTTTTACATTTTTTGATTAAAACAGAATGTAATTGATTGTTTGCCTCGGGAAACGTGGAGCGAAAGCCATCCATTGTCAAGAAAAGATAATTTATACTCACTCATGCCTAGAAAAGCCTTATTACTCGGTTTAAATGCCTTTATAATGCCATTATCGAATTTATTTTGAACTTTTTTTACATTTTTTTATTAAAACAGATTGTAATTGATTGTTTGCCTTGGGAAACGTGGAGCGAAAGCCATCCATTGTCAAGAAAAGATCATTTATAGTCACTCATGCCTAGAAAAGCCTTATTACTCGGTTTAAATGCCTTTATAATCCCATTATCAAATTTATTTTTAATTTTTTTTACATTTTTTGATTAAAACAGATTGTAATTGATTGTTTGCCTCGAGAAACTTGGAGCGAAAGCCATCCATTGTCAAGAGAAGTTCATTTATATTCACTTATGCCTTGCAAAGCCTTATTACTCGATTTAAATGCCTTTATAATCCCATTATTGAATTTATTTTGAATTTTTTTTACATTTTTTTGTTAAAACAGATTCTAATTGATTGTTTTCCTGGGGAAACTTGGAGCGAAAGCCATCCATTGTCAAGAAAAGATCATTTATAGTCACTCATGCCTAGAAAAGCCTTATTACTCGGTGTAAATGCTTTTATAATCCCATTATTGAATTTATTTTGAATATTTTTTACATTTTTTGATTAAAACATATTGTAATTGATTGATTGCCTCGGGAAACATGGAGCGAAAGCCATCCATTGTCAAGAAAAGATCATTTATAGTCTTTCATGCCTGGAAAAGCCTTATTACTCGGTTTAAATGCCTTTATAATCCCATTATCAAATTTATTTTGAATTTTTTTTACATTTTTTGATTAAAACAGATTGTAATTGATTGTTTGCCTCGAGAAACTTGGAGCGAAAGCCATCCATTTTCAAGAAAAAATCATTTATAGTCACTCATGCCTAGAAAAGCCTTATTACTCGGTTTAAATGCCTTTACAATCCCATTATCAAATTTATTTAGATTTTTTTTACATTTTTTGATTAAAACATATTGTAATTGATTGTTTGCCTCGTGAAACTTGGAGCGAAAGCCATCCATTGTCAAGAAAAGTTCATTTATAGTCACTAATGCCTGGAAAAGCCTTATTACTCGGTTTAAATGCCTTTATAATCCCATTATCAAATTTATTTTGATTTTTTTTTACATTTTTTGATTAAAACAGATTGTAATGGATTGTTTGCCTCGAGAAACTTGGAGCGAAAGCCATCCATTGTCAAGAAAAGATCATTTATAGTCACTCATGCCTAGAAAAGCCTTATTACTCGGTGTAAATGCTTTCATAATCCCATTATTGAATTTATTTTGAATTGTTTTTACATTTTTTGTTTAAAACAGAATCTAATTGATTGTTTGCCTCGGGAAACGTGGAGCGAAAGCCATCCATTGTCAAGAAAAGATAATTTATAGTCACTCATGCCTAGAAAAGCCTTATTACTCGGTTTAAATGCTTTTATAATCCCATTATTCAATTTATTTTGAATTGTTTTTACATTTTTTGATTAAAACAGAATCTAATTGATTGTTTGCCTCGGGAAACGTGGAGCGAAAGCCATCCATTGTCAAGAAAAGTTCATTTATAGTCACCTATGCCTAGAAAAGCCTTATTACTCGGTTTAAATGCCTTTATAATCCCATTATCGAATTTATTTTGAATTTTTTTTACATTTTTTGATTAAAACATATTGTAATTGATTGTTTGCCTCGGGAAACTTGGAGCGAAAGCCATCCATTGTCAAGAAAAGTTCATTTATAGTCGCTCATGCCTAGAAAAGCCTTATTACTCGGTTTAAATGCTTTTATAATCCCATTATTCAATTTATTTTGAATTGTTTTTACATATTTTGATTAAAACAGAATCTAATTGATTGTTTGCCTCGGGAAACGTGCAGCGAAAGCCATCCATTGTCAAGAAAAGTTCATTTATATTCACCCATGCCTAGAAAAGCCTTATTACTCGGTTTAAATGCCTTTATAATCCCATTATCGAATTTATTTTGAATTTTTTTTACATTTTTTGATTAAAACATATTGTAATTGATTGTTTGCCTCGGGAAACTTGGAGCGAAAGCCATCCATTGTCAAGAAAAGTTGATTTATAGTCACTCATGCCTAGAAAAGCCTTATTACTCGGTTTAAATGCTTTTATAGTCCCATTATTAAATTTATTTTGAATATTTTCTACATTTTTTGATTGAAACAGATTTTAATTGATTGTTTTCCTGGGGAAACTTGGAGCGAAAGCCATCCATTGTCAAGAAAAGATCATTTATAGTCACTCATGCCTGGAAAAGCCTTATTACTCGGTTTAAATGCCTTTATAATCCCATTATCAAATTCATTTTGAATTTTTTTTACATTTTTTGATTAAAACAGATTGTAATTGATTGTTTGCCTCGAGAAACTTGGAGCGAAAGCCATCCATTGTCAAGAGAAGATCATTTATAGTCACTCATGCCTAGAAAAGCCTTATTACTCGGTTTAAGTGCCTTTACAATCCCATTATCAAATTTATTTTGAATTTTTTTTACATTTTTTGATTAAAACATATTGTAATTGATTTTTTGCCTCGGGAAACTTGGAGCGAAAGCCATCCATTGTCAAGAAAAGTTCATTTATAGTCACTCATGCCTAGGAAAGCCTTATTACTCGGTGTAAATGCTTTTATAATCCCATTATTGAATTTATTTTGAATTGTTTTTACATTTTTTGATTAAAACAGAATCTAATTGATTGTTTGCCTCGGGAAACGTGGAGCGAAAGCCATCCATTGTCAAGAAAAGATAATTTATAGTCACTCATGCCTAGAAAAGCCTTATTACTCGGTTTAAATGCCTTTATAATCCCATTATCGAATTTATTTTGAATTTTTTTTACATTTTTTTATTAAAACAGATTGTAATTGATTGTTTGCCTTGGGAAACGTGGAGCGAAAGCCATCCATTGTCAAGAAAAGATCATTTATAGTCACTCATGCCTAGAAAAGCCTTATTACTCGGTTTAAATGCCTTTATAATCCCATTATCAAATTTATTTTTAATTTTTTTTACATTTTTTGATTAAAACAGATTGTAATTGATTGTTTACCTCGAGAAACTTGGAGCGAAAGCCATCCATTGTCAAGAGAAGTTCATTTATATTCACTTATGCCTAGCAAAGCCTTATTACTCGATTTAAATGCCTTTATAATCCCATTATTGAATTTATTTTGAATTTTTTTTACATTTTTTTGTTAAAACAGATTCTAATTGATTGTTTTCCTGGGGAAACTTGGAGCGAAAGCCATCCATTGTCAAGAAAAGATCATTTATAGTCACTCATCCTAGAAAAGCCTTATTACTCGGTGTAAATGCTTTTATAATCCCATTATTGAATTTATTTTGAATATTTTTTACATTTTTTGATTAAAACAGATTGTAATTGATTGATTGCCTCAGGAAACATGGAGCAAAAGCCATCCATTATCAAAAAAAGATTATTTATAGTCACTCATGCCTAGGAAAGCCTTAATACTCGGTTTAAATGCTTTTATAATCTCATTATTGATTTTATTTTGAATTGTTTTTACATTTTATGATTAAAACAGAATCTAATTAATTGTTTGCCTTGGGAAACGTGGAGCGAAAGCCATCCATTGTCAAGAAAAGATCATTTATAGTCACTCATGCCTAGAAAAGCCTTATTACTCGGTTTAAATGCCTTTATAATCCCATTATCAAATTTATTTTGAATTTTTTTTACATTTTTTGATTAAAACATATTGTAATTGATTGTTTGCCTCGTGAAACTTGGAGCGAAAGCCATCCATTGTCAAGAAAATATCATTTATAGTCACTCATGCCTAGAAAAGCCTTATTACTCGGTTTAAATGCCTTTACAATCCCATTATCAAATTTATTTTGAATTTTTTTTACATTTTTTGATTAAAACATATTGTAATTGATTGTTTGCCTCGTGAAACTTGGAGCGAAAGCCATCCATTGTCAACAAAAGTTCATTTATATTCACTTATGCCTAGCAAAGCCTTATTACTCGATTTAAATGCCTTTATAATCCCATTATTGATTTTATTTTGAATTTTTTTTACATTTTTTTATTAAAACAGATTCTAATTGATTGTTTTCTTGGGGAAACTAGGAGCGAAAGCCATCCATTGTCAAGAAAAGATCATTTATAGTCACTCATGCCTAGAAAAGCCTTATTACTCGGTTTAAATGCCTTTAGAATCCCATTATCAAATTTATTTTGAATTTTTTTTACATTTTTTGATTAAAACATATTGTAATTGATTGTTTGCCTCGTGAAACATGGAGCGAAAGCCATCCATTGTCAAGAAAATATCATTTATAGTCACTCATGCCTAGAAAAGCCTTATTACTCGGTTTAAATGCCTTTATAATCCCATTATCAAATTTATTTTGAATTGTTTTTACATTTTTTGATTAAAACAGAATCTAATTGATTGTTTGCCTCGGGAAACGTGGAGCGAAAGCCATCCATTGTCAAGAAAAGTTCATTTATAGTCACCTATGCCTAGAAAAGCCTTATTACTCGGTTTAAATGCCTTTATAATCCCATTATCGAATTTATTTTGAATTTTTTTTACATTTTTTGATTAAAACATATTGTAATTGATTGTTTGCCTCGGGAAACTTGGAGCGAAAGCCATCCATTGTCAAGAAAAGTTCATTTATAGTCGCTCATGCCTAGAAAAGCCTTATTACTCGGTTTAAATGCTTTTATAATCCCATTATTCAATTTATTTTGAATTGTTTTTACATATTTTGATTAAAACAGAATCTAATTGATTGTTTGCCTCGGGAAACGTGCAGCGAAAGCCATCCATTGTCAAGAAAAGTTCATTTATATTCACCCATGCCTAGAAAAGCCTTATTACTCGGTTTAAATGCCTTTATAATCCCATTATCGAATTTATTTTGAATTTTTTTTACATTTTTTGATTAAAACATATTATAATTGATTGTTTGCCTCGGGAAACTTGGAGCGAAAGCCATCCATTGTCAAGAAAAGTTGATTTATAGTCACTCATGCCTAGAAAAGCCTTATTACTCGGTTTAAATGCTTTTATAGTCCCATTATTAAATTTATTTTGAATATTTTCTACATTTTTTGATTGAAACAGATTTTAATTGATTGTTTTCCTGGGGAAACTTGGAGCGAAAGCCATCTATTGTCAAGAAAAGATCATTTATAGTCACTCATGCCTGGAAAAGCCTTATTACTCGGTTTAAATGCCTTTATAATCCCATTATCAAATTCATTTTGAATTTTTTTTACATTTTTTGATTAAAACAGATTGTAATTGATTGTTTGCGTCGAGAAACTTGGAGCGAAAGCCATCCATTGTCAAGAAAAGATCATTTATAGTCACTCATGCCTAGAAAAGCCTTATTACTCGGTTTAAGTGCCTTTACAATCCCATTATCAAATTTATTTTGAATTTTTTTTACATTTTTTGATTAAAACATATTGTAATTGATTGTTTGCTTCGTGAAACTTGGAGCGAAAGCCATCCATTGTCAAGAAAAGTTCATTTATAGTCACTCATGCCTGGAAAAGCCTTATTACTCGGTTTAAATGCCTTTATAATCCCATTATCAAATTTATTTTTAATTTTTTTTACATTTTTTGATTAAAACAGATTGTAATTGATTGTTTGCCTTGGGAATCGTGAAGCGAAAGCCATCCATTGTCAAGAAAAGATCATTTATAGTCACTCATGCCTAGAAAAGCCTTATTACTCTATTTAAATGCCTTTATAATCGCATTATCAAAGTTATTTTTAATTTTTTTTACATTTTTTGATTAAAACATATTCTAATTGATTGTTTGCCTCGGGAAACTTGGAGCGAAAGCCATCCATTGTCAAGAAAAGATCATTTATAGTCACTCATGCCTAGGAAAGCCTTATTACTCGGTTTAAATGCTTTTATAATCCCATTACTGAATTTATTTTGAATTGTTTTTACATTTTTTGATTAAAACAGAATCTAATTGATTGTTTGCCTCGGGAAACGTGGAGCGAAAGCCATCCATTGTCAAGAAAAGTTCATTTATAGTCACCCATGCCTAGAAAAGCCTTATTACTCGGTTTAAATGCCTTTATAATCCCATTATCGAATTTATTTTGAATTTTTTTTACATTTTTTGATTAAAACATATTGTAATTGATTTTTTGCCTCGGGAAACTTGGAGCGAAAGCCATCCATTGTCAAGAAAAGTTCATTTATAGTCACTCATGCCTAGGAAAGCCTTATTACTCGGTGTAAATGCTTTTATAATCCCATTATTGAATTTATTTTGAATTGTTTTTACATTTTTTGATTAAAACAGAATCTAATTGATTGTTTGCCTCGGGAAACGTGGAGCGAAAGCCATCCATTGTCAAGAAAAGATAATTTATAGTCACTCATGCCTAGAAAAGCCTTATTACTCGGTTTAAATGCCTTTATAATCCCATTATCGAATTTATTTTGAATTTTTTTTACATTTTTTTATTAAAACAGATTGTAATTGATTGTTTGCCTTGGGAAACGTGGAGCGAAAGCCATCCATTGTCAAGAAAAGATCATTTATAGTCACTCATGCCTAGAAAAGCCTTATTACTCGGTTTAAATGGCTTTATAATCCCATTATCAAATTTATTTTTAATTTTTTTTACATTTTTTGATTAAAACAGATTGTAATTGATTGTTTGCCTCGAGAAACTTGGAGCGAAAGCCATCCATTGTCAAGAGAAGTTCATTTATATTCACTTATGCCTAGCAAAGCCTTATTACTCGATTTAAATGCCTTTATAATCCCATTATTGAATTTATTTTGAATTTTTTTTACATTTTTTTGTTAAAACAGATTCTAATTGATTGTTTTCCTGGGGAAACTTGGAGCGAAAGCCATCCATTGTCAAGAAAAGATCATTTATAGTCACTCATCCTAGAAAAGCCTTATTACTCGGTGTAAATGCTTTTATAATCCCATTATTGAATTTATTTTGAATATTTTTTACATTTTTTGATTAAAACAGATTGTAATTGATTGATTGCCTCAGGAAACATGGAGCAAAAGCCATCCATTATCAAAAAAAGATTATTTATAGTCACTCATGCCTAGGAAAGCCTTAATACTCGGTTTAAATGCTTTTATAATCTCATTATTGATTTTATTTTGAATTGTTTTTACATTTTATGATTAAAACAGAATCTAATTAATTGTTTGCCTTGGGAAACGTGGAGCGAAAGCCATCCATTGTCAAGAAAAGATCATTTATAGTCACTCATGCCTAGAAAAGCCTTATTACTCGGTTTAAATGCCTTTATAATCCCATTATCAAATTTATTTTGAATTTTTTTTACATTTTTTGATTAAAACATATTGTAATTGATTGTTTGCCTCGTGAAACTTGGAGCGAAAGCCATCCATTGTCAAGAAAATATCATTTATAGTCACTCATGCCTAGAAAAGCCTTATTACTCGGTTTAAATGCCTTTACAATCCCATTATCAAATTTATTTTGAATTTTTTTTACATTTTTTGATTAAAACATATTGTAATTGATTGTTTGCCTCGTGAAACTTGGAGCGAAAGCCATCCATTGTCAACAAAAGTTCATTTATATTCACTTATGCCTAGCAAAGCCTTATTACTCGATTTAAATGCCTTTATAATCCCATTATTGATTTTATTTTGAATTTTTTTTACATTTTTTTATTAAAACAGATTCTAATTGATTGTTTTCTTGGGGAAACTAGGAGCGAAAGCCATCCATTGTCAAGAAAAGATCATTTATAGTCACTCATGCCTAGAAAAGCCTTATTACTCGGTTTAAATGCCTTTAGAATCCCATTATCAAATTTATTTTGAATTTTTTTTACATTTTTTGATTAAAACATATTGTAATTGATTGTTTGCCTCGTGAAACATGGAGCGAAAGCCATCCATTGTCAAGAAAATATCATTTATAGTCACTCATGCCTAGAAAAGCCTTATTACTCGGTTTAAATGCCTTTATAATCCCATTATCAAATTTATTTTGAATTGTTTTTACATTTTTTGATTAAAACAGAATCTAATTGATTGTTTGCCTCGGGAAACGTGGAGCGAAAGCCATCCATTGTCAAGAAAAGTTCATTTATAGTCACCTATGCCTAGAAAAGCCTTATTACTCGGTTTAAATGCCTTTATAATCCCATTATCGAATTTATTTTGAATTTTTTTTACATTTTTTGATTAAAACATATTGTAATTGATTGTTTGCCTCGGGAAACTTGGAGCGAAAGCCATCCATTGTCAAGAAAAGTTCATTTATAGTCGCTCATGCCTAGAAAAGCCTTATTACTCGGTTTAAATGCTTTTATAATCCCATTATTCAATTTATTTTGAATTGTTTTTACATATTTTGATTAAAACAGAATCTAATTGATTGTTTGCCTCGGGAAACGTGCAGCGAAAGCCATCCATTGTCAAGAAAAGTTCATTTATATTCACTCATGCCTAGAAAAGCCTTATTACTCGGTTTAAATGCCTTTATAATCCCATTATCGAATTTATTTTGAATTTTTTTTACATTTTTTGATTAAAACATATTGTAATTGATTGTTTGCCTCGGGAAACTTGGAGCGAAAGCCATCCATTGTCAAGAAAAGTTGATTTATAGTCACTCATGCCTAGAAAAGCCTTATTACTCGGTTTAAATGCTTTTATAGTCCCATTATTAAATTTATTTTGAATATTTTCTACATTTTTTGATTGAAACAGATTTTAATTGATTGTTTTCCTGGGGAAACTTGGAGCGAAAGCCATCTATTGTCAAGAAAAGATCATTTATAGTCACTCATGCCTGGAAAAGCCTTATTACTCGGTTTAAATGCCTTTATAATCCCATTATCAAATTCATTTTGAATTTTTTTTACATTTTTTGATTAAAACAGATTGTAATTGATTGTTTGCGTCGAGAAACTTGGAGCGAAAGCCATCCATTGTCAAGAAAAGATCATTTATAGTCACTCATGCCTAGAAAAGCCTTATTACTCGGTTTAAGTGCCTTTACAATCCCATTATCAAATTTATTTTGAATTTTTTTTACATTTTTTGATTAAAACATATTGTAATTGATTGTTTGCTTCGTGAAACTTGGAGCGAAAGCCATCCATTGTCAAGAAAAGTTCATTTATAGTCACTCATGCCTGGAAAAGCCTTATTACTCGGTTTAAATGCCTTTATAATCCCATTATCAAATTTATTTTTAATTTTTTTTACATTTTTTGATTAAAACAGATTGTAATTGATTGTTTGCCTTGGGAATCGTGAAGCGAAAGCCATCCATTGTCAAGAAAAGATCATTTATAGTCACTCATGCCTAGAAAAGCCTTATTACTCTATTTAAATGCCTTTATAATCGCATTATCAAAGTTATTTTTAATTTTTTTTACATTTTTTGATTAAAACATATTCTAATTGATTGTTTGCCTCGGGAAACTTGGAGCGAAAGCCATCCATTGTCAAGAAAAGATCATTTATAGTCACTCATGCCTAGGAAAGCCTTATTACTCGGTTTAAATGCTTTTATAATCCCATTACTGAATTTATTTTGAATTGTTTTTACATTTTTTGATTAAAACAGAATCTAATTGATTGTTTGCCTCGGGAAACGTGGAGCGAAAGCCATCCATTGTCAAGAAAAGTTCATTTATAGTCACCCATGCCTAGAAAAGCCTTATTACTCGGTTTAAATGCCTTTATAATCCCATTATCGAATTTATTTTGAATTTTTTTTACATTTTTTGATTAAAACATATTGTAATTGATTTTTTGCCTCGGGAAACTTGGAGCGAAAGCCATCCATTGTCAAGAAAAGTTCATTTATAGTCACTCATGCCTAGGAAAGCCTTATTACTCGGTGTAAATGCTTTTATAATCCCATTATTGAATTTATTTTGAATTGTTTTTACATTTTTTGATTAAAACAGAATCTAATTGATTGTTTGCCTCGGGAAACGTGGAGCGAAAGCCATCCATTGTCAAGAAAAGATAATTTATAGTCACTCATGCCTAGAAAAGCCTTATTACTCGGTTTAAATGCCTTTATAATCCCATTATCGAATTTATTTTGAATTTTTTTTACATTTTTTTATTAAAACAGATTGTAATTGATTGTTTGCCTTGGGAAACGTGGAGCGAAAGCCATCCATTGTCAAGAAAAGATCATTTATAGTCACTCATGCCTAGAAAAGCCTTATTACTCGGTTTAAATGGCTTTATAATCCCATTATCAAATTTATTTTTAATTTTTTTTACATTTTTTGATTAAAACAGATTGTAATTGATTGTTTGCCTCGAGAAACTTGGAGCGAAAGCCATCCATTGTCAAGAGAAGTTCATTTATATTCACTTATGCCTAGCAAAGCCTTATTACTCGATTTAAATGCCTTTATAATCCCATTATTGAATTTATTTTGAATTTTTTTTACATTTTTTTGTTAAAACAGATTCTAATTGATTGTTTTCCTGGGGAAACTTGGAGCGAAAGCCATCCATTGTCAAGAAAAGATCATTTATAGTCACTCATCCTAGAAAAGCCTTATTACTCGGTGTAAATGCTTTTATAATCCCATTATTGAATTTATTTTGAATATTTTTTACATTTTTTGATTAAAACAGATTGTAATTGATTGATTGCCTCAGGAAACATGGAGAAAAAGCCATCCATTATCAAAAAAAGATTATTTATAGTCACTCATGCCTAGGAAAGCCTTAATACTCGGTTTAAATGCTTTTATAATCTCATTATTGATTTTATTTTGAATTGTTTTTACAGTTTATGATTAAAACAGAATCTAATTAATTGTTTGCCTTGGGAAACGTGGAGCGAAAGCCATCCATTGTCAAGAAAAGTTCATTTATAGTCACTCATGCCTAGAAAAGCCTTATTACTCGGTTTAAATGCCTTTATAATCCCATTATCAAATTTATTTTGAATTTTTTTTACATTTTTTGATTAAAACATATTGTAATTGATTGTTTGCCTCGTGAAACTTGGAGCGAAAGCCATCCATTGTCAAGAAAATATCATTTATAGTCACTCATGCCTAGAAAAGCCTTATTACTCGGTTTAAATGCCTTTACAATCCCATTATCAAATTTATTTTGAATTTTTTTTACATTTTTTGATTAAAACATATTGTAATTGATTGTTTGCCTCGTGAAACTTGGAGCGAAAGCCATCCATTGTCAACAAAAGTTCATTTATATTCACTTATGCCTAGCAAAGCCTTATTACTCGATTTAAATGCCTTTATAATCCCATTATTGATTTTATTTTGAATTTTTTTTACATTTTTTTATTAAAACAGATTCTAATTGATTGTTTTCTTGGGGAAACTTGGAGCGAAAGCCATCCATTGTCAAGAAAAGATCATTTATAGTCACTCATGCCTAGAAAAGCCTTATTACTCGGTTTAAATGCCTTTAGAATCCCATTATCAAATTTATTTTGAATTTTTTTTACATTTTTTGATTAAAACATATTGTAATTGATTGTTTGCCTCGTGAAACATGGAGCGAAAGCCATCCATTGTCAAGAAAATATCATTTATAGTCACTCATGCCCAGAAAAGCCTTATTACTCGGTTTAAATGCCTTTATAATCCCATTATCAAATTTATTTTTAATTTTTTTTACATTTTTTGATTAAAACAGATTGTAATTGATTGTTTGCCTCGAGAAACTTAGAGCGAAAGCCATCCATTGTCAAGAAAAGTTCATTTATATTCACTTATGCCTAGCAAAGCCTTATTACTCGGTTTAAATGCCTTTATAATCCCATTATTGAATTTATTTTGAATTTTTTTTACATTTTTTTATTAAAACAGATTCTAATTGATTGTTTTCTTGGGGAAACTTGGAGCGAAAGCCATCCATTGTCAAGAAAATATCATTTATAGTCACTCATGCCTAGAAAAGCCTTATTACTCGGTTTAAATGCCTTTACAATCCGATTATCAAATTTATTTTGAATTTTTTTTACATTTTTTGATTAAAACAGATTGTAATTGATTGTTTGCCTCGAGAAACTTGGAGCGAAAGCCATCCATTGTCAAGAAAATATCATTTATAGTCACTCATGCCTAGAAAAGCCTTATTACTCGGTTTAAATGCCTTTACAATCCCATTATCAAATTTATTTTGAATTTTTTTTACATTTTTTGATTAAAACAGATTGTAATTGATTGTTTGCCTCGAGAAACTTGGAACGAAAGCCATCCATTGTCAAGAAAAGTTCATTTATATTCACTCATGCCTAGAAAACCCTTATTACTCGGTTTAAATGCCTTTATAATCCCATTATCAAATTTATTTTTAATTTTTTTTACATTTTTTCATTAAAACATATTGTAATTGATTGTTTGTCTCGAGAACCTTGGAGCGAAAGCCATCCATTGTCAAGAAAAGTTCATTTATATTCACTCATGCCTAGAAAAGCCTTATTACTCGGTTTAAATGCCTTTATAATCCCATTATCAAATTTATTTTTAATTTTTTTTACATTATGTGATTAAAACAGATTGTAATTGATTGTTTGCCTCGAGAAACTTAGAGCTAAAGCCATCCATTGTCAAGAAAAGTTCATTTATATTCACTTATGCCTAGCAAAGCCTTATTACTCGGTTTAAATGCCTTTATAATCCCATTATTGAATTTATTTTGAATTTTCTTTTATATTTTTTTATTAAAACAGATTCAAATTGATTGTTTTCCTGGGGAAACTTGGAGCGAAAGCCATCCATTGTCAAGAAAAGATCATTTATAGTCACTCATGCCTAGAAAAGCCTTATTACTCGGTGTAAATGCTTTTATAATCCCATTATTGAATTTATTTTGAATATTTTTTACATTTTTTGATTAAAACAGATTGTAATTGATTGATTGCCTCGGGAAACATGGAGCAAAAGCCATCCATTGTCAAGAAAAGATCATGTATAGTCACTCATGCCTAGGAAAGCCTTATTACTCGGTTTAAATGCTTTTATAATCCCATTATTGATTTTATTTTGAATTGTTTTTACATTTTTTGATTAAAACAGAATCTAATTGATTGTTTGCCTCGGGAAACGTGGAGCGAAAGCCATCCATTGTCAAGAAAAGTTCATTTATAGTCACTCATGCCTAGAAAAGCCTTATTACTCGGTTTAAATGCCTTTATAATCCCATTATCAAATTTATTTTGAATTTTTTTTACATTTTTTGATTAAAACAGATTGTAATTGATTGTTTGCCTCGGGAAACTTGGAGCGAAAGCCATTAATTGTCAAGAAAAGTTCATTTATATTCACTTATGCCTAGCAAAGCCTTATTACTCGGTTTAAATGCCTTTATACTCCCATTATTGAAATTATTTCGAATTTTTTTTACATTTTTTTATTAAAACAGATTCTAATTGATTGTTTTCCTGGGGAAACTTGGAGCGAAAGCCATCCATTGTCAAGAAAAGATCATTTATAGTCACTCATGCCTAGAAAAGCCTTATTACTCGGTTTAAATGCTTTTATAATCCCATTATTGAATTTATTTTGAATATTTTCTACATTTTTTGATTGAAATAGATTCTAATTTATTGTTTGCCTCAGAAAACGAGAAGCGAAAGCCATCCATTGTCAAGAAAAGTTCATTTTTAGTCACTCATGCCTATAAAAGCCTTAATACTCGCTTTAAATGCTTTCATAATCCCATAATGAATTTAATTTGAATCTTTTTACATTTTTTGATTAAAACAGATTGTAACTGATTGTTTGCTTCGGGAAACGTGGAGCGAAAGCCATCCACTGTTAAGAAAAGATCATTTATAGTCACTCATGCCTAGAAAACCCTTAATTCTCGCTTTAAATGCTTTTATAATCCCATTATCAAATTTATTTTGAATTTTTTTTACATTTTTTGATTAAAACAGATTGTAATTGATTGTTTGCCTTGGGAAACGTGGTGCGAAAGCCATCCATTGTCAAGAAAAGATCATTTATAGTCACTCATGCCTAGAAAAGCCTTATTAGTCGGTTTAAATGCCTTTATAATCCCATTATCAAATTTATTTTTAATTTTTTTTATATTTTTTGATTAAAACAGATTGTAATTGATTGTTTGCCTCGAGAAACTTGGAGCGAAAGCCATCCATTGTCAAGAAAAGTTCATTTATATTCACTTATGCCTAGCAAAGCCTTATTACTCGATTTAAATGCCTTTATAATCCCATTATTGAATTTATTTTGAATTTTTTTTACATTTTTTTATTAAAACAGATTCTAATTGATTGTTTTCTTGGGGAAACTTGGAGCGAAAGCCATCCATTGTCAAGAAAAGATCATTTATAGTCACTCATGCCTAGAAAAGCCTTATTACTTGGTGTAAATGCTTTTATAATCCCATTATTCAATTTATTTTGAATATTTTTTACATTTTTTGATTAAAACAGATTGTAATTGATTGATTGCCTCGGGAAACATGGAGCAAAAGCCATCCATTGTCAAGAAAAGATCATTTATAGTCACTCATGCCTATGAAAGCCTTATTACTCGGTTTAAATGCTTTTATAATCCCATTATTGATTTTATTTTGAATTATTTTTACATTTTTTGGTTAAAACAGAATCTAATTAATTGTTTGCCTTGGGAAACGTGGAGCGAAAGCCATCCATTGTCAAGAAAAGATCATTTATAGTCACTCATGCCTAGAAAAGCCTTATTACTCGGTTTAAATGCCTTTATAATCCCATTATCAAATTTATTTTGAATTTTTTTTACATTTTTTGATTAAAACATATTGTAATTGATTGTTTGCCTCGTGAAACTTGGAGCGAAAGCCATCCATTGTCAAGAAAAGTTCATTTATATTCACTTATGCCTAGAAAAGCCTTATTACTCGGTTTAAATGCCTTTATAATCCCATTATCAAATTTATTTTTAATTTTTTTTACATTTTTTGATTAAAACAGATTGTAATTGATTGTTTGCCTCGAGAAACTTGGAGCGAAAGCCATCCATTGTCAAGAAAAGTTCATTTATATTCACTCATGCCTAGAAAAGCCTTATTACTCGGTTTAAATGCCTTTATAATCCCATTATCAAATTTATTTTGAATTTTTTTTACATTTTTTGATTAAAACATATTGTAATTGATTGTTTGCCTCGAGAAACTTGGAGCGAAAGCCATCCATTGTCAACAAAAGTTCATTTATATTCACTTATACCTAGAAAAGCCTTATTACTCGGTTTAAATGCCTTTATAATCCCATTATCAAATTTATTTTTAATTTTTTTTACATTTTTTGATTAAAACAGATTGTAATTGATTGTTTGCCTCGAGAAACTTGGAGCGAAAGCCATCCATTGTCAAGAAAAGTTCATTTATATTCACTCATGCCTAGAAAAGCCTTATTACTCGGTTTAAATGCCTTTATAATCCCATTATCAAATTTATTTTTAATTTTTTTTACATTTTTTGATTAAAACATATTGTAATTGATTGTTTGCCTCGAGAAACTTGGAGCGAAAGCCATCCATTGTCAAGAAAAGTTCATTTATATTCACTCATGCCTAGAAAAGCCTTATTACTCGGTTTAAATGCCTTTATAATCCCATTATCAAATTTATTTTTAATTTTTTTTACATTTTTTGATTAAAACATATTGTAATTGATTGTTTGCCTCGAGAAACTTGGAGCGAAAGCCATCCATTGTCAAGAAAAGTTCATTTATATTCACTTATGCCTAGAAAAGCCTTATTACTCGGTTTAAATGCCTTTATAATCCCATTATTGAATTTATTTTGAATTTTTTTTATATTTTTTTATTAAAACAGATTCTAATTGATTGTTTTCCTGGGGAAACTTGGAGCGAAAGCCATCCATTGTCAAGAAAAGATCATTTATAGTCACTCATGCCTAGAAAAGCCTTATTACTCGGTGTAAATGCTTTTAAAATCCCATTATTGAATTTATTTTGAATATTTTTTACATTTTTTGATTAAAACAGATTGTAATTGATTGATTGCCTCGGGAAACGTGGAGCAAAAGCCATCCATTGTCAAGAAAAGATCATTTATAGTCACTCATGCTTAAGAAAGCCTTATTACTCGGTTTAAATGCTTTTATAATCCCATTATTGATTTTATTTTGAATTGTTTTTACATTTTTTGATTAAAACAGAATCTAATTGATTGTTTGCCTCGGGAAACGTGGAGCGAAAGCCATCCATTGTCAAGAAAAGATCATTTATACTCACTCATGCCTAGAAAAGCCTTATTACTCGGTTTAAATGCCTTTATAATCCCATTGTCAAATTTATTTTGATTTTTTTTTTACATTTTTTGATTAAAACAGATTGTAATTGATTGTTTGCCTCGGGAAACTTGGAGCGAAAGCCATTCATTGTCAAGAAAAGTTCATTTATATTCACTTATGCCTAGCAAAGCCTTATTACTCGGTTTAAATGCTTTTATAATCCCATTATTGAATTTATTTTGAATATTTTCTACATTTTTTGATTGAAATAGATTCTAATTTATTGTTTGCCTCAGAAAACGAGAAGCGAAAGCCATCCATTGTCAAGAAAAGTTCATTTATAGTCACTCATGCCTATAAAAGCCTTAATACTCGCTTTAAATACTTTCATAATCCCATAATGAATTTAATTTGAATCTTTTTACATTTTTTGATTAAACCAGATTGTAACTCATTGTTTGCCTAGGGAAACGTGGAGCGCAAGCCATCCACTGTTAAGAAAAGATCATTTATAGTCACTCATGCCTAGAAAAGCCTTAATTCTCGCTTTAAATGCTTTTATAATCCCATTATTAAACTTAATTTGAATCTTTTTACATTTTTTGATTAAAACAGATTGTAATTGATTGTTTACCTCGGGAAACATGGAGCAAAAGCCATCCATTGTTAAGAAAAGATCATTTATAGTCACTCATGCCTAGAAAAGACTTATTACTCAGTTTAAATGCCTTTATAATCCCATTATCAAATCTATTTTCAAATTTTTTTACATTTTTTGATCAAAACATATTATAGTTGATTGTTTACCTCGGGAAACTTGGAGCGAAAGCCATCCATTGTCAAGAAAAGATAATTTATAGTCACTCATGCCTAGGAAAGCCTTATTACTCGGTTTAAATGCTTTTATAATCCCATTATTGAATTTAATTTGAATCTTTTTACATTTTTTGATTAAAACATATTGTAATCGATTGTTTGCCTCGGGAAACTTGGAGCGAAAGCCATCCATTGTCAAGAAAAGATAATTTATAGTCACTCATGCCTAGGAAAGCCTTATTTCACGGTTTAAATGCTTTTATAATCCCATTATTGAATTTATTTTGAATTATTTTTACATTTTTTGATTAAAACAGAATCTAATTGATTGTTCACCTCGGGAAACGTGGAGCGAAAGCCATCCATTGTCAAGAAAAGATCATTTATAGTCACTCATGCCTAGAATAGCCTTATTACTCGGTTTAAATGCCTTTATAATCCCATTATCAAATTTATTTTTAATTTTTTTTACATTTTTTGATTAAAACATATTCTAATTGATTGTTTGCCTCGGGAAACTTGGAGCTAAAGCCATCCATTGTGAAGAAAAGATCATTTATAGTCACTCATGCCTAGAAAAGCCTTATTACTCGGTTCAAATGCCTGTATAATCCCATTATCAAATTTATTTTGAATTTTTTTTACATTTTTTGACTAAAACAGATTGTAATTGATTGTTTGCCTCAAGAAACGTGGAGCGAAAGCCATCCATTGTCAAGAAAAGATCATTTATAGTCACTCATGCCTAGAAAAGCCTTATTAGTCGGTTTAAATGCCTTTATAATCCCATTATCAAATTTATTTTTAATTTTTTTTACATTTTTTGATTAAAACAGATTGTAATTGATTGTTTGCCTTGAGAAACTTGGAGCGAAAGCCATCCATTGTCAAGAAAAGTTCATTTATTTTCACTTATGCCTCGCAAAGCCTTATTGCTCGGTTTAAATGCCTTTATAATCCCATTATTGAATTTATTTTGAATTTATTTTTACATTTTTTTATTAAAACAGATTCTAATTGATTGTTTTCCTGGGGAAACTTGGAGCGAAAGCCATCCATTGTCAAGAAAAGATCATTTATAGTCACTCATTCCTAGAAAAGCCTTATTACTCGGTGTAAATGCTTTTACAATCCCATTATTGAATTTATTTTGAATTGTTTTTACATTTTTTGATTAAAACAGAATCTAATTGATTGTTTGCCTCAGGAAACGTGGAGCTAAAGCCATCCATTGTCAAGAAAAGATCATTTATAGTCACTCATGCCTAGAATAGCCTTATTACTCGGTTTAAATGCCTTTATAATCCCATTATCAAATTTATTTTGAATTTTTTTTTCATTTTTTGATTAAAACAGATTGTAATTGATTGTTTGCCTTGGGAAACTTGGAACAAAAGCCATCCATTGTCAAGAAAAGTTCATTTATATTCACTTATGCCTAGCAAAGCCTTATTACTCGGTTTAAATGCCTTTATAACCCCATTATTGAATTTATTTAGAATTTTTTTTACATTTTTTTTATTAAAACAGATTCTAATTGATTGTTTTCCTGGGGAAACTTGGAGCGAAAGCCATCCATTGTCAAGAAATGATCATTTATAGTCACTCATGCCTAGAAAAGCCTTATTACTCGGTTTAAATGCTTTTATAATCCCATTATTGAATTTATTTTGAATATTTTCTAAATTTTTTGATTGAAATAGATTCTAATTGATTATTTGCCTCAGAAAACGAGAAACGAAAGCCATCCATTGTCAAGAAAAGTTCATTTATAGTCACTCATGCCTATAAAAGCCTTAATACTCGCTTTAAATGCTTTCATAATCCCATAATGAATTTAATTTGAATCTTTTTACATTTTTTGATTAAAACAGATTTTAACTGATTGTTTGCCTCGGGAAACGTGGAGCGAAAGCCATCCACTGTCAAGAAAATATCATTTATAGTCACTCATGCCTAGAAAAGCCTTAATTCTCGCTTTAAATGCTTTTATAATCCCATTATTGAATTTAATTTGAATCTTTTTACATTTTTTGATTAAAACAGATTGTAATTGATTGTTTACCTCGAGAAACTTGGAGCGAAAGCCATCCATTGTCAAGAAAAGCTCATTTATAGTCACTCATGCCTAGAAAAGACTTATTACTCGGTTTAAATGCCTTTATAATCCCATTATCAAATCTATGTTTAATTTTTTTTACATTTTTTGATCAAAACATATTGTAGTTGATTGTTTGCCTCGGGAAACTTGGAGCGAAAGCCATCCATTGTCAAGAAAAGATAATTTATAGTCACTCATGCCTAGGAAAGCCTTATTACTCGGTTTAAATGCTTTTATAATCCCATTATTGAATTTAATTTGAATCTTTTTACATTTTTTGATTAAAACATATTGTAATCGATTGTTTGCCTCGGGAAACTTGGAGCGAAAGCCATCCATTGTCAAGAAAAGATAATTTATAGTCACTCATGCCTAGGAAAGCCTTATTACTCGGTTTAAATGCTTTTATAATCCCATTATTGACTTTATTTTGAATTTTTTTAACATTTTTTGATTAAAACATATTCTAATTGATTGTTTGCCTCGGGAAACGTGGAGTGAAAGCCATCCACTGTCAAGAAAAGATCATTTATAGTCACTCATGCCTAGAAAAGCCTTAATTCTAGCTTTAAATGCTTTTATAATCCCATTATTGAATTTAATTTGAATCTTTTTACATTTTGTGATTAAAACAGATTGTAATTGATTGTTTGCCTCGGGAAACGTGGAGCGAAAGCGATCCATTGTCAAGAAAAGATCATTTATAGTCACTCATGCCTAGAAAAGCCTTATTACTTGGTTTAAATGCCTTTATAATCTCATTATCAAATTTATTTTTAATTTTTTTTACATTTTTTGATTAAAACATATTCTAATTGATTGTTTGCCTCGGGAAACTTGGAGCTAAAGCCATCCATTGTCAAGAAAAGATCATTTATAGTCACTCATGCCTAGGAAAGCCTTATTACTCGGTTTAAATGCTTTTATAATCCCATTATTGAATTTATTTTGAATTGTTTTTACATTTTTTGATTAAACCAGAATCTAATTGATTGTTTGCCTCGGGAAACGTGCTGCGAAAACTATCCATTGTCAAGAAAAGATCATTTATAGTCACTCATGCCTGGAAAAGCCTTATTACTCGGTTTAAATGCCTTTATAATCCCATTATCAAATTTATTTTGAATTTTTTTTACATTTTTTGATTAAAACAGATTGTAATTGATTGTTTGCCTCAAGAAACGTGGAGCGAAAGCCATCCATTGTCAAGAAAAGATCATTTATAGTCACTCATGCCTAGAAAAGCCTTATTACTTGGTTTAAATGCCTTTATAATCTCATTATCAAATTTATTTTTAATTTTTTTTACATTTTTTGATTAAAACATATTCTAATTGATTGTTTGCCTCGGGAAACTTGGAGCTAAGGCCATCCATTGTCAAGAAAAGATCATTTATAGTCACTCATGCCTAGGAAAGCCTTATTACTCGGTTTAAATGCTTTTATAATCCCATTATTGAATTTATTTTGAATTGTTTTTACATTTTTTGATTAAAACAGAATCTAATTGATTGTTTGCCTCGGGAAACGTGCAGCGAAAGCTATCCATTGTCAAGAAAAGATCATTTATAGTCACTCATGCCTAGAAAAGCCTTATTACTCGGTGTAAATGGTTTTAGAATCCCATTATTGAATTTATTTTGAATATTTTTTACATTTTTTGATTAAAACAGATTGTATTTGATTGATTGCCTCGGGAAACATGGAGCGAAAGCCATCCATTGCCAAGAAAAGATCATTTATAGTCACTCATGCCTAGGAAAGCCTTATTACTCGGTTTAAATGCTTTTATAATCCCATTATTGAATTTATTTTGAATTGTTTTTACATTTTTTGATTAAAACAGAATCTAATTGATTGTTTGCCTCGGGAAACGTGCAGCGAAAGCTATCCATTGTCAAGAAAAGATCATTTATAGTCACTCATGCCTGGAAAAGCCTTATTAGTCGGTTTAAATGCCTTTATAATCCCATTATCAAATTTATTTTGAATTTTTTTTACATTTTTTGATTAAAACAGATTGTAATTGATTGTTTGCCTCAAGAAACGTGGAGCGAAAACCATCCATTGTCAAGAAAAGATCATTTATAGTCACTCATGCCTAGAAAAGCCTTATTAGTCGGTTTAAATGCCTTTATAATCCCATTATCAAATTTATTTTTAATTTTTTTTACATTTTTTGATTAAAACAGATTGTAATTGATTCGTTGCCTCGAGATACTTGGAGCGAAAGCCATCCATTGTCAAGAAAAGTTCATTTATTTTCACTTATGCCTCGCAAAGCCTTATTACTCGGTTTAAATGCCTTTATAATCCCATTATTGAATTTATTTTGATTTTTTTTTTATTAAAACAGATTCTAATTGATTGTTTTCCTGGGGAAACTTGGAGCGAAAGCCATCCATTGTCAAGAAAAGATCATTTATAGTCACTCATTCCTAGAAAAGCCTTATTGCTCGGTGTAAATGCTTTTATAATCCCATTATTGAATTTATTTTGAATTGTTTTTACATTTTTGATTAAAACAGAATCTAATTGATTGTTTGCCTCGGGAAACGTGGAGCAAAAGCCATCCATTGTCAAGAAAAGACCATTTATAGTCACTCATGCCTAGAATAGCCTTATTACTCGGTTTAAATGCCTTTATAATCCCATTATCAAATTTATTTTTAATTTTTTTTACATTTTTTGATTAAAACAGATTGTAATTGATTGTTTGCCTCGGGAAACTTGGAACGAAAGCCATCCATTGTCAAGAAAAGTTCATTTATATTCACTTATGCCTAGCAAAGCCTTATTACTCGGTTTAAATGCCTTTATAACCCCATTATTGAATTTATTTTGAATTTTTTTTACATTTTTTTTATTAAAACAGATTCTAATTGATTGTTTTCCTGGGGAAACTTGGAGCGAAAGCCATCCATTGTCAAGAAATGATCATTTATAGTCACTCATGCCTAGAAAAGCCTTATTACTCGGTTTAAATGCTTTTATAATCCCATTATTGAATTTATTTTGAATATTTTCTACATTTTTTGATTGAAATAGATTCTAATTGATTGTTTGCCTCAGAAAACGAGAAGCGAAAGCCATCCATTGTCAAGAAAAGTTCATTTATAGTCACTCATGCCTATAAAATCCTTAATACTCGCTTTAAATGCTTTCATAATCCCATAATGAATTTAATCTGAATCTTTTTACATTTTTTGATTAAAACAGATTGTAACTGATTGTTTGCCTCGGGAAACGTGGAGCGAAAGCCATCCACTGTCAAGAAAAGATCATTTATAGTCACTCATGCCTAGAAAAGCCTTAATTCTCGCTTTAAATGCTTTTATAATCCCATTATTGAATTTAATTTGAATCTTTTTACATTTTTTGATTAAAACAGATTGTAACTGATTGTTTACCTCGAGAAACTTGGAGCGAAAGCCATCCATTGTCAAGAAAAGATCATTTATAGTCACTCATGCCTAGAAAAGACTTATTACTCGGTTTAAATGCCTTTATAATCCCATTATCAAATCTATTTTTAATTTTTTTTACATTTTTTGATCAAAACA
This sequence comes from Theobroma cacao, assembly GCF_053813885.1. Classification (NCBI taxonomy): domain Eukaryota; kingdom Viridiplantae; phylum Streptophyta; class Magnoliopsida; order Malvales; family Malvaceae; genus Theobroma; species Theobroma cacao. The sequence goes on along the minus strand of NC_142645.1, from coordinate 22,784,451 downwards.
TATTGTAGTTGATTGTTTGCCTCGGGAAACTTGGAGCGGAAGCCATCCATTGTCAAGAAAAGATAATTTATAGTCACTCATGCCTAGGAAAGCCTTATTACTCGGTTTAAATGCTTTTATAATCCCATTATTGAATTTAATTTGAATCTTTTTACATTTTTTGATTAAAAATATTGTAATCGATTGTTTGCCTCGGGAAACTTGGAGCGAAAGCCATCCATTGTCAAGAAAAGATAATTTATAGTCACTCATGCCTAGGAAAGCCTTATTACTCGGTTTAAATGCTTTTATAATCCCATTATTGAATTTATTTTGAATTGTTTTTACATTTTTTGATTTAAACAGATTATAATTGATTGATTGCTTCGGGAAACATGGAGCGAAAGCCATCCATTGTGAAGAAAAGATCATTTATAGTCACTCATGCCTAGGAAAGCCTTATTACTCGGTTTAAATGCTTTTATAATCCCATTATTGAATTTATTTTGAATTGTTTTTATTTTTTTTTATTAAAACAGAATCTAATTGATTGTTTGCCTTGGGAAACGTGGGGCGAAAGCCATCCATTGTCAAGAAAAGATCATTTATAGTCACTCATGCCTAGAAAAGCCTTAATTCTCGCTTTAAATGCTTTTATAATCCCATTATTTAATTTAATTTGAATCTTTTTACATTTTTTGATTAAAACATATTGTAATTGATTGCTTGCCTCGGGAAACTTGGAGCGCAAGCCATCCATTGTCAAGAAAAGATCATTTATAGTCACTCATGCCGATGAAAGCCTTATTACTCGGTTTAAATGCTTTTATAATCCCATTATTGACTTTATTTTTAATTTTTTTTACATTTTTTGATTAAAACATATTCTAATTGATTGTTTGTCTCGGGAAACTTGGAGCGAAAGCCATCCATTGTCAAGAAAAGATCATTTATAGTCACTCATGCCTAGGAAAGCCTTATTACTCGGTTTAAATGCTTTTATAATCCCATTATTGAATTTATTTTGAATTGTTTTTACAATTTTTGATTAAAACGGAATCTAATTGATTGTTTGCCTCGGGAAACGTGGAGCGAAAGCCATCCATTGTCAAGAAAAGATCATTTATAGTCACTCATGCCTAGAAAAGCCTTATTACTTGGTTTAAATGCCTTTATAATCTCATTATCAAATTTATTTTTAATTTTTTTTACATTTTTTGATTAAAACATATTCTAATTGATTGTTTGCCTCGGGAAACTTGGAGCTAAAGCCATCCATTGTCAAGAAAAGATCATTTATAGTCACTCATGCCTAGGAAAGCCTTATTACTCGGTTTAAATGCTTTTATAATCCCATTATTGAATTTATTTTGAATTGTTTTTACAATTTTTGATTAAAACGGAATCTAATTGATTGTTTGCCTCGGGAAACGTGGAGCGAAAGCCATCCATTGTCAAGAAAAGATCATTTATAGTCACTCATGCCTAGAAAAGCCTTTTTACTTGGTTTAAATGCCTTTATAATCCCATTATCAAATTTATTTTTAATTTTTTTTACATTTTTTGATTAAAACATATTCTAATTGATTGTTTCCCTCGGGAAACTTGGAGCTAAAGCCATCCATTGTCAAGAAAAGATCATTTATAATCACTCATGCCTAGGAAAGCCTTATTACTCGGTTTAAATGCTTTTATAATCCCATTATTGAATTTATTTTGTATTGTTTTTACGTTTTTTGATTAAAACAGAATCTAATTGATTGTTTGCCTCGGGAAACGTGGAGCGAAAGCCATCCATTGTCAAGAAAAGATCATTTATTGTCACTTATGCCTAGAAAAGCCTTATTACTCGGTTTAAATGCCTTTATAATCCCATTATCAAATTTATTTTGAATTTTTTCTACATTTTTTGATTAAAACAGATTGTAATTGATTGTTTGCCTCAAGAAACGTGGAGTGAAAGCCATCCATTGTCAAGAAAAGATCATTTATAGTCACTCATGCCTAGAAAAGCCTTATTACTCGGTTTAAATGCCTTTATAATCCCATTATCAAATTTATTGTGAATTTTTTTTACATTTTTTGATTAAAACAGATTGTAATTGATTGTTTGCCTCAGGAAACTTGGAACGAAAGCCATCCATTGTCAAGAAAAGTTCATTTATATTCACTTATGCCTAGCAAAGCCTTATTACTCGGTTTAAATGCCTTTATAACCCCATTATTGAATTTATTTTGAATTTTTTTTACATTTTTTTATTAAAACAGATTGTAATTGATTGTTTTCCTGGGGAAACTTGGAGCGAAAGCCATCCATTGTCAAGAAATGATCATTTATAGTCACTCATGCCTAGAAAAGCCTTATTACTCGGTTTAAATGCTTTTATAATCCCATTATTGAATTTATTTTGAATATTTTCTACATTTTTTGATTGAAATAGATTCTAATTGATTGTTTGCCTCAGAAAACGAGTAGCGAAAGCCATCCATTGTCAAGAAAAGTTCATTTATAGTCACTCATACCTATAAAAGCCTTAATACTCGATTTAAATGCTTTCATAATCCCATAATGAATTTAATTTGAATCTTTTTACATTTTTTGATTAAACCAGATTGTAACTGATTGTTTGCCTCGGGAAACGTGGAGTGAAAGCCATCCACTGTCAAGAAAAGATCATTTATAGTCACTCATGCCTAGAAAAGCCTTAATTCTCGCTTTAAATGCTTTTATAATCCCATTATTGAATTTAATTTGAATCTTTTTACATTTTGTGATTAAAACAGATTGTAATTGATTGTTTACCTCGGGAAACTTGGAGCGAAAGCCATCCATTGTCAAGAAAAGATCATTTATAGTCACTCATGCCTAGAAAAGCCTTATTACTCGGTTTAAATGCCTTTATAATCCCATTATCAAATCTATTTTTAATTTTTTTTACATTTTTTGATTAAAACATATTGTAATTGATTGTTTGCCTCGGTAAACTTGGAGCGAAAGCCATCCATTGTCAAGAAAAGATAATTTATAGTCACTCATGCCTAGGAAAGCCTTATTACTCGGTTTAAATGCTTTTATAATCCCATTATTGAATTTAATTTGAATCTTTTTACATTTTTTGATTAAAACATATTGTAATTGATTGTTTGCCTCGAGAAACTTGGAGCGAAAGCCATCCATTGTCAAAAAAAGATAATTTATAGTCACTCATGCCTAGGAAAGCCTTATTACTCGGTTTAAATGCTTTTATAATCCCATTATTGAATTTAATTTGAATCTTTTTACATTTTTTGATTAAAACATATTGTAATTGATTGTTTGCCTCGGGAAATTTGGAGCGAAAGCCATCCATTGTCAAGAAAAGATAATTTATAGTGACTCATGCCTAGGAAAGCCTTATTACTCGGTTTAAATGCTTTTATAATCCCATTATTGACTTTATTTTGAATTGTTTTTACATTTTTTGATTAAAACAGATTATAATTGATTGATTGCCTCGGGAAACATGGAGCGAAAGCCATCCATTGTCAAGAAAAGATCATTTATAGTCACTCATGCCTAGGAAAGCCTTATTACTCGGTTTAAATGCTTTTATAATCCCATTATTGAATTTATTTTGAATTGTTTTTATATTTTTTGATTAAAACAGAATCTAATTGATTGTTTGCCTCGGGAAACGTGGAGCGAAAGCCATCCATTGTCAAGAAAAGATCATTTATAGTCACTCATTCCTAGAAAAGCCTTAATACTCGGTTTAAATGCCTTTATAATCTCATTATTGATTTTATTTTGAATTTTTTTTACATTTTTTGATTAAAACAGATTGTAATTGATTGTTTGCCTCAAGAAACGTGGAGCGAAAGCCATCCATTGTCAAGAAAATATCATTTATAGTCACTCATGCCTAGAAAAGCCTTATTAGTCGGTTTAAATGCCTTTATAATCCCACTATCAAATTTATTTTTAATTTTTTTTACATTTTGTGATTAAAACAGATTGTAATTGAATGTTTGCCTCGAGAAACTTGGAGCGAAAGCCATCCATTGTCAAGAAAAGTTCATTTATATTCACTTATGCCTCGCAAAACCTTATTACTCGGTTTAAATGCCTTTATAATCCCATTATTGAATTTTTTTTGAATTTTTTTTCCATTTTTTTATTAAAACAGATTCTAATTGATTGTTTTCCAGGGGAAACTTGGAGCGAAAACCATCCATTGTCAAGAAAAGATCATTTATAGTCACTCATGCCTATGAAAGCCTTATTACTCGGTGTAAATGCTTTTATAATCCCATTATTGAATTTATTTTGAATATTATTTACATTTTTTGATTAAAACAAATTGTAATTGATTGATTGCCTCGGGAAACATGGAGCAAAAGCCATCCATTGTCAAGAAAAGATCATTTATAGTCACTCATGCCTAGGAAAGCCTTATTACTCGGTTTAAATGCTTTTCTAATCCCATTGTTGATTTTATTTTGAATTGTTTTTACATTTTCTGATTAAAACAGAATCTAATTGATTGTTTGCCTCGGGAAACGTGGAGCGAAAGCCATCCATTGTCAAGAAAAGATCATTTATAGTCACTCATGCCTAGAAAAGCCTTATTACTCGGTTTAAATGCCTTTATAATCCCATTATCAAATTTATTTTGAATTTTTTTTACATTTTTTGATTAAAACAGATTGTAATTGATTGTTTGCCTCAGGAAACTTGGAACGAAAGCCATCCATTGTCAAGAAAAGTTCATTTATATTCACTTATGCCTAGCAAAGCCTTATTACTCGGTTTAAATGCCTTTATAACCCCATTATTGAATTTATTTTGAATTTTTTTTACATTTTTTTATTAAAACAGATTGTAATTGATTGTTTTCTTGGGGAAACTTGGAGCGAAAGCCATCCATTGTCAAGAAATGATCATTTATAGTCACTCATGCCTAGAAAAGCCTTATTACTCGGTTTAAATGCTTTTATAATCCCATTATTGAATTTATTTTGAATATTTTCTACATTTTTTGATTGAAATAGATTCTAATTGATTGTTTGCCTCAGAAAACGAGAAGCGAAAGCCATCCATTGTCAAGAAAAGTTCATTTATAGTCACTCATGCCTATAAAAGCCTTAATACTCGCTTTAAATGCTTTCATAATCCCATAATGAATTTAATTTGAATCTTCTTACATTTTTTGATTAAAACAGATTGTAACTGATTGTTTCCCTCGGGAAACGTGGAGCGAAAGCCATCCACTGTCAAGAAAAGATCATTTATAGTCACTCATGCCTAGAAAAGCCTTAATTCTCGCTTTAAATGCTTTTATAATCCCATTATTGAATTTAATATTAATCTTTTTACATTTTTTGATTAAAACAGATTGTAATTGATTGTTTACCTCGGGAAACTTGGAGCGAAAGCCATCCATTGTCAAGAAAAGATCATTTATAGTCACTCATGCCTAGAAAAGCCTTATTACTCGGTTTAAATGCCTTTATAATCCCATTATCAAATCTATTTTTAATTTTTTTTACATTTTTTGATTAAAACATATTGTAATTGATTGTTTGCCTCGGAAAACTTGGAGCGAAAGCCATGCATTGTCAAGAAAAGATAATTTATAGTCACTCATGCCTAGGAAAGCCTTATTACTCGGTTTAAATGCTTTTATAATCCCATTATTGAATTTAATTTGAATCTTTTTACATTTTTTGATTAAAACATGTTGTAATTGATTGTTTGCCTCGGGAAACTTGGAACGAAAGCCATCCGTTGTCAAGAAAAGATAATTTATATTCACTCATGCCTAGGAAAGCCTTATTACTCGGTTTAAATGCTTTTATAATCCCATTATTGAATTTATTTTGAGTTGTTTTTATATTTTTTGATTAAAACAGAATCTAATTGATTGTTTGCCTCGGGAAACGTGGAGCGAAAGCCATCCATTGTCAAGAAAAGATCATTTATATTCACTCATGCCTAGGAAAGCCTTATTACTCGGTTTAAATGCTTTTATAATCCCATTATTGAATTTATTTTGAATTGTTTTTACATTTTTTGATTAAAACAGAATCTAATTGATTGTTTGCCTCAGGAAACGTGGAGCGAAAGCTACCCATTTTCAAGAAAATATCATTTATAGTCAATCATGCCTAGGAAAGCCTTGTTACTCGGTTTAAATGCCTTTATAATCCCATTATCAAATTTATTTTTTAATTTTTTTACATTTTTTGATTAAAACAGATTGTAATTGATTGTTTGCCTGAAGAAACGTGGAGCGAAAGCCATCCATTGTCAAGAAAATATCATTTATAGTCACTCATGCCTAGAAAAGCCTTATTAGTCGGTTTAAATGCCTTTATAATCCTATTATCAAATTTATTTTTAATTTTTTTTACATTTTTTGATTAAAATAGATTGTAATTGATTGTTTGCCTCGAGAAACTTGGAGCGAAAGCCATCCATTGTCAAGAAAAGTTCATTTATATTCACTTATTCCTCGCAAAGCCTTATTACTCGGTTTAAATGCCTTTATAATCCCATTATTGAATTTATTTTGAATTTTTTTTACATTTTTTTATTAAAACAGATTCTAATTGATTGTTTTCCAGGGGAAACTTGGAGCGAAAGCCATCCATTGTCAAGAAAAGATCATTTATAGTCATTCATGCCTATAAAAGCCTTATTACTCGGTGTAAATGCTTTTATAATCCCATTATTGAATTTATTTTGAATATTTTTTACATTTTTTGATTAAAACAGATTGTAATTGATTGATTGCCTCGGGAAACATGGAGCAAAAGCCATCCATTGTCAAGAAAAGATCATTTATAGTCACTCATGCCTAGGAAAGCCTTATTACTCGGTTTAAATGCTTTTTTAATCCCATTATTGATTTTATTTTGAATTGTTTTTACATTTTCTGATTAAAACATAATCTAATTGATTGTTTGCCTCGGGAAACTTGGAGCGAAAGCCATCCATTGTCAAGAAAAGATCATTTATAGTCACTCATGCCTAGAAAAGCCTTATTACTCGGTTTAAATGCCTTTATAATCCCATTATCAAATTTATTTTGAATTTTTTTTACATTTTTTGATTAGAACAGATTGTAATTGATTGTTTGCCACAGGAAACTTGGAACGAAAGCCATCCATTGTCAAGAAAAGTTCATTTATATTCACTTATGCCTAGCAAAGCCTTATTACTCGGTTTAAATGCCTTTATAACCCCATTATTGAATTTATTTTGAATTTTTTTTACATTTTTTTATTAAAACAGATTGTAATTGATTGTTTTCCTGGGGAAACTTGGAGCGAAAGCCATCCATTGTCAAGGAATGATCATTTATAGTCACTCATGCCTAGAAAAGCCTTATTACTCGGTTTAAATGCTTTTATAATCCCATTATTGAATTTATTTTGAATATTTTCTACATTTTTTGATTGAAATAGATTCTAATTGATTGTTTGCCTCAGAAAACGAGTAGCGAAAGCCATCCATTGTCAAGAAAAGTTCATTTATAGTCACTCATACCTATAAAAGCCTTAATACTCGATTTAAATGCTTTCATAATCCCATAATGAATTTAATTTGAATCTTTTTACATTTTTTGATTAAAACAGATTGTAACTGATTGTTTGCCTCGGGAAACGTGGAGTGAAAGCCATCCACTGTCAAGAAAAGATCATTTATAGTCACTCATGCCTAGAAAAGCCTTAATTCTCGCTTTAAATGCTTTTATAATCCCATTATTGAATTTAATTTGAATCTTTTTACATTTTGTGATTAAAACAGATTGTAATTGATTGTTTACCTCGGGAAACTTGGAGCGAAAGCCATCCATTGTCAAGAAAAGATCATTTATAGTCACTCATGCCTAGAAAAGCCTTATTACTCGGTTTAAATGCCTTTATAATCCCATTATCAAATCTATTTTTAATTTTTTTTACATTTTTTGATTAAAACATATTGTAATTGATTGTTTGCCTCGGTAAACTTGGAGCGAAAGCCATCCATTGTCAAGAAAAGATAATTTATAGTCACTCATGCCTAGGAAAGCCTTATTACTCGGTTTAAATGCTTTTATAATCCCATTATTGAATTTAATTTGAATCTTTTTACATTTTTTGATTAAAACATATTGTAATTGATTGTTTGCCTCGAGAAACTTGGAGCGAAAGCCATCCATTGTCAAAAAAAGATAATTTATAGTCACTCATGCCTAGGAAAGCCTTATTACTCGGTTTAAATGCTTTTATAATCCCATTATTGAATTTAATTTGAATCTTTTTACATTTTTTGATTAAAACATATTGTAATTGATTGTTTGCCTCGGGAAATTTGGAGCGAAAGCCATCCATTGTCAAGAAAAGATAATTTATAGTGACTCATGCCTAGGAAAGCCTTATTACTCGGTTTAAATGCTTTTATAATCCCATTATTGACTTTATTTTGAATTGTTTTTACATTTTTTGATTAAAACAGAATATAATTGATTGATTGCCTCGGGAAACATGGAGCGAAAGCCATCCATTGTCAAGAAAAGATCATTTATAGTCACTCATGCCTAGGAAAGCCTTATTACTCGGTTTAAATGCTTTTATAATCCCATTATTGAATTTATTTTGAATTGTTTTTATATTTTTTGATTAAAACAGAATCTAATTGATTGTTTGCCTCGGGAAACGTGGAGCGAAAGCCATCCATTGTCAAGAAAAGATCATTTATAGTCACTCATTCCTAGAAAAGCCTTAATACTCGGTTTAAATGCCTTTATAATCTCATTATTGATTTTATTTTGAATTTTTTTTACATTTTTTGATTAAAACAGATTGTAATTGATTGTTTGCCTCAAGAAACGTGGAGCGAAAGCCATCCATTGTCAAGAAAATATCATTTATAGTCACTCATGCCTAGAAAAGCCTTATTAGTCGGTTTAAATGCCTTTATAATCCCACTATCAAATTTATTTTTAATTTTTTTTACATTTTGTGATTAAAACAGATTGTAATTGATTGTTTGCATCGAGAAACTTGGAGCGAAAGCCATCCATTGTCAAGAAAAGTTCATTTATATTCACTTATGCCTCGCAAAACCTTATTACTCGGTTTAAATGCCTTTATAATCCCATTATTGAATTTTTTTTGAATTTTTTTTCCATTTTTTTATTAAAACAGATTCTAATTGATTGTTTTCCAGGGGAAACTTGGAGCGAAAACCATCCATTGTCAAGAAAAGATCATTTATAGTCACTCATGCCTATGAAAGCCTTATTACTCGGTGTAAATGCTTTTATAATCCCATTATTGAATTTATTTTGAATATTATTTACATTTTTTGATTAAAACAAATTGTAATTGATTGATTGCCTCGGGAAACATGGAGCAAAAGCCATCCATTGTCAAGAAAAGATCATTTATAGTCACTCATGCCTAGGAAAGCCTTATTACTCGGTTTAAATGCTTTTCTAATCCCATTGTTGATTTTATTTTGAATTGTTTTTACATTTTCTGATTAAAACAGAATCTAATTGATTGTTTGCCTCGGGAAACGTGGAGCGAAAGCCATCCATTGTCAAGAAAAGATCATTTATAGTCACTCATGCCTATGAAAGCCTTATTACTCGGTGTAAATGCTTTTATAATCCCATTATTGAATTTATTTTGAATATTATTTACATTTTTTGATTAAAACAAATTGTAATTGATTGATTGCCTCGGGAAACATGGAGCAAAAGCCATCCATTGTCAAGAAAAGATCATTTATAGTCACTCATGCCTAGGAAAGCCTTATTACTCGGTTTAAATGCTTTTCTAATCCCATTGTTGATTTTATTTTGAATTGTTTTTACATTTTCTGATTAAAACAGAATCTAATTGATTGTTTGCCTCGGGAAACGTGGAGCAAAAGCCATCCATTGTCAAGAAAAGACCATTTATAGTCACTCATGCCTAGAATAGCCTTATTACTCGGTTTAAATGCCTTTATAATCCCATTATCAAATTTATTTTGAATTTTTTTTACATTTTTTGATTAAAACAGATTGTAATTGATTGTTTGCCTCAGGAAACTTGGAACGAAAGCCATCCATTGTCAAGAAAAGTTCATTTATATTCACTTATGCCTAGCAAAGCCTTATTACTCGGTTTAAATGCCTTTATAACCCCATTATTGAATTTATTTTGAATTTTTTTTACATTTTTTTATTAAAACAGATTGTAATTGATTGTTTTCTTGGGGAAACTTGGAGCGAAAGCCATCCATTGTCAAGAAATGATCATTTATAGTCACTCATGCCTAGAAAAGCCTTATTACTCGGTTTAAATGCTTTTATAATCCCATTATTGAATTTATTTTGAATATTTTCTACATTGTTTGATTGAAATAGATTCTAATTGATTGTTTGCCTCAGAAAACGAGAAGCGAAAGCCATCCATTGTCAAGAAAAGTTCATTTATAGTCACTCATGCCTATAAAAGCCTTAATACTCGCTTTAAATGCTTTCATAATCCCATAATGAATTTAATTTGAATCTTTTTACATTTTTTGATTAAAACAGATTGTAACTGATTGTTTGCCTCGGGAAACGTGGAGTGAAAGCCATCCACTGTCAAGAAAAGATCATTTATAGTCACTCATGCCTAGAAAAGCCTTAATTCTCGCTTTAAATGCTTTTATAATCCCATTATTGAATTTAATATTAATCTTTTTACATTTTTTGATTAAAACAGATTGTAATTGATTGTTTACCTCGAGAAACTTGGAGCGAAAGCCATCCATTGTCAAGAAAAGATCATTTATAGTCACTCATGCCTAGAAAAGCCTTATTACTCGGTTTAAATGCCTTTATAATCCAATTATCAAATCTATTTTTATTTTTTTTTACATTTTTTGATTAAAACATATTGTAATTGATTGTTTGCCTCGGAAAACTTGGAGCGAAAGCCATGCATTGTCAAGAAAAGATAATTTATAGTCACTCATGCCTAGGAAAGCCTTATTACTCGGTTTAAATGCTTTTATAATCCCATTATTGAATTTAATTTGAATCTTTTTACATTTTTTGATTAAAACATGTTGTAATTGATTGTTTGCCTCGGGAAACTTGGAACGAAAGCCATCCATTGTCAAGAAAAGATAATTTATATTCACTCATGCCTAGGAAAGCCTTATTACTCGGTTTAAATGCTTTTATAATCCCATTATTGAATTTATTTTGAATTGTTTTTATATTTTTTGATTAAAACAGAATCTAATTGATTGTTTGCCTCGGGAAACGTGGAGCGAAAGCCATCCATTGTCAAGAAAAGATCATTTATATTCACTCATGCCTAGGAAAGCCTTATTACTCGGTTTAAATGCTTTTATAATCCCATTATTGAATTTATTTTGAATTGTTTTTACATTTTTTGATTAAAACAGAATCTAATTGATTGTTTGCCTCAGGAAACGTGGAGCGAAAGCTACCCATTTTCAAGAAAAGATCATTTATAGTCAATCATGCCTAGGAAAGCCTTGTTACTCGGTTTAAATGCCTTTATAATCCCATTATCAAATTTATTTTTTAATTTTTTTACATTTTTTGATTAAAACAGATTGTAATTGATTGTTTGCCTGAAGAAACGTGGAGCGAAAGCCATCCATTGTCAAGAAAATATCATTTATAGTCACTCATGCCTAGAAAAGCCTTATTAGTCGGTTTAAATGCCTTTATAATCCCATTATCAAATTTATTTTTAATTTTTTTTACATTTTTTGATTAAAATAGATTGTAATTGATTGTTTGCCTCGAGAAACTTGGAGCGAAAGCCATCCATTGTCAAGAAAAGTTCATTTATATTCACTTATTCCTCGCAAAGCCTTATTACTCGGTTTAAATGCCTTTATAATCCCATTATTGAATTTATTTTGAATTTTTTTTACATTTTTTTATTAAAACAGATTCTAATTGATTGTTTTCCAGGGGAAACTTGGAGCGAAAGCCATCCATTGTCAAGAAAAGTTCATTTATAGTCATTCATGCCTATAAAAGCCTTATTACTCGGTGTAAATGCTTTTATAATCCCATTATTGAATTTATTTTGAATATTTTTTACATTTTTTGATTAAAACAGATTGTAATTGATTGATTGCCTCGGGAAACATGGAGCAAAAGCCATCCATTGTCAAGAAAAGATCATTTATAGTCACTCATGCCTAGGAAAGCCTTATTACTCGGTTTAAATGCTTTTTTAATCCCATTATTGATTTTATTTTGAATTGTTTTTACATTTTCTGATTAAAACAGAATCTAATTGATTGTTTGCCTCGGGAAACTTGGAGCGAAAGCCATCCATTGTCAAGAAAATATCATTTATAGTCACTCATGCCTAGAAAAGCCTTATTACTCGGTTTAAATGCCTTTATAATCCCATTATCAAATTTATTTTGAATTTTTTTTACATTTTTTGATTAGAACAGATTGTAATTGATTGTTTGCCTCAGGAAACTTGGAACGAAAGCCATCCATTGTCAAGAAAAGTTCATTTATATTCACTTATGCCTAGCAAAGCCTTATAACCCCATTATTGAATTTATTTTGAATTTTTTTTACATTTTTTTATTAAAACAGATTCGAATTGATTGTTTTCCTGGGGAAACTTGGAGCGAAAGCCATCCATTGTCAAGAAAAGATCATTTATAGTCACTCATGCCTAGAAAAGCCTTATTACTCGGTTTAAATGCGTTTATAATCCCATTATTGAATTTATTTTGAATATTTTCTACATTTTTTGATTGAAATAGATTCTAATTGATTCTTTGCCTCAGAAAACGAGAAGCGAAAGCCATCCATTGTCAAGAAAAGTTCATTTATAGTCACTCATGCCTATAAAAGCCTTAACACTCGCTTTAAATGCCTTTATAATACCATTATCAAATTTATTTTGAATTTTTTTTACATTTTTTGATTAAAACATATTGTAATTGATTGTTTGCCTCGAGTAACTTGGAGCGAAAGCCATCCATTGTCAAGAAAAGTTCATTTATATTCATTTATGCCTCGCAAAGCCTTATTACTCGGTTTAAATGCCTTTATAATCCCATTATTCAATTTATTTTGAATTTTTTTTACATTTTTTTTTTAAAACAGATTCTAATTGATTGTTTTCCTGGGGAAACTTGGAGCGAAAGCCATCCATTGTCAAGAAAAGATCATTTATAGTCACTCATGCCTAGAAAAGCCTTATTACTCGGTGTAAATTCTTTTATAATCCCATTATTGAATTTATTTTGAATATTTTTTACATTTTTGATTAAAACAGATTGTAATTGATTGATTGCCTCGGGAAACATGAAGCAAAAGCCATCCATTGTCAAGAAAAGATCTTTTATAGTCACTCATGCCTAGGAAAGCCTTATTACTCAATTTAAATGCTTTTATAATCCCATTATTGAATTTATTTTGAATTGTTTTTACATTTTTTGATTAAAACAGAATCTAATTGATTGTTTACCTCGGGAAACGTGGAGCGAAAGCCATCCATTGTAAAGAAAAGATCATTTTTAGTCAGTCATGCCTAGAATAGCCTTATTACTCGGTTTAAATGCCTTTATAACCCCATTATCAAATTTATTTTTAATTTTTTTTACATTTTTTGATTAAAACATATTCTAATTGATTGTTTGCCTCGGGAAACATGGAGCAAAAGCCATCCATTGTCAAGAAAAGATCATTTATAGTCACTCATGCCTAGGAGAGCCTTGTTACTCGGTTTAATTGCTTTTATAATACCATTATTGAATTTATTTTGAATTGTTTTTACATTTTTTGATTAAAACAGAATCTAATTGATTGTTTGCCTCGAGAAACTTGGAGCGAAAGCCATCCATTGTCAAGAAAAGTTCATTTATATTCATTTATGCCTCGCAAAGCCTTATTACTCGGTTTAAATGCCTTTATAATCCCATTATTGAATTTATTTTGAATTTTTTTTATATTTTTTTATTAAAACAGATTCTAATTGATTGTTTTCCTGGGGAAACTTGGAGCGAAAGCCATCCATTGTCAAGAAAAGATCATTTATAGTCACTCATGCCTAGAAAAGCCTTATTACTCGGTGTAAATGCTTTTATAATCCCATTATTGAATTTATTTTGAATATTTTTTATATTTTTTGATTAAAACAAATTGTAATTGATTGATTGCCTCGGGAAACATGGAGCAAAAGCCATCCATTGTCAAGAAAAGATCATTTATAGTCACTCATGCCTAGGAAAGCCTTATTACTCGGTTCAAATGCTTTTCTAATCCCATTATTGATTTTATTTTGAATTGTTTTTACATTTTCTGATTAAAACAGAATCTAATTGATTGTTTGCCTCGGGAAACGTGGAGCGAAAGCCATCCATTGTCAAGAAAAGATAATTTATAGTCACTCATGCCTAGAAAAGCCTTATTACTCGGTTTAAATGCCTTTATAATCCCATTATCAAATTTATTTTGATTTTTTTTACATTTTTTGATTAAAACAAATTGTAATTAATTGTTTGCCTCGGGAAACTTGGAACGAAAGCCATCCATTGTCAAGAAAAGTTCATTTATATGCACTTATGCCTAGCAAAGCCTTATTACTCGGTTTAAATGCCTTTATAACCCCATTATTGAATTTATTTTGAATTTTTTTACATTTTTTTATGAAAACAGATTCTAATTGATTGTTTTCCTGGGGAAACTTGGAGCGAAAGCCATCCATTGTCAAGAAAAGATCATTTATAGTCACTCATGCCTAGGAAAGCCTTATTACTCGGTTTAAATGCTTTTATAATCCCATTATTGAATTTATTTTGAATATTTTCTAAATTTTTTGATTGAAATAGATTCTAATTGATTGTTTGCCTCAGAAAACGAGAAGCGAAAGCCATCCATTGTCAAGAAAAGTTCATTTATAGTCACTCATGCCTATAAAAGCCTTAATACTCGCTTTAAATGCTTTCATAATCCCATAATGAATTTAATTTGAATCTTTTTACATTTTTTGATTAAAACAGATTGTAACTGATTGTTTGCCTCGGGAAACGTGGAGCGAAAGCCATCCACTGTCAAGAAAAGATCATTTATAGTCACTCATGCCTAGAAAAGCCTTAATTCTCGCTTTAAATGCTTTTATAATCCCATTATTGAATTTAATTTTAATCTTTTTACATTTTTTGATTAAAACAGATTGTAATTGATTGTTTACCTCGGGAAACCTGGAGCAAAAGCCATCCATTGTCAAGAAAAGATCATTTATAGTCACCCATGCCTAGAAAAGCCTTATTACTCGGTTTAAATGCCTTTATAATCCCATTATCAAATTTATTTTTAATTTTTTTTACAATTTTTGATTAAAACATATTGTAATTGATTGTTTGCCTCGGGAAACTTGGAGCGAAAGCCATCCATTGTCAAGAAAAGATAATTTATAGTCACTCATGCCTAGGAAAGCCTTATTACTCGGTGTAAATGCTTTTATAATCCCATTATTGAATTTATTTTGAATATTTTTTACATTTTTTGATTAAAACAGATTGTAATTGATTGATTGCCTCGGGAAACATGGAGCAAAAGCCATCCATTGTCAAGAAAAGATCATTTATAGTCGCTCATGCCTAGGAAAGCCTTATTACTCGGTTTAAATGCTTTTATAATCCCATTATTGAATTTATTTTGAATTGTTTTTACATTTTTTGATTAAAACAGAATCGAATTGATTGTTTACCTCGGGAAACGTGGAGCGAAAGCCATCCATTGTCAAGAAAAGATCATTTATAGTCACTCATGCCTAGAAATGCCTTATTACTCGGTTTAAATGCCTTTATAATCCCATTATCAAATTTATTTTTAATTTGTTTTACATTTTTTGATTAAAACATATTCTAATAGATTGTTTGCCTCGGGAAACTTGGAGCTAAAGCCATCCATTGTCAAGAAAAGATCATTTATAGTCGCTCATGCCTAGGAAAGCCTTATTACTCAGTTTAAATGCTTTTATAATCCCATTATTTAATTTATTTTGTATTGATTTTACATTTTTTGATTAAAACAGAATCTAATTCATTGTTTGCCTCGGGAAACGTGGAGCGAAAGCCATCCATTGTCAAGAAAAGATCATTTATAGTCACTCATGCCTAGAAAAGCCTTATTACTCGGTTTAAATGCCTTCATAACCCCATTATCAAATTTATTTTGAATTTTTTTTACATTTTTTGATTAAAACAGATTGTAATTGATTGTTTGCCTTGGGAAACGTGGAGCGAAAGCCATCCATTGTCAAGAAAAGATCATTTATAGTCACTCATGCCTAGAAAAGGCTTATTAGTCGGTTTAAATGCCTTTATAATCCCATTATTGAATTTATTTTGAATTTTTTTTACATTTTTTGATTAAAACAGAATCTAATTGATTGTTTGCCTCAGAAAACGAGAAGCGAAAGCCATCCATTGTCAAGAAAAGATCATTTATAGTCGCTCATGCCTAGGAAAGCCTTATTACTCGGTTTAAATGCTTTTATAATCCCATTATTGAATTTATTTTGAATTGTTTTTACATTTTTTGATTAAAACAGAATCTAATTGATTGTTTGCCTCGGGAAACGTGGAGCGAAAGCCATCCATTGTCAAGAAAAGATCATTTATAGTCACTCATGCCTAGAAAAGCCTTATTACTCGGTTTAAATGCCTTTATAATCCCATTATCAAATTTATTTTGAATTTTTTTTACTTTTTTTGATTAAAACAGATTGTAATTGATTGTGTTCCTGGGGAAATTTGGAGCGAAAGCCATCCATTGTCAAGAAAAGATCATTTATAGTCACTCATGCCTAGAAAAGCCTTATTACTCGGTGTAAATGCTTTTATAATCCCATTATTGAATTTATTTTGAATATTTTTTACATTTTTTGATTAAAACAGATTGTAATTGATTGATTGCCTCGGGAAACATGGAGCGAAAGCCATCCATTGTCAAGAAAAGATCATTTATAGTCACTCATGCCTAGGAAAGCCTTATTACTCGGTTTAAATGCTTTTATAATCCCTTTATTGAATTTATTTTGAATATTTTTTACATTTTTTGATTAAAACAGATTGTAATTGATTGATTGCCTCGGGAAACATGGAGCAAAAGCCATCCATTGTCAAGAAAAGATCATTTATAGTCACTCATGCTTAGGAAAGCCTTATTACTCGGTTTAAATGCTTTTATAATCTCATTATTGATTTTATTTTGAATTGTTTTTACATTTTTTGATTAAAACAGATTGTAATTGATTGATTGCCCCGGGAAACATGGAGCAAAAGCCATCCATTGTCAAGAAAAGATCTTTTATAGTCACTCATGCCTAGGAAAGCCTCATTACTCGATTTAAATGCTTTTATAATCCCATTATTGATTTTATTTTGAATTGTTGTTACATTTTTTGATTAAAACAGAATCTAATTAATTGTTTGCCTTGGGAAACGTGGAGCGAAAGCCATCCATTGTCAAGAAAAGATCATTTATAGTCACTCATGCCTAGAAAAGCCTTATTACTCGGTGTAAATGCTTTTATAATCCCATTATTGAATTTATTTTGAATATTTTTTACATTTTTTGATTAAAACAGATTGTAATTGATTGATTGCCTCGGGAAACATGGAGCGAAAGCCATCCATTGTCAAGAAAAGATCATTTATAGTCACTCATGCCTAGAAAAGCCTTATTACTCGGTTTAAATGCCTTTATAATCCCATTATCAAATTTATTTTGAATTTTTTTTTACTTTTTTTGATTAAAACAGATTGTAATTGATTGTTTGCCTCGGGAAACTTGGAGCGAAAACCATGCATTGTCAAGAAAAGATCATTTATAGTCACTCATGCCTAGAAAAGCCTTATTAGTCGGTTTAAATGCCTTTATAATCCCATTATCAAATTTATTTTTAATATTTTTTACATTTTTCTATTAAAACAGATTGTAATTGATTGATTGCCTCGAGAAAACATGGAGGAAAAGCCATCCATTGTCAAGAAAAGATCATTTATAGTCACTCATGCCTAGAAAAGCCTTATTAGTCGGTTTAAATGCCTTTATAATCCCATTATTGAATTTATTTTGAATTTTTTTCACATTTTTTTAGTAAAACAGATTCTAATTGATTGTGTTCCTGGGGAAATTTGGAGCGAAAGCCATCCATTGTCAAGAAAAGATCATTTATAGTCACTCATGCCTAGAAAAGTCTTATTACTCGGTGTAAATGCTTTTATAATCCCATTATTGAATTTATTTTGAATATTTTTTACATTTTTTGATTAAAACAGATTGTAATTGATTGATTGCCTCGGGAAACATGGAGCGAAAGCCATCCATTGTCAAGAAAAGATCATTTATAGTCACTCATGCCTAGGAAAGCCTTATTACTCAGTTTAAATGCTTTTATAATCCCTTTATTGAATTTATTTTGAATATTTTTTACATTTTTTGATTAAAACAGATTGTAATTGATTGATTGCCTCGGGAAACATGGAGCAAAAGCCATCCATTGTCAAGAAAAGATCATTTATAGTCACTCATGCTTAGGAAAGCCTTATTACTCGGTTTAAATGCTTTTATAATCTCATTATTGATTTTATTTTGAATTGTTTTTACATTTTTTGATTAAAACAGATTGTAATTGATTGATTGCCCCGGGAAACATGGAGCAAAAGCCATCCATTGTCAAGAAAAGATCTTTTATAGTCACTCATGCCTAGGAAAGCCTCATTACTCGATTTAAATGCTTTTATAATCCCATTATTGATTTTATTTTGAATTGTTGTTACATTTTTTGATTAAAACAGAATCTAATTAATTGTTTGCCTTGGGAAACGTGGAGCGAAAGCCATCCATTGTCAAGAAAAGATCATTTATAGTCACTCATGCCTAGAAAAGCCTTATTACTCGGTGTAAATGCTTTTATAATCCCATTATTGAATTTATTTTGAATATTTTTTACATTTTTTGATTAAAACAGATTGTAATTGATTGATTGCCTCGGGAAACATGGAGCAAAAGCCATCCATTGTCAAGAAAAGATCATTTATAGTCACTCATGCCTAGAAAAGCCTTATTACTCGGTTTAAATGCCTTTATAATCCCATTATCAAATTTATTTTGAATTTTTTTTTACTTTTTTTGATTAAAACAGATTGTAATTGATTGTTTGCCTCGGGAAACTTGGAGCGAAAACCATGCATTGTCAAGAAAAGATCATTTATAGTCACTCATGCCTAGAAAAGCCTTATTAGTCGGTTTAAATGCCTTTATAATCCCATTATCAAATTTATTTTTAATATTTTTTACATTTTTCTATTAAAACAGATTGTAATTGATTGATTGCCTCGAGAAAACATGGAGGAAAAGCCATCCATTGTCAGGAAAAGATCATTTATAGTCACTCATGCCTAGAAAAGCCTTATTAGTCGGTTTAAATGCCTTTATAATCCCATTATTGAATTTATTTTGAATTTTTT
This sequence comes from Theobroma cacao, assembly GCF_053813885.1. Classification (NCBI taxonomy): domain Eukaryota; kingdom Viridiplantae; phylum Streptophyta; class Magnoliopsida; order Malvales; family Malvaceae; genus Theobroma; species Theobroma cacao. The sequence goes on along the minus strand of NC_142645.1, from coordinate 22,764,968 downwards.
TCACATTTTTTTAGTAAAACAGATTCTAATTGATTGTGTTCCTGGGGAAATTTGGAGCGAAAGCCATCCATTGTCAAGAAAAGATCATTTATAGTCACTCATGCCTAGAAAAGCCTTATTACTCGGTGTAAATGCTTTTATAATCCCATTATTGAATTTATTTTGAATATTTTTTACATTTTTTGATTAAAACAGATTGTAATTGATTGTTTGCCTCGGGAAACGTGAAGCGAAAGCCATCCATTGTCAAGAAAAGATCATTTATAGTCACTCATGCCTAGAAAAGCCTTATTACTCGGTTTAAATGACTTTATAATCCCATTATCAAATTTATTTTGAATTTTTTTTACATTTTTTGATTAAAACAGATTGTAATTGATTGTTTGCCTCGGGAAACTTGGAGTGAAAGCCATTCATTGTCAAGAAAAGTTCATTTATATGCACTTATGCCTAGCAAAGCCTTATTACTCGGTTTAAATGCCTTTATAATCCCATTATTGAATTTATTTCAAATTTTTTTTACATTTTTTTATTAAAACAGATTCTAATTGATTGTTTTCCTGGGGAAACTTGGAGCGAAAGCCATCCATTGTCAAGAAAAGATCATTTATAGTCACTCATGCCTAGAAAAGCCTTATTACTTGGTTTAAATGCTTTTATAATCCCATTATTGAATTTATTTTGAATATTTTCTACATTTTTTGATTGAAATAGATTCTAATTTATTGTTTGCCTTAGAAAACGACAAGCGAAAGCCATCCATTGTCAAGAAAAGTTCATTTATAGTCACTCATGCCTATAAAAGCCTTATTACTCGCTTTAAATGCTTTCATAATCCCATAATGAATTTAATTTGAATTTTTTTACATTTTTTGATTAAAACAGATTGTAACTGATTGTTTGCCTCGGGAAACGTGGAGCGAAAGCCATCCACTGTTAAGAAAAGATCATTTATAGTCACTCATGCCTAGAAAAGCCTTAATTCTCGCTTTAAATGCTTTTATAATCCCATTATGGAATTTAATTTGAATCTTTTTACATTTTTTGATTAAAACAGATTGTAATTGATTGTTTACCTCGGTAAACATGGAGCGAAAGCCATCCATTGTCAAGAAAAGATCATTTATAGTCACTCATGCCTAGAAAAACCTTATTACTCGGTTTAAATGCCTTTATAATCCCATTATCAAATTTATTTTGAAATTTTTTTACATTTTTTGATTAAAACAGAATCTAATTGATTGTTTGTCTCGGGAAACGTGGAGCGAAAGCCATCCATTGTCAAGAAAAGATCATTTATAGTCACTCATGCCTAGAAAAGCCTTATTACTCGGTTTAAATGTCTTTATAATCCCATTATCAAATTTATTTTGAATTTTTTTTACATTCTTTGATTAAAACAGATTGTAATTGATTGTTTGCCTTGGGAAACGTGGAGCGAAAGCCATCCATTGTCAAGAAAAGATCATTTATAGTCACTCATGCCTAGAAAAGCCTTATTAGTCAGTTTAAATGCCTTTATAATCCCATTATCAAATTTATTTTTAATATTTTTTACATTTTTCTATTAAAACAGATTGTAATTGATTGATTGCCTCGAGAAAACATGGAGGAAAAGCCATCCATTGTCAAGAAAAGATCATTTATAGTCACTCATGCCTAGAAAAGCCTTATTAGTCGGTTTAAATGCCTTTATAATCCCATTATTGAATTTATTTTGAATTTTTTTCACATTTTTTTAGTAAAACAGATTCTAATTGATTGTGTTCCTGGGGAAATTTGGAGCGAAAGCCATCCATTGTCAAGAAAAGATCATTTATAGTCACTCATGCCTAGAAAAGCCTTATTACTCGGTGTAAATGCTTTTATAATCCCATTATTGAATTTATTTTGAATATTTTTTACATTTTTTGATTAAAACAGATTGTAATTGATTGATTGCCTCGGGAAACATGGAGCGAAAGCCATCCATTGTCAAGAAAAGATCATTTATAGTCACTCATGCCTAGGAAAGCCTTATTACTCGGTTTAAATGCTTTTATAATCCCTTTATTGAATTTATTTTGAATTGTTTTTACATTTTTTGATTAAAACAGAATCTAATTGATTGTTTGCCTCGGGAAACGTGGAGCGAAAGCCATCCATTGTCAAGAAAAGATCATTTATAGTCACTCATGCCTAGAAAAGCCTTATTACTCGGTTTAAATGCCTTTATAATCCCATTATCAAATTTATTTTGAATTTTTTTTACATTTTTTGATTAAAACAGATTGTAATTGATTGTTTGCCTCGGGAAACTTGGAGCGAAAACCATGCATTGTCAAGAAAAGTTCATTTATAGTCACTCATGCGTAGAAAAGCCTTATTACTCGGTTTAAATGCTTTTATAATCCCATTATTGAATTTATTTTGAATATTTTCTACATTTTTTGATTGAAACAGATTTTAATTGATTGTTTGCCTCAGAAAACGAGAAGCGAAAGCCATCCATTGTCAAGAAAAGTTCATTTATAGTCACTCATGCCTTGGAAAGCCTTATTACTCGGTTTAAATGCTTTTGTAATCCCATTATTGAATTTATTTTGAATATTTTTTACATTTTTTGGTTAAAACAGATTTTAATTGATTGATTGCCTCGGGAAACATGGAGCAAAATCCATCCATTGTCAAGAAAAGATCATTTATAGTCACCCATGCTTAGGAAAACCTTATTACTCGGTTTAAATGCTTTTATAATCCCATTATTGATTTTATTTTGAATTGTTTTTAAATTTTTTGATTAAAACAGATTGTAACTGATTGTTTGCCTCGGGAAACGTGGAGCGAAAGCCATCCACTGTTAAGAAAAGATCATTTATAGTCACTCATGCCTAGAAAAGCCTTAATTCTCGCTTTAAATGCTTTTATAATCCCATTATTGAATTTAATTTGAATCTTTTTACATTTTTTGATTAAAACAGATTGTAATTGATTGTTTACCTCGGGAAACGTGGAGCGAAAGCCATCCATTGTCAAGAAAAGATCATTTATAGTCACTCATGCCTAGAAAAGCCTTATTACTCGGTTTAAATGCCTTTATAATCCCATTATCAAATTTATTTTGAATTTTTTTTACATTTTTTGATTAAAACAGATTGTAATTGATTGTTTGCCTTGGGAAACGTGGAGCGAAAGCCATCCATTGTCAAGAAAAGATCATTTATAGTCACTCATGCCTAGAAAAGCCTTATTAGTCGGTTTAAATGCCTTTATAATCCCATTATTGAATTTATTTTGAATTTTTTTTACATTTTTTTATTAAAACAGATTCTAATTGATTGTTTTCCTGGGGAAACTTGGAGCGAAAACCATCCATTGTCAACAAAAGATCATTTATAGTCACTCATGCCTAGAAAAGCCTTATTACTCGGTGTAAATGCTTTTATAATCCCATTATTGAATTTATTTTGAATATTTTTTACATTTTTTGATTAAAACAGAATGTAATTGATTCATTGCCTCGGGAAACATGGAGTGAAAGCCATCCATTGTCAAGAAAAGATCATTTATAGTCACTCATGCCTAGGAAAGCCTTAGTACTCGGTTTAAATGCTTTTATAATCCCATTATTGAATTTATTTTGAATTGTTTTTACATTTTTTGATTAAAACAGAATCTAATTGATTGTTTGCCTCGGGAAACGTGGAGCGAAAGCCATCCATTGTCAAGAAAAGATCATTTATAGTCACTCATGCCTAGAAAAGCCTTATTACTCGGTTTAAATGCCTTTATAATCCCATTATCAAATTTATTTTGAATTTTTTTTACTTTTTTTGATTAAAACAGATTGTAATTGATTGTTTGCCTCGGGAAACTTGGAGCGAAAACCATGCATCGTCAAGAAAAGTTCATTTATAGTCACTCATGCCTAGAAAAGCCTTATTACTCGGTTTAAATGCTTTTATAATCCCATTATTGAATTTATTTTGAATATTTTCTACATTTTTTGATTGAAACAGATTTTAATTGATTGTTTGCCTCAGAAAACGAGAAGCGAAAGCCATCCATTGTCAAGAAAAGTTCATTTATAGTCACTCATGCCTAGGAAAGCCTTATTACTCGGTTTAAATGCTTTTATAATCCCATTATTGAATTTATTTTGAATTGTTTTTACATTTTTTGATTAAAACAGATTTTAATTGATTGATTGCCTCAGGAAACATGGAGCAAAAGCCATCCATTGTCAAGAAAAGATCATTTATAGTCACTCATGCCTAGAAAAGCCTTATTACTCGGTTTAAATGCCTTTATAATCCCATTATCAAATTTATTTTGAATTTTTTTTACATTTTTTGATTAAAACAGAATCTAATTGATTGTTTCCTCGGGAAACGTGGAGCGAAAGCCATCCATTGTCAAGAAAAGGTAATTTATAGTCACTCATGCCTAGAAAAGCCTTATTACTCGGTTTAAATGCCTTTATAATCCCATTATCAAATTTATTTTGAATTTTTTTTACATTTTTTGATTAAAACAGATTGCAATTGATTGTTTGCCTTGGGAAACGTGGAGCGAAAGCCATCCATTGTCAAGAAAAGATCATTTATAGTCACTCATGCCTAGAAAAGCCTTATTACTCGGTTTAAATGCCTTTATAATCCCATTATCAAATTTATTTTGAATTTTTTTTTACTTTTTTTGATTAAAACAGATTGTAATTGATTGTTTGCCTCGGGAAACTTGGAGCGAAAACCATGCATTGTCAAGAAAAGATCATTTATAGTCACTCATGCCTAGAAAAGCCTTATTAGTCGGTTTAAATGCCTTTATAATCCCATTATCAAATTTATTTTTAATATTTTTTACATTTTTCTATTAAAACAGATTGTAATTGATTGATTGCCTCGAGAAAACATGGAGCAAAAGCCATCCATTGTCAAGAAAAGATCATTTATAGTCACTCATGCCTAGAAAAGCCTTATTAGTCGGTTTAAATGCCTTTATAATCCCATTATTGAATTTATTTTGAATATATTTTACATTTTTTGATTAAAACAGATTGTAATTGATTGATTGCCTCGGGAAACATGGAGCGAAAGCCATCCATTGTCAAGAAAAGATCATTTATAGTCACTCATGCCTTGGAAAGCCTTATTACTCAGTTTAAATGCTTTTATAATCCCTTTATTGAATTTATTTTGAATTGTTTTTACATTTTTTGATTAAAACAGAATCGAATTGATTGTGTGCCTCGGGAAACGTGGAGCGAAAGCCATCCATTGTCAAGAAAAGATCATTTATAGTCACTCATGCCTAGAAAAGCCTTATTACTCGGTTTAAATGCTTTTATAATCCCATTATTGATTTTATTTTGAATTGTTTTTACATTTTTTGATTAAAACAGAATCTAATTGATTGTTTGCCTCGGGAAACGTGAAGCGAAAGCCATCCATTGTCAAGAAAAGATCATTTATAGTCACTCATGCCTAGAAAAGCCTTAATTCTCGCTTTAAATGCTTTTATAATCCCATTATTGAATTTAATTTGAATCTTTTTACATTTTTTGATTAAAACAGATTGTAATTGATTGTTTACCTCGGAAAACGTGGAGCGAAAGCCATCCATTGTCAAGAAAAGATCATTTATAGTCACCCATGCCTAGAAAAGCCTTATTACTCGGTTTAAATGCCTTTATAATCGCATTATCAAATTTATTTTGAATTTTTTTTACATTTTTTGATTAAAACAGAATCTAATTGATTGTTTGCCTCGGGAAACGTGGAGCGAAAGCCATCCATTGTCAAGAAAAGGTAATTTATAGTCACTCATGCCTAGAAAAGCCTTATTACTCGGTTTAAATGCCTTTATAATCCCATTATCAAATTTATTTTGAATTTTTTTTACATTTTTTGATTAAAACAGATTGTAATTGATTGTTTGCCTTGGGAAACGTGGAGCGAAAGCCATCCATTGTCAAGAAAAGATCATTTATAGTCACTCATGCCTAGAAAAGCCTTATTAGTCGGTTTAAATGCCTTTATAATCCCATTATTGAATTTATTTTGAATTTTTTTTACATTTTTTTATTAAAACAGATTCTAATTGATTGTTTTCCTGGGGAAACTTGGAGCGAAAACCATCCATTGTCAACAAAAGATCATTTATAGTCACTCATGCCTAGAAAAGCCTTATTACTCGGTGTAAATGCTTTTATAATCCCATTATTGAATTTATTTTGAATATTTTTTACATTTTTTGATTAAAACAGAATGTAATTGATTGATTGCCTCGGGAAACATGGAGTGAAAGCCATCCATTGTCAAGAAAAGATCATTTATAGTCGCTCATGCCTAGGAAAGCCTTATTACTCGGTTTAAATGCTTTTATAATCCCATTATTGAATTTATTTTGAATTGTTTTTACATTTTTTGATTAAAACAGAATCTAATTGATTGTTTGCCTCGGGAAACGTGGAGCGAAAGCCATCCATTGTCAAGAAAAGATCATTTATAGTCACTTATGCCTAGAAAAGCCTTATTACTCGGTTTAAATGCCTTTATAATCCCATTATCAAATTTATTTTGAATTTTTTTTACTTTTTTTGATTAAAACAGATTGTAATTGATTGTTTGCCTCGGGAAACTTGGAGCGAAAACCATGCATCGTCAAGAAAAGTTCATTTATAGTCACTCATGCCTAGAAAAGCCTTATTACTCGGTTTAAATGCTTTTATAATCCCATTATTGAATTTATTTTGAATATTTTCTACATTTTTTGATTGAAACAGATTTTAATTGATTGGTTGCCTCAGAAAACGAGAAGCGAAAGCCATCCATTGTCAAGAAAAGTTCATTTATAGTCACTCATGCCTAGGAAAGCCTTATTACTCGGTTTAAATGCTTTTATAATCCCATTATTCAATTTATTTTGAATATTTTTTACATTTTTTGATTAAAACAGATTTTAATTGATTGATTACCTCGGGAAACATGGAGCAAAAGCCATCCATTGTCAAGAAAAGATCATTTATAGTCACTCATGCTTAGGAAAGGCTTATTACTCGGTTTAAATGCTTTTATAATCCCATTATTGATTTTATTTTGAATTGTTTTTACATTTTTTGATTAAAACAGATTGTAACTGATTGTTTGCCTCGGGAAACGTGGAGCGAATGCCATCCACTGTTAAGAAAAGATCATTTATAGTCACTCATGCCTAGAAAGGCCTTAATTCTCGCTTTAAATGCTTTTATAATCCCATTATTGAATTTAATTTGAATCTTTTTACATTTTTCAATTAAAACAGATTGTAATTGATTCTTTACCTCGGGAAACGTGGAGCGAAAGCCATCCATTGTCAAGAAAAGATCATTTATAGTCACTCATGCCTAGAAAAGCCTTATTACTCGGTTTAAATGCCTTTATAATCCCATTATTGAATTTATTTTTAATATTTTCTACATTTTTTGATTGAAACAGATTCTAATTGATTGTTTGCCTCAGAAATCGAGAAGCGAAAGCTATCCATTGTCAAGAAAAGATCATTTATAGTCACTCATGCCTAGAAAAGCCTTATTACTCGGTGTAAATGCTTTTATAATCCCATTATTGAATTTATTTTGAATATTTTTTACATTTTTTGATTAAAACATATTGTAATTGATTGATTGCCTCGGGAAACATGGAGCAAAAGCCGTCCATTGTCAAGAAAAGATCATTTATAGTCACTCATGCCTAGGAAAGCCTTATTACTCGGTTTAAATGCTTTTATAATCCCATTATTGAATTTATTTTGAATTGTTTTTACATTTTTTGATTAAAACAGAATCTAATTGATTGTTTGCCTCGAAAAACGTGGAGCGAAAGCCATCCATTGTCAAGAAAAGATCATTTATAGTCACTCATGCCTAGAAAAGCCTTATTACTCGGTTTAAATGCTTTTATAATCCCATTATTGAATTTATTTTTAATATTTTCTACATTTTTTGATTGAAACAGATTCTAATTGATTGTTTGCCTCAAAAAACGAGAAGCGAAAGCCATCCATTGTCAAGAAAAGATCATTTATAGTCACTCATGCCTAGAAAAGCCTTATTACTCGGTGTAAATGCTTTTATAATCCCATTATTGAATTTATTTTGAATATTTTCTACATTTTTTGATTGAAACAGATTTTAATTGATTGTTTGCCTCAGAAAACGAGAAGCGAAAGCCATCCATTGTCAAGAAAAGTTCATTTATAGTCACTCATGCCTTGGAAAGCCTTATTACTCAGTTTAAATGCTTTTATAATCCCATTATTGAATTTATTTTGAATATTTTTTACATTTTTTGGTTAAAACAGATTTTAATTGATTGATTGCCTCGGGAAACATGGAGCAAAATCCATCCATTGTCAAGAAAAGATCATTTATAGTCACCCATGCTTAGGAAAACCTTATTACTCGGTTTAAATGCTTTTATAATCCCATTATTGATTTTATTTTGAATTGTTTTTAAATTTTTTGATTAAAACAGATTGTAACTGATTGTTTGCCTCGGGAAACGTGGAGCGAAAGCCATCCACTGTTAAGAAAAGATCATTTATAGTCACTCATGCCTAGAAAGGCCTTAATTCTCGCTTTAAATGCTTTTATAATCCCATTATTGAATTTAATTTGAATCTTTTTACATTTTTTGATTAAAACAGATTGTAATTGATTGTTTACCTCGGGAAACGTGGAGCGAAAGCCATCCATTGTCAAGAAAAGATCATTTATAGTCACTCATGCCTAGAAAAGCCTTATTACTCGGTTTAAATGCCTTTATAATCCCATTATTGAATTTATTTTTAATATTTTCTACATTTTTTGATTGAAACAGATTCTAATTGATTGTTTGCCTCAGAAATCGAGAAGCGAAAGCCATCCATTGTCAAGAAAAGATCATTTATAGTCACTCATGCCTAGAAAAGCCTTATTACTCGGTGTAAATGCTTTTATAATCCCATTATTGAATTTATTTTGAATATTTTTTACATTTTTTGATTAAAACATATTGTAATTGATTGATTGCCTCGGGAAACATGGAGCAAAAGCCGTCCATTGTCAAGAAAAGATCATTTATAGTCACTCATGCCTAGGAAAGCCTTATTACTCGGTTTAAATGCTTTTATAATCACATTATTGAATTTATTTTGAATTGTTTTTACATTTTTTGATTAAAACAGAATCTAATTGATTGTTTGCCTCGAAAAACGTGGAGCGAAAGCCATCCATTGTCAAGAAAAGATCATTTATAGTCACTCATGCCTAGAAAAGCCTTATTACTCGGTTTAAATGCTTTTATAATCCCATTATTGAATTTATTTTTAATATTTTCTACATTTTTTGATTGAAACAGATTCTAATTGATTGTTTGCCTCAAAAAACGAGAAGCGAAAGCCATGCATTGTCAAGAAAAGATCATTTATAGTCACTCATGCCTAGAAAAGCCTTATTACTCGGTGTAAATGCTTTTATAATCCCATTATTGAATTTATTTTGAATATTTTTTACATTTTTTGATTGAAACAGATCTTAATTGATTGTTTGCCTCAGAAAACAAGAAGCGAAAGCCATCTATTGTCGAGAAAAGTTCATTTATAGTCACTCATGCCTAGGAAAGCCTTATTACTCGGTTTAAATGCTTTTATAATCCCGTTATTGAATTTATTTTGAATTATTTTTACATTTTTTGATTAAAACAGAATCTAATTGATTGTTTGCCTCGGGAAACGTGGAGCGAAAGCCATCCATTGTCAAGAAAAGTTCATTTATAGTCACACATGCCTAAGAAAGCCTTATTACTCGGTTTAAATGCTTTTATAATCCCATTATTGAATTTATTTTGAATATTATTTACATTTTTTGATTAAAACAGATTGTAATTGATTGATTGCCTCGGGAAACATGGAGCAAAAGCCATCCATTGTCAAGAAAAGATCATTTATAGTCACTCATGCCTAGGAAAGGCTTATTACTCGGTTTAAATGCTTTTATAATCCCATTATTGATTTTATTTTGAATTGTTTTTACATTTTTTGATTAAAACAGAATCTAATTGATTGTTTGCCTCGGGAAACGTGGAGCGAAAGCCATCCATTGTCAAGAAAAGATCATTTATAGTCACTCATGCCTAGAAAAGCCTTATTACTCGATTTAAATGCCTTTATAATCCCATTATCAAATTTATTTTGAATTTTTTACATTTTTTGATTAAAACAGATTGTAATTGATTGTTTGCCTCGGGAAACTTGGAGCGAAAACCATGCATTGTGAAGAAAAGTTCATTTATAGTCACTCATGCCTAGAAAAGCCTTATTACTCGGTTTAAATGCTTTTATAATCCCATTATTGAATTTATTTTGAATATTTTCTGCATTTTTCGATTGAAACAGATTTTAATTGATTGTTTGCCTCAGAAAACGAGAAGCGAAAGCCATCCATTGTCAAGAAAATTTCATTTATAGTCACTCATGCCTAGGAAAGCCTTATTACTCGGTTTAAATGCTTTTCTAATCCCATTATTGAATTTATTTTGAATATTTTTTACATTTTTTGATTAAAACAGATTGTAATTGATTGATTGCCTCGGGAAACATGGAGCAAAAGCCATCCATTGTCAAGAAAAGATCATTTATAGTCACTCATGCCTAGGAAAGCCTTATTACTCGGTTTAAATGCTTTTATAATCCCATTATTGATTTTATTTTGAATTGTTTTTACATTTTTTGATTAAAACAGAATCTAATTGATTGTTTCCCTTGGGAAACGTGGAGCGAAAGCCATCCATTGTCAAGAAAAGATCATTTATAGTCACTCATGCCTAGAAAAGCCTTATTACTCGGTTTAAATGCCTCTATAATCCCATTATCAAATTTATTTTGAATTTTTTTACATTTTTTGATTAAAACAGATTGTATTTGATTGTTTGCCTCGGGAAACTTGGAGCGAAAACCATGCATTGTCAAGAAAAGTTCATTTATAGTCACTCATGCCTAGGAAAGCCTTATTACTCGGTTTAAATGCTTTTATAATCCCATTATTGAATTTATTTTGAATATTTTTTACATTTTTTGATTAAAACATATTGTAATTGATTGATTGCCTCGGGAAACATGGAGCAAAAGCCATCCATTGTCAAGAAAAGATCATTTATAGTCACTCATGCCTAAGAAAGCCTTATTACTCGGTTTAAATGCTTTTATAATCCCATTATTGATTTTATTTTGAATTGTTTTTACATTTTTTGATTAAAACAGAATCTAATTGATTGTTTGCCTCGGGAAACGTGGAGCGAAAGCCATCCATTGTCAAGAAAAGATCATTTATAGTCACTAATGCCTAGAAAAGCCTTATTACTCGGTTTAAATGCCTTTATAATCCCATTATCAAATTTATTTTGAATTTTTTTACATTTTTTGATTAAAACAGATTGTAATTGATTGTTTGCCTCGGGAAACTTGGAGCGAAAACCATGCATTGTCAAGAAAAGTTCATTTATAGTCACTCATGCCTAGAAAAGCCTTATTACTCGGTTTAAATGCTTTTATAATCCCATTATTGAATTTATTTTGAATATTTTCTGCATTTTTTGATTGAAACAGATTTTAATTGATTGTTTGCCTCAGAAAACGAGAAGCGAAAGCCATCCATTGTCAAGAAAATTTCATTTATAGTCACTCATGCCTAGGAAAGCCTTATTACTCGGTTTAAATGCTTTTATAATCCCATTATTGAATTTATTTTGAATATTTTTTACATTTTTTGATTAAAACAGATTGTAATTGATTGATTGCCTCGGGAAACATGGAGCAAAAGCCATCCATTGTCAAGAAAAGATCATTTATAGTCACTCATGCCTAGGAAAGCCTTATTACTCGGTTTAAATGCTTTTATAATCCCATTATTGATTTTATTTTGAATTGTTTTTACATTTTTTGATTAAAACAGAATCTAATTGATTGTTTGCCTTGGGAAACGTGGAGCGAAAGCCATCCATTGTCAAGAAAAGAGCATTTATAGTCACTCATGCCTAGAAAAGCCTTATTACTCGGTTTAAATGCCTCTATAATCCCATTATCAAATTTATTTTGAATTTTTTTACATTTTTTGATTAAAACAGATTGTAATTGATTGTTTGCCTCAGGAAACTTGGAGCGAAAACCATGCATTGTCAAGAAAAGTTCATTTATAGTCACTCATGCCTAGAAAAGCCTTATTACTCGGTTTAAATGCTTTTATAATCCCATTATTGAATTTATTTTGAATATTTTCTGCATTTTTTGATTGAAACAGATTTTAATTGATTGTTTGCCTCAGAAAACGAGAAGCGAAAGCCATCCATTGTCAAGAAAAGTTCATTTATAGTCACTCATGCCTAGGAAAGCCTTATTACTCGGTTTAAATGCTTTTATAATCCCATTACTGAATTTATTTTGAATATTTTTTACATTTTTTGATTAAAACAGATTGTAATTGATTGATTCCCTCGGGAAACATGGAGCAAAAGCCATCCATTGTCAAGAAAAGATCATTTATAGTCACTCATGCATAGGAAAGCCTTATTACTCGGTTTAAATGCTTTTATAATCCCATTATTGATTTTATTTTGAATTGTTTTTAAATTTTTTGATTAAAACAGATTGTAACTGATTGTTTGCCTCGGGAAACGTGGAGCGAAAGCCATCCATTGTCAAGGAAAGATCATTTATAGTCACTCATGCCTAGAAAAGCCTTATTACTCGGTTTAAATGCCTTTATAATCCAATTATCAAATTTATTTTGAATTTTTTTACATTTTTTGATTAAAACAGATTGTAATTGATTGTTTGCCTCGGGAAACTTGGAGCGAAAACCATGCATTGTCAAGAAAAGTTCATTTATAGTCACTCATGCCTAGAAAAGCCTTATTACTCGGTTTAAATGCTTTTATAATCCCATTATTGAATTTATTTTGAATATTTCCTGCATTTTTTGGTTGAAACAGATTTTAATTGATTGTTTGCCTCAGAAAACGAGAAGCGAAAGCCATCCATTGTCAAGAAAATTTCATTTATAGTCACTCATGCCTAGGAAAGCCTTATTACTCGGTTTAAATGCTTTTATAATCCCATTATTGAATTTATTTTGAATATTTTTTACATTTTTTGATTAAAACAGATTGTAATTGATTGATTGCCTCGGGAAACATGGAGCAAAAGCCATCCATTGTCAAGAAAAGATCATTTATAGTCACTCATGCCTAGGAAAGCCTTATTACTCGGTTTAAATGCTTTTATAATCCCATTATTGATTTTATTTTGAATTGTTTTTACATTTTTTGATTAAAACAGAATCTAATTGATTGTTTCCCTTGGGAAACGTGGAGCGAAAGCCATCCATTGTCAAGAAAAGATCATTTATAGTCACTCATGCCTAGAAAAGCCTTATTACTCGGTTTAAATGCCTCTATAATCCCATTATCAAATTTATTTTGAATTTTTTTACATTTTTTGATTAAAACAGATTGTAATTGATTGTTTGCCTCGGGAAACTTGGAGCGAAAACCATGCATTGTCAAGAAAAGTTCATTTATAGTCACTCATGCCTAGGAAAGCCTTATTACTCGGTTTAAATGCTTTTATAATCCCATTATTGAATTTATTTTGAATATTTTTTACATTTTTTGATTAAAACAGATTGTAATTGATTGATTGCCTCGGGAAACATGGAGCAAAAGCCATCCATTGTCAAGAAAAGATCATTTATAGTCACTCATGCCTAGGAAAGCCTTATTACTCGGTTTAAATGCTTTTATAATCCCATTATTGATTTTATTTTGAATTGTTTTTACATTTTTTGATTAAAACAGAATCTAATTGATTGTTTGCCTCGGGAAACGTGGAGCGAAAGCCATCCATTGTCAAGAAAAGATCATTTATAGTCACTAATGCCTAGAAAAGCCTTATTACTCGGTTTAAATGCCTTTATAATCCCATTATCAAATTTATTTTGAATTTTTTTACATTTTTTGATTAAAACATATTGTAATTGATTGTTTGCCTCGGGAAACTTGGAGCGAAAACCATGCATTGTCAAGAAAAGTTCATTTATAGTCACTCATGCCTAGAAAAGCCTTATTACTCGGTTTAAATGCTTTTATAATCCCATTATTGAATTTATTTTGAATATTTTCTGCATTTTTTGATTGAAACAGATTTTAATTGATTGTTTGCCTCAGAAAACGAGAAGCGAAAGCCATCCATTGTCAAGAAAATTTCATTTATAGTCACTCATGCCTAGGAAAGCCTTATTACTCGGTTTAAATGCTTTTATAATCCCATTATTGAATTTATTTTGAATATTTTTTACATTTTTTGATTAAAACAGATTGTAATTGATTGATTGCCTCGGGAAACATGGAGCAAAAGCCATCCATTGTCAAGAAAAGATCATTTATAGTCACTCATGCCTAGGAAAGCCTTATTACTCGGTTTAAATGCTTTTATAATCCCATTATTGATTTTATTTTGAATTGTTTTTACATTTTTTGATTAAAACAGAATCTAATTGATTGTTTGCCTCGGGAAACGTGGAGCGAAAGCCATCCATTGTCAAGAAAAGATCATTTATAGTCACTCATGCCTAGAAAAGCCTTATTACTCGGTTTAAATGCCTTTATAATCCCATTATCAAATTTATTTTGAATTTTTTTACATTTTTTGATTAAAACAGATTGTAATTGATTGTTTGCCTCGGGAAACTTGGAGTGAAAACCATGCATTGTCAAGAAAAGTTCATTTATAGTCACTCATACCTAGAAAAGCCTTATTACTCGGTTTAAATGCTTTTATAATCCCATTATTGAATTTATTTTGAATATTTTCTGCATTTTTTGATTGAAACAGATTTTAATTGATTGTTTGCCTCAGAAAACGAGAAGCGAAAGCCATCCATTGTCAAGAAAATTTCATTTATCGTCACTCATGCCTAGGAAAGCCTTATTACTCGGTTTAAATGCTTTTATAATCCCATTATTGAATTTATTTTGAATATTTTTTACATTTTTTGATTAAAACAGATTGTAATTGATTGATTGCCTCGGGAAACATGGAGCAAAAGCCATCCATTGTCAAGAAAAGATCATTTATAGTCACTCATGCCTAGGAAAGCCTTATTACTCGGTTTAAATGCTTTTATAATCCCATTATTGATTTTATTTTGAATTGTTTTTACATTTTTTGATTAAAACAGAATCTAATTGATTGTTTGCCTTGGGAAACGTGGAGCGAAAGCCATCCATTGTCAAGAAAAGATCATTTATAGTCACTCAAGCCTAGAAAAGCCTTATTACTCGGTTTAAATGCCTCTATAATCCCATTATCAAATTTATTTTGAATTTTTTTACATTTTTTTATTAAAACATATTGTAATTGATTGTTTGCCTCAGGAAACTTGGAGCGAAAACCATGCATTGTCAAGAAAAGTTCATTTATAGTCACTCATGCCTAGAAAAGCCTTATTACTCGGTTTAAATGCTTTTATAATCCCATTATTGAATTTATTTTGAATATTTTCTGCATTTTTTGATTGAAACAGATTTTAATTGATTGTTTGCCTCAGAAAACGAGAAGCGAAAGCCATCCATTGTCAAGAAAAGTTCATTTATAGTCACTCATGCCTAGGAAAGCCTTATTACTCGGTTTAAATGCTTTTATAATCCCATTATTGAATTTATTTTGAATATTTTTTACATTTTTTGATTAAAACAGATTGTAATTGATTGATTGCCTCGGAAAACATGGAGCAAAAGCCATCCATTGTCAAGAAAAGATCATTTATAGTCACTCATGCTTAGCAAAGCCTTATTACTCGGTTTAAATGCTTTCATAATCCCATTATTGATTTTATTTTGAATTGTTTTTAAATTTTTTGATTAAAACAGATTGTAACTGATTGTTTGCCTCGGGAAACGTGGAGCGAAAGCCATCCATTGTCAAGGAAAGATCATTTATAGTCACTCATGCCTAGAAAAGCCTTATTACTCGGTTTAAATGCCTTTATAATCCCATTATCAAATTTATTTTGAATTTTTTTACATTTTTTGATTAAAACAGATTGTAATTGATTGTTTGCCTCGGGAAACTTGGAGCGAAAACCATGCATTGTCAAGAAAAGTTCATTTATAGTCACTCATGCCTAGAAAAGCCTTATTACTCGGTTTAAATGCTTTTATAATCCCATTATTGAATTTATTTTGAATATTTTCTGCATTTTTTGATTGAAACAGATTTTAATTGATTGTTTGCCTCAGAAAACGAGAAGCGAAAGCCATCCATTGTCAAGAAAATTTCATTTATAGTCACTCATGCCTAGGAAAGCCTTATTACTCGGTTTAAATGCTTTTATAATCCCATTATTGAATTTATTTTGAATATTTTTTACATTTTTTGATTAAAACAGATTGTAATTGATTGATTGCCTCGGGAAACATGGAGCAAAAGCCATCCATTGTCAAGAAAAGATCATTTATAGTCACTCATGCCTAGGAAAGCCTTATTACTCGGTTTAAATGCTTTTATAATCCCATTATTGAATTTATTTTGAATATTTTTTACATTTTTTGATTAAAACAGATTGTAATTGATTGATTGCCTCGGGAAACATGGAGCAAAAGCCATCCATTGTCAAGAAAAGATCATTTATAGTCACTCATGCCTAGGAAAGCCTTATTACTCGGTTTAAATGCTTTTATAATCCCATTATTGATTTTATTTTGAATTGTTTTTACATTTTTTGATTAAAACAGAATCTAATTGATTGTTTGCCTTGGGAAACGTGGAGCGAAAGCCATCCATTGTCAAGAAAAGATCATTTATAGTCACTCATGCCTAGAAAAGCCTTATTACTCGGTATAAATGCCTCTATAATCCCATTATCAAATTTATTTTGAATTTTTTTACTTTTTTTGATTAAAACAGATTGTAATTGATTGTTTGCCTCGGGAAACTTGGAGCGAAAACCATGCATTGTCAAGAAAAGTTCATTTATAGTCACTCATGCCTAGAAAAGCCTTATTACTCGGTTTAAATGCTTTTATAATCCCATTATTGAATTTATTTTGAATATTTTCTGCATTTTTTGATTGACACAGATTTTAATTGATTGTTTGCCTCAGAAAACGAGAAGCGAAAGCCATCCATTGTCAAGAAAAGTTCATTTATAGTCACTCATGCCTAGGAAAGCCTTATTACTCGGTTTAAATGCTTTTATAATCCCATTATTGAATTTATTTTGAATATTTTTTACATTTTTTGATTAAAACAGATTGTAATTGATTGATTGCCTCGGGAAACATAGAGCAAAAGCCATCCATTGTCAAGAAAAGATCATTTATAGGCACTCATGCTTAGGAAAGCCTTATTACTCGGTTTAAATGCTTTTATAATCCCATTATTGATTTTATTTTGAATTGTTTTTACATTTTTTGATTAAAACAGAATCTAATTGATTGTTTGCCTCGGGAAACGTGGAGCGAAAGCCATCCATTGTCAAGAAAAGATCATTTATAGTCACTCATGCCTAGAAAAGCCTTATTACTTGGTTTAAATGCCTTTATAATCCCATTAGTGAATTTATTTCGAATTTTTTTTACATTTTTTTATTAAAACAGATTCTAATTGATTGTTTTCCCGGGGAAGCTTGGAGCGAAAGCCATCCATTGTCAAGAAAAGATCATTTATAGTCACTCATGCCTAGAAAAGCCTT
Source organism: Theobroma cacao (assembly GCF_053813885.1). Taxonomy (NCBI): domain Eukaryota; kingdom Viridiplantae; phylum Streptophyta; class Magnoliopsida; order Malvales; family Malvaceae; genus Theobroma; species Theobroma cacao. The sequence goes on along the minus strand of NC_142645.1, from coordinate 22,747,222 downwards.
ATTACTCGGTTTAAATGCTTTTATAATCCCATTATTGAATTTATTTTGAATATTTTCTACATTTTTTGATTGAAATAGATTCTAATTTATTGTTTGCCTTAGAAAACGAGAAGCAAAAGCCATCCATTGTCAAGAAAAGTTCATTCATAGTCACTCATGCCTATAAAAGCCTTAATACTCGCTTTAAATGCTTTCATAATCCCATAATGAATTTAATTTGAATCTTTTTACATTTTTTGATTAAAACAGATTGTAACTGATTGTTTGCCTCGGGAAACGTGGAGCGAAAGCCATCCACTGTTAAGAAAAGATCATTTATAGTCACTCATGCCTAGAAAAGCCTTAATTCTCCCTTTAAATGCTTTTATAATCCCATTGTTGAATTTAATTTGAACCTTTTTACATTTTTTGATTAAAACAGATTGTAATTGATTGTTTACCTCGGGAAACGTGGAGCGAAAGCCATCCATTGTTAAGAAAAGATCATTTATAGTCACTCATGCCTAGAAAAGCCTTATTACTCGGTTTAAATGCCTTTATAATCCCATTATCAAATTTATTTTGAATTTTTTTTACATTTTTAGATTAAAACAGATTGTAATTGACTGTTTGCCTCGGGAAACTTGGAGCGAAAGCCATCCATTGTCAAGAAAAGTCCATTTATATTCACTTATGCCTAGGAAAGCCTTATTACTTGGTTTAAATGCCTTTATAATCCCATTATTGAATTTATTTTGAATTTTTTTTACATTTTTATATTAAACAGATTCTAATTGATTGTTTTCCTGGGGAAACTTGGAGCGAAAGCCATCCATTGTCAAGAAAAGATCATTTATAGTCACTCATGCCTAGAAAAGCCTTATTACTCGGTGTAAATGCTTTTATAATCCCATTATTAAATTTATTTTGAATATTTTTTACATTTTTTGATTAAAACAGATTGTAATTGATTGATTGCCTCGGGAAACATAGAGCAAAAGCCATCCATTGTCAAGAAAAGATCATTTATAGGCACTCATGCTTAGGAAAGCCTTATTACTCGGTTTAAATGCTTTTATAATCCCATTATTGATTTTATTTTGAATTGTTTTTACATTTTTTGATTAAAACAGAATCTAATTGATTGTTTGCCTCGGGAAACGTGGAGCGAAAGCCATCCATTGTCAAGAAAAGATCATTTATAGTCACTCATGCCTAGAAAAGCCTTATTACTTGGTTTAAATGCCTTTATAATCCCATTAGTGAATTTATTTCGAATTTTTTTTACATTTTTTTATTAAAACAGATTCTAATTGATTGTTTTCCCGGGGAAGCTTGGAGCGAAAGCCATCCATTGTCAAGAAAAGATCATTTATAGTCACTCATGCCTAGAAAAGCCTTATTACTCGGTTTAAATGCTTTTATAATCCCATTATTGAATTTATTTTGAATATTTTCTACATTTTTTGATTGAAATAGATTCTAATTTATTGTTTGCCTTAGAAAACGAGAAGCAAAAGCCATCCATTGTCAAGAAAAGTTCATTCATAGTCACTCATGCCTATAAAAGCCTTAATACTCGCTTTAAATGCTTTCATAATCCCATAATGAATTTAATTTGAATCTTTTTACATTTTTTGATTAAAACAGATTGTAACTGATTGTTTGCCTCGGGAAACGTGGAGCGAAAGCCATCCACTGTTAAGAAAAGATCATTTATAGTCACTCATGCCTAGAAAAGCCTTAATTCTCCCTTTAAATGCTTTTATAATCCCATTGTTGAATTTAATTTGAACCTTTTTACATTTTTTGATTAAAACAGATTGTAATTGATTGTTTACCTCGGGAAACGTGGAGCGAAAGCCATCCATTGTTAAGAAAAGATCATTTATAGTCACTCATGCCTAGAAAAGCCTTATTACTCGGTTTAAATGCCTTTATAATCCCATTATCAAATTTATTTTGAATTTTTTTTACATTTTTAGATTAAAACAGATTGTAATTGACTGTTTGCCTCGGGAAACTTGGAGCGAAAGCCATCCATTGTCAAGAAAAGTCCATTTATATTCACTTATGCCTAGGAAAGCCTTATTACTTGGTTTAAATGCCTTTATAATCCCATTATTGAATTTATTTTGAATTTTTTTTACATTTTTATATTAAACAGATTCTAATTGATTGTTTTCCTGGGGAAACTTGGAGCGAAAGCCATCCATTGTCAAGAAAAGATCATTTATAGTCACTCATGCCTAGAAAAGCCTTATTACTCGGTGTAAATGCTTTTATAATCCCATTATTAAATTTATTTTGAATATTTTTTACATTTTTTGATTAAAACAGATTGTAATTGATTGATTGCCTCGGGAAACATGGAGCGAAAGCCATCCATTGTCAAGAAAAGATTATTTATAGTCACTCATGCCTAGGAAAGCCTTATTACTCGGTTTAAATGCTTTTATAATCCCATTATTGAATTTATTTTGAATTATTTTTACATTTTTTGATTAAAACAGAATCTAATTGATTGTTTGCCTCGGGAAACGTGGAGCGAAAGCTATCCATTGTCAAGAAAAGATCATTTACAGTCACTCATGACTAGGAAAGCCTTATTACTCGGTTTAAATGCTTTTATAATCCCATTATTGAGTTTATTTTGAATTGTTTTTACATTTTTTGATTAAAACAGAATCTAATTGATTGTTTGCCTCGGGAAACGTGGAGCGAAAGCCATCCATTGTTAAGAAAAGATCATTTATAGTCACTCATGCCTAGAAAAGCCTTATTACTTAGTTTAAATGCCTTTATAATCCCATTATCAAATTTATTTTGAATTTTTTTTACATTTTTTGATTAAAACAGATTGTAATTGATTGTTTGCCTCGGGAAACTTTGAGCGAAAACCATGCATTGTCAAGAAAAGTTCATTTATAGTCACTCATGCCTAGAAAAGCCTTATTACTCGGTTTAAATGCTTTTATAATCCCATTATTGTATTTATTTTGAATATTTTCTACATTTTTTGATTGAAACAGATTTTAATTGATTGTTTGCCTCAGAAAACGAGAAGCGAAAGCCATCCATTGTCAAGAAAAGTTCATTTATAGTCACTCATGCCTAGGAAAGCCTTATTACTTGGTTTAAATGCTTTTATAATCCCATTCTTGAATTTATTTTGAATATTTTTTACATTTTTTGATTAAAACAGATTGTAATTGAATGATTGCCTCAGGAAACATGGAGCAAAAGCCATCCATTGTCAAGAAAAGATCATTTATAGTCACTCATGCTTAGGAAAGCCTTATTACTCGGTTTAAATGCTTTTATAATCCCATTATTGATTTTATTTTGAATTGTTTTTACATTTTTTGATTAAAACAAAATCTAATTCATTGTTTGCCTCGGGAAACGTGGAGCGAAAGCCATCCATTGTCAAGAAAAGATCATTTATAGTCACTCATGCCTACAAAAAGCCTTATTACTCGGTTTAAATGACTTTATAATCCCATTATCAAATTTATTTTGAATTTTTTTTTACATTTTTTGATTAAAACATATTGTAATTGATTGTTTGCCTCGGGAAACTTGGAGCGAAAGCCATTCATTGTCAAGAAAAGTTCATTTATATTCACTTATGCCTAGCAAAGCCTTATTACTCGGTTTAAATGCCTTTATAATCCCATTATTGAATTTATTTCGAATTTTTTTTACATTTTTTTATTAAAACAGATTCTAATTGATTGTTTTCCTGGGGAAACTTGGAGCGAAAGCCATCCATTGTCAAGAAAAGATCATTTATAGTCACTCATGCCTAGAAAAGCCTTATTACTCGGTTTAAATGCTTTTATAATCCATTATTGAATTTATTTTGAATATTTTCTACATTTTTTGATTGAAATAGATTCTAATTTATTGTTTGCCTCAGAAAACGAGAAGCGAAAGCCATCCATTGTCAAGAAAAGTTTATTTATAGTCACTCATGCCTATAAAAGCCTTAAAACTCGCTTTAAATGGTTTCATAATCCCATAATGAATTTAATTTGAATCTTTTTACGTTTTTGATTAAAACAGATTGTAACTGATTGTTCGCCTCGGGAAACGTGGAGCGAAAGCCATCCACTGTTAAGAAAAGATCATTTATAGTCACTCATGCCTAGAAAAGCCTTAATTCTCGCTTTAAATGCTTTTATAATCCCATTATTGAATTTAATTTTAATCTTTTTACATTTTTTGATTAAAACAGACTGTAATTGATTGTTTACCTCGGGAAACGTGGAGCGAAAGCCATCCATTGTCAAGAAAAGATCATTTATAGTCACTCATGCTTAGAAAAGCCTTATTACTCGGTTTAAATGCTTTTATAATCCCATTATTGAATTTATTTTGTATTGTTTTTACATTTTTTGAATAAAACAGAATCTAATTGATTGTTTGCCTCGGGAAACGTGGAGCGAAAGACATCCATTATCAAGAAAAGATCATTTATAGTCACTCATGCCTAGAAAAACCTTATTACTCGGTTTAAATGCCTTTATAATCCCATTATCAAATTTATTTTGATTTTTTTTTACATTTTTTCATTAAAACAGATTGTAATTGATTGTTTGCCTTGGGAAACGTGGAGCGAAAGCCATCCATTGTGAAGAAAAGATCATTTATAGTCACTCATGCCTAGAAAAGCCTTATTACTCGGTGTAAATGCTTTTATAATCCCATTATTGAATTTATTTTTAATATTTTTTTCATTTTTTGATTAAAATAGATTGTAATTGATTGATTGCCTGGGGAAACATGGAGCGAAAGCCATCCATTGTCAAGAAAAGATCATTTATAGTCACTCATGCCTAGGAAAGCCTTATTACTCGGTTTAAATGCTTTTATAATCCCATTACTGAATTTATTTAGAATGATTTTTACATTTTTTGATTAAAACAGAATCTAATTGATTGTTTGCCTCGGGAAACGTGGAGCGAAAGCTATCCATTGTCAAGAAAAGATCATTTACAGTCACTCATGACTAGGAAAGCCTTATTACTCGGTTTAAATGCTTTTATAATCCCATTATTGAGTTTATTTTGAATTGTTTTTACTTTTTTTGATTAAAACAGAATCTAATTGATTGTTTGCCTCGGGAAACGTGGAGCGAAAGCCATCCATTGTTAAGAAAAGATCATTTATAGTCACTCATGCCTAGAAAAGCCTTATTACTTAGTTTAAATGCCTTTATAATCCCATTATCAAATTTATTTTGAATTTTTTTTACATTTTTTGATTAAAACAGATTGTAATTGATTGTTTGCCTCGGGAAACTTGGAGCGAAAACCATGCATTGTCAAGAAAAGTTCATTTATAGTCACTCATGCCTAGAAAAGCCTTATTACTCGGTTTAAATGCTTTTATAATCCTATTATTGAATTTATTTTGAATATTTTCTACATTTTTTGATTGAAACAGATTTTAATTGATTGTTTGCCTCAAAAAACGAGAAGCGAAAGCCATCCATTGTCAAGAAAAGTTCATTTATAGTCACTCATGCCTAGGAAAGCCTTATTACTTGGTTTAAATGCTTTTATAATCCCATTCTTGAATTTATTTTGAATATTTTTTACATTTTTTGATTAAAACATATTGTAATTCAATGATTGCCTCAGGAAACATGGAGCAAAAGCCATCCATTGTCAAGAAAAGATCATTTATAGTCACTCATGCTTAGGAAAGCCTTATTACTCGGTTTAAATGCTTTTATAATCCCATTATTGATTTTATTTTGAATTGTTTTTACATTTTTTGATTAAAACAGAATCTAATTTATTGTTTGCCTCGGGAAACCTGGAGCGAAAGCCATCTATTGTCAAGAAAAGATCATTTATAGTCACTCATGCCTACAAAAGCCTTATTACTCGGTTTAAATGACTTTATAATCCCATTAACAAATTTATTTTGAATTTTTTTTTACATTTTTTGATTAAAACAGATTGTAATTGATTGTTTGCCTCGGGAAACTTGGAGCGAAAGCCATTCATTGTCAAGAAAAGTTCATTTATATTCACTTATGCCTAGCAAAGCCTTATTACTCGGTTTAAATGCCTTTATAATCCCATTATTGAATTTATGTCGAATTTTTTTTACATTTTTTTATTAAAACAGATTCTAATTGATTGTTTTCCTGGGGAAACTTGGAGCGAAAGCCATCCACTGTCAAGAAAAGATCATTTATAGTCACTCATGCCTAGAAAAGCCTTATTACTCGGTTTAAATGCTTTTAAAATCCCATTATTGAATTTATTTTGAATATTTTCTACATTTTTTGATTAAAACAGATTGTAATTGATTGTTTGCCTCAGGAAACTTGGAGCGAAAACCATGCATTGTCAAGAAAAGTTCATTTATAGTCACTCATGCCTAGAAAAGCCTTATTACTCGGTTTAAATGCTTTTATAATCCCATTATTGAATTTATTTTGAATATTTTCTGCATTTTTTGATTGAAACAGATTTTAATTGATTGTTTGCCTCAGAAAACGAGAAGCGAAAGCCATCCATTGTCAAGAAAAGTTCATTTATAGTCACTCATGCCTAGGAAAGCCTTATTACTCGGTTTAAATGCTTTTATAATCCCATTATTGATTTTATTTTGAATTGTTTTTACATTTTTTGATTAAAACAGAATCTAATTGATTGTTTCCCTTGAGAAACGTGGAGCGAAAGCCATCCATTGTCAAGAAAAGATCACTTATAGTCACTCATGCCTAGAAAAGCCTTATTACTCGGTTTAAATGCCTCTATAATCCCATTATCAAATTTATTTTGAATTTTTTTACATTTTTTGATTAAAACAGATTGTATTTGATTGTTTGCCTCGTGAAACTTGGAGCGAAAACCATGCATTGTCAAGAAAAGTTCATTTATAGTCACTCATGCCTAGGAAAGCCTTATTACTCGGTTTAAATGCTTTTATAATCCCATTATTGAATTTATTTTGAATATTTTTTACATTTTTTGATTAAAACATATTGTAATTGATTGATTGCCTCGGGAAACATGGAGCAAAAGCCATCCATTGTCAAGAAAAGATCATTTATAGTCACTCATGCCTAGGAAAGCCTTATTACTCGGTTTAAATGCTTTTATAATCCCATTATTGATTTTATTTTGAATTGTTTTTACATTTTTTGATTAAAACAGAATCTAATTGATTGTTTGCCTCGGGAAACGTGGAGCGAAAGCCATCCATTGTCAAGAAAAGATCATTTATAGTCACTCATGCCTAGAAAAGCCTTATTACTCGGTTTAAATGCTTTTATAATCCCATTATTGAATTTATTTTGAATATTTTCTGCATTTTTTGATTGAAACAGATTTTAATTGATTGTTTGCCTCAGAAAATGAGAAGCGAAAGCCATCCATTATCAAGAAAATTTCATTTATAGTCACTCATGCCTAGGAAAGCCTTATTACTCGGTTTAAATGCTTTTATAATCCCATTATTGAAATTATTTTGAATATTTTTTACATTTTTTGATTAAAACAGATTGTAATTGATTGATTGCCTCGGGAAACATGGAGCAAAAGCCATCCATTGTCAAGAAAAGATCATTTATAGTCACTCATGCCTAGGAAAGCCTTATTACTCGGTTTAAATGCTTTTATAATCCCATTATTGATTTTATTTTGAATTGTTTTTACATTTTTTGATTAAAACAGAATCTAATTGATTGTTTGCCTTGGGAAACGTGGAGCGAAAGCCATCCATTGTCAAGAAAAGATCATTTATAGTCACTCATGCCTAGAAAAGCCTTATTACTCGGTATAAATGCCTCTATAATCCCATTATCAAATTTATTTTGAATTTTTTTACTTTTTTTGATTAAAACAGATTGTAATTGATTGTTTGCCTCGGGAAACTTGGAGCGAAAACCATGCATTGTCAAGAAAAGTTCATTTATAGTCACTCATGCCTAGAAAAGCCTTATTACTCGGTTTAAATGCTTTTATAATCCCATTATTGAATTTATTTTGAATATTTTCTGCATTTTTTGATTGACACAGATTTTAATTGATTGTTTGCCTCAGAAAACGAGAAGCGAAAGCCATCCATTGTCAAGAAAAGTTCATTTATAGTCACTCATGCCTAGGAAAGCCTTATTACTCGGTTTAAATGCTTTTATAATCCCATTATTGAATTTATTTTGAATATTTTTTACATTTTTTGATTAAAACAGATTGTAATTGATTGATTGCCTCGGGAAACATAGAGCAAAAGCCATCCATTGTCAAGAAAAGATCATTTATAGGCACTCATGCTTAGGAAAGCCTTATTACTCGGTTTAAATGCTTTTATAATCCCATTATTGATTTTATTTTGAATTGTTTTTACATTTTTTGATTAAAACAGAATCTAATTGATTGTTTGCCTCGGGAAACGTGGAGCGAAAGCCATCCATTGTCAAGAAAAGATCATTTATAGTCACTCATGCCTAGAAAAGCCTTATTACTTGGTTTAAATGCCTTTATAATCCCATTAGTGAATTTATTTCGAATTTTTTTTACATTTTTTTATTAAAACAGATTCTAATTGATTGTTTTCCCGGGGAAGCTTGGAGCGAAAGCCATCCATTGTCAAGAAAAGATCATTTATAGTCACTCATGCCTAGAAAAGCCTTATTACTCGGTTTAAATGCTTTTATAATCCCATTATTGAATTTATTTTGAATATTTTCTACATTTTTTGATTGAAATAGATTCTAATTTATTGTTTGCCTTAGAAAACGAGAAGCAAAAGCCATCCATTGTCAAGAAAAGTTCATTCATAGTCACTCATGCCTATAAAAGCCTTAATACTCGCTTTAAATGCTTTCATAATCCCATAATGAATTTAATTTGAATCTTTTTACATTTTTTGATTAAAACAGATTGTAACTGATTGTTTGCCTCGGGAAACGTGGAGCGAAAGCCATCCACTGTTAAGAAAAGATCATTTATAGTCACTCATGCCTAGAAAAGCCTTAATTCTCCCTTTAAATGCTTTTATAATCCCATTGTTGAATTTAATTTGAACCTTTTTACATTTTTTGATTAAAACAGATTGTAATTGATTGTTTACCTCGGGAAACGTGGAGCGAAAGCCATCCATTGTTAAGAAAAGATCATTTATAGTCACTCATGCCTAGAAAAGCCTTATTACTCGGTTTAAATGCCTTTATAATCCCATTATCAAATTTATTTTGAATTTTTTTTACATTTTTAGATTAAAACAGATTGTAATTGACTGTTTGCCTCGGGAAACTTGGAGCGAAAGCCATCCATTGTCAAGAAAAGTCCATTTATATTCACTTATGCCTAGGAAAGCCTTATTACTTGGTTTAAATGCCTTTATAATCCCATTATTGAATTTATTTTGAATTTTTTTTACATTTTTATATTAAACAGATTCTAATTGATTGTTTTCCTGGGGAAACTTGGAGCGAAAGCCATCCATTGTCAAGAAAAGATCATTTATAGTCACTCATGCCTAGAAAAGCCTTATTACTCGGTGTAAATGCTTTTATAATCCCATTATTAAATTTATTTTGAATATTTTTTACATTTTTTGATTAAAACAGATTGTAATTGATTGATTGCCTCGGGAAACATGGAGCGAAAGCCATCCATTGTCAAGAAAAGATTATTTATAGTCACTCATGCCTAGGAAAGCCTTATTACTCGGTTTAAATGCTTTTATAATCCCATTATTGAATTTATTTTGAATTATTTTTACATTTTTTGATTAAAACAGAATCTAATTGATTGTTTGCCTCGGGAAACGTGGAGCGAAAGCTATCCATTGTCAAGAAAAGATCATTTACAGTCACTCATGACTAGGAAAGCCTTATTACTCGGTTTAAATGCTTTTATAATCCCATTATTGAGTTTATTTTGAATTGTTTTTACATTTTTTGATTAAAACAGAATCTAATTGATTGTTTGCCTCAGGAAACGTGGAGCGAAAGCCATCCATTGTTAAGAAAAGATCATTTATAGTCACTCATGCCTAGAAAAGCCTTATTACTTAGTTTAAATGCCTTTATAATCCCATTATCAAATTTATTTTGAATTTTTTTTACATTTTTTGATTAAAACAGATTGTAATTGATTGTTTGCCTCGGGAAACTTTGAGCGAAAACCATGCATTGTCAAGAAAAGTTCATTTATAGTCACTCATGCCTAGAAAAGCCTTATTACTCGGTTTAAATGCTTTTATAATCCCATTATTGTATTTATTTTGAATATTTTCTACATTTTTTGATTGAAACAGATTTTAATTGATTGTTTGCCTCAGAAAACGAGAAGCGAAAGCCATCCATTGTCAAGAAAAGTTCATTTATAGTCACTCATGCCTAGGAAAGCCTTATTACTTGGTTTAAATGCTTTTATAATCCCATTCTTGAATTTATTTTGAATATTTTTTACATTTTTTGATTAAAACAGATTGTAATTGAATGATTGCCTCAGGAAACATGGAGCAAAAGCCATCCATTGTCAAGAAAAGATCATTTATAGTCACTCATGCTTAGGAAAGCCTTATTACTCGGTTTAAATGCTTTTATAATCCCATTATTGATTTTATTTTGAATTGTTTTTACATTTTTTGATTAAAACAAAATCTAATTCATTGTTTGCCTCGGGAAACGTGGAGCGAAAGCCATCCATTGTCAAGAAAAGATCATTTATAGTCACTCATGCCTACAAAAAGCCTTATTACTCGGTTTAAATGACTTTATAATCCCATTATCAAATTTATTTTGAATTTTTTTTTACATTTTTTGATTAAAACATATTGTAATTGATTGTTTGCCTCGGGAAACTTGGAGCGAAAGCCATTCATTGTCAAGAAAAGTTCATTTATATTCACTTATGCCTAGCAAAGCCTTATTACTCGGTTTAAATGCCTTTATAATCCCATTATTGAATTTATTTCGAATTTTTTTTACATTTTTTTATTAAAACAGATTCTAATTGATTGTTTTCCTGGGGAAACTTGGAGCGAAAGCCATCCATTGTCAAGAAAAGATCATTTATAGTCACTCATGCCTAGAAAAGCCTTATTACTCGGTTTAAATGCTTTTATAATCCATTATTGAATTTATTTTGAATATTTTCTACATTTTTTGATTGAAATAGATTCTAATTTATTGTTTGCCTCAGAAAACGAGAAGCGAAAGCCATCCATTGTCAAGAAAAGTTTATTTATAGTCACTCATGCCTATAAAAGCCTTAAAACTCGCTTTAAATGGTTTCATAATCCCATAATGAATTTAATTTGAATCTTTTTACGTTTTTGATTAAAACAGATTGTAACTGATTGTTCGCCTCGGGAAACGTGGAGCGAAAGCCATCCACTGTTAAGAAAAGATCATTTATAGTCACTCATGCCTAGAAAAGCCTTAATTCTCGCTTTAAATGCTTTTATAATCCCATTATTGAATTTAATTTTAATCTTTTTACATTTTTTGATTAAAACAGACTGTAATTGATTGTTTACCTCGGGAAACGTGGAGCGAAAGCCATCCATTGTCAAGAAAAGATCATTTATAGTCACTCATGCTTAGAAAAGCCTTATTACTCGGTTTAAATGCTTTTATAATCCCATTATTGAATTTATTTTGTATTGTTTTTACATTTTTTGAATAAAACAGAATCTAATTGATTGTTTGCCTCGGGAAACGTGGAGCGAAAGACATCCATTATCAAGAAAAGATCATTTATAGTCACTCATGCCTAGAAAAACCTTATTACTCGGTTTAAATGCCTTTATAATCCCATTATCAAATTTATTTTGATTTTTTTTTACATTTTTTCATTAAAACAGATTGTAATTGATTGTTTGCCTTGGGAAACGTGGAGCGAAAGCCATCCATTGTCAAGAAAAGATCATTTATAGTCACTCATGCCTAGAAAAGCCTTATTACTCGGTTTAAATGCCTTTATAATCCCATTATCAAATTTATTTTTAATTTTTTTTACATTTTTTGATTAAAACATATTCTAATTGATTGTTTGCCTTGGGAAACTTGGAGCTAAAGCCATCCATAGTCAAGAAAAGATCATTTATAGTCACTCATGCCTAGAAAAGCCTTATTACTCGGTGTAAATGCTTTTATAATCCCATTATTGAATTTATTTTTAATATTTTTTTCATTTTTTGATTAAAATAGATTGTAATTGATTGATTGCCTGGGGAAACATGGAGCGAAAGCCATCCATTGTCAAGAAAAGATCATTTATAGTCACTCATGCCTAGGAAAGCCTTATTACTCGGTTTAAATGCTTTTATAATCCCATTATTGAATTTATTTAGAATGATTTTTACATTTTTTGATTAAAACAGAATCTAATTGATTGTTTGCCTCAGGAAACGTGGAGCGAAAGCTATCCATTGTCAAGAAAAGATCATTTACAGTCACTCATGACTAGGAAAGCCTTATTACTCGGTTTAAATGCTTTTATAATCCCATTATTGAGTTTATTTTGAATTGTTTTTACTTTTTTTGATTAAAACAGAATCTAATTGATTGTTTGCCTCGGGAAACGTGGAGCGAAAGCCATCCATTGTTAAGAAAAGATCATTTATAGTCACTCATGCCTAGAAAAGCCTTATTACTTAGTTTAAATGCCTTTATAATCCCATTATCAAATTTATTTTGAATTTTTTTTACATTTTTTGATTAAAACAGATTGTAATTGATTGTTTGCCTCGGGAAACTTGGAGCGAAAACCATGCATTGTCAAGAAAAGTTCATTTATAGTCACTCATGCCTAGAAAAGCCTTATTACTCGGTTTAAATGCTTTTATAATCCTATTATTGAATTTATTTTGAATATTTTCTACATTTTTTGATTGAAACAGATTTTAATTGATTGTTTGCCTCAAAAAACGAGAAGCGAAAGCCATCCATTGTCAAGAAAAGTTCATTTATAGTCACTCATGCCTAGGAAAGCCTTATTACTTGGTTTAAATGCTTTTATAATCCCATTCTTGAATTTATTTTGAATATTTTTTACATTTTTTGATTAAAACATATTGTAATTCAATGATTGCCTCAGGAAACATGGAGCAAAAGCCATCCATTGTCAAGAAAAGATCATTTATAGTCACTCATGCTTAGGAAAGCCTTATTACTCGGTTTAAATGCTTTTATAATCCCATTATTGATTTTATTTTGAATTGTTTTTACATTTTTTGATTAAAACAGAATCTAATTTATTGTTTGCCTCGGGAAACGTGGAGCGAAAGCCATCTATTGTCAAGAAAAGATCATTTATAGTCACTCATGCCTACAAAAGCCTTATTACTCGGTTTAAATGACTTTATAATCCCATTAACAAATTTATTTTGAATTTTTTTTTACATTTTTTGATTAAAACAGATTGTAATTGATTGTTTGCCTCGGGAAACTTGGAGCGAAAGCCATTCATTGTCAAGAAAAGTTCATTTATATTCACTTATGCCTAGCAAAGCCTTATTACTCGGTTTAAATGCCTTTATAATCCCATTATTGAATTTATGTCGAATTTTTTTTACATTTTTTTATTAAAACAGATTCTAATTGATTGTTTTCCTGGGGAAACTTGGAGCGAAAGCCATCCACTGTCAAGAAAAGATCATTTATAGTCACTCATGCCTAGAAAAGCCTTATTACTCGGTTTAAATGCTTTTAAAATCCCATTATTGAATTTATTTTGAATATTTTCTACATTTTTTGATTAAAACAGATTGTAATTGATTGATTGCCTCGGGAAACATGGAGCAAAAGCCATCCATTGTCAAGAAAAGATCATTTATAGTCACTCATGCCTAGGAAAGCCTTATTACTCGGTTTCAATGCCTTTATAATCCCATTATTGAATTTATTTTGTATTGTTTTTACATTTTTTGAATAAAACAGAATCTAATTGATTGTTTGCCTCGGGAAACGTGGAGCGAAAGCCATCCATAATCAAGAAAAGATCATTTATAGTCACTCATGCCTAGAAAACCTTATTACTCGGTTTAAATGCCTTTATAATCCCATTATCAAATTTATTTTGATTTTTTTTTACATTTTTTCATTAAAACAGATTGTAATTGATTGTTTGCCTTGGGAAACGTGGAGCGAAAGCCATCCATTGTCAAGAAAAGATCATTTATAGTCACTCATGCCTAGAAAAGCCTTATTACTCGGTTTAAATGCCTTTATAATCCCATTATCAAATTTATTTTTAATTTTTTTTACATTTTTTGATTAAAACATATTCTAATTGATTGTTTGCCTTGGGAAACTTGGAGCTAAAGCCATCCATTGTCAAGAAAAGATCATTTATAGTCACTCATGCCTAGGAAAGCCTTATTACTCGATTTAAATGCTTTTCTAATCCCATTATTGAATTTATTTTGAATTGTTTTTACATTTTTTGATTAAAACATAATCTAATTGATTGTTTGCCTCGGGAAACGTGGAGCGAAAGCCATCCATTGTCAAGAAAAGATCATTTATAGTCACTCATGCCTATAAAAGCCTTAAAACTCGCTTTAAATGCTTTCATAATCCCATAATGAATTTAATTTGAATCTTTTTACATTTTTGATTAAAACAGATAGTAACTGATTGTTTGCCTCGGGAAACGTGGAGCGAAAGCCATCCACTGTTAAGAAAAGATCATTTATAGTCACTCATGCCTAGAAAAGCCTTAATTCTCGCTTTAAATGCTTTTATAATCCCATTATTGAATTTAATTTTAATCTTTTTACATTTTTTGATTAAAACAGATTGTAATTGATTGTTTACCTCGGGAAACGTGGAGCGAAAGCCATCCATTGTCAAGAAAAGATCATTTATAGTCACTCATGCCTAGAAAAGCCTTATTACTCGGTTTCAATGCCTTTATAATCCCATTATTGAATTTATTTTGTATTGTTTTTACATTTTTTGAATAAAACAGAATCTAATTGATTGTTTGCCTCGGGAAACGTGGAGCGAAAGCCATCCATAATCAAGAAAAGATCATTTATAGTCACTCATGCCTAGAAAACCTTATTACTCGGTTTAAATGCCTTTATAATCCCATTATCAAATTTATTTTGATTTTTTTTTACATTTTTTCATTAAAACAGATTGTAATTGATTGTTTGCCTTGGGAAACGTGGAGCGAAAGCCATCCATTGTCAAGAAAAGATCATTTATAGTCACTCATGCCTAGAAAAGCCTTATTACTCGGTTTAAATGCCTTTATAATCCCATTATCAAATTTATTTTTAATTTTTTTTACATTTTTTGATTAAAACATATTCTAATTGATTGTTTGCCTTGGGAAACTTGGAGCTAAAGCCATCCATTGTCAAGAAAAGATCATTTATAGTCACTCATGCCTAGGAAAGCCTTATTACTCGGTTTAAATGCTTTTATAATCCCATTATTGAATTTATTTTGAATTGTTTTTACATTTTTTGATTAAAACATAATCTAATTGATTGTTTGCCTCGGGAAACGTGGAGCGAAAGCCATCCATTGTCAAGAAAAGATCATTTATAGTCACTCATGCCTAGAAAATCCTTATTACTCGGTTTAAATGCCTTTATAATCCCATTATCAAATTTATTTTGAATTTTTTTTACATTTTCTGATTAAAACAGATTGTAATTGATTGTTTGCCTCGAGAAACTTGGAGCGAAAGCCATCCATTGTCAAGAAAAGTTCATTTATATTCACTTCTGCCTAGCAAAGCCTTATTACTAGATTTAAATGCCTTTATAATCCAATTATTGAATTTATTTTGAATTTTTTTTACATTTTTTTATTAAAACAGATTCTAATTGATTGTTTTCCTGGGGAAACTTGGAGCGAAAGCCATCCATTATCAAGAAAAGATCATTTATAGTCACTCATGCCTAGAAAAGCCTTATTACTCGGTGTAAATGCTTTTATAATCCCATTATTGACTTTATTTTGAATTTTTTTTACATTTTTTGATTAAAACAGATTGTAATTGATTGTTTGCCTTGGGAAACGTGGAGCGAAAGCTATCCATTGTCAAGAAAAGATCATTTATAGTCACTCATGCCTAGAAAAGCCTTATTACTCGGTTTAAATGCCTTTATAATCCCATTATCAAATTTATTTTTAATTTTTTTTACATTTTTTGATTAAAACATATTCTAATTGATTGTTTGCCTTGGGAAACTTGGAGCTAAAGCCATCCATTGTCAAGAAAAGATCATTTATAGTCACTCATGCCTAGGAAAGCCTTATTACTCGGTGTAAATGCTTTTATAATCCCATTATTGACTTTATTTTGAATTTTTTTTACATTTTTTGATTAAAACAGATTGTAATTGATTGTTTGCCTTGGGAAACGTGGAGCGAAAGCCATCCATTGTCAAGAAAAGATCATTTATAGTCACTCATGCCTAGAAAAGCCTTATTAGTCGGTTTAAATGCCTTTGTAATCCCATTATCAAATTTATTTTTAATATTTTTAAAATTTTTCTATTAAAACAGATTGTAATTGATTGATTGCCTCGAGAAAACATGGAGCAAGAGCCATCCATTGTCAAGAAAAGATCATTTATAGTCACTCATGTTTAGGAAAGCCTTATTACTCGGTTTAAATGCTTTTATATTCCCATTATTGATTTTATTTTGAATTGTTTTTACATTTTTTGATTAAAACAGAATCTAATTAATTGTTTGCCTTGGGAAACGTGGAGCGAAAGCCATCCATTGTCAAGAAAAGATCATTTATAGTCACTCATGCCTAGAAAAGCCTTATTACTCGGTTTAAATGCCTTTATAATCCCATTATCAAATTTATTTTGAATTTTTTTTACATTTTTTGATTAAAACAGATTGTAATTGATTGTTTGCCTCGGGAAACTTGGAGCGAAAGTCATCCATTGTCAAGAAAAGTTCATTTATATTCACTTAAGCCTAGCAAAGCCTTATTACTCGGTTTAAATGCCTTTATAATCCCTTTATTGATTTTATTTTGAATTTTTTTTACATTTTTTGATTAAAACAGATTGTAATTGATTGTTTGCCTCGGGAAACTTGGAGCGAAAGCCATCCATTGTCAAGAAAAGATCATTTATAGTCACTCATGCCTAGAAAAGCCTTATTAATCGGTGTAAATGCTTTTATAATCCCATTATTGAATTTATTTTGAATATTTTTTAAATTTTTTGATTAAAACAGATTGTAATTGATTGTTTGCCTCGGGAAACTTGGAGCGAAAGCCATCCATTGTCAAGAAAAGATCATTTATAGTCACTCATGCCTAGAAAAGCGTTATTACTCGGTTTAAATGCCTTTATAATCCCATTATCAAATTTATTTCGAATTTTTTTTACATTTTTTGATTAAAACAGATTGTAATT
This sequence comes from Theobroma cacao, assembly GCF_053813885.1. NCBI lineage: Eukaryota > Viridiplantae > Streptophyta > Magnoliopsida > Malvales > Malvaceae > Theobroma > Theobroma cacao. Next base: position 22,729,858 of record NC_142645.1, on the reverse strand, counting down.
GATTGTTTGCCTTGGGAAACGTGGAGCGAAAGCCATCCATTGTCAAGAAAAGATCATTTATAGTCACTCATGCCTAGAAAAGCCTTATTAGTCGGTTTAAATGCCTTTATAATCCCATTATCAAATTTATTTTTATTATTTTTTACATTTTTCTATTAAAACAAATTGTAATTGATTGATTGACTCGAGAAAACATGGAGCAAAAGCCATCCATTGTCAAGAAAAGATCATTTATAGTCACTCATGCCTAGGAAAGCCTTATTACTCGGTTTAAATGCTTTTATAATCCCATTATTGATTTTATTTTGACTTGTTTTTACATTTTTTGATTAAAACAGAATCTAATTAATTGTTTGCCTTGGGAAACGTGGAGCGAAAGCCATCCATTGTCAAGAAAAGATCATTTATAGTCACTCATGCCTAGAAAAGCCTTATTACTCGGTTTAAATGCTTTTATAATCCCATTATTGAATTTATTTTGTATTGTTTTTACATTTTTTGATAAAACAGAATCTAATTGATTGTTTGCCTCGGGAAACGTGGAGCGAAAGCCATCCATTGTCAAGAAAAGATCATTTATAGTCACTCATGCCTAGAAAAGCCTTATTACTCGGTTTAAATGCCTTTATAATCCAATTATCAAATTTATTTTGAATTTTTTTTACATTTTTTGATTAAAACAGATTGTAATTGATTGTTTGCCTTGGGAAACGTGGAGTGAAAGCCATCCATTGTCAAGAAAAGATCATTTATAGTCACTCATGCCTAGAAAAGCCTTATTACTCGGTTTAAATGCCTTTATAATCCCATTATCAAATTTATTTTTAATTTTTTTTACATTTTTTGATTAAAACATATTCTAATTGATTGTTTGCCTTGGGAAACTTGGAGCTAAAGCCATCCATTGTCAAGAAAAGATCATTTATAGTCACTCATGCCTAGGAAAGCCTTATTACTCGGTTTAAATGCTTTTATAATCCCATTATTGAATTTATTTTGAATTGTTTTTACATTTTTTGATTAAAACATAATCTAATTGATTGTTTGCCTCGGGAAACGTGGAGCGAAAGCCATCCATTGTCAAGAAAAGATCATTTATAGTCACTCATGCCTAGAAAAGCCTTATTACTCGGTTTAAATGCCTTTATAATCCCATTATCAAATTTATTTTGAATTTTTTTTACATTTTTTGATTAAAACAGATTGTAATTGATTGTTTGCCTCGAGAAACTTGGAGCGAAAGCCATCCATTGTCAGGAAAAGTTCATTTATATTCACTTATGCCTAGCAAAGCCTTATTACTCGATTTAAATGCCTTTATAATACCATTATTGAATTTATTTTGAATTGTTTTTACATTTTTTGGTTAAAACATAATCTAATTGATTGTTTGCCTCGGGAAACGTGGAGCGAAAGCCATCCATTGTCAAGAAAAGATCATTTATAGTCACTCATGCCTAGAAAAGCCTTATTACTCGGTTTAAATGCCTTTATAATCCCATTATCAAATTTATTTTGAATTTTTTTTACATTTTTTGATTAAAACAGATTGTAATTGATTGTTTGCCTTGGGAAACGTGGAGCGAAAGCCATCCATTGTCAAGAAAAGATCATTTATAGTCACTCATGCCTAGAAAAGCCTTATTAGTCGGTTTAAATGCTTTTATAATCCCATTATTGAATTTATTTTGAATTGTTTTTACATTTTTTGATTAAAACATAATCTAATTGATTGTTTGCCTCGGGAAACGTGGAGCGAAAGCCATCCATTGTCAAGAAAAGATCATTTATAGTCACTCATGCCTAGAAAAGCCTTATTACTCGGTTTAAATGCCTTTATAATCCCATTATCAAATTTATTTTGAATTTTTTTTACATTTTTTGATTAAAACAGATTGTAATTGATTGTTTGCCTCGAGAAACTTGGAGCGAAAGCCATCCATTCTCAAGAAAAGTTCATTTATATTCACTTATGCCTAGCAAAGCCTTATTACTCGATTTAAATGCCTTTATAATACCATTATTGAATTTATTTTGAATTTTTTTTACATTTTTTTATTAAAACAGATTCTAATTGATTGTTTTCCTGGGGAACCTTGGTGCGAAAGCCATCCATTATCAAGAAAAGATCATTTATAGTCACTCATGCCTAGAAAAGCCTTATTACTCGGTGTAAATGCTTTTATAATCCCATTATTGACTTTATTTTGAATTTTTTTTACATTTTTTGATTAAAACAGATTGTAATTGATTGTTTGCCTTGGGAAACGTGGAGCGAAAGCCATCCATTGTCAAGAAAAGATCATTTATGGTCACTCATGCCTAGAAAAGCCTTATTAGTCGGTTTAAATGCCTTTATAATCCCATTATCAAATTTATTTTTAATATTTTTTACATTTTTCTATTAAAACAGATTGTAATTGATTGATTGCCTCGAGAAAACATGGAGCAAAAGCCATCCATTGTCAAGAAAAGATCATTTATAGTCACTCATGCCTAGGAAAGCCTTATTACTCGGTTTAAATGCTTTTATAATCCCATTATTGAATTTATTTTGTATTGTTTTTACATTTTTTGATAAAACAGAATCTAATTGATTGTTTGCCTCGGGAAACGTGGAGCGAAAGCCATCCATTGTCAAGAAAAGATCATTTATAGTCACTCATGCCTAGAAAAGCCTTATTACTCGGTTTAAATGCCTTTATAATCCAATTATCAAATTTATTTTGAATTTTTTTTACATTTTTTGATTAAAACAGATTGTAATTGATTGTTTGCCTTGGGAAACGTGGAGTGAAAGCCATCCATTGTCAAGAAAAGATCATTTATAGTCACTCATGCCTAGAAAAGCCTTATTACTCGGTTTAAATGCCTTTATAATCCCATTATCAAATTTATTTTTAATTTTTTTTACATTTTTTGATTAAAACATATTCTAATTGATTGTTTGCCTTGGGAAACTTGGAGCTAAAGCCATCCATTGTCAAGAAAAGATCATTTATAGTCACTCATGCCTAGGAAAGCCTTATTACTCGGTTTAAATGCTTTTATAATCCCATTATTGAATTTATTTTGAATTGTTTTTACATTTTTTGATTAAAACATAATCTAATTGATTGTTTGCCTCGGGAAACGTGGAGCGAAAGCCATCCATTGTCAAGAAAAGATCATTTATAGTCACTCATGCCTAGAAAAGCCTTATTACTCGGTTTAAATGCCTTTATAATCCCATTATCAAATTTATTTTGAATTTTTTTTACATTTTTTGATTAAAACAGATTGTAATTGATTGTTTGCCTCGAGAAACTTGGAGCGAAAGCCATCCATTGTCAGGAAAAGTTCATTTATATTCACTTATGCCTAGCAAAGCCTTATTACTCGATTTAAATGCCTTTATAATACCATTATTGAATTTATTTTGAATTGTTTTTACATTTTTTGGTTAAAACATAATCTAATTGATTGTTTGCCTCGGGAAACGTGGAGCGAAAGCCATCCATTGTCAAGAAAAGATCATTTATAGTCACTCATGCCTAGAAAAGCCTTATTACTCGGTTTAAATGCCTTTATAATCCCATTATCAAATTTATTTTGAATTTTTTTTACATTTTTTGATTAAAACAGATTGTAATTGATTGTTTGCCTTGGGAAACGTGGAGCGAAAGCCATCCATTGTCAAGAAAAGATCATTTATAGTCACTCATGCCTAGAAAAGCCTTATTAGTCGGTTTAAATGCTTTTATAATCCCATTATTGAATTTATTTTGAATTGTTTTTACATTTTTTGATTAAAACATAATCTAATTGATTGTTTGCCTCGGGAAACGTGGAGCGAAAGCCATCCATTGTCAAGAAAAGATCATTTATAGTCACTCATGCCTAGAAAAGCCTTATTACTCGGTTTAAATGCCTTTATAATCCCATTATCAAATTTATTTTGAATTTTTTTTACATTTTTTGATTAAAACAGATTGTAATTGATTGTTTGCCTCGAGAAACTTGGAGCGAAAGCCATCCATTCTCAAGAAAAGTTCATTTATATTCACTTATGCCTAGCAAAGCCTTATTACTCGATTTAAATGCCTTTATAATACCATTATTGAATTTATTTTGAATTTTTTTTACATTTTTTTATTAAAACAGATTCTAATTGATTGTTTTCCTGGGGAACCTTGGTGCGAAAGCCATCCATTATCAAGAAAAGATCATTTATAGTCACTCATGCCTAGAAAAGCCTTATTACTCGGTGTAAATGCTTTTATAATCCCATTATTGACTTTATTTTGAATTTTTTTTACATTTTTTGATTAAAACAGATTGTAATTGATTGTTTGCCTTGGGAAACGTGGAGCGAAAGCCATCCATTGTCAAGAAAAGATCATTTATGGTCACTCATGCCTAGAAAAGCCTTATTAGTCGGTTTAAATGCCTTTATAATCCCATTATCAAATTTATTTTTAATATTTTTTACATTTTTCTATTAAAACAGATTGTAATTGATTGATTGCCTCGAGAAAACATGGAGCAAAAGCCATCCATTGTCAAGAAAAGATCATTTATAGTCACTCATGCCTAGGAAAGCCTTATTACTCGGTTTAAATGCTTTTATAATCCCATTATTGATTTTATTTTGAATTGTTTTTACATTTTTTGATTAAAACAGAATCTAATTAATTGTTTGCCTTGGGAAACGTGGGGCGAAAGCCATCCATTGTTAAGAAAATATCATTTATAGTCACTCATGCCTAGAAAAGCCTTATTACTCGGTTTAAATGCCTTTATAATCCCATTATAAAATTTATTTTGAATTTTTTTTACATTTTTTAATTAAAACAGATTGTAATTGATTGTTTGCCTCGGGAAACTTGGCGCGAAAACCATCCATTGTCAAGAAAAGTTCATTTATATTCACTTATGCCTAGCAAAGCCTTATTACTCGGTTTAAATGCCTTTATAATCCCATTATAGATTTTATTTTGAATTTTTTTTACATTTTTTTATTAAAACAGATTCTAATTGATTGTTTTCCTGGGGAAACTTGGAGCGAAAGCCATCCATTGTCAAGAAAAGATTATTTATAGTCACTCATGCCTAGAAAAGCCTTATTACTCGGTGTAAATGCTTTTATAATCCCATTATTGAATTTATTTTGAATATTTTTTTCATTTTTTGATTAAAACAGATTAGAATTGATTGTATGCCTCAGGAAACTTGGAGCGAAAGCCATCCATTGTCAAGAAAAGATCATTTATAGTCACTCATGCCTAGAAAAGCCTTATTACTCTGTTTAAATGCCTTTATAATCCCATTATCAAATTTATTTCGAATTTTTTTTACATTTTTTGATTAAAACAGATTGTAATTGATTGTTTGCCTCGGGAAACTTGGAGCGAAAGCCATGCATTGTCAAGAAAAGTTCATTTATAGTCACTTATGCCTAGAAAAGCCTTATTACTCGGTTTAAATGCTTTTATAATCCCATTATTGAATTTATTTTGAATATTTTCTACATTTTATGATTGAAACAGATCTTAATTGATTGTTTGCCTCAGAAAACGAGAGGCGAAAGCCATCCATTGTCGAGAAAAGTTCATTTATAGTCACTCATGCCTAGGAAAGCCTTAATACTCGGTTTAAATGCTTTTATAATCCCATTATTGAATTTGTTTTTAATATTTTCTACATTTTTTGATTGAAACAGATTGTAATTGATTGTTAGCCTCAGAAAACGAGAAGCGAAAGCCATCCATTGTCAAGAAAAGATCATTTATAGTCACTCATGCCTAGAAAAGCCTTATTACTCGGTGTAAATGCTTTTATAATCCCATTATTGAATTTATTTTGAATATTTTTTACATTTTTTGATTAAAACATATTGTAATTGATTGATTGCCTCGGGAAACATGGAGCAAAAGCCGTCCATTGCCAAGAAAAGATCATTTATAGTCACTCATGCCTAGGAAAGCCTGATTACTCGGTTTAAATGCTTTTATAATCCCATTATTGAATTTATTTTGAATTATATTTACATTTTTTGATTAAAACAGAATCTAATTGATTGTTTGCCTCGGGAAACGTGGAGCGAAAGCCATCCATTGTCAAGAAAAGATCATTTATAGTCACTCATGCCTAGAAAAGCCTTATTACTCGGTTTAAATGCCTTTATAATCCCATTATCAAATTTATTTTGAATTTTTTTTACATTTTTTGATTAAAACATATTGTAATTGATTGTTTGCCTCGGGAAACTTAGAGCGAAAGCCGTCCATTGTCAAGAAAAGTTCATTTATATTCACTTATGCCTAGCAAAGCCTTATTACTCGGTTTAAATGCCTTTATAATCCCATTATTGAATTTTTTTTTGAATTTTTTTTACATTTTTTTATTAAAACAGATTCTAATTGATTGTTTTCCTGGGGAAACTTGGAGCGAAAGCCATCCATTGTCAAGAAAAGATCATTTATAGTCACTCATGCCTAGAAAAGCCTTATTACTCGGTGTAAATGCTTTTATAATCCCATTATTGAATTTATTTTGAATATTTTTTACATTTTTTGATTAAAACAGATTGGAATTGATTGTTTGCCTTGGGAAACTTGGAGCGAAATCCATCCATTGTCAACAAAAGATCATTTATAGTCACTCATGCCTAGGAAAGCCTTATTACTCGGTTTAAATGCTTTTATAATCCCATTATTGAATTTATTTTGAATTGTTTTTACATTTTTTGATTAAAACAGAATCTAATTGATTGTTTGGCTCGGGAAACGTGGAGCGAAAGCCATCCATTGTCAAGAAAAGATCATTTATAGTCACTCATGCCTAGAAAAGCCTTATTACTCGGTTTAAATGCCTTTATAATCCCATTATCAAATTTATTTTTAATTTTTTTTACTTTTTTTGATTAAAACAGATTGTAATTGATTGTGTGCCTCGAGAAACTTGGAGCGAAAGCCATCCATTGTCAAGAAAAGTTCATTTATATTCACTTATGCCTAGCAAAGCCTTATTACTCGATTTAAATGCCTTTATAATCCCATTAGTGAATTTATTTTATATTTTTTTATTAAAACAGATTCTAATTGATTGTTTTCCTGGGGAAACTTGGAGCGAAAGCCATCCATTGTCAAGAAAAGATCATTTATAGTCACTCATGCCTAGAAAAGCCTTATTAGTCGGTTTAAATGCCTTTAAAATCCCATTATCAAATTTATTTTTAATTTTTTTTACTTTTTCTGATTAAAACAGATTGTAATTGATTGTTTGCCTCGAGAAACTTGGAGCGAAAGCCATCCATTGTCAAGAAAAGTTCATTTATATTCACTTATGCCTAGCAAAGCCTTATTACTCGATTTAAATGCCTTTATAATCCCATTATTGAATTTATTTTGAATTTTTTTTATATTTTTTTATTAAAACAGATTCTAATTGATTGTTTTCTTGGGGAAACTTGGAGCGAAAGCCATCCATTGTCAAGAAAAGATCATTTATAGTCACTCATGCCTAGAAAAGCCTTATTACTCGGTGTAAATGCTTTTATAATCCCATTATTTAATTTATTTTGAATATTTTTTATATTTTTTGATTAAAACAGATTGTAATTGAATGATTGCCTCGGGAAACATGGAGCAAAAGCCATCCATTGTCAAGAAAAGATCATTTATAGTCACTCATGCCTAGGAAAGCCTTATTACTCGATTTAAATGCTTTTATAATCCCATTATTGATTTTATTTTGAATTGTTTTTAGATTTTTTGATTAAAACAGAATCTAATTAATTGTTTGCCTTGGGAAACGTGGAGCGAAAGCCATCCATTGTCAAGAAAAGATCATTTGTAGTCACTCATGCCTAGAAAAGCCTTATTACTCGGTTAAAATGCCTTTATAATCCCATTATCAAATTTATTTTGAATTTTTTTTACATTTTTTGATTAAAACATATTGTAATTGATTGTTTGCCTCATGAAACTTGGAGCGAAAGCCATTCATTGTCAAGAAAAGTTCATTTATATTCACTTATGCCTAGAAAAGCCTTATTACTCGGCTTAAATGCCTTTATAATCCCATTAGTGAATTTATTTCGAATTTTTTTCACATTTTTTTATTAAAACAGATTCTAATTGATTGTTTTCCCGGGGAAACTTGGAGCGAAAGCCATCCATTGTCAAGAAAAGATCATTTATAGTCACTCATGCCTAGAAAAGCCTTATTACTCGGTTTAAATGCTTTTAAAATCCCATTATTGAATTTATTTTGAATATTTTCTACATTTTTTGATTGAAATAGAGTCTAATTTATTGTTTGCCTTAGAAAACGAGAAGCGAAAGCCATCCATTGTCAAGAAAAGTTCATTTATAGTCACTCATGCCTATAAAAGCCTTAATACTCGCTTTAAATGCTTTCATAATCCCATAACGAATTTAATTTGAATCTTTTTACATTTTTTGATTAAAACAGATTGTAATTCATTGTTTACCTCGGGAAACGTGGAGCGAAAGCCATCCATTGTCAAGAAAAGATCATTTATAGTCACTCATGCCTAGAAAAGCCTTATTACTCGGTTTAAATGCCTTTATAATCCCATTATCAAATTTATTTTGAATTTTTTTTACATTTTTAGATTAAAACAGATTGTAATTGATTGTTTGCCTCGGGAAACTTGGAGCGAAAGCCATCCATTGTCAAGAAAAGTTCATTTATATTCACTTATGCCTAGGAAAGCCTTATTACTCGGTTTAAATGCCTTTATAATCCTATTATTGAATTTATTTTGAATTTTTTTTACATTTTTTTATTAAAACAGAATCTAATTGATTGTTTTCCTGGGGAAACTTGGAGCGAAAGCCATCCATTGTCAAGAAAAGATCATTTATAGTCACTCATGCCTAGAAAAGCCTTATTACTCGGTGTAAATGCTTTTATAATCCCATTATTGAATTTATTTTGAATATTTTTTACATTTTTTGATTAAAACATATTGTAATTGATTGATTGCCTCGGGAAACATGGAGCGAAAGCCATCCATTGTCAAGAAAAGATCATTTATAGTCACTCATGCCTAGGAAAGCCTTATTACTCGGTTTAAATGCTTTTATAATCCCATTTTTGAATTTATTTTGAATTATTTTTACATTTTTTGATTAAATCAGAATCTAATTGATTGTTTGCCTCGGGAAACGTGGACCGAAAGCCATCCATTGTCAAGAAAAGATCATTTATAGTCACTCATGCCTAGGAAAGCCCTATTACTCGGTTTAAATGCTTTTATAATCGCATTATTGAGTTTATTTTGAATTGTTTTTACATTTTTTGATTAAAACAGATTGTAATTGATTGTTTGCCTCGAGAAACTTGGAGCGAAAGCCATCCATTGTCAAGAAAAGTTCATTTATATTCACTTATGCCTAGCAAAGCCTTATTACTAGATTTAAATGCCTTTATAATCCCATTATTGAATTTATTTTGAATTTTTTTTACATTTTTTTAATAAAACAGATTCTAATTGATTGTTTTCCTGGGGAAACTTGGAGCGAAAGCCATCCATTATCAAGAAATAATCATTTATAGTCACTCATGCCTAGAAAAGCCTTATTACTCGGTGTAAATGCTTTTATAATCCCATTATTGACTTTATTTTGAATTTTTTTTACATTTTTTGATTGAAACAGATTTTAATTGATTGTTTGCCTTGGGAAACGTGGAGCGAAATCCATCCATTGTCAAGAAAAGTTCATTTATAGTCACTCATGCCTAGAAAAGCCTTATTACTCTGTTTAAATGCTTTTATAATCCCATTATTGAATTTATTTTGAATATTTTCTACATTTTTTGATTGAAACAGATTTTAATTGATTGTTTGCCTCAGAAAACGAGAGGCGAAAGCCATCCATTGTCAAGAAAAGTTCATTTATAGTCACTCATGCCTAGGAAAGCCTTATTACTCGGTTTAAATGCTTTTATAATCCCATTATTGAATTTATTTTGAATATTTTTTACTTTTTTTGATTAAAACAAATTGTAATTGAATGATTGCCTCAGGAAACATGGAGTAAAAGCCATCCATTGTCAAGAAAAGATCATTTATAGTCACTCATGCCTAGAAAAACCTTATTACTCGGTTTAAATGCCTTTATAATCCCATTATCAAATTTATTTTGATTTTTTTTTACATTTTTTCATTAAAACAGATTGTAATTGATTGTTTGCCTGGGGAAACGTGGAGCGAAAGCCATCCATTGTCAAGAAAAGATCATTTATAGTCACTCATGCCTAGAAAAGCCTTATTACTCGGTTTAAATGCCTTTATAATCCGATTATCAAATTTATTTTTAATTTTTTTTACATTTTTTGATTAAAACATATTCTAATTGATTGTTTGCCTTGGGAAACTTGGAGCTAAAGCCATCCATTGTCAAGAAAAGATCATTTATAGTCACTCATGCCTAGGAAAGCCTTATTACTCGGTTTAAATGCTTTTATAATCCCATTATTGAATTTATTTTGAATTGTTTTTACATTTTTTGATTAAAACATAATCTAATTGATTGTTTGCCTCGGGAAACGTGGAGCGAAAGCCATCCATTGTCAAGAAAAGATCATTTATAGTCACTCATGCCTAGAAAAGCCTTATTACTCGGTTTAAATGCCTTTATAATCCCATTATCAAATTTATTTTGAATTTTTTTTACATTTTTTGATTAAAACAGATTGTAATTGATTGTTTGCCTCGAGAAACTTGGAGCGAAAGCCATCCATTGTCAAGAAAAGATCATTTATAGTCACTCATGCCTAGAAAAGCCTTATTACTCGGTTTAAATGCCTTTATAATCCCATTATCAAATTTATTTTTAATTTTTTTTACATTTTTTGATTAAAACATATTCTAATTCATTGTTTGCCTTGGGAAACTTGGAGCTAAAGCCATCCATTGTCAAGAAAAGATCATTTATAGTCACTCATGCCTAGAAAAGCCTTATTACTCGGTGTAAATGCTTTTATAATCCCATTATTGAATTTATTTTGAATATTTTTTACATTTTTTGATTAGAACAGATTGTAATTGATTGATTGCCTCGGGAAACATGGAGCGAAAGCCATCCATTGTCAAGAAAAGATCATTTATAGTCACTCATGCCTAGGAAAGCCTTATTACTCGGTTTAAATGCTTTTATAATCCCATTATTGAATTTATTTTGAATTATTTTTAAATTTTTTGATTAAAACAGAATCTAATTGATTGTTTGCCTCGGGAAACGTGAAGCGAAAGCTATCCATTGTCAAGAAAAGATCATTTACAGTCACTCATGCCTAGGAAAGCCTTATTACTCGGTTTAAATGCTTTTATAATCCCATTATTGAGTTTATTTTGAATTATTTTTACATTTTTTGATTAAAACAGAATCTAATTGATTGTTTGCCTCGGGAAACGTGGAGCGAAAGCCATCCATTGTCAAGAAAAGATCATTTATAGTCACTAATGACTAGAAAAGCCTTATTACTTAGTTTAAATGCCTTTATAATCCCATTATCAAATTTATTTTGAATTTTTTTTACATTTTTTGATTAAAACATATTGTAATTGATTGTTTGCCTCGGGAAACTTGGAGCGAAAACCATGCATTGTCAAGAAAAGTTCATTTATAGTCACTCATGGCTAGAAAAGCCTTATTACTCGGTTTCTATGCCTTTATAATCCCATTATTGAATTTATTTTGAATATTTTCTACATTTTTTGATTGAAACAGATTTTAATTGATTGTTTGCCTCAGAAAACGAGAAGCGAAAGCCATCCATTGTCAAGAAAAGTTCATTTATAGTCACTCATGCCTAGGAAAGCCTTATTACTTGGTTTAAATGCTTTTATAATCCCATTCTTGAATTTATTTTGAATATTTTTTACATTTTTTGATTAAAACATATTGTAATTGAATGATTGCCTTAGGAAACATGGCGCAAAAGCCATCCATTGTCAAGAAAAGATCATTTATAGTCACTCATGCCTAGAAAAGCCTTATTACTCGGTTTAAATGCCTTTATAATCCCATTATCAAATTTATTTTGAATTTTTTTAACATTTTTTGATTAAAACAGATTGTAATTGATTGTTTGCCTTGGGAAACGTGGAGCGAAAGCCATCCATTGTCAAGAAAAGATCATTTATAGTCACTCATGCCTAGAAAAGCCTTATTAGTCGGTTTAAATGCTTTTATAATCCCATTATTGAATTTATTTTGAATTGTTTTTACATTTTTTGATTAAAACATAATCTAATTGATTGTTTGCCTCGGGAAACGTGGAGCGAAAGCCATCCATTGTCAAGAAAAGATCATTTATAGTCACTCATGCCTAGAAAAGCCTTATTACTCGGTTTAAATGCCTTTATAATCCCATTATCAAATTTATTTTGAATTTTTTTTACATTTTTTGATTAAAACAGATTGTAATTGATTGTTTGCCTCGAGAAACTTGGAGCGAAAGCCATCCATTTTCAAGAAAAGTTCATTTATATTCACTTATGCCTAGCAAAGCCTTATTACTCGATTTAAATGCCTTTATAATACCATTATTGAATTTATTTTGAATTTTTTTTACATTTTTTTATTAAAACAGATTCTAATTGATTGTTTTCCTAGGGAACCTTGGTGCGAAAGCCATCCATTATCAAGAAAAGATCATTTATAGTCACTCATGCCTAGAAAAGCCTTATTACTCGGTGTAAATGCTTTTATAATCCCATTATTGACTTTATTTTGAATTTTTTTTACATTTTTTGATTAAAACAGATTGTAATTGATTGTTTGCCTTGGGAAACGTGGAGCGAAAGCCATCCATTGTCAAGAAAAGATCATTTATGGTCACTCATGCCTAGAAAAGCCTTATTAGTCGGTTTAAATGCCTTTATAATCCCATTATCAAATTTATTTTTAATATTTTTTACATTTTTCTATTAAAACAGATTGTAATTGATTGATTGCCTCGAGAAAACATGGAGCAAAAGCCATCCATTGTCAAGAAAAGATCATTTATAGTCACTCATGCCTAGGAAAGCCTTATTACTCGGTTTAAATGCTTTTATATTCCCATTATTGATTTTATTTTGAATTGTTTTTACATTTTTTGATTAAAACAGAATCTAATTAATTGTTTGCCTTGGGAAACGTGGAGCGAAAGCCATCCATTGTTAAGAAAATATCATTTATAGTCACTCATGCCTAGAAAAGCCTTATTACTCGGTTTAAATGCCTTTATAATCCCATTATAAAATTTATTTTGAATTTTTTTTACATTTTTTGATTAAAACAGATTGTAATTGATTGTTTGCCTCGGGAAACTTGGCGCGAAAACCATCCATTGTCAAGAAAAGTTCATTTATATTCACTTATGCCTAGCAAAGCCTTATTACTCGGTTTAAATGCCTTTATAATCCCATTATAGATTTTATTTTTAATTTTTTTTACATTTTTTTATTAAAACAGATTCTAATTGATTGTTTTCCTGGGGAAACTTGGAGCGAAAGCCATCCATTGTCAAGAAAAGATCATTTATAGTCACTCATGCCTAGAAAAGCCTTATTACTCGGTGTAAATGCTTTTATAATCCCATTATTGAATTTATTTTGAATATTTTTTTCATTTTTTGATTAAAACAGATTAGAATTGATTGTTTGCCTCAGGAAACTTGGAGCGAAAGCCATCCATTGTCAAGAAAAGATCATTTATAGTCACTCATGCCTAGAAAAGCCTTATTACTCTGTTTAAATGCCTTTATAATCCCATTATCAAATTTATTTCGAATTTTTTTTACATTTTTTGATTAAAACAGATTGTAATTGATTGTTTGCCTCGGGAAACTTGGAGCGAAAGCCATGCATTGTCAAGAAAAGTTCATTTATAGTCACTTATGCCTAGAAAAGCCTTATTACTCGGTTTAAATGCTTTTATAATCCCATTATTGAATTTATTTTGAATATTTTCTACATTTTATGATTGAAACAGATCTTAATTGATTGTTTGCCTCAGAAAACGAGAGGCGAAAGCCATCCATTGTCGAGAAAAGTTCATTTATAGTCACTCATGCCTAGGAAAGCCTTAATACTCGGTTTAAATGCTTTTATAATCCCATTATTGAATTTGTTTTTAATATTTTCTACATTTTTTGATTGAAACAGATTGTAATTGATTGTTAGCCTCAGAAAACGAGAAGCGAAAGCCATCCATTGTCAAGAAAAGATCATTTATAGTCACTCATGCCTAGAAAAGCCTTATTACTCGGTGTAAATGCTTTTATAATCCCATTATTGAATTTATTTTGAATATTTTTTACATTTTTTGATTAAAACATATTGTAATTGATTGATTGCCTCGGGAAACATGGAGCAAAAGCCGTCCATTGCCAAGAAAAGATCATTTATAGTCACTCATGCCTAGGAAAGCCTTATTACTCGGTTTAAATGCTTTTATAATCCCATTATTGAATTTATTTTGAATTATATTTACATTTTTTGATTAAAACAGAATCTAATTGATTGTTTGCCTCGGGAAACGTGGAGCGAAAGCCATCCATTGTCAAGAAAAGATCATTTATAGTCACTCATGCCTAGAAAAGCCTTATTACTCGGTTTAAATGCCTTTATAATCCCATTATCAAATTTATTTTGAATTTTTTTTACATTTTTTGATTAAAACAGATTGTAATTGATTGTTTGCCTCGGGAAACTTAGAGCGAAAGCCGTCCATTGTCAAGAAAAGTTCATTTATATTCACTTATGCCTAGCAAAGCCTTATTACTCGGTTTAAATGCCTTTATAATCCCATTATTGAATTTTTTTTTGAATTTTTTTTACATTTTTTTATTAAAACAGATTCTAATTGATTGTTTTCCTGGGGAAACTTGGAGCGAAAGCCATCCATTGTCAAGAAAAGATCATTTATAGTCACTCATGCCTAGAAAAGCCTTATTACTCGGTGTAAATGCTTTTATAATCCCATTATTGAATTTATTTTGAATATTTTTTACATTTTTTGATTAAAACAGATTGGAATTGATTGTTTGCCTTGGGAAACTTGGAGCGAAATCCATCCATTGTCAACAAAAGATCATTTATAGTCACTCATGCCTAGGAAAGCCTTATTACTCGGTTTAAATGCTTTTATAATCCCATTATTGAATTTATTTTGAATTGTTTTTACATTTTTTGATTAAAACAGAATCTAATTGATTGT
Source organism: Theobroma cacao (assembly GCF_053813885.1). NCBI lineage: Eukaryota > Viridiplantae > Streptophyta > Magnoliopsida > Malvales > Malvaceae > Theobroma > Theobroma cacao. Next base: position 22,714,637 of record NC_142645.1, on the reverse strand, counting down.
TTGCCTCGGGAAACGTGGAGCGAAAGCCATCCATTGTCAAGAAAAGATCATTTATAGTCACTCATGCCTAGAAAAGCCTTATTACTCGGTTTAAATGCCTTTATAATCCCATTATCAAATTTATTTTTAATTTTTTTTACTTTTTTTGATTAAAACAGATTGTAATTGATTGTGTGCCTCGAGAAACTTGGAGCGAAAGCCATCCATTGTCAAGAAAAGTTCATTTATATTCACTTATGCCTAGCAAAGCCTTATTACTCGATTTAAATGCCTTTATAATCCCATTAGTGAATTTATTTTATATTTTTTTATTAAAACAGATTCTAATTGATTGTTTTCCTGGGGAAACTTGGAGCGAAAGCCATCCATTGTCAAGAAAAGATCATTTATAGTCACTCATGCCTAGAAAAGCCTTATTAGTCGGTTTAAATGCCTTTAAAATCCCATTATCAAATTTATTTTTAATTTTTTTTACTTTTTCTGATTAAAACAGATTGTAATTGATTGTTTGCCTCGAGAAACTTGGAGCGAAAGCCATCCATTGTCAAGAAAAGTTCATTTATATTCACTTATGCCTAGCAAAGCCTTATTACTCGATTTAAATGCCTTTATAATCCCATTATTGAATTTATTTTGAATTTTTTTTATATTTTTTTATTAAAACAGATTCTAATTGATTGTTTTCTTGGGGAAACTTGGAGCGAAAGCCATCCATTGTCAAGAAAAGATCATTTATAGTCACTCATGCCTAGAAAAGCCTTATTACTCGGTGTAAATGCTTTTATAATCCCATTATTTAATTTATTTTGAATATTTTTTATATTTTTTGATTAAAACAGATTGTAATTGATTGATTGCCTCGGGAAACATGGAGCAAAAGCCATCCATTGTCAAGAAAAGATCATTTATAGTCACTCATGCCTAGGAAAGCCTTATTACTCGATTTAAATGCTTTTATAATCCCATTATTGATTTTATTTTGAATTGTTTTTAGATTTTTTGATTAAAACAGAATCTAATTAATTGTTTGCCTTGGGAAACGTGGAGCGAAAGCCATCCATTGTCAAGAAAAGATCATTTGTAGTCACTCATGCCTAGAAAAGCCTTATTACTCGGTTAAAATGCCTTTATAATCCCATTATCAAATTTATTTTGAATTTTTTTTACATTTTTTGATTAAAACATATTGTAATTGATTGTTTGCCTCATGAAACTTGGAGCGAAAGCCATTCATTGTCAAGAAAAGTTCATTTATATTCACTTATGCCTAGAAAAGCCTTATTACTCGGCTTAAATGCCTTTATAATCCCATTAGTGAATTTATTTCGAATTTTTTTCACATTTTTTTATTAAAACAGATTCTAATTGATTGTTTTCCCGGGGAAACTTGGAGCGAAAGCCATCCATTGTCAAGAAAAGATCATTTATAGTCACTCATGCCTAGAAAAGCCTTATTACTCGGTTTAAATGCTTTTAAAATCCCATTATTGAATTTATTTTGAATATTTTCTACATTTTTTGATTGAAATAGAGTCTAATTTATTGTTTGCCTTAGAAAACGAGAAGCGAAAGCCATCCATTGTCAAGAAAAGTTCATTTATAGTCACTCATGCCTATAAAAGCCTTAATACTCGCTTTAAATGCTTTCATAATCCCATAACGAATTTAATTTGAATCTTTTTACATTTTTTGATTAAAACAGATTGTAATTCATTGTTTACCTCGGGAAACGTGGAGCGAAAGCCATCCATTGTCAAGAAAAGATCATTTATAGTCACTCATGCCTAGAAAAGCCTTATTACTCGGTTTAAATGCCTTTATAATCCCATTATCAAATTTATTTTGAATTTTTTTTACATTTTTAGATTAAAACAGATTGTAATTGATTGTTTGCCTCGGGAAACTTGGAGCGAAAGCCATCCATTGTCAAGAAAAGTTCATTTATATTCACTTATGCCTAGGAAAGCCTTATTACTCGGTTTAAATGCCTTTATAATCCTATTATTGAATTTATTTTGAATTTTTTTTACATTTTTTTATTAAAACAGAATCTAATTGATTGTTTTCCTGGGGAAACTTGGAGCGAAAGCCATCCATTGTCAAGAAAAGATCATTTATAGTCACTCATGCCTAGAAAAGCCTTATTACTCGGTGTAAATGCTTTTATAATCCCATTATTGAATTTATTTTGAATATTTTTTACATTTTTTGATTAAAACAGATTGTAATTGATTGATTGCCTCGGGAAACATGGAGCGAAAGCCATCCATTGTCAAGAAAAGATCATTTATAGTCACTCATGCCTAGGAAAGCCTTATTACTCGGTTTAAATGCTTTTATAATCCCATTTTTGAATTTATTTTGAATTATTTTTACATTTTTTGATTAAATCAGAATCTAATTGATTGTTTGCCTCGGGAAACGTGGACCGAAAGCCATCCATTGTCAAGAAAAGATCATTTATAGTCACTCATGCCTAGGAAAGCCTTATTACTCGGTTTAAATGCTTTTATAATCCCATTATTGAGTTTATTTTGAATTGTTTTTACATTTTTTGATTAAAACAGATTGTAATTGATTGTTTGCCTCGAGAAACTTGGAGCGAAAGCCATCCATTGTCAAGAAAAGTTCATTTATATTCACTTATGCCTAGCAAAGCCTTATTACTAGATTTAAATGCCTTTATAATCCCATTATTGAATTTATTTTGAATTTTTTTTACATTTTTTTAATAAAACAGATTCTAATTGATTGTTTTCCTGGGGAAACATGGAGCGAAAGCCATCCATTATCAAGAAATAATCATTTATAGTCACTCATGCCTAGAAAAGCCTTATTACTCGGTGTAAATGCTTTTATAATCCCATTATTGACTTTATTTTGAATTTTTTTTACATTTTTTGATTGAAACAGATTTTAATTGATTGTTTGCCTTGGGAAACGTGGAGCGAAATCCATCCATTGTCAAGAAAAGTTCATTTATAGTCACTCATGCCTAGAAAAGCCTTATTACTCTGTTTAAATGCTTTTATAATCCCATTATTGAATTTATTTTGAATATTTTCTACATTTTTTGATTGAAACAGATTTTAATTGATTGTTTGCCTCAGAAAACGAGAAGCGAAAGCCATCCATTGTCAAGAAAAGTTCATTTATAGTCACTCATGCCTAGGAAAGCCTTATTACTCGGTTTAAATGCTTTTATAATCCCATTATTGAATTTATTTTGAATATTTTTTACTTTTTTTGATTAAAACAAATTGTAATTGAATGATTGCCTCAGGAAACATGGAGTAAAAGCCATCCATTGTCAAGAAAAGATCATTTATAGTCACTCATGCCTAGAAAAACCTTATTACTCGGTTTAAATGCCTTTATAATCCCATTATCAAATTTATTTTGATTTTTTTTTACATTTTTTCATTAAAACAGATTGTAATTGATTGTTTGCCTTGGGAAACATGGAGCGAAAGCCATCCATTGTCAAGAAAAGATCATTTATAGTCACTCATGCCTAGAAAAGCCTTATTACTCGGTTTAAATGCCTTTATAATCCGATTATCAAATTTATTTTTAATTTTTTTTACATTTTTTGATTAAAACATATTCTAATTGATTGTTTGCCTTGGGAAACTTGGAGCTAAAGCCATCCATTGTCAAGAAAAGATCATTTATAGTCACTCATGCCTAGGAAAGCCTTATTACTCGGTTTAAATGCTTTTATAATCCCATTATTGAATTTATTTTGAATTGTTTTTACATTTTTTGATTAAAACATAATCTAATTGATTGTTTGCCTCGGGAAACGTGGAGCGAAAGCCATCCATTGTCAAGAAAAGATCATTTATAGTCACTCATGCCTAGAAAAGCCTTATTACTCGGTTTAAATGCCTTTATAATCCCATTATCAAATTTATTTTGAATTTTTTTTACATTTTTTGATTAAAACAGATTGTAATTGATTGTTTGCCTCGAGAAACTTGGAGCGAAAGCCATCCATTGTCAAGAAAAGTTCATTTATATTCACTTATGCCTAGCAAAGCCTTATTACTAGATTTAAATGCCTTTATAATCCCATTATTGAATTTATTTTGAAATTTTTTTACATTTTTTTTATTAAAACATATTCGAATTGATTGTTTTCCTGGGGAAACTTGGAGCGAAAGCCATCCATTATCAAGAAAAGATCATTTATAGTCACTCATGCCTAAAAAAGCCTTATTACTCGGTGTAAATGCTTTTATAATCCCATTGTTGACTTTATTTTGAATTTTTTTTACATTTTTTGATTAAAACAGATTGTAATTGATTGTTTGCCTTGGGAAACGTGGAGCGAAAGCCATCCATTGTCAAGAAAAGATCATTTATAGTCACTCATGCCTAGAAAAGCCTTATTACTCGGTTTAAATGCCTTTATAATCCCATTATCAAATTTATTTTTAATTTTTTTTACATTTTTTGATTAAAACATATTCTAATTGATTGTTTGCCTTGGGAAACTTGGAGCTAAAGCCATCCATTGTCAAGAAAAGATCATTTATAGTCACTCATGCCTAGAAAAGCCTTATTACTCGGTGTAAATGCTTTTATAATCCCATTATTGAATTTATTTTGAATATTTTTTACATTTTTTGATTAGAACAGATTGTAATTGATTGATTGCCTCGGGAAACATGGAGCGAAAGCCATCCATTGTCAAGAAAAGATCATTTATAGTCACTCATGCCTAGGAAAGCCTTATTACTCGGTTTAAATGCTTTTATAATCCCATTATTGAATTTATTTTGAATTATTTTTAAATTTTTTGATTAAAACAGAATCTAATTGATTGTTTGCCTCGGGAAACGTGAAGCGAAAGCTATCCATTGTCAAGAAAAGATCATTTACAGTCACTCATGCCTAGGAAAGCCTTATTACTCGGTTTAAATGCTTTTATAATCCCATTATTGAGTTTATTTTGAATTATTTTTACATTTTTTGATTAAAACAGAATCTAATTGATTGTTTGCCTCGGGAAACGTGGAGCGAAAGCCATCCATTGTCAAGAAAAGATCATTTATAGTCACTAATGACTAGAAAAGCCTTATTACTTAGTTTAAATGCCTTTATAATCCCATTATCAAATTTATTTTGAATTTTTTTTACATTTTTTGATTAAAACATATTGTAATTGATTGTTTGCCTCGGGAAACTTGGAGCGAAAACCATGCATTGTCAAGAAAAGTTCATTTATAGTCACTCATGGCTAGAAAAGCCTTATTACTCGGTTTCTATGCCTTTATAATCCCATTATTGAATTTATTTTGAATATTTTCTACATTTTTTGATTGAAACAGATTTTAATTGATTGTTTGCCTCAGAAAACGAGAAGCGAAAGCCATCCATTGTCAAGAAAAGTTCATTTATAGTCACTCATGCCTAGGAAAGCCTTATTACTTGGTTTAAATGCTTTTATAATCCCATTCTTGAATTTATTTTGAATATTTTTTACATTTTTTGATTAAAACATATTGTAATTGAATGATTGCCTTAGGAAACATGGCGCAAAAGCCATCCATTGTCAAGAAAAGATCATTTATAGTCACTCATGCTTAGGAAAGCCTTATTACTAGATTTAAATGCCTTTATAATCCCATTATTGAATTTATTTTGAATTTTTTTACATTTTTTTATTAAAACAGATTCTAATTGATTGTTTTCCTGGGGAAACTTGGAGCGAAAGCCATCCATTATCAAGAAAAGATCATTTATAGTCACTCATGCCTAGAAAAGCCTTATTACCCGGTGTAAATGCTTTTATAATCCCATTATTGACTTTGTTTTGAATTTTTTTTACATTTTTTGATTAAAACAGATTGTAATTGATTGTTTGCCTTGGGAAACGTGGAGCGAAAGCCATCCATTGTCAAGAAAAGATCATTTATAGTCACTCATGCCTAGAAAAGCCTTATTACTCGGTTTAAATGCCTTTATAATCCCATTATCAAATTTATTTTTAATTTTTTTTACATTTTTTGATTAAAACATATTCTAATTGATTGTTTGCCTTGGGAAACTTGGAGCTAAAGCCATCCATTGTCAAGAAAAGATCATTTATAGTCACTCATGCCTAGGAAAGCCTTATTACTCGGTTTAAATGCTTTTATAATCCCATTATTGAATTTATTTTGAATATTTTCTACATTTTTTGATTGAAACAGATTTTAATTGATTGTTTGCCTCAGAAAACGAGAAGCGAAAGCCATCCATTGTCAAGAAAAGTTCATTTATAGTCACTCATGCCTAGGAAAGCCTTATTACTTGGTTTAAATGCTTTTATAATCCCATTCTTGAATTTATTTTGAATATTTTTTACATTTTTTGATTAAAACATATTGTAATTGAATGATTGCCTTAGGAAACATGGCGCAAAAGCCATCCATTGTCAAGAAAAGTTCATTTATATTCACTTATGCCTAGCAAAGCCTTATTACTAGATTTAAATGCCTTTATAATCCCATTATTGAATTTATTTTGAATTTTTTTTACATTTTTTTATTAAAACAGATTCTAATTGATTGTTTTCCTGGGGAAACTTGGAGCGAAAGCCATCCATTATCAAGAAAAGATCATTTATAGTCACTCATGCCTAGAAAAGCCTTATTACCCGGTGTAAATGCTTTTATAATCCCATTATTGACTTTGTTTTGAATTTTTTTTACAGTTTTTGATTAAAACAGATTGTAATTGATTGTTTGCCTTGGGAAACGTGGAGCGAAAGCCATCCATTGTCAAGAAAAGATCATTTATAGTCACTCATGCCTAGAAAAGCCTTATTACTCGGTTTAAATGCCTTTATAATCCCATTATCAAATTTATTTTTAATTTTTTTTACATTTTTTGATTAAAACATATTCTAATTGATTGTTTGCCTTGGAAAACTTGGAGCTAAAGCCATCCATTGTCAAGAAAAGATCATTTATAGTCACTCATGCCTAGGAAAGCCTTATTACTCGGTTTAAATGCTTTTATAATCCCATTATTGAATTTATTTTGAATTGTTTTTATATTTTTTGATTAAAACAGAATCTAATTGGTTGTTTGCCTCGGGAAACGTGGAGCGAAAGCCATCCATTGTCAAGAAAAGATCATTTATAGTCACTCATGCCTAGAAAAGCCTTATTACTCGGTTTAAATGTGTTTATAATCCCATTATCAAATTTATTTTGAATTTTTTTTACATATTTTGATTAAAACAGATTGTAATTGATTGTTTGCCTCGAGAAACTTGGAGCGAAAGCCATCCATTGTCAAGAAAAGTTCATTTATATTCACTTATGCCTAGCAAAGCCTCATTACTAGATTTAAATGCCTTTATAATCCCATTATTGAATTTATTTTGAATTTTTTTTACATTTTTTTAATAAAACAGATTCTAATTGATTGTTTTCCTGGGGAAACTTGGAGCGAAAGCCATCCATTATCAAGAAATAATCATTTATAGTCACTCATGCCTAGAAAAGCCTTATTACTCGGTGTAAATGCTTTTATAATCCCATTATTGACTTTATTTTGAATTTTTTTTACATTTTTTGATTAAAACAGATTGTAATTGATTGTTTGCCTTGGGAAACGTGGAGCGAAATCCATCCATTGTCAAGAAAAGATCATTTATAGTCACTCATGCCTAGAAAAGCCTTATTAGTCGGTTTAAATGCTTTTATAATCCCATTATTGAATTTATTTTGAATATTTTCTACATTTTTTGATTGAAACAGATTTTAATTGATTGTTTGCCTCAGAAAACGAGAAGCGAAAGCCATCCATTGTCAAGAAAAGTTCATTTATAGTCACTCATGCCTAAGAAAGCCTTATTACTCGGTTTAAATGCTTTTATAATCCCATTATTGAATTTATTTTGAATATTTTTTACTTTTTTTGATTAAAACAAATTGTAATTGAATGATTGCCTCAGGAAACATGGAGTAAAAGCCATCCATTGTCAAGAAAAGATCATTTATAGTCACTCATGCCTAGAAAAACCTTATTACTCGGTTTAAATGCCTTTATAATCCCATTATCAAATTTATTTTGATTTTTTTTTACATTTTTTCATTAAAACAGATTGTAATTGATTGTTTGCCTTGGGAAACGTGGAGCGAAAGCCATCCATTGTCAAGAAAAGATCATTTATAGTCACTCATGCCTAGAAAAGCCTTATTACTCGGTTTAAATGCCTTTATAATCCCATTATCAAATTTATTTTTAATTTTTTTTACATTTTTTGATTAAAACATATTCTAATTGATTGTTTGCCTTGGGAAACTTGGAGCTAAAGCCATCCATTGTCAAGAAAAGATCATTTATAGTCACTCATGCCTAGGAAAGCCTTATTACTCGGTTTAAATGCTTTTATAATCCCATTATTGAATTTATTTTGAATTGTTTTTACATTTTTTGATTAAAACATAATCTAATTGATTGTTTGCCTCGGGAAACGTGGAGCGAAAGCCATCCATTGTCAAGAAAAGATCATTTATAGTCACTCATGCCTAGAAAAGCCTTATTACTCGGTTTAAATGCCTTTATAATCCCATTATCAAATTTATTTTGAATTTTTTTTACATTTTTTGATTAAAACAGATTGTAATTGATTGTTTGCCTCGAGAAACTTGGAGCGAACGCCATCCATTGTCAAGAAAAGTTCATTTATATTCACTTATGCCTAGCAAAGCCTTATTACTAGATTTAAATGCCTTTATAATCCCATTATTGAATTTATTTTGAAATTTTTTTACATTTTTTTTATTAAAACAGATTCTAATTGATTGTTTTCCTGGGGAAACTTGGAGCGAAAGCCATCCATTATCAAGAAAAGATCATTTATAGTCACTCATGCCTAGAAAAGCGTTATTACTCGGTTTAAATGCCTTTATAATCCCATTATCAAATTTATTTTGAATTTTTTTTACATATTTTGATTAAAACAGATTGTAATTGATTGTTTGCCTCGAGAAACTTGGAGCGAAAGCCATCCATTGTCAAGAAAAGTTCATTTATATTCACTTATGCCTAGCAAAGCCTCATTACTAGATTTAAATGCCTTTATAATCCCATTATTGAATTTATTTTGAATTTTTTTTACATTTTTTTAATAAAACAGATTCTAATTGATTGTTTTCCTGGGGAAACTTGGAGCGAAAGCCATCCATTATCAAGAAATAATCATTTATAGTCACTCATGCCTAGAAAAGCCTTATTACTCGGTGTAAATGCTTTTATAATCCCATTATTGACTTTATTTTGAATTTTTTTTACATTTTTTGATTAAAACAGATTGTAATTGATTGTTTGCCTTGGGAAACGTGGAGCGAAATCCATCCATTGTCAAGAAAAGATCATTTATAGTCACTCATGCCTAGAAAAGCCTTATTAGTCGGTTTAAATGCTTTTATAATTCCATTATTGAATTTATTTTGAATATTTTCTATATTTTTTGATTGAAACAGATTTTAATTGATTGTTTGCCTCAGAAAACGAGAAGCGAAAGCCATCCATTGTCAAGAAAAGTTCATTTATAGTCACTCATGCCTAGGAAAGCCTTATTACTCGGTTTAAATGCTTTTATAATCCCATTATTGAATTTATTTTGAATATTTTTTACTTTTTTTGATTAAAACAAATTGTAATTGAATGATTGCCTCAGGAAACATGGAGTAAAAGCCATCCATTGTCAAGAAAAGATCATTTATAGTCACTCATGCCTAGAAAAACCTTATTACTCGGTTTAAATGCCTTTATAATCCCATTATCAAATTTATTTTGATTTTTTTTTACATTTTTTCATTAAAACAGATTGTAATTGATTTTTTGCCTTGGGAAACGTGGAGCGAAAGCCATCCATTGTCAAGAAAAGATCATTTATAGTCACTCATGCCTAGAAAAGCCTTATTACTCGGTTTAAATGCCTTTATAATCCCATTATCAAATTTATTTTTAATTTTTTTTACATTTTTTGATTAAAACATATTCTAATTGATTGTTTGCCTTGGGAAACTTGGAGCTAAAGCCATCCATTGTCAAGAAAAGATCATTTATAGTCACTCATGCCTAGGAAAGCCTTATTACTCGGTTTAAATGCTTTTATAATCCCATTATTGAATTTATTTTGAATATTTTTTTACATTTTTTCATTAAAACAGATTGTAATTGATTGTTTGCCTTGGGAAACGTGGAGCGAAAGCCATCCATTGTCAAGAAAAGATCATTTATATTCACTTAAGCCTAGCAAAGCCTTATTACTCGGTTTAAATGCCTTTATAATCCCATTATTGATTTTATTTTGAATTTTTTTTACATTTTTTTATTAAAACAGATTCTAATTGATTATTTTCCTGGGGAAACTTGGAGCGAAAGCCATCCATTGTCATGAAAAGATCATTTATAGTCACTCATGCCTAGAAAAGCCTTATTACTCGGTGTAAATGCTTTTATAATCCCATTATTGAATTTATTTTGAATATTTTTTACATTTTTTGATTAAAACAGATTCTAATTGATTGTTTGCCTCGGGAAACTTGGAGCGAAAGCCATCCATTGTCAAGAAAAGATCATTTATAGTCACTCATGCCTAGAAAAGCGTTATTACTCGGTTTAAATGCCTTTATAATCCCATTATCAAATTTATTTCGAATTTTTTTTACATTTTTTGATTAAAACAGATTGTAATTGATTGTTTGCCTTGGGAAACGTGGAGCGAAAGTCATCCATTGTCAAGAAAAGATCATTTATAGTCACTCATGCCTAGAAAAGCCTTATTACTCGGTTTAAATGCCTTTATAATCCCATTATCAAATTTATTTTTAATTTTTTTTACATTTTTTGATTAAAACATATTCTAATTGATTGTTTGCCTTGGGAAACTTGGAGCTAAAGCCATCCATTGTCAAGAAAAGATCATTTATAGTCACTCATGCCTAGGAAAGCCTTATTACTCGGTTTAAATGCTTTTATAATCCCATTATTGAATTTATTTTGAATTGTTTTTATATTTTTTGATTAAAACAGAATCTAATTGATTGTTTGCCTCGGGAAACGTGGAGCGAAAGCCATCCATTGTCAAGAAAAGATCATTTATAGTCACTCATGCCTAGAAAAGCCTTATTACTCGGTTTAAATGCCTTTATAATCCCATTATCAAATTTATTTTGAATTTTTTTTACATATTTTGATTAAAACAGATTGTAATTGATTGTTTGCCTCGAGAAACTTGGAGCGAAAGCCATCCATTGTCAAGAAAAGTTCATTTATATTCACTTATGCCTAGCAAAGCCTCATTACTAGATTTAAATGCCTTTATAATCCCATTATTGAATTTATTTTGAATTTTTTTTACATTTTTTAAATAAAACAGATTCTAATTGATTGTTTTCCTGGGGAAACTTGGAGCGAAAGCCATCCATTATCAAGAAATAATCATTTATAGTCACTCATGCCTAGAAAAGCCTTATTACTCGGTGTAAATGCTTTTATAATCGCATTATTGACTTTATTTTGAATTTTTTTTACATTTTTTGATTAAAACAGATTGTAATTGATTGTTTGCCTTGGGAAACGTGGAGCGAAATCCATCCATTGTCAAGAAAAGATCATTTATAGTCACTCATGCCTAGAAAAGCCTTATTAGTCGGTTTAAATGCTTTTATAATCCCATTATTGAATTTATTTTGAATATTTTCTACATTTTTTGATTGAAACAGATTTTAATTGATTGTTTGCCTCAGAAAACGAGAAGCGAAAGCCATCCATTGTCAAGAAAAGTTCATTTATAGTCACTCATGCCTAGGAAAGCCTTATTACTCGGTTTAAATGCTTTTATAATCCCATTATTGAATTTATTTTGAATATTTTTTACTTTTTTTGATTAAAACAAATTGTAATTGAATGATTGCCTCAGGAAACATGGAGTAAAAGCCATCCATTGTCAAGAAAAGATCATTTATAGTCACTCATGCCTAGAAAAACCTTATTACTCGGTTTAAATGCCTTTATAATCCCATTATCAAATTTATTTTGATTTTTTTTTACATTTTTTCATTAAAACAGATTGTAATTGATTGTTTGCCTTGGGAAACGTGGAGCGAAAGCCATCCATTGTCAAGAAAAGATCATTTATAGTCACTCATGCCTAGAAAAGCCTTATTACTCGGTTTAAATGCCTTTATAATCCCATTATCAAATTTATTTTTAATTTTTTTTACATTTTTTGATTAAAACATATTCTAATTGATTGTTTGCCTTGGGAAACTTGGAGCTAAAGCCATCCATTGTCAAGAAAAGATCATTTATAGTCACTCATGCCTAGGAAAGCCTTATTACTCGGTTTAAATGCTTTTACAATCCCATTATTGAATTTATTTTGAATTGTTTTTACATTTTTTGATTAAAACATAATCTAATTGATTGTTTGCCTCGGGAAACGTGGAGCGAAAGCCATCCATTGTCAAGAAAAGATCATTTATAGTCACTCATGCCTAGAAAAGCCTTATTACTCGGTTTAAATGCCTTTATAATCCCATTATCAAATTTATTTTGAATTTTTTTTACATTTTTTGATTAAAACAGATTGTAATTGATTGTTTGCCTCGAGAAACTTGGAGCGAAAGCCATCCATTGTCAAGAAAAGTTCATTTATATTCACTTATGCCTAGCAAAGCCTTATTACTAGATTTAAATGCCTTTATAATCCCATTATTGAATTTATTTTGAAATTTTTTTACATTTTTTTTATTAAAACAGATTCTAATTGATTGTTTTCCTGGGGAAACTTGGAGCGAAAGCCATCCATTATCAAGAAAAGATCATTTATAGTCACTCATGCCTAGAAAAGCGTTATTACTCGGTTTAAATGCCTTTATAATCCCATTATCAAATTTATTTTGAATTTTTTTTACATATTTTGATTAAAACAGATTGTAATTGATTGTTTGCCTCGAGAAACTTGGAGCGAAAGCCATCCATTGTCAAGAAAAGTTCATTTATATTCACTTATGCCTAGCAAAGCCTCATTATTAGATTTAAATGCCTTTATAATCCCATTATTGAATTTATTTTGAATTTTTTTTACATTTTTTTAATAAAACAGATTCTAATTGATTGTTTTCCTGGGGAAACTTGGAGCGAAAGCCATCCATTATCAAGAAATAATCATTTATAGTCACTCATGCCTAGAAAAGCCTTATTACTCGGTGTAAATGCTTTTATAATCCCATTATTGACTTTATTTTGAATTTTTTTTACATTTTTTGATTAAAACAGATTGTAATTGATTGTTTGCCTTGGGAAACGTGGAGCGAAATCCATCCATTGTCAAGAAAAGATCATTTATAGTCACTCATGCCTAGAAAAGCCTTATTAGTCGGTTTAAATGCTTTTATAATCCCATTATTGAATTTATTTTGAATATTTTCTACATTTTTTGATTGAAACAGATTTTAATTGATTGTTTGCCTCAGAAAACGAAAAGCGAAAGCCATCCATTGTCAAGAAAAGTTCATTTATAGTCACTCATGCCTAGGAAAGCCTTATTACTCGGTTTAAATGCTTTTATAATCCCATTATTGAATTTATTTTGAATATTTTTTACTTTTTTTGATTAAAACAAATTGTAATTGAATGATTGCCTCAGGAAACATGGAGTAAAAGCCATCCATTGTCAAGAAAAGATCATTTATAGTCACTCATGCCTAGAAAAACCTTATTACTCGGTTTAAATGCCTTTATAATCCCATTATCAAATTTATTTTGATTTTTTTTTACATTTTTTCATTAAAACAGATTGTAATTGATTGTTTGCCTTGGGAAACGTGGAGCGAAAGCCATCCATTGTCAAGAAAAGATCATTTATAGTCACTCATGCCTAGAAAAGCCTTATTACTCGGTTTAAATGCCTTTATAATCCCATTATCAAATTTATTTTTAATTTTTTTTACATTTTTTGATTAAAACATATTCTAATTGATTGTTTGCCTCGGGAAACTTGGAGCGAAAGCCATCCATTGTCAAGAAAAGTTCATTTATATTCACTTAAGCCTAGCAAAGCCTTATTACTCGGTTTAAATGCCTTTATAATCCCATTATTGATTTTATTTTGAATTTTTTTTACATTTTTTTATTAAAACAGATTCTAATTGATTGTTTTCCTGGGGAAACTTGGAGCGAAAGCCATCCATTGTCAAGAAAAGATCATTTATAGTCACTCATGCCTAGGAAAGCCTTATTACTCGGTTTAAATGCTTTTATAATCCCATTATTGAATTTATTTTGAATATTTTTTTACATTTTTTCATTAAAACAGATTGTAATTGATTGTTTGCCTTGGGAAACGTGGAGCGAAAGCCATCCATTGTCAAGAAAAGATCATTTATATTCACTTAAGCCTAGCAAAGCCTTATTACTCGGTTTAAATGCCTTTATAATCCCATTATTGATTTTATTTTGAATTTTTTTTACATTTTTTTATTAAAACAGATTCTAATTGATTGTTTTCCTGGGGAAACTTGGAGCGAAAGCCATCCATTGTCAAGAAAAGATCATTTATAGTCACTCATGCCTAGAAAAGCCTTATTACTCGGTGTAAATGCTTTTATAATCCCATTATTGAATTTATTTTGAATATTTTTTACATTTTTTGATTAAAACAGATTGTAATTGATTGTTTGCCTCGGGAAACTTGGAGCGAAAGCCATCCATTGTCAAGAAAAGATCATTTATAGTCACTCATGCCTAGAAAAGCGTTATTACTCGGTTTAAATGCCTTTATAATCCCATTATCAAATTTATTTCGAATTTTTTTTACATTTTTTGATTAAAACAGATTGTAATTGATTATTTGCCTTGGGAAACGTGGAGCGAAAGCCATCCATTGTCAAGAAAAGATCATTTATAGTCACTCATGCCTAGAAAAGCCTTATTACTCGGTTTAAATGCCTTTATAATCCCATTATCAAATTTATTTTTAATTTTTTTTACATTTTTTGATTAAAACATATTCTAATTGATTGTTTGCCTTGGGAAACTTGGAGCTAAAGCCATCCATTGTCAAGAAAAGATCATTTATAGTCACTCATGCCTAGGAAAGCCTTATTACTCGGTTTAAATGCTTTTATAATCCCATTATTGAATTTATTTTGAATTGTTTTTATATTTTTTGATTAAAACAGAATCTAATTGATTGTTTGCCTCGGGAAACGTGGAGCGAAAGCCATCCATTGTTAAGAAAAGATCATTTATAGTCACTCATGCCTAGAAAAGCCTTATTACTCGGTTTAAATGCCTTTATAATCCCATTATCAAATTTATTTTGAATTTTTTTTACATATTTTGATTAAAACAGATTGTAATTTATTGTTTGCCTCGAGAAACTTGGAGCGAAAGCCATCCATTGTCAAGAAAAGTTCATTTATATTCACTTATGCCTAGCAAAGCCTCATTACTAGATTTAAATGCCTTTATAATCCCATTATTGAATTTATTTTGAATTTTTTTTACATTTTTTTAATAAAACAGATTCTAATTGATTGTTTTCCTGGGGAAACTTGGAGCGAAAGCCATCCATTATCAAGAAATAATCATTTATAGTCACTCATGCCTAGAAAAGCCTTATTACTCGGTGTAAATGCTTTTATAATCCCATTATTGACTTTATTTTGAATTTTTTTTACATTTTTTGATTAAAACAGATTGTAATTGATTGTTTGCCTTGGGAAACGTGGAGCGAAATCCATCCATTGTCAAGAAAAGATCATTTATAGTCACTCATGCCTAGAAAAGCCTTATTAGTCGGTTTAAATGCTTTTATAATCCCATTATTGAATTTATTTTGAATATTTTCTACATTTTTTGATTGAAACAGATTTTAATTGATTGTTTGCCTCAGAAAACGAGAAGCGAAAGCCATCCATTGTCAAGAAAAGTTCATTTATAGTCACTCATGCCTAGGAAAGCCTTATTACTCGGTTTAAATGCTTTTATAATCCCATTATTGATTTTAATTTGAATTGTTTTTACATTTTTTGATTAAAACAGAATCTAATTGATTGTTTGCCTCGGGAAACGAGGAGCGAAAGCCATCCATTGTCAAGAAAAGATCATTTATAGTCACTCATGCCTAGAAAAGCCTTATTACTCGGTTTAAATGCCTTTATAATCCCATTATCAAATTTATTTTGAATTTTTTTTACATTTTTTGATTAAAACAGATTGTAATTGATTGTTTACCTCGGGAAACTTGGAGCGAAAGCCATCCATTGTCAAGAAAAGTTCATTTATATTCACTTAAGCCTAGCAAAGCCTTATTACTCGGTTTAAATGCCTTTATAATCCCATTATTGATTTTATTTTGAATTTTTTTTACATTTTTTTATTAAAACAGATTCTAATTGATTGTTTTCCTGGGGAAACTTGGAGCGAAAGCCATCCATTGTCAAGAAAAGATCATTTATAGTCACTCATGCCTAGAAAAGCCTTATTACTCGGTGTAAATGCTTTTATAATCCCATTATTGAATTTATTTTGAATATTTTTTACATTTTTTGATTAAAACAGATTGTAATTGATTGTTTGCCTCGGGAAACTTGGAGCGAAAGCCATCCATTGTCAAGAAAAGATCATTTATAGTCACTCATGCCTAGAAAAGCGTTATTACTCGGTTTAAATGCCTTTATAATCCCATTATCAAATTTATTTCGAATTTTTTTTACATTTTTTGATTAAAACAGATTGTAATTGATTGTTTGCCTTGGGAAACGTGGAGCGAAAGCCATCCATTGTCAAGAAAAGATCATTTATAGTCACTCATGCCTAGAAAAGCCTTATTAGTCGGTTTAAATGCCTTTATAATCCCATTATCAAATTTATTTTTAATATTTTTTACATTTTTCTATTACAACAAATTGTAATTGATTGATTGCCTCGAGAAAACATGGAGCAAAAGCCATCCATTGTCAAGAAAAGATCATTTATAGTCACTCATGCCTAGGAAAGCCTTATTACTCGGTTTAAATGCTTTTATAATCCCATTATTGATTTTATTTTGAATTGTTTTTACATTTTTTGATTAAAACAGAATCTAATTAATTGTTTGCCTTGGGAAACGTGGAGCGAAAGCCATCCATTGTCAAGAAAAGATCATTTATAGTCACTTATGCTTAGCAAAGCCTTATTACTCGATTTAAATGCCTTTATAATCCCATTATTGAATTTCTTTTGAATTTTTTTTATATTTTTTTAGTAAAACAGATTCTAATTGATTGTTTTCTTGGGGAAACTTGGAGCGAAAGCCATCCATTGTCAAGAAAAGATCATTTATAGTCACTCATGCCTAGAAAAGCCTTATTACTCGGTGTAAATGCTTTTATAATCCCATTATTGAATTTATTTTGAATATTTTTTATATTTTTTGATTAAAACAGATTGTAATTGATTGATTGCCTCGAGAAACTTGGAGCGAAAGCCATCCATTGTCAAGAAAAGATCATTTATAGTCACTCATGCCTAGAAAAGCCTTATTACTCGGTTTAAATGCCTTTATAATCCCATTATCAAATTTATTTCGAATTTTTTTTACATTTTTTGATTAAAACAGATTGTAATCGATTGTTTGCCTCGGGAAACTTGGAGCGAAAGCCATGCATTGTCAAGAAAAGTTCATTTATAGTCACTTATGCCTAGAAAAGCCTTATTACTCGGTTTAAATGCTTTTATAATCCCATTATTGAATTTATTTTGAATATTTTCTACATTTTTTGATTGAAACAGATCTTAATTGATTGTTTGCCTCAGAAAACGAGAAGCGAAAGCCATCCATTGTCAAGAAAAGATCATTTATAGTCACTCATGCCTAGAAAAGCCTTACTACTCGGTTTAAATGCTTTTATAATCCCATTATTGAATTTGTTTTTAATATTTTCTACATTTTTTGATTGAAACAGATTGTAATTGATTGTTTGCCTCGAGAAAACATGGAGCAAGAGCCATCCATTGTCAAGAAAAGTTCATTTATAGTCACTCATGCCTAGGAAAGCCTTATTACTCGGTTTAAATACTTTTATAATCCCATTATTGAATTTGTTTTTAATATTTTCTACATTTTTTGATTGAAACAGATTGTAATTGATTGTTTGCCTCAGAAAACGAGAAGCGAAAGCCATCCATTGTCAAGAAAAGATCATTTATAGTCACTCATGCCTAGAAAAGCCTTATTACTCGGTGTAAATGCTTTTATAATCCCATTATTGAATTTATTTTGAATATTTTTTACATTTTTTGATTAAAACATATTGCAATTGATTGATTGCCTCGGGAAACATGGAGCAAAAGCCGTCCATTGCCAAGAAAAGATCATTTATAGTCACTCATGCCTAGGAAAGCCTTATTACTCGGTTTAAATGGTTTTATAATCCCATTATTGAATTTATTTTGAATTGTTTTTACATTTTTTGATTAAAACAGAATCTAATTGATTGTTTGCCTCGGGAAACGTGGAGCGAAAGCCATCCATTGTCAAGAAAAGATCATTTATAGTCACTCATGCCTAGAAAAGCCTTATTACTCGGTTTAAATGCCTTTATAATCCTATTATCAAATTTATTTTGAATTTTTTTTACATATTTTGATTAAAACAGATTGTAATTGATTGTTTGCCTCGAGAAACTTGGAGCGAAAGCCATCCATTGTCAAGAAAAGTTCATTTATATTCACTTATGCCTAGCAAAGCCTCATTACTAGATTTAAATGCCTTTATAATCCCATTATTGAATTTATTTTGAATTTTTTTTACATTTTTTAAATAAAACAGATTCTAATTGATTGTTTTCCTGGGGAAACTTGGAGCGAAAGCCATCCATTATCAAGAAATAATCATTTATAGTCACTCATGCCTAGAAAAGCCTTATTACTCGGTGTAAATGCTTTTATAATCGCATTATTGACTTTATTTTGAATTTTTTTTACATTTTTTGATTAAAACAGATTGTAATTGATTGTTAGCCTTGGGAAACGTGGAGCGAAATCCATCCATTGTCAAGAAAAGATCATTTATAGTCACTCATGCCTAGAAAAGCCTTATTAGTCGGTTTAAATGCTTTTATAATCCCATTATTGAATTTATTTTGAATATTTTCTACATTTTTTGATTGAAACAGATTTTAATTGATTGTTTGCCTCAGAAAACGAGAAGCGAAAGCCATCCATTGTCAAGAAAAGTTCATTTATAGTCACTCATGCCTAGGAAAGCCTTATTACTCGGTTTAAATGCTTTTATAATCCCATTATTGAATTTATTTTGAATATTTTTTACTTTTTTTGATTAAAACAAATTGTAATTGAATGATTGCCTCAGGAAACATGGAGTAAAAGCCATCCATTGTCAAGAAAAGATCATTTATAGTCACTCATGCCTAGAAAAACCTTATTACTCGGTTTAAATGCCTTTATAATCCCATTATCAAATTTATTTTGATTTTTTTTACATTTTTTCATTAAAACAGATTGTAATTGATTGTTTGCCTTGGGAAACGTGGAGCGAAAGCCATCCATTGTCAAGAAAAGATCATTTATAGTCACTCATGCCTAGAAAAGCCTTATTACTCGGTTTAAATGCCTTTATAATCCCATTATCAAATTTATTTTTAATTTTTTTTACATTTTTTGATTAAAACATATTCTAATTGATTGTTTGCCTTGGGAAACTTGGAGCTAAAGCCATCCATTGTCAAGAAAAGATCATTTATAGTCACTCATGCCTAGGAAAGCCTTATTACTCGGTTTAAATGCTTTTATAATCCCATTATTGAATTTATTTTGAATTGTTTTTACATTTTTTGATTAAAACATAATCTAATTGATTGTTTGCCTCGGGAAACGTGGAGCGAAAGCCATCCATTGTCAAGAAAAGATCATTTATAGTCACTCATGCCTAGAAAAGCCTTATTACTCGGTTTAAATGCCTTTATAATCCCATTATCAAATTTATTTTGAATTTTTTTTACATTTTTTGATTAAAACAGATTGTAATTGATTGTTTGCCTCGAGAAACTTGGAGCGAAAGCCATCCATTGTCAAGAAAAGTTCATTTATATTCACTTATGCCTAGCAAAGCCTTATTACTAGATTTAAATGCCTTTATAATCCCATTATTGAATTTATTTTGAAATTTTTTTACATTTTTTTTATTAAAACAGATTCTAATTGATTGTTTTCCTGGGGAAACTTGGAGCGAAAGCCATCCATTATCAAGAAAAGATCATTTATAGTCACTCATGCCTAGAAAAGCGTTATTACTCGGTTTAAATGCCTTTATAATCCCATTATCAAATTTATTTTGAATTTTTTTTACAAATTTTGATTAAAACAGATTGTAATTGATTGTTTGCCTCGAGAAACTTGGAGCGAAAGCCATCCATTGTCAAGAAAAGTTCATTTATATTCACTTATGCCTAGCAAAGCCTCATTATTAGATTTAAATGCCTTTATAATCCCATTATTGAATTTATTTTGAATTTTTTTTACATTTTTTTAATAAAACAGATTCTAATTGATTGTTTTCCTGGGGAAACTTGGAGCGAAAGCCATCCATTATCAAGAAATAATCATTTATAGTCACTCATGCCTAGAAAAGCCTTATTACTCGGTGTAAATGCTTTTATAATCCCATTATTGACTTTATTTTGAATTTTTTTTACATTTTTTGATTAAAACAGATTGTAATTGATTGTTTGCCTTGGGAAACGTGGAGCGAAATCCATCCATTGTCAAGAAAAGATCATTTATAGTCACTCATGCCTAGAAAAGCCTTATTAGTCGGTTTAAATGCTTTTATAATCCCATTATTGAATTTATTTTGAATATTTTCTACATTTTTTGATTGAAACAGATTTTAATTGATTGTTTGCCTCAGAAAACGAAAAGCGAAAGCCATCCATTGTCAAGAAAAGTTCATTTATAGTCACTCATGCCTAGGAAAGCCTTATTACTCGGTTTAAATGCTTTTATAATCCCATTATTGAATTTATTTTGAATATTTTTTACTTTTTTTGATTAAAACAAATTGTAATTGAATGATTGCCTCAGGAAACATGGAGTAAAAGCCATCCATTGTCAAGAAAAGATCATTTATAGTCACTCATGCCTAGAAAAACCTTATTACTCGGTTTAAATGCCTTTATAATCCCATTATCAAATTTATTTTGATTTTTTTTTATATTTTTTCATTAAAACAGATTGTAATTGATTGTTTGCCTTGGGAAACGTGGAGCGAAAGCCATCCATTGTCAAGAAAAGATCATTTATAGTCACTCATGCCTAGAAAAGCCTTATTACTCGGTTTAAATGCCTTTATAATCCCATTATCAAATTTATTTTTAATTTTTTTTACATTTTTTGATTAAAACATATTCTAATTGATTGTTTGCCTCGGGAAACTTGGAGCGAAAGCCATCCATTGTCAAGAAAAGTTCATTTATATTCACTTAAGCCTAGCAAAGCCTTATTACTCGGTTTAAATGCCTTTATAATCCCATTATTGATTTTATTTTGAATTTTTTTTACATTTTTTTATTAAAACAGATTCTAATTGATTGTTTTCCTGGGGAAACTTGGAGCGAAAGCCATCCATTGTCAAGAAAAGATCATTTATAGTCACTCATGCCTAGGAAAGCCTTATTACTCGGTTTAAATGCTTTTATAATCCCATTATTGAATTTATTTTGAATATTTTTTTACATTTTTTCATTAAAACAGATTGTAATTGATTGTTTGCCTTGGGAAACGTGGAGCGAAAGCCATCCATTGTCAAGAAAAGATCATTTATATTCACTTAAGCCTAGCAAAGCCTTATTACTCGGTTTAAATGCCTTTATAATCCCATTATTGATTTTATTTTGAATTTTTTTTACATTTTTTTATTAAAACAGATTCTAATTGATTGTTTTCCTGGGGAAACTTGGAGCGAAAGCCATCCATTGTCAAGAAAAGATCATTTATAGTCACTCATGCCTAGAAAAGCCTTATTACTCGGTGTAAATGCTTTTATAATCCCATTATTGAATTTATTTTGAATATTTTTTACATTTTTTGATTAAAACAGATTGTAATTGATTGTTTGCCTCGGGAAACTTGGAGCGAAAGCCATCCATTGTCAAGAAAAGATCATTTATAGTCACTCATGCCTAGAAAAGCGTTATTACTCGGTTTAAATGCCTTTATAATCCCATTATCAAATTTATTTCGAATTTTTTTTACATTTTTTGATTAAAACAGATTGTAATTGATTATTTGCCTTGGGAAACGTGGAGCGAAAGCCATCCATTGTCAAGAAAAGATCATTTATAGTCACTCATGCCTAGAAAAGCCTTATTACTCGGTTTAAATGCCTTTATAATCCCATTATCAAATTTATTTTTAATTTTTTTTACATTTTTTGATTAAAACATATTCTAATTGATTGTTTGCCTTGGGAAACTTGGAGCTAAAGCCATCCATTGTCAAGAAAAGATCATTTATAGTCACTCATGCCTAGGAAAGCCTTATTACTCGGTTTAAATGCTTTTATAATCCCATTATTGAATTTATTTTGAATTGTTTTTATATTTTTTGATTAAAACAGAATCTAATTGATTGTTTGCCTCGGGAAACGTGGAGCGAAAGCCATCCATTGTTAAGAAAAGATCATTTATAGTCACTCATGCCTAGAAAAGCCTTATTACTCGGTTTAAATGCCTTTATAATCCCATTATCAAATTTATTTTGAATTTTTTTTACATATTTTGATTAAAACAGATTGTAATTTATTGTTTGCCTCGAGAAACTTGGAGCGAAAGCCATCCATTGTCAAGAAAAGTTCATTTATATTCACTTATGCCTAGCAAAGCCTCATTACTAGATTTAAATGCCTTTATAATCCCATTATTGAATTTATTTTGAATTTTTTTTACATTTTTTTAATAAAACAGATTCTAATTGATTGTTTTCCTGGGGAAACTTGGAGCGAAAGCCATCCATTATCAAGAAATAATCATTTATAGTCACTCATGCCTAGAAAAGCCTTATTACTCGGTGTAAATGCTTTTATAATCCCATTATTGACTTTATTTTGAATTTTTTTTACATTTTTTGATTAAAACAGATTGTAATTGATTGTTTGCCTTGGGAAACGTGGAGCGAAATCCATCCATTGTCAAGAAAAGATCATTTATAGTCACTCATGCCTAGAAAAGCCTTATTAGTCGGTTTAAATGCTTTTATAATCCCATTATTGAATTTATTTTGAATATTTTCTACATTTTTTGATTGAAACAGATTTTAATTGATTGTTTGCCTCAGAAAACGAGAAGCGAAAGCCATCCATTGTCAAGAAAAGTTCATTTATAGTCACTCATGCCTAGGAAAGCCTTATTACTCGGTTTAAATGCTTTTATAATCCCATTATTGATTTTAATTTGAATTGTTTTTACATTTTTTGATTAAAACAGAATCTAATTGATTGTTTGCCTCGGGAAACGAGGAGCGAAAGCCATCCATTGTCAAGAAAAGATCATTTATAGTCACTCATGCCTAGAAAAGCCTTATTACTCGGTTTAAATGCCTTTATAATCCCATTATCAAATTTATTTTGAATTTTTTTTACATTTTTTGATTAAAACAGATTGTAATTGATTGTTTACCTCGGGAAACTTGGAGCGAAAGCCATCCATTGTCAAGAAAAGTTCATTTATATTCACTTAAGCCTAGCAAAGCCTTATTACTCGGTTTAAATGCCTTTATAATCCCATTATTGATTTTATTTTGAATTTTTTTTACATTTTTTTATTAAAACAGATTCTAATTGATTGTTTTCCTGGGGAAACTTGGAGCGAAAGCCATCCATTGTCAAGAAAAGATCATTTATAGTCACTCATGCCTAGAAAAGCCTTATTACTCGGTGTAAATGCTTTTATAATCCCATTATTGAATTTATTTTGAATATTTTTTACATTTTTTGATTAAAACAGATTGTAATTGATTGTTTGCCTCGGGAAACTTGGAGCGAAAGCCATCCATTGTCAAGAAAAGATCATTTATAGTCACTCATGCCTAGAAAAGCGTTATTACTCGGTTTAAATGCCTTTATAATCCCATTATCAAATTTATTTCGAATTTTTTTTACATTTTTTGATTAAAACAGATTGTAATTGATTGTTTGCCTTGGGAAACGTGGAGCGAAAGCCATCCATTGTCAAGAAAAGATCATTTATAGTCACTCATGCCTAGAAAAGCCTTATTAGTCGGTTTAAATGCCTTTATAATCCCATTATCAAATTTATTTTTAATATTTTTTACATTTTTCTATTACAACAAATTGTAATTGATTGATTGCCTCGAGAAAACATGGAGCAAAAGCCATCCATTGTCAAGAAAAGATCATTTATAGTCACTCATGCCTAGGAAAGCCTTATTACTCGGTTTAAATGCTTTTATAATCCCATTATTGATTTTATTTTGAATTGTTTTTACATTTTTTGATTAAAACAGAATCTAATTAATTGTTTGCCTTGGGAAACGTGGAGCGAAAGCCATCCATTGTCAAGAAAAGATCATTTATAGTCACTTATGCTTAGCAAAGCCTTATTACTCGATTTAAATGCCTTTATAATCCCATTATTGAATTTCTTTTGAATTTTTTTTATATTTTTTTAGTAAAACAGATTCTAATTGATTGTTTTCTTGGGGAAACTTGGAGCGAAAGCCATCCATTGTCAAGAAAAGATCATTTATAGTCACTCATGCCTAGAAAAGCCTTATTACTCGGTGTAAATGCTTTTATAATCCCATTATTGAATTTATTTTGAATATTTTTTATATTTTTTGATTAAAACAGATTGTAATTGATTGATTGCCTCGAGAAACTTGGAGCGAAAGCCATCCATTGTCAAGAAAAGATCATTTATAGTCACTCATGCCTAGAAAAGCCTTATTACTCGGTTTAAATGCCTTTATAATCCCATTATCAAATTTATTTCGAATTTTTTTTACATTTTTTGATTAAAACAGATTGTAATCGATTGTTTGCCTCGGGAAACTTGGAGCGAAAGCCATGCATTGTCAAGAAAAGTTCATTTATAGTCACTTATGCCTAGAAAAGCCTTATTACTCGGTTTAAATGCTTTTATAATCCCATTATTGAATTTATTTTGAATATTTTCTACATTTTTTGATTGAAACAGATCTTAATTGATTGTTTGCCTCAGAAAACGAGAAGCGAAAGCCATCCATTGTCAAGAAAAGATCATTTATAGTCACTCATGCCTAGAAAAGCCTTACTACTCGGTTTAAATGCTTTTATAATCCCATTATTGAATTTGTTTTTAATATTTTCTACATTTTTTGATTGAAACAGATTGTAATTGATTGTTTGCCTCGAGAAAACATGGAGCAAGAGCCATCCATTGTCAAGAAAAGTTCATTTATAGTCACTCATGCCTAGGAAAGCCTTATTACTCGGTTTAAATACTTTTATAATCCCATTATTGAATTTGTTTTTAATATTTTCTACATTTTTTGATTGAAACAGATTGTAATTGATTGTTTGCCTCAGAAAACGAGAAGCGAAAGCCATCCATTGTCAAGAAAAGATCATTTATAGTCACTCATGCCTAGAAAAGCCTTATTACTCGGTGTAAATGCTTTTATAATCCCATTATTGAATTTATTTTGAATATTTTTTACATTTTTTGATTAAAACATATTGCAATTGATTGATTGCCTCGGGAAACATGGAGCAAAAGCCGTCCATTGCCAAGAAAAGATCATTTATAGTCACTCATGCCTAGGAAAGCCTTATTACTCGGTTTAAATGGTTTTATAATCCCATTATTGAATTTATTTTGAATTGTTTTTACATTTTTTGATTAAAACAGAATCTAATTGATTGTTTGCCTCGGGAAACGTGGAGCGAAAGCCATCCATTGTCAAGAAAAGATCATTTATAGTCACTCATGCCTAGAAAAGCCTTATTACTCGGTTTAAATGCCTTTATAATCCTATTATCAAATTTATTTTGAATTTTTTTTACATATTTTGATTAAAACAGATTGTAATTGATTGTTTGCCTCGAGAAACTTGGAGCGAAAGCCATCCATTGTCAAGAAAAGTTCATTTATATTCACTTATGCCTAGCAAAGCCTCATTACTAGATTTAAATGCCTTTATAATCCCATTATTGAATTTATTTTGAATTTTTTTTACATTTTTTAAATAAAACAGATTCTAATTGATTGTTTTCCTGGGGAAACTTGGAGCGAAAGCCATCCATTATCAAGAAATAATCATTTATAGTCACTCATGCCTAGAAAAGCCTTATTACTCGGTGTAAATGCTTTTATAATCGCATTATTGACTTTATTTTGAATTTTTTTTACATTTTTTGATTAAAACAGATTGTAATTGATTGTTAGCCTTGGGAAACGTGGAGCGAAATCCATCCATTGTCAAGAAAAGATCATTTATAGTCACTCATGCCTAGAAAAGCCTTATTAGTCGGTTTAAATGCTTTTATAATCCCATTATTGAATTTATTTTGAATATTTTCTACATTTTTTGATTGAAACAGATTTTAATTGATTGTTTGCCTCAGAAAACGAGAAGCGAAAGCCATCCATTGTCAAGAAAAGTTCATTTATAGTCACTCATGCCTAGGAAAGCCTTATTACTCGGTTTAAATGCTTTTATAATCCCATTATTGAATTTATTTTGAATATTTTTTACTTTTTTTGATTAAAACAAATTGTAATTGAATGATTGCCTCAGGAAACATGGAGTAAAAGCCATCCATTGTCAAGAAAAGATCATTTATAGTCACTCATGCCTAGAAAAACCTTATTACTCGGTTTAAATGCCTTTATAATCCCATTATCAAATTTATTTTGATTTTTTTTTACATTTTTTCATTAAAACAGATTGTAATTGATTGTTTGCCTTGGGAAACGTGGAGCGAAAGCCATCCATTGTCAAGAAAAGATCATTTATAGTCACTCATGCCTAGAAAAGCCTTATTACTCGGTTTAAATGCCTTTATAATCCCATTATCAAATTTATTTTTAATTTTTTTTACATTTTTTGATTAAAACATATTCTAATTGATTGTTTGCCTTGGGAAACTTGGAGCTAAAGCCATCCATTGTCAAGAAAAGATCATTTATAGTCACTCATGCCTAGGAAAGCCTTATTACTCGGTTTAAATGCTTTTATAATCCCATTATTGAATTTATTTTGAATTGTTTTTACATTTTTTGATTAAAACATAATCTAATTGATTGTTTGCCTCGGGAAACGTGGAGCGAAAGCCATCCATTGTCAAGAAAAGATCATTTATAGTCACTCATGCCTAGAAAAGCCTTATTACTCGGTTTAAATGCCTTTATAATCCCATTATCAAATTTATTTTGAATTTTTTTTACATTTTTTGATTAAAACAGATTGTAATTGATTGTTTGCCTCGAGAAACTTGGAGCGAAAGCCATCCATTGTCAAGAAAAGTTCATTTATATTCACTTATGCCTAGCAAAGCCTTATTACTAGATTTAAATGCCTTTATAATCCCATTATTGAATTTATTTTGAAATTTTTTTACATTTTTTTTATTAAAACAGATTCTAATTGATTGTTTTCCTGGGGAAACTTGGAGCGAAAGCCATCCATTATCAAGAAAAGATCATTTATAGTCACTCATGCCTAGAAAAGCGTTATTACTCGGTTTAAATGCCTTTATAATCCCATTATCAAATTTATTTTGAATTTTTTTTACAAATTTTGATTAAAACAGATTGTAATTGATTGTTTGCCTCGAGAAACTTGGAGCGAAAGCCATCCATTGTCAAGAAAAGTTCATTTATATTCACTTATGCCTAGCAAAGCCTCATTATTAGATTTAAATGCCTTTATAATCCCATTATTGAATTTATTTTGAATTTTTTTTACATTTTTTTAATAAAACAGATTCTAATTGATTGTTTTCCTGGGGAAACTTGGAGCGAAAGCCATCCATTATCAAGAAATAATCATTTATAGTCACTCATGCCTAGAAAAGCCTTATTACTCGGTGTAAATGCTTTTATAATCCCATTATTGACTTTATTTTGAATTTTTTTTACATTTTTTGATTAAAACAGATTGTAATTGATTGTTTGCCTTGGGAAACGTGGAGCGAAATCCATCCATTGTCAAGAAAAGATCATTTATAGTCACTCATGCCTAGAAAAGCCTTATTAGTCGGTTTAAATGCTTTTATAATCCCATTATTGAATTTATTTTGAATATTTTCTACATTTTTTGATTGAAACAGATTTTAATTGATTGTTTGCCTCAGAAAACGAAAAGCGAAAGCCATCCATTGTCAAGAAAAGTTCATTTATAGTCACTCATGCCTAGGAAAGCCTTATTACTCGGTTTAAATGCTTTTATAATCCCATTATTGAATTTATTTTGAATATTTTTTACTTTTTTTGATTAAAACAAATTGTAATTGAATGATTGCCTCAGGAAACATGGAGTAAAAGCCATCCATTGTCAAGAAAAGATCATTTATAGTCACTCATGCCTAGAAAAACCTTATTACTCGGTTTAAATGCCTTTATAATCCCATTATCAAATTTATTTTGATTTTTTTTTATATTTTTTCATTAAAACAGATTGTAATTGATTGTTTGCCTTGGGAAACGTGGAGCGAAAGCCATCCATTGTCAAGAAAAGATCATTTATAGTCACTCATGCCTAGAAAAGCCTTATTACTCGGTTTAAATGCCTTTATAATCCCATTATCAAATTTATTTTTAATTTTTTTTACATTTTTTGATTAAAACATATTCTAATTGATTGTTTGCCTCGGGAAACTTGGAGCGAAAGCCATCCATTGTCAAGAAAAGTTCATTTATATTCACTTAAGCCTAGCAAAGCCTTATTACTCGGTTTAAATGCCTTTATAATCCCATTATTGATTTTATTTTGAATTTTTTTTACATTTTTTTATTAAAACAGATTCTAATTGATTGTTTTCCTGGGGAAACTTGGAGCGAAAGCCATCCATTGTCAAGAAAAGATCATTTATAGTCACTCATGCCTAGGAAAGCCTTATTACTCGGTTTAAATGCTTTTATAATCCCATTATTGAATTTATTTTGAATATTTTTTTACATTTTTTCATTAAAACAGATTGTAATTGATTGTTTGCCTTGGGAAACGTGGAGCGAAAGCCATCCATTGTCAAGAAAAGATCATTTATATTCACTTAAGCCTAGCAAAGCCTTATTACTCGGTTTAAATGCCTTTATAATCCCATTATTGATTTTATTTTGAATTTTTTTTACATTTTTTTATTAAAACAGATTCTAATTGATTGTTTTCCTGGGGAAACTTGGAGCGAAAGCCATCCATTGTCAAGAAAAGATCATTTATAGTCACTCATGCCTAGAAAAGCCTTATTACTCGGTGTAAATGCTTTTATAATCCCATTATTGAATTTATTTTGAATATTTTTTACATTTTTTGATTAAAACAGATTGTAATTGATTGTTTGCCTCGGGAAACTTGGAGCGAAAGCCATCCATTGTCAAGAAAAGATCATTTATAGTCACTCATGCCTAGAAAAGCGTTATTACTCGGTTTAAATGCCTTTATAATCCCATTATCAAATTTATTTCGAATTTTTTTTACATTTTTTGATTAAAACAGATTGTAATTGATTATTTACCTTGGGAAACGTGGAGCGAAAGCCATCCATTGTCAAGAAAAGATCATTTATAGTCACTCATGCCTAGAAAAGCCTTATTACTCGGTTTAAATGCCTTTATAATCCCATTATCAAATTTATTTTTAATTTTTTTTACATTTTTTGATTAAAACATATTCTAATTGATTGTTTGCCTTGGGAAACTTGGAGCTAAAGCCATCCATTGTCAAGAAAAGATCATTTATAGTCACTCATGCCTAGGAAAGCCTTATTACTCGGTTTAAATGCTTTTATAATCCCATTATTGAATTTATTTTGAATTGTTTTTATATTTTTTGATTAAAACAGAATCTAATTGATTGTTTGCCTCGGGAAACGTGGAGCGAAAGCCATCCATTGTTAAGAAAAGATCATTTATAGTCACTCATGCCTAGAAAAGCCTTATTACTCGGTTTAAATGCCTTTATAATCCCATTATCAAATTTATTTTGAATTTTTTTTACATATTTTGATTAAAACAGATTGTAATTTATTGTTTGCCTCGAGAAACTTGGAGCGAAAGCCATCCATTGTCAAGAAAAGTTCATTTATATTCACTTATGCCTAGCAAAGCCTCATTACTAGATTTAAATGCCTTTATAATCCCATTATTGAATTTATTTTGAATTTTTTTTACATTTTTTTAATAAAACAGATTCTAATTGATTGTTTTCCTGGGGAAACTTGGAGCGAAAGCCATCCATTATCAAGAAATAATCATTTATAGTCACTCATGCCTAGAAAAGCCTTATTACTCGGTGTAAATGCTTTTATAATCCCATTATTGACTTTATTTTGAATTTTTTTTACATTTTTTGATTAAAACAGATTGTAATTGATTGTTTGCCTTGGGAAACGTGGAGCGAAATCCATCCATTGTCAAGAAAAGATCATTTATAGTCACTCATGCCTAGAAAAGCCTTATTAGTCGGTTTAAATGCTTTTATAATCCCATTATTGAATTTATTTTGAATATTTTCTACATTTTTTGATTGAAACAGATTTTAATTGATTGTTTGCCTCAGAAAACGAGAAGCGAAAGCCATCCATTGTCAAGAAAAGTTCATTTATAGTCACTCATGCCTAGGAAAGCCTTATTACTCGGTTTAAATGCTTTTATAATCCCATTATTGATTTTAATTTGAATTGTTTTTACATTTTTTGATTAAAACAGAATCTAATTGATTGTTTGCCTCGGGAAACGAGGAGCGAAAGCCATCCATTGTCAAGAAAAGATCATTTATAGTCACTCATGCCTAGAAAAGCCTTATTACTCGGTTTAAATGCCTTTATAATCCCATTATCAAATTTATTTTGAATTTTTTTTACATTTTTTGATTAAAACAGATTGTAATTGATTGTTTACCTCGGGAAACTTGGAGCGAAAGCCATCCATTGTCAAGAAAAGTTCATTTATATTCACTTAAGCCTAGCAAAGCCTTATTACTCGGTTTAAATGCCTTTATAATCCCATTATTGATTTTATTTTGAATTTTTTTTACATTTTTTTATTAAAACAGATTCTAATTGATTGTTTTCCTGGGGAAACTTGGAGCGAAAGCCATCCATTGTCAAGAAAAGATCATTTATAGTCACTCATGCCTAGAAAAGCCTTATTACTCGGTGTAAATGCTTTTATAATCCCATTATTGAATTTATTTTGAATATTTTTTACATTTTTTGATTAAAACAGATTGTAATTGATTGTTTGCCTCGGGAAACTTGGAGCGAAAGCCATCCATTGTCAAGAAAAGATCATTTATAGTCACTCATGCCTAGAAAAGCGTTATTACTCGGTTTAAATGCCTTTATAATCCCATTATCAAATTTATTTCGAATTTTTTTTACATTTTTTGATTAAAACAGATTGTAATTGATTGTTTGCCTTGGGAAACGTGGAGCGAAAGCCATCCATTGTCAAGAAAAGATCATTTATAGTCACTCATGCCTAGAAAAGCCTTATTAGTCGGTTTAAATGCCTTTATAATCCCATTATCAAATTTATTTTTAATATTTTTTACATTTTTCTATTACAACAAATTGTAATTGATTGATTGCCTCGAGAAAACATGGTGCAAAAGCCATCCATTGTCAAGAAAAGATCATTTATAGTCACTCATGCCTAGGAAAGCCTTATTACTCGGTTTAAATGCTTTTATAATCCCATTATTGATTTTATTTTGAATTGTTTTTACATTTTTTGATTAAAACAGAATCTAATTAATTGTTTGCCTTGGGAAACGTGGAGCGAAAGCCATCCATTGTCAAGAAAAGATCATTTATAGTCACTTATGCTTAGCAAAGCCTTATTACTCGATTTAAATGCCTTTATAATCCCATTATTGAATTTCTTTTGAATTTTTTTTATATTTTTTTAGTAAAACAGATTCTAATTGATTGTTTTCTTGGGGAAACTTGGAGCGAAAGCCATCCATTGTCAAGAAAAGATCATTTATAGTCACTCATGCCTAGAAAAGCCTTATTACTCGGTGTAAATGCTTTTATAATCCCATTATTGAATTTATTTTGAATATTTTTTATATTTTTTGATTAAAACAGATTGTAATTGATTGATTGCCTCGAGAAACTTGGAGCGAAAGCCATCCATTGTCAAGAAAAGATCATTTATAGTCACTCATGCCTAGAAAAGCCTTATTACTCGGTTTAAATGCCTTTATAATCCCATTATCAAATTTATTTCGAATTTTTTTTACATTTTTTGATTAAAACAGATTGTAATCGATTGTTTGCCTCGGGAAACTTGGAGCGAAAGCCATGCATTGTCAAGAAAAGTTCATTTATAGTCACTTATGCCTAGAAAAGCCTTATTACTCGGTTTAAATGCTTTTATAATCCCATTATTGAATTTATTTTGAATATTTTCTACATTTTTTGATTGAAACAGATCTTAATTGATTGTTTGCCTCAGAAAACGAGAAGCGAAAGCCATCCATTGTCAAGAAAAGATCATTTATAGTCACTCATGCCTAGAAAAGCCTTACTACTCGGTTTAAATGCTTTTATAATCCCATTATTGAATTTGTTTTTAATATTTTCTACATTTTTTGATTGAAACAGATTGTAATTGATTGTTTGCCTCGAGAAAACATGGAGCAAGAGCCATCCATTGTCAAGAAAAGTTCATTTATAGTCACTCATGCCTAGGAAAGCCTTATTACTCGGTTTAAATACTTTTATAATCCCATTATTGAATTTGTTTTTAATATTTTCTACATTTTTTGATTGAAACAGATTGTAATTGATTGTTTGCCTCAGAAAACGAGAAGCGAAAGCCATCCATTGTCAAGAAAAGATCATTTATAGTCACTCATGCCTAGAAAAGCCTTATTACTCGGTGTAAATGCTTTTATAATCCCATTATTGAATTTATTTTGAATATTTTTTACATTTTTTGATTAAAACATATTGCAATTGATTGATTGCCTCGGGAAACATGGAGCAAAAGCCGTCCATTGCCAAGAAAAGATCATTTATAGTCACTCATGCCTAGGAAAGCCTTATTACTCGGTTTAAATGGTTTTATAATCCCATTATTGAATTTATTTTGAATTGTTTTTACATTTTTTGATTAAAACAGAATCTAATTGATTGTTTGCCTCGGGAAACGTGGAGCGAAAGCCATCCATTGTCAAGAAAAGATCATTTATAGTCACTCATGCCTAGAAAAGCCTTATTACTCGGTTTAAATGCCTTTATAATCCCATTATTGAATTTTTTTTTGAATTTTTTTTACATTTTTTTATTAAAACAGATTCTAATTGATTGTTTTCCTGGGGAAACTTGGAGCGAAAGCCATCCATTGTCAAGAAAAGATCATTTATAGTCACTCATGCCTAGAAAAGCCTTATTAGTCGGTGTAAATGCTTTTATAATCCCATTATTGAATTTATTTTGAATATTTTTTACATTTTTTGATTAAAACAGATTGGAATTGATCGTTTGCCTCGGGAAACTTGGAGCGAAATCCATCCATTGTCAAGAAAAGATCATTTATAGTCACTCATGCCTAGGAAAGCCTTATTACTCGGTTTAAATGCTTTTATAATCCCATTATTGAATTTATTTTGAATTGTTTTTACATTTTTTGATTAAAACAGAATCTAATTGATTGTTTGCCTCGGGAAACGTGGAGCGAAAGCCATCCATTGTCAAGAAAAGATCATTTATAGTCACTCATGCCTAGAAAAGCCTTATTACTCGGTTTAAATGCCTTTATAATCCCATTATCAAATTTATTTTTAATTTTTTTTACTTTTTTTGATTAAAACAGATTGTAATTGATTGTGTGCCTCGAGAAACTTGGAGCGAAAGCCATCTATTGTCAAGAAAAGTTCATTTATATTCACTTATGCCTAGCAAAGCCTTATTACTCGATCTAAATGCCTTTATAATCCCATTATTGAATTTATTTTGAATTTATTTTATATTTTTTTATTAAAACAGATTCTAATTGATTGTTTTCCTGGGGAAACTTGGAGCGAAAGCCA
The DNA here is from genome assembly GCF_053813885.1 of Theobroma cacao. Taxonomy (NCBI): domain Eukaryota; kingdom Viridiplantae; phylum Streptophyta; class Magnoliopsida; order Malvales; family Malvaceae; genus Theobroma; species Theobroma cacao. Next base: position 22,680,353 of record NC_142645.1, on the reverse strand, counting down.
TCCATTGTCAAGAAAAGATCATTTATAGTCACTCATGCCTAGAAAAGCCTTATTAGTCGGTTTAAATGCCTTTAAAATCCCATTATCAAATTTATTTTTAATTTTTTTTACTTTTTCTGATTAAAACAGATTGTAATTGATTGTTTGCCTCGAGAAACTTGGAGCGAAAGCCATCCATTGTCAAGAAAAGTTCATTTATATTCACTTATGCCTAGCAAAGCCTTATTACTCGATTTAAATGCCTTTATAATCCCATTATTGAATTTATTTTGAATTTTTTTTATATTTTCTTATTAAAACAGATTCTAATTGATTGTTTTCTTGGGGAAACTTGGAGCGAAAGCCATCCATTGTCAAGAAAAGATCATTTATAGTCACTCATGCCTAGAAAAGCCTTATTACTCGGTGTAAATGCTTTTATAATCCCATTATTGAATTTATTTTGAATATTTTTTATATTTTTTGATTAAAACAGATTGTAATTGATTGATTGCCTCGGGAAACATGGAGCAAAAGCCATCCATTGTCAAGAAAAGATCATTTATAGTCACTCATGCCTAGGAAAGCCTTATTACTCGATTTAAATGCTTTTATAATCCCATTATTGATTTTATTTTGAATTGTTTTTATATTTTTTGATTAAAACAGAATCTAATTAATTGTTTGCCTTGGGAAACGTGGAGCGAAAGCCATCCATTGTCAAGAAAAGATCATTTATAGTCACTCATGCCTAGAAAAGCCTTATTACTCGGTTAAAATGCCTTTATAATCCCATTATCAAATTTATTTTGAATTTTTTTTACATTTTTTGATTAAAACATATTGTAATTGATTGTTTGCCTCATGAAACTTGGAGCGAAAGCCATTCATTGTCAAGAAAAGTTCATTTATATTCACTTATGCCTAGAAAAGCCTTATTACTCGGTTTAAATGCCTTTATAATCCCATTAGTGAATTTATTTCGAATTTTTTTCACATTTTTTTATTAAAACAGATTCTAATTGATTGTTTTCCCAGGGAAACTTGGAGCGAAAGCCATCCATTGTCAAGAAAAGATCATTTATAGTCACTCATGCCTAGAAAAGCCTTATTACTCGGTTTAAATGCTTTTATAATCCCATTATTGAATTTATTTTGAATATTTTCTACATTTTTTGATGGAAATAGAGTCTAATTTATTGTTTGCCTTCGAAAACGAGAAGCGAAAGCCATCCATTGTCAAGAAAAGTTCATTTATAGTCACTCATGCCTATAAAAGCCTTAATACTCGCTTTAAATGCTTTCATAATCCCATAACGAATTTAATTTGAATCTTTTTACATTTTTTGATTAAAACAGATTGTAATTCATTGTTTACCTCGGGAAACGTGGAGCGAAAGCCATCCATTGTCAAGAAAAGATCATTTATAGTCACTCATGCCTAGAAAAGCCTTATTACTCGGTTTAAATGCCTTTATAATCCCATTATCAAATTTATTTTGAATTTTTTTTACATTTTTAGATTAAAACAGATTGTAATTGATTGTTTGCCTCGGGAAACTTGGAGCGAAAGCCATCCATTGTCAAGAAAAGTTCATTTATATTCACTTATGCCTAGGAAAGCCTTATTACTCGGTTTAAATGCCTTTATCATCCCATTATTGAATTTATTTTGAATTTTTTTTACATTTTTTTATTAAAACAGAATCTAATTGATTGTTTTCCTGGGGAAACTTGGAGCGAAAGCCATCCATTGTAAAGAAAAGATCATTTATAGTCACTCATGCCTAGAAAAGCCTTATTACTCGGTGTAAATGCTTTTATAATCCCATTATTGAATTTATTTTGAATATTTTTTACATTTTTTGATTAAAACGGATTGTAATTGATTGATTGCCTCGAGAAACATGGAGCGAAAGCCATCCATTGTCAAGAAAAGATCATTTATAGTCACTCATGCCTAGGAAAGCCTTATTACTCGGTTTAAATGCTTTTATAATCCCATTATTGAGTTTATTTTGAATTGTTTTTACATTTTTTGATTAAAACAGAATCTAATTGATTGTTTGCCTCGGGAAACGTACAGCGAAAGCCATCCATTGTCAAGAAAAGATCATTTATAGTCACTCATGCCTAGAAAAGCCTTATTACTCAGTTTAAATGCCTTTATAATCCCATTATCAAATTTATTTTGAATTTTTTTTACATTTTTTGATTAAAACATATTGTAATTGATTGTTTGACTCGGGTAACTTGGAGCGAAAACCATGCATTGTCAAGAAAAGTTCATTTATAGTCACTCATGCCTAGAAAAGCCTTATTACTCTGTTTAAATGCTTTTATAATCCCATTATTGAATTTATTTTGAATATTTTCTACATTTTTTGATTGAAACAGATTTTAATTGATTGTTTGCCTCAGAAAATGAGAAGCGAAAGCCATCCATTGTCAAGAAAAGTTCATTTATAGTCACTCATGCCTAGGAAAGCCTTATTACTCGGTTTAAATGCTTTTATAATCCCATTATTGAATTTATTTTGAATATTTTTTACTTTTTTTGATTAAAACAAATTGCAATTGAATGATTGCCTCAGGTAACATGGAGTAAAAGCCATCCATTGTCAAGAAAAGATCATTTATAGTCACTCATGCCTAGAAAAACCTTATTACTCGGTTTAAATGCCTTTATGATCCCATTATCAAATTTATTTTGATTTTTTTTACATTTTTTCATTAAAACAGATTGTAATTGATTGTTTGCCTTGGGAAACGTGGAGCGAAAGCCATCCATTGTCAAGAAAAGATCATTTATAGTCACTCATGCCTAGAAAAGCCTTATTACTCGGTTTAAATGCCTTTATAATCCCATTATCAAATTTATTTTTAATTTTTTTTACATTTTTTGATTAAAACATATTCTAATTGATTGTTTGCCTTGGGAAACTTGGAGCTAAAGCCATCCATTGTCAAGAAAAGATCATTTATAGTCACTCATGCCTAGGAAAGCCTTATTACTCGGTTTAAATGCTTTTATAATCCCATTATTGAATTTATTTTGAATTGTTTTTATATTTTTTGATTAAAACAGAATCTAATTGATTGTTTGCCTCGGGAAACGTGGAGCGAAAGCCATCCATTGTCAAGAAAAGATCATTTATAGTCACTCATGCCTAGAAAAGCCTTATTACTCGGTTTAAATGCCTTTATAATCCCATTATCAAATTTATTTTGAATTTTTTTTACATTTTTTGATTAAAACATATTGTAATTGATTGTTTGCCTCGAGAAACTTGGAGCGAAAGCCATCCATTGTCAAGAAAAGTTCATTTATATTCACTTATGCCTAGCAAAGCCTTATTACTAGATTTAAATGCCTTGATAATCCCATTATTGAATTTATTTTGAATTTTTTTTACATTTTTTTATTAAAATAGATTCTAATTGATTGTTTTCCTGGGGAAACTTGGAGCGAATGCCATCCATTATCAAGAAAAGATCATTTATAGTCACTCATGCCTAGAAAAGCCTTATTACTCGGTGTAAATGCTTTTATAATCCCATTATTGACTTTATTTTGAATTTTTTTTAAATTTTTTGATTACAACAGATTGTAATTGATTGTTTGCCTTGGGAAACGTGGAGCGAAAGCCATCCATTGTCAAGAAAAGATCATTTATAGTCACTCATGCCTAGAAAAGCCTTATTACTCGGTGTAAATGCTTTTATAATCCCATTATTGAATTTATTTTGAATATTTTTTACATTTTTTGATTAAAACAGATTGTAATTGATTGATTGCCTCGGGAAAGATGGAGCGAAAGCCATCCATTGTCAAGAAAAGATCATTTATAGTCACTCATGCCTAGGAAAGCCTTATTACTAGGTTTAAATGCTTTTATAATCCCATTTTTGAATTTATTTTGAATTATTTTTACATTTTTTGATTAAAACAGAATCTAGTTGATTGTTTGCCTCGGGAAACGTGGACCGAAAGCCATCCATTGTCAAGAAAAGATCATTTATAGTCACTCATGCCTAGGAAAGCCTTATTACTCGGTTTAAATGCTTTTATAATCCCATTATTGAGTTTATTTTGAATTGTTTTTACATTTTTTGATTAAAACAGAATCTAATTGATTGTTTGCCTCGGGAAACGTAGAGCGAAAGCCATCCATTGTCAAGAAAAGATCATTTATAGTCACTCATGCCTAGAAAAGCCTTATTACTCAGTTTAAATGCCTTTATAATCCCATTATCAAATTTATTTTGAATTTTTTTTACATTTTTTGATTAAAACATATTGTAATTGATTGTTTGACTCGGGTAACTTGGAGCGAAAACCATGCATTGTCAAGAAAAGTTCATTTATAGTCACTCATGCCTAGAAAAGCCTTATTACTCTGTTTAAATGCTTTTATAATCCCATTGTTGAATTTATTTTGAATATTTTCTACATTTTTTGATTGAAACAGATTTTAATTGATTGTTTGCCTCAGAAAACGAGAAGCGAAAGCCATCCATTGTCAAGAAAAGTTCATTTATAGTCACTCATGCCTAGGAAAGCCTTATTAGTCGATTTAAATGCTTTTATAATCCCATTATTGAATTTATTTTGAATATTTTTTACTTTTTTTGATTAAAACAAATTGTAATTGAATGATTGCCTCAGGAAACATGGAGTAAAAGCCATCCATTGTCAAGAAAAGATCATTTACAGTCACTCATGCCTAGAAAAACCTTATTACTCGGTTTAAATGCCTTTATAATCCCATTATCAAATTTATTTTGATTTTTTTTTACATTTTTTCATTAAAACAGATTGTAACTGATTGTTTGCCTTGGGAAACGTGGAGCGAAAGCCATCCATTGTCAAGAAAAGATCATTTATAGTCACTCATGCCTAGAAAAGCCTTATTACTCGGTTTAAATGCCTTTATAATCCCATTATCAAATTTATTTTTAATTTTTTTTACATTTTTTGATTAAAACATATTCTAATTGATTGTTTGCCTTGGGAAACTTGGAGCTAAAGCCATCCATTGTCAAGAAAAGATCATTTATAGTCACTCATGCCTAGGAAAGCCTTATTACTCGGTTTAAATGCTTTTATAATCCCATTATTGAATTTATTTTGAATTGTTTTTACATTTTTTGATTAAAACAGAATCTAATTGATTGTTTGCCTCAGGAAACGTGGAGCGAAAGCCATCCATTGTCAAGAAAAAATCATTTATAGTCACTCATGCCTAGAAAAGCCTTATTACTCGGTTTAAATGCCTTTATAATCCCATTATCAAATTTATTTTGAATTTTTTTTACATTTTTTGATTAAAACATATTCTAATTGATTGTTTGCCTCGAGAAACTTGGAGCGAAAGCCATCCATTGTCAAGAAAAGTTCATTTATATTCACTTATGCCTAGCAAAGCCTTATTACTAGATTTAAATGCCTTTATAATCCCATTATTGAATTTATTTTGAATTTTTTTTACATTTTTTTATTAAAACAGATTCTAATTGATTGTTTTCTGGGGAAACTTGGAGCGAAAGCCATCCATTATCAAGAAAAGATCATTTATAGTCACTCATGCCTAGAAAAGCCTTATTACTCGGTGTAAATGCTTTTATAATCCCATTATTGACTTTATTTTGAATTTTTTTTAAATTTTTTGATTAAAACAGATTGTAATTGATTGTGTGCCTTGGGAAACGTGGAGCGAAAGCCATCCATTGTCAAGAAAAGATCATTTATAGTCACTCATGCCTAGAAAAGCCTTATTACTCGGTTTAAATGCCTTTATAATCCCATTATCAAATTTATTTTTAATTTTTTTTACATTTTTTGATTAAAACATATTCTAATTGATTGTTTGCCTTGGGAAACTTGGAGCTAAAGCCATCCATTGTCAAGAAAAGATCATTTTATAGTCACTCATGCCTAGAAAAGCCTTATTACTAGGTGTAAATGCTTTTATAATCCCATTATTGAATTTATTTTGAATATTTTTTACATTTTTTGATTAAAACAGATTGTAATTGATTGATTGCCTCGGGAAACATGGAGCGAAAGCCATCCATTGTCAAGAAAAGATCATTTATAGTCACTCATGCCTAGAAAAGCCTTATTACTCGGTGTAAATGCTTTTATAATCCCATTATTGAATTTATTTTGAATATTTTTTACATTTTTTGATTAAAACAGATTGTAATTGATTGATTGCCTCGGGAAACATGGAGCGAAAGCCATGCATTGTCAAGAAAAGTTCATTTATAGTCACTCATGCCTAGAAAAGCCTTATTACTCTGTTTAAATGCTTTTATAATCCCATTATTAAATTTATTTTGAATATTTTCTACATTTTTTGATTGAAACAGATTTTAATTGAATGATTGCCTCAGGAAACATGGAGTAAAAGCCATCCATTGTCAAGAAAAGATCATTTATAGTCACTCATGCCTAGAAAAACCTTATTACTCGGTTTAAATGCCTTTATAATCCCATTATCAAATTTATTTTGATTTTTTTTTACATTTTTTCATTAAAACAGATTGTAATTGATTGTTTGCCTTGGGAAACGTGGAGCGAAAGCCATCCATTGTCAAGAAAAGATCATTTATAGTCACTCATGCCTAGAAAAGCCTTATTACTCGGTTTAAATGCCTTTATAATCCCATTATCAAATTTATTTTTAATTTTTTTTACATTTTTTGATTAAAACATATTCTAATTGATTGTTTGCCTTGGGAAACTTGGAGCTAAAGCCATCCATTGTCAAGAAAAGATCATTTATAGTCACTCATGCCTAGGAAAGCCTTATTACTCGGTTTAAATGCTTTTATAATCCCATTATTGAATTTATTTTGAATTGTTTTTACATTTTTTGATTAAAACAGAATCTAATTGATTGTTTGCCTCGGGAAACGTGGAGCGAAAGCCATCCATTGTCAAGAAAAGATCATTTATAGTCACTCATGCCTAGAAAAGCCTTATTACTCGGTTTAAATGCCTTTATAATCCCATTATCAAATTTATTTTGAATTTTTTTTACATTTTTTGATTAAAATAGATTGTAATTGATTGATTGCCTCGGGAAACATGGAGCGAAAGCCATCCATTGTCAAGAAAAGATCATTTATAGTCACTCATGCCTAGGAAAGCCTTATTACTCGGTTTAAATGCTTTTATAATCCCATTATTGAATTTATTTTGAATTATTTTTACCTTTTTTGATTAAAACAGAATCTAATTGATTGTTTGCCTCGGGAAACGTGGAGCGAAAGCTATCCATTGTCAAGAAAAGATCATTTCTAGTCACTCATGCCTAGGAAAGCCTTATTACTCGGTTTAAATGCTTTTATAATCCCATTATTGACTTTATTTTGAATTGTTTTTACATTTTTTGATTAAAACAGAATCTAATTGATTGTTTGCCTCGGGAAATGTGGAGCGAAAGCCATCCATTGTCAAGAAAAGATCATTTATAGTCACTCATGCCTAGAAAAGCCTTATTACTTAGTTTAAATGCCTTTATAATCCCATTATCAAATTTATTTTTAATTTTTTTTACATTTTTTGATTAAAACATATTCTAATTGATTGTTTGCCTTGGGAAACTTGGAGCTAAAGCCATCCATTGTCAAGAAAAGATCATTTTATAGTCACTCATGCCTAGAAAAGCCTTATTACTAGGTGTAAATGCTTTTATAATCCCATTATTGAATTTATTTTGAATATTTTTTACATTTTTTGATTAAAACAGATTGTAATTGATTGATTGCCTCGGGAAACATGGAGCGAAAGCCATCCATTGTCAAGAAAAGATCATTTATAGTCACTCATGCCTAGGAAAGCCTTATTACTTGGTTTAAATGCTTTTATAATCCCATTATTGAATTTATTTTGAATTATTTTTACCTTTTTTGATTAAAACAGAATCTAATTGATTGTTTGCCTCGGGAAACGTGGAGCGAAAGCTATCCATTGTCAAGAAAAGATCATTTACAATCACTCATGCCTAGGAAAGCCTTATTACTCGGTTTAAATGCTTTTATAATCCCATTATTGAGTTTATTTTGAATTGTTTTTACATTTTTTGATTAAAACAGAATCTAATTGATTGTTTGCCTCGGGAAATGTGGAGCGAAAGCCATCCATTGTCAAGAAAAGATCATTTATAGTCACTCATGCCTAGAAAAGCCTTATTACTTAGTTTAAATGCCTTTATAATCCCATTATCAAATTTATTTTGAATTTTTTTTTACATTTTTTGATTAAAACAGATTGTAATTGATTGTTTGCCTCGGGAAACTTGGAGCGAAAACCATGCATTGTCAAGAAAAGTTCATTTATAGTCACTCATGCCTAGAAAAGCCTTATTACTCGGTTTAAATGCTTTTATAATCCCATTATTGAATTTATTTTGAATATTTTCTACATTTTTTGATTGAAACAGATTTTAATTGATTGTTTGCCTCAGAAAACGAGAAGCGAAAGCCATCCATTGTCAAGAAAAGTTCATTTATAGTCACTCATGCCTAGGAAAGCCTTATTACTTGGTTTAAATGCTTTTATAATCCCATTCTTGAATTTATTTTGAATATTTTTTACATTTTTTGATTAAAACAGATTGTAATTGAATGATTGCCTCAGGAAACATGGCGCAAAAGCCATCCATTGTCAAGAAAAGATCATTTATAGTCACTCATGCTTAGGAAAGCCTTATTACTCGGTTTAAATGCTTTTATAATCCCATTATTGATTTTATTTTGAATTGTTTTTACATTTTTTGATTAAAACAGAATCTAATTTATTGTTTGCCTCGGGAAACGTGGAGCGAAAGCCATCCATTGTCAAGAAAAGATCATTTATAGTCACTCATGCCTACAAAAGCCTTATTACTCGGTTTAAATGACTTTATAATCCCATTATCAAATTTATTTTGAATTTTTTTTTACATTTTTTGATTAAAACAGATTGTAATTGATTGTTTGCCTCGGGAAACTTGGAGCGAAAGCCATTCATTGTCAAGAAAAGTTCATTTATATTCACTTATGCCTAGCAAAGCTTTATTACTCGGTTTAAATGCCTTTATAATCCCATTATTGAATTTATTTCGAATTTTTTTTACATTTTTTTATTAAAACAGATTCTAATTGATTGTTTTCCTGGGGAAACTTGGAGCGAAAGCCATCCATTGTCTAGAAAAGATCATTTATAGTCACTCATGAGTAGAAAAGCCTTATTACTCGGTTTAAATGCTTTTATAATCCCATTATTGAATTTATTTTGAATATTTTCTACATTTTTTGATTGAAATAGATTCTAATTTATTGTTTGCCTCAGAAAACGAGAAGCGAAAGCCATCCATTGTCAAGAAAAGTTTATTTATAGTCACTCATGCCTATAAAAGCCTTAAAACTCGCTTTAAATGCTTTCATAATCCCATAATGAATTTAATTTGAATCTTTTTACATTTTTGATTAAAACAGATTGTAACTGATTGTTTGCCTCGGGAAACGTGGAGCGAAAGCCATCCACTGTTAAGAAAAGATCATTTATAGTCACTCATGCCTAGAAAAGCCTTAATTCTCGCTTTAAATGCTTTTATAATCCCATTATTGAATTTAATTTTAATCTTTTTACATTTTTTGATTAAAACATATTGTAATTGATTGTTTACCTCGGGAAACGTGGAGCGAAAGCCATCCATTGTCAAGAAAAGATCATTTATAGTCACTCATCCCTAGAAAAGCCTTATTACTCGGTTTAAATGCTTTTATAATCCCATTATTGAATTTATTTTGTATTGTTTTTACATTTTTTGAATAAAACAGAATCTAATTGATTGTTTGCCTCGGGAAACGTGGAGCGAAAGCCATCCATTATCAAGAAAAGATCATTTATAGTCACTCATGCCTAGAAAAACCTTATTACTCGGTTTAAATGCCTTTATAATCCCATTATCAAATTTATTTTGATTTTTTTTTACATTTTTTCATTAAAACAGATTGTAATTGATTGTTTGCCTTGGGAAACGTGGAGCGAAAGCCATCCTTTGTCAAGAAAAGATCATTTATAGTCACTCATGCCTAGAAAAGCCTTATTACTCGGTTTAAATGCCTTTATAATCCCATTATCAAATTTATTTTTAATTTTTTTTACATTTTTTGATTAAAACATATTCTAATTGATTGTTTGCCTTGGGAAACTTGGAGCTAAAGCCATCCATTGTCAAGAAAAGATCATTTATAGTCACTCATGCCTAGGAAAGCCTTATTACTCGGTTTAAATGCTTTTATAATCTCATTATTGAATTTATTTTGAATTGTTTTTACATTTTTTGATTAAAACAGAATCTAATTGATTGTTTGCCTCGGGAAACGTGGAGCGAAAGCCATCCATTGTCAAGAAAAGATCATTTATAGTCACTCATGCCTAGAAAATCCTTATTACTCGGTTTAAATGCCTTTATAATCCCATTATCAAATTTATTTTGAATTTTTTTTACATTTTTTGATTAAAACAGATTGTAATTGATTGTTTGCCTCGAGAAAGTTGGAGCGAAAGCCATCCATTGTCAAGAAAAGTTCATTTATATTCACTTATGCCTAGCAAAGCCTTATTACTAGATTTAAATGCCTTTATAATCCCATTATTGAATTTATTTTGAATTTTTTTTACATTTTTTTATTAAAACAGATTCTAATTGATTGTTTTCCTGGGGAAACTTGGAGCGAAAGCCATCCATTATCAAGAAAAGATCATTTATAGTCACTCATGCCTAGAAAAGCCTTATTACTCGGTGTAAATGCTTTTATAATCCCATTATTGACTTTATTTTGAATTTTTTTTACATTTTTTGATTAAAACAGATTGTAATTGATTGTTTGCCTTGGGAAACGTGGAGTGAAAGCCATCCATTGTCAAGAAAAGATCATTTATAGTCACTCATGCCTAGAAAAGCCTTATTACTCGGTTTAAATGCCTTTATAATCCCATTATCAAATTTATTTTTAATTTTTTTTACATTTTTTGATTAAAACATATTGTAATTGATTGTTTGCCTTGGGAAACTTGGAGCTAAAGCCATCCATTGTCAAGAAAAGATCATTTATAGTCACTCATGCCTAGGAAAGCCTTATTACTCGGTTTAAATGCTTTTATAATCCCATTATTGAATTTATTTTGAATTGTTTTTACATTTTTTGATTAAAACATAATCTAATTGATTGTTGCCTCGGGAAACGTGGAGCGAAAGCCATCCATTGTCAAGAAAAGATCATTTATAGTCACTCATGCCTAGAAAAGCCTTATTACTCGATTTAAATGCCTTTATAATCCCATTATCAAATTTATTTTGAATTTTTTTTACATTTTTTGATTAAAACAGATTGTAATTGATTGTTTGCCTCGAGAAACTTGGAGCGAAAGCCATCCATTGTCAAGAAAAGTTCATTTATATTCACTTATGCCTAGCAAAGCCTTATTACTAGATTTAAATGCCTTTATAATCCCATTATTGAATTTATTTTGAATTTTTTTTACATTTTTTTATTAAAACAGATTCTAATTGATTGTTTTCCTGGGGAAACTTGGAGCGAAAGCCATCCATTATCAAGAAAAGATCATTTATAGTCACTCATGCCTAGAAAAGCCTTATTACTCGGTGTAAATGCTTTTATAATCCCATTATTGACTTTGTTTTGAATTTTTTTTACATTTTTTGATTAAAACAGATTGTAATTGATTGTTTGCCTTGGGAAACGTGGAGCGAAAGCCATCCATTGTCAAGAAAAGATCATTTATAGTCACTCATGCCTAGAAAAGCCTTATTACTCGGTTTAAATGCCTTTATAATCCCATTATCAAATTTATTTTTAATTTTTTTTACATTTTTTGATTAAAACATATTCTAATTGATTGTTTGCCTTGGGAAACTTGGAGCTAAAGCCATCCATTGTCAAGAAAAGATCATTTATAGTCACTCATGCCTAGGAAAGCCTTATTACTCGGTTTAAATGCTTTTATAATCCCATTATTGAATTTATTTTGAATTGTTTTTATATTTTTTGATTAAAACAGAATCTAATTGTTTGTTTGCCTCGGGAAACGTGGAGCGAAAGCCATCCATTGTCAAGAAAAGATCATTTATAGTCACTCATGCCTAGAAAAGCCTTATTACTCGGTTTAAATGCCTTTATAATCCTTTTATCAAATTTATTTTGAATTTCTTTTACATTTTTTGATTAAAACAGATTGTAATTGATTGTTTGCCTCGAGAAACTTGGAGCGAAAGCCATCCATTGTCAAGAAAAGTTCATTTATATTCACTTATGCCTAGCAAAGCTTTATTACTAGATTTAAATGCCTTTATAATCCCATTATTGAATTTATTTTGAATTTTTTTTACATTTTTTTAATAAAACAGATTCTAATGGATTGTTTTCCTGGGGAAACTTGGAGCGAAAACCATCCATTATCAAGAAATAATCATTTATAGTCACTCATGCCTAGAAAAGCCTTATTACTCGGTGTAAATGCTTTTATAATCCCATTATTGACTTTATTTTGAATTTTTTTTACATTTTTTGATTAAAACAGATTGTAATTGATTGTTTGCCTTGGGAAACGTGGAGCGAAAGCCATCCATTGTCAAGAAAAGATCATTTATAGTCACTCATGCCTAGAAAAGCCTTATTAGTCGGTTTAAATGCCTTTGTAATCCCATTATCAAATTTATTTTTAATATTTTTTAAATTTTTCTATTAAAACAGATTGTAATTGATTGATTGCCTCGAGAAAACATGGAGCAAGAGCCATCCATTGTCAAGAAAAGATCATTTATAGTCACTCATGTCTAGGAAAGCCTTATTACTCGGTTTAAATGCTTTTATAATCCCATTATTGATTTTATTTTGAATTGTTTTTACATTTTTTGATTAAAACAGAATCTAATTAATTGTTTGCCTTGGGAAACATGGAGCGAAAGCCATCCATTGTCAAGAAAAGATCATTTATAGTCACTCATGCCTAGAAAAGCCTTATTACTCGGTTTAAATGCCTTTATAATCCCATTATCAAATTTATTTTGAATTTTTTTTACATTTTTTGATTAAAACAGATTGTAATTGATTGTTTGCCTCGAGAAACTTGGAGCGAAAGCCATCCATTGTCAAGAAAAGTTCATTTATATTCACTTATGCCTAGCAAAGCCTTATTACTCGGTTTAAATGCCTTTATAATCCCATTATGGAATTTATTTTGAATTTTTTTTACATTTTTTTATTAAAACAGATTCTAATTGATTGTTTTCCTGGGGAAACTTGGAGCGAAAGCCATCCATTGTCAAGAAAAGATCATTTACAGTCACTCATGCCTAGAAAAGCCTTATTACTCGGTGTAAATGCTTTTATAATCCCATTATTGAATTTATTTTGAATATTTTTTACATTTTTTGATTAAAACAGATTGTAATTGATTGATTGCCTCGGGAAACATGGAGCGAAAGCCATCCATTGTCAAGAAAAGATCATTTATAGTCACTCATGCCTAGGAAAGCCTTATTACTCGGTTTAAATGCTTTTATAATCCCATTATTGATTTTATTTTGAATTGTTTTTACATTTTTTTATTAAAACAGAATCTAATTAATTGTTTACCTTGGGAAACGTGGAGCGAAAGCCATCCATTGTCAAGAAATGATCATTTATAGTCACTCATGCCTAGAAAAGCCTTATTACTCGGTTTAAATGCTTTTATAATCCCATTATTGAATTTATTTTGTATTGTTTTTACATTTTTTGAATAAAACAGAATCTAATTGATTGTTTGCCTCGGGAAACGTGGAGCGAAAGCCATCCATTGTCAAGAAAAGATCATTTATAGTCACTCATGCCTAGAAAAGCCTTATTACTCGGTTTAAATGCCTTTATAATCCAATTATCAAATTTATTTTGAATTTTTTTTACATTTTTTGATTAAAACATATTGTAATTGATTGTTTGCCTTGGGAAACGTGGAGTGAAAGCCATCCATTGTCAAGAAAAGATCATTTATAGTCACTCATGCCTAGAAAAGCCTTATTACTCGGTTTAAATGCCTTTATAATCCCATTATCAAATTTATTTTTAATTTTTTTTACATTTTTTGATTAAAACATATTCTAATTGATTGTTTGCCTTGGGAAACTTGGAGCTAAAGCCATCATTGTCAAGAAAAGATCATTTATAGTCACTCATGCCTAGGAAAGCCTTATTACTCGGTTTAAATGGTTTTATAATCCCATTATTGAATTTATTTTGAATTGTTTTTACATTTTTTGATTAAAACATAATCTAATTGATTGTTTGCCTTGGGAAACGTGGAGCGAAAGCCATCCATTGTCAAGAAAAGATCATTTATAGTCACTCATGCCTAGAAAAGCCTTATTACTCGGTTTAAATGCCTTTATAATCCCATTATCAAATTTATTTTGAATTTTTTTTACATTTTGTGATTAAAACAGATTGTAATTGATTGTTTGCCTCGAGAAACTTGGAGCGAAAGCCATCCATTGTCAAGAAAAGTTCATTTATATTCACTTATGCCTAGCAAAGCCTTATTACTCGATTTAAATGCCTTTATAATACAATTATTGAATTTATTTTGAATTTTTTTTACATTTTTTTATTAAAACAGATTCTAATTGATTGTTTTCTTGGGGAACCTTGGTGCGAAAGCCATCCATTATCAAGAAAAGATCATTTATAGTCAGTCATGCCTAGAAAAGCCTTATTACTCGGTGTAAATGCTTTTATAATCCCATTATTGACTTTATTTTGAATTTTTTTTACATTTTTTGATTAAAACAGATTGTAATTGATTGTTTGCCTTGGGAAACGTGGAGCGAAAGCCATCCATTGTCAAGAAAAGATCATTTATAGTCACTCATGCCTAGAAAAGCCTTATTAGTCGGTTTAAATGCCTTTGTAATCCCATTATCAAATTTATTTTTAATATTTTTTAAATTTTTCTATTAAAACAGATTGTAATTGATTGATTGCCTCGAGAAAACATGGAGCAAGAGCCATCCATTGTCAAGAAAAGATCATTTATAGTCACTCATGTCTAGGAAAGCCTTATTACTCGGTTTAAATGCTTTTATAATCCCATTATTGATTTTATTTTGAATTGTTTTTGCATTTTTTGATTAAAACAGAATCTAATTAATTGTTTGCCTTGGGAAACGTGGAGCGAAAGCCATCCATTGTCAAGAAAAGATCATTTATAGTCACTCATGCCTAGAAAAGCCTTATTACTCGGTTTAAATGCCTTTATAATCCCATTATCAAATTTATTTTGAATTTTTTTTACATTTTTTGATTAAAACAGATTGTAATTGATTATATGCCTCGGGAAACTTGGAGCGAAAGCCATCCATTGTCAAGAAAAGTTCATTTATATTCACTTAAGCCTAGCAAAGCCTTATTACTCGGTTTAAATGCCTTTATAATCCCATTATTGATTTTATTTTGAATTTTTTTTACATTTTCTTATTAAAACAGATTCTAATTGATTGTTTTCCTGGGGAAACTTGGAGCGAAAGCCATCCATTGTCAAGAAAAGATCATTTATAGTCACTCATGAATAGAAAAGTCTTATTACTCGGTGTAAATGCTTTTATAATCCCATTATTGAATTTATTTTGAATATTTTTTACATTTTTCTATTAAAACAAATTGTAATTGATTGATTGCCTCGAGAAAACATGGAGCAAAAGCCATCCATTGTCAAGAAAAGATCATTTATAGTCACTCATGCCTAGGAAAGCCTTATTACTCGGTTTAAATGCTTTTATAATCCCATTATTGATTTTATTTTGAATTGTTTTTACATTTTTTGATTAAAACAGAATCTAATTAATTGTTTACCTTGGGAAACGTGGAGCGAAAGCCATCCATTGTCAAGAAAAGATCATTTATAGTCACTCATGCCTAGAAAAGCCTTATTACTCGGTTTAAATGCTTTTATAATCCCATTATTGAATTTATTTTGTATTGTTTTTACATTTTTTGAATAAAACAGAATCTAATTGATTGTTTGCCTCGGGAAACGTGGAGCGAAAGCCATCCATTGTCAAGAAAAGATCATTTATAGTCACTCATGCCTAGAAAAGCCTTATTACTCGATTTAAATGCCTTTATAATCCCATTATCAAATTTATTTTGAATTTTTTTTACATTTTTTGATTAAAACAGATTGTAATTGATTATATGCCTCGGGAAACTTGGAGCGAAAGCCATCCATTGTCAAGAAAAGTTCATTTATATTCACTTATGCCTAGCAAAGCCTTATTACTAGATTTAAATGCCTTTATAATCCCATTATTGAATTTATTTTGAATTTTTTTTACATTTTTTTATTAAAACAGATTCTAATTGATTGTTTTCCTGGGGAAACTTGGAGCGAAAGCCATCCATTATCAAGAAAAGATCATTTATAGTCACTCATGCCTAGAAAAGCCTTATTACTCGGTGTAAATGCTTTTATAATCCCATTATTGACTTTATTTTGAATTTTTTTTACATTTTTTGATTAAAACAGATTGTAATTGATTGTTTGCCTTGGGAAACGTGGAGTGAAAGCCATCCATTGTCAAGAAAAGATCATTTATAGTCACTCATGCCTAGAAAAGCCTTATTACTCGGTTTAAATGCCTTTATAATCCCATTATCAAATTTATTTTTAATTTTTTTTACATTTTTTGATTAAAACATATTGTAATTGATTGTTTGCCTTGGGAAACTTGGAGCTAAAGCCATCCATTGTCAAGAAAAGATCATTTATAGTCACTCATGCCTAGGAAAGCCTTATTACTCGGTTTAAATGCTTTTATAATCCCATTATTGTATTTATTTTGAATTGTTTTTACATTTTTTGATTAAAACATAATCTAATTGATTGTTGCCTCGGGAAACGTGGAGCGAAAGCCATCCATTGTCAAGAAAAGATCATTTATAGTCACTCATGCCTAGAAAAGCCTTATTACTCGATTTAAATGCCTTTATAATCCCATTATCAAATTTATTTTGAATTTTTTTTACATTTTTTGATTAAAACAGATTGTAATTGATTGTTTGCCTCGAGAAACTTGGAGCGAAAGCCATCCATTGTCAAGAAAAGTTCATTTATATTCACTTATGCCTAGCAAAGCCTTATTACTAGATTTAAATGCCTTTATAATCCCATTATTGAATTTATTTTGAATTTTTTTTACATTTTTTTATTAAAACAGATTCTAATTGATTGTTTTCCTGGGGAAACTTGGAGCGAAAGCCATCCATTATCAAGAAAAGATCATTTATAGTCACTCATGCCTAGAAAAGCCTTATTACTCGGTGTAAATGCTTTTATAATCCCATTATTGACTTTGTTTTGAATTTTTTTTACATTTTTTGATTAAAACAGATTGTAATTGATTGTTTGCCTTGGGAAACGTGGAGCGAAAGCCATCCATTGTCAAGAAAAGATCATTTATAGTCACTCATGCCTAGAAAAGCCTTATTACTCGGTTTAAATGCCTTTATAATCCCATTATCAAATTTATTTTTAATTTTTTTTACATTTTTTGATTAAAACATATTCTAATTGATTGTTTGCCTTGGGAAAGTTGGAGCTAAAGCCATCCATTGTCAAGAAAAGATCATTTATAGTCACTCATGCCTAGGAAAGCCTTATTACTCGGTTTAAATGCTTTTATAATCTCATTATTGAATTTATTTTGAATTGTTTTTACATTTTTTGATTAAAACAGAATCTAATTGATTGTTTGCCTCGGGAAACGTGGAGCGAAAGCCATCCATTGTCAAGAAAAGATCATTTATAGTCACTCATGCCTAGAAAATCCTTATTACTCGGTTTAAATGCCTTTATAATCCCATTATCAAATTTATTTTGAATTTTTTTTACATTTTTTGATTAAAACAGATTGTAATTGATTGTTTGCCTCGAGAAAGTTGGAGCGAAAGCCATCCATTGTCAAGAAAAGTTCATTTATATTCACTTATGCCTAGCAAAGCCTTATTACTAGATTTAAATGCCTTTATAATCCCATTATTGAATTTATTTTGAATTTTTTTTATATTTTTTTATTAAAACAGATTCTAATTGATTGTTTTCCTGGGGAAACTTGGAGCGAAAGCCATCCATTATCAAGAAAAGATCATTTATAGTCACTCATGCCTAGAAAAGCCTTATTACTCGGTGTAAATGCTTTTATAATCCCATTATTGACTTTATTTTGAATTTTTTTTACATTTTTTGATTAAAACAGATTGTAATTGATTGTTTGCCTTGGGAAACGTGGAGTGAAAGCCATCCATTGTCAAGAAAAGATCATTTATAGTCACTCATGCCTAGAAAAGCCTTATTACTCGGTTTAAATGCCTTTATAATCCCATTATCAAATTTATTTTTAATTTTTTTTACATTTTTTGATTAAAACATATTGTAATTGATTGTTTGCCTTGGGAAACTTGGAGCTAAAGCCATCCATTGTCAAGAAAAGATCATTTATAGTCACTCATGCCTAGGAAAGCCTTATTACTCGGTTTAAATGCTTTTATAATCCCATTATTGAATTTATTTTGAATTGTTTTTACATTTTTTGATTAAAACATAATCTAATTGATTGTTGCCTCGGGAAACGTGGAGCGAAAGCCATCCATTGTCAAGAAAAGATCATTTATAGTCACTCATGCCTAGAAAAGCCTTATTACTCGATTTAAATGCCTTTATAATCCCATTATCAAATTTATTTTGAATTTTTTTTACATTTTTTGATTAAAACAGATTGTAATTGATTGTTTGCCTCGAGAAACTTGGAGCGAAAGCCATCCATTGTCAAGAAAAGTTCATTTATATTCACTTATGCCTAGCAAAGCCTTATTACTAGATTTAAATGCCTTTATAATCCCATTATTGAATTTATTTTGAATTTTTTTTACATTTTTTTATTAAAACAGATTCTAATTGATTGTTTTCCTGGGGAAACTTGGAGCGAAAGCCATCCATTATCAAGAAAAGATCATTTATAGTCACTCATGCCTAGAAAAGCCTTATTACTCGGTGTAAATGCTTTTATAATCCCATTATTGACTTTGTTTTGAATTTTTTTTACATTTTTTGATTAAAACAGATTGTAATTGATTGTTTGCCTTGGGAAACGTGGAGCGAAAGCCATCCATTGTCAAGAAAAGATCATTTATAGTCACTCATGCCTAGAAAAGCCTTATTACTCGGTTTAAATGCCTTTATAATCCCATTATCAAATTTATTTTTAATTTTTTTTACATTTTTTGATTAAAACATATTCTAATTGATTGTTTGCCTTGGGAAACTTGGAGCTAAAGCCATCCATTGTCAAGAAAAGATCATTTATAGTCACTCATGCCTAGGAAAGCCTTATTACTCGGTTTAAATGCTTTTATAATCCCATTATTGAATTTATTTTGAATTGTTTTTATATTTTTTGATTAAAACAGAATCTAATTGTTTGTTTGCCTCGGGAAACGTGGAGCGAAAGCCATCCATTGTCAAGAAAAGATCATTTATAGTCACTCATGCCTAGAAAAGCCTTATTACTCGGTTTAAATGCCTTTATAATCCTATTATCAAATTTATTTTGAATTTCTTTTACATTTTTTGATTAAAACAGATTGTAATTGATTGTTTGCCTCGAGAAACTTGGAGCGAAAGCCATCCATTGTCAAGAAAAGTTCATTTATATTCACTTATGCCTAGCAAAGCTTTATTACTAGATTTAAATGCCTTTATAATCCCATTATTGAATTTATTTTGAATTTTTTTTACATTTTTTTAATAAAACAGATTCTAATGGATTGTTTTCCTGGGGAAACTTGGAGCGAAAACCATCCATTATCAAGAAATAATCATTTATAGTCACTCATGCCTAGAAAAGCCTTATTACTCGGTGTAAATGCTTTTATAATCCCATTATTGACTTTATTTTGAATTTTTTTTACATTTTTTGATTAAAACAGATTGTAATTGATTGTTTGCCTTGGAAAACGTGGAGCGAAAGCCATCCATTGTCAAGAAAAGATCATTTATAGTCACTCATGCCTAGAAAAGCCTTATTAGTCGGTTTAAATGCCTTTGTAATCCCATTATCAAATTTATTTTTAATATTTTTTAAATTTTTCTATTAAAACAGATTGTAATTGATTGATTGCCTCGAGAAAACATGGAGCAAGAGCCATCCATTGTCAAGAAAAGATCATTTATAGTCACTCATGTCTAGGAAAGCCTTATTACTCGGTTTAAATGCTTTTATAATCCCATTATTGATTTTATTTTGAATTGTTTTTACATTTTTTGATTAAAACAGAATCTAATTAATTGTTTGCCTTGGGAAACATGGAGCGAAAGCCATCCATTGTCAAGAAAAGATCATTTATAGTCACTCATGCCTAGAAAAGCCTTATTACTCGGTTTAAATGCCTTTATAATCCCATTATCAAATTTATTTTGAATTTTTTTTACATTTTTTGATTAAAACAGATTGTAATTGATTGTTTGCCTCGAGAAACTTGGAGCGAAAGCCATCCATTGTCAAGAAAAGTTCATTTATATTCACTTATGCCTAGCAAAGCCTTATTACTCGGTTTAAATGCCTTTATAATCCCATTATGGAATTTATTTTGAATTTTTTTTACATTTTTTTATTAAAACAGATTCTAATTGATTGTTTTCCTGGGAAAACTTGGAGCGAAAGCCATCCATTGTCAAGAAAAGATCATTTACAGTCACTCATGCCTAGAAAAGCCTTATTACTCGGTGTAAATGCTTTTATAATCCCATTATTGAATTTATTTTGAATATTTTTTACATTTTTTGATTAAAACAGATTGTAATTGATTGATTGCCTCGGGAAACATGGAGCGAAAGCCATCCATTGTCAAGAAAAGATCATTTATAGTCACTCATGCCTAGGAAAGCCTTATTACTCGGTTTAAATGCTTTTATAATCCCATTATTGATTTTATTTTGAATTGTTTTTACATTTTTTGATTAAAACAGAATCTAATTAATTGTTTACCTTGGGAAACGTGGAGCGAAAGCCATCCATTGTCAAGAAAAGATCATTTATAGTCACTCATGCCTAGAAAAGCCTTATTACTCGGTTTAAATGCTTTTATAATCCCATTATTGAATTTATTTTGTATTGTTTTTACATTTTTTGAATAAAACAGAATCTAATTGATTGTTTGCCTCGGGAAACGTGGAGCGAAAGCCATCCATTGTCAAGAAAAGATCATTTATAGTCACTCATGCCTAGAAAAGCCTTATTACTCGGTTTAAATGCCTTTATAATCCAATTATCAAATTTATTTTGAATTTTTTTTACATTTTTTGATTAAAACATATTGTAATTGATTGTTTGCCTTGGGAAACGTGGAGTGAAAGCCATCCATTGTCAAGAAAAGATCATTTATAGTCACTCATGCCTAGAAAAGCCTTATTACTCGGTTTAAATGCCTTTATAATCCCATTATCAAATTTATTTTTAATTTTTTTTACATTTTTTGATTAAAACATATTGTAATTGATTGTTTGCCTTGGGAAACTTGGAGCTAAAGCCATCATTGTCAAGAAAAGATCATTTATAGTCACTCATGCCTAGGAAAGCCTTATTACTCGGTTTAAATGGTTTTATAATCCCATTATTGAATTTATTTTGAATTGTTTTTACATTTTTTGATTAAAACATAATCTAATTGATTGTTTGCCTTGGGAAACGTGGAGCGAAAGCCATCCATTGTCAAGAAAAGATCATTTATAGTCACTCATGCCTAGAAAAGCCTTATTACTCGGTTTAAATGCCTTTATAATCCCATTATCAAATTTATTTTGAATTTTTTTTACATTTTGTGATTAAAACAGATTGTAATTGATTGTTTGCCTCGAGAAACTTGGAGCGAAAGCCATCCATTGTCAAGAAAAGTTCATTTATATTCACTTATGCCTAGCAAAGCCTTATTACTCGATTTAAATGCCTTTATAATACCATTATTGAATTTATTTTGAATTTTTTTTACATTTTTTTATTAAAACAGATTCTAATTGATTGTTTTCTTGGGGAACCTTGGTGCGAAAGCCATCCATTATCAAGAAAAGATCATTTATAGTCACTCATGCCTAGAAAAGCCTTATTACTCGGTGTAAATGCTTTTATAATCCCATTATTGACTTTATTTTGAATTTTTTTTACATTTTTTGATTAAAACAGATTGTAATTGATTGTTTGCCTTGGGAAACGTGGAGCGAAAGCCATCCATTGTCAAGAAAAGATCATTTATAGTCACTCATGCCTAGAAAAGCCTTATTAGTCGGTTTAAATGCCTTTGTAATCCCATTATCAAATTTATTTTTAATATTTTTTAAATTTTTCTATTAAAACAGATTGTAATTGATTGATTGCCTCGAGAAAACATGGAGCAAGAGCCATCCATTGTCAAGAAAAGATCATTTATAGTCACTCATGTCTAGGAAAGCCTTATTACTCGGTTTAAATGCTTTTATAATCCCATTATTGATTTTATTTTGAATTGTTTTTGCATTTTTTGATTAAAACAGAATCTAATTAATTGTTTGCCTTGGGAAACGTGGAGCGAAAGCCATCCATTGTCAAGAAAAGATCATTTATAGTCACTCATGCCTAGAAAAGCCTTATTACTCGGTTTAAATGCCTTTATAATCCCATTATCAAATTTATTTTGAATTTTTTTTACATTTTTTGATTAAAACAGATTGTAATTGATTATATGCCTCGGGAAACTTGGAGCGAAAGCCATCCATTGTCAAGAAAAGTTCATTTATATTCACTTAAGCCTAGCAAAGCCTTATTACTCGGTTTAAATGCCTTTATAATCCCATTATTGATTTTATTTTGAATTTTTTTTACATTTTCTTATTAAAACAGATTCTAATTGATTGTTTTCCTGGGGAAACTTGGAGCGAAAGCCATCCATTGTCAAGAAAAGATCATTTATAGTCACTCATGAATAGAAAAGTCTTATTACTCGGTGTAAATGCTTTTATAATCCCATTATTGAATTTATTTTGAATATTTTTTACATTTTTCTATTAAAACAAATTGTAATTGATTGATTGCCTCGAGAAAACATGGAGCAAAAGCCATCCATTGTCAAGAAAAGATCATTTATAGTCACTCATGCCTAGGAAAGCCTTATTACTCGGTTTAAATGCTTTTATAATCCCATTATTGATTTTATTTTGAATTGTTTTTACATTTTTTGATTAAAACAGAATCTAATTAATTGTTTACCTTGGGAAACGTGGAGCGAAAGCCATCCATTGTCAAGAAAAGATCATTTATAGTCACTCATGCCTAGAAAAGCCTTATTACTCGGTTTAAATGCTTTTATAATCCCATTATTGAATTTATTTTGTATTGTTTTTACATTTTTTGAATAAAACAGAATCTAATTGATTGTTTGCCTCGGGAAACGTGGAGCGAAAGCCATCCATTGTCAAGAAAAGATCATTTATAGTCACTCATGCCTAGAAAAGCCTTATTACTCGGTTTAAATGCCTTTATAATCCAATTATCAAATTTATTTTGAATTTTTTTTACATTTTTTGATTAAAACATATTGTAATTGATTGTTTGCCTTGGGAAACGTGGAGTGAAAGCCATCCATTGTCAAGAAAAGATCATTTATAGTCACTCATGCCTAGAAAAGCCTTATTACTCGGTTTAAATGCCTTTATAATCCCATTATCAAATTTATTTTTAATTTTTTTTACATTTTTTGATTAAAACATATTGTAATTGATTGTTTGCCTTGGGAAACTTGGAGCTAAAGCCATCATTGTCAAGAAAAGATCATTTATAGTCACTCATGCCTAGGAAAGCCTTATTACTCGGTTTAAATGGTTTTATAATCCCATTATTGAATTTATTTTGAATTGTTTTTACATTTTTTGATTAAAACATAATCTAATTGATTGTTTGCCTTGGGAAACGTGGAGCGAAAGCCATCCATTGTCAAGAAAAGATCATTTATAGTCACTCATGCCTAGAAAAGCCTTATTACTCGGTTTAAATGCCTTTATAATCCCATTATCAAATTTATTTTGAATTTTTTTTACATTTTGTGATTAAAACAGATTGTAATTGATTGTTTGCCTCGAGAAACTTGGAGCGAAAGCCATCCATTGTCAAGAAAAGTTCATTTATATTCACTTATGCCTAGCAAAGCCTTATTACTCGATTTAAATGCCTTTATAATACCATTATTGAATTTATTTTGAATTTTTTTTACATTTTTTTATTAAAACAGATTCTAATTGATTGTTTTCTTGGGGAACCTTGGTGCGAAAGCCATCCATTATCAAGAAAAGATCATTTATAGTCACTCATGCCTAGAAAAGCCTTATTACTCGGTGTAAATGCTTTTATAATCCCATTATTGACTTTATTTTGAATTTTTTTTACATTTTTTGATTAAAACAGATTGTAATTGATTGTTTGCCTTGGGAAACGTGGAGCGAAAGCCATCCATTGTCAAGAAAAGATCATTTATAGTCACTCATGCCTAGAAAAGCCTTATTAGTCGGTTTAAATGCCTTTGTAATCCCATTATCAAATTTATTTTTAATATTTTTTAAATTTTTCTATTAAAACAGATTGTAATTGATTGATTGCCTCGAGAAAACATGGAGCAAGAGCCATCCATTGTCAAGAAAAGATCATTTATAGTCACTCATGTCTAGGAAAGCCTTATTACTCGGTTTAAATGCTTTTATAATCCCATTATTGATTTTATTTTGAATTGTTTTTGCATTTTTTGATTAAAACAGAATCTAATTAATTGTTTGCCTTGGGAAACGTGGAGCGAAAGCCATCCATTGTCAAGAAAAGATCATTTATAGTCACTCATGCCTAGAAAAGCCTTATTACTCGGTTTAAATGCCTTTATAATCCCATTATCAAATTTATTTTGAATTTTTTTTACATTTTTTGATTAAAACAGATTGTAATTGATTATATGCCTCGGGAAACTTGGAGCGAAAGCCATCCATTGTCAAGAAAAGTTCATTTATATTCACTTAAGCCTAGCAAAGCCTTATTACTCGGTTTAAATGCCTTTATAATCCCATTATTGATTTTATTTTGAATTTTTTTTACATTTTCTTATTAAAACAGATTCTAATTGATTGTTTTCCTGGGGAAACTTGGAGCGAAAGCCATCCATTGTCAAGAAAAGATCATTTATAGTCACTCATGAATAGAAAAGTCTTATTACTCGGTGTAAATGCTTTTATAATCCCATTATTGAATTTATTTTGAATATTTTTTACATTTTTCTATTAAAACAAATTGTAATTGATTGATTGCCTCGAGAAAACATGGAGCAAAAGCCATCCATTGTCAAGAAAAGATCATTTATAGTCACTCATGCCTAGGAAAGCCTTATTACTCGGTTTAAATGCTTTTATAATCCCATTATTGATTTTATTTTGAATTGTTTTTACATTTTTTGATTAAAACAGAATCTAATTAATTGTTTACCTTGGGAAACGTGGAGCGAAAGCCATCCATTGTCAAGAAAAGATCATTTATAGTCACTCATGCCTAGAAAAGCCTTATTACTCGGTTTAAATGCTTTTATAATCCCATTATTGAATTTATTTTGTATTGTTTTTACATTTTTTGAATAAAACAGAATCTAATTGATTGTTTGCCTCGGGAAACGTGGAGCGAAAGCCATCCATTGTCAAGAAAAGATCATTTATAGTCACTCATGCCTAGAAAAGCCTTATTACTCGGTTTAAATGCCTTTATAATCCAATTATCAAATTTATTTTGAATTTTTTTTACATTTTTTGATTAAAACATATTGTAATTGATTGTTTGCCTTGGGAAACGTGGAGTGAAAGCCATCCATTGTCAAGAAAAGATCATTTATAGTCACTCATGCCTAGAAAAGCCTTATTACTCGGTTTAAATGCCTTTATAATCCCATTATCAAATTTATTTTTAATTTTTTTTACATTTTTTGATTAAAACATATTCTAATTGATTGTTTGCCTTGGGAAACTTGGAGCTAAAGCCATCATTGTCAAGAAAAGATCATTTATAGTCACTCATGCCTAGGAAAGCCTTATTACTCGGTTTAAATGGTTTTATAATCCCATTATTGAATTTATTTTGAATTGTTTTTACATTTTTTGATTAAAACATAATCTAATTGATTGTTTGCCTTGGGAAACGTGGAGCGAAAGCCATCCATTGTCAAGAAAAGATCATTTATAGTCACTCATGCCTAGAAAAGCCTTATTACTCGGTTTAAATGCCTTTATAATCCCATTATCAAATTTATTTTGAATTTTTTTTACATTTTGTGATTAAAACAGATTGTAATTGATTGTTTGCCTCGAGAAACTTGGAGCGAAAGCCATCCATTGTCAAGAAAAGTTCATTTATATTCACTTATGCCTAGCAAAGCCTTATTACTCGATTTAAATGCCTTTATAATACCATTATTGAATTTATTTTGAATTTTTTTTACATTTTTTTATTAAAACAGATTCTAATTGATTGTTTTCTTGGGGAACCTTGGTGCGAAAGCCATCCATTATCAAGAAAAGATCATTTATAGTCACTCATGCCTAGAAAAGCCTTATTACTCGGTGTAAATGCTTTTATAATCCCATTATTGACTTTATTTTGAATTTTTTTTACATTTTTTGATTAAAACAGATTGTAATTGATTGTTTGCCTTGGGAAACGTGGAGCGAAAGCCATCCATTGTCAAGAAAAGATCATTTATAGTCACTCATGCCTAGAAAAGCCTTATTAGTCGGTTTAAATGCCTTTGTAATCCCATTATCAAATTTATTTTTAATATTTTTTAAATTTTTCTATTAAAACAGATTGTAATTGATTGATTGCCTCGAGAAAACATGGAGCAAGAGCCATCCATTGTCAAGAAAAGATCATTTATAGTCACTCATGTCTAGGAAAGCCTTATTACTCGGTTTAAATGCTTTTATAATCCCATTATTGATTTTATTTTGAATTGTTTTTGCATTTTTTGATTAAAACAGAATCTAATTAATTGTTTGCCTTGGGAAACGTGGAGCGAAAGCCATCCATTGTCAAGAAAAGATCATTTATAGTCACTCATGCCTAGAAAAGCCTTATTACTCGGTTTAAATGCCTTTATAATCCCATTATCAAATTTATTTTGAATTTTTTTTACATTTTTTGATTAAAACAGATTGTAATTGATTATATGCCTCGGGAAACTTGGAGCGAAAGCCATCCATTGTCAAGAAAAGTTCATTTATATTCACTTAAGCCTAGCAAAGCCTTATTACTCGGTTTAAATGCCTTTATAATCCCATTATTGATTTTATTTTGAATTTTTTTTACATTTTCTTATTAAAACAGATTCTAATTGATTGTTTTCCTGGGGAAACTTGGAGCGAAAGCCATCCATTGTCAAGAAAAGATCATTTATAGTCACTCATGAATAGAAAAGTCTTATTACTCGGTGTAAATGCTTTTATAATCCCATTATTGAATTTATTTTGAATATTTTTTACATTTTTCTATTAAAACAAATTGTAATTGATTGATTGCCTCGAGAAAACATGGAGCAAAAGCCATCCATTGTCAAGAAAAGATCATTTATAGTCACTCATGCCTAGGAAAGCCTTATTACTCGGTTTAAATGCTTTTATAATCCCATTATTGATTTTATTTTGAATTGTTTTTACATTTTTTGATTAAAACAGAATCTAATTAATTGTTTACCTTGGGAAACGTGGAGCGAAAGCCATCCATTGTCAAGAAAAGATCATTTATAGTCACTCATGCCTAGAAAAGCCTTATTACTCGGTTTAAATGCTTTTATAATCCCATTATTGAATTTATTTTGTATTGTTTTTACATTTTTTGAATAAAACAGAATCTAATTGATTGTTTGCCTCGGGAAACGTGGAGCGAAAGCCATCCATTGTCAAGAAAAGATCATTTATAGTCACTCATGCCTAGAAAAGCCTTATTACTCGGTTTAAATGCCTTTATAATCCAATTATCAAATTTATTTTGAATTTTTTTTACATTTTTTGATTAAAACATATTGTAATTGATTGTTTGCCTTGGGAAACGTGGAGTGAAAGCCATCCATTGTCAAGAAAAGATCATTTATAGTCACTCATGCCTAGAAAAGCCTTATTACTCGGTTTAAATGCCTTTATAATCCCATTATCAAATTTATTTTTAATTTTTTTTACATTTTTTGATTAAAACATATTCTAATTGATTGTTTGCCTTGGGAAACTTGGAGCTAAAGCCATCATTGTCAAGAAAAGATCATTTATAGTCACTCATGCCTAGGAAAGCCTTATTACTCGGTTTAAATGGTTTTATAATCCCATTATTGAATTTATTTTGAATTGTTTTTACATTTTTTGATTAAAACATAATCTAATTGATTGTTTGCCTTGGGAAACGTGGAGCGAAAGCCATCCATTGTCAAGAAAAGATCATTTATAGTCACTCATGCCTAGAAAAGCCTTATTACTCGGTTTAAATGCCTTTATAATCCCATTATCAAATTTATTTTGAATTTTTTTTACATTTTGTGATTAAAACAGATTGTAATTGATTGTTTGCCTCGAGAAACTTGGAGCGAAAGCCATCCATTGTCAAGAAAAGTTCATTTATATTCACTTATGCCTAGCAAAGCCTTATTACTCGATTTAAATGCCTTTATAATACCATTATTGAATTTATTTTGAATTTTTTTTACATTTTTTTATTAAAACAGATTCTAATTGATTGTTTTCTTGGGGAACCTTGGTGCGAAAGCCATCCATTATCAAGAAAAGATCATTTATAGTCACTCATGCCTAGAAAAGCCTTATTACTCGGTGTAAATGCTTTTATAATCCCATTATTGACTTTATTTTGAATTTTTTTTACATTTTTTGATTAAAACAGATTGTAATTGATTGTTTGCCTTGGGAAACGTGGAGCGAAAGCCATCCATTGTCAAGAAAAGATCATTTATAGTCACTCATGCCTAGAAAAGCCTTATTAGTCGGTTTAAATGCCTTTGTAATCCCATTATCAAATTTATTTTTAATATTTTTTAAATTTTTCTATTAAAACAGATTGTAATTGATTGATTGCCTCGAGAAAACATGGAGAAAGAGCCATCCATTGTCAAGAAAAGATCATTTATAGTCACTCATGTCTAGGAAAGCCTTATTACTCGGTTTAAATGCTTTTATAATCCCATTATTGATTTTATTTTGAATTGTTTTTACATTTTTTGATTAAAACAGAATCTAATTAATTGTTTGCCTTGGGAAACGTGGAGCGAAAGCCATCCATTGTCAAGAAAAGATCATTTATAGTCACTCATGCCTAGAAAAGCCTTATTACTCGGTTTAAATGCCTTTATAATCCCATTATCAAATTTATTTTGAATTTTTTTTACATTTTTTGATTAAAACAGATTGTAATTGATTATATGCCTCGGGAAACTTGGAGCGAAAGCCATCCATTGTCAAGAAAAGTTCATTTATATTCACTTAAGCCTAGCAAAGCCTTATTACTCGGTTTAAATGCCTTTATAATCCCATTATTGATTTTATTTTGAATTTTTTTTACATTTTCTTATTAAAACAGATTCTAATTGATTGTTTTCCTGGGGAAACTTGGAGCGAAAGCCATCCATTGTCAAGAAAAGATCATTTATAGTCACTCATGAATAGAAAAGTCTTATTACTCGGTGTAAATGCTTTTATAATCCCATTATTGAATTTATTTTGAATATTTTTTACATTTTTCTATTAAAACAAATTGTAATTGATTGATTGCCTCGAGAAAACATGGAGCAAAAGCCATCCATTGTCAAGAAAAGATCATTTATAGTCACTCATGCCTAGGAAAGCCTTATTACTCGGTTTAAATGCTTTTATAATCCCATTATTGATTTTATTTTGAATTGTTTTTACATTTTTTGATTAAAACAGAATCTAATTAATTGTTTACCTTGGGAAACGTGGAGCGAAAGCCATCCATTGTCAAGAAAAGATCATTTATAGTCACTCATGCCTAGAAAAGCCTTATTACTCGGTTTAAATGCTTTTATAATCCCATTATTGAATTTATTTTGTATTGTTTTTACATTTTTTGAATAAAACAGAATCTAATTGATTGTTTGCCTCGGGAAACGTGGAGCGAAAGCCATCCATTGTCAAGAAAAGATCATTTATAGTCACTCATGCCTAGAAAAGCCTTATTACTCGGTTTAAATGCCTTTATAATCCAATTATCAAATTTATTTTGAATTTTTTTTACATTTTTTGATTAAAACATATTGTAATTGATTGTTTGCCTTGGGAAACGTGGAGTGAAAGCCATCCATTGTAAAGAAAAGATCATTTATAGTCACTCATGCCTAGAAAAGCCTTATTACTCGGTGTAAATGCTTTTATAATCCCATTATTGACTTTATTTTGAATTTTTTTTACATTTTTTGATTAAAACAGATTGTAATTGATTGTTTGCCTTGGGAAACGTGGAGCGAAAGCCATCCATTGTCAAGAAAAGATCATTTATAGTCACTCATGCCTAGAAAAGCCTTATTAGTCGGTTTAAATGCTTTTATAATCCCATTATTGAATTTATTTTGAATTGTTTTTACATTTTTTGATTAATACATAATCTAATTGATTGTTTGCCTCGGGAAACGTGGAGCGAAAGCCATCCGTTGTCAAGAAAATATCATTTATAGTCACTCATGCCTAGAAAAGCCTTATTACTCGGTTTACATGCCTTTATAATCCCATTATCAAATTTATTTTGAATTTTTTTTACATTTTTTGATTAAAACATATTGTAATTGATTGTTTGCCTCGAGAAACTTGGAGCGAAAGCCATCCATTTTCAAGAAAAGTCCATTTATATTCACTTATGCCTAGCAAAGCCTTATTACTCGATTTAAATGCCTTTATAATACCATTATTGAATTTATTTTGAATTTTTTTTACATTTTTTTATTAAAACAGATTCTAATTGATTGTTTTCTTGGGGAACCTTGGTGCGAAAGCCATCCATTATCAAGAAAAGATCATTTATAGTCACTCATGCCTAGAAAAGCCTTATTACTCGGTGTAAATGCTTTTATAATCCCATTATTGACTCTATTTTGAATTTTTTTTACATTTTTTGATTAAAACAGATTGTAATTGATTGTTTGCCTTGGGAAACGTGGAGCGAAAGCCATCCATTGTCAAGAAAAGATCATTTCTAGTCACTCATGCCTAGAAAAGCCTTATTAGTCGGTTTAAATGCTTTTATAATCCCATTATTGAATTTATTTTGAATTGTTTTTACATTTTTTGATTAAAACATAATCTAATTGATTGTTTGCCTCGGGAAACGTGGAGCGAAAGCCATCCATTGTCAAGAAAAGATCATTTATAGTCACTCATGCCTAGAAAAGCCTTATTACTCGGTCTAAATGCCTTTATAATCCCATTATCAAATTTATTTTGAATTTTTTTTACATTTTTTGATTAAAACAGATTGTAATTGATTGTTTGCCTCGAGAAACTTGGAGCGAAAGCCATCCATTTTCAAGAAAAGTTCATTTATATTCACTTATGCCTAGCAAAGCCTTATTACTCGATTTAAATGCCTTTATAATACCATTATTGAATTTATTTTGAATTTTTTTTACATTTTTTTATTAAAACAGATTCTAATTGATTGTTTTCCTGGGGAACCTTGGTGCGAAAGCCATCCATTAGTCACTCATGCCTAGAAAAGCCTTATTACTCGGTGTAAATGCTTTTATAATCCCATTATTGACTTTATTTTGAATTTTTTTTACACTTTTTGATTAAAACAGATTGTAATTGATTGTTTGCCTTGGGAAACGTGGAGCGAAAGCCATCCATTGTCAAGAAAAGATCATTTATAGTCACTCATGCCTAGAAAAGCCTTATTAGTCGGTTTAAATGCTTTTATAATCCCATTATTGAATTTATTTTGAATTTTTTTTACATTTTTTGATTAAAACAGATTGTAATTGATGGTTTGCCTCGAGAAACTTGGAGCGAAAGCCATCCATTGTCAAGAAAAGATCATTTATAGTCACTCATGCCTAGAAAAGCCTTATTACTCGGTTTAAATGCCTTTATAATCCCATTATCAAATTTATTTTGAATTTTTTTTACATTTTTTGATTAAAACAGATTGTAATTGATGGTTTGCCTCGAGAAACTTGGAGCGAAAGCCATCCATTTTCAAGAAAAGTTCATTTATATTCACTTATGCCTAGCAAAGCCTTATTACTCGATTTAAATGCCTTTATATTACCATTATTGAATTTATTTTGAATTGTTTTTACATTTTTTGATTAAAACATAATCTAATTGATTGTTTGCCTCGGGAAACGTGGAGCGAAAGCTATCCATTGTCCAGAAAAGATCATTTATAGTCACTCATGCCTAGAAAAGCGTTATTACTCGGGTTAAATGCCTTTATAATCCCATTATCAAATTTATTTCGAATTTTTTTTACATTTTTTGATTAAAACAGATTGTAATTGATTGTTTGCCTTGGGAAACGTGGAGCGAAAGCCATCCATTGTCAAGAAAAGATCATTTATAGTCACTCATGCCTAGAAAAGCCTTATTACTCGGTGTAAATGCTTTTATAATCCCATTATTGACTTTATTTTGAATTTTTTTTAAATTTTTTGATTAAAACAGATTGTAATTGATTGTTTGCCTTGGGAAACGTGGAGCGAAAGCCATCCATTGTCAAGAAAAGATCATTTATAGTCACTCATGCCTAGAAAAGCCTTATTACTCGGTTTAAATGCCTTTATAATCCCATTATCAAATTTATTTTTAATTTTTTTTACATTTTTTGATTAAAACATATTCTAATTGATTGTTTGCCTTGGGAAACTTGGAGCTAAAGCCATCCATTGTCAAGAGAAGATCATTTTATAGTCACTCATGCCTAGAAAAGCCTTATTACTAGGTGTAAATGCTTTTATAATCCCATTATTGAATTTATTTTGAATATTTTTTACATTTTTTGATTAAAACAGATTGTAATTGATTGATTGCCTCGGGAAACATGGAGCGAAAGCCATCCATTGTCAAGAAAAGATCATTTATAGTCACTCATGCCTAGGAAAGCCTTATTTCTCGGTTTAAATGCTTTTATAATCCCATTATTGAATTTATTTTGAATTATTTTTACCTTTTTTGATTAAAACAGAATCTAATTGATTGTTTGCCTCGGGAAACATGGAGCGAAAGCTATCCATTGTCAAGAAAAGATCATTTACAGTCACTCATGCCTAGGAAAGCCTTATTACTCGGTTTAAATGCTTTTATAATCCCATTATTGAGTTTATTTTGAATTGTTTTTACATTTTTTGATTAAAACAGAATCTAATTGATTGTTTGCCTCGGGAAATGTGGAGCGAAAGCCATCCATTGTCAAGAAAAGATCATTTATAGTCACTCATGCCTAGAAAAGCCTTATTACTTAGTTTAAATGCCTTTATAATCCCATTATCAAATTTATTTTGAATTTTTTTTACATTTTTTGATTAAAACAGATTGTAATTGATTGTTTGCCTCGGGAAACTTGGAGCGAAAACCATGCATTGTCAAGAAAAGTTCATTTATAGTCACTCATGCCTAGAAAAGCCTTATTACTCGGTTTAAATGCTTTTATAATCCCATTATTGAATTTATTTTGAATATTTTCTACATTTTTTGATTGAAACAGATTTTAATTGATTGTTTGCCTCAGAAAACGAGAAGCGAAAGCCATCCATTGTCAAGAAAAGTTCATTTATAGTCACTCATGCCTAGGAAAGCCTTATTACTTGGTTTAAATGCTTTTATAATCCCATTCTTGAATTTATTTTGAATATTTTTTACATTTTTTGATTAAAACAGATTGTAATTGAATGATTGCCTCAGGAAACATGGCGCAAAAGCCATCCATTGTCAAGAAAAGATCATTTATAGTCACTCATGCTTAGGAAAGCCTTATTACTCGGTTTAAATGCTTTTATAATCCCATTATTGATTTTATTTTTAATTGTTTTTACATTTTTTGATTAAAACAGAATCTAATTTATTGTTTGCCTCGGGAAACGTGGAGCGAAAGCCATCCATTGTCAAGAAAAGATCATTTATAGTCACTCATGCCTACAAAAGCCTTATTACTCCGTTTAAATGACTTTATAATCCCATTATCAAATTTATTTTGAATTTTTTTTTACATTTTTTGATTAAACAGATTGTAATTGATTGTTTGCCTCGGGAAACTTGGAGCGAAAGCCATTCATTGTCAAGAAAAGTTCATTTATATTCACTTATGCCTAGCAAAGCTTTATTACTCGGTTTAAATGCCTTTATAATCCCATTATTGAATTTATTTCGAATTTTTTTTACATTTTTTTATTAAAACAGATTCTAATTGATTGTTTTTCTGGGGAAACTTGGAGCGAAAGCCATCCATTGTCAAGAAAAGATCATTTATAGTCACTCATGCGTAGAAAAGCCTTATTACTCGGTTTAAATGCTTTTATAATCCCATTATTGAATTTATTTTGAATATTTTCTACATTTTTTGATTGAAATAGATTCTAATTTATTGTTTGCCTCAGAAAACGAGAAGCGAAAGCCATCCATTGTCAAGAAAAGTTTATTTATCGTCACTCATGCCTATAAAAGCCTTAAAACTCGCTTTAAATGCTTTCATAATCCCATAATGAATTTAATTTGAATCTTTTTACATTTTTGATTAAAACAGATTGTAACTGATTGTTTGCCTCGGGAAACGTGGAGCGAAAGCCATCCACTGTTAAGAAAAGATCATTTATAGTCACTCATGCCTCGAAAAGCCTTAATTCTCGCTTTAAATGCTTTTATAATCCCATTATTGAATTTAATTTTAATCTTTTTACATTTTTTGATTAAAACAGATTGTAATTGATTGTTTACCTCGGGAAACGTGGAGCGAAAGCCATCCATTGTCAAGAAAAGATCATTTATAGTCACTCATGCCTAGAAAAGCCTTATTACTCGGTTTAAATGCTTTTATAATCCCATTATTGAATTTATTTTGTATTGTTTTTACATTTTTTGAATAAAACAGAATCTAATTGATTGTTTGCCTCGGGAAACGTGGAGCGAAAGCCATCCATTATCAAGAAAAGATCATTTATAGTCACTCATGCCTAGAAAAACCTTATTACTCGGTTTAAATGCCTTTATAATCCCATTATCAAATTTATTTTGATTTTTTTTTACATTTTTTCATTAAAACAGATTGTAATTGATTGTTTGCCTTGGGAAACGTGGAGCGAAAGCCATCCATTGTCAAGAAAAGATCATTTATAGTCACTCATGCCTAGAAAAGCCTTATTACTCGGTTTAAATGCCTTTATAATCCCATTATCAAATTTATTTTTAATTTTTTTTACATTTTTTGATTAAAACATATTCTAATTGATTGTTTGCCTTGGGAAACTTGGAGCTAAAGCCATCCATTGTTAAGAAAAGATCATTTTATAGTCACTCATGCCTAGGAAAGCCTTATTACTCGGTTTAAATGCTTTTATAATCCCATTATTGATTTTATTTTGAATTGTTTTTACATTTTTTGATTAAAACAGAATCTAATTAATTGTTTGCCTTGGGAAACGTGGAGCGAAAGCCATCCATTGTTAAGAAAAGATCATTTATAGTCACTCATGCCTAGAAAAGCCTTATTACTCGGTTTAAATGCCTTTATAATCCCATTATAAAATTTATTTTGAATTTTTTTTACATTTTTTGATTAAAACAGATTGTAATTGATTGTTTGCCTCGGGAAACTTGGAGCGAAAGCCATCCATTGTCAAGAAAAGTTCATTTATATTCACTTATGCCTAGCAAAGCCTTATTACTCGGTTTAAATGCCTTTATAATCCCATTATAGATTTTATTTTGAATTTTTTTTACATTTTTTTATTAAAACAGATTCTAATTGATTGTTTTCCTGGGGAAACTTGGAGCAAAAGCCATCCATTGTCAAGAAAAGATCATTTATAGTCACTCATGCCTAGAAAAGCCTTATTACTCGGTGTAAATGCTTTTATAATCCCATTATTGAATTTATTTTGAATATTTTTTACATTTTTTGATTAAAACAGATTGGAATTGATTGTTTGCCTCGGGAAACTTGGAGCGCAAGCCATCCATTGTCAAGAAAAGATCATTTATAGTCACTCATGCCTAGAAAAGCCTTATTACTCGGTTTAAATGCCTTTATAATCCCATTATCAAATTTATTTCGAATTTTTTTTACATTTTTTGATTAAAACAGATTGTAATTGATTGTTTGCCTCGGGAAACTTGGAGCGAAAGCCATGCATTGTCAAGAAAAGTTCATTTATAGTCACTTATGCCTAGAAAAGCCTTATTACTCGGTTTAAATGCTTTTATAATCCCATTATTGAATTTATTTTGAGTATTATCTACATTTTTTGATTGAAACAGATCTTAATTGATTGTTTGCCTCAGAAAACGAGAAGCGAAAGCCATCCATTGTCGAGAAAAGTTCATTTATAGTCACTCATGCCTAGGAAAGCCTTATTACTCGGTTTAAATGCTTTTATAATCCCATTATTGAATTTATTTTTAATATTTTCTACATTTTTTGATTGAAACAGATTGTAATTGATTGTTTGCCTCAGAAAACGAGAAGCGAAAGCCATCCATTGTCAAGAAAAGATCATTTATAGTCACTCATGCCTAGAAAAGCCTTATTACTCGGTGTAAATGCTTTTATAATCCCATTATTGAATTTATTTTGAATATTTTTTACATTTTTTGATTAAAACATATTGTAATTGATTGATTGCCTCGGGAAACATGGAGCAAAAGCCGTCCATTGCCAAGAAAAGATCATTTACAGTCACTCATCCCTAGGAAAGCCTTATTACTCGGTGTAAATGCTTTTATAATCCCATTATTGAATTTATTTTGAATATTTTTTACATTTTTTGATTAAAACATATTGTAATTGATTGTTTGCCTCTGGAAACATGGAGTGAAAGCCATCCATTGTCAAGAAAAGATCATTTATAGTCACTCATGCCTAGAAAAGCCTTATTACTCGGTTTAAATGCCTTTATAATCCCATTATTGAATTTATTTTGAATTGTTTTCACATTTTTTGATTAAAACAGATTGTAATTGATTGTTTGCCTTGGGAAACATGGAGCGAAAGCCATCCATTGTCAAGAAAAGATCATTTATAGTCACTCATGCCTAGAAAAGCCTTATTACTCGGTTTAAATGCCTTTATAATCCCATTATCAAATTTATTTTTAATTTTTTTTACTTTTTTTGATTAAAACAGATTGTAATTGATTGTGTGCCTCGAGAAACTTGGAGCGAAAGCCATCCACTGTCAAGAAAAGTTCATTTATATTCACTTATGCCTAGCAAAGCCTTATTACTCGATTTAAATGCCTTTATAATCCTATTATTGAATTTATTTTGAATTTATTTTATATATTTTTATTAAAACAGATTCTAATTGATTGTTTTCCTGGGGAAACTTGGAGCGAAAGCCATCCATTGTCAAGAAAAGATCATTTATAGTCACTCATGCCTAGAAAAGCCTTATTAGTCGGTTTAAATGCCTTTAAAATCCCATTATCAAATTTATTTTTAATTTTTTTTACTTTTTCTGATTAAAACAGATTGTAATTGATTGTTTGCCTCGAGAAACTTGGAGCGAAAGCCATCCATTGTCAAGAAAAGTTCATTTATATTCACTTATGCCTAGGAAAGCCTTATTACTCGATTTAAATGCCTTTATAATCCCATTATTGAATTTTTTTTGAATTTTTTTTATTTTTTTTTATTAAAACAGATTCTAATTGATTGTTTTCTTGGGGAAAGTTAGAGCGAAAGCCATCCATTGTCAAGAAAAGATCATTTATAGTCACTCATGCCTAGAAAAGCCTTATTACTCGGTGTAAATGCTTTTATAATCCCATTATTGAATTTATTTTGAATATTTTTTATATTTTTTGATTAAAACAGATTGTAATTGATTGATTGCCTCGGGAAACATGGAGCAAAAGCCATCCATTGTCAAGAAAAGATCATTTATAGTCACTCATGCCTAGGAAAGCCTCATTACTCGATTTAAATGCTTTTATAATCCCATTATTGATTTTATTTTGAATTGTTGTTACATTTTTTGATTAAAACAGAATCTAATTAATTGTTTGCCTTGGGAAACGTGGAGCGAAAGCCATCCATTGTCAAGAAAAGATCATTTATAGTCACTCATGCCTAGAAAAGCCTTATTACTCGGTGTAAATGCTTTTATAATCCCATTATAGAATTTATTTTGAATTATTTTTACATTTTTTGATTAAAACAGAATCTAATTGATTGTTTGCCTCGGGAAACGTGGAGCGAAAGCCATCCATTGTCAAGAAAAGATCATTTATAGTCACTCATGCCTAGAAAAGCCTTATTACTCGGTTTAAATGCCTTTATAATCCCATTATCAAATTTATTTTTAATTTTTTTTACTTTTTTTGATTAAAACAGATTGTAATTGATTGTGTGCCTCGAGAAACTTGGAGCGAAAGCCATCCATTGTCAAGAAAAGTTCATTTATATTCACTTATGCCTAGCAAAGCCTTATTACTCGATTTAAATGCCTTTATAATCCTATTATTGAATTTATTTTGAATTTATTTTATATATTTTTATTAAAACAGATTCTAATTGATTGTTTTCCTGGGGAAACATGGAGCGAAAGCCATCCATTGTCAAGAAAAGATCATTTATAGTCACTCATGCCTAGAAAAGCCTTATTAGTCGGTTTAAATGCCTTTAAAATCCCATTATCAAATTTATTTTTAATTTTTTTTACTTTTTCTGATTAAAACAGATTGTAATTGATTGTTTGCCTCGAGAAACTTGGAGCGAAAGCCATCCATTGTCAAGAAAAGTTCATTTATATTCACTTATGCCTAGGAAAGCCTTATTACTCGATTTAAATGCCTTTATAATCCCATTATTGAATTTATTTTGAATTTTTTTTATATTTTTTTATTAAAACAGATTCTAATTGATTGTTTTCTTGGGGAAACTTGGAGCGAAAGCCATCCATTGTCAAGAAAAGATCATTTATAGTCACTCATGCCTAGAAAAGCCTTATTACTCGGTGTAAATGCTTTTATAATCCCATTATTGAATTTATTTTGAATATTTTTTATATTTTTTGATTAAAACAGATTGTAATTGATTGATTGCCTCGGGAAACATGGAGCAAAAGCCATCCATTGTCAAGAAAAGATCATTTATAGTCACTCATGCCTAGGAAAGCCTCATTACTCGATTTAAATGCTTTTATAATCCCATTATTGATTTTATTTTCAATTGTTGTTACATTTTTTGATTAAAACAGAATCTAATTAATTGTTTGCCTTGGGAAACGTGGAGCGAAAGCCATCCATTGTCAAGAAAAGATCATTTATAGTCACTCATGCCTAGAAAAGCCTTATTACTCGGTTAAAATGCCTTTATAATCCCATTATCAAATTTATTTTGAATTTTTTTTACATTTTTTGATTAAAACATATTGTAATTGATTGTTTGCCCCATGAAACTTGGAGCGAAAGCCATTCATTGTCAAGAAAAGTTCATTTATATTCACTTATGCCTAGAAAAGCCTTATTACTCGGTTTAAATGCCTTTATAATCCCATTAGTGAATTTATTTCGAATTTTTTTCACATTTTTTTTTTAAAACAGATTCTAATTGATTGTTTTCCCGGGGAAACTTGGAGCGAAAGCCATCCATTGTCAAGAAAAGATCATTTATAGTCACTCATGCCTAGAAAAGCCTTATTACTCGGTTTAAATGCTTTTATAATCCCATTATTGAATTTATTTTGAATATTTTCTACATTTTTTGATTAAAATAGAGTCTAATTTATTGTTTGCCTTAGACAACGAGAAGTGAAAGCCATCCATTGTCAAGAAAAGTTCATTTATAGTCACTCATGCCTATAAAAGCCTTAATACTCGCTTTAAATGCTTTCATAATCCCATAATGAATTTAATTTGAATCTTTTTACATTTTTTGATTAAAACAGATTGTAATTCATTGTTTACCTCGGGAAACGTGGAGCGAAAGCCATCCATTGTCAAGAAAAGATCATTTATAGTCACTCATGCCTAGAAAAGCCTTATTACTCGGTTTAAATGCCTTTATAATCCCATTATCAAATTTATTTTGAATTTTTTTTGCATTTTTAGATTAAAACAGATTGTAATTGATTGTTTGCCTCGGGAAACTTGGAGCGAAAGCCATCCATTGTCAAGAAAAGTTCTTTTATATTCACTTATGCCTAGGAAAGCCTTATTACTCGGTTTAAATGCCTTTATAATCCCATTATTGAATTTATTTTGATTTTTTTTACATTTTTTTATTAAAACAGAATCTAATTGATTGTTTTCCTGGGGAAACTTGGAGCGAAAGCCATCCATTGTCAAGAAAAGATCATTTATAGTCACCCATGCCCAGAAAAGCCTTATTACTCGATGTAAATGCTTTTATAATCCCATTATTGAATTTATTTTGAATATTTTTTACATTTTTTGATTAAAACAGATTGTAATTGATTGATTGCCTCGGGAAACATGGAGCGAAAGCCATCCATTGTCAAGAAAAGATCATTTATAGTCACTCATGCCTAGGAAAGCCTCATTACTCGATTTAAATGCTTTTATAATCCCATTATTGATTTTATTTTCAATTGTTGTTACATTTTTTGATTAAAACAGAATCTAATTAATTGTTTGCCTTGGGAAACGTGGAGCGAAAGCCATCCATTGTCAAGAAAAGATCATTTATAGTCACTCATGCCTAGAAAAGCCTTATTACTCGGTTAAAATGCCTTTATAATCCCATTATCAAATTTATTTTGAATTTTTTTTACATTTTTTGATTAAAACATATTGTAATTGATTGTTTGCCCCATGAAACTTGGAGCGAAAGCCATTCATTGTCAAGAAAAGTTCATTTATATTCACTTATGCCTAGAAAAGCCTTATTACTCGGTTTAAATGCCTTTATAATCCCATTAGTGAATTTATTTCGAATTTTTTTCACATTTTTTTATTAAAACAGATTCTAATTGATTGTTTTCCCGGGGAAACTTGGAGCGAAAGCCATCCATTGTCAAGAAAAGATCATTTATAGTCACTCATGCCTAGAAAAGCCTTATTACTCGGTTTAAATGCTTTTATAATCCCATTATTGAATTTATTTTGAATATTTTCTACATTTTTTGATTAAAATAGAGTCTAATTTATTGTTTGCCTTAGACAACGAGAAGCGAAAGCCATCCATTGTCAAGAAAAGTTCATTTATAGTCACTCATGCCTATAAAAGCCTTAATACTCGCTTTAAATGCTTTCATAATCCCATAATGAATTTAATTTGAATCTTTTTACATTTTTTGATTAAAACAGATTGTAATTCATTGTTTACCTCGGGAAACGTGGAGCGAAAGCCATCCATTGTCAAGAAAAGATCATTTATAGCCACTCATGCCTAGAAAAGCCTTATTACTCGGTTTAAATGCCTTGATAATCCCATTATCAAATTTATTTTGAATTTTTTTTGCATTTTTAGATTAAAACAGATTGTAATTGATTGTTTGCCTCGGGAAACTTGGAGCGAAAGCCATCCATTGTCAAGAAAAGTTCTTTTATATTCACTTATGCCTAGGAAAGCCTTATTACTCGGTTTAAATGCCTTTATAATCCCATTATTGAATTTATTTTGAATTTTTTTTACATTTTTTTATTAAAACAGAATCTAATTGATTGTTTTCCTGGGGAAACTTGGAGCGAAAGCCATCCATTGTCAAGAAAAGATCATTTATAGTCACCCATGCCTAGAAAAGCCTTATTACTCGGTGTAAATGCTTTTATAATCTCATTATTGAATTTATTTTGAATATTTTTTACATTTTTTGATTAAAACAGATTGTAATTGATTGATTGCCTCGGGAAACATGGAGCGAAAGCCATCCATTGTCAAGAAAAGATCATTTATAGTCACTCATGCCTAGGAAAGCCTTATTACTCGGTTTAAATGCTTTTATAATCCCATTTTTGAATTTATTTTGAATTATTTTTACATTTTTTTATTAAAACAGAATCTAATTGATTGTTTGCCTCGGGAAACGTGGACCGAAAGCCATCCATTGTCAAGAAAAGATCATTTATAGTCACTAATGCCTAGGAAAGCCTTATTACTCGGTTTAAATGCTTTTATAATCCCATTATTGAGTTTATTTTGAATTGTTTTTACATTTTTTGATTAAAACAGAATCTAATTGATTGTTTGCCTCCGAAAACGAGAAGCGAAAGCCATCCATTGTCAAGAAAAGTTCATTTATAGCCACTTATGCCTAGGAAAGCCTTATTACTCGATTTAAATGCTTTTATAATCCCATTATTGAATTTATTTTGAATATTTTTTACTTTTTTTGATTAAAACAAATTGTAATTGAATGATTGCCTCAGGAAACATGGAGTAAAAGCCATCCATTGTCAAGAAAAGATCATTTATAGTCACTCATGCTTAGGAAAGCCTTATTACTCGGTTTAAATGCTTTTATAATCCCATTATTGATTTTATTTTGAATTGTTTTTACATTTTTTGATTAAAACAGAATCTAATTGATTGTTTGCCTCGGGAAACGTGGAGCGAAAGCCATCCATTGTCAAGAAAAGATCATTTATAGTCACTCATGCCTAGAAAAGCCTTATTACTCGGTTTAAATGACTTTATAATCCCATTATCAAATTTATTTTGAATTTTTTTTTACATTTTTTGATTAAAACAGATTGTAATTGATTGTTTGCCTCGGGAAAGTTGGAGCGAAAGCCATTCATTGTCAAGAAAAGTTTATTTATATTCACTTATGCCTAGCAAAGCCTTATTACTCGGTTTAAATGCCTTTATAATCCCATTATTGAATTTATTTCGAATTTTTTTTACATTTTTTTATTAAAACAGATTCAAATTGATTGTTTTCCTGGGGAAACTTGGAGCGAAAACCATCCATTGTCAAGAAAAGATCATTTATAGTCACTCATGCCTAGAAAAGCCTTATTAGTCGGTTTAAATGCTTTTATAATCCCATTATTGAATTTATTTTGAATATTTTCTACATTTTTTGATTGAAATAGATTCTAATTTATTGTTTGCCTCAGAAAACGAGAAGCGAAAGCCATCCATTGCCAAGAAAAGTTCATTTATAGTCACTCATGCCTATAAAAGCCTTAATACTCGCTTTAAATGCTTTCATAATCCCATAATGAATTTAATTTGAATCTTTTTACATTTTTGATAAAAACAGATTGTAACTGATTGTTTGCCTCGGGAAACGTGGAGCGAAAGCCATCCACTGTTAAGAAAAGATCATTTATAGTCACTCATGCCTAGAAAAGCCTTAATTCTCGCTTTAAATGCTTTTATAATCCCATTATTGAATTTAATTTTAATCTTTTTACGTTTTTTGATTAAAACAGATTGTAATTGATTGTTTACCTTGGGAAACGTGGAGCGAAAGCCATCCATTGTCAAGAAAAGATCATTTATAGTCACTCATGCCTAGAAAAGCCTTATTACTCGGTTTAAATGCCTTTATAATCCCATTATCGAATTTATTTTTAATTTTTTTTACATTTTTTGATTAAAACATATTCTAATTGATTGTTTGCCTCGGGAAACTTGGAGCGAAAGCCATCCATTGTCAAGAAAAGACCATTTATAGTCACTCATGCCTAGGAAAGCCTTATTACTCGGTTTAAATGCTTTTATAATCCCATTATTGAATTTTATTTTGTATTGTTTTTACATTTTTTGAATAAAACAGAATCTAATTGATTGTTTGCCTCGGGAAACATGGAGCGAAAGCCATCCATTGTCAAGAAAAGATCATTTATAGTCACTCATGCCTAGAAAAGCCTTATTACTCGGTTTAAATGCCTTTATAATCCCATTATCAAATTTATTTTGAATTTTTTTTACATTTTTTGATTAAAACAGATTGTATTTGATTGTTTGCCTTGGGAAACGTGGAGCGAAAGCCATCCATTGTCAAGAAAAGATCATTTATAGTCACTCATGCCTAGAAAAGCCTTATTCCTCGGTTTAAATGCCTTTATAATCCCATTATCGAATTTATTTTTAATTTTTTTTACATTTTTTGATTAAAACATATTCTAATTGATTGTTTGCCTCGGGAAACTTGCAGCGAAAGCCATCCATTGTCAAGAAAAGATCATTTATAGTCACTCATGCCTAGGAAAGCCTTATTACTCGGTTTAAATGCTTTTATAATCCCATTATTGAATTTATTTTGTATTGTTTTTACATTTTTTGAATAAAACAGAATCTAATTGATTGTTTGCCTCGGGAAACATGGAGCGAAAGCCATCCATTGTCAAGAAAAGATCATTTATAGTCACTCATGCCTAGAAAAGCCTTATTACTCGGT
Source organism: Theobroma cacao (assembly GCF_053813885.1). Lineage (NCBI taxonomy): Eukaryota > Viridiplantae > Streptophyta > Magnoliopsida > Malvales > Malvaceae > Theobroma > Theobroma cacao. Next base: position 22,635,687 of record NC_142645.1, on the reverse strand, counting down.
TTAAATGCCTTTATAATCCCATTATCAAATTTATTTTGAATTTTTTTTACATTTTTTGATTAACACAGATTGTATTTGATTGTTTGCCTTGGGAAACGTGGAGCGAAAGCCATCCATTGTCAAGAAAAGATCATTTATAGTCACTCATGCCTAGAAAAGCCATATTACTCGGTTTAAATGCCTTTATAATCCCATTATCAAATTTATTTTTAATTTTTTTTACATTTTTTGATTAAAACATATTCTAATTGATTGTTTGCCTTGGGAAACTTGGAGATAAAGCCATCCATTGTCAAGAAAAGATCATTTATAGTCACTCATGCCTAGGAAAGCCTTATTACTCGGTTTAAATGCTTTTATAATCCCATTATTGAATTTATTTTGAATTGATTTTACATTTTTTGATTAAAACAGAATCTAATTGATTGTTTGCCTCGGGAAACGTGGAGCGAAAGCCATCCATTGTCAAGAAAAGATCATTTATAGTCACTCATGCGTAGAAAAGCCTTATTACTCGGTTTAAATGCCTTTATAATCCCCTTATCAAATTTATTTTTAATTTTTTTTACATTTTTTGATTAAAACATATTCTAATTGATTGTTTGCCTCGAGAAACTTGGAGCGAAAGCCATCCATTGTCAAGAAAAGTTCATTTATATTCACTTATGCCTAGCAAAGCCTTATTACTCGGTGTAAATGCTTTTATAATCCCATTATTGAATTTATTTTGAATATTTTTTATATTTTTTGATTAAAACAGATTGTAATTGATTGATTGCGTCGGGAAACATGGAGCGAAAGCCATCCATTGTCAAGAAAAGATCATTTATAGTCACTCATGCCTAGAAAAGCCTTATTACTCGGTTTAAATGCCTTTATAATCCCCTTATCAAATTTATTTTTAATTTTTTTTACATTTTTTGATTAAAACATATTCTAATTGATTGTTTGCCTTGGGAAACTTGGAGATAAAGCCATCCATTGTCAAGAAAAGATCATTTATAGTCACTCATGCCTAGGAAAGCCTTATTACTCGGTTTAAATGCTTTTATAATCCCATTATTGAATTTATTTTGAATTGTTTTTACATTTTTTGATTAAAACAGAATCTAATTGATTGTTTGCCTCGAGAAACATGGAGCGAAAGCCATCCATTGTCAAGAAAAGATCATTTATAGTCACTCATGCCTAGAAAAGCCTTATTACGCGGTTTAAATGCCTTTATAATCCCATTATCAAATTTATTTTTAATTTTTTTTTACATTTTTTGATTAAAACGGATTGTAATTGATTGTTTGCCTCGAGAAACTTGGAGCCAAAGCCATCCATTGTCAAGAAAAGTTCATTTATATTCACTTATGCCTAGCAAAGCCTTATTACTCGATTTAAATGCCTTTATAATCTCATTATTGAATTTATTTTGAATTTTTTTTATATTTTTTTATTAAAACAGATTCTAATTGATTGTTTTCCTGGGGAAACTTGGAGCGAAAGCCATCCATTGTCAAGAAAAGATCATTTATAGTCACTCATGCCTAGAAAAACCTTATTACTCGGTTTAAATGCCTTTATAATCCCATTATCAAATTTATTTTGAATTTTTTTTACATTTTTTGATTAAAACAGATTGTATTTGATTGTTTTCCTTGGGAAACGTGGAGCGAAAGCCATCCATTGTCAAGAAAAGATCATTTATAGTCACTCATGCCTAGAAAAGCCTTATTACTCGGTTTAAATGCTTTTATAATCCCATTATCGAATTTATTTTTAATTTTTTTTACATTTTTTGATTAAAACATATTCTAATTGATTGTTTGCCTCGGGAAACTTGGAGCGAAAGCCATCCATTGTCATGAAAAGATCATTTATAGTCACTCATGCCTAGGAAAGCCTTATTACTCGGTTTAAATGCTTTTATAATCCCATTATTGAATTTATTTTGTATTGTTTTTACATTTTTTGAATAAAACAGAATCTAATTGATTGTTTGCCTCGGGAAACATGGAGCGAAAGCCATCCATTGTCAAGAAAAGATCATTTATAGTCACTCATGCCTAGAAAAGCCTTATTACTCGGTTTAAATGCCTTTATAATCCCATTGTCAAATTTATTTTGAATTTTTTTTACATTTTTTGATTAAAACAGATTGTAATTGATTGATTGCCTCGGGAAACATGGAGCAAAAGCCATCCATTGTCAAGAAAAGATCATTTATAGTCACTCATGCCTAGGAAAGCCTTATAACTCCATTTAAATGCTTTTATAATCCCATTATTGATTTTATTTTGAATTGTTTTTACATTTTTTTATTAAAACAGAATCTAATTAATTGTTTGCCTTGGGAAACGTGGAGCGAAAGCCATCCATTGTCAAGAAAAGATCATTTATAGTCACTCATGCCTAGAAAAGCCTTATTACTCGGTTTAAATGCTTTTATAATTCCATTATTGAATTTATTTTGAATATTTTCTACATTTTTTGATTCAAATAGATTCTAATTTATTGTTTGCCTTAGAAAACGAGAAGCGAAAGCCATCCATTGCGAAGAAAAGTTCATTTATAGTCACTCATGCCTATAAAAGCCTTAATACTCGCTTTAAATGCTTTCATAATCCCATAATGAATTTAATTTGAATCTTTTTACATTTTTTGATTAAAACAGATTGTAACTGATTGTTTGCCTTGGGAAACGTGGAGCAAAAGCCATCCACTGTTAAGAAAAGATCATTTATAGTCACTCATGCCTAGAAAAGACTTAATTCTCGCTTTAAATGCTTTTATAATCCCATTATTGAATTTAATTTGACTCTTTTTACATTTTTTGATTAAAATATATTGTAATTGATTGTTTACCTAGGGAAACGTGGAGCGAAAGCCATTCATTGTCAAGAAAAGATCATTTACAGTCACTCATGCCAAGAAAAGCCTTACTACTCGGTTTAAATGCCTTTATAATCCCATTATCAAATTTATTTTGAATTTTTTTTACATTTTTAGATTAAAACAGATTGTAATTGATTGTTTACCTCGGGAAACTTGGAGCGAAAGCCATCCATTGTCAAGAAAAGTTCATTTATATTCACTTATGCCTAGGAAAGCCTTATTACTCGGTTTAAATGCCTTTATAATCCCATTATTGAATTTATTTTGAATTTTTTTTACATTTTTTTATTAAAACAGATTTTAATTGATTGTTTTCCTGGGGAAACTTGGAGCGAAAGCCATCCATTGTCAAGAAAAGATCATTTATAGTCACTCATGCCTAGAAAAGCCTTATTACTCGGTGTAAATGCTTTTATAATCCCATTATTGAATTTATTTTGAATATTTTTTACATTTTTTGATTAAAACAGATTGTAATTGATTGATTGCCTCGGGAAACACGGAGCGAAAGCCATCCATTGTCAAGAAAAGATCATTTATAGTCACTCATGCTTAGGAAAGCCTTATTACTCGGTTTAAATGCTTTTATAATCCCATTATTGAATTTATTTTGAATTATTTTTACATTTTTTGATTAAAATAGAATCTAATTGATTGTTTGCCTCGGGAAACGTGGAGCGAAAGCCATCCATTGTCAAGAAAAGATCATTTATAGTCACTCATGCCTAGGAAAGCCTTATTACTCAGTTTAAATGCTTTTATAATCCCATTATTGAGTTTATTTTGAATTGTTTTTACATTTTTTGATTAAAAAGAATCTAATTGATTGTTTGCCTCGGGAAACGTGGAGCGAAAGCCATCCATTATCAAGAAAAGATCATTTATAGTCACTCATGCCTAGAAAAGCCTTATTACTCAGTTTAAATGCCTTTATAATCCCATTATCAAATTTATTTTGAATTTTTTTTACATTTTTTGATTAAAACAGATTGTAATTGATTGTTTGCCTTGGGAAACTTGGAGCGAAAACCATGCATTGTCAAGAAAAGTTCATTTATAGTCACTCATACATAGAAAAGCCTTATTACTCGGTTTAAATGCTTTTATAATCCCATTATTGAATTTATTTTGAATATTTTCTACATTTTTTGATTGAAACAGATTTTAATTGATTGTTTGCCTCAGAAAACGAGAAGCGAAAGCCATCCATTGTCAAGAAAAGTTCATTTATAGTCACTCATGCCTAGAAAAGCCTTATTACTCGGTTTAAATGCCTTTATAATCCCATTATCAAATTTATTTTTAATTTTTTTTACTTTTTTTGATTAAAACAGATTGTAATTGATTGTGTGCCTCGAGAAACTTGGAGCGAAAGCCATCCATTGTCAAGAAAAGTTCATTTATATTCACTTCTGCCTAGCAAAGCCTTACTACTCGATTTAAATGCCTTTATAATCCCATTATTGAATTTATTTTGAATTTTTTTTATATTTTTTTAATAAAACAGATTCTAGTTGATTGTTTTCCTGGGGAAACTTGGAGCGAAAGCCATCCATTGTCAAGAAAAGATCATTTATAGTCACTCATGCCTAGAAAAGCCTTATTAGTCGGTTTAAATGCCTTTAAAATCCCATTATCAAATTTATTTTTAATTTTTTTTACTTTTTTTGATTAAAACAGATTGTAATTGATTGTTTGCCTCGAGAAACTTGGAGCGAAAGCCATCCATTGTCAAGAAAAGTTCATTTATATTCACTTATGCCTAGCAAAGCCTTATTACTCGATTTAAATGCCTTTATAATCCCATTATTGAATTTATTTTGAATTTTTTTTATATTTTTTTATTAAAACAGATTCTAATTGATTGTTTTCCTGGGGAAACTTGGAGCGAAAGCCATCCATTGTCAAGAAAAGATCATTTATAGTCACTCATGCCTAGAAAAGCCTTATTACTCGGTTAAAATGCCTTTATAATCCCATTATAAAATTTATTTTGAATTTTTTTTACATTTTTTGATTAAAACATATTGTAATTGATTGTTTGCCTCATGAAACTTGGAGCGAAAGCCAGTCATTGTCAAGAAAAGTTCATTTACATTCACTTATGCCTAGAAAAGCCTTATTACTCGGTTTAAATGCCTTTATAATCCCATTAGTGAATTTATTTCGAATTTTTTTTACATTTTTTTATTAAAACAGATTCTAATTGATTGTTTTCCCGGGGAAACTTCGAGCGAAAGCCATCGATTGTCAAGAAAAGATCATTTATAGTCACTCATGCCTAGAAAAGCCTTATTACTCGGTTTAAATGCTTTTATAATCCCATTATTGAATTTATTTTGAATATTTTCTACATTTTTTGATTCAAATAGATTCTAATTTATTGTTTGCCTTAGAAAACGAGAAGCGAAAGCCATCCATTGACAAGAAAAGTTCATTTATAGTCACTCATGCCTATAAAAGCCTTAATACTCGCTTTAAATGCTTTCATAATCCCATAATGAATTTAATTTGAATCTTTTTACATTTTTTGATTAAAACAGATTGTAACTGATTGTTTGCCTTGGGAAACGTGGAGCGAAAGCCATCCACTGTTAAGAAAAGATCATTTATAGTCACTCATGCCTAGAAAAGCCTTAATTCTCGCTTTAAATGCTTTTATAATCCCATTATTGAATTTAATTTGAATCATTTTACATTTTTTGATTAAAACATATTGTAATTGATTGTTTACCTAGGGAAACGTGGAGCGAAAGCCATCCATTGTCAAGAAAAGATCATTTATAGTCACTCATGCCTAGAAAAGCCTTACTACTCGGTTTAAATGCCTTTATAATCCCACTATCAAATTTATTTTGAATTTTTTTTACATTTTTAGATTAAAACATATTGTAATTGATTGTTTTCCTCGGGAAACTTGGAGCGAAAGCCATCCATTGTCAAGAAAAGTTCATTTATATTCACTTATGCCTAGGAAAGCCTTATTACTCGGTTTAAATGCCTTTATAATCCCATTATTGAATTTATTTTGAATTTTTTTTACATTTTTTTATTAAAACAGATTCTAATTGATTGTTTTCCTGGGGAAACTTGGAGCGAAAGCCATCCATTGTCAAGAAAAGATCATTTATAGTCACTCATGCCTAGAAAAGCCTTATTACTCGGTGTAAATGCTTTTATAATCCCATTATTGAATTTATTTTGAATATTTTTTACATTTTTTGATTAAAACAGATTGTAATTGATTGATTGCCTCGGGAAACACAGAGCGAAAGCCATCCATTGTCAAGAAAAGATCATTTATAGTCACTCATGCCTAGGAAAGCCTTATTACTCGGTTTAAATGCTTTTATAATCCCATTATTGAATTTATTTTGAATTATTTTTACATTTTTTGATTAAAATAGAATCTAATTGATTGTTTACCTCGGGAAACGTGAAGCGAAAGCCATCCATTGTCAAGAAAAGATCATTTATAGTCACTCATGCCTAGGAAAGCCTTATTACTCCATTTAAATGATTTTATAATCCCATTATTGATTTTATTTTGAATTGTTTTTACATTTTTTTATGAAAACAGAATCTAATTAATTGTTTGCCTTGGGAAACGTGGAGCGAAAGCCATCCATTGTCAAGAAAAGATCATTTATAGTCACTCATGCCTAGAAAAGCCTTATTACTCGGTTTAAATGCCTTTATAATCCCATTATCAAATTTATTTTTAATTTTTTTTACATTTTTTGATTAAAACAGATTGTAATTGATTGTTTGCCTCGGGAAACTTGGAGCGAAAGCCATTCATTGTCAAGAAAAGTTCGTTTATATTCACTTATGCCTAGCAAAGCCTTATTACTCGGTTTAAATGCCTTTATAATCCCATTATTGAATTTATTTCGAATTTTTTTTACATTTTTTTATTAAAACAGATTCTAATTGATTGTTTTCTTGGGGAAACTTGGAGCGAAAGCCATCCATTGTCAAGAAAAGATCATTTATAGTCACTCATGCCTAGAAAAGCCTTATTGCTCGGTTTAAATGCTTTTATAATCCCATTATTGAATTTATTTTGAATATTTTCTACATTTTTTGATTGAAATAGATTCTAATTTATTGTTTGCCTCAGAAAACGAGAAGCGAAAGCCATCCATTGTCAAGAAAAGTTCATTTATAGTCAGTCATGCCTATAAAAGCCTTAATACTCGCTTTAAATGCTTTCATAATCCCATAATGAATATAATTTGAATCTTTTTACATTTTTGATTAAAACAGATTGTAACTGATTGTTTGCCTCGGGAAACGTGGAGCGAAAGCCATCCACTGTTAAGAAAAGATCATTTATAGTCACTCATGCCTAGAAAAGCCTTAATTCTCGCTTTAAATGCTTTTATAATCCCATTATTGAATTTAATTTTAATCTTTTTACATTTTTTGATTAAAACAGATTGTAATTGATTGTTTACCTCAGGAAACGTGGAGCGAAAGCCATCCATTGTCAAGAAAAGATTATTTATAGTCACTCATGCCTAGAAAAGCCTTATTACTCGGTTTAAATGCCTTTATAATCCCATTATCGAATTTATTTTTAATTTTTTTTACATTTTTTGATTAAAACAGAATCTAATTGATTGTTTGCCTCGGGAAACGTGGAGCGAAAGCCATCCATTGTCAAGAAAAGATCATTTATAGTCACTCATGCCTAGAAAAGCCTTATTACTCGGTTTAAATGCCTTTATAATCCCATTATCAAATTTATTTTGAATTTCTTTTACATTTTTTGATTAAAACAGATTGTAATTGATTGTTTGCCTTGGGAAACGTGGAGCGAAAGCCATCCATTGTCAAGAAAAGATCATTTATAGTCACTCATGCCTAGAAAAGCCTTATTACTCGGTTTAAATGCCTTTATAATCCCATTATCAAATTTATTTTGAATTTCTTTTACATTTTTTGATTAAAACAGATTGTAATTGATTGTTTGCCTTGGGAAACGTGGAGCGAAAGCCATCCATTGTCAAGAAAAGATCATTTATAGTCACTCATGCCTAGAAAAGCCTTATTACTCGGTTTAAATGCCTTTATATTCCCATTATCGAATTTATTTTTAATTTTTTTTACATTTTTTGATTAAAACATATTCTAATTGATTGTTTGCCTTGGGAAACTTGGAGCTAAAGCCATCCATTGTCAAGAAAAGATCATTTATAGTCACTCATGCCTAGGAAAGCCTTATTACTCGGTTTAAATGCTTTTATAATCCCATTATTGAATTTATTTTGAATTGTTTTTACATTTTTTGATTAAAACAGAATCTAATTGATTGTTTGCCTCGGGAAACGTGGAGCAAAAGCCATCCATTGTCAAGAAAAGATCATTTATAGTCACTCATGCCTAGAAAAGCCTTATTACTCGGTTTAAATGCCTTTATAATCCCATTATCAAATTTATTTTTAATTTTTTTTACATTTTTTGATTAAAACGGATTGTAATTGATTGTTTGCCTCGAGAAACTTGGAGCGAAAGCCATCCATTGTCAAGAAAAGTTCATTTATATTCACTTATGCCTAGCAAAGCCTTATTACTCGGTTTAAATGCTTTTATAATCCCATTATTGACTTTATTTTGAATATTTTCTACATTTTTTGATTGAAACAGATCTTAATTGATTGTTTGCCTCAGAAAACGAGAAGCGAAAGCCATCCATTGTCGAGAAAAGTTCATTTATAGTCACTCATGCCTAGGAAAGCCTTATTACTCGATTTAAATGCTTTTATAATCCCATTATTGAATTTATTTTTAATATTTTCTACATTTTTTGCTTGAAACAGATTCTAATTGATTGTTTGCCTCAGAAAACGAGAAGCGAAAGCCATCCATTGTCAAGAAAAGATCATTTATAGTCACTCACGCCTAGAAAAGCCTTATTACTCGGTGTAAATGCTTTTATAATCCCATTATTGAATTTATTTTGAATATTTTTTACATTTTTTGATTAAAACATATTGTAATTAATTGATTGCCTCGGGAATCATGGAGCAAAAGCCGTCCATTGTCAAGAAAAGATCATTTATAGTCACTCATGCCTAGGAAAGCCTTATTACTCGGTTTAAATGCTTTTATAATTCCATTATTGAATTTATTTTGAATTGTTTTTACATTTTTTGATTTAAACAGAATCTAATTGATTGTTTGCCTCGGGAAACGTGGAGCGAAAGCCATCCATTGTCAAGAAAAGATCATTTATAGTCACTCATGCCTAGAAAAGCCTTATTACTCGGTTTAAATGCCTTTATAATCCCATTATCAAATTTATTTCGAATTTTTTTTACATTTTTTGATTAAAACATATTGTAATTGATTGTTTGCCTCGGGAAACTTGGAGCGAAAGCCATGCATTGTCAAGAAAAGTTCATTTATAGTCACTTATGCCTAGAAAAGCCTTATTACTCGGTTTAAATGCTTTTATAATCCCATTATTGAATTTATTTTGAATATTTTCTACATTTTTTGATTGAAACAGATCTTAATTGATTGTTTGCCTCAGAAAACGAGAAGCGAAAGCCATCCATTGTCGAGAAAAGTTCATTTATAGTCACTCATGCCTAGGAAAGCCTTATTACTCGGTTTAAATGCTTTTATAATCCCATTATTGAATTTATTTTTAATATTTTCTACATTTTTTGCTTGAAACAGATTCTAATTGATTGTTTGCCTTAGAAAACGAGAAGCGAAAGCCATCCATTGTCAAGAAAAGATCATTTATAGTCACTCACGCCTAGAAAAGCCTTATTACTCGGCGTAAATGCTTTTATAATCCCATTATTGAATTTATTTTGAATATTTTTTACATTTTTTGATTAAAACATACTGTAATTAATTGATTGCCTCGGGAAACATGGAGCAAAAGCCATCCATTGTCAAGAAAAGATCATTTATAGTCACTCATGCCTAGGAAAGCCTTATTACTCGGTTTAAATGCTTTTATAATTCCATTATTGAATTTATTTTGAATTGTTTTTACATTTTTTGATTTAAACAGAATCTAATTGATTGTTTGCCTCGGGAAACGTGGAGCGAAAGCCATCCATTGTCATGAAAATATCATTTATAGTCACTCATGCCTAGAAAAGCCTTATTACTCGGTTTAAATGCCTTTATAATCCCATTATAAAATTTATTTTGAATTTTTTTTACATTTTTTGATTAAAACAGATTGTAATTGATTGTTTGCCTCGGGAAACTTGGAGCGAAAGCCATCCATTGTCAAGAAAAGTTCATTTATATTCACTTATGCCTAGCAAAGCCTTATTACTCGGTTTAAATGCCTTTATAATCCCATTATTGAATTTTTTTTGAATTTTTTTTACATTTTTTTATTAAAACAGATTCTAATTGATTGATTTCTTGGGGAAACTTGGAGCGAAAGCCATCCATTGTCAAGAAAAGATCATTTATAGTCACTCATGCCTAGAAAAGCCTTATTACTCGGTGTAAATGCTTTTATAATCCCATTATTGAATTTATTTTGAATATTTTTTACATTTTTTGATTAAAACATATTGTAATTGATTGTTTGCCTCGGGAAACTTGAAGCGAAAGCCATCCATTGTCAAGAAAAGATCATTTATAGACACTCATGCCTAGGAAAGCCTTATTACTCAGTTTAAATGCTTTTATAATCCCATTATTGAATTTATTTTGAATTGTTTTTACATTTTTTGGTTAAAACAGAATTTAATTGATTGTTTGCCTCGGGAAACGTGGAGCGAAAGCCATCCATTGTCAAGAAAAGATCATTTATAGTCACTCATGCCTAGAAAAGCCTTATTACTCGGTTTAAATGCCTTTATAATCCCAGTATCAAATTTATTTTTAATTTTTTTTACTTTTTTTGATTAAAACAGATTGTAATTGATTGTGTGCCTCGAGAAACTTGGAGCGAAAGCCATCCATTGTCAAGAAAAGTTCATTTATATTCACTTCTGCCTAGCAAAGCCTTATTACTCGATTTAAATGCCTTTATAATCCCATTATTGAATTTATTTTGAATTTTTTTTATATTTTTTTATTAAAACAGATTCTAATTGATTGTTTTCCTGGGGAAACTTGGAGCGAAAGCCATCCATTGTCAAGAAAAGATCATTTATAGTCACTCATGCCTAGAAAAGCCTTATTAGTCGGTTTAAATGCCTTTAAAATCCCATTATCAAATTTATTTTTAATTTTTTTTTACTTTTTTTGATTAAAACAGATTGTAATTGATTGTTTGCCTCGAGAAACTTGGAGCGAAAGCCATCCATTGTCAAGAAAAGTTCATTTATATTCACTTATGCCTGGCAAAGCCTTATTACTCGATTTAAATGCCTTTATAATCCCATTATTGAATTTATTTTGAATTTTTTTTTATATTTTTTTATTAAAACAGATTCTAATTGATTGTTTTCCTGGGGAAACTTGGAGCGAAAGCCATCCATTGTCAAGAAAAGATCATTTATAGTCACTCATGCCTAGAAAAGCCTTATTACTCGGTGTAAATGCTTTTATAATCCCATTATTGAATTTATTTTGAATATTTTTTACATTTTTTGATTAAAACAGAATGTAATTGATTGATTGCCTCGAGAAACATGGAGCGAAAGCCATCCATTGTCAAGAAAAGATCATTTATAGTCACTCATGCCTAGGAAAGCCTTATTACTCGGTGTAAATGCTTTTATAATCCCATTATTGAAATTATTTTGAATTATTTTTACATTTTTTGATTAAAACAGAATCTAATTGATTGTTTGCCTCGAGAAACGTGGAGCGAAAGCCATCCATTGTTAAGAAAATATCATTTATAGTCACTCATGCCTAGAAAAGCCTTATTATTCGGTTTAAATGCTTTTATAATCCCATTATTGAAGTTATTTTGAATAATTTCTAGATTTTTTGATTGAAACAGATTTTAATTGATTGTTTGCCTCAGAAAACGAGAAGCGAAAGCCATCCATTGTCAAGAAAAGATCATTTATAGTCACTCATGCCTAGGAAAGCCTTTTAATACTCGGTCTAAATGCTTTTATAATCCCATTATTGATTTTATTTTGAATATTTTTTACATTTTTTGATTAAAACATATTGTAATTGATTGATTGCCTCGGGAAACATGGAGCAAAAGCCATCCATTGTCAAGAAAAGATCATGTATAGTCACTCATGCCTATGAAAGCCTTATTACTCGGTTTAAATGCTTTTATAATCCCATTATTGAATTTATTTTGAATTGTTTTTACATTTTTTGATTAAAACAGAATCTAATTGATTGTTTGCCTCAGGAAACGTGGAGCGAAAGCCATCCATTGTCAAGAAAAGATCATTTATAGTCACTCATGCCTAGAAAAGCCTTATTACTCGGTTTAAATGCTTTTATAATCCCATTATTGAATTTATTTTGAATATTTTCTACATTTTTTGATTCAAACAGATCTTATTTGATTGTTTGCCTCAGAAAACGAGAAGCGAAAGCCATCCATTGGCGAGAAAAGTTCATTTATAGTCACTCATGCCTAGGAAAGCCTTATTACTCGGTTTAAATGCTTTTATAATCCCATTATTGAATTTATTTTTAATATTTTCTACATTTTTTGCTTGAAACAGATTCTAATTGATTGTTTGCCTCAGAAAACGAGAAGCGAAAGCCATCCATTGTCAAGAAAAGATCATTTATAGTCACTCACGCCTAGAAAAGCCTTATTACTCGGTGTAAATGCTTTTATAATCCCATTATTGAATTTATTTTGAATATTTTTTACATTTTTTGATTAAAACATATTGTAATTAATTGATTGCCTCGGGAAACATGGAGCAAAAGCCGTCCATTGTCAAGAAAAGATCATTTATAGTCACTCATGCCTAGGAAAGCCTTATTACTCGGTTTAAATGCTTTTATAATTCCATTATTGAATTTATTTTGAATTGTTTTTACATTTTTTGATTTAAATAGAATCTAATTGATTGTTTGCCTCAGGAAACGTGGAGCGAAAGCCATCCATTGTCAAGAAAAGATCATTTATAGTCACTCATGCCTAGAAAAGCCTTATTACTCGGTTTAAATGCCTTTATAATCCCATTATAAAATTTATTTTTAATTTTTTTTACATTTTTTGATTAAAACATATTCTAATTGATTGTTTGCCTTGGGAAACCTGGAGCTAAAGCCATCCATTGTCAAGAAAAGATCATTTATAGTCACTCATGCCTAGGAAAGCCTTATTACTCGGTTTAAATGCTTTTATAATCCCATTATTGAATTTATTTTGAATTGTTTTTACATTTTTTGACTAAAACAGAATCTAATTGATTGTTTGCCTCGGGAAACGTGGAGCGAAAGCCATCCATTGTCAAGAAAAGATCATTTATAGTCACTCATGCTTAGAAAAGCCTTATTACTCGGTTTAAATGCCTTTATAATCCCATTATCAAATTTATTTTTAATTTTTTTTACATTTTTTGATTAAAACGGATTGTAATTGATTGTTTGCCTCGCGAAACTTGGAGCGAAAGCCATCCATTGTCAAGGAAAGTTCATTTATATTCACTTATGCCTAGCAAAGCCTTATTACTCGATTTAAATGCCCTTATAATCCCATTATTGAATTTATTTTGAATTTTTTTTACATTTTTTTATTAAAACAGATTCTAATTGATTGTTTTCCTGGGGAAACTTGGAGGGAAAGCCATCCATTAGCAAGAAAACATAATTTATAGTCACTCATGCCTAGAAAAGCCTTATTACTCAGTGTAAATGCTTTTATAATCCCATTATTGACTCTATTTTGAATTTTTTTTACATTTTTTGATTAAAACAGATTGTAATTGATTGTTTGCCTTGGGAAACGTGGAGCGAAAGCCATCCATTGTCAAGAAAAGATCATTTATAGTCACTCATGCCTAGAAAAGCCTTATTACTCGTTTTAAATGCCTTTATAATCCCATTATTGAATTTATTTTGAATTTTTTTTACATTTTTTTATTAAAAGAGATTGTAATTGATTGTTTGCCTCGGGAAACTTGGAGCGAAAGCCATCCATTGTCAAGAAAAGATCATTTATAGTCACTCATGCCTAGGAAAGCCTTATTACTCGGTTTAAATGCTTTTATAATCCCATTATTGATTTTATTTTGAATTGTTTTTACATTTTTTTATTAAAACAGAATCTAATTAATTGTTTGCCTTGGGAAACGTGGAGCGAAAGCCATCCATTGTCAAGAAAAGATCATTTATAGTCACTCATGCCTAGAAAAGCCTTATTACTCGGTTTAAATGCCTTTATAATCCCATTATCAAATTTATTTTGAATTTTTTTTACATTTTTTGATTAAAACATATTGTAATTGATTGTTTGCCTCGAGAAACTTGAAGCGAAAGCCATCCATTGTCAAGAAAAGTTCATTTATATTCACTTATGCCTAGCAAAGCCTTATTACTCGGTTTAAATGCCTTTATAATCCCATTATTGAATTTATTTTGAATTTTTTTTACATTTTCTATTAAAACAGATTCTAATTGATTGTTTTCCTGGGGAAACTTGGAGCGAAAGCCATCCATTGTCAAGAAAAGATCATTTATAGTCACTCATGCCTAGAAATGCCTTATTACTCGGTGTACATGCTTTTATAATCCCATTCTCGAATTTATTTTGAATATTTTTTACATTTTTTGATTAAAACAGATTGTATTTGATTGTTTGCCTCGGGAAACTTGGAGCGAAAGCCATCCATTGTCAAGAAAAGATCATTTATAGTCACTCATGCCTAGAAAAGCCTTATTACTCGGTTTAAATGCCTTTATAATCCCATTATCAAATTTATTTCGAATTTTTTTTACATTTTTTGATTAAAACAGATTGTAATTGATTGTTTGCCTCGGGAAACTTGGAGCGAAAGCCATGCATTGTCAAGAAATGTTCATTTATAGTCACTTATGCCTAGAAAAGCCTTATTACTCGGTTTAAATGCTTTTATAATCCCATTATTGAATTTATTTTGAATATTTTCTACATTTTTTGATTCAAACAGATCTTAATTGATTGTTTGCCTCAGAAAACGAGAAGCGAAAGCCATCCATTGGCGAGAAAAGTTCATTTATAGTCACTCATGCCTAGGAAAGCCTTATTACTCGGTTTAAATGCTTTTATAATCCCATTATTGAATTTATTTTTAATATTTTCTACATTTTTTGCTTGAAACAGATTCTAATTGATTGTTTGCCTCAGAAAACGAGAAGCGAAAGCCATCCATTGTCAAGAAAAGATCATTTATAGTCACTCACGCCTAGAAAAGCCTTATTACTCGGTGTAAATGCTTTTATAATCCCATTATTGAATTTATTTTGAATATTTTTTACATTTTTTGATTAAAACATATTGTAATTAATTGATTGCCTCGGGAAACATGGAGCAAAAGCCGTCCATTGTCAAGAAAAGATCATTTATAGTCACTCATGCCTAGGAAAGCCTTATTACTCGGTTTAAATGCTTTTATAATTCCATTATTGAATTTATTTTGAATTGTTTTTACATTTTTTGATTTAAACAGAATCTAATTGATTGTTTGCCTCAGGAAACGTGGAGCGAAAGCCATCCATTGTCAAGAAAAGATCATTTATAGTCACTCATGCCTAGAAAAGCCTTATTACTCGGTTTAAATGCCTTTATAATCCCATTATCAAATTTATTTTTAATTTTTTTTACATTTTTTGATTAAAACATATTCTAATTGATTGTTTGCCTTGGGAAACTTGGAGCTAAAGCCATCCATTGTCAAGAAAAGATCATTTATAGTCACTCATGCCTAGGAAAGCCTTATTACTCGGTTTAAATGCTTTTATAATCCCATTATTGAATTTATTTTGAATTGTTTTTACATTTTTTGACTAAAACAGAATCTAATTGATTGTTTGCCTCGGGAAACGTGGAGCGAAAGCCATCCATTGTCAAGAAAAGATCATTTATAGTCACTCATGCCTAGAAAAGCCTTATTACTCGGTTTAAATGCCTTTATAATCCCATTATCAAATTTATTTTTAATTTTTTTTACATTTTTTGATTAAAACGGATTGTAATTGATTGTTTGCCTCGAGAAACTTGGAGCGAAAGCCATCCATTGTCAAGAAAAGTTCATTTATATTCACTTATGCCTAGCAAAGCCTTATTACTCGATTTAAATGCCCTTGTAATCCCATTATTGAATTTATTTTGAATTTTTTTTACATTTTTTTATTAAAACAGATTCTAATTGATTGTTTTCTTGGGGAAACTTGGAGCGAAAGCCATCCATTGTCAAGAAAAGATCATTTATAGTCACTCATGCCTAGAAAAGCCTTATTACTCGGTTTAAATGCTTTTATAATCCCATTATTGAATTTATTTTGAATATTTTCTACATTTTTTGATTGAAATAGATTCTAATTTATTGTTTGCCTCAGAAAACGAGAAGCGAAAGCCATCCATTGTCAAGAAAAGTTCATTTATAGTCAGTCATGCCTATAAAAGCCTTAATACTCGCTTTAAATGCTTTCATAATCCCATAATGAATTTAATTTGAATCTTTTTACATTTTTGATTAAAACAGATTGTAACTGATTGTTTGCCTCGGGAAACGTGGAGCGAAAGTCATCCACTGTTAAGAAAAGATCACTTATAGTCACTCATGCCTAGAAAAGCCTTAATTCTCGCTTTAAATGCTTTTATAATCCCATTATTGAATTTAATTTTAATCTTTTTACATTTTTTGATTAAAACAGATTGTAATTGATTGTTTACCTCAGGAAACGTGGAGCGAAAGCTATCCATTGTTAAGAAAAGATCATTTATAGTCACTCATGCCTAGAAAAGCCTTATTACTCGGTTTAAATGCCTTTATAATCCCATTATCGAATTTATTTTTAATTTTTTTTACATTTTTTGATTAAAACATATTCTAATTGATTGTTTGCCTCGGGAAACTTGGAACGAAAGCCATCCATTGTCAAGAAAAGATCATTTATAGTCACTCATGCCTAGGAAAGCCTTATTACTCGGTTTAAATGCTTTTATAATCCCATTATTGAATTTATTTTGTATTGTTTTTACATTTTTTGAATAAAACAGAATCTAATTGATTGTTTGCCTCGGGAAACGTGGAGCGAAAGCCATCCATTGTCAAGAAAAGATCATTTATAGTCACTCATGCCTAGAAAAGCCTTATTACTCGGTTTAAATGCCTTTATAATCCCATTATCAAATTTATTTTGAATTTCTTTTACATTTTTTGATTAAAACATATTGTAATTGATTGTTTGCCTTGGGAAACGTGGAGCGAAAGCCATCCATTGTCAAGAAAAGATCATTTATAGTCACTCATGCCTAGAAAAGCCTTATTACTCGGTTTAAATGCCTTTATAATCCCATTATCGAATTTATTTTTAATTTTTTTTACATTTTTTGATTAAAACATATTCTAATTGATTGTTTGCCTTGGGAAACTTGGAGCTAAAGCCATCCATTGTCAAGAAAAGATCATTTATAGTCACTCATGCCTAGGAAAGCCTTATTACTCGGTTTAAATGCTTTTATAATCCCATTATTGAATTTATTTTGAATTGTTTTTACATTTTTTGATTAAAACAGAATCTAATTGATTGTTTGCCTCGGGAAACGTGGAGCAAAAGCCATCCATTGTCAAGAAAAGATCATTTATAGTCACTCATGCCTAGAAAAGCCTTATTACTCGGTTTAAATGCCTTTATAATCCCATTATCAAATTTATTTTTAATTTTTTTTACATTTTTTGATTAAAACGGATTGTAATTGATTGTTTGCCTCGAGAAACTTGGAGCGAAAGCCAACCATTGTCAAGAAAAGTTCATTTATATTCACTTATGCCTAGCAAAGCCTTATTACTCGGTTTAAATGCTTTTATAATCCCATTATTGAATTTATTTTGAATATTTTCTACATTTTTTGATTGAAACAGATCTTAATTGATTGTTTGCCTCAGAAAACGAGAAGCGAAAGCCATCCATTGTCGAGAAAAGTTCATTTATAGTCACTCATGCCTAGGAAAGCCTTATTACTCGATTTAAATGCTTTTATAATCCCATTATTGAATTTATTTTTAATATTTTCTACATTTTTTGCTTGAAACAGATTCTAATTGATTGTTTGCCTCAGAAAACGAGAAGCGAAAGCCATCCATTGTCAAGAAAAGATCATTTATAGTCACTCACGCCTAGAAAAGCCTTATTACTCGGTGTAAATGCTTTTATAATCCCATTATTGAATTTATTTTGAATATTTTTTACATTTTTTGATTAAAACATATTGTAATTAATTGATTGCCTCGGGAATCAAGGAGCAAAAGCCGTCCATTGTCAAGAAAAGATCATTTAAAGTCACTCATGCCTAGGAAAGCCTTATTACTCGGTTTAAATGCTTTTATAATTCCATTATTGAATTTATTTTGAATTGTTTTTACATTTTTTGATTTAAACAGAATCTAATTGATTGTTTGCCTCGGGAAACGTGGAGCGAAAGCCATCCATTGTCAAGAAAAGATCATTTATAGTCACTCATGCCTAGAAAAGCCTTATTACTCGGTTTAAATGCCTTTATAATCCCATTATCAAATTTATTTCGAATTTTTTTTACATTTTTTGATTAAAACAGATTGTAATTGATTGTTTGCCTCGGGAAACTTGGAGCGAAAGCCATGCATTGTCAAGAAAAGTTCATTTATAGTCACTTATGCCTAGAAAAGCCTTATTACTCGGTTTAAATGCTTTTATAATCCCATTATTGAATTTATTTTGAATATTTTCTACATTTTTTGATTGAAACAGATCTTAATTGATTGTTTGCCTCAGAAAACGAGAAGCGAAAGCCATCCATTGTCGAGAAAAGTTCATTTATAGTCACTCATGCCTAGGAAAGCCTTATTACTCGGTTTAAATGCTTTTATAATCCCATTATTGAATTTATTTTTAATATTTTCTACATTTTTTGCTTGAAACAGATTCTAATTGATTGTTTGCCTTAGAAAACGAGAAGCGAAAGCCATCCATTGTCAAGAAAAGATAATTTATAGTCACTCACGCCTAGAAAAGCCTTATTACTCGGCGTAAATGCTTTTATAATCCCATTATTGAATTTATTTTGAATATTTTTTACATTTTTTGATTAAAACATATTGTATTTAATTGATTGCCTCGGGAAACATGGAGCAAAAGCCGTCCATTGTCAAGAAAAGATCATTTATAGTCACTCATGCCTAGGAAAGCCTTATTACTCGGTTTAAATGCTTTTATAATTCCATTATTGAATTTATTTTGAATTGTTTTTACATTTTTTGATTTAAACAGAATCTAATTGATTGTTTGCCTCGGGAAACGTGGAGCGAAAGCCATCCATTGTCAAGAAAATATCATTTATAGTCACTCATGCCTAGAAAAGCCTTATTACTCGGTTTAAATGCCTTTATAATCCCATTATCAAATTTATTTTGAATTTTTTTTACATTTTTTGAATAAAACAGATTGTAATTGATTGTTTGCCTCGGGAAACTTGGAGCGAAAGCCATCCATTGTCAAGAAAAGTTCATTTATATTCACTTATGCCTAGCAAAGCCTTATTACTCGGTTTAAATGCCTTTATAATCCCATTATCAAATTTATTTTGAATTTTTTTTACATTTTTTGATTAAAACAGATTGTAATTGATTGTTTGCCTCGGGAAACTTGGAGCGAAAGCCATCCATTGTCAAGAAAAGTTCATTTATAGTCACTCATGCCTAGAAAAGCCTTATTACTCGGTTTAAATGCCTTTATAATCCCATTATTGAATTTTTTTTGAATTTTTTTTAGATTTTTTTATTAAAACAGATTCTAATTGATTGATTTCTTGGGGAAACTTGGAGCGAAAGCCATCCATTGTCAAGAAAAGATCATTTATAGTCACTCATGCCTAGAAAAGCCTTATTACTCGGTGTAAATGCTTTTGTAATCCCATTATTGAATTTATTTTGAATATTTTTTACATTTTTTGATTAAAACATATTGTAATTGATTGTTTGCCTCGGGAAACTTGGAGCGAAAGCCATCCATTGTCAAGAAAAGATCATTTATAGACACTCATGCCTAGGAAAGCCTTATTACTCGGTTTAAATGCTTTTATAATCCCATTATTGAATTTATTTTGAATTGTTTTTACATTTTTTGGTTAAAACAGAATTTAATTGATTGTTTGCCTCGGGAAACGTGGAGCGAAAGCCATCCATTTTCAAGAAAAGATCATTTATAGTCACTCATGCCTAGAAAAGCCTTATTACTCGGTTTAAATGCCTTTATAATCCCAGTATCAAATTTATTTTTAATTTTTTTTACTTTTTTTGATTAAAACAGATTGTAATTGATTGTGTGCCTCGAGAAACTTGGAGCGAAAGCCATCCATTGTCAAGAAAAGTTCATTTATATTCACTTCTGCCTAGCAAAGCCTTATTACTCGATTTAAATGCCTTTATAATCCCATTATTGAATTTATTTTGAATTTTTTTTATATTTTTTTATTAAAACAGATTCTAATTGATTGTTTTCCTGGGGAAACTTGGAGCGAAAGCCATCCATTGTCAAGAAAAGATCATTTATAGTCACTCATGCCTAGAAAAGCCTTATTACTCGGTTTAAATGCTTTTATAATCCCATTATTGAAATTATTTTGAATTATTTTTACATTTTTTGATTAAAACAGAATCTAATTGATTGTTTGCCTCGAGAAACGTGGAGCGAAAGCCATCCATTGTTAAGAAAATATCATTTATAGTCACTCATGCCTAGAAAAGCCTTATTATTCGGTTTAAATGCTTTTATAATCCCATTATTGAAGTTATTTTGAATAATTTCTAGATTTTTTGATTGAAACAGATTTTAATTGATTGTTTGCCTCAGAAAACGAGAAGCGAAAGCCATCCATTGTCAAGAAAAGATCATTTATAGTCACTCATGCCTAGGAAAGCCTTTTAATACTCGGTCTAAATGCTTTTATAATCCCATTATTGATTTTATTTTGAATATTTTTTACATTTTTTGATTAAAACATATTGTAATTGATTGATTCCCTCGGGAAACATGGAGCAAAAGCCGTCCATTGTCAAGAAAAGATCATGTATAGTCACTCATGCCTATGAAAGCCTTATTACTCGGTTTAAATGCTTTTATAATCCCATTATTGAATTTAGTTTGAATTGTTTTTACATTTTTTGATTAAAACAGAATCTAATTGATTGTTTGCCTCGGGAAACGTGGAGCGAAAGCCATCCATTGTCAAGAAAAGATCATTTATAGTCACTCATGCCTAGAAAAGCCTTATTACTCGGTTTAAATGCCTTTATAATCCCATTATCAAATTTATTTTTAATTTTTTTTACATTTTTTGATTAAAACATATTCTAATTGATTGTTTGCCTTGGGAAACTTGGAGCTAAAGCCATCCATTGTCAAGAAAAGATCATTTATAGTCACTCATGCCTAGGAAAGCCTTATTACTCGGTTTAAATGCTTTTATAATCCCATTATTGAATTTATTTTGAATTGTTTTTACATTTTTTGACTAAAACAGAATCTAATTGATTGTTTGCCTCGGGAAACGTGGAGCGAAAGCCATCCATTGTCAAGAAAAGATCATTTATAGTCACTCATGCCTAGAAAAGCCTTATTACTCGGTTTAAATGCCTTTATAATCCCATTATCAAATTTATTTTTAATTTTTTTTACATTTTTTGATTAAAACGGATTGTAATTGATTGTTTGCCTCGAGAAACTTGGAGCGAAAGCCATCCATTGTCAAGAAAAGTTCATTTATATTCACTTATGCCTAGCAAAGCCTTGTTACTCGATTTAAATGCCTTTATAATCCCATTATTGAATTTATTTTGAATTTTTTTTACATTTTTTTATTAAAACAGATTCTAATTGATTGTTTTCCTGGGGAAACTTGGAGGGAAAGCCATCCATTATCAAGAAAAGATCATTTATAGTCACTCATGCCTAGAAAAGCCTTATTACTCAGTGTAAATGCTTTTATAATCCCATTATTGACTCTATTTTGAATTTTTTTTACATTTTTTGATTAAAACAGATTGTAATTGATTGTTTGCCTTGGGAAACGTGGAGCGAAAGCCATCCATTGTCAAGAAAATATCATTTATAGTCACTCATGCCTAGAAAAGCCTTATTACTCGGTTTAAATGCTTTTATAATCCCATTATTGATTTTTATTTTGAATTGTTTTTACATTTTTTGATTAAAACAGATTGTAATTGATTGTTTGCCTTGGGAAACGTGGAGCGAAAGCCATCCATTGTCAAGAAAAGATCATTTATAGTCACTTATGCCTAGAAAAGCCTTATTACTCGGTTTAAATGCTTTTATAATCCCATTATTGAATTTATTTTGAATATTTTCTACATTTTTTGATTGAAACAGATCTTAATTGATTGTTTGCCTCAGAAAACGAGAAGCGAAAGCCATCCATTGTCGAGAAAAGTTCATTTATAGTCACTCATGCCTAGGAAAGCCTTATTACTCGGTTTAAATGCTTTTATAATCCCATTATTGAATTTATTTTGAATATTTTCTACATTTTTTGATTAAAACATATTGTAATTAATTGATTGCCTCGGGAAACATGGAGCAAAAGCCGTCCATTGTCAAGAAAAGATCATTTATAGTCACTTATGCCTAGAAAAGCCTTATTACTCGGTTTAAATGCTTTTATAATCCCATTATTGAATTTATTTTTAATATTTTCTACATTTTTTGCTTGAAACAGATTCTAATTGATTGTTTGCCTCAGAAAATGAGAAGCGAAAGCCATCCATTGTCAAGAAAAGATCATTTATAGTCACTCACGCCTAGAAAAGCCTTATTACTCGGTGTAAATGCTTTTATAATCCCATTATTGAATTTATTTTGAATATTTTTTACATTTTTTGATTAAAACATATTGTAATTAATTGATTGTCTCGGGAAACATGGAGCAAAAGCCGTCCATTGTCAAGAAAAGATCATTTATAGTCACTCATGCCTAGGAAAGCCTTATTACTCGGTTTAAATGCTTTTATAATTCCATTATTGAATTTATTTTGAATTGTTTTTACATTTTTTGATTTAAACAGAATCTAATTGATTGTTTGCCTCAGGAAACCTGGAGCGAAAGCCATCCATTGCCAAGAAAAGATCATTTATAGTCACTCATGCCTAGAAAAGCCTTATTACTCGGTTTAAATGCCTTTATAATCCCATTATCAAATTTATTTTTAATTTTTTTTTACATTTTTTGATTAAAACATATTCTAATTGATTGTTTGCCTTGGGAAACTTGGAGCTAAAGCCATCCATTGTCAAGAAAAGATCATTTATAGTCACTCATGCCTAGGAAAGCCTTATTACTCGGTTTAAATGCTTTTATAATCCCATTATTGAATTTATTTTGAATTGTTTTTACATTTTTTGACTAAAACAGAATCTAATTGATTGTTTGCCTCGGGAAACGTGGAGCGAAAGCCATCCATTGTCAAGAAAAGATCATTTATAGTCACTCATGCCTAGAAAAGCCTTATTACTCGGTTTAAATGCCTTTATAATCCCATTATCAAATTTATTTTTAATTTTTTTTACATTTTTTGATTAAAACGGATTGTAATTGATTGTTTGCCTCGAGAAACTTGGAGCGAAAGCCATCCATTGTCAAGAAAAGTTCATTTATATTCACTTATGCCTAGCAAAGCCTTATTACTCGATTTAAATGCCCTTATAATCCCATTATTGAATTTATTTTGAATTTTTTTTACATTTTTTTATTAAAACAGATTCTAATTGATTGTTTTCTTGGGGAAACTTGGAGCGAAAGCCATCCATTGTCAAGAAAAGATCATTTATAGTCACTCATGCCTAGAAAAGCCTTATTACTCGGTTTAAATGCTTTTATAATCCCATTATTGAATTTATTTTGAATATTTTCTACATTTTTTGATTGAAATAGATTCTAATTTATTGTTTGCCTCAGAAAACGAGAAGCGAAAGCCATCCATTGTCAAGAAAAGTTCATTTATAGTCAGTCATGCCTATAAAAGCCTTAATACTCGCTTTAAATGCTTTCATAATCCCATAATGAATTTAATTTGAATCTTTTTACATTTTTGATTAAAACAGATTGTAACTGATTGTTTGCCTCGGGAAACGTGGAGCGAAAGCCATCCACTGTTAAGAAAAGATCATTTATAGTCACTCATGCCTAGAAAAGCCTTAATTCTCGCTTTAAATGCTTTTATAATCCCATTATTGAATTTAATTTTAATCTTTTTACATTTTTTGATTAAAACAGATTGTAATTGATTGTTTACCTCAGGAAACGTGGAGCGAAAGCCATCCATTGTCAAGAAAAGATCATTTATAGTCACTCATGCCTAGAAAAGCCTTATTACTCGGTTTAAATGCCTTTATAATCCCATTATCGAATTTATTTTTAATTTTTTTTACATTTTTTGATTAAAACATATTCTAATTGATTGTTTGCCTCGGGAAACTTGGAACGAAAGCCATCCATTGTCAAGAAAAGATCATTTATAGTCACTCATGCCTAGGAAAGCCTTATTACTCGGTTTAAATGCTTTTATAATCCCATTATTGAATTTATTTTGTATTGTTTTTACATTTTTTGAATAAAACAGAATCTAATTGATTGTTTGCCTCGGGAAACGTGGAGCGAAAGCCATCCATTGTCAAGAAAAGATCATTTATAGTCACTCATGCCTAGAAAAGCCTTATTACTCGGTTTAAATGCCTTTATAATCCCATTATCAAATTTATTTTGAATTTCTTTTACATTTTTTGATTAAAACAGATTGTAATTGATTGTTTGCCTTGGGAAACGTGGAGCGAAAGCCATCCATTGTCAAGAAAAGATCATTTATAGTCACTCATGCCTAGAAAAGCCTTATTACTCGGTTTAAATGCCTTTATAATCCCATTATCGAATTTATTTTTAATTTTTTTTACATTTTTTGATTAAAACATATTGTAATTGATTGTTTGCCTTGGGAAACTTGGAGCTAAAGCCATCCATTGTCAAGAAAAGATCATTTATAGTCACTCATGCCTAGGAAAGCCTTATTACTCGGTTTAAATGCTTTTATAATCCCATTATTGAATTTATTTTGAATTGTTTTTACATTTTTTGATTAAAACAGAATCTAATTGATTGTTTGCCTCGGGAAACGTGGAGCAAAAGCCATCCATTGTCAAGAAAAGATCATTTATAGTCACTCATGCCTAGAAAAGCCTTATTACTCGGTTTAAATGCCTTTATAATCCCATTATCAAATTTATTTTTAATTTTTTTTACATTTTTTGATTAAAACGGATTGTAATTGATTGTTTGCCTCGAGAAACTTGGAGCGAAAGCCATCCATTGTCAAGAAAAGTTCATTTATATTCACTTATGCCTAGCAAAGCCTTATTACTCGGTTTAAATGCTTTTATAATCCCATTATTGAATTTATTTTGAATATTTTCTACATTTTTTGATTCAAACAGATCTTAATTGATTGTTTGCCTCAGAAAACGAGAAGCGAAAGCCATCCATTGTCGAGAAAAGTTCATTTATAGTCACTCATGCCTAGGAAAGCCTTATTACTCGATTTAAATGCTTTTATAATCCCATTATTGAATTTATTTTTAATATTTTCTACATTTTTTGCTTGAAACAGATTCTAATTGATTGTTTGCCTCAGAAAACGAGAAGCGAAAGCCATCCATTGTCAAGAAAAGATCATTTATAGTCACTCACGCCTAGAAAAGCCTTATTACTCGGTGTAAATGCTTTTATAATCCCATTATTGAATTTATTTTGAATATTTTTTACATTTTTTGATTAAAACATATTGTAATTAATTGATTGCCTCGGGAATCATGGAGCAAAAGCCGTCCATTGTCAAGAAAAGATCATTTATAGTCACTCATGCCTAGGAAAGCCTTATTACTCGGTTTAAATGCTTTTATAATTCCATTATTGAATTTATTTTGAATTGTTTTTACATTTTTTGATTTAAACAGAATCTAATTGATTGTTTGCCTCGGGAAACGTGGAGCGAAAGCCATCCATTGTCAAGAAAAGATCATTTATAGTCACTCATGCCTAGAAAAGCCTTATTACTCGGTTTAAATGCCTTTATAATCCCATTATCAAATTTATTTCGATTTTTTTTTACATTTTTTGATTAAAACAGATTGTAATTGATTGTTTGCCTCGGGAAACTTGGAGCGAAAGCCATGCATTGTCAAGAAAAGTTCATTTATAGTCACTTATGCCTAGAAAAGCCTTATTACTCGGTTTAAATGCTTTTATAATCCCATTATTGAATTTATTTTGAATATTTTCTACATTTTTTGATTGAAACAGATCTTAATTGATTGTTTGCCTCAGAAAACGAGAAGCGAAAGCCATCCATTGTCGAGAAAAGTTCATTTATAGTCACTCATGCCTAGGAAAGCCTTATTACTGGGTTTAAATGCTTTTATAATCCCATTATTGAATTTATTTTTAATATTTTCTACATTTTTTGCTTGAAACAGATTCTAATTGATTGTTTGCCTTAGAAAACGAGAAGCGAAAGCCATCCATTGTCAAGAAAAGATAATTTATAGTCACTCACGCCTAGAAAAGCCTTATTACTCGGCGTAAATGCTTTTATAATCCCATTATTGAATTTATTTTGAATATTTTTTACATTTTTTGATTAAAACATATTGTAATTAATTGATTGCCTCGGGAAACATGGAGCAAAAGCCGTCCATTGTCAAGAAAAGATCATTTATAGTCACTCATGCCTAGGAAAGCCTTATTACTCGGTTTAAATGCTTTTATAATTCCATTATTGAATTTATTTTGAATTGTTTTTACATTTTTTGATTTAAACAGAATCTAATTGATTGTTTGCCTTGGGAAACGTGGAGCGAAAGCCATCCATTGTCAAGAAAATATCATTTATAGTCACTCATGCCTAGAAAAGCCTTATTACTCGGTTTAAGTGCCTTTATAATCCCATTATCAAATTTATTTTGAATTTTTTTTACATTTTTTGATTAAAACAGATTGTAATTGATTGTTTGCCTCGGGAAACTTGGAGCGAAAGCCATCCATTGTCAAGAAAAGTTCATTTATATTCACTTATGCCTAGCAAAGCCTTATTACTCGGTTTAAATGCCTCTATAATCCCATTATTGAATTTTTTTTGAATTTTTTTTACATTTTTTTATTAAAACAGATTCTAATTGATTGATTTCTTGGGGAAACTTGGAGCGAAAGCCATCCATTGTCAAGAAAAGATCATTTATAGTCACTCATGCCTAGAAAAGCCTTATTACTCGGTGTAAATGCTTTTGTAATCCCATTATTGAATTTATTTTGAATATTTTTTACATTTTTTGATTAAAACATATTGTAATTGATTGTTTGCCTCGGGAAACTTGGAGCGAAAGCCATCCATTGTCAAGAAAAGATCATTTATAGACACTCATGCCTAGGAAAGCCTTATTACTCGGTTTAAATGCTTTTATAATCCCATTATTGAATTTATTTTGAATTGTTTTTACATTTTTTGGTTAAAACAGAATTTAATTGATTGTTTGCCTCGGGAAACGTGGAGCGAAAGCCATCCATTGTCAAGAAAAGATCATTTATAGTCACTCATGCCTAGAAAAGCCTTATTACTCGGTTTAAATGCCTTTATAATCCCAGTATCAAATTTATTTTTAATTTTTTTTACTTTTTTTGATTAAAACAGATTGTAATTGATTGTGTGCCTCGAGAAACTTGGAGCGAAAGCCATCCATTGTCAAGAAAAGTTCATTTATATTCACTTCTGCCTAGCAAAGCCTTATTACTCGATTTAAATGCCTTTATAATCCCATTATTGAATTTATTTTGAATTTTTTTTATATTTTTTTATTAAAACAGATTCTAATTGATTGTTTTCCTGGGGAAACTTGGAGCGAAAGCCATCCATTGTCAAGAAAAGATCATTTATAGTCACTCATGCCTAGAAAAGCCTTATTAGTCGGTTTAAATGCCTTTAAAATCCCATTATCAAATTTATTTTTAATTTTTTTTACTTTTTTTGATTAAAACAGATTGTAATTGATTGTTTGCCTCGAGAAACTTGGAGCGAAAGCCATCCATTGTCAAGAAAAGTTCATTTATATTCACTTATGCCTAGCAAAGCCTTATTACTCGATTTAAATTCCTTTATAATCCCATTATTGAATTTATTTTGAATTTTTTTTATATTTTTTTATTAAAACAGATTCTAATTGATTGTTTTCCTGGGGAAACTTGGAGCGAAAGCCATCCATTGTCAAGAAAAGATCATTTATAGTCACTCATGCCTAGAAAAGCCTTATTACTCGGTGTAAATGCTTTTATAATCCCATTATTGAATTTATTTTGAATATTTTTTATATTTTTTGATTAAAACAGAATGTAATTGATTGATTGCCTCGGGAAACATGGAGCGAAAGCCATCCATTGTCAAGAAAAGATCATTTATAGTCACTCATGCCTAGGAAAGCCTTATTACTCGGTGTAAATGCTTTTATAATCCCATTATTGAAATTATTTTGAATTATTTTTACATTTTTTGATTAAAACAGAATCTAATTGATTGTTTGCCTCGAGAAACGTGGAGCGAAAGCCATCCATTGTTAAGAAAATATCATTTATAGTCACTCATGCCTAGAAAAGCCTTATTATTCGGTTTAAATGCTTTTATAATCCCATTATTGAAGTTATTTTGAATAATTTCTAGATTTTTTGATTGAAACAGATTTTAATTGATTGTTTGCCTCAGAAAACGAGAAGCGAAAGCCATCCATTGTCAAGAAAAGATCATTTATAGTCACTCATGCCTAGGAAAGCCTTTTAATACTCGGTCTAAATGCTTTTATAATCCCATTATTGATTTTATTTTG
Source organism: Theobroma cacao (assembly GCF_053813885.1). Lineage (NCBI taxonomy): Eukaryota > Viridiplantae > Streptophyta > Magnoliopsida > Malvales > Malvaceae > Theobroma > Theobroma cacao. The sequence continues at coordinate 22,606,767 of NC_142645.1, read as the reverse complement.
AATATTTTTTACATTTTTTGATTAAAACATATTGTAATTGATTGATTGCCTCGGGAAACATGGAGCAAAAGCCGTCCATTGTCAAGAAAAGATCATGTATAGTCACTCATGCCTATGAAAGCCTTATTACTCGGTTTAAATGCTTTTATAATCCCATTATTGAATTTATTTTGAATTGTTTTTACATTTTTTGATTAAAACAGAATCTAATTGATTGTTTGCCTCGGGAAACGTGGAGCGAAAGCCATCCATTGTCAAGAAAAGATCATTTATAGTCACTCATGCCTAGAAAAGCCTTATTACTCGGTTTAAATGCCTTTATAATCCCATTATCAAATTTATTTTTAATTTTTTTTACATTTTTTGATTAAAACATATTCTAATTGATTGTTTGCCTTGGGAAACTTGGAGCTAAAGCCATCCATTGTGAAGAAAAGATCATTTATAGTCACTCATGCCTAGGAAAGCCTTATTACTCGGTTTAAATGCTTTTATAATCCCATTATTGAATTTATTTTGAATTGTTTTTACATTTTTTGACTAAAACAGAATCTAATTGATTGTTTGCCTCGGGAAACGTGGAGCGAAAGCCATCCATTGTCAAGAAAAGATCATTTATAGTCACTCATGCTTAGAAAAGCCTTATTACTCGGTTTAAATGCCTTTATAATCCCATTATCAAATTTATTTTTAATTTTTTTTACATTTTTTGATTAAAACGGATTGTAATTGATTGTTTGCCTCGAGAAACTTGGAGCGAAAGCCATCCATTGTCAAGAAAAGTTCATTTATATTCACTTATGCCTAGCAAAGCCTTATTACTCGATTTAAATGCCCTTATAATCCCATTATTGAATTTATTTTGAATTTTTTTTACATTTTTTTATTAAAACAGATTCTAATTGATTGTTTTCCTGGGGAAACTTTGAGGGAAAGCCATCCATTAGCAAGAAAAGATAATTTATAGTCACTCATGCGTAGAAAAGCCTTATTACTCAGTGTAAATGCTTTTATAATCCCATTATTGACTCTATTTTGAATTTTTTTTATATTTTTTGATTAAAACATATTGTAATTGATTGTTTGCCTTGGGAAACGTGGAGCGAAAGCCATCCATTGTCAAGAAAAGATCATTTATAGTCACTCATGCCTAGAAAAGCCTTATTACTCGGTTTAAATGCCTTTATAATCCCATTATTGAATTTATTTTGAATTTTTTTTACATTTTTTGATTAAAACAGATTGTAATTGATTGTTTGCCTCGGGAAACTTGGAGCGAAAGCCATCCATTGTCAAGAAAAGATCATTTATAGTCACTCATGCCTAGGAAAGCCTTATTACTCGGTTTAAATGCTTTTATAATCCCATTATTGATTTTATTTTGAATTGTTTTTACATTTTTTGATTAAAACAGAATCTAATTAATTGTTTGCCTTGGGAAACGTGGAGCGAAAGCCATCCATTGTCAAGAAAAGATCATTTATAGTCACTCATGCCTAGAAAAGCCTTATTACTCGGTTTAAATGCCTTTATAATCCCATTATCAAATTTATTTTGAATTTTTTTTACATTTTTTGATTAAAACATATTGTAATTGATTGTTTGCCTCGAGAAACTTGAAGCGAAAGCCATCCATTGTCAAGAAAAGTTCATTTATATTCACTTATGCCTAGCAAAGCCTTATTACTCGGTTTAAATGCCTTTATAATCCCATTATTGAATTTATTTTGAATTTTTTTTACATTTTTTTATTAAAACAGATTCTAATTGATTGTTTTCCTGGGGAAACTTGGAGCGAAAGCCATCCATTGTCAAGAAAAGATCATTTATAGTCACTCATGCCTAGGAATGCCTTATTACTCGGTGTAAATGCTTTTATAATCCCATTCTCGAATTTATTTTGAATATTTTTTACATTTTTTGATTCAAACAGATTGTATTTGATTGTTTGCCTCAGGAAACTTGGAGCGAAAGCCATCCATTGTCAAGAAAAGATCATTTATAGTCACTCATGCCTAGAAAAGCCTTATTACTCGGTTTAAATGCCTTTATAATCCCATTATCAAATTTATTTCGAATTTTTTTTACATTTTTTGATTAAAACAGATTGTAATTGATTGTTTGCCTCGGGAAACTTGGAGCGAAAGCCATGCATTGTCAAGAAAAGTTCATTTATAGTCACTTATGCCTAGAAAAGCCTTATTACTCGGTTTAAATGCTTTTATAATCCCATTATTGAATTTATTTTGAATATTTTCTACATTTTTTGATTCAAACAGATCTTAATTGATTGTTTGCCTCAGAAAACGAGAAGCGAAAGCCATCCATTGGCGAGAAAAGTTCATTTATAGTCACTCATGCCTAGGAAAGCCTTATTACTCGGTTTAAATGCTTTTATAATCCCATTATTGAATTTATTTTTAATATTTTCTACATTTTTTGCTTGAAACAGATTCTAATTGATTGTTTGCCTCAGAAAACGAGAAGCGAAAGCCATCCATTGTCAAGAAAAGATCATTTATAGTCACTCACGCCTAGAAAAGCCTTATTACTCGGTGTAAATGCTTTTATAATCCCATTATTGAATTTATTTTGAATATTTTTTACATTTTTTGATTAAAACATATTGTAATTAATTGATTGCCTCGGGAAACATGGAGCAAAAGCCGTCCATTGTCAAGAAAAGATCATTTATAGTCACTCATGCCTAGGAAAGCCTTATTACTCGGTTTAAATGCTTTTATAATTCTATTATTGAATTTATTTTGAATTGTTTTTACATTTTTTGATTTAAATAGAATCTAATTGATTGTTTGCCTCAGGAAACGTGGAGCGAAAGCCATCCATTGTCAAGAAAAGATCATTTATAGTCACTCATGCCTAGAAAAGCCTTATTACTCGGTTTAAATGCCTTTATAATCCCATTATCAAATTTATTTTTAATTTTTTTTACATTTTTTGATTAAAACATATTCTAATTGATTGTTTGCCTTGGGAAACTTGGAGCTAAAGCCATCCATTGTCAAGAAAAGATCATTTATAGTCACTCATGCCTAGGAAAGCCTTATTACTCGGTTTAAATGCTTTTATAATCCCATTATTGAATTTATTTTGAATTGTTTTTACATTTTTTGACTAAAACAGAATCTAATTGATTGTTTGCCTCGGGAAACGTGGAGCGAAAGCCATCCATTGTCAAGAAAAGATCATTTATAGTCACTCATGCATAGAAAAGCCTTATTACTCGGTTTAAATGCCTTTATAATCCCATTATCAAATTTATTTTTAATTTTTTTTACATTTTTTGATTAAAACGGATTGTAATTGATTGTTTGCCTCGAGAAACTTGGAGCGAAAGCCATCCATTGTCAAGAAAAGTTCATTTATATTCACTTATGCCTAGCAAAGCCTTATTACTCGATTTAAATGCCTTTATAATCCCATTATTGAATTTATTTTGAATTTTTTTTACATTTTTTTATTAAAACAGATTCTAATTGATTGTTTTCCTGGGGAAACTTGGAGGGAAAGCCATCCATTATCAAGAAAATATCATTTATAGTCACTCATGCCTAGAAAAGCCTTATTACTCAGTGTAAATGCTTTTATAATCCCATTATTGACTCTATTTTGAATTTTTTTTACATTTTTTGATTAAAACAGATTGTAATTGATTGTTTGCCTTGGGAAACGTGGAGCGAAAGCCATCCATTGTCAAGAAAAGATCATTTATAGTCACTCATGCCTAGAGAAGCCTTATTACTCGGTTTAAATGCTTTTATAATCCCATTATTGATTTTTATTTTGAATTGTTTTTACATTTTTTGATTAAAACAGATTGTAATTGATTGTTTGCCTTGGGAAACGTGGAGCGAAAGCCATCCATTGTCAAGAAAAGATCATTTATAGTCACTTATGCCTAGAAAAGCCTTATTACTCGGTTTAAATGCTTTTATAATCCCATTATTGAATTTATTTTGAATATTTTCTACATTTTTTGATTGAAACAGATCTTAATTGATTGTTTGCCTCAGAAAACGAGAAGCGAAAGCCATCCATTGTCGAGAAAAGTTCATTTATAGTCACTCATGCCTAGGAAAGCCTTATTACTCGGTTTAAATGCTTTTATAATCCCATTATTGAATTTATTTTGAATATTTTCTACATTTTTTGATTGAAACAGATTCTAATTGATTGTTTGCCTCAGAAAACGAGAAGCGAAAGCCATCCATTGTCAAGAAAAGTTCATTTATAGTCACTCATGCCTAGGAAAGCCTTATTACTCGGTGTAAATGCTTTTATAATCCCATTATTGAATTTATTTTGAATATTTTTTACATTTTTTGATTAAAACAGATTGTAATTGATTGATTGCCTCGGGAAACATGGAGCGAAAGCCATCCATTGTCAGGAAAAGATCATTTATAGTCACTCATGCCTAGCAAAGCCTTATTACTCGGTTTAAATGCTTTTATAATCCCATTATTGAATTTATTTTGAATATTTTTTACATTTTTTGATTAAAACAGATTGTAATTGATTGATTGCCTCGGGAAACATGGTGCGAAAGCCATCCATTGTCAAGAAAAGATCATTTATAGTCACTCATGCCTAGGAAAGCCTTATTACTCGGTGTAAATGCTTTTATAATCCCATTATTGAATTTATTTTGAATTGTTTTTACATTTTTTGATTAAAACAGAATCTAATTGATTGTTTGCCTCGGGAAACGTGGAGCGAAAGCCATCCATTGTCAAGAAAAGATCATTTATAGTCACTCATGCCTAGAAAAGCCTTATTACTCGGTTTAAATGCCTTTATAATCCCATTATCAAATTTATTTTGAATTTTTTTATATTTTTTGATTAAAACAGATTGTAATTGATTGTTTGCCTCGGGAAACTTGGAGCGAAAACCATGCATTGTCAAGAAAAGTTCATTTATAGTCACTCATGCCTAGAAAAGCCTTATTACTCGGTTTAAATGCTTATATAATCCCATTATTGAATTTATTTTGAATATTTTTTACATTTTTTGATTAAAACAGATTGTAATTGATTGATTGCCTCGGGAAACATGGAGCAAAAGCCATCCATTGTCAAGAAAAGATCATTTATAGTCACTCATGCCTAGAAAAGCCTTATTACTCGGTTTAAATGCTTTTATAATCCCATTATTGATTTTTATTTTGAATTGTTTTTACATTTTTTGATTAAAACAGATTGTAACTGATTGTTTGCCTCGGGAAACGTGGAGCGAAAGCCATCCACTGTTAAGAAAAGATCATTTATAGTCACTCATGCCTAGAAAAGCCTTAATTCTCGCTTTAAATGCTTTTATAATCCCATTATTGAATTTAATTTGAATCTTTTTACATATTTTGATTAAAACAGATTATAATTGATTGTTTACCTCAGGAAACGTGGAGCGAAAGCCATCCATTGTCAAGAAAAGATCATTTATAGTCACTCATGCCTAGAAAAGCCTTATTACTCGGTTTAAATGCCTTTATAATCCCATTATCAAATTTATTTTGAATCTTTTTTTACATTTTTTGATTAAAACATATTGTAATTGATTGTTTGCCTCGGGAAACTTGGAGCGAAAGACATCCATTGTCAAGAAAAGTTCGTTTATATTCACTTAAGCCTAGCAAAGCCTTATTACTCGGTTTAAATGCCTTTATAATCCCATTATTGAATTTATTTTGAATTTTTTTTACATTTTTTTATTAAAACAGATTCTAATTGATTGTTTTCCTGGGGAAACTTGGAGCGAAAGCCATCCATTGTCAAGAAAAGATCATTTATAGTCACTCATGCCTAGAAAAGCCTTATTACTCGGTGTAAATGCTTTTATAATCCCATTATTGAATTTATTTTGAATTGTTTTTACATTTTTTGATTAAAACAGAATCTAATTGATTGTTTGCCACGAGAAACATGGAGCGAAAGCCATCCATTGTCAAGAAAAGATCATTTATAGTCACTCATGCCTAGAAAAGCCTTATTTCTCGGTTTAAATGCCTTTATAATCCCATTATCAAATTTATTTTGAATCTTTTTTTACATTTTTTGATTAAAACAGATTGTATATGATTGTTTGCCTCGGGAAACTTGGAGCGAAAGCCATCCATTGTCAAGAAAAGTTCATTTATATTCACTTATGCCTAGCAAAGCCTTATTACTCGGTTTAAATGCCTTTATAATCCCATTATTGAATTTATTTTGAATATTTTCTACATTTTTTGATTGAAACAGATCTTAATTGATTGTTTGCCTCAGAAAACGAGAAGCGAAAGCCATCCATTGTCGAGAAAAGTTCATTTATAGTCACTCATGCCTAGGAAAGCCTTATTACTCGGTTTAAAAGCTTTTATAATCCCATTATTGAATTTATTTTGAATATTTTCTACATTTTTTGATTGAAACAGGTTCTAATTGATTGTTTGCCTCAGAAAACGAGAAGCGAAAGCCATCCATTGTCAAGAAAAGTTCATTTATAGTCACTCATGCCTAGGAAAGCCTTATTACTCGGTGTAAATGCTTTTATAATCCCATTATTGAATTTATTTTGAATATTTTTTACATTTTTTGATTAAAACAGATTGTAATTGATTGATTGCCTCGGGAAACATGGAGCGAAAGCCATCCATTGTCAGGAAAAGATCATTTATAGTCACTCATGGCTAGGAAAGCCTTATTACTCGGTTTAAATGCTTTTATAATCCCATTATTGAATTTATTTTGAATATTTTTTACATTTTTTGATTAAAACAGATTGTAATTGATTGATTGCCTCGGGAAACATGGTGCGAAAGCCATCCATTGTCAAGAAAAGATCATTTATAGTCACTCATGCCTAGGAAAGCCTTATTACTCGGTGTAAATGCTTTTATAATCCCATTATTGAATTTATTTTGAATTGTTTTTACATTTTTTGATTAAAACAGAATCTAATTGATTGTTTGCCTCGGGAAACGTGGAGCGAAAGCCATCCATTGTCAAGAAAAGATCATTTATAGTCACTCATGCCTAGAAAAGCCTTATTACTCGGTTTAAATGCCTTTATAATCCCATTATCAAATTTATTTTGAATTTTTTTATATTTTTTGATTAAAACAGATTGTAATTGATTGTTTGCCTCGGGAAACTTGGAGCGAAAACCATGCATTGTCAAGAAAAGTTCATTTATAGTCACTCATGCCTAGAAAAGCCTTATTACTCGGTTTAAATGCTTATATAATCCCATTATTGAATTTATTTTGAATATTTTTTACATTTTTTGATTAAAACAGATTGTAATTGATTGATTGCCTTGGGAAACATGGAGCAAAAGCCATCCATTGTCAAGAAAAGATCATTTATAGTCACTCATGCCTAGAAAAGCCTTATTACTCGGTTTAAATGCTTTTATAATCCCATTATTGATTTTTATTTTGAATTGTTTTTACATTTTTTGATTAAAACAGATTGTAACTGATTGTTTACCTCGGGAAACGTGGAGCGAAAGCCATCCACTGTTAAGAAAAGATCATTTATAGTCACTCATGCCTAGAAAAGCCTTAATTCTCGCTTTAAATGCTTTTATAATCCCATTATTGAATTTAATTTGAATCTGTTTACATTTTTTGATTAAAACAGATTGTAATTGATTGTTTACCTCGGGAAACGTGGAGCGAAAGCCATCCATTGTCAAGAAAAGATCATTTACAGTCACTCATGCCTAGAAAAGCCTTATTACTCGGTTTAAATGCCTTTATAATCCCATTATCAAATTTATTTTGAATCTTTTTTTACATTTTTTGATTAAAACATATTGTAATTGATTGTTTGCCTCGGGAAACATGGAGCGAAAGCCATCCATTGTCAAGAAAAGTTCATTTATATTCACTTAAGCCTAGCAAAGCCTTATTACTCGGTTTAAATGCCTTTATAATCCCATTATTGAATTTATTTTGAATTTTTTTTACATTTTTTTATTAAAACAGATTCTAATTGATTGTTTTCCTGGGGAAACTTGGAGCGAAAGCCATCCATTGTCAAGAAAAGATCATTTATAGTCACTCATGCCTAGAAAAGCCTTATTACTCGGTGTAAATGCTTTTATAATCCCATTATTGAATTTATTTTGAATTGTTTTTACATTTTTTGATTAAAACAGAATCTAATTGATTGTTTGCCACGAGAAACATGGAGCGAAAGCCATCCATTGTCAAGAAAAGATCATTTATAGTCACTCATGCCTAGAAAAGCCTTATTTCTCGGTTTAAATGCCTTTATAATCCCATTATCAAATTTATTTTGAATCTTTTTTTACATTTTTTGATTAAAACAGATTGTATATGATTGTTTGATTCGGGAAACTTGGAGCGAAAGCCATACATTGTCAAGAAAAGTTCATTTATATTCACTTATGCCTAGCAAAGCCTTATTACTCGGTTTAAATGCCTTTATAATCCCATTATTGAATTTATTTTGAATATTTTCTACATTTTTTGATTGAAACAGATCTTAATTGATTGTTTGCCTCAGAAAACGAGAAGCGAAAGCCATCCATTGTCGAGAAAAGTTCATTTATAGTCACTCATGCCTAGGAAAGCCTTATTACTCGGTTTAAATGCTTTTATAATCCCATTATTGAATTTATTTTGAATATTTTCTACATTTTTTGATTGAAACAGGTTCTAATTGATTGTTTGCCTCAGAAAACGAGAAGCGAAAGCCATCCATTGTCAAGAAAAGTTCATTTATAGTCACTCATGCCTAGGAAAGCCTTATTACTCGGTGTAAATGCTTTTATAATCCCATTATTGAATTTATTTTGAATATTTTTTACATTTTTTGATTAAAACAGATTGTAATTGATTGATTGCCTCGGGAAACATGGAGCGAAAGCCATCCATTGTCAGGAAAAGATCATTTATAGTCACTCATGGCTAGGAAAGCCTTATTACACGGTTTAAATGCTTTTATAATCCCATTATTGAATTTATTTTGAATATTTTTTACATTTTTTGATTAAAACAGATTGTAATTGATTGATTGCCTCGGGAAACATGGTGCGAAAGCCATCCATTGTCAAGAAAAGATCATTTATAGTCACTCATGCCTAGGAAAGCCTTATTACTCGGTGTAAATGCTTTTATAATCCCATTATTGAATTTATTTTGAATTGTTTTTACATTTTTTGATTAAAACAGAATCTAATTGATTGTTTGCCTCGGGAAACGTGGAGCGAAAGCCATCCATTGTCAAGAAAAGATCATTTATAGTCACTCATGCCTAGAAAAGCCTTATTACTCGATTTAAATGCCTTTATAATCCCATTATCAAATTTATTTTGAATTTTTTTATATTTTTTGATTAAAACAGATTGTAATTGATTGTTTGCCTCGGGAAACTTGGAGCGAAAACCATGCATTGTCAAGAAAAGTTCATTTATAGTCACTCATGCCTAGAAAAGCCTTATTACTCGGTTTAAATGCTTATATAATCCCATTATTGAATTTATTTTGAATATTTTTTACATTTTTTGATTAAAACAGATTGTAATTGATTGATTGCCTCGGGAAACATGGAGCAAAAGCCATCCATTGTCAAGAAAAGATCATTTATAGTCACTCATGCCTAGAAAAGCCTTATTACTCGGTTTAAATGCTTTTATAATCCCATTATTGATTTTTATTTTGAATTGTTTTTACATTTTTTGATTAAAACAGATTGTAACTGATTGTTTACCTCGGGAAACGTGGAGCGAAAGCCATCCACTGTTAAGAAAAGATCATTTATAGTCACTCATGCCTAGAAAAGCCTTAATTCTCGCTTTAAATGCTTTTATAATCCCATTATTGAATTTAATTTGAATCTGTTTACATTTTTTGATTAAAACAGATTGTAATTGATTGTTTACCTCGGGAAACGTGGAGCGAAAGCCATCCATTGTCAAGAAAAGATCATTTACAGTCACTCATGCCTAGAAAAGCCTTATTACTCGGTTTAAATGCCTTTATAATCCCATTATCAAATTTATTTTGAATCTTTTTTTACATTTTTTGATTAAAACATATTGTAATTGATTGTTTGCCTCGGGAAACATGGAGCGAAAGCCATCCATTGTCAAGAAAAGTTCATTTATATTCACTTAAGCCTAGCAAAGCCTTATTACTCGGTTTAAATGCCTTTATAATCCCATTATTGAATTTATTTTGAATTTTTTTTACATTTTTTTATTAAAACAGATTCTAATTGATTGTTTTCCTGGGGAAACTTGGAGCGAAAGCCATCCATTGTCAAGAAAAGATCATTTATAGTCACTCATGCCTAGAAAAGCCTTATTACTCGGTGTAAATGCTTTTATAATCCCATTATTGAATTTATTTTGAATTGTTTTTACATTTTTTGATTAAAACAGAATCTAATTGATTGTTTGCCACGAGAAACATGGAGCGAAAGCCATCCATTGTCAAGAAAAGATCATTTATAGTCACTCATGCCTAGAAAAGCCTTATTTCTCGGTTTAAATGCCTTTATAATCCCATTATCAAATTTATTTTGAATCTTTTTTTACATTTTTTGATTAAAACAGATTGTATATGATTGTTTGATTCGGGAAACTTGGAGCGAAAGCCATACATTGTCAAGAAAAGTTCATTTATATTCACTTATGCCTAGCAAAGCCTTATTACTCGGTTTAAATGCCTTTATAATCCCATTATTGAATTTATTTTGAATTGTTTTTACATTTTTTGACTAAAACAGAATCTAATTGATTGTTTGCCTCGGGAAACGTGGAGCGAAAGCCATCCATTGTCAAGAAAAGATCATTTATAGTCACTCATGCCTAGAAAAGCCTTATTACTCGGTTTAAATGCCTTTATAATCCCATTATTGAATTTAATTTGAATATTTTTTACATTTTTTGATTAAAACAGATTGTAATTGATTGATTGCCTCGGGAAACATGGAGCAAAAGCCATCCATTGTCAAGAAAAGATCATTTATAGTCACTCATGCCTAGAAAAGCCTTATTACTCGGTTTAAATGCTTTTATAATCCCATTATTGATTTTTATTTTGAATTGTTTTTACATTTTTTGATTAAAACAGATTGTAACTGATTGTTTACCTCGGGAAACGTGGAGCGAAAGCCATCCACTGTTAAGAAAAGATCATTTATAGTCACTCATGCCTAGAAAAGCCTTAATTCTCGCTTTAAATGCTTTTATAATCCCATTATTGAATTTAATTTGAATCTGTTTACATTTTTTGATTAAAACAGATTGTAATTGATTGTTTACCTCGGGAAACGTGGAGCGAAAGCCATCCATTGTCAAGAAAAGATCATTTACAGTCACTCATGCCTAGAAAAGCCTTATTACTCGGTTTAAATGCCTTTATAATCCCATTATCAAATTTATTTTGAATCTTTTTTTACATTTTTTGATTAAAACATATTGTAATTGATTGTTTGCCTCGGGAAACATGGAGCGAAAGCCATCCATTGTCAAGAAAAGTTCATTTATATTCACTTAACCCTAGCAAAGCCTTATTACTCGGTTTAAATGCCTTTATAATCCCATTATTGAATTTATTTTGAATTTTTTTTACATTTTTTTATTAAAACAGATTCTAATTGATTGTTTTCCTGGGGAAACTTGGAGCGAAAGCAATCCATTGTCAAGAAAAGATCATTTATAGTCACTCATCCCTAGAAAAGCCTTATTACTCGGTGTAAATGCTTTTATAATCCCATTATTGAATTTATTTTGAATTGTTTTTACATTTTTTGATTAAAACAGAATCTAATTGATTGTTTGCCTCGGGAAACGTGGAGCGAAAGCCATCCATTGTCAAGAAAAGATCATTTATAGTCACTCATGCCTAGAAAAGCCTTATTACTCGGTTTAAATGCCTTTATAATCCCATTATCAAATTTATTTTGAATTTTTTTATATTTTTTGATTAAAACAGATTGTAATTGATTGTTTGCCTCGGGAAACTTGGAGCGAAAACCATGCATTGTCAAGAAAAGTTCATTTATAGTCACTCATGCCTAGAAAAGCCTTATTACTCGGTTTAAATGCTTATATAATCCCATTATTGAATTTATTTTGAATATTTTTTACATTTTTTGATTAAAACAGATTGTAATTGATTGATTGCCTCGGGAAACATGGAGCAAAAGCCATCCATTGTCAAGAAAAGATCATTTATAGTCACTCATGCCTAGAAAAGCCTTATTACTCGGTTTAAATGCTTTTATAATCCCATTATTGATTTTTATTTTGAATTGTTTTTACATTTTTTGATTAAAACAGATTGTAACTGATTGTTTGCCTCGGGAAACGTGGAGCGAAAGCCATCCACTGTTAAGAAAAGATCATTTATAGTCACTCATGCCTAGAAAAGCCTTAATTCTCGCTTTAAATGCTTTTATAATCCCATTATTGAATTTAATTTGAATCTTTTTACATATTTTGATTAAAACAGATTATAATTGATTGTTTACCTCAGGAAACGTGGAGCGAAAGCCATCCATTGTCAAGAAAAGATCATTTATAGTCACTCATGCCTAGAAAAGCCTTATTACTCGGTTTAAATGCCTTTATAATCCCATTATCAAATTTATTTTGAATCTTTTTTTACATTTTTTGATTAAAACATATTGTAATTGATTGTTTGCCTCGGGAAACTTGGAGCGAAAGACATCCATTGTCAAGAAAAGTTCGTTTATATTCACTTAAGCCTAGCAAAGCCTTATTACTCGGTTTAAATGCCTTTATAATCCCATTATTGAATTTATTTTGAATTTTTTTTACATTTTTTTATTAAAACAGATTCTAATTGATTGTTTTCCTGGGGAAACTTGGAGCGAAAGCCATCCATTGTCAAGAAAAGATCATTTATAGTCACTCATGCCTAGAAAAGCCTTATTACTCGGTGTAAATGCTTTTATAATCCCATTATTGAATTTATTTTGAATTGTTTTTACATTTTTTGATTAAAACAGAATCTAATTGATTGTTTGCCACGAGAAACATGGAGCGAAAGCCATCCATTGTCAAGAAAAGATCATTTATAGTCACTCATGCCTAGAAAAGCCTTATTTCTCGGTTTAAATGCCTTTATAATCCCATTATCAAATTTATTTTGAATCTTTTTTTACATTTTTTGATTAAAACAGATTGTATATGATTGTTTGCCTCGGGAAACTTGGAGCGAAAGCCATCCATTGTCAAGAAAAGTTCATTTATATTCACTTATGCCTAGCAAAGCCTTATTACTCGGTTTAAATGCCTTTATAATCCCATTATTGAATTTATTTTGAATATTTTCTACATTTTTTGATTGAAACAGATCCTAATTGATTGTTTGCCTCAGAAAACGAGAAGCGAAAGCCATCCATTGTCGAGAAAAGTTCATTTATAGTCACTCATGCCTAGGAAAGCCTTATTACTCGGTTTAAAAGCTTTTATAATCCCATTATTGAATTTATTTTGAATATTTTCTACATTTTTTGATTGAAACAGGTTCTAATTGATTGTTTGCCTCAGAAAACGAGAAGCGAAAGCCATCCATTGTCAAGAAAAGTTCATTTATAGTCACTCATGCCTAGGAAAGCCTTATTACTCGGTGTAAATGCTTTTATAATCCCATTATTGAATTTATTTTGAATATTTTTTACATTTTTTGATTAAAACAGATTGTAATTGATTGATTGCCTCGGGAAACATGGAGCGAAAGCCATCCATTGTCAGGAAAAGATCATTTATAGTCACTCATGGCTAGGAAAGCCTTATTACTCGGTTTAAATGCTTTTATAATCCCATTATTGAATTTATTTTGAATATTTTTTACATTTTTTGATTAAAACAGATTGTAATTGATTGATTGCCTCGGGAAACATGGTGCGAAAGCCATCCATTGTCAAGAAAAGATCATTTATAGTCACTCATGCCTAGGAAAGCCTTATTACTCGGTGTAAATGCTTTTATAATCCCATTATTGAATTTATTTTGAATTGTTTTTACATTTTTTGATTAAAACAGAATCTAATTGATTGTTTGCCTCGGGAAACGTGGAGCGAAAGCCATCCATTGTCAAGAAAAGATCATTTATAGTCACTCATGCCTAGAAAAGCCTTATTACTCGGTTTAAATGCCTTTATAATCCCATTATCAAATTTATTTTGAATTTTTTTATATTTTTTGATTAAAACAGATTGTAATTGATTGTTTGCCTCGGAAACTTGGAGCGAAAACCATGCATTGTCAAGAAAAGTTCATTTATAGTCACTCATGCCTAGAAAAGCCTTATTACTCGGTTTAAATGCTTATATAATCCCATTATTGAATTTATTTTGAATATTTTTTACATTTTTTGATTAAAACAGATTGTAATTGATTGATTGCCTCGGGAAACATGGAGCAAAAGCCATCCATTGTCAAGAAAAGATCATTTATAGTCACTCATGCCTAGAAAAGCCTTATTACTCGGTTTAAATGCTTTTATAATCCCATTATTGATTTTTATTTTGAATTGTTTTTACATTTTTTGATTAAAACAGATTGTAACTGATTGTTTACCTCGGGAAACGTGGAGCGAAAGCCATCCACTGTTAAGAAAAGATCATTTATAGTCACTCATGCCTAGAAAAGCCTTAATTCTCGCTTTAAATGCTTTTATAATCCCATTATTGAATTTAATTTGAATCTGTTTACATTTTTTGATTAAAACAGATTGTAATTGATTGTTTACCTCGGGAAACGTGGAGCGAAAGCCATCCATTGTCAAGAAAAGATCATTTACAGTCACTCATGCCTAGAAAAGCCTTATTACTCGGTTTAAATGCCTTTATAATCCCATTATCAAATTTATTTTGAATCTTTTTTTACATTTTTTGATTAAAACATATTGTAATTGATTGTTTGCCTCGGGAAACATGGAGCGAAAGCCATCCATTGTCAAGAAAAGTTCATTTATATTCACTTAAGCCTAGCAAAGCCTTATTACTCGGTTTAAATGCCTTTATAATCCCATTATTGAATTTATTTTGAATTTTTTTTACATTTTTTTATTAAAACAGATTCTAATTGATTGTTTTCCTGGGGAAACTTGGAGCGAAAGCCATCCATTGTCAAGAAAAGATCATTTATAGTCACTCATGCCTAGAAAAGCCTTATTACTCGGTGTAAATGCTTTTATAATCCCATTATTGAATTTATTTTGAATTGTTTTTACATTTTTTGATTAAAACAGAATCTAATTGATTGTTTGCCACGAGAAACATGGAGCGAAAGCCATCCATTGTCAAGAAAAGATCATTTATAGTCACTCATGCCTAGAAAAGCCTTATTTCTCGGTTTAAATGCCTTTATAATCCCATTATCAAATTTATTTTGAATCTTTTTTTACATTTTTTGATTAAAACAGATTGTATATGATTGTTTGATTCGGGAAACTTGGAGCGAAAGCCATACATTGTCAAGAAAAGTTCATTTATATTCACTTATGCCTAGCAAAGCCTTATTACTCGGTTTAAATGCCTTTATAATCCCATTATTGAATTTATTTTGAATTGTTTTTACATTTTTTGACTAAAACAGAATCTAATTGATTGTTTGCCTCGGGAAACGTGGAGCGAAAGCCATCCATTGTCAAGAAAAGATCATTTATAGTCACTCATGCCTAGAAAAGCCTTATTACTCGGTTTAAATGCCTTTATAATCCCATTATCAAATTTATTTTTAATTTTTTTTACATTTTTTGATTAAAACGGATTGTAATTGATTGTTTGCCTCGAGAAACTTGGAGCGAAAGCCATCCATTGTCAAGAAAAGTTCATTTATATTCACTTATGCCTAGCAAAGCCTTATTACTCGATTTAAATGCCTTTATAATCCCATTATTGAATTTATTTTGAATTTTTTTTACATTTTTTTATTAAAACAGATTCTAATTGATTGTTTTCCTGGGGAAACTTGGAGGGAAAGCCATCCATTATCAAGAAAATATCATTTATAGTCACTCATGCCTAGAAAAGCCTTATTACTCAGTGTAAATGCTTTTATAATCCCATTATTGACTCTATTTTGAATTTTTTTTACATTTTTTGATTAAAACAGATTGTAATTGATTGTTTGCCTTGGGAAACGTGGAGCGAAAGCCATCCATTGTCAAGAAAAGATCATTTATAGTCACTCATGCCTAGAAAAGCCTTATTACTCGGTTTAAATGCTTTTATAATCCCATTATTGATTTTTATTTTGAATTGTTTTTACATTTTTTGATTAAAACAGATTGTAATTGATTCTTTGCCTTGGGAAACGTGGAGCGAAAGCCATCCATTGTCAAGAAAAGATCATTTATAGTCACTTATGCCTAGAAAAGCCTTATTACTCGGTTTAAATGCTTTTATAATCCCATTATTGAATTTATTTTGAATATTTTCTACATTTTTTGATTGAAACAGATCTTAATTGATTGTTTGCCTCAGAAAACGAGAAGCGAAAGCCATCCATTGTCGAGAAAAGTTCATTTATAGTCACTCATGCCTAGGAAAGCCTTATTACTCGGTTTAAATGCTTTTATAATCCCATTATTGAATTTATTTTGAATATTTTCTACATTTTTTGATTGAAACAGATTCTAATTGATTGTTTGCCTCAGAAAACGAGAAGCGAAAGCCATCCATTGTCAAGAAAAGTTCATTTATAGTCACTCATGCCTAGGAAAGCCTTATTACTCGGTGTAAATGCTTTTATAATCCCATTATTGAATTTATTTTGAATATTTTTTACATTTTTTGATTAAAACAGATTGTAATTGATTGATTGCCTCGGGAAACATGGAGCGAAAGCCATCCATTGTCAGGAAAAGATCATTTATAGTCACTCATGCCTAGCAAAGCCTTATTACTCGGTTTAAATGCTTTTATAATCGCATTATTGAATTTATTTTGAATATTTTTTACATTTTTTGATTAAAACAGATTGTAATTGATTGATTGCCTCGGGAAACATGGTGCGAAAGCCATCCATTGTCAAGAAAAGATCATTTATAGTCACTCATGCCTAGGAAAGCCTTATTACTCGGTGTAAATGCTTTTATAATCCCATTATTGAATTTATTTTGAATTGTTTTTACATTTTTTGATTAAAACAGAATCTAATTGATTGTTTGCCTCGGGAAACGTGGAGCGAAAGCCATCCATTGTCAAGAAAAGATCATTTATAGTCACTCATGCCTAGAAAAGCCTTATTACTCGGTTTAAATGCCTTTATAATCCCATTATCAAATTAATTTTGAATTTTTTTATATTTTTTGATTAAAACAGATTGTAATTGATTGTTTGCCTCGGGAAACTTGGAGCGAAAACCATGCATTGTCAAGAAAAGTTCATTTATAGTCACTCATGCCTAGAAAAGCCTTATTACTCGGTTTAAATGCTTATATAATCCCATTATTGAATTTATTTTGAATATTTTTTACATTTTTTGATTAAAACAGATTGTAATTGATTGATTGCCTCGGGAAACATGGAGCAAAAGCCATCCATTGTCAAGAAAAGATCATTTATAGTCACTCATGCCTAGAAAAGCCTTATTACTCGGTTTAAATGCTTTTATAATCCCATTATTGATTTTTATTTTGAATTGTTTTTACATTTTTTGATTAAAACAGATTGTAACTGATTGTTTGCCTCGGGAAACGTGGAGCGAAAGCCATCCACTGTTAAGAAAAGATCATTTATAGTCACTCATGCCTAGAAAAGCCTTAATTCTCGCTTTAAATGCTTTTATAATCCCATTATTGAATTTAATTTGAATCTTTTTACATATTTTGATTAAAACAGATTATAATTGATTGTTTACCTCAGGAAACGTGGAGCGAAAGCCATCCATTGTCAAGAAAAGATCATTTATAGTCACTCATGCCTAGAAAAGCCTTATTACTCGGTTTAAATGCCTTTATAATCCCATTATCAAATTTATTTTGAATCTTTTTTTACATTTTTTGATTAAAACATATTGTAATTGATTGTTTGCCTCGGGAAACTTGGAGCGAAAGACATCCATTGTCAAGAAAAGTTCGTTTATATTCACTTAAGCCTAGCAAAGCCTTATTACTCGGTTTAAATGCCTTTATAATCCCATTATTGAATTTATTTTGAATTTTTTTTACATTTTTTTATTAAAACAGATTCTAATTGATTGTTTTCCTGGGGAAACTTGGAGCGAAAGCCATCCATTGTCAAGAAAAGATCATTTATAGTCACTCATGCCTAGAAAAGCCTTATTACTCGGTGTAAATGCTTTTATAATCCCATTATTGAATTTATTTTGAATTGTTTTTACATTTTTTGATTAAAACAGAATCTAATTGATTGTTTGCCACGAGAAACATGGAGCGAAAGCCATCCATTGTCAAGAAAAGATCATTTATAGTCACTCATGCCTAGAAAAGCCTTATTTCTCGGTTTAAATGCCTTTATAATCCCATTATCAAATTTATTTTGAATCTTTTTTTACATTTTTTGATTAAAACAGATTGTATATGATTGTTTGCCTCGGGAAACTTGGAGCGAAAGCCATCCATTGTCAAGAAAAGTTCATTTATATTCACTTATGCCTAGCAAAGCCTTATTACTCGGTTTAAATGCCTTTATAATCCCATTATTGAATTTATTTTGAATATTTTCTACATTTTTTGATTGAAACAGATCTTAATTGATTGTTTGCCTCAGAAAACGAGAAGCGAAAGCCATCCATTGTCGAGAAAAGTTCATTTATAGTCACTCATGCCTAGGAAAGCCTTATTACTCGGTTTAAAAGCTTTTATAATCCCATTATTGAATTTATTTTGAATATTTTCTACATTTTTTGATTGAAACAGGTTCTAATTGATTGTTTGCCTCAGAAAACGAGAAGCGAAAGCCATCCATTGTCAAGAAAAGTTCATTTATAGTCACTCATGCCTAGGAAAGCCTTATTACTCGGTGTAAATGCTTTTATAATCCCATTATTGAATTTATTTTGAATATTTTTTACATTTTTTGATTAAAACAGATTGTAATTGATTGATTGCCTCGGGAAACATGGAGCGAAAGCCATCCATTGTCAGGAAAAGATCATTTATAGTCACTCATGGCTAGGAAAGCCTTATTACTCGGTTTAAATGCTTTTATAATCCCATTATTGAATTTATTTTGAATATTTTTTACATTTTTTGATTAAAACAGATTGTAATTGATTGATTGCCTCGGGAAACATGGTGCGAAAGCCATCCATTGTCAAGAAAAGATCATTTATAGTCACTCATGCCTAGGAAAGCCTTATTACTCGGTGTAAATGCTTTTATAATCCCATTATTGAATTTATTTTGAATTGTTTTTACATTTTTTGATTAAAACAGAATCTAATTGATTGTTTGCCTCGGGAAACGTGGAGCGAAAGCCATCCATTGTCAAGAAAAGATCATTTATAGTCACTCATGCCTAGAAAAGCCTTATTACTCGGTTTAAATGCCTTTATAATCCCATTATCAAATTTATTTTGAATTTTTTTATATTTTTTGATTAAAACAGATTGTAATTGATTGTTTGCCTCGGGAAACTTGGAGCGAAAACCATGCATTGTCAAGAAAAGTTCATTTATAGTCACTCATGCCTAGAAAAGCCTTATTACTCGGTTTAAATGCTTATATAATCCCATTATTGAATTTATTTTGAATATTTTTTACATTTTTTGATTAAAACAGATTGTAATTGATTGATTGCCTCGGGAAACATGGAGCAAAAGCCATCCATTGTCAAGAAAAGATCATTTATAGTCACTCATGCCTAGAAAAGCCTTATTACTCGGTTTAAATGCTTTTATAATCCCATTATTGATTTTTATTTTGAATTGTTTTTACATTTTTTGATTAAAACAGATTGTAACTGATTGTTTACCTCGGGAAACGTGGAGCGAAAGCCATCCACTGTTAAGAAAAGATCATTTATAGTCACTCATGCCTAGAAAAGCCTTAATTCTCGCTTTAAATGCTTTTATAATCCCATTATTGAATTTAATTTGAATCTGTTTACATTTTTTGATTAAAACAGATTGTAATTGATTGTTTACCTCGGGAAACGTGGAGCGAAAGCCATCCATTGTCAAGAAAAGATCATTTACAGTCACTCATGCCTAGAAAAGCCTTATTACTCGGTTTAAATGCCTTTATAATCCCATTATCAAATTTATTTTGAATCTTTTTTTACATTTTTTGATTAAAACATATTGTAATTGATTGTTTGCCTCGGGAAACATGGAGCGAAAGCCATCCATTGTCAAGAAAAGTTCATTTATATTCACTTAAGCCTAGCAAAGCCTTATTACTCGGTTTAAATGCCTTTATAATCCCATTATTGAATTTATTTTGAATTTTTTTTACATTTTTTTATTAAAACAGATTCTAATTGATTGTTTTCCTGGGGAAACTTGGAGCGAAAGCCATCCATTGTCAAGAAAAGATCATTTATAGTCACTCATGCCTAGAAAAGCCTTATTACTCGGTGTAAATGCTTTTATAATCCCATTATTGAATTTATTTTGAATTGTTTTTACATTTTTTGATTAAAACAGAATCTAATTGATTGTTTGCCACGAGAAACATGGAGCGAAAGCCATCCATTGTCAAGAAAAGATCATTTATAGTCACTCATGCCTAGAAAAGCCTTATTTCTCGGTTTAAATGCCTTTATAATCCCATTATCAAATTTATTTTGAATCTTTTTTTACATTTTTTGATTAAAACAGATTGTATATGATTGTTTGATTCGGGAAACTTGGAGCGAAAGCCATACATTGTCAAGAAAAGTTCATTTATATTCACTTATGCCTAGCAAAGCCTTACTACTCGGTTTAAATGCCTTTATAATCCCATTATTGAATTTATTTTGAATATTTTCTACATTTTTTGATTGAAACAGATCTTAATTGATTGTTTGCCTCAGAAAACGAGAAGCGAAAGCCATCCATTGTCGAGAAAAGTTCATTTATAGTCACTCATGCCTAGGAAAGCCTTATTACTCGGTTTAAATGCTTTTATAATCCCATTATTGAATTTATTTTGAATATTTTCTACATTTTTTGATTGAAACAGGTTCTAATTGATTGTTTGCCTCAGAAAACGAGAAGCGAAAGCCATCCATTGTCAAGAAAAGTTCATTTATAGTCACTCATGCCTAGGAAAGCCTTATTACTCGGTGTAAATGCTTTTATAATCCCATTATTGAATTTATTTTGAATATTTTTTACATTTTTTGATTAAAACAGATTGTAATTGATTGATTGCCTCGGGAAACATGGAGCGAAAGCCATCCATTGTCAGGAAAAGATCATTTATAGTCACTCATGGCTAGGAAAGCCTTATTACTCGGTTTAAATGCTTTTATAATCCCATTATTGAATTTATTTTGAATATTTTTTACATTTTTTGATTAAAACAGATTGTAATTGATTGATTGCCTTGGGAAACATGGTGCGAAAGCCATCCATTGTCAAGAAAAGATCATTTATAGTCACTCATGCCTAGGAAAGCCTTATTACTCGGTGTAAATGCTTTTATAATCCCATTATTGAATTTATTTTGAATTGTTTTTACATTTTTTGATTAAAACAGAATCTAATTGATTGTTTGCCTCGGGAAACGTGGAGCGAAAGCCATCCATTGTCAAGAAAAGATCATTTATAGTCACTCATGCCTAGAAAAGCCTTATTACTCGGTTTAAATGCCTTTATAATCCCATTATCAAATTTATTTTGAATTTTTTTATATTTTTTGATTAAAACAGATTGTAATTGATTGTTTGCCTCGGGAAACTTGGAGCGAAAACCATGCATTGTCAAGAAAAGTTCATTTATAGTCACTCATGCCTATAAAAGCCTTATTACTCGGTTTAAATGCTTATATAATCCCATTATTGAATTTATTTTGAATATTTTTTACATTTTTTGATTAAAACAGATTGTAATTGATTGATTGCCTCGGGAAACATGGAGCAAAAGCCATCCATTGTCAAGAAAAGATCATTTATAGTCACTCATGCCTAGAAAAGCCTTATTACTCGGTTTAAATGCTTTTATAATCCCATTATTGATTTTTATTTTGAATTGTTTTTACATTTTTTGATTAAAACAGATTGTAACTGATTGTTTACCTCGGGAAACGTGGAGCGAAAGCCATCCACTGTTAAGAAAAGATCATTTATAGTCACTCATGCCGAGAAAAGCCTTAATTCTCGCTTTAAATGCTTTTATAATCCCATTATTGAATTTAATTTGAATCTGTTTACATTTTTTGATTAAAACAGATTGTAATTGATTGTTTACCTCGGGAAACGTGGAGCGAAAGCCATCCATTGTCAAGAAAAGATCATTTACAGTCACTCATGCCTAGAAAAGCCTTATTACTCGGTTTAAATGCCTTTATAATCCCATTATCAAATTTATTTTGAATCTTTTTTTACATTTTTTGATTAAAACATATTGTAATTGATTGTTTGCCTCGGGAAACATGGAGCGAAAGCCATCCATTGTCAAGAAAAGTTCATTTATATTCACTTAACCCTAGCAAAGCCTTATTACTCGGTTTAAATGCCTTTATAATCCCATTATTGAATTTATTTTGAATTTTTTTTACATTTTTTTATTAAAACAGATTCTAATTGATTGTTTTCCTGGGGAAACTTGGAGCGAAAGCAATCCATTGTCAAGAAAAGATCATTTATAGTCACTCATCCCTAGAAAAGCCTTATTACTCGGTGTAAATGCTTTTATAATCCCATTATTGAATTTATTTTGAATTGTTTTTACATTTTTTGATTAAAACAGAATTTAATTGATTGTTTACCTCGAGAAACGTGGAGCGAAAGCCATCCATTGTCAAGAAAAGATCATTTATAGTCACTCATGCCTAGAAAAGCCTTATTACTCGGTTTAAATGCCTTTATAATCCCATTATCAAATTTATTTTGAATCTTTTTTTACATTTTTTGATTAAAACAGATTGTAATTGATTGTTTGCCTCGGGAAACTTGGAGCGAAAGCCATCCATTGTCAAGAAAAGTTCATTTATATTCACTTATGCCTAGCAAAGCCTTATTACTCGGTTTAAATGCCTTAATAATCCCGTTATTGAATTTATTTTGAATTTTTTTTACATTTTTTTATTAAAACAGATTGTAATTGATTGATTTCCTGGGGAAACTTGGAGCGAAAGCCATCCATTGTCAAGAAGAGATCATTTATAGTCACTCATGCCTAGAAAAGCCTTATTACTCGGTGTAAATGCTTTTATAATCCCATTATTGAATTTATTTTCAATATTTTTTACATTTTTTATTAAAACATATTGTAATTGATTGTTTGCCTCGGGAAACTTGGAGCGAAAGCCATCCATTGTCAAGAAAAGATCATTTATAGTCACTCATGCCTAGAAAAGCCTTATTACTCGGTTTAAATGCTTTTATAATCCCATTATTGAATTTATTTTGAATTGTTTTTACATTTTTTGGTTAAAACAGAATCGAATTGATTGTTTGCCTCGGGAAACGTGGAGCGAAAGCCATCCATTGTCAAGAAAAGATCATTTACAGTCACTGATGCCTAGAAAAGCCTTATTACTCGGTTTAAATGCCTTTATAATCCCATTATCAAATTTATTTTTAATTTTTTTTACTTTTTTTGATTAAAACAGATTGTAATTGATTGTGTGCCTCGAGAAACTTGGAGCAAAAGCCATCCATTGTCAAGAAAAGTTCATTTATATTCACTTATGCCTAGCAAAGCCTTATTACTCGATTTAAATGCCTTTATAATCCCATTATTGAATTTATTTTGAATTTTTTTTATATTTTTTTATTAAAACAGATTCTAATTGATTTTTTTCCTGGGGAAACTTGGAGCGAAAGCCATCCATTGTAAGGAAAAGATCATTTATAGTCACTCATGCCTAGAAAAGCCTTATTAGTCGGTTTAAATGCCTTTAAAATCCCATTATCAAATTTATTTTTAATTTTTTTTACTTTTTTTGATTAAAACAGATTGTAATTAATTGTTTGCCTCGAGAAACTTGGAGCGAAAGCCATCCATTGTCAAGAAAAGTTCATTTATAGTCACTTATGGCTAGAAAAGCCTTATTACTCGGTTTAAATGCTTTTATAATCCCATTATTGAATTTATTTTGAATATTTTCTACATTTTTTGATTGAAACAGATTCTAATTGATTGTTTGACTCAGAAAACGGGAAGCGAAAGCCATCCATTGTCAAGAAAAGTTCATTTATAGTCACTCATGCCTAGGAAAGCCTTATTACTCGGTGTAAATGCTTTTATAATCCCATTATTGAATTTATTTTGAATATTTTTTACATTTTTTGATTCAAACATATTGTAATTGATTGATTGCCTCGAGAAACATGGAGCAAAAGCCATCCATTGTCAAGAAAAGATCATTTATAGTCACTCATGCCTAGGAAAGCCTTATTACCCTGTTTAAATGCTTTTATAATCCCATTATTGAATTTATTTTGAATATTTTTTACATTTTTTGATTAAAACAGATTGTAATTGATTGATTGCCTCGGGAAACATGGAGCGAAAGCCATCCATTGTCAAGAAAAGATCATTTATAGTCACTCATGCCTAGGAAAGCCTTATTACTCGGTGTAAATGCTTTTATAATCCCATTATTGAATTTATTTTGAATTGTTTTTACATTTTTTGATTAAAACAGAATCTAATTGATTGTTTGCCTCGGGAAACGTGGAGCGAATGCCATCCATTGTCAAGAAAAGATCATTTATAGTCACTCATGCCTAGAAAAGCCTTATTACTCTGTTTAAATGCCTTTATAATCCCATTATCAAATTTATTTTGAATTTTTTTTATATTTTTTGATTAAAACAGATTGTAATTGATTATTTGCCTCGGGAAACTTAGAGCGAAAACCATGCATTGTCAAGAAAAGTTCATTTATAGTCACTCATGCCTAGAAAAGCCTTATTACTCGGTTTAAATGCTTATATAATCCCATTATTGAATTTATTTTGAATATTTTTTACATTTTTTGATTAAAACAGATTGTAATTGATTGATTGCCTCGGGAAACATGGAGCAAAAGCCATCCATTGTGAAGAAAAGATCATTTATAGTCACTCATGCCTAGAAAAGCCTTATTACTCGGTTTAAATGCCTTTATAATCCCATTATCAAATTTATTTTGAATCTTTTTTTACATTTTTTGATTAAAACAGATTGTACTTGATTGTTTGCCTCGGGAAACTTGGAGCGAAAGCCATCCATTGTCAAGAAAAGTTCATTTATATTCACTTAAGCCTAGCAAAGCCTTATTACTCGGTTTAAATGCCTTTATAATCCCATTATTGAATTTATTTTCAATTTTTTTTACATTTTTTTATTAAAACAGATTCTAATTGATTGTTTTCCTAGGGAAACTTGGAGCGAAAGCCATCCATTGTCAAGAAAAGATCATTTATAGTCACTCATGCCTAGAAAAGCCTTATTACTCGGTGTAAATGCTTTTATAATCCCATTATTGAATTTATTTTGAATTGTTTTTACATTTTTTGATTAAAACAGAATCTAATTGATTGTTTGCCTCGGGAAACGTGGAGCGAAAGCCATCCATTGTCAAGAAAAGATCATTTATAGTCACTCATGCCTAGAAAAGCCTTATTACTCGGTTTAAATGCCTTTATAATCCCATTATCAAATTTATTTTGAATCTTTTTTTACATTTTTTGATTAAAACAGATTGTAATTGATTCTTTGCCTCGGTAAACTTGCAGCGAAAGCCATCCATTGTCAAGAAAAGTTCATTTATATTCACTTAAGCCTAGCAAAGCCTTATCACTCGGTTTAAATGCCTTTATAATCCCATTATTGAATTTATTTTGAATTTTTTTTACATTTTTTTATTAAAACAGATTCTAATTGATTGTTTTCCTGGGGAAACTTGGAGCGAAAGCCATCCATTGTCAAGAAAAGATCATTTAGAGTCACTCATGCCTAGAAAAGCCTTATTAATCGGTTTAAATGCCTTTATAATCCCATTATCAAATTTATTTTTAATTTTTTTTACTTTTTTTGATTAAAACAGATTGTAATTGATTGTGTGCCTCGAGAAACTTGGAGCGAAAGCCATCCATTGTCAAGAAAAGTTCATTTATATTCACTTCTGCCTAGCAAAGCCTTATTACTCGATTTAAATGCCTTTATAATCCCATTATTGAATTTATTTTGAATTTTTTTTATATTTTTTTATTAAAACAGATTCTAATTGATTGTTTTCCTGGGGAAACTTGGAGCGAAAGCCATCCATTGTAAGGAAAAGATCATTTATAGTCACTCATGCCTAGAAAAGCCTTATTAGTCGGTTTAAATGCCTTTAAAATCCCATTATCAAATTTATTTTTAATTTTTTTTACTTTTTTTGATTAAAACAGATTGTAATTAATTGTTTGCCTCGAGAAACTTGGAGCGAAAGCCATCCATTGTCAAGAAAAGTTCATTTATAGTCACTTATGCCTAGAAAAGCCTTATTACTCGGTTTAAATGCTTTTATAATCCCATTATTGAATTTATTTTGAATATTTTCTACATTTTTTGATTGAAACAGATCTTAATTGATTGTTTGCCTCAGAAAACGAGAAGCGAAAGCCATCCATTGTCGAGAAAAGTTCATTTATAGTCACTCATGCCTAGGAAAGCCTTATTACTCGTTTTAAATGCTTTTATAATCCCATTATTGAATTTATTTTTAATATTTTCTACATTTTTTGATTGAAACAGATTGTAATTGATTGTTTGCCTCAGAAAACGAGAAGCGAAAGCCATCCATTGTCAAGAAAAGTTCATTTATAGTCACTCATGCCTAGGAAAGCCTTATTACTCGGTCTAAATGCTTTTATAATCCCATTATTGAATTTATTTTGAATATTTTTTACATTTTTTGATTAAAACAGATTGTAATTGATTGATTGCCTCGGGAAACATGGAGCGAAAGCCATCCATTGTCAAGAAAAGATCATTTATAGTCACTCATGCCTAGGAAATCCTTATTACTCGGTTTAAATGCCTTTATAATCCCATTATCAAATTTATTTTTAATTTTTTTTACTTTTTTTGATTAAAACAGATTGTAATTAATTGTTTGCCTCGAGAAACTTGGAGCGAAAGCCATCCATTGTCAAGAAAAGTTCATTTATAGTCACTTATGCCTAGAAAAGCCTTATTACTCGGTTTAAATGCTTTTATAATCCCATTATTGAATTTATTTTGAATATTTTCTACATTTTTTGATTGAAACAGATCTTAATTGATTGTTTGCCTCAGAAAACGAGAAGCGAAAGCCATCCATTGTCGAGAAAAGTTCATTTATAGTCACTCATGCCTAGGAAAGCCTTATTACTCGGTTTAAATGCTTTTATAATCCCATTATTGAATTTATTTTGAATATTTTCTACATTTTTTGATTGAAACAGATTCTAATTGATTGTTTGACTCAGAAAACGAGAAGCGAAAGCCATCCATTGTCAAGAAAAGTTCATTTACAGTCACTCATGCCTAGGAAAGCCTTATTACTCGGTCTAAATGCTTTTATAATCCCATTATTGAATTTATTTTGAATATTTTTTACATTTTTTGATTAAAACAGATTGCAATTGATTGATTGCCTCGGGAAATATGGAGCGAATACCATCCATTGTCAAGAAAAGATCATTTATAGTCACTCATGCCTAGGAAAGCCTTATTACTCGGTTTAAATGCTTTTATAATCCCATTATTGAATTTATTTTGAATATTTTTTACATTTTTTGATTAAAACAGATTGTAATTGATTGATTGCCTCGGGAAACATGGAGCGAAAGCCATCCATTGTCAAGAAAAGATCATTTATAGTCACTCATGCCTAGAAAAGCCTTATTACTCGGTGTAAATGCTTTTATAATCCCATTATTGAATTTATTTTGAATTGTTTTTACATTTTTTGATTAAAACAGAATCTAATTGATTGTTTGCCTTGGGAAACGTGGAGCGAAAGCCATCCATTGTCAAGAAAAGATCATTTATAGTCACTCATGCCTAGAAAAGCCTTATTACTCGGTTTAAATGCCTTTATAATCCCATTATCAAATTTATTTTGAATCTTTTTTTACATTTTTTGATTAAAACAGATTGTAATTGATTCTTTGCCTCGGTAAACTTGGAGCGAAAGCCATCCATTGTCAAGAAAAGTTCATTTATATTCACTTAAGCCTAGCAAAGCCTTATCACTCGGTTTAAATGCCTTTATAATCCCATTATTGAATTTATTTTGAATTTTTTTTACATTTTTTTATTAAAACAGATTCTAATTGATTGTTTTCCTGGGGAAACTTGGAGCGAAAGCCATCCATTGTCAAGAAAAGATCATTTATAGTCACTCATGCTTAGAAAAGCCTTATTACTCGGTTTAAATGCCTTTATAATCCCATTATCAAATTTATTTTTAATTTTTTTTACTTTTTTTGATTAAAACAGATTGAAATTAATTGTTTGCCTCGAGAAACTTGGAGCGAAAGCCATCCATTGTCAAGAAAAGTTCATTTATAGTCACTTATGCCTAGAAAAGCCTTATTACTCGGTTTAAATGCTTTTATAATCCCATTATTGAATTTATTTTGAATATTTTCTACATTTTTTGATTGAAACAGATCTTAATTGATTGTTTGCCTCAGAAAACGAGAAGCGAAAGCCATCCATTGTCGAGAAAAGTTCATTTATAGTCACTCATGCCTAGGAAAGCCTTATTACTCGGTTTAAATGCTTTTATAATCCCATTATTGAATTTATTTTGAATATTTTCTACATTTTTTAATTGAAACAGATTCTAATTGATTGTTTGCCTCAGAAAACGAGAAGCGAAAGCCATCCATTGTCAAGAAAAGTTCATTTATAGTCACTCATGCCTAGGAAAGCCTTATTACTCGGTCTAAATGCTTTTATAATCCCATTATTGAATTTATTTTGAATATTTTTTACATTTTTTGATTAAAACAGATTGTAATTGATTGATTGCCTCGGGAAACATGGAGCGAAAGCCATCCATTGTCAAGAAAAGATCATTTATAGTCACTCATGCCTAGGGAATCCTTATTACTCGGTTTAAATGCTTTTATAATCCCATTATTGAATTTATTTTGAATATTTTTTGTATTTTTTGATTATAACAGATTGTAATTGATTGATTGCCTCGGGAAACATGGAGCGAAAGCCATCCATTGTCAAGAAAAGATCATTTATAGTCACTCATGCCTAGGAAAGCCTTATTACTCGGTGTAAATGCTTTTATAATCCCATTATTGAATTTATTTTGAATTGTTTTTACATTTTTTGATTAAAACAGAATCTAATTGATTGTTTGCCTCTGGAAACGTGGAGCGAAAGCCATCCATTGTCAAGAAAAGATCATTTATAGTCACTCATACCTAGAAAAGCCTTGTTACTAGGTTTAAATGCCTTTATAATCCCATTATCAAATTTATTTTGAATTTTTTTTATATTTTTTGATTAAAACAGATTGTAATTGATTGTTTGCCTCGGGAAACTTGGAGCGAAAACCATGCATTGTCAAGAAAAGTTCATTTATAGTCACTCATGCCTAGAAAAGCCTTATCACTCGGTTTAAATGCTCATATAATCCCATTATTGAATTTATTTTGAATATTTTTTACATTTTTTGATTAAAACAGATTGTAATTGATTGATTGCCTCGGGAAACATGGAGCAAAAGCCATCCATTGTCAAGAAAAGATCATTTATAGTCACTCATGCCTAGAAAAGCCTTATTACTCGGTTTAAATGCTTTTATAATCCCATTATTGATTTTTATTTTGAATTGTTTTTACATTTTTTGATTAAAACAGATTGTAACTGATTGTTTGCCTCGGGAAACGTGGAGCGAAAGCCATCCACTGTTAAGAAAAGATCATTTATAGTCACTCATGCCTAGAAAAGCCTTAATTCTCGCTTTAAATGCTTTTATAATCCCATTATTGAATTTAATTTGAATCTTTTTACATTTTTTGATTAAAACAGATTGTAATTGATTGTTTACCTCGGGAAACGCGGAGCGAAAGCCATCCATTGTCAAGAAAAGATCATTTACAGTCACTCATGCCTAGAAAAGCCTTATTACTCGGTTTAAATGCCTTTATAATCCCATTATCAAATTTATTTTGAATCTTTTTTTACATTTTTTGATTAAAACATATTGTAATTGATTGTTTGCCTCGGAAAACTTGGAGCGAAAGCCATCCATTGTCAAGAAAAGTTCATTTATATTCACTTAACCCTAGCAAAGCCTTATTACTCGGTTTAAATGCCTTTATAATCCCATTATTGAATTTATTTTGAATTTTTTTTACATTTTTTTATTAAAACAGATTCTAATTGATTGTTTTCCTGGGGAAACTTGGAGCGAAAGCAATCCATTGTCAAGAAAAGATCATTTATAGTCACTCATCCCTAGAAAAGCCTTATTACTCGGTGTAAATGCTTTTATAATCCCATTATTGAATTTATTTTGAATTGTTTTTACATTTTTTGATTAAAACAGAATCTAATTGATTGTTTACCTCGAGAAACGTGGAGCGAAAGCCATCCATTGTCAAGAAAAGATCATTTATAGTCACTCATGCCTAGAAAAGCCTTATTACTCGGTTTAAATGCCTTTATAATCCCATTATCAAATTTATTTTGAATCTTTTTTTACATTTTTTGATTAAAACAGATTGTAATTGATTGTTTGCCTCGGGAAACTTGGAGCGAAAGCCATCCATTGTCAAGAAAAGTTCATTTATATTCACTTATGCCTAGCAAAGCCTTATTACTCGGTTTAAATGCCTTTATAATCCCATTATTGAATTTATTTTGAATTTTTTTTACATTTTTTATTAAAACAGATTCTAATTGATTGATTTCCTGGGGAAACTTGGAGCGAAAGCCATCCATTGTCAAGAAGAGATCATTTATAGTCACTCATGCCTAGAAAAGCCTTATTACTCGGTGTAAATGCTTTTATAATCCCATTATTGAATTTACTTTCAATATTTTTTACATTTTTGATTAAAACATATTGTAATTGATTGTTTGCCTCGGGAAACTTGGAGCGAAAGCCATCCATTGTCAAGAAAAGATCATTTATAGTCACTCATGCCTAGGAAAGCCTTATTACTCGGTTTAAATGCTTTTATAATCCCATTATTGAATTTATTTTGAATTGTTTTTACATTTTTTGGTTAAAACAGAATCTAATTGATTGTTTGCCTCGGGAAACGTGGAGCGAAAGCCATCCATTGTCAAGAAAAGATCATTTATAGTCACTCATACCTAGAAAAGCCTTATTACTCGGTTTAAATGCCTTTATAATCCCATTATCAAATTTATTTTTAATTTTTTTTACTTTTTTTGATTAAAACAGATTGTAATTGATTGTGTGCCTCGAGAAACTTGGAGCAAAAGCCATCCATTGTCAAGAAAAGTTCATTTATATTCACTTCTGCCTAGCAAAGCCTTATTACTCGATTTAAATGCCTTTATAATCCCATTATTGAATTTATTTTGAATTTTTTTTATATTTTTTTATTAAAACAGATTCTAATTGATTGTTTTCCTGGGGAAACTTGGAGCGAAAGCCATCCATTGTAAGGAAAAGATCATTTATAGTCACTCATGCCTAGAAAAGCCTTATTAGCCGGTTTAAATGCCTTTAAAATCCCATTATCAAATTTATTTTTAATTTTTTTTACTTTTTTTGATTAAAACAGATTGTAATTAATTGTTTGCCTCGAGAAACTTGGAGCGAAAGCCATCCATTGTCAAGAAAAGTTCATTTATAGTCACTTATGGCTAGAAAAGCCTTATTACTCGGTTTAAATGCTTTTATAATCCCATTATTGAATTTATTTTGAATATTTTCTACATTTTTTGATTGAAACAGATCTTAATTGATTGTTTGCCTCAGAAAACGAGAAGCGAAAGCCATCCATTGTCGAGAAAAGTTCATTTATA
The DNA here is from genome assembly GCF_053813885.1 of Theobroma cacao. Taxonomy (NCBI): domain Eukaryota; kingdom Viridiplantae; phylum Streptophyta; class Magnoliopsida; order Malvales; family Malvaceae; genus Theobroma; species Theobroma cacao. Next base: position 22,574,649 of record NC_142645.1, on the reverse strand, counting down.
GTCACTCATGCCTAGGAAAGCCTTATTACTCGGTTTAAATGCTTTTATAATCCCATTATTGAATTTATTTTGAATATTTTCTACATTTTTTGATTGAAACAGATTCTAATTGATTGTTTGACTCAGAAAACGAGAAGCGAAAGCCATCCATTGTCAAGAAAAGTTCATTTATAGTCACTCATGCCTAGGAAAGCCTTATTACTCGGTCTAAATGCTTTTATAATCCCATTATTGAATTTATTTTGAATATTTTTTACATTTTTTGATTAAAACAGATTGTAATTGATTGATTGCCTTGGGAAACATGGAGCAAAAGCCATCCATTGTCAAGAAAAGATCATTTATAGTCACTCATGCCTAGAAAAGCCTTATTACTCGGTTTAAATGCCTTTATAATCCCATTATCCAATTTATTTTGAATCTTTTCTTACATTTTTTGATTAAAACAGATTGTAATTGATTGATTGCCTCGGGAAACATGGAGCGAAAGCCATCCATTGTCAAGAAAAGATCATTTATAGTCACTCATGCCTAGGAAAGCCTTATTACTCGGTGTAAATGCTTTTATAATCCCATTATTGAATTTATTTTGAATTGTTTTTACATTTTTTGATTAAAACAAAATCTAATTGATTGTTTGCCTCGGGAAACGTGGAGCGAAAACCATCCATTGTCAAGAAAAGATCATTTATAGTCACTCATGCCTAGAAAAGCCTTATTACTCTGTTTAAATGCCTTTATAATCTCATTATCAAATTTATTTTGAATTTTTTTTATATTTTTTGGTTAAAACAGATTGTAATTGATTATTTGCCTCGGGAAACTTGGAGCGAAAACCATGCATTGTCAAGAAAAGTTCATTTATAGTCACTCATGCCTAGAAAAGCCTTATTACTCGGTTTAAATGCTTATATAATCCCATTATTGAATTTATTTTGAATATTTTTTACATTTTTTGATTAAAACAGATTGTAATTGATTGATTGCCTCGGGAAACATGGAGCAAAAGCCATCCATTGTCAAGAAAAGATCATTTATAGTCACTCATGCCTAGAAAAGCCTTATCACTCGGTTTAAATGCCTTTATAATCCCATTATCAAATTTATTTTGAATCTTTTTTTACATTTTTTGATTAAAACAGATTGTAATTGATTGTTTGCCTCGGGAAACTTGGAGCGAAAGCCATCCATTGTCAAGAAAAGTACATTTATAGTCACTCATGCCTAGGAAAGCCTTATTACTCGGTTTAAATGCTTTTATAATCCCATTATTGATTTTTATTTTGAATTGTTTTTACATTTTTTGATTAAAACAGATTGTAACTGATTGTTTGCCTCGGGAAACGTGGAGCGAAAGCCATCCACTGTTAAGAAAAGATCATTTATAGTCACTCATGCCTAGAAAAGCCTTAATTCTCGCTTTAAATGCTTTTATAATCCCATTATTGAATTTAATTTGAATCTTTTTACATTTTTTGATTAAAACAGATTGTAATTGATTGTTTACCTCGGGAAACGCGGAGCGAAAGCCATCCATTGTCAAGAAAAGATCATTTACAGTCACTCATGCCTAGAAAAGCCTTATTACTCGGTTTAAATGCCTTTATAATCCCATTATCAAATTTATTTTGAATCTTTTTTTACATTTTTTGATTAAAACATATTGTAATTGATTGTTTGCCTCGGAAAACTTGGAGCGAAAGCCATCCATTGTCAAGAAAAGTTCATTTATATTCACTTAACCCTAGCAAAGCCTTATTACTCGGTTTAAATGCCTTTATAATCCCATTATTGAATTTATTTTGAATTTTTTTTACATTTTTTTATTAAAACAGATTCTAATTGATTGTTTTCCTGGGGAAACTTGGAGCGAAAGCAATCCATTGTCAAGAAAAGATCATTTATAGTCACTCATCCCTAGAAAAGCCTTATTACTCGGTGTAAATGCTTTTATAATCCCATTATTGAATTTATTTTGAATTGTTTTTACATTTTTTGATTAAAACAGAATCTAATTGATTGTTTACCTCGAGAAACGTGGAGCGAAAGCCATCCATTGTCAAGAAAAGATCATTTATAGTCACTCATGCCTAGAAAAGCCTTATTACTCGGTTTAAATGCCTTTATAATCCCATTATCAAATTTATTTTGAATCTTTTTTTACATTTTTTGATTAAAACAGATTGTAATTGATTGTTTGCCTCGGGAAACTTGGAGCGAAAGCCATCCATTGTCAAGAAAAGTTCATTTATATTCACTTATGCCTAGCAAAGCCTTATTACTCGGTTTAAATGCCTTTATAATCCCATTATTGAATTTATTTTGAATTTTTTTTACATTTTTTATTAAAACAGATTCTAATTGATTGATTTCCTGGGGAAACTTGGAGCGAAAGCCATCCATTGTCAAGAAGAGATCATTTATAGTCACTCATGCCTAGAAAAGCCTTATTACTCGGTGTAAATGCTTTTATAATCCCATTATTGAATTTACTTTCAATATTTTTTACATTTTTGATTAAAACATATTGTAATTGATTGTTTGCCTCGGGAAACTTGGAGCGAAAGCCATCCATTGTCAAGAAAAGATCATTTATAGTCACTCATGCCTAGGAAAGCCTTATTACTCGGTTTAAATGCTTTTATAATCCCATTATTGAATTTATTTTGAATTGTTTTTACATTTTTTGGTTAAAACAGAATCTAATTGATTGTTTGCCTCGGGAAACGTGGAGCGAAAGCCATCCATTGTCAAGAAAAGATCATTTATAGTCACTCATACCTAGAAAAGCCTTATTACTCGGTTTAAATGCCTTTATAATCCCATTATCAAATTTATTTTTAATTTTTTTTACTTTTTTTGATTAAAACAGATTGTAATTGATTGTGTGCCTCGAGAAACTTGGAGCAAAAGCCATCCATTGTCAAGAAAAGTTCATTTATATTCACTTCTGCCTAGCAAAGCCTTATTACTCGATTTAAATGCCTTTATAATCCCATTATTGAATTTATTTTGAATTTTTTTTATATTTTTTTATTAAAACAGATTCTAATTGATTGTTTTCCTGGGGAAACTTGGAGCGAAAGCCATCCATTGTAAGGAAAAGATCATTTATAGTCACTCATGCCTAGAAAAGCCTTATTAGCCGGTTTAAATGCCTTTAAAATCCCATTATCAAATTTATTTTTAATTTTTTTTACTTTTTTTGATTAAAACAGATTGTAATTAATTGTTTGCCTCGAGAAACTTGGAGCGAAAGCCATCCATTGTCAAGAAAAGTTCATTTATAGTCACTTATGGCTAGAAAAGCCTTATTACTCGGTTTAAATGCTTTTATAATCCCATTATTGAATTTATTTTGAATATTTTCTACATTTTTTGATTGAAACAGATCTTAATTGATTGTTTGCCTCAGAAAACGAGAAGCGAAAGCCCTTCCATTGTCGAGAAAAGTTCATTTATAGTCACTCATGCCTAGGAAAGCCTTATTACTCGGTTTAAATGCTTTTATAATCCCATTATTGAATTTATTTTGAATATTTTCTACATTTTTTGATTGAAACAGATTCTAATTGATTGTTTGACTCAGAAAACGAGAAGCGAAAGCCATCCATTGTCAAGAAAAGTTCATTTATAGTCACTCATGCCTAGGAAAGCCTTATTACTCGGTCTAAATGCTTTTATAATCCCATTATTGAATTTATTTTGAATATTTTTTACATTTTTTGATTAAAACAGATTGTAATTGATTGATTGCCTTGGGAAACATGGAGCAAAAGCCATCCATTGTCAAGAAAAGATCATTTATAGTCACTCATGCCTAGAAAAGCCTTATTACTCGGTTTAAATGCCTTTATAATCCCATTATCAAATTTATTTTGAATCTTTTCTTACATTTTTTGATTAAAACAGATTGTAATTGATTGATTGCCTCGGGAAACATGGAGCGAAAGCCATCCATTGTCAAGAAAAGATCATTTATAGTCACTCATGCCTAGGAAAGCCTTATTACTCGGTGTAAATGCTTTTATAATCCCATTATTGAATTTATTTTGAATTGTTTTTACATTTTTTGATTAAAACAAAATCTAATTGATTGTTTGCCTCGGGAAACGTGGAGCGAAAACCATCCATTGTCAAGAAAAGATCATTTATAGTCACTCATGCCTAGAAAAGCCTTATTACTCTGTTTAAATGCCTTTATAATCTCATTATCAAATTTATTTTGAATTTTTTTTATATTTTTTGGTTAAAACAGATTGTAATTGATTATTTGCCTCGGGAAACTTGGAGCGAAAACCATGCATTGTCAAGAAAAGTTCATTTATAGTCACTCATGCCTAGAAAAGCCTTATTACTCGGTTTAAATGCTTATATAATCCCATTATTGAATTTATTTTGAATATTTTTTACATTTTTTGATTAAAACAGATTGTAATTGATTGATTGCCTTGGGAAACATGGAGCAAAAGCCATCCATTGTCAAGAAAAGATCATTTATAGTCACTCATGCCTAGAAAAGCCTTATTACTCGGTTTAAATGCCTTTATAATCCCATTATCAAATTTATTTTGAATCTTTTTTTACATTTTTTGATTAAAACAGATTGTAATTGATTGTTTGCCTCGGGAAACTTGGAGCGAAAGCCATCCATTGTCAAGAAAAGTACATTTATAGTCACTCATGCCTAGGAAAGCCTTATTACTCGGTTTAAATGCCTTTATAATCCCATTATCAAATTTATTTTGAATTTTTTTTACATTTTTTGATTAAAACAGATTGTAATGGATTGTTTGCCTCGAGAAACTTGGAGCGAAAGCCATCCATTGTCAACAAAAGATCATTTATAGTCACTCATGCCTAGAAAAGCCTTATTACTCGGTTTAAATGCCTTTATAATCCCATTATCAAATTTATTTTGAATCTTTTTTTACATTTTTTGATTAAAACATATTGTAATTGATTGTTTGCCTCGGGAAACTTGGAGCGAAAGACATCCATTGTCAAGAAAAGTTCGTTTATATTCACTTAAGCCTAGCAAAGCCTTATTACTCGGTTTAAATGCCTTTATAATCCCATTATTGAATTTATTTTGAATTTTTTTTACATTTTTTTATTAAAACAGATTCTAATTGATTGTTTTCCTGGGGAAACTTGGAGCGAAAGCCATCCATTGTCAAGAAAAGTTCATTTATATTCACTTAAGCCTAGCAAAGCCTTATTACTCGATTTAAATGCCTTTATAATCCCATTATTGAATTTATTTTGAATTTTTTTTACATTTTTTTATTAAAACAGATTCTAATTGATTGTTTTCCTGGGGAAACTTGGAGCGAAAGCCATCCATTGTCAAGAAAAGATCATTTATAGTCACTCATGCCTAGAAAAGCCTTATTACTCGGTTTAAATGCCTTTATAATCCCATTATCAAATTTATTTTTAATTTTTTTTACTTTTTTTGATTAAAACAGATTGTAATTGATTGTGTGCCTCGAGAAACTTGGAGCGAAAGCCATCCATTGTCAAGAAAAGTTCATTTATATTCACTTCTGCCTAGCAAAGCCTTATTACTCGATTTAAATGCCTTTATAATCCCATTATTGAATTTATTTTGAATTTTTTTTATATTTTTTTATTAAAACAGATTCTAATTGATTGTTTTCCTGGGGAAACTTGGAGCGAAAGCCATCCATTGTAAGGAAAAGATCATTTATAGTCACTCATGCCTAGAAAAGCCTTATTAGTCGGTTTAAATGCCTTTAAAATCCCATTATCAAATTTATTTTTAATTTTTTTTACTTTTTTTGATTAAAACAGATTGTAATTAATTGTTTGCCTCGAGAAACTTGGAGCGAAAGCCATCCATTGTCAAGAAAAGTTCATTTATAGTCACTTATGCCTAGAAAAGCCTTATTACTCGGTTTAAATGCTTTTATAATCCCATTATTGAATTTATTTTGAATATTTTCTACATTTTTTGATTGAAACAGATCTTAATTGATTGTTTGCCTCAGAAAACGAGAAGCGAAAGCCATCCATTGTCGAGAAAAGTTCATTTATAGTCACTCATGCCTAGGAAAGCCTTATTACTCGGTTTAAATGCTTTTATAATCCCATTATTGAATTTATTTTGAATATTTTCTACATTTTTTGATTGAAACAGATTCTAATTGATTGTTTGCCTCAGAAAACGAGAAGCGAAAGCCATCCATTGTCAAGAAAAGTTCATTTATAGTCACTCATGCCTAGGAAAGCCTTATTACTCGGTCTAAATGCTTTTATAATCCCATTATTGAATTTATTTTGAATATTTTTTACATTTTTTGATTAAAACAGATTGTAATTGATTGATTGCCTCGGGAAACATGGAGCGAAAGCCATCCATTGTCAAGAAAAGATCATTTATAGTCACTCATGCCTAGGAAATCCTTATTACTCGGTTTAAATGCTTTTATAATCCCATTATTGAATTTATTTTGAATTGTTTTTACATTTTTTGATTAAAACAGAATCTAATTGATTGTTTGCCTCGGGAAACGTGGAGCGAAAGCCATCCATTGTCAAGAAAAGATCATTTATAGTCACTCATGCCTAGAAAAGCCTTATTACTCGGTTTAAATGCCTTTATAATCCCATTATCAAATTTATTTTGAATCTTTTTTTACATTTTTTGATTAAAACAGATTGTAATTGATTGTTTGCCTCGGGAAACTTGGAGCGAAAGCCATCCATTGTCAAGAAAAGTTCATTTATATTCACTTAAGCCTAGCAAAGCCTTATTACTCGGTTTAAATGCCTTTATAATCCCATTATTGAATTTATTTTAAATTTTTTTTACATTTTTTTATTAAAATAGATTCTAATTGATTGTTTTCCAGGGGAAACTTGGAGCGAAAGCCATCCATTATCAAGAAAAGATCATTTATAGTCACTCATGCCTAGAAAAGCCTTATTACTCGGTGTAAATGCTTTTATAATCCCATTATTGAATTTATTTTGAATTGTTTTTACATTTTTTGATTAAAACAGAATCTAATTGATTGTTTGCCTCGGGAAACGTGGAGCGAAAGCCATCCATTGTCATGAAAAGATCATTTATTGTCACTCATGCCTAGAAAAGCCTTATTACTCGGTTTAAATGCCTTTATAATCCCATTATCAAATTTATTTTGAATCTTTTTTTACATTTTTTTGATTAAAACAGATTGTAATTGATTGTTTGCCTCGGGAAACTTGGAGCGAAAGCCATCCATTGTCAAGAAAAGTTCATTTATATTCACTTAAGCCTAGCAAAGCCTTATTACTCAGTTTAAATGCCTTTATAATCCCATTATTGAATTTATTTTGAATTTTTTTTACTTTTTTTTATTAAAACAGATCCTAATTGATTGTTTTCCTGGGGAAACTTGGAGCGAAAGCCATCCATTGTCAAGAAAAGATCATTTATTGTCACTCATGCCTAGAAAAGCCTTATTACTCGGTGTAAATGCTTTTATAATCCCATTATTGAATTTATTTTGAATTGTTTTTACATTTTTTGATTAAAACAGAATCTAATTGATTGTTTGCCTCGAGAAACGTGGAGCGAAAGCCATCCATTGTCCAGAAAAGATCATTTGTAGTCACTCATGCCTAGAAAAGCCTTATTACTCAGTTTAAATGCCTTTATAATCCCATTATCAAATTTATTTTGAATTTTTTTTATATTTTTTGATTAAAACAGATTGTAATTGATTGTTTGCCTCGGGAAACTTGGAGCGAAAACCATGCATTGTCAAGAAAAGTTCATTTATAGTCACTCATGCCTAGAAAAGCCTTATTACTCGGTTTAAATGCTTATATAATCCCATTATTGAATTTATTTTAAATATTTTTTTTATTTTTTGATTAAAACAGATTGTAATTGATTGATTGCCTCGGGAAACATGGAGCAAAAGCGATCCATTGTCAAGAAAAGATCATTTATAGTCACTCATGCCTAGAAAAGCCTTATTACTCGGTGTAAATGCTTTTATAATCCCATTATTGAATTTATTTTGAATTGTTTTTACATTTTTTGATTAAAACAGAATCTAATTGATTGTTTGCCTCGGGAAACGTGGAGCGAAAGCCATCCATTGTCATGAAAAGATCATTTATAGTCACTCATGCCTAGAAAAGCCTTATTACTCGGTTTAAATGCCTTTATAATGCCATTATCAAATTTATTTTGAATCTTTTTTTACATTTTTTTGATTAAAACAGATTGTAATTGATTGTTTGCCTCGGGAAACTTGGAGCGAAAGCCATCCATTGTCAAGAAAAGTTCATTTATATTCACTTAAGCCTAGCAAAGCCTTATTACTCAGTTTAAATGCCTTTATAATCCCATTATTGAATTTATTTTGAATTTTTTTTACTTTTTTTTACTAAAACAGATTCTAATTGATTGTTTTCCTGGGGAAACTTGGAGCGAAAGCCATCCATTGTCAAGAAAAGATCATTTATAGTCGCTCATGCCTAGAAAAGCCTTATTACTCGGTGTAAATGCTTTTATAACCCCATTATTGAATTTATTTTGAATTGTTTTTACATTTTTTGATTAAAACAGAATCTAATTAATTGTTTGCCTCGAGAAACGTGGAGCGAAAGCCATCCATTGTCCAGAAAAGATCATTTGTAGTCACTCATGCCTAGAAAAGCCTTATTACTCAGTTTAAACGCCATTATAATCCCATTATCAAATTTATTTTGAATTTTTTTTACATTTTTTGATTAAAACAGATTGTAATTGATTGTTTGCCTTAGGAGACGTGGAGCGAAAGCCATCCATTGTCAAGAAAAGATCATTTATAGTCACTCATGCCTAGAAAAGCCTTATTAGTCGGTTTAAATGCCTTTATAATCATATTATCAAATTTATTTTTAAGTTTTTATTACTTTTTTTGATTAAAACAGATTGTAATTGATTGTTTGCCTCGAGAAACTTGGAGCGAAAGGGATCCATTGTCAAGAAAAGTTCATTTATATTCACTTATGCCTAGCAAAGCCTTATTACTCGATTTAAATGCCTTTATAATCCCATTATTGAATTTATTTTGAATGTTTTTTACATTTTTTTATTAAAACAGATTCTAATTGATTGTTTTCCTGGGGAAACTTGGAGCGAAAGCCATCCATTGTCAAGAAAAGATCATTTATAGTCACTCATGCCTAGAAAAGCCTTATTACTCGGTGTAAATGCTTTTATAATCCCATTATTGACTTTGTTTTGAATTTTTTTTACATTTTTTGATTAAAACAGATTGTAATTGATTGTTTGCCTTGGGAAACGTGGAGCGAAAGCCATCCATTGTCAAGAAAAGATCATTTATAGTCACTCATGCCTAGAAAAGCCTTATTAGTCGGTTTAAATGCCTTTATAATCCCATTATCAAATTTATTTTTAATTTTTTTTTCATTTTTTGATTAAAACATATTGTAATTGATTGTTTGCCTCGAGAAACTTGGAGCGAAAGCCATCCATTGTCAAGAAAAGTTCATTTATATTCACTTATGCCTAGCAAAGCCTTATTACTCGATTTAAATGCCTTTATAATCCCATTATTGAATTTATTTTGAATTTTTTTTACATTTTTTTCTTAAAACAGATTCTAATTGATTGTTTTCCTGGGGAAACTTCGTGCGAAAGCCATCCATTGTCAAGAAAAGATCATTTATAGTCACTCATGCCTAGAAAAGCCTTATTACTCGGTGTAAATGCTTTTATAATCCCATTATTGAATTTATTTTGAATTTTTTTTATATTTTTTTATTAAAACAGATTCTAATTGATCGTTTTCCTGGGGAAACTTGGAGCGAAAGCCATCCATTGTCAAGAAAAGATCATTTATAGTCACTCATGCCTAGAAAAGCCTTATTACTCGGTGTAAATGCTTTTATAATCCCATTATTGACTTTATTTTGAATTCTTTTTACATTTTTTGATTAAAACAGATTGTAATTGATTGTTTGCCTTGGGAAACGTGGAGCGAAAGCCATCCATTGTCAAGAAAAGATCATTTATAGTCACTCATGCCTAGAAAAGCCTTATTACTCGGTGTAAATGCTTTTATAATCCCATTATTGAATTTATTTTGAATTGTTTTTACATTTTTTGATTAAAACAGAATCTAATTGATTGTTTGCCTCGGGAAACGTGGAGCGAAAGCCATCCATTGTCAAGAAAAGTTCATTTATAGTTACTCATGCCTAGAAAAGCCTTATTACTCGGTTCAAATGCCTTTATAATCCCATTATCAAATTTATTTTTAATCTTTTTTTACATTTGTTGATTAAAACAGATTGTAATTGATTGTTTGCCTCGGGAAACTTGGAGCGAAAGCCATCCATTGTCAAGAGAAGTTCATTTATATTCACTTAAGCCTAGCCAAGCCTTATTACTCGGTTTAAATGCCTTTATAATCCCATTATTGAATTTATTTTGAATTTTTTTTACATTTTTTTATTAAAACAGATTCTAATTGATTGTTTTCCTGGGGAAACTTGATGCGAAAGCCATCCATTGTCAAGAAAAGATCATTTATAGTCACTCATCCCTAGAAAAGCCTTATTACTCGGTGTAAATGCTTTTATAATCCCATTATTGAATTTATTCTGAATTGTTTTTACATTTTTTGATTAAAACACAATCTAATTGATTGTTTGCCTCGAGAAACGTGGAGCGAAAGCCATCCATTGTCAAGAAAAGATCATTTGTAGTCACTCATGCCTAGAAAAGCCTTATTACTCAGTTTAAACGCCTTTATAATCCCATTATCAAATTTATTTTGAATTTTTTTTACATTTTTTGATTAAAACAGATTGTAATTGATTGTTTGCCTTAGGAGACGTGGAGCGAAAGCCATCCATTGTCAAGAAAAGATCATTTATAGTCACTTATGCCTAGAAAAGCCTTATTACTCGGTGTAAATGCTTTTATAACCCCATTATTGAATTTAGTTTGAATTGTTTTTACATTTTTTGATTAAAACAGAATCTAATTAATTGTTTGCCTCGAGAAACGTGGAGCGAAAGCCATCCATTGTCCAGAAAAGATCATTTGTAGTCACTCATGCCTAGAAAAGCCTTATTACTCAGTTTAAACGCCTTTATAATCCCATTATCAAATTTATTTTGAATTTTTTTTACATTTTTTGATTAAAACAGATTGTAATTGATTGTTTGCCTTAGGAGACGTGGAGCGAAAGCCATCCATTGTCAAGAAAAGATCATTTATAGTCGCTCATGCCTAGAAAAGCCTTATTACTCGGTGTAAATGCTTTTATAACCCCATTATTGAATTTATTTTGAATTGTTTTTACATTTTTTGATTAAAACAGAATCTAATTAATTGTTTGCCTCGAGAAACGTGGAGCGAAAGCCATCCATTGTCCAGAAAAGATCATTTGTAGTCACTCATGCCTAGAAAAGCCTTATTACTCAGTTTAAACGCCTTTATAATCCCATTATCAAATTTATTTTGAATTTTTTTTACATTTTTTGATTAAAACAGATTGTAATTGATTGTTTGCCTTAGGAGACGTGGAGCGAAAGCCATCCATTGTCAAGAAAAGATCATTTATAGTCACTTATGCCTAGAAAAGCCTTATTAGTCGGTTTAAATGCCTTTATAATCATATTATCAAATTTATTTTTAAATTTTTTTTACTTTTTTTGATTAAAACAGATTGTAATTGATTGTTTGCCTCGAGAAACTTGGAGCGAAAGGCATCCATTGTCAAGAAAAGTTCATTTATATTCACTTATGCCTAGCAAAGCCTTATTACTCGATTTAAATGCCTTTATAATCCCATTATTGAATTTATTTTGAATTTTTTTTACATTTTTTGATTAAAACATATTGTAATTGATTGTTTGCCTTGGGAAACGTGGAGCGAAAGCCATCCATTGTCAAGAAAAGATCATTTATAGTCACTCATGCCTAGAAAAGCCTTATTAGTCGGTTTAAATGCCTTTATAATCCCATTATCAAATTTATTTTTAATTTTTTTTTCATTTTTTGATTAAAACATATTGTAATTGATTGTTTGCCTCAAGAAACTTGGAGCGAAAGCGATCCATTGTCAAGAAAAGTTCATTTATATTCACTTATGCCTAGCAAAGCCTTATTACTCGATTTAAATGCCTTTATAATCCCATTATTGAATTTATTTTGAATTTTTTTTACATTTTTTTCTTAAAACAGATTCTAATTGATTGTTTTCCTGGGGAAACTTGGAGCGAAAGCCATCCATTGTCAAGAAAAGATCATTTATAGTCACTAATGCCTAGAAAAGCGTTATTACTCGGTGTAAATGCTTTTATAATCCCATTATTGAATTTATTTTGAATATTTTTTACATTTTTTGATTAAAACAGATTGTAATTGATTGATTGTCTCGGGAAACATGGAGCGAAAGCCATCCATTGTCAAGAAAAGATCATTTATAGTCACTCATGCCTAGGAAAGCCTTATTACTCGGTTTAAATGCTTTTATAATCACATTATTGAATTTATTTTGAATTGTTTCTACATTTTTTGATTAAAACAGAATCTAATTGATTGTTTGCCTCGAGAAACGTGGAGTGAAAGCCATCCATTGTCAAGAAAAGATCATTTATAGTCACTCATGGCTAGAAAAGCCTTATTACTCGGTTTAAATGCCTTTATAATCCCATTATCAAATTTATTTTGAATTTTTTTTACATTTTTTGATTAAAACAGATTGTAATTGATTGTTTGCCTCGGGAAACTTGGAGCGAAAGCCATGCATTGTCAAGAAAAGTTCATTTATAGTCACTCATGCCTAGAAAAGCCTTATTACTCGGTTTAAATGCTTTTATAATCCAATTATTTAATTTATTTTGAATATTTTCTACATTTTTTGATTGAAACAGATTTTAATTGATTGTTTGCCTCAGAAAACGAGAAGCGAAAGCCATCCATTGTCAAGAAAAGTTCATTTATAGTCACTCATGCCTAGGAAAGCCTTATTACTCGGTTTAAATGCTTTTATAATCCCATTATTGAATTTATTTTCAATATTTTCTACATTTTTTGATTGAAACAGATTCTAATTGTTTGTTTGCCTCAGAAAACGAGAAGCGAAAGCCATCCATTGTCAAGGAAAGATCATTTATAGTCACTCATGCCTAGGAAAGCCTTATTACTCGGTTTAAATGCTTTTATAATCCCATTATTGAATTTATTTTGAATTGTTTTTACATTTTTTGATTAAAACAGAATCTAATTGATTGTTTCCCTCGGGAAACATGGATCGAAAGCCATCCATTGTCAAGAAAAGATCATTTATAGTCACTCATGCCTAGGAAAGCCTTATTACTCGGTTTAAATGCTTTTATAATCCCATTATTGATTTTATTTTGAATTGTTTTTACATTCTTTGATTAAAACAGAATCTAATTGATTGTTTACCTCGAGAAACGTGGAGCGAAAGCCATCCATTGTCAAGAAAAGATCATTTATAGTCACTCATGCCTAGAAAAGCCTTATTAGTCGGTTTAAATGCCTTTATAATCCCATTATCAAATTTATTTTTAATTTTTTTTTCATTTTTTGATTAAAACATATTGTAATTGATTGTTTGCCTCAAGAAACTTGGAGCGAAAGCCATCCATTGTCAAGAAAAGTTCATTTATATTCACTTATGCCTAGCAAAGCCTTATTACTCGATTTAAATGCCTTTATAATCCCATTATTGAATTTATTTTGAAATTTTTTTACATTTTTTTCTTAAAACAGATTCTAATTGATTGTTTTCCTGGGGAAACTTGGAGCGAAAGCCATCCATTGTCAAGAAAAGATCATTTATAGTCACTAATGCCTAGAAAAGCGTTATTACTCGGTGTAAATGCTTTTATAATCCCATTATTGAATTTATTTTGAATATTTTTTACATTTTTTGATTAAAACATATTGTAATTGATTGATTGTCTCGGGAAACATGGAGCGAAAGCCATCCATTGTCAAGAAAAGATCATTTATAGTCACTCATGCCTAGGAAAGCCTTATTACTCGGTTTAAATGCTTTTATAATCCCATTATTGAATTTATTTTGAATTGTTTCTACATTTTTTGATTAAAACAGAATCTAATTGATTGTTTGCCTCGAGAAACGTGGAGTGAAAGCCATCCATTGTCAAGAAAAGATCATTTATAGTCACTCATGGCTAGAAAAGCCTTATTACTCGGTTTAAATGCCTTTATAATCCCATTATCAAATTTATTTTGAATTTTTTTTACATTTTTTGATTAAAACAGATTGTAATTGATTGTTTGCCTCGGGAAACTTGGAGCGAAAGCCATGCATTGTCAAGAAAAGTTCATTTATAGTCACTCATGCCTAGAAAAGCCTTATTACTCGGTTTAAATGCTTTTATAATCCAATTATTTAATTTATTTTGAATATTTTCTACATTTTTTGATTGAAACAGATTTTAATTGATTGTTTGCCTCAGAAAACGAGAAGCGAAAGCCATCCATTGTCAAGAAAAGTTCATTTATAGTCACTCATGCCTAGGAAAGCCTTATTACTCGGTTTAAATGCTTTTATAATCCCATTATTGAATTTATTTTGAATATTTTCTACATTTTTTGATTGAAACAGTTTCTAATTGTTTGTTTGCCTCAGAAAACGAGAAGCGAAAGCCATCCATTGTCAAGGAAAGATCATTTATAGTCACTCATGCCTAGGAAAGCCTTATTACTCGGTTTAAATGCTTTTATAATCCCATTATTGAATTTATTTTGAATTGTTTTTACATTTTTTGATTAAAACAGAATCTAATTGATTGTTTCCCTCGGGAAACATGGAGCGAAAGCCATCCATTGTCAAGAAAAGATCATTTATAGTCACTCATGCCTAGGAAAGCCTTATTACTCGGTTTAAATGCTTTTATAATCCCATTATTGATTTTATTTTGAGTTGTTTTTACATTCTTTGATTAAAACAGAATCTAATTGATTGTTTACCTCGAGAAACGTGGAGCGAAAGCCATCCATTGTCAAGAAAAGATCATTTATAGTCACTCATGCCTAGAAAAGCCTTATTACTCGGTTTAAATGCCTTTATAATCCCATTATCAAATTTATTTTGACTTTTTTTTACACTTTTTGATTAAAACAGATTGTAATTGATTGTTTGCCTCGGGAAACTTTGAGCGAAAGCCATTCATTGTCAAGAAAATTTCATTTATATTCACTTATGCCTAGCAAAGCCTTATTACTCGGTTTAAATGCCTTTATAATCCCATTATTGAATTTATTTTGAATTTTTTTTCATTTTTTTATTAAAACAGATTCCAATTGATTGTTTTCCTGGGGAAACTTGGAGCGAAAGCCATCCATTGTCAAGAAAAGATCATTTATAGTCACTAATGCCTAGAAAAGCCTTATTACTCGGTGTAAATGCTTTTATAACCCCATTATTGAATTTATTTTGAATATTTTTTACATTTTTTGATTAAAACAGATTGTAATTGATTAATTGTCTCGGGAAACGTGGAGCAAAAGCCATCTATTGTCAAGAAAAGATCATTTATAGTCACTCAAGCCTAGAAAAGCTTTATTACTCGGTTTAAATGCCTTTATAATCCCATTATCAAATTTATTTTGAATTTTTTTTACATTTTTTGATTAAAACATATTGTAATTGATTGTTTGCCTCGTGAAACTTGGAGCGAAAGCCATCCATTGTCAAGAAAAGTTCATTTATATTCACTTATGCCTAGCAAAGCCTTTTTACTCGGTTTAAATGCCTTTATAATCCCATTATTGAATTTATTTTGAAAATTTTTTACATTTTTTGATTAAAACAGATTGTAATTGATTGATTGCCTCGGGAAACATGGAGCAAAAGCCATCCATTGTCAAGAAAAGATCATTTATAGTCACTCATGCTTAGGAAAGCCTTATTACTCGGTTTAAATGCTTTTATAATCCCATTACTGATTTTATTTTGAATTGTTTTTACATTTTTTTATTAAAACAGAATCTAATTGATTGTTTGCCTCGAGAAATGTGGAGCGAAAGCCATCCATTGCCAAGAAAAGATCATTTATAGTCACTCATGCCTAGAAAAGCCTTATTACTCGGTGTAAATGCTTTTATAATCCCATTATTGAATTTATTTTGAATTGTTTTTACATTTTTTGATTAAAATAGAATCTAATTGATTGTTTGCCTCGAGAAACGTGGAGCGAAAGCCATCCATTGTCAAGAAAAGATCATTTATAGTCACTCATGCCTAGAAAAGCCTTATTACTCGGTGTAAATGCTTTTATAATCCCATTATTGACTTTATTTTGAATTTTTTTTACATTTTTTGATTAAAACAGATTGTAATTGATTGTTTGCCTTGGGAAACGTGGAGCGAAAGCCATCCATTGTCAAGAAAAGATCATTTATAGTCACTCATGCCTAGAAAAGCCTTATTACTCGGTGTAAATGCTTTTATAATCCCATTATTGAATTTATTTTGAATTGTTTTTACATTTTTTGATTAAAACAGAATCTAATTGATTGTTTGCCTCGGGAAACGTGGAGCGAAAGCCATCCATTGTCAAGAAAAGATCATTTATAGTTACTCATGCCTAGAAAAGCCTTATTACTCGGTTTAAATGCCTTTATAATCCCATTATCAAATTTATTTTGAATCTTTTTTTACATTTTTTGATTAAAACAGATTGTAATTGATTGTTTGCCTCGAGAAACTTGGAGCGAAAGCCATCCATTGTCAAGAAAAGTTCATTTATATTCACTTAAGCCTAGCAAAGCCTTATTACTCGGTTTAAATGCCTTTATAATCCCATTATTGAATTTATTTTGAATTTTTTTTACATTTTTTTATTAAAACAGATTCTAATTGATTGTTTTCCTGGGGAAACTTGGAGCGAAAGCCATCCATTGTCAAGAAAAGATCATTTATAGTCACTCATGCCTAGAAAAGCCTTATTACTCGGTGTAAATGCTTTTATAATCCCATTATTGAATTTATTCTGAATTGTTTTTACATTTTTTGATTAAAACACAATCTAATTGATTGTTTGCCTCGAGAAACGTGGAGCGAAAGCCATCCATTGTCCAGAAAAGATCATTTGTAGTCACTCATGCCTAGAAAAGCCTTATTACTCAGTTTAAACGCCTTTATAATCCCATTATCAAATTTATTTTGAATTTTTTTTACATTTTTTGATTAAAACAGATTGTAATTGATTGTTTGCCTTAGGAGACGTGGAGCGAAAGCCATCCATTGTCAAGAAAAGATCATTTATAGTCACTCATGCCTAGAAAAGCCTTATTAGTCGGTTTAAATGCCTTTATAATCATATTATCAAATTTATTTTTAAATTTTTTTTACTTTTTTTGATTAAAACAGATTGTAATTGATTGTTTGCCTCGAGAAACTTGGAGCGAAAGGCATCCATTGTCAAGAAAAGTTCATTTATATTCACTTATGCCTGGCAAAGCCTTATTACTCGATTTAAATGCCTTTATAATCCCATTATTGAATTTATTTTGAATTTTTTTTACATTTTTTGATTAAAACAGATTGTAATTGATTGTTTGCCTTGGGAAACGTGGAGCGAAAGCCATCCATTGTCAAGAAAAGATCATTTATAGTCACTCAGTCCTAGAAAAGCCTTATTAGTCGGTTTAAATGCCTTTATAATCCCATTATCAAATTTATTTTTAATTTTTTTTTCATTTTTTGATTAAAACATATTGTAATTGATTGTTTGCCTCAAGAAACTTGGAGCGAAAGCCATCCATTGTCAAGAAAAGTTCATTTATATTCACTTATGCCTAGCAAAGCCTTATTACTCGATTTAAATGCCTTTATAATCCCATTATTGAATTTATTTTGAATTTTTTTTACATTTTTTTCTTAAAACAGATTCTAATTGATTGTTTTCCTGGGGAAACTTGGAGCGAAAGCCATCCATTGTCAAGAAAAGTTCATTTATATTCACTTAAGCCTAGAAAAGCCTTATTACTCGGTGTAAATGCTTTTATAATCCCATTATTGAATTTATTTTGAATTGTTTTTACATTTTTTGATTAAAACAGAATCTAATTGATTGTTTGCCTCGAGAAACGTGGAGCGAAAGCCATCCATTGTCAAGAAAAGATCATTTGTAGTCACTCAAGCCTAGAAAAGCCTTATTACTCAGTTTAAACGCCTTTATAATCCCATTATCAAATTTATTTTGAATTTTTTTTACATTTTTTGATTAAAACAGATTGTAATTGATTGTTTGCCTTAGGAGACGTGGAGCGAAAGCCATCCATTGTCAAGAAAAGATCATTTATAGTCACTCATACCTAGAAAAGCCTTATTAGTCGGTTTAAATGCCTTTATAATCATATTATCAAATTTATTTTTAAATTTTTTTTACTTTTTTTGTTTAAAACAGATTGTAATTGATTGTTTGCCTCGAGAAACTTGGAGCGAAAGTCATCCATTGTCAAGAAAAGTTCATTTATATTCACTTATGCCTAGCAAAGCCTTATTACTCGATTTAAATGCCTTTATAATCCCATTATTGAATTTATTTTGAATTTTTTTTACATTTTTTTCTTAAAACAGATTCTAATTGATTGTTTTCCTGGGGAAACTTGGAGCGAAAGCCATCCATTGTCAAGAAAAGATCATTTATAGTCACTCATGCCTAGAAAAGCCTTATTACTCGGTGTAAATGCTTTTATAATCCCATTATCGACTTTATTTTGAATTTTTTTTACATTTTTTGATTAAAACAGATTGTAATTGATTGTTTGCCTTGGGAAACGTGGAGCGAAAGCCATCCATTGTCAAGAAAAGATCATTTCTAGTCACTCATGCCTAGAAAAGCCTTATTACTCGGTTTAAATGCTTTTATAATCCCATTATTGAATTTATTTTCAATTGTTTTTACATTTTTTGATTAAAACAGAATCTAATTGATTGTTTGCCTCGGGAAACGTGGAGCGAAAGCCATCCATTGTCAAGAAAAGATCATTTATAGTCAGTCATGCCTACAAAAGCTTTATTACTCGGTTTAAATGCCTTTATAATCCCATTATCAAATTTATTTTGAATTTTTTTGACATTTTTTGATTAAAACAGATTGTATTTGATTGTTTGCCTCGGGAAACTTGGAGCGAAAGCCATCCATTGTCAAGAAAAGTTCATTTATATTCACTTATGCCTAGCGAAGCCTTATTACTCGGTTTAAATGCCTTTATAATCCCATTATTGAATTTATTTTGAATTTATTTTACATTTTTTTATTAAAACAGATTCTAATTGATTGTTTTCCTGGGGAAACTTGGAGCGAAAGCCATCCATTGTCAAGAAAAGATCATTTATATTCACTTATGCCTAGCAAAGCCTTATTACTCGATTTAAATGGCTTTATAATCCTATTATTGAATTTATTTTGAATTTTTTTTACATTTTTTGATTAAAACAGATTGTAATTGATTGTGTGCCTTGGGAAACGTGGAGCGAAAGCCATCCATTGTCAAGAAAAGATCATTTATAGTCACTCATGCCTAGAAAAGCTCTATTAGTCGGTTTAAATGCCTTTATAATCCCATTATCAAATTTATTTTTAATTTTTTTTTGATTTTTTGATTAAAACATATTGTAATTGATTGTTTGCCTCGAGAAACTTGGAGCGAAAGCCATCCATTGTCAAGAAAAGTTCATTTATATTCACTTATGCCTACCAAAGCCTTATTACTCGATTTAAATGCCTTTATAATCCCATTATTGAATTTATTTTGAATTGTTTTTACATTTTTTGATTAAAACAGAATCTAATTGATTGTTTGCCTCGGGAAACGTGGAGCGAAAGCCATCCATTGTCAAGAAAAGATCATTTATAGTCACTCATGCCTAGAAAAGCCTTATTACTCGGTTTAAATGCCTTTATAATCCCATTATCAAATTTATTTTTAATTTTTTTTACATTTTTTGATTAAAACATATTGTAATTGATTGTTTGCCTCGGGAAACTTGGAGCGAAAGCCATCCATTGTCAAGAAAAGATAATTTATAGTCACTCATGCCTAGGAAAGCCTTATTACTCGATTTAAATGCCTTTATAATCCCATTATTGAATTTATTTTGAATTTTTTTTACATTTTTTTCTTAAAACAGATTCTAATTGATTGTTTTCCTGGGGAAACTTGGAGCGAAAGCCATCCATTGTCAAGAAAAGATCATTTATAGTCACTAATGCCTAGAAAAGCCTTATTACTCGGTGTAAATGCTTTTATAATCCCATTATTGAATTTATTTTGAATATTTTTTACATTTTTTGATTAAAACAGATTGTAATTGATTGATTGTCTCGGGAAAGATGGAGCGAAAGCCATCCATTGTCAAGAAAAGATCATTTATAGTCACTCATGCCTAGGAAAGGCTTATTACTCGGTTTAAATGCTTTTATAATCCCATTATTGAATTTATTTTGAATTGTTTCTACATTTTTTGATTAAAACAGAATCTAATTGATTGTTTGCCTCGGGAAACGTGGAGCGAAAGCCATCCATTGTCAAGAAAAGATCATTTATAGTCACTCATGGCTAGAAAAGCCTTATTACTCGGTTTAAATGCCTTTATAATCCCATTATCAAATTTATTTTGAATTTTTTTTACATTTTTTGATTAAAACAGATTGTAATTGATTGTTTGCCTCGGGAAACTTGGAGCGAAAGCCATGCATTGTCAAGAAAAGTTCATTTATAGTCACTCATGCCTAGAAAAGCCTTATTACTCGGTTTAAATGCTTTTATAATCCCATTATTTAATTTATTTTGAATATTTTCTACATTTTTTGATTGAAACAGATTTTAATTGATTGTTTGCCTCAGAAAACGAGAAGCGAAAGCCATCCATTGTCAAGAAAAGTTCATTTATAGTCACTCATGCCTAGGAAAGCCTTATTACTCGGTTTAAATGCTTTTATAATCCCATTATTGAATTTATTTTGAATATTTTCTACATTTGTTGATTGAAACAGATTCTAATTGATTGTTTGCCTCAGAAAACGAGAAGCGAAAGCCATCCATTGTCAAGGAAAGATCATTTATAGTCACTCATGCCTAGGAAAGCTTTATTACTCGGTTTAAATGCTTTTATAATCCCATTATTGAATTTATTTTGAATTGTTTTTACATTTTTTGATTAAAACAGAATCTAATTGATTGTTTCCCTCGGGAAACATGGAGCGAAAGCCATCCACTGTCAAGAAAAGATCATTTATAGTCAGTCATGCCTAGGAAAGCCTTACTACTCGGTTTAAATGCTTTTATAATCCCATTATTGATTTTATTTTGAATTGTTTTTACATTCTTTGATTAAAACAGAATCTAATTGATTGTTTACCTCGAGAAACGTGGAGCGAAAGCCATCCATTGTCAAGAAAAGATCATTTATAGTCACTCATGCCTAGAAAAGCCTTATTACTCGGTTTAAATGCCTTTATAATCCCATTATCAAATTTATTTTGACTTTTTTTTACATTTTTTGATTAAAACAGATTGTAATTGATTGTTTGCCTCGGGAAACTTTGAGCGAAAGCCATTCATTGTCAAGAAAAGTTCATTTATATTCACTTATGCCTAGCAAAGCCTTATTACTCGGTTTAAATGCCTTTATAATCCCATTATTGAATTTATTTTGAATTTTTTTTACATTTTTTTATTAAAACAGATTCTAATTGATTGTTTTCCTGGGGAAACTTGGAGCGAAAGCCATCCATTGTCAAGAAAAGATCATTTATAGTCACTAATGCCTAGAAAAGCCTTATTACTCGGTGTAAATGCTTTTATAATCCCATTATTGAATTTATTTTGAATATTTTTTGCATTT
Source organism: Theobroma cacao (assembly GCF_053813885.1). Classification (NCBI taxonomy): domain Eukaryota; kingdom Viridiplantae; phylum Streptophyta; class Magnoliopsida; order Malvales; family Malvaceae; genus Theobroma; species Theobroma cacao. The sequence continues at coordinate 22,552,747 of NC_142645.1, read as the reverse complement.
TTTGATTAAAACATATTGTAATTGATTAATTGTCTCGGGAAACGTGGAGCAAAAGCCATCCATTGTCAAGAAAAGATAATTTATAGTCACTCAAGCCTAGAAAAGCTTTATTACTCGGTTTAAATGCCTTTATAATCCCATTATCAAATTTATTTTGAATTTTTTTTACATTTTTTGATTAAAACATATTGTAATTGATTGTTTGCCTCGTGAAACTTGGAGCGAAAGCCATCCATTGTCAAGAAAAGTTCATTTATATTCACTTATGCCTAGCAAAGCCTTATTACTCGGTTTAAATGCCTTTATAATCCCATTATTGAATTTATTTTGAAAATTTTTTACATTTTTTGATTAAAACATATTGTAATTGATTGATTGCCTCGGGAAACATGGAGCAAAAGCCATCCATTGTCAAGAAAAGATCATTTATAGTCACTCATGCTTAGGAAAGCCTTATTACTCGGTTTAAATGCTTTTATAATCCCATTATTGAATTTATTTTGAATTGTTTTTACATTTTTTGATTAAAACATATTGTAATTGATTGTTTGCCTCGTGAAACTTGGAGCGAAAGCCATCCATTGTCAAGAAAAGATCATTTATAGTCACTAATGCCTAGAAAAGCCTTATTACTCGGTGTAAATGCTTTTATAATCCCATTATTGAATTTATTTTGAATATTTTTTACATTTTTTAATTAAAACAGATTGCAATTGATTGATTGTCTCGGGAAACATGGAGCGAAAGCCATCCATTGTCAAGAAAAGATCATTTATAGTCACTCATGCCTAGGAAAGCCTTATTACTCGGTTTAAATGCTTTTATAATCCCATTATTGAATTTATTTTGAATTGTTTTTACATTTTTTGATTAAAACAGAGTCTAATTGATTGTTTGCCTCGGGAAACGTGGAACGAAAGCCATCCATTGCCAAGAAAAGATCATTTATAGTCACTCATGCCTAGAAAAGCCTTATTACTCGGTTTAAATGCCTTTATAATCCCATTATCAAATTTATTTTGAATTTTTTTTACATTTTTTGATTAAAACAGATTGTAATTGATTGTTTGCCTCGGGAAACTTGGAGCGAAAGCCATGCATTGTCAAGAAAAGATCATTTATAGTCACTCATGCCTAGAAAAGCCTTATTACTCGGTTTAAATGCCTTTATAATCCCATTATCAAATTTATTTTGACTTTTTTTTACATTTTTTGATTAAAACATATTGTAATTGATTGTTTGCCTCGGGAAACTTTGAGCGAAAGCCATTCATTGTCAAGAAAAGTTCATTTATATTCACTTATGCCTAGCAAAGCCTTATTACTCAGTTTAAATGCCTTTATAATCCCATTATTGAATTTATTTTGAATTTTTTTTACATTTTTTTATTAAAACAGATTCTAATTGATTGTTTTCCTGGGGAAACTTGGAGCGAAAGCCATCCATTGTCAAGAAAAGATCATTTATAGTCACTAATGCCTAGAAAAGCCTTATTACTCGGTGTAAATGCTTTTATAATCCCATTATTGAATTTATTTTGAATATTTTTTACATTTTTTGATTAAAACAGATTGTAATTGATTGTTTGCCTCGGGAAACTTGGAGCGAAAGCCATGCATTGTCAAGAAAAGATCATTTATAGTCACTCATGGCTAGAAAAGCCTTATTACTCGGTTTAAATGCCTTCATAATCCCATTATCTAATTTATTTTGAATTTTTTTTACATTTTTTGATTAAAACAGATTGTAATTGATTGTTTGCCTCGGGATACTTGGAGCGAAAGCCATCCATTGTCAAGAAAAGATCATTTATAGTCACTAATGCCTAGAAAAGCCTTATTACTCGGTGTAAATGCTTTTATAATCCCATTATTGAATTTATTTTGAATATTTTTTACATTTTTTGATTTAAACAGATTGCAATTGATTGATTGTCTCGGGAAACATGGAGCGAAAGCCATCCATTGTCAAGAAAAGATCATTTATAGTCACTCATGCCTAGGAAAGCCTTATTACTCGGTTTAAATGCTTTTATAATCCCATTATTGAATTTATTTTGAATTGTTTTTACATTTTTTGATTAAAACAGAGTCTAATTGATTGTTTGCCTCGGGAAACGTGGAACGAAAGCCATCCATTGCCAAGAAAAGATCATTTATAGTCACTCATGCCTAGGAAAGCCTTATTACTCGGTTTAAATGCTTTTATAATCCCATTATTGAATTTATTTTGAATTGTTTTTACATTTTTTGATTAAAACAGAGTCTAATTGATTGTTTGCCTCGGGAAACGTGGAACGAAAGCCATCCATTGCCAAGAAAAGATCATTTATAGTCACTCATGCCTAGAAAAGCCTTATTACTCGGTTTAAATGCCTTTATAATCCCATTATCAAATTTATTTTGAATTTTTTTTACATTTTTTGATTAAAACAGATTGTAATTGATTGTTTGCCTCGGGAAACTTGGAGCGAAAGCCATGCATTGTCAAGAAAAGATCATTTATAGTCACTCATGCCTAGAAAAGCCTTATTACTCGGTTTAAATGCCTTTATAATCCCATTATCAAATTTATTTTGACTTTTTTTTACATTTTTTGATTAAAATAGATTGTAATTGATTGTTTGCCTCGGGAAACTTTGAGCGAAAGCCATTCATTGTCAAGAAAAGTTCATTTATATTCACTTATGCCTAGCAAAGCCTTATTACTCAGTTTAAATGCCTTTATAATCCCATTATTGAATTTATTTTGAATTTTTTTTACATTTTTTTATTAAAACAGATTCTAATTGATTGTTTTCCTGGGGAAACTTGGAGCGAAAGCCATCCATTGTCAAGAAAAGATCGTTTATAGTCACTAATGCCTAGAAAAGCCTTATTACTCGGTGTAAATGCTTTTATAATCCCATTATTGAATTTATTTTGAATATTTTTTACATTTTTTGATTAAAACAGATTGTAATTGATTGTTTGCCTCGGGAAACTTGGAGCGAAAGCCATGCATTGTCAAGAAAAGATCATTTATAGTCACTCATGGCTAGAAAAGCCTTATTACTCGGTTTAAATGCCTTTATAATCCCATTATCAAATTTATTTTGAATTTTTTTTACATTTTTTGATTAAAACAGATTGTAATTGATTGTTTGCCTCGGGATACTTGGAGCGAAAGCCATCCATTGTCAAGAAAAGATCATTTATAGTCACTAATGCCTAGAAAAGCCTTATTACTCGGTGTAAATGCTTTTATAATCCCATTATTGAATTTATTTTGAATATTTTTTACATTTTTTGATTTAAACAGATTGCAATTGATTGATTGTCTCGGGAAACATGGAGCGAAAGCCATCCATTGTCAAGAAAAGATCATTTATAGTCACTCATGCCTAGGAAAGCCTTATTACTCGGTTTAAATGCTTTTATAATCCCATTATTGAATTTATTTTGAATTGTTTTTACATTTTTTGATTAAAACAGAATCTAATTGATTGTTTGCCTCGGGAAACGTGGAGCGAAAGCCATCCATTGTCAAGAAAAGATCATTTATAGTCACTCATGGCTAGAAAAGCCTTATTACACGGTTTAAATGCCTTTATAATCCCATTATCAAATTTATTTTGAATTTTTTTTACATTTTTTGATTAAAACAGATTGTAATTGATTTTTTTCCTCGGGAAACTTGGAGCGAAAGCCATGCATTGTCAAGAAAAGTTCATTTATAGTCACCCATGCCTAGAAAAGCCTTATTACTCGGTTTAAGTGCTTTTATAATCCCATTATTTAATTTATTTTGAATATTTTCTACATTTTTTGATTGAAACAGATTTTAATTGATTGTTTGCCTCAGAAAACGAGAAGCGAAAGCCATCCATTGTCAAGAAAAGTTCATTTATAGTCACTCATGCCTAGGAAAGCCTTATTACTCGGTTTTAATGCCTTTATAATCCAATTATTGAATTTATTTTGAATTGTTTTTACATTTTTTGTTTAAAACAGAATCTAATTGACTGTTTCCCTCGGGAAACGTGGAGCGAAAGCCATCCATTGTCAAGAAAAGATCATTTATAGTCACTCATGCCTAGAAAAGCTTTATTACTCGGTTTAAATGCCTTTATAATCCCATTATCAAATTTATTTTGAATTTTTTTTACATTTTTTGATTAAAACATATTGTAATTGATTGTTTGCCTCGTGAAACTTGGAGCGAAAGCCATCCATTGTCAAGAAAAGTTCATTTATATTCACTTATGCCTAGCAAAGCCTTATTACTCGGTTTAAATGCCTTTATAATCCCATTATTGAATTTATTTTGAATTTTTTTTACATTTTTTTATTAAAACAGATTCTAATTGATTGTTTTCCTGGGGAAACTCGGAACGAAAGCCATCCATTGTGAAGAAAAGATCATTTATAGTCACTCATGCCTAGAAAAGCCTTATTACTCGGTGTAAATGTTTTTATAATCCCATTATTGAATTTATTTTGAATATTTTTTACATTTTTTGATTAAAACAGATTGTAATTGTTTGATTGCCTCGGGAAACATGGAGCAAAAGCCATCCATTGTCAAGAAAAGATCATTTATAGTCAATCATGCTTAGGAAAGCCTTATTACTCGGTTTAAATGCTTTTATAATCCCATTATTGATTTTATTTTGAATTGTTTTTACATTTTTCGATTAAAACAGAATCTAATTGATTGTTTGCCTTGGGAAATGTGGAGCGAAAGCCATCCATTGTCAAGAAAAGATCATTTATAGTCACTCATGCCTAGAAAAGCCTTATTACTCGGTTTAAATGCCTTTATAATCCAATTATCAAATTTATTTTGAATTTTTTTTATATTTTTTGACTGAAACATATTGTAATTGATTGTTTGCCTCGGGAAACTTGGAGTGAAAGCCATCCATTGTCAAGAAAAGTTCATTTATATTCACTTATGCCTAGCAAAGCCTTATTACTCGGTTTAAATGCCTTTATAATCCCATTATTGAATTTTTTTTGAATTTTTTTTACATTTTTTTATTAAAACAGATTCTAATTGATTGTTTTCCTGGGGAAACTTGGAGCGAAAGCCATGCATTGTCAAGAAAAGTTCATTCGTAGTCACTCATGCCTAGAAAAGCCTTATTACTCGGTTTAAATGCTTTCATAATCCCATTATTGAATTTATTTTGAATATTTTCTACATTTTTTGATTGAAACGGATTTTAATTGATTGTGTGCCTCAGAAAACGAGAAGCGAAAGCCATCCATTGTCAAGAAAAGATCATTTATAGTCACTCTTGCCTAGAAAAGCCTTATTACTCGGTGTAAATGCTTTTATAATCCCATTATTGAATTTATTTTGAATATTTTTTACATTTTTTGATTAAAACATATTGTAATTGATTGATTGCCTCGGGAAACATGGAGCAAAAGCCATCCATTGTCAAGAAAAGATCATTTATAGTCACTCATGCCTATGAAAGCCTTATTACTCGGTTTAAATGCTTTTATAATCCCATTATTGAATTTATTTTGAATTGTTTTTACATTTTTTGATTAAAACAGAATCTAATTGATTGTTTGCCTCGGGAAACGTGGAGCGAAAGCCATCCATTGTCAAGAAAAGATCATTTATAGTCACTCATGCCTAGAAAAGCCTTATTACTCGGTTTAAATGCCTTTATAATCCCATTATCAAATTTATTTTTAATTTTTTTTACATTTTTTGATTAAAACATATTGTAATTGATTGTTTGCCTCGGGAAACTTAGAGCGAAAGCCATCCATTGTCAAGAAAAGTCAATTTATAGTCACTCATGCCTAGGAAAGCCTTATTACTCGGTTTAAATGCCTTTATAATCCCATTATTGAATTTATTTTGAATTTTTTTTACATTTTTTTCTTAAAACAGATTCTAATTGATTGTTTTCCTGGGGAAACTTGGAGCGAAAGCCATCCATTGTCAAGAAAAGATCATTTATAGTCACTAATGCCTAGAAAAGCCTTATTACTCGGTGTAAATGCTTTTATAATCCCATTATTGAATTTATTTTGAATATTTTTTACATTTTTTGATTAAAACAGATTGTAATTGATTGATTGCCTCGGGAAACATGGAGCGAAAGCCATCCATTGTCAAGAAAAGATCATTTATAGTCACTCATGCCTAGGAAAGCCTTATTACTCGGTTTAAATGCTTTTATAATCCCATTATTGAATTTATTTTGAATTGTTTCTACATTTTTTGATTAAAACAGAATCTAATTGATTGTTTGCGTCGGGAAACGTGGAGCGAAAGCCATCCATTGTCAAGAAAAGATCATTTATAGTCACTCATGGCTAGAAAAGCCTTATTACTCGGTTTAAATGCCTTTATAATCCCATTATCAAATTTATTTTGAATTTTTTTTACATTTTTTGATTAAAACAGATTGTAATTGATTGTTTGCCTCGGGAAACTTGGAGCGAAAGCCATGCATTGTCAAGAAAAGTTCATTTATAGTCACTCATGCCTAGAAAAGCCTTATTACTCGGTTTAAATGCTTTTATAATCCCATTATTTAATTTATTTTGAATATTTTCTACATTTTTTGATTGAAACAGATTTTAATTGATTGTTTGCCTCAGAAAACGAGAAGCGAAAGCCATCCATTGTCAAGAAAAGTTTATTTATAGTCACTCATGCCTAGGAAAGCCTTATTACTCGGTTTAAATGCTTTTATAATCCCATTATTGAATTTATTTTGAATATTTTCTACATTTTTTGATTGAAACAGATTCTAATTGATTGTTTGCCTCAGAAAACGAGAAGCGAAAGCCATCCATTGTCAAGGAAAGATCATTTATAGTCACTCATGCCTAGGAAAGCCTTATTACTCGGTTTAAATGCTTTTATAATCCCATTATTGAATTTATTTTGAATTGTTTTTACATTTTTTGATTAAAACAGAATCTAATTGATTGTTTCCCTCGGGAAACGTGGAGCGAAAGCCATCCATTGTCAGGAAAAGATCATTTACAGTCACTCATGCCTAGAAAAGCCTTATTACTCGGTGTAAATGCTTTTATAATCCCATTATTGAATTTATTTTAAATTTTTTTTACATTTTTTGATTAAAACATATTGTAATTGATAGTTTGCCTCAGGAAACTTTGAACGAAAGCCATTCATTGTGAAGAAAAGTTCATTTATATTCACTTATGCCTAGCAAAGCCTTATTACTCGGTTTAAATGCCTTTATAATCCCATTATTGAATTTATTTTGAATTTATTTTACATTTTTTCATTAAAACAGATTCTAATTGATTGTTTTCCTGGGGAAACTTGGAGCGAAAGCCATTCATTGTCAAGAAAAGATCATTTATAGTCACTAATGCCTAGAAAAGCCTTATTACTCGGTGTAAATGCTTTTATAATCCCATTATTGAATTTATTTTGAATATTTTTTACATTTTTTGATTAAAACAGATTGTAATTGATTGATTGTCTCGGGAAACATGGAGCGAAAGCCATCCATTGTCAAGAAAAGATCATTTATAGTCACTCATGCCTAGGAAAGCCTTATTACTCGGTTTAAATGCTTTTATAATCCCATTATTGATTTTATTTTGAATTGTTTTTACATTTTTTGATTAAAACAGAATCTAATTGATTGTTTACCTCGAGAAACGTGGAGCGAAAGCCATCCATTGTCAGGAAAAGATCATTTATAGTCACTCATGCCTAGAAAAGCCTTATTACTCGGTTTAAATGCCTTTATAATCCCATTATCAAATTTATTTTGACTTTTTTTTACATTTTCTGATTAAAACAGATTGTAATTGATTGTTTGCCTCGGGAAACTTTGAGCGAAAGCCATTCATTGTCAAGAAAAGTTCATTTATATTCACTTATGCCTAGCAAAGCCTTATTACTCGGTTTAAATGCCTTTATAATCCCATTATTGAATTTATTTTGAATTTATTTTACATTTTTTTATTAAAACAGATTCTAATTGATTGTTTTCCTGGGGAAACTTGGAGCGAAAGCCATCCATTGTCAAGAAAAGATCATTTATAGTCACTAATGCCTAGAAAAGCCTTATTACTCGGTGTAAATGCTTTTATAATCCCATTATTGAATTTATTTTGAATATTTTTTACATTTTTTGATTAAAACAGATTGTAATTGATTGATTGTCTCGGGAAACGTGGAGCAAAAGCCATCCATTGTCAAGAAAAGATCATTTATAGTCACTCAAGCCTAGAAAAGCTTTATTACTCGGTTTAAATGCCTTTATAATCCCATTATCAAATTTATTTTGAATTTTTTTTACATTTTTTGATTAAAACATATTGTAATTGATTGTTTGCCTCGTGAAACTTGGAGCGAAAGCCATCCATTGTCAAGAAAAGTTCATTTATATTCACTTATGCCTAGCAAAGCCTTATTACTCGGTTTAAATGCCTTTATAATCCCATTATTGAGTTTATTTTGAAAATTTTTTACATTTTTTGATTAAAACAGATTGTAATTGATTGATTGCCTCGGGAAACATGGAGCAAAAGCCATCCATTGTCAAGAAAAGATCATTTATAGTCACTCATGCCTAGAAAAGCCTTATTACTCGGTTTAAATGCCTTTATAATCCCATTATCAAATTTATTTTGACTTTTTTTTACATTTTTTGATTAAAACAGATTGTAATTGATTGTTTGCCTCGGGAAACTTTGAGCGAAAGCCATTCATTGTCAAGAAAAGTTCATTTATATTCACTTATGCCTAGCAAAGCCTTATTACTCGGTTTAAATGCCTTTATAATCCCATTATTGAATTTATTTTGAATTTTTTTTACATTTTTTTATTAAAACAGATTCTAATTGATTGTTTTCCTGGGGAAACTTGGAGCGAAAGCCATCCATTGTCAAGAAAAGATCATTTATCGTCACTAATGCCTAGAAAAGCCTTATTACTCGGTGTAAATGCTTTTATAATCCCATTATTGAATTTATTTTGAATATTTTTTACATTGTTTGATTAAAACAGATTGCAATTGATTGATTGTCTCGGGAAACATGGAGCGAAAGCCATCCATTGTCAAGAAAAGATCATTTATAGTCACTCATGCCTAGGAAAGCCTTATTACTCGGTTTAAATGCCTTTATAATCCCATTATCAAATTTATTTTGAATTTTTTTTACATTTTTTGATTAAAACAGATTGTAATTGATTGTTTGCCTCGGGAAACTTGGAGCGAAAGCCATGCATTGTCAAGAAAAGATCATTTATAGTCACTCATGCCTAGAAAAGCCTTATTACTCGGTTTAAATGCCTTTATAATCCCATTATCAAATTTATTTTGAATTTTTTTTACATTTTTTGATTAAAACAGATTGTAATTGATTGTTTGCCTCGGGAAACTTGGAGCGAAAGCCATGCATTGTCAAGAAAAGATCATTTATAGTCACTCATGCCTAGAAAAGCCTTATTACTCGGTTTAAATGCCTTTATAATCCCATTATCAAATTTATTTTGAATTTTTTTTACATTTTTTGATTAAAACAGATTGTAATTGATTGTTTGCCTCGGGAAACTTGGAGCGAAAGCCATGCATTGTCAAGAAAAGATCATTTATAGTCACTCATGCCTAGAAAAACCTTATTACTTGGTTTAAATGCCTTTATAATCCCATTATCAAATTTATTTTGAATATTTTTTACATTGTTTTATTAAAACAGATTGCAATTGATTGATTGTCTCGGGAAACATGGAGCGAAAGCCATCCATTGTCAAGAAAAGATCATTTATAGTCACTCATGCCTAGGAAAGCCTTATTACTCGGTTTAAATGCTTTTATAATCCCATTATTGAATTTATTTTGAATTGTTTTGACATTTTTTGATTAAAACAGAATCTAATTGATTGTTTGCCTCGGGAAACGAGGAGCGAAAGCCATCCATTGTCAAGAAAAGATCATTTATAGTCACTCATGCCTAGAAAAGCCTTATTACTCGGTTTAAATGCCTTTATAATCCCATTATCAAATTTATTTTGAATTTTTTTTACATTTTTTGATTAAAACAGATTGTAATTGATTGTTTGCCTCGGGAAACTTGGAGCGAAAGCCATGCATTGTCAAGAAAAGATAATTTATAGTCACTCATGGCTAGAAAAGCCTTATTACTCGGTTTAAATGCTTTTATAATCCCATTATTGAATTTATTTTGAATATTTTCTACATTTTTTGATTGAAACAGATTTTAATTGATTGTTTGCCTCAGAAAACGAGAAGCGAAAGCCATCCATTGTCAAGAAAAGTTTATTTATAGTCACTCATGCCTAGGAAAGCCTTATTACTCGGTTTAAATGCTTTTATAATCCCATTATTGAATTTATTTTGAATATTTTCTACATTTTTTGATTGAAACAGATTCTAATTGATTGTTTGCCTCAGAAAACGAGAAGCGAAAGCCATCCATTGTCAAGGAAAGATCATTTATAGTCACTCATGCCTAGGAAAGCCTTATTACTCGGTTTAAATGCTTTTATAATCCCATTATTGAATTTATTTTGAATTGTTTTTACATTTTTTGACTAAAACAGAATCTAATTGATTGTTTCCCTCGGGAAACGTGGAGCGAAAGCCATCCATTGTCAGGAAAAGATCATTTACAGTCACTCATGCCTAGAAAAGCCTTATTACTCGGTGTAAATGCTTTTATAATCCCATTATTGAATTTATTTTAAATTTTTTTGACATTTTTTGATTAAAACATATTGTAATTGATTGTTTGCCTCAGGAAACTTTGAACGAAAGCCATTCATTGTGAAGAAAAGTTCATTTATATTCACTTATGCCTAGCAAAGCCTTATTACTCGGTTTAAATGCCTTTATAATCCCATTATTGAATTTATTTTGAATTTATTTTACATTTTTTCATTAAAACAGATTCTAATTGATTGTTTTCCTGGGGAAACTTGGAGCGAAAGCCATTCATTGTCAAGAAAAGATCATTTATAGTCACTAATGCCTAGAAAACCCTTATTACTCGGTGTAAATGCTTTTATAATCCCATTATTGAATTTATTTTGAATATTTTTTACATTTTTTGATTAAAACAGATTGTAATTGATTGATTGTCTCGGGAAACATGGAGCGAAAGCCATCCATTGTCAAGAAAAGATCATTTATAGTCACTCATGCCTAGGAAAGCCTTATTACTCGGTTTAAATGCTTTTATAATCCCATTATTGATTTTATTTTGAATTGTTTTTACATTTTTTGATTAAAACAGAATCTAATTGATTGTTTACCTCGAGAAACGTGGAGCGAAAGCCATCCATTGTCAGGAAAAGATCATTTATAGTCACTCATGCCTAGAAAAGCCTTATTACTCGGTTTAAATGCCTTTATAATCCCATTATCAAATTTATTTTGACTTTTTTTTACATTTTTTGATTAAAACAGATTGTAATTGATTGTTTGCCTCGGGAAACTTTGAGCGAAAGCCATTCATTGTCAAGAAAAGTTCATTTATATTCACTTATGCCTAGCAAAGCCTTATTACTCGGTTTAAATGCCTTTATAATCCCATTATTGAATTTATTTTGAATTTATTTTACATTTTTTTATTAAAACAGATTCTAATTGATTGTTTTCCTGGGGAAACTTGGAGCGAAAGCCATCCATTGTCAAGAAAAGATCATTTATAGTCACTAATGCCTAGAAAAGCCTTATTACTCGGTGTAAATGCTTTTATAATCCCATTATTGAATTTATTTTGAATATTTTTTACATTTTTTGATTAAAACAGATTGTAATTGATTGATTGTCTCGGGAAACGTGGAGCAAAAGCCATCCATTGTCAAGAAAAGATCATTTATAGTCACTCAAGCCTAGAAAAGCTTTATTACTCGGTTTAAATGCCTTTATAATCCCATTATCAAATTTATTTTGAATTTTTTTTACATTTTTTGATTAAAACATATTGTAATTGATTGTTTGCCTCGTGAAACTTGGAGCGAAAGCCATCCATTGTCAAGAAAAGTTCATTTATATTTACTTATGCCTAGCAAAGCCTTATTACTCGGTTTAAATGCCTTTATAATCCCATTATTGAGTTTATTTTGAAATTTTTTTACATTTTTTGATTAAAACAGATTGTAATTGATTGATTGCCTCGGGAAACATGGAGCAAAAGCCATCCATTGTCAAGAAAAGATCATTTATAGTCACTCATGCCTAGAAAAGCCTTATTACTCGGTTTAAATGCCTTTATAATCCCATTATCAAATTTATTTTGACTTTTTTTTACATTTTTTGATTAAAACAGATTGTAATTGATTGTTTGCCTCGGGAAACTTTGAGCGAAAGCCATTCATTGTCAAGAAAAGTTCATTTATATTCACTTATGCCTAGCAAAGCCTTATTACTCGGTTTAAATGCCTTTATAATCCCATTATTGAATTTATTTTGAATTTTTTTTACATTTTTTTATTAAAACAGATTCTAATTGATTGTTTTCCTGGGGAAACTTGGAGCGAAAGCCATCCATTGTCAAGAAAAGATCATTTATAGTCACTGATGCCTAGAAAAGCCTTATTACTCGGTGTAAATGCTTTTATAATCCCATTATTGAATTTATTTTGAATATTTTTTACATTGTTTGATTAAAACAGATTGCAATTGATTGATTGTCTCGGGAAACATGGAGCGAAAGCCATCCATTGTCAAGAAAAGATCATTTATAGTCACTCATGCCTAGGAAAGCCTTATTACTCGGTTTAAATGCCTTTATAATCCCATTATCAAATTTATTTTGAATTTTTTTTACATTTTTTGATTAAAACAGATTGTAATTGATTGTTTGCCTCGGGAAACTTGGAGCGAAAGCCATGCATTGTCAAGAAAAGATCATTTATAGTCACTCATGCCTAGAAAAGCCTTATTACTCGGTTTAAATGCCTTTATAATCCCATTATCAAATTTATTTTGAATTTTTTTTACATTTTTTGATTAAAACAGATTGTAATTGATTGTTTGCCTCGGGAAACTTGGAGCGAAAGCCATGCATTGTCAAGAAAAGATCATTTATAGTCACTCATGCCTAGAAAAGCCTTATTACTCGGTTTAAATGCCTTTATAATCCCATTATCAAATTTATTTTGAATTTTTTTTACATTTTTTGATTAAAACAGATTGTAATTGATTGTTTGCCTCAGGAAACTTGGAGCGAAAGCCATGCATTGTCAAGAAAAGATCATTTATAGTCACTCATGCCTAGAAAAGCCTTATTACTCGGTTTAAATGCCTTTATAATCCCATTATCAAATTTATTTTGAATATTTTTTACATTGTTTGATTAAAACAGATTGCAATTGATTGATTGTCTCGGGAAACATGGAGCGAAAGCCATCCATTGTCAAGAAAAGATCATTTATAGTCACTCATGCCTAGGAAAGCCTTATTACTCGGTTTAAATGCTTTTATAATCCCATTATTGAATTTATTTTGAATTGTTTTGACATTTTTTGATTAAAACAGAATCTAATTGATTGTTTGCCTCGGGAAACGTGGAGCGAAAGCCATCCATTGTCAAGAAAAGATCATTTATAGTCACTCATGCCTAGAAAAGCCTTATTACTCGGTTTAAATGCCTTTATAATCCCATTATCAAATTTATTTTGAATTTTTTTTACATTTTTTGATTAAAACAGATTGTAATTGATTGTTTGCCTCGGGAAACTTGGAGCGAAAGCCATGCATTGTCAAGAAAAGATAATTTATAGTCACTCATGGCTAGAAAAGCCTTATTACTCGGTTTAAATGCCTTTATAATCCCATTATCAAATTTATTTTGAATTTTTTTTACATTTTTTGATTAAAACAGATTGTAATTGATTGTTTGCCTCGGGAAACTTGGAGCGAAAGCCATCCATTGTCAAGAAAAGATCATTTATAGTCACTAATGCCTAGAAAAGCCTTATTACTCGGTGTAAATGCTTTTATAATCCCATTATTGAATTTATTTTGAATATTTTTTACATTTTTTGATTAAAACAGATTGTAATTGATTGTTTGCCTCAGGAAACTTTGAACGAAAGCCATTCATTGTGAAGAAAAGTTCATTTATATTCACTTATGCCTAGCAAAGCCTTATTACTCGGTTTAAATGCCTTTATAATCCCATTATTGAATTTATTTTGAATTTATTTTACATTTTTTATTAAAACATATTCTAATTGATTGTTTTCCTGGGGAAACTTGGAGCGAAAGCCATCCATTGTCAAGAAAAGATCATTTATAGTCACTAATGCCTAGAAAAGCCTTATTACTCGGTGTAAATGCTTTTATAATCCCATTATTGAATTTATTTTGAATATTTTTTACATTTTTTGATTAAAACAAATTGTAATTGATTGATTGTCTCGGGAAACATGGAGCGAAAGCCATCCATTGTCAAGAAAAGATCATTTATAGTCACTCATGCCTAGGAAAGCCTTATTACTCGATTTAAATGCTTTTATAATCCCATTATTGATTTTATTTTGAATTGTTTTTACATTTTTTGATTAAAACAGAATCTAATTGATTGTTTACCTCGAGAAACGTGGAGCGAAAGCCATCCATTGTCAGGAAAAGATCATTTATAGTCACTCATGCCTAGAAAAGCCTTATTACTCGGTTTAAATGCCTTTATAATCCCATTATCAAATTTATTTTGACTTTTTTTTACATTTTTTGATTAAAACAGATTGTAATTGATTGTTTGCCTCGGGAAACTTTGAGCGAAAGCCATTCATTGTCAAGAAAAGTTCATTTATATTCACTTATGCCTAGCAAAGCCTTATTACTCGGTTTAAATGCCTTTATAATCCCATTATTGAATTTATTTTGAATTTTTTTTACATTTTCTTATTAAAACAGATTCTAATTGATTGTTTTCCTGGGGAAACTTGGAGCGAAAGCCATCCATTGTCAAGAAAAGATCATTTATAGTCACTAATGCCTAGAAAAGCCTTATTACTCGGTGTAAATGCTTTTATAATCCCATTATTGAATTTATTTTGAATATTTTTTACATTTTTTGATTAAAACAGATTGTAATTGATTGATTGTCTCGGGAAACGTGGAGCAAAAGCCATCCATTGTCAAGAAAAGATCATTTATAGTCACTCAAGCCTAGAAAAGCTTTATTACTCGGTTTAAATGCCTTTATAATCCCATTATCAAATTTATTTTGAATTTTTTTTACATTTTTTGATTAAAACATATTGTAATTGATTGTTTGCCTCGTGAAACTTGGAGCGAAAGCCATCCATTGTCAAGAAAAGTTCATTTATATTCACTTATGCCTAGCAAAGCCTTATTACTCGGTTTAAATGCCTTTATAATCCCATTATTGAATTTATTTTGAAAATTTTTTACATTTTTTGATTAAAACAGATTGTAATTGATTGATTGCCTCGGGAAACATGGAGCAAAAGCCATCCATTGTCAAGAAAAGATCATTTATAGTCACTCATGCCTAGAAAAGCCTTATTACTCGGTTTAAATGCCTTTATAATCCCATTATCAAATTTATTTTGACTTTTTTTTTACATTTTTTGATTAAAACAGATTGTAATTGATTTTTTGCCTCGGGAAACTTTGAGCGAAAGCCATTCATTGTCAAGAAAAGTTCATTTATATTCACTTATGCCTAGCAAAGCCTTATTAGTCGGTTTAAATGCCTTTATAATCCCATTATTGAATTTATTTTGAATTTTGTTTACATTTTTTTATTAAAACAGATTCTAATTGATTGTTTTCCTGGGGAAACTTGGAGCGAAAGCCATCCATTGTCAAGAAAAGATCATTTATAGTCACTAATGCCTAGAAAAGCCTTATTACTCGGTGTAAATGCTTTTATAATCCCATTATTGAATTTATTTTGAATATTTTTTACATTGTTTGATTAAAATAGATTGCAATTGATTGATTGTCTCGGGAAACATGGAGCGAAAGCCATCCATTGTCAAGAAAAGATCATTTATAGTATCTCATGCCTAGGAAAGCCTTATTACTCGGTTTAAATGCTTTTATAATCCCATTATTGAATTTATTTTGAATTGTTTTTACATTTTTTGATTAAAACAGAATCTAATTGATTGTTTGCCTCGGGAAACGTGGAGCGAAAGCCATCCATTGTCAAGAAAAGATCATTTATAGTCACTCATGCCTAGAAAAGCCTTATTACTCGGTTTAAATGCCTTTATAATCCCATTATCAAATTTATTTTGAATTTTTTTTACATTTTTTGATTAAAACAGATTGTAATTGATTGTTTGCCTCGGGAAACTTGGAGCGAAAGCCATGCATTGTCAAGAAAATATCATTTATAGTCACTCATGCCTAGAAAAGCCTTATTACTCGGTTTAAATGCCTTTATAATCCCATTATCAAATTTATTTTGACTTTTTTTTACATTTTTTGATTAAAACAGATTGTAATTGATTGTTTGCCTCGGGAAACTTTGAGCGAAAGCCATTCATTGTCAAGAAAAGTTCATTTATATTCACTTATGCCTAGCAAAGCCTTATTACTCGGTTTAAATGCCTTTATAATCCCATTATTGAATTTATTTTGAATTTTTTTTACATTTTTTTATTAAAACAGAATCTAATTGATTGTTTTCCTGGGGAAACTTGGAGCGAAAGCCATCCATTGTCAAGAAAAGATCATTTATAGTCACTAATGCCTAGAAAAGCCTTATTACTCGGTGCAAATGCTTTTATAATCCCATTATTGAATTTATTTTGAATATTTTTTACATTTTTTGATTAAGACATATTGTAATTGATTGTTTGCCTCGGGAAACTTGGAGCGAAAGCCATGCATTGTCAAGAAAAGATCATTTATAGTCACTCATGGCTAGAAAAGCCTTATTACTCGGTTTAAATGCCTTTATAATCCCATTATCAAATTTATTTTGAATTTTTTTTACATTTTTTGATTGAAACATATTGTAATTGATTGTTTGCCTCGGGAAACTTGGAGCGAAAGCCATCCATTGTCAAGAAAAGTTCATTTATATTCACTTATGCCTAGCAAAGCCTTATTACTCGGTTTAAATTCCTTTATAATCCCATTATTGAATTTATTTTGAATTTTTTTTACATTTTTTTATTAAAACATATTCTAATTGATTGTTTTCCTGGGGAAACTTGGAGCGAAAGCCATGCATTGTCAAGAAAAGTTCATTTATAGTCACTCATGCCTAGAAAAGCCTTATTACTCGGTTTAAATGCTTTCATAATCCCATTATTGAATTTATTTTGAATATTTTCTACATTTTTTGATTGAAACAGATTTTAATTGATTGTGTGCCTCAGAAAACGAGAAGCAAAAGCCATCCATTGTCAAGAAAAGTTCATTTATAGTCACTCATGCCTAGGAAAGCCTTACTACTCGGTTTAAATGCTTTTATAATCCCATTATTGAATTTATTTTGAATATTTTCTAGATTTTTTGATTGAATTAGATTCTAATTGATTGTTTGCCTCAGAAAACGAGAAGCGAAAGCCATCCATTGTCAAGAAAAGATCATTTATAGTCACTCTTGCCTAGAAAAGCCTTATTACTCGGTGTGAATGCTTTTATAATCCCATTATTGAATTTATTTTGAATATTTTTTACATTTTTTGATTAAAACATATTGTAATTGATTGATTGCCTCGGGAAACATGGAGCAAAAGCCATCCATTGTCAAGAAAAGATCATTTATACTCACTCATGCCTATGAAAGCCTTATTACTCGGTTTAAATGCTTTTATAATCCCATTATTGAATTTATTTTGAATTGTTTTTACATTTTTTGATTAAAACAGAATCTAATTGATTGTTTGCCTCGGGAAACGTGGAGCGAAAGCCATCCATTGTCAAGAAAAGATCATTTATAGTCACTCATGCCTAGAAAAGCCTTATTACTCGGTTTAAATGCCTTTATAATCCCATTATCAAATTTATTTTGAATTTTTTTTACATTTTTTGATTAAAACATATTGTAATTGATTGTTTGCCTCGGGAAACTTGGAGCGAAAGCCATCCATTGTCAAGAAAAGATAATTTATAGTCACTCATGCCTAGGAAAGCCTTATTACTCTGTTTAAATGCTTTTATAATCACATTATTGACTTTATTTTGAATTTTTTTTACATTTTTTTATTAAAACAGATTCTAATTGATTGTTTTCCTGGGGAAACTTGGAGCGAAAGCCATCCATTGTCAAGAAAAGATCATTTATAGTAACTCATGCCTAGAAAAGCCTTATTACTCGGTTTAAATGCCTTTATAATCCCATTATCAAATTTATTTAGAATTTTTTTTACATTTTTTGATTAAAACAGATTGTAATTGATTGTTTGCCTCGGGAAACTTGGAGCGAAAGCCATCCATTGTCAAGAAAACTTCACTTATATTCACTTATGCCTAGCAAAGCCTTATTACTCGGTTTAAATGCCTTTATAATCCCATTATTGAATTTATTTTGAATATTTTTTACATTTTTTTATTAAAATAGATTCTAATTGATTGTTTTCCTGGGGAAACTTGGAGCGAAGGCCATCCATTGTCAAGAAAAGATCATTTATAGTCACTCATGCCTAGAAAAGCCTTATTACTCGGTGTAAATGCTTTTATAATCCCATTATTGAATTTATTTTGAATATTTTTTACATTTTTTGATTAAAACAGATTGTAATTGATTGATTGCCACGAGAAACATGGAGCGAAAGCCATCCATTGTTAAGAAAAGATCATTTATAGTCACTCATGCCTAGGAAAGCTTATTACTCGGTTTAAATGCTTTTATAATCCCATTATTGAATTTATTTTGAATTGTTTTTACATTTTTTGATTAAAACAGAATCTAATTCATTGTTTGCCCCGGGAAACGTGGAGCGAAAGCCATCCATTGTCAAGAAAAGATCATTTATAGTCACTCATGCCTAGAAAAGCCTTATTACTCGGTTTAAATGCCTTTATAATCCCATTATCAAATTTATTTTGAATTTTTTTTACATTTTTTGATTAAAACAGACTGTAATTGATTGTTTGCCTAAGGAAACTTGGAGCGAAAGCCATGCATTGTCAAGAAAAGTTCATTTATAGTCACTCATACCTAGAAAAGCCTTATTACTCGGTTTAAATGCTTTTATAATCCCATTTTTGAATTTATTTTGAATATTTTCTACATTTTTTGATTGAAACAGATTTTAATTGATTGTTTGCCTCAGAAAACGAGAAGCGAAAGCCATCCATTGTCAAGAAAAGTTCATTTATAGTCACTCATGCCTAGGAAAGCCTTATTACTCGGTGTAAATGCTTTTATAATCCCATAATTGAATTTATTTTGAATATTTTTTACATTTTTTGATTAAAACATATTGTAATTGATTGATTGCCTCGGAAAACATGGAGCAAAATCCATCCATTGTCAAGAAAAGATCATTTATAGTCACTCATGCTTAGGAAAGCCTTATTACTCGGTTTAAATGCTTTTATAATCCCATTATTGATTTTATTTTGAATTGTTTTTACATTTTTTGATTAAAACAGAATCTAATTGATTGTTTGCCTCGAGAAACGTGGAGCGAAAGCCATCCATTGTCAAGAAAAGATCATTTATAGTCACTCATGCCTAGAAAAGCCTTATTACTCGGTTTAAATGCCTTTATAATCCCATTATCCAATGTATTTTGAATTTTTTTTACATTTTTTGATTAAAACAGATTGTAATTTGTTGTTTGCCTCGAGAAACTATGAGCGAAAGCCATTCATTGTCAAGAAAAGTTCATTTATATTCACTTATGCCTAGCAAAGCCTTATTACTCGATTTAAATGTTTTTATAATCCCATTATTGAATTTATTTCAAATTTTTTTTACAATTTTTTATTAAAACAGATTCTAATTGATTGTTTTCCTGGGGAAACTTGGAGCGAAAGCCATCCATTGTCAAGAAAAAATCATTTATAGTCACTCATGCCTAGAAAAGCCTTATTACTCGGTTTAAATGCTTTTATAATCCCATGATTGAATTTATTTTGAATATTTTCTACATTTTTTGATTGAAATAGATTCTAATTTATTGTTTGCCTCAGAAAACGAGAAGCGAAAGCCATCCATTGTCAAGAAAAGTTCATTTATAGTCACTCATGCCTATAAAAGCCTTAATACTCGCTTTAAATGCTTTCATAATCCCATAATGAATTTAATTTGAATCTTTTTATATTTTTTGATTAAAACAGATTGTAACTGATTATTTGCCTCGAGAAACGTGGAGCGAAAGCCATCCACTGTTAAGAAAAGATCATTTATAGTCACTCATGCCTAGAAAAGCCTTAATTCTCGCTTTAAATGCTTTTATAATCCCATTATTGAATTTAATTTGAATCTTTTTATATTTTTTGATTAAAACAGATTGTAATTGATTGTTTGCCTCGGGAAACGTGGAGTGAAAGCCATCCATTGTCAAGAAAAGATCATTTATAGTCACTCATGACTAGAAAAGCCTTATTACTAGGTTTAAATGCCTTTATAATCCCATTATCAAATTTATTTTTAATTTTTTTTACATTTTTTGATTAAAACATATTGTAATTGATTGTTTGCCTCGGGAAACTTGGAGCGAAAGCCATCCATTGTCAAGAAAAGATCATTTATAGTCACTCATGCCTAGAAAAGCCTTATTACTCGGTTTAAATGCCTTTATAATCCCATTATCAAATTTATTTTTAATTTTTTTACATTTTTTGATTAAAACATATTCTAATTGATTGTTTACCTCGGGAAACATGGAGCTAAAGCCATCCACTATCAAGAAAAGATCATTTGTAGTCACTCATGCCTAGGAAAGCCTTATTACTCGGTTTAAATGCTTTTATAATCCCATTATTGAATTTATTTTGAATTGTTTTTACATTTTTTGATTAAAACAGAATCTAATTGATTGTTTGCCTCGGGAAACGTGGAGCGAAAGCAATCCATTGTCAAGAAAAGATCATTTATAGTCACTCATGCCTAGAAAAGCCTTATTACTCGGTTTAAATGCCTTTATAATCCCATTATCAAATTTATTTTTTTATTTTTTTTATATTTTTTTATTAAAACATATTCTAATTGATTGTTTGCCTCGGGAAACTTGGAGCTAAAGCCATCCATTGTCAAGAAAAGATCATTTATAGTCACTCTTGCCTAGAAAAGCCTTATTACTCGGTGTAAATGCTTTTATAATCCCATTATTGAATTTATTTTGAATATTTTTTACATTTTTTGATTAAAACATATTGTAATTGATTGATTGCCTCGGGAAACATGGAGAAAAAGCAATCCATTGTCAAGAAAATATCATTTATAGTCACTCATGCCTAGGAAAGCCTTATTACTCGGTTTAAATGCTTTTATAATCCCATTATTGATTTTATTTTGAATTGTTTTTACATTTTTTGATTAAAACAGAATCTAATTGATTGTTTGCCTCGGGAAACGTGGAGCGAAAGCCATCCATTGTCAAGAAAAGATCATTTATAGTCACTCATGCCTAGAAAAGCCTTATTACTCGGTTTAAATGCCTTTATAATCCCATTATCAAATTTATTTTGAATTTTTTTTACATTTTTTGATTAAAACAGATTGTAATTGATTGTTTGCCTCGGGAAACTTGGAGCGAAAGCCATCCATTGTCAAGAAAAGTTCATTTATATTCACTTATGCCTAGCAAAGCCTTATTACTCGGTTTAAATGCCTTTATAATCCCATTATTGAATTTATTTTGAATTTTTTTTACATTTTTTTATTAAAATAGATTCTAATTGATTGTTTTCCTGGGGAAACTTGGAGCGAAAGCCATCCATTGTCAAGAAAAGATCATTTATAGTCACTCATGCCTAGAAAAGCCTT
Source organism: Theobroma cacao (assembly GCF_053813885.1). Lineage (NCBI taxonomy): Eukaryota > Viridiplantae > Streptophyta > Magnoliopsida > Malvales > Malvaceae > Theobroma > Theobroma cacao. The sequence goes on along the minus strand of NC_142645.1, from coordinate 22,530,844 downwards.
ATTACTCGATGTAAATGCTTTTATAATCCCATTATTGAATTTATTTTTAATATTTTTTACATTTTTTGATTAAAACAGATTGTAATTGATTGATTGCCTCGGGAAACATGGAGCGAAAGCCATCCATTGTCAAGAAAAGATCATTTATAGTCTCTCATGCATAGGAAAGCCTTATTACTCGGTTTAAATGCTTTTATAATCCCATTATTGATTTTATTTTGAATTGTTTTTACATTTTTTGATTAAAACAGAATCTAATTGATTGTTTACCTCGAGAAACGTGGAGCGAAAGCCATCCATTGTCAGGAAAAGATCATTTATAGTCACTCATGCCTAGAAAAGCCTTATTACTCGGTTTAAATGCCTTTATAATCCCATTATCAAATTTATTTTGAATTTTTTTTACATTTTTTGATTAAAACATATTGTAATTGATTGTTTGCCTCGTGAAACTTGGAGCGAAAGCCATCCATTGTCAAGAAAAGTTCATTTATATTCACTTATGCCTAGCAAAGCCTTATTACTCGGTTTAAATGCCTTTATAATCCCATTATTGAATTTATTTTGAAAATTTTTTACATTTTTTGATTAAAACAGATTGTAATTGATTGATTGCCTCGGGAAACATGGAGCAAAAGCCATCCATTGTCAAGAAAAGATCATTTATAGTCACTCATGCCTAGAAAAGCCTTATTACTCGGTTTAAATGCCTTTATAATCCCATTATCAAATTTATTTTTAATTTTTTTACATTTTTTGATTAAAACATATTCTAATTGATTGTTTACCTCGGGAAACATGGAGCTAAAGCCATCCACTATCAAGAAAAGATCATTTGTAGTCACTCATGCCTAGGAAAGCCTTATTACTCGGTTTAAATGCTTTTATAATCCCATTATTGAATTTATTTTGAATTGTTTTTACATTTTTTGATTAAAACAGAATCTAATTGATTGTTTGCCTCGGGAAACGTGGAGCGAAAGCAATCCATTGTCAAGAAAAGATCATTTATAGTCACTCATGCCTAGAAGAGCCTTATTACTCGGTTTAAATGCCTTTATAATCCCATTATCAAATTTATTTTTTTATTTTTTTTATATTTTTTTATTAAAACATATTCTAATTGATTGTTTGCCTCGGGAAACTTGGAGCTAAAGCCATCCATTGTCAAGAAAAGATCATTTATAGTCACTCTTGCCTAGAAAAGCCTTATTACTCGGTGTAAATGCTTTTATAATCCCATTATTGAATTTATTTTGAATATTTTTTACATTTTTTGATTAAAACATATTGTAATTGATTGATTGCCTCGGGAAACATGGAGAAAAAGCAATCCATTGTCAAGAAAAGATCATTTATAGTCACTCATGCCTAGGAAAGCCTTATTACTCGGTTTAAATGCTTTTATAATCCCATTATTGATTTTATTTTGAATTGTTTTTACATTTTTTGATTAAAACAGAATCTAATTGATTGTTTGCCTCGGGAAACGTGGAGCGAAAGCCATCCATTGTCAAGAAAAGATCATTTATAGTCACTCATGCCTAGAAAAGCCTTATTACTCGGTTTAAATGCCTTTATAATCCCATTATCAAATTTATTTTGAATTTTTTTTACATTTTTTGATTAAAACAGATTGTAATTGATTGTTTGCCTCGGGAAACTTGGAGCGAAAGCCATCCATTGTCAAGAAAAGTTCATTTATATTCACTTATGCCTAGCAAAGCCTTATTACTCGGTTTAAATGCCTTTATAATCCCATTATTGAATTTATTTTGAATTTTTTTTACATTTTTTTATTAAAATAGATTCTAATTGATTGTTTTCCTGGGGAAACTTGGAGCGAAAGCCATCCATTGTCAAGAAAAGATCATTTATAGTCACTCATGCCTAGAAAAGCCTTATTACTCGATGTAAATGCTTTTATAATCCCATTATTGAATTTATTTTTAATATTTTTTACATTTTTTGATTAAAACAGATTGTAATTGATTGATTGCCTCGGGAAACATGGAGCGAAAGCCATCCATTGTCAAGAAAAGATCATTTATAGTCTCTCATGCATAGGAAAGCCTTATTACTCGGTTTAAATGCTTTTATAATCCCATTATTGATTTTATTTTGAATTGTTTTTACATTTTTTGATTAAAACAGAATCTAATTGATTGTTTACCTCGAGAAACGTGGAGCGAAAGCCATCCATTGTCAGGAAAAGATCATTTATAGTCACTCATGCCTAGAAAAGCCTTATTACTCGGTTTAAATGCCTTTATAATCCCATTATCAAATTTATTTTGAATTTTTTTTACATTTTTTGATTAAAACATATTGTAATTGATTGTTTGCCTCGTGAAACTTGGAGCGAAAGCCATCCATTGTCAAGAAAAGTTCATTTATATTCACTTATGCCTAGCAAAGCCTTATTACTCGGTTTAAATGCCTTTATAATCCCATTATTGAATTTATTTTGAAAATTTTTTACATTTTTTGATTAAAACAGATTGTAATTGATTGATTGCCTCGGGAAACATGGAGCAAAAGCCATCCATTGTCAACAAAAGATCATTTATAGTCACTCATGCCTAGAAAAGCCTTATTACTCGGTTTAAATGCCTTTATAATCCCATTATCAAATTTATTTTGACTTTTTTTTACATTTTTGATTAAAACAGATTGTAATTGATTGTTTGCCTCGGGAAACTTTGAGCGAAAGCCATTCATTGTCAAGAAAAGTTCATTTATATTCACTTATGCCTAGCAAAGCCTTATTACTCGGTTTAAATGCCTTTATAATCCCATTATTGAATTTATTTTGAATTTTTTTTACATTTTTTTATTAAAACAGATTCTAATTGATTGTTTTCCTGGGGAAACTTGGAGCGAAAGCCATCCATTGTCAAGAAAAGATCATTTATAGTCACTAATGCCTAGAAAAGCCTTATTACTCGGTGTAAATGCTTTTATAATCCCATTATTGAATTTATTTTGAATATTTTTTACATTGTTTGATTAAAACAGATTGCAATTGATTGATTGTCTCGGGAAACATGGAGCGAAAGCCATCCATTGTCAAGAAAAGATCATTTATAGTCACTCATGCCTAGGAAAGCCTTATTACTCGGTTTAAATGCCTTTATAATCCCATTATCAAATTTATTTTGAATTTTTTTTACATTTTTTGATTAAAACAGATTGTAATTGATTGTTTGCCTCGGGAAACTTGGAGCGAAAGCCATGCATTGTCAAGAAAAGATCATTTATAGTCACTCATGCCTAGAAAAGCCTTATTACTCGGTTTAAATGCCTTTATACTCCCATTATCAAATTTATTTTGAATTTTTTTTACATTTTTTGATTAAAACAGATTGTAATTGATTGTTTGCCTCGGGAAACTTGGAGCGAAAGCCATGCATTGTCAAGAAAAGATCATTTATAGTCACTCATGCCTAGAAAAGCCTTATTACTCGGTTTAAATGCCTTTATAATCCCATTATCAAATTTATTTTGACTTTTTTTTACATTTTTTGATTAAAACAGATTGTAATTGATTGTTTGCCTCGGGAAACTTTGAGCGAAAGCCATTCATTGTCAAGAAAAGTTCATTTATATTCACTTATGCCTAGCAAAGCCTTATTACTCGGTTTAAATGCCTTTATAATCCCATTATTGAATTTATTTTGAATTTTTTTTACATTTTTTTATTAAAACAGATTCTAATTGATTGTTTTTCTGGGGAAACTTGGAGCGAAAGCCATCCATTGTCAAGAAAAGATCATTTATAGTCACTAATGCCTAGAAAAGCCTTATTACTCGGTGTAAATGCTTTTATAATCCCATTATTGAATTTATTTTGAATATTTTTTACATTTTTTGATTAAAACAGATTGTAATTGATTGTTTGCCTCGGGAAACTTGGAGCGAAAGCCATGCATTGTCAAGAAAAGATCATTTATAGTCACTCATGGCTAGAAAAGCCTTATTACTCGGTTTAAATGCCTTTATAATCCCATTATCAAATTTATTTTGAATTTTTTTTACATTTTTTGATTAAAACAGATAGTAATTGATTGTTTGCCTCGGGAAACTTGGAGCGAAAGCCATCCATTGTCAAGAAAAGATCATTTATAGTCACTAATGCCTAGAAAAGCCTTATTACTCGGTGTAAATGCTTTTATAATCCCATTATTGAATTTATTTTGAATATTTTTTACATTTTTTGATTAAAACAGATTGCAATTGATTGATTGTCTCGAGAAACATGGAGCGAAAGCCATCCATTGTCAAGAAAAGATCATTTATAGTCACTCATGCCTAGGAAAGCCTTATTACTCGGTTTAAATGCTTTTATAATCCCATTATTGAATTTATTTTGAATTGTTTTTACATTTTTTGATTAAAACAGAATCTAATTGATTGTTTCCCTCGGGAAACGTGGAGCGAAAGCCATCCATTGTCAAGAAAAGATCATTTATAGTCACTCATGCCTAGAAAAGCTTTATTACTCGGTTTAAATGCCTTTATAATCCCATTATCAAATTTATTTTAAATTTTTTTTTTACATTTGTTGATTAAAACATATTGTAATTGATTGTTTGCCTCGTGAAACTTGGAGCGAAAGCCATCCATTGTCAAGAAAAATTCATTTATATTCACTTATGCCTAGCAAATCCTTATTACTCGGTTTAAATGCCTTTATAATCCCATTATTGAATTCATTTTGAATTTTTTTTACATTTGTTTATTAAAACAGATTCTAATTGATTGTTTTCCTGGGGAAACTCGGAACGAAAGCCATCCATTGTCAAGAAAAGATCATTTATAGTCACTCATGCCTAGAAAAGCCTTATTACTCGGTTTAAATGCCTTTATAATCCCATTATCAAATTTATTTTGAATTTTTTTTACATTTTTTGATTAAAACAGATTGTAATTGATTGATTGCCTCGGGAAACATGGATCAAAAGCCATCCATTGTCAAGAAAAGATCATTTATAGTCACTCATGCTTAGGAAAGCCTTATTACTCGGTTTAAATGCTTTTATAATCCCATTATTGATTTTATTTTGAATTGTTTTTACATTTTTTGATTAAAACAGAATCTAATTGATTGTTTGCCTCGGGAAACGTGGAGCGAAAGCCATCCATTGTCAAGAAAAGATCATTTATAGTCACTCATGCCTAGAAAAGCCTTATTACTCGGTTTAAATGCCTTTATAATCCCATTATCAAATTTATTTTGAATTTTTTTTACATTTTTTGATTAAAACATAATGTAATTGATTGTTTGCCTCGGGAAACTTGGAGCGAAAGCCATCCATTGTCAAGAAAAGATAATTTATAGTCACTCATGCCTAGGAAAGCCTTATTACTCTATTTAAATGCTTTTATAATCACATTATTGACTTTATTTTGAATTTTTTTTACATTTTTTTATTAAAACAGATTCTAATTGATTGTTTTCCTGGGGAAACTTGGAGCGAAAGCCATCCATTGTCAAGAAAAGATCATTTATAGTCACTCATGCCTAGAAAAGCCTTATTACTCGGTTTAAATGCCTTTATAATCCCATTATCAAATTTATTTAGAATTTTTTTTACATTTTTTGATTAAAACAGATTGTAATTGATTGTTTGCCTCGGGAAACTTGGAGCGAAAGCCATCCATTGTCAAGAAAACTTCACTTATATTCACTTATGCCTAGCAAAGCCTTATTACTCGGTTTAAATGCCTTTATAATCCCATTATTGAATTTATTTTGAATATTTTTTACATTTTTTTATTAAAACAGATTCTAATTGATTGTTTTCCTGGGGAAACTTGGAGCGAAAGCCATCCATTGTCAAGAAAAGATCATTTATAGTCACTCATGCCTAGAAAAGCCTTATTACTCGGTGTAAATGCTTTTATAATCCCATTATTGAATTTATTTTGAATATTTTTTACATTTTTTGATTAAAACAGATTGTAATTGATTGATTGCCACGAGAAACATGGAGCGAAAGCCATCCATTGTCAAGAAAAGATCATTTATAGTCACTCATGCCTAGGAAAGCTTATTACTCGGTTTAAATGCTTTTATAATCCCATTATTGAATTTATTTTGAATTGTTTTTACATTTTTTGATTAAAACAGACTGTAATTGATTGTTTGCCTAAGGAATCTTGGAGCGAAAGCCATGCATTGTCAAGAAAAGTTCATTTATAGTCACTCATACCTAGAAAAGCCTTATTACTCGGTTTAAATGCTTTTATAATCCCATTTTTGAATTTATTTTGAATATTTTCTACATTTTTTGATTGAAACAGATTTTAATTGATTGTTTGCCTCAGAAAACGAGAGGCGAAAGCCATCCATTGTCAAGAAAAGTTCATTTATAGTCACTCATGCCTAGGAAAGCCTTATTACTCGGTGTAAATGCTTTTATAATCCCATAATTGAATTTATTTTGAATATTTTTTACATTTTTTGATTAAAACATATTGTAATTGATTGATTGCCTCGGAAAACATGGAGCAAAAGCCATTCATTGTAAAGAAAAGATCGTTTATAGTCACTCATGCTTAGGAAAGCCTTATTACTCGGTTTAAATGCTTTTATAATCCCATTATTGATTTTATTTTGAATTGTTTTTACATTTTTTGATTAAAACAGAATCTAATTGATTGTTTGCCTCGAGAAACGTGGAGCGAAAGCCATCCATTGTCAAGAAAAGATCATTTATAGTCACTCATGCCTAGAAAAGCCTTATTACTCGGTTTAAATGCCTTTATAATCCCATTATCCAATGTATTTTGAATTTTTTTTACATTTTTTGATTAAAACAGATTGTAATTGGTTGTTTGCCTCGGGAATCTATGAGCGAAAGCCATTCATTGTCAAGAAAAGTTCATTTATATTCACTTATGCCTAGCAAAGCCTTATTACTCGGTTTAAATGTTTTTATAATCCCATTATTGAATTTATTTCAAATTTTTTTTACAATTTTTTATTAAAACAGATTCTAATTGATTGTTTTCCTGGGGAAACTTGGAGCGAAAGCCATCCATTGTCAAGAAAAAATCATTTATAGTCACTCATGCCTAGAAAAGCCTTATTACTCGGTTTAAATGCTTTTATAATCCCATGATTGAATTTATTTTGAATATTTTCTACATTTTTTGATTGAAATAGATTCTAATTTATTGTTTGCCTCAGAAAACGAGAAGCGAAAGCCATCCATTGTCAAGAAAAGTTCATTTATAGTCACTCATGCCTATAAAAGCCTTAATACTCGCTTTAAATGCTTTCATAATCCCATAATGAATTTAATTTGAATCTTTTTATATTTTTTGATTAAAACAGATTGTAACTGATTATTTGCCTCGAGAAACGTGGAACGAAAGCCATCCACTGTTAAGAAAAGAATATTTACAGTCACTCATGCCTAGAAAAGCCTTAATTCTCGCTTTAAATGCTTTTATAATCCCATTATTGAATTTAATTTGAATCTTTTTATATTTTTTGATTAAAACAGATTGTAATTGATTGTTTGCCTCGGGAAACGTGGAGTGAAAGCCATCCATTGTCAAGAAAAGATCATTTATAGTCACTCATGCCTAGAAAAGCCTTATTACTCGTTTTAAATGCCTTTATAATCCCATTATCAAATTTATTTTTAATTTTTTTTACATTTTTTGATTAAAACATATTGTAATTGATTGTTTGCCCCAGGAAACTTGGAGCGAAAGCCATCCATTGTCAAGAAAAGATCATTTATAGTCACTCATGCCTAGAAAAGCATTATTACTCGGTTTAAATGCCTTTATAATCCCATTATCAAATTTATTTTTAATTTTTTTACATTTTTTGATTAAAACATATTCTAATTGATTGTTTGCCTCGGGAAACATGGAGCCAAAGCCATCCACTATCAAGAAAAGATCATTTGTAGTCACTCATGCCTAGGAAAGCCTTATTACTCGGTTTAAATGCTTTTATAATCCCATTATTGAATTTATTTTGAATTGTTTTTACATTTTTTGATTAAAACAGAATCTAATTGATTGTTTGCCTCGGGAAACGTGGAGCGAAAGCAATCCATTGTCAAGAAAAGATCATTTATAGTCACTCATGCCTAGAAAAGCCTTATTACTCGCTTTAAATGCCTTTATAATCCCATTATCAAATTTATTTTTTTATTTTTTTTACATTTTTTTATTAAAACATATTCTAATTGATTGTTTGCCTCGGGAAACTAAAAGCTAAAGCCATCCATTGTCAAGAAAAGATCATTTATAGTCACTAATGCCTAGAAAAGCCTTATTACTCGGTGTAAATGCTTTTATAATCCCATTATTGAATTTATTTTGAATATTTTTTACATTTTTTGATTAAAACATATTCTAATTGATTGTTTGCCTCGGGAAACTTTGAGCGAAAGCCATTCATTGCCAAGAAAAGTTCATTTATATTCACTTATGCCTAGCAAAGCCTTATTACTCGGTTTAAATGTTTTTATAATCCCATTATTGAATTTATTTCAAATTTTTTTTACAATTTTATATTAAAACAGATTCTAATTGATTGTTTGCCTGGGGAAACTTGGAGCGAAAGCCATCCATTGTCAAGAAAAAATCATTTATAGTCACTCATGCCTAGAAAAGCCTTATTACTCGGTTTAAATACTTTTATAATCCCATGATTGAATTTATTTTGAATATTTTCTACATTTTTTGATTGAAATAGATTCTAATTTATTGTTTGCCTCAGAAAACGAGAAGCGAAAGCCATCCATTGTCAAGAAAAGTTCATTTATAGTCACTCATGCCTATAAAAGCCTTAATACTCGCTTTAAATGCTTTCATAATCCCATAATGAATTTAATTTGAATCTTTTTATATTTTTTGATTAAAACAGATTGTAACTGATTATTTGCCTCGAGAAACATGGAGCGAAAGCCATCCACTGTTAAGAAAAGATCATTTATAGTCACTCATGCCTAGAAAAGCCTTAATTCTCGCTTTAAATGCTTTTATAATCCCATTATTGAATTTAATTTGAATCTTTTTATATTTCTTGATTAAAACAGATTGTAATTGATTGTTTGCCTCGGGAAACGTGGAGTGAAAGCCATCCATTGTCAAGAAAAGATCATTTATAGTCACTCATGCCTAGAAAAGCCTTATTACTCGGTTTAAATGCCTTTATAATCCCATTATCAAATTTATTTTTAATTTTTTTTACATTTTTTGATTAAAACATATTGTAATTGATTGTTTGCCTCGGGAAACTTGGAGCGAAAGCCATCCATTGTCAAGAAAAGATCATTTATAGTCACTCATGCCTAGAAAAGCCTTATTACTCGGTTTAAATGCCTTTATAATCCCATTATCAAATTTATTTTTAATTTTTTTACATTTTTTGATTAAAACATATTCTAATTGATTGTTTGCCTCGGGAAACATGGAGCCAAAGCCATCCACTATCAAGAAAAGATCATTTGTAGTCACTCATGCCTAGGAAAGCCTTATTACTCGGTTTAAATGCTTTTATAATCCCATTATTGAATTTATTTTGAATTGTTTTTACATTTTTTGATTAAAACAGAATCTAATTGATTGTTTGCCTCGGGAAACATGGAGCGAAAGCAATCCATTGTCAAGAAAAGATCATTTATAGTCACTCATGCCTAGAAAAGCCTTATTACTCGGTTTAAATGCCTTTATAATCCCATTATCAAATTTATTTTTTTATTTTTTTTATATTTTTTTATTAAAACATATTCTAATTGATTGTTTGCCTCGGGAAACTTGGAGCTAAAGCCATCCATTGTCAAGAAAAGATCATTTATAGTCACTCTTGCCTAGAAAAGCCTTATTACTCGGTGTAAATGCTTTTATAATCCCATTATTGAATTTATTTTGAATATTTTTTACATTTTTTAATTAAAACATATTGTAATTGATTGATTGCCTCGGGAAACATGGAGCAAAAGCAATCCATTGTCAAGAAAAGATCATTTATAGTCACTCATGCCTAGGAAAGCCTTATTACTCGGTTTAAATGCTTTTATAATCCCATTATTGATTTTATTTTGAATTGTTTTTACATTTTTTGATTAAAACAGAATCTAATTGATTGTTTGCCTCGGGAAACGTGGAGCGAAAGCCATCCATTGTCAAGAAAAGATCATTTATAGTCACTCATGCCTAGAAAAGCCTTATTACTCGGTTTAAATGCCTTTATAATCCCATTATCAAATTTATTTTGAATTTTTTTTACATTTTTTGATTAAAACAGATTGTAATTGATTGTTTGCCTCGGGAAACTTGGAGCGAAAGCCATCCATTGTCAAGAAAAGTTCATTTATATTCACTTATGCCTAGCAAAGCCTTATTACTCGGTTTAAATGCCTTTATAATCCCATTATTGAATTTATTTTGAATTTTTTTTACATTTTTTTATTAAAATAGATTCTAATTGATTGTTTTCCTGGGGAAACTTGGAGCGAAAGCCATCCATTGTCAAGAAAAGATCATTTATAGTCACTCATGCCTAGAAAAGCCTTATTACTCGATGTAAATGCTTTTATAATCCCATTATTGAATTTATTTTTAATATTTTTTACATTTTTTGATTAAAACAGATTGTAATTGATTGATTGCCTCGGGAAACATGGAGCGAAAGCCATCCATTGTCAAGAAAAGATCATTTATAGTCTCTCATGCATAGGAAAGCCTTATTACTCGGTTTAAATGCTTTTATAATCCCATTATTGATTTTATTTTGAATTGTTTTTACATTTTTTGATTAAAACAGAATCTAATTGATTGTTTACCTCGAGAAACGTGGAGCGAAAGCCATCCATTGTCAGGAAAAGATCATTTATAGTCACTCATGCCTAGAAAAGCCTTATTACTCGGTTTAAATGCCTTTATAATCCCATTATCAAATTTATTTTGAATTTTTTTTACATTTTTTGATTAAAACATATTGTAATTGATTGTTTGCCTCGTGAAACTTGGAGCGAAAGCCATCCATTGTCAAGAAAAGTTCATTTATATTCACTTATGCCTAGCAAAGCCTTATTACTCGGTTTAAATGCCTTTATAATCCCATTATTGAATTTATTTTGAAAATTTTTTACATTTTTTGATTAAAACAGATTGTAATTGATTGATTGCCTCGGGAAACATGGAGCAAAAGCCATCCATTGTCAACAAAAGATCATTTATAGTCACTCATGCCTAGAAAAGCCTTATTACTCGGTTTAAATGCCTTTATAATCCCATTATCAAATTTATTTTGACTTTTTTTTACATTTTTGATTAAAACAGATTGTAATTGATTGTTTGCCTCGGGAAACTTTGAGCGAAAGCCATTCATTGTCAAGAAAAGTTCATTTATATTCACTTATGCCTAGCAAAGCCTTATTACTCGGTTTAAATGCCTTTATAATCCCATTATTGAATTTATTTTGAATTTTTTTTACATTTTTTTATTAAAACAGATTCTAATTGATTGTTTTCCTGGGGAAACTTGGAGCGAAAGCCATCCATTGTCAAGAAAAGATCATTTATAGTCACTAATGCCTAGAAAAGCCTTATTACTCGGTGTAAATGCTTTTATAATCCCATTATTGAATTTATTTTGAATATTTTTTACATTGTTTGATTAAAACAGATTGCAATTGATTGATTGTCTCGGGAAACATGGAGCGAAAGCCATCCATTGTCAAGAAAAGATCATTTATAGTCACTCATGCCTAGGAAAGCCTTATTACTCGGTTTAAATGCCTTTATAATCCCATTATCAAATTTATTTTGAATTTTTTTTACATTTTTTGATTAAAACAGATTGTAATTGATTGTTTGCCTCGGGAAACTTGGAGCGAAAGCCATGCATTGTCAAGAAAAGATCATTTATAGTCACTCATGCCTAGAAAAGCCTTATTACTCGGTTTAAATGCCTTTATACTCCCATTATCAAATTTATTTTGAATTTTTTTTACATTTTTTGATTAAAACAGATTGTAATTGATTGTTTGCCTCGGGAAACTTGGAGCGAAAGCCATGCATTGTCAAGAAAAGATCATTTATAGTCACTCATGCCTAGAAAAGCCTTATTACTCGGTTTAAATGCCTTTATAATCCCATTATCAAATTTATTTTGACTTTTTTTTACATTTTTTGATTAAAACAGATTGTAATTGATTGTTTGCCTCGGGAAACTTTGAGCGAAAGCCATTCATTGTCAAGAAAAGTTCATTTATATTCACTTATGCCTAGCAAAGCCTTATTACTCGGTTTAAATGCCTTTATAATCCCATTATTGAATTTATTTTGAATTTTTTTTACATTTTTTTATTAAAACAGATTCTAATTGATTGTTTTTCTGGGGAAAATTGGAGCGAAAGCCATCCATTGTCAAGAAAAGATCATTTATAGTCACTAATGCCTAGAAAAGCCTTATTACTCGGTGTAAATGCTTTTATAATCCCATTATTGAATTTATTTTGAATATTTTTTACATTTTTTGATTAAAACAGATTGTAATTGATTGTTTGCCTCGGGAAACTTGGAGCGAAAGCCATGCATTGTCAAGAAAAGATCATTTATAGTCACTCATGGCTAGAAAAGCCTTATTACTCGGTTTAAATGCCTTTATAATCCCATTATCAAATTTATTTTGAATTTTTTTTACATTTTTTGATTAAAACAGATAGTAATTGATTGTTTGCCTCGGGAAACTTGGAGCGAAAGCCATCCATTGTCAAGAAAAGATCATTTATAGTCACTAATGCCTAGAAAAGCCTTATTACTCGGTGTAAATGCTTTTATAATCCCATTATTGAATTTATTTTGAATATTTTTTACATTTTTTGATTAAAACAGATTGCAATTGATTGATTGTCTCGAGAAACATGGAGCGAAAGCCATCCATTGTCAAGAAAAGATCATTTATAGTCACTCATGCCTAGGAAAGCCTTATTACTCGGTTTAAATGCTTTTATAATCCCATTATTGAATTTATTTTGAATTGTTTTTACATTTTTTGATTAAAACAGAATCTAATTGATTGTTTCCCTCGGGAAACGTGGAGCGAAAGCCATCCATTGTCAAGAAAAGATCATTTATAGTCACTCATGCCTAGAAAAGCTTTATTACTCGGTTTAAATGCCTTTATAATCCCATTATCAAATTTATTTTGAATTTTTTTTTTACATTTGTTGATTAAAACATATTGTAATTGATTGTTTGCCTCGTGAAACTTGGAGCGAAAGCCATCCATTGTCAAGAAAAATTCATTTATATTCACTTATGCCTAGCAAATCCTTATTACTCGGTTTAAATGCCTTTATAATCCCATTATTGAATTCATTTTGAATTTTTTTTACATTTGTTTATTAAAACAGATTCTAATTGATTGTTTTCCTGGGGAAACTCGGAACGAAAGCCATCCATTGTCAAGAAAAGATCATTTATAGTCACTCATGCCTAGAAAAGCCTTATTACTCGGTTTAAATGCCTTTATAATCCCATTATCAAATTTATTTTGAATTTTTTTTACATTTTTTGATTAAAACAGATTGTAATTGATTGATTGCCTCGGGAAACATGGATCAAAAGCCATCCATTGTCAAGAAAAGATCATTTATAGTCACTCATGCTTAGGAAAGCCTTATTACTCGGTTTAAATGCTTTTATAATCCCATTATTGATTTTATTTTGAATTGTTTTTACATTTTTTGATTAAAACAGAATCTAATTGATTGTTTGCCTCGAGAAACGTGGAGCGAAAGCCATCCATTGTCAAGAAAAGATCATTTATAGTCACTCATGCCTAGAAAAGCCTTATTACTCGGTTTAAATGCCTTTATAATCCCATTATCAAATTTATTTTGAATTTTTTTTACATTTTTTGATTAAAACATATTGTAATTGATTGTTTGCCTCGGGAAACTTGGAGCGAAAGCCATCCATTGTCAAGAAAAGATAATTTATAGTCACTCATGCCTAGGAAAGCCTTATTACTCTATTTAAATGCTTTTATAATCACATTATTGACTTTATTTTGAATTTTTTTTACATTTTTTTATTAAAACAGATTCTAATTGATTGTTTTCCTGGGGAAACTTGGAGCGAAAGCCATCCATTGTCACGAAAAGATCATTTATAGTCACTCATGCCTAGAAAAGCCTTATTACTCGGTTTAAATGCCTTTATAATCCCATTATCAAATTTATTTAGAATTTTTTTTACATTTTTTGATTAAAACAGATTGTAATTGATTGTTTGCCTCGGGAAACTTGGAGCGAAAGCCATCCATTGTCAAGAAAACTTCACTTATATTCACTTATGCCTAGCAAAGCCTTATTACTCGGTTTAAATGCCTTTATAATCCCATTATTGAATTTATTTTGAATATTTTTTACATTTTTTTATTAAAACAGATTCTAATTGATTGTTTTCCTGGGGAAACTTGGAGCGAAAGCCATCCATTGTCAAGAAAAGATCATTTATAGTCACTCATGCCTAGAAAAGCCTTATTACTCGGTGTAAATGCTTTTATAATCCCATTATTGAATTTATTTTGAATATTTTTTACATTTTTTGATTAAAACAGATTGTAATTGATTGATTGCCACGAGAAACATGGAGCGAAAGCCATCCATTGTCAAGAAAAGATCATTTATAGTCACTCATGCCTAGGAAAGCTTATTACTCGGTTTAAATGCTTTTATAATCCCATTATTGAATTTATTTTGAATTGTTTTTACATTTTTTGATTAAAACAGACTGTAATTGATTGTTTGCCTAAGGAATCTTGGAGCGAAAGCCATGCATTGTCAAGAAAAGTTCATTTATAGTCACTCATACCTAGAAAAGCCTTATTACTCGGTTTAAATGCTTTTATAATCCCATTTTTGAATTTATTTTGAATATTTTCTACATTTTTTGATTGAAACAGATTTTAATTGATTGTTTGCCTCAGAAAACGAGAGGCGAAAGCCATCCATTGTCAAGAAAAGTTCATTTATAGTCACTCATGCCTAGGAAAGCCTTATTACTCGGTGTAAATGCTTTTATAATCCCATAATTGAATTTATTTTGAATATTTTTTACATTTTTTGATTAAAACATATTGTAATTGATTGATTGCCTCGGAAAACATGGAGCAAAAGCCATTCATTGTAAAGAAAAGATCGTTTATAGTCACTCATGCTTAGGAAAGCCTTATTACTCGGTTTAAATGCTTTTATAATCCCATTATTGATTTTATTTTGAATTGTTTTTACATTTTTTGATTAAAACAGAATCTAATTGATTGTTTGCCTCGAGAAACGTGGAGCGAAAGCCATCCATTGTCAAGAAAAGATCATTTATAGTCACTCATGCCTAGAAAAGCCTTATTACTCGGTTTAAATGCCTTTATAATCCCATTATCCAATGTATTTTGAATTTTTTTTACATTTTTTGATTAAAACAGATTGTAATTGGTTGTTTGCCTCGGGAATCTATGAGCGAAAGCCATTCATTGTCAAGAAAAGTTCATTTATATTCACTTATGCCTAGCAAAGCCTTATTACTCGGTTTAAATATTTTTATAATCCCATTATTGAATTTATTTCAAATTTTTTTTACAATTTTTTATTAAAACAGATTCTAATTGATTGTTTTCCTGGGGAAACTTGGAGCGAAAGCCATCCATTGTCAAGAAAAAATCATTTATAGTCACTCATGCCTAGAAAAGCCTTATTACTCGGTTTAAATGCTTTTATAATCCCATGATTGAATTTATTTTGAATATTTTCTACATTTTTTGATTGAAATAGATTCTAATTTATTGTTTGCCTCAGAAAACGAGAAGCGAAAGCCATCCATTGTCAAGAAAAGTTCATTTATAGTCACTCATGCCTATAAAAGCCTTAATACTCGCTTTAAATGCTTTCATAATCCCATAATGAATTTAATTTGAATCTTTTTATATTTTTTGATTAAAACAGATTGTAACTGATTATTTGCCTCGAGAAACGTGGAACGAAAGCCATCCACTGTTAAGAAAAGAATATTTACAGTCACTCATGCCTAGAAAAGCCTTAATTCTCGCTTTAAATGCTTTTATAATCCCATTATTGAATTTAATTTGAATCTTTTTATATTTTTTGATTAAAACAGATTGTAATTGATTGTTTGCCTCGGGAAACGTGGAGGGAAAGCCATCCATTGTCAAGAAAAGATCATTTATAGTCACTCATGCCTAGAAAAGCCTTATTACTCGTTTTAAATGCCTTTATAATCCCATTATCAAATTTATTTTTAATTTTTTTTACATTTTTTGATTAAAACATATTGTAATTGATTGTTTGCCCCGGGAAACTTGGAGCGAAAGCCATCCATTGTCAAGAAAAGATCATTTATAGTCACTCATGCCTAGAAAAGCCTTATTACTCGGTTTAAATGCCTTTATAATCCCATTATCAAATTTATTTTTAAT
Source organism: Theobroma cacao (assembly GCF_053813885.1). Lineage (NCBI taxonomy): Eukaryota > Viridiplantae > Streptophyta > Magnoliopsida > Malvales > Malvaceae > Theobroma > Theobroma cacao. Next base: position 22,514,367 of record NC_142645.1, on the reverse strand, counting down.
TTTTTTACATTTTTTGATTAAAACATATTCTAATTGATTGTTTGCCTCGGGAAACATGGAGCCAAAGCCATCCACTATCAAGAAAAGATCATTTGTAGTCACTCATGCCTAGGAAAGCCTTATTACTCGGTTTAAATGCTTTTATAATCCCATTATTGAATTTATTTTGAATTGTTTTTACATTTTTTGATTAAAACAGAATCTAATTGATTGTTTGCCTCGGGAAACGTGGAGCGAAAGCAATCCATTGTCAAGAAAAGATCATTTATAGTCACTCATGCCTAGAAAAGCCTTATTACTCGCTTTAAATGCCTTTATAATCCCATTATCAAATTTATTTTTTTATTTTTTTTACATTTTTTTATTAAAACATATTCTAATTGATTGTTTGCCTCGGGAAACTAAAAGCTAAAGCCATCCATTGTCAAGAAAAGATCATTTATAGTCACTAATGCCTAGAAAAGCCTTATTACTCGGTGTAAATGCTTTTATAATCCCATTATTGAATTTATTTTGAATATTTTTTACATTTTTTGATTAAAACATATTCTAATTGATTGTTTGCCTCGGGAAACTTTGAGCGAAAGCCATTCATTGCCAAGAAAAGTTCATTTATATTCACTTATGCCTAGCAAAGCCTTATTACTCGGTTTAAATGTTTTTATAATCCCATTATTGAATTTATTTCAAATTTTTTTTACAATTTTATATTAAAACAGATTCTAATTGATTGTTTGCCTGGGGAAACTTGGAGCGAAAGCCATCCATTGTCAAGAAAAAATCATTTATAGTCACTCATGCCTAGAAAAGCCTTATTACTCGGTTTAAATACTTTTATAATCCCATGATTGAATTTATTTTGAATATTTTCTACATTTTTTGATTGAAATAGATTCTAATTTATTGTTTGCCTCAGAAAACGAGAAGCGAAAGCCATCCATTGTCAAGAAAAGTTCATTTATAGTCACTCATGCCTATAAAAGCCTTAATACTCGCTTTAAATGCTTTCATAATCCCATAATGAATTTAATTTGAATCTTTTTATATTTTTTGATTAAAACAGATTGTAACTGATTATTTGCCTCGAGAAACATGGAGCGAAAGCCATCCACTGTTAAGAAAAGATCATTTATAGTCACTCATGCCTAGAAAAGCCTTAATTCTCGCTTTAAATGCTTTTATAATCCCATTATTGAATTTAATTTGAATCTTTTTATATTTCTTGATTAAAACAGATTGTAATTGATTGTTTGCCTCGGGAAACGTGGAGTGAAAGCCATCCATTGTCAAGAAAAGATCATTTATAGTCACTCATGCCTAGAAAAGCCTTATTACTCGGTTTAAATGCCTTTATAATCCCATTATCAAATTTATTTTTAATTTTTTTTACATTTTTTGATTAAAACATATTGTAATTGATTGTTTGCCTCGGGAAACTTGGAGCGAAAGCCATCCATTGTCAAGAAAAGATCATTTATAGTCACTCATGCCTAGAAAAGCCTTATTACTCGGTTTAAATGCCTTTATAATCCCATTATCAAATTTATTTTTAATTTTTTTACATTTTTTGATTAAAACATATTCTAATTGATTGTTTGCCTCGGGAAACATGGAGCCAAAGCCATCCACTATCAAGAAAAGATCATTTGTAGTCACTCATGCCTAGGAAAGCCTTATTACTCGGTTTAAATGCTTTTATAATCCCATTATTGAATTTATTTTGAATTGTTTTTACATTTTTTGATTAAAACAGAATCTAATTGATTGTTTGCCTCGGGAAACATGGAGCGAAAGCAATCCATTGTCAAGAAAAGATCATTTATAGTCACTCATGCCTAGAAAAGCCTTATTACTCGGTTTAAATGCCTTTATAATCCCATTATCAAATTTATTTTTTTATTTTTTTTATATTTTTTTATTAAAACATATTCTAATTGATTGTTTGCCTCGGGAAACTTGGAGCTAAAGCCATCCATTGTCAAGAAAAGATCATTTATAGTCACTCTTGCCTAGAAAAGCCTTATTACTCGGTGTAAATGCTTTTATAATCCCATTATTGAATTTATTTTGAATATTTTTTACATTTTTTAATTAAAACATATTGTAATTGATTGATTGCCTCGGGAAACATGGAGCAAAAGCAATCCATTGTCAAGAAAAGATCATTTATAGTCACTCATGCCTAGGAAAGCCTTATTACTCGGTTTAAATGCTTTTATAATCCCATTATTGAATTTATTTTGAATTGTTTTTACATTTTTTGATTAAAACAGAATCTAATTGATTGTTTACCTTGGGAAACGAGGAGCGAAAGCCATCCATTGTCAAGAAAAGATCATTTATAGTCACTAATGCCTAGAAAAGCCTTATTACTCGATTTAAATGCCTTCATAATCCCATTATCAAATTTATTTTTAATTTTTTTTACATTTTTTGATTAAAACATATTCTAATTGATTGTTTCCCTCGGGAAACTTTGAGCGAAAGCCATTCATTGCCAAGAAAAGTTCATTTATATTCACTTATGCCTAGCAAAGCCTTATTACTCGGTTTAAATGTTTTTATAATCCCATTATTGAATTTATTTTGAATTTTTTTGTATTTTTTTATTAAAACAGATTCTAATTGATTGTTTTTCTGGGGAAACTTGGAGCGAAAGCCATCCATTGTTAAGAAAAAATCATTTATAGTCACTCATGCCTAGAAAAGCCTTATTACTCGGTTTAAATGCTTTTATAATCCCATGATTGAATTTATTTTGAATATTTTCTACATTTTTTGATTGAAATATATTCTAATTTATTGTTTGCCTCAGAAAACGAGAAGCGAAAGCCATCCATTGTCAAGAAAAGTTCATTTATAGTCACTCATGCCTATAAAAGCCTTAATACTCGCTTTAAACGCTTTCATAATCCCATAATGAATTTAATTTGAATCTTTTTACATTTTTTGATTAAAACAGATTGTAACTGATTGTTTGCCTCGGGAAACGTGGAGCGAAAGCCATCCACTGTTAAGAAAAGATCATTTATAGTCACTCATGCCTAGAAAAGCCTTAATTCTCGCTTTAAATGCTTTTATAATCCCATTATTGAATTTAATTTGAATCTTTTTACATTTTTTGATTAAAACAGATTGTAATTGATTGTTTGCCTCGGGAAACAGGGAGCGAAAGCCATCCATTGTCAAGAAAAGATCATTTATAGTCACTCATGCCTAGAAAAGCCTTATTACTCGGTTTAAATGCCTTTATAATCCCATTATCAAATTTATTTTTAATTTTTTTTACATTTTTTGATTAAAACATATTGTAATTGATTGTTTGCCTCGGGAAACTTGGAGCGAAAGCCATCCATTGTCAAGAAAAGATAATTTATAGTCACTCATGCCTAGGAAAGCCTTATTACTCGGTTTAAATGCTTTTATAATCCCATTGTTGACTTTATTTTGAATTTTTTTTACATTTTTTGACTAAAACATATTCTAATTGTTTGTTCGCCTAGGGAAACTTGGAGCGAAAGCCATCCATTGTCAAGAAAAGATCATTTATAGTCACTCATGCCTAGGAAAGCCTTATTACTCGGTTTAAATGCTTTTATAATCCCATTATTGATTTTATTTTGAATTGTTTTTACATTTTTTGATTAAAACAGAATCTAATTGATTTTTTACCTCGAGAAACGTGGAGCGAAAGCCATCCATTGTCAAGAAAAGATCATTTATAGTCACTCATGCCTAGAAAAGCCCTATTACTCGGTTTAAATGCCTTTATAATCCCATTATCAAATTTATTTTTAATTTTTTTTACATTTTTTGATTAAAACATATTGTAATTGATTGTTTGCCTCGGGAAACTGGGAGAGAAAGCCATCCATTGTCAAGAAAAGATCATTTATAGTCACTCATGCCTAGAAAAGCCTTATTACTCGGTTTAAATGCCTTTATAATCCCATTATCAAATTTATTTTTAATTTTTTTACATTTTTTGATTAAAACATATTCTAATTGATTGTTTGCCTCGGGAAACATGGAGCTAAAGCCATCCACTATCAAGAAAAGATCATTTGTAGTCACTCATGCCTAGGAAAGCCTTATTACTCGGTTTAAATGCTTTTATAATCCCATTATTGAATTTATTTTGAATTGTTTTTACAGTTTTTGATTAAAACAGAATCTAATTGATTGTTTGCCTCGGGAAACGTGGAGCGAAAGCAATCCATTGTCAAGAAAAGATCATTTATAGTCACTCGTGCCTAGAAAAGCCTTATTACTCGGTTTAAATGCCTTTATAATCCCATTATCAAATTTATTTTTTTATTTTTTTTACATTTTTTTATTAAAACATATTCTAATTGATTGTTTGCCTCGGGAAACTTGGAGCTAAAGCCATCCATTGTCAAGAAAAGATCATTTATAGTCACTCTTGCCTAGAAAAGCCTTATTACTCGGTGTAAATGCTTTTATAATCCCATTATTGAATTTATTTTGAATATTTTTTACATTTTTTGATTAAAACATATTGTAATTGATTGATTGCCTCGGGAAACATGGAGCAAAAGCAATCCATTGTCAAGAAAAGATCATTTATAGTCACTCATGCCTAGGAAAGCCTTATTACTCGGTTTAAATGCTTTTATAATCCCATTATTGAATTTATTTTGAATTGTTTTTACATTTTTTGATTAAAACAGAATCTAATTGATTGTTTACCTCGGGAAACGTGGAGCGAAAGCCATCCATTGTCAAGAAAAGATCATTTATAGTCGCTAATGCCTAGAAAAGCCTTATTACTCGGTTTAAATGCCTTCATAATCCCATTATCAAATTTATTTTTAATTTTTTTTACATTTTTTGATTAAAACATATTCTAATTGATTGTTTGCCTCGGGAAACTTTGAGCGAAAGCCATTCATTGCCAAGAAAAGTTCATTTATATTCACTTATGCCTAGCAAATCCTTATTACTCGGTTTAAATGTTTTTATAATCCCATTATTGAATTTATTTCGAATTTTTTTTACATTTTTTTATTAAAACAGATTCTAATTGATTGTTTTTCTGGGGAAACTTGGAGCGAAAGCCATCCATTGTTAAGAAAAAATCATTTATAGTCACTCATGCCTAGAAAAGCCTTATTACTCGGTTTAAATGCTTTTATAATCCCATGATTGAATTTATTTTGAATATTTTCTACATTTTTTGATTGAAATAGATTCTAATTTATTGTTTGCCTCAGAAAACGAGAAGCGAAAGCCATCCATTGTCAAGAAAAGTTCATTTATAGTCACTCATGCCTATAAAAGCCTTAATACTCGCTTTAAACGCTTTCATAATCCCATAATGAATTTAATTTGAATCTTTTTACATTTTTTGATTAAAACAGATTGTAACTGATTGTTTGCCTCGGGAAACGTGGAGCGAAAGCCATCCACTGTTAAGAAAAGATCATTTATAGTCACTCATGCCTAGAAAAGCCTTAATTCTCGCTTTAAAAGCTTTTATAATCCCATTATTGAATTTAATTTGAATCTTTTTACATTTTTTGATTAAAACAGATTGTAATTGATTGTTTGCCTCGGGAAACAGGGAGCGAAAGCCATCCATTGTCAAGAAAAGATCATTTATAGTCACTCATGCCTAGAAAAACCTTATTACTCGGTTTAAATGCCTTTATAATCCCATTATCAAATTTATTTTTAATTTTTTTTTACATTTTTTGATTAAAACATATTGTAATTGATTGTTTGCCTCGGGAAACTTGGAGCGAAAGCCATCCATTGTCAAGAAAAGATAATTTATAGTCACTCATGCCAAGGAAAGCCTTATTACTCGGTTTAAATGCTTTTAATCCCATTGTTGACTTTATTTTGAATTTTTTTTACATTTTTTGACTAAAACATATTCTAATTGATTGTTTGCCTAGGGAAACTTGGAGCGAAAGCCATCCATTGTCAAGAAAAGATCATTTATAGTCACTCATGCCTAGGAAAGCCTTATTACTCGGTTTAAATGCTTTTATAATCCCATTATTGATTTTATTTTGAATTGTTTTTACATTTTTTGATTAAAACAGAATCTAATTGATTGTTTGCCTCGGGAAACGGGGAGCGAAAGCCATCAATTGTCAAGAAAAGATCATTTATAGTCACTCATGCCTAGAAAAGCCTTATTACTCGGTTTAAATGCCTTTATAATCCCATTATCAAATTTATTTTGAATTTTTTTTACATTTTTTGATTAAAACAGATTGTAATTGATTGTTTGCCTCGGGAAACGTGGAGCGAAAGCCATCCATTGTCAAGAAAAGATCATTTATATTCACTCATGCCTAGAAAAGCCTTATTACTCGGTTTAAATGCCTTTATAATCCCATTATCAAATTTATTTTGAATTTTTTTTACATTTTTTTATTAAAACAGATTCTAATTGATTGTTTTCCTGGGGAAACTTGGAGCGAAAGCCATCCATTGTCCAGAAAAGATCATTTATAGTCACTCATGCCTAGAAAAACCTTATTACTCGGTGTAAATGCTTTTATAATCCCATTATTGAATTTATTTTTAATATTTTTTACATTTTTTGATTAAAACAGATTATAATTGATTGATTGCCTCGGGAAACATGGTGCGAAAGCCATCCATTGTCAAGAAAAGATCATTTCTAGTCACTCTTGCCTAGGAAAGCCTTATTACTCGGTTTAAATGCTTTTATAATCCCATTGTTGACTTTATTTTGAATTTTTTTTACATTTTTTGACTAAAACATATTCTAATTGATTGTTTGCCTAGGGAAACTTGGAGCGAAAGCCATCCATTGTCAAGAAAAGATCATTTATAGTCACTCATGCCTAGGAAAGCCTTATTACTCGGTTTAAATGCTTTTATAATCCCATTATTGATTTTATTTTGAATTGTTTTTACATTTTTTGATTAAAACAGAATCTAATTGATTTTTTACCTCGAGAAACGTGGAGCGAAAGCCATCCATTGTCAAGAAAAGATCATTTATAGTCACTCATGCCTAGAAAAGCCTTATTACTCGGTTTAAATGCCTTTATAATCCCATTATCAAATTTATTTTTAATTTTTTTTACATTTTTTTATTAAAACATATTGTAATTGATTGTTTGCCTCGGGAAACTGGGAGAGAAAGCCATCCATTGTCAAGAAAAGATCATTTATAGTCACTCATGCCTAGAAAAGCCTTATTACTCGGTTTAAATGCCTTTATAATCCCATTATCAAATTTATTTTTAATTTTTTTACATTTTTCTATTAAAACATATTCTAATTGATTGTTTGCCTCGGGAAACATGGAGCTAAAGCCATCCACTATCAAGAAAAGATCATTTGTAGTCACTCATGCCTAGGAAAGCCTTATTACTCGGTTTAAATGCTTTTATAATCCCATTATTGAATTTATTTTGAATTGTTTTTACATTTTTTGATTAAAACAGAATCTAATTGATTGTTTGCCTCGGGAAACGTGGAGCGAAAGCAATCCATTGTCAAGAAAAGATCATTTATAGTCACTCGTGCCTAGAAAAGCCTTATTACTCGGTTTAAATGCCTTTATAATCCCATTATCAAATTTATTTTTTTATTTTTTTTACATTTTTTTATTAAAACATATTCTAATTGATTGTTTGCCTCGGGAAACTTGGAGCTAAAGCCATCCATTGTCAAGAAAAGATCATTTATAGTCACTCTTGCCTAGAAAAGCCTTATTACTCGGTTTAAATGCTTTTATAATCCCATTATTGAATTTATTTTGAATATTTTTTACATTTTTTGATTAAAACATATTGTAATTGATTGATTGCCTCGGAAAACATGGAGCAAAAGCAATCCATTGTCAAGAAAAGATCATTTATAGTCACTCATGCCTAGGAAAGCCTTATTACTCGGTTTAAATGCTTTTATAATCCCATTATTGAATTTATTTTGAATTGTTTTTACATTTTTTGATTAAAACAGAATCTAATTGATTGTTTACCTCGGGAAACGTGGAGCGAAAGCCATCCATTGTCAAGAAAAGATCATTTATAGTCGCTAATGCCTAGAAAAGCCTTATTACTCGGTTTAAATGCCTTCATAATCCCATTATCAAATTTATTTTTAATTTTTTTTACATTTTTTGATTAAAACATATTCTAATTGATTGTTTGCCTCGGGAAACTTTGAGCGAAAGCCATTCATTGCCAAGAAAAGTTCATTTATATTCACTTATGCCTAGCAAATCCTTATTACTCGGTTTAAATGTTTTTATAATCCCATTATTGAATTTATTTCGAATTTTTTTTACATTTTTTTATTAAAACAGATTCTAATTGATTGTTTTTCTGGGGAAACTTGGAGCGAAAGCCATCCATTGTTAAGAAAAAATCATTTATAGTCACTCATGCCTAGAAAAGCCTTATTACTCGGTTTAAATGCTTTTATAATCCCATGATTGAATTTATTTTGAATATTTTCTACATTTTTTGATTGAAATAGATTCTAATTTATTGTTTGCCTCAGAAAACGAGAAGCGAAAGCCATCCATTGTCAAGAAAAGTTCATTTATAGTCACTCATGCCTATAAAAGCCTTAATACTCGCTTTAAACGCTTTCATAATCCCATAATGAATTTAATTTGAATCTTTTTACATTTTTTGATTAAAACAGATTGTAACTGATTGTTTGCCTCGGGAAACGTGGAGCGAAAGCCATCCACTGTTAAGAAAAGATCATTTATAGTCACTCATGCCTAGAAAAGCCTTAATTCTCGCTTTAAAAGCTTTTATAATCCCATTATTGAATTTAATTTGAATCTTTTTACATTTTTTGATTAAAACAGATTGTAATTGATTGTTTGCCTCGGGAAACAGGGAGCGAAAGCCATCCATTGTCAAGAAAAGATCATTTATAGTCACTCATGCCTAGAAAAACCTTATTACTCGGTTTAAATGCCTTTATAATCCCATTATCAAATTTATTTTTAATTTTTTTTTACATTTTTTGATTAAAACATATTGTAATTGATTGTTTGCCTCGGGAAACTTGGAGCGAAAGCCATCCATTGTCAAGAAAAGATAATTTATAGTCACTCATGCCAAGGAAAGCCTTATTACTCGGTTTAAATGCTTTTAATCCCATTGTTGACTTTATTTTGAATTTTTTTTACATTTTTTGACTAAAACATATTCTAATTGATTGTTTGCCTAGGGAAACTTGGAGCGAAAGCCATCCATTGTCAAGAAAAGATCATTTATAGTCACTCATGCCTAGGAAAGCCTTATTACTCGGTTTAAATGCTTTTATAATCCCATTATTGATTTTATTTTGAATTGTTTTTACATTTTTTGATTAAAACAGAATCTAATTGATTGTTTGCCTCGGGAAACGGGGAGCGAAAGCCATCAATTGTCAAGAAAAGATCATTTATAGTCACTCATGCCTAGAAAAGCCTTATTACTCGGTTTAAATGCCTTTATAATCCCATTATCAAATTTATTTTGAATTTTTTTTACATTTTTTGATTAAAACAGATTGTAATTGATTGTTTGCCTCGGGAAACGTGGAGCGAAAGCCATCCATTGTCAAGAAAAGATCATTTATATTCACTCATGCCTAGAAAAGCCTTATTACTCGGTTTAAATGCCTTTATAATCCCATTATCAAATTTATTTTGAATTTTTTTTACATTTTTTTATTAAAACAGATTCTAATTGATTGTTTTCCTGGGGAAACTTGGAGCGAAAGCCATCCATTGTCCAGAAAAGATCATTTATAGTCACTCATGCCTAGAAAAACCTTATTACTCGGTGTAAATGCTTTTATAATCCCATTATTGAATTTATTTTTAATATTTTTTACATTTTTTGATTAAAACAGATTATAATTGATTGATTGCCTCGGGAAACATGGTGCGAAAGCCATCCATTGTCAAGAAAAGATCATTTCTAGTCACTCTTGCCTAGGAAAGCCTTATTACTCGGTTTAAATGCTTTTATAATCCCATTGTTGACTTTATTTTGAATTTTTTTTACATTTTTTGACTAAAACATATTCTAATTGATTGTTTGCCTAGGGAAACTTGGAGCGAAAGCCATCCATTGTCAAGAAAAGATCATTTATAGTCACTCATGCCTAGGAAAGCCTTATTACTCGGTTTAAATGCTTTTATAATCCCATTATTGATTTTATTTTGAATTGTTTTTACATTTTTTGATTAAAACAGAATCTAATTGATTTTTTACCTCGAGAAACGTGGAGCGAAAGCCATCCATTGTCAAGAAAAGATCATTTATAGTCACTCATGCCTAGAAAAGCCTTATTACTCGGTTTAAATGCCTTTATAATCCCATTATCAAATTTATTTTTAATTTTTTTTACATTTTTTTATTAAAACATATTGTAATTGATTGTTTGCCTCGGGAAACTGGGAGAGAAAGCCATCCATTGTCAAGAAAAGATCATTTATAGTCACTCATGCCTAGAAAAGCCTTATTACTCGGTTTAAATGCCTTTATAATCCCATTATCAAATTTATTTTTAATTTTTTTACATTTTTCTATTAAAACATATTCTAATTGATTGTTTGCCTCGGGAAACATGGAGCTAAAGCCATCCACTATCAAGAAAAGATCATTTGTAGTCACTCATGCCTAGGAAAGCCTTATTACTCGGTTTAAATGCTTTTATAATCCCATTATTGAATTTATTTTGAATTGTTTTTACATTTTTTGATTAAAACAGAATCTAATTGATTGTTTGCCTCGGGAAACGTGGAGCGAAAGCAATCCATTGTCAAGAAAAGATCATTTATAGTCACTCGTGCCTAGAAAAGCCTTATTACTCGGTTTAAATGCCTTTATAATCCCATTATCAAATTTATTTTTTTATTTTTTTTACATTTTTTTATTAAAACATATTCTAATTGATTGTTTGCCTCGGGAAACTTGGAGCTAAAGCCATCCATTGTCAAGAAAAGATCATTTATAGTCACTCTTGCCTAGAAAAGCCTTATTACTCGGTTTAAATGCTTTTATAATCCCATTATTGAATTTATTTTGAATATTTTTTACATTTTTTGATTAAAACATATTGTAATTGATTGATTGCCTCGGAAAACATGGAGCAAAAGCAATCCATTGTCAAGAAAAGATCATTTATAGTCACTCATGCCTAGGAAAGCCTTATTACTCGGTTTAAATGCTTTTATAATCCCATTATTGAATTTATTTTGAATTGTTTTTACATTTTTTGATTAAAACAGAATCTAATTGATTGTTTACCTCGGGAAACGTGGAGCGAAAGCCATCCATTGTCAAGAAAAGATCATTTATAGTCGCTAATGCCTAGAAAAGCCTTATTACTCGGTTTAAATGCCTTCATAATCCCATTATCAAATTTATTTTTAATTTTTTTTACATTTTTTGATTAAAACATATTCTAATTGATTGTTTGCCTCGGGAAACTTTGAGCGAAAGCCATTCATTGCCAAGAAAAGTTCATTTATATTCACTTATGCCTAGCAAAGCCTTATTACTCGGTTTAAATGTTTTTATAATCCCATTATTGAATTTATTTCGAATTTTTTTTACATTTTTTTATTAAAACAGATTCTAATTGATTGTTTTTCTGGGGAAACTTGGAGCGAAAGCCATCCATTGTTAAGAAAAAATCATTTATAGTCACTCATGCCTAGAAAAGCCTTATTACTCGGTTTAAATGCTTTTATAATCCCATGATTGAATTTATTTTGAATATTTTCTACATTTTTTGATTGAAATAGATTCTAATTTATTGTTTGCCTCAGAAAACGAGAAGCGAAAGCCATCCATTGTCAAGAAAAGTTCATTTATAGTCACTCATGCCTATAAAAGCCTTAATACTCGCTTTAAACGCTTTCATAATCCCATAATGAATTTAATTTGAATCTTTTTACATTTTTTGATTAAAACAGATTGTAACTGATTGTTTGCCTCGGGAAACGTGGAGCGAAAGCCATCCACTGTTAAGAAAAGATCATTTATAGTCACTCATGCCTAGAAAAGCCTTAATTCTCGCTTTAAATGCTTTTATAATCCCATTATTGAATTTAATTTGAATCTTTTTACATTTTTTGATTAAAACAGATTGTAATTGATTGTTTGCCTCGGGAAACAGGGAGCGAAAGCCATCCATTGTCAAGAAAAGATCATTTATAGTCACTCATGCCTAGAAAAGCCTTATTACTCGGTTTAAATGCCTTTATAATCCCATTATCAAATTTATTTTTAATTTTTTTTTACATTTTTTGATTAAAACATATTGTAATTGATTGTTTGCCTCGGGAAACTTGGAGCGAAAGCCATCCATTGTCAAGAAAAGATAATTTATAGTCACTCATGCCTAGGAAAGCCTTATTACTCGGTTTAAATGCTTTTAATCCCATTGTTGACTTTATTTTGAATTTTTTTTACATTTTTTGACTAAAACATATTCTAATTGATTGTTTGCCTAGGGAAACTTGGAGCGAAAGCCATCCATTGTCAAGAAAAGATCATTTATAGTCACTCATGCCTAGGAAAGCCTTATTACTCGGTTTAAATGCTTTTATAATCCCATTATTGATTTTATTTTGAATTGTTTTTACATTTTTTGATTAAAACAGAATCTAATTGATTGTTTACCTCGAGAAACGTGGAGCGAAAGCCATCCATTGTCAAGAAAAGATCATTTATAGTCACTCATGCCTAGGAAAGCCTTATTACTCGGTTTAAATGCTTTTATAATCCCATTATTGAATTTATTTTGAATTGTTTTTACATTTTTTGATTAAAACAGAATCTAATTGATTGTTTGCCTCGGGAAACGGGGAGCGAAAGCCATCAATTGTCAAGAAAAGATCATTTATAGTCACTCATGCCTAGAAAAGCCTTATTACTCGGTTTAAATGCCTTTATAATCCCATTATCAAATTTATTTTGAATTTTTTTTACATTTTTTGATTAAAACAGATTGTAATTGATTGTTTGCCTCGGGAAACGTGGAGCGAAAGCCATCCATTGTCAAGAAAAGATCATTTATATTCACTCATGCCTAGAAAAGCCTTATTACTCGGTTTAAATGCCTTTATAATCCCATTATCAAATTTATTTTGAATTTTTTTTACATTTTTTTATTAAAACAGATTCTAATTGATTGTTTTCCTGGGGAAACTTGGAGCGAAAGCCATCCATTGTCAAGAAAAGATAATTTATAGTCACTCATGCCTAGAAAAACCTTATTACTCGGTGTAAATGCTTTTATAATCCCATTATTGAATTTATTTTTAATATTTTTTACATTTTTTGATTAAAACAGATTGTAATTGATTGATTGCCTTGGGAAACATGGTGCGAAAGCCATCCATTGTCAAGAAAAGATCATTTCTAGTCACTCATGCCTAGGAAAGCCTTATTACTCGGTTTAAATGCTTTTATAATCCCATTATTGAATTTATTTTGAATTGTTTTTACATTTTTTGATTAAAACAGAATCTAATTGATTGTTTACCTCGGGAAACGTGGAGCGAAAGCCATCCATTGTCAAGAAAAGATCATTTATAGTCACTAATGCCTAGAAAAGCCTTATTACTCGGTTTAAATGCCTTCATAATCCCATTATCAAATTTATTTTTAATTTTTTTTACATTTTTTGATTAAAACATATTCTAATTGATTGTTTGCCTAGGGAAACTTTGAGCGAAAGCCATTCATTGTCAAGAAAAGTTCATTTATATTCACTTATGCCTAGCAAAGCCTTATTACTCGGTTTAAATGTTTTTATAATCCCATTATTGAATTTATTTTGAATTTTTTTTACATTTTTTTATTAAAACAGATTCTAATTGATTGTTTTTCTGGGGAAACTCTGAGCGAAAACCATCCATTGTCAAGAAAAAATCATTTATAGTCACTCTTGCCTAGAAAAGCCTTATTACTCGGTTTAAATGCTTTTATAATCCCATGATTGAATTTATTTTGAATATTTTCTACATTTTTTGATTGAAATAGATTCTAATTTATTGTTTGCCTCAGAAAATGAGAAGCGAAAGCCATCCATTGTCAAGAAAAGTTCATTTATAGTCACTCATGCCTATAAAAGCCTTAATACTCGCTTTAAACGCTTTCATAATCCCATAATGAATTTAATTTGAATCTTTTTACATTTTTTGATTAAAACAGATTGTAACTGATTGTTTGCCCCGGGAAACGTGGAGCGAAAGCCATCCACTGTTAAGAAAAGATCATTTATAGTCACTCATGCCTAGAAAAGCCTTAATTCTCGCTTTAAATGCTTTTATAATCCCATTATTGAATTTAATTTGAATCTTTTTACATTTTTTGATTAAAACAGATTGTAATTGATTGTTTGCCTCGGGAAACAGGGAGCGAAAGCCATCCATTCTCAAGAAAAGATCATTTATAGTCACTCATGCCTAGAAAAGCCTTATTACTCGGTTTAAATGCCTTTATAATCCCATTATCAAATTTATTTTTAATTTTTTTTACATTTTTTGTTTAAAACATATTGTAATTGATTGTTTGCCTCGGGAAACTTGGAGCGAAAGCCATCCATTGTCAAGAAAAGATAATTTATAGTCACTCATGCCTAGGAAAGCCTTATTACTCGGTTTAAATGCTTTTATAATCCCATTGTTGACTTTATTTTGAATTTTTTTTAAATTTTTTGACTAAAACATATTCTAATTGATTGTTTGCCTAGGGAAACTTGGAGCGAAAGCCATCCATTGTCAAGAAAAGATCATTTATAGTCACTCATGCCTAGGAAAGCCTTATTACTCGGTTTAAATGCTTTTATAATCCCATTATTGATTTTATTTTGAATTATTTTTACATTTTTTGATTAAAACAGAAACTAATTGATTGTTTACGTCGAGAAACGTGGAGCGAAAGCCATCCATTGTCAAGAAAAGATCATTTATAGTCACTCATGCCTAGAAAAGCCTTATTACTCGGTTTAAATGCCTTTATAATCCCATTATCAAATTTATTTTTAATTTTTTTTACATTTTTTGATTAAAACATATTCTAATTGATTGTTTGCCTAGGGAAACTTGGAGCTAAAGCCATCCATTGTCAAGAAAAGATCATTTATAGTCACTCATGCCTAGGAAAGCCTTATTACTCGGTTTAAATGCTTTTATAATCCCATTATTGAATTTATTTTGAATTGTTTTTACATTTTTTGATTAAAACAGAATCTAATTGATTGTTTGCCTCGGGAAACGGGGAGCGAAAGCCATCGATTGTCAAGAAAAGATCATTTATAGTCACTCATGCCTAGAAAAGCCTTATTACTCGGTTTAAATGCCTTTATAATCCCATTATCAAATTTATTTTTAATTTTTTTACATTTTTAGATTAAAACAGATTGTAATTGATTGTTTGCCTCGGGAAACTTGGAGCGAAAGCCATCCATTGTCAGGAAAAGTTCATTTATATTCACTTATGCCTAGCAAAGCCTTATTACTCGGTTTAAATGCCTTTATAATCCCATTATTGAATTTATTTTGAATTTTTTTTACATTTTTTTATTAAAACAGATTCTAATTGATTGTTTTCCTAGGGAAACTTGGAGCGAAAGCCATCCATTGTCAAGAAAAGATCATTTATAGTCACTCATGCCTAGGAAAGCCTTATTACTCGGTTTAAATACTTTTATAATCCCATTATCAAATTTATTTTTAATTTTTTTTACTTTTTTTCATTAAAACATATTCTAATTGATTGTTTTCCTGGGGAAACTTGGAGCGAAAGCCATCCATTGTCAAGAAAAGATCATTTATATTCACTCATGCCTAGAAAAGCCTTATTACTCGGCGTAAATGCTTTTATAATCCCATTATTGAATTTATTTTGAATATTTTTTACATTTTTTGATTAAAACAGATTGTAATTGATTGATTGCCTCGGGAAACATGGAGCAAAAGCCATCCATTCTCAAGAAAAGATCATTTATAGTCACTCATGCCTAGGAAAGCCTTATTACTCGGTTTAAATGCTTTTATAATCCCATTATTGATTTTATTTTGAATTGTTTTTAGATTTTTTGATTAAAACAGAATCTAATTGATTGTTTGCCTCGGGAAACGTGGAGCGAAAGCCATCCATTGTCAAGAAAAGATCATTTATAGTCACTCATGCCTAGAAAAGCCTTATTACTCGGTTTAAATGCCTTTATAATCCCATTATCAAATTTATTTTGAATTTTTTTTACATTTTTTGATTAAAACAGATTGTAATCGATTGTTTGCCTCGAGAAACTTGGAGCGAAAGCCATCCATTGTCAAGAAAAGTTCATTTATATTCACTTATGCCAAGCAAAGCCTTATTACTCGATTTAAATGCCTTTATAATCCCATTATTGAATTTATTTTGAATTTTTTTTACATTTTTTTATTAAAATAGATTCTAATTGATTATTTTCCTGGGGAAACTTGGAGCGAAAGCCATCCATATTCAAGAAAAGATCATTTATAGTCACTCATGCCTAGAAAAGCCTTATTACTCGGTGTAAATGCTTTTATAATCCCATTATTGACTTTATTTTGAATTTTTTTTACATTTTTTGATTAAAACAGATTGTAATTGATTGTTTGCCTTGGGAAACGTGGAGCGAAAGCCATCCATTGTCAAGAAAAGATCATTTATAGTCACTCATGCCTAGAAAAGCCTTATTAGTCGGTTTAAATACCTTTATAATCCCATTATCAAATTTATTTTGAATTTTTTTTACATTTTTAGATTAAAACAGATTGTAATTGATTGTTTGCCTCGGGAAACTTGGAGCGAAAGCCATCCATTGTCAAGAAAAGTTCATTCATATTCACTTATGCCTAGCAAAGCCTTATTACTCGGTTTAAATGTCTTTATAATCCCATTATTGAATTTATTTTGAATTTTTTTTACATTTTTTTATTAAAACATATTCTAATTGATTGTTTTCCTAGGGAAACTTGGAGCGAAAGCCATCCATTATCAAGAAAAGATCATTTATAGTCACTCATGCCTAGAAAAGCCTTATTACTCGGTTTAAATGCTTTTATAATCCCATTATTGAATTTATTTTGAATATTTTCTACATTTTTTGATTGAAATAGATTCTAATTGATTGTTTGCCTCAGAAAACGAGAAGCGAAAGCCATCCATTGTGAAAAAAGTTCATTTATAGTCACTCATGCCTATAAAAGCCTTAATACTCGCTTTATATGCTTTCATAATCCCATAATGAATTTAATTTGAATCTTTTTACATTTTTTGATTAAAACAAATTGTAGCTGATTGTTTGCCTCGGGAAACGTGGAGCGAAAGCCATCCACTGTCAATAAAAGATCATTTATAGTCACCATGCCTAGAAAAGCCTTAATTCTCGCTTTAAATGCTTTTGTAATCCCATTATTGAATTTAATTTGAATCTTTTTACATTTTTTGATTAAAACAGATTGTAATTGATTGTTTGCCTCGGGAAAAGTGGAGCGAAAGCCATCAATTGTCAAGAAAAGATCATTTATAGTCACTCATGCCTAGAAAAGCCTTATTACTCGGTTTAAATGCCTTTATAATCCCATTATCAAATTTATTTTGAATTTTTTTCACATTTTTTGATTAAAACAGATTGTAATTGATTGTTTGCCTTGAGAAACTTGGAGCGAAAGCCATCCATTGTCAAGAAAAGTTCATTTATATCCACTTATGCCTAGCAAAGCCTTATTACTCGATTTAAATGCCTTTATAATCCCATTATTGAATTTATTTTGAATTTTTTTTACATTTTTTTATTAAAACAGATTCTAATTGATTGTTTTCCTGGGGAAACTTGGAGCGAAAGCCATCCATTGTCAAGAAAAGATCATTTATAGTCACTCATGCCTAGAAAAGCCTTATTACTCGGTTTAAATGCCTTTATAATCCCATTATCAAATTTATTTTGAATTTTTTTTACATTTTTTGATTAAAACAGATTGTAATTGATTGTTTGCCTCGGGAAACTTGGAGCGAAAGCCATCCATTGTCAAGAAAAGTTCGTTTATATTCACTTATGCCTAGCAAAGCCTTATTACTCGGTTTAAATGCCTTTAAAATCCAATTATTGAATTTATTTTGAATTTTTTTTGCATTTTTTTATTAAAACAGATTCTAATTGATTGTTTTCCTAGGGAAACTTTGAGCGAAAGCCATCAATTGTCAAGAAAAGATCATTTATTGTCACTTATGCCTAGAAAAGCCTTATTACTCGTTTAAATGCTTTTATAATCCCATTATTGAATTTATTTTGAATATTTTCTACATTTTTTGATTGAAATAGATTCTAATTGATTGTTTGCCTCAGAAAACGAGAAGCGAAAGCCATCCATTGTCAAGAAAAGTTCATTTATAGTCACTCATGCCTAGAAAAGCCTTATTACTCGGTTTAAATGCCTTTATAATCCCATTATGAAATTTATTTTGAATTTTTTTCACATTGTTTGATTAAAACAGATTGTAATTGATTGTTTGCCTCGGGAAATGTGGAGCGAAAGCCATCCATTGTCAAGAAAACATCATTTATAGTCACTCATGCCTAGAAAAGCCTTATTACTCGGTTTAAATGCCTTTATAATCCCATTATCAAATTTATTTTGAATTTTGTTTACATTTTTTGATTAAAACAGATTTTAATTGACTGTTTGCCTCGAGAAACTTGGAGCGAAAGCCATCCATTGTCAAGAAAAGTTCATTTATATTCACTTATGCCTAGCAAAGCCTTATTACTCGATTTAAATGCCTTTATAATCCAATTATTGAATTTATTTTGAATTTTTTTTATTTTTTTTATTAAAACAGATTCTAATTGATTGTTTTCCTGGGGAAACTTGGAGCGAAAGCCATCCATATTCAAGAAAAGATCATTTATACTCACTCATGCCTAGAAAAGCCTTATTAGTCGGTGTAAATGCTTTTATAATCCCATTATTGAATTTATTTTGAATTGTTTTTACATTTTTTGATTAAAACAGATTGTAATTGATTGTTTGCCTTGGGAAACGTGGAGCGAAAGCCATCCATTGTCAAGAAAAGATCATTTATAGTCAGTCATGCCTAGAAAAGCCTTTTTACTCGGTTTAAATGCCTTTATAATCCCATTATCAAATTTATTTTGAATTTTTTTCACATTTTTTGATTAAAACAGATTGTAATTGATTGTTTGCCTCGGGAAACGTGGAGCGAAATCCATCCATTGTCAAGAAAAGATCATTTATAGTCACTCATGCCTAGGAAAGCCTTATTACTCGGTTTAAATGCCTTTATAATCCCATTATCAAATTTATTTTGAATTTTTTTTACATTTTTTGATTAAAACAGATTTTAATTGATTGTTTGGCTTGAGAAACTTGGAGCGAAAGCCATCCATTGTCAAGAAAAGTTCATTTATATTCACTTATGCTTAGCAAAGCCTTATTACTCGATTGAAATGCCTTTATAATCCCATTATTGAATTTATTTTGAATTTTTTTTACATTTTTTTATTAAAACAGATTCTAATTGATTGTTTTCCTGGGGAAACTTGGAGCGAAAGCCATCCATTGTCAAGAAAAGATCATTTATAGTCACTCATGCCTAGAAAAGCCTTATTACTCGGTTTAAATGCCTTTATAATCCCATTATCAAATTTATTTTGAATTTTTTTTACATTTTTTGATTAAAACAGATTGTAATTGATTGTTTGCCTCGGGAAACTTGGAGCGAAAGCCATCCATTGTCAAGAAAAGTTCATTTATATTCACTTATGCCTAGCAAAGCCTTATTACTCGGTTTAAATGCCTTTATAATCCCATTATTGAATTTATTTTGAATTTTTTTTGCATTTTTTTATTAAAACAGATTCTAATTGATTGTTTTCCTAGGGAAACTTTGAGCGAAAGCCATCCATTGTCAAGAAAAGATCATTTATTGTCACTTATGCCTAGAAAAGCCTTATTACTCGGTTTAAATGCTTTTATAATCCCATTATTGAATTTATTTTGAATATTTTCTACATTTTTTGATTGAAATAGATTCTAATTGATTGTTTGCCTCAGAAAACGAGAAGCGAAAGCCATCCATTGTCAAGAAAAGTTCATTTATAGTCACTCATGCCTATAAAAGCCTTAATACTCGCTTTAAATGCTTTCATAATCCCATAATGAATTTAATTTGAATCTTTTTACATTTTTTGATTAAAACAGATTGTAACTGATTGTTTGCCTCGGGAAACGTGGAGCGAAAGCCATCCGCTGTCAAGAAAAGATCGTTTATAGTCACTCATGCCTAGAAAAGCCTTAATTCTCGCTTTAAATGCTTTTATAATCCCATTATTGAATTTAATTTGAATCTTTTTACATTTTTTGATTAAAACAGATTGTAATTGATTGTTTGCCTCGGGAAACGTGGAGCGAAAGCCATCCATTGTCAAGAAAAGATCATTTATAGTCACTCATGCCTAGAACAGCCTTATTACTCGGTTTAAATGCCTTTATAATCCCATTATCAAATTTATTTTGAATTTTTTTTACATTTTTTGATTAAAACAGATTGTAATCGATTGTTTGCCTCGAGAAACTTGGAGCGAAAGCCATCCATTGTCAAGAAAAGTTCATTTATATTCACTTATGCCAAGCAAAGCCTTATTACTCGATTTAAATGCCTTTATAATCCCATTATTGAATTTATTTTGAATTTTTTTTACATTTTTTTATTAAAATAGATTCTAATTGATTATTTTCCTGGGGAAACTTGGAGCGAAAGCCATCCATATTCAAGAAAAGATCATTTATAGTCACTCATGCCTAGAAAAGCCTTATTACTCGGTGTAAATGCTTTTATAATCCCATTATTGACTTTATTTTGAATTTTTTTTACATTTTTTGATTAAAACAGATTGTAATTGATTGTTTGCCTTGGGAAACGTGGAGCGAAAGCCATCCATTGTCAAGAAAAGATCATTTATAGTCACTCATGCCTAGAAAAGCCTTATTAGTCGGTTTAAATACCTTTATAATCCCATTATCAAATTTATTTTGAATTTTTTTTACATTTTTAGATTAAAACAGATTGTAATTGATTGTTTGCCTCGGGAAACTTGGAGCGAAAGCCATCCATTGTCAAGAAAAGTTCGTTTATATTCACTTATGCCTAGCAAAGCCTTATTACTCGGTTTAAATGCCTTTATAATCCCATTATTGAATTTATTTTGAATTTTTTTTACATTTTTTTATTAAAACATATTCTAATTGATTGTTTTCCTAGGGAAACATGGAGCGAAAGCCATCCATTATCAAGAAAAGATCATTTATAGTCACTCATGCCTAGAAAAGCCTTATTACTCGGTTTAAATGCTTTTATAATCCCATTATTGAATTTATTTTGAATATTTTCTACATTTTTTGATTGAAATAGATTCTAATTGATTGTTTGCCTCAGAAAACGAGAAGCGAAAGCCATTCATTGTGAAGAAAAGTTCATTTATAGTCACTCATGCCTATAAAAGCCTTAATACTCGCTTTATATGCTTTCATAATCCCATAATGAATTTAATTTGAATCTTTTTACATTTTTTGATTAAAACAGATTGTAACTGATTGTTTGCCTCGGGAAACGTGGAGCGAAAGCCATCCACTGTCAAGAAAAGATCATTTATAGTCACCATGCCTAGAAAAGCCTTAATTCTCGCTTTAAATGCTTTTATAATCCCATTATTGAATTTAATTTGAATCTTTTTACATTTTTTGATTAAAACTGATTGTAATTGATTGTTTGCCTCGGGAAACGTGGAGCGAAAGCCATCCATTGTCAAGAAAAGATCATTTATAGTCACTCTTGCCTAGAAAAGCCTTATTACTCGATTTAAATGCCTTTATAATCCCATTATCAAATTTATTTTGAATTTTTTTTATATTTTTTGATTAAAACAGATTTTAATTGATTGTTTGGCTTGAGAAACTTGGAGCGAAAGCCATCCATTGTCAAGAAAACATCATTTATAGTCACTCATGCCTAGGAAAGCCTTATTACTCGGTTTAAATGCCTTTATAATCCCATTATCAAATTTATTTTGAATTTTTTTTATATTTTTTGATTAAAACAGATTTTAATTGATTGTTTGCCTTGAGAAACTTGGAGCGAAAGCCATCCATTGTCAAGAAAAGTTCATTTATATTCACTTATGCCTAGCAAAGCCTTATTACTCGATTTAAATGCCTTTATAATCCCATTATTGAATTTATTTTGAATTTTTTTTCATTTTTTTATTAAAACAGATTCTAATTGATTGTTTTCCTGGGGAAACTTGGAGCGAAAGCCATCCATTGTCAAGAAAAGATCATTTACAGTCACTCATGCCTAGAAAAGCCTTATTACTCGGTTTAAATGCCTTTATAATCCCATTATCAAATTTATTTTGAATTTTTTTTACATTTTTTGATTAAAAC
Source organism: Theobroma cacao (assembly GCF_053813885.1). NCBI lineage: Eukaryota > Viridiplantae > Streptophyta > Magnoliopsida > Malvales > Malvaceae > Theobroma > Theobroma cacao. The sequence continues at coordinate 22,491,890 of NC_142645.1, read as the reverse complement.
AGATTGTAATTGATTGTTTGCCTCGGGAAACTTGGAGCGAAAGCCATCCATTGTCAAGAAAAGTTCATTTATATTCACTTATGCCTAGCAAAGCCTTATTACTCGGTTTAAATGCCTTTATAATCCCATTATTGAATTTTTTTTGAATTTTTTTTGCATTTTTTTATTAAAACAGATTCTAATTGATTGTTTTCCTAGGGAAACTTTGAGTGAAAGCCATCCATTGTCAAGAAAAGATCATTTATTGTCACTTATGCCTAGAAAAGCCTTATTACTCGGTTTAAATGCTTTTATAATCCCATTATTGAATTTATTTTGAATATTTTCTACATTTTTTGATTGAAATAGATTCTAATTGATTGTTTGCCTCAGAAAACGAGAAGCGAAAGCCATCCATTGTCAAGAAAAGTTCATTTATAGTCACTCATGCCTATAAAAGCCTTAATACTCGCTTTAAATGCTTTCATAATCCCATAATGAATTTAATTTGAATCTTTTTACATTTTTTGATTAAAACAGATTGTAACTGATTGTTTGCCTCGGGAAACGTGGAGCGAAAGCCATCCGCTGTCAAGAAAAGATCATTTATAGTCACTCATGCCTAGAAAAGCCTTAATTCTCGCTTTAAATGCTTTTATAATCCCATTATTGAATTTAATTTGAATCTTCTTACATTTTTTGATTAAAACAGATTGTAATTGATTGTTTGCCTCGGGAAACGTGGAGCGAAAGCCATCCATTGTCAAGAAAAGATCATTTATAGTCACTCATGCCTAGAAAAGCCTTATTACTCGGTTTAAATGCCTTTATAATCCCATTATCAAATTTATTTTGAATTTTTTTCACATTTTTTGATTAAAACAGATTGTAATTGATTGTTTGCCTCGGGAAACGTGGAGCGAAAGCCATCCATTGTCAAGAAAACATCATTTATAGTCACTCATGCCTAGAAAAGCCTTATTACTCTGTTTAAATGCCTTTATAATCCCATTATCAAATTTAGTTTGAATTTTGTTTACATTTTTTGATTAAAACAGATTTTAATTGACTGTTTGCCTCGAGAAACTTGGAGCAAAAGCCATCCATTGTCAAGAAAAGTTCATTTATATTCACTTATGCCTAGCAAAGCCTTATTACTCGATTTAAATGCCTTTATAATCCCATTATTGAATTTATTTTGAATTTTTTTTATTTTTTTTATTAAAACAGATTCTAATTGATTGTTTTCCTGGGGAAACTTGGAGCGAAAGCCATCCATATTCAAGAAAAGATCATTTATAGTCACTCATGCCTAGAAAAGCCTTATTACTCGGTGTAAATGCTTTTATAATCCCATTATTGAATTTATTTTGATTTGTTTTTACATTTTTTGATTAAAACAGAATCTAATTGATTGTTTGCCTCGGGAAACGTGGAGCGAAAGCCATCCATTGTCAAGAAAAGATCATTTATAGTCAGTCATGCCTAGAAAAGCCTTTTTACTCGGTTTAAATGCCTTTATAATCCCATTATCAAATTTATTTTGAATTTTTTTCACATTTTTTGATTAAAACAGATTGTAATTGATTGTTTGCCTCGGGAAACGTGGAGCGAAATCCATCCATTGTCAAGAAAAGATCATTTATAGTCACTCATGCCTAGGAAAGCCTTAGTACTCGGTTTAAATGCCTTTATAATCCCATTATCAAATTTATTTTGAATTTTTTTTACATTTTTTGATTAAAACAGATTTTAATTGATTGTTTGGCTTGAGAAACTTGGAGCGAAAGCCATCCATTGTCAAGAAAAGTTCATTTATATTCACTTATGCCTAGCAAAGCCTTATTACTCGATTTAAATGCCTTTATAATCCCATTATTGAATTTATTTTGAATTTTTTTTACATTTTTTTATTAAAACAGATTCTAATTGATTGTTTTCCTGGGGAAACTTTGAGCGAAAGCCATCCATTGTCAAGAAAAGATCATTTATAGTCACTCATGCCTAGAAAAGCCTTATTACTCGGTGTAAATGCTTTTATAATCCCATTATTGAATTTATTTTGAATATTTTTTACATTTTTTGATTAAAACAGATTGTAATTGATTGATTGCCTCGGGAAACATGGAGCAAAAGCCATCCATTGTCAAGAAAAGATCATTTATAGTCACTCATGCCTAGGAAAGCCTTATTACTCGGTTTAAATGCTTTTATAATCCCATTATTGATTTTATTTTGAATTGTTTTTACATTTTTTGATTAAAACAGAATCTAATTGATTGTTTGCCTCGAGAAACGTGGAGCGAAAGCCATCCATTGTCAAGAAAAGATCATTTATAGTCACTCATGCCTAGAAAAGCCTTATTACTCGGTTTAAATGCCTTTATAATCCCATTATCAAATTTATTTTGAATTTTTTTTACATTTTTTGTTTAAAACAGATTGTAATTGATTGTTTGCCTCGGGAAACTTGGAGCGAAAGCCAACCATTGTCAAGAAAAGTTCATTTATAGTCACTCATGCCTATAAAAGCCTTAATACTCGCTTTAAATGCTTCCACAATCCCATAATTAATTTCATTTGAATCTTTTTACATTTTTTGATTAAAACAGATTGTAACTGATTGTTTGCCTCGGGAAACGTGGAGCGAAAGCCATCCACTGTCAAGAAAAGATCATTTATAGTCACCATGCCTAGAAAAGCCTTAATTCTCGCTTTAAATGCTTTTATAATCCCATTATTTAATTTAATTTGAATCTTTTTACATTTTTTGATTAAAACAGATTGTAATTGATTGTTTGCCTCGGGAAACGTGGAGCGAAAGCCATCCATTGTCAAGAAAAGATCATTTATAGTCACTCATGCCTAGGAAAGCCTTATTACTCGGTTTACATGCCTTTATAATCCCATTATCAAATTTATTTTGAATTTTTTTTTTATATTTTTTGATTAAAACAGATTTTAATTGATTGTTTGCCTTGAGAAACTTGGAGCGAAAGCCATCCATTGTCAAGAAAAGTTCATTTATATTCACTTATGCCTAGCAAAGCCTTATTACTCGATTTAAATGCCTTTATAATCCCATTATTGAATTTATTTTGAATTTTTTTTACATTTTTTATTAAAACAGATTCTAATTGATTGTTTTCCTGGGGAAACTTGGAGCGAAAGCCATCCATTGTCAAGAAAAGATCATTTATAGTCACTCATGCCTAGGAAAGCCTTATTACTCGGTTTACATGCCTTTATAATCCCATTATCAAATTTATTTTGAATTTTTTTTTTATATTTTTTGATTAAAACAGATTTTAATTGATTGTTTGCCTTGAGAAACTTGGAGCGAAAGCCATCCATTGTCAAGAAAAGTTCATTTATATTCACTTATGCCTAGCAAAGCCTTATTACTCGATTTAAATGCCTTTATAATCCCATTATTGAATTTATTTTGAATTTTTTTTACATTTTTTATTAAAACAGATTCTAATTGATTGTTTTCCTGGGGAAACTTGGAGCGAAAGCCATCCATTGTCAAGAAAAGATCATTTATAGTCACTCATGCCTAGAAAAGCCTTATTACTCGGTTTAAATGCCTTTATAATCCCATTATCAAATTTATTTTGAATTTTTTTTACATTTTTTGATTAAAACAGATTGTAATCGATTGTTTGCCTCGGGAAACTTGGGGCGAAAGCCATCCATTGTCAAGAAAAGTTCATTGATATTCACTTATGCCTAGCAAAGCCTTATTACTCAGTTTAAATGCCTTTATAATCGCATTATTTTATTTATTTTGAATTTTTTTTACATTTTTTTATTAAAACAGATTCTAATTGATTGTTTTCCTAGGGAAACTTGGAGCGAAAGCCATCCATTGTCAAGAAAAGATCATTTATAGTCACTCATGCCTAGAAAAGCCTTATTACTCGGTTTAAATGCTTTTATAATCCCATTATTGAATTTATTTTGAATATTTTCTACATTTTTTGATTGAAATAGATTCTAATTGATTGTTTGCCTCAGAAAACGAGAAGCGAAAGCCATCCATAGTCAAGAAAAGTTCATTTATAGTCACTCATGCCTATAAAAGCCTTAATACTCGCTTTAAATGCTTTCATAATCCCGTAATGAATTTAATTTGAATTGTTTTTACATTTTTTGATTAAAACAGATTGTAACTGATTGTTTGCCTCGAAAAACGTGGAGCGAAAGCCATCCACTGTCAAGAAAAGATCATTTATAGTCACTCATGCCTAGAAAAGCCTTAATTCTCGCTTTAAATGCTTTTATAATCCCATTATTGAATTTAATTTGAATCTTTTTACATTTTTTGATTAAAACTGATTGTAATTGATTGTTTGCCTCGGGAAACGTGGAGCGAAAGCCATCCATTGTCAAGAAAAGATCATTTATAGTCACTCATGCCTAGAAAAGCCTTATTACTCGGTTTAAATGCCTTTATAATCCCATTATCAAATTTATTTTGAATTTTTTTCACATTTTTTGATTAAAACAGATTTTAATTGACTGTTTGCCTCGAGAAACTTGGAGCGAAAGCCATCCATTGTCAACAAAAGTTCATTTATATTCACTTATGCCTAGCAAAGCCTTATTACTCGATTTAAATGCCTTTATAATCCCATTATTGAATTTATTTTCAATTTTTTTTACTTTTTTTTATTAAAACAGATTCTAATTGATTGTTTTCCTGGGGAAACTTGGAGCGAAAGCCATCCATATTCAAGAAAAGATCATTTATAGTCACTCATGCCTAGAAAAGCCTTATTACTCGGTGTAAATGCTTTTATAATCCCATTATTGAATTTATTTTGAATTGTTTTTACATTTTTGATTAAAACAGAATCTAATTGATTGATTGCCTCGGGAAACGTGGAGCGAAAGCCATCCATTGTCAAGAAAAGATCATTTATAGTCACTCATGCCTAGAAAAGCCTTATTACTCGGTTTAAATGCCTTTATAATCCCATTATCAAATTTCTTTTGAATTTTTTTCACATTTTTTGATTAAAACAGATTGTAATTGATTGTTTGCCTCGGGAAACGTGGAGCGAAAGCCATCCATTGTCAAGAAAAGATCATTTATAGTCACTCATGCCTAGGAAAGCCTTATTACTCGGTTTAAATGCCTTTATAATCCCATTATCAAATTTATTTTGAATTTTTTTTACATTTTTTGATTACAATAGATTTTAATTGATTGTTTGGCTTGAGAAACTTGGAGCGAAAGCCATCCATTGTCAAGAAAAGTTCATTTATATTCGCTTATGCCTAGCAAAGCCTTATTACTCGATTTAAATGCCTTTATAATCCCATTATTGAATTTATTTTGAATTTTTTTTACATTTTTTTATTAAAACAGATTCTAATTGATTGTTTTCCTGGGGAAACTTTGAGCGAAGGCCATCCATTGTCAAGAAAAGATCATTTATAGTCACTCATGCCTAGAAAAGCCTTATTACTCGGTGTAAATGCTTTTATAATCCCATTATTGAATTTATTTGGAATATTTTTTTCATTTTTTGATTAAAACAGATTGTAATTGATTGATTGCCTCGGGAAACATGGAGCAAAAGCCATCCATTGTCAAGAAAAGATCATTTATAGTCACTCATGCCTAGGAAAGCCTTATTACTCGGTTTAAATGCTTTTATAATCCCATTATTGATTTTATTTTGAATTGTTTTTACATTTTTTGATTAAAACAGAATTTAATTGATTGTTTGCCTCGGGAAACGTGGAGCGAAAGCCATCCATTGTCAAGAAAAAATCATTTATAGTCACTCATGCCTAGAAAAGCCTTATTACTCGGTTTAAATGCCTTTATAATCCCATTATCAAATTTATTTTGAATTTTTTTTACATTTTTTGATTAAAACAGATTGTAATTGATTGTTTGCCTCGGGAAACTTGGAGCGAAAGCCAACCATTGTCAAGAAAAGTTCATTTATATTCACTTATGCCTAGCAAAGCCTTATTACTCGGTTTAAATGCCTTTATAATCTCATTATTGAATTTATTTTGAATTTTTTTTACATTTTTTATTAAAACAGATTCTAATTGATTGTTTTCCTAGGGAAACTTGGAGCGAAAGCCATCCATTGTCAAGAAAAGATCATTTATAGTCACTCATGCCTAGAAAAGCCTTATTACTCGGTTTAAATGCTTTGATAATCCCATTATTGAATTTATTTTGAATGTTTTCTACATTTTTTGATTGAAATAGATTCTAATTGATTGTTTGCCTCAGAAAACGAGAAGCGAAAGCCATCCATTGTCAAGAAAAGTTCATTTATAGTCACTCATGCCTATAAAAGCCTTAATACTCGCTTTAAATGCTTTCATAATCCCATAATGAATTTAATTTGAATTTTTTTACTTTTTTTGATTAAAACAGATTGTAACTGATTGTTTGCCTCGGGAAACGTGGAGCGAAAGCCATCCACTGTTAAGAAAAGATCATTTATAGTCACTCATGCCTAGAAAAGCCTTAATTCTCGCTTTAAATGCTTTTATAATCCCATTATTGAATTTAATTTGAATCTTTTTACATTTTTTGATTAAAACAGATTGTAATTGATTGTTTGCCTCGGGAAACGTGAAGCGAAAGCCATCCATTGTCAAGAAAAGATCATTTATAGTCACTCATGCCTAGAAAAGCCTTTATTACTCGGTTTAAATGCCTTTATAATCCCATTATCAAATTTATTTTGAATTTTTTTCACATTTTTTGATTAAAACAGATTTTAATTGATTGTTTGCCTCGAGAAACTTGGAGCGAAAGCCATCCATTGTCAAGAAAAGTTCATTTATATTCACTTATGCCTAGCAAAGCCTTATTACTCGATTTAAATGCCTTTATAATCCCATTATTGAATTTATTTTCAATTTTTTTTACATTTTTTTATTAAAACAGATTCTAATTGATTGATTGCCTCGGGAAACATGGAGCAAAAGCCATCCATTGTCAAGAAAAGATCATTTATAGTCACTCATGCCTAGGAAAGCCTTATTACTCTGTTTAAATGCTTTTATAATCCCATTATTGAATTTATTTTCAATTGTTTTTACATTTTTTGATTAAAACAGAATCTAATTGATTGTTTGCCTCGGGAAACGTGGAGCGAAAGCCATCCATTGTGAAGAAAAGATCATTTATAGTCACTCATGCCTAGAAAAGCCTTATTACTCGGTTTAAATGCCTTTATAATCCCATTATCAAATTCATTTTAATTTTTTTTTACATTTTTTGATTAAAACAGATTGTAATTGATAGTTTGCCTCGGGAAACTTGGAGCGAAAGCCATCCATTGTCAAGAAAAGTTCATTTATATTCACTTATGCCTAGCAAAGCCTTTGTACTCGGTTTTAATGCCTTTATAATCCCATTATTGAATTTATTTTGAATTTTTTTTACATTTTTTTGTTAAAACAGATTCTAATTGATTGTTTTCCTGGGGAAACTTGGAGCGAAAGCCATCCATTGTCAAGAAAAGATCATTTATAGTCACTCATGCTTAGAAAAGCCTTATTACTCGGTGTAAATGCTTTCATAATCCCATTATTGAATTTATTTCGAATATTTTTTTCATTTTTTGATTAAAACAGATTCTCATTGATTGATTGCCTCGGGAAACATGGAGCAAAAGCCATCCATTGTCAAGAAAAGATCATTTATAGTCACTCATGCCTAGGAAAGCCTTATTACTCGGTTTAAATGCTTTTATAACCTCATTATTGATTTTATTTTGAATTGTTTTTACATTTTTTGATTAGAACAGAATCTAATTGATTGTTTGCCTTGGGAAACATGGAGCGAAAGCCATCCATTGTCAAGTAAAGATCATTTATAGTCACTCATGCCTAGAAAAGCCTTAATACTCGCTTTAAATGCTTTCATAATCCCATAATGAATTTAATTTGAATCTTTTTACCTTTTTTGATTAAAACAGATTGTAACTGATTGTTTGCCTTGGGAAACGTGGAGCGAAAGCCATCCACTGTCAAGAAAAGATCATTTATAGTCACTCATGCCTAGAAAAGCCTTAATTCTCGCTTTAAATGCTTTTATAATCCCATTATTGAATTTAATTTGAATCTTTTTACATTTTTTGATTAAAACAGATTGTAATTGATTGTTTGCCTCGGGAAACGTGAAGCGAAAGCCATCCATTGTCAAGAAAAGATCATTTATAGTCACTCATGCCTAGAAAAGCCTTTATTACTCGGTTTAAATGCCTTTATAATCCCATTATCAAATTTATTTTGAATTTTTTTCACATTTTTTGATTAAAACAGATTTTAATTGATTGTTTGCCTCGAGAAACTTGGAGCGAAAGCCATCCATTGTCAAGAAAAGTTCATTTATATTCACTTATGCCTAGCAAAGCCTTATTACTCGATTTAAATGCCTTTATAATCCCATTATTGAATTTATTTTCAATTTTTTTTACATTTTTTTATTAAAACAGATTCTAATTGATTGATTGCCTCGGGAAACATGGAGCAAAAGCCATCCATTGTCAAGAAAAGATCATTTATAGTCACTCATGCCTAGGAAAGCCTTATTACTCTGTTTAAATGCTTTTATAATCCCATTATTGAATTTATTTTCAATTGTTTTTACATTTTTTGATTAAAACAGAATCTAATTGATTGTTTGCCTCGGGAAACGTGGAGCGAAAGCCATCCATTGTGAAGAAAAGATCATTTATAGTCACTCATGCCTAGAAAAGCCTTATTACTCGGTTTAAATGCCTTTATAATCCCATTATCAAATTCATTTTAATTTTTTTTTACATTTTTTGATTAAAACAGATTGTAATTGATAGTTTGCCTCGGGAAACTTGGAGCGAAAGCCATCCATTGTCAAGAAAAGTTCATTTATATTCACTTATGCCTAGCAAAGCCTTTGTACTCGGTTTTAATGCCTTTATAATCCCATTATTGAATTTATTTTGAATTTTTTTTACATTTTTTTGTTAAAACAGATTCTAATTGATTGTTTTCCTGGGGAAACTTGGAGCGAAAGCCATCCATTGTCAAGAAAAGATCATTTATAGTCACTCATGCTTAGAAAAGCCTTATTACTCGGTGTAAATGCTTTCATAATCCCATTATTGAATTTATTTCGAATATTTTTTTCATTTTTTGATTAAAACAGATTCTCATTGATTGATTGCCTCGGGAAACATGGAGCAAAAGCCATCCATTGTCAAGAAAAGATCATTTATAGTCACTCATGCCTAGGAAAGCCTTATTACTCGGTTTAAATGCTTTTATAACCTCATTATTGATTTTATTTTGAATTGTTTTTACATTTTTTGATTAGAACAGAATCTAATTGATTGTTTGCCTTGGGAAACATGGAGCGAAAGCCATCCATTGTCAAGTAAAGATCATTTATAGTCACTCATGCCTAGAAAAGCCTTAATACTCGCTTTAAATGCTTTCATAATCCCATAATGAATTTAATTTGAATCTTTTTACCTTTTTTGATTAAAACAGATTGTAACTGATTGTTTGCCTTGGGAAACGTGGAGCGAAAGCCATCCACTGTCAAGAAAAGATCATTTATAGTCACTCATGCCTAGAAAAGCCTTAATTCTCGCTTTAAATGCTTTTATAATCCCATTATTGAATTTAATTTGAATCTTTTTACATTTTTTGATTAAAACAGATTGTAATTGATTGTTTACCTCGGGAAATGTGGAGCGATAGCCATCCACTGTCAAGAAAAGATCATTTATAGTCACTCATGCCTAGAAATGCCTTATTACTCGGTTTAAATGCCTTTATAATCCCATTATCAAATTTACTTTTAATTTTTTTTACATTTTTTAATTAAAACATATTGTAATTGATTGTTTGCCTTGGGAAACTTGGAGCGAAAGCCATCCATTGTCAAGAAAAGATCATTTATAGTCACTCATGCCTAGGAAAGCCTTATTACTCGGTTTAAATGCTTTTATAATCCCATTATTGAATTTATTTTGAATTGTTTTTACATTTTTTGATTAAAACAGAATCTAATTGATTGTTTGCCTCGGGAAACGTGTTGCGAAAGCCATCCATTGTCAAGAAAAGATCATTTATAGTCACTCATGCCTAGAAAAGCCTTATTACTCGGTTTAAATGCCTTTATAATCCCATTATCAAATTTATTTTGAATTTTTTTTACATTTTTTGATTAAAACAGATTTTAATTGATTGTTTGCCTCGGGAAACTTGGAGCGAAAGCCATCCATTGTCAAGAAAAGTTCATTTATATTCACTTATGCCTAGCAAAGCCTTATTACTCGGTTTAAATGCCTTTATAATCCCATTATGGAATTTATTTTGAATTTTTTTTACATTTTTTTTATTAAAACAGATTCTAATTAATTGTTTTCCTGAGGAAACTTGGAGCGAAAGCCATCCATTGTCAAGAAAAGATCATTTATAGTCACTCATGCCTAGAAAAGCCTTATTACTCGGTGTAAATGCTTTTATAATCCCATTATTGAATTTATTTTGAATATTTTTTACATTTTTTGATTAAAACAGATTGTAATTGATTGATTGCCTCGGGAAACATGGAGCAAAAGCCATCCATTGTCAAGAAAAGATCATTTATAGTCACTCATGCCTAGGAAAGCCTTATTACTCGGTTTAAATGCTTTTATAATCCCATTACTGATTTTATTTTGAATTGTTTTTACATTTTTTGATTAAAACCGAATCTAATTGATTGTTTGCCTCGGGAAACGTGGAGCGAAAGCCATCCATTGTCAAGAAAAGATCATTTATTGTCACTCATGCCTAGAAAAGCCTTATTACTCGGTTTAAATGCCTTTATAATCCCATTATCAAATTTATTTTGAATTTTTTTTACATTTTTTGATTAAAACAGATTGTAATTGATTGTTTGCCTCGGGAAACTTGGAGCGAAAGCCATGGATTGTCAAGAAAAGTTTATTTTTAGTCACTCATGCCTAGAAAAGCCTTATTACTCGGTTTAAATGCCTTTATAATCCCATTATCAAATTTATTTTTAATTTTTTTTACATTTATTGTTTAAAACATATTGTAATTGATTGTTTGCCTCGGGAAACTTGGAGCGAAAGCCATCCATTGTCAAGAAAAGATCATTTATAGTCACCCATGCCTAGAAAAGCCTTATTACTCGGTGTAAATGCTTTTATATTCCCATTATTGAATTTATTTTGAATTCTTTTTTACATTTTTTGATTAAAACAGATTGTAATTGATTGTTTGCCTCGGGAAACGTGGAGCAAAAGCCTTCCATTGTCAAGAAAAGATCATTTATTGTCACTCATGCCTAGAAAAGCCTTATTACTCGGTTTAAATGCCTTTATAATCCCATTATCAAATTTATTTTGAATTTTTTTTACATTTTTTGATTAAAACAGATTGTAATTGATTGTTTGCCTCGAGAAACTTGGAGCGAAAGCCATCCACTGTCAAGAAAAGTTCATTTATATTCACTTATGCCTAGCAAAGCCTTATTACTCGGTTTAATGGCCTTTATAGTCCCATTATTGAATTTATTTTGATTTTTTTTTACATTTTTTTATTAAAACAGATTCTAATTGATTGTTTTCCTGGGGAAACTTGGAGCGAAAGCCATCCATTGTCAAGAACAGATCATTTATAGTCACTCATGCCTAGAAAAACCTTATTACTCGGTGTAAATGCTTTTATAATCCCATAATAGAATTTATTTTGAATATTTTTTACATTTTTTGATGAAAACAGATTGTAATTGATTGATTGCCTCGGGAAACATGGAGCAAAAGCCATCCATTGTCAAGAAAAGATCATTTATAGTCACTCATGCCTAGGAAAGCCTTATTACTCTGTTTAAATGCTTTTATAATCCCATTATTGAATTTATTTTGAATTGTTTTTACATTTTTTGATTAAAACAGAATCTAATTGATTGTTTGCCTCGGGAAACGTGGAGCGAAAGCCATCCATTGTCAAGAAAAGATCATTTATAGTCACTTATGCCTAGAAAAGCCTTATTACTCGGTTTAAATGCCTTTATAATCCCATTATCAAATTTATTTGAAATTTTTTTTACATTTTTTGATTAAAACAGATTGTAATTGATAGTTTGCCTCGGGAAACTTGGAGCGAAAGCCATCCATTGTCAAGAAAAGTTCATTTATATTCACTTATGCCTAGCAAAGCCTTTGTACTCGGTTTTAATGCCTTTATAATCCCATTATTTAATTTATTTTGAATTTTTTTTACATTTTTTTGTTAAAACAGATTCTAATTGATTGTTTTCCTGGGGAAACTTGGAGCGAAAGCCATCCATTGTCAAGAAAAGATCATTTATAGTCACTCCTGCCTAGAAAAGCCTTATTACTCGGTGTAAATGCTTTCATAATCCCATTATTGAATTTATTTCGAATATTTTTTACTTTTTTTGATTAAAACAGATTCTCATTGATTGATTGCCTCGGGAAACATGGAGCAAAAGCCATCCATTGTCAAGAAAAGATCATTTATAGCCACTCATGCCTAGGAAAGCCTTATTACTCGGTTTAAATGATTTTATAACCTCATTATTGATTTTATTTTGAATTGTTTTTACATTTTTTGATTAGAACAGAATCTAATTGATTGTTTGCCTTGGGAAACATGGAGCGAAAGCCATCCATTGTCAAGTAAAGATCATTTATAGTCACTCATGCCTAGAAAAGCCTTAATACTCGCTTTAAATGCTTTCATAATCCCATAATGAATTTAATTTGAATCTTTTTACATTTTTTGATTAAAACAGATTGTAACTGATTGTTTGCCTTGGGAAACGTGGAGCGAAAGCCATCCACAGTCAAGAAAAGATCATTTATAGTCACTCATGCCTAGAAAAGCCTTAATTCTCGCTTTAAATGCTTTTATAATCCCATTATTGAATTTAATTTGAATCTTTTTACATTTTTTGATTAAAACAGATTGTAATTGATTGTTTACCTAGGGAAATGTGGAGCGATAGCCATCCACTGTCAAGAAAAGATCATTTATAGTCACTCATGCCTAGAAAAGCCTTATTACTCGGTTTAAATGCCTTTATAATCCCATTATCAAATTTACTTTTAATTTTTTTTACATTTTTTGATTAAAACATATTGTAATTGATTGTTTGCCTCGGGAAACTTGGAGCGAAAGCCATCCATTGTCAAGAAAAGATCATTTACAGTCACTCATGCCTAGGAAAGCCTTATTACTCGGTTTAAATGCTTTTATAATCCCATTATTGAATTTATTTTGAATTGTTTTTACATTTTTTGATTAAAACAGAATCTAATTGACTGTTTGCCTCGAGAAACGTGGAACGAAAGCCATCCATTGTCAAGAAAAGATCATTTATAGTCACTCATGCCTAGAAAAGCCTTATTACTCGGTTTAAATGCCTTTATAATCCCATTATCAAATTTATTTTGAATTTTTTTTACATTTTTTGATTAAAACAGATTTTAATTGATTGTTTGCCTCGGGAAACTTGGAGCGAAAGCCATCCATTGTCAAGAAAAGTTCATTTATATTCACTTATGCCTAGCAAAGCCTTATTACTCGGTTTAAATGCCTTTATAATCCCATTATGGAATTTATTTTGAATTTTTTTTACATTTTTTTATTAAAACAGATTCTAATTGATTGTTTTCCTGAGGAAAGTTGGAGCGAAAGCCATCCATTGTCAAGAAAAGATCATTTATAGTCACTCATGCCTAGAAAAGCCTTATTACTCGGTGTAAATGCTTTTATAATCCCATTATTGAATTTATTTTGAATATTTTTTACATTTTTTGATTAAAACAGATTGTAATTGATTGATTGCCTCGGGAAACATGGAGCAAAAGCCATCCATTGTCAAGAAAAGATCATTTATAGTCACTCATGCCTAGGAAAGCCTTATTACTCGATTTAAATGCTTTTATAATCCCATTACTGATTTTATTTTGAATTGTTTTTACATTTTTTGATTAAAACAGAATCTAATTGATTGTTTGCCTCGGGAAACGTGGAGCGAAAGCCATCCATTGTCAAGAGAAGATCATTTATAGTCACTCATGCCTAGAAAAGCCTTATTACTCGGTTTAAATTCCTTTATAATCCCATTATCAAATTTATTTTGAATTTTTTTTACATTTTTTGATTAAAACATATTGTAATTGATTGTTTGCCTCGGGAAACTTGGAGCGAAAGCCATGCAATGTCAAGAAAAGTTTATTTATAGTCACTCATGCCTAGAAAAGCCTTATTACTCGGTTTAAATGCTTTTATAATCCCATTATTGAATTTATTTTTAATATTTTCTACATTTTTTGATTGAAACAGATTTTAATTGATTGTTTGCCTCAGAAAACGAGAAGCGAAAGCCATCCATTGTCAAGAAAAGTTCATTTATAGTCACTCATGCCTAGGAAAGCCTTAGTACTCGGTTTAAATGCTTTTATAATCCCATTATTGAATTTATTTTGAATATTTTCTATATTTTTGGATTGAAACAGATTCTAATTGATTGTTTGCCTTAGAAAACGATAAGCGAAAGCCATCCATTGTCAAGAAAAGATCATTTATAGTCACTCATGCCTAGAAAACCCTTATTACTCGGTGTAAATGCTTTTATAATCCAATTACTGAATTTATTTTGAATATTTTTTAAATTTTTTGATTAAAACGTATTGTAATTGATTGAATGCCTCGGGAAACATGGAGCAAAAGCCATCCATTGTCAAGAAAAGATCATTTATAGTCACTCATGCTTAGAAAAGCCTTATTACTCGGTTTAAATGCCTTTATAATCCCATTATTGAATTTATTTTGAATTCTTTTTACATTTTTTGATTAAAATAGATTGTAATTGATTGTTTGCTTCATGAAACTTGGAGCGAAAGCCCTCCATTGTCAAGAAAAGATCATTTATAGTCACCCATGCCTAGAAAAGCCTTATTACTCGGTTTAAATGCTTTTATATTCCCATTATTGAATTTATTTTGAATTCTTTTTTACATTTTTTGGTTAAAACAGATTGTAATTGATTGTTTGCCTCGGGAAACGTGGAGCGAAAGCCTTCCATTGTCAAGAAAAGATCATTTATTGTCACTCATGCCTAGAAAAGCCTTATTACTCGGTTTAAATGCCTTTATAATCCCATTATCAAATTTATTTTGAATTTTTTTCACATTTTTTGATTAAAACAGATTGTAATTAATTGCTTGCCTCAGGAAACATGGAGCAAAAGCCATCCATTGTCAAGAAAAGATCATTTTAGTCACTCATGCTCAGAAAAGCCTTATTACTCGGTTTAAATGCCTTTAAAATCTCAATATTCAATTTATTTTGAATTCTGTATACATTTTTTGATTAAAATAGATTGTAATTGATTGCTTGCCTCGGGAAACTTGGAGCGAAAGCCCTCCATTGTCAAGAAAAGATCATTTATAGTCACTCATGCCTAGAAAAGCCTTAATACTCGGTGTAAATGCTTTTATAATCCCATTACTGAAGTTATTTTGAATATTTTTTACATTTTTTGATTAAAACATATTGTAATTGATTGATTGCCTCGGGAAACATGGTGCAAAAGCCATCCATTGTCAAGAAAAGATCATTTATAGTCACTCATGCCTAGCAAAGCCTTATTACTCGGTTTAAATGCTTTTATAATCCCATTATTGAATTTATTTTGAATTGTTTTTACATTTTTTGATTAAAACAGAATCTAATTGATTGTTTGCCTCGGGAAACGTGAAGCGAAAGCCATCCATTGTCAAGAAAAGATCATTTATAGTCACTCATGCCTAGAAAAGCCTTAATACTCGATTTAAATGCTTTTATAATCCCATTATTGAATTTATTTTGAATTGTTTTTACATTTTTTTATTAAAACAGATTGTAATTGATTGTTTGCCTCAGGAAACATGGAGCAAAAGCCATCCATTGTCAAGAAAAGATCATTTATAGTCACTCATGCTTAGAAAAGCCTTATTACTCGGTTTAAATGCCTTTATAATCTCATTATTGAATTTATTTTGAATTCTGTTTACATTTTTTGATTAAAATCGATTGTAATTGATTGCTTGCCGCGGGAAACTTGGAGCGAAAGCCCTCCATTGTCAAGAAAAGATCATTTATAGTCACTCATGCCTAGAAAAGCCTTAATACTCGATTTAAATGCTTTTATAATCCCATTATTGAATTTATTTTGAATTGTTTTTACATTTTTTGATTAAAACAGATTGTAATTGATTGTTTGCCTCGGGAAACTTGGAGCGAAAGCCATCCATTGTCAAGAAAAGATCATTTATAGTCACTCATGCCTAGAAAAGCCTTATTACTTAGTTTAAATGCCTTTGTAATCCCATTATCAAATTTATTTTGAATTTTTTTTACATTTTTTGATTAAAACAGATTGTAATTGATTTTTTGCCTCGAGAAACATGGAGCGAAAGCCTTCCATTGTCAAGAAAAGATCATTTATTGTCACTCATGCCTAGAAAAGCCTTATTACTCGGTTTAAATGCCTTTATAATCCCATTATCAAATTTATTTTGAATTTTTTTTACATTTTTTGATTAAAACAGATTGTAATTAATTGTTTGCCTCGGGAAACATGAAGCAAAAGCCATCCATTGTCAAGAAAAGATCATTTATAGTCACTCATGCCTAGAAAAGCCTTATTACTTAGTTTAAATGCCTTTGTAATCCCATTATCAAATTTATTTTGAATTTTTTTTACATTTTTTGATTAAAACAGATTGTAATTGATTTTTTACCTCGGGAAACGTGGAGCGAAAGCCTTCCATTGTCAAGAAAAGATCATTTATTGTCACTTATGCCTAGAACAGCATTATTACTCGGTTTAAATGCCTTTATAATCCCATTATCAAATTTATTTTGAATTTTTTTTACATTTTTTGATTAAAACAGATTGTAATTAATTGTTTGCCTCGGGAAACATGGAGCAAAAGCCATCCATTGTCAAGAAAAGATCATTTATAGTCACTCATGCTTAGAAAAGCCTTATTACTCGGTTTAAATGCCTTTATAATCCCATTATTGAATTTATTTTGAATTCTTTTTACATTTTTTGATTAAAATAGATTGTAATTGATTGTTTGCTTCGGGAAACTTGGAGCGAAAGCCCTCCATTGTCAAGAAAAGATCATTTATAGTCACCCATGCCTAGAAAAGCCTTATTACTCGGTTTAAATGCTTTTATAATCCCATTATTGAATTTATTTTGAATTCTTTTTTATATTTTTTGATTAAAACAGATTGTAATTGATTGTTTGCCTCGGGAAACGTGGAGCGAAAGCCTTCCATTGTCAAGAAAAGATCATTTATTGTCACTCATGCCTAGAAAAGCCTTATTACTCGGTTTAAATGCCTTTATAATCCCATTATCAAATTTATTTTGAATTTTTTTTACATTTTTTGATTAAAACAGATTGTAATTAATTGTTTGCCTCGGGAAACATGGAGCAAAAGCCCTCCATTGTCAAGAAAAGATCATTTATAGTCACTCATGCCTAGAAAAGCCTTAATACTCGGTGTAAATGCTTTTATAATCCCATACTGAAGTTATTTTGAATATTTTTTACATTTTTTGATTAAAACATATTGTAATTGATTGATTGCCTCGGGAAACATGGAGCAAAAGCCATCCATTGTCAAGAAAAGATCATTTATAGTCACTCATGCCTAGGAAAGCCTTATTACTCGGTTTAAATGCTTTTATAATCCCATTATTGAATTTATTTTGAATTGTTTTTACATTTTTTGATTAAAACAGAATCTAATTGATTGTTTGCCTCGGGAAACGTGAAGCGAAAGTCATCCATTGTCAAGAAAAGAACATTTATAGTCACTCATGCCTAGAAAAGCCTTAATACTCGGTTTAAATGCTTTTATAATCCCATTATTGAATTTATTTTGAATTGTTTTTACATTTTGTGATTAAAACAGATTGTAATTGATTGTTTGCCTCAGGAAACATGGAGCAAAGCCATCCATTGTCAAGAAAAGATCATTTATAGTCACCCATGCTTAGAAAAGCCTTATTACTTTGTTTAAATGCCTTTATAATCTCATTATTGAATTTATTTTGAATTCTGTTTACATTTTTTGCTTAAAATAGATTGTAATTGATTGCTTGCCTCGGGAAACTTGGAGCGAAAGCCCTCCATTGTCAAGAAAAGATCATTTATAGTCACTCATGCCTAGAAAAGCCTTAATACTCGGTGTAAATGCTTTTATAATCCCATTACTGAAGTTATTTTGAATATTTTTTACATTTTTTGATTAAAACATATTGTAATTGATTGATTGCCTCGGGAAACATGGAGCAAAAGCCATCCATTGTCAAGAAAAGATCATTTATAGTCACCCATGCTTAGAAAAGCCTTATTACTTTGTTTAAATGCCTTTATAATCTCATTATTGAATTTATTTTGAATTCTGTTTACATTTTTTGCTTAAAATAGATTGTAATTGATTGCTTGCCTCGGGAAACTTAGAGCGAAAACCCTCCATTGTCAAGAAAAGATCATTTATAGTCACTCATGCCTAGAAAAGCCTTAATACTCGGTTTAAATGCTTTTATAATCCCATTATTGAATTTATTTTGAATTGTTTTTACATTTTTTGATTAAAACAGATTGTAATTGATTGTTTGCCTCGGGAAACTTGGAGCGAAAGCCATCCATTGTCAAGAAAAGATCATTTATAGTCACTCATGCCTAGAAAAGCCTTATTACTTAGTTTAAATGCCTTTGTAATCCCATTATCAAATTTATTTTGAATTTTTTTTACATTTTTTGATTAAAATAGATTGTAATTGATTTTTTGCCTTGGGAAACGTGGAGCGAAAGCCTGCCATTGTCTAGAAAAGATCATTTATTGTCACTTATGCCTAGAAAAGCCTTATTACTCGGTTTAAATGCCTTTATAATCCCATTATCAAATTTATTTTGAATTTTTTTTACATTTTTTGATTAAAACAGATTGTAATTAATTGTTTGCCTCGGGAAACATGGAGCAAAAGCCATCCATTGTCAAGAAAAGATCATTTATAGTCACTCATGCTTAGAAAAGCCTTATTACTCGGTTTAAATGCCTTTATAATCCCATTATTGAATTTATTTTGAGTTCTTTTTACATTTTTTGATTAAAATAGATTGTAATTGATTGTTTGCTTCGGGAAACTTGGAGCGAAAGCCCTCCATTGTCAAGAAAAGATCATTTATAGTCACCCATGCCTAGAAAAGCCTTATTACTCGGTTTAAATGCTTTTATAATCCCATTATTGAATTTATTTTGAATTCTTTTTTATATTTTTTGATTAAAACATATTGTAATTGATTATTTGCCTCGGGAAACGTGGAGCGAAAGCCTTCCATCGTCAAGAAAAGATAATTTATTGTCACTCATGCCTAGAAAAGCCTTATTACTCGGTTTAAATGCCTTTATAATCCCATTATCAAATTTATTTCAAATTTTTTTTACATTTTTTGATTAAAACAGATTGTAATTAATTGTTTGCCTCGGGAAACATGGAGGAAAAGCCATCCATTGTGAAGAAAAGATCATTTATAGTCACTCATGCTTAGAAAAGCCTTATTACTCGGTTTAAATGCCTTTATAATCTCATTATTGAATTTATTTTGAATTCTGTATGCATTTTTTGATTAAAATAGATTGTAATTGATTGCTTGCCTCGGGAAACTTGGAGCGAAAGCCCTCCATTGTCAAGAAAAGATCATTTATAGTCACTCATGCCTAGAAAAGCCTTAATACTCGGTGTAAATGCTTTTATAATCCCATTACTGAAGTTATTTTGAATAATTTTTACATTTTTTGATTAAAACATATTGTAATTGATTGATTGCCTAGGGAAACATGGAGCAAAAGCCATCCATTGTCAAGAAAAGATCATTTATAGTCACTCATGCCTAGGAAAGCCTTATTACTCTGTTTAAATGCTTTTATAATCCCATTATTGAATTTATTTTCAATTGTTTTTACATTTTTTGATTAAAACAGAATCTAATTGATTTTTTGCCTCGGGAAACGTGGAGCGAAAGCCATCCATTGTGAAGAAAAGATTATTTATAGTCACTCATGCCTAGAAAAGCCTTATTACTCGGTTTAAATGCCTTTATAATCCCATTATCAAATTCATTTTAATTTTTTTTTACATTTTTTGATTAAAACAGATTGTAATTGATAGTTTGCCTCGGGAAACTTGGAGCGAAAGCCATCCATTGTCAAGAAAAGTTCATTTATATTCACTTATGCCTAGCAAAGCCTTTGTACTCGGTTTTAATGCCTTTATAATCCCATTATTGAATTTATTTTGAATTTTTTATACATTTTTTTGTTAAAACAGATTCTAATTGATTGTTTTCCTGGGGAAACTTGGAGCGAAAGCCATCCATTGTCAAGAAAAGATCATTTATAGTCACTCATGCCTAGAAAAGCCTTATTACTCGGTGTAAATGCTTTCATAATCCCATTATTGAATTTATTTCGAATATTTTTTACATTTTTTGATTAAAACAGATTCTCATTGATTGATTGCCTCGGGAAACATGGAGCAAAAGCCATCCATTGTCAAGAAAAGATCATTTATAGCCACTCATGCCTAGGAAAGCCTTATTACTCGGTTTAAATGATTTTATAACCTCATTATTGATTTTATTTTGAATTGTTTTTACATTTTTTGATTAGAACAGAATCTAATTGATTGTTTGCCTTGGGAAACATGGAGTTAAAGCCATCCATTGTCAAGTAAAGATCATTTATAGTCACTCATGCCTAGAAAAGCCTTAATACTCGCTTTAAATGCTTTCATAATCCCATAATGAATTTAATTTGAATCTTTTTACCTTTTTTGATTAAAACAGATTGTAACTGATTGTTTGCCTTGGGAAACGTGGAGCGAAAGCCATCCACTGTCAAGAAAAGATCATTTATAGTCACTCATGCCTAGAAAAGCCTTATTACTCGGTGTAAATGCTTTCATAATCCCATAATAGAATTTATTTTGAATATTTTTTACATTTTTTGATGAAAACAGATTGTAATTGATTGATTGCCTCGGGAAACATGGAGCAAAAGCCATCCATTGTCAAGAAAAGATCATTTATAGTCACTCATGCCTAGGAAAGCCTTATTACTCTGTTTAAATGCTTTTATAATCCCATTATTGAATTTATTTTGAATTGTTTTTACATTTTTTGATTAAAACAGAATCTAATTGATTGTTTGCCTCGGGAAACGTGGAGCGAAAGCCATCCATTGTCAAGAAAAGATCATTTATAGTCACTTATGCCTAGAAAAGCCTTATTACTCGGTTTAAATGCCTTTATAATCCCATTATCAAATTTATTTGAAATTTTTTTTACATTTTTTGATTAAAACAGATTGTAATTGATAGTTTGCCTCGGGAAACTTGGAGCGAAAGCCATCCATTGTCAAGAAAAGTTCATTTATATTCACTTATGCCTAGCAAAGCCTTTGTACTCGGTTTTAATGCCTTTATAATCCCATTATTGAATTTATTTTGAATTTTTTTTACATTTTTTTGTTAAAACAGATTCTAATTGATTGTTTTCCTGGGGAAACTTGGAGCGAAAGCCATCCATTGTCAAGAAAAGATCATTTATAGTCACTCATGCCTAGAAAAGCCTTATTACTCGGTGTAAATGCTTTCATAATCCCATTATTGAATTTATTTCGAATATTTTTTTCATTTTTTGATTAAAACAGATTCTCATTGATTGATTGCCTCGGGAAACATGGAGCAAAAGCCATCCATTGTCAAGAAAAGATCATTTATAGTCACTCATGCCTAGGAAAGCCTTATTACTCGGTTTAAATGCTTTTATAACCTCATTATTGATTTTATTTTGAATTGTTTTTACATTTTTTGATTAGAACAGAATCTAATTGATTGTTTGCCTTGGGAAACATGGAGCGAAAGCCATCCATTGTCAAGTAAAGATCATTTATAGTCACTCATGCCTAGAAAAGCCTTAATACTCGCTTTAAATGCTTTCATAATCCCATAATGAATTTA
The DNA here is from genome assembly GCF_053813885.1 of Theobroma cacao. Lineage (NCBI taxonomy): Eukaryota > Viridiplantae > Streptophyta > Magnoliopsida > Malvales > Malvaceae > Theobroma > Theobroma cacao. The sequence continues at coordinate 22,469,800 of NC_142645.1, read as the reverse complement.
ATTTGAATCTTTTTACCTTTTTTGATTAAAACAGATTGTAACTGATTGTTTGCCTTGGGAAACGTGGAGCGAAAGCCATCCACTGTCAAGAAAAGATCATTTATAGTCACTCATGCCTAGAAAAGCCTTAATTCTCGCTTTAAATGCTTTTATAATCCCATTATTGAATTTAATTTGAATCTTTTTACATTTTTTGATTAAAACAGATTGTAATTGATTGTTTACCTCGGGAAATGTGGAGCGATAGCCATCCACTGTCAAGAAAAGATCATTTATAGTCACTCATGCCTAGAAAAGCCTTATTACTCGGTTTAAATGCCTTTATAATCCCATTATCAAATTTACTTTTAATTTTTTTTATATTTTTTAATTAAAACATATTGTAATTGATTGTTTGCCTCGGGAAACTTGGAGCGAAAGCCATCCATTGTCAAGAAAAGATCATTTATAGTCACTCATGCCTAGGAAAGCCTTATTACTCGGTTTAAATGCTTTTATAATCCCATTATTGAATTTATTTTGAATTGTTTTTACATTTTTTGATTAAAACAGAATCTAATTGATTGTTTGCCTCGGGAAACGTGTTGCGAAAGCCATCCATTGTCAAGAAAAGATCATTTATAGTCACTCATGCCTAGAAAAGCCTTATTACTCGGTTTAAATGCCTTTATAATCCCATTATCAAATTTATTTTGAATTTTTTTTACATTTTTTGATTAAAACAGATTTTAATTGATTGTTTGCCTCGGGAAACTTGGAGCGAAAGCCATCCATTGTCAAGAAAAGTTCATTTATATTCACTTATGCCTAGCAAAGCCTTATTACTCGGTTTAAATGCCTTTATAATCCCATTATCAAATTTATTTTTAATTTTTTTTACATTTTTTTTATTAAAACAGATTCTAATTGATTGTTTTCCTGAGGAAACTTGGAGCGAAAGCCATCCATTGTCAAGAAAAGATCATTTATAGTCACTCATGCCTAGAAAAGCCTTATTACTCGGTGTAAATGCTTTTATAATCCCATTATTGAATTTATTTTGAATATTTTTTACATTTTTTAATTAAAACATATTGTAATTGATTGATTGCCTCGGGAAACATGGAGCAAAAGCCATCCATTGTCAAGAAAAGATCATTTATAGTCACTGATGCCTAGGAAAGCCTTATTACTCGGTTTAAATGCTTTTATAATCCCATTACTGATTTTATTTTGAATTGTTTTTACATTTTTTGATTAAAACAGAATCTAATTGATTGTTTGCCTCGGGAAACGTGGAGCGAAAGCCATCCATTGTCAAGAAAAGATCATTTATAGTCACTCATGCCTAGAAAAGCCTTATTACTCGGTTTAAATGCCTTTATAATCCCATTATCAAATTTATTTTGATTTTTTTTTACATTTTTTGATTAAAACAGATTGTAATTGATTGTTTGCCTCGGGAAACTTGGAGCGAAAGCTATGGATTGTCAAGAAAAGTTTATTTATAGTCACTCATGCCTAGAAAAGCCTTATTACTCGGTTTAAATGCCTTTATAATCCCATTATCAAATTTATTTTTAATTTTTTTTACATTTTTTATTTAAAACATATTGTAATTGATTGTTTGCCTCGGGAAACTTGGAGCGAAAGCCATCCATTGTCAAGAAAAGATCATTTATAGTCACTCATGCCTAGGAAAGCCTTATTACTCGGTTTAAATGCTTTTATAATCCCATTATTGAATTTATTTTGAATTGTTTTTACATTTTTTGATTAAAACAGAATCTAATTGATTGTTTTCCTCGGGAAACGTGGAGCGAAAGCCATCCATTGTCAAGAAAAGATCATTTATAGTCACTTATGCCTAGAAAAGCCTTATTACTCGGTTTAAATGCCTTTATAATCCCATTATCAAATTTATTTGAAATTTTTTTTACATTTTTTGATTAAAACAGATTGTAATTGATAGTTTGCCTCGGGAAACTTGGAGCGAAAGCCATCCATTGTCAAGAAAAGTTCATTTATATTCACTTATGCCTACCAAAGCCTTTGTACTCGGTTTTAATGCCTTTATAATCCCATTATTGAATTTATTTTGAATTTTTTTTACATTTTTTTGTTAAAACAGATTCTAATTGATTGTTTTCCTGGGGAAACTTGGAGCGAAAGCCATCCATTGTCAAGAAAAGATCATTTATAGTCACTCATGCCTAGAAAAGCCTTATTACTCGGTGTAAATGCTTTCATAATCCCATTATTGAATTTATTTCGAATATTTTTTACATTTTTTGATTAAAACAGATTCTCATTGATTGATTGCCTCGGGAAACATGGAGCAAAAGCCATCCATTGTCAAGAAAAGATCATTTATAGTCACTCATGCCTAGGAAAGCCTTATTACTCGGTTTAAATGCTTTTATAACCTCATTATTGATTTTATTTTGAATTGTTTTTACATTTTTTGATTAGAACAGAATCTAATTGATTGTTTGCCTTGGGAAACATGGAGCGAAAGCCATCCATTGTCAAGAAAAGATCATTTATAGTCACTCATGCCTAGAAAAGCCTTAATATTCGCTTTAAATGCTTTCATAATCCCATAATGAATTTAATTTGAATCTTTTTACATTTTTTGATTAAAACAGATTGTAACTGATTGTTTACCTCGGGAAATGTGGAGCGATAGCCATCCACTGTCAAGAAAAGATCATTTATAGTCACTCATGCCTAGAAAAGCCTTATTACTCGGTTTAAATGCCTTTATAATCCCATTATCAAATTTACTTTTAATTTTTTTTACATTTTTTGTTTAAAACATATTGTAATTGATTGTTTGCCTCGGGAAACTTGGAGCGAAAGCCATCCATTGTCAAGAAAAGATCATTTATAGTCACTCATGCCTAGGAAAGCCTTATTACTCGGTTTAAATGCTTTTATAATCCCATTATTGAATTTATTTTGAATATTTTCTACATTTTTTGATTGAAATAGGTTCTAATTGATTGTTTGCCTCAGAAAACGAGAAGCGAAAGCCATCCACTGTCAAGAAAAGTTCATTTATAGTCACTCATGCCTAGGAAAGCCTTAGTACTCGATTTAAATGCTTTTATAATCCCATTATTGAATTTATTTTGAATATTTTCTACATTTTTTGGTTGAAACAGATTCTAATTGATTGTTTGCCTCAGAAAACGAGAAGCGAAAGCCATCCATTGTCAAGAAAAGATCATTTATAGTCACTCATGCTTAGAAAAGCCTTATTACTCGGTGTAAATGCTTTTATAATCCCATTATTGAATTTATTTTCAATTGTTTTTACATTTTTTGATTAAAATAGAATCTAATTGATTGTTTGCCTCGGGAAACGTGGAGCGAAAGCCATCCATTGTCAAGAAAAGATCATTTATAGTCACTCATGCCTAAAAAAGCCTTATTACTCGGTTTAAATGCCTTTATAATCCCATTATCAAATTTATTTTGAATTTTTTTTACATTTTTTGATTAAAACAGATTGTAATTGATTGTTTGCCTCGAGAAACTTGGAGCGAAAGCCATCCATTGTCAAGAAAAGTTCATTTATATTCACTTATGCCTAGCAAAGCCTTATTACTCGGTTTAATGGCCTTTATAGTCGCATTATTGAATTTATTTTGATTTTTTTTACATTTTTTTATTAAAACATATTCTAATTCATTGTTTTCCTGGGGAAACTTGGAGCGAAAGCCATCCATTGTCAAGAACAGATCATTTATAGTCACTCATGCCTAGAAAAGCCTTATTACTCGGTGTAAATGCTTTTATAATCCCATTATAGAATTTATTTTGAATATTTTTTACATTTTTTGATTAAAACAGATTGTAATTGATTGATTGCCTCGGGAAACATGGAGCAAAAGCCATCCATTGTCAAGAAAAGATCATTTATAGTCACTCATGCCTAGGAAAGCCTTATTACTCTGTTTAAATGCTTTTATAATCCCATTATTGAATTTATTTTCAATTGTTTTTACATTTTTTGATTAAAACAGAATCTAATTGATTGTTTGCCTCGGGAAACGTGGAGCGAAAGCCATCCATTGTGAAGAAAAGATCATTTATAGTCACTCATGCCTAGAAAAGCCTTATTACTCGGTTTAAATGCCTTTATAATCCCATTATCAAATTCATTTTAATTTTTTTTTACATTTTTTGATTAAAACAGATTGTAATTGATAGTTTGCCTCGGGAAACTTGGAGCGAAAGCCATCCATTGTCAAGAAAAGTTCATTTATATTCACTTATGCCTAGCAAAGCCTTTGTACTCGGTTTTAATGCCTTTATAATCCCATTATTGAATTTATTTTGAATTTTTTTTACATTTTTTTGTTAAAACAGATTCTAATTGATTGTTTTCCTGGGGAAACTTGGAGCGAAAGCCATCCATTGTCAAGAAAAGATCATTTATAGTCACTCATGCCTAGAAAAGCCTTATTACTCGGTGTAAATGCTTTCATAATCCCATTATTGAATTTATTTCGAATATTTTTTTCATTTTTTGATTAAAACAGATTCTCATTGATTGATTGCCTCGGGAAACATGGAGCAAAAGCCATCCATTGTCAAGAAAAGATCATTTATAGTCACTCATGCCTAGGAAAGCCTTATTACTCGGTTTAAATGCTTTTATAACCTCATTATTGATTTTATTTTGAATTGTTTTTACATTTTTTGATTAGAACAGAATCTAATTGATTGTTTGCCTTGGGAAACATGGAGCGAAAGCCATCCATTGTCAAGTAAAGATCATTTATAGTCACTCATGCCTAGAAAAGCCTTAATACTCGCTTTAAATGCTTTCATAATCCCATAATGAATTTAATTTGAATCTTTTTACCTTTTTTGATTAAAACAGATTGTAACTGATTGTTTGCCTTGGGAAACGTGGAGCGAAAGCCATCCACTGTCAAGAAAAGATCATTTATAGTCACTCATGCCTAGAAAAGCCTTAATTCTCGCTTTAAATGCTTTTATAATCCCATTATTGAATTTAATTTGAATCTTTTTACATTTTTTGATTAAAACAGATTGTAATTGATTGTTTACCTCGGGAAATGTGGAGCGATAGCCATCCACTGTCAAGAAAAGATCATTTATAGTCACTCATGCCTAGAAAAGCCTTATTACTCGGTTTAAATGCCTTTATAATCCCATTATCAAATTTACTTTTAATTTTTTTTACATTTTTTAATTAAAACATATTGTAATTGATTGTTTGCCTTGGGAAACTTGGAGCGAAAGCCATCCATTGTCAAGAAAAGATCATTTATAGTCACTCATGCCTAGGAAAGCCTTATTACTCGGTTTAAATGCTTTTATAATCCCATTATTGAATTTATTTTGAATTGTTTTTACATTTTTTGATTAAAACAGAATCTAATTGATTGTTTGCCTCGGGAAACGTGTTGCGAAAGCCATCCATTGTCAAGAAAAGATCATTTATAGTCACTCATGCCTAGAAAAGCCTTATTACTCGGTTTAAATGCCTTTATAATCCCATTATCAAATTTATTTTGAATTTTTTTTACATTTTTTGATTAAAACAGATTTTAATTGATTGTTTGCCTCGGGAAACTTGGAGCGAAAGCCATCCATTGTCAAGAAAAGTTCATTTATATTCACTTATGCCTAGCAAAGCCTTATTACTCGGTTTAAATGCCTTTATAATCCCATTATGGAATTTATTTTGAATTTTTTTTACATTTTTTTTATTAAAACAGATTCTAATTGATTGTTTTCCTGAGGAAACTTGGAGCGAAAGCCATCCATTGTCAAGAAAAGATCATTTATAGTCACTCATGCCTAGAAAAGCCTTATTACTCGGTGTAAATGCTTTTATAATCCCATTATTGAATTTATTTTGAATATTTTTTACATTTTTTGATTAAAACAGATTGTAATTGATTGATTGCCTCGGGAAACATGGAGCAAAAGCCATCCATTGTCAAGAAAAGATCATTTATAGTCACTCATGCCTAGGAAAGCCTTATTACTCGGTTTAAATGCTTTTATAATCCCATTACTGATTTTATTTTGAATTGTTTTTACATTTTTTGATTAAAACCGAATCTAATTGATTGTTTGCCTCGGGAAACGTGGAGCGAAAGCCATCCATTGTCAAGAAAAGATCATTTATAGTCACTCATGCCTAGAAAAGCCTTATTACTCGGTTTAAATGCCTTTATAATCCCATTATCAAATTTATTTTGAATTTTTTTTACATTTTTTGATTAAAACAGATTGTAATTGATTGTTTGCCTCGGGAAACTTGGAGCGAAAGCCATGGATTGTCAAGAAAAGTTTATTTATAGTCACTCATGCCTAGAAAAGCCTTATTACTCGGTTTAAATGCCTTTATAATCCCATTATCAAATTTATTTTTAATTTTTTTTACATTTATTGTTTAAAACGTATTGTAATTGATTGTTTGCCTCGGGAAACTTGGAGCGAAAGCCATCCATTGTCAAGAAAAGATCATTTATAGTCACCCATGCCTAGAAAAGCCTTATTACTCGGTGTAAATGCTTTTATATTCCCATTATTGAATTTATTTTGAATTCTTTTTTACATTTTTTGATTAAAACAGATTGTAATTGATTGTTTGCCTCGGGAAACGTGGAGCAAAAGCCTTCCATTGTCAAGAAAAGATCATTTATTGTCACTCATGCCTAGAAAAGCCTTATTACTCGGTTTAAATGCCTTTATAATCCCATTATCAAATTTATTTTGAATTTTTTTTATATTTTTTGATTAAAACAGATTGTAATTGATTGTTTGCCTCGAGAAACTTGGAGCGAAAGCCATCCACTGTCAAGAAAAGTTCATTTATATTCACTTATGCCTAGCAAAGCCTTATTACTCGGTTTAATGGCCTTTATAGTCCCATTATTGAATTTATTTTGATTTTTTTTTACATTTTTTTATTAAAACAGATTCTAATTGATTGTTTTCCTGGGGAAACTTGGAGCGAAAGCCATCCATTGTCAAGAACAGATCATTTATAGTCACTCATGCCTAGAAAAACCTTATTACTCGGTGTAAATGCTTTTATAATCCCATAATAGAATTTATTTTGAATATTTTTTACATTTTTTGATGAAAACAGATTGTAATTGATTGATTGCCTCGGGAAACATGGAGCAAAAGCCATCCATTGTCAAGAAAAGATCATTTATAGTCACTCATGCCTAGGAAAGCCTTATTACTCTGTTTAAATGCTTTTATAATCCCATTATTGAATTTATTTTGAATTGTTTTTACATTTTTTGATTAAAACAGAATCTAATTGATTGTTTGCCTCGGGAAACGTGGAGCGAAAGCCATCCATTGTCAAGAAAAGATCATTTATAGTCACTTATGCCTAGAAAAGCCTTATTACTCGGTTTAAATGCCTTTATAATCCCATTATCAAATTCATTTTAATTTTTTTTTACATTTTTTGATTAAAACAGATTGTAATTGATAGTTTGCCTCGGGAAACTTGGAGCGAAAGCCATCCATTGTCAAGAAAAGTTCATTTATATTCACTTATGCCTAGCAAAGCCTTTGTACTCGGTTTTAATGCCTTTATAATCCCATTATTGAATTTATTTTGAATTTTTTTTACATTTTTTTGTTAAAACAGATTCTAATTGATTGTTTTCCTGGGGAAACTTGGAGCGAAAGCCATCCATTGTCAAGAAAAGATCATTTATAGTCACTCATGCCTAGAAAAGCCTTATTACTCGGTGTAAATGCTTTCATAATCCCATTATTGAATTTATTTCGAATATTTTTTTCATTTTTTGATTAAAACAGAATCTAATTGATTGTTTGCCTTGGGAAACATGGAGCGAAAGCCATCCATTGTCAAGTAAAGATCATTTATAGTCACTCATGCCTAGAAAAGCCTTAATACTCGCTTTAAATGCTTTCATAATCCCATAATGAATTTAATTTGAATCTTTTTACCTTTTTTGATTAAAACAGATTGTAACTGATTGTTTGCCTTGGGAAACGTGGAGCGAAAGCCATCCACAGTCAAGAAAAGATCATTTATAGTCACTCATGCCTAGAAAAGCCTTAATTCTCGCTTTAAATGCTTTTATAATCCCATTATTGAATTTAATTTGAATCTTTTTACATTTTTTGATTAAAACAGATTGTAATTGATTGTTTACCTAGGGAAATGTGGAGCGATAGCCATCCACTGTCAAGAAAAGATCATTTATAGTCACTCATGCCTAGAAAAGCCTTATTACTCGGTTTAAATGCCTTTATAATCCCATTATCAAATTTACTTTTAATTTTTTTTACATTTTTTGATTAAAACATATTGTAATTGATTGTTTGCCTCGGGAAACTTGGAGCGAAAGCCATCCATTGTCAAGAAAAGATCATTTACAGTCACTCATGCCTAGGAAAGCCTTATTACTCGGTTTAAATGCTTTTATAATCCCATTATTGAATTTATTTTGAATTGTTTTTACATTTTTTGATTAAAACAGAATCTAATTGATTGTTTGCCTCGAGAAACGTGGAGCGAAAGCCATCCATTGTCAAGAAAAGATCATTTATAGTCACTCATGCCTAGAAAAGCCTTATTACTCGGTTTAAATGCCTTTATAATCCCATTATCAAATTTATTTTGAATTTTTTTTACATTTTTTGATTAAAACAGATTTTAATTGATTGTTTGCCTCGAGAAACTTGGAGCGAAAGCCATCCACTGTCAAGAAAAGTTCATTTATATTCACTTATGCCTAGCAAAGCCTTATTACTCGGTTTAATGGCCTTTATAGTCCCATTATTGAATTTATTTTGATTTTTTTTTACATTTTTTTATTAAAACAGATTCTAATTGATTGTTTTCCTGGGGAAACTTGGAGCGAAAGCCATCCATTGTCAAGAACAGATCATTTATAGTCACTCATGCCTAGAAAAACCTTATTACTCGGTGTAAATGCTTTTATAATCCCATAATAGAATTTATTTTGAATATTTTTTACATTTTTTGATGAAAACAGATTGTAATTGATTGATTGCCTCGGGAAACATGGAGCAAAAGCCATCCATTGTCAAGAAAAGATCATTTATAGTCACTCATGCCTAGGAAAGCCTTATTACTCTGTTTAAATGCTTTTATAATCCCATTATTGAATTTATTTTGAATTGTTTTTACATTTTTTGATTAAAACAGAATCTAATTGATTGTTTGCCTCGGGAAACGTGGAGCGAAAGCCATCCATTGTCAAGAAAAGATCATTTATAGTCACTTATGCCTAGAAAAGCCTTATTACTCGGTTTAAATGCCTTTATAATCCCATTATCAAATTCATTTTAATTTTTTTTTACATTTTTTGATTAAAACAGATTGTAATTGATAGTTTGCCTCGGGAAACTTGGAGCGAAAGCCATCCATTGTCAAGAAAAGTTCATTTATATTCACTTATGCCTAGCAAAGCCTTTGTACTCGGTTTTAATGCCTTTATAATCCCATTATTGAATTTATTTTGAATTTTTTTTACATTTTTTTGTTAAAACAGATTCTAATTGATTGTTTTCCTGGGGAAACTTGGAGCGAAAGCCATCCATTGTCAAGAAAAGATCATTTATAGTCACTCATGCCTAGAAAAGCCTTATTACTCGGTGTAAATGCTTTCATAATCCCATTATTGAATTTATTTCGAATATTTTTTTCATTTTTTGATTAAAACAGAATCTAATTGATTGTTTGCCTTGGGAAACATGGAGCGAAAGCCATCCATTGTCAAGTAAAGATCATTTATAGTCACTCATGCCTAGAAAAGCCTTAATACTCGCTTTAAATGCTTTCATAATCCCATAATGAATTTAATTTGAATCTTTTTACCTTTTTTGATTAAAACAGATTGTAACTGATTGTTTGCCTTGGGAAACGTGGAGCGAAAGCCATCCACAGTCAAGAAAAGATCATTTATAGTCACTCATGCCTAGAAAAGCCTTAATTCTCGCTTTAAATGCTTTTATAATCCCATTATTGAATTTAATTTGAATCTTTTTACATTTTTTGATTAAAACAGATTGTAATTGATTGTTTACCTAGGGAAATGTGGAGCGATAGCCATCCACTGTCAAGAAAAGATCATTTATAGTCACTCATGCCTAGAAAAGCCTTATTACTCGGTGTAAATGCTTTTATATTCCCATTATTGAATTTATTTTGAATTCTTTTTTACATTTTTTGATTAAAACAGATTGTAATTGATTGTTTGCCTCGGGAAACGTGGAGCAAAAGCCTTCCATTGTCAAGAAAAGATCATTTATTGTCACTCATGCCTAGAAAAGCCTTATTACTCGGTTTAAATGCCTTTATAATCCCATTATCAAATTTATTTTGAATTTTTTTTATATTTTTTGATTAAAACAGATTGTAATTGATTGTTTGCCTCGAGAAACTTGGAGCGAAAGCCATCCACTGTCAAGAAAAGTTCATTTATATTCACTTATGCCTAGCAAAGCCTTATTACTCGGTTTAATGGCCTTTATAGTCCCATTATTGAATTTATTTTGATTTTTTTTTACATTTTTTTATTAAAACAGATTCTAATTGATTGTTTTCCTGGGGAAACTTGGAGCGAAAGCCATCCATTGTCAAGAACAGATCATTTATAGTCACTCATGCCTAGAAAAACCTTATTACTCGGTGTAAATGCTTTTATAATCCCATAATAGAATTTATTTTGAATATTTTTTACATTTTTTGATGAAAACAGATTGTAATTGATTGATTGCCTCGGGAAACATGGAGCAAAAGCCATCCATTGTCAAGAAAAGATCATTTATAGTCACTCATGCCTAGGAAAGCCTTATTACTCTGTTTAAATGCTTTTATAATCCCATTATTGAATTTATTTTGAATTGTTTTTACATTTTTTGATTAAAACAGAATCTAATTGATTGTTTGCCTCGGGAAACGTGGAGCGAAAGCCATCCATTGTCAAGAAAAGATCATTTATAGTCACTTATGCCTAGAAAAGCCTTATTACTCGGTTTAAATGCCTTTATAATCCCATTATCAAATTCATTTTAATTTTTTTTTACATTTTTTGATTAAAACAGATTGTAATTGATAGTTTGCCTCGGGAAACTTGGAGCGAAAGCCATCCATTGTCAAGAAAAGTTCATTTATATTCACTTATGCCTAGCAAAGCCTTTGTACTCGGTTTTAATGCCTTTATAATCCCATTATTGAATTTATTTTGAATTTTTTTTACATTTTTTTGTTAAAACAGATTCTAATTGATTGTTTTCCTGGGGAAACTTGGAGCGAAAGCCATCCATTGTCAAGAAAAGATCATTTATAGTCACTCATGCCTAGAAAAGCCTTATTACTCGGTGTAAATGCTTTCATAATCCCATTATTGAATTTATTTCGAATATTTTTTTCATTTTTTGATTAAAACAGAATCTAATTGATTGTTTGCCTTGGGAAACATGGAGCGAAAGCCATCCATTGTCAAGTAAAGATCATTTATAGTCACTCATGCCTAGAAAAGCCTTAATACTCGCTTTAAATGCTTTCATAATCCCATAATGAATTTAATTTGAATCTTTTTACCTTTTTTGATTAAAACAGATTGTAACTGATTGTTTGCCTTGGGAAACGTGGAGCGAAAGCCATCCACAGTCAAGAAAAGATCATTTATAGTCACTCATGCCTAGAAAAGCCTTAATTCTCGCTTTAAATGCTTTTATAATCCCATTATTGAATTTAATTTGAATCTTTTTACATTTTTTGATTAAAACAGATTGTAATTGATTGTTTACCTAGGGAAATGTGGAGCGATAGCCATCCACTGTCAAGAAAAGATCATTTATAGTCACTCATGCCTAGAAAAGCCTTATTACTCGGTTTAAATGCCTTTATAATCCCATTATCAAATTTACTTTTAATTTTTTTTACATTTTTTGATTAAAACATATTGTAATTGATTGTTTGCCTCGGGAAACTTGGAGCGAAAGCCATCCATTGTCAAGAAAAGATCATTTACAGTCACTCATGCCTAGGAAAGCCTTATTACTCGGTTTAAATGCTTTTATAATCCCATTATTGAATTTATTTTGAATTGTTTTTACATTTTTTGATTAAAACAGAATCTAATTGATTGTTTGCCTCGAGAAACGTGGAGCGAAAGCCATCCATTGTCAAGAAAAGATCATTTATAGTCACTCATGCCTAGAAAAGCCTTATTACTCGGTTTAAATGCCTTTATAATCCCATTATCAAATTTATTTTGAATTTTTTTTACATTTTTTGATTAAAACAGATTTTAATTGATTGTTTGCCTCGGGAAACTTGGAGCGAAAGCCATCCATTGTCAAGAAAAGTTCATTTATATTCACTTATGCCTAGCAAAGCCTTATTACTCGGTTTAAATGCCTTTATAATCCCATTATGGAATTTATTTTGAATTTTTTTTACATTTTTTTATTAAAACAGATTCTAATTGATTGTTTTCCTGAGGAAAGTTGGAGCGAAAGCCATCCATTGTCAAGAAAAGATCATTTATAGTCACTCATGCCTAGAAAAGCCTTATTACTCGGTGTAAATGCTTTTATAATCCCATTATTGAATTTATTTTGAATATTTTTTACATTTTTTGATTAAAACAGATTGTAATTGATTGATTGCCTCGGGAAACATGGAGCAAAAGCCATCCATTGTCAAGAAAAGATCATTTATAGTCACTCATGCCTAGGAAAGCCTTATTACTCGATTTAAATGCTTTTATAATCCCATTACTGATTTTATTTTGAATTGTTTTTACATTTTTTGATTAAAACAGAATCTAATTGATTGTTTGCCTCGGGAAACGTGGAGCGAAAGCCATCCATTGTCAAGAGAAGATCATTTATAGTCACTCATGCCTAGAAAAGCCTTATTACTCGGTTTAAATTCCTTTATAATCCCATTATCAAATTTATTTTGAATTTTTTTTACATTTTTTGATTAAAACATATTGTAATTGATTGTTTGCCTCGGGAAACTTGGAGCGAAAGCCATGCAATGTCAAGAAAAGTTTATTTATAGTCACTCATGCCTAGAAAAGCCTTATTACTCGGTTTAAATGCTTTTATAATCCCATTATTGAATTTATTTTTAATATTTTCTACATTTTTTGATTGAAACAGATTTTAATTGATTGTTTGCCTCAGAAAACGAGAAGCGAAAGCCATCCATTGTCAAGAAAAGTTCATCTATAGTCACTCATGCCTAGGAAAGCCTTAGTACTCGGTTTAAATGCTTTTATAATCCCATTATTGAATTTATTTTGAATATTTTCTATATTTTTGGATTGAAACAGATTCTAATTGATTGTTTGCCTTAGAAAACGATAAGCGAAAGCCATCCATTGTCAAGAAAAGATCATTTATAGTCACTCATGCCTAGAAAACCCTTATTACTCGGTGTAAATGCTTTTATAATCCAATTACTGAATTTATTTTGAATATTTTTTAAATTTTTTGATTGAAACGTATTGTAATTGATTGAATGCCTCGGGAAACATGGAGCAAAAGCCATCCATTGTCAAGAAAAGATCATTTATAGTCACTCATGCTTAGAAAAGCCTTATTACTCGGTTTAAATGCCTTTATAATCCCATTATTGAATTTATTTTGAATTCTTTTTACATTTTTTGATTAAAATAGATTGTAATTGATTGTTTGCTTCATGAAACTTGGAGCGAAAGCCCTCCATTGTCAAGAAAAGATCATTTATAGTCACCCATGCCTAGAAAAGCCTTATTACTCGGTTTAAATGCTTTTATATTCCCATTATTGAATTTATTTTGAATTCTTTTTTACATTTTTTGGTTAAAACAGATTGTAATTGATTGTTTGCCTCGGGAAACGTGGAGCGAAAGCCTTCCATTGTCAAGAAAAGATCATTTATTGTCACTCATGCCTAGAAAAGCCTTATTACTCGGTTTAAATGCCTTTATAATCCCATTATCAAATTTATTTTGAATTTTTTTCACATTTTTTGATTAAAACAGATTGTAATTAATTGCTTGCCTCAGGAAACATGGAGCAAAAGCCATCCATTGTCAAGAAAAGATCATTTTAGTCACTCATGCTCAGAAAAGCCTTATTACTCGGTTTAAATGCCTTTAAAATCTCAATATTCAATTTATTTTGAATTCTGTATACATTTTTTGATTAAAATAGATTGTAATTGATTGCTTGCCTCGGGAAACTTGGAGCGAAAGCCCTCCATTGTCAAGAAAAGATCATTTATAGTCACTCATGCCTAGAAAAGCCTTAATACTCGGTGTAAATGCTTTTATAATCCCATTACTGAAGTTATTTTGAATATTTTTTACATTTTTTGATTAAAACATATTGTAATTGATTGATTGCCTCGGGAAACATGGAGCAAAAGCCATCCATTGTCAAGAAAAGATCATTTATAGTCACTCATGCCTAGCAAAGCCTTATTACTCGGTTTAAATGCTTTTATAATCCCATTATTGAATTTATTTTGAATTGTTTTTACATTTTTTGATTAAAACAGAATCTAATTGATTGTTTGCCTCGGGAAACGTGAAGCGAAAGCCATCCATTGTCAAGAAAAGATCATTTATAGTCACTCATGCCTAGAAAAGCCTTAATACTCGATTTAAATGCTTTTATAATCCCATTATTGAATTTATTTTGAATTGTTTTTACATTTTTTTATTAAAACAGATTGTAATTGATTGTTTGCCTCAGGAAACATGGAGCAAAAGCCATCCATTGTCAAGAAAAGATCATTTATAGTCACTCATGCTTAGAAAAGCCTTATTACTCGGTTTAAATGCCTTTATAATCTCATTATTGAATTTATTTTGAATTCTGTTTACATTTTTTGATTAAAATCGATTGTAATTGATTGCTTGCCGCGGGAAACTTGGAGCGAAAGCCCTCCATTGTCAAGAAAAGATCATTTATAGTCACTCATGCCTAGAAAAGCCTTAATACTCGATTTAAATGCTTTTATAATCCCATTATTGAATTTATTTTGAATTGTTTTTACATTTTTTGATTAAAACAGATTGTAATTGATTGTTTGCCTCGGGAAACTTGGAGCGAAAGCCATCCATTGTCAAGAAAAGATCATTTATAGTCACTCATGCCTAGAAAAGCCTTATTACTTAGTTTAAATGCCTTTGTAATCCCATTATCAAATTTATTTTGAATTTTTTTTACATTTTTTGATTAAAACAGATTGTAATTGATTTTTTGCCTCGGGAAACATGGAGCGAAAGCCTTCCATTGTCAAGAAAAGATCATTTATTGTCACTCATGCCTAGAAAAGCCTTATTACTCGGTTTAAATGCCTTTTATAATCCCATTATCAAATTTATTTTGAATTTTTTTTACATTTTTTGATTAAAACAGATTGTAATTAATTGTTTGCCTCGGGAAACATGGAGCAAAAGCCATCCATTGTCAAGAAAAGATCATTTATAGTCACTCATGCCTAGAAAAGCCTTATTACTTAGTTTAAATGCCTTTGTAATCCCATTATCAAATTTATTTTGAATTGTTTTTACATTTTTTGATTAAAACAGATTGTAATTGATTGTTTACCTCGGGAAACTTGGAGCGAAAGCCATCCATTGTCAAGAAAAGATCATTTATAGTCACTCATGCCTAGAAAAGCCTTATTACTTAGTTTAAATGCCTTTGTAATCCCATTATCAAATTTATTTTGAATTTTTTTTACATTTTTTGATTAAAACAGATTGTAATTGATTTTTTACCTCGGGAAACGTGGAGCGAAAGCCTTCCATTGTCAAGAAAAGATCATTTATTGTCACTTATGCCTAGAACAGCATTATTACTCGGTTTAAATGCCTTTATAATCCCATTATCAAATTTATTTTGAATTTTTTTTACATTTTTTGATTAAAACAGATTGTAATTAATTGTTTGCCTCGGGAAACATGGAGCAAAAGCCATCCATTGTCAAGAAAAGATCATTTATAGTCACTCATGCTTAGAAAAGCCTTATTACTCGGTTTAAATGCCTTTATAATCCCATTATTGAATTTATTTTGAATTCTTTTTACATTTTTTGATTAAAATAGATTGTAATTGATTGTTTGCTTCGGGAAACTTGGAGCGAAAGCCCTCCATTGTCAAGAAAAGATCATTTATAGTCATCCATGCCTAGAAAAGCCTTATTACTCGGTTTAAATGCTTTTATAATCCCATTATTGAATTTATTTTGAATTCTTTTTTATATTTTTTGATTAAAACAGATTGTAATTGATTGTTTGCCTCGGGAAACGTGGAGCGAAAGCCTTCCATTGTCAAGAAAAGATCATTTATTGTCACTCATGCCTAGAAAAGCCTTATTACTCGGTTTAAATGCCTTTATAATCCCATTATCAAATTTATTTTGAATTTTTTTTACATTTTTTGATTAAAACAGATTGTAATTAATTGTTTGCCTCGGGAAACATGGAGCAAAAGCCATCCATTGTGAAGAAAAGATCATTTATAGTCACTCATGCTTAGAAAAGCCTTATTACTCGGTTTAAATGCCTTTATAATCTCATTATTGAATTTATTTTGAATTCTGTATGCATTTTTTGATTAAAATAGATTGTAATTGATTGCTTGCCTCGGGAAACTTGGAGCGAAAGCCCTCCATTGTCAAGAAAAGATCATTTATAGTCACTCATGCCTCGAAAAGCCTTAATACTCGGTGTAAATGCTTTTATAATCCCATTACTGAAGTTATTTTGAATATTTTTTACATTTTTTGATTAAAACATATTGTAATTGATTGATTGCCTCGGGAAACATGGAGCAAAAGCCATCCATTGTCAAGAAAAGATCATTTATAGTCACTCATGCCTAGGAAAACCTTATTACTCGGTCTAAATGCTTTTATAATCCCATTATTGAATTTATTTTGAATTGTTTTTACATTTTTTGATTAAAACAGATTGTAATTGATTGTTTGCCTTGGGAAACTTGGAGCGAAAGCCATCCATATTTAGGAAAAGTTCATTTATATTAACTTATGCCTAGCAAAGCCTTATTACTCGGTTTAAATGCCTTTATAATCCCATTATTGAATTTATTTTGAATTTTTTTTACATTTTTTTATTCAAACAGATTCTAATTGATTGTTTTCCTGGGGAAACTTGGAGCGAAAGCCATCCATTGTCAAGAAAAGATCATTTATAGTCACTCATGCCTAGGAAAGCCTTATTACTCGGTTTAAATGCTTTTATAATCCCATTATTGAATTTATTTTGAATTGTTTTTACATTTTTTGATTAAAACAGAATCTAATTGATTGTTTGCCTCGGGAAACGTGAAGCGAAAGTCATCCATTGTCAAGAAAAGAACATTTATAGTCACTCATGCCTAGAAAAGCCTTAATACTCGGTTTAAATGCTTTTATAATCCCATTATTGAATTTATTTTGAATTGTTTTTACATTTTGTGATTAAAACAGATTGTAATTGATTGTTTGCCTCAGGAAACATGGAGCAAAGCCATCCATTGTCAAGAAAAGATCATTTATAGTCACCCATGCTTAGAAAAGCCTTATTACTTTGTTTAAATGCCTTTATAATCTCATTATTGAATTTATTTTGAGTTCTGTTTACATTTTTTGCTTAAAATATATTGTAATTGATTGCTTGCCTCGGGAAACTTGGAGCGAAAGCCCTCCATTGTCAAGAAAAGATCATTTATAGTCACTCATGCCTAGAAAAGCCTTAATACTCGGTGTAAATGCTTTTATAATCCCATTACTGAAGTTATTTTGAATATTTTTTACATTTTTTGATTAAAACATATTGTAATTGATTGATTGCCTCGGGAAACATGGAGCAAAAGCCATCCATTGTCAAGAAAAGATCATTTATAGTCACCCATGCTTAGAAAAGCCTTATTACTTTGTTTAAATGCCTTTATAATCTCATTATTGAATTTATTTTGAATTCTGTTTACATTTTTTGCTTAAAATAGATTGTAATTGATTGCTTGCCTCGGGAAACTTGGAGCGAAAACCCTCCATTGTCAAGAAAAGATCATTTATAGTCACTCAAGCCTAGAAAAGCCTTAATACTCGGTTTAAATGCTTTTATAATCCCATTATTGAATTTATTTTGAATTGTTTTTACATTTTTTGATTAAAACAGATTGTAATTGATTGTTTGCCTCGGGAAACTTGGAGCGAAAGCCATCCATTGTCAAGAAAAGATCATTTATAGTCACTCATGCCTAGAAAAGCCTTATTACTTAGTTTAAATGCCTTTGTAATCCCATTATCAAATTTATTTTGAATTTTTTTTACATTTTTTGATTAAAACAGATTGTAATTGATTTTTTGCCTTGGGAAACGTGGAGCGAAAGCCTGCCATTGTCAAGAAAAGATCATTTATTGTCACTTATGCCTAGAAAAGCCTTATTACTCGGTTTAAATGCCTTTATAATCCCATTATCAAATTTATTTTGAATTTTTTTTACATTTTTTGATTAAAACAGATTGTAATTAATTGTTTGCCTCGGGAAACATGGAGCAAAAGCCATCCATTGTCAAGAAAAGATCATTTATAGTCACTCATGCTTAGAAAAGCCTTATTACTCGGTTTAAATGCCTTTATAATCCCATTATCAAATTTATTTTGCATATTTTTTACATTTTTTGATTAAAACAGATTGTAATTGATTGTTTGCTTCGGGAAACTTGGAGCGAAAGCCCTCCATTGTCAAGAAAAGATCATTTATAGTCACCCATGCCTAGAAAAGCCTTATTACTCGGTTTAAATGCTTTTATAATCCCATTATTGAATTTATTTTGAATTCTTTTTTATATTTTTTGATTAAAACATATTGTAATTGATTGTTTGCCTCGGGAAACGTGGAGCGAAAGCCTTCCATCGTCAAGAAAAGATAATTTATTGTCACTCATGCCTAGAAAAGCCTTATTACTCGGTTTAAATGCCTTTATAATCCCATTATCAAATTTATTTCGAATTTTTTTTACATTTTTTGATTAAAACAGATTGTAATTAATTGTTTGCCTCGGGAAACATGGAGGAAAAGCCATCCATTGTGAAGAAAAGATCATTTATAGTCACTCATGCTTAGAAAAGCCTTATTACTCGGTTTAAATGCCTTTATAATCTCATTATTGAATTTATTTTGAATTCTGTATGCATTTTTTGATTAAAATAGATTGTAATTGATTGCTTGCCTCGGGAAACTTGGAGCGAAAGCCCTCCATTGTCAAGAAAAGATCATTTATATTCACTCATGCCTCGAAAAGCCTTAATACTCGGTGTAAATGCTTTTATAATCCCATTACTGAAGTTATTTTGAATATTTTTTACATTTTTTGATTAAAACATATTGTAATTGATTGATTGCCTCGGGAAACATGGAGCAAAAGCCATCCATTGTCAAGAAAAGATCATTTATAGTCACTCATGCCTAGGAAAACCTTATTACTCGGTCTAAATGCTTTTATAATCCCATTATTGAATTTATTTTGAATTGTTTTTACATTTTTTGATTAAAACAGATTGTAATTGATTGTTTGCCTTGGGAAACTTGGAGCGAAAGCCATCCATATTTAGGAAAAGTTCATTTATATTAACTTATGCCTAGCAAAGCCTTATTACTCGGTTTAAATGCCTTTATAATCCCATTATTGAATTTATTTTGAATTTTTTTTACATTTTTTTATTCAAACAGATTCTAATTGATTGTTTTCCTGGGGAAACTTGGAGCGAAAGCCATCCATTGTCAAGAAAAGATCATTTATAGTCACTCATGCCTAGAAAAGCCTTATTACTCGGTGTAAATGCTTTTATAATCCCATTATTGAATTTATTTTGAATATTTTGTACATTTTTTGATTGAAACAGATTCTAATTTATTGTTTGCCTCAGAAAACGAGAAGCGAAAGCCATCCATTGTCAAGAAAAGATCATTTATAGTCACTCATGCCTAGAAAAGCCTTATTACTCGGTGTAAATGCTTTTATAATCCCATTATTGAATTTCTTTTGAATATTTTTTACATTTTTTGATTAAAACATATTGTAATTGATTGATTGCCTCGGGAAACATGGAGCAAAAGCCATCCATTGTCAAGAAAAGATCATTTATAGTCACTCATGCCTAGGAAAGCCTTATTACTCGGTTTAAATGCTTTTATAATCCCATTATTGAATTTATTTTGAATTGTTTTTACATTTTTTGATTAAAACAGAATCTAATTGATTGTTTGCCTCGGGAAACGTGAAGCGAAAGTCATCCATTGTCAAGAAAAGAACATTTATAGTCACTCATGCCTAGAAAAGCCTTAATACTCGGTTTAAATGCTTTTATAATCCCATTATTGAATTTATTTTGAATTGTTTTTACATTTTGTGATTAAAACAGATTGTAATTGATTGTTTGCCTCAGGAAACATGGAGCAAAGCCATCCATTGTCAAGAAAAGATCATTTATAGTCACCCATGCTTAGAAAAGCCTTATTACTTTGTTTAAATGCCTTTATAATCTCATTATTGAATTTATTTTGAATTCTGTTTACATTTTTTGCTTAAAATAGATTGTAATTGATTGCTTGCCTCGGGAAACTTGGAGCGAAAGCCCTCCATTGTCAAGAAAAGATCATTTATAGTCACTCATGCCTAGAAAAGCCTTAATACTCGGTGTAAATGCTTTTATAATCCCATTACTGAAGTTATTTTGAATATTTTTTACATTTTTTGATTAAAACATATTGTAATTGATTGATTGCCTCGGGAAACATGGAGCAAAAGCCATCCATTGTCAAGAAAAGATCATTTATAGTCACCCATGCTTAGAAAAGCCTTATTACTTTGTTTAAATGCCTTTATAATCTCATTATTGAATTTATTTTGAATTCTGTTTACATTTTTTGCTTAAAATAGATTGTAATTGATTGCTTGCCTCGGGAAACTTGGAGCGAAAACCCTCCATTGTCAAGAAAAGATCATTTATAGTCACTCAAGCCTAGAAAAGCCTTAATACTCGGTTTAAATGCTTTTATAATCCCATTATTGAATTTATTTTGAATTGTTTTTACATTTTTTGATTAAAACAGATTGTAATTGATTGTTTGCCTCGGGAAACTTGGAGCGAAAGCCATCCATTGTCAAGAAAAGATCATTTATAGTCACTCATGCCTAGAAAAGCCTTATTACTTAGTTTAAATGCCTTTGTAATCCCATTATCAAATTTATTTTGAATTTTTTTTACATTTTTTGATTAAAACAGATTGTAATTGATTTTTTGCCTTGGGAAACGTGGAGCGAAAGCCTGCCATTGTCAAGAAAAGATCATTTATTGTCACTTATGCCTAGAAAAGCCTTATTACTCGGTTTAAATGCCTTTATAATCCCATTATCAAATTTATTTTGAATTTTTTTTACATTTTTTGATTAAAACAGATTGTAATTAATTGTTTGCCTCGGGAAACATGGAGCAAAAGCCATCCATTGTCAAGAAAAGATCATTTATAGTCACTCATGCTTAGAAAAGCCTTATTACTCGGTTTAAATGCCTTTATAATCCCATTATCAAATTTATTTTGCATATTTTTTACATTTTTTGATTAAAACAGATTGTAATTGATTGTTTGCTTCGGGAAACTTGGAGCGAAAGCCCTCCATTGTCAAGAAAAGATCATTTATAGTCACCCATGCCTAGAAAAGCCTTATTACTCGGTTTAAATGCTTTTATAATCCCATTATTGAATTTATTTTGAATTCTTTTTTATATTTTTTGATTAAAACATATTGTAATTGATTGTTTGCCTCGGGAAACGTGGAGCGAAAGCCTTCCATCGTCAAGAAAAGATAATTTATTGTCACTCATGCCTAGAAAAGCCTTATTACTCGGTTTAAATGCCTTTATAATCCCATTATCAAATTTATTTCGAATTTTTTTTACATTTTTTGATTAAAACAGATTGTAATTAATTGTTTGCCTCGGGAAACATGGAGGAAAAGCCATCCATTGTGAAGAAAAGATCATTTATAGTCACTCATGCTTAGAAAAGCCTTATTACTCGGTTTAAATGCCTTTATAATCTCATTATTGAATTTATTTTGAATTCTGTATGCATTTTTTGATTAAAATAGATTGTAATTGATTGCTTGCCTCGGGAAACTTGGAGCGAAAGCCCTCCATTGTCAAGAAAAGATCATTTATAGTCACTCATGCCTCGAAAAGCCTTAATACTCGGTGTAAATGCTTTTATAATCCCATTACTGAAGTTATTTTGAATATTTTTTACATTTTTTGATTAAAACATATTGTAATTGATTGATTGCCTCGGGAAACATGGAGCAAAAGCCATCCATTGTCAAGAAAAGATCATTTATAGTCACTCATGCCTAGGAAAACCTTATTACTCGGTCTAAATGCTTTTATAATCCCATTATTGAATTTATTTTGAATTGTTTTTACATTTTTTGATTAAAACAGATTGTAATTGATTGTTTGCCTTGGGAAACTTGGAGCGAAAGCCATCCATATTTAGGAAAAGTTCATTTATATTAACTTATGCCTAGCAAAGCCTTATTACTCGGTTTAAATGCCTTTATAATCCCATTATTGAATTTATTTTGAATTTTTTTTACATTTTTTTATTCAAACAGATTCTAATTGATTGTTTTCCTGGGGAAACTTGGAGCGAAAGCCATCCATTGTCAAGAAAAGATCATTTATAGTCACTCATGCCTAGAAAAGCCTTATTACTCGGTGTAAATGCTTTTATAATCCCATTATTGAATTTATTTTGAATATTTTGTACATTTTTTGATTGAAACAGATTCTAATTTATTGTTTGCCTCAGAAAACGAGAAGCGAAAGCCATCCATTGTCAAGAAAAGATCATTTATAGTCACTCATGCCTAGAAAAGCCTTATTACTCGGTGTAAATGCTTTTATAATCCCATTATTGAATTTCTTTTGAATATTTTTTACATTTTTTGATTAAAACATATTGTAATTGATTGATTGCCTCGGGAAACATGGAGCAAAAGCCATCCATTGTCAAGAAAAGATCATTTATAGTCACTCATGCCTAGGAAAGCCTTATTACTCGGTTTAAATGCTTTTATAATCCCATTATTGAATTTATTTTGAATTATTTTTACATTTTTTGACTAAAACAGAATCTAATTGATTGTTTGCCTCGGGAAACGTGGAGCGAAAGCCATCCATTGTCAAGAAAAGATCATTTATAGTCACTCATGCCTAGAAAACCCTTATTACTCGGTTTAAATGCCTTTATAATCCCATTATCAAATTTATTTTGAATTTTTTTTACATTTTGTGATTAAAACAGATTGTAATTGATTGTTTGCCTCGGGAAACTTGGAGCGAAAGCCATCCATTGTCAAGAAAAGTTCATTTATATTCACTTATGCCTAGCAAAGCCTTATTACTCGGTTTAAATGCCTTTACAATCCAATTATTGAATTTATTTTGAATTTTTTTTACATTTTTTTATTAAAACAGATTCTAATTGATTGTTTTCCTGGGGAAACTTGGAGCGAAAGCCATCCATTGTCAAGAAAAGATCATTTATAGTCACTCATGCCTAGAAAAGCCTTATTACTCGGTGTAAATGCTTTCATAATCCCATTATTGAATTTATTTTGAATATTTTTGACATTTTTTGATTAAAACAGATTGTAATTGATTGATTGCCTCGGGAAACATGGAGCAAAAGCAATCCATTGTCAAGAAAAGATCATTTATAGTCACTCATGCCTAGGAAAGCCTTATTACTCGGTTTAAATGCTTTTATAATCCCATTATTGAATTTATTTTGAATTGTTTCTACATTTTTTGATTGAAACAGATTTTAATTGATTGTTTGCATCAGAAAACGAGAAGCGAAAGCCATCCATTGTCAAGAAAAGTTCATTTATAGTCACTCATGCCTAAGAAAGCCTTATTACTCGGTTTAAGTGCTTTTATAATCCCATTATTGAATTTATTTTGAATATTTTCTACATTTTTTGGTTGAAACAGATTCTAATTGATTGTTTGCCACAGAAAACGAGAAGCGAAAGCCATCCATTGTCAAGAAAAGATCATTTATAGTCACTCATGCCTAGAAAAGCCTTATTACTCGGTGTAAATGCTTTTAGAATCCCATTATTGAATTTATTTTGAATATTTTTTACATTTTTTGATTAAAACAGATTGTAATTGATTGATTGCCTCGGGAAACATGGAGCGAAAGCCATCCATTGCCAAGACAAGATCATTTATAGTCACTCATGCCTAGGAAAGCCTTATTACTCGGTTTAAATGCTTTTATAATCCCATTATTGAATTTTTTTTGAATTGTTTTTACATTTTTTGATTAAAACAGAATCTAATTGATTGTTTGCCTCGAGAAACGTGGAGCGAAAGCCATCCATTGTCAAGAAAAGATCATTTATAGTCACTCATGCCTAGAAAAGCCTTATTACTCGGTTTAAATGCCTTTATAATCCCATTATCAAATTTATTTTGAATTTTTTTTACATTTTTTGATTAAAACAGACTGTAATTGATTGTTTGCCTCGGGAAACTTGGAGCGAAAGCCATGCATTGTCAACAAAAGTTTATTTATAGTCACTCATGCCTAGAAAAGCCTTATTACTCGGTTTAAATGCTTTTATAATCCCATTATTGAATTTATTTTGAATATTTTCTACATTTTTTGATTGAAACAGATTTTAATTGATTGTTTGCCTCAGAAAACGAGAAGCGAAAGCCATCCATTGTCAAGAAAAGTTCATTTATAGTCACTCATGCCTAGGAAAGCCTTATTACTCGGTTTAAATGCTTTTATAATCCCATTATTGAATTTATTTTGAATATTTTCTACATTTTTTGATTGAAACAGATTCTAATTGATTGTTTGCCTCAGAAAACGAGAAGCGAAAGCCATCCATTGTCAAGAAAAGATCATTTATAGTCACTCATGCCTAGAAAAGCCTTATTACTCGGTGTAAATGCTTTTATAATCCCATTATTGAATTTATTTTGAATATTTTTTACATTTTTTGATTAAAACATATTGTAATTGATTGATTGCCTCGGGAAACATGGAGCGAAAGCCATCCATTGCCAAGACAAGATCATTTATAGTCACTCATGCCTAGGAAAGCCTTATTACTCGGTTTAAATGCTTTTATAATCCCATTATTGAATTTTTTTTGAATTGTTTTTACATTTTTTGATTAAAACAGAATCTAATTGATTGTTTGCCTCGAGAAACGTGGAGCGAAAGCCATCCATTGTCAAGAAAAGATCATTTATAGTCACTCATGCCTAGAAAAGCCTTATTACTCGGTTTAAATGCCTTTATAATCCCATTATCAAATTTATTTTGAATTTTTTTTACATTTTTTGATTAAAACAGACTGTAATTGATTGTTTGCCTCGGGAAACTTGGAGCGAAAGCCATGCATTGTCAACAAAAGTTTATTTATAGTCACTCATGCCTAGAAAAGCCTTATTACTCGGTTTAAATGCTTTTATAATCCCATTATTGAATTTATTTTGAATATTTTCTACATTTTTTGATTGAAACAGATTTTAATTGATTGTTTGCCTCAGAAAACGAGAAGCGAAAGCCATCCATTGTCAAGAAAAGTTCATTTATAGTCACTCATGCCTAGGAAAGCCTTATTACTCGGTTTAAATGCTTTTATAATCCCATTATTGAATTTATTTTGAATATTTTCTACATTTTTTGATTGAAACAGATTCTAATTGATTGTTTGCCTCAGAAAACGAGAAGCGAAAGCCATCCATTGTCAAGAAAAGATCATTTATAGTCACTCATGCCTAGAAAAGCCTTATTACTCGGTGTAAATGCTTTTATAATCCCATTATTGAATTTATTTTGAATATTTTTTACATTTTTTGATTAAAACATATTGTAATTGATTGATTGCCTCGGGAAACATGGAGCGAAAGCCATCCATTGTGAAGAAAAGATCATTTATAGTCACTCATGCCTAGGAAAGCCTTATTACTCGGTTTAAATGCTTTTATAATCCCATTATTGATTTTATTTTGAATTGTTTTTACATTTTTTGATTAAAACAGAATCTAATTGGTTGTTTGCCTCGGGAAACATGGAGCGAAAGCCATCCATTGTCAAGAAAAGATCTTTTATAGTCACTCATGCCTAAAAAAGCCTTATTACTCGGTTTAAATGCCTTTATAATCCCATTATCAAATTTATTTTGAATTTTTTTTACATTTTTTGATTGAAACAGATTGTAATTGATTGTTTGCCTTGGGAAACGTGGAGCGAAAGCCATCCATTGTCAAGAAAAGATCATTTATAGTCACTCATGCCTAGAAAAGCCTTATTACTCGGTTTAAATGCCTTTATAATCCCATTATCAAATTTATTTTGAATTTTTTTTACATTTTGTGATTAAAACAGATTGTAATTGATTGTTTGCCTCGGGAAATTTGGAGCGAAAGCCATCCATTGTCAAGAAAAGCTCATTTATATTCACTTATGCCTAGCAAAGCCTTATTACTCGGTTTAAATGCCTTTATAATCCCATTATTGAATTTATTTTGAGTTTTTTTTACATTTTTTTTATTAAAACAGATTCTAATTGATTGTTTTCCTGGGGAAACTTGGAGCGAAAGCCATCCATTGTCAAGAAAAGATCACTTATATTCACTCATGCCTAGAAAAGCCTTATTACTCGGTGTAAATGCTTTCATAATCCCATTATTGAATTTATTTTGAATATTTTTTACATTTTTTGATTAAAACAGATTGTAATTGATTGATTGCCTCGGGAAACATGGAGCAAAAGCCATCCATTGTCAAGAAAAGATCATTTACAGTCATTCATGCCTAGGAAAGCCTTATTACTCGGTTTAAATGCTTTTACAATCCCATTATTGATTTTATTTTGAATTGTTTTTACATTTTCTGATTAAAACATAATCTAATTGATTGTTTGCCTTGGGAAACGTGGAGCGAAAGCCATCCATTGTCAAGAAAAGATCATTTATAGTCACTCATGCCGAGAAAAGCCTTATTACTCGGTTTAAATGCCTTTATAATCCCATTATCAAATTTATTTTGAATTTTTTTTACATTTTCTGATTAAAACATATTGTAATTGATTGTTAGCCTCGTGAAACTTGGAGCGAAAGCCATCCATTGTCAAGAAAAGTTCAATTATATTCACTTATGCCTAGCAAAGCCTTATTACTCGGTTTAAATGCCTTTATAATCCCATTATGGAATTTATTTTGAATTTTTTTTACATTTTTTTATTAAAACAGATTCTAATTGATTGTTTTCCTGAGGAAAGTTGGAGCGAAAGCCATCCATTGTCAAGAAAAGATCATTTATAGTCACTCATGCCTAGAAAAGCCTTATTACTCGGTGTAAATGCTTTTATAATCCCATTATTGAATTTATTTTGAATATTTTTTACATTTTTTGATTAAAACAGATTGTAATTGATTGATTGCCTCGGGAAACATGGAGCAAAAGCCATCCATTGTCAAGAAAAGATCATTTATAGTCACTCATGCCTAGGAAAGCCTTATTACTCGGTTTAAATGCTTTTATAATCCCATTATTGAATTTATTTTGAATTGTTTTTACATTTTTTGATTAAAACAGAATCTAATTGATTGTTTGCCTCGGGAAACGTGGAGCGAAAGCCATCCATTGTCAAGAAAAGATCATTTATAGTCACTCATGCCGAGAAAAGCCTTATTACTCGATTTAAATGCCTTTATAATCCCATTATCAAATTTATTTTGAATTTTTTTTACATTTTTTGATTAAAACATATTGTAATTGATTGTTTGTCTCGGGAAACTTGGAGCGAAAGCCATGCAATGTCAAGAAAAGTTTATTTATAGTCACTCATGCCTAGAAAAGCCTTATTACTCGGTTTAAATGCTTTTATAATCCCATTATTGAATTTATTTTTAATATTTTCTACATTTTTTGATTGAAACAGATTTTAATTGATTGTTTGCCTCAGAAAACGAGAAGCGAAAGCCATCCATTGTCAAGAAAAGTTCATTTATAGTCACTCATGCCTAGGAAAGCCTTAGTACTCGGTTTAAATGCTTTTATAATCCCATTACTGATTTTATTTTGAATTGTTTTTACATTTTTTGATTAAAACAGAATCTAATTGATTGTTTGCCTCGGGAAACGTGGAGCGAAAGCCATCCATTGTCAAGAGAAGATCATTTATAGTCACTCATGCCTAGAAAAGCCTTATTACTCGGTTTAAATTCCTTTATAATCCCATTATCAAATTTATTTTGAATTTTTTTTACATTTTTTGATTAAAACATATTGTAATTGATTGTTTGTCTCGGGAAACTTGGAGCGAAAGCCATGCAATGTCAAGAAAAGTTTATTTATAGTCACTCATGCCTAGAAAAGCCTTATTACTCGGTTTAAATGCTTTTATAATCCCATTATTGAATTTATTTTTAATATTTTCTACATTTTTTGATTGAAACAGATTTTAATTGATTGTTTGCCTCAGAAAACGAGAAGCGAAAGCCATCCATTGTCAAGAAAAGTTCATTTATAGTCACTCATGCCTAGGAAAGCCTTAGTACTCGGTTTAAATGCTTTTATAATCCCATTATTGAATTTATTTTGAATATTTTCTATATTTTTGGATTGAAACAGATTCTAATTGATTGTTTGCCTTAGAAAACGATAAGCGAAAGCCATCCATTGTCAAGAAAAGATCATTTATAGTCACTCATGCCTAGAAAACCCTTATTACTCGGTGTAAATGCTTTTATAATCCAATTACTGAATTTATTTTGAATATTTTTTAAATTTTTTGATTAAAACGTATTGTAATTGATTGAATGCCTCGGGAAACATGGAGCAAAAGCCATCCATTGTCAAGAAAAGATCATTTAAAGTCACTCATGCTTAGAAAAGCCTTATTACTCGGTTTAAATGCCTTTATAATCCCATTATTGAATTTATTTTGAATTCTTTTTACATTTTTTGATTAAAATAGATTGTAATTGATTGTTTGCTTCATGAAACTTGGAGCGAAAGCCCTCCATTGTCAAGAAAAGATCATTTATAGTCACCCATGCCTAGAAAAGCCTTATTACTCGGTTTAAATGCTTTTATATTCCCATTATTGAATTTATTTTGAATTCTTTTTTACATTTTTTGGTTAAAACAGATTGTAATTGATTGTTTGCCTCGGGAAACGTGGAGCGAAAGCCTTCCATTGTCAAGAAAAGATCATTTATTGTCACTCATGCCTAGAAAAGCCTTATTACTCGGTTTAAATGCCTTTATAATCCCATTATCAAATTTATTTTGAATTTTTTTCACATTTTTTGATTAAAACAGATTGTAATTAATTGCTTGCCTCGGGAAACATGGAGCAAAAGCCATCCATTGTCAAGAAAAGATCATTTTAGTCACTCATGCTCAGAAAAGCCTTATTACTCGGTTTAAATGCCTTTAAAATCTCAATATTCAATTTATTTTGAATTCTGTATACATTTTTTGATTAAAATAGATTGTAATTGATTGCTTGCCTCGGGAAACTTGGAGCGAAAGCCCTCCATTGTCAAGAAAAGATCATTTATAGTCACTCATGCCTAGAAAAGCCTTAATACTCGGTGTAAATGCTTTTATAATCCCATTACTGAAGTTATTTTGAATATTTTTTACATTTTTTGATTAAAACATATTGTAATTGATTGATTGCCTCGGGAAACATGGAGCAAAAGCCATCCATTGTCAAGAAATGATCATTTATAGTCACTCATGCCTAGGAAAGCCTTATTACTCGGTTTAAATGCTTTTATAATCCCATTACTGATTTTATTTTGAATTGTTTTTACATTTTTTGATTAAAACAGAATCTAATTGATTGTTTGCCTCGGGAAACGTGGTGCGAAAGCCATCCATTGTCAAGAGAAGATCATTTATAGTCACTCATGCCTAGAAAAGCCTTATTACTCGGTTTAAATTCCTTTATAATCCCATTATCAAATTTATTTTGAATTTTTTTTACATTTTTTGATTAAAACATATTGTAATTGATTGTTTGTCTTGGGAAACTTGGAGCGAAAGCCATGCAATGTCAAGAAAAGTTTATTTATAGTCACTCATGCCTAGAAAAGCCTTATTACTCGGTTTAAATGCTTTTATAATCCCATTATTGAATTTATTTTTAATATTTTCTACATTTTTTGATTGAAACAGATTTTAATTGATTGTTTGCCTCAGAAAACGAGAAGCGAAAGCCATCCATTGTCAAGAAAAGTTCATTTATAGTCACTCATGCCTAGGAAAGCCTTAGTACTCGGTTTAAATGCTTTTATAATCCCATTATTGAATTTATTTTGAATATTTTCTATATTTTTGGATTGAAACAGATTCTAATTGATTGTTTGCCTTAGAAAACGATAAGCGAAAGCCATCCATTGTCAAGAAAAGATCATTTATAGTCACTCATGCCTAGAAAACCCTTATTACTCGGTGTAAATGCTTTTATAATCCAATTACTGAATTTATTTTGAATATTTTTTAAATTTTTTGATTAAAACGTATTGTAATTGATTGAATGCCTCGGGAAACATGGAGCAAAAGCCATCCATTGTCAAGAAAAGATCATTTAAAGTCACTCATGCTTAGAAAAGCCTTATTACTCGGTTTAAATGCCTTTATAATCCCATTATTGAATTTATTTTGAATTCTTTTTACATTTTTTGATTAAAATAGATTGTAATTGATTGTTTGCTTCATGAAACTTGGAGCGAAAGCCCTCCATTGTCAAGAAAAGATCATTTATAGTCACCCATGCCTAGAAAAGCCTTATTACTCGGTTTAAATGCTTTTATATTCCCATTATTGAATTTATTTTGAATTCTTTTTTACATTTTTTGGTTAAAACAGATTGTAATTGATTGTTTGCCTCGGGAAACGTGGAGCGAAAGCCTTCCATTGTCAAGAAAAGATCATTTATTGTCACTCATGCCTAGAAAAGCCTTATTACTCGGTTTAAATGCCTTTATAATCCCATTATCAAATTTATTTTGAATTTTTTTCACATTTTTTGATTAAAACAGATTGTAATTAATTGCTTGCCTCGGGAAACATGGAGCAAAAGCCATCCATTGTCAAGAAAAGATCATTTTAGTCACTCATGCTCAGAAAAGCCTTATTACTCGGTTTAAATGCCTTTAAAATCTCAATATTCAATTTATTTTGAATTCTGTATACATTTTTTGATTAAAATAGATTGTAATTGATTGCTTGCCTCGGGAAACTTGGAGCGAAAGCCCTCCATTGTCAAGAAAAGATCATTTATAGTCACTCATGCCTAGAAAAGCCTTAATACTCGGTGTAAATGCTTTTATAATCCCATTACTGAAGTTATTTTGAATATTTTTTACATTTTTTGATTAAAACATATTGTAATTGATTGATTGCCTCGGGAAACATGGAGCAAAAGCCATCCATTGTCAAGAAAAGATCATTTATAGTCACTCATGCCTAGCAAAGCCTTATTACTCGGTTTAAATGCTTTTATAATCCCATTATTGAATTTATTTTGAATTGTTTTTACATTTTTTGATTAAAACATAATCTAATTGATTGTTTGCCTCGGGAAACGTGAAGCGAAAGCCATCCATTGTCAAGAAAAGATCATTTATAGTCACTCATGCCTAGAAAAGCCTTAATACTCGATTTAAATGCTTTTATAATCCCATTATTGAATTTATTTTGAATTGTTTTTACATTTTTTTATTAAAACAGATTGTAATTGATTGTTTGCCTCAGGAAACATGGAGCAAAAGCCATCCATTGTCAAGAAAAGATCATTTATAGTCACTCATGCTTAGAAAAGCCTTATTACTCGGTTTAAATGCCTTTATAATCTCATTATTGAATTTATTTTGAATTCTGTTTACATTTTTTGATTAAAATCGATTGTAATTGATTGCTTGCCTCGGGAAACTTGGAGCGAAAGCCCTCCATTGTCAAGAAAAGATCATTTATAGTCACTCATGCCTAGAAAAGCCTTAATACTCGATTTAAATGCTTTTATAATCCCATTATTGAATTTATTTTGAATTGTTTTTACATTTTTTGATTAAAACAGATTGTAATTGATTGTTTGCCTCGGGAAACTTGGAGCGAAAGCCATCCATTGTCAAGAAAAGATCATTTATAGTCACTCATGCCTAGAAAAGCCTTATTACTTAGTTTAAATGCCTTTGTAATCCCATTATCAAATTTATTATGAATTTTTTTTACATTTTTTGATTAAAACAGATTGTAATTGATTTTTTGCCTCGGGAAACATGGAGCGAAAGCCTTCCATTGTCAAGAAAAGATCATTTATTGTCACTCATGCCTAGAAAAGCCTTATTAGTCGGTTTAAATGCCTTTATAATCTCATTATTGAATTTATTTTGAATTCTGTTTGCATTTTTTGATTAAAATCGATTGTAATTGATTGCTTGCCTCGGGAAACTTGGAGCGAAAGCCCTCCATTGTCAAGAAAAGATCATTTATAGTCACTCATGCCTAGAAAAGCCTTAATACTCGGTTTAAATGCTTTTATAATCCCATTATTGAATTTATTTTGAATTGTTTTTACATTTTTTGATTAAAACAGATTGTAATTGATTGTTTGCCTCGGGAAACTTGGAGCGAAAGCCATCCATTGTCAAGAAAAGATCATTTATAGTCACTCATGCCTAGAAAAGCCTTATTACTTAGTTTAAATGCCTTTGTAATCCCATTATCAAATTTATTTTGAATTTTTTTTACATTTTTTGATTAAAACAGATTGTAATTGATTTTTTGCCTTGGGAAACGTGGAGCGAAAGCCTGCCATTGTCAAGAAAAGATCATTTATTGTCACTTATGCCTAGAAAAGCCTTATTACTCGGTTTAAATGCCTTTATAATCCCATTATCAAATTTATTTTGAATTTTTTTTACATTTTTTGATTAAAACAGATTGTAATTAATTGTTTGCCTCGGGAAACATGGAGCAAAAGCCATCCATTGTCAAGAAAATATCATTTATAGTCACTCATGCTTAGAAAAGCCTTATTACTCGGTTTAAATGCCTTTATAATCCGATTATTGAATTTATTTTGAGTTCTTTTTACATTTTTTGATTAAAATAGATTGTAATTGATTGTTTGCTTCGGGAAACTTGGAGCGAAAGCCCTCCATTGCCAAGAAAAGATCATTTATAGTCACCCATGCCTAGAAAAGCCTTATTACTCGGTTTAAATGCTTTTATAATCCCATTATTGAATTTATTTTGAATTCTTTTTTATATTTTTTGATTAAAACATATTGTAATTGATTGTTTGCCTCGGGAAACGTGGAGCGAAAGCCTTCCATCGTCAAGAAAAGATTATTTATTGTCACTCATGCCTAGAAAAGCCTTATTACTCGGTTTAAATGCCTTTATAATCCCATTATCAAATTTATTTCGAATTTTTTTTACATTTTTTGATTAAAACAGATTGTAATTAATTGTTTGCCTCGGGAAACATGGAGGAAAAGCCATCCATTGTGAAGAAAAGATCATTTATAGTCACTCATGCTTAGAAAAGCCTTATTACTCGGTTTAAATGCCTTTATAATCTCATTATTGAATTTATTTTGATTTCTGTATACATTTTTTGATTAAAATAGATTGTAATTGATTGCTTGCCTCGGGAAACTTGGAGCGAAAGCCCTCCATTGTCAAGAAAAGATCATTTATAGTCACTCATGCCTAGAAAAGCCTTAATACTCGGTGTAAATGCTTTTATAATCCCATTACTGAAGTTATTTTGAATATTTTTTACATTTTTTGATTAAAACATATTGTAATTGATTGATTGCCTCGGGAAACATGGAGCAAAAGCCATCCATTGTCAAGAAAAGATCATTTATAGTCACTCATGCCTAGGAAAACCTTATTACTCGGTCTAAATGCTTTTATAATCCCATTATTGAATTTATTTTGAATTGTTTTTACATTTTTTGATTAAAACAGATTGTAATTGATTGTTTGCCTTGGGAAACTTGGAGCGAAAGCCATCCATATTCAAGAAAAGTTCATTTATATTAACTTATGCCTAGCAAAGCCTTATTACTCGGTTTAAATGCCTTTATAATCCCATTATTGAATTTATTTTGAATTTTTTTTACATTTTTTTATTCAAACAGATTCTAATTGATTGTTTTCCTGGGGAAACTTGGAGCGAAAGCCATCCATTGTCAAGAAAAGATCATTTATAGTCACTCATGCCTAGAAAAGCCTTATTACTCGGTGTAAATGCTTTTATAATCCCATTATTGAATTTATTTTGAATATTTTGTACATTTTTTGATTGAAACAGATTCTAATTTATTGTTTGCCTCAGAAAACGAGAAGCGAAAGCCATCCATTGTCAAGAAAAGATCATTTATAGTCTCTCATGCCTCGAAAAGCCTTATTACTCGGTGTAAATGCTTTTATAATCCCATTATTGAATTTCTTTTGAATATT
Organism: Theobroma cacao; assembly: GCF_053813885.1. Lineage (NCBI taxonomy): Eukaryota > Viridiplantae > Streptophyta > Magnoliopsida > Malvales > Malvaceae > Theobroma > Theobroma cacao. The sequence continues at coordinate 22,435,198 of NC_142645.1, read as the reverse complement.
TTTTACATTTTTTGATTAAAACATATTGTAATTGATTGATTGCCTCGGGAAACATGGAGCAAAAGCCATCCATTGTCAAGAAAAGATCATTTATAGTCACTCATGCCTAGGAAAGCCTTATTACTCGGTTTAAATGCTTTTATAATCCCATTATTGAATTTATTTTGAATTATTTTTACATTTTTTGACTAAAACAGAATCTAATTGATTGTTTGCCTCGGGAAACGTGGAGCGAAAGCCATCCATTGTCAAGAAAAGATCATTTATAGTCACTCATGCCTAGAAAACCCTTATTACTCGGTTTAAATGCCTTTATAATCCCATTATCAAATTTATTTTGAATGTTTTTTACATTTTGTGATTAAAACAGATTGTAATTGATTGTTTGCCTCGGGAAACTTGGAGCGAAAGCCATCCATTGTCAAGAAAAGTTCATTTATATTCACTTATGCCTAGCAAAGCCTTATTACTCGGTTTAAATGCCTTTATAATCCCATTATTGAATTTATTTTGAATTTTTTTTACATTTTTTTATTAAAACAGATTCTAATTGATTGTTTTCCTGGGGAAACTTGGAGCGAAAGCCATCCATTGTCAAGAAAAGATCATTTATAGTCACTCATGCCTAGAAAAGCCTTATTACTCGGTGTAAATGCTTTCATAATCCCATTATTGAATTTATTTTGAATATTTTTGACATTTTTTGATTAAAACAGATTGTAATTGATTGATTGCCTCGGGAAACATGGAGCAAAAGCAATCCATTGTCAAGAAAAGATCATTTATAGTCACTCATGCCTAGGAAAGCCTTATTACTCGGTTTAAATGCTTTTATAATCCCATTATTGAATTTATTTTGAATTGTTTCTACATTTTTTGATTGAAACAGATTTTAATTGATTGTTTGCATCAGAAAACGAGAAGCGAAAGCCATCCATTGTCAAGAAAAGTTCATTTATAGTCACTCACGCCTAAGAAAGCCTTATTACTCGGTTTAAATGCTTTTATAATCCCATTATTGAATTTATTTTGAATATTTTCTACATTTTTTGGTTGAAACAGATTCTAATTGATTGTTTGCCTCAAAAAACGAGAAGCGAAAGCCATCCATTGTCAAGAAAAGATCATTTATAGTCACTCATGCCTAGAAAAGCCTTATTACTCGGTGTAAATGCTTTTAGAATCCCATTATTGAATTTATTTTGAATATTTTTTACATTTTTTGATTAAAACAGATTGTAATTGATTGATTGCCTCGGGAAACATCGAGCAAAAGCAATCCATTGTCAAGAAAAGATCATTTATAGTCACTCATGCCTAGGAAAGCCTTATTACTCGGTTTAAATGCTTTTATAATCCCATTGTTGAATTTATTTTGAATTGTTTTTACATTTTTTCATTAAAACAGAATCTAATTGATTGTTTGCCTCGGGAAACGTGGAGCGAAAGCCATCCATTGTCAAGAAATGATCATTTATAGTCACTCATGCCTAGAAAAGCCTTATTACTCGGTTTAAATGCCTTTATAATCCCATTATCAAATTTATTTTTAATTTTTTTTACATTTTTTGATTAAAACAGACTATAATTGATTGTTTGCCTCGGGAAACTTGGAGCGAAAGCCATGCATTGTCAACAAAAGTTTATTTATAGTCACTCATGCCTAGAAAAGCCTTATTACTCGGTTTAAATGCTTTTATAATCCCATTATTGAATTTATTTTGAATATTTTCTACATTTTTTGATTGAAACAGATTTTAATTGATTGTTTGCCTCAGAAAACGAGAAGCGAAAGCCATCCATTGTGAAGAAAAGTTCATTTATAGTCACTCATGCCTAGGAAAGCCTTATTACTCGGTTTAAATGCTTTTATAATCCCATTATTGAATTTATTTTGAATATTTTCTACATTTTTTGATTGAAACAGATTCTAATTGATTGTTTGCCTCAGAAAACGAGAAGCGAAAGCCATCCATTGTCAAGAAAAGATCATTTATAGTCACTCATGCCTAGAAAAGCCTTATTACTCGGTGTAAATGCTTTTATAATCCCATTATTGAATTTATTTTGAATATTTTTTACATTTTTTGATTCAAACATATTGTAATTGATTGATTGCCTCGAGAAACATGGAGCAAAAGCCATCCATTGTCAAGAAAAGATCATTTATAGTCACTCATGCCTAGGAAAGCCTTATTACTCGGTTTAAATGCTTTTATAATCCCATTATTGAATTTATTTTGAATTGTTTTTACATTTTTTGATTAAAACAGAATCTAATTGATTGTTTGCCTCGGGAAACGTGGAGCGAAAGCCATCCATTGTCAAGAAAAGATCATTTATAGTCACTCATGCCGAGAAAAGCCTTATTACTCGATTTAAATGCCTTTATAATCCCATTATCAAATTTATTTTGAATTTTTTTTACATTTTTTGATTAAAACATATTGTAATTGATTGTTAGCCTCGTGAAACTTGGAGCGAAAGCCATCCATTGTCAAGAAAAGTTCATTTATATTCACTTATGCCTAGCAAAGCCTTATTACTCGGTTTAAATGCCTTTATAATCCCATTATTGAATTTATTTTGAATTCTTTTTACATTTTTTTATTAAAACAGATTCTAATTGATTGTTTTCCTGGGGAAACTTGGAGCGAAAGCCATCCATTGTCAAGAAAAGATCATTTATAGTCACTCATGCCTAGAAAAGCCTTATTACTCGGTGTAAATGCTTTCATAATCCCATTATTGAATTTATTTTGAATATTTTTGACATTTTTTGATTAAAACAGATTGTAATTGATTGATTGCCTCGGGAAACATCGAGCAAAAGCAATCCATTGTCAAGAAAAGATCATTTATAGTCACTCATGCCTAGGAAAGCCTTATTACTCGGTTTAAATGCTTTTATAATCCCATTATTGAATTTATTTTGAATTGTTTCTACATTTTTTGATTGAAACAGATTTTAATTGATTGTTTGCATCAGAAAACGAGAAGCGAAAGCCATCCATTGTCAAGAAAAGTTCATTTATAGTCACTCACGCCTAAGAAAGCCTTATTACTCGGTTTAAATGCTTTTATAATCCCATTATTGAATTTATTTTGAATATTTTCTACATTTTTTGGTTGAAACAGATTCTAATTGATTGTTTGCCTCAAAAAACGAGAAGCGAAAGCCATCCATTGTCAAGAAAAGATCATTTATAGTCACTCATGCCTAGAAAAGCCTTATTACTCGGTGTAAATGCTTTTAGAATCCCATTATTGAATTTATTTTGAATATTTTTTACATTTTTTGATTAAAACAGATTGTATTTGATTGATTGCCTCGGGAAACATGGAGCGAAAGCCATCCATTGCCAAGAAAAGATCATTTATAGTCACTCATGCCTAGGAAAGCCTTATTACTCGGTTTAAATGCTTTTATAATCCCATTATTGAATTTATTTTGAATTGTTTTTACATTTTTTGATTAAAACAGAATCTAATTGATTGTTTGCCTCGAGAAACGTGGAGCGAAAGCCATCCATTGTCAAGAAAAGATCATTTATAGTCACTCATGCCTAGAAAAGCTTTATTACTCGGTTTAAATGCCTTTATAATCCCATTATCAAATTTATTTTGAATTTTTTTTACATTTTTTGATTAAAACAAACTATAATTGATTGTTTGCCTCGGGAAACTTGGAACGAAAGCCATGCATTGTCAACAAAAGTTTATTTATAGTCACTCATGCCTAGAAAAGCCTTATTACTCGGTTTAAATGCTTTTATAATCCCATTATTGAATTTATTTTGAATATTTTCTACATTTTTTGATTGAAACAGATTCTAATTGATTGTTTACCTCAGAAAACGAGAAGCGAAAGCCATCCATTGTCAAGAAAAGATCATTTATAGTCACTCATGCCTAGAAAAGCCTTATTACTCGGTGTAAATGCTTTTATAATCCCATTATTGAATTTATTTTGAATATTTTTTACATTTTTTGATTCAAACATATTGTAATTGATTGATTGCCTCGAGAAACATGGAGCAAAAGCCATCCATTGTCAAGAAAAGATCATTTATAGTCACTCATGCCTAGGAAAGCCTTATTACTCGGTTTAAATGCTTTTATAATCCCATTATTGAATTTATTTTGAATTGTTTTTACATTTTTTGATTAAAACAGAATCTAATTGATTGTTTGCCTCGGGAAACGTGGAGCGAAAGCCATCCATTGTCAAGAAAAGATCATTTATAGTCACTCATGCCGAGAAAAGCCTTATTACTCGATTTAAATGCCTTTATAATCCCATTATCAAATTTATTTTGAATTTTTTTTACATTTTTTGATTAAAACATATTGTAATTGATTGTTAGCCTCGTGAAACTTGGAGCGAAAGCCATCCATTGTCAAGAAAAGTTCATTTATATTCACTTATGCCTAGCAAAGCCTTATTACTCGGTTTAAATGCCTTTATAATCCCATTATTGAATTTATTTTGAATTCTTTTTACATTTTTTTATTAAAACAGATTCTAATTGATTGTTTTCCTGGGGAAACTTGGAGCGAAAGCCATCCATTGTCAAGAAAAGATCATTTATAGTCACTCATGCCTAGAAAAGCCTTATTACTCGGTGTAAATGCTTTCATAATCCCATTATTGAATTTATTTTGAATATTTTTGACATTTTTTGATTAAAACAGATTGTAATTGATTGATTGCCTCGGGAAACATCGAGCAAAAGCAATCCATTGTCAAGAAAAGATCATTTATAGTCACTCATGCCTAGGAAAGCCTTATTACTCGGTTTAAATGCTTTTATAATCCCATTATTGAATTTATTTTGAATTGTTTCTACATTTTTTGATTGAAACAGATTTTAATTGATTGTTTGCATCAGAAAACGAGAAGCGAAAGCCATCCATTGTCAAGAAAAGTTCATTTATAGTCACTCACGCCTAAGAAAGCCTTATTACTCGGTTTAAATGCTTTTATAATCCCATTATTGAATTTATTTTGAATATTTTCTACATTTTTTGGTTGAAACAGATTCTAATTGATTGTTTGCCTCAAAAAACGAGAAGCGAAAGCCATCCATTGTCAAGAAAAGATCATTTATAGTCACTCATGCCTAGAAAAGCCTTATTACTCGGTGTAAATGCTTTTAGAATCCCATTATTGAATTTATTTTGAATATTTTTTACATTTTTTGATTAAAACAGATTGTATTTGATTGATTGCCTCGGGAAACATGGAGCGAAAGCCATCCATTGCCAAGAAAAGATCATTTATAGTCACTCATGCCTAGGAAAGCCTTATTACTCGGTTTAAATGCTTTTATAATCCCATTATTGAATTTATTTTGAATTGTTTTTACATTTTTTGATTAAAACAGAATCTAATTGATTGTTTGCCGCGAGAAACGTGGAGCGAAAGCCATCCATTGTCAAGAAAAGATCATTTATAGTCACTCATGCCTAGAAAAGCTTTATTACTCGGTTTAAATGCCTTTATAATCCCATTATCAAATTTATTTTGAATTTTTTTTACATTTTTTGATTAAAACAAACTATAATTGATTGTTTGCCTCGGGAAACTTGGAGCGAAAGCCATGCATTGTCCACAAAAGTTTATTTATAGTCACTCATGCCTAGAAAAGCCTTATTACTCGGTTTAAATGCTTTTATAATCCCATTATTGAATTTATTTTGAATATTTTCTACATTTTTTGATTGAAACAGATTTTAATTGATTGTTTGCCTCAGAAAACGAGAAGCGAAAGCCATCCATTGTGAAGAAAAGTTCATTTATAGTCACTCATGCCTAGGAAAGCCTTATTACTCGGTTTAAATGCTTTTATAATCCCATTATTGAATTTATTTTGAATATTTTCTACATTTTTTGATTGAAACAGATTCTAATTGATTGTTTGCCTCAGAAAACGAGAAGCGAAAGCCATCCATTGTCAAGAAAAGATCATTTATAGTCACTCATGCCTAGAAAAGCCTTATTACTCGGTGTAAATGCTTTTATAATCCCATTATTGAATTTATTTTGAATATTTTTTACATTTTTTGATTCAAACATATTGTAATTGATTGATTGCCTCGAGAAACATGGAGCAAAAGCCATCCATTGTCAAGAAAAGATCATTTATAGTCACTCATGCCTAGGAAAGCCTTATTACTCGGTTTAAATGCTTTTATAATCCCATTATTGAATTTATTTTGAATTGTTTTTACATTTTTTGATTAAAACAGAATCTAATTGATTGTTTGCCTCGGGAAATGTGGAGCGAAAGCCATCCATTGTCAAGAAAAGATCATTTATAGTCACTCATGCCTAGAAAAGCCTTATTACTCGGTTTAAATGCCTTTATAATCCCATTATCAAATTTATTTTGAATTTTTTTTACATTTTTTGATTGAAATAGATTGTAATTGATTGTTTGCCTTGGGAAACGTGGAGTGAAAGCCATCCATTGTCAAGAAAAGATCATTTATAGTCACTCATGCCTAGAAAACGCTTATTACTTGGTTTAAATGCCTTTATAATCCCATTATCAAATTTATTTTGAATTTTTTTTACATTTTGTGATTAAAACAGATTGTAATTGATTGTTTGCCTCGGGAAACTTGGAGCGAAAGCCATCCATTGTCAAGAAAAGCTCATTTATATTCACTTATGCCTAGCAAAGCCTTATTACTCGGTTTAAATGCCTTTATAATCCCATTATTGAATTTATTTTGAGTTTTTTTTACATTTTTTTATTAAAACAGATTCTAATTGATTGTTTTCCTAGGGAAACTTGGAGCGAAAGCCATCCATTGTCAAGAAAAGATCATTTATATTCACTCATGCCTAGAAAAGCCTTATTACTCGGTGTAAATGCTTTCATAATCCCATTATTGAATTTATTTTGAATATTTTTTACATTTTTTGATTAAAACAGATTGTAATTGATTGATTGCCTCGGGAAACATGGAGCAAAAGCCATCCATTGTCAAGAAAAGATCATTTATAGTCACTCATGCCTAGGAAAGCCTTATTACTCGGTTTAAATGCTTTTATAATCCCATTATTGAATTTATTTTGAATTGTTTCTACATTTTTTGATTGAAACAGATTTTAATTGATTGTTTGCATCAGAAAACGAGAAGCGAAAGCCATCCATTGTCAAGAAAAGTTCATTTATAGTCACTCACGCCTAAGAAAGCCTTATTACTCGGTTTAAATGCTTTTATAATCCCATTATTGAATTTATTTTGAATATTTTCTACATTTTTTGGTTGAAACAGATTCTAATTGATTGTTTGCCTCAAAAAACGAGAAGCGAAAGCCATCCATTGTCAAGAAAAGATCATTTATAGTCACTCATGCCTAGAAAAGCCTTATTACTCGGTGTAAATGCTTTTAGAATCCCATTATTGAATTTATTTTGAATATTTTTTACATTTTTTGATTAAAACAGATTGTAATTGATTGATTGCCTCGGGAAACATCGAGCAAAAGCAATCCATTGTCAAGAAAAGATCATTTATAGTCACTCATGCCTAGGAAAGCCTTATTACTCGGTTTAAATGCTTTTATAATCCCATTGTTGAATTTATTTTGAATTGTTTTTACATTTTTTCATTAAAACAGAATCTAATTGATTGTTTGCCTCGGGAAACGTGGAGCGAAAGCCATCCATTGTCAAGAAATGATCATTTATAGTCACTCATGCCTAGAAAAGCCTTATTACTCGGTTTAAATGCCTTTATAATCCCATTATCAAATTTATTTTTAATTTTTTTTACATTTTTTGATTAAAACAGACTATAATTGATTGTTTACCTCGGGAAACTTGGAGCGAAAGCCATGCATTGTCAACAAAAGTTTATTTATAGTCACTCATGCCTAGAAAAGCCTTATTACTCGGTTTAAATGCTTTTATAATCCCATTATTGAATTTATTTTGAATATTTTCTACATTTTTTGATTGAAACAGATTTTAATTGATTGTTTGCCTCAGAAAACGAGAAGCGAAAGCCATCCATTGTGAAGAAAAGTTCATTTATAGTCACTCATGCCTAGGAAAGCCTTATTACTCGGTTTAAATGCTTTTATAATCCCATTATTGAATTTATTTTGAATATTTTCTACATTTTTTGATTGAAACAGATTCTAATTGATTGTTTGCCTCAGAAAACGAGAAGCGAAAGCCATCCATTGTCAAGAAAAGATCATTTATAGTCACTCATGCCTAGAAAAGCCTTATTACTCGGTGTAAATGCTTTTATAATCCCATTATTGAATTTATTTTGAATATTTTTTACATTTTTTGATTCAAACATATTGTAATTGATTGATTGCCTCGAGAAACATGGAGCAAAAGCCATCCATTGTCAAGAAAAGATCATTTATAGTCACTCATGCCTAGGAAAGCCTTATTACTCGGTTTAAATGCTTTTATAATCCCATTATTGAATTTATTTTGAATTGTTTTTACATTTTTTGATTAAAACAGAATCTAATTGATTGTTTGCCTCGGGAAACGTGGAGCGAAAGCCATCCATTGTCAAGAAAAGATCATTTATAGTCACTCATGCCGAGAAAAGCCTTATTACTCGATTTAAATGCCTTTATAATCCCATTATCAAATTTATTTTGAATTTTTTTTACATTTTTTGATTAAAACATATTGTAATTGATTGTTAGCCTCGTGAAACTTGGAGCGAAAGCCATCCATTGTCAAGAAAAGTTCATTTATATTCACTTATGCCTAGCAAAGCCTTATTACTCGGTTTAAATGCCTTTATAATCCCATTATTGAATTTATTTTGAATTCTTTTTACATTTTTTTATTAAAACAGATTCTAATTGATTGTTTTCCTGGGGAAACTTGGAGCGAAAGCCATCCATTGTCAAGAAAAGATCATTTATAGTCACTCATGCCTAGAAAAGCCTTATTACTCGGTGTAAATGCTTTCATAATCCCATTATTGAATTTATTTTGAATATTTTTGACATTTTTTGATTAAAACAGATTGTAATTGATTGATTGCCTCGGGAAACATCGAGCAAAAGCAATCCATTGTCAAGAAAAGATCATTTATAGTCACTCATGCCTAGGAAAGCCTTATTACTCGGTTTAAATGCTTTTATAATCCCATTATTGAATTTATTTTGAATTGTTTCTACATTTTTTGATTGAAACAGATTTTAATTGATTGTTTGCATCAGAAAACGAGAAGCGAAAGCCATCCATTGTCAAGAAAAGTTCATTTATAGTCACTCACGCCTAAGAAAGCCTTATTACTCGGTTTAAATGCTTTTATAATCCCATTATTGAATTTATTTTGAATATTTTCTACATTTTTTGGTTGAAACAGATTCTAATTGATTGTTTGCCTCAAAAAACGAGAAGCGAAAGCCATCCATTGTCAAGAAAAGATCATTTATAGTCACTCATGCCTAGAAAAGCCTTATTACTCGGTGTAAATGCTTTTAGAATCCCATTATTGAATTTATTTTGAATATTTTTTACATTTTTTGATTAAAACAGATTGTATTTGATTGATTGCCTCGGGAAACATGGAGCGAAAGCCATCCATTGCCAAGAAAAGATCATTTATAGTCACTCATGCCTAGGAAAGCCTTATTACTCGGTTTAAATGCTTTTATAATCCCATTATTGAATTTATTTTGAATTGTTTTTACATTTTGATTGATTGCCTCGAGAAACATGGAGCAAAAGCCATCCATTGTCAAGAAAAGATCATTTATAGTCACTCATGCCTAGGAAAGCCTTATTACTCGGTTTAAATGCTTTTATAATCCCATTATTGAATTTATTTTGAATTGTTTTTACATTTTTTGATTAAAACAGAATCTAATTGATTGTTTGCCTCGGGAAACGTGGAGCGAAAGCCATCCATTGTCAAGAAAAGATCATTTATAGTCACTCATGCCGAGAAAAGCCTTATTACTCGATTTAAATGCCTTTATAATCCCATTATCAAATTTATTTTGAATTTTTTTTACATTTTTTGATTAAAACATATTGTAATTGATTGTTAGCCTCGTGAAACTTGGAGCGAAAGCCATCCATTGTCAAGAAAAGTTCATTTATATTCACTTATGCCTAGCAAAGCCTTATTACTCGGTTTAAATGCCTTTATAATCCCATTATTGAATTTATTTTGAATTCTTTTTACATTTTTTTATTAAAACAGATTCTAATTGATTGTTTTCCTGGGGAAACTTGGAGCGAAAGCCATCCATTGTCAAGAAAAGATCATTTATAGTCACTCATGCCTAGAAAAGCCTTATTACTCGGTGTAAATGCTTTCATAATCCCATTATTGAATTTATTTTGAATATTTTTGACATTTTTTGATTAAAACAGATTGTAATTGATTGATTGCCTCGGGAAACATCGAGCAAAAGCAATCCATTGTCAAGAAAAGATCATTTATAGTCACTCATGCCTAGGAAAGCCTTATTACTCGGTTTAAATGCTTTTATAATCCCATTATTGAATTTATTTTGAATTGTTTCTACATTTTTTGATTGAAACAGATTTTAATTGATTGTTTGCATCAGAAAACGAGAAGCGAAAGCCATCCATTGTCAAGAAAAGTTCATTTATAGTCACTCACGCCTAAGAAAGCCTTATTACTCGGTTTAAATGCTTTTATAATCCCATTATTGAATTTATTTTGAATATTTTCTACATTTTTTGGTTGAAACAGATTCTAATTGATTGTTTGCCTCAAAAAACGAGAAGCGAAAGCCATCCATTGTCAAGAAAAGATCATTTATAGTCACTCATGCCTAGAAAAGCCTTATTACTCGGTGTAAATGCTTTTAGAATCCCATTATTGAATTTATTTTGAATATTTTTTACATTTTTTGATTAAAACAGATTGTATTTGATTGATTGCCTCGGGAAACATGGAGCGAAAGCCATCCATTGCCAAGAAAAGATCATTTATAGTCACTCATGCCTAGGAAAGCCTTATTACTCGGTTTAAATGCTTTTATAATCCCATTATTGAATTTATTTTGAATTGTTTTTACATTTTTTGATTAAAACAGAATCTAATTGATTGTTTGCCTCGAGAAACGTGGAGCGAAAGCCATCCATTGTCAAGAAAAGATCATTTATAGTCACTCATGCCTAGAAAAGCTTTATTACTCGGTTTAAATGCCTTTATAATCCCATTATCAAATTTATTTTGAATTTTTTTTACATTTTTTGATTAAAACAAACTATAATTGATTGTTTGCCTCGGGAAACTTGGAACGAAAGCCATGCATTGTCAACAAAAGTTTATTTATAGTCACTCATGCCTAGAAAAGCCTTATTACTCGGTTTAAATGCTTTTATAATCCCATTATTGAATTTATTTTGAATATTTTCTACATTTTTTGATTGAAACAGATTCTAATTGATTGTTTACCTCAGAAAACGAGAAGCGAAAGCCATCCATTGTCAAGAAAAGATCATTTATAGTCACTCATGCCTAGAAAAGCCTTATTACTCGGTGTAAATGCTTTTATAATCCCATTATTGAATTTATTTTGAATATTTTTTACATTTTTTGATTCAAACATATTGTAATTGATTGATTGCCTCGAGAAACATGGAGCAAAAGCCATCCATTGTCAAGAAAAGATCATTTATAGTCACTCATGCCTAGGAAAGCCTTATTACTCGGTTTAAATGCTTTTATAATCCCATTATTGAATTTATTTTGAATTGTTTTTACATTTTTTGATTAAAACAGAATCTAATTGATTGTTTGCCTCGGGAAACGTGGAGCGAAAGCCATCCATTGTCAAGAAAAGATCATTTATAGTCACTCATGCCGAGAAAAGCCTTATTACTCGATTTAAATGCCTTTATAATCCCATTATCAAATTTATTTTGAATTTTTTTTACATTTTTTGATTAAAACATATTGTAATTGATTGTTAGCCTCGTGAAACTTGGAGCGAAAGCCATCCATTGTCAAGAAAAGTTCATTTATATTCACTTATGCCTAGCAAAGCCTTATTACTCGGTTTAAATGCCTTTATAATCCCATTATTGAATTTATTTTGAATTCTTTTTACATTTTTTTATTAAAACAGATTCTAATTGATTGTTTTCCTGGGGAAACTTGGAGCGAAAGCCATCCATTGTCAAGAAAAGATCATTTATAGTCACTCATGCCTAGAAAAGCCTTATTACTCGGTGTAAATGCTTTCATAATCCCATTATTGAATTTATTTTGAATATTTTTGACATTTTTTGATTAAAACAGATTGTAATTGATTGATTGCCTCGGGAAACATCGAGCAAAAGCAATCCATTGTCAAGAAAAGATCATTTATAGTCACTCATGCCTAGGAAAGCCTTATTACTCGGTTTAAATGCTTTTATAATCCCATTATTGAATTTATTTTGAATTGTTTCTACATTTTTTGATTGAAACAGATTTTAATTGATTGTTTGCATCAGAAAACGAGAAGCGAAAGCCATCCATTGTCAAGAAAAGTTCATTTATAGTCACTCACGCCTAAGAAAGCCTTATTACTCGGTTTAAATGCTTTTATAATCCCATTATTGAATTTATTTTGAATATTTTCTACATTTTTTGGTTGAAACAGATTCTAATTGATTGTTTGCCTCAAAAAACGAGAAGCGAAAGCCATCCATTGTCAAGAAAAGATCATTTATAGTCACTCATGCCTAGAAAAGCCTTATTACTCGGTGTAAATGCTTTTAGAATCCCATTATTGAATTTATTTTGAATATTTTTTACATTTTTTGATTAAAACAGATTGTATTTGATTGATTGCCTCGGGAAACATGGAGCGAAAGCCATCCATTGCCAAGAAAAGATCATTTATAGTCACTCATGCCTAGGAAAGCCTTATTACTCGGTTTAAATGCTTTTATAATCCCATTATTGAATTTATTTTGAATTGTTTTTACATTTTTTGATTAAAACAGAATCTAATTGATTGTTTGCCGCGAGAAACGTGGAGCGAAAGCCATCCATTGTCAAGAAAAGATCATTTATAGTCACTCATGCCTAGAAAAGCTTTATTACTCGGTTTAAATGCCTTTATAATCCCATTATCAAATTTATTTTGAATTTTTTTTACATTTTTTGATTAAAACAAACTATAATTGATTGTTTGCCTCGGGAAACTTGGAGCGAAAGCCATGCATTGTCCACAAAAGTTTATTTATAGTCACTCATGCCTAGAAAAGCCTTATTACTCGGTTTAAATGCTTTTATAATCCCATTATTGAATTTATTTTGAATATTTTCTACATTTTTTGATTGAAACAGATTTTAATTGATTGTTTGCCTCAGAAAACGAGAAGCGAAAGCCATCCATTGTGAAGAAAAGTTCATTTATAGTCACTCATGCCTAGGAAAGCCTTATTACTCGGTTTAAATGCTTTTATAATCCCATTATTGAATTTATTTTGAATATTTTCTACATTTTTTGATTGAAACAGATTCTAATTGATTGTTTGCCTCAGAAAACGAGAAGCGAAAGCCATCCATTGTCAAGAAAAGATCATTTATAGTCACTCATGCCTAGAAAAGCCTTATTACTCGGTGTAAATGCTTTTATAATCCCATTATTGAATTTATTTTGAATATTTTTTACATTTTTTGATTCAAACATATTGTAATTGATTGATTGCCTCGAGAAACATGGAGCAAAAGCCATCCATTGTCAAGAAAAGATCATTTATAGTCACTCATGCCTAGGAAAGCCTTATTACTCGGTTTAAATGCTTTTATAATCCCATTATTGAATTTATTTTGAATTGTTTTTACATTTTTTGATTAAAACAGAATCTAATTGATTGTTTGCCTCGGGAAATGTGGAGCGAAAGCCATCCATTGTCAAGAAAAGATCATTTATAGTCACTCATGCCTAGAAAAGCCTTATTACTCGGTTTAAATGCCTTTATAATCCCATTATCAAATTTATTTTGAATTTTTTTTACATTTTTTGATTGAAATAGATTGTAATTGATTGTTTGCCTTGGGAAACGTGGAGTGAAAGCCATCCATTGTCAAGAAAAGATCATTTATAGTCACTCATGCCTAGAAAACGCTTATTACTTGGTTTAAATGCCTTTATAATCCCATTATCAAATTTATTTTGAATTTTTTTTACATTTTGTGATTAAAACAGATTGTAATTGATTGTTTGCCTCGGGAAACTTGGAGCGAAAGCCATCCATTGTCAAGAAAAGCTCATTTATATTCACTTATGCCTAGCAAAGCCTTATTACTCGGTTTAAATGCCTTTATAATCCCATTATTGAATTTATTTTGAGTTTTTTTTACATTTTTTTATTAAAACAGATTCTAATTGATTGTTTTCCTAGGGAAACTTGGAGCGAAAGCCATCCATTGTCAAGAAAAGATCATTTATATTCACTCATGCCTAGAAAAGCCTTATTACTCGGTGTAAATGCTTTCATAATCCCATTATTGAATTTATTTTGAATATTTTTTACATTTTTTGATTAAAACAGATTGTAATTGATTGATTGCCTCGGGAAACATGGAGCAAAAGCCATCCATTGTCAAGAAAAGATCATTTATAGTCACTCATGCCTAGGAAAGCCTTATTACTCGGTTTAAATGCTTTTATAATCCCATTATTGAATTTATTTTGAATTGTTTCTACATTTTTTGATTGAAACAGATTTTAATTGATTGTTTGCATCAGAAAACGAGAAGCGAAAGCCATCCATTGTCAAGAAAAGTTCATTTATAGTCACTCACGCCTAAGAAAGCCTTATTACTCGGTTTAAATGCTTTTATAATCCCATTATTGAATTTATTTTGAATATTTTCTACATTTTTTGGTTGAAACAGATTCTAATTGATTGTTTGCCTCAAAAAACGAGAAGCGAAAGCCATCCATTGTCAAGAAAAGATCATTTATAGTCACTCATGCCTAGAAAAGCCTTATTACTCGGTGTAAATGCTTTTAGAATCCCATTATTGAATTTATTTTGAATATTTTTTACATTTTTTGATTAAAACAGATTGTAATTGATTGATTGCCTCGGGAAACATCGAGCAAAAGCAATCCATTGTCAAGAAAAGATCATTTATAGTCACTCATGCCTAGGAAAGCCTTATTACTCGGTTTAAATGCTTTTATAATCCCATTGTTGAATTTATTTTGAATTGTTTTTACATTTTTTCATTAAAACAGAATCTAATTGATTGTTTGCCTCGGGAAACGTGGAGCGAAAGCCATCCATTGTCAAGAAATGATCATTTATAGTCACTCATGCCTAGAAAAGCCTTATTACTCGGTTTAAATGCCTTTATAATCCCATTATCAAATTTATTTTTAATTTTTTTTACATTTTTTGATTAAAACAGACTATAATTGATTGTTTACCTCGGGAAACTTGGAGCGAAAGCCATGCATTGTCAACAAAAGTTTATTTATAGTCACTCATGCCTAGAAAAGCCTTATTACTCGGTTTAAATGCTTTTATAATCCCATTATTGAATTTATTTTGAATATTTTCTACATTTTTTGATTGAAACAGATTTTAATTGATTGTTTGCCTCAGAAAACGAGAAGCGAAAGCCATCCATTGTGAAGAAAAGTTCATTTATAGTCACTCATGCCTAGGAAAGCCTTATTACTCGGTTTAAATGCTTTTATAATCCCATTATTGAATTTATTTTGAATATTTTCTACATTTTTTGATTGAAACAGATTCTAATTGATTGTTTGCCTCAGAAAACGAGAAGCGAAAGCCATCCATTGTCAAGAAAAGATCATTTATAGTCACTCATGCCTAGAAAAGCCTTATTACTCGGTGTAAATGCTTTTATAATCCCATTATTGAATTTATTTTGAATATTTTTTACATTTTTTGATTCAAACATATTGTAATTGATTGATTGCCTCGAGAAACATGGAGCAAAAGCCATCCATTGTCAAGAAAAGATCATTTATAGTCACTCATGCCTAGGAAAGCCTTATTACTCGGTTTAAATGCTTTTATAATCCCATTATTGAATTTATTTTGAATTGTTTTTACATTTTTTGATTAAAACAGAATCTAATTGATTGTTTGCCTCGGGAAACGTGGAGCGAAAGCCATCCATTGTCAAGAAAAGATCATTTATAGTCACTCATGCCGAGAAAAGCCTTATTACTCGATTTAAATGCCTTTATAATCCCATTATCAAATTTATTTTGAATTTTTTTTACATTTTTTGATTAAAACATATTGTAATTGATTGTTAGCCTCGTGAAACTTGGAGCGAAAGCCATCCATTGTCAAGAAAAGTTCATTTATATTCACTTATGCCTAGCAAAGCCTTATTACTCGGTTTAAATGCCTTTATAATCCCATTATTGAATTTATTTTGAATTCTTTTTACATTTTTTTATTAAAACAGATTCTAATTGATTGTTTTCCTGGGGAAACTTGGAGCGAAAGCCATCCATTGTCAAGAAAAGATCATTTATAGTCACTCATGCCTAGAAAAGCCTTATTACTCGGTGTAAATGCTTTCATAATCCCATTATTGAATTTATTTTGAATATTTTTGACATTTTTTGATTAAAACAGATTGTAATTGATTGATTGCCTCGGGAAACATCGAGCAAAAGCAATCCATTGTCAAGAAAAGATCATTTATAGTCACTCATGCCTAGGAAAGCCTTATTACTCGGTTTAAATGCTTTTATAATCCCATTATTGAATTTATTTTGAATTGTTTCTACATTTTTTGATTGAAACAGATTTTAATTGATTGTTTGCATCAGAAAACGAGAAGCGAAAGCCATCCATTGTCAAGAAAAGTTCATTTATAGTCACTCACGCCTAAGAAAGCCTTATTACTCGGTTTAAATGCTTTTATAATCCCATTATTGAATTTATTTTGAATATTTTCTACATTTTTTGGTTGAAACAGATTCTAATTGATTGTTTGCCTCAAAAAACGAGAAGCGAAAGCCATCCATTGTCAAGAAAAGATCATTTATAGTCACTCATGCCTAGAAAAGCCTTATTACTCGGTGTAAATGCTTTTAGAATCCCATTATTGAATTTATTTTGAATATTTTTTACATTTTTTGATTAAAACAGATTGTATTTGATTGATTGCCTCGGGAAACATGGAGCGAAAGCCATCCATTGCCAAGAAAAGATCATTTATAGTCACTCATGCCTAGGAAAGCCTTATTACTCGGTTTAAATGCTTTTATAATCCCATTATTGAATTTATTTTGAATTGTTTTTACATTTTTTGATTAAAACAGAATCTAATTGATTGTTTGCCTCGAGAAACGTGGAGCGAAAGCCATCCATTGTCAAGAAAAGATCATTTATAGTCACTCATGCCTAGAAAAGCTTTATTACTCGGTTTAAATGCCTTTATAATCCCATTATCAAATTTATTTTGAATTTTTTTTACATTTTTTGATTAAAACAAACTATAATTGATTGTTTGCCTCGGGAAACTTGGAGCGAAAGCCATGCATTGTCAACAAAAGTTTATTTATAGTCACTCATGCCTAGAAAAGCCTTATTACTCGGTTTAAATGCTTTTATAATCCCATTATTGAATTTATTTTGAATATTTTCTACATTTTTTGATTGAAACAGATTTTAATTGATTGTTTGCCTCAGAAAACGAGAAGCGAAAGCCATCCATTGTGAAGAAAAGTTCATTTATAGTCACTCATGCCTAGGAAAGCCTTATTACTCGGTTTAAATGCTTTTATAATCCCATTATTGAATTTATTTTGAATATTTTCTACATTTTTTGATTGAAACAGATTCTAATTGATTGTTTGCCTCAGAAAACGAGAAGCGAAAGCCATCCATTGTCAAGAAAAGATCATTTATAGTCACTCATGCCTAGAAAAGCCTTATTACTCGGTGTAAATGCTTTTATAATCCCATTATTGAATTTATTTTGAATATTTTTTACATTTTTTGATTCAAACATATTGTAATTGATTGATTGCCTCGAGAAACATGGAGCCAAAGCCATCCATTGTCAAGAAAAGATCATTTATAGTCACTCATGCCTAGGAAAGCCTTATTACTCGGTTTAAATGCTTTTATAATCCCATTATTGAATTTATTTTGAATTGTTTTTACATTTTTTGATTAAAACAGAATCTAATTGATTGTTTGCCTCGGGAAATGTGGAGCGAAAGCCATCCATTGTCAAGAAAAGATCATTTATAGTCACTCATGCCTAGAAAAGCCTTATTACTCGGTTTAAATGCCTTTATAATCCCATTATCAAATTTATTTTGAATTTTTTTTACATTTTTTGATTGAAATGGATTGTAATTGATTGTTTGCCTTGGGAAACGTGGAGTGAAAGCCATCCATTGTCAAGAAAAGATCATTTATAGTCACTCATGCCTAGAAAACGCTTATTACTTGGTTTAAATGCCTTTATAATCCCATTATCAAATTTATTTTGAATTTTTTTTACATTTTGTGATTAAAACAGATTGTAATTGATTGTTTGCCTCTGGAAACTTGGAGCGAAAGCCATCCATTGTCAAGAAAAGCTCATTTATATTCACTTATGCCTAGCAAAGCCTTATTACTCGGTTTAAATGCCTTTATAATCCCATTATTGAATTTATTTTGAGTTTTTTTTACATTTTTTTATTAAAACAGATTCTAATTGATTGTTTTCCTAGGGAAACTTGGAGCGAAAGCCATCCATTGTCAAGAAAAGATCATTTATATTCACTCATGCCTAGAAAAGCCTTATTACTCGGTGTAAATGCTTTCGTAATCCCATTATTGAATTTATTTTGAATAATTTTTACATTTTTTGATTAAAACAGATTGTAATTGATTGATTGCCTCGGGAAACATGGAGCAAAAGCCATCCATTGTCAAGAAAAGATCATTTATAGTCACTCATGCCTAGGAAAGCCTTATTACTCGGTTTAAATGCTTTTATAATCCCATTATTGAATTTATTTTGAATTGTTTCTACATTTTTTGATTGAAACAGATTTTAATTGATTGTTTGCATCAGAAAACGAGAAGCGAAAGCCATCCATTGTCAAGAAAAGTTCATTTATAGTCACTCACGCCTAAGAAAGCCTTATTACTCGGTTTAAATGCTTTTATAATCCCATTATTGAATTTATTTTGAATATTTTCTACATTTTTTGGTTGAAACAGATTCTAATTGATTGTTTGCCTCAAAAAACGAGAAGCGAAAGCCATCCATTGTCAAGAAAAGATCATTTATAGCCACTCATGCCTAGAAAAGCCTTATTACTCGGTGTAAATGCTTTTAGAATCCCATTATTGAATTTATTTTGAATATTTTTTACATTTTTTGATTAAAACAGATTGTATTTGATTGATTGCCTCGAGAAACATGGAGCGAAAGCCATCCATTGCAAAGAAAAGATCATTTATAGTCACTCATGCCTAGGAAAGCCTTATTACTCGGTTTAAATGCTTTTATAATCCCATTATTGAATTTATTTTGAATTGTTTTTACATTTTTTGATTAAAACAGAATCTAATTGATTGTTTGCCTCGAGAATCGTGGAGCGAAAGCCATCCATTGTCAAGAAAAGATCATTTATAGTCACTCATGCCTAGAAAAGCTTTATTACTCGGTTTAAATGCCTTTATAATCCCATTATCAAATTTATTTTGAATTTTTTTTACATTTTTTGATTAAAACAGACTATAATTGATTGTTTGCCTCGGGAAACTTGGAGCGAAAGCCATGCATTGTCAACAAAAGTTTATTTATAGTCACTCATGCCTAGAAAAGCCTTATTACTCGGTGTAAATGCTTTTATAATCCCATTATTGAATTTATTTCGAATATTTTCTACATTTTTTGATTGAAACAGATTTTAATTGATTGTTTGCCTCAGAAAACGAGAAGCGAAAGCCATCCATTGTCAAGAAAAGCTCATTTATATTCACTTATGCCTAGCAAAGCCTTATTACTCGGTTTAAATGCCTTTATAATCCCATTATTGAATTTATTTTGAGTTTTTTTTACATTTTTTTATTAAAACAGATTCTAATTGATTGTTTTCCTGGGGAAACTTGGAGCGAAAGCCATCCATTGTCAAGAAAAGATCATTTATATTCACTCATGCCTAGAAAAGCCTTATTACTCGGTGTAAATGCTTTCATAATCCCTTTATTGAATTTATTTTGAATATTTTTTACATTTTTTGATTAAAACAGATTGTAATTGATTGATTGCCTCGGGAAACATGGAGCAAAAGCCATCCATTGTCAAGAAAAGATCATTTACAGTCACTCATGCCTAGGAAAGCCTTATTACTCGGTTTAAATGCTTTTACAATCCCATTATTGATTTTATTTTGAATTGTTTTTACATTTTTTGATTAAAACAGAATCTAATTGATTGTTTGCCTTGGGAAACGTGGAGCGAAAGCCATCCATTGTCAAGAAAAGATCATTTATAGTCACTCATGCCGAGAAAAGCCTTATTACTCGATTTAAATGCCTTTATAATCCCATTATCAAATTTATTTTGAATTTTTTTTACATTTTTTGATTAAAACATATTGTAATTGATTGTTAGCCTCGTGAAACTTGGAGCGAAAGCCATCCATTGTCAAGAAAAGTTCTTTTATATTCACTTATGCCTAGCAAAGCCTTATTACTCGGTTTAAATGCCTTTATAATCCCATTATTAAATTTATTTTGAATTTTTTTTACATTTTTTTATTAAAACAGATTCTAATTGATTGTTTTCCTGGGGAAACTTGGAGCAAAAGCCATCCATTGTCAAGAAAAGATCATTTATAGTCACTCATGCCTAAAAAAGCCTTATTACTCGGTTTAAATGCTTTTATAATCCCATTATTGAATTTATTTTGAATTATTTTGACATTTTTTGATTAAAACAGAATCTAATTGATTGTTTGCCTCGGGAAACGTGGAGCGAAAGCCATCCATTGTCAAGAAAAGATCATTTATAGTCACTCATGCCTAGAAAACCCTTATTACTCGGTTTAAATGCCTTTATAATCCCATTATCAAATTTATTTTGAATTTTTTTTACATTTTGTGATTAAAACAGATTGTAATTGATTGTTTGCCTCGGGAAACTTGGAGCGAAAGACATCCATTGTCAAGAAAAGTTCATTTATATTCACTTATGCCTAGCAAAGCCTTATTACTCGGTTTAAATGCCTTTATAATCCCATTATTGAATTTATTTTGAATTTTTTTTACATTTTTTTATTAAAACAGATTCTAATTGATTGTTTTCCTCGGGAAACTTGGAGCGAAAGCCATCCATTGTCAAGAAAAGATCATTTATAGTCACTCATGCCTAGAAAAGCCTTATTACTCGGTGTAAATGCTTTCATAATCCCATTATTGAATTTATTTTGAATATTTTTGACATTTTTTGATTAAAACAGATTGTAATTGATTGATTGTCTCGGGAAACATGGAGCAAAAGCAATCCATTGTCAAGAAAAGATCATTTATAGTCACTCATGCCTAGGAAAGCCTTATTACTCGGTTTAAATGCTTTTATAATCCCATTATTGAATTTATTTTGAATTGTTTTTACATTTTTTGATTAAAACAGAATCTAATTGATTGTTTGCCTCAGGAAACGTGGAGCGAAAGCCATCCATTGTCAAGAAAAGATCATTTATAGTCACTCATGCCTAGAAAAGCCTTATTACTCGGTTTAAATGCCTTTTATAATCCCATTATCAAATTTATTTTGAATTTTTTTTACATTTTTTAATTAAAACATATTGTAATTGATTGTTTGCCTCGGGAAACTTGGAGCGAAAGCCATGCATTGTCAACAAAAGTTTATTTATAGTCACTCATGCCTAGAAAAGCCTTATTACTCGGTTTAAATGCTTTTATAATCCCATTATTGAATTTATTTTGAATATTTTCTACATTTTTTGGTTGAAATAGATTCTAATTGATTGTTTGCCTCAGAAAACGAGAAGCGAAAGCCATCCATTGTCAGGAAAAGATCATTTATAGTCACTCATGCCTAGGAAAGCCTTATTACTCGGTTTAAATGCTTTTATAATCCCATTATTGAATTTATTTTGAATATTTTCTACATTTTTTGGTTGAAACAGATTCTAATTGATTGTTTGCCTCAGAAAACGAGAAGCGAAAGCCATCCATTGTCAGGAAAAGATCATTTATAGTCACTCATGCCTAGGAAAGCCTTATTACTCGGTTTAAATGCTTTTATAATCCCATTATTGAATTTATTTTGAATATTTTCTACATTTTTTGGTTGAAACAGATTCTAATTGATTGTTTGCCTCAGAAAACGAGAAGCGAAAGCCATCCATTGTCAGGAAAAGATCATTTATAGTCACTCATGCCTAGAAAAGCCTTATTACTCGGTGTAAATGCTTTTATAATCCCATTATTGAATTTATTTTGAATATTTTTTACATTTTTTGATTAAAAAATATTGTAATTGATTGATTGCCTCGGGAAACATGGAGCGAAAGCCATCCATTGTCAAGAAAAGATCATTTATAGTCACTCATGCCTAGAAAAGCCTTATTACTCGGTGTAAATGCTTTCATAATCCCATTATTGAATTTATTTTGAATATTTTTGACATTTTTTGATTAAAACAGATTGTAATTGATTGATTGTCTCGGGAAACATGGAGCAAAAGCAATCCATTGTCAAGAAAAGATCATTTATAGTCACTCATGCCTAGGAAAGCCTTATTACTCGGTTTAAATGCTTTTATAATCCCATTATTGAATTTATTTTGAATTGTTTTTACATTTTTTGATTAAAACAGAATCTAATTGATTGTTTGCCTCAGGAAACGTGGAGCGAAAGCCATCCATTGTCAAGAAAAGATCATTTATAGTCACTCATGCCTAGAAAAGCCTTATTACTCGGTTTAAATGCCTTTTATAATCCCATTATCAAATTTATTTTGAATTTTTTTTACATTTTTTAATTAAAACATATTGTAATTGATTGTTTGCCTCGGGAAACTTGGAGCGAAAGCCATGCATTGTCAACAAAAGTTTATTTATAGTCACTCATGCCTAGAAAAGCCTTATTACTCGGTTTAAATGCTTTTATAATCCCATTATTGAATTTATTTTGAATATTTTCTACATTTTTTGGTTGAAATAGATTCTAATTGATTGTTTGCCTCAGAAAACGAGAAGCGAAAGCCATCCATTGTCAGGAAAAGATCATTTATAGTCACTCATGCCTAGGAAAGCCTTATTACTCGGTTTAAATGCTTTTATAATCCCATTATTGAATTTATTTTGAATATTTTCTACATTTTTTGGTTGAAACAGATTCTAATTGATTGTTTGCCTCAGAAAACGAGAAGCGAAAGCCATCCATTGTCAGGAAAAGATCATTTATAGTCACTCATGCCTAGAAAAGCCTTATTACTCGGTGTAAATGCTTTTATAATCCCATTATTGAATTTATTTTGAATATTTTTTACATTTTTTGATTAAAAAATATTGTAATTGATTGATTGCCTCGGGAAACATGGAGCGAAAGCCATCCATTGTCAAGAAAAGATCATTTATAGTCACTCATGCCTAGGAAAGCCTTATTACTCGGTTCAAATGCTTTTATAATCCCATTATTGATTTTATTTTGAATTGTTTTTACATTTTTTGATTAAAACAGAATCTAATTGATTGTTTGCCTCGGGAAACATGGAGCGAAAGCCATCCATTGTAAAGAAAAGATCATTTATAGTCACTCATGCCTAGAAAAGCCTTATTACTCGGTTTAAATGCCTTTATAATCCCATTATCAAATTTATTTTGAATTTTTTTTACATTTTTTGATTAAAACAGATTGTAATTGATTGTTTGCCTCGGGAAATTTGGAGCGAAAGCCATCCATTGTCAAGAAAAGCTCATTTATATTCACTTATGCCTAGCAAAGCCTTATTACTCGGTTTAAATGCCTTTATAATCCCATTATTGAATTTATTTTGAGTTTTTTTTACATTTTTTTATTAAAACAGATTCTAATTGATTGTTTTCCTGGGGAAACTTGGAACGAAAGCCATCCATTGTCAAGAAAAGATCATTTATATTCACTCATGCCTAGAAAAGCCTTATTACTCGGTGTAAATGCTTTCATAATCCCATTATTGAATTTATTTTGAATATTTTTTACATTTTTTGATTAAAACAGATTGTAATTGATTGATTGCCTCGGGAAACATGGAGCAAAAGCCATCCATTGTCAAGAAAAGATCATTTACAGTCACTCATGCCTAGGAAAGCCTTATTACTCGGTTTAAATGCTTTTACAATCCCATTATTGATTTTATTTTGAATTGTTTTTACATTTTTTGATTAAAACAGAATCTAATTGATTGTTTGCCTTGGGAAACGTGGAGCGAAAGCCATCCATTGTCAAGAAAAGATCATTTATAGTCACTCATGCCGAGAAAAGCCTTATTACTCGGTTTAAATGCCTTTATAATCCCATTATCAAATTTATTTTGAATTTTTTTTACATTTTTTGATTAAAACATATTGTAATTGATTGTTAGCCTCGTGAAACTTGGAGCGAAAGCCATCCATTGTCAAGAAAAGTTCTTTTATATTCACTTATGCCTAGCAAAGCCTTATTACTCGGTTTACATGCCTTTATAATCCCATTATTGAATTTATTTTGAATTTTTTTTACATTTTTTTATTAAAACAGATTCTAATTGATTGTTTTCCTGGGGAAACTTGGAGCGAAAGCCATCCATTGTCAAGAAAAGATCATTTATAGTCACTCATGCCTAAAAAAGCCTTATTACTCGGTTTAAATGCTTTTATAATCCCATTATTGAATTTATTTTGAATTATTTTTACATTTTTTGATTAAAATAGAATCTAATTGATTGTTTGCCTCGGGAAACGTGGAGCGAAAGCCATCCATTGTCAAGAAAAGATCATTTATAGTCACTCATGCCTAGAAAACCCTTATTACTCAGTTTAAATGCCTTTATAATCCCATTATCAAATTTATTTTGAATTTTTTTTACATTTTGTGATTAAAACAGATTGTAATTGATTGTTTGCCTCGGGAAACTTGGAGCGAAAGCCATCCATTGTCAAGAAAAGTTAATTTATATTCACTTATGCCTAGCAAAGCCTTATTACTCGGTTTAAATGCCTTTATAATCCCACTATTGAATTTATTTTGAATTTTTTTTACATTTTTTTATTAAAACAGATTCTAATTGATTGTTTTCCTGGGGAAACTTGGAGCGAAAGCCATCCATTGTCAAGAAAAGATCATTTATAGTCACTCATGCCTAGAAAAGCCTTATTACTCGGTGTAAATGCTTTCATAATCCCATTATTGAATTTATTTTGAATATTTTTGACATTTTTTGATTAAAACAGATTGTAATTGATTGATTGCCTCGGGAAACATGGAGCAAAAGCAATCCATTGTCAAGAAAAGATCATTTATAGTCACTCATGCCTAGGAAAGCCTTATTACTCGGTTTAAATGCTTTTATAATCCCATTATTGAGTTTATTTTGAATTGTTTCTACATTTTTTGATTGAAACAGATTTTAATCGATTGTTTGCATCAGAAAACGAGAAGCGAAAGCCATCCATTGTCAAGAAAAGTTCATTTATAGTCACTCACGCCTAAGAAAGCCTTATTACTCGGTTTAAATGCTTTATAATCCCATTATTGAATTTATTTTGAATATTTTCTACATTTTTTGGTTGAAACAGATTCTAATTGATTGTTTGCCTCAAAAAATGAGAAGCGAAAGCCATCCATTGTCAAGAAAAGATCATTTATAGTCACTCATGCCTAGAAAAGCCTTATTACTCGGTGTAAATGCTTTTAGAATCCCATTATTGAATTTATTTTGAATATTTTTTACATTTTTTGATTAAAACAGATTGTATTTGATTGATTGCCTCGGGAAACATGGAGCGAAAGCCATCCATTGCCAAGAAAAGATCATTTATAGTCACTCATGCCTAAGAAAGCCTTATTACTCGGTTTAAATGCTTTTATAATCCCATTATTGAATTTATTTTGAATTGTTTTTACATTTTTTGATTAAAACAGAATCTAATTTATTGTTTGCCTCGAGAAACGTGGAGCGAAAGCCATCCATTGTCAAGAAAAGATCATTTATAGTCACTCATGCCTAGAAAAGCTTTATTACTCGGTTTAAATGCCTTTATAATCCCATTATCAAATTTATTTTGAATTTTTTTTACATTTTTTGACTAAAACAGACTATAATTGATTGTTTGCCTCGGGAAACTTGGAGCGAAAGCCATGCATTGTCAACAAAAGTTTATTTATAGTCACTCATGCCTAGAAAAGCCTTATTACTCGGTTTAAATGCTTTTATAATCCCATTATTGAATTTATTTTGAATATTTTCTACATTTTTTGATTGAAACAGATTTTAATTGATTGTTTGCCTCAGAAAACGAGAAGCGAAAGCCATCCATTGTGAAGAAAAGTTCTTTTATAGTCACTCATGCCTAGGAAAGCCTTATTACTCGGTTTAAATGCTTTTATAATCCCAATATTGAATTTATTTTGAATATTTTCTACATTTTTTGATTGAAACAGATTCTAATTGATTGTTTGCCTCAGAAAACGAGAAGCGAAAGCCATCCATTGTCAAGAAAAGATCATTTATAGTCACTCATATCTAGAAAAGCCTTATTACTCGGTGTAAATGCTTTTATAATCCCATTATTGAATTTATTTTGAATATTTTTTACATTTTTTGATTCAAACATATTGTAATTGATTGATTGCCTCGAGAAACATGGAGCAAAAGCCATCCATTGTCAAGAAAAGATCATTTATAGTCACTCATGCCTAGGAAATCCTTATTACTCGGTTTAAATGCTTTTATAATCCCATTATTGAATTTATTTTGAATTGTTTTTACATTTTTTCATTAAAACAGAATCTGATTGATTGTTTGCCTCGGGAAACGTGGAGCGAAAGCCATCCATTGTCAAGAAAAGATCATTTATAGTCACTCATGCCTAGAAAAGCCATATTACTCGGTTTAAATGCCTTTATAATCCCATTATCAAATTTATTTTGAATTTTTTTTACATTTTTTGATTAAAACAGATTGTAATTGATTGTTTGCCTCGGGAAACGTGGAGCGAAAGCCATCCATTGTCAAGAAAAGATCATTTATAGTCACTCATGCCTAGAAAAGCCTTATTACTCGGTGTAAATGCTTTTATAATCCAATTATTGAATTTATTTTGAATTTTTTTTACATTTTTTGACTAAAACAGACTATAATTGATTGTTTGCCTCGGGAAACTTGGAGCGAAAGCCATGCATTGTCAACAAAAGTTTATTTATAGTCACTCATGCCTAGAAAAGCCTTATTACTCGGTTTAAATGCTTTTATAATCCCATTATTGAATTTATTTTGAATATTTTCTACATTTTTTGATTGAAACAGATTTTAATTGATTGTTTACCTCAGAAAACGAGAAGCGAAAGCCATCCATTGTCAAGAAAAGTTCTTTTATAGTCACTCATGCCTAGGAAAGCCTTATTACTCGGTTTAAATGCTTTTATAATCCCAATATTGAATTTATTTTGAATATTTTCTACATTTTTTGATTGAAACAGATTCTAATTGATTGTTTGCCTCAGAAAACGAGAAGCGAAAGCCATCCATTGTCAAGAAAAGATCATTTATAGTCACTCATATCTAGAAAAGCCTTATTACTCGGTGTAAATGCTTTTATAATCCCATTATTGAATTTATTTTGAATATTTTTTACATTTTTTGATTCAAACATATTGTAATTGATTGATTGCCTCGAGAAACATGGAGCAAAAGCCATCCATTGTCAAGAAAAGATCATTTATAGTCACTCATGCCTAGGAAATCCTTATTACTCGGTTTAAATGCTTTTATAATCCCATTATTGAATTTATTTTGAATTGTTTTTACATTTTTTGATTAAAACAGAATCTAATTGATTGTTTGCCTCGGGAAATGTGGAGCGAAAGCCATCCATTGTCAAGAAAAGATCATTTATAGTCACTCATGCCTAGAAAAGCCTTATTACTCGGTTTAAATGCCTTTATAATCCCATTATCAAATTTATTTTGAATTTTTTTTACATTTTTTGATTGAAATAGATTGTAATTGATTGTTTGCCTTGGGAAACGTGGAGCGAAAGCCATCCATTGTCAAGAAAAGATCATTTATAGTCACTCATGCCTAGAAAACCCTTATTACTCGGTTTAAATGCCTTTATAATCCCATTATCAAATTTATTTTGAATTTTTTTTACATTTTGTGATTAAAACAGATTGTAATTGATTGTTTGCCTCGGGAAACTTGGAGCGAAAGCCATCCGTTGTCAAGAAAAGCTCATTTATATTCACTTATGCCTAGCAAAGCCTTATTACTCGGTTTAAATGCCTTTATAATCCCATTATTGAATTTATTTTGAGTTTTTTTTACATTTTTTTATTAAAACAGATTCTAATTGATTGTTTTCCTAGGGAAACTTGGAGCGAAAGCCATCCATTGTCAAGAAAAGATCATTTATATTCACTCATGCCTAGAAAAGCCTTATTACTCGGTGTAAATGCTTTCGTAATCCCATTATTGAATTTATTTTGAATAATTTTTACATTTTTTGATTAAAACAGATTGTAATTGATTGATTGCCTCGGGAAACATGGAGCAAAAGCCATCCATTGTCAAGAAAAGATCATTTATAGTCACTCATGCCTAGGAAAGCCTTATTACTCGGTTTAAATGCTTTTATAATCCCATTATTGAATTTATTTTGAATTGTTTCTACATTTTTTGATTGAAACAGATTTTAATTGATTGTTTGCATCAGAAAACGAGAAGCGAAAGCCATCCATTGTCAAGAAAAGTTCATTTATAGTCACTCACGCCTAAGAAAGCCTTATTACTCGGTTTAAATGCTTTTATAATCCCATTATTGAATTTATTTTGAATATTTTCTACATTTTTTGGTTGAAACAGATTCTAATTGATTGTTTGCCTCAAAAAACGAGAAGCGAAAGCCATCCATTGTCAAGAAAAGATCATTTATAGCCACTCATGCCTAGAAAAGCCTTATTACTCGGTGTAAATGCTTTTAGAATCCCATTATTGAATTTATTTTGAATATTTTTTACATTTTTTGATTAAAACAGATTGTATTTGATTGATTGCCTCGAGAAACATGGAGCGAAAGCCATCCATTGCAAAGAAAAGATCATTTATAGTCACTCATGCCTAGGAAAGCCTTATTACTCGGTTTAAATGCTTTTATAATCCCATTATTGAATTTATTTTGAATTGTTTTTACATTTTTTGATTAAAACAGAATCTAATTGATTGTTTGCCTCGAGAATCGTGGAGCGAAAGCCATCCATTGTCAAGAAAAGATCATTTATAGTCACTCATGCCTAGAAAAGCTTTATTACTCGGTTTAAATGCCTTTATAATCCCATTATCAAATTTATTTTGAATTTTTTTTACATTTTTTGATTAAAACAGACTATAATTGATTGTTTGCCTCGGGAAACTTGGAGCGAAAGCCATGCATTGTCAACAAAAGTTTATTTATAGTCACTCATGCCTAGAAAAGCCTTATTACTCGGTGTAAATGCTTTTATAATCCCATTATTGAATTTATTTCGAATATTTTCTACATTTTTTGATTGAAACAGATTTTAATTGATTGTTTGCCTCAGAAAACGAGAAGCGAAAGCCATCCATTGTCAAGAAAAGCTCATTTATATTCACTTATGCCTAGCAAAGCCTTATTACTCGGTTTAAATGCCTTTATAATCCCATTATTGAATTTATTTTGAGTTTTTTTTACATTTTTTTATTAAAACAGATTCTAATTGATTGTTTTCCTGGGGAAACTTGGAGCGAAAGCCATCCATTGTCAAGAAAAGATCATTTATATTCACTCATGCCTAGAAAAGCCTTATTACTCGGTGTAAATGCTTTCATAATCCCTTTATTGAATTTATTTTGAATATTTTTTACATTTTTTGATTAAAACAGATTGTAATTGATTGATTGCCTCGGGAAACATGGAGCAAAAGCCATCCATTGTCAAGAAAAGATCATTTACAGTCACTCATGCCTAGGAAAGCCTTATTACTCGGTTTAAATGCTTTTACAATCCCATTATTGATTTTATTTTGAATTGTTTTTACATTTTTTGATTAAAACAGAATCTAATTGATTGTTTGCCTTGGGAAACGTGGAGCGAAAGCCATCCATTGTCAAGAAAAGATCATTTATAGTCACTCATGCCGAGAAAAGCCTTATTACTCGATTTAAATGCCTTTATAATCCCATTATCAAATTTATTTTGAATTTTTTTTACATTTTTTGATTAAAACATATTGTAATTGATTGTTAGCCTCGTGAAACTTGGAGCGAAAGCCATCCATTGTCAAGAAAAGTTCTTTTATATTCACTTATGCCTAGCAAAGCCTTATTACTCGGTTTAAATGCCTTTATAATCCCATTATTAAATTTATTTTGAATTTTTTTTACATTTTTTTATTAAAACAGATTCTAATTGATTGTTTTCCTGGGGAAACTTGGAGCGAAAGCCATCCATTGTCAAGAAAAGATCATTTATAGTCACTCATGCCTAAAAAAGCCTTATTACTCGGTTTAAATGCTTTTATAATCCCATTATTGAATTTATTTTGAATTATTTTGACATTTTTTGATTAAAACAGAATCTAATTGATTGTTTGCCTCGGGAAACGTGGAGCGAAAGCCATCCATTGTCAAGAAAAGATCATTTATAGTCACTCATGCCTAGAAAACCCTTATTACTCGGTTTAAATGCCTTTATAATCCCATTATCAAATTTATTTTGAATTTTTTTTACATTTTGTGATTAAAACAGATTGTAATTGATTGTTTGCCTCGGGAAACTTGGAGCGAAAGACATCCATTGTCAAGAAAAGTTCATTTATATTCACTTATGCCTAGCAAAGCCTTATTACTCGGTTTAAATGCCTTTATAATCCCATTATTGAATTTATTTTGAATTTTTTTTACATTTTTTTATTAAAACAGATTCTAATTGATTGTTTTCCTCGGGAAACTTGGAGCGAAAGCCATCCATTGTCAAGAAAAGATCATTTATAGTCACTCATGCCTAGAAAAGCCTTATTACTCGGTGTAAATGCTTTCATAATCCCATTATTGAATTTATTTTGAATATTTTTGACATTTTTTGATTAAAACAGATTGTAATTGATTGATTGTCTCGGGAAACATGGAGCAAAAGCAATCCATTGTCAAGAAAAGATCATTTATAGTCACTCATGCCTAGGAAAGCCTTATTACTCGGTTTAAATGCTTTTATAATCCCATTATTGAATTTATTTTGAATTGTTTTTACATTTTTTGATTAAAACAGAATCTAATTGATTGTTTGCCTCAGGAAACGTGGAGCGAAAGCCATCCATTGTCAAGAAAAGATCATTTATAGTCACTCATGCCTAGAAAAGCCTTATTACTCGGTTTAAATGCCTTTTATAATCCCATTATCAAATTTATTTTGAATTTTTTTTACATTTTTTAATTAAAACATATTGTAATTGATTGTTTGCCTCGGGAAACTTGGAGCGAAAGCCATGCATTGTCAACAAAAGTTTATTTATAGTCACTCATGCCTAGAAAAGCCTTATTACTCGGTTTAAATGCTTTTATAATCCCATTATTGAATTTATTTTGAATATTTTCTACATTTTTTGGTTGAAATAGATTCTAATTGATTGTTTGCCTCAGAAAACGAGAAGCGAAAGCCATCCATTGTCAGGAAAAGATCATTTATAGTCACTCATGCCTAGGAAAGCCTTATTACTCGGTTTAAATGCTTTTATAATCCCATTATTGAATTTATTTTGAATATTTTCTACATTTTTTGGTTGAAACAGATTCTAATTGATTGTTTGCCTCAGAAAACGAGAAGCGAAAGCCATCCATTGTCAGGAAAAGATCATTTATAGTCACTCATGCCTAGGAAAGCCTTATTACTCGGTTTAAATGCTTTTATAATCCCATTATTGAATTTATTTTGAATATTTTCTACATTTTTTGGTTGAAACAGATTCTAATTGATTGTTTGCCTCAGAAAACGAGAAGCGAAAGCCATCCATTGTCAGGAAAAGATCATTTATAGTCACTCATGCCTAGAAAAGCCTTATTACTCGGTGTAAATGCTTTTATAATCCCATTATTGAATTTATTTTGAATATTTTTTACATTTTTTGATTAAAAAATATTGTAATTGATTGATTGCCTCGGGAAACATGGAGCGAAAGCCATCCATTGTCAAGAAAAGATCATTTATAGTCACTCATGCCTAGAAAAGCCTTATTACTCGGTGTAAATGCTTTCATAATCCCATTATTGAATTTATTTTGAATATTTTTGACATTTTTTGATTAAAACAGATTGTAATTGATTGATTGTCTCGGGAAACATGGAGCAAAAGCAATCCATTGTCAAGAAAAGATCATTTATAGTCACTCATGCCTAGGAAAGCCTTATTACTCGGTTTAAATGCTTTTATAATCCCATTATTGAATTTATTTTGAATTGTTTTTACATTTTTTGATTAAAACAGAATCTAATTGATTGTTTGCCTCAGGAAACGTGGAGCGAAAGCCATCCATTGTCAAGAAAAGATCATTTATAGTCACTCATGCCTAGAAAAGCCTTATTACTCGGTTTAAATGCCTTTTATAATCCCATTATCAAATTTATTTTGAATTTTTTTTACATTTTTTAATTAAAACATATTGTAATTGATTGTTTGCCTCGGGAAACTTGGAGCGAAAGCCATGCATTGTCAACAAAAGTTTATTTATAGTCACTCATGCCTAGAAAAGCCTTATTACTCGGTTTAAATGCTTTTATAATCCCATTATTGAATTTATTTTGAATATTTTCTACATTTTTTGGTTGAAATAGATTCTAATTGATTGTTTGCCTCAGAAAACGAGAAGCGAAAGCCATCCATTGTCAGGAAAAGATCATTTATAGTCACTCATGCCTAGGAAAGCCTTATTACTCGGTTTAAATGCTTTTATAATCCCATTATTGAATTTATTTTGAATATTTTCTACATTTTTTGGTTGAAACAGATTCTAATTGATTGTTTGCCTCAGAAAACGAGAAGCGAAAGCCATCCATTGTCAGGAAAAGATCATTTATAGTCACTCATGCCTAGAAAAGCCTTATTACTCGGTGTAAATGCTTTTATAATCCCATTATTGAATTTATTTTGAATATTTTTTACATTTTTTGATTAAAAAATATTGTAATTGATTGATTGCCTCGGGAAACATGGAGCGAAAGCCATCCATTGTCAAGAAAAGATCATTTATAGTCACTCATGCCTAGGAAAGCCTTATTACTCGGTTCAAATGCTTTTATAATCCCATTATTGATTTTATTTTGAATTGTTTTTACATTTTTTGATTAAAACAGAATCTAATTGATTGTTTGCCTCGGGAAACATGGAGCGAAAGCCATCCATTGTAAAGAAAAGATCATTTATAGTCACTCATGCCTAGAAAAGCCTTATTACTCGGTTTAAATGCCTTTATAATCCCATTATCAAATTTATTTTGAATTTTTTTTACATTTTTTGATTAAAACAGATTGTAATTGATTGTTTGCCTCGGGAAATTTGGAGCGAAAGCCATCCATTGTCAAGAAAAGCTCATTTATATTCACTTATGCCTAGCAAAGCCTTATTACTCGGTTTAAATGCCTTTATAATCCCATTATTGAATTTATTTTGAGTTTTTTTTACATTTTTTTATTAAAACAGATTCTAATTGATTGTTTTCCTGGGGAAACTTGGAACGAAAGCCATCCATTGTCAAGAAAAGATCATTTATATTCACTCATGCCTAGAAAAGCCTTATTACTCGGTGTAAATGCTTTCATAATCCCATTATTGAATTTATTTTGAATATTTTTTACATTTTTTGATTAAAACAGATTGTAATTGATTGATTGCCTCGGGAAACATGGAGCAAAAGCCATCCATTGTCAAGAAAAGATCATTTACAGTCACTCATGCCTAGGAAAGCCTTATTACTCGGTTTAAATGCTTTTACAATCCCATTATTGATTTTATTTTGAATTGTTTTTACATTTTTTGATTAAAACAGAATCTAATTGATTGTTTGCCTTGGGAAACGTGGAGCGAAAGCCATCCATTGTCAAGAAAAGATCATTTATAGTCACTCATGCCGAGAAAAGCCTTATTACTCGGTTTAAATGCCTTTATAATCCCATTATCAAATTTATTTTGAATTTTTTTTACATTTTTTGATTAAAACATATTGTAATTGATTGTTAGCCTCGTGAAACTTGGAGCGAAAGCCATCCATTGTCAAGAAAAGTTCTTTTATATTCACTTATGCCTAGCAAAGCCTTATTACTCGGTTTACATGCCTTTATAATCCCATTATTGAATTTATTTTGAATTTTTTTTACATTTTTTTATTAAAACAGATTCTAATTGATTGTTTTCCTGGGGAAACTTGGAGCGAAAGCCATCCATTGTCAAGAAAAGATCATTTATAGTCACTCATGCCTAAAAAAGCCTTATTACTCGGTTTAAATGCTTTTATAATCCCATTATTGAATTTATTTTGAATTATTTTTACATTTTTTGATTAAAATAGAATCTAATTGATTGTTTGCCTCGGGAAACGTGGAGCGAAAGCCATCCATTGTCAAGAAAAGATCATTTATAGTCACTCATGCCTAGAAAACCCTTATTACTCAGTTTAAATGCCTTTATAATCCCATTATCAAATTTATTTTGAATTTTTTTTACATTTTGTGATTAAAACAGATTGTAATTGATTGTTTGCCTCGGGAAACTTGGAGCGAAAGCCATCCATTGTCAAGAAAAGTTCATTTATATTCACTTATGCCTAGCAAAGCCTTATTACTCGGTTTAAATGCCTTTATAATCCCACTATTGAATTTATTTTGAATTTTTTTTACATTTTTTTATTAAAACAGATTCTAATTGATTGTTTTCCTGGGGAAACTTGGAGCGAAAGCCATCCATTGTCAAGAAAAGATCATTTATAGTCACTCATGCCTAGAAAAGCCTTATTACTCGGTGTAAATGCTTTCATAATCCCATTATTGAATTTATTTTGAATATTTTTGACATTTTTTGATTAAAACAGATTGTAATTGATTGATTGCCTCGGGAAACATGGAGCAAAAGCAATCCATTGTCAAGAAAAGATCATTTATAGTCACTCATGCCTAGGAAAGCCTTATTACTCGGTTTAAATGCTTTTATAATCCCATTATTGAGTTTATTTTGAATTGTTTCTACATTTTTTGATTGAAACAGATTTTAATCGATTGTTTGCATCAGAAAACGAGAAGCGAAAGCCATCCATTGTCAAGAAAAGTTCATTTATAGTCACTCACGCCTAAGAAAGCCTTATTACTCGGTTTAAATGCTTTATAATCCCATTATTGAATTTATTTTGAATATTTTCTACATTTTTTGGTTGAAACAGATTCTAATTGATTGTTTGCCTCAAAAAACGAGAAGCGAAAGCCATCCATTGTCAAGAAAAGATCATTTATAGTCACTCATGCCTAGAAAAGCCTTATTACTCGGTGTAAATGCTTTTAGAATCCCATTATTGAATTTATTTTGAATATTTTTTACATTTTTTGATTAAAACAGATTGTATTTGATTGATTGCCTCGGGAAACATGGAGCGAAAGCCATCCATTGCCAAGAAAAGATCATTTATAGTCACTCATGCCTAAGAAAGCCTTATTACTCGGTTTAAATGCTTTTATAATCCCATTATTGAATTTATTTTGAATTGTTTTTACATTTTTTGATTAAAACAGAATCTAATTTATTGTTTGCCTCGAGAAACGTGGAGCGAAAGCCATCCATTGTCAAGAAAAGATCATTTATAGTCACTCATGCCTAGAAAAGCTTTATTACTCGGTTTAAATGCCTTTATAATCCCATTATCAAATTTATTTTGAATTTTTTTTACATTTTTTGACTAAAACAGACTATAATTGATTGTTTGCCTCGGGAAACTTGGAGCGAAAGCCATGCATTGTCAACAAAAGTTTATTTATAGTCACTCATGCCTAGAAAAGCCTTATTACTCGGTTTAAATGCTTTTATAATCCCATTATTGAATTTATTTTGAATATTTTCTACATTTTTTGATTGAAACAGATTTTAATTGATTGTTTGCCTCAGAAAACGAGAAGCGAAAGCCATCCATTGTGAAGAAAAGTTCTTTTATAGTCACTCATGCCTAGGAAAGCCTTATTACTCGGTTTAAATGCTTTTATAATCCCAATATTGAATTTATTTTGAATATTTTCTACATTTTTTGATTGAAACAGATTCTAATTGATTGTTTGCCTCAGAAAACGAGAAGCGAAAGCCATCCATTGTCAAGAAAAGATCATTTATAGTCACTCATATCTAGAAAAGCCTTATTACTCGGTGTAAATGCTTTTATAATCCCATTATTGAATTTATTTTGAATATTTTTTACATTTTTTGATTCAAACATATTGTAATTGATTGATTGCCTCGAGAAACATGGAGCAAAAGCCATCCATTGTCAAGAAAAGATCATTTATAGTCACTCATGCCTAGGAAATCCTTATTACTCGGTTTAAATGCTTTTATAATCCCATTATTGAATTTATTTTGAATTGTTTTTACATTTTTTCGTTAAAACAGAATCTGATTGATTGTTTGCCTCGGGAAACGTGGAGCGAAAGCCATCCATTGTCAAGAAAAGATCATTTATAGTCACTCATGCCTAGAAAAGCCATATTACTCGGTTTAAATGCCTTTATAATCCCATTATCAAATTTATTTTGAATTTTTTTTACATTTTTTGATTAAAACAGATTGTAATTGATTGTTTGCCTCGGGAAACGTGGAGCGAAAGCCATCCATTGTCAAGAAAAGATCATTTATAGTCACTCATGCCTAGAAAAGCCTTATTACTCGGTGTAAATGCTTTTATAATCCAATTATTGAATTTATTTTGAATTTTTTTTACATTTTTTGACTAAAACAGACTATAATTGATTGTTTGCCTCGGGAAACTTGGAGCGAAAGCCATGCATTGTCAACAAAAGTTTATTTATAGTCACTCATGCCTAGAAAAGCCTTATTACTCGGTTTAAATGCTTTTATAATCCCATTATTGAATTTATTTTGAATATTTTCTACATTTTTTGATTGAAACAGATTTTAATTGATTGTTTACCTCAGAAAACGAGAAGCGAAAGCCATCCATTGTCAAGAAAAGTTCTTTTATAGTCACTCATGCCTAGGAAAGCCTTATTACTCGGTTTAAATGCTTTTATAATCCCAATATTGAATTTATTTTGAATATTTTCTACATTTTTTGATTGAAACAGATTCTAATTGATTGTTTGCCTCAGAAAACGAGAAGCGAAAGCCATCCATTGTCAAGAAAAGATCATTTATAGTCACTCATATCTAGAAAAGCCTTATTACTCGGTGTAAATGCTTTTATAATCCCATTATTGAATTTATTTTGAATATTTTTTACATTTTTTGATTCAAACATATTGTAATTGATTGATTGCCTCGAGAAACATGGAGCAAAAGCCATCCATTGTCAAGAAAAGATCATTTATAGTCACTCATGCCTAGGAAATCCTTATTACTCGGTTTAAATGCTTTTATAATCCCATTATTGAATTTATTTTGAATTGTTTTTACATTTTTTGATTAAAACAGAATCTAATTGATTGTTTGCCTCGGGAAATGTGGAGCGAAAGCCATCCATTGTCAAGAAAAGATCATTTATAGTCACTCATGCCTAGAAAAGCCTTATTACTCGGTTTAAATGCCTTTATAATCCCATTATCAAATTTATTTTGAATTTTTTTTACATTTTTTGATTGAAATAGATTGTAATTGATTGTTTGCCTTGGGAAACGTGGAGCGAAAGCCATCCATTGTCAAGAAAAGATCATTTATAGTCACTCATGCCTAGAAAACCCTTATTACTCGGTTTAAATGCCTTTATAATCCCATTATCAAATTTATTTTGAATTTTTTTTACATTTTGTGATTAAAACAGATTGTAATTGATTGTTTGCCTCGGGAAACTTGGAGCGAAAGCCATCCGTTGTCAAGAAAAGCTCATTTATATTCACTTATGCCTAGCAAAGCCTTATTACTCGGTTTAAATGCCTTTATAATCCCATTATTGAATTTATTTTGAGTTTTTTTTACATTTTTTTATTAAAACAGATTCTAATTGACTGTTTTCCTGGGGAAACTTGGAGCGAAAGCCATCCATTGTCAAAAAAAGATCATTTATATTCACTCATGCCTAGAAAAGCCTTATTACTCGGTGTAAATGCTTTCATAATCCCATTATTGAATTTATTTTGAATATTTTTTACATTTTTTGATTAAAACAGATTGTAATTGATTGATTGCCTCGGGAAACATGGAGCAAAAGCCATCCATTGTAAAGAAAAGATCATTTACAGTCACTCATGCCTAGGAAAGCCTTATTACTCGGTTTAAATGCTTTTACAATCCCATTATTGATTTTATTTTGAATTGTTTTTACATTTTTTGATTAAAACAGAATCTAATTGATTGTTTGCCTTGGGAAACGAGGAGCGAAAGCCATCCATTGTCAAGAAAAGATCATTTATAGTCACTCATGCTGAGAAAAGCCTTATTACTCGATTTAAATGCCTTTATAATCCCATTATCAAATTTATTTTGAATTTTTTTTACATTTTTTGATTAAAACATATTGTAATTGATTGTTAGCCTCGTGAAACTTGGAGCGAAAGCCATCCATTGTCAAGAAAAGTTTTTTTATATTCACTTATGCCTAGCGAAGCCTTATTACTCGGTTTAAATGCCTTTATAATCCCATTATTGAATTTATTTTGAATTTTTTTTACATTTTTTTATTAAAACAGATTCTAATTGATTGTTTTCCTGGGGAAACTTGGAGCGAAAGCCATCCATTGTCAAGAAAAGATCATTTATAGTCACTCATGCCTAGAAAAGCCTTATTACTCGGTGTAAATGCTTTCATAATCCCATTATTGAATTTATTTTGAATATTTTTTACATTTTTTGATTAAAACAGATTGTAATTGATTGATTGCCTCGGGAAACATGGAGCAAAAGCCATCCATTGTCAAGAAAAGATCATTTACAGTCACTCATGCCTAGGAAAGCCTTATTAGTCGGTTTAAATGCTTTTATAATCCCATTATTGAATTTATTTTGAATTGTTTTTACATTTTTTGATTAAAACAGAATCTAATTGATTGTTTGCCTCGGGACACGTGGAGCGAAAGCCATCCATTGTCAAGAAAAGATCATTTATAGTCACTCATGCCTAGAAAAGCCTTTTTACTCGGTTTAAATGCCTTTATAATCCCATTATCAAATATATTTTGAATTTTTTTTACATTTTTTAATTAAAACATATTGTAATTGATTGTTTGCCTCGGGAAACTTGGTGCGAAAGCCATGCATTGTCAACAAAAGTTTATTTATAGTCACTCATGCCTAGAAAAGCCTTATTACTCGGTTTAAATGCTTTTATAATCCCATTATTGAATTTATTTTGAATATTTTCTACATTTTTTGGTTGAAACAGATTCTAATTGATTGTTTGCCTCAGAAAACGAGAAGCGAAAGCCATCCATTGTCAGGAAAAGATCATTTGTAGTCACTCATGCCTAGAAAAGCCTTATTACTCAATGTAAATGCTTTTATAATCCCATTATTGAATTTATTTTGAATATTTTTTACATTTTTTGATTAAAACATATTGTAATTGATTGATTGCCTCGGGAAACATGGAGCAAAAGCCATCCATTGTGAAGAAAAGATCATTTATAGTCACTCATGCTTAGGAAAGCCTTATTACTCGGTTTAAATGCTTTTATAATAACATTATTGATTTTATTTTGAATTGTTTTTACATTTTTTGATTAAAACAGAATCTAATTGATTGTTTGCCTTGGGAAACATGGAGCGAAAGCCATCCATTGTCAAGAAAGGATCATTTATAGTCATTCATGCCTAGAAAAGCCTTAATACTCGCTTTAAATGCTTTCATAATCCCCTAATGAATTTAATTTGAATCTTTTTACACTTTTTGATTAAAACAGATTGTAACTGATTGTTTGTCTCGGCAAACGTGGAGCGAAAGCCATCCACTGTCAAGAAAAGATCATTTATAGTCACTCATGCCTAGAAAAGCCTTATTACTCAGTTTAAATGCCTTTATAATCCCATTATCAAATTTATTTTGAATTTTTTTTACATTTTTTGATTAAAACATATTGTAATTGATTGTTTGCCTCGGGAAACTTTGAGCGAAAGCCATGCATTGTCAACAAAAGTTTATTTATAGTCACTCATGCCTAGAAAAGCCTTATTACTCGGTTTAAATGCTTTTATAATCCCATTATTGAATTTATTTTGAATATTTTCTACATTTTTTGATTGAAACAGTTTTAATTGATTGTTTGCCTCGGAAAACGAGAAGCGAAAGCCATCCATTGTCAAGAAAAGTTCATTTATAGTCACTCATGCCTAGGAAAGCCTTATTACTCGGTTTAAATGCTTTTATAATCCCATTATTGAATTTATTTTGAATATTTTCTACATTTTTTGATTGAAACAGATTCTAATTGATTGTTTGCCTCAGAAAACGAGAAGCGAAAGCCATCCATTGTCAAGAAAAGATCATTTATAGTCACTCATGCCTAGAAAAGCCTTATTACTCGGTGTAAATGCTTTTATAATCCCATTATTGAATTTATTTTGAATATTTTTTACATTTTTTGATTAAAAAATATTGTAATTGATTGATTGCCTCGGGAAACATGGAGCAAAAGCCATCCATTGTCAAGAAAAGATCATTTATAGTCACTCATGCCTAGGAAAGCCTTATTACTCGGTTTTAATGCTTTTATAATCCCATTATTGAATTTATTTTGAATTGTTTTTACATTTTTTGATTAAAACAGAATCTAATTAATTGTTTGCCTCAGGAAACGTGGAGCGAAAGCCATCCATTGTCAAGAAATGATCATTTATAGTCACTCATGCCTAGAAAAGCCTTATTACTCGGTTTAAATGCTTTTATAATCCCATTATTGAATTTATTTTGAATTGTTTTTACATTTTTTCATTAAAACAGAATCTAATTGATTGTTTGCCTCGGGAAACGTGGAGCGAAAGCCATCCATTGTCAAGAAAAGATCATCTATAGTCACTCATGCCTAGAAAAGCCTTATTACTCGATTTAAATGCCTTTATAATCCCATTATCAAATTTATTTTGAATTTTTTTTACATTTTTTGATTACAACAGATTGTAATTGATTGTTTGCCTCGGGAAACTTGGAGCGAAAGCCATCCATTGTCAAGAAAAGTTCATTTATATTCACTTATGCCTAACAAAGCCTAATTACTCTGTTTAAATGCCTTTATAATCCCATTATGGAATTTATTTTGAATTTTTTTTACATTTTTTTATTAAAACAGATTCTAATTGATTGTTTTCCTGGGGAAACTTGGAGCGAAAGTCATCCATTATCAAGAAAATATCATTTATAGTCACTCATGCCTAGAAAAGCCTTATTACTCGGTGTAAATGCTTTTATAATCCCATTATAGATTTATTTTGAATATTTTTTACATTTTTTCATTAAAACAGATTGTAATTGATTGGTTGCCTCGGGAAACATGGAGCAAAAGCCATCCATTGTCAAGAAAAGATCATTTATAGTCACTCATGCCTAGGAAAGCCTTATTACTCGGTTTAAATGCTTTTATAATCCCATTATTGAATTTATTTTGAATTGTTTTTACATTTTTTCATTAAAACAAAATCTAATTGATTGTTTGCCTCGGGAAACGTGGAGCGAAAGCCATCCATTGTCAAGAAAAGATCATTTATAGTCACTCATGCCTAGAAAAGCCTTATTACTCGGTTTAAATGCCTTTATAATCCCATTATCAAATTTATTTTTAAATTTTTTTACATTTTTTGATTAAAACAGATTGTAATTGATTGTTTGCCTCGGGAAACTTGGAGCACAAGCCATCCATTGTCAAGAAAAGTTCATTTATATTCACTTATGCCTAGCAAAGCCTTATTACTCGGTTTAAATGCCTTTATAATCCCATTATGGAATTTATTTTGAATTTTTTTTACATTTTTTTATTAAAACAGATTCTAATTGATTATTTTCCTGGGGAAACTTGGAGCGAAAGCCATCCATTGTCAAGAAAAGATCATTTATAGTCACTCATGCCTAGAAAAGCCTTATTACTCGGTGTAAATGATTTTATAATCCCATTATTGAATTTATTTTGAATATTTTTTACATTTTTTGATTAAAACAGATTGTAATTGATTGATTGGCTCGGGAAACATGGAGCAAAAGCCATCCATTGTCAAGAAAAGATCATTTATAGTCACTCATGCCTAGGAAAGCCTTATTACTCGGTTTAAATGCTTTTATAATCCCATTATTGAATTTATTTTGAATTGTTTTTACAATTTTTGATTAAAACAGAACCTAATTGATTGTTTGCCTCGAGAAACATGGAGCGAAAGCCATCCATTGTCAAGAAAAGATCATTTATAGTCACTCATGCCTAGAAAAGCCTTATTACTCGGTTTAAATGCCTTTTATAATCCCATTATCAAATTTATTTTGAATTTTTTTTACATTTTTTAATTAAAACATATTGTAATTGATTGTTTGCCTCGGGAAACTTGGAGCGAAAGCCATGCATTGTCAACAAAAGTTTATTTATAGTCACTCATGCCTAGAAAAGCCTTATTACTCGGTTTAAATGCTTTTATAATCCCATTATTGAATTTATTTTGAATATTTTCTACATTTTTTGGTTGAAATAGATTCTAATTGATTGTTTGCCTCAGAAAACGAGAAGCGAAAGCCATCCATTGTCAGGAAAAGATCATTTATAGTCACTCATGCCTAGGAAAGCCTTATTACTCGGTTTAAATGCTTTTATAATCCCATTATTGAATTTATTTTGAATATTTTCTACATTTTTTGGTTGAAACAGATTCTAATTGATTGTTTGCCTCAGAAAACGAGAAGCGAAAGCCATCCATTGTCAGGAAAAGATCATTTATAGTCACTCATGCCTAGAAAAGCCTTATTACTCGGTGTAAATGCTTTTATAATCCCATTATTGAATTTATTTTGAATATTTTTTACATTTTTTGATTAAAAAATATTGTAATTGATTGATTGCCTCGGGAAACATGGAGCGAAAGCCATCCATTGTCAAGAAAAGATCATTTATAGTCACTCATGCCTAGGAAAGCCTTATTACTCGGTTCAAATGCTTTTATAATCCCATTATTGATTTTATTTTGAATTGTTTTTACATTTTTTGATTAAAACAGAATCTAATTGATTGTTTGCCTCGGGAAACATGGAGCGAAAGCCATCCATTGTAAAGAAAAGATCATTTATAGTCACTCATGCCTAGAAAAGCCTTATTACTCGGTTTAAATGCCTTTATAATCCCATTATCAAATTTATTTTGAAT
This sequence comes from Theobroma cacao, assembly GCF_053813885.1. Lineage (NCBI taxonomy): Eukaryota > Viridiplantae > Streptophyta > Magnoliopsida > Malvales > Malvaceae > Theobroma > Theobroma cacao. Next base: position 22,391,455 of record NC_142645.1, on the reverse strand, counting down.
TTTTTTTACATTTTTTGATTAAAACAGATTGTAATTGATTGTTTGCCTCGGGAAATTTGGAGCGAAAGCCATCCATTGTCAAGAAAAGCTCATTTATATTCACTTATGCCTAGCAAAGCCTTATTACTCGGTTTAAATGCCTTTATAATCCCATTATTGAATTTATTTTGAGTTTTTTTTACATTTTTTTATTAAAACAGATTCTAATTGATTGTTTTCCTGGGGAAACTTGGAACGAAAGCCATCCATTGTCAAGAAAAGATCATTTATATTCACTCATGCCTAGAAAAGCCTTATTACTCGGTGTAAATGCTTTCATAATCCCATTATTGAATTTATTTTGAATATTTTTTACATTTTTTGATTAAAACAGATTGTAATTGATTGATTGCCTCGGGAAACATGGAGCAAAAGCCATCCATTGTCAAGAAAAGATCATTTACAGTCACTCATGCCTAGGAAAGCCTTATTACTCGGTTTAAATGCTTTTACAATCCCATTATTGATTTTATTTTGAATTGTTTTTACATTTTTTGATTAAAACAGAATCTAATTGATTGTTTGCCTTGGGAAACGTGGAGCGAAAGCCATCCATTGTCAAGAAAAGATCATTTATAGTCACTCATGCCGAGAAAAGCCTTATTACTCGGTTTAAATGCCTTTATAATCCCATTATCAAATTTATTTTGAATTTTTTTTACATTTTTTGATTAAAACATATTGTAATTGATTGTTAGCCTCGTGAAACTTGGAGCGAAAGCCATCCATTGTCAAGAAAAGTTCTTTTATATTCACTTATGCCTAGCAAAGCCTTATTACTCGGTTTACATGCCTTTATAATCCCATTATTGAATTTATTTTGAATTTTTTTTACATTTTTTTATTAAAACAGATTCTAATTGATTGTTTTCCTGGGGAAACTTGGAGCGAAAGCCATCCATTGTCAAGAAAAGATCATTTATAGTCACTCATGCCTAAAAAAGCCTTATTACTCGGTTTAAATGCTTTTATAATCCCATTATTGAATTTATTTTGAATTATTTTTACATTTTTTGATTAAAATAGAATCTAATTGATTGTTTGCCTCGGGAAACGTGGAGCGAAAGCCATCCATTGTCAAGAAAAGATCATTTATAGTCACTCATGCCTAGAAAACCCTTATTACTCAGTTTAAATGCCTTTATAATCCCATTATCAAATTTATTTTGAATTTTTTTTACATTTTGTGATTAAAACAGATTGTAATTGATTGTTTGCCTCGGGAAACTTGGAGCGAAAGCCATCCATTGTCAAGAAAAGTTCATTTATATTCACTTATGCCTAGCAAAGCCTTATTACTCGGTTTAAATGCCTTTATAATCCCACTATTGAATTTATTTTGAATTTTTTTTACATTTTTTTATTAAAACAGATTCTAATTGATTGTTTTCCTGGGGAAACTTGGAGCGAAAGCCATCCATTGTCAAGAAAAGATCATTTATAGTCACTCATGCCTAGAAAAGCCTTATTACTCGGTGTAAATGCTTTCATAATCCCATTATTGAATTTATTTTGAATATTTTTGACATTTTTTGATTAAAACAGATTGTAATTGATTGATTGCCTCGGGAAACATGGAGCAAAAGCAATCCATTGTCAAGAAAAGATCATTTATAGTCACTCATGCCTAGGAAAGCCTTATTACTCGGTTTAAATGCTTTTATAATCCCATTATTGAGTTTATTTTGAATTGTTTCTACATTTTTTGATTGAAACAGATTTTAATCGATTGTTTGCATCAGAAAACGAGAAGCGAAAGCCATCCATTGTCAAGAAAAGTTCATTTATAGTCACTCACGCCTAAGAAAGCCTTATTACTCGGTTTAAATGCTTTATAATCCCATTATTGAATTTATTTTGAATATTTTCTACATTTTTTGGTTGAAACAGATTCTAATTGATTGTTTGCCTCAAAAAACGAGAAGCGAAAGCCATCCATTGTCAAGAAAAGATCATTTATAGTCACTCATGCCTAGAAAAGCCTTATTACTCGGTGTAAATGCTTTTAGAATCCCATTATTGAATTTATTTTGAATATTTTTTACATTTTTTGATTAAAACAGATTGTATTTGATTGATTGCCTCGGGAAACATGGAGCGAAAGCCATCCATTGCCAAGAAAAGATCATTTATAGTCACTCATGCCTAAGAAAGCCTTATTACTCGGTTTAAATGCTTTTATAATCCCATTATTGAATTTATTTTGAATTGTTTTTACATTTTTTGATTAAAACAGAATCTAATTTATTGTTTGCCTCGAGAAACGTGGAGCGAAAGCCATCCATTGTCAAGAAAAGATCATTTATAGTCACTCATGCCTAGAAAAGCTTTATTACTCGGTTTAAATGCCTTTATAATCCCATTATCAAATTTATTTTGAATTTTTTTTACATTTTTTGACTAAAACAGACTATAATTGATTGTTTGCCTCGGGAAACTTGGAGCGAAAGCCATGCATTGTCAACAAAAGTTTATTTATAGTCACTCATGCCTAGAAAAGCCTTATTACTCGGTTTAAATGCTTTTATAATCCCATTATTGAATTTATTTTGAATATTTTCTACATTTTTTGATTGAAACAGATTTTAATTGATTGTTTGCCTCAGAAAACGAGAAGCGAAAGCCATCCATTGTGAAGAAAAGTTCTTTTATAGTCACTCATGCCTAGGAAAGCCTTATTACTCGGTTTAAATGCTTTTATAATCCCAATATTGAATTTATTTTGAATATTTTCTACATTTTTTGATTGAAACAGATTCTAATTGATTGTTTGCCTCAGAAAACGAGAAGCGAAAGCCATCCATTGTCAAGAAAAGATCATTTATAGTCACTCATATCTAGAAAAGCCTTATTACTCGGTGTAAATGCTTTTATAATCCCATTATTGAATTTATTTTGAATATTTTTTACATTTTTTGATTCAAACATATTGTAATTGATTGATTGCCTCGAGAAACATGGAGCAAAAGCCATCCATTGTCAAGAAAAGATCATTTATAGTCACTCATGCCTAGGAAATCCTTATTACTCGGTTTAAATGCTTTTATAATCCCATTATTGAATTTATTTTGAATTGTTTTTACATTTTTTCATTAAAACAGAATCTGATTGATTGTTTGCCTCGGGAAACGTGGAGCGAAAGCCATCCATTGTCAAGAAAAGATCATTTATAGTCACTCATGCCTAGAAAAGCCATATTACTCGGTTTAAATGCCTTTATAATCCCATTATCAAATTTATTTTGAATTTTTTTTACATTTTTTGATTAAAACAGATTGTAATTGATTGTTTGCCTCGGGAAACGTGGAGCGAAAGCCATCCATTGTCAAGAAAAGATCATTTATAGTCACTCATGCCTAGAAAAGCCTTATTACTCGGTGTAAATGCTTTTATAATCCAATTATTGAATTTATTTTGAATTTTTTTTACATTTTTTGACTAAAACAGACTATAATTGATTGTTTGCCTCGGGAAACTTGGAGCGAAAGCCATGCATTGTCAACAAAAGTTTATTTATAGTCACTCATGCCTAGAAAAGCCTTATTACTCGGTTTAAATGCTTTTATAATCCCATTATTGAATTTATTTTGAATATTTTCTACATTTTTTGATTGAAACAGATTTTAATTGATTGTTTACCTCAGAAAACGAGAAGCGAAAGCCATCCATTGTCAAGAAAAGTTCTTTTATAGTCACTCATGCCTAGGAAAGCCTTATTACTCGGTTTAAATGCTTTTATAATCCCAATATTGAATTTATTTTGAATATTTTCTACATTTTTTGATTGAAACAGATTCTAATTGATTGTTTGCCTCAGAAAACGAGAAGCGAAAGCCATCCATTGTCAAGAAAAGATCATTTATAGTCACTCATATCTAGAAAAGCCTTATTACTCGGTGTAAATGCTTTTATAATCCCATTATTGAATTTATTTTGAATATTTTTTACATTTTTTGATTCAAACATATTGTAATTGATTGATTGCCTCGAGAAACATGGAGCAAAAGCCATCCATTGTCAAGAAAAGATCATTTATAGTCACTCATGCCTAGGAAATCCTTATTACTCGGTTTAAATGCTTTTATAATCCCATTATTGAATTTATTTTGAATTGTTTTTACATTTTTTGATTAAAACAGAATCTAATTGATTGTTTGCCTCGGGAAATGTGGAGCGAAAGCCATCCATTGTCAAGAAAAGATCATTTATAGTCACTCATGCCTAGAAAAGCCTTATTACTCGGTTTAAATGCCTTTATAATCCCATTATCAAATTTATTTTGAATTTTTTTTACATTTTTTGATTGAAATAGATTGTAATTGATTGTTTGCCTTGGGAAACGTGGAGCGAAAGCCATCCATTGTCAAGAAAAGATCATTTATAGTCACTCATGCCTAGAAAACCCTTATTACTCGGTTTAAATGCCTTTATAATCCCATTATCAAATTTATTTTGAATTTTTTTTACATTTTGTGATTAAAACAGATTGTAATTGATTGTTTGCCTCGGGAAACTTGGAGCGAAAGCCATCCGTTGTCAAGAAAAGCTCATTTATATTCACTTATGCCTAGCAAAGCCTTATTACTCGGTTTAAATGCCTTTATAATCCCATTATTGAATTTATTTTGAGTTTTTTTTACATTTTTTTATTAAAACAGATTCTAATTGACTGTTTTCCTGGGGAAACTTGGAGCGAAAGCCATCCATTGTCAAAAAAAGATCATTTATATTCACTCATGCCTAGAAAAGCCTTATTACTCGGTGTAAATGCTTTCATAATCCCATTATTGAATTTATTTTGAATATTTTTTACATTTTTTGATTAAAACAGATTGTAATTGATTGATTGCCTCGGGAAACATGGAGCAAAAGCCATCCATTGTAAAGAAAAGATCATTTACAGTCACTCATGCCTAGGAAAGCCTTATTACTCGGTTTAAATGCTTTTACAATCCCATTATTGATTTTATTTTGAATTGTTTTTACATTTTTTGATTAAAACAGAATCTAATTGATTGTTTGCCTTGGGAAACGAGGAGCGAAAGCCATCCATTGTCAAGAAAAGATCATTTATAGTCACTCATGCTGAGAAAAGCCTTATTACTCGATTTAAATGCCTTTATAATCCCATTATCAAATTTATTTTGAATTTTTTTTACATTTTTTGATTAAAACATATTGTAATTGATTGTTAGCCTCGTGAAACTTGGAGCGAAAGCCATCCATTGTCAAGAAAAGTTTTTTTATATTCACTTATGCCTAGCGAAGCCTTATTACTCGGTTTAAATGCCTTTATAATCCCATTATTGAATTTATTTTGAATTTTTTTTACATTTTTTTATTAAAACAGATTCTAATTGATTGTTTTCCTGGGGAAACTTGGAGCGAAAGCCATCCATTGTCAAGAAAAGATCATTTATAGTCACTCATGCCTAGAAAAGCCTTATTACTCGGTGTAAATGCTTTCATAATCCCATTATTGAATTTATTTTGAATATTTTTTACATTTTTTGATTAAAACAGATTGTAATTGATTGATTGCCTCGGGAAACATGGAGCAAAAGCCATCCATTGTCAAGAAAAGATCATTTACAGTCACTCATGCCTAGGAAAGCCTTATTACTCGGTTTAAATGCTTTTATAATCCCATTATTGAATTTATTTTGAATTGTTTTTACATTTTTTGATTAAAACAGAATCTAATTGATTGTTTGCCTCGGGAAACGTGGAGCGAAAGCCATCCATTGTCAAGAAAAGATCATTTATAGTCACTCATGCCTAGAAAAGCCTTTTTACTCGGTTTAAATGCCTTTATAATCCCATTATCAAATATATTTTGAATTTTTTTTACATTTTTTAATTAAAACATATTGTAATTGATTGTTTGCCTCGGGAAACTTGGTGCGAAAGCCATGCATTGTCAACAAAAGTTTATTTATAGTCACTCATGCCTAGAAAAGCCTTATTACTCGGTTTAAATGCTTTTATAATCCCATTATTGAATTTATTTTGAATATTTTCTACATTTTTTGGTTGAAACAGATTCTAATTGATTGTTTGCCTCAGAAAACGAGAAGCGAAAGCCATCCATTGTCAGGAAAAGATCATTTGTAGTCACTCATGCCTAGAAAAGCCTTATTACTCAATGTAAATGCTTTTATAATCCCATTATTGAATTTATTTTGAATATTTTTTACATTTTTTGATTAAAACATATTGTAATTGATTGATTGCCTCGGGAAACATGGAGCAAAAGCCATCCATTGTGAAGAAAAGATCATTTATAGTCACTCATGCTTAGGAAAGCCTTATTACTCGATTTAAATGCTTTTATAATAACATTATTGATTTTATTTTGAATTGTTTTTACATTTTTTGATTAAAACAGAATCTAATTGATTGTTTGCCTTGGGAAACATGGAGCGAAAGCCATCCATTGTCAAGAAAGGATCATTTATAGTCATTCATGCCTAGAAAAGCCTTAATACTCGCTTTAAATGCTTTCATAATCCCCTAATGAATTTAATTTGAATCTTTTTACACTTTTTGATTAAAACAGATTGTAACTGATTGTTTGTCTCGGCAAACGTGGAGCGAAAGCCATCCACTGTCAAGAAAAGATCATTTATAGTCACTCATGCCTAGAAAAGCCTTATTACTCAGTTTAAATGCCTTTATAATCCCATTATCAAATTTATTTTGAATTTTTTTTACATTTTTTGATTAAAACATATTGTAATTGATTGTTTGCCTCGGGAAACTTTGAGCGAAAGCCATGCATTGTCAACAAAAGTTTATTTATAGTCACTCATGCCTAGAAAAGCCTTATTACTCGGTTTAAATGCTTTTATAATCCCATTATTGAATTTATTTTGAATATTTTCTACATTTTTTGATTGAAACAGTTTTAATTGATTGTTTGCCTCGGAAAACGAGAAGCGAAAGCCATCCATTGTCAAGAAAAGTTCATTTATAGTCACTCATGCCTAGGAAAGCCTTATTACTCGGTTTAAATGCTTTTATAATCCCATTATTGAATTTATTTTGAATATTTTCTACATTTTTTGATTGAAACAGATTCTAATTGATTGTTTGCCTCAGAAAACGAGAAGCGAAAGCCATCCATTGTCAAGAAAAGATCATTTATAGTCACTCATGCCTAGAAAAGCCTTATTACTCGGTGTAAATGCTTTTATAATCCCATTATTGAATTTATTTTGAATATTTTTTACATTTTTTGATTAAAAAATATTGTAATTGATTGATTGCCTCGGGAAACATGGAGCAAAAGCCATCCATTGTCAAGAAAAGATCATTTATAGTCACTCATGCCTAGGAAAGCCTTATTACTCGGTTTTAATGCTTTTATAATCCCATTATTGAATTTATTTTGAATTGTTTTTACATTTTTTGATTAAAACAGAATCTAATTAATTGTTTGCCTCAGGAAACGTGGAGCGAAAGCCATCCATTGTCAAGAAATGATCATTTATAGTCACTCATGCCTAGAAAAGCCTTATTACTCGGTTTAAATGCTTTTATAATCCCATTATTGAATTTATTTTGAATTGTTTTTACATTTTTTCATTAAAACAGAATCTAATTGATTGTTTGCCTCGGGAAACGTGGAGCGAAAGCCATCCATTGTCAAGAAAAGATCATCTATAGTCACTCATGCCTAGAAAAGCCTTATTACTCGATTTAAATGCCTTTATAATCCCATTATCAAATTTATTTTGAATTTTTTTTACATTTTTTGATTACAACAGATTGTAATTGATTGTTTGCCTCGGGAAACTTGGAGCGAAAGCCATCCATTGTCAAGAAAAGTTCATTTATATTCACTTATGCCTAACAAAGCCTAATTACTCTGTTTAAATGCCTTTATAATCCCATTATGGAATTTATTTTGAATTTTTTTTACATTTTTTTATTAAAACAGATTCTAATTGATTGTTTTCCTGGGGAAACTTGGAGCGAAAGTCATCCATTATCAAGAAAATATCATTTATAGTCACTCATGCCTAGAAAAGCCTTATTACTCGGTGTAAATGCTTTTATAATCCCATTATAGATTTATTTTGAATATTTTTTACATTTTTTCATTAAAACAGATTGTAATTGATTGGTTGCCTCGGGAAACATGGAGCAAAAGCCATCCATTGTCAAGAAAAGATCATTTATAGTCACTCATGCCTAGGAAAGCCTTATTACTCGGTTTAAATGCTTTTATAATCCCATTATTGAATTTATTTTGAATTGTTTTTACATTTTTTCATTAAAACAAAATCTAATTGATTGTTTGCCTCGGGAAACGTGGAGCGAAAGCCATCCATTGTCAAGAAAAGATCATTTATAGTCACTCATGCCTAGAAAAGCCTTATTACTCGGTTTAAATGCCTTTATAATCCCATTATCAAATTTATTTTTAAATTTTTTTACATTTTTTGATTAAAACAGATTGTAATTGATTGTTTGCCTCGGGAAACTTGGAGCACAAGCCATCCATTGTCAAGAAAAGTTCATTTATATTCACTTATGCCTAGCAAAGCCTTATTACTCGGTTTAAATGCCTTTATAATCCCATTATGGAATTTATTTTGAATTTTTTTTACATTTTTTTATTAAAACAGATTCTAATTGATTATTTTCCTGGGGAAACTTGGAGCGAAAGCCATCCATTGTCAAGAAAAGATCATTTATAGTCACTCATGCCTAGAAAAGCCTTATTACTCGGTGTAAATGATTTTATAATCCCATTATTGAATTTATTTTGAATATTTTTTACATTTTTTGATTAAAACAGATTGTAATTGATTGATTGGCTCGGGAAACATGGAGCAAAAGCCATCCATTGTCAAGAAAAGATCATTTATAGTCACTCATGCCTAGGAAAGCCTTATTACTCGGTTTAAATGCTTTTATAATCCCATTATTGAATTTATTTTGAATTGTTTTTACAATTTTTGATTAAAACAGAACCTAATTGATTGTTTGCCTCGAGAAACATGGAGCGAAAGCCATCCATTGTCAAGAAAAGATCATTTATAGTCACTCATGCCTAGAAAAGCCTTATTACTCGGTTTAAATGCCTTTATAATCCCATTAGCAAATTTATTTTGAATTTTTTTTACATTTTTTTATTAAAACAGATTGTAATTGATTGTTTGCCTCGGGAAACGTGGAGCGAAAGCCATCCATTGTCAAGAAAAGATCATTTATAGTCACTCATGCCTAGAAAAGCCTTATTACTCGGTTTAAATGCCTTTATAATCCCATTATCAAATTTATTTTTAATTTTTTTTACATTTTTTGATTAAAACAGATTGTAATTGATTGTTTGCCTCGAGAAACTTGGAGCGAAAGCCATCCATTGTCAAGAAAAGTTCATTTATATTCACTTATGCCTAGCAAAGCCTTATTACTCGGTTTAAATGCCTTTATAGTCTCATTATTGAATTTATTTTGATTTTTTTTACATTTTTTTATTAAAACAGATTCTAATTGATTGTTTTCCTTGGGAAACTTGGAGCGAAAGCCATCCATTGTCAAGAAAAGATCATTTATAGTCACTCATGCCTAGAAAAGCCTTATTACTCGGTGTAAATGCTTTTATAATCCCATTATAGAATTTATTTTCAATATTTTTTACATTTTTTGATTAAAACAGATTGTAATTGATTGATTGCCTCGGGAAACATGGAGCAAAAGCCATCCATTGTCAAGAAAAGATCATTTATAGTCACTCATGCCTAGGAAAGCCTTATTACTCGGTTTAAATGCTTTTATAATCCCATTATTGAATTTATTTTGAATTGTTTTTACATTTTTTGATTAAAACAGATTGTAATTGATTGTTTGCCTCGGGAAACGTGGAGCGAAAGCCATCCATTGTCAAGAAAAGATCATTTATAGTCACTCATGCCTAGAAAAGCCTTATTACTCGGTGTAAATGCTTTCATAATCCCATTATTGAATTTATTTTGAATATTTTTGACATTTTTTGATTAAAACAGATTGTAATTGATTGATTGCCTCGGGAAACATGGAGCAAAAGCAATCCATTGTCAAGAAAAGATCATTTATAGTCACTCATGCCTAGGAAAGCCTTATTACTCGGTTTAAATGCTTTTATAATCCCATTGTTGAATTTATTTTGAATTGTTTTTACATTTTTTCATTAAAACAGAATCTAATTGATTGTTTGCCTCGGGAAACGTGGAGCGGAAGCCATCCATTGTCAAGAAATGATCATTTATAGTCACTCATGCCTAGAAAAGCCTTATTACTCGGTTTAAATGCCTTTATAATCCCATTATCAAATTTATTTTTAATTTTTTTTACATTTTGTTATTAAAACAGACTGTAATTGATTGTTTGCCTCGGGAAACTTGAAGCGAAAGCCATCCATTGTCAAGAAAAGTTCATTTATATTCACTTATGCCTAGCAAAGCCTTATTGCTCGGTTTAAATGCCTTTATAATCCCATTATTGAATTTATTTTGAATTTTTTTACATTTTTTTATTAAAACAGATTCTAATTGATTGTTTTCCTGGGGAAACTTGGAGCGAAAGCCATCCATTGTCAAGAAAAGATCATTTATAGTCACTCATGCCTAGAAAAGCCTTATTACTCGGTGTAAATGCTTTTATAATCCCATTATTGAATTTATTTTGAATATTTTTTACATTTTTTGATTAAAACAGATTGTAATTGATTGATTGCCTCGGGAAATATGGAGCGAAAGCCATCCATTGTCAAGAAAAGATCATTTATAGTCACTCATGCCTAGGAAAGCCTTATTACTCGGTTTAAATGCTTTTATAATCCCATTATTGAATTTATTTTGAATTGTTTTTACATTTTTTCATTAAAACAGAATCTAATTGATTGTTTGCCTCGGGAAACGTGGAGCGAAAGCCATCCATTGTCAAGAAAAGATCATTTATAGTCACTCATGCCTAGAAAAGCCTTATTACTCGGTTTAAATGCCTTTATAATCCCATTATCAAATTTATTTTGAATTTTTTTTACATTTTTTGATTACAACAGATTGTAATGGATTGTTTACCTCGGGAAACTTGGAGCGAAAGCCATCCATTGTCAAGAAAAGATCATTTATAGTCACTCATGCCTAGGAAAGCCTTATTACTCGGTTTAAATGCTTTTATAATCCCATTATTGAATTTATTTTGAATTGTTTTCACATTTTTTCATTAAAACAGAATCTAATTGATTGTTTTCCTCGGGAAACGTGGAGCGAAAGCCATCCATTGTCAAGAAAAGATCATTTATAGTTACTCATGCCTAGAAAAGCCTTATTACTCGGTTTAAATGCCTTTATAATCCCATTATTGAATTTATTTTGAATATTTTTTACATTTTTTGATTAAAACAGCTTGTAATTGATTGATTGCCTCGGGAAACATGGAGCAAAAGCCATCCATTGTCAAGAAAAGATCATTTATAGTCACTCATGCCTAGGAAAGCCTTATTACTCGGTTTAAATGCTTTTATAATCCCATTATTGAATTTATTTTGAATTGTTTTTACATTTTTTCATTAAAACAGAATCTAATTGATTGTTTGCCTCGGGAAACGTGGAGCGAAAGCCATCCATTGTCAAGAAAAGATCATTTATAGTTACTCATGCCTAGAAAAGCCTTATTACTCGGTTTAAATGCCTTTATAATCCCATTATTGAATTTATTTTGAATATTTTTTACATTTTTTGATTAAAACAGCTTGTAATTGATTGATTGCCTCTGGAAACATGGAGCAAAAGTCATCCATTGTCAAGAAAAGATCATTTATATTCACTCATGCCTAGAAAAGCCTTATTACTCGGCGTAAATGCTTTTATAATCCCATTATTGAATTTATTTTGAATATTTTTTACATTTTTGGATTAAAACAGAATCTAATTGATTGTTTGCCTCGGGAAGCGTGGAGCGAAAGCCAACCATTGTCAAGAAAAGATCATTTATAGTCACTCATGCCTAGAAAAGCCTTATTACTCGGTTTAAATGCCCTTATAATCCCATTATCAAATTTATTTTTAATTTTTTTTTACATTTTTTGATTAAAACAGATTGTAATTGATTGATTGCCTCGGGAAACATGGAGCAAAAGCAATCCATTGTCAAGAAAAGATCATTTATAGTCACTCATGCCTAGGAAAGCCTTATTACTCGATTTAAATGCTTTTATAATCCCATTACTGAATTTATTTTGAATTGTTTTTACATTTTTTGATTAAAACAGATTGTAATTGATTGTTTGCCTCGGGAAACTTGGAGCGAAAGCCATCCATTGTCAAGAAAAGATCATTTATAGTCACTCATGCCTAGAAAAGCCTTATTACTCGATGTAAATGCTTTTATAATCCCATTATTGAATTTATTTTGAATATTTTTTACATTTTTTGATTAAAAAATATTGTAATTGATTGATTGCCTCGGGAAACATGGAGCAAAAGCCATCCATTGTCAAGAAAAGATCATTTATAGTCACTCATGCCTAGAAAAGCCTTATTACTCGGTTTAAATGCCCTTATAATCCCATTATCAAATTTTTTTTTAATTTTTTTTTACAATTTTTGATTAAAACAGATTGTAATTGATTGTTTGCCTCGGGAAACTTTGAGCGAAAGCCATCCATTGTCAAGAAAAGATCATTTATAGTCACTCATGCCTAGAAAAGCCTTATTACTCGGTGTAAATGCTTTCATAATCCCATTATTGAATTTATTTTGAATATTTTTGACATTATTTGATTAAAACAGATTGTAATTGATTGATTGCCTCGGGAAACATGGAGCAAAAGCAATCCGTTGTCAAGAAAAGATCATTTATAGTCACTCATGCCTAGGAAAGCCTTATTACTCGGTTTAAATGCTTTTATAATCCCATTATTGAATTTATTTTGAATTGTTTTTGCATTTTTTGATTAAAACAGAATCTAATTGATTGTTTGCCTCAGGAAACGTGGAGCGAAAGCCATCCATTGTCAAGAAATGATCATTTATAGTCACTCATGCCTAGAAAAGCCTTATTACTCGGTTTAAATGCCTTTATAATCCCATTATCAAATTTATTTTTACTGTTTTTTACATTTTGTTATTAAAACAGACTGTAATTGATTGTTTGCCTTGGGAAACTTGGAGCGAAAGCCATCGATTGTCAAGAAAAGTTCATTTATATTAACTTATGCCTAGCAAAGCCTTATTACTCGGTTTAAATGCCTTTATAATCCCATTATTGAATTTATTTTGAATTTTTTTACATTTTTTTATTAAAACAGATTCTAATTGATTGTTTTCCTGGGGAAACTTGGAGCGAAAGCCATCCATTGTCAAGAAAAGATCATTTATAGTCACTCATGCCTAGAAAAGCCTTATTACTCGGTGTAAATGCTTTTATTATCCCATTATTGAATTTATTTTGAATATTTTTTACATTTTTTGATTAAAACAGATTGTAATTGATTGATTGCCTCGGGAAACATGGAGCGAAAGCCATCCATTGTCAAGAAAAGATCATTTATAGTCACTCATGCCTAGGAAAGCCTTATTACTCGGTTTAAATGCTTTTATAATCCCATTATTGAATTTATTTTGAATTGTTTTTACATTTTTTCATTAAAACAGAATCTAATTGATTGTTTGCCTCGGGAAACGTGGAGCGAAAGCCATCCATTGTCAAGAAAAGATCATTTATAGTCACTCATGCCTAGAAAAGCCTTATTACTCGGTTTAAATGCCTTTATAATCCCATTATTGAATTTATTTTGAATATTTTTTACGTTTTTTGATTAAAACAGCTTGTAATTGATTGATTGCCTCGGGAAACATGGAGCAAAAGCCATCCATTGTCAAGAAAAGATCATTTATATTCACTCATGCCTAGAAAAGCCTTATTACTCGGCGTAAATGCTTTTATAATCCCATTATTGAATTTATTTTGAATATTTTTTACATTTTTTGATTAAAACAGAATCTAATTGATTGTTTGCCTCGGGGAACATGGAGCGAAAGCCAACCATTGTCAAGAAAAGATCATTTATAGTCACTCATGCCTAGAAAAGCCTTATTACTCGGTTTAAATGCCCTTATAATCCCATTATCAAATTTATTTTGAATTTTTTTTACATTTTTTGATTAAAACAGATTGTAATTGATTGTTTTCCTCGGGAAACTTGGAGCGATAGCCATGCATTGTCAAGAAAAGTTTATTTATAGTCACTCATGCCTAGAAAAGCCTTATTACTCGGTTTAAATGCTTTTATAATCCCATTATTGAATTTATTTTGAATATTTTCTACATTTTTTGATTGAAACAGATTTTAATTGATTGTTTGCCTCAGAAAACGAGAAGCGAAAGCCATCCATTGTCAGCAAAAGATCATTTATAGTCACTCATGCCTAGAAAAGCCTTATTACTCAATGTAAATGCTTTTATAATCCCATTATTCAATTTATTTTGAATATTTTTTACATTTTTTGATTAAAACATATTGTAATTGATTGATTGCCTCGGGAAACATGGAGCAAAAGCCATCCATTGTCAAGAAAAGATCATTTATAGTAACTCATGCCTAGGAAAGCCTTATTACTCGGTTTAAATGCTTTTATAATCCCATTATTGATTTTATTTTGAATTGTTTTTACATTTTTTGATTAAAACAGAATCTAATTGATTGTTTGCCTTGGGAAACATGGAGCGAAAGCCATCCATTGTCAAGAAAAGATCATTTATAGTCATTCATGCCTAGAAAAGCCTTAATACTCGCTTTAAATGCTTTCATAATCCCATAATGAATTTAATTTGAATCTTTTTACACTTTTTGATTAAAACAGATTGTAACTGATTGTTTGCCTCGGGAAACGTGGAGCGAAAGCCATCCACTGTCAAGAAAAGATCATTTATAGTCACTCATGCCTAGAAAAGCCTTATTACTCGGTTTAAATGCCTTTATAATCCCATTATCAAATTTATTTTTAATTTTTTTACATTTTTTGATTAAAACATATTCTAATTGATTGATTGCCTCGGGAAACTTGGAGCAAAAGCCATCCATTGTCAAGAAAAGATCATTTCTAGTCACTCATGCCTAGGAAAGCCTTATTACTCGGATTAAATGCTTTTATAATCCCATTATTGAATTTATTTTGAATTGTTTTTACATTTTTTGATTAAAACAGAATCTAATTGATTGTTTGCCTCGGGAAACGTGGAGCGAAAGCCATCCATTGTCAAGAAAAGATCATTTATAGTCACTCATGCCTAGAAAAGCCATATTACTCGGTTTAAATGCCTTTATAATCCCATTATCAAATTTATTTTGAATTTTTTTTACATTTTTTGATTAAAACATATTCTAATTGATTGTTTGCCTCGGGAAACTTGGAGCAAAAGCCATCCATTGTCAAGAAAAGATCATTTCTAGTCACTCATGCCTAGGAAAGCCTTAATACTCGCTTTAAATGCTTTTATAATCCCATTATTGAATTTATTTTGAATTGTTTTTACATTTTTTGATTAAAACAGAATTTAATTGATTGTTTGCCTCGGGAAACGCGGAGCGAAAGCCATCCATTGTCAAGAAAAGATCATCTATAGTCACTCATGCCTAGAAAAGCCTTATTACTCGATTTAAATGCCTTTCTAATCCCATTATCAAATTTATTTTGAATTTTTTTTACATATTTTGATTAAAACAGATTGTAATTGATTGTTTGCCTCGGGAAACTTGGAGCGAAAGCCATCCATTGTCAAGAAAAGTTCATTTATATTCACTTATGCCTAACAAAGCCTAATTACTCGGTTTAAATGCCTTTATAATCCCATTATGGAATTTATTTTGAATTTTTTTTACATTTTTTTTGTTAAAACATATTCTAATTGATTGTTTTCCTGGGGAAACTTGGAGCGAAAGCCATCCATTGTCAAGAAAATATCATTTATAGTCACTCATGCCTAGAAAAGCCTTATTACTCGGCGTAAATGCTTTTATAATCCCATTATAGAATTTATTTTGAATATTTTTTACATTTTCTGATTAAAACAGATTGTAATTGATTGATTGCCTCGGGAAACATGGAGCAAAAGCCATCCATTGTCAAGAAAAGATCATTTATAGTCACTCATGCCTAGGAAAGCCTTATTACTCGGTTTAAATGCTTTTATAATCCCATTATTGAATTTATTTTGAATTGTTTTTACATTTTTTCATTAAAACAAAATTTAATTGTTTGTTTGCCTCGGGAAACGCGGAGCGAAAGCCATCCATTGTCAAGAAAAGATCATTTATAGTCACTCATGCCTAGAAAAGCCTTATTACTCGGTTTAAATGCCTTTATAATCCCATTATCAAATTTATTTTTAAATTTTTTTACATTTTTTGATTAAAACAGATTGTAATTGATTGTTTGCCTCGGGAAACTTGGAGCGAAAGCCATCCATTGTCAAGAAAAGTTCATTTATATTCACTTATGCCTAGCAAAGCCTTATTACTCGGTTTAAATGCCTTTATAATCCCATTATGGAATTTATTTTGAATTTTTTTACATTTTTTTATTAAAACAGATTCTAATTGATTGTTTTCCTAGGGAAACTTGGAGCGAAAGCCATCCATTGTCAAGAAAAGATCATTTATAGTCACTCATGCCTAGAAAAGCCTTATTACACGGTGTAAATGCTTTTATAATCCCATTATTGAATTTATTTTGAATATTTTTTACATTTTTTGATTAAAACATATTGTAATTGATTGATTGGCTCGAGAAACATGGAGCAAAAGCCATCCATTGTCAAGAAAAGATCATTTATAGTCACTCATGCCTAGGAAAGCCTTATTACTCGGTTTAAATGCTTTTATAATCCCATTATTGAATTTATTTTGAATTGTTTTTACAATTTTTGATTAAAACAGAACCTAATTGATTGTTTGCCTCGAGAAACATGGAGCGAAAGCCATCCATTGTCAAGAAAAGATCATTTATAGTCACTCATGGCTAGAAAAGCCTTATTACTCGGTTTAAATGCCTTTATAATCCCATTAGCAAATTTATTTTGAATTTTTTTTACATTTTTTGATTAAAACATATTGTAATTGATTGTTTGCCTCGGGAAACGTGGAGCGAAAGCCATCCATTGTCAAGAAAAGATCATTTATAGTCACTCATGCCTAGAAAAGCCTTATTACTCGGTTTAAATGCCTTTGTAATCCCATTATCAAATTTATTTTTAATTTTTTTTGCATTTTTTGATTAAAACAGATTGTAATTGATTGTTTGCCTTGAGAAACTTGGAGCGAAAGCCATCCATTGTCAAGAAAAGTTCATTTATATTCACTTATGCCTAGGAAAGCCTTATTACTCGGTTTAAATGCCTTTATAGTCTCATTATTGAATTTATTTTGATTTTTTTTTACATTTTTTTATTAAAACAGATTCTAATTGATTGTTTTCCTGGGGAAACTTGGAGCGAAAGCCATCCATTGTCAAGAAAAGATCATTTATAGTCACTCATGCCTAGAAAAGCCTTATTACTCGGTGTAAATGCTTTTATAATGCCATTATAGAATTTATTTTCAATATTTTTTACATTTTTTGATTAAAACAGATTGTAATTGATTGATTGCCTCGGGAAACATGAAGCAAAAGCCATCCATTGTCAAGAAAAGATCATTTATAGTCACTCATGCCTAGGAAAGCCTTATTACTCGGTTTAAATGCTTTTATAATCCCATTATTGAATTTATTTTGAATTGTTTTTACATTTTTTGATTAAAACAGATTGTAATTGATTGTTTGCCTCTGGAAACGTGGAGCGAAAGCCATCCATTGTCAAGAAAAGATCATTTATAGTCACTCATGCCTAGAAAAGCCTTATTACTCGGTGTAAATGCTTTCATAATCCCATTATTGAATTTATTTTGAATATTTTTGACATTTTTTGATTAAAACAGATTGTAATTGATTGATTGCCTCGGGAAACATGGAGCAAAAGCAATCCATTGTCAAGAAAAGATCATTTATAGTCACTCATGCCTAGGAAAGCCTTATTACTCGGTTTAAATGCTTTTATAATCCCATTATTGAATTTATTTTGAATTGTTTTTACATTTTTTCATTAAAACAGAATCTAATTGATTGTTTGCCTCGGGAAACGTGGAGCGAAAGCCATCCATTGTCAAGAAAAGATCATTTATAGTCACTCATGCCTAGAAAAGCCATATTACTCGGTTTAAATGCCTTTATAATCCCATTATCAAATTTATTTTGAATTTTTTTTACATTTTTTGATTAAAACAGATTGTAATTGATTGTTTGCCTCGGGAAACGTGGAGCGAAAGCCATCCATTGTCAAGAAAAGATCATTTATAGTCACTCATGCCTAGAAAAGCCTTATTACTCGGTGTAAATGCTTTTATAATCCAATTATTGAATTTATTTTGAATATTTTTTACATTTTTTGATTAAAACATATTGTAATTGATTGATTGCCTCGGGAAACATGGAGCAAAAGCCATCCATTGTCAAGAAAAGATAATTTATAGTCACTCATGCCTAGGAAAGCCTTATTACTCGGTTTAAATGCTTTTATAATCCCATTATTGAATTTATTTTGAATTGTTTTTACATTTTTTGATTAAAACAGAATCTAATTGATTGTTTGCCTCAGGAAACGTGGAGCGAAAGCCATCCATTGTCAAGAAAAGATCATTTATAGTCACTCATGCCTAGAAAAGCCATATTACTCGGTTTAAATGCCTTTATAATCCCATTATCAAATTTATTTTGAATTTTTTTTACATTTTTTGATTAAAACAGATTGTAATTGATTGTTTGCCTCGGGAAACGTGGAGCGAAAGCCATCCATTGTCAAGAAAAGATCATTTATAGTCACTCATGCCTGGAAAAGCCTTATTACTCGGTGTAAATGCTTTTATAATCCAATTATTGAATTTATTTTGAATATTTTTTACATTTTTTGATTAAAACATATTGTAATTGATTGATTGCCTCGAAAAACATGGAGCAAAAGCCATCCATTGTCAAGAAAAGATAATTTATAGTCACTCATGCCTAGGAAAGCCTTATTACTCGTTTTAAATGCTTTTATAATACCATTATTGAATTTATTTTGAATTGTTTTTACATTTTTTGATTAAAACAGAATCTAATTGATTGTTTGCCTCGGGAAACGTGGAGCGAAAGCCATCCATTGTCAAGAAAAGATCATTTATAGCCACTCATGGCTAGAAAAGCCTTATTACTCGGTTTAAATGCTTTTATAATCCCATTATTGAATTTATTTTGAATATTTTTTACATTTTTTGATTAAAACAGAACCTAATTGATTGATTGCCTCGGGAAACATGGAGCAAAAGCCATCCATTGTCAAGAACAGATCATTTATAGTCACTCATTCCTAGGAAAGTCTTATTACTCGGTTTAAATGCTTTTATAATCCCATTATTGAATTTATTTTGAATTGTTTTTACAATTTTTGATTAAAACAGAACCTAATTGATTGTTTGCCTCGAGAAACATGGAGCGAAAGCCATCCATTGTCAAGAAAAGATCATTTATAGTCACTCATGGCTAGAAAAGCCTTATTACTCGGTTTAAATGCCTTTATAATCCCATTAGCAAATTTATTTTGAATTTTTTTTACATTTTTTGATTAAAACATATTGTAATTGATTGTTTGCCTCGGGAAACGTGGAGCGAAAGCCATCCATTGTCAAGAAAAGATCATTTATAGTCACTCATGCCTAGAAAAGCCTTATTACTCGGTTTAAATGCCTTTGTAATCCCATTATCAAATTTATTTTTAATTTTTTTTGCATTTTTTGATTAAAACAGATTGTAATTGATTGTTTGCCTCGAGAAACTTGGAGCGAAAGCCATCCATTGTCAAGAAAAGTTCATTTATATTCACTTATGCCTAGCAAAGCCTTATTACTCGGTTTAAATGCCTTTATAGTCTCATTATTGAATTTATTTTGATTTTTTTTTACATTTTTTTATTAAAACAGATTCTAATTGATTGTTTTCCTGGGGAAACTTGGAGCGAAAGCCATCCATTGTCAAGAAAAGATCATTTATAGTCACTCATGCCTAGAAAAGCCTTATTACTCGGTGTAAATGCTTTTATAATCCCATTATAGAATTTATTTTCAATATTTTTTACATTTTTTGATTAAAACAGATTGTAATTGATTAATTGCCTCGGGAAACATGAAGCAAAAGCCATCCATTGTCAAGAAAAGATCATTTATAGTCACTCATGCCTAGGAAAGCCTTATTACTCGGTTTAAATGCTTTTATAATCCCATTATTGAATTTATTTTGAATTGTTTTTACATTTTTTGATTAAAACAGATTGTAATTGATTGTTTGCCTCTGGAAACGTGGAGCGAAAGCCATCCATTGTCAAGAAAAGATCATTTATAGTCACTCATGCCTAGAAAAGCCTTATTACTCGGTGTAAATGCTTTCATAATCCCATTATTGAATTTATTTTGAATATTTTTGACATTTTTTGATTAAAACAGATTGTAATTGATTGATTGCCTCGGGAAACATGGAGCAAAAGCAATCCATTGTCAAGAAAAGATCATTTATAGTCACTCATGCCTAGGAAAGCCTTATTACTCGGTTTAAATGCTTTTATAATCCCATTATTGAATTTATTTTGAATTGTTTTTACATTTTTTCATTAAAACCGAATCTAATTGATTGTTTGCCTCGGGAAACGTGGAGCGAAAGCCATCCATTGTCAAGAAAAGATCATTTATAGTCACTCATGCCTAGAAAAGCCATATTACTCGGTTTAAATGCCTTTATAATCCCATTATCAAATTTATTTTGAATTTTTTTTACATTTTTTGATTAAAACATATTCTAATTGATTGTTTGCCTCGGGAAACTTGGAGCAAAAGCCATCCATTGTCAAGAAAAGATCATTTCTAGTCACTCATGCCTAGGAAAGCCTTAATACTCGCTTTAAATGCTTTTATAATCCCATTATTGAATTTATTTTGAATTGTTTTTACATTTTTTGATTAAAACAGAATTTAATTGATTGTTTGCCTCGGGAAACGCGGAGCGAAAGCCATCCATTGTCAAGAAAAGATCATCTATAGTCACTCATGCCTAGAAAAGCCTTATTACTCGATTTAAATGCCTTTCTAATCCCATTATCAAATTTATTTTGAATTTTTTTTACATATTTTGATTAAAACAGATTGTAATTGATTGTTTGCCTCGGGAAACTTGGAGCGAAAGCCATCCATTGTCAAGAAAAGTTCATTTATATTCACTTATGCCTAACAAAGCCTAATTACTCGGTTTAAATGCCTTTATAATCCCATTATGGAATTTATTTTGAATTTTTTTTACATTTTTTTTGTTAAAACATATTCTAATTGATTGTTTTCCTGGGGAAACTTGGAGCGAAAGCCATCCATTGTCAAGAAAATATCATTTATAGTCACTCATGCCTAGAAAAGCCTTATTACTCGGCGTAAATGCTTTTATAATCCCATTATAGAATTTATTTTGAATATTTTTTACATTTTCTGATTAAAACAGATTGTAATTGATTGATTGCCTCGGGAAACATGGAGCAAAAGCCATCCATTGTCAAGAAAAGATCATTTATAGTCACTCATGCCTAGGAAAGCCTTATTACTCGGTTTAAATGCTTTTATAATCCCATTATTGAATTTATTTTGAATTGTTTTTACATTTTTTCATTAAAACAAAATTTAATTGTTTGTTTGCCTCGGGAAACGCGGAGCGAAAGCCATCCATTGTCAAGAAAAGATCATTTATAGTCACTCATGCCTAGAAAAGCCTTATTACTCGGTTTAAATGCCTTTATAATCCCATTATCAAATTTATTTTTAAATTTTTTTACATTTTTTGATTAAAACAGATTGTAATTGATTGTTTGCCTCGGGAAACTTGGAGCGAAAGCCATCCATTGTCAAGAAAAGTTCATTTATATTCACTTATGCCTAGCAAAGCCTTATTACTCGGTTTAAATGCCTTTATAATCCCATTATGGAATTTATTTTGAATTTTTTTACATTTTTTTATTAAAACAGATTCTAATTGATTGTTTTCCTAGGGAAACTTGGAGCGAAAGCCATCCATTGTCAAGAAAAGATCATTTATAGTCACTCATGCCTAGAAAAGCCTTATTACACGGTGTAAATGCTTTTATAATCCCATTATTGAATTTATTTTGAATATTTTTTACATTTTTTGATTAAAACATATTGTAATTGATTGATTGGCTCGAGAAACATGGAGCAAAAGCCATCCATTGTCAAGAAAAGATCATTTATAGTCACTCATGCCTAGGAAAGCCTTATTACTCGGTTTAAATGCTTTTATAATCCCATTATTGAATTTATTTTGAATTGTTTTTACAATTTTTGATTAAAACAGAACCTAATTGATTGTTTGCCTCGAGAAACATGGAGCGAAAGCCATCCATTGTCAAGAAAAGATCATTTATAGTCACTCATGGCTAGAAAAGCCTTATTACTCGGTTTAAATGCCTTTATAATCCCATTAGCAAATTTATTTTGAATTTTTTTTACATTTTTTGATTAAAACATATTGTAATTGATTGTTTGCCTCGGGAAACGTGGAGCGAAAGCCATCCATTGTCAAGAAAAGATCATTTATAGTCACTCATGCCTAGAAAAGCCTTATTACTCGGTTTAAATGCCTTTGTAATCCCATTATCAAATTTATTTTTAATTTTTTTTGCATTTTTTGATTAAAACAGATTGTAATTGATTGTTTGCCTTGAGAAACTTGGAGCGAAAGCCATCCATTGTCAAGAAAAGTTCATTTATATTCACTTATGCCTAGGAAAGCCTTATTACTCGGTTTAAATGCCTTTATAGTCTCATTATTGAATTTATTTTGATTTTTTTTTACATTTTTTTATTAAAACAGATTCTAATTGATTGTTTTCCTGGGGAAACTTGGAGCGAAAGCCATCCATTGTCAAGAAAAGATCATTTATAGTCACTCATGCCTAGAAAAGCCTTATTACTCGGTGTAAATGCTTTTATAATGCCATTATAGAATTTATTTTCAATATTTTTTACATTTTTTGATTAAAACAGATTGTAATTGATTGATTGCCTCGGGAAACATGAAGCAAAAGCCATCCATTGTCAAGAAAAGATCATTTATAGTCACTCATGCCTAGGAAAGCCTTATTACTCGGTTTAAATGCTTTTATAATCCCATTATTGAATTTATTTTGAATTGTTTTTACATTTTTTGATTAAAACAGATTGTAATTGATTGTTTGCCTCTGGAAACGTGGAGCGAAAGCCATCCATTGTCAAGAAAAGATCATTTATAGTCACTCATGCCTAGAAAAGCCTTATTACTCGGTGTAAATGCTTTCATAATCCCATTATTGAATTTATTTTGAATATTTTTGACATTTTTTGATTAAAACAGATTGTAATTGATTGATTGCCTCGGGAAACATGGAGCAAAAGCAATCCATTGTCAAGAAAAGATCATTTATAGTCACTCATGCCTAGGAAAGCCTTATTACTCGGTTTAAATGCTTTTATAATCCCATTATTGAATTTATTTTGAATTGTTTTTACATTTTTTCATTAAAACAGAATCTAATTGATTGTTTGCCTCGGGAAACGTGGAGCGAAAGCCATCCATTGTCAAGAAAAGATCATTTATAGTCACTCATGCCTAGAAAAGCCATATTACTCGGTTTAAATGCCTTTATAATCCCATTATCAAATTTATTTTGAATTTTTTTTACATTTTTTGATTAAAACAGATTGTAATTGATTGTTTGCCTCGGGAAACGTGGAGCGAAAGCCATCCATTGTCAAGAAAAGATCATTTATAGTCACTCATGCCTAGAAAAGCCTTATTACTCGGTGTAAATGCTTTTATAATCCAATTATTGAATTTATTTTGAATATTTTTTACATTTTTTGATTAAAACATATTGTAATTGATTGATTGCCTCGGGAAACATGGAGCAAAAGCCATCCATTGTCAAGAAAAGATAATTTATAGTCACTCATGCCTAGGAAAGCCTTATTACTCGGTTTAAATGCTTTTATAATCCCATTATTGAATTTATTTTGAATTGTTTTTACATTTTTTGATTAAAACAGAATCTAATTGATTGTTTGCCTCAGGAAACGTGGAGCGAAAGCCATCCATTGTCAAGAAAAGATCATTTATAGTCACTCATGCCTAGAAAAGCCATATTACTCGGTTTAAATGCCTTTATAATCCCATTATCAAATTTATTTTGAATTTTTTTTACATTTTTTGATTAAAACAGATTGTAATTGATTGTTTGCCTCGGGAAACGTGGAGCGAAAGCCATCCATTGTCAAGAAAAGATCATTTATAGTCACTCATGCCTGGAAAAGCCTTATTACTCGGTGTAAATGCTTTTATAATCCAATTATTGAATTTATTTTGAATATTTTTTACATTTTTTGATTAAAACATATTGTAATTGATTGATTGCCTCGAAAAACATGGAGCAAAAGCCATCCATTGTCAAGAAAAGATAATTTATAGTCACTCATGCCTAGGAAAGCCTTATTACTCGTTTTAAATGCTTTTATAATACCATTATTGAATTTATTTTGAATTGTTTTTACATTTTTTGATTAAAACAGAATCTAATTGATTGTTTGCCTCGGGAAACGTGGAGCGAAAGCCATCCATTGTCAAGAAAAGATCATTTATAGCCACTCATGGCTAGAAAAGCCTTATTACTCGGTTTAAATGCTTTTATAATCCCATTATTGAATTTATTTTGAATATTTTTTACATTTTTTGATTAAAACAGAACCTAATTGATTGATTGCCTCGGGAAACATGGAGCAAAAGCCATCCATTGTCAAGAACAGATCATTTATAGTCACTCATTCCTAGGAAAGTCTTATTACTCGGTTTAAATGCTTTTATAATCCCATTATTGAATTTATTTTGAATTGTTTTTACAATTTTTGATTAAAACAGAACCTAATTGATTGTTTGCCTCGAGAAACATGGAGCGAAAGCCATCCATTGTCAAGAAAAGATCATTTATAGTCACTCATGGCTAGAAAAGCCTTATTACTCGGTTTAAATGCCTTTATAATCCCATTAGCAAATTTATTTTGAATTTTTTTTACATTTTTTGATTAAAACATATTGTAATTGATTGTTTGCCTCGGGAAACGTGGAGCGAAAGCCATCCATTGTCAAGAAAAGATCATTTATAGTCACTCATGCCTAGAAAAGCCTTATTACTCGGTTTAAATGCCTTTGTAATCCCATTATCAAATTTATTTTTAATTTTTTTTGCATTTTTTGATTAAAACAGATTGTAATTGATTGTTTGCCTCGAGAAACTTGGAGCGAAAGCCATCCATTGTCAAGAAAAGTTCATTTATATTCACTTATGCCTAGCAAAGCCTTATTACTCGGTTTAAATGCCTTTATAGTCTCATTATTGAATTTATTTTGATTTTTTTTTACATTTTTTTATTAAAACAGATTCTAATTGATTGTTTTCCTGGGGAAACTTGGAGCGAAAGCCATCCATTGTCAAGAAAAGATCATTTATAGTCACTCATGCCTAGAAAAGCCTTATTACTCGGTGTAAATGCTTTTATAATCCCATTATAGAATTTATTTTCAATATTTTTTACATTTTTTGATTAAAACAGATTGTAATTGATTAATTGCCTCGGGAAACATGAAGCAAAAGCCATCCATTGTCAAGAAAAGATCATTTATAGTCACTCATGCCTAGGAAAGCCTTATTACTCGGTTTAAATGCTTTTATAATCCCATTATTGAATTTATTTTGAATTGTTTTTACATTTTTTGATTAAAACAGATTGTAATTGATTGTTTGCCTCTGGAAACGTGGAGCGAAAGCCATCCATTGTCAAGAAAAGATCATTTATAGTCACTCATGCCTAGAAAAGCCTTATTACTCGGTGTAAATGCTTTCATAATCCCATTATTGAATTTATTTTGAATATTTTTGACATTTTTTGATTAAAACAGATTGTAATTGATTGATTGCCTCGGGAAACATGGAGCAAAAGCAATCCATTGTCAAGAAAAGATCATTTATAGTCACTCATGCCTAGGAAAGCCTTATTACTCGGTTTAAATGCTTTTATAATCCCATTATTGAATTTATTTTGAATTGTTTTTACATTTTTTCATTAAAACCGAATCTAATTGATTGTTTGCCTCGGGAAACGTGGAGCGAAAGCCATCCATTGTCAAGAAAAGATCATTTATAGTCACTCATGCCTAGAAAAGCCATATTACTCGGTTTAAATGCCTTTATAATCCCATTATCAAATTTATTTTGAATTTTTTTTACATTTTTTGATTAAAACAGATTGTAATTGATTGTTTGCCTCGGGAAACGTGGAGCGAAAGCCATCCATTGTCAAGAAAAGATCATTTATAGTCACTCATGCCTAGAAAAGCCTTATTACTCGGTGTAAATGCTTTTATAATCCAATTATTGAATTTATTTTGAATATTTTTTACATTTTTTGATTAAAACATATTGTAATTGATTGATTGCCTCGGGAAACATGGAGCAAAAGCCATCCATTGTCAAGAAAAGATAATTTATAGTCACTCATGCCTAGGAAAGCCTTATTACTCGGTTTAAATGCTTTTATAATCCCATTATTGAATTTATTTTGAATTGTTTTTACATTTTTTCATTAAAACAGAATCTAATTGATTGTTTGCCTCGGGAAACGTGGAGCGAAAGCCATCCATTGTCAAGAAAAGATCATTTATAGTCACTCATGCCTAGAAAAGCCATATTACTCGGTTTAAATGCCTTTATAATCCCATTATCAAATTTATTTTGAATTTTTTTTACATTTTTTGATTAAAACAGATTGTAATTGATTGTTTGCCTCGGGAAACGTGGAGCGAAAGCCATCCATTGTCAAGAAAAGATCATTTATAGTCACTCATGCCTAGAAAAGCCTTATTACTCGGTGTAAATGCTTTTATAATCCAATTATTGAATTTATTTTGAATATTTTTTACATTTTTTGATTAAAACATATTGTAATTGATTGATTGCCTCGGGAAACATGGAGCAAAAGCCATCCATTGTCAAGAAAAGATAATTTATAGTCACTCATGCCTAGGAAAGCCTTATTACTCGGTTTAAATGCTTTTATAATCCCATTATTGAATTTATTTTGAATTGTTTTTACATTTTTTGATTAAAACAGAATCTAATTGATTGTTTGCCTCGGGAAACGTGGAGCGAAAGCCATCCATTGTCAAGAAAAGATCATTTATAGCCACTCATGGCTAGAAAAGCCTTATTACTCGGTTTAAATGCTTTTATAATCCCATTATTGAATTTATTTTGAATTTTTTTTACATTTTTTGATTAAAACATATTGTAATTGATTGATTGCCTCGGGAAACATGGAGCAAAAGCCATCCATTGTCAAGAAAAGATCATTTATAGTCACTCATGCCTAGGAAAGCCTTATTACTCGGTTTAAATGCTTTTATAATCCCATTATTGAATTTATTTTGAATTGTTTTTACATTTTTTGATTAAAACAGAATCTAATTGATTGTTTGCCTCGGGAAACGTGGAGCGAAAGCCATCCATTGTCAAGAAAAGATCATTTATAGTCAGTCATGCCTAGAAAAGCCTTATTACTCGGTTTAAATGCCTTTGTAATCCCATTATCAAATTTATTTTTAATTTTTTTTGCATTTTTTGATTAAAACAGATTGTAATTGATTGTTTGCCTCGAGAAACTTGGAGCGAAAGCCATCCATTGTCAAGAAAAGTTTATTTATATTCACTTATGCCTAGCAAAGCCTTATTACTCGGTTTAAATGCCTTTATAGTCTCATTATTGAATTTATTTTGATTTTTTTTTACATTTTTTTATTAAAACAGATTCTAATTGATTGTTTTCCTGGGGAAACTTGGAGCGAAAGCCATCCATTGTCAAGAAAAGATCATTTATAGTCACTCATGCCTAGAAAAGCCTTATTACTCGGTGTAAATGCTTTTATAATCCCATTATAGAATTTATTTTCAATATTTTTTACATTTTTTGATTAAAACAGATTGTAATTGATTGATTGCCTCGGGAAACATGAAGCAAAAGCCATCCATTGTCAAGAAAAGATCATTTATAGTCACTCATGCCTAGGAAAGCCTTATTACTCGGTTTAAATGCTTTTATAATCCCATTATTGAATTTATTTTGAATTGTTTTTACATTTTTTGATTAAAACAGATTGTAATTGATTGTTTGCCTCTGGAAACGTGGAGCGAAAGCCATCCATTGTCAAGAAAAGATCATTTATAGTCACTCATGCCTAGAAAAGCCTTATTACTCGGTGTAAATGCTTTCATAATCCCATTATTGAATTTATTTTGAATATTTTTGACATTTTTTGATTAAAACAGATTGTAATTGATTGATTGCCTCGGGAAACATGGAGCAAAAGCAATCCATTGTCAAGAAAAGATCATTTATAGTCACTCATGCCTAGGAAAGCCTTATTACTCGGTTTAAATGCTTTTATAATCCCATTATTGAATTTATTTTGAATTGTTTTTACATTTTTTCATTAAAACAGAATCTAATTGATTGTTTGCCTCGGGAAACGTGGAGCGAAAGCCATCCATTGTCAAGAAAAGATCATTTATAGTCACTCATGCCTAGAAAAGCCATATTACTCGGTTTAAATGCCTTTATAATCCCATTATCAAATTTATTTTGAATTTTTTTTACATTTTTTGATTAAAACAGATTGTAATTGATTGTTTGCCTCGGGAAACGTGGAGCGAAAGCCATCCATTGTCAAGAAAAGATCATTTATAGTCACTCATGCCTAGAAAAGCCTTATTACTCGGTGTAAATGCTTTTATAATCCAATTATTGAATTTATTTTGAATATTTTTTACATTTTTTGATTAAAACATATTGTAATTGATTGATTGCCTCGGGAAACATGGAGCCAAAGCCATCCATTGTGAAGAAAAGATAATTTATAGTCACTCATGCCTAGGAAAGCCTTATTACTCGGTTTAAATGCTTTTATAATCCCATTATTGAATTTATTTTGAATTGTTTTTACATTTTTTGATTAAAACAGAATCTAATTGATTGTTTGCCTCGGGAAACGTGGAGCGAAAGCCATCCATTGTCAAGAAAAGATCATTTATAGTCACTCATGGCTAGAAAAGACTTATTACTCGGTTTAAATGCTTTTATAATCCCATTATTGAATTTATTTTGAATAGTTTTTACATTTTTTGATTAAAACATATTGTAATTGATTGATTGCCTCGGGAAACATGGAGCAAAAGCCATCCATTGTCAAGAAAAGATCATTTATAGTCACTCATGCCTAGGAAAGCCTTATTACTCGGTTTAAATGCTTTTATAATCCCATTATTGAATTTATTTTGAATTGTTTTTACATTTTTTGATTAAAACAGAATCTAATTGATTGTTTGCCTCGGGAAACGTGGAGCGAAAGCCATCCATTGTCAAGAAAAGATCATTTATAGTCACTCATGCCTAGAAAAGCCATATTACTCGGTTTAAATGCCTTTATAATCCCATTATCAAATTTATTTTGAATTTTTTTTACATTTTCCGATTAAAACAGATTGTAATTGATCGTTTGCCTCGGGAAACGTGGAGTGAAAGCCATCCATTGTCAAGAAAAGATCATTTATAGTCACTCATGCCTAGAAAAGCCTTATTACTCGGTTTAAATGCCTTTATAATCCCATTATCAAATTTATTTTTAATTTTTTTTACATTTTTTGATTAAAACAGATTGTAATTGATTGTTTTCCTAGGGAAACTTGGAGCGAAAGCCATCCATTGTGAAGAAAAGATCATTTATATTCACTCATGCCTAGAAAAGCCTTATTACTCGGTGTAAATGCTTTTATAATCCCATTATTGAATTTATTTTGAATATTTTTTACATTTTTTGATTAAAACAGATTGTAACTGATTGTTTGCCTCGGGAAACATGGAGTAAAAGCAATCCATTGTCAAGAAAAGATCATTTATAGTCACTCATGCCTAGGAAAGCCTTATTACTCGGTTTAAATGCTTTTATAATCCAATTATTGAATTTATTTTGAATTGTTTTTACATTTTTTCATTAAAACATAATCTAATTGATTGTTTGCCTCGGGAAACGTGGAGCGAAAGCCATCCATTGTCAAGAAAAGATCATTTGTAAACACTCATGCCTTGAAACGCCTTATTACTCGGTTTAAATGCCTTTATAATCCCATTATCAAATTTATTTTGAATTTTTTTTACATTTTTTGATTAAAACAGATTGTAATTGATTGTTTGCCTCGGGAAACTTGGAGCGAAAGCCATCCATTGTCAAGAAAATATCATTTATATTCACTCATGCCTAGAAAAGCCTTATTACTCTGCGTAAATGCTTTTATAATCCCATTATTGAGTTTATTTTGAATATTTTTTACATTTTTTGATTAAAACAGGTTGTAATTGATTGATTGCCTCGGGAAACATGGAGCAAAAGCCATCCATTGTCAAGAAAAGATCATTTATATTCACTCATGCCTAGAAAAGCCTTATTACTCGGCGTAAATGCTTTTATAATCCCATTATTGAATTTATTTTGAATACTTTTTACATTTTTTGATTAAAACAGAATCTAATTGATTGTTTGCCTCGGGAAACGTGGAGCGAAAGCCATCCATTGTCAAGAAAAGATCATTTATAGTCTCTCATGCCTAGAAAAGCCTTATTACTCGGTTTAAATGCCTTTATAATCCCATTAGCAAATTTATTTTCAATTTTTTTTACATTTTTTGATTAAAACAGATTGTAATTGATTGTTTGCCTCGGGAAACGTGGAGCGAAAGCCATCCATTGTCAAGAAAAGATCATTTATAGTCACTCATGCCTAGAAAAGCCTTATTACTCGATTTAAATGCCTTTATAATCCCATTATCAAATTTATTTTTAATTTTTTTTACATTTTTTGATTAAAACAGATTGTAATTGATTGTTTGCCCCGAGAAACTTGGAGCGAAAGCCATCCATTGTCCCGAAAAGTTCATTTATATTCACTTATGCCTAGCAAAGCCTTTTTACTCGGTTTAAATGCCTTTATAGTCTCATTATTGAATTTATTTTGATTTTTTTTTACATTTTTTTATTAAAACAGATTCTAATTGATTGTTTTTCTGGGGAAACTTGGAGCGAAAGCCATCCATTGTCAAGAAAAGATCATTTATAGTCACTCATGCCTAGAAAAGCCTTATTACTCGGTGTAAATGCTTTTATAATCCCATTACTGAATTTATTTTGAATATTTTCTACATTTTTTGATTGAAACAGAGTCTAATTTATTGTTTGCCTCAGAAAACGAGAAGCGAAAGCCATCCATTGTCAAGAAAAGATCATTTATAGTCACTCATGCCTAGAAAAGCCTTATTACTCGGTGTAAATGCTTTTATAATCCCATTATTGAATTTATTTTGAATTTTTTTTACATTTTTTGATTAAAACAGATTGTAATTGATTGTTTACCTCGGGAAACATGGAGCGAAAGCCATCCATTGTCAAGAAAAGATCATTTATAGTCACTCATGCCTAGGAAAGCCTTATTACTCGGTTTAAATGCTTTTATAATCCCATTATTGAATTTATTTTGAATTGTTTTTACATTTTTTGATTAAAACAGAATCTAATTGACTGTTTGCCTCGGGAAACGTGGAGCGAAAGCCATCCATTGTCAAGAAAAGATCATTTATAGTCACTCATGGCTAGAAAAGCCTTATTACTCGGTTTAAATGCTTTTATAATCCCATTATTGAATTTATTTTGAATATTTTTTACATTTTTTGATTAAAACATATTGTAATTGATTGATTACCTCGGGAAACATGGAGCAAAAGCCATCCATTGTCAAGAAAAGATCATTTATAGTCACTCATGCCTAGGAAAGCCTTATTACTCGGTTTAAATGCTTTTATAATCCCATTATTGAATTTATTTTGAATTGTTTTTACATTTTTTGATTAAAACAGAATCTAATTGATTGTTTGCCTCGGGAAACGTGGAGCGAAAGCCATCCATTGTCAAGAAAAGATCATTTATAGTCACTCATGGCTAGAAAAGCCTTATTACTCGGTTTAAATGCTTTTATAATCCCATTATTGAATTTATTTTGAATATTTGTTACATTTTTTGATTAAAACATATTGTAATTTATTGATTGCCTCGGGAAACATGGAGCAAAAGCCATCCATTGTCAAGAAAAGATCATTTATAGTCACTCATGCCTAGGAAAGCCTTATTACTCGGTTTAAATGCTTTTATAATCCCATTATTGAATTTATTTTGAATTGTTTTTACATTTTTTGATTAAAACAGAATCTAATTGATTGTTTGCCTCGGGAAACGTGGAGCGAAAGCCATCCATTGTCAAGAAAAGATCATTTATAGTCACTCATGCCTAGAAAAGCCATATTACTCGGTTTAAATGCCTTTATAATCCCATTATCAAATTTATTTTGAATTTTTTTTACATTTTTTTATTAAAACAGATTGTAATTGATCGTTTACCTCGGGAAACGTGGAGCGAAAGCCATCCATTGTCAAGAAAAGATCATTTATAGTCACTTATGCCTAGAAAAGCCTTATTACTCGGGTTAAATGCCTTTATAATCCCATTATCAAATTTATTTTGCATATTTTTTACATTTTTTGATTAAAACAGATTGTAATTGATTGTTTTCCTAGGGAAACTTGGAGCGAAAGCCATCCATTGTGAAGAAAAGATCATTTATATTCACTCATGCCTAGAAAAGCCTTATTACTCGTCGTAAATGCTTTTATAATCCCATTATTGAATTTATTTTGAATATTTTTTACATTTTTTAATTAAAACAGATTGTAATTGATTGTTTGCCTCAGGAAACGTGGAGCAAAAGCAATCCATTGTCAAAAAAAGATCATTTATAGTCACTCATGCCTAGGAAAGCCTTATTACTCGGTTTAAATGCTTTTATAATCCCATTATTGAATTTATTTTGAATTGTTTTTACATTTTTTCATTAAAACAGAATCTAATTGATTGTTTGCCTCGGGAAACGTGGAGCGAAAGCCATCCATTGTCAAGAAAAGATCATTTATAGTCACTCATGCCTAGAAAAGCCTTATTACTCGGTTTAAATACCTTTATAATCCCATTATCAAATTTATTCTGAATATTTTTTACATTTTTTGATTAAAACAGGTTGTAAATGATTGATTGCCTCGGGAAACATGGAGCAAAAGCCATCCATTGTCAAGAAAAGATCATTTATATTCACTCATGCCTAGAAAAGCCTTATTACTCTGCGTAAATGCTTTTATAATCCCATTATTGAATTTATTTTGAATACTTTTTACATTTTTTGATTAAAACAGATTGTAATTGATTGTTTGCCTTGGGAAACTTGGAGCGAAAGCCATCCATTGTCAAGAAAAGATCATTTATATTCACTCATGCCTAGAAAAGCCTTATTACTCTACGTAAATGCTTTTATAATCCCATTATTGAATTTATTTTGAATATTTTTTACATTTTTTGATTAAAACAGGTTGTAAATGATTGATTGCCTCGGGAAACATGGAGCAAAAGCCATCCATTGTCAAGAAAAGATCATTTATATTCACTCATGCCTAGAAAAGCTTTATTACTCGGCGTAAATGCTTTTATAATCCCATTATTGAATTTATTTTGAATACTTTTTACATTTTTTGATTAAAACAGAATCTAATTGATTTTTTGCCTCAAGAAACGTGGAGCGAAAGCCATCCATTGTCAAGAAAAGATCATTTGTAGTCACTCATGCCTAGAAAAGCCTTATTACTCGGTTTAAATGCCTTTATAATCCCATTATCAAATTTCTTTTGAATTTTTTTTACATTTTGTGATTAAAACAGATTGTAATTGATTGTTTGCCTCGGGAAACTTGGAGCGAAAGCCATCCATATTCAAGAAAAGTTCATTTATATTCACTTATGCCTAGCAAAGCCTTATTACTCGGTTTAAATGCCTTTATAATCCCATTATTGAATTGATTTTGAATTTTTTTTACATATTTTTATTAAAACAGATTCTAATTGATTGTTATCCTGGGGAAACTTGGAGCGAAAGCCATCCATTGTCAAGAAAAGATCATTTATAGTCACTCATGCCTAGAAAAGCCATATTACTCGGTTTAAATGCCTTTATAATCCCATTATCAAATTTATTTTGAATTTTTTTAACATTTTCCGATTAAAACAGATTGTAATTGATCGTTTGCCTCGGGAAATGTGGAGCGAAAGAAATCCATTGTCAAGAAAAGATCATTTATAGTCACTCATGCCTAGAAAAGCCTTATTACTCGGTTTAAATGCCTTTATAATCCCATTATCAAATTTATTTTTAATTTTTTTTACATTTTTTGATTAAAACAGATTGTAATTGATTGTTTTCCTGGGGAAACTCGGAGCGAAAGCCATCCATTGTGAAGAAAAGATCATTTATATTCACTCATGCCTAGAAAAGCCTTATTACTCGGCGTAAATGCTTTTATAATCCCAGTATTGAATTTATTTTGAATATTTTTTACATTTTTTGATTAAAACAGATTGTAATTGATTGTTTGCCTCGGGAAACATGGAGCAAAAGCAATCCATTGTCAAGAAAAGATCATTTATAGTCACTCATGCCTAGGAAAGCCTTATTACTCGGTTTAAATGCTTTTATAATCCCATTATTGAATTGATTTTGAATTGTTTTTACATTTTTTCATTAAAACAGAATCTAATTGATTGTTTGCCTCGGGAAACGTGGAGCGAAAGCCATCCATTGTCAAGAAAAGATCATTTGTAAACACTCATGCCTTGAAAAGCCTTATTACTCGGTTTAAATGCCTTTATAATCCCATTATCAAATTTATTTTCAATTTTTTTTACATTTTTTTATTAAAACAGATTGTAATTGATTGTTTGCCTCGGGAAACTTGGAGCGAAAGCCATCCATTGTCAAGAAAAGATCATTTATATTCACTCATGCCTAGAAAAGCCTTATTACTCTGCGTAAATGCTTTTATAATCCCATTATTGAATTTATTTTGAATATTTTTTACATTTTTTGATTAAAACAGGTTGTAATTGATTGATTGCCTCGGGAAACATGGAGCAAAAGCCATCCATTGTCAAGAAAAGATCATTTATATTCACTCATGCCTAGAAAAGCCTTATTACTCGGCGTAAATGCTTTTATAATCCCATTATTGAATTTATTTTGAATACTTTTTACATTTTTTGATTAAAACAGAATCTAATTGATTGTTTGCCTCGGGAAACGTGGAGCGAAAGCCATCCATTGTCAAGAAAAGATCATTTATACTCTCTCATGCCTAGAAAAGCCTTATTACTCGGTTTAAATGCCTTTATAATCCCATTAGCAAATTTATTTTGAATTTTTTTTACATTTTTTGATTAAAACAGATTGTAATTGATTGTTTGCCTCGGGAAACGTGGAGCGAAAGCCATCCATTGTCAAGAAAAGATCATTTATAGTCACTCATGCCTAGAAAAGCCTTATTACTCGATTTAAATGCCTTTATAATCCCATTATCAAATTTATTTTTAATTTTTTTTACATTTTTTGATTAAAACAGATTGTAATTGATTGTTTGCCTCGAGAAACTTGGAGCGAAAGCCATCCATTGTCAAGAAAAGTTCATTTATATTCACTTATGCCTAGCAAAGCCTTATTACTCGGTTTAAATGCCTTTATAGTCTCATTA
Source organism: Theobroma cacao (assembly GCF_053813885.1). Classification (NCBI taxonomy): domain Eukaryota; kingdom Viridiplantae; phylum Streptophyta; class Magnoliopsida; order Malvales; family Malvaceae; genus Theobroma; species Theobroma cacao. The sequence continues at coordinate 22,355,497 of NC_142645.1, read as the reverse complement.
TTGAATTTATTTTGATTTTTTTTTACATTTTTCTATTAAAACAGATTCTAATTGATTGTTTTCCTGGGGAAACTTGGAGCGAAAGCCATCCATTGTCAAGAAAAGATCATTTATAGTCACTCATGCCTAGAAAAGCCTTATTACTCGGTGTAAATGCTTTTATAATCCCATTACTGAATTTATTTTGAATATTTTCTACATTTTTTGATTGAAACAGATTCTAATTTATTGTTTGCCTCAGAAAACGAGAAGCGAAAGCCATCCATTGTGAAGAAAAGATCATTTATAGTCACTCATGCCTAGAAAAGCCTTATTACTCGGTGTAAATGCTTTTATAATCCCATTATTGAATTTATTTTGAATTTTTTTTACATTTTTTGATTAAAACAGATTGTAATTGATTGTTTACCTCGGGAAACATGGAGCGAAAGCCATCCATTGTCAAGAAAAGATCATTTATAGTCACTCATGCCTAGGAAAGCCTTATTACTCGGTTTAAATGCTTTTATAATCCCATTATTGAATTTATTTTGAATTGTTTTTACATTTTTTGATTAAAACAGAATCTAATTGATTGTTTGCCTCAGGAAACGTGGAGCGAAAGCCATCCATTGTCAAGAAAAGATCATTTATAGTCACTCATGGCTAGAAAAGCCTTATTACTCGGTTTAAATGCTTTTATAATCCCATTATTGAATTTATTTTGAATATTTTTTACATTTTTTCATTAAAACATATTGTAATTGATTGATTGCCTCGGGAAACATGGAGCAAAAGCCATCCATTGTCAAGAAAAGATCATTTATAGTCACTCATGCCTAGGAAAGCCTTATTACTCGGTTTAAATGCTTTTATAATCCCATTATTGAATTTATTTTGAATTGTTTTTACATTTTTTGATTAAAACAGAATCTAATTGATTGTTTGCCTCGAGAAACGTGGAGCGAAAGCCATCCATTGTCAAGAAAAGATCATTTATAGTCACTCATGGCTAGAAAAGCCTTATTACTCGGTTTAAATGCTTTTATAATCCCATTATTGAATTTATTTTGAATATTTTTTACATTTTTTGATTAAAACATATTGTAATTTATTGATTGCCTCGGGAAACATGGAGCAAAAGCCATCCATTGTCAAGAAAAGATCATTTATAGTCACTCATGCCTAGGAAAGCCTTATTACTCGGTTTAACTGCTTTTATAATCCCATTATTGAATTTATTTTGAATTGTTTTTACATTTTTTGATTAAAACAGAATCTAATTGATTGTTTGCCTCGGGAAACGTGGAGCGAAAGCCATCCATTGTCAAGAAAAGATCATTTATAGTCACTCATGCCTAGAAAAGCCATATTACTCGGTTTAAATGCCTTTATAATCCCATTATCAAATTTATTTTGAATTTTTTTTACATTTTTTTATTAAAATAGATTGTAATTGATCGTTTACCTCGGGAAACGTGGAGCGAAAGCCATCCATTGTCAAGAAAAGATCATTTATAGTCACTCATGCCTAGAAAAGCCTTATTACTCGGGTTAAATGCCTTTATAATCCCATTATCAAATTTATTTTGCATATTTTTTACATTTTTTGATTAAAACATATTGTAATTGATTGTTTTCCTGGGGAAACTTGGAGCGAAAGCCATCCATTGTGAAGAAAAGATCATTTATATTCACTCATGCCTAGAAAAGCCTTATTACTCGTCGTAAATGCTTTTATAATCCCATTATTGAATTTATTTTGAATATTTTTTACATTTTTTGATTAAAACAGATTGTAATTGATTGTTTGCCTCGGGAAACGTGGAGCAAAAGCAATCCATTGTCAAAAAAAGATCATTTATAGTCACTCATGCCTAGGAAAGCCTTATTACTCGGTTTAAATGCTTTTATAATCCCATTATTGAATTTATTTTGAATTGTTTTTACATTTTTTCATTAAAACAGAATCTAATTGATTGTTTGCCTCGGGAAACGTGGAGCGAAAGCCATCCATTGTCAAGAAAAGATCATTTATAGTCACTCATGCCTAGAAAAGCCTTATTACTCGGTTTAAATGCCTTTATAATCCCATTATCAAATTTATTTTGAATATTTTTTACATTTTTTGATTAAAACAGGTTGTAAGTGATTGATTGCCTCGGGAAACATGGAGCAAAAGCCATCCATTGTCAAGAAAAGATCATTTATATTCACTCATGCCTAGAAAAGCCTTATTACTCGGCGTAAATGCTTTTATAATCCCATTATTGAATTTATTTTGAATACTTTTTACATTTTTTGATTAAAACAGATTGTAATTGATTGTTTGCCTTGGGAAACTTGGAGCGAAAGCCATCCATTGTCAAGAAAAGATCATTTATATTCACTCATGCCTAGAAAAGCCTTATTACTCTACGTAAATGCTTTTATAATCCCATTATTGAATTTATTTTGAATATTTTTTACATTTTTTGATTAAAACAGGTTGTAAATGATTGATTGCCTCGGGAAACATGGAGCAAAAGCCATCCATTGTCAAGAAAAGATCATTTATATTCACTCATGCCTAGAAAAGCCTTATTACTCGGCGTAAATGCTTTTATAATCCCATTATTGAATTTATTTTGAATACTTTTTACATTTTTTGATTAAAACAGAATCTAATTGATTTTTTGCCTCGAGAAACGTGGAGCGAAAGCCATCCATTGTCAAGAAAAGATCATTTGTAGTCACTCATGCCTAGAAAAGCCTTATTACTCGGTTTAAATGCCTTTATAATCCCATTATCAAATTTCTTTTGAATTTTTTTTACATTTTGTGATTAAAACAGATTGTAATTGATTGTTTGCCTCGGGAAACTTGGAGCGAAAGCCATCCATATTCAAGAAAAGTTCATTTATATTCACTTATGCCTAGCAAAGCCTTATTACTCGGTTTAAATGCCTTTATAATCCCATTATTTAATTGATTTTGAATTTTTTTTACATATTTTTATTAAAACAGATTCTAATTGATTGTTTTCCTGGGGAAACTTGGAGCGAAAGCCATCCATTGTCAAGAAAAGATCATTTATAGTCACTCATGCCTAGAAAAGCCTTATTACTCGGTGTAAATGCTTTTATAATCCCATTATTGAATTTATTTTGAATATTTTTTACATTTTTTGATTGAAACAGATTCTAATTTATTGTTTGCCTTAGAAAACGAGAAGCGAAAGCCATCCATTGTCAAGAAAAGATCATTTATAGTCACTCATGCCTAGAAAAGCCTTATTACTCGGTGTAAATGCTTTTATAATCCCATTATTGAATTTATTTTAAATATTTTTTACATTTTTTGATTAAAACATATTGTAATTGATTGATTGCCTCGGGAAACATGGAGCAAAAGCCATCCATTGTCAAGAAAAGATCATTTATAGTTACTCATGCCTAGGAAAGCCTTATTACTCGGTTTAAATGCTTTTATAATCCCATTATTGAATTTATTTTGAATTGTTTTTACATTTTTTGATTAAAACAGAATCTAATTGATTGTTTGCCTCGGGAAACGTGGAGCGAAAGCCATCCATTGTCAAGAAAAGATCATTTATAGTCACTCATGCCTAGAAAACCCTTATTACTCGGTTTAAATGCCTTTATAATCCCATTATCAAATTTATTTTGAATTTTTTGTACATTTTGTGATTAAAACAGATTGTAATTGATTGTTTGCCTCGGGAAACTTGGAGCGAAAGCCATCCATTGTCAAGAAAAGTTCATTTATATTCACTTATGCCTAGCAAAGCCTTATTACTCGGTTTAAATGCCTTTGTAATCCCATTATTGAATTTATTTTGAATTTTTTTCCATTTTTTTATTAAAACAGATTCGAATTGATTGTTTTCCTTGGGAAACTTGGAGCGAAAGCCATCCATTGTCAAGAAAAGATCATTTATAGTCACTCATGCCTAGAAAAGCGTTATTACTCGGTGTAAATGCTTTTATAATCCAATTATTGAATTTGTTTTGATATTTTTTACATTTTTTGATTAAAACATATTGTAATTGATTGTTTGCCTCGGGAAACATGGAGCGAAAGCCATCCATTGTCAAGAAAAGATCATTTATAGTCACTCATGCCTAGGAAAGCCTTATTACTCGGTTTAAATGCTTTTATAATCCCATTATTGAATTTATTTTGAATTGTTTTTACATTTTTTGATTAAAACGGATTGTAATTGATTGTTTGCCTCGGGAAACGTGGAGCGAAAGCCATCCATTGTCAAGAAAAGATCATTTATAGTCACTCATGCCTAGAAAAGCCATATTACTCGGTTTAAATGCCTTTATAATCCCATTATCAAATTTATTTTGAATTTTTTTTACATTTTTTGATTAAAACAGATTGTAATTGATTGTTTGCCTCGGGAAACGTGGAGCGAAAGCCATCCATTGTCAAGAAAAGATCATTTATAGTCACTCATGCCTAGAAAAGCCTTATTACTCGGTGTAAATGCTTTTATAATCCAATTATTGAATTTATTTTGAATATTTTTTACATTTTTTGATTAAAACATATTGTAATTGATTGATTGCCTTGGGAAACATCGAGCAAAAGCCATCCATTGTCAAGAAAAGATCATTTATAGTCACTCATGCCTAGGAAAGCCTTATTACTCGGTTTAAATGCTTTTATAATCCCATTATCGAATTTATTTTGAATTGTTTTTACATTTTTTGATTAAAACAGAATCTAATTGATAGTTTGCCTCGGGAAACGTGGAGCGAAAGCCATCCATTGTCAAGAAAATATCATTTATAGCCACTCATGGCTAGAAAAGCCTTATTACTCGGTTTAAATGCTTTTATAATCCCATTATTGAATTTATTTTGAATATTTTTTACATTTTTTGATTAAAACATATTGTAATTGATTGATTGCCTCGGGAAACATGGAGCAAAAGCCATCCATTGTCAAGAAAAGATCATTTATAGTCACTCATGCCTAGAAAAGCCATATTACTCGGTTTAAATGCCTTTATAATCCCATTATCAAATTTATTTTTAATTTTTTTAACATTTTCCGATTAAAACAGATTGTAATTGATCGTTTGCCTCGGGAAATGTGGAGCGAAAGAAATCCATTGTCAAGAAAAGATCATTTATAGTCACTCATGCCTAGAAAAGCCTTATTACTCGGTTTAAATGCCTTTATAATCCCATTATCAAATTTATTTTTAATTTTTTTTACATTTTTTGATTAAAACAGATTGTAATTGATTGTTTTCCTGGGGAAACTCGGAGCGAAAGCCATCCATTGTGAAGAAAAGATCATTTATATTCACTCATGCCTAGAAAAGCCTTATTACTCGGCGTAAATGCTTTTATAATCCCAGTATTGAATTTATTTTGAATATTTTTTACATTTTTTGATTAAAACAGATTGTAATTGATTGTTTGCCTCGGGAAACATGGAGCAAAAGCAATCCATTGTCAAGAAAAGATCATTTATAGTCACTCATGCCTAGGAAAGCCTTATTACTCGGTTTAAATGCTTTTATAATCCCATTATTGAATTGATTTTGAATTGTTTTTACATTTTTTCATTAAAACAGAATCTAATTGATTGTTTGCCTCGGGAAACGTGGAGCGAAAGCCATCCATTGTCAAGAAAAGATCATTTGTAAACACTCATGCCTTGAAAAGCCTTATTACTCGGTTTAAATGCCTTTATAATCCCATTATCAAATTTATTTTCAATTTTTTTTACATTTTTTTATTAAAACAGATTGTAATTGATTGTTTGCCTCGGGAAACTTGGAGCGAAAGCCATCCATTGTCAAGAAAAGATCATTTATATTCACTCATGCCTAGAAAAGCCTTATTACTCTGCGTAAATGCTTTTATAATCCCATTATTGAATTTATTTTGAATATTTTTTACATTTTTTGATTAAAACAGGTTGTAATTGATTGATTGCCTCGGGAAACATGGAGCAAAAGCCATCCATTGTCAAGAAAAGATCATTTATATTCACTCATGCCTAGAAAAGCCTTATTACTCGGCGTAAATGCTTTTATAATCCCATTATTGAATTTATTTTGAATACTTTTTACATTTTTTGATTAAAACAGAATCTAATTGATTGTTTGCCTCGGGAAACGTGGAGCGAAAGCCATCCATTGTCAAGAAAAGATCATTTATACTCTCTCATGCCTAGAAAAGCCTTATTACTCGGTTTAAATGCCTTTATAATCCCATTAGCAAATTTATTTTGAATTTTTTTTACATTTTTTGATTAAAACAGATTGTAATTGATTGTTTGCCTCGGGAAACGTGGAGCGAAAGCCATCCATTGTCAAGAAAAGATCATTTATAGTCACTCATGCCTAGAAAAGCCTTATTACTCGATTTAAATGCCTTTATAATCCCATTATCAAATTTATTTTTAATTTTTTTTACATTTTTTGATTAAAACAGATTGTAATTGATTGTTTGCCTCGAGAAACTTGGAGCGAAAGCCATCCATTGTCAAGAAAAGTTCATTTATATTCACTTATGCCTAGCAAAGCCTTATTACTCGGTTTAAATGCCTTTATAGTCTCATTATTGAATTTATTTTGATTTTTTTTTACATTTTTCTATTAAAACAGATTCTAATTGATTGTTTTCCTGGGGAAACTTGGAGCGAAAGCCATCCATTGTCAAGAAAAGATCATTTATAGTCACTCATGCCTAGAAAAGCCTTATTACTCGGTGTAAATGCTTTTATAATCCCATTACTGAATTTATTTTGAATATTTTCTACATTTTTTGATTGAAACAGATTCTAATTTATTGTTTGCCTCAGAAAACGAGAAGCGAAAGCCATCCATTGTGAAGAAAAGATCATTTATAGTCACTCATGCCTAGAAAAGCCTTATTACTCGGTGTAAATGCTTTTATAATCCCATTATTGAATTTATTTTGAATTTTTTTTACATTTTTTGATTAAAACAGATTGTAATTGATTGTTTACCTCGGGAAACATGGAGCGAAAGCCATCCATTGTCAAGAAAAGATCATTTATAGTCACTCATGCCTAGGAAAGCCTTATTACTCGGTTTAAATGCTTTTATAATCCCATTATTGAATTTATTTTGAATTGTTTTTACATTTTTTGATTAAAACAGAATCTAATTGATTGTTTGCCTCAGGAAACGTGGAGCGAAAGCCATCCATTGTCAAGAAAAGATCATTTATAGTCACTCATGGCTAGAAAAGCCTTATTACTCGGTTTAAATGCTTTTATAATCCCATTATTGAATTTATTTTGAATATTTTTTACATTTTTTCATTAAAACATATTGTAATTGATTGATTGCCTCGGGAAACATGGAGCAAAAGCCATCCATTGTCAAGAAAAGATCATTTATAGTCACTCATGCCTAGGAAAGCCTTATTACTCGGTTTAAATGCTTTTATAATCCCATTATTGAATTTATTTTGAATTGTTTTTACATTTTTTGATTAAAACAGAATCTAATTGATTGTTTGCCTCGAGAAACGTGGAGCGAAAGCCATCCATTGTCAAGAAAAGATCATTTATAGTCACTCATGGCTAGAAAAGCCTTATTACTCGGTTTAAATGCTTTTATAATCCCATTATTGAATTTATTTTGAATATTTTTTACATTTTTTGATTAAAACATATTGTAATTTATTGATTGCCTCGGGAAACATGGAGCAAAAGCCATCCATTGTCAAGAAAAGATCATTTATAGTCACTCATGCCTAGGAAAGCCTTATTACTCGGTTTAACTGCTTTTATAATCCCATTATTGAATTTATTTTGAATTGTTTTTACATTTTTTGATTAAAACAGAATCTAATTGATTGTTTGCCTCGGGAAACGTGGAGCGAAAGCCATCCATTGTCAAGAAAAGATCATTTATAGTCACTCATGCCTAGAAAAGCCATATTACTCGGTTTAAATGCCTTTATAATCCCATTATCAAATTTATTTTGAATTTTTTTTACATTTTTTTATTAAAATAGATTGTAATTGATCGTTTACCTCGGGAAACGTGGAGCGAAAGCCATCCATTGTCAAGAAAAGATCATTTATAGTCACTCATGCCTAGAAAAGCCTTATTACTCGGGTTAAATGCCTTTATAATCCCATTATCAAATTTATTTTGCATATTTTTTACATTTTTTGATTAAAACATATTGTAATTGATTGTTTTCCTGGGGAAACTTGGAGCGAAAGCCATCCATTGTGAAGAAAAGATCATTTATATTCACTCATGCCTAGAAAAGCCTTATTACTCGTCGTAAATGCTTTTATAATCCCATTATTGAATTTATTTTGAATATTTTTTACATTTTTTGATTAAAACAGATTGTAATTGATTGTTTGCCTCGGGAAACGTGGAGCAAAAGCAATCCATTGTCAAAAAAAGATCATTTATAGTCACTCATGCCTAGGAAAGCCTTATTACTCGGTTTAAATGCTTTTATAATCCCATTATTGAATTTATTTTGAATTGTTTTTACATTTTTTCATTAAAACAGAATCTAATTGATTGTTTGCCTCGGGAAACGTGGAGCGAAAGCCATCCATTGTCAAGAAAAGATCATTTATAGTCACTCATGCCTAGAAAAGCCTTATTACTCGGTTTAAATGCCTTTATAATCCCATTATCAAATTTATTTTGAATATTTTTTACATTTTTTGATTAAAACAGGTTGTAAGTGATTGATTGCCTCGGGAAACATGGAGCAAAAGCCATCCATTGTCAAGAAAAGATCATTTATATTCACTCATGCCTAGAAAAGCCTTATTACTCGGCGTAAATGCTTTTATAATCCCATTATTGAATTTATTTTGAATACTTTTTACATTTTTTGATTAAAACAGATTGTAATTGATTGTTTGCCTTGGGAAACTTGGAGCGAAAGCCATCCATTGTCAAGAAAAGATCATTTATATTCACTCATGCCTAGAAAAGCCTTATTACTCTACGTAAATGCTTTTATAATCCCATTATTGAATTTATTTTGAATATTTTTTACATTTTTTGATTAAAACAGGTTGTAAATGATTGATTGCCTCGGGAAACATGGAGCAAAAGCCATCCATTGTCAAGAAAAGATCATTTATATTCACTCATGCCTAGAAAAGCCTTATTACTCGGCGTAAATGCTTTTATAATCCCATTATTGAATTTATTTTGAATACTTTTTACATTTTTTGATTAAAACAGAATCTAATTGATTTTTTGCCTCGAGAAACGTGGAGCGAAAGCCATCCATTGTCAAGAAAAGATCATTTGTAGTCACTCATGCCTAGAAAAGCCTTATTACTCGGTTTAAATGCCTTTATAATCCCATTATCAAATTTCTTTTGAATTTTTTTTACATTTTGTGATTAAAACAGATTGTAATTGATTGTTTGCCTCGGGAAACTTGGAGCGAAAGCCATCCATATTCAAGAAAAGTTCATTTATATTCACTTATGCCTAGCAAAGCCTTATTACTCGGTTTAAATGCCTTTATAATCCCATTATTTAATTGATTTTGAATTTTTTTTACATATTTTTATTAAAACAGATTCTAATTGATTGTTTTCCTGGGGAAACTTGGAGCGAAAGCCATCCATTGTCAAGAAAAGATCATTTATAGTCACTCATGCCTAGAAAAGCCTTATTACTCGGTGTAAATGCTTTTATAATCCCATTATTGAATTTATTTTGAATATTTTTTACATTTTTTGATTGAAACAGATTCTAATTTATTGTTTGCCTTAGAAAACGAGAAGCGAAAGCCATCCATTGTCAAGAAAAGATCATTTATAGTCACTCATGCCTAGAAAAGCCTTATTACTCGGTGTAAATGCTTTTATAATCCCATTATTGAATTTATTTTAAATATTTTTTACATTTTTTGATTAAAACATATTGTAATTGATTGATTGCCTCGGGAAACATGGAGCAAAAGCCATCCATTGTCAAGAAAAGATCATTTATAGTTACTCATGCCTAGGAAAGCCTTATTACTCGGTTTAAATGCTTTTATAATCCCATTATTGAATTTATTTTGAATTGTTTTTACATTTTTTGATTAAAACAGAATCTAATTGATTGTTTGCCTCGGGAAACGTGGAGCGAAAGCCATCCATTGTCAAGAAAAGATCATTTATAGTCACTCATGCCTAGAAAACCCTTATTACTCGGTTTAAATGCCTTTATAATCCCATTATCAAATTTATTTTGAATTTTTTGTACATTTTGTGATTAAAACAGATTGTAATTGATTGTTTGCCTCGGGAAACTTGGAGCGAAAGCCATCCATTGTCAAGAAAAGTTCATTTATATTCACTTATGCCTAGCAAAGCCTTATTACTCGGTTTAAATGCCTTTGTAATCCCATTATTGAATTTATTTTGAATTTTTTTCCATTTTTTTATTAAAACAGATTCGAATTGATTGTTTTCCTTGGGAAACTTGGAGCGAAAGCCATCCATTGTCAAGAAAAGATCATTTATAGTCACTCATGCCTAGAAAAGCGTTATTACTCGGTGTAAATGCTTTTATAATCCAATTATTGAATTTGTTTTGATATTTTTTACATTTTTTGATTAAAACATATTGTAATTGATTGTTTGCCTCGGGAAACATGGAGCGAAAGCCATCCATTGTCAAGAAAAGATCATTTATAGTCACTCATGCCTAGGAAAGCCTTATTACTCGGTTTAAATGCTTTTATAATCCCATTATTGAATTTATTTTGAATTGTTTTTACATTTTTTGATTAAAACGGATTGTAATTGATTGTTTGCCTCGGGAAACGTGGAGCGAAAGCCATCCATTGTCAAGAAAAGATCATTTATAGTCACTCATGCCTAGAAAAGCCATATTACTCGGTTTAAATGCCTTTATAATCCCATTATCAAATTTATTTTGAATTTTTTTTACATTTTTTGATTAAAACAGATTGTAATTGATTGTTTGCCTCGGGAAACGTGGAGCGAAAGCCATCCATTGTCAAGAAAAGATCATTTATAGTCACTCATGCCTAGAAAAGCCTTATTACTCGGTGTAAATGCTTTTATAATCCAATTATTGAATTTATTTTGAATATTTTTTACATTTTTTGATTAAAACATATTGTAATTGATTGATTGCCTTGGGAAACATCGAGCAAAAGCCATCCATTGTCAAGAAAAGATCATTTATAGTCACTCATGCCTAGGAAAGCCTTATTACTCGGTTTAAATGCTTTTATAATCCCATTATCGAATTTATTTTGAATTGTTTTTACATTTTTTGATTAAAACAGAATCTAATTGATAGTTTGCCTCGGGAAACGTGGAGCGAAAGCCATCCATTGTCAAGAAAATATCATTTATAGCCACTCATGGCTAGAAAAGCCTTATTACTCGGTTTAAATGCTTTTATAATCCCATTATTGAATTTATTTTGAATATTTTTTACATTTTTTGATTAAAACATATTGTAATTGATTGATTGCCTCGGGAAACATGGAGCAAAAGCCATCCATTGTCAAGAAAAGATCATTTATAGTCACTCATGCCTAGGAAAGCCTTATTACTCGGTTTAAATGCTTTTATAATCCCATTATTGAATTTATTTTGAATTGTTTTTACATTTTTTCATTAAAACAGAATCTAATTGATTGTTTGCCTCGGGAAACGTGGAGCGAAAGCCATCCATTGTCAAGAAAAGATCATTTATAGTCACTCATGCCTAGAAAAGCCATATTACACGGTTTAAATGCCTTTATAATCCCATTATCAAATTTATTTTAAATTTTTTTACATTTTCCGATTAAAACAGATTGTAATTGATCGTTTGCCTCGGGAAACGTGGAGTGAAAGCCATCCATTGTCAAGAAAAGATCATTTATAGTCACTCATGCCTAGAAAAGCCTTATTACTCGGTTTAAATGCCTTTATAATCCCATTATCAAATTTATTTTTAATTTTTTTTACATTTTTTGATTAAAACAGATTGTAATTGATTGTTTTCCTAGGGAAACTTGGAGCGAAAGCCATCCATTGTGAAGAAAAGATCATTTATATTCACTCATGCATAGAAAAGCCTTATTACTCGGCGTAAATGCTTTTATAATCCCAGTATTGAATTTATTTTGAATATTTTTTACATTTTTTGATTAAAACAGATTGTAATTGATTGTTTGCCTCGGGAAACATGGAGCAAAAGCAATCCATTGTCAAGAAAAGATCATTTATAGTCACTCATGCCTAGGAAAGCCTTATTACTCGGTTTAAATGCTTTTATAATCCCATTATTGAATTGATTTTGAATTGTTTTTACATTTTTTCATTAAAACAGAATCTAATTGATTGTTTGCCTTGGGAAACGTGGAGCGAAAGCCATCCATTGTCAAGAAAAGATCATTTATAGTCACTCATGCCTAGAAAAGCCTTATTACTCGGTTTAAATGCTTTTATAATCCCATTATCAAATTTATTTTGAATTTTTTTTACATTTTTTGATTAAAACAGATTGTAATTGATTGTTTGCCTCGGGAAACTTGGAGCGAAAGCCATCCATTGTCAAGAAAAGATCATTTATATTCACTCATGCCTAGAAAAGCCTTATTACTCTGCGTAAATGCTTTTATAATCCCATTATTGAATTTATTTTGAATATTTTTTACATTTTTTGATTAAAACAGGTTGTAATTGATTGATTGCCTCGGGAAACATGGAGCAAAAGCCATCCATTGTCAAGAAAAGATCATTTATATTCACTCATGCCTAGAAAAGCCTTATTACTCGGCGTAAATGCTTTTATAATCCCATTATTGAATTTATTTTGAATACTTTTTACATTTTTTGATTAAAACAGAATCTAATTGATTGTTTACCTCGGGAAACGTGGAGCGAAAGCCATCCATTGTCAAGAAAAGATCATTTATAGTCTCTCATGCCTAGAAAAGCCTTATTACTCGGTTTAAATGCTTTTATAATCCCATTATTGAATTTATTTTGAATATTTTTTACATTTTTTGATTAAAACATATTGTAATTGATTGTTTGCCTCGGGAAACATGGAGCGAAAGCCATCCATTGTCAAGAAAAGATCATTTATAGTCACTCATGCCTAGAAAAGCCATATTACTCGGTTTAAATGCCTTTATAATCCCATTATCAAATTTATTTTGAATTTTTTTTACATTTTCCGATTAAAACAGATTGTAATTGACCGTTTGCCTCGGGAAACGTGGAGCGAAAGAAATCCATTGTCAAGAAAAGATCATTTATAGTCACTCATGCCTAGAAAAGCCTTATTACTCGGTTTAAATGCCTTTATAATCCCATTATCAAATTTATTTTGAATTTTTTTAACATTTTCCGATTAAAACAGATTGTAATTGATCGTTTGCCTCGGGAAACGTGGAGCGAAAGAAATCCATTGTCAAGAAAAGATCATTTATAGTCACTCATGCCTAGAAAAGCCTTATTACTCGGTTTAAATGCCTTTATAATCCCATTATCAAATTTATTTTTAATTTTTTTTACATTTTTTGATTAAAACAGATTGTAATTGATTGTTTTCCTGGGGAAACTTGGAGCGAAAGCCATCCATTGTGAAGAAAAGATCATTTATATTCACTCATGCCTAGAAAAGCCTTATTACTCGGCGTAAATGCTTTTATAATCCCAGTATTGAATTTATTTTGAATATTTTTTACATTTTTTGATTAAAACAGATTGTAATTGATTGTTTGCCTCGGGAAACATGGAGCAAAAGCAATCCATTGTCAAGAAAAGATCATTTATAGTCACTCATGCCTAGGAAAGCCTTATTACTCGGTTTAAATGCTTTTATAATCCCATTATTGAATTGATTTTGAATTGTTTTTACATTTTTTCATTAAAACAGAATCTAATTGATTGTTTGCCTCGGGAAACGTGGAGCGAAAGCCATCCATTGTCAAGAAAAGATCATTTGTAAACACTCATGCCTTGAAAAGCCTTATTACTCGGTTTAAATGCCTTTATAATCCCATTATCAAATTTATTTTCAATTTTTTTTACATTTTTTTATTAAAACAGATTGTAATTGATTGTTTGCCTCGGGAAACTTGGAGCGAAAGCCATCCATTGTCAAGAAAAGATCATTTATATTCACTCATGCCTAGAAAAGCCTTATTACTCTGCGTAAATGCTTTTATAATCCCATTATTGAATTTATTTTGAATATTTTTTACATTTTTTGATTAAAACAGGTTGTAATTGATTGATTGCCTCGGGAAACATGGAGCAAAAGCCATCCATTGTCAAGAAAAGATCATTTATATTCACTCATGCTTAGAAAAGCCTTATTACTCGGCGTAAATGCTTTTATAATCCCATTATTGAATTTATTTTGAATACTTTTTACATTTTTTGATTAAAACAGAATCTAATTGATTGTTTGCCTCGGGAAACGTGGAGCGAAAGCCATCCATTGTCAAGAAAAGATCATTTATACTCTCTCATGCCTAGAAAAGCCTTATTACTCGGTTTAAATGCCTTTATAATCCCATTAGCAAATTTATTTTGAATTTTTTTTACATTTTTTGATTAAAACAGATTGTAATTGATTGTTTGCCTCGGGAAACGTGGAGCGAAAGCCATCCATTGTCAAGAAAAGATCATTTATAGTCACTCGTGCCTAGAAAAGCCTTATTACTCGATTTAAATGCCTTTATAATCCCATTATCAAATTTATTTTTAATTTTTTTTACATTTTTTGATTAAAACAGATTGTAATTGATTGTTTGCCTCGAGAAACTTGGAGCGAAAGCCATCCATTGTCAAGAAAAGTTCATTTATATTCACTTATGCCTAGCAAAGCCTTATTACTCGGTTTAAATGCCTTTATAGTCTCATTATTGAATTTATTTTGATTTTTTTTACATTTTTCTATTAAAACAGATTCTAATTGATTGTTTTCCTGGGGAAACTTGGAGCGAAAGCCATCCATTGTCAAGAAAAGATCATTTATAGTCACTCATGCCTAGAAAAGCCTTATTACTCGGTGTAAATGCTTTTATAATCCCATTACTGAATTTATTTTGAATATTTTCTACATTTTTTGATTGAAACAGATTCTAATTTATTGTTTGCCTCAGAAAACGAGAAGCGAAAGCCATCCATTGTCAAGAAAAGATCATTTATAGTCACTCATGCCTAGAAAAGCCTTATTACTCGGTGTAAATGCTTTTATAATCCCATTATTGAATTTATTTTGAAATTTTTTTACATTTTTTGATTAAAACAGATTGTAATTGATTGTTTACCTCGGGAAACATGGAGCGAAAGCCATCCATTGTCAAGAAAAGATCATTTATAGTCACTCATGCCTAGGAAAGCCTTATTACTCGGTTTAAATGCTTTTATAATCCCATTATTGAATTTATTTTGAATTGTTTTTACATTTTTTGATTAAAACAGAATCTAATTGATTGTTTGCCTCGGGAAACGTGGAGCGAAAGCCATCCATTGTCAAGAAAAGATCATTTATAGTCACTCATGGCTAGAAAAGCCTTATTACTCGGTTTAAATGCTTTTATAATCCCATTATTGAATTTATTTTGAATATTTTTTATATTTTTTGATTAAAACATATTGTAATTTATTGATTGCCTCGGGAAACATGGAGCAAAAGCCATCCATTGTCAAGAAAAGATCATTTATAGTCACTCATGCCTAGGAAAGCCTTATTACTCGGTTTAAATGCTTTTATAATCCCATTATTGAATTTATTTTGAATTGTTTTTACATTTTTTGATTAAAACAGAATCTAATTGATTGTTTGCCTCGGGAAACGTGGAGCGAAAGCCATCCATTGTCAAGAAAAGATCATTTATAGTCACTCATGCCTAGAAAAGCCATATTACTCGGTTTAAATGCCTTTATAATCCCATTATCAAATTTATTTTGAATTTTTTCTACATTTTTTTATTAAAACAGATTGTAATTGATCGTTTACCTCGGGAAACGTGGAGCGAAAGCCATCCATTGTCAAGAAAAGATCATTTATAGTCACTCATGCCTAGAAAAGCCTTATTACTCGGGTTAAATGCCTTTATAATCCCATTATCAAATTTATTTTGCATATTTTTTACATTTTTTGATTAAAACAGATTGTAATTGATTGTTTTCCTGGGGAAACTTGGAGCGAAAGCCATCCATTGTGAAGAAAAGATCATTTATATTCACTCATGCCTAGAAAAGCCTTATTACTCGTCGTAAATGCTTTTATAATCCCATTATTGAATTTATTTTGAATATTTTTTACATTTTTTGATTAAAACAGATTGTAATTGATTGTTTGCCTCGGGAAACGTGGAGCAAAAGCAATCCATTGTCAAAAAAAGATCATTTATAGTCACTCATGCCTAGGAAAGCCTTATTACTCGGTTTAAATGCTTTTATAATCCCATTATTGAATTTATTTTGAATTGTTTTTACATTTTTTCATTAAAACAGAATCTAATTGATTGTTTGCCTCGGGAAACGTGGAGCGAAAGCCATCCATTGTCAAGAAAAGATCATTTATAGTCACTCATGCCTAGAAAAGCCTTATTACTCGGTTTAAATGCCTTTATAATCCCATTATCAAATTTATTTTGAATATTTTTTACATTTTTTGATTAAAACAGGTTGTAAGTGATTGATTGCCTCGGGAAACATGGAGCAAAAGCCATCCATTGTCAAGAAAAGATCATTTATATTCACTCATGCCTAGAAAAGCCTTATTACTCGGCGTAAATGCTTTTATAATCCCATTATTGAATTTATTTTGAATACTTTTTACATTTTTTGATTAAAACAGATTGTAATTGATTGTTTGCCTTGGGAAACTTGGAGCGAAAGCCATCCATTGTCAAGAAAAGATCATTTATATTCACTCATGCCTAGAAAAGCCTTATTACTCTACGTAAATGCTTTTATAATCCCATTATTGAATTTATTTTGAATATTTTTTACATTTTTTGATTAAAACAGGTTGTAAATGATTGATTGCCTCGGGAAACATGGAGCAAAAGCCATCCATTGTCAAGAAAAGATCATTTATATTCACTCATGCCTAGAAAAGCCTTATTACTCGGCGTAAATGCTTTTATAATCCCATTATTGAATTTATTTTGAATACTTTTTACATTTTTTGATTAAAACAGAATCTAATTGATTTTTTGCCTCGAGAAACGTGGAGCGAAAGCCATCCATTGTCAAGAAAAGATCATTTGTAGTCACTCATGCCTAGAAAAGCCTTATTACTCGGTTTAAATGCCTTTATAATCCCATTATCAAATTTCTTTTGAATTTTTTTTACATTTTGTGATTAAAACAGATTGTAATTGATTGTTTGCCTCGGGAAACTTGGAGCGAAAGCCATCCATATTCAAGAAAAGTTCATTTATATTCACTTATGCCTAGCAAAGCCTTATTACTCGGTTTAAATGCCTTTATAATCCCATTATTTAATTGATTTTGAATTTTTTTTACATATTTTTATTAAAACAGATTCTAATTGATTGTTTTCCTGGGGAAACTTGGAGCGAAAGCCATCCATTGTCAAGAAAAGATCATTTATAGTCACTCATGCCTAGAAAAGCCTTATTACTCGGTGTAAATGCTTTTATAATCCCATTATTGAATTTATTTTGAATATTTTTTACATTTTTTGATTGAAACAGATTCTAATTTATTGTTTGCCTTAGAAAACGAGAAGCGAAAGCCATCCATTGTCAAGAAAAGATCATTTATAGTCACTCATGCCTAGAAAAGCCTTATTACTCGGTGTAAATGCTTTTATAATCCCATTATTGAATTTATTTTAAATATTTTTTACATTTTTTGATTAAAACATATTGTAATTGATTGATTGCCTCGGGAAACATGGAGCAAAAGCCATCCATTGTCAAGAAAAGATCATTTATAGTTACTCATGCCTAGGAAAGCCTTATTACTCGGTTTAAATGCTTTTATAATCCCATTATTGAATTTATTTTGAATTGTTTTTACATTTTTTGATTAAAACAGAATCTAATTGATTGTTTGCCTCGGGAAACGTGGAGCGAAAGCCATCCATTGTCAAGAAAAGATCATTTATAGTCACTCATGCCTAGAAAACCCTTATTACTCGGTTTAAATGCCTTTATAATCCCATTATCAAATTTATTTTGAATTTTTTGTACATTTTGTGATTAAAACAGATTGTAATTGATTGTTTGCCTCGGGAAACTTGGAGCGAAAGCCATCCATTGTCAAGAAAAGTTCATTTATATTCACTTATGCCTAGCAAAGCCTTATTACTCGGTTTAAATGCCTTTGTAATCCCATTATTGAATTTATTTTGAATTTTTTTCCATTTTTTTATTAAAACAGATTCGAATTGATTGTTTTCCTTGGGAAACTTGGAGCGAAAGCCATCCATTGTCAAGAAAAGATCATTTATAGTCACTCATGCCTAGAAAAGCGTTATTACTCGGTGTAAATGCTTTTATAATCCAATTATTGAATTTATTTTGATATTTTTTACATTTTTTGATTAAAACATATTGTAATTGATTGTTTGCCTCGGGAAACATGGAGCGAAAGCCATCCATTGTCAAGAAAAGATCATTTATAGTCACTCATGCCTAGGAAAGCCTTATTACTCGGTTTAAATGCTTTTATAATCCCATTATTGAATTTATTTTGAATTGTTTTTACATTTTTTGATTAAAACGGATTGTAATTGATTGTTTGCCTCGGGAAACGTGGAGCGAAAGCCATCCATTGTCAAGAAAAGATCATTTATAGTCACTCATGCCTAGAAAAGCCATATTACTCGGTTTAAATGCCTTTATAATCCCATTATCAAATTTATTTTGAATTTTTTTTACATTTTTTTATTAAAACAGATTGTAATTGATTGTTTGCCTCGGGAAACGTGGAGCGAAAGCCATCCATTGTCAAGAAAAGATCATTTATAGTCACTCATGCCTAGAAAAGCCTTATTACTCGGTGTAAATGCTTTTATAATCCAATTATTGAATTTATTTTGAATATTTTTTACATTTTTTGATTAAAACATATTGTAATTGATTGATTGCCTCGGGAAACATCGAGCAAAAGCCATCCATTGTCAAGAAAAGATCATTTATAGTCACTCATGCCTAGGAAAGCCTTATTACTCGGTTTAAATGCTTTTATAATCCCATTATTGAATTTATTTTGAATTGTTTTTACATTTTTTGATTAAAACAGAATCTAATTGATAGTTTGCCTCGGGAAACGTGGAGCGAAAGCCATCCATTGTCAAGAAAATATCATTTATAGCCACTCATGGCTAGAAAAGCCTTATTACTCGGTTTAAATGCTTTTATAATCCCATTATTGAATTTATTTTGAATATTTTTTACATTTTTTGATTAAAACATATTGTAATTGATTGATTGCCTCGGGAAACATGGAGCAAAAGCCATCCATTGTCAAGAAAAGATCATTTATAGTCACTCATGCCTAGGAAAGCCTTATTACTCGGTTTAAATGCTTTTATAATCCCATTATTGAATTTATTTTGAATTGTTTTTACATTTTTTCATTAAAACAGAATCTAATTGATTGTTTGCCTCGGGAAACGTGGAGCGAAAGCCATCCATTGTCAAGAAAAGATCATTTATAGTCACTCATGCCTAGAAAAGCCATATTACACGGTTTAAATGCCTTTATAATCCCATTATCAAATTTATTTTGAATTTTTTTACATTTTCCGATTAAAACAGATTGTAATTGATCGTTTGCCTCGGGAAACGTGGAGTGAAAGCCATCCATTGTCAAGAAAAGATCATTTATAGTCACTCATGCCTAGAAAAGCCTTATTACTCGGTTTAAATGCCTTTATAATCCCATTATCAAATTTATTTTTAATTTTTTTTACATTTTTTGATTAAAACAGATTGTAAGTGATTGTTTTCCTAGGGAAACTTGGAGCGAAAGCCATCCATTGTGAAGAAAAGATCATTTATATTCACTCATGCCTAGAAAAGCCTTATTACTCGGCGTAAATGCTTTTCTAATCCCAGTATTGAATTTATTTTGAATATTTTTTACATTTTTTGATTAAAACAGATTGTAATTGATTGTTTGCCTCGGGAAACATGGAGCAAAAGCAATCCATTGTCAAGAAAAGATCATTTATAGTCACTCATGCCTAGGAAAGCCTTATTACTCGGTTTAAATGCTTTTATAATCCCATTATTGAATTGATTTTGAATTGTTTTTACATTTTTTCATTAAAACAGAATCTAATTGATTGTTTGCCTTGGGAAACGTGGAGCGAAAGCCATCCATTGTCAAGAAAAGATCATTTATAGTCACTCATGCCTAGAAAAGCCTTATTACTCGGTTTAAATGCTTTTATAATCCCATTATCAAATTTATTTTGAATTTTTTTTACATTTTTTGATTAAAACAGATTGTAATTGATTGTTTGCCTCGGGAAACTTGGAGCGAAAGCCATCCATTGTCAAGAAAAGATCATTTATATTCACTCATGCCTAGAAAAGCCTTATTACTCTGCGTAAATGCTTTTATAATCCCATTATTGAATTTATTTTGAATATTTTTTACATTTTTTGATTAAAACAGGTTGTAATTGATTGATTGCCTCGGGAAACATGGAGCAAAAGCCATCCATTGTCAAGAAAAGATCATTTATATTCACTCATGCCTAGAAAAGCCTTATTACTCGGCGTAAATGCTTTTATAATCCCATTATTGAATTTATTTTGAATACTTTTTACATTTTTTGATTAAAACAGAATCTAATTGATTGTTTACCTCGGGAAACGTGGAGCGAAAGCCATCCATTGTCAAGAAAAGATCATTTATAGTCTCTCATGCCTAGAAAAGCCTTATTACTCGGTTTAAATGCTTTTATAATCCCATTATTGAATTTATTTTGAATATTTTTTACATTTTTTGATTAAAACATATTGTAATTGATTGTTTGCCTCGGGAAACATGGAGCGAAAGCCATCCATTGTCAAGAAAAGATCATTTATAGTCACTCATGCCTAGAAAAGCCATATTACTCGGTTTAAATGCCTTTATAATCCCATTATCAAATTTATTTTGAATTTTTTTTACATTTTCCGATTAAAACAGATTGTAATTGACCGTTTGCCTCGGGAAACGTGGAGCGAAAGAAATCCATTGTCAAGAAAAGATCATTTATAGTCACTCATGCCTAGAAAAGCCTTATTACTCGGTTTAAATGCCTTTATAATCCCATTATCAAATTTATTTTGAATTTTTTTAACATTTTCCGATTAAAACAGATTGTAATTGATCGTTTGCCTCGGGAAACGTGGAGCGAAAGAAATCCATTGTCAAGAAAAGATCATTTATAGTCACTCATGCCTAGAAAAGCCTTATTACTCGGTTTAAATGCCTTTATAATCCCATTATCAAATTTATTTTTAATTTTTTTTACATTTTTTGATTAAAACAGATTGTAATTGATTGTTTTCCTGGGGAAACTTGGAGCGAAAGCCATCCATTGTGAAGAAAAGATCATTTATATTCACTCATGCCTAGAAAAGCCTTATTACTCGGCGTAAATGCTTTTATAATCCCAGTATTGAATTTATTTTGAATATTTTTTACATTTTTTGATTAAAACAGATTGTAATTGATTGTTTGCCTCGGGAAACATGGAGCAAAAGCAATCCATTGTCAGGAAAAGATCATTTATAGTCACTCATGCCTAGGAAAGCCTTATTACTCGGTTTAAATGCTTTTATAATCCCATTATTGAATTGATTTTGAATTGTTTTTACATTTTTTCATTAAAACAGAATCTAATTGATTGTTTGCCTCGGGAAACGTGGAGCGAAAGCCATCCATTGTCAAGAAAAGATCATTTGTAAACACTCATGCCTTGAAAAGCCTTATTACTCGGTTTAAATGCCTTTATAATCCCATTATCAAATTTATTTTCAATTTTTTTTACATTTTTTTATTAAAACAGATTGTAATTGATTGTTTGCCTCGGGAAACTTGGAGCGAAAGCCATCCATTGTCAAGAAAAGATCATTTATATTCACTCATGCCTAGAAAAGCCTTATTACTCTGCGTAAATGCTTTTATAATCCCATTATTGAATTTATTTTGAATATTTTTTACATTTTTTGATTAAAACAGGTTGTAATTGATTGATTGCCTCGGGAAACATGGAGCAAAAGCCATCCATTGTCAAGAAAAGATCATTTATATTCACTCATGCCTAGAAAAGCCTTATTACTCGGCGTAAATGCTTTTATAATCCCATTATTGAATTTATTTTGAATACTTTTTACATTTTTTGATTAAAACAGAATCTAATTGATTGTTTGCCTCGGGAAACGTGGAGCGAAAGCCATCCATTGTCAAGAAAAGATCATTTATACTCTCTCATGCCTAGAAAAGCCTTATTACTCGGTTTAAATGCCTTTATAATCCCATTAGCAAATTTATTTTGAATTTTTTTTACATTTTTTGATTAAAACAGATTGTAATTGATTGTTTGCCTCGGGAAACGTGGAGCGAAAGCCATCCATTGTCAAGAAAAGATCATTTATAGTCACTCATGCCTAGAAAAGCCTTATTACTCGATTTAAATGCCTTTATAATCCCATTATCAAATTTATTTTTAATTTTTTTTACATTTTTTGATTAAAACAGATTGTAATTGATTGTTTGCCTCGAGAAACTTGGAGCGAAAGCCATCCATTGTCAAGAAAAGTTCATTTATATTCACTTATGCCTAGCAAAGCCTTATTACTCGGTTTAAATGCCTTTATAGTCTCATTATTGAATTTATTTTGATTTTTTTTTACATTTTTCTATTAAAACAGATTCTAATTGATTGTTTTCCTGGGGAAACTTGGAGCGAAAGCCATCCATTGTCAAGAAAAGATCATTTATAGTCACTCATGCCTAGAAAAGCCTTATTACTCGGTGTAAATGCTTTTATAATCCCATTACTGAATTTATTTTGAATATTTTCTACATTTTTTGATTGAAACAGATTCTAATTTATTGTTTGCCTCAGAAAACGAGAAGCGAAAGCCATCCATTGTCAAGAAAAGATCATTTATAGTCACTCATGCCTAGAAAAGCCTTATTACTCGGTGTAAATGCTTTTATAATCCCATTATTGAATTTATTTTGAAATTTTTTTACATTTTTTGATTAAAACAGATTGTAATTGATTGTTTACCTCGGGAAACATGGCCCGAAAGCCATCCATTGTCAAGAAAAGATCATTTATAGTCACTCATGCCTAGGAAAGCCTTATTACTCGGTTTAAATGCTTTTATAATCCCATTATTGAATTTATTTTGAATTGTTTTTACATTTTTTGATTAAAACAGAATCTAATTGATTGTTTGCCTCGGGAAACGTGGAGCGAAAGCCATCCATTGTCAAGAAAAGATCATTTATAGTCACTCATGGCTAGAAAAGCCTTATTACTCGGTTTAAATGCTTTTATAATCCCATTATTGAATTTATTTTGAATATTTTTTACATTTTTTGATTAAAACATATTGTAATTGATTGATTGCCTTGGGAAACATGGAGCAAAAGCCATCCATTGTCAAGAAAAGATCATTTATAGTCACTCATGCCTAGGAAAGCCTTATTACTCGGTTTAAATGCTTTTATAATCCCATTATTGAATTTATTTTGAATTGTTTTTACATTTTTTGATTAAAACAGAATCTAATTGATTGTTTGCCTCGAGAAACGTGGAGCGAAAGCCATCCATTGTCAAGAAAAGATCATTTATAGTCACTCATGGCTAGAAAAGCCTTATTACTCGGTTTAAATGCTTTTATAATCCCATTATTGAATTTATTTTGAATATTTTTTACATTTTTTGATTAAAACATATTGTAATTTATTGATTGCCTTGGGAAACATGGAGCAAAAGCCATCCATTGTCAAGAAAAGATCATTTATAGTCACTCATGCCTAGGAAAGCCTTATTACTCGGTTTAACTGCTTTTATAATCCCATTATTGAATTTATTTTGAATTGTTTTTACATTTTTTGATTAAAACAGAATCTAATTGATTGTTTGCCTCGGGAAACGTGGAGCGAAAGCCATCCATTGTCAAGAAAAGATCATTTATAGTCACTCATGCCTAGAAAAGCCATATTACTCGGTTTAAATGCCTTTATAATCCCATTATCAAATTTATTTTGAATTTTTTTTACATTTTTTTATTAAAATAGATTGTAATTGATCGTTTACCTCGGGAAACGTGGAGCGAAAGCCATCCATTGTCAAGAAAAGATCATTTATAGTCACTCATGCCTAGAAAAGCCTTATTACTCGGGTTAAATGCCTTTATAATCCCATTATCAAATTTATTTTGCATATTTTTTACATTTTTTGATTAAAACAGATTGTAATTGATTGTTTTCCTGGGGAAACTTGGAGCGAAAGCCATCCATTGTGAAGAAAAGATCATTTATATTCACTCATGCCTAGAAAAGCCCTATTACTCGTCGTAAATGCTTTTATAATCCCATTATTGAATTTATTTTGAATATTTTTTACATTTTTTGATTAAAACAGATTGTAATTGATTGTTTGCCTCGGGAAACGTGGAGCAAAAGTAATCCATTGTCAAAAAAAGATCATTTATAGTCACTCATGCCTAGGAAAGCCTTATTACTCGGTTTAAATGCTTTTATAATCCCATTATTGAATTTATTTTGAATTGTTTTTACATTTTTTCATTAAAACAGAATCTAATTGATTGTTTGCCTCGGGAAACGTGGAGCGAAAGCCATCCATTGTCAAGAAAAGATCATTTATAGTCACTCATGCCTAGAAAAGCCTTATTACTCGGTTTAAATGCCTTTATAATCCCATTATCAAATTTATTTTGAATATTTTTTACATTTTTTGATTAAAACAGGTTGTAAGTGATTGATTGCCTCGGGAAACATGGAGCAAAAGCCATCCATTGTCAAGAAAAGATCATTTATATTCACTCATGCCTAGAAAAGCCTTATTACTCGGCGTAAATGCTTTTATAATCCCATTATTGAATTTATTTTGAATACTTTTTACATTTTTTGATTAAAACAGATTGTAATTGATTGTTTGCCTTGGGAAACTTGGAGCGAAAGCCATCCATTGTCAAGAAAAGATCATTTATATTCACTCATGCCTAGAAAAGCCTTATTACTCTACGTAAATGCTTTTATAATCCCATTATTGAATTTATTTTGAATATTTTTTACATTTTTTGATTAAAACAGGTTGTAAATGATTGATTGCCTCGGGAAACATGGAGCAAAAGCCATCCATTGTCAAGAAAAGATCATTTATATTCACTCATGCCTAGAAAAGCCTTATTACTCGGCGTAAATGCTTTTATAATCCCATTATTGAATTTATTTTGAATACTTTTTACATTTTTTGATTAAAACAGAATCTAATTGATTTTTTGCCTCGAGAAACGTGGAGCGAAAGCCATCCATTGTCAAGAAAAGATCATTTGTAGTCACTCATGCCTAGAAAAGCCTTATTACTCGGTTTAAATGCCTTTATAATCCCATTATCAAATTTCTTTTGAATTTTTTTTACATTTTGTGATTAAAACAGATTGTAATTGATTGTTTGCCTCGGGAAACTTGGAGCGAAAGCCATCCATATTCAAGAAAAGTTCATTTATATTCACTTATGCCTAGCAAAGCCTTATTACTCGGTTTAAATGCCTTTATAATCCCATTATTGAATTGATTTTGAATTTTTTTTACATATTTTTATTAAAACAGATTCTAATTGATTGTTTTCCTGGGGAAACTTGGAGCGAAAGCCATCCATTGTCAAGAAAAGATCATTTATAGTCACTCATGCCTAGAAAAGCCTTATTACTCGGTGTAAATGCTTTTATAATCCCATTATTGAATTTATTTTGAATATTTTTTACATTTTTTGATTGAAACAGATTCTAATTTATTGTTTGCCTTAGAAAACGAGAAGCGAAAGCCATCCATTGTCAAGAAAAGATCATTTATAGTCACTCATGCCTAGAAAAGCCTTATTACTCGGTGTAAATGCTTTTATAATCCCATTATTGAATTTATTTTAAATATTTTTTGCATTTTTTGATTAAAACATATTGTAATTGATTGATTGCCTCGGGAAACATGGAGCAAAAGCCATCCATTGTCAAGAAAAGATCATTTATAGTTACTCATGCCTAGGAAAGCCTTATTACTCGGTTTAAATGCTTTTATAATCCCATTATTGAATTTATTTTGAATTGTTTTTACATTTTTTGATTAAAACAGAATCTAATTGATTGTTTGCCTCGGGAAACGTGGAGCGAAAGCCATCCATTGTCAAGAAAAGATCATTTATAGTCACTCATGCCTAGAAAACCCTTATTACTCGGTTTAAATGCCTTTATAATCCCATTATCAAATTTATTTTGAATTTTTTGTACATTTTGTGATTAAAACAGATTGTAATTGATTGTTTGCCTCGGGAAACTTGGAGCGAAAGCCATCCATTGTCAAGAAAAGTTCATTTATATTCACTTATGCCTAGCAAAGCCTTATTACTCGGTTTAAATGCCTTTGTAATCCCATTATTGAATTTATTTTGAATTTTTTTCCATTTTTTTATTAAAACAGATTCGAATTGATTGTTTTCCTTGGGAAACTTGGAGCGAAAGCCATCCATTGTCAAGAAAAGATAATTTATAGTCACTCATGCCTAGAAAAGCGTTATTACTCGGTGTAAATGCTTTTATAATCCAATTATTGAATTTATTTTGATATTTTTTACATTTTTTGATTAAAACATATTGTAATTGATTGTTTGCCTCGGGAAACATGGAGCGAAAGCCATCCATTGTCAAGAAAAGATCATTTATAGTCACTCATGCCTAGGAAAGCCTTATTACTCGGTTTAAATGCTTTTATAATCCCATTATTGAATTTATTTTGAATTGTTTTTACATTTTTTGATTAAAACGGATTGTAATTGATTGTTTGCCTCGGGAAACGTGGAGCGAAAGCCATCCATTGTCAAGAAAAGATCATTTATAGTCACTCATGCCTAGAAAAGCCATATTACTCGGTTTAAATGCCTTTATAATCCCATTATCAAATTTATTTTGAATTTTTTTTACATTTTTTGATTAAAACAGATTGTAATTGATTGTTTGCCTCGGGAAACGTGGAGCGAAAGCCATCCATTGTCAAGAAAAGATCATTTATAGTCACTCATGCCTAGAAAAGCCTTATTACTCGGTGTAAATGCTTTTATAATCCAATTATTGAATTTATTTTGAATATTTTTTACATTTTTTGATTAAAACATATTGTAATTGATTGATTGCCTCGGGAAACATCGAGCAAAAGCCATCCATTGTCAAGAAAAGATCATTTATAGTCACTCATGCCTAGGAAAGCCTTATTACTCGGTTTAAATGCTTTTATAATCCCATTATTGAATTTATTTTGAATTGTTTTTACATTTTTTGATTAAAACAGAATCTAATTGATAGTTTGCCTCGGGAAACGTGGAGCGAAAGCCATCCATTGTCAAGAAAATATCATTTATAGCCACTCATGGCTAGAAAAGCCTTATTACTCGGTTTAAATGCTTTTATAATCCCATTATTGAATTTATTTTGAATATTTTTTACATTTTTTGATTAAAACATATTGTAATTGATTGATTGCCTCGGGAAACATGGAGCAAAAGCCATCCATTGTCAAGAAAAGATCATTTATAGTCACTCATGCCTAGGAAAGCCTTATTACTCGGTTTAAATGCTTTTATAATCCCATTATTGAATTTATTTTGAATTGTTTTTACATTTTTTCATTAAAACAGAATCTAATTGATTGTTTGCCTCGGGAAACGTGGAGCGAAAGCCATCCATTGTCAAGAAAAGATCATTTATAGTCACTCATGCCTAGAAAAGCCATATTACACGGTTTAAATGCCTTTATAATCCCATTATCAAATTTATTTTGAATTTTTTTACATTTTCCGATTAAAACAGATTGTAATTGATCGTTTGCCTCGGGAAACGTGGAGTGAAAGCCATCCATTGTCAAGAAAAGATCATTTATAGTCACTCATGCCTAGAAAAGCCTTATTACTCGGTTTAAATGCCTTTATAATCCCATTATCAAATTTATTTTTAATTTTTTTTACATTTTTTGATTAAAACAGATTGTAATTGATTGTTTTCCTAGGGAAACTTGGAGCGAAAGCCATCCATTGTGAAGAAAAGATCATTTATATTCACTCATGCCTAGAAAAGCCTTATTACTCGGCGTAAATGCTTTTATAATCCCAGTATTGAATTTATTTTGAATATTTTTTACATTTTTTGATTAAAACAGATTGTAATTGATTGTTTGCCTCGGGAAACATGGAGCAAAAGCAATCCATTGTCAAGAAAAGATCATTTATAGTCACTCATGCCTAGGAAAGCCTTATTACTCGGTTTAAATGCTTTTATAATCCCATTATTGAATTTATTTTGAATTGTTTTTACATTTTTTCATTAAAACAGAATCTAATTGATTGTTTGCCTCGGGAAACGTGGAGCGAAAGCCATCCATTGTCAAGAAAAGATCATTTATAGTCACTCATGCCTAGAAAAGCCTTATTACTCGGTTTAAATGCCTTTATAATCCCATTATCAAATTTATTTTGAATATTTTTTACATTTTTTGATTAAAACAGGTTGTAAGTGATTGATTGCCTCGGGAAACATGGAGCAAAAGCCATCCATTGTCAAGAAAAGATCATTTATATTCACTCATGCCTAGAAAAGCCTTATTACTCGGCGTAAATGCTTTTATAATCCCATTATTGAATTTATTTTGAATACTTTTTACATTTTTTGATTAAAACAGATTGTAATTGATTGTTTGCCTTGGGAAACTTGGAGCGAAAGCCATCCATTGTCAAGAAAAGATCATTTATATTCACTCATGCCTAGAAAAGCCTTATTACTCTACGTAAATGCTTTTATAATCCCATTATTGAATTTATTTTGAATATTTTTTACATTTTTTGATTAAAACAGGTTGTAAATGATTGATTGCCTCGGGAAACATGGAGCAAAAGCCATCCATTGTCAAGAAAAGATCATTTATATTCACTCATGCCTAGAAAAGCCTTATTACTCGGCGTAAATGCTTTTATAATCCCATTATTGAATTTATTTTGAATACTTTTTACATTTTTTGATTAAAACAGAATCTAATTGATTTTTTGCCTCGAGAAACGTGGAGCGAAAGCCATCCATTGTCAAGAAAAGATCATTTGTAGTCACTCATGCCTAGAAAAGCCTTATTACTCGGTTTAAATGCCTTTATAATCCCATTATCAAATTTCTTTTGAATTTTTTTTACATTTTGTGATTAAAACAGATTGTAATTGATTGTTTGCCTCGGGAAACTTGGAGCGAAAGCCATCCATATTCAAGAAAAGTTCATTTATATTCACTTATGCCTAGCAAAGCCTTATTACTCGGTTTAAATGCCTTTATAATCCCATTATTGAATTGATTTTGAATTTTTTTTACATATTTTTATTAAAACAGATTCTAATTGATTGTTTTCCTGGGGAAACTTGGAGCGAAAGCCATCCATTGTCAAGAAAAGATCATTTATAGTCACTCATGCCTAGAAAAGCCTTATTACTCGGTGTAAATGCTTTTATAATCCCATTATTGAATTTATTTTGAATATTTTTTACATTTTTTGATTGAAACAGATTCTAATTTATTGTTTGCCTTAGAAAACGAGAAGCGAAAGCCATCCATTGTCAAGAAAAGATCATTTATAGTCACTCATGCCTAGAAAAGCCTTATTACTCGGTGTAAATGCTTTTATAATCCCATTATTGAATTTATTTTAAATATTTTTTACATTTTTTGATTAAAACATATTGTAATTGATTGATTGCCTCGGGAAACATGGAGCAAAAGCCATCCATTGTCAAGAAAAGATCATTTATAGTTACTCATGCCTAGGAAAGCCTTATTACTCGGTTTAAATGCTTTTATAATCCCATTATTGAATTTATTTTGAATTGTTTTTACATTTTTTGATTAAAACAGAATCTAATTGATTGTTTGCCTCGGGAAACGTGGAGCGAAAGCCATCCATTGTCAAGAAAAGATCATTTATAGTCACTCATGCCTAGAAAACCCTTATTACTCGGTTTAAATGCCTTTATAATCCCATTATCAAATTTATTTTGAATTTTTTGTACATTTTGTGATTAAAACAGATTGTAATTGATTGTTTGCCTCGGGAAACTTGGAGCGAAAGCCATCCATTGTCAAGAAAAGTTCATTTATATTCACTTATGCCTAGCAAAGCCTTATTACTCGGTTTAAATGCCTTTGTAATCCCATTATTGAATTTATTTTGAATTTTTTTCCATTTTTTTATTAAAACAGATTCGAATTGATTGTTTTCCTTGGGAAACTTGGAGCGAAAGCCATCCATTGTCAAGAAAAGATAATTTATAGTCACTCATGCCTAGAAAAGCGTTATTACTCGGTGTAAATGCTTTTATAATCCAATTATTGAATTTATTTTGATATTTTTTACATTTTTTGATTAAAACATATTGTAATTGATTGTTTGCCTCGGGAAACATGGAGCGAAAGCCATCCATTGTCAAGAAAAGATCATTTATAGTCACTCATGCCTAGGAAAGCCTTATTACTCGGTTTAAATGCTTTTATAATCCCATTATTGAATTTATTTTGAATTGTTTTTACATTTTTTGATTAAAACGGATTGTAATTGATTGTTTGCCTCGGGAAACGTGGAGCGAAAGCCATCCATTGTCAAGAAAAGATCATTTATAGTCACTCATGCCTAGAAAAGCCATATTACTCGGTTTAAATGCCTTTATAATCCCATTATCAAATTTATTTTGAATTTTTTTTACATTTTTTGATTAAAACAGATTGTAATTGATTGTTTGCCTCGGGAAACGTGGAGCGAAAGCCATCCATTGTCAAGAAAAGATCATTTATAGTCACTCATGCCTAGAAAAGCCTTATTACTCGGTGTAAATGCTTTTATAATCCAATTATTGAATTTATTTTGAATATTTTTTACATTTTTTGATTAAAACATATTGTAATTGATTGATTGCCTCGGGAAACATCGAGCAAAAGCCATCCATTGTCAAGAAAAGATCATTTATAGTCACTCATGCCTAGGAAAGCCTTATTACTCGGTTTAAATGCTTTTATAATCCCATTATTGAATTTATTTTGAATTGTTTTTACATTTTTTGATTAAAACAGAATCTAATTGATAGTTTGCCTCGGGAAACGTGGAGCGAAAGCCATCCATTGTCAAGAAAATATCATTTATAGCCACTCATGGCTAGAAAAGCCTTATTACTCGGTTTAAATGCTTTTATAATCCCATTATTGAATTTATTTTGAATATTTTTTACATTTTTTGATTAAAACATATTGTAATTGATTGATTGCCTCGGGAAACATGGAGCAAAAGCCATCCATTGTCAAGAAAAGATCATTTATAGTCACTCATGCCTAGGAAAGCCTTATTACTCGGTTTAAATGCTTTTATAATCCCATTATTGAATTTATTTTGAATTGTTTTTACATTTTTTCATTAAAACAGAATCTAATTGATTGTTTGCCTCGGGAAACGTGGAGCGAAAGCCATCCATTGTCAAGAAAAGATCATTTATAGTCACTCATGCCTAGAAAAGCCATATTACACGGTTTAAATGCCTTTATAATCCCATTATCAAATTTATTTTGAATTTTTTTACATTTTCCGATTAAAACAGATTGTAATTGATCGTTTGCCTCGGGAAACGTGGAGTGAAAGCCATCCATTGTCAAGAAAAGATCATTTATAGTCACTCATGCCTAGAAAAGCCTTATTACTCGGTTTAAATGCCTTTATAATCCCATTATCAAATTTATTTTTAATTTTTTTTACATTTTTTGATTAAAACAGATTGTAATTGATTGTTTTCCTAGGGAAACTTGGAGCGAAAGCCATCCATTGTGAAGAAAAGATCATTTATATTCACTCATGCCTAGAAAAGCCTTATTACTCGGCGTAAATGCTTTTATAATCCTAGTATTGAATTTATTTTGAATATTTTTTACATTTTTTGATTAAAACAGATTGTAATTGATTGTTTGCCTCGGGAAACATGGAGCAAAAGCAATCCATTGTCAAGAAAAGATCATTTATAGTCACTCATGCCTAGGAAAGCCTTATTACTCGGTTTAAATGCTTTTATAATCCCATTATTGAATTGATTTTGAATTGTTTTTACATTTTTTCATTAAAACAGAATCTAATTGATTGTTTGCCTTGGGAAACGTGGAGCGAAAGCCATCCATTGTCAAGAAAAGATCATTTATAGTCACTCATGCCTAGAAAAGCCTTATTACTCGGTTTAAATGCTTTTATAATCCCATTATCAAATTTATTTTGAATTTTTTTTACATTTTTTGATTAAAACAGATTGTAATTGATTGTTTGCCTCGGGAAACTTGGAGCGAAAGCCATCCATTGTCAAGAAAAGATCATTTATATTCACTCATGCCTAGAAAAGCCTTATTACTCTGCGTAAATGCTTTTATAATCCCATTATTGAATTTATTTTGAATATTTTTTACATTTTTTGATTAAAACAGGTTGTAATTGATTGATTGCCTCGGGAAACATGGAGCAAAAGCCATCCATTGTCAAGAAAAGATCATTTATATTCACTCATGCCTAGAAAAGCCTTATTACTCGGCGTAAATGCTTTTATAATCCCATTATTGAATTTATTTTGAATACTTTTTACATTTTTTGATTAAAACAGAATCTAATTGATTGTTTGCCTCGGGAAACGTGGAGCGAAAGCCATCCATTGTCAAGAAAAGATCATTTATAGTCTCTCATGCCTAGAAAAGCCTTATTACTCGGTTTAAATGCTTTTATAATCCCATTATTGAATTTATTTTGAATATTTTTTACATTTTTTGATTAAAACATATTGTAATTGATTGTTTGCCTCGGGAAACATGGAGCGAAAGCCATCCATTGTCAAGAAAAGATCATTTATAGTCACTCATGCCTAGAAAAGCCATATTACTCGGTTTAAATGCCTTTATAATCCCATTATCAAATTTATTTTGAATTTTTTTTACATTTTCCGATTAAAACAGATTGTAATTGATCGTTTGCCTCGGGAAACGTGGAGCGAAAGAAATCCATTGTCAAGAAAAGATCATTTATAGTCACTCATGCCTAGAAAAGCCTTATTACTCGGTTTAAATGCCTTTATAATCCCATTATCAAATTTATTTTGAATTTTTTTTACATTTTTTGGTTAAAACAGATTGTAATTGATTGTTTGCCTCGGGAAACTTGGAGCGAAAGCCATCCATTGTCAAGAAAAGATCATTTATATACACTCATGCCTAGAAAAGCCTTATTACTCTGCGTAAATGCTTTTATAATCCCATTATTGAATTTATTTTGAATATTGTTTACATTTTTTGATTAAAACAGGTTGTAATTGATTGATTGCCTCGGGAAACATGGAGCAAAAGCCATCCATTGTCAAGAAAAGATCATTTATATTCACTCATGCCTAGAAAAGCCTTATTACTCGGCGTAAATGCTTTTATAATCCCATTATTGAATTTATTTTGAATACTTTTTACATTTTTTGATTAAAACAGAATCTAATTGATTGTTTGCCTCGGGAAACGTGGAGCGAAAGCCATCCATTGTCAAGAAAAGATCATTTATACTCTCTCATGCCTAGAAAAGCCTTATTACTCGGTTTAAATGCCTTTATAATCCCATTAGCAAATTTATTTTGAATTTTTTTTACATTTTTTGATTAAAACAGATTGTAATTGATTGTTTGCCTCGGGAAACGTGGAGCGAAAGCCATCCATTGTCAAGAAAAGATCATTTATAGTCACTCATGCCTAGAAAAGCCTTATTACTCGATTTAAATGCCTTTATAATCCCATTATCAAATTTATTTTTAATTTTTTTTACATTTTTTGATTAAAACAGATTGTAATTGATTGTTTGCCTCGAGAAACTTGGAGCGAAAGCCATCCATTGTCAAGAAAAGTTCATTTATATTCACTTATGCCTAGCAAAGCCTTATTACTCGGTTTAAATGCCTTTATAGTCTCATTATTGAATTTATTTTGATTTTTTTTTACATTTTTCTATTAAAACAGATTCTAATTGATTGTTTTCCTGGGGAAACTTGGAGCGAAAGCCATCCATTGTCAAGAAAAGATCATTTATAGTCACTCATGCCTAGAAAAGCCTTATTACTCGGTGTAAATGCTTTTATAATCCCATTACTGAATTTATTTTGAATATTTTCTACATTTTTTGATTGAAACAGATTCTAATTTATTGTTTGCCTCAGAAAACGAGAAGCGAAAGCCATCCATTGTCAAGAAAAGATCATTTATAGTCACTCATGCCTAGAAAAGCCTTATTACTCGGTGTAAATGCTTTTATAATGCCATTATTGAATTTATTTTCAATTTTTTTTACATTTTTTGATTAAAACAGATTGTAATTGATTGTTTACCTCGGGAAACATGGAGCGAAAGCCATCCATTGTCAAGAAAAGATCATTTATAGTCACTCATGCCTAGGAAAGCCTTATTACTCGGTTTAAATGCTTTTATAATCCCATTATTGAATTTATTTTGAATTGTTTTTACATTTTTTGATTAAAACAGAATCTAATTGATTGTTTGCCTCGGGAAACGTGGAGCGAAAGCCATCCATTGTCAAGAAAAGATCATTTATAGTCACTCATGGCTAGAAAAGCCTTATTACTCGGTTTAAATGCTTTTATAATCCCATTATTGAATTTATTTTGAATATTTTTTACATTTTTTGATTAAAACATATTGTAATTGATTGATTGCCTCGGGAAACATGGAGCAAAAGCCATCCATTGTCAAGAAAAGATCATTTATAGTCACTCATGCCTAGGAAAGCCTTATTACTCGGTTTAAATGCTTTTATAATCCCATTATTGAATTTATTTTGAATTATTTTTACATTTTTTGATTAAAACAGAATCTAATTGATTGTTTGCCTCGAGAAACGTGGAGCGAAAGCCATCCATTGTCAAGAAAAGATCATTTATAGTCACTCATGGCTAGAAAAGCCTTATTACTCGGTTTAAATGCTTTTATAATCCCATTATTGAATTTATTTTGAATATTTTTTACATTTTTTGATTAAAACATATTGTAATTTATTGATTGCCTCGGGAAACATGGAGCAAAAGCCATCCATTGTCAAGAAAAGATCATTTATAGTCACTCATGCCTAGGAAAGCCTTATTACTCGGTTTAAATGCTTTTATAATCCCATTATTGAATTTATTTTGAATTGTTTTTACATTTTTTGATTAAAACAAAATCTAATTGATTGTTTGCCTCGGGAAACGTGGAGCGAAAGCCATCCATTGTCAAGAAAAGATCATTTATAGTCACTCATGCCTAGAAAAGCCATATTACTCGGTTTAAATGCCTTTATAATCCCATTATCAAATTTATTTTGAATTTTTTCTACATTTTTTTATTAAAACAGATTGTAATTGATCGTTTACCTCGGGAAACGTGGAGCGAAAGCCATCCATTGTCAAGAAAAGATCATTTATAGTCACTCATGCCTAGAAAAGCCTTATTACTCGGGTTAAATGCCTTTATAATCCCATTATCAAATTTATTTTGCATATTTTTTACATTTTTTGATTAAAACAGATTGTAATTGATTGTTTTCCTGGGGAAACTTGGAGCGAAAGCCATCCATTGTGAAGAAAAGATCATTTATATTCACTCATGCCTAGAAAAGCCTTATTACTCGTCGTAAATGCTTTTATAATCCCATTATTGAATTTATTTTGAATATTTTTTACATTTTTTGATTAAAACAGATTGTAATTGATTGTTTGCCTCGGGAAACGTGGAGCAAAAGCAATCCATTGTCAAAAAAAGATCATTTATAGTCACTCATGCCTAGGAAAGCCTTATTACTCGGTTTAAATGCTTTTATAATCCCATTATTGAATTTATTTTGAATTGTTTTTACATTTTTTCATTAAAACAGAATCTAATTGATTGTTTGCCTCGGGAAACGTGGAGCGAAAGCCATCCATTGTCAAGAAAAGATCATTTATAGTCACTCATGCCTAGAAAAGCCTTATTACTCGGTTTAAATGCCTTTATAATCCCATTATCAAATTTATTTTGAATATTTTTTACATTTTTTGATTAAAACAGGTTGTAAGTGATTGATTGCCTCGGGAAACATGGAGCAAAAGCCATCCATTGTCAAGAAAAGATCATTTATATTCACTCATGCCTAGAAAAGCCTTATTACTCGGCGTAAATGCTTTTATAATCCCATTATTGAATTTATTTTGAATACTTTTTACATTTTTTGATTAAAACAGATTGTAATTGATTGTTTGCCTTGGGAAACTTGGAGCGAAAGCCATCCATTGTCAAGAAAAGATCATTTATATTCACTCATGCCTAGAAAAGCCTTATTACTCTACGTAAATGCTTTTATAATCCCATTATTGAATTTATTTTGAATATTTTTTACATTTTTTGATTAAAACAGGTTGTAAATGATTGATTGCCTCGGGAAACATGGAGCAAAAGCCATCCATTGTCAAGAAAAGATCATTTATATTCACTCATGCCTAGAAAAGCCTTATTACTCGGCGCAAATGCTTTTATAATCCCATTATTGAATTTATTTTGAATACTTTTTACATTTTTTGATTAAAACAGAATCTAATTGATTTTTTGCCTCGAGAAACGTGGAGCGAAAGCCATCCATTGTCAAGAAAAGATCATTTGTAGTCACTCATGCCTAGAAAAGCCTTATTACTCGGTTTAAATGCCTTTATAATCCCATTATCAAATTTCTTTTGAATTTTTTTTACATTTTGTGATTAAAACAGATTGTAATTGATTGTTTGCCTCGGGAAACTTGGAGCGAAAGCCATCCATATTCAAGAAAAGTTCATTTATATTCACTTATGCCTAGCAAAGCCTTATTACTCGGTTTAAATGCCTTTATAATCCCATTATTGAATTGATTTTGAATTTTTTTTACATATTTTTATTAAAACAGATTCTAATTGATTGTTTTCCTGGGGAAACTTGGAGCGAAAGCCATCCATTGTCAAGAAAAGATCATTTATAGTCACTCATGCCTAGAAAAGCCTTATTACTCGGTGTAAATGCTTTTATAATCCCATTATTGAATTTATTTTGAATATTTTTTACATTTTTTGATTGAAACAGATTCTAATTTATTGTTTGCCTCAGAAAACGAGAAGCGAAAGCCATCCATTGTCAAGAAAAGATCATTTATAGTCACTCATGCCTAGAAAAGCCTTATTACTCGGTGTAAATGCTTTTATAATCCCATTATTGAATTTATTTTAAATATTTTTTACATTTTTTGATTAAAACATATTGTAATTGATTGATTGCCTCGGGAAACATGGAGCAAAAGCCATCCATTGTCAAGAAAAGATCATTTATAGTTACTCATGCCTAGGAAAGCCTTATTACTCGGTTTAAATGCTTTTATAATCCCATTATTGAATTTATTTTGAATTGTTTTTACATTTTTTGATTAAAACAGAATCTAATTGATTGTTTGCCTCGGGAAACGTGGAGCGAAAGCCATCCATTGTCAAGAAAAGATCATTTATAGTCACTCATGCCTAGAAAACCCTTATTACTCGGTTTAAATGCCTTTATAATCCCATTATCAAATTTATTTTGAATTTTTTGTACATTTTGTGATTAAAACAGATTGCAATTGATTGTTTGCCTCGGCAAACTTGGAGCGAAAGCCATCCATTGTCAAGAAAAGTTCATTTATATTCACTTATGCCTAGCAAAGCCTTATTACTCGGTTTAAATGCCTTTGTAATCCCATTATTGAATTTATTTTGAATTTTTTTCCATTTTTTTATTAAAACAGATTCTAATTGATTGTTTTCCTTGGGAAACTTGGAGCGAAAGCCATCCATTGTCAAGAAAAGATCATTTATAGTCACTCATGCCTAGAAAAGCGTTATTACTCGGTGTAAATGCTTTTATAATCCAATTATTGAATTTATTTTGAATATTTTTTACATTTTTGATTAAAACATATTGTAATTGATTGTTTGCCTCGGGAAACATGGAGCGAAAGCCATCCATTGTCAAGAAAAGATCATTTATAGTCACTCATGCCTAGGAAAGCCTTATTACTCGGTTTAAATGCTTTTATAATCCCATTATTGAATTTATTTTGAATTGTTTTTACATTTTTTGATTAAAACGGATTGTAATTGATTGTTTGCCTCGGGAAACGTGGAGCGAAAGCCATCCATTGTCAAGAAAAGATCATTTACAGTCACTCATGCCTAGAAAAGCCATATTACTCGGTTTAAATGCCTTTATAATCCCATTATCAAATTTATTTTGAATTTTTTTTACATTTTTTGATTAAAACAGATTGTAATTGATTGTTTGCCTCGGGAAACGTGGAGCGAAAGCCATCCATTGTCAAGAAAAGATCATTTATAGTCACTCATGCCTAGAAAAGCCTTATTACTCGGTGTAAATGCTTTTATAATCCAATTATTGAATTTATTTTGAATATTTTTTACATTTTTTGATTAAAACATATTGTAATTGATTGATTGCCTCGGGAAACATCGAGCAAAAGCCATCCATTGTCAAGAAAAGATCATTTATGGTCACTCATGCCTAGGAAAGCCTTATTACTCGGTTTAAATGTTTTTATAATCCCATTATTGAATTTATTTTGAATTGTTTTTACATTTTTTGATTAAAACAGAATCTAATTGATAGTTTGCCTCGGGAAACGTGGAGCGAAAGCCATCCATTGTCAAGAAAAGATCATTTATAGCCACTCATGGCTAGAAAAGCCTTATTACTCGGTTTAAATGCTTTTATAATCCCATTATTGAATTTATTTTGAATATTTTTTACATTTTTTGATTAAAACATATTGTAATTGATTGATTGCCTCGGGAAACATGGAGCAAAAGCCATCCATTGTCAAGAAAAGATCATTTATAGTCACTCATGCCTAGGAAAGCCTTATTACTCGGTTTAAATGCTTTTATAATCCCATTATTGAATTTATTTTGAATTGTTTTTACATTTTTTCATTAAAACAGAATCTAATTGATTGTTTGCCTCGGGAAACGTGGAGCGAAAGCCATCCATTGTCAAGAAAAGATCATTTATAGTCACTCATGCCTAGAAAAGCCATATTACTCGGTTTAAATGCCTTTATAATCCCATTATCAAATTTATTTTGAATTTTTTTTACATTTTTTTATTAAAACAGATTGTAATTGATCGTTTACCTCGGGAAACGTGGAGCGAAAGCCATCCATTGTCAAGAAAAGATCATTTATAGTCACTCATGCCTAGAAAAGCCTTATTACTCGGGTTAAATGCCTTTATAATCCCATTATCAAATTTATTTTGCATATTTTTTACATTTTTTGATTAAAACAGATTGTAATTGATTGTTTTCCTGGGGAAACTTGGAGCGAAAGCCATCCATTGTGAAGAAAAGATCATTTATATTCACTCATGCCTAGAAAAGCCTTATTACTCGGCGTAAATGCTTTTATAATCCCAGTATTGAATTTATTTTGAATATTTTTTACATTTTTTGATTAAAACAGATTGTAATTGATTGTTTGCCTCGGGAAACATGGAGCAAAAGCAATCCATTGTCAAGAAAAGATCATTTATAGTCACTCATGCCTAGGAAAGCCTTATTACTCGGTTTAAATGCTTTTATAATCCCATTATTGAATTGATTTTGAATTGTTTTTACATTTTTTCATTAAAACAGAATCTAATTGATTGTTTGCCTTGGGAAACGTGGAGCGAAAGCCATCCATTGTCAAGAAAAGATCATTTATAGTCACTCATGCCTAGAAAAGCCTTATTACTCGGTTTAAATGCTTTTATAATCCCATTATCAAATTTATTTTGAATTTTTTTTACATTTTTTGATTAAAACAGATTGTAATTGATTGTTTGCCTCGGGAAACTTGGAGCGAAAGCCATCCATTGTCAAGAAAAGATCATTTATATTCACTCATGCCTAGAAAAGCCTTATTACTCGGCGTAAATGCTTTTATAATCCCATTATTGAATTTATTTTGAATACTTTTTACATTTTTTGATTAAAACAGAATCTAATTGATTGTTTACCTCGGGAAACGTGGAGCGAAAGCCATCCATTGTCAAGAAAAGATCATTTATAGTCTCTCATGCCTAGAAAAGCCTTATTACTCGGTTTAAATGCTTTTATAATCCCATTATTGAATTTATTTTGAATATTTTTTACATTTTTTGATTAAAACATATTGTAATTGATTGTTTGCCTCGGGAAACATGG
Organism: Theobroma cacao; assembly: GCF_053813885.1. Lineage (NCBI taxonomy): Eukaryota > Viridiplantae > Streptophyta > Magnoliopsida > Malvales > Malvaceae > Theobroma > Theobroma cacao. Next base: position 22,314,955 of record NC_142645.1, on the reverse strand, counting down.
AGCGAAAGCCATCCATTGTCAAGAAAAGATCATTTATAGTCACTCATGCCTAGAAAAGCCATATTACTCGGTTTAAATGCCTTTATAATCCCATTATCAAATTTATTTTGAATTTTTTTTACATTTTCCGATTAAAATAGATTGTAATTGATCGTTTGCCTCGGGAAACGTGGAGCGAAAGAAATCCATTGTCAAGAAAAGATCATTTATAGTCACTCATGCCTAGAAAAGCCTTATTACTCGGTTTAAATGCCTTTATAATCCCATTATCAAATTTATTTTTAATTTTTTTTACATTTTTTGATTAAAACAGATTGTAATTGATTGTTTTCCTGGGGAAACTTGGAGCGAAAGCCATCCATTGTGAAGAAAAGATCATTTATATTCACTCATGCCTAGAAAAGCCTTATTACTCGGCGTAAATGCTTTTATAATCCCAGTATTGAATTTATTTTGAATATTTTTTACATTTTTTGATTAAAACAGATTGTAATTGATTGTTTGCCTCGGGAAACATGGAGCAAAAGCAATCCATTGTCAAGAAAAGATCATTTATAGTCACTCATGCCTAGGAAAGCCTTATTACTCGGTTTAAATGCTTTTATAATCCCATTATTGAATTGATTTTGAATTGTTTTTACATTTTTTCATTAAAACAGAATCTAATTGATTGTTTGCCTTGGGAAACGTGGAGCGAAAGCCATCCATTGTCAAGAAAAGATCATTTATAGTCACTCATGCCTAGAAAAGCCTTATTACTCGGTTTAAATGCCTTTATAATCCCATTATCAAATTTATTTTGAATTTTTTTTACATTTTTTGATTAAAACATATTGTAATTGATTGTTTGCCTCGGGAAACTTGGAGCGAAAGCCATCCATTGTCAAGAAAAGATCATTTATATTCACTCATGCCTAGAAAAGCCTTATTACTCTGCGTAAATGCTTTTATAATCCCATTATTGAATTTATTTTGAATATTTTTTACATTTTTTGATTAAAACAGGTTGTAATTGATTGATTGCCTCGGGAAACATGGAGCAAAAGCCATCCATTGTCAAGAAAAGATCATTTATATTCACTCATGCCTAGAAAAGCCTTATTACTCGGCGTAAATGCTTTTATAATCCCATTATTGAATTTATTTTGAATACTTTTTACATTTTTTGATTAAAACAGAATCTAATTGATTGTTTACCTCGGGAAACGTGGAGCGAAAGCCATCCATTGTCAAGAAAAGATCATTTATAGTCTCTCATGCCTAGAAAAGCCTTATTACTCGGTTTAAATGCTTTTATAATCCCATTATTGAATTTATTTTGAATATTTTTTACATTTTTTGATTAAAACATATTGTAATTGATTGTTTGCCTTGGGAAACTTGGAGCGAAAGCCATCCATTGTCAAGAAAAGATCATTTATATTCACTCATGCCTAGAAAAGCCTTATTACTCTACGTAAATGCTTTTATAATCCCATTATTGAATTTATTTTGAATATTTTTTACATTTTTTGATTAAAACAGGTTGTAAATGATTGATTGCCTCGGGAAACATGGAGCAAAAGCCATCCATTGTCAAGAAAAGATCATTTATATTCACTCATGCCTAGAAAAGCCTTATTACTCGGCGCAAATGCTTTTATAATCCCATTATTGAATTTATTTTGAATACTTTTTACATTTTTTGATTAAAACAGAATCTAATTGATTGTTTACCTCGGGAAACGTGGAGCGAAAGCCATCCATTGTCAAGAAAAGATCATTTATAGTCACTCATGCCTAGGAAAGCATTATTACTCGGTTTAAATGCTTTTATAATCCCATTATTGAATTTATTTTGAATTATTTTTACATTTTTTGATTAAAACAGAATCTAATTGATTGTTTGCCTCGAGAAACGTGGAGCGAAAGCCATCCATTGTCAAGAAAAGATCATTTATAGTCACTCATGGCTAGAAAAGCCTTATTACTCGGTTTAAATGCTTTTATAATCCCATTATTGAATTTATTTTGAATATTTTTTACATTTTTTGATTAAAACATATTGTAATTTATTGATTGCCTCGGGAAACATGGAGCAAAAGCCATCCATTGTCAAGAAAAGATCATTTATAGTCACTCATGCCTAGGAAAGCCTTATTACTCGGTTTAAATGCTTTTATAATCCCATTATTGAATTTATTTTGAATTGTTTTTACATTTTTTGATTAAAACAGAATCTAATTGATTGTTTGCCTCGGGAAACGTGGAGCGAAAGCCATCCATTGTCAAGAAAAGATCATTTATAGTCACTCATGCCTAGAAAAGCCATATTACTCGGTTTAAATGCCTTTATAATCCCATTATCAAATTTATTTTGAATTTTTTCTACATTTTTTTATTAAAACAGATTGTAATTGATCGTTTACCTCGGGAAACGTGGAGCGAAAGCCATCCATTGTCAAGAAAAGATCATTTATAGTCACTCATGCCTAGAAAAGCCTTATTACTCGGGTTAAATGCCTTTATAATCCCATTATCAAATTTATTTTGCATATTTTTTACATTTTTTGATTAAAACAGATTGTAATTGATTGTTTTCCTGGGGAAACTTGGAGCGAAAGCCATCCATTGTGAAGAAAAGATCATTTATATTCACTCATGCCTAGAAAAGCCTTATTACTCGTCGTAAATGCTTTTATAATCCCATTATTGAATTTATTTTGAATATTTTTTACATTTTTTGATTAAAACAGATTGTAATTGATTGTTTGCCTCGGGAAACGTGGAGCAAAAGCAATCCATTGTCAAAAAAAGATCATTTATAGTCACTCATGCCTAGGAAAGCCTTATTACTCGGTTTAAATGCTTTTATAATCCCATTATTGAATTTATTTTGAATTGTTTTTACATTTTTTCATTAAAACAGAATCTAATTGATTGTTTGCCTCGGGAAACGTGGAGCGAAAGCCATCCATTGTCAAGAAAAGATCATTTATAGTCACTCATGCCTAGAAAAGCCTTATTACTCGGTTTAAATGCCTTTATAATCCCATTATCAAATTTATTTTGAATATTTTTTACATTTTTTGATTAAAACAGGTTGTAAGTGATTGATTGCCTCGGGAAACATGGAGCAAAAGCCATCCATTGTCAAGAAAAGATCATTTATATTCACTCATGCCTAGAAAAGCCTTATTACTCGGCGTAAATGCTTTTATAATCCCATTATTGAATTTATTTTGAATACTTTTTACATTTTTTGATTAAAACAGATTGTAATTGATTGTTTGCCTTGGGAAACTTGGAGCGAAAGCCATCCATTGTCAAGAAAAGATCATTTATATTCACTCATGCCTAGAAAAGCCTTATTACTCTACGTAAATGCTTTTATAATCCCATTATTGAATTTATTTTGAATATTTTTTACATTTTTTGATTAAAACAGGTTGTAAATGATTGATTGCCTCGGGAAACATGGAGCAAAAGCCATCCATTGTCAAGAAAAGATCATTTATATTCACTCATGCCTAGAAAAGCCTTATTACTCGGCGCAAATGCTTTTATAATCCCATTATTGAATTTATTTTGAATACTTTTTACATTTTTTGATTAAAACAGAATCTAATTGATTTTTTGCCTCGAGAAACGTGGAGCGAAAGCCATCCATTGTCAAGAAAAGATCATTTGTAGTCACTCATGCCTAGAAAAGCCTTATTACTCGGTTTAAATGCCTTTATAATCCCATTATCAAATTTCTTTTGAATTTTTTTTACATTTTGTGATTAAAACAGATTGTAATTGATTGTTTGCCTCGGGAAACTTGGAGCGAAAGCCATCCATATTCAAGAAAAGTTCATTTATATTCACTTATGCCTAGCAAAGCCTTATTACTCGGTTTAAATGCCTTTATAATCCCATTATTGAATTGATTTTGAATTTTTTTTACATATTTTTATTAAAACAGATTCTAATTGATTGTTTTCCTGGGGAAACTTGGAGCGAAAGCCATCCATTGTCAAGAAAAGATCATTTATAGTCACTCATGCCTAGAAAAGCCTTATTACTCGGTGTAAATGCTTTTATAATCCCATTATTGAATTTATTTTGAATATTTTTTACATTTTTTGATTGAAACAGATTCTAATTTATTGTTTGCCTCAGAAAACGAGAAGCGAAAGCCATCCATTGTCAAGAAAAGATCATTTATAGTCACTCATGCCTAGAAAAGCCTTATTACTCGGTGTAAATGCTTTTATAATCCCATTATTGAATTTATTTTAAATATTTTTTACATTTTTTGATTAAAACATATTGTAATTGATTGATTGCCTCGGGAAACATGGAGCAAAAGCCATCCATTGTCAAGAAAAGATCATTTATAGTTACTCATGCCTAGGAAAGCCTTATTACTCGGTTTAAATGCTTTTATAATCCCATTATTGAATTTATTTTGAATTGTTTTTACATTTTTTGATTAAAACAGAATCTAATTGATTGTTTGCCTCGGGAAACGTGGAGCGAAAGCCATCCATTGTCAAGAAAAGATCATTTATAGTCACTCATGCCTAGAAAACCCTTATTACTCGGTTTAAATGCCTTTATAATCCCATTATCAAATTTATTTTGAATTTTTTGTACATTTTGTGATTAAAACAGATTGCAATTGATTGTTTGCCTCGGCAAACTTGGAGCGAAAGCCATCCATTGTCAAGAAAAGTTCATTTATATTCACTTATGCCTAGCAAAGCCTTATTACTCGGTTTAAATGCCTTTGTAATCCCATTATTGAATTTATTTTGAATTTTTTTCCATTTTTTTATTAAAACAGATTCTAATTGATTGTTTTCCTTGGGAAACTTGGAGCGAAAGCCATCCATTGTCAAGAAAAGATAATTTATAGTCACTCATGCCTAGAAAAGCGTTATTACTCGGTGTAAATGCTTTTATAATCCAATTATTGAATTTATTTTGAATATTTTTTACATTTTTGATTAAAACATATTGTAATTGATTGTTTGCCTCGGGAAACATGGAGCGAAAGCCATCCATTGTCAAGAAAAGATCATTTATAGTCACTCATGCCTAGGAAAGCCTTATTACTCGGTTTAAATGCTTTTATAATCCCATTATTGAATTTATTTTGAATTGTTTTTACATTTTTTGATTAAAACGGATTGTAATTGATTGTTTGCCTCGGGAAACGTGGAGCGAAAGCCATCCATTGTCAAGAAAAGATCATTTATAGTCACTCATGCCTAGAAAAGCCATATTACTCGGTTTAAATGCCTTTATAATCCCATTATCAAATTTATTTTGAATTTTTTTTACATTTTTTGATTAAAACAGATTGTAATTGATTGTTTGCCTCGGGAAACGTGGAGCGAAAGCCATCCATTGTCAAGAAAAGATCATTTATAGTCACTCATGCCTAGAAAAGCCTTATTACTCGGTGTAAATGCTTTTATAATCCAATTATTGAATTTATTTTGAATATTTTTTACATTTTTTGATTAAAACATATTGTAATTGATTGATTGCCTCGGGAAACATCGAGCAAAAGCCATCCATTGTCAAGAAAAGATCATTTATGGTCACTCATGCCTAGGAAAGCCTTATTACTCGGTTTAAATGTTTTTATAATCCCATTATTGAATTTATTTTGAATTGTTTTTACATTTTTTGATTAAAACAGAATCTAATTGATAGTTTGCCTCGGGAAACGTGGAGCGAAAGCCATCCATTGTCAAGAAAAGATCATTTATAGCCACTCATGGCTAGAAAAGCCTTATTACTCGGTTTAAATGCTTTTATAATCCCATTATTGAATTTATTTTGAATATTTTTTACATTTTTTGATTAAAACATATTGTAATTGATTGATTGCCTCGGGAAACATGGAGCAAAAGCCATCCATTGTCAAGAAAAGATCATTTATAGTCACTCATGCCTAGGAAAGCCTTATTACTCGGTTTAAATGCTTTTATAATCCCATTATTGAATTTATTTTGAATTGTTTTTACATTTTTTCATTAAAACAGAATCTAATTGATTGTTTGCCTCGGGAAACGTGGAGCGAAAGCCATCCATTGTCAAGAAAAGATCATTTATAGTCACTCATGCCTAGAAAAGCCATATTACTCGGTTTAAATGCCTTTATAATCCCATTATCAAATTTATTTTGAATTTTTTTTACATTTTTTTATTAAAACAGATTGTAATTGATCGTTTACCTCGGGAAACGTGGAGCGAAAGCCATCCATTATCAAGAAAAGATCATTTATAGTCACTCATGCCTAGAAAAGCCTTATTACTCGGGTTAAATGCCTTTATAATCCCATTATCAAATTTATTTTGCATATTTTTTACATTTTTTGATTAAAACAGATTGTAATTGATTGTTTTCCTGGGGAAACTTGGAGCGAAAGCCATCCATTGTGAAGAAAAGATCATTTATATTCACTCATGCCTAGAAAAGCCTTATTACTCGGCGTAAATGCTTTTATAATCCCAGTATTGAATTTATTTTGAATATTTTTTACATTTTTTGATTAAAACAGATTGTAATTGATTGTTTGCCTCGGGAAACATGGAGCAAAAGCAATCCATTGTCAAGAAAAGATCATTTATAGTCACTCATGCCTAGGAAAGCCTTATTACTCGGTTTAAATGCTTTTATAATCCCATTATTGAATTGATTTTGAATTGTTTTTACATTTTTTCATTAAAACAGAATCTAATTGATTGTTTGCCTTGGGAAACGTGGAGCGAAAGCCATCCATTGTCAAGAAAAGATCATTTATAGTCACTCATGCCTAGAAAAGCCTTATTACTCGGTTTAAATGCTTTTATAATCCCATTATCAAATTTATTTTGAATTTTTTTTACATTTTTTGATTAAAACAGATTGTAATTGATTGTTTGCCTCGGGAAACTTGGAGCGAAAGCCATCCATTGTCAAGAAAAGATCATTTATATTCACTCATGCCTAGAAAAGCCTTATTACTCGGCGTAAATGCTTTTATAATCCCATTATTGAATTTATTTTGAATACTTTTTACATTTTTTGATTAAAACAGAATCTAATTGATTGTTTACCTCGGGAAACGTGGAGCGAAAGCCATCCATTGTCAAGAAAAGATCATTTATAGTCTCTCATGCCTAGAAAAGCCTTATTACTCGGTTTAAATGCTTTTATAATCCCATTATTGAATTTATTTTGAATATTTTTTACATTTTTTGATTAAAACATATTGTAATTGATTGTTTGCCTCGGGAAACATGGAGCGAAAGCCATCCATTGTCAAGAAAAGATCATTTATAGTCACTCATGCCTAGAAAAGCCATATTACTCGGTTTAAATGCCTTTATAATCCCATTATCAAATTTATTTTGAATTTTTTTTACATTTTCCGATTAAAATAGATTGTAATTGATCGTTTGCCTCGGGAAACGTGGAGCGAAAGAAATCCATTGTCAAGAAAAGATCATTTATAGTCACTCATGCCTAGAAAAGCCTTATTACTCGGTTTAAATGCCTTTATAATCCCATTATCAAATTTATTTTTAATTTTTTTTACATTTTTTGATTAAAACAGATTGTAATTGATTGTTTTCCTGGGGAAACTTGGAGCGAAAGCCATCCATTGTGAAGAAAAGATCATTTATATTCACTCATGCCTAGAAAAGCCTTATTACTCGGCGTAAATGCTTTTATAATCCCAGTATTGAATTTATTTTGAATATTTTTTACATTTTTTGATTAAAACAGATTGTAATTGATTGTTTGCCTCGGGAAACATGGAGCAAAAGCAATCCATTGTCAAGAAAAGATCATTTATAGTCACTCATGCCTAGGAAAGCCTTATTACTCGGTTTAAATGCTTTTATAATCCCATTATTGAATTGATTTTGAATTGTTTTTACATTTTTTCATTAAAACAGAATCTAATTGATTGTTTGCCTTGGGAAACGTGGAGCGAAAGCCATCCATTGTCAAGAAAAGATCATTTATAGTCACTCATGCCTAGAAAAGCCTTATTACTCGGTTTAAATGCCTTTATAATCCCATTATCAAATTTATTTTGAATTTTTTTTACATTTTTTGATTAAAACATATTGTAATTGATTGTTTGCCTCGGGAAACTTGGAGCGAAAGCCATCCATTGTCAAGAAAAGATCATTTATATTCACTCATGCCTAGAAAAGCCTTATTACTCTGCGTAAATGCTTTTATAATCCCATTATTGAATTTATTTTGAATATTTTTTACATTTTTTGATTAAAACAGGTTGTAATTGATTGATTGCCTCGGGAAACATGGAGCAAAAGCCATCCATTGTCAAGAAAAGATCATTTATATTCACTCATGCCTAGAAAAGCCTTATTACTCGGCGTAAATGCTTTTATAATCCCATTATTGAATTTATTTTGAATACTTTTTACATTTTTTGATTAAAACAGAATCTAATTGATTGTTTACCTCGGGAAACGTGGAGCGAAAGCCATCCATTGTCAAGAAAAGATCATTTATAGTCTCTCATGCCTAGAAAAGCCTTATTACTCGGTTTAAATGCTTTTATAATCCCATTATTGAATTTATTTTGAATATTTTTTACATTTTTTGATTAAAACATATTGTAATTGATTGTTTGCCTTGGGAAACTTGGAGCGAAAGCCATCCATTGTCAAGAAAAGATCATTTATATTCACTCATGCCTAGAAAAGCCTTATTACTCTACGTAAATGCTTTTATAATCCCATTATTGAATTTATTTTGAATATTTTTTACATTTTTTGATTAAAACAGGTTGTAAATGATTGATTGCCTCGGGAAACATGGAGCAAAAGCCATCCATTGTCAAGAAAAGATCATTTATATTCACTCATGCCTAGAAAAGCCTTATTACTCGGCGCAAATGCTTTTATAATCCCATTATTGAATTTATTTTGAATACTTTTTACATTTTTTGATTAAAACAGAATCTAATTGATTTTTTGCCTCGAGAAACGTGGAGCGAAAGCCATCCATTGTCAAGAAAAGATCATTTGTAGTCACTCATGCCTAGAAAAGCCTTATTACTCGGTTTAAATGCCTTTATAATCCCATTATCAAATTTCTTTTGAATTTTTTTTACATTTTGTGATTAAAACAGATTGTAATTGATTGTTTGCCTCGGGAAACTTGGAGCGAAAGCCATCCATATTCAAGAAAAGTTCATTTATATTCACTTATGCCTAGCAAAGCCTTATTACTCGGTTTAAATGCCTTTATAATCCCATTATTGAATTGATTTTGAATTTTTTTTACATATTTTTATTAAAACAGATTCTAATTGATTGTTTTCCTGGGGAAACTTGGAGCGAAAGCCATCCATTGTCAAGAAAAGATCATTTATAGTCACTCATGCCTAGAAAAGCCTTATTACTCGGTGTAAATGCTTTTATAATCCCATTATTGAATTTATTTTGAATATTTTTTACATTTTTTGATTGAAACAGATTCTAATTTATTGTTTGCCTCAGAAAACGAGAAGCGAAAGCCATCCATTGTCAAGAAAAGATCATTTATAGTCACTCATGCCTAGAAAAGCCTTATTACTCGGTGTAAATGCTTTTATAATCCCATTATTGAATTTATTTTAAATATTTTTTACATTTTTTGATTAAAACATATTGTAATTGATTGATTGCCTCGGGAAACATGGAGCAAAAGCCATCCATTGTCAAGAAAAGATCATTTATAGTTACTCATGCCTAGGAAAGCCTTATTACTCGGTTTAAATGCTTTTATAATCCCATTATTGAATTTATTTTGAATTGTTTTTACATTTTTTGATTAAAACAGAATCTAATTGATTGTTTGCCTCGGGAAACGTGGAGCGAAAGCCATCCATTGTCAAGAAAAGATCATTTATAGTCACTCATGCCTAGAAAACCCTTATTACTCGGTTTAAATGCCTTTATAATCCCATTATCAAATTTATTTTGAATTTTTTGTACATTTTGTGATTAAAACAGATTGCAATTGATTGTTTGCCTCGGCAAACTTGGAGCGAAAGCCATCCATTGTCAAGAAAAGTTCATTTATATTCACTTATGCCTAGCAAAGCCTTATTACTCGGTTTAAATGCCTTTGTAATCCCATTATTGAATTTATTTTGAATTTTTTTCCATTTTTTTATTAAAACAGATTCTAATTGATTGTTTTCCTTGGGAAACTTGGAGCGAAAGCCATCCATTGTCAAGAAAAGATCATTTATAGTCACTCATGCCTAGAAAAGCGTTATTACTCGGTGTAAATGCTTTTATAATCCAATTATTGAATTTATTTTGAATATTTTTTACATTTTTTGATTAAAACATATTGTAATTGATTGTTTGCCTCGGGAAACATGGAGCGAAAGCCATCCATTGTCAAGAAAAGATCATTTATAGTCATTCATGCCTAGGAAAGCCTTATTACTCGGTTTAAATGCTTTTATAATCCCATTATTGAATTTATTTTGAATTGTTTTTACATTTTTTGATTAAAACGGATTGTAATTGATTGTTTGCCTCGGGAAACGTGGAGCGAAAGCCATCCATTGTCAAGAAAAGATCATTTATAGTCACTCATGCCTAGAAAAGCCATATTACTCGGTTTAAATGCCTTTATAATCCCATTATCAAATTTATTTTGAATTTTTTTTACATTTTTTGATTAAAACAGATTGTAATTGATTGTTTGCCTCGGGAAACGTGGAGCGAAAGCCATCCATTGTCAAGAAAAGATCATTTATAGTCACTCATGCCTAGAAAAGCCTTATTACTCGGTGTAAATGCTTTTATAATCCAATTATTGAATTTATTTTGAATATTTTTTACATTTTTTGATTAAAACATATTGTAATTGATTGATTGCCTCGGGAAACATCGAGCAAAAGCCATCCATTGTCAAGAAAAGATCATTTATGGTCACTCATGCCTAGGAAAGCCTTATTACTCGGTTTAAATGCTTTTATAATCCCATTATTGAATTTATTTTGAATTGTTTTTACATTTTTTGATTAAAACAGAATCTAATTGATAGTTTGCCTCGGGAAACGTGGAGCGAAAGCCATCCATTGTCAAGAAAAGATCATTTATAGCCACTCATGGCTAGAAAAGCCTTATTACTCGGTTTAAATGCTTTTATAATCCCATTATTGAATTTATTTTGAATATTTTTTACATTTTTTGATTAAAACAGATTGTAATTGATTGTTTGCCTCGGGAAACATGGAGCAAAAGAAATCCATTGTCAAGAAAAGATCATTTATAGTCACTCATGCCTAGAAAAGCCTTATTACTCGGGTTAAATGCATTTATAATCCCATTATCAAATTTATTTTGCATATTTTTTACATTTTTTGATTAAAACAGATTGTAATTGATTGTTTTCCTGGGGAAACTTGGAGCGAAAGCCATCCATTGTGAAGAAAAGATCATTTATATTCACTCATGCCTAGAAAAGCCTTATTACTCGGCGTAAATGCTTTTATAATCCCAGTATTGAATTTATTTTGAATATTTTTTACATTTTTTGATTAAAACAGATTGTAATTGATTGTTTGCCTCGGGAAACATGGAGCAAAAGCAATCCATTGTCAAGAAAAGATCATTTATAGTCACTCATGCCTAGGAAAGCCTTATTACTCGGTTTAAATGCTTTTATAATCCCATTATTGAATTGATTTTGAATTGTTTTTACATTTTTTCATTAAAACAGAATCTAATTGATTGTTTGCCTTGGGAAACGTGGAGCGAAAGCCATCCATTGTCAAGAAAAGATCATTTATAGTCACTCATGCCTAGAAAAGCCTTATTACTCGGTTTAAATGCTTTTATAATCCCATTATCAAATTTATTTTGAATTTTTTTTACATTTTTTGATTAAAACAGATTGTAATTGATTGTTTGCCTCGGGAAACTTGGAGCGAAAGCCATCCATTGTCAAGAAAAGATCATTTATATTCACTCATGCCTAGAAAAGCCTTATTACTCGGCGTAAATGCTTTTATAATCCCATTATTGAATTTATTTTGAATACTTTTTACATTTTTTGATTAAAACAGAATCTAATTGATTGTTTACCTCGGGAAACATGGAGCGAAAGCCATCCATTGTCAAGAAAAGATCATTTATAGTCTCTCATGCCTAGAAAAGCCTTATTACTCGGTTTAAATGCTTTTATAATCCCATTATTGAATTTATTTTGAATATTTTTTACATTTTTTGATTAAAACATATTGTAATTGATTGTTTGCCTCGGGAAACATGGAGCGAAAGCCATCCATTGTCAAGAAAAGATCATTTATAGTCACTCATGCCTAGAAAAGCCATATTACTCGGTTTAAATGCCTTTATAATCCCATTATCAAATTTATTTTGAATTTTTTTTACATTTTCCGATTAAAACAGATTGTAATTGATCGTTTGCCTCGGGAAACGTGGAGCGAAAGAAATCCATTGTCAAGAAAAGATCATTTGTAGTCACTCATGCCTAGAAAAGCCTTATTACTCGGTTTAAATGCCTTTATAATCCCATTATCAAATTTATTTTTAATTTTTTTTACATTTTTTGATTAAAACAGATTGTAATTGATTGTTTTCCTGGGGAAACTTGGAGCGAAAGCCATCCATTGTGAAGAAAAGATCATTTATATTCACTCATGCCTAGAAAAGCCTTATTACTCGGCGTAAATGCTTTTATAATCCCAGTATTGAATTTATTTTGAATATTTTTTACATTTTTTGATTAAAACAGATTGTAATTGATTGTTTGCCTCGGGAAACATGGAGCAAAAGCAATCCATTGTCAAGAAAAGATCATTTATAGTCACTCATGCCTAGGAAAGCCTTATTACTCGGTTTAAATGCTTTTATAATCCCATTATTGAATTGATTTTGAATTGTTTTTACATTTTTTCATTAAAACAGAATCTAATTGATTGTTTGCCTTGGGAAACGTGGAGCGAAAGCCATCCATTGTCAAGAAAAGATCATTTATAGTCACTCATGCCTAGAAAAGCCTTATTACTCGGTTTAAATGCCTTTATAATCCCATTATCAAATTTATTTTGAATTTTTTTTACATTTTTTGATTAAAACAGATTGTAATTGATTGTTTGCCTCGGGAAACTTGGAGCGAAAGCCATCCATTGTCAAGAAAAGATCATTTATATTCACTCATGCCTAGAAAAGCCTTATTACTCTGCGTAAATGCTTTTATAATCCCATTATTGAATTTATTTTGAATATTTTTTACATTTTTTGATTAAAACAGGTTGTAATTGATTGATTGCCTCGGGAAACATGGAGCAAAAGCCATCCATTGTCAAGAAAAGATCATTTATATTCACTCATGCCTAGAAAAGCCTTATTACTCGGCGTAAATGCTTTTATAATCCCATTATTGAATTTATTTTGAATACTTTTTACATTTTTTGATTAAAACAGAATCTAATTGATTGTTTACCTCGAGAAACGTGGAGCGAAAGCCATCCATTGTCAAGAAAAGATCATTTATAGTCTCTCATGCCTAGAAAAGCCTTATTACTCGGTTTAAATGCCTTTATAATCCCATTAGCAAATTTATTTTGAATTTTTTTTACATTTTTTGATTAAAACAGATTGTAATTGATTGTTTGCCTCGGGAAACGTGGAGCGAAAGCCATCCATTGTCAAGAAAAGATCATTTATAGTCACTCATGCCTAGAAAAGCCTTATTACTCGGTGTAAATGCTTTTATAATCAAATTATTGAATTTATTTTGAATATTTTTTACATTTTTTGATTAAAACATATTGTAATTGATTGATTGCCTCGGGAAACATGGAGCAAAAGCCATCCATTGTCAAGAAAAGATCATTTATAGTCACTCATGCCTAGGAAAGCCTTATTACTCGGTTTAAATGCTTTTATAATCCCATTATTGAATTTATTTTGAATTGTTTTTACATTTTTTGATTAAAACAGAATCTAATTGATTTTTTGCCTCGGGAAACGTGGAGCGAAAGCCATCCATTGTCAAGAAAAGATCATTTATAGTCACTCATGCCTAGAAAAGCCATATTACACGGTTTAAATGCCTTTATAATCCCATTATCAAATTTATTTTGAATTTTTTTTACATTTTCCGATTAAAACAGATTGTAATTGATCGTTTGCCTCGGGAAACGTGGAGCGAAAGAAATCCATTGTCAAGAAAAGATCATTTATAGTCACTCATGCCTAGAAAAGCCTTATTACTCGGTTTAAATGCCTTTATAATCCCATTATCAAATTTATTTTTAATTTTTTTTACATTTTTTGATTAAAACAGATTGTAATTGATTGTTTTCCTGGGGAAACTTGGAGCGAAAGCCATCCATTGTGAAGAAAAGATCATTTATATTCACTCATGCCTAGAAAAGCCTTATTACTCGGCATAAATGCTTTTATAATCCCAGTATTGAATTTATTTTGAATATTTTTTACATTTTTTGATTAAAACAGATTGTAATTGATTGTTTGCCTCGGGAAACATGGAGCAAAAGCAATCCATTGTCAAGAAAAGATCATTTATATTCACTCATGCCTAGGAAAGCCTTATTACTCGGTTTAAATGCTTTTATAATCCCATTATTGAGTTGATTTTGAATTGTTTTTACATTTTTTCATTAAAACAGAATCTAATTGATTGTTTGCCTTGGGAAACGTGGAGCGAAATCCATCCATTGTCAAGAAAAGATCATTTATAGTCACTCATGCCTAGAAAAGCCTTATTACTCGGTTTAAATGCCTTTATAATCCCATTATCAAATTTATTTTGAATTTTTTTTACATTTTTTGATTAAAACAGATTGTAATTGATTGTTTGCCTCGGGAAACTTGGAGCGAAAGCCATCCATTGTCAAGAAAAGATCATTTATATTCACTCATGCCTAGAAAAGCCTTATTACTCTGCGTAAATGCTTTTATAATCCCATTATTGAATTTATTTTGAATATTTTTTACATTTTTTGATTAAAACAGGTTGTACTTGATTGATTGCCTCGGGAAACATGGAGCAAAAGCCATCCATTGTCAAGAAAAGATCATTTATAGTAACTCATGCCTAGGAAAGCCTTATTACTCGGTTTAAATGCTTTTATAATCCCATTATTGAATTTATTTTGAATTGTTTTTACATTTTTTCATTAAAACAGAATCTAATTGATTGTTTGCCTCGGGAAACGTGGAGCGAAAGCCATCCATTGTCAAGAAAAGATCATTTATAGTCACTCATGCCTAGAAAAGCCATATTACTCGGTTTAAATGCCTTTATAATCCCATTATCAAATTTATTTTGAATTTTTTTTACATTTTTTGATTAAAACAGATAGTAATTGATTGTTTGCCTCGGGAAACTTGGAGCGAAAGCCATCCATTGTCAAGAAAAGATCATTTATATTCACTCATGCCTAGAAAAGCCTTATTACTCTGCGTAAATGCTTTTATAATCCCATTATTGAATTTATTTTGAATATTTTTTACATTTTTTGATTAAAACAGGTTGTACTTGATTGATTGCCTCGGGAAACATGGAGCAAAAGCCATCCATTGTCAAGAAAAGATCATTTATAGTAACTCATGCCTAGGAAAGCCTTATTACTCGGTTTAAATGCTTTTATAATCCCATTATTGAATTTATTTTGAATTGTTTTTACATTTTTTCATTAAAACAGAATCTAATTGATTGTTTGCCTCGGGAAACGTGGAGCGAAAGCCATCCATTGTCAAGAAAAGATCATTTATAGTCACTCATGCCTAGAAAAGCCATATTACTCGGTTTAAATGCCTTTATAATCCCATTATCAAATTTATTTTGAATTTTTTTTACATTTTTTGATTAAAACAGATTGTAATTGATTGTTTGCCTCGGGAAACGTGGAGCGAAAGCCATCCATTGTCAAGAAAAGATCATTTATAGTCACTCATGCCTAGAAAAGCCTTATTACTCGGTGTAAATGCTTTTATAATCAAATTATTGAATTTATTTTGAATATTTTTTACATTTTTTGATTAAAACATATTGTAATTGATTGATTGCCTCGGGAAACATGGAGCAAAAGCCATCCATTGTCAAGAAAAGATCATTTATAGTCACTCATGCCTAGGAAAGCCTTATTACTCGGTTTAAATGCTTTTATAATCCCATTATTGAATTTATTTTGAATTGTTTTTACATTTTTTCATTAAAACAGAATCTAATTGATTGTTTGCCTCGGGAAACGTGGAGCGAAAGCCATCCATTGTCAAGAAAAGATCATTTATAGTCACTCATGCCTAGAAAAGCCATATTACTCGGTTTAAATGCCTTTATAATCCCATTATCAAATTTATTTTGAATTTTTTTTACATTTTCCGATTAAAACAGATTGTAATTGATCGTTTGCCTCGGGAAACGTGGAGCGAAAGAAATCCATTGTCAAGAAAAGATCATTTATAGTCACTCATGCCTAGAAAAGCCTTATTACTCGGTGTAAATGCTTTTATAATCCCATTATTGAATTTATTTTGAATATTTTTTACAATTTTTGATTAAAACATATTGTAATTGATTGATTGCCTCGGGAAACATGGAGCAAAAGCCATCCATTGTCAAGAAAAGATCATTTATAGTCACTCATGCCTAGGAAAGCCTTATTACTCGGTTTAAATGCTTTTATAATCCCATTATTGAATTGATTTTGAATTGTTTTTACATTTTTTCATTAAAACAGAATCTAATTGATTGTTTGCCTTGGGAAACGTGGAGCGAAAGCCATCCATTGTCAAGAAAAGATCATTTATAGTCACTCATGCCTAGAAAAGCCTTATTACTCGGTTTAAATGCTTTTATAATCCCATTATCAAATTTATTTTGAATTTTTTTTACATTTTTTGATTAAAACAGATTGTAATTGATTGTTTGCCTCGGGAAACTTGGAGCGAAAGCCATCCATTGTCAAGAAAAGATCATTTATATTCACTCATGCCTAGAAAAGCCTTATTACTCGGCGTAAATGCTTTTATAATCCCATTATTGAATTTATTTTGAATACTTTTTACATTTTTTGATTAAAACAGAATCTAATTGATTGTTTACCTCGGGAAACGTGGAGCGAAAGCCATCCATTGTCAAGAAAAGATCATTTATAGTCTCTCATGCATAGAAAAGCCTTATTACTCGGTTTAAATGCTTTTATAATCCCATTATTGAATTTAATTTGAATATTTTTTACATTTTTTGATTAAAACATATTGTAATTGATTGTTTACCTCGGGAAACGTGGAGCGAAAGCCATCCATTGTCAAGAAAAGATCATTTATAGTCTCTCATGCCTAGAAAAGCCTTATTACTCGGTTTAAATGCTTTTATAATCCCATTATTGAATTTATTTTGAATATTTTTTACATTTTTTGATTAAAACATATTGTAATTGATTGTTTGCCTCGGGAAACATGGAGCGAAAGCCATCCATTGTCAAGAAAAGATCATTTATAGTCACTCATGCCTAGAAAAGCCATATTACTCGGTTTAAATGCCTTTATAATCCCATTATCAAATTTATTTTGAATTTTTTTACATTTTCCGATTAAAACAGATTGTAATTGATCGTTTGCCTCGGGAAACGTGGAGTGAAAGCCATCCATTGTCAAGAAAAGATCATTTATAGTCACTCATGCCTAGAAAAGCCTTATTACTCGGTTTAAATGCCTTTATAATCCCATTATCAAATTTATTTTTAATTTTTTTTACATTTTTTGATTAAAACAGATTGTAATTGATTGTTTTCCTGGGGAAACTTGGAGCGAAAGCCATCCATTGTGAAGAAAAGATCATTTATATTCACTCATGCCTAGAAAAGCCTTATTACTCGGCGTAAATGCTTTTATAATCCCAGTATTGAATTTATTTTGAATATTTTTTACATTTTTTGATTAAAACAGATTGTAATTGATTGTTTGCCTCGGGAAACATGGAGCAAAAGCAATCCATTGTCAAGAAAAGATCATTTATAGTCACTCATGCCTAGGAAAGCCTTATTACTCGGTTTAAATGCTTTTATAATCCCATTATTGAATTGATTTTGAATTGTTTTTACATTTTTTCATTAAAACAGAATCTAATTGATTGTTTGCCTTGGGAAACGTGGAGCGAAAGCCATCCATTGTCAAGAAAAGATCATTTATAGTCACTCATGCCTAGAAAAGCCTTATTACTCGGTTTAAATGCCTTTATAATCCCATTATCAAATTTATTTTGAATTTTTTTTACATTTTTTGATTAAAACAGATTGTAATTGATTGTTTGCCTCGGGAAACTTGGAGCGAAAGCCATCCATTGTCAAGAAAAGATCATTTATATTCACTCATGCCTAGAAAAGCCTTATTACTCTGCGTAAATGCTTTTATAATCCCATTATTGAATTTATTTTGAATATTTTTTACATTTTTTGATTAAAACAGGTTGCAATTGATTGATTGCCTCGGGAAACATGGAGCAAAAGCCATCCATTGTCAAGAAAAGATCATTTATATTCACTCATGCCTAGAAAAGCCTTATTACTCGGCGTAAATGCTTTTATAATCCCATTATTGAATTTATTTTGAATACTTTTTACATTTTTTGATTAAAACAGAATCTAATTGATTGTTTACCTCGGGAAACGTGGAGCGAAAGCCATCCATTGTCAAGAAAAGATCATTTATAGTCTCTCATGCCTAGAAAAGCCTTATTACTCGGTTTAAATGCCTTTATAATCCCATTAGCAAATTTATTTTGAATTTTTTTTACATTTTTTGATTAAAACAGATTGTAATTGATTGTTTGCCTCGGGAAACGTGGAGCGAAAGCCATCCATTGTCAAGAAAAGATCATTTATAGTCACTCATGCCTAGAAAAGCCTTATTACTCGGTGTAAATGCTTTTATAATCAAATTATTGAATTTATTTTGAATATTTTTTACATTTTTTGATTAAAACATATTGTAATTGATTGATTGCCTCGGGAAACATGGAGCAAAAGCCATCCATTGTCAAGAAAAGATCATTTATAGTCACTCATGCCTAGGAAAGCCTTATTACTCGGTTTAAATGCTTTTATAATCCCATTATTGAATTTATTTTGAATTGTTTTTACATTTTTTGATTAAAACAGAATCTAATTGATTTTTTGCCTCGGGAAACGTGGAGCGAAAGCCATCCATTGTCAAGAAAAGATCATTTATAGTCACTCATGCCTAGAAAAGCCATATTACACGGTTTAAATGCCTTTATTATCCCATTATCAAATTTATTTTGAATTTTTTTTACATTTTCCGATTAAAACAGATTGTAATTGATCGTTTGCCTCGGGAAACGTGGAGCGAAAGAAATCCATTGTCAAGAAAAGATCATTTATAGTCACTCATGCCTAGAAAAGCCTTATTACTCGGTTTAAATGCCTTTATAATCCCATTATCAAATTTATTTTTAATTTTTTTTACATTTTTTGATTAAAACAGATTGTAATTGATTGTTTTCCTGGGGAAACTTGGAGCGAAAGCCATCCATTGTGAAGAAAAGATCATTTATATTCACTCATGCCTAGAAAAGCCTTATTACTCGGCATAAATGCTTTTATAATCCCAGTATTGAATTTATTTTGAATATTTTTTACATTTTTTGATTAAAACAGATTGTAATTGATTGTTTGCCTCGGGAAACATGGAGCAAAAGCAATCCATTGTCAAGAAAAGATCATTTATAGTCACTCATGCCTAGGAAAGCCTTATTACTCGGTTTAAATGCTTTTATAATCCCATTATTGAGTTGATTTTGAATTGTTTTTACATTTTTTCATTAAAACAGAATCTAATTGATTGTTTGCCTTGGGAAACGTGGAGCGAAATCCATCCATTGTCAAGAAAAGATCATTTATAGTCACTCATGCCTAGAAAAGCCTTATTACTCGGTTTAAATGCCTTTATAATCCCATTATCAAATTTATTTTGAATTTTTTTTACATTTTTTGATTAAAACAGATTGTAATTGATTGTTTGCCTCGGGAAACTTGGAGCGAAAGCCATCCATTGTCAAGAAAAGATCATTTATATTCACTCATGCCTAGAAAAGCCTTATTACTCTGCGTAAATGCTTTTATAATCCCATTATTGAATTTATTTTGAATATTTTTTACATTTTTTGATTAAAACAGGTTGTACTTGATTGATTGCCTCGGGAAACATGGAGCAAAAGCCATCCATTGTCAAGAAAAGATCATTTATAGTAACTCATGCCTAGGAAAGCCTTATTACTCGGTTTAAATGCTTTTATAATCCCATTATTGAATTTATTTTGAATTGTTTTTACATTTTTTCATTAAAACAGAATCTAATTGATTGTTTGCCTCGGGAAACGTGGAGCGAAAGCCATCCATTGTCAAGAAAAGATCATTTATAGTCACTCATGCCTAGAAAAGCCATATTACTCGGTTTAAATGCCTTTATAATCCCATTATCAAATTTATTTTGAATTTTTTTTACATTTTTTGATTAAAACAGATTGTAATTGATTGTTTGCCTCGGGAAACGTGGAGCGAAAGCCATCCATTGTCAAGAAAAGATCATTTATAGTCACTCATGCCTAGAAAAGCCTTATTACTCGGTGTAAATGCTTTTATAATCAAATTATTGAATTTATTTTGAATATTTTTTACATTTTTTGATTAAAACATATTGTAATTGATTGATTGCCTCGGGAAACATGGAGCAAAAGCCATCCATTGTCAAGAAAAGATCATTTATAGTCACTCATGCCTAGGAAAGCCTTATTACTCGGTTTAAATGCTTTTATAATCCCATTATTGAATTTATTTTGAATTGTTTTTACATTTTTTCATTAAAACAGAATCTAATTGATTGTTTGCCTCGGGAAACGTGGAGCGAAAGCCATCCATTGTCAAGAAAAGATCATTTATAGTCACTCATGCCTAGAAAAGCCATATTACTCGGTTTAAATGCCTTTATAATCCCATTATCAAATTTATTTTGAATTTTTTTTACATTTTCCGATTAAAACAGATTGTAATTGATCGTTTGCCTCGGGAAACGTGGAGCGAAAGAAATCCATTGTCAAGAAAAGATCATTTATAGTCACTCATGCCTAGAAAAGCCTTATTACTCGGTGTAAATGCTTTTATAATCCCATTATTGAATTTATTTTGAATATTTTTTACATTTTTTGATTAAAACATATTGTAATTGATTGATTGCCTCGGGAAACATGGAGCAAAAGCCATCCATTGTCAAGAAAAGATCATTTATAGTCACTCATGCCTAGGAAAGCCTTATTACTCGGTTTAAATGCTTTTATAATCCCATTATTGAATTGATTTTGAATTGTTTTTACATTTTTTCATTAAAACAGAATCTAATTGATTGTTTGCCTTGGGAAACGTGGAGCGAAAGCCATCCATTGTCAAGAAAAGATCATTTATAGTCACTCATGCCTAGAAAAGCCTTATTACTCGGTTTAAATGCTTTTATAATCCCATTATCAAATTTATTTTGAATTTTTTTTACATTTTTTGATTAAAACAGATTGTAATTGATTGTTTGCCTCGGGAAACTTGGAGCGAAAGCCATCCATTGTCAAGAAAAGATCATTTATATTCACTCATGCCTAGAAAAGCCTTATTACTCGGCGTAAATGCTTTTATAATCCCATTATTGAATTTATTTTGAATACTTTTTACATTTTTTGATTAAAACAGAATCTAATTGATTGTTTACCTCGGGAAACGTGGAGCGAAAGCCATCCATTGTCAAGAAAAGATCATTTATAGTCTCTCATGCATAGAAAAGCCTTATTACTCGGTTTAAATGCTTTTATAATCCCATTATTGAATTTATTTTGAATATTTTTTACATTTTTTGATTAAAACATATTGTAATTGATTGTTTGCCTCGGGAAACATGGAGCGAAAGCCATCCATTGTCAAGAAAAGATCATTTATAGTCACTCATGCCTAGAAAAGCCATATTACTCGGTTTAAATGCCTTTATAATCCCATTATCAAATTTATTTTGAATTTTTTTTACATTTTCCGATTAAAACAGATTGTAATTGATCGTTTGCCTCGGGAAACGTGGAGCGAAAGAAATCCATTGTCAAGAAAAGATCATTTATAGTCACTCATGCCTAGAAAAGCCTTATTACTCGGTTTAAATGCCTTTATAATCCCATTATCAAATTTATTTTTAATTTTTTTTACATTTTTTGATTAAAACAGATTGTAATTGATTGTTTTCCTGGGGAAACTTGGAGCGACAGCCATCCATTGTGAAGAAAAGATCATTTATATTAACTCATGCCTAGAAAAGCCTTATTACTCGGCGTAAATGCTTTTATAATCCCAGTATTGAATTTATTTTGAATATTTTTTACATTTTTTGATTAAAACAGATTGTAATTGATTGTTTGCCTCGGGAAACATGGAGCAAAAGCAATCCATTGTCAAGAAAAGATCATTTATAGTCACTCATGCCTAGGAAAGCCTTATTACTCGGTTTAAATGCTTTTATAATCCCATTATTGCATTGATTTTGAATTGTTTTTACATTTTTTCATTAAAACAGAATCTAATTAATTGTTTGCCTTGGGAAACGTGGAGCGAAAGCCATCCATTGTCAAGAAAAGATCATTTATAGTCACTCATGCCTAGAAAAGCCTTATTACTCGGTTTAAATGCCTTTATAATCCCATTATCAAATTTATTTTGAATTTTTTTTACATTTTTTGATTAAAACAGATTGTAATTGATTGTTTGCCTCGGGAAACTTGGAGCGAAAGCCATCCATTGTCAAGAAAAGATCATTTATATTCACTCATGCCTAGAAAAGCCTTATTACTCTGCGTAAATGCTTTTATAATCCCATTATTGAATTTATTTTGAATATTTTTTACATTTTTTGATTAAAACAGGTTGTAATTGATTGATTGCCTCGGGAAACATGGAGCAAAAGCCATCCATTGTCAAGAAAAGATCATTTATATTCACTCATGCCTAGAAAAGCCTTATTACTCGGCGTAAATGCTTTTATAATCCCATTATTGAATTTATTTTGAATACTTTTTACATTTTTTGATTAAAACAGAATCTAATTGATTGTTTACCTCGGGAAACGTGGAGCAAAAGCCATCCATTGTCAAGAAAAGATCATTTATAGTCTCTCATGCCTAGAAAAGCCTTATTACTCGGTTTAAATGCTTTTATAATCCCATTATTGAATTTATTTTGAATATTTTTTACATTTTTTGATTAAAACATATTGTAATTGATTGTTTGCCTCGGGAAACATGGAGCGAAAGCCATCCATTGTCAAGAAAAGATCATTTATAGTCACTCATGCCTAGAAAAGCCATATTACTCGGTTTAAATGCCTTTATAATCCCATTATCAAATTTATTTTGAATTTTTTTTACATTTTCCGATTAAAACAGATTGTAATTGATCGTTTGCCTCGGGAAACGTGGAGCGAAAGAAATCCATTGTCAAGAAAAGATCATTTATAGTCACTCATGCCTAGAAAAGCCTTATTACTCGGTTTAAATGCCTTTATAATCCCATTATCAAATTTATTTTTAATTTTTTTTACATTTTTTGATTAAAACAGATTGTAATTGATTGTTTTCCTGGGGAAACTTGGAGCGAAAGCCATCCATTGTGAAGAAAAGATCATTTATATTCACTCATGCCTAGAAAAGCCTTATTACTCGGCGTAAATGCTTTTATAATCCCAGTATTGAATTTATTTTGAATATTTTTTACATTTTTTGATTAAAACAGATTGTAATTGATTGTTTGCCTCGGGAAACATGGAGCAAAAGCAATCCATTGTCAAGAAAAGATCATTTATAGTCACTCATGCCTAGGAAAGCCTTATTACTCGGTTTAAATGCTTTTATAATCCCATTATTGAATTGATTTTGAATTGTTTTTACATTTTTTCATTAAAACAGAATCTAATTGATTGTTTGCCTTGGGAAACGTGGAGCGAAAGCCATCCATTGTCAAGAAAAGATCATTTATAGTCACTCATGCCTAGAAAAGCCTTATTACTCGGTTTAAATGCCTTTATAATCCCATTATCAAATTTATTTTGAATTTTTTTTACATTTTTTGATTAAAACAGATTGTAATTGATTGTTTGCCTCGGGAAACTTGGAGCGAAAGCCATCCATTGTCAAGAAAAGATCATTTATATTCACTCATGCCTAGAAAAGCCTTATTACTCTGCGTAAATGCTTTTATAATCCCATTATTGAATTTATTTTGAATATTTTTTACATTTTTTGATTAAAACAGGTTGCAATTGATTGATTGCCTCGGGAAACATGGAGCAAAAGCCATCCATTGTCAAGAAAAGATCATTTATATTCACTCATGCCTAGAAAAGCCTTATTACTCGGCGTAAATGCTTTTATAATCCCATTATTGAATTTATTTTGAATACTTTTTACATTTTTTGATTAAAACAGAATCTAATTGATTGTTTACCTCGGGAAACGTGGAGCGAAAGCCATCCATTGTCAAGAAAAGATCATTTATAGTCTCTCATGCCTAGAAAAGCCTTATTACTCGGTTTAAATGCCTTTATAATCCCATTAGCAAATTTATTTTGAATTTTTTTTACATTTTTTGATTAAAACAGATTGTAATTGATTGTTTGCCTCGGGAAACGTGGAGCGAAAGCCATCCATTGTCAAGAAAAGATCATTTATAGTCACTCATGCCTAGAAAAGCCTTATTACTCGGTGTAAATGCTTTTATAATCAAATTATTGAATTTATTTTGAATATTTTTTACATTTTTTGATTAAAACATATTGTAATTGATTGATTGCCTCGGGAAACATGGAGCAAAAGCCATCCATTGTCAAGAAAAGATCATTTATAGTCACTCATGCCTAGGAAAGCCTTATTACTCGGTTTAAATGCTTTTATAATCCCATTATTGAATTTATTTTGAATTGTTTTTACATTTTTTGATTAAAACAGAATCTAATTGATTGTTTGCCTCGGGAAACGTGGAGCGAAAGCCATCCATTGTCAAGAAAAGATCATTTATAGTCACTCATGCCTAGAAAAGCCATATTACACGGTTTAAATGCCTTTATAATCCCATTATCAAATTTATTTTGAATTTTTTTTACATTTTCCGATTAAAACATATTGTAATTGATCGTTTGCCTCGGGAAACGTGGAGCGAAAGAAATCCATTGTCAAGAAAAGATCATTTATAGTCACTCATGCCTAGAAAAGCCTTATTACTCGGTTTAAATGCCTTTATAATCCCATTATCAAATTTATTTTTAATTTTTTTTACATTTTTTGATTAAAACAGATTGTAATTGATTGTTTTCCTGGGGAAACTTGGAGCGAAAGCCATCCATTGTGAAGAAAAGATCATTTATATTCACTCATGCCTAGAAAAGCCTTATTACTCGGCGTAAATGCTTTTATAATCCCAGTATTGAATTTATTTTGAATATTTTTTACATTTTTTGATTAAAACAGATTGTAATTGATTGTTTGCCTCGGGAAACATGGAGCAAAAGCAATCCATTGTCAAGAAAAGATCATTTATAGTCACTCATGCCTAGGAAAGCCTTATTACTCGGTTTAAATGCTTTTATAATCCCATTATTGAGTTGATTTTGAATTGTTTTTACATTTTTTCATTAAAACAGAATCTAATTGATTGTTTGCCTTGGGAAACGTGGAGCGAAATCCATCCATTGTCAAGAAAAGATCATTTATAGTCACTCATGCCTAGAAAAGCCTTATTACTCGGTTTAAATGCCTTTATAATCCCATTATCAAATTTATTTTGAATTTTTTTTACATTTTTTGATTAAAACAGATTGTAATTGATTGTTTGCCTCGGGAAACTTGGAGCGAAAGCCATCCATTGTCAAGAAAAGATCATTTATATTCACTCATGCCTAGAAAAGCCTTATTACTCTGCGTAAATGCTTTTATAATCCCATTATTGAATTTATTTTGAATATTTTTTACATTTTTTGATTAAAACAGGTTGTAATTGATTGATTGCCTCGGGAAACTTGGAGCGAAAGCCCTCCATTGTCAAGAAAAGATCATTTATAGTCACTCATGCCTAGAAAAGCCTTAATACTCTGCGTAAATGCTTTTATAATCCCATTACTGAAGTTATTTTGAATATTTTTTACATTTTTTGATTAAAACATATTGTAATTGATTGATTGCCTCGGGAAACATGGAGCAAAAGCCATCCATTGTCAAGAAAAGATCATTTATATTCACTCATGCCTAGAAAAGCCTTATTACTCGGCGTAAATGCTTTTATAATCCCATTATTGAATTTATTTTGAATACTTTTTACATTTTTTGATTAAAACAGAATCTAATTGATTGTTTACCTCGGGAAACGTGGAGCGAAAGCCATCCATTGTCAAGAAAAGATCATTTATAGTCTCTCATGCCTAGAAAAGCCTTATTACTCGGTTTAAATGCCTTTATAATCCCATTAGCAAATTTATTTTGAATTTTTTTTACATTTTTTGATTAAAACAGATTGTAATTGATTGTTTGCCTCGGGAAACGTGGAGCGAAAGCCATCCATTGTCAAGAAAAGATCATTTATAGTCACTCATGCCTAGAAAAGCCTTATTACTCGGTGTAAATGCTTTTATAATCAAATTATTGAATTTATTTTGAATATTTTTTACATTTTTTGATTAAAACATATTGTAATTGATTGATTGCCTCGGGAAACATGGAGCAAAAGCCATCCATTGTCAAGAAAAGATCATTTATAGTCACTCATGCCTAGGAAAGCCTTATTACTCGGTTTAAATGCTTTTATAATCCCATTATTGAATTTATTTTGAATTGTTTTTACATTTTTTGATTAAAACAGAATCTAATTGATTGTTTGCCTCGGGAAACGTGGAGCGAAAGCCATCCATTGTCAAGAAAAGATCATTTATAGTCACTCATGCCTAGAAAAGCCATATTACACGGTTTAAATGCCTTTATAATCCCATTATCAAATTTATTTTGAATTTTTTTTACATTTTCCGATTAAAACATATTGTAATTGATCGTTTGCCTCGGGAAACGTGGAGCGAAAGAAATCCATTGTCAAGAAAAGATCATTTATAGTCACTCATGCCTAGAAAAGCCTTATTACTCGGTTTAAATGCCTTTATAATCCCATTATCAAATTTATTTTTAATTTTTTTTACATTTTTTGATTAAAACAGATTGTAATTGATTGTTTTCCTGGGGAAACTTGGAGCGAAAGCCATCCATTGTGAAGAAAAGATCATTTATATTCACTCATGCCTAGAAAAGCCTTATTACTCGGCGTAAATGCTTTTATAATCCCAGTATTGAATTTATTTTGAATATTTTTTACATTTTTTGATTAAAACAGATTGTAATTGATTGTTTGCCTCGGGAAACATGGAGCAAAAGCAATCCATTGTCAAGAAAAGATCATTTATAGTCACTCATGCCTAGGAAAGCCTTATTACTCGGTTTAAATGCTTTTATAATCCCATTATTGAGTTGATTTTGAATTGTTTTTACAATTTTTCATTAAAACAGAATCTAATTGATTGTTTGCCTTGGGAAACGTGGAGCGAAATCCATCCATTGTCAAGAAAAGATCATTTATAGTCACTCATGCCTAGAAAAGCCTTATTACTCGGTTTAAATGCCTTTATAATCCCATTATCAAATTTATTTTGAATTTTTTTTACATTTTTTGATTAAAACAGATTGTAATTGATTGTTTGCCTCGGGAAACTTGGAGCGAAAGCCATCCATTGTCAAGAAAAGATCATTTATATTCACTCATGCCTAGAAAAGCCTTATTACTCTGCGTAAATGCTTTTATAATCCCATTATTGAATTTATTTTGAATATTTTTTACATTTTTTGATTAAAACAGGTTGTAATTGATTGATTGCCTCGGGAAACTTGGAGCGAAAGCCCTCCATTGTCAAGAAAAGATCATTTATAGTCACTCATGCCTAGAAAAGCCTTAATACTCGGTGTAAATGCTTTTATAATCCCATTACTGAAGTTATTTTGAATATTTTTTACATTTTTTGATTAAAACATATTGTAATTGATTGATTGCCTCGGGAAACATGGAGCAAAAGCCATCCATTGTCAAGAAAAGATCATTTATATTCACTCATGCCTAGAAAAGCCTTATTACTCGGCGTAAATGCTTTTATAATCTCATTATTGAATTTATTTTGAATACTTTTTACATTTTTTGATTAAAACAGAATCTAATTGATTGTTTACCTCGGGAAACGTGGAGCGAAAGCCATCCATTGTCAAGAAAAGATCATTTATAGTCTCTCATGCCTAGAAAAGCCTTATTACTCGGTTTAAATGCCTTTATAATCCCATTATCAAATTTATTTTGAATTTTTTTTACATTTTTTGATTAAAACAGATTGTAATTGATTGTTTGCCTCGGGAAACGTGGAGCGAAAGCCATCCATTGTCAAGAAAAGATCATTTATAGTCACTCATGCCTAGAAAAGCCTTATTACTCGGTGTAAATGCTTTTATAATCAAATTATTGAATTTATTTTGAATATTTTTTACATTTTTTGATTAAAACATATTGTAATTGATTGATTGCCTCGGGAAACATGGAGCAAAAGCCATCCATTGTCAAGAAAAGATCATTTATAGTCACTCATGCCTAGGAAAGCCTTATTACTCGGTTTAAATGCTTTTATAATCCCATTATTGAATTGATTTTGAATTGTTTTTACATTTTTTCATTAAAACAGAATCTAATTGATTGTTTGCCTTGGGAAACGTGGAGCGAAAGCCATCCATTGTCAAGAAAAGATCATTTATAGTCACTCATGCCTAGAAAAGCCTTATTACTCGGTTTAAATGCTTTTATAATCCCATTATTGAATTTATTTTGAATTGTTTTTACATTTTTTGATTAAAACAGAATCTAATTGATTGTTTGCCTCGGGAAACGTGGAGCGAAAGCCATCCATTGTCAAGAAAAGATCATTTATAGTCACTCATGCCTAGAAAAGCCATATTACTCGGTTTAAATGCCTTTATAATCCCATTATCAAATTTATTTTGAATTTTTTTTACATTTTCCGATTAAAACAGATTGTAATTGATCGTTTGTCTCGGGAAACGTGGAGCGAAAGAAATCCATTGTCAAGAAAAGATCATTTATAGTCACTCATGCCTATAAAAGCCTTATTACTCGGTTTAAATGCCTTTATAATCCCATTATCAAATTTATTTTTAATTTTTTTTACATTTTTTGATTAAAACATATTGTAATTGATTGTTTTCCTGGGGAAACCTGGAGCGAAAGCCATCCATTGTGAAGAAAAGATCATTTATATTCACTCATGCCTAGAAAAGCCTTATTACTCGGCGTAAATGCTTTTATAATCCCATTATTGAATTTATTTTGAATATTTTTTACATTTTTTGATTAAAACAGATTGTAATTGATTGTTTGCCTCGGGAAACATGGAGCAAAAGCAATCCATTGTCAAGAAAAGATCATTTATAGTCACTCATGCCTAGGAAAGCCTTATTACTCGGTTTAAATGCTTTTATAATCCCATTATTGAATTTATTTTGAATTGTTTTTACATTTTTTCATTAAAACAGAATCTAATTGATTGTTTGCCTCGGGAAACGTGGAGCGAAAGCCATCAATTGTCAAGAAAAGATCATTTATAGTCACTCATGCCTAGAAAAGCCTTATTACTCGGTTTAAATGCCTTTATAATCCCATTATCAAATTTATTTTGAATTTTTTTTTACATTTTTTGATTAAAACAGATTGTAATTGATTGTTTGCCTCGGGAAACTTGGAGCGAAAGCCATCCATTGTCAAGAAAAGATCATTTATATTCACTCATGCCTAGAAAATCCTTATTCCTCTGCGTAAATGCTTTTATAATCCCATTATTGAATTTATTTTGAATATTTTTTACATTTTTTGATTAAAACAGGTTGTAATTGATTGATTGCCTCGGGAAACTTGGAGCGAAAGCCCTCCATTGTCAAGAAAAGATCATTTATAGTCACTCATGCCTAGAAAAGCCTTAATACTCGGTGTAAATGCTTTTATAATCCCATTACTGAAGTTATTTTGAATATTTTTTACATTTTTTGATTAAAACATATTGTAATTGATTGATTGCCTCGGGAAACATGGAGCAAAAGCCATCCATTGTCAAGAAAAGATCATTTATATTCACTCATGCCTAGAAAAGCCTTATTACTCGGCGTAAATGCTTTTATAATCTCATTATTGAATTTATTTTGAATACTTTTTACATTTTTTGATTAAAACAGAATCTAATTGATTGTTTACCTCGGGAAACGTGGAGCGAAAGCCATCCATTGTCAAGAAAAGATCATTTATAGTCTCTCATGCCTAGAAAAGCCTTATTACTCGGTTTAAATGCCTTTATAATCCCATTAGCAAATTTATTTTGAATTTTTTTTACATTTTTTGATTAAAACAGATTGTAATTGATTGTTTGCCTCGGGAAACGTGGAGCGAAAGCCATCCATTGTCAAGAAAAGATCATTTATAGTCACTCATGCCTAGAAAAGCCTTATTACTCGGTGTAAATGCTTTTATAATCAAATTATTGAATTTATTTTGAATATTTTTTACATTTTTTGATTAAAACATATTGTAATTGATTGATTGCCTCGGGAAACATGGAGCAAAAGCCATCCATTGTCAAGAAAAGATCATTTATAGTCACTCATGCCTAGGAAAGCCTTATTACTCGGTTTAAATGCTTTTATAATCCCATTATTGAATTGATTTTGAATTGTTTTTACATTTTTTCATTAAAACAGAATCTAATTGATTGTTTGCCTTGGGAAACGTGGAGCGAAAGCCATCCATTGTCAAGAAAAGATCATTTATAGTCACTCATGCCTAGAAAAGCCTTATTACTCGGTTTAAATGCTTTTATAATCCCATTATTGAATTTATTTTGAATTGTTTTTACATTTTTTGATTAAAACAGAATCTAATTGATTGTTTGCCTCGGGAAACGTGGAGCGAAAGCCATCCATTGTCAAGAAAAGATCATTTATAGTCACTCATGCCTAGAAAAGCCATATTACTCGGTTTAAATGCCTTTATAATCCCATTATCAAATTTATTTTGAATTTTTTTTACATTTTCCGATTAAAACAGATTGTAATTGATCGTTTGTCTCGGGAAACGTGGAGCGAAAGAAATCCATTGTCAAGAAAAGATCATTTATAGTCACTCATGCCTATAAAAGCCTTATTACTCGGTTTAAATGCCTTTATAATCCCATTATCAAATTTATTTTTAATTTTTTTTACATTTTTTGATTAAAACAGATTGTAATTGATTGTTTTCCTGGGGAAACCTGGAGCGAAAGCCATCCATTGTGAAGAAAAGATCATTTATATTCACTCATGCCTAGAAAAGCCTTATTACTCGGCGTAAATGCTTTTATAATCCCATTATTGAATTTATTTTGAATATTTTTTACATTTTTTGATTAAAACAGATTGTAATTGATTGTTTGCCTCGGGAAACATGGAGCAAAAGCAATCCATTGTCAAGAAAAGATCATTTATAGTCACTCATGCCTAGGAAAGCCTTATTACTCGGTTTAAATGCTTTTATAATCCCATTATTGAATTTATTTTGAATTGTTTTTACATTTTTTCATTAAAACAGAATCTAATTGATTGTTTGCCTCGGGAAACGTGGAGCGAAAGCCATCAATTGTCAAGAAAAGATCATTTATAGTCACTCATGCCTAGAAAAGCCTTATTACTCGGTTTAAATGCCTTTATAATCCCATTATCAAATTTATTTTGAATTTTTTTTTACATTTTTTGATTAAAACAGATTGTAATTGATTGTTTGCCTCGGGAAACTTGGAGCGAAAGCCATCCATTGTCAAGAAAAGATCATTTATATTCACTCATGCCTAGAAAATCCTTATTCCTCTGCGTAAATGCTTTTATAATCCCATTATTGAATTTATTTTGAATATTTTTTACATTTTTTGATTAAAACAGGTTGTAATTGATTGATTGCCTCGGGAAACATGGAGCAAAAGCCATCCATTGTCAAGAAAAGATCATTTATATTCACTCATGCCTAGAAAAGCCTTATTACTCGGCGTAAATGCTTTTATAATCCCATTATTGAATTTATTTTGAATACTTTTTACATTTTTTGATTAAAACAGAATCTAATTGATTGTTTACCCCGGGAAACGTGGAGCGAAAGCCATCCATTGTCAAGAAAAGATCATTTATAGTCTCTCATGCCTAGAAAAGCCTTATTACTCGGTTTAAATGCCTTTATAATCCCATTAGCAAATTTATTTTGAATTTTTTTTACATTTTTTGATTAAAACAGATTGTAATTGATTGTTTACCTCGGGAAACGTGGAGCGAAAGCCATCCATTGTCAAGAAAAGATCATTTATAGTCACTCATGCCTAGAAAAGCCTTATTACTCGGTGTAAATGCTTTTATAATCAAATTATTGAATTTATTTTGAATATTTTTTACATTTTTTGATTAAAACATATTGTAATTGATTGATTGCCTCGGGAAACATGGAGCAAAAGCCGTCCATTGTCAAGAAAAGATCATTTATAGTCACTCATGCCTAGGAAAGCCTTATTACTCGGTTTAAATGCTTTTATAATCCCATTATTGAATTTATTTTGAATTATTTTTACATTTTTTGATTAAAACAGAATCTAATTGATTGTTTGCCTCGGGAAACGTGGAGCGAAAGCCATCCATTGTCAAGAAAAGATCATTTATAGTCACTCATGCCTAGAAAAGCCATATTACTCGGTTTAAATGCCTTTATAATCCCATTATCAAATTTATTTTGAATTTTTTTTACATTTTCCGATTAAAACAGATTGTAATTGATCGTTTGCCTCGGGAAACGTGGAGCGAAAGAAATCCATTGTCAAGAAAAGATCATTTATAGTCACTCATGCCTAGAAAAGCCTTATTACTCGGTTTAAATGCCTTTATAATCCCATTATCAAATTTATTTTTAATTTTTTTTACATTTTTTGATTAAAACAGATTGTAATTGATTGTTTTCCTGGGGAAACCTGGAGCGAAAGCCATCCATTGTGAAGAAAAGATCATTTATATTCACTCATGCCTAGAAAAGCCTTATTACTCGGCGTAAATGCTTTTATAATCCCATTATTGAATTTATTTTGAATATTTTTTACATTTTTTGATTAAAACAGATTGTAATTGATTGTTTGCCTCGGGAAACATGGAGCAAAAGCAATCCATTGTCAAGAAAAGATCATTTATAGTCACTCATGCCTAGGAAAGCCTTATTACTCGGTTTAAATGCTTTTATAATCCCATTATTGAATTTATTTTGAATTGTTTTTACATTTTTTCATTAAAACAGAATCTAATTGATTGTTTGCCTCGGGAAACGTGGAGCGAAAGCCATCCATTGTCAAGAAAAGATCATTTATAGTCACTCATGCCTAGAAAAGCCTTATTACTCGGTTTAAATGCCTTTATAATCCCATTATCAAATTTATTTTGAATTTTTTTTACATTTTTTGATTAAAACAGATTGTAATTGATTGTTTGCCTCGGGAAACTTGGAGCGAAAGCCATCCATTGTCAAGAAAAGATCATTTATATTCACTCATGCCTAGAAAAGCCTTATTACTTTGCGTAAATGCTTTTATAATCCCATTATTGAATTTATTTTGAATATTTTTTACATTTTTTGATTAAAACAGGTTGTAATTGATTGATTGCCTCAGGAAACATGGAGCAAAAGCCATCCATTGTCAAGAAAAGATCATTTATATTCACTCATGCCTAGAAAAGCCTTATTACTCGGCGTAAATGCTTTTATAATCCCACTATTGAATTTATTTTGAATACTTTTTACATTTTTTGATTAAAACAGAATCTAATTGATTGTTTACCTCGGGAAACGTGGAGCGAAAGCCATCCATTGTCAAGAAAAGATCATTTATAGTCTCTCATGCCTAGAAAAGCCTTATTACTCGGTTTAAATGCCTTTATAATCCCATTAGCAAATTTATTTTGAATTTTTTTTACATTTTTTGATTAAAACAGATTGTAATTGATTGTTTGCCTCGGGAAACATGGAGCGAAAGCCATCCATTGTCAAGAAAAGATCATTTATAGTCACTCATGCCTAGAAAAGCCTTATTACTCGATTTAAATGCATTTATAATCCCATTATCAAATTTATTTTTAATTTTTTTTACATTTTTTGATTAAAACAGATTGTAATTGATTGTTTGCCTCGAGAAACTTGGAGCGAAAGCCATCCATTGTCAAGAAAAGTTCATTTATATTCACTTATGCCTAGCAAAGCCTTACTACTCGGTTTAAATGCCTTTATAGTCTCATTATTGAATTTATTTTGATTTTTTTTTACATTTTTTTATTAAAACAGATTCTAATTGATTGTTTTCCTGGGGAAACTTGGAGCGAAAGCCATCCATTGTCAAGAAAAGATCATTTATAGTCACTCATGCCTAGAAAAGCCTTATTACTCGGTGTAAATGCTTTTATAATCCCATTATTGAATTTATTTTGAATATTTTCTACATTTTTTGATTGAAACAGATTCTAATTTATTGTTTGCCTCAGAAAACGAGAAGCGAAAGCCATCCATTGTCAGGAAAAGATCATTTATAGTCACTCATGCCTAGAAAAGCCTTATTACTCGGTGTAAATGCTTTTATAATCCCATTATTGAATTTATTTTGAATTTTTTTTACATTTTTTGATTAAAACAGATTGTAATTGATTGTTTACCTCAGGAAACATGGAGCGAAAGCCATCCATTGTCAAGAAAAGATCATTTATAGTCTCTCATGCCTAGGAAAGCCTTATTACTCGGTTTAAATGCTTTTATAATCCCATTATTGAATTTATTTTGAATTGTTTTTACATTTTTTGATTAAAACAGAATCTAATTGATTGTTTGCCTCGGGAAACGTGGAGCGAAAGCCATCCATTGTCAAGAAAAGATCATTTATAGTCACTCATGGCTAGAAAAGCCTTATTACTCGGTTTAAATGCTTTTATAATCCCATTATTGAATTTATTTTGAATATTTTTTACATTTTTTGATTAAAACATATTGTAATTGATTGATTGCCTCGGGAAACATGGAGCAAAAGCCATCCATTGTCAAGAAAAGATCATTTATAGTCACTCATGCCTAGGAAAGCCTTATTACTCGGTTTAAATGCTTTTATAATCCCATTATTGAATTTATTTTGAATTATTTTTACATTTTTTGATTAAAACAGAATCTAATTGATTGTTTGCCTCGGGAAACGTGGAGCGAAAGCCATCCATTGTCAAGAAAAGATAATTTATAGTCACTCATGGCTAGAAAAGCCTTATTACTAGGTTTAAATGCTTTTATAATCCCATTATTGAATTTATTTTGAATATTTTTTACATTTTTTGATTAAAACATATTGTAATTGATTGATTGCCTCAGGAAACATGGAGCAAAAGCCATCCATTGTCAAGAAAAGATCATTTATAGTTACTCATGCCTAGGAAAGCCTTATTACTCGGTTTAAATGCTTTTATAATCCCATTATTGAATTTATTTTGAATTGTTTTTACATTTTTTGATTAAAACAGAATCTAATTGATTGTTTGCCTCGGGAAACGTGGAGCGAAAGCCATCCATTGTCAAGAAAAGATCATTTATAGTCACTCATGGCTAGAAAAGCCTTATTACTCGGTTTAAATGCTTTTATAATCCCATTATTGAATTTATTTTGAATATTTTTTACATTTTTTGATTAAAACATATTGTAATTGATTGATTGCCTCGGGAAACATGGAGCAAAAGCCATCCATTGTCAAGAAAAGATCATTTATAGTCACTCATGCCTAGGAAAGCGTTATTACTCGGTTTAAATGCTTTTATAATCCCATTATTGAATTTATTTTGAATTGTTTTTACATTTATTTATTAAAACAGATTGTAATTGATTGTTTGCCTCGGGAAACGTGGAGCGAAAGCCATCCATTGTCAAGAAAAGATCATTTATAGTCACTCATGCCTAGAAAAGCCATATTACTCGGTTTAAATGCCTTTATAATCCCATTATCAAATTTATTTTGAATTTTTTTTACATTTTTTTATTAAAACAGATTGTAATTGATCGTTTGCCTCGGGAAACGTGGAGCGAAAGAAATCCATTGTCAAGAAAAGATCATTTATAGTCACTCATGCCTAGAAAAGCCTTATTACTCGGTTTAAATGCCTTTATATTCCCATTATCAAATTATTTTGAATTTTTTTTACATTTTTTGATTAAAACAGATTGTAATTGATTGTTTTCCTGGGGAAACCTGGAGCGAAAGCCATCCATTGTGAAGAAAAGATCATTTATATTCACTCATGCCTAGAAAAGCCTTATTACTCGGCGTAAATGCTTTTATAATCCCATTATTGAATTTATTTTGAATATTTTTTACATTTTTTGATTAAAACAGATTGTAATTGATTGTTTGCCTCGGGAAACATGGAGCAAAAGCAATCCATTGTCAAGAAAAGATCATTTATAGTCACTCATGCCTAGGAAAGCCTTATTACTCGGTTTAAATGCTTTTATAATCCCATTATTGAATTTATTTTGAATTGTTTTTACATTTTTTCATTAAAACAGAATCTAATTGATTGTTTGCCTCGGGAAACGTGGAGCGAAAGCCATCCATTGTCATGAAAAGATCATTTATAGTCACTCATGCCTAGAAAAGCCTTATTACTCGGTTTAAATGCCTTTATAATCCCATTATCAAATTTATTTTGAATTTTTTTTTACATTTTTTGATTAAAACAGATTGTAATTGATTGTTTGCCTCGGGAAACTTGGAGCGAAAGCCATCCATTGTCAAGAAAAGATCATTTATATTCACTCATGCCTAGAAAAGCCTTATTACTCTGCGTAAATGCTTTTATAATCCCATTATTGAATTTATTTTGAATATTTTTTACATTTTTTGATTAAAACAGGTTGTAATTGATTGATTGCCTCGGGAAACATGGAGCAAAAGCCATCCATTGTCAAGAAAAGATCATTTATATTCACTCATGCCTAGAAAAGCCTTATTACTCGGCGTAAATGCTTTTATAATCCCATTATTGAATTTATTTTGAATACTTTTTACATTTTTTGATTAAAACAGAATCTAATTGATTGTTTACCCCGGGAAACGTGGAGCGAAAGCCATCCATTGTCAAGAAAAGATCATTTATAGTCTCTCATGCCTAGAAAAGCCTTATTACTCGGTTTAAATGCTTTTATAATCAAATTATTGAATTTATTTTGAATATTTTTTACATTTTTTGATTAAAACATATTGTAATTGATTGATTGCCTCGGGAAACATGGAGCAAAAGCCGTCCATTGTCAAGAAAAGATCATTTATAGTCACTCATGCCTAGGAAAGCCTTATTACTCGGTTTAAATGCTTTTATAATCCCATTATTGAATTTATTTTGAATTGTTTTTACATTTTTTGATTAAAACAGAATCTAATTGATTGTTTGCCTCGGGAAACGTGGAGCGAAAGCCATCCATTGTCAAGAAAAGATCATTTATAGTCACTCATGCCTAGAAAAGCCATATTACTCGGTTTAAATGCCTTTATAATCCCATTATCAAATTTATTTTGAATTTTTTTTACATTTTCCGATTAAAACAGATTGTAATTGATCGTTTGCCTCGGGAAACGTGGAGCGAAAGAAATCCATTGTCAAGAAAAGATCATTTATAGTCACTCATGCCTAGAAAAGCCTTATTACTCGGTTTAAATGCCTTTATAATCCCATTATCAAATTTATTTTTAATTTTTTTTACATTTTTTGATTAAAACAGATTGTAATTGATTGTTTTCCTGGGGAAACCTGGAGCGAAAGCCATCCATTGTGAAGAAAAGATCATTTATATTCACTCATGCCTAGAAAAGCCTTATTACTCGGCGTAAATGCTTTTATAATCCCATTATTGAATTTATTTTGAATATTTTTTACATTTTTTGATTAAAACAGATTGTAATTGATTGTTTGCCTCGGGAAACATGGAGCAAAAGCAATCCATTGTCAAGAAAAGATCATTTATAGTCACTCATGCCTAGGAAAGCCTTATTACTCGGTTTAAATGCTTTTATAATCCCATTATTGAATTTATTTTGAATTGTTTTTACATTTTTTCATTAAAACAGAATCTAATTGATTGTTTGCCTCGGGAAACGTGGAGCGAAAGCCATCCATTGTCAAGAAAAGATCATTTATAGTCACTCATGCCTAGAAAAGCCTTATTACTCGGTTTAAATGCCTTTATAATCCCATTATCAAATTTATTTTGAATTTTTTTTACATTTTTTGATTAAAACAGATTGTAATTGATTGTTTGCCTCGGGAAACTTGGAGCGAAAGCCATCCATTGTCAAGAAAAGATCATTTATATTCACTCATGCCTAGAAAAGCCTTATTACTTTGCGTAAATGCTTTTATAATCCCATTATTGAATTTATTTTGAATATTTTTTACATTTTTTGATTAAAACAGGTTGTAATTGATTGATTGCCTCAGGAAACATGGAGCAAAAGCCATCCATTGTCAAGAAAAGATCATTTATATTCACTCATGCCTAGAAAAGCCTTATTACTCGGCGTAAATGCTTTTATAATCCCACTATTGAATTTATTTTGAATACTTTTTACATTTTTTGATTAAAACAGAATCTAATTGATTGTTTACCTCGGGAAACGTGGAGCGAAAGCCATCCATTGTCAAGAAAAGATCATTTATAGTCTCTCATGCCTAGAAAAGCCTTATTACTCGGTTTAAATGCCTTTATAATCCCATTAGCAAATTTATTTTGAATTTTTTTTACATTTTTTGATTAAAACAGATTGTAATTGATTGTTTGCCTCGGGAAACATGGAGCGAAAGCCATCCATTGTCAAGAAAAGATCATTTATAGTCACTCATGCCTAGAAAAGCCTTATTACTCGATTTAAATGCATTTATAATCCCATTATCAAATTTATTTTTAATTTTTTTTACATTTTTTGATTAAAACAGATTGTAATTGATTGTTTGCCTCGAGAAACTTGGAGCGAAAGCCATCCATTGTCAAGAAAAGTTCATTTATATTCACTTATGCCTAGCAAAGCCTTACTACTCGGTTTAAATGCCTTTATAGTCTCATTATTGAATTTATTTTGATTTTTTTTTACATTTTTTTATTAAAACAGATTCTAATTGATTGTTTTCCTGGGGAAACTTGGAGCGAAAGCCATCCATTGTCAAGAAAAGATCATTTATAGTCACTCATGCCTAGAAAAGCCTTATTACTCGGTGTAAATGCTTTTATAATCCCATTATTGAATTTATTTTGAATATTTTCTACATTTTTTGATTGAAACAGATTCTAATTTATTGTTTGCCTCAGAAAACGAGAAGCGAAAGCCATCCATTGTCAGGAAAAGATCATTTATAGTCACTCATGCCTAGAAAAGCCTTATTACTCGGTGTAAATGCTTTTATAATCCCATTATTGAATTTATTTTGAATTTTTTTTACATTTTTTGATTAAAACAGATTGTAATTGATTGTTTACCTCAGGAAACATGGAGCGAAAGCCATCCATTGTCAAGAAAAGATCATTTATAGTCTCTCATGCCTAGGAAAGCCTTATTACTCGGTTTAAATGCTTTTATAATCCCATTATTGAATTTATTTTGAATTGTTTTTACATTTTTTGATTAAAACAGAATCTAATTGATTGTTTGCCTCGGGAAACGTGGAGCGAAAGCCATCCATTGTCAAGAAAAGATCATTTATAGTCACTCATGGCTAGAAAAGCCTTATTACTCGGTTTAAATGCTTTTATAATCCCATTATTGAATTTATTTTGAATATTTTTTACATTTTTTGATTAAAACATATTGTAATTGATTGATTGCCTCGGGAAACATGGAGCAAAAGCCATCCATTGTCAAGAAAAGATCATTTATAGTCACTCATGCCTAGGAAAGCCTTATTACTCGGTTTAAATGCTTTTATAATACCATTATTGAATTTATTTTGAATTATTTTTACATTTTTTGATTAAAACAGAATCTAATTGATTGTTTGCCTCGGGAAACGTGGAGCGAAAGCCATCCATTGTCAAGAAAAGATCATTTATAGTCACTCATGGCTAGAAAAGCCTTATTACTAGGTTTAAATGCTTTTATAATCCCATTATTGAATTTATTTTGAATATTTTTTACATTTTTTGATTAAAACATATTGTAATTGATTGATTGCCTCAGGAAACATGGAGCAAAAGCCATCCATTGTCAAGAAAAGATCATTTATAGTTACTCATGCCTAGGAAAGCCTTATTACTCGGTTTAAATGCTTTTATAATCCCATTATTGAATTTATTTTGAATTGTTTTTACATTTTTTGATTAAAACAGAATCTAATTGATTGTTTGCCTCGGGAAACGTGGAGCGAAAGCCATCCATTGTCAAGAAAAGATCATTAATAGTCACTCATGGCTAGAAAAGCCTTATTACTCGGTTTAAATGCTTTTATAATCCCATTATTGAATTTATTTTGAATATTTTTTACATTTTTTGATTAAAACATATTGTAATTGATTGATTGCCTCGGGAAACATGGAGCAAAAGCCATCCATTGTCAAGAAAAGATCATTTATAGTCACTCATGCCTAGGAAAGCGTTATTACTCGGTTTAAATGCTTTTATAATCCCATTATTGAATTTATTTTGAATTGTTTTTACATTTATTTATTAAAACAGATTGTAATTGATTGTTTGCCTCGGGAAACGTGGAGCGAAAGCCATCCATTGTCAAGAAAAGATCATTTATAGTCACTCATGCCTAGAAAAGCCATATTACTCGGTTTAAATGCCTTTATAATCCCATTATCAAATTTATTTTGAATTTTTTTTACATTTTTTTATTAAAACAGATTGTAATTGATCGTTTGCCTCGGGAAACGTGGAGCGAAAGAAATCCATTGTCAAGAAAAGATCATTTATAGTCACTCATGCCTAGAAAAGCCTTATTACTCGGTTTAAATGCCTTTATATTCCCATTATCAAATTATTTTGAATTTTTTTTACATTTTTTGATTAAAACAGATTGTAATTGATTGTTTGCCTTGGGAAACTTGGAGCGAAAGCCATCCATTGTCAAGAAAAGATCATTTATATTCACTCATGCCTAGAAAAGCCTTATTACTCTGCGTAAATGCTTTTATAATCCCATTATTGAATTTATTTTGAATTGTTTTTACATTTTTTCATTAAAACAGAATCTAATTGATTGTTTGCCTCGGGAAACGTGGAGCGAAAGCCATCCATTGTCAAGAAAAGATTATTTATAGTCACTCATGCCTAGAAAAGCCTTATTACTCGGTTTAAATGTCTTTATAATCCCATTATCAAATTTATTTTAAATTTTTTTTACATTTTTTGATTAAAACAGATTGTAATTGATTGTTTGCCTCGGGAAACTTGGAGCGAAAGCCATCCATTGTCAAGAAAAGATCATTTATATTCACTCATGCCTAGAAAAGCCTTATTACTCTGCGTAAATGCTTTTATAATCCCATTATTGAATTTATTTTGAATATTTTTTACATTTTTTGATTAAAACAGGTTGTAATTGATTGAT
This sequence comes from Theobroma cacao, assembly GCF_053813885.1. Classification (NCBI taxonomy): domain Eukaryota; kingdom Viridiplantae; phylum Streptophyta; class Magnoliopsida; order Malvales; family Malvaceae; genus Theobroma; species Theobroma cacao. The sequence continues at coordinate 22,273,109 of NC_142645.1, read as the reverse complement.
TGCCTCAGGAAACATGGAGCAAAAGCCATCCATTGTCAAGAAAAGATCATTTATATTCACTCATGCCTAGAAAAGCCTTATTACTCGGCGTAAATGCTTTTATAATCCCACTATTGAATTTATTTTGAATACTTTTTACATTTTTTGATTAAAACAGAATCTAATTGATTGTTTACCTCGGGAAACGTGGAGCGAAAGCCATCCATTGTCAAGAAAAGATCATTTATAGTCTCTCATGCCTAGAAAAGCCTTATTACTCGGTTTAAATGCCTTTATAATCCCATTAGCAAATTTATTTTGAATTTTTTTTACATTTTTTGATTAAAACATATTGTAATTGATTGTTTGCCTCGGGAAACATGGAGCGAAAGCCATCCATTGTCAAGAAAAGATCATTTATAGTCACTCATGCCTAGAAAAGCCTTATTACTCGATTTAAATGCCTTTATAATCCCATTATCAAATTTATTTTTAATTTTTTTTACATTTTTTGATTAAAACAGATTGTAATTGATTGTTTGCCTCGAGAAACTTGGAGCGAAAGCCATCCATTGTCAAGAAAAGTTCATTTATATTCACTTATGCCTAGCAAAGCCTTATTACTCGGTTTAAATGCCTTTATAGTCTCATTATTGAATTTATTTTGATTTTTTTTTACATTTTTTTATTAAAACAGATTCTAATTGATTGTTTTCCTGGGGAAACTTTGAGCGAAAGCCATCCATTGTCAAGAAAAGATCATTTATAGCCACTCATGGCTAGAAAAGCCTTATTACTCAGTTTAAATGCTTTTATAATCCCATTATTGAATTTATTTTGAATATTTTTTACATTTTTTGATTAAAACATATTGTAATTGATTGATTGCCTCGGGAAACATGGAGCAAAAGCCATCCATTGTCAAGAAAAGATCATTTATAGTCACTCATGCCTAGGAAAGCCTTATTACTCGGTTTAAATGCTTTTATAATCCCATTATTGAATTTATTTTGAATTGTTTTTACATTTTTTGATTAAAACAGAATCTAATTGATTGTTTGCCTCGGGAAACATGGAGCGAAAGCCATCCATTGTCAAGAAAAGATCATTTATAGTCACTCATGGCTAGAAAAGCCTTATTACTCGGTTTAAATGCTTTTATAATCCCATTATTGAATTTATTTTGAATATTTTTTACATTTTTTGATTAAAACATCTTGTAATTGATTGATTGCCTCGGGAAACATGGAGCAAAAGCCATCCATTGTCAAGAAAAGATCATTTATAGTCACTCATGCCTAGGAAAGCCTTATTACTCGGTTTAAATGCTTTTATAATCCCATTATTGAATTTATTTTGAATTGTTTTTACATTTATTTATTAAAACAGATTGTAATTGATTGTTTGCCTCGGGAAACGTGGAGCGAAAGCCATCCATTGTCAAGAAAAGATCATTTATAGTCACTCATGCCTAGAAAAGCCATATTACTCGGTTTAAATGCCTTTATAATCCCATTATCAAATTTATTTTGAATTTTTTTTACATTTTTTTATTAAAACAGATTGTAATTGATCGTTTGCCTCGGGAAACGTGGAGCGAAAGAAATCCATTGTCAAGAAAAGATCATTTATAGTCACTCATGCCTAGAAAAGCCTTATTACTCGGTTTAAATGCCTTTATAATCCCATTATCAAATTATTTTGAATTTTTTTTACATTTTTTGATTAAAACAGATTGTAATTGATTGTTTGCCTTGGGAAACTTGGAGCGAAAGCCATCCATTGTCAAGAAAAGATCATTTATATTCACTCATGCCTAGAAAAGCCTTATTACTCTGCGTAAATGCTTTTATAATCCCATTATTGAATTTATTTTGAATATTTTTTACATTTTTTGATTAAAACAGGTTGTAAATGATTGACTGCCTCGGGAAACATGGAGCAAAAGCCATCCATTGTCAAGAAAAGATCATTTATATTCACTCATGCCTAGAAAAGCCTTATTACTCGGCGTAAATGCTTTTATAATCCCATTATTGAATTTATTTTGAATTGTTTTTACATTTATTTATTAAAACAGATTGTAATTGATTGTTTGCCTCGGGAAACGTGGAGCGAAAGCCATCCATTGTCAAGAAAAGATCATTTGTAGTCACTCATGCCTAGAAAACCCTTATTACTCGGTTTAAATGCCTTTATAATCCCATTATCAAATTTATTTTGAATTTTTTTTACATTTTGTGATTAAAACAGATTGTAATTGATTGTTTGCCTCGGGAAACTTGGAGCGAAAGCCATCCATTGTCAAGAAAAGTTCATTTATATTCACTTATGCCTAGCAAAGCCTTATTACTCGGTTTAAATGCCTTTATAATCCCATTATTGAATTTATTTTGAATTTTTTTACATTTTTTTATTAAAACATATTCTAATTGATTGTTTTCCTTGGGAAACTTGGAGCGAAAGCCATCCATTGTCAAGAAAAGATCATTTATAGTCACTCATGCCTAGAAAAGCGTTATTACTCGGTGTAAATGCTTTTATAATCCAATTATTGAATTTATTTTGAATATTTTTTACATTTTTTGATTAAAACATATTGTAATTGATTGTTTGCCTCGGGAAACATGGAGCGAAAGCCATCCATTGTCAAGAAAAGATCATTTATAGTCACTCATGCCTAGGAAAGCCTTATTACTCGGTTTAAATGCTTTTATAATCCCATTATTGAATTTATTTTGAATTGTTTCTACATTTTTTGATTGAAACAGATTTTAATTGATTGTTTGCATCAGAAAACGAGAAGCGAAAGCCATCCATTGTCAAGAAAAGTTCATTTATAGTCACTCATGCCTAAGAAAGCCTTGTTACTCGGTTTAAATGCTTTTATAATCCCATTATTGAATTTATTTTGAATATTTTCTACATTTTTTGGTTGAAACAGATTCTAATTGATTGTTTGCCTCAGAAAACGAGAAGCGACAGCCATCCATTGTCAAGAAAAGATCATTTATAGTCACTCATGCCTAGAAAAGCCTTATTACTCGGTGTAAATGCTTTTAGAATCCCATTATTGAATTTATTTTGAATATTTTTTACATTTTTTGATTAAAACAGATTGTAATTGATTGATTGCCTCGGGAAACATGGAGCGAAAGCCATCCATTGCCAAGAAAAGATCATTTATAGTCACTCATGCCTAGGAAAGCCTTATTACTCGGTTTAAATGCTTTTATAATCCCATTATTGAATTTATTTTGAATTGTTTTTACATTTTTTGATTAAAACAGAATCTAATTGATTGTTTGCCTCGGGAAACATGGAGCGAAAGCCATCCATTGTCAAGAAAAGATCATTTATAGTCACTCATGGCTAGAAAAGCCTTATTACTCGGTTTAAATGCTTTTATAATCCCATTATTGAATTTATTTTGAATATTTTTTACATTTTTTGATTAAAACATCTTGTAATTGATTGATTGCCTCGGGAAACATGGAGCAAAAGCCATCCATTGTCAAGAAAAGATCATTTATAGTCACTCATGCCTAGGAAAGCCTTATTACTCGGTTTAAATGCTTTTATAATCCCATTATTGAATTTATTTTGAATTGTTTTTACATTTATTTATTAAAACAGATTGTAATTGATTGTTTGCCTCGGGAAACGTGGAGCGAAAGCCATCCATTGTCAAGAAAAGATCATTTATAGTCACTCATGCCTAGAAAAGCCATATTACTCGGTTTAAATGCCTTTATAATCCCATTATCAAATTTATTTTGAATTTTTTTTACATTTTTTTATTAAAACAGATTGTAATTGATCGTTTGCCTCGGGAAACGTGGAGCGAAAGAAATCCATTGTCAAGAAAAGATCATTTATAGTCACTCATGCCTAGAAAAGCCTTATTACTCGGTTTAAATGCCTTTATAATCCCATTATCAAATTATTTTGAATTTTTTTTACATTTTTTGATTAAAACAGATTATAATTGATTGTTTGCCTTGGGAAACTTGGAGCGAAAGCCATCCATTGTCAAGAAAAGATCATTTATATTCACTCATGCCTAGAAAAGCCTTATTACTCTGCGTAAATGCTTTTATAATCCCATTATTGAATTTATTTTGAATATTTTTTACATTTTTTGATTAAAACAGGTTGTAAATGATTGACTGCCTCGGGAAACATGGAGCAAAAGCCATCCATTGTCAAGAAAAGATCATTTATAGTCACTCATGGCTAGAAAAGCCTTATTACTCGGTTTAAATGCTTTTATAATCCCATTATTGAATTTATTTTGAATATTTTTTACATTTTTTGATTAAAACATCTTGTAATTGATTGATTGCCTCGGGAAACATGGAGCAAAAGCCATCCATTGTCAAGAAAAGATCATTTATAGTCACTCATGCCTAGGAAAGCCTTATTACTCGGTTTAAATGCTTTTATAATCCCATTATTGAATTTATTTTGAATTGTTTTTACATTTATTTATTAAAACAGATTGTAATTGATTGTTTGCCTCGGGAAACGTGGAGCGAAAGCCATCCATTGTCAAGAAAAGATCATTTATAGTCACTCATGCCTAGAAAAGCCATATTACTCGGTTTAAATGCCTTTATAATCCCATTATCAAATTTATTTTGAATTTTTTTTACATTTTTTTATTAAAACAGATTGTAATTGATCGTTTGCCTCGGGAAACGTGGAGCGAAAGAAATCCATTGTCAAGAAAAGATCATTTATAGTCACTCATGCCTAGAAAAGCCTTATTACTCGGTTTAAATGCCTTTATAATCCCATTATCAAATTATTTTGAATTTTTTTTACATTTTTTGATTAAAACAGATTATAATTGATTGTTTGCCTTGGGAAACTTGGAGCGAAAGCCATCCATTGTCAAGAAAAGATCATTTATATTCACTCATGCCTAGAAAAGCCTTATTACTCTGCGTAAATGCTTTTATAATCCCATTATTGAATTTATTTTGAATATTTTTTACATTTTTTGATTAAAACAGGTTGTAAATGATTGACTGCCTCGGGAAACATGGAGCAAAAGCCATCCATTGTCAAGAAAAGATCATTTATAGTCACTCATGGCTAGAAAAGCCTTATTACTCGGTTTAAATGCTTTTATAATCCCATTATTGAATTTATTTTGAATATTTTTTACATTTTTTGATTAAAACATCTTGTAATTGATTGATTGCCTCGGGAAACATGGAGCAAAAGCCATCCATTGTCAAGAAAAGATCATTTATAGTCACTCATGCCTAGGAAAGCCTTATTACTCGGTTTAAATGCTTTTATAATCCCATTATTGAATTTATTTTGAATTGTTTTTACATTTATTTATTAAAACAGATTGTAATTGATTGTTTGCCTCGGGAAACGTGGAGCGAAAGCCATCCATTGTCAAGAAAAGATCATTTATAGTCACTCATGCCTAGAAAAGCCATATTACTCGGTTTAAATGCCTTTATAATCCCATTATCAAATTTATTTTGAATTTTTTTTACATTTTTTTATTAAAACAGATTGTAATTGATCGTTTGCCTCGGGAAACGTGGAGCGAAAGAAATCCATTGTCAAGAAAAGATCATTTATAGTCACTCATGCCTAGAAAAGCCTTATTACTCGGTTTAAATGCCTTTATAATCCCATTATCAAATTATTTTGAATTTTTTTTACATTTTTTGATTAAAACAGATTATAATTGATTGTTTGCCTTGGGAAACTTGGAGCGAAAGCCATCCATTGTCAAGAAAAGATCATTTATATTCACTCATGCCTAGAAAAGCCTTATTACTCTGCGTAAATGCTTTTATAATCCCATTATTGAATTTATTTTGAATTGTTTTTACATTTTTTCATTAAAACAGAATCTAATTGATTGTTTGCCTCGGGAAACGTGGAGCGAAAGCCATCCATTGTCAAGAAAAGATTATTTATAGTCACTCATGCCTAGAAAAGCCTTATTACTCGGTTTAAATGTCTTTATAATCCCATTATCAAATTTATTTTAAATTTTTTTTACATTTTTTGATTAAAACAGATTGTAATTGATTGTTTGCCTCGGGAAACTTGGAGCGAAAGCCATCCATTGTCAAGAAAAGATCATTTATATTCACTCATGCCTAGAAAAGCCTTATTACTCTGCGTAAATGCTTTTATAATCCCATTATTGAATTTATTTTGAATATTTTTTACATTTTTTGATTAAAACAGGTTGTAATTGATTGATTGCCTCAGGAAACATGGAGCAAAAGCCATCCATTGTCAAGAAAAGATCATTTATATTCACTCATGCCTAGAAAAGCCTTATTACTCGGCGTAAATGCTTTTATAATCCCACTATTGAATTTATTTTGAATACTTTTTACATTTTTTGATTAAAACAGAATCTAATTGATTGTTTACCTCGGGAAACGTGGAGCGAAAGCCATCCATTGTCAAGAAAAGATCATTTATAGTCTCTCATGCCTAGAAAAGCCTTATTACTCGGTTTAAATGCCTTTATAATCCCATTAGCAAATTTATTTTGAATTTTTTTTACATTTTTTGATTAAAACATATTGTAATTGATTGTTTGCCTCGGGAAACATGGAGCGAAAGCCATCCATTGTCAAGAAAAGATCATTTATAGTCACTCATGCCTAGAAAAGCCTTATTACTCGATTTAAATGCCTTTATAATCCCATTATCAAATTTATTTTTAATTTTTTTTACATTTTTTGATTAAAACAGATTGTAATTGATTGTTTGCCTCGAGAAACTTGGAGCGAAAGCCATCCATTGTCAAGAAAAGTTCATTTATATTCACTTATGCCTAGCAAAGCCTTATTACTCGGTTTAAATGCCTTTATAGTCTCATTATTGAATTTATTTTGATTTTTTTTTACATTTTTTTATTAAAACAGATTCTAATTGATTGTTTTCCTGGGGAAACTTTGAGCGAAAGCCATCCATTGTCAAGAAAAGATCATTTATAGCCACTCATGGCTAGAAAAGCCTTATTACTCAGTTTAAATGCTTTTATAATCCCATTATTGAATTTATTTTGAATATTTTTTACATTTTTTGATTAAAACATATTGTAATTGATTGATTGCCTCGGGAAACATGGAGCAAAAGCCATCCATTGTCAAGAAAAGATCATTTATAGTCACTCATGCCTAGGAAAGCCTTATTACTCGGTTTAAATGCTTTTATAATCCCATTATTGAATTTATTTTGAATTGTTTTTACATTTTTTGATTAAAACAGAATCTAATTGATTGTTTGCCTCGGGAAACATGGAGCGAAAGCCATCCATTGTCAAGAAAAGATCATTTATAGTCACTCATGGCTAGAAAAGCCTTATTACTCGGTTTAAATGCTTTTATAATCCCATTATTGAATTTATTTTGAATATTTTTTACATTTTTTGATTAAAACATCTTGTAATTGATTGATTGCCTCGGGAAACATGGAGCAAAAGCCATCCATTGTCAAGAAAAGATCATTTATAGTCACTCATGCCTAGGAAAGCCTTATTACTCGGTTTAAATGCTTTTATAATCCCATTATTGAATTTATTTTGAATTGTTTTTACATTTATTTATTAAAACAGATTGTAATTGATTGTTTGCCTCGGGAAACGTGGAGCGAAAGCCATCCATTGTCAAGAAAAGATCATTTATAGTCACTCATGCCTAGAAAAGCCATATTACTCGGTTTAAATGCCTTTATAATCCCATTATCAAATTTATTTTGAATTTTTTTTACATTTTTTTATTAAAACAGATTGTAATTGATCGTTTGCCTCGGGAAACGTGGAGCGAAAGAAATCCATTGTCAAGAAAAGATCATTTATAGTCACTCATGCCTAGAAAAGCCTTATTACTCGGTTTAAATGCCTTTATAATCCCATTATCAAATTATTTTGAATTTTTTTTACATTTTTTGATTAAAACAGATTGTAATTGATTGTTTGCCTTGGGAAACTTGGAGCGAAAGCCATCCATTGTCAAGAAAAGATCATTTATATTCACTCATGCCTAGAAAAGCCTTATTACTCTGCGTAAATGCTTTTATAATCCCATTATTGAATTTATTTTGAATATTTTTTACATTTTTTGATTAAAACAGGTTGTAAATGATTGACTGCCTCGGGAAACATGGAGCAAAAGCCATCCATTGTCAAGAAAAGATCATTTATATTCACTCATGCCTAGAAAAGCCTTATTACTCGGCGTAAATGCTTTTATAATCCCATTATTGAATTTATTTTGAATTGTTTTTACATTTATTTATTAAAACAGATTGTAATTGATTGTTTGCCTCGGGAAACGTGGAGCGAAAGCCATCCATTGTCAAGAAAAGATCATTTGTAGTCACTCATGCCTAGAAAACCCTTATTACTCGGTTTAAATGCCTTTATAATCCCATTATCAAATTTATTTTGAATTTTTTTTACATTTTGTGATTAAAACAGATTGTAATTGATTGTTTGCCTCGGGAAACTTGGAGCGAAAGCCATCCATTGTCAAGAAAAGTTCATTTATATTCACTTATGCCTAGCAAAGCCTTATTACTCGGTTTAAATGCCTTTATAATCCCATTATTGAATTTATTTTGAATTTTTTTACATTTTTTTATTAAAACATATTCTAATTGATTGTTTTCCTTGGGAAACTTGGAGCGAAAGCCATCCATTGTCAAGAAAAGATCATTTATAGTCACTCATGCCTAGAAAAGCGTTATTACTCGGTGTAAATGCTTTTATAATCCAATTATTGAATTTATTTTGAATATTTTTTACATTTTTTGATTAAAACATATTGTAATTGATTGTTTGCCTCGGGAAACATGGAGCGAAAGCCATCCATTGTCAAGAAAAGATCATTTATAGTCACTCATGCCTAGGAAAGCCTTATTACTCGGTTTAAATGCTTTTATAATCCCATTATTGAATTTATTTTGAATTGTTTCTACATTTTTTGATTGAAACAGATTTTAATTGATTGTTTGCATCAGAAAACGAGAAGCGAAAGCCATCCATTGTCAAGAAAAGTTCATTTATAGTCACTCATGCCTAAGAAAGCCTTGTTACTCGGTTTAAATGCTTTTATAATCCCATTATTGAATTTATTTTGAATATTTTCTACATTTTTTGGTTGAAACAGATTCTAATTGATTGTTTGCCTCAGAAAACGAGAAGCGACAGCCATCCATTGTCAAGAAAAGATCATTTATAGTCACTCATGCCTAGAAAAGCCTTATTACTCGGTGTAAATGCTTTTAGAATCCCATTATTGAATTTATTTTGAATATTTTTTACATTTTTTGATTAAAACAGATTGTAATTGATTGATTGCCTCGGGAAACATGGAGCGAAAGCCATCCATTGCCAAGAAAAGATCATTTATAGTCACTCATGCCTAGGAAAGCCTTATTACTCGGTTTAAATGCTTTTATAATCCCATTATTGAATTTATTTTGAATTGTTTTTACATTTTTTGATTAAAACAGAATCTAATTGATTGTTTGCCTCGAGAAACGTGGAGCGAAAGCAATCCATTGTCAAGAAAAGATCATTTATAGTCACTCATGCCAAGAAAAGCCTTATTACTCGGTTTAAATGCCTTTATAATCCCATTATCAAATTTATTTTGAATTTTTTTTACATTTTTTGATTAAAACAGACTGTAATTGATTGTTTGCCTCGGGAAACTTGGAGCGAAAGCCATGCATTGTCAACAAAAGTTTATTTATAGTCACTCACGCCTAGAAAAGCCTTATTACTCGGTCTAAATGCTTTTATAATCCCATTATTGAATTTATTTTGAATATTTTCTACATTTTTTGATTGAAACAGATTTTAATTGATTGTTTGCCTCAGAAAACGAGAAGCGAAAGCCATCCATTGTCAAGAAAAGTTCATTTATAGTCACTCATGCCTAGGAAAGCCTTATTACTCGGTTTAAATGCTTTTATAATCCCATTATTGAATTTATTTTGAATATTTTCTACATTTTTTGATTGAAACATATTCTAATTGATTGTTTGCCTCAGAAAACGAGAAGCGAAAGCCATCCATTGTCAAGAAAAGATCATTTATAGTCACTCATGCCTAGAAAAGCCTTATTACTCGGTGTAAATGCTTTTATAATCCCATCATTGAATTTATTTTGAATATTTTTTACCTTTTTTGATTAAAACATATTGTAATTGATTGATTGCCTCAGGAAACATGGAGCAAAAGCCATCCATTGTCAAGAAAAGATCATTTATAGTCACTCATGCCTAGGAAAGCCTTATTACTCGGTTTAAATGCTTTTATAATACCATTATTGAATTTATTTTGAATTTTTTTTACATTTTTTGGTTAAAATAGAATCTAATTGATTGTTTGCCTCGAGAAACGTGGAGCGAAAGCCATCCATTGTCAAGAAAAGATCATTTATAGTCACTCATGCCTAGAAAAGCCTTATTACTAGGTTTAAATGCCTTTATAATCCCATTATCAAATTTATTTTGAATTTTTTTTACATTTTTTGATTGAAACAGATTGTAATTGATTGTTTGCCTTGGGAAACGTGGAGCGAAAGCCATCCATTGTCAAGAAAAGATCATTTATAGTCACTCATGCCTAGAAAAGTCTTATTACTCGGTTTAAATGCCTTTATAATCCCATTATCAAATTTATTTTGAATTTTTTTTACATTTTGTGATTAAAACAGATTGTAATTGATTGTTTGCCTCGGGAAACTTGGAGCGAAAGCCATCCATTGTCAAGAAAGGTTCATTTATATTCACTTATGCCTAGCAAAGCCTTATTACTCGGTTTAAATGCCTTTATAATCCCATTATTGAATTTATTTTGAGTTTTTTTTACATTTTTTTATTAAAACAGATTCTAATTGATTGTTTTCCAGGGGAAACTTGGAGCGAAAGCCATCCATTGTCAAGAAAAGATCATTTATATTCACTCATGCCTAGAAAAGCCTTATTACTCGATGTAAATGCTTTCATAATCCCATTATTGAATTTATTTTGAATATTTTTTACATTTTTTGATTAAAACAGATTGTAATTGATTGATTGGCTCGGGAAACATGGAGCAAAAGCCATCCATTGTCAAGAAAAGATCATTTATAGTCACTCATGCCTAGGAAAGCCTTATTACTCGGTGTAAATGCTTTTATAATCCCATTATTGAATTTATTTTGAATTGTTTTTACATTTTTTGATTAAAACGGAATCTAATTGATTGTTTGACTCGGGAAACGTGGAGCGAAAGCCATCCATTGTCAAGAAAAGATCATTTATAGTCACTCATGCCTAGAAAACCTTATCACTCGGTTTAAATGCCTTTATAATCCCATTATCAAATTTATTTTGAATTTTTTTTTACATTTTTTGATTAAAACAGATTGTAATTGATTGTTTTCCTTGGGAAACATGGAGCGAAAGCCATCCATCATCAAGAAAAGTTCATTTATAGTCACTCATGCCTAGAAAAGCCTTATTACTCGGTTTAAATGCTTTTATAATCCCATTATTGAATTTATTTTGAATATTTTCTACATTTTTTGATTGAAACAGATTCTAATTGATTGTTTGCCTCAGAAAACGAGAAGCGAAAGCCATCCACTGTCAAGAAAAGATCATTTATAGTCACTCATGCCTAGGAAAACCTTATTACTTGGTTTAAATGCTTTTATAATCCCATTATTGACTTTATTTTGAATTTTTTGTACATTTTTTGATTAAAACATATTCTAATTGACTGTTTGCCTCAGGAAACTTGGAGCGAAAGCCATCGATTGTCAAGAAAAGATCATTTATAGTCACTGATGCCTAGAAAAGCCTTATTACTCGGTGTAAATGCTTTTATAATCCCATTATTGAATTTATTTTGAATTGTTTTTACATTTTTTGATTAAAACAAATTGTAACTGATTGTTTGCCTCGTGAAACATGGAGCAAAAGCCATCCATTGTCAAGAAAAGATCATTTATAGTCACTCATGCCTAGGAAAGCGTTATTACTCGGTTTAAATGCTTTTATAATCCCATTATCGACTTTATTTTGAGTTTTTTTTACATTTTTTGATTAAAACATATTCTAATTGATTGTTTGCCTCGGGAAACTTGGAGCGAAAGCCATCCATTGTCAAGAAAAGACCATTTATAGTCACTCGTGCCTTGAAAAGCCTTATTACTCGGTTTAAATGCTTTTATAATCCCATTATTGAATTTATTTTGAATTGTTTTTATATTTTTTTGATTAAAACAGATTGTAATTGATTGTTTGCCTTGGGAAACATGGAGCGAAATCCATCCATTGTAAAGAAAAGTTCATTTATAGTCACTCATGCCTAGAAAAGCATTAATACTCGCTTTAAATGCTTTCATAATCCCATAATGAATTTAATTTGAATCTTTTTACTTTTTTTGATTAAAACAGATTGTAATTGATTGTTTGCCTCAGGAGACATGGAGCGAAAGCCATCCATTGTCAAGAGAAGATCATTTATAGTCACTCATGCCTAGAAAAGCCTTATTACTCGGTTTAAATGCCTTTATAATTCCATTATCAAATTTATTTTGATTTTTTTTTTACATTTTTTGATTAAAACATATTGTAATTGATTGTTTGCCTTGGGAAACATGGAACGAAATCCATCAATTGTCAAGAAAAGTTCATTTATAGTCCCTCATGCCCAGAAAAGCATTAATACTCGCTTTAAATGCTTTTATAATCCCATAATTGAATTTAATTTGAATCTTTTTACATGTTTGGATTAAAACAGATTCTAATTGATTGTTTGCCTCGGGAAACGTGGAGCGAAAGCCATCCATTGTCAAGAAAAGATCATTTATAGTCACTCATGCCTAGAAAAGCCTTATTACTCGGTTTAAATGCTTTTATCATCCCATTATTGAATATATTTTGAATTATTTTTACATTTTTTGATTAAAACAAATTGTAACTGATTGTTTGCCTCGTGAAACATGGAGCAAAAGCCATCCATTGTCAAGAAAAGATCATTTATAGTCACTCATGCCTAGGAAAGCGTTATTACTCGGTTTAAATGCTTTTATAATCCCATTATCGACTTTATTTTGAGTTTTTTTTACTTTTTTTGATTAAAACATATTCTAATTGATTGTTTGCCTCGGGAAACTTGGAGCGAAAGCCATCCATTGTCAAGAAAAGACCATTTATAGTCACTCGTGCCTTGAAAAGCCTTATTACTCGGTTTAAATGCTTTTATAATCCCATTATTGAATTTATTTTGAATTGTTTTTATATTTTTTGATTAAAACAGATTGTAATTGATTGTTTGCCTTGGGAAACATGGAGCGAAATCCATCCATGGTAAAGAAAAGTTCATTTATAGTCACTCATGCCTAGAAAAGCATTAATACTCGCTTTAAATGCTTTCGTAATCCCATAATGAATTTAATCTGAATCTTTTTACTTTTTTTGATTAAAACATATTGTAATTGATTGTTTGCCTCGGGAAACGTGGAGCGAAAGCCATCCATTGTCAAGAGAAGATCATTTATAGTCACTCATGCCTAGAAAAGCCTTATTACTCGGTTTAAATGCCTTTATAATTCCATTATCAAATTTATTTTGATTTTTTTTTTACATTTTTTGATTAAAACATATTGTAATTGATTGTTTGCCTTGGGAAACATGGAACGAAATCCATCAATTGTCAAGAAAAGTTCATTTATAGTCACTCATGCCCAGAAAAGCATTAATACTCGCTTTAAATGCTTTTATAATCCCATAATTGAATTTAATTTGAATCTTTTTACATGTTTGGATTAAAACAGATTCTAATTGATTGTTTGCCTCGGGAAACGTGGACCGAAAGCCATCCATTGTCAAGAAAAGATCATTTATAGTCACTTATGCCTAGAAAAGCCTTATTACTCGGTTTAAATGCCTTTATAATCCCATTATCAAATTTATTTTGAATTTTTTTTACATTTTTTGATTAAAACAGATTGTAATTGATTGTTTGCCTCGGGAAACTTGGAGCGAAAGCCATCCATTGTCAAGAAAAGATCATTTATAGTCACTTATGCCTAGAAAAGCCTTATTACTCGGTGTAAATGCTTTTATAATCCCATTATTGAATTTATTTTGAATTGTTTTTACATTTTTTGATTAAAACAGATTGTAATTGATTGTTTGCCTCGAGAAACATGGAGCAAAAGCCATCCATTGTCAAGAAAAGATCATTTATAGACACTCATGCCTAGGAAAGCCTTATTACTCGGTTTAAATGCTTTTATAATCCCATTATTGACTTTATTTTGAATTTTTTTTACATTTTTTGATTAAAACAGATTGCAATTGATTCTTTGCCTCGAGAAACATGGAGCGAAAGCCATCCATTGTCTAGAAAAGTTCACTTATAGTCACTCATGCCTAGAAAAGCCTTATTACTCGGTTTAAATGCCTTTATAATCCCATTATTGAATTTATTTGAATTCTTTTTATATTTTTTGATTAAAACAGATTGTAATTGATTGTTTTCCTTGGGAAACATGGAGCGAAAGCCATCCATCGTCAAGAAAAGTTCATTTATAGTCACTCATGCCTAGAAAAGCCTTATTACTCGGTTTAAATGCTTTTATAATCCCATTATTGACTTTATTTTGAAATTTTTTTACATTTTTTGATTAAAACAGATTGCAATTGATTCTTTGCCTCGAGAAACATGGAGCGAAAGCCATCGATTGTCAAGAAAATATCATTTATAGTCACTCATGCCTAGAAAAGCCTTATTACTCGGTGTAAATGCTTTTATAATCCCATTATTGAATTTATTTTGAATTGTTTTTACATTTTTTGATTAAAACAGATTGTAATTGATTGTTTGCCTCGGGAAACATGGAGCGAAAGCCATCCATCGTCAAGAAAAGTTCATTTATAGTCACTCATGCCTAGAAAAGCCTTATTACTCGGTTTAAATGCTTTTATAATCCCATTATTGAATTTATTTTGAATATTTTCTACATTTTTTGATTGAAACAGATTCTAATTGATTGTTTGCCTCAGAAAACGAGAAGCGAAAGCCATCCATTGTCAAGAAAAGTTCATTTATAGTCACTCATGCCTATAAAAGCCTTAATAGTCGCTTTAAATGCTTTCATAATCCCATAATGTATTTAATTTGAATCTTTTTACATTTTTTGATTAAAACAAATTGTAACTGATTGTTTGCCTCGGGAAACGTGGAGCGAAAGCCATCCACTGTCAAGAAAAGATCATTTATAGTCAGTCATGCCTAAAAAAGCCTTAATTCTCGCTTTAAATGCTTTTATAATCCCATTATTGAATTTAATTTGAATCTTTTTTCATTTTTTGATTAAAACAGATTGTAATTGATTGTTTACCTCGGGAAACGTGGAGCGAAAGCCATCCATTGTCAAGAAAAGATCATTTATAGTCACTCATGCCTAGAAAAGCCTTATTACTCGGTTTAAATGCCTTTATAATCCCATTATCAAATTTATTTTTAATTTTTTTTACATTTTTTGATTAAACCATATTGTAATTGATTGTTTGCCTCGGGAAACTTGGAGCGAAAGCCATCCATTGTCAAGAAAAGATAATTTATAGTCACTCATGCCTAGGAAAGCCTTATTACTCGGTTTAAATGCTTTTATAATCCCATTATTGACTTTATTTTGAATTTTTTTTGCATTTTTCGATTAAAACATATTCCAATTGATTGTTTGCCTCGGGAAACTTGGAGCGAAAGCCATCCATTGTCAAGAAAAGATCATTTCTAGTCACTCATGCCTAGGAAAGTCTTATTACTCGGTTTAAATGCTTTTATAATCCCATTATTGAATTTATTTTGAATTGTTTTTACATTTTTAATTAAAACAGAATCTAATTGATTGTTTGCCTCGGGAAACGTGGAGCGAAAGCCATCCATTGTCAAGAAAAGTTCATTTATAGTCACCCATGCCGAGAAAAGCCTTATTACTCGGTTTAAATGCCTTTATAATTCCATTATCGAATTTATTTTGAATTTTTTTTACATTTTTTGATTAAAACATATTGTAATTGATTTTTTACCTCGGGAAACTTGGAGCGAAAGCCATCCATTGTCAAGAAAAGTTCATTTATAGTCACTCATGCCTAGAAAAGCCTTATTACTCGGTTTAAATGCTTTTATAATCCCATTATTAAATTTATTTTGAATATTTTCTACATTTTTTGATTGAAACAGATTCTAATTGATTGTTTGCCTCAGAAAATGCGAAGCGAAAGCCATCCATTGTCAAGAAAAGATCATTTATAGTCACTCATGCCTAGAAAAGCCTTATTACTCGGTTTACATGCCTTTATAATCCCATTATCAAATTTATTTTGAATTTTTTTTACATTTTTTGATTAAAACAGATTGTAATTGATTGTTTACCTCGGGAAACCTGGAGCGAAAGCCATCCATTGTCAAGAAAAGTTCATTTATAGTCACTCATGCCTAGAAAACCCTTATTACTCGGTTTAAATGCTTTTATAATCCCATTATTGAATTTATTTTGAATATTTTTTACATTTTTTGATTAAAACAGATTGTAATTGATTGATTGGCTCGGGAAACATGGAGCAAAAGCCATCCATTGTCAAGAAAAGATCATTTATAGTCACTCATGCCTAGGAAAGCCTTATTACTCGGTGTAAATGCTTTTATAATCCCATTATTGAATTTATTTTGAATATTTTTTACATTTTTTGATTAAAACAGATTGTAATTGATTGATTGGCTCGGGAAACATGGAGCAAAAGCCATCCATTGTCAAGAAAAGATCATTTATAGTCACTCATGCCTAGGAAAGCCTTATTACTCGGTTTAAATGCTTTTATAATCCCATTATTGAATTTATTTTGAATTGTTTTTACATTTTTTGATTAAAACGGAATCTAATTGATTGTTTGACTCGGGAAACGTGGAGCGAAAGCCATCCATTGTCAAGAAAAGATCATTTATAGTCACTCATGCCTAGAAAAGCCTTATCACTCGGTTTAAATGCCTTTATAATCCCATTATCAAATTTATTTTGAATTTTTTTTACATTTTTTGATTAAAACAGATTGTAATTGATTGTTTGCCTCGGGAAACTTGTAGCGAAAGCCATCCATTGTCAAGAAAAGTTCATTTATAGTCACTCATGCCTAGAAAAGCCTTATTACTCGGTTTAAATGCTTTTATAATCCCATTATTGAATTTATTTTGAATATTTTTTACATTTTTTGATTGAAACAGATTCTAATTGATTGTTTGCCTCAGAAAACGAGAAGCGAAAGCCATCCATTGTCAAGAAAAGTTCATTTATAGTCACTCATGCCTAAGAAAGCCTTATTACTCGGTTTAAATGCTTTTATAATCCCATTATTGAATTTATTTTGAATATTTTCTACATTTTTTGGTTGAAACAGATTCTAATTGATTGTTTGCCTCAGAAAACGAGAAGCGACAGCCATCCATTGTCAAGAAAAGTTCATTTATAGTCACTCATGCCTAGAAAAGCCTTATTACTCGGTTTAAATGCCTTTATAATCCCATTATCAAATTTATTTTTAATTTTTTTTACATTTTGTGATTAAAACAGACTGTAATTGATTGTTTGCCTCGGGAAACGTGGAGCGAAAGCCATCCATTGTCAAGAAAAGATCATTTATAGTCACTCATGCCTAGGAAAGTCTTATTACTCGGTTTAAATGCTTTTATAATCCCATTATTGAATTTATTTTGAATTGTTTTTACATTTTTGATTAAAACAGAATCTAATTGATTGTTTGCCTCGGGAAACGTGGAGCGAAAGCCATCCATTGTCAAGAAAAGTTCATTTATAGTCACCCATGCCTAGAAAAGCCTTATTACTCGGTTTAAATGCCTTTATAATCCCATTATCGAATTTATTTTGAATTTTTTTTACATTTTT
This sequence comes from Theobroma cacao, assembly GCF_053813885.1. Classification (NCBI taxonomy): domain Eukaryota; kingdom Viridiplantae; phylum Streptophyta; class Magnoliopsida; order Malvales; family Malvaceae; genus Theobroma; species Theobroma cacao. The sequence goes on along the minus strand of NC_142645.1, from coordinate 22,255,161 downwards.
TGATTAAAACATATTGTAATTGATTGTTTTCCTCGGGAAACTTGGAGCGAAAGCCATCCATTGTCAAGAAAAGTTCATTTATAGTCACTCATGCCTAGAAAAGCCTTATTACTCGGTTTAAATGCTTTTATAATCCCATTATTAAATTTATTTTGAATATTTTCTACATTTTTTGATTGAAACAGATTCTAATTGATTGTTTACCTCAGAAAATGCGAAGCGAAACCCATCCATTGTCAAGAAAAGATCATTTATAGTCACTCATGCCTAGAAAAGCCTTATTACTCGGTTTACATGCCTTTATAATCCCATTATCAAATTTATTTTGAATTTTTTTTACATTTTTTGATTAAAACAGATTGTAATTGATTGTTTACCTCGGGAAACCTGGAGCGAAAGCCATCCATTGTAAAGAAAAGTTCATTTATAGTCACTCATGCCTAGAAAACCCTTATTACTCGGTTTAAATGCTTTTATAATCCCATTATTGAATTTATTTTGAATATTTTTTACATTTTTTGGTTAAAATAGATTGTAATTGATTGATTGGCTCGGGAAACATGGAGCAAAAGCCATCCATTGTCAAGAAAAGATCATTTATAGTCACTCATGCCTAGGAAAGCCTTATTACTCGGTGTAAATGCTTTTATAATCCCATTATTGAATTTATTTTGAATATTTTTTACATTTTTTGATTAAAACAGATTGTAATTGATTGATTGGCTCGGGAAACATGGAGCAAAAGCCATCCATTGTCAAGAAAAGATCATTTATAGTCACTCATGCCTAGGAAAGCCTTATTACTCGGTTTAAATGCTTTTATAATCCCATTATTGAATTTATTTTGAATTGTTTTTACATTTTTTGATTAAAACGGAATCTAATTGATTGTTTGACTCGGGAAACGTGGAGCGAAAGCCATCCATTGTCAAGAAAAGATCATTTATAGTCACTCATGCCTAGAAAAGCCTTATCACTCGGTTTAAATGCCTTTATAATCCCATTATCAAATTTATTTTGAATTTTTTTTACATTTTTTGATTAAAACAGATTGTAATTGATTGTTTGCCTCGGGAAACTTGTAGCGAAAGCCATCCATTGTCAAGAAAAGTTCATTTATAGTCACTCATGCCTAGAAAAGCCTTATTACTCGGTTTAAATGCTTTTATAACCCATTATTGAATTTATTTTGAATATTTTCTACATTTTTTGATTGAAACAGATTCTAATTGATTGTTTGCCTCAGAAAACGAGAAGCGAAAGCCATCCATTGTCAAGAAAAGTTCATTTATAGTCACTCATGCCTAAGAAAGCCTTATTACTCGGTTTAAATGCTTTTATAATCCCATTATTGAATTTATTTTGAATATTTTCTACATTTTTTGGTTGAAACAGATTCTAATTGATTGTTTGCCTCAGAAAACGAGAAGCGACAGCCATCCATTGTCAAGAAAAGTTCATTTATAGTCACTCATGCCTAGAAAAGCCTTATTACTCGGTTTAAATGCCTTTATAATCCCATTATCAAATTTATTTTTAATTTTTTTTACATTTTGTGATTAAAACAGACTGTAATTGATTGTTTGCCTCGAGAAACTTGGAGCGAAAGCCATCCATTGTCAAGAAAAGATCATTTATAGTCACTCATGCCTAGGAAAGCCTTATTACTCGGTTTAAATGCTTTTATAATCCCATTATTGAATTTATTTTGAATTGTTTTTACATTTTTTAATTAAAACAGAATCTAATTGATTGTTTGCCTCGGGAAACGTGGAGCGAAAGCCATCCATTGTCAAGAAAAGATCATTTATAGTCACTCATGCCTAGAAAAGCCTTATTACTCGGTTTAAATGCCTTTATAATCCCATTATCAAATTTATTTTGAATTTTTTTTACATTTTTTGATTAAAACATATTGTAATTGATTGTTTTCCTCGGGAAACTTGGAGCGAAAGCCATCCATTGTCAAGAAAAGTTCATTTATAGTCACTCATGCCTAGAAAAGCCTTATTACTCGGTTTAAATGCTTTTATAATCCCATTATTGAATTTATTTTGAATATTTTTTACATTTTTTGATTGAAACAGATTCTAATTGATTGTTTGCCTCAGAAAACGAGAAGCGAAAGCCATCCATTGTCAAGAAAAGTTCATTTATAGTCACTCATGCCTAAGAAAGCCTTATTACTCGGTTTAAATGCTTTTATAATCCCATTATTGAATTTATTTTGAATATTTTCTACATTTTTTGGTTGAAACAGATTCTAATTGATTGTTTGCCTCAGAAAACGAGAAGCGACAGCCATCCATTGTCAAGAAAAGTTCATTTATAGTCACTCATGCCTAGAAAAGCCTTATTACTCGGTTTAAATGCCTTTATAATCCCATTATCAAATTTATTTTTAATTTTTTTTACATTTTGTGATTAAAACAGACTGTAATTGATTGTTTGCCTCGGGAAACGTGGAGCGAAAGCCATCCATTGTCAAGAAAAGATCATTTATAGTCACTCATGCCTAGGAAAGTCTTATTACTCGGTTTAAATGCTTTTATAATCCCATTATTGAATTTATTTTGAATTGTTTTTACATTTTTGATTAAAACAGAATCTAATTGATTGTTTGCCTCGGGAAACGTGGAGCGAAAGCCATCCATTGTCAAGAAAAGTTCATTTATAGTCACCCATGCCTAGAAAAGCCTTATTACTCGGTTTAAATGCCTTTATAATCCCATTATCGAATTTATTTTGAATTTTTTTTACATTTTTTGATTAAAACATATTGCAATTGATTGTTTTCCTCGGGAAACTTGGAGCGAAAGCCATCCATTGTCAAGAAAAGTTCATTTATAGTCACTCATGCCTAGAAAAGCCTTATTACTCGGTTTAAATGCTTTTATAATCCCATTATTAAATTTATTTTGAATATTTTCTACATTTTTTGATTGAAACAGATTCTAATTGATTGTTTACCTCAGAAAATGCGAAGCGAAACCCATCCATTGTCAAGAAAAGATCATTTATAGTCACTCATGCCTAGAAAAGCCTTATTACTCGGTTTACATGCCTTTATAATCCCATTATCAAATTTATTTTGAATTTTTTTTACATTTTTTGATTAAAACAGATTGTAATTGATTGTTTACCTCGGGAAACCTGGAGCGAAAGCCATCCATTGTAAAGAAAAGTTCATTTATAGTCACTCATGCCTAGAAAACCCTTATTACTCGGTTTAAATGCTTTTATAATCCCATTATTGAATTTATTTTGAATATTTTTTACATTTTTTGGTTAAAATAGATTGTAATTGATTGATTGGCTCGGGAAACATGGAGCAAAAGCCATCCATTGTCAAGAAAAGATCATTTATAGTCACTCATGCCTAGGAAAGCCTTATTACTCGGTGTAAATGCTTTTATAATCCCATTATTGAATTTATTTTGAATATTTTTTACATTTTTTGATTAAAACAGATTGTAATTGATTGATTGGCTCGGGAAACATGGAGCAAAAGCCATCCATTGTCAAGAAAAGATCATTTATAGTCACTCATGCCTAGGAAAGCCTTATTACTCGGTTTAAATGCTTTTATAATCCCATTATTGAATTTATTTTGAATTGTTTTTACATTTTTTGATTAAAACGGAATCTAATTGATTGTTTGACTCGGGAAACGTGGAGCGAAAGCCATCCATTGTCAAGAAAAGATCATTTATAGTCACTCATGCCTAGAAAAGCCTTATCACTCGGTTTAAATGCCTTTATAATCCCATTATCAAATTTATTTTGAATTTTTTTTACATTTTTTGATTAAAACAGATTGTAATTGATTGTTTGCCTCGGGAAACTTGTAGCGAAAGCCATCCATTGTCAAGAAAAGTTCATTTATAGTCACTCATGCCTAGAAAAGCCTTATTACTCGGTTTAAATGCTTTTATAACCCATTATTGAATTTATTTTGAATATTTTCTACATTTTTTGATTGAAACAGATTCTAATTGATTGTTTGCCTCAGAAAACGAGAAGCGAAAGCCATCCATTGTCAAGAAAAGTTCATTTATAGTCACTCATGCCTAAGAAAGCCTTATTACTCGGTTTAAATGCTTTTATAATCCCATTATTGAATTTATTTTGAATATTTTCTACATTTTTTGGTTGAAACAGATTCTAATTGATTGTTTGCCTCAGAAAACGAGAAGCGACAGCCATCCATTGTCAAGAAAAGTTCATTTATAGTCACTCATGCCTAGAAAAGCCTTATTACTCGGTTTAAATGCCTTTATAATCCCATTATCAAATTTATTTTTAATTTTTTTTACATTTTGTGATTAAAACAGACTGTAATTGATTGTTTGCCTCGAGAAACTTGGAGCGAAAGCCATCCATTGTCAAGAAAAGATCATTTATAGTCACTCATGCCTAGGAAAGCCTTATTACTCGGTTTAAATGCTTTTATAATCCCATTATTGAATTTATTTTGAATTGTTTTTACATTTTTTAATTAAAACAGAATCTAATTGATTGTTTGCCTCGGGAAACGTGGAGCGAAAGCCATCCATTGTCAAGAAAAGATCATTTATAGTCACTCATGCCTAGAAAAGCCTTATTACTCGGTTTAAATGCCTTTATAATCCCATTATCAAATTTATTTTGAATTTTTTTTACATTTTTTGATTACAACAGATTGTAATTGATTGTTTGCCTCAGGAAACTCGGAGCGAAAGCCATCCATTGTCAAGAAAAGATCATTTATAGTCACTCATGCCTAGAAAACCCTTATTACTCGGTTTAAATGCTTTTATAATCCCATTATTGAATTTATTTTGAATTGTTTTTACATTTATTGATTAAAACAGATTGTAATTGATTGTTTGCCTCGGGAAACGTGAAGCGAAAGCCATCCATTGTCAAGAAAAGATCATTTATAGTCACTCATGCCTAGAAAAGCCTTATTACTCGGTGTAAATGCTTTTATAATCCTATTATTGAATTTATTTTGAATATTTTTTCCATTTTTTGATCAAAACATATTGTAATTGATTGATTGCCTCGAACAACATGGAGCAAAAGCCATCCATTGTCAAGAAAAGATCATTTATAGTCACTCATGCCTAGGAAAGCCTTATTACTCGGTTTAAATGCTTTTATAATCCCATTATTGAATTTATTTTGAATTGTTTTTACATTTTTTGATTAAAACAGAATCTAATTGATTGTTTGCCTCGGGAAACGTGGAGCGAAAGCCATCCATTGTCAAGAAAAGATCATTTATAGTCACTCATGCCTAGAAAAGCCATATTACTCGGTTTAAATGCATTTATAATCCCATTATCGAATTTATTTTGAATTTTTTTACATTTTTTGATTAAAACAGATTGTAATTGATTGTTTGCCTCGGGAAACGTGGAGCGAAAGCCATCCATTGTCAAGAAAAAATCATTTATAGTCACTCATGCCTAGAAAAGCCTTATTACTCGGTTTAAATGCTTTTATAATCCCATTATTGAATTTATTTTGAATTGTTTTTACATTTTTTGATTAAAACAGATTGTAATTGATTGTTTGGCTCGAGAAACTTAGAGCGAAAGCCATCCATTGTCAAGAAAAGTTCATTTATATTCACTTATGCCTAGCAAAGCCTTATTACTCGGTTTAAATGCCTTTATAGTCTCATTATTGAATTTATTTTGATTTTTTTTTACATTTTTTTATTAAAACAGATTCTAATTGATTGTTTTCCTGGGGAAACTTGGAGCGAAAGCCATCCATTGTCAAGAAACGATCATTTATAGTCACTCATGCCTAGAAAAGCCTTATTACTCGGTGTAAATGCTTTTATAATCCCATTATAGAATTTATTTTCAATATTTTTTACATTTTTTGATTAAAACAGATTGTAATTGATTGATTGCCTCGGGAAACATGGAGCAAAAGCCATCCATTGTCAAGAAAAGATCATTTATAGTCACTCATGCCTAGGAAAGCCTTATTACTCAGTTTAAATGCTTTTATAATCCCATTATTGAATTTATTTTGAATTGTTTTTACATTTATTGATTAAAACAAATTGTAATTGATTGTTTGCCTCGGGAAACGTGAAGCGAAAGCCATCCATTGTCAAGAAAAGATCATTTATAGTCACTCATGCCTAGAAAAGCCTTATTACTCGGTGTAAATGCTTTCATAATCCCATTATTGAATTTATTTTGAATATTTTTGACATTTTTTGATTAAAACAGATTGTAATTGATTGATTGCCTCGGGAAACGTGGAGCGAAAGCCATCCATTGTCAAGAAAAGATCATTTATAGTCACTCTTGCCTAGAAAAGCCTTATTACTCGGTTTAAATGCTTTTATAATCCCATTATTGAATTTATTTTGAATTGTTTTTACATTTTTTGATTAAAACAGATTGTAATTGATTGTTTGCCTCGAGAAACTTGGAGCGAAAGCCATCCATTGTCAAGAAAAGTTCATTTATATTCACTTATGCCTAGCAAAGCCTTATTACTCGGTTTAAATGCCTTTATAGTCTCATTATTGAATTTATTTTGATTTTTTTTTACATTTTTTTATTAAAACAGATTCTAATTGATTGTGTTCCTGGGGAAACTTGGAGCGAAAGCCATCCATTGTCAAGAAAAGATCATTTATAGTCACTCATGCCTAGAAAAGCCTTATTACTCGGTGTAAATGCTTTTATAATCCCATTATAGAATTTATTTTCAATATTTTTTGCATTTTTTGATTAAAACAGATTGTAATTGATTGATTGCCTCGGGAAACATGGAGCAAAAGCCATCCATTGTCAAGAAAAGATCATTTATAGTCACTCATGCCTAGGAAAGCCTTATTACTCGGTTTAAATGCTTTTATAATCCCATTATTGAATTTATTTTTAATTGTTTTTACATTTTTTCATTTAAACAGAATCTAATTGATTGTTTACCTCAGGAAACGTGGAGCGAAAGCCATCCATTGTCAAGAAAAGATCATTTATAGTCAGTCATGCCTAGAAAAGCCTTATTACTCGGTTTAAATGCCTTTATAATCCCATTATCAAATTTATTTTGATTTTTTTTTACATTTTTTGATTAAAAAAGATTGTAATTGATTGTTTGCCTCGGGAAACTTGGAGCGAAAGCCATGCATTGTCAAGAAAAGATCATTTATAGTCACTCATGCCTAGGAATGCCTTATTACTCGGTTTAAATGCTTTTATAATCCCATTATTGAATTTATTTTGAATTGTTTTTACATTTTTTGATTAAAACAGAATCTAATTGATTGTTTGCCTCGGGAAACGTGGAGCGAAAGCCATCCATTGTCAAGAAAAGATCATTTATAGTCACTCATGCCTAGAAAAGCCATATTACTCGGTTTAAATGCATTTATAATCCCATTATCGAATTTATTTTGAATTTTTTTTACATTTTTTGATTAAAACAGATTGTAATTGATTGTTTGCCTCGGGAAACGTGAAGCAAAAGCCATCCATTGTCAAGAAAAGATCATTTATAGTCACTCATGCCTAGAAAAGCCTTATTACTCGGTGTAAATGCTTTTATAATCCCATTATTGAATTTATTTTGAATATTTTTTACATTTTTCGATTAAAACATATTGTAATTGATTGATTGCCTCGGGAAACATGGAGCAAAAGCCATCCATTGTCAAGAAAAGATCATTTATAGTCACTCATGCCTAGGAAAGCCTTATTACTCGGTTTAAATGCTTTTATAATCCCATTATTGAATTTATTTTGAATTGTTTTTATAATTTTTTGATTAAAACAGAATCTAATTGATTGTTTGGCTCGGGAAACGTGGAGCGAAAGCCATCCATTGTCAAGAAAAGATCATTTATAGTCACTCATGCCTAGAAAAGCCTTATTACTCGGTTTAAATGCCTTTATAATCCCATTAGCAAATTTATTTTGAATTTTTTTTACATTTTTTGATTCAAACAGATTGTAATTGATTGTTTGCTTCGGGAAACGTGGAACGAAAGCCATCCATTGTCAAGAAAAGATCATTTATAGTCACTCATGCCTAGAAAAGCCTTATTACTCGGTTTAAATGCTTTTATAATCCCATTATTGAATTTATTTTGAATTGTTTTTACATTTTTTGATTAAAACAGATTGTAATTGATTGTTTGGCTCGAGAAACTTAGAGCGAAAGCCATCCATTGTCAAGAAAAGTTCATTTATATTCACTTATTCCTAGCAAAGCCTTATTACTCGGTTTAAATGCCTTTATAGTCTCATTATTGAATTTATTTTGATTTTTTTTTTACATTTTTTGATTAAAACAGATTGTAATTGATCGTTTGCCTCGGGAAACGTGGAGCGAAAGCCATCTATTGTCAAGAAAAGATCATTTATAGTCACTCATGCCTAGAAAAGCCTTATTACTCGGTTTAAATGCCTTTATAATCCCATTATCAAATTTATTTTTAATTTTTTTTACATTTTTTGATTAAAACAGATTGTAATTGATTGTTTTCCTGGGGAAACTTGGAGCGAAAGCCATCCATTGTCAAGAAAAGATCATTTATATTCACTCATGCCTAGAAAAGCCTTATTACTCGGCGTAAATGCTTTTATAATCCCATTATTGAATTTATTTTGAATATTTTTTACATTTTTTGATTAAAACAGATTGTAATTGATTGATTGCCTCGGGAAACATGGAGAGAAAGCCATCCATTGTCAAGAAAAGATCATTTATAGTCACTCATGCCTAGGAAAGCGTTATTACTCGGTTTAAATGCTTTTATAATCCCATTATTGAATTTATTTTGAATTATTTTTATAATTTTTGTTTAAAACAGAATCTAATTGATTGTTTGCCTCGGGAAACGTGGAGCGAAAGCCATCCATTGTCAAGAAAAGATCATTTATAGTCACTCATGCCTAGAAAAGCCTTATTACTCGATTTAAATGCTTTTATAATCCCATTATTGAATTTATTTTGAATTGTTTTTATAATTTTTGATTAAAACAGAATCTAATTGATTGTTTGCCTCGGGAAACGTGGAGCGAAAGCCATCCATTGTCAAGAAAAGATCATTTATAGTCACTCATGCCTAGAAAAGCCTTATTACTCGGTTTAAATGCCTTTATAATCCCATTAGCAAATTTATTGTGAATTTTTTTTACATTTTTTGATTAAAACAGATTGTAATTGATTGTTTGCCTCGGGAAACGTGGAGTGAAAGCCATCCATTGTCAAGAAAAGATCATTTATAGTCACTCATGCCTAGAAAAGCCTTATTACTCGGTTTAAATGCTTTTATAATCCCATTATTGAATTTATTTTGAATTGTTTTTACATTTTTTGATTAAAACAGATTGTAATTGATTGTTTGGCTCGAGAAACTTAGAGCGAAAGCCATCCATTGTCAAGAAAAGTTCATTTATATTCACTTATGCCTAGCAAAGCCTTATTACTCGGTTTAAATGCCTTTATAGTCTCATTATTGAATTTATTTTGATTTTTTTTTACATTTTTTTATTAAAACAGATTCTAATTGATTGTTTTCCTGGGGAAACTTGGAGCGAAAGCCATCCATTGTCAAGAAAAGATCATTTATAGTCACTCATGCCTAGAAAAGCCTTATTACTCGGTGTAAATGCTTTTATAATCCCATTATAGAATTTATTTTCAATATTTTTTACATTTTTTGATTAAAACAGATTGTAATTGATTGATTGCCTCGGGAAACATGGAGCAAAAGCCATCCATTGTCAAGAAAAGATCATTTATAGTCACTCATGCCTAGGAAAGCCTTATTACTCAGTTTAAATGCTTTTATAATCCCATTATTGAATTTATTTTGAATTGTTTTTACATTTATTGATTAAAACAGACTGTAATTGATTGTTTGCCTCGGGAAACGTGAAGCGAAAGCCATCCATTGTCAAGAAAAGATCATTTATAGTCACTCATGCCTAGAAAAGCCTTATTACTCGGTGTAAATGCTTTCATAATCCCATTATTGAATTTATTTTGAATATTTTTGACATTTTTTGATTAAAACAGATTGTAATTGATTGATTGCCTCGGGAAACGTGGAGCGAAAGCCATCCATTGTCAAGAAAAGATCATTTATAGTCACTCTTGCCTAGAAAAGCCTTATTACTCGGTTTAAATGCTTTTATAATCCCATTATTGAATTTATTTTGAATTGTTTTTACATTTTTTGATTAAAACAGATTGTAATTGATTGTTTGCCTCGAGAAACTTGGAGCGAAAGCCATCCATTGTCAAGAAAAGTTCATTTATATTCACTTATGCCTAGCAAAGCCTTATTACTCGGTTTAAATGCCTTTATAGTCTCATTATTGAATTTATTTTGATTTTTTTTTACATATTTTTATTAAAACAGATTCTAATTGATTGTTTTCCTGGGGAAACTTGGAGCGAAAGCCATCCATTGTCAAGAAAAGATCATTTGTAGTCACTCATGCCTAGAAAAGCCTTATTACTCGGTGTAAATGCTTTTATAATCCCATTATAGAATTTATTTTCAATATTTTTTGCATTTTTTGATTAAAACAGATTGTAATTGAATGGTTGCCTCGGGAAACATGGAGCAAAAGCCATCCATTGTCAAGAAAAGATCATTTATAGTCACTCATGCCTAGGAAAGCCTTATTACTCGGTTTAAATGCTTTTATAATCCCATTATTGAATTTATTTTGAATTGTTTTTACATTTTTTCATTAAAACAGAATCTAATTGATTGTTTGCCTCAGGAAACGTGGAGCGAAAGCCATCCATTGTCAAGAAAAGATCATTTATAGTCAGTCATGCCTAGAAAAGCCTTATTACTCGGTTTAAATACCTTTATAATCCCATTATCAAATTTATTTTGATTTTTTTTTACATTTTTTGATTAAAAAAGATTGTAATTGATTGTTTGCCTCGGGAAACTTGGAGCGAAAGCCATGCATTGTCAAGAAAAGTTCATTTATAGTCACTCATGCCTAGAAAACCCTTATTACTCGGTTTAAATGCTTTTATAATCCCATTATTGAATTTATTTTGAATATTTTCTACATTTTTTGATTGAAACAGATTTTAATTGATTGTTTGCCTCAGAAAACGAGAAGCGAAAGCCATCCATTGTCAAGAAAAGATCATTTATAGTCACTCATGCCTAGAAAAGCCTTATTACTCGGTGTAAATGCTTTTATAATCCTATTATTGAATTTATTTTGAATATTTTTTCCATTTTTTGATCAAAACATATGGTAATTGATTGATTGCCTCGAAAAACATGGAGCAAAAGCCATCCATTGTCAAGAAAAGATCATTTATAGTCACTCATGCCTAGGAAAGCCTTATTACTCGGTTTAAATGCTTTTATAATCCCATTATTGAATTTATTTTGAATTGTTTTTACACTTTTTGATTAAAACAGAATCTAATTGATTGTTTGCCTCGGGAAACGTGGAGCGAAAGCCATCCATTGTCAAGAAAAGATCATTTATAGTCACTCATGCCTAGAAAAGCCATATTACTAGGTTTAAATGCATTTATAATCCCATTAGCAAATTTATTTTGAATTTTTTTTACATTTTTTGATTAAAACAGATTGTAATTGATTGTTTGCCTCGGGAAACGTGGAACGAAAGCCATCCATTGTCAAGAAAAGATCATTTATAGTCACTCATGCCTAGAAAAGCCTTATTACTCGGTTTAAATGCTTTTATAATCCCATTATTGAATTTATTTTGAATTGTTTTTACATTTTTTGATTAAAACAGATTGTAATTGATTGTTTGCCTCGAGAAACTTGGAGCGAAAGCCATCCATTGTCAAGAAAAGTTCATTTATATTCACTTATACCTAGCAAAGCCTTATTACTCGGTTTAAATGCCTTTATAGTCTCATTATTGAATTTATTTTGATTTTTTTTTACATATTTTTATTAAAACAGATTCTAATTGATTGTTTTCCTGGGGAAACTTGGAGCGAAAGCCATCCATTGTCAAGAAAAGATCATTTGTAGTCACTCATGCCTAGAAAAGCCTTATTACTCGGTGTAAATGCTTTTATAATCCCATTATAGAATTTATTTTCAATATTTTTTGCATTTTTTGATTAAAACAGATTGTAATTGAATGGTTGCCTCGGGAAACATGGAGCAAAAGCCATCCATTGTCAAGAAAAGATCATTTATAGTCACTCATGCCTAGGAAAGCCTTATTACTCGGTTTAAATGCTTTTATAATCCCATTATTGAATTTATTTTGAATTGTTTTTACATTTTTTCATTAAAACAGAATCTAATTGATTATTTGCCTCAGGAAACGTGGAGCGAAAGCCATCCATTGTCAAGAAAAGATCATTTATAGTCAGTCATGCCTAGAAAAGCCTTATTACTCGGTTTAAATGCCTTTATAATCCCATTATCAAATTTGTTTTGATTTTTTTTTACATTTTTTGATTAAAAAAGATTGTAATTGATTGTTTGCCTCGGGAAACTTGGAGCGAAAGCCATGCATTGTCAAGAAAAGTTCATTTATAGTCACTCATGCCTAGAAAACCCTTATTACTCGGTTTAAATGCTTTTATAATCCCATTATTGAATTTATTTTGAATATTTTCTACATTTTTTGATTGAAACAGATTTTAATTGATTGTTTGCCTCAGAAAACGAGAAGCGAAAGCCATCCATTGTCAAGAAAAGATCATTTATAGTCACTCATGCCTAGAAAAGCCTTATTACTCGGTGTAAATGCTTTTATAATCCTATTATTGAATTTATTTTGAATATTTTTTCCATTTTTTGATCAAAACATATGGTAATTGATTGATTGCCTCGAAAAACATGGAGCAAAAGCCATCCATTGTCAAGAAAAGATCATTTATAGTCACTCATGCCTAGGAAAGCCTTATTACTCGGTTTAAATGCTTTTATAATCCCATTATTGAATTTATTTTGAATTGTTTTTACACTTTTTGATTAAAACAGAATCTAATTGATTGTTTGCCTCGGGAAACGTGGAGCGAAAGCCATCCATTGTCAAGAAAAGATCATTTATAGTCACTCATGCCTAGAAAAGCCATATTACTAGGTTTAAATGCATTTATAATCCCATTAGTAAATTTATTTTGAATTTTTTTTACATTTTTTGATTAAAACAGATTGTAATTGATTGTTTGCCTCGGGAAACGTGGAACGAAAGCCATCCATTGTCAAGAAAAGATCATTTATAGTCACTCATGCCTAGAAAAGCCTTATTACTCGGTTTAAATGCTTTTATAATCCCATTATTGAATTTATTTTGAATTGTTTTTACATTTTTTGATTAAAACAGATTGTAATTGATTGTTTGCCTCGAGAAACTTGGAGCGAAAGCCATCCATTGTCAAGAAAAGTTCATTTATATTCACTTATACCTAGCAAAGCCTTATTACTCGGTTTAAATGCCTTTATAGTCTCATTATTGAATTTATTTTGATTTTTTTTTACATATTTTTATTAAAACAGATTCTAATTGATTGTTTTCCTGGGGAAACTTGGAGCGAAAGCCATCCATTGTCAAGAAAAGATCATTTGTAGTCACTCATGCCTAGAAAAGCCTTATTACTCGGTGTAAATGCTTTTATAATCCCATTATAGAATTTATTTTCAATATTTTTTGCATTTTTTGATTAAAACAGATTGTAATTGAATGGTTGCCTCAGGAAACATGGAGCAAAAGCCATCCATTGTCAAGAAAAGATCATTTATAGTCACTCATGCCTAGGAAAGCCTTATTACTCGGTTTAAATGCTTTTATAATCCCATTATTGAATTTATTTTGAATTGTTTTTACATTTTTTCATTAAAACAGAATCTAATTGATTGTTTGCCTCAGGAAACGTGGAGCGAAAGCCATCCATTGTCAAGAAAAGATCATTTATAGTCAGTCATGCCTAGAAAAGCCTTATTACTCGGTTTAAATGCCTTTATAATCCCATTATCAAATTTATTTTGATTTTTTTTTACATTTTTTGATTAAAAAAGATTGTAATTGATTGTTTGCCTCGGGAAACTTGGAGCGAAAGCCATGCATTGTCAAGAAAAGTTCATTTATAGTCACTCATGCCTAGAAAACCCTTATTACTCGGTTTAAATGCTTTTATAATCCCATTATTGAATTTATTTTGAATATTTTCTACATTTTTTGATTGAAACAGATTTTAATTGATTGTTTGCCTCAGAAAACGAGAAGCGAAAGCCATCCATTGTCAAGAAAAGATCATTTATAGTCACTCATGCCTAGAAAAGCCTTATTACTCTGTGTAAATGCTTTTATAATCCTATTATTGAATTTATTTTGAATATTTTTTCCATTTTTTGATCAAAACATATGGTAATTGATTGATTGCCTCGAAAAACATGGAGCAAAAGCCATCCATTGTCAAGAAAAGATCATTTATAGTCACTCATGCCTAGGAAAGCCTTATTACTCGGTTTAAATGCTTTTATAATCCCATTATTGAATTTATTTTGAATTGTTTTTACACTTTTTGATTAAAACAGAATCTAATTGATTGTTTGCCTCGGGAAACGTGGAGCGAAAGCCATCCATTGTCAAGAAAAGATCATTTATAGTCACTCATGCCTAGAAAAGCCATATTACTAGGTTTAAATGCATTTATAATCCCATTATCAAATTTATTTTGAATTTTTTTTACATTTTTTGATTAAAACAGATTGTAATTGATTGTTTGCCTCGGGAAACGTGAAGCGAAAGCCATCCATTGTCAAGAAAAGATCATTTATAGTCACTCATGCCTAGAAAAGCCTTATTACTCGGTGTAAATGCCTTTATAATCCCATTATTGTATTTATTTTGAATATTTTTTACATTTTTTGATTAAAACATATTGTAATTGATTGATTGCCTCGGGAAACATGGAGCAAAAGCCATCCATTGTCAAGAAAAGATCATTTATAGTCACTCATGCCTAGGAAAGCCTTATTACTCGGTTTAAATGCTTTTATAATCCCATTATTGAATTTATTTTGAATTGTTTTTAAATTTTTTGATTAAAACAGAATCTAATTGATTGTTTGCCTCGGGAAACGTGGAGCGAAAGCCATCCATTGTCAAGAAAAGATCATTTATAGTCACTCATGCCTAGAAAAGCCTTATTACTCGGTTTAAATGCCTTTATAATCCCATTAGCAAATTTATTTTGAATTTTTTTTACATTTTTTGATTAAAACAGATTGTAATTGATTGTTTGCCTCGGGAAACGTGGAACGAAAGCCATCCATTGTCAAGAAAAGATCATTTATAGTCACTCATGCCTAGAAAAGCCTTATTACTCGGTTTAAATGCTTTTATAATCCCATTATTGAATTTATTTTGAATTGTTTTTACATTTTTTGATTAAAACAGATTGTAATTGATTGTTTGGCTCGAGAAACTTAGAGCGAAAGCCATCCATTGTCAAGAAAAGTTCATTTATATTCACTTATGCCTAGCAAAGCCTTATTACTCGGTTTAAATGCCTTTATAGTCTCATTATTGAATTTATTTTGATTTTTTTTTACATTTTTTGATTAAAACAGATTGTAATTGATCGTTTGCCTCGGGAAACGTGGAGCGAAAGCCATCCATTGTCAAGAAAAGATCATTTATAGTCACTCATGCCTAGAAAAGCCTTATTACTCGGTTTAAATGCCTTTATAATCCCATTATCAAATTTATTTTTAATTTTTTTTACATTTTTTGATTAAAACAGATTGTAATTGATTGTTTTCCTGGGGAAACTTGGAGCGAAAGCCATCCATTGTCAAGAAAAGATCATTTATATTCACTCATGCCTAGAAAAGCCTTATTACTCGGCGTAAATGCTTTTATAATCCCATTATTAAATTTATTTTGAATATTTTTTACATTTTTTGATTAAAACAGATTGTAATTGATTGATTGCCTCGGGAAACATGGAGAGAAAGCCATCCATTGTCAAGAAAAGATCATTTATAGTCACTCATGCCTAGGAAAGCCTTATTACTCGGTTTAAATGCTTTTATAATCCCATTATTCAATTTATTTTGAATATTTTTTACATTTTTTGATTAAAACAGATTGTAATTGATTGATTGGCTCGGGAAACATGGAGCAAAAGCCATCCATTGTCAAGAAAAGATCATTTATAGTCACTCATGCCTAGAAAAGCCTTATTACTCGGTTTAAATGCTTTTATAATCCCATTATTGAATTTATTTTGAATTGTTTTTATAATTTTTGATTAAAACAGAATCTAATTGATTGTTTGCCTCGGGAAACGTGGAGCGAAAGCCATCCATTGTCAAGAAAAGATCATTTATAGTCACTCATGCCTAGAAAAGCCTTATTACTCGGTGTAAATGCTTTTATAATCCCATTATAGAATTTATTTTCAATATTTTTTACAGTTTTTGATTAAAACAGATTGTAATTGATTGATTGCCTCGGGAAACATGGAGCAAAAGCCATCCATTGTCAAGAAAAGATCATTTATAGTCACTCATGCCTAGGAAAGCCTTATTACTCAGTTTAAATGCTTTTATAATCCCATTATTGAATTTATTTTGAATTGTTTTTACATTTATTGATTAAAACAGATTGTAATTGATTGTTTGCCTCGGGAAACGTGAAGCGAAAGCCATCCATTGTCAAGAAAAGATCATTTATAGTCACTCATGCCTAGAAAAGCCTTATTACTCGGTGTAAATGCTTTCATAATCCCATTATTGAATTTATTTTGAATATTTTTGACATTTTTTGATTAAAACAGATTGTAATTGATTGATTGCCTCGGGAAACGTGGAGCGAAAGCCATCCATTGTCAAGAAAAGATCATTTATAGTCACTCTTGCCTAGAAAAGCCTTATTACTCGGTTTAAATGCTTTTATAATCCCATTATTGAATTTATTTTGAATTGTTTTTACATTTTTTGATTAAAACAGATTGTAATTGATTGTTTGCCTCGAGAAACTTGGAGCGAAAGCCATCCATTGTCAAGAAAAGTTCATTTATATTCACTTAAACCTAGCAAAGCCTTATTACTCGGTTTAAATGCCTTTATAGTCTCATTATTGAATTTATTTTGATTTTTTTTTACATATTTTTATTAAAACAGATTCTAATTGATTGTTTTCCTGGGGAAACTTGGAGCGAAAGCCATCCATTGTCAAGAAAAGATCATTTGTAGTCACTCATGCCTAGAAAAGCCTTATTACTCGGTGTAAATGCTTTTATAATCCCATTATAGAATTTATTTTCAATATTTTTTGCATTTTTTGATTAAAACAGATTGTAATTGATTGATTGCCTCGGGAAACATGGAGCAAAAGCCATCCATTGTCAAGAAAAGATCATTTATAGTCACTCATGCCTAGGAAAGCCTTATTACTCGGTTTAAATGCTTTTATAATCCAATTATTGAATTTATTTTGAATTGTTTTTACATTTTTTCATTAGAACAGAATCTAATTGATTGTTTGCCTCAGGAAACGTGGAGCGAAAGCCATCCATTGTCAAGAAAAGATCAATTATAGTCAGTCATGCCTAGAAAAGCCTTATTACTCGGTTTAAATGCCTTTATAATCCCATTATCAGATTTATTTTGATTTTTTTTTACATTTTTTGATTAAAAAAGATTGTAATTGATTGTTTGCCTCGGGAAACTTGGAGCGAAAGACATGCATTGTCAAGAAAAGTTCATTTATAGTCACTCATGCCTAGAAAACCCTTATTACTCGGTTTAAATGCTTTTATAATCCCATTATTGAATTTATTTTGAATATTTTCTACATTTTTTGATTGAAACAGATTTTAATTGATTGTTTGCCTCAGAAAACGAGAAGCGAAAGCCATCCATTGTCAAGAAAAGATCATTTATAGTCACTCATGCCTAGAAAAGCCTTATTACTCGGTGTAAATGCTTTTATAATCCTATTATTGAATTTATTTTGAATATTTTTTCCATTTTTTGATCAAAACATATGGTAATTGATTGATTGCCTCGAAAAACATGGAGCAAAAGCCATCCATTGTCAAGAAAAGATCATTTATAGTCACTCATGCCTAGGAAAGCCTTATTACTCGGTTTAAATGCTTTTATAATCCCATTATTGAATTTATTTTGAATTGTTTTTACACTTTTTGATTAAAACAGAATCTAATTGATTGTTTGCCTCGGGAAACGTGGAGCGAAAGCCATCCATTGTCAAGAAAAGATCATTTATAGTCACTCATGCCTAGAAAAGCCATATTACTCGGTTTAAATGCATTTATAATCCCATTATCGAATTTATTTTGAATTTTTTTTACATTTTTTGATTAAAACATATTGTAATTGATTGTTTGCCTCGGGAAACGTGAAGCGAAAGCCATCCATTGTCAAGAAAAGATCATTTATAGTCACTCATGCCTAGAAAAGCCTTATTACTCGGTGTAAATGCTTTTATAATCCCATTATTGAATTTATTTTGAATATTTTTTACATTTTTTGATTAAAACAGATTGTAATTGATTGTTTGCCTCGAGAAACTTGGAGCGAAAGCCATCCATTGTCAAGAAAAGTTCATTTATATTCACTTATACCTAGCAAAGCCTTATTACTCGGTTTAAATGCCTTTATAGTCTCATTATTGAATTTATTTTGATTTTTTTTTACATATTTTTATTAAAACAGATTCTAATTGATTGTTTTCCTGGGGAAACTTGGAGCGAAAGCCATCCATTGTCAAGAAAAGATCATTTGTAGTCACTCATGCCTAGAAAAGCCTTATTACTCGGTGTAAATGCTTTTATAATCCCATTATAGAATTTATTTTCAATATTTTTTGCATTTTTTGATTAAAACAGATTGTAATTGATTGATTGCCTCGGGAAACATGGAGCAAAAGCCATCCATTGTCAAGAAAAGATCATTTATAGTCACTCAAGCCTAGGAAAGCCTTATTACTCGGTTTAAATGCTTTTATAATCCCATTATTGAATTTATTTTGAATTGTTTTTACATTTTTTCATTAGAACAGAGTGTAATTGATTGTTTGCCTCAGGAAACGTGGAGCGAAAGCCATCCATTGTCAAGAAAAGATCATTTATAGTTAGTCATGCCTAGAAAAGCCTTATTACTCGGTTTAAATGCCTTTATAATCCCATTATCAAATTTATTTTGATTTTTTTTTACATTTTTTGATTAAAAAAGATTGTAATTGATTGTTTGCCTCGGGAAACTTGGAGCGAAAGCCATGCATTGTCAAGAAAAGTTCATTTATAGTCACTCATGCCTAGAAAACCCTTATTACTCGGTTTAAATGCTTTTATAATCCCATTATTGAATTTATTTTGAATATTTTCTACATTTTTTGATTGAAACAGATTTTAATTGATTGTTTGCCTCAGAAAACGAGAAGCGAAAGCCATCCATTGTCAAGAAAAGATCATTTATAGTCACTCATGCCTAGAAAAGCCTTATTACTCGGTGTAAATGCTTTTATAATCCTATTATTGAATTTATTTTGAATATTTTTTCCATTTTTTGATCAAAACATATGGTAATTGATTGATTGCCTCAAGAAACTTGGAGCGAAAGCCATCCATTGTCAAGAAAAGATCATTTATAGTCACTCATGCCTAGGAAAGCCTTATTACTCGGTTTAAATGCTTTTATAATCCCATTATTGAATTTATTTTGAATTGTTTTTAAATTTTTTGATTAAAACAGAATCTAATTGATTGTTTGCCTCGGGAAACGTGGAGCGAAAGCCATCCATTGTCAAGAAAAGATCATTTATAGTCACTCATGCCTAGAAAAGCCTTATTACTCGGTTTAAATGCCTTTATAATCCCATTAGCAAATTTATTTTGAATTTTTTTTACATTTTTTGATTAAAACAGATTGTAATTGATTGTTTGCCTCGGGAAACGTGGAACGAAAGCCATCCATTGTCAAGAAAAGATCATTTATAGTCACTCATGCCTAGAAAAGCCTTATTACTCGGTTTAAATGCTTTTATAATCCCATTATTGAATTTATTTTGAATTGTTTTTACATTTTTTGATTAAAACAGATTGTAATTGATTGTTTGGCTCGAGAAACTTAGAGCGAAAGCCATCCATTGTCAAGAAAAGTTCATTTATATTCACTTATGCCTAGCAAAGCCTTATTACTCGGTTTAAATGCCTTTATAGTCTCATTATTGAATTTATTTTGATTGTTTTTTACATTTTTTGATTAAAACAGATTGTAATTGATCGTTTGCCTCGGGAAACGTGGAGCGAAAGCCATCCATTGTCAAGAAAAGATCATTTATAGTCACTCATGCCTAGAAAAGCCTTATTACTCGGTTTAAATGCCTTTATAATCCCATTAGCAAATTTATTTTG
Source organism: Theobroma cacao (assembly GCF_053813885.1). Taxonomy (NCBI): domain Eukaryota; kingdom Viridiplantae; phylum Streptophyta; class Magnoliopsida; order Malvales; family Malvaceae; genus Theobroma; species Theobroma cacao. The sequence goes on along the minus strand of NC_142645.1, from coordinate 22,234,767 downwards.
AATTTTTTTTACATTTTTTGATTAAAACAGATTGTAATTGATTGTTTGCCTCGGGAAACGTGGAACGAAAGCCATCCATTGTCAAGAAAAGATCATTTATAGTCACTCATGCCTAGAAAAGCCTTATTACTCGGTTTAAATGCTTTTATAATCCCATTATTGAATTTATTTTGAATTGTTTTTACATTTTTTGATTAAAACAGATTGTAATTGATTGTTTGGCTCGAGAAACTTAGAGCGAAAGCCATCCATTGTCAAGAAAAGTTCATTTATATTCACTTATGCCTAGCAAAGCCTTATTACTCGGTTTAAATGCCTTTATAGTCTCATTATTGAATTTATTTTGATTTTTTTTTACATTTTTTGATTAAAACAGATTGTAATTGATCGTTTGCCTCGGGAAACGTGGAGCGAAAGCCATCCATTGTCAAGAAAAGATCATTTATAGTCACTCATGCCTAGAAAAGCCTTATTACTCGGTTTAAATGCCTTTATAATCCCATTATCAAATTTATTTTTAATTTTTTTTACATTTTTTGATTAAAACAGATTGTAATTGATTGTTTTCCTGGGGAAACTTGGAGCGAAAGCCATCCATTGTCAAGAAAAGATCATTTATATTCACTCATGCCTAGAAAAGCCTTATTACTCGGCGTAAATGCTTTTATAATCCCATTATTAAATTTATTTTGAATATTTTTTACATTTTTTGATTAAAACAGATTGTAATTGATTGATTGCCTCGGGAAACATGGAGAGAAAGCCATCCATTGTCAAGAAAAGATCATTTATAGTCACTCATGCCTAGGAAAGCCTTATTACTCGGTTTAAATGCTTTTATAATCCCATTATTCAATTTATTTTGAATATTTTTTACATTTTTTGATTAAAACAGATTGTAATTGATTGATTGGCTCGGGAAACATGGAGCAAAAGCCATCCATTGTCAAGAAAAGATCATTTATAGTCACTCATGCCTAGAAAAGCCTTATTACTCGGTTTAAATGCTTTTATAATCCCATTATTGAATTTATTTTGAATTGTTTTTATAATTTTTGATTAAAACAGAATCTAATTGATTGTTTGCCTCGGGAAACGTGGAGCGAAAGCCATCCATTGTCAAGAAAAGATCATTTATAGTCACTCATGCCTAGAAAAGCCTTATTACTCGGTGTAAATGCTTTTATAATCCCATTATAGAATTTATTTTCAATATTTTTTACAGTTTTTGATTAAAACAGATTGTAATTGATTGATTGCCTCGGGAAACATGGAGCAAAAGCCATCCATTGTCAAGAAAAGATCATTTATAGTCACTCATGCCTAGGAAAGCCTTATTACTCAGTTTAAATGCTTTTATAATCCCATTATTGAATTTATTTTGAATTGTTTTTACATTTATTGATTAAAACAGATTGTAATTGATTGTTTGCCTCGGGAAACGTGAAGCGAAAGCCATCCATTGTCAAGAAAAGATCATTTATAGTCACTCATGCCTAGAAAAGCCTTATTACTCGGTGTAAATGCTTTCATAATCCCATTATTGAATTTATTTTGAATATTTTTGACATTTTTTGATTAAAACAGATTGTAATTGATTGATTGCCTCGGGAAACGTGGAGCGAAAGCCATCCATTGTCAAGAAAAGATCATTTATAGTCACTCTTGCCTAGAAAAGCCTTATTACTCGGTTTAAATGCTTTTATAATCCCATTATTGAATTTATTTTGAATTGTTTTTACATTTTTTGATTAAAACAGATTGTAATTGATTGTTTGCCTCGAGAAACTTGGAGCGAAAGCCATCCATTGTCAAGAAAAGTTCATTTATATTCACTTAAACCTAGCAAAGCCTTATTACTCGGTTTAAATGCCTTTATAGTCTCATTATTGAATTTATTTTGATTTTTTTTTACATATTTTTATTAAAACAGATTCTAATTGATTGTTTTCCTGGGGAAACTTGGAGCGAAAGCCATCCATTGTCAAGAAAAGATCATTTGTAGTCACTCATGCCTAGAAAAGCCTTATTACTCGGTGTAAATGCTTTTATAATCCCATTATAGAATTTATTTTCAATATTTTTTGCATTTTTTGATTAAAACAGATTGTAATTGATTGATTGCCTCGGGAAACATGGAGCAAAAGCCATCCATTGTCAAGAAAAGATCATTTATAGTCACTCATGCCTAGGAAAGCCTTATTACTCGGTTTAAATGCTTTTATAATCCAATTATTGAATTTATTTTGAATTGTTTTTACATTTTTTCATTAGAACAGAATCTAATTGATTGTTTGCCTCAGGAAACGTGGAGCGAAAGCCATCCATTGTCAAGAAAAGATCAATTATAGTCAGTCATGCCTAGAAAAGCCTTATTACTCGGTTTAAATGCCTTTATAATCCCATTATCAGATTTATTTTGATTTTTTTTTACATTTTTTGATTAAAAAAGATTGTAATTGATTGTTTGCCTCGGGAAACTTGGAGCGAAAGACATGCATTGTCAAGAAAAGTTCATTTATAGTCACTCATGCCTAGAAAACCCTTATTACTCGGTTTAAATGCTTTTATAATCCCATTATTGAATTTATTTTGAATATTTTCTACATTTTTTGATTGAAACAGATTTTAATTGATTGTTTGCCTCAGAAAACGAGAAGCGAAAGCCATCCATTGTCAAGAAAAGATCATTTATAGTCACTCATGCCTAGAAAAGCCTTATTACTCGGTGTAAATGCTTTTATAATCCTATTATTGAATTTATTTTGAATATTTTTTCCATTTTTTGATCAAAACATATGGTAATTGATTGATTGCCTCGAAAAACATGGAGCAAAAGCCATCCATTGTCAAGAAAAGATCATTTATAGTCACTCATGCCTAGGAAAGCCTTATTACTCGGTTTAAATGCTTTTATAATCCCATTATTGAATTTATTTTGAATTGTTTTTACACTTTTTGATTAAAACAGAATCTAATTGATTGTTTGCCTCGGGAAACGTGGAGCGAAAGCCATCCATTGTCAAGAAAAGATCATTTATAGTCACTCATGCCTAGAAAAGCCATATTACTCGGTTTAAATGCATTTATAATCCCATTATCGAATTTATTTTGAATTTTTTTTACATTTTTTGATTAAAACATATTGTAATTGATTGTTTGCCTCGGGAAACGTGAAGCGAAAGCCATCCATTGTCAAGAAAAGATCATTTATAGTCACTCATGCCTAGAAAAGCCTTATTACTCGGTGTAAATGCTTTTATAATCCCATTATTGAATTTATTTTGAATATTTTTTACATTTTTTGATTAAAACAGATTGTAATTGATTGTTTGCCTCGAGAAACTTGGAGCGAAAGCCATCCATTGTCAAGAAAAGTTCATTTATATTCACTTATACCTAGCAAAGCCTTATTACTCGGTTTAAATGCCTTTATAGTCTCATTATTGAATTTATTTTGATTTTTTTTTACATATTTTTATTAAAACAGATTCTAATTGATTGTTTTCCTGGGGAAACTTGGAGCGAAAGCCATCCATTGTCAAGAAAAGATCATTTGTAGTCACTCATGCCTAGAAAAGCCTTATTACTCGGTGTAAATGCTTTTATAATCCCATTATAGAATTTATTTTCAATATTTTTTGCATTTTTTGATTAAAACAGATTGTAATTGATTGATTGCCTCGGGAAACATGGAGCAAAAGCCATCCATTGTCAAGAAAAGATCATTTATAGTCACTCAAGCCTAGGAAAGCCTTATTACTCGGTTTAAATGCTTTTATAATCCCATTATTGAATTTATTTTGAATTGTTTTTACATTTTTTCATTAGAACAGAGTGTAATTGATTGTTTGCCTCAGGAAACGTGGAGCGAAAGCCATCCATTGTCAAGAAAAGATCATTTATAGTTAGTCATGCCTAGAAAAGCCTTATTACTCGGTTTAAATGCCTTTATAATCCCATTATCAAATTTATTTTGATTTTTTTTTACATTTTTTGATTAAAAAAGATTGTAATTGATTGTTTGCCTCGGGAAACTTGGAGCGAAAGCCATGCATTGTCAAGAAAAGTTCATTTATAGTCACTCATGCCTAGAAAACCCTTATTACTCGGTTTAAATGCTTTTATAATCCCATTATTGAATTTATTTTGAATATTTTCTACATTTTTTGATTGAAACAGATTTTAATTGATTGTTTGCCTCAGAAAACGAGAAGCGAAAGCCATCCATTGTCAAGAAAAGATCATTTATAGTCACTCATGCCTAGAAAAGCCTTATTACTCGGTGTAAATGCTTTTATAATCCTATTATTGAATTTATTTTGAATATTTTTTCCATTTTTTGATCAAAACATATGGTAATTGATTGATTGCCTCAAGAAACTTGGAGCGAAAGCCATCCATTGTCAAGAAAAGATCATTTATAGTCACTCATGCCTAGGAAAGCCTTATTACTCGGTTTAAATGCTTTTATAATCCCATTATTGAATTTATTTTGAATTGTTTTTAAATTTTTTGATTAAAACAGAATCTAATTGATTGTTTGCCTCGGGAAACGTGGAGCGAAAGCCATCCATTGTCAAGAAAAGATCATTTATAGTCACTCATGCCTAGAAAAGCCTTATTACTCGGTTTAAATGCCTTTATAATCCCATTAGCAAATTTATTTTGAATTTTTTTTACATTTTTTGATTAAAACAGATTGTAATTGATTGTTTGCCTCGGGAAACGTGGAACGAAAGCCATCCATTGTCAAGAAAAGATCATTTATAGTCACTCATGCCTAGAAAAGCCTTATTACTCGGTTTAAATGCTTTTATAATCCCATTATTGAATTTATTTTGAATTGTTTTTACATTTTTTGATTAAAACAGATTGTAATTGATTGTTTGGCTCGAGAAACTTAGAGCGAAAGCCATCCATTGTCAAGAAAAGTTCATTTATATTCACTTATGCCTAGCAAAGCCTTATTACTCGGTTTAAATGCCTTTATAGTCTCATTATTGAATTTATTTTGATTGTTTTTTACATTTTTTGATTAAAACAGATTGTAATTGATCGTTTGCCTCGGGAAACGTGGAGCGAAAGCCATCCATTGTCAAGAAAAGATCATTTATAGTCACTCATGCCTAGAAAAGCCTTATTACTCGGTTTAAATGCCTTTATAATCCCATTAGCAAATTTATTTTGAATTTTTTTTACATTTTTTGATTAAAACAGATTGTAATTGATTGTTTGCCTCGGGAAACGTGGAACGAAAGCCATCCATTGTCAAGAAAAGATCATTTATAGTCACTCATGCCTAGAAAAGCCTTATTACTCGGTTTAAATGCTTTTATAATCCCATTATTGAATTTATTTTGAATTGTTTTTACATTTTTTGATTAAAACAGATTGTAATTGATTGTTTGGCTCGAGAAACTTAGAGCGAAAGCCATCCATTGTCAAGAAAAGTTCATTTATATTCACTTATGCCTAGCAAAGCCTTATTACTCGGTTTAAATGCCTTTATAGTCTCATTATTGAATTTATTTTGATTTTTTTTTACATTTTTTGATTAAAACAGATTGTAATTGATCGTTTGCCTCGGCAAACGTGGAGCGAAAGCCATCCATTGTCAAGAAAAGATCATTTATAGTCACTCATGCCTAGAAAAGCCTTATTACTCGGTTTAAATGCCTTTATAATCCCATTATCAAATTTATTTTTAATTTTTTTTACATTTTTTGATTAAAACAGATTGTAATTGATTGTTTTCCTGGGGAAACTTGGAGCGAAAGCCATCCATTGTCAAGAAAAGATCATTTATATTCACTCATGCCTAGAAAAGCCTTATTACTCGGCGTAAATGCTTTTATAATCCCATTATTGAATTTATTTTGAATATTTTTTACATTTTTTGATTAAAACAGATTGTAATTGATTGATTGCCTCGGGAAACATGGAGAGAAAGCCATCCATTGTCAAGAAAAGATCATTTATAGTCACTCATGCCTAGGAAAGCCTTATTACTCGGTTTAAATGCTTTTATAATCCCATTATTCAATTTATTTTGAATATTTTTTACATTTTTTGATTAAAACAGATTGTAATTGATTGATTGGCTCGGGAAACATGGAGCAAAAGCCATCCATTGTCAAGAAAAGATCATTTATAGTCACTCATGCCTAGGAAAGCGTTATTACTCGGTTTAAATGCTTTTATAATCCCATTATTGAATTTATTTTGAATTGTTTTTATAATTTTTATTTAAAACAGAATCTAATTGATTGTTTGCCTCGGGAAACGTGGAGCGAAAGCCATCCATTGTCAAGAAAAGACCATTTATAGTCACTCATGCCTAGAAAAGCCTTATTACTCGGTTTAAATGCCTTTATAATCCCATTAGCAAATTTATTTTGAATTTTTTTTACATTTTTTGATTAAAACAGATTGTAATTGATTGTTTGCCTCGGGAAACGTGGAACGAAAGCCATCCATTGTCAAGAAAAGATCATTTATAGTCACTCATGCCTAGAAAAGCCTTATTACTCGGTTTAAATGCTTTTATAATCCCATTATTGAATTTATTTTGAATTATTTTATAATTTTTGATTAAAACAGAATCTAATTGATTGTTTGCCTCGGGAAACGTGGAGCGAAAGCCATCCATTGTCAAGAAAAGATCATTTATAGTCACTCATGCCTAGAAAAGCCTTATTACTCGGTGTAAATGCTTTTATAATCCCATTCTAGAATTTATTTTCAATATTTTTTACATTTTTTGATTAAAACAGATTGTAATTGATTGATTGCCTCGGGAAACATGGGGCAAAAGCCATCCATTGTCAAGAAAAGATCATTTATAGTCACTCATGCCTAGGAAAGCCTTATTACTCAGTTTAAATGCTTTTATAATCCCATTATTGAATTTATTTTGAATTGTTTTTACATTTATTGATTAAAACAGATTGTAATTGATTGTTTGCCTCGGGAAACGTGAAGCGAAAGCCATCCATTGTCAAGAAAAGATCATTTATAGTCACTCATGCCTAGAAAAGCCTTATTACTCGGTGTAAATGCTTTCATAATCCCATTATTGAATTTATTTTGAATATTTTTGACATTTTTTGATTAAAACAGATTGTAATTGATTGATTGCCTCGGGAAACGTGGAGCGAAAGCCATCCATTGTCAAGAAAAGATCATTTATAGTCACTCTTGCCTAGAAAAGCCTTATTACTCGGTTTAAATGCTTTTATAATCCCATTATTGAATTTATTTTGAATTGTTTTTACATTTTTTGATTAAAACAGATTGTAATTGATTGTTTGCCTCGAGAAACTTGGAGCGAAAGCCATCCATTGTCAAGAAAAGTTCATTTATATTCACTTACACCTAGCAAAGCCTTATTACTCGGTTTAAATGCCTTTATAGTCTCATTATTGAATTTATTTTGATTTTTTTTTACATATTTTTATTAAAACAGATTCTAATTGATTGTTTTCCTGGGGAAACTTGGAGCGAAAGCCATCCATTGTCAGGAAAAGATCATTTGTAGTCACTCATGCCTAGAAAAGCCTTATTACTCGGTGTAAATGCTTTTATAATCCCATTATAGAATTTATTTTCAATATTTTTTGCATTTTTTTATTAAAACAGATTGTAATTGATTGATTGCCTCGGGAAACATGGAGCAAAAGCCATCCATTGTCAAGAAAAGATCATTTATAGTCACTCATGCCTAGGAAAGCCTTATTACTCGGTTTAAATGCTTTTATAATCCCATTATTGAATTTATTTTGAATTGTTTTTACATTTTTTCATTAGAACAGAATCTAATTGATTGTTTGCCTCAGGAAACGTGGAGCGAAAGCCATCCATTGTCAAGAAAAGATCATTTATAGTCAGTCATGCCTAGAAAAGCCTTATTACTCGGTTTAAATGCCTTTATAATCCCATTATCAAATTTATTTTGATTTTTTTTTACATTTTTTGATTAAAAAAGATTGTAATTGATTGTTTGCCTCGGGAAACTTGGAGCGAAAGCCATGCATTGTCAAGAAAAGTTCATTTATAGTCACTCATGCCTAGAAAACCCTTATTACTCGGTTTAAATGCTTTTATAATCCCATTATTGAATTTATTTTGAATATTTTCTACATTTTTTGATTGAAACAGATTTTAATTGATTGTTTGCCTCAGAAAACGAGAAGCGAAAGCCATCCATTGTCAAGAAAAGATCATTTATAGTCACTCATGCCTAGAAAAGCCTTATTACTCGGTGTAAATGCTTTTATAATCCTATTATTGAATTTATTTTGAATATTTTTTCCATTTTTTGATCAAAACATATGGTAATTGATTGATTGCCTCGAAAAACATGGAGCAAAAGCCATCCATTGTCAAGAAAAGATCATTTATAGTCACTCATGCCTAGGAAAGCCTTATTACTCGGTTTAAATGCTTTTATAATCCCATTATTGAATTTATTTTGAATTGTTTTTACACTTTTTGATTAAAACAGAATCTAATTGATTGTTTGCCTCGGGAAACGTGGAGCGAAAGCCATCCATTGTCAAGAAAAGATCATTTATAGTCACTCATGCCTAGAAAAGCCATATTACTCGGTTTAAATGCATTTATAATCCCATTATCGAATTTATTTTGAATTTTTTTTACATTTTTTGATTAAAACAGAGTGTAATTGATTGTTTGCCTCGGGAAACGTGAAGCGAAAGCCATCCATTGTCAAGAAAAGATCATTTATAGTCACTCATGCCTAGAAAAGCCTTATTACTCGGTGTAAATGCTTTTATAATCCCATTATTGAATTTATTTTGAATATTTTTTACATTTTTTGATTAAAACATATTGTAATTGATTGATTGCCTCAGGAAACATGGAGCAAAAGCCATCCATTGTCAAGAAAAGATCATTTATAGTCACTCATGCCTACGAAAGCCTTATTACTCGGTTTAAATGCTTTTATAATCCCATTATTGAATTTATTTTGAATTGTTTTTAAATTTTTTGATTAAAACAGAATCTAATTGATTGTTCGGCTCGGGAAACGTGGAGCGAAAGCCATCCATTGTCAAGAAAAGATCATTTATAGTCACTCATGCCTAGAAAAGCCTTATTACTCGGTTTAAATGCATTTATAATCCCATTATCGAATTTATTTTGAATTTTTTTTACATTTTTTGATTAAAACAGATTGTAATTGATTGTTTGCCTCGGGAAACGTGAAGCGAAAGCCATCCATTGTCAAGAAAAGATCATTTATAGTCACTCATGCCTAGAAAAGCCTTATTACTAGGTGTAAATGCTTTTATAATCCCATTATTGAATTTATTTTGAATATTTTTTACATTTTTTGATTAAAACATATTGTAATTGATTGATTGCCTCGGGAAACATGGAGCAAAAGCCATCCATTGTCAAGAAAAGATCATTTATAGTCACTCATGCCTAGGAAAGCCTTATTACTCGGTTTAAATGCTTTTATAATCCCATTATTGAATTTATTTTGAATTGTTTTTACATTTTTTCATTAAAACAGAATCTAATTGATTGTTTGCCTCAGGAAACGTGGAGCGAAAGCCATCCATTGTCAAGAAAAGATCATTTATAGTCAGTCATGCCTAGAAAAGCCTTAATACTCGGTTTAAATGCCTTTATAATCCCATTATCAAATTTATTTTGATTTTTTTTTACATTTTTTGATTAAAAAAGATTGTAATTGATTGTTTGCCTCGGGAAACTTGGAGCGAAAGCCATGCATTGTCAAGAAAAGTTCATTTATAGTCACTCATGCCTAGAAAACCCTTATTACTCGGTTTAAATGCTTTTATAATCCCATTATTGAATTTATTTTGAATATTTTCTACATTTTTTGATTGAAACAGATTTTAATTGATTGTTTGCCTCAGAAAACGAGAAGCAAAAGCCATCCATTGTCAAGAAAAGATCATTTATAGTCACTCATGCCTAGAAAAGCCTTATTACTCGGTGTAAATGCTTTTATAATCCTATTATTGAATTTATTTTGAATATTTTTTCCATTTTTTGATCAAAACATATGGTAATTGATTGATTGCCTCGAAAAACATGGAGCAAAAGCCATCCATTGTCAAGAAAAGATCATTTATAGTCACTCATGCCTAGGAAAGCCTTATTACTCGGTTTAAATGCTTTTATAATCCCATTATTGAATTTATTTTGAATTGTTTTTACACTTTTTGATTAAAACAGAATCTAATTGATTGTTTGCCTCGGGAAACGTGGAGCGAAAGCCATCCATTGTCAAGAAAAGATCATTTATAGTCACTCATGCCTAGAAAAGCCATATTACTCGGTTTAAATGCATTTATAATCCCATTATCAAATTTATTTTGAATTTTTTTTACATTTTTTGATTAAAACAGATTGTAATTGATTGTTTGCCTCGGGAAACGTGGAACGAAAGCCATCCATTGTCAAGAAAAGATCATTTATAGTCACTCATGCCTAGAAAAGCCTTATTACTCGGTTTAAATGCTTTTATAATCCCATTATTGAATTTATTTTGAATTGTTTTTACACTTTTTGATTAAAACAGAATCTAATTGATTGTTTGCCTCGGGAAACGTGGTGCGAAAGCCATCCATTGTCAAGAAAAGATCATTTATAGTCACTCATGCCTAGAAAAGCCATATTACTCGGTTTAAATGCGTTTATAATCCCATTATCGAATTTATTTTGAAATTTTTTTACATTTTTTGATTAAAACATATTGTAATTGATTGTTTGCCTCGGGAAACGTGGAGCGAAAGCCATCCATTGTCAAGAAAAAATCATTTATAGTCACTCATGCCTAGAAAAGCCTTATTACTCGGTTTAAATGCTTTTATAATCCCATTATTGAATTTATTTTGAATTGTTTTTACATTTTTTGATTAAAACAGATTGTAATTGATTGTTTGGCTCGAGAAACTTAGAGCGAAAGCCATCCATTGTCAAGAAAAGTTCATTTATATTCACTTATGCCTAGCAAAGCCTTATTACTCGGTTTAAATGCCTTTATAGTCTCATTATTGAATTTATTTTGATTTTTTTTTACATTTTTTTATTAAAACAGATTCTAATTGATTGTTTTCCTGGGGAAACTTGGAGCGAAAGCCATCCATTGTCAAGAAACGATCATTTATAGTCACTCATGCCTAGAAAAGCCTTATTACTCGGTGTAAATGCTTTTATAATCCCATTATAGAATTTATTTTCAATATTTTTTACATTTTTTGATTAAAACAGATTGTAATTGATTGATTGCCTCGGGAAACATGGAGCAAAAGCCATCCATTGTCAAGAAAAGATCATTTATAGTCACTCATGCCTAGGAAAGCCTTATTACTCAGTTTAAATGCTTTTATAATCCCATTATTGAATTTATTTTGAATTGTTTTTACATTTATTGATTAAAACAAATTGTAATTGATTGTTTGCCTCGGGAAACGTGAAGCGAAAGCCATCCATTGTCAAGAAAAGATCATTTATAGTCACTCATGCCTAGAAAAGCCTTATTACTCGGTGTAAATGCTTTCATAATCCCATTATTGAATTTATTTTGAATATTTTTGACATTTTTTGATTAAAACAGATTGTAATTGATTGATTGCCTCGGGAAACGTGGAGCGAAAGCCATCCATTGTCAAGAAAAGATCATTTATAGTCACTCTTGCCTAGAAAAGCCTTATTACTCGGTTTAAATGCTTTTATAATCCCATTATTGAATTTATTTTGAATTGTTTTTACATTTTTTGATTAAAACAGATTGTAATTGATTGTTTGCCTCGAGAAACTTGGAGCGAAAGCCATCCATTGTCAAGAAAAGTTCATTTATATTCACTTATGCCTAGCAAAGCCTTATTACTCGGTTTAAATGCCTTTATAGTCTCATTATTGAATTTATTTTGATTTTTTTTTACATTTTTTTATTAAAACAGATTCTAATTGATTGTGTTCCTGGGGAAACTTGGAGCGAAAGCCATCCATTGTCAAGAAAAGATCATTTATAGTCACTCATGCCTAGAAAAGCCTTATTACTCGGTGTAAATGCTTTTATAATCCCATTATAGAATTTATTTTCAATATTTTTTGCATTTTTTGATTAAAACAGATTGTAATTGATTGATTGCCTCGGGAAACATGGAGCAAAAGCCATCCATTGTCAAGAAAAGATCATTTATAGTCACTCATGCCTAGGAAAGCCTTATTACTCGGTTTAAATGCTTTTATAATCCCATTATTGAATTTATTTTTAATTGTTTTTACATTTTTTCATTTAAACAGAATCTAATTGATTGTTTACCTCAGGAAACGTGGAGCGAAAGCCATCCATTGTCAAGAAAAGATCATTTATAGTCAGTCATGCCTAGAAAAGCCTTATTACTCGGTTTAAATGCCTTTATAATCCCATTATCAAATTTATTTTGATTTTTTTTTACATTTTTTGATTAAAAAAGATTGTAATTGATTGTTTGCCTCGGGAAACTTGGAGCGAAAGCCATGCATTGTCAAGAAAAGATCATTTATAGTCACTCATGCCTAGGAATGCCTTATTACTCGGTTTAAATGCTTTTATAATCCCATTATTGAATTTATTTTGAATTGTTTTTACATTTTTTGATTAAAACAGAATCTAATTGATTGTTTGCCTCGGGAAACGTGGAGCGAAAGCCATCCATTGTCAAGAAAAGATCATTTATAGTCACTCATGCCTAGAAAAGCCATATTACTCGGTTTAAATGCATTTATAATCCCATTATCGAATTTATTTTGAATTTTTTTTACATTTTTTGATTAAAACAGATTGTAATTGATTGTTTGCCTCGGGAAACGTGAAGCAAAAGCCATCCATTGTCAAGAAAAGATCATTTATAGTCACTCATGCCTAGAAAAGCCTTATTACTCGGTGTAAATGCTTTTATAATCCCATTATTGAATTTATTTTGAATATTTTTTACATTTTTCGATTAAAACATATTGTAATTGATTGATTGCCTCGGGAAACATGGAGCAAAAGCCATCCATTGTCAAGAAAAGATCATTTATAGTCACTCATGCCTAGGAAAGCCTTATTACTCGGTTTAAATGCTTTTATAATCCCATTATTGAATTTATTTTGAATTGTTTTTATAATTTTTGATTAAAACAGAATCTAATTGATTGTTTGGCTCGGGAAACGTGGAGCGAAAGCCATCCATTGTCAAGAAAAGATCATTTATAGTCACTCATGCCTAGAAAAGCCTTATTACTCGGTTTAAATGCCTTTATAATCCCATTAGCAAATTTATTTTGAATTTTTTTTACATTTTTTGATTCAAACAGATTGTAATTGATTGTTTGCTTCGGGAAACGTGGAACGAAAGCCATCCATTGTCAAGAAAAGATCATTTATAGTCACTCATGCCTAGAAAAGCCTTATTACTCGGTTTAAATGCTTTTATAATCCCATTATTGAATTTATTTTGAATTGTTTTTACATTTTTTGATTAAAACAGATTGTAATTGATTGTTTGGCTCGAGAAACTTAGAGCGAAAGCCATCCATTGTCAAGAAAAGTTCATTTATATTCACTTATTCCTAGCAAAGCCTTATTACTCGGTTTAAATGCCTTTATAGTCTCATTATTGAATTTATTTTGATTTTTTTTTTACATTTTTTGATTAAAACAGATTGTAATTGATCGTTTGCCTCGGGAAACGTGGAGCGAAAGCCATCTATTGTCAAGAAAAGATCATTTATAGTCACTCATGCCTAGAAAAGCCTTATTACTCGGTTTAAATGCCTTTATAATCCCATTATCAAATTTATTTTTAATTTTTTTTACATTTTTTGATTAAAACAGATTGTAATTGATTGTTTTCCTGGGGAAACTTGGAGCGAAAGCCATCCATTGTCAAGAAAAGATCATTTATATTCACTCATGCCTAGAAAAGCCTTATTACTCGGCGTAAATGCTTTTATAATCCCATTATTGAATTTATTTTGAATATTTTTTACATTTTTTGATTAAAACAGATTGTAATTGATTGATTGCCTCGGGAAACATGGAGAGAAAGCCATCCATTGTCAAGAAAAGATCATTTATAGTCACTCATGCCTAGGAAAGCGTTATTACTCGGTTTAAATGCTTTTATAATCCCATTATTGAATTTATTTTGAATTATTTTTATAATTTTTGTTTAAAACAGAATCTAATTGATTGTTTGCCTCGGGAAACGTGGAGCGAAAGCCATCCATTGTCAAGAAAAGATCATTTATAGTCACTCATGCCTAGAAAAGCCTTATTACTCGATTTAAATGCTTTTATAATCCCATTATTGAATTTATTTTGAATTGTTTTTATAATTTTTGATTAAAACAGAATCTAATTGATTGTTTGCCTCGGGAAACGTGGAGCGAAAGCCATCCATTGTCAAGAAAAGATCATTTATAGTCACTCATGCCTAGAAAAGCCTTATTACTCGGTTTAAATGCCTTTATAATCCCATTAGCAAATTTATTGTGAATTTTTTTTACATTTTTTGATTAAAACAGATTGTAATTGATTGTTTGCCTCGGGAAACGTGGAGTGAAAGCCATCCATTGTCAAGAAAAGATCATTTATAGTCACTCATGCCTAGAAAAGCCTTATTACTCGGTTTAAATGCTTTTATAATCCCATTATTGAATTTATTTTGAATTGTTTTTACATTTTTTGATTAAAACAGATTGTAATTGATTGTTTGGCTCGAGAAACTTAGAGCGAAAGCCATCCATTGTCAAGAAAAGTTCATTTATATTCACTTATGCCTAGCAAAGCCTTATTACTCGGTTTAAATGCCTTTATAGTCTCATTATTGAATTTATTTTGATTTTTTTTTACATTTTTTTATTAAAACAGATTCTAATTGATTGTTTTCCTGGGGAAACTTGGAGCGAAAGCCATCCATTGTCAAGAAAAGATCATTTATAGTCACTCATGCCTAGAAAAGCCTTATTACTCGGTGTAAATGCTTTTATAATCCCATTATAGAATTTATTTTCAATATTTTTTACATTTTTTGATTAAAACAGATTGTAATTGATTGATTGCCTCGGGAAACATGGAGCAAAAGCCATCCATTGTCAAGAAAAGATCATTTATAGTCACTCATGCCTAGGAAAGCCTTATTACTCAGTTTAAATGCTTTTATAATCCCATTATTGAATTTATTTTGAATTGTTTTTACATTTATTGATTAAAACAGACTGTAATTGATTGTTTGCCTCGGGAAACGTGAAGCGAAAGCCATCCATTGTCAAGAAAAGATCATTTATAGTCACTCATGCCTAGAAAAGCCTTATTACTCGGTGTAAATGCTTTCATAATCCCATTATTGAATTTATTTTGAATATTTTTGACATTTTTTGATTAAAACAGATTGTAATTGATTGATTGCCTCGGGAAACGTGGAGCGAAAGCCATCCATTGTCAAGAAAAGATCATTTATAGTCACTCTTGCCTAGAAAAGCCTTATTACTCGGTTTAAATGCTTTTATAATCCCATTATTGAATTTATTTTGAATTGTTTTTACATTTTTTGATTAAAACAGATTGTAATTGATTGTTTGCCTCGAGAAACTTGGAGCGAAAGCCATCCATTGTCAAGAAAAGTTCATTTATATTCACTTATGCCTAGCAAAGCCTTATTACTCGGTTTAAATGCCTTTATAGTCTCATTATTGAATTTATTTTGATTTTTTTTTACATATTTTTATTAAAACAGATTCTAATTGATTGTTTTCCTGGGGAAACTTGGAGCGAAAGCCATCCATTGTCAAGAAAAGATCATTTGTAGTCACTCATGCCTAGAAAAGCCTTATTACTCGGTGTAAATGCTTTTATAATCCCATTATAGAATTTATTTTCAATATTTTTTGCATTTTTTGATTAAAACAGATTGTAATTGAATGGTTGCCTCGGGAAACATGGAGCAAAAGCCATCCATTGTCAAGAAAAGATCATTTATAGTCACTCATGCCTAGGAAAGCCTTATTACTCGGTTTAAATGCTTTTATAATCCCATTATTGAATTTATTTTGAATTGTTTTTACATTTTTTCATTAAAACAGAATCTAATTGATTGTTTGCCTCAGGAAACGTGGAGCGAAAGCCATCCATTGTCAAGAAAAGATCATTTATAGTCAGTCATGCCTAGAAAAGCCTTATTACTCGGTTTAAATACCTTTATAATCCCATTATCAAATTTATTTTGATTTTTTTTTACATTTTTTGATTAAAAAAGATTGTAATTGATTGTTTGCCTCGGGAAACTTGGAGCGAAAGCCATGCATTGTCAAGAAAAGTTCATTTATAGTCACTCATGCCTAGAAAACCCTTATTACTCGGTTTAAATGCTTTTATAATCCCATTATTGAATTTATTTTGAATATTTTCTACATTTTTTGATTGAAACAGATTTTAATTGATTGTTTGCCTCAGAAAACGAGAAGCGAAAGCCATCCATTGTCAAGAAAAGATCATTTATAGTCACTCATGCCTAGAAAAGCCTTATTACTCGGTGTAAATGCTTTTATAATCCTATTATTGAATTTATTTTGAATATTTTTTCCATTTTTTGATCAAAACATATGGTAATTGATTGATTGCCTCGAAAAACATGGAGCAAAAGCCATCCATTGTCAAGAAAAGATCATTTATAGTCACTCATGCCTAGGAAAGCCTTATTACTCGGTTTAAATGCTTTTATAATCCCATTATTGAATTTATTTTGAATTGTTTTTACACTTTTTGATTAAAACAGAATCTAATTGATTGTTTGCCTCGGGAAACGTGGAGCGAAAGCCATCCATTGTCAAGAAAAGATCATTTATAGTCACTCATGCCTAGAAAAGCCATATTACTAGGTTTAAATGCATTTATAATCCCATTAGCAAATTTATTTTGAATTTTTTTTACATTTTTTGATTAAAACAGATTGTAATTGATTGTTTGCCTCGGGAAACGTGGAACGAAAGCCATCCATTGTCAAGAAAAGATCATTTATAGTCACTCATGCCTAGAAAAGCCTTATTACTCGGTTTAAATGCTTTTATAATCCCATTATTGAATTTATTTTGAATTGTTTTTACATTTTTTCATTAAAACAGATTGTAATTGATTGTTTGCCTCGAGAAACTTGGAGCGAAAGCCATCCATTGTCAAGAAAAGTTCATTTATATTCACTTATACCTAGCAAAGCCTTATTACTCGGTTTAAATGCCTTTATAGTCTCATTATTGAATTTATTTTGATTTTTTTTTACATATTTTTATTAAAACAGATTCTAATTGATTGTTTTCCTGGGGAAACTTGGAGCGAAAGCCATCCATTGTCAAGAAAAGATCATTTGTAGTCACTCATGCCTAGAAAAGCCTTATTACTCGGTGTAAATGCTTTTATAATCCCATTATAGAATTTATTTTCAATATTTTTTGCATTTTTTGATTAAAACAGATTGTAATTGAATGGTTGCCTCGGGAAACATGGAGCAAAAGCCATCCATTGTCAAGAAAAGATCATTTATAGTCACTCATGCCTAGGAAAGCCTTATTACTCGGTTTAAATGCTTTTATAATCCCATTATTGAATTTATTTTGAATTGTTTTTACATTTTTTCATTAAAACAGAATCTAATTGATTATTTGCCTCAGGAAACGTGGAGCGAAAGCCATCCATTGTCAAGAAAAGATCATTTATAGTCAGTCATGCCTAGAAAAGCCTTATTACTCGGTTTAAATGCCTTTATAATCCCATTATCAAATTTGTTTTGATTTTTTTTTACATTTTTTGATTAAAAAAGATTGTAATTGATTGTTTGCCTCGGGAAACTTGGAGCGAAAGCCATGCATTGTCAAGAAAAGTTCATTTATAGTCACTCATGCCTAGAAAACCCTTATTACTCGGTTTAAATGCTTTTATAATCCCATTATTGAATTTATTTTGAATATTTTCTACATTTTTTGATTGAAACAGATTTTAATTGATTGTTTGCCTCAGAAAACGAGAAGCGAAAGCCATCCATTGTCAAGAAAAGATCATTTATAGTCACTCATGCCTAGAAAAGCCTTATTACTCGGTGTAAATGCTTTTATAATCCTATTATTGAATTTATTTTGAATATTTTTTCCATTTTTTGATCAAAACATATGGTAATTGATTGATTGCCTCGAAAAACATGGAGCAAAAGCCATCCATTGTCAAGAAAAGATCATTTATAGTCACTCATGCCTAGGAAAGCCTTATTACTCGGTTTAAATGCTTTTATAATCCCATTATTGAATTTATTTTGAATTGTTTTTACACTTTTTGATTAAAACAGAATCTAATTGATTGTTTGCCTCGGGAAACGTGGAGCGAAAGCCATCCATTGTCAAGAAAAGATCATTTATAGTCACTCATGCCTAGAAAAGCCATATTACTAGGTTTAAATGCATTTATAATCCCATTAGTAAATTTATTTTGAATTTTTTTTACATTTTTTGATTAAAACAGATTGTAATTGATTGTTTGCCTCGGGAAACGTGGAACGAAAGCCATCCATTGTCAAGAAAAGATCATTTATAGTCACTCATGCCTAGAAAAGCCTTATTACTCGGTTTAAATGCTTTTATAATCCCATTATTGAATTTATTTTGAATTGTTTTTACATTTTTTGATTAAAACAGATTGTAATTGATTGTTTGCCTCGAGAAACTTGGAGCGAAAGCCATCCATTGTCAAGAAAAGTTCATTTATATTCACTTATACCTAGCAAAGCCTTATTACTCGGTTTAAATGCCTTTATAGTCTCATTATTGAATTTATTTTGATTTTTTTTTACATATTTTTATTAAAACAGATTCTAATTGATTGTTTTCCTGGGGAAACTTGGAGCGAAAGCCATCCATTGTCAAGAAAAGATCATTTGTAGTCACTCATGCCTAGAAAAGCCTTATTACTCGGTGTAAATGCTTTTATAATCCCATTATAGAATTTATTTTCAATATTTTTTGCATTTTTTGATTAAAACAGATTGTAATTGAATGGTTGCCTCAGGAAACATGGAGCAAAAGCCATCCATTGTCAAGAAAAGATCATTTATAGTCACTCATGCCTAGGAAAGCCTTATTACTCGGTTTAAATGCTTTTATAATCCCATTATTGAATTTATTTTGAATTGTTTTTACATTTTTTCATTAAAACAGAATCTAATTGATTGTTTGCCTCAGGAAACGTGGAGCGAAAGCCATCCATTGTCAAGAAAAGATCATTTATAGTCAGTCATGCCTAGAAAAGCCTTATTACTCGGTTTAAATGCCTTTATAATCCCATTATCAAATTTATTTTGATTTTTTTTTACATTTTTTGATTAAAAAAGATTGTAATTGATTGTTTGCCTCGGGAAACTTGGAGCGAAAGCCATGCATTGTCAAGAAAAGTTCATTTATAGTCACTCATGCCTAGAAAACCCTTATTACTCGGTTTAAATGCTTTTATAATCCCATTATTGAATTTATTTTGAATATTTTCTACATTTTTTGATTGAAACAGATTTTAATTGATTGTTTGCCTCAGAAAACGAGAAGCGAAAGCCATCCATTGTCAAGAAAAGATCATTTATAGTCACTCATGCCTAGAAAAGCCTTATTACTCTGTGTAAATGCTTTTATAATCCTATTATTGAATTTATTTTGAATATTTTTTCCATTTTTTGATCAAAACATATGGTAATTGATTGATTGCCTCGAAAAACATGGAGCAAAAGCCATCCATTGTCAAGAAAAGATCATTTATAGTCACTCATGCCTAGGAAAGCCTTATTACTCGGTTTAAATGCTTTTATAATCCCATTATTGAATTTATTTTGAATTGTTTTTACACTTTTTGATTAAAACAGAATCTAATTGATTGTTTGCCTCGGGAAACGTGGAGCGAAAGCCATCCATTGTCAAGAAAAGATCATTTATAGTCACTCATGCCTAGAAAAGCCATATTACTAGGTTTAAATGCATTTATAATCCCATTATCAAATTTATTTTGAATTTTTTTTACATTTTTTGATTAAAACAGATTGTAATTGATTGTTTGCCTCGGGAAACGTGAAGCGAAAGCCATCCATTGTCAAGAAAAGATCATTTATAGTCACTCATGCCTAGAAAAGCCTTATTACTCGGTGTAAATGCCTTTATAATCCCATTATTGTATTTATTTTGAATATTTTTTACATTTTTTGATTAAAACATATTGTAATTGATTGATTGCCTCGGGAAACATGGAGCAAAAGCCATCCATTGTCAAGAAAAGATCATTTATAGTCACTCATGCCTAGGAAAGCCTTATTACTCGGTTTAAATGCTTTTATAATCCCATTATTGAATTTATTTTGAATTGTTTTTAAATTTTTTGATTAAAACAGAATCTAATTGATTGTTTGCCTCGGGAAACGTGGAGCGAAAGCCATCCATTGTCAAGAAAAGATCATTTATAGTCACTCATGCCTAGAAAAGCCTTATTACTCGGTTTAAATGCCTTTATAATCCCATTAGCAAATTTATTTTGAATTTTTTTTACATTTTTTGATTAAAACAGATTGTAATTGATTGTTTGCCTCGGGAAACGTGGAACGAAAGCCATCCATTGTCAAGAAAAGATCATTTATAGTCACTCATGCCTAGAAAAGCCTTATTACTCGGTTTAAATGCTTTTATAATCCCATTATTGAATTTATTTTGAATTGTTTTTACATTTTTTGATTAAAACAGATTGTAATTGATTGTTTGGCTCGAGAAACTTAGAGCGAAAGCCATCCATTGTCAAGAAAAGTTCATTTATATTCACTTATGCCTAGCAAAGCCTTATTACTCGGTTTAAATGCCTTTATAGTCTCATTATTGAATTTATTTTGATTTTTTTTTACATTTTTTGATTAAAACAGATTGTAATTGATCGTTTGCCTCGGGAAACGTGGAGCGAAAGCCATCCATTGTCAAGAAAAGATCATTTATAGTCACTCATGCCTAGAAAAGCCTTATTACTCGGTTTAAATGCCTTTATAATCCCATTATCAAATTTATTTTTAATTTTTTTTACATTTTTTGATTAAAACAGATTGTAATTGATTGTTTTCCTGGGGAAACTTGGAGCGAAAGCCATCCATTGTCAAGAAAAGATCATTTATATTCACTCATGCCTAGAAAAGCCTTATTACTCGGCGTAAATGCTTTTATAATCCCATTATTAAATTTATTTTGAATATTTTTTACATTTTTTGATTAAAACAGATTGTAATTGATTGATTGCCTCGGGAAACATGGAGAGAAAGCCATCCATTGTCAAGAAAAGATCATTTATAGTCACTCATGCCTAGGAAAGCCTTATTACTCGGTTTAAATGCTTTTATAATCCCATTATTCAATTTATTTTGAATATTTTTTACATTTTTTGATTAAAACAGATTGTAATTGATTGATTGGCTCGGGAAACATGGAGCAAAAGCCATCCATTGTCAAGAAAAGATCATTTATAGTCACTCATGCCTAGAAAAGCCTTATTACTCGGTTTAAATGCTTTTATAATCCCATTATTGAATTTATTTTGAATTGTTTTTATAATTTTTGATTAAAACAGAATCTAATTGATTGTTTGCCTCGGGAAACGTGGAGCGAAAGCCATCCATTGTCAAGAAAAGATCATTTATAGTCACTCATGCCTAGAAAAGCCTTATTACTCGGTGTAAATGCTTTTATAATCCCATTATAGAATTTATTTTCAATATTTTTTACAGTTTTTGATTAAAACAGATTGTAATTGATTGATTGCCTCGGGAAACATGGAGCAAAAGCCATCCATTGTCAAGAAAAGATCATTTATAGTCACTCATGCCTAGGAAAGCCTTATTACTCAGTTTAAATGCTTTTATAATCCCATTATTGAATTTATTTTGAATTGTTTTTACATTTATTGATTAAAACAGATTGTAATTGATTGTTTGCCTCGGGAAACGTGAAGCGAAAGCCATCCATTGTCAAGAAAAGATCATTTATAGTCACTCATGCCTAGAAAAGCCTTATTACTCGGTGTAAATGCTTTCATAATCCCATTATTGAATTTATTTTGAATATTTTTGACATTTTTTGATTAAAACAGATTGTAATTGATTGATTGCCTCGGGAAACGTGGAGCGAAAGCCATCCATTGTCAAGAAAAGATCATTTATAGTCACTCTTGCCTAGAAAAGCCTTATTACTCGGTTTAAATGCTTTTATAATCCCATTATTGAATTTATTTTGAATTGTTTTTACATTTTTTGATTAAAACAGATTGTAATTGATTGTTTGCCTCGAGAAACTTGGAGCGAAAGCCATCCATTGTCAAGAAAAGTTCATTTATATTCACTTAAACCTAGCAAAGCCTTATTACTCGGTTTAAATGCCTTTATAGTCTCATTATTGAATTTATTTTGATTTTTTTTTACATATTTTTATTAAAACAGATTCTAATTGATTGTTTTCCTGGGGAAACTTGGAGCGAAAGCCATCCATTGTCAAGAAAAGATCATTTGTAGTCACTCATGCCTAGAAAAGCCTTATTACTCGGTGTAAATGCTTTTATAATCCCATTATAGAATTTATTTTCAATATTTTTTGCATTTTTTGATTAAAACAGATTGTAATTGATTGATTGCCTCGGGAAACATGGAGCAAAAGCCATCCATTGTCAAGAAAAGATCATTTATAGTCACTCATGCCTAGGAAAGCCTTATTACTCGGTTTAAATGCTTTTATAATCCAATTATTGAATTTATTTTGAATTGTTTTTACATTTTTTCATTAGAACAGAATCTAATTGATTGTTTGCCTCAGGAAACGTGGAGCGAAAGCCATCCATTGTCAAGAAAAGATCAATTATAGTCAGTCATGCCTAGAAAAGCCTTATTACTCGGTTTAAATGCCTTTATAATCCCATTATCAGATTTATTTTGATTTTTTTTTACATTTTTTGATTAAAAAAGATTGTAATTGATTGTTTGCCTCGGGAAACTTGGAGCGAAAGACATGCATTGTCAAGAAAAGTTCATTTATAGTCACTCATGCCTAGAAAACCCTTATTACTCGGTTTAAATGCTTTTATAATCCCATTATTGAATTTATTTTGAATATTTTCTACATTTTTTGATTGAAACAGATTTTAATTGATTGTTTGCCTCAGAAAACGAGAAGCGAAAGCCATCCATTGTCAAGAAAAGATCATTTATAGTCACTCATGCCTAGAAAAGCCTTATTACTCGGTGTAAATGCTTTTATAATCCTATTATTGAATTTATTTTGAATATTTTTTCCATTTTTTGATCAAAACATATGGTAATTGATTGATTGCCTCGAAAAACATGGAGCAAAAGCCATCCATTGTCAAGAAAAGATCATTTATAGTCACTCATGCCTAGGAAAGCCTTATTACTCGGTTTAAATGCTTTTATAATCCCATTATTGAATTTATTTTGAATTGTTTTTACACTTTTTGATTAAAACAGAATCTAATTGATTGTTTGCCTCGGGAAACGTGGAGCGAAAGCCATCCATTGTCAAGAAAAGATCATTTATAGTCACTCATGCCTAGAAAAGCCATATTACTCGGTTTAAATGCATTTATAATCCCATTATCGAATTTATTTTGAATTTTTTTTACATTTTTTGATTAAAACATATTGTAATTGATTGTTTGCCTCGGGAAACGTGAAGCGAAAGCCATCCATTGTCAAGAAAAGATCATTTATAGTCACTCATGCCTAGAAAAGCCTTATTACTCGGTGTAAATGCTTTTATAATCCCATTATTGAATTTATTTTGAATATTTTTTACATTTTTTGATTAAAACAGATTGTAATTGATTGTTTGCCTCGAGAAACTTGGAGCGAAAGCCATCCATTGTCAAGAAAAGTTCATTTATATTCACTTATACCTAGCAAAGCCTTATTACTCGGTTTAAATGCCTTTATAGTCTCATTATTGAATTTATTTTGATTTTTTTTTACATATTTTTATTAAAACAGATTCTAATTGATTGTTTTCCTGGGGAAACTTGGAGCGAAAGCCATCCATTGTCAAGAAAAGATCATTTGTAGTCACTCATGCCTAGAAAAGCCTTATTACTCGGTGTAAATGCTTTTATAATCCCATTATAGAATTTATTTTCAATATTTTTTGCATTTTTTGATTAAAACAGATTGTAATTGATTGATTGCCTCGGGAAACATGGAGCAAAAGCCATCCATTGTCAAGAAAAGATCATTTATAGTCACTCAAGCCTAGGAAAGCCTTATTACTCGGTTTAAATGCTTTTATAATCCCATTATTGAATTTATTTTGAATTGTTTTTACATTTTTTCATTAGAACAGAGTGTAATTGATTGTTTGCCTCAGGAAACGTGGAGCGAAAGCCATCCATTGTCAAGAAAAGATCATTTATAGTTAGTCATGCCTAGAAAAGCCTTATTACTCGGTTTAAATGCCTTTATAATCCCATTATCAAATTTATTTTGATTTTTTTTTACATTTTTTGATTAAAAAAGATTGTAATTGATTGTTTGCCTCGGGAAACTTGGAGCGAAAGCCATGCATTGTCAAGAAAAGTTCATTTATAGTCACTCATGCCTAGAAAACCCTTATTACTCGGTTTAAATGCTTTTATAATCCCATTATTGAATTTATTTTGAATATTTTCTACATTTTTTGATTGAAACAGATTTTAATTGATTGTTTGCCTCAGAAAACGAGAAGCGAAAGCCATCCATTGTCAAGAAAAGATCATTTATAGTCACTCATGCCTAGAAAAGCCTTATTACTCGGTGTAAATGCTTTTATAATCCTATTATTGAATTTATTTTGAATATTTTTTCCATTTTTTGATCAAAACATATGGTAATTGATTGATTGCCTCAAGAAACTTGGAGCGAAAGCCATCCATTGTCAAGAAAAGATCATTTATAGTCACTCATGCCTAGGAAAGCCTTATTACTCGGTTTAAATGCTTTTATAATCCCATTATTGAATTTATTTTGAATTGTTTTTAAATTTTTTGATTAAAACAGAATCTAATTGATTGTTTGCCTCGGGAAACGTGGAGCGAAAGCCATCCATTGTCAAGAAAAGATCATTTATAGTCACTCATGCCTAGAAAAGCCTTATTACTCGGTTTAAATGCCTTTATAATCCCATTAGCAAATTTATTTTGAATTTTTTTTACATTTTTTGATTAAAACAGATTGTAATTGATTGTTTGCCTCGGGAAACGTGGAACGAAAGCCATCCATTGTCAAGAAAAGATCATTTATAGTCACTCATGCCTAGAAAAGCCTTATTACTCGGTTTAAATGCTTTTATAATCCCATTATTGAATTTATTTTGAATTGTTTTTACATTTTTTGATTAAAACAGATTGTAATTGATTGTTTGGCTCGAGAAACTTAGAGCGAAAGCCATCCATTGTCAAGAAAAGTTCATTTATATTCACTTATGCCTAGCAAAGCCTTATTACTCGGTTTAAATGCCTTTATAGTCTCATTATTGAATTTATTTTGATTGTTTTTTACATTTTTTGATTAAAACAGATTGTAATTGATCGTTTGCCTCGGGAAACGTGGAGCGAAAGCCATCCATTGTCAAGAAAAGATCATTTATAGTCACTCATGCCTAGAAAAGCCTTATTACTCGGTTTAAATGCCTTTATAATCCCATTAGCAAATTTATTTTGAATTTTTTTTACATTTTTTGATTAAAACAGATTGTAATTGATTGTTTGCCTCGGGAAACGTGGAACGAAAGCCATCCATTGTCAAGAAAAGATCATTTATAGTCACTCATGCCTAGAAAAGCCTTATTACTCGGTTTAAATGCTTTTATAATCCCATTATTGAATTTATTTTGAATTTTTTTTACATTTTTTGATTAAAACAGATTGTAATTGATTGTTTGCCTCGGCAAACGTGGAGCAAAAGCCATCCATTGTCAAGAAAAGATCATTTATAGTCACTCATGCCTAGGAAAGCCTTATTACTCGGTTTAAATGCTTTTATAATCCCATTATTGAATTTATTTTGAATTGTTTTTAAATTTTTTGATTAAAACAGAATCTAATTGATTGTTTGCCTCGGGAAACGTGGAGCGAAAGCCATCCATTGTCAAGAAAAGATCATTTATAGTCACTCATGCCTAGAAAAGCCTTATTACTCGGTTTAAATGCCTTTATAATCCCATTAGCAAATTTATTTTGAATTTTTTTTACATTTTTTGATTAAAACAGATTGTAATTGATTGTTTGCCTCGGGAAACGTGGAACGAAAGCCATCCATTGTCAAGAAAAGATCATTTATAGTCACTCATGCCTAGAAAAGCCTTATTACTCGGTTTAAATGCTTTTATAATCCCATTATTGAATTTATTTTGAATTGTTTTTACATTTTTTGATTAAAACAGATTGTAATTGATTGTTTGGCTCGAGAAACTTAGAGCGAAAGCCATCCATTGTCAAGAAAAGTTCATTTATATTCACTTATGCCTAGCAAAGCCTTATTACTCGGTTTAAATGCCTTTATAGTCTCATTATTGAATTTATTTTGATTGTTTTTTACATTTTTTGATTAAAACAGATTGTAATTGATCGTTTGCCTCGGGAAACGTGGAGCGAAAGCCATCCATTGTCAAGAAAAGATCATTTATAGTCACTCATGCCTAGAAAAGCCTTATTACTCGGTTTAAATGCCTTTATAATCCCATTAGCAAATTTATTTTGAATTTTTTTTACATTTTTTGATTAAAACAGATTGTAATTGATTGTTTGCCTCGGGAAACGTGGAACGAAAGCCATCCATTGTCAAGAAAAGATCATTTATAGTCACTCATGCCTAGAAAAGCCTTATTACTCGGTTTAAATGCTTTTATAATCCCATTATTGAATTTATTTTGAATTGTTTTTACATTTTTTGATTAAAACAGATTGTAATTGATTGTTTGGCTCGAGAAACTTAGAGCGAAAGCCATCCATTGTCAAGAAAAGTTCATTTATATTCACTTATGCCTAGCAAAGCCTTATTACTCGGTTTAAATGCCTTTATAGTCTCATTATTGAATTTATTTTGATTTTTTTTTACATTTTTTGATTAAAACAGATTGTAATTGATCGTTTGCCTCGGCAAACGTGGAGCGAAAGCCATCCATTGTCAAGAAAAGATCATTTATAGTCACTCATGCCTAGAAAAGCCTTATTACTCGGTTTAAATGCCTTTATAATCCCATTATCAAATTTATTTTTAATTTTTTTTACATTTTTTGATTAAAACAGATTGTAATTGATTGTTTTCCTGGGGAAACTTGGAGCGAAAGCCATCCATTGTCAAGAAAAGATCATTTATATTCACTCATGCCTAGAAAAGCCTTATTACTCGGCGTAAATGCTTTTATAATCCCATTATTGAATTTATTTTGAATATTTTTTACATTTTTTGATTAAAACAGATTGTAATTGATTGATTGCCTCGGGAAACATGGAGAGAAAGCCATCCATTGTCAAGAAAAGATCATTTATAGTCACTCATGCCTAGGAAAGCCTTATTACTCGGTTTAAATGCTTTTATAATCCCATTATTCAATTTATTTTGAATATTTTTTACATTTTTTGATTAAAACAGATTGTAATTGATTGATTGGCTCGGGAAACATGGAGCAAAAGCCATCCATTGTCAAGAAAAGATCATTTATAGTCACTCATGCCTAGGAAAGCGTTATTACTCGGTTTAAATGCTTTTATAATCCCATTATTGAATTTATTTTGAATTGTTTTTATAATTTTTATTTAAAACAGAATCTAATTGATTGTTTGCCTCGGGAAACGTGGAGCGAAAGCCATCCATTGTCAAGAAAAGACCATTTATAGTCACTCATGCCTAGAAAAGCCTTATTACTCGGTTTAAATGCCTTTATAATCCCATTAGCAAATTTATTTTGAATTTTTTTTACATTTTTTGATTAAAACAGATTGTAATTGATTGTTTGCCTCGGGAAACGTGGAACGAAAGCCATCCATTGTCAAGAAAAGATCATTTATAGTCACTCATGCCTAGAAAAGCCTTATTACTCGGTTTAAATGCTTTTATAATCCCATTATTGAATTTATTTTGAATTATTTTATAATTTTTGATTAAAACAGAATCTAATTGATTGTTTGCCTCGGGAAACGTGGAGCGAAAGCCATCCATTGTCAAGAAAAGATCATTTATAGTCACTCATGCCTAGAAAAGCCTTATTACTCGGTGTAAATGCTTTTATAATCCCATTCTAGAATTTATTTTCAATATTTTTTACATTTTTTGATTAAAACAGATTGTAATTGATTGATTGCCTCGGGAAACATGGGGCAAAAGCCATCCATTGTCAAGAAAAGATCATTTATAGTCACTCATGCCTAGGAAAGCCTTATTACTCAGTTTAAATGCTTTTATAATCCCATTATTGAATTTATTTTGAATTGTTTTTACATTTATTGATTAAAACAGATTGTAATTGATTGTTTGCCTCGGGAAACGTGAAGCGAAAGCCATCCATTGTCAAGAAAAGATCATTTATAGTCACTCATGCCTAGAAAAGCCTTATTACTCGGTGTAAATGCTTTCATAATCCCATTATTGAATTTATTTTGAATATTTTTGATATTTTTTGATTAAAACAGATTGTAATTGATTGATTGCCTCGGGAAACGTGGAGCGAAAGCCATCCATTGTCAAGAAAAGATCATTTATAGTCACTCTTGCCTAGAAAAGCCTTATTACTCGGTTTAAATGCTTTTATAATCCCATTATTGAATTTATTTTGAATTGTTTTTACATTTTTTGATTAAAACAGATTGTAATTGATTGTTTGCCTCGAGAAACTTGGAGCGAAAGCCATCCATTGTCAAGAAAAGTTCATTTATATTCACTTACACCTAGCAAAGCCTTATTACTCGGTTTAAATGCCTTTATAGTCTCATTATTGAATTTATTTTGATTTTTTTTTACATATTTTTATTAAAACAGATTCTAATTGATTGTTTTCCTGGGGAAACTTGGAGCGAAAGCCATCCATTGTCAGGAAAAGATCATTTGTAGTCACTCATGCCTAGAAAAGCCTTATTACTCGGTGTAAATGCTTTTATAATCCCATTATAGAATTTATTTTCAATATTTTTTGCATTTTTTTATTAAAACAGATTGTAATTGATTGATTGCCTCGGGAAACATGGAGCAAAAGCCATCCATTGTCAAGAAAAGATCATTTATAGTCACTCATGCCTAGGAAAGCCTTATTACTCGGTTTAAATGCTTTTATAATCCCATTATTGAATTTATTTTGAATTGTTTTTACATTTTTTCATTAGAACAGAATCTAATTGATTGTTTGCCTCAGGAAACGTGGAGCGAAAGCCATCCATTGTCAAGAAAAGATCATTTATAGTCAGTCATGCCTAGAAAAGCCTTATTACTCGGTTTAAATGCCTTTATAATCCCATTATCAAATTTATTTTGATTTTTTTTTACATTTTTTGATTAAAAAAGATTGTAATTGATTGTTTGCCTCGGGAAACTTGGAGCGAAAGCCATGCATTGTCAAGAAAAGTTCATTTATAGTCACTCATGCCTAGAAAACCCTTATTACTCGGTTTAAATGCTTTTATAATCCCATTATTGAATTTATTTTGAATATTTTCTACATTTTTTGATTGAAACAGATTTTAATTGATTGTTTGCCTCAGAAAACGAGAAGCGAAAGCCATCCATTGTCAAGAAAAGATCATTTATAGTCACTCATGCCTAGAAAAGCCTTATTACTCGGTGTAAATGCTTTTATAATCCTATTATTGAATTTATTTTGAATATTTTTTCCATTTTTTGATCAAAACATATGGTAATTGATTGATTGCCTCGAAAAACATGGAGCAAAAGCCATCCATTGTCAAGAAAAGATCATTTATAGTCACTCATGCCTAGGAAAGCCTTATTACTCGGTTTAAATGCTTTTATAATCCCATTATTGAATTTATTTTGAATTGTTTTTACACTTTTTGATTAAAACAGAATCTAATTGATTGTTTGCCTCGGGAAACGTGGAGCGAAAGCCATCCATTGTCAAGAAAAGATCATTTATAGTCACTCATGCCTAGAAAAGCCATATTACTCGGTTTAAATGCATTTATAATCCCATTATCGAATTTATTTTGAATTTTTTTTACATTTTTTGATTAAAACAGAGTGTAATTGATTGTTTGCCTCGGGAAACGTGAAGCGAAAGCCATCCATTGTCAAGAAAAGATCATTTATAGTCACTCATGCCTAGAAAAGCCTTATTACTCGGTGTAAATGCTTTTATAATCCCATTATTGAATTTATTTTGAATATTTTTTACATTTTTTGATTAAAACATATTGTAATTGATTGATTGCCTCAGGAAACATGGAGCAAAAGCCATCCATTGTCAAGAAAAGATCATTTATAGTCACTCATGCCTACGAAAGCCTTATTACTCGGTTTAAATGCTTTTATAATCCCATTATTGAATTTATTTTGAATTGTTTTTAAATTTTTTGATTAAAACAGAATCTAATTGATTGTTCGGCTCGGGAAACGTGGAGCGAAAGCCATCCATTGTCAAGAAAAGATCATTTATAGTCACTCATGCCTAGAAAAGCCTTATTACTCGGTTTAAATGCATTTATAATCCCATTATCGAATTTATTTTGAATTTTTTTTACATTTTTTGATTAAAACAGATTGTAATTGATTGTTTGCCTCGGGAAACGTGAAGCGAAAGCCATCCATTGTCAAGAAAAGATCATTTATAGTCACTCATGCCTAGAAAAGCCTTATTACTAGGTGTAAATGCTTTTATAATCCCATTATTGAATTTATTTTGAATATTTTTTACATTTTTTGATTAAAACATATTGTAATTGATTGATTGCCTCGGGAAACATGGAGCAAAAGCCATCCATTGTCAAGAAAAGATCATTTATAGTCACTCATGCCTAGGAAAGCCTTATTACTCGGTTTAAATGCTTTTATAATCCCATTATTGAATTTATTTTGAATTGTTTTTACATTTTTTCATTAAAACAGAATCTAATTGATTGTTTGCCTCAGGAAACGTGGAGCGAAAGCCATCCATTGTCAAGAAAAGATCATTTATAGTCAGTCATGCCTAGAAAAGCCTTAATACTCGGTTTAAATGCCTTTATAATCCCATTATCAAATTTATTTTGATTTTTTTTTACATTTTTTGATTAAAAAAGATTGTAATTGATTGTTTGCCTCGGGAAACTTGGAGCGAAAGCCATGCATTGTCAAGAAAAGTTCATTTATAGTCACTCATGCCTAGAAAACCCTTATTACTCGGTTTAAATGCTTTTATAATCCCATTATTGAATTTATTTTGAATATTTTCTACATTTTTTGATTGAAACAGATTTTAATTGATTGTTTGCCTCAGAAAACGAGAAGCAAAAGCCATCCATTGTCAAGAAAAGATCATTTATAGTCACTCATGCCTAGAAAAGCCTTATTACTCGGTGTAAATGCTTTTATAATCCTATTATTGAATTTATTTTGAATATTTTTTCCATTTTTTGATCAAAACATATGGTAATTGATTGATTGCCTCGAAAAACATGGAGCAAAAGCCATCCATTGTCAAGAAAAGATCATTTATAGTCACTCATGCCTAGGAAAGCCTTATTACTCGGTTTAAATGCTTTTATAATCCCATTATTGAATTTATTTTGAATTGTTTTTACACTTTTTGATTAAAACAGAATCTAATTGATTGTTTGCCTCGGGAAACGTGGAGCGAAAGCCATCCATTGTCAAGAAAAGATCATTTATAGTCACTCATGCCTAGAAAAGCCATATTACTCGGTTTAAATGCATTTATAATCCCATTATCAAATTTATTTTGAATTTTTTTTACATTTTTTGATTAAAACAGATTGTAATTGATTGTTTGCCTCGGGAAACGTGGAACGAAAGCCATCCATTGTCAAGAAAAGATCATTTATAGTCACTCATGCCTAGAAAAGCCTTATTACTCGGTTTAAATGCTTTTATAATCCCATTATTGAATTTATTTTGAATTGTTTTTACACTTTTTGATTAAAACAGAATCTAATTGATTGTTTGCCTCGGGAAACGTGGTGCGAAAGCCATCCATTGTCAAGAAAAGATCATTTATAGTCACTCATGCCTAGAAAAGCCATATTACTCGGTTTAAATGCGTTTATAATCCCATTATCGAATTTATTTTGAAATTTTTTTACATTTTTTGATTAAAACATATTGTAATTGATTGTTTGCCTCGGGAAACGTGAAGCGAAAGCTATCCATTGTCAAGAAAAGATCATTTATAGTCACTCATGCCTAGAAAAGCCTTATTACTCGGTGTAAATGCTTTTATAATCCCATTATTGAATTTATTTTGAATATTTTTTACATTTTTTGATTAAAACATATTGTAATTGATTGATTGCCTCGGGAAACATGGAGCAAAAGCCATCCATTGTCAAGAAAAGATCATTTATAGTCACTCATGCCTAGGAAAGCCTTATTACTCGGTTTAAATGCTTTTATAATCCCATTATTGAATTTATTTTGAATTGTTTTTAAATTTTTTGATTAAAACAGAATCTAATTGATTGTTTGGCTCGGGAAACGTGGTGCGAAAGCCATCCATTGTCAAGAAAATATCATTTATAGTCACTCATGCCTAGAAAAGCCTTATTACTCGGTTTAAATGCCTTTATAATCCCATTAGCAAATTTATTTTGAATTTTTTTTACATTTTTTGATTAAAACAGATTGTAATTGATTGTTTGCCTCGGGAAACGTGGAACGAAAGCCATCCATTGTCAAGAAAAGATCATTTATAGTCACTCATGCCTAGAAAAGCCTTATTACTCGGTTTAAATGCTTTTATAATCCCATTATTGAATTTATTTTGAATTGTTTTTACATTTTTTGATTAAAACAGATTGTAATTGATTGTTTGGCTCGAGAAACTTAGAGCGAAAGCCATCCATTGTCAAGAAAAGTTCATTTATATTCACTTATGCCTAGCAAAGCCTTATTACTCGGTTTAAATGCCTTTATAGTCTCATTATTGAATTTATTTTGATTGTTTTTTACATTTTTTGATTAAAACAGATTGTAATTGATCGTTTGCCTCGGGAAACGTGGAGCGAAAGCCATCCATTGTCAAGAAAAGATCATTTATAGTCACTCATGCCTAGAAAAGCCTTATTACTCGGTTTAAATGCCTTTATAATCCCATTATCAAATTTATTTTTAATTTTTTTTACATTTTTTGATTAAAACAGATTGTAATTGATTGTTTTCCTGGGGAAACTTAGAGCGAAAGCCATCCATTGTCAAGAAAAGATCATTTATATTCACTCATGCCTAGAAAAGCCTTATTACTCGACGTAAATGCTTTTATAATCCCATTATTGAATTTATTTTGAATATTTTTTACATTTTTTGATTAAAACAGATTGTAATTGATTGATTGCCTCGGGAAACATGGAGAGAAAGCCATCCATTGTCAAGAAAAGATCATTTATAGTCACTCATGCCTAGGAAAGCCGTATTACTCGGTTTAAATGCTTTTATAATCCCATTATTGAATTTATTTTGAATATTTTTTACATTTTTTGATTAAAACAGATTGTAATTGATTGATTGGCTCGGGAAACATGGAGCAAAAGCCATCCATTGTCAAGAAAAGATCATTTATAGTCACTCATGCCTAGGAAAGCGTTATTACTCGGTTTAAATGCTTTTATAATCCCATTATTGAATTTATTTTGAATTGTTTTTATAATTTTTGTTTAAAACAGAATCTAATTGATTGTTTGCCTCGGGAAACGTGGAGCAAAAGCCATCCATTGTCAAGAAAAGATCATTTATAGTCACTCATGCCTAGAAAAGCCTTATTACTCGGTGTAAATGCTTTTATAATCCCATTATAGAATTTATTTTCAATATTTTTTGCATTTTTTGATTAAAACAGATTGTAATTGATTGATTGCCTCGGGAAACATGGAGCAAAAGCCAACCATTGTCAAGAAAAGATCATTTATAGTCACTCATGCCTAGGAAAGCCTTATTACTCGGTTTAAATGCTTTTATAATCCCATTATTGAATTTATTTTGAATTGTTTTTACATTTTTTCATTAAAACAGAATCTAATTGATTGTTTGCCTTAGGAAACGTGGAGCGAAAGCCATCCATTGTCAAGAAAAGATCATTTATAGTCAGTCATGCCTAGAAAAGCCTTATTACTCGGTTTAAATGCCTTTATAATCCCATTATCAAATTTATTTTGATTTTTTTTTACATTTTTTGATTAAAAAAGATTGTAATTGATTCTTTGCCTCGGGAAACTTGGAGCGAAAGCCATGCATTGTCAAGAAAAGTTCATTTATAGTCACTCATGCCTAGAAAACCCTTATTACTCGGTTTAAATGCTTTTATAATCCCATTATTGAATTTATTTTGAATATTTTCTACATTTTTTGATTGAAACAGATTTTAATTGATTGTTTTCCTCTGAAAACGAGAAGCGAAAGCCATCCATTGTCAAGAAAAGATCATTTATAGTCACTCATGCCTAGAAAAGCCTTATTACTCGGTGTAAATGCTTTTATAATCCTATTATTGAATTTATTTTGAATATTTTTTCCATTTTCTGATCAAAACATATGGTAATTGATTGATTGCCTCGAAAAACATGGAGCAAAAGCCATCCATTGTCAAGAAAAGATCATTTATAGTCACTCATGCCTAGGAAAGCCTTATTACTCGGTTTAAATGCTTTTATAATCCCATTATTGAATTTATTTTGAATTGTTTTTACACTTTTTGATTAAAACAGAATCTAATTGATTGTTTGCCTCGGGAAACGTGGAGCGAAAGCCATCCATTGTCAAGAAAAGATCATTTATAGTCACTCATGCCTAGAAAAGCCATATTACTCGGTTTAAATGCATTTATAATCCCATTATCAAATTTATTTTGAATTTTTTTTACATTTTTTGATTAAAACAGATTGTAATTGATTGTTTGCCTCGGGAAACGTGAAGCGAAAGCCATCCATTGTCAAGAAAAGATCATTTATAGTCACTCATGCCTAGAAAAGCCTTATTACTCGGTGTAAATGCCTTTATAATCCCATTATTGTATTTATTTTGAATATTTTTTACATTTTTTGATTAAAACAGATTGTAATTGATTGATTGGCTCGGGAAACATGGAGCAAAAGCCATCCATTGTCAAGAAAAGATCATTTATAGTCACTCATGCCTAGGAAAGCGTTATTACTCGGTTTAAATGCTTTTATAATCCCATTATTGAATTTATTTTGAATTGTTTTTATAATTTTTGTTTAAAACAGAATCTAATTGATTGTTTGCCTCGGGAAACGTGGAGCAAAAGCCATCCATTGTCAAGAAAAGATCATTTATAGTCACTCATGCCTAGAAAAGCCTTATTACTCGGTGTAAATGCTTTTATAATCCCATTATAGAATTTATTTTCAATATTTTTTGCATTTTTTGATTAAAACAGATTGTAATTGATTGATTGCCTCGGGAAACATGGAGCAAAAGCCAACCATTGTCAAGAAAAGATCATTTATAGTCACTCATGCCTAGGAAAGCCTTATTACTCGGTTTAAATGCTTTTATAATCCCATTATTGAATTTATTTTGAATTGTTTTTACATTTTTTCATTAAAACAGAATCTAATTGATTGTTTGCCTCAGGAAACGTGGAGCGAAAGCCATCCATTGTCAAGAAAAGATCATTTATAGTCAGTCATGCCTAGAAAAGCCTTATTACTCGGTTTAAATGCCTTTATAATCCCATTATCAAATTTATTTTGATTTTTTTTTACATTTTTTGATTAAAAAAGATTGTAATTGATTGTTTGCCTCGGGAAACTTGGAGCGAAAGCCATGCATTGTCAAGAAAAGTTCATTTATTGTCACTCATGCCTAGAAAACCCTTATTACTCGGTTTAAATGCTTTTATAATCCCATTATTGAATTTATTTTGAATATTTTCTACATTTTTTGATTGAAACAGATTTTAATTGATTGTTTGCCTCAGAAAACGAGAAGCGAAAGCCATCCATTGTCAAGAAAAGATCATTTATAGTCACTCATGCCTAGAAAAGCCTTATTACTCGGTGTAAATGCTTTTATAATCCTATTATTGAATTTATTTTGAATATTTTTTCCATTTTTTGATCAAAACATATGGTAATTGATTGATTGCCTCGAAAAACATGGAGCAAAAGCCATCCATTGTCAAGAAAAGATCATTTATAGTCACTCATGCCTAGGAAAGCCTTATTACTCGGTTTAAATGCTTTTATAATCCCATTATTGAATTTATTTTGAATTGTTTTTACACTTTTTGATTAAAACAGAATCTAATTGATTGTTTGCCTCGGGAAACGTGGTGCGAAAGCCATCCATTGTCAAGAAAAGATCATTTACAGTCACTCATGCCTAGAAAAGCCATATTACTCGGTTTAAATGCGTTTATAATCCCATTATCGAATTTATTTTGAATTTTTTTTACATTTTTTGATTAAAACATATTGTAATTGATTGTTTGCCTCGGGAAACGTGAAGCGAAAGCCATCCATTGTCAAGAAAAGATCATTTATAGTCACTCATGCCTAGAAAAGCCTTATTACTCGGTGTAAATGCTTTTATAATCCCATTATTGAATTTATTTTGAATATTTTTTACATTTTTTGATTAAAACATATTGTAATTGATTGATTGCCTCGGGAAACATGGAGCAAAAGCCATCCATTGTCAAGAAAAGATCATTTATAGTCACTCATGCCTAGGAAAGCCTTATTACTCGGTTTAAATGCTTTTATAATCCCATTATTGAATTTATTTTGAATTGTTTTTACACTTTTTGATTAAAACAGAATCTAATTGATTGTTTGCCTCGGGAAACGTGGAGCGAAAGCCATCCATTGTCAAGAAAAGATCATTTATAGTCACTCATGCCTAGAAAAGCCATATTACTCGGTTTAAATGCATTTATAATCCCATTATCAAATTTATTTTGAATTTTTTTTACATTTTTTGATTAAAACAGATTGTAATTGATTGTTTGCCTCGGGAAACGTGAAGCGAAAGCCATCCATTGTCAAGAAAAGATCATTTATAGTCACTCATGCCTAGAAAAGCCTTATTACTCGGTGTAAATGCCTTTATAATCCCATTATTGTATTTATTTTGAATATTTTTTACATTTTTTGATTAAAACATATTGTAATTGATTGATTGCCTCGGGAAACATGGAGCAAAAGCCATCCATTGTCAAGAAAAGATCATTTATAGTCACTCATGCCTAGGAAAGCCTTATTACTCGGTTTAAATGCTTTTATAATCCCATTATTGAATTTATTTTGAATTGTTTTTAAATTTTTTGATTAAAACAGAATCTAATTGATTGTTTGGCTCGGGAAACGTGGAGCGAAAGCCATCCATTGTCAAGAAAAGATCATTTATAGTCACTCATGCCTAGAAAAGCCTTATTACTCGGTTTAAATGCCTTTATAATCCCATTAGCAAATTTATTTTGAATTTTTTTTACATTTTTTGAGTAAAACAGATTGTAATTGATTGTTTGCCTCGGGAAACGTGGAACGAAAGCCATCCATTGTCAAGAAAAGATCATTTATAGTCACTCATGCCTAGAAAAGCCTTATTACTCGGTTTAAATGCTTTTATAATCCCATTATTGAATTTATTTTGAATTGTTTTTACATTTTTTGATTAAAACAGATTGTAATTGATTGTTTGGCTCGAGAAACTTAGAGCGAAAGCCATCCATTGTCAAGAAAAGTTCATTTATATTCACTTATGCCTAGCAAAGCCTTATTACTCGGTTTAAATGCCTTTATAGTCTCATTATTGAATTTATTTTGATTTTTTTTTACATTTTTTGATTAAAACAGATTGTAATTGATCGTTTGCCTCGGGAAACGTGGAGCGAAAGCCATCCATTGTCAAGAAAAGATCATTTATAGTCACTCATGCCTAGAAAAGCCTTATTACTCGGTTTAAATGCCTTTATAATCCCATTATCAAATTTATTTTTAATTTTTTTTACATTTTTTGATTAAAACAGATTGTAATTGATTGTTTTCCTGGGGAAACTTGGAGCGAAAGCCATCCATTGTCAAGAAAAGATCATTTATATTCACTCATGCCTAGAAAAGCCTTATTACTCGGCGTAAATGCTTTTATAATCCCATTATTGAATTTATTTTGAATATTTTTTACATTTTTTGATTAACACAGATTGTAATTGATTGATTGCCTCGGGAAACATGGAGAGAAAGCCATCCATTGTCAAGAAAAGATCATTTATAGTCACTCATGCCTAGGAAAGCCTTATTACTCGGTTTAAATGCTTTTATAATCCCATTATTAAATTTATTTTGAATATTTTTTACATTTTTTGATTAAAACAGATTGTAATTGATTGATTGGCTCGGGAAACATGGAGCAAAAGCCATCCATTGTCAAGAAAAGATCATTTATAGTCACTCATGCCTAGGAAAGCGTTATTACTCGGTTTAAATGCTTTTATAATCCCATTATTGAATTTATTTTGAATTGTTTTTATAATTTTTATTTAAAACAGAATCTAATTGATTGTTTGCCTCGGGAAACGTGGAGCGAAAGCCATCCATTGTCAAGAAAAGACCATGCCTAGAAAAGCCTTATTACTCGGTTTAAATGCCTTTATAATCCCATTAGCAAATTTATTTTGAATTTTTTTTACATTTTTTGATTAAAACAGATTGTAATTGATTGTTTGCCTCGGGAAACGTGGAACGAAAGCCATCCATTGTCAAGAAAAGATCATTTATAGTCACTCATGCCTAGAAAAGCCTTATTACTCGGTTTAAATGCTTTTATAATCCCATTATTGAATTTATTTTGAATTGTTTTTATAATTTTTGATTAAAACAGAATCTAATTGATTGTTTGCCTCGGGAAACGTGGAGCGAAAGCCATCCATTGTCAAGAAAAGATCATTTATAGTCACTCATGCCTAGAAAAGCCTTATTACTCGGTGTAAATGCTTTTATAATCCCATTATAGAATTTATTTTCAATATTTTTTACATTTTTTGATTAAAACAGATTGTAATTGATTGATTGCCTCGGGAAACATGGAGCAAAAGCCATCCATTGTCAAGAAAAGATCATTTATAGTCACTCATGCCTAGGAAAGCCTTATTACTCAGTTTAAATGCTTTTATAATCCCATTATTGAATTTATTTTGAATTGTTTTTACATTTATTGATTAAAACAGATTGTAATTGATTGTTTGCCTCGGGAAACGTGAAGCGAAAGCCATCCATTGTCAAGAAAAGATCATTTATAGTCACTCATGCCTAGAAAAGCCTTATTACTCGGTGTAAATGCTTTCATAATCCCATTATTGAATTTATTTTGAATTGTTTTTACATTTTTTGATTAAAACAGATTGTAATTGATTGTTTGCCTCGAGAAACTTGGAGCGAAAGCCATCCATTGTCAAGAAAAGTTCATTTATATTCACTTACACCTAGCAAAGCCTTATTACTCGGTTTAAATGCCTTTATAGTCTCATTATTGAATTTATTTTGATTTTTTTTTACATATTTTTATTAAAACAGATTCTAATTGATTGTTTTCCTGGGGAAACTTGGAGCGAAAGCCATCCATTGTCAAGAAAAGATCATTTGTAGTCACTCATGCCTAGAAAAGCCTTATTACTCGGTGTAAATGCTTTTATAATCCCATTATAGAATTTATTTTCAATATTTTTTGCATTTTTTTATTAAAACAGATTGTAATTGATTGATTGCCTCGGGAAACATGGAGCAAAAGCCATCCATTGTCAAGAAAAGATCATTTATAGTCACTCATGCCTAGGAAAGCCTTATTACTCGGTTTAAATGCTTTTATAATCCCATTATTGAATTTATTTTGAATTGTTTTTACATTTTTTCATTAGAACAGAATCTAATTGATTGTTTGCCTCAGGAAACGTGGAGCGAAAGCCATCCATTGTCAAGAAAAGATCATTTATAGTCAGTCATGCCTAGAAAAGCCTTATTACTCGGTTTAAATGCCTTTATAATCCCATTATCAAATTTATTTTGATTTTTTTTTACATTTTTTGATTAAAAAAGATTGTAATTGATTGTTTGCCTCGGGAAACTTGGAGCGAAAGCCATGCATTGTCAAGAAAAGTTCATTTATAGTCACTCATGCCTAGAAAACCCTTATTACTCGGTTTAAATGCTTTTATAATCCCATTATTGAATTTATTTTGAATATTTTCTACATTTTTTGATTGAAACAGATTTTAATTGATTGTTTGCCTCAGAAAACGAGAAGCGAAAGCCATCCATTGTCAAGAAAAGATCATTTATAGTCACTCATGCCTAGAAAAGCCTTATTACTCGGTGTAAATGCTTTTATAATCCTATTATTGAATTTATTTTGAATATTTTTTCCATTTTTTGATCAAAACATATGGTAATTGATTGATTGCCTCGAAAAACATGGAGCAAAAGCCATCCATTGTCAAGAAAAGATCATTTATAGTCACTCATGCCTAGGAAAGCCTTATTACTCGGTTTAAATGCTTTTATAATCCCATTATTGAATTTATTTTGAATTGTTTTTACACTTTTTGATTAAAACAGAATCTAATTGATTGTTTGCCTCGGGAAACGTGGAGCGAAAGCCATCCATTGTCAAGAAAAGATCATTTATAGTCACTCATGCCTAGAAAAGCCTTATTACTCGGTGTACATGCTTTTATAATCCCATTATTGAATTTATTTTGAATATTTTTTACATTTTTTGATTAAAACATATTGTAATTGATTGATTGCCTCGGGAAACATGGAGCAAAAGCCATCCATTGTCAAGAAAAGATCATTTATAGTCACTCATGCCTAGGAAAGCCTTATTACTCGGTTTAAATGCTTTTATAATCCCATTATTGAATTTATTTTGAATTGTTTTTACATTTTTTCATTAAAACAGAATCTAATTGATTGTTTGCCTCAGGAAACGTGGAGCGAAAGCCATCCATTGTCAAGAAAAGATCATTTATAGTCAGTCATGCCTAGAAAAGCCTTATTACTCGGTTTAAATGCCTTTATAATCCCATTATCAAATTTATTTTGATTTTTTTTTACATTTTTTGATTAAAAAAGATTGTAATTGATTGTTTGCCTCGGGAAACTTGGAGCGAAAGCCATGCATTGTCAAGAAAAGTTCATTTATAGTCACTCATGCCTAGAAAACCCTTATTACTCGGTTTAAATGCTTTTATAATCCCATTATTGAATTTATTTTGAATATTTTCTACATTTTTTGATTGAAACAGATTTTAATTGATTGTTTGCCTCAGAAAACGAGAAGCGAAAGCCATCTATTGTCAAGAAAAGATCATTTATAGTCACTCATGCCTAGAAAAGCCTTATTACTCGGTGTAAATGCTTTTATAATCCTATTATTGAATTTATTTTGAATATTTTTTCCATTTTTTGATCAAAACATATGGTAATTGATTGATTGCCTCGAAAAACATGGAGCAAAAGCCATCCATTGTCAAGAAAAGATCATTTATAGTCACTCATGCCTAGGAAAGCCTTATTACTCGGTTTAAATGCTTTTATAATCCCATTATTGAATTTATTTTGAATTGTTTTTACACTTTTTGATTAAAACAGAATCTAATTGATTGTTTGCCTCGGGAAACGTGGTGCGAAAGCCATCCATTGTCAAGAAAAGATCATTTACAGTCACTCATGCCTAGAAAAGCCATATTACTCGGTTTAAATGCGTTTATAATCCCATTATCGAATTTATTTTGAATTTTTTTTACATTTTTTGATTAAAACATATTGTAATTGATTGTTTGCCTCGGGAAACGTGAAGCGAAAGCCATCCATTGTCAAGAAAAGATCATTTATAGTCACTCATGCCTAGAAAAGCCTTATTACTCGGTGTAAATGCTTTTATAATCCCATTATTGAATTTATTTTGAATATTTTTTACATTTTTTGATTAAAACATATTGTAATTGATTGATTGCCTCGGGAAACATGGAGCAAAAGCCATCCATTGTCAAGAAAAGATCATTTATAGTCACTCATGCCTAGGAAAGCCTTATTACTCGGTTTAAATGCTTTTATAATCCCATTATTGAATTTATTTTGAATTGTTTTTAAATTTTTTGATTAAAACAGAATCTAATTGATTGTTTGGCTCGGGAAACGTGGAGCGAAAGCCATCCATTGTGAAGAAAAGATCATTTATAGTCACTCATGCCTAGAAAAGCCTTATTACTCGGTTTAAATGCCTTTATAATCCCATTAGCAAATTTATTTTGATTTTTTTTTACATTTTTTGATTAAAACAGATTGTAATTGATTGTTTGCCTCGGGAAACGTGGAACGAAAGCCATCCATTGTCAAGAAAAGATCATTTATAGTCACTCATGCCTAGAAAAGCCTTATTACTCGGTTTAAATGCTTTTATAATCCCATTATTGAATTTATTTTGAATTGTTTTTACATTTTTTGATTAAAACAGATTGTAATTGATTGTTTGGCTCGAGAAACTTAGAGCGAAAGCCATCCATTGTCAAGAAAAGTTCATTTATATTCACTTATGCCTAGCAAAGCCTTATTACTCGGTTTAAATGCCTTTATAGTCTCATTATTGAATTTATTTTGATTTTTTTTTACATTTTTTGATTAAAACAGATTGTAATTGATCGTTTGCCTCGGGAAACGTGGAGCGAAAGCCATCCATTGTCAAGAAAAGATCATTTATAGTCACTCATGCCTAGAAAAGCCTTATTACTCGGTTTAAATGCCTTTATAATCCCATTATCAAATTTATTTTTAATTTTTTTTACATTTTTTGATTAAAACAGATTGTAATTGATTGTTTTCCTGGGGAAACTTGGAGCGAAAGCCATCCATTGTCAAGAAAAGATCATTTATATTCACTCATGCCTAGAAAAGCCTTATTACTCGGCGTAAATGCTTTTATAATCCCATTATTGAATTTATTTTGAATATTTTTTACATTTTTTGATTAAAACAGATTGTAATTGATTGATTGCCTCGGGAAACATGGAGAGAAAGCCATCCATTGTCAAGAAAAGATCATTTATAGTCACTCATGCCTAGGAAAGCCTTATTACTCGGTTTAAATGCTTTTATAATCCCATTATTCAATTTATTTTGAATATTTTTTACATTTTTTGATTAAAACAGATTGTAATTGATTGATTGGCTCGGGAAACATAGAGCAAAAGCCATCCATTGTCAAGAAAAGATCATTTATAGTCACTCATGCCTAGGAAAGCGTTATTACTCGGTTTAAATGCTTTTATAATCCCATTATTGAATTTATTTTGAATTGTTTTTATAATTTTTATT
Source organism: Theobroma cacao (assembly GCF_053813885.1). Lineage (NCBI taxonomy): Eukaryota > Viridiplantae > Streptophyta > Magnoliopsida > Malvales > Malvaceae > Theobroma > Theobroma cacao. The sequence continues at coordinate 22,191,164 of NC_142645.1, read as the reverse complement.
TAAAACAGAATCTAATTGATTGTTTGCCTCGGGAAACGTGGAGCGAAAGCCATCCATTGTCAAGAAAAGACCATGCCTAGAAAAGCCTTATTACTCGGTTTAAATGCCTTTATAATCCCATTAGCAAATTTATTTTGAATTTTTTTTACATTTTTTGATTAAAACAGATTGTAATTGATTGTTTGCCTCGGGAAACGTGGAACGAAAGCCATCCATTGTCAAGAAAAGATCATTTATAGTCACTCATGCCTAGAAAACCCTTATTACTCGGTTTAAATGCTTTTATAATCCCATTATTGAATTTATTTTGAATTGTTTTTATAATTTTTGATTAAAACAGAATCTAATTGATTGTTTGCCTCGGGAAACGTGGAGCGAAAGCCATCCATTGTCAAGAAAAGATCATTTATAGTCACTCATGCCTAGAAAAGCCTTATTACTCGGTGTAAATGCTTTTATAATCCCATTATAGAATTTATTTTCAATATTTTTTACATTTTTTGATTAAAACAGATTGTAATTGATTGATTGCCTCGGGAAACATGGAGCAAAAGCCATCCATTGTCAAGAAAAGATCATTTATAGTCACTCATGCCTAGGAAAGCCTTATTACTCAGTTTAAATGCTTTTATAATCCCATTATTGAATTTATTTTGAATTGTTTTTACATTTATTGATTAAAACAGATTGTAATTGATTGTTTGCCTCGGGAAACGTGAAGCGAAAGCCATCCATTGTCAAGAAAAGATCATTTATAGTCACTCATGCCTAGAAAAGCCTTATTACTCGGTGTAAATGCTTTCATAATCCCATTATTGAATTTATTTTGAATTGTTTTTACATTTTTTGATTAAAACAGATTGTAATTGATTGTTTGCCTCGAGAAACTTGGAGCGAAAGCCATCCATTGTCAAGAAAAGTTCATTTATATTCACTTACACCTAGCAAAGCCTTATTACTCGGTTTAAATGCCTTTATAGTCTCATTATTGAATTTATTTTGATTTTTTTTTACATATTTTTATTAAAACAGATTCTAATTGATTGTTTTCCTGGGGAAACTTGGAGCGAAAGCCATCCATTGTCAAGAAAAGATCATTTGTAGTCACTCATGCCTAGAAAAGCCTTATTACTCGGTGTAAATGCTTTTATAATCCCATTATAGAATTTATTTTCAATATTTTTTGCATTTTTTTATTAAAACAGATTGTAATTGATTGATTGCCTCGGGAAACATGGAGCAAAAGCCATCCATTGTCAAGAAAAGATCATTTATAGTCACTCATGCCTAGGAAAGCCTTATTACTCGGTTTAAATGCTTTTATAATCCCATTATTGAATTTATTTTGAATTGTTTTTACATTTTTTCATTAGAACAGAATCTAATTGATTGTTTGCCTCAGGAAACGTGGAGCGAAAGCCATCCATTGTCAAGAAAAGATCATTTATAGTCAGTCATGCCTAGAAAAGCCTTATTACTCGGTTTAAATGCCTTTATAATCCCATTATCAAATTTATTTTGATTTTTTTTTACATTTTTTGATTAAAAAAGATTGTAATTGATTGTTTGCCTCGGGAAACTTGGAGCGAAAGCCATGCATTGTCAAGAAAAGTTCATTTATAGTCACTCATGCCTAGAAAACCCTTATTACTCGGTTTAAATGCTTTTATAATCCCATTATTGAATTTATTTTGAATATTTTCTACATTTTTTGATTGAAACAGATTTTAATTGATTGTTTGCCTCAGAAAACGAGAAGCGAAAGCCATCCATTGTCAAGAAAAGATCATTTATAGTCACTCATGCCTAGAAAAGCCTTATTACTCGGTGTAAATGCTTTTATAATCCTATTATTGAATTTATTTTGAATATTTTTTCCATTTTTTGATCAAAACATATGGTAATTGATTGATTGCCTCGAAAAACATGGAGCAAAAGCCATCCATTGTCAAGAAAAGATCATTTATAGTCACTCATGCCTAGGAAAGCCTTATTACTCGGTTTAAATGCTTTTATAATCCCATTATTGAATTTATTTTGAATTGTTTTTACACTTTTTGATTAAAACAGAATCTAATTGATTGTTTGCCTCGGGAAACGTGGAGCGAAAGCCATCCATTGTCAAGAAAAGATCATTTATAGTCACTCATGCCTAGAAAAGCCTTATTACTCGGTGTACATGCTTTTATAATCCCATTATTGAATTTATTTTGAATATTTTTTACATTTTTTGATTAAAACATATTGTAATTGATTGATTGCCTCGGGAAACATGGAGCAAAAGCCATCCATTGTCAAGAAAAGATCATTTATAGTCACTCATGCCTAGGAAAGCCTTATTACTCGGTTTAAATGCTTTTATAATCCCATTATTGAATTTATTTTGAATTGTTTTTACATTTTTTCATTAAAACAGAATCTAATTGATTGTTTGCCTCAGGAAACGTGGAGCGAAAGCCATCCATTGTCAAGAAAAGATCATTTATAGTCAGTCATGCCTAGAAAAGCCTTATTACTCGGTTTAAATGCCTTTATAATCCCATTATCAAATTTATTTTGATTTTTTTTTACATTTTTTGATTAAAAAAGATTGTAATTGATTGTTTGCCTCGGGAAACTTGGAGCGAAAGCCATGCATTGTCAAGAAAAGTTCATTTATAGTCACTCATGCCTAGAAAACCCTTATTACTCGGTTTAAATGCTTTTATAATCCCATTATTGAATTTATTTTGAATATTTTCTACATTTTTTGATTGAAACAGATTTTAATTGATTGTTTGCCTCAGAAAACGAGAAGCGAAAGCCATCTATTGTCAAGAAAAGATCATTTATAGTCACTCATGCCTAGAAAAGCCTTATTACTCGGTGTAAATGCTTTTATAATCCTATTATTGAATTTATTTTGAATATTTTTTCCATTTTTTGATCAAAACATATGGTAATTGATTGATTGCCTCGAAAAACATGGAGCAAAAGCCATCCATTGTCAAGAAAAGATCATTTATAGTCACTCATGCCTAGGAAAGCCTTATTACTCGGTTTAAATGCTTTTATAATCCCATTATTGAATTTATTTTGAATTGTTTTTACACTTTTTGATTAAAACAGAATCTAATTGATTGTTTGCCTCGGGAAACGTGGTGCGAAAGCCATCCATTGTCAAGAAAAGATCATTTACAGTCACTCATGCCTAGAAAACCCATATTACTCGGTTTAAATGCGTTTATAATCCCATTATCGAATTTATTTTGAATTTTTTTTACATTTTTTGATTAAAACATATTGTAATTGATTGTTTGCCTCGGGAAACGTGAAGCGAAAGCCATCCATTGTCAAGAAAAGATCATTTATAGTCACTCATGCCTAGAAAAGCCTTATTACTCGGTGTAAATGCTTTTATAATCCCATTATTGAATTTATTTTGAATATTTTTTACATTTTTTGATTAAAACATATTGTAATTGATTGATTGCCTCGGGAAACATGGAGCAAAAGCCATCCATTGTCAAGAAAAGATCATTTATAGTCACTCATGCCTAGGAAAGCCTTATTACTCGGTTTAAATGCTTTTATAATCCCATTATTGAATTTATTTTGAATTGTTTTTAAATTTTTTGATTAAAACAGAATCTAATTGATTGTTTGGCTCGGGAAACGTGGAGCGAAAGCCATCCATTGTGAAGAAAAGATCATTTATAGTCACTCATGCCTAGAAAAGCCTTATTACTCGGTTTAAATGCCTTTATAATCCCATTAGCAAATTTATTTTGATTTTTTTTTACATTTTTTGATTAAAACAGATTGTAATTGATTGTTTGCCTCGGGAAACGTGGAACGAAAGCCATCCATTGTCAAGAAAAGATCATTTATAGTCACTCATGCCTAGAAAAGCCTTATTACTCGGTTTAAATGCTTTTATAATCCCATTATTGAATTTATTTTGAATTGTTTTTACATTTTTTGATTAAAACAGATTGTAATTGATTGTTTGGCTCGAGAAACTTAGAGCGAAAGCCATCCATTGTCAAGAAAAGTTCATTTATATTCACTTATGCCTAGCAAAGCCTTATTACTCGGTTTAAATGCCTTTATAGTCTCATTATTGAATTTATTTTGATTTTTTTTTACATTTTTTGATTAAAACAGATTGTAATTGATCGTTTGCCTCGGGAAACGTGGAGCGAAAGCCATCCATTGTCAAGAAAAGATCATTTATAGTCACTCATGCCTAGAAAAGCCTTATTACTCGGTTTAAATGCCTTTATAATCCCATTATCAAATTTATTTTTAATTTTTTTTACATTTTTTGATTAAAACAGATTGTAATTGATTGTTTTCCTGGGGAAACTTGGAGCGAAAGCCATCCATTGTCAAGAAAAGATCATTTATATTCACTCATGCCTAGAAAAGCCTTATTACTCGGCGTAAATGCTTTTATAATCCCATTATTGAATTTATTTTGAATATTTTTTACATTTTTTGATTAAAACAGATTGTAATTGATTGATTGCCTCGGGAAACATGGAGAGAAAGCCATCCATTGTCAAGAAAAGATCATTTATAGTCACTCATGCCTAGGAAAGCCTTATTACTCGGTTTAAATGCTTTTATAATCCCATTATTCAATTTATTTTGAATATTTTTTACATTTTTTGATTAAAACAGATTGTAATTGATTGATTGGCTCGGGAAACATAGAGCAAAAGCCATCCATTGTCAAGAAAAGATCATTTATAGTCACTCATGCCTAGGAAAGCGTTATTACTCGGTTTAAATGCTTTTATAATCCCATTATTGAATTTATTTTGAATTGTTTTTATAATTTTTATTTAAAACAGAATCTAATTGATTGTTTGCCTCGGGAAACGTGGAGCGAAAGCCATCCATTGTCAAGAAAAGACCATGCCTAGAAAAGCCTTATTACTCGGTTTAAATGCCTTTATAATCCCATTAGCAAATTTATTTTGAATTTTTTTTACATTTTTTGATTAAAACAGATTGTAATTGATTGTTTGCCTCGGGAAACGTGGAACGAAAGCCATCCATTGTCAAGAAAAGATCATTTATAGTCACTCATGCCTAGAAAAGCCTTATTACTCGGTTTAAATGCTTTTATAATCCCATTATTGAATTTATTTTGAATTGTTTTTATAATTTTTGATTAAAACAGAATCTAATTGATTGTTTGCCTCGGGAAACGTGGAGCGAAAGCCATCCATTGTCAAGAAAAGATCATTTATAGTCACTCATGCCTAGAAAAGCCTTATTACTCGGTGTAAATGCTTTTATAATCCCATTATAGAATTTATTTTCAATATTTTTTACATTTTTTGATTAAAACAGATTGTAATTGATTGATTGCCTCGGGAAACATGGAGCAAAAGCCATCCATTGTCAAGAAAAGATCATTTATAGTCACTCATGCCTAGGAAAGCCTTATTACTCAGTTTAAATGCTTTTATAATCCCATTATTGAATTTATTTTGAATTGTTTTTACATTTATTGATTAAAACAGATTGTAATTGATTGTTTGCCTCGGGAAACGTGAAGCGAAAGCCATCCATTGTCAAGAAAAGATCATTTATAGTCACTCATGCCTAGAAAAGCCTTATTACTCGGTGTAAATGCTTTCATAATCCCATTATTGAATTTATTTTGAATTGTTTTTACATTTTTTGATTAAAACAGATTGTAATTGATTGTTTGCCTCGAGAAACTTGGAGCGAAAGCCATCCATTGTCAAGAAAAGTTCATTTATATTCACTTACACCTAGCAAAGCCTTATTACTCGGTTTAAATGCCTTTATAGTCTCATTATTGAATTTATTTTGATTTTTTTTTACATATTTTTATTAAAACAGATTCTAATTGATTGTTTTCCTGGGGAAACTTGGAGCGAAAGCCATCCATTGTCAAGAAAAGATCATTTGTAGTCACTCATGCCTAGAAAAGCCTTATTACTCGGTGTAAATGCTTTTATAATCCCATTATAGAATTTATTTTCAATATTTTTTGCATTTTTTTATTAAAACAGATTGTAATTGATTGATTGCCTCGGGAAACATGGAGCAAAAGCCATCCATTGTCAAGAAAAGATCATTTATAGTCACTCATGCCTAGGAAAGCCTTATTACTCGGTTTAAATGCTTTTATAATCCCATTATTGAATTTATTTTGAATTGTTTTTACATTTTTTCATTAGAACAGAATCTAATTGATTGTTTGCCTCAGGAAACGTGGAGCGAAAGCCATCCATTGTCAAGAAAAGATCATTTAGAGTCAGTCATGCCTAGAAAAGCCTTATTACTCGGTTTAAATGCCTTTATAATCCCATTATCAAATTTATTTTGATTTTTTTTTACATTTTTTGATTAAAAAAGATTGTAATTGATTGTTTGCCTCGGGAAACTTGGAGCGAAAGCCATGCATTGTCAAGAAAAGTTCATTTATAGTCACTCATGCCTAGAAAACCCTTATTACTCGGTTTAAATGCTTTTATAATCCCATTATTGAATTTATTTTGAATATTTTCTACATTTTTTGATTGAAACAGATTTTAATTGATTGTTTGCCTCAGAAAACGAGAAGCGAAAGCCATCCATTGTCAAGAAAAGATCATTTATAGTCACTCATGCCTAGAAAAGCCTTATTACTCGGTGTAAATGCTTTTATAATCCTATTATTGAATTTATTTTGAATATTTTTTCCATTTTTTGATCAAAACATATGGTAATTGATTGATTGCCTCGAAAAACATGGAGCAAAAGCCATCCATTGTCAAGAAAAGATCATTTATAGTCACTCATGCCTAGGAAAGCCTTATTACTCGGTTTAAATGCTTTTATAATCCCATTATTGAATTTATTTTGAATTGTTTTTACACTTTTTGATTAAAACAGAATCTAATTGATTGTTTGCCTCGGGAAACGTGGAGCGAAAGCCATCCATTGTCAAGAAAAGATCATTTATAGTCACTCATGCCTAGAAAAGCCTTATTACTCGGTGTACATGCTTTTATAATCCCATTATTGAATTTATTTTGAATATTTTTTACATTTTTTGATTAAAACATATTGTAATTGATTGATTGCCTCGGGAAACATGGAGCAAAAGCCATCCATTGTCAAGAAAAGATCATTTATAGTCACTCATGCCTAGGAAAGCCTTATTACTCGGTTTAAATGCTTTTATAATCCCATTATTGAATTTATTTTGAATTGTTTTTACATTTTTTCATTAAAACAGAATCTAATTGATTGTTTGCCTCAGGAAACGTGGAGCGAAAGCCATCCATTGTCAAGAAAAGATCATTTATAGTCAGTCATGCCTAGAAAAGCCTTATTACTCGGTTTAAATGCCTTTATAATCCCATTATCAAATTTATTTTGATTTTTTTTTACATTTTTTGATTAAAAAAGATTGTAATTGATTGTTTGCCTCGGGAAACTTGGAGCGAAAGCCATGCATTGTCAAGAAAAGTTCATTTATAGTCACTCATGCCTAGAAAACCCTTATTACTCGGTTTAAATGCTTTTATAATCCCATTATTGAATTTATTTTGAATATTTTCTACATTTTTTGATTGAAACAGATTTTAATTGATTGTTTGCCTCAGAAAACGAGAAGCGAAAGCCATCTATTGTCAAGAAAAGATCATTTATAGTCACTCATGCCTAGAAAAGCCTTATTACTCGGTGTAAATGCTTTTATAATCCTATTATTGAATTTATTTTGAATATTTTTTCCATTTTTTGATCAAAACATATGGTAATTGATTGATTGCCTCGAAAAACATGGAGCAAAAGCCATCCATTGTCAAGAAAAGATCATTTATAGTCACTCATGCCTAGGAAAGCCTTATTACTCGGTTTAAATGCTTTTATAATCCCATTATTGAATTTATTTTGAATTGTTTTTACACTTTTTGATTAAAACAGAATCTAATTGATTGTTTGCCTCGGGAAACGTGGTGCGAAAGCCATCCATTGTCAAGAAAAGATCATTTACAGTCACTCATGCCTAGAAAAGCCAAATTACTCGGTTTAAATGCGTTTATAATCCCATTATCGAATTTATTTTGAATTTTTTTTACATTTTTTGATTAAAACATATTGTAATTGATTGTTTGCCTCGGGAAACGTGAAGCGAAAGCCATCCATTGTCAAGAAAAGATCATTTATAGTCACTCATGCCTAGAAAAGCCTTATTACTCGGTGTAAATGCTTTTATAATCCCATTATTGAATTTATTTTGAATATTTTTTACATTTTTTGATTAAAACATATTGTAATTGATTGATTGCCTCGGGAAACATGGAGCAAAAGCCATCCATTGTCAAGAAAAGATCATTTATAGTCACTCATGCCTAGGAAAGCCTTATTACTCGGTTTAAATGCTTTTATAATCCCATTATTGAATTTATTTTGAATTGTTTTTAAATTTTTTGATTAAAACAGAATCTAATTGATTGTTTGGCTCGGGAAACGTGGAGCGAAAGCCATCCATTGTGAAGAAAAGATCATTTATAGTCACTCATGCCTAGAAAAGCCTTATTACTCGGTTTAAATGCCTTTATAATCCCATTAGCAAATTTATTTTGATTTTTTTTTACATTTTTTGATTAAAACAGATTGTAATTGATTGTTTGCCTCGGGAAACGTGGAACGAAAGCCATCCATTGTCAAGAAAAGATCATTTATAGTCACTCATGCCTAGAAAAGCCTTATTACTCGGTTTAAATGCTTTTATAATCCCATTATTGAATTTATTTTGAATTGTTTTTACATTTTTTGATTAAAACAGATTGTAATTGATTGTTTGGCTCGAGAAACTTAGAGCGAAAGCCATCCATTGTCAAGAAAAGTTCATTTATATTCACTTATGCCTAGCAAAGCCTTATTACTCGGTTTAAATGCCTTTATAGTCTCATTATTGAATTTATTTTGATTTTTTTTTACATTTTTTGATTAAAACAGATTGTAATTGATCGTTTGCCTCGGGAAACGTGGAGCGAAAGCCATCCATTGTCAAGAAAAGATCATTTATAGTCACTCATGCCTAGAAAAGCCTTATTACTCGGTTTAAATGCCTTTATAATCCCATTATCAAATTTATTTTTAATTTTTTTTACATTTTTTGATTAAAACAGATTGTAATTGATTGTTTTCCTGGGGAAACTTGGAGCGAAAGCCATCCATTGTCAAGAAAAGATCATTTATATTCACTCATGCCTAGAAAAGCCTTATTACTCGGCGTAAATGCTTTTATAATCCCATTATTGAATTTATTTTGAATATTTTTTACATTTTTTGATTAAAACAGATTGTAATTGATTGATTGCCTCGGGAAACATGGAGAGAAAGCCATCCATTGTCAAGAAAAGATCATTTATAGTCACTCATGCCTAGGAAAGCCTTATTACTCGGTTTAAATGCTTTTATAATCCCATTATTCAATTTATTTTGAATATTTTTTACATTTTTTGATTAAAACAGATTGTAATTGATTGATTGGCTCGGGAAACATAGAGCAAAAGCCATCCATTGTCAAGAAAAGATCATTTATAGTCACTCATGCCTAGGAAAGCGTTATTACTCGGTTTAAATGCTTTTATAATCCCATTATTGAATTTATTTTGAATTGTTTTTATAATTTTTGTTTAAAACAGAATCTAATTGATTGTTTGCCTCGGGAAACGTGGAGCAAAAGCCATCCATTGTCAAGAAAAGATCATTTATAGTCACTCATGCCTAGAAAAGCCTTATTACTCGGTGTAAATGCTTTTATAATCCCATTATAGAATTTATTTTCAATATTTTTTGCATTTTTTGATTAAAACAGATTGTAATTGATTGATTGCCTCGGGAAACATGGAGCAAAAGCCAACCATTGTCAAGAAAAGATCATTTATAGTCACTCATGCCTAGGAAAGCCTTATTACTCGGTTTAAATGCTTTTATAATCCCATTATTGAATTTATTTTGAATTGTTTTTACATTTTTTCATTAAAACAGAATCTAATTGATTGTTTGCCTCAGGAAACGTGGAGCGAAAGCCATCCATTGTCAAGAAAAGATCATTTATAGTCAGTCATGCCTAGAAAAGCCTTATTACTCGGTTTAAATGCCTTTATAATCCCATTATCAAATTTATTTTGATTTTTTTTTACATTTTTTGATTAAAAAAGATTGTAATTGATTGTTTGCCTCGGGAAACTTGGAGCGAAAGCCATGCATTGTCAAGAAAAGTTCATTTATAGTCACTCATGCCTAGAAAACCCTTATTACTCGGTTTAAATGCTTTTATAATCCCATTATTGAATTTATTTTGAATATTTTCTACATTTTTTGATTGAAACAGATTTTAATTGATTGTTTGCCTCAGAAAACGAGAAGCGAAAGCCATCCATTGTCAAGAAAAGATCATTTATAGTCACTCATGCCTAGAAAAGCCTTATTACTCGGTGTAAATGCTTTTATAATCCTATTATTGAATTTATTTTGAATATTTTTTCCATTTTTTGATCAAAACATATGGTAATTGATTGATTGCCTCGAAAAACATGGAGCAAAAGCCATCCATTGTCAAGAAAAGATCATTTATAGTCACTCATGCCTAGGAAAGCCTTATTACTCGGTTTAAATGCTTTTATAATCCCATTATTGAATTTATTTTGAATCGTTTTTACACTTTTTGATTAAAACAGAATCTAATTGATTGTTTGCCTCGGGAAACGTGGAGCGAAAGCCATCCATTGTCAAGAAAAGATCATTTATAGTCACTCATGCCTAGAAAAGCCATATTACTCGGTTTAAATGCATTTATAATCCCATTATCGAATTTATTTTGAATTTTTTTTACATTTTTTGATTAAAACAGAGTGTAATTGATTGTTTGCCTCGGGAAACGTGAAGCGAAAGCCGTCCATTGTCAAGAAAAGATCATTTATAGTCACTCATGCCTAGAAAAGCCTTATTACTCGGTGTAAATGCCTTTATAATCCCATTATTGTATTTATTTTGAATATTTTTTACATTTTTTGATTAAAACAGATTGTAATTGATTGATTGGCTCGGGAAACATGGAGCAAAAGCCATCCATTGTCAAGAAAAGATCATTTATAGTCACTCATGCCTAGGAAAGCGTTATTACTCGGTTTAAATGCTTTTATAATCCCATTATTGAATTTATTTTGAATTGTTTTTATAATTTTTGTTTAAAACAGAATCTAATTGATTGTTTGCCTCGGGAAACGTGGAGCAAAAGCCATCCATTGTCAAGAAAAGATCATTTATAGTCACTCATGCCTAGAAAAGCCTTATTACTCGGTGTAAATGCTTTTATAATCCCATTATAGAATTTATTTTCAATATTTTTTGCATTTTTTGATTAAAACAGATTGTAATTGATTGATTGCCTCGGGAAACATGGAGCAAAAGCCAACCATTGTCAAGAAAAGATCATTTATAGTCACTCATGCCTAGGAAAGCCTTATTACTCGGTTTAAATGCTTTTATAATCCCATTATTGAATTTATTTTGAATTGTTTTTACATTTTTTCATTAAAACAGAATCTAATTGATTGTTTGCCTCAGGAAACGTGGAGCGAAAGCCATCCATTGTCAAGAAAAGATCATTTATAGTCAGTCATGCCTAGAAAAGCCTTATTACTCGGTTTAAATGCCTTTATAATCCCATTATCAAATTTATTTTGATTTTTTTTTACATTTTTTGATTAAAAAAGATTGTAATTGATTGTTTGCCTCGGGAAACTTGGAGCGAAAGCCATGCATTGTCAAGAAAAGTTCATTTATTGTCACTCATGCCTAGAAAACCCTTATTACTCGGTTTAAATGCTTTTATAATCCCATTATTGAATTTATTTTGAATATTTTCTACATTTTTTGATTGAAACAGATTTTAATTGATTGTTTGCCTCAGAAAACGAGAAGCGAAAGCCATCCATTGTCAAGAAAAGATCATTTATAGTCACTCATGCCTAGAAAAGCCTTATTACTCGGTGTAAATGCTTTTATAATCCTATTATTGAATTTATTTTGAATATTTTTTCCATTTTTTGATCAAAACATATGGTAATTGATTGATTGCCTCGAAAAACATGGAGCAAAAGCCATCCATTGTCAAGAAAAGATCATTTATAGTCACTCATGCCTAGGAAAGCCTTATTACTCGGTTTAAATGCTTTTATAATCCCATTATTGAATTTATTTTGAATTATTTTTACACTTTTTGATTAAAACAGAATCTAATTGATTGTTTGCCTCGGGAAACGTGGTGCGAAAGCCATCCATTGTCAAGAAAAGATCATTTACAGTCACTCATGCCTAGAAAAGCCATATTACTCGGTTTAAATGCGTTTATAATCCCATTATCGAATTTATTTTGAATTTTTTTTACATTTTTTGATTAAAACATATTGTAATTGATTGTTTGCCTCGGGAAACGTGAAGCGAAAGCCATCAATTGTCAAGAAAAGATCATTTATAGTCACTCATGCCTAGAAAAGCCTTATTACTCGGTGTAAATGCTTTTATAATCCCATTATTGAATTTATTTTGAATATTTTTTACATTTTTTGATTAAAACATATTGTAATTGATTGATTGCCTCGGGAAACATGGAGCAAAAGCCATCCATTGTCAAGAAAAGATCATTTATAGTCACTCATGCCTAGGAAAGCCTCATTACTCGGTTTAAATGCTTTTATAATCCCATTATTGAATTTATTTTGAATTGTTTTTACACTTTTTGATTAAAACAGAATCTAATTGATTGTTTGCCTCGGGAAACGTGGAGCGAAAGCCATCCATTGTCAAGAAAAGATCATTTATAGTCACTCATGCCTAGAAAAGCCATATTACTCGGTTTAAATGCATTTATAATCCCATTATCAAATTTATTTTGAATTTTTTTTACATTTTTTGATTAAAACAGATTGTAATTGATTGTTTGCCTCGGGAAACGTGAAGCGAAAGCCATCCATTGTCAAGAAAAGATCATTTATAGTCACTCATGCCTAGAAAAGCCTTATTACACGGTGTAAATGCCTTTATAATCCCATTATTGTATTTATTTTGAATATTTTTTACATTTTTTGATTAAAACATATTGTAATTGATTGATTGCCTCGGGAAACATGGAGCAAAAGCCATCCATTGTCAAGAAAAGATCATTTATAGTCACTCATGCCTAGGAAAGCCTTATTACTCGGTTTAAATGCTTTTATAATCCCATTATTGAATTTATTTTGAATTGTTTTTAAATTTTTTGATTAAAACAGAATCTAATTGATTGTTTGCCTCGGGAAACGTGGAGCGAAAGCCATCCATTGTCAAGAAAAGATCATTTATAGTCACTCATGCCTAGAAAAGCCTTATTACTCGGTTTAAATGCCTTTATAATCCCATTAGCAAATTTATTTTGAATTTTTTTTACATTTTTTGATTAAAACAGATTGTAATTGATTGTTTGCCTCGGGAAACGTGGAACGAAAGCCATCCATTGTCAAGAAAATATCATTTATAGTCACTCATGCCTAGAAAAGCCTTATTACTCGGTTTAAATGCTTTTATAATCCCATTATTGAATTTATTTTGAATTGTTTTTACATTTTTTGATTAAAACAGATTGTAATTGATTGTTTGGCTCGAGAAACTTAGAGCGAAAGCCATCCATTGTCAAGAAAAGTTCATTTATATTCACTTATGCCTAGCAAAGCCTTATTACTCGGTTTAAATGCCTTTATAGTCTCATTATTGAATTTATTTTGATTTTTTTTTACATTTTTTGATTAAAACAGATTGTAATTGATCGTTTGCCTCGGGAAACGTGGAGCGAAAGCCATCCATTGTCAAGAAAAGATCATTTATAGTCACTCATGCCTAGAAAAGCCTTATTACTCGGTTTAAATGCCTTTATAATCCCATTATCAAATTTATTTTTAATTTTTTTTACATTTTTTGATTAAAACAGATTGTAATTGATTGTTTTCCTGGGGAAACTTGGAGCGAACGCCATCCATTGTCAAGAAAAGATCATTTATATTCACTCATGCCTAGAAAAGCCTTATTACTCGGCGTAAATGCTTTTATAATCCCATTATTGAATTTATTTTGAATATTTTTTACATTTTTTGATTAAAACAGATTGTAATTGATTGATTGCCTCGGGAAACATGGAGAGAAAGCCATCCATTGTCAAGAAAAGATCATTTATAGTCACTCATGCCTAGGAAAGCCTTATTACTCGGTTTAAATGCTTTTATAATCCCATTATTCAATTTATTTTGAATATTTTTTACATTTTTTGATTAAAACAGATTGTAATTGATTGATTGGCTCGGGAAACATGGAGCAAAAGCCATCCATTGTCAAGAAAAGATCATTTATAGTCACTCATGCCTAGGAAAGCGTTATTACTCGGTTTAAATGCTTTTATAATCCCATTATTGAATTTATTTTGAATTGTTTTTATAATTTTTATTTAAAACAGAATCTAATTGATTGTTTGCCTCGGGAAACGTGGAGCGAAAGCCATCCATTGTCAAGAAAAGACCATGCCTAGAAAAGCCTTATTACTCGGTTTAAATGCCTTTATAATCCCATTAGCAAATTTATTTTGAATTTTTTTTACATTTTTTGATTAAAACAGATTGTAATTGATTGTTTGCCTCGGGAAACGTGGAACGAAAGCCATCCATTGTCAAGAAAAGATCATTTATAGTCACTCATGCCTAGAAAAGCCTTATTACTCGGTTTAAATGCTTTTATAATCCCATTATAGAATTTATTTTCAATATTTTTTACATTTTTTGATTAAAACAGATTGTAATTGATTGATTGCCTCGGGAAACATGGAGCAAAAGCCATCCATTGTCAAGAAAAGATCATTTATAGTCACTCATGCCTAGGAAAGCCTTATTACTCAGTTTAAATGCTTTTATAATCCCATTATTGAATTTATTTTGAATTGTTTTTACATTTATTGATTAAAACAGATTGTAATTGATTGTTTGCCTCGGGAAACGTGAAGCGAAAGCCATCCATTGTCAAGAAAAGATCATTTATAGTCACTCATGCCTAGAAAAGCCTTATTACTCGGTGTAAATGCTTTCATAATCCCATTATTGAATTTATTTTGAATATTTTTGACATTTTTTGATTAAAACAGATTGTAATTGATTGATTGCCTCGGGAAACGTGGAGCGAAAGCCATCCATTGTCAAGAAAAGACCATGCCTAGAAAAGCCTTATTACTCGGTTTAAATGCTTTTATAATCCCATTATTGAATTTATTTTGAATTGTTTTTAAATTTTTTGATTAAAACAGAATCTAATTGATTGTTTGCCTCGGGAAACGTGGAGCGAAAGCCATCCATTGTCAAGAAAAGATCATTTATAGTCACTCATGCCTAGAAAAGCCTTATTACTCGGTTTAAATGCCTTTATAATCCCATTAGCAAATTTATTTTGAATTTTTTTTACATTTTTTGATTAAAACAGATTGTAATTGATTGTTTGCCTCGGGAAACGTGGAACGAAAGCCATCCATTGTCAAGAAAATATCATTTATAGTCACTCATGCCTAGAAAAGCCTTATTACTCGGTTTAAATGCTTTTATAATCCCATTATTGAATTTATTTTGAATTGTTTTTACATTTTTTGATTAAAACAGATTGTAATTGATTGTTTGGCTCGAGAAACTTAGAGCGAAAGCCATCCATTGTCAAGAAAAGTTCATTTATATTCACTTATGCCTAGCAAAGCCTTATTACTCGGTTTAAATGCCTTTATAGTCTCATTATTGAATTTATTTTGATTTTTTTTACATTTTTTGATTAAAACAGATTGTAATTGATCGTTTGCCTCGGGAAACGTGGAGCGAAAGCCATCCATTGTCAAGAAAAGATCATTTATAGTCACTCATGCCTAGAAAAGCCTTATTACTCGGTTTAAATGCCTTTATAATCCCATTATCAAATTTATTTTTAATTTTTTTTACATTTTTTGATTAAAACAGATTGTAATTGATTGTTTTCCTGGGGAAACTTGGAGCGAACGCCATCCATTGTCAAGAAAAGATCATTTATATTCACTCATGCCTAGAAAAGCCTTATTACTCGGCGTAAATGCTTTTATAATCCCATTATTGAATTTATTTTGAATATTTTTTACATTTTTTGATTAAAACAGATTGTAATTGATTGATTGCCTCGGGAAACATGGAGAGAAAGCCATCCATTGTCAAGAAAAGATCATTTATAGTCACTCATGCCTAGGAAAGCCTTATTACTCGGTTTAAATGCTTTTATAATCCCATTATTCAATTTATTTTGAATATTTTTTACATTTTTTGATTAAAACAGATTGTAATTGATTGATTGGCTCGGGAAACATGGAGCAAAAGCCATCCATTGTCAAGAAAAGATCATTTATAGTCACTCATGCCTAGGAAAGCGTTATTACTCGGTTTAAATGCTTTTATAATCCCATTATTGAATTTATTTTGAATTGTTTTTATAATTTTTATTTAAAACAGAATCTAATTGATTGTTTGCCTCGGGAAACGTGGAGCGAAAGCCATCCATTGTCAAGAAAAGACCATGCCTAGAAAAGCCTTATTACTCGGTTTAAATGCCTTTATAATCCCATTAGCAAATTTATTTTGAATTTTTTTTACATTTTTTGATTAAAACAGATTGTAATTGATTGTTTGCCTCGGGAAACATGGAACGAAAGCCATCCATTGTCAAGAAAAGATCATTTATAGTCACTCATGCCTAGAAAAGCCTTATTACTCGGTTTAAATGCTTTTATAATCCCATTATAGAATTTATTTTCAATATTTTTTACATTTTTTGATTAAAACAGATTGTAATTGATTGATTGCCTCGGGAAACATGGAGCAAAAGCCATCCATTGTCAAGAAAAGATCATTTATAGTCACTCATGCCTAGGAAAGCCTTATTACTCAGTTTAAATGCTTTTATAATCCCATTATTGAATTTATTTTGAATTGTTTTTACATTTATTGATTAAAACAGATTGTAATTGATTGTTTGCCTCGGGAAACGTGAAGCGAAAGCCATCCATTGTCAAGAAAAGATCATTTATAGTCACTCATGCCTAGAAAAGCCTTATTACTCGGTGTAAATGCTTTCATAATCCCATTATTGAATTTATTTTGAATATTTTTGACATTTTTTGATTAAAACAGATTGTAATTGATTGATTGCCTCGGGAAACGTGGAGCGAAAGCCATCCATTGTCAAGAAAAGACCATGCCTAGAAAAGCCTTATTACTCGGTTTAAATGCCTTTATAATCCCATTAGCAAATTTATTTTGAATTTTTTTTACATTTTTTGATTAAAACAGATTGTAATTGATTGTTTGCCTCGGGAAACGTGGAACGAAAGCCATCCATTGTCAAGAAAAGATCATTTATAGTCACTCATGCCTAGAAAAGCCTTATTACTCGGTTTAAATGCTTTTATAATCCCATTATAGAATTTATTTTCAATATTTTTTACATTTTTTGATTAAAACAGATTGTAATTGATTGATTGCCTCGGGAAACATGGAGCAAAAGCCATCCATTGTCAAGAAAAGATCATTTATAGTCACTCATGCCTAGGAAAGCCTTATTACTCAGTTTAAATGCTTTTATAATCCCATTATTGAATTTATTTTGAATTGTTTTTACATTTTTTGATTAAAACAGATTGTAATTGATTGTTTTCCTCGAGAAACTTGGAGCGAAAGCCATCCATTGTCAAGAAAAGTTCATTTATATTCACTTATACCTAGCAAAGCCTTATTACTCGGTTTAAATGCCTTTATAGTCTCATTATTGAATTTATTTTGATTTTTTTTTACATATTTTTATTAAAACAGATTCTAATTGATTGTTTTCCTGGGGAAACTTGGAGCGAAAGCCATCCATTGTTAAGAAAAGATCATTTGTAGTCACTCATGCCTAGAAAAGCCTTATTACTTGGTGTAAATGCTTTTATAATCCCATTATAGAATTTATTTTCAATATTTTTTGCATTTTTTGATTAAAACAGATTGTAATTGATTGATTGCCTCGGGAAACATGGAGCAAAAGCCATCCATTGTCAAGAAAAGATCATTTATAGTCACTCATGCCTAGGAAAGCCTTATTACTCGGTTTAAATGCTTTTATAATCCCATTATTGAATTTATTTTGAATTGTTTTTACATTTTTTCATTAAAACAGAATCTAATTGATTGTTTGCCTCAGGAAACGTGGAGCGAAAGCCATCCATTGTCAAGAAAAGATCATTTATAGTCAGTCATGCCTAGAAAAGCCTTATTACTCGGTTTAAATGCCTTTATAATCCCATTATCAAATTTATTTTGATTTTTTTTTACATTTTTTGATTAAAAAAGATTGTAATTGATTGTTTGCCTCGGGAAACTTGGAGCGAAAGCCATGCATTGTCAAGAAAAGTTCATTTATAGTCACTCATGCCTAGAAAACCCTTATTACTCGGTTTAAATGCTTTTATAATCCCATTATTGAATTTATTTTGAATATTTTCTACATTTTTTGATTGAAACAGATTTTAATTGATTGTTTGTCTCAGAAAACGAGAAGCGAAAGCCATCCATTGTCAAGAAAAGATCATTTATAGTCACTCATGCCTAGAAAAGCCTTATTACTCGGTGTAAATGCTTTTATAATCCTATTATCGAATTTATTTTGAATATTTTTTCCATTTTTTGATCAAAACATATGGTAATTGATTGATTGCCTCGAAAAACATGGAGCAAAAGCCATCCATTGTCAAGAAAAGATCATTTATAGTCACTCATGCCTAGGAAAGCCTTATTACTCGGTTTAAATGCTTTTATAATCCCATTATTGAATTTATTTTGAATTGTTTTTACACTTTTTGATTAAAACAGAATCTAATTGATTGTTTGCCTCGGGAAACGTGGAGCGAAAGCCATCCATTGTCAAGAAAAGATCATTTATAGTCACTCATGCCTAGAAAAGCCATATTACTCGGTTTAAATGCATTTATAATCCCATTATCGAATTTATTTTGAATTTTTTTTACATTTTTTGATTAAAACAGATTGTAATTGATTGTTTGCCTCGGGAAACGTGAAGCGAAAGCCATCCATTGTCAAGAAAAGATCATTTATAGTCACTCATGCTTAGAAAAGCCTTATTACTCGGTGTAAATGCTTTTATAATCCCATTACTGAATTTATTTTGAATATTTTTTACATTTTTTGATTAAAACATATTGTAATTGATTGATTGCCTCGGGAAACATGGAGCAAAAGCCATCCATTGTCAAGAAAAGATCATTTATAGTCACTCATGCCTACGAAAGCCTTATTACTCGGTTTAAATGCTTTTATAATCCCATTATTGAATTTATTTTGAATTGTTTTTAAATTTTTTGATTAAAACAGAATCTAATTGATTGTTTGGCTCGGGAAACGTGGAGCGAAAGCCATCCATTGTCAAGAAAAGATCATTTATAGCCACTCATGCCTAGAAAAGCCTTATTACTCGGTTTAAATGCATTTATAATCCCATTATCGAATTTATTTTGAATTTTTTTTACATTTTTTGATTAAAACAGATTGTAATTGATTGTTTGCCTCGGGAAACGTGAAGCGAAAGCCATCCATTGTCAAGAAAAGATCATTTATAGTCACTCATGCCTAGAAAAGCCTTATTACTAGGTGTAACTGCTTTTATAATCCCATTATTGAATTTATTTTGAATATTTTTTAAATTTTTTGATTAAAACAGATTGTAATTGATTGATTGCCTCGGGAAACATGGAGCAAAAGCCATCCATTGTCAAGAAAAGATCATTTATAGTCACTCATGCCTAGGAAAGCCTTATTACTCGGTTTAAATGCTTTTATAATCCCATTATTGAATTTATTTTGAATTGTTTTTACATTTTTTCATTAAAACAGAATCTAATTGATTGTTTGCCTCAGGAAACGTGGAGCGAAAGCCATTCATTGTCAAGAAAAGATCATTTATAGTCAGTCATGCCTAGAAAAGCTTTATTACTCGGTTTAAATGCCTTTATAATCCCATTATCAAATTTATTTTGATTTTTTTTTACATTTTTTGATTAAAAAAGATTGTAATTGATTGTTTGCCTCTGGAAACTTGGAGCGAAAGCCATGCATTGTCAAGAAAAGTTCATTTATAGTCACTCATGCCTAGAAAACCCTTATTACTCGGTTTAAATGCTTTTATAATCCCATTATTGAATTTATTTTGAATATTTTCTACATTTTTTGATTGAAACAGATTTTAATTGATTGTTTGCCTCAGAAAACGAGAAGCGAAAGCTATCCATTGTCAAGAAAAGATCATTTATAGTCACTCATGCCTAGAAAAGCCTTATTACTCGGTGTAAATGCTTTTATAATCCTATTATTGAATTTATTTTGAATATTTTTTCCATTTTTTGATCAAAACATATGGTAATTGATTGATTGCCTCGAAAAACATGGAGCAAAAGCCATCCATTGTCAAGAAAAGATCATTTATAGTCACTCATGCCTAGGAAAGCCTTATTACTCGGTTTAAATGCTTTTATAATCCCATTATTGAATTTATTTTGAATTGTTTTTACACTTTTTGATTAAAACAGAATCTAATTGATTGTTTGCCTCGGGAAACGTGGTGCGAAAGCCATCCATTGTCAAGAAAAGATCATTTACAGTCACTCATGCCTAGAAAAGCCATATTACTCGGTTTAAATGCGTTTATAATCCCATTATCGAATTTATTTTGAATTTTTTTTACATTTTTTGATTAAAACATATTGTAATTGATTGTTTACCTCGGGAAACGTGAAGCGAAAGCCATCCATTGTCAAGAAAAGATCATTTATAGTCACTCATGCCTAGAAAAGCCTTATTACTCGGTGTAAATGCTTTTATAATCCCATTATTGAATTTATTTTGAATATTTTTTACATTTTTTGATTAAAACATATTGTAATTGATTGATTGCCTCGGGAAACATGGAGCAAAAGCCATCCATTGTCAAGAAAAGATCATTTATAGTCACTCATGCTTAGGAAAGCCTTATTACTCGGTTTAAATGCTTTTATAATCCCATTATTGAATTTATTTTGAATTGTTTTTAAATTTTTTGATTAAAACAGAATCTAATTGATTGTTTGGCTCGGGAAACGTGGAGCGAAAGCCATCCATTGTCAAGAAAAGATCATTTATAGTCACTCATGCCTAGAAAAGCCTTATTACTCGGTTTAAATGCCTTTATAATCCCATTAGCAAATTTATTTTGAATTTTTTTTACATTTTTTGATTAAAACAGATTGTAATTGATTGTTTGCCTCGGGAAACGTGGAACGAAAGCCATCCATTGTCAAGAAAAGATCATTTATAGTCACCCATGCCTAGAAAAGCCTTATTACTCG
Source organism: Theobroma cacao (assembly GCF_053813885.1). Classification (NCBI taxonomy): domain Eukaryota; kingdom Viridiplantae; phylum Streptophyta; class Magnoliopsida; order Malvales; family Malvaceae; genus Theobroma; species Theobroma cacao. The sequence continues at coordinate 22,169,686 of NC_142645.1, read as the reverse complement.
GTTTAAATGCTTTTATAATCCCATTATTGAATTTATTTTGAATTGTTTTTACATTTTTTGATTAAAACAGATTGTAATTGATTGTTTGGCTCGAGAAACTTAGAGCGAAAGCCATCCATTGTCAAGAAAAGTTCATTTATATTCACTTATGCCTAGCAAAGCCTTATTACTCGGTTTAAATGCCTTTATAGTCTCATTATTGAATTTATTTTGATTGTTTTTTACATTTTTTGATTAAAACAGATTGTAATTGATCGTTTGCCTCGGGAAACGTGGAGCGAAAGCCATCCATTGTCAAGAAAAGATCATTTATAGTCACTCATGCCTAGAAAAGCCTTATTACTCGGTTTAAATGCCTTTATAATCCCATTATCAAATTTATTTTTAATTTTTTTTACATTTTTTGATTAAAACAGATTGTAATTGATTGTTTTCCTGGGGAAACTTGGAGCGAAAGCCATCCATTGTCAAGAAAAGATCATTTATATTCACTCATGCCTAGAAAAGCCTTATTACTCGGCGTAAATGCTTTTATAATCCCATTATTGAATTTATTTTGAATATTTTTTACATTTTTTGATTAAAACAGATTGTAATTGATTGATTGCCTCGGGAAACATGGAGAGAAAGCCATCCATTGTCAAGAAAAGATCATTTATAGTCACTCATGCCTAGGAAAGCCGTATTACTCGGTTTAAATGCTTTTATAATCCCATTATTCAATTTATTTTGAATATTTTTTACATTTTTTGATTAAAACAGATTGTAATTGATTGATTGGCTCGGGAAACATGGAGCAAAAGCCATCCATTGTCAAGAAAAGATCATTTATAGTCACTCATGCCTAGGAAAGCGTTATTACTCGGTTTAAATGCTTTTATAATCCCATTATTGAATTTATTTTGAATTGTTTTTATAATTTTTGTTTAAAACAGAATCTAATTGATTGTTTGCCTCGGGAAACGTGGAGCAAAAGCCATCCATTGTCAAGAAAATATCATTTATAGTCAGTCATGCCTAGAAAAGCCTTATTACTCGGTTTAAATGCCTTTATAATCCCATTATCAAATTTATTTTGATTTCTTTTTACATTTTTTGATTCAAAAAGATTGTAATTGATTGTTTGCCTCGGGAAACTTGGAGCGAAAGCCATGCATTGTCAAGAAAAGTTCATTTATAGTCACTCATGCCTAGAAAACCCTTATTACTCGGTTTAAATGCTTTTATAATCCCATTATTGAATTTATTTTGAATATTTTCTACATTTTTTGATTGAAACAGATTTTAATTGATTGTTTGCCTCAGAAAACGAGAAGCGAAAGCCATCCATTGTCAAGAAAAGATCATTTATAGTCACTCATACCTAGAAAAGCCTTATTACTCGGTGTAAATGCCTTTATAATCCTATTATTGAATTTATTTTGAATATTTTTTCCATTTTTTGATCAAAACATATGGAAATTGATTGATTGCCTCGAAAAACATGGAGCAAAAGCCATCCATTGTCAAGAAAAGATCATTTATAGTCACTCATGCCTAGGAAAGCCTTATTACTCGGTTTAAATGCTTTTATAATCCCATTATTGAATTTATTTTGAATTGTTTTTACATTTTTTGATTAAAACAGAATCTAATTGATTGTTTGCCTCGGGAAACGTGGAGCGAAAGCCATCCATTGTCAAGAAAAGATCATTTATAGTCACTCATGCCTAGAAAAGCCATATTACTCGGTTTAAATGCATTTATAATCCCATTATCGAATTTATTTTGAATTTTTTTTACATTTTTTGATTAAAACAGATTGTAATTGATTGTTTGCCTCGGGAAACGTGAAGCGAAAGCCATCCATTGTCAAGAAAAGATCATTTATAGTCACTCATGCCTAGAAAAGCCTTATTACTCGGTGTAAATGCTTTTATAATCCCATTATTGAATTTATTTTGAATATTTTTTACATTTTTTGATTAAAACATATTGTAATCGATTGATTGCCTCGGGAAACATGGAGCAAAAGCCATCCATTGTCAAGAAAAGATCATTTATAGTCACTCATGCCTAGGAAAGCCTTATTACTCGGTTTAAATGCTTTTATAATCCCATTATTGAATTTATTTTGAATTGTTTTTAAATTTTTTGATTAAAACAGAATCTAATTGATTGTTTGGCTCGGGAAACGTGGAGCGAAAGCCATCCATTGTCAAGAAAAGATCATTTATAGTCACTCATGCCTAGAAAAGCCTTATTACTCGGTTTAAATGCCTTTATAATCCCATTAGCAAATTTATTTTGAATTTTTTTTACATTTTTTGATTAAAACAGATTGTAATTGATTGTTTGCCTCGGGAAACGTGGAACGAAAGCCATCCATTGTCAAGAAAAGATCATTTATAGTCACTCATGCCTAGAAAAGCCTTATTACTCGGTTTAAATGCTTTTATAATCCCATTATTGAATTTATTTTGAATTGTTTTTACATTTTTTGATTAAAACAGATTGTAATTGATTGTTTGGCTCGAGAAACTTAGAGCGAAAGCCATCCATTGTCAAGAAAAGTTCATTTATATTCACTTATACCTAGCAAAGCCTTATTACTCGGTTTAAATGCCTTTATAGTCTCATTATTGAATTTATTTTGATTTTTTTCTACATTTTTTGATTAAAACAGATTGTAATTGATCGTTTGCCTCGGGAAACGTGGAGCGAAAGCCATCCATTGTCAAGAAAAGATCATTTATAGTCACTCATGCCTAGAAAAGCCTTATTACTCGGTTTAAATGCCTTTATAATCCCATTATCAAATTTATTTTTAATTTTTTTTACATTTTTTGATTAAAACAGATTGTAATTGATTGTTTTCCTGGGGAAACTTGGAGCGAAAGCCATCCATTGTCAAGAAAAGATCATTTATATTCACTCATGCCTAGAAAAGCCTTATTACTCGGCGTAAATGCTTTTATAATCCCATTATTGAATTTATTTTGAATATTTTTTACATTTTTTGATTAAAACAGATTGTAATTGATTGATTGCCTCGGGAAACATGGAGAGAAAGCCATCCATTGTCAAGAAAAGATCATTTATAGTCACTCATGCCTAGGAAAGCCTTATTACTCGGTTTAAATGCTTTTATAATCCCATTATTCAATTTATTTTGAATATTTTTTACATTTTTTGATTAAAACAGATTGTAATTGATTGATTGGCTCGGGAAACATGGAGCAAAAGCCATCCATTGTCAAGAAAAGATCATTTATTGTCACTCATGCCTAGGAAAGCCTTATTACTCGGTTTAAATGCTTTTATAATCCCATTATTGAATTTATTTTGAATTGTTTTTATAATTTTTTGATTAAAACAGAATCTAATTGATTGTTTGGCTCGGGAAACGTGGAGCGAAAGCCATCCATTGTAAAGAAAAGATCATTTATAGTCACTCATGCCTAGAAAAGCCTTATTACTCGGTTTAAATGACTTTATAATCCCATTAGCAAATTTATTTTGAATTTTTTTTACATTTTTTGATTAAAACAGATTGTAATTGATTGTTTGCCTCGGGAAACGTGGAAAGAAAGCCATCCATTGTCAAGAAAAGATAATTTATAGTCACTCATGCCTAGAAAAGCCTTATTACTCGGTTTAAATGCTTTTATAATCCCAATATTGAATTTATTTTGAATTGTTTTTACATTTTTTGATTAAAACAGATTGTAATTGATTGTTTGGCTCGAGAAACTTAGAGCGAAAGCCATCCATTGTCAAGAAAAGTTCATTTATATTCACTTATGCCTAGCAAAGCCTTATTACTCGGTTTAAATGCCTTTATAGTCTCATTATTGAATTTATTTTGATTTTTTTTTACATTTTTTGATTAAAACAGATTGTAATTGATCGTTTGCCTCGGGAAACGTGGAGCGAAAGCCATCCATTGTCAAGAAAAGATCATTTATAGTCACTCATGCCTAGAAAAGCCTTATTACTCGGTTTAAATGCCTTTATAATCCCATTATCAAATTTATTTTTAATTTTTTTTACATTTTTTGATTAAAACAGATTGTAATTGATTGTTTTCCTGGGGAAACTTGGAGCGAAAGCCATCCATTGTCAAGAAAAGATCATTTATATTCACTCATGCCTAGAAAAGCCTTATTACTCGGCGTAAATGCTTTTATAATCCCATTATTGAATTTATTTTGAATATTTTTTACATTTTTTGATTAAAACAGATTGTAATTGATTGATTGCCTCGGGAAACATGGAGAGAAAGCCATCCATTGTCAAGAAAAGATCATTTATAGTCACTCATGCCTAGGAAAGCCTTATTACTCGGTTTAAATGCTTTTATAATCCCATTATTCAATTTATTTTGAATATTTTTTACATTTTTTGATTAAAACAGATTGTAATTGATTGATTGGCTCGGGAAACCTGGAGCGAAAGCCATCCATTGTCAAGAAAAGATCATTTATAGTCACTCATGCCTAGAAAAGCCTTATTACTCGGTTTAAATGCTTTTATAATCCCATTATTGAATTTATTTTGAATTGTTTTTACATTTTTTGATTAAAATAGATTGTAATTGGTTGTTTGCCTCGAGAAACTTGGAGCGAAAGCCATCCATTGTCAAGAAAAGTTCATTTATATTCACTTATGCCTAGCAAAGCCTTATTACTCGGTTTAAATGCCTTTATAGTCTCATTATTGAATTTATTTTGATTTTTTTTTACATTTTTGTATTAAAACAGATTCTAATTGATTGTTTTCCTGGGGAAACTTGGAGCAAAAGCCATCCATTGTCAAGAAAAGATCATTTATAGTCACTCATGCCTAGAAAAGCCTTATTACTCGGTGTAAATGCTTTTATAATCCCATTATAGAATTTATTTTCAATATTTTTTGCATTTTTTGATTAAAACAGATTGTAATTGATTGTTTGCCTCGGGAAACGTGAAGCGAAAGCCATCCATTGTCAAGAAAAGATCATTTATAGTCACTCATGCCTAGAAAAGCCTTATTACTCGGTGTAAATGCTTTCATAATCCCATTATTGAATTTATTTTGAATATTTTTGGCATTTTTTGATTAAAACATATTGTAATTGATTGATTGCCTCGGGAAACGTGGAGCGAAAGCCATCCATTGTCAAGAAAAGATCATTTATAGTCACTCTTGCCTAGAAAAGCCTTATTACTCGGTTTAAATGCTTTTATAATCCCATTATTGAATTTATTTTGAATTGTTTTTACATTTTTTGATTAAAACAGATTGTAATTGATTGTTTGCCTCGAGAAACTTGGAGCGAAAGCCATCCATTGTCAAGAAAAGTTCATTTATATTCACTTATGCCTAGCAAAGCCTTATTACTCGGTTTAAATGCCTTTATAGTCTCATTATTGAATTTATTTTGATTTTTTTTTACATTTTTTTATTAAAACAGATTCTAATTGATTGTTTTCCTGAGGAAACGTGGAGCGAAAGCCATCCATTGTCAAGAAAAGATCATTTATAGTCACTCATGCCTAGAAAAGCCTTATTACTCGGTGTAAATGCTTTTATAATCCCATTATAGAATTTATTTTCAATATTTTTTCCATTTTTTGATTAAAACAGATTGTAATTGATTGATTGCCTCGGGAAACATGGAGCAAAAGCCATCCATTGTCAAGAAAAGATCATTTATAGTCACTCATGCCTAGGAAAGCCTTATTACTCGGTTTAAATGCTTTTATAATCCCATTATTGAATTATTTTGAATTGTTTTTACATTTTTTCATTAAAACAGAATCTAATTGATTGTTTGCCTCAGGAAACGTGGAGCGAAAGCCATCCATTGTCAAGAAAAGATCATTTATAGTCAGTCATGCCTAGAAAAGCCTTATTACTCGGTTTAAATGCCTTTATAATCCCATTATCAAATTTATTTTGATTTTTTTTTACATTTTTTGATTAAAAAAGATTGTAATTGATTGTTTGCCTCGGGAAACTTGGAGCGAAAGCCATGCATTGTCAAGAAAAGTTCATTTATAGTCACTCAAGCCTAAAAAACCCTTATTGCTCGGTTTAAATGCTTTTATAATCCCATTATTGAATTTATTTTGAATATTTTCTACATTTTTTGATTGAAACAGATTTTAATTGATTGTTTGCCTCAGAAAACGAGAAGCGAAAGCCATCCATTGTCAAGAAAAGATCATTTATAGTCACTCATGCCTAGAAAAGCCTTATTACTCGGTGTAAATGCTTTTATAATCCTATTATTGAATTTATTTTGAATATTTTTTCCATTTTTTGATCAAAACATATGGTAATTGATTGATTGCCTCGAAAAACATGGAGCAAAAGCCATCCATTGTCAAGAAAAGATCATTTATAGTCACTCATGCCTAGGAAAGCCTTATTACTCGGTTTAAATGCTTTTATAATCCCATTATTGAATTTATTTTGAATTGTTTTTACATTTTTTGATTAAAACAGAATCTAATTGATTGTTTGCCTTGGGAAACGTGGAGCGAAAGCCATCCATTGTCAAGAAAAGATCATTTATAGTCACTCATGCCTAGAAAAGCCATATTACTCGGTTTAAATGCATTTATAATCCCATTATCGAATTTATTTTGAATTTTTTTTACATTTTTTGATTAAAACAGATTGTAATTGATTGTTTGCCTCGGGAAACGTGAAGCGAAAGGCATCCATTGTCAAGAAAAGATCATTTATAGTCACTCATGCCTAGAAAAGCCTTATTACTCGGTGTAAATGCTTTTATAATCCCATTATTGAATTTATTTTGAATATTTTTTACATTTTTTGATTAAAACATATTGTAATTGATTGATTGCCTCGGGAAACATGGAGCAAAAGCTATCCATTGTCAAGAAAAGATCATTTATAGTCACTCATGCCTAGGAAAGCCTTATTACTCGGTTTAAATGCTTTTATAATCCCATTATTGAATTTATTTTGAATTGTATTTAAATTTTTTGATTAAAACAGAATCTAATTGATTGTTTGGCTCGGGAAACGTGGAGCGAAAGCCATCCATTGTCAAGAAAAGATCATTTATAGTCACTCATGCCTAGAAAAGCCTTATTACTCGGTTTAAATGCCTTTATAATCCCATGAGCAAATTTATTTTGAATTTTTTTTACATTTTTTGATTAAAACAGATTGTAATTGATTGTTTGCCTCGGGAAACGTGGAACGAAAGCCATCCATTGTCAAGAAAAGATCATTTATAGTCACTCATGCCTAGAAAAGCCTTATTACTCGGTTTAAATGCTTTTATAATCCCATTATTGAATTTATTTTGAATTGTTTTTACAGTTTTTGATTAAAACATATTGTAATTGATTGTTTGGCTCGAGACACTTAGAGCGAAAGCCATCCATTGTCAAGAAAAGTTCATTTATATTCACTTATGCCTAGCAAAGCCTTATTACTCGGTTTAAATGCCTTTATAGTCTCATTATTGAATTTATTTTGATTTTTTTTTACATTTTTTGATTAAAACAGATTGTAATTGATCGTTTGCCTCGGGAAACGTGGAGCGAAAGCCATCCATTGTCAAGAAAAGATCATTTATAGTCACTCATGCCTAGAAAAGCCTTATTACTCGGTTTAAATGCCTTTATAATCCCATTATCAAATTTATTTTTAATTTTTTTTACATTTTTTGATTAAAACAGATTGTAATTGATTGTTTTCCTGGGGAAACTTGGAGCGAAAGCCATCGATTGTCAAGAAAAGATCATTTATATTCACTCATGCCTAGAAAAGCCTTATTACTCGGCGTAAATGCTTTTATAATCCCATTATTGAATTTATTTTGAATATTTTTTACATTTTTTGATTAAAACAGATTGTAATTGATTGATTGCCTCGGGAAACATGGAGAGAAAGCCATCCATTGTCAAGAAAAGATAATTTATAGTCACTCATGCCTAGGAAAGCCTTATTACTCGGTTTAAATGCTTTTATAATCCCATTATTCAATTTATTTTGAATATTTTTTACATTTTTTGATTAAAACAGATTGTAATTGATTGATTGGCTCGGGAAACATGGAGCAAAAGCCATCCATTGTCAAGAAAAGATCATTTATAGTCACTCATGCCTAGGAAAGCGTTATTACTCGGTTTAAATGCTTTTATAATCCCATTATTGAATTTATTTTGAATTGTTTTTATAATTTTTGTTTAAAACAGAATCTAATTGATTGTTTGCCTCGGGAAACGTGGAGCGAAAGCCATCCATTGTCAAGAAAAGATCATTTATAGTCACTCATGCCTAGAAAAGCCTTATTACTCGGTTTAAATGCCTTTATAATCCCATTAGCAAATTTATTTTGAATTTTTTTTACATTTTTTGATTAAAACAGATTGTAATTGATTGTTTGCCTCGGGAAACGTGGAACGAAAGCCATCCATTGTCAAGAAAAGATCATTTATAGTTACTCATGCCTAGAAAAGCCTTATTACTCGGTTTAAATGCTTTTATAATCCCATTATTGAATTTATTTTGAATTGTTTTTACATTTTTTGATTAAAATAGATTGTAATTGATTGTTTGCCTCGAGAAACTTGGAGCGAAAGCCATCCATTGTCAAGAAAAGTTCATTTATATTCACTTATGCCTAGCAAAGCCTTATTACTCGGTTTAAATGCCTTTATAGTCTCATTATTGAATTTATTTTTATTTTTTTTTACATTTTTTTATTAAAACAGATTCTAATTGATTGTTTTCCTGGGGAAACTTGGAGCGAAAGCCATCCATTGTCAAGAAAAGATCATTTATAGTCACTCATGCCTAGAAAAGCCTTATTACTCGGTGTAAATGCTTTTATAATCCCATTATAGAATTTATTTTCAATATTTTTTACATTTTTTGATTAAAACAGATTGTAATTGATTGATTGCCTCGGGAAACATGGAGCAAAAGCCATCCATTGTCAAGAAAAGATCATTTATAGTCACTCATGCCTAGGAAAGCCTTATTACTCAGTTTAAATGCTTTTATAATCCCATTATTGAATTTATTTTGAATTGTTTTTACATTTTTTGATTAAAACAGATTGTAATTGATTGTTTGCCTCGGGAAACGTGGAGCGAAAGCCATCCATTGTCAAGAAAAGATCATTTATAGTCACTCATGCCTAGAAAAGCCTTATTACTCGGTGTAAATGCTTTCATAATCCCATTATTGAATTTATTTTGAATATTTTTGACATTTTTTTATTAAAACAGATTGTAATTGATTGATTGCCTCGGGAAACGTGGAACGAAAGCCATCCATTGTCAAGAAAAGATCATTTATAGTTACTCATGCCTAGAAAAGCCTTATTACTCGGTTTAAATGCTTTTATAATCCCATTATTGAATTTATTTTGAATTGTTTTTACATTTTTTGATTAAAATAGATTGTAATTGATTGTTTGCCTCGAGAAACTTGGAGCGAAAGCCATCCATTGTCAAGAAAAGTTCATTTAATTCACTTATGCCTAGCAAAGCCTTATTACTCGGTTTAAATGCCTTTATAGTCTCATTATTGAATTTATTTTTATTTTTTTTTACATTTTTGTATTAAAACAGATTCTAATTGATTGTTTTCCTGGGGAAACTTGGAGCAAAAGCCATCCATTGTCAAGAAAAGATCATTTATAGTCACTCATGCCTAGAAAAGCCTTATTACTCGGTTTAAATGCCTTTATAATCCCATTATCAAATTTATTTTGAATTTGTTTTACATTTTTTGATTAAAAAAGATTGTAATTGATTGTTTGCCTCGGGAAACTTGGAGCGAAAGCCATGCATTGTCAAGAGAAGTTCATTTATAGTCACTCATGCCTAGAAAACCCTTATTACTCGGTTTAAATGCTTTTATAATCCCATTATTGAATTTATTTTGAATATTTTCTACATTTTTTCATTGAAACAGATTTTAATTGATTGTTTGCCTCAGAAAACGAGAAGCGAAAGCCATCCATTGTCAAGAAAAGATCATTTATAGTCACTCATGCCTAGAAAAGCCTTGTTACTCGGTGTAAATCTTTTATAATCCCATTATTGAATTTATTTTGAATATTTTTTACATTTTTTGATTAAAACATATTGTAATTGATTGATTGCCTCGGGAAACATGGAGCAAAAGCCATCCATTGTCAAGAAAAGTTCATTTATAGTCACTCATGCCTAGGAAAGCCTTATTACTCGGTTTAAATGCTTTTATAATCCCATTATTGAATTTATTTTGAATTGTTTTTACATTTTTTGATTGAAACAGAATCTAATTGATTGTTTGCCTCGGGAAACGTGGAGCGAAAGCCATCCATTGTCAAGAAAAGATCATTTATAGTAACTCATGCCTAGAAAAGCCATATTACTCGATTTAAATGCCTTTATAATCCCATTATCAAATTTATTTTGAATTTTTTTTACATTTTTTGATTAAAACAGATTGTAATTGATCGTTTGCCTCGGGAAACGTGGAGCGAAAGCATTCCATTGTCAAGAAAAGATCATTTATAGTCACTCATGCCTAGGAAAGCCTTATTACTCGGTTTAAATGCTTTTATAATCCCATTATTGAATTTGTTTTGAATATTTTCTACATTTTTTGATTGAAACAGAATCTAATTGATTGTTTGCCTCAGAAAACGAGAAGCGAAAGCCATCCATTGTCAAGAAAAGATCATTTATAGTCACTCATGCCTAGAAAAGCCTTGTTACTCGGTGTAAATCTTTTATAATCCCATTATTGAATTTATTTTGAATATTTTTTACATTTTTTGATTAAAACATATTGTAATTGATTGATTGCCTCGGGAAACATGGAGCAAAAGCCATCCATTGTCAAGAAAAGTTCATTTATAGTCACTCATGCCTAGGAAAGCCTTATTACTCGGTTTAAATGCTTTTATAATCCCATTATTGAATTTATTTTGAATTGTTTTTACATTTTTTGATTAAAACAGAATCTAATTGATTGTTTGCCTCGGGAAACGTGGAGCGAAAGCCATCCATTGTCAAGAAAAGATCATTTATAGTCACTCATGCCTAGAAAAGCCATTTTACTCGGTTTAAATGCCTTTATAATCCCATTATCAAATTTATTTTGAATTTTTTTTACATTTTTTGATTAAAACAGATTGTAATTGATCGTTTGCCTCGGGAAACGTGGAGCGAAAGCAATCCATTGTCAAGAAAAGATCATTTATAGTCACTCATGCCTAGGAAAGCCTTATTACTCGGTTTAAATGCTTTTATAATCCCATTATTGAATTTATTTTGAATATTTTCTACATTTTTTGATTGAAACAGAATCTAATTTATTGTTTGCCTCAGAAAACGAGAAGCGAAAGCCATCCATTGTCAAGAAAAGATCATTTATAGTCACTCATGCCTAGAAAAGCCTTGTTACTCGGTGTAAATCTTTTATAATCCCATTATTGAATTTATTTTGAATATTTTTTACATTTTTTGATTAAAACATATTGTAATTGATTGATTGCCTCGGGAAACATGGAGCAAAAGCCATCCATTGTCAAGAAAAGTTCATTTATAGTCACTCATGCCTAGGAAAGCCTTATTACTCGGTTTAAATGCTTTTATAATCCCATTATTGAATTTATTTTGAATTGTTTTTATATTTTTTGATTAAAATAGATTGTAATTGGTTGTTTGCCTCGAGAAACATGGAGCGAAAGCCATCCATTGTCAAGAAAAGTTCATTTATATTCACTTATGCCTAGCAAAGCCTTATTACTCGGTTTAAATGCCTTTATAATCCCATTATTGAATTTATTTTGAATTTTTTTACATTTTTTTATTAAAACATATTCTAATTGATTGTTTTCCTTGGGAAACGTGGAGCGAAAGCCATCCATTGTCAAGAAAAGATCATTTATAGTCACTCATGCCTAGAAAAGCCTTATTACTCGGTGTAAATGCTTTTATAATCCCATTATAGAATTTATTTTCAATATTTTTTGCATTTTTTGATTAAAACAGATTGTAATTGATTGATTGCCTCGGGAAACATGGAGCAAAAGCCATCCATTGTCAAGAAAAGATCATTTATAGTCACTCATGCCTAGAAAAGCCTTATTACTCGGTTTAAATGCCTTTATAATCCCATTATCAAATTTATTTTGAAAATTTTTTACATTTTTTTATTAAAACAGATTGTAATTGATTGTTTGCCTCGGGAAACTTGGAGCGAAAGCCATCCATTGTCAAGAAAAGTTCATTTATATTCACTTATGCCTAGCAAAGCCTTATTACTCGGTTTAAATGCCTTTATAATCCTATTATGGAATTTATTTTGAATTTTTTTTACATTTTTTTATTAAAACAGATTCTAATTGATTGTTTTCCTGGGGAAACTTGGAGCGAAAGCCATCCATTGTCAAGAAAAGATCATTTATAGTCACTCATGCCGAGAAAAGCCTTATTACTCGGTGTAAATGCTTTCATAATCCCATTATTGAATTTATTTTGAATAGTTTTTACATTTTTTGATTAAAACAGATTGTAATTGATTGATTGCCTCGGGAAACATGGAGCAAAAGCAATCCATTGTCAAGAAAAGATCATTTATAGTCACTCATGGCTAGGAAAGCCTTATTACTCGGTTTAAATGCTTTTATAATCCTATTATTGAATTTATTTTGAATTGTTTTTACATTTTTTTATTAAAACAGAATCTAATTGATTGTTTGCCTCGGGAAACGTGTAGCGAAAGCCATCCATTGTCAATAAAAGATCATTTATAGTCACTCATGCCTAGAAAAGCCTTATTACACGGTTTAAATGCCTTTATAATCCCATTATCAAATTTATTTTGAATTTTTTTTATATTTTTTGATTAAAACATATTGTAATTGATTGTTTGCCTCGGGAAACTTGGAGCGAAAGCCATCCATCGTCAAGAAAAGTTCATTTATATTCACTTATGCCTAGGAAAGCCTTATTACTCGGTTTAAATGCCTTTATAATCCCATTTTCAAATTTATTTTTAATTTTTTTTACATTTTTTGATTAAAACAGATTGTAATTGATTGTTTTCCTAAGGAAACTTAGAGCGAAAGCCATCCATTGTCAAGAAAAGATCATTTATACTCACTCATGCCTAGAAAAGCCTTATTACTCGGCGTAAATGCTTTTATAATCCCATTATTGAATTTATTTTGAATATTTTTTACATTTTTTGATTAAAACAGATTGTAATTGATTGTTTGCCTCGGGAAACATGGAGCAAAAGCAATCCATTGTCAAGAAAAGATCATTTATAGTCACTCATGCCTAGGAAAGCCTTATTACTCGGTTTAAATGCTTTTATAATCCGATTATTGAATTTATTTTGAATTTTTTTTACATTTTTTGATTAAAACAGATTGTAATTGATTGTTTGCCTCGGGAAACGTGGAGCGAAAGCCATCCATTGTCAAGAAAAGATCATTTATAGTCACTCATGCCTAGAAAAGCCTTATTACTCGGTGTAAATGCTTTTATAATCCCATTATTGAATTTATTTTGAATATTTTTTACATTTTTTGATTAAAACATATTGTAATTGAGTGATTGCCTCGGGAAACATGGAGCAAAAGCCATCCATTGTCAAGAAAAGATCATTTATAGTCACTCATGCCTAGGAAAGCCTTATTACTCGGTTTAAATGCTTTTATAATCCCATTATTGAATTTATTTTGAATTGTTTTTACATTTTTTGATTAAAACAAAATCTAATTGATTGTTTGCCTCGGGAAACGTGGAGCGAAAGCCATCCATTGTCAAGAAAAGATCTTTTATAGTCACTAATGCCTAGAAAAGCCTTATTACTCGGTGTAAATGCTTTCATAATCCCATTATTGAATTTATTTTGAATATTTTTTACATTTTTTGATTAAAACATATTGTAATTGATTGATTGCCTCGGGAAACATGGAGCAAAAGCCATCCATTGTCAAGAAAAGTTCATTTATAGTCACTCATGCCTAGGAAAGCCTTATTACTCGGTTTAAATGCTTTTATAATCCCATTATTGAATTTATTTTGAATTGTTTTTACATTTTTTGATTAAAATAGATTGTAATTGGTTGTTTGCCTCGAGAAACTTGGAGCGAAAGCCATCCATTGTCAAGAAAAGTTCATTTATATTCACTTATGCCTAGCAAAGCCTTATTACTCGGTTTAAATGCCTTTATAATCCCATTATTGAATTTATTTTGAATTTTTTTACATTTTTTTATTAAAACATATTCTAATTGATTGTTTTCCTTGGGAAACGTGGAGCGAAAGCCATCCATTGTCAAGAAAAGATCATTTATAGTCACTCATGCCTAGAAAAGCCTTATTACTCGGTGTAAATGCTTTTATAATCCCATTATAGAATTTATTTTCAATATTTTTTGCATTTTTTGATTAAAACAGATTGTAATTGATTGATTGCCTCGGGAAACATGGAGCAAAAGCCATCCATTGTCAAGAAAAGATCATTTATAGTCACTCATGCCTAGAAAAGCCTTATTACTCGGTTTAAATGCCTTTATAATCCCATTATCAAATTTATTTTGAAAATTTTTTACATTTTTTTATTAAAACAGATTGTAATTGATTGTTTGCCTCGGGAAACTTGGAGCGAAAGCCATCCATTGTCAAGAAAAGTTCATTTATATTCACTTATGCCTAGCAAAGCCTTATTACTCGGTTTAAATGCCTTTATAATCCTATTATGGAATTTATTTTGAATTTTTTTTACATTTTTTTATTAAAACAGATTCTAATTGATTGTTTTCCTGGGGAAACTTGGAGCGAAAGCCATCCATTGTCAAGAAAAGATCATTTATAGTCACTCATGCCGAGAAAAGCCTTATTACTCGGTGTAAATGCTTTCATAATCCCATTATTGAATTTATTTTGAATAGTTTTTACATTTTTTGATTAAAACAGATTGTAATTGATTGATTGCCTCGGGAAACATGGAGCAAAAGCAATCCATTGTCAAGAAAAGATCATTTATAGTCACTCATGGCTAGGAAAGCCTTATTACTCGGTTTAAATGCTTTTATAATCCCATTATTGAATTTATTTTGAATTGTTTTTACATTTTTTTATTAAAACAGAATCTAATTGATTGTTTGCCTCGGGAAACGTGTAGCGAAAGCCATCCATTGTCAAGAAAAGATCATTTATAGTCACTCATGCCTAGAAAAGCCTTATTACACGGTTTAAATGCCTTTATAATCCCATTATCAAATTTATTTTGAATTTTTTTTATATTTTTTGATTAAAACATATTGTAATTGATTGTTTGCCTCGGGAAACTTGGAGCGAAAGCCATCCATTGTCAAGAAAAGTTCATTTATATTCACTTATGCCTAGGAAAGCCTTATTACTCGGTTTAAATGCCTTTATAATCCCATTATCAAATTTATTTTTAATTTTTTTTACATTTTTTGATTAAAACAGATTGTAATTGATTGTTTTCCTAAGGAAACTTAGAGCGAAAGCCATCCATTGTCAAGAAAAGATCATTTATACTCACTCATGCCTAGAAAAGCCTTATTACTCGGCGTAAATGCTTTTATAATCCCATTATTGAATTTATTTTGAATATTTTTTACATTTTTTGATTAAAACAGATTGTAATTGATTGTTTGCCTCGGGAAACATGGAGCAAAAGCAATCCATTGTCAAGAAAAGATCATTTATAGTCACTCATGCCTAGGAAAGCCTTATTACTCGGTTTAAATGCTTTTATAATCCGATTATTGAATTTATTTTGAATTTTTTTTACATTTTTTGATTAAAACAGATTGTAATTGATTGTTTGCCTCGGGAAACGTGGAGCGAAAGCCATCCATTGTCAAGAAAAGATCATTTATAGTCACTCATGCCTAGAAAAGCCTTATTACTCGGTGTAAATGCTTTTATAATCCCATTATTGAATTTATTTTGAATATTTTTTACATTTTTTGATTAAAACATATTGTAATTGAGTGATTGCCTCGGGAAACATGGAGCAAAAGCCATCCATTGTCAAGAAAAGATCATTTATAGTCACTCATGCCTAGGAAAGCCTTATTACTCGGTTTAAATGCTTTTATAATCCCATTATTGAATTTATTTTGAATTGTTTTTACATTTTTTGATTAAAACAAAATCTAATTGATTGTTTGCCTCGGGAAACGTGGAGCGAAAGCCATCCATTGTCAAGAAAAGATCTTTTATAGTCACTAATGCCTAGAAAAGCCTTATTACTCGGTGTAAATGCTTTCATAATCCCATTATTGAATTTATTTTGATTATTTTTTACATTTTTTGATTAAAACAGATTGTAATTGATTGATTGCCTCGGGAAACGTGGAGCAAAAGCAATCCAATGTCAGGAAAAGATCATTTATAGTCACTCATGCCTAGGAAAGCCTTATTACTCGGTTTAAATGCTTTTATAATCCCATTATTGAATTTATTTAGAATTGTTTTTACATTTTTTGATTAAAACAGAATCTAATTGATTGTTTGCCTCGGGAAACGTGGAGCGAAAGCCATCCATTGTCAAGAAAAGATCATTTATAGTCACTCATGCCTATAAAAGCCTTATTACTCGGTTTAAATGCCTTTATAATCCCATTATCAAATTTATTTTGAAATTTTTTTACATTTTTTTATTAAAACAGATTGTAATTGATTGTTTGCCTCGGGAAACTTGGAGCGAAAGCCATCCATTGTCAAGAAAAGTTCATTTATATTCACTTATGCCTAGCAAAGCCTTATTACTTGGTTTAAATGCCTTTATAATCCTATTATGGAATTTATTTTGAATTTTTTTAACAATTTTTTATTAAAACAGATTCTAATTGATTGTTTTCCTGGGGAAACTTGGAGCGAAAGCCATCCATTGTCAAGAAAAGATCATTTATAGTCACTCATGCCTAGAAAAGCCTTATTACTCGGTGTAAATGCTTTCATAATCCCATTATTGAATTTATTTTGAATAGTTTTTACATTTTTTGATTAAAACAGATTGTAATTGATTGATTGCCTCGGGAAACATGGACCAAAAGCAATCCAATGTCAGGAAAAGATCATTTATAGTCACTCATGCCTAGGAAAGCCTTATTACTCGGTTTAAATGCTTTTATAATCCCATTATTGAATTTATTTAGAATTGTTTTTACATTTTTTGATTAAAACAGAATCTAATTGATTGTTTGCCTCGGGAAACGTGGAGCGAAAGCCATCCATTGTCAAGAAAAGATCATTTATAGTCACTCATGCCTATAAAAGCCTTATTACTCGGTTTAAATGCCTTTATAATCCCATTATCAAATTTATTTTGAAATTTTTTTACATTTTTTTATTAAAACAGATTGTAATTGATTGTTTGCCTCGGGAAACTTGGAGCGAAAGCCATCCATTGTCAAGAAAAGTTCATTTATATTCACTTATGCCTAGCAAAGCCTTATTACTTGGTTTAAATGCCTTTATAATCCTATTATGGAATTTATTTTGAATTTTTTTAACATTTTTTTATTAAAACAGATTCTAATTGATTGTTTTCCTGGGGAAACTTGGAGCGAAAGCCATCCATTGTCAAGAAAAGATCATTTATAGTCACTCATGCCTAGAAAAGCCTTATTACTCGGTGTAAATGCTTTCATAATCCCATTATTGAATTTATTTTGAATAGTTTTTACATTTTTTGATTAAAACAGATTGTAATTGATTGATTGCCTCGGGAAACATGGACCAAAAGCAATCCATTGTCAAGAAAAGATCATTTATAGTCACTCATGCCTAGGAAAGCCTTATTACTCGGTTTAAATGCTTTTATAATCCCATTATTGAATTTATTTTGAATTGTTTTTACATTTTTTTATTAAAACAGAATCTAATTGATTGTTTGCCTCGGGAAACGTGTAGCGAAAGCCATCCATTGTCAAGAAAAGATCATATATAGTCACTCATGCCTAGAAAAGCCTTATTACACGGTTTAAATGCCTTTATAATCCCATTATCAAATTTATTTTGAATTTTTTTTACATTTTTTGATTAAAACAGATTGTAATTGATTGTTTGCCTCGGGAAACTTGGAGCGAAAGCCATCCATTGTCAAGAAAAGTTCATTTATATTCACTTATGCCTAGGAAAGCCTTATTACTCGGTTTAAATGCCTTTATAATCCCATTATCAAATTTATTTTTAATTTTTTTTACATTTTTTGATTAAAACAGATTGTAATTGATTGTTTTCCTGGGGAAACTTGGAGCGAAAGCCATCCATTGTCAAGAAAAGATCATTTATATTCACTCATGCCTAGAAAAGCCTTATTACTCGGCGTAAATGCTTTTATAATCCCATTATTGAATTTATTTTGAATATTTTTTACATTTTTTGATTAAAACAGATTGTAATTGATTGTTTGCCTCGGGAAACATGGAGCAAAAGCAATCCATTGTCAAGAAAAGATCATTTATAGGCACTCATGCCTAGGAAAGCCTTATTACTCGGTTTAAATGCTTTTATAATCCCATTATTGAATTTATTTTGAATTGTTTTTACATTTTTTCATTAAAACAGAATCTAATTAGTTGTTTGCCTTGGGAAACGTGGAGCGAAAGCCATCCATTGTCAAGAAAAGATCATTTATAGTCACTCATGCCTAGAAAAGCCTTATTACTCGGTGTAAATGCTTTCATAATCCCATTATTGAATTTATTTTGAATAGTTTTTACATTTTTTGATTAAAACAGATTGTAATTGATTGATTGCCTCGGGAAACATGGACCAAAAGCAATCCATTGTCAAGAAAAGATCATTTATAGTCACTCATGCCTAGGAAAGCCTTATTACTCGGTTTAAATGCTTTTATAATCCCATTATTGAATTTATTTTGAATTGTTTTTACATTTTTTTATTAAAACAGAATCTAATTGATTGTTTGCCTCGGGAAACGTGTGGCGAAAGCCATCCATTGTCAAGAAAAGATCATTTATAGTCACTCATGCCTAGAAAAGCCTTATTACACGGTTTAAATGCCTTTATAATCCCATTATCAAATTTATTTTGAATTTTTTTTACATTTTTTGATTAAAACAGATTGTAATTGATTGTTTGCCTCGGGAAACTTGGAGCGAAAGCCATCCATTGTCAAGAAAAGTTCATTTATATTCACTTATGCCTAGGAAAGCCTTATTACTCGGTTTAAATGCCTTTATAATCCCATTATCAAATTTATTTTTAATTTTTTTTACATTTTTTGATTAAAACAGATTGTAATTGATTGTTTTCCTGGGGAAACTTGGAGCGAAAGCCATCCATTGTCAAGAAAAGATCATTTATATTCACTCATGCCTAGAAAAGCCTTATTACTCGGCGTAAATGCTTTTATAATCCCATTATTTAATTTATTTTGAATATTTTTTACATTTTTTGATTAAAACAGATTGTAATTGATTGTTTGCCTCGGGAAACATGGAGCAAAAGCAATCCATTGTCAAGAAAAGATCATTTATAGTCACTCATGCCTAGGAAAGCCTTATTACTCGGTTTAAATGCTTTTATAATCCCATTATTGAATTTATTTTGAATTGTTTGTACATTTTTTCATTAAAACAGAATCTAATTGATTGTTTGCCTCGGGAAACGTGGAGCGAAAGCCATCCATTGTCAAGAAAAGATCATTTATAGTCACTCATGCCTAGAAAAGCCTTAATACTCGCTTTAAATGCTTTCATAATCCCATAAAGAATTTAATTTGAATCTTTTTACATTTTTTGATTAAAACAGATTGTAACTGATTGTTTGCCTCGGGAAACGTGGAGCGAAAGCCATCCACTGTCAAGAAAAGATCATTTATAGTCACTCATGCCTAGAAAAGCCTTAATACTCGCTTTAAATGCTTTCATAATCCCATAAAGAATTTAATTTGAATCTTTTTACATTTTTTGATTAAAACAGATTGTAACTGATTGTTTGCCTCGGGAAACATGGAGCGAAAGCCATCCACTGTCAAGAAAAGATCATTTATAGTCACTCATGCCTAGAAAAGCCTTATTACTCGGTTTAAATGCCTTTATAATCCCATTATCAAATTTCTTTTTATTTTTTTTTACATTTTTTGATTAAAACATATTCTAATTGATGGTTTGCCTCGGGAAACTTGGAGCGAAAGCCATCCATTGTCAAGAAAAGATTATTTATAGTCACTCATGCCTAGAAAAGCCTTATTACTCGGTGTAAATGCTTTCATAATCCCATTATTGAATTTATTTTGAATATTTTTTACATTTTTTGATTAAAACAGATTGTAATTGATTGTTTGCCTCGGGAAACATGGAGCAAAAGCAATCCATTGTCAAGAAAAGATCATTTATAGTCACTCATGCCTAGAAAAGCCTTATTACTCGGTTTAAATGCCTTTATAATCCCATTATCAAATTTCTTTTTATTTTTTTTTACATTTTTTGATTAAAACAGATTGTAATTGATTGTTTGCCTCGGGAAACATGGAGCAAAAGCAATCCATTGTCAAGAAAAGATCATTTATAGTCACTCATGCCTAGGAAAGCCTTATTACTCGGTTTAAATGCTTTTATAATCCCATTATTGAATTTATTTTGAATTGTTTTTACATTTTTTCATTAAAACAGAATCTAATTGATTGTTTGCCTTGGGAAACGTGGAGCGAAAGCCATCCATTGTCAAGAAAAGATCATTTATAGTCACTCATGCCTAGAAAAGCCTTATTACTCGGTGTAAATGCTTTCATAATCCCATTATTGAATTTATTTTGAATAGTTTTTACATTTTTTGATTAAAACAGATTGTAATTGATTGATTGCCTCGGGAAACATGGACCAAAAGCAATCCATTGTCAAGAAAAGATCATTTATAGTCACTGATGCCTAGGAAAGCCTTATTACTCGGTTTAAATGCTTTTATAATCCCATTATTGAATTTATTTTGAATTGTTTTTACATTTTTTTATTAAAACAGAATCTAATTGATTGTTTGCCTCGGGAAACGTGTAGCGAAAGCCATCCATTGTCAAGAAAAGATCATTTATAGTCACTCATGCCTAGAAAAGCCTTATTACACGGTTTAAATGCCTTTATAATCCCATTATCAAATTTATTTTGAATTTTTTTTACATTTTTTGATTAAAACAGATTGTAATTGATTGTTTGCCTCGGGAAACTTGGAGCGAAAGCCATCCATTGTCAAGAAAAGTTCATTTATATTCACTTATGCCTAGGAAAGCCTTATTACTCGGTTTAAATGCCTTTATAATCCCATTATCAAATTTATTTTTAATTTTTTTTACATTTTTTGATTAAAGCAGATTGTAATTGATTGTTTTCCTAAGGAAACTTGGAGCGAAAGCCATCCATTGTCAAGAAAAGATCATTTATACTCACTCATGCCTAGAAAAGCCTTATTACTCGGCGTAAATGCTTTTATAATCCCATTATTGAATTTATTTTGAATATTTTTTACATTTTTTGATTAAAACAGATTGTAATTGATTGTTTGCCTCGGGAAACATGGAGCAAAAGCAATCCATTGTCAAGAAAAGATCATTTATAGTCACTCATGCCTAGGAAAGCCTTATTACTCGGTTTAAATGCTTTTATAATCCCATTATTGAATTTATTTTGAATTTTTTTTACATTTTTTCATTAAAATAGATTGTAATTGATTGTTTGCCTCGGGAAACGTGGAGCGAAAGCCATCCATTGTCAAGAAAAGATCATTTATAGTCACTCATGCCTAGAAAAGCCTTATTACTCGGTGTAAATGCTTTTATAATCCCATTATTGAATTTATTTTGAATATTTTTTACATTTTTTGATTAAAACATATTGTAATTGAGTGATTGCCTCGGGAAACATGGAGCAAAAGCCATCCATTGTCAAGAAAAGATCATTTATAGTCACTCATGCCTAGGAAAGCCTTATTACTCGGTTTAAATGCTTTTATAATCCCATTATTGAATTTATTTTGAATTGTTTTTACATTTTTTGATTAAAACAAAATCTAATTGATTGTTTGCCTTGGGAAACGTGGAGCGAAAGCCATCCATTGTCAAGAAAAGATCTTTTATAGTCACTAATGCCTAGAAAAGCCTTATTACTCGGTGTAAATGCTTTCATAATCCCATTATTGAATTTATTTTGATTATTTTTTACATTTTTTGATTAAAACAGATTGTAATTGATTGATTGCCTCGGGAAACGTGGAGCAAAAGCAATCCAATGTCAGGAAAAGATCATTTATAGTCACTCATGCCTAGGAAAGCCTTATTACTCGGTTTAAATGCTTTTATAATCCCATTATAGAATTTATTTAGAATTGTTTTTACATTTTTTGATTAAAACAGAATCTAATTGATTGTTTGCCTCGGGAAACGTGGAGCGAAAGCCATCCATTGTCAAGAAAAGATCATTTATAGTCACTCATGCCTATAAAAGCCTTATTACTCGGTTTAAATGCCTTTATAATCCCATTATCAAATTTATTTTGAAATTTTTTTACATTTTTTTATTAAAACAGATTGTAATTGATTGTTTGCCTCGGGAAACTTGGAGCGAAAGCCATCCATTGTCAAGAAAAGTTCATTTATATTCACTTATGCCTAGCAAAGCCTTATTACTTGGTTTAAATGCCTTTATAATCCTATTATGGAATTTATTTTGAATTTTTTTAACAATTTTTTATTAAAACAGATTCTAATTGATTGTTTTCCTGGGGAAACTTGGAGCGAAAGCCATCCATTGTCAAGAAAAGATCATTTATAGTCACTCATGCCTAGAAAAGCCTTATTACTCGGTGTAAATGCTTTCATAATCCCATTATTGAATTTATTTTGAATAGTTTTTACATTTTTTGATTAAAACAGATTGTAATTGATTGATTGCCTCGGGAAACATGGACCAAAAGCAATCCAATGTCAGGAAAAGATTATTTATAGTCACTCATGCCTAGGAAAGCCTTATTACTCGGTTTAAATGCTTTTATAATCCCATTATTGAATTTATTTAGAATTGTTTTTACATTTTTTGATTAAAACAGAATCTAATTGATTGTTTGCCTCGGGAAACGTGGAGCGAAAGCCATCCATTGTCAAGAAAAGATCATTTATAGTCACTCATGCCTATAAAAGCCTTATTACTCGGTTTAAATGCCTTTATAATCCCATTATCAAATTTATTTTGAAATTTTTTTACATTTTTTTATTAAAACAGATTGTAATTGATTGTTTGCCTCGGGAAACTTGGAGCGAAAGCCATCCATTGTCAAGAAAAGTTCATTTATATTCACTTATGCCTAGCAAAGCCTTATTACTTGGTTTAAATGCCTTTATAATCCTATTATGGAATTTATTTTGAATTTTTTTAACATTTTTTTATTAAAACAGATTCTAATTGATTGTTTTCCTGGGGAAACTTGGAGCGAAAGCCATCCATTGTCAAGAAAAGATCATTTATAGTCACTCATGCCTAGAAAAGCCTTATTACTCGGTGTAAATGCTTTCATAATCCCATTATTGAATTTATTTTGAATAGTTTTTACATTTTTTGATTAAAACAGATTGTAATTGATTGATTGCCTCGGGAAACATGGACCAAAAGCAATCCATTGTCAAGAAAAGATCATTTATAGTCACTCATGCCTAGGAAAGCCTT
Source organism: Theobroma cacao (assembly GCF_053813885.1). Taxonomy (NCBI): domain Eukaryota; kingdom Viridiplantae; phylum Streptophyta; class Magnoliopsida; order Malvales; family Malvaceae; genus Theobroma; species Theobroma cacao. Next base: position 22,146,003 of record NC_142645.1, on the reverse strand, counting down.
ATTACTCGGTTTAAATGCTTTTATAATCCCATTATTGAATTTATTTTGAATTGTTTTTACATTTTTTTATTAAAACAGAATCTAATTGATTGTTTGCCTCGGGAAACGTGTAGCGAAAGCCATCCATTGTCAAGAAAAGATCATATATAGTCACTCATGCCTAGAAAAGCCTTATTACACGGTTTAAATGCCTTTATAATCCCATTATCAAATTTATTTTGAATTTTTTTTACATTTTTTGATTAAAACAGATTGTAATTGATTGTTTGCCTCGGGAAACTTGGAGCGAAAGCCATCCATTGTCAAGAAAAGTTCATTTATATTCACTTATGCCTAGGAAAGCCTTATTACTCGGTTTAAATGCCTTTATAATCCCATTATCAAATTTATTTTTAATTTTTTTTACATTTTTTGATTAAAACAGATTGTAATTGATTGTTTTCCTGGGGAAACTTGGAGCGAAAGCCATCCATTGTCAAGAAAAGATCATTTATATTCACTCATGCCTAGAAAAGCCTTATTACTCGGCGTAAATGCTTTTATAATCCCATTATTGAATTTATTTTGAATATTTTTTACATTTTTTGATTAAAACAGATTGTAATTGATTGTTTGCCTCGGGAAACATGGAGCAAAAGCAATCCATTGTCAAGAAAAGATCATTTATAGGCACTCATGCCTAGGAAAGCCTTATTACTCGGTTTAAATGCTTTTATAATCCCATTATTGAATTTATTTTGAATTGTTTTTACATTTTTTCATTAAAACAGAATCTAATTGATTGTTTGCCTTGGGAAACGTGGAGCGAAAGCCATCCATTGTCAAGAAAAGATCATTTATAGTCACTCATGCCTAGAAAAGCCTTATTACTCGGTGTAAATGCTTTCATAATCCCATTATTGAATTTATTTTGAATAGTTTTTACATTTTTTGATTAAAACAGATTGTAATTGATTGATTGCCTCGGGAAACATGGACCAAAAGCAATCCATTGTCAAGAAAAGATCATTTATAGTCACTCATGCCTAGGAAAGCCTTATTACTCGGTTTAAATGCTTTTATAATCCCATTATTGAATTTATTTTGAATTGTTTTTACATTTTTTTATTAAAACAGAATCTAATTGATTGTTTGCCTCGGGAAACGTGTGGCGAAAGCCATCCATTGTCAAGAAAAGATCATTTATAGTCACTCATGCCTAGAAAAGCCTTATTACACGGTTTAAATGCCTTTATAATCCCATTATCAAATTTATTTTGAATTTTTTTTACATTTTTTGATTAAAACAGATTGTAATTGATTGTTTGCCTCGGGAAACTTGGAGCGAAAGCCATCCATTGTCAAGAAAAGTTCATTTATATTCACTTATGCCTAGGAAAGCCTTATTACTCGGTTTAAATGCCTTTATAATCCCATTATCAAATTTATTTTTAATTTTTTTTACATTTTTTGATTAAAACAGATTGTAATTGATTGTTTTCCTGGGGAAACTTGGAGCGAAAGCCATCCATTGTCAAGAAAAGATCATTTATATTCACTCATGCCTAGAAAAGCCTTATTACTCGGCGTAAATGCTTTTATAATCCCATTATTTAATTTATTTTGAATATTTTTTACATTTTTTGATTAAAACAGATTGTAATTGATTGTTTGCCTCGGGAAACATGGAGCAAAAGCAATCCATTGTCAAGAAAAGATCATTTATAGTCACTCATGCCTAGGAAAGCCTTATTACTCGGTTTAAATGCTTTTATAATCCCATTATTGAATTTATTTTGAATTGTTTGTACCTTTTTTCATTAAAACAGAATCTAATTGATTGTTTGCCTCGGGAAACGTGGAGCGAAAGCCATCCATTGTCAAGAAAAGATCATTTATAGTCACTCATGCCTAGAAAAGCCTTAATACTCGCTTTAAATGCTTTCATAATCCCATAAAGAATTTAATTTGAATCTTTTTACATTTTTTGATTAAAACAGATTGTAACTGATTGTTTGCCTCGGGAAACGTGGAGCGAAAGCCATCCACTGTCAAGAAAAGATCATTTATAGTCACTCATGCCTAGAAAAGCCTTAATACTCGCTTTAAATGCTTTCATAATCCCATAAAGAATTTAATTTGAATCTTTTTACATTTTTTGATTAAAACAGATTGTAACTGATTGTTTGCCTCGGGAAACATGGAGCGAAAGCCATCCACTGTCAAGAAAAGATCATTTATAGTCACTCATGCCTAGAAAAGCCTTATTACTCGGTTTAAATGCCTTTATAATCCCATTATCAAATTTCTTTTTATTTTTTTTTACATTTTTTGATTAAAACATATTCTAATTGATGGTTTGCCTCGGGAAACTTGGAGCGAAAGCCATCCATTGTCAAGAAAAGATTATTTATAGTCACTCATGCCTAGAAAAGCCTTATTACTCGGTGTAAATGCTTTCATAATCCCATTATTGAATTTATTTTGAATATTTTTTACATTTTTTGATTAAAACAGATTGTAATTGATTGTTTGCCTCGGGAAACATGGAGCAAAAGCAATCCATTGTCAAGAAAAGATCATTTATAGTCACTCATGCCTAGAAAAGCCTTATTACTCGGTTTAAATGCCTTTATAATCCCATTATCAAATTTCTTTTTATTTTTTTTTACATTTTTTGATTAAAACAGATTGTAATTGATTGTTTGCCTCGGGAAACATGGAGCAAAAGCAATCCATTGTCAAGAAAAGATCATTTATAGTCACTCATGCCTAGGAAAGCCTTATTACTCGGTTTAAATGCTTTTATAATCCCATTATTGAATTTATTTTGAATTGTTTTTACATTTTTTCATTAAAACAGAATCTAATTGATTGTTTGCCTTGGGAAACGTGGAGCGAAAGCCATCCATTGTCAAGAAAAGATCATTTATAGTCACTCATGCCTAGAAAAGCCTTATTACACGGTTTAAATGCCTTTATAATCCCATTATCAAATTTATTTTGAATTTTTTTTACATTTTTTGATTAAAACAGATTGTAATTGATTGTTTGCCTCGGGAAACTTGGAGCGAAAGCCATCCATTGTCAAGAAAAGTTCATTTATATTCACTTATGCCTAGGAAAGCCTTATTACTCGGTTTAAATGCCTTTATAATCCCATTATCAAATTTATTTTTAATTTTTTTTACATTTTTTGATTAAAACAGATTGTAATTGATTGTTTTCCTGGGGAAACTTGGAGCGAAAGCCATCCATTGTCAAGAAAAGATCATTTATAGTCACTCATGCCTAGAAAAGCCTTATTACTCGGTGTAAATGCTTTCATAATCCCATTATTGAATTTATTTTGAATAGTTTTTACATTTTTTGATTAAAACAGATTGTAATTGATTGATTGCCTCGGGAAACATGGACCAAAAGCAATCCAATGTCAGGAAAAGATCATTTATAGTCACTCATGCCTAGGAAAGCCTTATTACTCGGTTTAAATGCTTTTATAATCCCATTATTGAATTTATTTAGAATTGTTTTTACATTTTTTGATTAAAACAGAATCTAATTGATTGTTTGCCTCGGGAAACGTGGAGCGAAAGCCATCCATTGTCAAGAAAAGATCATTTATAGTCACTCATGCCTATAAAAGCCTTATTACTCGGTTTAAATGCCTTTATAATCCCATTATCAAATTTATTTTGAAATTTTTTTACATTTTTTTATTAAAACAGATTGTAATTGATTGTTTGCCTCGGGAAACTTGGAGCGAAAGCCATCCATTGTCAAGAAAAGTTCATTTATATTCACTTATGCCTAGCAAAGCCTTATTACTTGGTTTAAATGCCTTTATAATCCTATTATGGAATTTATTTTGAATTTTTTTAACATTTTTTTATTAAAACAGATTCTAATTGATTGTTTTCCTGGGGAAACTTGGAGCGAAAGCCATCCATTGTCAAGAAAAGATCATTTATAGTCACTCATGCCTAGAAAAGCCTTATTACTCGGTGTAAATGCTTTCATAATCCCATTATTGAATTTATTTTGAATAGTTTTTACATTTTTTGATTAAAACAGATTGTAATTGATTGATTGCCTCGGGAAACATGGACCAAAAGCAATCCATTGTCAAGAAAAGATCATTTATAGTCACTCATGCCTAGGAAAGCCTTATTACTCGGTTTAAATGCTTTTATAATCCCATTATTGAATTTATTTTGAATTGTTTTTACATTTTTTTATTAAAACAGAATCTAATTGATTGTTTGCCTCGGGAAACGTGTAGCGAAAGCCATCCATTGTCAAGAAAAGATCATATATAGTCACTCATGCCTAGAAAAGCCTTATTACACGGTTTAAATGCCTTTATAATCCCATTATCAAATTTATTTTGAATTTTTTTTACATTTTTTGATTAAAACAGATTGTAATTGATTGTTTGCCTCGGGAAACTTGGAGCGAAAGCCATCCATTGTCAAGAAAAGTTCATTTATATTCACTTATGCCTAGGAAAGCCTTATTACTCGGTTTAAATGCCTTTATAATCCCATTATCAAATTTATTTTTAATTTTTTTTACATTTTTTGATTAAAACAGATTGTAATTGATTGTTTTCCTGGGGAAACTTGGAGCGAAAGCCATCCATTGTCAAGAAAAGATCATTTATATTCACTCATGCCTAGAAAAGCCTTATTACTCGGCGTAAATGCTTTTATAATCCCATTATTGAATTTATTTTGAATATTTTTTACATTTTTTGATTAAAACAGATTGTAATTGATTGTTTGCCTCGGGAAACATGGAGCAAAAGCAATCCATTGTCAAGAAAAGATCATTTATAGGCACTCATGCCTAGGAAAGCCTTATTACTCGGTTTAAATGCTTTTATAATCCCATTATTGAATTTATTTTGAATTGTTTTTACATTTTTTCATTAAAACAGAATCTAATTGATTGTTTGCCTTGGGAAACGTGGAGCGAAAGCCATCCATTGTCAAGAAAAGATCATTTATAGTCACTCATGCCTAGAAAAGCCTTATTACTCGGTGTAAATGCTTTCATAATCCCATTATTGAATTTATTTTGAATAGTTTTTACATTTTTTGATTAAAACAGATTGTAATTGATTGATTGCCTCGGGAAACATGGACCAAAAGCAATCCATTGTCAAGAAAAGATCATTTATAGTCACTCATGCCTAGGAAAGCCTTATTACTCGGTTTAAATGCTTTTATAATCCCATTATTGAATTTATTTTGAATTGTTTTTACATTTTTTTATTAAAACAGAATCTAATTGATTGTTTGCCTCGGGAAACGTGTGGCGAAAGCCATCCATTGTCAAGAAAAGATCATTTATAGTCACTCATGCCTAGAAAAGCCTTATTACACGGTTTAAATGCCTTTATAATCCCATTATCAAATTTATTTTGAATTTTTTTTACATTTTTTGATTAAAACAGATTGTAATTGATTGTTTGCCTCGGGAAACTTGGAGCGAAAGCCATCCATTGTCAAGAAAAGTTCATTTATATTCACTTATGCCTAGGAAAGCCTTATTACTCGGTTTAAATGCCTTTATAATCCCATTATCAAATTTATTTTTAATTTTTTTTACATTTTTTGATTAAAACAGATTGTAATTGATTGTTTTCCTGGGGAAACTTGGAGCGAAAGCCATCCATTGTCAAGAAAAGATCATTTATATTCACTCATGCCTAGAAAAGCCTTATTACTCGACGTAAATGCTTTTATAATCCCATTATTTAATTTATTTTGAATATTTTTTACATTTTTTGATTAAAACAGATTGTAATTGATTGTTTGCCTCGGGAAACATGGAGCAAAAGCAATCCATTGTCAAGAAAAGATCATTTATAGTCACTCATGCCTAGGAAAGCCTTATTACTCGGTTTAAATGCTTTTATAATCCCATTATTGAATTTATTTTGAATTGTTTGTACCTTTTTTCATTAAAACAGAATCTAATTGATTGTTTGCCTCGGGAAACGTGGAGCGAAAGCCATCCATTGTCAAGAAAAGATCATTTATAGTCACTCATGCCTAGAAAAGCCTTAATACTCGCTTTAAATGCTTTCATAATCCCATAAAGAATTTAATTTGAATCTTTTTACATTTTTTGATTAAAACAGATTGTAACTGATTGTTTGCCTCGGGAAACGTGGAGCGAAAGCCATCCACTGTCAAGAAAAGATCATTTATAGTCACTCATGCCTAGAAAAGCCTTAATACTCGCTTTAAATGCTTTCATAATCCCATAAAGAATTTAATTTGAATCTTTTTACATTTTTTGATTAAAACAGATTGTAACTGATTGTTTGCCTCGGGAAACATGGAGCGAAAGCCATCCACTGTCAAGAAAAGATCATTTATAGTCACTCATGCCTAGAAAAGCCTTATTACTCGGTTTAAATGCCTTTATAATCCCATTATCAAATTTCTTTTTATTTTTTTTTACATTTTTTGATTAAAACATATTCTAATTGATGGTTTGCCTCGGGAAACTTGGAGCGAAAGCCATCCATTGTCAAGAAAAGATTATTTATAGTCACTCATGCCTAGAAAAGCCTTATTACTCGGTGTAAATGCTTTCATAATCCCATTATTGAATTTATTTTGAATATTTTTTACATTTTTTGATTAAAACAGATTGTAATTGATTGTTTGCCTCGGGAAACATGGAGCAAAAGCAATCCATTGTCAAGAAAAGATCATTTATAGTCACTCATGCCTAGAAAAGCCTTATTACTCGGTTTAAATGCCTTTATAATCCCATTATCAAATTTCTTTTTATTTTTTTTTACATTTTTTGATTAAAACAGATTGTAATTGATTGTTTGCCTCGGGAAACATGGAGCAAAAGCAATCCATTGTCAAGAAAAGATCATTTATAGTCACTCATGCCTAGGAAAGCCTTATTACTCGGTTTAAATGCTTTTATAATCCCATTATTGAATTTATTTTGAATTGTTTTTACATTTTTTCATTAAAACAGAATCTAATTGATTGTTTGCCTTGGGAAACGTGGAGCGAAAGCCATCCATTGTCAAGAAAAGATCATTTATAGTCACTCATGCCTAGAAAAGCCTTATTACTCGGTGTAAATGCTTTCATAATCCCATTATTGAATTTATTTTGAATAGTTTTTACATTTTTTGATTAAAACAGATTGTAATTGATTGATTGCCTCGGGAAACATGGACCAAAAGCAATCCATTGTCAAGAAAAGATCATTTATAGTCACTCATGCCTAGGAAAGCCTTATTACTCGGTTTAAATGCTTTTATAATCCCATTATTGAATTTATTTTGAATTGTTTTTACATTTTTTTATTAAAACAGAATCTAATTGATTGTTTGCCTCGGGAAACGTGTAGCGAAAGCCATCCATTGTCAAGAAAAGATCATTTATAGTCACTCATGCCTAGAAAAGCCTTATTACACGGTTTAAATGCCTTTATAATCCCATTATCAAATTTATTTTGAATTTTTTTTACATTTTTTGATTAAAACAGATTGTAATTGATTGTTTGCCTCGGGAAACTTGGAGCGAAAGCCATCCATTGTCAAGAAAAGTTCATTTATATTCACTTATGCCTAGGAAAGCCTTATTACTCGGTTTAAATGCCTTTATAATCCCATTATCAAATTTATTTTTAATTTTTTTTACATTTTTTGATTAAAACAGATTGTAATTGATTGTTTTCCTGGGGAAACTTGGAGCGAAAGCCATCCATTGTCAAGAAAAGATCATTTATATTCACTCATGCCTAGAAAAGCCTTATTACTCGGCGTAAATGCTTTTATAATCCCATTATTGAATTTATTTTGAATATTTTTTACATTTTTTGATTAAAACAGATTGTAATTGATTGTTTGCCTCGGGAAACATGGAGCAAAAGCAATCCATTGTCAAGAAAAGATCATTTATAGTCACTCATGCCTAGGAAAGCCTTATTACTCGGTTTAAATGCTTTTATAATCCCATTATTGAATTTATTTTGAATTGTTTGTACATTTTTTCATTAAAACAGAATCTAATTGATTGTTTGCCTCGGGAAACGTGGAGCGAAAGCCATCCATTGTCAAGAAAAGATCATTTATAGTCACTCATGCCTAGAAAAGCCTTAATACTCGCTTTAAATGCTTTCATAATCCCATAAAGAATTTAATTTGAATCTTTTTACATTTTTTGATTAAAACAGATTGTAACTGATTGTTTGCCTCGGGAAACGTGGAGCGAAAGCCATCCACTGTCAAGAAAAGATCATTTATAGTCACTCATGCCTAGAAAAGCCTTAATACTCGCTTTAAATGCTTTCATAATCCCATAAAGAATTTAATTTGAATCTTTTTACATTTTTTGATTAAAACAGATTGTAACTGATTGTTTGCCTCGGGAAACATGGAGCGAAAGCCATCCACTGTCAAGAAAAGATCATTTATAGTCACTCATGCCTAGAAAAGCCTTATTACTCGGTTTAAATGCCTTTATAATCCCATTATCAAATTTCTTTTTATTTTTTTTTACATTTTTTGATTAAAACATATTCTAATTGATGGTTTGCCTCGGGAAACTTGGAGCGAAAGCCATCCATTGTCAAGAAAAGATCATTTATAGTCACTCATGCCTAGAAAAGCCTTATTACTCGGTGTAAATGCTTTCATAATCCCATTATTGAATTTATTTTGAATATTTTTTACATTTTTTGATTAAAACAGATTGTAATTGATTGTTTGCCTCGGGAAACATGGAGCAAAAGCAATCCATTGTCAAGAAAAGATCATTTATAGTCACTCATGCCTAGAAAAGCCTTATTACTCGGTTTAAATGCCTTTATAATCCCATTATCAAATTTCTTTTTATTTTTTTTTACATTTTTTGATTAAAACAGATTGTAATTGATTGTTTGCCTCGGGAAACATGGAGCAAAAGCAATCCATTGTCAAGAAAAGATCATTTATAGTCACTCATGCCTAGGAAAGCCTTATTACTCGCTTTAAATGCTTTCATAATCCCATAAAGAATTTAATTTGAATCTTTTTACATTTTTTGATTAAAACAGATTGTAACTGATTGTTTGCCTCGGGAAACATGGAGCGAAAGCCATCCACTGTCAAGAAAAGATCATTTATAGTCACTCATGCCTAGAAAAGCCTTATTACTCGGTTTAAACTCCTTTATAATCCCATTATCAAATTTCTTTTTATTTTTTTTTACATTTTTTGATTAAAACATATTCTAATTGATGGTTTGGCTCGGGAAACTTGGAGCGAAAGCCATCCATTGTCAAGAAAAGATCATTTATAGTCACTCATGCCTAGAAAAGCCTTATTACTCGGTGTAAATGCTTTCATAATCCCATTATTGAATTTATTTTGAATAGTTTTTACATTTTTTGATTAAAACAGATTGTAATTGATTGATTGCCTCGGGAAACATGGACCAAAAGCAATCCATTGTCAAGAAAAGATCATTTATAGTCACTCATGCCTAGGAAAGCCTTATTACTCGGTTTAAATGCTTTTATAATCCCATTATTGAATTTATTTTGAATTGTTTTTACATTTTTTTATTAAAACAGAATCTAATTGATTGTTTGCCACGGGAAACGTGTAGCGAAAGCCATCCATTGTCAAGAAAAGATCATTTATAGTCACTCATGCCTAGAAAAGCCTTATTACACGGTTTAAATGCCTTTATAATCCCATTATCAAATTTATTTTGAATTTTTTTTACATTTTTTGATTAAAACAGATTGTAATTGATTGTTTGCCTCGGGAAACTTGGAGCGAGAGCCATCCATTGTCAAGAAAAGTTCATTTATATTCACTTATGCCTAGGAAAGCCTTATTACTCGGTTTAAATGCCTTTATAATCCCATTATCAAATTTATTTTTAATTTTTTTTACATTTTTTGATTAAAACAGATTGAAATTGATTGTTTTCCTGGGGAAACTTGGAGCGAAAGCCATCCATTGTCAAGAAAAGATCATTTATATTCACTCATGCCTAGAAAAGCCTTATTACTCGGCGTAAATGCTTTTATAATCCCATTATTGAATTTATTTTGAATATTTTTTACATTTTTTGATTAAAACAGATTGTAATTGATTGTTTGCCTCGGGAAACATGGAGCAAAAGCAATCCATTGTCAAGAAAAGATCATTTATAGGCACTCATGCCTAGGAAAGCCTTATTACTCGGTTTAAATGCTTTTATAATCCCATTATTGAATTTATTTTGAATTGTTTTTACATTTTTTCATTAAAACAGAATCTAATTGATTGTTTGCCTTGGGAAACGTGGAGCGAAAGCCATCCATTGTCAAGAAAAGATCATTTATAGCCACTCATGCCTAGAAAAGCCTTATTACTCGGTGTAAATGCTTTCATAATCCCATTATTGAATTTATTTTGAATAGTTTTTACATTTTTTGATTAAAACAGATTGTAATTGATTGATTGCCTCGGGAAACATGGACCAAAAGCAATCCATTGTCAAGAAAAGATCATTTATAGTCACTCATGCCTAGGAAAGCCTTATTACTCGGTTTAAATGCTTTTATAATCCCATTATTGAATTTATTTTGAATTGTTTTTACATTTTTTTATTAAAACAGAATCTAATTGATTGTTTGCCTTGGGAAACGTGTAGCGAAAGCCATCCATTGTCAAGAAAAGATCATTTATAGTCACTCATGCCTAGAAAAGCCTTATTACACGGTTTAAATGCCTTTATAATCCCATTATCAAATTTATTTTGAATTTTTTTTACATTTTTTGATTAAAACAGATTGTAATTGATTGTTTGCCTCGGGAAACTTGGAGCGAAAGCCATCCATTGTCAAGAAAAGTTCATTTATATTCACTTATGCCTAGGAAAGCCTTATTACTCGGTTTAAATGCCTTTATAATCCCATTATCAAATTTATTTTTAATTTTTTCTACATTTTTTGATTAAAACAGATTGTAATTGATTGTTTTCCTGGGGAAACTTGGAGCGAAAGCCATCCATTGTCAAGAAAAGATCATTTATATTCACTCATGCCTAGAAAAGCCTTATTACTCGGCGTAAATGCTTTTATAATCCCATTATTTAATTTATTTTGAATATTTTTTACATTTTTTGATTAAAACAGATTGTAATTGATTGTTTGCCTCGGGAAACATGGAGCAAAAGCAATCCATTGTCAAGAAAAGATCATTTATAGTCACTCATGCCTAGAAAAGCCTTATTACTCGGTTTAAATGCTTTTTTAATCCCATTATTGAATTTATTTTGAATTGTTTGTACATTTTTTCATTAAAACAGAATCTAATTGATTGTTTGCCTCGGGAAACGTGGAGCGAAAGCCATCCATTGTCAAGAAAAGATCATTTATAGTCACTCATGCCTAGAAAAGCCTTAATACTCGCTTTAAATGCTTTCATAATCCCATAAAGAATTTAATTTGAATCTTTTTACATTTTTTGATTAAAACAGATTGTAACTGATTGTTTGCCTCGGGAAACGCGGAGCGAAAGCCATCCACTGTCAAGAAAAGATCATTTATAGTCACTCATGCCTAGAAAAGCCTTAATACTCGCTTTAAATGCTTTCATAATCCCATAAAGAATTTAATTTGAATCTTTTTACATTTTTTGATTAAAACAGATTGTAACTGATTGTTTGCCTCGGGAAACATGGAGCGAAAGCCATCCATTGTCAAGAAAAGATCATTTATAGTCACTCATGCCTAGAAAAGCCTTATTACTCGGTTTAAATGCCTTTATAATCCCATTATCAAATTTCTTTTTATTTTTTTTTACATTTTTTGATTAAAACAGATTGTAATTGATTGTTTGCCTCGGGAAACATGGAGCAAAAGCAATCCATTGTCAAGAAAAGATCATTTATAGTCACTCATGCCTAGGAAAGCCTTATTACTCGCTTTAAATGCTTTCATAATCCCATAAAGAATTTAATTTGAATCTTTTTACATTTTTTGATTAAAACAGATTGTAACTGATTGTTTGCCTCGGGAAACATGGAGCGAAAGCCATCCACTGTCAAGAAAAGATCATTTATAGTCACTCATGCCTAGAAAAGCCTTATTACTCGGTTTAAATGCCTTTATAATCCCATTATCAAATTTCTTTTTATTTTTTTTTACATTTTTTGATTAAAACATATTCTAATTGATGGTTTGCCTCGGGAAACTTGGAGCGAAAGCCATCCATTGTCAAGAAAAGATCATTTATAGTCACTCATGCCTAGAAAAGCCTTATTACTCGGTGTAAATGCTTTCATAATCCCATTATTGAATTTATTTTGAATATTTTTTACATTTTTTGATTAAAACAGATTGTAATTGATTGTTTGCCTCGGGAAACATGGAGCAAAAGCAATCCATTGTCAAGAAAAGATCATTTATAGTCACTCATGCCTAGAAAAGCCTTATTACTCGGTTTAAATGCCTTTATAATCCCATTATCAAATTTCTTTTTATTTTTTTTTACATTTTTTGATTAAAACAGATTGTAATTGATTGTTTGCCTCGGGAAACATGGAGCAAAAGCAATCCATTGTCAAGAAAAGATCATTTATAGTCACTCATGCCTAGGAAAGCCTTATTACTCGGTTTAAATGCTTTTATAATCCCATTATTGAATTTATTTTGAACTGTTTTTACATTTTTTCATTAAAACAGAATCTAATTGATTGTTTGCCTTGGGAAACGTGGAGCGAAAGCCATCCATTGTCAAGAAAAGATCATTTATAGTCACTCATGCCTAGAAAAGCCTTATTACTCGGTGTAAATGCTTTCATAATCCCATTATTGAATTTATTTTGAATAGTTTTTACATTTTTTGATTAAAACAGATTGTAATTGATTGATTGCCTCGGGAAACATGGACCAAAAGCAATCCATTGTCAAGAAAAGATCATTTATAGTCACTCATGCCTAGGAAAGCCTTATTACTCGGTTTAAATGCTTTTATAATCCCATTATTGAATTTATTTTGAATTGTTTTTACATTTTTTCATTAAAACAGAATCTAATTGATTGTTTGCCTCGGGAAACGTGTAGCGAAAGCCATCCATTGTCAAGAAAAGATCATTTATAGTCACTCATGCCTAGAAAAGCCTTATTACACGGTTTAAATGCCTTTATAATCCCATTATCAAATTTATTTTGAATTTTTTTTTACATTTTTTGATTAAAACAGATTGTAATTGATTGTTTGCCTCGGGAAACTTGGAGCGAAAGCCATCCATTGTCAAGAAAAGTTCATTTATATTCACTTATGCCTAGGAAAGCCTTATTACTCGGTTTATATGCCTTTATAATCCCATTATCAAATTTATTTTTAATTTTTTTTACATTTTTTTGATTAAAACAGATTGTAATTGATTGTTTTCCTGGGGAAACTTGGAGCGAAAGCCATCCATTGTCAAGAAAAGATCATTTATATTCACTCATGCCTAGAAAAGCCTTATTACTCGGCGTAAATGCTTTTATAATCCCATTATTGAATTTATTTTGAATATTTTTTACATTTTTTGATTAAAACAGATTGTAATTGATTGTTTGCCTCGGGAAACATGGAGCAAAAGCAATCCATTGTCAAGAAAAGATCATTTATAGTCACTCATGCCTAGGAAAGCCTTATTACTCGGTTTAAATGCTTTTATAATCCCATTATTGAATTTATTTTGAATTGTTTTTACATTTTTTCATTAAAACAGAATCTAATTGATTGTTTACCTCGGGAAACGTGGACCGAAAGCCATCCATTGTCAAGAAAAGATCATTTATAGTCACTCATGCCTAGAAAAGCCTTATTACTCGGTTTAAATGCCTTTATAATCCCATTATCAAATTTATTTTGAATTTTTTTTACATTTTTTGATTACAACAGATTGTAATTGATTGTTTGCCTCGGGAAACTTGGAACGAAAGCCATCCATTGTCAAGAAAAGAACATTTATATTCACTCATGCCTAGAAAAGCCTTATTACTCGGCGTAAATGCTTTTATAATCCCATTATTCAATTTATTTTCAATATTTTTTACATTTTTTGATTAAAACAGCTTGTAATTGATTGATTGCCTCGGGAAACATGGAGCAAAAACCATCCACTGTCAAGAAAAGATCATTTATATTCACTCATGCCTAGAAAAGCCTTATTACTCGGCGTAAATGCTTTTATAATCCCATTATTGAATTTATTTTGAATTGTTTTTACATTTTTTGATTAAAACAGAATCTAATTGATTGTTTGCCTCGGGAAACGTGGAGCGAAAGCCATCCATTATCAAGAAAAGATCATTTATAGTCACTCATGCCTAGAAAAGCCTTATTACTCGTTTTAAATGCCTTTATAATCCCATTATCAAATTTATTTTGAATTTTTTTTACATTTTTTGATTAAAACATATTGGAATTGATTGTTTGCCTCGGGAAACTTGGAGCGAAAGCCATGCATTGTCAAGAAAAGTTCATTTATAGTCACTCATGCCTAGAAAACCCTTATTACTCGGTTTAAATGCTTTTATAATCCCATTATTTAATTTATTTTGAATATTTTTTACATTTTTTGATTGAAACAGATTTTAATTGATTGTTTGCCTCAGAAAACAAGAAGCGAAAGCCATCCATTGTCAAGAAAAGTTCATTTATAGTCACTCATGCCTAGAAAAGCCTTATTACTCGGTTTAAATGCCTTTATAATCCCATTATCAAATTTCTTTTTTATTTTTTTTACATTTTTTGATTAAAACATATTCTAATTGATTGTTTGCCTCGGGAAACTTGGAGCAAAAGCCATCCACTGTCAAGAAAAGATCATTTATAGTCACTCATGCCTAGAAAAGCCTTATTACTCGGTTTAAATGCCTTTATAATCCCATTATCAAATTTCTTTTTTATTTTTTTTACATTTTTTGATTAAAACATATTCTAATTGATTGTTTGCCTCGGGAAACTTGGAGCAAAAGCCATCCATTGTCAAGAAAAGATCATTTATAGTCACTCATGCCTAGGAAAGCCTTATTACTCGGTTTAAATGGTTTTATAATCCCATTATTGAATTTATTTTGAATTGTTTTTACATTTTTTGATTAAAACAGAATGTAATTGATTGTTTGCCTCGGGAAACATGGAGCGAAAGCCATCCATTGTCAAGAAAAGATCATTTATAGTCACTCATGCCTAGAAAAGCCATATTACTCGGTTTAAATGCCTTTATAATCCCATTATCAAATTTATTTTGAATTTTTTTTACATTTTTTGATTAAAACAGATTGTAATTGATTGTTTGCCTCGGGAAACGTAGAGCGAAAGCCATCCATTGTCAAGAAAAGATCATTTATAGTCACTCATGCCTAGAAAAGCCTTATTACTTGGTTTAAATGCCTTTATAATCCCATTATCAAATTTAATTTTAATTTTTTTTACATTTTTTTATTAAAACATATTGTAATTGATTGTTTGCCTCGAGAAACTTGGAGCGAAGGCCATCCATTGTGAAGAAAAGTTCATTTATATTCACTTATGCCTAGCAAAGCCTTATTACTCGTTTAAATGCCTTTATAGTCTCATTATTGAATTTATTTTGATTTTTTTTTACATTTTTTTATTAAAATAGATTCTAATTGATTGTTTTCCTGGGGAAACTTTGAGCGAAAGCCATCCATTGTCAAGAAAAGATCATTTATAGTCACTCATGCCTAGAAAAGCCTTATTACTCGGTGTAAATGCTTTTATAATCCCATTATTGAATTTATTTTGAATATTTTTAAATTTTTTGATTAAACCAGATTATAATTGATTGATTGCCTCGGGAAACATGGAGCAAAAGCCATCCATGGTCAAGAAAAGATCATTTATAGTCACTCATGCCTAGGAAAGCCTTATTACTCGGTTTAAATGCCTTTATAATCCCATTATCAAATTTATTTTTAATTTTTTTTACTTTTTTTGATTAAAACAGATTCTAATTCATTGTTTTCCTGGGGAAACTTGGAGCGAAAGCCATCCATTGTCAAGAAAAGATCATTTATATTCACTCATGCCTAGAAAAGCCTTATTACTCGGCGTAAATGCTTTTATAATCCCATTATTGAATTTATTTTGAATACTTTTTACATTTTTTGATTAAAACAAATTGTAATTGATTGATTGCCTCGGGAAAACATGGAGCAAAAGCCATCCATTGTCAAGAAAAGATCATTTATAGTCACTCATGCCTAGGAAAGCCTTATTACTCGGTTTAAATGCTTTTATAATCCCATTATTGAATTTATTTTGAATTGTTTTTACATTTTTTGATTCAAACAGAATCTAATTGATTGTTTGCCTCTGGAAACGTGGAGCGAAAGCCATCCATTGTCAAGAAAAGATCATTTATAGTCACTCATGCCTAGAAAAGCCTTATTACTCGGTTTAAATGCCTTTATAATCCCATTATCAAATTTATTTTGAATTTTTTTTTACATTTTTTGATTAAAACAGATTGTAATTGATTGTTTGCCTCGGCAAACTTGGAGCGAAAGCCATGCATTGTCAAGAAAAGTTCATTTATAGTCACTCATGCCTAGAAAAGCCTTATTACTCGGTTTAAATGCTTTTATAATCCCATTATTGAATTTATTTTGAATATTTTCTAAATTTTTTGATTGAAACAGATTTTAATTGATTGTTTGCCTCAGAAAACGAGAAGCGAAAGCCATCCATTGTCAAGAAAAGTTCATTTATAGTCACTCATGCCTAGGAAAGCCTTATTACTCGGTTTAAATGCTTTTATAATCCCATTATTGAATTTATTTTGAATATTTTCTACATTTTTTGGTTGAAACAGATTCTAATTGATTGTTTGCCTCAGAAAACGAGAAGCGAAAGCCATCCATTGTCAAGAAAAGATCATTTATAGTCACTCATGCCTAGAAAAGCCTTATTACTCGATGTAAATGCTTTTATAATCCCATTATTGAATTTATTTTGAATATTTTTTACATTTTTTGATTAAAACAGATTGTAATTGATTGATTGCCTCGGGAAACATGGAGCAAAAGCCATCCATTGTCAAGAAAAGATCATTTATAGTCACTCATGCCTAGGAAAGCCTTATTACTCGGTTTAAATGCTTTTATAATCCCATTATTGAATTTATTTTGAATTGTTTTTACATTTTTTGATTAAAACAGAATCTAATTGATTGTTTGCCTTGGGAAACATGGAGCGAAAGCCATCCATTGTCAAGAAAAGATCATTTATAGTCACTCATGCCTAGAAAAGCCTTAATACTCGCTTTAAATGCTTTCATAATCCCATAATGAATTTAATTTGAATCTTTTTACATTTTTTGATTAAAACAGATTGTAACTGATTGTTTGCCTCGGGAAACGTGGAGCGAAAGCCATCCACTGTCAAGAAAAGATCATTTATAGTCACTCATGCCTAGAAAAGCCTTATTACTCGGTTTAAATGCCTTTATAATCCCATTATCAAATTTCTTTTTTATTTTTTTTACATTTTTTGATTAAAACATATTCTAATTGATTGTTTGCCTCGGGAAACTTGGAGCAAAAGCCATCCATTGTCAAGAAAAGATCATTTATAGTCACTCATGCCTAGGAAAGCCTTATTACTCGGTTTAAATGCTTTTATAATCCCATTATTGAATTTATTTTGAATTGTTTTTACATTTTTTGATTAAAACAGAATCTAATTGATTGTTTGCCTCGGGAAACGTGGAGCGAAAGCCATCCATTGTCAAGAAAAGATCATTTATAGTCACTCATGCCTAGAAAAGCCTTATTACTCAGTTTAAATGCCTTTATAATCCCATTATCAAATTTATTTTGAATTTTTTTTACATTTTTTGATTAAAACAGATTCTAATTGATTGTTTTCCTGGGGAAACTTGGAGCGAAAGCCATCCATTGTCAAGAAAAAATCATTTATAGTCACTCATGCCTAGAAAAGCCATATTACTCGGTTTAAATGCTTTTATAATTCAATTATCAAATTTATTTTGAATTTTTTTTACATTTTTTGATTAAAACAGATTGTAATTGATTGTTTGCCTCGGGAAACTTGGAGCTAAAGCCATCCATTGTCAAGAAAAGTTCATTTATATTCACTTATGCCTCGGAAAGCCTTATTACTCGGTTTAAATTCCTTTATAATCCCATTATCAAATTTATTTTTAATTTTTTTTACATTTTTTGATTAAAACAGATTGTAATTGATTGTTTTCCTGGGGAAACTTGGAGCGAAAGCCATCCATTGTCAAGAAAAGATCATTTATATTCACTCATGCCTAGAAAAGCCTTATTACTCGGCGTAAATGCTTTTATAATCCCATTATTGAATTTATTTTGAATATTTTTTACATTTTTTGATTAAAATAGATTGTAATTGATTGTTTGCCTCGGGAAACATGGAGCAAAAGCAATCCATTGTCAAGAAAAGATCATTTATAGTCACTCATGCCTAGGAAAGCCTTATTACTCGGTTTAAATGCTTTTATAATCCCATTATTGAATTTATTTTGAATTGTTTTTACATTTTTTGATTAAAACAGAATCTAATTGATTGTTTGCCTCGGGAAAGGTGGAGCGAAAGCCATCCATTGTCAAGAAAAGATCATTTATAGTCACTCATGCCTAGAAAAGCCTTATTACTCGGTTTAAATGCCTTTATAATCCCATTATCCAATTTATTTTGAATTTTTTTTACATTTTTTGATTAAAACAGATTGTAATTGATTGTTTGCCGCGGGAAACTTGGAGCGAAAGCCATGCATTGTCAAGAAAAGTTCATTTATAGTCACTCATGCCTAGAAAAGCCTTATTACTCGATTTAAATTCTTTTATAATCCCATTATTGAATTTATTTTGAATTGTTTTTACATTTTTTGATTAAAACAGAATCTAATTGATTGTTTGCCTCGGGAAACGTGGAGCGAAAGCCATCCATTGGCAAGAAAAGATCATTTATAGTCACTCATGCCTAGAAAAGCCTTATTACTCAGTTTAAATGCCTTTATAATCCCATTATCAAATTTATTTTGAATTTTTTTTACATTTTTTGATTAAAACAGATTCTATATGATTGTTTTCCTGGGGAAACTTGGAGCGAAAGCCATCCATTGTCAAGAAAAGATCATTTATAGTCACTCATGCCTAGAAAAGCCATATTACTCGGTTTAAATGCCTTTATAATCCCATTATCAAATTTATTTTGAATTTTTTTTACATTTTTTGATTAAAACAGATTGTAATTGATTGTTTGCCTCGGGAAACTTGGAGCGAAAGCCATCCATTGTCAAGAAAAGTTCATTTATATTCACTTATGCCTAGGAAAGCCTTATTACTCGGTTTAAATGCCTTTATAATCCCATTATCAAATTTATTTTTAATTTTTTTTACATTTTTTGATTAAAACAGATTCTAACTGATTGTTTTCCTGGGGAAACTTGGAGCGAAAGCCATCCATTGTCAAGAAAAGATCATTTATATTCACTCATGCCTAGAAAAGCCTTATTACTCGGCGTAAATGCTTTTATAATCCCATTATTGAATTGATTTTGAATATTTTTTACATTTTTTGATTAAAACATATTGTAATTGATTGTTTGCCTCCATAAACATGGAGCAAAAGCAATCGATTGTCAAGAAAAGATCATTTATAGTCACTCATGCCTAGGAAAGCCTTATTACTCGGTTTAAATGCTTTTATAATCCCATTATTGAATTTATTTTGAATTATTTTTACATGTTTTCATTAAAACAGAATCTAATTGATTGTTTGCCTCGGGAAACGTGGAGCGAAAGCCATCCATTGTCAAGAAAAGATCATTTGTAGTCACTCATGCCTAGAAAAGCCTTATTACTCGGTTTAAATGCCTTTATAATCCCATTATCAAATTTATTTTGAATTTTTTTTACATTTTTTCATTACAACAGATTGTAATTGATTGTTTGCCTCGGGAAACTTGGAGCGAAAGCCATCCATTGTCAAGAAAAGATCATTTATATTCACTCATGCCTAGAAAAGCCTTATTACTCGGCGTAAATGCTTTTATAATCCCATTATTGAATTTATTTTCAATATTTTTTACATTTTTTGATTAAAACAGCTTGTAATTGATTGATTGCCTTGGGAAACATGGAGCAAAAACCATCCATTGTCAAGAAAAGATCATTTATATTCACTCATGCCTAGAAAAGCCTTATTACTCGGCGTAAATGCTTTTATAATCCCATTATTGAATTTATTTTTAATATTTTTTACATTTTTTGATTAAAACAGAATCTAATTGATTGTTTGCCTCGGGAAACGTGGAGCGAAAGCCATCCATTGTCAAGAAAAGATCATTTATAGTCACTCATGCCTAGAAAAGCCCTATTACTCGGTTTAAATGCCTTTATAATCCCATTATCAAATTTATTTTGAATTTTTTTTACATTTTTTGATTAAAACAGATTGTAATTGATTGTTTGCCTCGGGAAACTTGGAGCGAAAGCCATGCATTGCCAAGAAAAGTTCATTTATAGTCACTCATGCCTAGAAAACCCTTATTACTCGGTTTAAATGCTTTTATAATCCCATTATTGAATTTATTTTGAATATTTTCTACATTTTTTGATTGAAACAGATTTTAATTGATTGTTTGCCTCAGAAAACGAGAAGCGAAAGCCATCCATTGTCAAGAAAAGTTCATTTATAGTCACTCATGCCTAGGAAAGCCTTATTACTCGGTTTAAATGCTTTTATAATCCCATTATTGAATTTATTTTGAATATTTTCTACATTTTTTGGTTGAAACAGATTCTAATTGATTGTTTGCCTCAGAAAACGAGAAGCGAAAGCCATCCATTGTCAAGAAAAGATCATTTATAGTCACTCATGCCTACAAAAGCCTTATTACTCGATGTAAATGCTTTTATAATCCCATTATTGAATTTATTTTGAATATTTTTTACATTTTTTGATTAAAACAGATTGTAATTGATTGATTGCCTCGGGAAACATGGAGCAAAAGCCATCCATTGTCAAGAAAAGATCATTTATAGTCACTCATGCC
Organism: Theobroma cacao; assembly: GCF_053813885.1. NCBI lineage: Eukaryota > Viridiplantae > Streptophyta > Magnoliopsida > Malvales > Malvaceae > Theobroma > Theobroma cacao. Next base: position 22,124,929 of record NC_142645.1, on the reverse strand, counting down.
TAGGAAAGCCTTATTACTCGGTTTAAATGCTTTTATAATCCCATTATTGAATTTATTTTGAATTGTTTTTACATTTTTTGATTAAAACAGAATCTAATTGATTGTTTGCCTTGGGAAACATGGAGCGAAAGCCATCCATTGTCAAGAAAAGATCATTTATAGTCACTCATGCCTAGAAAAGCCTTAATACTCGCTTTAAATGCTTTCATAATCCCATAATGAATTTAATTTGAATCTTTTTACATTTTTTGATTAAAACAGATTGTAACTGATTGTTTGCCTCGGGAAACGTGGAGCGAAAGCCATCCACTGTCAAGAAAAGATCATTTATAGTCACTCATGCCTAGAAAAGCCTTATTACTCGGTTTAAATGCCTTTATAATCCCATTATCAAATTTCTTTTTTATTTTTTTTACATTTTTTGATTAAAACATATTCTAATTGATTGTTTGCCTCGGGAAACTTGGAGCAAAAGCCATCCATTGTCAAGAAAAGATCATTTATAGTCACTCATGCCTAGGAAAGCCTTATTACTCGGTTTAAATGCTTTTATAATCCCATTATTGAATTTATTTTGAATTGTTTTTACATTTTTTGATTAAAACAGAATCTAATTGATTGTTTGCCTCGGGAAACGTGGAGCGAAAGCCATCCATTGTCAAGAAAAGATCATTTATAGTCACTCATGCCTAGAAAAGCCTTATTACTCAGTTTAAATGCCTTTATAATCCCATTATCAAATTTATTTTGAATTTTTTTTACATTTTTTGATTAAAACAGATTCTAATTGATTGTTTTCCTGGGGAAACTTGGAGCGAAAGCCATCCATTGTCAAGAAAATATCATTTATAGTCACTCATGCCTAGAAAAGCCATATTACTCGGTTTAAATGCTTTTATAATCCAATTATCAAATTTATTTTGAATTTTTTTTACATTTTTTGATTAAAACAGATTGTAATTGATTGTTTGCCTCGGGAAACTTGGAGCGAAAGCCATCCATTGTCAAGAAAAGTTTATTTATATTCACTTATGTCTCGGAAAGCCTTATTACTCGGTTTAAATTCCTTTATAATCCCATTATCAAATTTATTTTTAATTTTTTTTACATTTTTTGATTAAAACAGATTGTAATTGATTGTTTTCCTGGGGAAACTTGGAGCGAAAGCCATCCATTGTCAAGAAAAGATCATTTATATTCACTCATGCCTAGAAAAGCCTTATTACTCGGCGTAAATGCTTTTATAATCCCATTATTGAATTTATTTTGAATATTTTTTACATTTTTTGATTAAAACAGATTGTAATTGATTGTTTGCCTCGGGAAACATGGAGCAAAAGCAATCCATTGTCAAGAAAAGATCATTTATAGTCACTCATGCCTAGGAAAGCCTTATTACTCGGTTTAAATGCTTTTATAATCCCATTATTGAATTTATTTTGAATTGTTTTTACATTTTTTGATTAAAACAGAATCTAATTGATTGTTTGCCTCGGGAAAGGTGGAGCGAAAGCCATCCATTGTCAAGAAAAGATCATTTATAGTCACTCATGCCTAGAAAAGCCTTATTACTCGGTTTAAATGCCTTTATAATCCCATTATCCAATTTATTTTGAATTTTTTTTACATTTTTTGATTAAAACAGATTGTAATTGATTGTTTGCCGCGGGAAACTTGGAGCGAAAGCCATGCATTGTCAAGAAAAGTTCATTTATAGTCACTCATGCCTAGAAAAGCCTTATTACTCGATTTAAATTCTTTTATAATCCCATTATTGAATTTATTTTGAATTGTTTTTACATTTTTTGATTAAAACAGAATCTAATTGATTGTTTGCCTCGGGAAACGTGGAGCGAAAGCCATCCATTGGCAAGAAAAGATCATTTATAGTCACTCATGCCTAGAAAAGCCTTATTACTCAGTTTAAATGCCTTTATAATCCCATTATCAAATTTATTTTGAATTTTTTTTACATTTTTTGATTAAAACAGATTCTATATGATTGTTTTCCTGGGGAAACTTGGAGCGAAAGCCATCCATTGTCAAGAAAAGATCATTTATAGTCACTCATGCCTAGAAAAGCCATATTACTCGGTTTAAATGCCTTTATAATCCCATTATCAAATTTATTTTGAATTTTTTTTACATTTTTTGATTAAAACAGATTGTAATTGATTGTTTGCCTCGGGAAACTTGGAGCGAAAGCCATCCATTGTCAAGAAAAGTTCATTTATATTCACTTATGCCTAGGAAAGCCTTATTACTCGGTTTAAATGCCTTTATAATCCCATTATCAAATTTATTTTTAATTTTTTTTACATTTTTTGATTAAAACAGATTCTAATTGATTGTTTTCCTGGGGAAACTTGGAGCGAAAGCCATCCATTGTCAAGAAAAGATCATTTATATTCACTCATGCCTAGAAAAGCCTTATTACTCGGCGTAAATGCTTTTATAATCCCATTATTGAATTGATTTTGAATATTTTTTACATTTTTTGATAAAAACATATTGTAATTGATTGTTTGCCTCCATAAACATGGAGCAAAAGCAATCCATTGTCAAGAAAAGATCATTTATAGTCACTCATGCCTAGGAAAGCCTTATTACTCGGTTTAAATGCTTTTATAATCCCATTATTGAATTTATTTTGAATTATTTTTACATGTTTTCATTAAAACATAATCTAATTGATTGTTTGCCTCGGGAAACGTGGAGTGAAAGCCATCCATTGTCAAGAAAAGATCATTTATAGTCACTCATGCCTAGAAAAGCCCTATTACTCGATTTAAATGCCTTTATAATCCCATTATCAAATTTATTTTGAATTTTTTTTACATTTTTTGATTAAAACAGATTGTAATTGATTGTTTGCCTCGGGAAACTTGGAGCGAAAGCCATGCATTGCCAAGAAAAGTTCATTTATAGTCACTCATGCCTAGAAAACCCTTATTACTCGGTTTAAATGCTTTTATAATCCCATTATTGAATTTATTTTGAATATTTTCTACATTTTTTGATTGAAACAGATTTTAATTGATTGTTTGCCTCAGAAAACGAGAAGCGAAAGCCATCCATTGTCAAGAAAAGTTCATTTATATTCACTTATTCCTAGCAAAGCCTTATTACTCGGTTTAAATGCCTTTATAGTCTCATTATTGAATTTATTTTGATTTTTTTTTACATTTTTTTATTAAAACAGATTCTAATTGATTGTTTTCCTGGGGAAACTTTGAGCGAAAGCCATCCATTGTCAAGAAAAGATCATTTATAGTCACTCTTGCTAGAAAAGCCTTATTACTCTGTGTAAATGCTTTTATAATCCCATTATAGAATTTATTTTGAATATTTTTTACATTTTTTGATTAAAACAGATTGTAATTGATTGATTGCCTCGGGAAACATGGAGCAAAAGCCATCCATCGTCAAGAAAAGATCATTTATAGTCACTCATGCCTAGGAAAGCCTTATTACTCGGTTTAAATGCCTTTATAATCCCATTATCAAATTTATTTTTATTTTTTTTTACTTTTTTTGATTAAAACAGATTCTAATTGATTGTTTTCCTGGGGAAACTTGGAGCGAAAGCCATCCATTGTCAAGAAAAGATCATTTATATTCACTCATGCCTAGAAAAGCCTTATTACTCGGCGTAAATGCTTTTATAATCCCATTATTGAATTTATTTTGAATACTTTTTACATTTTTTGATTAAAACAGATTGTAATTGATTGATTGCTTCGGGAAACATGGAGCAAAAGCCATCCATTGTCAAGAAAAGATCATTTATAGTCACTCATGCCTAGGAAAGCCTTATTACTCGGTTTAAATGCTTTTATAATCCCATTATTGAATTTATTTTGAATTGTTTTTACATTTTTTTATTCAAATAGAATCTAATTGATTGTTTGCCTCGGGAAACGTGAAGCGAAAGCCATCCATTGTCAAGAAAAGATCATTTATAGTCACTCATGCCTAGAAAAGCCTTGTTACTCGGTTTAAATGCCTTTATAATCCCATTATCAAATTTATTTTGAATTTTTTTTACATTTTTTGATTAAAACAGATTGTAATTGATTGTTTGCCTCGGCAAACTTGGAGCGAAAGCCATGCATTGTCAAGAAAAGTTCATTTATAGTCACTCATTCCTAGAAAAGCCTTATTACTCGGTTTAAATGCTTTTATAATCCCATTATTGAATTTATTTTGAATGTTTTCTACATTTTTTGATTGAAACAGATTTTAATTGATTGTTTGCCTCAGAAAACGAGAAGCGAAAGCCATCCATTGTCAAGAAAAGTTCATTTATAGTCACTCATGCCTAGGAAAGCCTTCTTACTCGGTTTAAATGCTTTTATAATCCCATTATTGAATTTTTTTTGAATATTTTCTACATTTTTTGATTGAAACAGATTCTAATTGATTGTTTGCCTCAGAAAACGAGAAGCGAAAGCCATCCATTATCAAGAAAAGATCATTTATAGTCACTCATGCCTAGAAAAGCCTTATTACTCGGTGTAAATGCTTTTATAATCCCATTATTGAATTTATTTTGAATATTTTTTACATTTTTTGATTAAAACATATTGTAATTGATTGATTGCCTCGGGAAACATGGAGCAAAAGCCATCCATTGTCAAGAAAAGATCATTTATAGTCACTCATGCCTAGGAAAGCCTTATTACTCTGTTTAAATGCTTTTATAATCCCATTATTGAATTTATTTTGAATTGTTTTTACATTTTTTGATTAAAACAGAATCTAATTGATTGTTTGCCTCGGGAAACGTGGAGCGAAAGCCATCCATTGTCAAGAAAAGATCATTTATAGTCACTCATGCCTAGAAAAGCCTTATCACTCGGTTTAAATGCCTTTATAATCCCATTATCAAATTTATTTTGAATTTTTTTTACATTTTTTGATTAAAACAGATTGTAATTGATTGTTTCCCTCGGGAAACTTGGAGCGAAAGCCATCCATTGTCAAGAAAAGTTCATTTATATTCACTTATGCCTAGCAAAGCCTTATTACTCGGTTTAAATGCCTTTATAATCCCATTATGGAATTTATTTTGAATTTTTTTTACATTTTTTTATTAAAACAGATTCTAATTGATTGTTTTCCTGGGGAACCTTGGAGCGAAAGCCATCCATTGTCAAGAAAAGATCATTTATAGTCACTCATGCTTAGAAAAGCATTATTACTCGGTGTAAATGCTTTTATAATCCCATTATTGAATTTATTTTGAATATTTTTTACATTTTTTGATTAAAACAGATTGTAATTGATTGATTGCCTCGGGAAATATGGAGCGAAAGACATCCATTGTAAAGAAAAGATCATTTATAGTCACTCATGCCTAGGAAAGCCTTATTACTCGGTTTAAATGCTTTTATAATCCCATTATTGAATTTATTTTGAATTGTTTTTACATTTTTTGATTAAAACAGAATCTAATTGATTGTTTGCCTCGGGAAAGGTGGAGCGAAAGCCATCCATTGTCAAGAAAAGATCATTTATAGTCACTCATGCCTAGAAAAGCCTTATTACTCGGTTTAAATGCCTTTATAATCCCATTATCCAATTTATTTTGAATTTTTTTTACATTTTTTGATTAAAACATATTGTAATTGATTGTTTGTCGCGGGAAACTTGGAGCGAAAGCCATGCATTGTCAAGAAAAGTTCATTTATAGTCACTCATGCCTAGAAAAGCTTTATTACTCGGTTTAAATGCCTTTATAATCCCATTATCAAATTTATTTTTAATTTTTTTTACATTTTTTGATTAAAACAGATTGTAATTGATTGTTTGCCTCGAGAAACTTGGAGCGAAGGCCATCCATTGTGAAGAAAAGTTCATTTATATTCACTTATGCCTAGCAAAGCCTTATTACTCGGTTTAAATGCCTATATAGTCTCATTATTGAATTTATTTTGATTTTTTTTTACATTTTTTTATTAAAACAGATTCTAATTGATTGTTTTCCTAGGGAAACTTTGAGCGAAAGCCATCCATTGTCAAGAAAAGATCATTTATAGTCACTCATGCCTAGAAAAGCCTTATTACTCGGTGTAAATGCTTTTATAATCCCATTATAGAATTTATTTTGAATATTTTTTACATTTTTTGATTAAAACAGATTGTAATTGATTGATTGCCTCGGGAAACATGGAGCAAAAGCCATCCATTGTCAAGAAAAGATCATTTATAGTCACTCATGCCTAGGAAAGCCTTATTACTCTGTTTAAATGCTTTTATAATCCCATTATTGAATTTATTTTGAATATTTTCTACATTTTTTGATTGAAAAAGATTCTAATTGATTGTTTGCCTCAGAAAACGAGAAGCGAAAGCCATCCATTATCAAGAAAAGATCATTTATAGTCACTCATGCCTAGAAAAGCCTTATTACTCGGTGTAAATGCTTTTATAATCCCAGTATTGAATTTATTTTGAATATTTTTTACATTTTTTGATTAAAACATATTGTAATTGATTGATTGCCTCGGGAAACATGGAGCAAAAGCCATCCATTGTCAAGAAAAGATCATTTATAGTCACTCATGCCTAGGAAAGCCTTATTACTCTGTTTAAATGCTTTTATAATCCCATTATTGAATTTATTTTGAATTGTTTTAACATTTTTTGATTAAAACAGAATCTAATTGATTGTTTGCCTCGGGAAAGGTGGAGCGAAAGCCATCCATTGTCAAGAAAAGATCCTTTATAGTCACTCATGCCTAAAAAAACCTTATTACTCGGTTTAAATGCCTTTATAATCCCATTATCAAATTTATTTTGAATTTTTTTTTACATTTTTTGATTAAAACAGATTGTAATTGATTGTTTACCTCGGGAAATTTGGAGCGAAAGCCATCCATTGTCAAGAAAAGTTCATTTATATTCACTTATGCCTAGCAAAGCCTTATTACTCGGTTTAAATGCCTTTATAAACCCATTATCAAATTTATTTTTAATTTTTTTTACTTTTTTTGATTAAAACAGATTCTAATTGATTGTTTTCCTGGGGAAACTTGAAGCGAAAGCCATCCATTGTCAAGAAAAGATCATTTATAGTCACTCATGCCTAGAAAAGCCTTATCACTCGGCGTAAATGCTTTTATAATCCCATTATTGAATTTATTTTGAATATTTTTTACATTTTTTGATTAAAACAGATTGTAATTGATTGATTGCCTCGGGAAACATGGAGCAAAAGCCATCCATTGTCAAGAAAAGATCATTTATAGTCACTCATGCCTAGGAAAGCCTTATTACTCGGTTTAAATGCTTTTATAATCCCATTATTGAATTTATTTTGAATTGTTTTTACATTTTTATATTCAAACAGAATCTAATTGATTGTTTGCCTCGGGAAACGTGGAGCGAAAGCCATCCATTTTCAAGAAAAGATCATTTATAGTCACTCATGCCTAGAAAAGCCTTATTACTCGGTTTAAATGCCTTTATAATCCCATTATCAAATTTATTTTTAATTTTTTTTACATTTTTTTATTAAAACAGATTGTAATTGATTGTTTGCCTCGAGAAACTTGGAGCGAAGGCCATCCATTGTGAAGAAAAGTTCATTTATATTCACTTATGCATAGCAAAGCCTTATTACTCGGTTTAAATGGCTTTATAGTCTCATTATTGAATTTATTTTGATTTTTTTTTACATTTTTTTATTAAAACAGATTCTAATTGATTGTTTTCCTGGGGAAACTTTGAGCGAAAGCAATCCATTGTCAAGAAAAGATCATTTATAGTCACTCATGCCTAGAAAAGCCTTATTACTCTGTGTAAATGCTTTTATAATCCCATTATAGAATTTATTTTGAATATTTTTTACATTTTTTGATTAAAACAGATTGTAATTGATTGATTGCCTCGGGAAACATGGAGCAAAAGCCATCCATCATCAAGAAAAGATCATTTATAGTCACTCATGCCTAGGAAAGCCTTATTACTCGGTTTAAATGCCTTTATAATCCCATTATCAAATTTATTTTTAATTTTTTTTACTTTTTTTGATTAAAACAGATTCTAATTGATTGTTTTCCTGGGGAAACTTGGAGCGAAAGCCATCCATTGTCAAGAAAAGATCATTTATATTCACTCATGCCTAGAAAAGCCTTATTACTCTGTGTAAATGCTTTTATAATCCCATTATAGAATTTATTTTGAATATTTTTTACATTTTTTGATTAAAACAGATTGTAATTGATTGATTGCCTCGGGAAACATGGAGCAAAAGCCATCCATCGTCAAGAAAAGATCATTTATAGTCACTCATGCCTAGGAAAGCCTTATTACTCGGTTTAAATGCCTTTATACTCCCATTATCAAATTTATTTTTAATTTTTTTTACTTTTTTTGATTAAAACAGATTCTAATTGATTGTTTTCCTGGGGAAACTTGGAGCGAAAGCCATCCATTGTCAAGAAAAGATCATTTATATTCACTCATGCCTAGAAAAGCCTTATTACTCGGCGTAAATGCTTTTATAATCCCATTATTGAATTTATTTTGAATACTTTTTACATTTTTTGATTAAAACATATTGTAATTGATTGATTGCCTCGGGAAACGTGGAGCAAAAGCCATCCATTGTCAAGAAAATATCATTTATAGTCACTCATGCCTAGAAAAGCCCTATTACTCGGTTTAAATGCCTTTATAATCCCATTATCAAATTTATTTTGAATTTTTTTTACATTTTTTGATTAAAACAGATTGTAATTGATTGTTTGCCTCGGGAAACTTGGAGCAAAAGCCATGCATTGCCAAGAAAAGTTCATTTATAGTCACTCATGCCTAGAAAACCCTTATTACTCGGTTTAAATGCTTTTATAAACCCATTATTGAATTTATTTTGAATATTTTCTACATTTTTTGATTGAAACAGATTTTAATTGATTGTTTGCCTCAGAAAACAAGAAGCGAAAGCCATCCATTGTCAAGAAAAGTTCATTTATAGTCACTCATGCCTAGGAAAGCCTTATTACTCGGTTTAAATGCTTTTATAATCCCATTATTGAATTTATTTTCAATATTTTCTACATTTTTTGATTGAAACAGATTCTAATTGATTGTTTGCCTCAGAAAACGAGAAGCGAAAGCCATCCATTGTCAAGGAAAGATCATTTATAGTCACTCATGCCTAGAAAAGCCTTTTTACTCGGTGTAAATGCTTTTATAATCCCATTATTGAATTTATTTTGAATATTTTTTACATTTTTTGATTAAAACATATTGTAATTGATTGATTGCCTCAGGAAACATGGAGCAAAAGCCATCCATTGTCAAGAAAAAATTATTTATAGTCACTCATGCCTAGGAAAGCCTTATTACTCGGTTTAAATGCTTTTATAATCCCATTATTGAATTTATTTTGAATTGTTTTTACATTTTTTGATTAAAACAGAATCTAATTGATTGTTTTCCTCGGGAAACGTGGAGCGAAAGCCATCCATTGTCAAGAAAAGATCATTTATAGTCACTCATGCCTAGAAAAGCCATATTACTCGGTTTAAATGCCTTTATAATCCCATTATCAAATTTATTTTGAATTTTTTTTACATTTTTTGATTAAAACAGATTGTAATTGATTGCTTGCCTCGGGAAACGTGGAGCGAAAGCCATCCATTGTCAAGAAAAGATCATTTATAGTCACTCATGCCTAGAAAAGCTTTATTACTCGGTTTAAATGCCTTTATAATCCCATTATCAAATTTATTTTTTATTTTTTTTACATTTTTTTATTAAAACAGATTGTAATTGATTGTTTGCCTTGAGAAACTTGGAGCGAAGGCCATCCATTGTGAAGAAAAGTTCATTTATATTCACTTATGCCTAGCAAAGCCTTATTACTCGGTTTAAATGCCTTTATAGTCTCATTATTGAATTTATTTTGATTTTTTTATTAAAACAGATTCTAATTGATTGTTTTCCTGGGGAAACTTTGAGCGAAAGCCATCCATTGTCAAGAAAAGATCATTTATAGTCACTCATGCCTAGAAAAGCCTTATTACTCTGTGTAAATGCTTTTATAATCCCATTATAGAATTTATTTTGAATATTTTTTACATTTTTTGATTAAAACAGATTGTAATTGATTGATTGCCTCGGGAAACATGGAGCAAAAGCCATCCATCGTCAAGAAAAGATCATTTATAGTCACTCATGCCTAGGAAAGCCTTATTACTCGGTTTAAATGCCTTTATAATCCCATTATCAAATTTATTTTTAATTTTTTTTCTTTTTTTGATTAAAACAGATTCTAATTGATTGTTTTCCTGGGGAAACTTGGAGCGAAAGCCATCCATTGTCAAGAAAAGATCATTTATATTCACTCATGCCTAGAAAAGCCTTATTACTCGGCGTAAATGCTTTTATAATCCCATTATTGAATTTATTTTGAATACTTTTTACATTTTTTTATTAAAACAGATTGTAATTGATTGATTGCCTCGGGAAACATGGAGCAAAAGCCATCCATTGTCAAGAAAAGATCATTTATAGTCACTCATGCCTAGTAAAGCCTTATTACTCGGTGTAAATGCTTTCATAATCCCATTATTGAATTTATTTTGAATATTTTTTACATTTTTTGATTAAAACAGATTGTAATAGATTGATTGCCTCGGGAAACGTGGAGCGAAAGCCATCCATTGTCAAGAAAAGATCATTTATAGTCACTCATGCCTAGAAAAGCCTTATTACTCGATTTAAATGCCTTTATAATCCCATTATCAAATTTATTTTGAATTTTTTTTACTTTTTTTGATTAAAACAGATTGTAATTGATTGTTTGCCTCGGGAAACTTGGAGCGAAAGCCATGCATTGTCAAGAAAAGTTCATTTATAGTCACTCATGCCTAGAAAAGCCTTATTACTCGGTTTAAATGCTTTTATAATCCCATTATTGAATTTATTTTGAATATTTTCTACATTTTTTGATTGAAACAGATTTTAATTGATTGTTTGCCTCAGAAAACGAGAAGCGAAAGCCATCCATTGTCAAGAAAAGTTCATTTATAGTCACTCATGCCTAGGAAAGCCTTATTACTCGGTTTAAATGCTTTTATAATCCCATTATTGAATTTATTTTGAATATTTTCTACATTTTTTGATTAAAACAGATTCTAATTGATTGTTTGCCTCAGAAAACGAGAAGCGAAAGCCATCCATTATCAAGAAAAGATCATTTATAGTCACTCATGCCTAGAAAAGCCTTATTACTCGGTGTAAATGCTTTTATAATCCCATTATTGAATTTATTTTGAATATTTTTTACATTTTTTGATTAAAACATATTGTAATTGATTGATTGCCTCGGGAAACATGGAGCAAAAGCCATCCATTGTCAAGAAAAGATCATTTATAGTCACTCATGCCTAGGAAAGCCTTATTACTCGGTTTAAATGCTTTTATAATCCCATTATTGAATTTATTTTGAATTGTTTTTACATTTTTATATTCAAACAGAATCTAATTGATTGTTTGCCTCGGGAAACGTGGAGCGAAAGCCATCCATTTTCAAGAAAAGATCATTTATAGTCACTCATGCCTAGAAAAGCCTTATTACTCGGTTTAAATGCCTTTATAATCCCATTATCAAATTTATTTTTAATTTTTTTTACATTTTTTTATTAAAACAGATTGTAATTGATTGTTTGCCTCGAGAAACTTGGAGCGAAGGCCATCCATTGTGAAGAAAAGTTCATTTATATTCACTTATGCATAGGAAAGCCTTATTACTCGGTTTAAATGGCTTTATAGTCTCATTATTGAATTTATTTTGATTTTTTTTTACATTTTTTTATTAAAACAGATTCTAATTGATTGTTTTCCTGGGGAAACTTTGAGCGAAAGCAATCCATTGTCAAGAAAAGATCATTTATAGTCACTCATGCCTAGAAAAGCCTTATTACTCTGTGTAAATGCTTTTATAATCCCATTATAGAATTTATTTTGAATATTTTTTACATTTTTTGATTAAAACAGATTGTAATTGATTGATTGCCTCGGGAAACATGGAGCAAAAGCCATCCATCATCAAGAAAAGATCATTTATAGTCACTCATGCCTAGGAAAGCCTTATTACTCGGTTTAAATGCCTTTATAATCCCATTATCAAATTTATTTTTAATTTTTTTTACTTTTTTTGATTAAAACAGATTCTAATTGATTGTTTTCCTGGGGAAACTTGGAGCGAAAGCCATCCATTGTCAAGAAAAGATCATTTATATTCACTCATGCCTAGAAAAGCCTTATTACTCTGTGTAAATGCTTTTATAATCCCATTATAGAATTTATTTTGAATATTTTTTACATTTTTTGATTAAAACAGATTGTAATTGATTGATTGCCTCGGGAAACATGGAGCAAAAGCCATCCATCGTCAAGAAAAGATCATTTATAGTCACTCATGCCTAGGAAAGCCTTATTACTCGGTTTAAATGCCTTTATAATCCCATTATCAAATTTATTTTTAATTTTTTTTACTTTTTTTGATTAAAACAGATTCTAATTGATTGTTTTCCTGGGGAAACTTGGAGCGAAAGCCATCCATTGTCAAGAAAAGATCATTTATATTCACTCATGCCTAGAAAAGCCTTATTACTCGGCGTAAATGCTTTTATAATCCCATTATTGAATTTATTTTGAATACTTTTTACATTTTTTGATTAAAACATATTGTAATTGATTGATTGCCTCGGGAAACGTGGAGCAAAAGCCATCCATTGTCAAGAAAATATCATTTATAGTCACTCATGCCTAGAAAAGCCCTATTACTCGGTTTAAATGCCTTTATAATCCCATTATCAAATTTATTTTGAATTTTTTTTACATTTTTTGATTAAAACAGATTGTAATTGATTGTTTGCCTCGGGAAACTTGGAGCAAAAGCCATGCATTGCCAAGAAAAGTTCATTTATAGTCACTCATGCCTAGAAAACCCTTATTACTCGGTTTAAATGCTTTTATAAACCCATTATTGAATTTATTTTGAATATTTTCTACATTTTTTGATTGAAACAGATTTTAATTGATTGTTTGCCTCAGAAAACAAGAAGCGAAAGCCATCCATTGTCAAGAAAAGTTCATTTATAGTCACTCATGCCTAGGAAAGCCTTATTACTCGGTTTAAATGCTTTTATAATCCCATTATTGAATTTATTTTCAATATTTTCTACATTTTTTGATTGAAACAGATTCTAATTGATTGTTTGCCTCAGAAAACGAGAAGCGAAAGCCATCCATTGTCAAGGAAAGATCATTTATAGTCACTCATGCCTAGAAAAGCCTTTTTACTCGGTGTAAATGCTTTTATAATCCCATTATTGAATTTATTTTGAATATTTTTTACATTTTTTGATTAAAACATATTGTAATTGATTGATTGCCTCAGGAAACATGGAGCAAAAGCCATCCATTGTCAAGAAAAAATCATTTATAGTCACTCATGCCTAGGAAAGCCTTATTACTCGGTTTAAATGCTTTTATAATCCCATTATTGAATTTATTTTGAATTATTTTTACATTTTTTGATTAAAACAGAATCTAATTGATTGTTTTCCTCGGGAAACGTGGAGCGAAAGCCATCCATTGTCAAGAAAAGATCATTTATAGTCACTCATGCCTAGAAAAGCCATATTACTCGGTTTAAATGCCTTTATAATCCCATTATCAAATTTATTTTGAATTTTTTTTACATTTTTTGATTAAAACAGATTGTAATTGATTGCTTGCCTCGGGAAACGTGGAGCGAAAGCCATCCATTGTCAAGAAAAGATCATTTATAGTCACTCATGCCTAGAAAAGCTTTATTACTCGGTTTAAATGCCTTTATAATCCCATTATCAAATTTATTTTTTATTTTTTTTACATTTTTTTATTAAAACAGATTGTAATTGATTGTTTGCCTTGAGAAACTTGGAGCGAAGGCCATCCATTGTGAAGAAAAGTTCATTTATATTCACTTATGCCTAGCAAAGCCTTATTACTCGGTTTAAATGCCTTTATAGTCTCATTATTGAATTTATTTTGATTTTTTTTTACATTTTTTTATTAAAACAGATTCTAATTGATTGTTTTCCTGGGGAAACTTTGAGCGAAAGCCATCCATTGTCAAGAAAAGATCATTTATAGTCACTCATGCCTAGAAAAGCCTTATTACTCTGTGTAAATGCTTTTATAATCCCATTATAGAATTTATTTTGAATATTTTTTACATTTTTTGATTAAAACAGATTGTAATTGATTGATTGCCTCGGGAAACATGGAGCAAAAGCCATCCATCGTCAAGAAAAGATCATTTATAGTCACTCATGCCTAGGAAAGCCTTATTACTCGGTTTAAATGCCTTTATAATCCCATTATCAAATTTATTTTTAATTTTTTTTCTTTTTTTGATTAAAACAGATTCTAATTGATTGTTTTCCTGGGGAAACTTGGAGCGAAAGCCATCCATTGTCAAGAAAAGATCATTTATATTCACTCATGCCTAGAAAAGCCTTATTACTCGGCGTAAATGCTTTTATAATCCCATTATTGAATTTATTTTGAATACTTTTTACATTTTTTTATTAAAACAGATTGTAATTGATTGATTGCCTCGGGAAACATGGAGCAAAAGCCATCCATTGTCAAGAAAAGATCATTTATAGTCACTCATGCCTAGTAAAGCCTTATTACTCGGTGTAAATGCTTTCATAATCCCATTATTGAATTTATTTTGAATATTTTTTACATTTTTTGATTAAAACAGATTGTAATAGATTGATTGCCTCGGGAAACGTGGAGCGAAAGCCATCCATTGTCAAGAAAAGATCATTTATAGTCACTCATGCCTAGAAAAGCCTTATTACTCGATTTAAATGCCTTTATAATCCCATTATCAAATTTATTTTGAATTTTTTTTACTTTTTTTGATTAAAACAGATTGTAATTGATTGTTTGCCTCGGGAAACTTGGAGCGAAAGCCATGCATTGTCAAGAAAAGTTCATTTATAGTCACTCATGCCTAGAAAAGCCTTATTACTCGGTTTAAATGCTTTTATAATCCCATTATTGAATTTATTTTGAATATTTTCTACATTTTTTGATTGAAACAGATTTTAATTGATTGTTTGCCTCAGAAAACGAGAAGCGAAAGCCATCCATTGTCAAGAAAAGTTCATTTATAGTCACTCATGCCTAGGAAAGCCTTATTACTCGGTTTAAATGCTTTTATAATCCCATTATTGAATTTATTTTGAATATTTTCTACATTTTTTGATTAAAACAGATTCTAATTGATTGTTTGCCTCAGAAAACGAGAAGCGAAAGCCATCCATTATCAAGAAAAGATCATTTATAGTCACTCATGCCTAGAAAAGCCTTATTACTCGGTGTAAATGCTTTTATAATCCCATTATTGAATTTATTTTGAATATTTTTTACATTTTTTGATTAAAACATATTGTAATTGATTGATTGCCTCGGGAAACATGGAGCAAAAGCCATCCATTGTCAAGAAAAGATCATTTATAGTCACTCATGCCTAGGAAAGCCTTATTACTCGGTTTAAATGCTTTTATAATCCCATTATTGAATTTATTTTGAATTGTTTTTACATTTTTATATTCAAACAGAATCTAATTGATTGTTTGCCTCGGGAAACGTGGAGCGAAAGCCATCCATTTTCAAGAAAAGATCATTTATAGTCACTCATGCCTAGAAAAGCCTTATTACTCGGTTTAAATGCCTTTATAATCCCATTATCAAATTTATTTTTAATTTTTTTTACATTTTTTTATTAAAACAGATTGTAATTGATTGTTTGCCTCGAGAAACTTGGAGCGAAGGCCATCCATTGTGAAGAAAAGTTCATTTATATTCACTTATGCATAGGAAAGCCTTATTACTCGGTTTAAATGGCTTTATAGTCTCATTATTGAATTTATTTTGATTTTTTTTTACATTTTTTTATTAAAACAGATTCTAATTGATTGTTTTCCTGGGGAAACTTTGAGCGAAAGCAATCCATTGTCAAGAAAAGATCATTTATAGTCACTCATGCCTAGAAAAGCCTTATTACTCTGTGTAAATGCTTTTATAATCCCATTATAGAATTTATTTTGAATATTTTTTACATTTTTTGATTAAAACAGATTGTAATTGATTGATTGCCTCGGGAAACATGGAGCAAAAGCCATCCATCATCAAGAAAAGATCATTTATAGTCACTCATGCCTAGGAAAGCCTTATTACTCGGTTTAAATGCCTTTATAATCCCATTATCAAATTTATTTTTAATTTTTTTTACTTTTTTTGATTAAAACAGATTCTAATTGATTGTTTTCCTGGGGAAACTTGGAGCGAAAGCCATCCATTGTCAAGAAAAGATCATTTATATTCACTCATGCCTAGAAAAGCCTTATTACTCTGTGTAAATGCTTTTATAATCCCATTATAGAATTTATTTTGAATATTTTTTACATTTTTTGATTAAAACAGATTGTAATTGATTGATTGCCTCGGGAAACATGGAGCAAAAGCCATCCATCGTCAAGAAAAGATCATTTATAGTCACTCATGCCTAGGAAAGCCTTATTACTCGGTTTAAATGCCTTTATAATCCCATTATCAAATTTATTTTTAATTTTTTTTACTTTTTTTGATTAAAACAGATTCTAATTGATTGTTTTCCTGGGGAAACTTGGAGCGAAAGCCATCCATTGTCAAGAAAAGATCATTTATATTCACTCATGCCTAGAAAAGCCTTATTACTCGGCGTAAATGCTTTTATAATCCCATTATTGAATTTATTTTGAATACTTTTTACATTTTTTGATTAAAACATATTGTAATTGATTGATTGCCTCGGGAAACGTGGAGCAAAAGCCATCCATTGTCAAGAAAATATCATTTATAGTCACTCATGCCTAGAAAAGCCCTATTACTCGGTTTAAATGCCTTTATAATCCCATTATCAAATTTATTTTGAATTTTTTTTACATTTTTTGATTAAAACAGATTGTAATTGATTGTTTGCCTCGGGAAACTTGGAGCAAAAGCCATGCATTGCCAAGAAAAGTTCATTTATAGTCACTCATGCCTAGAAAACCCTTATTACTCGGTTTAAATGCTTTTATAAACCCATTATTGAATTTATTTTGAATATTTTCTACATTTTTTGATTGAAACAGATTTTAATTGATTGTTTGCCTCAGAAAACAAGAAGCGAAAGCCATCCATTGTCAAGAAAAGTTCATTTATAGTCACTCATGCCTAGGAAAGCCTTATTACTCGGTTTAAATGCTTTTATAATCCCATTATTGAATTTATTTTCAATATTTTCTACATTTTTTGATTGAAACAGATTCTAATTGATTGTTTGCCTCAGAAAACGAGAAGCGAAAGCCATCCATTGTCAAGGAAAGATCATTTATAGTCACTCATGCCTAGAAAAGCCTTTTTACTCGGTGTAAATGCTTTTATAATCCCATTATTGAATTTATTTTGAATATTTTTTACATTTTTTGATTAAAACATATTGTAATTGATTGATTGCCTCAGGAAACATGGAGCAAAAGCCATCCATTGTCAAGAAAAAATCATTTATAGTCACTCATGCCTAGGAAAGCCTTATTACTCGGTTTAAATGCTTTTATAATCCCATTATTGAATTTATTTTGAATTGTTTTTACATTTTTTGATTAAAACAGAATCTAATTGATTGTTTTCCTCGGGAAACGTGGAGCGAAAGCCATCCATTGTCAAGAAAAGATCATTTATAGTCACTCATGCCTAGAAAAGCCATATTACTCGGTTTAAATGCCTTTATAATCCCATTATCAAATTTATTTTGAATTTTTTTTACATTTTTTGATTAAAACAGATTGTAATTGATTGCTTGCCTCGGGAAACGTGGAGCGAAAGCCATCCATTGTCAAGAAAAGATCATTTATAGTCACTCATGCCTAGAAAAGCTTTATTACTCGGTTTAAATGCCTTTATAATCCCATTATCAAATTTATTTTTTATTTTTTTTACATTTTTTTATTAAAACAGATTGTAATTGATTGTTTGCCTTGAGAAACTTGGAGCGAAGGCCATCCATTGTGAAGAAAAGTTCATTTATATTCACTTATGCCTAGCAAAGCCTTATTACTCGGTTTAAATGCCTTTATAGTCTCATTATTGAATTTATTTTGATTTTTTTATTAAAACAGATTCTAATTGATTGTTTTCCTGGGGAAACTTTGAGCGAAAGCCATCCATTGTCAAGAAAAGATCATTTATAGTCACTCATGCCTAGAAAAGCCTTATTACTCTGTGTAAATGCTTTTATAATCCCATTATAGAATTTATTTTGAATATTTTTTACATTTTTTGATTAAAACAGATTGTAATTGATTGATTGCCTCGGGAAACATGGAGCAAAAGCCATCCATCGTCAAGAAAAGATCATTTATAGTCACTCATGCCTAGGAAAGCCTTATTACTCGGTTTAAATGCCTTTATAATCCCATTATCAAATTTATTTTTAATTTTTTTTCTTTTTTTGATTAAAACAGATTCTAATTGATTGTTTTCCTGGGGAAACTTGGAGCGAAAGCCATCCATTGTCAAGAAAAGATCATTTATATTCACTCATGCCTAGAAAAGCCTTATTACTCGGCGTAAATGCTTTTATAATCCCATTATTGAATTTATTTTGAATACTTTTTACATTTTTTTATTAAAACAGATTGTAATTGATTGATTGCCTCGGGAAACATGGAGCAAAAGCCATCCATTGTCAAGAAAAGATCATTTATAGTCACTCATGCCTAGTAAAGCCTTATTACTCGGTGTAAATGCTTTCATAATCCCATTATTGAATTTATTTTGAATATTTTTTACATTTTTTGATTAAAACAGATTGTAATAGATTGATTGCCTCGGGAAACGTGGAGCGAAAGCCATCCATTGTCAAGAAAAGATCATTTATAGTCACTCATGCCTAGAAAAGCCTTATTACTCGATTTAAATGCCTTTATAATCCCATTATCAAATTTATTTTGAATTTTTTTTACTTTTTTTGATTAAAACAGATTGTAATTGATTGTTTGCCTCGGGAAACTTGGAGCGAAAGCCATGCATTGTCAAGAAAAGTTCATTTATAGTCACTCATGCCTAGAAAAGCCTTATTACTCGGTTTAAATGCTTTTATAATCCCATTATTGAATTTATTTTGAATATTTTCTACATTTTTTGATTGAAACAGATTTTAATTGATTGTTTGCCTCAGAAAACGAGAAGCGAAAGCCATCCATTGTCAAGAAAAGTTCATTTATAGTCACTCATGCCTAGGAAAGCCTTATTACTCGGTTTAAATGCTTTTATAATCCCATTATTGAATTTATTTTGAATATTTTCTACATTTTTTGATTAAAACAGATTCTAATTGATTGTTTGCCTCAGAAAACGAGAAGCGAAAGCCATCCATTATCAAGAAAAGATCATTTATAGTCACTCATGCCTAGAAAAGCCTTATTACTCGGTGTAAATGCTTTTATAATCCCATTATTGAATTTATTTTGAATATTTTTTACATTTTTTGATTAAAACATATTGTAATTGATTGATTGCCTCGGGAAACATGGAGCAAAAGCCATCCATTGTCAAGAAAAGATCATTTATAGTCACTCATGCCTAGGAAAGCCTTATTACTCGGTTTAAATGCTTTTATAATCCCATTATTGAATTTATTTTGAATTGTTTTTACATTTTTATATTCAAACAGAATCTAATTGATTGTTTGCCTCGGGAAACGTGGAGCGAAAGCCATCCATTTTCAAGAAAAGATCATTTATAGTCACTCATGCCTAGAAAAGCCTTATTACTCGGTTTAAATGCCTTTATAATCCCATTATCAAATTTATTTTTAATTTTTTTTACATTTTTTTATTAAAACAGATTGTAATTGATTGTTTGCCTCGAGAAACTTGGAGCGAAGGCCATCCATTGTGAAGAAAAGTTCATTTATATTCACTTATGCATAGGAAAGCCTTATTACTCGGTTTAAATGGCTTTATAGTCTCATTATTGAATTTATTTTGATTTTTTTTTACATTTTTTTATTAAAACAGATTCTAATTGATTGTTTTCCTGGGGAAACTTTGAGCGAAAGCAATCCATTGTCAAGAAAAGATCATTTATAGTCACTCATGCCTAGAAAAGCCTTATTACTCTGTGTAAATGCTTTTATAATCCCATTATAGAATTTATTTTGAATATTTTTTACATTTTTTGATTAAAACAGATTGTAATTGATTGATTGCCTCGGGAAACATGGAGCAAAAGCCATCCATCATCAAGAAAAGATCATTTATAGTCACTCATGCCTAGGAAAGCCTTATTACTCGGTTTAAATGCCTTTATAATCCCATTATCAAATTTATTTTTAATTTTTTTTACTTTTTTTGATTAAAACAGATTCTAATTGATTGTTTTCCTGGGGAAACTTGGAGCGAAAGCCATCCATTGTCAAGAAAAGATCATTTATATTCACTCATGCCTAGAAAAGCCTTATTACTCTGTGTAAATGCTTTTATAATCCCATTATAGAATTTATTTTGAATATTTTTTACATTTTTTGATTAAAACAGATTGTAATTGATTGATTGCCTCGGGAAACATGGAGCAAAAGCCATCCATCGTCAAGAAAAGATCATTTATAGTCACTCATGCCTAGGAAAGCCTTATTACTCGGTTTAAATGCCTTTATAATCCCATTATCAAATTTATTTTTAATTTTTTTTACTTTTTTTGATTAAAACAGATTCTAATTGATTGTTTTCCTGGGGAAACTTGGAGCGAAAGCCATCCATTGTCAAGAAAAGATCATTTATATTCACTCATGCCTAGAAAAGCCTTATTACTCGGCGTAAATGCTTTTATAATCCCATTATTGAATTTATTTTGAATACTTTTTACATTTTTTGATTAAAACATATTGTAATTGATTGATTGCCTCGGGAAACGTGGAGCAAAAGCCATCCATTGTCAAGAAAATATCATTTATAGTCACTCATGCCTAGAAAAGCCCTATTACTCGGTTTAAATGCCTTTATAATCCCATTATCAAATTTATTTTGAATTTTTTTTACATTTTTTGATTAAAACAGATTGTAATTGATTGTTTGCCTCGGGAAACTTGGAGCAAAAGCCATGCATTGCCAAGAAAAGTTCATTTATAGTCACTCATGCCTAGAAAACCCTTATTACTCGGTTTAAATGCTTTTATAAACCCATTATTGAATTTATTTTGAATATTTTCTACATTTTTTGATTGAAACAGATTTTAATTGATTGTTTGCCTCAGAAAACAAGAAGCGAAAGCCATCCATTGTCAAGAAAAGTTCATTTATAGTCACTCATGCCTAGGAAAGCCTTATTACTCGGTTTAAATGCTTTTATAATCCCATTATTGAATTTATTTTCAATATTTTCTACATTTTTTGATTGAAACAGATTCTAATTGATTGTTTGCCTCAGAAAACGAGAAGCGAAAGCCATCCATTGTCAAGGAAAGATCATTTATAGTCACTCATGCCTAGAAAAGCCTTTTTACTCGGTGTAAATGCTTTTATAATCCCATTATTGAATTTATTTTGAATATTTTTTACATTTTTTGATTAAAACATATTGTAATTGATTGATTGCCTCAGGAAACATGGAGCAAAAGCCATCCATTGTCAAGAAAAAATCATTTATAGTCACTCATGCCTAGGAAAGCCTTATTACTCGGTTTAAATGCTTTTATAATCCCATTATTGAATTTATTTTGAATTATTTTTACATTTTTTGATTAAAACAGAATCTAATTGATTGTTTTCCTCGGGAAACGTGGAGCGAAAGCCATCCATTGTCAAGAAAAGATCATTTATAGTCACTCATGCCTAGAAAAGCCATATTACTCGGTTTAAATGCCTTTATAATCCCATTATCAAATTTATTTTGAATTTTTTTTACATTTTTTGATTAAAACAGATTGTAATTGATTGCTTGCCTCGGGAAACGTGGAGCGAAAGCCATCCATTGTCAAGAAAAGATCATTTATAGTCACTCATGCCTAGAAAAGCTTTATTACTCGGTTTAAATGCCTTTATAATCCCATTATCAAATTTATTTTTTATTTTTTTTACATTTTTTTATTAAAACAGATTGTAATTGATTGTTTGCCTTGAGAAACTTGGAGCGAAGGCCATCCATTGTGAAGAAAAGTTCATTTATATTCACTTATGCCTAGCAAAGCCTTATTACTCGGTTTAAATGCCTTTATAGTCTCATTATTGAATTTATTTTGATTTTTTTTTACATTTTTTTATTAAAACAGATTCTAATTGATTGTTTTCCTGGGGAAACTTTGAGCGAAAGCCATCCATTGTCAAGAAAAGATCATTTATAGTCACTCATGCCTAGAAAAGCCTTATTACTCTGTGTAAATGCTTTTATAATCCCATTATAGAATTTATTTTGAATATTTTTTACATTTTTTGATTAAAACAGATTGTAATTGATTGATTGCCTCGGGAAACATGGAGCAAAAGCCATCCATCGTCAAGAAAAGATCATTTATAGTCACTCATGCCTAGGAAAGCCTTATTACTCGGTTTAAATGCCTTTATAATCCCATTATCAAATTTATTTTTAATTTTTTTTCTTTTTTTGATTAAAACAGATTCTAATTGATTGTTTTCCTGGGGAAACTTGGAGCGAAAGCCATCCATTGTCAAGAAAAGATCATTTATATTCACTCATGCCTAGAAAAGCCTTATTACTCGGCGTAAATGCTTTTATAATCCCATTATTGAATTTATTTTGAATACTTTTTACATTTTTTTATTAAAACAGATTGTAATTGATTGATTGCCTCGGGAAACATGGAGCAAAAGCCATCCATTGTCAAGAAAAGATCATTTATAGTCACTCATGCCTAGTAAAGCCTTATTACTCGGTGTAAATGCTTTCATAATCCCATTATTGAATTTATTTTGAATATTTTTTACATTTTTTGATTAAAACAGATTGTAATAGATTGATTGCCTCGGGAAACGTGGAGCGAAAGCCATCCATTGTCAAGAAAAGATCATTTATAGTCACTCATGCCTAGAAAAGCCTTATTACTCGATTTAAATGCCTTTATAATCCCATTATCAAATTTATTTTGAATTTTTTTTACTTTTTTTGATTAAAACAGATTGTAATTGATTGTTTGCCTCGGGAAACTTGGAGCGAAAGCCATGCATTGTCAAGAAAAGTTCATTTATAGTCACTCATGCCTAGAAAAGCCTTATTACTCGGTTTAAATGCTTTTATAATCCCATTATTGAATTTATTTTGAATATTTTCTACATTTTTTGATTGAAACAGATTTTAATTGATTGTTTGCCTCAGAAAACGAGAAGCGAAAGCCATCCATTGTCAAGAAAAGTTCATTTATAGTCACTCATGCCTAGGAAAGCCTTATTACTCGGTTTAAATGCTTTTATAATCCCATTATTGAATTTATTTTGAATATTTTCTACATTTTTTGATTAAAACAGATTCTAATTGATTGTTTGCCTCAGAAAACGAGAAGCGAAAGCCATCCATTATCAAGAAAAGATCATTTATAGTCACTCATGCCTAGAAAAGCCTTATTACTCGGTGTAAATGCTTTTATAATCCCATTATTGAATTTATTTTGAATATTTTTTACATTTTTTGATTAAAACATATTGTAATTGATTGATTGCCTCGGGAAACATGGAGCAAAAGCCATCCATTGTCAAGAAAAGATCATTTATAGTCACTCATGCCTAGGAAAGCCTTATTACTCGGTTTAAATGCTTTTATAATCCCATTATTGAATTTATTTTGAATTGTTTTTACATTTTTATATTCAAACAGAATCTAATTGATTGTTTGCCTCGGGAAACGTGGAGCGAAAGCCATCCATTTTCAAGAAAAGATCATTTATAGTCACTCATGCCTAGAAAAGCCTTATTACTCGGTTTAAATGCCTTTATAATCCCATTATCAAATTTATTTTTAATTTTTTTTACATTTTTTTATTAAAACAGATTGTAATTGATTGTTTGCCTCGAGAAACTTGGAGCGAAGGCCATCCATTGTGAAGAAAAGTTCATTTATATTCACTTATGCATAGGAAAGCCTTATTACTCGGTTTAAATGGCTTTATAGTCTCATTATTGAATTTATTTTGATTTTTTTTTACATTTTTTTATTAAAACAGATTCTAATTGATTGTTTTCCTGGGGAAACTTTGAGCGAAAGCAATCCATTGTCAAGAAAAGATCATTTATAGTCACTCATGCCTAGAAAAGCCTTATTACTCTGTGTAAATGCTTTTATAATCCCATTATAGAATTTATTTTGAATATTTTTTACATTTTTTGATTAAAACAGATTGTAATTGATTGATTGCCTCGGGAAACATGGAGCAAAAGCCATCCATCATCAAGAAAAGATCATTTATAGTCACTCATGCCTAGGAAAGCCTTATTACTCGGTTTAAATGCCTTTATAATCCCATTATCAAATTTATTTTTAATTTTTTTTACTTTTTTTGATTAAAACAGATTCTAATTGATTGTTTTCCTGGGGAAACTTGGAGCGAAAGCCATCCATTGTCAAGAAAAGATCATTTATATTCACTCATGCCTAGAAAAGCCTTATTACTCTGTGTAAATGCTTTTATAATCCCATTATAGAATTTATTTTGAATATTTTTTACATTTTTTGATTAAAACAGATTGTAATTGATTGATTGCCTCGGGAAACATGGAGCAAAAGCCATCCATCGTCAAGAAAAGATCATTTATAGTCACTCATGCCTAGGAAAGCCTTATTACTCGGTTTAAATGCCTTTATAATCCCATTATCAAATTTATTTTTAATTTTTTTTACTTTTTTTGATTAAAACAGATTCTAATTGATTGTTTTCCTGGGGAAACTTGGAGCGAAAGCCATCCATTGTCAAGAAAAGATCATTTATATTCACTCATGCCTAGAAAAGCCTTATTACTCGGCGTAAATGCTTTTATAATCCCATTATTGAATTTATTTTGAATACTTTTTACATTTTTTGATTAAAACATATTGTAATTGATTGATTGCCTCGGGAAACGTGGAGC
Source organism: Theobroma cacao (assembly GCF_053813885.1). Lineage (NCBI taxonomy): Eukaryota > Viridiplantae > Streptophyta > Magnoliopsida > Malvales > Malvaceae > Theobroma > Theobroma cacao. The sequence goes on along the minus strand of NC_142645.1, from coordinate 22,099,748 downwards.
AAAAGCCATCCATTGTCAAGAAAATATCATTTATAGTCACTCATGCCTAGAAAAGCCCTATTACTCGGTTTAAATGCCTTTATAATCCCATTATCAAATTTATTTTGAATTTTTTTTACATTTTTTGATTAAAACAGATTGTAATTGATTGTTTGCCTCGGGAAACTTGGAGCAAAAGCCATGCATTGCCAAGAAAAGTTCATTTATAGTCACTCATGCCTAGAAAACCCTTATTACTCGGTTTAAATGCTTTTATAAACCCATTATTGAATTTATTTTGAATATTTTCTACATTTTTTGATTGAAACAGATTTTAATTGATTGTTTGCCTCAGAAAACAAGAAGCGAAAGCCATCCATTGTCAAGAAAAGTTCATTTATAGTCACTCATGCCTAGGAAAGCCTTATTACTCGGTTTAAATGCTTTTATAATCCCATTATTGAATTTATTTTCAATATTTTCTACATTTTTTGATTGAAACAGATTCTAATTGATTGTTTGCCTCAGAAAACGAGAAGCGAAAGCCATCCATTGTCAAGGAAAGATCATTTATAGTCACTCATGCCTAGAAAAGCCTTTTTACTCGGTGTAAATGCTTTTATAATCCCATTATTGAATTTATTTTGAATATTTTTTACATTTTTTGATTAAAACATATTGTAATTGATTGATTGCCTCAGGAAACATGGAGCAAAAGCCATCCATTGTCAAGAAAAAATCATTTATAGTCACTCATGCCTAGGAAAGCCTTATTACTCGGTTTAAATGCTTTTATAATCCCATTATTGAATTTATTTTGAATTGTTTTTACATTTTTTGATTAAAACAGAATCTAATTGATTGTTTTCCTCGGGAAACGTGGAGCGAAAGCCATCCATTGTCAAGAAAAGATCATTTATAGTCACTCATGCCTAGAAAAGCCATATTACTCGGTTTAAATGCCTTTATAATCCCATTATCAAATTTATTTTGAATTTTTTTTACATTTTTTGATTAAAACAGATTGTAATTGATTGCTTGCCTCGGGAAACGTGGAGCGAAAGCCATCCATTGTCAAGAAAAGATCATTTATAGTCACTCATGCCTAGAAAAGCTTTATTACTCGGTTTAAATGCCTTTATAATCCCATTATCAAATTTATTTTTTATTTTTTTTACATTTTTTTATTAAAACAGATTGTAATTGATTGTTTGCCTTGAGAAACTTGGAGCGAAGGCCATCCATTGTGAAGAAAAGTTCATTTATATTCACTTATGCCTAGCAAAGCCTTATTACTCGGTTTAAATGCCTTTATAGTCTCATTATTGAATTTATTTTGATTTTTTTTTACATTTTTTTATTAAAACAGATTCTAATTGATTGTTTTCCTGGGGAAACTTTGAGCGAAAGCCATCCATTGTCAAGAAAAGATCATTTATAGTCACTCATGCCTAGAAAAGCCTTATTACTCTGTGTAAATGCTTTTATAATCCCATTATAGAATTTATTTTGAATATTTTTTACATTTTTTGATTAAAACAGATTGTAATTGATTGATTGCCTCGGGAAACATGGAGCAAAAGCCATCCATCGTCAAGAAAAGATCATTTATAGTCATTCATGCCTAGGAAAGCCTTATTACTCGGTTTAAATGCCTTTATAATCCCATTATCAAATTTATTTTTAATTTTTTTTCTTTTTTTGATTAAAACAGATTCTAATTGATTGTTTTCCTGGGGAAACTTGGAGCGAAAGCCATCCATTGTCAAGAAAAGATCATTTATATTCACTCATGCCTAGAAAAGCCTTATTACTCGGCGTAAATGCTTTTATAATCCCATTATTGAATTTATTTTGAATACTTTTTACATTTTTTTATTAAAACAGATTGTAATTGATTGATTGCCTCGGGAAACATGGAGCAAAAGCCATCCATTGTCAAGAAAAGATCATTTATAGTCACTCATGCCTAGTAAAGCCTTATTACTCGGTGTAAATGCTTTCATAATCCCATTATTGAATTTATTTTGAATATTTTTTACATTTTTTGATTAAAACAGATTGTAATAGATTGATTGCCTCGGGAAACGTGGAGCGAAAGCCATCCATTGTCAAGAAAAGATCATTTATAGTCACTCATGCCTAGAAAAGCCTTATTACTCGATTTAAATGCCTTTATAATCCCATTATCAAATTTATTTTGAATTTTTTTTACTTTTTTTGATTAAAACAGATTGTAATTGATTGTTTGCCTCGGGAAACTTGGAGCGAAAGCCATGCATTGTCAAGAAAAGTTCATTTATAGTCACTCATGCCTAGAAAAGCCTTATTACTCGGTTTAAATGCTTTTATAATCCCATTATTGAATTTATTTTGAATATTTTCTACATTTTTTGATTGAAACAGATTTTAATTGATTGTTTGCCTCAGAAAACGAGAAGCGAAAGCCATCCATTGTCAAGAAAAGTTCATTTATAGTCACTCATGCCTAGGAAAGCCTTATTACTCGGTTTAAATGCTTTTATAATCCCATTATTGAATTTATTTTGAATATTTTCTACATTTTTTGATTAAAACAGATTCTAATTGATTGTTTGCCTCAGAAAACGAGAAGCGAAAGCCATCCATTATCAAGAAAAGATCATTTATAGTCACTCATGCCTAGAAAAGCCTTATTACTCGGTGTAAATGCTTTTATAATCCCATTATTGAATTTATTTTGAATATTTTTTACATTTTTTGATTAAAACATATTGTAATTGATTGATTGCCTCGGGAAACATGGAGCAAAAGCCATCCATTGTCAAGAAAAGATCATTTATAGTCACTCATGCCTAGGAAAGCCTTATTACTCTGTTTAAATGCTTTTATAATCCCATTATTGAATTTATTTTGAATATTTTCTACATTTTTTGATTGAAACAGATTCTAATTGATTGTTTGCCTCAGAAAACGAGAAGCGAAAGCCATCCATTATCAAGAAAAGATCATTTATTGTCACTCATGCCTAGAAAAGCCTTATTACTCGGTGTAAATGCTTTTATAATCCCATTATTGAATTTATTTTGAATATTTTTTACATTTTTTGATTAAAACATATTGTAATTGATTGATTGCCTCGGGAAACATGGAGCAAAAGCCATCCATTGTCAAGAAAAGATCATTTATAGTCACTCATGCCTAGGAAAGCCTTATTACTCTGTTTAAATGCTTTTATAATCCCATTATTGAATTTATTTTGAATTGTTTTAACATTTTTTGATTAAAACAGAATCTAATTGATTGTTTGCCTCGGGAAACGTGGAGCGAAAGCCATCCATTGTCAAGAAAAGATCATTTATAGTCACTCATGCCTAGAAAAGCCTTATTACTCGGTTTAAATGCCTTTATAATCCCAGTATCAAATTTATTTTGAATTTTTTTTTACATTTTTTGATTAAAACAGATTGTAATTGATTGTTTACCTCGGGAAATTTGGAGCGAAAGCCATCCATTGTCAAGAAAAGTTCATTTATATTCACTTATGCCTAGCAAAGCCTTATTACTCGGTTTAAATGCCTTTATAAACCCATTATCAAATTTATTTTTAATTTTTTTTACTGTTTTTGATTAAAACAGATTCTAATTGATTGTTTTCCTGGGGAAACTTGGAGCGAAAGCCATCCATTGTCAAGAAAAGATCATTTATAGTCACTCATGCCTAGAAAAGCCTTATCACTCGGCGTAAATGCTTTTATAATCCCATTATTGAATTTATTTTGAATATTTTTTACATTTTTTGATTAAAACAGATTGTAATTGATTGATTGCCTCGGGAAACATGGAGCAAAAGCCATCCATTGTCAAGAAAAGATCATTTATAGTCACTCATGCCTAGGAAAGCCTTATTACTCGGTTTAAATGCTTTTATAATCCCATTATTGAATTTATTTTGAATTGTTTTTACATTTTTTGATTCAAACAGAATCTAATTGATTGTTTGCCTCGGGAAACGTGGAGCGAAAGCCATCCATTGTCAAGAAAAGATCATTTATAGTCACTCATGCCTAGAAAAGCTTTATTACTCGGTTTAAATGCCTTTATAATCCCATTATCAAATTTATTTTTAATTTTTTTTACATTTTTTTATTAAAACAGATTGTAATTGATTGTTTGCCTCGAGAAACTTGGAGCGAAGGCCATCCATTGTGAAGAAAAGTTCATTTATATTCACTTATGCCTAGCAAAGCCTTATTACTCGGTTTAAATGCCTTTATAGTCTCATTATTGAATTTATTTTGATTTTTTTTTACATTTTTTGATTAAAACAGATTCTAATTGATTGTTTTCCTGGGGAAACTTTGAGCGAAAGCCATCCATTGTCAAGAAAAGATCATTTATAGTCACTCATGCCTAGAAAAGCCTTATTACTCTGTGTAAATGCTTTTATAATCCCATTATAGAATTTATTTTGAATATTTTTTACATTTTTTGATTAAAACAGATTGTAATTGATTGATTGCCTCGGGAAACATGGAGCAAAAGCCATCCATCGTCAAGAAAAGATCATTTATAGTCACTCATGCCTAGGAAAGCCTTATTACTCGGTTTAAATGCCTTTATAATCCCATTATCAAATTTATTTTTAATTTTTTTTACTTTTTTTGATTAAAACAGATTCTAATTGATTGTTTTCCTGGGGAAACTTGGAGCGAAAGCCATCCATTGTCAAGAAAAGATCATTTATATTCATTCATGCCTAGAAAAGCCTTATTACTCGGCGTAAATGCTTTTATAATCCCATTATTGAATTTATTTTGAATACTTTTTACATTTTTTTATTAAAACAGATTGTAATTGATTGATTGCCTCGGGAAACATGGAGCAAAAGCCATCCATTGTCAAGAAAAGATCATTTATAGTCACTCATGCCTAGTAAAGCCTTATTACTCGGTGTAAATGCTTTCATAATCCCATTATTGAATTTATTTTGAATATTTTTTACATTTTTTGATTAAAACAGATTGTAATTGATTGATTGCCTCGGGAAACGTGGAGCGAAAGCCATCCATTGTCAAGAAAAGATCATTTATAGTCACTCATGCCTAGAAAAGCCTTATTACTCGGTTTAAATGCCTTTATAATCCCATTATCAAATTTATTTTGAATTTTTTTTACATTTTTTGATTAAAACAGATTGTAATTGATTGTTTGCCTCGGGAAACTTGGAGCGAAAGCCATGCATTGTCAAGAAAAGTTCATTTATAGTCACTCATGCCTAGAAAAGCCTTATTACTCGGTTTAAATGCTTTTATAATCCCATTATTGAATTTATTTTGAATATTTTCTACATTTTTTGATTGAAACAGATTTTAATTGATTGTTTGCCTCAGAAAACGAGAAGCGAAAGCCATCCATTGTCAAGAAAAGTTCATTTATAGTCACTCATGCCTAGGAAAGCCTTATTACTCGGTTTAAATGCTTTTATAATCCCATTATTGAATTTATTTTGAATATTTTCTACATTTTTTGATTGAAACAGATTCTAATTGATTGTTTGCCTCAGAAAACGAGAAGCGAAAGCCATCCATTATCAAGAAAAGATCATTTATAGTCACTCATGCCTAGAAAAGCCTTATTACTCCGTGTAAATGCTTTTATAATCCCATTATTGAATTTATTTTGAATATTTTTTACATTTTTTGATTAAAACATATTGTAATTGATTGATTGCCTCGGGAAACATGGAGCAAAAGCCATCCATTGTCAAGAAAAGATCATTTATAGTCACTCATGCCTAGGAAAGCCTTATTACTCGGTTTAAATGCTTTTATAATCCCATTATTGAATTTTTTTTGAATATTTTCTGCATTTTTTGATTGAAACAGATTCTAATTGATTGTTTGCCTCAGAAAACGAGAAGCGAAAGCCATCCATTATCAAGAAAAGATCATTTATAGTCACTCATGCCTAGAAAAGCCTTATTACTCGGTGTAAATGCTTTTATAATCCCATTATTGAATTTATTTTGAATATTTTTTACATTTTTTGATTAAAACATATTGTAATTGATTGATTGCCTCGGGAAACATGGAGCAAAAGCCATCCATTGTCAAGAAAAGATCATTTATAGTCACTCATGCCTAGGAAAGCCTTATTACTCTGTTTAAATGCTTTTATAATCCCATTATTGAATTTATTTTGAATTGTTTTAACATTTTTTGATTAAAACAGAATCTAATTGATTGTTTGCCTCGGGAAACGTGGAGCGAAAGCCATCCATTGTCAAGAAAAGATCATTTATAGTCACTCATGCCTAGAAAAGCCTTATTACTCGGTTTAAATGCCTTTATAATCCCATTATCAAATTTATTTTGAATTTTTTTTTACATTTTTTGATTAAAACAGATTGTAATTGATTGTTTACCTCGGGAAATTTGGAGCGAAAGCCATCCATTGTCAAGAAAAGTTCATTTATATTCACTTATGCCTAGCAAAGCCTTATTACTCGGTTTAAATGCCTTTATAAACCCATTATCAAATTTATTTTTAATTTTTTTTACTTTTTTTGATTAAAACAGATTCTAATTGATTGTTTTCCTGGGGAAACTTGGAGCGAAAGCCATCCATTGTCAAGAAAAGATCATTTATAGTCACTCATGCCTAGAAAAGGCTTATCACTCGACGTAAATGCTTTTATAATCCCATTATTGAATTTATTTTGAATATTTTTTACATTTTTTGATTAAAACAGATTGTAATTGATTGATTGCCTCGGGAAACATGGAGCAAAAGCCATCCATTGTCAAGAAAAGATCATTTATAGTCACTCATGCCTAGGAAAGCCTTATTACTCGGTTTAAATGCTTTTATAATCCCATTATTGAATTTATTTTGAATTGTTTTTACATTTTTTGATTAAAACAGAATGTAATTGATTGTTTGCCTCGGGAAACGTGGAGCGAAAGCCATCCATTTTCAAGAAAAGATCATTTATAGTCACTCATGCCTAGAAAAGCTTTATTAGTCGGTTTAAATGCCTTTATAATCCCATTATCAAATTTATTTTTAATTTTTTTTACATTTTTTTATTTAAACAGATTGTAATTGATTGTTTGCCTCGAGAAACTTGGAGCGAAGGCCATCCATTGTGAAGAAAAGTTCATTTATATTCACTTATGCCTAGCAAAGCCTTATTACTCGGTTTAAATGGCTTTATAGTCTCATTATTGAATTTATTTTGATTTTTTTTTACATTTTTTTATTAAAACAGATTCTAATTGATTGTTTTCCTGGGGAAACTTTGAGCGAAAGCCATCCATTGTCAAGAAAAGATCATTTATAGTCACTCATGCCTAGAAAAGCCTTATTACTCTGTGTAAATGCTTTTATAATCCCATTATAGAATTTATTTTGAATATTTTTTACATTTTTTGATTAAAACAGATTGTAATTGATTGATTGCCTCGGGAAACATGGAGCAAAAGCCATCCATCATCAAGAAAAGATCATTTATAGTCACTCATGCCTAGGAAAGCCTTATTACTCGGTTTAAATGCCTTTATAATCCTATTATCAAATTTATTTTTAATTTTTTTTACTTTTTTTGATTAAAACAGATTCTAATTGATTGTTTTCCTGGGGAAACTTGGAGCGAAAGCCATCCATTGTCAAGAAAAGATCATTTATATTCACTCATGCCTAGAAAAGCCTTATTACTCGGCGTAAATGCTTTTATAATCCCATTATTGAATTTATTTTGAATACTTTTTACATTTTTTGATTAAAACAGATTGTAATTGATTGATTGCCTCGGGAAACGTGGAGCAAAAGCCATCCATTGTCAAGAAAATATCATTTATAGTCACTCATGCCTAGAAAAGCCCTATTACTCGGTTTAAATGCCTTTATAATCCCATTATCAAATTTATTTTGAATTTTTTTTACATTTTTTGATTAAAACAGATTGTAATTGATTGTTTGCCTCGGGAAACTTGGAGCGAAAGCCATGCATTGTCAAAGAAAAGTTCATTTATAGTCACTCATGCCTAGAAAACCCTTATTACTCGGTTTAAATGCTTTTATAATCCCATTATTGAATTTATTTTGAATATTTTCTACATTTTTTGATTGAAACAGATTTTAATTGATTGTTTGCCTCAGAAAACAAGAAGCGAAAGCCATCCATTGTCAAGAAAAGTTCATTTATAGTCACTCATGCCTAGGAAAGCCTTATTACTCGGTTTAAATGCTTTTATAATCCCATTATTGAATTTATTTTCAATATTTTCTACATTTTTTGATTGAAACAGATTCTAATTGATTGTTTGCCTCAGAAAACGAGAAGCGAAAGCCATCCATTGTCAAGGAAAGATCATTTATAGTCACTCATGCTTAGAAAAGCCTTATTACTCGGTGTAAATGCTTTTATAATCCCATTATTGAATTTATTTTGAATATTTTTTACATTTTTTGATTAAAACATATTGTAATTGATTGATTGCCTCAGGAAACATGGAGCAAAAGCCATCCATTGTCAAGAAAAAATCATTTATAGTCACTCATGCCTAGGAAAGCCTTATTACTCGGTTTAAATGCTTTTATAATCCCATTATTGAATTTATTTTGAATTGTTTTTACATTTTTTGATTAAAACAGAATCTAATTGATTGTTTGCCTCGGGAAACGTGGAGCGAAAGCCATCCATTGTCAAGAAAAGATCATTTATAGTCACTCATGCCTAGAAAAGCCATATTACTCGGTTTAAATGCCTTTATAATCCCATTATCAAATTTATTTTGAATTTTTTTTACATTTTTTGATTAAAACAGATTGTAATTGATTGTTTGCCTCGGGAAACGTGGAGCGAAAGCCATCCATTGTCAAAAAAGATCATTTATAGTCACTCATGCCTAGAAAAGCTTTATTACTCGGTTTAAATGCCTTTATAATCCCATTATCAAATTTATTTTTAATTTTTTTTACATTTTTTTATTAAAACAGATTGTAATTGATTATTTGCCTCGAGAAACTTGGAGCGAAGGCCATCCATTGTGAAGAAAACTTCATTTATATTCACTTATGCCTAGCAAAGCCTTATTACTCGGTTTAAATGCCTTTATAGTCTCATTATTGAATTTATTTTGATTTTTTTTTACATTTTTTATTAAAACAGATTCTAATTGATTGTTTTCCTGGGGAAACTTTGAGCGAAAGCCATCCATTGTCAAGAAAAGATCATTTATAGTCACTCATGCCTAGAAAAGCCTTATTACTCTGTGTAAATGCTTTTATAATCCCATTATAGAATTTATTTTGAATATTTTTTACATTTTTTGATTAAAACAGATTGTAATTCATTGATTGCCTCGGGAAACATGGAGCAAAAGCCATCCATCGTCAAGAAAAGATCATTTATAGTCACTCATGCCTAGGAAAGCCTTATTACTCGGTTTAAATGCCTTTATAATCCCATTATTAAATTTATTTTTAATTTTTTTTACTTTTTTTGATTAAAACAGATTCTAATTGATTGTTTTCCTGGGGAAACTTGGAGCGAAAGCCATCCATTGTCAAGAAAAGATCATTTATATTCACTCATGCCTAGAAAAGCCTTATTACTCGGCGTAAATGCTTTTATAATCTCATTATTGAATTTATTTTGAATACTTTTTACATTTTTTGATTAAAACAGATTGTAATTGATTGATTGCCTCGGGAAACATGGAGCAAAAGCCATCCATTGTCAAGAAAAGATCATTTATAGTCACTCATGCCTAGGAAAGCCTTATTACTCGGTTTAAATGCTTTTATAATCCCATTATTGAATTTATTTTGAATTGTTTTTACATTTTTTTATTCAAATAGAATCTAATTGATTCTTTGCCTCGGGAAACGTGAAGCGAAAGCCATCCATTGTCAAGAAAAGATCATTTATAGTCACTCATGCCTAGAAAAGCCTTGTTACTCGGTTTAAATGCCTTTATAATCCCATTATCAAATTTATTTTGATTTTTTTTACATTTTTTGATTAAAACATATTGTAATTGATTGTTTGCCTCGGCAAACTTGGAGCGAAAGCCATGCATTGTCAAGAAAAGTTCATTTATAGTCACTCATGCCTAGAAAAGCCTTATTACTCGGTTTAAATGCTTTTATAATCCCATTATTGAATTTATTTTGAATATTTTCTACATTTTTTGATTGAAACAGATTTTAATTGATTGTTTGCCTCAGAAAACGAGAAGCGAAAGCCATCCATTGTCAAGAAAAGTTCATTTATAGTCACTCATGCCTAGGAAAGCCTTATTACTCGGTTTAAATGCTTTTATAATCCCATTATTGAATTTATTTTGAATATTTTCTACATTTTTTGATTGAAACAGATTCTAATTGATTGTTTGCCTCAGAAAACGAGAAGCGAAAGCCATCCATTATCAAGAAAAGATCATTTATAGTCACTCATGCCTAGAAAAGCCTTATTACTCGGTGTAAATGCTTTTATAATCCCATTATTGAATTTATTTTTAATATTTTTTACATTTTTTGATTAAAACATATTGTAATTGATTGATTGCCTCGGGAAACATGGAGCAAAAGCCATCCATTGTCAAGAAAAGATCATTTATAGTCACTCATGCCTAGGAAAGCCTTATTACTCGGTTTAAATGCTTTTATAATCCCAGTATTGAATTTATTTTGAATTGTTTTTACATTTTTTGATTAAAACAGAATCTAATTGATTGTTTGCCTAGGGAAACGTGGAGCGAAAGCCATCCATTGTCAAGAAAAGATCATTTATAGTCACTCATGCCTAGAAAAGCCTTATCACTCGGTTTAAATGCCTTTATAATCCCATTATCAAATTTATTTTGAATTTTTTTTACATTTTTTGATTAAAACAGATTGTAATTGATTGTTTCCCTCGGGAAACTTGGAGCGAAAGCCATCCATTGTCAAGAAAAGTTCATTTATATTCACTTATGCCTAGCAAAGCCTTATTACTCGGTTTAAATCCCTTTATAATCCCATTATGGAATTTATTTTGAATTTTTTTTACATTTTTTTATTAAAACAGATTCTAATTGATTGTTTTCCTGGGGAAACTTGGAGCGAAAGCCATCCATTGTCAAGAAAAGATCATTTATAGTCACTCATGCCTAGAAAAGCCTTATTACTCGGTGTAAATGCTTTTATAATCCCATTATTGAATTTATTTTGAATATTTTTTACATTTTTTGATTAAAACAGATTGTAATTGATTGATTGCCTCGGGAAACATGGAGCGAAAGCCATCCATTGTCAAGAAAAGATCATTTATAGTCACTCATGCCTAGGAAAGCCTTATTACTCGGTTTAAATGCTTTTATAATCCCATTATTGAATTTATTTTGAATTGTTTTTACATTTTTTGATTAAAACAGAATCTAATTGATTGTTTGCCTCGGGAAAGGTGGAGCGAAAGCCATCCATTGTCAAGAAAAGATCATTTATAGTCACTCATGCCTAGAAAAGCCTTATTACTCGGTTTAAATGCCTTTATAATCCCATTATCCAATTTATTTTGAATTGTTTTTACATTTTTTGATTAAAACAGATTGTAATTGATTGTTTGCCGCGGGAAACTTGGAGCGAAAGCCATGCATTGTCAATAAAAGTTCATTTATAGTCACTCATGCCTAGAAAAGCTTTATTACTCGGTTTAAATGCCTTTATAATCCCATTATCAAATTTATTTTTAATTTTTTTTACATTTTTTGATTAAAACAGATTGTAATTGATTGTTTGCCTCGAGAAACTTGGAGCGAAGGCCATCCATTGTGAAGAAAAGTTCATTTATATTCACTTATGCCTAGCAAAGCCTTATTACTCGGTTTAAATGCCTTTATAGTCTCATTATTGAATTTATTTTGATTTTTTTTTACATTTTTTTATTAAAACAGATTCTAATTGATTGTTTTCCTGGGGAAACTTTGAGCGAAAGCCATCCATTGTCAAGAAAAGATCATTTATAGTCACTCATGCCTAGAAAAGCCTTATTACTCTGTGTAAATGCTTTTATAATCCCATTATAGAATTTATTTTGAATATTTTTTACATTTTTTGATTAAAACAGATTGTAATTGATTGATTGCCTCGGGAAACATGGAGCAAAAGCCATCCATCATCAAGAAAAGATCATTTATAGTCACTCATGCCTAGGAAAGCCTTATTACTCGGTTTAAATGCCTTTATAATCCTATTATCAATTTTATTTTTAATTTTTTTTACTTTTTTTGATTAAAACAGATTCTAATTGATTGTTTTCCTGGGGAAACTTGGAGCGAAAGCCATCCATTGTCAAGAAAAGATCATTTATATTCACTCATGCCTAGAAAAGCCTTATTACTCGGCGTAAATGCTTTTATAATCCCATTATTGAATTTATTTTGAATACTTTTTACATTTTTTGATTAAAACAGATTGTAATTGATTGATTGCCTCGGGAAACGTGGAGCAAAAGCCATCCATTGTCAAGAAAATATCATTTATAGTCACTCATGCCTAGAAAAGCCCTATTACTCGGTTTAAATGCCTTTATAATCCCATTATCAAATTTATTTTGAATTTTTTTTACATTTTTTGATTAAAACAGATTGTAATTGATTGTTTGCCTCGGGAAACTTGGAGCGAAAGCCATGCATTGTCAAAGAAAAGTTCATTTATAGTCACTCATGCCTAGAAAACCCTTATTACTCGGTTTAAATGCTTTTACAATCCCATTATTGAATTTATTTTGAATATTTTCTACATTGTTTGATTGAAACAGATTTTAATTGATTGTTTGCCTCAGAAAACAAGAAGCGAAAGCCATCCATTGTCAAGAAAAGTTCATTTATAGTCACTCATGCCTAGGAAAGCCTTATTACTCGGTTTAAATGCTTTTATAATCCCATTATTGAATTTATTTTCAATATTTTCTACATTTTTTGATTGAAACAGATTCTAATTGATTGTTTGCCTCAGAAAACGAGAAGCGAAAGCCATCCATTGTCAAGGAAAGATCATTTATAGTCACTCATGCTTAGAAAAGCCTTATTACTCGGTGTAAATGCTTTTATAATCCCATTATTGAATTTATTTTGAATATTTTTTACATTTTTTGATTAAAACATATTGTAATTGATTGATTGCCTCAGGAAACATGGAGCAAAAGCCATCCATTGTCAAGAAAAAATCATTTATAGTCACTCATGCCTAGGAAAGCCTTATTACTCGGTTTAAATGCTTTTATAATCCCATTATTGAATTTATTTTGAATTGTTTTTACATTTTTTGATTAAAACAGAATCTAATTGATTGTTTGCCTCGGGAAACGTGGAGCGAAAGCCATCCATTGTCAAGAAAAGATCATTTATAGTCACTCATGCCTAGAAAAGCCATATTACTCGGTTTAAATGCCTTTATAATCCCATTATCAAATTTATTTTGAATTTTTTTTACATTTTTTGATTAAAACAGATTGTAATTGATTGTTTGCCTCGAGAAACGTGGAGCGAAAGCCATCCATTGTCAAAAAAGATCATTTATAGTCACTCATGCCTAGAAAAGCTTTATTACTCGGTTTAAATGCCTTTATAATCCCATTATCAAATTTATTTTTAATTTTTTTTACATTTTTTTATTAAAACAGATTGTAATTGATTATTTGCCTCGAGAAACTTGGAGCGAAGGCCATCCATTGTGAAGAAAACTTCATTTATATTCACTTATGCCTAGCAAAGCCTTATTACTCGGTTTAAATGCCTTTATAGTCTCATTATTGAATTTATTTTGATTTTTTTTTACATTTTTTATTAAAACAGATTCTAATTGATTGTTTTCCTGGGGAAACTTTGAGCGAAAGCCATCCATTGTCAAGAAAAGATCATTTATAGTCACTCATGCCTAGAAAAGCCTTATTACTCTGTGTAAATGCTTTTATAATCCCATTATAGAATTTATTTTGAATATTTTTTACATTTTTTGATTAAAACAGATTGTAATTCATTGATTGCCTCGGGAAACATGGAGCAAAAGCCATCCATCGTCAAGAAAAGATCATTTATAGTCACTCATGCCTAGGAAAGCCTTATTACTCGGTTTAAATGCCTTTATAATCCCATTATTAAATTTATTTTTAATTTTTTTTACTTTTTTTGATTAAAACAGATTCTAATTGATTGTTTTCCTGGGGAAACTTGGAGCGAAAGCCATCCATTGTCAAGAAAAGATCATTTATATTCACTCATGCCTAGAAAAGCCTTATTACTCGGCGTAAATGCTTTTATAATCCCATTATTGAATTTATTTTGAATACTTTTTACATTTTTTGATTAAAACAGATTGTAATTGATTGATTGCCTCGGGAAGCATGGAGCAAAAGCCATCCATTGTCAAGAAAAGATCATTTATAGTCACTCATGCCTAGGAAAGCCTTATTACTCGGTTTAAATGCTTTTATAATCCCATTATTGAATTTATTTTGAATTGTTTTTACATTTTTTTATTCAAATAGAATCTAATTGATTCTTTGCCTCGGGAAACGTGAAGCGAAAGCCATCCATTGTCAAGAAAAGATCATTTATAGTCACTCATGCCTAGAAAAGCCTTGTTACTCGGTTTAAATGCCTTTATAATCCCATTATCAAATTTATTTTGATTTTTTTTACATTTTTTGATTAAAACATATTGTAATTGATTGTTTGCCTCGGCAAACTTGGAGCGAAAGCCATGCATTGTCAAGAAAAGTTCATTTATAGTCACTCATGCCTAGAAAAGCCTTATTACTCGGTTTAAATGCTTTTATAATCCCATTATTGAATTTATTTTGAATATTTTCTACATTTTTTGATTGAAACAGATTTTAATTGATTGTTTGCCTCAGAAAACGAGAAGCGAAAGCCATCCATTGTCAAGAAAAGTTCATTTATAGTCACTCATGCCTAGGAAAGCCTTATTACTCGGTTTAAATGCTTTTATAATCCCATTATTGAATTTATTTTGAATATTTTCTACATTTTTTGATTGAAACAGATTCTAATTGATTGTTTGCCTCAGAAAACGAGAAGCGAAAGCCATCCATTATCAAGAAAAGATCATTTATAGTCACTCATGCCTAGAAAAGCCTTATTACTCGGTGTAAATGCTTTTATAATCCCATTATTGAATTTATTTTTAATATTTTTTACATTTTTTGATTAAAACATATTGTAATTGATTGATTGCCTCGGGAAACATGGAGCAAAAGCCATCCATTGTCAAGAAAAGATCATTTATAGTCACTCATGCCTAGGAAAGCCTTATTACTCGGTTTAAATGCTTTTATAATCCCAGTATTGAATTTATTTTGAATTGTTTTTACATTTTTTGATTAAAACAGAATCTAATTGATTGTTTGCCTAGGGAAACGTGGAGCGAAAGCCATCCATTGTCAAGAAAAGATCATTTATAGTCACTCATGCCTAGAAAAGCCTTATCACTCGGTTTAAATGCCTTTATAATCCCATTATCAAATTTATTTTGAATTTTTTTTACATTTTTTGATTAAAACAGATTGTAATTGATTGTTTCCCTCGGGAAACTTGGAGCGAAAGCCATCCATTGTCAAGAAAAGTTCATTTATATTCACTTATGCCTAGCAAAGCCTTATTACTCGGTTTAAATCCCTTTATAATCCCATTATGGAATTTATTTTGAATTTTTTTTACATTTTTTTATTAAAACAGATTCTAATTGATTGTTTTCCTGGGGAAACTTGGAGCGAAAGCCATCCATTGTCAAGAAAAGATCATTTATAGTCACTCATGCCTAGAAAAGCCTTATTACTCGGTGTAAATGCTTTTATAATCCCATTATTGAATTTATTTTGAATATTTTTTACATTTTTTGATTAAAACAGATTGTAATTGATTGATTGCCTCGGGAAACATGGAGCGAAAGCCATCCATTGTCAAGAAAAGATCATTTATAGTCACTCATGCCTAGGAAAGCCTTATTACTCGGTTTAAATGCTTTTATAATCCCATTATTGAATTTATTTTGAATTGTTTTTACATTTTTTGATTAAAACAGAATCTAATTGATTGTTTGCCTCGGGAAAGGTGGAGCGAAAGCCATCCATTGTCAAGAAAAGATCATTTATAGTCACTCATGCCTAGAAAAGCCTTATTACTCGGTTTAAATGCCTTTATAATCCCATTATCCAATTTATTTTGAATTGTTTTTACATTTTTTGATTAAAACAGATTGTAATTGATTGTTTGCCGCGGGAAACTTGGAGCGAAAGCCATGCATTGTCAATAAAAGTTCATTTATAGTCACTCATGCCTAGAAAAGCTTTATTACTCGGTTTAAATGCCTTTATAATCCCATTATCAAATTTATTTTTAATTTTTTTTACATTTTTTGATTAAAACAGATTGTAATTGATTGTTTGCCTCGAGAAACTTGGAGCGAAGGCCATCCATTGTGAAGAAAAGTTCATTTATATTCACTTATGCCTAGCAAAGCCTTATTACTCGGTTTAAATGCCTTTATAGTCTCATTATTGAATTTATTTTGATTTTTTTTTACATTTTTTTATTAAAACAGATTCTAATTGATTGTTTTCCTGGGGAAACTTGGAGCGAAAGCCATCCATTGTCAAGAAAAGATCATTTATAGTCACTCATGCCTAGAAAAGCCTTATTACTCGGTGTAAATGCTTTTATAATCCCATTATTGAATTTATTTTGAATATTTTTTACATTTTTTGATTAAAACAGATTGTAATTGATTGATTGCCTCGGGAAACATGGAGCAAAAGCCATCCATCGTCAAGAAAAGATCATTTATAGTCACTCATGCCTAGGAAAGCCTTATTACTCGGTTTAAATGCCTTTATAATCCCATTATCAAATTTATTTTTAATTTTTTTTACTTTTTTTGATTAAAACAGATTCTAATTGATTGTTTTCCTAGGGAAACTTGGAGCGAAAGCCATCCATTGTCAAGAAAAGATCATTTATATTCACTCATGCCTAGAAAAGCCTTATTACTCGGCGTAAATGCTTTTATAATCCCATTATTGAATTTATTTTGAATATTTTTTACATTTTTTTATTAAAACAGATTGTAATTGATTGATTGCCTCGGGAAACATGGAGCAAAAGCCATCCATTGTCAAGAAAAGATCATTTATAGTCACTCATGCCTAGTAAAGCCTTATTACTCGGTGTAAATGCTTTCATAATCCCATTATTGAATTTATTTTGAATATTTTTTACATTTTTTGATTAAAACAGATTGTAATTGATTGATTACCTCGGGAAACGTGGAGCGAAAGCCATCCATTGTCAAGAAAAGATCATTTATAGTCACTCATGCCTAGAAAAGCCTTATTACTCGGTTTAAATGCCTTTATAATCCCATTATCAAATTTATTTTGAATTTTTTTTACATTTTTTGATTAAAACAAATTGTAATTGATTGTTTGCCTTGGCAAACTTGGAGCGAAAGCCATGCATTGTCAAGAAAAGTTCATTTATAGTCACTCATGCCTAGAAAAGCCTTATTACTGAGTTTAAATGCTTTTATAATCCCATTATTGAATTTATTTTGAATATTTTCTACATTTTTTGATTGAAACAGATTTTAATTGATTGTTTGCCTCAGAAAACGAGAAGCGAAAGCCATCCATTGTCAAGAAAAGTTAATTTATAGTCACTCATGCCTAGGAAAGCCTTATTACTCGGTTTAAATGCTTTTATAATCCCATTATTGAATTTATTTTGAATATTTTCTACATTTTTTGATTGAAACAGATTCTAATTGATTGTTTGCCTCAGAAAACGAGAAGCGAAAGCCATCCATTATCAAGAAAAGATCATTTATAGTCACTCATGCCTAGAAAAGCCTTATTACTCGGTGTAAATGCTTTTATAATCCCATTATCGAATTTATTTTGAATATTTTTTACATTTTTTGATTAAAACATATTTTAATTGATTGATTGCCTCGGGAAACATTGAGCAAAAGCCATCCATTGTCAAGAAAAGATCATTTATAGTCACTCATGCCTAGGAAAGCCTTAT
The DNA here is from genome assembly GCF_053813885.1 of Theobroma cacao. Classification (NCBI taxonomy): domain Eukaryota; kingdom Viridiplantae; phylum Streptophyta; class Magnoliopsida; order Malvales; family Malvaceae; genus Theobroma; species Theobroma cacao. The sequence goes on along the minus strand of NC_142645.1, from coordinate 22,081,698 downwards.
TACTCTGTTTAAATGCTTTTATAATCCCATTATTGAATTTATTTTGAATTGTTTTAACATTTTTTGATTAAAACAGAATCTAATTGATTGTTTGCCTCGGGAAACGTGGAGCGAAAGCCATCCATTGTCAAGAAAAGATCATTTATAGTCACTCATGCCTAGAAAAGCCTTATTACTCGGTTTAAATGCCTTTATAATCCCATTATCAAATTTATTTTGAATTTTTTTTTACATTTTTTGATTAAAACAGATTGTAATTGATTGTTTACCTCGGGAAACTTGGAGCGAAAGCCATCCATTGTCAAGAAAAGTTCATTTATATTCACTTATGCCTAGCAAAGCCTTATTACTCGGTTTAAATGCCTTTATAAACCCATTATCAAATTTATTTTATTTTTTTTTTACTTTTTTTGATTAAAACAGATTCTAATTGATTGTTTTCCTGGGGAAACTTGGAGCGAAAGCCATCCATTGTCAAGAAAAGATCATTTATAGTCACTCATGCCTAGAAAAGCCTTATCACTCGGCGTAAATGCTTTTATAATCCCATTATTGAATTTATTTTGAATATTTTTTACATTTTTTGATTAAAACAGATTGTAATTGATTGATTGCCTCGGGAAACATGGAGCAAAAGCCATCCATTGTCAAGAAAAGATCATTTATAGTCACTCATGCCTAGGAAAGCCTTATTACTCGGTTTAAATGCTTTTATAATCCCATTATTGAATTTATTTTGAATTGTTTTTACATTTTTTGATTCAAACAGAATCTAATTGATTGTTTGCCTTGGGAAACGTGGAGCGAAAGCCATCCATTTTCAAGAAAAGATCATTTATAGTCACTCATGCCTAGAAAAGCCTTATTACTCGGTTTAAATGCCTTTATAATCCCATTATCAAATTTATTTTTAATTTTTTTTACATTTTTTTATTAAAACAGATTGTAATTGATTGTTTCCCTCGAGAAACTTGGAGCGAAGGCCATCCATTGTGAAGAAAAGTTCATTTATATTCACTTATGCCTAGCAAAGCCTTATTACTCGGTTTAAATGCCTTTATAGTCTCATTATTGAATTTATTTTGATTTTTTTTTACATTTTTTTATTAAAACAGATTCTAATTGATTGTTTTCCTGGGGAAACTTTGAGCGAAAGCCATCCATTGTCAAGAAAAGATCATTTATAGTCACTCATGCCTAGAAAAGCCTTATTACTCTGTGTAAATGCTTTTATAATCCCATTATAGAATTTATTTTGAATATTTTTTACATTTTTTGATTAAAACAGATTGTAATTGATTGATTGCCTCGGGAAACATGGAGCAAAAGCCATCCATCGTCAAGAAAAGATCATTTATAGTCACTCATGCCTAGGAAAGCCTTATTACTCGGTTTAAATGCCTTTATAATCCCATTATCAAATTTATTTTTAATTTTTTTTACTTTTTTTGATTAAAACAGATTCTAATTGATTGTTTTCCTGGGGAAACTTGGAGCGAAAGCCATCCATTGTCAAGGAAAGATCATTTATATTCACTCATGCCTAGAAAAGCCTTATTACTCGGCGTAAATGCTTTTATAATCCCATTATTGAATTTATTTTGAATACTTTTTACATTTTTTGATTAAAACAGATTGTAATTGATTGATTGCCTCGGGAAACATGGAGCAAAAGCCATCCATTGTCAAGAAAAGATCATTTATAGTCACTCATGCCTAGGAAAGCCTTATTACTCGGTTTAAATGCTTTTATAATCCCATTATTGAATTTATTTTGAATTGTTTTTACATTTTTTGATTAAAACAGAATCTAATTGATTGTTTGCCTCGGGAAACGTGGAGCGAAAGCCATCCATTGTCAAGAAAAGATCATTTATAGTCACTCATGCCTAGAAAAGCCTTATCACTCGGTTTAAATGCCTTTATAATCCCATTATCAAATTTATTTTGAATTTTTTTTACATTTTTTGACTAAAACAGATTGTAATTGATTGTTTCCCTCGGGAAACTTGGAGCGAAAGCCATCCATTGTCAAGAAAAGTTCATTTATATTCACTTATGCCTAGCAAAGCCTTATTACTCGGTTTAAATGCCTTTATAATCCCATTATGGAATTTATTTTGAATTTTTTTTACATTTTTTTATTAAAACAGTTTCTAATTGATTGTTTTCCTGGGGAAACTTGGAGCGAAAGCCATCCATTGTCAAGAAAAGATCATTTATAGTCACTCATGCCTAGAAAAGCCTTATTACTCGGTGTAAATGCTTTTATAATCCCATTATTGAATTTATTTTGAATATTTTTTACATTTTTTGATTAAAACAGATTGTAATTGATTGATTGCCTCGGGAAACATGGAGCGAAAGCCATCCATTGTCAAGAAAAGATCATTTATAGTCACTCATGCCTAGGAAAGCCTCGTTACTCGGTTTAAATGCTTTTATAATCCCATTATTGAATTTATTTTGAATTGTTTTTACATTTTTTGATTAAAACAGAATCTAATTGATTGTTTGCCTCGGGAAAGGTGGAGCGAAAGCCATCCATTGTCAAGAAAAGATCATTTATAGTCACTCATGCCTAGAAAAGCCTTATTACTCGGTTTAAATGCCTTTATAATCCCATTATCAAATTTATTTTTAATTTTTTTTACATTTTTTGATTAAAACATATTGTAATTGATTGTTTGCCTCGAGAAACTTGGAGCGAAGGCCATCCATTGTGAAGAAAAGTTCATTTATATTCACTTATGCCTAGCAAAGCCTTATTACTCGGTTTAAATGCCTTTATAGTCTCATTATTGAATTTATTTTGATTTTTTTTTACATTTTTTTATTAAAACAGATTCTAATTGATTGTTTTCCTGGGGAAACTTTGAGCGAAAGCCATCCATTGTCAAGAAAAGATCATTTATAGTCACTCATGCCTAGAAAAGCCTTATTACTCGGTGTAAATGCTTTTATAATCCCATTATAGAATTTATTTTGAATATTTTTTACATTTTTTGATTGAAACAGATTGTAATTGATTGATTGCCTCGGGAAACATGGAGCAAAAGCCATCCATCGTCAAGAAAAGATCATTTATAGTCACTCATGCCTAGGAAAGCCTTATTACTCGGTTTAAATGCCTTTATAATCCCATTATCAAATTTATTTTGAATTGTTTTTACATTTTTTGATTCAAACAGAATCTAATTGATTGTTTGCCTCAGAAAACGAGAAGCGAAAGCCATCCATTATCAAGAAAAGATCATTTATAGTCACTCATGCCTAGAAAAGCCTTATTACTCGGTGTAAATGCTTTTATAATCCCATTATTGAATTTATTTTGAATATTTTTTACATTTTTTGATTAAAACATATTGTAATTGATTGATTGCCTCGGGAAACATGGAGCAAAAGCCATCCATTGTCAAGAAAAGATCATTTATAGTCACTCATGCCTAGGAAAGCCTTATTACTCTGTTTAAATGCTTTTATAATCCCATTATTGAATTTATTTTGAATTGTTTTTACATTTTTTGATTAAAACAGAATCTAATTGATTGTTTGCCTCGGGAAACGTGGAGCGAAAGCCATCCATTGTCAAGAAAATATCATTTATAGTCACTCATGCCTAGAAAAGCCTTATTACTCGGTTTAAATGCCTTTATAATCCCATTATCAAATTTATTTTGAATTTTTTTTACATTTTTTGATTAAAACAGATTGTAATTGATTGTTTCCCTCGGGAAACTTGAAGCGAAAGCCATCCATTGTCAAGAAAAGTTCATTTATATTCACTTATGCCTAGCAAAGCCTTATTACTCGGTTTAAATGCCTTTATAATCCCATTATGGAATTTATTTTGAATTTTTTTTACATTTTTTTATTAAAACAGATTCTAATTAATTGTTTTCCTGGGGAAACTTGGAGCGAAAGCCATCCATTGTCAAGAAAAGATCATTTATAGTCACTCATGCCTAGAAAAGCCTTATTACTCGGTGTAAATGCTTTTATAATCCCATTATAGATTTTATTTTGAATATTTTTTACATTTTTTGATTAAAACATATTGTAATTGATTGATTGCCTCGGGAAACATGGAGCAAAAGCCATCCATTGTCAAGAAAAGATCATTTATAGTCACTCATGCCTAGGAAAGCCTTATTACTCGGTTTAAATGCTTTTATAATCCCATTATTGAATTTATTTTGAATTGTTTTTACATTTTTTGATTAAAACAGAATCTAATTGATTGTTTGCCTCGGGAAACGTGGAGCGAAAGCCATCCATTGTCAAGAAAAGATCATTTATAGTCACTCATGCCTAGAAAAGCCTTATCACTCGGTTTAAATGCCTTTATAATCCCATTATCAAATTTATTTTGAATTTTTTTTACATTTTTTGACTAAAACAGATTGTAATTGATTGTTTCCCTCGGGAAACTTGGAGCGAAAGCCATCCATTGTCAAGAAAAGTTCATTTATATTCACTTATGCCTAGCAAAGCCTTATTACTCGGTTTAAATGCCTTTATAATCCCATTATGGAATTTATTTTGAATTTTTTTTACATTTTTTTATTAAAACAGTTTCTAATTGATTGTTTTCCTGGGGAAACTTGGAGCGAAAGCCATCCATTGTCAAGAAAAGATCATTTATAGTCACTCATGCCTAGAAAAGCCTTATTACTCGGTGTAAATGCTTTTATAATCCCATTATTGAATTTATTTTGAATATTTTTTACATTTTTTGATTAAAACAGATTGTAATTGATTGATTGCCTCGGGAAACATGGAGCGAAAGCCATCCATTGTCAAGAAAAGATCATTTATAGTCACTCATGCCTAGGAAAGCCTCGTTACTCGGTTTAAATGCTTTTATAATCCCATTATTGAATTTATTTTGAATTGTTTTTACATTTTTTGATTAAAACAGAATCTAATTGATTGTTTGCCTCGGGAAAGGTGGAGCAAAAGTCATCCATTGTCAAGAAAAGATCATTTATAGTCACTCATGCCTAGAAAAGCCTTATTACTCGGTTTAAATGCCTTTATAATCCCATTATCAAATTTATTTTTAATTTTTTTTACATTTTTTGATTAAAACATATTGTAATTGATTGTTTGCCTCGAGAAACTTGGAGCGAAGGCCATCCATTGTGAAGAAAAGTTCATTTATATTCACTTATGCCTAGCAAAGCCTTATTACTCGGTTTAAATGCCTTTATAGTCTCATTATTGAATTTATTTTGATTTTTTTTTACATTTTTTTATTAAAACAGATTCTAATTGATTGTTTTCCTGGGGAAACTTTGAGCGAAAGCCATCCATTGTCAAGAAAAGATCATTTATAGTCACTCATGCCTAGAAAAGCCTTATTACTCGGTGTAAATGCTTTTATAATCCCATTATAGAATTTATTTTGAATATTTTTTACATTTTTTGATTGAAACAGATTGTAATTGATTGATTGCCTCGGGAAACATGGAGCAAAAGCCATCCATCGTCAAGAAAAGATCATTTATAGTCACTCATGCCTAGGAAAGCCTTATTACTCGGTTTAAATGCCTTTATAATCCCATTATCAAATTTATTTTGAATTGTTTTTACATTTTTTGATTCAAACAGAATCTAATTGATTGTTTGCCTCAGAAAACGAGAAGCGAAAGCCATCCATTATCAAGAAAAGATCATTTATAGTCACTAATGCCTAGAAAAGCCTTATTACTCGGTGTAAATGCTTTTATAATCCCATTATTGAATTTATTTTGAATATTTTTTACATTTTTTGATTAAAACATATTGTAATTGATTGATTGCCTCGGGAAACATGGAGCAAAAGCCATCCATTGTCAAGAAAAGATTATTTATAGTCACTCATGCCTAGGAAAGCCTTATTACTCGGTTTAAATGCTTTTATAATCCCATTATTGAATTTATTTTGAATTGTTTTTACATTTTTTGATTAAAACAGAATCTAATTGATTGTTTGCCTCGGGAAACGTGGAGCGAAAGCCATCCATTGTCAAGAAAATATCATTTATAGTCACTCATGCCTAGAAAAGCCTTATTACTCGGTTTAAATGCCTTTATAATCCCATTATCAAATTTATTTTGAATTTTTTTTACATTTTTTGATTAAAACATATTGTAATTGATTGTTTCCCTCGGGAAACTTGGAGCGAAAGCCATCCATTGTCAAGAAAAGTTCATTTATATTCACTTATGCCTAGCAAAGCCTTATTACTCGGTTTAAATGCCTTTATAATCCCATTATGGAATTTATTTTGAATTTTTTTTACATTTTTTTATTAAAACAGATTCTAATTAATTGTTTTCCTGGGGAAACTTGGAGCGAAAGCCATCCATTGTCAAGAAAAGATCATTTATAGTCACTCATGCCTAGAAAAGCCTTATTACTCGGTGTAAATGCTTTTATAATCCCATTATAGATTTTATTTTGAATATTTTTTACATTTTTTGATTAAAACATATTGTAATTGATTGATTGCCTCGGGAAACATGGAGCAAAAGCCATCCATTGTCAAGAAAAGATCATTTATAGTCACTCATGCCTAGGAAAGCCTTATTACTCTGTTTAAATGCTTTTATAATCCCATTATTGAATTTATTTTGAATTGTTTTTACATTTTTTGATTAAAACAGAATCTAATTGATTGTTTGCCTCGGGAAACGTGGAGCGAAAGCCATCCATTGTCAAGAAAAGATCATTTATAGTCACTCATGCCTAGAAAAGCCTTATTACTCGGTTTAAATGCCTTTATAATCCCATTATCAAATTTATTTTGAATATTTTTTACATTTTTTGATTAAAACAGATTGTAATTGATTGTTTGCCTCGGCAAACTTGGAGCGAAAGCCATGCATTGTCAAGAAAAGTTCATTTATAGTCACTCATGCCTAGAAAAGCCTTATTACTCGGTTTAAATGCTTTTATAATCCCATTATTGAATTTATTTTGAATATTTTCTACATTTTTTGATTGAAACAGATTTTAATTGATTGTTTGCCTCAGAAAACGAGAAGCGAAAGCCATCCATTGTCAAGAAAAGTTCATTTATAGTCACTCATGCCTAGGAAAGCCTTATTACTCGGTTTAAATGCTTTTATAATCCCATTATTGAATTTATTTTGAATATTTTCTACATTTTTTGATTGAAACAGATTCTAATTGATTGTTTGCCTCAGAAAACGAGAAGCGAAAGCCATCCATTATCAAGAAAAGATCATTTATAGTCACTAATGCCTAGAAAAGCCTTATTACTCGGTGTAAATGCTTTTATAATCCCATTATTGAATTTATTTTTAATATTTTTTACATTTTTTGATTAAAACATATTGTAATTGATTGATTGCCTCGGGAAACATGGAGCAAAAGCCATCCATTCTCAAGAAAAGATCATTTATAGTCACTCATGCCTAGGAAAGCCTTATTACTCTGTTTAAATGCTTTTATAATCCCATTATTGAATTTATTTTGAATTGTTTTTACATTTTTTGATTAAAACAGAATCTAATTGATTGTTTGCCTCGGGAAACGTGGAGCGAAAGCCATCCATTGTCAAGAAAAGATCATTTATAGTCACTCATGCCTAGAAAAGCCTTATTACTCGGTTTAAATGCCTTTATAATCCCATTATCAAATTTATTTTGAATTTTTTTTACATTTTTTGATTAAAACATATTGTAATTGATTGTTTGCCTCGGCAAACTTGGAGCGAAAGCCATGCATTGTCAAGAAAAGTTCATTTATAGTCACTCATGCCTAGAAAAGCCTTATTACTCGGTTTAAATGCTTTTATAATCCCATTATTGAATTTATTTTGAATATTTTCTACATTTTTTGATTGAAACAGATTTTAATTGATTGTTTGCCTCAGAAAACGAGAAGCGAAAGCCATCCATTGTCAAGAAAAGTTCATTTATAGTCACTCATGCCTAGGAAAGCCTTATTACTCGGTTTAAATGCTTTTATAATCCCATTATTGAATTTATTTTGAATATTTTCTACATTTTTTGATTGAAACAGATTCTAATTGATTGTTTGCCTCAGAAAACGAGAAGCGAAAGCCATCCATTATCAAGAAAAGATCATTTATAGTCACTAATGCCTAGAAAAGCGTTATTACTCGGTGTAAATGCTTTTATAATCCCATTATTGAATTTATTTTTAATATTTTTTACATTTTTTTATTAAAACATATTGTAATTGATTGATTGCCTCGGGAAACATGGAGCAAAAGCCATCCATTGTCAAGAAAAGATCATTTATAGTCACTCATGCCTAGGAAAGCCTTATTACTCTGTTTAAATGCTTTTATAATCCCATTATTGAATTTATTTTGAATTGTTTTTACATTTTTTGATTAAAACAGAATCTAATTGATTGTTTGCCTCGGGAAACGTGGAGCGAAAGCCATCCATTGTCAAGAAAAGATCATTTATAGTCACTCATGCCTAGAAAAGCCTTATTACTCGGTTTAAATGCCTTTATAATCCCATTATCAAATTTATTTTGAATTTTTTTTACATTTTTTGATTAAAACAGATTGTAATTGATTGTTTGCCTCGGCAAACTTGGAGCGAAAGCCATGCATTGTCAAGAAAAGTTCATTTATAGTCACTCATGCCTAGAAAAGCCTTATTACTCGGTTTAAATGCTTTTATAATCCCATTATTGAATTTATTTTGAATATTTTCTACATTTTTTGATTGAAACAGATTTTAATTGATTGTTTGCCTCAGAAAACGAGAAGCGAAAGCCATCCATTGTCAAGAAAAGTTCATTTATAGTCACTCGTACCTAGGAAAGCCTTATTACTCGGTTTAAATGCTTTTATAATCCCATTATTGAATTTATTTTGAATATTTTCTACATTTTTTGATTGAAACAGATTCTAATTGATTGTTTGCCTCAGAAAACGAGAAGCGAAAGCCATCCATTATCAAGAAAAGATCATTTATAGTCACTCATGCCTAGAAAAGCCTTATTACTCGGTGTAAATGCTTTTATAATCCCATTATTGAATTTATTTTGAATATTTTTTACATTTTTTGATTAAAACATATTGTAATTGATTGATTGCCTCGGGAAACATGGAGCAAAAGCCATCCATTGTCAAGAAAAGATCATTTATAGTCACTCATGCCTAGGAAAGCCTTATTACTCTGTTTAAATGCTTTTATAATCCCATTATTGAATTTATTTTGAATTGTTTTTACATTTTTTGATTAAAACAGAATCTAATTGATTGTTTGCCTCGGGAAACGTGGAGCGAAAGCCATCCATTGTCAAGAAAAGATCATTTATAGTCACTCATGCCTAGAAAAGCCTTATTACTCGGTTTAAATGCCTTTATAATCCCATTATCAAATTTATTTTGAATTTTTTTTACATTTTTTGATTAAAACAGATTGTAATTGATTGTTTGCCTCGGCAAACTTGGAGCGAAAGCCATGCATTGTCAAGAAAAGTTCATTTATAGTCACTCATGCCTAGAAAAGCTTTATTACTCGGTTTAAATGCTTTTATAATCCCATTATTGAATTTATTTTGAATATTTTCTACATTTTTTGATTGAAACAGATTTTAATTGATTGTTTGCCTCAGAAAACGAGAAGCGAAAGCCATCCATTGTCAAGAAAAGTTCATTTATAGTCACTCATGCCTAGGAAAGCCTTATTACTCGGTTTAAATGCTTTTATAATCCCATTATTGAATTTATTTTGAATATTTTCTACATTTTTTGATTGAAACAGATTCTAATTGATTGTTTGCCTCAGAAAACGAGAAGCGAAAGCCATCCATTATCAAGAAAAGATCATTTATAGTCACTCATGCCTAGAAAAGCCTTATTACTCATTGTAAATGCTTTTATAATCCCATTATTGAATTTATTTTGAATATTTTTTACATTTTTTGATTAAAACATATTGTAATTGATTCATTGCCTCGGGAAACATGGAGCAAAAGCCATCCATTGTCAAGAAAAGATCATTTATAGTCACTCATGCCTAGGAAAGCCTTATTACTCGGTTTAAATGCTTTTATAATCCCATTATTGAATTTAGTTTGAATATTTTCTACATTTTTTGGTTGAAACAGATTCTAATTGATTGTGTGCCTCAGAAAACGAGAAGCGAAAGCCATCCATTGTCAAGAAAAGATCATTTATAGTCACTCATGCCTAGAAAAGCCTTATTACTCGATGTAAATGCTTTTATAATCCCATTATTGAATTTATTTTGAATATTTTTTACATTTTTTGATTAAAACAGATTGTAATTGATTGATTGCCTTGGGAAACATGGAGCAAAAGCCATCCATTGTCAAGAAAAGATCATTTATAGTCACTCATGCCTAGGAAAGCCTTATTACTCGGTTTAAATGCTTTTATAATCCCATTATTGAATTTATTTTGAATTGTTTTTACATTTTTTGATTAAAACAGAATCTAATTGATTGTTTGCCTTGAGAAACATGGAGCGAAAGCCATCCATTGTCAAGAAAAGATCATTTATAGTCACTCATGCCTAGAAAAGCCTTAATACTCGCTATAAATGCTTTGATAATCCCAAAATGAATTTAATTTGAATCTTTTTACATTTTTTGATTAAAACAGATTGTAACTGATTGTTTGCCTCGGGAAACGTGGAGCGAAAGCCATCCACTGTCAAGAAAAGATCATTTATAGTCACTCATGCCTAGAAAAGCCTTATTACTCGGTTTAAATGCTTTTATAATCCCATTATTGAATTTATTTTGAATTGTTTTTACATTTTTTGATTAAAACAGAATCTAATTGATTGTTTGCCTCGGGAAACGTGGAGCGAAAGCCATCCATTGTCAAGAAAATATCATTTATAGTCACTCATGCCTAGAAAAGCCTTATTACTCGGTTTAAATGCCTTTATAATCCCATTATCAAATTTATTTTGAATTTTTTTTACATTTTTTGATTAAAACAGATTGTAATTGATTGTTTCCCTCGGGAAACTTGGAGCGAAAGCCATCCATTGTCAAGAAAAGTTCATTTATATTCACTTATGCCTAGCAAAGCCTTATTACTCGGTTTAAATGCCTTTATAATCCCATTATGGAATTTATTTTGAATTTTTTTTACATTTTTTTATTAAAACAGATTCTAATTAATTGTTTTCCTGGGGAAACTTGGAGCGAAAGCCATCCATTGTCAAGAAAAGATCATTTATAGTCACTCATGCCTAGAAAAGCCTTATTACTCGGTGTAAATGCTTTTATAATCCCATTATAGATTTTATTTTGAATATTTTTTACATTTTTTGATTAAAACATATTGTAATTGATTGATTGCCTCGGGAAACATGGAGCAAAAGCCATCCATTGTCAAGAAAAGATCATTTATAGTCACTCATGCCTAGGAAAGCCTTATTACTCTGTTTAAATGCTTTTATAATCCCATTATTGAATTTATTTTGAATTGTTTTTACATTTTTTGATTAAAACAGAATCTAATTGATTGTTTGCCTCGGGAAACGTGGAGCGAAAGCCATCCATTGTCAAGAAAAGATCATTTATAGTCACTCATGCCTAGAAAAGCCTTATTACTCGGTTTAAATGCCTTTATAATCCCATTATCAAATTTATTTTGAATATTTTTTACATTTTTTGATTAAAACAGATTGTAATTGATTGTTTGCCTCGGCAAACTTGGAGCGAAAGCCATGCATTGTCAAGAAAAGTTCATTTATAGTCACTCATGCCTAGAAAAGCCTTATTACTCGGTTTAAATGCTTTTATAATCCCATTATTGAATTTATTTTGAATATTTTCTACATTTTTTGATTGAAACAGATTTTAATTGATTGTTTGCCTCAGAAAACGAGAAGCGAAAGCCATCCATTGTCAAGAAAAGTTCATTTATAGTCACTCATGCCTAGGAAAGCCTTATTACTCGGTTTAAATGCTTTTATAATCCCATTATTGAATTTATTTTGAATATTTTCTACATTTTTTGATTGAAACAGATTCTAATTGATTGTTTGCCTCAGAAAACGAGAAGCGAAAGCCATCCATTATCAAGAAAAGATCATTTATAGTCACTAATGCCTAGAAAAGCCTTATTACTCGGTGTAAATGCTTTTATAATCCCATTATTGAATTTATTTTTAATATTTTTTACATTTTTTGATTAAAACATATTGTAATTGATTGATTGCCTCGGGAAACATGGAGCAAAAGCCATCCATTCTCAAGAAAAGATCATTTATAGTCACTCATGCCTAGGAAAGCCTTATTACTCTGTTTAAATGCTTTTATAATCCCATTATTGAATTTATTTTGAATTGTTTTTACATTTTTTGATTAAAACAGAATCTAATTGATTGTTTGCCTCGGGAAACGTGGAGCGAAAGCCATCCATTGTCAAGAAAAGATCATTTATAGTCACTCATGCCTAGAAAAGCCTTATTACTCGGTTTAAATGCCTTTATAATCCCATGATCAAATTTATTTTGAATTTTTTTTACATTTTTTGATTAAAACATATTGTAATTGATTGTTTGCCTCGGCAAACTTGGAGCGAAAGCCATGCATTGTCAAGAAAAGTTCATTTATAGTCACTCATGCCTAGAAAAGCCTTATTACTCGGTTTAAATGCCTTTATAATCCCATTATCAAATTTATTTTGAATTTTTTTTACATTTTTTGATTAAAACAGATTGTAATTGATTGTTTCCCTCGGGAAACTTGGAGCGAAAGCCATCCATTGTCAAGAAAAGTTCATTTATATTCACTTATGCCTAGCAAAGCCTTATTACTCGGTTTAAATGCCTTTATAATCCCATTATGGAATTTATTTTGAATTTTTTTTACATTTTTTTATTAAAACAGATTCTAATTAATTGTTTTCCTGGGGAAACTTGGAGCGAAAGCCATCCATTGTCAAGAAAAGATCATTTATAGTCACTCATGCCTAGAAAAGCCTTATTACTCGGTGTAAATGCTTTTATAATCCCATTATAGATTTTATTTTGAATATTTTTTACATTTTTTGATTAAAACATATTGTAATTGATTGATTGCCTCGGGAAACATGGAGCAAAAGCCATCCATTGTCAAGAAAAGATCATTTATAGTCACTCATGCCTAGGAAAGCCTTATTACTCTGTTTAAATGCTTTTATAATCCCATTATTGAATTTATTTTGAATTGTTTTTACATTTTTTGATTAAAACAGAATCTAATTGATTGTTTGCCTCGGGAAACGTGGAGCGAAAGCCATCCATTGTCAAGAAAAGATCATTTATAGTCACTCATGCCTAGAAAAGCCTTATTACTCGGTTTAAATGCCTTTATAATCCCATTATCAAATTTATTTTGAATTTTTTTTACATTTTTTGATTAAAACAGATTGTAATTGATTGTTTGCCTCGGCAAACTTGGAGCGAAAGCCATGCATTGTCAAGAAAAGTTCATTTATAGTCACTCATGCCTAGAAAAGCCTTATTACTCGGTTTAAATGCTTTTATAATCCCATTATTGAATTTATTTTGAATATTTTCTACATTTTTTGATTGAAACAGATTTTAATTGATTGTTTGCCTCAGAAAACGAGAAGCGAAAGCCATCCATTGTCAAGAAAAGTTCATTTATAGTCACTCGTACCTAGGAAAGCCTTATTACTCGGTTTAAATGCTTTTATAATCCCATTATTGAATTTATTTTGAATATTTTCTACATTTTTTGATTGAAACAGATTCTAATTGATTGTTTGCCTCAGAAAACGAGAAGCGAAAGCCATCCATTATCAAGAAAAGATCATTTATAGTCACTCATGCCTAGAAAAGCCTTATTACTCGGTGTAAATGCTTTTATAATCCCATTATTGAATTTATTTTGAATATTTTTTACATTTTTTGATTAAAACATATTGTAATTGATTGATTGCCTCGGGAAACATGGAGCAAAAGCCATCCATTGTCAAGAAAAGATCATTTATAGTCACTCATGCCTAGGAAAGCCTTATTACTCTGTTTAAATGCTTTTATAATCCCATTATTGAATTTATTTTGAATTGTTTTTACATTTTTTGATTAAAACAGAATCTAATTGATTGTTTGCCTCGGGAAACGTGGAGCGAAAGCCATCCATTGTCAAGAAAAGATCATTTATAGTCACTCATGCCTAGAAAAGCCTTATTACTCGGTTTAAATGCCTTTATAATCCCATTATCAAATTTATTTTGAATTTTTTTTACATTTTTTGATTAAAACAGATTGTAATTGATTGTTTGCCTCGGCAAACTTGGAGCGAAAGCCATGCATTGTCAAGAAAAGTTCATTTATAGTCACTCATGCCTAGAAAAGCTTTATTACTCGGTTTAAATGCTTTTATAATCCCATTATTGAATTTATTTTGAATATTTTCTACATTTTTTGATTGAAACAGATTTTAATTGATTGTTTGCCTCAGAAAACGAGAAGCGAAAGCCATCCATTGTCAAGAAAAGTTCATTTATAGTCACTCATGCCTAGGAAAGCCTTATTACTCGGTTTAAATGCTTTTATAATCCCATTATTGAATTTATTTTGAATATTTTCTACATTTTTTGATTGAAACAGATTGTAATTGATTGTTTGCCTCAGAAAACGAGAAGCGAAAGCCATCCATTATCAAGAAAAGATCATTTATAGTCACTCATGCCTAGAAAAGCCTTATTACTCATTGTAAATGCTTTTATAATCCCATTATTGAATTTATTTTGAATATTTTTTACATTTTTTGATTAAAACATATTGTAATTGATTCATTGCCTCGGGAAACATGGAGCAAAAGCCATCCATTGTCAAGAAAAGATCATTTATAGTCACTCATGCCTAGGAAAGCCTTATTACTCGGTTTAAATGCTTTTATAATCCCATTATTGAATTTAGTTTGAATATTTTCTACATTTTTTGGTTGAAACAGATTCTAATTGATTGTGTGCCTCAGAAAACGAGAAGCGAAAGCCATCCATTGTCAAGAAAAGATCATTTATAGTCACTCATGCCTAGAAAAGCCTTATTACTCGATGTAAATGCTTTTATAATCCCATTATTGAATTTATTTTGAATATTTTTTACATTTTTTGATTAAAACAGATTGTAATTGATTGATTGCCTTGGGAAACATGGAGCAAAAGCCATCCATTGTCAAGAAAAGATCATTTATAGTCACTCATGCCTAGGAAAGCCTTATTACTCGGTTTAAATGCTTTTATAATCCCATTATTGAATTTATTTTGAATTGTTTTTACATTTTTTGATTAAAACAGAATCTAATTGATTGTTTGCCTTGAGAAACATGGAGCGAAAGCCATCCATTGTCAAGAAAAGATCATTTATAGTCACTCATGCCTAGAAAAGCCTTAATACTCGCTATAAATGCTTTGATAATCCCAAAATGAATTTAATTTGAATCTTTTTACATTTTTTGATTAAAACAGATTGTAACTGATTGTTTGCCTCGGGAAACGTGGAGCGAAAGCCATCCACTGTCAAGAAAAGATCATTTATAGTCACTCATGCCTAGAAAAGCCTTATTACTCGGTTTAAATGCCTTTATAATCCCATTATGGAATTTATTTTGAATTTTTTTTACATTTTTTTATTAAAACAGATTCTAATTGATTGTTTTCCTAGGGAAACTTGGAGCGAAAGCCATCCATTGTCAAGAAAAGATCATTTATAGTCACTCATGCCTAGAAAAGCCTTATTACTCGGTGTAAATGCTTTTATAATCCCATTATTGAATTTATTTTGAATATTTTTTACATTTTTTGATTAAAACAGATTGTAATTGATTGATTGCCTCGAAAAACATGGAGCGAAAGCCATCCATTGTCAAGAAAAGATCATTTATAGTCACTCATGCCTAGGAAAGCCTTATTACTCGGTTTAAATGCTTTTATAATCCCATTATTGAATTTATTTTGAATTGTTTTTACATTTTTTGGTTGAAACAGATTCTAATTGATTGTTTGCCTCAGAAAACGAGAAGCAAAAGCCATCCATTGTCAAGAAAAGTTCATTTATAGTCACTCATGCCTAGGAAAGCCTTATTACTCGGTTTAAATGCTTTTATAATCCCATTATTGAATTTAGTTTGAATATTTTCTACATTTTTTGGTTGAAACAGATTCTAATTGATTGTGTGCCTCAGAAAACGAGAAGCGAAAGCCATCCATTGTCAAGAAAAGATCATTTATAGTCACTCATGCCTAGAAAAGCCTTATTACTCAGTTTAAATGCCTTTATAATCCCATTATTGAATTTATTTTTAATTTTTTTACATTTTTTGATTAAAACAGATTGTAATTGATTGTTTGCCTCGGGAAACGTGGAGCGAAAGCCATCCATTGTCAAGAAAAGATCATTTATAGTCACGCATGCCTAGAAAAGCCTTATTACTCGGTTTAAATGCCTTTATAATCCCATTATCAAATTTATTTTTAATTTTTTTATAGTTTTTGATTAAAACAGATTGTATTTGATTAATTACCTCGGGAAACGTGGAGCGAAAGCCATCCATTGTCAAGAAAATATCATTTATATTCACTCATGCCTAGAAAAGCCTTATTACTCGGCGTAAATGCTTTTATAATCCCATTATTGAATTTATTTTGAATATTTTTTACATTTTTTGATTAAAACAGATTGTAATTGATTGATTGCCTCGGGAAACATGGAGCAAAAGCCATCCATTGTCAAGAAAAGATCGTTTATAGTCACTCATGCCTAGGAAAGCCTTATTACTCGGTTTAAATGCTTTTATAATCCCATTATTGAATTTATTTTGAATTGTTTTTACATTTTTTGATTCAAACAGAATCTAATTGATTGTTTGCCTCGGGAAATGTGGAGCGAAAGCCATCCATTGTCAAGAAAAGATCATTTATAGTCACTCATGCCTAGAAAAGCCTTATTACTCGGTTTAAATGCCTTTATAATCCCATTATCAAATTTATTTTGAATTTTTTTTACATTTTTTGATTAAAACAGATTGTAATTGATTGTTTGCCTCGGCAAACTTGGAGCGAAAGCCATGCATTGTCAAGAAAAGTTCATTTATAGTCACTCATGCCTAGAAAAGCCTTATTACTCGGTTTAAATGCTTTTATAATCCCATTATTGAATTTATTTTGAATATTTTCTACATTTTTTGATTGAAACAGATTTTAATTGATTGTTTGCCTCAGAAAACGAGAAGCGAAAGCCATCCATTGTCAAGAAAAGTTCATTTATAGTCACTCATGCCTAGGAAAGCCTTATTACTCGGTTTAAATGCTTTTATAATCCCATTATTGAATTTATTTTGAATATTTTCTACATTTTTTGATTGAAACAGATTCTAATTGATTGTTTGCCTCAGAAAACGAGAAGCGAAAGCCATCCATTATCAAGAAAAGATCATTTATAGTCACTCATGCCTAGAAAAGCCTTATTACTCGGTGTAAATGCTTTTATAATCCCATTATTGAATTTATTTTGAATATTTTTTACATTTTTTGATTAAAACATATTGTAATTGATTGATTGCCTCGGGAAACATGGAGCAAAAGCCATCCATTGTCAAGAAAAGATCATTTATAGTCACTCATGCCTAGGAAAGCCTTATTACTCTGTTTAAATGCTTTTATAATCCCATTATTGAATTTATTTTGAATTGTTTTTACATTTTTTGATTAAAACAGAATCTAATTGATTGTTTGCCTCGGGAAACGTGGAGCGAAAGCCATCCATTGTCAAGAAAAGATCATTTATAGTCACTCATGCCTAGAAACGCCTTATTACTCGGTTTAAATGCCTTTATAATCCCATTATCAAATTTATTTTGAATTTTTTTTACAGTTTTTGATTAAAACAGATTGTAATTGATTGTTTCCCTCGGGAAACTTGGAGCGAAAGCCATCCATTGTCAAGAAAAGTTCATTTATATTCACTTATGCCTAGCAAAGCCTTATTACTCGGTTTAAATGCCTTTATAATCCCATTATGGAATTTATTTTGAAATTTTTTTACATTTTTTTATTAAAACAGATTCTAATTGATTGTTTTCTTGGGGAAACTTGGAGCGAAAGCCATCCATTGTCAAGAAAAGATCATTTATAGTCACTCATGTCTAGAAAAGCCTTATTACTCGGTGTAAATGCTTTTATAATCCCATTATAGAATTTATTTTGAATATTTTTTACATTTTTTGATTAAAACAGATTGTAATTGATTGATTGCCTCGGGAAACATGGAGCAAAAGCCATCCATCGTCAAGAAAAGATCATTTATAGTCACTCATGCCTAGGAAAGCCTTATTACTCGGTTTAAATGCCTTTATAATCCCATTATCAAATTTATTTTTAATTTTTTTTACTTTTTTTGATTAAAACAGATTCTAATTGATTGTTTTCCTGGGGAAACTTGGAGCGAAAGCCATCCATTGTCAAGAAAAGATCATTTATACTCACTCATGCCTAGAAAAGCCTTATTACTCGGCGTAAATGCTTTTATAATCCCATTATTGAATTTATTTTGAATATTTTCTACATTTTTTGATTGAAACAGATTTTAATTGATTGTTTGCCTCAGAAAACGAGAAGCGAAAGCCATCCATTGTCAAGAAAAGTTCATTTATGGTCACTCATGCCTAGGAAAGCCTTATTACTCGGTTTAAATGCTTTTATAATCCATTATTGAATTTATTTTGAATATTTTCTACATTTTTTGATTGAAACAGATTCTAATTGATTGTTTGCCTCAGAAAACGAGAAGCGAAAGCCATCCATTATCAAGAAAAGATCATTTATAGTCACTCATGCCTAGAAAAACCTTATTACTCGGTGTAAATGCTTTTATAATCCCATTATTGAATTTATTTTGAATATTTTTTACATTTTTTGATTAAAACATATTGTAATTGATTGATTGCCTCGGGAAACATGGAGCAAAAGCCATCCATTGTCAAGAAAAGATCATTTATAGTCACTCATGCCTAGGAAAGCCTTATTACTCGGTTTAAATGCTTTTATAATCCCATTATTGAATTTATTTAGAATTGTTTTTACATTTTTTGATTAAAACAGAATCTAATTGATTGTTTGCCTCGGGAAACATGGAGCGAAAGCCATCCATTGTGAAGAAAAGATCATTTATAGTCACTCATGCCTAGAAAAGCCTTATTACTCGGTTTAAATGCCTTTATAATCCCATTATCAAATTTATTTTGAATTTTTTTTACATTTTTTGATTAAAACAGATTGTAATTGATTGTTTCCCTCGGGAAACTTGGAGCGAAAGCCATCCATTGTCAAGAAAAGTTCATTTATATTCACTTATGCCTAGCAAAGCCTTATTACTCGGTTTAAATGCCTTTATAATCCCATTATGGAATTTATTTTGAATTTTTTTTACATTTTTTTATTAAAACAGATTCTAATTGATTGTTTTCCTGGGGAAACTTGGAGCGAAAGCCATCCATTGTCAAGAAAAGATCATTTATAGTCACTCATGCCTAGAAAAGCCTTATTACTCGGTGTAAATGCTTTTATAATCCCATTATTGAATTTATTTTGAATATTTTTTACATTTTTTGATTAAAACAGATTGTAATTGATTGATTGCCTCGGGAAACATGGAGCGAAAGCCATCCATTGTCAAGAAAAGATCATTTATAGTCACTTATGCCTAGAAAAGCCTTAATACTCGCTATAAATGCTTTCATAATCCCAAAATGAATTTAATTTGAATCTTTTTACATTTTTTGATTAAAACAGATTGTAACTGATTGTTTGCCTCGGGAAACGTGGAGCGAAAGCCATCCACTGTCAAGAAAATATCATTTATAGTCACTCATGCCTAGAAAAGCCTTATTACTCGGTTTAAATGCCTTTATAATCCCATTATCAAACTTCTTTTTAATTTTTTTTACATTTTTTGATTAAAACATATTCTAATTGATTGTTTGCCTCGGGAAACTTGGAGCAAAAGCCATCCATTGTCAAGAAAAGATCATTTATAGTCACTCATTCCTAGGAAAGCCTTATTACTCGATGTAAATGCTTTTATAATCCCATTATTGAATTTATTTTAAATTTTTTTACATTTTTCGATTAAAACATATTGTAATTGATTGTTTGCCTCGGGAAACGTGGAGCGAAAGCCATCCATTGTCAAGAAAAGATCATTTATAGTCACTCATGCCTAGAAAAGCCTTATTACTCGGTTTAAATGCTTTTATAATCCCATTATTGAATTTATTTTGAATATTTTCTACATTTTTTGATTGAAACAGATTTTAATTGATTGTTTGCCTCAGAAAACGAGAAGCGAAAGCCATCCATTGTCAAGAAAAGTTCATTTATAGTCACTCATGCCTAGGAAAGCCTTATTACTCGGTTTAAATGCTTTTATAATCCCATTATTGAATTTATTTTGAATATTTTCTACATTTTTTGATTGAAACAGATTCTAATTGATTGTTTGCCTCAGAAAACGAGAAGCGAAAGCCATCCATTATCAAGAAAAGATCATTTATAGTCACTCATGCCTAGAAAAGCCTTATTACTCGGTGTAAATGCTTTTATAATCCCATTATTGAATTTATTTTGAATATTTTTTACATTTTTTGATTAAAACATATTGTAATTGATTGATTGCCTCGGGAAACATGGAGCAAAAGCCATCCATTGTCAAGAAAAGATCATTTATAGTCACTCATGCCTAGGAAAGCCTTATTACTCGGTTTAAATGCTTTTATAATCCCATTATTGAATTTATTTTGAATATTTTCTACATTTTTTGATTGAAACAGATTCTAATTGATTGTTTGCCTCAGAAAACGAGAAGCGAAAGCCATCCATTATCAAGAAAAGATCATTTATAGTCACTCATGCCTAGAAAAGCCTTATTACTCGGTGTAAATGCTTTTATAATCCCATTATTGAATTTATTTTTAATATTTTTTACATTTTTTGATTAAAACATATTGTAATTGATTGATTGCCTCGGGAAACATGGAGCAAAAGCCATCCATTGTCAAGAAAAGATCATTTATAGTCACTCATGCCTAGGAAAGCCTTATTACTCTGTTTAAATGCTTTTATAATCCCATTATTGAATTTATTTTGAATTGTTTTTACATTTTTTGATTAAAACAGAATCTAATTGATTGTTTGCCTCGGGAAACGTGGAGCGAAAGCCATCCATTGTCAAGAAAAGATCATTTATAGTCACTCATGCCTAGAAAAGCCTTATTACTCGGTTTAAATGCCTTTATAATCCCATTATCAAATTTATTTTGAATTTTTTTTACAGTTTTTGATTAAAACAGATTGTAATTGATTGTTTCCCTCGGGAAACTTGGAGCGAAAGCCATCCATTGTCAAGAAAAGTTCATTTATATTCACTTATGCCTAGCAAAGCCTTATTACTCGGTTTAAATGCCTTTATAATCCCATTATGGAATTTATTTTGAAATTTTTTTACATTTTTTTATTAAAACAGATTCTAATTGATTGTTTTCTTGGGGAAACTTGGAGCGAAAGCCATCCATTGTCAAGAAAAGATCATTTATAGTCACTCATGTCTAGAAAAGCCTTATTACTCGGTGTAAATGCTTTTATAATCCCATTATAGAATTTATTTTGAATATTTTTTACATTTTTTGATTAAAACAGATTGTAATTGATTGATTGCCTCGGGAAACATGGAGCAAAAGCCATCCATCGTCAAGAAAAGATCATTTATAGTCACTCATGCCTAGGAAAGCCTTATTACTCGGTTTAAATGCCTTTATAATCCCATTATCAAATTTATTTTTAATTTTTTTTACTTTTTTTGATTAAAACAGATTCTAATTGATTGTTTTCCTGGGGAAACTTGGAGCGAAAGCCATCCATTGTCAAGAAAAGATCATTTATACTCACTCATGCCTAGAAAAGCCTTATTACTCGGCGTAAATGCTTTTATAATCCCATTATTGAATTTATTTTGAATATTTTCTACATTTTTTGATTGAAACAGATTTTAATTGATTGTTTGCCTCAGAAAACGAGAAGCGAAAGCCATCCATTGTCAAGAAAAGTTCATTTATGGTCACTCATGCCTAGGAAAGCCTTATTACTCGGTTTAAATGCATTTATAATCCATTATTGAATTTATTTTGAATATTTTCTACATTTTTTGATTGAAACAGATTCTAATTGATTGTTTGCCTCAGAAAACGAGAAGCGAAAGCCATCCATTATCAAGAAAAGATCATTTATAGTCACTCATGCCTAGAAAAACCTTATTACTCGGTGTAAATGCTTTTATAATCCCATTATTGAATTTATTTTGAATATTTTTTACATTTTTTGATTAAAACATATTGTAATTGATTGATTGCCTCGGGAAACATGGAGCAAAAGCCATCCATTGTCAAGAAAAGATCATTTATAGTCACTCATGCCTAGGAAAGCCTTATTACTCGGTTTAAATGCTTTTATAATCCCATTATTGAATTTATTTAGAATTGTTTTTACATTTTTTGATTAAAACAGAATCTAATTGATTGTTTGCCTCGGGAAACATGGAGCGAAAGCCATCCATTGTGAAGAAAAGATCATTTATAGTCACTCATGCCTAGAAAAGCCTTATTACTCGGTTTAAATGCCTTTATAATCCCATTATCAAATTTATTTTGAATTTTTTTTACATTTTTTGATTAAAACAGATTGTAATTGATTGTTTCCCTCGGGAAACTTGGAGCGAAAGCCATCCATTGTCAAGAAAAGTTCATTTATATTCACTTATGCCTAGCAAAGCCTTATTACTCGGTTTAAATGCCTTTATAATCCCATTATGGAATTTATTTTGAATTTTTTTTACATTTTTTTATTAAAACAGATTCTAATTGATTGTTTTCCTGGGGAAACTTGGAGCGAAAGCCATCCATTGTCAAGAAAAGATCATTTATAGTCACTCATGCCTAGAAAAGCCTTATTACTCGGTGTAAATGCTTTTATAATCCCATTATTGAATTTATTTTGAATATTTTTTACATTTTTTGATTAAAACAGATTGTAATTGATTGATTGCCTCGGGAAACATGGAGCGAAAGCCATCCATTGTCAAGAAAAGATCATTTATAGTCACTCATGCCTAGAAAAGCCTTATTACTCGGTTTAAATGCTTTTATAATCCCATTATTGAATTTATTTTGAATTGTTTTTACATTTTTTGGTTGAAGCAGATTCTAATTGATTGTTTGCCTCAGAAAACGAGAAGCGAAAGCCATCCATTGTCAAGAAAAGTTCATTTATAGTCACTCATGCCTAGGAAAGCCTTATTACTCGGTTTAAATGCTTTTATAATCCCATTATTGAATTTATTTTGAATATTTTCTACATTTTTTGGTTGAAACAGATTCTAATTGATTGTGTGCCTCAGAAAACGAGAAGCGAAAGCCATCCATTGTCAAGAAAAGATCATTTATAGTCACTCATGCCTAGAAAAGCCTTATTACTCGGTTTAAATGCTTTTATAATCCCATTATTGAATTTATTTTGAATTGTTTTTACATTTTTTGATTAAAACAGAATCTAATTGATTGTTTGCCTTGAGAAACATGGAGCGAAAGCCATCCATTGTCAAGAAAAGATCATTTATAGTCACTTATGCCTAGAAAAGCCTTAATACTCGCTATAAATGCTTTCATAATCCCAAAATGAATTTAATTTGAATCTTTTTACATTTTTTGATTAAAACAGATTGTAACTGATTGTTTGCCTCGGGAAACGTGGAGCGAAAGCCATCCACTGTCAAGAAAATATCATTTATAGTCACTCATGCCTAGAAAAGCCTTATTACTCGGTTTAAATGCCTTTATAATCCCATTATCAAACTTCTTTTTAATTTTTTTTACGTTTTTTGATTAAAACATATTCTAATTGATTGTTTGCCTCGGGAAACTTGGAGCAAAAGCCATCCATTGTCAAGAAAAGATCATTTATAGTCACTCATTCCTAGGAAAGCCTTATTACTCGATGTAAATGCTTTTATAATCCCATTATTGAATTTATTTTAAATTTTTTTACATTTTTCGATTAAAACATATTGTAATTGATTGTTTGCCTCGGGAAACGTGGAGCGAAAGCCATCCATTGTCAAGAAAAGATCATTTATAGTCACTCATGCCTAGAAAAGCCTTATTACTCAGTTTAAATGCCTTTATAATCCCATTATCAAATTTATTTTTAATTTTTTTTACATTTTTTGATTAAAACAGATTCTAATTGATTGTTTTCCTGGGGAAACTTGGAGCGAAAGCCATCCATTGTCAAGAAAAGATCATTTATAGTCACGCATGCCTAGAAAAGCCTTATTACTCGGTTTAAATGCCTTTATAATCCCGTTATCAAATTTATTTTTAATTTTTTTATAGTTTTTGCTTAAAACAGATTGTATTTGATTAATTACCTCGGGAAACGTGGAGCGAAAGCCATCCATTGTCAAGAAAATATCATTTATAGTCACTCATGCCTAGAAAAGCCTTATTACTCGGTTTAAATGCCTTTATAATCCCATTATCAAATTTATTTTTAATTTTTTTACATTTTTTGATTAAAACAGATTGTAATTGATTGTTTGCCTCAAGAAACTTGGTGCGAAAGCCATCCACTGTCAAGAAAAGTTCATTTATATTCACTTATGCCTAGCAAAGCCTAATTACTCGGTTTAAATGCCTTTATAGTCCCATTATTGAATTTATTTTGATTTTTTTTTACATTTTTTTATTAAAACAGATTCTAATTGATTGTTTTCCTGGGGAAACTTGGAGCGAAAGCCATCCATTGTCAAGAAAAGATCATTTATAGTCACTCATGCCAAGAAAAGCCTTATTACTCGGTGTAAATGCTTTTATAATCCCATTATAGAATTTATTTTGAATATTTTTTACATTTTTTGATTAAAACAGATTGTAATTAATTGATTGCCTCGGGAAACATGGAGTAAAAGCCATCCATTGTCAAGAAAAGATCATTTATAGTCACTCATGCCTAGGAAAGCCTTATTACTCGGTTTAAATGCTTTTATAATCCCATTATTGAATTTATTTTGAATTGTTTTTACATTTTTTGATTAAAACAAAATCTAATTGATTGTTTGCCTCGGGAAACGTGGAGCGAAAGCCATCCATTGTCAAGAAAAGATCATTTATAGTCACTCATGCCTAGAAAAGCCTTATTACTCGGTTTACATGCCTTTATAATCCCATTATCAAATTTATTTTTAATTTTTTTTACATTTTTTGATTAAAATATATTGTAATTGATTGTTTGCCTCGGGAAACTTGGAGCGAAAGCCATCCATTGTCAAGAAAAGCTCATTTATATTCACTTATGCATAGCAAAGCCTTATTACTCGGTTTAAATGCCTTTATAATCCCATTATTGAATTTATTTTGAATTTTTTTTACATTTTTTTATTAAAACAGATTCTAATTGATTGTTTTCCACGGGAAACTTGGAGCGAAAGCCATCCATTGTCAAGAAAAGATCATTTATAGTCACTCATGCCTAGAAAAGCTTTATTACTCGGTGTAAATGCTTTCATAATCCCATTATAAAATTTATTTTGAATATTTTTTACATTTTTTGATTAAAACAGATTGTAATTGATTGATTGCCTCGGGAAACATGGAGCAAAAGCCATCCATTGTCAAGAAAAGATCATTTATAGTCACTCATGCCTAGGAAAGCCTTATTACTCGGTTTAAATGCTTTTATAATCCTATTATTGAATTTATTTTGAATTGTTTTTACATTTTTTGATTAAAACAGAATCTAATTGATTGTTTGCCTCGGGAAACTTGGAGCGAAAGCCATCCATTGTCAAGAAAAGATCATTTATAGTCACTCATGCCTAGAAAAGCTTTATTACTCGGTGTAAATGCTTTCATAATCCCATTATTGAATTTATTTTGAATATTTTTTACATTTTTTGATTAAAACAGATTGTAATTGATTGATTGCCTCGGGAAACATGGAGCAAAAGCCATCCATTGTCAAGAAAAGATCATTTATAGTCACTCATGCCTAGGAAAGCCTTATTACTCTGTTTAAATGCTTTTATAATCCCATTATTGAATTTATTTTGAATTGTTTTTACATTTTTTGATTAAAACAGAATCTAATTGATTGTTTGCCTCGGGAAACGTGGAGCGAAAGCCATCCATTGTCAAGAAAAGATCATTTATAGTCACTCATGCCTAGAAAAGCCTTATTACTCGGTTTAAATGCCTTTATAATCCCATTATCAAATTTATTTTGAATTTTTTTTACATTTTTTGATTAAAACAGATTGTAATTGATTGTTTGCCTCGGCAAACTTGGAGCGAAAGCCATGCATTGTCAAGAAAAGTTCATTTATAGTCACTCATGCCTAGAAAAGCCTTATTACTCGGTTTAAATGCTTTTATAATCCCATTATTGAATTTATTTTGATTATTTTCTACATTTTTTGATTGAAACAGATTTTAATTGATTGTTTGCCTCAGAAAACGAGAAGCGAAAGCCATCCATTGTCAAGAAAAGTTCATTTATAGTCACTCGTACCTAGGAAAGCCTTATTACTCGGTTTAAATGCTTTTATAATCCCATTATTGAATTTATTTTGAATATTTTCTACATTTATTGATTGAAACAGATTCTAATTGATTGTTTGCCTCAGAAAACGAGAAGCGAAAGCCATCCATTATCAAGAAAAGATCATTTATAGTCACTCATGCCTAGAAAAGCCTTATTACTCGGTGTAAATGCTTTTATAATCCCATTATTGAATTTATTTTGAATATTTTTTACATTTTTTGATTAAAACATATTGTAATTGATTGATTGCCTCGGGAAACATGGAGCAAAAGCCATCCATTGTCAAGAAAAGATCATTTATAGTCACTCATGCCTAGGAAAGCCTTATTACTCTGTTTAAATGCTTTTATAATCCCATTATTGAATTTATTTTGAATTGTTTTTACATTTTTTGATTAAAACAGAATCTAATTGATTGTTTGCCTCGGGAAACATGGAGCGAAAGCCATCCATTGTCAAGAAAAGATCATTTATAGTCACTCATGCCTAGAAAAGCCTTATTACTCGGTTTAAATGCCTTTATAATCCCATTATCAAATTTATTTTGAATTTTTTTTACATTTTTTGATTAAAACAGATTGTAATTGATTGTTTCCCTCGGGAAACTTGGAGCGAAAGCCATCCATTGTCAAGAAAAGTTCATTTATATTCACTTATGCCTAGCAAAGCCTTATTACTCGGTTTAAATGCCTTTATAATCCCATTATGGAATTTATTTTGAATTTTTTTTACATTTTTTTATTAAAACAGATTCTAATTGATTGTTTTCCTGGGGAAACTTGGAGCGAAAGCCATCCATTGTCAAGAAAAGATCATTTACAGTCACTCATGCCTAGAAAAGCCTTATTACTCGGTGTAAATGCTTTTATAATCCCATTATTGAATTTATTTTGAATATTTTTTACATTTTTTGATTAAAAGAGATTGTAATTGATTGATTGCCTCGGGAAACATGGAGCGAAAGCCATCCATTGTCAAGAAAAGATCATTTATAGTCACTCATGCCTAGGAAAGCCTTATTACTCGGTTTAAATGCTTTTATAATCCCATTATTGAATTTATTTTCAATTGTTTTTACATTTTTTGATTAAAACAGAATCTAATTGATTGTTTGCCTCGGGAAACATGGAGCGAAAGCCATCCATTGTCAAGAAAAGATCATTTATAGTCACTCATGCCTAGAAAAGCCTTATTACTCGGTTTAAATGCCTTTATAATCCCATTATCAAATTTATTTTGAATTTTTTTTACATTTTTTTATTAAAACAGATTGTAATTGATTGTTTCCCTCGGGAAACTTGGAGCGAAAGCCATCCATTGTCAAGAAAAGTTCATTTATATTCACTTATGCCTAGCAAAGCCTTATTACTCGGTTTAAATGCCTTTATAATCCCATTATGGAATTTATTTTGAATTTTTTTTACATTTTTTTATTAAAACAGATTCTAATTGATTGTTTTCCTGGGGAAACTTGGAGCGAAAGCCATCCATTGTCAAGAAAAGATCATTTATAGTCACTCATGCCTAGAAAAGCCTTATTACTCGGTGTAAATGCTTTTATAATCCCATTATTGAATTTATTTTGAATATTTTTTACATTTTTTGATTAAAACAGATTGTAATTGATTGATTGCCTCGGGAAACATGGAGCGAAAGCCATCCATTGTCAAGAAAAGATCATTTATAGTCACTCATGCCTAGAAAAGCCTTATTACTCGGTTTAAATGCTTTTATAATCCCATTATTGAATTTATTTTGAATTGTTTTTACATTTTTTGGTTGAAGCAGATTCTAATTGATTGTTTGCCTCAGAAAACGAGAAGCGAAAGCCATCCATTGTCAAGAAAAGTTCATTTATAGTCACTCATGCCTAGGAAAGCCTTATTACTCGGTGTAAATGCTTTTATAATCCCATTATTGAATTTATTTTGAATATTTTTTACATTTTTTGATTAAAACAGATTGTAATTGATTGATTGCCTCGGGAAACATGGAGCGAAAGCCATCCATTGTCAGGAAAAGATCATTTATAGTCACTCATGCCTAGGAAAGCCTTATTACTCGGTTTAAATGCTTTTATAATCCCCTTATTGAATTTATTTTGAATTGTTTTTACATTTTTTGATTAAAACAGATTATAATTGATTGATTGCCTCGGGAAACATGGAGCGAAAGCCATCCATTGTCAAGAAAAGATCATTTATAGTCACTCATGCCTAGGAAAGCCTTATTACTCTGTTTAAATGCTTTTATAATCCCATTATTGAATTTATTTTGAATTGTTTTAACCTTTTTTGATTAAAACAGAATCTAATTGATTGTTTGCCTCGGGAAACTTGGAGCGAAAGCCATCCATTGTCAAGAAAAGATCATTTATAGTCACTCATGCCTAGAAAAGCCTTATTACTCGGTGTAAATGCTTTTATAATCCCATTATTGAATTTATTTTGAATATTTTTTACATTTTTTGATTAAAACAGATTGTAATTGATTGATTGCCTCGGGAAACATGGAGCGAAAGCCATCCATTGTCAGGAAAAGATCATTTATAGTCACTCATGCCTAGGAAAGCCTTATTACTCGGTTTAAATGCTTTTATAATCCCCTTATTGAATTTATTTTGAATTGTTTTTACATTTTTTGATTAAAACAGATTATAATTGATTGATTGCCTCGGGAAACATGGAGCGAAAGCCATCCATTGTCAAGAAAAGATCATTTATAGTCACTCATGCCTAGGAAAGCCTTATTACTCTGTTTAAATGCTTTTATAATCCCATTATTGAATTTATTTTGAATTGTTTTAACATTTTTTGATTAAAACAGAATCTAATTGATTGTTTGCCTCGGGAAACGTGGAGCGAAAGCCATCCATTGTCAAGAAAAGATCATTTATAGTCACTCATGCCTAGAAAAGCTTTATTACTCGGTTTAAATGCCTTTATAATCCCATTATCAAATTTATTTTTAATTTTTTTTACATTATTTGATTAAAACAGAATCTAATTGATTGTTTGCCTCGGGAAACTTGGAGCGAAAGCCATCCATTGTGAAGAAAAGATAATTTATAGTCACTCATGCCTAGGAAAGCCTTATTACTCGGTTTAAATGCTTTTATAATCCCCTTATTGAATTTATTTTGAATTGTTTTTATATTTTTTGATTAAAACAGAATCTAATTGATTGTTTGCCTCGGGAAAGGTGGAGCGAAAGCCATCCATTGTCAAGAAAAGATCATTTATAGTCACTCATGCCTAGAAAAGCCTTATTACTCGGTTTAAATGCCTTTATAATCCCATTATCCAATTTATTTTGAATTTTTTTTACATTTTTTGATTAAAACAGATTGTAATTGATTGTTTGCCGCGGGAAACTTGGAGCGAAAGGCATGCATTGTCAAGAAAAGTTCATTTATAGTCACTCATGCCTAGAAAAGCTTTATTACTCGGTTTAAATGCCTTTATAATCCCATTATCAAATTTATTTTTAATTGTTTTTTACATTTTTTGATTAAAACAGATTGTAATTGATTGTCTGCCTCGAGAAACTTGGAGCGAAGGCCATCCATTGTGAAGAAAAGTTCATTTATATTCACTTATGCCTAGCAAAGCCTTATTACTCGGTTTAAATGCCTTTACAGTCTCATTATTGAATTTATTTTGATTTTTTTTTACATTTTTTTATTAAAACAGATTCTAATTGATTGTTTTCCTGGGTAAACTTTGAGCGAAAGCCATCCATTGTCAAGAAAAGATCATTTATAGTCACTCATGCCTAGAAAAGCCTTATTACTCGGTGTAAATGCTTTTATAATCCAATTATAGAATTTATTTTGAATATTTTTTCCATTTTTTGATTAAAACAGATTGTAATTGATTGATTGCCTCGGGAAACATGGAGCAAAAGCCATCCATCGTCAAGAAAAGATCATATATAGTCACTCATGCCTAGGAAAGCTTTATTACTCGGTTTAAATGCCTTTATAATCCCATTATCAAATTTATTTTTAATTTTTTTTACTTTTTTTGATTAAAACAGATTCTAATTGATTGTTTTCCTGGGGAAACTTGGAGCGAAAGCCATCCATTGTCAAGAAAAGATCATTTATAGTCACTCATGCCTAGAAAAGCCTTATTACTCGGCGTAAATGCTTTTATAATCCCATTATTGAATTTATTTTCAATATTTTTTACATTTTTTGATTAAAACAGATTGTAATTGATTGATTGCCTCGGGAAACATGGAGCAAAAGCCATCCATTGTCAAGAAAAGATCATTTATAGTCACTCATGCCTAGTAAAGCCTTATTACTCGGTGTAAATGCTTTCATAATCCCATTATTGAATTTATTTTGAATATTTTTTACATTTTTTGATTAAAACAGATTGTAATTGATTGATTGCCTCGGGAAACGTGGAGCGAAAGCCATCCATTGTCAAGAAAAGATCATTTATAGTCACTCATGCCTAGAAAAGCCTTATTACTCGGTGTAAAGGCTTTCATAATCCCATTATTGAATTTATTTTGAATATTTTTTACATTTTTTGATTAAAACAGATTGTAATTGATTGATTGCCTCGGGAAACATGGAGCAAAAGCAATCCATTGTCAAGAAAAGATCATTTATAGTCACTCATGCCTAGAAAAGCCTTATTACTCGATTTAAATGCCTTTATAATCCCATTATCAAATTTATTTTAAATTATTTTTACATTTTTTGATTAAAACAGATTGTAATTGATTGTTTGCCTCGAGAAACTTGGAGCGAAAGCCATCCATTGTCAAGAAAAGTTCATTTATATTCACTTATGCCTAGCAAAGCCTTATTACTCGGTTTAAATGCCTTCATAGTCCCATTATTGAATTTATTTTGATTTTTTTTTTACATTTTTTTATTAAAACAGATTCTAATTGATTGTTTTCCTTGGAAAACTTGGAGCGAAAGCCATCCATTGTCAAGAAAAGATCATTTATAGTCACTCATGCCTAGAAAAGCCTTATTACTCGGTGTAAATGCTTTCATAATCCCATTATTGAATTTATTTTGAATATTTTTTACATTTTTTGATTAAAACAGATTGTAATTGATTGATTGCCTCGGGAAACATGGAGCAAAAGCAATCCATTGTCAAGAAAAGATCATTTACAGTCACTCATGCCTAGAAAAGCCTTATTACTCGGTGTAAATGCTTTCATAATCCCATTATTGAATTTATTTGAATATTTTTTACATTTTTTGATTAAAACAGAATGTAATTGATTGATTGCCTCGGGAAACATGGAGTAAAAGCCATCCATTGTCAAGAAAAGATCATTTATAGTCACTCACGCCTAGGAAAGCCTTATTACTCGGTTTAAATGCTTTTATAATCCCATTGTTGAATTTATTTTGAATTGTTTTTACATTTTTTGATTAAAACAGAATCTAATTGATTGTTTGCCTCGGGAAACGTGGAGCAAAAGCCATCCATTGTCAAGAAAAGATCATTTATAGTCACTCATGCCTAGAAAAGCCTTATTACTCGGTTTAAATGCTTTTATAATCCCATTATTGAATTTATTTTGAATATTTTCTACATTTTTTGATTGAAACAGATTTTAATTGATTGTTTGCCTCAGAAAACGAGAAGCGAAAGCCATCCATTGTCAAGAAAAGTTCATTTATAGTCACTCGTACCTAGGAAAGCCTTATTACTCGGTTTAAATGCTTTTATAATCCCATTATTGAATTTATTTTGAATATTTTCTACATTTTTTGATTGAAACAGATTCTAATTGATTGTTTGCCTCAGAAAACGAGAAGCGAAAGCCATCCATTATCAAGAAAAGATCATTTATAGTCACTCATGCCTAGAAAAGCCTTATTACTCGGTGTAAATGCTTTTATAATCCCATTATTGAATTTATTTTGAATATTTTTTACATTTTTTGATTAAAACATATTGTAATTGATTGATTGCCTCGGGAAACATGGAGCAAAAGCCATCCATTGTCAAGAAAAGATCATTTATAGTCACTCATGCCTAGGAAAGCCTTATTACTTTGTTTAAATGCTTTTATAATCCCATTATTGAATTTATTTTGAATTGTTTTTACATTTTTTGATTAAAACAGAATCTAATTGATTGTTTGCCTCGGGAAACATGGAGCGAAAGCCATCCATTGTCAAGAAAAGATCATTTATAGTCAGTCATGCCTAGAAAAGCCTTATTACTCGGTTTAAATGCCTTTATAATCCCATTATCAAATTTATTTTGAATTTTTTTTACATTTTTTGATTAAAACAGATTGTAATTGATTGTTTCCCTCGGGAAACTTGGAGCGAAAGCCATCCATTGTCAAGAAAAGTTCATTTATATTCACTTATGCCTAGCAAAGCCTTATTACTCGGTTTAAATGCCTTTATAATCCCATTATGGAATTTATTTTGAATTTTTTTTACATTTTTTTATTAAAACAGATTCTAATTGATTGTTTTCCTGGGGAAACTTGGAGCGAAAGCCATCCATTGTCAAGAAAAGATCATTTACAGTCACTAATGCCTAGAAAAGCCTTATTACTCGGTGTAAATGCTTTTATAATCCCATTATTGAATTTATTTTGAATATTTTTTACATTTTTTGATTAAAACAGATTGTAATTGATTGATTGCCTCGGGAAACATGGAGCGAAAGCCATCCATTGTCAAGAAAAGATTATTTATAGTCACTCATGCCTAGGAAAACCTTATTACTCGGTTTAAATGCTTTTATAATCCCATTATTGAATTTATTTTGAATTGTTTTTACATTTTTTGATTAAAACAGAATCTAATTGATTGTTTTCCTCGGGAAACATGGAGCGAAAGCCATCCATTGTCAAGAAAAGATCATTTATAGTCACTCATGCCTAAAAAAGCCTTATTACTCGGTTTAAATGCCTTTATAATCCCATTATCAAATTTATTTTGAATTTTTTTTACATTTTTTGATTAAAACAGATTGTAATTGATTGTTTCCCTCGGGAAACTTGGAGCGAAAGCCATCCATTGTCAAGAAAAGTTCATTTATATTCACTTATGCCTAGCAAAGCCTTATTACTCGGTTTAAATGCCTTTATAATCCCATTATGGAATTTATTTTGAATTTTTTTTACATTTTTTTATTAAAACAGATTCTAATTGATTGTTTTCCTGGGGAAACTTGGAGCGAAAGCCATCCATTGTCAAGAAAAGATCATTTACAGTCACTCATGCCTAGAAAAGCCTTATTACTCGGTGTAAATGCTTTTATAATCCCATTATTGAATTTATTTTGAATATTTTTTACATTTTTTGATTAAAACAGATTGTAATTGATTGATTGCCTCGGGAAACATGGAGCGAAAGCCATCCATTGTCAAGAAAAGATCATTTATAGTCACTCATGCCTAGGAAAGCCTTATTACTCGGTTTAAATGCTTTTATAATCCCATTATTGAATTTATTTTGAATATTTTCTACATTTTTTGATTGAAACAGATTCTAATTGATTGTTTGCCTCAGAAAACGAGAAGCGAAAGCCATCCATTATCAAGAAAAGATCATTTATAGTCACTCATGCCTAGAAAAGCCTTATTACTCGGTGTAAATGCTTTTATAATCCCATTATTGAATTTATTTTGAATATTTTTTACATTTTTTGATTAAAACATATTGTAATTGATTGATTGCCTCGGGAAACATGGAGCAAAAGCCATCCATTGTCAAGAAAAGATCATTTATAGTCACTCATGCCTAGGAAAGCCTTATTACTTTGTTTAAATGCTTTTATAATCCCATTATTGAATTTATTTTGAATTGTTTTTACATTTTTTGATTAAAACAGAATCTAATTGATTGTTTGCCTCGGGAAACATGGAGCGAAAGCCATCCATTGTCAAGAAAAGATCATTTATAGTCACTCATGCCTAGAAAAGCCTTATTACTCGGTGTAAATGCTTTTATAATCCCATTATTGAATTTATTTTGAATATTTTTTACATTTTTTGATTAAAACAGATTGTAATTGATTGATTGCCTCGGGAAACATGGAGCGAAAGCCATCCATTGTCAGGAAAAGATCATTTATAGTCACTCATGCCTAGGAAAGCCTTATTACTCGGTTTAAATGCTTTTATAATCCCATTATTGAATTTATTTTCAATTGTTTTTACATTTTTTGATTAAAACAGATTGTAATTGATTGATTGCCTCGGGAAACATGGAGCGAAAGCCATCCATTGTCAAGAAAAGATCATTTATAGTCACTCATGCCTAGGAAAGCCTTATTACTCTGTTTAAATGCTTTTATAATCCCATTATTGAATTTATTTTGAATTGTTTTAACATTTTTTGATTAAAACAGAATCTAATTGATTGTTTGCCTCGGGAAACGTGGAGCGAAAGCCATCCATTGTCAAGAAAAGATCATTTATAGTCACTCATGCCTAGAAAAGCCTTATTACTCGGTTTAAATGCCTTTATAATCCCATTATCAAATTTATTTTTAATTTTTTTTACATTTTTTGATTAAAACAGATTGTAATTGATTGTTTGCCGCGGGAAACTTGGAGCGAAAGGCATGCATTGTCAAGAAAAGTTCATTTATAGTCAC
Source organism: Theobroma cacao (assembly GCF_053813885.1). NCBI lineage: Eukaryota > Viridiplantae > Streptophyta > Magnoliopsida > Malvales > Malvaceae > Theobroma > Theobroma cacao. Next base: position 22,046,441 of record NC_142645.1, on the reverse strand, counting down.
TCATGCCTAGAAAAGCTTTATTACTCGGTTTAAATGCCTTTATAATCCCATTATCAAATTTATTTTTAATTTTTTTTACATTTTTTGATTAAAACAGATTGTAATTGATTGTTTGCCTCGAGAAACTTGGAGCGAAAGCCATCCATTGTCAAGAAAAGATCATTTACAGTCACTAATGCCTAGAAAAGCCTTATTACTCGGTGTAAATGCTTTTATAATCCCATTATTGAATTTATTTTGAATATTTTTTACATTTTTTGATTAAAACAGATTGTAATTGATTGATTGCCTCGGGAAACATGGAGCGAAAGCCATCCATTGTCAAGAAAAGATTATTTATAGTCACTCATGCCTAGGAAAACCTTATTACTCGGTTTAAATGCTTTTATAATCCCATTATTGAATTTATTTTGAATTGTTTTTACATTTTTTGATTAAAACAGAATCTAATTGATTGTTTTCCTCGGGAAACATGGAGCGAAAGCCATCCATTGTCAAGAAAAGATCATTTATAGTCACTCATGCCTAAAAAAGCCTTATTACTCGGTTTAAATGCCTTTATAATCCCATTATCAAATTTATTTTGAATTTTTTTTACATTTTTTGATTAAAACAGATTGTAATTGATTGTTTCCCTCGGGAAACTTGGAGCGAAAGCCATCCATTGTCAAGAAAAGTTCATTTATATTCACTTATGCCTAGCAAAGCCTTATTACTCGGTTTAAATGCCTTTATAATCCCATTATGGAATTTATTTTGAATTTTTTTTACATTTTTTTATTAAAACAGATTCTAATTGATTGTTTTCCTGGGGAAACTTGGAGCGAAAGCCATCCATTGTCAAGAAAAGATCATTTACAGTCACTCATGCCTAGAAAAGCCTTATTACTCGGTGTAAATGCTTTTATAATCCCATTATTGAATTTATTTTGAATATTTTTTACATTTTTTGATTAAAACAGATTGTAATTGATTGATTGCCTCGGGAAACATGGAGCGAAAGCCATCCATTGTCAAGAAAAGATCATTTATAGTCACTCATGCCTAGGAAAGCCTTATTACTCGGTTTAAATGCTTTTATAATCCCATTATTGAATTTATTTTGAATTGTTTTTACATTTTTTGATTAAAACAGAATCTAATTGATTGTTTGCCTCGGGAAACATGGAGCGAAAGCCATCCATTGTCAAGAAAAGATCATTTATAGTCACTCATGCCTAGAAAAGCCTTATTACTCGGTTTAAATGCCTTTATAATCCCATTATCAAATTTATTTTGAATTTTTTTTACATTTTTTGATTAAAACAGATTGTAATTGATTGTTTCCCTCGGGAAACTTGGAGCGAAAGCCATCCATTGTCAAGAAAAGTTCATTTATATTCACTTATGCCTAGCAAAGCCTTATTACTCGGTTTAAATGCCTTTATAATCCCATTATGGAATTTATTTTGAATTGTTTTTACATTTTTTTATTAAAACAGATTCTAATTGATTGTTTTCCTGGGGAAACTTGGAGCGAAAGCCATCCATTGTCAAGAAAAGATCATTTATAGTCACTCATGCCTAGAAAAGCCTTATTACTCGGTGTAAATGCTTTTATAATCCCATTATTGAATTTATTTTGAATATTTTTTACATTTTTTGATTAAAACAGATTGTAATTGATTGATTGCCTCGGGAAACATGGAGCGAAAGCCATCCATTGTCAGGAAAAGATCATTTATAGTCACTCATGCCTAGGAAAGCCTTATTACTCGGTTTAAATGCTTTTATAATCCCATTATTGAATTTATTTTCAATTGTTTTTACATTTTTTGATTAAAACAGATTGTAATTGATTGATTGCCTCGGGAAACATGGAGCGAAAGCCATCCATTGTCAAGAAAAGATCATTTATAGTCACTCATGCCTAGGAAAGCCTTATTACTCTGTTTAAATGCTTTTATAATCCCATTATTGAATTTATTTTGAATTGTTTTAACATTTTTTGATTAAAACAGAATCTAATTGATTGTTTGCCTCGGGAAACGTGGAGCGAAAGCCATCCATTGTCAAGAAAAGATCATTTATAGTCACTCATGCCTAGAAAAGCCTTATTACTCGGTTTAAATGCCTTTATAATCCCATTATCAAATTTATTTTTAATTTTTTTTACATTTTTTGATTAAAACAGATTGTAATTGATTGTTTGCCGCGGGAAACTTGGAGCGAAAGGCATGCATTGTCAAGAAAAGTTCATTTATAGTCACTCATGCCTAGAAAAGCTTTATTACTCGGTTTAAATGCCTTTATAATCCCATTATCAAATTTATTTTTAATTTTTTTTACATTTTTTGATTAAAACAGATTGTAATTGATTGTTTGCCTCGAGAAACTTGGAGCGAAGGCCATCCATTGTGAAGAAAAGTTCATTTATATTCACTTATGCCTAGCAAAGCCTTATTACTCGGTTTAAATGCCTTTATAGTCTCATTATTGAATTTATTTTGATTTTTTTTTACATTTTTTTATTAAAACAGATTCTAATTGATTGTTTTCCTGGGTAAACTTTGAGCGAAAGCCATCCATTGTCAAGAAAAGATCATTTATAGTCACTCATGCCTAGAAAAGCCTTATTACTCGGTGTAAATGCTTTTATAATCCAATTATAGAATTTATTTTGAATATTTTTTCCATTTTTTGATTAAAACAGATTGTAATTGAATGATTGCCTCGGGAAACATGGAGCAAAAGCCATCCATCGTCAAGAAAAGATCATATATAGTCACTCATGCCTAGGAAAGCCTTATTACTCGGTTTAAATGCCTTTATAATCCCATTATCAAATTTATTTTTAATTTTTTTTACTTTTTTTGATTAAAACAGATTCTAATTGATTGTTTTCCTGGGCAAACATGGAGCAAAAGCCATCCATTGTCAAGAAAAGATCATTTATAGTCACTCATGCCTAGTAAAGCCTTATTACTCGGTGTAAATGCTTTCATAATCCCATTATTGAATTTATTTTGAATATTTTTTACATTTTTTGATTAAAACGGAATCTAATTGATTGTTTGCCTCGGGAAACGTGGAGCGAAAGCCATCCATTGTCAAGAAAAGATCATTTATAGTCACTCATGCCTAGAAAAGCCTTATTACTCGGTTTAAATGCCTTTATAATCCCATTATCAAATTTATTTTGAATTTTTTTTACATTTTTTGATTAAAACAGATTGTAATTGATTGTTTGCCTCGGCAAACTTGGAGCGAAAGCCATGCATTGTCAAGAAAAGTTCATTTATAGTCACTCATGCCTAGAAAAGCCTTATTACTCGGTTTAAATGCTTTTATAATCCCATTATTGAATTTATTTTGAATATTTTCTACATTTTTTGATTGAAACAGATTTTAATTGATTGTTTGCCTCAGAAAACGAGAAGCGAAAGCCATCCATTGTCAAGAAAAGTTCATTTATAGTCACTCGTACCTAGGAAAGCCTTATTACTCGGTTTAAATGCTTTTATAATCCCATTATTGAATTTATTTTGAATATTTTCTACATTTTTTGATTGAAACAGATTCTAATTGATTGTTTGCCTCAGAAAACGAGAAGCGAAAGCCATCCATTATCAAGAAAAGATCATTTATAGTCACTCATGCCTAGAAAAGCCTTATTACTCGGTGTAAATGCTTTTATAATCCCATTATTGAATTTATTTTGAATATTTTTTACATTTTTTGATTAAAACATATTGTAATTGATTGATTGCCTCGGGAAACATGGAGCAAAAGCCATCCATTGTCAAGAAAAGATCATTTATAGTCACTCATGCCTAGAAAAGCCTTATTACTCGGTTTAAATGCCTTTACAATCCCATTATCAAATTTATTTTGAATTTTTTTTTTACATTTTTTGATTAAAACAGATTGTAATTGATTGTTTACCTCGGGAAACTTGGAGCGAAAGCCATCCATTGTCAAGAAAAGTTCATTTATATTCACTTATGCCTAGCAAAGCCTTATTACTCGGTTTAAATGCCTCTATAAACCCATTATCAAATTTATTTTTAATTTTTTTTACATTTTTTGATTCAAACAGAATCTAATTGATTGTTTGCCTCGGGAAACGTGGAGCGAAAGCCATCCATTTTCAAGAAAATATCATTTATAGTCACTCATGCCTAGAAAAGCCTTATTACTCGGTTTAAATGCCTTTATAATCCCATTATCAAATTTATTTTTATTTTTTTTTACATTTTTTGATTAAAACAGATTTTAATTGATTGTTTGCCTCGAGAAACTTGGAGCGAAAGCCATCCATTGTCAAGAAAAGTTCATTTATATTCACTTATGCCTAGCAAAGCCTTGTTACTCGGTTTAATTGCCTTTATAATCCCATTATTGAATTTATTTTGAATTTTTTTTGCATTTTTTTATTAAAACAGATTCTAATTGAATGTTTTCCTGGGGAAACTTGGAGCGAAAGCCATCCATTGTCAAGAAAAGATCATTTATAGTCACTCATGCCTAGGAAAGCCTTATTACTCGGTTTAAATGCTTTTATAATCCCAATATTGAATTTATTTTGAATTGTTTTTACATTTTTTGATTAAAACAAAATCTAATTGATTGTTTGCCTCGGGAAACGTGGAGCAAAAGCCATCCATTGTCAAGAAAAGATCATTTATAATCACTCATGCCTAGAAAAGCCTTATTACTCGGTTTAAATGCCTTTATAATCCCATTATCAAATTTATTTTTAATTTTTTTTACATTATTTGATTAAAACATATTGTAATTGATTGTTTGCCTCGGTAAACTTGGAGCAAAAGCCATCCATTGTCAAGAAAAGATCATTTATAGTCACTCATGCCTAGGAAACCCTTATTACTCGGTTTAAATGCTCTTATAATCCCATTATTGAATTTATTTTGAATTGTTTTTACATTTTTTGATTAAAACAGAATCTAATTGATTGTTTGCCTCGGGAAACGTGGAGCGAAAGCCATCCATTGTCAAGAAAAGATCATTTATAGTCACTCATGCCTAGAAAAGCCTTATTACTCGGTTTAAATGTTTTTATAATCCCATTATCAAATTTATTTTTAATTTTTTTTACATTATTTGATTAAAACAGATTGTAATTGATTGTTTGCCTCGGCAAACTTGGAGCGAAAGCCATGCATTGTCAAGAAAAGTTCATTTATAGTCACTCATGCCTAGAAAAGCCTTATTACTCGGTTTAAATGCTTTTATAATCCCATTATTGAATTTATTTTGAATATTTTCTACATTTTTTGATTGAAACAGATTTTAATTGATTGTTTGCCTCAGAAAACGAGAAGCGAAAGCCATCCATTGTCAAGAAAAGTTCATTTATAGTCACTCGTACCTAGGAAAGCCTTATTACTCGGTTTAAATGCTTTTATAATCCCATTATTGAATTTATTTTGAATATTTTCTACATTTTTTGATTGAAACAGATTCTAATTGATTGTTTGCCTCAGAAAACGAGAAGCGAAAGCCATCCATTATCAAGAAAAGATCATTTATAGTCACTCATGCCTAGAAAAGCCTTATTACTCGGTGTAAATGCTTTTATAATCCCATTATTGAATTTATTTTGAATATTTTTTACATTTTTTGATTAAAACATATTGTAATTGATTGATTGCCTCGGGAAACATGGAGCAAAAGCCATCCATTGTCAAGAAAAGATCATTTATAGTCACTCATGCCTAGAAAAGCCTTATTACTCGGTTTAAATGCCTTTACAATCCCATTATCAAATTTATTTTGAATTTTTTTTTTACATTTTTTGATTAAAACAGATTGTAATTGATTGTTTACCTCGGGAAACTTGGAGCGAAAGCCATCCATTGTCAAGAAAAGTTCATTTATATTCACTTATGCCTAGCAAAGCCTTATTACTCGGTTTAAATGCCTCTATAAACCCATTATCAAATTTATTTTTAATTTTTCTTACATTTTTTGATTCAAACAGAATCTAATTGATTGTTTGCCTCGGGAAACGTGGAGCGAAAGCCATCCATTTTCAAGAAAAGATCATTTATAGTCACTCATGCCTAGAAAAGCCTTATTACTCGGTTTAAATGCCTTTATAATCCCATTATCAAATTTATTTTTATTTTTTTTTACATTTTTTGATTAAAACAGATTTTAATTGATTGTTTGCCTCGAGAAACTTCGAGCGAAAGCCATCCATTGTCAAGAAAAGTTCATTTATATTCACTTATGCCTAGCAAAGCCTTGTTACTCGGTTTAATTGCCTTTATAATCCCATTATTGAATTTATTTTGAATTTTTTTTGCATTTTTTTATTAAAACAGATTCTAATTGAATGTTTTCCTGGGGAAACTTGGAGCGAAAGCCATCCATTGTCAAGAAAAGATCATTTATAGTCACTCATGCCTAGGAAAGCCTTATTACTCGGTTTAAATGCTTTTATAATCCCAATATTGAATTTATTTTGAATTGTTTTTACATTTTTTGATTAAAACAAAATCTAATTGATTGTTTGCCTCGGGAAACGTGGAGCAAAAGCCATCCATTGTCAAGAAAAGATCATTTATAATCACTCATGCCTAGAAAAGCCTTATTACTCGGTTTAAATGCCTTTATAATCCCATTATCAAATTTATTTTTAATTTTTTTTACATTATTTGATTAAAACATATTGTAATTGATTGTTTGCCTCGGTAAACTTGGAGCAAAAGCCATCCATTGTCAAGAAAAGATCATTTATAGTCACTCATGCCTAGGAAACCCTTATTACTCGGTTTAAATGCTCTTATAATCCCATTATTGAATTTATTTTGAATTGTTTTTACATTTTTTGATTAAAACAGAATCTAATTGATTGTTTGCCTCGGGAAACGTGGAGCGAAAGCCATCCATTGTCAAGAAAAGATCATTTATAGTCACTCATGCCTAGAAAAGCCTTATTACTCGGTTTAAATGCCTTTATAATCCCATTATCAAATTTATTTTTAATTTTTTTTACATTATTTGATTAAAACATATTGTAATTGATTGTTTGCCTCGGGAAACATGGAGCAAAAGCCATCCATTGTAAAGAAAAGATCATTTATAGTCACTCATGCCTAGGAAACCCTTATTACTCGGTTTAAATGCTCTTATAATCCCATTATTGAATTTATTTTGAATTGTTTTAACATTTTTTGATTAAAACAGAATCTAATTGATTGTTTGCCTCGGGAAACGTGGAGCGAAAGCCATCCATTGTCAAGAAAAGATCATTTATAGTCACTCATGGCTAGAAAAGCCTTATTACTCGGTTTAAATGCCTTCATAATCCGATTATCAAATTTCTTTTTTAATTTTTTTTACATTTTTTGATTAAAACAGATTGTAATTGATTGTTTGCCTCGAGAAACTTGGAGCGAAAGCCATCCATTGTCAAGAAAAGTTCATTTATATTCACTTATGCCTAGCAAAGCCTTATTACTCGATTTAAATGCCTTTATAATCCCATTATCAAATTTATTTTGAATTTTTTTTACATTTTTTGATTAAAACATATTGTAATTGATTGTTTGCCTCGGGAAACTTGGAGCAAAAGCCATCCATTGTCAAGAAAAGATCATTTATAGTCACTCATGCCTAGGAAAGCCTTATTACTCGGTTTAAATGCTTTGATAATCCCATTATTGAATTTATTTTGAATTGTTTTTACATTTTTTGATTAAAACAGAATCTAATTGATTGTTTGCCTCGGGAAACGTGGAGCGAAAGCCATCCATTGTCAAGAAAAGATCATTTATAGTCACTCATGCCTAGAAAAGCCTTATTACTCGGTTTAAATGCCTTTATAATCCCATTATCAAATTTATTTTGAATTTTTTTTACATTTTTTGATTAAAACAGATTGTAATTGATTGTTTGCCTCGGCAAACTTGGAGCGAAAGCCATGCATTGTCAAGAAAAGTTCATTTATAGTCACTCATGCCTAGAAAAGCCTTATTACTCAGTTTAAATGCTTTTATAATCCCATTATTGAATTTATTTTGAATATTTGCTACATTTTTTGATTGAAACAGATTTTAATTGATTGTTTGCCTCAGAAAACGAGAAGCGAAAGCCATCCATTGTCAAGAAAAGTTCATTTATAGTCACTCATGCCTAGAAAAGCCTTATTACTCGGTTTAAATGCTTTTATAATCCCATTATTGAATTTATTTTGAATATTTTCTACATTTTTTGATTGAAACAGATTCTAATTGATTGTTTGCCTCAGAAAACGAGAAGCGAAAGCCATCCATTATCAAAAAAGATCATTTATAGTCACTCATGCCTAGAAAAGCCTTATTACTCGGTGTAAATGCTTTTATAATCCCATTATTGAATTTATTTTGAATATTTTTTACAATTTTTGATTAAAACATATTGTAATTGATTGATTGCCTCGGGAAACATGGAGCAAAAGCCATCCATTGTCAAGAAAAGATCATTTATAGTCACTCATGCCTAGGAAAGCCTTATTACTCTGTTTAAATGCTTTTATAATCCCATTATTGAATTTATTTTGAATTGTTTTAACATTTTTTGATTAAAACAGAAGCTAATTGATTGTTTGCCTCGGGAAACGTGGAGCGAAAGCCATCCATTGTCAAGAAAAGATCATTTATAGTCACTCATGCCTAGAAAAGCCTTATTACTCGGTTTAAATGCCTTTATAATCCCATTATCAAATTTATTTTGAATTTTTTTTTTACATTTTTTGATTAAAACAGATTGTAATTGATTGTTTACCTCGGGAAACTTGGAGCGAAAGCCATCCATTGTCAAGAAAAGTTCATTTATATTCACTTATGCCTAGCAAAGCCTTATTACTCGGTTTAAATGCCTTTATAAACCCATTATCAAATTTATTTTTAATTTTTTTTACTTTTTTTGATTAAAACAGATTCTAATTGATTGTTTTCCTGGGGAAACTTGGAGCGAAAGCCATCCATTGTCAAGAAAAGATCATTTATATTCACTCATGCCTAGAAAAGCCTTATCACTTGGCGTAAATGCTTTTATAATCCTTTTATTGAATTTATTTTGAATATTTTTTACATTTTTTGATTAAAACAGATTGTAATTGATTGATTGCCTCGGGAAACATGCAGCAAAAGCCATCCATTGTCAAGAAAAGATCATTTATAGTCACTCATGCCTAGGAAAGCCTTATTACTCGGTTTAAATGCTTTTATAATCCCATTATTGAATTTATTTTGAATTGTTTTTACATTTTTTGATTCAAACAGAATCTAATTGATTGTTTGCCTCGGGAAACGTGGAGCGAAAGCCATCTATTTTCAAGAAAAGATCATTTATAGTCACTCATGCCTAGAAAAGCCTTATTGCTCGGTTTAAATGCCTTTATAATCCCATTATCAAATTTATTTTTATTTTTTTTTACATTTTTTGATTAAAACAGATGTTAATTGATTGTTTGCCTCGAGAAACTTGGAGCGAAAGCCATCCATTGTCAAGAAAAGTTCATTTATATTCACTTATGCCTAGCAAAGCCTTATTACTCGGTTTAATTGCCTTTATAATCCCATTATTGAATTTATTTTGAATTTTTTTTACATTTTTTTATTAAAACAGATTCTAATGGAATGTTTTCCTGGGGAAACTTGGAGCGAAAGCCATCCATTGTCAAGAAAAGATCATTTACAGTCACTCATGCCTAGAAAAGCCTTATTACTCGGTGTAAATGCTTTTATAATCCCATTATTGAATTTATTTTGAATATTTTTTACATTTTTTGATTAAAACAGAATGTAATTGATTGATTGCCTCGGGAAACATGGAGCGAAAGCCATCCATTGTCAAGAAAAGATCATTTATAGTCACTCATGCCTAGGAAAGCCTTATTACTCGGTTTAAATGCTTTTATAATCCCATTATTGAATTTATTTTGAATTGTTTTTACATTTTTTGATTAAAACAGAATCTAATTGATTGTTTGCCTCGGGAAACATGGAGCGAAAGCCATCCATTGTCAAGAAAAGATCATTTATAGTCACTCATGCCTAGAAAAGCCTTATTACTCGGTTTAAATGCCTTTATAATCCCATTATCAAATTTATTTTGAATTTTTTTTACATTTTTTGATTAAAACAGATTGTAATTGATTGTTTCCCTCGGGAAACTTGGAGCGAAAGCCATCCATTGTCAAGAAAAGTTCATTTATATTCACTTATGCCTAGCAAAGCCTTATTACTCGGTTTAAATGCCTTTATAATCCCGTTATGGAATTTATTTTGAATTTTTTTTACTTTTTTTTATTAAAACAGATTCTAATTGATTGTTTTCCTGGGGAAACTTGGAGCGAAAGCCATCCATTGTCAAGAAAAGATCATTTATAGTCACTCATGTCTAGAAAAGCCTTATTACTCGGTGTAAATGCTTTTATAATCCCATTATTGAATTTATTTTGAATATTTTTTACATTTTTTGATTAAAACAGATTGTAATTGATTGATTGCCTCGGGAAACATGGAGCGAAAGCCATCCATTGTCAAGAAAAGATCATTTATAGTCACTCATGCCTAGGAAAGCCTTATTACTCGGTTTAAATGCTTTTATAATCCCCTTATTGAATTTATTTTGAATTGTTTTTACATTTTTTGATTAAATCAGATTGTAATTGATTGATTGCCTCGGGAAACATGGAGCGAAAGCCATCCATTGTCAAGAAAAGATCATTTATAGTCACTCATGCCTAGGAAAGCCTTATTACTCTGTTTAAATGCTTTCATAATCCCATTATTGAATTTATTTTGAATTGTTTTAACATTTTTTGATTAAAACAGAATCTAATTGATTGTTTCCCTCGGGAAACGTGGAGCGAAAGCCATCCATTGTCAAGAAAAGATCATTTATAGTCACTCATGCCTAGAAAAGCCTTATTACTCGGTTTAAATGCCTTTATAATCCCATTATCAAATTTATTTTTAATTTTTTTTACATTATTTGATTAAAACAGAATCTAATTGATTGTTTGCCTCGGGAAACTTGGAGCGAAAGCCATCCATTGTGAAGAAAAGATAATTTATAGTCACTCATACCTAGGAAAGCCTTATCACTCGGTTTAGATGCTTTTATAATCCCCTTATTGAATTTATTTTGAATTGTTTTTACATTTTTTGAATAAAACAGAATCTAATTGATTGTTTGCCTCGGGAAAGGTGGAGCGAAAGTCATCCATTGTCAAGAAAAGATCATTTATAGTCACTCATGCCTAGAAAAGCCTTATTACTCGGTTTAAATTCCTTTATAATCCCATTATCCAATTTATTTTGAATTTTTTTTACATTTTTTGATTAAAACAGATTGTAATTGATTGTTTGCCGCGGGAAACTTGGAGCGAAAGGCATGCATTGTCAAGAAAAGTTCATTTATAGTCACTCATGCCTAGAAAAGCTTTATTACTCGGTTTAAATGCCTTTATAATCCCATTATCAAATTTATTTTTAATTTTTTTTACATTTTTTGATTAAAAAAGATTGTAATTGATTGTTTGCCTCGAGAAACTTGGAGCGAAGGCCATCCATTGTGAAGAAAAGTTCATTTATATTCACTTATGCCTAGCAAAGCCTTATTACTCGGTTTAAATGCCTTTATAGTCTCATTATTGAATTTATTTTGATTTTTTTTTACATTTTTTTATTAAAACAGATTCTAATTGATTGTTTTCCTGGGGAAACTTTGAGCGAAAGCCATCCATTGTCAAGAAAAGATCATTTATAGTCACTCATGCCTAGAAAAGCCTTATTACTCGGTGTAAATGCTTTTATAATCCCATTATAGAATTTATTTTGAATATTTTTTACATTTTTTGATTAAAACAGATTGTAATTGATTGATTGCCTCGGGAAACATGGAGCAAAAGCCATCCATCGTCAAGAAAAGATCATATATAGTCACTCATGCCTAGGAAAGCCTTATTACTCGGTTTAAATGCCTTTATAATCCCATTATCAAATTTTTTTTTAATTTTTTTTACTTTTTTTGATTAAAACAGATTCTAATTGATTGTTTTCCTGGGGAAACTTGGAGCGAAAGCCATCCATTGTCAAGAAAAGATCATTTATATTCACTCATGCCTAGAAAAGCCTTATTACTCGGCGTAAATGCTTTTATAATCCCATTATTGAATTTATTTTCAATATTTTTTACATTTTTTGATTAAAACAGATTGTAATTGATTGATTGCCTCGGGAAACATGGAGCAAAAGCCATCCATTGTCAAGAAAAGATCATTTATAGTCACTCATGCCTAGTAAAGCCTTATTACTCGGTGTAAATGCTTTCATAATCCCATTATTGAATTTATTTTGAATATTTTTTACATTTTTTGATTAAAACAGATTGTAATTGATTGATTGCCTCGGGAAACGTGGAGCGAAAGCCATCCATTGTCAAGAAAAGATCATTTATAGTCACTCATGCCTAGAAAAGCCTTATTACTCGGTTTAAATGCCTTTATAATCCCATTATCAAATTTATTTTGAATTTTTTTTACATTTTTTGATTAAAACAGATTGTAATTGATTGTTTGCCTCAGCAAACTTGGAGCGAAAGCCATGTATTGTCAAGAAAAGTTCATTTATAGTCACTCATGCCTAGAAAAGCCTTATTACTCAGTTTAAATGCTTTTATAATCCCATTATTGAATTTATTTTGAATATTTTCTACATTTTTTGATTGAAACAGATTTTAATTGATTGTTTGCCTCAGAAAACGAGAAGCGAAAGCCATCCATTGTCAAGAAAAGTTCATTTATAGTCACTCATGCCTAGGAAAGCCTTATTACTCGGTTTAAATGCTTTTATAATCCCATTATTGAATTTATTTTGAATATTTTCTACATTTTTTGATTGAAACAGATTCTAATTGATTGTTTGCCTCAGAAAACGAGAAGCGAAAGCCATCCATTATCAAGAAAAGATCATTTATAGTCACTCATGCCTAGAAAAGCCTTATTACTCGGTTTAAATGCTTTTATAATCCCATTATTGAATTTATTTTGAATATTTTCTACATTTTTTGATTGAAACAGATTCTAATTGATTGTTTGCCTCAGAAAACGAGAAGCGAAAGCCATCCATTATCAAGAAAAGATCATTTATAGTCACTCATGCCTAGAAAAGCCTTATTACTCGGTGTAAATGCTTTTATAATCCCATTATTGAATTTATTTTGAATATTTTTTACATTTTTTGATTAAAACATATTGTAATTGATTGATTGCCTCGGGAAACATGGAGCAAAAGCCATCCATTGTCAAGAAAAGATCATTTATAGTCACTCATGCCTAGGAAAGCCTTATTACTCTGTTTAAATGCTTTTATAATCCCATTATTGAATTTATTTTGAATTGTTTTAACATTTTTTGATTAAAACAGAATCTAATTGATTGTTTGCCTCGGGAAACGTGGAGCGAAAGCCATCCATTGTCAAGAAAAGATCATTTATAGTCACTCATGCCTAGAAAAGCCTTATTACTCGGTTTAAATGCCTTTAAAATCCCATTATCAAATTTATTTTGAATTTTTTTTTTACATTTTTTGAGTAAAACAGATTGTAATTGATTGTTTACCTCGGGAAACTTGGAGCGAAAGCCATCCATTGTCAAGAAAAGTTCATTTATATTCACTTATGCCTAGCAAAGCCTTATTACTCGGTTTAAATGCCTTTATAAACCCATTATCAAATTTATTTTTAATTTTTTTTACTTTTTTTGATTAAAACAGATTCTAATTGATTGTTTTCCTGGGGAAACTTGGAGCGAAAGCCATCCATTGTCAAGAAAAGATCATTTATAGTCACTCATGCCTAGAAAAGCCTTATCACTCGGCGTAAATGCTTTTATAATCCCATTATTGAATTTATTTTGAATATTTTTTACATTTTTTGATTAAAACAGATTGTAATTGATTGATTGCCTCGGGAAACATGCAGCAAAAGCCATCCATTGTCAAGAAAAGATCATTTATAGTCACTCATGCCTAGGAAAGCCTTATTACTCGGTTTAAATGCTTTTATAATCCCATTATTGAATTTATTTTGAATTGTTTTTACATTTTTTGATTCAAACAGAATCTAATTGATTGTTTGCCTCGGGAAACGTGGAGCGAAAGCCATCCATTGTCAAGAAAAGATCATTTATAGTCACTCATGCCTAGAAAAGCCTTATTACTCGGTTTAAATGCCTTTATAATCCCATTATCAAATTTATTTTTAATTTTTTTTACATTTTTTGATTAAAACAGATTTTAATTGATTGTTTGCCTCGAGAAACTTGGAGCGAAAGCCATCCATTGTCAAGAAAAGTTCATTTATATTCACTTATGCCTAGCAAAGCCTTATTACTCGGTTTAATTGCCTTTATAATTTCATTATTGAATTTATTTTGAATTTTTTTTACATTTTTTTATTAAAACAGATTCTAATTGAATGTTTTCCTGGGGAAACTTGGAGCGAAAGCCATCCATTGTCAAGAAAAGATCATTTATAGTCACTCATGCCTAGGAAAGCCTTATTACTCGGTTTAAATGCTTTTATAATCCCAATATTGAATTTATTTTGAATTGTTTTTACATTTTTTGATTAAAACAAAATCTAATTGATTGTTTGCCTCGGGAAACGTGGAGCAAAAGCCATCCATTGTCAAGAAAAGATCATTTATAGTCACTCATGCCTAGAAAAGCCTTATTACTCGGTTTAAATGCCTTTATAATCCCATTATCAAATTTATTTTTAATTTTTTTTACATTATTTGATTAAGACATATTGTAATTGATTGTTTGCCTCGGGAAACGTGGAGCGAAAGCCATCCATTGTCAAGAAAATATCATTTATAGTCACTCATGCCTAGAAAAGCCTTATTACTCGGTTTAAATGCCTTTATAATCCCATTATCAAATTTATTTTGAATTTTTTTTACATTTTTTGATTAAAACAGATTGTAATTGATTGTTTGCCTCGGGAAACGTGGAGCGAAAGCCATCCATTGTCAAGAAAAGATCATTTATAGTCACTCATGCCTAGAAAAGCCTTATTACTCGGTTGAAATGCCTTTATAATCCCATTATTAAATTTCTTTTTAATTTTTTTTACATTTTTTGATTAAAACATATTGTAATTGATTGTTTGCCTCGAGAAACTTGGAGCGAAAGCCATCCATTGTCAAGAAAAGTTCATTTATATTCACTTATGCCTAGAAAAGCCTTATTACTCGGTTTAAATGCCTTTATAATCCCATTATCAAATTTATTTTGAATTTTTTTTACATTTTTTGATTAAAACAGATTGTAATTGATTGTTTGCCTCGGGAAACGTGGAGCGAAAGCCATCCATTGTCAAGAAAAGATCATTTATAGTCACTCATGCCTAGAAAAGCCTTATTACTCGGTTTAAATGCCTTTATAATCCCATTATCAAATTTCTTTTTAATTTTTTTTACATTTTTTGATTAAAACATATTGTAATTGATTGTTTGCCTCGAGAAACTTGGAGCGAAAGCCATCCATTGTCAAGAAAAGTTCATTTATATTCACTTATGCCTAGCAAAGCCTTATTACTCGGTTTAATTGCCTTTATAATTTCATTATTGAATTTATTTTGAATTTTTTTTACATTTTTTTATTAAAACAGATTCTAATTGAATGTTTTCCTGGGGAAACTTGGAGCGAAAGCCATCCATTGTCAAGAAAAGATCATTTATAGTCACTCATGCCTAGGAAAACCTTATTACTCGGTTTAAATGCTTTTATAATCCCAATATTGAATTTATTTTGAATTGTTTTTACATTTTTTGATTAACACAGATTGTAATTGATTGATTGCCTCGGGAAACATGGAGCGAAAGCCATCCATTGTCAAGAAAAGATCATTTATAGTCACTCATGCCTAGGAAAGCCTTATTACTCGGTTTAAATGCTTTTATAATCCCATTATTGAATTTATTTTGAATTTTTTTTACATTTTTTTATTAAAACAGATTCTAATTGAATGTTTTCCTGGGGAAACTTGGAGCGAAAGCCATCCATTGTCAAGAAAAGATCATTTATAGTCACTCATGCCTAGAAAAGCCTTATTACTCGGTTTAAATGCCTTTATAATCCCATTATCAAATTTATTTTTAATTTTTTTTACATTATTTGATTAAAACATATTGTAATTGATTGTTTGCCTCGGGAAACTTGGAGCAAAAGCCATCCATTGTAAAGAAAAGATCATTTATAGTCACTCATGCCTAGGAAACCCTTATTACTCGGTTTAAATGCTCTTATAATCCCATTATTGAATTTATTTTGAATTGTTTTTACATTTTTTGATTAAAACAGAATCTAATTGATTGTTTGCCTCGGGAAACGTGGAGCGAAAGCCATCCATTGTCAAGAAAAGATCATTTATAGTCACTCATGCCTAGAAAAGCCTTATTACTCGGTTTAAATGCCTTCATAATCCCATTATCAAATTTATTTTTAATTTTTTTTACATTTTTTGATTAAAACAGATTGTAATTGATTGTTTGCCTCGGGAAACGTGGAGCGAAAGCCATCCATTGTCAAGAAAAGATCATTTATAGTCACTCATGCCTAGAAAAGCCTTATTACTCGGTTTAAATGCCTTTATAATCCCATTATCAAATTTCTTTTTAATTTTTTTTACATTTTTTGATTAAAACATTTTGTAATTGATTGTTTGCCTCGAGAAACTTGGAGCGAAAGCCATCCATTGTCAAGAAAAGTTCATTTATATTCACTTATGCCTAGAAAAGCCTTATTACTCGGTTTAAATGCCTTTATAATCCCATTATCAAATTTATTTTGAATTTTTTTTACATTTTTTGATTAAAACAGATTGTAATTGATTGTTTGCCTCGGGAAACGTGGAGCGAAAGCCATCCATTGTCAAGAAAAGATCATTTATAGTCACTCATGCCTAGAAAAGCCTTATTACTCGGTTTAAATGCCTTTATAATCCCATTATCAAATTTCTTTTTAATTTTTTTTACATTTTTTGATTAAAACATATTGTAATTGATTGTTTGCCTCGAGAAACTTGGAGCGAAAGCCATCCATTGTCAAGAAAAGTTCATTTATATTCACTTATGCCTAGCAAAGCCTTATTACTCGGTTTAATTGCCTTTATAATTTCATTATTGAATTTATTTTGAATTTTTTTTACATTTTTTTATTAAAACAGATTCTAATTGAATGTTTTCCTGGGGAAACTTGGAGCGAAAGCCATCCATTGTCAAGAAAAGATCATTTATAGTCACTCATGCCTAGGAAAACTTTATTACTCGGTTTAAATGCTTTTATAATCCCAATATTGAATTTATTTTGAATTGTTTTTACATTTTTTGATTAAAACAGATTGTAATTGATTGATTGCCTCGGGAAACATGGAGCGAAAGCCATCCATTGTCAAGAAAAGATCATTTATAGTCACTCATGCCTAGGAAAGCCTTATTACTCGGTTTAAATGCTTTTATAATCCCATTATTGAATTTATTTTGAATTTTTTTTACATTTTTTTATTAAAACAGATTCTAATTGAATGTTTTCTTGGGGAAACTTGGAGCGAAAGCCATCCATTGTCAAGAAAAGATCATTTATAGTCACTCATGCCTAGAAAAGCCTTATTACTCGGTTTAAATGCCTTTATAATCCCATTATCAAATTTATTTTTAATTTTTTTTACATTATTTGATTAAAACATATTGTAATTGATTGTTTGCCTCGGGAAACTTGGAGCAAAAGCCATCCATTGTAAAGAAAAGATCATTTATAGTCACTCATGCTTAGGAAACCCTTATTACTCGGTTTAAATGCTCTTATAATCCCATTATTGAATTTATTTTGAATTGTTTTTACATTTTTTGATTAAAACAGAATCTAATTGATTGTTTGCCTCGGGAAACGTGGAGCGAAAGCCATCCATTGTCAAGAAAAGATCATTTATAGTCACTCATGCCTAGAAAAGCCTTATTACTCGGTTTAAATGCCTTCATAATCCCATTATCAAATTTATTTTTAATTTTTTTTACATTTTTTGATTAAAACAGATTGTAATTGATTGTTTGCCTCGAGAAACTTGGAGCGAAAGCCATCCATTGTCAAGAAAAGTTCATTTATATTCACTTATGCCTAGCAAAGCCTTATTACTCGGTTTAAATGCCTTTATAATACCATTATCAAATTTATTTTGAATTTTTTTTACATTTTTTGATTCAAACATATTGTAATTGATTGTTTGCCTCAGGAAACTTGGAGCAAAAGCCATCCATTGTCAAGAAAAGATCATTTATAGTCACTCATGCCTAGGAAAGCCTTATTACTCGGTTTAAATGCTTTTATAATCCCATTATCAAATTTATTTTTAATTTTTTTTACATTTTTTGATTAAAACAGATTGTAATTGATTGTTTGCCTCGAGAAACTTGGAGCGAAAGCCATCCATTGTCAAGAAAAGGTCATTTATATTCACTTATGCCTAGCAAAGCCTTATTACTCGGTTTAAATGCCTTTATAATCCCATTATTGAATTTATTTTGAATTTTTTTTACATTTTCTTGTTAAAACAGATTGTAATTGATTGTTTTCCTGGGGAAACTTGGAGCGAAAGCCATCCATTGTCAAGAAAAGATCATTTATAGTCACTCATGCCTAGAAAAGCCTTATTACTCGGTTTAACTGCCTTTATAATCCCATTATCAAATTTATTTTTAATTTTTTTTACATTTTTTGATTAAAACATATTGTAATTGATTGTTTACCTCGGGAAACTTGGATCGAAAGCCATCCATTGTCAAGAAAAGATAATTTATAGTCACTCATGCCTAGGAAAGCCTTATTACTCGATTTAAATGCTTTTATAATCCCATTATTGACTTTATTTTGAATTTTTTTTACAAATTTTGATTAAAAC
Source organism: Theobroma cacao (assembly GCF_053813885.1). NCBI lineage: Eukaryota > Viridiplantae > Streptophyta > Magnoliopsida > Malvales > Malvaceae > Theobroma > Theobroma cacao. Next base: position 22,027,481 of record NC_142645.1, on the reverse strand, counting down.
ATATTGTAATTGATTGTTTGCCTCAGGAAACTTGGAACGAAAGCCATCCATTGTCAAGAAAAGATAATTTATAGTCGCTCATGCCTAGGAAAGCCTTATTACTCGGTTTAAATGCTTTTATAATCCCATTATTGACTTTATTTTGAATTGTTTTTACATTTTTTGATTAAAACAGAATCTAATTGATTGTTTGCCTCGGGAAACGTGGAGCGAAAGCCATCCATTGTCAAGAAACGATCATTTATAGTCACTCATGCCTAGAAAAGCCTTATTACTCGGTTTAAATGCATTTATAATCCCATTATCAAATTTATTTTTAATTTTTTTTACATTTTTTGATTAAAACAGATTGTAATTGATTGTTTGCCTCGAGAAACTTGGAGCGAAAGCCATCCATTGTCAAGAAAAGTTCATTTATATTCACTTATGCCTAGCAAAGCCTTATCACTCGGTTTAATTGCCTTCATAATCCCATTATTGAATTTATTTTGAATATTTTTTACATTTTTTTATTAAAACAGATTCTAATTGAATGTTTTCCTGGGGAAACTTGGAGCGAAAGCCATCCATTGTCAAGAAAAGATCATTTATAGTCACTCATGCCTAGGAAAGCCTTATTACTCGGTTTAAATGCTTTTATAAACCCATTATCAAATTTATTTTTAATTTTTTTTACTTTTTTTGATTAAAACAGATTCTAATTGATTGTTTTCCTGGGGAAACTTGGAGCGAAAGCCATCCATTGTCAAGAAAAGATCATTTATAGTCACTCATGCCTAGAAAAGCCTTATCACTCGGCGTAAATGCTTTTATAATCCCATTATTGAATTTATTTTGAATATTTTTTACATTTTTTGATTAAAACAGATTGTAATTGATTGATTGCCTCGGGAAACATGCAGCAAAAGCCATCCAATGTCAAGAAAAGATCATTTATAGTCACTCATGCCTAGGAAAGCCTTATTACTCGGTTTAAATGCTTTTATAATCCCATTATTGAATTTATTTTGAATTGTTTTTACATTTTTTGATTCAAACAGAATCTAATTGATTGTTTGCCTCGGGAAACGTGGAGCGAAAGCCATCCATTATCAAGAAAAGATCATTTATAGTCACTCATGCCTAGAAAAGCCTTATTACTCGGTTTAAATGCCTTTATAATCCCATTATCAAATTTATTTTTATTTTTTTTTACATTTTTTGATTAAAACAGATTTTAATTGATTGTTTGCCTCGAGAAACTTGGAGCGAAAGCCATCCATTGTCAAGAAAAGTTCATTTATATTCACTTATGCCTAGCAAAGCCTTATTACTCGGTTTAATTGCCTTCATAATCCCATTATTGAATTTATTTTGAATATTTTTTACATTTTTTTATTAAAACAGATTCTAATTGAATGTTTTCCTGGGGAAACTTGGAGCGAAAGCCATCCATTGTCAAGAAAAGATCATTTATAGTCACTCATGCCTAGGAAAGCCTTATTACTCGGTTTAAATGCTTTTATAATCCCAATATTGAATTTATTTTGAATTGTTTTTACATTTTTTGATTAAAACAAAATCTAATTGATTGTTTGCCTCGGGAAACGTGGAGCAAAAGCCATCCATTGTCAAGAAAAGATCATTTATAATCACTCATGCCTAGAAAAGCCTTATTACTCGATTTAAATGCCTTTATAATCCCATTATCAAATTTATTTTTAATTTTTTTTACATTATTTGATTAAAACATATTGTAATTGATTGTTTGCCTCGGGAAACTTTGAGCAAAAGCCATCCATTGTCAAGAAAAGATCATTTATAGTCACTCATGCCTAGGAAACCCTTATTACTCGGTTTAAATGCTCTTATAATCCCATTATTGAATTTATTTTGAATTGTTTTTACATTTTTTGATTAAAACAGAATCTAATTGATTGTTTGCCTCGGGAAACGTGGAGCGAAAGCCATCCATTGTCAAGAAAAGATCATTTATAGTCACTCATGACTAGAAAAGCCTTATTACTCGGTTTAAATGCCTTTATAATCCCATTATTGAATTTATTTTTAATTTTTTTTACATTATTTGATTAAAACATATTGTAATTGATTGTTTGCCTCGGGAAACTTGGAGCAAAAGCCATCCATTGTAAAGAAAAGATCATTTATAGTCACTCATGCCTAGGAAACCCTTATTACTCGGTTTAAATGCTCTTATAATCCCATTATTGAATTTATTTTGAATTGTTTTAACATTTTTTGATTAAAACAGAATCTAATTGATTGTTTGCCTCGGGAAATGTGGAGCGAAAGCCATCCATTGTCAAGAAAAGATCATTTATAGTCACTCATGCCTAGAAAAGCCTTATTACTCGGTTTAAATGCCTTCATAATCCGATTATCAAATTTCTTTTTTAATTTTTTTTACATTTTTTGATTAAAACAGATTTGTAATTGATTGTTTGCCTCGAGAAACTTGGAGCGAAAGCCATCCATTGTCAAGAAAAGTTCATTTATATTCACTGATGCCTAGCAAAGCCTTATTACTCGATTTAAATGCCTTTATAATCCCATTATCAAATTTATTTTGAATTTTTTTTACATTTTTTGATTAAAACATATTGTAATTGATTGTTTGCCTCGGGAAACTTGGAGCAAAAGCCATCCATTGTCAAGAAAAGATCATTTATAGTCACTCATGCCTAGGAAAGCCTTATTACTCGGTTTAAATGCTTTTATAATCCCATTATTGAATTTATTTTGAATTGTTTTTAAATTTTTTGATTAAAACAGAATCTAATTGATTGTTTGCCTCGGGAAACGTGGAGCGAAAGCCATCTATTGTCAAGAAAAGATCATTTATAGTCACTCATGCCTAGAAAAGCCTTATTACTCGGTTTAAATGCCTTTATAATCCCATTATCAAATTTATTTTTAATTTTTTTTACATTTTTTGATTAAAACAGATTTTAATTGATTGTTTGCCTCGAGAAACTTGGAGCGAAAGCCATCCATTGTCAAGAAAAGTTCATTTATATTCACTTATGCCTAGCAAAGCCTTATTACTCGGTTTAATTGCCTTTATAATTTCATTATTGAATTTATTTTGAATTTTTTTTACATTTTTTTATTAAAACAGATTCTAATTGAATGTTTTCCTGGGGAAACTTGGAGCGAAAGCCATCCATTGTCAAGAAAAGATCATTTATAGTCACTCATGCCTAGGAAAGCCTTATTACTCGGTTTAAATGCTTTTATAATCCCAATATTGAATTTATTTTGAATTGTTTTTACATTTTTTGATTAAAACAAAATCTAATTGATTGTTTGCCTCGGGAAACGTGGAGCAAAAGCCATCCATTGTCAAGAAAAGATCATTTATAGTCACTCATGCCTAGGAAAGCCTTATTACTCGGTTTAAATGCTTTTATAAACCCATTATCAAATTTATTTTTAATTTTTTTTACTTTTTTTGATTAAAACAGATTCTAATTGATTGTTTTCCTGGGGAAACTTGGAGCGAAAGCCATCCATTGTCAAGAAAAGATCATTTATAGTCACTCATGCCTAGAAAAGCCTTATCACTCGGCGTAAATGCTTTTATAATCCCATTATTGAATTTATTTTGAATATTTTTTACATTTTTTGATTAAAACAGATTGTAATTGATTGATTGCCTCGGGAAACATGCAGCAAAAGCCATCCAATGTCAAGAAAAGATCATTTATAGTCACTCATGCCTAGGAAAGCCTTATTACTCGGTTTAAATGCTTTTATAATCCCATTATTGAATTTATTTTGAATTGTTTTTACATTTTTTGATTCAAACAGAATCTAATTGATTGTTTGCCTCGGGAAACGTGGAGCGAAAGCCATCCATTATCAAGAAAAGATCATTTATAGTCACTCATGCCTAGAAAAGCCTTATTACTCGGTTTAAATGCCTTTATAATCCCATTATCAAATTTATTTTTATTTTTTTTTACATTTTTTGATTAAAACAGATTTTAATTGATTGTTTGCCTCGAGAAACTTGGAGCGAAAGCCATCCATTGTCAAGAAAAGTTCATTTATATTCACTTATGCCTAGCAAAGCCTTATTACTCGGTTTAATTGCCTTCATAATCCCATTATTGAATTTATTTTGAATATTTTTTACATTTTTTTATTAAAACAGATTCTAATTGAATGTTTTCCTGGGGAAACTTGGAGCGAAAGCCATCCATTGTCAAGAAAAGATCATTTATAGTCACTCATGCCTAGGAAAGCCTTATTACTCGGTTTAAATGCTTTTATAATCCCAATATTGAATTTATTTTGAATTGTTTTTACATTTTTTGATTAAAACAAAATCTAATTGATTGTTTGCCTCGGGAAACGTGGAGCAAAAGCCATCCATTGTCAAGAAAAGATCATTTATAATCACTCATGCCTAGAAAAGCCTTATTACTCGATTTAAATGCCTTTATAATCCCATTATCAAATTTATTTTTAATTTTTTTTACATTATTTGATTAAAACATATTGTAATTGATTGTTTGCCTCGGGAAACTTTGAGCAAAAGCCATCCATTGTCAAGAAAAGATCATTTATAGTCACTCATGCCTAGGAAACCCTTATTACTCGGTTTAAATGCTCTTATAATCCCATTATTGAATTTATTTTGAATTGTTTTTACATTTTTTGATTAAAACAGAATCTAATTGATTGTTTGCCTCGGGAAACGTGGAGCGAAAGCCATCCATTGTCAAGAAAAGATCATTTATAGTCACTCATGACTAGAAAAGCCTTATTACTCGGTTTAAATGCCTTTATAATCCCATTATTGAATTTATTTTTAATTTTTTTTACATTATTTGATTAAAACATATTGTAATTGATTGTTTGCCTCGGGAAACTTGGAGCAAAAGCCATCCATTGTAAAGAAAAGATCATTTATAGTCACTCATGCCTAGGAAACCCTTATTACTCGGTTTAAATGCTCTTATAATCCCATTATTGAATTTATTTTGAATTGTTTTAACATTTTTTGATTAAAACAGAATCTAATTGATTGTTTGCCTCGGGAAATGTGGAGCGAAAGCCATCCATTGTCAAGAAAAGATCATTTATAGTCACTCATGCCTAGAAAAGCCTTATTACTCGGTTTAAATGCCTTCATAATCCGATTATCAAATTTCTTTTTTAATTTTTTTTACATTTTTTGATTAAAACAGATTTGTAATTGATTGTTTGCCTCGAGAAACTTGGAGCGAAAGCCATCCATTGTCAAGAAAAGTTCATTTATATTCACTGATGCCTAGCAAAGCCTTATTACTCGATTTAAATGCCTTTATAATCCCATTATCAAATTTATTTTGAATTTTTTTTACATTTTTTGATTAAAACATATTGTAATTGATTGTTTGCCTCGGGAAACTTGGAGCAAAAGCCATCCATTGTCAAGAAAAGATCATTTATAGTCACTCATGCCTAGGAAAGCCTTATTACTCGGTTTAAATGCTTTTATAATCCCATTATTGAATTTATTTTGAATTGTTTTTAAATTTTTTGATTAAAACAGAATCTAATTGATTGTTTGCCTCGGGAAACGTGGAGCGAAAGCCATCTATTGTCAAGAAAAGATCATTTATAGTCACTCATGCCTAGAAAAGCCTTATTACTCGGTTTAAATGCCTTTATAATCCCATTATCAAATTTATTTTTAATTTTTTTTACATTTTTTGATTAAAACAGATTTTAATTGATTGTTTGCCTCGAGAAACTTGGAGCGAAAGCCATCCATTGTCAAGAAAAGTTCATTTATATTCACTTATGCCTAGCAAAGCCTTATTACTCGGTTTAATTGCCTTTATAATTTCATTATTGAATTTATTTTGAATTTTTTTTACATTTTTTTATTAAAACAGATTCTAATTGAATGTTTTCCTGGGGAAACTTGGAGCGAAAGCCATCCATTGTCAAGAAAAGATCATTTATAGTCACTCATGCCTAGGAAAGCCTTATTACTCGGTTTAAATGCTTTTATAATCCCAATATTGAATTTATTTTGAATTGTTTTTACATTTTTTGATTAAAACAAAATCTAATTGATTGTTTGCCTCGGGAAACGTGGAGCAAAAGCCATCCATTGTCAAGAAAAGATCATTTATAGTCACTCATGCCTAGAAAAGCCTTATTACTCGGTTTAAATGCCTTTATAATCCCATTATCAAATTTATTTTTAATTTTTTTTACATTTTTTGATTAAGACATATTGTAATTGATTGTTTGCCTCGGGAAACTTGGAGCAAAAGCCATCCATTGTCAAGAAAAGATCATTTATAGTCACTCATGCCTAGGAAAGCCTTATTACTCGGTTTAAATGCTTTTATAATCCCATTATTGAATTTATTTTGAATTGTTTTTACATTTTTTGATTAAAACAGAAGCTAATTGATTGTTTGCCTCGGGAAACTTGGAGCGAAAGCCATCCATTGTCAAGAAAAGATCATTTATAGTCACTCATGCCTAGAAAAGCCTTATTACTCGGTTTAAATGCCTTTATAATCCCATTATCAAATTTATTTTGAATTTTTTTTACATTTTTTGATTAAAACAGATTGTAATTGATTGTTTGCCTCGGGAAACGTGGAGCGAAAGCCATCCATTGTCAAGAAAAGATCATTTATAGTCACTCATGCCTAGAAAAGCCTTATTACTCGGTTTAAATGCCTTTATAATCCCATTATCAAATTTCTTTTTAATTTTTTTTACATTTTTTGATTAAAACATATTGTAATTGATTGTTTGCCTCGAGAAACTTGGAGCGAAAGCCATCCATTGTCAAGAAAAGTTCATTTATATTCACTTATGCCTAGAAAAGCCTTATTACTCGGTTTAAATGCCTTTATAATCCCATTATCAAATTTATTTTGAATTTTTTTTACATTTTTTGATTAAAACAGATTGTAATTGATTGTTTGCCTCGGGAAACGTGGAGCGAAAGCCATCCATTGTTAAGAAAAGATCATTTATAGTCACTCATGCCTAGAAAAGCCTTATTACTCGGTTTAAATGCCTTTATAATCCCATTATCAAATTTCTTTTTAATTTTTTTTACATTTTTTGATTAAAACATATTGTAATTGATTGTTTGCCTCGAGAAACTTGGAGCGAAAGCCATCCATTGTCAAGAAAAGTTCATTTATATTCACTTATGCCTAGCAAAGCCTTATTACTCGGTTTAATTGCCTTTATAATTTCATTATTGAATTTATTTTGAATTTTTTTTACATTTTTTTATTAAAACAGATTCTAATTGAATGTTTTCCTGGGGAAACTTGGAGCGAAAGCCATCCATTGTCAAGAAAAGATCATTTATAGTCACTCATGCCTAGGAAAGCCTTATTACTCGGTTTAAATGCTTTTATAATCCCAATATTGAATTTATTTTGAATTGTTTTTACATTTTTTGATTAAAATAGATTGTAATTGATTGATTGCCTCGGGAAACATGGAGCGAAAGCCATCCATTGTCAAGAAAAGATCATTTATAGTCACTCATGCCTAGGAAAGCCTTATTACTCGGTTTAAATGCTTTTATAATCCCATTATTGAATTTATTTTGAATTTTTTTTTACATTTTTTTATTAAAACAGATTCTAATTGAATGTTTTCCTGGGGAAACTTGGAGCGAAAGCCATCCATTTTCAAGAAAAGATCATTTATAGTCACTCATGCCTAGAAAAGCCTTATTACTCGGTTTAAATGCCTTTATAATCCCATTATCAAATTTATTTTTAATTTTTTTTACATTATTTGATTAAAACATATTGTAATTGATTGTTTGCCTCGGGAAACTTGGAGCAAAAGCCATCCATTGTAAAGAAAAGATCATTTATAGTCACTCATGCCTAGGAAACCCTTATTACTCGGTTTAAATGCTCTTATAATCCCATTATTGAATTTATTTTGAATTGTTTTTACATTTTTTGATTAAAACAGAATCTAATTGATTGTTTGCCTCGGGAAACGTGGAGCGAAAGCCATCCATTGTCAAGAAAAGATCATTTATAGTCACTCATGCCTAGAAAAGCCTTATTACTCGGTTTAAATGCCTTCATAATCCCATTATCAAATTTATTTTTAATTTTTTTTACATTTTTTGATTAAAACAGATTGTAATTGATTGTTTGCCTCGAGAAACTTGGAGCGAAAGCCATCCATTGTCAAGAAAAGTTCATTTATATTCACTTATGCCTAGCAAAGCCTTATTACTCGGTTTAAATGCCTTTATAATACCATTATCAAATTTATTTTGAATTTTTTTTACATTTTTTGATTCAAACATATTGTAATTGATTGTTTGCCTCAGGAAACTTGGAGCAAAAGCCATCCATTGTCAAGAAAAGATCATTTATAGTCACTCATGCCTAGGAAAGCCTTATTACTCGGTTTAAATGCTTTTATAATCCCATTATCAAATTTATTTTTAATTTTTTTTACATTTTTTGATTAAAACAGATTGTAATTGATTGTTTGCCTCGAGAAACTTGGAGCGAAAGCCATCCATTGTCAAGAAAAGGTCATTTATATTCACTTATGCCTAGCAAAGCCTTATTACTCGGTTTAAATGCCTTTATAATCCCATTATTGAATTTATTTTGAATTTTTTTTACATTTTCTTGTTAAAACAGATTGTAATTGATTGTTTTCCTGGGGAAACTTGGAGCGAAAGCCATCCATTGTCAAGAAAAGATCATTTATAGTCACTCATGCCTAGAAAAGCCTTATTACTCGGTTTAACTGCCTTTATAATCCCATTATCAAATTTATTTTTAATTTTTTTTACATTTTTTGATTAAAACATATTGTAATTGATTGTTTACCTCGGGAAACTTGGATCGAAAGCCATCCATTATCAAGAAAAGATAATTTATAGTCACTCATGCCTAGGAAAGCCTTATTACTCGATTTAAATGCTTTTATAATCCCATTATTGACTTTATTTTGAATTTTTTTTACAAATTTTGATTAAAACATATTGTAATTGATTGTTTGCCTCAGGAAACTTGGAACGAAAGCCATCCATTGTCAAGAAAAGATAATTTATAGTCGCTCATGCCTAGGAAAGCCTTATTACTCGGTTTAAATGCTTTTATAATCCCATTATTGACTTTATTTTGAATTGTTTTTACATTTTTTGATTAAAACAGAATCTAATTGATTGTTTGCCTCGGGAAACGTGGAGCGAAAGCCATCCATTGTCAAGAAACGATCATTTATAGTCACTCATGCCTAGAAAAGCCTTATTACTCGGTTTAAATGCATTTATAATCCCATTATCAAATTTATTTTTAATTTTTTTTACATTATTTGATTAAAACATATTGTAATTGATTGTTTGCCTCGGGAAACTTGGAGCAAAAGCCATCCATTGTAAAGAAAAGATCATTTATAGTCACTCATGCCTAGAAAAGCCTTATTACTCGGTTTAAATGCATTTATAATCCCATTATCAAATTTATTTTTAATTTTTTTTACATTATTTGATTAAAACATATTGTAATTGATTGTTTGCCTCGGGAAACTTGGAGCAAAAGCCATCCATTGTAAAGAAAAGGTCATTTATATTCACTTATGCCTAGCAAAGCCTTATTACTCGGTTTAATTGCCTTTATAATTTCATTATTGAATTTATTTTGAATTTTTTTTACATTTTTTTATTAAAACAGATTCTAATTGAATGTTTTCCTGGGGAAACTTGGAGCGAAAGCCATCCATTGTCAAGAAAAGATCATTTATAGTCACTCATGCCTAGGAAAACCTTATTACTCGGTTTAAATGCTTTTATAATCCCAATATTGAATTTATTTTGAATTGTTTTTACATTTTTTGATTAACACAGATTGTAATTGATTGATTGCCTCGGGAAACATGGAGCGAAAGCCATCCATTGTCAAGAAAAGATCATTTATAGTCACTCATGCCTAGGAAAGCCTTATTACTCGGTTTAAATGCTTTTATAATCCCATTATTGAATTTATTTTGAATTTTTTTTACATTTTTTTATTAAAACAGATTCTAATTGAATGTTTTCCTGGGGAAACTTGGAGCGAAAGCCATCCATTGTCAAGAAAAGATCATTTATAGTCACTCATGCCTAGAAAAGCCTTATTACTCGGTTTAAATGCCTTTATAATCCCATTATCAAATTTATTTTTAATTTTTTTTACATTATTTGATTAAAACATATTGTAATTGATTGTTTGCCTCGGGAAACTTGGAGCAAAAGCCATCCATTGTAAAGAAAAGATCATTTATAGTCACTCATGCCTAGGAAACCCTTATTACTCGGTTTAAATGCTCTTATAATCCCATTATTGAATTTATTTTGAATTGTTTTTACATTTTTTGATTAAAACAGAATCTAATTGATTGTTTGCCTCGGGAAACGTGGAGCGAAAGCCATCCATTGTCAAGAAAAGATCATTTATAGTCACTCATGCCTAGAAAAGCCTTATTACTCGGTTTAAATGCCTTCATAATCCCATTATCAAATTTATTTTTAATTTTTTTTACATTTTTTGATTAAAACAGATTGTAATTGATTGTTTGCCTCGGGAAACGTGGAGCGAAAGCCATCCATTGTCAAGAAAAGATCATTTATAGTCACTCATGCCTAGAAAAGCCTTATTACTCGGTTTAAATGCCTTTATAATCCCATTATCAAATTTCTTTTTAATTTTTTTTACATTTTTTGATTAAAACATTTTGTAATTGATTGTTTGCCTCGAGAAACTTGGAGCGAAAGCCATCCATTGTCAAGAAAAGTTCATTTATATTCACTTATGCCTAGAAAAGCCTTATTACTCGGTTTAAATGCCTTTATAATCCCATTATCAAATTTATTTTGAATTTTTTTTACATTTTTTGATTAAAACAGATTGTAATTGATTGTTTGCCTCGGGAAACGTGGAGCGAAAGCCATCCATTGTCAAGAAAAGATCATTTATAGTCACTCATGCCTAGAAAAGCCTTATTACTCGGTTTAAATGCCTTTATAATCCCATTATCAAATTTCTTTTTAATTTTTTTTACATTTTTTGATTAAAACATATTGTAATTGATTGTTTGCCTCGAGAAACTTGGAGCGAAAGCCATCCATTGTCAAGAAAAGTTCATTTATATTCACTTATGCCTAGCAAAGCCTTATTACTCGGTTTAATTGCCTTTATAATTTCATTATTGAATTTATTTTGAATTTTTTTTACATTTTTTTATTAAAACAGATTCTAATTGAATGTTTTCCTGGGGAAACTTGGAGCGAAAGCCATCCATTGTCAAGAAAAGATCATTTATAGTCACTCATGCCTAGGAAAACCTTATTACTCGGTTTAAATGCTTTTATAATCCCAATATTGAATTTATTTTGAATTGTTTTTACATTTTTTGATTAAAACAGATTGTAATTGATTGATTGCCTCGGGAAACATGGAGCGAAAGCCATCCATTGTCAAGAAAAGATCATTTATAGTCACTCATGCCTAGGAAAGCCTTATTACTCGGTTTAAATGCTTTTATAATCCCATTATTGAATTTATTTTGAATTTTTTTTACATTTTTTTATTAAAACAGATTCTAATTGAATGTTTTCTTGGGGAAACTTGGAGCGAAAGCCATCCATTGTCAAGAAAAGATCATTTATAGTCACTCATGCCTAGAAAAGCCTTATTACTCGGTTTAAATGCCTTTATAATCCCATTATCAAATTTATTTTTAATTTTTTTTACATTATTTGATTAAAACATATTGTAATTGATTGTTTGCCTCGGGAAACTTGGAGCAAAAGCCATCCATTGTAAAGAAAAGATCATTTATAGTCACCCATGCTTAGGAAACCCTTATTACTCGGTTTAAATGCTCTTATAATCCCATTATTGAATTTATTTTGAATTGTTTTTACATTTTTTGATTAAAACAGAATCTAATTGATTGTTTGCCTCGGGAAACGTGGAGCGAAAGCCATCCATTGTCAAGAAAAGATCATTTATAGTCACTCATGCCTAGAAAAGCCTTATTACTCGGTTTAAATGCCTTCATAATCCCATTATCAAATTTATTTTTAATTTTTTTTACATTTTTTGATTAAAACAGATTGTAATTGATTGTTTGCCTCGAGAAACTTGGAGCGAAAGCCATCCATTGTCAAGAAAAGTTCATTTATATTCACTTATGCCTAGCAAAGCCTTATTACTCGGTTTAAATGCCTTTATAATACCATTATCAAATTTATTTTGAATTTTTTTTACATTTTTTGATTCAAACATATTGTAATTGATTGTTTGCCTCAGGAAACTTGGAGCAAAAGCCATCCATTGTCAAGAAAAGATCATTTATAGTCACTCATGCCTAGGAAAGCCTTATTACTCGGTTTAAATGCTTTTATAATCCCATTATCAAATTTATTTTTAATTTTTTTTACATTTTTTGATTAAAACAGATTGTAATTGATTGTTTGCCTCGAGAAACTTGGAGCGAAAGCCATCCATTGTCAAGAAAAGGTCATTTATATTCACTTATGCCTAGCAAAGCCTTATTACTCGGTTTAAATGCCTTTATAATCCCATTATTGAATTTATTTTGAATTTTTTTTACATTTTCTTGTTAAAACAGATTGTAATTGATTGTTTTCCTGGGGAAACTTGGAGCGAAAGCCATCCATTGTCAAGAAAAGATCATTTATAGTCACTCATGCCTAGAAAAGCCTTATTACTCGGTTTAACTGCCTTTATAATCCCATTATCAAATTTATTTTTAATTTTTTTTACATTTTTTGATTAAAACATATTGTAATTGATTGTTTACCTCGGGAAACTTGGATCGAAAGCCATCCATTGTCAAGAAAAGATAATTTATAGTCACTCATGCCTAGGAAAGCCTTATTACTCGATTTAAATGCTTTTATAATCCCATTATTGACTTTATTTTGAATTTTTTTTACAAATTTTGATTAAAACATATTGTAATTGATTGTTTGCCTCAGGAAACTTGGAACGAAAGCCATCCATTGTCAAGAAAAGATAATTTATAGTCGCTCATGCCTAGGAAAGCCTTATTACTCGGTTTAAATGCTTTTATAATCCCATTATTGACTTTATTTTGAATTGTTTTTACATTTTTTGATTAAAACAGAATCTAATTGATTGTTTGCCTCGGGAAACGTGGAGCGAAAGCCATCCATTGTCAAGAAACGATCATTTATAGTCACTCATGCCTAGAAAAGCCTTATTACTCGGTTTAAATGCATTTATAATCCCATTATCAAATTTATTTTTAATTTTTTTTACATTTTTTGATTAAAACAGATTGTAATTGATTGTTTGCCTCGAGAAACTTGGAGCGAAAGCCATCCATTGTCAAGAAAAGTTCATTTATATTCACTTATGCCTAGCAAAGCCTTATTACTCGGTTTAATTGCCTTCATAATCCCATTATTGAATTTATTTTGAATATTTTTTACATTTTTTTATTAAAACAGATTCTAATTGAATGTTTTCCTGGGGAAACTTGGAGCGAAAGCCATCCATTGTCAAGAAAAGATCATTTATAGTCACTCATGCCTAGGAAAGCCTTATTACTCGGTTTAAATGCTTTTATAAACCCATTATCAAATTTATTTTTAATTTTTTTTACTTTTTTTGATTAAAACAGATTCTAATTGATTGTTTTCCTGGGGAAACTTGGAGCGAAAGCCATCCATTGTCAAGAAAAGATCATTTATAGTCACTCATGCCTAGAAAAGCCTTATCACTCGGCGTAAATGCTTTTATAATCCCATTATTGAATTTATTTTGAATATTTTTTACATTTTTTGATTAAAACAGATTGTAATTGATTGATTGCCTCGGGAAACATGCAGCAAAAGCCATCCAATGTCAAGAAAAGATCATTTATAGTCACTCATGCCTAGGAAAGCCTTATTACTCGGTTTAAATGCTTTTATAATCCCATTATTGAATTTATTTTGAATTGTTTTTACATTTTTTGATTCAAACAGAATCTAATTGATTGTTTGCCTCGGGAAACGTGGAGCGAAAGCCATCCATTATCAAGAAAAGATCATTTATAGTCACTCATGCCTAGAAAAGCCTTATTACTCGGTTTAAATGCCTTTATAATCCCATTATCAAATTTATTTTTATTTTTTTTTACATTTTTTGATTAAAACAGATTTTAATTGATTGTTTGCCTCGAGAAACTTGGAGCGAAAGCCATCCATTGTCAAGAAAAGTTCATTTATATTCACTTATGCCTAGCAAAGCCTTATTACTCGGTTTAATTGCCTTCATAATCCCATTATTGAATTTATTTTGAATATTTTTTACATTTTTTTATTAAAACAGATTCTAATTGAATGTTTTCCTGGGGAAACTTGGAGCGAAAGCCATCTATTGTCAAGAAAAGATCATTTATAGTCACTCATGCCTAGGAAAGCCTTATTACTCGGTTTAAATGCTTTTATAATCCCAATATTGAATTTATTTTGAATTGTTTTTACATTTTTTGATTAAAACAAAATCTAATTGATTGTTTGCCTCGGGAAACGTGGAGCAAAAGCCATCCATTGTCAAGAAAAGATCATTTATAATCACTCATGCCTAGAAAAGCCTTATTACTCGATTTAAATGCCTTTATAATCCCATTATCAAATTTATTTTTAATTTTTTTTACATTTTTTGATTAAAACAGATTGTAATTGATTGTTTGCCTCGAGAAACTTGGAGCGAAAGCCATCCATTGTCAAGAAAAGTTCATTTATATTCACTTATGCCTAGCAAAGCCTTATTACTCGGTTTAATTGCCTTCATAATCCCATTATTGAATTTATTTTGAATATTTTTTACATTTTTTTATTAAAACAGATTCTAATTGAATGTTTTCCTGGGGAAACTTGGAGCGAAAGCCATCCATTGTCAAGAAAAGATCATTTATAGTCACTCATGCCTAGGAAAGCCTTATTACTCGGTTTAAATGCTTTTATAATCCCAATATTGAATTTATTTTGAATTGTTTTTACATTTTTTGATTAAAATAGATTGTAATTGATTGATTGCCTCGGGAAACATGGAGCGAAAGCCATCCATTGTCAAGAAAAGATCATTTATAGTCACTCATGCCTAGGAAAGCCTTATTACTCGGTTTAAATGCTTTTATAATCCCATTATTGAATTTATTTTGAATTTTTTTTACATTTTTTTATTAAAACAGATTCTAATTGAATGTTTTCCTGGGGAAACTTGGAGCGAAAGCCATCCATTGTCAAGAAAAGATCATTTATAGTCACTCATGCCTAGAAAAGCCTTATTACTCGGTTTAAATGCCTTTATAATCCCATTATCAAATTTATTTTTAATTTTTTTTACATTATTTGATTAAAACATATTGTAATTGATTGTTTGCCTTGGGAAACTTGGAGCAAAAGCCATCCATTGTAAAGAAAAGATCATTTATAGTCACTCATGCCTAGGAAACCCTTATTACTCGGTTTAAATGCTCTTATAATCCCATTATTGAATTTATTTTGAATTGTTTTTACATTTTTTGATTAAAACAGAATCTAATTGATTGTTTGCCTCGGGAAACGTGGAGCGAAAGCCATCCATTGTCAAGAAAAGATCATTTATAGTCACTCATGCCTAGAAAAGCCTTATTACTCGGTTTAAATGCCTTCATAATCCCATTATCAAATTTATTTTTAATTTTTTTTACATTTTTTGATTAAAACAGATTGTAATTGATTGTTTGCCTCGAGAAACTTGGAGCGAAAGCCATCCATTGTCAAGAAAAGTTCATTTATATTCACTTATGCCTAGCAAAGCCTTATTACTCGGTTTAAATGCCTTTATAATACCATTATCAAATTTATTTTGAATTTTTTTTACATTTTTTGATTCAAACATATTGTAATTGATTGTTTGCCTCAGGAAACTTGGAGCAAAAGCCATCCATTGTCAAGAAAAGATCATTTATAGTCACTCATGCCTAGGAAAGCCTTATTACTCGGTTTAAATGCTTTTATAATCCCATTATCAAATTTATTTTTAATTTTTTTTACATTTTTTGATTAAAACAGATTGTAATTGATTGTTTGCCTCGAGAAACTTGGAGCGAAAGCCATCCATTGTCAAGAAAAGGTCATTTATATTCACTTATGCCTAGCAAAGCCTTATTACTCGGTTTAAATGCCTTTATAATCCCATTATTGAATTTATTTTGAATTTTTTTTACATTTTCTTGTTAAAACAGATTGTAATTGATTGTTTTCCTGGGGAAACTTGGAGCGAAAGCCATCCATTGTCAAGAAAAGATCATTTATAGTCA
This sequence comes from Theobroma cacao, assembly GCF_053813885.1. Lineage (NCBI taxonomy): Eukaryota > Viridiplantae > Streptophyta > Magnoliopsida > Malvales > Malvaceae > Theobroma > Theobroma cacao. Next base: position 22,011,137 of record NC_142645.1, on the reverse strand, counting down.
CTCATGCCTAGAAAAGCCTTATTACTCGGTTTAACTGCCTTTATAATCCCATTATCAAATTTATTTTTAATTTTTTTTACATTTTTTGATTAAAACATATTGTAATTGATTGTTTACCTCGGGAAACTTGGATCGAAAGCCATCCATTGTCAAGAAAAGATAATTTATAGTCACTCATGCCTAGGAAAGCCTTATTACTCGATTTAAATGCTTTTATAATCCCATTATTGACTTTATTTTGAATTTTTTTTACAAATTTTGATTAAAACATATTGTAATTGATTGTTTGCCTCAGGAAACTTGGAACGAAAGCCATCCATTGTCAAGAAAAGATAATTTATAGTCGCTCATGCCTAGGAAAGCCTTATTACTCGGTTTAAATGCTTTTATAATCCCATTATTGACTTTATTTTGAATTGTTTTTACATTTTTTGATTAAAACAGAATCTAATTGATTGTTTGCCTCGGGAAACGTGGAGCGAAAGCCATCCATTGTCAAGAAACGATCATTTATAGTCACTCATGCCTAGAAAAGCCTTATTACTCGGTTTAAATGCATTTATAATCCCATTATCAAATTTATTTTTAATTTTTTTTACATTTTTTGATTAAAACAGATTGTAATTGATTGTTTGCCTCGAGAAACTTGGAGCGAAAGCCATCCATTGTCAAGAAAAGTTCATTTATATTCACTTATGCCTAGCAAAGCCTTATTACTCGGTTTAATTGCCTTCATAATCCCATTATTGAATTTATTTTGAATATTTTTTACATTTTTTTATTAAAACAGATTCTAATTGAATGTTTTCCTGGGGAAACTTGGAGCGAAAGCCATCCATTGTCAAGAAAAGATCATTTATAGTCACTCATGCCTAGGAAAGCCTTATTACTCGGTTTAAATGCTTTTATAAACCCATTATCAAATTTATTTTTAATTTTTTTTACTTTTTTTGATTAAAACAGATTCTAATTGATTGTTTTCCTGGGGAAACTTGGAGCGAAAGCCATCCATTGTCAAGAAAAGATCATTTATAGTCACTCATGCCTAGAAAAGCCTTATCACTCGGCGTAAATGCTTTTATAATCCCATTATTGAATTTATTTTGAATATTTTTTACATTTTTTGATTAAAACAGATTGTAATTGATTGATTGCCTCGGGAAACATGCAGCAAAAGCCATCCAATGTCAAGAAAAGATCATTTATAGTCACTCATGCCTAGGAAAGCCTTATTACTCGGTTTAAATGCTTTTATAATCCCATTATTGAATTTATTTTGAATTGTTTTTACATTTTTTGATTCAAACAGAATCTAATTGATTGTTTGCCTCGGGAAACGTGGAGCGAAAGCCATCCATTATCAAGAAAAGATCATTTATAGTCACTCATGCCTAGAAAAGCCTTATTACTCGGTTTAAATGCCTTTATAATCCCATTATCAAATTTATTTTTATTTTTTTTTACATTTTTTGATTAAAACAGATTTTAATTGATTGTTTGCCTCGAGAAACTTGGAGCGAAAGCCATCCATTGTCAAGAAAAGTTCATTTATATTCACTTATGCCTAGCAAAGCCTTATTACTCGGTTTAATTGCCTTCATAATCCCATTATTGAATTTATTTTGAATATTTTTTACATTTTTTTATTAAAACAGATTCTAATTGAATGTTTTCCTGGGGAAACTTGGAGCGAAAGCCATCTATTGTCAAGAAAAGATCATTTATAGTCACTCATGCCTAGGAAAGCCTTATTACTCGGTTTAAATGCTTTTATAATCCCAATATTGAATTTATTTTGAATTGTTTTTACATTTTTTGATTAAAACAAAATCTAATTGATTGTTTGCCTCGGGAAACGTGGAGCAAAAGCCATCCATTGTCAAGAAAAGATCATTTATAATCACTCATGCCTAGAAAAGCCTTATTACTCGATTTAAATGCCTTTATAATCCCATTATCAAATTTATTTTTAATTTTTTTTACATTTTTTGATTAAAACAGATTGTAATTGATTGTTTGCCTCGAGAAACTTGGAGCGAAAGCCATCCATTGTCAAGAAAAGTTCATTTATATTCACTTATGCCTAGCAAAGCCTTATTACTCGGTTTAATTGCCTTCATAATCCCATTATTGAATTTATTTTGAATATTTTTTACATTTTTTTATTAAAACAGATTCTAATTGAATGTTTTCCTGGGGAAACTTGGAGCGAAAGCCATCCATTGTCAAGAAAAGATCATTTATAGTCACTCATGCCTAGGAAAGCCTTATTACTCGGTTTAAATGCTTTTATAATCCCAATATTGAATTTATTTTGAATTGTTTTTACATTTTTTGATTAAAATAGATTGTAATTGATTGATTGCCTCGGGAAACATGGAGCGAAAGCCATCCATTGTCAAGAAAAGATCATTTATAGTCACTCATGCCTAGGAAAGCCTTATTACTCGGTTTAAATGCTTTTATAATCCCATTATTGAATTTATTTTGAATTTTTTTTACATTTTTTTATTAAAACAGATTCTAATTGAATGTTTTCCTGGGGAAACTTGGAGCGAAAGCCATCCATTGTCAAGAAAAGATCATTTATAGTCACTCATGCCTAGAAAAGCCTTATTACTCGGTTTAAATGCCTTTATAATCCCATTATCAAATTTATTTTTAATTTTTTTTACATTATTTGATTAAAACATATTGTAATTGATTGTTTGCCTTGGGAAACTTGGAGCAAAAGCCATCCATTGTAAAGAAAAGATCATTTATAGTCACTCATGCCTAGGAAACCCTTATTACTCGGTTTAAATGCTCTTATAATCCCATTATTGAATTTATTTTGAATTGTTTTTACATTTTTTGATTAAAACAGAATCTAATTGATTGTTTGCCTCGGGAAACGTGGAGCGAAAGCCATCCATTGTCAAGAAAAGATCATTTATAGTCACTCATGCCTAGAAAAGCCTTATTACTCGGTTTAAATGCCTTCATAATCCCATTATCAAATTTATTTTTAATTTTTTTTACATTTTTTGATTAAAACAGATTGTAATTGATTGTTTGCCTCGAGAAACTTGGAGCGAAAGCCATCCATTGTCAAGAAAAGTTCATTTATATTCACTTATGCCTAGCAAAGCCTTATTACTCGGTTTAAATGCCTTTATAATACCATTATCAAATTTATTTTGAATTTTTTTTACATTTTTTGATTCAAACATATTGTAATTGATTGTTTGCCTCAGGAAACTTGGAGCAAAAGCCATCCATTGTCAAGAAAAGATCATTTATAGTCACTCATGCCTAGGAAAGCCTTATTACTCGGTTTAAATGCTTTTATAATCCCATTATCAAATTTATTTTTAATTTTTTTTACATTTTTTGATTAAAACAGATTGTAATTGATTGTTTGCCTCGAGAAACTTGGAGCGAAAGCCATCCATTGTCAAGAAAAGGTCATTTATATTCACTTATGCCTAGCAAAGCCTTATTACTCGGTTTAAATGCCTTTATAATCCCATTATTGAATTTATTTTGAATTTTTTTTACATTTTCTTGTTAAAACAGATTGTAATTGATTGTTTTCCTGGGGAAACTTGGAGCGAAAGCCATCCATTGTCAAGAAAAGATCATTTATAGTCACTCATGCCTAGAAAAGCCTTATTACTCGGTTTAACTGCCTTTATAATCCCATTATCAAATTTATTTTTAATTTTTTTTACATTTTTTGATTAAAACATATTGTAATTGATTGTTTACCTCGGGAAACTTGGATCGAAAGCCATCCATTGTCAAGAAAAGATAATTTATAGTCACTCATGCCTAGGAAAGCCTTATTACTCGATTTAAATGCTTTTATAATCCCATTATTGACTTTATTTTGAATTTTTTTTACAAATTTTGATTAAAACATATTGTAATTGATTGTTTGCCTCAGGAAACTTGGAACGAAAGCCATCCATTGTCAAGAAAAGATAATTTATAGTCGCTCATGCCTAGGAAAGCCTTATTACTCGGTTTAAATGCTTTTATAATCCCATTATTGACTTTATTTTGAATTGTTTTTACATTTTTTGATTAAAACAGAATCTAATTGATTGTTTGCCTCGGGAAACGTGGAGCGAAAGCCATCCATTGTCAAGAAACGATCATTTATAGTCACTCATGCCTAGAAAAGCCTTATTACTCGGTTTAAATGCATTTATAATCCCATTATCAAATTTATTTTTAATTTTTTTTACATTTTTTGATTAAAACAGATTGTAATTGATTGTTTGCCTCGAGAAACTTGGAGCGAAAGCCATCCATTGTCAAGAAAAGTTCATTTATATTCACTTATGCCTAGCAAAGCCTTATTACTCGGTTTAATTGCCTTCATAATCCCATTATTGAATTTATTTTGAATATTTTTTACATTTTTTTATTAAAACAGATTCTAATTGAATGTTTTCCTGGGGAAACTTGGAGCGAAAGCCATCCATTGTCAAGAAAAGATCATTTATAGTCACTCATGCCTAGGAAAGCCTTATTACTCGGTTTAAATGCTTTTATAAACCCATTATCAAATTTATTTTTAATTTTTTTTACTTTTTTTGATTAAAACAGATTCTAATTGATTGTTTTCCTGGGGAAACTTGGAGCGAAAGCCATCCATTGTCAAGAAAAGATCATTTATAGTCACTCATGCCTAGAAAAGCCTTATCACTCGGCGTAAATGCTTTTATAATCCCATTATTGAATTTATTTTGAATATTTTTTACATTTTTTGATTAAAACAGATTGTAATTGATTGATTGCCTCGGGAAACATGCAGCAAAAGCCATCCAATGTCAAGAAAAGATCATTTATAGTCACTCATGCCTAGGAAAGCCTTATTACTCGGTTTAAATGCTTTTATAATCCCATTATTGAATTTATTTTGAATTGTTTTTACATTTTTTGATTCAAACAGAATCTAATTGATTGTTTGCCTCAGGAAACGTGGAGCGAAAGCCATCCATTATCAAGAAAAGATCATTTATAGTCACTCATGCCTAGAAAAGCCTTATTACTCGGTTTAAATGCCTTTATAATCCCATTATCAAATTTATTTTTATTTTTTTTTACATTTTTTGATTAAAACAGATTTTAATTGATTGTTTGCCTCGAGAAACTTGGAGCGAAAGCCATCCATTGTCAAGAAAAGTTCATTTATATTCACTTATGCCTAGCAAAGCCTTATTACTCGGTTTAATTGCCTTCATAATCCCATTATTGAATTTATTTTGAATATTTTTTACATTTTTTTATTAAAACAGATTCTAATTGAATGTTTTCCTGGGGAAACTTGGAGCGAAAGCCATCCATTGTCAAGAAAAGATCATTTATAGTCACTCATGCCTAGGAAAGCCTTATTACTCGGTTTAAATGCTTTTATAATCCCAATATTGAATTTATTTTGAATTGTTTTTACATTTTTTGATTAAAACAAAATCTAATTGATTGTTTGCCTCGGGAAACGTGGAGCAAAAGCCATCCATTGTCAAGAAAAGATCATTTATAATCACTCATGCCTAGAAAAGCCTTATTACTCGATTTAAATGCCTTTATAATCCCATTATCAAATTTATTTTTAATTTTTTTTACATTATTTGATTAAAACATATTGTAATTGATTGTTTGCCTCGGGAAACTTGGAGCAAAAGCCATCCATTGTCAAGAAAAGATCATTTATAGTCACTCGTGCCTAGGAAACCCTTATTACTCGGTTTAAATGCTCTTATAATCCCATTATTGAATTTATTTTGAATTGTTTTTACATTTTTTGATTAAAACAGAATCTAATTGATTGTTTGCCTCGGGAAACGTGGAGCGAAAGCCATCCATTGTCAAGAAAAGATCATTTATAGTCACTCATGACTAGAAAAGCCTTATTACTCGGTTTAAATGCCTTTATAATCCCATTATTGAATTTATTTTTAATTTTTTTTACATTATTTGATTAAAACATATTGTAATTGATTGTTTGCCTCGGGAAACTTGGAGCAAAAGCCATCCATTGTAAAGAAAAGATCATTTATAGTCACTCATGCCTAGGAAACCCTTATTACTCGGTTTAAATGCTCTTATAATCCCATTATTGAATTTATTTTGAATTGTTTTAACATTTTTTGATTAAAACAGAATCTAATTGATTGTTTGCCTCGGGAAACGTGGAGCGAAAGCCATCCATTGTCAAGAAAAGATCATTTATAGTCACTCATGCCTAGAAAAGCCTTATTACTCGGTTTAAATGCCTTCATAATCCGATTATCAAATTTCTTTTTTAATTTTTTTTACATTTTTTGATTAAAACAGATTTGTAATTGATTGTTTGCCTCGAGAAACTTGGAGCGAAAGCCATCCATTGTCAAGAAAAGTTCATTTATATTCACTGATGCCTAGCAAAGCCTTATTACTCGATTTAAATGCCTTTATAATCCCATTATCAAATTTATTTTGAATTTTTTTTACATTTTTTGATTAAAACATATTGTAATTGATTGTTTGCCTCGGGAAACTTGGAGCAAAAGCCATCCATTGTCAAGAAAAGATCATTTATAGTCACTCATGCCTAGGAAAGCCTTATTACTCGGTTTAAATGCTTTTATAATCCCATTATTGAATTTATTTTGAATTGTTTTTAAATTTTTTGATTAAAACAGAATCTAATTGATTGTTTGCCTCGGGAAACGTGGAGCGAAAGCCATCTATTGTCAAGAAAAGATCATTTATAGTCACTCATGCCTAGAAAAGCCTTATTACTCGGTTTAAATGCCTTTATAATCCCATTATCAAATTTATTTTTAATTTTTTTTACATTTTTTGATTAAAACAGATTTTAATTGATTGTTTGCCTCGAGAAACTTGGAGCGAAAGCCATCCATTGTCAAGAAAAGTTCATTTATATTCACTTATGCCTAGCAAAGCCTTATTACTCGGTTTAATTGCCTTTATAATTTCATTATTGAATTTATTTTGAATTTTTTTTACATTTTTTTATTAAAACAGATTCTAATTGAATGTTTTCCTGGGGAAACTTGGAGCGAAAGCCATCCATTGTCAAGAAAAGATCATTTATAGTCACTCATGCCTAGGAAAGCCTTATTACTCGGTTTAAATGCTTTTATAATCCCAATATTGAATTTATTTTGAATTGTTTTTACATTTTTTGATTAAAACAAAATCTAATTGATTGTTTGCCTCGGGAAACGTGGAGCAAAAGCCATCCATTGTCAAGAAAAGATCATTTATAGTCACTCATGCCTAGAAAAGCCTTATTACTCGGTTTAAATGCCTTTATAATCCCATTATCAAATTTATTTTTAATTTTTTTTACATTTTTTGATTAAGACATATTGTAATTGATTGTTTGCCTCGGGAAACTTGGAGCAAAAGCCATCCATTGTCAAGAAAAGATCATTTATAGTCACTCATGCCTAGGAAAGCCTTATTACTCGGTTTAAATGCTTTTATAATCCCATTATTGAATTTATTTTGAATTGTTTTTACATTTTTTGATTAAAACAGAAGCTAATTGATTGTTTGCCTCGGGAAACGTGGAGCGAAAGCCATCCATTGTCAAGAAAAGATCATTTATAGTCACTCATGCCTAGAAAAGCCTTATTACTCGGTTTAAATGCCTTTATAATCCCATTATCAAATTTATTTTGAATTTTTTTTACATTTTTTGATTAAAACAGATTGTAATTGATTGTTTGCCTCGGGAAACGTGGAGCGAAAGCCATCCATTGTCAAGAAAAGATCATTTATAGTCACTCATGCCTAGAAAAGCCTTATTACTCGGTTTAAATGCCTTTATAATCCCATTATCAAATTTCTTTTTAATTTTTTTTACATTTTTTGATTAAAACATATTGTAATTGATTGTTTGCCTCGAGAAACTTGGAGCGAAAGCCATCCATTGTCAAGAAAAGTTCATTTATATTCACTTATGCCTAGAAAAGCCTTATTACTCGGTTTAAATGCCTTTATAATCCCATTATCAAATTTATTTTGAATTTTTTTTACATTTTTTGATTAAAACAGATTGTAATTGATTGTTTGCCTCGGGAAACGTGGAGCGAAAGCCATCCATTGTTAAGAAAAGATCATTTATAGTCACTCATGCCTAGAAAAGCCTTATTACTCGGTTTAAATGCCTTTATAATCCCATTATCAAATTTCTTTTTAATTTTTTTTACATTTTTTGATTAAAACATATTGTAATTGATTGTTTGCCTCGAGAAACTTGGAGCGAAAGCCATCCATTGTCAAGAAAAGTTCATTTATATTCACTTATGCCTAGCAAAGCCTTATTACTCGGTTTAATTGCCTTTATAATTTCATTATTGAATTTATTTTGAATTTTTTTTACATTTTTTTATTAAAACAGATTCTAATTGAATGTTTTCCTGGGGAAACTTGGAGCGAAAGCCATCCATTGTCAAGAAAAGATCATTTATAGTCACTCATGCCTAGGAAAGCCTTATTACTCGGTTTAAATGCTTTTATAATCCCAATATTGAATTTATTTTGAATTGTTTTTACATTTTTTGATTAAAATAGATTGTAATTGATTGATTGCCTCGGGAAACATGGAGCGAAAGCCATCCATTGTCAAGAAAAGATCATTTATAGTCACTCATGCCTAGGAAAGCCTTATTACTCGGTTTAAATGCTTTTATAATCCCATTATTGAATTTATTTTGAATTTTTTTTTACATTTTTTTATTAAAACAGATTCTAATTGAATGTTTTCCTGGGGAAACTTGGAGCGAAAGCCATCCATTGTCAAGAAAAGATCATTTATAGTCACTCATGCCTAGAAAAGCCTTATTACTCGGTTTAAATGCCTTTATAATCCCATTATCAAATTTATTTTTAATTTTTTTTACATTATTTGATTAAAACATATTGTAATTGATTGTTTGCCTCGGGAAACTTGGAGCAAAAGCCATCCATTGTAAAGAAAAGATCATTTATAGTCACTCATGCCTAGGAAACCCTTATTACTCGGTTTAAATGCTCTTATAATCCCATTATTGAATTTATTTTGAATTGTTTTTACATTTTTTGATTAAAACAGAATCTAATTGATTGTTTGCCTCGGGAAACGTGGAGCGAAAGCCATCCATTGTCAAGAAAAGATCATTTATAGTCACTCATGCCTAGAAAAGCCTTATTACTCGGTTTAAATGCCTTCATAATCCCATTATCAAATTTATTTTTAATTTTTTTTACATTTTTTGATTAAAACAGATTGTAATTGATTGTTTGCCTCGAGAAACTTGGAGCGAAAGCCATCCATTGTCAAGAAAAGTTCATTTATATTCACTTATGCCTAGCAAAGCCTTATTACTCGGTTTAAATGCCTTTATAATACCATTATCAAATTTATTTTGAATTTTTTTTACATTTTTTGATTCAAACATATTGTAATTGATTGTTTGCCTCAGGAAACTTGGAGCAAAAGCCATCCATTGTCAAGAAAAGATCATTTATAGTCACTCATGCCTAGGAAAGCCTTATTACTCGGTTTAAATGCTTTTATAATCCCATTATCAAATTTATTTTTAATTTTTTTTACATTTTTTGATTAAAACAGATTGTAATTGATTGTTTGCCTCGAGAAACTTGGAGCGAAAGCCATCCATTGTCAAGAAAAGGTCATTTATATTCACTTATGCCTAGCAAAGCCTTATTACTCGGTTTAAATGCCTTTATAATCCCATTATTGAATTTATTTTGAATTTTTTTTACATTTTCTTGTTAAAACAGATTGTAATTGATTGTTTTCCTGGGGAAACTTGGAGCGAAAGCCATCCATTGTCAAGAAAAGATCATTTATAGTCACTCATGCCTAGAAAAGCCTTATTACTCGGTTTAACTGCCTTTATAATCCCATTATCAAATTTATTTTTAATTTTTTTTACATTTTTTGATTAAAACATATTGTAATTGATTGTTTACCTCGGGAAACTTGGATCGAAAGCCATCCATTATCAAGAAAAGATAATTTATAGTCACTCATGCCTAGGAAAGCCTTATTACTCGATTTAAATGCTTTTATAATCCCATTATTGACTTTATTTTGAATTTTTTTTACAAATTTTGATTAAAACATATTGTAATTGATTGTTTGCCTCAGGAAACTTGGAACGAAAGCCATCCATTGTCAAGAAAAGATAATTTATAGTCGCTCATGCCTAGGAAAGCCTTATTACTCGGTTTAAATGCTTTTATAATCCCATTATTGACTTTATTTTGAATTGTTTTTACATTTTTTGATTAAAACAGAATCTAATTGATTGTTTGCCTCGGGAAACGTGGAGCGAAAGCCATCCATTGTCAAGAAACGATCATTTATAGTCACTCATGCCTAGAAAAGCCTTATTACTCGGTTTAAATGCATTTATAATCCCATTATCAAATTTATTTTTAATTTTTTTTACATTTTTTGATTAAAACAGATTGTAATTGATTGTTTGCCTCGAGAAACTTGGAGCGAAAGCCATCCATTGTCAAGAAAAGTTCATTTATATTCACTTATGCCTAGCAAAGCCTTATTACTCGGTTTAATTGCCTTCATAATCCCATTATTGAATTTATTTTGAATATTTTTTACATTTTTTTATTAAAACAGATTCTAATTGAATGTTTTCCTGGGGAAACTTGGAGCGAAAGCCATCCATTGTCAAGAAAAGATCATTTATAGTCACTCATGCCTAGGAAAGCCTTATTACTCGGTTTAAATGCTTTTATAATCCCAATATTGAATTTATTTTGAATTGTTTTTACATTTTTTGATTAAAATAGATTGTAATTGATTGATTGCCTCGGGAAACATGGAGCGAAAGCCATCCAGTGTCAAGAAAAGATCATTTATAGTCACTCATGCCTAGGAAAGCCTTATTACTCGGTTTAAATGCTTTTATAATCCCATTATTGAATTTATTTTGAATTTTTTTTACATTTTTTTATTAAAACAGATTCTAATTGAATGTTTTCCTGGGGAAACTTGGAGCGAAAGCCATCCATTGTCAAGAAAAGATCATTTATAGTCACTCATGCCTAGAAAAGCCTTATTACTCGGTTTAAATGCCTTTATAATCCCATTATCAAATTTATTTTTAATTTTTTTTACATTATTTGATTAAAACATATTGTAATTGATTGTTTGCCTCGGGAAACTTGGAGCAAAAGCCATCCATTGTAAAGAAAAGATCATTTATAGTCACTCATGCCTAGGAAACCCTTATTACTCGGTTTAAATGCTCTTATAATCCCATTATTGAATTTATTTTGAATTGTTTTTACATTTTTTGATTAAAACAGAATCTAATTGATTGTTTGCCTCGGGAAACGTGGAGCGAAAGCCATCCATTGTCAAGAAAAGATCATTTATAGTCACTCATGCCTAGAAAAGCCTTATTACTCGGTTTAAATGCCTTCATAATCCCATTATCAAATTTATTTTTAATTTTTTTTACATTTTTTGATTAAAACAGATTGTAATTGATTGTTTGCCTCGAGAAACTTGGAGCGAAAGCCATCCATTGTCAAGAAAAGTTCATTTATATTCACTTATGCCTAGCAAAGCCTTATTACTCGGTTTAAATGCCTTTATAATACCATTATCAAATTTATTTTGAATTTTTTTTACATTTTTTGATTCAAACATATTGTAATTGATTGTTTGCCTCAGGAAACTTGGAGCAAAAGCCATCCATTGTCAAGAAAAGATCATTTATAGTCACTCATGCCTAGGAAAGCCTTATTACTCGGTTTAAATGCTTTTATAATCCCATTATCAAATTTATTTTTAATTTTTTTTACATTTTTTGATTAAAACAGATTGTAATTGATTGTTTGCCTCGAGAAACTTGGAGCGAAAGCCATCCATTGTCAAGAAAAGGTCATTTATATTCACTTATGCCTAGCAAAGCCTTATTACTCGGTTTAAATGCCTTTATAATCCCATTATTGAATTTATTTTGAATTTTTTTTACATTTTCTTGTTAAAACAGATTGTAATTGATTGTTTTCCTGGGGAAACTTGGAGCGAAAGCCATCCATTGTCAAGAAAAGATCATTTATAGTCACTCATGCCTAGAAAAGCCTTATTACTCGGTTTAACTGCCTTTATAATCCCATTATCAAATTTATTTTTAATTTTTTTTACATTTTTTGATTAAAACATATTGTAATTGATTGTTTACCTCGGGAAACTTGGATCGAAAGCCATCCATTATCAAGAAAAGATAATTTATAGTCACTCATGCCTAGGAAAGCCTTATTACTCGATTTAAATGCTTTTATAATCCCATTATTGACTTTATTTTGAATTTTTTTTACAAATTTTGATTAAAACATATTGTAATTGATTGTTTGCCTCAGGAAACTTGGAACGAAAGCCATCCATTGTCAAGAAAAGATAATTTATAGTCGCTCATGCCTAGGAAAGCCTTATTACTCGGTTTAAATGCTTTTATAATCCCATTATTGACTTTATTTTGAATTGTTTTTACATTTTTTGATTAAAACAGAATCTAATTGATTGTTTGCCTCGGGAAACGTGGAGCGAAAGCCATCCATTGTCAAGAAACGATCATTTATAGTCACTCATGCCTAGAAAAGCCTTATTACTCGGTTTAAATGCATTTATAATCCCATTATCAAATTTATTTTTAATTTTTTTTACATTTTTTGATTAAAACAGATTGTAATTGATTGTTTGCCTCGAGAAACTTGGAGCGAAAGCCATCCATTGTCAAGAAAAGTTCATTTATATTCACTTATGCCTAGCAAAGCCTTATTACTCGGTTTAATTGCCTTCATAATCCCATTATTGAATTTATTTTGAATATTTTTTACATTTTTTTATTAAAACAGATTCTAATTGAATGTTTTCCTGGGGAAACTTGGAGCGAAAGCCATCCATTGTCAAGAAAAGATCATTTATAGTCACTCATGCCTAGGAAAGCCTTATTACTCGGTTTAAATGCTTTTATAAACCCATTATCAAATTTATTTTTAATTTTTTTTACTTTTTTTGATTAAAACAGATTCTAATTGATTGTTTTCCTGGGGAAACTTGGAGCGAAAGCCATCCATTGTCAAGAAAAGATCATTTATAGTCACTCATGCCTAGAAAAGCCTTATCACTCGGCGTAAATGCTTTTATAATCCCATTATTGAATTTATTTTGAATATTTTTTACATTTTTTGATTAAAACAGATTGTAATTGATTGATTGCCTCGGGAAACATGCAGCAAAAGCCATCCAATGTCAAGAAAAGATCATTTATAGTCACTCATGCCTAGGAAAGCCTTATTACTCGGTTTAAATGCTTTTATAATCCCATTATTGAATTTATTTTGAATTGTTTTTACATTTTTTGATTCAAACAGAATCTAATTGATTGTTTGCCTCGGGAAACGTGGAGCAAAAGCCATCCATTATCAAGAAAAGATCATTTATAGTCACTCATGCCTAGAAAAGCCTTATTACTCGGTTTAAATGCCTTTATAATCCCATTATCAAATTTATTTTTATTTTTTTTTACATTTTTTGATTAAAACAGATTTTAATTGATTGTTTGCCTCGAGAAACTTGGAGCGAAAGCCATCCATTGTCAAGAAAAGTTCATTTATATTCACTTATGCCTAGCAAAGCCTTATTACTCGGTTTAATTGCCTTCATAATCCCATTATTGAATTTATTTTGAATATTTTTTACATTTTTTTATTAAAACAGATTCTAATTGAATGTTTTCCTGGGGAAACTTGGAGCGAAAGCCATCCATTGTCAAGAAAAGATCCTTTATAGTCACTCATGCCTAGGAAAGCCTTATTACTCGGTTTAAATGCTTTTATAATCCCAATATTGAATTTATTTTGAATTGTTTTTACATTTTTTGATTAAAACAAAATCTAATTGATTGTTTGCCTCGGGAAACGTGGAGCAAAAGCCATCCATTGTCAAGAAAAGATCATTTATAATCACTCATGCCTAGAAAAGCCTTATTACTCGATTTAAATGCCTTTATAATCCCATTATCAAATTTATTTTTAATTTTTTTTACATTATTTGATTAAAACATATTGTAATTGATTGTTTGCCTCGGGAAACTTGGAGCAAAAGCCATCCATTGTCAAGAAAAGATCATTTATAGTCACTCATGCCTAGGAAACCCTTATTACTCGGTTTAAATGCTCTTATAATCCCATTATTGAATTTATTTTGAATTGTTTTTACATTTTTTGATTAAAACAGAATCTAATTGATTGTTTGCCTCGGGAAACGTGGAGCGAAAGCCATCCATTGTCAAGAAAAGATCATTTATAGTCACTCATGCCTAGAAAAGCCTTATTACTCGGTTTAAATGCCTTTATAATCCCATTATTGAATTTATTTTTAATTTTTTTTACATTATTTGATTAAAACATATTGTAATTGATTGTTTGCCTCGGGAAACTTGGAGCAAAAGCCATCCATTGTAAAGAAAAGATCATTTATAGTCACTCATGCCTAGGAAACCCTTATTACTCGGTTTAAATGCTCTTATAATCCCATTATTGAATTTATTTTGAATTGTTTTAACATTTTTTGATTAAAACAGAATCTAATTGATTGTTTGCCTCGGGAAACGTGGAGCGAAAGCCATCCATTGTCAAGAAAAGATCATTTATAGTCACTGATGCCTAGAAAAGCCTTATTACTCGGTTTAAATGCCTTCATAATCCGATTATCAAATTTCTTTTTTAATTTTTTTTACATTTTTTGATTAAAACAGATTGTAATTGATTGTTTGCCTCGAGAAACTTGGAGCGAAAGCCATCCATTGTCAAGAAAAGTTCATTTATATTCACTGATGCCTAGCAAAGCCTTATTACTCGATTTAAATGCCTTTATAATCCCATTATCAAATTTATTTTGAATTTTTTTTACATTTTTTGATTAAAACATATTGTAATTGATTGTTTGCCTCGGGAAACTTGGAGCAAAAGCCATCCATTGTCAAGAAAAGATCATTTATAGTCACTCATGCCTAGGAAAGCCTTATTACTCGGTTTAAATGCTTTTATAATCCCATTATTGAATTTATTTTGAATTGTTTTTAAATTTTTTAATTAAAACAGAATCTAATTGATTGTTTGCCTCGGGAAACGTGGAGCGAAAGCCATCCATTGTCAAGAAAAGATCATTTATAGTCACTCATGCCTAGAAAAGCCTTATTACTCGGTTTAAATGCCTTTATAATCCCATTATCAAATTTATTTTGAATTTTTTTTACATTTTTTGATTAAAACAGATTGTAATTGATTGTTTGCCTCGGGAAACGTGGAGCGAAAGCCATCCATTGTCAAGAAAAGATCATTTATAGTCACTCATGCCTAGAAAAACCTTATTACTCGGTTTAAATGCCTTTATAATCCCATTATCAAATTTATTTTTAATTTTTTTTACATTTTTTGATTAAAACAGATTTTAATTGATTGTTTGCCTCGAGAAACTTGGAGCGAAAGCCATCCATTGTCAAGAAAAGTTCATTTATATTCACTTATGCCTAGCAAAGCCTTATTACTCGGTTTAATTGCCTTTATAATTTCATTATTGAATTTATTTTGAATTTTTTTTACATTTTTTTATTAAAACAGATTCTAATTGAATGTTTTCCTGGGGAAACTTGGAGCGAAAGCCATCCATTGTCAAGAAAAGATCATTTATAGTCACTCATGCCTAGGAAAGCCTTATTACTCGGTTTAAATGCTTTTATAATCCCAATATTGAATTTATTTTGAATTGTTTTTACATTTTTTGATTAAAACAAAATCTAATTGATTGTTTGCCTCGGGAAACGTGGAGCAAAAGCCATCCATTGTCAAGAAAAGATCATTTATAGTCACTCATGCCTAGGAAAGCCTTATTACTCGGTTTAAATGCTTTTATAATCCCATTATTGAATTTATTTTGAATTGTTTTTAAATTTTTTGATTAAAACAGAATCTAATTGATTGTTTGCCTCGGGAAACGTGGAGCGAAAGCCATCCATTGTCAAGAAAAGATCATTTATAGTCACTCATGCCTAGAAAAGCCTTATTACTCGGTTTAAATGCCTTTATAATCCCATTATCAAATTTATTTTTAATTTTTTTTACATTTTTTGATTAAAACAGATTTTAATTGATTGTTTGCCTCGAGAAAGTTGGAGCGAAAGCCATCCATTGTCAAGAAAAGTTCATTTATATTCACTTATGCCTAGCAAAGCCTTATTACTCGGTTTAATTGCCTTTATAATTTCATTATTGAATTTATTTTGAATTTTTTTTACATTTTTTTATTAAAACAGATTCTAATTGAATGTTTTCCTGGGGAAACTTGGAGCGAAAGCCATCCATTGTCAAGAAAAGATCATTTATAGTCACTCATGCCTAGGAAAGCCTTATTACTCGGTTTAAATGCTTTTATAATCCCAATATTGAATTTATTTTGAATTGTTTTTACATTTTTTGATTAAAACAAAATCTAATTGATTGTTTGCCTCGGGAAACGTGGAGCAAAAGCCATCCATTGTCAAGAAAAGATCATTTATAGTCACTCATGCCTAGAAAAGCCTTATTACTCGGTTTAAATGCCTTTATAATCCCATTATCAAATTTATTTTTAATTTTTTTTACATTATTTGATTAAGACATATTGTAATTGATTGTTTGCCTCGAGAAACTTGGAGCGAAAGCCATCCATTGTCAAGAAAAGTTCATTTATATTCACTTATGCCTAGAAAAGCCTTATTACTCGGTTTAAATGCCTTTATAATCCCATTATCAAATTTATTTTGAATTTTTTTTACATTTTTTGATTAAAACAGATTGTAATTGATTGTTTGCCTCGGGAAACGTGGAGCGAAAGCCATCCATTGTCAAGAAAAGATCATTTATAGTCACTCATGCCTAGAAAAGCCTTATTACTCGGTTTAAATGCCTTTATAATCCCATTATCAAATTTCTTTTTAATTTTTTTTACATTTTTTGATTAAAACATATTGTAATTGATTGTTTGCCTCGAGAAACTTGGAGCGAAAGCCATCCATTGTCAAGAAAAGTTCATTTATATTCACTTATGCCTAGCAAAGCCTTATTACTCGGTTTAATTGCCTTTATAATTTCATTATTGAATTTATTTTGAATTTTTTTTACATTTTTTTATTAAAACAGATTCTAATTGAATGTTTTCCTGGGGAAACTTGGAGCGAAAGCCATCCATTGTCAAGAAAAGATCATTTATAGTCACTCATGCCTAGGAAACCCTTATTACTCGGTTTAAATGCTCTTATAATCCCATTATTGAATTTATTTTGAATTGTTTTTACATTTTTTGATTAAAACAGAATCTAATTGATTGTTTGCCTCGGGAAACGTGGAGCGAAAGCCATCCATTGTCAAGAAAAGATCATTTATAGTCACTCATGCCTAGAAAAGCCTTATTACTCGGTTTAAATGCCTTTATAATCCCATTATTGAATTTATTTTTAATTTTTTTTACATTATTTGATTAAAACATATTGTAATTGATTGTTTGCCTCGGGAAACTTGGAGCAAAAGCCATCCATTGTAAAGAAAAGATCATTTATAGTCACTCATGCCTAGGAAACCCTTATTACTCGGTTTAAATGCTCTTATAATCCCATTATTGAATTTATTTTGAATTGTTTTAACATTTTTTGATTAAAACAGAATCTAATTGATTGTTTGCCTCGGGAAACGTGGAGCGAAAGCCATCCATTGTCAAGAAAAGATCATTTATAGTCACTGATGCCTAGAAAAGCCTTATTACTCGGTTTAAATGCCTTCATAATCCGATTATCAAATTTCTTTTTTAATTTTTTTTACATTTTTTGATTAAAACAGATTGTAATTGATTGTTTGCCTCGAGAAACTTGGAGCGAAAGCCATCCATTGTCAAGAAAAGTTCATTTATATTCACTGATGCCTAGCAAAGCCTTATTACTCGATTTAAATGCCTTTATAATCCCATTATCAAATTTATTTTGAATTTTTTTTACATTTTTTGATTAAAACATATTGTAATTGATTGTTTGCCTCGGGAAACTTGGAGCAAAAGCCATCCATTGTCAAGAAAAGATCATTTATAGTCACTCATGCCTAGGAAAGCCTTATTACTCGGTTTAAATGCTTTTATAATCCCATTATTGAATTTATTTTGAATTGTTTTTAAATTTTTTAATTAAAACAGAATCTACTTGATTGTTTGCCTCGGGAAACGTGGAGCGAAAGCCATCCATTGTCAAGAAAAGATCATTTATAGTCACTCATGCCTAGAAAAGCCTTATTACTCGGTCTAAATGCCTTTATAATCCCATTATCAAATTTATTTTGAATTTTTTTTACATTTTTTGATTAAAACAGATTGTAATTGATTGTTTGCCTCGGGAAACGTGGAGCGAAAGCCATCCATTGTCAAGAAAAGATCATTTATAGTCACTCATGCCTAGAAAAGCCTTATTACTCGGTTTAAATGCCTTTATAATCCCATTATCAAATTTATTTTTAATTTTTTTTACATTTTTTGATTAAAACAGATTTTAATTGATTGTTTGCCTCGAGAAACTTGGAGCGAAAGCCATCCATTGTCAAGAAAAGTTCATTTATATTCACTTATGCCTAGCAAAGCCTTATTACTCGGTTTAATTGCCTTTATAATTTCATTATTGAATTTATTTTGAATTTTTTTTACATTTTTTTATTAAAACAGATTCTAATTGAATGTTTTCCTGGGGAAACTTGGAGCGAAAGCCATCCATTGTCAAGAAAAGATCATTTATAGTCACTCATGCCTAGGAAAGCCTTATTACTCGGTTTAAATGCTTTTATAATCCCAATATTGAATTTATTTTGAATTGTTTTTACATTTTTTGATTAAAACAAAATCTAATTGATTGTTTGCCTCGGGAAACGTGGAGCAAAAGCCATCCATTGTCAAGAAAAGATCATTTATAGTCACTCATGCCTAGGAAAGCCTTATTACTCGGTTTAAATGCTTTTATAATCCCATTATTGAATTTATTTTGAATTGTTTTTAAATTTTTTGATTAAAACAGAATCTAATTGATTGTTTGCCTCGGGAAACGTGGAGCGAAAGCCATCCATTGTCAAGAAAAGATCATTTATAGTCACTCATGCCTAGAAAAGCCTTATTACTCGGTTTAAATGCCTTTATAATCCCATTATCAAATTTATTTTTAATTTTTTTTACATTTTTTGATTAAAACAGATTTTAATTGATTGTTTGCCTCGAGAAAGTTGGAGCGAAAGCCATCCATTGTCAAGAAAAGTTCATTTATATTCACTTATGCCTAGCAAAGCCTTATTACTCGGTTTAATTGCCTTTATAATTTCATTATTGAATTTATTTTGAATTTTTTTTACATTTTTTTATTAAAACAGATTCTAATTGAATGTTTTCCTGGGGAAACTTGGAGCGAAAGCCATCCATTGTCAAGAAAAGATCATTTATAGTCACTCATGCCTAGGAAAGCCTTATTACTCGGTTTAAATGCTTTTATAATCCCAATATTGAATTTATTTTGAATTGTTTTTACATTTTTTGATTAAAACAAAATCTAATTGATTGTTTGCCTCGGGAAACGTGGAGCAAAAGCCATCCATTGTCAAGAAAAGATCATTTATAGTCACTCATGCCTAGAAAAGCCTTATTACTCGGTTTAAATGCCTTTATAATCCCATTATCAAATTTATTTTTAATTTTTTTTACATTATTTGATTAAGACATATTGTAATTGATTGTTTGCCTCGGGAAACGTGGAGCGAAAGCCATCCATTGTCAAGAAAAGATCATTTATAGTCACTCATGCCTAGAAAAGCCTTATTACTCGGTTTAAATGCCTTTATAATCCCATTATCAAATTTATTTTGAATTTTTTTTACATTTTTTGATTAAAACAGATTGTAATTGATTGTTTGCCTCGGGAAACGTGGAGCGAAAGCCATCCATTGTCAAGAAAAGATCATTTATAGTCACTCATGCCTAGAAAAGCCTTATTACTCGGTTTAAATGCCTTTATAATCCCATTATCAAATTTCTTTTTAATTTTTTTTACATTTTTTGATTAAAACATATTGTAATTGATTGTTTGCCTCGAGAAACTTGGAGCGAAAGCCATCCATTGTCAAGGAAAGTTCATTTATATTCACTTATGCCTAGAAAAGCCTTATTACTCGGTTTAAATGCCTTTATAATCCCATTATCAAATTTATTTTGAATTTTTTTTACATTTTTTGATTAAAACAGATTGTAATTGATTGTTTACCTCGGGAAACGTGGAGCGAAAGCCATCCATTGTCAAGAAAAGATCATTTATAGTCACTCATGCCTAGAAAAGCCTTATTACTCGGTTTAAATGCCTTTATAATCCCATTATCAAATTTCTTTTTAATTTTTTTTACATTTTTTGATTAAAACATATTGTAATTGATTGTTTGCCTCGAGAAACTTGGAGCGAAAGCCATCCATTGTCAAGAAAAGGTCATTTATATTCACTTATGCCTAGCAAAGCCTTATTACTCGGTTTAAATGCCTTTATAATCCCATTATTGAATTTATTTTGAATTTTTTTTACATTTTCTTGTTAAAACAGATTGTAATTGATTGTTTTCCGGGGGAAACTTGGAGCGAAAGCCATCCATTGTCAAGAAAAGATCATTTATAGTCACTCATGCCTAGAAAAGCCTTATTACTCGGTTTAAATGCCTTTATAATCCCATTATCAAATTTATTTTGAATTTTTTTTACATTTTTTGATTAAAACAGATTGTAATTGATTGTTTGCCTCAGGAAACGTGGAGCGAAAGCCATCCATTGTCAAGAAAAGATCATTTATAGTCACTCATGCCTAGAAAAGCCTTATTACTCGGTTTAAATGCCTTTATAATCCCATTATCAAATTTATTTTTAATTTTTTTTACATTTTTTGATTAAAACAGATTTTAATTGATTGTTTGCCTCGAGAAACTTGGAGCGAAAGCCATCCATTGTCAAGAAAAGTTCATTTATATTCACTTATGCCTAGCAAAGCCTTGTTACTCGGTTTAATGCCTTTATAATTTCGTTATTGAATTTATTTTGAATTTTTTTTACATTTTCTTATTAAAACAGATTCTAATTGAATGTTTTCCTGGGGAAACTTGGAGCGAAAGCCATCCATTGTCAAGAAAAGATCATTTATAGTCACTCATGCCTAGGAAAGCCTTATTACTCGGTTTAAATGCTTTTATAATCCCAATATTGAATTTATTTTGAATTGTTTTTACATTTTTTGATTAAAACAGATTGTAATTGATTGATTGCCTCGGGAAACATGGAGCGAAAGCCATCCATTGTCAAGAAAAGATCATTTATAGTCACTCATGCCTAGGAAAGCCTTATTACTCGGTTTAAATGCTTTTATAATCCCATTATTGAATTTATTTTGAATTTTTTTTACATTTTTTAATTAAAACAGATTCTAATTGAATGTTTTCCTGGGGAAACTTGGAGCGAAAGCCATCCATTGTCAAGAAAAGATCATTTATAGTGACTCATGCCTAGAAAAGCCTTATTACTCGGTTTAAATGCCTTTATAATCCCATTATCAAATTTATTTTTAATTTTTTTTACATTATTTGATTAAAACATATTGTAATTGATTGTTTGCCTCGGGAAACTTGGAGCAAAAGCCATCCATTGTAAAGAAAAGATCATTTATAGTCACTCATGCCTAGGAAACCCTTATTACTCGGTTTAAATGCTCTTATAATCCCATTATTGAATTTATTTTGAATTGTTTTTACATTTTTTGATTAAAACAGAATCTAATTGATTGTTTGCCTCGGGAAACGTGGAGCGAAAGCCATCCATTGTCAAGAAAAGATCATTTATAGTCACTCATGCCTAGAAAAGCCTTATTACTCGGTTTAAATGCCTTCATAATCCCATTATCAAATTTTTTTTTAATTTTTTTTACATTTTTTGATTAAAACAGATTGTAATTGATTGTTTGCCTCGAGAAACTTGGAGCGAAAGCCATCCATTGTCAAGAAAAGTTCATTTATATTCACTTATGCCTAACAAAGCCTTATTACTCGGTTTAATTGCCTTTATAATCCCATTATAAAATTTATTTTGAATTTTTTTTACATTTTTTGATTCAAACAGATTGTAATTGATTGTTTGCCTCAGGAAACTTGGAGCAAAAGCCATCCATTGTCAAGAAAAGATCATTTATAGTCACTCATGCCTAGGAAAGCCTTATTACACGGTTTAAATGCTTTTATAATCCCATTATCAAATTTATTTTTAATTTTATTTACATTTTTTGATTAAAACAGATTGTAATTGGTTGTTTGCCTCGAGAAACTTGGAGCGAAAGCCATCCATTGTCAAGAAAAGGTCATTTATATTCACTTATGCCTAGCAAAGCCTTATTACTCGGTTTAAATGCCTTTATAATCCCATTATTGAATTTATTTTGAATTTTTTTTACATTTTCTTGTTAAAACAGATTGTAATTGATTGTTTTCCTGGGGAAACTTGGAGCGAAAGCCATCCATTGTCAAGAAAAGATCATTTATAGTCACTCATGCCTAGAAAAGCTTTATTACTCGGTTTAACTGCCTTTATAATCCCATTATCAAATTTATTTTTAATTTTTTTTACATTTTTTGATTAAAACATATTGTAATTGATTGTTTACCTCGGGAAACTTGGATCGAAAGCCATCCATTGTCAAGAAAAGATAATTTATAGTCACTCATGCCTAGGAAAGCCTTATTACTCGATTTAAATGCTTTTATAATCCCATTATTGACTTTATTTTGAATTTTTTTTACAAATTTTGATTAAAACATATTGTAATTGATTGTTTGCCTCAGGAAACTTGGAACGAAAGCCATCCATTGTCAAGAAAAGATAATTTATAGTCGCTCATGCCTAGGAAAGCCTTATTACTCGGTTTAAATGCTTTTATAATCCCATTATTGACTTTATTTTGAATTGTTTTTACATTTTTTGATTAAAACAGAATCTAATTGATTTTTTGCCTCGGGAAACGTGGAGGGAAAGCCATCCATTGTCAAGAAACGATCATTTATAGTCACTCATGCCTAGAAAAGCCTTATTACTCGGTTTAAATGCATTTATAATCCCATTATCAAATTTATTTTTAATTTATTTTACATTTTTTGATTAAAACAGATTGTAATTGATTGTTTGCCTCGAGAAACTTGGAGCGAAAGCCATCCATTGTCAAGAAAAGTTCATTTATATTCACTTATGCCTAGCAAAGCCTTATTACTCGGTTTAAATGCCTTTATAATCCCATTATTGAATTTATTTTGAATTTTTTTTACATTTTTTTATTAAAACAGATTCTAATTGAATGTTTTCCTGGGGAAACTTGGAGCGAAAGCCATCCATTGTCAAGAAAAGATCATTTATAGTCACTCATGCCTAGAAAAGCCTTATTACTCGGTTTAAATGCCTTTATAATCCCATTATCAAATTTATTTTTAATTTTTTTTACATTATTTGATTAAAACATATTGTAATTGATTGTTTGCCTCGAGAAACTTGGAGCAAAAGCCATCCATTGTAAAGAAAAGATCATTTATAGTCACTCATGCCTAGGAAACCCTTATTACTCGGTTTAAATGCTCTTATAATCCCATTATTGAATTTATTTTGAATTGTTTTTATATTTTTTGATTAAAACAGAATCTAATTGATTGTTTGCCTCGGGAAACGTGGAGCGAAAGCCATCCATTGTTAAGAAAAGATCATTTATAGTCACTCATGCCTAGAAAAGCCTTATTACTCGGTTTAAATGCCTTCATAATCCCATTATCAAATTTATTTTTAATTTTTTTTACATTTTTTGATTAAAACAGATTGTAATTGATTGTTTGCCTCGAGAAACTTGGAGCGAAAGCCATCCATTGTCAAGAAAAGTTCATTTATATTCACTTATGCCTAACAAAGCCTTATTACTCGGTTTAAATGCCTTTATAATCCCATTATCAAATTTATTTTGAATTTTTTTTACATTTTTTGATTCAAACAGATTGTAATTGATTGTTTGCCTCAGGAAACTTGGAGCAAAAGCCATCCATTGTCAAGAAAAGATCATTTATAGTCACTCATGCCTAGGAAAGCCTTATTACTCGGTTTAAATGCTTTTATAATCCCATTATCAAATTTATTTTTAATTTTTTTTACATTTTTTGATTAAAACAGATTGTAATTGATTGTTTGCCTCGAGAAACTTGGAGCGAAAGCCATCCATTGTCAAGAAAAGGTCATTTATATTCACTTATGCCTATCAAAGCCTTATTACTCGGTTTAAATGCCTTTATAATCCCATTATTGAATTTATTTTGAAGTTTTTTTACATTTTCTTGTTAAAACAGATTGTAATTGATTGTTTTCCTGGGGAAACTTGGAGCGAAAGCCATCCATTGTCAAGAAAAGATCATTTATAGTCACTCATGCCTAGAAAAGCCTTATTACTCGGTTTAAATGCCTTTATAATCCCATTATCAAATTTATTTTTAATTTTTTTTACATTTTTTGATTAAAACATATTGTAATTGATTGTTTGCCTCGGGAAACTTGGATCGAAAGCTATCCATTGTCAAGAAAAGATAATTTATAGTCACTCATGCCTAGGAAAGCCTTATTACTCGATTTAAATGCTTTTATAATCCCATTATTGACTTTATTTTGAATTTTTTTTACAAATTTTGATTAAAACATATTGTAATTGATTGTTTGCCTCAGGAAACTTGGAACGAAAGCCATCCATTGTCAAGAAAAGATAATTTATAGTCACTCATGCCTAGGAAAGCCTTATTACTCGGTTTAAATGCTTTTATAATCCCATTATTGACTTTATTTTGAATTTTTTTTACATTTTTTGATTAAAACAGATTGTAATTGATTGTTTGCCTCGGGAAACGTGGAGCGAAAGCCATCCATTGTCAAGAAACGATCATTTATAGTCACTCATGCCTAGAAAAGCCTTATTACTCGGTTTAAATGCCTTTATAATCCCATTATCAAATTTATTTTTAATTTTTTTTACATTATTTGATTAAAACATATTGTAATTGATTGTTTGCCTCGGGAAACTTGGAGCAAAAGCCATCCATTGTAAAGAAAAGATCATTTATAGTCACTCATGCCTAGGAAACCCTTATTACTCGGTTTAAATGCTCTTATAATCCCATTATTGAATTTATTTTGAATTGTTTTTACATTTTTTGATTAAAACAGAATCTAATTGATTGTTTGCCTCGGGAAACGTGGAGCGAAAGCCATCCATTGTCAAGAAAAGATCATTTATAGTCACTCATGCCTAGAAAAGCCTTATTACTTGGTTTAAATGCCTTCATAATCCCATTATCAAATTTTTTTTTAATTTTTTTTACATTTTTTGATTAAAACAGATTGTAATTGATTGTTTGCCTCGAGAAACTTGGAGCGAAAGCCATCCATTGTCAAGAAAAGTTCATTTATATTCACTTATGCCTAGCAAAGCCTTATTACTCGGTTTAAATGCCTTTATAATCCCATTATCAAATTTATTTTGAATTTTTTTTACATTTTTTGATTCAAACAGATTGTAATTGATTGTTTGCCTCAGGAAACTTGGAGCAAAAGCCATCCATTGTCAAGAAAAGATCATTTATAGTCACTCATGCCTAGGAAAGCCTTATTACTCGGTTTAAATGCTTTTATAATCTCATTATCAAATTTATTTTTAATTTTATTTACATTTTTTGATTAAAACAGATTGTAATTGATTGTTTGCCTTGAGAAACTTGGAGCGAAAGCCATCCATTGTCAAGAAAAGGTCATTTATATTCACTTATGCCTAGCAAAGCCTTATTACTCGGTTTAAATGCCTTTATAATCCCATTATTGAATTTATTTTGAATTTTTTTTACATTTTCTTGTTAAAACAGATTGTAATTGATTGTTTTCCTGGGGAAACTTGGAGCGAAAGCCATCCATTGTCAAGAAAAGATCATTTATAGTCACTCATGCCTAGAAAAGCTTTATTACTCGGTTTAACTGCCTTTATAATCCCATTATCAAATTTATTTTTAATTTTTTTTACATTTTTTGATTAAAACATATTGTAATTGATTGTTTACCTCGGGAAACTTGGATCGAAAGCCATCCATTGTCAAGAAAAGATAATTTATAGTCACTCATGCCTAGGAAAGCCTTATTACTCGATTTAAATGCTTTTATAATCCCATTATTGACTTTATTTTGAATTTTTTTTACAAATTTTGATTAAAACATATTGTAATTGATTGTTTGCCTCAGGAAACTTGGAACGAAAGCCATCCATTGTCAAGAAAAGATAATTTATAGTCGCTCATGCCTAGGAAAGCCTTATTACTCGGTTTAAATGCTTTTATAATCCCATTATTGACTTTATTTTGAATTGTTTTTACATTTTTTGATTAAAACAGAATCTAATTGATTGTTTGCCTCGGGAAACGTGGAGCGAAAGCCATCCATTGTCAAGAAACGATCATTTATAGTCACTCATGCCTAGAAAAGCCTTATTACTCGGTTTAAATGCATTTATAATCCCATTATCAAATTTATTTTTAATTTTTTTTACATTTTTTGATTAAAACAGATTGTAATTGATTGTTTGCCTCGAGAAACTTGGAGCGAAAGCCATCCATTGTCAAGAAAAGTTCATTTATATTCACTTATGCCTAGCAAAGCCTTATTACTCGGTTTAAATGCCTTTATAATCCCATTATTGAATTTATTTTGAATTTTTTTTACATTTTTTGATTCAAACAGATTGTAATTGATTGTTTGCCTCAGGAAACTTGGAGCAAAAGCCATCCATTGTCAAGAAAAGATCATTTATAGTCACTCATGCCTAGGAAAGCCTTATTACTCGGTTTAAATGCCTTTATAATCCCATTATCAAATTTATTTTTAATTTTGTTTACATTATTTGATTAAAACATATTGTAATTGATTGTTTGCCTCGAGAAACTTGGAGCAAAAGCCATCCATTGTAAAGAAAAGATCATTTATAGTCACTCATGCCTAGGAAACCCTTATTACTCGGTTTAAATGCTCTTATAATCCCATTATTGAATTTATTTTGAATTGTTTTTATATTTTTTGATTAAAACAGAATCTAATTGATTGTTTGCCTCGGGAAACGTGGAGCGAAAGCCATCCATTGTCAAGAAAAGATCATTTATAGTCACTCATGCCTAGAAAAGCCTTATTACTCGGTTTAAATGCCTTCATAATCCCATTATCAAATTTATTTTTAATTTTTTTTACATTTTTTGATTAAAACAGATTGTAATTGATTGTTTGCCTCGAGAAACTTGGAGCGAAAGCCATCCATTGTCAAGAAAAGTTCATTTATATTCACTTATGCCTAGCAAAGCCTTATTACTCGGTTTAAATGCCTTTATAATCCCATTATCAAATTTATTTTGAATTTTTTTTACATTTTTTGATTCAAACAGATTGTAATTGATTGTTTGCCTCAGGAAACTTGGAGCAAAAGCCATCCATTGTCAAGAAAAGATCATTTATAGTCACTCATGCCTAGGAAAGCCTTATTACTCGGTTTAAATGCTTTTATAATCCCATTATCAAATTTATTTTTAATTTTATTTACATTTTTTGATTAAAACAGATTGTAATTGATTGTTTGCCTCGAGAAACTTGGAGCGAAAGCCATCCATTGTCAAGAAAAGGTCATTTATATTCACTTATGCCTAGCAAAGCCTTATTACTCGGTTTAAATGCCTTTATAATCCCATTATTGAATTTATTTTGAATTTTTTTTACATTTTCTTGTTAAAACAGATTGTAATTGATTGTTTTCCTGGGGAAACTTGGAGCGAAAGCCATCCATTGTCAAGAAAAGGTCATTTATAGTCACTCATGCCTAGAAAAGCTTTATTACTCGGTTTAACTGCCTTTATAATCCCATTATCAAATTTATTTTTAATTTTTTTTACATTTTTTGATTAAAACATATTGTAATTGATTGTTTACCTCGGGAAACTTGGATCGAAAGCCATCCATTGTCAAGAAAAGATAATTTATAGTCACTCATGCCTAGGAAAGCCTTATTACTCGATTTAAATGCTTTTATAATCCCATTATTGACTTTATTTTGAATTTTTTTTACAAATTTTGATTAAAACATATTGTAATTGATTGTTTGCCTCAGGAAACTTGGAACGAAAGCCATCCATTGTCAAGAAAAGATAATTTATAGTCGCTCATGCCTAGGAAAGCCTTATTACTCGGTTTAAATGCTTTTATAATCCCATTATTGACTTTATTTTGAATTGTTTTTACATTTTTTGATTAAAACAGAATCTAATTGATTGTTTGCCTCGGGAAACGTGGAGCGAAAGCCATCCATTGTCAAGAAACGATCATTTATAGTCACTCATGCCTAGAAAAGCCTTATTACTCGGTTTAAATGCATTTATAATCCCATTATCAAATTTATTTTTAATTTTTTTTACATTTTTTGATTAAAACAGATTGTAATTGATTGTTTGCCTCGAGAAACTTGGAGCGAAAGCCATCCATTGTCAAGAAAAGTTCATTTATATTCACTTATGCCTAGCAAAGCCTTATTACTCGGTTTAAATGCCTTTATAATCCCATTATTGAATTTATTTTGAATTTTTTTTACATTTTTTTATTAAAACAGATTCTAATTGAATGTTTTCCTGGGGAAACTTGGAGCGAAAGCCATCCATTGTCAAGAAAAGATCATTTATAGTCACTCATGCCTAGAAAAGCCTTATTACTCGGTTTAAATGCCTTTATAATCCCATTATCAAATTTATTTTTAATTTTTTTTACATTATTTGATTAAAACATATTGTAATTGATTGTTTGCCTCGAGAAACTTGGAGCAAAAGCCATCCATTGTAAAGAAAAGATCATTTATAGTCACTCATGCCTAGGAAACCCTTATTACTCGGTTTAAATGCTCTTATAATCCCATTATTGAATTTATTTTGAATTGTTTTTATATTTTTTGATTAAAACAGAATCTAATTGATTGTTTGCCTCGGGAAACGTGGAGCGAAAGCCATCCATTGTCAAGAAAAGATCATTTATAGTCACTCATGCCTAGAAAAGCCTTATTACTCGGTTTAAATGCCTTCATAATCCCATTATCAAATTTATTTTTAATTTTTTTTACATTTTTTGATTAAAACAGATTGTAATTGATTGTTTGCCTTGAGAAACTTGGAGCGAAAGCCATCCATTGTCAAGAAAAGTTCATTTATATTCACTTATGCCTAACAAAGCCTTATTACTCGGTTTAAATGCCTTTATAATCCCATTATCAAATTTATTTTGAATTTTTTTTACATTTTTTGATTCAAACAGATTGTAATTGATTGTTTGCCTCAGGAAACTTGGAGCAAAAGCCATCCATTGTCAAGAAAAGATCATTTATAGTCACTCATGCCTAGGAAAGCCTTATTACTCGGTTTAAATGCTTTTATAATCCCATTATCAAATTTATTTTTAATTTTTTTTACATTTTTTGATTAAAACAGATTGTAATTGATTGTTTGCCTCGAGAAACTTGGAGCGAAAGCCATCCATTGTCAAGAAAAGGTCATTTATATTCACTTATGCCTATCAAAGCCTTATTACTCGGTTTAAATGCCTTTATAATCCCATTATTGAATTTATTTTGAATTTTTTTTACATTTTCTTGTTAAAACAGATTGTAATTGATTGTTTTCCTGGGGAAACTTGGAGCGAAAGCCATCCATTGTCAAGAAAAGATCATTTATAGTCACTCATGCCTAGAAAAGCCTTATTACTCGGTTTAAATGCCTTTATAATCCCATTATCAAATTTATTTTTAATTTTTTTTACATTTTTTGATTAAAACATATTGTAATTGATTGTTTGCCTCGGGAAACTTGGATCGAAAGCTATCCATTGTCAAGAAAAGATAATTTATAGTCACTCATGCCTAGGAAAGCCTTATTACTCGATTTAAATGCTTTTATAATCCCATTATTGACTTTATTTTGAATTTTTTTTACAAATTTTGATTAAAACATATTGTAATTGATTGTTTGCCTCAGGAAACTTGGAACGAAAGCCATCCATTGTCAAGAAAAGATAATTTATAGTCACTCATGCCTAGGAAAGCCTTATTACTCGGTTTAAATGCTTTTATAATCCCATTATTGACTTTATTTTGAATTTTTTTTACATTTTTTGATTAAAACAGATTGTAATTGATTGTTTGCCTCGGGAAACGTGGAGCGAAAGCCATCCATTGTCAAGAAACGATCATTTATAGTCACTCATGCCTAGAAAAGCCTTATTACTCGGTTTAAATGCATTTATAATCCCATTATCAAATTTATTTTTAATTTTTTTTACATTTTTTGATTAAAACAGATTGTAATTGATTGTTTGCCTCGAGAAACTTGGAGCGAAAGCCATCCATTGTCAAGAAAAGTTCATTTATATTCACTTATGCCTAGCAAAGCCTTATTACTCGGTTTAAATGCCTTTATAATCCCATTATTGAATTTATTTTGAATTTTTTTTACATTTTTTTATTAAAACAGATTCTAATTGAATGTTTTCCTGGGGAAACTTGGAGCGAAAGCCATCCATTGTCAAGAAAAGATCATTTATAGTCGCTCATGCCTAGAAAAGCCTTATTACTCGGTGTAAATGCTTTCATAATCCCATTATTGAATTTATTTTGAATATTTTTTACATTTTTTGATTAAAACAGATTGTAATTGATTGATTGCCTCGGGAAACTTGGAGCGAAAGCCATCCATTGTCAAGAACAGATAATTTATAGTCACTCATGACTAGGAAAGCCTTCTTACTCGGTTTAAATGCTTTTATAATCCCATTATTGAATTTATTTTGAATATTTTTTACATTTTTTGATTAAAACAGATTGTAATTGATTGTTTGCCTCGAGAAACTTGGAGCGAAAGCCATCCATTGTCAAGAAAAGTTCATTTATATTCACTTATGCCTAGCAAAGCCTTATTACTCGGTTTAAATGCCTTAATAATCCCATTATTGAATTTATTTTGAATTTTTTTTACATTTTTTTATTAAAACAGATTCTAATTGAATGTTTTCCTGGGGAAACTTGGAGCGAAAGCCATCCATTGTCAAGAAAAGATCATTTATAGTCACTCATGCCTAGAAAAGCCTTATTACTCGGTTTAAATGCCTTTATAATCCCATTATCAAATTTATTTTTAATTTTTTTTACATTATTTGATTAAAACATATTGTAATTGATTGTTTGCCTCGGGAAACTTGGAGCAAAAGCCATCCATTGTAAAGAAAAGATCATTTATAGTCACTCATGCCTAGGAAACCCTTATTACTCGGTTTAAATGCTCTTATAATCCCATTATTGAATTTATTTTGAATTGTTTTTATATTTTTTGATTAAAACAGAATCTAATTGATTGTTTGCCTCGGGAAACGTGGAGCGAAAGCCATCCATTGTCAAGAAAAGATCATTTATAGTCACTCATGCCTAGAAAAGCCTTATTACTCGGTTTAAATGCCTTCATAATCCCATTATCAAATTTATTTTTAATTTTTTTTATATTTTTTGATTAAAACAGATTGTAATTGATTGTTTGCCTCGAGAAACTTGGAGCGAAAGCCATCCATTGTCAAGAAAAGTTCATTTATATTCACTTATGCCTAGGAAAGCCTTATTACTCGGTTTAAATGCCTTTATAATCCCATTATCAAATTTATTTTGAATTTTTTTTACATTTTTTGATTCAAACAGATTGTAATTGATTGTTTGCCTCAGGAAACTTGGAGCAAAAGCCATCCATTGTCAAGAAAAGATCATTTATAGTCACTCATGCCTAGGAAAGCCTTATTACTCGGTTTAAATGCTTTTATAATCCCATTATCAAATTTATTTTTAATTTTATTTACATTTTTTGATTAAAACAGATTGTAATTGATTGTTTGCCTCGAGAAACTTGGAGCGAAAGCCATCCATTGTCAAGAAAAGATCATTTATAGTCACTCATGCCTAGAAAAGCCTTATTACTCGGTGTAAATGCTTTCATAATCCCATTATTGAATTTATTTTGAATATTTTTTACATTTTTTGATTAAAACAGATTGTAATTGATTGATTGCCTCGGGAAACTTGGAGCGAAAGCCATCCATTGTCAAGAAAAGATCATTTATAGTCACTCATGCCTAGGAAAGCCTTATTACTCGGTTTAAATGCTTTTATAATCCCATTATTGAATTTATTTTGAATATTTTTTACATTTTTTGATTAAAACATATTGTAATTGATTGATTGCCTCGGGAAACTTGGAGCGAAAGCCATCCATTGTCAAGAAAAGATCATTTATAGTCACTCATGCCTAGGAAAGCCTTATTACTCGGTTTAAATGCTTTTATAATCCCATTATTGATTTTATTTTGAATATTTTTTACCTTTTTTGATTAAAACAGATTGTAATTGATTGTTTGCCTCGGGAAACGTGGAGCGAAAGCCATCCATTGTCAAGAAAAGATCATTTATAGTCACTCATGCCTAGAAAAGCCTTATTACTTGGTTTAAATGCCTTCATAATCCCATTATCAAATTTATTTTTAATTTTTTTTACATTTTTTGATTAAAACAGATTTTAATTGATTGTTTTCCTCGAGAAACCTGGAGCGAAAGCCATCCATTGTCAAGAAAAGTTCATTTATATTCACTTATGCCTAGCAAAGCCTTATTACTCGGTTTTATTGCCTTTATAATCCCATTATTGAATTTATTTTGAATTTTTTTTACATTTTTTTATTAAAACAGATTCTAATTGAATGTTTTCCTGGGGAAACTTGGAGCGAAAGCCATCCATTGTCAAGAAAAGATCATTTATAGTCACTCATGCCTAGAAAAGCCTTATTACTCGGTGTAAATGCTTTCATAATCCCATTATTGAATTTATTTTGAATATTTTTTATATTTTTTGATTAAAACAGATTGTAATTGATTGATTGCCTCGGGAAACATAAAGCCAAAGCCATCCATTGTCAAGAAAAGATCATTTATAGTCACTCATGCCTAGGAAAGCCTTATTACTCGGTTTAAATGCTTTTATAATCCCATTATTGAATTTATTTTGAATTGTTTTTACATTTTTTGATTAAAACAAAATCTAATTGATTGTTTGCCTCGGGAAACGTGGAGCAAAAGCCATCCATTGTCAAGAAAAGATCATTTATAGTCACTCATGCCTAGAAAAGCCTTATTACTCGGTTTAAATGCCTTTAAAATCCCATTATCAAATTTATTTTTAATTTTTTTTACATTATTTGATTAAAACAGATTGTAATTGATTGTTTGCCTCGGGAAACTTGGAGCAAAAGCCATCCATTGTCAAGAAAAGATCATTTATAGTCACTCATGCCTAGGAAACCCTTATTACTCGGTTTAAATGCTCTTATAATCCCATTATTGAATTTATTTTGAATTGTTTTTACATTTTTTGATTAAAACAAAATCTAATTGATTGTTTGCCTCGGGAAACGTGGAGCGAAAGCCATCCATTGTCAAGAAAAGATCATTTATAGTCACTCATGCCTAGAAAAGCCTTATTACTCGGTTTAAATGCCTTTATAATCCCATTATCAAATTTATTTTTAATTTTTTTTACATTATTTGATTAAAACATATTGTAATTGATTGTTTGCCTCGGGAAACTTGGAGCAAAAGCCATCCATTGTCAAGAAAAGATCATTTATAGTCACTCATGCCTAGGAAACCCTTATTACTCGGTTTAAATGCTCTAATAATCCCATTATTGAATTTATTTTGAATTGTTTTTACATTTTTTGATTAAAACATAATCTAATTGATTGTTTGCCTCGGGAAACGTGGAGCGAAAGCCATCCATTGTCAAGAAAAGATCATTTATAGTCACTCATGCCTAGAAAAGCCTTATTACTCGATTTAAATGCCTTCATAATCCCATTATCAAATTTATTTTTAATTTTTTTTACATTTTTTGATTAAAACATATTGTAATTGATTGTTTGCCTCGGGAAACTTGGAGCGAAAGCCATCCATTGTCAAGAAAAGATCATTTATAGTCACTCATGCCTAGGAAAGCCTTATTACTCGGTTTAAATGCTTTTATAATCCCATTATTTACTTTACTTTGAATTTTTTTTACATTTTTTAATCAAAACATATTGTAATTGATTGTTTGCCTCGGGAAACTTGGAGCGAAAGCCATCCATTGTCAAGAAAAGATCATTTATAGTCACTGATGCCTAGGAAAGCCTTATTACTCGGTTTAAATGCTTTTATAATCCCATTATCAAATTTATTTTTAATTTTTTTTACATTTTTTGATTAAAACATATTGTAATTGATTGTTTTCCTCGGGAAACTTGGAGCGAAAGCCATCCATTGTCAAGAAAAGATCATTTATAGTCACTCATGCCTAGAAAAGCCTTATTACTCGATTTAAATGCCTTTATAATCCCATTATCAAAATTATTTTTAATTTTTTTTTACATTTTTTGATCAAAACATATTGTAATTGATTGTTTGCCTCGGGAAACTTGGAGCGAAAGCCATCCATTGTCAAGAAAAGATCATTTATAGTCACTCATGCCTAGGAAAGCCTTATTACTCGGTTTAAATGCTTTTATAATCCCATTATTGAATTTATTTTGAATTGTTTTTACATTTTTTGATTCAAACAGAATCTAATTGATTGTTTGCCTCGGGAAACGTGGAGCAAAAGCCATCCATTGTCAAGAAAAGATCATTTATAGTCACTCATGCCTAGAAAAACCTTATTACTCGATTTAAATGCCTTTATAATCCCATTATCAAAATTATTTTTAATTTTTTTTTACATTTTTTGATTAAAACAGATTGTAATTGATTGTTTGCCTCGAGAAACTTGGAGCGAAAGCCATCCATTGTCAAGAAAAGTTCATTTATATTCACTTATGCCTAGCAAAGCCTTATTACTCGGTTTAAATGCCTTTATAGTCCCATTATTGAATTTATTTTGATTTTTTTTACATTTTTTTATTAAAACAGATTCTAATTGATTGGTTTCCTGGGAAAACTTGGAGCGAAAGCCATCCATTGTCAAGAGAAGATCATTTATAGTCACTCATGCCTAGAAAAGCCTTATTACTCGGTGTAAATGCTTTCATAATCACATTATTGAATTTATTTTGAATATTTTTTACATTTTTTGATTAAAACAGATTGTAATTGATTGATTGCCTCGGGAAACATGGAGCAAAAGCAATCCATTGTCAAGAAAAGATCGTTTATAGTCACTCATGCCTAGGAAAGCCTTATTACTCGGTTTAAATGCTTTTATAATCCCATTATTGAATTTATTTTGAATTGTTTTTACATTTTTTGATTAAAACAGAATCTAATTGATTGTTTGCCTCGGGACACGTGGAGCGAAAGCCATCCATTGTCAAGAAAAGATCATTTATAGTCACTCATGCATAGAAAGGCCTTCTTACTCGGTTTAAATGCCTTTATAATCCCATTATCAAATTTATTTTTAATTTTTTTTACATTTTTTGATTAAAACATATTGTAATTGATTGTTTGCCTCGGGAAACTTGGAGCGAAAGCCATCCATTGTCAAGAAAAGATAATTTATAGTCACTCATGCCTAGGAAAGCCTTATTACTCGGTTTAAATGCTTTTATAATCCCATTATTGACTTTATTTTGATTTTTTTTTACAATTTTTGATTAAAACATATTGTAATTGAATGTTTGCCTCGGGAAACTAGGAGCGAAAGCCATCCATTGTCAAGAAAAGATAATTTATAGTCACTCATGCCTAGGAAAGCTTTATTACTCGGTTTAAATGCTTTTATAATCCCATTATTGACTTTATTTCAAATTTTTTTTACATTTTTTGATTAAAACAGATTGTAATTGATTGTTTGCCTCGGGAAACGTGGAGCGAAAGCCATCCATTGTCAAGAAAAGATCATTTATAGTCACTCATACCTAGAAAAGCCTTATTACTCGGTTTAAATGCTTTTATAAACCCATTATTGACTTTATTTTGAATTTTTTTTACATTTTTTGATTAAAACAGATTGTAATTGATTGTTTGCCTCGGGAAACGTGGAGCGAAAGCCATCCATTGTCAAGAAAAGATAATTTATAGTCACTCATGCCTAGGAAAGCCTTATTACTCGGTTTAAATGCTTTTATAATCCCATTATTGACTTTATTTTGAATTTTTTTTACATTTTTTGATTAAAACAGATTGTAATTGATTGTTTGCCTCGGGAAACGTGGAGCGAAAGCCATCCATTGTCAAGAAAAGATCATTTATAGTCACTCATACCTAGAAAAGCCTTATTACTCGGTTTAAATGCCTTTATAATCCCATTATCAAATTTATTTTTAATTTTTTTTTCATTTTTCGATTAAAACAGATTGTAATTGATTGTTTGCCTCGAGAAACTTGGAGCGAAAGCCATCCATTGTCAAGAAAAGTTCTATTATATTCACTTGTGCCTAGCAAAGCCTTATTACTCGGTTTAAATGCCTTTATAATCCCATTATTGAATTTATTTTGAATTTTTTTTACATTTTTTTATTAAAACAGATTCTAATTGAATGTTTTCCTGGGGAAACTTGGAGCGAAAGCCATCCATTGTCAAGAAAATATCATTTATAGTCGCTCATGCCTAGAAAAGCCTTATTACTCCGTGTAAATGCTTT
Organism: Theobroma cacao; assembly: GCF_053813885.1. Taxonomy (NCBI): domain Eukaryota; kingdom Viridiplantae; phylum Streptophyta; class Magnoliopsida; order Malvales; family Malvaceae; genus Theobroma; species Theobroma cacao. The sequence continues at coordinate 21,974,242 of NC_142645.1, read as the reverse complement.
CATAATCCCATTATTGAATTTATTTTGAATATTTTTTACATTTTTTGATTAAAACAGATTGTAATTGATTGGTTGCCTCGGGAAACTTGGCGCGAAAGCCATCCATTGTCAAGAAAAGATAATTTATAGTCACTCATGCCTAGGAAAGCCTTATTACTCGGTTTAAATGCTTTTATAATCCCATTATTGAATTTATTTTGAATTGTTTTTATATTTTTTGATTAAAACAGAATCTAATTGATTGTTTTCCTCGGGGCACGTGGAGCGAAAGCCATCCATTGTCAAGAAAAGATCATTTATAGTCACTCATGCCTAGAAAAGCCTTCTTACTCGGTTTAAATGCCTTCATAATCCCATCATCAAATTTATTTTTAATTTTTTTTACATTTTTTGATTAAAACATATTGTAATTGATTGTTTGCCTCGGGAAACTTGGAGCGAAAGCCATCCATTGTCAAGAAAAGATAATTTATAGTCACTCATGCCTAGGAAAGCCTTATTACTCGGTTTAAATGCTTTTATAATCCCATTATTGACTTTCTTTTGAATTTTTTTTACAATTTTTGATTAAAACATATTGTAATTGATTGTTTGCCTCGGGAAACTTGGAGCGAAAGCCATCCATTGTCAAGAAAAGATAATTTATAGTCACTCATGCCTAGGAAAGCCTTATTACTCGGTTTAAATGCTTTTATAATCCCATTATTGACTTTATTTTGAATTTTTTTTACAATTTTTGATTAAAACATATTGTAATTGATTGTTTGCCTTGGGAAACTTGGAGCGAAAGCCATCCATTGTCAAGAAAAGATAATTTATAGTCACTCATGCCTAGCAAAGCCTTATTACTCGGTTTAAATACTTTTATAATCCCATTATTGACTTTACTTTGAATTTTTTTTACATTTTTTGATTAAAACAGAATCTAATTGATTGTTTGCCTCGGGAAACGTGGAGCGAAAGCCATCCATTGTCAAGAAAAGATCATTTATAGTCACTCATGCCTAGAAAAGCCTTATTACTTGGTTTAAATGCCTTCATAATCCCATTATCAAATTTATTTTTAATTTTTTTTACATTTTTTGATTAAAACATATTGTAATTGATTGTTTGCCTCGGGAAGCTTGGAGCGAAAGCCATCCTTTGTCAAGAAAAGATAATTTATAGTCACTCATGCCTAGGAAAGCCTTATTACTCTGTTTAAATGCTTTTATAATCCCATTATTGACTTTACTTTGAATTTTTTTTACATTTTTTGATCAAAACATATTGTAATTGATTGTTTGCCTCGGGAAACTTGGAGCGAAAGCCATCCATTGTCAAGAAAAGATCATTTATAGTCACTCATGCCTAGGAAAGCCTTATTACTCGGTTTAAATGCTTTTATAATCCCATTATTGAATTTATTTTGAATTGTTTTTACATTTTTTGATTCAAACAGAATCTAATTGATTGTTTGCCTCGGGAAACGTGGAGCAAAAGCCATCCATTGTCAAGAAATGATCATTTATAGTCACTCATACCAAGAAAAGCCTTATTACTCGATTTAAATGCCTTTATAATCCCATTATCAAAATTATTTTTAATTTTTTTTTACATTTTTTGATTAAAACAGATTGTAATTGATTGTTTGCCTCGAGAAACTTGGAGCGAAAGCCATCCATTGTCAAGAAAAGTTCATTTATATTCACTTATGCCTAGCAAAGCCTTATTACTCGGTTTAAATGCCTTTATAGTCCCATTATTGAATTTATTTTGATTTTTTTTTACATTTTTTTATTAAAACAGATTCTAATTGATTGTTTTCCTGGGAAAACTTGGAGCGAAAGCCATCCATTGTCAAGAAAAGATCATTCATAGTCACTCATGCCTAGAAAAGCCTTATTACTCGGTGTAAATGCTTTCATAATCCCATTATTGAATTTATTTTGAATATTTTTTACATTTTTTGATTAAAACAGATTGTAATTGATTGATTGCCTCGGGAAACATGGAGCAAAAGCAATCCATTGTCAAGAAAAGATCGTTTATAGTCACTCATGCCTAGGAAAGCCTTATTACTCGGTTTAAATGCTTTTATAATCCCATTATTGAATTTATTTTGAATTGTTTTTATATTTTTTGATTAAAACAGAATCTAATTGATTGTTTGCCTCGGGACACGTGGAGCGAAAGCCATCCATTGTCAAGAAAAGATCATTTATAGTCACTCATGCATAGAAAGGCCTTCTTACTCGGTTTAAATGCCTTTATAATCCCATTATCAAATTTATTTTTAATTTTTTTTACATTTTTCGATTAAAACATATTGTAATTGATTGTTTGCCTCGGGAAACTTGGAGCGAAAGCCATCCATTGTCAAGAAAAGATAATTTATAGTCACTCATGCCTAGGAAAGCCTTATTACTCGGTTTAAATGCTTTTATAATCCCATTATTGACTTTATTTTGATTTTTTTTTACAATTTTTGATTAAAACATATTGTAATTGAATGTTTGCCTCGGGAAACTAGGAGCGAAAGCCATCCATTGTCAAGAAAAGATTATTCATAGTCACTCATGCCTAGGAAAGGCTTATTACTCTGTTTAAATGCTTTTATAATCCCATTATTGACTTTACTTTGAATTTTTTTTACATTTTTTGATCAAAACATATTGTAATTGATTGTTTGCCTCGGGAAACTTGGAGCGAAAGCCATCCATTGTCAAGAAAAGATCATTTATAGTCACTCATGCCTAGGAAAGCCTTATTACTCGGTTTAAATGCTTTTATAATCCCATTATTGAATTTATTTTGAATTGTTTTTACATTTTTTGATTCAAACAGAATCTAATTGATTGTTTGCCTCGGGAAACGTGGAGCAAAAGCCATCCATTGTCAAGAAATGATCATTTATAGTCACTCATACCAAGAAAAGCCTTATTACTCGATTTAAATGCCTTTATAATCCCATTATCAAAATTATTTTTAATTTTTTTTTACATTTTTTGATTAAAACAGATTGTAATTGATTGATTGCCTCGGGAAACATGGAGCAAAAGCAATCCATTGTCAAGAAAAGATCGTTTATAGTCACTCATGCCTAGGAAAGCCTTATTACTCGGTTTAAATGCTTTTATAATCCCATTATTGAATTTATTTTGAATTGTTTTTACATTTTTTGATTAAAACAAAATCTAATTGATTGTTTGCCTCGGGAAACGTGGAGCAAAAGCCATCCATTGTCAAGAAAAGATCATTTATAGTCACTCATGCCTAGAAAAGCTTTATTACTTGGTTTAAATGCCTTTATTATCCCATTATCAAATTTATTTTTAATTTTTTTTACATTTTTTGATTAAAACATATTCTAATTGATTGTTTGCCTCGGGAAACTTGGAGCAAAAACCATCCATTGTCAAGAAAAGATCATTTATAGTCACTCATGCCTAGGAAAGCCTTATTACTCGGTTTAAATGCTTTTATAATCCCATTATTGAATTTATTTTGAATTGTTTTTACATTTTTTGATTAAAACAGAATCTAATTGATTGTTTGCCTCGGGAAACGTGGAGCGAAAGCCATCCATTGTAAAGAAAAGATCATTTATAGTCACTCATGCCTAGAAAAGCCTTATTACTCGGTTTAAATGCCTTTATAATCCCATTATCAAATTTATTTTGAATTTTTTTTACATTTTTTGATTAAAACAGATTATAATTGATTGTTTGCCGCGGGAAACGTGGAGCGAAAGCCATCCATTGTCAAGAAAAGATCATTTATAGTCACTCATGCCTAGAAAAGCCTTATTACTCGGTTTAAATGCCTTTATAATCCCATTATCAAATTTATTTTGAATTATTTTTACATTTTTTGATTAAAACAGATTGTAATTGATTGTTTGCCTCGAGAAACTTGGAGCGAAAGCCATCCGTTGTCAAGAAAAGTTCATTTATATTCACATATGCCTAGCAAAGCCTTATTACTCGGTTTAAATGCCTTCATAATCCCATTATTGAATTTATTTTGAATTTTTTTTACATTTTTTTATTAAAACATATTCTAATTGAATGTTTTCCTGGGGAAACTTGGAGCGAAAGCCATCCATTCTCAAGAAAAGATCATTTATAGTCACTCATGCCTAGAAAAGCCTTATTACTCGGTGTAAATGCTTTCATAATCCCATTATTGAATTTATTTTGAATATTTTTTACATTTTTTGATTAAAACAGATTGTAATTGATTGATTGCCTCGGGAAACATAAAGCAAAAGCCATCCAATGTCAAGAAAAGATCATTTATAGTCACTCATGCCTAGGAAAGCCTTATTACTCGGTTTAAATGCTTTTATAATCCCATTATTGAATTTATTTTGAATTGTTTTTACATTTTTTGATTAAAACAGAATCTAATTAATTGTTTGCCTCGGGAAACGTGGAGCAAAAGCCATCCATTGTCAAGAAAAGATCATTTATAGTCACTCATGCCTAGAAAAGCCTTATTACTCGGTCTAAATGCCTTTATAATCCCATTATCAAATCTATTTTTAATTTTTTTTACATTATTTGATTAAAACATATTGTAATTGATTGTTTGCTTCGGGAAACTTGGAGCAAAAGCCATCCATTGTCAAGAAAAGATCATTTATAGTCACTCATGCCTAGCAAACCCTTATTACTCGGTTTAAATGCTCTTATAATCCCATTATTGAATTTATTTTGAATTGTTTTTACATTTTTTGATTAAAACAGAATCTAATTGATTGTTTGGCAAGGGAAACGTGGAGCGAAAGCCATCCATTGTCAAGAAAAGATCATTTATAGTCACTCATGCCTAGAAAAGCCTTATTACTCGGTTTAAATGCCTTCATAATCCCATTATCAAATTTATTTTTAATTTTTTTTACATTATTTGATTAAAACATATTGTAATTGATTGTTTGCCTCGGGAAACTTGGAGCAAAAGCCATCCATTGTCAAGAAAAGATCATTTATAGTCACTCATGCCTAGGAAACCCTTATTACTCGGTTTAAATGCTCTTATAATCCCATTATTGAATTTATTTTGAATTGTTTTTACATTTTTTGATTAAAACAGAATCTAATTGATTGTTTGCCTCGGGAAACGTGGAGCGAAAGCCATCCATTGTCAAGAAAAGATCATTTATAGTCACTCATGCCTAGAAAAGCCTTATTACTTGGTTTAAATGCCTTCATAATCCCATTATCAAATTTATTTTTAATTTTTTTTACATTTTTTGATTAAAACATATTGTAATTGATTGTTTGCCTCGGGAAGCTTGGAGCGAAAGCCATCCTTTGTCAAGAAAAGATAATTTATAGTCACTCATGCCTAGGAAAGCCTTATTACTCTGTTTAAATGCTTTTATAATCCCATTATTGACTTTACTTTGAATTTTTTTTACATTTTTTGATCAAAACATATTGTAATTGATTGTTTGCCTCGGGAAACTTGGAGCGAAAGCCATCCATTGTCAAGAAAAGATCATTTATAGTCACTCATGCCTAGGAAAGCCTTATTACTCGGTTTAAATGCTTTTATAATCCCATTATTGAATTTATTTTGAATTGTTTTTACATTTTTTGATTCAAACAGAATCTAATTGATTGTTTGCCTCGGGAAACGTGGAGCAAAAGCCATCCATTGTCAAGAAATGATCATTTATAGTCACTCATACCAAGAAAAGCCTTATTACTCGATTTAAATGCCTTTATAATCCCATTATCAAAATTATTTTTAATTTTTTTTTACATTTTTTGATTAAAACAGATTGTAATTGATTGTTTGCCTCGAGAAACTTGGAGCGAAAGCCATCCATTGTCAAGAAAAGTTCATTTATATTCACTTATGCCTAGCAAAGCCTTATTACTCGGTTTAAATGCCTTTATAGTCCCATTATTGAATTTATTTTGATTTTTTTTTACATTTTTTTATTAAAACAGATTCTAATTGATTGTTTTCCTGGGAAAACTTGGAGCGAAAGCCATCCATTGTCAAGAAAAGATCATTCATAGTCACTCATGCCTAGAAAAGCCTTATTACTCGGTGTAAATGCTTTCATAATCCCATTATTGAATTTATTTTGAATATTTTTTACATTTTTTGATTAAAACAGATTGTAATTGATTGATTGCCTCGGGAAACATGGAGCAAAAGCAATCCATTGTCAAGAAAAGATCGTTTATAGTCACTCATGCCTAGGAAAGCCTTATTACTCGGTTTAAATGCTTTTATAATCCCATTATTGAATTTATTTTGAATTGTTTTTACATTTTTTGATTAAAACAGAATCTAATTGATTGTTTGCCTCGGGACACGTGGAGCGAAAGCCATCCATTGTCAAGAAAAGATCATTTATAGTCACTCATGCATAGAAAGGCCTTCTTACTCGGTTTAAATGCCTTTATAATCCCATTATCAAATTTATTTTTAATTTTTTTTACATTTTTCGATTAAAACATATTGTAATTGATTGTTTGCCTCGGGAAACTTGGAGCGAAAGCCATCCATTGTCAAGAAAAGATAATTTATAGTCACTCATGCCTAGGAAAGCCTTATTACTCGGTTTAAATGCTTTTATAATCCCATTATTGACTTTATTTTGATTTTTTTTTACAATTTTTGATTAAAACATATTGTAATTGAATGTTTGCCTCGGGAAACTAGGAGCGAAAGCCATCCATTGTCAAGAAAAGATTATTCATAGTCACTCATGCCTAGGAAAGGCTTATTACTCTGTTTAAATGCTTTTATAATCCCATTATTGACTTTACTTTGAATTTTTTTTACATTTTTTGATCAAAACATATTGTAATTGATTGTTTGCCTCGGGAAACTTGGAGCGAAAGCCATCCATTGTCAAGAAAAGATCATTTATAGTCACTCATGCCTAGGAAAGCCTTATTACTCGGTTTAAATGCTTTTATAATCCCATTATTGAATTTATTTTGAATTGTTTTTACATTTTTTGATTCAAACAGAATCTAATTGATTGTTTGCCTCGGGAAACGTGGAGCAAAAGCCATCCATTGTCAAGAAATGATCATTTATAGTCACTCATACCAAGAAAAGCCTTATTACTCGATTTAAATGCCTTTATAATCCCATTATCAAAATTATTTTTAATTTTTTTTTACATTTTTTGATTAAAACAGATTGTAATTGATTGATTGCCTCGGGAAACATGGAGCAAAAGCAATCCATTGTCAAGAAAAGATCGTTTATAGTCACTCATGCCTAGGAAAGCCTTATTACTCGGTTTAAATGCTTTTATAATCCCATTATTGAATTTATTTTGAATTGTTTTTACATTTTTTGATTAAAACAAAATCTAATTGATTGTTTGCCTCGGGAAACGTGGAGCAAAAGCCATCCATTGTCAAGAAAAGATCATTTATAGTCACTCATGCCTAGAAAAGCTTTATTACTTGGTTTAAATGCCTTTATTATCCCATTATCAAATTTATTTTTAATTTTTTTTACATTTTTTGATTAAAACATATTCTAATTGATTGTTTGCCTCGGGAAACTTGGAGCAAAAACCATCCATTGTCAAGAAAAGATCATTTATAGTCACTCATGCCTAGGAAAGCCTTATTACTCGGTTTAAATGCTTTTATAATCCCATTATTGAATTTATTTTGAATTGTTTTTACATTTTTTGATTAAAACAGAATCTAATTGATTGTTTGCCTCGGGAAACGTGGAGCGAAAGCCATCCATTGTAAAGAAAAGATCATTTATAGTCACTCATGCCTAGAAAAGCCTTATTACTCGGTTTAAATGCCTTTATAATCCCATTATCAAATTTATTTTGAATTTTTTTTACATTTTTTGATTAAAACAGATTATAATTGATTGTTTGCCGCGGGAAACGTGGAGCGAAAGCCATCCATTGTCAAGAAAAGATCATTTATAGTCACTCATGCCTAGAAAAGCCTTATTACTCGGTTTAAATGCCTTTATAATCCCATTATCAAATTTATTTTGAATTATTTTTACATTTTTTGATTAAAACAGATTGTAATTGATTGTTTGCCTCGAGAAACTTGGAGCGAAAGCCATCCGTTGTCAAGAAAAGTTCATTTATATTCACATATGCCTAGCAAAGCCTTATTACTCGGTTTAAATGCCTTCATAATCCCATTATTGAATTTATTTTGAATTTTTTTTACATTTTTTTATTAAAACATATTCTAATTGAATGTTTTCCTGGGGAAACTTGGAGCGAAAGCCATCCATTCTCAAGAAAAGATCATTTATAGTCACTCATGCCTAGAAAAGCCTTATTACTCGGTGTAAATGCTTTCATAATCCCATTATTGAATTTATTTTGAATATTTTTTACATTTTTTGATTAAAACAGATTGTAATTGATTGATTGCCTCGGGAAACATAAAGCAAAAGCCATCCAATGTCAAGAAAAGATCATTTATAGTCACTCATGCCTAGGAAAGCCTTATTACTCGGTTTAAATGCTTTTATAATCCCATTATTGAATTTATTTTGAATTGTTTTTACATTTTTTGATTAAAACAGAATCTAATTAATTGTTTGCCTCGGGAAACGTGGAGCAAAAGCCATCCATTGTCAAGAAAAGATCATTTATAGTCACTCATGCCTAGAAAAGCCTTATTACTCGGTCTAAATGCCTTTATAATCCCATTATCAAATCTATTTTTAATTTTTTTTACATTATTTGATTAAAACATATTGTAATTGATTGTTTGCTTCGGGAAACTTGGAGCAAAAGCCATCCATTGTCAAGAAAAGATCATTTATAGTCACTCATGCCTAGCAAACCCTTATTACTCGGTTTAAATGCTCTTATAATCCCATTATTGAATTTATTTTGAATTGTTTTTACATTTTTTGATTAAAACAGAATCTAATTGATTGTTTGGCAAGGGAAACGTGGAGCGAAAGCCATCCATTGTCAAGAAAAGATCATTTATAGTCACTCATGCCTAGAAAAGCCTTATTACTCGGTTTAAATGCCTTCATAATCCCATTATCAAATTTATTTTTAATTTTTTTTACATTTTTTGATTAAAACATATTGTAATTGATTGTTTGCCTCGGGAAACTTGGAGCGAAAGCCATCCATTGTCAAGAAAAGATAATTTATAGTCACTCATGCCTAGAAAAGCCTTATTACTCGGTTTAAATGCTTTTATAATCCCATTATTGACTTTACTTTGAATTTTTTTTACATTTTTTTATCAAAACATATTGTAATTGATTGTTTGCCTCGGCAAACTTGGAGCGAAAGCCATCCATTGTCAAGAAAAGATCATTTATAGTCACTCATGCCTAGGAAAGCCTTATTACTCGGTTTAAATGCTTTTATAATCCCATTATTGAATTTAATTTGAATTGTTTTTACATTTTTTGATTAAAACAGAATCTAATTGATTGTTTGCCTCGGGAAACGTGGAGCAAAAGCCATCCATTGTCAAGAAAAGATCATTTATAGTCACTCATGCCTAGAAAAGCCTTATTACTCGGTTTAAATGCCTTCATAATCCCATTATCAAATTTATTTTTAATTTTTTTTACATTTTTTGATTAAAACATATTGTAATTGATTGTTTGCCTCGAGAAACTTGGAGCGAAAGCCATCCATTGTCAAGAAAAGTTCATTTATATTCACTTATGCCTAGCAAAGCCTTATTACTCGGTTTAAATGCCTTTATAGTCCCATTATTGAATTTATTTTGATTTTTTTTACATTTTTTTATTAAAACAGATTCTAATTGATTGTTTGCCTCGGGAAACATGGAGCAAAAGCCATCCATTGTCAAGAAAAGATCATTTATAGTCACTCATGCCTAGAAAAGCCTTATTACTCGGTTTAAATGCCTTTATAATCGCATTATCAAATTTATTTTTAATTTTTTTTACATTTTTTGATTAAAACAGATTGTAATTGATTGTTTGCCTCGAGAAACTTGGAGCGAAAGCCATCCATTGTCAAGAAAAGTTCATTTATATTCACTTATGCCTAGCAAAGCCTTATTACTCGGTTTAAATGCCTTTATAGTCCCATTATTGAATTTATTTTGATTTTTTTTTACATTTTTTTATTAAAACATATTCTAATTGATTGTTTTCCTGGGAAAACTTGGAGCGAAAGCCATCCATTGTCAAGAAAAGATCATTTATAGTCACTCATGCCTAGAAAAGCCTTATTACTCGGTGTAAATGCTTTCATAATCCCATTATTGAATTTATTTTGAATATTTTTTACATTTTTTGATTAAAACAGATTGTAATTGATTGATTGCCTCGGGAAACATAAAGCAAAAGCCATCCATTGTCAAGAAAAGATCATTTATAGTCACTCATTCCTAGAAAAACCTTATTACTCGGTTTAAATGCCTTTATAATCCCATTATCAAATTTATTTTTAATTTTTTTTACATTTTTTGATTGAAACAGAATGTAATTGATTGTTTGCCTCAGGAAACTTGGAGCGAAAGCCATCCATTGTCAAGAAAAGTTCATTTATATTCACTTATGCCTAGCAAAGCCTTATTACTCGGTTTAAATGCTTTAATAATCCCATTATTGAATTTATTTTGAATTGTTTTTACATTTTTTGATTAAAACAGAATCTAATTGATTGTTTGCCTCGGGAAACGTGGAGCAAAAGCCATCCATTGTCAAGAAAAGATCATTTATAGTCACTCATGCCTAGAAAAGCTTTATTACTCGGTTTAAATGCCTTTATTATCCCATTATCAAATTATTTTTAATTTTTTTTACATTTTTTGATTAAAACATATTCTAATTGATTGTTTGCCTCGGGAAACTTGGACCAAAAACCATCCATTGTCAAGAAAAGATCATTTATAGTCACTCATGCCTAGGAAAGCCTTATTACTCGGTTTAAATGCTTTTATAATCCCATTATTGAATTTATTATGAATTGTTTTTACATTTTTTGATTAAAACAGAATCTAATTGATTGTTTGCCTCGGGAAACTTGGAGCGAAAGCCATCCATTGTCAAGAAAAGATAATTTATAGTCACTCATGCCTAGAAAAGCCTTATTACTCGGTTTAAATGCTTTTATAATCCCATTATTGACTTTACTTTGAATTTTTTTTACATTTTTTTATCAAAACATATTGTAATTGATTGTTTGCCTCGGGAAACTTGGAGTGAAAGCCATCCATTGTCAAGAAAAGATCATTTATAGTTACTCATGCCTAGGAAAGCCTTATTACTCGGTTTAAATGCTTTTATAATCCCATTATCGAATTTAATTTGAATTGTTTTTACATTTTTTGATTAAAACAGAATCTAATTGATTGTTTGCCTCGGGAAACGTGGAGCAAAAGCCATCCATTGTCAAGAAAAGATCATTTATAGTCACTCATGCCTAGAAAAGCCTTATTACTCGGTTTAAATGCCTTTATAATCCCATTATCAAATTTATTTTTAATTTTTTTTATATTTTTTGATTAAAACATATTGTAATTGATTGTTTGCCTCGAGAAACTTGGAGCGAAAGCCATCCATTGTCAAGAAAAGTTCATTTATATTCACTTATGCCTAGCAAAGCCTTATTACTCGGTTTAAATGCCTTTATAGTCCCATTATTGAATTTATTTTGAATTTTTTTTACATTTTTTTATTAAAACAGATTCTAATTGAATGTTTTCCTGGGGAAACTTGGAGCGAAAGCCATCCATTGTCAAGAAAAGATCATTTATAGTCACTCATGCCTAGAAAAGCCTTATTACTCGGTGTAAATGCTTTCATAATCCCATTATTGAATTTATTTTGAATATTTTTTACATTTTTTGATTAAAACAGATTGTAATTGATTGATTACCTCGGGAAACATAAAGCAAAAGCCATCCATTGTCAAGAAAAGATCATTTATAGTCACTCATGCCTAGGAAAGCCTTATTACTCGGTTTAAATGCTTTTATAATCCCATTATTGAATTTATTTTGAATTGTTTTTAGATTTTTTGATTAAAACAGAATCTAATTGATTGTTTGCCTCGGGAAACGTGGAGCAAAAGCCATCCATTGTCAAGAAAAGATCATTTATAGTCACTCATGCCTAGAAAAGCCTTATTACTCGGTTTAAATGCCTTTATAATCCCATTATCAAATTTATTTTTAATTTTTTTTACATTATTTGATTAAAACATATTGTAATTGAATCTTTGCCTCGGGAAATTTGGAGCAAAAGCCATCCATTGTCAAGAAAAGATCATTTATAGTCACTCATGCGTAGCAAACCCTTATTACTCGATTTAAATGCTCTTATAATTCCATTATTGAATTTATTTTGAATTGTTTTTACATTTTTTGATTAAAACAGAATCTAATTGATTGTTTACCTCGGGAAACGTGGAGCGAAAGCCATCCATTGTCAAGAAAAGATCATTTATAGTCACTCATGCCTAGAAAAGCCTTATTACTCGGTTTAAATGCCTTCATAATCCCATTATCAAATTTATTTTTAATTTTTTTTGCATTTTTTGATTAAAACATATTGTAATTGATTGTTTGCCTCGGGAAACTTGGAGCGAAAGCCATCCATTGTCAAGAAAAGATAATTCATAGTCACTCATGCCTAGGAAAGCCTTATTACTCGGTTTAAATGCTTTTATAATCCCATTATTGACTTTACTTTGAATTTTTTTTACATTTTTTGATCAAAACATATTGTAATTGATTGTTTGCCTCGGGAAACTTGGAGCGAAAGCCATCCATTGTCAAGAAAAGATCATTTATAGTCACTCATGCCTAGAAAAGCCTTATTACTCGGTTTAAATGCCTTCATAATCCCATTATCAAATTTATTTTTAATTTTTTTTACATTTTTTGATTAAAACATATTGTAATTGATTGTTTGCCTCGGGAAACTTGGAGCGAAAGCCATCCATTGTCAAGAAAAGATTATTCATAGTCACTCATGCCTAGGAAAGCCTTATTACTCGGTTTAAATGTTTTTATAATCCCATTATTGACTTTACTTTGAATTTTTTTTACATTTTTTGATCAAAACATATTGTAATTGATTGTTTGCCTCGGGAAACTTGGAGCGAAAGCCATCCATTGTCAAGAAAAGATCATTTATAGTCACTCATGCCTAGGAAAGCCTTATTACTCGGTTTAAATGCTTTTATAATCCCATTATTGAATTTATTTTGAATTGTTTTTACATTTTTTGATTAAAACAGAATCTAATTGATTGTTTGCCTCGGGAAACGTGGAGCAAAAGCCATCCATTGTCAAGAAAAGATCATTTATAGTCACTCATGCCTAGAAAAGCTTTATTACTCGGTTTAAATGCCTTTATTATCCCATTATCAAATTTATTTTTAATTTTTTTTACATTATTTGATTAAAACATATTGTAATTGAATCTTTGCCTCGGGAAATTTGGAGCAAAAGCCATCCATTGTCAAGAAAAGATCATTTATAGTCACTCATGCGTAGCAAACCCTTATTACTCGATTTAAATGCTCTTATAATTCCATTATTGAATTTATTTTGAATTGTTTTTACATTTTTTGATTAAAACAGAATCTAATTGATTGTTTGCCTCGGGAAACGTGGAGCGAAAGCCATCCATTGTCAAGAAAAGATCATTTATAGTCACTCATGCCTAGAAAAGTCTTATTACTCGGTTTAAATGCCTTCATAATCCCATTATCAAATTTATTTTTAATTTTTTTTGCATTTTTTGATTAAAACATATTGTAATTGATTGTTTGCCTCGGGAAACTTCGAGCGAAAGCCATCCATTGTCAAGAAAAGATTATTCATAGTCACTCATGCCTAGGAAAGCCTTATTACTCGGTTTAAATGTTTTTATAATCCCATTATTGACTTTACTTTGAATTTTTTTTACATTTTTTGATCAAAACATATTGTAATTGATTGTTTGCCTCGGGAAACTTGGAGCGAAAGCCATCCATTGTCAAGAAAAGATCATTTATAGTCACTCATTCCTAGGAAAGCCTTATTACTCGGTTTAAATGCTTTTATAATCCCATTATTGAATTTATTTTGAATTGTTTTTACATTTTTTGATTAAAACAGAATCTAATTGATTGTTTGCCTCGGGAAACGTGGAGCAAAAGCCATCCATTGTCAAGAAAAGATCATTTATAGTCACTCATGCCTAGAAAAGCTTTATTACTTGGTTTAAATGCCTTTATTATCCCATTATCAAATTTATTTTTAATTTTTTTTACATTTTTTGATTAAAACATATTCTAATTGATTGTTTGCCTCGGGAAACTTGGAGCAAAAACCATCCATTGTCAAGAAAAGATCATTTATAGTCACTCATGCCTAGGAAAGCCTTATTACTCGGTTTAAATGCTTTTATAATCCCATTATTGAATTTATTTTGAATTGTTTTTACATTTTTTGATTAAAACAGAATCTAATTGATTGTTTGCCTCGGGAAACGTGGAGCGAAAGCCATCCATTGTAAAGAAAAGATCATTTATAGTCACTCATGCCTAGAAAAGCCTTATTACTCGGTTTAAATGCCTTTATAATCCCATTATCAAATTTATTTTGAATTTTTTTTACATTTTTTGATTAAAACAGATTATAATTGATTGTTTGCCGCGGGAAACGTGGAGCGAAAGCCATCCATTGTCAAGAAAAGATCATTTATAGTCACTCATGCCTAGAAAAGCCTTATTACTCGGTTTAAATGCCTTTATAATCCCATTATCAAATTTATTTTGAATTATTTTTACATTTTTTGATTAAAACAGATTGTAATTGATTGTTTGCCTCGAGAAACTTGGAGCGAAAGCCATCCGTTGTCAAGAAAAGTTCATTTATATTCACATATGCCTAGCAAAGCCTTATTACTCGGTTTAAATGCCTTCATAATCCCATTATTGAATTTATTTTGAATTTTTTTTACATTTTTTTATTAAAACATATTCTAATTGAATGTTTTCCTGGGGAAACTTGGAGCGAAAGCCATCCATTCTCAAGAAAAGATCATTTATAGTCACTCATGCCTAGAAAAGCCTTATTACTCGGTGTAAATGCTTTCATAATCCCATTATTGAATTTATTTTGAATATTTTTTACCTTTTTTGATTAAAACAGATTGTAATTGATTGATTGCCTCGGGAAACATAAAGCAAAAGCCATCCAATGTCAAGAAAAGATCATTTATAGTCACTCATTCCTAGGAAAGCCTTATTACTCGGTTTAAATGCTTTTATAATCCCATTATTGAATTTATTTTGAATTGTTTTTACATTTTTTGATTAAAACAGAATCTAATTAATTGTTTGCCTCGGGAAACGTGGAGCAAAAGCCATCCATTGTCAAGAAAAGATCATTTATAGTCACTCATGCCTAGAAAAGC
Source organism: Theobroma cacao (assembly GCF_053813885.1). NCBI lineage: Eukaryota > Viridiplantae > Streptophyta > Magnoliopsida > Malvales > Malvaceae > Theobroma > Theobroma cacao. Next base: position 21,958,867 of record NC_142645.1, on the reverse strand, counting down.
CTTATTACTCGGTCTAAATGCCTTTATAATCCCATTATCAAATCTATTTTTAATTTTTTTTACATTATTTGATTAAAACATATTGTAATTGATTGTTTGCTTCGGGAAACTTGGAGCAAAAGCCATCCATTGTCAAGAAAAGATCATTTATAGTCACTCATGCCTAGCAAACCCTTATTACTCGGTTTAAATGCTCTTATAATCCCATTATTGAATTTATTTTGAATTGTTTTTACATTTTTTGATTAAAACAGAATCTAATTGATTGTTTGGCAAGGGAAACGTGGAGCGAAAGCCATCCATTGTCAAGAAAAGATCATTTATAGTCACTCATGCCTAGAAAAGCCTTATTACTCGGTTTAAATGCCTTCATAATCCCATTATCAAATTTATTTTTAATTTTTTTTACATTTTTTGATTAAAACATATTGTAATTGATTGTTTGCCTCGGGAAACTTGGAGCGAAAGCCATCCATTGTCAAGAAAAGATAATTTATAGTCACTCATGCCTAGAAAAGCCTTATTACTCGGTTTAAATGCTTTTATAATCCCATTATTGACTTTACTTTGAATTTTTTTTACATTTTTTTATCAAAACATATTGTAATTGATTGTTTGCCTCGGGAAACTTGGAGCGAAAGCCATCCATTGTCAAGAAAAGATCATTTATAGTCACTCATGCCTAGGAAAGCCTTATTACTCGGTTTAAATGCTTTTATAATCCCATTATTGAATTTAATTTGAATTGTTTTTACATTTTTTGATTAAAACAGAATCTAATTGATTGTTTGCCTCGGGAAACGTGGAGCAAAAGCCATCCATTGTCAAGAAAAGATCATTTATAGTCACTCATGCCTAGAAAAGCCTTATTACTCGGTTTAAATGCCTTCATAATCCCATTATCAAATTTATTTTTAATTTTTTTTACATTTTTTGATTAAAACATATTGTAATTGATTGTTTGCCTCGAGAAACTTGGAGCGAAAGCCATCCATTGTCAAGAAAAGTTCATTTATATTCACTTATGCCTAGCAAAGCCTTATTACTCGGTTTAAATGCCTTTATAGTCCCATTATTGAATTTATTTTGATTTTTTTTACATTTTTTTATTAAAACAGATTCTAATTGATTGTTTGCCTCGGGAAACATGGAGCAAAAGCCATCCATTGTCAAGAAAAGATCATTTATAGTCACTCATGCCTAGAAAAGCCTTATTACTCGGTTTAAATGCCTTTATAATCGCATTATCAAATTTATTTTTAATTTTTTTTACATTTTTTGATTAAAACAGATTGTAATTGATTGTTTGCCTCGAGAAACTTGGAGCGAAAGCCATCCATTGTCAAGAAAAGTTCATTTATATTCACTTATGCCTAGCAAAGCCTTATTACTCGGTTTAAATGCCTTTATAGTCCCATTATTGAATTTATTTTGATTTTTTTTTACATTTTTTTATTAAAACATATTCTAATTGATTGTTTTCCTGGGAAAACTTGGAGCGAAAGCCATCCATTGTCAAGAAAAGATCATTTATAGTCACTCATGCCTAGAAAAGCCTTATTACTCGGTGTAAATGCTTTCATAATCCCATTATTGAATTTATTTTGAATATTTTTTACATTTTTTGATTAAAACAGATTGTAATTGATTGATTGCCTCGGGAAACATAAAGCAAAAGCCATCCATTGTCAAGAAAAGATCATTTATAGTCACTCATTCCTAGAAAAACCTTATTACTCGGTTTAAATGCCTTTATAATCCCATTATCAAATTTATTTTTAATTTTTTTTACATTTTTTGATTGAAACAGAATGTAATTGATTGTTTGCCTCAGGAAACTTGGAGCGAAAGCCATCCATTGTCAAGAAAAGTTCATTTATATTCACTTATGCCTAGCAAAGCCTTATTACTCGGTTTAAATGCCTTTATAATCCCATTATCAAATTTATTTTTAATTTTTTTTACTTTTTTTGATTAAAACATATTCTAATTGATTGTTTTTCTGGGGAAACTTGGAGCGAAAGCCATCCATTGTCAAGAAAAGATCATTTATAGTCACTCATTCCTAGAAAAGCCTTATTACTCGGCGTAAATGCTTTTATAATCCCATTATTGAATTTATTTTGAATATTTTTTACATTTTTTGATTAAAACAGATTGTAATTGATTGATTGCCTCGGGAAACATGGAGCAAAAGCCATCCATTGTCAAGAAAAGATCATTTATAGTCACTCATGCCTAGGAAAGCCTTATTACTCGGTTTAAATGCTTTTATAATCCCATTGTTGAATTTATTTTGAATTGTTTTTACATTTTTTGATTCAAACAGAATCTAATTGATTGTTTGCCTCGGGAAACGTGGAGCGAAAGCCATCCATTGTCAAGAAAAGATCATTTATAGTCACTCATGCCTAGGAAAGCCTTATTACTCGGTTTAAATGCTTTTATAATCCTATTATTGACTTTATTTTGAATTTTTTTTACAATTTTTGATTAAAACATATTGTAATTGATTGTTTGCCTCGGGAAACTTGGAGCGAAAGCCATCCATTGTCAAGAAAAGATAATTTATAGTCACTCATGCCTAGGAAAGCCTTATTACTCGGTTTAAATGCTTTTATAATCCCATTATTGACTTTATTTTTAATTTTTTTTACATTTTTTGATTAAAACAGATTGTAATTGATTGTTTGCCTCGGAAAACGTGGAGCGAAAGCCATCCATTGTCAAGAAAAGATCATTTATAGTCACTCATGCCTAGAAAAGCCTTATTACTCGATTTAAATGCCTTTATAATCCCATTGTCAAATTTATTTTTAATTTTTTTTACATTTTTTGATTAAAACAGATTGTAATTGATTGTTTGCCTCGAGAAACTTGGAGCGAAAGCCATCCATTGTCAAGAAAAGTTAATTTATATTCACTTATGCCTAGCAAAGCCTTATTACTCGGTTTAAATGCCTTTATAGTCCCATTATTGAATTTATTTTGAATTTTTTTTGCATTTTTTTATTAAAACAGATTCTAATTGAATGTTTTCCTGGGGAAACTTGGAGCGAAAGCCATCCATTGTCAAGAAAAGTTCATTTATATTCACTTATGCCTAGCAAAGCCTTATTACTCGGTTTAAATGCCTTTATAGTCCCATTATTGAATTTATTTTGATTTTTTTTTACATTTTTTTATTAAAACATATTCTAATTGATTGTTTTCCTGGGAAAACTTGGAGCGAAAGCCATCCATTGTCAAGAAAAGATCATTTATAGTCACTCATGCCTAGAAAAGCCTTATTACTCGGTGTAAATGCTTTCATAATCCCATTATTGAATTTATTTTGAATATTTTTTACATTTTTTGATTAAAACAGATTGTAATTGATTGATTGCCTCGGGAAACATAAAGCAAAAGCCATCCATTGTCAAGAAAAGATCATTTATAGTCACTCATTCCTAGAAAAACCTTATTACTCGGTTTAAATGCCTTTATAATCCCATTATCAAATTTATTTTTAATTTTTTTTACATTTTTTGATTGAAACAGAATGTAATTGATTGTTTGCCTCAGGAAACTTGGAGCGAAAGCCATCCATTGTCAAGAAAAGTTCATTTATATTCACTTATGCCTAGCAAAGCCTTATTACTCGGTTTAAATGCTTTTATAATCCCATTATTGAATTTATTTTGAATTGTTTTTACATTTTTTGATTAAAACAGAATCTAATTGATTGTTTGCCTCGGGAAACGTGGAGCAAAAGCCATCCATTGTCAAGAAAAGATCATTTATAGTCACTCATGCCTAGAAAAGCTTTATTACTCGGTTTAAATGCCTTTATTATCCCATTATCAAATTATTTTTAATTTTTTTTACATTTTTTGATTAAAACATATTCTAATTGATTGTTTGCCTCGGGAAACTTGGACCAAAAACCATCCATTGTCAAGAAAAGATCATTTATAGTCACTCATGCCTAGGAAAGCCTTATTACTCGGTTTAAATGCTTTTATAATCCCATTATTGAATTTATTATGAATTGTTTTTACATTTTTTGATTAAAACAGAATCTAATTGATTGTTTGCCTCGGGAAACTTGGAGCGAAAGCCATCCATTGTCAAGAAAAGATAATTTATAGTCACTCATGCCTAGAAAAGCCTTATTACTCGGTTTAAATGCTTTTATAATCCCATTATTGACTTTACTTTGAATTTTTTTTACATTTTTTTATCAAAACATATTGTAATTGATTGTTTGCCTCGGGAAACTTGGAGTGAAAGCCATCCATTGTCAAGAAAAGATCATTTATAGTTACTCATGCCTAGGAAAGCCTTATTACTCGGTTTAAATGCTTTTATAATCCCATTATCGAATTTAATTTGAATTGTTTTTACATTTTTTGATTAAAACAGAATCTAATTGATTGTTTGCCTCGGGAAACGTGGAGCAAAAGCCATCCATTGTCAAGAAAAGATCATTTATAGTCACTCATGCCTAGAAAAGCCTTATTACTCGGTTTAAATGCCTTTATAATCCCATTATCAAATTTATTTTTAATTTTTTTTATATTTTTTGATTAAAACATATTGTAATTGATTGTTTGCCTCGAGAAACTTGGAGCGAAAGCCATCCATTGTCAAGAAAAGTTCATTTATATTCACTTATGCCTAGCAAAGCCTTATTACTCGGTTTAAATGCCTTTATAGTCCCATTATTGAATTTATTTTGAATTTTTTTTACATTTTTTTATTAAAACAGATTCTAATTGAATGTTTTCCTGGGGAAACTTGGAGCGAAAGCCATCCATTGTCAAGAAAAGATCATTTATAGTCACTCATGCCTAGAAAAGCCTTATTACTCGGTGTAAATGCTTTCATAATCCCATTATTGAATTTATTTTGAATATTTTTTACATTTTTTGATTAAAACAGATTGTAATTGATTGATTACCTCGGGAAACATAAAGCAAAAGCCATCCATTGTCAAGAAAAGATCATTTATAGTCACTCATGCCTAGGAAAGCCTTATTACTCGGTTTAAATGCTTTTATAATCCCATTATTGAATTTATTTTGAATTGTTTTTAGATTTTTTGATTAAAACAGAATCTAATTGATTGTTTGCCTCGGGAAACGTGGAGCAAAAGCCATCCATTGTCAAGAAAAGATCATTTATAGTCACTCATGCCTAGAAAAGCCTTATTACTCGGTTTAAATGCCTTTATAATCCCATTATCAAATTTATTTTTAATTTTTTTTACATTATTTGATTAAAACATATTGTAATTGAATCTTTGCCTCGGGAAATTTGGAGCAAAAGCCATCCATTGTCAAGAAAAGATCATTTATAGTCACTCATGCGTAGCAAACCCTTATTACTCGATTTAAATGCTCTTATAATTCCATTATTGAATTTATTTTGAATTGTTTTTACATTTTTTGATTAAAACAGAATCTAATTGATTGTTTGCCTCGGGAAACGTGGAGCGAAAGCCATCCATTGTCAAGAAAAGATCATTTATAGTCACTCATGCCTAGAAAAGCCTTATTACTCGGTTTAAATGCCTTCATAATCCCATTATCAAATTTATTTTTAATTTTTTTTGCATTTTTTGATTAAAACATATTGTAATTGATTGTTTGCCTTGGGAAACTTGGAGCGAAAGCCATCCATTGTCAAGAAAAGATAATTCATAGTCACTCATGCCTAGGAAAGCCTTATTACTCGGTTTAAATGCTTTTATAATCCCATTATTGACTTTACTTTGAATTTTTTTTACATTTTTTGATCAAAACATATTGTAATTGATTGTTTGCCTCGGGAAACTTGGAGCGAAAGCCATCCATTGTCAAGAAAAGATCATTTATAGTCACTCATGCCTAGAAAAGCCTTATTACTCGGTTTAAATGCCTTCATAATCCCATTATCAAATTTATTTTTAATTTTTTTTACATTTTTTGATTAAAACATATTGTAATTGATTGTTTGCCTCGGGAAACTTGGAGCGAAAGCCATCCATTGTCAAGAAAAGATTATTCATAGTCACTCATGCCTAGGAAAGCCTTATTACTCGGTTTAAATGTTTTTATAATCCCATTATTGACTTTACTTTGAATTTTTTTTACATTTTTTGATCAAAACATATTGTAATTGATTGTTTGCCTCGGGAAACTTGGAGCGAAAGCCATCCATTGTCAAGAAAAGATCATTTATAGTCACTCATGCCTAGGAAAGCCTTATTACTCGGTTTAAATGCTTTTATAATCCCATTATTGAATTTATTTTGAATTGTTTTTACATTTTTTGATTAAAACAGAATCTAATTGATTGTTTGCCTCGGGAAACGTGGAGCAAAAGCCATCCATTGTCAAGAAAAGATCATTTATAGTCACTCATGCCTAGAAAAGCTTTATTACTCGGTTTAAATGCCTTTATTATCCCATTATCAAATTTATTTTTAATTTTTTTTACATTATTTGATTAAAACATATTGTAATTGAATCTTTGCCTCGGGAAATTTGGAGCAAAAGCCATCCATTGTCAAGAAAAGATCATTTATAGTCACTCATGCGTAGCAAACCCTTATTACTCGATTTAAATGCTCTTATAATTCCATTATTGAATTTATTTTGAATTGTTTTTACATTTTTTGATTAAAACAGAATCTAATTGATTGTTTGCCTCGGGAAACGTGGAGCGAAAGCCATCCATTGTCAAGAAAAGATCATTTATAGTCACTCATGCCTAGAAAAGTCTTATTACTCGGTTTAAATGCCTTCATAATCCCATTATCAAATTTATTTTTAATTTTTTTTGCATTTTTTGATTAAAACATATTGTAATTGATTGTTTGCCTCGGGAAACTTGGAGCGAAAGCCATCCATTGTCAAGAAAAGATTATTCATAGTCACTCATGCCTAGGAAAGCCTTATTACTCGGTTTAAATGTTTTTATAATCCCATTATTGACTTTACTTTGAATTTTTTTTACATTTTTTGATCAAAACATATTGTAATTGATTGTTTGCCTCGGGAAACTTGGAGCGAAAGCAATCCATTGTCAAGAAAAGATCATTTATAGTCACTCATGCCTAGGAAAGCCTTATTACTCGGTTTAAATGCTTTTATAATCCCATTATTGAATTTATTTTGAATTGTTTTTACATTTTTTGATTAAAACAGAATCTAATTGATTGTTTGCCTCGGGAAACGTGGAGCAAAAGCCATCCATTGTCAAGAAAAGATCATTTATAGTCACTCATGCCTAGAAAAGCTTTATTACTTGGTTTAAATGCCTTTATTATCCCATTATCAAATTTATTTTTAATTTTTTTTACATTTTTTGATTAAAACATATTCTAATTGATTGTTTGCCTCGGGAAACTTGGAGCAAAAACCATCCATTGTCAAGAAAAGATCATTTATAGTCACTCATGCCTAGGAAAGCCTTATTACTCGGTTTAAATGCTTTTATAATCCCATTATTGAATTTATTTTGAATTGTTTTTACATTTTTTGATTAAAACAGAATCTAATTGATTGTTTGCCTCGGGAAACGTGGAGCGAAAGCCATCCATTGTAAAGAAAAGATCATTTATAGTCACTCATGCCTAGAAAAGCCTTATTACTCGGTTTAAATGCCTTTATAATCCCATTATCAAATTTATTTTGAATTTTTTTTACATTTTTTGATTAAAACAGATTATAATTGATTGTTTGCCGCGGGAAACGTGGAGCGAAAGCCATCCATTGTCAAGAAAAGATCATTTATAGTCACTCATGCCTAGAAAAGCCTTATTACTCGGTTTAAATGCCTTTATAATCCCATTATCAAATTTATTTTGAATTATTTTTACATTTTTTGATTAAAACAGATTGTAATTGATTGTTTGCCTCGAGAAACTTGGAGCGAAAGCCATCCGTTGTCAAGAAAAGTTCATTTATATTCACATATGCCTAGCAAAGCCTTATTACTCGGTTTAAATGCCTTCATAATCCCATTATTGAATTTATTTTGAATTTTTTTTACATTTTTTTATTAAAACATATTCTAATTGAATGTTTTCCTGGGGAAACTTGGAGCGAAAGCCATCCATTCTCAAGAAAAGATCATTTATAGTCACTCATGCCTAGAAAAGCCTTATTACTCGGTGTAAATGCTTTCATAATCCCATTATTGAATTTATTTTGAATATTTTTTACATTTTTTGATTAAAACAGATTGTAATTGATTGATTGCCTCGGGAAACATAAAGCAAAAGCCATCCAATGTCAAGAAAAGATCATTTATAGTCACTCATGCCTAGGAAAGCCTTATTACTCGGTTTAAATGCTTTTATAATCCCATTATTGAATTTATTTTGAATTGTTTTTACATTTTTTGATTAAAACAGAATCTAATTAATTGTTTGCCTCGGGAAACGTGGAGCAAAAGCCATCCATTGTCAAGAAAAGATCATTTATAGTCACTCATGCCTAGAAAAGCCTTATTACTCGGTCTAAATGCCTTTATAATCCCATTATCAAATCTATTTTTAATTTTTTTTACATTATTTGATTAAAACATATTGTAATTGATTGTTTGCTTCGGGAAACTTGGAGCAAAAGCCATCCATTGTCAAGAAAAGATCATTTATAGTCACTCATGCCTAGCAAACCCTTATTACTCGGTTTAAATGCTCTTATAATCCCATTATTGAATTTATTTTGAATTGTTTTTACATTTTTTGATTAAAACAGAATCTAATTGATTGTTTGGCAAGGGAAACGTGGAGCGAAAGCCATCCATTGTCAAGAAAAGATCATTTATAGTCACTCATGCCTAGAAAAGCCTTATTACTCGGTTTAAATGCCTTCATAATCCCATTATCAAATTTATTTTTAATTTTTTTTACATTTTTTGATTAAAACATATTGTAATTGATTGTTTGCCTCGGGAAACTTGGAGCGAAAGCCATCCATTGTCAAGAAAAGATAATTTATAGTCACTCATGCCTAGAAAAGCCTTATTACTCGGTTTAAATGCTTTTATAATCCCATTATTGACTTTACTTTGAATTTTTTTTACATTTTTTTATCAAAACATATTGTAATTGATTGTTTGCCTCGGGAAACTTGGAGCGAAAGCCATCCATTGTCAAGAAAAGATCATTTATAGTCACTCATGCCTAGGAAAGCCTTATTACTCGGTTTAAATGCTTTTATAATCCCATTATTGAATTTAATTTGAATTGTTTTTACATTTTTTGATTAAAACAGAATCTAATTGATTGTTTGCCTCGGGAAACGTGGAGCAAAAGCCATCCATTGTCAAGAAAAGATCATTTATAGTCACTCATGCCTAGAAAAGCCTTATTACTCGGTTTAAATGCCTTCATAATCCCATTATCAAATTTATTTTTAATTTTTTTTACATTTTTTGATTAAAACATATTGTAATTGATTGTTTGCCTCGAGAAACTTGGAGCGAAAGCCATCCATTGTCAAGAAAAGTTCATTTATATTCACTTATGCCTAGCAAAGCCTTATTACTCGGTTTAAATGCCTTTATAGTCCCATTATTGAATTTATTTTGATTTTTTTTACATTTTTTTATTAAAACAGATTCTAATTGATTGTTTGCCTCGGGAAACATGGAGCAAAAGCCATCCATTGTCAAGAAAAGATCATTTATAGTCACTCATGCCTAGAAAAGCCTTATTACTCGGTTTAAATGCCTTTATAATCGCATTATCAAATTTATTTTTAATTTTTTTTACATTTTTTGATTAAAACAGATTGTAATTGATTGTTTGCCTCGAGAAACTTGGAGCGAAAGCCATCCATTGTCAAGAAAAGTTCATTTATATTCACTTATGCCTAGCAAAGCCTTATTACTCGGTTTAAATGCCTTTATAGTCCCATTATTGAATTTATTTTGATTTTTTTTTACATTTTTTTATTAAAACATATTCTAATTGATTGTTTTCCTGGGAAAACTTGGAGCGAAAGCCATCCATTGTCAAGAAAAGATCATTTATAGTCACTCATGCCTAGAAAAGCCTTATTACTCGGTGTAAATGCTTTCATAATCCCATTATTGAATTTATTTTGAATATTTTTTACATTTTTTGATTAAAACAGATTGTAATTGATTGATTGCCTCGGGAAACATAAAGCAAAAGCCATCCATTGTCAAGAAAAGATCATTTATAGTCACTCATTCCTAGAAAAACCTTATTACTCGGTTTAAATGCCTTTATAATCCCATTATCAAATTTATTTTTAATTTTTTTTACATTTTTTGATTGAAACAGAATGTAATTGATTGTTTGCCTCAGGAAACTTGGAGCGAAAGCCATCCATTGTCAAGAAAAGTTCATTTATATTCACTTATGCCTAGCAAAGCCTTATTACTCGGTTTAAATGCCTTTATAATCCCATTATCAAATTTATTTTTAATTTTTTTTACTTTTTTTGATTAAAACATATTCTAATTGATTGTTTTTCTGGGGAAACTTGGAGCGAAAGCCATCCATTGTCAAGAAAAGATCATTTATAGTCACTCATTCCTAGAAAAGCCTTATTACTCGGCGTAAATGCTTTTATAATCCCATTATTGAATTTATTTTGAATATTTTTTACATTTTTTGATTAAAACAGATTGTAATTGATTGATTGCCTCGGGAAACATGGAGCAAAAGCCATCCATTGTCAAGAAAAGATCATTTATAGTCACTCATGCCTAGGAAAGCCTTATTACTCGGTTTAAATGCTTTTATAATCCCATTGTTGAATTTATTTTGCATTGTTTTTACATTTTTTGATTCAAACAGAATCTAATTGATTGTTTGCCTCGGGAAACGTGGAGCGAAAGCCATCCATTGTCAAGAAAAGATCATTTATAGTCACTCATGCCTAGGAAAGCCTTATTACTCGGTTTAAATGCTTTTATAATCCTATTATTGACTTTATTTTGAATTTTTTTTACAATTTTTGATTAAAACATATTGTAATTGATTGTTTGCCTCGGGAAACTTGGAGCGAAAGCCATCCATTGTCAAGAAAAGATAATTTATAGTCACTCATGCCTAGGAAAGCCTTATTACTCGGTTTAAATGCTTTTATAATCCCATTATTGACTTTATTTTTAATTTTTTTTACATTTTTTGATTAAAACAGATTGTAATTGATTGTTTGCCTCGGAAAACGTGGAGCGAAAGCCATCCATTGTCAAGAAAAGATCATTTATAGTCACTCATGCCTAGAAAAGCCTTATTACTCGATTTAAATGCCTTTATAATCCCATTGTCAAATTTATTTTTAATTTTTTTTACATTTTTTGATTAAAACAGATTGTAATTGATTGTTTGCCTCGAGAAACTTGGAGCGAAAGCCATCCATTGTCAAGAAAAGTTAATTTATATTCACTTATGCCTAGCAAAGCCTTATTACTCGGTTTAAATGCCTTTATAGTCCCATTATTGAATTTATTTTGAATTTTTTTTGCATTTTTTTATTAAAACAGATTCTAATTGAATGTTTTCCTGGGGAAACTTGGAGCGAAAGCCATCCATTGTCAAGAAAAGATCATTTATAGTCACTCATGCCTAGAAAAGCCTTATTACTCGGTGTAAATGCTTTCATAATACCATTATTGAATTTATTTTGAATTTTTTTTACAATTTTTGATTAAAACATATTGTAATTGATTGTTTGCCTCGGTAAACTTGGAGCGGAAGCCATCCATTGTCAAGAAAAGATAATTTATAGTCACTCATGCCTAGGAAAGCCTTATTACTCGGTTTAAATGCTTTTATAATCCCATTATTGATTTTATTTTGAATTTTTTTTACAATTTTTGATTAAAACATATTGTAATTGATTGTTTGCCTCGGGAAACTTGGAGCGAAAGCCATCCATTGTCAAGAAAAGCTAATTTATAGTCACTCATGCCTAGGAAAGCCTTATTACTCGGTTTAAATGCTTTTATAATCCCATTATTGACTTTATTTTGAATTTTTTTTACAATTTTTGATTAAAACATATTGTAATTGATTGTTTGCCTCGGGAAACTTGGAGCGGAAGCCATCCATTGTCAAGAAAAGATAATTTATAGTCACTCATGCCTAGGAAAGCCTTATTACTCGGTTTAAATGCTTTTATAATCGCATTATTGACTTTATTTTGAATTTTTTTTTACATTTTTTGATTAAAACATATTGTAATTGATTGTTTGCCTCGGGAAACGTGGAGCGAAAGCCATCCATTGTCAAGAAAAGATCATTTATAGTCACTCATGCCTAGAAAAGCCTTATTACTCGGTTTAAATGCCTTTATAATCCCATTATCAAATTTATTTTTAATTTTTTTTATATTTTTTGATTAAAACAGATTGTAATTGATTGTTTGCCTCGAGAAACTTGGAGCGAAAGCCATCCATTGTCAAGAAAAGTTCATTTATATTCACTTATACCTAGCAAAGCCTTATTACTCGGTTTAAATGCCTTTATAGTCCCATTATTGAATTTATTTTGAATTTTTTTTACATTTTTTTATTAAAACAGATTCTAATTGAATGTTTTCCTTGGGAAACTTGGAGCGAAAGCCATCCATTGTCAAGAAAAGATCATTTATAGTCACTCATGCCTAGAAAAGCCTTATTACTCGGTGTAAATGCTTTCATAATCCCATTATAGAATTTATTTTGAATATTTTTTACATTTTTTGATTAAAACAGATTGTAATTGATTGATTGCCTCGGGAATCATAAAGCCATCCATTGTCAAGAAAAGATCATTTATAGTCACTCATTCCTAGGAAAGGCTTATTACTCGGTTTAAATGCTTTTATAATCCCATTATTGAATTTATTTTGAATTGTTTTTACATTTTTTGATTAAAACAGAATCTAATTGATTGTTTGCCTTGGGAAACGTGGAGCAAAAGCCATCCATTGTCAAGAAAAGATCATTTATAGTCACTCATGCCTAGAAAAGCCTTATTACTCGGTTTAAATGCCTTTATAATGCCATTATCAAATTTATTTTTAATTTTTTTTACATTATTTGATTAAAACATATTGTAATTGAATCTTTGCCTCGGGAAATTTGGAGCAAAAGCCATCCATTGTCAAGAAAAGATCATTTATAGTCACTCATGCGTAGCAAACCCTTATTACTCGATTTAAATGCTCTTATAATTCCATTATTGAATTTATTTTGAATTGTTTTTACATTTTTTGATTAAAACAGAATCTAATTGATTGTTTGCCTCGGGAAACGTGGAGCGAAAGCCATCCATTGTCAAGAAAAGATCATTTATAGTCACTCATGCCTAGAAAAGCCTTATTACTCGGTTTAAATGCCTTCATAATCCCATTATCAAATTTATTTTTAATTTTTTTTGCATTTTTTGATTAAAACATATTGTAATTGATTGTTTGCCTCGGGAAACTTGGAGCGAAAGCCATCCATTGTCAAGAAAAGATTATTCATAGTCACTCATGCCTAGGAAAGCCTTATTACTCGGTTTAAATGTTTTTATAATCCCATTATTGACTTTACTTTGAATTTTTTTTACATTTTTTGATCAAAACATATTGTAATTGATTGTTTGCCTCGGGAAACTTGGAGCGAAAGCCATCCATTGTCAAGAAAAGATCATTTATAGTCACTCATGCCTAGGAAAGCCTTATTACTCGGTTTAAATGCTTTTATAATCCCATTATTGAATTTATTTTGAATTGTTTTTACATTTTTTGATTAAAACAGAATCTAATTGATTGTTTGCCTCGGGAAACGTGGAGCAAAAGCCATCCATTGTCAAGAAAAGATCATTTATAGTCACTCATGCCTAGAAAAGCTTTATTACTCGGTTTAAATGCCTTTATTATCCCATTATCAAATTATTTTTAATTTTTTTTACATTTTTTGATTAAAACATATTCTAATTGATTGTTTGCCTCGGGAAACTTGGAGCAAAAACCATCCATTGTCAAGAAAAGATCATTTATAGTCACTCATGCCTAGGAAAGCCTTATTACTCGGTTTAAATGCTTTTATAATCCCATTATTGAATTTATTTTGAATTGTTTTTACATTTTTTGATTAAAACAGAATCTAATTGATTGTTTGCCTCGGGAAACGTGGAGCCAAAGCCATCCATTGTCAAGAAAAGATAATTTATAGTCAGTCATGCCTAGAAAAGCCTTATTACTCGGTTTAAATGCCTTTATAATCCCATTATCAAATTTATTTTGAATTTTTTTTACATTTTTTGATTAAAACAGATTGTAATTGATTGTTTGCCTCGAGAAACTTGGAGCGAAAGCCATCCATTGTCAACAAAAGTTCATTTATATTCACTTATGCCTAGCAAAGCCTTATTACTCGGTTTAAATGCCTTTATAGTCCCATTATTGAATTTATTTTGATTTTTTTTTACATTTTTTTATTAAAACAGATTCTAATTGATTGTTTTCCTGGGGAAACTTGGAGCGAAAGCCATCCATTGTCAAGAAAAGATCATTTATAGTCACTCATGCCTAGAAAAGCCTTATTACTCGGTGTAAATGCTTTTATAGTCCCATTATAGAATTTATTTTGAATATTTTTTACATTTTTTGATTAAAACAGATTTTAATTGATTGATTGCCTCTGGAAACATGGAGCAAAAGCCATCCATTGTCAAGAAAAGATCATTTATAGTCACTCATGCCTAGGAAAGCCTTATTACTCGATTTAAATGCTTTTATAATCCCATTATTAAATTTATTTTGAATTGTTTTTACATTTTTTGATTAAAACAGAATCTAATTGATTGTTTGCCTCGGGAAACGTAGAGCAAAAGCCATCCATTGTCAAGAAAAGATCATTTATAGTCACTCATGCCTAGAAAAACCTTATTACTCGGTTTAAATGCCATTATAATCCCATTATCAAATTTATTTTGAATTTTTTTTACATTTTTTGATTAAAACAGATTATAATTGATTGTTTGCCGCGGGAAACGTGGAGCGAAAGCCATCCATTGTCAAGAAAAGATCATTTATAGTCACTCATTCCTAGAAAAGCCTTATTACTCGGTTTAAATGCCTTTATAATCCCATTATCAAATTTATTTTAAATTATTTTTACATTTTTTGATTAAAACAGATTGTAATTGATTGTTTGCCTCGAGAAACTTGGAGCGAAAGCCATCCGTTGTCAAGAAAAGTTCATTTATATTCACATATGCCTAGCAAAGCCTTATTACTCGGTTTAAATGATTTCATAATCCCATTATTGAATTTATTTTGAATTTTTTTTACATTTTTTTATTAAAACATATTCTAATTGAATGTTTTCCTGGGGAAACTTGGAGCGAAAGCCATCCATTCTCAAGAAAAGATCATTTATAGTCACTCATGCCTAGAAAAGCCTTATTACTCGGTGTAAATGCTTTCATAATCCCATTATTGAATTTATGTTGAATATTTTTTACATTTTTTGATTAAAACAGATTGTAATTGATTGATTGCCTCGGGAAACATAAAGCAAAAGCCATCCAATGTCAAGAAAAGATCATTTATAGTCACTCATGCCTAGGAAAGCCTTATTACTCGGTTTAAATGCTTTTATAATCCCATTATTGAATTTATTTTGAATTGTTTTTACATTTTTTGATTAAAACAGAATCTAATTAATTGTTTGCCTCGGGAAACGTGGAGCAAAAGCCATCCATTGTCAAGAAAAGATCATTTATAGTCACTCATGCCTAGAAAAGCCTTATTACTCGGTCTAAATGCCTTTATAATCCCATTATCAAATTTATTTTTAATTTTTTTTACATTATTTGATTAAAACATATTGTAATTGATTGTTTGCTTCGGGAAACTTGGAGCAAAAGCCATCCATTGTCAAGAAAAGATCATTTATAGTCACTCATGCCTAGCAAACCCTTATTACTCGGTTTAAATGCTCTTATAATCCCATTATTGAATTTATTTTGAATTGTTTTTACATTTTTTGATTAAAACAGAATCTAATTGATTGTTTGGCAAGGGAAACGTGGAGCGAAAGCCATCCATTGTCAAGAAAAGATCATTTATAGTCACTCATGCCTAGAAAAGCCTTATTACTCGGTTTAAATGCCTTCATAATCCCATTATCAAATTTATTTTTAATTTTTTTTACATTTTTTGATTAAAACATATTGTAATTTATTGTTTGCCTCGGGAAACTTAGAGCGAAAGCCATCCATTGTCAAGAAAAGATAATTTATAGTCACTCATGCCTAGAAAAGCCTTATTACTCGGTTTAAATGCTTTTATAATCCCATTATTGACTTTACTTTGAATTTTTTTTACATTTTTTTATCAAAACATATTGTAATTGATTGTTTGCCTCGGGAAACTTGGAGTGAAAGCCATCCATTGTCAAGAAAAGATCATTTATAGTTACTCATGCCTAGGAAAGCCTTATTACTCGGTTTAAATGCTTTTATAATCCCATTATTGAATTTAATTTGAATTGTTTTTACATTTTTTGATTCAAACAGAATCTAATTGATTGTTTGCCTCGGGAAACGTGGAGCAAAAGCCATCCATTGTCAAGAAAAGATCATTTATAGTCACTCATGCCTAGAAAAGCCTTATTACTCGGTTTAAATGCCTTTATAATCCCATTATCAAATTTATTTTGAATTTTTTTTACATTTTTTGATTAAAACAGATTATAATTGATTGTTTCCCGCGGGAAACGTGGAGCGAAAGCCATCCATTGTCAAGAAAAGATCATTTATAGTCACTCATGCCTAGAAAAGCCTTATTACTCGGTTTAAATGCCTTTATAATCCCATTATCAAATTTATTTTGCATTATTTTTACATTTTTTGATTAAAACAGATTGTAATTGATTGTTTGCCTCGAGAAACGTGGAGCGAAAGCCATCCGTTGTCAAGAAAAGTTCATTTATATTCACATATGCCTAGCAAAGCCTTATTACTCGGTTTAAATGCCTTCATAATCCCATTATTGAATTTATTTTGAATTTTTTTTACATTTTTTTATTAAAACATATTCTAATTGAATGTTTTCCTGGGGAAACTTGGAGCGAAAGCCATCCATTCTCAAGAAAAGATCATTTATAGTCACTCATGCCTAGAAAAGCCTTATTACTCGGTGTAAATGCTTTCATAATCCCATTATTGAATTTATTTTGAATATTTTTTACATTTTTTGATTAAAACAGATTGTAATTGATTGATTGCCTCGGGAAACATAAAGCAAAAGCCATCCAATGTCAAGAAAAGATCATTTATAGTCACTCATGCCTAGGAAAGCCTTATTACTCGGTTTAAATGCTTTTATAATCCCATTATTGAATTTATTTTGAATTGTTTTTACATTTTTTGATTAAAACAGAATCTAATTAATTGTTTGCCTCGGGAAACGTGGAGCAAAAGCCATCCATTGTCAAGAAAAGATCATTTATAGTCACTCATGCCTAGAAAAGCCTTATTACTCGGTCTAAATGCCTTTATAATCCCATTATCAAATCTATTTTTAATTTTTTTTACATTATTTGATTAAAACATATTGTAATTGATTGTTTGCTTCGGGAAACTTGGAGCAAAAGCCATCCATTGTCAAGAAAAGATCATTTATAGTCACTCATGCCTAGCAAACCCTTATTACTCGGTTTAAATGCTCTTATAATCCCATTATTGAATTTATTTTGAATTGTTTTTACATTTTTTGATTAAAACAGAATCTAATTGATTGTTTGCCGCGGGAAACGTGGAGCGAAAGCCATCCATTGTCAAGAAAAGATCATTTATAGTCACTCATGCCTAGAAAAGCCTTATTACTCGGTTTAAATGCCTTTATAATCCCATTATCAAATTTATTTTGAATTATTTTTACATTTTTTGATTAAAACAGATTGTAATTGATTGTTTGCCTCGAGAAACTTGGAGCGAAAGCCATCCGTTGTCAAGAAAAGTTCATTTATATTCACATATGCCTAGCAAAGCCTTATTACTCGGTTTAAATGCCTTCATAATCCCATTATTGAATTTATTTTGAATTTTTTTTACATTTTTTTATTAAAACATATTCTAATTGAATGTTTTCCTGGGGAAACTTGGAGCGAAAGCCATCCATTCTCAAGAAAGAACATTTATAGTCACTCATGCCTAGAAAAGCCTTATTACTCGGTGTAAATGCTTTCATAATCCCATTATTGAATTTATTTTGAATATTTTTTACATTTTTTGATTAAAACAGATTGTAATTGATTGATTGCCTCGGGAAACATAAAGCAAAAGCCATCCAATGTCAAGAAAAGATCATTTATAGTCACTCATGCCTAGGAAAGCCTTATTACTCGGTTTAAATGCTTTTATAATCCCATTATTGAATTTATTTTGAATTGTTTTTACATTTTTTGATTAAAACAGAATCTAATTAATTGTTTGCCTCGGGAAACGTGGAGCAAAAGCCATCCATTGTCAAGAAAAGATCATTTATAGTCACTCATGCCTAGAAAAGCCTTATTACTCGGTCTAAATGCCTTTATAATCCCATTATCAAATTTATTTTTAATTTTTTTTACATTATTTGATTAAAACATATTGTAATTGATTGTTTGCTTCGGGAAACTTGGAGCAAAAGCCATCCATTGTCAAGAAAAGATCATTTATAGTCACTCATGCCTAGCAAACCCTTATTACTCGGTTTAAATGCTCTTATAATCCCATTATTGAATTTATTTTGAATTGTTTTTACATTTTTTGATTAAAACAGAATCTAATTGATTGTTTGGCAAGGGAAACGTGGAGCGAAAGCCATCCATTGTCAAGAAAAGATCATTTATAGTCACTCATGCCTAGAAAAGCCTTATTACTCGGTTTAAATGCCTTCATAATCCCATTATCAAATTTATTTTTAATTTTTTTTACATTTTTTGATTAAAACATATTGTAATTTATTGTTTGCCTCGGGAAACTTAGAGCGAAAGCCATCCATTGTCAAGAAAAGATAATTTATAGTCACTCATGCCTAGAAAAGCCTTATTACTCGGTTTAAATGCTTTTATAATCCCATTATTGACTTTACTTTGAATTTTTTTTACATTTTTTTATCAAAACATATTGTAATTGATTGTTTGCCTCGGGAAACTTGGAGTGAAAGCCATCCATTGTCAAGAAAAGATCATTTATAGTTACTCATGCCTAGGAAAGCCTTATTACTCGGTTTAAATGCTTTTATAATCCCATTATTGAATTTAATTTGAATTGTTTTTACATTTTTTGATTCAAACAGAATCTAATTGATTGTTTGCCTCGGGAAACGTGGAGCAAAAGCCATCCATTGTCAAGAAAAGATCATTTATAGTCACTCATGCCTAGAAAAGCCTTATTACTCGGTTTAAATGCCTTTATAATCCCATTATCAAATTTATTTTGAATTTTTTTTACATTTTTTGATTAAAACAGATTATAATTGATTGTTTCCCGCGGGAAACGTGGAGCGAAAGCCATCCATTGTCAAGAAAAGATCATTTATAGTCACTCATGCCTAGAAAAGCCTTATTACTCGGTTTAAATGCCTTTATAATCCCATTATCAAATTTATTTTGCATTATTTTTACATTTTTTGATTAAAACAGATTGTAATTGATTGTTTGCCTCGAGAAACGTGGAGCGAAAGCCATCCGTTGTCAAGAAAAGTTCATTTATATTCACATATGCCTAGCAAAGCCTTATTACTCGGTTTAAATGCCTTCATAATCCCATTATTGAATTTATTTTGAATTTTTTTTACATTTTTTTATTAAAACATATTCTAATTGAATGTTTTCCTGGGGAAACTTGGAGCGAAAGCCATCCATTCTCAAGAAAAGATCATTTATAGTCACTCATGCCTAGAAAAGCCTTATTACTCGGTGTAAATGCTTTCATAATCCCATTATTGAATTTATTTTGAATATTTTTTACATTTTTTGATTAAAACAGATTGTAATTGATTGATTGCCTCGGGAAACATAAAGCAAAAGCCATCCAATGTCAAGAAAAGATCATTTATAGTCACTCATGCCTAGGAAAGCCTTATTACTCGGTTTAAATGCTTTTATAATCCCATTATTGAATTTATTTTGAATTGTTTTTACATTTTTTGATTAAAACAGAATCTAATTAATTGTTTGCCTCGGGAAACGTGGAGCAAAAGCCATCCATTGTCAAGAAAAGATCATTTATAGTCACTCATGCCTAGAAAAGCCTTATTACTCGGTCTAAATGCCTTTATAATCCCATTATCAAATCTATTTTTAATTTTTTTTACATTATTTGATTAAAACATATTGTAATTGATTGTTTGCTTCGGGAAACTTGGAGCAAAAGCCATCCATTGTCAAGAAAAGATCATTTATAGTCACTCATGCCTAGCAAACCCTTATTACTCGGTTTAAATGCTCTTATAATCCCATTATTGAATTTATTTTGAATTGTTTTTACATTTTTTGATTAAAACAGAATCTAATTGATTGTTTGCCGCGGGAAACGTGGAGCGAAAGCCATCCATTGTCAAGAAAAGATCATTTATAGTCACTCATGCCTAGAAAAGCCTTATTACTCGGTTTAAATGCCTTTATAATCCCATTATCAAATTTATTTTGAATTATTTTTACATTTTTTGATTAAAACAGATTGTAATTGATTGTTTGCCTCGAGAAACTTGGAGCGAAAGCCATCCGTTGTCAAGAAAAGTTCATTTATATTCACATATGCCTAGCAAAGCCTTATTACTCGGTTTAAATGCCTTCATAATCCCATTATTGAATTTATTTTGAATTTTTTTTACATTTTTTTATTAAAACATATTCTAATTGAATGTTTTCCTGGGGAAACTTGGAGCGAAAGCCATCCATTCTCAAGAAAAGATCATTTATAGTCACTCATGCCTAGAAAAGCCTTATTACTCGGTGTAAATGCTTTCATAATCCCATTATTGAATTTATTTTGAATATTTTTTACATTTTTTGATTAAAACAGATTGTAATTGATTGATTGCCTCAGGAAACATAAAGCAAAAGCCATCCAATGTCAAGAAAAGATCATTTATAGTCACTCATGCCTAGGAAAGCCTTATTACTCGGTTTAAATGCTTTTATAATCCCATTATTGAATTTATTTTGAATTGTTTTTACATTTTTTGATTAAAACAGAATCTAATTAATTGTTTGCCTCGGGAAACGTGGAGCAAAAGCCATCCATTGTCAAGAAAAGATCATTTATAGTCACTCATGCCTAGAAAAGCCTTATTACTCGGTCTAAATGCCTTTATAATCCCATTATCAAATCTATTTTTAATTTTTTTTACATTATTTGATTAAAACATATTGTAATTGATTGTTTGCTTCGGGAAACTTGGAGCAAAAGCCATCCATTGTCAAGAAAAGATCATTTATAGTCACTCATTCCTAGCAAACCCTTATTACTCGGTTTAAATGCTCTTATAATCCCATTATTGAATTTATTTTGAATTGTTTTTACATTTTTTGATTAAAACATAATCTAATTGATTGTTTGGCAAGGGAAACGTGGAGCGAAAGCCATCCATTGTCAAGAAAAGATCATTTATAGTCACTCATGCCTAGAAAAGCCTTATTACTCGGTTTAAATGCCTTCATAATCCCATTATCAAATTTATTTTTAATTTTTTTTACATTTTTTGATTAAAACATATTGTAATTGATTGTTTGCCTCGGGAAACCTGGAGCGAAAGCCATCCATTGTCAAGAAAAGATAATTTATAGTCACTCATGCCTAGAAAAGCTTTATTACTCGGTTTAAATGCTTTTATAATCCCATTATTGACTTTACTTCGAATTTTTTTTACATTTTTTTATCAAAACATATTGTAATTGATTGTTTGCCTCGGGAAACTTGGAGCGAAAGCCATCCATTGTCAAGAAAAGATCATTTATAGTCACTCATGCCTAGAAAAGCCTTATTACTCGGTTTAAATGCCTTTATAATGCCATTATCAAATTTATTTTTAATTTTTTTTACATTATTTGATTAAAACATATTGTAATTGAATCTTTGCCTCGGGAAATTTGGAGCAAAAGCCATCCATTGTCAAGAAAAGATCATTTATAGTCACTCATGCGTAGCAAACCCTTATTACTCGATTTAAATGCTCTTATAATTCCATTATTGAATTTATTTTGAATTGTTTTTACATTTTTTGATTAAAACAGAATCTAATTGATTGTTTGCCGCGGGAAACGTGGAGCGAAAGCCATCCATTGTCAAGAAAAGATCATTTATAGTCACTCATGCCTAGAAAAGCCTTATTACTCGGTTTAAATGCCTTTATAATCCCATTATCAAATTTATTTTGAATTATTTTTACATTTTTTGATTAAAACAGATTGTAATTGATTGTTTGCCTCGAGAAACTTGGAGCGAAAGCCATCCGTTGTCAAGAAAAGTTCATTTATATTCACATATGCCTAGCAAAGCCTTATTACTCGGTTTAAATGCCTTCATAATCCCATTATTGAATTTATTTTGAATTTTTTTTACATTTTTTTATTAAAACATATTCTAATTGAATGTTTTCCTGGGGAAACTTGGAGCGAAAGCCATCCATTCTCAAGAAAGAACATTTATAGTCACTCATGCCTAGAAAAGCCTTATTACTCGGTGTAAATGCTTTCATAATCCCATTATTGAATTTATTTTGAATATTTTTTACATTTTTTGATTAAAACAGATTGTAATTGATTGATTGCCTCGGGAATCATAAAGCAAAAGCCATCCAATGTCAAGAAAAGATCATTTATAGTCACTCATGCCTAGGAAAGCCTTATTACTCGGTTTAAATGCTTTTATAATCCCATTATTGAATTTATTTTGAATTGTTTTTACATTTTTTGATTAAAACAGAATCTAATTAATTGTTTGCCTCGGGAAACGTGGAGCAAAAGCCATCCATTGTCAAGAAAAGATCATTTATAGTCACTCATGCCTAGAAAAGCCTTATTACTCGGTCTAAATGCCTTTATAATCCCATTATCAAATCTATTTTTAATTTTTTTTACATTATTTGATTAAAACATATTGTAATTGATTGTTTGCTTCGGGAAACTTGGAGCAAAAGCCATCCATTGTCAAGAAAAGATCATTTATAGTCACTCATGCCTAGCAAACCCTTATTACTCGGTTTAAATGCTCTTATAATCCCATTATTGAATTTATTTTGAATTGTTTTTACATTTTTTGATTAAAACATAATCTAATTGATTGTTTGGCAAGGGAAACGTGGAGCGAAAGCCATCCATTGTCAAGAAAAGATCATTTATAGTCACTCATGCCTAGAAAAGCCTTATTACTCGGTTTAAATGCCTTCATAATCCCATTATCAAATTTATTTTTAATTTTTTTTACATTTTTTGATTAAAACATATTGTAATTGATTGTTTGCCTCGGGAAACTTGGAGCGAAAGCCATCCATTGTCAAGAAAAGATAATTTATAGTCACTCATGCCTAGAAAAGCCTTATTACTCGGTTTAAATGCTTTTATAATCCCATTATTGACTTTACTTTGAATTTTTTTTACATTTTTTTATCAAAACATATTGTAATTGATTGTTTGCCTCGGGAAACTTGGAGCGAAAGCCATCCATTGTCAAGAAAAGATCATTTATAGTCACTCATGCCTAGAAAAGCCTTATTACTCGGTTTAAATGCCTTTATAATGCCATTATCAAATTTATTTTTAATTTTTTTTACATTATTTGATTAAAACATATTGTAATTGAATCTTTGCCTCGGGAAATTTGGAGCAAAAGCAATCCATTGTCAAGAAAAGTTCATTTATAGTCACTCATGCGTAGCAAACCCTTATTACTCGATTTAAATGCTCTTATAATTCCATTATTGAATTTATTTTGAATTGTTTTTACATTTTTTGATTAAAACAGAATCTAATTGATTGTTTGCCTCGGGAAACGTGGAGCGAAAGCCATCCATTGTCAAGAAAAGATCATTTATAGTCACTCATGCCTAGAAAAGCCTTATTACTCGGTTTAAATGCCTTCATAATCCCATTATCAAATTTATTTTTAATTTTTTTTGCATTTTTTGATTAAAACATATTGTAATTGATTGTTTGCCTCGGGAAACTTGGAGCGAAAGCCATCCATTGTCAAGAAAAGATTATTCATAGTCACTCATGCCTAGGAAAGCCTTATTACTCGGTTTAAATGTTTTTATAATCCCATTATTGACTTTACTTTGAATTTTTTTTACATTTTTTGATCAAAACATATTGTAATTGATTGTTTGCCTCGGGAAACTTGGAGCGAAAGCCATCCATTGTCAAGAAAAGATCATTTATAGTCACTCATGCCTAGGAAAGCCTTATTACTCGGTTTAAATGCTTTTATAATCCCATTATTGAATTTATTTTGAATTGTTTTTACATTTTTTGATTAAAACAGAATCTAATTGATTGTTTGCCTCGGGAAACGTGGAGCAAAAGCCATCCATTGTCAAGAAAAGATCATTTATAGTCACTCATGCCTAGAAAAGCTTTATTACTCGGTTTAAATGCCTTTATTATCCCATTATCAAATTATTTTTAATTTTTTTTACATTTTTTGATTAAAACATATTCTAATTGATTGTTTGCCTCGGGAAACTTGGAGCAAAAACCATCCATTGTCAAGAAAAGATCATTTATAGTCACTCATGCCTAGGAAAGCCTTATTACTCGGTTTAAATGCTTTTATAATCCCATTATTGAATTTATTTTGAATTGTTTTTACATTTTTTGATTAAAACAGAATCTAATTGATTGTTTGCCTCGGGAAACGTGGAGCCAAAGCCATCCATTGTCAAGAAAAGATCATTTATAGTCACTCATGCCTAGAAAAGCCTTATTACTCGGTTTAAATGCCTTTATAATCCCATTATCAAATTTATTTTTAATTTTTTTTACATTTTTTGATTAAAACAGATTGTAATTGATTGTTTGCCTCGAGAAACTTGGAGCGAAAGCCATCCATTGTCAACAAAAGTTCATTTATATTCACTTATGCCTAGCAAACCCTTATTACTCGGTTTAAATGCCTTTATAGTCCCATTATTGAATTTATTTTGATTCTTTTTTACATTTTTTTATTAAAACAGATTCTAATTGATTGTTTTCCTGGGGAAACTTGGAGCGAAAGCCATCCATTGTCAAGAAAAGATCATTTATAGTCACTCATGCCTAGAAAAGCCTTATTACTCGGTGTAAATGCTTTTATAGTCCCATTATAGAATTTATTTTGAATATTTTTTACATTTTTTGATTAAAACAGATTTTAATTGATTGATTGCCTCTGGAAACATGGAGCAAAAGCCATCCATTGTCAAGAAAAGATCATTTATAGTCACTCATGCCTAGGAAAGCCTTATTACTCGGTTTAAATGCTTTTATAATCCCATTATTAAATTTATTTTGAATTGTTTTTACATTTTTTGATTAAAACAGAATCTAATTCATTGTTTGCCTCGGGAAACGTAGAGCAAAAGCCATCCATTGTCAAGAAAAGATCATTTATAGTCACTCATGCCTAGAAAAACCTTATTACTCGGTTTAAATGCCTTTATAATCCCATTATCAAATTTATTTTGAATTTTTTTTACATTTTTTTATTAAAACAGATTATAATTGATTGTTTGCCGCGGGAAACGTGGAGCGAAAGCCATCCATTGTCAAGAAAAGATCATTTATAGTCACTCATGCCTAGAAAAGCCTTATTACTCGGTTTAAATGCCTTTATAATCCCATTATCAAATTTATTTTGAATTATTTTTACATTTTTTGATTAAAACATATTGTAATTGATTGTTTGCCTCGAGAAACTTGGAGCGAAAGCCATCCGTTGTCAAGAAAAGTTCATTTATATTCACATATGCCTAGCAAAGCCTTATTACTCGGTTTAAATGCCTTCATAATCCCATTATTGAATTTATTTTGAATTTTTTTTACATTTTTTTATTAAAACATATTCTAATTGAATGTTTTCCTGGGGAAACTTGGAGCGAAAGCCATCCATTCTCAAGAAAAGATCATTTATAGTCACTCATGCCTAGAAAAGCCTTATTACTCGGTGTAATTGCTTTCATAATCCCATTATTGAATTTATGTTGAATATTTTTTACATTTTTTGATTAAAACAGATTGTAATTGATTGATTGCCTCGGGAAACATAAAGCAAAAGCCATCCAATGTCAAGAAAGGATCATTTATAGTCACTCATGCCTAGGAAAGCCTTATTACTCGGTTTAAATGCTTTTATAATCCCATTATTGAATTTATTTTGAATTGTTTTTACATTTTTTGATTAAAACAGAATCTAATTAATTGTTTGCCTCGGGAAACGTGGAGCAAAAGCCATCCATTGTCAAGAAAAGATCATTTATAGTCACTCATGCCTAGAAAAGCCTTATTACTCGGTCTAAATGCCTTTATAATCCCATTATCAAATTTATTTTTAATTTTTTTTACATTATTTGATTAAAACATATTGTAATTGATTGTTTGCTTCGGGAAACTTGGAGCAAAAGCCATCCATTGTCAAGAAAAGATCATTTATAGTCACTCATGCCTAGCAAACCCTTATTACTCGGTTTAAATGCTCTTATAATCCCATTATTGAATTTATTTTGAATTGTTTTTACATTTTTTGATTAAAACAGAATCTAATTGATTGTTTGGCAAGGGAAACGTGGAGCGAAAGCCATCCATTGTCAAGAAAAGATCATTTATAGTCACTCATGCCTAGAAAAGCCTTATTACTCGGTTTAAATGCCTTCATAATCCCATTATCAAATTTATTTTTAATTTTTTTTACATTTTTTGATTAAAACATATTGTAATTGATTGTTTGCCTCGGGAAACTTGGAGCGAAAGCCATCCATTGTCAAGAAAAGATAATTTATAGTCACTCATGCCTAGAAAAGCCTTATTACTCGGTTTAAATGCTTTTATAATCCCATTATTGACTTTACTTTGAATTTTTTTTACATTTTTTTATCAAAACATATTGTAATTGATTGTTTGCCTCGGGAAACTTGGAGTGAAAGCCATCCATTGTCAAGAAAAGATCATTTATAGTTACTCATGCCTAGGAAAGCCTTATTACTCGGTTTAAATGCTTTTATAATCCCATTATTGAATTTAATTTGAATTGTTTTTACATTTTTTGATTAAAACAGAATCTAATTGATTGTTTGCCTCGGGAAACGTGGAGCAAAAGCCATCCATTGTCAAGAAAAGATCATTTATAGTCACTCATGCCTAGAAAAGCCTTATTACTCGGTTTAAATGCCTTTATAATCCCATTATCAAATTTATTTTTAATTTTTTTTATATTTTTTGATTAAAACAGATTGTAATTGATTGTTTGCCTCGAGAAACTTGGAGCGAAAGCCATCCATTGTCAAGAAAAGTTCATTTATATTCACTTATGCCTAGCAAAGCCTTATTACTCGGTTTAAATGCCTTTATAGTCCCATTATTGAATTTATTTTGAATTTTTTTTACATTTTTTTATTAAAACAGATTCTAATTGAATGTTTTCCTGGGGAAACTTGGAGCGAAAGCCATCCATTGTCAAGAAAAGATCATTTATAGTCACTCATGCCTAGAAAAGCCTTATTACTCGGTGTAAATGCTTTTATAGTCCCATTATAGAATTTATTTTGAATATTTTTTACATTTTTTGATTAAAACAGATTTTAATTGATTGATTGCCTCTGGAAACATGGAGCAAAAGCCATCCATTGTCAAGAAAAGATCATTTATAGTCACTCATGCCTAGGAAAGCCTTATTACTCGGTTTAAATGCTTTTATAATCCCATTATTGAATTTATTTTGAATTGTTTTTAGATTTTTTGATTAAAACAGAATCTAATTGATTGTTTGCCTCAGGAAACATGGAGCAAAAGCCATCCATTGTCAAGAAAAGATAATTTATAGTCACTCATGCCTAGAAAAGCCTTATTACTCGGTTTAAATGCCTTTATAATCCCATTATCAAATTTATTTTTAATTTTTTTTACATTATTTGATTAAAACATATTGTAATTGAATCTTTGCCTCGGGAAATTTGGAGCAAAAGCCATCCATTGTCAAGAAAAGATCATTTATAGTCACTCATGCGTAGCAAACCCTTATTACTCGATTTAAATGCTCTTATAATTCCATTATTGAATTTATTTTGAATTGTTTTTACATTTTTTGATTAAAACAGAATCTAATTGATTGTTTGCCTCGGGAAACGTGGAGCGAAAGCCATCCATTGTCAAGAAAAGATCATTTATAGTCACTCATGCCTAGAAAAGCCTTATTACTCGGTTTAAATGCCTTCATAATCCCATTATCAAATTTATTTTTAATTTTTTTTGCATTTTTTGATTAAAACATATTGTAATTGATTGTTTGCCTCGGGAAACTTGGAGCGAAAGCCATCCATTGTCAAGAAAAGATAATTCATAGTCACTCATGCCTAGGAAAGCCTTATTACTCGGTTTAAATGCTTTTATAATCCCATTATTGACTTTACTTTGAATTTTTTTTACATTTTTTGATCAAAACATATTGTAATTGATTGTTTGCCTCGGGAAACTTAGAGCGAAAGCCATCCATTGTCAAGAAAAGATCATTTATAGTCACTCATGCCTAGAAAAGCCTTATTACTCGGTTTAAATGCCTTCATAATCCCATTATCAAATTTATTTTTAATTTTTTTTACATTTTTTGATTAAAACATATTGTAATTGATTGTTTGCCTCGGGAAACTTGGAGCGAAAGCCATCCATTGTCAAGAAAAGATTATTCATAGTCACTCATGCCTAGGAAAGCCTTATTACTCGGTTTAAATGTTTTTATAATCCCATTATTGACTTTACTTTGAATTTTTTTTACATTTTTTGATCAAAACATATTGTAATTGATTGTTTGCCTCGGGAAACTTGGAGCGAAAGCCATCCATTGTCAAGAAAAGATCATTTATAGTCACTCATGCCTAGGAAAGCCTTATTACTCGGTTTAAATGCTTTTATAATCCCATTATTGAATTTAATTTGAATTGTTTTTACATTTTTTGATTAAAACAGAATCTAATTGATTGTTTGCCTCGGGAAACGTGGAGCAAAAGCCATCCATTGTCAAGAAAAGATCATTTATAGTCACTCATGCCTAGAAAAGCTTTATTACTCGGTTTAAATGCCTTTACTATCCCATTATCAAATTTATTTTTAATTTTTTTTACATTTTTTGATTAAAACATATTCTAATTGATTGTTTGCCTCGGGAAACTTGGAGCAAAAACCATCCATTGTCAAGAAAAGATCATTTATAGTCACTCATGCCTAGGAAAGCCTTATAACTCGGTTTAAATGCTTTTATAATCCCATTATTGAATTTATTTTGAATTGTTTTTACATTTTTTGATTAAAACAGAATCTAATTGATTGTTTGCCTCGGGAAACGTGGAGCGAAAGCCATCCATTGTAAAGAAAAGATCATTTATAGTCACTCATGCCTAGAAAAGCCTTATTACTCGGTTTAAATGCCTTTATAATCCCATTATCAAATTTATTTTGAATTTTTTTTACATTTTTTGATTAAAACAGATTATAATTGATTGTTTGCCGCGGGAAACGTGGAGCGAAAGCCATCCATTGTCAAGAAAAGATCATTTATAGTCACTCATGCCTAGAAAAGCCTTATTACTCGGTTTAAATGCCTTTATAATCCCATTATCAAATTTATTTTGAATTATTTTTACATTTTTTGATTAAAACAGATTGTAATTGATTGTTTGCCTCGAGAAACTTGGAGCGAAAGCCATCCGTTGTCAAGAAAAGTTCATTTATATTCACATATGCCTAGCAAAGCCTTATTACTCGGTTTAAATGCCTTCATAATCCCATTATTGAATTTATTTTGAATTTTTTTTACATTTTTTTATTAAAACATATTCTAATTGAATGTTTTCTTGGGGAAACTTGGAGCGAAAGCCATCCATTCTCAAGAAAAGATCATTTATAGTCACTCATGCCTAGAAAAGCCTTATTACTCGGTGTAAATGCTTTCATAATCCCATTATTGAATTTATTTTGAATATTTTTTACATTTTTTGATTAAAACAGATTGTAATTGATTGATTGCCTCGGGAAACATAAAGCAAAAGCCATCCAATGTCAAGAAAAGATCATTTATAGTCACTCATGCCTAGGAAAGCCTTATTACTCGGTTTAAATGCTTTTAGAATCCCATTATTGAATTTATTTTGAATTGTTTTTACATTTTTTGATTAAAACAGAATCTAATTAATTGTTTGCCTCGGGAAACGTGGAGCAAAAGCCATCCATTGTCAAGAAAAGATCATTTATAGTCACTCATGCCTAGAAAAGCCTTATTACTCGGTGTAAATGCTTTCATAATCCCATTATTGAATTTATTTTGAATATTTTTTACATTTTTTGATTAAAACAGATTGTAATTGATTGATTGCCTCGGGAAACATAAAGCAAAAGCCATCCAATGTCAAGAAAAG
Organism: Theobroma cacao; assembly: GCF_053813885.1. Lineage (NCBI taxonomy): Eukaryota > Viridiplantae > Streptophyta > Magnoliopsida > Malvales > Malvaceae > Theobroma > Theobroma cacao. Next base: position 21,928,289 of record NC_142645.1, on the reverse strand, counting down.
ATCATTTATAGTCACTCATGCCTAGGAAAGCCTTATTACTCGGTTTAAATGCTTTTAGAATCCCATTATTGAATTTATTTTGAATTGTTTTTACATTTTTTGATTAAAACAGAATCTAATTAATTGTTTGCCTCGGGAAACGTGGAGCAAAAGCCATCCATTGTCAAGAAAAGATCATTTATAGTCACTCATGCCTAGAAAAGCCTTATTACTCGGTCTAAATGCCTTTATAATCCCATTATCAAATCTATTTTTAATTTTTTTTACATTATTTGATTAAAACATATTGTAATTGATTGTTTGCTTCGGGAAACTTGGAGCAAAAGCCATCCATTGTCAAGAAAAGATCATTTATAGTCACTCATGCCTAGCAAACCCTTATTACTCGGTTTAAATGCTCTTATAATCCCATTATTGAATTTATTTTGAATTTATTTTACATTTTTTGATTAAAACATAATCTAATTGATTGTTTGGCAAGGGAAACGTGGAGCGAAAGCCATCCATTGTCAAGAAAAGATCATTTATAGTCACTCATGCCTAGAAAAGCCTTATTACTCGGTTTAAATGCCTTCATAATCCCATTATCAAATTTATTTTTAATTTTTTTTACATTTTTTGATTAAAACATATTGTAATTGATTGTTTGCCTCGGGAAACTTGGAGCGAAAGCCATCCATTGTCAAGAAAAGATAATTTATAGTCACTCATGCCTAGAAAAGCCTTATTACTCGGTTTAAATGCTTTTATAATCCCATTATTGACTTTACTTTGAATTTTTTTTACATTTTTTTATCAAAACATATTGTAATTGATTGTTTGCCTCGGGAAACTTGGAGCGAAAGCCATCCATTGTCAAGAAAAGATCATTTATAGTCACTCATGCCTAGAAAAGCCTTATTACTCGGTTAAAATGCTTTTATAATCCCATTATTGAATTTAATTTGAATTGTTTTTACATTTTTTGATTAAAACAGAATCTAATTGATTGTTTGCCTCGGGAAACGTGGAGCAAAAGCCATCCATTGTCAAGAAAAGATCATTTATAGTCACTCATGCCTAGAAAAGCCTTATTACTCGGTTTAAATGCCTTCATAATCCCATTATCAAATTTATTTTTAATTTTTTTTACATTTTTTGATTAAAACATATTGTAATTGATTGTTTGCCTCGAGAAACTTGGAGCGAAACCCATCCATTGTCAAGAAAAGTTCACTTATATTCACTTATGCCTAGCAAAGCCTTATTACTCGGTTTAAATGCCTTTATAGTCCCATTATTGAATTTATTTTGATTTTTTTTACATTTTTTTATTAAAACAGATTCTAATTGATTGTTTGCCTCGGGAAACGTGGAGCAAAAGCCATCCATTGTCAAGAAAAGATCATTTATAGTCACTCATGCCTAGAAAAGCCTTATTACTCGGTTTAAATGCCTTTATAATCGCATTATCAAATTTATTTTTAATTTTTTTTACATTTTTTGATTAAAACAGATTGTAATTGATTGTTTGCCTCGAGAAACTTGGAGCGAAAGCCATCCGTTGTCAAGAAAAGTTCATTTATATTCACATATGCCTAGCAAAGCCTTATTACTCGGTTTAAATGCCTTCATAATCCCATTATTGAATTTATTTTGAATTTTTTTTACATTTTTTTATTAAAACATATTCTAATTGAATGTTTTCCTGGGGAAACTTGGAGCGAAAGCCATCCATTCTCAAGAAAATATCATTTATAGTCACTCATGCCTAGAAAAGCCTTATTACTCGGTGTAAATGCTTTCATAATCCCATTATTGAATTTATTTTGAATATTTTTTACATTTTTTGATTAAAACAGATTGTAATTGATTGATTGCCTCGGGAAACATAAAGCAAAAGCCATCCAATGTCAAGAAAAGATCATTTATAGTCACTCATGCCTAGGAAAGCCTTATTACTCGGTTTAAATGCTTTTATAATCCCATTATTGAATTTATTTTGAATTGTTTTTACATTTTTTGATTAAAACAGAATCTAATTAATTGTTTGCCTCGGGAAACGTGGAGCAAAAGCCATCCATTGTCAAGAAAAGATCATTTATAGTCACTCATGCCTAGAAAAGCCTTCTTACTCGGTTTAAATGCCTTTATAATCCCATTATCAAATTTATTTTTAATTTTTTTTACATTTTTTGATTAAAACATATTGTAATTGATTGTTTTTCTGGGGAAACTTGGAGCGAAAGCCATCCATAGTCAAGAAAAGATCATTTATAGTCACTCATGCCTAGAAAAGCCTTATTACTCGGCGTAAATGCTTTTATAATCCCATTATTGAATTTATTTTGAATATTTTTTACATTTTTTGATTAAAACAGATTGTAATTGATTGATTGCCTCGGGAAACATGGAGCAAAAGCCATCCATTGTCAAGAAAAGATCATTTATAGTCACTCATGCCTAGGAAAGCCTTATTACTCGGTTTAAATGCTTTTATAATCCCATTGTTAATTTATTTTGAATTGTTTTTACATTTTTTGATTCAAACAGAATCTAATTGATTGTTTGCCTCGGGAAACGTGGAGCGAAAGCCATCCATTGTCAAGAAAAGATAATTTATAGTCACTCATGCCTAGGAAAGCCTTATTACTCGGTTTAAATGCTTTTATAATCCTATTATTGACTTTATTTTGAATTTTTTTTACAATTTTTGATTAAAACATATTGTAATTGATTGTTTGCCTCGGGAAACTTGGAGCGAAAGCCATCCATTGTCAAGAAAAGATAATTTATAGTCACTCATGCCTAGGAAAGCCTTATTACTCGGTTTAAATGCTTTTATAATCCCATTATTGACTTTATTTTGAATTTTTTTTACATTTTTTGATTAAAACAGATTGTAATTGATTGTTTGCCTCGGAAAACGTGGAGCGAAAGCCATCCATTGTCAAGAAAAGATCATTTACAGTCACTCATGCCTAGAAAAGCCTTATTACTCGATTTAAATGCCTTTATAATCCCATTGTCAAATTTATTTTTAATTTTTTTTACATTTTTTGATTAAAACAGATTGTAATTGATCGTTTGGCTCGAGAAACTTGGAGCGAAAGCCATCCATTGTCAAGAAAAGTTCATTTATATTCACTTATGCCTAGCAAAGCCTTATTACTCGGTTTAAATGCCTTTATAGTCCCATTATTGAATTTATTTTGAATTTTTTTTACCTTTTTTTATTAAAACAGATTCTAATTGATTGTTTTCCTGGGGAAACTTGGAGCGAAAGCCATCCATTGTCAAGAAAAGATCATTTATAGTCACTCATGCCTAGAAAAGCCTTATTACTCGGTGTAAATGCTTTCATAATACCATTATTGAATTTATTTTGGATATTTTTTACATTTTTTGATTAAAACAGATTGTAAGTGATTGATTGCCTCGGGAAACATAAAGCAAAAGCCATCCATTGTCAAGAAAAGATCATTTATAGTCACTCATGCCTAGGAAAGCCTTATTACTCGGTTTAAATGCTTTTATAATCTCATTATTGAATTTATTTTGAATTGTTTTTACATTTTTTTATTAAAACAGAATCTAATTGATTGTTTGCCTCGGGAAACATGGAGCAAAAGCCATCCATTGTCAAGAAAAGATCATTTATAGTCACTCATGCCTAGAAAAGCCTTATTACTCGGTTTAAATGCCTTTATAATCCCATTATCAAATTTATTTTTAATTTTTTTTACATTATTTCATTAAAACATATTGTAATTGATTGTTTGCCTCGGGAAACGTGGAGCAAAAGCCATCCATTGTCAAGAAAAGATCATTTATAGTCACTCATGCCTAGAAAAGCCTTATTACTCGGTTTAAATGCCTTTATAATCCCATTATCAAATTTATTTTTAATTTTTTTTACATTATTTGATTAAAACATATTGTAATTAAATCTTTGCCTCGGGAAAATTGGAGCAAAAGCCATCCATTGTCAAGAAAAGATCATTTATAGTCACTCATGCGTAGCAAACCCTTATTACTCGATTTAAATGCTCTTATAATTCCATTATTGAATTTATTTTGAATTGTTTTTACATTTTTTGATTAAAACAGAATCTAATTGATTGTTTGCCTCGGGAAACGTGGAGCGAAAGCCAGCCATTGTCAAGAAAAGATCATTTATAGTCACTCATGCCTAGAAAAGCCTTATTACTCGGTTTAAATGCCTTCATAATCCCATTATCAAATTTATTTATAATTTTTTTTTGCATTTTTTGATTAAAACATATTGTAATTGATTGTTTGCCTCGGGAAACTTGGAGCGAAAGCCATCCATTGTCAAGAAAAGATAATTCATAGTCACTCATGCCTAGGAAAGCCTTATAACTCGGTTTAAATGCTTTTATAATCCCATTATTGACTTTACTTTGAATTTTTTTTACATATTTTGATCAAAACATATTGTAATTGATTGTTTGCCTCGGGAAACTTGGAGCGAAAGCCATCCATTGTCAAGAAAAGATCATTTATAGTCACTCATGCCTAGGAAAGCCTTATTACTCGGTTTAAATGCTTTTATAATCCCATTATTGAATTTATTTTGAATTGTTTTTACATTTTTTGATTAAAACAGAATCTAATTGATTGTTTGCCTTGGGAAACGTGGAGCAAAAGCCATCCATTGTCAAGAAAAGATCATTTATAGTCACTCATGCCTAGAAAAGCCTTATTACTCGGTTTAAATGCCTTTATAATCGCATTATCAAATTTATTTTTAATTTTTTTTACATTTTCTGATTAAAACAGATTGTAATTGATTGTTTGCCTCGAGAAACTTGGAGTGAAAGCCATCCATTGTCAAGAAAAGTTCATTTATATTCACTTATGCCTAGCAAAGCCTTATTACTCGGTTTAAATGCCTTTATAGTCCCATTATTGAATTTATTTTGATTTTTTTTTACATTTTTTTATTAAAACAGATTCTAATTGATTGTTTTCCTGGGAAAACTTGGAGCGAAAGCCATCCATTGTCAAGAAAAGATCATTTATAGTCACTCATGCCTAGAAAAGCCTTATTACTCGGTGTAAATGCTTTCATAATCCCATTATTGAATTTATTTTGAATATTTTTTATATTTTTTGATTAAAACAGATTGTAATTGATTGATTGCCTCGGGAAACATGGAGCAAAAGCAATCCATTGTCAAGAAAAGATCATTTATAGTCACTCATGCCTAGGAAAGCCTTATTACTCGGTTTAAATGCTTTTATAATCCCATTATTGAATTTATTTTGAATTGTTTTTACATTTTTTGATTAAAACAGAATCTAATTGATTGTTTACCTCGGGAAACGTGGAGCGAAAGCCATCCATTGTCAAGAAAAGATCATTTATAGTCACTCATGCCTAGAAAAACCTTATTACTCGGTTTAAATGCCTTTATAATCCCATTATCAAATTTATTTTTAATTTTTTTTACATTTTTTGATTAAAACAGAATGTAATTGATTGTTTGCCTCAGGAAACTTGGAGCGAAAGCCATCCATTGTCAAGAAAAGTTCATTTATATTCACTTATGCCTAGCAAAGCCTTATTACTCGGTTTAAATGCCTTTATAATCCCATTATCAAATTTATTTTTAATTTTTTTTACTTTTTTTGATTAAAACATATTCTAATTGATTGTTTTTCTGGGGAAACTTGGAGCGAAAGACATCCATTGTCAAGAAAAGATCATTTATAGTCACTCATGCCTAGAAAAGCCTTATTACTCGGCGTAAATGCTTTTATAATCCCATTATTGAATTTATTTTGAATATTTTTTACATTTTTTGATTAAAACAGATTGTAATTGATTGATTGCCTTGGGAAACATGGAGCAAAAGCCATCCATTGTCAAGAAAAGATCATTTATAGTCACTCATGCCTAGGAAAGCTTTATTACTCGGTTTAAATGCTTTTATAATCCCATTATTGAATTTATTTTGAATTGTTTTTACATTTTTTTATTCAAACAGAATCTAATTGATTGTTTGCCTCGGGAAACGTGGAGCAAAAGCCATCCATTGTCAAGAAAAGATCATTTATAGTCACTCATGCCTAGAAAAGCCTTATTACTCGGTTTAAATGCCTTTATAATCGCATTATCAAATTTATTTTTAATTTTTTTTACATTTTTTGATTAAAACATATTGTAATTTTTTTGTTTCCCTCGAGAAACTTGGAGCGAAAGCCATCCATTGTCAAGAAAAGTTCATTTATATTCACTTATGCCTATCAAAGCCTTATTACTCGGTTTAAATGCCTTTATAGTCCCATTATTGAATTTATTTAGAATTTTTTTTACATTTTTTTGTTAAAACAGATTCTAATTGAATGTTTTCCTGGGGAAACTTGGAGCGAAAGCCATCCATTGTCAAGAAAAGATCATTTATAGTCACTCATGCCTAGAAAAGCCTTATTACTCGGCGTAAATGCTTTTATAATCCCATTATTGAATTTATTTTGAATATTTTTTACATTTTTTGATTAAAACATATTGTAATTGATTGATTGCCTTGGGAAACATGGAGCAAAAGCCATCCATTGTCAAGAAAAGATCATTTATAGTCACTCATGCCTAGGAAAGCTTTATTACTCGGTTTAAATGCTTTTATAATCCCATTATTGAATTTATTTTGAATTGTTTTTACATTTTTTTATTCAAGCAGAATCTAATTGATTGTTTGCCTCGGGAAACGTGGAGCAAAAGCCATCCATTGTCAAGAAAAGATCATTTATAGTCACTCATGCCTAGAAAAGCCTTATTACTCGGTTTAAATGCCTTTATAATCGCATTATCAAATTTATTTTTAATTTTTTTTACATTTTTTGATTAAAACAGATTGTAATTTTTTTGTTTGCCTCGAGAAACTTGGAGCGAAAGCCATCCATTGTCAAGAAAAGTTCATTTATATTCACTTATGCCTATCAAAGCCTTATTACTCGGTTTAAATGCCTTTATAGTCCCATTATTGAATTTATTTTGATTTTTTTTTTACATTTTTTTATTAAAACAGATTCTAATTGATTGTTTTCCTGGGAAAACTTGGAGCGAAAGCCATCCATTGTCAAGAAAAGATCATTTATAGTCACTTATGCCTAGAAAAGCCTTATTACTCGGTGTAAATGCTTTCATAATCCCATTATTGAATTTATTTTGAATATTTTTTACATTTTTTGATTAAAACAGATTGTAATTGATTGATTGCCTCGGGAAACATAAAGCAAAAGCCATCCATTGTCAAGAAAAGATCATTTATAATCACTCATTCCTAGAAAAACCTTATTACTTGGTTTAAATGCCTTTATAATCCCATTATCAAATTTATTTTTAATTTTTTTTACATTTTTTGATTAAAACAGAATGTAATTGATTGTTTGCCTAAGGAAACTTGGAGCGAAAGCCATCCATTGTCAAGAAAAGTTCATTTATATTCACTTATGCCTAGCAAAGCCTTATTACTCGGTTTAAATGCCTTTATAATCCCATTATCAAATTTATTTTTAATTTTTTTTACTTTTTTTGATTAAAACATATTCTAATTGATTGTTTTTCTGGGGAAACTTGGAGCGAAAGCCATCCATTGTCAAGAAATGATCATTTATAGTCACTCATGCCTAGAAAAGCCTTATTACTCGGCGTAAATGCTTTTATAATCCCATTATTGAATTTATTTTGAATATTTTTTACATTTTTTGATTAAAACAGATTGTAATTGATTGATTGCCTCGGGAAACATGGAGCAAAAGCCATCCATTGTCAAGAAAAGATCATTTATAGTCACTCATGCCTAGGAAATCCTTATTACTCGGTTTAAATGCCTTTATAATCCCATTATCAAATTTATTTTGAATTATTTTTACATTTTTTGATTAAAACAGATTGTAATTGATTGTTTGCCTCGAGAAACATGGAGCGAAAGCCATCCATTGTCAAGAAAAGTTCATTTATATTCACTCATGCCTAGCAAAGCCTTATTACTCGGTTTAAATGCCTTTATAATCCCATTATCAAATTTATTTTTAATTTTTTTTACATTTTTTTATTAAAACAGATTGTAATTGATTCTTTGCCTCGAGAAACTTGGAGCGAAAGCCATCCATTGTCAAGAAAAGTTCATTTATATTCACTCATGCCTAGCAAAGCCTTATTACTCGGTTTAAATGCTTTTATAATCCCGTTATTGAATTTATTTTGAATTGTTTTTGCATTTTTTGATTCAAACAGAATCTAATTGATTGTTTGCCACGGGAAACTTGGAGCGAAAGCCATCCATTGGCAAGAAAAGATCATTTATAGTCACTCATGCCTAGGAAAGCCTTATTACTCGGTTTAAATGCTTTATAATCCCATTATTGAATTTATTTTGAATTGTTTTTACATTTTTTGATTCAAACAGAATCTAATTGATTGTTTGCCTCGGGAAACGTGGAGCGAAAGCCATCCATTGTCAAGAAAAGATCATTTATAGTCACTCATGCCTAGAAAAGCCTTATTACTCGGTTTAAATGCCTTTATAATCCCATTATCAAATTTATTTTGAATTATTTTTACATTTTTTGATTAAAACAGATTGTAATTGATTGTTTGCCTCGAGAAACTTGGAGCGAAAGCCATCCGTTGTCAAGAAAAGTTCATTTGTATTCACATATGCCTAGCAAAGCCTTATTACTCGGTTTAAATGCCTTTATAGTCCCATTATTGAATTTATTTTGAATTTTTTTTACATTTTTTTATTAAAACAGATTCTAATTGAGTGTTTTCCTGGGGAAACTTGGAGCGAAAGCCATCCATTGTCAAGAAAAGATCATTTATAGTCACTCATGCCTAGAAAAGCCTTATTACTCGGTGTAAATGCTTTCATAATCCCATTATTGAATTTATTTTGAATATTTTTTACATTTTTTGATTAAAACAGATTGTAATTGATTGATTGCCTCGGGAAACATGGAGCAAAAGCAATCCATTGTCAAGAAAAGATCATTTATAGTCACTCATGCCTAGGAAAGCCTTATTACTCGGTTTAAATGCTTTTATAATCCCATTATTGAATTTATTTTGAATTGTTTTTACATTTTTTGATTAAAACAGAATCTAATTGATTGTTTACCTCGGGAAACGTGGAGCGAAAGCCATCCATTGTCAAGAAAAGATCATTTATAGTCACTTATGCCTAGAAAAGCCTTATTACTCGGTTAAAATGCCTTTATAATCCCATTATCAAATTTATTTTTAATTTTTTTTACATTATTTGATTAAAACAGAATGTAATTGATTGTTTGCCTCAGGAAACTTGGAGCGAAAGCCATCCATTGTCAAGAAAAGTTCATTTATAGTCACTCATGCCTAGAAAAGCCTTATTACTCGGTTTAAATGCCTTCATAAGCCCATTATCAAATTTATTTTTAATTTTTTTTACATTTTTTGATTAAAACATATTGTAATTGATTGTTTGCCACGAGAAACTTGGAGCGAAAGCCATCCATTGTCAAGAAAAGTTCATTTATATTCACTTATGCCTAGCAAAGCCTTATTACTCGGTTTAAATGCCTTTATAGTTCCATTATTGAATTTATTTTGATTTTTTTTACATTTTTTTATTAAAACAGATTCTAATTGATTGTTTTCCTGGGAAAACTTGGAGCGAAAGCCATCCATTGTCAAGAAAAGATCATTTATAGTCACTCATGCCTGGAAAAGCCTTATTACTCGGTGTAAATGCTTTCATAATCCCATTATTGAATTTATTTTGAATATTTTTTACATTTTTTGATTAAAACAGATTGTAATTGATTGATTGCCTCGGGAAACATGGAGCAAAAGCAATCCATTGTCAAGAAAAGATCATTTATAGTCACTCATGCCTAGGAAAGCCTTATTACTCGGTTTAAATGCTTTTATAATCCCATTATGGAATTTATTTTGAATTGTTTTTACATTTTTTGATTAAAACAGAATCTAATTGATTGTTTACCTCGGGAAACGTGGAGCGAAAGCCATCCATTGTCAAGAAAAGATCATTTATAGTCACTCATGCCGAGAAAAGCCTTATTACTCGGTTAAAATGCCTTTATAATCCCATTATCAAATTTATTTTTAATTTTTTTTACATTTTTTGATTAAAACAGAATGTAATTGATTGTTTGCCTCAGGAAACTTGGAGCGAAAGCCATCCATTGTCAAGAAAAGTTCATTTATATTCACTTATGCCTAGCAAAGCCTTATTACTCGGTTTAAATGCCTTTATAATCCCATTATCAAATTTATTTTTAATTTTTTTTACTTTTTTTGATTAAAACATATTCTAATTGATTGTTTTTCTGGGGAAACTTGGAGCGAAAGCCATCCATTGTCAAGAAAAGATCATTTATAGTCACTCATGCCTAGAAAAGCCTTATTACTCGGCGTAAATGCTTTTATAATCCCATTATTGAATTTATTTTGAATATTTTTTACATTTTTCGATTAAAACAGATTGTAATTGATTCATTGCCTCGGGAAACATGGTGCAAAAGCCATCCATTGTCAAGAAAAGATCATTTATAGTCACTCATGCCTAGGAAAGCCTTATTACTCGGTTTAAATGCTTTTATAATCCCATTGTTGAATTTATTTTGAATTGTTTTTACATTTTTTGATTCAAACAGAATCTAATAGATTGTTTGCCTCGGGAAACGTGGAGCGAAAGCCATCCATTGTCAAGAAAAGATAATTTATAGTCACTCATGCCTAGGAAACCCTTATTACTCGGTTTAAATGCTTTTATAATCCCATTATTGACTTTATTTTGAATTTTTTTTACAATTTTTGATTAAAACATATTGTAATTGATTCTTTGCCTCGGGAAACTTGGAGCGAAAGCCATCCATTGTCAAGAAAAGATAATTTATAGTCACTCATGCCTAGGAAAGCCTTATTACTCGGTTTAAATGCTTTTATAATCCCATTATTGACTTTATTTTGAATTTTTTTTACATTTTATTATTAAAACAGATTCTAATTGAATGTTTTCCTGGGGAAACTTGGAGCGAAAGCCATCCATTGTCAAGAAAAGATCATTTATAGTCACTCATGCCTAGAAAAGCCTTATTACTCGGTGTAAATGCTTTCATAATCCCATTATTGAATTTATTTTGAATATTTTTTACATTTTTTGATTAAAACAGATTGTAATTGATTGATTGCCTCAGGAAACTTGGAGCAAAAGCCATCCATTGTCAAGAAAAGATCATTTAGAGTCACTCATGCCCAGGAAAGCCTTATTACTCGGTTTAAATGCTTTTATAATCCCATTATTGAATTTATTTTGAATTGTTTTTACATTTTTTGATTCAAACAGAATCTAATTGATTGTTTGCCTTGGGAAACTTGGAGCAAAAGCCATCCATTGTCAAGAAAAGATCATTTATAGTCACTCATGCCTAGAAAAGCCTTATTACTCGGTTTAAATGCCTTTATAATCCCATTATCAAATTTATTTTTAATTTTTTTTACATTATTTGGTTAAAACATATTGTAATTGATTGTTTGCCTCGGGAAACGTGGAGCAAAAGCCATCCATTGTCAAGAAAAGATCATTTATAGTCACTCATGCCTAGAAAAGCCTTATTACTCGGTTTAAATGCCTTTATAATCCCATTATCAAATTTATTTTTAATTTTTTTTCCATTATTTGATTAAAACATATTGTAATTGAATCTTTGCCTCGGGAAATTTGGAGCAAAAGCCATCCATTGTCAAGAAAAGATCATTTATAGTCACTCATGCGTAGCAAACCCTTATTACTCGATTTAAATGCCCTTATAATTCCATTATTGAATTTATTTTGAATTGTTTTTACATTTTTTGATTAAAACAGAATCCAATTGATTGTTTGCCTCGGGAAACGTGGAGCGAAAGCCATCCATTGTCAAGAAAAGATCATTTATAGTCACTCATGCCTAGAAAAGCCTTATTACTCGGTTTAAATGCCTTCATAATCCCATTATCAAATTTATTTTTAATTTTTTTTGCATTTTTTGATTAAAACATATTGTAATTGATTGTTTGCCTCGGGAAACTTGGAGCGAAAGCCATCCATTGTCAAGAAAAGATAATTCATAGTCACTCATGCCTAGGAAAGCCTTATAACTCGGTTTAAATGCTTTTATAATCCCATTATTGACTTTACTTTGAATTTTTTTTACATTTTTTGATCAAAACATATTGTAATTGATTGTTTGGCTCGGGAAACATGGAGCGAAAGCCATCCATTGTCAAGAAAAGATCATTTATAGTCACTCATGCCTAGGAAAGCCTTATTACTCGGTTTAAATGCTTTTATAATCCCATTATTGAATTTATTTTGTATTGTTTTTACATTTTTTGATTAAAACAGAATCTAATTGATTGTTTACCTCGGGAAACGTGGAGCGAAAGCCATCCATTGTGAAGAAAAGATCATTTATAGTCACTCATGCCTAGAAAAGCCTTATTGCTCGGTTTAAATGCCTTTATAATCGCATTATCAAATTTATTTTTAATATTTTTTACATTTTTTGATTAAAACAGAATGTAATTGATTGTTTGCCTCGAGAAACTTGGAGCGAAAGCCATCCATTGTCAAGAAAAGTTCATTTATAGTCACTCATGCCTAGGAAAGCCTTATTACTCGGTTTAAATGCTTTTATAATCCCATTATTGAATTTATTTTGAATTGTTTTTACATTTTTTGATTAAAACAGAATCTAATTGATTGTTTACCTGGGAAAACTTGGAGCGAAAGCCATCCATTGTCAAGAAAAGATCATTTATAGTCACTCATGCCTAGAAAAGCCTTATTACTAGGCGTAAATGCTTTTATAATCCCATTATTGAATTTATTTTGAATATTTTTTACATTTTTTGATTAAAACAGATTGTAATTGATTGATTGCCTCGGGAAACATGGAGCAAAAGCCATCCATTGTCAAGAAAAGATCATTTATAGTCACTCATGCCTAGGAAAGCCTTATTACTCGGTTTAAATGCTTTTATAATCCCATTATTGAATTGATTTTGAATTGTTTTTACATTTTTTTATTCAAACAAAATCTAATTGATTGTTTGCCTCGGGAAACGTGGAGCGAAAGCCATCCATTGTCAAGAAAAGATCATTTATAGTCACTCATGCATAGAAAAGCATTATTACTCGGTTTAAATGCCTTTATAATCCCATTATTGACTTTATTTTGAATTTTTTTTACATTTTTTGATCAAAACATATTGTAATTGTTTGTTTGCCACGGGAAACTTGGAGCGAAAGCCATCCATTGTCAAGAAAAGATCATTTATAGTCACTCATGCCTAGGAAAGCCTTATTACTCGGTTTAAATGCTTTTATAATCCCATTATTGAATTTATTTTGAATTATTTTTACATTTTTTGATTAAAACAGAATCTAATTGATTGTTTTCCTCGGGAAACGTGGAGCAAAAGCCATCCATTGTCAAGAAAAGATCATTTATAGTCACTCATGCCTAGAAAAGCCTTATTACTCGGTTTAAATGCCTTTATAATCCCATTATCAAATTTATTTTTAATTTTTTTTGCATTTTTTGATTAAAACAGATTGTAATTGATTGTTTGCCTCGAGAAACTTGGAGCGAAAGCCATCCATTGTCAAGAAAAGTTCATTTATATTCACTCATGCCTAGGAAAGCTTTATTACTCGGTTTAAATGCTTTTATAATCCCATTATTGAATTTATTTTGAATTGTTTTTGCATTTTTTGATTCAAACAGAATCTAATTGATTGTTTGCCATGGGAAACTTGGAGCAAAAGCCATCCATTGTCAAGAAAAGATCATTTATAGTCATTCATGCCTAGGAATGCCTTATTACTCGGTTTAAATGCTTTTATAATCCCATTATTGAATTTATTTTGAATTGTTTTTACATTTTTTGATTCAAACAGAATCGAATTGATTGTTTGCCTCGGGAAACGTGGAGCGAAAGCCATCCATTGTCAAGAAAAGATCATTTATAGTCACTCATGCGTAGAAAAGCCTTATTACTCGGTTTAAATGCGTTTATAGTCCCATTATTGAATTTATTTTGATTTTTTTTTACATTTTTTTATTAAAACAGATTCTAATTGATTGTTTTCCTGGGGAAACTTGGAGCGAAAGCCATCCATTGTCAAGAAAAGATCATTTATAGTCACTCATGCCTAGAAAAGCCTTATTACTCGGTGTAAATGCTTTTATAGTCCCATTATAGAATTTATTTTGAATATTTTTTACATTTTTTGATTAAAACAGATTTTAATTGATTGATTGCCTCTGGAAACATGGAGCAAAAGCCATCCATTGTCAAGAAAAGATCATTTATAGTCACTCATGCCTAGGAAAGCCTTATTACTAGGTTTAAATGCTTTTATAATCCCATTATTGAATTTATTTTGAATTGTTTTTACATTTTTTTATTAAAACAGAATCTAATTGATTGTTTGCCTCGGGAAACGTGGAGCAAAAGCCATCCATTGTCAAGAAAAGATCATTTATAGTCACTCATGCCTAGAAAAGCTTTATTACTCGGTTTAAATGCCTTTATTATCCCATTATCAAATTTATTTTTAATTTTTTTTACATTTTTTGATTAAAACATATTCTAATTGATTGTTTGCCTCGGGAAACTTGGAGCAAAAACCATCCATTGTCAAGAAAAGATCATTTATAGTCACTCATGCCTAGGAAAGCCTTATTACTCGGTTTAAATGCTTTTATAATCCCATTCTTGAATTTATTTTGAATTGTTTTTACATTTTTTGATTAAAACAGAATCTAATAGATTGTTTGCCTCGGGAAACGTGGAGCGAAACCCATCCATTGTAAAGAAAAGATCATTTATAGTCACTCATGCCTAGAAAAGCCTTATTACTCGGTTTAAATGCCTTTATAATCCCATTATCAAATTTATTTTGAATTTTTTTTACATTTTTTGATTAAAACAGATTATAATTGATTGTTTGCCGCGGGAAACGTGGAGCGAAAGCCATCCATTGTCAAGAAAAGATCATTTATAGTCACTCATGCCTAGAAAAGCCTTATTACTCGGTTTAAATGCCTTTATAATCCCATTATCAAATTTATTTTGAATTATTTTTACATTTTTTGATTAAAACAGATTGTAATTGATTGTTTGCCTCGAGAAACTTGGAGCGAAAGCCATCCGTTGTCAAGAAAAGTTCATTTATATTCACATATGCCTAGCAAAGCCTTATTACTCGGTTTAAATGCCTTCATAATCCCATTATTGAATTTATTTTGAATTTTTTTTACATTTTTTTATTAAAACATATTCTAATTGAATGTTTTCCTGGGGAAACTTGGAGCGAAAGCCATCCATTCTCAAGAAAATATCATTTATAGTCACTCATGCCTAGAAAAGCCTTATTACTCGGTGTAAATGCTTTCATAATCCCATTATTGAATTTATTTTGAATATTTTTTACATTTTTTGATTAAAACAGATTGTAATTGATTGATTGCCTCGGGAAACATAAAGCAAAAGCCATCCAATGTCAAGAAAAGATCATTTATAGTCACTCATGCCTAGGAAAGCCTTATTACTCGGTTTAAATGCTTTTATAATCCCATTATTGAATTTATTTTGAATTGTTTTTACATTTTTTGATTAAAACAGAATCTAATTAATTGTTTGCCTCGGGAAACGTGGAGCAAAAGCCATCCATTGTCAAGAAAAGATCATTTATAGTCACTCATGCCTAGAAAAGCCTTCTTACTCGGTTTAAATGCCTTTATAATCCCATTATCAAATTTATTTTTAATTTTTTTTACATTTTTTGATTAAAACATATTGTAATTGATTGTTTGCCTCGGGAAACTTGGAGCGAAAGCCATCCATTGTCAAGAAAAGATAATTTATAGTCACTCATGCCTAGAAAAGCCTTATTACTCGGTTTAAATGCTTTTATAATCCCATTATTGACTTTATTTTGATTTTTTTTTACAATTTTTGATTAAAACATATTGTAATTGAATGTTTGCCTCGGGAAACTTGGAGCGAAAGCCATCCATTGTCAAGAAAAGATAATTTATAGTCACTCATGCCTAGGAAAGCCTTATTACTCGGTTTAAATGCTTTTATAATCCCATTATTGACTTTATTTTGAATTTTTTTTACATTTTTTGATTAAAACAGATTGTAATTGATTGTTTGCCTCGGGAAACGTGGAGCGAAAGCCATCCATTGTCAAGAAAAGATCATTTATAGTCACTCATACCTAGAAAAGCCTTATTACTCGGTTTAAATGCCTTTATAATCCCATTATCAAATTTATTTTTAATTTTTTTTACATTTTTTGATTAAAACATATTGTAATTGATTGTTTGCCTTGAGAAACTTGTAGCGAAAGCCATCCATTGTCAAGAAAAGTTCATTTATATTCACTTATGCCTAGCAAAGCCTTATTACTCGGTTTAAATGCCTTTATAATCACATTATTGAATTTATTTTGAATTTTTTTTACATTTTTTTATTAAAACAGATTCTAATTGAATGTTTTCCTGGGGAAACTTGGAGCGAAAGCCATCCATTGTCAAGAAAAGATCATTTATAGTCACTCATTCCTAGAAAAGCCTTATTACTCGGTGTAAATGCTTTCATAATCCCATTATTGAATTTATTTTGAATACTTTTTACATTTTTTGATTAAAACAGATTGTAATTGATTGATTGCCTCGGGAAACTTGGAGCGAAAGACATCCATTGTCAAGAAAAGATAATTTATAGTCACTCATGCCTAGGAAAGCCTGATTACTCGGTTTAAATGCTTTTATAATCCCATTATTTAATTTATTTTGAATTGTTTTTACATTTTTTGATTAAAACAGAATCTAATTGATTGTTTTCCTCGGGACACGTGGAGCGAAAGCCATCCATTGTCAAGAAAAGATCATTTATAGTCACTCATGCCTAGAAAAGCCTTCTTACTCGGTTTAAATGCCTTCATAATCCCATTATCAAATTTATTTTTAATTTTTTTTATATTTTTTGATTAAAACATATTGTAATTGATTGTTTGCCTCGGGAAACTTGGAGCGAAAGCCATCCATTGTCAAGAAAAGATCATTTATAGTCACTCATGCCTAGGAAAGCCTTATTACTCGGTTTAAATGCTTTTATAATCCCATTATTGACTTTATTTTGAATTTTTTTTACAATTTTTGATTAAAACATATTGTAATTGATTCTTTGCCTTGGGAAACTTGGAGCGAAAGCCATCCATTGTCAAGAAAAGATAATTTATAGTCACTCATGCCTAGCAAAGCCTTATTACTCGGTTTAAATGCTTTTATAATCCCATTATTGACTTTACTTTGAATTTTTTTTACATTTTTTGATCAAAACATATTGTCATTGATTGTTTGCCTCGGGAAACGTGGAGCGAAAGCCATCCATTGTCAAGAAAAGATCATTTATAGTCACTCATGCCTAGAAAAGCCTTATTACTCGGTTTAAATGCTTTTATAATCCCATTATTGAATTTATTTTGAATTGTTTTTTGATTTTTTGATTCAAACAGAATCGAATTGATTGTTTGCCTCGGGAAACGTGGAGCGAAAGCCATCCATTGTCAAGAAAAGATCATTTATAGTCACTCATGCGTAGAAAAGCCTTATTACTCGGTTTAAATGCCTTTATAGTCCCATTATTGAATTTATTTTGATTTTTTTTTACATTTTTTTATTAAAACAGATTCTAATTGATTGTTTTCCTGGGGAAACTTGGAGCGAAAGCCATCCATTGTCAAGAAAAGATCATTTATAGTCACTCATGCCTAGAAAAGCCTTATTACTCGGTTTAAATGCCTTTATAATCCCATTATCAAATTTATTTTTAATTTTTTTTGCATTTTTTGATTAAAACAGATTGTAATTGATTGTTTGCCTCGAGAAACTTGGAGCGAAAGCCATCCATTGTCAAGAAAAGTTCATTTATATTCACTCATGCCTAGGAAAGCTTTATTACTCGGTTTAAATGCTTTTATAATCCCATTATTGAATTTATTTTGAATTGTTTTTGCATTTTTTGATTCAAACAGAATCTAATTGATTGTTTGCCATGGGAAACTTGGAGCAAAAGCCATCCATTGTCAAGAAAAGATCATTTATAGTCATTCATGCCTAGGAATGCCTTATTACTCGGTTTAAATGCTTTTATAATCCCATTATTGAATTTATTTTGAATTGTTTTTACATTTTTTGATTCAAACAGAATCGAATTGATTGTTTGCCTCGGGAAACGTGGAGCGAAAGCCATCCATTGTCAAGAAAAGATCATTTATAGTCACTCATGCGTAGAAAAGCCTTATTACTCGGTTTAAATGCGTTTATAGTCCCATTATTGAATTTATTTTGATTTTTTTTTACATTTTTTTATTAAAACAGATTCTAATTGATTGTTTTCCTGGGGAAACTTGGAGCGAAAGCCATCCATTGTCAAGAAAAGATCATTTATAGTCACTCATGCCTAGAAAAGCCTTATTACTCGGTGTAAATGCTTTTATAGTCCCATTATAGAATTTATTTTGAATATTTTTTACATTTTTTGATTAAAACAGATTTTAATTGATTGATTGCCTCTGGAAACATGGAGCAAAAGCCATCCATTGTCAAGAAAAGATCATTTATAGTCACTCATGCCTAGGAAAGCCTTATTACTAGGTTTAAATGCTTTTATAATCCCATTATTGAATTTATTTTGAATTGTTTTTACATTTTTTGATTAAAACAGAATCTAATTGATTGTTTGCCTCGGGAAACGTGGAGCAAAAGCCATCCATTGTCAAGAAAAGATCATTTATAGTCACTCATGCCTAGAAAAGCTTTATTACTCGGTTTAAATGCCTTTATTATCCCATTATCAAATTTATTTTTAATTTTTTTTACATTTTTTGATTAAAACATATTCTAATTGATTGTTTGCCTCGGGAAACTTGGAGCAAAAACCATCCATTGTCAAGAAAAGATCATTTATAGTCACTCATGCCTAGGAAAGCCTTATTACTCGGTTTAAATGCTTTTATAATCCCATTCTTGAATTTATTTTGAATTGTTTTTACATTTTTTGATTAAAACAGAATCTAATAGATTGTTTGCCTCGGGAAACGTGGAGCGAAACCCATCCATTGTAAAGAAAAGATCATTTATAGTCACTCATGCCTAGAAAAGCCTTATTACTCGGTTTAAATGCCTTTATAATCCCATTATCAAATTTATTTTGAATTTTTTTTACATTTTTTGATTAAAACAGATTATAATTGATTGTTTGCCGCGGGAAACGTGGAGCGAAAGCCATCCATTGTCAAGAAAAGATCATTTATAGTCACTCATGCCTAGAAAAGCCTTATTACTCGGTTTAAATGCCTTTATAATCCCATTATCAAATTTATTTTGAATTATTTTTACATTTTTTGATTAAAACAGATTGTAATTGATTGTTTGCCTCGAGAAACTTGGAGCGAAAGCCATCCGTTGTCAAGAAAAGTTCATTTATATTCACATATGCCTAGCAAAGCCTTATTACTCGGTTTAAATGCCTTCATAATCCCATTATTGAATTTATTTTGAATTTTTTTTACATTTTTTTATTAAAACATATTCTAATTGAATGTTTTCCTGGGGAAACTTGGAGCGAAAGCCATCCATTCTCAAGAAAATATCATTTATAGTCACTCATGCCTAGAAAAGCCTTATTACTCGGTGTAAATGCTTTCATAATCCCATTATTGAATTTATTTTGAATATTTTTTACATTTTTTGATTAAAACAGATTGTAATTGATTGATTGCCTCGGGAAACATAAAGCAAAAGCCATCCAATGTCAAGAAAAGATCATTTATAGTCACTCATGCCTAGGAAAGCCTTATTACTCGGTTTAAATGCTTTTATAATCCCATTATTGAATTTATTTTGAATTGTTTTTACATTTTTTGATTAAAACAGAATCTAATTAATTGTTTGCCTCGGGAAACGTGGAGCAAAAGCCATCCATTGTCAAGAAAAGATCATTTATAGTCACTCATGCCTAGAAAAGCCTTCTTACTCGGTTTAAATGCCTTTATAATCCCATTATCAAATTTATTTTTAATTTTTTTTACATTTTTTGATTAAAACATATTGTAATTGATTGTTTGCCTCGGGAAACTTGGAGCGAAAGCCATCCATTGTCAAGAAAAGATAATTTATAGTCACTCATGCCTAGAAAAGCCTTATTACTCGGTTTAAATGCTTTTATAATCCCATTATTGACTTTATTTTGATTTTTTTTTACAATTTTTGATTAAAACATATTGTAATTGAATGTTTGCCTCGGGAAACTTGGAGCGAAAGCCATCCATTGTCAAGAAAAGATAATTTATAGTCACTCATGCCTAGGAAAGCCTTATTACTCGGTTTAAATGCTTTTATAATCCCATTATTGACTTTATTTTGAATTTTTTTTACATTTTTTGATTAAAACAGATTGTAATTGATTGTTTGCCTCGGGAAACGTGGAGCGAAAGCCATCCATTGTCAAGAAAAGATCATTTATAGTCACTCATACCTAGAAAAGCCTTATTACTCGGTTTAAATGCCTTTATAATCCCATTATCAAATTTATTTTTAATTTTTTTTACATTTTTTGATTAAAACATATTGTAATTGATTGTTTGCCTTGAGAAACTTGTAGCGAAAGCCATCCATTGTCAAGAAAAGTTCATTTATATTCACTTATGCCTAGCAAAGCCTTATTACTCGGTTTAAATGCCTTTATAATCCCATTATTGAATTTATTTTGAATTTTTTTTACATTTTTTTATTAAAACAGATTCTAATTGAATGTTTTCCTGGGGAAACTTGGAGCGAAAGCCATCCATTGTCAAGAAAAGATCATTTATAGTCACTCATTCCTAGAAAAGCCTTATTACTCGGTGTAAATGCTTTCATAATCCCATTATTGAATTTATTTTGAATACTTTTTACATTTTTTGATTAAAACAGATTGTAATTGATTGATTGCCTCGGGAAACTTGGAGCGAAAGCCATCCATTGTCAAGAAAAGATAATTTATAGTCACTCATGCCTAGGAAAGCCTGATTACTCGGTTTAAATGCTTTTATAATCCCATTATTTAATTTATTTTGAATTGTTTTTACATTTTTTGATTAAAACAGAATCTAATTGATTGTTTTCCTCGGGACACGTGGAGCGAAAGCCATCCATTGTCAAGAAAAGATCATTTATAGTCACTCATGCCTAGAAAAGCCTTCTTACTCGGTTTAAATGCCTTCATAATCCCATTATCAAATTTATTTTTAATTTTTTTTATATTTTTTGATTAAAACATATTGTAATTGATTGTTTGCCTCGGGAAACTTGGAGCGAAAGCCATCCATTGTCAAGAAAAGATAATTTATAGTCACTCATGCCTAGGAAAGCCTTATTACTCGGTTTAAATGCTTTTATAATCCCATTATTGACTTTATTTTGAATTTTTTTTACAATTTTTGATTAAAACATATTGTAATTGATTCTTTGCCTTGGGAAACTTGGAGCGAAAGCCATCCATTGTCAAGAAAAGATAATTTATAGTCACTCATGCCTAGCAAAGCCTTATTACTCGGTTTAAATGCTTTTATAATCCCATTATTGACTTTACTTTGAATTTTTTTTACATTTTTTGATCAAAACATATTGTCATTGATTGTTTGCCTCGGGAAACGTGGAGCGAAAGCCATCCATTGTCAAGAAAAGATCATTTATAGTCACTCATGCCTAGAAAAGCCTTATTACTCGGTTTAAATGCTTTTATAATCCCATTATTGAATTTATTTTGAATTGTTTTTTGATTTTTTGATTCAAACAGAATCGAACTGATTGTTTGCCTCGGGAAACGTGGAGCGAAAGCCATCCATTGTCAAGAAAAGATCATTTATAGTCACTCATGCGTAGAAAAGCCTTATTACTCGGTTTAAATGCCTTTATAGTCCCATTATTGAATTTATTTTGATTTTTTTTTACATTTTTTTATTAAAACAGATTCTAATTGATTGTTTTCCTGGGGAAACTTGGAGCGAAAGCCATCCATTGTCAAGAAAAGATCATTTATAGTCACTCATGCCTAGAAAAGCCTTATTACTCGGTGTAAATGCTTTTATAGTCCCATTATAGAATTTATTTTGAATATTTTTTACATTTTTTGATTAAAACAGATTTTAATTGATTGATTGCCTCTGGAAACATGGAGCAAAAGCCATCCATTGTCAAGAAAAGATCATTTATAGTCACTCATGCCTAGGAAAGCCTTATTACTCGGTTTAAATGCTTTTATAATCCCATTATTGAATTTATTTTGAATTGTTTTTACATTTTTTGATTAAAACAGAATCTAATTGATTGTTTGCCTCGGGAAACGTGGAGCAAAAGCCATCCATTGTCAAGAAAAGATCATTTATAGTCACTCATGCCTAGAAAAGCTTTATTACTCGGTTTAAATGCCTTTATTATCCCATTATCAAATTTATTTTTAATTTTTTTTACATTTTTTGATTAAAACATATTCTAATTGATTGTTTGCCTCGGGAAACTTAGAGCAAAAACCATCCATTGTCAAGAAAAGATCATTTATAGTCACTCATGCCTAGGAAAGCCTTATTACTCGGTTTAAATGCTTTTATAATCCCATTCTTGAATTTATTTTGAATTGTTTTTACATTTTTTGATTAAAACAGAATCTAATAGATTGTTTGCCTCGGGAAACGTGGAGCGAAAGCCATCCATTGTAAAGAAAAGATCATTTATAGTCACTCATGCCTAGAAAAGCCTTATTACTCGGTTTAAATGCCTTTATAATCCCATTATCAAATTTATTTTGAATTTTTTTTACATTTTTTGATTAAAACAGATTATAATTGATTGTTTGCCGCGGGAAACGTGGAGCGAAAGCCATCCATTGTCAAGAAAAGATCATTTATAGTCACTCATGCCTAGAAAAGCCTTATTACTCGGTTTAAATGCCTTTATAATCCCATTATCAAATTTATTTTGAATTATTTTTACATTTTTTGATTAAAACAGATTGTAATTGATTGTTTGCCTCGAGAAACTTGGAGCGAAAGCCATCCGTTGTCAAGAAAAGTTCATTTATATTCACATATGCCTAGCAAAGCCTTATTACTCGGTTTAAATGCCTTCATAATCCCATTATTGAATTTATTTTGAATTTTTTTTACATTTTTTTATTAAAACATATTCTAATTGAATGTTTTCCTGGGGAAACTTGGAGCGAAAGCCATCCATTCTCAAGAAAATATCATTTATAGTCACTCATGCCTAGAAAAGCCTTATTACTCGGTGTAAATGCTTTCATAATCCCATTATGGAATTTATTTTGAATATTTTTTACATTTTTTGATTAAAACAGATTGTAATTGATTGATTGCCTCGGGAAACATAAAGCAAAAGCCATCCAATGTCAAGAAAAGATCATTTATAGTCACTCATGCCTAGGAAAGCCTTATTACTCGGTTTAAATGCTTTTATAATCCCATTATTGAATTTATTTTGAATTGTTTTTACATTTTTTGATTCAAACAGAATCTAATTAATTGTTTGCCTCGGGAAACGTGGAGCAAAAGCCATCCATTGTCAAGAAAAGATCATTTATAGTCACTCATGCCTAGAAAAGCCTTCTTACTCGGTTTAAATGCCTTTATAATCCCATTATCAAATTTATTTTTAATTTTTTTTACATTTTTTTATTAAAACATATTGTAATTGATTGTTTGCCTCGGGAAACTTGGAGCGAAAGCCATCCATTGTCAAGAAAAGATAATTTATAGTCACTCATGCCTAGAAAAGCCTTATTACTCGGTTTAAATGCTTTTATAATCCCATTATTGACTTTATTTTGATTTTTTTTTACAATTTTTTATTAAAACATATTGTAATTGAATGTTTGCCTCGGGAAACTTGGAGCGAAAGCCATCCATTGTCAAGAAAAGATAATTTATAGTCACTCATGCCTAGGAAAGCCTTATTACTCGGTTTAAATGTTTTTATAATCCCTTTATTGACTTTATTTTGAATTTTTTTTACATTTTTTGATTAAAACAGATTGTAATTGATTGTTTGCCTCGGGAAACGTGGAGCGAAAGCCATCCATTGTCAAGAAAAGATCATTTATAGTCACTCATACCTAGAAAAGCCTTATTACTCGGTTTAAATGCCTTTATAATCCCATTATCAAATTTATTTTTAATTTTTTTTACATTTTTTGATTAAAACAGATTGTAATTGATTGTTTGCCTTGAGAAACTTGTAGCGAAAGCCATCCATTGTCAAGAAAAGTTCATTTATATTCACTTATGCCTAGCAAAGCCTTATTACTCGGTTTAAATGCCTTTATAATCCCATTATTGAATTTATTTTGAATTTTTTTTACATTTTTTTATTAAAACAGATTCTAATTGAATGTTTTCCTGGGGAAACTTGGAGCGAAAGCCATCCATTGTCAAGAAAAGATCATTTATAGTCACTCATTCCTAGAAAAGCCTTATTACTCGGTGTAAATGCTTTCATAATCCCATTATTGAATTTATTTTGAATACTTTTTACATTTTTTGATTAAAACAGATTGTAATTGATTGATTGCCTCGGGAAACTTGGAGCGAAAGCCATCCATTGTCAAGAAAAGATAATTTATAGTCACTCATGCCTAGGAAAGCCTGATTACTCGGTTTAAATGCTTTTATAATCCCATTATTTAATTTATTTTGAATTGTTTTTACATTTTTTGATTAAAACAGAATCTAATTGATTGTTTTCCTCGGGACACGTGGAGCGAAAGCCATCCATTGTCAAGAAAAGATCATTTATAGTCACTCATGCCTAGAAAAGCCTTCTTACTCGGTTTAAATGCCTTCATAATCCCATTATCAAATTTATTTTTAATTTTTTTTATATTTTTTGATTAAAACATATTGTAATTGATTGTTTGCCTCGGGAAACTTGGAGCGAAAGCCATCCATTGTCAAGAAAAGATCATTTATAGTCACTCATGCCTAGGAAAGCCTTATTACTCGGTTTAAATGCTTTTATAATCCCATTATTGACTTTATTTTGAATTTTTTTTACAATTTTTGATTAAAACATATTGTAATTGATTCTTTGCCTTGGGAAACTTGGAGCGAAAGCCATCCATTGTCAAGAAAAGATAATTTATAGTCACTCATGCCTAGCAAAGCCTTATTACTCGGTTTAAATGCTTTTATAATCCCATTATTGACTTTACTTTGAATTTTTTTTACATTTTTTGATCAAAACATATTGTCATTGATTGTTTGCCTCGGGAAACGTGGAGCGAAAGCCATCCATTGTCAAGAAAAGATCATTTATAGTCACTCATGCCTAGAAAAGCCTTATTACTCGGTTTAAATGCTTTTATAATCCCATTATTGAATTTATTTTGAATTGTTTTTAGATTTTTTGATTCAAACAGAATCGAATTGATTGTTTGCCTCGGGAAACGTGGAGCGAAAGCCATCCATTGTCAAGAAAAGATCATTTATAGTCACTCATGCGTAGAAAAGCCTTATTACTCGGTTTAAATGCCTTTATAGTCCCATTATTGAATTTATTTTGATTTTTTTTTACATTTTTTTATTAAAACAGATTCTAATTGATTGTTTTCCTGGGGAAACTTGGAGCGAAAGCCATCCATTGTCAAGAAAAGATCATTTATAGTCACTCATGCCTAGAAAAGCCTTATTACTCGGTGTAAATGCTTTTATAGTCCCATTATAGAATTTATTTTGAATATTTTTTACATTTTTTGATTAAAACAGATTTTAATTGATTGATTGCCTCTGGAAACATGGAGCAAAAGCCATCCATTGTCAAGAAAAGATCATTTATAGTCACTCATGCCTAGGAAAGCCTTATTACTCGGTTTAAATGCTTTTATAATCCCATTATTGAATTTATTTTGAATTGTTTTTACATTTTTTGATTAAAACAGAATCTAATTGATTGTTTGCCTCGGGAAACGTGGAGCAAAAGCCATCCATTGTCAAGAAAAGATCATTTATAGTCACTCATACCTAGAAAAGCTTTATTACTCGGTTTAAATGCCTTTATTATCCCATTATCAAATTTATTTTTAATTTTTTTTACATTTTTTGATTAAAACATATTCTAATTGATTGTTTGCCTCGGGAAACTTGGAGCAAAAACCATCCATTGTCAAGAAAAGATCTTTTATAGTCACTCATGCCTAGGAAAGCCTTATTACTCGGTTTAAATGCTTTTATAATCCCATTCTTGAATTTATTTTGAATTGTTTTTACATTTTTTGATTAAAACAGAATCTAATAGATTGTTTGCCTCGGGAAACGTGGAGCGAAAGCCATCCATTGTAAAGAAAAGATCCTTTATAGTCACTCATGCCTAGAAAAGCCTTATTACTCGGTTTAAATGCCTTTATAATCCCATTATCAAATTTATTTTGAATTTTTTTTACATTTTTTGATTAAAACAGATTATAATTGATTGTTTGCCGCGGGAAACGTGGAGCGAAAGCCATCCATTGTCAAGAAAAGATCATTTATAGTCACTCATGCCTAGAAAAGCCTTATTACTCGGTTTAAATGCCTTTATAATCCCATTATCAAATTTATTTTGAATTATTTTTACATTTTTTGATTAAAACAGATTGTAATTGATTGTTTGCCTCGAGAAACTTGGAGCGAAAGCCATCCGTTGTCAAGAAAAGTTCATTTACATTCACATATGCCTAGCAAAGCCTTATTACTCGGTTTAAATGCCTTCATAATCCCATTATTGAATTTATTTTGAATTTTTTTTACATTTTTTTATTAAAACATATTCTAATTGAATGTTTTCCTGGGGAAACTTGGAGC
Source organism: Theobroma cacao (assembly GCF_053813885.1). Classification (NCBI taxonomy): domain Eukaryota; kingdom Viridiplantae; phylum Streptophyta; class Magnoliopsida; order Malvales; family Malvaceae; genus Theobroma; species Theobroma cacao. The sequence goes on along the minus strand of NC_142645.1, from coordinate 21,901,326 downwards.
GAAAGCCATCCATTCTCAAGAAAAGATCATTTATAGTCACTCATGCCTAGAAAAGCCTTATTACTCGGTGTAAATGCTTTCATAATCCCATTATTGAATTTATTTTGAATATTTTTTACATTTTTTGATTAAAACAGATTGTAATTGATTGATTGCCTCGGGAAACATAAAGCAAAAGCCATCCAATGTCAAGAAAAGATCATTTATAGTCACTCATGCCTAGGAAAGCCTTATTACTCGGTTTAAATGCTTTTATAATCCCATTATTGAATTTATTTTGAATTGTTTTTACATTTTCTGATTAAAACAGAATCTAATTAATTGTTTGCCTCGGGAAACGTGGAGCAAAAGCCATCCATTGTCAAGAAAAGATCATTTATAGTCACTCATGCCTAGAAAAGCCTTCTTACTCGGTTTAAATGCCTTTATAATCCCATTATCAAATTTATTTTTAATTTTTTTTACATTTTTTGATTAAAACATATTGTAATTGATTGTTTGCCTCGGGAAACTTGGAGCGAAAGCCATCCATTGTCAAGAAAAGATAATTTATAGTCACTCATGCCTAGAAAAGCCTTATTACTCGGTTTAAATGCTTTTATAATCCCATTATTGACTTTATTTTGATTTTTTTTTACAATTTTTGATTAAAACATATTGTAATTGAATGTTTGCCTCGGGAAACTTGGAGCGAAAGCCATCCATTGTCAAGAAAAGATAATTTATAGTCACTCATGCCTAGGAAAGCCTTATTACTCGGTTTAAATGCTTTTATAATCCCATTATTGACTTTATTTTGAATTTTTTTTACATTTTTTGATTAAAACAGATTGTAATTGATTGTTTGCCTCGGGAAACGTGGAGCGAAAGCCATCCATTGTCAAGAAAAGATCATTTATAGTCACTCATACCTAGAAAAGCCTTATTACTCGGTTTAAATGCCTTTATAATCCCATTATCAAATTTATTTTTAATTTTTTTTACATTTTTTGATTAAAACAGATTGTAATTGATTGTTTGCCTTGAGAAACTTGGAGCGAAAGCCATCCATTGTCAAGAAAAGTTCATTTATATTCACTTATACCTAGCAAAGCCTTATTACTCGGTTTAAATGCCTTTATAATCCCATTATTGAATTTATTTTGAATTTTTTTTACATTTTTTTATTAAAACAGATTCTAATTGAATGTTTTCCTGGGGAAACTTGGAGCGAAAGCCATCCATTGTCAAGAAAAGATCATTTATAGTCACTCATTCCTAGAAAAGCCTTATTACTCGGTGTAAATGCTTTCATAATCCCATTATTGAATTTATTTTGAATATTTTTTACATTTTTTGATTAAAACAGATTGTAATTGATTGATTCCCTCGGGAAACTTGGAGCGAAAGCCATCCATTGTCAAGAAAAGATTATTTATAGTCACTCATGCCTAGGAAAGCCTTATTACTCGGTTTAAATGCTTTTATAATCCCATTATTTAATTTATTTTGAATTGTTTTTACATTTTTTGATTAAAACAGAATCTAATTGATTGTTTTCCTCGGGACACGTGGAGCGAAAGCCATCCATTGTCAAGAAAAGATCATTTATAGTCACTCATGCCTAGAAAAGCCTTCTTACTCGGTTTAAATGCCTTCATAATGCCATTATCAAATTTATTTTTAATTTTTTTTATATTTTTTGATTAAAACATATTGTAATTGATTGTTTGCCTCGGGAAACTTGGAGCGAAAGCCATCCATTGTCAAGAAAAGATAATTTATAGTCACTCATGCCTAGGAAAGCCTTATTACTCGGTTTAAATGCTTTTATAATCCCATTATTGACTTTATTTTGAATTTTTTTTACAATTTTTGATTAAAACATATTGTAATTGAATGTTTGCCTCGGGAAACTTGGAGCGAAAGCCATCCATTGTCAAGAAAAGATAATTTATAGTCACTCATGCCTAGGAAAGCCTTATTACTCGGTTTAAATGCTTTTATAATCCCATTATTGACTTTATTTTGAATTTTTTTTACATTTTTTGATTAAAACAGATTGTAATTGATTGTTTGCCTCGGGAAACGTGGAGCGAAAGCCATCCATTGTCAAGAAAAGATCATTTATAGTCACTCATACCTAGAAAAGCCTTATTACTCGGTTTAAATGCCTTTATAATCCCATTATCAAATTTATTTTTAATTTTTTTTTCATTTTTTGATTAAAACAGATTGTAATTGATTGTTTGCCTTGAGAAACCTGGAGCGAAAGCCATCCATTGTCAAGAAAAGTTCATTTATATTCACTTATACCTAGCAAAGCCTTATTACTCGGTTTAAATGCCTTTATAATCCCATTATTGAATTTATTTTGAATTTTTTTTACATTTTTTTATTAAAACAGATTCTAATTGAATGTTTTCCTGGGGAAACTTGGAGCGAAAGCCATCCATTGTCAAGAAAAGATCATTTATAGTCACTCATTCCTAGAAAAGCCTTATTACTCGGTGTAAATGCTTTCATAATCCCATTATTGAATTTATTTTGAATATTTTTTACATTTTTTGATTAAAACAGATTGTAATTGATTGATTCCCTCGGGAAACTTGGAGCGAAAGCCATCCATTGTCAAGAAAAGATAATTTATAGTCACTCATGCCTAGGAAAGCCTTATTACTCGGTTTAAATGCTTTTATAATCCCATTATTTAATTTATTTTGAATTGTTTTTACATTTTTTGATTAAAACAGAATCTAATTGATTGTTTTCCTCGGGACACGTGGAGCGAAAGCCATCCATTGTCAAGAAAAGATCATTTATAGTCACTCATGCCTAGAAAAGCCTTCTTACTCGGTTTAAATGCCTTCATAATCCCATTATCAAATTTATTTTTAATTTTTTTTATATTTTTTGATTAAAACATATTGTAATTGATTGTTTGCCTCGGGAAACTTGGAGCGAAAGCCATCCATTGTCAAGAAAAGATAATTTATAGTCACTCATGCCTAGGAAAGCCTTATTACTCGGTTTAAATGCTTTTATAATCCCATTATTGACTTTATTTTGAATTTTTTTTACAATTTTTGATTAAAACATATTGTAATTGATTCTTTGCCTTGGGAAACTTGGAGCGAAAGCCATCCATTGTCAAGAAAAGATAATTTATAGTCACTCATGCCTAGCAAAGCCTTATTACTCGGTTTAAATGCTTTTATAATCCCATTATTGACTTTACTTTGAATTTTTTTTACATTTTTTGATCAAAACATATTGTCATTGATTGTTTGCCTCGGGAAACGTGGAGCGAAAGTCATCCATTGTCAAGAAAAGATCATTTATAGTCACTCATGCCTTGAAAAGCCTTATTACTCGGTTTAAATGCATTTATAATCCCATTATCAAATTTATTTTTAATTTTTTTTACATTATTTGATTAAAACATATTGTAATTGATTGTTTGCCTCGGGAAACTTGGAGCAAAAGCCATCCATTGTCAAGAAAAGATCATTTATAGTCACTCATGCCTAGGAAACCCTTATTACTCGGTTTAAATGCTCTTATAATCCCATTATTGAATTTATTTTGAATTGTTTTTACATTTTTTGATTAAAACAGAATCTAATTGATTGTTTGCCTCGGGAAACGTGGAGCGAAAGCCATCCATTGTCAAGAAAAGATCATTTATAGTCACTCATGCCTAGAAAAGTCTTATTACTTGGTTTAAATGCCTTCATAATCCCATTATCAAATTTATTTTTAATTTTTTTTACATTTTTTGATTAAAACATATTGTAATTGATTGTTTGCCTCGGGAAACTTGGAGCGAAAGCCATCCATTGTCAAGAAAAGATAATTTATAGTCACTCATGCCTAGGAAAGCCTTATTACTCGGTTTAAATGCTTTTATAATCCCATTATTGACTTTATTTTGAATTTTTTTTACAATTTTTGATTAAAACATATTGTAATTGAATGTTTGCCTCGGGAAACTTGGAGCGAAAGCCATCCATTGTCAAGAAAAGATAATTTATAGTCACTCATGCCTAGGAAAGCCTTATTACTCGGTTTAAATGCTTTTATAATCCCATTATTGACTTTATTTTGAATTTTTTTTACATTTTTTGATTAAAACAGATTGTAATTGATTGTTTGCCTCGGGAAACGTGGAGCGAAAGCCATCCATTGTCAAGAAAAGATCATTTATAGTCACTCATACCTAGAAAAGCCTTATTACTCGGTTTAAATGCCTTTATAATCCCATTATCAAATTTATTTTTAATTTTTTTTTCATTTTTTGATTAAAACAGATTGTAATTGATTGTTTGCCTTGAGAAACCTGGAGCGAAAGCCATCCATTGTCAAGAAAAGTTCATTTATATTCACTTATACCTAGCAAAGCCTTATTACTCGGTTTAAATGCCTTTATAATCCCATTATTGAATTTATTTTGAATTTTTTTTACATTTTTTTATTAAAACAGATTCTAATTGAATGTTTTCCTGGGGAAACTTGGAGCGAAAGCCATCCATTGTCAAGAAAAGATCATTTATAGTCACTCATTCCTAGAAAAGCCTTATTACTCGGTGTAAATGCTTTCATAATCCCATTATTGAATTTATTTTGAATATTTTTTACATTTTTTGATTAAAACAGATTGTAATTGATTGATTCCCTCGGGAAACTTGGAGCGAAAGCCATCCATTGTCAAGAAAAGATAATTTATAGTCACTCATGCCTAGGAAAGCCTTATTACTCGGTTTAAATGCTTTTATAATCCCATTATTTAATTTATTTTGAATTGTTTTTACATTTTTTGATTAAAACAGAATCTAATTGATTGTTTTCCTCGGGACACGTGGAGCGAAAGCCATCCATTGTCAAGAAAAGATCATTTATAGTCACTCATGCCTAGAAAAGCCTTCTTACTCGGTTTAAATGCCTTCATAATCCCATTATCAAATTTATTTTTAATTTTTTTTATATTTTTTGATTAAAACATATTGTAATTGATTGTTTGCCTCGGGAAACTTGGAGCGAAAGCCATCCATTGTCAAGAAAAGATAATTTATAGTCACTCATGCCTAGGAAAGCCTTATTACTCGGTTTAAATGCTTTTATAATCCCATTATTGACTTTATTTTGATTTTTTTTTACAATTTTTGATTAAAACATATTGTAATTGAATGTTTGCCTCGGGAAACTTGGAGCGAAAGCCATCCATTGTCAAGAAAAGATAATTTATAGTCACTCATGCCTAGGAAAGCCTTATTACTCGGTTTAAATGCTTTTATAATCCCATTATTGACTTTATTTTGAATTTTTTTTACATTTTTTGATTAAAACAGATTGTAATTGATTGTTTGCCTCGGGAAACGTGGAGCGAAAGCCATCCATTGTCAAGAAAAGATCATTTATAGTCACTCATACCTAGAAAAGCCTTATTACTCGGTTTAAATGCCTTTATAATCCCATTATCAAATTTATTTTTAATTTTTTTTACATTTTTTGATTAAAACAGATTGTAATTGATTGTTTGCCTTGAGAAACTTGGAGCGAAAGCCATCCATTGTCAAGAAAAGTTCATTTATATTCACTTATACCTAGCAAAGCCTTATTACTCGGTTTAAATGCCTTTATAATCCCATTATTGAATTTATTTTGAATTTTTTTTACATTTTTTTATTAAAACAGATTCTAATTGAATGTTTTCCTGGGGAAACTTGGAGCGAAAGCCATCCATTGTCAAGAAAAGATCATTTATAGTCACTCATTCCTAGAAAAGCCTTATTACTCGGTGTAAATGCTTTCATAATCCCATTATTGAATTTATTTTGAATATTTTTTACATTTTTTGATTAAAACAGATTGTAATTGATTGATTCCCTCGGGAAACTTGGAGCGAAAGCCATCCATTGTCAAGAAAAGATTATTTATAGTCACTCATGCCTAGGAAAGCCTTATTACTCGGTTTAAATGCTTTTATAATCCCATTATTTAATTTATTTTGAATTGTTTTTACATTTTTTGATTAAAACAGAATCTAATTGATTGTTTTCCTCGGGACACGTGGAGCGAAAGCCATCCATTGTCAAGAAAAGATCATTTATAGTCACTCATGCCTAGAAAAGCCTTCTTACTCGGTTTAAATGCCTTCATAATGCCATTATCAAATTTATTTTTAATTTTTTTTATATTTTTTGATTAAAACATATTGTAATTGATTGTTTGCCTCGGGAAACTTGGAGCGAAAGCCATCCATTGTCAAGAAAAGATAATTTATAGTCACTCATGCCTAGGAAAGCCTTATTACTCGGTTTAAATGCTTTTATAATCCCATTATTGACTTTATTTTGAATTTTTTTTACAATTTTTGATTAAAACATATTGTAATTGAATGTTTGCCTCGGGAAACTTGGAGCGAAAGCCATCCATTGTCAAGAAAAGATAATTTATAGTCACTCATGCCTAGGAAAGCCTTATTACTCGGTTTAAATGCTTTTATAATCCCATTATTGACTTTATTTTGAATTTTTTTTACATTTTTTGATTAAAACAGATTGTAATTGATTGTTTGCCTCGGGAAACGTGGAGCGAAAGCCATCCATTGTCAAGAAAAGATCATTTATAGTCACTCATACCTAGAAAAGCCTTATTACTCGGTTTAAATGCCTTTATAATCCCATTATCAAATTTATTTTTAATTTTTTTTTCATTTTTTGATTAAAACAGATTGTAATTGATTGTTTGCCTTGAGAAACCTGGAGCGAAAGCCATCCATTGTCAAGAAAAGTTCATTTATATTCACTTATACCTAGCAAAGCCTTATTACTCGGTTTAAATGCCTTTATAATCCCATTATTGAATTTATTTTGAATTTTTTTTACATTTTTTTATTAAAACAGATTCTAATTGAATGTTTTCCTGGGGAAACTTGGAGCGAAAGCCATCCATTGTCAAGAAAAGATCATTTATAGTCACTCATTCCTAGAAAAGCCTTATTACTCGGTGTAAATGCTTTCATAATCCCATTATTGAATTTATTTTGAATATTTTTTACATTTTTTGATTAAAACAGATTGTAATTGATTGATTCCCTCGGGAAACTTGGAGCGAAAGCCATCCATTGTCAAGAAAAGATAATTTATAGTCACTCATGCCTAGGAAAGCCTTATTACTCGGTTTAAATGCTTTTATAATCCCATTATTTAATTTATTTTGAATTGTTTTTACATTTTTTGATTAAAACAGAATCTAATTGATTGTTTTCCTCGGGACACGTGGAGCGAAAGCCATCCATTGTCAAGAAAAGATCATTTATAGTCACTCATGCCTAGAAAAGCCTTCTTACTCGGTTTAAATGCCTTCATAATCCCATTATCAAATTTATTTTTAATTTTTTTTATATTTTTTGATTAAAACATATTGTAATTGATTGTTTGCCTCGGGAAACTTGGAGCGAAAGCCATCCATTGTCAAGAAAAGATAATTTATAGTCACTCATGCCTAGGAAAGCCTTATTACTCGGTTTAAATGCTTTTATAATCCCATTATTGACTTTATTTTGAATTTTTTTTACAATTTTTGATTAAAACATATTGTAATTGATTCTTTGCCTTGGGAAACTTGGAGCGAAAGCCATCCATTGTCAAGAAAAGATAATTTATAGTCACTCATGCCTAGCAAAGCCTTATTACTCGGTTTAAATGCTTTTATAATCCCATTATTGACTTTACTTTGAATTTTTTTTACATTTTTTGATCAAAACATATTGTCATTGATTGTTTGCCTCGGGAAACGTGGAGCGAAAGTCATCCATTGTCAAGAAAAGATCATTTATAGTCACTCATGCCTTGAAAAGCCTTATTACTCGGTTTAAATGCATTTATAATCCCATTATCAAATTTATTTTTAATTTTTTTTACATTATTTGATTAAAACATATTGTAATTGATTGTTTGCCTCGGGAAACTTGGAGCAAAAGCCATCCATTGTCAAGAAAAGATCATTTATAGTCACTCATGCCTAGGAAACCCTTATTACTCGGTTTAAATGCTCTTATAATCCCATTATTGAATTTATTTTGAATTGTTTTTACATTTTTTGATTAAAACAGAATCTAATTGATTGTTTGCCTCGGGAAACGTGGAGCGAAAGCCATCCATTGTCAAGAAAAGATCATTTATAGTCACTCATGCCTAGAAAAGTCTTATTACTTGGTTTAAATGCCTTCATAATCCCATTATCAAATTTATTTTTAATTTTTTTTACATTTTTTGATTAAAACATATTGTAATTGATTGTTTGCCTCGGGAAACTTGGAGCGAAAGCCATCCATTGTCAAGAAAAGATAATTTATAGTCACTCATGCCTAGGAAAGCCTTATTACTCGGTTTAAATGCTTTTATAATCCCATTATTGACTTTACTTTGAATTTTTTTTACATTTTTTGATCAAAACATATTGTAATTGATTGTTTGCCTCGGGAAACTTGGAGCGAAAGCCATCCATTGTCAAGAGAAGATCATTTATAGTCACTCATGCCTAGGAAAGCCTTATTACTCGGTTTAAACGCTTTAATAATCCCATTATTGAATTTATTTTGAATTGTTTTTACATTTTTTGATTCAAACAGAATCTAATTGATTGTTTGCCTCGGGAAACGTGGAGCAAAAGCCATCCATTGTCAAGAAAAGATCATTTATCGTCACTCATGCCTAGAAAAGCCTTATTACTCGATTTAAATGCCTTTATAATCCCATTATCAAATTTATTTTTAATTTTTTTTTACATTTTTTGATTAAAATAGATTGTAATTGATTGTTTGCCTCGAGAAACTTGGTGCGAAAGCCATCCATTGGCAAGAAAAGTTCATTTATATTCACTTATGCCTAGCAAAGCCTTATTACTCGGTTTAAATGCCTTTATAGTCCCATTATTGAATTTATTTTGATTTTTTTTTACATTTTTTTATTAAAACAGATTCTAATTGATTGTTTTCCTGGGAAAACTTGGAGCGAAAGCCATCCATTGTGAAGAAAAGATCATTTATAGTCACTCATGCCTAGAAAAGCCTTATTACTCGGTGTAAATGCTTTCATAATCCCATTATTCAATTTATTTTGAATATTTTTTCATTTTTTGATTAAAACAGATTGTAATTGATTGATTGCCTCGGGAAACATGGAGCAAAAGCAATCCATTGTCAAGAAAAGATCATTTATAGTCACTCATGCCTAGGAAAGCCTTATTACTCGGTTTAAATGCTTTCATAATCCCATTATTGAATTTATTTTGAATTTTTTTTACATTTTTTTATTAAAACATATTCTAATTGAATGTTTTCCTGGGCAAACTTGGAGCGAAAGCCATCCATTCTCAAGAAAAGATCATTTATAGTCACTCATGCCTAGAAAAGCCTTATTACTCGGTGTAAATGCTTTCATAATCCCATTATTGAATTTATTTTGAATATTTTTTACATTTTTTGATTAAAACAGATTGTAATTGATTGATTGCCTCGGGAAACATAAAGCAAAAGCCATCCAATGTCAAGAAAAGATCATTTATACTCACTCATGCCTAGGAAAGCCTTATTACTCGGTTTAAATGCTTTTATAATCCCATTATTGAATTTATTTTGAATTGTTTTTACATTTTTTGATTAAAACAGAATCTAATTAATTGTTTGCCTCGGGAAACGTGGAGCAAAAGCCATCCATTGTCAAGAAAAGATCATTTATAGTCACTCATGCCTAGAAAAGCCTTATTACTCGGTCTAAATGCCTTTATAATCCCATTATCAAATTTATTTTTAATTTTTTTTGCATTATTTGATTAAAACATATTGTAATTGATTGTTTCCTTCGGGAAACTTGGAGCAAAAGCCATCCATTGTCAAGAAAAGATCATTTATAGTCACTCATGCCTAGCAAACCCTTATTACTCGGTTTAAATGCTCTTATAATCCCATTATTGAATTTATTTTGAATTGTTTTTACATTTGTTGATTAAAACAGAATCTAATTGATTGTTTGGCAAGGGAAACGTGGAGCGAAAGCCATCCATTGTCAAGAAAAGATCATTTATAGGCACTCATGCCTAGAAAAGCCTTATTACTCGGTTTAAATGCCTTCATAATCCCATTATCAAATTTATTTTTAATTTTTTTTACATTTTTTGATTAAAACATATTGTAATTGATTGTTTGCCTCGAGAAACTTGGAGCGAAAGCCATCCATTGTCAAGAAAAGATAATTTATAGTCACTCATGCCTAGAAAAGCCTTATTACTCGGTTTAAATGCTTTTATAATCCCATTATTGACTTTACTTTGAATTTTTTTTAACTTTTTTTATCAAAACATATTGTAATTGATTGTTTGCCTTGGGAAACTTGGAGCGAAAGCCATCCATTGTCAAGAAAAGATCATTTATAGTCACTCATGCCTAGGAAAGCCTTATTACTCGGTTTAAATGCTTTTATAATCCTATTATTGAAATTGTTTGTACATTTTTTGATTAAAACAGAATCTAATTGATTGTTTGCCTCGGGAAACGTGGAGCAAAAGCCATCCATTGTCAAGAAAAGATCATTTATAGTCACTCATGCCTAGAAAAGCCTTATTACTCGGTTTAAATGCCTTCATAATCCCATTATCAAATTTATTTTTAATTTTTTTACATTATTTGATTAAAACATATTGTAATTGATTGTTTGCCTCGGGAAACTTGGAGCAAAAGCCATCCATTGTCAAGAAAAGATCATTTATAGTCACTCATGCCTAGCAAACCCTTATTACTCGATTTAAATGCTCTTATAATCTCATTATTGAATTTATTTTGAATTGTTTTTACATTTTTTGATTAAAACAGAATCTAATTGATTGTTTGCCTCGGGAAACGTGGAGCGAAAGCCATCCATTGTCAAGAAAAGATCATTTATAGTCACTCATGCCTAGAAAAGCCTTATTACTCGGTTTAAATGCCTTCATAATCCCGTTATCAAATTTATTTTTAATTTTTTTTGCATTTTTTGATTAAAACATATTGTAATTGATTGTTTGCCTCGGGAAACTTGGAGCGAAAGCTATCCATTGTCAAGAAAAGATAATTCATAGTCACTCATGCCTAGGAAAGCCTTATAACCCGGTTTAAATGCTTTTATAATCCCATTATTGACTTTACTTTGAATTTTTTTTACATTTTTTGATCAAAACATATTGTAATTGATTGTTTGCCTCGGGAAACTTGGAGCGAAAGCCATCCATTGTCAAGAAAAGATCATTTATAGTCACTTATGCCTACGAAAGCCTTATTACTCGGTTTAAATGCTTTTATAATCCCATTATTGAATTTATTTTGAATTGTTTTTACATTTTTTGATTAAAACAGAATCTAATTGATTGTTTGGCTCGGGAAACGTGGAGCAAAAGCCATCCATTTTCAAGAAAAGATCATTTATAGTCACTCATGCCTAGAAAAGCCTTATTACTCGGTTTAAATGTTTTTATAATCGCATTATCAAATTTATTTTTAATTTTTTTTACATTTTTTGATTAAAACAGATTCTAATTGATTGTTTGCCTCGAGAAACTTGGAGCGAAAGCCATCCATTGTCAAGAAAAGTTCATTTATATTCACTTATGCCTAGCAAAGCCTTATTACTCGGTTTAAATGCCTTTATAGTCCCATTATTGAATTTATTTTGATTTTTTTTTACATTTTTTTATTAAAACAGATTGTAATTGATTGTTTTCCTGGGAAAACTTGGAGCGAAAGCCATCCATTGTCAAGAAAAGATCATTTATAGTCACTCATGCCTAGAAAAGCCTTATTACTCGGTGTAAATGCTTTCATAATCCAATTATTGAATTTATTTTGAATATTTTTTACATTTTTTGATTAAAACAGATTGTAATTGATTGATTGCCTCGGGAAACATGGAGCAAAAGCAATCCATTGTCAAGAAAAGATCATTTATTGTCACTCATGCCTAGGAAAGCCTTATTACTCGGTTTAAATGCTTTTATAATCCGATTATTGAATTTATTTTGAATTGTTTTTACATTTTTTGATTAAAACAGAATCTAATTGATTGTTTACCTTGGGAAACGTGGAGCGAAAGCCATCCATTGTCAAGAAAAGATCATTTATAGTCACTCAAGCCTAGAAAAGCCTTATTACTCGGTTAAAATGCCTTTATAATCCCATTATCAAATTTATTTTTAATTTTTTTTACAGTTTTTGATTAAAACAGAATGTAATTGATTGTTTGCCTCAGGAAACTTGGAGCGAAAGCAATCCATTGTCAAGAAAAGTTCATTTATATTCACTTATGCCTAGCAAAGCCTTATTACTCGGTTTAAATGCCTTTATAATCCCATTATCAAATTTATTTTTAATTTTTTTTACTTTTTTTGATTAAAACATATTCTAATTGATTGTTTTTCTGGGGAAACTTGGAGCGAAAGCCATCCATTGTCAAGAAAAGATCATTTATAGTCACTCATGCCTAGAAAAGCCATATTACTCGGCGTAAATGCTTTTATAATCCCATTATTGAATTTATTTTGAATATTTTTTACATTTTTTGATTAAAACAGATTGTAATTGATTGATTGCCTCGGGAAACATGGAGCAAAAGCCATCCATTGTCAAGAAAAGATCATTTATAGTCACTCATGCCTAGGAAAGCCTTATTACTCGGTTTAAATGCTTTTATAATCCCATCGTTGAATTTATTTTGAATTGTTTTTACATTTTCAAACAGAATCTAATTGATTGTTTGCCTCGGGAAATGTGGAGCGAAAGCCATCCATTGTCAAGAAAAGATAATTTATAGTCACTCATGCCTAGGAAAGCCTTATTACTCGGTTTAAATGCTTTTATAATCCCATTATTGACTTTATTTTGAATTTTTTTTACAATTTTTGATTAAAACATATTGTAATTGATTGTTTGCCTCGGGAAACTTGGAGCGAAAGCCATCCATTGTCAAGAAAAGATAATTTATAGTCACTCATGCCTAGGAAAGCCTTATTACTCGGTTTAAATGCTTTTATAATCCCATTATTGACTTTATTTTGAATTTTTTTTACATTTTTTGATTAAAACAGATTGTAATTGATTGTTTGCCTCGGGAAACGTGGAGCGAAAGCCATCCATTGTCAAGAAAAGATCATTTATAGCCACTCATGCCTAGAAAAGCCTTATTACTCGATTTAAATGCCTTTATAATCCCATTATCAAATTTATTTTTAATTTTTTTTACATTTTTTGATTAGAACAGATTGTAATTGATTGTTTGGCTCGAGAAACTTGGAGCGAAAGTCATCCATTGTCAAGAAAAGTTCATTTATATTCACTTATGCCTAGCAAAGCCTTATTACTCGGTTTAAATGCCTTTATAGTCCCATTATTGAATTTATTTTGAATTTTTTTTACATTTTTTTATTAAAACAGATTCTAATTGAATGTTTTCCTGGGGAAACTTGGAGTGAAAGCCATCCATTGTCAAGAAAAGATCGTTTATAGTCACTCATGCCTAGAAAAGCCTTATTACTCGGTGTAAATGCTTTCATAATCCCATTATTGAATTTATTTTGAATATTTTTTACATTTTTTGATTAAAACAGATTGTAATTGATTGATTGCCTCGGGAAACATAAAGCAAAAGCCATCCATTGTCAAGAAAAGATCATTTATAGTCACTCATGCCTAGGAAAGCCTTATTACTCGGTTTAAATGCTTTTATAATCCCATTATTGAATTTATTTTGAATTTTTTTTACATTTTTTGATTAAAACAGAATCTAATTGATTGTTTGCCTCGGGAAACGTGGAGCAAAAGCCATCCATTGTCAAGAAAAGATCATTTATAGTCACTCATGCCTAGAAAAGCCTTATTACTCGGTTTAAATGCCTTTATAATCCCATTATCAAATTTATTTTTAATTTTTTTTTCATTATTTGATTAAAACATATTGTAATTGATTGTTTGCCTCGGGAAACTTGGAGCAAAAGCCATCCATTGTCAAGAAAAGATCATTTATAGTCACTCATGCCTAGCAATCCCTTATTACTCGGTTTAAATGCTCTTATAATCCCATTATTGAATTTATTTTGAATTGTTTTTACATTTTTTGATTAAAACAGAATCTAATTGATTGTTTGGCAAGGGAAACGTGGAGCGAAAGCCATCCATTGTCAAGAAAAGATCATTTATAGTCACTCATGCCTAGAAAAGCCTTATTACTCGGTTTAAATGCCTTCATAATCCCATTATCAAATTTATTTTTAATTTTTTTTACATTTTTTGATTAAAACATATTGTAATTGATTGTTTGCCTCGAGAAACTTGGAGCGAAAGCCATCCATTGTCAAGAAAAGATAATTTATAGTCACTCATGCCTAGAAAAGCCTTATTACTCGGTTTAAATGCTTTTATAATCCCATTATTGACTTTACTTTGAATTTTTTTTAACTTTTTTTATCAAAACATATTGTAATTGATTGTTTGCCTTGGGAAACTTGGAGCGAAAGCCATCCATTGTCAAGAAAAGATCATTTATAGTCACTCATGCCTAGGAAAGCCTTATTACTCGGTTTAAATGCTTTTATAATCCTATTATTGAATTTAATTTGAATTGTTTTTACATTTTTTGATTAAAACAGAATCTAATTGATTGTTTGCCTCGGGAAACGTGGAGCAAAAGCCATCCATTGTCAAGAAAAGATCATTTATAGTCACTCATGCCTAGAAAAGCCTTATTACTTGGTTTAAATGCCTTCATAATCCCATTATCAAATTTATTTTTAATTTTTTTACATTATTTGATTAAAACATATCGTAATTGATTGTTTGCCTCGGGAAACTTGGAGCAAAAGCCATCCATTGTCAAGAAAAGATCATTTATAGTCACTCATGCCTAGCAAACCCTTATTACTCGATTTAAATGCTCTTATAATCCCATTATTGAATTTATTTTGAATTGTTTTTACATTTTTTGATTAAAACAGAATCTAATTGATTGTTTGCCTCGGGAAACGTGGAGCGAAAGCCATCCATTGTCAAGAAAAGATCATTTATAGTCACTCATGCCTAGAAAAGCCTTATTACTCGGTTTAAATGCCTTCATAATCCCGTTATCAAATTTATTTTTAATTTTTTTTGCATTTTTTGATTAAAACATATTGTAATTGATTGTTTGCCTCGGGAAACTTGGAGCGAAAGCTATCCATTGTCAAGAAAAGATAATTCATAGTCACTCATGCCTAGGAAAGCCTTATAACTCGGTTTAAATGCTTTTATAATCCCATTATTGACTTTACTTTGAATTTTTTTTACATTTTTTGATCAAAACATATTGTAATTGATTGTTTGCCTCGGGAAACTTGGAGCGAAAGCCATCCATTGTCAAGAAAAGATCATTTATAGTCACTCATGCCTAGGAAAGCCTTATTACTCGGTTTAAATGCTTTTATAATCCCATTATTGAATTTATTTTGAATTGTTTTTACATTTTTTGATTAAAACAGAATCTAATTGATTGTTTGGCTCGGGAAACGTGGAGCAAAAGCCATCCATTTTCAAGAAAAGATCATTTATAGTCACTCATGCCTAGAAAAGCCTTATTACTCGGTTTAAATGTTTTTATAATCGCATTATCAAATTTATTTTTAATTTTTTTTACATTTTTTGATTAAAACAGATTCTAATTGATTGTTTGCCTCGAGAAACTTGGAGCGAAAGCCATCCATTGTCAAGAAAAGTTCATTTATATTCACTTATGCCTAGCAAAGCCTTATTACTCGGTTTAAATGCCTTTATAGTCCCATTATTGAATTTATTTTGATTTTTTTTTACATTTTTTTATTAAAACAGATTGTAATTGATTGTTTTCCTGGGAAAACTTGGAGCGAAAGCCATCCATTGTCAAGAAAAGATCATTTATAGTCACTCATGCCTAGAAAAGCCTTATTACTCGGTGTAAATGCTTTCATAATCCCATTATTGAATTTATTTTGAATATTTTTTACATTTTTTGATTAAAACAGATTGTAATTGATTGATTGCCTCGGGAAACATGGAGCAAAAGCAATCCATTGTCAAGAAAAGATCATTTATAGTCACTCATGCCTAGGAAAGCCTTATTACTCGGTTTAAATGCTTTTATAATCCGATTATTGAATTTATTTTGAATTGTTTTTACATTTTTTGATTAAAACAGAATCTAATTGATTGTTTACCTTGGGAAACGTGGAGCGAAAGCCATCCATTGTCAAGAAAAGATCATTTATAGTCACTCATGCCTAGAAAAGCCTTATTACTCGGTTAAAATGCCTTTATAATCCCATTATCAAATTTATTTTTAATTTTTTTTACATTTTTTGATTAAAACAGAATGTAATTGATTGTTTGCCTCAGGAAACTTGGAGCGAAAGCAATCCATTGTCAAGAAAAGTTCATTTATATTCACTTATGCCTAGCAAAGCCTTATTACTCGGTTTAAATGCCTTTATAATCCCATTATCAAATTTATTTTTAATTTTTTTTACTTTTTTTGATTAAAACATATTCTAATTGATTGTTTTTCTGGGGAAACTTGGAGCGAAAGCCATCCATTGTCAAGAAAAGATCATTTATAGTCACTCATGCCTAGAAAAGCCTTATTACTCGGCGTAAATGCTTTTATAATCCCATTATTGAATTTATTTTGAATATTTTTTACATTTTTTGATTAAAACAGATTGTAATTGATTGATTGCCTCGGGAAACATGGAGCAAAAGCCATCCATTGTCAAGAAAAGATCATTTATAGTCACTCATGCCTAGGAAAGCCTTATTACTCGGTTTAAATGCTTTTATAATCCCATTATTGAATTGATTTTGAATTATTTTTACATTTTTTTATTCAAACAGAATCTAATTGATTGTTTGCCTCGGGAAACGTGGAGCGAAAGCCATCCATTGTCAAGAAAAGATCATTTATAGTCACTCATGCGTAGAAAAGCCTTATTACTCGGTTTAAATGCCTTTATAATCCCATTATCAAATTTATTTTGAATTTCTTTTACATTTTTTGATTAAAACAGATTATAATTGATTGTTTGCCGCGGGAAACGTGGAGCGAAAGCCATCCATTGTCAAGAAAAGATCATTTATAGTCACTCATGCCTAGAAAAGCCTTATTACTCGGTTTAAATGCCTTTATAATCCCATTATCAAATTTATTTTGAATTATTTTTATATTTTTTGATTAAAACAGATTGTAATTGATTGTTTGCCTCGAGAAACTTGGAGCGAAAGCCATCCGTTGTCAAGAAAAGTTCATTTATATTCACATATGCCTAGCAAAGCCTTATTACTCGGTTTAAATGCCTTCATAATCCCATTATTGAATTTATTTTGAATTTTTTTAGCATTTTTTTATTAAAACATATTCTAATTGAATGTTTTCCTGGGGAAACTTGGAGCGAAAGCCATCCATTCTCAAGAAAAGATCATTTATAGTCACTCATGCCTAGAAAAGCCTTATTACTAGGTGTAAATGCTTTCATAATCCCATTATTGAATTTATTTTGAATATTTTTTACATTTTTTGATTAAAACAGATTGTAATTGATTGATTGCCTCGGGAAACATAAAGCAAAAGCCATCCAATGTCAAGAAAAGATCATTTATAGTCACTCATGCCTAGGAAAGCCTTATTACTCGGTTTAAATGCTTTTATAATCCCATTATTGAATTTATTTTGAATTGTTTTTACATTTTTTGGTTAAAACAGAATCTAATTAATTGTTTGCCTCGGGAAACGTGGAGCAAAAGCCATCCAATGTCAAGAAAAGATCATTTATAGTCACTCATGCCTAGAAAAGCCTTATTACTCGGTCAAAATGCCTTTATAATCCCATTATCAAATTTATTTTTTATTTTTTTTACATTATTTGATTAAAACATATTGTAATTGATTGTTTCCTTCGGGAAACTTGGAGCAAAAGCCATCCATTGTCAAGAAAAGATCATTTATAGTCACTCATGCCTAGCAAACCCTTATTACTCGGTTTAAATGCTCTTATAATCCCATTATTGAATTTATTTTGAATTGTTTTTACATTTTTTGATTAAAACAGAATCTAATTGATTGTTTGGCAAGGGAAACGTGGAGCGAAAGCCATCCATTGTCAAGAAAAGATAATTTATAGTCACTCATGCCTAGAAAAGCCTTATTACTCGGTTTAAATGCTTTTATAATCCCATTATTGACTTTACTTTGAATTTTTTTTAACTTTTTTTATCAAAACATATTGTAATTGATTGTTTGCCTTGGGAAACTTGGAGCGAAAGCCATCCATTGTCAAGAAAAGATCATTTATAGTCACTCATGCCTAGGAAAGCCTTATTACTCGGTTTAAATGCTTTTATAATCCTATTATTGAATTTAATTTGAATTGTTTTTACATTTTTTGATTAAAACAGAATCTAATTGATTGTTTGCCTCGGGAAACGTGGAGCAAAAGCCATCCATTGTCAAGAAAAGATCATTTATAGTCACTCATGCCTAGAAAAGCCTTATTACTCGGTTTAAATGCCTTCATAATCCCATTATCAAATTTATTTTTAATTTTTTTTACGTTTTTTGATTAAAACATATTGTAATTGATTGTTTGCCTCGAGAAACTTGGAGCGAAAGCCATCCATTGTCAAGAAAAGTTCATTTATATTCACTTATGCCTAGCAAAGCCTTATTACTCGATTTAAATGCCTTTATAGTCCCATTATTGAATTTATTTTGATTTTTATTACATTTTTTTTATTAAAACAGATTCTAATTGATTGTTTTCCTGGGAAAACTTGGAGCGAAAGCCATCCATTGTCAAGAAAAGATCATTTATAGTCACTCATGCCTAGAAAAGCCTTATTACTCGGTGTAAATGCTTTCATAATCCCATTATTGAATTTATTTTGAATATTTTTTACATTTTTTGATTAAAATAGATTGTAATTGATTGATTGCCGCGGGAAACATGGAGAAAAAGCAATCCATTGTCAAGAAAAGATCATTTATAGTCACTCATGCCTAGGAAAGCCTTATTACTCGGTTTAAATGCTTTTATAATCCCATTATTGAATTTATTTTGAATTGTTTTTACATTTTTTGATTAAAACAGAATCTAATTGATTGTTTACCTCGGGAAACGTGGAGCGAAAGCCATCCATTGTCAAGAAAAGATCATTTATAGTCACTCATGCCTAGAAAAGCCTTATTACTCGGTTAAAATGCCTTTATAATCCCATTATCAAATTTATTTTTAATTTTTTTTACATTTTTTGATTAAAACAGAATGTAATTGATTGTTTGCCTCAGGAAACTTGGAGCGAAAGCAATCCATTGTCAAGAAAAGTTCATTTATATTGACTTATGCCTATCAAAGCCTTATTACTCGGTTTAAATGCCTTTATAATCCCATTATCAAATTTATTTTTAATTTTTTTTACTTTTTTTGATTAAAACATATTCTAATTGATTGTTTTTCTGGGGAAACTTGGAGCGAAAGCCATCCATTGTCAAGAAAAGATCATTTATAGTCACTCATGCCTAGAAAAGCCTTATTACTCGGCGTAAATGCTTTTATAATCCCATTATTGAATTTCTTTTGAATATTTTTTACATTTTTTGATTAAAACAGATTGTAATTGATTGATTGCCTCGGGAAACATGGAGCAAAAGCCATCCATTGTCAAGAAAAGATCATTTATAGTCACTCATGCCTAGGAAAGCCTTATTACTCGGTTTAAATGCTTTTATAATCCCATTGTTGAATTTATTTTGAATTGTTTTTACATTTTTTGATTCAAACAGAATCTAATTGATTG
This sequence comes from Theobroma cacao, assembly GCF_053813885.1. Lineage (NCBI taxonomy): Eukaryota > Viridiplantae > Streptophyta > Magnoliopsida > Malvales > Malvaceae > Theobroma > Theobroma cacao. The sequence continues at coordinate 21,881,471 of NC_142645.1, read as the reverse complement.
TTTGCCTCGGGAAACGTGGAGCGAAAGCCATCCATTGTCAAGAAAAGATAATTTATAGTCACTCATGCCTAGGAAAGCCTTATTACTCGGTTTAAATGCTTTTATAATCCCATTATTGACTTTATTTTGAATTTTTTTTACAATTTTTGATTAAAACATATTGTAATTGATTGTTTGCCTCGGGAAACTTGGAGCGAAAGCCATCCATTGTCAAGAAAAGATAATTTATAGTCACTCATGCCTAGGAAAGCCTTATTACTCGGTTTAAATGCTTTTATAATCCCATTATTGACTTTATTTTGAATTTTTTTTACATTTTTTGATTAAAACAGATTGTAATTGATTGTTTGCCTCGGGAAACGTGGAGCGAAAGCCATCCATTGTCAAGAAAAGATCATTTATAGTCACTCATGCCTAGAAAAGCCTTATTACTCGATTTAAATGCCTTTATAATCCCATTATCAAATTTATTTTTAATTTTTTTTACATTTTTTGATTAGAACAGATTGTAATTGATTGTTTGGCTCGAGAAACTTGGAGCGAAAGCCATCCATTGTCAAGAAAAGTTCATTTATAGTCACTCATGCCTAGGAAAGCCTTATTACTCGGTTTAAATGCTTTTATAATCCCATTATTGAATTTATTTTGAATTGTTTTTACATTTTTTGATTAAAAAAGAATGTAATTGACTGTTTGCCTCGGGAAACGTGGAGCAAAAGCCATCCATTGTCAAGAAAAGATCATTTATAGTCACTCATGCCTAGAAAAGCCTTATTACTCGGTTTAAATGCCTTTATAATCCCATTATCAAATTTATTTTTAATTTTTTTTACATTATTTGATTAAAACATATTGTAATTGATTGTTTGCCTCGGGAAACTTGGAGCAAAAGCCATCCATTGTCAAGAAAAGATCATTTATAGTCACTCATGCCTAGCAATCCCTTATTACTCGATTTAAATGCTCTTATAATCCCATTATTGAATTTTTTTTGAATTGTTTTTACATTTTTTGATTAAAACAGAATCTAATTGATTGTTTGCCTCGGGAAACGTAGAGCGAAAGCCATCCATTGTCAAGAAAATATTATTTATAGTCACTCATGCCTAGAAAAGCCTTATTACTCAGTTTAAATGCCTTCATAATCCCATTATCAAATTTATTTTTAATTTTTTTTACATTTTTTGATTAAAACATATTGTAATTGATTGTTTGCCTCGGGAAACTTGGAGCGAAAGCCATCCATTGTCAAGAAAAGATAATTCATAGTCACTCATGCCTAGGAAAGCTTTATAACTCTGTTTAAATGCTTTTATAATCCCATTATTGACTTTACTTTAAATTTTTTTTACATTTTTTGATCAAAACATATTGTAATTGATTGTTTGCCTCGGGAAACTTGGAGCGAAAGCCATCCATTATCAAGAAAAGATCATTTATAGTCACTCATGCCTAGGAAAGCCTTATTACTCGGTTTAAATGCTTTTATAATCCCATTATTGAATTTATTTTGAATTGTTTTTACATTTTTTGATTAAAACAGAATCTAATTGATTGTTTGCCTCGGGAAACGTGGAGCAAAAGCCATCCATTGTCAAGAAAAGATCATTTATAGTCACTCATGCCTAGAAAAGCCTTATTACTCGCTTTAAATGCCTTTATAATCGCATTATCAAATTTATTTTTAATTTTTTTTACATTTTTTGATTAAAACAGATTGTAATTGATTGTTTGCCTCGAGAAACTTGGAGCGAAAGCCATCCATTGTCAAGAAAAGTTCATTTATATTCACTTATGCCTAGCAAAGCCTTATTACTCGGTTTAAATGCCTTTATAGTCCCATTATTGAATTTATTTTGATTTTTTTTTACATTTTTTTATTAAAACATATTCTAATTGATTGTTTTCCTGGGAAAACTTGGAGCGAAAGCCATCCATTGTCAAGAAAAGATCATTTATAGTCAGTCATGCCTAGAAAAGCCTTATTACTCCGTGTAAATGCTTTCATAATCCCATTATTGAATTTATTTTGAATATTTTTTACATTTTTTGATTAAAACAGATTGTAATTGATTGATTGCCTCGGGAAACATGGAGCAAAAGCAATCCATTGTCAAGAAAAGATCATTTATAGTCACTCATGCCTAGGAAAGCCTTATTACTCGGTTTAAATGCTTTTATAATCCCATTATTGAATTTATTTTCAATTGTTTTTACATTTTTTTATTAAAACAGATTGTAATTGATTGATTGCCTCGGGAAACATGGAGCAAAAGCCATCCATTGTCAAGAAAAGATCATTTATAGTCACTCATGCCTAGGAAAGCCTTATTACTCGGTTTAAATGCTTTTATAATCCCATTGTTGAATTTATTTTGAATTGTTTTTACATTTTTTGATTCAAACAGAATCTAATTGATTGTTTGCCTCGGGAAACGTGGAGCGAAAGCCATCCATTGTCAAGAAAAGATAATTTATAGTCACTCATGCCTAGGAAAGCCTTATTACTCGGTTTAAATGCTTTTATAATCCCATTATTGACTTTATTTTGAATTTTTTTTACAATTTTTGATTAAAACATATTGTAATTGATTGTTTGCCTCGGGAAACTTGGAGCGAAAGCCATCCATTGTCAAGAAAAGATAATTTATAGTCACTCATGCCTAGGAAAGCCTTATTAATCGGTTTAAATGCTTTTATAATCCCATTATTGACTTTATTTTGAATTTTTTTTACATTTTTTGATTAAAACAGATTGTAATTGATTGTTTGCCTCGGGAAACGTGGAGCGAAAGCCATCCATTGTCAAGAAAAGATCATTTATAGTCACTCATGCCTAGAAAAGCCTTATTACTCGATTTAAATGCCTTTATAATCCCATTATCAAATTTATTTTTAATTTTTTTTACATTTTTTGATTAGAACAGATTGTAATTGATTGTTTGGCTCGAGAAACTTGGAGCGAAAGCCATCCATTGTCAAGAAAAGTTCATTTATAGTCACTCATGCCTAGGAAAGCCTTATTACTCGGTTTAAATGCTTTTATAATCCCATTATTGAATTTATTTTGAATTGTTTTTACATTTTTTGATTAAAACAGAATCTAATTGATTGTTTGCCTCGGGAAACGTGGAGCAAAAGCCATCCATTGTCAAGAAAAGATCATTTATAGTCACTCATGCCTAGAAAAGCCTTATTACTCGGTTTAAATGCCTTTATAATCCCATTATCAAATTTATTTTTAATTTTTTTTACATTATTTGATTAAAACATATTGTAATTGATTGTTTGCCTCGGGAAACTTGGAGCAAAAGCCATCCATTGTCAAGAAAAGATCATTTATAGTCACTCATGCCTAGCAATCCCTTATTACTCGATTTAAATGCTCTTATAATCCCATTATTGAATTTTTTTTGAATTGTTTTTACATTTTTTGATTAAAACAGAATCTAATTGATTGTTTGCCTCGGGAAACGTAGAGCGAAAGCCATCCATTGTCAAGAAAATATCATTTATAGTCACTCATGCCTAGGAAAGCCTTATTACTCGGTTTAAATGCCTTCATAATCCCATTATCAAATTTATTTTTAATTTTTTTTACATTTTTTGATTAAAACATATTGTAATTGATTGTTTGCCTCGGGAAACTTGGAGCGAAAGCCATCCATTGTCAAGAAAAGATAATTCATAGTCACTCATGCCTAGGAAAGCTTTATAACTCGGTTTAAATGCTTTTATAATCCCATTATTGACTTTACTTTAAATTTTTTTTACATTTTTTGATCAAAACATATTGTAATTGATTGTTTGCCTCGGGAAACTTGGAGCGAAAGCCATCCATTGTCAAGAAAAGATCATTTATAGTCACTCATGCCTAGGAAAGCCTTATTACTCGGTTTAAATGCTTTTATAATCCCATTATTGAATTTATTTTGAATTGTTGTTACATTTTTTGATTAAAACAGAATCTAATTGATTGTTTGCCTCGGGAAACGTGGAGCAAAAGCCATCCATTGTCAAGAAAAGATCATTTATAGTCACTCATGCCTAGAAAAGCCTTATTACTCGCTTTAAATGCCTTTATAATCGCATTATCAAATTTATTTTTAATTTTTTTTACATTTTTTGATTAAAACAGATTGTAATTGATTGTTTGCCTCGAGAAACTTGGAGCGAAAGCCATCCATTGTCAAGAAAAGTTCATTTATATTCACTTATGCCTAGCAAAGCCTTATTACTCGGTTTAAATGCCTTTATAGTCCCATTATTGAATTTATTTTTATTTTTTTTTACATTTTTTTATTAAAACAGATTCTAATTGATTGTTTTCCTGGGAAAACTTGGAGCGAAAGCCATCCATTGTCAAGAAAAGATCATTTATAGTCAGTCATGCCTAGAAAAGCCTTATTACTCCGTGTAAATGCTTTCATAATCCCATTATTGAATTTATTTTGAATATTTTTTACATTTTTTGATTAAAACAGATTGTAATTGATTGATTGCCTCGGGAAACATGGAGCAAAAGCAATCCATTGTCAAGAAAAGATCATTTATAGTCAATCATGCCTAGGAAAGCCTTATTACTCGGTTTAAATGCTTTTATAATCCCATTATTGAATTTATTTTCAATTGTTTTTACATTTTTTGATTAAAACAGAATCTAATTGATTGTTTGCCTCGGGAAACGTGGAGCAAAAGCCATCCATTGTCAAGAAAAGATCATTTATAGTCACTCATGCCTAGAAAAGCCTTATTACTCGCTTTAAATGCCTTTATAATCGCATTATCAAATTTATTTTTAATTTTTCTTACATTTTTTGATTAAAACAGATTGTAATTGATTGTTTGCCTCGAGAAACTTGGAGCGAAAGCCATCCATTGTCAAGAAAAGTTCATTTATATTCGCTTATGCCTAGCAAAGCCTTATTACTCGGTTTAAATGCCTTTATAGTCCTATTATTGAATTTATTTTGATTTTTTTTTACATTTTTTTATTAAAACAGATTCTAATTGATTGTTTTCCTGGGAAAACTTGGAGCGAAAGCCATCCATTGTCAAGAAAAGATCATTTATAGTCACTCATGCCTAGAAAAGCCTTATTGCTCGGTGGAAATGCTTTCATAATCCCATTATTGAATTTATTTTGAATATTTTTTACATTTTTTGATTAAAACAGATTGTAATTGATTGATTGCCTCGGGAAACATGGAGCAAAAGCAATCCATTGTCAAGAAAAGATCATTTATAGTCACTCATGCCTAGGAAAGCCTTATTACTCGGTTTAAATGCTTTTATAATCCCATTATTGAATTTATTTTGAATTGTTTTTACATTTTTTGATTAAAACAGAATCTAATTGATTGTTTACCTCGGGAAACGTGGAGCGAAAGCCATCCATTGTCAAGAAAAGATCATTTATAGTCACTCATGCCTAGAAAAACCTTATTACTCGGTTTAAATGCCTTTATAATCCCATTATCAAATTTATTTTTAATTTTTTTTTACATTTTTTGATTAAAATAGAATGTAATTGATTGTTTGCCTCAGGAAACTTGGAGCGAAAGCCATCCATTGTCAAGAAAAGTTCATTTATATTCACTTATGCCTAGCAAAGCCTTATTACTCGGTTTAAATGGCTTTATAATCCCATTATCAAATTTATTTTTAATTTTTTTTACTTTTTTTGATTAAAACATATTCTAATTGATTGTTTTTCTGGGGAAACTTGGAGCGAAAGCCATCCATTGTCAAGAAAAGATCATTTATAGTCACTCATGCCTAGAAAAGCCTTATTACTCGGCGTAAATGCTTTTATAATCCCATTATTGAATTTATTTTGAATATTTTTTACATTTTTTGATTAAAACAGATTGTAATTGATTGATTGCCTCGGGAAACATGGAGCAAAAGCCATCCATTGTCAAGAAAAGATCATTTATAGTCACTCATGCCTAGGAAAGCCTTATTACTCGGTTTAAATGCTTTTATAATCCCATTATTGAATTGATTTTGAATTGTTTTTACATTTTTTTATTCAAACAGAATCTAATTGATTGTTTGCCTCGGGAAACATGGAGCGAAAGCCATCCATTGTCAAGAAAAGATCATTTATAGTCACTCATGCGTAGAAAAGCCTTATTACTCGGTTTAAATGCCTTTATAATCTCATTATCAAATTTATTTTTAATTTTTTTTACATTTTTTGATTAAAACAGATTGTAATTGATTGTTTGCCTCGAGAAACTTGGAGCGAAAGCCATCCATTGTCAAGAAAAGTTCATTTATATTCACTCATGCCTAGGAAAGCCTTATTACTCGGTTTAAATGCTTTTATAATCCCATTATTGAATTTATTTTGAATTGTTTTTGCATTTTTTGATTCAAACAGAATCTAATTGATTGTTTGCCACGGGAAACTTGGAGCGAAAGCCATCCATTGTCAAGAAAAGATCATTTATAGTCACTCATGCCTAGGAAAGCCTTATTACTCGGTTTAAATGCCTTTATAGTCCCACTATTGAATTTATTTAGATTTTTTTTTACATTTTTTTATTAAAACAGATTCTAATTGATTGTTTTCCTGGGGAAACTTGGAGCGAAAGCCATCCATTGTCAAGAAAAGATCATTTATAGTCACTCATGCCTAGAAAAGCCTTATTACTCGGTGTAAATGCTTTTATAGTCCCATTATAGAATTTATTTTGAATATTTTTTACATTTTTTGATTAAAACAGATTTTAATTGATTGATTGCCTCAGGAAACATGGAGCAAAAGCCATCCATTGTCAAGAAAAGATCATTTATAGTCACTCATGCCTAGGAAAGCCTTATTACTCGGTTTAAATGCTTTTATAATCCCATTATTGAATTTATTTTGAATTGTTTTTACATTTTTTGATTAAAACAGAATCTAATTGATTGTTTGCCTCGGGAAACGTGGAGCAAAAGCCATCCATTGTCAAGAAAAGATCATTTATAGTCACTCATGCCTAGAAAAGCTTTATTACTCGGTTTAAATGCCTTTATTATCCCATTATCAAATTTATTTTTAATTTTTTTTACATTTTTTGATTAAAACATATTCTAATTGATTGTTTGCCTCGGGAAACTTGGAGCAAAAACCATCCATTGTCAAGAAAAGATCATTTATAGTCACTCATGCCTAGGAAAGCCTTATTACTCGGTTTAAATGCTTTTATAATCCCATTATTGAATTTATTTTGAATTGTTTTTACATTTTTTGATTAAAACAGAATCTAATTGATTGTTTGCCTCGGGAAACGTGGAGCGAAAGCCATTCATTGTAAAGAAAAGATCATTTATAGTCACTCATGCCTAGAAAAGCCTTATTACTCGGTTTAAATGCCTTTATAATCCCATTATCAAATTTATTTTGAATTTTTTTTACATTTTTTGATTAAAACAGATTATAATTGATTGTTTGCCGCGGGAAACGTGGAGCGAAAGCCATCCATTGTCAAGAAAAGATCATTTATAGTCACTCATGCCTAGAAAAGCCTTATTACTCGGTTTAAATGCCTTTATAATCCCATTATCAAATTTATTTTAAATTATTTTTACATTTTTTGATTAAAACAGATTGTAATTGATTGTTTGCCTTGAGAAACTTGGAGCGAAAGCCTTCCGTTGTCAAGAAAAGTTCATTTATATTCACATATGCCTAGCAAAGCCTTATTACTCGGTTTAAATGCCTTTATAATCCCATTATTGAATTTATTTTGAATATTTTTTACATTTTTTGATTAAAACAGATTGTAATTGATTGATTGCCTCGGGAAACATAAAGCAAAAGCCATCCAATGTCAAGAAAAGATCATTTATAGTCACTCATGCCTAGGAAAGCCTTATTACTCGGTTTAAATGCTTTTATAATCCCATTATTGAATTTATTTTGTATTGTTTTTACATTTTTTGATTAAAACGGAATCTAATTAATTGTTTGCCTCGGGAAACGTGGAGCAAAAGCCATCCATTGCCAAGAAAAGATCATTTATAGTCACTCATGCCTAGAAAAGCCTTATTACTCGGTCTAAATGCCTTTATAATCCCATTATCAAATTTATTTTTAATTTTTTTTACATTATTTGATTAAAACATATTGTAATTGATTGTTTGCCTCGAGAAAGTTGGAGCAAAAGCCATCCATTGTCAAGAAAAGATCATTTATAGTCACTCATGCCTAGCAAACCCTTATTACTCGGTTTAAATGCTCTTATAATCCCATTATTGAATTTATTTTGAATTGTTGTTACATTTTTTGATTAAAACGGAATCTAATTGATTGTTTGGCACGGGAAACGTGGAGCGAAAGCTATCCATTGTCAAGAAAAGATCATTTATAGTCACTCATGCCTAGAAAAGCCTTATTACTCGGTTCAAATGCCTTCATAATCCCATTATCAAATTTATTTTTAATTTTTTTTACATTTTTTGATTAAAACATATTGTAATTGATTGTTTGCCTCGGGAAACTTGGAGCGAAAGCCATCCATTGTCAAGAAAAGATAATTTATAGTCACTCATGCCTAGAAAAGCCTTATTACTCGGTTTAAATGCTTTTATAATCCCATTATTGACTTTACTTTGAATTTTTTTTACATCTTTTTATCAAAACATATTGTAATTGATTGTTTGCCTCGGGAAACATGGAGCGAAAGCCATCCATTGTCAAGAAAAGATCATTTATAGTCACTCATGCCTAGAAAAGCCTTATTACTCGGTTAAAATGCCTTTATAATCCCATTATCAAATTTATTTTTAATTTTTTTTACATTTTTTGATTAAAACAGAATGTAATTGATTGTTTTTCTGGGGAAACTTGGAGCGAAAGCCATCCATTGTCAAGAAAAGATCATTTATAGTCACTCATGCCTAGAAAAGCCTTATTACTCGGTTTAAATGCCTTTATAATCCCATTATCAAATTTATTTTTAATTTTTTTTACTTTTTTTGATTAAAACATATTCTAATTGATTGTTTTTCTGGGGAAACTTGGAGCGAAAGCCATCCATTGTCAAGAAAAGATAATTTATAGTCACTCATGCCTAGAAAAGCCTTATTACTCGGTTTAAATGCTTTTATAATCCCATTATTGACTTTACTTTGAATTTTTTTTACATCTTTTTATCAAAACATATTGTAATTGATTGTTTGCCTCGGGAAACATGGAGCGAAAGCCATCCATTGTCAAGAAAAGATCATTTATAGTCACTCATGCCTAGAAAAGCCTTATTACTCGGTTAAAATGCCTTTATAATCCCATTATCAAATTTATTTTTAATTTTTTTTACATTTTTTGATTAAAACAGAATGTAATTGATTGTTTTTCTGGGGAAACTTGGAGCGAAAGCCATCCATTGTCAAGAAAAGATCATTTATAGTCACTCATGCCTAGAAAAGCCTTATTACTCGGTTTAAATGCCTTTATAATCCCATTATCAAATTTATTTTTAATTTTTTTTACTTTTTTTGATTAAAACATATTCTAATTGATTGTTTTTCTGGGGAAACTTGGAGCGAAAGCCATCCATTGTCAAGAAAAGATAATTTATAGTCACTCATGCCTAGAAAAGCCTTATTACTCGGTTTAAATGCTTTTATAATCCCATTATTGACTTTACTTTGAATTTTTTTTACATCTTTTTATCAAAACATATTGTAATTGATTGTTTGCCTCGGGAAACATGGAGCGAAAGCCATCCATTGTCAAGAAAAGTTCATTTATATTCACTTATGCCTAGCAAAGCCTTATTACTCGGTTTAAATGCCTTTATAATCCCATTATCAAATTTATTTTTAATTTTTTTTACTTTTTTTGATTAAAACATATTCTAATTGATTGTTTTTCTGGGGAAACTTGGAGCGAAAGCCATCCATTGTCAAGAAAAGATCATTTATAGTCACTCATGCCTAGCAAAGCCTTATTACTCGGTTTAAATGCCTTTATAGTCCCATTATTGAATTTATTTTGATTTTTTTTTACATTTTTTTATTAAAACAGATTGTAATTGATTGTTTTCCTGGGAAAACTTGGAGCGAAAGCCATCCATTGTCAAGAAAAGATCATTTATAGTCACTCATGCCTAGAAAAGCCTTATTACTCGGTGTAAATGCTTTCATAATCCCATTATTGAATTTATTTTGAATATTTTTTACATTTTTTGATTTAAACAGATTGTAATTGATTGATTGCCTCGGAAAACATAAAGCAAAAGCCATCCATTGTCAAGAAAAGATCATTTATAGTCACTCATGCCTAGGAAAGCCTTATTACTCGGTTTAAATGCTTTTATAATCCCATTATTGAATTTATTTTGAATTGTTTTTACATTTTTTGATTAAAACAGAATCTAATTGATTGTTTGGCTCGGGAAACGTGGAGCAAAAGCCATCCATTGTCAAGAAAAGATCATTTATAGTCACTCATGCCTAGAAAAGCCTTATTACTCGGTTTAAATGTTTTTATAATCGCATTATCAAATTTATTTTTAATTTTTTTTACATTTTTTGATTAAAACAGATTGTAATTGGTTGTTTGCCTCGAGAAACTTGGAGCGAAAGCCATCCATTGTCAAGAAAAGTTCATTTATATTCACTTATGCCTAGCAAAGCCTTATTACTCGGTTTAAATGCCTTTATAGTCCCATTATTGAATTTATTTTGATTTTTTTTTACATTTTTTTATTAAAACAGATTCTAATTGATTGTTTTCCTGGGAAAACTTGGAGCGAAAGCCATCCATTGTCAAGAAAAGATCATTTATAGTCACTCATGCCTAGAAAAGGCTTATTACTCGGTGTAAATGCTTTCATAATCCCATTATTGAATTTATTTTGAATATTTTTTACAATTTTTGATTAAAACAGATTGTAATTGATTGATTGCCTCGGAAAACATAAAGCAAAAGCAATCCATTGTCAAGAAAAGATCATTTATAGTCACTCATGCCTAGGAAAGCCTTATTACTCGGTTTAAATGCTTTTATAATCCCATTATTGAATTTATTTTGAATTGTTTTTACATTTTTTGATTAAAACAGAATCTAATTGATTGTTTGCCTCGGGAAATGTGGAGCAAAAGCCATCCATTGTCAAGAAAAGATCATTTATAGTCACTCATGCCTAGAAAAGCCTTATTACTCGGTTTAAATGCCTTTATAATCCCATTATCAAATTTATTTTTAATTTTTTTACATTTTTTGATTAAAACATATTGTAATTGATTGTTTGCCTCGGGAAACTTGGAGCAAAAGCCATCCATTGTCAAGAAAAGATCATTTATAGTCACTCATGCCTAGCAAACCCTTATTACTCGATTTAAATGCTCTTATAATCCCATTATTGAATTTATTTTGAATTGTTGTTACATTTTTTGATTAAAACGGAATCTAATTGATTGTTTGGCACGGGAAACGTGGAGCGAAAGCTATCCATTGTCAAGAAAAGATCATTTATAGTCACTCATGCCTAGAAAAGCCTTATTACTCGGTTCAAATGCCTTCATAATCCCATTATCAAATTTATTTTTAATTTTTTTTACATTTTTTGATTAAAACATATTGTAATTGATTGTTTGCCTCGGGAAACTTGGAGCGAAAGCCATCCATTGTCAAGAAAAGATAATTTATAGTCACTCATGCCTAGAAAAGCCTTATTACTCGGTTTAAATGCTTTTATAATCCCATTATTGACTTTACTTTGAATTTTTTTTACATCTTTTTATCAAAACATATTGTAATTGATTGTTTGCCTCGGGAAACATGGAGCGAAAGCCATCCATTGTCAAGAAAAGATCATTTATAGTCACTCATGCCTAGAAAAGCCTTATTACTCGGTTAAAATGCCTTTATAATCCCATTATCAAATTTATTTTTAATTTTTTTTACATTTTTTGATTAAAACAGAATGTAATTGATTGTTTTTCTGGGGAAACTTGGAGCGAAAGCCATCCATTGTCAAGAAAAGATCATTTATAGTCACTCATGCCTAGAAAAGCCTTATTACTCGGTTTAAATGCCTTTATAATCCCATTATCAAATTTATTTTTAATTTTTTTTACTTTTTTTGATTAAAACATATTCTAATTGATTGTTTTTCTGGGGAAACTTGGAGCGAAAGCCATCCATTGTCAAGAAAAGATAATTTATAGTCACTCATGCCTAGAAAAGCCTTATTACTCGGTTTAAATGCTTTTATAATCCCATTATTGACTTTACTTTGAATTTTTTTTACATCTTTTTATCAAAACATATTGTAATTGATTGTTTGCCTCGGGAAACATGGAGCGAAAGCCATCCATTGTCAAGAAAAGATCATTTATAGTCACTCATGCCTAGAAAAGCCTTATTACTCGGTTAAAATGCCTTTATAATCCCATTATCAAATTTATTTTTAATTTTTTTTACATTTTTTGATTAAAACAGAATGTAATTGATTGTTTTTCTGGGGAAACTTGGAGCGAAAGCCATCCATTGTCAAGAAAAGATCATTTATAGTCACTCATGCCTAGAAAAGCCTTATTACTCGGTTTAAATGCCTTTATAATCCCATTATCAAATTTATTTTTAATTTTTTTTACTTTTTTTGATTAAAACATATTCTAATTGATTGTTTTTCTGGGGAAACTTGGAGCGAAAGCCATCCATTGTCAAGAAAAGATAATTTATAGTCACTCATGCCTAGAAAAGCCTTATTACTCGGTTTAAATGCTTTTATAATCCCATTATTGACTTTACTTTGAATTTTTTTTACATCTTTTTATCAAAACATATTGTAATTGATTGTTTGCCTCGGGAAACATGGAGCGAAAGCCATCCATTGTCAAGAAAAGTTCATTTATATTCACTTATGCCTAGCAAAGCCTTATTACTCGGTTTAAATGCCTTTATAATCCCATTATCAAATTTATTTTTAATTTTTTTTACTTTTTTTGATTAAAACATATTCTAATTGATTGTTTTTCTGGGGAAACTTGGAGCGAAAGCCATCCATTGTCAAGAAAAGATCATTTATAGTCACTCATGCCTAGCAAAGCCTTATTACTCGGTTTAAATGCCTTTATAGTCCCATTATTGAATTTATTTTGATTTTTTTTTACATTTTTTTATTAAAACAGATTGTAATTGATTGTTTTCCTGGGAAAACTTGGAGCGAAAGCCATCCATTGTCAAGAAAAGATCATTTATAGTCACTCATGCCTAGAAAAGCCTTATTACTCGGTGTAAATGCTTTCATAATCCCATTATTGAATTTATTTTGAATATTTTTTACATTTTTTGATTTAAACAGATTGTAATTGATTGATTGCCTCGGAAAACATAAAGCAAAAGCCATCCATTGTCAAGAAAAGATCATTTATAGTCACTCATGCCTAGGAAAGCCTTATTACTCGGTTTAAATGCTTTTATAATCCCATTATTGAATTTATTTTGAATTGTTTTTACATTTTTTGATTAAAACAGAATCTAATTGATTGTTTGGCTCGGGAAACGTGGAGCAAAAGCCATCCATTGTCAAGAAAAGATCATTTATAGTCACTCATGCCTAGAAAAGCCTTATTACTCGGTTTAAATGTTTTTATAATCGCATTATCAAATTTATTTTTAATTTTTTTTACATTTTTTGATTAAAACAGATTGTAATTGGTTGTTTGCCTCGAGAAACTTGGAGCGAAAGCCATCCATTGTCAAGAAAAGTTCATTTATATTCACTTATGCCTAGCAAAGCCTTATTACTCGGTTTAAATGCCTTTATAGTCCCATTATTGAATTTATTTTGATTTTTTTTTACATTTTTTTATTAAAACAGATTCTAATTGATTGTTTTCCTGGGAAAACTTGGAGCGAAAGCCATCCATTGTCAAGAAAAGATCATTTATAGTCACTCATGCCTAGAAAAGGCTTATTACTCGGTGTAAATGCTTTCATAATCCCATTATTGAATTTATTTTGAATATTTTTTACAATTTTTGATTAAAACAGATTGTAATTGATTGATTGCCTCGGAAAACATAAAGCAAAAGCAATCCATTGTCAAGAAAAGATCATTTATAGTCACTCATGCCTAGGAAAGCCTTATTACTCGGTTTAAATGCTTTTATAATCCCATTATTGAATTTATTTTGAATTGTTTTTACATTTTTTGATTAAAACAGAATCTAATTGATTGTTTGCCTCGGGAAATGTGGAGCAAAAGCCATCCATTGTCAAGAAAAGATCATTTATAGTCACTCATGCCTAGAAAAGCCTTATTACTCGGTTTAAATGCCTTTATAATCCCATTATCAAATTTATTTTTAATTTTTTTACATTTTTTGATTAAAACATATTGTAATTGATTGTTTGCCTCGGGAAACTTGGAGCAAAAGCCATCCATTGTCAAGAAAAGATCATTTATAGTCACTCATGCCTAGCAAACCCTTATTACTCGATTTAAATGCTCTTATAATCCCATTATTGAATTTATTTTGAATTGTTTTTACATTTTTTGATTAAAACAGAATCTAATTGATTGTTTGCCTCGGGAAACGTGGAGCGAAAGCCATCCATTGTCAAGAAAAGATCATTTATAGTCACTCATGCCTAGAAAAGCCTTATTACTCGGTTTAAATGCCTTCATAATCCCGTTATCAAATTTATTTTTAATTTTTTTTGCATTTTTTGATTAAAACATATTGTAATTGATTGTTTGCCTCGGGAAACTTGGAGCGAAAGCTATCCATTGTCAAGAAAAGATAATTCATAGTCACTCATGCCTAGGAAAGCCTTATAACTCGGTTTAAATGCTTTTATAATCCCATTATTGACTTTACTTTGAATTTTTTTTACATTTTTTGATCAAAACATATTGTAATTGATTGTTTGCCTCGGGAAACTTGGAGCGAAAGCCATCCATTGTCAAGAAAAGATCATTTATAGTCACTCATGCCTAGGAAAGCCTTATTACTCGGTTTAAATGCTTTTATAATCCCATTATTGAATTTATTTTGAATTGTTTTTACATTTTTTGATTAAAACAGAATCTAATTGATTGTTTGGCTCGGGAAACGTGGAGCAAAAGCCATCCATTTTCAAGAAAAGATCATTTATAGTCACTCATGCCTAGAAAAGCCTTATTACTCGGTTTAAATGTTTTTATAATCGCATTATCAAATTTATTTTTAATTTTTTTTATATTTTTTGATTAAAACAGATTGTAATTGATTGTTTGCCTCGAGAAACTTGGAGCGAAAGCCATCCATTGTCAAGAAAAGTTCATTTATATTCACTTATGCCTAGCAAAGCCTTATTACTCGGTTTAAATGCCTTTATAGTCCCATTATTGAATTTATTTTGATTTTTTTTTACATTTTTTTATTAAAACAGATTGTAATTGATTGTTTTCCTGGGAAAACCTGGAGCGAAAGCCATCCATTGTCAAGAAAAGATCATTTATAGTCACTCATGCCTAGAAAAGCCTTATTACTCGGTGTAAATGCTTTCATAATCCCATTATTGAATTTATTTTGAATATTTTTTACATTTTTTGATTAAAACAGATTGTAATTGATTGATTGCCTCGGAAAACATAAAGCAAAAGCCATCCATTGTCAAGAAAAGATCATTTATAGTCACTCATGCCTAGGAAAGCCTTATTACTCGGTTTAAATGCTTTTATAATCCCATTATTGAATTTATTTTGAATTGTTTTTACATTTTTTGATTAAAACAGAATCTAATTGATTGTTTGGCTCGGGAAACGTGGAGCAAAAGCCATCCATTGTCAAGAAAAGATCATTTATAGTCACTCATGCCTAGAAAAGCCTTATTACTCGGTTTAAATATTTTTATAATCGCATTATCAAATTTATTTTTAATTTTTTTTACATTTTTTGATTAAAACAGATTGTAATTGGTTGTTTGCCTCGAGAAACTTGGAGCGAAAGCCATCCATTGTCAAGAAAAGTTCATTTATATTCACTTATGCCTAGCAAAGCCTTATTACTCGGTTTAAATGCCTTTATAGTCCCATTATTGAATTTATTTTGATTTTTTTTTACATTTTTTTATTAAAACAGATTCTAATTGATTGTTTTCCTGGGAAAACTTGGAGCGAAAGCCATCCATTGTCAAGAAAAGATCATTTATAGTCACTCATGCCTAGAAAAGGCTTATTACTCGGTGTAAATGCTTTCATAATCCCATTATTGAATTTATTTTGAATATTTTTTACAATTTTTGATTAAAACAGATTGTAATTGATTGATTGCCTCGGAAAACATAAAGCAAAAGCAATCCATTGTCAAGAAAAGATCATTTATAGTCACTCATGCCTAGGAAAGCCTTATTACTCGGTTTAAATGCTTTTATAATCCCATTATTGAATTTATTTTGAATTGTTTTTACATTTTTTGATTAAAACAGAATCTAATTGATTGTTTGCCTCGGGAAATGTGGAGCAAAAGCCATCCATTGTCAAGAAAAGATCATTTATAGTCACTCATGCCTAGAAAAGCCTTATTACTCGGTTTAAATGCCTTTATAATCCCATTATCAAATTTATTTTTAATTTTTTTACATTTTTTGATTAAAACATATTGTAATTGATTGTTTGCCTCGGGAAACTTGGAGCAAAAGCCATCCATTGTCAAGAAAAGATCATTTATAGTCACTCATGCCTAGCAAACCCTTATTACTCGATTTAAATGCTCTTATAATCCCATTATTGAATTTATTTTGAATTGTTTTTACATTTTTTGATTAAAACAGAATCTAATTGATTGTTTGCCTCGGGAAACGTGGAGCGAAAGCCATCCATTGTCAAGAAAAGATCATTTATAGTCACTCATGCCTAGAAAAGCCTTATTACTCGGTTTAAATGCCTTCATAATCCCGTTATCAAATTTATTTTTAATTTTTTTTGCATTTTTTGATTAAAACATATTGTAATTGATTGTTTGCCTCGGGAAACTTGGAGCGAAAGCTATCCATTGTCAAGAAAAGATAATTCATAGTCACTCATGCCTAGGAAAGCCTTATAACTCGGTTTAAATGCTTTTATAATCCCATTATTGACTTTACTTTGAATTTTTTTTACATTTTTTGATCAAAACATATTGTAATTGATTGTTTGCCTCGGGAAACTTGGAGCGAAAGCCATCCATTGTCAAGAAAAGATCATTTATAGTCACTCATGCCTAGGAAAGCCTTATTACTCGGTTTAAATGCTTTTATAATCCCATTATTGAATTTATTTTGAATTGTTTTTACATTTTTTGATTAAAACAGAATCTAATTGATTGTTTGGCTCGGGAAACGTGGAGCAAAAGCCATCCATTTTCAAGAAAAGATCATTTATAGTCACTCATGCCTAGAAAAGCCTTATTACTCGGTTTAAATGTTTTTATAATCGCATTATCAAATTTATTTTTAATTTTTTTTATATTTTTTGATTAAAACAGATTGTAATTGATTGTTTGCCTCGAGAAACTTGGAGCGAAAGCCATCCATTGTCAAGAAAAGTTCATTTATATTCACTTATGCCTAGCAAAGCCTTATTACTCGGTTTAAATGCCTTTATAGTCCCATTATTGAATTTATTTTGATTTTTTTTTACATTTTTTTATTAAAACAGATTGTAATTGATTGTTTTCCTGGGAAAACCTGGAGCGAAAGCCATCCATTGTCAAGAAAAGATCATTTATAGTCACTCATGCCTAGAAAAGCCTTATTACTCGGTGTAAATGCTTTCATAATCCCATTATTGAATTTATTTTGAATATTTTTTACATTTTTTGATTAAAACAGATTGTAATTGATTGATTGCCTCGGAAAACATAAAGCAAAAGCCATCCATTGTCAAGAAAAGATCATTTATAGTCACTCATGCCTAGGAAAGCCTTATTACTCGGTTTAAATGCTTTTATAATCCCATTATTGAATTTATTTTGAATTGTTTTTACATTTTTTGATTAAAACAGAATCTAATTGATTGTTTGGCTCGGGAAACGTGGAGCAAAAGCCATCCATTGTCAAGAAAAGATCATTTATAGTCACTCATGCCTAGAAAAGCCTTATTACTCGGTTTAAATATTTTTATAATCGCATTATCAAATTTATTTTTAATTTTTTTTACATTTTTTGATTAAAACAGATTGTAATTGGTTGTTTGCCTCGAGAAACTTGGAGCGAAAGCCATCCATTGTCAAGAAAAGTTCATTTATATTCACTTATGCCTAGCAAAGCCTTATTACTCGGTTTAAATGCCTTTATAGTCCCATTATTGAATTTATTTTGATTTTTTTTTACATTTTTTTATTAAAACAGATTCTAATTGATTGTTTTCCTGGGAAAACTTGGAGCGAAAGCCATCCATTGTCAAGAAAAGATCATTTATAGTCACTCATGCCTAGAAAAGGCTTATTACTCGGTGTAAATGCTTTCATAATCCCATTATTGAATTTATTTTGAATATTTTTTACAATTTTTGATTAAAACAGATTGTAATTGATTGATTGCCTCGGAAAACATAAAGCAAAAGCAATCCATTGTCAAGAAAAGATCATTTATAGTCACTCATGCCTAGGAAAGCCTTATTACTCGGTTTAAATGCTTTTATAATCCCATTATTGAATTTATTTTGAATTGTTTTTACATTTTTTGATTAAAACAGAATCTAATTGATTGTTTGCCTCGGGAAATGTGGAGCAAAAGCCATCCATTGTCAAGAAAAGATCATTTATAGTCACTCATGCCTAGAAAAGCCTTATTACTCGGTTTAAATGCCTTTATAATCCCATTATCAAATTTATTTTTAATTTTTTTACATTTTTTGATTAAAACATATTGTAATTGATTGTTTGCCTCGGGAAACTTGGAGCAAAAGCCATCCATTGTCAAGAAAAGATCATTTATAGTCACTCATGCCTAGCAAACCCTTATTACTCGATTTAAATGCTCTTATAATCCCATTATTGAATTTATTTTGAATTGTTTTTACATTTTTTGATTAAAACAGAATCTAATTGATTGTTTGCCTCGGGAAACGTGGAGCGAAAGCCATCCATTGTCAAGAAAAGATCATTTATAGTCACTCATGCCTAGAAAAGCCTTATTACTCGGTTTAAATGCCTTCATAATCCCGTTATCAAATTTATTTTTAATTTTTTTTGCATTTTTTGATTAAAACATATTGTAATTGATTGTTTGCCTCGGGAAACTTGGAGCGAAAGCTATCCATTGTCAAGAAAAGATAATTCATAGTCACTCATGCCTAGGAAAGGCTTATAACTCTGTTTAAATGCTTTTATAATCCCATTATTGACTTTACTTTGAATTTTTTTTACATTTTTTGATCAAAACATATTGTAATTGATTGTTTGCCTCGGGAAACTTGGAGCGAAAGCCATCCATTGTCAAGAAAAGATCATTTATAGTCACTCATGCCTAGGAAAGCCTTATTACTCGGTTTAAATGCTTTTATAATCCCATTATTGAATTTATTTTGAATTGTTTTTACATTTTTTGATTAAAACAGAATCTAATTGATTGTTTGGCTCGGGAAACGTGGAGCAAAAGCCATCCATTTTCAAGAAAAGATCATTTATAGTCACTCATGCCTAGAAAAGCCTTATTACTCGGTTTAAATGTTTTTATAATCGCATTATCAAATTTATTTTTAATTTTTTTTATATTTTTTGATTAAAACAGATTGTAATTGATTGTTTGCCTCGAGAAACTTGGAGCGAAAGCCATCCATTGTCAAGAAAAGTTCATTTATATTCACTTATGCCTAGCAAAGCCTTATTACTCGGTTTAAATGCCTTTATAGTCCCATTATTGAATTTATTTTGATTTTTTTTTACATTTTTTTATTAAAACAGATTCTAATTGATTGTTTTCCTGGGAAAACTTGGAGCGAAAGCCATCCATTGTCAAGAAAAGATCATTTATAGTCACTCATGCCTAGAAAAGCCTTATTACTCGGTGTAAATGCTTTCATAATCCCATTATTGAATTTATTTTGAATATTTTTTACATTTTTTGATTAAAACAGATTGTAATTGATTGATTGCCTCGGGAAACATGGAGCAAAAGCAATCCATTGTCAAGAAAAGATCATTTATAATCACTCATGCCTAGGAAAGCCTTATTACTCGGTTTAAATGCTTTTATAATCCCATTATTGAATTTATTTTGAATTGTTTTTACATTTTTTGATTAAAACAGAATCTAATTGATTGTTTACCTCGGGAAACGTGGAGCGAAAGCCATCCATTGTCAAGAAAAGATCATTTATAGTCACTCATGCCTAGAAAAACCTTATTACTCGGTTTAAATGCCTTTATAATCCCATTATCAAATTTATTTTTAATTTTTTTTACATTTTTTGATTAAAACAGAATGTAATTGATTGTTTGCCTCAGGAAACTTGGAGCGAAAGCCATCCATTGTCAAGAAAAGTTCATTTATATTCACTTATGCCTAGCAAAGCCTTATTACTCGGTTTAAATGCCTTTATAATCCCATTATCAAATTTATTTTTAATTTTTTTCACTTTTTTTGATTAAAACAAATTCTAATTGATTGTTTTTCTGGGGAAACTTGGAGCGAAAGCCATCCATTGTCAAGAAAAGATCATTTATAGTCACTCATGCCTAGAAAAGCCTTATTACTCGGCGTAAATGCTTTTATAATCCCATTATTGAATTTATTTTGAATATTTTTTACATTTTTTGATTAAAACAGATTGTAATTGATTGATTGCCTCGGGAAACATGGAGCAAAAGCCATCCATTGCGAAGAAAATATCATTTATAGTCACTCATGCCTACGAAAGCCTTATTACTCGGTTTAAATGCTTTTATAATCCCATTATTGAATTGATTTTGAATTGTTTTTAAATTTTTTTATTCAAACAGAATCTAATTGATTGTTTGCCTCGGGAAACGTGGAGCGAAAGCCATCCATTGTCAAGAAAAGATCATTTATAGTCACTCATGCCTAGAAAAGCCTTATTACTCGGTTTAAATGCCTTTATAATCCCATTATTGACTTTATTTTGAATTTTTTTTCCATTTTTTGATCAAAACATATTGTAATTGATTGTTTGCCACGGGAAACTTGGAGCGAAAGCCATCCATTGTCAAGAAAAGATCATTTATAGTCACTCATGCCTAGGAAAGCCTTATTACTCGGTTTAAATGCTTTTATAATCCCATTATTGAATTTATTTTGAATTATTTTTACATTTTTTGATTAAAACAGAATCTAATTGATTGTTTCCCTCGGGAAACGTGGAGCAAAAGCCATCCATTGTCAAGAAAAGATCATTTATAGTCACTCATGCCTAGAAAACCCTTATTACTCGGTTTAAATGCCTTTATAATCCCATTATCAAATTTATTTTTAATTTTTTTTACATTTTTTGATTAAAACATATTGTAATTGATTGTTTGCCTCGAGGAACTTGGAGCGAAAGCCATCCATTATCAAGAAAAGTTCATTTATATTCACTCATGCCTAGGAAAGCCTTATTACTCGGTTTAAATGCTTTTATAATCCCATTATTGAATTTATTTTGAATTGTTTTTACATTTTTTTGATTCAAACAGAATCTAATTGATTGTTTGCCACGGGAAACTTGGAGCGAAAGCCATCCATTGTACAGAAAAGATCATTTATAGTCACTTATGCCTAGGAAAGCCTTATTACTCGGTTTAAATGCTTTTATAATCCCATTATTGAATTTATTTTGAATTGTTTTTACATTTTTAGATTCAAACAGAATCTAATTGATTGTTTGCCTCAGGAAACGTGGAGCGAAAGCCATCCATTGTCAAGAAAAGATCATTTATAGTCACTCATGCCTAGAAAAGCCTTATTACTCGGTTTAAATGCCTTTATAGTCCCATTATTGAATTTATTTTGATTTTTTTTGCATTTTTTTATTAAAACAGATTCTAATTGATTGTTTTCCTGGGGAAACTTGGAGCGAAAGCCATCCATTGTCAAGAAAAGATCATTTATAGTCACTCATGCCTAGAAAAGCCTTATTACTCGGTGTAAATGCTTTTGTAGTCCCATTATAGAATTTATTTTGAATATTTTTTACATTTTTTGATTAAAACAGATTTTAATTGATTGATTGCCTCTGGAAACATGGAGCAAAAGCCATCCATTGTCAAGAAAAGATCATTTATAGTCACTCATGCCTAGGAAAGCCTTATTACTCGGTTTGAATGCTTTTATAATCCTATTATTGAATTTATTTTGAATTGTTTTTACTTTTTTTGATTAAAATAGAATCTAATTGATTGTTTGCCTCGGGAAACGTGGAGCAAAAGCCATCCATTGTCAAGAAAAGATCATTTATAGTCACTCATGCCTAGAAAAGCTTTATTACTCGGTTTAAATGCCTTTATAATCCCATTATCAAATTTATTTTTAATTTTTTTTACATTTTTTGATTAAAACATATTCTAATTGATTGTTTGCCTCGGGAAACTTGGAGCAAAAACCATCCATTGTCAAGAACAGATCATTTATAGTACTCATGCCTAGGAAAGCCTTATTACTCGGTTTAAATGCTTTTATAATCCCATTATTGAATTTATTTTGAATTGTTTTTACATTTTTTGATTAAAACAGAATCTAATTGATTGTTTGCCTCGGGAAACGTGGAGCGAAAGCCATCCATTGTAAAGAAAAGATCATTTATAGTCACTCATGCCTAGAAAAGCCTTATTACTCGGTTTAAATGCCTTTATAATCCCATTATCAAATTTATTTTGAATTTCTTTTACATTTTTTGATTAAAACAGATTCTAATTGATTGTTTGCCGCGGGAAACGTGGAGCGAAAGCCATCCATTGTCAAGAAAAGATCATTTATAGTCACTCATGCCTAGAAAAGCCTTATTACTCGGTTTAAATGCCTTTATAATCCCATTATCAAATTTATTTTGAATTATTTTTACATTTTTTGATTAAAACAGATTGTAATTGATTGTTTGCCTCGAGAAACTTGGAGCGAAAGCCATCCGTTGTCGAGAAAAGTTCATTTATATTCACATATGCCTAGCAAAGCCTTATTACTCGGTTTAAATGCCTTTATAATCCCATTATTGAATTTATTTTGAATTTTTTTTACATTTTTTTATTAAAACATATTCTAATTGAATGTTTTCCTGGGGAAACTTGGAGCGAAAGCCATCCATTCTCAAGAAAAGATCATTTATAGTCACTCATGCCTAGAAAAGCCTTATTACTCGGTGTAAATGCTTTCATAATCCCATTATTGAATTTATTTTGAATATTTTTTACACTTTTTGATTAAAACAGATTGTAATTGATTGATTGCCTCGGGAAACATAAAGCAAAAGCCATCCAATGTCAAGAAAAGATCATTTATAGTCACTCATGCCTAGGAAAGCCTTATTACTCGGTTTAAATGCTTTTATAATCCCATTATTGAATTTATTTTGAATTGTTTTTACATTTTTTGATTAAAACAGAATCTAATTAATTGTTTGCCTCGGGAAACGTGGAGCAAAAGCCATCCATTGTCAAGAAAAGATCATTTATAGTCACTCATGCCAAGAAAAGCCTTATTACTCGGTCTAAATGCCTTTATAATCCCATTATCAAATTTATTTTTAATTTTTTTTACATCATTTCATTAAAACATATTGTAATTGATTGTTTGCCTCGGGAAACTTGGAGCAAAAGCCATCCATTGTCAAGAAAAGATCATTTATAGTCACTCATGCCTAGCAAACCCTTATTACTCGGTTTAAATGCTCTTATAATCCCATTATTGAATTTATTTTGAATTGTTTTTACATTTTTTGATTAAAACAGAATCTAATTGATTGTTTGGCACGGGAAACGTGGAGCGAAAGCCATCCATTGTCAAGAAAAGATCATTTATAGTCACTCATGCCTAGAAAAGCCTTATTACTCGGTTTAAATGCCTTCATAATCCCATTATCAAATTTATTTTTAATTTTTTTTACATTATTTGATTAAAACATATTGTAATTGATTGTTTGCCTCGGGAAACTTGGAGCAAAAGCCATCCATTGTCAAGAAAAGATCATTTATAGTCACTCATGCCTAGCAATCCCTTATTACTCGATTTAAATGCTCTTATAATCCCATTATTGAATTTATTTTGAATTGTTTTTAAATTTTTTGATTAAAACAGAATCTAATTGATTGTTTGCCTCGGGAAACGTGGAGCGAAAGCCATCCATTGTCAAGAAAAGATCATTTATAGTCACTCATGCCTAGAAAAGCCTTATTACTCGGTTTAAATGCCTTCATAATCCCGTTATCAAATTTATTTTTAATTTTTTTTGCATTTTTTGATTAAAACATATTGTAATTGATTGTTTGCCTCGGGAAACTTGGAGCGAAAGCTATCCATTGTCAAGAAAAGATAATTCATAGTCACTCATGCCTAGGAAAGCCTTATAACTCGGTTTAAATGCTTTTATAATCCCATTATTGACTTTACTTTGAATTTTTTTTACATTTTTTGATCAAAACATATTGTAATTGATTGTTTGCCTCGGGAAACTTGGAGCGAAAGCCATCCATTGTCAAGAAAAGATCATTTATAGTCACTCATGCCTAGGAAAGCCTTATTACTCGGTTTAAATGCTTTTATAATCCCATTATTGAATTTATTTTGAATTGTTTTTACATTTTTTGATTAAAACAGAATCTAATTGATTGTTTGGCTCGGGAAACGTGGAGCAAAAGCCATCCATTGTCAAGAAAAGATCATTTATAGTCACTCATGCCTAGAAAAGCCTTATTACTCGGTTTAAATGTTTTTATAATCGCATTATCAAATTTATTTTTAATTTTTTTTACATTTTTTGATTAAAACAGATTGTAATTGATTGTTTGCCTCGAGAAACTTGGAGCGAAAGCCATCCATTGTCAAGAAAAGTTCATTTATATTCACTTATGCCTAGCAAAGCCTTATTACTCGGATTAAATGCCTTTATAGTCCCATTATTGAATTTATTTTGATTTTTTTTTACATTTTTTTATTAAAACAGATTCTAATTGATTTTTTTCCTGGGAAAACTTGGAGCGAAAGCCATCCATTGTCAAGAAAAGATCATTTATAGTCACTCATGCCTGGAAAAGCCTTATTACTCGGTGTAAATGCTTTCATAATCCCATTATTGAATTTATTTTGAATATTTTTTACATTTTTTGATTAAAACAGATTGTAATTGATTGATTGCCTCGGGAAACATGGAGCAAAAGCAATCCATTGTCAAGAAAAGATCATTTATAATCACTCATGCCTAGGAAAGCCTTATTACTCGGTTTAAATGCATTTATAATCCCATTATTGAATTTATTTTGAATTGTTTTTACATTTTTTGATTAAAACAGAATCTAATTGATTGTTTACCTCGGGAAACGTGGAGCGAAAGCCATCCATTGTCAAGAAAAGATCATTTATAGTCACTCATGCCTAGAAAAACTTTATTACTCGGTTTAAATGCCTTTATAATCCCATTATCAAATTTATTTTTAATTTTTTTTACATTTTTTGATTAAAACAGAATGTAATTGATTGTTTGCCTCAGGAAACTTGGAGCGAAAGCCATCCATTGTCAAGAAAAGTTCATTTATATTCACTTATGCCTAGCAAAGCCTTATTACTCGGTTTAAATGCCTTTATAATCCCATTATCAAATTTATTTTTAATTTTTTTCACTTTTTTTGATTAAAACAAATTCTAATTGATTGTTTTTCTGGGGAAACTTGGAGCGAAAGCCATCCATTGTCAAGAAAAGATCATTTATAGTCACTCATGCCTAGAAAAGCCTTATTACTCGGCGTAAATGCTTTTATAATCCCATTATTGAATTTATTTTGAATATTTTTTACATTTTTTGATTAAAACAGATTGTAATTGATTGATTGCCTCGGGAAACATGGAGCAAAAGCCATCCATTGTGAAGAAAAGATCATTTATAGTCACTCATGCCTACGAAAGCCTTATTACTCGGTTTAAATGCTTTTATAATCCCATTATTGAATTGATTTTGAATTGTTTTTACATTTTTTGATTCAAACAGAATCTAATTGATTGTTTGCCTCGGGAAACGTGGAGCGAAAGCCATCCATTTTCAAGAAAAGATCATTTATAGTCACTCATGCCTAGAAAAGCCTTATTACTCGGTTTAAATGCCTTTATAATCCCATTATTGACTTTATTTTGAATTTTTTTTCCATTTTTTGATCAAAACATATTGTAATTGATTGTTTGCCACGGGAAACTTGGAGCGAAAGCCATCCATTGTCAAGAAAAGATCATTTATAGTCACTCATGCCTAGGAAAGCCTTATTACTCGGTTTAAATGCTTTTATAATCCCATTATTAAATTTATTTTGAATTATTTTTACATTTTTTGATTAAAACAGAATCTAATTGATTGTTTCCCTCGGGAAACGTGGAGCAAAAGCCATCCATTGTCAAGAAAAGATCATTTATAGTCACTCATGCCTAGAAAACCCTTATTACTCGGTTTAAATGCCTTTATAATTCCATTATCAAATTTATTTTCAATTTTTTTTACATTTTTTGATTAAAACAGATTGTAATTGATTGTTTGCCTCGAGAAACTTGGAGCGAAAGCCATCCATTGTCAAGAAAAGTTCATTTATATTCACTCATGCCTAGGAAAGCCTTATTACTCGGTTTAAATGCTTTTATAATCCCATTATTGAATTTATTTTGAATTGTTTTTACATTTTTTTGATTCAAACAGAATCTAATTGATTGTTTGCCACGGGAAACTTGGAGCGAAAGCCATCCATTGTCAAGAAAAGATCATTTATAGTCACTCATGCCTAGGAAAGCCTTATTACTCGGTTTAAATGCTTTTATAATCCCATTATTGAATTTATTTTGAATTGTTTTTACATTTTTTGATTCAAACAGAATCTAATTGATTGTTTGCCTCAGGAAACGTGGAGCGAAAGCCATCCATTGTCAAGAAAAGATCATTTATAGTCACTCATGCGTAGAAAAGCCTTATTACTCGGTTTAAATGCCTTTATAGTCCCATTATTGAATTTATTTTGATTTTTTTTGCATTTTTTTATTAAAACAGATTCTAATTGATTGTTTTCCTGGGGAAACTTGGAGCGAAAGCCATCCATTGTCAAGAAAAGATCATTTATAGTCACTCATGCCTAGAAAAGCCTTATTACTCGGTGTAAATGCTTTTATAGTCCCATTATAGAATTTATTTTGAATATTTTTTACATTTTTTGATTAAAACAGATTTTAATTGATTGATTGCCTCTGGAAACATGGAGCAAAAGCCATCCATTGTCAAGAAAAGATCATTTATAGTCACTCATGCCTAGGAAAGCCTTATTACTCGGTTTAAATGCTTTTATAATCCTATTATTGAATTTATTTTGAATTGTTTTTACATTTTTTGATTAAAATAGAATCTAATTGATTGTTTGCCTCGGGAAACGTGGAGCAAAAGCCATCCATTGTCAAGAAAAGATCATTTATAGTCACTCATGCCTAGAAAAGCTTTATTACTCGGTTTAAATGCCTTTATAATCCCATTATCAAATTTATTTTTAATTTTTTTTACTTTTTTTGATTAAAACATATTCTAATTGATTGTTTGCCTCGGGAAACTTGGAGCAAAAACCATCCATTGTCAAGAACAGATCATTTATAGTACTCATGCCTAGGAAAGCCTTATTACTCGGTTTAAATGCTTTTATAATCCCATTATTGAATTTATTTTGAATTGTTTTTACATTTTTTGATTAAAACAGAATCTAATTGATTGTTTGCCTCGGGAAACGTGGAGCGAAAGCCATCCATTGTAAAGAAAAGATCATTTATAGTCACTCATGCTTAGAAAAGCCTTATTACTCGGTTTAAATGCCTTTATAATCCCATTATCAAATTTATTTTGAATTTTTTTTACATTTTTTGATTAAAACAGATTCTAATTGATTGTTTGCCGCGGGAAACGTGGAGCGAAAGCCATCCATTGTCAAGAAAAGATCATTTATAGTCACTCATGCCTAGAAAAGCCTTATTACTCGGTTTAAATGCCTTTATAATCCCATTATCAAATTTATTTTGAATTATTTTTACATTTTTTGATTAAAACAGATTGTAATTGATTGTTTGCCTCGAGAAACTTGGAGCGAAAGCCATCCGTTGTCGAGAAAAGTTCATTTATATTCACTCATGCCTAGAAAAGCCTTATTACTCGGTTTAAATGCCTTCATAATCCGATTATCAAATTTATTTTTAATTTTTTTTACATTTTTTGATTAAAACATATTGTAATTGATTGTTTGCCTCGGGAAACTTGGAGCGAAAGCCATCCATTGTCAAGAAAAGATAATTTATAGTCACTCATGCCTAGAAAAGCCTTATTACTCGGTTTAAATGCTTTTATAATCCCATTATTGACTTTACTTTGAATTTTTTTTACATTTTTTTATCAAAACATATTGTAATTGATTGTTTGCCTCGGGAAACTTGGAGCGAAAGCCATCCATTGTCAAGAAAAGATCATTTATAGTCACTCATGCCTAGGAAAGCCTTATTACTCGGTTTAAATGCTTTTATAATCCCATTATTGAATTTAATTTGAATTGTTTTTACATTTTTTGATTAAAACAGAATCTAATTGATTGTTTGCCTCGGGAAACGTGGAGCAAAAGCCATCCATTGTCAAGAAAAGATCATTTATAGTCACTCATGCCTAGAAAAGCCTTATTACTCGGTTTAAATGCCTTCATAATCCCATTATCAAATTTATTTTTAATTTTTTTTACATTTTTTGATTAAAACATATTGTAATTGATTGTTTGCCTCGAGAAACTTGGAGCGAAAGCCATCCATTGTCAAGAAAAGTTCATTTATATTCACTTATGCCTAGCAAAGCCTTATTACTCGGTTGAAATGCCTTTATAGTCCCACTATTGAATTTATTTTGATTTTTTTTACATTTTTTTATTAAAACAGATTCTATTTGATTGTTTTCCTGGGAAAACTTGGAGCGAAAGCCATCCATTGTCAAGAAAAGATCATTTATAGTACCTCATGCCTAGAAAAGCCTTATTACTCGGTGTAAATGCTTTCATAATCCCATTATTGAATTTATTTTGAATATTTTTTACATTTTTTGATTAAAACAGATTGTAATTGATTGATTGCCTCGGGAAACATGGAGCAAAAGCAATCCATTGTCAAGAAAAGATCATTTATAGTCACTCATGCCTAGGAAAGCCTTATTACTCGGTTTAAATGCTTTTATAATCCCATTATTGAATTTATTTTGAATTGTTTTTACATTTTTTGATTAAAACAGAATCTAATTGATTTTTTGCCTCGGGAAACGTGGAGCAAAAGCCATCCATTGTCAAGAAAAGATCATTTATAGTCACTCATGCCTAGAAAAGCCTTATTACTCGGTTTAAATGCCTTTATAATCCCATTATCAAATTTATTTTTAATTTTTTTACATTTTTTGATTAAAACAGATTGTAATTGATTGTTTGCCTCGAGAAACTTGGAGCGAAAGCCATCCATTGTCAAGAAAAGTTCATTTATAGTCACTCATGCGTAGAAAAGCCTTATTACTCGGTTTAAATGCCTTTATAATCCCATTATCAAATTTATTTTTAATTTTTTTTACATTTTTTGATTAAAACATATTCTAATTGATTGTTTGCCTCGGGAAACTTGGAGCAAAAACCATCCATTGTCAAGAACAGATCATTTATAGTACTCATGCCTAGGAAAGCCTTATTACTCGGTTTAAATGCTTTGATAATCCCATTATTGAATTTATTTTGAATTGTTTTTACATTTTTTGATTAAAACAGAATCTAATTGATTGTTTGCCTCGGGAAACGTGGAGCGAAAGCCATCCATTGTAAAGAAAAGATCATTTATAGTCACTCATGCTTAGAAAAGCATTATTACTCGGTTTAAATGCCTTTATAATCCCATTATCAAATTTATTTTGAATTTTTTTTACATTTTTTGATTAAAACAGATTCTAATTGATTGTTTGCCGCGGGAAACGTGGAGCGAAAGCCATCCATTGTCAAGAAAAGATCATTTATAGTCACTCATGCCTAGAAAAGCCTTATTACTCGGTTTAAATGCCTTTATAATCCCATTATCAAATTTATTTTGAATTATTTTTACATTTTTTGATTAAAACAGATTGTAATTGATTGTTTGCCTCGAGAAACTTGGAGCGAAAGCCATCCGTTGTCGAGAAAAGTTCATTTATATTCACTCATGCCTAGAAAAGCCTTATTACTCGGTTTAAATGCCTTCATAATCCGATTATCAAATTTATTTTTAATTTTTTTTACATTTTTTGATTAAAACATATTGTAATTGATTGTTTGCCTCGGGAAACTTGGAGCGAAAGCCATCCATTGTCAAGAAAAGATAATTTATAGTCACTCATGCCTAGAAAAGCCTTATTACTCGGTTTAAATGCTTTTATAATCCCATTATTGACTTTACTTTGAATTTTTTTTACATTTTTTTATCAAAACATATTGTAATTGATTGTTTGCCTCGGGAAACTTGGAGCGAAAGCCATCCATTGTCAAGAAAAGATCATTTATAGTCACTCATGCCTAGGAAAGCCTTATTACTCGGTTTAAATGCTTTTATAATCCCATTATTGAATTTAATTTGAATTGTTTTTACATTTTTTGATTAAAACAGAATCTAATTGATTGTTTGCCTCGGGAAACGTGGAGCAAAAGCCATCCATTGTCAAGAAAAGATCATTTATAGTCACTCATGCCTAGAAAAGCCTTATTACTCGGTTTAAATGCCTTCATAATCCCATTATCAAATTTATTTTTAATTTTTTTTATATTTTTTGATTAAAACATATTGTAATTGATTGTTTGCCTCGATAAACTTGGAGCGAAAGCCATCCATTGTCAAGAAAAGTTCATTTATATTCACTTATGCCTAGCAAAGCCTTATTACTCGGTTGAAATGCCTTTATAGTCCCACTATTGAATTTATTTTGATTTTTTTTACATTTTTTTATTAAAACAGATTCTATTTGATTGTTTTCCTGGGAAAACTTGGAGCGAAAGCCATCCATTGTCAAGAAAAGATCATTTATAGTACCTCATGCCTAGAAAAGCCTTATTACTCGGTGTAAATGCTTTCATAATCCCATTATTGAATTTATTTTGAATATTTTTTACATTTTTTGATTAAAACAGATTGTAATTGATTGATTGCCTCGGGAAACATGGAGCAAAAGCAATCCATTGTCAAGAAAAGATCATTTATAGTCACTCATGCCTAGGAAAGCCTTATTACTCGGTTTAAATGCTTTTATAATCCCATTATTGAATTTATTTTGAATTGTTTTTACATTTTTTGATTAAAACAGAATCTAATTGATTGTTTGCCTCGGGAAACGTGGAGCAAAAGCCATCCATTGTCAAGAAAAGATCATTTATAGTCACTCATGCCTAGAAAAGCCTTATTACTCGGTTTAAATGCCTTTATAATCCCATTATCAAATTTATTTTTAATTTTTTTACATTTTTTGATTAAAATAGATTGTAATTGATTGTTTGCCTCGAGAAACTTGGAGCGAAAGCCATCCATTGTCAAGAAAAGTTCATTTATAGTCACTCATGCGTAGAAAAGCCTTATTACTCGGTTTAAATGCCTTTATAGTCCCATTATTGAATTTATTTTGATTTTTTTTACATTTTTTTATTAAAACAGATTCTAATTGATTGTTTTCCTGGGGAAACTTGGAGCGAAAGCCATCCATTGTCAAGAAAAGATCATTTATAGTCACTCATGCCTAGAAAAGCCTTATTACTCGGTGTAAATGCTTTTATAGTCCCATTATAGAATTTATTTTGAATATTTTTTACATTTTTTGATTAAAACAGATTTTAATTGATTGATTGCCTCTGGAAACATGGAGCAAAAGCCATCCATTGTCAAGAAAAGATCATTTATAGTCACTCATGCCTAGGAAAGCCTTATTACTCGGTTTAAATGCTTTTATAATCCTATTATTGAATTTATTTTGAATTGTTTTTACATTTTTTGATTAAAATAGAATCTAATTGATTGTTTGCCTCGGGAAACGTGGAGCAAAAGCCATCCATTGTCAAGAAAAGATCATTTATAGTCACTCATGCCTAGAAAAGCTTTATTACTCGGTTTAAATGCCTTTATAATCCCAGTATCAAATTTATTTTTAATTTTTTTTACATTTTTTGATTAAAACATATTCTAATTGATTGTTTGCCTCGGGAAACTTGGAGCAAAAACCATCCATTGTCAAGAAAAGATCATTTATAGTCACTCATGCCTAGGAAAGCCTTATTACTCGGTTTAAATGCTTTTATAATCCCATTATTGAATTTATTTTGAATTGTTTTTACATTTTTTGATTAAAACAGAATCTAATTGATTGTTTGCCTCGAGAAACGTGGAGCGAAAGCCATCCATTGTAAAGAAAAGATCATTTATAGTCACTCATGCCTAGAAAAGCCTTATTACTCGGTTTAAATGCCTTTATAATCCCATTATCAAATTTATTTTGAATTTTTTTTACATTTTTTGATTAAAACATATTGTAATTGATTGTTTGCCTGGGAAAACTTGGAGCGAAAGCCATCCATTGTCAAGAAAAGTTCATTTATATTCACTTATGCCTAGCAAAGCCTTATTACTCGGTTGAAATGCCTTTATAGTCCCACTATTGAATTTATTTTGATTTTTTTTACATTTTTTTATTAAAACAGATTCTATTTGATTGTTTTCCTGGGAAAACTTGGAGCGAAAGCCATCCATTGTAAAGAAAAGATCATTTATAGTACCTCATGCCTAGAAAAGCCTTATTACTCGGTGTAAATGCTTTCATAATCCCATTATTGAATTTATTTTGAATATTTTTTACATTTTTTGATTAAAACAGATTGTAATTGATTGATTGCCTCGGGAAACATGGAGCAAAAGCAATCCATTGTCAAGAAAAGATCATTTATAGTCACTCATGCCTAGGAAAGCCTTATTACTCGGTTTAAATGCTTTTATAATCCCATTATTGAATTTATTTTGAATTATTTTTACATTTTTTGATTAAAACAGAATCTAATTGATTGTTTGCCTCGGGAAACGTGGAGCAAAAGCCATCCATTGTCAAGAAAAGATCATTTATAGTCACTCATGCCTAGAAAAGCCTTATTACTCGGTTTAAATGCCTTTATAATCCCATTATCAAATTTATTTTTAATTTTTTTACATTTTTTGATTAAAACAGATTGTAATTGATTGTTTGCCTCGAGAAACTTGGAGCGAAAGCCATCCATTGTCAAGAAAAGTTCATTTATAGTCACTCATGCGTAGAAAAGCCTTATTACTCGGTTTAAATGCCTTTATAATCCCATTATCAAATTTATTTTTAATTTTTTTTACATTTTTTGATTAAAACATATTCTAATTGATTGTTTGCCTCGGGAAACTTGGAGCAAAAACCATCCATTGTCAAGAATAGATCATTTATAGTACTCATGCCTAGGAAAGCCTTATTACTCGGTTTAAATGCTTTTATAATCCCATTATTGAATTTATATTGAATTGTTTTTACATTTTTTGATTAAAACAGAATCTAATTGATTGTTTGCCTCGGGAAACGTGGAGCGAAAGCCATCCATTGTAAAGAAAAGATCATTTATAGTCACTCATGCTTAGAAAAGCCTTATTACTCGGTTTAAATGCCTTTATAATCCCATTATCAAATTTATTTTGATTTTTTTTTACATTTTTTGATTAAAACAGATTCTAATTGATTGTTTTCCTGGGGAAACTTGGAGCGAAAGCCATCCATTGTCAAGAAAAGATCATTTATAGTCACTCATGCCTAGAAAAGCCTTATTACTCGGTGTAAATGCTTTTATAGTCCCATTATAGAATTTATTTTGAATATTTTTTACATTTTTTGATTAAAACAGATTTTAATTGATTGATTGCCTCTGGAAACATGGAGCAAAAGCCATCCATTGTCAAGAAAAGATCATTTATAGTCACTCATGCCTCGAAAAGCCTTATTACTCGGTTTAAATGCCTTTGTAATCCCATTATCAAATTTATTTTGAATTATTTTTACATTTTTTGATTAAAACAGATTGTAATTGATTGTTTGCCTCGAGAAACTTGGAGCGAAAGCCATCCGTTGTCAAGAAAAGTTCATTTATATTCACATATGCCTAGCAAAGCCTTATTACTCGGTTTAAATGCCTTTATAATCCCATTATTGAATTTATTTTGAATATTTTTTAGATTTTTTTATTAAAACATATTCTAATTGAATGTTTTCCTGGGGAAACTTGGAGCGAGAGCCATCCATTCTCAAGAAAAGATCATTTATAGTCACTCATGCCTAGAAAAGCCTTATTACTCGGTGTAAATGCTTTCATAATCCCATTATTGAATTTATTTTGAATATTTTTTACATTTTTTGATTAAAACAGATTGTAATTGATTGATTGCCTCGGGAAACATAAAGCAAAAGCCATCCAATGTCAAGAAAAGATCATTTATAGTCACTCATGCCTAGGAAAGCCTTATTACTCGGTTTAAATGCTTTTATAATCCCATTATTGAATTTATTTTGAATTGTTTTTACATTTTTTGATTAAAACAGAATCTAATTAATTGTTTACCTCGGGAAACGTGGAGCAAAAGCCATCCATTGTCAAGAAAAGATCATTTATAGTCACTCATGCCTAGAAAAGCCTTATTACTCGGTCTAAATGCCTTTATAATCCCATTATCAAATTTATTTTTAATTTTTTTTACATTATTTGATTAAAACATATTGTAATTGATTGTTTGCCTCGGGAAACTTGGAGCAAAAGCCATCCATTGTCAAGAAAAGATCATTTATAGTCACTCATGCCTAGCAAACCCTTATTACTCGGTTTAAATGCTCTTATAATCCCATTATTGAATTTATTTTGAATTGTTTTTACATTTTTTGATTAAAACAGAATCTAATTGATTGTTTGGCACGGGAAACGTGGAGCGAAAGCCATCCATTGTCAAGAAAAGATCATTTATAGTCACTCATGCCTAGAAAAGCCTTATTACTCGGTTTAAATGCCTTCATAATCGCATTATCAAATTTATTTTTAATTTTTTTTACATTTTTTGATTAAAACATATTGTAATTGATTGTTTGCCTCGGGAAACTTGGAGTGAAAGCCATCCATTTTCAAGTAAAGATAATTTATAGTCACTCATGCCTAAAAAAGCCTTATTACTCGGTTTAAATGCTTTTATAATCCCATTATTGACTTTACTTTGAATTTTTTTTACATTTTTTTATCAAAACATATTGTAATTGATTGTTTGCCTCGGAAAACTTGGAGCGAAAGCCATCCATTGTCAAGAAAAGATCATTTATAGTCACTCATGCCTAGGAAAGCCTTATTACTCGGTTTAAATGCTTTTATAATCCCATTATTGAATTTAATTTGAATTGTTTTTACATTTTTTGATTAAAACAGAATCTAATTGATTGTTTGCCTCGGGAAACGTGGAGCCAAAGCCATCCATTGTCAAGAAAAGATCATTTATAGTCACTCATGCCTAGAAAAGCCTTATTACTCGGTTTAAATGCCTTCATAATCCCATTATCAAATTTATTTTTAATTTTTTTTACATTTTTTGATTAAAACATATTGTAATTGATTGTTTGCCTCGAGAAACTTGGAGCGAAAGCCATCCATTGTCAAGAAAAGTTCATTTATATTCACTTATGCCTAGCAAAGCCTTATTACTCGGTTTAAATGCCTTTATAGTCCCACTATTGAATTTGTTTTGATTTTTTTAACATTTTTTTATTAAAACAGATTCTAATTGATTGTTTTCCTGGGAAAACTTGGAGCAAAAGCCATCCATTGTCAAGAAAAGATCATTTATAGTCACTCATGCCTAGAAAAGCCTTATTACTCGGTGTAAATGCTTTCATAATCCCATTATTGAATTTATTTTGAATATTTTTTACATTTTTTGATTAAAACAGATTGTAATTGATTGATTGCCTCGGGAAACATGGAGCAAAAGCAATCCATTGTCAAGAAAAGATCATTTATAGTCACTCATGCCTAGAAAAGCCTTATTACTCGGTTTAAATGCTTTTATAATCCCATTATTGAATTTATTTTGAATTGTTTTTACATTTTTTGATTAAAACAGAATCTAATTGATTGTTTGCCTCGGGAAACGTGGAGCAAAAGCCATCCATTGTCAAGAAAAGATCATTTATAGTCACTCATGCTTAGAAAAGCCTTATTACTCGGTTTAAATGCCTTTATAATCCCATTATCAAATTTATTTTTAATTTTTTTACATTTTTTGATTAAAACAGATTGTAATTGATTGTTTGCCTCGAGAAACTTGGAGCGAAAGCCATCCATTGTCAAGAAAAGTTCATTTATAGTCACTCATGCGTAGAAAAGCCTTATTACTCGGTTTAAATGCCTTTATAATCCCATTATCAAATTTATTTTTAATTTTTTTTGCATTTTTTGATTAAAACATATTCTAATTGATTGTTTGCCTCGGGAAACTTGGAGCAAAAACCATCCATTGTCAAGAACAGATCATTTATAGTACTCATGCCTAGGAAAGCCTTATTACTCGGTTTAAATGCTTTTATAATCCCATTATTGAATTTATTTTGAATTGTTTTTACATTTTTTGATTAAAACAGAATCTAATTGATTGTTTGCCTCGGGAAACGTGGAGCGAAAGCCATCCATTGTAAAGAAAAGATCATTTATAGTCACTCATGCTTAGAAAAGCCTTATTACTCGGTTTAAATGCCTTTATAATCCCATTATCAAATTTATTTTGAATTTTTTTTACATTTTTTGATTAAAACAGATTCTAATTGATTGTTTGCCGCGGGAAACGTGGAGCGAAAGCCATCCATTGTCAAGAAAAGATCATTTATAGTCACTCATGCCTAGAAAAGCCTTATTACTCGGTTTAAATGCCTTTATAATCCCATTATCAAATTTATTTTGAATTATTTTTACATTTTTTGATTAAAACAGATTGTAATTGATTGTTTGCCTCGAGAAACTTGGAGCGAAAGCCATCCGTTGTCGAGAAAAGTTCATTTATATTCACTCATGCCTAGAAAAGCCTTATTACTCGGTTTAAATGCCTTCATAATCCGATTATCAAATTTATTTTTAATTTTTTTTACATTTTTTGATTAAAACATATTGTAATTGATTGTTTGCCTCGGGAAACTTGGAGCGAAAGCCATCCATTGTCAAG
This sequence comes from Theobroma cacao, assembly GCF_053813885.1. NCBI lineage: Eukaryota > Viridiplantae > Streptophyta > Magnoliopsida > Malvales > Malvaceae > Theobroma > Theobroma cacao. The sequence goes on along the minus strand of NC_142645.1, from coordinate 21,844,078 downwards.
AAAAGATAATTTATAGTCACTCATGCCTAGAAAAGCCTTATTACTCGGTTTAAATGCTTTTATAATCCCATTATTGACTTTACTTTGAATTTTTTTTACATTTTTTTATCAAAACATATTGTAATTGATTGTTTGCCTCGGGAAACTTGGAGCGAAAGCCATCCATTGTCAAGAAAAGATCATTTATAGTCACTCATGCCTAGGAAAGCCTTATTACTCGGTTTAAATGCTTTTATAATCCCATTATTGAATTTAATTTGAATTGTTTTTACATTTTTTGATTAAAACAGAATCTAATTGATTGTTTGCCTCGGGAAACGTGGAGCAAAAGCCATCCATTGTCAAGAAAAGATCATTTATAGTCACTCATGCCTAGAAAAGCCTTATTACTCGGTTTAAATGCCTTCATAATCCCATTATCAAATTTATTTTTAATTTTTTTTACATTTTTTGATTAAAACATATTGTAATTGATTGTTTGCCTCGAGAAACTTGGAGCGAAAGCCATCCATTGTCAAGAAAAGTTCATTTATATTCACTTATGCCTAGCAAAGCCTTATTACTCGGTTGAAATGCCTTTATAGTCCCACTATTGAATTTATTTTGATTTTTTTTACATTTTTTTATTAAAACAGATTCTATTTGATTGTTTTCCTGGGAAAACTTGGAGCGAAAGCCATCCATTGTCAAGAAAAGATCATTTATAGTACCTCATGCCTAGAAAAGCCTTATTACTCGGTGTAAATGCTTTCATAATCCCATTATTGAATTTATTTTGAATATTTTTTACATTTTTTGATTAAAACAGATTGTAATTGATTGATTGCCTCGGGAAACATGGAGCAAAAGCAATCCATTGTCAAGAAAAGATCATTTATAGTCACTCATGCCTAGGAAAGCCTTATTACTCGGTTTAAATGCTTTTATAATCCCATTATTGAATTTATTTTGAATTGTTTTTACATTTTTTGATTAAAACAGAATCTAATTGATTTTTTGCCTCGGGAAACGTGGAGCAAAAGCCATCCATTGTCAAGAAAAGATCATTTATAGTCACTCATGCCTAGAAAAGCCTTATTACTCGGTTTAAATGCCTTTATAATCCCATTATCAAATTTATTTTTAATTTTTTTACATTTTTTGATTAAAACAGATTGTAATTGATTGTTTGCCTCGAGAAACTTGGAGCGAAAGCCATCCATTGTCAAGAAAAGTTCATTTATAGTCACTCATGCGTAGAAAAGCCTTATTACTCGGTTTAAATGCCTTTATAATCCCATTATCAAATTTATTTTTAATTTTTTTTACATTTTTTGATTAAAACATATTCTAATTGATTGTTTGCCTCGGGAAACTTGGAGCAAAAACCATCCATTGTCAAGAACAGATCATTTATAGTACTCATGCCTAGGAAAGCCTTATTACTCGGTTTAAATGCTTTTATAATCCCATTATTGAATTTATTTTGAATTGTTTTTACATTTTTTGATTAAAACAGAATCTAATTGATTGTTTGCCTCGGGAAACGTGGAGCGAAAGCCATCCATTGTAAAGAAAAGATCATTTATAGTCACTCATGCTTAGAAAAGCCTTATTACTCGGTTTAAATGCCTTTATAATCCCATTATCAAATTTATTTTGAATTTTTTTTACATTTTTTGATTAAAACAGATTCTAATTGATTGTTTGCCGCGGGAAACGTGGAGCGAAAGCCATCCATTGTCAAGAAAAGATCATTTATAGTCACTCATGCCTAGAAAAGCCTTATTACTCGGTTTAAATGCCTTTATAATCCCATTATCAAATTTATTTTGAATTATTTTTACATTTTTTGATTAAAACAGATTGTAATTGATTGTTTGCCTCGAGAAACTTGGAGCGAAAGCCATCCGTTTTCGAGAAAAGTTCATTTATATTCACTCATGCCTAGAAAAGCCTTATTACTCGGTTTAAATGCCTTCATAATCCGATTATCAAATTTATTTTTAATTTTTTTTACATTTTTTGATTAAAACATATTGTAATTGATTGTTTGCCTCGGGAAACTTGGAGCGAAAGCCATCCATTGTCAAGAAAAGATAATTTATAGTCACTCATGCCTAGAAAAGCCTTATTACTCGGTTTAAATGCTTTTATAATCCCATTATTGACTTTACTTTGAATTTTTTTTACATTTTTTTATCAAAACATATTGTAATTGATTGTTTGCAACGGGAAACTTGGAGCGAAAGCCATCCATTGTCAAGAAAAGATCATTTATAGTCACTCATGCCTAGGAAAGCCTTATTACTCGGTTTAAATGCTTTTATAATCCCATTATTGAATTTAATTTGAATTGTTTTTACATTTTTTGATTAAAACAGAATCTAATTGATTGTTTGCCTCTGGAAACGTGGAGCAAAAGCCATCCATTGTCAAGAAAAGATCATTTATAGTCACTCATGCCTAGAAAAGCCTTATTACTCGGTTTAAATGCCTTTATAATCCCATTATCAAATTTATTTTGAATTTTTTTTACATTTTTTGATTAAAACAGATTCTAATTGATTGTTTTCCTGGGGAAACTTGGAGCGAAAGCCATCCATTGTCAAGAAAAGATCATTTATAGTCACTCATGCCTAGAAAAGCCTTATTACTCGGTGTAAATGCTTTTATAGTCCCATTATAGAATTTATTTTGAATATTTTTTACATTTTTTGATTAAAACAGATTTTAATTGATTGATTGCCTCTGGAAACATGGAGCGAAAGCCATCCATTGTCAAGAAAAGATCATTTATAGTCACTCATGCCTAGAAAAGCCTTATTACTCGGCGTAAATGCTTTTATAATCCCATTATTGAATTTATTTTGAATATTTTTTACATTTTTTGATTAAAACAGATTGTAATTGATTGATTGCCTCGGGAAACATGGAGCAAAAGCCATCCATTGTGAAGAAAAGATCATTTATAGTCACTCATGCCTACGAAAGCCTTATTACTCGGTTTAAATGCTTTTATAATCCCATTATTGAATTGATTTTGAATTGTTTTTACATTTTTTGATTCAGACAGAATCTAATTGATTGTTTGCCTCGGGAAACGTGGAGCGAAAGCCATCCATTGTCAAGAAAAGATCATTTATAGTCACTCATGCCTAGAAAAGCCTTATTACTCGGTTTAAATGCTTTTATAATCCCATTATTGACTTTATTTTGAATTTTTTTTCCATTTTTTGATCAAAACATATTGTAATTGATTGTTTGCCACGGGAAACTTGGAGCGAAAGCCATCCATTGTCAAGAAAAGATCATTTATAGTCACTCATGCCTAGGAAAGCCTTATTACTCGGTTTAAATGCTTTTATAATCCCATTATTGAATTTATTTTGAATTATTTTTACATTTTTTGATTAAAACAGAATCTAATTGATTGTTTCCCTCGGGAAACGTGGAGCAAAAGCCATCCATTGTCAAGAAAAGATCATTTATAGTCACTCATGCCTAGAAAACCCTTATTACTCGATTTAAATGCCTTTATAATTCCATTATCAAATTTATTTTTAATTTTTTTTACATTTTTTGATTAAAACAGATTGTAATTGATTGTTTGCCTTGAGAAACTTGGAGCGAAAGCCATCCATTGTCAAGAAAAGTTCATTTATATTCACTCATGCCTAGGAAAGCCTTATTACTCGGTTTAAATGCTTTTATAATCCCATTATTGAATTTATTTTGAATTGTTTTTACATTTTTTGATTCAAACAGAATCTAATTGATTGTTTGCCTCAGGAAACGTGGAGCGAAAGCCATCCATTGTCAAGAAAAGATCATTTATAGTCACTCATGCGTAGAAAAGCCTTATTACTCGGTTTAAATGCCTTTATAGTCCCATTATTGAATTTATTTTGATTTTTTTTGCATTTTTTTATTAAAACAGATTCTAATTGATTGTTTTCCTGGGGAAACTTGGAGCGAAAGCCATCCATTGTCAAGAAAAGATCATTTATAGTCACTCATGCCTAGAAAAGCCTTATTACTCGGTGTAAATGCTTTTATAGTCCCATTATAGAATTTATTTTGAATATTTTTTACATTTTTTGATTAAAACAGATTTTAATTGATTGATTGCCTCTGGAAACATGGAGCAAAAGCCATCCATTGTCAAGAAAAGATCATTTATAGTCACTCATGCCTAGGAAAGCCTTATTACTCGGTTTAAATGCTTTTATAATCCTATTATTGAATTTATTTTGAATTGTTTTTACATTTTTTGATTAAAATAGAATCTAATTGATTGTTTGCCTCGGGAAACGTGGAGCAAAAGCCATCCATTGTCAAGAAAAGATCATTTATAGTCACTCATGCCTAGAAAAGCTTTATTACTCGGTTTAAATGCCTTTATAATCCCATTATCAAATTTATTTTTAATTTTTTTTACATTTTTTGATTAAAACATATTCTAATTGATTGTTTGCCTCGGGAAACTTGGAGCAAAAACCATCCATTGTCAAGAACAGATCATTTATAGTACTCATGCCTAGGAAAGCCTTATTACTCGGTTTAAATGCTTTTATAATCCCATTATTGAATTTATTTTGAATTGTTTTTACATTTTTTGATTAAAACAGAATCTAATTGATTGTTTGCCTCGGGAAACGTGGAGCGAAAGCCATCCATTGTAAAGAAAAGATCATTTATAGTCACTCATGCTTAGAAAAGCCTTATTACTCGGTTTAAATGCCTTTATAATCCCATTATCAAATTTATTTTGAATTTTTTTTACATTTTTTGATTAAAACAGATTCTAATTGATTGTTTGCCGCGGGAAACGTGGAGCGAAAGCCATCCATTGTCAAGAAAAGATCATTTATAGTCACTCATGCCTAGAAAAGCCTTATTACTCGGTTTAAATGCCTTTATAATCCCATTATCAAATTTATTTTGAATTATTTTTACATTTTTTGATTAAAACAGATTGTAATTGATTGTTTGCCTCGAGAAACTTGGAGCGAAAGCCATCCGTTGTCGAGAAAAGTTCATTTATATTCACTCATGCCTAGAAAAGCCTTATTACTCGGTTTAAATGCCTTCATAATCCGATTATCAAATTTATTTTTAATTTTTTTTACATTTTTTGATTAAAACATATTGTAATTGATTGTTTGCCTCGGGAAACTTGGAGCGAAAGCCATCCATTGTCAAGAAAAGATAATTTATCGTCACTCATGCCTAGAAAAGCCTTATTACTCGGTTTAAATGCTTTTATAATCCCATTATTGACATTACTTTGAATTTTTTTTACATTTTTTTATCAAAACATATTGTAATTGATTGTTTGCCTCGGGAAACTTGGAGCGAAAGCCATCCATTGTCAAGAAAAGATCATTTATAGTCACTCATGCCTAGGAAAGCCTTATTACTGGGTTTAAATGCTTTTATAATCCCATTATTGAATTTAATTTGAATTGTTTTTACATTTTTTGATTAAAACAGTATCTAATTGATTGTTTGCCTCGGGAAACGTGGAGCAAAAGCCATCCATTGTCAAGAAAAGATCATTTATAGTCACTCATGCCTAGAAAAGCCTTATTACTCGGTTTAAATGCCTTCATAATCCCATTATCAAATTTATTTTTAATTTTTTTTACATTTTTTGATTAAAACATATTGTAATTGATTGTTTGCCTCGAGAAACTTGGAGCGAAAGCCATCCATTGTCAAGAAAAGTTCATTTATATTCACTTATGCCTAGCAAAGCCTTATTACTCGGTTGAAATGCCTTTATAGTCCCACTATTGAATTTATTTTGATTTTTTTTACATTTTTTTATTAAAACAGATTCTATTTGATTGTTTTCCTGGGAAAACTTGGAGCGAAAGCCATCCATTGTAAAGAAAAGATCATTTATAGTATCTCATGCCTAGAAAAGCCTTATTACTCGGTGTAAATGCTTTCATAATCCCATTATTGAATTTATTTTGAATATTTTTTACATTTTTTGATTAAAACAGATTGTAATTGATTGATTGCCTCGGGAAACATGGAGCAAAAGCAATCCATTGTCAAGAAAAGATCATTTATAGTCACTCATGCCTAGGAAAGCCTTATTACTCGGTTTAAATGCTTTTATAATCCCATTATTGAATTTATTTTGAATTGTTTTTACATTTTTTGATTAAAACAGAATCTAATTGATTGTTTGCCTCGGGAAACGTGGAGCAAAAGCCATCCATTGTCAAGAAAAGATCATTTATAGTCACTCATGCTTAGAAAAGCCTTATTACTCGGTTTAAATGCCTTTATAATCCCATTATCAAATTGATTTTTAATTTTTTTACATTTTTTGATTAAAACAGATTGTAATTGATTGTTTGCCTCGAGAAACTTGGAGCGAAAGCCATCCATTGTCAAGAAAAGTTCATTTATAGTCACTCATGCGTAGAAAAGCCTTATTACTCGGTTTAAATGCCTTTATAATCCCATTATCAAATTTATTTTTAATTTTTTTTACATTTTTTGATTAAAACATATTCTAATTGATTGTTTGCCTCGGGAAACTTGGAGCAAAAACCATCCATTGTCAAGAACAGATCATTTATAGTACTCATGCCTAGGAAAGCCTTATTACTCGGTTTAAATGCTTTTATAATCCCATTATTGAATTTATTTTGAATTGTTTTTACATTTTTTGATTAAAACAGAATCTAATTGATTGTTTGCCTCGGGAAACATGGAGCGAAAGCCATCCATTGTAAAGAAAAGATCATTTATAGTCACTCATGCTTAGAAAAGCCTTATTACTCGGTTTAAATGCCTTTATAATCCCATTATCAAATTTATTTTGAATTTTTTTTACATTTTTTGATTAAAACAGATTCTAATTGATTGTTTGCCGCGGGAAACGTGGAGCGAAAGCCATCCATTGTCAAGAAAAGATCATTTATAGTCACTCATGCCTAGAAAAGCCTTATTACTCGGTTTAAATGCCTTTATAATCCCATTATCAAATTTATTTTGAATTATTTTTACATTTTTTGATTAAAACAGATTGTAATTGATTGTTTGCCTCGAGAAACTTGGAGCGAAAGCCATCCGTTGTCGAGAAAAGTTCATTTATATTCACTCATGCGTAGAAAAGCCTTATTACTCGGTTTAAATGCCTTCATAATCCGATTATCAAATTTATTTTTAATTTTTTTACAGTTTTTGATTAAAACATATTGTAATTGATTGTTTGCCTCGGGAAACTTGGAGCGAAAGCCATCCATTGTCAAGAAAAGATAATTTATAGTCACTCATGCCTAGAAAAGCCTTATTACTCGGTTTAAATGCTTTTATAATCCCATTATTGACTTTACTTTGAATTTTTTTTACATTTTTTTATCAAAACATATTGTAATTGATTGTTTGCAACGGGAAACTTGGAGCGAAAGCCATCCATTGTCAAGAAAAGATCATTTATAGTCACTCATGCCTAGGAAAGCCTTATTACTCGGTTTAAATGCTTTTATAATCCCATTATTGAATTTAATTTGAATTGTTTTTACATTTTTTGATTAAAACAGAATATAATTGATTGTTTGCCTCGGGAAACGTGGAGCAAAAGCCATCCATTGTCAAGAAAAGATCATTTATAGTCACTCATGCCTAGAAAAGCCTTATTACTCGGTTTAAATGCCTTCATAATCCCATTATCAAATTTATTTTTAATTTTTTTTACATTTTTTGATTAAAACATATTGTAATTGATTGTTTGCGTCGAGAAACTTGGAGCGAAAGCCATCCATTGTCAAGAAAAGTTCATTTATATTCACTTATGCCTAGCAAAGCCTTATTACTCGGTTGAAATGCCTTTATAGTCCCACTATTGAATTTATTTTGATTTTTTTTACATTTTTTTATTAAAACAGATTCTATTTGATTGTTTTCCTGGGAAAACTTGGAGCGAAAGCCATCCATTGTCAAGAAAAGATCATTTATAGTACCTCATGCCTAGAAAAGCCTTATTACTCGGTGTAAATGCTTTCATAATCCCATTATTGAATTTATTTTGAAGATTTTTTACATTTTTTGATTAAAACAGATTGTAATTGATTGATTGCCTCGGGAAACATGGAGCAAAAGCAATCCATTGTCAAGAAAAGATCATTTATAGTCACTCATGCCTAGGAAAGCCTTATTACTCGGTTTAAATGCTTTTATAATCCCATTATTGAATTTATTTTGAATTGTTTTTACATTTTTTGATTAAAACAGAATCTAATTGATTGTTTGCCTCGGGAAACGTGGAGCAAAAGCCATCCATTGTCAAGAAAAGATCATTTATAGTCACTCATGCCTAGAAAAGCCTTATTACTCAGTTTAAATGCCTTTATAATCCCATTATCAAATTTATTTTTAATTTTTTTACATTTTTTGATTAAAATAGATTGTAATTGATTGTTTGCCTCGAGAAACTTGGAGCGAAAGCCATCCATTGTCAAGAAAAGTTCATTTATAGTCACTCATGCGTAGAAAAGCCTTATTACTCGGTTTAAATGCCTTTATAGTCCCATTATTGAATTTATTTTGATTTTTTTTACATTTTTTTATTAAAACAGATTCTAATTGATTGTTTTCCTGGGGAAACTTGGAGCGAAAGCCATCCATTGTCAAGAAAAGATCATTTATAGTCACTCATGCCTAGAAAAGCCTTATTACTCGGTGTAAATGCTTTTATAGTCCCATTATAGAATTTATTTTGAATATTTTTTACATTTTTTGATTAAAACAGATTTTAATTGATTGATTGCCTCTGGAAACATGGAGCAAAAGCCATCCATTGTCAAGAAAAGATCATTTATAGTCACTCATGCCTAGGAAAGCCTTATTACTCGGTTTAAATGCTTTTATAATCCTATTATTGAATTTATTTTGAATTGTTTTTACATTTTTTGATTAAAATAGAATCTAATTGATTGTTTGCCTCGGGAAACGTGGAGCAAAAGCCATCCATTGTCAAGAAAAGATCATTTATAGTCACTCATGCCTAGAAAAGCTTTATTACTCGGTTTAAATGCCTTTATAATCCCAGTATCAAATTTATTTTTAATTTTTTTTACATTTTTTGATTAAAACATATTCTAATTGATTGTTTGCCTCGGGAAACTTGGAGCAAAAACCATCCATTGTCAAGAAAAGATCATTTATAGTCACTCATGCCTAGGAAAGCCTTATTACTCGGTTTAAATGCTTTTATAATCCCATTATTGAATTTATTTTGAATTGTTTTTACATTTTTTGATTAAAACAGAATCTAATTGATTGTTTGCCTCGAGAAACGTGGAGCGAAAGCCATCCATTGTAAAGAAAAGATCATTTATAGTCACTCATGCCTAGAAAAGCCTTATTACTCGGTTTAAATGCCTTTATAATCCCATTATCAAATTTATTTTGAATTTTTTTTACATTTTTTGATTAAAACATATTGTAATTGATTGTTTGCCTGGGAAAACTTGGAGCGAAAGCCATCCATTGTCAAGAAAAGTTCATTTATATTCACTTATGCCTAGCAAAGCCTTATTACTCGGTTGAAATGCCTTTATAGTCCCACTATTGAATTTATTTTGATTTTTTTTACATTTTTTTATTAAAACAGATTCTATTTGATTGTTTTCCTGGGAAAACTTGGAGCGAAAGCCATCCATTGTAAAGAAAAGATCATTTATAGTACCTCATGCCTAGAAAAGCCTTATTACTCGGTGTAAATGCTTTCATAATCCCATTATTGAATTTATTTTGAATATTTTTTACATTTTTTGATTAAAACAGATTGTAATTGATTGATTGCCTCGGGAAACATGGAGCAAAAGCAATCCATTGTCAAGAAAAGATCATTTATAGTCACTCATGCCTAGGAAAGCCTTATTACTCGGTTTAAATGCTTTTATAATCCCATTATTGAATTTATTTTGAATTGTTTTTACATTTTTTGATTAAAACAGAATCTAATTGATTGTTTGCCTCGGGAAACGTGGAGCAAAAGCCATCCATTGTCAAGAAAAGATCATTTATAGTCACTCATGCCTAGAAAAGCCTTATTACTCGGTTTAAATGCCTTTATAATCCCATTATCAAATTTATTTTTAATTTTTTTTACATTTTTTGATTAAAACATATTCTAATTGATTGTTTGCCTCGGGAAACTTGGAGCAAAAACCATCCATTGTCAAGAATAGATCATTTATAGTACTCATGCCTAGGAAAGCCTTATTACTCGGTTTAAATGCTTTTATAATCCCATTATTGAATTTATTTTGAATTGTTTTTACATTTTTTGATTAAAACAGAATCTAATTGATTGTTTGCCTCGGGAAACGTGGAGCGAAAGCCATCCATTGTAAAGAAAAGATCATTTATAGTCACTCATGCTTAGAAAAGCCTTATTACTCGGTTTAAATGCCTTTATAATCCCATTATCAAATTTATTTTGAATTTTTTTTACATTTTTTGATTAAAACAGATTCTAATTGATTGTTTTCCTGGGGAAACTTGGAGCGAAAGCCATCCATTGTCAAGAAAAGATCATTTATAGTCACTCATGCCTAGAAAAGCCTTATTACTCGGTGTAAATGCTTTTATAGTCCCATTATAGAATTTATTTTGAATATTTTTTACATTTTTTGATTAAAACAGATTTTAATTGATTGATTGCCTCTGGAAACATGGAGCAAAAGCCATCCATTGTCAAGAAAAGATCATTTATAGTCACTCATGCCTAGAAAAGCCTTATTACTCGGTTTAAATGCCTTTGTAATCCCATTATCAAATTTATTTTGAATTATTTTTACATTTTTTGATTAAAACAGATTGTAATTGATTGTTTGCCTCGAGAAACTTGGAGCGAAAGCCATCCGTTGTCAAGAAAAGTTCATTTATATTCACATATGCCTAGCAAAGCCTTATTACTCGGTTTAAATGCCTTTATAATCCCATTATTGAATTTATTTTGAATATTTTTTACATTTTTTTATTAAAACATATTCTAATTGAATGTTTTCCTGGGGAAACTTGGAGCGAAAGCCATCCATTCTCAAGAAAAGATCATTTATAGTCACTCATGCCTAGAAAAGCCTTATTACTCGGTGTAAATGCTTTCATAATCCCATTATTGAATTTATTTTGAATATTTTTTACATTTTTTGATTAAAACAGATTGTAATTGATTGATTGCCTCGGGAAACATAAAGCAAAAGCCATCCAATGTCAAGAAAAGATCATTTATAGTCACTCATGCCTAGGAAAGCCTTATTACTCGGTTTAAATGCTTTTATAATCCCATTATTGAATTTATTTTGAATTGTTTTTACATTTTTTGATTAAAACAGAATCTAATTGATTGTTTGCCTCGGGAAACGTGGAGCAAAAGCCATTCATTGTCAAGAAAAGATCATTTATAGTCACTCATGCCTAGAAAAGCCTTATTACTCGGTTTAAATGCCTTTATAATCCCATTATCAAATTTATTTTTAATTTTTTTACATTTTTTGATTAAAATAGATTGTAATTGATTGTTTGCCTCGAGAAACTTGGAGCGAAAGCCATCCATTGTCAAGAAAAGTTCATTTATAGTCACTCATGCGTAGAAAAGCCTTATTACTCGGTTTAAATGCCTTTATAGTCCCATTATTGAATTTATTTTGATTTTTTTTACATTTTTTTATTAAAACAGATTCTAATTGATTGTTTTCCTGGGGAAACTTGGAGCGAAAGCCATCCATTGTCAAGAAAAGATCATTTATAGTCACTCATGCCTAGAAAAGCCTTATTACTCGGTTTAAATGCCTTCATAATCGCATTATCAAATTTATTTTTAATTTTTTTTACATTTTTTGATTAAAACATATTGTAATTGATTGTTTGCCTCGGGAAACTTGGAGCGAAAGCCATCCATTGTCAAGTAAAGATAATTTATAGTCACTCATGCCTAGAAAAGCCTTATTACTCGGTTTAAATGCTTTTATAATCCCATTATTGACTTTACTTTGAATTTTTTTTACATTTTTTTATCAAAACATATTGTAATTGATTTTTTGCCTCGGAAAACTTGGAGCGAAAGCCATCCATTGTCAAGAAAAGATCATTTATAGTCACTCATGCCTAGGAAAGCCTTATTACTCGGTTTAAATGCTTTTATAATCCCATTATTGAATTTAATTTGAATTGTTTTTACATTTTTTGATTAAAACAGAATCTAATTGATTGTTTGCCTCGGGAAACGTGGAGCCAAAGCCATCCATTGTCAAGAAAAGTTCATTTATATTCACTTATGCCTAGCAAAGCCTTATTACTCGGTTTAAATGCCTTTATAGTCCCATTATTGAATTTATTTTGATTTTTTTTTACATTTTTTTATGAAAACAGATTCTAATTGATTGTTTTCCTTGGAAAACTTGGAGCGAAAGCCATCCATTGTCAAGAAAAGATCATTTATAGTCACTCATGCCTAGAAAAGCCTTATTACTCGGTGTAAATGCTTTCATAATCCCATTATTGAATTTATTTTGAATATTTTTTACATTTTTTGATTAAAACAGATTGTAATTGATTGATTGCCTCGGGAAACATGGAGCAAAAGCAATCCATTGTCAAGAAAAGATCATTTATAGTCACTCATGCCTAGGAAAGCCTTATTACTCGGTTTAAATGCTTTTATAATCCCATTATTGAATTTATTTTGAATTGTTTTTACATTTTTTTATTTAAAACAGAATCTAATTGATTGTTTGCCTCGGGAAACGTGGAGCAAAAGCCATCCATTGTCAAGAAAAGATCATTTATAGTCACTCATGCCTAGAAAAGCCTTATTACTCGGTTTAAATGCCTTTATAATCCCATTATCAAATTTATTTTTAATTTTTTTACATTTTTTGATTAAAATAGATTGTAATTGATTGTTTGCCTCGAGAAACTTGGAGCGAAAGCCATCCATTGTCAAGAAAAGTTCATTTATAGTCACTCATGCGTAGAAAAGCCTTATTACTCGGTTTAAATGCCTTTATAGTCCCATTATTGAATTTATTTTGATTTTTTTTACATTTTTTTATTAAAACAGATTCTAATTGATTGTTTTCCTGGGGAAACTTGGAGCGAAAGCCATCCATTGTCAAGAAAAGATCATTTATAGTCACTCATGCCTAGAAAAGCCTTATTACTCGGTGTAAATGCTTTTATAGTCCCATTATAGAATTTATTTTGAATATTTTTTACATTTTTTGATTAAAACAGATTTTAATTGATTGATTGCCTCTGGAAACATGGAGCAAAAGCCATCCATTGTCAAGAAAAGATCATTTATAGTCACTCATGCCTAGGAAAGCCTTATTACTCGGTTTAAATGCTTTTATAATCCTATTATTGAATTTATTTTGAATTGTTTTTACATTTTTTGATTAAAATAGAATCTAATTGATTGTTTGCCTCGGGAAACGTGGAGCAAAAGCCATCCATTGTCAAGAAAAGATCATTTATAGTCACTCATGCCTAGAAAAGCTTTATTACTCGGTTTAAATGCCTTTATAATCCCAGTATCAAATTTATTTTTAATTTTTTTTACATTTTTTGATTAAAACATATTCTAATTGATTGTTTGCCTCGGGAAACTTGGAGCAAAAACCATCCATTGTCAAGAAAAGATCATTTATAGTCACTCATGCCTAGGAAAGCCTTATTACTCGGTTTAAATGCTTTTATAATCCCATTATTGAATTTATTTTGAATTGTTTTTACATTTTTTGATTAAAACAGAATCTAATTGATTGTTTGCCTCGAGAAACGTGGAGCGAAAGCCATCCATTGTAAAGAAAAGATCATTTATAGTCACTCATGCCTAGAAAAGCCTTATTACTCGGTTTAAATGCCTTTATAATCCCATTATCAAATTTATTTTGAATTTTTTTTACATTTTTTGATTAAAACATATTGTAATTGATTGTTTGCCTGGGAAAACTTGGAGCGAAAGCCATCCATTGTCAAGAAAAGTTCATTTATATTCACTTATGCCTAGCAAAGCCTTATTACTCGGTTGAAATGCCTTTATAGTCCCACTATTGAATTTATTTTGATTTTTTTTACATTTTTTTATTAAAACAGATTCTATTTGATTGTTTTCCTGGGAAAACTTGGAGCGAAAGCCATCCATTGTAAAGAAAAGATCATTTATAGTACCTCATGCCTAGAAAAGCCTTATTACTCGGTGTAAATGCTTTCATAATCCCATTATTGAATTTATTTTGAATATTTTTTACATTTTTTGATTAAAACAGATTGTAATTGATTGATTGCCTCGGGAAACATGGAGCAAAAGCAATCCATTGTCAAGAAAAGATCATTTATAGTCACTCATGCCTAGGAAAGCCTTATTACTCGGTTTAAATGCTTTTATAATCCCATTATTGAATTTATTTTGAATTGTTTTTACATTTTTTGATTAAAACAGAATCTAATTGATTGTTTGCCTCGGGAAACGTGGAGCAAAAGCCATCCATTGTCAAGAAAAGATCATTTATAGTCACTCATGCCTAGAAAAGCCTTATTACTCGGTTTAAATGCCTTTATAATCCCATTATCAAATTTATTTTTAATTTTTTTTACATTTTTTGATTAAAACATATTCTAATTGATTGTTTGCCTCGGGAAACTTGGAGCAAAAACCATCCATTGTCAAGAATAGATCATTTATAGTACTCATGCCTAGGAAAGCCTTATTACTCGGTTTAAATGCTTTTATAATCCCATTATTGAATTTATTTTGAATTGTTTTTACATTTTTTGATTAAAACAGAATCTAATTGATTGTTTGCCTCGGGAAACGTGGAGCGAAAGCCATCCATTGTAAAGAAAAGATCATTTATAGTCACTCATGCTTAGAAAAGCCTTATTACTCGGTTTAAATGCCTTTATAATCCCATTATCAAATTTATTTTGAATTTTTTTTACATTTTTTGATTAAAACAGATTCTAATTGATTGTTTTCCTGGGGAAACTTGGAGCGAAAGCCATCCATTGTCAAGAAAAGATCATTTATAGTCACTCATGCCTAGAAAAGCCTTATTACTCGGTGTAAATGCTTTTATAGTCCCATTATAGAATTTATTTTGAATATTTTTTACATTTTTTGATTAAAACAGATTTTAATTGATTGATTGCCTCTGGAAACATGGAGCAAAAGCCATCCATTGTCAAGAAAAGATCATTTATAGTCACTCATGCCTAGAAAAGCCTTATTACTCGGTTTAAATGCCTTTGTAATCCCATTATCAAATTTATTTTGAATTATTTTTACATTTTTTGATTAAAACAGATTGTAATTGATTGTTTGCCTCGAGAAACTTGGAGCGAAAGCCATCCGTTGTCAAGAAAAGTTCATTTATATTCACATATGCCTAGCAAAGCCTTATTACTCGGTTTAAATGCCTTTATAATCCCATTATTGAATTTATTTTGAATATTTTTTACATTTTTTTATTAAAACATATTCTAATTGAATGTTTTCCTGGGGAAACTTGGAGCGAAAGCCATCCATTCTCAAGAAAAGATCATTTATAGTCACTCATGCCTAGAAAAGCCTTATTACTCGGTGTAAATGCTTTCATAATCCCATTATTGAATTTATTTTGAATATTTTTTACATTTTTTGATTAAAACAGATTGTAATTGATTGATTGCCTCGGGAAACATAAAGCAAAAGCCATCCAATGTCAAGAAAAGATCATTTATAGTCACTCATGCCTAGGAAAGCCTTATTACTCGGTTTAAATGCTTTTATAATCCCATTATTGAATTTATTTTGAATTGTTTTTACATTTTTTGATTAAAACAGAATCTAATTGATTGTTTGCCTCGGGAAACGTGGAGCAAAAGCCATTCATTGTCAAGAAAAGATCATTTATAGTCACTCATGCCTAGAAAAGCCTTATTACTCGGTTTAAATGCCTTTATAATCCCATTATCAAATTTATTTTTAATTTTTTTACATTTTTTGATTAAAATAGATTGTAATTGATTGTTTGCCTCGAGAAACTTGGAGCGAAAGCCATCCATTGTCAAGAAAAGTTCATTTATAGTCACTCATGCGTAGAAAAGCCTTATTACTCGGTTTAAATGCCTTTATAGTCCCATTATTGAATTTATTTTGATTTTTTTTACATTTTTTTATTAAAACAGATTCTAATGGATTGTTTTCCTGGGGAAACTTGGAGCGAAAGCCATCCATTGTCAAGAAAAGATCATTTATAGTCACTCATGCCTAGAAAAGCCTTATTACTCGGTTTAAATGCCTTCATAATCGCATTATCAAATTTATTTTTAATTTTTTTTACATTTTTTGATTAAAACATATTGTAATTGATTGTTTGCCTCGGGAAACTTGGAGCGAAAGCCATCCATTGTCAAGTAAAGATAATTTATAGTCACTCATGCCTAGAAAAGCCTTATTACTCGGTTTAAATGCTTTTATAATCCCATTATTGACTTTACTTTGAATTTTTTTTACATTTTTTTATCAAAACATATTGTAATTGATTTTTTGCCTCGGAAAACTTGGAGCGAAAGCCATCCATTGTCAAGAAAAGATCATTTATAGTCACTCATGCCTAGGAAAGCCTTATTACTCGGTTTAAATGCTTTTATAATCCCATTATTGAATTTAATTTGAATTGTTTTTACATTTTTTGATTAAAACAGAATCTAATTGATTGTTTGCCTCGGGAAACGTGGAGCCAAAGCCATCCATTGTCAAGAAAAGTTCATTTATATTCACTTATGCCTAGCAAAGCCTTATTACTCGGTTTAAATGCCTTTATAGTCCCATTATTGAATTTATTTTGATTTTTTTTTACATTTTTTTATGAAAACAGATTCTAATTGATTGTTTTCCTTGGAAAACTTGGAGCGAAAGCCATCCATTGTCAAGAAAAGATCATTTATAGTCACTCATGCCTAGAAAAGCCTTATTACTCGGTGTAAATGCTTTCATAATCCCATTATTGAATTTATTTTGAATATTTTTTACATTTTTTGATTAAAACAGATTGTAATTGATTGATTGCCTCGGGAAACATGGAGCAAAAGCAATCCATTGTCAAGAAAAGATCATTTATAGTCACTCATGCCTAGGAAAGCCTTATTACTCGGTTTAAATGCTTTTATAATCCCATTATTGAATTTATTTTGAATTGTTTTTACATTTTTTGATTAAAACAGAATCTAATTGATTGTTTGCCTCGGGAAACGTGGAGCGAAAGCCATCCATTGTAAAGAAAAGATCATTTATAGTCACTTATGCTTAGAAAAGCCTTATTACTCGGTTTAAATGCCTTTATAATCCCATTATCAAATTTATTTTGAATTTTTTTTACATTTTTTGATTAAAACAGATTCTAATTGATTGTTTTCCTGGGGAAACTTGGAGCGAAAGCCATCCATTGTCAAGAAAAGATCATTTATAGTCACTCATGCCTAGAAAAGCCTTATTACTCGGTGTAAATGCTTTTATAGTCCCATTATAGAATTTATTTTGAATATTTTTTACATTTTATGATTAAAACAGATTTTAATTGATTGATTGCCTCTGGAAACATGGAGCAAAAGCCATCCATTGTCAAGAAAAGATCATTTATAGTCACTCATGCCTAGAAAAGCCTTATTACTCGGTTTAAATGCCTTTGTAATCCCATTATCAAATTTATTTTGAATTATTTTTACATTTTTTGATTAAAACAGATTGTAATTGATTGTTTGCCTCGAGAAACTTGGAGCGAAAGCCATCCGTTGTCAAGAAAAGTTCATTTATATTCACATATGCCTAGCAAAGCCTTATTACTCGGTTTAAATGCCTTTATAATCCCATTATTGAATTTATTTTGAATATTTTTTACATTTTTTTATTAAAACATATTCTAATTGAATGTTTTCCTGGGGAAACTTGGAGCGAAAGCCATCCATTCTCAAGAAAAGATCATTTATAGTCACTCATGCCTAGAAAAGCCTTATTACTCGGTGTAAATGCTTTCATAATCCCATTATTTAATTTATTTTGAATATTTTTTACATTTTTTGATTAAAACAGATTGTAATTGATTGATTGCCTCGAGAAAAAATAAAGCAAAAGCCATCCAATGTCAAGAAAAGATCATTTATAGTCACTCATGCCTAGGAAAGCTTTATTACTCGGTTTAAATGCTTTTATAATCCCATTATTGAATTTATTTTGAATGGTTTTTACATTTTTTGATTAAAACAGAATCTAATTAATTGTTTGCCTCGGGAAACGTGGAGCAAAAGCCATCCATTGTCAAGAAAAGATCATTTATAGTCACTCATGCCTAGAAAAGCCTTATTACTCGGTCTAAATGCCTTTATAATCCCATTATCAAATTTATTTTTAATTTTTTTTACATTATTTGATTAAAACATATTGTAATTGATTGTTTGCCTCGGGAAACTTGGAGCAAAAGCCATCCATTGTCAAGAAAAGATCATTTATAGTCACTCATGCCTAGCAAACCCTTATTACTCGGTTTAAATGCTCTTATAATCCCATTATTGAATTTATTTTGAATTGTTTTTACATTTTTTGATTAAAACAGAATCTAATTGATTGTTTGGCATGGGAAACGTGGAGCGAAAGCCATCCATTGTCAAGAAAAGATCATTTATAGTCACTCATGCCTAGAAAAGCCTTATTACTCGGTTTAAATGCCTTCATAATCGCATTATCAAATTTATTTTTAATTTTTTTTACATTTCTTGATTAAAACATATTGTAATTGATTGTTTGCCTCGGGAAACTTGGAGCGAAAGCCATCCATTGTCAAGTAAAGATAATTTATAGTCACTCATGCCTAGAAAAGCCTTATTACTCGGTTTAAATGCTTTTATAATCCCATTATTGACTTTACTTTGAATTTTTTTTACATGTTTTTATCAAAACATATTGTAATTGATTGTTTGCCTCGGAAAACTTGGAGCGAAAGCCATCCATTGTCAAGAAAAGATCATTTATAGTCACTCATGCCTAGGAAAGCCTTATTACTCGGTTTAAATGCTTTTATAATCCCATTATTGAATTTAATTTGAATTGTTTTTACATTTTTTGATTAAAACAGAATCTAATTGATTGTTTGCCTCGGGAAACGTGGAGCCAAAGCCATCCATTGTCAAGAAAAGATCATTTATAGTCACTCATGCCTAGAAAAGCCTTATTACTCGGTTTAAATGCCTTCATAATCCCATTATCAAATTTATTTTTAATTTTTTTTACATTTTTTGATTAAAACATATTGTAATTGATTGTTTGCCTCGAGAAACTTGGAGCGAAAGCCATCCATTGTCAAGAAAAGTTCATTTATATTCACTTATGCCTAGCAAAGCCTTATTACTCGGTTTAAATGCCTTTATAGTCCCACTATTGAATTTGTTTTGATTTTTTTAACATTTTTTTATTAAAACAGATTCTAATTGATTGTTTTCCTGGGAAAACTTGGAGCGAAAGCCATCCATTGTCAAGAAAAGATCATTTATAGTCACTCATGCCTAGAAAAGCCTTATTACTCGGTGTAAATGCTTTCATAATCCCATTATTGAATTTATTTTGAATATTTTTTACATTTTTTGATTAAAACAGATTGTAATTGATTGATTGCCTCGGGAAACATGGAGCAAAAGCAATCCATTGTCAAGAAAAGATCATTTATAGTCACTCATGCCTAGGAAAGCCTTATTACTCGGTTTAAATGCTTTTATAATCCCATTATTGAATTTATTTTGAATTGTTTTTACATTTTTTGATTAAAACAGAATCTAATTGATTGTTTGCCTCGGGAAACGTGGAGCAAAAGCCATCCATTGTCAAGAAAAGATCATTTATAGTCACTCATGCCTAGAAAAGCCTTATTACTCGGTTTAAATGCCTTTATAATCCCATTATCAAATTTATTTTTAATTTTTTTACATTTTTTGATTAAAACAGATTGTAATTGATTGTTTGCCTTGAGAAACTTGGAGCGAAAGCCATCCATTGTCAAGAAAAGTTCATTTATAGTCACTCATGCGTAGAAAAGCCTTATTACTCGGTTTAAATGCCTTTATAATCCCATTATCAAATTTATTTTTAATTTTTTTTACATTTTTTGATTAAAACATATTCTAATTGATTGTTTGCCTCGGGAAACTTGGAGCAAAAACCATCCATTGTCAAGAATAAATCATTTATAGTACTCATGCCTAGGAAAGCCTTATTACTCGGTTTAAATGCTTTTATAATCCCATTATTGAATTTATTTTGAATTGTTTTTACATTTTTTGATTAAAACAGAATCTAATTGATTGTTTGCCTCGGGAAACGTGGAGCGAAAGCCATCCATTGTAAAGAAAAGATCATTTATAGTCACTCATGCTTAGAAAAGCCTTATTACTCGGTTTAAATGCCTTTATAATCCCATTATCAAATTTATTTTGAATTTTTTTTACATTTTTTGATTAAAACAGATTCTAATTGATTGTTTTCCTGGGGAAACTTGGAGCGAAAGCCATCCATTGTCAAGAAAAGATCATTTATAGTCACTCATGCCTAGAAAAGCCTTATTACTCGGTGTAAATGCTTTTATAGTCCCATTATAGAATTTATTTTGAATATTTTTTACATTTTTTGATTAAAACAGATTTTAATTGATTGATTGCCTCTGGAAACATGGAGCAAAAGCCATCCATTGTCAAGAAAAGATCATTTATAGTCACTCATGCCTAGAAAAGCCTTATTACTCGGTTTAAATGCCTTTGTAATCCCATTATCAAATTTATTTTGAATTATTTTTACATTTTTT
The DNA here is from genome assembly GCF_053813885.1 of Theobroma cacao. Taxonomy (NCBI): domain Eukaryota; kingdom Viridiplantae; phylum Streptophyta; class Magnoliopsida; order Malvales; family Malvaceae; genus Theobroma; species Theobroma cacao. Next base: position 21,823,235 of record NC_142645.1, on the reverse strand, counting down.
GAGTAAAACAGATTGTAATTGATTGTTTGCCTCGAGAAACTTGGCGCGAAAGCCATCCGTTGTCAAGAAAAGTTCATTTATATTCACATATGCCTAGCAAAGCCTTATTACTCGGTTTAAATGCCTTTATAATCCCATTATTGAATTTATTTTGAATATTTTTTACATTTTTTTATTAAAACATATTCTAATTGAATGTTTTCCTGGGGAAACTTGGAGCGAAAGCCATCCATTCTCAAGAAAAGATCATTTATAGTCACTCATGCCTAGAAAAGCTTTATTACTCGGTGTAAATGCTTTCATAATCCCATTATTGAATTTATTTTGAATATTTTTTACATTTTTTGATTAAAACAGATTGTAATTGATTGATTGCCTCGGGAAACATAAAGCAAAAGCCATCCAATGTCAAGAAAAGATCATTTATAGTCACTCATGCCTAGGAAAGCCTTATTACTCGGTTTAAATGCTTTTATAATCCCATTATTGAATTTATTTTGAATTGTTTTTACATTTTTTGATTAAAACAGAATCTAATTAATTGTTTGCCTCGGGAAACGTGGAGCAAAAGCCATCCATTGTCAAGAAAAGATCATTTATAGTCACTCATGCCTAGAAAAGCCTTATTACTCGGTCTAAATGCCTTTATAATCCCATTATCAAATTTATTTTTAATTTTTTTTACATTATTTGATTAAAACATATTGTAATTGATTGTTTGCCTCGGGAAACTTGGAGCAAAAGCCATCCATTGTCAAGAAAAGATCATTTATAGTCACTCATGCCTAGCAAACCCTTATTACTCGGTTTAAATGCTCTTATAATCCCATTATTGAATTTATTTTGAATTGTTTTTACATTTTTTGATTAAAACAGAATCTAATTGATTGTTTGGCACGGGAAACGTGGAGCGAAAGCCATCCATTGTCAAGAAAAGATCATTTATAGTCACTCATGCCTAGAAAAGCCTTATTACTCGGTTTAAATGCCTTCATAATCGCATTATCAAATTTATTTTTAATTTTTTTTACATTTTTTGATTAAAACATATTGTAATTGATTGTTTGCCTCGGGAAACTTGGAGCGAAAGCCATCCATTGTCAAGTAAAGATAATTTATAGTCACTCATGCCTAGAAAAGCCTTATTACTCGGTTTAAATGCTTTTATAATCCCATTATTGACTTTACTTTGAATTTTTTTTACATTTTTTTATCAAAACATATTGTAATTGATTGTTTGCCTCGGAAAACTTGGAGCGAAAGCCATCCATTGTCAAGAAAAGATCATTTATAGTCACTCATGCCTAGGAAAGCCTTATTACTCGGTTTAAATGCTTTTATAATCCCATTATTGAATTTAATTTGAATTGTTTTTACATTTTTTGATTAAAACAGAATCTAATTGATTGTTTGCCTCGGGAAACGTGGAGCCAAAGCCATCCATTGTCAAGAAAAGATCATTTATAGTCACTCATGCCTAGAAAAGCCTTATTACTCGGTTTAAATGCCTTCATAATCCCATTATCAAATTTATTTTTAATTTTTTTTACATTTTTTGATTAAAACATATTGTAATTGATTGTTTGCCTCGAGAAACTTGGAGCGAAAGCCATCCATTGTCAAGAAAAGTTCATTTATATTCACTTATGCCTAGCAAAGCCTTATTACTCGGTGTAAATGCCTTTATAGTCCCACTATTGAATTTGTTTTGATTTTTTTAACATTTTTTTATTAAAACAGATTCTAATTGATTGTTTTCCTGGGAAAACTTGGAGCGAAAGCCATCCATTGTCAAGAAAAGATCATTTATAGTCACTCATGCCTAGAAAAGCCTTATTACTCGGTGTAAATGCTTTCATAATCCCATTATTGAATTTATTTTGAATATTTTTTACATTTTTTGATTAAAACAGATTGTAATTGATTGATTGCCTCGGGAAACATGGAGCAAAAGCAATCCATTGTCAAGAAAAGATCATTTATAGTCACTCATGCCTAGGAAAGCCTTATTACTCGGTTTAAATGCTTTTATAATCCCATTATTGAATTTATTTTGAATTGATTTTACATTTTTTGATTAAAACAGAATCTAATTGATTGTTTACCTCGGGAAACGTGGAGCGAAAGCCATCCATTGTCAAGAAAAGATCATTTATAGTCACTCATGCCTAGAAAAGCCTTATTACTCGGTTAAAATGCCTTTATAATCCCATTATCAAATTTATTTTTAATTTTTTTTACATTTTTTGATTAAAACAGAATGTAATTGATTGTTTGCCTTAGGAAACTTGGAGCGAAAGCCATCCATTGTCAAGAAAAGTTCATTTATATTCACTTATGCCTAGCAAAGCCTTACTACTCGGTGTAAATGCCTTTATAATCCCATTATCAAATTTATTTTTAATTTTTTTTACTTTTTTTGATTAAAACATATTCTAATTGATTGTTTTTCTGGGGAAACTTGGAGCGAAAGCCATCCATTGTCAAGAAAAGATCATTTATAGTCACTCATGCCTAGAAAAGCCTTATTACTCGGCGTAAATGCTTTTATAATCCCATTATTGAATTTATTTTGAATATTTTTTACATTTTTTGATTAAAACAGATTGTAATTGATTGATTCCCTCGGGAAACATGGAGCAAAAGCCATCCATTGTCAAGAAAAGATCATTTATAGTCACTCAGTCCTAGGAAAGCCTTATTACTCGGTTTAAATGCTTTTATAATCCCATTGTCGAATTTATTTTGAATTGTTTTTACATTTTTTGATTCAAACAGAATCTAATTGATTGTTTGCCTCGGGAAACGTGGAGCGAAAGCCATCCATTGTCAAGAAAAGATCATTTATATTCACTCATGCGTAGAAAAGCCTTATTACTCGGTTTAAATGCCTTTATAATCCTATTATTGTCTTTATTTTGAATTTTTTTTACATTTTTTGATCAAAACATATTGTAATTGATTGTTTGCCAGGGGAAACTTGGAGCGAAAGCCATCCATTGTCAAGAAAAGATCATTTATAGTCACTCATGCCTAGAAAAGCCTTATTACTCGGCGTAAATGCTTTTATAATCCCATTATTGAATTTATTTTGAATATTTTTTACATTTTTTGATTAAAACAGATTGTAATTGATTGATTGCCTCGGGAAACATGGAGCAAAAGCCATCCATTGTCAAGAAAAGATCATTTATAGTCACTCATGCCTAGGAAAGCCTTATTACTCGGTTTAAATGCTTTTATAATCTCATTATTGAATTGATTTTGAATAGTTTTTACATTTTTTGATTCAAACAGAATCTAATTGATTGTTTGCCTCGGGAAACGTGGAGCGAAAGCCATCCATTGTCAAGAAAAGATCATTTATAGTCACTCATGCGTAGAAAAGCCTTATTACTCGGTTTAAATGCCTTTATAATCCCATTATTGACTTTATTTTGAATTTGTTTTACAATTTTTGATTAAAACATATTGTAATTGATTGTTTGCCTCGGGAAACTTGGAGCGAAAGCCATCCATTGTCAAGAAAAGATAATTTATAGTCACTCATGCCTAGGAAAGCCTTATTACTCGGTTTAAATGCTTTTATAATCCCATTATTGACTTTATTTTGAATTTTTTTTAAAATTTTTGATTAAAACATATTGTAATTGATTGTTTGCCTCGGGAAACTTGGAGCGAAAGCCATCCATTGTCAAGAAAAGTTCATTTATATTCACTTATGCCTAGCAAAGCCTTATTACTCGGTTTAAATGCCTTTATAGTCCCATTATTGAATTTATTTTGATTTTTTTTTACATTTTTTTATTAAAACAGATTCTAATTGATTGTTTTTCTGGGGAAACTTGGAGCGAAAGCCATCCATTGTCAAGAAAAGATCATTTATAGTCACTCATGCCTAGAAAAGCCTTATTACTCGGTGTAAATGCTTTCATAATCCCATTATTGAATTTATTTTGAATATTTTTTACATTTTTTGATTAAAACAGATTGTAATTGATTGATTGCCTCGGGAAACATAAAGCAAAAGCCATCCATTGTCAAGAAAAGATCATTTATAGTCACTCATGCCTAGGAAAGCCTTATTACTCGGTTTAAATGCTTTTATAATCCCATTATTGAATTTATTTTGAATTGTTTTTACATTTTTTGATTAAAACAGAATCTAATTGATTGTTTGCCTCGGGAAACATGGAGCAAAAGCCATCCATTGTCAAGAAAAGATCATTTATAGTCACTCATGCCTAGAAAAGCCTTATTACTCGGTTTAAATGCCTTTATAATCCCATTATCAAATTTATTTTTAATTTTTTTTACATTATTTGATTAAAACATATTGTAATTGATTGTTTGCCTCGGGAAACTTGGAGCAAAAGCCATCCATTGTCAAGAAAAGATCATTTATAGTCACTCATGCCTAGCAAACCCTTATTACTCGATTTAAATGCTCTTATAATCCCATTATTGAATTTATTTTGAATTGATTTTACATTTTTTTATTAAAACAGAATCTAATTGATTGTTTGCCTCGGGAAACGTGGAGCGAAAGCCATCCGTTGTCAAGAAAAGATCATTTATAGTCACTCATGCCTAGAAAAGCCTTATTACTCGGTTTAAATGCCTTCATAATCCCATTATCAAATTTATTTTTAATTTTTTTTGCATTTTTTGATTAAAACATATTGTAATTGATTGTTTGCCTCGGGAAACTTGGAGCGAAAGCCATCCATTGTCAAGAAAAGATAATTCATAGTCACTCATGCCTAGGAAAGCCTTATAACTCGGTTTAAATGCTTTTATAATCCCATTATTGACTTTACTTTGAATTTTTTTTACATTTTTTGATCAAAACATATTGTAATTGATTGTTTGCCTCGGGAAACTTGGAGCGAAAGCCATCCATTGTCAAGAAAAGATCATTTATAGTCACTCATGCCTAGGAAAGCCTTATTACTCGGTTTAAATGCTTTTATAATCCCATTATTGAATTTATTTTGAATTGTTTTTACATTTTTTGTTTAAAACAGAATCTAATTGATTGTTTGCCTCAGGAAACGTGGAGCAAAAGCCATCCATTGTCAAGAAAAGATCATTTATAGTCACTCATGCCTAGAAAAGCCTTATTACTCGGTTTAAATGCCTTTATAATCCCATTATCAAATTTATTTTTAATTTTTTTTACATTTTTTGATTAAAACAGATTGTAATTGATTGTTTACCTCGAGAAACTTGGAGCGAAAGCCATCCATTGTCAAGAAAAGTTCATTTATATTCACTTATGATTAGCAAAGCCTTATTACTCGGTTTAAATGCCTTTATAGTCCCATTATTGAATTTATTTTGATTTTTTTTTACTTTTTTTTATTAAAACAGATTCTAATGGATTGTTTTCCTGGGAAAACTTGGAGCGAAAGCCATCCATTGTCAAGAAAAGATCATTTATAGTCACTCATGCCTAGAAAAGCCTTATTACTCGGTGTAAATGCTTTCATAATCCCATTATTGAATTTATTTTGAATATTTTTTACATTTTTTGATTAAAACAGATTGTAATTGATTGATTGCCTCGGGAAACATTGAGCAAAAGCAATCCATTGTCAAGAAAAGATCATTTATAGTCACTCATGCCTAGGAAAGCCTTATTACTCGGTTTAAATGCTTTTATAATCCCATTATTGAATTTATTTTGAATTGTTTTTACATTTTTTGATTAAAACAGAATCTAATTGATTGTTTACCTTGGGAAACGTGGAGCGAAAGCCATCCATTGTCAAGAAAAGATCATTTATAGTCACTCATGCCTAGAAAAACCTTATTACTCGGTTTAAATGCCTTTATAATCCCATTATCAAATTTATTTTTAATTTTTTTTACATTTTTTGATTAAAACAGAATGTAATTGATTGTTTCCCTTAGGAAACTTGGAGCGAAAGCCATCCATTGTCAAGAAAAGATCATTTATAGTCACTCATGCCTAGGAAAGCCTTATTACTCGGTTTAAATGCCTTTATAATCCCATTATCAAATTTATTTTTAATTTTTTTTACTTTTTTTGATTAAAACATATTCTAATTGATTGTTTTTCTGGGGAAACTTGGAGCGAAAGCCATCCATTGTCAAAAAAAGATCATTTATAGTCACTCATGCCTAGAAAAGCCTTATTACTCGGCGTAAATGCTTTTATAATCCCATTATTGAATTTATTTTGAATATTTTTTACATTTTTTGATTAAAACAGATTGTAATTGATTGATTGCCTCGGGAAACATGGAGCAAAAGCCATCCATTGTCAAGAAAAGATCATTTATAGTCACTCATGCCTAGGAAAGCCTTATTACTCGGTTTAAATGCCTTTATAATCCCATTATCAAATTTATTTTTAATTTTTTTTACATTTTTTGATTAAAACAGATTGTAATTGATTGTTTGCCTCGAGAAACTTGGAGCGAAAGCCATCCATTGTCAAGAAAAGTTCATTTATATTCACTTATGCCTAGCAAAGCCTTATTACTCGGTTTAAACGCCTTTATAGTCCCATTATTGAATTTATTTTGATTTTTTTTTTCATTTTTTTATTAAAACAGATTCTAATTGATTGTTTTCCTGGAGAAACTTGGAGCGAAAGCCATCCATTGTCAAGAAAATATCATTTATAGTCACTCATGCCTAGAAAAGCCTTATTACTCGGTGTAAATGCTTTTATAGTCCCATTATAGAATTTATTTTGAATATTTTTTACATTTTTTGATTAAAACAGATTTTAATTGATTGATTGCCTCTGGAAACATGGAGCAAAAGCCTTCCATTGTCAAGAAAAGATCATTTATAGTCACTCATGCCTAGGAAAGCCTTATTACTCGGTTTAAATGCTTTTATAATCCCATTATTGAATTTATTTTGAATTGTTTTTACATTTTTTGATTAAAACAGAATCTAATTGATTGTTTGCCTCAGGAAACGTGGAGCAAAAGCCATCCATTGTCAAGAAAAAATCATTTATAGTCACTCATGCCTAGAAAAGCTTTATTACTCGGTTTAAATGCCTTTATAATCCCATTATCAAATTTATTTTTAATTTTTTTTACATTTTTTGATTAAAACATATTCTAATTGATTGTTTGCCTCGGGAAACTTGGAGAAAAAACCATCCATTGTCAAGAAAAGATCATTTATAGTCACTCATGCCTAGGAAAGCCTTTTTACTCGGTTTAAATGCTTTTATAATCCCATTATTGAATTTATTTTGAATTGTTTTTACATTTTTTGATTAAAACAGAATCTAATTGATTGTTTGGCTCGGGAAACGTGGAGCAAAAGCCATCCATTGTCAAGAAAAGATCATTTATAGTCACTCATGCCTAGAAAAGCCTTATTACTCGGTTTAAATGTTTTTATAATCGCATTATCAAATTTATTTTTAATTTTTTTTACATTTTTTGATTAAAACAGATTGTAATTGATTGTTTGCCTCAAGAAACTTGGAGCGAAAGCCATCCATTGTCAAGAAAAGTTCATTTATATTCACTTATGCCTAGCAAAGCCTTATTACTCGGTTTAAATGCCTTTATAGTCCCATTATTGAATTTATTTTGATTTTTTTTACATTTTTTTATTAAAACAGATTCTAATTGATTGTTTTCCTGGGAAAACTTGGAGCGAAAGCCATCCATTGTCAAGAAAATATCATTTATAGTCACTCATGCCTAGAAAAGCCTTATTACTCGGTGTAAATGCTTGCATAATCCCATTATTGAATTTATTTTGAATATTTTTTACATTTTTTGATTAAAACAGATTGTAATTGATTGATTGCCTCGGGAAACATGGAGCAAAAGCAATCCATTGTCAAGAAAAGATCATTTATAATCACTCATGCCTAGGAAAGACTTATTACTCGGTTTAAATGCTTTTATAATCCCATTATTGAATTTATTTTGAATTGTTTTTACATTTTTTGATTAAAACAGAATCTAATTGATTGTTTACCTCGAGAAACGTGGAGCGAAAGCCATCCATTGTCAAGAAAAGATCATTTATAGTCACTCATGCCTAGAAAAACCTTATTACTCGGTTTAAATGCCTTTATAATCCCATTATCAAATTTATTTTTAATTTTTTTTGCATTTTTTGATTAAAACATATTGTAATTGATTGTTTGCCTCGGGAAACTTGGAGTGAAAGCCATCCATTGTCAAGAAAAGATAATTCATAATCACTCATGCCTAGGAAAGCCTTATAACTCGGTTTAAATGCTTTTATAATCCCATTATTGACTTTACTTTGAATTTTTTTTACATTTTTTGATCAAAACATATTGTAATTGATTGTTTGCCTCGGGAAACTTGGAGCGAAAGCCATCCATTGTCAAGAAAAGATCATTTATAGTCACTCATGCCTAGGAAAGCCTTATTACTCGGTTTAAATGCTTTTATAATCCCATTATTGAATTTATTTTGAATTGTTTTTACATTTTTTGTTTAAAACAGAATCTAATTGATTGTTTGCCTCGGGAAACGTGGAGCAAAAGCCATCCATTGTCAAGAAAAGATCATTTATAGTCACTCATGCCTAGAAAAGCCTTATTACTCGGTTTAAATGCCTTTATAATCCCATTATCAAATTTATTTTTAATTTTTTTTACATTTTTTGATTAAAACAGATTGTAATTGATTGTTTACCTCGAGAAACTTGGAGCGAAAGCCATCCATTGTCAAGAAAAGTTCATTTATATTCACTTATGATTAGCAAAGCCTTATTACTCGGTTTAAATGCCTTTATAGTCCCATTATTGAATTTAGTTTGATTTTTTTTTACATTTTTTTATTAAAACAGATTCTAATTGATTGTTTTCCTGGGAAAACTTGGAGCGAAAGCCATCCATTGTCAAGAAAAGATCATTTATAGTCACTCATGCCTAGAAAAGCCTTATTACTCGGTGTAAATGCTTTCATAATCCCATTATTGAATTTATTTTGAATATTTTTTACATTTTTTGATTAAAACAGATTGTAATTCATTGATGGCCTCGGGAAACATGGAGCAAAAGCAATCCATTGTCAAGAAAAGATCATTTATAGTCACTCATGCCTACGAAAGCCTTATTACTCGGTTTAAATGCTTTTATAATCCCATTATTGAATTTATTTTGAATTGTTTTTACATTTTTTGATTAAAACAGAATCTAATTGATTGTTTACCTCGGGAAACGTGGAGCGAAAGCCATCCATTGTCAAGAAAAGATCATTTATAGTCACTCATGCCTAGAAAAACCTTATTACTCGGTTTAAATGCCTTTATAATCCCATTATCAAATTTATTTTTAATTTTTTTTACATTTTTTGATTAAAACAGAATGTAATTGATTGTTTGCCTCAGGAAACTTGGAGCGAAAGCCATCCATTGTCAAGAAAAGTTCATTTATATTCACTTATGCCTAGCAAAGCCTTATTACTCGGTTTAAATGCCTTTATAATCCCATTATCAAATTTATTTTTAATTTTTTTTACTTTTTTTGATTAAAACATATTCTAATTGATTGTTTTTCTGGGGAAACTTGGAGCGAAAGCCATCCATTGTCAAGAAAAGATCATTTATAGTCACTCATGCCTAGAAAAGCCTTATTACTCGGCGTAAATGCTTTTATAATCCCATTATTGAATTTATTTTGAATATTTTTTACATTTTTTGATTAAAACAGATTGTAATTGATTGATTGCCTCGGGAAACATGGAGCAAAAGCCATCCATTGTCAAGAAAAGATCATTTATAGTCACTCATGCCTAGGAAAGCCTTATTACTCGGTTTAAATGCCTTTATAATCCCATTATCAAATTTATTTTTAATTTTTTTTACATTTTTTGATTAAAACAGATTGTAATTGATTGTTTGCCTTGAGAAACTTGGAGCGAAAGCCATCCATTGTCAAGAAAAGTTCATTTATATTCACTTATGCCTAGCAAAGCCTTATTACTCGGTTTAAACGCCTTTATAGTCCCATTATTGAATTTATTTTGATTTTTTTTTACATTTTTTTATTAAAACAGATTCTAATTGATTGTTTTCCTGGGGAAACTTGGAGCGAAAGCCATCCATTGTCAAGAAAATATCATTTATAGTCACTCATGCCTAGAAAAGCCTTATTACTCGGTGTAAATGCTTTTATAGTCCCATTATAGAATTTATTTTGAATATTTTTTTCATTTTTTGATTAAAACAGATTTTAATTGATTGATTGCCTCTGGAAACATGGAGCAAAAGCCTTCCATTGTCAAGAAAAGATCATTTATAGTCACTCATGCCTAGGAAAGCCTTATTACTCGGTTTAAATGCTTTTATAATCCCATTATTGAATTTATTTTGAATTGTTTTTACATTTTTTGATTAAAACAGAATCTAATTGATTGTTTGCCTCGGGAAACGTGGAGCAAAAGCCATCCATTGTCAAGAAAAGATCATTTATAGTCACTCATGCCTAGAAAAGCTTTATTACTCGGTTTAAATGCCTTTATAATCCCATTATCAAATTTATTTTTAATTTTTTTTACATTTTTTGATTAAAACATATTCTAATTGATTGTTTGCCTCAGGAAACTTGGAGCAAAAACCATCCATTGTCAAGAAAAGAACATTTATAGTCACTCATGCCTAGGAAAGCCTTATTACTCGGTTTAAATGCTTTTATAATCCCATTGTTGAATTTATTTTGAATTGTTTTTACATTTTTTGATTCAAACAGAATCTAATTGATTGTTTGCCTTGGGAAACGTGGAGCGAAAGCCATCCATTGTCAAGAAAAGATCATTTATAGTCACTTATGCGTAGAAAAGGCTTATTACTCGGTTTAAATGCCTTTATAATCCTATTATTGGCTTTATTTTGAATTTTTTTTACATTTTTTGATCAAAACATATTGTAATTGATTGTTTGCCAGGGGAAACTTGGAGCGAAAGCCATCCATTGTCAAGAAAAGATCATTTATAGTCACTCATGCCTAGAAAAGCCTTATTACTCGATTTAAATGCCTTTATAATCCCATTATCAAATTTATTTTTAATTTTTTTCACTTTTTTTGATTAAAACATATTCTAATTGATTGTTTTTCTGGGGAAACTTGGAGCGAAAGCCATCCATTGTCAAGAAAAGATCATTTACAGTCACTCATGCCTAGAAAAGCCTTATTACTCGGCGTAAATGCTTTTATAATCCCATTATTGAATTTATTTTGAATATTTTTTACATTTTTTGATTAAAACAGATTGTAATTGATTGATTGCCTCGGGAAACATGGAGCAAAAGCCATCCATTGTCAAGAAAAGATCATTTATAATCACTCATGCCTAGGAAAGCCTTATTACTCGGTTTGAATGCTTTTATAATCCCATTATTGAATTGATTTTGAATTGTTTTTACATTTTTTGATTCAAACAGAATCTAATTGATTGTTTGCCACGGGAAACTTGGAGCGAAAGCCATCCATTGTCAAGAAAAGATCATTTATAGTCACTCATGCCTAGGAAAGCCTTATTACTCGGTTTAAATGCTTTTATAATCCCATTATTGAATTTATTTTGAATTATTTTTACATTTTTTGATTAAAACAGAATCTAATTGATTGTTTGCCTCGGGAAACGTGGAGCAAAAGCCATCCATTGTCAAGAAAAGATCATTTATAGTCACTCATGCCTAGAAAAGCCTTATTACTCGGTTTAAATGCCTTTATAATCCCATTATCAAATTTATTTTTAATTTTTTTTACATTTTTTGATTAAAACAGATTGTAATTGATTGTTTGCCTCGAGAAACGTGGAGCGAAAGCCATCCATTGTCAAGAAAAGTTCATTTATATTCACTTATGCCTAGGAAAGCCTTATTACTCGGTTTAAATGCCTTTATAGTCCCATTATTGAATTTATTTTGATTTTTTTTACATTTTTTTATTAAAACAAATTCTAATTGATTGTTTTCCTGGGGAAACTTGGAGCGAAAGCCATCCATTGTCAAGAAAATATCATTTATAGTCACTCATGCCTAGAAAAGCCTTATTACTCGGTGTAAATGCTTTTATAGTCCCATTATAGAATTTATTTTGAATATTTTTTACATTTTTTGATTAAAACAGATTTTAATTGATTGATTGCCTCTGGAAACATGGAGCAAAAGCCATCCATTGTCAAGAAAAGATCATTTATAGTCACTCATGCCTAGGAAAACCTTATTACTCGGTCTAAATGCTTTTATAATCCCATTATTGAATTTATTTTGAATTGTTTTTACATTTTTTGATTAAAACAGAATCTAATTGATTGTTTGCCTCGGGAAACGTGGAGCGAAAGCCATCCATTGTCAAGAAAAGATCATTTATAGTCACTCATGCCTAGAAAAGCTTTATTACTCGGTTTAAATGCCTTTATAATCCCATTATCAAATTTATTTTTAATTTTTTTTACATTTTTTGATTAAAACATATTCTAATTGATTGTTTGCCTCGGGAAACTTGGAGCAAAAACCATCCATTGTCAAGAAAAGATCATTTATAGTCACTCATGCCTAGGAAAGCCTTATTACTCGGTTTAAATGCTTTTATAATCCCATTATTGAATTTATTTTGAATTGTTTTTACATTTTTTGATTAAAACAGAATTTAATTGATTGTTTGCCTCGGGAAACGTGGAGCGAAAGCCATCCATTGTAAAGAAAAGATCATTTATAGTCACTCATGCCTAGAAAAGCCTTATTACTCGGTTTAAATGCCTTTATAATCCCATTATCAAATTTATTTTGAATTTTTTTTACATTTTTTGATTAAAACAGATTATAATTGATTGTTTGCCGCGGGAAACGTGGAGCGAAAGCCATCCATTGTCAAGAAAAGATCATTTATAGTCACTCATGCCTAGAAAAGCCTTATTACTCGGTTTAAATGCCTTTATAATCCCGTTATCAAATTTGTTTTGAATTATTTTTACATTTTTTGATTAAAACAGATTGTAATTGATTGTTTGCCTCGAGAAACTTGGAGCGAAAGCCATCCGTTGTCAAGAAAAGTTCATTTATATTCACTTATGCCTAGCAAAGCCTTATTACTCGGTGTAAATGCTTTCATAATCCCATTATTGAATTTATTTTGAATATTTTTTACATTTTTTGATTAAAACAGATTGTAATTGATTGATTGCCTCGGGAAACATAAAGCAAAAGCAATCCAATGTCAAGAAAAGATCATTTATAGTCACTCATGCCTAGGAAAGCCTTATTACTCGGTTTAAATGCTTTTATAATCCCATTATTGAATTTATTTTGAATTGTTTTTACATTTTTTGATTAAAACAGAATCTAATTGATTGTTTGCCTCGGGAAACGTGGAGCAAAAGCCATCCATTGTCAAGAAAAGATCATTTATAGTCACTCATGCCTAGAAAAGCCTTATTACTCGGTCTAAATGCCTTTATAATCCCGTTATCAAATTTGTTTTGAATTATTTTTACATTTTTTGATTAAAACATATTCTAATTGAATGTTTTCCTGGGGAAACTTGGAGCGAAAGCCATCCATTCTCAAGAAAAGATCATTTATAGTCACTCATGCCTAGAAAAGCCTTATTACTCGGTTTAAATGCCTTTATAATCCCGTTATCAAATTTGTTTTGAATTATTTTTACATTTTTTGATTAAAACATATTCTAATTGAATGTTTTCCTGGGGAAACTTGGAGCGAAAGCCATCCATTCTCAAGAAAAGATCATTTATAGTCACTCATGCCTAGAAAAGCCTTATTACTCGGTGTAAATGCTTTCATAATCCCATTATTGAATTTATTTTGAATATTTTTTACATTTTTTGATTAAAACAGATTGTAATTGATTGATTGCCTCGGGAAACATAAAGCAAAAGCAATCCAATGTCAAGAAAAGATCATTTATAGTCACTCATGCCTAGGAAAGCCTTATTACTCGGTTTAAATGCTTTTATAATCCCATTATTGAATTTATTTTGAATTGTTTTTACATTTTTTGATTAAAACAGAATCTAATTGATTGTTTGCCTCGGGAAACGTGGAGCAAAAGCCATCCATTGTCAAGAAAAGATCATTTATAGTCACTCATGCCTAGAAAAGCCTTATTACTCGGTCTAAATGCCTTTATAATCCTATTATGAAATTTATTTTTAATTTTTTTACATTATTTGATTAAAACATATTGTAATTGATTGTTTGCCTCGGGAAACTTGGAGTAAAAGCCATCCATCGTCAAGAAAAGATCATTTATAGTCACTCATGCCTAGCAAACCCTTATTACTCGGTTTAAATGCTCTTATAATCCCATTATTGAATTGATTTTGAATTGTTTTTACATTTTTTGATTAAAACAGAATCTAATTGATTGTTTGGCTCGGGAAACGTGGAGCGAAAGCCATCCATTGTCAAGAAAAGATCATTTATAGTCACTCATGCCTAGAAAAGCCTTATTACTCGGTTTAAATGCCTTCATAATCCCATTATCAAATTTATTTTTAATTTTTTTTACATTTTTTGATTAAAACATATTGTAATTGATTGTTTTCCTCGGGAAACTTGGAGCGAAAGCCATCCATTGTCAAGAAAAGATAATTTATAGTCACTCATGCCTAGAAAAGCCTTATTACTCGGTTTAAATGCTTTTATAATCCCATTATTGACTTTACTTTGAATTTTTTTTACATTTTTTTATCAAAACATAATGTAATTGATTGTTTACCTCGGGAAACTTGGAGCGAAAGCCATCCATTGTCAAGAAAAGATCATTTATAGTCACTCATGCCTAGGAAAGCCTTATTACTCGGTTTAAATGCTTTTATAATCCCATTATTGAATTTATTTTGAATTGTTTTTACATTTTTTGATTAAAACAGAATCTAATTGATTGTTTGCCTCGGGAAACGTGGAGCAAAATCCATCCATTGTCAAGAAAATATCATTTATAGTCACTCATGCCTAGAAAAGCCTTATTACTCGGTTTAAATGCCTTCATAATCCCATTATCAAATTTATTTTTAATTTTTTTTACATTTTTTGATTAAAACAGAATGTAATTGATTGTTTGCCTCAGGAAACTTGGAGCGAAAGCCATCCATTGTCAAGAAAAGTTCATTTATATTCACTTATGCCTAGCAAAGCCTTATTACTCGGTTTAAATGCCTTTATAATCCCATTATCAAATTTATTTTTAATTTTTTTTACTTTTTTTGATTAAAACATATTCTAATTGATTGTTTTTCTGGGGAAACTTGGAGCGAAAGCCATCCATTGTCAAGAAAAGATCATTTATAGTCACTCATGCCTAGAAAAGCCTTATTACTCGGCGTAAATGCTTTTATAATCCCATTATTGAATTTATTTTGAATATTTTTTACATTTTTTGATTAAAACAGATTGTAATTGATTGATTGCCTCGGGAAACATGGAGCAAAAGCCATCCATTGTCAAGAAAAGATGATTTATAGTCACTCATGCCTAGGAAAGCCTTATTACTCGTTTTAAATGCTTTTATAATCCCATTATTGAATTGATTTTGAATTGTTTTTACGTTTTTTGATTCAAACAGAATCTAATTGATTGTTTGCCTCGGGAAACGTGGAGCGAAAGCCATCCATTGTCAAGAAAAGATCATTTATAGTCACTCATGCGTAGAAAAGCCTTATTACTCGGTTTAAATGCCTTTATAATCCCATTATTGACTTTATTTTGAATTTTTTTTACATTTTTTGATCAAAACATATTGTAATTGATTGTTTGCCACGGGAAACTTGGAGCGAAAGCCATCCATTGTCAAGAAAAGATCATTTATAGTCACTCATGCCTAGGAAAGCCTTATTACTCGGTTTAAATGCTTTTATAATCCCATTATTGAATTTATTTTGAATTATTTTTACATTTTTTAATTAAAACAGAATCTAATTGATTGTTTGCCTCTGGAAACGTGGAGCAAAAGCCATCCATTGTCAAGAAAAGATCATTTATAGTCACTCATGCCTAGAAAAGCCTTATTACTCGGTTTAAATGCCTTTATAATCTCATTATCAAATTTATTTTTAATTTTTTTTACATTTTTTGATTAAAACAGATTGTAATTGATTGTTTGCCTCGAGAAACTTGGAGCGAAAGCCATCCATTGTCAAGAAAAGTTCATTTATATTCACTTATGCCTAGCAAAGCCTTATTACTCGGTTTAAATGCCTTTATAGTCCCATTATTGAATTTATTTTGATTTTTTTTTACATTTTTTTATTAAAACAGATTCTAATTGATTGTTTTCCTGGGGAAACTTGGATCGAAAGCCATCCATTGTCAAGAAAATATCATTTATAGTCACTCATGCCTAGAAAAGCCTTATTACTCGGTGTAAATGCTTTTATAGTCCCATTATAGAATTTATTTTGAATATTTTTTACATTTTTTGATTAAAACAGATTTTAATTGATTGATTGCCTCTGGAAACATGGAGCAAAAGCCATCCATTGTCAAGAAAAGATCATTTATAGTCACTCATGCCTAGGAAAGCCTTATTACTCGGTTTAAATGCTTTTATAATCCCATTATTGAATTTATTTTGAATTGTTTTTACATTTTTTGATTAAAACAGAATCTAATTGATTGTTTGCCTCGGGAAACGTGGAGCAAAAGCCATCCATTGTCAAGAAAAGATCATTTATAGTCACTCATGCCTAGAAAAGCTTTATTACTCGGTTTAAATGCCTTTATAATCCCATTATCAAATTTATTTTTAATTTTTTTTACATTTTTTGATTAAAACATATTCTAATTGATTGTTTGCCTCGGGAAACTTGGAGCAAAAACCATCCATTGTCAAGAAAAGATCATTTATAGTCACTCATGCCTAGGAAAGCCTTATTACTCGGTTTAAATGCTTTTATAATCCCATTATTGAATTTATTTTGAATTGTTTTTACATTTTTTGATTAAAACAGAATCTAATTGATTGTTTACCGCGGGAAACGTGGAGCAAAAGCCATCCATTGTCAAGAAAAGATCATTTATAGTCACTCATGCCTAGAAAAGCTTTATTACTCGGTTTAAATGCCTTTATAATCCCATTATCAAATTTATTTTTAATTTTTTTTACATTTTTTGATTAAAACATATTCTAATTGATTGTTTGCCTCGGGAAACATGGAGCGAAAGCCATCCATTGTAAAGAAAAGATCATTTATAGTCACTCATGCCTAGAAAAGCCTTATTACTCGGTTTAAATGCCTTTATAATCCCATTATCAAATTTATTTTGAATTATTTTTACATTTTTTGATTAAAACAGATTGTAATTGATTGTTTGACTCGAGAAACTTGGAGCGAAAGCCATCCGTTGTCAAGAAAAGTTCATTTATATTCACTTATGCCTAGCAAAGCCTTATTACTCGGTTTAAATGCCTTTATAATCCCATTATTGAATTTATTTTGAATTTTTTTTACATTTTTTTATTAAAACATATTCTAATTGAATGTTTTCCTGGGGAAACTTGGAGCGATAGCCATCCATTCTCAAGAAAAGATCATTTATAGTCACTCATGCCTAGAAAAGCCTTATTACTCGGTGTAAATGCTTTCATAATCCCATTATTGAATTTATTTTGAATATTTTTTACATTTTTTGATTAAAACAGATTGTAATTGATTGATTGCCTCGGGAAACATAAAGCAAAAGCCATCCAATGTCAAGAAAAGATCATTTATAGTCACTCATGCCTAGGAAAGCCTTATTACTCGGTTTAAATGCTTTTATAATCCCATTATTGAATTTATTTTGAATTGTTTTTACATTTTTTGATTAAAACAGAATCTAATTGATTGTTTGCCTCGGGAAACGTGGAGCAAAAGCCATCCATTGTCAAGAAAAGATCATTTATAGTCACTCATGCCTAGAAAAGCCTTATTACTCGGTTTAAATGCCTTCATAATCCCATTACCAAATTTATTTTTAATTTTTTTTACATTTTTTGATTAAAACAGAATGTAATTGATTGTTTGCCTCAGGAAACTTGGAGCGAAAGCCATCCATTGTCAAGAAAAGTTCATTTATATTCACTTATGCCTAGCAAAGCCTTATTACTCGTTTTAAATGCCTTTATAATCCCATTATCAAATTTATTTTTAATTTTTTTTACTTTTTTTGATTAAAACATATTCTAATTGATTGTTTTTCTGGGGAAACTTGGAGCGAAAGCCATCCATTGTCAAGAAAATATCATTTATAGTCACTCATGCCTAGAAAAGCCTTATTACTCGGTTTAAATGCTTTTATAGTCCCATTATTGAATTTATTTTGAATTGTTTTTACATTTTTTGATTAAAACAGATTGTAATTGATTGATTGCCTCGGGAAACATTTAGCAAAAGCCATCCATTGTCAAGAAAAGATGATTTATAGTCACTCATGCCTAGGAAAGCCTTATTACTCGGTTTAAATGCTTTTATAATCCCATTGTTGAATTTATTTTGAATTGTTTTTACATTTTTTGATTCAAACAGAATCTAATTGATTGTTTGCCTTGGGAAACGTGGAGCGAAAGCCATCCATTGTCAAGAAAAGATCATTTATAGTCACTCATGCGTAAAAAAGCCTTATTACTCGGTTTAAATGCCTTTATAATCCCATTATTGACTTTATTTTGAATTTTTTTTACATTTTTTGATCAAAACATATTGTAATTGATTGTTTGCCACGGGAAACTTGGAGCGAAAGCCATCCATTGTCAAGAAAAGATCATTTATAGTCACTCATGCCTAGGAAAGCCTTATTACTCGGTTTAAATGCTTTTATAATCCCATTATTGAATTTATTTTGAATTATTTTTACATTTTTTGATTAAAACAGAATCTAATTGATTGTTTGCCTCGGGAAACGTGGAGCCAAAGCCATCCATTGTCAAGAAAAGATCATTTATAGTCACTCATGCCTAGAAAAGCCTTATTACTCGGTTTAAATGCCTTTATAATCCCATTATCAAATTTATTTTTAATTTTTTTACATTTTTTTGATTAAAACAGATTGTAATTGATTGTTTGCCTCGAGTAACTTGGAGCGAAAGCCATCCATTGTCAAGAAAAGTTCATTTATATTCACTTATGCCTAGCAAAGCCTTATTACTCGGTTTAAATGCCTTTATAGTCCCATTATTGAATTTATTTTGATTTTTTTTACATTTTTTTATTAAAACAGATTCTAATTGATTGTTTTCCTGGGGAAACTTGGAGCGAAAGCCATCCATTCTCAAGAAAAGATCATTTATAGTCACTCATGCCTAGAAAAGCCTTATTACTCGGTGTAAATGCTTTTATAGTCCCATTATAGAATTTATTTTGAATATTTTTTATATTTTTTGATTAAAACAGATTTTAATTGATTGATTGCCTCTGGAAACATGGAGCAAAAGCCATCCACTGTCAAGAAAAGATCATTTATGGTCTTTCATGCCTAGGAAAGCCTTATTACTCGGTTTAAATGCTTTTATAATCCCATTATTGAATTTATTTTGAATTGTTTTTACATTTTTTGATTAAAACTGAATCTAATTGATTGTTTGCCTCGGGAAACGTGGAGCAAAAGCCATCCATTGTCAAGAAAAGATCATTTATAGTCACTCATGCCTAGAAAAGCTTTATTACTCGGTTTAAATGCCTTTATAATCCCATTATCAAATTTATTTTTAATTTTTTTTACATTTTTTGATTAAAACATATTCTAATTGATTGTTTGCCTCGGGAAACTTGGAGCAAAAACCATCCATTGTCAAGAAAAGATCATTTATAGTCACTCATGCCTAGGAAAGCCTTATTACTCGGTTTAAATGCTTTTATAATCCCATTATTGAATTTATTTTGAATTGTTTTTACATTTTTTAATTAAAACAGAATCTAATTGATTGTTTGCCTCGGGAAACGTGGAGCGAAAGCCATCCATTGTAAAGAAAAGATCATTTATAGTCACTCATGCCTAGAAAAGCCTTATTACTCGGTTGAAATGCCTTTATAATCCCATTATCAAATTTATTTTGAATTATTTTTACATTTTTTGATTAAAACAGATTGTAATTGATTGTTTGCCTCGAGAAACTTGGAGCGAAAGCCATCCGTTGTCAAGAAAAGTTCATTTATATTCACTTATGCCTAGCAAAGCCTTATTACTCGGTTTAAATGCCTTTATAATCCCATTATTGAATTTATTTTGAATTTTTTTTACATTTTTTTATTAAAACATATTCTAATTGAATGTTTTCCTGGGGAAACTTGGAGCGAAAGCCATCCAATGTCAAGAAAAGATCATTTATAGTCACTCATGCCTAGAAAAGCCTTATTACTCGGTGTAAATGCTTTCATAATCCCATTATTGAATTTATTTTGAATATTTTTTACATTTTTTGATTAAAACAGATTGTAATTGATTGATTGCCTCGGGAAACATAAAGCAAAAGCCATCCAATGTCAAGAAAAGATCATTTATAGTCACTCATGCCTAGAAAAGCCTTATTACTCGGTCTAAATGCCATTATAATCCCATTATCAAATTTATTTTTAATTTTTTTACATTATTTGATTAAAACATATTGTAATTGATTGTTTGCCTCGGGAAACTTGGAGCAAAAGCCATCCATCGTCAAGAAAAGATCATTTATAGTCACTCATGCCTAGCAAACCCTTATTGCTCGGTTTAAATGCTCTTATAATCCCATTATTGAATTTATTTTGAATTGTTTTTACATTGTTTGATTAAAACAGAATCTAATTGATTGTTTGGCTCGGGAAACGTGGAGCGCAAGCCATCCATTGTAAAGAAAAGATCATTTATAGTCACTCATGCCTAGAAAAGCCTTATTACTCGGTTGAAATGCCTTTATAATCCCATTATCAAATTTATTTTGAATTATTTTTACATTTTTTGATTAAAACAGATTGTAATTGATTGTTTGCCTCGAGAAACTTGGAGCGAAAGCCATCCGTTGTCAAGAAAAGTTCATTTATATTCACTTATGCCTAGCAAAGCCTTATTACTCGGTTTAAATGCCTTTATAATCCCATTATTGAATTTATTTTGAATTTTTTTTACATTTTTTTATTAAAACATATTCTAATTGAATGTTTTCCTGGGGAAACTTGGAGCGAAAGCCATCCAATGTCAAGAAAAGATCATTTATAGTCACTCATGCCTAGAAAAGCCTTATTACTCGGTGTAAATGCTTTCATAATCCCATTATTGAATTTATTTTGAATATTTTTTACATTTTTTGATTAAAACAGATTGTAATTGATTGATTGCCTCGGGAAACATAAAGCAAAAGCCATCCAATGTCAAGAAAAGATCATTTATAGTCACTCATGCCTAGAAAAGCCTTATTACTCGGTCTAAATGCCATTATAATCCCATTATCAAATTTATTTTTAATTTTTTTACATTATTTGATTAAAACATATTGTAATTGATTGTTTGCCTCGGGAAACTTGGAGCAAAAGCCATCCATCGTCAAGAAAAGATCATTTATAGTCACTCATGCCTAGCAAACCCTTATTGCTCGGTTTAAATGCTCTTATAATCCCATTATTGAATTTATTTTGAATTGTTTTTACATTGTTTGATTAAAACAGAATCTAATTGATTGTTTGGCTCGGGAAACGTGGAGCGAAAGCCATCCATTGTCAAGAAAAGTTCATTTATATTCACTTATGCCTAGCAAAGCCTTATTACTCGGTTTAAATGCCTTAATAGTCCCATTATTGAATTTATTTTGATTTTTTTTTACATTTTTTTATTAAAACAGATTCTAATTGATTGTTTGCCTCGAGAAACTTGGAGCGAAAGCCATCCATTGTCAAGAAAAGATCATTTATATTCACTTATGCCTAGCAAAGCCTTATTACTCGGTTTAAATGCCTTTATAATCCCATTATTGAATTTATTTTGAATTTTTTTTACATTTTTTTATTAAAATATATTCTAATTGAATGTTTTCCTTGGGAAACTTGGAGCGAAAGCCATCCATTCTCAAGAAAAGATCATTTATAGTCACTCATGCCTAGAAAAGCCTTATTACTCGGTGTAAATGCTTTCATAATCCCATTATTGAATTTATTTTGAATATTTTTTACATTTTTTGATTAAAACAGATTGTAATTGATTGATTGCCTCGGGAAACATAAAGCAAAAGCCATCCATTGTCAAGAAAAGATCATTTATAGTCACTCATGCCTAGGAAAGCCTTATTACTCGGTTTAAATGCTTTTATAATCCCATTATTGAATTTATTTTGAATTGTTTTTACATTTTTTGATTAAAACAGAATCTAATTGATTGTTTGCCTCGGGAAACGTGGAGCAAAAGCCATCCATTGTCAAGAAAAGATCATTTATAGTCACTCATGCCTAGAAAAGCCTTATTACTCGGTTTAAATGCCTTTATAATCCCATTATCAAATTTATTTTTAATTTTTTTTACATTATTTGATTAAAACATATTGTAATTGATTGTTTGCCTCGGGAAACTTGGAGCAAAAGCCATCCATTGTCAAGAAAAGATCATTTATAGTCACTCATGCCTAGCAAACCCTTATTACTCGGTTTAAATGCTCTTATAATCCCATTATTGAATTTATTTTGAATTGTTTTTACATTTTTTGATTAAAACAGAATCTAATTGATTGTTTGGCTCGGGAAACGTGGAGCGCAAGCCATCCATTGTCAAGAAAAGATCATTTATAGTCACTCATGCCTAGAAAAGCCTTATTACTCGGTTTAAATGCCTTCATAATCCCATTATCAAATTTATTTTTAATTTTTTTTACATTTTTTGATTAAAACATATTGTAATTGATTGTTTGCCTTGGGAAACTTGGAGCGAAAGCCATCCATTGTCAAGAAAAGATAATTTATAGTCACTCATGCCTAGAAAAGCCTTATTACTCGGTTTAAATGCTTTTATAATCCCATTATTGACTTTACTTTGAATTTTTTTTACATTTTTTGATCAAAACATATTGTAATTGATTGTTTGCCTCGGGAAACTTGGAGCGAAAGCCATCCATTGTCAAGAAAAGATCATTTATAGTCACTCATGCCTAGGAAAGCCTCATTACTCGGTTTAAATGCTTTTATAATCCCATTATTGAATTTATTTTGAATTGTTTTTACATTTTTTGATTAAAACAGAATCTAATTGATTGTTTGCCTCGGGAAACGTGGAGCGCAAGCCATCCATTGTCAAGAAAAGATCATTTATAGTCACTCATGCCTAGAAAAGCCTTATTACTCGGTTTAAATGCCTTCATAATCCCATTATCAAATTTATTTTTAATTTTTTTTACATTTTTTGATTAAAACATATTGTAATTGATTGTTTGCCTTGGGAAACTTGGAGCGAAAGCCATCCATTGTCAAGAAAAGATAATTTATAGTCACTCATGCCTAGAAAAGCCTTATTACTCGGTTTAAATGCTTTTATAATCCCATTATTGACTTTACTTTGAATTTTTTTTACATTTTTTGATCAAAACATATTGTAATTGATTGTTTGCCTCGGGAAACTTGGAGCGAAAGCCATCCATTGTCAAGAAAAGATCATTTATAGTCACTCATGCCTAGGAAAGCCTCATTACTCGGTTTAAATGCTTTTATAATCCCATTATTGAATTTATTTTGAATTGTTTTTACATTTTTTGATTAAAACAGAATCTAATTGATTGTTTGCCTCGGGAAACGTGGAGCGCAAGCCATCCATTGTCAAGAAAAGATCATTTATAGTCACTCATGCCTAGAAAAGCCTTATTACTCGGTTTAAATGCCTTCATAATCCCATTATCAAATTTATTTTTAATTTTTTTTACATTTTTTGATTAAAACATATTGTAATTGATTGTTTGCCTTGGGAAACTTGGAGCGAAAGCCATCCATTGTCAAGAAAAGATAATTTATAGTCACTCATGCCTAGAAAAGCCTTATTACTCGGTTTAAATGCTTTTATAATCCCATTATTGACTTTACTTTGAATTTTTTTTACATTTTTTGATCAAAACATATTGTAATTGATTGTTTGCCTCGGGAAACTTGGAGCGAAAGCCATCCATTGTCAAGAAAAGATCATTTATAGTCACTCATGCCTAGGAAAGCCTCATTACTCGGTTTAAATGCTTTTATAATCCCATTATTGAATTTATTTTAAATTGTTTTTACATTTTTTGATTAAAACAGAATCTAATTGATTGTTTGCCTCGGGAAACGTGGAGCAAAAGCAATCCATTGTCAAGAAAAGATCATTTATAGTCACTCATGCCTAGAAAAGCCTTATTACTCGGTTTAAATGCCTTTATAATCCCATTATCAAATTTATTTTTAATTTTTTTTACATTATTTGATTAAAACATATTGTAATTGATTGTTTGCCTCGGGAAACTTGGAGCAAAAGCCACCCATTGTCAAGAAAAGATCATTTATAGTCACTCATGCCTAGCAAACCCTTATTACTCGGTTTAAATGCTCTTATAATCCCATTATTGAATTTATTTTGAATTGTTTTTACATTTTTTGATTAAAACAGAATCTAATTGATTGTTTGGCTCGGGAAACGTGGAGCGAAAGCCATCCATTGTCAAGAAAAGATCATTTATAGTCACTCATGCCTAGAAAAGCCTTATTACTCGGTTTAAATGCCTTCATAATCCCATTATCAAATTTATTTTTAATTTTTTTTACATTTTTTGATTAAAACATATTTTAATTGATTGTTTGCCTTGGGAAACTTGGAGCGAAAGCCATCCATTGTCAAGAAAAGATAATTTATAGTCACTCATGCCTAGAAAAACCTTATTACTCAGTTTAAATGCTTTTATAATCCCATTATTGACTTTACTTTGAATTTTTTTTACATTTTTTGATCAAAACATATTGTAATTGATTGTTTGCCTCGGGAAACTTGGAGCGAAAGCTATCCATTGTCAAGAAAAGATCATTTATAGTCACTCATGCCTAGGAAAGCCTCATTACTCGGTTTAAATGCTTTTATAATCCCATTATTGAATTTATTTTGAATTGTTTTTACATTTTTTGATTAAAACAAAATCTAATTGATTGTTTACCTCGGGAAACGTGGAGCAAAAGCCATCCATTGTCAAGAAAAGATCATTTATAGTCACTCATGCCTAGAAAAGCCTTATTACTCGGTTTAAATGCCTTTATAATCCCATTATCAAATTTATTTTTAATTTATTTTACATTTTTTGATTAAAACAGATTGTAATTGATTGTTTGCCTCGAGAAACTTGGAGCGAAAGCCATCCATTGTCAAGAAAAGTTCATTTATATTCACTTATGCTTAGCAAAGCCTTATTACTCGGTTTAAATGCCTTTATAGTCCCATTATTAAATTTATTTTGATTTTTTTTTTACATTTTTTATTAAAACAGATTCTAATTGATTGTTTGCCTGGGGAAACTTGGAGCGAAAGCCATCCATTGTCAAGAAAAGATCATTTATAGTCACTCATGCCTAGAAAAGCCTTATTACTCGGTGTAAATGCTTTTATAGTCCCATTATAGAATTTATTTTGAATATTTTTTACATTTTTTGATTAAAACAGATTTTAATTGATTGATTGCCTCTGGAAACATGGAGAAAAAGCCATCCATTGTCAAGAAAAGATCATTTATAGTCACTCATGCCTAGGAAAGCCTTATTACTCGGTTTAAATGCTTTTATAATCCCATTATTGAATTTATTTTGAATTGTTTTTACATTTTTTGATTAAAACAGAATCTAATTGATTGTTTGCCTCGGGAAACGTGGAGCAAAAGCCATCCATTGTCAAGAAAAGATCATTTATAGTCACTCATGCCTAGAAAAGCCTTATTACTCGGTTTAAATGCATTTATAATCCCATTATCAAATTTATTTTTAATTTTTTTTACATTTTTTGATTAAAACAGATTGTAATTGATTGTTTGCCTCGAGAAACTTGGAGCGAAAGCCATCCATTGTCAAGAAAAGTTCATTTATATTCACTTATGCCTAGCAAAGCCTTATTACTCGGTTTAAATGCCTTTATAGTCCCATTATTGAATTTATTTTGATTTTTTTTTACATTTTTTTATTAAAACAGATTCTAATTGATTGTTTTCCTGGGAAAACTTGGAGCGAAAGCCATCCATTGTCAAGAAAAGATCATTTATAGTCACTCATGCCTAGAAAAGCCTTATTACTCGGTGTAAATGCTTTCATAATCCCATTATTGAATTTATTTTGAATATTCTTTACATTTTTTGATTAAAACAGATTGTAATTGGTTGATTGCCTCGGGAAACATGGAGCAAAAGCAATCCATTGTCAAGAAAAGATCATTTATAGTCACTCATGCCTAGGAAAGCCTTATTACTCGGTTTAAATGCTTTTATAATCCCATTATTGAATTTATTTTGAATTGTTTTTACATTTTTTGATTAAAACAGAATCTAATTGATTGTTTGCCTCGGGAAACGTGGAGCGAAAGCCATCCATTGTCAAGAAAAGATCATTTATAGTCACTCATGGCTAGAAAAGCCTTATTACTCGGTTTAAATGCCTTTATAATCCCATTATCAAATTTATTTTTAATTTTTTTTACATTTTTTGATTAAAACATATTGTAATTGATTGTTTGCCTCGGGAAACTTGGAGCGAAAGCCATCCATTGTCAAGAAAAGATAATTTATAGTCACTCATGCCTAGGAAAGCCTTAATACTCGGTTTAAATGCTTTTATAATCCCATTATTGACTTTATTTTAAATTTTTTTTACATTTTTTGGTTAAAACATATTGTAATTGATTGTTTGCCTCGGGAAACTTGGAGCGAAAGCCATCCATTGTCAAGAAAAGATAATTTATAGTCACTCATGCCTAGAAAAGCCTTATTACTCGGTTTAAATGCCTTTATAATCCCATTATTGACTTTATTTTGAATTTTTTTTACATTTTTTGATTAAAACATATTGTAATTGATTGTTTGCCTAGGGAAACGTGGAGCGAAAGCCATCCATTGTCAAGAAAAGATCATTTATAGTCACTCATGCCTAGAAAAGCCTTATTACTCGGTTTAAATGCCTTTATAATCCCATTATCAAATTTATTTTTAATTTTTTTTTACATTTTTTGATTAAAACAGATTGTAATCGATTGTTTGCCTCGAGAAACTTGGAGCGAAAGCCATCCATTGTCAAGAAAAGTTCATTTATATTCACTTATGCCTAGCAAAGCCTTATTACTCGGTTTAAATGCCTTTATAATCCCATTATTGAATTTATTTTGAATTTTTCTTACATATTTTTATTAAAACAGATTCTAATTGAATGTTTTCCTGGGGAAACTTGGAGCGAAAGCCATCCATTGTCAAGAAAAGATCATTTATAGTCACTCATGCCTAGAAATACCTTATTACTCGGTGTACATGCTTTCATAATCCCATTATTGAATTTATTTTGAATATTTTTTTCATTTTTTGATTAAAACATATTGTAATTGATTGATTGCCTCGGCAAACATAAAGCAAAAGCCATCCATTGTCAAGAAAAGATCATTTATAGTCACTCATGCCTAGGAAAGCCTTATTACTCGGTTTAAATGCTTTTATAATCCCATTATTGAATTTATTTTAAATTGTTTTTCCATTTTTTGATTAAAACAGAATCTAATTGATTGTTTGCCTCGGGAAACGTGGAGCAAAAGCCATCCATTGTCAAGAAAAGATCATTTATAGTCACTCATGCCTAGAAAAGCCTTATTACTCGGTTTAAATGCCTTTATAATCCCATTATTAAATTTATTTTTGATTTTTTTTTACATTTTTTGATTAAAACAGATTGTAATCGATTGTTTGCCTCGAGAAACTTGGAGCGAAAGCCATCCATTGTCAAGAAAAGTTCATTTATATTCACTTATGCCTAGCAAAGCCTTATTACTCGGTTTAAATGCCTTTATAATCCCATTATTGAATTTATTTTGAATTTTTTTTACATTTTTTGATTAAAACATATTGTAATTGATTGTTTTCCTCGGGAAACTTGGAGCGAAAGCCATCCATTGTCAAGAAACGATAATTTATAGTCACTCATGCCTAGAAAAGCCTTATTACTCGGTTTAAATGCCTTTATAATCCCATTATTGACTTTATTTTGAATTTTTTTTACATTTTTTGATTAAAACAGATTGTAATTGATTGTTTGCCTAGGGAAACGTGGGGCGAAAGCCATCCATTGTCAAGAAAAGATCATTTATAGTCACTCATGCCTAGAAAAGCCTTATTACTCGGTTTAAATACCTTTATAATCCCATTATCAAATTTATTTTTAATTTTTTTTACATTTTTTTGATTAAAACAGATTGTAATTGATTGTTTGCCTCGAGAAACTTGGAGCGAAAGCCATCCATTGTCAAGAAAAGTTCATTTATATTCACTTATGCCTAGCAAAGCCTTATTACTCGGTTTAAATGCCTTTATAGTCCCATTATTGAATTTATTTTGATTTTTTTTTACATTTTTTTATGAAAACAGATTCTAATTGATTGTTTTCCTGGGAAAACTTGGAGCGAAAGCCATCCATTGTCAAGAAAAGATCATTTATAGTCACTCATGCCTAGAAAAGCCTTATTACTCGGTTTAAATGCCTTTATAATCCCATTATCAAATTTATTTTTAATTTTTTGTACATTTTTTGATTAAAACATATTGTAATTGATTGTTTGCCTCGGGAAACTTGGAGCGAAAGCCATCCATTGTCAAGAAAAGATAATTTATAGTCACTCATGCCTAGGAAAGCCTTATTACTCGGTTTAAATGCTTTTATAATCCCATTATTGACTTTATTTTGAATTTTTTTTACATTTTTTGATTAAAACATATTGTAATTGATTGTTTGCCTCGGGAAACTTGGAGCGAAAGCCATCCATTGTCAAGAAACGATAATTTATAGTCACTCATGCCTAGAAAAGCCTTATTACTCGGTTTAAATGCCTTTATAATCCCATTATTGACTTTATTTTGAATTTTTTTTACATTTTTTGATTAAAACAGATTGTAATTGATTGTTTGCCTAGGGAAACGTGGGGCGAAAGCCATCCATTGTCAAGAAAAGATCATTTATAGTCACTCATGCCTAGAAAAGCCTTATTACTCGGTTTAAATACCTTTATAATCCCATTATCAAATTTATTTTTAATTTTTTTTACATTTTTTTGATTAAAACAGATTGTAATTGATTGTTTGCCTCGAGAAACTTGGAGCGAAAGCCATCCATTGTCAAGAAAAGTTCATTTATATTCACTTATGCCTAGCAAAGCCTTATTACTCGGTTTAAATGCCTTTATAGTCCCATTATTGAATTTATTTTGATTTTTTTTTACATTTTTTTATGAAAACAGATTCTAATTGATTGTTTTCCTGGGAAAACTTGGAGCGAAAGCCATCCATTGTCAAGAAAAGATCATTTATAGTCACTCATGCCTAGAAAAGCCTTATTACTCGGTTTAAATACCTTTATAATCCCATTATCAAATTTATTTTTAATTTTTTTTACATTTTTTTGATTAAAACAGATTGTAATTGATTGTTTGCCTCGAGAAACTTGGAGCGAAAGCCATCCATTGTCAAGAAAAGTTCATTTATATTCACTTATGCCTAGCAAAGCCTTATTACTCGGTTTAAATGCCTTTATAGTCCCATTATTGAATTTATTTTGATTTTTTTTTACATTTTTTTATGAAAACAGATTCTAATTGATTGTTTTCCTTGGAAAACTTGGAGCGAAAGCCATCCATTGTCAAGAAAAGATCATTTATAGTCACTCATGCCTAGAAAAGACTTATTACTTGGTGTAAATGCTTTTATAATCCCATTATTGAATTTATTTTGAATATTTTTTACATTTTTTGATTAAAACAGATTGTAATTGATTGATTGCCTCGGGAAACATGGAGCAAAAGCAATCCATTGTCAAGAAAAGATCATTTATAGTCACTCATGCCTAGGAAAGCCTTATTACTCGGTTTAAATGCTTTTATAATCCCATTATTGAATTTATTTTGAATTGTTTTTACATTTTTTGATTAAAACAGAATATAATTGATTGTTTGCCTCGGGAAACGTGGAGCGAAAGCCATCCATTGTCAAGAAAAGATCATTTATAGTCACTCATGCCTAGAAAAGCCTTATTACTCGGTTTAAATGCCTTTATAATCCCATTATCAAATTTATTTTTAATTTTTTTTTACATTTTTTGATTAAAACAGATTGTAATCGATTGTTTGCCTCGAGAAACTTGGAGCGAAAGCCATCCATTGTCAAGAAAAGTTCATTTATATTCACTTATGCCTAGCAAAGCCTTATTACTCGGTTTAAATGCCTTTATAATCCCATTATTGAATTTATTTTGAATTTTTCTTACATATTTTTATTAAAACAGATTCTAATTGAATGTTTTCCTGGGGAAACTTGGAGCGAAAGCCATCCATTGTCAAGAAAAGATCATTTATAGTCACTCATGCCTAGAAATACCTTATTACTCGGTGTACATGCTTTCATAATCCCATTATTGAATTTATTTTGAATATTTTTTTCATTTTTTGATTAAAACATATTGTAATTGATTGATTGCCTCGGCAAACATAAAGCAAAAGCCATCCATTGTCAAGAAAAGATCATTTATAGTCACTCATGCCTAGGAAAGCCTTATTACTCGGTTTAAATGCTTTTATAATCCCATTATTGAATTTATTTTAAATTGTTTTTCCATTTTTTGATTAAAACAGAATCTAATTGATTGTTTGCCTCGGGAAACGTGGAGCAAAAGCCATCCATTGTCAAGAAAAGATCATTTATAGTCACTCATGCCTAGAAAAGCCTTATTACTCGGTTTAAATGCCTTTATAATCCCATTATTAAATTTATTTTTGATTTTTTTTTACATTTTTTGATTAAAACAGATTGTAATCGATTGTTTGCCTCGAGAAACTTGGAGCGAAAGCCATCCATTGTCAAGAAAAGGTCATTTATATTCACTTATGCCTAGCAAAGCCTTATTACTCGGTTTAAATGCCTTTATAATCCCATTATTGAATTTATTTTGAATTTTTTTTACATTTTTTGATTAAAACATATTGTAATTGATTGTTTGCCTCGGGAAACTTGGAGCGAAAGCCATCCATTGTCAAGAAACGATAATTTATAGTCACTCATGCCTAGAAAAGCCTTATTACTCGGTTTAAATGCCTTTATAATCCCATTATTGACTTTATTTTGAATTTTTTTTACATTTTTTGATTAAAACAGATTGTAATTGATTGTTTGCCTAGGGAAACGTGGGGCGAAAGCCATCCATTGTCAAGAAAAGATCATTTATAGTCACTCATGCCTAGAAAAGCCTTATTACTCGGTTTAAATACCTTTATAATCCCATTATCAAATTTATTTTTAATTTTTTTTACATTTTTTGATTAAAACATATTGTAATTGATTGTTTGCCTCGGGAAACATGGAGCGAAAGCCATCCATTGTTAAGACAAGATCATTTATAGTCACTCATGCCTAGAAAAGCCTTATTACACGGTTTAAATGCTTTTATAATGCCTTTATTGAATTTATTTTGAATTGTTTTTACATTTTTTGATTAAAACAGATTGTAATTGATTGTTTGCCTCGGGAAACGTGGAGCGAAAGCCATCCATTCTCAAGATAAGATCATTTATAGCCAGTCATGCCAAGAAAAGCCTTATTTCTCGGTTTAAATGCTTTTATAATCCCATTATTGACTTTATTTTGAATTTTTTTTACATTTTCTGATTAAAACATATTCTAATTGATTGTTTCCCTCGGGAAACTTGGAGTGCAAGCCATCCATTGTCAAGAAAAGATCATTTATAGTCACTCTTGCCTAGAAAAGCCTTATTTCTCGGTTTAAATGCTTTTATAATCCCATTATTGAATTTATTTTCAATTGTCTTTACATTTTTTGATTAAAACAGATTGGAATTGATTGTTTGCCTCGAGAAACATGGAGCGAAAGCCATCCATTGTCAAGAAAAGATCATTTATAGTCACTCATGCCTAGAAAAGCCTTATTACTCGGTTTAAATACCTTTATAATCCCATTATCAAATTTATTTTTAATTTTTTTTACATTTTTTGATTAAAACATATTGTAATTGATTGTTTGCCTCGGGAAACATGGAGCGAAAGCCATCCATTGTTAAGACAAGATCATTTATAGTCACTCATGCCTAGAAAAGCCTTATTACTCGGTTTAAATGATTTTATAATCCCATTATTTAATTTATTTTGAATTGCTTTTACATTTTTTGATTAAAACAGTTTGTAATTGATTGTTTGCCTCGGGAAACATGGAGCGAAAGCCATCCATTGTCAAGAAAAGTTCATTTATAGTCACTCATGCCTAGAGAAGCCTTAATACTCGCTTTAAATGCTTTTATAATCCCATAATTAAATTTAATTTGAATCTTTTTACATTTTTGGAGTAAAACAAATTCTAATTGATTGTTTGCCTCGGAAAACATGGAGTGAAAGCCATCCATTGTCAAGAAAAGATCATTTATAGTCACTCATGCCTAGAAAAGCCTTATTACACGGTTTAAATGCTTTTATAATCCCTTTATTGAATTAATTTTGAATTGTTTTTACATTTTTTGATTAAAACAGATTGTGATTGATTGTTTGCCTTGGGAAACGTGGACCGAAAGCCATCCATTGTCAAGAAAAGATCATTTATAGTCACTCATGCCTAGAAAAGCCTTATTACACGGTTTAAATGCTTTTATAATGCCTTTATTGAATTTATTTTGAATTGTTTTTACATTTTTTGATTAAAACAGATTGTAATTGATTGTTTGCTTTGGGAAACGTGGAGCGAAAGCGATCCATTGTCATGAAAAGATCATTTATAGTCACTCATGCCTAGAAAAGCCTTATTTCTCGATTTAAATGCTTTTATAATCCCATTATTGAATTTATTTTGAATATTTTTTACAGTTTTTGATTGAAACATATTCTAATTGATTGTTTGCCTCGGGAAACGTGGAGCGAAAGCCAACCATTGTCAAGAAAAGATCATTTATAGTCACTCATGCCTAGAAAAGCCTTATTACTCGGTTTAAATGCTTTTATAATCCCATTATTGAATTTATTTTGAATTGTTTTTACATTTTTTGATTAAAACAAATTGTAATTGATTGTTTGCCTCGGAAAACATGGAGCGAAAGCCATCCATTGTCAAGAAAAGATCATTTATAGTCACTCATGCCTAGAAAACCCTTATTACTTGGTTTAAATGCTTTTGTAATCCCATTACTGAATTTATTTTGAATTGTTTTTACATTTTTTTGATTAAAACAGATTGTAATTGATTGTTTGCCTCGGGAAACATGGAGCGAAAGCCATCCATTGTCAAGAAAAGATCATTTATAGTCACTCATGCCTACAAAAGCCTTATTACACGGTTTAAATGCTTTTATAATGCCTTTATTGAATTTATTTTGAATTGTTTTTACATTTTTTGATTAAAACAGATTGTAATTGATTGTTTGCCTCGGGAAACGTGGAGCGAAAGCCATCCATTCTCAAGATAAGATCATTTATAGCCAGTCATGCCTAGAAAAGCCTTATTTCTCGGTTTAAATGCTTTTATAATCCCATTATTGACTTTATTTTGAATTTTTTTTACATTTTCTGATTAAAACATATTCTAATTGATTGTTTCCCTCGGGAAACTTGGAGTGCAAGCCATCCATTGTCAAGAAAAGATCATTTATAGTCACTCTTGCCTAGAAAAGCCTTATTTCTCGGTTTAAATGCTTTTATAATCCCATTATTGAATTTATTTTCAATTGTCTTTACATTTTTTGATTAAAACAGATTGGAATTGATTGTTTGCCTCGAGAAACATGGAGCGAAAGCCATCCATTGTCAAGAAAAGATCATTTATAGTCACTCATGCCTAGAAAAGCCTTATTACTAGGTTTAAATGCTTTTATAATCCCATTATTGAATTTATTTTGAATTGTTTTTACATTTTTTTATTAAAACAGATTGTAATTGATTGTTTGCCTCGGGAAACATGGAGCGAAAGCCATCCATTGTCAAGAAAAGATCATTTAGAGTCACTCATGCCTAGAAAAGCCTTATTACACGGTTTAAATGCTTTTATAATCCCTTTATTGAATTAATTTTGAATTGTTTTTACATTTTTTGATTAAAACAAATTGTAATTGATTGTTTACCTTGGGAAACGTGGAGCGAAAGCCATCCATTGTCAAGTAAAGATCATTTATAGTCACTCATGCCTAGAAAAGCCTTATTACACGGTTTAAATGCTTTTATAATCCCTTTATTGTATTAATTTTGAATTGTTTTTACATTTTTTGATTAAAACAGATTGTAATTGATTGTTTGCCTTGGGAAACGTGGAGCGAAAGCCATCCATTGTCAAGAAAAGATCATATATAGTCACTCATGCCTAGAAAAGCCTTATTACTAGGTGTAAATGCTTTTATAATCCCATTATTGAATTTATTTTGAATTGTTTTTACATTTTTTGATTAAAACAGATTGTAGTTGATTGTTTGCCTCGGGAAACATGGAGCAAAAGCCATCCATTGTCAAGAAAAGATCATTTATAGTCACTCATGCCTAGAAAAGCCTTATTACTCGGTTTAAATGCTTTTCTAATCCATTATTGAATTTATTTTGAATTGTCTTTACATTTTTTGATTAAAACAGATTGTAATTGATTGTTTGCCTCGGGAAACATGGAGCGAAAGCCATCCATTGTCAAGAAAAGATCATTTATAGTCACTCATGCCTAGAAAAGCCTTATTACTAGGTTTAAATGCTTTTATAATCCCATTATTGAATTTATTTTGAATTGTTTTTCCATTTTTTTATTAAAACAGATTGTAATTGATTGTTTGCCTCGGGAAACATGGAGCGAAAGCCATCCATTGTCAAGAAAAGATCATTTATAGTCACTCATGCCTAGAAAAGCCTTATTACACGGTTTAAATGCGTTTATAATCCCTTTATTGAATTAATTTTGAATTGTTTTTACATTTTTTGATTAAAACAGATTGTAATTGATTGTTTGCCTTGGGAAACGTGGAGCGAAAGCCATCCATTGTTAAGAAAAGATCATTTATAGTCACTCATGCCTAGAAAAGCCTTATTACACGGTTTAAATGCTTTTATAATCCCATTATTGAATTTATTTTGAATTGTTTTTACATTTTTTGATTAAAACATATTATAATTGATTGTTTACCTTGGGAAACGTGGAGCAAAGCCATCCATTGTTAAGAAAAGATCATTTATAGTCACTCGTGCCTAGAAAAGCCTTATTTCTCGATTTAAATGCTTTTATAATCCCATTATTGAATTTATTTTGAATGTTTTTTACATTTTTTGATTGAAACAGATTCTAATTGATTGTTTGCCTCGGGAAACGTTGA
Organism: Theobroma cacao; assembly: GCF_053813885.1. NCBI lineage: Eukaryota > Viridiplantae > Streptophyta > Magnoliopsida > Malvales > Malvaceae > Theobroma > Theobroma cacao. The sequence continues at coordinate 21,787,727 of NC_142645.1, read as the reverse complement.
GCGAAAGCCATCCATTGTCAAGAAAAGATCATTTATAGTCACTCATGCCTAGAAAACCCTTATTTCTCGATTTAAATGCTTTTGTAATCCCGTTATTGAATTTATTTTGAATGTTTTTTACATTTTTTGATTGAAACAGATTCTAATTGATTGTTTGCCTTGGGAAACTTGGAGCGAAAGCCATCCATTGTCAAGAAAAGATCATTTATAGTCACTTATGCCTAGAAAAGCCTTATTACTAGGTGTAAATGCTTTTATAATCCCATTATTGAATTAATTTTGAATTGTTTTTCCATTTTTTAATTAAAACAGATTGTAATTGATTGCTTGCCTTGGGAAACGTGGGGCGAAAGCCATCCATTGTCAAGAAAAGATCATTTATAGTCACTCATGCCTAGAAAAGCCTTATTACACGGTTTAAATGCTTTTATAATCCCATTATTGAATTTATTTTGAATTGTTTTTACATTTTTTGAATAAAACATATTATAATTGATTGTTTACCTTGGGAAACGTGGAGCGAAAGGCATCCATTGTCAAGAAAAGATCATTTATAGTCACTCGTGCCTAGAAAAGCCTTATTTCTCGATTTAAATGCTTTTATAATCCCATTACTGACTTTATTTGGATTTTTTTTTACATTTTTTGATTAAAACATATTCTAATTGATTGTTTGCCTCGGGAAACTTGGAGCGAAAGCCATCCATTGTCAAGAAAAGATCATTTATAGTCACTTATGCCTAGAAAAGCCTTATTACAAGGTGTAAATGCTTTTATAATCCCATTATTGAATTTCTTTTGAATTGTTTTTACATTTTTTGATTAAAATATATTGTAATTGATTGTTTGCCTCGGGAAACTTGGAGCGAAAGCCATCCATTGTCAAGAAAAGATCATTTATAGTCACTTATGCCTAGAAAAGCCTTATTAGAAGGTGTAAATGCTTTTATAATCCCATTATTGAATTTCTTTTGAATTGTTTTTACATTTTTTGATTAAAATAGATTGTAATTGATTGTTTGCCTCGGGAAACATGGAGCAAAAGCCATCCATTGTCAAGAAAATATCATTTATAGTCACTCATGCCTAGAAAAGCCTTATTACTCGGTTTAAATGCTTTTATAATCCCATTATTGAATTTATTTTGAATTGTCTTTACATTTTTTGTTTAAAACAGATTGTAATTGATTGTTTGCCTCGGGAAACATGGAGCGAAAGCCATCCATTGTCAAGAAAAGATCATTTATAGTCACTCATGCCTAGAAAAGCCTTATTACTAGGTTTAAATGCTTTTATAATCCCATTATTGAATTTATTTTGAATTGTTTTTACATTTTTTTATTAAAACAGATTGTAATTGATTATTTGCCTTGGGAAACGTGGAGCGAAAGCCATCCATTGTCAAGAAAAGATCATTTATAGTCACTCATGCCTAGAAAAGCCTTATTACACGGTTTAAATGCTTTTATAATCCCTTTATTGAATTAATTTTGAATTGTTTTTACATTTTTTGATTAAAACAGATTGTAATTGATTGTTTACCTTGGGAAACGTGGAGCGAAAGTCATCCATTGTCAAGAAAAGATCATATATAGTCACTCATGCCTAGAAAAGCCTTATTACACGGTTTAAATGCTTTTATATTCCCATTATTGAATTTATTTAGAATTGTTTTTACATTTTTTGATTAAAACATATTATAATTGATTGTTTACCTTGGGAAACGTGGAGCAAAGCCATCCATTGTCAAGAAAAGATCATTTATAGTCACTCGTGCCTAGAAAAGCCTTATTTCTCGATTTAAATGCTTTTAAAATCCCGTTATTGAATTTATTTTGAATGTTTTTTACATTTTTTGATTGAAACAGATTCTAATTGATTGTTTGCCTCGGGAAACGTGGAGCGAAAGCCATCCATTGTCAAGAAAAGATCATTTATAGTCACTCATGCCTAGAAAAGCCTTATTTCTCGGTTTAAATGCTTTTATAATCCCATTATTGACTTTATTTTGAATTTTTTTTACATTTTTTGATTAAAACATATTCTAATTGATTGTTTGCCTTGGGAAACTTGGAGCGAAAGCCATCCATTGTCAAGAAAAGATCATTTATAGTCACTTATGCCTAGAAAAGCCTTATTACTAGGTGTAAATGCTTTTATAATCCCATTATTGAATTTCTTTTGAATTGTTTTTACATTTTTTGATTAAAATAGATTGTATTTGATTGTTTGCCTCGGGAAACATGGAGCAAAAGCCATCCATTGTCAAGAAAATATCATTTATAGTCACTCATGCCTAGAAAAGCCTTATTACTCGGTTTAAATGCTTTTATAATCCCATTATTGAATTTATTTTGAATTGTCTTTACATTTTTTGATTAAAACAGATTGGAATTGATTGTTTGCCTCGGGAAACATGGAGCGAAAGCCATCCATTGTCAAGAAAAGATCATTTATAGTCACTCATGCCTAGAAAAGCCTTATTACTAGGTTTAAATGCTTTTATAATCCCATTATTGAATTTATTTTGAATTGTTTTTACATTTTTTTATTAAAACAGATTGTAATTGATTGTTTGCCTTGGGAAACGTGGAGCGAAAGCCATCCATTGTCAAGAAAAGATCATTTATAGTCACTCATGCCTAGAAAAGCCTTATTACACGGTTTAAATGCTTTTATAATCCCATTATTGAATTTATTTTGGATTGTTTTTACATTTTTTGATTAAAACATATTATAATTGATTGTTTACCTTGGGAAACGTGGAGCAAAGCCATCCATTGTCAAGAAAAGATCATTTATAGTCACTCGTGCCTAGAAAAGCCTTATTACTCGATTTAAATGCTTTTATAATCCCATTATTGAATTTATTTTGAATTGTTTTTACATTTTTTGATTAAAACAGATTGTAATTGATTGTTTGCCTCGGGAAACGTGGAGCGAAAGCCTTCCATTGTCAAGAAAAGATCCTTTATAGTCACTCATGCTTAGAAAAGCCTTATTTCTCGGTTTAAATGCTTTTATAATCAGATTGTTGACTTTATTTTGAATTTTTTTTACATTTTTTGATTAAAACATATTCTAATTGATTGTTTGCCTCGGGAAACTTAGAGCGAAAGCCATCCATTGTCAAGAAAAGATCATATATAGTCACTCATGCCTAGAAAAGCCTTATTACACGGTTTAAATGCTTTTATATTCCCATTATTGAATTTATTTAGAATTGTTTTTACATTTTTTGATTAAAACATATTATAATTGATTGTTTACCTTGGGAAACGTGGAGCAAAGCCATCCATTGTCAAGAAAAGATCATTTATAGTCACTCGTGCCTAGAAAAGCCTTATTTCTCGATTTAAATGCTTTTACAATCCCGTTATTGAATTTATTTTGAATGTTTTTTACATTTTTTGATTGAAACAGATTCTAATTAATTGTTTGCCTCGGGAAACGTGGAGCGAAAGCCATCCATTGTCAAGAAAAGATCATTTATAGTCACTCATGCCTAGAAAAGCCTTATTTCTCGGTTTAAATGCTTTTATAATCCCATTATTGACTTTATTTTGAATTTTTTTTACATTTTTTGATTAAAACATATTCTAATTGATTGTTTGCCTTGGGAAACTTGGAGCGAAAGCCATCCATTGTCAAGAAAAGATCATTTATAGTCACTTATGCCTAGAAAAGCCTTATTACTAGGTGTAAAAGCTTTTATAATCCCATTATTGAATTTCTTTTGAATTGTTTTTACATTTTTTGATTAAAGTAGATTGTATTTGATTGTTTGCCTCGGGAAACATGGAGCAAAAGCCATCCATTGTCAAGAAAATATCATTTATAGTCACTCATGCCTAGAAAAGCCTTATTACTCGGTTTAAATGCTTTTATAATCCCATTATTGAATTTATTTTGAATTGTCTTTACATTTTTTGATTAAAACAGATTGTAATTGATTGTTTGCCTTGGGAAACGTGGAGCGAAAGCCATCCATTGTCAAGAAAAGATCATTTATAGTCACTCATGCCTAGAAAAGCCTTATTACACGGTTTAAATGCTTTTATAATCCCTTTATTGAATTAATTTTGAATTGTTTTTACATTTTTTGATTAAAACAGATTGTAATTGATTGTTTGCCTTGGGAAACGTGGAGCGAAAGCCATCCATTGTCAAGAAAAGATCATTTATAGTCACTCATGCCTAGAAAAGCCTTATTACACGGTTTAAATGCTTTTATAATCCCTTTATTGAATTAATTTTGAATTGTTTTTACATTTTTTGATTAAAACAGATTGTAATTGATTGTTTGCCTTGGGAAACGTGGAGCGAAAGCCATCCATTGTCAAGAAAAGATCATATATAGTCACTCATGCCTAGAAAAGCCTTATTACTAGGTGTAAATGCTTTTATAATCCCATTATTGAATTTATTTTGAATTGTTTTTACATTTTTTGATTAAAACAGATTGTAATTGATTGTTTGCCTTGGGAAACATGGAGCAAAAGCCATCCATTGTCAAGAAAAGATCATTTATAGTCACTCATGCCTAGAAAAGCCTTATTACTCGGTTTAAATGCTTTTCTAATCCATTATTGAATTTATTTTGAATTGTCTTTACATTTTTTGATTAAAACAGATTGTAATTGATTGTTTGCGTCGGGAAACATGGAGCGAAAGCCATCCATTGTCAAGAAAAGATCATTTATAGTCACTCATGCCTAAAAAAGCCTTATTACTAGGTTTAAATGCTTTTATAATCCCATTATTGAATTTATTTTGAATTGTTTTTCCATTTTTTTATTAAAACAGATTGTAATTGATTGTTTGCCTCGGGAAACATGGAGCGAAAGCCATCCATTGTCAAGAAAAGATCATTTATAGTCACTCATGCCTAGAAAAGCCTTATTACACGGTTTAAATGCGTTTATAATCCCTTTATTGAATTAATTTAGAATTGTTTTTACATTTTTTGATTAAAACAGATTGTAATTGATTGTTTGCCTTGGGAAACGTGGAGCGAAAGCCATCCATTGTTAAGAAAAGATCATTTATAGTCACTCATGCCTAGAAAAGCCTTATTACACGGTTTAAATGCTTTTATAATCCCATTATTGAATTTATTTTGAATTGTTTTTACATTTTTTGAATAAAACATATTATAATTGATTGTTTACCTTGGGAAACGTGGAGCGAAAGGCATCCATTGTCAAGAAAAGATCATTTATAGTCACTCGTGCCTAGAAAAGCCTTATTTCTCGATTTAAATGCTTTTATAATCCCGTTATTGAATTTATTTTGAATGTTTTTTACATTTTTTGATTGAAACAGATTCTAATTGATTGTTTGCCTCGGGAAACGTGGAGCGAAAGCCATCCATTGTCAAGAAAAGATCATTTATAGTCACTCATGCCTAGAAAAGCCTTATTTCTCGGTTTAAATGCTTTTATAATCCCATTACTGACTTTATTTGGATTTTTTTTTACATTTTTTGATTAAAACATATTCTAATTGATTGTTTGCCTCGAGAAACTTGGAGCGAAAGCCATCCATTGTCAAGAAAAGATCATTTATAGTCACTCATGCCTAGAAAAGCCTTATTTCTCGGTTTAAATGCTTTTATAATCCCATTATTGACTTTATTTTGAATTTTTTTTACATTTTTTGAATAAAACATATTCTAATTGATTGTTTGCCTCGGGAAACTTGGAGCGAAAGCCATCAATTGTCAAGAAAAGATCATTTATAGTCACTCATGCCTAGAAAAGCCTTATTTCTCGGTTTAAATGCTTTTATAATCCCATTATTGACTTTATTTTGAATTTTTTTTACATTTTTTGATTAAAACATATTCTAATTGATTGTTTGCCTCGGGAAACTTGGAGCGAAAGCCGTCCATTGTCAAGAAAAGATCATTTATAGTCACTTATGCCTAGAAAAGCCTTATTACTAGGTGTAAATGCTTTTATAATCCCATTATTGAATTTCTTTTGAATTGTTTTTACATTTTTTGATTAAAATAGATTGTAATTGATTGTTTGCCTCGGGAAACATGGAGCAAAAGCCATCCATTGTCAAGAAAATATCATTTATAGTCACTCATGCCTAGAAAAGCCTTATTACTCGGTTTAAATGCATTTATAATCCCATTATTGAATTTATTTTGAATTGTCTTTACATTTTTTGTTTAAAACAGATTGTAATTGATTGTTTGCCTCGGGAAACATGGAGCGAAAGCCATCCATTGTCAAGAAAAGATCATTTATAGTCACTCATGCCTAGAAAAGCCTTATTACTAGGTTTAAATGCTTTTATAATCCCATTATTGAATTTATTTTGAATTGTTTTTACATTTTTTTATTAAAACAGATTGTAATTGATTATTTGCCTTGGGAAACGTGGAGCGAAAGCCATCCATTGTCAAGAAAAGATCATTTATAGTCACTCATGCCTAGAAAAGCCTTATTACACGGTTTAAATGCTTTTATAATCCCTTTATTGAATTAATTTTGAATTGTTTTTACATTTTTTGATTAAAACAGATTGTATTTGATTGTTTGCCTCGGGAAACATGGAGCAAAAGCCATCCATTGTCAAGAAAATATCATTTATAGTCACTCGTGCCTAGAAAAGCCTTATTACTCGGTTTAAATGCTTTTATAATCCCATTATTGAATTTATTTTGAATTGTCTTTACATTTTTTGATTAAAACAGATTGTAATTGATTGTTTGCCTCGGGAAACATGGAGCGAAAGCCATCCATTGTCAAGGAAAGATCATTTATAGTCACTCATGCCTAGAAAAGCCTTATTACTAGGTTTAAATGCTTTTATAATCCCATTATTGAATTTATTTTGAATTGTTTTTACATTTTTTTATTAAAACAGATTGTAATTGATTGTTTGCCTTGGGAAACGTGGAGCGAAAGCCATCCATTGTCAAGAAAATATCATTTATAGTCACTCATGCCTAGAAAAGCCTTATTACACGGTTTAAATGCTTTTATAATCCCATTATTGAATTTATTTTGGATTGTTTTTACATTTTTTGATTAAAACATATTATAATTGATTGTTTACCTTGGGAAACGTGGAGCAAAGCCATCCATTGTCAAGAAAAGATCATTTATAGTCACTCGTGCCTAGAAAAGCCTTATTACTCGATTTAAATGCTTTTATAATCCCATTATTGAATTTATTTTGAATTGTTTTTACATTTTTTGATTAAAACAGATTGTAATTGATTGTTTGCCTCGGGAAACGTGGAGCGAAAGCCTTCCATTGTCAAGAAAAGATCATTTATAGTCACTCAGGCGTAGAAAAGCCTTATTTCTCGGTTTAAATGCTTTTATAATCAGATTGTTGACTTTATTTTGAATTTTTTTTACATTTTTTGATTAAAACATATTCTAATTGATTGTTTGCCTCGGGAAACTTGGAGCGAAAGCCATCCATTGTCAAGAAAAGATCATATATAGTCACTCATGCCTAGAAAAGCCTTATTACACGGTTTAAATGCTTTTATATTCCCATTATTGAATTTATTTAGAATTGTTTTTACATTTTTTGATTAAAACATATTATAATTGATTGTTTACCTTGGGAAACGTGGAGCAAAGCCATCCATTGTCAAGAAAAGATCATTTATAGTCACTCGTGCCTAGAAAAGCCTTATTTCTCGATTTAAATGCTTTTAAAATCCCGTTATTGAATTTATTTTGAATGTTTTTTACATTTTTTGATTGAAACAGATTCTAATTGATTGTTTGCCTCGGGAAACGTGGAGCGAAAGCCATCCATTGTCAAGAAAAGATCATTTATAGTCACTCATGCCTAGAAAAGCCTTATTTCTCGGTTTAAATGCTTTTATAATCCCATTATTGACTTTATTTTGAATTTTTTTTACATTTTTTGATTAAAACATATTCTAATTGATTGTTTGCCTTGGGAAACTTGGAGCGAAAGCCATCCATTGTCAAGAAAAGATCATTTATAGTCACTTATGCCTAGAAAAGCCTTATTACTAGGTGTAAAAGCTTTTATAATCCCATTATTGAATTTCTTTTGAATTGTTTTTACATTTTTTGATTAAAGTAGATTGTATTTGATTGTTTGCCTCGGGAAACATGGAGCAAAAGCCATCCATTGTCAAGAAAATATCATTTATAGTCACTCATGCCTAGAAAAGCCTTATTACTCGGTTTAAATGCTTTTATAATCCCATTATTGAATTTATTTTGAATTGTCTTTACATTTTTTGATTAAAACAGATTGTAATTGATTGTTTGCCTTGGGAAACGTGGAGCGAAAGCCATCCATTGTCAAGAAAAGATCATTTATAGTCACTCATGCCTAGAAAAGCCTTATTACACGGTTTAAATGCTTTTATAATCCCTTTATTGAATTAATTTTGAATTGTTTTTACATTTTTTGATTAAAACAGATTGTAATTGATTGTTTGCCTTGGGAAACGTGGAGCGAAAGCCATCCATTGTCAAGAAAAGATCATTTATAGTCACTCATGCCTAGAAAAGCCTTATTACACGGTTTAAATGCTTTTATAATCCCTTTATTGAATTAATTTTGAATTGTTTTTACATTTTTTGATTAAAACAGATTGTAATTGATTGTTTGCCTTGGGAAACGTGGAGCGAAAGCCATCCATTGTCAAGAAAAGATCATTTATAGTCACTCATGCCTAGAAAAGCCTTATTACTCGGTTTAAATGCTTTTCTAATCCATTATTGAATTTATTTTGAATTGTCTTTACATTTTTTGATTAAAACAGATTGTAATTGATTGTTTGCGTCGGGAAACATGGAGCGAAAGCCATCCATTGTCAAGAAAAGATCATTTATAGTCACTCATGCCTAGAAAAGCCTTATTACTAGGTTTAAATGCTTTTATAATCCCATTATTGAATTTATTTTGAATTGTTTTTCCATTTTTTTATTAAAACAGATTGTAATTGATTGTTTGCCTCGGGAAACATGGAGCGAAAGCCATCCATTGTCAAGAAAAGATCATTTATAGTCACTCATGCCTAGAAAAGCCTTATTACACGGTTTAAATGCGTTTATAATCCCTTTATTGAATTAATTTAGAATTGTTTTTACATTTTTTAATTAAAACAGATTGTAATTGATTGTTTGCCTTGGGAAACGTGGAGCGAAAGCCATCCATTGTTAAGAAAAGATCATTTATAGTCACTCATGCCTAGAAAAGCCTTATTACACGGTTTAAATGCTTTTATAATCCCATTATTGAATTTATTTTGAATTGTTTTTACATTTTTTGATAAACCTTTTATAATTGATTGTCTACCTTGGGAAACGTGGAGCGAAAGGCATCCATTGTCAAGAAAAGATCATTTATAGTCACTCGTGCCTAGAAAAGCCTTATTTCTCGATTTAAATGCTTTTATAATCCCGTTATTGAATTTATTTTGAATGTTTTTTACATTTTTTGATTGAAACAGATTCTAATTGATTGTTTGCCTCGGGAAACATGGAGCGAAAGCCATCCATTGTCAAGAAAAGATCATTTATAGTCACTCATGCCTAGAAAAGCCTTATTTATCGGTTTAAATGCTTTTATAATCCAATTACTGACTTTATTTGGATTTTTTTTTACATTTTTTGATTAAAACATATTCTAATTGATTGTTTGCCTCGAGAAACTTGGAGCGAAAGCCATCCATTGTCAAGAAAAGATCATTTATAGTCACTCATGCCTAGAAAAGCCTTATTTCTCGGTTTAAATGCTTTTATAATCCCATTATTGACTTTATTTTGAATTTTTTTTACATTTTTTGAATAAAACATATTCTAATTGATTGTTTGCCTCGGGAAACTTGGAGCGAAAGCCATCAATTCTCAAGAAAAGATCATTTATAGTCACTCATGCCTAGAAAAGCCTTATTTCTCGGTTTAAATGCTTTTATAATCCCATTATTGACTTTATTTTGAATTTTTTTTACATTTTTTGATTAAAACATATTCTAATTGATTGTTTGCCTCGGGAAACTTGGAGCGAAAGCCGTCCATTGTCAAGAAAAGATCATTTATAGTCACTTATGCCTAGAAAAGCCTTATTACTAGGTGTAAATGCTTTTATAATCCCATTATTGAATTTCTTTTGAATTGTTTTTACATTTTTTGATTAAAATAGATTGTAATTGATTGTTTGCCTCGGGAAACATGGAGCAAAAGCCATCCATTGTCAAGAAAATATCATTTATAGTCACTCATGCCTAGAAAAGCCTTATTACTCGGTTTAAATGCATTTATAATCCCATTATTGAATTTATTTTGAATTGTCTTTACATTTTTTGTTTAAAACAGATTGTAATTGATTGTTTGCCTCGGGAAACATGGAGCGAAAGCCATCCATTGTCAAGAAAAGATCATTTATAGTCACTCATGCCTAGAAAAGCCTTATTACTAGGTTTAAATGCTTTTATAATCCCATTATTGAATTTATTTTGAATTGTTTTTACATTTTTTTATTAAAACAGATTGTAATTGATTGTTTGCCTTGGGAAACGTGGAGCGAAAGCCATCCATTGTCAAGAAAAGATCATTTAGAGTCACTCATGCCTAGAAAAGCCTTATTACACGGTTTAAATGCTTTTATAATCCCTTTATTGAATTAATTTTGAATTGTTTTTACATTTTTTGATTAAAACAGATTGTAATTGATTGTTTGCCTTGGGAAACGTGGAGCGAAAGCCATCCATTGTCAAGAAAAGATCATTTATAGTCACTCATGCCTAGAAAAGCCTTATTACACGGTTTAAATGCTTTTATAATCCCTTTATTGAATTAATTTTGAATTGTTTTTACATTTTTTGATTAAAACAGATTGTAATTGATTGTTTGCCTTGGGAAACGTGGAGCGAAAGCCATCCATTGTCAAGAAAAGATCATATATAGTCACTCATGCCTAGAAAAGCCTTATTACTAGGTGTAAATGCTTTTATAATCCCATTATTGAATTTATTTTGAATTGTTTTTACATTTTTTGATTAAAACAGATTGTAGTTGATTGTTTGCCTCGGGAAACATGGAGCAAAAGCCATCCATTGTCAAGAAAAGATCATTTATAGTCACTCATGCCTAGAAAAGCCTTATTACTCGGTTTAAATGCTTTTCTAATCCATTATTGAATTTATTTTGAATTGTCTTTACATTTTTTGATTAAAACAGATTGTAATTGATTGTTTGCCTCGGGAAACATGGAGCGAAAGCCATCCATTGTCAAGAAAAGATCATTTATAGTCACTCATGCCTAGAAAAGCCTTATTACTAGGTTTAAATGCTTTTATAATCCCATTATTGAATTTATTTTGAATTGTTTTTCCATTTTTTTATTAAAACAGATTGTAATTGATTGTTTGCCTCGGGAAACATGGAGCGAAAGCCATCCATTGTCAAGAAAAGATCATTTATAGTCACTCATGCCTAGAAAAGCCTTATTACACGGTTTAAATGCGTTTATAATCCCTTTATTGAATTAATTTTGAATTGTTTTTACATTTTTTGATTAAAACAGATTGTAATTGATTGTTTGCCTTGGGAAACGTGGAGCGAAAGCCATCCATTGTTAAGAAAAGATCATTTATAGTCACTCATGCCTAGAAAAGCCTTATTACACGGTTTAAATGCTTTTATAATCCCATTATTGAATTTATTTTGAATTGTTTTTACATTTTTTGATTAAAACATATTATAATGGATTGTTTACCTTGGGAAACGTGGAGCAAAGCCATCCATTGTCAAGAAAAGATCATTTATAATCACTCGTGCCTAGAAAAGCCTTATTTCTCGATTTAAATGCTTTTATAATCCCATTATTGAATTTATTTTGAATGTTTTTTACATTTTTTGATTGAAACAGATTCTAATTGATTGTTTGCCTCGGGAAACGTTGAGCGAAAGCCATCCATTGTCAAGAAAAGATCATTTATAGTCACTCATGCCTAGAAAACCCTTATTTCTCGATTTAAATGCTTTTGTAATCCCGTTATTGAATTTATTTTGAATGTTTTTTACATTTTTTGATTAAAACAAATTGTAATTGATTGTTTGCCTCGGAAAACATGGAGCGAAAGCCATCCATTGTCAAGAAAAGATCATTTATAGTCACTCATGCCTAGAAAAGCCTTATTACACGGTTTAAATGCTTTTATATTCCCATTATTGAATTTATTTAGAATTGTTTTTACATTTTTTGATTAAAACATATTATAATTGATTGTTTACCTTGGGAAACGTGGAGCAAAGCCATCCATTGTCAAGAAAAGATCATTTATAGTCACTCGTGCCTAGAAAAGCCTTATTTCTCGATTTAAATGCTTTTAAAATCCCGTTATTGAATTTATTTTGAATGTTTTTTACATTTTTTGATTGAAACAGATTCTAATTGATTGTTTGCCTCGGGAAACGTGGAGCGAAAGCCATCCATTGTCAAGAAAAGATCATTTATAGTCACTCATGCCTAGAAAAGCCTTATTTCTCGGTTTAAATGCTTTTATAATCCCATTATTGACTTTATTTTGAATTTTTTTTACATTTTTTGATTAAAACATATTCTAATTGATTGTTTGCCTTGGGAAACTTGGAGCGAAAGCCATCCATTGTCAAGAAAAGATCATTTATAGTCACTTATGCCTAGAAAAGCCTTATTACTAGGTGTAAAAGCTTTTATAATCCCATTATTGAATTTCTTTTGAATTGTTTTTACATTTTTTGATTAAAGTAGATTGTATTTGATTGTTTGCCTCGGGAAACATGGAGCAAAAGCCATCCATTGTCAAGAAAATATCATTTATAGTCACTCATGCCTAGAAAAGCCTTATTACTCGGTTTAAATGCTTTTATAATCCCATTATTGAATTTATTTTGAATTGTCTTTACATTTTTTGATTAAAACAGATTGTAATTGATTGTTTGCCTTGGGAAACGTGGAGCGAAAGCCATCCATTGTCAAGAAAAGATCATTTATAGTCACTCATGCCTAGAAAAGCCTTATTACACGGTTTAAATGCTTTTATAATCCCTTTATTGAATTAATTTTGAATTGTTTTTACATTTTTTGATTAAAACAGATTGTAATTGATTGTTTGCCTTGGGAAACGTGGAGCGAAAGCCATCCATTGTCAAGAAAAGATCATTTATAGTCACTCATGCCTAGAAAAGCCTTATTACACGGTTTAAATGCTTTTATAATCCCTTTATTGAATTAATTTTGAATTGTTTTTACATTTTTTGATTAAAACAGATTGTAATTGATTGTTTGCCTTGGGAAACGTGGAGCGAAAGCCATCCATTGTCAAGAAAAGATCATTTATAGTCACTCATGCCTAGAAAAGCCTTATTACTCGGTTTAAATGCTTTTCTAATCCATTATTGAATTTATTTTGAATTGTCTTTACATTTTTTGATTAAAACAGATTGTAATTGATTGTTTGCGTCGGGAAACATGGAGCGAAAGCCATCCATTGTCAAGAAAAGATCATTTATAGTCACTCATGCCTAGAAAAGCCTTATTACTAGGTTTAAATGCTTTTATAATCCCATTATTGAATTTATTTTGAATTGTTTTTCCATTTTTTTATTAAAACAGATTGTAATTGATTGTTTGCCTCGGGAAACATGGAGCGAAAGCCATCCATTGTCAAGAAAAGATCATTTATAGTCACTCATGCCTAGAAAAGCCTTATTACACGGTTTAAATGCGTTTATAATCCCTTTATTGAATTAATTTAGAATTGTTTTTACATTTTTTAATTAAAACAGATTGTAATTGATTGTTTGCCTTGGGAAACGTGGAGCGAAAGCCATCCATTGTTAAGAAAAGATCATTTATAGTCACTCATGCCTAGAAAAGCCTTATTACACGGTTTAAATGCTTTTATAATCCCATTATTGAATTTATTTTGAATTGTTTTTACATTTTTTGATAAACCTTTTATAATTGATTGTCTACCTTGGGAAACGTGGAGCGAAAGGCATCCATTGTCAAGAAAAGATCATTTATAGTCACTCGTGCCTAGAAAAGCCTTATTTCTCGATTTAAATGCTTTTATAATCCCGTTATTGAATTTATTTTGAATGTTTTTTACATTTTTTGATTGAAACAGATTCTAATTGATTGTTTGCCTCGGGAAACATGGAGCGAAAGCCATCCATTGTCAAGAAAAGATCATTTATAGTCACTCATGCCTAGAAAAGCCTTATTTATCGGTTTAAATGCTTTTATAATCCAATTACTGACTTTATTTGGATTTTTTTTTACATTTTTTGATTAAAACATATTCTAATTGATTGTTTGCCTCGAGAAACTTGGAGCGAAAGCCATCCATTGTCAAGAAAAGATCATTTATAGTCACTCATGCCTAGAAAAGCCTTATTTCTCGGTTTAAATGCTTTTATAATCCCATTATTGACTTTATTTTGAATTTTTTTTACATTTTTTGAATAAAACATATTCTAATTGATTGTTTGCCTCGGGAAACTTGGAGCGAAAGCCATCAATTCTCAAGAAAAGATCATTTATAGTCACTCATGCCTAGAAAAGCCTTATTTCTCGGTTTAAATGCTTTTATAATCCCATTATTGACTTTATTTTGAATTTTTTTTACATTTTTTGATTAAAACATATTCTAATTGATTGTTTGCCTCGGGAAACTTGGAGCGAAAGCCGTCCATTGTCAAGAAAAGATCATTTATAGTCACTTATGCCTAGAAAAGCCTTATTACTAGGTGTAAATGCTTTTATAATCCCATTATTGAATTTCTTTTGAATTGTTTTTACATTTTTTGATTAAAATAGATTGTAATTGATTGTTTGCCTCGGGAAACATGGAGCAAAAGCCATCCATTGTCAAGAAAATATCATTTATAGTCACTCATGCCTAGAAAAGCCTTATTACTCGGTTTAAATGCATTTATAATCCCATTATTGAATTTATTTTGAATTGTCTTTACATTTTTTGTTTAAAACAGATTGTAATTGATTGTTTGCCTCGGGAAACATGGAGCGAAAGCCATCCATTGTCAAGAAAAGATCATTTATAGTCACTCATGCCTAGAAAAGCCTTATTACTAGGTTTAAATGCTTTTATAATCCCATTATTGAATTTATTTTGAATTGTTTTTACATTTTTTTATTAAAACAGATTGTAATTGATTGTTTGCCTTGGGAAACGTGGAGCGAAAGCCATCCATTGTCAAGAAAAGATCATTTAGAGTCACTCATGCCTAGAAAAGCCTTATTACACGGTTTAAATGCTTTTATAATCCCTTTATTGAATTAATTTTGAATTGTTTTTACATTTTTTGATTAAAACAGATTGTAATTGATTGTTTGCCTTGGGAAACGTGGAGCGAAAGCCATCCATTGTCAAGAAAAGATCATTTATAGTCACTCATGCCTAGAAAAGCCTTATTACACGGTTTAAATGCTTTTATAATCCCTTTATTGAATTAATTTTGAATTGTTTTTACATTTTTTGATTAAAACAGATTGTAATTGATTGTTTGCCTTGGGAAACGTGGAGCGAAAGCCATCCATTGTCAAGAAAAGATCATATATAGTCACTCATGCCTAGAAAAGCCTTATTACTAGGTGTAAATGCTTTTATAATCCCATTATTGAATTTATTTTGAATTGTTTTTACATTTTTTGATTAAAACAGATTGTAGTTGATTGTTTGCCTCGGGAAACATGGAGCAAAAGCCATCCATTGTCAAGAAAAGATCATTTATAGTCACTCATGCCTAGAAAAGCCTTATTACTCGGTTTAAATGCTTTTCTAATCCATTATTGAATTTATTTTGAATTGTCTTTACATTTTTTGATTAAAACAGATTGTAATTGATTGTTTGCCTCGGGAAACATGGAGCGAAAGCCATCCATTGTCAAGAAAAGATCATTTATAGTCACTCATGCCTAGAAAAGCCTTATTACTAGGTTTAAATGCTTTTATAATCCCATTATTGAATTTATTTTGAATTGTTTTTCCATTTTTTTATTAAAACAGATTGTAATTGATTGTTTGCCTCGGGAAACATGGAGCGAAAGCCATCCATTGTCAAGAAAAGATCATTTATAGTCACTCATGCCTAGAAAAGCCTTATTACACGGTTTAAATGCGTTTATAATCCCTTTATTGAATTAATTTTGAATTGTTTTTACATTTTTTGATTAAAACAGATTGTAATTGATTGTTTGCCTTGGGAAACGTGGAGCGAAAGCCATCCATTGTTAAGAAAAGATCATTTATAGTCACTCATGCCTAGAAAAGCCTTATTACACGGTTTAAATGCTTTTATAATCCCATTATTGAATTTATTTTGAATTGTTTTTACATTTTTTGATTAAAACATATTATAATGGATTGTTTACCTTGGGAAACGTGGAGCAAAGCCATCCATTGTCAAGAAAAGATCATTTATAGTCACTCGTGCCTAGAAAAGCCTTATTTCTCGATTTAAATGCTTTTATAATCCCATTATTGAATTTATTTTGAATGTTTTTTACATTTTTTGATTGAAACAGATTCTAATTGATTGTTTGCCTCGGGAAACGTTGAGCGAAAGCCATCCATTGTCAAGAAAAGATCATTTATAGTCACTCATGCCTAGAAAACCCTTATTTCTCGATTTAAATGCTTTTGTAATCCCGTTATTGAATTTATTTTGAATGTTTTTTACATTTTTTGATTAAAACAAATTGTAATTGATTGTTTGCCTCGGAAAACATGGAGCGAAAGCCATCCATTGTCAAGAAAAGATCATTTATAGTCACTCATGCCTAGAAAACCCTTATTACTTGGTTTAAATGCTTTTGTAATCCCATTACTGAATTTATTTTGAATTGTTTTTACATTTTTTTGATTAAAACAGATTGTAATTGATTGTTTGCCTCGGGAAACATGGAGCGAAAGCCATCCATTGTCAAGAAAAGATCATTTATAGTCACTCATGCCTACAAAAGCCTTATTACACGGTTTAAATGCTTTTATAATGCCTTTATTGAATTTATTTTGAATTGTTTTTACATTTTTTGATTAAAACAGATTGTAATTGATTGTTTGCCTCGGGAAACGTGGAGCGAAAGCCATCCATTCTCAAGATAAGATCATTTATAGCCAGTCATGCCTAGAAAAGCCTTATTTCTCGGTTTAAATGCTTTTATAATCCCATTATTGACTTTATTTTGAATTTTTTTTACATTTTCTGATTAAAACATATTCTAATTGATTGTTTCCCTCGGGAAACTTGGAGTGCAAGCCATCCATTGTCAAGAAAAGATCATTTATAGTCACTCTTGCCTAGAAAAGCCTTATTTCTCGGTTTAAATGCTTTTATAATCCCATTATTGAATTTATTTTCAATTGTCTTTACATTTTTTGATTAAAACAGATTGGAATTGATTGTTTGCCTCGAGAAACATGGAGCGAAAGCCATCCATTGTCAAGAAAAGATCATTTATAGTCACTCATGCCTAGAAAAGCCTTATTACTAGGTTTAAATGCTTTTATAATCCCATTATTGAATTTATTTCGAATTGTTTTTACATTTTTTTATTAAAACAGATTGTAATTGATTGTTTGCCTCGGGAAACATGGAGCGAAAGCCATCCATTGTCAAGAAAAGATCATTTAGAGTCACTCATGCCTAGAAAAGCCTTATTACACGGTTTAAATGCTTTTATAATCCCTTTATTGAATTAATTTTGAATTGTTTTTACATTTTTTGATTAAAACAGATTGTAATTGATTGTTTGCCTTGGGAAACGGGGAGCGAAAGCCATCCATTGTCAAGAAAAGATCATTTATAGTCACTCATGCCTAGAAAAGCCTTATTACACGGTTTAAATGCTTTTATAATCCCTTTATTGAATTAATTTTGAATTGTTTTTACATTTTTTGATTAAAACAGATTGTAATTGATTGTTTGCCTTGGGAAACGTGGAGCGAAAGCCATCCATTGTCAAGAAAAGATCATATATAGTCACTCATGCCTAGAAAAGCCTTATTACTAGGTGTAAATGCTTTTATAATCCCATTATTGAATTTATTTTGAATTGTTTTTACATTTTTTGATTAAAACAGATTGTAGTTGATTGTTTGCCTCGGGAAACATGGAGCAAAAGCCATCCATTGTCAAGAAAAGATCATTTATAGTCACTCATGCCTAGAAAAGCCTTATTACTCGGTTTAAATGCTTTTCTAATCCATTATTGAATTTATTTTGAATTGTCTTTACATTTTTTGATTAAAACAGATTGTAATTGATTGTTTGCCTCGGGAAACATGGAGCGAAAGCCATCCATTGTCAAGAAAAGATCATTTATAGTCACTCATGCCTAGAAAAGCCTTATTACTAGGTTTAAATGCTTTTATAATCCCATTATTGAATTTATTTTGAATTGTTTTTCCATTTTTTTATTAAAACAGATTGTAATTGATTGTTTGCCTCGGGAAACATGGAGCGAAAGCCATCCATTGTCAAGAAAAGATCATTTATAGTCACTCATGCCTAGAAAAGCCTTATTACACGGTTTAAATGCGTTTATAATCCCTTTATTGAATTAATTTTGAATTGTTTTTACATTTTTTGATTAAAACAGATTGTAATTGATTGTTTGCCTTGGGAAACGTGGAGCGAAAGCCATCCATTGTTAAGAAAAGATCATTTATAGTCACTCATGCCTAGAAAAGCCTTATTACACGGTTTAAATGCTTTTATAATCCCATTATTGAATTTATTTTGAATTGTTTTTACATTTTTTGATTAAAACATATTATAATGGATTGTTTACCTTGGGAAACGTGGAGCAAAGCCATCCATTGTCAAGAAAAGATCATTTATAGTCACTCGTGCCTAGAAATGCCTTATTTCTCGATTTAAATGCTTTTATAATCCCATTATTGAATTTATTTTGAATGTTTTTTACATTTTTTGATTGAAACAGATTCTAATTGATTGTTTGCCTCGGGAAACGTTGAGCGAAAGCCATCCATTGTCAAGAAAAGATCATTTATAGTCACTCATGCCTAGAAAACCCTTATTTCTCGATTTAAATGCTTTTGTAATCCCGTTATTGAATTTATTTTGAATGTTTTTTACATTTTTTGATTAAAACAAATTGTAATTGATTGTTTGCCTCGGAAAACATGGAGCGAAAGCCATCCATTGTCAAGAAAAGATCATTTATAGTCACTCATGCCTAGAAAACCCTTATTACTTGGTTTAAATGCTTTTGTAATCCCATTACTGAATTTATTTTGAATTGTTTTTACATTTTTTTGATTAAAACAGATTGTAATTGATTGTTTGCCTCGGGAAACATGGAGCGAAAGCCATCCATTGTCAAGAAAAGATCATTTATAGTCACTCATGCCTACAAAAGCCTTATTACACGGTTTAAATGCTTTTATAATGCCTTTATTGAATTTATTTTGAATTGTTTTTACATTTTTTGATTAAAACAGATTGTAATTGATTGTTTGCCTCGGGAAACGTGGAGCGAAAGCCATCCATTCTCAAGATAAGATCATTTATAGCCAGTCATGCCTAGAAAAGCCTTATTTCTCGGTTTAAATGCTTTTATAATCCCATTATTGACTTTATTTTGAATTTTTTTTACATTTTCTGATTAAAACATATTCTAATTGATTGTTTCCCTCGGGAAACTTGGAGTGCAAGCCATCCATTGTCAAGAAAAGATCATTTATAGTCACTCTTGCCTAGAAAAGCCTTATTTCTCGGTTTAAATGCTTTTATAATCCCATTATTGAATTTATTTTCAATTGTCTTTACATTTTTTGATTAAAACAGATTGGAGTTGATTGTTTGCCTCGAGAAACATGGAGCGAAAGCCATCCATTGTCAAGAAAAGATCATTTATAGTCACTCATGCCTAGAAAAGCCTTATTACTAGGTTTAAATGCTTTTATAATCCCATTATTGAATTTATTTTGAATTGTTTTTACATTTTTTTATTAAAACAGATTGTAATTGATTGTTTGCCTCGGGAAACATGGAGCGAAAGCCATCCATTGTCAAGAAAAGATCATTTAGAGTCACTCATGCCTAGAAAAGCCTTATTACACGGTTTAAATGCTTTTATAATCCCTTTATTGAATTAATTTTGAATTGTTTTTACATTTTTTGATTAAAACAGATTGTAATTGATTGTTTGCCTTGGGAAACGGGGAGCGAAAGCCATCCATTGTCAAGAAAAGATCATTTATAGTCACTCATGCCTAGAAAAGCCTTATTACACGGTTTAAATGCTTTTATAATCCCTTTATTGAATTAATTTTGAATTGTTTTTACATTTTTTGATTAAAACAGATTGTAATTGATTGTTTGCCTTGGGAAACGTGGAGCGAAAGCCATCCATTGTCAAGAAAAGATCATATATAGTCACTCATGCCTAGAAAAGCCTTATTACTAGGTGTAAATGCTTTTATAATCCCATTATTGAATTTATTTTGAATTGTTTTTACATTTTTTGATTAAAACAGATTGTAGTTGATTGTTTGCCTCGGGAAACATGGAGCAAAAGCCATCCATTGTCAAGAAAATATCATTTATAGTCACTCATGCCTAGAAAAGCCTTATTACTCGGTTTAAATGCTTTTCTAATCCATTATTGAATTTATTTTGAATTGTCTTTACATTTTTTGATTAAAACAGATTGTAATTGATTGTTTGCCTCGGGAAACATGGAGCGAAAGCCATCCATTGTCAAGAAAAGATCATTTATAGTCACTCATGCCTAGAAAAGCCTTATTACTAGGTTTAAATGCTTTTATAATCCCATTATTGAATTTATTTTGAATTGTTTTTCCATTTTTTTATTAAAACAGATTGTAATTGATTGTTTGCCTCGGGAAACATGGAGCGAAAGCCATCCATTGTCAAGAAAAGATCATTTATAGTCACTCATGCCTAGAAAAGCCTTATTACACGGTTTAAATGCGTTTATAATCCCTTTATTGAATTAATTTTGAATTGTTTTTACATTTTTTGATTAAAACAGATTGTAATTGATTGTTTGCCTTGGGAAACGTGGAGCGAAAGCCATCCATTGTTAAGAAAAGATCATTTATAGTCACTCATGCCTAGAAAAGCCTTATTACACGGTTTAAATGCTTTTATAATCCCATTATTGAATTTATTTTGAATTGTTTTTACATTTTTTGATTAAAACATATTATAATTGATTGTTTACCTTGGGAAACGTGGAGCAAAGCTATCCATTGTCAAGAAAAGATCATTTATAGTCACTCGTGCCTAGAAAAGCCTTATTTCTCGATTTAAATGCTTTTATAATCCCATTATTGAATTTATTTTGAATGTTTTTTACATTTTTTGATTGAAACAGATTCTAATTGATTGTTTGCCTCGGGAAACGTTGAGCGAAAGCCATCCATTGTCAAGAAAAGATCATTTATAGTCACTCATGCCTAGAAAACCCTTATTTCTCGATTTAAATGCTTTTGTAATCCCGTTATTGAATTTATTTTGAATGTTTTTTACATTTTTTGATTGAAACAGATTCTAATTGATTGTTTGCCTTGGGAAACTTGGAGCGAAAGCCATCCATTGTCAAGAAAAGATCATTTATAGTCACTTATGCCTAGAAAAGCCTTATTACTAGGTGTAAATGCTTTTATAATCCCATTATTGAATTTATTTTGAATTGTTTTTCCATTTTTTAATTAAAACAGATTGTAATTGATTGCTTGCCTTGGGAAACGTGGGGCGAAAGCCATCCATTGTCAAGAAAAGATCATTTATAGTCACTCATGCCTAGAAAAGCCTTATTACACGGTTTAAATGCTTTTATAATCCCATTATTGAATTTATTTTGAATTGTTTTTACATTTTTTGAATAAAACATATTATAATTGATTGTTTACCTTGGGAAACGTGGAGCGAAAGGCATCCATTGTCAAGAAAAGATCATTTATAGTCACTCGTGCCTAGAAAAGCCTTATTTCTCGATTTAAATGCTTTTATAATCCCATTACTGACTTTATTTGGATTTTTTTTTACATTTTTTGATTAAAACATATTCTAATTGATTGTTTGCCTCGGGAAACTTGGAGCGAAAGCCATCCATTGTCAAGAAAAGATCATTTATAGTCACTTATGCCTAGAAAAGCCTTATTACAAGGTGTAAATGCTTTTATAATCCCATTATTGAATTTCTTTTGAATTGTTTTTACATTTTTTGATTAAAATAGATTGTAATTGATTGTTTGCCTCGGGAAACTTGGAGCGAAAGCCATCCATTGTCAAGAAAAGATCATTTATAGTCACTTATGCCTAGAAAAGCCTTATTACAAGGTGTAAATGCTTTTATAATCCCATTATTGAATTTCTTTTGAATTGTTTTTACATTTTTTGATTAAAATAGATTGTAATTGATTGTTTGCCTCGGGAAACATGGAGCAAAAGCCATCCATTGTCAAGAAAATATCATTTATAGTCACTCATGCCTAGAAAAGCCTTATTACTCGGTTTAAATGCTTTTATAATCCCATTATTGAATTTATTTTGAATTGTCTTTACATTTTTTGTTTAAAACAGATTGTAATTGATTGTTTGCCTCGGGAAACATGGAGCGAAAGCCATCCATTGTCAAGAAAAGATCATTTATAGTCACTCATGCCTAGAAAAGCCTTATTACTAGGTTTAAATGCTTTTATAATCCCATTATTGAATTTATTTTGAATTGTTTTTACATTTTTTTATTAAAACAGATTGTAATTGATTGTTTGCCTTGGGAAACGTGGAGCGAAAGCCATCCATTGTCAAGAAAAGATCATTTATAGTCTCTCATGCCTAGAAAAGCCTTATTACACGGTTTAAATGCTTTTATAATCCCTTTATTGAATTAATTTTGAATTGTTTTTACATTTTTTGATTAAAACAGATTGTAATTGATTGTTTACCTTGGGAAACGTGGAGCGAAAGTCATCCATTGTTAAGAAAAGATCATATATAGTCACTCATGCCTAGAAAAGCCTTATTACACGGTTTAAATGCTTTTATATTCCCATTATTGAATTTATTTAGAATTGTTTTTACATTTTTTGATTAAAACATATTATAATTGATTGTTTACCTTGGGAAACGTGGAGCAAAGCCATCCATTGTCAAGAAAAGATCATTTATAGTCACTCGTGCCTAGAAAAGCCTTATTTCTCGATTTAAATGCTTTTAAAATCCCGTTATTGAATTTATTTTGAATGTTTTTTACATTTTTTGATTGAAACAGATTCTAATTGATTGTTTGCCTCGGGAAACGTGGAGCGAAAGCCATCCATTGTCAAGAAAAGATCATTTATAGTCACTCATGCCTAGAAAAGCCTTATTTCTCGGTTTAAATGCTTTTATAATCCCATTATTGACTTTATTTTGAATTTTTTTTACATTTTTTGATTAAAACATATTCTAATTGATTGTTTGCCTTGGGAAACTTGGAGCGAAAGCCATCCATTGTCAAGAAAAGATCATTTATAGTCACTTATGCCTAGAAAAGCCTTATTACTAGGTGTAAATGCTTTTATAATCCCATTATTGAATTTCTTTTGAATTGTTTTTACATTTTTTGATTAAAATAGATTGTATTTGATTGTTTGCCTCGGGAAACATGGAGCAAAAGCCATCCATTGTCAAGAAAATATCATTTATAGTCACTCATGCCTAGAAAAGCCTTATTACTCGGTTTAAATGCTTTTATAATCCCATTATTGAATTTATTTTGAATTGTCTTTACATTTTTTGATTAAAACAGATTGGAATTGATTGTTTGCCTCGGGAAACATGGAGCGAAAGCCATCCATTGTCAAGAAAAGATCATTTATAGTCACTCATGCCTAGAAAAGCCTTATTACTAGGTTTAAATGCTTTTATAATCCCATTATTGAATTTATTTTGAATTGTTTTTATATTTTTTTATTAAAACAGATTGTAATTGATTGTTTGCCTTGGGAAACGTGGAGCGAAAGCCATCCATTGTCAAGAAAAGATCATTTAGAGTCACTCATGCCTAGAAAAGCCTTATTACACGGTTTAAATGCTTTTATAATCCCTTTATTGAATTAATTTTGAATTGTTTTTACATTTTTTGATTAAAACAGATTGTAATTGATTGTTTGCCTTGGGAAACGTGGAGCGAAAGCCATCCATTGTCAAGAAAAGATCATTTATAGTCACTCATGCCTAGAAAAGCCTTATTACACGGTTTAAATGCTTTTATAATCCCTTTATTGAATTAATTTTGAATTGTTTTTACATTTTTTGATTAAAACAGATTGTAATTGATTGTTTGCCTTGGAAAACGTGGAGCGAAAGCCATCCATTGTCAAGAAAAGATCATATATAGTCACTCATGCCTAGAAAAGCCTTATTACTAGGTGTAAATGCTTTTATAATCCCATTATTGAATTTATTTTGAATTGTTTTTACATTTTTTGATTAAAACAGATTGTAGTTGATTGTTTGCCTCGGGAAACATGGAGCAAAAGCCATCCATTGTCAAGAAAAGATCATTTATAGTCACTCATGCCTAGAAAAGCCTTATTACTCGGTTTAAATGCTTTTCTAATCCATTATTGAATTTATTTTGAATTGTCTTTACATTTTTTAATTAAAACAGATTGTAATTGATTGTTTGCCTCGGGAAACATGGAGCGAAAGCCATCCATTGTCAAGAAAAGATCATTTATAGTCACTCATGCCTAGAAAAGCCTTATTACTAGGTTTAAATGCTTTTATAATCCCATTATTGAATTTATTTTGAATTGTTTTTCCATTTTTTTATTAAAACAGATTGTAATTGATTGTTTGCCTCGGGAAACATGGAGCGAAAGCCATCCATTGTCAAGAAAAGATCATTTATAGTCACTCATGCCTAGAAAAGCCTTATTACACGGTTTAAATGCGTTTATAATCCCTTTATTGAATTAATTTTGAATTGTTTTTACATTTTTTGATTAAAACAGATTGTAATTGATTGTTTGCCTTGGGAAACGTGGAGCGAAAGCCATCCATTGTTAAGAAAAGATCATTTATAGTCACTCATGCCTAGAAAAGCCTTATTACACGGTTTAAATGCTTTTATAATCCCATTATTGAATTTATTTTGAATTGTTTTTACATTTTTTGATTAAAACATATTATAATGGATTGTTTACCTTGGGAAACGTGGAGCAAAGCCATCCATTGTCAAGAAAAGATCATTTATAGTCACTCGTGCCTAGAAAAGCCTTATTTCTCGATTTAAATGCTTTTATAATCCCATTATTGAATTTATTTTGAATGTTTTTTACATTTTTTGATTGAAACAGATTCTAATTGATTGTTTGCCTCGGGAAACGTTGAGCGAAAGCCATCCATTGTCAAGAAAAGATCATTTATAGTCACTCATGCCTAGAAAACCCTTATTTCTCGATTTAAATGCTTTTGTAATCCCGTTATTGAATTTATTTTGAATGTTTTTTACATTTTTTGATTGAAACAGATTCTAATTGATTGTTTGCCTTGGGAAACTTGGAGCGAAAGCCATCCATTGTCAAGAAAAGATCATTTATAGTCACTTATGCCTAGAAAAGCCTTATTACTAGGTGTAAATGCTTTTATAATCCCATTATTGAATTTATTTTGAATTGTTTTTCCATTTTTTAATTAAAACAGATTGTAATTGATTGCTTGCCTTGGGAAACGTGGGGCGAAAGCCATCCATTGTCAAGAAAAGATCATTTATAGTCACTCATGCCTAGAAAAGCCTTATTACACGGTTTAAATGCTTTTATAATCCTATTATTGAATTTATTTTGAATTGTTTTTACATTTTTTGAATAAAACATATTATAATTGATTGTTTACCTTGGGAAACGTGGAGCGAAAGGCATCCATTGTCAAGAAAAGATCATTTATAGTCACTCGTGCCTAGAAAAGCCTTATTTCTCGATTTAAATGCTTTTATAATCCCATTACTGACTTTATTTGGATTTTTTTTTACATTTTTTGATTAAAACATATTCTAATTGATTGTTTGCCTCGGGAAACTTGGAGCGAAAGCCATCCATTGTCAAGAAAAGATCATTTATAGTCACTTATGCCTAGAAAAGCCTTATTACAAGGTGTAAATGCTTTTATAATCCCATTATTGAATTTCTTTTGAATTGTTTTTACATTTTTTGATTAAAATAGATTGTAATTGATTGTTTGCCTCGGGAAACTTGGAGCGAAAGCCATCCATTGTCAAGAAAAGATCATTTATAGTCACTTATGCCTAGAAAAGCCTTATTACAAGGTGTAAATGCTTTTATAATCCCATTATTGAATTTCTTTTGAATTGTTTTTACATTTTTTGATTAAAATAGATTGTAATTGATTGTTTGCCTCGGGAAACATGGAGCAAAAGCCATCCATTGTCAAGAAAATATCATTTATAGTCACTCATGCCTAGAAAAGCCTTATTACTCGGTTTAAATGCTTTTATAATCCCATTATTGAATTTATTTTGAATTGTCTTTACATTTTTTGTTTAAAACAGATTGTAATTGATTGTTTGCCTCGGGAAACATGGAGCGAAAGCCATCCATTGTCAAGAAAAGATCATTTATAGTCACTCATGCCTAGAAAAGCCTTATTACTAGGTTTAAATGCTTTTATAATCCCATTATTGAATTTATTTTGAATTGTTTTTACATTTTTTTATTAAAACAGATTGTAATTGATTATTTGCCTTGGGAAACGTGGAGCGAAAGCCATCCATTTTCAAGAAAAGATCATTTATAGTCACTCATGCCTAGAAAAGCCTTATTACACGGTTTAAATGCTTTTATAATCCCTTTATTGAATTAATTTTGAATTGTTTTTACATTTTTTGATTAAAACAGATTGTAATTGATTGTTTACCTTGGGAAACGTGGAGCGAAAGTCATCCATTGTCAAGAAAAGATCATATATAGTCACTCATGCCTAGAAAAGCCTTATTACACGGTTTAAATGCTTTTATATTCCCATTATTGAATTTATTTAGAATTGTTTTTACATTTTTTGATTAAAACATATTATAATTGATTGTTTACCTTGGGAAACGTGGAGCAAAGCCATCCATTGTCAAGAAAAGATCATTTATAGTCACTCGTGCCTAGAAAAGCCTTATTTCTCGATTTAAATGCTTTTAAAATCCCGTTATTGAATTTATTTTGAATGTTTTTTACATTTTTTGATTGAAACAGATTCTAATTGATTGTTTGCCTCTGGAAACGTGGAGCGAAAGCCATCCATTGTCAAGAAAAGATCATTTATAGTCACTCATGCCTAGAAAAGCCTTATTTCTCGGTTTAAATGCTTTTATAATCCCATTATTGACTTTATTTTGAATTTTTTTTACATTTTTTGATTAAAACATATTCTAATTGATTGTTTGCCTTGGGAAACTTGGAGCGAAAGCCATCCATTGTCAAGAAAAGATCATTTATAGTCACTTATGCCTAGAAAAGCCTTATTACTAGGTGTAAATGCTTTTATAATCCCATTATTGAATTTCTTTTGAATTGTTTTTACATTTTTTGATTAAAATAGATTGTATTTGATTGTTTGCCTCGGGAAACATGGAGCAAAAGCCATCCATTGTCAAGAAAATATCATTTATAGTCACTCATGCCTAGAAAAGCCTTATTACTCGGTTTAAATGCTTTTATAATCCCATTATTGAATTTATTTTGAATTGTCTTTACATTTTTTGATTAAAACAGATTGGAATTGATTGTTTGCCTCGGGAAACATGGAGCGAAAGCCATCCATTGTCAAGAAAAGATCATTTATAGTCACTCATGCCTAGAAAAGCCTTATTACTAGGTTTAAATGCTTTTATAATCCCATTATTGAATTTATTTTGAATTGTTTTTACATTTTTTTATTAAAACAGATTGTAATTGATTGTTTGCCTTGGGAAACGTGGAGCGAAAGCCATCCATTGTCAAGAAAAGATCATTTATAGTCACTCATGCCTAGAAAAGCCTTATTACACGGTTTAAATGCTTTTATAATCCCATTATTGAATTTATTTTGGATTGTTTTTACATTTTTTGATTAAAACATATTATAATTGATTGTTTACCTTGGGAAACGTGGAGCAAAGCCATCCATTGTCAAGAAAAGATCATTTATAGTCACTCGTGCCTAGAAAAGCCTTATTACTCGATTTAAATGCTTTTATAATCCCATTATTGAATTTATTTTGAATTGTTTTTACATTTTTTGATTAAAACAGATTGTAATTGATTGTTTGCCTCGGGAAACGTGGAGCGAAAGCCTTCCATTGTCAAGAAAAGATCCTTTATAGTCACTCATGCTTAGAAAAGCCTTATTTCTCGGTTTAAATGCTTTTATAATCAGATTGTTGACTTTATTTTGAATTTTTTTTACATTTTTTGATTAAAACATATTCTAATTGATTGTTTGCCTCGGGAAACTTAGAGCGAAAGCCATCCATTGTCAAGAAAAGATCATATATAGTCACTCATGCCTAGAAAAGCCTTATTACACGGTTTAAATGCTTTTATATTCCCATTATTGAATTTATTTTGAATTGTTTTTACATTTTTTGATTAAAACATATTATAATTGATTGTTTACCTTGGGAAACGTGGAGCAAAGCCATCCATTGTCAAGAAAAGATCATTTATAGTCACTCGTGCCTAGAAAAGCCTTATTTCTCGATTTAAATGCTTTTACAATCCCGTTATTGAATTTATTTTGAATGTTTTTTACATTTTTTGATTGAAACAGATTCTAATTAATTGTTTGCCTCGGGAAACGTGGAGCGAAAGCCATCCATTGTCAAGAAAAGATCATTTATAGTCACTCATGCCTAGAAAAGCCTTATTTCTCGGTTTAAATGCTTTTATAATCCCATTATTGACTTTATTTTGAATTTTTTTTACATTTTTTGATTAAAACATATTCTAATTGATTGTTTGCCTTGGGAAACTTGGAGCGAAAGCCATCCATTGTCAAGAAAAGATCATTTATAGTCACTTATGCCTAGAAAAGCCTTATTACTAGGTGTAAAAGCTTTTATAATCCCATTATTGAATTTCTTTTGAATTGTTTTTACATTTTTTGATTAAAGTAGATTGTATTTGATTGTTTGCCTCGGGAAACATGGAGCAAAAGCCATCCATTGTCAAGAAAATATCATTTATAGTCACTCATGCCTAGAAAAGCCTTATTACTCGGTTTAAATGCTTTTATAATCCCATTATTGAATTTATTTTGAATTGTCTTTACATTTTTTGATTAAAACAGATTGTAATTGATTGTTTGCCTTGGGAAACGTGGAGCGAAAGCCATCCATTGTCAAGAAAAGATCATTTATAGTCACTCATGCCTAGAAAAGCCTTATTACACGGTTTAAATGCTTTTATAATCCCTTTATTGAATTAATTTTGAATTGTTTTTACATTTTTTGATTAAAACAGATTGTAATTGATTGTTTGCCTTGGGAAACGTGGAGCGAAAGCCATCCATTGTCAAGAAAAGATCATTTATAGTCACTCATGCCTAGAAAAGCCTTATTACACGGTTTAAATGCTTTTATAATCCCTTTATTGAATTAATTTTGAATTGTTTTTACATTTTTTGATTAAAACAGATTGTAATTGATTGTTTGCCTTGGGAAACGTGGAGCGAAAGCCATCCATTGTCAAGAAAAGATCATATA
This sequence comes from Theobroma cacao, assembly GCF_053813885.1. NCBI lineage: Eukaryota > Viridiplantae > Streptophyta > Magnoliopsida > Malvales > Malvaceae > Theobroma > Theobroma cacao. Next base: position 21,757,961 of record NC_142645.1, on the reverse strand, counting down.
TAGTCACTCATGCCTAGAAAAGCCTTATTACTAGGTGTAAATGCTTTTATAATCCCATTATTGAATTTATTTTGAATTGTTTTTACATTTTTTGATTAAAACAGATTGTAATTGATTGTTTGCCTTGGGAAACATGGAGCAAAAGCCATCCATTGTCAAGAAAAGATCATTTATAGTCACTCATGCCTAGAAAAGCCTTATTACTCGGTTTAAATGCTTTTCTAATCCATTATTGAATTTATTTTGAATTGTCTTTACATTTTTTGATTAAAACAGATTGTAATTGATTGTTTGCGTCGGGAAACATGGATGGAAAGCCATCCATTGTCAAGAAAAGATCATTTATAGTCACTCATGCCTAGAAAAGCCTTATTACTAGGTTTAAATGCTTTTATAATCCCATTATTGAATTTATTTTGAATTGTTTTTCCATTTTTTTATTAAAACAGATTGTAATTGATTGTTTGCCTCGGGAAACATGGAGCGAAAGCCATCCATTGTCAAGAAAAGATCATTTATAGTCACTCATGCCTAGAAAAGCCTTATTACACGGTTTAAATGCGTTTATAATCCCTTTATTGAATTAATTTAGAATTGTTTTTACATTTTTTGATTAAAACAGATTGTAATTGATTGTTTGCCTTGGGAAACGTGGAGCGAAAGCCATCCATTGTTAAGAAAAGATCATTTATAGTCACTCATGCCTAGAAAAGCCTTATTACACGGTTTAAATGCTTTTATAATCCCATTATTGAATTTATTTTGAATTGTTTTTACATTTTTTGAATAAAACATATTATAATTGATTGTTTACCTTGGGAAACGTGGAGCGAAAGGCATCCATTGTCAAGAAAAGATCATTTATAGTCACTCGTGCCTAGAAAAGCCTTATTTCTCGATTTAAATGCTTTTATAATCCCGTTATTGAATTTATTTTGAATGTTTTTTACATTTTTTGATTGAAACAGATTCTAATTGATTGTTTGCCTCGGGAAACGTGGAGCGAAAGCCATCCATTGTCAAGAAAAGATCATTTATAGTCACTCATGCCTAGAAAAGCCTTATTTCTCGGTTTAAATGCTTTTATAATCCCATTACTGACTTTATTTGGATTTTTTTTTACATTTTTTGATTAAAACATATTCTAATTGATTGTTTGCCTCGAGAAACTTGGAGCGAAAGCCATCCATTGTCAAGAAAAGATCATTTATAGTCACTCATGCCTAGAAAAGCCTTATTTCTCGGTTTAAATGCTTTTATAATCCCATTATTGACTTTATTTTGAATTTTTTTTACATTTTTTGAATAAAACATATTCTAATTGATTGTTTGCCTCGGGAAACTTGGAGCGAAAGCCATCAATTGTCAAGAAAAGATCATTTATAGTCACTCATGCCTAGAAAAGCCTTATTTCTCGGTTTAAATGCTTTTATAATCCCATTATTGACTTTATTTTGAATTTTTTTTACATTTTTTGATTAAAACATATTCTAATTGATTGTTTGCCTCGGGAAACTTGGAGCGAAAGCCGTCCATTGTCAAGAAAAGATCATTTATAGTCACTTATGCCTAGAAAAGCCTTATTACTAGGTGTAAATGCTTTTATAATCCCATTATTGAATTTCTTTTGAATTGTTTTTACATTTTTTGATTAAAATAGATTGTAATTGATTGTTTGCCTCGGGAAACATGGAGCAAAAGCCATCCATTGTCAAGAAAATATCATTTATAGTCACTCATGCCTAGAAAAGCCTTATTACTCGGTTTAAATGCATTTATAATCCCATTATTGAATTTATTTTGAATTGTCTTTACATTTTTTGTTTAAAACAGATTGTAATTGATTGTTTGCCTCGGGAAACATGGAGCGAAAGCCATCCATTGTCAAGAAAAGATCATTTATAGTCACTCATGCCTAGAAAAGCCTTATTACTAGGTTTAAATGCTTTTATAATCCCATTATTGAATTTATTTTGAATTGTTTTTACATTTTTTTACTAAAACAGATTGTAATTGATTATTTGCCTTGGGAAACGTGGAGCGAAAGCCATCCATTGTCAAGAAAAGATCATTTATAGTCACTCATGCCTAGAAAAGCCTTATTACACGGTTTAAATGCTTTTATAATCCCTTTATTGAATTAATTTTGAATTGTTTTTACATTTTTTGATTAAAACAGATTGTAATTGATTGTTTACCTTGGGAAACGTGGAGCGAAAGCCATCCATTGTCAAGAAAAGATCATTTATAGTCACTTATGCCTAGAAAAGCCTTATTACACGGTTTAAATGCTTTTATAATCCCATTATTGAATTTATTTAGAATTGTTTTTACATTTTTTGATTAAAACATATTATAATTGATTGTTTACCTTGGGAAACGTGGAGCAAAGCCATCCATTGTCAAGAAAAGATCATTTATAGTCACTCGTGCCTAGAAAAGCCTTATTTCTCGATTTAAATGCTTTTAAAATCCCGTTATTGAATTTATTTTGAATGTTTTTTACATTTTTTGATTGAAACAGATTCTAATTGATTGTTTGCCTCTGGAAACGTGGAGCGAAAGCCATCCATTGTCAAGAAAAGATCATTTATAGTCACTCATGCCTAGAAAAGCCTTATTTCTCGGTTTAAATGCTTTTATAATCCCATTATTGACTTTATTTTGAATTTTTTTTACATTTTTTGATTAAAACATATTCTAATTGATTGTTTGCCTTGGGAAACTTGGAGCGAAAGCCATCCATTGTCAAGAAAAGATCATTTATAGTCACTTATGCCTAGAAAAGCCTTATTACTAGGTGTAAATGCTTTTATAATCCCATTATTGAATTTCTTTTGAATTGTTTTTACATTTTTTGATTAAAATAGATTGTATTTGATTGTTTGCCTCGGGAAACATGGAGCAAAAGCCATCCATTGTCAAGAAAATATCATTTATAGTCACTCGTGCCTAGAAAAGCCTTATTACTCGGTTTAAATGCTTTTATAATCCCATTATTGAATTTATTTTGAATTGTCTTTACATTTTTTGATTAAAACAGATTGTAATTGATTGTTTGCCTCGGGAAACATGGAGCGAAAGCCATCCATTGTCAAGGAAAGATCATTTATAGTCACTCATGCCTAGAAAAGCCTTATTACTAGGTTTAAATGCTTTTATAATCCCATTATTGAATTTATTTTGAATTGTTTTTACATTTTTTTATTAAAACAGATTGTAATTGATTGTTTGCCTTGGGAAACGTGGAGCGAAAGCCATCCATTGTCAAGAAAATATCATTTATAGTCACTCATGCCTAGAAAAGCCTTATTACACGGTTTAAATGCTTTTATAATCCCATTATTGAATTTATTTTGGATTGTTTTTACATTTTTTGATTAAAACATATTATAATTGATTGTTTACCTTGGGAAACGTGGAGCAAAGCCATCCATTGTCAAGAAAAGATCATTTATAGTCACTCGTGCCTAGAAAAGCCTTATTACTCGATTTAAATGCTTTTATAATCCCATTATTGAATTTATTTTGAATTGTTTTTACATTTTTTGATTAAAACAGATTGTAATTGATTGTTTGCCTCGGGAAACGTGGAGCGAAAGCCTTCCATTGTCAAGAAAAGATCATTTATAGTCACTCAGGCGTAGAAAAGCCTTATTTCTCGGTTTAAATGCTTTTATAATCAGATTGTTGACTTTATTTTGAATTTTTTTTACATTTTTTGATTAAAACATATTCTAATTGATTGTTTGCCTCGGGAAACTTGGAGCGAAAGCCATCCATTGTCAAGAAAAGATCATATATAGTCACTCATGCCTAGAAAAGCCTTATTACACGGTTTAAATGCTTTTATATTCCCATTATTGAATTTATTTAGAATTGTTTTTACATTTTTTGATTAAAACATATTATAATTGATTGTTTACCTTGGGAAACGTGGAGCAAAGCCATCCATTGTCAAGAAAAGATCATTTATAGTCACTCGTGCCTAGAAAAGCCTTATTTCTCGATTTAAATGCTTTTAAAATCCCGTTATTGAATTTATTTTGAATGTTTTTTACATTTTTTGATTGAAACAGATTCTAATTGATTGTTTGCCTCGGGAAACGTGGAGCGAAAGCCATCCATTGTCAAGAAAAGATCATTTATAGTCACTCATGCCTAGAAAAGCCTTATTTCTCGGTTTAAATGCTTTTATAATCCCATTATTGACTTTATTTTGAATTTTTTTTACATTTTTTGATTAAAACATATTCTAATTGATTGTTTGCCTTGGGAAACTTGGAGCGAAAGCCATCCATTGTCAAGAAAAGATCATTTATAGTCACTTATGCCTAGAAAAGCCTTATTACTAGGTGTAAAAGCTTTTATAATCCCATTATTGAATTTCTTTTGAATTGTTTTTACATTTTTTGATTAAATTAGATTGTATTTGATTGTTTGCCTCGGGAAACATGGAGCAAAAGCCATCCATTGTCAAGGAAATATCATTTATAGTCACTCATGCCTAGAAAAGCCTTATTACTCGGTTTAAATGCTTTTATAATCCCATTATTGAATTTATTTTGAATTGTCTTTACATTTTTTGATTAAAACAGATTGTAATTGATTGTTTGCCTTGGGAAACGTGGAGCGAAAGCCATCCATTGTCAAGAAAAGATCATTTATAGTCACTCATGCCTAGAAAAGCCTTATTACACGGTTTAAATGCTTTTATAATCCCTTTATTGAATTAATTTTGAATTGTTTTTACATTTTTTGATTAAAACAGATTGTAATTGATTGTTTGCCTTGGGAAACGTGGAGCGAAAGCCATCCATTGTCAAGAAAAGATCATTTATAGTCACTCATGCCTAGAAAAGCCTTATTACACGGTTTAAATGCTTTTATAATCCCTTTATTGAATTAATTTTGAATTGTTTTTACATTTTTTGATTAAAACAGATTGTAATTGATTGTTTGCCTTGGGAAACGTGGAGCGAAAGCCATCCATTGTCAAGAAAAGATCATTTATAGTCACTCATGCCTAGAAAAGCCTTATTACTCGGTTTAAATGCTTTTCTAATCCATTATTGAATTTATTTTGAATTGTCTTTCCATTTTTTTATTAAAACAGATTGTAATTGATTGTTTGCCTCGGGAAACATGGAGCGAAAGCCATCCATTGTCAAGAAAAGATCATTTATAGTCACTCATGCCTAGAAAAGCCTTATTACACGGTTTAAATGCGTTTATAATCCCTTTATTGAATTAATTTAGAATTGTTTTTACATTTTTTAATTAAAACAGATTGTAATTGATTGTTTGCCTTGGGAAACGTGGAGCGAAAGCCATCCATTGTTAAGAAAAGATCATTTATAGTCACTCATGCCTAGAAAAGCCTTATTACACGGTTTAAATGCTTTTATAATCCCATTATTGAATTTATTTTGAATTGTTTTTACATTTTTTGAATAAAACATATTATAATTGATTGTTTACCTTGGGAAACGTGGAGCGAAAGGCATCCATTGTCAAGAAAAGATCATTTATAGTCACTCGTGCCTAGAAAAGCCTTATTTCTCGATTTAAATGCTTTTATAATCCCGTTATTGAATTTATTTTGAATGTTTTTTACATTTTTTGATTGAAACAGATTCTAATTGATTGTTTGCCTCGGGAAACATGGAGCGAAAGCCATCCATTGTCAAGAAAAGATCATTTATAGTCACTCATGCCTAGAAAAGCCTTATTTCTCGGTTTAAATGCTTTTATAATCCCATTACTGACTTTATTTGGATTTTTTTTTACATTTTTTGATTAAAACATATTCTAATTGATTGTTTGCCTCGAGAAACTTGGAGCGAAAGCCATCCATTGTCAAGAAAAGATCATTTATAGTCACTCATGCCTAGAAAAGCCTTATTTCTCGGTTTAAATGCTTTTATAATCCCATTATTGACTTTATTTTGAATTTTTTTTACATTTTTTGAATAAAACATATTCTAATTGATTGTTTGCCTCGGGAAACTTGGAGCGAAAGCCATCAATTCTCAAGAAAAGATCATTTATAGTCACTCATGCCTAGAAAAGCCTTATTTCTCGGTTTAAATGCTTTTATAATCCCATTATTGACTTTATTTTGAATTTTTTTTACATTTTTTGATTAAAACATATTCTAATTGATTGTTTGCCTCGGGAAACTTGGAGCGAAAGCCGTCCATTGTCAAGAAAAGATCATTTATAGTCACTTATGCCTAGAAAAGCCTTATTACTAGGTGTAAATGCTTTTATAATCCCATTATTGAATTTCTTTTGAATTGTTTTTACATTTTTTGATTAAAATAGATTGTAATTGATTGTTTGCCTCGGGAAACATGGAGCAAAAGCCATCCATTGTCAAGAAAATATCATTTATAGTCACTCATGCCTAGAAAAGCCTTATTACTCGGTTTAAATGCTTTTATAATCCCATTATTGAATTTATTTTGAATTGTCTTTACATTTTTTGTTTAAAACAGATTGTAATTGATTGTTTGCCTCGGGAAACATGGAGCGAAAGCCATCCATTGTCAAGAAAAGATCATTTATAGTCACTCATGCCTAGAAAAGCCTTATTACTAGGTTTAAATGCTTTTATAATCCCATTATTGAATTTATTTTGAATTGTTTTTACATTTTTTTATTAAAACAGATTGTAATTGATTATTTGCCTTGGGAAACGTGGAGCGAAAGCCATCCATTGTCAAGAAAAGATCATTTATAGTCACTCATGCCTAGAAAAGCCTTATTACACGGTTTAAATGCTTTTATAATCCCTTTATTGAATTAATTTTGAATTGTTTTTACATTTTTTGATTAAAACAGATTGTAATTGATTGTTCACCTTGGGAAACGTGGAGCGAAAGCCATCCATTGTCAAGAAAAGATCATTTATAGTCACTTATGCCTAGAAAAGCCTTATTACACGGTTTAAATGCTTTTATAATCCCATTATTGAATTTATTTAGAATTGTTTTTACATTTTTTGATTAAAACATATTATAATTGATTGTTTACCTTGGGAAACGTGGAGCAAAGCCATCCATTGTCAAGAAAAGATCATTTATAGTCACTCGTGCCTAGAAAAGCCTTATTTCTCGATTTAAATGCTTTTAAAATCCCGTTATTGAATTTATTTTGAATGTTTTTTACATTTTTTGATTGAAACAGATTCTAATTGATTGTTTGCCTCTGGAAACGTGGAGCGAAAGCCATCCATTGTCAAGAAAAGATCATTTATAGTCACTCATGCCTAGAAAAGCCTTATTTCTCGGTTTAAATGCTTTTATAATCCCATTATTGACTTTATTTTGAATTTTTTTTACATTTTTTGATTAAAACATATTCTAATTGATTGTTTGCCTTGGGAAACTTGGAGCGAAAGCCATCCATTGTCAAGAAAAGATCATTTATAGTCACTTATGCCTAGAAAAGCCTTATTACTAGGTGTAAATGCTTTTATAATCCCATTATTGAATTTCTTTTGAATTGTTTTTACATTTTTTGATTAAAATAGATTGTATTTGATTGTTTGCCTCGGGAAACATGGAGCAAAAGCCATCCATTGTCAAGGAAAGATCATTTATAGTCACTCATGCCTAGAAAAGCCTTATTACTAGGTTTAATTGCTTTTATAATCCCATTATTGAATTTATTTTGAATTGTTTTTACATTTTTTTATTAAAACAGATTGTAATTGATTGTTTGCCTTGGGAAACGTGGAGCGAAAGCCATCCATTGTCAAGAAAATATCATTTATAGTCACTCATGCCTAGAAAAGCCTTATTACACGGTTTAAATGCTTTTATAATCCCATTATTGAATTTATTTTGGATTGTTTTTACATTTTTTGATTAAAACATATTATAATTGATTGTTTACCTTGGGAAACGTGGAGCAAAGCCATCCATTGTCAAGAAAAGATCATTTATAGTCACTCGTGCCTAGAAAAGCCTTATTACTCGATTTAAATGCTTTTATAATCCCATTATTGAATTTATTTTGAATTGTTTTTACATTTTTTGATTAAAACAGATTGTAATTGATTGTTTGCCTCGGGAAACGTGGAGCGAAAGCCTTCCATTGTCAAGAAAAGATCATTTATAGTCACTCAGGCGTAGAAAAGCCTTATTTCTCGGTTTAAATGCTTTTATAATCAGATTGTTGACTTTATTTTGAATTTTTTTTACATTTTTTGATTAAAACATATTCTAATTGATTGTTTGCCTCGGGAAACTTGGAGCGAAAGCCATCCATTGTCAAGAAAAGATCATATATAGTCACTCATGCCTAGAAAAGCCTTATTACACGGTTTAAATGCTTTTATATTCCCATTATTGAATTTATTTAGAATTGTTTTTACATTTTTTGATTAAAACATATTATAATTGATTGTTTACCTTGGGAAACGTGGAGCAAAGCCATCCATTGTCAAGAAAAGATCATTTATAGTCACTCGTGCCTAGAAAAGCCTTATTTCTCGATTTAAATGCTTTTAAAATCCCGTTATTGAATTTATTTTGAATGTTTTTTACATTTTTTGATTGAAACAGATTCTAATTGATTGTTTGCCCCGGGAAACGTGGAGCGAAAGCCATCCATTGTCAAGAAAAGATCATTTATAGTCACTCATGCCTAGAAAAGCCTTATTTCTCGGTTTAAATGCTTTTATAATCCCATTATTGACTTTATTTTGAATTTTTTTTACATTTTTTGATTAAAACATATTCTAATTGATTGTTTGCCTTGGGAAACTTGGAGCGAAAGCCATCCATTGTCAAGAAAAGATCATTTATAGTCACTTATGCCTAGAAAAGCCTTATTACTAGGTGTAAATGCTTTTATAATCCCATTATTGAATTTCTTTTGAATTGTTTTTTACATTTTTTGATTAAAATAGACTGTATTTGATTGTTTGCCTCGGGAAACATGGAGCAAAAGCCATCCATTGTCAAGAAAATATCATTTATAGTCACTCATGCCTAGAAAAGCCTTATTACTCGGTTTAAATGCTTTTATAATCCCATTATTGAATTTATTTTGAATTGTCTTTACATTTTTTGATTAAAACAGATTGTAATTGATTGTTTGCCTCGGGAAACATGGAGCGAAAGCCATCCATTGTCAAGAAAAGATCATTTATAGTCACTCATGCCTAGAAAAGCCTTATTACTAGGTTTAAATGCTTTTATAATCCCATTATTGAATTTATTTTGAATTGTTTTTACATTTTTTTATTAAAACAGATTGTAATTGATTGTTTGCCTTGGGAAACGTGGAGCGAAAGCCATCCATTGTCAAGAAAAGATCATTTATAGTCACTCATGCCTAGAAAAGCCTTATTACACGGTTTAAATGCTTTTATAATCCCATTATTGAATTTATTTTGGATTGTTTTTACATTTTTTGATTAAAACATATTATAATTGATTGTTTACCTTGGGAAACGTGGAGCAAAGCCATCCATTGTCAAGAAAAGATCATTTATAGTCACTCGTGCCTAGAAAAGCCTTATTACTCGATTTAAATGCTTTTATAATCCCATTATTGAATTTATTTTGAATTGTTTTTACATTTTTTGATTAAAACAGATTGTAATTGATTGTTTGCCTCGGGAAACGTGGAGCGAAAGCCTTCCATTGTCAAGAAAAGATCATTTATAGTCACTCATGCTTAGAAAAGCCTTATTTCTCGGTTTAAATGCTTTTATAATCAGATTGTTGACTTTATTTTGAATTTTTTTTACATTTTTTGATTAAAACATATTCTAATTGATTGTTTGCCTCGGGAAACATGGAGCGAAAGCCATCCATTGTCAAGAAAAGATCATATATAGTCACTCATGCCTAGAAAAGCCTTATTACACGGTTTAAATGCTTTTATATTCCCATTATTGAATTTATTTAGAATTGTTTTTACATTTTTTGATTAAAACATATTATAATTGATTGTTTACCTTGGGAAACGTGGAGCAAAGCCATCCATTGTCAAGAAAAGATCATTTATAGTCACTCGTGCCTAGAAAAGCCTTATTTCTCGATTTAAATGCTTTTAAAATCCCGTTATTGAATTTATTTTGAATGTTTTTTACATTTTTTGATTGAAACAGATTCTAATTGATTGTTTGCCTCGGGAAACGTGGAGCGAAAGCCATCCATTGTCAAGAAAAGATCATTTATAGTCACTCATGCCTAGAAAAGCCTTATTTCTCGGTTTAAATGCTTTTATAATCCCATTATTGACTTTATTTTGAATTTTTTTTACATTTTTTGATTAAAACATATTCTAATTGATTGTTTGCCTTGGGAAACTTGGAGCGAAAGCCATCCATTGTCAAGAAAAGATCATTTATAGTCACTTATGCCTAGAAAAGCCTTATTACTAGGTGTAAAAGCTTTTATAATCCCATTATTGAATTTCTTTTGAATTGTTTTTACATTTTTTGATTAAAATAGATTGTATTTGATTGTTTGCCTCGGGAAACATGGAGCAAAAGCCATCCATTGTCAAGAAAATATCATTTATAGTCACTCATGCCTAGAAAAGCCTTATTTCTCGGTTTAAATGCTTTTATAATCAGATTGTTGACTTTATTTTGAATTTTTTTTACATTTTTTGATTAAAACATATTCTAATTGATTGTTTGCCTCGGGAAACATGGAGCGAAAGCCATCCATTGTCAATAAAAGATCATATATAGTCACTCATGCCTAGAAAAGCCTTATTACACGGTTTAAATGCTTTTATATTCCCATTATTGAATTTATTTAGAATTGTTTTTACATTTTTTGATTAAAACATATTATAATTGATTGTTTACCTTGGGAAACGTGGAGCAAAGCCATCCATTGTCAAGAAAAGATCATTTATAGTCACTCGTGCCTAGAAAAGCCTTATTTCTCGATTTAAATGCTTTTATAATCCCGTTATTGAATTTATTTTGAATGTTTTTTACATTTTTTGATTGAAACAGATTCTAATTGATTGTTTGCCTCGGGAAACGTGGAGCGAAAGCCATCCATTGTCAAGAAAAGATCATTTATAGTCACTCATGCCTAGAAAAGCCTTATTTCTCGGTTTAAATGCTTTTATAATCCCATTATTGACTTTATTTTGAATTTTTTTTACATTTTTTGATTAAAACATATTCTAATTGATTGTTTGCCTTGGGAAACTTGGAGCGAAAGCCATCCATTGTCAAGAAAAGATCATTTATAGTCACTTATGCCTAGAAAAGCCTTATTACTAGGTGTAAATGCTTTTATAATCCCATTATTGAATTTCTTTTGAATTGTTTTTACATTTTTTGATTAAAATAGATTGTATTTGATTGTTTGCCTCGGGAAACATGGAGCAAAAGCCATCCATTGTCAAGAAAATATCATTTATAGTCACTCATGCCTAGAAAAGCCTTATTACTCGGTTTAAATGCTTTTATAATCCCATTATTGAATTTATTTTGAATTGTCTTTACATTTTTTGATTAAAACAGATTGTAATTGATTGTTTGCCTCGGGAAACATAGAGCGAAAGCCATCCATTGTCAAGAAAAGATCATTTATAGTCACTCGTGCCTAGAAAAGCCTTATTACTCGATTTAAATGCTTTTATAATCCCATTATTGAATTTATTTTGAATTGTTTTTACATTTTTTGATTAAAACAGATTGTAATTGATTGTTTGCCTCGGGAAACGTGGAGCGAAAGCCTTCCATTATCAAGAAAAGATCATTTATAGTCACTCCTGCTTAGAAAAGCCTTATTTCTCGGTTTAAATGCTTTTATAATCCCATTACTGACTTTATTTGGATTTTTTTTTACATTTTTTGATTAAAACATATTCTAATTGATTGTTTGCCTCAGGAAACTTGGAGCGAAAGCCATCCATTGTCAAGAAAAGATCATTTATAGTCACTCATGCCTAGAAAAGCCTTATTTCTCGGTTTAAATGCTTTTATAATCCCATTATTGAATTTATTTAGACTTGTTTTTACATTTTTTGATTAAAACATATTATAATTGATTGTTTACCTTGGGAAACGTGGAGCAAAGCCATCCATTGTCAAGAAAAGATCATTTACAGTCACTCGTGCCTAGAAAAGCCTTATTTCTCGATTTAAATGCTTTGAAAATCCCGTTATTGAATTTATTTTGAATGTTTTTTACATTTTTTAATTGAAACAGATTCTAATTGATTGTTTGCCTCGGGAAACGTGGAGCGAAAGCCATCCATTGTCAAGAAAAGATCATTTATAGTCACTCATGCCTAGAAAAGCCTTATTTCTCGGTTTAAATGCTTTTATAATCCCATTATTGACTTTATTTTGAATTTTTTTTACATTTTTTGATTAAAACATATTCTAATTGATTGTTTGCCCTGGGAAACTTGGAGCGAAAGCCATCCATTGTCAAGAAAAGATCATTTATAGTCACTTATGCCTAGAAAAGCCTTATTACTAGGTGTAAATGCTTTTATAATCCCATTATTGAATATCTTTTGAATTGTTTTTACATTTTTTGATTAAAATAGATTGTATTTGATTGTTTGCCTCGGGAAACATGGAGCAAAAGCCATCCATTGTCAAGAAAATATCATTTATAGTCACTCATGCCTAGAAAAGCCTTATTACTCGGTTTAAATGCTTTTATAATCCCATTATTGAATTTATTTTGAATTGTCTTTACATTTTTTGATTAAAACAGATTGTAATTGATTGTTTGCCTCGGGAAACATGGAGCGAAAGCCATCCATTGTCAAGAAAAGATCATTTATAGTCACTCATGCCTAGAAAAGCCTTATTACTAGGTTTAAGTGCTTTTATAATCCCATTATTGAATTTATTTTGAATTGTTTTTACATTTTTTTATTAAAACAGATTGTAATTGATTGTTTGCCTTGGGAAACGTGGAGCAAAAGCCATCCATTGTCAAGAAAAGATCATTTATAGTCACTCATGCCTAGAAAAGCCTTATTACACGGTTTAAATGCTTTTATAATCCCATTATTGAATTTATTTTGGATTGTTTTTACATTTTTTGATTAAAACATATTATAATTGATTGTTTACCTTGGGAAACGTGGAGCAAAGCCATCCATTGTCAAGAAAAGATCATTTATAGTCACTCGTGCCTAGAAAAGCCTTATTACTCGATTTAAATGCTTTTATAATCCCATTATTGAATTTATTTTGAATTGTTTTTACATTTTTTGATTAAAACAGATTGTAATTGATTGTTTGCCTCGGGAAACGTGGAGCGAAAGCCTTCCATTGTCAAGAAAAGATCATTTATAGTCACTCATGGTTAGAAAAGCCTTATTTCTCGGTTTAAATGCTTTTATAATCAGATTGTTGACTTTATTTTGAATTTTTTTTACATTTTTTGATTAAAACATATTCTAATTGATTGTTTGCCTCGGGAAACTTAGAGCGAAAGCCATCCATTGTCAAGAAAAGATCATATATAGTCACTCATGCCTAGAAAAGCCTTATTACACGGTTTAAATGCTTTTATATTCCCATTATTGAATTTATTTAGAATTGTTTTTACATTTTTTGATTAAAACATATTATAATTGATTGTTTACCTTGGGAAATGTGGAGCAAAGCCATCCATTGTCAAGAAAAGATCATTTATAGTCACTCGTGCCTAGAAAAGCCTTATTTCTCGATTTAAATGCTTTTAAAATCCCGTTATTGAATTTATTTTGAATGTTTTTTACATTTTTTGATTGAAACAGATTCTAATTGATTGTTTGCCTCGGGAAACGTGGAGCGAAAGCCATCCATTGTCAAGAAAAGATCATTTATAGTCACTCATGCCTAGAAAAGCCTTATTTCTCGGTTTAAATGCTTTTATAATCCCATTATTGACTTTATTTTGAATTTTTTTTACATTTTTTGATTAAAACATATTCTAATTGATTGTTTGCCTTGGGAAACTTGGAGCGAAAGCCATCCATTGTCAAGAAAAGATCATTTATAGTCACTTATGCCTAGAAAAGCCTTATTACTAGGTGTAAAAGCTTTTATAATCCCATTATTGAATTTCTTTTGAATTGTTTTTACATTTTTTGATTAAAGTAGATTGTATTTAATTGTTTGCCTCGGGAAACATGGAGCAAAAGCCATCCATTGTGAAGAAAATATCATTTATAGTCACTCATGCCTAGAAAAGCCTTAGTACTCGGTTTAAATGCTTTTATAATCCCATTATTGAATTTATTTTGAATTGTCTTTACATTTTTTGATTAAAACAGATTGTAATTGATTGTTTGCCTCGGGAAACATGGAGCGAAAGCCATCCATTGTCAAGAAAAGATCATTTATAGTCACTCATGCCTAGAAAAGCCTTATTACTAGGTTTAAATGCTTTTATAATCCCATTATTGAATTTATTTTGAATTGTTTTTACATTTTTTTATTAAAACAGATTGTAATTGATTGTTTGCCTTGGGAAACATGGAGCGAAAGCCATCCATTGTCAAGAAAAGATCATTTATAGTCACTCATGCCTAGAAAAGCCTTATTACACGGTTTAAATGCTTTTATAATCCCATTATTGAATTTATTTTGGATTGTTTTTACATTTTTTGATTAAAACATATTATAATTGATTGTTTACCTTGGGAAACGTGGAGCAAAGCCATCCATTGTCAAGAAAAGATCATTTATAGTCACTCATGCCTAGAAAAGCCTTATTACTCGATTTAAATGCTTTTATAATCCCATTATTGAATTTATTTTGAATTGTTTTTACATTTTTTGATTAAAACAGATTGTAATTGATTGTTTGCCTCGGGAAACGTGGAGCGAAAGCCTTCCATTGTCAAGAAAAGATCATTTATAGTCACTCAGGCGTAGAAAAGCCTTATTTCTCGGTTTAAATGCTTTTATAATCAGATTGTTGACTTTATTTTGAATTTTTTTTACATTTTTTGATTAAAACATATTCTAATTGATTGTTTGCCTCGGGAAACTTGGAGCGAAAGCCATCCATTGTCAAGAAAAGATCATATATAGTCACTCATGCCTAGAAAAGCCTTATTACACGGTTTAAATGCTTTTATATTCCCATTATTGAATTTATTTAGAATTGTTTTTACATTTTTTGATTAAAACATATTATAATTGATTGTTTACCTTGGGAAACGTGGAGCAAAGCCATCCATTGTCAAGAAAAGATCATTTATAGTCACTCGTGCCTAGAAAAGCCTTATTTCTCGATTTAAATGCTTTTAAAATCCCGTTATTGAATTTATTTTGAATGTTTTTTACATTTTTTGATTGAAACAGATTCTAATTGATTGTTTGCCTCGGGAAACGTGGAGCGAAAGCCATCCATTGTCAAGAAAAGATCATTTATAGTCACTCATGCCTAGAAAAGCCTTATTTCTCGGTTTAAATGCTTTTATAATCCCATTATTGACTTTATTTTGAATTTTTTTTACATTTTTTGATTAAAACATATTCTAATTGATTGTTTGCCTTGGGAAACTTGGAGCGAAAGCCATCCATTGTCAAGAAAAGATCATTTATAGTCACTTATGCCTAGAAAAACCTTATTACTAGGTGTAAATGCTTTTATAATCCCATTATTGAATTTCTTTTGAATTGTTTTTACATTTTTTTATTAAAATAGATTGTATTTGATTGTTTGCCTCGGGAAACATGGAGCAAAAGCCATCCATTGTCAAGAAAATATCATTTATAGTCACTCATGCCTAGAAAAGCCTTATTACTCGGTTTAAATGCTTTTATAATCCCATTATTGAATTTATTTTGAATTGTCTTTACATTTTTTGATTAAAACAGATTGTAATTGATTGTTTGCCTCGGGAAACATGGAGCGAAAGCCATCCATTGTCAAGAAAAGATCATTTATAGTCACTCATGCCTAGAAAAGCCTTATTACTAGGTTTAAATGCTTTTATAATCCCATTATTGAATTTATTTTGAATTGTTTTTACATTTTTTTATTAAAACAGATTGTAATTGATTGTTTGCCTTGGGAAACGTGGAGCGAAAGCCATCCATTGTCAAGAAAAGATCATTTATAGTCACTCATGCCTAGAAAAGCCTTATTACACGGTTTAAATGCTTTTATAATCCCATTATATAATTTATTTTGGATTGTTTTTACATTTTTTGATTAAAACATATTATAATTGATTGTTTACCTTGGGAAACGTGGAGCAAAGCCATCCATTGTCAAGAAAAGATCATTTATAGTCACTCGTGCCTAGAAAAGCCTTATTACTCGATTTAAATGCTTTTATAATCCCATTATTGAATTTATTTTGAATTGTTTTTACATTTTTTGATTAAAACAGATTGTAATTGATTGTTTGCCTCGGGAAACGTGGAGCGAAAGCCTTCCATTGTCAAGAAAAGATCATTTATAGTCACTCATGCTTAGAAAAGCCTTATTTCTCGGTTTAAATGCTTTTATAATCAGATTGTTGACTTTATTTTGAATTTTTTTTACATTTTTTGATTAAAACATATTCTAATTGATTGTTTGCCTCGGGAAACATGGAGCGAAAGCCATCCATTGTCAAGAAAAGATCATATATAGTCACTCATGCCTAGAAAAGCCTTATTACACGGTTTAAATGCTTTTATATTCCCATTATTGAATTTATTTAGAATTGTTTTTACATTTTTTGATTAAAACATATTATAATTGATTGTTTACCTTGGGAAACGTGGAGCAAAGCCATCCATTGTCAAGAAAAGATCATTTATAGTCACTCGTGCCTAGAAAAGCCTTATTTCTCGATTTAAATGCTTTTAAAATCCCGTTATTGAATTTATTTTGAATGTTTTTTACATTTTTTGATTGAAACAGATTCTAATTGATTGTTTGCCTCGGGAAACGTGGAGCGAAAGCCATCCATTGTCAAGAAAAGATCATTTATAGTCACTCATGCCTAGAAAAGCCTTATTTCTCGGTTTAAATGCTTTTATAATCCCATTATTGACTTTATTTTGAATTTTTTTTACATTTTTTGATTAAAACATATTCTAATTGATTGTTTGCCTTGGGAAACTTGGAGCGAAAGCCATCCATTGTCAAGAAAAGATCATTTATAGTCACTTATGCCTAGAAAAGCCTTATTACTAGGTGTAAAAGCTTTTATAATCCCATTATTGAATTTCTTTTGAATTGTTTTTACATTTTTTGATTAAAATAGATTGTATTTGATTGTTTGCCTCGGGAAACATGGAGCAAAAGCCATCCATTGTCAAGAAAATATCATTTATAGTCACTCATGCCTAGAAAAGCCTTATTTCTCGGTTTAAATGCTTTTATAATCAGATTGTTGACTTTATTTTGAATTTTTTTTACATTTTTTGATTAAAACATATTCTAATTGATTGTTTGCCTCGGGAAACATGGAGCGAAAGCCATCCATTGTCAATAAAAGATCATATATAGTCACTCATGCCTAGAAAAGCCTTATTACACGGTTTAAATGCTTTTATATTCCCATTATTGAATTTATTTAGAATTGTTTTTACATTTTTTGATTAAAACATATTATAATTGATTGTTTACCTTGGGAAACGTGGAGCAAAGCCATCCATTGTCAAGAAAAGATCATTTATAGTCACTCGTGCCTAGAAAAGCCTTATTTCTCGATTTAAATGCTTTTAAAATCCCGTTATTGAATTTATTTTGAATGTTTTTTACATTTTTTGATTGAAACAGATTCTAATTGATTGTTTGCCTCGGGAAACGTGGAGCGAAAGCCATCCATTGTCAAGAAAAGATCATTTATAGTCACTCATGCCTAGAAAAGCCTTATTTCTCGGTTTAAATGCTTTTATAATCCCATTATTGACTTTATTTTGAATTTTTTTTACATTTTTTGATTAAAACATATTCTAATTGATTGTTTGCCTTGGGAAACTTGGAGCGAAAGCCATCCATTGTCAAGAAAAGATCATTTATAGTCACTTATGCCTAGAAAAGCCTTATTACTAGGTGTAAATGCTTTTATAATCCCATTATTGAATTTCTTTTGAATTGTTTTTACATTTTTTGATTAAAATAGATTGTATTTGATTGTTTGCCTCGGGAAACATGGAGCAAAAGCCATCCATTGTCAAGAAAATATCATTTATAGTCACTCATGCCTAGAAAAGCCTTATTACTCGGTTTAAATGCTTTTATAATCCCATTATTGAATTTATTTTGAATTGTCTTTACATTTTTTGATTAAAACAGATTGTAATTGATTGTTTGCCTCGGGAAACATAGAGCGAAAGCCATCCATTGTCAAGAAAAGATCATTTATAGTCACTCATGCCTAGAAAAGCCTTATTACTAGGTTTAAATGCTTTTATAATCCCATTATTGAATTTATTTTGAATTGTTTTTACATTTTTTTATTAAACCAGATTGTAATTGATTGTTTGCCTTGGGAAACGTGGAGTGAAACCCATCCATTGTCAAGAAAAGATCATTTATAGTCACTCATGCCTAGAAAAGCCTTATTACACGGTTTAAATGCTTTTATAATCCCATTATTGAATTTATTTTGGATTGTTTTTACATTTTTTGATTAAAACATATTATAATTGATTGTTTACCTTGGGAAACGTGGAGCAAAGCCATCCATTGTCAAGAAAAGATCATTTATAGTCACTCGTGCCTAGAAAAGCCTTATTACTCGATTTAAATGCTTTTATAATCCCATTATTGAATTTATTTTGAATTGTTTTTACATTTTTTGATTAAAACAGATTGTAATTGATTGTTTGCCTCGGGAAACGTGGAGCGAAAGCCTTCCATTATCAAGAAAAGATCATTTATAGTCACTCCTGCTTAGAAAAGCCTTATTTCTCGGTTTAAATGCTTTTATAATCCCATTACTGACTTTATTTGGATTTTTTTTTACATTTTTTGATTAAAACATATTCTAATTGATTGTTTGCCTCAGGAAACTTGGAGCGAAAGCCATCCATTGTCAAGAAAAGATCATTTATAGTCACTCATGCCTAGAAAAGCCTTATTTCTCGGTTTAAATGCTTTTATAATCCCATTATTGAATTTATTTAGACTTGTTTTTACATTTTTTGATTAAAACATATTATAATTGATTGTTTACCTTGGGAAACGTGGAGCAAAGCCATCCATTGTCAAGAAAAGATCATTTACAGTCACTCGTGCCTAGAAAAGCCTTATTTCTCGATTTAAATGCTTTTAAAATCCCGTTATTGAATTTATTTTGAATGTTTTTTACATTTTTTAATTGAAACAGATTCTAATTGATTGTTTGCCTCGGGAAACGTGGAGCGAAAGCCATCCATTGTCAAGAAAAGATCATTTATAGTCACTCATGCCTAGAAAAGCCTTATTTCTCGGTTTAAATGCTTTTATAATCCCATTATTGACTTTATTTTGAATTTTTTTTACATTTTTTGATTAAAACATATTCTAATTGATTGTTTGCCCTGGGAAACTTGGAGCGAAAGCCATCCATTGTCAAGAAAAGATCATTTATAGTCACTTATGCCTAGAAAAGCCTTATTACTAGGTGTAAATGCTTTTATAATCCCATTATTGAATATCTTTTGAATTGTTTTTACATTTTTTGATTAAAATAGATTGTATTTGATTGTTTGCCTCGGGAAACATGGAGCAAAAGCCATCCATTGTCAAGAAAATATCATTTATAGTCACTCATGCCTAGAAAAGCCTTATTACTCGGTTTAAATGCTTTTATAATCCCATTATTGAATTTATTTTGAATTGTCTTTACATTTTTTGATTAAAACAGATTGTAATTGATTGTTTGCCTCGGGAAACATGGAGCGAAAGCCATCCATTGTCAAGAAAAGATCATTTATAGTCACTCATGCCTAGAAAAGCCTTATTACTAGGTTTAAGTGCTTTTATAATCCCATTATTGAATTTATTTTGAATTGTTTTTACATTTTTTTATTAAAACAGATTGTAATTGATTGTTTGCCTTGGGAAACGTGGAGCAAAAGCCATCCATTGTCAAGAAAAGATCATTTATAGTCACTCATGCCTAGAAAAGCCTTATTACACGGTTTAAATGCTTTTATAATCCCATTATTGAATTTATTTTGGATTGTTTTTACATTTTTTGATTAAAACATATTATAATTGATTGTTTACCTTGGGAAACGTGGAGCAAAGCCATCCATTGTCAAGAAAAGATCATTTATAGTCACTCGTGCCTAGAAAAGCCTTATTACTCGATTTAAATGCTTTTATAATCCCATTATTGAATTTATTTTGAATTGTTTTTACATTTTTTGATTAAAACAGATTGTAATTGATTGTTTGCCTCGGGAAACGTGGAGCGAAAGCCTTCCATTGTCAAGAAAAGATCATTTATAGTCACTCATGGTTAGAAAAGCCTTATTTCTCGGTTTAAATGCTTTTATAATCAGATTGTTGACTTTATTTTGAATTTTTTTTACATTTTTTGATTAAAACATATTCTAATTGATTGTTTGCCTCGGGAAACTTAGAGCGAAAGCCATCCATTGTCAAGAAAAGATCATATATAGTCACTCATGCCTAGAAAAGCCTTATTACACGGTTTAAATGCTTTTATATTCCCATTATTGAATTTATTTAGAATTGTTTTTACATTTTTTGATTAAAACATATTATAATTGATTGTTTACCTTGGGAAATGTGGAGCAAAGCCATCCATTGTCAGGAAAAGATCATTTATAGTCACTCGTGCCTAGAAAAGCCTTATTTCTCGATTTAAATGCTTTTAAAATCCCGTAATTGAATTTATTTTGAATGTTTTTTACATTTTTTGATTGAAACAGATTCTAATTGATTGTTTGCCTCGGGAAACGTGGAGCGAAAGCCATCCATTGTCAAGAAAAGATCATTTATAGTCACTCATGCCTAGAAAAGCCTTATTTCTCGGTTTAAATGCTTTTATAATCCCATTATTGACTTTATTTTGAATTTTTTTTACATTTTTTGATTAAAACATATTCTAATTGATTGTTTGCCTTGGGAAACTTGGAGCGAAAGCCATCCATTGTCAAGAAAAGATCATTTATAGTCACTTATGCCTAGAAAAGCCTTATTACTAGGTGTAAAAGCTTTTATAATCCCATTATTGAATTTCTTTTGAATTGTTTTTACATTTTTTGATTAAAGTAGATTGTATTTAATTGTTTGCCTCGGGAAACATGGAGCAAAAGCCATCCATTGTGAAGAAAATATCATTTATAGTCACTCATGCCTAGAAAAGCCTTATTACTCGGTTTAAATGCTTTTATAATCCCATTATTGAATTTATTTTGAATTGTCTTTACATTTTTTGATTAAAACAGATTGTAATTGATTGTTTGCCTCGGGAAACATGGAGCGAAAGCCATCCATTGTCAAGAAAAGATCATTTATAGTCACTCATGCCTAGAAAAGCCTTATTACTAGGTTTAAATGCTTTTATAATCCCATTATTGAATTTATTTTGAATTGTTTTTACATTTTTTTATTAAAACAGATTGTAATTGATTGTTTGCCTTGGGAAACATGGAGCGAAAGCCATCCATTGTCAAGAAAAGATCATTTATAGTCACTCATGCCTAGAAAAGCCTTATTACACGGTTTAAATGCTTTTATAATCCCATTATTGAATTTATTTTGGATTGTTTTTACATTTTTTGATTAAAACATATTATAATTGATTGTTTACCTTGGGAAACGTGGAGCAAAGCCATCCATTGTCAAGAAAAGATCATTTATAGTCACTCATGCCTAGAAAAGCCTTATTACTCGATTTAAATGCTTTTATAATCCCATTATTGAATTTATTTTGAATTGTTTTTACATTTTTTGATTAAAACAGATTGTAATTGATTGTTTGCCTCGGGAAACGTGGAGCGAAAGCCTTCCATTGTCAAGAAAAGATCATTTATAGTCACTCAAGCTTAGAAAAGCCTTATTTCTCGGTTTAAATGCTTTTATAATCAGATTGTTGACTTTATTTTGAATTTTTTTTACATTTTTTGATTAAAACATATTCTAATTGATTGTTTGCCTCGGGAAACTTGGAGCGAAAGCCATCCATTGTCAAGAAAAGATCATATATAGTCACTCATGCCTAGAAAAGCCTTATTACACGGTTTAAATGCTTTTATATTCCCATTATTGAATTTATTTAGAATTGTTTTTACATTTTTTGATTAAAACATATTATAATTGATTGTTTACCTTGGGAAACGTGGAGCAAAGCCATCCATTGTCAAGAAAAGATCATTTATAGTCACTCGTGCCTAGAAAAGCCTTATTTCTCGATTTAAATGCTTTTAAAATCCCGTTATTGAATTTATTTTGAATGTTTTTTACATTTTTTGATTGAAACAGATTCTAATTGATTGTTTGCCTCGGGAAACGTGGAGCGAAAGCCATCCATTGTCAAGAAAAGATCATTTATAGTCACTCATGCCTAGAAAAGCCTTATTTCTCGGTTTAAATGCTTTTATAATCCCATTATTGACTTTATTTTGAATTTTTTTTACATTTTTTGATTAAAACATATTCTAATTGATTGTTTGCCTTGGGAAACTTGGAGCGAAAGCCATCCATTGTCAAGAAAAGATCATTTATAGTCACTTATGCCTAGAAAAACCTTATTACTAGGTGTAAATGCTTTTATAATCCCATTATTGAATTTCTTTTGAATTGTTTTTACATTTTTTTATTAAAATAGATTGTATTTGATTGTTTGCCTCGGGAAACATGGAGCAAAAGCCATCCATTGTCAAGAAAATATCATTTATAGTCACTCATGCCTAGAAAAGCCTTATTACTCGGTTTAAATGCTTTTATAATCCCATTATTGAATTTATTTTGAATTGTCTTTACATTTTTTGATTAAAACAGATTGTAATTGATTGTTTGCCTCGGGAAACATGGAGCGAAAGCCATCCATTGTCAAGAAAAGATCATTTATAGTCACTCATGCCTAGAAAAGCCTTATTACTAGGTTTAAATGCTTTTATAATCCCATTATTGAATTTATTTTGAATTGTTTTTACATTTTTTTATTAAAACAGATTGTAATTGATTGTTTGCCTTGGGAAACGTGGAGCGAAAGCCATCCATTGTCAAGAAAAGATCATTTATAGTCACTCATGCCTAGAAAAGCCTTATTACACGGTTTAAATGCTTTTATAATCCCATTATATAATTTATTTTGGATTGTTTTTACATTTTTTGATTAAAACATATTATAATTGATTGTTTACCTTGGGAAACGTGGAGCAAAGCCATCCATTGTCAAGAAAAGATCATTTATAGTCACTCGTGCCTAGAAAAGCCTTATTACTCGATTTAAATGCTTTTATAATCCCATTATTGAATTTATTTTGAATTGTTTTTACATTTTTTGATTAAAACAGATTGTAATTGATTGTTTGCCTCGGGAAACGTGGAGCGAAAGCCTTCCATTGTCAAGAAAAGATCATTTATAGTCACTCATGCTTAGAAAAGCCTTATTTCTCGGTTTAAATGCTTTTATAATCAGATTGTTGACTTTATTTTGAATTTTTTTTACATTTTTTGATTAAAACATATTCTAATTGATTGTTTGCCTCGGGAAACATGGAGCGAAAGCCATCCATTGTCAAGAAAAGATCATATATAGTCACTCATGCCTAGAAAAGCCTTATTACACGGTTTAAATGCTTTTATATTCCCATTATTGAATTTATTTAGAATTGTTTTTACATTTTTTGATTAAAACATATTATAATTGATTGTTTACCTTGGGAAACGTGGAGCAAA
This sequence comes from Theobroma cacao, assembly GCF_053813885.1. Taxonomy (NCBI): domain Eukaryota; kingdom Viridiplantae; phylum Streptophyta; class Magnoliopsida; order Malvales; family Malvaceae; genus Theobroma; species Theobroma cacao. The sequence goes on along the minus strand of NC_142645.1, from coordinate 21,734,142 downwards.
GCCATCCATTGTCAAGAAAAGATCATTTATAGTCACTCGTGCCTGAAAAAGCCTTATTTCTCGATTTAAATGCTTTTAAAATCCCGTTATTGAATTTATTTTGAATGTTTTTTACATTTTTTGATTGAAACAGATTCTAATTGATTGTTTGCCTCGGGAAACGTGGAGCGAAAGCCATCCATTGTCAAGAAAAGATCATTTATAGTCACTCATGCCTAGAAAAGCCTTATTTCTCGGTTTAAATGCTTTTATAATCCCATTATTGACTTTATTTTGAATTTTTTTTACATTTTTTGATTAAAACATATTCTAATTGATTGTTTGCCTTGGGAAACTTGGAGCGAAAGCCATCCATTGTCAAGAAAAGATCATTTATAGTCACTTATGCCTAGAAAAGCCTTATTACTAGGTGTAAAAGCTTTTATAATCCCATTATTGAATTTCTTTTGAATTGTTTTTACATTTTTTGATTAAAATAGATTGTATTTGATTGTTTGCCTCGGGAAACATGGAGCAAAAGCCATCCATTGTCAAGAAAATATCATTTATAGTCACTCATGCCTAGAAAAGCCTTATTTCTCGGTTTAAATGCTTTTATAATCAGATTGTTGACTTTATTTTGAATTTTTTTTACATTTTTTGATTAAAACATATTCTAATTGATTGTTTGCCTCGGGAAACATGGAGCGAAAGCCATCCATTGTCAATAAAAGATCATATATAGTCACTCATGCCTAGAAAAGCCTTATTACACGATTTAAATGCTTTTATATTCCCATTATTGAATTTATTTAGAATTGTTTTTACATTTTTTGATTAAAACATATTATAATTGATTGTTTACCTTGGGAAACGTGGAGCAAAGCCATCCATTGTCAAGAAAAGATCATTTATAGTCACTCGTGCCTAGAAAAGCCTTATTTCTCGATTTAAATGCTTTTATAATCCCGTTATTGAATTTATTTTGAATGTTTTTTACATTTTTTGATTGAAACAGATTCTAATTGATTGTTTGCCTCGGGAAACGTGGAGCGAAAGCCATCCATTGTCAAGAAAAGATCATTTATAGTCACTCATGCCTAGAAAAGCCTTATTTCTCGGTTTAAATGCTTTTATAATCCCATTATTGACTTTATTTTGAATTTTTTTTACATTTTTTGATTAAAACATATTCTAATTGATTGTTTGCCTTGGGAAACTTGGAGCGAAAGCCATCCATTGTCAAGAAAAGATCATTTATAGTCACTTATGCCTAGAAAAGCCTTATTACTAGGTGTAAATGCTTTTATAATCCCATTATTGAATTTCTTTTGAATTGTTTTTACATTTTTTGATTAAAATAGATTGTATTTGATTGTTTGCCTCGGGAAACATGGAGCAAAAGCCATCCATTGTCAAGAAAATATCATTTATAGTCACTCATGCCTAGAAAAGCCTTATTACTCGGTTTAAATGCTTTTATAATCCCATTATTGAATTTATTTTGAATTGTCTTTACATTTTTTGATTAAAACAGATTGTAATTGATTGTTTGCCTCGGGAAACATAGAGCGAAAGCCATCCATTGTCAAGAAAAGATCATTTATAGTCACTCATGCCTAGAAAAGCCTTATTACTAGGTTTAAATGCTTTTATAATCCCATTATTGAATTTATTTTGAATTGTTTTTACATTTTTTTGTTAAAACAGATTGTAATTGATTGTTTGCCTTGGGAAACGTGGAGTGAAACCCATCCATTGTCAAGAAAAGATCATTTATAGTCACTCATGCCTAGAAAAGCCTTATTACACGGTTTAAATGCTTTTATAATCCCATTATTGAATTTATTTTGGATTGTTTTTACATTTTTTGATTAAAACATATTATAATTGATTGTTTACCTTGGGAAACGTGGAGCAAAGCCATCCATTGTCAAGAAAAGATCATTTATAGTCACTCATGCCTAGAAAAGCCTTATTACTCGATTTAAATGCTTTTATAATCCCATTATTGAATTTATTTTGAATTGTTTTTACATTTTTTGATTAAAACAGATTGTAATTGATTGTTTGCCTCGGGAAACATGGAGCGAAAGCCTTCCATTGTCAAGAAAAGATCATTTATAGTCACTCAAGCTTAGAAAAGCCTTATTTCTCGGTTTAAATGCTTTTATAATCAGATTGTTGACTTTATTTTGAATTTTTTTTACATTTTTTGATTAAAACATATTCTAATTGATTGTTTGCCTCGGGAAACTTGGAGCGAAAGCCATCCATTGTCAAGAAAAGATCATATATAGTCACTCATGCCTAGAAAAGCCTTATTACACGGTTTAAATGCTTTTATATTCCCATTATTGAATTTATTTAGAATTGTTTTTACATTTTTTGATTAAAACATATTATAATTGATTGTTTACCTTGGGAAACGTGGAGCAAAGCCATCCATTGTCAAGAAAAGATCATTTATAGTCACTCGTGCCTAGAAAAGCCTTATTTCTCGATTTAAATGCTTTTAAAATCCCGTTATTGAATTTATTTTGAATGTTTTTTACATTTTTTGATTGAAACAGATTCTAATTGATTGTTTGCCTCGGGAAACGTGGAGCGAAAGCCATCCATTGTCAAGAAAAGATCATTTATAGTCACTCATGCCTAGAAAAGCCTTATTTCTCGGTTTAAATGCTTTTATAATCCCATTATTGACTTTATTTTGAATTTTTTTTACATTTTTTGATTAAAACATATTCTAATTGATTGTTTGCCTTGGGAAACTTGGAGCGAAAGCCATCCATTGTCAAGAAAAGATCATTTATAGTCACTTATGCCTAGAAAAGCCTTATTACTAGGTGTAAAAGCTTTTATAATCCCATTATTGAATTTCTTTTGAATTGTTTTTACATTTTTTGATTAAAATAGATTGTATTTGATTGTTTGCCTCGGGAAACATGGAGCAAAAGCCATCCATTGTCAAGAAAATATCATTTATAGTCACTCATGCCTAGAAAAGCCTTATTTCTCGGTTTAAATGCTTTTATAATCAGATTGTTGACTTTATTTTGAATTTTTTTTACATTTTTTGATTAAAACATATTCTAATTGATTGTTTGCCTCGGGAAACATGGAGCGAAAGCCATCCATTGTCAATAAAAGATCATATATAGTCACTCATGCCTAGAAAAGCCTTATTACACGATTTAAATGCTTTTATATTCCCATTATTGAATTTATTTAGAATTGTTTTTACATTTTTTGATTAAAACATATTATAATTGATTGTTTACCTTGGGAAACGTGGAGCAAAGCCATCCATTGTCAAGAAAAGATCATTTATAGTCACTCGTGCCTAGAAAAGCCTTATTTCTCGATTTAAATGCTTTTATAATCCCGTTATTGAATTTATTTTGAATGTTTTTTACATTTTTTGATTGAAACAGATTCTAATTGATTGTTTGCCTCGGGAAACGTGGAGCGAAAGCCATCCATTGTCAAGAAAAGATCATTTATAGTCACTCATGCCTAGAAAAGCCTTATTTCTCGGTTTAAATGCTTTTATAATCCCATTATTGACTTTATTTTGAATTTTTTTTACATTTTTTGATTAAAACATATTCTAATTGATTGTTTGCCTTGGGAAACTTGGAGCGAAAGCCATCCATTGTCAAGAAAAGATCATTTATAGTCACTTATGCCTAGAAAAGCCTTATTACTAGGTGTAAATGCTTTTATAATCCCATTATTGAATTTCTTTTGAATTGTTTTTACATTTTTTGATTAAAATAGATTGTATTTGATTGTTTGCCTCGGGAAACATGGAGCAAAAGCCATCCATTGTCAAGAAAATATCATTTATAGTCACTCATGCCTAGAAAAGCCTTATTACTCGGTTTAAATGCTTTTATAATCCCATTATTGAATTTATTTTGAATTGTCTTTACATTTTTTGATTAAAACAGATTGTAATTGATTGTTTGCCTCGGGAAACATAGAGCGAAAGCCATCCATTGTCAAGAAAAGATCATTTATAGTCACTCATGCCTAGAAAAGCCTTATTACTAGGTTTAAATGCTTTTATAATCCCATTATTGAATTTATTTTGAATTGTTTTTACATTTTTTTGTTAAAACAGATTGTAATTGATTGTTTGCCTTGGGAAACGTGGAGTGAAACCCATCCATTGTCAAGAAAAGATCATTTATAGTCACTCATGCCTAGAAAAGCCTTATTACACGGTTTAAATGCTTTTATAATCCCATTATTGAATTTATTTTGGATTGTTTTTACATTTTTTGATTAAAACATATTATAATTGATTGTTTACCTTGGGAAACGTGGAGCAAAGCCATCCATTGTCAAGAAAAGATCATTTATAGTCACTCGTGCCTAGAAAAGCCTTATTACTCGATTTAAATGCTTTTATAATCCCATTATTGAATTTATTTTGAATTGTTTTTACATTTTTTGATTAAAACAGATTGTAATTGATTGTTTGCCTCGGGAAACGTGGAGCGAAAGCCTTCCATTATCAAGAAAAGATCATTTATAGTCACTCCTGCTTAGAAAAGCCTTATTTCTCGGTTTAAATGCTTTTATAATCCCATTACTGACTTTATTTGGATTTTTTTTTACATTTTTTGATTAAAACATATTCTAATTGATTGTTTGCCTCAGGAAACTTGGAGCGAAAGCCATCCATTGTCAAGAAAAGATCATTTATAGTCACTCATGCCTAGAAAAGCCTTATTTCTCGGTTTAAATGCTTTTATAATCCCATTATTGAATTTATTTAGAATTGTTTTTACATTTTTTGATTAAAACATATTATAATTGATTGTTTACCTTGGGAAACGTGGAGCAAAGCCATCCATTGTCAAGAAAAGATCATTTACAGTCACTCGTGCCTAGAAAAGCCTTATTTCTCGATTTAAATGCTTTTAAAATCCCGTTATTGAATTTATTTTGAATGTTTTTTACATTTTTTAATTGAAACAGATTCTAATTGATTGTTTGCCTCGGGAAACGTGGAGCGAAAGCCATCCATTGTCAAGAAAAGATCATTTATAGTCACTCATGCCTAGAAAAGCCTTATTTCTCGGTTTAAATGCTTTTATAATCCCATTATTGACTTTATTTTGAATTTTTTTTACATTTTTTGATTAAAACATATTCTAATTGATTGTTTGCCTTGGGAAACTTGGAGCGAAAGCCATCCATTGTCAAGAAAAGATCATTTATAGTCACTTATGCCTAGAAAAGCCTTATTACTAGGTGTAAATGCTTTTATAATCCCATTATTGAATTTCTTTTGAATTGTTTTTACATTTTTTGATTAAAATAGATTGTATTTGATTGTTTGCCTCGGGAAACATGGAGCAAAAGCCATCCATTGTCAAGAAAATATCATTTATAGTCACTCATGCCTAGAAAAGCCTTATTACTCGGTTTAAATGCTTTTATAATCCCATTATTGAATTTATTTTGAATTGTCTTTACATTTTTTGATTAAAACAGATTGTAATTGATTGTTTGCCTCGGGAAACATGGAGCGAAAGCCATCCATTGTCAAGAAAAGATCATTTATAGTCACTCATGCATAGAAAAGCCTTATTACTAGGTTTAAGTGCTTTTATAATCCCATTATTGAATTTATTTTGAATTGTTTTTACATTTTTTTATTAAAACAGATTGTAATTGATTGTTTGCCTTGGGAAACGTGGAGCAAAAGCCATCCATTGTCAAGAAAAGATCATTTATAGTCACTCATGCCTAGAAAAGCCTTATTACACGGTTTAAATGCTTTTATAATCCCATTATTGAATTTATTTTGGATTGTTTTTACATTTTTTGATTAAAACATATTATAATTGATTGTTTACCTTGGGAAACGTGGAGCAAAGCCATCCATTGTCAAGAAAAGATCATTTATAGTCACTCGTGCCTAGAAAAGCCTTATTACTCGATTTAAATGCTTTTATAATCCCATTATTGAATTTATTTTGAATTGTTTTTACATTTTTTGATTAAAACAGATTGTAATTGATTGTTTGCCTCGGGAAACGTGGAGCGAAAGCCTTCCATTGTCAAGAAAAGATCATTTATAGTCACTCATGCTTAGAAAAGCCTTATTTCTCGGTTTAAATGCTTTTATAATCAGATTGTTGACTTTATTTTGAATTTTTTTTACATTTTTTGATTAAAACATATTCTAATTGATTGTTTGCCTCGGGAAACTTAGAGCGAAAGCCATCCATTGTCAAGAAAAGATCATATATAGTCACTCATGCCTAGAAAAGCCTTATTACACGGTTTAAATGCTTTTATATTCCCATTATTGAATTTATTTAGAATTGTTTTTACATTTTTTGATTAAAACATATTATAATTGATTGTTTACCTTGGGAAATGTGGAGCAAAGCCATCCATTGTCAAGAAAAGATCATTTATAGTCACTCGTGCCTAGAAAAGCCTTATTTCTCGATTTAAATGCTTTTAAAATCCCGTTATTGAATTTATTTTGAATGTTTTTTACATTTTTTGATTGAAACAGATTCTAATTGATTGTTTGCCTCGGGAAACGTGGAGCGAAAGCCATCCATTGTCAAGAAAAGATCATTTATAGTCACTCATGCCTAGAAAAGCCTTATTTCTCGGTTTAAATGCTTTTATAATCCCATTATTGACTTTATTTTGAATTTTTTTTACATTTTTTGATTAAAACATATTCTAATTGATTGTTTGCCTTGGGAAACTTGGAGCGAAAGCCATCCATTGTCAAGAAAAGATCATTTATAGTCACTTATGCCTAGAAAAGCCTTATTACTAGGTGTAAAAGCTTTTATAATCCCATTATTGAATTTCTTTTGAATTGTTTTTACATTTTTTGATTAAAGTAGATTGTATTTAATTGTTTGCCTCGGGAAACATGGAGCAAAAGCCATCCATTGTGAAGAAAATATCATTTATAGTCACTCATGCCTAGAAAAGCCTTATTACTCGGTTTAAATGCTTTTATAATCCCATTATTGAATTTATTTTGAATTGTCTTTACATTTTTTGATTAAAACAGATTGTAATTGATTGTTTGCCTCGGGAAACATGGAGCGAAAGCCATCCATTGTCAAGAAAAGATCATTTATAGTCACTCATGCCTAGAAAAGCCTTATTACTAGGTTTAAATGCTTTTATAATCCCATTATTGAATTTATTTTGAATTGTTTTTACATTTTTTTATTAAAACAGATTGTAATTGATTGTTTGCCTTGGGAAACATGGAGCGAAAGCCATCCATTGTCAAGAAAAGATCATTTATAGTCACTCATGCCTAGAAAAGCCTTATTACACGGTTTAAATGCTTTTATAATCCCATTATTGAATTTATTTTGGATTGTTTTTACATTTTTTGATTAAAACATATTATAATTGATTGTTTACCTTGGGAAACGTGGAGCAAAGCCATCCATTGTCAAGAAAAGATCATTTATAGTCACTCATGCCTAGAAAAGCCTTATTACTCGATTTAAATGCTTTTATAATCCCATTATTGAATTTATTTTGAATTGTTTTTACATTTTTTGATTAAAACAGATTGTAATTGATTGTTTGCCTCGGGAAACGTGGAGCGAAAGCCTTCCATTGTCAAGAAAAGATCATTTATAGTCACTCAAGCTTAGAAAAGCCTTATTTCTCGGTTTAAATGCTTTTATAATCAGATTGTTGACTTTATTTTGAATTTTTTTTACATTTTTTGATTAAAACATATTCTAATTGATTGTTTGCCTCGGGAAACTTGGAGCGAAAGCCATCCATTGTCAAGAAAAGATCATATATAGTCACTCATGCCTAGAAAAGCCTTATTACACGGTTTAAATGCTTTTATATTCCCATTATTGAATTTATTTAGAATTGTTTTTACATTTTTTGATTAAAACATATTATAATTGATTGTTTACCTTGGGAAACGTGGAGCAAAGCCATCCATTGTCAAGAAAAGATCATTTATAGTCACTCGTGCCTAGAAAAGCCTTATTTCTCGATTTAAATGCTTTTAAAATCCCGTTATTGAATTTATTTTGAATGTTTTTTACATTTTTTGATTGAAACAGATTCTAATTGATTGTTTGCCTCGGGAAACGTGGAGCGAAAGCCATCCATTGTCAAGAAAAGATCATTTATAGTCACTCATGCCTAGAAAAGCCTTATTTCTCGGTTTAAATGCTTTTATAATCCCATTATTGACTTTATTTTGAATTTTTTTTACATTTTTTGATTAAAACATATTCTAATTGATTGTTTGCCTTGGGAAACTTGGAGCGAAAGCCATCCATTGTCAAGAAAAGATCATTTATAGTCACTTATGCCTAGAAAAACCTTATTACTAGGTGTAAATGCTTTTATAATCCCATTATTGAATTTCTTTTGAATTGTTTTTACATTTTTTTATTAAAATAGATTGTATTTGATTGTTTGCCTCGGGAAACATGGAGCAAAAGCCATCCATTGTCAAGAAAATATCATTTATAGTCACTCATGCCTAGAAAAGCCTTATTACTCGGTTTAAATGCTTTTATAATCCCATTATTGAATTTATTTTGAATTGTCTTTACATTTTTTGATTAAAACAGATTGTAATTGATTGTTTGCCTCGGGAAACATGGAGCGAAAGCCATCCATTGTCAAGAAAAGATCATTTATAGTCACTCATGCCTAGAAAAGCCTTATTACTAGGTTTAAATGCTTTTATAATCCCATTATTGAATTTATTTTGAATTGTTTTTACATTTTTTTATTAAAACAGATTGTAATTGATTGTTTGCCTTGGGAAACGTGGAGCGAAAGCCATCCATTGTCAAGAAAAGATCATTTATAGTCACTCATGCCTAGAAAAGCCTTATTACACGGTTTAAATGCTTTTATAATCCCATTATTGAATTTATTTTGGATTGTTTTTACATTTTTTGATTAAAACATATTATAATTGATTGTTTACCTTGGGAAACGTGGAGCAAAGCCATCCATTGTCAAGAAAAGATCATTTATAGTCACTCGTGCCTAGAAAAGCCTTATTACTCGATTTAAATGCTTTTATAATCCCATTATTGAATTTATTTTGAATTGTTTTTACATTTTTTGATTAAAACAGATTGTAATTGATTGTTTGCCTCGGGAAACATGGAGCGAAAGCCATCCATTGTTAAGAAAAGATCATTTATAGTCACTCATGCCTAGAAAAGCCTTATTACTCGGTTTAAATGATTTTATAATCCCATTATTGAATTTATTTTGAATTGCTTTTACATTTTTTGATTAAAACAGTTTGTAATTGATTGTTTGCCTCGGGAAACATGGAGCGGAAGCCATCCATTGTCAAGAAAAGTTCATTTATAGTCACTCATGCCTAGAGAAGCCTTAATACTCGCTTTAAATGGTTTTATAATCCCATAATTAAATTTAATTTGATCTTTTTACATTTTTGGAGTAAAACAGATTCTAATTGATTGTTTGCCTCGGAAAACATGGAGTGAAAGCCATCCATTGTCAAGAAAAGATCATTTATAGTCACTCATGCCTAGAAAAGCCTTATTACACGGTTTAAATGCTTTTATAATCCCTTTATTGAATTAATTTTGAATTGTTTTTACATTTTTTGATTAAAACAGATTGTGATTGATTGTTTGCCTTGGGAAACGTGGACCGAAAGCCATCCATTGTCAAGAAAAGATCATTTATAGTCACTCATGCCTAGAAAAGCCTTATTACTCGGTTGAAATGCCTTTATAATCCCATTATTGAATTTATTTTGAATTGTTTTTACATTTTTTGATTAAAACATATTGTAATTGATTGTTTGCCTTGGGAAACGAGGAGCGAAAGCGATCTATTGTCAAGAAAAGATCATTTATAGTCACTCATGCCTAGAAAAGCCTTATTTCTCGATTTAAATGCTTTTATAATCCCATTATTGAATTTATTTTGAATATTTTTTACAGTTTTTGATTGAAACATATTCTAATTGATTGTTTGCCTCGGGAAACGTGGAGCGAAAGCCAACCATTGTCAAGAAAAGATCATTTATAGTCACTCATGCCTACAAAAGCCTTATTACTCAGTTTAAATGCTTTTATAATCCCATTATTGAATTTATTTTGAATTGTTTTTACATTTTTTGATTAAAACAAATTGTAATTGATTGTTTGCCTCGGAAAACATGGAGCGAAAGCCATCCATTGTCTAGAAAAGATCATTTATAGTCACTCATGCCTAGAAAACCCTTATTACTTGGTTTAAATGCTTTTATAATCCCATTACTGAATTTATTTTGAATTGTTTTTACATTTTTTTGATTAAAACAGATTGTAATTGATTGTTTGCCTCGGGAAACATGGAGCGAAAGCCATCCATTGTCAAGAAAAGATCATTTATAGTCACTCATGCCTAGAAAAGCCTTATTACACGGTTTAAATGCTTTTATAATGCCTTTATTGAATTTATTTTGAATTGTTTTTACATTTTTTGATTAAAACAGATTGTAATTGATTGTTTGCCTCGGGAAACATGGAGCAAAAGCCATCCATTGTCAAGAAAAGATCATTTATAGCGACTCATGCCTAGAAAAGCCTTATTACTCGGTTTAAATGCTTTTATAATCCCATTATTGACTTTATTTTGAATTGTTTTTACATTTTTTTGATTAAAACAGATTCTAATTGATTGTTTGCCTCGGGAAACATGGAGCGAAAGCCATCCATTGTCAAGAAAAGATCATTTATAGTCACTCATGCCTAGAAAAGCCTTAATACTCGCTTTAAATGCTTTTATAATCCCATTATTGAATTTATTTTGAATATTTTTTACATTTTTTGATTGAAACATATTCTAAGTGATTGTTTACCTAAGGGAAACATGGAGCGAAAGCCATCCATTGTCAAGAAAAGATCATTTATAGTCACTCATGCCTAGAAAAGCCTTATTACTCGATTTAAATGCTTTTATAATCCCATTATTGAATTTATTTTGAATTGTTTTTACATTTTTTGATTAAAACAGATTGTAATTGATTGTTTGCCTCGGGAAACATGGAGCGAAAGCCATCCATTGTTAAGAGAAGATCATTTATAGTCACTCATGCCTAGAAAAGCCTTATTACTCGGTTTAAATGATTTTATAATCCCATTATTTAATTTATTTTGAATTGCTTTTACATTTTTTGATTAAAACAGTTTGTAATTGATTGTTTGCCTCAGGAAACATGGAGCGAAAGCCATCCATTGTCAAGAAAAGTTCATTTATAGTCACTCATGCCTAGAGAAGCCTTAATACTCGCTTTAAATGCTTTTATAATCCCATAATTAAATTTAATTTGAATCTTTTTACATTTTTGGAGTAAAACAGATTCTAATTGATTGTTTGCCTCGGAAAACATGGAGTGAAAGCCATCCATTGTCAAGAAAAGATCATTTATAGTCACTCATGCCTAGAAAAGCCTTATTACACGGTTTAAATGCTTTTATAATCCCTTTATTGAATTAATTTTGAATTGTTTTTACATTTTTTGATTAAAACAGATTGTGATTGATTGTTTGCCTTGGGAAACGTGGACCGAAAGCCATCCATTGTCAAGAAAAGATCATTTATAGTCACTCATGCCTAGAAAAGCCTTATTACACGGTTTAAATGCTTTTATAATGCCTTTATTGAATTTATTTTGAATTGTTTTTACATTTTTTGATTAAAACAGATTGTAATTGATTGTTTGCCTTGGGAAACGTGGAGCGAAAGCGATCCATTGTCAAGAAAAGATCATTTATAGTCACTCATGCCTAGAAAAGCCTTATTTCTCGATTTAAATGCTTTTATAATCCCATTATTGAATTTATTTTGAATATTTTTTACAGTTTTTGATTGAAACATATTCTAATTGATTGTTTGCCTCGGGAAACGTGGAGCGAAAGCCAACCATTGTCAAGAAAAGATCATTTATAGTCACTCATGCCTAGAAAAGCCTTATTACTCGATTTAAATGCTTTTATAATCCCATTATTGAATTTATTTTGAATTGTTTTTACATTTTTTGATTAAAACAGATTGTAATTGATTGTTTGCCTCGGGAAACATGGAGCGAAAGCCATCCATTGTTAAGAGAAGATCATTTATAGTCACTCATGCCTAGAAAAGCCTTATTACTCGGTTTAAATGATTTTATAATCCCATTATTTAATTTATTTTGAATTGCTTTTACATTTTTTGATTAAAACAGTTTGTAATTGATTGTTTGCCTCGGGAAACATGGAGCGAAAGCCATCCATTGTCAAGAAAAGATCATTTATAGTCACTCATGCCTAGAAAAGCCTTATTACTAGGTTTAAATGCTTTTATAATCCCATTATTGAATTTATTTTGAATTGTTTTTACATTTTTTTATTAAAACATATTGTAATTGATTGTTTGCCTTGGGAAACGTGGAGCGAAAGCCATCCATTGTCAAGAAAAGATCATTTATAGTCACTCATGCCTAGAAAAGCCTTATTACACGGTTTAAATGCTTTTATAATCCCATTATTGAATTTATTTTGGATTGTTTTTACATTTTTTGATTAAAACATATTATAATTGATTGTTTACCTTGGGAAACGTGGAGCAAAGCCATCCATTGTCAAGAAAAGATCATTTATAGTCACTCGTGCCTAGAAAAGCCTTATTACTCGATTTAAATGCTTTTATAATCCCATTATTGAATTTATTTTGAATTGTTTTTACATTTTTTGATTAAAACAGATTGTAATTGATTGTTTGCCTCGGGAAACATGGAGCGAAAGCCATCCATTGTTAAGAAAAGATCATTTATAGTCACTCATGCCTAGAAAAGCCTTATTACTCGGTTTAAATGATTTTATAATCCCATTATTGAATTTATTTTGAATTGCTTTTACATTTTTTGATTAAAACAGTTTGTAATTGATTGTTTGCCTCGGGAAACATGGAGCGAAAGCCATCCATTGTCAAGAAAAGTTCATTTATAGTCACTCATGCCTAGAGAAGCCTTAATACTCGCTTTAAATGGTTTTATAATCCCATAATTAAATTTAATTTGATCTTTTTACATTTTTGGAGTAAAACAGATTCTAATTGATTGTTTGCCTCGGAAAACATGGAGTGAAAGCCATCCATTGTCAAGAAAAGATCATTTATAGTCACTCATGCCTAGAAAAGCCTTATTACACGGTTTAAATGCTTTTATAATCCCTTTATTGAATTAATTTTGAATTGTTTTTACATTTTTTGATTAAAACAGATTGTGATTGATTGTTTGCCTTGGGAAACGTGGACCGAAAGCCATCCATTGTCAAGAAAAGATCATTTATAGTCACTCATGCCTAGAAAAGCCTTATTACTCGGTTGAAATGCCTTTATAATCCCATTATTGAATTTATTTTGAATTGTTTTTACATTTTTTGATTAAAACATATTGTAATTGATTGTTTGCCATGGGAAACGTGGAGCGAAAGCGATCCATTGTCAAGAAAAGATCATTTATAGTCACTCATGCCTAGAAAAGCCTTATTTCTCGATTTAAATGCTTTTATAATCCCATTATTGAATTTATTTTGAATATTTTTTACAGTTTTTGATTGAAACATATTCTAATTGATTGTTTGCCTCGGGAAACGTGGAGCGAAAGCCAACCATTGTCAAGAAAAGATCATTTATAGTCACTCATGCCTAGAAAAGCCTTATTACTCGGTTTAAATGCTTTTATAATCCCATTATTGAATTTATTTTGAATTGTTTTTACATTTTTTGATTAAAACAAATTGTAATTGATTGTTTGCCTCGGAAAACATGGAGCGAAAGCCATCCATTGTCTAGAAAAGATCATTTATAGTCACTCATGCCTAGAAAACCCTTATTACTTGGTTTAAATGCTTTTATAATCCCATTACTGAATTTATTTTGAATTGTTTTTACATTTTTTTGATTAAAACAGATTGTAATTGATTGTTTGCCTCGGGAAACATGGAGCGAAAGCCATCCATTGTCAAGAAAAGATCATTTATAGTCACTCATGCCTAGAAAAGCCTTATTACACGGTTTAAATGCTTTTATAATGCCTTTATTGAATTTATTTTGAATTGTTTTTACATTTTTTGATTAAAACAGATTGTAATTGATTGTTTGCCTCGGGAAACATGGAGCAAAATCCATCCATTGTCAAGAAAAGATCATTTATAGCGACTCATGCCTAGAAAAGCCTTATTACTCGGTTTAAATGCTTTTATAATCCCATTATTGACTTTATTTTGAATTGTTTTTACATTTTTTTGATTAAAACAGATTCTAATTGATTGTTTGCCTCGGGAAACATGGAGCGAAAGCCATCCATTGTCAAGAAAAGATCATTTATAGTCACTCATGCCTAGAAAAGCCTTAATACTCGCTTTAAATGCTTTTATAATCCCATTATTGAATTTATTTTGAATATTTTTTACATTTTTTGATTGAAACATATTCTAAGTGATTGTTTACCTAAGGGAAACATGGAGCGAAAGCCATCCATTGTCAAGAAAAGATCATTTATAGTCACTCATGCCTAGAAAAGCCTTATTACTCGATTTAAATGCTTTTATAATCCCATTATTGAATTTATTTTGAATTGTTTTTACATTTTTTGATTAAAACAGATTGTAATTGATTGTTTGCCTCGGGAAACATGGAGCGAAAGCCATCCATTGTTAAGAGAAGATCATTTATAGTCACTCATGCCTAGAAAAGCCTTATTACTCGGTTTAAATGATTTTATAATCCCATTATTTAATTTATTTTGAATTGCTTTTACATTTTTTGATTAAAACAGTTTGTAATTGATTGTTTGCCTCGGGAAACATGGAGCGAAAGCCATCCATTGTCAAGAAAAGATCATTTATAGTCACTCATGCCTAGAAAAGCCTTATTACACGGTTTAAATGCTTTTATAATCCCTTTATTGAATTAATTTTGAATTGTTTTTACATTTTTTGATTAAAACAGATTGTGATTGATTGTTTGCCTTGGGAAACGTGGACCGAAAGCCATCCATTGTCAAGAAAAGATCATTTATAGTCACTCATGCCTAGAAAAGCCTTATTACACGGTTTAAATGCTTTTATAATGCCTTTATTGAATTTATTTTGAATTGTTTTTACATTTTTTGATTAAAACAGATTGTAATTGATTGTTTGCCTTGGGAAACGTGGAGCGAAAGCGATCCATTGTCAAGAAAAGATCATTTATAGTCACTCATGCCTAGAAAAGCCTTATTTCTCGATTTAAATGCTTTTATAATCCCATTATTGAATTTATTTTGAATATTTTTTACAGTTTTTGATTGAAACATATTCTAATTGTTTGTTTGCCTCGGGAAACGTGGAGCGAAAGCCAACCATTGTCAAGAAAAGATCATTTATAGTCACTCATGCCTAGAAAAGCCTTATTACTCGGTTTAAATGCTTTTATAATCCCATTATTGAATTTATTTTGAATTGTTTTTACATTTTTTGATTAAAACAAATTGTAATTGATTGTTTGCCTCGGAAAACATGGAGCGAAAGCCATCCATTGTCAAGAAAAGATCATTTATAGTCACTCATGCCTAGAAAACCCTTATTACTTGGTTTAAATGCTTTTGTAATCCCATTGCTGAATTTATTTTGAATTGTTTTTACATTTTTTTGATTAAAACAGATTGTAATTGATTGTTTGCCTCGGGAAACATGGAGCGAAAGCCATCCATTGTCAAGAAAAGATCATTTATAGTCACTCATGCCTAGAAAAGCCTTATTACACGGTTTAAATGCTTTTATAATGCCTTTATTGAATTTATTTTGAATTGTTTTTACATTTTTTGATTAAAACAGATTGTAATTGATTGTTTGCCTCGGGAAACGTGGAGCGAAAGCCATCCATTCTCAAGATAAGATCATTTATAGCCACTCATGCCTAGAAAAGCCTTATTTCTCGGTTTAAATGCTTTTATAATCCCATTATTGACTTTATTTTGAATTTTTTTTACATTTTCTGATTAAAACATATTCTAATTGATTGTTTCCCTCGAGAAACTTGGAGCGAAAGCCATCCATTGTCAAGAAAAGATCATTTATAGTCACTCTTGCCTAGAAAAGCCTTATTTCTCGGTTTAAATGCTTTTATAATCCCATTATTGAATTTATTTTCAATTGTCTTTACATTTTTTGATTAAAACAGATTGGAATTGATTGTTTGCCTCGAGAAACATGGAGCGAAAGCCATCCATTGTCAAGAAAAGATCATTTATAGTCACTCATGCCTAGAAAAGCCTTATTACTCGGTTTAAATGCTTTTATAATCCCATTATTGAATTTATTTTGAATTGTTTTTACATTTTTTTATTAAAACAGATTGTAATTGATTGTTTGCCTCGGGAAACATGGAGCGAAAGCCATCCATTGTCAAGAAAAGATCATTTATAGTCACTCATGCCTAGAAAAGCCTTATTACACGGTTTAAATGCTTTTATAATCCCTTTATTGAATTAATTTTGAATTGTTTTTACATTTTTTGATTAAAACAGATTGTAATTGATTGTTTGCCTTGGGAAACGTGGAGCGAAAGCCATCCATTGTCAAGAAAAGATCATTTATAGTCACTCATGCCTAGAAAAGCCTTATTACACGGTTTAAATGCTTTTATAATCCCTTTATTGAATTAATTTTGAATTGTTTTTACATTTTTTGATTAAAACAGATTGTAATTGATTGTTTGCCTTGGGAAACGTGGAGCGAAAGCCATCCATTGTCAAGAAAAGATCATATATAGTCACTCATGCCTAGAAAAGCCTTATTACACGGTTTAAATGCTTTTATATTCCCATTATTGAATTTATTTTGAATTGTTTTTACATTTTTTGATTAAAACATATTATAATTGATTGTTTACCTTGGGAAACGTGGAGTAAAGCCATCCATTGTAAAGAAAAGATCATTTATAGTCACTCGTGCCTAGAAAAGCCTTATTTCTCGATTTAAATGCTTTTATAATCTCATTATTGAATTTATTTTGAATGTTTTTTACATTTTTTGATTGAAACAGATTCTATTTGATTGTTTGCCTTGGGAAACGTGGAGCGAAAGCCATCCATTGTCAAGAAAAGATCATTTATAGTCACTCATGCCTAGAAAAGCCTTATTTCTCGGTTTAAATGCTTTTATAATCCCATTATTGACTTTATTTTGAATTTTTTTTACATTTTTTGATTAAAACATATTCTAATTGATTGTTTGCCTCGGGAAACTTGGAGCGAAAGCCATCCATTGTCAAGAAAAGATCATTTATAGTCACTCTTGCCTAGAAAAGCCTTATTTCTCGGTTTAAATGCTTTTATAATCCCATTATTGACTTTATTTTGAATTTTTTTTACATTTTCTGATTAAAACATATTCTAATTGATTGTTTGCCTCGGGAAACTTGGAGCGAAAGCCATCCATTGTCAAGAAAAGATCATTTATAGTCACTCATGCCTAGAAAAGCCTTATTTCTCGGTTTAAATGCTTTTATAATCCCATTATTGACTTTATTTTGAATTTTTTTTACATTTTTTGATTAAAACATATTCTAATTGATTGTTTGCCTCAGGAAACTTGGAGCGAAAGCCATCCATTGTCAAGAAAAGATCATTTATAGTCACTCATGCCTAGAAAAGCCTTATTACTAGGTGTAAATGCTTTTATAATCCCATTATTGAATTTATTTTGAATTGTTTTTACATTTTTTGATTAAAACAGATTGTAATTGATTGTTTGCCTCGGGAAACATGGAGCAAAAGCCATCCATTGTCAAGAAAAGATCATTTATAGTCACTCATGCCTAGAAAAGCCTTATTACTCGGTTTAAATGCTTTTCTAATCCCATTATTGAATTTATTTTGAATTGTCTTTACATTTTTTGATTAAAACAGATTGTAATTGATTGTTTGCCTCGGGAAACATGGAGCGAAAGCCATCCATTGTCAAGAAAAGATCATTTATAGTCACTCATGCCTAGAAAAGCCTTATTACTAGGTTTAAATGCTTTTATAATCCCATTATTGAATTTATTTTGAATTGTTTTTCCATTTTTTTATTAAAACAGATTGTAATTGATTGTTTGCCTCGGGAAACATGGAGCGAAAGCCATCCATTGTCAAGAAAAGATCATTTATAGTCACTCATGCCTAGAAAAGCCTTATTACACGGTTTAAATGCGTTTATAATCCCTTTATTGAATTAATTTTGAATTGTTTTTACATTTTTTGATTAAAACATATTGTAATTGATTGTTTGCCTTGGGAAACGTGGAGCGAAAGCCATCCATTGTCAAGAAAAGATCATATATAGTCACTCATGCCTAGAAAAGCCTTATTACACGGTTTAAATGCTTTTATATTCCCATTATTGAATTTATTTTGAATTGTTTTTACATTTTTTGATTAAAACATATTATAATTGATTGTTTACCTTGGGAAACGTGGAGTAAAGCCATCCATTGTAAAGAAAAGATCATTTATAGTCACTCGTGCCTAGAAAAGCCTTATTTCTCGATTTAAATGCTTTTATAATCTCATTATTGAATTTATTTTGAATGTTTTTTACATTTTTTGATTGAAACAGATTCTAATTGATTGTTTGCCTTGGGAAACGTGGAGCGAAAGCCATCCATTGTCAAGAAAAGATCATTTATAGTCACTCATGCCTAGAAAAGCCTTATTTCTCGGTTTAAATGCTTTTATAATCCCATTATTGACTTTATTTTGAATTTTTTTTACATTTTTTGATTAAAACATATTCTAATTGATTGTTTGCCTCGGGAAACTTGGAGCGAAAGCCATCCATTGTCAAGAAAAGATCATTTATAGTCACTCTTGCCTAGAAAAGCCTTATTTCTCGGTTTAAATGCTTTTATAATCCCATTATTGACTTTATTTTGAATTTTTTTTACATTTTCTGATTAAAACATATTCTAATTGATTGTTTGCCTCGGGAAACTTGGAGCGAAAGCCATCCATTGTCAAGAAAAGATCATTTATAGTCACTCATGCCTAGAAAAGCCTTATTTCTCGGTTTAAATGCTTTTATAATCCCATTATTGACTTTATTTTGAATTTTTTTTACATTTTTTGATTAAAACATATTCTAATTGATTGTTTGCCTCAGGAAACTTGGAGCGAAAGCCATCCATTGTCAAGAAAAGATCATTTATAGTCACTCATGCCTAGAAAAGCCTTATTACTAGGTGTAAATGCTTTTATAATCCCATTATTGAATTTATTTTGAATTGTTTTTACATTTTTTGATTAAAACAGATTGTAATTGATTGTTTGCCTCGGGAAACATGGAGCAAAAGCCATCCATTGTCAAGAAAAGATCATTTATAGTCACTCATGCCTAGAAAAGCCTTATTACTCGGTTTAAATGTTTTTCTAATCCCATTATTGAATTTATTTTGAATTGTCTTTACATTTTTTGATTAAAACTGATTGTAATTGATTGTTTGCCTCGGGAAACATGGAGCGAAAGCCATCCATTGTCAAGAAAAGATCATTTATAGTCACTCATGCCTAGAAAAGCCTTATTACACGGTTTAAATGCTTTTATAATCCCTTTATTGAATTAATTTTGAATTGTTTTTACATTTTTTGATTAAAACAGATTGTAATTGATTGTTTGCCTTGGGAAACGTGGAGCGAAAGCCATCCATTGTCAAGAAAAGATCATTTATAGTCACTCATGCCTAGAAAAGCCTTATTACACGGTTTAAATGCTTTTATAATCCCTTTATTGAATTAATTTTGAATTGTTTTTACATTTTTTGATTAAAACAGATTGTAATTGATTGTTTGCCTTGGGAAACGTGGAGCGAAAGCCATCCATTGTCAAGAAAAGATCATATATAGTCACTCATGCCTAGAAAAGCCTTATTACACGGTTTAAATGCTTTTATATTCCCATTATTGAATTTATTTTGAATTGTTTTTACATTTTTTGATTAAAACATATTATAATTGATTGTTTACCTTGGGAAACGTGGAGTAAAGCCATCCATTGTAAAGAAAAGATCATTTATAGTCACTCGTGCCTAGAAAAGCCTTATTTCTCGATTTAAATGCTTTTATAATCTCATTATTGAATTTATTTTGAATGTTTTTTACATTTTTTGATTGAAACAGATTCTAATTGATTGTTTGCCTTGGGAAACGTGGAGCGAAAGCCATCCATTGTCAAGAAAAGATCATTTATAGTCACTCATGCCTAGAAAAGCCTTATTTCTCGGTTTAAATGCTTTTATAATCCCATTATTGACTTTATTTTGAATTTTTTTTACATTTTTTGATTAAAACATATTCTAATTGATTGTTTGCCTCGGGAAACTTGGAGCGAAAGCCATCCATTGTCAGGAAAAGATCATTTATAGTCACTCTTGCCTAGAAAAGCCTTATTTCTCGGTTTAAATGCTTTTATAATCCCATTATTGACTTTATTTTGAATTTTTTTTACATTTTCTGATTAAAACATATTCTAATTGATTGTTTGCCTCGGGAAACTTGGAGCGAACGCCATCCATTGTCAAGAAAAGATCATTTATAGTCACTCATGCCTAGAAAAGCCTTATTTCTCGGTTTAAATGCTTTTATAATCCCATTATTGACTTTATTTTGAATTTTTTTTACATTTTTTGATTAAAACATATTCTAATTGATTGTTTGCCTCAGGAAACTTGGAGCGAAAGCCATCCATTGTCAAGAAAAGATCATTTATAGTCACTCATGCCTAGAAAAGCCTTATTACTAGGTGTAAATGCTTTTATAATCCCATTATTGAATTTATTTTGAATTGTTTTTACATTTTTTGATTAAAACAGATTGTAATTGATTGTTTGCCTCGGGAAACATGGAGCAAAAGCCATCCATTGTCAAGAAAAGATCATTTATAGTCACTCATGCCTAGAAAAGCCTTATTACTCGGTTTAAATGTTTTTCTAATCCCATTATTGAATTTATTTTGAATTGTCTTTACATTTTTTGATTAAAACAGATTGTAATTGATTGTTTGCCTCGGGAAACATGGAGCGAAAGCCATCCATTGTCAAGAAAAGATCATTTATAGTCACTCATGCCTAGAAAAGCCTTATTACTAGGTTTAAATGCTTTTATAATCCCATTATTGAATTTATTTTGAATTGTTTTTCCATTTTTTTATTAAAACAGATTGTAATTGATTGTTTGCCTCGGGAAACATGGAGCGAAAGCCATCCATTGTCAAGAAAAGATCATTTATAGTCACTCATGCCTAGAAAAGCCTTATTACACGGTTTAAATGCGTTTATAATCCCTTTATTGAATTAATTTTGAATTGTTTTTACATTTTTTGATTAAAACAGATTGTAATTGATTGTTTGCCTTGGGAAACGTGGAGCGAAAGCCATCCATTGTTAAGAAAAGATCATTTATAGTCACTCATGCCTAGAAAAGCCTTATTACACGGTTTAAATGCTTTTATAATCCCATTATTGAATTTATGTTGAATTGTTTTTACATTTTTTGATTAAAACATATTATAATTGATTGTTTACCTTGGGAAACGTGGAGCAAAGCCATCCATTGTCAAGAAAAGATCATTTATAGTCACTCGTGCCTAGAAAAGCCTTATTTCTCGATTTAAATGCTTTTATAATCCCATTATTGAATTTATTTTGAATGTTTTTTACATTTTTTGATTGAAACAGATTCTAATTGATTGTTTGCCTCGGGAAACGTTGAGCGAAAGCCATCCATTGTCAAGAAAAGATCATTTATAGTCACTCATGCCTAGAAAACCCTTATTTCTCGATTTAAATGCTTTTGTAATCCCGTTATTGAATTTATTTTGAATGTTTTTTACATTTTTTGATTGAAACAGATTCTAATTGATTGTTTGCCTTGGGAAACTTGGAGCGAAAGCCATCCATTGTCAAGAAAAGATCATTTATAGTCACTTATGCCTAGAAAAGCCTTATTACTAGGTGTAAATGCTTTTATAATCCCATTATTGAATTTATTTTGAATTGTTTTTCCATTTTTTAATTAAAACAGATTGTAATTGATTGCTTGCCTTGGGAAACGTGGGGCGAAAGCCATCCATTGTCAAGAAAAGATCATTTATAGTCACTCATGCCTAGAAAAGCCTTATTACACGGTTTAAATGCTTTTATAATCCCATTATCTAATTTATTTTGAATTGTTTTTACATTTTTTGAATAAAACATGTTATAATTGATTGTGTACCTTGGGAAACGTGGAGCGAAAGGCATCCATTGTCAAGAAAAGATCATTTATAGTCAATCGTGCCTAGAAAAGCCTTATTTCTCGATTTAAATGCTTTTATAATCCCGTTATTGAATTTATTTTGAATGTTTTTTACATTTTTTGATTGAAACAGATTCTAATTAATTGTTTGCCTCGGGAAACGTGGAGTGAAAGCCATCCATTGTCAAGAAAAGATCATTTATAGTCACTCATGCCTAGAAAAGCCTTATTTCTCGGTTTAAATGCTTTTATAATCCCATTACTGACTTTATTTCGATTTTTTTTTACATTTTTTGATTAAAACATATTCTAATTGATTGTTTGCCTCGGGAAACTTGGAGCGAAAGCCATCCATTGTCAAGAAAAGATCATTTATAGTCACTCATGCCTAGAAAAGCCTTATTTCTCGGTTTAAATGCTTTTATAATCCCATTATTGACTTTATTTTGAATTTTTTTTACATTTTTTGAATAAAACATATTCTAATTGATTGTTTGCCTCGGGAAACTTGGAGCGAAAGCCATCAATTGTCAAGAAAAGATCATTTATAGTCACTCATGCCTAGAAAAGCCTTATTTCTCGGTTTAAATGCTTTTATAATCCCATTATTGACTTTATTTTGAATTTTTTTTACATTTTTTGATTAAAACATATTCTAATTGATTGTTTGCCTCGGGAAACTTGGAGCGAAAGCCATCCATTGTCAAGAAAAGATCATTTATAGTCACTTATGCCTAGAAAAGCCTTATTACTAGGTGTAAATGCTTTTATAATCCCATTATTGAATTTCTTTTGAATTGTTTTTACATTTTTTGATTAAAATAGATTGTAATTGATTGTTTGCCTCGGGAAACATGGAGCAAAAGCCATCCATTGTCAAGAAAATATCATTTATAGTCACTCATGCCTAGAAAAGCCTTATTACTCGGTTTAAATGCTTTTATAATCCCATTATTGAATTTATTTTGAATTGTCTTTACATTTTTTGTTTAAAACAGATTGTAATTGATTGTTTGCCTCGGGAAACATGGAGCGAAAGCCATCCATTGTCAAGAAAAGATCATTTATAGTCACTCATGCCTAGAAAAGCCTTATTACTAGGTTTAAATGCTTTTATAATCCCATTATTGAATTTATTTTGAATTGTTTTTACATTTTTTTATTAAAACAGATTGTAATTGATTATTTGCCTTGGGAAACGTGGAGCGAAAGCCATCCATTGTCAAGAAAAGATCATTTATAGTCACTCATGCCTAGAAAAGCCTTATTACACAGTTTAAATGCTTTTATAATCCCTTTATTGAATTAATTTTGAATTGTTTTTACATTTTTTGATTAAAACAGATTGTAATTGATTGTTTACCTTGGGAAACGTGGAGCGAAAGCCATCCATTGTCAAGAAAAGATCATTTATAGTCACTTATGCCTAGAAAAGCCTTATTACACGGTTTAAATGCTTTTATAATCCCATTATTGAATTTATTTAGAATTGTTTTTACATTTTTTGATTAAAACATATTATAATTGATTGTTTACCTTGGGAAACGTGGAGCAAAGCCATCCATTGTCAAGAAAAGATCATTTATAGTCACTCGTGCCTAGAAAAGCCTTATTTCTCGATTTAAATGCTTTTAAAATCCCGTTATTGAATTTATTTTGAATGTTTTTTACATTTTTTGATTGAAACAGATTCTAATTGATTGTTTGCCTCGGGAAACGTGGAGCGAAAGCCATCCATTGTCAAGAAAAGATCATTTATAGTCACTCATGCCTAGAAAAGCCTTATTTCTCGGTTTAAATGCTTTTATAATCCCATTATTGACTTTATTTTGAATTTTTTTTACATTTTTTGATTAAAACATATTCTAATTGATTGTTTGCCTCAGGAAACTTGGAGCGAAAGCCATCCATTGTCAAGAAAAGATCATTTATAGTCACTTATGCCTAGAAAAGCCTTATTACTAGGTGTAAATGCTTTTATAATCCCATTATTGCATTTCTTTTGAATTGTTTTTACATTTTTTGATTAAAATAGATTGTATTTGATTGTTTGCCTCGGGAAACGTGGAGCAAAAGCCATCCATTGTGAAGAAAATATCATTTATAGTCACTCATGCCTAGAAAAGCCTTATTACTCGGTTTAAATGCTTTTATAATCCCATTATTGAATTTATTTTGAATTGTCTTTACATTTTTTGATTAAAACAGATTGTAATTGATTGTTTGCCTCGGGAAACATGGAGCGAAAGCCATCCATTGTCAAGAAAAGATCATTTATAGTCACTCATGCCTAGAAAAGCCTTATTACTAGGTTTAAATGCTTTTATAATCCCATTATTGAATTTATTTTGAATTGTTTTTACATTTTTTTATTAAAACAGATTGTAATTGATTGTTTGCCTCGGGAAACGTGGAGCGAAAGCCATCCATTGTCAAGAAAAGATCATTTATAGTCACTCATGCCTAGAAAAGCCTTATTACACGGTTTAAATGCTTTTATAATCCCATTATTGAATTTATTTTGGATTGTTTTTACATTTTTTGATTAAAACATATTATAATTGATTGTTTACCTTGGGAAACGTGGAGCAAAGCCATCCATTGTCAAGAAAAGATCATTTATAGTCACTCGTGCCTAGAAAAGCCTTATTTCTCGATTTAAATGCTTTTATAATCCCGTTATTGAATTTATTTTGAATGTTTTTTACATTTTTTGATTGAAACAGATTCTAATTGATTGTTTGCCTCGGGAAACGTGGAGCGAAAGCCATCCATTGTCAAGAAAAGATCATTTATAGTCACTCATGCCTAGAAAAGCCTTATTTCTCGGTTTAAATGCTTTTATAATCCCATTATTGACTTTATTTGGAATTTTTTTTACATTTTTTGATTAAAACATAGTCTAATTGATTGTTTGACTCGGGAAACTTGGAGCGAGAGCCATCCATTGTCAAGAACAGATCATTTATAGTCACTCATGCCTAGAAAAGCCTTATTTCTCGGTTTAAATGCTTTTATAATCCCATTATTGACTTTATTTTGAATTTTTTTTACATTTTTTGATTAAAACATATTCTAATTGATTTTTTGCCTCGGGAAACTTGGAGCGAAAGCCATCAATTGTCAAGAAAAGATCATTTATAGTCACTCGTGCCTAGAAAAGCCTTATTTCTCGATTTAAATGCTTTTATAATCTCATTATTGAATTTATTTTGAATGTTTTTTACATTTTTTGATTGAAACAGATTCTAATTGATTGTTTGCCTCGGGAAACGTGGAGCGAAAGCCATCCATTGTCAAGAAAAGATCATTTATAGTCACTCATGCCTAGAAAAGCCTTATTTCTCGGTTTAAATGCTTTTATAATCCCATTATTGACTTTATTTTGAATTTTTTTTACATTTTTTGATTAAAACATATTCTAATTGATTGTTTGCCACGGGAAACTTGGAGCGAAAGCCATCCATTGTCAAGAAAAGATCATTTATAGTCACTTTTGCCTAGAAAAGCCTTATTTCTCGGTTTAAATGCTTTTATAATCCCATTATTGACTTTATTTTGAATTTTTTTTACATTTTCTGATTAAAACATATTCTAATTGATTGTTTGCCTCGGGAAACTTGGAGCGAAAGCCATCCATTGTCAAGAAAAGATCATTTATAGTCACTCATGCCTAGAAAAGCCTTATTTCTCGGTTTAAATGCTTTTATCCTCCCATTATTGACTTTATTTTGAATTTTTTTTACATTTTTTGATTAAAACATATTCTAATTGATTGTTTGCCTCAGGAAACTTGGAGCGAAAGCCATCCATTGTCAAGAAAAGATCATTTATAGTCACTCATGCCTAGAAAAACCTTATTACTAGGTGTAAATGCTTTTATAATCCCATTATTGAATTTATTTTGAATTGTTTTTACATTTTTGATTAAAACAGATTGTAATTGATTGTTTGCCTCGGGAAACATGGAGCAAAAGCCATCCATTGTCAAGAAAAGATCATTTATAGTCACTCATGCCTAGAAAAGCCCTATTACTCGGTTTAAATGCTTTTATAATCCCATTATTGAATTTATTTTGAATTGTCTTTACATTTTTTGATTAAAACAGATTGTAATTGATTGTTTGCCTCGGGAAACATGGAGCGAAAGCCATCCATTGTCAAGAAAAGATCATTTATAGTCACTCATGCCTAGAAAAGCCTTATTACACGGTTTAAATGCTTTTATAATCCCTTTATTGAATTAATTTTGAATTGTTTTTACATTTTTTGATTAAAATAGATTGTAATTGATTATTTGCCTTGGGAAACGTGGAGCGAAAGCCATCCATTGTTAAGAAAAGATCATTTATAGTCACTCATGCCTAGAAAAGCCTTATTACACGGTTTAAATGCTTTTATAATCCCATTATTGAATTTATTTTGAATTGTTTTTACATTTTTTGATTAAAACATATTATAATTGATTGTTTACCTTGGGAAACGTGAAGCAAAGCCATCCATTGTCAAGAAAAGATCATTTATAGTCACTCGTGCCTAGAAAAGCCTTATTTCTCTATTTAAATGCTTTTATAATCCCATTATTGAATTTATTTTGAATGTTTTTTACATTTTTTGATTGAAACAGATTCTAATTGATTGTTTGCCTCGGGAAACGTTGAGCGAAAGCCATCCATTGTCAAGAAAAGATCATTTATAGTCACTCATGCCTAGAAAAGCCTTATTTCTCGGTTTAAATGCTTTTATAATCCCATTATTGACTTTATTTTGAATTTTTTTTACATTTTTTGATTAAAACATATTCTAATTGATTGTTTGCCTTGGGAAACTTGGAGCGAAAGCCATCCATTGTCAAGAAAAGATCATTTATAGTCACTTATGCCTAGAAAAGCCTTATTACTAGGTGTAAATGCTTTTATAATCCCATTATTGCATTTCTTTTGAATTGTTTTTACATTTTTTGATTAAATAGATTGTATTTGATTGTTTGCCTCGGGAAACATGGAGCAAAAGCCATCCATTGTGAAGAAAATATCTTTTATAGTCACTCATGCCTAGAAAAGCCTTATTACTCGGTTTAAATGCTTTTATAATCCCATTATTGAATTTATTTTGAATTGTCTTTACATTTTTTGATTAAAACAGATTGTAATTGATTGTTTGCCTCGGGAAACATGGAGCGAAAGCCATCCATTGTCAAGAAAAGATCATTTATAGTCACTCATGCCTAGAAAAGCCTTATTACTAGGTTTAAATGCTTTTATAATCCCATTATTGAATTTATTTTGAATTGTTTTTACATTTTTTTATTAAAACAGATTGTAATTGATTGTTTGCCTCGGGAAACGTGGAGCGAAAGCCATCCATTGTCAAGAAAAGATCATTTATAGTCACTCATGCCTAGAAAAGCCTTATTACACGGTTTAAATGCTTTTATAATCCCATTATTGAATTTATTTTGGATTGTTTTTACATTTTTTGATTAAAACATATTATAATTGATTGTTTACCTTGGGAAACGTGGAGCAAAGCCATCCATTGTCAAGAAAAGATCATTTATAGTCACTCGTGCCTAGAAAAGCCTTATTTCTCGATTTAAATGCTTTTATAATCCCGTTATTGAATTTATTTTGAATGTTTTTTACATTTTTTGATTGAAACAGATTCTAATTGATTGTTTGCCTCGGGAAACGTGGAGCGAAAGCCATCCATTGTCAAGAAAAGATCATTTATAGTCACTCATGCCTAGAAAAGCCTTATTTCTCGGTTTAAATGCTTTTATAATCCCATTATTGACTTTATTTGGAATTTTTTTTACATTTTTTGATTAAAACATAGTCTAATTGATTGTTTGACTCGGGAAACTTGGAGCGAGAGCCATCCATTGTCAAGAACAGATCATTTATAGTCACTCATGCCTAGAAAAGCCTTATTTCTCGGTTTAAATGCTTTTATAATCCCATTATTGACTTTATTTTGAATTTTTTTTACATTTTTTGATTAAAACATATTCTAATTGATTTTTTGCCTCGGGAAACTTGGAGCGAAAGCCATCAATTGTCAAGAAAAGATCATTTATAGTCACTCGTGCCTAGAAAAGCCTTATTTCTCGATTTAAATGCTTTTATAATCTCATTATTGAATTTATTTTGAATGTTTTTTACATTTTTTGATTGAAACAGATTCTAATTGATTGTTTGCCTCGGGAAACGTGGAGCGAAAGCCATCCATTGTCAAGAAAAGATCATTTATAGTCACTCATGCCTAGAAAAGCCTTATTTCTCGGTTTAAATGCTTTTATAATCCCATTATTGACTTTATTTTGAATTTTTTTTACATTTTTTGATTAAAACATATTCTAATTGATTGTTTGCCACGGGAAACTTGGAGCGAAAGCCATCCATTGTCAAGAAAAGATCATTTATAGTCACTTTTGCCTAGAAAAGCCTTATTTCTCGGTTTAAATGCTTTTATAATCCCATTATTGACTTTATTTTGAATTTTTTTTACATTTTCTGATTAAAACATATTCTAATTGATTGTTTGCCTCGGGAAACTTGGAGCGAAAGCCATCCATTGTCAAGAAAAGATCATTTATAGTCACTCATGCCTAGAAAAGCCTTATTTCTCGGTTTAAATGCTTTTATCATCCCATTATTGACTTTATTTTGAATTTTTTTTACATTTTTTGATTAAAACATATTCTAATTGATTGTTTGCCTCAGGAAACTTGGAGCGAAAGCCATCCATTGTCAAGAAAAGATCATTTATAGTCACTCATGCCTAGAAAAACCTTATTACTAGGTGTAAATGCTTTTATAATCCCATTATTGAATTTATTTTGAATTGTTTTTACATTTTTGATTAAAACAGATTGTAATTGATTGTTTGCCTCGGGAAACATGGAGGAAAAGCCATCCATTGTCAAGAAAAGATCATTTATAGTCACTCATGCCTAGAAAAGCCCTATTACTCGGTTTAAATGCTTTTATAATCCCATTATTGAATTTATTTTGAATTGTCTTTACATTTTTTGATTAAAACAGATTGTAATTGATTGTTTGCCTCGGGAAACATGGAGCGAAAGCCATCCATTGTCAAGAAAAGATCATTTATAGTCACTCATGCCTAGAAAAGCCTTATTACACGGTTTAAATGCTTTTATAATCCCTTTATTGAATTAATTTTGAATTGTTTTTACATTTTTTGATTAAAATAGATTGTAATTGATTATTTGCCTTGGGAAACGTGGAGCGAAAGCCATCCATTGTTAAGAAAAGATCATTTATAGTCACTCATGCCTAGAAAAGCCTTATTACACGGTTTAAATGCTTTTATAATCCCATTATTGAATTTATTTTGAATTGTTTTTACATTTTTTGATTAAAACATATTATAATTGATTGTTTACCTTGGGAAACGTGAAGCAAAGCCATCCATTGTCAAGAAAAGATCATTTATAGTCACTCGTGCCTAGAAAAGCCTTATTTCTCGATTTAAATGCTTTTATAATCCCGTTATTGAATTTATTTTGAATGTTTTTTACATTTTTTGATTGAAACAGATTCTAATTGATTGTTTGCCTCGGGAAACGTGGAGCGAAAGCCATCCATTGTCAAGAAAAGATCATTTATAGTCACTCATGCCTAGAAAAGCCTTATTTCTCGGTTTAAATGCTTTTATAATCCCATTATTGACTTTATTTGGAATTTTTTTTACATTTTTTGATTAAAACATAGTCTAATTGATTGTTTGACTCGGGAAACTTGGAGCGAGAGCCATCCATTGTCAAGAACAGATCATTTATAGTCACTCATGCCTAGAAAAGCCTTATTTCTCGGTTTAAATGCTTTTATAATCCCATTATTGACTTTATTTTGAATTTTTTTTACATTTTTTGATTAAAACATATTCTAATTGATTTTTTGCCTCGGGAAACTTGGAGCGAAAGCCATCAATTGTCAAGAAAAGATCATTTATAGTCACTCGTGCCTAGAAAAGCCTTATTTCTCGATTTAAATGCTTTTATAATCTCATTATTGAATTTATTTTGAATGTTTTTTACATTTTTTGATTGAAACAGATTCTAATTGATTGTTTGCCTCGGGAAACGTGGAGCGAAAGCCATCCATTGTCAAGAAAAGATCATTTATAGTCACTCATGCCTAGAAAAGCCTTATTTCTCGGTTTAAATGCTTTTATAATCCCATTATTGACTTTATTTTGAATTTTTTTTACATTTTTTGATTAAAACATATTCTAATTGATTGTTTGCCACGGGAAACTTGGAGCGAAAGCCATCCATTGTCAAGAAAAGATCATTTATAGTCACTTTTGCCTAGAAAAGCCTTATTTCTCGGTTTAAATGCTTTTATAATCCCATTATTGACTTTATTTTGAATTTTTTTTACATTTTCTGATTAAAACATATTCTAATTGATTGTTTGCCTCGGGAAACTTGGAGCGAAAGCCATCCATTGTCAAGAAAAGATCATTTATAGTCACTCATGCCTAGAAAAGCCTTATTTCTCGGTTTAAATGCTTTTATCATCCCATTATTGACTTTATTTTGAATTTTTTTTACATTTTTTGATTAAAACATATTCTAATTGATTGTTTGCCTCAGGAAACTTGGAGCGAAAGCCATCCATTGTCAAGAAAAGATCATTTATAGTCACTCATGCCTAGAAAAACCTTATTACTAGGTGTAAATGCTTTTATAATCCCATTATTGAATTTATTTTGAATTGTTTTTACATTTTTGATTAAAACAGATTGTAATTGATTGTTTGCCTCGGGAAACATGGAGCAAAAGCCATCCATTGTCAAGAAAAGATCATTTATAGTCACTCATGCCTAGAAAAGCCCTATTACTAGGTTTAAATGCTTTTATAATCCCATTATTGAATTTATTTTGAATTGTCTTTACATTTTTTGATTAAAACAGATTGTAATTGATTGTTTGCCTCGGGAAACATGGAGCGAAAGCCATCCATTGTCAAGAAAAGATCATTTATAGTCACTCATGCCTAGAAAAGCCTTATTACACGGTTTAAATGCTTTTATAATCCCTTTATTGAATTAATTTTGAATTGTTTTTACATTTTTTGATTAAAATAGATTGTAATTGATTATTTGCCTTGGGAAACGTGGAGCGAAAGCCATCCATTGTTAAGAAAAGATCATTTATAGTCACTCATGCCTAGAAAAGCCTTATTACACGGTTTAAATGCTTTTATAATCCCATTATTGAATTTATTTTGAATTGTTTTTACATTTTTTGATTAAAACATATTATAATTGATTGTTTACCTTGGGAAACGTGAAGCAAAGCCATCCATTGTCAAGAAAAGATCATTTATAGTCACTCGTGCCTAGAAAAGCCTTATTTCTCTATTTAAATGCTTTTATAATCCCATTATTGAATTTATTTTGAATGTTTTTTACATTTTTTGATTGAAACAGATTCTAATTGATTGTTTGCCTCGGGAAACGTTGAGCGAAAGCCATCCATTGTCAAGAAAAGATCATTTATAGTCACTCATGCCTAGAAAAGCCTTATTTCTCGGTTTAAATGCTTTTATAATCCCATTATTGACTTTATTTTGAATTTTTTTTACATTTTTTGATTAAAACATATTCTAATTGATTGTTTGCCTCGGGAAACTTGGAGCGAAAGCCATCCATTGTAAAGAAAAGATCATTTATAGTCACTCATGCCTAGAAAAGCCTTATTTCTCGGTTTAAATGCTTTTATAATCCCATTATTGACTTTATTTTGAATTTTTTTTACATTTTTTGATTAAAACATATTCTAATTGATTGTTTGCCTCGGGAAACCTGAAGCGAAAGCCATCCATTGTCAAGAAAAGCTCATTTATAGTCACTCATGCCTAGAAAAGCCTTATTTCTCGGTTTAAATGCTTTTATAATCCCATTATTGACTTTATTTTGAATTTTTTTTACATTTTTTGATTAAAACATATTCTAATTGATTGTTTGCCTCGGGAAACTTGGAGCGAAAGCCATCCATTGTCAAGAAAAGATCATTTATAGTCACTCATGCCTAGAAAAGCCTTAATACTCGCTTTAAATGCTTTTATAATCCCATTATTGAATTTATTTTGAATATTTTTTACATTTTTTGATTGAAACATATTCTAAGTGATTGTTTAACTCGGGAAACATGGAGCGAAAGCCATCCATTGTCAAGAAAAGATCATTTATAGTCACTCATGCCTAGAAAAGCCTTATTACTCGATTTAAATGCTTTTATAATCCCATTATTGAATTTATTTTGAATTGTTTTTACATTTTTTGATTAAAACAGATTGTAATTGATTGTTTGCCTCGGGAAACATGGAGCGAAAGCCATCCATTGTTAAGAAAAGATCATTTATAGTCACTCATGCCTAGAAAAGCCTTATTACTCGGTTTAAATGATTTTATAATCCCATTATTTAATTTATTTTGAATTGCTTTTACATTTTTTGATTAAAACAGTTTGTAATTGATTGTTTGCCTCGGGAAACATGGAGCGAAAGCCATCCATCGTCAAGAAAAGTTCATTTATAGTCACTCATGCCTAGAGAAGCCTTAATACTCGCTTTAAATGCTTTTATAATCCCATTATTGACTTTATTTTGAATTTTTTTTACATTTTTTGATTAAAACATATTCTAATTGATTGTTTGCCTCGGGAAACTTGGAGCGAAAGCCATCCATTGTCAAGAAAAGATAATTTATAGTCACTCATGCCTAGAAAAGCCTTATTACTCGGTTTAAATGATTTTATAATCCCATTATTTAATTTATTTTGAATTGTCTTTACATTTTTTTATTAAAACAGATTGTAATTGATTATTTGCCTTGCGAAACGTGGAGCGAAAGCCATCCATTGTCAAGAAAAGTTCATTTATAGTCACTCATGTCTAGAAAAGCCTTATTACTCGGTTTAAATGCCTTTATAATCCCATTATTGAATTTATTTTGAATTTTTTTTACATTTTTTGATTAAAACAGATTGTAATTGATTGTTTGCCTCGGGAAACATGGAGCGAAAGCCATCCATTGTCAAGAAAAGTTCATTTATAGTCACTCACGCCTATAAAAGCCTTAATACTCGCTTTAAATGCTTTTATAATCCTATAATTGAATTTAATTTGAATTTTTTACATTTTTGATTAAAACAGATTGTAATTGATTGTTTGCCTTGGGAAACATGGAGCGAAAGCCATCCATTGTCAAGAAAAGTTCATTTATAGTCACTTATGCCTAGAAAAGCCTTATTTCTCGGTTTAAATGCTTTTATAATCCCATTATTGAATTTATTTTGAGTTGTTTTTACATTTTTTGATTAAAACAGATTGTAATTGATTGTTTGCCTCGGGAAACATGGAGCGAAAGCCATCCATTGCCAAGAAAAGTTCATTTATCATCAATCATGCCTAGGAAAGCCTTATTACTCTGTTTAAATGCCTTTATAATCCCATTATTGAATTTATTTTGAATTTGTTTTACATTTTTTGATTAAAACAGATTCTAATTGATTGTTTGCCTCGGGAAACTTGGAGCGAAAGCCATCCATATTTAAGAAAAGAGCATTTATAGTCACTCATGCCTAGAAAAGCCTTATTACACGGTTTAAATGCTTTTATAATCCCATTATTGATTTATTTTGAATTGTTTTTACATTTTTTGATTAAAACAGATTGTAATTGATTGTTTGCCTCGGGAAACGTGGAGGGAAAGCCATCCATTGCGAAGAAAAGATCATTTATAGTCACTCATGCCTACGAAATCCTTATTACTCGGTTTAAATGCTTTTATAATCCCATTATTGAATTTGTTTTGAATTTTTTTGACCTTTTTTGATTAAAACAGATTGTAATTGATTGTTTGCCTCGGGAAACATGGAGCGAAAGCTATCCATTGCCAAGAAAAGTCCATTTATAGTCACTCACGCTTAGAAAAGCCTTATTTCTCGGTTTAAATGCTTTTATAATCAGATTGTTGACTTTATTTTGAATTTTTTTTACATTTTTTGATTAAAACATATTCTAATTGATTGTTTGCCTCGGGAAACTTGGAGCGAAAGCCATCCATTGTCAAGAAAAGATCATTTATAGTCACTCATGCCTAGAAAAGCCTTATTACTAGGTGTAAATGCTTTTATAATCCCATTATTGAATTTATTTTGAATTGTTTTTACATTTTTTGATTAAAACAGATTGTAATTGATTGTTTGCCTCAGGAAACATGGAGCGAAAGCCATCGATTGCCAAGAAAAGATCATTTATAGTCACTCATGCCTAGAAAAGCCTTATTACTCGGTTTAAATGCTTTTATAATCCCATTATTGAATTTATTTTGAATTGTCTTTACATTTTTTGATTAAAACAGATTGTAATTGATTATTTGCCTTGGGAAACATGGAGCGAAAGCCATCCATTGTCAAGAAAAGTTCATTTATAGTCACCCATGCCTAGAAAAGCCTTATTACTCGGTTTAAATGATTTTATAATCCCATTATTTAATTTATTTTGAATTGCTTTTACATTTTTTGATTAAAACAGTTTGTAATTGATTGTTTGCCTCGGGAAACATGGAGCGAAAGCCATCCATCGTCAAGAAAAGTTCATTTATAGTCACTCATGCCTAGAGAAGCCTTAATACTCGCTTTAAATGCTTTTATAATCCCATTATTGACTTTATTTTGAATTTTTTTTACATTTTTTGATTAAAACATATTCTAATTGATTGTTTGCCTCGGGAAACTTGGAGCGAAAGCCATCCATTGTCAAGAAAAGATAATTTATAGTCACTCATGCCTAGAAAAGCCTTATTACTCGGTTTAAATGATTTTATAATCCCATTATTTAATTTATTTTGAATTGTCTTTACATTTTTTTATTAAAACAGATTGTAATTGATTATTTGCCTTGCGAAACGTGGAGCGAAAGCCATCCATTGTCAAGAAAAGTTCATTTATAGTCACTCATGTCTAGAAAAGCCTTATTACTCGGTTTAAATGCCTTTATAATCCCATTATTGAATTTATTTTGAATTTTTTTTACATTTTTTGATTAAAACAGATTGTAATTGATTGTTTGCCTCGGGAAACATGGAGCGAAAGCCATCCATTGTCAAGAAAAGTTCATTTATAGTCACTCACGCCTATAAAAGCCTTAATACTCGCTTTAAATGCTTTTATAATCCTATAATTGAATTTAATTTGAATTTTTTACATTTTTGATTAAAACAGATTGTAATTGATTGTTTGCCTTGGGAAACATGGAGCGAAAGCCATCCATTGTCAAGAAAAGTTCATTTATAGTCACTTATGCCTAGAAAAGCCTTATTTCTCGGTTTAAATGCTTTTATAATCCCATTATTGAATTTATTTTGAGTTGTTTTTACATTTTTTGATTAAAACAGATTGTAATTGATTGTTTGCCTCGGGAAACATGGAGCGAAAGCCATCCATTGCCAAGAAAAGTTCATTTATCATCAATCATGCCTAGGAAAGCCTTATTACTCTGTTTAAATGCCTTTATAATCCCATTATTGAATTTATTTTGAACTTGTTTTACATTTTTTGATTAAAACAGATTCTAATTGATTGTTTGCCTCGGGAAACTTGGAGCGAAAGCCATCCATATTTAAGAAAAGAGCATTTATAGTCACTCATGCCTAGAAAAGCCTTATTACACGGTTTAAATGCTTTTATAATCCCATTATTGATTTATTTTGAATTGTTTTTACATTTTTTGATTAAAACAGATTGTAATTGATTGTTTGCCTCGGGAAACGTGGAGGGAAAGCCATCCATTGCGAAGAAAAGATCATTTATAGTCACTCATGCCTACGAAATCCTTATTACTCGGTTTAAATGCTTTTATAATCCCATTATTGAATTTGTTTTGAATTTTTTTGACCTTTTTTGATTAAAACAGATTGTAATTGATTGTTTGCCTCGGGAAACATGGAGCGAAAGCTATCCATTGCCAAGAAAAGTCCATTTATAGTCACTCACGCTTAGAAAAGCCTTATTTCTCAGTTTAAATGCTTTTATAATCAGATTGTTGACTTTATTTTGAATTTTTTTTACATTTTTTGATTAAAACATATTCTAATTGATTGTTTGCCTCGGGAAACTTGGAGCGAAAGCCATCCATTGTCAAGAAAAGATCATTTATAGTCACTCATGCCTAGAAAAGCCTTATTACTAGGTGTAAATGCTTTTATAATCCCATTATTGAATTTATTTTGAATTGTTTTTACATTTTTTGATTAAAACAGATTGTAATTGATTGTTTGCCTCAGGAAACATGGAGCGAAAGCCATCGATTGCCAAGAAAAGATCATTTATAGTCACTCATGCCTAGAAAAGCCTTATTACTCGGTTTAAATGCTTTTATAATCCCATTATTGAATTTATTTTGAATTGTCTTTACATTTTTTGATTAAAACAGATTGTAATTGATTATTTGCCTTGGGAAACATGGAGCGAAAGCCATCCATTGTCAAGAAAAGTTCATTTATAGTCACCCATGCCTAGAAAAGCCTTATTACTCGGTTTAAATGCCTTTATAATCCCATTATTGAATTTATGTTGAATTTTTTTTACATTTTTTGATTAAAATAGATTGTAATTGATTGTTTGCCTCGGGAAACATGGAGCGAAAGCCATCCATTGTCAAGAAAAGATCATTTATAGTCACTCATGCCTAGGAAAGCCTTATTACTCGGTTTAGATGCTTTTATAATCCCATTATTGAATTTATTTTGAATATTTTTTACATTTTTTTGTTGAAACAGATTCTAATTGATTGTTTGCCTCAGAAAACGCGAAGCAAAAGCCATCCATTGTCAAGAAAAGTTCATTTATAGTCACTCATTCCTATAAAAGCCTTAATACTGGTTTTAAATGCTTTTATAATCCCATAATTGAATTTAATTTGAATCTTTTTACATTTTTTGATGAAAACGGATTGTAATTAATTGTTTGCCTCGGGAAACGTGGAGCGAAAGCCATCCATTGTCAAGAAAAGATCATTTATAGTCACTCATGCCTAGAAAAGCCTTATTACTCGGTTTAAATGCTTTTATAATCCCATTATTGAATTTATTTTGAATTGTTTTTACATTTTTTGATTAAAACAAATTGTAATTGACTGTTTGCCTCGGAAAACATGGAGCGAAAGCCATCCATTGTCAAGAAAAGATCATTTATAGTCACTCATGCCTAGAAAAGCCTTATTACACGGTTTAAATGCTTTTATAATGCCTTTATTGAATTTATTTTCAATTGTTTTTACATTTTTTGAATAAAACAGATTGTAATTGATTGTTTGCCTCGGGAAACGTGGAGCGAAAGCCATCCATTGTCAAGAAAAGATCATTTATAGTCACTCATGCCTAGAAAAGCCTTATTTCTCGGTTTAATTGCTTTTATAATCCCATTATTGACTTTATTTTGAATTGTTTTTACATTTTTTGATTAAAACAAATTGTAATTGATTGTTTGCCTCGGGAAACTTGGAGCGAAAGCCATCCATTGTCAAGAAAAGATCATTTACAGTCGCTCATGCCTAGAAAAGCCTTATTTCTCGGTTTAAATGCTTTTATAATCCCATTATTGACTTTATTTTGAATTTTTTTTACATTTTTTGATTAAAACATATTCTAATTGATTGTTTGCCTCGGGAAACTTGGAACGAAAGCCATCCATTGTCAAGAAAAGATCATTTATAGTCACTCATGCCTAGAAAAGCCTTATTACTAGGTGTAAATGCTTTTATAATCCCATTATTGAATTTATTTTGAATTGTTTTTACATTTTTTGATTAAAACAGATTGTAATTGATTGTTTGCCTCGGGAAACATGGAGCAAAAGCCATCCATTGTCAAGAAAAGATCATTTATAGGCACTCATGCCTAGAAAAGCCTTATTACTCGGTTTAAATGCTTTTATAATCCCATTATTGACTTTATTTTGAATTGTTTTTACATTTTTTTGATTAAAACAGATTCTAATTGATTGTTTGCCTCGGGAAACATGGAGCGAAAGCCATCCATTGTCAAGAAAAGATCATTTATAGTCACTCATGCCTAGAAAAGCCTTAATACTCGCTTTAAATGCTTTTATAATCCCATTATTGAATTTATTTTGAATATTTTTTACATTTTTTGATTGAAACATATTCTAAGTGATTGTTTACCTCGGGAAACATGGAGCGAAAGCCATCCATTGTCAAGAAAAGATCATTTATAGTCACTCATGCCTAGAAAAGCCTTATTACTCGATTTAAATGCTTTTATAATCCCATTATTGAATTTATTTTGAATTGTTTTTACATTTTTTGATTAAAACATATTGTAATTGATTGTTTGCCTCGGGAAACATGGAGCGAAAGCCATCCATTGTTAAGAAAAGATCATTTATAGTCACTCATGCCTAGAAAAGCCTTATTACTCGGTTTAAATGATTTTATAATCCCATTATTTAATTTATTTTGAATTGCTTTTACATTTTTTGATTAAAACAATTTGTAATTGATTGTTTGCCTCGGGAAACATGGAGCGAAAGCCATCCATTGTCAAGAAAAGTTCATTTATAGTCACTCATGCCTAGAGAAGCCTTAATACTCGCTTTAAATGCTTTTATAATCCCATAATTAAATTTAATTTGAATCTTTTTACATTTTTGGAGTAAAACAGATTCTAATTGATTGTTTGCCTCGGAAAACATGGAGTGAAAGCCATCCATTGTCAAGAAAAGATCATTTATAGTCACTCATGCCTAGAAAAGCCTTATTACACGGTTTAAATGCTTTTATAATCCCTTTATTGAATTAATTTTGAATTGTTTTTACATTTTTTGATTAAAACAGATTGTGATTGATTGTTTGCCTTGGGAAACGTGGACCGAAAGCCATCCATTGTCAAGAAAAGATCATTTATAGTCACTCATGCCTAGAAAAGCCTTATTACTCCGTTTAAATGCCTTTATAATCCCATTATTGAATTTATTTTGAATTTTTTTTTACATTTTTTGATTAAAACAGATTGTAATTGATTGTTTGCCTTGGGAAACGTGGAGCGAAAGCGATCCATTGTCAAGAAAAGATCATTTATAGTCACTCATGCCTAGAAAAGCCTTATTTCTCGATTTAAATGCTTTTATAATCCCATTATTGAATTTATTTTGAATATTTTTTACAGTTTTTGATTGAAACATATTCTAATTGATTGTTTGCCTCGGGAAACGTGGAGCGAAAGCCAACCATTGTCAAGAAAAGATCATTTGTAGTCACTCATGCCTAGAAAAGCCTTATTACTCGGTTTAAATGCTTTTATAATCCCATTATTGAATTTATTTTGAATTGTTTTTACATTTTTTGATTAAAACAAATTGTAATTGATTGTTTGCCTCGGAAAACATGGAGCGAAAGCCATCCATTGTCTAGAAAAGATCATTTATAGTCACTCATGCCTAGAAAACCTTTATTACTTGGTTTAAATGCTTTTATAATCCCATTACTGAATTTATTTTGAATTGTTTTTACATTTTTTTGATTAAAACAGATTGTAATTGATTGTTTGCCTCGGGAAACATGGAGCGAAAGCCATCCATTGTCAAGAAAAGATCATTTATAGTCACTCATGCCTAGAAAAGCCTTATTACACGGTTTAAATGCTTTTATAATGCCTTTATTGAATTTATTTTGAATTGTTTTTACATTTTTTGATTAAAACAGATTGTAATTGATTGTTTGCCTCGGGAAACATGGAGCAAAAGCCATCCATTGTCAAGAAAAGATCATTTATAGTCACTCATGCCTAGAAAAGCCTTATTACTCGGTTTAAATGCTTTTATAATCCCATTATTGACTTTATTTTGAATTGTTTTTACATTTTTTTGATTAAAACAGATTCTAATTGATTGTTTGCCTCGGGAAACATGGAGCGAAAGCCATCCATTGTCAAGAAAAGATCATTTATAGTCACTCATGCCTAGAAAAGCCTTAATACTCGCTTTAAATGCTTTTATAATCCCATTATTGAATTTATTTTGAATATTTTTTACATTTTTTGATTGAAACATATTCTAAGTGATTGTTTACCTAAGGGAAACATGGAGCGAAAGCCATCCATTGTCAAGAAAAGATCATTTATAGTCACTCATGCCTAGAAAAGCCTTATTACTCGATTTAAATGCTTTTATAATCCCATTATTGAATTTATTTTGAATTGTTTTTACATTTTTTGATTAAAACAGATTGTAATTGATTGTTTGCCTCGGGAAACATGGAGCGAAAGCCATCCATTGTTAAGAAAAGATCATTTATAGTCACTCATGCCTAGAAAAGCCTTATTACTCTGTTTAAATGATTTTATAATCCCATTATTTAATTTATTTTGAATTGCTTTTACATTTTTTGATTAAAACAGTTTGTAATTGATTGTTTGCCTCGGGAAACATGGAGCGAAAGCCATCCATTGTCAAGAAAAGTTCATTTATAGTCACTCATGCCTAGAGAAGCCTTAATACTCGCTTTAAATGCTTTTATAATCCCATAATTAAATTTAATTTGAATCTTTTTACATTTTTGGAGTAAAACAGATTCTAACTGATTGTTTGCCTCGGAAAACATGGAGTGAAAGCCATCCATTGTCAAGAAAAGATCATTTATAGTCACTCATGCCTAGAAAAGCCTTATTACACGGTTTAAATGCTTTTATAATCCCTTTATTGAATTAATTTTGAATTGTTTTTACATTTTTTGATTAAAACAGATTGTGATTGATTGTTTGCCTTGGGAAACGTGGACCGAAAGCCATCCATTGTCAAGAAAAGATCATTTATAGTCACTCATGCCTAGAAAAGCCTTATTACTCGGTTTAAATGCCTTTATAATCCCATTATTGAATTTATTTTGAATTGTTTTTACATTTTTTTAATAAAACAGATTGTAATTGATTGTTTGCCTTGGGAAACGTGGAGCGAAAGCGATCCATTGTCAAGAAAAGATCATTTATAGTCACTCATGCCTAGAAAAGCCTTATTTCTCGATTTAAATGCTTTTATAATCCCATTATTGAATTTATTTTGAATATTTTTTACAGTTTTTGATTGAAACATATTCTAATTGATTGTTTGCCTCGGGAAACGTGGAGCGAAAGCCAACCATTGTCAAGAAAAGATCATTTATAGTCACTCATGCCTAGAAAAGCCTTATTACTCGGTTTAAATGCTTTTATAATCCCATTATTGAATTTATTTTGAATTGTTTTTACATTTTTTGATTAAAACAAATTGTAATTGATTGTTTGCCTCGAAAAACATGGAGCGAAAGCCATCCATTGTCAAGAAAAGATCATTTATAGTCACTCATGCCTAGAAAACCCTTATTACTTGGTTTAAATGCTTTTATAATCCCATTACTGAATTTATTTTGAATTGTTTTTACATTTTTTTGATTAAAACAGATTGTAATTGATTGTTTGCCTCGGGAAACATGGAGCGAAAGCCATCCATTGTCAAGAAAAGATCATTTATAGTCACTCATGCCTAGAAAAGCCTTATTACACGGTTTAAATGCTTTTATAATGCCTTTATTGAATTTATTTTGAATTGTTTTTACATTTTTTGATTAAAACAGATTGTAATTGATTGTTTGCCTCGGGAAACGTGGAGCGAAAGCCATCCATTCTCAAGATAAGATCATTTATAGTCACTCATGCCTAGAAAAGCCTTATTTCTCGGTTTAATTGCTTTTATAATCCCATTATTGACTTTATTTTGAATTGTTTTTACATTTTTTGATTAAAACAAATTGTAATTGATTGTTTGCGTCGGGAAACATGGAGCGAAAGCCATCCATTGTCAAGAAAAGATCATTTATAGTCACTCATGCCTAGAAAAGCCTTATTTCTCGGTTTAAATGCTTTTATAATCCCATTATTGACTTTATTTTGAATTTTTTTTACATTTTTTGATTAAAACATATTCTAATTGATTGTTTGCCTTGGGAAACTTGGAGCGAAAGCCATCCATTGTCAAGAAAAGATCATTTATAGTCACTCATGCCTAGAAAAGCCTTATTACTAGGTGTAAATGCTTTTATAATCCCATTATTGAATTTATTTTGAATTGTTTTTACATTTTTTGATTAAAACAGATTGTAATTGATTGTTTGCCTCGGGAAACATGGAGCGAAAGCCATCCATTCTCAAGAAAAGATCATTTATAGTCACTCATGCCTAGAAAAGCCTTATTACTCGGTTTAAATGCTTTTATAATCCCATTATTGAATTTATTTTGAATTGTCTTTACATTTTTTGATTAAAACAGATTGTAATTGATTATTTGCCTTGGGAAACATGGAGCGAAAGCCATCCATTGTCAAGAAAAGTTCATTTATAGTCACTCATGCCTAGAAAAGCCTTATTACTCGGTTTAAATGCCTTTATAATCCCTTTATTGAATTTATTTTGAATTTATTTTTACATTTTTTGATTAAAACAGATTGTAATTGATTGTTTGCCTCGGGAAACATGGAGCGAAAGCCATCCATTGTCAAGAAAAGTTCATTTATAGTCACTCATGCCTATAAAAGCCTTAATACTCACTTTAAATGCTTTTATAATCCTATAATTGAATTTAATTTGAATTTTTTACATTTTTGATTAAAACAGATTGTAATTGATTGTTTGCCTTGGGAAACATGGAGCGAAAGCCATCCATTGTCAAGAAAAGTTCATTTATAGTCACTTATGCCTAGAAAAGCCTTATTTCTCGGTTTAAATGCTTTTATAATCCCATTATTGAATTTATTTTGAGTTGTTTTTACATTTTTTGATTAAAATAGATTGTAATTGATTGTTTGCCTCGGGAAACATGGAGCGAAAGCCATCCATTGCCAAGAAAAGTTCATTTATAGTCACTCATGCCTAGGAAAGCCTTATTACTCTGTTTAAATGCCTTTATAATCCCATTACTGAATTTATTTTGAATTTTTTTTACATTTTTTGATTAAAACAGATTCTAATTGATTGTTTGCCTCAGGAAACTTGGAGCGAAAGCCATCAATTGTTAAGAAAAGAGCATTTATAGTCACTCATGCCTAGAAAAGCCTTGTTACACGGTTTAAATGCTTTTATAATCCCATTATTGAATTTATTTTGAATTGTTTTTAAATTTTTTGATTAAAACAGATTGTAATTGATTGTTTGCCTCGGGAAACGTGGAGGGAAAGCCATCCATTGCGAAGAAAAGATCATTTATAATCACTCATGCCTTGGAAAGCCTTATTACTCGATTTAAATGCTTTTATAATCCCATTATTGAATTTGTTTTGAATTTTTTTGACATTTTTTGATTAAAACATATTGTAATTGATTGTTCGCCTCGGGAAACATGGAGCGAAAGCTATCCATTGCCAAGAAAAGTTCATTTATAGTCACTCACGCCTAGAAAAGCCTTATTACTTGGTTTAAATGCCTTTATAATCCCATTATTGAATTTATTTTGAATTTTTTTTACATTTTTTTATTAAAACAGATTGTAATTGATAGTTTGCCTCGAGAAACGTGGAGCGAAAGCCATCCATTGTCAAGAAAAGATCATTTATAGTCACTCATGCCTAGAAAAGCCTTATTACTCGGTTTAATTGCCTTTATAATCCCATTATTGAATTTATTTTGAAGTTTTTTTACATTTTTTGATTAAAACAGATTGTAATTATCGTTTGCCTCGGGAAACTTGGAGCGAAAGCCATCCATTGTCAATAAAAGTTCATTTATAGTCGCTCATGCCTAGAAAAGCCTTATTACTCGGTTTAAATGCCTTTATAATCGCATTATTGAATTTATTTTGAATTTTTTTAAAATATTTTGATTAAAACAGATTGTAATTGATTGTTTGCCTCGGGAAACTTGGAGCGAAAGCCATCCATTGTCAAGAAAAGATCATTTATAGTCACTCATGCCTTGGAAAGCCTTATTACTCGGTTTAGATGCTTTTATAATCCCATTATTGAATTTATTTTGAATATTTTTTACATTTTTTTGTTGAAATAGATTCTAATTGATTGTTTGCCTCAGAAAACGCGAGGCGAAAGCCATCTATTGTCAAGCAAAGTTCATTTATAGTCACTTATGCCTATAAAAGCCTTAATACTCGCTTTAAATGCTTTTATAATCCCATAATTGAATTTATTTTCAATCTTTTTACATTTTTTGATTAAAACGGATTGTAATTGATTGTTTGCCTCGAGAAACGTGGAGCGAAAGCCATCCATTGTCAAGAAAAGATCATTTATAGTCACTCATGCCTAGAAGAGCCTTATTACTCGGTTTAAATGCCTTTATAATCCCATTATTGAATTTATTTTGAATTTTTTTTACATTTTTTGATTAAAACAGATTGTAATTGATTGTTTACCTCGGGAAACATGGAGCGAAAGCCATCCATTGTCAAGAAAAGTTCATTTACAGTCACTCATGCCTAGCAAAGCCTTATTACTTGGTTTAAATGCCTTTATAATCCCATTATTGAATTTATTTTGAATTTTTTTTACATTTTTTGATTAAAACATATTGTAATTGATTGTTTACCTCGGGAAACAT
This sequence comes from Theobroma cacao, assembly GCF_053813885.1. Classification (NCBI taxonomy): domain Eukaryota; kingdom Viridiplantae; phylum Streptophyta; class Magnoliopsida; order Malvales; family Malvaceae; genus Theobroma; species Theobroma cacao. The sequence goes on along the minus strand of NC_142645.1, from coordinate 21,689,204 downwards.
GGAGCGAAAACCATCCATTCTCAAGAAAAGTTCATTTACAGTCACTGATACCTAGAAAAGCCTTATTACTCGGTTTAAATGCTTTTATAATCCCATTATTTAATTTATTTTGAATATTTTTTACATTTTTTTACTGAAACAGATTCTAATTGATTGTTTGCCTCAGAAAACGCGAAGCGAAAGCCATCCATTGTCAAGAAAAGTTCATTTATAGTCACTCATGCCTATAAAAGCCTTAATACTCGCTTTAAATGCTTTTATAATCCCATAATTGAATTTAATTTGAATTTTTTACATTTTTGATTAAAACAGATTGTAATTGATTGTTTGCCTTGGGAAACAAGGTGCGAAACCCATCCATTGTCAACAAAAGTTCATTTATAGTCACTCATGCCTAGAAAAGCCTTATTACTCGGTTTAAAATCTTTTATAATCCCTTTATTGAATTTATTTTGAATTGTTTTTACATTTTTTGATTAAAACAGATTGTAATTAATTGTTTTCCTCGGGAAACATGGAGCGAAAGCCATCCATTGTCAAGCAAAGATCATTTATAGTCACTCACGCCTAGAAAAGCCTTATTACTCGGTTTAAATGCCTTTATAATCCCATTATTGAATTTATTTTGAATTTTATTTACATTTTTTGTTTAAAACAGATTCTAAATCATTGTTTGCCTCGGGAAACTTGGAGCGAAATCCATCCATTGTTAAGAAAAGATCATTTATAGTCACTCATGCCTAGAAAAGCCTTATTACTCGGTTTAAATGCTTTTATAATCCCGTTATTGAACTTATTTTGAATTGTTTTTACATTTTTTGATTAAAACAGATTGTAATTGATTGTTTGCCTCGGGAAACGTGGAGTGAAAGCCATCCATTGTCAAGAAAAGATAATTTATAGTCACTCATGTCTAGGAAAGCCTTATTACTCGGTTTAAATGCCTTTGTAATCCCATTATTGAATTTATTTTGAATTTATTTTACATTTTTTGATCAAAACAGATTGTAATTGATTGTTTACCTCGGGAAACATGGAGCGAAAGCCATCCATTGTCAAGAAAAGTTCATTTATAGTCACTCATGCCTATAAAAGCATTAATACTCGCTTTAAATGCTTTTATAATCCTATAATTGAATTTAATTTGAATTTTTTACATTTTTGAATAAAACAGATTGTAATTGATTGTTTGCCTTGGGAAACATGGAGCGAAAGCCATCCATTGTCAAGAAAAGTTCATTTATAGTCACTTATGCCTAGAAAAGCCTTATTACTCGGTTTAATTGCCTTTATAATCCCATTATTGAATTTATTTTGAAGTTTTTTTACATTTTTTGATTAAAACAGATTGTAATTATCGTTTGCCTCGGGAAACTTGGAGCGAAAGCCATCCATTGTCAATAAAAGTTCATTTATAGTCACTCATGCCCAGAAAAGCCTTATTACTCGGTTGAAATGTCTTTATAATCCCATTATTGAATTTATTTTGAATTTTTTTTAAATTTTTTGATTAAAACAGATTGTAATTGATTGTTTGCCTCGGGAAACTTGGAGCGAAAGCCATCCATTGTCAAGAAAAGATCATTTATAGTCACTCATTCCTTGGAAAGCCTTATTACTCGGTTTAGATGCTTTTATAATCCCATTATTGAATTTATTTTGAATATTTTTTACATTTTTTTGTTGAAACAGATTCTAATTGATTGTTTGCCTCAGAAAACGCGAAGCAAAAGCCATCCATTGTCAAGAAAAGTTCATTTATAGTCACTTATGCCTATAAAAGCCTTAATACTCGCTTTAAATGCTTTTATAATCCCATAATTGAATTTATTTTCAATCTTTTTACATTTTTTGATTAAAACGGATTGTAATTTATTGTTTGCCTCGGGAAACGTGGAGCGAAAGCCATCCATTGTCAAGAAAAGATCATTTATAGTCACTTATGCCCAGAAAAGCCTTATTACTCGGTTTAAATGCCTTTATAATCCCATTATTGAATTTATTTTGAATTTTTTTTTACATTTTTTGATTAAAACAGATTGTAATTGATTGTTTACCTTGGGAAACATGGAGCGAAAGCCATCCATTGTCAAGAAAAGTTCATTTACAGTCACTCATGCCTAGAAAAGCCTTATTACTCGGTTTAAATGCCTTTATAATCCCATTATTGAATTTATTTTGAATTTTTTTGCATTTTTTGATTAAAACATATTGTAATTGATTGTTTACCTCGGGAAACATGGAGCGAAAGCCATCCATTGTCAAGAAAAGTTCATTTATAATCACTCATGCCTAGCAAAGCGTTATTACTCGGTTTAAATGCTTTTATAATCCCGTTATTGAACTTATTTTGAATTGTTTTTACATTTTTTGATTAAAACAGATTGTAATTGATTGTTTGCCTCGGGAAACGTGGAGTGAAAGCCATCCATTGTCAAGAAAAGATCATTTATAGTCACTCATGTCTAGGAAAGCCTTATTACTCGGTTTAAATGCCTTTGTAATCCCATTATTGAATTTATTTTGAATTTATTTTACATTTTTTGATCAAAACAGATTGTAATTGATTGTTTACCTCGGGAAACATGGAGCGAAAGCCATCCATTGTCAAGAAAAGTTCATTTATAGTCACTCATGCCTATAAAAGCATTAATACTCGCTTTAAATGCTTTTATAATCCTATAATTGAATTTAATTTGAATTTTTTACATTTTTGAATAAAACAGATTGTAATTGATTGTTTGCCTTGGGAAACATGGAGCGAAAGCCATCCATTGTCAAGAAAAGTTCATTTATAGTCACTCATGCCTAGAAAAGCCTTATTACTCGGTTTAAATGCTTTTATAATCCCATTATTGAATTTATTTTGAATTGTTTTTACATTTTTTGATTAAAACAGATTGTAATTGATTGTTTACCTTGGGAAACATGGAGCGAAAGCCATCCATTGCCAAGAGAAGTTCATTTATAGTCACTCATGCCTAGGAAAGCCTTATTACTCTGTTTAAATGCCTTTATAATCCCATTATTGAATTTATTTTGATTTTTTTTTACATTTTTTGATTAAAACAGATTCTAATTGATTGTTTGCCTCGGGAAACTTGGAGCGAAAGCCTTCCATTGTTAAGAAAAGAGCATTTATAGTGACTCATGCCTAGAAAAGCCTTATTACACGGTTTAAATGCTTTTATAATCCCATTATTGAATTTATTTTGAATTGTTTTTACATTTTTTTATTAAAACAGATTGTAATTGATTGTTTGCCTCGGGAAACGTGGAGGGAAAGCCATCCATTGCGAAGAAAAGATCATTTATAGTCACTCATGCCTAGGAAAGCCTTATTACTCGGTTTAAATGCTTTTATAATCCCATTATTGAATTTGTTTTGAATTTTTTTTACATTTATTGATTAAAACAGATTGTAATTGATTGTTTGCCTCGGGAAACATGGAGCGAAAGCTATCCATTGCCAAGAAAAGTTCATTTATAGTCACTCACGCTTAGAAAAGCCTTATTACTCTGTTTAAATGCCTTTATAATCCCATTATTGAATTTATTTTGAATTTTTTTTATATTTTTTTATTAAAACAGATTGTAATTGATAGTTTGCCTCGAGAAACATGGAGCGAAAGCCATCCATTGTCAAGAAAAGATCATTTATAGTCACTTATGCCTAGAAAAGCCTTATTACTCGGTTTAATTGCCTTTATAATCCCATTATTGAATTTATTTTGAAGTTTTTTTACATTTTTTGATTAAAACAGATTGTAATTATCGTTTGCCTCGGGAAACTTGGAGCGAAAGCCATCCATTGTCAATAAAAGTTCATTTATAGTCACTCATGCCCAGAAAAGCCTTATTACTCGGTTGAAATGTCTTTATAATCCCATTATTGAATTTATTTTGAATTTTTTTTAAATTTTTTGATTAAAACAGATTGTAATTGATTGTTTGCCTCGGGAAACTTGGAGCGAAAGCCATCCATTGTCAAGAAAAGATCATTTATAGTCACTCATTCCTTGGAAAGCCTTATTACTCGGTTTAGATGCTTTTATAATCCCATTATTGAATTTATTTTGAATATTTTTTACATTTTTTTGTTGAAACAGATTCTAATTGATTGTTTGCCTCAGAAAACGCGAAGCAAAAGCCATCCATTGTCAAGAAAAGTTCATTTATAGTCACTTATGCCTATAAAAGCCTTAATACTCGCTTTAAATGCTTTTATAATCCCATAATTGAATTTATTTTCAATCTTTTTACATTTTTTGATTAAAACGGATTGTAATTTATTGTTTGCCTCGGGAAACGTGGAGCGAAAGCCATCCATTGTCAAGAAAAGATCATTTATAGTCACTTATGCCCAGAAAAGCCTTATTACTCGGTTTAAATGCCTTTATAATCCCATTATTGAATTTATTTTGAATTTTTTTTTACATTTTTTGATTAAAACAGATTGTAATTGATTGTTTACCTTGGGAAACATGGAGCGAAAGCCATCCATTGTCAAGAAAAGTTCATTTACAGTCACTCATGCCTAGAAAAGCCTTATTACTCGGTTTAAATGCCTTTATAATCCCATTATTGAATTTATTTTGAATTTTTTTGCATTTTTTGATTAAAACATATTGTAATTGATTGTTTACCTCGGGAAACATGGAGCGAAAGCCATCCATTGTCAAGAAAAGTTCATTTATAATCACTCATGCCTAGCAAAGCGTTATTACTCGGTTTAAATGCTTTTATAATCCCGTTATTGAACTTATTTTGAATTGTTTTTACATTTTTTGATTAAAACAGATTGTAATTGATTGTTTGCCTCGGGAAACGTGGAGTGAAAGCCATCCATTGTCAAGAAAAGATCATTTATAGTCACTCATGTCTAGGAAAGCCTTATTACTCGGTTTAAATGCCTTTGTAATCCCATTATTGAATTTATTTTGAATTTATTTTACATTTTTTGATCAAAACAGATTGTAATTGATTGTTTACCTCGGGAAACATGGAGCGAAAGCCATCCATTGTCAAGAAAAGTTCATTTATAGTCACTCATGCCTATAAAAGCATTAATACTCGCTTTAAATGCTTTTATAATCCTATAATTGAATTTAATTTGAATTTTTTACATTTTTGAATAAAACAGATTGTAATTGATTGTTTGCCTTGGGAAACATGGAGCGAAAGCCATCCATTGTCAAGAAAAGTTCATTTATAGTCACTCATGCCTAGAAAAGCCTTATTACTCGGTTTAAATGCTTTTATAATCCCATTATTGAATTTATTTTGAATTGTTTTTACATTTTTTGATTAAAACAGATTGTAATTGATTGTTTACCTTGGGAAACATGGAGCGAAAGCCATCCATTGCCAAGAGAAGTTCATTTATAGTCACTCATGCCTAGGAAAGCCTTATTACTCTGTTTAAATGCCTTTATAATCCCATTATTGAATTTATTTTGATTTTTTTTTACATTTTTTGATTAAAACAGATTCTAATTGATTGTTTGCCTCGGGAAACTTGGAGCGAAAGCCTTCCATTGTTAAGAAAAGAGCATTTATAGTGACTCATGCCTAGAAAAGCCTTATTACACGGTTTAAATGCTTTTATAATCCCATTATTGAATTTATTTTGAATTGTTTTTACATTTTTTTATTAAAACAGATTGTAATTGATTGTTTGCCTCGGGAAACGTGGAGGGAAAGCCATCCATTGCGAAGAAAAGATCATTTATAGTCACTCATGCCTAGGAAAGCCTTATTACTCGGTTTAAATGCTTTTATAATCCCATTATTGAATTTGTTTTGAATTTTTTTTACATTTATTGATTAAAACAGATTGTAATTGATTGTTTGCCTCGGGAAACATGGAGCGAAAGCTATCCATTGCCAAGAAAAGTTCATTTATAGTCACTCACGCTTAGAAAAGCCTTATTACTCTGTTTAAATGCCTTTATAATCCCATTATTGAATTTATTTTGAATTTTTTTTATATTTTTTTATTAAAACAGATTGTAATTGATAGTTTGCCTCGAGAAACATGGAGCGAAAGCCATCCATTGTCAAGAAAAGATCATTTATAGTCACTTATGCCTAGAAAAGCCTTATTACTCGGTTTAATTGCCTTTATAATCCCATTATTGAATTTATTTTGAAGTTTTTTTACATTTTTTGATTAAAACAGATTGTAATTATCGTTTGCCTCGGGAAACTTGGAGCGAAAGCCATCCATTGTCAATAAAAGTTCATTTATAGTCACTCATGCCCAGAAAAGCCTTATTACTCGGTTGAAATGTCTTTATAATCCCATTATTGAATTTATTTTGAATTTTTTTTAAATTTTTTGATTAAAACAGATTGTAATTGATTGTTTGCCTCGGGAAACTTGGAGCGAAAGCCATCCATTGTCAAGAAAAGATCATTTATAGTCACTCATTCCTTGGAAAGCCTTATTACTCGGTTTAGATGCTTTTATAATCCCATTATTGAATTTATTTTGAATATTTTTTACATTTTTTTGTTGAAACAGATTCTAATTGATTGTTTGCCTCAGAAAACGCGAAGCAAAAGCCATCCATTGTCAAGAAAAGTTCATTTATAGTCACTTATGCCTATAAAAGCCTTAATACTCGCTTTAAATGCTTTTATAATCCCATAATTGAATTTATTTTCAATCTTTTTACATTTTTTGATTAAAACGGATTGTAATTTATTGTTTGCCTCGGGAAACGTGGAGCGAAAGCCATCCATTGTCAAGAAAAGATCATTTATAGTCACTTATGCCTAGAAAAGCCTTATTACTCGGTTTAAATGCCTTTATAATCCCATTATTGAATTTATTTTGAATTTTTTTTTACATTTTTTGATTAAAACAGATTGTAATTGATTGTTTACCTTGGGAAACATGGAGCGAAAGCCATCCATTGTCAAGAAAAGTTCATTTACAGTCACTCATGCCTAGAAAAGCCTTATTACTCGGTTTAAATGCCTTTATAATCCCATTATTGAATTTATTTTGAATTTTTTTGCATTTTTTGATTAAAACATATTGTAATTGATTGTTTACCTCGGGAAACATGGAGCGAAAGCCATCCATTGTCAAGAAAAGTTCATTTATAATCACTCATGCCTAGCAAAGCGTTATTACTCGGTTTAAATGCCTTTATAATCCCATTATTGAATTTATTTTGAATATTTTTTACATTTTTTTACTGAAACAGATTCTAATTGATTGTTTGCCTCAGAAAACGCGAAGCGAAAGCCATCCATTGTCAAGAAAAGTTCATTTATAGTCACTCATGCCTATAAAAGCCTTAATACTCGCTTTAAATGCTTTTATAATCCCATAATTGAATTTAATTTGAATTTTTTACATTTTTGGTTAAAACAGATTGTAATTGATTGTTTGCCTTGGGAAACATGGAGCAAAACCCATCCATTGTCAACAAAAGTTCATTTATAGTCACTCATGCCTAGAAAAGCCTTATTACTCGGTTTAAAATCTTTTATAATCCCATTATTGAATTTATTTTGAATTGTTTTTACGTTTTTTGATTAAAACAAATTGTAATTAATTTGTTTCCTCGGGAAATATGGAGCGAAAGCCATCCATTGTCAAGCAAAGATCATTTATAGTCACTCACGCCTAGAAAAGCCTTATTACTCGGTTTAAATGCCTTTATAATCCCATTATTGAATTTATTTTGAACTTTTTTTACATTTTTTGTTTAGAACAGATTCTAATTGATTGTTTGCGTCGGGAAACTTGGAGCGAAAGCCATCCATTGTCAATAAAAGTTCATTTATAGTCACTCATGCCTAGAAAAGCCTTATTACTCGGTTTAAATGCCTTTATAATCCCATTATTGAATTTATTTTGAATTTTTTTTTAAATTTTTTGATTAAAACAGATTGTAATTGATTGTTTGCCTCGGGAAACTTGGAACGAAAGCCATCCATTGTCAAGAAAAGATAATTTATAGTCACTCATTCCTTGGAAAGCCTTATTACTCGGTTTAGATGCTTTTATAATCCCATTATTGAATTTATTTTGAATATTTTTTACATTTTTTTGTTGAAACAGATTCTAATTGATTGTTTGCCTCAGAAAACGCGAAGCAAAAGCCATCCATTGTCAAGAAAAGTTCATTTATAGTCACTGATGCCTATAAAAGCCTTAATACTCGCTTTAAATGCTTTTATAATCCCATAATTGAATTTATTTTCAATCTTTTTACATTTTTTGATTAAAACGGATTGTAATTGATTGTTTGCCTCGGGAAACGTGGAGCGAAAGCCATCCATTGTCAAAAAAAGATCATTTATAGTCACTCATGCCTAGAAAAGCCTTATTACTCGGTTTAAATGCCTTTATAATCCCATTATTGAATTTATTTTGAATTTTTTTTACATTTTTTGATTAAAACAGATTGTAATTGATTGTTTGCCTCGGGAAACATGGAGCGAAAGCCATCCATTGTAAAGAAAAGTTCATTTACAGTCACTCATGCATAGCAAAGCCTTATTACTTGGTTTAAATGCCTTTATAATCCCATTATTGAATTTATTTTGAATTTATTTTACATTTTTTGATTAAAACAGATTGTAATTGATTGTTTACCTCGGGAAACATGGAGCGAAAGCCATCCATTGTCAAGAAAAGTTCATTTACAGTGACTCATGCCTAGAAAAGCCTTATTACTCGGTTTAAATGCCTTTATAATCCCATTATTGAATTTATTTTGAATTTTTTTGCATTTTTTGATTAAAACATATTGTAATTGATTGTTTACCTCGGGAAACATGGAGCGAAAGCCATCCATTGTCAAGAAAAGTTCATTTACAGTCACTCATGCCTAGAAAAGCCTTATTACTCGGTTTAAATACCTTTATAATCCCATTATTGAATTTATTTTGAATTTTTTGGCATTTTTTGATTAAAACATATTGTAATTGATTGTTTACCTCGGGAAACATGGAGCGAAAGCCATCCATTGTCAAGAAAAGTTCATTTATAATCACTCATGCCTAGCAAAGCCTTATTACTCGGTTTAAATGCCTTTATAATCCCATTATTGAATTTATTTTGAATTTTTTTTACATTTTTTGTTTAAAACAGATTCTAATTGATTGTTTGCCTCGGGAAACTTGGAGCCAAATCCATCCATTGTTAAGAAAAGATCATTTATAGTCACTCATGCCTAGAAAAGCCTTATTACTCGGTCTAAATGCTTTTATAATCCCATTATTGAATTGATTTTGAATTGTTTTTACATTTTTTGATTAAAACAGATTGTAATGGATTGTTTGCCTCGGGAAACGTGGAGTGAAAGCCATCCATTGTCAAGAAAAGATCATTTATAGTCACTCATGCCTAGGAAAGCCTTATTACTCGGTTTAAATGCCTTTATAATCCCATTATTGAATTTATTTTGAATTTTTTTTACATTTTTTGATTAAAACAGATTGTAATTGATTGTTTGCCTCGGGAAATATGGGGCGAAAGCCATCCATTGCCAAGAAAAGTTCATTTATAGTCACTCATACCTAGAAAAGCCTTATTACTCGGTTTAAATGCTTTTATAATCCCATTATTTAATTTATTTTCAATATTTTTTACATTTTTTTGCTGAAACAGATTCTAATTGAGTGTTTGCCTCAGAAAACGCGAAGCGAAAGCCATCCATTGTCAAGAAAAGTTCATTTAAAGTCACTCATGCCTATAAAAGCCTTAATACTCGCTTTAAATGCTTTTATAATCCCATAATTGAATTTAATTTGAATTTTTTACATTTTTGGTTAAAACAGATTGTAATTGATTGTTTGCCTTGGGAAACATGGAGCGAAAGCCATCCATTGTCAACAAAAGTTCATTTATAGTCACTCATGCCTAGAAAAGCCTTATTACTCGGTTTAAAATCTTTTATAATCCCATTATTGAATTTAGTTTGAATTGTTTTTACATTTTTTGATTAAAACATATTGTAATTAATTGTTTTCGTCGGGAAACATGGAGCGAAAGCCATCCATTGTCAAGCAAAGATCATTTATAGTCACTCACGCCTAGAAAAGCCTTATTACTCGGTTTAAATGCCTTTATAATCCCATTATTGAATTTATTTTGAATTTTTTTTACATTTTTTGTTTAAAACAGATTCTAATTGATTGTTTGCCTCGGGAAAGTTGGAGCGAAATCCATCCATTGTTAAGAAAAGATCATTTATAGTCACCCATTGTCAATAAAAGCCTTATTACTCGGTTTAAATGCTTTTATAATCCCATTATTGTATTTATTTTGAATTGTTTTTACATTTTTTGATTAAAACAGATTGTAATTGATTGTTTGCCTCAGGAAACGTGGAGTGAAAGCCATCCATTGTCAAGAAAAGATCATTTATAGTCACTCATGTCTAGGAAAGCCTTATTACTCGATTTAAATGCCTTTATAATCCCATTATTGAATTTATTTTGAATTTTTTTTTACATTTTTTGATCAAAACAGATTGTAATTGATTGTTTACCTCGGGAAACATGGAGCGAAAGCCATCCATTGTCAAGAAAAGTTCATTTATAGTCACTCTTGCCTATAAAAGCCTTAATACTCGCTTTAAATGCTTTTATAATCCTATAATTGAATTTAATTTGAATTTTTTACATTTTTGATTAAAACAGATTGTAATTGATTGTTTGCCTTGGGAAACATGGAGCGAAAGCCATCCATTGTCAAGAAAAGTTCATTTATAGTCACTCATGCCTAGAAAAGCCTTATTTCTCGGTTTAAATGCTTTTATAATCCCATTATTGAATTTATTTTGAATTGTTTTTACATTTTTTGATTAAAACAGATTGTAATTGATTGTTTGCCTCGGGAAACATGGAGCGAAAGCCATCCATTGCCAAGAAAAGTTCATTTATAGTCACTCATGCCTAGGAAAACCTTATTACTCTGTTTAAATGCCTTTATAATCCCATTATTGAATTTATTTTGATTTTTTTTACATTTTTTGATTAAAACAGATTCTAATTGACTGTTTGCCTCGGGAAACTTGGAGCGAAAGCCTTCCACTGTTAAGAAAAGAGCATTTATAGTCACTCATGCCTAGAAAAGCCTTATTACACGGTCTAAATGCTTTTATAATCCCATTATTGAATTTATTTTGAATTGTTTTTACATTTTTTTATTAAAACAGATTGTAATTGATTGTTTGCCTCGGGAAACGTGGAGGGAAAGCCATCCATTGCGAAGAAAAGATCATTTATAGTCACTCATGTCTAGGAAAGCCTTATTACTCGGTTTAAATGCTTTTATAATCCCATTATTGAATTTGTTTTGAATTTTTTTAACATTTTTTGATTAAAACAGATTGTAATTGATTGTTTGCCTCGAGAAACATGGAGCGAAAGCTATCCATTGCCAAGAAAAGTTCATTTATAGTCACTCACGCTTAGAAAAGCCTTATTACTCTGTTTAAATGCCTTTATAATCCAATTATTGAATTTATCTTGAATTTTTTTTACATTTTTTTATTAAAACAGATTGTAATTGATAGTTTGCCTCGAGAAACGTGGAGCGAAAGCCATCCATTGTCAAGAAAAGATCATTTATAGTCACTCATGCCTAGAAAAGCCTTATTACTCGGTTTAATTGCCTTTATAATCCCATTATTGAATTTATTTTGAAGTTTTTTTGCATTTTTTGATTAAAACAGATTGTAATTATCGTTTGCCTCGGGAAACTTGGAGCGAAAGCCATCCATTGTCAATAAAAGTTCATTTATAGTCACTCATGCCTAGAAAAGCCTTATTACTCGGTTTAAATGCCTTTATAATCCCATTATTGAATTTATTTTGAATTTTTTTTAAATTTTTTGATTAAAACAGATTGTAATTGATTGTTTGCCTCGGAAAACTTGGAGCGAAAGCCATCCATTGTCAAGAAAAGATCATTTATAGTCACTCATTCCTTGGAAAGCCTTATTACTCGGTTTAGATGCTTTTATAATCCCATTATTGAATTTATTTTGAATATTTTTTACATTTTTTTGTTGAAACAGATTCTAATTGATTGTTTGCCTCAGAAAACGCGAAGCAAAAGCCATCTATTGTCAAGAAAAGTTCATTTATAGTCACTTATGCCTATAAAAGCCTTAATACTCGCTTAAAATGCTTTTATAATCCCATAACTGAATTTATTTTCAATCTTTTTACATTTTTTGATTAAAACGGATTGTAATTGATTGTTTGCCTCGGGAAACGTGGAGCGAAAGCCATACATTGTCAAGAAAAGATCATTTATAGTCACTCATGCCTAGAAAAGCCTTATTACTCGGTTTAAATGCCTTTATAATCCCATTACTGAATTTTTTTTGAATTTTTTTTACATTTTTTGATTAAAACAGATCGTAATTGATTGTTTACCTCGGGAAACATGGAGCGAAAGCCGTCCATTGTCAAGAAAAGTTCATTTACAGTCACTCATGCCTAGCAAAGCCTTATTACTTGGTTTAAATGCCTTTATAATCCCATTATTGAATTTATTTTGAATTTTTTTGTATTTTTTGATTAAAACAGAATGTAATTGATTGTTTACCTCGGGAAACATGGAGCGAAAGCCATCCATTGTCAAGAAAAGTTCATTTATAATCACTCATGCCTAGCAAAGCCTTATTACTCGGTTTAAATGCCTTTATAATCCCATTATTGAATTTATTTTGAATTTTTTTTACATTTTTTGTTTAAAACATATTCTAATTTATTGTTTGCCTCGGGAAACTTCGAGCAAAATCCATCCATTGTTAAGAAAAGATCATTTATAGTCACTCATGCCTAGAAAAGCCTTATTACTCGGTTTAAATGCTTTTATAATCCCATTATTGAATTGATTTTGAATTGTTTTTAGATTTTTTGATTAAAACAGATTGTAATTGATTGTTTGCCTCGGGAAACGTGGAGTGAAAGCCATCCATTGTCAAGAAAAGATCATTTATAGTCACTCATGCCTAGGAAAGCCTTATTACTCGGTTTAAATGCCTTTATAATCCCATTATTGAATATATTTTGATTTTTTTTTTACATTTTTTGATTAAAACATATTGTAATTGATTGTTTGCCTCGAGAAACATGGGGCGAAAGACATCCATTGCCAAGAAAAGTTCATTTATAGTCACTCATACCTAGAAAAGCCTTATTACTCGGTTTAAATACTTTTATAATCCCATTATTTAATTTATTTTGAGTATTTTTTACATTTTTTTACTGAAACAGATTCTAATTGATTGTTTGCCTCAGAAAACGCGAAGCGAAAGCCATCCATTGTCAAGAAAAGTTCATTTATAGTCACTCATACCTATAAAAGCCTTAATACTCGCTTTAAATGCTTTTATAATCCCATAATTGAATTTAATTTGAATTTTTTACATTTTTAATTAAAACAGATTGTAATTGATTGTTTACCTGGGGAAACATGGAGCGAAAGCCATCCATTGTCAACAAAAGTTCATTTATAGTCACTCATGCCTAGGAAAGCCTTATTACTCGCTTTAAATGCCTTTATAATCCCATTATTGATTTTATTTTGAATTTTTTTTACATTTTTTGATTAAAACAGATTGTAAATGATTTTTTGCCTCGGGAAACATGGAGCGAAAGCTATCCATTGCCAAGAAAAGTTCATTTATAGTCACTCACGCCTAGAAAAGCCTTATTACTTGGTTTAAAAGCCTTTATAATCCCATTATTGAATTTATTTTGAATTTTTTTTACATTTTTTTATTAAAACAGATTGTAATTGATAGTTTGCCTCGAGAAACGTGGAGCGAAAGCCATCCATTGTCAAGAAAAGATCATTTATAGTCACTCATGCCTAGAAAAGCCTTATTACTCGGTTTAATTGCCTTTATAATCCCATTATTGAATTTATTTTGAAGTTTTTTTACATTTTTTGATTAAAACAGATTGTAATTATCGTTTGCCTCGGGAAACATGGAGCGAAAGCCATCCATTGTCAATAAAAGTTCATTTATAGTCGCTCATGCCTAGAAAAGCCTTATTACTCGGTTTAAATGCCTTTATAATCCCATTATTGACTTTATTTTGAATTTTTTTGCATTTTTTGATTAAAACATATTGTAATTGATTGTTTGCCTCGAGAAACATGGGGCGAAAGACATCCATTGCCAAGAAAAGTTCATTTATAGTCACTCATACCTAGAAAAGCCTTATTACTCGGTTTAAATACTTTTATAATCCCATTATTTAATTTATTTTGAGTATTTTTTACATTTTTTTACTGAAACAGATTCTAATTGATTGTTTGCCTCAGAAAACGCGAAGCGAAAGCCATCCATTGTCAAGAAAAGTTCATTTATAGTCACTCATGCCTAGAAAAGCCTTATTACTCGGTTTAAATGCCTTTATAATCCCATTATTGAATTTATTTTGAATTTTTTTGCATTTTTTGATTAAAACATATTGTAATTGATTGTTTACCTCGGGAAACATGGAGCGAAAGCCATCCATTGTCAAGAAAAGTTCATTTATAATCACTCATGCCTAGCAAAGCCTTATTACTCGGTTTAAATGCCTTTATAATCCCATTATTGAATTTATTTTGAATTTTTTTTACATTTTTTGTGTAAAACAGATTCTAATTGATTGTTTGCCTCGGGAAACTTGGAGCAAAATCCATCCATTGTTAAGAAAAGATCATTTATAGTCACTCATGCCTAGAAAAGCCTTATTACTCGGTTTAAATGCTTTTATAATCCCATTATTGAATTTGTTTTGAATTTTTTTTACATTTATTGATTAAATTAGATTGTAATTGATTGTTTGCCTCGGGAAACATGGAGCGAAAGCTATCCATTGCCAAGAAAAGTTCATTTATAGTCACTCACGCTTAGAAAAGCCTTATTACTCTGTTTAAATGCCTTTATAATCCCATTATTGAATTTATTTTGAATTTTTTTTTACATTTTTTGAATAAAACAGATTGTAATTGATTGTTTACCTTGGGAAACATGGAGCGAAAGCCATCCATTGTCAAGAAAAGTTCATTTACAGTCACTCATGCCTAGAAAAGCCTTATTACTCGGTTTAAATGCCTTTATAATCCCATTATTGAATTTATTTTGAATTTTTTTGCATTTTTTGATTAAAACATATTGTAATTGATTGTTTACCTCGGGAAACATGGAGCGAAAGCCATCCATTGTCAAGAAAAGTTCATTTATAATCACTCATGCCTAGCAAAGCCTTATTACTCGGTTTAAATGCCTTTATAATCCCATTATTGAATTTATTTTGAATTTTTTTTACATTTTTTGTGTAAAACAGATTCTAATTGATTGTTTGCCTCGGGAAACTTGGAGCAAAATCCATCCATTGTTAAGAAAAGATCATTTATAGTCACTCATGCCTAGAAAAGCCTTATTACTCGGTTTAAATGCTTTTATAATCCCATTATTGAATTTGTTTTGAATTTTTTTTACATTTATTGATTAAATTAGATTGTAATTGATTGTTTGCCTCGGGAAACATGGAGCGAAAGCTATCCATTGCCAAGAAAAGTTCATTTATAGTCACTCACGCTTAGAAAAGCCTTATTACTCTGTTTAAATGCCTTTATAATCCCATTATTGAATTTATTTTGAATTTTTTTTTACATTTTTTGAATAAAACAGATTGTAATTGATTGTTTACCTTGGGAAACATGGAGCGAAAGCCATCCATTGTCAAGAAAAGTTCATTTACAGTCACTCATGCCTAGAAAAGCCTTATTACTCGGTTTAAATGCCTTTATAATCCCATTATTGAATTTATTTTAAATTTTTTTACATTTTTTGAATAAAACAGATTGTAATTGATTGTTTACCTTGGGAAACATGGAGCGAAAGCCATCCATTGTCAAGAAAAGTTCATTTACAGTCACTCATGCCTAGAAAAGCCTTATTACTCGGTTTAAATGCCTTTATAATCCCATTATTGAATTTGTTTTGAATTTTTTTTACATTTATTGATTAAATTAGATTGTAATTGATTGTTTGCCTCGGGAAACATGGAGCGAATGCTATCCATTGCCAAGAAAAGATCATTTATAGTCACTCATGCCTAGAAAAGCCTTATTACTCGGTTTAATTGCCTTTATAATCCCATTATTGAATTTATTTTGAAGTTTTTTTACATTTTTTGATTAAAACAGATTGTAATTATCGTTTGCCTCGGGAAACTTGGAGCGAAAGCCATCCATTGTCAATAAAAGTTCATTTATAGTCGCTCATGCCTAGAAAAGCCTTATTACTCGGTTTAAATGCCTTTATAATCCCATTATTGAATATATTTTGATTTTTTTTTTACATTTTTTGATTAAAACATATTGTAATTGATTGTTTGCCTCGAGAAACATGGGGCGAAAGACATCCATTGCCAAGAAAAGTTCATTTATAGTCACTCATACCTAGAAAAGCCTTATTACTCGGTTTAAATACTTTTATAATCCCATTATTTAATTTATTTTGAGTATTTTTTACATTTTTTTACTGAAACAGATTCTAATTGATTGTTTGCCTCAGAAAACGCGAAGCGAAAGCCATCCATTGTCAAGAAAAGTTCATTTATAGTCACTCATGCCTAGAAAAGCCTTATTACTCGGTTTAAATGCCTTTATAATCCCATTATTGAATTTATTTTGAATTTTTTTGCAATTTTTGATTAAAACATATTGTAATTGATTGTTTACCTCGGGAAACATGGAGCGAAAGCCATCCATTGTCAAGAAAAGTTCATTTATAATCACTCATGCCTAGCAAAGCCTTATTACTCGGTTTAAATGCCTTTATAATCCCATTATTGAATTTATTTTGAATTTTTTTTACATTTTTTGGGTAAAACAGATTCTAATTGATTGTTTGCCTCGGGAAACTTGGAGCAAAATCCATCCATTGTTAAGAAAAGATCATTTATAGTCACTCATGCCTAGAAAAGCCTTATTACTCGGTTTAAATGCTTTTATAATCCCATTATTGAATTTGTTTTGAATTTTTTTTACATTTATTGATTAAATTAGATTGTAATTGATTGTTTGCCTCGGGAAACATGGAGCGAAAGCTATCCATTGCCAAGAAAAGTTCATTTATAGTCACTCACGCTTAGAAAAGCCTTATTACTCTGTTTAAATGCCTTTATAATCCCATTATTGAATTTATTTTGAATTTTTTTTTACATTTTTTGAATAAAACAGATTGTAATTGATTGTTTACCTTGGGAAACATGGAGCGAAAGCCA
The DNA here is from genome assembly GCF_053813885.1 of Theobroma cacao. Taxonomy (NCBI): domain Eukaryota; kingdom Viridiplantae; phylum Streptophyta; class Magnoliopsida; order Malvales; family Malvaceae; genus Theobroma; species Theobroma cacao. Next base: position 21,671,927 of record NC_142645.1, on the reverse strand, counting down.
TCCATTGTCAAGAAAAGTTCATTTACAGTCACTCATGCCTAGAAAAGCCTTATTACTCGGTTTAAATGCCTTTATAATCCCATTATTGAATTTATTTTGAATTTTTTTGCATTTTTTGATTAAAACAGATTGTAATTGATTGTTTACCTCGGGAAACATGGAGCGAAAGCCATCCATTGTCAAGAAAAGATCATTTATAGTCACTCATGCCTTGGAAAGCCTTATTACTCGGTTTAGATGCTTTTATAATCCCATTATTGAATTTATTTTGAATATTTTTTACATTGTTTTGTTGAAATAGATTCTAATTGATTGTTTGCCTCAGAAAACGCGAGGCGAAAGCCATCTATTGTCAAGAAAAGTTCATTTATAGTCACTTATGCCTATAAAAGCCTTAATACTCGCTTTAAATGCTTTTATAATCCCATATTTGAATTTATTTTCAATCTTTTTACATTTTTTGATTAAAACGGATTGTAATTGATTGTTTGCCTCGAGAAACGTGGAGCGAAAGCCAGCCATTGTCAAGAAAAGATCATTTATAGTCACTCATGCCTAGAAGAGCCTTATTACTCGGTTTAAATGCCTTTATAATCCCATTATTGAATTTATTTTGAATTTTTTTCACATTTTTTGATTAAAACAGATTGTAATTGATTGTTTACCTCAGGAAACATGGAGCGAAAGCCATCCATTGTCAAGAAAAGTTCATTTACAGTCACTCATGCCTAGCAAAGCCTTATTACTTGGTTTAAATGCCTTTATAATCCCATTATTGAATTTATTTTGAATTTTTTTTACATTTTTTGATTAAAACAGATTGTAATTGATTGTTTACCTCGGGAAACATGGAGCGAAAACCATCCATTCTCAAGAAAAGTTCATTTACAGTCACTCATACCTAGAAAAGCCTTATTACTCGGTTTAAATGCTTTTATAATCCCATTATTTAATTTATTTTGAATATTTTTTACATTTTTTTACTGAAACAGATTCTAATTGATTGTTTGCCTCAGAAAACGCGAAGCGAAAGCCATCCATTGTCAAGAAAAGTTCATTTATAGTCACTCATGCCTATAAAAGCCTTAATACTCGCTTTAAATGCTTTTATAATCCCATAATTGAATTTAATTTGAATTTTTTACATTTTTGATTAAAACAGATTGTAATTGATTGTTTGCCTTGGGAAACAAGGAGCGAAACCCATCCATTGTCAACAAAAGTTCATTTATAGTCACTCATGCCTAGAAAAGCCTTATTACTCGGTTTAAAATCTTTTATAATCCCATTATTGAATTTATTTTGAATTGTTTTTACATTTTTTGATTAAAACAGATTGTAATTAATTGTTTTCCTCGGGAAACATGGAGCGAAAGCCATCCAAGGTCAAGCAAAGATCATTTATAGTCACTCACGCCTAGAAAAGCCTTATTACTCGGTTTAAATGCCTTTATAATCCCATTATTGAATTTATTTTGAATTTTATTTACATTTTTTGTTTAAAACAGATTCTAATTCATTGTTTGCCTCGGGAAACTTGGAGCGAAATCCATCCATTGTTAAGAAAAGATCATTTATAGTCACTCATGCCTAGAAAAGCCTTATTACTCGGTTTAAATGCTTTTATAATCCCGTTATTGAATTTATTTTGAATTTTTTTTACATTTTTTGATTAAAACAGATTGTAATTGATTGTTTGCCTTGGGAAACATGGAGCGAAAGCCATCCATTGTCAACAAAAGTTCATTTATAGTGACTCATGCCTAGAAAAGCCTTATTACTCGGTTTAAAATCTTTTATAATCCCATTATTGAATTTATTTTGAATTGTTTTTACATTTTTTGATTAAAACAGATTGTAATTAATTGTTTTCCTCGGGAAACATGGAGCGAAAGCCATCCATTGTCAGGCAAAGATCATTTATAGTCACTCACGCTTAGAAAAGCCTTATTACTCGGTTTAAATGCCTTTATAATCCCATTATTGAATTTATTTTGAATTTTTTTTACATTTTTTGTTTAAAACAGATTCTAATTGATTGTTTGCCTCGGGAAACTTGGAGCGAAATCCATCCATTGTTAAGAAAAGATCATTTATAGTCACTCATGCCTAGAAAAGCCTTATTACTCGGTTTAAATGCTTTTATAATCCCATTATTGTATTTATTTTGAATTGTTTTTACATTTTTTGATTAAAACAGATTGTAATTGATTGTTTGCCTCGGGAAACGTGGAGTGAAAGCCATCCATTGTCAAGAAAAGATCATTTATAGTCACTCATGTCTAGGAAAGCCTTATTACTCGGTTTAAATGCCTTTATAATCCCATTATTGAATTTATTTTGAATTTATTTTACATTTTTTGATCAAAACAGATTGTAATTGATTGTTTACCTCGGGAAACATGGAGCGAAAGCCATCCATTGTCAAGAAAAGTTCATTTATAGTCACTCATGCCTATAAAAGCATTAATACTCGCCTTAAATGCTTTTATAATCCTATAATTGAATTTAATTTGAATTTTTTACATTTTTGAATAAAACAGATTGTAATTGATTGTTTGCCTTGGGAAACATGGAGCGAAAGCCATCCATTGTCAAGAAAAGTTCATTTATAGTCACTCATGCCTAGAAAAGCCTTATTACTCGGTTTAAATGCTTTTATAATCCCATTATTGAATTTATTTTGAATTGTTTTTACATTTTTTGATTAAAACAGATTGTAATTGATTGTTTGCCTCGGGAAACATGGAGCGAAAGCCATCCATTGCCAAGGGAAGTTCATTTATAGTCACTCATGCCTAGGAAAGCCTTATTACTCTGTTTAAATGCCTTTATAATCCCATTATTGAATTTATTTTGATTTTTTTTACATTTTTTGATTAAAACAGATTCTAATTGATTGTTTGCCTCGGGAAACTTGGAGCGAAAGCCTTCCATTGTTAAGAAAAGAGCATTTATAGTGACTCATGCCTAGAAAAGCCTTATTACACGGTTTAAATGCTTTTATAATCCCATTATTGAATTTATTTTGAATTGTTTTTATATTTTTTTATTAAAATAGATTGTAATTGATTGTTTGCCTCGGGAAACATGGAGGGAAAGCCATCCACTGCGAAGAAAAGATCATTTATAGTCACTCATGCCTAGGAAAGCCTTATTACTCGGTTTAAATGCTTTTATAATCCCATTATTGAATTTGTTTTGAATTTTTTTTACATTTATTGATTAAAACAGATTGTAATTGATTGTTTGCCTCGGGAAACATGGAGCGAAAGCTATCCATTGCCAAGAAAAGTTCATTTATAGTTACTCACGCTTAGAAACGCCTTATTACTCGGTTTAAATGCCTTTATAATCCCATTATTGAATTTATTTTGAATTTTTTTTAAATTTTTTGATTAAAACAGATTGTAATTGATTGTTTGCCTCGGGAAACTTGGAACGAAAGCCATCCATTGTCAAGAAAAGATCATTTATAGTCACTCATTCCTTGGAAAGCCTTATTACTCGGTTTAGATGCTTTTATAATCCCATTATTGAATTTATTTTGAATATTTTTTACATTTTTTTGTTGAAACAGATTCTAATTGATTGTTTGCCTCAGAAAACGTGAAGCAAAAGCCATCCATTGTCAAGAAAAGTTCATTTATAGTCACTGATGCCTATAAAAGCCTTAATACTCGCTTTAAATGCTTTTATAATCCCATAATTGAATTTATTTTCAATCTTTTTACATTTTTTGATTAAAACGGATTGTAATTGATTGTTTGCCTCGGGAAACGTGGAGCGAAAGCCACCCTTTGTCAAAAAAAGATCATTTATAGTCACTCATGCCTAGAAAAGCCTTATTACTCGGTCTAAATGCCTTTATAATCCCATTATTGAATTTATTTTGAATTTTTTTTACATTTTTTGATTAAAACAGATTGTAATTGATTGTTTGCCTCGGGAAACATGGAGCGAAAGCCATCCATTGTCAAGAAAAGTTCATTTACAGTCACTCATGCATAGCAAAGCCTTATTACTTGGTTTAAATGCCTTTATAATCCCATTATTGAATTTATTTTGAATTTTTTTTACATTTTTTGATTAAAACAGATTGTAATTGATTGTTTACCTCGGGAAACATGGAGCGAAAGCCATCCATTGTCAAGAAAAGTTCATTTACAGTGACTCATGCCTAGAAAAGCCTTATTACTCGGTTTAAATGCCTTTATAATCCCATTATTGAATTTATTTTGAATTTTTTTGCATTTTTTGATTAAAACATATTGTAATTGATTGTTTACCTCGGGAAACATGGAGCGAAAGCCATCCATTGTCAAGAAAAGTTCATTTATAATCACTCATGCCTAGCAAAGCCTTATTACTCGGTTTAAATGCCTTTATAATCCCATTATTGAATTTATTTTGAATTTTTTTTACATTTTTTGTGTAAAACAGATTCTAATTGATTGTTTGCCTCGGGAAACTTGGAGCAAAATCCATCCATTGTTAAGAAAAGATCATTTATAGTCACTCATGCCTAGAAAAGCCTTATTACTCGGTTTAAATGCTTTTATAATCCCATTATTGAATTTGTTTTGAATTTTTTTTACATTTATTGATTAAATTAGATTGTAATTGATTGTTTGCCTCGGGAAACATGGAGCGAAAGCTATCCATTGCCAAGAAAAGTTCATTTATAGTCACTCACGCTTAGAAAAGCCTTATTACTCTGTTTAAATGCCTTTATAATCCCATTATTGAATTTATTTTGAATTTTTTTTTACATTTTTTGAATAAAACAGATTGTAATTGATTGTTTACCTTGGGAAACATGGAGCGAAAGCCATCCATTGTCAAGAAAAGTTCATTTACAGTCACTCATGCCTAGAAAAGCCTTATTACTCGGTTTAAATGCCTTTATAATCCCATTATTGAATTTATTTTGAATTTTTTTGCATTTTTTGATTAAAACAGATTGTAATTGATTGTTTACCTCGGGAAACATGGAGCGAAAGCCATCCATTGTCAAGAAAAGTTCATTTATAATCACTCATGCCTAGCAAAGCCTTATTACTCGGTTTAAATGCCTTTATAATCCCATTATTTAATTTATTTTGAATTTGTTTTACATTTTTTTACTGAAACAGATTCTAATTGATTGTTTGCCTCAGAAAACGCGAAGCGAAAGCCATCCATTGTCAAGAAAAGTTCATTTATAGTCACTCATGCCTATAAAAGCCTTAATACTCGCTTTAAATGCTTTTATAATCCCATAATTGAATTTAATTTGAATTTTTTACATTTTTGGTTAAAACATATTGTAATTGATTGTTTGCCTTGGGAAACATGGAGCGAAACCCATCCATTGTCAACAAAAGTGCATTTATAGTCACTCATGCCTAGAAAAGCCTTATTACTCGGTTTAAAATCTTTTATAATCCCATTATTGAATTTATTTTGAATTGTTTTTTACTTTTTTTGATTAAAACAAATTGTAATTAATTTGTTTCCTCGGGAAACATGGAGCGAAAGCCATCCATTGTCAAGCAAAGATCATTTATAGTCACTCACGCCTAGAAAAGCCTTATTACTCGGTTTAAATGCCTTTATAATCCCATTATTGAATTTATTTTGAACTTTTTTTACATTTTTTGTTTAGAACAGATTCTAATTGATTGTTTGCCTGGGGAAACTTGGAGCGAAAGCCATCCATTGTCAATAAAAGTTCATTTATAGTCGCTCATGCCTAGAAAAGCCTTATTACTCGGTTTAAATGCCTTTATAATCCCATTATTGAATTTATTTTGAATTTTTTTTTAAATTTTTTGATTAAAACAGATTGTAATTGATTGTTTGCCTCGGGAAACTTGGAACGAAAGCCATCCATTGTCAAGAAAAGATCATTTATAGTCACTCATTCCTTGGAAAGCCTTATTACTCGGTTTAGATGCTTTTATAATCCCATTATTGAATTTATTTTGAATATTTTTTACATTTTTTTGTTGAAACAGATTCTAATTGATTGTTTGCCTCAGAAAACGTGAAGCAAAAGCCATCCATTGTCAAGAAAAGTTCATTTATAGTCACTGATGCCTATAAAAGCCTTAATACTCGCTTTAAATGCTTTTATAATCCCATAATTGAATTTATTTTCAATCTTTTTACATTTTTTGATTAAAACGGATTGTAATTGATTGTTTGCCTCGGGAAACGTGGAGCGAAAGCCACCCTTTGTCAAAAAAAGATCATTTATAGTCACTCATGCCTAGAAAAGCCTTATTACTCGGTCTAAATGCCTTTATAATCCCATTATTGAATTTATTTTGAATTTTTTTTACATTTTTTGATTAAAACAGATTGTAATTGATTGTTTGCCTCGGGAAACATGGAGCGAAAGCCATCCATTGTAAAGAAAAGTTCATTTACAGTCACTCATGCATAGCAAAGCCTTATTACTTGGTTTAAATGCCTTTATAATCCCATTATTGAATTTATTTTGAATTTTTTTTACATTTTTTGATTAAAACAGATTGTAATTGATTGTTTACCTCGGGAAACATGGAGCGAAAGCCATCCATTGTCAAGAAAAGTTCATTTACAGTGACTCATGCCTAGAAAAGCCTTATTACTCGGTTTAAATGCCTTTATAATCCCATTATTGAATTTATTTTGAATTTTTTTGCATTTTTTGATTAAAACATATTGTAATTGATTGTTTACCTCGGGAAACATGGAGCAAAAGCCATCCATTGTCAAGAAAAGTTCATTTATAGTCACTCATGCCTAGAAAAGCCTTATTACTCGGTTTAAATGCCTTTATAATCCCATTATTGAATTTATTTTGAATTTTTTTGCATTTTTTGATTAAAACATATTGTAATTGATTGTTTACCTCGGGAAACATGGAGCGAAAGCCATCCATTGTCAAGAAAAGTTCATTTATAATCACTCATGCCTAGCAAAGCCTTATTACTCGGTTTAAATGCCTTTATAATCCCATTATTGAATTTATTTTGAATTTTTTTTACATTTTTTGTTTAAAACAGATTCTAATTGATTGTTTGCCTCGGGAAACTTGGAGCAAAATCCATCCATTGTTAAGAAAAGATCATTTATAGTCACTCATGCCTAGAAAAGCCTTATTACTCGGTTTAAATGCTTTTATAATCCCATTATTGAATTGATTTTGAATTGTTTTTACATTTTTTGATTAAAACAGATTGTAATTGATTGTTTGCCTCGGGAAACGTGGAGTGAAAGCCATCCATTGTCAAGAAAAGATCATTTATAGTCACTCATGCCTAGGAAAGCCTTATTACTCGGTTTAAATGCCTTTATAATCCCATTATTGAATTTATTTTGAATTTTTTTTACATTTTTTGATTAAAACAGATTGTAATTGATTGTTTGCCTCGGGAAACATGGGGCGAAAGCCATCCATTGCCAAGAAAAGTTCTTTTATAGTCACTCATACCTAGAAAAGCCTTATTACTCGGTTTAAATGCTTTTATAATCCCATTATTTAATTTATTTTGAATATTTTTTACATTTTTTTACTGAAACAGATTCTAATTGAGTGTTTGCCTCAGAAAACGCGAAGCGAAAGCCATCCATTGTCAAGAAAAGTTCATTTATAGTCACTCATGCCTATAAAAGCCTTAATACTCGCTATAAAAGCCTTAATACTCTCTTTAAATGCTTTTATAATCCCATAATTGAATTTAATTTGAATTTTTTACATTTTTGGTTAAAACAGATTGTAATTGATTGTTTTCCTTGGGAAACATGGAGCGAAACCCATCCATTGTCCACAAAAGTTCATTTATAGTCACTCATGCCTAGAAAAGCCTTATTACTCGGTTTAAAATCTTTTATAATCCCATTATTGAATTTAGTTTGAATTGTTTTTACATTTTTTGATTAAAACAGATTGTAATTAATTGTTTTCCTCGGGAAACATGGAGCGAAAGCCATCCATTGTCAAGCAAAGATCATTTATAGTCACTCACGCCTAGAAAAGCCTTATTACTCGGTTTAAATGCCTTTATAATCCCATTATTGAATTTATTTTGATTGTTTTTTACATTTTTTGATTAAAACAGATTCTAATTGACTGTTTGCCTCGGGAAACTTGGAGCGAAAGCCTTCCACTGTTAAGAAAAGAGCATTTATAGTCACTCATGCCTAGAAAAGCCTTATTACACGGTCTAAATGCTTTTATAATCCCATTATTGAATTTATTTTGAATTGTTTTTACATTTTTTTATTAAAACAAATTGTAATTGATTGTTTGCCTCGGGAAACGTGGAGGGAAAGCCATCCATTGCGAAGAAAAGATCGTTTATAGTCACTCATGCCTAGGAAAGCCTTATTACTCGGTTTAAATGCTTTTATAATCCCATTATTGAATTTGTTTTGAATTTTTTTTACATTTTTTGATTAAAACAGATTGTAATTGATTGTTTGCCTCGAGAAACATGGAGCGAAAGCTATCCATTGCCAAGAAAAGTTCATTTATAGTCACTCACGCTTAGAAAAGCCTTATTACTCTGTTTAAATGCCTCTATAATCCAATTATTGAATTTATTTTGAATTTTTTTTATATTTTTTGATCAAAACAGATTGTAATTGATTATTTACCTCGGGAAACATGGAGCGAAAGCCATCCATTGTCAAGAAAAGTTCTTTTATAGTCACTCATGCCTATAAAAGCCTTAATACTCGCTTTAAATGCTTTTATAATCCTATAATTGAATTTAATTTGAATTTTTTACATTTTTGATTAAAACAGATTGTAATTGATTGTTTGCCTTGGGAAACATGGAGCGAAAGCCATCCATTGCCAAGAAAAGTTCATTTATAGTCACTCATGCCTAGGAAAGCCTTATTACTCTGTTTAAATGCCTTTATAATCCCATTATTGAATTTATTTTGATTTTTTTTACATTTTTTGATTAAAACAGATTCTAATTGACTGTTTGCCTCGGGAAACTTGGAGCGAAAGCCTTCCACTGTTAAGAAAAGAGCATTTATAGTCACTCATGCCTAGAAAAGCCTTATTACACGGTTTAAATGCTTTTATAATCCCATTATTGAATTTATTTTGAATTGTTTTTACATTTTTTTATTAAAACAGATTGTAATTGATTGTTTGCCTCGGGAAACGTGGAGGGAAAGCCATCCATTGCGAAGAAAAGATCATTTATAGTCACTCATGTCTAGGAAAGCCTTATTACTCGGTTTAAATGCTTTTATAATCCCATTATTGAATTTGTTTTGAATTTTTTTTTCATTTTTTGATTAAAACAGATTGTAATTGATTGTTTGCCTTGGGAAACATGGAGCGAAAGCCATCCATTGTCAAGAAAAGATCATTTATAGTCACTCATGCCTAGGGAAGCCTTATTACTCGGTTTAGATGCTTTTATAATCCCATTATTGAATTTATTTTGAATTTGTTTTTACATTTTTTGATTAAAACAGATTGTAATTGATTGTTTGCCTTGGGAAACATGGAGCGAAAGCCATCCATTGTCAAGAAAAGTTCATTTATATTCACTTATACCTAGAAAAGCCTTATTACTCTGTTTAAATGCCTTTATAATCCCATTATTGAATTTATTTTGAATTTTTTTTTACATTTTTTTATTAAAACATATTGTAATTGATTGTTTGCCTCGGGAAACATGGAGCGAAAGCCATCCATTGTGAAGAAAAGTTCATTTATAGTCACTCATGCCTAGAAAAGCCTTATTACTCGGTTTAAATGCCTTTATAATCCCATTATTGAATTTATTTTGAATTTTTTTTACATTTTTTGATTAAAACCGATTGTAATTGATTGTTTGCCTTGGGAAACATGGAGCGAAAGCCATCCATTGTCAAGAAAAGATCATTTATAGTCACTCATGCCTAGGGAAGCCTTATTACTCGGTTTAGATGCTTTTATAATCCCATTATTGAATTGATTTTGAATTGTTTTTACATTTTTTGATTAAAACAGATTGTAATTGATTGTTTGCCTCGGGAAACGTGGAGTGAAATCCATCCATTGTCAAGAAAAGATCATTTATAGTCACTCATGCCTAGGAAAGCCTTATTACTCGGTTTAAATGCCTTTATAATCCAATTATTGAATTTATTTTGAATTTTTTTTACATTTTTTGATTAAAACAGATTGTAATTGATTGTTTGCCTCGGGAAACATGGGGCAAAAGCCATCCATTGCCAAGAAAAGTTCTTTTATAGTCACTCATACCTAGAAAAGCCTTATTACTCGGTTTAAATGCTTTTATAATCCCATTATTTAATTTATTTTGAATATTTTTTACATTTTTTTACTGAAACAGATTCTAATTGAGTGTTTGCCTCAGAAAACGCGAAGCGAAAGCCATCCATTGTCAAGAAAAGTTCATTTATAGTCACTCATGCCTATAAAAGCCTTAATACTCGCTATAAAAGCCTTAATACTCGCTTTAAATGCTTTTATAATCCCATAATTGAATTTAATTTGAATTTTTTACATTTTTGGTTAAAACAGATTGTAATTGATTGTTTTCCTTGGGAAACATGGAGCGAAACCCATCCATTGTCCACAAAAGTTCATTTATAGTCACTCATGCCTAGAAAAGCCTTATTACTCGGTTTAAAATCTTTTATAATCCCATTATTGAATTTAGTTTGAATTGTTTTTACATTTTTTGATTAAAACAGATTGTAATTAATTGTTTTCCTCGGGAAACATGGAGCGAAAGCCATCCATTGTCAAGCAAAGATCATTTATAGTCACTCACGCCTAGAAAAGCCTTATTACTCGGTTTAAATGCCTTTATAATCCCATTATTGAATTTATTTTGATTGTTTTTTACATTTTTTGATTAAAACAGATTCTAATTGACTGTTTGCCTCGGGAAACTTGGAGCGAAAGCCTTCCACTGTTAAGAAAAGAGCATTTATAGTCACTCATGCCTAGAAAAGCCTTATTACACGGTCTAAATGCTTTTATAATCCCATTATTGAATTTATTTTGAATTGTTTTTACATTTTTTTATTAAAACAAATTGTAATTGATTGTTTGCCTCGGGAAACGTGGAGGGAAAGCCATCCATTGCGAAGAAAAGATCGTTTATAGTCACTCATGCCTAGGAAAGCCTTATTACTCGGTTTAAATGCTTTTATAATCCCATTATTGAATTTGTTTTGAATTTTTTTTACATTTTTTGATTAAAACAGATTGTAATTGATTGTTTGCCTCGAGAAACATGGAGCGAAAGCTATCCATTGCCAAGAAAAGTTCATTTATAGTCACTCACGCTTAGAAAAGCCTTATTACTCTGTTTAAATGCCTTTATAATCCCATTATTGAATTTATTTTGAATTTTTTTTATATTTTTTGATCAAAACAGATTGTAATTGATTATTTACCTCGGGAAACATGGAGCGAAAGCCATCCATTGTCAAGAAAAGTTCTTTTATAGTCACTCATGCCTATAAAAGCCTTAATACTCGCTTTAAATGCTTTTATAATCCTATAATTGAGTTTAATTTGAATTTTTTACATTTTTGATTAAAACAGATTGTAATTGATTGTTTGCCTTGGGAAACATGGAGCGAAAGCCATCCATTGCCAAGAAAAGTTAATTTATAGTCACTCATGCCTAGGAAAGCCTTATTACTCTGTTTAAATGCCTTTATAATCCCATTATTGAATTTATTTTGATTTTTTTTACATTTTTTGATTAAAACAGATTCTAATTGACTGTTTGCCTCGGGAAACTTGGAGCGAAAGCCTTCCACTGTTAAGAAAAGAGCATTTATAGTCACTCATGCCTAGAAAAGCCTTATTACACGGTCTAAATGCTTTTATAATCCCATTATTGAATTTATTTTGAATTGTTTTTACATTTTTTTATTAAAACAAATTGTAATTGATTGTTTGCCTCGGGAAACGTGGAGGGAAAGCCATCCATTGCGAAGAAAAGATCATTTATAGTCACTCATGTCTAGGAAAGCCTTATTACTCGGTTTAAATGCTTTTATAATCCCATTATTGAATTTGTTTTGAATTTTTTTTACATTTTTTGATTAAAACAGATTGTAATTGATTGTTTGCCTTGGGAAACATGGAGCGAAAGCCATCCCTTGTCAAGAAAAGATCATTTATAGTCACTCATGCCTAGGGAAGCCTTATTACTCGGTTTAGATGCTTTTATAATCCCATTATTGAATTTATTTTGAATTTGTTTTTACATTTTTTGATTAAAACAGATTGTAATTGATTGTTTGCCTTGGGAAACATGGAGCGAAAGCCATCCATTGTCAAGAAAAGTTCATTTATATTCACTTATACCTAGAAAAGCCTTATTACTCTGTTTAAATGCCTTTATAATCCCATTATTGAATTTATTTTGAATTTTTTTTTACATTTTTTTATTAAAACATATTGTAATTGATTGTTTGCCTCGGGAAACATGGAGCGAAAGCCATCCATTGTGAAGAAAAGTTCATTTATAGTCACTCATGCCTAGAAAAGCCTTATTACTCGGTTTAAATGCCTTTATAATCCCATTATTGAATTTATTTTGAATTTTTTTTACATTTTTTGATTAAAACAGATTGTAATTGTTTGTTTGCCTCGAAAAACATGGAGCGAAAGCCATCCATTGCCAAGGAAAGTTCATTTATAGTCACTCATGCCTAGAAAAGCCTTATTACTCGGTTTAAATGCCTTTATAATCCCATTATTGAATTTATTTTGAATTTTCTTCACATTTTTTGATTAAAACAGATTGTAATTGATTGTTTGCCTCGGGAAACATGGAGCGAAAGCCATCCATTGTCAAGAAAAGTTCATTTATAGTCACTCATGCCTAACAAAGCCTTATTGCTCGGTTTAAATGCCTTTATAATCCCATTATTGAATTTCTTTTCAATTTGTTTTACATTTTTTGATGAGAACAGATTGTAATTGATTGTTTGCCTTGGGAAACATGGAGCGAAAGCCATCCATTGTCAAGAAAAGATCATTTATAGTCACTCATGCCTAGGGAAGCCTTATTACTCGGTTTAGATGCTTTTATAATCCCATTATTGAATTTATTTTGAATTTTTTTTACATTTTTTGATTAAAACAGATTGTAATTGTTTGTTTGCCTCGAGAAACATGGAGCGAAAGCCATCCATTGCCAAGGAAAGTTCATTTATAGTCACTCATGCCTAGAAAAGCCTTATTACTCGGTTTAAATGCCTTTATAATCCCATTATTGAATTTATTTTGAATTTTTTTTACATTTTTTTATTAAAACAGATTTTAATTGATTGTTTGCCTCGGGAAACATGGAGCGAAAGCCATCCATTGTCAAGAAAAGATCATTTATAGTCACTCATGCCTAGAAAAGCCTTATTACTCGGTTTAAATGCCTTTATAATCCCATTATTGAATTTATTTTGAATTTTTTTCATATTTTTTGATTAAAACAGATTGTAATTGATCGTTTACCTCGCGAAACATGGAGTGAAAGCCATCCATTGTCAAGAAAAGTTCATTTATAGTCACTCATGCCTAACAAAGCCTTATTACTCGGTTTAAATGCCTTTATAATCCCATTATTGAATTTCTTTTGAATTTGGTTTACATTTTTTGATTAAAACAGATTGTAATTGATTGTTTGCCTTGGAAAACTTGGAGCGAAAGCCATCCATTGTCAAGAAAAGATCATTTATAGTCACTCACGCTTAGAAAAGCCTTATTACTCTGTTTAAATGCCTTTATAATCCCATTATTGAATTTATCTTGAATTTTGTTTACATTTTTTGATTAAAACAGATTGTAATTGTTTGTTTGCCTCGAGAAACATGGAGCGAAAGCCATCCATTGCCAAGGAAAGTTCATTTATAGTCACTCATGCCTAGAAAAGCCTTATTACTCGGTTTAAATGCCTTTATAATCCCATTATTGAATTTATTTTGATTTTTTTTCACATTTTTTGATTAAAACAGATTGTAATTGATTGTTTGCCTCGGGAAACATGGAGCGAAAGCCATCCATTGTGAAGAAAAGTTCATTTATAGTCACTCATGCCTAACAAAGCCTTATTACTCGGTTTAAATGCCTTTATAATCCCATTATTGAATTTCTTTTGAATTTGTTTTACATTTTTTGATTAAAACATATTGTAATTGATTGTTTACCTTGGGAAACATGGAGCGAAAGCCATCCATTGTCAAGAAAAGATCATTTATAGTCACTCATGCCTAGGAAAGCCTTATTACTCGGTTTAAATGCCTTTATAATCCCATTATTGAATTTATTTTGAATTTTTTTTACATTTTTTGAATAAAACATATTGTAATTGATTGTTTGCCTCGGGAAACATGGAGCGAAAGCCATCCATTGTCAAGAAAAGTTCATTTACAGTCACTCATGCCTAGGAAAGCCTTATTACTCGGTTTAAATGCTTTTATAATCCCATTATTGAATTTATTTTGAATATTTTTTATATTTTTTTGTTGAAACAGATTGTAATTGATTGTTTGCCTCAGAAAACGCGAAGCAAAAGCCATCCATTGTCAAGAAAAGTTCATTTATAGTCACTCATTCCTATAAAAGCCTTAATACTAGCTTTAAATGCTTTTATAATCCCATAATTGAATTTAATTTGAATCTTTTTACATTTTTTGATTGAAACGGATTGTAATTAATTGTTTGCCTCGGAAAACGTGGAGCGAAAGCCATCCATTGTCAAGAAAAGATCATTTATAGTCACTCATGCCTAGAAAAGCCTTATTACTAGGTTTAAATGCTTTTATAATCCCATTATTGAATTTATTTTGAATTGTTTTTACATTTTTTTATTAAAACAGATTTTAATTGATTGTTTGCCTTGGGAAACATGGAGCGAAAGCCATCCATTGTCAAGAAAAGATCATTTATAGTCACTCATGCCTAGAAAAGCCTTATTACTCGGTTTAAATGCCTTTATAATCCCATTATTGAATTTATTTTGAATTTTTTTCACATTTTTTGATTAAAACAGATTGTAATTGATCGTTTACCTCGCGAAACATGGAGCGAAAGCCATCCATTGTCAAGAAAAGTTCATTTATAGTCACTCATGCCTAACAAAGCCTTATTAGTCGGTTTAAATGCCTTTATAATCCCATTATTGAATTTCTTTTGAATTTGTTTTACATTTTTTGATTAAAACATATTGTAATTGATTGTTTACCTTGGGAAACATGGAGCGAAAGCCATCCATTGTCAAGAAAAGATCATTTATAGTCACTCATGCCTAGGAAAGCCTTATTACTCGGTTTAAATGCCTTTATAATCCCATTATTGAATTTATTTTGAATTTTTTTTACATTTTTTGAATAAAACATATTGTAATTGATTGTTTGCCTCGGGAAACATGGAGCGAAAGCCATCCATTGTCAAGAAAAGTTCATTTACAGTCACTCATGCCTAGAAAAGCCTTATTACTCGGTTTAAATGCCTTTATAATCCCATTATTGAATTTATTTTGAATTTTTTTTACATTTTTTGATTAAAACCGATTGTAATTGATTGTTTGCCTCGGGAAACATGGAGCGAAAGCCATCCTTTGTCAAGAAAAGATCATTTATAGTCACTCATGCCTAGGAAAGCCTTATTACTCGGTTTAAATGCTTTTATAATCCCATTATTGAATTTATTTTGAATATTTTTTACATTTTTTTGTTGAAACAGATTCTAATTGATTGTTTGCCTCAGAAAACGCGAAGCGAAAGCCATTCATTGCCAAGAAAAGTTCATTTATAGTCATTCATGCCTAGAAAAGCCTTATTACTCGCTTTAAATGCTTTTATAATCCCATAATTAAATTTAATTTAAATTTTTTACATTTTTTGATTAAAACAAATTCTAATTGATTCTCTGCCTCGGGTAACCTGGAGGGAAAGCCATCCATTGTCAAGAAAAGATCATTTATAGTCACTCACAACTAGAAAAGCCTTATTACTCACTTCAAAGGCTTTTATAATCCCATTATTGAATTTATTTTGAATTTTTTTTTACATTTTTTGATTAAAACAGATTGTAATTGATTGTTTGCCTCGGGAAACATGGAGCGAAAGCCATCCATTGTCAAGAAAAGTTCATTTATAGTCACTCATGCCTAGAAAAGCCTTATTACTCGGTTTAAATGCCTTTATCATCCCATTATTGACTTTATTTTGAATTTTTTTAACATTTTTTGATTAAAACAGATTTTAAATGATTGTTTGCCTCGGGAAACTTGGAGCGAAAGCCATCCATTGTCAATAAAAGTTCATTTATAGTCACTCATGCCTAGAAAAGCCTTATTACTCGGTTTAAATGCCTTTATAATCCCATTATTGAATTTATTTTGAATTTTTTTTACATTTTTTGATTTAAACAGATTGTAATTGATTGTTTGCCTCGGGAAACATGGAGCGAAAGCCATCCACTGCCAAGAAAAGTTCATTTATAGTCACTCATGCTTAGAAAAGCCTTATTACTCGCTTTAAATGCTTTTATAATCCCATAATTAAATTAAATTTGAATTTTTTTCATTTTTTGATTAAAACAGATTCTAATTGATTTTTTCCCTCGGGAAACTTGGAGCGAAAGCCATCCATTGTCAAGAAAAGATCATTTATAGTCACTCATAACTAGAAAAGCCTTATTACTCACTTTAAATGCTTTTATAATCCCATTATTGAATATATTTTGAATTTTTTTTTTTACATTTTTTGATTA
The DNA here is from genome assembly GCF_053813885.1 of Theobroma cacao. NCBI lineage: Eukaryota > Viridiplantae > Streptophyta > Magnoliopsida > Malvales > Malvaceae > Theobroma > Theobroma cacao. The sequence goes on along the minus strand of NC_142645.1, from coordinate 21,655,180 downwards.
AAACAGATTGTAATTGATTGTTTGCCTCGGGAAACATGGAGCGAAAGCCATCCATTGTCAAGAAAAGTTCATTTATAGTCACTCATGCCTAGAAAAGCCTTATTACTCGATTTAAATGCCTTTATCATCCCATTATTGAATTTATTTTGAATTTTTTTAACATTTTTGGATTAAAACAGATTTTAAATGATTGTTTGCCTCGGGAAACTTGGAGCGAAAGCCATCCATTGTCAAGAAAAGTTCATTTGTAGTCACTCATGCCTAGAAAATCCTTATTACTCGGTTTAAATGCATTTATAATCCCATTATTGAATTTATTTTGAATTTTTTTTACATTTTTTGATTAAAACAGATTGTAATTGATTGTTTACCTCGGGAAACATGGAGCGAAAGCCACCATTGTCAAGAAAAGTTCATTTATAGTCACTCATGCCTAGAAAAGCCTTATTACTCGGTTTAAATGCCTTTATAATCCCATTATTGAATTTATTTTTAATTTTTTTTACATTTTTTGGTTAAAACATATTGTAATTGATTGTTTGTCTCGGGAAACATGGAGCGAAAGCCATCCATTGTCAAGAAAAGTTCATTTATAGTCACTCATGCCTAGAAAAGCCTTATTAATCGGTTTAAATGTCTTTATAATCCCATTATTGAATTTATTTTGAATTTTTTTCCCATTTTTTGATTAAAACAGATTGTAATTGATTCTTTACCTCGGGAAACATGGAGCGAAAGCCATCCATTGTCAAGAAAAGTTCATTTATAGTCACTCATGCCTAGCGAAGCCTTATTACTCGGTTTAAATGCCTTTATAATCTCATTATTGAATTTCTTTTCAATTTGTTTTACATTTTTTGATGAGAACAGATTGTAATTGATTGTTTGCCTTGGGAAACATGGAGCGAAAGCCATCCATTGTCAAGAAAAGATCATTTATAGTCACTCATGCCTAGGGAAGCCTTATTACTCGGTTTAGATGCTTTTATAATCCCATTATTGAATTTATTTTGAATTTGTTTTTACATTTTTTGATTAAAACAGATTGTAATTGATTGTTTGCCTTGGGAAACATGGAGCGAAAGCCATCCATTGTCAAGAAAAGTTCATTTATAGTCACTCATGCCTAGAAAAGCCTTATTACTCTGTTTAAATGCCTTTATAATCCCATTATTGAATTTATTTTGAATTTTTTTTTACATTTTTTGATTAAAACATATTGTAATTGATTGTTTGCCTCGGGAAATATGGAGCGAAAGCCATCCATTGTGAAGAAAAGTTCATTTATAGTCACTCATGCCTAGAAAAGCCTTATTACTCGGTTTAAATGCTTTTATAATCCCATTATTGAATTTATTTTGAATTTTTTTTACATTTTTTGATTAAAACAAATTGTAATTGTTTGTTTGCCTCGAGAAACATGGAGCGAAAGCCATCCATTGCCAAGGAAAGTTCATTTATAGTCACTCATGCCTAGAAAAGCCTTATTACTCGGTTTAAATGCCTTTATAATCCCATTATTGAATTTATTTTGAATTTTTTTTACATTTTTTGATTAAAACAAATTGTAATTGATTGTTTGCCTCGGGAAACATGGAGTGAAAGCCATCCATTGTCAAGAAATGATCATTTATAGTCACTCATGTCTAGGAAAGCCTTATTACTCGGTTTAGATGCTTTTATAATCCCATTATTGAATTTATTTTGAATATTTTTTATATTTTTTTGTTGAAACAGATTCTAATTGATTGTTTGCCTCAGAAAAAGCGAAGCAAAAGCCATCCATTGTCAAGAAAAGTTCATTTATAGTCACTCATTCCTATAAAAGCCTTAATACTGGCTTTAAATGTTTTTATAATCCCATAGTTGAATTTAATTAGAATCTTTTTACATTTTTTGATTAAAACGGATTGTAATTAATTGTTTGCCTTGGAAAACGTGGAGCGAAAGCCATCCATTGTCAAGAAAAGATCATTTATAGTCACTCATGCCTAGAAAAGCCTTATTACTAGGTTTAAATGCTTTTATAATCCCATTATTGAATTTATTTTGAATTGTTTTTACATTTTTTTATTAAAACAGATTTTAATTGATTGTTTGCCTCGGGAAACATGGAGCGAAAGTCATCCATTGTCAAGAAAAGATCATTTATAGTCACTCATGCCTAGAAAAGCCTTATTACTCGGTTTAAATGCCTTTATAATCCCATTATTGAATTTATTTTGAATTTTTTTAACATTTTTGGATTAAAACAGATTTTAAATGATTGTTTGCCTCGGGAAACTTGGAGCGAAAGCCATCCATTGTCAAGAAAAGTTCATTTATAGTCACTCATGCCTAGAAAATCCTTATTACTCGGTTTAAATGCATTTATAATCCCATTATTGAATTTATTTTGAATTTTTTTTACATTTTTTGATTAAAACAGATTGTAATTGATTGTTTACCTCGGGAAACATGGAGCGAAAGCCACCATTGTCAAGAAAAGTTCATTTATAGTCACTCATGCCTAGAAAAGCCTTATTACTCGGTTTAAATGCCTTTATAATCCCATTATTGAATTTATTTTTAATTTTTTTTACATTTTTTGGTTAAAACATATTGTAATTGATTGTTTGTCTCGGGAAACATGGAGCGAAAGCCATCCATTGTCAAGAAAAGTTCATTTATAGTCACTCATGCCTAGAAAAGCCTTATTACTCGGTTTAAATGTCTTTATAATCCCATTATTGAATTTATTTTGAATTTTTTTCCCATTTTTTGATTAAAACAGATTGTAATTGATTCTTTACCTCGGGAAACATGGAGCGAAAGCCATCCATTGTCAAGAAAAGTTCATTTATAGTCACTCATGCCTAGCGAAGCCTTATTACTCGGTTTAAATGCCTTTATAATCTCATTATTGAATTTCTTTTCAATTTGTTTTACATTTTTTGATGAGAACAGATTGTAATTGATTGTTTGCCTTGGGAAACATGGAGCGAAAGCCATCCATTGTCAAGAAAAGATCATTTATAGTCACTCATGCCTAGGGAAGCCTTATTACTCGGTTTAGATGCTTTTATAATCCCATTATTGAATTTATTTTGAATTTGTTTTTACATTTTTTGATTAAAACAGATTGTAATTGATTGTTTGCCTTGGGAAACATGGAGCGAAAGCCATCCATTGTCAAGAAAAGTTCATTTATAGTCACTCATGCCTAGAAAAGCCTTATTACTCTGTTTAAATGCCTTTATAATCCCATTATTGAATTTATTTTGAATTTTTTTTTACATTTTTTGGTTAAAACATATTGTAATTGATTGTTTGTCTCGGGAAACATGGAGCGAAAGCCATCCATTGTCAAGAAAAGTTCATTTATAGTCACTCATGCCTAGAAAAGCCTTATTACTCGGTTTAAATGTCTTTATAATCCCATTATTGAATTTATTTTGAATTTTTTTCCCATTTTTTGATTAAAACAGATTGTAATTGATTCTTTACCTCGGGAAACATGGAGCGAAAGCCATCCATTGTCAAGAAAAGTTCATTTATAGTCACTCATGCCTAGCGAAGCCTTATTACTCGGTTTAAATGCCTTTATAATCTCATTATTGAATTTCTTTTCAATTTGTTTTACATTTTTTGATGAGAACAGATTGTAATTGATTGTTTGCCTTGGGAAACATGGAGCGAAAGCCATCCATTGTCAAGAAAAGATCATTTATAGTCACTCATGCCTAGGGAAGCCTTATTACTCGGTTTAAATGCCTTTATAATCCCATTATTGAATTTATTTTGAATTTTTTTTACATTTTTTGATTAAAACAAATTGTAATTGATTGTTTGCCTCGGGAAACATGGAGTGAAAGCCATCCATTGTCAAGAAATGATCATTTATAGTCACTCATGTCTAGGAAAGCCTTATTACTCGGTTTAGATGCTTTTATAATCCCATTATTGAATTTATTTTGAATATTTTTTATATTTTTTTGTTGAAACAGATTCTAATTGATTGTTTGCCTCAGAAAAAGCGAAGCAAAAGCCATCCATTGTCAAGAAAAGTTCATTTATAGTCACTCATTCCTATAAAAGCCTTAATACTGGCTTTAAATGTTTTTATAATCCCATAGTTGAATTTAATTAGAATCTTTTTACATTTTTTGATTAAAACGGATTGTAATTAATTGTTTGCCTTGGAAAACGTGGAGCGAAAGCCATCAATTGTCAAGAAAAGATCATTTATAGTCACTCATGCCTAGAAAAGCCTTATTACTAGGTTTAAATGCTTTTATAATCCCATTATTGAATTTATTTTGAATTGTTTTTACATTTTTTTATTAAAACAGATTTTAATTGATTGTTTGCCTCGGGAAACATGGAGCGAAAGTCATCCATTGTCAAGAAAAGACCATTTATAGTCACTCATGCCTAGAAAAGCCTTATTACTCGGTTTAAATGCCTTTATAATCCCATTATTGAATTTATTTTGAATTTTTTTCACATTTTTTGATTAAAACAGATTGTAATTGATCGTTTACCTCGCGAAACATGGAGCGAAATCCATCCATTGTCAAGAAAAGTTCATTTATAGTCACTCATGCCTAACAAAGCCTTATTACTCGGTTTAAATGCCTTTATAATCCCATTATTGATTTTCTTTTGAATTTGTTTTACATTTTTTGATTAAAACATATTGTAATTGATTGTTTACCTTGGGAAACATGGAGCGAAAGCCATCCATTGTCAAGAAAAGATCATTTATAGTCACTCATGCCTAGGAAAGCCTTATTACTCGGTTTAGATGCTTTTATAATCCCATTATTGAATTTATTTTGAATTTTTTTTACATTTTTTGAATAAAACAGATTGTAATTGATTGTTTGCCTCGGGAAACATGGAGCGAAAGCCCGCCATTGTCAAGAAAAGTTCATTTACAGTCACTCATGCCTAGAAAAGCCTTATTACTCGGTTTAAATGCCTTTATAATCCCATTATTGAATTTATTTTGAATTTTTTTTACATTTTTTGATTAAAACCGATTGTAATTGATTGTTTGCCTCGGGAAACATGGAGCGAAAGCCATCCATTGTCAAGAAAAGATCATTTATAGTCACTCATACCTAGGAAAGCCTTATTACTCGGTTTAGATGCTTTGATAAGCCCATTATTGAATTTATTTTGAATATTTTTGACATTTTTTTGTTGAAACAGATTCTAATTGATTGTTTGCCACAGAAAACGCGAAGCGAAAGCCATCCGTTGCCAAGAAAAGTTCATTTATAGTCATTGATGCCTAGAAAAGCCTTATTACTCGCTTTAAATGCTTTTATAATCCCATAATTAAATTTAATTTGAATTTTTTACATTTTTTGATTAAAACAGATTCTAATTGATTCTTTGCCTCGGGTAACCTGGAGCGAAAGCCATCCATTGTCAAGAAAAGATCATTTATAGTCACTCACAACTAGAAAAGCCTTATTACTCACTTCAAAGGCTTTTATAATCCCATTATTGAATTTATTTTGAATTTTTTTTTACATTTTTTGATTAAAACAGATTGTAATTGATTGTTTGCCTCGGGAAACATGGAGCGAAAGCCATCCATTGTCAAGAAAAGTTTATTTATAGTCACTCATGCCTAGAAAAGCCTTATTACTCGGTTTAAATGCCTTTATCATCCCATTATTGACTTTATTTTGAATTTTTTTAACATTTTTTGATTAAAACAGATTTTAAATGATTGTTTGCCTCGGGAAACTTGGAGAGAAAGCCATCCATTGTCAATAAAAGTTCATTTATAGTCACTCATGCCTAGAAAAGCCTTATTACTCGGTTTAAATGCCTTTATAATCCCATTATTGAATTTATTTTGAATTTTTTTTACATTTTTTGATTTAAACAGATTGTAATTGATTGTTTGCCTCGGGAAACATGGAGCGAAAGCCATCCATTGCCAAGAAAAGTTCATTTATAGTCACTCATACTTAGAAAAGCCTTATTACTCGCTTTAAATGCTTTTATAATCCCATAATTAAATTAAATTTGAATTTTTTACATTTTTTGATTAAAACAGATTCTAATTGATTTTTTGCCTCGGGAAACTTGGAGCGAAAGCCATCCATTGTCAAGAAAAGATTATTTATAGTCACTCATAACTAGAAAAGCCTTATTACTCACTTTAAATGCTTTTATAATCCCATTACTGAATTTATTTTGAATTTTTTTTTTACATTTTTTTATTAAAACAGATTGTAATTTATTGTTTGCCTCGGGAAACATGGAGCGAAAGCCATCCATTGTCAAGAAAAGTTCATTTATAGTCACTCATGCCTAGAAAAGCCTTATTACTCGGTTTAAATGCCTTTATCATCCCATTATTGAATTTATTTTGAATTTTTTTAACATTTTTGGATTAAAACAGATTTTAAGTGATTGTTTGCCTCGGGAAACTTGGAGCGAAAGCCATCCATTGTCAAGAAAAGTTCATTTGTAGTCACTCATGCCTAGAAAAGCCTTATTACTCGGTTTAAATGCATTTATAATCCCATTATTGAATTTATTTTGAATTTTTTTACATTTTTTGATTAAAACAGATTGTAATTGATTGTTTACCTCGGGAAACATGGAGCGAAAGCCACCATTGTCAAGAAAAGTTCATTTATAGTCACTCATGCCTAGAAAAGCCTTATTACTCGGTTTAAATGCCTTTATAATCCCAGTATTGAATTTATTTTTAATTTTTTTTACATTTTTTGGTTAAAACATATTGTAATTGATTGTTTGTCTCGGGAAACATGGAGCGAAAGCCATCCATTGTCAAGAAAAGTTCATTTATAGTCACTCATGCCTAGAAAAGCCTTATTACTCGGTTTAAATGTCTTTATAATCCCATTATTGAATTTATTTTGAATTTTTTTCCCATTTTTTGATTAAAACAGATTGTAATTGATTCTTTACCTCGGGAAACATGGAGCGAAAGCCATCCATTGTCAAGAAAAGTTCATTTATAGTCACTCATGCCTAGCGAAGCCTTATTACTCTGTTTAAATGCCTTTATAATCCCATTATTGAATTTCTTTTCAATTTGTTTTACATTTTTTGATGAGAACAGATTGTAATTGATTGTTTGCCTTGGGAAACATGGAGCGAAAGCCATCCATTGTCAAGAAAAGATCATTTATAGTCACTCATGCCTAGGGAAGCCTTATTACTCGGTTTAGATGCTTTTATAATCCCATTATTGAATTTATTTTGAATTTTTTTTACATTTTTTGATTAAAACAGATTGTAATTGTTTGTTTGCCTCGAGAAACATGGAGCGAAAGCCATCCATTGCCAAGGAAAGTTCATTTATAGTCACTCATGCCTAGAAAAGCCTTAGTACTCGGTTTAAATGCCTTTATAATCCCATTATTGAATTTATTTTGAATTTTTTTTACATTTTTTTATTAAAACAATTTGTAATTGATTGTTTGCCTCGGGAAACATGGAGCGAAAGCCATCCATTGTCAAGAAAAGATCATTTATAGTCACTCATGTCTAGGAAAGCCTTATTACTCGGTTTAGATGCTTTTATAATCCCATTATTGAATTTATTTTGAATATTTTTTATATTTTTTTGTTGAAACAGATTCTAATTGATTGTTTGCCTCAGAAAACGCGAAGCAAAAGCCATCCATTGTCAAGAAAAGTTCATTTATAGTCACTCATTCCTATAAAAGCCTTAATACTAGCTTTAAATGCTTTTATAATCCCATAATTGAATTTAATTTGAATCTTTTTACATTTTTTGATTGAAACGGATTGTAATTAATTGTTTGCCTCGGAAAACGTGGAGCGAAAGCCATCCATTGTAAAGAAAAGATCATTTATAGTCACTCATGCCTAGAAAAGCCTTATTACTAGGTTTAAATGCTTTTATAATCCCATTATTGAATTTATTTTGAATTGTTTTTACATTTTTTTATTAAAACAGATTTTAATTGATTGTTTGCCTTGGGAAACATGGAGCGAAAGCCATCCATTGTCAAGAAAAGATCATTTATAGTCACTCATGCCTAGAAAAGCCTTATTACTCGGTTTAAATGCCTTTATAATCCCATTATTGAATTTATTTTGAATTTTTTTCACATTTTTTGATTAAAACAGATTGTAATTGATCGTTTACCTCGCGAAACATGGAGCGAAAGCCATCCATTGTCAAGAAAAGTTCATTTATAGTCACTCATGCCTAACAAAGCCTTATTACTCGGTTTAAATGCCTTTATAATCCCATTATTGAATTTCTTTTGAATTTGTTTTACATTTTTTGATTAAAACATATTGTAATTGATTGTTTACCTTGGGAAACATGGAGCGAAAGCCATCCATTGTCAAGAAAAGATCATTTATAGTCACTCATGCCTAGGAAAGCCTTATTACTCGGTTTAAATGCCTTTATAATCCCATTATTGAATTTATTTTGAATTTTTTTTACATTTTTTGAATAAAACATATTGTAATTGATTGTTTGCCTCGGGAAACATGGAGCGAAAGCCATCCATTGTCAAGAAAAGTTCATTTACAGTCACTCATGCCTAGAAAAGCCTTATTACTCGGTTTAAATGCCTTTATAATCCCATTATTGAATTTATTTTGAATTTTTTTTACATTTTTTGATTAAAACCGATTGTAATTGATTGTTTGCCTCGGGAAACATGGAGCGAAAGCCATCCTTTGTCAAGAAAAGATCATTTATAGTCACTCATGCCTAGGAAAGCCTTATTACTCGGTTTAGATGCTTTTATAATCCCATTATTGAATTTATTTTGAATATTTTTTACATTTTTTTGTTGAAACAGATTCTAATTGATTGTTTGCCTCAGAAAACGCGAAGCGAAAGCCATTCATTGCCAAGAAAAGTTCATTTATAGTCATTCATGCCTAGAAAAGCCTTATTACTCGCTTTAAATGCTTTTATAATCCCATAATTAAATTTAATTTAAATTTTTTACATTTTTTGATTAAAACAAATTCTAATTGATTCTCTGCCTCGGGTAACCTGGAGGGAAAGCCATCCATTGTCAAGAAAAGATCATTTATAGTCACTCACAACTAGAAAAGCCTTATTACTCACTTCAAAGGCTTTTATAATCCCATTATTGAATTTATTTTGAATTTTTTTTTACATTTTTTGATTAAAACAGATTGTAATTGATTGTTTGCCTCGGGAAACATGGAGCGAAAGCCATCCATTGTCAAGAAAAGTTCATTTATAGTCACTCATGCCTAGAAAAGCCTTATTACTCGGTTTAAATGCCTTTATCATCCCATTATTGACTTTATTTTGAATTTTTTTAACATTTTTTGATTAAAACAGATTTTAAATGATTGTTTGCCTCGGGAAACTTGGAGCGAAAGCCATCCATTGTCAATAAAAGTTCATTTATAGTCACTCATGCCTAGAAAAGCCTTATTACTCGGTTTAAATGCCTTTATAATCCCATTATTGAATTTATTTTGAATTTTTTTTACATTTTTTGATTTAAACAGATTGTAATTGATTGTTTGCCTCGGGAAACATGGAGCGAAAGCCATCCATTGCCAAGAAAAGTTCATTTATAGTCACTCATGCTTAGAAAAGCCTTATTACTCGCTTTAAATGCTTTTATAATCCCATAATTAAATTAAATTTGAATTTTTTACATTTTTTGATTAAAACAGATTCTAATTGATTTTTTCCCTCGGGAAACTTGGAGCGAAAGCCATCCATTGTCAAGAAAAGATCATTTATAGTCACTCATAACTAGAAAAGCCTTATTACTCACTTTAAATGCTTTTATAATCCCATTATTGAATATATTTTGAATTTTTTTTTTTACATTTTTTGATTAAAACAGATTGTAATTGATTGTTTGCCTCGGGAAACATGGAGCGAAAGCCATCCATTGTCAAGAAAAGTTCATTTATAGTCACTCATGCCTAGAAAAGCCTTATTACTCGATTTAAATGCCTTTATCATCCCATTATTGAATTTATTTTGAATTTTTTTAACATTTTTGGATTAAAACAGATTTTAAATGATTGTTTGCCTCGGGAAACTTGGAGCGAAAGCCATCCATTGTCAAGAAAAGTTCATTTATAGTCACTCATGCCTAGAAAATCCTTATTACTCGGTTTAAATGCATTTATAATCCCATTATTGAATTTATTTTGAATTTTTTTTACATTTTTTGATTAAAACAGATTGTAATTGATTGTTTACCTCGGGAAACATGGAGCGAAAGCCACCATTGTCAAGAAAAGTTCATTTATAGTCACTCATGCCTAGAAAAGCCTTATTACTCGGTTTAAATGCCTTTATAATCCCATTATTGAATTTATTTTTAATTTTTTTTACATTTTTTGGTTAAAACATATTGTAATTGATTGTTTGTCTCGGGAAACATGGAGCGAAAGCCATCCATTGTCAAGAAAAGTTCATTTATAGTCACTCATGCCTAGAAAAGCCTTATTACTCGGTTTAAATGTCTTTATAATCCCATTATTGAATTTATTTTGAATTTTTTTCCCATTTTTTGATTAAAACAGATTGTAATTGATTCTTTACCTCGGGAAACATGGAGCGAAAGCCATCCATTGTCAAGAAAAGTTCATTTATAGTCACTCATGCCTAGCGAAGCCTTATTACTCGGTTTAAATGCCTTTATAATCTCATTATTGAATTTCTTTTCAATTTGTTTTACATTTTTTGATGAGAACAGATTGTAATTGATTGTTTGCCTTGGGAAACATGGAGCGAAAGCCATCCATTGTCAAGAAAAGATCATTTATAGTCACTCATGCCTAGGGAAGCCTTATTACTCGGTTTAGATGCTTTTATAATCCCATTATTGAATTTATTTTGAATTTGTTTTTACATTTTTTGATTAAAACAGATTGTAATTGATTGTTTGCCTTGGGAAACATGGAGCGAAAGCCATCCATTGTCAAGAAAAGTTCATTTATAGTCACTCATGCCTAGAAAAGCCTTATTACTCTGTTTAAATGCCTTTATAATCCCATTATTGAATTTATTTTGAATTTTTTTTTACATTTTTTGGTTAAAACATATTGTAATTGATTGTTTGTCTCGGGAAACATGGAGCGAAAGCCATCCATTGTCAAGAAAAGTTCATTTATAGTCACTCATGCCTAGAAAAGCCTTATTACTCGGTTTAAATGTCTTTATAATCCCATTATTGAATTTATTTTGAATTTTTTTCCCATTTTTTGATTAAAACAGATTGTAATTGATTCTTTACCTCGGGAAACATGGAGCGAAAGCCATCCATTGTCAAGAAAAGTTCATTTATAGTCACTCATGCCTAGCGAAGCCTTATTACTCGGTTTAAATGCCTTTATAATCTCATTATTGAATTTCTTTTCAATTTGTTTTACATTTTTTGATGAGAACAGATTGTAATTGATTGTTTGCCTTGGGAAACATGGAGCGAAAGCCATCCATTGTCAAGAAAAGATCATTTATAGTCACTCATGCCTAGGGAAGCCTTATTACTCGGTTTAAATGCCTTTATAATCCCATTATTGAATTTATTTTGAATTTTTTTTACATTTTTTGATTAAAACAAATTGTAATTGATTGTTTGCCTCGGGAAACATGGAGTGAAAGCCATCCATTGTCAAGAAATGATCATTTATAGTCACTCATGTCTAGGAAAGCCTTATTACTCGGTTTAGATGCTTTTATAATCCCATTATTGAATTTATTTTGAATATTTTTTATATTTTTTTGTTGAAACAGATTCTAATTGATTGTTTGCCTCAGAAAAAGCGAAGCAAAAGCCATCCATTGTCAAGAAAAGTTCATTTATAGTCACTCATTCCTATAAAAGCCTTAATACTGGCTTTAAATGTTTTTATAATCCCATAGTTGAATTTAATTAGAATCTTTTTACATTTTTTGATTAAAACGGATTGTAATTAATTGTTTGCCTTGGAAAACGTGGAGCGAAAGCCATCAATTGTCAAGAAAAGATCATTTATAGTCACTCATGCCTAGAAAAGCCTTATTACTAGGTTTAAATGCTTTTATAATCCCATTATTGAATTTATTTTGAATTGTTTTTACATTTTTTTATTAAAACAGATTTTAATTGATTGTTTGCCTCGGGAAACATGGAGCGAAAGTCATCCATTGTCAAGAAAAGATCATTTATAGTCACTCATGCCTAGAAAAGCCTTATTACTCGGTTTAAATGCCTTTATAATCCCATTATTGAATTTATTTTGAATTTTTTTCACATTTTTTGATTAAAACAGATTGTAATTGATCGTTTACCTCGCGAAACATGGAGCGAAATCCATCCATTGTCAAGAAAAGTTCATTTATAGTCACTCATGCCTAACAAAGCCTTATTACTCGGTTTAAATGCCTTTATAATCCCATTATTGATTTTCTTTTGAATTTGTTTTACATTTTTTGATTAAAACATATTGTAATTGATTGTTTACCTTGGGAAACATGGAGCGAAAGCCATCCATTGTCAAGAAAAGATCATTTATAGTCACTCATGCCTAGGAAAGCCTTATTACTCGGTTTAGATGCTTTTATAATCCCATTATTGAATTTATTTTGAATTTTTTTTACATTTTTTGAATAAAACAGATTGTAATTGATTGTTTGCCTCGGGAAACATGGAGCGAAAGCCCTCCATTGTCAAGAAAAGTTCATTTACAGTCACTCATGCCTAGAAAAGCCTTATTACTCGGTTTAAATGCCTTTATAATCCCATTATTGAATTTATTTTGAATTTTTTTTACATTTTTTGATTAAAACCGATTGTAATTGATTGTTTGCCTCGGGAAACATGGAGCGAAAGCCATCCTTTGTCAAGAAAAGATCATTTATAGTCACTCATGCCTAGGAAAGCCTTATTACTCGGTTTAGATGCTTTTATAATCCCATTATTGAATTTATTTTGAATATTTTTTACATTTTTTTGTTGAAACAGATTCTAATTGATTGTTTGCCTCAGAAAACGCGAAGCGAAAGCCATTCATTGCCAAGAAAAGTTCATTTATAGTCATTCATGCCTAGAAAAGCCTTATTACTCGCTTTAAATGCTTTTATAATCCCATAATTAAATTTAATTTAAATTTTTTACATTTTTTGATTAAAACAAATTCTAATTGATTCTCTGCCTCGGGTAACCTGGAGGGAAAGCCATCCATTGTCAAGAAAAGATCATTTATAGTCACTCACAACTAGAAAAGCCTTATTACTCACTTCAAAGGCTTTTATAATCCCATTATTGAATTTATTTTGAATTTTTTTTTACATTTTTTGATTAAAACAGATTGTAATTGATTGTTTGCCTCGGGAAACATGGAGCGAAAGCCATCCATTGTCAAGAAAAGTTCATTTATAGTCACTCATGCCTAGAAAAGCCTTATTACTCGGTTTAAATGCCTTTATCATCCCATTATTGACTTTATTTTGAATTTTTTTAACATTTTTTGATTAAAACAGATTTTAAATGATTGTTTGCCTCGGGAAACTTGGAGCGAAAGCCATCCATTGTCAATAAAAGTTCATTTATAGTCACTCATGCCTAGAAAAGCCTTATTACTCGGTTTAAATGCCTTTATAATCCCATTATTGAATTTATTTTGAATTTTTTTTACATTTTTTGATTTAAACAGATTGTAATTGATTGTTTGCCTCGGGAAACATGGAGCGAAAGCCATCCATTGCCAAGAAAAGTTCATTTATAGTCACTCATGCTTAGAAAAGCCTTATTACTCGCTTTAAATGCTTTTATAATCCCATAATTAAATTAAATTTGAATTTTTTACATTTTTTGATTAAAACAGATTCTAATTGATTTTTTCCCTCGGGAAACTTGGAGCGAAAGCCATCCATTGTCAAGAAAAGATCATTTATAGTCACTCATAACTAGAAAAGCCTTATTACTCACTTTAAATGCTTTTATAATCCCATTATTGAATATATTTTGAATTTTTTTTTTTACATTTTTTGATTAAAACAGATTGTAATTGATTGTTTGCCTCGGGAAACATGGAGCGAAAGCCATCCATTGTCAAGAAAAGTTCATTTATAGTCACTCATGCCTAGAAAAGCCTTATTACTCGATTTAAATGCCTTTATCATCCCATTATTGAATTTATTTTGAATTTTTTTAACATTTTTGGATTAAAACAGATTTTAAATGATTGTTTGCCTCGGGAAACTTGGAGCGAAAGCCATCCATTGTCAAGAAAAGTTCATTTATAGTCACTCATGCCTAGAAAATCCTTATTACTCGGTTTAAATGCATTTATAATCCCATTATTGAATTTATTTTGAATTTTTTTTACATTTTTTGATTAAAACAGATTGTAATTGATTGTTTACCTCGGGAAACATGGAGCGAAAGCCACCATTGTCAAGAAAAGTTCATTTATAGTCACTCATGCCTAGAAAAGCCTTATTACTCGGTTTAAATGCCTTTATAATCCCATTATTGAATTTATTTTTAATTTTTTTTACATTTTTTGGTTAAAACATATTGTAATTGATTGTTTGTCTCGGGAAACATGGAGCGAAAGCCATCCATTGTCAAGAAAAGTTCATTTATAGTCACTCATGCCTAGAAAAGCCTTATTACTCGGTTTAAATGTCTTTATAATCCCATTATTGAATTTATTTTGAATTTTTTTCCCATTTTTTGATTAAAACAGATTGTAATTGATTCTTTACCTCGGGAAACATGGAGCGAAAGCCATCCATTGTCAAGAAAAGTTCATTTATAGTCACTCATGCCTAGCGAAGCCTTATTACTCTGTTTAAATGCCTTTATAATCTCATTATTGAATTTCTTTTCAATTTGTTTTACATTTTTTGATGAGAACAGATTGTAATTGATTGTTTGCTTTGGGAAACATGGAGCGAAAGCCATCCATTGTCAAGAAAAGTTCATTTATAGTCACTCATGCCTAGCGAAGCCTTATTACTCGGTTTAGATGCTTTTATAATCCCATTATTGAATTTATTTTGAATTTGTTTTTACATTTTTTGATTAAAACAGATTGTAATTGATTGTTTGCCTTGGGAAACATGGAGCGAAAGCCATCCATTGTCAAGAAAAGTTCATTTATAGTCACTCATGCTTAGAAAAGCCTTATTACTCTGTTTAAATGCCTTTATAATCCCATTATTGAATTTATTTTGAATTTTTTTTTACATTTTTTGATTAAAACATATTGTAGTTGATTGTTTGCCTCGGGAAATATGGAGCGAAAGCCATCTATTGTGAAGAAAAGTTCATTTATAGTCACTCATGCCTAGAAAAGCCTTATTACTCGGTTTAAATGCCTTTATAATCCCATTATTGAATTTATTTTGAATTTTTTTTACATTTTTTGATTAAAACAGATTGTAATTGTTTGTTTGCCTCGAGAAACATGGAGCGAAAGCCATCCATTGCCAAGGAAAGTTCATTTATAGTCACTCATGCCTAGAAAAGCCTTATTACTCGGTTTAAATGCCTTTATAATCCCATTATTGAATTTATTTTGAATTTTTTTTACATTTTTTGATTAAAACAAATTGTAATTGATTGTTTGCCTCGGGAAACATGGAGTGAAAGCCATCCATTGTCAAGAAAAGATCATTTATAGTCACTCATGTCTAGCAAAGCCTTATTACTCGGTTTAGATGCTTTTATAATCCCATTATTGAATTTATTTTGAATATTTTTTACATTTTTTTGTTGAAACAGATTCTAATTGATTGTTTGCCTCAGAAAACGCGAACCGAAAGCCATCCATTGCCAAGAAAAGTTCATTTATAGTCATTCATGCCTAGAAAAGCCTTATTACTCGCTTTAAATGCTTTTATAATCCCATAATTAAATTTAATTTGAATTTTTTACATTTTTTGATTAAAACAGATTCTAATTGATTCTTTGCCTCGGGTAACCTGGAGCGAAAGCCATCCATTGTCAAGAAAAGATCATTTATAGTCACTCACAACTAGAAAAGCCTTATTACTCACTTCAAAGGCTTTTATAATCCCATTATTGAATTTATTTTGAATTTTTTTTTACATTTTTTGATTAAAACAGATTGTAATTGATTGTTTGCCTCGGGAAACATGGAGCGAAAGCCATCCATTGTCAAGAAAAGTTTATTTATAGTCACTCATGCCTAGAAAAGCCTTATTACTCGGTTTAAATGCCTTTATCATCCCATTATTGACTTTATTTTGAATTTTTTTAACATTTTTTGATTAAAACAGATTTTAAATGATTGTTTGCCTTGGGAAACTTGGAGCCAAAGCCATCCATTGTCAATAAAAGTTCATTTATAGTCACTCATGCCTAGAAAAGCCTTATTACTCGGTTTAAATGCCTTTATAATCCCATTATTGAATTTATTTTGAATTTTTTTTACATTTTTTGATTTAAACAGATTGTAATTGATTGTTTGCCTCGGGAAACATGGAGCGAAAGTCATCCATTGCCAAGAAAAGTTCATTTATAGTCACTCATGCTTAGAAAAGCCTTATTACTCGCTTTAAATGCTTTTACAATCCCATAATTAAATTAAATTTGAATTTTTACATTTTTTGATTAAAACAGATTCTAATTGATTTTTTGCCTCGGGAAACTTGGAGCGAAAGCCATCCATTGTCAAGAAAAGATTATTTATAGTCACTCATAACTAGAAAAGCCTTATTACTCACTTTAAATGCTTTTATAATCCCACTATTGAATTTATTTTGAATTTTTTTTTTTACATTTTTTGATTAAAACAGATTGTAATTGATTGTTTGCCTCGGGAAACATGGAGCGAAAGCCATCCATTGTCAAGAAAAGTTCATTTATAGTCACTCATGCCTAGAAAAGCCTTATTACTCGGTTTAAAAGCCTTTATCATCCCATTATTGAATTTATTTTGAATTTTTTAACATTTTTGGATTAAAACAGATTTTAAATGATTGTTTGCCTCGGGAAACTTGGAGCGAAAGCCATCCATTGTCAAGAAAAGTTCATTTGTAGTCACTCATGCCTAGAAAAGCCTTATTACTCGGTTTAAATGCTTTTATAATCCCATTATTGAATTTATTTTGAATTTTTTTCACATTTTTTGATTAAAACAGATTGTAATTGATTGTTTACCTCGGGAAACATGGAGCGAAAGCCACCATTGTCAAGAAAAGTTCATTTATAGTCACTCATGCCTAGAAAAGCCTTATTACTCGGTTTAAATGCCTTCATAATCCCATTATTGAATTTATTTTTAATTTTTTTTACATTTTTCGGTTAAAACATATTGTAATTGATTGTTTGTCTCGGGAAACATGGAGCGAAAGCCATCCATTGTCAAGAAAAGTTCATTTATAGTCACTCATGCCTAGAAAAGCGTTATTACTCGGTTTAAATGTCTTTATAATCCCATTATTGAATTTATTTTGAATTTTTTTCCCATTTTTTGATTAAAACAGATTGTAATTGATTGTTTACTTCGGGAAACATGGAGCGAAAGCCATCCATTGTCAAGAAAAGTTCATTTATAGTCACTCATGCCTAGCGAAGCCTTATTACTCGGTTTAAATGCCTTTATAATCCCATTATTGAATTTCTTTTCAATTTGTTTTACATTTTTTGATGAGAACAGATTGTAATTGATTGTTTGCCTTGGGAAACATGGAGCGAAAGCCATCCATTGTCAAGAAAAGATCATTTATAGTCACTCATGCCTAGGGAAGCCTTATCACTCGGTTTAGATGCTTTTATAATCCCATTATTGAATTTATTTTGAATTTTTTTTTACATTTTTTGATTAAAACAGATTGTAATTGATTGTTTGCCTTGGGAAACATGGAGCGAAAGCCATCCATTGTCAAGAAAAGTTCATTTATAGTCACTCATGCCTAGAAAAGCCTTATTACTCGGTTTAAATGCCTTTATAATCCCATTATTGAATTTATTTTGAATTTTTTTTACATTTTTTGATTGAAACAGATTGTAATTGATTGTTTGCCTCGGGAAACATGGAGCGAAAGCCATCCATTGTCAAGAAAAGATCATTTATAGTCACTCATGCTTAGGAAAGCCTTATTACTCGGTTTAGATGCTTTTATAATCCCATTATTGAATTTATTTTGAATATTTTTTATATTTTTTTGTTGAAACAGATTCTAATTGATTGTTTGCCTCAGAAAACGCGCTGCAAAAGCCATCCATTGTCAAGAAAAGTTCATTTATAGTCACTCATTCCTATAAAAGCCTTAATACTGGCTTTAAATGCTTTTATAAACCCATAATTGAATTTAATTAGAATCTTTTTACATTTTTTGATTAAAACGGATTGTAATTAATTGTTTGCCTCGGAAAACGTGGAGCGAAAGCCATCCAGTGTGAAGAAAAGATCATTTATAGTCACTCATGCCTAGAAAAGCCTTATTACTAGGTTTAAATGCTTTTATAATCCCATTATTGAATTTATTTTGAATTGTTTTTACATTTTTTTATTAAAACAGATTGTAATTGATTGTTTGCCTTGGGAAACATGGAGCGAAAGCCATCCGTTGTCAAGAAAAGATCATTTATAGTCACTCATGCCTAGAAAAGCCTTATTACTCGGTTTAAATGCCTTTATAATCCCATTATTGAATTTATTTTGAATTTTTTTCACATTTTTTGATTAAAACAGATTGTAATAGATTGTTTACCTCGTGAAAGATGGAGCGAAAGCCATCCATTGTCAAGAAAAGTTCATTTATAGTCACTCATGCCTAACAAAGCCTTATTACTCGGTTTAAATGCCTTTTTAATCGCATTATTGAATTTCTTTTGAATTTGTTTTACATTTTTTGATTAAAACAGATTGTAATTGATTGTTTACCTTGGGAAACATGGAGCGAACGCCATCCATTGTCAAGAAAAGTTAATTTATAGTCACTCATGCCTAGGAAAGCCTTATTACTTGGTTTAGATGCTTTTATAATCCCATTATTGAATTTATTTTGAATTTTTTTTACATTTTTTGAATAAAACAGATTGTAATGGATTGTTTGCCTCAGGAAACATGGAGCGAAAGCCATCCATTGTCAAGAAAAGTTCATTTATAGTCCCTCATGCCTAGAAAAGCCTTATTACTCGGTTTAAATGCCTTTATAATCCCATTATTGAATTTATTTTGAATTTTTTTTACATTTTTTGATTTAAACAGATTGTAATTGATTGTTTGCCTCGGGAAACATGGAGCGAAAGTCATCCATTGCCAAGAAAAGTTCATTTATAGTCACTCATGCTTAGAAAAGCCTTATTACTCGCTTTAAATGCTTTTACAATCCCATAATTAAATTAAATTTGAATTTTTACATTTTTTGATTAAAACAGATTCTAATTGATTTTTTGCCTCGGGAAACTTGGAGCGAAAGCCATCCATTGTCAAGAAAAGATTATTTATAGTCACTCATAACTAGAAAAGCCTTATTACTCACTTTAAATGCTTTTATAATCCCACTATTGAATTTATTTTGAAATTTTTTTTTTACATTTTTTGATTAAAACAGATTGTAATTGATTGTTTGCCTCGGGAAACATGGAGCGAAAGCCATCCATTGTCAAGAAAAGTTCATTTATAGTCACTCATGCCCAGAAAAGCCTTATTACTCGGTTTAAAAGCCTTTATCATCCCATTATTGAATTTATTTTGAATTTTTTAACATTTTTGGATTAAAACAGATTTTAAATGATTGTTTGCCTCGGGAAACTTGGAGCGAAAGCCATCCATTGTCAAGAAAAGTTCATTTGTAGTCACTCATGCCTAGAAAAGCCTTATTACTCGGTTTAAATGCCTTTATAATCCCATTATTGAATTTATTTTGAATTTTTTTCACATTTTTTGATTAAAACAGATTGTAATTGATTGTTTACCACGGGAAACATGGAGCGAAAGCCACCATTGTCAAGAAAAGTTCATTTATAGTCACTCATGCCTAAAAAAGCCTTATTACTCGGTTTAAATGCCTTTATAATCCCATTATTGAATTTATTTTTAATTTTTTTTACATTTTTTGGTTAAAACATATTGTAATTGATTGTTTGTCTCGGGAAACGTGGAGCGAAAGCCATCCATTGTCAAGAAAAGTTCATTTATAGTCACTTATGCCTAGAAAAGCCTTATTACTCGGTTTAAATGTCTTTATAATCCCATTATTGAATTTATTTTGAATTTTTTTCCCATTTTTTGATTAAAACAGATTGTAATTGATTGTTTACTTCGGGAAACATGGAGCGAAAGCCATCCATTGTCAAGAAAAGTTCATTTATAGTCACTCATGCCTAGCGAAGCCTTATTACTCGGTTTAAATGCCTTTATAATCCCATTATTGAATTTCTTTTCAATTTGTTTTACATTTTTTGATGAGAACAGATTGTAATTGATTGTTTGCCTTGGGAAACATGGAGCGAAAGCCATCCATTGTCAAGAAAAGATCATTTATAGTCACTCATGCCTAGGGAAGCCTTATTACTCGGTTTAGATGCTTTTATAATCCCATTATTGAATTTATTTTGAATTTTTTTTTACATTTTTTGATTAAAACAGATTGTAATTGATTGTTTGCCTTGGGAAACATGGAGCGAAAGCCATCCATTGTCAAGAAAAGTTCATTTATAGTCACTCATGCCTAGAAAAGCCTTATTACTCGGTTTAAATGCCTTTATAATCCCATTATTGAATTTATTTTGAATTTTTTTTACATTTTTTGATTGAAACAGATTGTAATTGATTGTTTGCCTCGGGAAACATGGAGCGAAAGCCATCCATTGTCAAGAAAAGATCATTTATAGTCACTCATGCTTAGGAAAGCCTTATTACTCGGTTTAGATGCTTTTATAATCCCATTATTGAATTTATTTTGAATATTTTTTATATTTTTTTGTTGAAACAGATTCTAATTGATTGTTTGCCTCAGAAAACGCGCTGCAAAAGCCATCCATTGTCAAGAAAAGTTCATTTATAGTCACTCATTCCTATAAAAGCCTTAATACTGGCTTTAAATGCTTTTATAAACCCATAATTGAATTTAATTAGAATCTTTTTACATTTTTTGATTAAAACGGATTGTAATTAATTGTTTGCCTCGGAAAACGTGGAGCGAAAGCCATCCAGTGCGAAGAAAAGATCATTTATAGTCACTCATGCCTAGAAAAGCCTTATTACTAGGTTTAAATGCTTTTATAATCCCATTATTGAATTTATTTTGAATTGTTTTTACATTTTTTTATTAAAACAGATTGTAATTGATTGTTTGCCTTGGGAAACATGGAGCGAAAGCCATCCGTTGTCAAGAAAAGATCATTTATAGTCACTCATGCCTAGAAAAGCCTTATTACTCGGTTTAAATGCCTTTATAATCCCATTATTGAATTTATTTTGAATTTTTTTCACATTTTTTGATTAAAACAGATTGTAATAGATTGTTTACCTCGTGAAAGATGGAGCGAAAGCCATCCATTGTCAAGAAAAGTTCATTTATAGTCACTCATGCCTAACAAAGCCTTATTACTCGGTTTAAATGCCTTTTTAATCGCATTATTGAATTTCTTTTGAATTTGTTTTACATTTTTTGATTAAAACAGATTGTAATTGATTGTTTACCTTGGGAAACATGGAGCGAACGCCATCCATTGTCAAGAAAAGTTAATTTATAGTCACTCATGCCTAGGAAAGCCTTATTACTCGGTTTAGATGCTTTTGTAATCACATTATTGAATTTATTTTGAATTTTTTTTACATTTTTTGAATAAAACAGATTGTAATGGATTGTTTGCCTCAGGAAACATGGAGCGAAAGCCATCCATTGTCAAGAAAAGTTTATTTATAGTCACTCATGTCTAGAAAAGCCTTATTACTCGGTTTAAATGCCTTTATAATCCCATTATTGAATTTATTTTGAATTTTTTTTACATTTTTTGATTAAAACCGATTGTAATTGATTGTTTGCCTCGGGAAACATGGAGCGAAAGCCATCCATTTTCAAGAAAAGATCATTTATAGTCACTCATGCCTAGGAAAGCCTTATTACTCGGTTTAGATGCTTTTATAATCCCATTATTGTACTAATTTTGAATATTTTTTACATTTTTTTGTTGAAACAGATTCTAATTGATTGTTTGCCTAAGAAAACGCGAAGCGAAAGCCATCCATTGCCAAGAAAAGTTCATTTATAGTCACTCATGCCTAGAAAAGCCTTATTACTCGCTTTAAATGCTTTTATAATCCCATAATTAAATTTAATTTGAATTTCTTACATTTTTTTATTAAAACAGATTCTAATTGATTCTTTGCCTCGGGTAACTTGGAGCGAAAGCCATCCATTGTCAAGAAAAGATCATTTATAGTCACTCATAACTGGAAAAGCCTTATTACTCACTTCAAAGGCTTTTATAATCCCATTATTGAATTTATTTTGAATTTTTTTTTTACATTTTTTGATTAAAACAGATTGTAATTGATTGTTTGCCTCGGGAAACATGGAGCGAAAGCCATCCATTGTCAAGAAAAGTTCATTTATAGTCACTCATGCCTAGAAAAGCCTTATTACTCGGTTTAAATGCCTTTATCATTCCATTATTGACTTTATTTTGAATTTTTTAAACATTTTTTGATTAAAACAGATTTTAATTGATTGTTTACCACGGGAAACATGGAGCGAAAGCCACCATTGTCAAGAAAAGTTCATTTCTAGTCACTCATGCCTAGAAAAACCTTATTACTCGGTTTAAATGCCTTTATAATCCCATTATTGAATTTATTTTTAATTTTTTTTTTACATTTTTTGATTAAAACATATTGTAATTGATTGTTTGTCTCGGGAAACATGGAGCGAAAGCCATCCATTGTCAAGAAAAGTTCATTTATAGTCACTCATGCCTAGAAAAGCCTTATTACTCGGTTTAAATGTCTTTATAATCCCATTATTGAATTTATTTTGAATTTTTTTTCCATTTTTTGATTAAAACAGATTGTAATTGATTGTTTACCACGGGAAACATGGAGCGAAAGCCATCCATTGTCAAGAAAAGTTCATTTATAGTCACTCATGCCTAGCGAAGCCTTATTACTCGGTTTAAATGCCTTTATAATCCCATTATTGAATTTCTTTTCAATTTGTTTTACATTTTTTGATGAGAACAGATTGTAATTGATTGTTTGCCTTGGGAAACATGGAGCGAAAGCCATCCATTGTCAAGAAAAGATCATTTATAGTCACTCATGCCTAGGGAAGCCTTGTTACTCGGTTTAGATGCTTTTATAATCCCATTATTGAATTTATTTTGAATTTTTTTTACATTTTTTGATTAAAACAGATTGTAATTGATTGTTTGCCTTGGGAAACATGGAGCGAAAGCCATCCATTGTCGAGAAAAGTTCATTTATAGTCACTCATGCCTAGAAAAGCCTTATTACTCGGTTTAAATGCCTTTATAATCCCATTATTGAATTTATTTTGAATTTTTTTTACATTTTTTGATTAAAACAGATTGTAATTGATTGTTTGCCTTGGGAAACATGGAGCGAAAGCCATCCATTGTCAAGAAAAGATCATTTATAGCCACTCATGCCTAGGAAAGCCTTATTACTCGGTTTAGATGCTTTTATAATCCCATTATTAAATTTATTGTGAATATTTTTTATATTTTTTTGTTGAAACAGATTCTAATTGATTGTTTGCCGCAGAAAACGCGAAGCAAAAGCCATCCATTGTCAAGAAAAGTTCATTTATAGTCACTCATTCCTATAAAAGCCTTAATACTGGCTTTAAATGCTTTTATAATCCCATAATTGAATTTAATTAGAATCTTTTTACATTTTTTGATTAAAACGGATTGTAATTAATTGTTTGCCTCGGAAAACGTGGAGCGAAAGCCATCCATTGTCAAGAAAAGATCATTTATAGTCACTCATGCCTAAAAAAGCCTTATTACTCGGTTTAAATGCCTTTATAATCCCATTATTGAATTTCTTTTGAATTTTTTTTACATTTTTTGATCAAAACAGATTGTAATTGATTGTTTACCTCGGGAAACATGGAGCAAAAGCCATCCATTGTCAAGAAAAGTTCATTTATAGTCACTCATGCCTATAAAAGCCTTAATACTCGCTTTAAATGCTTTTATAATCCCATAATTGAATTTAATTTGAATTTTTTACATTTTTGATTAAAACAGATTGTAATTGATTGTTTTCCTCGGGAAACATGGAGCAAAAGCCATCCATTGCCAAGAAAAGTTCATTTATAGTCACTCATGCCTAGGAAAGCCTTATTACTCTGTTTAAATGCCTTTATAATCCTATTATTGAATTTATTTTGAATTTTTTTTACATTTTTTGATTAAAACATATTCTAATTGATTGTTTGCCTCGGGAAACATGGAGCGAAAGCCATCCATTTTTCAGAAAAGAGCATTTATAGTCACCCATGCCTAGAAAATCCTTATTACACGGTTTAAATGCTTTTATAATCCCATTATTGAATTTATTTTGAATTGTTTTTACATTTTTTGATTAAAACAGACTGTAATTGATTGTTTGCCTCGGGAAATTGGGAGGGAAAGCCATCCATTGCGAAGAAAAGATCATTTATAGTCACTCATGCCTAGGAAAGCCTTATTACTCGGTTTAAATGCTTTTATAATCCCATTATTGAATTTGTTTTGAATTTTTTTTACATTTTTTTATTAAAACATATTGTAATTGATTGTTTGCCTCGGGAAACATGGAGCGAAAGCTATCCATTGCCAAGAAAAGTTCATTTATATTCACTCACGCCTAGAAAAGCCTTATTACTCTGTTTAAATGCCTTTATAATCCCATTATTGAATTTATTTTGAATTTTTTTTACTTTTTTTTATTAAAACAGATTGCAATTGATAGTTTGCCTCGAGAAACGTAGAGCGAAAGCCATCCATTGTCAAGAAAATATCATTTATAGTCACTGATGCCTAGAAAAGCCTTATTACTCGGTTTAATTGCCTTTATAATCCCATTATTGAATTTATTTTGAAGTTTTTTTAAATTTTTTGATTAAAACAGATTGTAATTATCGTTTCCCTCGGGAAACTTGGAGCGAAAGCCATCCATTGTCAATAAAAGTTCATTTATAGTCACTCATGCCTAGAAAAGCCTTATTACTCGGTTTAAATGCCTTTATAATCCCATTATTAAATTTATTTTGAATTTTTTTTAAATTTTTTGATTAAAACAGATTGTAATTGATTTTTTGCCTCGGGAAACTTGGAGCGAAAGCCATCCATTGTCAAGAAAAGATCATTTATAGTCACTCATGCCTTGAAAAGCCTTATTACTCGGTTTAGATGCTTTTATAATCCCATTATTGAATTTATTTTGAATATTTTTTACATTTTTTTGTTGAAACAGATTCTAATTGATTGTTTGCCTCAGAAAACGCGAAGCGAAAGCCATTCATTGTCAAGAAAAGTTCATTTATAGTCACTTATGCCTATAAAAGCCTTAATACTCGCTTTAAATGCTTTTATAATCCCATAATTGAATTTATTTTCAATCTTTTTACATTTTTTGATTAAAACGGATTGTAATTGATTGTTTGCCTCGGGAAACGTGGAGCGAAAGTCATCCATTGTCAAGAAAAGATCATTTATAGTCACTCATGCCTAGAAAAGCCTTATTACTCGGTTTAAATGCCTTTATAATCCCATTATTGAATTTATTTTGAATTTTTTTTACATTTTTTGATTAAAGCAGATTGTAATTGATTGTTTACCTCGGGAAACATGGAGCGAAAGCCATCCATTCTCAAGAAAAGTTCATTTACAGTCACTCATGCCTAGCAAAGCCTTATTACTTGGTTTAAATGCCTTTATAATCCCATTATTGAATTTATTTTGAATTTTTTTTACATTTTTTGATTAAAACAGATTGTAATTGATTGTTTGCCTCGGGAAAAATGGAGCGAAAGCCATCCATTGTCAAGAAAAGTTCATTTATAGTCACTCATGCCTAGAAAAGCCTTATTAGTCGGTTTAAATGCCTTTATAATCCCATTATTGAATTTATTTTGAATTTTTTTTACATTTTTTGATTAAAGCAGATTGTAATTGATTGTTTACCTCGGGAAACATGGAGCGAAAGCCATCCATTCTCAAGAAAAGTTCATTTACAGTCACTCATGCCTAGCAAAGCCTTATTACTTGGTTTAAATGCCTTTATAATCCCATTATTGAATTTATTTTGAATTTTTTTTACATTTTTTGATTAAAACAGATTGTAATTGATTGTTTACCTCGGGAAAAATGGAGCGAAAGCCATCCATTGTCAAGAAAAGTTCATTTACAGTCACTCATGCCTAGAAAAGCCTTATTAGTCGGTTTAAATGCCTTTATAATCCCATTATTGAATTTATTTTGAATTTTTTTTACATTTTTTGATTAAAACAGATTGTAATTGATTGTTTGCCTCGGGAAACGTCGAGTGAAAGCCATCCATTGTCAAGAAAAGATCATTTATAGTCACTCATGCCTAGGAAAGCCTTATTACTCGGTTTAAATGCCTTTATAATCCCATTATTTAATTTATTTTGAATATTTTTTACATTTTTTAACTGAAACAGATTCTAATTGATTGTTTGCCTCAGAAAACGCGAAGCGAAAGCCATCCATTGTCAAGAAAAGTTCGTTTATAGTCACTCATGCCTATAAAAGCCTTAATACTAGCTTTAAATGCTTTTATAATCCCATAATTGAATTTAATTTGAATTTTTAACATTTTTGATTAAAACATATTGTAATTGATTGTTTGCTTTGGGAAACATGGAGCGAAAGCCATCCATTGTCAAGAAAAGTTCATTTATAGTCACTCATGCCTAGAAAAGCCTTATTACTCGGTTTAAATGCCTTTATCATCCCATTATTGAATTTATTTTGAATATTTTTAACATTTTTTGATTAAAACAGATTGTAATTATCGTTTCCCTCGGGAAACTTGGAGCGAAAGCCATCCATTGTCAATAAAAGTTCATTTATAGTCACTCATGCCTAGGAAAGCCTTATTACTCGGTTTAAATGCCTTTATAATCCCATTATTTAATTTATTTTGAATATTTTTTACATTTTTTTACTGAAACAGATTCTAATTGATTGTTTGCCTCAGAAAACGCGAAGCGAAAGCCATCCATTGTCAAGAAAAGTTCATTTATAGTCACTCATGCCTATAAAAGCCTTAATACTCGCTTGAAATGCTTTTATAATCCCATAATTTAATTTAATTTGAATTTTTAACATTTTTGATTAAAACAGATTGTAATTGATTGTTTGCCTTGGGAAACATGGAGCGAAAGCCATCCATTGTCAACAAAAGTTCATTTATAGTCACTCATGCGTAGAAAAGCCTTATTACTCGGTTTAAAATCTTTTATAATCCCATTATTGAATTTATTTTGAATTGTTTTTACATTTTTTGATTAAAACAGATTGTAATTGATTGTTTACCTCGAAGAACGTGGAGCGAAAGCCATCCATTGTCAAGAAAAGTTCATTTACAGTCACTCATGCCTAGCAAAGCCTTATTACTTGGTTTAGATGCCTTTATATTCCCATTATTGAATTTATTTTGAATTTTTTTTACATTTTTTGATTAAAACAGATTGTAATTGATTGTTTACCTCGAGAAACATGGAGCGAAAGCCATCCATTGTCAAGAAAAGTTCATTTACAGTCACTCATGCCTAGAAAAGCCTTATTACTCGGTTTAAATGCCTTTATAATCCCATTATTGAATTTATTTTGAATTTTTTTTGCATTTTTTGATTAAAACAGATTGTAATTGATTGTTTACCTCGGGAAACATGGAGCGAAAGCCATCCATTGTCAAGAAAAGTTCATTTATAATCACTCATGCCTAGCAAAGCCTTATTACTCGGTTTAAATGCCTTTATAATCCCATTATTGAATTTATTTTGAATTTTTTTTACATTTTTTGTTTAAAACAGATTCTAATTGATTGTTTGCCTCGGGAAACTTGGAGCGAAATCCATCCATTGTTAAGAAAATATCATTTATAGTCACTCATGCCTAGAAAAGCCTTATTACTCGGTTTAAATGCTTTTATAATCCCATTATTGAATTGATTTTGAATTGTTTTTACATTTTTTGATTAAAACAGATTGTAATTGATTGTTTGCCTCGGGAAACGTGGAGTGAAAGCCATCCATTGTCAAGAAAAGATCATTTATAGTCACTCATGCCTAGGAAAGCCTTATTACTCGGTTTAAATGCCTTTATAATCCCATTATTGAATTTATTTTGAATTTTTTTTACATTTTTTGATTAAAACAGATTGTAATTGATTGTTTGCCTCGGGAAACATGGGGCGAAAGCCATCCATTGTCAAGAAAAGTTCATTTATAGTCACTCATACCTAGAAAAGCCTTATTACTCGGTTTAAATGCTTTTATAATCCCATTATTTAATTTATTTTGAATATTTTTTACATTTTTTTACTGAAACAGATTCTAATTGACTGTTTGCCTCAGAAAACGCGAAGCCAAAGCCATCCATTGTCAAGAAAAGTTCATTTATAGTCACTCATGCCTATAAAAGCCTTAATACTCGCTTTAAATGCTTTTATAATCCCATAATTGAATTTAATTTGAATTTTTTACATTTTTGATTAAAACAGATTGTAATTGATTGTTTGCCTTGGGAAACGTGGAGCGAAAGCCATCCATTGTCAACAAAAATTTATTTATAGTCACTCATGCCTAGAAAAGCCTTATTACTCGGTTTAAAATCTTTTATAATCCCATTATTGAATTTATTTTGAATTGTTTTTACATTTTTTGATTAAAACAGATTGTAATTAATTGTTTTCCTCGGGAAACATGGAGTGAAAGCCATCCATTGTGAAGCAAAGATCATTTATAGTCACTCACGCCTAGAAAAGCCTTATTACTCGGTTTAAATGCCTTTATAATCCCATTATTGAATTTATTTTGAATTTTTTTTAAATTTTTTGATTAAAACAGATTGTAATTATCGTTTGCCTCGAAAAACTTGGTGCGAAAGCCATCCATTGTCAAGAAAAGTTCATTTATAGTCACTCATGCTTAGAAAAGCCTTATTACTCGATTTAAATGCCTTTATAATCCCATTATTGAATTTATTTTGAATTTTTTTTAAATTTTTTGATTAAAACAGATTGTAATTATCGTTTGCCTCGAAAAACTTGGTGCGAAAGCCATCCATTGTCAAGAAAAGTTCATTTATAGTCACTCATGCCTAGAAAAGCCTTATTACTCGATTTAAATGCCTTTATAATCCCATTATTGAATTTATTTTGAATTTTTTTTCAATTTTTTGATTAAAACAGATTGTAATTGATTGTTTGCCTGGGGAAACTTGGAGCGAAAGCCATCCATTGTCAAGAAAAGATCATTTATAGTCACTCATGCCTTGGAAAGCCTTATTACTCGGTTTAGATGCTTTTATAATCCCATTATTGAATTTATTTTGAATATTTTTTACATTTTTTTGTTGAAACAGATTCTAATTGCTTGTTTGCCTCAGAAAACGCGAAGTGAAAGCCATCCATTGTCAAGAAAAGTTCATTTATAGTCACTTATACCTATAAAAGCCTTAATACTCGCTTTAAATGCTTTTATAATCCCATAATTGAATTTATTTTCAATCTTTTTACATTTTTTGATTAAAACGGATTGTAATTGATTGTTTGCCTCGGGAAACGTGGAGCGAAAGCCATCCATTGTCAAGAAAAGATCATTTATAGTCACCCATGCCTAGAAAAGCCTTATTACTCGGTTTAAATGCCTTTATAATCCCATTATTGAATTTATTTTGAATTTTTTTTACATTTTTTGATTAAAACAGATTGTAATTGATTGTTTGCCTCGGGAAACGTGGAGTGAAAGCCATCCATTGTCAAGAAAAGATCATTTATAGTCACTCATGCCTAGGAAAGCCTTATTACTCGGTTTAAATGCCTTTATAATCCCATTATTGAATTTATATTGAATTTTTTTACATTTTTTGATTAAAACAGATTGTAATTGATTGTTTGCCTCGAGAAACATGGGGCGAAAGCCATCCATTGTCAAGAAAAGTTCATTTATAGTCACTCATACTTAGAAAAGCCTTATTACTCGGTTTAAATGCTTTTATAATCCCATTATTTAATTTATTTTGAATATTTTTCACATTTTTTTACTGAAACAGATTCTAATTGATTGTTTGCCTCAGAAAACGCGAAGCCAAAGCCATCCATTGTCAAGAAAAGTTCATTTATAGTCACTCATGCCTATAAAAGCCTTAATACTCACTTTAAATGCTTTTATAATCCCATAATTGAATTTAATTTTAATTTTTTACATTTTTGATTAAAACAGATTGTAATTGGTTGTTTGCCTTGGGAAACATGGAGCGAAAGCCATCCATTGTCAACAAAAGTTCATTTATAGTCACTCATGCCTAGAAAAGCCTTATTACTCGGTTTAAAATCTTTTATAATCCCATTATTGAATTTATTTTGAATTGTTTTTACATTTTTTGATTAAAACAGATTGTAATTAATTGTTTTCCTCGGGAAACATGGAGCGAAAGCCATCCATTGTCAAGCAAAGATTGTTTATAGTCACTCACGCCTAGAAAAGCCTTATTACTCGGTTTAAATGCCTTTATAATCCCATTATTGAATTTATTTTGAAGTGTTTTTACATTTTTTGATTAAAACAGATTGTAATTATCGTTTGCCTCGGGAAACTTGGAGCGAAAGCCATCCATTGTCAAGAAAAGTTCATTTATAGTCACTCATGCCTAGAAAAGCCTTATTACTCGGTTTAAATGCCTTTATAATCCCATTATTGAATTTATTTTGAATTTTTTTAAATTTTTTGATTAAAACAGATTGTAATTGATTGTTTGCCTCGGGAAACTTGGAGCGAAAGCCATCCATTGTCAAGAAAAGATCATTTATAGTCACTCATGCCTTGGAAAGCCTTATTACTCAGTTTAGATGCTTTTATAATCCCATTATTGAATTTATTTTGGATATTTTTCACATTTTTTTGTTGAAACAGATTCTAATTGATTGTTTGCCTCAGAAATCGCGAAGCGAAAGCCATCCATTGTCAAGAAAAGTTCATTTATAGTCACTTATGCCTATAAAAGCCTTAATACTCGCTTTAAATGCTTTTATAATCCCATAATTGAATTTATTTTCAATCTTTTTACATTTTTTGATTAAAACGGATTGTAATTGATTGTTTGCCTCGGGAAACGTGGAGCGAAAGAAATCCATTGTCAAGAAAAGATCATTTATAGTCACTCATGCCTAGAAAAGCCTTATTACTCGGTTTAAATGCCTTTATAATCCCATTATTGAATTTATTTTGAATTTTTTTTACATTTTTTGTTTAAAATAGATTGTAATTGATTGTTTGCCTCGGGAAACGTGGAGTGAAAGCCATCCATTGTCAAGAAAAGATCATTTATAGTCACTCATGCCTAGGAAAGCCTTATTACTCGGTTTAAATGCCTTTATAATCCCATTATTGAATTTATATTGAATTTTTTTTACATTTTTTGATTAAAACAGATTGTAATTGATTGTTTGCCTCGGGAAACATGGGGCGAAAGCCATCCATTGTCAAGAAAAGTTCATTTATAGTCACTCATACCTAGAAAAGCCTTATTACCCGTTTAAATGCTTTTATAATCCCATTATTTAATTTATTTTGAATATTTTTTATATTTTTTTACTGAAACAGATTCTAATTGATTGTTTGCCTCAGAAATCGCGAAGTGAAAGCCATCCATTGTCAAGAAAAGTTCATTTATAGTCACTCATGCCTATAAAAGCCTTAATACTCGCTTTAAATGCTTTTATAATCCCATAATTGAATTTAATTTGAATTTTTTACATTTTTGATTAAAACAGATTGTAATTGATTGTTTGCCTTGGGAAACATGGAGCGAAAGCCATCCATTGTCAAGAAAAGTTCATTTATAGTCACTCATGCCTAGAAAAGCCTTATTACTCGGTTTAAAATCTTTTATAATCCCATTATTGAATTTATTTTGAATTGTTTTTACATTTTTTGATTAAAACAGATTGTAATTAATTGTTTTCCTCGGGAAACATGGAGCGAAAGCCATCCATTGTCAAGCAAAGATTATTTATAGTCACTCACGCCTAGAAAAGCCTTATTACTCGGTTTAAATGCCTTTATAATCCCATTATTGAATTTATTTTGAAGTGTTTTTACATTTTTTGATTAAAACAGATTGTAATTATCGTTTGCCTCGGGAAACTTGGAGCGAAAGCCATCCATTGTCAAGAAAAGTTCATTTATAGTCACTCATGCCTAGAAAAGCCTTATTACTCGGTTTAAATGCTTTTATAATCCCATTATTGAATTTATTTTGAATTTTTTTAAATTTTTTGATTAAAACATATTGTAATTGATTGTTTGCCTCGGGAAACTTGGAGGGAAAGCCATCCATTGTCAAGAAAAGATCATTTATAGTCACTCATGCCTATAAAAGCCTTATTACTCGGTTTAAATGCCTTTATAATCCCATTATTGAATTTATTTTGAATTTTTTTTACATGTTTTGATTAAAACATATTGTAATTGATTGTTTACCTCGGGAAACATGGAGCGAAAGCCATCCATTGTCAAGAAAAGTTCATTTACAGTCACTCATGCCTAGCAAAGCCTTAATACTTGGTTTAAATGCCTTTATAATCCCATTATTGAATTTATTTTGAATTTGTTTAACATTTTTTGATTAAAACTGATTGTAATTGGTTGTTTACCTCGGGAAACATGGAGCGAAAGGCATCCATTATCAAGAAAAGTTCATTTACAGTCACTCATGCCTAGAAAAGCCTTAATACTCGGTTTAAATGCCTTTATAATCCCATTCTTGAATTTATTTTGAATTTTTTTTGCATTCTTTGATTAAAACAGATTGTAATTGATTGTTTACCCCGGGAAACATGGAGCGAAAGCCATCCATTGTCAAGAAAAGTTCATTTATAATCACTCATGCCTAGCAAAGCCTTATTACTCGGTTTAAATGCCTTTATAATCCCATTATTGAATTTATTTTGAATTTTTTTTACATTTTTTGATTAAAACAGATTGTAATTGATTGTTTGCCTCGGGAAACGTGGAGTGAAAGCCATCCATTGTCAAGAAAAGATCATTTATAGTCACTCATGCCTAGGAAAGCCTTAATACTCGGTTTAAATGCCTTTATAATCCCATTATTGAATTTATATTGAATTTTTTTACATTTTTTGATTAAAACAGATTGTAATTGATTGTTTGCCTCGAGAAACATGGGGCGAAAGCCATCCATTGTCAAGAAAAGTTCATTTATAGTCACTCATACTTAGAAAAGCCTTATTACTCGGTTTAAATGCTTTTATAATCCCATTATTTAATTTATTTTGAATATTTTTCACATTTTTTTACTGAAACAGATTCTAATTGATTGTTTGCCTCAGAAAACGCGAAGCCAAAGCCATCCATTGTAAAGAAAAGTTCATTTATAGTCACTCATGCCTATAAAAGCCTTAATACTCACTTTAAATGCTTTTATAATCCCATAATTGAATTTAATTTGAATTTTTTACATTTTTGATTAAAACAGATTGTAATTGATTGTTTGCCTTGGGAAACATGGAGCGAAAGCCATCCATTGTCAAGAAAAGTTCATTTATAGTCACTCATGCCTAGAAAAGCCTTATTACTCGGTTTAAAATCTTTTATAATCACATTATTGAATTTATTTTGAATTGTTTTTACATTTTTTGATTAAAACAGATTGTAATTAATTGTTTTCCTCGGGAAACATGGAGCGAAAGCCATCCATTGTCAAGCAAAGATTATTTATAGTCACTCACGCCTAGAAAAGCCTTATTACTCGGTTTAAATGCCTTTATAATCCCATTATTGAATTTATTTTGAAGTGTTTTTACATTTTTTGATTAAAACAGATTGTAATTATCGTTTGCCTCGGGAAACTTGGAGCGAAAGCCATCCATTGTCAAGAAAAGTTCATTTATAGTCACTCATGCCTAGAAAAGCCTTATTACTCGGTTTAAATGCTTTTATAATCCCATTATTGAATTTATTTTGAATTTTTTTAAATTTTTTGATTAAAACAGATTGTAATTGATTGTTTGCCTCGGGAAACTTGGAGCGAAAGCCATCCATTGTCAAGAAAAGATCATTTATAGTCACTCATGCCTATAAAAGCCTTATTACTCGGTTTAAATGCCTTTATAATCCCATTATTGAATTTATTTTGAATTTTTTTTACATGTTTTGATTAAAACATATTGTAATTGATTGTTTACCTCGGGAAACATGGAGCGAAAGCCATCCATTGTCAAGAAAAGTTCATTTACAGTCACTCATGCCTAGCAAAGCCTTAATACTTGGTTTAAATGCCTTTATAATCCCATTATTGAATTTATTTTGAATTTGTTTAACATTTTTTGATTAAAACTGATTGTAATTGGTTGTTTACCTCGGGAAACATGGAGCGAAAGGCATCCATTGTCAAGAAAAGTTCATTTACAGTCACTCATGCCTAGAAAAGCCTTAATACTCGGTTTAAATGCCTTTATAATCCCATTCTTGAATTTATTTTGAATTTTTTTTGCATTCTTTGATTAAAACAGATTGTAATTGATTGTTTACCCCGGGAAACATGGAGCGAAAGCCATCCATTGTCAAGAAAAGTTCATTTATAATCACTCATGCCTAGCAAAGCCTTATTACTCGGTTTAAATGCCTTTATAATCCCATTATTGAATTTATTTTGAATTTTTTTTACATTTTTTGATTAAAACATATTGTAATTGGTTGTTTGCCTCGGGAAACATGGGGCGAAAGCCATCCATTGTCAAGAAAAGTTCATTTATAGTCACTCATACCTAGAAAAGCTTTATTACTCGGTTTAAATGCTTTTATAATCCCATTATTTAATTTATTTTGAATATTTTTTACATTTTTTTACTGAAACAGATTCTAATTGATTGTTTGCCTCAGAAAACGCGAAGCCAAAGCCATCCATTGTAAAGAAAAGTTCATTTATAGTCACTCATGCCTATAAAAGCCTTAATACTCACTTTAAATGCTTTTATAATCCCATAATTGAATTTAATTTGAATTTTTTACATTTTTGATTAAAACAGATTGTAATTGATTGTTTGCCTTGGGAAACATGGAGCGAAAGCCATCCATTGTCAAGAAAAGTTCATTTATAGTCACTCATCCCTAGAAAAGCCTTATTACTCGGTTTAAAATCTTTTATAATCCCATTATTGAATTTATTTTGAATTGTTTTTACATTTTTTGATTAAAACAGATTGTAATTAATTGTTTTCCTCGGGAAACATGGAGCGAAAGCCATCCATTGTCAAGCAAAGATTATTTATAGTCACTCACGCCTAGAAAAGCCTTATTACTCGGTTTAAATGCCTTTATAATCCCATTATTGAATTTATTTTGAAGTGTTTTTACATTTTTTGATTAAAACAGATTGTAATTATCGTTTGCCTCGGGAAACTTGGAGCGAAAGCCATCCATTGTCAAGAAAAGTTCATTTATAGTCACTCATGCCTAGAAAAGCCTTATTACTCGGTTTAAATGCTTTTATAATCCCATTATTGAATTTATTTTGAATTTTTTTAAATTTTTTGATTAAAACAGATTGTAATTGATTGTTTGCCTCGGGAAACTTGGAGCGAAAGCCATCCATTGTCAAGAAAAGATCATTTATAGTCACTCATGCCTATAAAAGCCTTATTACTCGGTTTAAATGCCTTTATAATCCCATTATTGAATTTATTTTGAATTTTTTTTACATGTTTTGATTAAAACATATTGTAAATGATTGTTTACCTCGGGAAACATGGAGCGAAAGCCATCCATTGTCAAGAAAAGTTCATTTACAGTCACTCATGCCTAGCAAAGCCTTAATACTTGGTTTAAATGCCTTTATAATCCCATTATTGAATTTATTTTGAATTTGTTTAACATTTTTTGATTAAAACTGATTGTAATTGGTTGTTTACCTCGGGAAACATGGAGCGAAAGGCATCCATTGTCAAGAAAAGTTCATTTACAGTCACTCATGCCTAGAAAAGCCTTAATACTCGGTTTAAATGCCTTTATAATCCCATTCTTGAATTTATTTTGAATTTTTTTTGCATTCTTTGATTAAAACAGATTGTAATTGATTGTTTACCCCAGGAAACATGGAGCGAAAGCCATCCATTGTCAAGAAAAGTTCATTTATAATCACTCATGCCTAGCAAAGCCTTATTACTCGGTTTAAATGCCTTTATAATCCCATTATTGAATTTATTTTGAATTTTTTTTACATTTTTTGATTAAAACAGATTGTAATTGGTTGTTTACCTCGGGAAACATGGGGCGAAAGCCATCCATTGTCAAGAAAAGTTCATTTATAGTCACTCATACCTAGAAAAGCTTTATTACTCGGTTTAAATGCTTTTATAATCCCATTATTTAATTTATTTTGAATATTTTTTACATTTTTTTACTGAAACAGATTCTAATTGATTGTTTGCCTCAGAAAACGCGAAGCCAAAGCCATCCATTGTAAAGAAAAGTTCATTTATAGTCACTCATGCCTATAAAAGCCTTAATACTCACTTTAAATGCTTTTATAATCCCATAATTGAATTTAATTTGAATTTTTTACATTTTTGATTAAAACATATTGTAATTGATTGTTTGCCTTGGGAAACATGGAGCGAAAGCCATCCATTGTAAAGAAAAGTTCATTTATAGTCACTCATGCCTAGAAAAGCCTTATTACTCGGTTTAAAATCTTTTATAATCCCATTATTGAATTTATTTTGAATTGTTTTTACATTTTTTGATTAAAACAGATTGTAATTAATTGTTTTCCTCGGGAAACATGGAGCGAAAGCCATCCATTGTCAAGCAAAGATTATTTATAGTCACTCACGCCTAGAAAAGCCTTATTACTCGGTTTAAATGCCTTTATAATCCCATTATTGAATTTATTTTTAAGTGTTTTTACATTTTTTGATTAAAACAGATTGTAATTATCGTTTGCCTCGGGAAACTTGGAGCGAAAGCCATCCATTGTCAAGAAAAGTTCATTTATAGTCACTCATGCCTAGAAAAGCCTTATTAGTCGGTTTAAATGCTTTTATAATCCCATTATTGAATTTATTTTGAATTTTTTTAAATTTTTTGATTAAAACAGATTGTAATTGATTGTTTGCCTCGGGAAACTTGGAGCGAAAGCCATCCATTGTCAAGAAAAGATCATTTATAGTCACTCATGCCTTGGAAAGCCTTATTACTCGGTTTAAATGCTTTTATAATCCCATTATTGAATTTATTTTGAATGTTTTTTATATTTTTTGTTGAAACAGATTCTAATTGATTGTTTGCCTCAGAAAACGCGAAGCGAAAGCCATCCATTGTCAAGAAAAGTTCATTTATAGTCACTTATGCCTATAAAAGCCTTAATACTCGCTTTAAATGCTTTTATAATCCCATAATTGAATTTATTTTCAATCTTTTTACATTTTTTGATTAAAACGGATTGTAATTGATTGTTTGCCTCGGGAAACGTGGAGCGAAAGCCATCCATTGTCAAGAAAAGATCATTTATAGTCACTCATGCCTAGAAAAGCCTTATTACTCGGTTTAAATGCCTTTATAATCCCATTATTGAATTTATTTTGAATTTTTTTTACATGTTTTGATTAAAACAATTGTAATTGATTGTTTACCTCGGGAAACATGGAGCGAAAGCCATCCATTGTCAAGAAAAGTTCATTTACAGTCACTCATGCCTAGCAAAGCCTTAATACTTGGTTTAAATGCCTTTATAATCCCATTATTGAATTTATTTTGAATTTGTTTAACATTTTTTGATTAAAACTGATTGTAATTGGTTGTCTACTTCGGGAAACATGGAGCGAAAGGCATCCATTGTCAAGAAAAGTTCATTTACAGTCACTCATGCCTAGAAAAGCCTTAATACTCGGTTTAAATGCCTTTATAATCCCATTCTTGAATTTATTTTGAATTTTTTTTGCATTCTTTGATTAAAACAGATTGTAATTGATTGTTTACCCCGGGAAACATGGAGCGAATGCCATCCATTGTCAAGAAAAGTTCATTTATAATCACTCATGCCTAGCAAAGCCTTATTACTCGGTTTAAATGCCTTTATAATCCCATTATTGAATTTATTTTGAATTTTTTTTACATTTTTTGATTAAAACAGATTGTAATTGGTTGTTTGCCTCGGGAAACATGGGGCGAAAGCCATCCATTGTCAAGAAAAGTTCATTTATAGTCACTCATACCTAGAAAAGCCTTATTACTCGGTTTAAATGCTTTTATAATCCCATTATTTAATTTATTTTGAATATTTTTTACATTTTTTTACTGAAACAGATTCTAATTGATTGTTTGCCTCAGAAAACGCGAAGCCAAAGCCATCCATTGTCAAGAAAAGTTCATTTATAGTCACTCATGCCTATAAAAGCCTTAATACTCGCTTTAAATGCTTTTATAATCCCATAATTGAATTTAATTTGAATTTTTTACATTTTTGATTAAAACAGATTGTAATTGATTGTTTGCCTTGGGAAACATGGAGCGAAAGCCATCCATTGTCAACAAAAGTTCATTTATAGTCACTCATGCCTAGAAAAGCCTTATTACTCGGTTTAAATGCCTTTATAATCCCATTATTGAATTTATTTTGAATTTTTTTTACATTTTTTGATTAAAACATATTGTATTTGATTGTTTACCTCGGGAAACATGGAGCGAAAGCCATCCATTGTCAAGAAAAGTTCATTTACAGTCACTCATGCCTAGCAAAGCCTTATTACTTGGTTTAAATGCCTTTAAAATCCAATTATTGAATTTATTTTGAATTTTTTTTACATTTTTTGATTAAAACATATTGTAATTGATTGTTTACCTCGGGAAACATGGAGCGAAAGCCATCCATTGTCAAGAAAAGTTCATTTACAGTCACTCATGCCTAGCAAAGCCTTATTACTTGGTTTAAATGCCTTTAAAATCCCATTATTGAATTTATTTTGAATTTTTTTTACATTTTTTGATTAAAACAGATTGTAATTGGTTGTTTACCTCGGGAAACATGGAGCGAAAGCAATCCATTGTCAAGAAAAGTTCATTTACAGTCACTCATGCCTAGAAAAGCCTTATTACTCGGTTTAAATACCTTTATAATCCCATTATTAAATTTATTTTGAATTGTTTTTACATTTTTTGGTTAAAACAGATTGTAATTGATTGTTTGCCTTGGGAAACATGGAGTGAAAGCCATCCATTGTCAAGAAAAGTTCATTTATAGTCACTCATGCCTATAAAAGCCTTAATACTCGCTTTAAATGCTTTTATAATCTCATAATTGAATTTAATTTGAATTTTTTACATTTTTTATTAAAACAGATTGTAATTGATTGTTTACCTTGGGAAACATGGAGCGAAAGCCATCCATTGTCAACAAAAGTTCATTTATAGTCACTCATGCCTAGAAAAGCCTTATTACTCGGTTTAAAATCTTTTATAATCCCATAATTAAATTTAATTTGAATTTTTTAGATTTTTGATTAAAACAGATTGTAATTGATTGTTTGCCTCGGGAAACATGGAGCGAAAGCCATCCTTTGTCAAGAGAAGTTCATTTATAGTCACTCACGCCTAGAAAAGCCTTATTACTCGATTTAAATGCCTTTATAATCCTATTATTGAATTTATTTTGAATTTTTTTTACGTTTTTTGTTTAAAACATATTCTAATTGATTGTTTGCCTCGGGAAACTTGGAGCGAAATCCATCCATTGTTAAGAAAAGATCATTTATAGTCACTCACGCCTAGAAAAGCCTTATTACTCGGTTTAAATGCTTTTATATTCCCATTATTGTATTTGTTTGGAATTGTTTTTACATTTTTTGATTAAAACATATTGTAATTGATTGTTTGCCTCGGGAAACGTGGAGCGAAAGCCATCCATTATCAAGAAAAGATCATTTACAATCACTCATGCCTAGAAAAGCCTTATTACTCGGTTTAAATGCCTTTATAATCCCATTATTGAATTTATTTTGAATTTTTTTTACATTTTTTGTTTAAAACAGATTGTAATTGATTGTTTACCTCGGGAAACATGGAGCGAAAGCCACCCATTGTCAAGAAAAGTTCATTTACAGTCTCTCATGCCTAGCAAAGCCTTATTACTTGGTTTAAATGCCTTTAAAATCCCATTATTGAATTTATTTTGAATTTTTTTTACATTTTTTGATTAAAACAGATTGTAATTGGTTGTTTACCTCGGGAAACATGGAGCGAAAGCCATCCATTGTCAAGAAAAGTTCATTTACAGTCACTCATGCCTAGAAAAGCCTTATTACTCGATTTAAATTCCTTTATAATCCCATTATTGAATTGATTTTGAATTGTTTTTACATTTTTTGATTAAAACAGATCGTAATTAATTGTTTTCCTCGGTAAACATGGAGCGAAAGCCATCCATTGTCAAGCAAAGATCGTTTATAGTCACTCACGCCTAGAAAAGACTTATTACTCGGTTTAAATGCCTTTATAATCCCATTATTGAATTTATTTTGAATTTTTTTTACATTTTTTATTTAAAACAGATTCTAATTGATTGTTTGCCTCGGGAAACTTGGAGCGAAATCCATCCATTGTTAAGAAAAGATCATTTATAGTCACTCATGCCTAGAAAAGCCTTATTACTCGGTTTAAATGCTTTTATAATCCCATTATTGAATTTATTTTGAATTGTTTTTACATTTTTTGACTAAAACAGATTGTAATTGATTGTTTGCCTTGGGAAACATGGAGCGAAAGCCATCCATTGTCAACAAAAGTTCATTTATAGTCACTCATGCCTAGAAAAGCCTTATTACTCGGTTTAAAATCTTTTATAATCCCATTATTGAATTTATTTTGAATTGTTTTTACATTTTTTAATTAAAACAGATTGTAATTAATTGTTTTCCTCGGGAAACATGGAGCGAAAGCCATCCATTGTCAAGCAAAGATCGTTTATAGTCACTCACGCCTAGAAAAGCCTCATTACTCGGTTTAAATGCCTTTATAATCCAATTATTGAATTTATTTTGAATTTTTTTTACATTTTTTGTTTAAAACAGATTCTAATTGATTGTTTGCCTCGGGAAACTTGCAGCGAAATCCATCCATTGTTAAGAAAAGATCATTTATAGTCACTCATTCCTAGAAAAGCCTTATTACTCGGTTTAAATGCTTTTATATTCCCATTATTCTATTTATTTGGAATTGTTTTTACATTTTTTGATTAAAACAGATTGTAGTTGATTGTTTGCCTCGGGAAACGTGGAGTGAAAGCCATCCATTGTCAAGAAAGGATCATTTATAGTCACTCATGCCTAGGAAAGCCTTATTACTCAGTTTAAATGCCTTTATAATCCCATTATTGATTTTATTTTGAATTTTTTGATTAAAACAGATTGTAATTGATTGTTTGCCTCGGGAAACATGGAGCGAAAGCCATCCATTGTCAAGAAAAGTTCATTTATAGTCACTCATACCTAGAAAAGCCTTATTACTCGGTTTAAATGCTTTTATAATCTTATTATTTAATTTATTTTGAATATTTTTTACATTTTTTTACTGAAACAGATTCTAATTGATTGTTTGCCTCAGAAAACGCGAAGTGAAAGCCATCCATTGTCAAGAAAAGTTCATTTATAGTCACTCATGCCTATAAAAGCCTTAATACTCGCTTTAAATGCTTTTATAATCCTATAATTGAATTTAATTTGAATTTTTTACATTTTTTATTAAAACAGATTGTAATTGATTGTTTACCTTGGGAAACATGGAGCGAAAGCCATCCATTGTCAACAAAAGTTCATTTATAGTCACTCATGCCTAGAAAAGCCTTATTACTCGGTTTAAAATCTTTTATAATCCCATAATTAAATTTAATTTGAATTTTTTAGATTTTTGATTAAAACATATTGTAATTGATTGTTTGCCTCGGGAAACATGGAGCGAAAGCCATCCTTTGTCAAGAGAAGTTCATTTATAGTCACTCACGCCTAGAAAAGCCTTATTACTCGGTTTAAATGCCTTTATAATCCCATTATTGAATTTATTTTGAATTTTTTTCACAATTTTTGGTTAAAACAGATTGTAATTGATTGTTTACCTCGGGAAACATGGAGCGAAAGCCATCCATTGTCAAGAAAAGTTCATTTATAGTCACTCATGCCTAACAAAGCCTTATTACTCGGTTTAAAAGCCTTTATAATCCTATTATTGAATTTATTTTGAATTTTTTTTACATTTTTTGTTTAAAACAGATTCTAATTGATTGTTTGCCTCGGGAAACTTGGAGCGAAATCCATCCATTGTTAAGAAAAGATCATTTATAGTCACTCATGCCTAGAAAAGCCTTATTACTCGGTTTAAATGCTTTTATAATCCCATTATTGAATTGATATTGAATTGTTTTTACATTTTTTGATTAAAACAGATTGTAATTGATTGTTTGCCTCGGGAAACGTGGAGTGAAAGCCATCCATTGTCAAGAAAAGATCATTTATAGTTACTCATGCCTAGGAAAGCCTTATCACTCGGTTTAAATGCCTTTATAATCCCATTATTGAATTTATTTTGAATTTTTTTTTACATTTTTTGATTAAAACAGATTGTAATTGATTGTTTACCTCGGGAAACATGGAGCGAAAGCCATCCATTGTCAAGAAAAGTTCATTTATAGTCACTCATGCCTAACAAAGCCTTATTACTCGGTTTAAATGCCTTTATAATCCTATTATTGAATTTATTTTGAATTTTTTTTACGTTTTTTGTTTAAAACAGATTCTAATTGATTGTTTGCCTAGGGAAACTTGGAGCGAAATCCATCCATTGTTAAGAAAAGATCATTTATAGTCACTCATGCCTAGAAAAGCCTTATTACTCGGTTTAAATGCTTTTATAATCCCATTATTGAATTGATTTTGAATTGTTTTTACATTTTTTGATTAAAACAGATTGTAATTGATTGTTTGCCTTGAGAAACATGGAGCGAGAGCCATCCATTGTCAAGAAAAGATCATTTATAGTCACTCATGCCTAGAAAAGCCTTATTACTAGGTTTAAATGCTTTTATAATCCCATTATTGAATTTATTTTGAATTTTTTTTACATTTTTTGATTAAAACATATTGTAATTGGTTGTTTGCCTCGGGAAACATGGGGCGAAAGCCATCCATTGTCAACAAAAGTTCATTTATAGTCAGTCATGCCTAGAAAAGCCTTATTACTCGGTTTAAAATCTTTTATAATCCCATTATTTAATTTATTTTGAATTGTTTTT
This sequence comes from Theobroma cacao, assembly GCF_053813885.1. Classification (NCBI taxonomy): domain Eukaryota; kingdom Viridiplantae; phylum Streptophyta; class Magnoliopsida; order Malvales; family Malvaceae; genus Theobroma; species Theobroma cacao. The sequence goes on along the minus strand of NC_142645.1, from coordinate 21,611,681 downwards.
ACATTTTTTGATTAAAACAGATTGTAATTAATTGTTTTCCTCGGGAAACATGGAGCGAAAGCCATCCTTTGTTAAGCAAAGATCATTTATAGTCACTCACGCCTAGAAAAGCCTTATTACTCGGTTTAAATGCCTTTATAATCCAATTATTGAATTTATTTTGAATTTTTTTACATTTTTTGTTTAAAACAGATTCTAATTGATTGTTTGCCTCGGGAAACTTGGAGCGAAATCCATCCATTGTTAAGAAAAGATCATTTATAGTCACTCATGCCTAGAAAAGCCTTATTACTCGGTTTAAATGCTTTTATAATCCCATTATTGAATTTATGTTGAATTGTTTTTACATTTTTTGATTAAAACAGATTGTAATTGATTGTTTGCCTTGAGAAACATGGAGCGAAAGCCATCCATTGTCAACAAAAGTTCATTTATAGTCACTCATGCCTAGAAAAGCCTTATTACTCGGTTTAAAATCTTTTATAATCCCATTATTGAATTTATTTTGAATTGTTTTTACATTTTTTGATTAAAACAGATTGTAATTAATTGTTTTCCTCGGGAAACATGGAGCGAAAGCCATCCATTGTCAAGCAAAGATTATTTATAGTCACTCACGCCTAGAAAGGCCTTATTACTCGGTTTAAATGCCTTTATAATCCCATTATTGAATTTATTTTGAATTTTTTTTAAATTTTTTGATTAAAACAGATTGTAATTGATTGTTTGCCTGGGGAAACTTGGAGCGAAAGCCATCCATTGTCAAGAAAAGATCATTTATAGTCACTCATGCCTTGGAAAGCCTTATTACTCGGTTTAGATGCTTTTATAATCCCATTATTGAATTTATTTTGAATATTTTTTACATTTTTTTGTTGAAACAGATTCTAATTGATTGTTTGCCTCAGAAAACGCGAAGCGAAAGCCATCCATTGTCAAGAAAAGTTCATTTATAGTCACTTATGCCTATAAAAGCCTTAATACTCGCTTTAAATGCTTTTATAATCCCATAATTGAATTTATTTTCAATCTTTTTACATTTTTTGATTAAAACGGATTGTAATTGATTGTTTGCCTCGGGAAACGTGGAGCGAAAGCCATCCATTATCAAGAAAAGATCATTTACAATCACTCATGCCTAGAAAAGCCTTATTACTCGGTTTAAATGCCTTTATAATCCCATTATTGAATTTATTTTGAATTTTTTTTACATTTTTTGATTAAAACAGATTGGAATTGATTGTTTACCTTGGGAAACATGGAGCGAAAGCCATCCATTGTCAAGAAAAGTTCATTTACAGTCTCTCATGCCTAGCAAAGCCTTATTACTTGGTTTAAATGCCTTTAAAATCCCATTATTGAATTTATTTTGAATTTTTTTTACATTTTTTGATTAAAACAGATTGTAATTGGTTGTTTACCTCGGGAAACATGGAGCGAAAGCCATCCATTGTCAAGAAAAGTTCATTTACAGTCACTCATGCCTAGAAAAGCCTTATTACTCGATTTAAATGCCTTTATAATCCCATTATTGAATTGATTTTGAATTGTTTTTACATTTTTTGATTAAAACACATCGTAATTAATTGTTTTCCTCGGTAAACATGGAGCGAAAGCCATCCATTGTCAAGCAAAGATCATTTATAGTCACTCACGCCTAGAAAAGACTTATTACTCGGTTTAAATGCCTTTATAATCCCATTATTGAATTTATTTTGAATTTTTTTTACATTTTTTATTTAAAACAGATTCTAATTGATTGTTTGCCTCGGGAAACTTGGAGCGAAATCCATCCATTGTTAAGAAAAGATCATTTATAGTCACTCATGCCTAGAAAAGCCTTATTACTCGGTTTAAATGCTTTTATAATCCCATTATTGAATTTATTTTGAATTGTTTTTACATTTTTTGAGTAAAACAGATTGTAATTGATTGTTTGCCTTGGGAAACATGGAGCGAAAGCCATCCATTGTCAACAAAAGTTCATTTATAGTCACTCATGCCTAGAAAAGCCTTATTACTCGGTTTAAAATCTTTTATAATCCCATTATTGAATTTATTTTGAATTGTTTTTACATTTTTTAATTAAAACAGATTGTAATTAATTGTTTTCCTCGGGAAACATGGAGCGAAAGCCATCCATTGTCAAGCAAAGATCATTTATAGTCACTCACGCCTAGAAAAGCCTTATTACTCGGTTTAAATGCCTTTATAATCCAATTATTGAATTTATTTTGAATTTTTTTTACATTTTTTTTTAAAACAGATTCTAATTGATTGTTTGCCTCGGGAAACTTGGAGCGAAATCCATCCATTGTTAAGAAAAGATCATTTATAGTCACTCATGCCTAGAAAAGCCTTATTACTCGGTTTAAATGCTTTTATATTCCCATTATTGTATTTGTTTGGAATTGTTTTTACATTTTTTGATTAAAACAGATTGTAATTGATTGTTGGCCTCGGGAAACGTGGAGTGAAAGCCATCCATTGTCAAGAAAGGATCATTTATAGTCACTCATGCCTAGGAAAACCTTATTACTCGGTTTAAATGCCTTTATAATCCCATTATTGATTTTATTTTGAATTTTTTTTACATTTTTTGATTAAAACAGATTGTAATTGATTGTTTGCCTCGGGAAACATGGAGCTCGGGAAACATGGAGCGAAAGCCATCCATTGTCAAGAAAAGTTCATTTATAGTCACACATACCTAGAAAAGCCTTATTACTCGGTTTAAATGCTTTTATAATCTCATTATTTAATTTATTTTGAATATTTTTTACCATTTTTTACTGAAACAGATTCTATTTGATTGTTTGCCTCAGAAAACGCGAAGCGAAAGCCATCCATTGTTAAGAAAAGTTCATTTATTGTCACTCATGCCTATAAAAGCCTTAATACTCGCTTTAAATGCTTTCATAATCCCATAATTGAATTTAATTTGAGTTTTTTACATTTTTTATTAAAACAGATTGTAATTGAATTTTTACCGTAGGAAACAGGGAGCGAAAGCCATCCATTGTCAACAAAAGTTCATTTATAGTCACTCATGCCTAGAGAAGCCATATTACTCCCTTTAAATTCTTTTATAATCCCATAATTGAATTTAATTTGAATTTTTTACATTTTTTGATTAAAACAGGTTGTAATTAATTGTTTTCCCCGGGAAACGTGAAGCGAAAGCCATCAATTGACAAGAAAAGTTCATTTATATTCACTAATGCCTACGAAAGCTTTATTACTCGCTTTAAATGCTTTTATAATCCCATAATTAAATTTAATTTGAATTTTTTACATTTTTGATTAAAATAGATTGTAATTGATTGTTTGCCTCGAGAAACATGGAGCGAAAGCCATCATTTGTCAAGAGAAGTTCATTTATAGTCACTCACGCCTAGAAAAGCCTTATTACTCGAATTAAATGCCTTTATAATCCCATTATTGAATTTATTTTGAATTTTTTTCACATTTTTTGATTAAAACAGATTGTAATTGATTGTTTACCTCGGGAAACATGGAGCGAAAGCCATCCATTGTCAAGAAAAGTTCATTTATAGTCACTCATGCCTAACAAAGCCTTATTACTCGGTTTAAATGCTTTTATAATCCCATTATTGAATTTATTTTGAATTGTTTTTACATTTTTTGATTAAAACAGATTGTAATTGATTGTTTCCCTTGGGAAACATGGAGCGAAAGCGATCCATTGTCAACAAAAGTTCATTTATAGTCACTCATGCCTAGAAAAGCCTTATTACTCGGTTTAAAATCTTTTATAATCCCATTATTGAATTTATTTTGAATTGTTTTTACATTTTTTGATTAAAACAGATTGTAATTAATTGTTTTCCTCGGGAAACATGGAGCGAAAGCCATCCATTGTCAAGCAAAGATCATTTATAGTCACTCACGCCTAGAAAAGCCTTATTACTCGGTTTAAATGCCTTTATAATCCAATTATTGAATTTATTTTGAATTTTTTTACATTTTTTGTTTAAAACAGATTCTAATTGATCGTTTGCCTTGGGAAACTTGGAGCGAAATCCATCCATTGTTAAGAAAAGATCATTTATAGTCACTCATGCCTAGAAAAGCCTTATTACTCGGTTTAAATGCTTTTATAATCCCATTATTGTATTTATTTGGAATTGTTTTTACATTTTTTGATTAAAACAGATTGTAATTGATTGTTTGCCTCGGGAAACGTGGAGTGAAAGCCATCCATTGTCAAGAAAGGATCATTTATAGTCACTCATGCCTAGGAAAGCCTTATTACTCGGTTTAAATGCCTTTATAATCCCATTATTGATTTCATTTTTAATTTTTTTTACATTTTTTGATTAAAACAGATTGTAATTGATTGTTTGCCTCGGGAAACATGGAGCGAAAGCCATCCATTGTCAAGAAAAGTTCATTTATAGTCACTCATACCTAGAAAAGCCTTATTACTCGGTTTAAAATCTTTTACAATCCCATTATTGAATTTATTTTGAATTGTTTTTACATTTTTTGATTAAAACAGATTGTAATTAATTGTCTGCCTCGGGAAACATGGAGCGAAAGCCATCCATTGTCAAGAATAGTTCATTTATAGTCACTCATGCCTAGAAAAGCCATATTACTCGCTTTAAATGCTTTTATAATCCCATAATGGAATTTAATTTGAATTTTTTACATTTTTTGATTAAAACAGATTGTAATTAATTATTTTCCCCGGGAAACGTGAAGCGAAAGCCATCAATTGACAAGAAAAGTTCATTTATATTCACTAATGCCTACGAAAGCTTTATTACTCGCTTTAAATGCTTTTATAATCCCATAATTAAATTTAATTTGAATTTCTAACATTTTTGATTAAAACAGATTGTAATTGATTGTTTGCCTCGAGAAACATGGAGTGAAAGCCATCATTTATCAAGAGAAGTTCATTTATAGTCACTCATGCCTAGAAAAGCCTTATTACTCGGTTTAAATGCCTTTATAATCCCATTATTGAATTTATTTTGAATTGTTTTCACATTTTTTGATTAACATAGATTGTAATTGATTGTTTACCTCGGGAAACATGGAGCGAAAGCCATCCATTGTCAAGAAAAGTTCATTTATAGTCACTCATGACTAACAAAGCCTTATTACTCGGTTTAAATGCCTTTATAATCCCATTATTGAATTTCTTTTGAATTTGTTTTACATTTTTTGATTAAAACAGATTGTAATTGATTGTTTGCCTTGGGAAACATGGAGCGAAAGCCATCCATTGTCAAGAAAAGATCATTTATAGTCACTCATGCCTAGGAAAGCCTTATTACTCTGTTGAGATGCTTTTATAATCCCATTATTGAATTTATTTTGAATTTTTTTTACATTTTTTGATTAAAACATATTGTAATTGATTGTTTGCCTCGGGAAACATGGAGCGAAAGCCATCCATTGTCAAGAAAAGTTCTTTTATAGTCACTCATGCCTAGAAAAGCCGTATTACTCGGTTTAAATGCCTTTATAATCCCATTATTGAATTTATTTTGAATTTTTTTTACATTTTTTGATTAAAACCGATTGTAATTGATTGTTTGCCTTGGGAAACATGGAGCGAAAGCCATCCATTGTCAAGAAAAGATCATTTATAGTCACTCATGCCTAGGAAAACCTTATTACTCGGTTTAGATGCTTTTATAATCCCATTATTGAATTTATTTTGAATATTTTTTATATTTTTTTGTTGAAACAGATTCTAATTGATTGTTTGCCTCAGAAAACGCGAAGCGAAAGCCATCCATTGTCAAGAAAATTTCATTTATAGTCACTCATGCCTATAAAAGCCTTAATACTGGCTTTAAATGCTTTTATAATCCCATAATTGAATTTAATTTGAATCTTTTTACATTTTTTGATTAAAACGGATTGTAATTAATTGTTTGCCTCGAGAAACGTGGAGCGGAAGCCATCCATTGTCAAGAAAAGATCATTTATATTCACTCATGCCTAAAAAAGCCTTATTACTGGGTTTAAATGCCTTTATAATCCCATTATTGAATTTATTTTGAATTTTTTTTACGTTTTTTGATAAAAACAGATTGTAATTGATTGTTTACCTCGGGAAACATGGAGCGAAAGCCATCCATTGTCAAGAAAAGTTCATTTATAGTCACTCATGCCTATAAAAGCCTTACTACTCGCTTTAAATGCTTTTCTAATCCCATTATTGAATTTATTTTGAATTGTTTTTACATTTTTTGATTAAAACAGATTGTAATTGATTGTTTGCCTCGGGAAACATGGAGCGAAAGCCATTGATTGCCAAGAAAAGTTCATTTATAGACACTCATGCCTAGGAAAGCCTTATTACTCTCTTTAAATTCCTTTATAATCCCATTATTGAATTTATTTTGACTTTTTTTTACATTTTTTGATTAAAACATATTTTAATTGATTGTTTGCCTCGGGAAACTTGGAGCGAAAGCCATCCGTTGTTAAGAAAAGAGCATTTATAGTCACTCATGCCTAGAAAAGCCTTATTACACGGTTTAAATGCTTTTATAATCCCATTATTGAATTTATTTTGAATTGTTTTTACATTTTTTGATTAAAACAGATTGTAATTGATTGTTTACCTCGGGAAACGTGGAGGGAAAGCCATCCATTGCGAAGAAAAGATCATTTATAGTCACTCATGCCTAGGAAAGCCTTATTACTCGGTTTAAATGCTTTTATAATCCCATTATTGAGTTTGTTTTCAATTTTTTTTACATTTTTTGATTAAACAGATTGTAATTGATTGTTTGCCTCGGGAAACATTGACCGAAAGCTATCCATTGCCAAGAAAAGTTCATTTATAGTCACTCACGCCTAGAAAAGCCTTATTACTCTGTTTAAATGCCTTCATAATCCCATTATTGAATTTATTTTGAATTTTTTTTACATTTTTTGATTAAAACAGATTGTAATTGATTGTTTGCCTCGAGAAACATGGAGCGAAAGCCATCCATTGCCAAGAAAAGTTCATTTATAGTCACTCATGCCTAGAAAAGCCTTATTACTCTGTTTAAATGCCTTCATAATCCCATTATTGAATTTATTTTGAATTTTTTTTACATTTTTTGTTTAAAACAGATTGTAATTGATAGTTTGCCTCGAGAAACGTGTAGCGAAAGCCATCCATTGTCAAGAAAAGATCATTTATAGTCACTCATTCCTAGAAAAGCCTTATTACTCGGTTTAATTGCCTTTATAATCCCATTATTAAATTTATTTTGAAGTTTTTTTACATTTTTTGATTAAAACAGATTGTAATTATCGTTTGCCTTGGGAAACTTGGAGCGAAAGCCATCCATTGTCAAGAAAAGTTCATTTATAGTCACTCATACCTAGAAAAGCCTTATTACTCGGTTTAAATGCCTTTATAATCCCATTATTGAATTTATTTTGAATTTTTTTTACATTTTTTGATTAAAACAGATTGTAATTGATTGTTTGCCTCGAGAAACATGGAGCGAAAGCCATCCATTGCCAAGAAAAGTTCATTTATAGTCACTCATGCCTAGAAAAGCCTTATTACTCGGTTTAAATGCTTTTATAATCCCATTATTGTATTTATTTGGAATTGTTTTTACATTTTTTGATTAAAATAGATTGTAATTGATTGTTTGCCTCGGGAAACGTGGAGTGAAAGCTATCCATTGTCAAGAAAGGATCATTTATAGTCACTCATGCCTAGGAAAGCCTTATTACTCGGTTTAAATGCCTTTATAATCCCATTATTGATTTTATTTTGAATTTTTTTTACATTTTTTGATTAAAACAGATTGTAATTGATTGTTTGCCTTGGGAAACATGGAGCGAAAGCCTTCCATTGTCAAAAAAAGTTCATTTATAGTCACTCATACCTAGAAAAGCCTTATTACTCGGTTTAAAATCTTTTACAATCCCATTATTGAATATATTTTGAATTGCTTTTACATTTTTTGATTAAAACAGATTGTAATTAATTGTTTGCCTCAGGAAACATGGAGCGAAAGCCATCCATTGTCAAGAAAAGTTCATTTATAGTCACTCATGCCTAGAAAAGCCATATTACTCGCTTTAAATGCTTTTATAATCCCATAATTGAATTTAATTTGAATTTTTTACATTTTTTGATTAAAACAGATTGTAATTAATTGTTTTCCCCGGGAAACGTGAAGCGAAAGCCATCAATTGACAAGAAAAGTTCATTTATATTCACTAATGCCTACGAAAGCTTTATTACTCGCTTTAAATGCTTTTCTAATCCCATAAATAAATTTAATTTGAATTTTTTACATTTTTGATTAAAACAGATTGTAATTGATTGTTTGGCTCGGGAAACATGGAGTGAAAGCCATCCTTTGCCAAGAGAAGTTCATTTATAGTCACTCATGCCTAGAAAAGCCTTATTACTCGGTTTAAATGCCTTTATAATCCCATTATTGAATTTATTTTGAATTTTTTTTACATTTTTTTATTAAAACAGATTGTAATTGATTGTTTACCTCGGGAAACATGGAGCGAAAGCCATCCATTGTCAAGAAAAGTTCATTTATAGTCACTCATGCCTAACAAAGCCTTATTACTCGGTTTAAATGCCTTTATAATCCCATTATTGAATTTCTTTTGAATTTGTTTTACATTTTTTGATTAAAACAGATTGTAATTGATTGTTTGCCTCGGGAAACATGGAGCGAAAGCCATCCATTGTCAACAAAAGTTCATTTATAGTCACTCATGCCTAGAAAAGCCTTAATACTGGCTTTAAATGCTTTTATAATCCCATAATTGAATTTAATTTGAATCTTTTTACATTTTTTGATTAAAACGGATTGTAATTAATTGTTTGCCTCGAGAAACGTGGAGCGAAAGCCATCCATTGTCAAGAAAAGATCATTTATATTCACTCATGCCTAAAAAAGCCTTATTACTGGGTTTAAATGCCTTTATAATCCCATTATTGAATTTATTTTGAATTTTTTTTACGTTTTTTGATAAAAACAGATTGTAATTGATTGTTTGCCTCGGGAAACATAGAGCGAAAGCCATCCATTGTCAAGAAAAGTTCATTTATAGTCACTCATGCCTATAAAAGCCTTACTACTCGATTTAAATGCTTTTCTAATCCCATTATTGAATTTATTTTGAATTGTTTTTACATTTTTTGATTAAAACAGATTGTAATTGATTGTTTGCCTCGGGAAACATGGAGCGAAAGCCATTGATTGCCAAGAAAAGTTCATTTATAGACACTCATGCCTAGGAAAGCCTTATTACTCTGTTTAAATTCCTTTATAATCCCATTATTGAATTTATTTTGACTTTTTTTTACATTTTTTGATTAAAACATATTTTAATTGATTGTTTGCCTCGGGAAACTTGGAGCGAAAGCCAACCGTTGTTAAGAAAAGAGCATTTATAGTCACTCATGCCTAGAAAAGCCTTATCACACGGTTTAAATGCTTTTATAATCCCATTATTGAATTTATTTTGAATTGTTTTTACATTTTTTGATTAAAACAGATTGTAATTGATTGTTTACCTCGGGAAACGTGGAGGGAAAGCCATCCATTGCGAAGAAAAGATCATTTATAGTCACTCATGCCTAGGAAAGCCTTATTACTCGGTTTAAATGCTTTTATAATCCCATTATTGAGTTTGTTTTCAATTTTTTTTACATTTTTTGATTAAACAGATTGTAATTGATTGTTTGCCTCGGGAAACATTGACCGAAAGCTATCCATTGCCAAGAAAAGTTCATTTATAGTCACTCACGCCTAGAAAAGCCTTATTACTCTGTTTAAATGCCTTTATAATCCCATTATTGAATTTATTTTGAATTTTTTTTACATTTTTTATTAAAACAGATTGTAATTGATAGTTTGCCTCGAGAAACGTGGAGCGAAAGCCATCCATTGTCAAGAAAAGATCATTTATAGTCACTCATGCCTAGAAAAGCCTTATTACTCGGTTTAATTGCCTTTATAATCCCATTATTAAATTTATTTTGAAGTTTTTTTACATTTTTTGATTAAAACAGATTGTAATTATCGTTTGCCTCGGGAAACTTGGAGCGAAAGCCATCCATTGTCAAGAAAAGTTCATTTATAGTCACTCATGCCTAGAAAAGCCTTATTACTCGGTTTAAATGCCTTTATAATCCCATTATTGAATTTATTTTGAATTTTTTTTACATTTTTTGATTAAAACAGATTGTAATTGATTGTTTGCCTCGAGAAACATGGAGCGAAAGCCATCCATTGCCAAGAAAAGTTCATTTATAGTCGCTCATGCCTAGAAAAGCCTTATCACTCGCTTTAAATGCTTTTATAATCCCATAATTAAATTTATTTTGAAGTTTTTTTACATTTTTTGATTAAAACAGACTGTAATTATCGTTTGCCTTGGGAAACTTGGAGCGAAAGCCATCCATTGTCAAGAAAAGTTCATTTATAGTCACTCATGCCTAGAAAAGCCTTATTACTCGGTTTAAATGCCTTTATAATCCCATTATTGAATTTATTTTGAATTTTTTTTACATTTTTTGATTAAAACAGACTGTAATTATCGTTTGCCTTGGGAAACTTGGAGCGAAAGCCATCCATTGTTAAGAAAAGATCATTTATAGTCACTCATGCCTTGGAAAGCCTTATTACTCGGTTTAGATGCTTTTATATTCCCATTATTGAATTTATTTTTAATATTTTTTACATTTTTTTGTTGAAACAGATTCTAATTGATTGTTTGCCTCCGAAAAAGCGAAGCGAAAGCCATCCCTTGTCAAGAAAAGTTCATTTATCGTCACTTATGCCTATAAAAGCCTTAATACTCGCTTTAAATGCTTTTATAATCCCATAATTGAATTTAATTTGAATCTTTTTACATTTTTTGATTAAAACGGATTGTAATTGATTGTTTGGCTCGGGAAATGTGGAGCGAAAGCCATCCATTGTCAAGAAATGATCATTGATATTCACTCATGCCTAAAAAAGCCTTATTACCCGGTTTAAATGCGTTTATAATCCCATTATTGAATTTATTTTGAATTGTTTTTACATTTTTTGATTAAAACAGATTGTAATTGATTGTTTGCCTCGGGAAACATGGAGCGAAAGCCATTGATTGCCAAGAAAAGTTCATTTATAGACACTCATGCCTAGGAAAGCCTTATTACTCTGTTTAAATTCCTTTATAATCCCATTATTGAATTTATTTTGACTTTTTTTTACATTTTTTGATTAAAACATATTTTAATTGATTGTTTGCCTCGGGAAACTTGGAGCGAAAGCCATCCGTTGTTAAGAAAAGAGCATTTATAGTCACTCATGCCTAGAAAAGCCTTATTACACGGTTTAAATGCTTTTATAATCCCATTATTGAATTTATTTTGAATTGTTTTTACATTTTTTGATTAAAACAGATTGTAATTGATTGTTTACCTCGGGAAACGTGGAGGGAAAGCCATCCATTGCGAAGAAAAGATCATTTATAGTCACTCATGCCTAGGAAAGCCTTATTACTCGGTTTAAATGCTTTTATAATCCCATTATTGAGTTTGTTTTGAATTTTTTTTACATTTTTTGATTAAACAGATTGTAATTGATTGTTTGCCTCGGGAAACATTGACCGAAAGCTATCCATTGCCAAGAAAAGTTCATTTATAGTCACTCACGCCTAGAAAAGCCTTATTACTCTGTTTAAATGCTTTTATAATCCCATTATTGAATTTATTTTGAATTTTTTTTACATTTTTTTATTAAAACAGATTGTAATTGATAGTTTGCCTCGAGAAACGTGGAGCGAAAGCCATCCATTGTCAAGAAAAGATCATTTATAGTCACTCATGCCTAGAAAAGCCTTATTACTCGGTTTAATTGCCTTTATAATCCCATTATTAAATTTATTTTGAAGTTTTTTTACATTTTTTGATTAAAACAGATTGTAATTATCGTTTGCCTCGGGAAACTTGGAGCGAAAGACATCCATTGTCAAGAAAAGTTCATTTATAGTCACTCATGCCTAGAAAAGCCTTATTACTCGGTTTAAATGCCTTTATAATCCCATTATTGAATTTATTTTGAATTTTTTTTTACATTTTTTGATTAAAACAGATTGTAATTGATTGTTTGCCTCGAGAAACATGGAGCGAAAGCCATCCATTGCCAAGAAAAGTTCATTTATAGTCACTCATGCCTAGAAAAGCCTTATTACTCGCTTTAAATGCTTTTATAATCCCATAGTTAAATTTATTTTGAAGTTTTTTTACATTTTTTGATTAAAACAGACTGTAATTATCGTTTGCCTTGGGAAACTTGGAGCGAAAGCCATCCATTGTCAAGAAAAGATCATTTATAGTCACTCATGCCTAGGAAAGCCTTATTACTCGGTTTAAATGCTTTTATAATCCCCTTATTGAGTTTGTTTTGAATTTTTTTTACATTTTTTGATTAAACAGATTGTAATTGATTGTTTGCCTGAGGAAACATTGAGCGAAAGCCATCCATTGCCAAGAAAAGTTCATTTATAGTCACTCACGCCTAGAAAAGCCTTATTACTCTGTTTAAATGCCTGTATAATCCCATTATTGAATTTATTTTGAATTTTTTTATATTTTTTTATTAAAACAGATTGTAATTGATTGTTTGCCTTGGGAAACATGGAGCGAAAGCCATCCATTGTCAAGAAAAGTTCATTTATAGTCACTCATGCCTAGAAAAGCCTGATTACTCGGTTTAAATGCCTTTATAATCCGATTATTGAATTTATTTTGAATTTTTTTTAAATTTTTGATTAAAACAGATTGTAATTGATTGTTTGCCTCGGGAAACTTGGAGCGAAATCCATCCATTGTTAAGAAAAGATCATTTATAGTCACTCATGCCTAGAAAAGCCTTATTACTCTATTTAAATGCTTTTATAATCCCATTATTGAATTTATTTTGAATTGTTTTTACATTTTTTGATTAAAACATATTGTAATTGATTGTTTGCCTCGAGAAACGTGGAGCGAAAGCCATCCATTGTCAAGAAATGATCATTTATAGTCACTCATGCCTAGAAAAGCCTTATTACTCGGTTTAATTGCCTTTATAATCCCATTATTGAATTTATTTTGAAGTTTTTTTACATTTTTTGATTAAAACAGATTGTAATTATCGTTTGCCTAGGGAAACTGAGAGCGAAAGCCATCCATTGTCAAGAAAAGATCATTTATAGTCACTCATGCCTAGAAAAGCCTTATTACTCGGTTTAAATGCCTTTATAATCCTATTATTGAATTTATTTTGATTTTTTTTTAAATTTTTTGATTAAAACAGATTGTAATTGATTGTTTGCCTCGGGAAACTTGGAGCGAAAGCCATCCATTGTCAAGAAAAGATCATTTATAGTCACTCATTCCTTGGAAAGCCTTATTACTCGGTTTATATGCTTTTATAATCCCATTATTGAATTTATTTTTAATATTTTTTACATTTTTTTGTTGAAACGGATTCTAATTGATTGTTTGCCTCAGAAAACGCGAAGCGAAAGCCATCCATTGTCAAGAAAAGTTCATTTATAGTCACTCATGCCTATAAAAGCCTTAATATTGGCTTTAAATGCTTTTATAATCCCATAATTGAATTTAATTTGAATCTTTTTACATTTTTTGATTAAAACGGATTGTAATTGATTGTTTGCCTCGGGAAACGTGGAGTGAAAGCCATCCATTGTCAAGAAATGATCATTGATAGTCACTCATGCCTAGAAAAGCCTTATTACTCGGTTTAAATGCCTTTATAATCCCATTATTGAATTTATTTTGAATTTTTTTTACATTTTTTTTATTAAAACAAATTGTAATTGATTGTTTACCTCGGGAAACATGGAGCGAAAGGCATCCATTGTCAAGAAAAGTTCATTTATAATCACTCATGCCTAGCAAAGCCTTATTACTCGGTTTAAATGCCTTTATAATCCCATTATTGAATTTATTTTGAATTTTTTTTACATTTTTTGTTTAAAACAAATTGTAATTGATTGTTTGCCTCGGGAAACATGGAGCGAAAGCCATCCATTGTCAAGAAAAGATCATTTATAGTCACTCATGCCTAGGAAAGCCTTATTACTCGGTTTAGATGCTTTTATAATCCCATTATTGAATTTATTTTGAAGATTTTTTACATTTTTTTGTTGAAACAGATTCTAATTGATTGTTTGCCTCAGAAAACGTGAAGCGAAAGCCATCCCTTGTCAAGAAAAATTCATTTATAGTCACTCATGCCTCTAAAAGCCTTAATATTGGCTTTAAATGCTTTTATAATCCCATAATTGAATTTAATTTGAATCTTTTTACATTTTTTGATTAAAACGGATTGTAATTAATTGTTTGCCTCGGGAAACGTGGAGCGAAAGCCATCCACTGTCAAGAAAAGATCATTTACAGTCACTCATGCCTAGAAAAGCCTTATTACTCGCTTTAAATGCCTTTGTAATCCCATTATTGAATTTATTTTGAATTTTTTTTACATTTTTTGATTAAAACAGATTGTAATTGATTGTTTGCCTCGAGAAACATGGAGCGAAAGCCATCCATTGCCAAGAAAAGTTCATTTATAGTCACTCATGCCTAGAAAAGCCTTATTACTCGCTATAAATGCTTTTATAATCCCATAATTAAATTTATTTTGAAGTTTTTTTACATTTTTTGATTAAAACAGATTGTAATTATCGTTTGCCTCGGGAAACTTGGAGCGAAAGCTATCCATTGTCAAGAAAAGTTCATTTATAGTCACTCATGCCTAGAAAAGCCTTATTACTCGGTTTAAATGCCTTTAAAATCCTATTATTGAATTTATTTTGAATTTTTTTTACATTTTTTGATTAAAACAGATTGTAATTGATTGTTTGCCTTGGGAAACATGGAGCGAAAGCCATCCATTGTCAAGAAAAGTTCATTTATAGTCACTCATGCCTAGAAAAGCCTTATTACTCGGTTTAAATGCCTTTATAATCCGATTATTGAATTTATTTTGAGTTTTTTTTAAATTTTTTGATTAAAACATATTGTAATTGATTGTTTGCCTAGGGAAACTTGGAGCGAAATCCATCCATTGTTAAGAAAAGATCATTTATAGTCACTCATGCCCAGAAAAGCCTTATTACTCTGTTTAAATGCTTTTATAATCCCATTATTGAATTTATTTTGAATTGTTTTTACATTTTTTGATTAAAACATATTGTAATTGATTGTTTGCCTCGAGAAACGTGGAGCGAAAGCCATCCATTGTCAAGAAATGATCATTTATAGTCACTCATGCCTAGCAAAGCCTTATTACTCGGTTTAATTGCCTTTATAATCCCATTATTGCATTTATTTTGAAGTTTTTTTACATTTTTTGATTAAAACAGATTGTAATTATCGTTTCCCTCGGGAAACTTGGAGCGAAAGCCATCCATTGTCAAGAAAAGTTCATTTATAGTCACTCATGCCTAGAAAAGCCTTATTACTCGGTTTAAATGCCTTCATAATCCTATTATTGAATTTATTTTGAATTTTTTTTAAATTTTTTGATTAAAACAGATTGTAATTGATTGTTTGCCACAGGAAACTTGGAGCGAAAGCCATCCATTGTCAAGAAAAGATCATTTATAGTCACTTATGCCTTGGAAAGCCTTATTACTCGGTTTAGATGCTTTTATAATCCCATTATTGAATTTATTTTTAATATTTTTTATATTTTTTTGTTGAAACAGATTCTAATTGATTGTTTGCCTCAGAAAACGCGAAGCGAAAGCTATCCATTGTCAAGAAAAGTTCATTTATAGTCACGCATACCTATAAAAGCCTTAATATTCGCTTTAAATACTTTTATAATCCCATAATTGAATTTAATTTGAATCTTTTCACATTTTTTGATTAAAACGGATTGTAATTGATTGTTTGCCTCGGGAAACGTGGAGTGAAAGCCATCCATATTCAAGAAATGATCATTGATAGTCACTCATGCCTAGAAAAGCCTTATTACTCGGTTTAAATGCCTTTATAATCCCATTATTGAATTTATTTTGAATTTTTTTTACATTTTTTTTATTAAAACAAATTGTAATTGATTGTTTACCTCGGGAAACATGGTGCGAAAGCCATCCATTGTCAAGAAAAGTTCATTTATAATCACTCATGCCTAGCAAAGCCTTATTACTCGGTTTAAATGCCTTTATAATCCCATTATTGAATTTATTTTGAATCTTTTTTACATTTTTTATTTAAAACAAATTGTAATTGATTGTTTGCCTCGGGAAACATGGAGCGAAAGCCATCCATTGTCAAGAAAAGATCATTTATAGTCACTCATGCCTTGGAAAGCCTTATTACTCGGTTTAGATGCTTTTATAATCCCATTATTGAATTTATTTTGAATATTTTTTACATTTTTTTGTTGAAACAGATTCTAATTGATTGTTTTCCTCAGAAAACGTGAAGCGAAAGCCATCCATTGTCAAGAAAAGTTCATTTATAGTCACTCATGCCTATAAAAGCCTTAATATTGGCTTTAAATGCTTTTATAATCCCATAATTGAATTTAATTTGAATCTTTTTACATTTTTTGATTAAAACGGATTGTAATTAATTGTTTGCCTCGGGAAACGTGGAGCGAAAGCCATCCATTGTCAAGAAAAGTTCATTTATAGTCACTCATGCCTACAAAAGCCTTATTACTCAGTTTAAATGCTTTTATAAACCCATTATTGAATTTATTTTGAATTGTTTTTACATTTTTTGATTAAAACAGATTGTAATTGATTGTTTGCCTCGGGAAACATGGAGCGAAAGCCATCCATTGCGAAGAAAAGTTCATTTATTGTCACTCATGCCTAGGAAAGCCTTATTACTCTGCTTAAATTCCTTTATAATCCCATTATTGAATTTATTTTGATTTTTTTTTTATTTTTTGATTAAAACAGATTCTAATTGATCGTTTGCCTCGGGAAACTTGGAGCGAAAGCCATCCATTGTTAAGAAAAAAGCATTTATAGTCACTCATGCCTAGAAAAGCCTTATTACACAGTTTAAATGCTTTTATAATCCCATTATTGAATTTATTTTGAATTGTTTTTACATTTTTTGATTAAAACAGATTGTAATTGATTGTTTGCCTCGGGAAACGTGGAGGGAAAGCCATCCATTGCGAAAAAAAGATCATTTATAGTCACTCATGCCTAGGAAAGCCTTATTACTCGGTTTAAATGCTTTTATAATCCCATTATTGAGTTTGTTTTGAATTTTTTTTACATTTTTTGATTAAAACAGATTGTAATTGATTGTTTGCCTCGGGAAACATGGAGCGAAAGCTATCCATTGCCAAGAAAAGTTCATTTATAGTCACTCACGCCTAGAAAAGCCTTATTACTCTATTCAAATGCCTTTATAATCCCATTATTGAATTTCTTTTGAATTTTTTTTATATTTTTTTATTAAAACAGATTGTAATTGATAGTTTGCCTCGAGAAACATGGAGCGAAAGCCATCCATTGCCAAGAAAAGTTCATTTATAGTCACTCATGCCTAGAAAAGCCTTATTACTCGCTTTAAATGCTTTTATAATCCCATAATTAAATTTATTTTGAAGTTTTTTTACATTTTTTGATTAAACCAGACTGTAATTATCGTTTGCCTCGGGAAACTTGGAGCGAAAGCCATCCATTGTCAAGAAAAGTTCATTTATAGTCACTCATGCCTAGAAAAGCCTTATTACTCGGTTTAAATGCCTTTATCATCCCATTATTGAATTTATTTTGAATTTTTTTTACATTTTTTGATTAAAACAGATTGTAATTGATTGTTTGCCTCGGGAAACATGGAGCGAAAGCCATCCATTGTCAAGAAAAGTTCATTTATAGTCACTCATGCCTATAAAAGCCTTAATAATCGCTTTAAATGCTTTTATAATCCCATAATTGAATTTCATTTGAATTTTTTACATTTTAGATTAAAATAGATTGTAATTGATTGTTTGCCTTGGGAAACATAGAGCGAAAGTCATCCATTGTCAAGAAAAGTTCATTTATAGTCACTCATGCCTACAAAAGCCTTATTACTCAGTTTAAATGCTTTTATAAACCCATTATTGAATTTATTTTGAATTGTTTTTACATTTTTTGATTAAAACAGAATGTAATTGATTGTTTGCCTCGGGAAACATGGAGTGAAAGCCATCCATTGCCAAGAAAAGGTCATTTATTGTCTCTCATGCCTAGGAAAGCCTTATTACTCTCCTTAAATTCCTTTATAATCCCATTATTGAATTTATTTTGAATTTTTTTTACATTTTTTGATTAAAACAGATTCTAATTGATTGTTTGTCTCGGGAAATTTGGAGCGAAAGCCATCCATTGTTAAGAAAAAAGCATTTATAGTCACTCATGCCTAGAAAAGCCTTATTACACAGTTTAAATGCTTTTATAATCCCATTATTGAATTTATCTTGAATTGTTTTTACATTTTTTGATTAAAACAGATTGTAATTGATTGTTTGCCTCGGGAAACGTGGAGGGAAAGCCATCCATTGCGAAGAAAAGATCATTTATAGTCACTCATGCCTAGGAAATCCTTATTGCTCGGTTTAAATGCTTTTATAATCCCATTATTGAGTTTGTTTTGAATTTTTTTTACATTTTTTGATTAAAACAGATTGTCATTGATTGTTTGCCTCGGGAAACATGGAGCGAAAGCTATCCATTGCCAAGAAAAGTTCATTTATAGTCACTCACGCCTAGAAAAGCCTTATTACTCTATTTAAATGCCTTTATAATCCCATTATTGAATTTATTTTGAATTTTTTTTATATTTTTTATTAAAACAGATTGTAATTGATAGTTTACCTCGAGAAACATGGAGCGAAAGCTATCCATTGCCAAGAAAAGTTCATTTATAGTCACTCATGCCTAGAAAAGCCTTATTACTCGCTTTAAATGCTTTTATAATCCCATAATTAAATTTATTTTGAAGTTTTTTTACATTTTTTGATTAAACCAGACTGTAATTATCGTTTGCCTCGGGAAACTTGGAGCGAAAGCCATCCATTGTCAAGAAAAGTTCATTTATAGTCACTCATGCCTAGAAAAGCCTTATTACTCGGTTTAAATGCCTTTATAATCCCATTATTGAATTTATTTTGAATTTTTTTTACATTTTTTGATTAAAACAGATTGTAATTGATTGTTTGCCTCGGGAAACATGGAGCGAAAGCCATCCATTGTCAAGAAAAGTTCATTTATAGTCACTCATGCCTATAAAAGCCTTAATAATCGCTTTAAATGCTTTTATAATCCCATAATTCAATTTAATTTGAATTTTTTACATTTTAGATTAAAATAGATTGTAATTGATTGTTTGCCTTGGGAAACATAGAGCGAAGGTCATCCATTGTCAAGAAAAGTTCATTTATAGTCACTCATGCCTACAAAAGCCTTATTACTCAGTTTAAATGCTTTTATAAACCCATTATTGAATTTATTTTGAATTGTTTTTACATTTTTTGATTAAAACAGATTGTAATTGATTGTTTGCCTCGGGAAACATGGAGTGAAAGCCATCCATTGCCAAGAAAAGGTCATTTATTGTCTCTCATGCCTAGGAAAGCCTTATTACTCTGCTTAAATTCCTTTATAATCCCATTATTGAATTTATTTTGAATTGTTTTTACATTTTTTGATTAAAACAGATTGTAATTGATTGTTTGCCTCGGGAAACGAGGAGGGAAAGCCATCCATTGCGAAGAAAAGATCATTTATAGTCACTCATGCCTAGGAAAGCCTTATTACTCGGTTTAAATGCTTTTATAATCCCATTATTGAGTTTGTTTTGAATTTTTTTTACATTTTTTGATTAAAACAGATTGTAATTGATTGTTTGCCTCGGGAAACGTGGAGGGAAAGCCATCCATTGCCAAGAAAAGCTCATTTATAGTCACTCACGCCTAGAAAAGCCTTATTACTCTATTTAAATGCCTTTATAATCCCATTATTGAATTTATTTTGAATTTTTTTTATATTTTTTTATTAAAACAGATTGTAATTGATAGTTTGCCTCGAGAAACATGGAGCGAAAGCCATCCATTGCCAAGAAAAGTTCATTTATAGTCACTCATGCCTAGAAAAGCCTTATTACTCGCTTTAAATGCTTTTATAATCCCATAATTAAATTTAGTTTGAAGTTTTTTTACATTTTTTGATTAAACCAGACTGTAATTATCGTTTGCCTCGGGAAACTTGGAGCGAAAGCCATCCATTGTCAAGAAAAGTTCATTTATAGTCACTCATGCCTAGAAAAGCCTTATTACTCGGTTTAAATGCCTTTATAATCCCATTATTGAATTTATTTTGAATTTTTTTTGCATTTTTTGATTAACACAGATTGTAATTGATTGTTTGCCTCGGGAAACATGGAGCGAAAGCCATCCATTGTCAAGAAAAGTTCATTTATAGTCACTCATGCCTATAAAAGCCTTAATAATCGCTTTAAATGCTTTTATAATCGCATAATTGAATTTAATTTGAATTTTTTACATTTTAGATTAAAATAGATTGTAATTGATTGTTTGCCTTGGGAAACATAGAGCGAAAGTCATCCATTGTCAAGAAAAGTTCATTTATAGTCACTCATGCCTACAAAAGCCTTATTACTCAGTTTAAATGCTTTTATAAACCCATTATTGAATTTATTTTGAATTGTTTTTACATTTTTTGATTAAAACAGATTGTAATTGATTGTTTGCCTCGGGAAACATGGAGTGAAAGCCATCCATTGCCAAGAAAAGGTCATTTATTGTCTCTCATGCCTAGGAAAGCCTTATTACTCTGCTTAAATTCCTTTATAATCCCATTATTGAATTTATTTTGAATTTTTTTTACATTTTTTGATTAAAACAGATTCTAATTGATCGTTTGCCTCGGAAAATTTGGAGCGAAAGCCATCCATTGTTAAGAAAAAAGCATTTATAGTCACTCATGCCTAGAAAAGCCTTATTACACAGTTTAAATGCTTTTATAATCCCATTATTGAATTTATTTTGAATTGTTTTTACATTTTTTGATTAAAACAGATTGTAATTGATTGTTTGCCTCGGGAAACGTGGAGGGAAAGCCATCCATTGCGAAGAAAAGATCATTTATAGTCACTCATGCCTAGGAAATCCTTATTGCTCGGTTTAAATGCTTTTATAATCCCATTATTGAGTTTGTTTTGAATTTTTTTTACATTTTTTGATTAAAACAGATTGTAATTGATTGTTTGCCTAGGGAAACATGGAGCGAAAGCTATCCATTGCCAAGAAAAGTTCATTTATAGTCACTCACGTCTAGAAAAGCCTTATTACTCTATTTAAATGCCTTTATAATCCCATTATTGAATTTATTTTGAATTTTTTTTATATTTTTTTATTAAAACAGATTGTAATTGATAGTTTGCCTCGAGAAACATGGAGCGAAAGCCATCCATTGCCAAGAAAAGTTCATTTGTAGTCACTCATGCCTAGAAAAGCCTTATTACTCGATTTAAATGCTTTTATAATCCCATAATTAAATTTATTTTGAAGTTTTTTTACATTTTTTGATTAAAACAGACTGTAATTATCGTTTGCCTCGGGAAACTTGGAGCGAAAGCCATCCATTGTCAAGAAAAGTTCATTTATAGTCACTCATGCCTAGAAAAGCCTTATTACTCGGTTTAAATGCCTTTATAATCCCATTATTGAATTTATTTTGAATTTTTTTTACATTTTTTGATTAAAACAGATTGTAATTGATTGTTTGCCTCGGGAAACATGGAGCGAAAGCCATCCATTGTTAAGAAAAGTTCATTTATAGTCTCTCATGCCTAAAAAAGCCTTATTACTCCGTTTAAATGCCTTTATAATCCGATTCTTGAATTTATTTTGAATTTTTTTTAAATTTCTTGATTAAAACAGATTGTAATTGATTGTTTGCCTCGGGAAACTTGGAGCGAAATCCATCCATTGTTAAGAAAAGATTATT
The DNA here is from genome assembly GCF_053813885.1 of Theobroma cacao. Lineage (NCBI taxonomy): Eukaryota > Viridiplantae > Streptophyta > Magnoliopsida > Malvales > Malvaceae > Theobroma > Theobroma cacao. Next base: position 21,589,664 of record NC_142645.1, on the reverse strand, counting down.
TATAGTCACTCATGCCAAGAAAAGCCTTATTACTCTGTTTAAATGCTTTTATAATCCCATTATTGAATTTATTTTGAATTGTTTTTACATTTTTTGATTAAAACATATTGTAATTGATTGTTTGCCTCGAGAAACGTGGAGTGAAAGCCATCCATTGTTAAGGAAGGATCATTTATAGTCACTCATGCCTAGAAAAGCCTTATTACTCGGTTTAATTGCCTTTATAATCCCATTATTGAATTTATTTTGAAGTGTTTTTACATTTTTTGATTCAAACAGATTGTAATTATCGTTTCCCTCGGGAAACTTGGAGCGAAAGCCATCCATTGTCAAGAAAAGTTCATTTATAGTCACTCATGCCTAGAAAAGCCTTATTACTCGGTTTAAATGCCTTTATAATCCCATTATTGAATTTATTTTGAATTTTTTTTGCATTTTTTGATTAAAACAGATTGTAATTGATTGTTTGCCTCGGGAAACATGGAGCGAAAGCCATCCATTGTCAAGAAAAGTTCATTTATAGTCACTCATGCCTATAAAAGCCTTAATAATCGCTTTAAATGCTTTTATAATCGCATAATTGAATTTAATTTGAATTTTTTACATTTTAGATTAAAATAGATTGTAATTGATTGTTTGCCTTGGGAAACATAGAGCGAAAGTCATCCATTGTCAAGAAAAGTTCATTTATAGTCACTCATGCCTACAAAAGCCTTATTACTCAGTTTAAATGCTTTTATAAACCCATTATTGAATTTATTTTGAATTGTTTTTACATTTTTTGATTAAAACAGATTGTAATTGATTGTTTGCCTCGGGAAACATGGAGTGAAAGCCATCCATTGCCAAGAAAAGGTCATTTATTGTCTCTCATGCCTAGGAAAGCCTTATTACTCTGCTTAAATTCCTTTATAATCCCATTATTGAATTTATTTTGAATTTTTTTTACATTTTTTGATTAAAACAGATTCTAATTGATCGTTTGCCTCGGAAAATTTGGAGCGAAAGCCATCCATTGTTAAGAAAAAAGCATTTATAGTCACTCATGCCTAGAAAAGCCTTATTACACAGTTTAAATGCTTTTATAATCCCATTATTGAATTTATTTTGAATTGTTTTTACATTTTTTGATTAAAACAGATTGTAATTGATTGTTTGCCTCGGGAAACGTGGAGGGAAAGCCATCCATTGCGAAGAAAAGATCATTTATAGCCACTCATGCCTAGGAAATCCTTATTGCTCGGTTTAAATGCTTTTATAATCCCATTATTGAGTTTGTTTTGAATTTTTTTTACATTTTTTGATTAAAACAGATTGTAATTGATTGTTTGCCTAGGGAAACATGGAGCGAAAGCTATCCATTGCCAAGAAAAGTTCATTTATAGTCACTCACGTCTAGAAAAGCCTTATTACTCTATTTAAATGCCTTTATAATCCCATTATTGAATTTATTTTGAATTTTTTTTATATTTTTTTATTAAAACAGATTGTAATTGATAGTTTGCCTCGAGAAACATGGAGCGAAAGCCATCCATTGCCAAGAAAAGTTCATTTGTAGTCACTCATGCCTAGAAAAGCCTTATTACTCGTTTTAAATGCTTTTATAATCCCATAATTAAATTTATTTTGAAGTTTTTTTACATTTTTTGATTAAAACAGACTGTAATTATCGTTTGCCTCGGGAAACTTGGAGCGAAAGCCATCCATTGTCAAGAAAAGTTCATTTATAGTCACTCATGCCTAGAAAAGCCTTATTACTCGGTTTAAATGCCTTTATAATCCCATTATTGAATTTATTTTGAATTTTTTTTACATTTTTTGATTAAAACAGATTGTAATTGATTGTTTGCCTCGGGAAACATGGAGCGAAAGCCATCCATTGTTAAGAAAAGTTCCTTTATAGTCTCTCATGCCTAAAAAAGCCTTATTACTCAGTTTAAATGCCTTTATAATCCGATTCTTGAATTTATTTTGAATTTTTTTTAAATTTCTTGATTAAAACAGATTGTAATTGATTGTTTGCCTCGGGAAACTTGGAGCGAAATCCATCCATTGTTAAGAAAAGATTATTTATAGTCACTCATGCCAAGAAAAGCCTTATTACTCTGTTTAAATGCTTTTATAATCCCATTATTGAATTTATTTTGAATTGTTTTTACATTTTTTGATTAAAACATATTGTAATTGATTGTTTGCCTCGAGAAACGTGGAGCGAAAGCCATCCATTGTTAAGGAAAGATCATTTATAGTCACTCATGCCTAGAAAAGCCTTATTACTCGGTTTAATTGCCTTTATAATCCCATTATTGAATTTATTTTGAAGTGTTTTTACATTTTTTGATTCAAACAGATTGTAATTATCGTTTCCCTCGGGAAACTTGGAGCGAAAGCCATCCATTGTCAAGAAAAGTTCATTTATAGTCACTCATGCCTAGAAAAGCCTTATTACTCGGTTTAAATGCCTTTTATAATCCTATTATTGAATTTATTTTGAATTTTTTTTAAATTTTTTTATTAAAACAGATTGTAATTGATTGTTTGCCACGGGAAACATGGAGCGAAAGCCATCCATTATTAAGAAAAAATCATTTATAGTCACTCATGCCTTGAAAAGCCTTATTACTCGGTTTAGATGCTTTTATAATCCAATTATTGAATTTATTTTTAATATTTTTTACATTTTTTTGTTGAAACAGATTCTAATTGATTTTTTGCCTCAGAAAACGCGAAGCGAAACCCATCCATTGTCAAGAAAAGTTCATTTATAGTCGCTCATGCTTATAAAAGCCTTAATACTCGCTTTAAATGCTTTTATAATCCCATAATTGAATTTAATTTGAATCTTTTTTACATTTTTTGATTAAAACGGATTGTAATTGATTGTTTGCCTCGGGAAACGTGGAGCGAAAGCCATCCATTGTCAAGAATTGATCATTGATATTCCCTCATGCCTAGAAAAGCCTTATTACTCGGTTTAAATGCCTTTATAATCCCATTATTGAATTTATTTTGAATTTTTTTTACATTTTTTTTATTAAAACAAATTGTAATTGATTGTTTACCTCGGGAAACATGGAGCGAAAGCCATCCATTGTCAAGAAAAGTTCATTTATAATCACTCATGCCTAGCAAAGCCTTATTACTCGGTTTAAATGCCTTTATAATCCCATTATTGAATTTATTTTGAATTTTTTTTACATTTTTTGTTTAAAACAGATTGTAATTGATTGTTTGCCTCGGGAAACATGGTGCGAAAGCCATCCATTGTCAAGAAAAGATCATTTATAGTCACTCATGCCTAGGAAAGCCTTATTACTCGGTTTAGATGCTTTTATAATCCCATTATTGAATTTATTTTGAATATTTTTTACATTTTTTTGTTGAAACAGATTCTAATTGATTGTTTGCCTCAGAAAACGTGAAGCGAAAGCCATCCATTGTCAAGAAAAGTTCATTTATATTCACTCATGCCTATAAAAGCCTTAATATTGGCTTTAAATGCTTTTATAATCCCATAACTGAATTTAATTTGAATCTTTTTACATTTTTTGATTAAAACGGATTGTAATTAATTGTTTGCCTCGGGAAACGTGGAGCGAAAGCCATCCATTGTCAAGAAAAGATCATTTATAGTCACTCAAGCCTAAAAAAGCCTTATTACTCGGTTTAAATGCCTTTATAATCCCATTATTGAATTTATTTTGAATTTTTTTTACATTTTTTGATTAAACCAGATTATAATTGATTGTTTGCCTCGGGAAACATGGAGCGAAAGCCATCCATTGTCAAGAAAAGTTCATTTATAGTCACTCATGCCTATAAAAGCCTTAATAATCGCTTTAAATGCTTTTATAATCCATAATTGAATTTAATTTGAATTTTTTACATTTTTGATTAAAACAGATTGTAATTGATTGTTTGCCTTGGGAAACATAGAGCGAAAGCCATCCATTGTCAAGAAAAGTTCATTTATAGTCACTCATGCCTACAAAATCCTTATTACTCAGTTTAAATGCTTTTATAAACCCATTATTGAATTTATTTTGAATTGTTTTTACATTTTTTGATTAAAACAGATTGTAATTGATTGTTTACCTCGGGAAACATGGAGCGAAAGCCATCCATTGCCAAGAAAAGTTCATTTATTGTCACTCATGCCTAGGAAAGCCTTATTACTCTGCTTAAATTCCTTTATAATCCCATTATTGAATTTATTTTGAATTTTTTTTACATTTTTTGATTAAAACAGATTCTAATTGATCGTTTGCCTCGGGAAACTTGGAGCGAAAGCCATCCATTGTTAAGAAAACAACATTTATAGTCACTCATGCCTAGAAAAGCCTTATTACACAGTTTAAATGCTTTTATAATCCCATTATTGAATTTATTTTGAACTGTTTTTACATTTTTTGATTAAAACAGATTGTAATTGATTGTTTGCCTCGGGAAACGTGGAGGGAAAGCCATCCATTGCGAAGAAAAGATCATTTATAGTCACTCATGGCTAGGAAAGCCTTATTGCTCGGTTTAAATGCTTTTATAATCCCATTATTGAGTTTGTTTTGAATTTTTTTTACATTTTTTGATTAAAACATATTGTAATTGATTGTTTGCCTCGGGAAACATGGAGCGAAAGCTATCCATTGCCAAGAAAAGTTCATTTATAGTCACTCACGCCTAGAAAAGCCTTATTACTCTATTTAAATGCCTTTATAATCCCATTATTGAATTTATTTTGAATTTTTTTTATATTTTTTTATTAAAACATATTGTAATTGATAGTTTGCCTCGAGAAACATGGAGCGAAAGCCATCCATTGCCAAGAAAAGTTCATTTGTAGTCACTCATGCCTAGAAAAGCCTTATCACTCGCTTTAAATGCTTTTATAATCCCATAATTAAATTTATTTTGAAGTTTTTTTACATTTTTTGATTAAAACAGATTGTAATTGATTGTTTGCCTCGGGAAACATGGAGCGAAAGCCATCCATTGTCAAGAAAAGTTCATTTATAGTCTCTCATGCCTAAAAAAGACTTATTACTCAGTTTAAATGCCTTTATAATCCGATTCTTGAATTTATTTTGAATTTTTTTTAAATTTTTTGATTAAAACAGATTGTAATTGATTGTTTGCCTCGGGAAACATGGAGCGAAAGCCATCCATTGTCAAGAAAAGTTCATTTATAGTCACTCATGCCTAGGAAAACCTTATTACTCGGTTTAGATGCTTTTATAATCCCATTATTGAATTTATTTTGAATATTTTTTACATTTTTTTGTTGAAACAGATTCTAATTGATTGTTTGCCTCAGAAAACGCGAAGCGAAAGCCATCCACTGTCAAGAAAAGATCATAATCCCATTATTGAATTTATTTTGAATTGTTTTTACATTTTTTGATTAAAACAGATTGTAATTGATTGTTTGCCTCGAAAAACATGGAGCGAAAGCCATCCATTGCCAAGAAAAGATCATATATAGTCACTCATGCCTAGAAAAGCCTTATTACTCGGTTTAATTGCCTTTATAATCCCATTATTGAATTTATTTTGAATTTTTTTTACATTTTTTGATTAAAACAGATTTTAATTGATTGTTTGCCTCGGGAAACTTGGAGCGAAAGCCATCCATTGTTAAGAAAAGAGCATTTATAGTCACTCATGCCTAGAAAAACCTTATTACACGGTTTAAATGCTTTTATAATCCCATTATTGAATTTATTTTGAATTGTTTTTACATTTTTTGATTAAAACAGATTGTAATTGATTGTTTGCCTTGGGAAACGTGGAGGGAAAGCCATCCATTGCGAAGAAAAGATCATTTATAGTCACTCATTCCTAGGAAAGCCTTATTACTCGGTTTAAATGCTTTTATAATCCCATTATTGAGTTTGTTTTGAATTTTTTTTACATTTTTTGGTTAAAGAGATTGTAATCGATTGTTTGCCTCGGGAAACATTGAGCGAAAGCCATCCATTGCCAAGAAAAGTTCATTTATAGTCACTCACGCCTAGAAAAGCCTTATTACTCTGTTTAAATGACTTTATAATCCCATTATTGAATTTATTTTAAATTTTTTTATATTTTTTTATTAAAACAGAATGTAATTGATAGTTTGCCTCGAGAAATTTGGAGCGAAAGCCATCCATTGTAAAGAAAAGTTCATTTATAGTCACTCATGCCTAGAAAAGCGTTATTACTCTATTTAAATGCCTTCATAATCCCATTATTGAATTTATTTTGAATTTTTTTTTACATTTTTTGATTAAAACATATTGTAATTGATTGTTTGCCTCGGGAAACATGGAGCGAAAGCCATCCATTGTGAAGAAAAGTTCATTTATACTCACTCATGCCTAGAAAAGCCTTATTACTCGGTTTAAATGCCTTTATAATCCCATTATTGAATTTATTTTGAATTTTTTTTACATTTTTTGATTAAAACAGATTGTAATTGTTTGTTTGCCTCGAGAAACATGGAGCGAAAGCCATCCATTGCCAAGGAAAGTTCATTTATAGTCACTCATGCCTAGAAAAGCCTTATTACTCGGTTTAAATGCCTTTATAATCCGATTATTGAATTTATTTTGAATTTTTTTTACATTTTTTGATTAAAACAGATTGTAATTGATTGTTTGCCTCGGGAAACATGAAGCGAAAGCCATCCATTGTCAAGAAAAGTTCATTTATGGTCACTCATGCCTAGAAAAGCCTTATTACTCTATTTAAATGCCTTTATAATCCCATTATTGAATTTATTTTCAATTTTTTTTATATTTTCTTATTAAAACATATTGTAATTGATTGTTTGCCTCGAGAAACATGGAGCGAAAGCCATCCATTGCCAAGAAAAGTTCATTTATAGTCACTCATGCCTAGAAAAGCCATATCACTTGCTTTAAATGCTTTTATAATCCCATAATTAAATTTATTTTGAAGTTTTTTTACATTTTTTGATTAAAACAGACTGTAATTATCGTTTGCCTCGGGAAACTTGGAGCGAAAGCCATCCATTGTCAAGAAAAGTTCATTTATAGTCACTCATGCCTAGAAAAGCCTTATTACTCGGTTTAAATGCCTTTATAATCCCATTATTGAATTTATTTTGAATTTTTTTTACATTTTTTGATTAAAACAGATTGTAATTGATTGTTTGCCTCGGGCAACATGAAGCGAAAGCCATCCATTGTCAAGAAAAGTTCATTTATGGTCACTCATGTCTAGAAAAGCCTTATTACTCGGTTTAAATGCCTTTATAATCCGATTATTGAATTTATTTTGAATTTTTTTAAAATTTTTTGATTAAAACAGATTGTAATTGATTGTTTGACTCGGGAAACTTGGAGCGAAATCCATCCATTGTTAAGAAAACATCATTTATAGTCACTCATGCCTAGAAAAGCCTTATTACTCTGTTTAAATGCTTTTATAATCCCATTATTGAATTTATTTTGAATTGTTTTTACATTTTTTGATTAAAACATATTGTAATTGATTGTTTGCCTCGAGAAACGTGGAGCGAAAGCCATCCATTGTCAAGAAAAGATCATTTATAGTCACTCATGCCTAGAAAAGCCTTATTACTCGGTTTAATTGCCTTTATAATCCCATTATTGAATTTATTTTGAAGTTTTTTTACATTTTTTGATTAAAACAGATTGTAATTATCGTTTGCCTCAGGAAACTTGGAGCGAAAGCCATCCATTGTCAAGAAAAGTTCATTTATAGTCACTCATGCCTAGAAAAGCCTTATTACTCGATTTAAATGCCTTTATAATCCTATTATTGAATTTATTTTGAATTTTTTTTAAATTTTTTGATTAAAACAGATTGTAATTGATTGTTTACCTCAGGAAACTTGGAGCGAAAGCCATCCATTATTAAGAAAAGATCATTTATAGTCACTCATGCCTTGAAAAGCCTTATTACTCGGTTTAGATGCTTTTATAAACCCATTATTGAATTTATTTTTAATATTTTTTACATTTTTTTGTTGAAACAGATTGTAATTGATTGTTTGCCTCAGAAAACGTGAAGCGAAAGCCATCCATTGTCACGAAAAGTTCATTTATAGTCACTCATGCCTATAAAAGCCTTAATACTCGCTTTAAATGCTTTTATAATCCCATAATTGAATTTAATTTGAATCTTTTTACATTTTTTGATTAAACCGGATTGTAATTGATTGTTTGCCTCGGGAAACTTGGAGCGAAAGCCATCCATTGTCAAGAAAAGTTCATTTATAATCACTCATGCCTAGCAAAGCCTTATTACTCGGTTTAAATGCCTTTATAATCCCATTATTGAATTTATTTTGAATTTTTTTTACATTTTTTTTATTAAAACAAATTGTAATTGATTGTTTACCTCGGGAAACATGGAGCGAAAGCCATCCATTGTGAAGAAAAGTTCATTTATACTCACTCATGCCTAGAAAAGCCTTATTACTCGGTTTAAATGCCTTTATAATCCCATTATTGAATTTATTTTGAATTTTTTTTACATTTTTTGTTTAAAACAGATTGTAATTGATTGTTTGCCTCGGGAAACATGGAGCGAAAGCCATCCATTGTCAAGAAAAGTTCATTTATAGTCACTCATGCCTATAAAAGCCTTAATACTCGCTTTAAATGCTTTTATAATCCCATTATTGAATTTATTTTGAATTGTTTTTACATTTTTTGATTAAAACAGATTGTAATTGATTGTTTGCCTCGGAAAACATGGAGCGAAAGCCATCCATTGCCAAGAAAAGATCATTTATAGTCACTCATGCCTAGAAAAGCCATATTACTCGGTTTAATTGCCTTTATAATCCCATTATTGAATTTATTTTGAATTTTTTTTACATTTTTGATTAAAACAGATTTTAATTGATTGTTTGCCTTGGGAAACTTGGAGCGAAAGCCATCCATTGTTAAGAAAAGAGCATTTATAGTCACTCATGCCTAGAAAAGCCTTATTACACGGTTTAAATGCTTTTATAATCCCATTATTGAATTTATTTTGAATTATTTTTACATTTTTTGATTAAAACAGATTGTAATTGATTGTTTGCCTTGGGAAACGTGGAGGGAAAGCCATCCATTGCGAAGAAAAGATCATTTATAGTAACTCATGCCTAGGAAAGCCTTATTACTCGGTTTAAATGCTTTTATAATCCCATTATTGAGTTTGTTTTGAATTTTTTTACATTTTTTGGTTAAAGAGATTGTAATTGATTGTTTGCCTCGGGAAACATTGAGCAAAAGCCATCAATTGCAAAGAAAAGTTCATTTATAGTCACTCAAGCCTAGAAAAGCCTTATTACTCTGTTTAAATGCCTTTATAATCCCATTATTGAATTTATTTTAAATTTTTTTACATTTTTTTATTAAAACAGATTGTAATTGATAGTTTGCCTCGAGAAATTTGGAGCGAAAGCCATCCATTGTCAAGAAAAGTTCATTTATAGTCACTCATGCCTAGAAAAGCCTTATTACTCGGTTTAAATGCCTTTATAATCCCATTATTGAATTTATTTTGAATTTTTTTTTACATTTTTTGATTAAAACAGATTGTAATTGATTGTTTGCCTCGGGAAACATGGAGCGAAAGCCATCCATTGTCAAGAAAAGTTCATTTATAGTCTCTCATGCCTAAAAAAGACTTATTACTCAGTTTAAATGCCTTTATAATCCGATTCTTGAATTTATTTTGAATTTTTTTTAAATTTTTTGATTAAAATAGATTGTAGTTGATTGTTTGCCTCGGGAAACATGGAGCGAAAGCCATCCATTGTGAAGAAAAGTTCATTTATACTCACTCATGCCTAGAAAAGCCTTATTACTCGGTTTAAATGCCTTTATAATCCCATTATTGAATTTATTTTGAATTTTTTTTACATTTTTTGATTAAAACAGATTGTAATTGTTTGTTTGCCTCGAGAAACATGGAGCGAAAGCCATCCATTGCCAAGGAAAGTTCATTTATAGTCATTCATGCCTAGAAAAGCCTTATTACTCGCTTTAAATGCTTTTATAATCCCATAATTAAATTTATTTTGAAGTTTTTTTACATTTTTTGATTAAAACAGATTGTAATTATCGTTTGCCTTGGGAAACATGGAGCGAAAGCCATCCATTGCCAAGAAAAGTTCATTTATAGTCACTCATGCCTAGGAAAGCCTTATTACTCTGTTTAAATTCCTTTATAATCCCATTATTGAATTTATTTTGAATTTTTTTTACATTTTTTGATTAAAACAGATTCTAATTGATCGTTTGCCTCGGGAAACTTGGAGCGAAAGCCATCCATTGTCAAGAAAAGATCATTTATAGTCACTCATGCCTAGAAAAGCCTTATTACTCGGTTTACATGCTTTTATAATCCCATTATTGAGTTTGTTTTGAATTGTTTTTACATTTTTTGATTAAAACAGATTGTAACTGATTGTTTGCCTCGGGAAACATGGAGCGAAAGCTATCCATTGCCAAGAAAAGTTCATTTATAGTCACTCACGCCTAGAAAAGCCTTATTACTTTGTTTAAATGCCTTTATAATCCCATTATTGAATTTATTTTTAATTTTTTTTACATTTTTTTATTAAAACAGATTGTAATTGATAGTTTGCCTCGAGAAACGTGGAGCGAAGCCATCCATTGTCAAGAAAAGATCATTTATAGTCACTCATGCCTAGAAAAGCCTTATTACTCGGTTTAATTGCCTTTATAATCCCATTATTGAATTTATTTTGAAGTTTTTTTAAATTTTTTGATTAAAACAGATTGTAACTATCGTTTGCCTCGGGAAACTTGGAGCGAAAGCCATCCATTGTCAAGAAAAGTTCATTTATAGTCACTCATGCCTAGAAAAGCCTTATTACTCGGTTTAAATGCGTTTATAATCCGATTATCGAATTTATTTTGAATTTTTTTAAAATTTTTTGATTAAAACAGATTGTATCTGATTGTTTGCCTCGGGAAACTTGGAGCGAAAGCCATCCATTGTCAAGAAAAGTTCATTTATAGTCACTCATGCCTTGGAAAGCCTTATTACTCGGTTTAGATGCTTTTATAATCCCATTATTGAATTTATTTTGAATATTTTTTACATTTTTTTGTTGAAACAGATTCTAATTGATTGTTTGACTCAGAAAACGCGAAGCGAAAGCCATCCATTGTCAAGAAAAGTTCATTTATAGTCACTCATGCCTATAAAAGCCTTAATACTCGCTTTAAATGCTTTTATAATCCCATAATTGAATTTATTTTCAATCTTTTTACATTTTCTGATTAAAACGGATTGTAATTGATTGTTTGCCTCGGGAAACGTGGAGCGAAAGCCATCCATTGTCAAGAAAAGATCATTTATAGTCACTCATGCCTAGATAAGCCTTATCACTCGCTTTAAATGCTTTTATAATCCCATAATTAAATTTATTTTGAAGTTTTTTTACATTTTTTGATTAAAACAGACTGTAATTATCGTTTGCCTCGGGAAACTTGGAGCGAAAGCCATCCATTGTCAAGAAAAGATCATTTATAGTCACTCATGCCTAGAAAAGCCTTATTACTCTGTTTAAATGCTTTTATAATCCCATTATTGAATTTATTTTGAATTTTTTTTAAATTTTTTGATTAAAACAGATTGTAATTGATTGTTTACCTCGGGAAACTTGGAGCGAAAGCCATCCATTATTAAGAAAAGATCATTTATAGTCACTCATGCCTTGAAAAGCCTTATTACTCGGTTTAGATGCTTTTATAATCCCATTATTGAATTTATTTTTAATATTTTTTACATTTTTTTGTTGAAACAGATTCTAATTGATTGTTTGCCTCAGAAAACGCGAAGCGAAAGCCATCCATTGTCAAGAAAAGTTCATTTATAGTCACTCATGCCTATAAAAGCCTTAATACTCGCTTTAAATGCTTTTATAATCCCATAATTGAATTTAATTTGAATCTTTTTACATTTTTTGATTAAAACGGATTGTAATTGATTGTTTGCCTCGGGAAACGTGGAGCGAAAGCCATCCATTGTCAAGAAAAGTTCATTTATAATCACTCATGCCTAGCAAAGCCTTATTACTCGGTTTAAATGCCTTTATAATCCCATTATTGAACTTATTTTGAATTTTTTTTACATTTTTTTTATTAAAACAAATTGTAATTGATTGTTTACCTCGGGAAACATGGAGCGAAAGCCATCCATTGTCAAGAAAAGTTCATTTATAATCACTCATGCCTAGCAAAGCCTTATTACTCGGTTTAAATGCCTTTATAATCCCATTATTGAATTTATTTTGAATTTTTTTTACATTTTTTGTTTAAAACAGATTGTAATTGATTGTTTGCCTCGGGAAACATGGAGCAAAAGTCATCCATTGTCAAGAAAAGTTCATTTATAGTCACTCATGCTTTGGAAAGCCTTATTACTCGGTTTAGATGCTTTTATAATCCTATTATTGAATTTATTTTTAATATTTTTTACATTTTTTTGTTGAAACAGATTCTAATTGATTGTTTGCCTCAGAAAACGCGAAGCGAAAGCCATCCATTGTCAAGAAAAGTTCATTTATAGTCACTCATGCCTATAAAAGCCTTAATATTCGCTTTAAATACTTTTATAATCCCATAATTGAATTTAATTTGAATCTTTTTACATTTTTTGATTAAAAGGGATTGTAATTAATTGTTTGCCTCGGGAAACGTGGAGCGAAAGCCATCCATTGCCAAGAAAAGATCATTTGTAGTCACTCATGCCTAAAAAAGCCTTATTACTCGGTTTAAATGCCTTTATAATCCCATTATTGAATTTATTTTGAATTTTTTTTACATTTTTTGATTAAAACAGATTGTAATTGATTGTTTACCTCGGGAAACATGGAGCGAAAGCCATCCATTGTCAAGAAAAGATCATTTATAGTCACTCATGCTTAGGAAAGCCTTATTACTCGGTTTAGATGCTTTTATAATCCCATTATTGAATTTATTTTGAATATTTTTTACATTTTTTTGTTGAAACAGATTCTAATTGATTGTTTGCCTCAGAAAACGTGAAGCGAAAGCCATCCATTGTCAAGAAAAGTTCATTTATAGTCACTCATGCCTATAAAAGCCTTAATATTGGCTTTAAATGCTTTTATAATCCCATAATTGAATTTAATTTGAATCTTTTTACATTTTTTGATTAAAACGGATTGTAATTAATTGTTTGCCTCGGGAAACGTGGAGCGAAAGCCATCCATTGTCAAGAAAAGATCAATTATAGTCACTCATGCCTATAAAAGCCTTAATATTGGCTTTAAATGCTTTTATAATCCCATAATTGAATTTAATTTGAATCTTTTTACATTTTTTGATTAAAACGGATTGTAATTGATTGTTTGCCTCGGGAAATGTGGAGTGAAAGCCATCCATTGTCAAGAAATGATCATTGATAGTCACTCATGCCTAGAAGAGCCTTATTACTCGGTTTAAATGCCTTTATAATCCTATTATTGAATTTATTTTGAATATTTTTTTACATTTTTTTTATTAAAACAAATTGTAATTGATTGTTTACCTCGGGAAACATGGAGCGAAAGCCATCCATTGTCAAGAAAAGATCATTTATAGTCACTCATGCTTAGGAAAGCCTTATTACTCGGTTTAGATGCTTTTATAATCCCATTATTGAATTTATTTTGAATATTTTTTACATTTTTTTGTTGAAACAGATTCTATTTGATTGTTTGCCTCAGAAAACGTGAAGCGAAAGCCATCCATTGTCAAGAAATGTTCATTTATAGTCACTCATGCCTAGATAAGCCTTATCACTCGCTTTAAATGCTTTTATAATCCCATAATTAAATTTATTTTGAAGTTTTTTTACATTTTTTGATTAAAACAGACTGTAATTATCGTTTGCCTCGGGAAACTTGGAGCGAAAGCCATCCATTGTCAAGAAAAGATCATTTATAGTCACTCATGCCTAGAAAAGCCTTATTACTCTGTTTAAATGCTTTTATAATCCCATTATTGAATTTATTTTGAATTTTTTTTAAATTTTTTGATTAAAACAGATTGTAATTGATTGTTTACCTCGGGAAACGTGGAGCGAAAGCCATCCATTGTCAAGAAAAGTTCATTTATAATCACTCATGCCTAGCAAAGCCTTATTACTCGGTTTAAATGCCTTTATAATCCCATTATTGAATTTATTTTGAATTTTTTTTACATTTTTTTTATTAAAACAAATTGTAATTGATTGTTTACCTCGGGAAACATGGAGCGAAAGCCATCCATTGTCAAGAAAAGTTCATTTATAATCACTCATGCCTAGCAAAGCCTTATTACTCGGTTTAAATGCCTTTATAATCCCATTATTGAATTTATTTTGAATTTTTTTTACATTTTTTGTTTAAAACAGATTGTAATTGATTGTTTGTCTCGGGAAACATTGAGCGAAAGCCATCCATTGTCAAGAAAAGTTCATTTATAGTCACTCATGCCTATAAAAGCCTTAATACTCGCTTTAAATGCTTTTATAATCCCATTATTGAATTTATTTTGAATTGTTTTTACATTTTTTGACTAAAACAGATTGTAATTGATTGTTTGCCTCGGAAAACATGGAGCGAAAGCCATCCATTGCCAAGAAAAGATCATTTATAGTCACTCATGCCTAGAAAAGCCTTATTACTCGGTTTAATTCCCTTTATAATCCCATTATTGAATTTATTTTGAATTTTTTTTACATTTTTTGATTAAAACAGATTTTAATTGATTGTTTGCCTCAGGAAACTTGGAGCGAAAGCCATCCATTGTTAAGAAAAGAGCATTTATAGTCACTCATGCCTAGAAAAGCCTTATTACACGGTTTAAATGCTTTTATAATCCCATTATTGAATTTATTTTGAATTGTTTTTACATTTTTTGATTAAAACAGATTGTAATTGATTGTTTGCCTTGGGAAACGTGGAGGGAAAGCCATCCATTGCGAAGAAAAGATCATTTATAGTAACTCATGCCTAGGAAAGCCTTATTACTCGGTTTAAATGCTTTTATAATCCCATTATTGAGTTTGTTTTGAATTTTTTTTACATTTTTTGGTTAAAGAGATTGTAATTGATTGTTTGCCTCGGGAAACATTGAGCGAAAGCCATCCATTGCCAATAAAAGTTCATTTATAGTTACTCACGCCTAGAAAAGCCTTATTACTCTGTTTAAATTCCTTTATAATCCCATTATTGAATTTATTTTAAATTTTTTTACATTTTTTTATTAAAACAGATTGTAATTGATAGTTTGCCTCGAGAAATTTGGAGCGAAAGCCATCCATTGTCAAGAAAAGTTCATTTATAGTCACTCATGCCTAGAAAAGCCTTATTACTCTGTTTAAATGCCTTTATAATCCCATTATTGAATTTATTTTGAATTTTTTTTTACATTTTTTGATTAAAACATATTGTAATTGATTGTTTGCCTCGGGAAACATGGAGCGAAAGCCATCCATTGTGAAGGAAAGTTCATTTATACTCACTCATGCCTAGAAAAGCCTTATTACTCGGTTTAAATGCCTTTATAATCCCATTATTGAATTTATTTTGAATTTTTTTTTATATTTTTTGATTAAAACAGATTGTAATTGTTTGTTTGCCTCGAGAAACATGGAGCGAAAGCCATTCATTGCCAAGGAAAGTTCATTTATAGTCACTCATGCCTAGAAAAGCCTTATTACTCGCTTTAAATGCTTTTATAATCCCATAATTAAATTTATTTTGAATTTTTTTACATTTTTTGATTAAAACAGATTGTAATTATCGTTTGCCTCGGGAAACTTGGAGCGAAAGCCATCCATTGTCAAGAAAAGATCATTTATAGTCACTCATGCTTTGGAAAGCCTTATTACTCGGTTTAGATGCTTTTATAATCCCATTATTGAATTTATTTTTAATATTTTTTACATTTTTTTGTTGAAACAGATTGTAATTGATCGTTTGCCTCAGAAAACGCGAAGCGAAAGCCATCCATTGTCAAGAAAAGTTCATTTATAGTCACTCATGCCTATAAAAGCCTTAATATTCGCTTTAAATACTTTTATAATCCCATAATTGAATTTAATTTGAATCTTTTTACATTTTTTGATTAAAACGGATTGTAATTAATTGTTTGCCTCGGGAAACGTGGAGCGAAAGCCATCCATTGTCAAGAAAAGATCATTTATAGTCACTCATGCCTAAAAAAGCCTTATTACTCGGTTTAAATGCCTTTATAATCCCATTATTGAATTTATTTTGAATTTTTTTTACATTTTTTGATTAAAACAGATTGTAATTGATTGTTTACCTCGGGAAACATGGAGCGAAAGCCATCCATTGTCAAGAAAAGATCATTTATAGTCACTCATGCTTAGGAAAGCCTTATTACTCGGTTTAGATGCTTTTATAATCCCATTATTGAATTTATTTTGAATATTTTTTACATTTTTTTGTTGAAACAGATTCTAATTGATTGTTTGCCTCAGAAAATGTGAAGCGAAAGCCATCCATTGTCAAGAAAAGTTCATTTATAGTCACTCATGCCTATAAAAGCCTTAATATTGGCTTTAAATGCTTTTATAATCCCATAATTGAATTTAATTTGAATCTTTTTACATTTTTTGATTAAAACGGATTGTAATTAATTGTTTGCCTCGGGAAACGTGGAGCGAAAGCCATCCATTGTCAAGAAAAGATCAATTATAGTCACTCATGCCTATAAAAGCCTTAATATTGGCTTTAAATGCTTTTATAATCCCATAATTGAATTTAATTTGAATCTTTTTACATTTTTTGATTAAAACGGATTGTAATTGATTGTTTGCCTCGGGAAATGTGGAGTGAAAGCCATCCATTGTCAAGAAATGATCATTGATAGTCACTCATGCCTAGAAGAGCCTTATTACTCGGTTTAAATGCCTTTATAATCCTATTATTGAATTTATTTTGAATATTTTTTTACATTTTTTTTATTAAAACAAATTGTAATTGATTGTTTACCTCGGGAAACATGGAGCGAAAGCCATCCATTGTCAAGAAAAGATCATTTATAGTCACTCATGCTTAGGAAAGCCTTATTACTCGGTTTAGATGCTTTTATAATCCCATTATTGAATTTATTTTGAATATTTTTTACATTTTTTTGTTGAAACAGATTCTATTTGATTGTTTGCCTCAGAAAACGTGAAGCGAAAGCCATCCATTGTCAAGAAAAGTTCATTTATAGTCACTCATGCCTAGATAAGCCTTATCACTCGCTTTAAATGCTTTTATAATCCCATAATTAAATTTATTTTGAAGTTTTTTTACATTTTTTGATTAAAACAGACTGTAATTATCGTTTGCCTCGGGAAACTTGGAGCGAAAGCCATCCATTGTCAAGAAAAGATCATTTATAGTCACTCATGCCTAGAAAAGCCTTATTACTCTGTTTAAATGCTTTTATAATCCCATTATTGAATTTATTTTGAATTTTTTTTAAATTTTTTGATTAAAACAGATTGTAATTGATTGTTTACCTCGGGAAACGTGGAGCGAAAGCCATCCATTGTCAAGAAAAGTTCATTTATAATCACTCATGCCTAGCAAAGCCTTATTACTCGGTTTAAATGCCTTTATAATCCCATTATTGAATTTATTTTGAATTTTTTTTACATTTTTTTTATTAAAACAAATTGTAATTGATTGTTTACCTCGGGAAACATGGAGCGAAAGCCATCCATTGTCAAGAAAAGTTCATTTATAATCACTCATGCCTAGCAAAGCCTTATTACTCGGTTTAAATGCCTTTATAATCCCATTATTGAATTTATTTTGAATTTTTTTTACATTTTTTGTTTAAAACAGATTGTAATTGATTGTTTGTCTCGGGAAACATTGAGCGAAAGCCATCCATTGTCAAGAAAAGTTCATTTATAGTCACTCATGCCTATAAAAGCCTTAATACTCGCTTTAAATGCTTTTATAATCCCATTATTGAATTTATTTTGAATTGTTTTTACATTTTTTGACTAAAACAGATTGTAATTGATTGTTTGCCTCGAAAAACATGGAGCGAAAGCCATCCATTGCCAAGAAAAGATCATTTATAGTCACTCATGCCTAGAAAAGCCTTATTACTTGGTTTAATTCCCTTTATAATCCCATTATTGAATTTATTTTGAATTTTTTTTACATTTTTTGATTAAAACAGATTTTAATTGATTGTTTGCCTCAGGAAACTTGGAGCGAAAGCCATCCATTGTTAAGAAAAGAGCATTTATAGTCACTCATGCCTAGAAAAGCCTTATTACACGGTTTAAATGCTTTTATAATCCCATTATTGAATTTATTTTGAATTGTTTTTACATTTTTTGATTAAAACAGATTGTAATTGATTGTTTGCCTTGGGAAACGTGGAGGGAAAGCCATCCATTGCGAAGAAAAGATCATTTATAGTAACTCATGCCTAGGAAAGCCTTATTACTCGGTTTAAATGCTTTTATAATCCCATTATTGAGTTTGTTTTGAATTTTTTTTACATTTTTTGGTTAAAGAGATTGTAATTGATTGTTTGCCTCGGGAAACATTGAGCGAAAGCCATCCATTGCCAATAAAAGTTCATTTATAGTTACTCACGCCTAGAAAAGCCTTATTACTCTGTTTAAATTCCTTTATAATCCCATTATTGAATTTATTTTAAATTTTTTTATATTTTTTTATTAAAACAGATTGTAATTGATAGTTTGCCTCGAGAAATTTGGAGCGAAAGCCATCCATTGTCAAGAAAAGTTCATTTATAGTCACTCATGCCTAGAAAAGCCTTATTACTCTGTTTAAATGCCTTTATAATCCCATTATTGAATTTATTTTGAATTTTTTTTTACATTTTTTGATTAAAACATATTGTAATTGATTGTTTGCCTCGGGAAACATGGAGCGAAAGCCATCCATTGTGAAGGAAAGTTCATTTATACTCACTCATGCCTAGAAAAGCCTTATTACTCGGTTTAAATGCCTTTATAATCCCATTATTGAATTTATTTTGAATTTTTTTTTACATTTTTTGATTAAAACAGATTGTAATTGTTTGTTTGCCTCGAGAAACATGGAGCGAAAGCCATTCATTGCCAAGGAAAGTTCATTTATAGTCACTCATGCCTAGAAAAGCCTTATTACTCGCTTTAAATGCTTTTATAATCCCATAATTAAATTTATTTTGAATTTTTTTACATTTTTTGATTAAAACAGATTGTAATTATCGTTTGCCTCGGGAAACTTGGAGCGAAAGCCATCCATTGTCAAGAAAAGATCATTTATAGTCACTCATGCTTTGGAAAGCCTTATTACTCGGTTTAGATGCTTTTATAATCCCATTATTGAATTTATTTTTAATATTTTTTACATTTTTTTGTTGAAACAGATTGTAATTGATCGTTTGCCTCAGAAAACGCGAAGCGAAAGCCATCCATTGTCAAGAAAAGTTCATTTATAGTCACTCATGCCTATAAAAGCCTTAATATTCGCTTTAAATGCTTTTATAATCCCATAATTGAATTTAATTTGAGTCTTTTTACATTTTTTGATTAAAACGGATTGTAATTAATTGTTTGCCTCGGGAAACGTGGAGCGAAAGCCATCCATTGTCAAGAAAAGATCATTTATAATCACTCATGCCTAAAAAAGCCTTATTACTCGGTTTAAATGCCTTTATAATCCCATTATTGAATTTATTTTGAATTTTTTTTACATTTTTTGATTAAAACAGATTGTAATTGATTGTTTACCTCGGGAAACATGGAGCGAAAGCCATCCATTGTCAAGAAAAGATCATTTATAGTCACTCATGCTTAGGAAAGCCTTATTACTCGGTTTAGATGCTTTTATAATCCCGTTATTGAATTTATTTTCAATATTTTTTACATTTTTTTGTTGAAACAGATTCTAATTGATTGTTTGCCTCAGAAAACATGAAGCGAAAGCCATCCATTGTCAAGAAAAGTTCATTTATAGTCACTCATGCCTATAAAAGCCTTAATATTGGCTTTAAATGGTTTTATAATCCCATAATTGAATTTAATTTGAATCTTTTTACATTTTTTGATTGAAACGGATTGTAATTAATTGTCTGCCTCGGGAAACGTGGAGCGAAAGCCATCCATTGTCAAGAAAAGATCAATTATAGTCACTCATGCCTATAAAAGCCTTAATATTGGCTTTAAATGCTTTTATAATCTCATAATTGAATTTAATTTGAATCTTTTTACATTTTTTGATTAAAACGGATTGTAATTGATTGTTTGCCTCGGGAAATGTAGAGTGAAAGCCATCCATTGTCAAGAAATGATCATTGATAGTCACTCATGCCTAGAAGAGCCTTATTACTCGGTTTAAATGCCTTTATAATCCCATTATTGAATTTATTTTGAATTTTTTTTACATTTTTTTTATTAAAACAAATTGTAATTGATTGTTTACGTCGGGAAACATGGAGCGAAAGCCATCCATTGTCAAGAAAAGTTCATTTATAATCACTCATGCCTAGCAAAGCCTTATTACTCGGTTTAAATGCCTTTATAATCCCATTATTGAATTTATTTTGAATTTTTTTTACATTTTTTGTTTAAAACATATTGCAATTGATTGTTTGGCTCGGGAAACATGGAGCGAAAGCCATCCATTGTCAAGAAAAGATGATTTATAGTCACTCATGCTTAGGAAAGCCATATTACTCAGTTTAGATGCTTTTATAATCCCATTATTGAATTTATTTTGAATATTTTTTACATTTTTTTGTGGAAACAGATTCTAATTGATTGTTTGCCTCAGAAAACGTGAAGCGAAAGCCATCCATTATCAAGAAAAGTTCATTTATAGTCACTCATGCCTATAAAAGCCTTAATATTGGCTTTAAATGCTTTTATAATCCCATAATTGAATTTAATTTGAATCTTTTTACATTTTTTGATTAAAACGGATTGTAATTAATTGTTTGCCTCGGGAAACGTGGAGCGAAAGCCATCCATTGTCAAGAAAAGATCATTTATAGTCACTCATGCCTAAAAAAGCCTTATTACTCGGTTTAAATGCATTTATAATCCCATTATTGAATTTATTTTGAATTTTTTTTACATTTTTTGATTAAAACAGATTGTAATTGATTGTTTACCTCAGGAAACATGGAGCGAAAGCAATCCATTGTCAAGAAAAGTTCATTTATAGTCACTCATGCCTATAAAAGCCTTAATACTCGCTTTAAATGCTTTTATAATCCCATAATTGAATTTAATTTGAATTTTTTACATTTTTGATTAAAACAGATTGTAATTGATTGTTTGCTTTGGGAAACATAGAGCGAAAGCCATCCATTGTCAAGAAAAGTTCATTTATAGTCACTCATGCCTAGAAAAGCCTTATTACTCAGTTTAAATGCTTTTATAAACCCATTATTGAATTTATTTTGAATTGTTTTTACATTTTTTGATTAAAACAGATTGTAATTGATTGTTTACCTTGGGAAACATGGAGCGAAAGCCATCCATTGCCAAGAAAAGTTCATTTATAGTCACTCATGCCTAGGAAAGCCTTATTACTCTGTTTAAATTCCTTTATAATCCCATTATTGAATTTATTTTGAATTTTTTTTACATTTTTTGATTAAAACAGATTCTAATTGATCGTTTGCCTCGGGAAACTTGGAGCTAAAGCCATCCATTGTTAAGAAAAAAGCATTTATAGTCACTCATGCCTAGAAAAGCCTTATTACACAGTTTAAATGCTTTTATAATCCCATTATTGAATTTATTTTGTATTGTTTTTACATTTTTTTATTAAAACAGATTGTAATTGATTGTTTGCCTCGGAAAACGTGAAGGGAAAGCCATCCATTGTGAAGAAAAGATCATTTATAGTCACTCATGCCTAGGAAAGCCTTATTACTCGATTTACATGCTTTTACAATCCCTTTATTGAGTTTGTTTTGAATTGTTTTTACATTTTTTGATTAAAACAGATTGTAATTGATTGTTTGCCTCGGGAAACATGGAGCGAAAGCTATCCATTGCCAAGAAAAGTTCATTTATAGTCACTCATGCCTAGAAAAGCCTTATTACTCTGTTTAAATGCCTTTATAATCCCATTATTGAATTTATTTTCAATTTTTTTTACATTTTTTTGTTAAAACAGATTGTAATTGATAGTTTGCCTCGAGAAACGTGGAGCGAAAGCCATCCATTGTCAAGAAAAGATCATTTATAGTCACTCATGCCTAGAAAAGCCTTATTACTCGGTTTAATTGCCTTTATAATCCCATTATTGAATTTAGTTTGAAGTTTTTTTAAATTTTTTGATTAAAACAGATTGTAATTATCGTTTGCCTCGGGAAACTTGGAGGGAAAGCCATCCATTGTCAAGAAAAGTTCATTTATAGTCACTCATGCCTAGAAAAGCCTTATTACTCGGTTTAAATGCGTTTATAATCCGATTATCGAATTTATTTTGAATTTTTTTTAAATTTTTTGATTAAATCAGATTGTATCTGATTGTTTGCCTCGGGAAACTTGGAGCGAAAGCCATCCATTGTCAAGAAAAGATCATTTATAGTCACTCATGCCTTGGAAAGCCTTATTACTCGGTTTAGATGCTTTTATAATCCCATTATTGAATTTATTTTGAATATTTTTTACATTTTTTTGTTGAAACAGATTCTAATTGATTGTTTGGCTCAGAAAACGCGAAGCGAAAGCCATCCATTGTCAAGAAAAGTTCATTTATAGTCACTCATGCCTATAAAAGCCTTAATACTCGCTTTAAATGCTTTTATAATCCCATAATTGAATTTATTTTCAATCTTTTTACATTTTTCGATTAAAACGGATTGTAATTGATTGTTTGCCTCGGGAAACGTGGAGCGAAAGCCATCCATTGTCAAGAAAAGATCATTTATAGTCACTCATGCCTAGAAAAGCCTTATCACTCGCTTTAAATGCTTTTATAATCCCATAATTAAATTTATTTTGAAGTTTTTTTACATTATTTGATTAAAACAGACTGTAATTATCGTTTGCCTCGGGAAACTTGGAGCGAAAGCCATCCATTGTCAAGAAATGTTCATTTATAGTCACTCATGCCTAGAAAAGCCTTATTACTCGGTTTAAATGCCTTTATAATCCCATTATTGAATTTATTTTGAAATTTTTTTACATTTTTTGATTAAAACAGATTGTAATTGATTGTTTGCCTCGGGAAACATGAAGCGAAAGCCATCCATTGTCAAGAAAAGTTCATTTATGGTCACTCATGTCTAGAAAAGCCTTATTACTCGGTTTAAATGCCTTTTTAATCCGATTATTGAATTTATTTTGATTTTTTTTTAAATTTTTTGATTAAAACATATTGTAATTGATTGTTTGACTCGGGAAACTTGGAGCGAAATCCATCCATTGTTAAGAAAAGATCATTTATAGTCACTCATGCCTAGAAAAGCCTTATTACTCTGTTTAAATGCTTTTATAATCCCATTATTGAATTTATTTTGAATTGTTTTTACATTTTTTGATTAAAACATATTGTAATTGATTGTTTGACTCGAGAAACGTGGAGCGAAAGCCATCCATTGTCAAGAAAAGATCATTTATAGTCACTCATGCCTAGAAAAGCCTTATTACTCGGTTTAAATGCCTTTATAATCCCATTATTGAATTTATTTTGAAGTTTTTTTACATTTTTTGATTAAAACAGATTGTAATTATCGTTTGCCTCGGGAAACTTGGAGTGAAAGCCATCCATTGTCAAGAAAAGTTCATTTATAGTCACTCATGCCTAGAAAAGCCTTATTACTCGGTTTAAATGCCTTTATAATCCTATTATTGAATTTATTTTGAATTTTTTTTAAATTTTTTGATTAAAACAGATTGTAATTGATTGTTTACCTCGGGAAACTTGGAGCGAAAGCCATCCATTATTAAGAAAAGATCATTTATAGTCACTCATGCCTTGAAAAGCCTTATTACTTGGTTTAGATGCTTTTATAATCCCATTATTGAATTTATTTTTAATATTTTTTACATTTTTTTGTTGAAACAGATTCTAATTGATTGTTTGCCTCAGAAAACGCGAAGCGAAAGCCATCCATTGTCAAGAAAAGTTCATTTATAGTCACTCATGCCTATAAAAGCCTTAATACTCGCTTTAAATGCTTTTATAATCCCATAATTGAATTTAATTTGAATCTTTTCACATTTTTTGATTAAAACGGATTGTAATTGATTGTTTGCCTCGGGAAACGTGGAGCGAAAGCCATCCATTGTCAAGAAAAGTTCATTTATAATCACTCATGCCTAGCAAAGCCTTATTACTCGGTTTAAATGCCTTTATAATCCCATTATTGAATTTATTTTGAATTTTTTTTACATTTTTTGTTTAAAACAGATTGTAATTGATTGTTTGTCTCGGGAAACATTGAGCGAAAGCCATCCATTGTCAAGAAAAGTTCATTTATAGTCACTCATGCCTATAAAAGCGTTAATACTCGCTTTAAATGCTTTTATAATCCCATTATTGAATTTATTTTGAATTGTTTTTACATTTTTTGATTAAAACATATTGTAATTGTTTGTTTGCCTCGAGAAACATGGAGCGAAAGCCATCCATTGCCAAGGAAAGTCCATTTATAGTCACTCATGCCTAGAAAAGTCTTATTACTCGCTTTAAATGCTTTTATAATCCCATAATTAAATTTATTTTGAAGTTTTTTTACATTTTTTGATTAAAACAGATTGTAATTATCGTTTGCCTCGGGAAACTTGGAGCGAAAGCCATCCATTGTCAAGAAAAGATCATTTATAGTCACTCATGCTTTGGAAAGCCTTATTACTCGGTTTAGATGCTTTTATAATCCTATTATTGAATTTATTTTTAATATTTTTTACATTTTTTTGTTGAAACAGATTCTAATTGATTGTTTGCCTCAGAAAACGCGAAGCGAAAGCCATCCATTGTCAAGAAAAGTTCATTTATAGTCACTCATGCCTATAAAAGCCTTAATATTCGCTTTAAATGCTTTTATAATCCCATAATTGAATTTAATTTGAATCTTTTTACATTTTTTGATTAAAACGGATTGTAATTAATTGTTTGCCTCGGGAAACGTGGAGCGAAAGCCATCCATTGTCAAGAAAAGATCATTTATAGTCACTCATGCCTAAAAAAGCCTTATTACTCGGTTTAAATGCCTTTATAATCGTATTATTGAATTTATTTTGAATTTTTTTTACATTTTTTGATTAAAACAGATTGTAATTGATTTTTTACCTCGGGAAACATGGAGCAAAAGCCATCCATTGTCAAGAAAAGATCATTTATAGTCACTCATGCTTAGGAAAGCCTTATTACTCGGTTTAGATGCTTTTATAATCTCATTATTGAATTTATTTTGAATATTTTTTATATTTTTTTGTTGAAACAGATTCTAATTGATTGTTTGCCTCAGAAAACGTGAAGCGAAAGCCATCCATTGTCAAGAAAAGTTCATTTATAGTCACTCATGCCTATAAAAGCCTTAATATTGGCTTTAAATGCTTTTATAATCACATAATTGAATTTAATTTGAATCTTTTTACATTTTTTGATTAAAACGGATTGTAATTAATTGTTTGCCTCGGGAAACGTGGAGCGAAAGCCATCCATTGTCAAGAAAAGATCAATTATAGTCACTCATGCCTATAAAAGCCTTAATATTGGCTTTAAATGCTTTTATAATCCCATAATTGAATTTAATTTGAATCTTTTTACATTTTTTGATTAAAACGGATTGTAATTGATTGTTTGCCTCGGGAAATGTGGAGTGAAAGCCATCCATTGTCAAGAAATGATCATTGATAGTCACTCATGCCTAGAAGAGCCTTATTACTCGGTTTAAATGCC
This sequence comes from Theobroma cacao, assembly GCF_053813885.1. Taxonomy (NCBI): domain Eukaryota; kingdom Viridiplantae; phylum Streptophyta; class Magnoliopsida; order Malvales; family Malvaceae; genus Theobroma; species Theobroma cacao. The sequence continues at coordinate 21,563,761 of NC_142645.1, read as the reverse complement.
TTTATAATCCCATTATTGAATTTATTTTGAATTTTTTTTACATTTTTTTTATTAAAACAAATTGTAATTGATTGTTTACCTCAGGAAACATGGAGCGAAAGCCATCCATTGTCAAGAAAAGTTCATTTATAATCACTCATGCCTAGCAAAGCCTTATTACTCGATTTAAATGCCTTTATAATCCCATTATTGAATTTATTTTTAATTTTTTTTACATTTTTTGTTTAAAACAGATTGCAATTGATTGTTTGCCTCTGGAAACATGGAGCGAAAGCCATCCATTGTCAAGAAAAGTTCATTTATAGTCACTCATGCTTAGGAAAGCCTTATTACTCGGTTTAGATGCTTTTATAATCCCATTATTGAATTTATTTTGAATATTTTTTACATTTTTTTGTTGAAACAGATTCTAATTGATTGTTTACCTCAGAAAACGTGAAGCGAAAGCCATCCATTGTCAAGAAAAGTTCATTTATAGTCACTCATGCCTATAAAAGCCTTAATATTGGCTTTAAATGCTTTTATAATCCCATAATTGAATTTAATTTGAATCTTTTTACATTTTTTGATTAAAACGGATTGTAATTAATTGTTTGCCTCGAGAAACGTGGAGCGAAAGCCATCCATTGTCAAGAAAAGATCATTTATAGTCACTCATGCCTAAAAAAGCCTTATTACTCGGTTTAAATGCATTTATAATCCCATTATTGAATTTATTTTGAATTTTTTTTACATTTTTTGATTAAAACAGATTGTAATTGATTGTTGACCTCGGGAAACATGGAGCGAAAGCCATCCATTGTCAAGAAAAGTTCATTTATAGTCACTCATGCCTATAAAAGCCTTAATACTCGCTTTAAATGCTTTTATAATCCCATAATTGAATTTAATTTGAATTTTTTACATTTTTGATTAAAACAGATTGTAATTGATTGTTTGCCTTGGGAAACATAGAGCGAAAGCCATCCATTGTCAAGAAAAGTTCATTTATAGTCACTCATGCCTAGAAAAGCCTTATTACTCAGTTTAAATGCTTTTATAAACCCATTATTGAATTTATTTTGATCTGTTTTTACATTTTTTGATTAAAACAGATTGTAATTGATTGTTTGCCTTGGGAAACATGGAGCGAAAGCCATCCATTGCCAAGAAAAGTTCATTTATAGTCACTCATGCCTAGGAAAGCCTTATTACTCTGTTTAAATTCCTTTATAATCCCATTATTGAATTTATTTTGAATTTTTTTTACATTTTTTGATTAAAACATATTCTAATTGATCGTTTGCCTCGGGAAACTTGGAGCGAAAGCCATCCATTGTTAAGAAAAAAGCATTTATAATCACTCATGCCTAGAAAAGCCTTATTACACAGTTTAAATGCTTTTATAATCCCATTATTGAATTTATTTTGAATTGTTTTTACATTTTTTGATTAAAACATATCGTAATTGATTGTTTGCCTCAGAAAACGTGAAGGGAAAGCCATCCATTATGAAGAAAAGATCATTTACAGTCATTGATGCCTAGGAAAGCCTTATTACTCGGTTTACATGCTTTTATAATCCCATTATTGAGTTTGTTTTGAATTGTTTTTACATTTTTTGATTAAAACAGATTGTAATTGATTGTTTGCCTCGGGAAACATGGAGCGAAAGCTATCCATTGCCAAGAAAAGTTCATTTATAGTCACTCACGCCTAGAAAAGCCTTATTACTCTGTTTAAATGCCTTTATAATCCCATTATTGAATTTATTTTCAATTTTTTTACATTTTTTTATTAAAACATATTGTAATTGATAGTTTGCCTCGAGAAACGTGGAGCGAAAGCCATCCATTGTCAAGAAAAGATCATTTATAGTCACTCATGCCTAGAAAAGCCTTATTACTCGGTTTAATTGCCTTTATAATCCCATTATTGAATTTATTTTGAAATTTTTTTAAATTTTTTGATTCAAACAGATTGTAATTATCGTTTGCCTCGGGAAACTTGGAGCGAAAGCCATCCATTGTCAAGAAAAGTTCATTTATAGTCACTCATGCCTAGAAAAGCCTTATTACTCGGTTTAAATGCGTTTATAATCCGATTATCGAATTTATTTTGAATTTTTTTTAAAATTTTTTGATTAAAACAGACTGTATCTGATTGTTTGCCTCGGGAAACTTGGAGCGAAAGCCATCCATTGTCAAGAAAAGATCATTTATAGTCACTCATGCCTTGGAAAGCCTTATTACTCGGTTTAGATGCTTTTATAATCCCATTATTGAATTTATTGTGAATATTTTTTACATTTTTTTGTTGAAACAGATTCTAATTGATTGTTTGCCTCAGAAAACGCGAAGCGAAAGCCATCCATTGTCAAGAAAAGTTCATTTATAGTCACTCATGCCTATAAAAGCCTTAATACTCGCTTTAAATGCTTTTATAATCCCATAATTGAATTTATTTTCAATCTTTTTACATTTTTTTATTAAAACGGATTGTAATTGATTGTTTGCCTCGGGAAACGTGGAGCGAAAGCCATCCATTGTCAAGAAAAGATCATTTATAGTCACTCATGCCTAGAAAAGCCTTATCACTCGCTTTAAATGCTTTTACAATCCCATAATTAAATTTATTTTGAAGTTTTTTTACATTTTTTGATTAAAACAGACTGTAATTATCGTTTGCCTCGGGAAACTTGGAGCGAAAGCCATCCATTATCAAGAAAAGTTCATTTATAGTCACTCATGCCTAGAAAAGCCTTATTACTCGGTTTAAATGCCTTTATAATCCCATTATTGAATTTATTTTGAATTTTTTTTACATTTTTTGATTAAAACAGATTGTAATTGATTGTTTGCCTCGGGAAACATGAAGCGAAAGCCATCCATTGTCAAGAAAAGTTCATTTATGGTCACTCATGTCTAGAAAAGCCTTATTACTCGGTTTAAATGCCTTTATAATCCGATTATTGAATTTATTTTGAATTTTTTTTAAATTTTTTGATTAAAACAGATTGTAATTGATTGTTTGACTCGGGAAACTTGGAGCGAAATCCATCCATTGTTAAGAAAAGATCATTTATAGTCACTCATGCCTAGAAAAACCTTATTACTCTGTTTAAATGCTTTTATAATCCCATTATTGAATTTATTTTGAATTGTTTTTACATTTTTTGATTAAAACATATTGTAATTGATTGTTTGCCTCAAGAAACGTGGAGCGAAAGCCATCCATTGTCAAGAAAAGATCATTTATAGTCACTCATGCCTAGAAAAGCCTTATTACTCGGTTTAATTGCCTTTATAATCCCATTATTGAATTTATTTTGAAGTTTTTTTATATTTTTTGATTAAAACAGATTGTAATTATCGTTTGCCTCAGGAAACTTGGAGCAAAAGCCATCCATTGTCAAGAAAAGTTCATTTATAGTCACTCATGCCTAGAAAAGCCTTATTACTCGGTTTAAATGCCTTTATAATCCCATTATTGAATTTATTTTCAAGTTTTTTTACATTTTTTGATTAAAACAGATTGTAATTATCGTTTGCCTTGGGAAACATGGAGCGAAAGCCATCCATTGTCAAGAAACGATCATTTATAGTCACTCATGCCTAAAAAAGCCTTATTACTCGGTTTAAATGCCTTTATAATCCCATTATTGAATTTATTTTGAATTTTTTTTACATTTTTTGATTAAACCAGATTATAATTGATTGTTTACCTCGGGAAACATGGAGCGAAAGCCATCCATTGTCAAGAAAAGTTCATTTATAGTCACTCATGCCTATAAAAGCCTTAATAATCGCTTTAAATGCTTTTATAATCCCATAATTGAATTTAATTTGAATTTTTTACATTTTTGATTAAAACAGATTGTAATTGATTGTTTGCCTTGGGAAACATAGAGCGAAAGCCATCCATTGTTAAGAAAAGTTCATTTATAATCACTCATGCCTAGCAAAGCCTTATTACTCGGTTTAAATGCCTTTATAATCCCATTATTGAATTTATTTTGAATTTTTTTTACATTTTTTGTTTAAAACACATTGTAATTGATTGTTTGCCTCGGGAAACATGGAGCGAAAGCCATCCATTGTCAAGAAAAGTTCATTTATAGTCACTCATGCCTATAAAAGCGTTAATACTCGCTTTAAATGCTTTTATAATCCCATTATTGAATTTATTTTGAATTGTTTTTACATTTTTTGATTAAAACAGATTGTAATTGTTTGTTTGCCTCGAGAAACATGGAGCGAAAGCCATCCATTGCCAAGGAAAGTTCATTTATAGTCACTCATGCCTAGAAAAGCCTTATTACTCGCTTTAAATGCTTTTATAATCCCATAATTAAATTTATTTTGAAGTTTTTTTACATTTTTTGATTAAAACAGATTGTAATTATCGTTTGCCTCGGGAAACTTGGAGCGAAAGCCATCCATTGTCAAGAAAAGATCATTTATAGTCACTCATACTTTGGAAAGCCTTATTACTCGGTTTAGATGCTTTTATAATCCTATTATTGAATTTATTTTTAATATTTTTTACATTTTTTTGTTGAAACAGATTCTAATTGATTGTTTGCCTCAGAAAACGCGAAGCGAAAGCCATCCATTGTCAAGAAAAGTTCATTTATAGTCACTCATGCCTATAAAAGCCTTAATATTCGCTTTAAATGCTTTTATAATCCCATAATTGAATTTAATTTGAATCTTTTTACATTTTTTGATTAAAACGGATTGTAATTAATTGTTTGCCTCGGGAAACGTGGAGCGAAAGCCATCCATTGTCAAGAAAAGATCATTTATAGTCACTCATGCCTAAAAAAGCCTTATTACTCGGTTTAAATGCCTTTATAATCCTATTATTGAATTTATTTTGAATTTTTTTTACATTTTTTGATTAAAACAGATTGTAATTGATTGTTTACCTCGGGAAACATGGAGCGAAAGCCATCCATTGTCAAGAAAAGATCATTTATAGTCACTCATGCTTAGGAAAGCCTTATTACTCGGTTTAGATGCTTTTATAATCTCATTATTGAATTTATTTTGAATATTTTTTATATTTTTTTGTTGAAACAGATTCTAATTGATTGTTTGCCTCAGAAAACGTGAAGCGAAAGCCATCCATTGTCAAGAAAAGTTCATTTATAGTCACTCATGCCTATAAAAGCCTTAATATTGGCTTTAAATGCTTTTATAATCCCATAATTGAATTTAATTTGAATCTTTTTACATTTTTTGATTAAAACGGATTGTAATTAATTGTTTGCCTCGGGAAACGTGGAGCGAAAGCCATCCATTGTCAAGAAAAGATCAATTATAGTCACTCATGCCTATAAAAGCCTTAATATTGGCTTTAAATGCTTTTATAATCCTATAATTGAATTTAATTTGAATCTTTTTACATTTTTTGATTAAAACGGATTGTAATTGATTGTTTGCCTCGGGAAATGTGGAGTGAAAGCCATCCATTGTCAAGAAATGATCATTGATAGTCACTCATGCCTAGAAGAGCCTTATTACTCGGTTTAAATGCCTTTATAATCCCATTATTGAATTTATTTTGAATTTTTTTTACATTTTTTTTATTAAAACAAATTGTAATTGATTGTTTACCTCAGGAAACATGGAGCGAAAGCCATCCATTGTTAAGAAAAGTTCATTTATAATCACTCATGCCTAGCAAAGCCTTATTACTCGATTTAAATGCCTTTATAATCCCATTATTGAATTTATTTTGAATTTTTTTTACATTTTTTGTTTAAAACATATTGCAATTGATTGTTTGCCTCGGGAAACATGGAGCGAAAGCCATCCATTGTCAAGAAAAGATCATTTATAGTCACTCATGCTTAGGAAAGCCTTATTACTCGGTTTAGATGCTTTTATAATCCCATTATTGAATTTATTTTGAATATTTTTTACATTTTTTTGTTGAAACAGATTCTAATTGATTGTTTACCTCAGAAAACGTGAAGCGAAAGCCATCCATTGTCAAGAAAAGTTCATTTATAGTCACTCATGCCTATAAAAGCCTTAATATTGGCTTTAAATGCTTTTATAATCCCATAATTGAATTTAATTTGAATCTTTTTACATTTTTTGATTAAAACGGATTGTAATTAATTGTTTGCCTCGAGAAACGTGGAGCGAAAGCCATCCATTGTCAAGAAAAGATCATTTATAGTCACTCATGCCTAAAAAAGCCTTATTACTCGGTTTAAATGCATTTATAATCCCATTATTGAATTTATTTTGAATTTTTTTTACATTTTTTGATTAAAACAGATTGTAATTGATTGTTGACCTCGGGAAACATGGAGCGAAAGCCATCCATTGTCAAGAAAAGTTCATTTATAGTCACTCATGCCTATAAAAGCCTTAATACTCGCTTTAAATGCTTTTATAATCCCATAATTGAATTTAATTTGAATTTTTTACATTTTTGATTAAAACAGATTGTAATTGATTGTTTGCCTTGGGAAACATAGAGCGAAAGCCATCCATTGTCAAGAAAAGTTCATTTATAGTCACTCATGCCTAGAAAAGCCTTATTACTCAGTTTAAATGCTTTTATAAACCCATTATTGAATTTATTTTGATCTGTTTTTACATTTTTTGATTAAAACAGATTGTAATTGATTGTTTGCCTTGGGAAACATGGAGCGAAAGCCATCCATTGCCAAGAAAAGTTCATTTATAGTCACTCATGCCTAGGAAAGCCTTATTACTCTGTTTAAATTCCTTTATAATCCCATTATTGAATTTATTTTGAATTTTTTTTACATTTTTTGATTAAAACATATTCTAATTGATCGTTTGCCTCGGGAAACTTGGAGCGAAAGCCATCCATTGTTAAGAAAAAAGCATTTATAATCACTCATGCCTAGAAAAGCCTTATTACACAGTTTAAATGCTTTTATAATCCCATTATTGAATTTATTTTGAATTGTTTTTACATTTTTTGATTAAAACATATCGTAATTGATTGTTTGCCTCAGAAAACGTGAAGGGAAAGCCATCCATTATGAAGAAAAGATCATTTACAGTCATTGATGCCTAGGAAAGCCTTATTACTCGGTTTACATGCTTTTATAATCCCATTATTGAGTTTGTTTTGAATTGTTTTTACATTTTTTGATTAAAACAGATTGTAATTGATTGTTTGCCTCGGGAAACATGGAGCGAAAGCTATCCATTGCCAAGAAAAGTTCATTTATAGTCACTCACGCCTAGAAAAGCCTTATTACTCTGTTTAAATGCCTTTATAATCCCATTATTGAATTTATTTTCAATTTTTTTACATTTTTTTATTAAAACATATTGTAATTGATAGTTTGCCTCGAGAAACGTGGAGCGAAAGCCATCCATTGTCAAGAAAAGATCATTTATAGTCACTCATGCCTAGAAAAGCCTTATTACTCGGTTTAATTGCCTTTATAATCCCATTATTGAATTTATTTTGAAATTTTTTTAAATTTTTTGATTCAAACAGATTGTAATTATCGTTTGCCTCGGGAAACTTGGAGCGAAAGCCATCCATTGTCAAGAAAAGTTCATTTATAGTCACTCATGCCTAGAAAAGCCTTATTACTCGGTTTAAATGCGTTTATAATCCGATTATCGAATTTATTTTGAATTTTTTTTAAAATTTTTTGATTAAAACAGACTGTATCTGATTGTTTGCCTCGGGAAACTTGGAGCGAAAGCCATCCATTGTCAAGAAAAGATCATTTATAGTCACTCATGCCTTGGAAAGCCTTATTACTCGGTTTAGATGCTTTTATAATCCCATTATTGAATTTATTGTGAATATTTTTTACATTTTTTTGTTGAAACAGATTCTAATTGATTGTTTGCCTCAGAAAACGCGAAGCGAAAGCCATCCATTGTCAAGAAAAGTTCATTTATAGTCACTCATGCCTATAAAAGCCTTAATACTCGCTTTAAATGCTTTTATAATCCCATAATTGAATTTATTTTCAATCTTTTTACATTTTTTTATTAAAACGGATTGTAATTGATTGTTTGCCTCGGGAAACGTGGAGCGAAAGCCATCCATTGTCAAGAAAAGATCATTTATAGTCACTCATGCCTAGAAAAGCCTTATCACTCGCTTTAAATGCTTTTACAATCCCATAATTAAATTTATTTTGAAGTTTTTTTACATTTTTTGATTAAAACAGACTGTAATTATCGTTTGCCTCGGGAAACTTGGAGCGAAAGCCATCCATTATCAAGAAAAGTTCATTTATAGTCACTCATGCCTAGAAAAGCCTTATTACTCGGTTTAAATGCCTTTATAATCCCATTATTGAATTTATTTTGAATTTTTTTTACATTTTTTGATTAAAACAGATTGTAATTGATTGTTTGCCTCGGGAAACATGAAGCGAAAGCCATCCATTGTCAAGAAAAGTTCATTTATGGTCACTCATGTCTAGAAAAGCCTTATTACTCGGTTTAAATGCCTTTATAATCCGATTATTGAATTTATTTTGAATTTTTTTTAAATTTTTTGATTAAAACAGATTGTAATTGATTGTTTGACTCGGGAAACTTGGAGCGAAATCCATCCATTGTTAAGAAAAGATCATTTATAGTCACTCATGCCTAGAAAAACCTTATTACTCTGTTTAAATGCTTTTATAATCCCATTATTGAATTTATTTTGAATTGTTTTTACATTTTTTGATTAAAACATATTGTAATTGATTGTTTGCCTCAAGAAACGTGGAGCGAAAGCCATCCATTGTCAAGAAAAGATCATTTATAGTCACTCATGCCTAGAAAAGCCTTATTACTCGGTTTAATTGCCTTTATAATCCCATTATTGAATTTATTTTGAAGTTTTTTTATATTTTTTGATTAAAACAGATTGTAATTATCGTTTGCCTCAGGAAACTTGGAGCAAAAGCCATCCATTGTCAAGAAAAGTTCATTTATAGTCACTCATGCCTAGAAAAGCCTTATTACTCGGTTTAAATGCCTTTATAATCCCATTATTGAATTTATTTTCAAGTTTTTTTACATTTTTTGATTAAAACAGATTGTAATTATCGTTTGCCTTGGGAAACATGGAGCGAAAGCCATCCATTGTCAAGAAACGATCATTTATAGTCACTCATGCCTAAAAAAGCCTTATTACTCGGTTTAAATGCCTTTATAATCCCATTATTGAATTTATTTTGAATTTTTTTTACATTTTTTGATTAAACCAGATTATAATTGATTGTTTACCTCGGGAAACATGGAGCGAAAGCCATCCATTGTCAAGAAAAGTTCATTTATAGTCACTCATGCCTATAAAAGCCTTAATAATCGCTTTAAATGCTTTTATAATCCCATAATTGAATTTAATTTGAATTTTTTACATTTTTGATTAAAACAGATTGTAATTGATTGTTTGCCTTGGGAAACATAGAGCGAAAGCCATCCATTGTTAAGAAAAGTTCATTTATAATCACTCATGCCTAGCAAAGCCTTATTACTCGGTTTAAATGCCTTTATAATCCCATTATTGAATTTATTTTGAATTTTTTTTACATTTTTTGTTTAAAACACATTGTAATTGATTGTTTGCCTCGGGAAACATGGAGCGAAAGCCATCCATTGTCAAGAAAAGTTCATTTATAGTCACTCATGCCTATAAAAGCGTTAATACTCGCTTTAAATGCTTTTATAATCCCATTATTGAATTTATTTTGAATTGTTTTTACATTTTTTGATTAAAACAGATTGTAATTGTTTGTTTGCCTCGAGAAACATGGAGCGAAAGCCATCCATTGCCAAGGAAAGTTCATTTATAGTCACTCATGCCTAGAAAAGCCTTATTACTCGCTTTAAATGCTTTTATAATCCCATAATTAAATTTATTTTGAAGTTTTTTTACATTTTTTGATTAAAACAGATTGTAATTATCGTTTGCCTCGGGAAACTTGGAGCGAAAGCCATCCATTGTCAAGAAAAGATCATTTATAGTCACTCATACTTTGGAAAGCCTTATTACTCGGTTTAGATGCTTTTATAATCCTATTATTGAATTTATTTTTAATATTTTTTACATTTTTTTGTTGAAACAGATTCTAATTGATTGTTTGCCTCAGAAAACGCGAAGCGAAAGCCATCCATTGTCAAGAAAAGTTCATTTATAGTCACTCATGCCTATAAAAGCCTTAATATTCGCTTTAAATGCTTTTATAATCCCATAATTGAATTTAATTTGAATCTTTTTACATTTTTTGATTAAAACGGATTGTAATTAATTGTTTGCCTCGGGAAACGTGGAGCGAAAGCCATCCATTGTCAAGAAAAGATCATTTATAGTCACTCATGCCTAAAAAAGCCTTATTACTCGGTTTAAATGCCTTTATAATCCTATTATTGAATTTATTTTGAATTTTTTTTACATTTTTTGATTAAAACAGATTGTAATTGATTGTTTACCTCGGGAAACATGGAGCGAAAGCCATCCATTGTCAAGAAAAGATCATTTATAGTCACTCATGCTTAGGAAAGCCTTATTACTCGGTTTAGATGCTTTTATAATCTCATTATTGAATTTATTTTGAATATTTTTTATATTTTTTTGTTGAAACAGATTCTAATTGATTGTTTGCCTCAGAAAACGTGAAGCGAAAGCCATCCATTGTCAAGAAAAGTTCATTTATAGTCACTCATGCCTATAAAAGCCTTAATATTGGCTTTAAATGCTTTTATAATCCCATAATTGAATTTAATTTGAATCTTTTTACATTTTTTGATTAAAACGGATTGTAATTAATTGTTTGCCTCGGGAAACGTGGAGCGAAAGCCATCCATTGTCAAGAAAAGATCAATTATAGTCACTCATGCCTATAAAAGCCTTAATATTGGCTTTAAATGCTTTTATAATCCTATAATTGAATTTAATTTGAATCTTTTTACATTTTTTGATTAAAACGGATTGTAATTGATTGTTTGCCTCGGGAAATGTGGAGTGAAAGCCATCCATTGTCAAGAAATGATCATTGATAGTCACTCATGCCTAGAAGAGCCTTATTACTCGGTTTAAATGCCTTTATAATCCCATTATTGAATTTATTTTGAATTTTTTTTACATTTTTTTTATTAAAACAAATTGTAATTGATTGTTTACCTCAGGAAACATGGAGCGAAAGCCATCCATTGTTAAGAAAAGTTCATTTATAATCACTCATGCCTAGCAAAGCCTTATTACTCGATTTAAATGCCTTTATAATCCCATTATTGAATTTATTTTGAATTTTTTTTACATTTTTTGTTTAAAACATATTGCAATTGATTGTTTGCCTCGGGAAACATGGAGCGAAAGCCATCCATTGTCAAGAAAAGATCATTTATAGTCACTCATGCTTAGGAAAGCCTTATTACTCGGTTTAGATGCTTTTATAATCCCATTATTGAATTTATTTTGAATATTTTTTACATTTTTTTGTTGAAACAGATTCTAATTGATTGTTTACCTCAGAAAACGTGAAGCGAAAGCCATCCATTGTCAAGAAAAGTTCATTTATAGTCACTCATGCCTATAAAAGCCTTAATATTGGCTTTAAATGCTTTTATAATCCCATAATTGAATTTAATTTGAATCTTTTTACATTTTTTGATTAAAACGGATTGTAATTAATTGTTTGCCTCGAGAAACGTGGAGCGAAAGCCATCCATTGTCAAGAAAAGATCATTTATAGTCACTCATGCCTAAAAAAGCCTTATTACTCGGTTTAAATGCATTTATAATCCCATTATTGAATTTATTTTGAATTTTTTTTACATTTTTTGATTAAAACAGATTGTAATTGATTGTTGACCTCGGGAAACATGGAGCGAAAGCCATCCATTGTCAAGAAAAGTTCATTTATAGTCACTCATGCCTATAAAAGCCTTAATACTCGCTTTAAATGCTTTTATAATCCCATAATTGAATTTAATTTGAATTTTTTACATTTTTGATTAAAACAGATTGTAATTGATTGTTTGCCTTGGGAAACATAGAGCGAAAGCCATCCATTGTCAAGAAAAGTTCATTTATAGTCACTCATGCCTAGAAAAGCCTTATTACTCAGTTTAAATGCTTTTATAAACCCATTATTGAATTTATTTTGATCTGTTTTTACATTTTTTGATTAAAACAGATTGTAATTGATTGTTTGCCTTGGGAAACATGGAGCGAAAGCCATCCATTGCCAAGAAAAGTTCATTTATAGTCACTCATGCCTAGGAAAGCCTTATTACTCTGTTTAAATTCCTTTATAATCCCATTATTGAATTTATTTTGAATTTTTTTTACATTTTTTGATTAAAACATATTCTAATTGATCGTTTGCCTCGGGAAACTTGGAGCGAAAGCCATCCATTGTTAAGAAAAAAGCATTTATAATCACTCATGCCTAGAAAAGCCTTATTACACAGTTTAAATGCTTTTATAATCCCATTATTGAATTTATTTTGAATTGTTTTTACATTTTTTGATTAAAACATATCGTAATTGATTGTTTGCCTCAGAAAACGTGAAGGGAAAGCCATCCATTATGAAGAAAAGATCATTTACAGTCATTGATGCCTAGGAAAGCCTTATTACTCGGTTTACATGCTTTTATAATCCCATTATTGAGTTTGTTTTGAATTGTTTTTACATTTTTTGATTAAAACAGATTGTAATTGATTGTTTGCCTCGGGAAACATGGAGCGAAAGCTATCCATTGCCAAGAAAAGTTCATTTATAGTCACTCACGCCTAGAAAAGCCTTATTACTCTGTTTAAATGCCTTTATAATCCCATTATTGAATTTATTTTCAATTTTTTTACATTTTTTTATTAAAACATATTGTAATTGATAGTTTGCCTCGAGAAACGTGGAGCGAAAGCCATCCATTGTCAAGAAAAGATCATTTATAGTCACTCATGCCTAGAAAAGCCTTATTACTCGGTTTAATTGCCTTTATAATCCCATTATTGAATTTATTTTGAAATTTTTTTAAATTTTTTGATTCAAACAGATTGTAATTATCGTTTGCCTCGGGAAACTTGGAGCGAAAGCCATCCATTGTCAAGAAAAGTTCATTTATAGTCACTCATGCCTAGAAAAGCCTTATTACTCGGTTTAAATGCGTTTATAATCCGATTATCGAATTTATTTTGAATTTTTTTTAAAATTTTTTGATTAAAACAGACTGTATCTGATTGTTTGCCTCGGGAAACTTGGAGCGAAAGCCATCCATTGTCAAGAAAAGATCATTTATAGTCACTCATGCCTTGGAAAGCCTTATTACTCGGTTTAGATGCTTTTATAATCCCATTATTGAATTTATTGTGAATATTTTTTACATTTTTTTGTTGAAACAGATTCTAATTGATTGTTTGCCTCAGAAAACGCGAAGCGAAAGCCATCCATTGTCAAGAAAAGTTCATTTATAGTCACTCATGCCTATAAAAGCCTTAATACTCGCTTTAAATGCTTTTATAATCCCATAATTGAATTTATTTTCAATCTTTTTACATTTTTTTATTAAAACGGATTGTAATTGATTGTTTGCCTCGGGAAACGTGGAGCGAAAGCCATCCATTGTCAAGAAAAGATCATTTATAGTCACTCATGCCTAGAAAAGCCTTATCACTCGCTTTAAATGCTTTTACAATCCCATAATTAAATTTATTTTGAAGTTTTTTTACATTTTTTGATTAAAACAGACTGTAATTATCGTTTGCCTCGGGAAACTTGGAGCGAAAGCCATCCATTATCAAGAAAAGTTCATTTATAGTCACTCATGCCTAGAAAAGCCTTATTACTCGGTTTAAATGCCTTTATAATCCCATTATTGAATTTATTTTGAATTTTTTTTACATTTTTTGATTAAAACAGATTGTAATTGATTGTTTGCCTCGGGAAACATGAAGCGAAAGCCATCCATTGTCAAGAAAAGTTCATTTATGGTCACTCATGTCTAGAAAAGCCTTATTACTCGGTTTAAATGCCTTTATAATCCGATTATTGAATTTATTTTGAATTTTTTTTAAATTTTTTGATTAAAACAGATTGTAATTGATTGTTTGACTCGGGAAACTTGGAGCGAAATCCATCCATTGTTAAGAAAAGATCATTTATAGTCACTCATGCCTAGAAAAACCTTATTACTCTGTTTAAATGCTTTTATAATCCCATTATTGAATTTATTTTGAATTGTTTTTACATTTTTTGATTAAAACATATTGTAATTGATTGTTTGCCTCAAGAAACGTGGAGCGAAAGCCATCCATTGTCAAGAAAAGATCATTTATAGTCACTCATGCCTAGAAAAGCCTTATTACTCGGTTTAATTGCCTTTATAATCCCATTATTGAATTTATTTTGAAGTTTTTTTATATTTTTTGATTAAAACAGATTGTAATTATCGTTTGCCTCAGGAAACTTGGAGCAAAAGCCATCCATTGTCAAGAAAAGTTCATTTATAGTCACTCATGCCTAGAAAAGCCTTATTACTCGGTTTAAATGCCTTTATAATCCCATTATTGAATTTATTTTCAAGTTTTTTTACATTTTTTGATTAAAACAGATTGTAATTATCGTTTGCCTTGGGAAACATGGAGCGAAAGCCATCCATTGTCAAGAAACGATCATTTATAGTCACTCATGCCTAAAAAAGCCTTATTACTCGGTTTAAATGCCTTTATAATCCCATTATTGAATTTATTTTGAATTTTTTTTACATTTTTTGATTAAACCAGATTATAATTGATTGTTTACCTCGGGAAACATGGAGCGAAAGCCATCCATTGTCAAGAAAAGTTCATTTATAGTCACTCATGCCTATAAAAGCCTTAATAATCGCTTTAAATGCTTTTATAATCCCATAATTGAATTTAATTTGAATTTTTTACATTTTTGATTAAAACAGATTGTAATTGATTGTTTGCCTTGGGAAACATAGAGCGAAAGCCATCCATTGTTAAGAAAAGTTCATTTATAATCACTCATGCCTAGCAAAGCCTTATTACTCGGTTTAAATGCCTTTATAATCCCATTATTGAATTTATTTTGAATTTTTTTTACATTTTTTGTTTAAAACACATTGTAATTGATTGTTTGCCTCGGGAAACATGGAGCGAAAGCCATCCATTGTCAAGAAAAGTTCATTTATAGTCACTCATGCCTATAAAAGCGTTAATACTCGCTTTAAATGCTTTTATAATCCCATTATTGAATTTATTTTGAATTGTTTTTACATTTTTTGATTAAAACAGATTGTAATTGTTTGTTTGCCTCGAGAAACATGGAGCGAAAGCCATCCATTGCCAAGGAAAGTTCATTTATAGTCACTCATGCCTAGAAAAGCCTTATTACTCGCTTTAAATGCTTTTATAATCCCATAATTAAATTTATTTTGAAGTTTTTTTACATTTTTTGATTAAAACAGATTGTAATTATCGTTTGCCTCGGGAAACTTGGAGCGAAAGCCATCCATTGTCAAGAAAAGATCATTTATAGTCACTCATACTTTGGAAAGCCTTATTACTCGGTTTAGATGCTTTTATAATCCTATTATTGAATTTATTTTTAATATTTTTTACATTTTTTTGTTGAAACAGATTCTAATTGATTGTTTGCCTCAGAAAACGCGAAGCGAAAGCCATCCATTGTCAAGAAAAGTTCATTTATAGTCACTCATGCCTATAAAAGCCTTAATATTCGCTTTAAATGCTTTTATAATCCCATAATTGAATTTAATTTGAATCTTTTTACATTTTTTGATTAAAACGGATTGTAATTAATTGTTTGCCTCGGGAAACGTGGAGCGAAAGCCATCCATTGTCAAGAAAAGATCATTTATAGTCACTCATGCCTAAAAAAGCCTTATTACTCGGTTTAAATGCCTTTATAATCCTATTATTGAATTTATTTTGAATTTTTTTTACATTTTTTGATTAAAACAGATTGTAATTGATTGTTTACCTCGGGAAACATGGAGCGAAAGCCATCCATTGTCAAGAAAAGATCATTTATAGTCACTCATGCTTAGGAAAGCCTTATTACTCGGTTTAGATGCTTTTATAATCTCATTATTGAATTTATTTTGAATATTTTTTATATTTTTTTGTTGAAACAGATTCTAATTGATTGTTTGCCTCAGAAAACGTGAAGCGAAAGCCATCCATTGTCAAGAAAAGTTCATTTATAGTCACTCATGCCTATAAAAGCCTTAATATTGGCTTTAAATGCTTTTATAATCCCATAATTGAATTTAATTTGAATCTTTTTACATTTTTTGATTAAAACGGATTGTAATTAATTGTTTGCCTCGGGAAACGTGGAGCGAAAGCCATCCATTGTCAAGAAAAGATCAATTATAGTCACTCATGCCTATAAAAGCCTTAATATTGGCTTTAAATGCTTTTATAATCCTATAATTGAATTTAATTTGAATCTTTTTACATTTTTTGATTAAAACGGATTGTAATTGATTGTTTGCCTCGGGAAATGTGGAGTGAAAGCCATCCATTGTCAAGAAATGATCATTGATAGTCACTCATGCCTAGAAGAGCCTTATTACTCGGTTTAAATGCCTTTATAATCCCATTATTGAATTTATTTTGAATTTTTTTTACATTTTTTTTATTAAAACAAATTGTAATTGATTGTTTACCTCAGGAAACATGGAGCGAAAGCCATCCATTGTTAAGAAAAGTTCATTTATAATCACTCATGCCTAGCAAAGCCTTATTACTCGATTTAAATGCCTTTATAATCCCATTATTGAATTTATTTTGAATTTTTTTTACATTTTTTGTTTAAAACATATTGCAATTGATTGTTTGCCTCGGGAAACATGGAGCGAAAGCCATCCATTGTCAAGAAAAGATCATTTATAGTCACTCATGCTTAGGAAAGCCTTATTACTCGGTTTAGATGCTTTTATAATCCCATTATTGAATTTATTTTGAATATTTTTTACATTTTTTTGTTGAAACAGATTCTAATTGATTGTTTGCCTCAGAAAACGTGAAGCGAAAGCCATCCATTGTCAAGAAAAGTTCATTTATAGTCACTCATGCCTATAAAAGCCTTAATATTGGCTTTAAATGCTTTTATAATCCCATAATTGAATTTAATTTGAATCTTTTTACATTTTTTGATTAAAACGGATTGTAATTAATTGTTTGCCTCGGGAAACGTGAAGCGAAAGCCATCCATTGTCAAGAAAAGATCATTTATAGTCACTCATGCCTAAAAAAGCCTTATTACTCGGTTTAAATGCCTTTATAATCCCATTATTGAATTTATTTTGAATTTTTTTTACATTTTTTGATTAAAACAGATTGTAACTGATTGTTGACCTCGGGAAACATGGAGCGAAAGCCATCCATTGTGAAGAAAAGTTCATTTATAGTCACTCATGCCTATAAAAGCCTTAATACTCGCTTTAAATGCTTTTATAATCCTATAATTGAATTTAATTTGAAGTTTTTACATTTTTGATTAAAACAGATTGTAATTGATTGTTTGCCTTGGGAAACATAGAGCGAAAGCCATCCATTGTCAAGAAAAGTTCATTTATAGTCACTCATGCCTAGAAAAGCCTTATTACTCAGTTTAAATGCTTTTATAAACCCATTATTGAATTTATTTTGATCTGTTTTTACATTTTTTGATTAAAACAGATTGTAATTGATTGTTTGCCTTGGGAAACATGGAGCGAAAGCCATCCATTGCCAAGAAAAGTTCATTTATAGTCACTCATGCCTATAAAAGCCTTAATACTCGCTTTAAATGCTTTTATAATCCTATAATTGAATTTAATTTGAAGTTTTTACATTTTTGATTAAAACAGATTGTAATTGATTGTTTGCCTTGGGAAACATAGAGCGAAAGCCATCCATTGTCAAGAAAAGTTCATTTATAGTCACTCATGCCTAGAAAAGCCTTATTACTCTGTTTAAATGCCTTTATAATCCCATTATTGAATTTATTTTGAATGTTTTTTTACATTTTTTGATTAAAACATATTGTAATTGATTGTTTGCCTCGGGAAACATGGGGCGAAAGCCATCCATTGTGAAGAAAAGTTCATTTATACTCACTCATGCCTAGAAAAGCCTTATTACTCGGTTTAAATGCATTTATAATCCCATTATTGAATTTATTTTGAATTTATTTTACATTTTTTGATTAAAACAGATTGTAATTGTTTGTTTGCGTCAAGAAACATGGAGCGAAAGCCATCCATTGCCAATGAAAGTTCATTTATAGTCACTCATGCCTAGAAAAGCCTTATTACTCGGTTTAAATGCCTTTATAATCCGATTATTGAATTTATTTTCAATTTGTTTTACATTTTTTGATTAAAACAGATTGTAATTGATTGTTTGCCTCGGGAAACATGAAGCGAAAGCCATCCAATGTCAAGAAAAGTTCATTTATGGTCACTCATGCCTAGAAAAGCCTTATTACTCTATTTAAATGCCTTTATAATCCCATTATTGAATTTATTTTGAATTTTTTTTATATTTTTTTATTAAAACATATTGTAATTGATAGTTTGCCTCGAGAAACATGGAGCGAAAGCCATCCATTGCCAAGAAAAGTTCATTTATAGTCACTCATGCCTAGAAAAGCCTTATCACTCGCTTTAAATGTTTTTATAATCCCATAATTAAATTTATTTTGAAGTTTTTTTACATTTTTTGATTAAAACAGACTGTAATTATCGTTTGCCTCGGGAAACTTGGAGCGAAAGCCATCCATTGTCAAGAAAAGTTCATTTATAGTCACTCATGCCTAGAAAAGCCTTATTACTCGGTTTAAATGCCTTTATAATCCCATTATTGAATTTATTTTGAATTGTTTTTACATTTTTTGATTAAAACATATCGTAATTGATTGTTTGCCTCGGAAAACGTGAAGGGAAAGCCATCCATTGTGAAGAAAAGATCATTTACAGTCACTCATGCCTAGGAAAGCCTTATTACTCGGTTTACATGCTTTTATAATCCCATTATTGAGTTTGTTTTGAATTGTTTTTACATTTTTTGATTAAAACAGATTGTAATTGATTGTTTGCCTCGGGAAAAATGGAGCGAAAGCTATCCATTGCCAAGAAAAGTTCATTTATAGTCACTCACGCCTAGAAAAGCCTTATTACTCTGTTTAAATGCCTTTATAATCCCATTATTGAATTTATTTTCAATTTTTTTACATTTTTTTATTAAAACAGATTGTAATTGATAGTTTGCCTCGAGAAACGTGGAGCGAAAGCCATCCATTGTCAAGAAAAGATCATTTATAGTCACTCATGCCTAGAAAAGCCTTATTACTCGGTTTAATTGCCTTTATAATCCCATTATTGAATTTATTTTGAAATTATTTTAAATTTTTTGATTAAAACAGATTGTAATTATCGTTTGCCTCGGGAAACTTGGAGCGAAAGCCATCCATTGTCAAGAAAAGTTCATTTATAGTCACTCATGCCTAGAAAAGCCTTATTACTCGGTTTAAATGCGTTTATAATCCGATTATCGAATTTATTTTGAATTTTTTTAAAATTTTTTGATTAAAACAGATTGTATCTGATTGTTTGCCTCGGGAAACTTGGAGCGAAAGCCATCCATTGTCAAGAAAAGATCATTTATAGTCACTCATGCCTTGGAAAGCCTTATTACTCGGTTTAGATGCTTTTATAATCCCATTATTGAATTTATTTTGAAAATTTTTTACATTTTTTTGTTGAAACAGATTCTAATTGATTGTTTGCCTCAGAAAACGAGAAGCGAAAGCCATCCATTGTCAAGGAAAGTTCATTTATAGTCACTCATGCCTATAAAAGCCTTAATACTCGCTTTAAATGCTTTTATAATCCCATAATTGAATTTATTTTCAATCTTTTTACATTTTTTGATTAAAACGGATTGTAATTGATTGTTTGCCTCGGGAAACGTGGAGCGAAAGCCATCCATTGTGAAGAAAAGATCATTTATAGTCACTCATGCCTAGAAAAGCCTTATCACTCGCTTTAAATGCTTTTATAATCCCATAATTAAATTTATTTTGAAGTTTTTTTACATTTTTTGATTAAAACAGACTGTAATTATCGTTTGCCTCGGGAAACTTGGAGCGAAAGCCATCCATTGTCAAGAAAAGTTCATTTATAGTCACTCATGCCTAGAAAAGCCTTATTACTCGGTTTAAATGCCTTTATAATCCCATTATTGAATTTATTTTGAATTTTTTTTACATTTTTTGATTAAAACAAATTGTAATTGATTGTTTGCCTCGGGAAACATGAAGCGAAAGCCATCCATTGTCAAGAAAAGTTCATTTATGGTCACTCATGTCTAGAAAAGCCTTATTACTCGGTTTAAATGCCTTTATAATCCGATTATTGAATTTATTTTGAATTTTTTTAAAATTTTTTGATTAAAACAGATTGTAATTGATTGTTTGACTCGGGAAACTTGGAGCGAAATCCATCCATTGTTAAGAAAAGATCATTTATAGTCACTCATGCCTAGAAAAGCCTTATTACTCTGTTTAAATGCTTTTATAATCCCATTATTGAATTTATTTTGAATTGTTTTTACATTTTTTGATTAAAACATATTGTAATTGATTGTTTGCCTCGAGAAACGTGGAGCGAAAGCCATCCATTGTCAAGAAAAGATCATTTATAGTCACTCATGCCTAGAAAAGCCTTATTACTCGGTTTAATTGCCTTTATAATCCCATTATTGAATTTATTTTAAAGTTTTTTTATATTTTTTTATTAAAACAGATTGTAATTATCGTTTGCCTCGGGAAACTTGGAGCGAAAGCCATCCATTGTCAAGAAATGTTCATTTATAGTCACTCATGCCTAGAAAAGCCTTATTACTCGGTTTAAATGCCTTTATAATCCCATTATTAAATTTATTTTGAAGTTTTTTTACATTTTTTGATTAAAACAGATTGTAATTATCGTTTGCCTCGGGAAACATGGAGCGAAAGCCATCCATTGTCAAGAAACGATCATTTATAGTCACTCATGCCTAAAAAAGCCTTATTACTCGGTTTAAATGCCTTTATAATCCCATTATTGAATTTATTTTGAATTTTTTTTACATTTTTTGATTAAACCAGATTATAATTGATTGTTTACCTCGGGAAACATGGAGCGAAAGCCATCCATTGTCAAGAAAAGTTCATTTATAGTCACTCATGCCTATAAAAGCCTTAATAATCGCTTTAAATGCTTTTATAATCCCATAATTGAATTTAATTTGAATTTTTTACATTTTTGATTAAAACAGATTGTAATTGATTGTTTGCCTTGGGAAACATAGAGCGAAAGCCATCCATTGTCAAGAAAAGTTCACTTATAGTCACTCATGCCTACAAAATCCTTATTACTCAGTTTAAATGCTTTTATAAACCCATTATTGAATTTATTTTGAATTGTTTTTACATTTTTTGATTAAAACAGATTGTAATTGATTGTTTGCCTCGGGAAACATGGAGCGAAAGCCATCCATTGCCAAGAAAAGTTCATTTATTGTCACTCATGCCTAGGAAAGCCTTATTACTCTGCTTAAATTCCTTTATAATCCCATTATTGAATTTATTTTGAATTTTTTTTTACATTTTTTGATTAAAACAGATTCTAATTGATCGTTTGCCTCGGGAAACTTGGAGCGAAAGCCATCCATTGTTAAGAAAAAAGCATTTATAGTCACTCATGCCTAGAAAAGCCTTATTACACAGTTTAAATGCTTTTATAATCCCATTATTGAATTTATTTTGAATTGTTTTTACATTTTTTGATTAAAACAGATTGTAATTGATTGTTTGCCTCGGGAAACGTGGAGGAAAAGCCATCCATTGCGAAGAAAAGATCATTGATAGTCACTCATGCCTAGGAAAGCCTTATTGCTCGGTTTAAATGCTTTTATAATCCCATTATTGAGTTTGTTTTGAATTTTTTTTACATTTTTTGATTAAAACAGATTGTAATTGATTGTTTGCCTCGGGAAACATGGAGCGAAAGCTATCCATTGCCAAGAAAAGTTCATTTATAGTCACTCACGCCTAGAAAAGCCTTATTACTCTATTTAAATGCCTTTATAATCCCATTATTGAATTTGTTTTGAATTTTTTTATATTTTTTTATTAAAACATATTGTAATTGATAGTTTGCCTCGAGAAACATGGAGCGAAAGCCATCCATTGCCAAGAAAAGTTCATTTGTAGTCACTCATGCCTAGAAAAGCCTTATCACTCGCTTTAAATGCTTTTATAATCCCATAATTAAATTTATTTTGAAGTTTTTTTACATTTTTTGATTAAAACAGACTGTAATTATCGTTTGCCTCGGGAAACTTAGAGCGAAAGCCATCCATTGTCAAGAAAAGTTCATTTATAGTCACTCATGCCTAGAAAAGCCTTATTACTCGGTTTAAATGCCTTTATAATCCCATTATTGAATTTATTATGAATTTTTTTTACATTTTTTGATTAAAACAGATTGTAATTGATTGTTTGCCTCGGGAAACATGGAGCGGAAGCCATCCATTGTCAAGAAAAGTTCATTTATAGTCTCTCATGCCTAAAAAAGACTTATTACTCAGTTTAAATGCCTTTATAATCCGATTCTTGAATTTATTTTGAATTTTTTTTAACTTTCTTGATTAAAACAGATTGTAATTGATTGTTTGCCTCGGGAAACATGGAGCGAAAGCCATCCATTGTCAAGAAAAGTTCATTTATAGTCACTCATGCCTATAAAAGCCTTAATACTCGCTTTAAATGCTTTTATAATCCCATTATTGAATTTATTTTGAATTGTTTTTACATTTTTTGATTAAAAAAGATTGTAATTGATTGTTTGCCTCGGAAAACATGGAGCGAAAGCCATCCATTGCCAAGAAAAGATCATTTATAGTCACTCATGCCTAGAAAAGCCTTATTACTCGGTTTAATTGCCTTTATAATCCCATTATTGAATTTATTTTGAATTTTTTTTACATTTTTTGATTAAAACAGATTCTAATTGATCGTTTGCCTCGGAAAACTTGGAGCGAAAGCCATCCATTGTTAAGAAAAAAGCATTTATAGTCACTCATGCCTAGAAAAGCCTTATTACACGGTTTAAATGCTTTTATAATCCCATTATTGAATTTATTTTGAATTGTTTTTACTTTTTTTTATTAAAACAGATTGTAATTGATTGTTTGCCTTGGGAAACGTGGAGGGAAAGCCATCCATTGCGAAGAAAAGATCATTTATAGTCACTCATGCCTAGGAAAGCCTTATTACTCTGTTTAAATGCTTTTATAATCCCATTATTGAGTTTGTCTTGAATTTTTTTTACATTTTTTGGTTAAACAGATTGTAATTGATTGTTTGCCTCGGAAAACATTGAGCGAAAGCCATCCATTGCCAAGAAAAGTTCATTTATAGTCACTCACGCCTAGAAAAGCCTTATTACTCTGTTTAAATGCCTTTATAATCCCATTAATGAATTTATTTTAAATTTTTTTACATTTTTTTATTAAAACAGATTGTAATTGATAGTTTGCCTCGAGAAATTTGGAGCGAAAGCCATCTATTGTCAAGAAAAGTTCATTTATAGTCACTCATGCCTAGAAAAGCCTTATTACTCTGTTTAAATGCCTTTATAATCCCATTATTGAATTTATTTTGAATTTTTTTTTACATTTTTTGATTAAAACATATTGTAATTAATTGTTTGCCTCGGGAAACATGGAGCGAAAGCCATCCATTGTGAAGAAAAGTTCATTTATACTCACTCATGCCTAGAAAAGCCTTATTACTCGTTTTAAATGCCTTTATAATCCCATTATTGAATTTATTTTGAATTTTTTTTACATTTTTTGATTAAAACAGATTGTAATTGTTTGTTTGCGTCAAGAAACATGGAGCGAAAGCCATCCATTGCCAAGGAAAGTTCATTTATAGTCACTCATGCCTAGAAAAGCCTTATTACTCGGTTTAAATGCCTTTATAATCCGATTATTGAATTTATTTTGAATTTTTTTTACATTTTTTGATTAAAACAGATTGTAATTAATTGTTTGCCTCGGGAAACATGAAGCGAAAGCCATCCATTGTCAAGAAAAGTTCATTTATGGTCACTCATGCCTAGAAAAGCCTTATTACTTTATTTAAATGCCTTTATAATCCCATTATTGAATTTATTTTGAATTTTTTTTATATTTTTTTATTAAAACATATTGTAATTGATAGTTTGCCTCGAGAAACATGGAGCGAAAGCCATCCATTGCCAAGAAAAGTTCTTTTATAGTCACTCATGCCTAGAAAAGCCTTATCACTCGCTTTAAATGTTTTTATAATCCCATAATTAAATTTATTTTGAAGTTTTTTAACATTTTTTGATTAAAACAGACTGTAATTATCGTTTGCCTCGGGAAACTTGAAGCGAAAGCCATCCATTGTCAAGAAAAGTTCATTTATAGTCACTCATGCCTAGAAAAGCCTTATTACTCGGTTTAAATGCCTTTATAATCCCATTATTGAATTTATTTTGAATTTTTTTTACATTTTTTGATTAAAACAGATTGTAATTGATTGTTTACCTCGGGAAACATGGAGCCAAAGCCATCCATTGTCAACAAAAGTTCATTTATAGTCACTCATGCCTATAAAAGCCTTAATATTCGCTTTAAATGCTTTTATAATCCCATAATTGAATTTAATTTGAATTTTTTACATTTTTGATTAAAACAGATTGTAATTGATTGTTTGCCTTGGGAAACATAGAGCGAAAGCCATCCATTGTCAAGAAAAGTTCATTTATAGTCACTAATGCCTAGAAAAGCCTTATTACTCAGTTTAAATGCTTTTATAAACCCATTATTGAATTTATTTTGAATTGTTTTTACATTTTTTGATTAAAACAGATTGTAATTGATTGTTTGCCTTGGGAAACATGGAGCGAAAGCCATCCATTGCCAAGAAAAGTTCATTTATAGTCACTCATGCCTAGGAAAGCCTTATTACTCTGTTTAAATTGCTTTATAATCCCATTATTGAATTTATTTTGATTTTTTTTTACATTTTTTGCTTAAAACAGATTCTAATTGATCGTTTGCCTCGGGAAACTTGGAGCGAAAGCCATCCATTGTTAAGAAAAAAGCATTTATAGTCACTTATGCCTAGAAAAGCCTTATTACACAGTTTAAATGCTTTTATAATCCCATTATTGAATTTATTTTGAATTGTTTTTACATTTTTTGATTAAAACATATCGTAATTGATTGTTTGTCTCGGAAAACGTGAAGGGAAAGCCATCCATTGTGAAGAAAAGATCATTTACAGTCACTCATGCCTAGGAAAGCCTTATTACTCGGTTTACATGCTTTTATAATCCCATTATTGAGTTTGTTTTGAATTGTTTTTACATTTTTTGATTAAAACAGATTGTAATTGATTGTTTGCCTCGGGAAACATGGAGCGAAAGCTATCCATTGCCAAGAAAAGTTCATTTATAGTCACTCACGCCTAGAAAAGCCTTATTACTCTGTTTAAATGCCTTTATAATCCCATTATTGAATTTATTTTCAATTTTTTTACATTTTTTTATTAAAACAGATTGTAATTGATAGTTTGCCTCGAGAAACGTGGAGCGAAAGCCATCCATTGTCAAGAAAAGATCATTTATAGTCACTCATGCCTAGAAAAGCCTTATTACTCGGTTTAATTGCCTTTATAATCCCATTATTGAATTTATTTTGAAATTATTTTAAATTTTTTGATTAAAACATATTGTAATTATCGTTTGCCTCGGGAAACTTGGAGCGAAAGCCATCCATTGTCAAGAAAAGTTCATTTATAGTCACTCATGCCTAGAAAAGCCTTATTACTCGGTTTAAAAGCGTTTATAATCCGATTATCGAATTTATTTTGAATTTTTTTAAAATTTTTTGATTAAAACAGATTGTATCTGATTGTTTGCCTCGGGAAACTTGGAGCGAAAGCCATCCATTGTCAAGAAAAGATCATTTATAGTCACTCATGCCTTGGAAAGCCTTATTACTCGGTTTAGATGCTTTTATAATCCCATTATTGAATTTATTTTGAATATTTTTTACATTTTTTTGTTGAAACAGATTCTAATTGATTGTTTGCCTCAGAAAACGCGAAGCGAAAGCCATCCATTGTCAAGAAAAGTTCATTTATAGTCACTCATGCCTATAAAAGCCTTAATACTCGCTTTAAATGCTTTTATAATCCCATAATTGAATTTATTTTCAATCTTTTTACATTTTTTAATTAAAACGGATTGTAATTGATTGTTTGCCTCGGGAAACGTGGAGCGAAAGCCATCCATTGTGAAGAAAAGATCATTTATAGTCACTCATGCCTAGAAAAGCCTTATCACTCGCTTTAAATGCTTTTATAATCCCATAATTAAATTTATTTTGAAGTTTTTTTACATTTTTTGATTAAAACAGACTGTAATTATCGTTTGCCTCGGGAAACTTGGAGCGAAAGCCATCCATTGTCAAGAAAAGTTCATTTATAGTCACTCATGCCTAGAAAAGCCTTATTACTCGGTTTAAATTCCTTTATAATCCCATTATTGAATTTATTTTGAATTTTTTTTACATTTTTTGATTAAAACAGATTGTAATTGATTGTTTACCTCGGGAAACATGGAGCGAAAGGCATCCATTGTCAAGAAAAGTTCATTTATAGTCACTCATGCCTATAAAAGCCTTAATACTCGCTTTAAATGCTTTTATAATCTCATAATTGAATTTAATTTGAATTTTTTACATTTTTGATTAAAACAGATTGTAATTGATTGTTTGCCTTGGGAAACATAGAGCGAAAGCCATCCATTGTCAAGAAAAGTTCATTTATAGTCAGTCATGCCTAGAAAAGCCTTATTACTCAGTTTAAATGCTTTTATAATCCCATAATTGAATTTATTTTGAATTGTTTTTACATTTTTTGATTAAAACAGATTGTAATTGATTGTTTTCCTTGGGAAACATGGAGCGAAAGCCATCCATTGCCAAGAAAAGTTCATTTATAGTCACTCATGCCTAGGAAAGCCTTATTACTCTGTTTAAATTCCTTTATAATCCCATTATTGAATTTATTTTGAATTTTTTTTACATTTTTTGATTAAAACAGATTCTAATTGATCGTTTGCCTCGGGAAACTTGGAGCGAATGCCATCCATTGTTAAGAAAAAAGCATTTATAGTCACTCATGCCTAGAAAAGCCTTATTACACAGTTTAAATGCTTTTATAATCCCATTATTGAATTTATTTTGAATTGTTTTTACATTTTTTGATTAAAACATATCGTAATTGATTGTTTGCCTCGGAAAACATGAAGGGAAAGCCATCCATTGTGAAGAAAAGATCATTTACAGTCACTCATGCCTAGGAAAGCCTTATTACTCGGTTTACATGCTTTTATAATCCCATTATTGAGTTTGTTTTGAATTGTTTTTACATTTTTTGATTAAAACAGATTGTAATTGATTGTTTGCCTCGGGAAACATGGAGCGAAAGCTATCCATTGCAAAGAAAAGTTCATTTTTAGTCACTCACGCCTAGAAAAGCCTTATTACTCTGTTTAAATGCCTTTATAATCCCATTATTGAATTTATTTTCAATTTTTTTACATTTTTTTATTAAAACAGATTGTAATTGATAGTTTGCCTCGAGAAACGTGGAGCGAAAGCCATCCATTGTCAAGAAAAGATCATTTATAGTCACTCATGCCTAGAAAAGCCTTATTACTCGGTTTAATTGCCTTTATAATCCCATTATTGAATTTATTTTGAAATTTTTTTAAATTTTTTGATTAAAACAGATTGTAATTATCGTTTGCCTTGGGAAACTTGGAGCGAAAGCCATCCATTGTCAAGAAAAGTTCATTTATAGTCACTCATGCCTAGAAAAGCCTTATTACTCGGTTTAAATGCGTTTATAATCCGATTATCGAATTTATTTTGAATTTTTTTAAAATTTTTTGATTAAAACAGATTGTATCTGATTGTTTGCCTCGGGAAACTTGGAGCGAAAGCCATCCATTGTCAAGAAAAGATCATTTATAGTCACTCATGCCTTGGAAAGCCTTATTACTCGGTTTAGATGCTTTTATAATCCCATTATTGAATTTATTTTGAATATTTTTTACATTTTTTTGTTGAAACAGATTCTAATTGATTGTTTGCCTCAGAAAACGCGAAGCGAAAGCCATCCATTGTCAAGAAAAGTTCATTTATAGTCACTCATGCCTATAAAAGCCTTAATACTCGCTTTAAATGCTTTTATAATCCCATAATTGAATTTATTTTCAATCTTTTTACATTTTTTGATTAAAACGGATTGTAATTGATTGTTTGCCTCGGGAAACGTGGAGCGAAAGCCATCCATTGTGAAGAAAAGATCATTTATAGTCACTCATGCCTAGAAAAGCCTTATCACTCGCTTTAAATGCTTTTATAATCCCATAATTAAATTTATTTTGAAGTTTTTTTACATTTTTTGATTAAAACAGACTGTAATTATCGTTTGCCTCGGGAAACTTGGAGCGAAAGCCATCCATTGTCAAGAAAAGTTCATTTATAGTCACTCATGCCTAGAAAAGCCTTATTACTCGGTTTAAATGCCTTTATAATCCCATTATTGAATTTATTTTGAATTTTTTTTACATTTTTTGATTAAAACAGATTGTAATTGATTGTTTGCCTCGGGAAACATGAAGCGAAAGCCATCCATTGTCAAGAAAAGTTCATTTATGGTCACTCATGTCTAGAAAAGCCTTATTACTCGGTTTAAATGCCTTTATAATCCGATTATTGAATTTATTTTGAATTTTTTTAAAATTTTTTGATTAAAACAGATTGTAATTGATTGTTTGACTCGGGAAACTTGGAGCGAAATCCATCCATTGTTAAGAAAAGATCATTTATAGTCACTCATGCCTAGAAAAGCCTTATTACTCTGTTTAAATGCTTTTATAATCCCATTATTGAATTTATTTTGAATTGTTTTTACATTTTTTGATTAAAACATATTGTAATTGATTGTTTGCCTCGAGAAACGTGGAGCGAAAGCCATCCATTGTCAAGAAAAGATCATTTATAGTCACTCATGCCTAGAAAAGCCTTATTACTCGGTTTAATTGCCTTTATAATCCCATTATTGAATTTATTTTAAAGTTTTTTTATATTTTTTTATTAAAACAGATTGTAATTATCGTTTGCCTCGGGAAACTTGGAGCGAAAGCCATCCATTGTCAAGAAATGTTCATTTATAGTCACTCATGCCTAGAAAAGCCTTATTACTCGGTTTAAATGCCTTTATAATCCCATTATTAAATTTATTTTGAAGTTTTTTTACATTTTTTGATTAAAACAGATTGTAATTATCGTTTGCCTCGGGAAACATGGAGCGAAAGCCATCCATTGTCAAGAAACGATCATTTATAGTCACTCATGCCTAAAAAAGCCTTATTACTCGGTTTAAATGCCTTTATAATCCCATTATTGAATTTATTTTGAATTTTTTTTACATTTTTTGATTAAACCAGATTATAATTGATTGTTTACCTCGGGAAACATGGAGCGAAAGCCATCCATTGTCAAGAAAAGTTCATTTATAGTCACTCATGCCTATAAAAGCCTTAATAATCGCTTTAAATGCTTTTATAATCCCATAATTGAATTTAATTTGAATTTTTTACATTTTTGATTAAAACAGATTGTAATTGATTGTTTGCCTTGGGAAACATAGAGCGAAAGCCATCCATTGTCAAGAAAAGTTCACTTATAGTCACTCATGCCTACAAAATCCTTATTACTCAGTTTAAATGCTTTTATAAACCCATTATTGAATTTATTTTGAATTGTTTTTACATTTTTTGATTAAAACAGATTGTAATTGATTGTTTGCCTCGGGAAACATGGAGCGAAAGCCATCCATTGCCAAGAAAAGTTCATTTATTGTCACTCATGCCTAGGAAAGCCTTATTACTCTGCTTAAATTCCTTTATAATCCCATTATTGAATTTATTTTGAATTTTTTTTTACATTTTTTGATTAAAACAGATTCTAATTGATCGTTTGCCTCGGGAAACTTGGAGCGAAAGCCATCCATTGTTAAGAAAAAAGCATTTATAGTCACTCATGCCTAGAAAAGCCTTATTACACAGTTTAAATGCTTTTATAATCCCATTATTGAATTTATTTTGAATTGTTTTTACATTTTTTGATTAAAACAGATTGTAATTGATTGTTTGCCTCGGGAAACGTGGAGGAAAAGCCATCCATTGCGAAGAAAAGATCATTGATAGTCACTCATGCCTAGGAAAGCCTTATTGCTCGGTTTAAATGCTTTTATAATCCCATTATTGAGTTTGTTTTGAATTTTTTTTACATTTTTTGATTAAAACAGATTGTAATTGATTGTTTGCCTCGGGAAACATGGAGCGAAAGCTATCCATTGCCAAGAAAAGTTCATTTATAGTCACTCACGCCTAGAAAAGCCTTATTACTCTATTTAAATGCCTTTATAATCCCATTATTGAATTTGTTTTGAATTTTTTTATATTTTTTTATTAAAACATATTGTAATTGATAGTTTGCCTCGAGAAACATGGAGCGAAAGCCATCCATTGCCAAGAAAAGTTCATTTGTAGTCACTCATGCCTAGAAAAGCCTTATCACTCGCTTTAAATGCTTTTATAATCCCATAATTAAATTTATTTTGAAGTTTTTTTACATTTTTTGATTAAAACAGACTGTAATTATCGTTTGCCTCGGGAAACTTAGAGCGAAAGCCATCCATTGTCAAGAAAAGTTCATTTATAGTCACTCATGCCTAGAAAAGCCTTATTACTCGGTTTAAATGCCTTTATAATCCCATTATTGAATTTATTATGAATTTTTTTTACATTTTTTGATTAAAACAGATTGTAATTGATTGTTTGCCTCGGGAAACATGGAGCGGAAGCCATCCATTGTCAAGAAAAGTTCATTTATAGTCTCTCATGCCTAAAAAAGACTTATTACTCAGTTTAAATGCCTTTATAATCCGATTCTTGAATTTATTTTGAATTTTTTTTAACTTTCTTGATTAAAACAGATTGTAATTGATTGTTTGCCTCGGGAAACATGGAGCGAAAGCCATCCATTGTCAAGAAAAGTTCATTTATAGTCACTCATGCCTATAAAAGCCTTAATACTCGCTTTAAATGCTTTTATAATCCCATTATTGAATTTATTTTGAATTGTTTTTACATTTTTTGATTAAAAAAGATTGTAATTGATTGTTTGCCTCGGAAAACATGGAGCGAAAGCCATCCATTGCCAAGAAAAGATCATTTATAGTCACTCATGCCTAGAAAAGCCTTATTACTCGGTTTAATTGCCTTTATAATCCCATTATTGAATTTATTTTGAATTTTTTTTACATTTTTTGATTAAAACAGATTCTAATTGATCGTTTGCCTCGGAAAACTTGGAGCGAAAGCCATCCATTGTTAAGAAAAAAGCATTTATAGTCACTCATGCCTAGAAAAGCCTTATTACACGGTTTAAATGCTTTTATAATCCCATTATTGAATTTATTTTGAATTGTTTTTACTTTTTTTTATTAAAACAGATTGTAATTGATTGTTTGCCTTGGGAAACGTGGAGGGAAAGCCATCCATTGCGAAGAAAAGATCATTTATAGTCACTCATGCCTAGGAAAGCCTTATTACTCTGTTTAAATGCTTTTATAATCCCATTATTGAGTTTGTCTTGAATTTTTTTTACATTTTTTGGTTAAACAGATTGTAATTGATTGTTTGCCTCGGAAAACATTGAGCGAAAGCCATCCATTGCCAAGAAAAGTTCATTTATAGTCACTCACGCCTAGAAAAGCCTTATTACTCTGTTTAAATGCCTTTATAATCCCATTAATGAATTTATTTTAAATTTTTTTACATTTTTTTATTAAAACAGATTGTAATTGATAGTTTGCCTCGAGAAATTTGGAGCGAAAGCCATCTATTGTCAAGAAAAGTTCATTTATAGTCACTCATGCCTAGAAAAGCCTTATTACTCTGTTTAAATGCCTTTATAATCCCATTATTGAATTTATTTTGAATTTTTTTTTACATTTTTTGATTAAAACATATTGTAATTAATTGTTTGCCTCGGGAAACATGGAGCGAAAGCCATCCATTGTGAAGAAAAGTTCATTTATACTCACTCATGCCTAGAAAAGCCTTATTACTCGTTTTAAATGCCTTTATAATCCCATTATTGAATTTATTTTGAATTTTTTTTACATTTTTTGATTAAAACAGATTGTAATTGTTTGTTTGCGTCAAGAAACATGGAGCGAAAGCCATCCATTGCCAAGGAAAGTTCATTTATAGTCACTCATGCCTAGAAAAGCCTTATTACTCGGTTTAAATGCCTTTATAATCCGATTCTTGAATTTATTTTGAATTTTTTTTAACTTTCTTGATTAAAACAGATTGTAATTGATTGTTTGCCTCGGGAAACATGGAGCGAAAGCCATCCATTGTCAAGAAAAGTTCATTTATAGTCACTCATGCCTATAAAAGCCTTAATACTCGCTTTAAATGCTTTTATAATCCCATTATTGAATTTATTTTGAATTGTTTTTACATTTTTTGATTAAAAAAGATTGTAATTGATTGTTTGCCTCGGAAAACATGGAGCGAAAGCCATCCATTGCCAAGAAAAGATCATTTATAGTCACTCATGCCTAGAAAAGCCTTATTACTCGGTTTAATTGCCTTTATAATCCCATTATTGAATTTATTTTGAATTTTTTTTACATTTTTTGATTAAAACAGATTCTAATTGATCGTTTGCCTCGGAAAACTTGGAGCGAAAGCCATCCATTGTTAAGAAAAAAGCATTTATAGTCACTCATGCCTAGAAAAGCCTTATTACACGGTTTAAATGCTTTTATAATCCCATTATTGAATTTATTTTGAATTGTTTTTACTTTTTTTTATTAAAACAGATTGTAATTGATTGTTTGCCTTGGGAAACGTGGAGGGAAAGCCATCCATTGCGAAGAAAAGATCATTTATAGTCACTCATGCCTAGGAAAGCCTTATTACTCTGTTTAAATGCTTTTATAATCCCATTATTGAGTTTGTCTTGAATTTTTTTTACATTTTTTGGTTAAACAGATTGTAATTGATTGTTTGCCTCGGAAAACATTGAGCGAAAGCCATCCATTGCCAAGAAAAGTTCATTTATAGTCACTCACGCCTAGAAAAGCCTTATTACTCTGTTTAAATGCCTTTATAATCCCATTAATGAATTTATTTTAAATTTTTTTACATTTTTTTATTAAAACAGATTGTAATTGATAGTTTGCCTCGAGAAATTTGGAGCGAAAGCCATCTATTGTCAAGAAAAGTTCATTTATAGTCACTCATGCCTAGAAAAGCCTTATTACTCTGTTTAAATGCCTTTATAATCCCATTATTGAATTTATTTTGAATTTTTTTTTACATTTTTTGATTAAAACATATTGTAATTAATTGTTTGCCTCGGGAAACATGGAGCGAAAGCCATCCATTGTGAAGAAAAGTTCATTTATACTCACTCATGCCTAGAAAAGCCTTATTACTCGTTTTAAATGCCTTTATAATCCCATTATTGAATTTATTTTGAATTTTTTTTACATTTTTTGATTAAAACAGATTGTAATTGTTTGTTTGCGTCAAGAAACATGGAGCGAAAGCCATCCATTGCCAAGGAAAGTTCATTTATAGTCACTCACGCCTAGAAAAGCCTTATTACTCTATTTAAATGCCTTTATAATCCCATTATTGAATTTGTTTTGAATTTTTTTATATTTTTTTATTAAAACATATTGTAATTGATAGTTTGCCTCGAGAAACATGGAGCGAAAGCCATCCATTGCCAAGAAAAGTTCATTTGTAGTCACTCATGCCTAGAAAAGCCTTATCACTCGCTTTAAATGCTTTTATAATCCCATAATTAAATTTATTTTGAAGTTTTTTAACATTTTTTGATTAAAACAGACTGTAATTATCGTTTGCCTCGGGAAACTTGAAGCGAAAGCCATCCATTGTCAAGAAAAGTTCATTTATAGTCACTCATGCCTAGAAAAGCCTTATTACTCGGTTTAAATGCCTTTATAATCCCATTATTGAATTTATTTTGAATTTTTTTTACATTTTTTGATTAAAATAGATTGTAATTTATTGTTTGCCTCGGGAAACATGAAGCGAAAGCCATCCATTGTCAAGAAAAGTTCATTTATGGTCACTCATGTCTAGAAAAGCCTTATTACTCGGTTTAAATGCCTTTATAATCCGATTATTGAATTTATTTTGAATTTTTTTTAAATTTTTTGATTAAAACAGATTATAATTGATTGTTTGACTCGGGAAACTTGGAGCGAAATCCATCCATTGTTAAGAAAAAAGCATTTATAGTCACTTATGCCTAGAAAAGCCTTATTACACAGTTTAAATGCTTTTATAATCCCATTATTGAATTTATTTTGAATTGTTTTTACATTTTTTGATTAAAACATATCGTAATTGATTGTTTGTCTCGGAAAACGTGAAGGGAAAGCCATCCATTGTGAAGAAAAGATCATTTACAGTCACTCATGCCTAGGAAAGCCTTATTACTCGGTTTACATGCTTTTATAATCCCATTATTGAGTTTGTTTTGAATTGTTTTTACATTTTTTGATTAAAACAGATTGTAATTGATTGTTTGCCTCGGAAAACATTGAGCGAAAGCCATCCATTGCCAAGAAAAGTTCATTTATAGTCACTCACGCCTAGAAAAGCCTTATTACTCTGTTTAAATGCCTTTATAATCCCATTAATGAATTTATTTTAAATTTTTTTACATTTTTTTATTAAAACAGATTGTAATTGATAGTTTGCCTCGAGAAATTTGGAGCGAAAGCCATCTATTGTCAAGAAAAGTTCATTTATAGTCACTCATGCCTAGAAAAGCCTTATTACTCTGTTTAAATGCCTTTATAATCCCATTATTGAATTTATTTTGAATTTTTTTTTACATTTTTTGATTAAAACATATTGTAATTAATTGTTTGCCTCGGGAAACATGGAGCGAAAGCCATCCATTGTGAAGAAAAGTTCATTTATACTCACTCATGCCTAGAAAAGCCTTATTACTCGTTTTAAATGCCTTTATAATCCCATTATTGAATTTATTTTGAATTTTTTTTACATTTTTTGATTAAAACAGATTGTAATTGTTTGTTTGCGTCAAGAAACATGGAGCGAAAGCCATCCATTGCCAAGGAAAGTTCATTTATAGTCACTCATGCCTAGAAAAGCCTTATTACTCGGTTTAAATGCCTTTATAATCCGATTATTGAATTTATTTTGATTTTTTTTTACATTTTTTGATTAAAACAGATTGTAATTGATTGTTTGCCTCGGGAAACATGAAGCGAAAGCCATCCATTGTCAAGAAAAGTTCATTTATGGTCACTCATGCCTAGAAAAGCCTTATTACTCTATTTAAATGCCTTTATAATCCCATTATTGAATTTATTTTGAATTTTTTTTATATTTTTTTATTAAAACATATTGTAATTGATAGTTTGCCTCGAGAAACATGGAGCGAAAGCCATCCATTGCCAAGAAAAGTTCTTTTATAGTCACTCATGCCTAGAAAAGCCTTATCACTCGCTTTAAATGTTTTTATAATCCCATAATTAAATTTATTTTGAAGTTTTTTTACATTTTTTGATTAAAACAGACTGTAATTATCGTTTGCCTCGGGAAACTTGAAGCGAAAGCCATCCATTGTCAAGAAAAGTTCATTTATAGTCACTCATGCCTAGAAAAGCCTTATTACTCGGTTTAAATGCCTTTATAATCCCATTATTGAATTTATTTTGAATTTTTTTTACATTTTTTGATTAAAACAGATTGTAATTGATTGTTTACCTCGGGAAACATGGAGCCAAAGCCATCCATTGTCAACAAAAGTTCATTTATAGTCACTCATGCCTATAAAAGCCTTAATATTCGCTTTAAATGCTTTTATAATCCCATAATTGAATTTAATTTGAATTTTTTACATTTTTGATTAAAACAGATTGTAATTGATTGTTTGCCTTGGGAAACATAGAGCGAAAGCCATCCATTGTCAAGAAAAGTTCATTTATAGTCACTAATGCCTAGAAAAGCCTTATTACTCAGTTTAAATGCTTTTATAAACCCATTATTGAATTTATTTTGAATTGTTTTTACATTTTTTGATTAAAACAGATTGTAATTGATTGTTTGCCTTGGGAAACATGGAGCGAAAGCCATCCATTGCCAAGAAAAGTTCATTTATAGTCACTCATGCCTAGGAAAGCCTTATTACTCTGTTTAAATTGCTTTATAATCCCATTATTGAATTTATTTTGATTTTTTTTTACATTTTTTGCTTAAAACAGATTCTAATTGATCGTTTGCCTCGGGAAACTTGGAGCGAAAGCCATCCATTGTTAAGAAAAAAGCATTTATAGTCACTTATGCCTAGAAAAGCCTTATTACACAGTTTAAATGCTTTTATAATCCCATTATTGAATTTATTTTGAATTGTTTTTACATTTTTTGATTAAAACATATCGTAATTGATTGTTTGTCTCGGAAAACGTGAAGGGAAAGCCATCCATTGTGAAGAAAAGATCATTTACAGTCACTCATGCCTAGGAAAGCCTTATTACTCGGTTTACATGCTTTTATAATCCCATTATTGAGTTTGTTTTGAATTGTTTTTACATTTTTTGATTAAAACAGATTGTAATTGATTGTTTGCCTCGGGAAACATGGAGCGAAAGCTATCCATTGCCAAGAAAAGTTCATTTATAGTCACTCACGCCTAGAAAAGCCTTATTACTCTGTTTAAATGCCTTTATAATCCCATTATTGAATTTATTTTCAATTTTTTTACATTTTTTTATTAAAACAGATTGTAATTGATAGTTTGCCTCGAGAAACGTGGAGCGAAAGCCATCCATTGTCAAGAAAAGATCATTTATAGTCACTCATGCCTAGAAAAGCCTTATTACTCGGTTTAATTGCCTTTATAATCCCATTATTGAATTTATTTTGAAATTATTTTAAATTTTTTGATTAAAACATATTGTAATTATCGTTTGCCTCGGGAAACTTGGAGCGAAAGCCATCCATTGTCAAGAAAAGTTCATTTATAGTCACTCATGCCTAGAAAAGCCTTATTACTCGGTTTAAAAGCGTTTATAATCCGATTATCGAATTTATTTTGAATTTTTTTAAAATTTTTTGATTAAAACAGATTGTATCTGATTGTTTGCCTCGGGAAACTTGGAGCGAAAGCCATCCATTGTCAAGAAAAGATCATTTATAGTCACTCATGCCTTGGAAAGCCTTATTACTCGGTTTAGATGCTTTTATAATCCCATTATTGAATTTATTTTGAATATTTTTTACATTTTTTTGTTGAAACAGATTCTAATTGATTGTTTGCCTCAGAAAACGCGAAGCGAAAGCCATCCATTGTCAAGAAAAGTTCATTTATAGTCACTCATGCCTATAAAAGCCTTAATACTCGCTTTAAATGCTTTTATAATCCCATAATTGAATTTATTTTCAATCTTTTTACATTTTTTAATTAAAACGGATTGTAATTGATTGTTTGCCTCGGGAAACGTGGAGCGAAAGCCATCCATTGTGAAGAAAAGATCATTTATAGTCACTCATGCCTAGAAAAGCCTTATCACTCGCTTTAAATGCTTTTATAATCCCATAATTAAATTTATTTTGAAGTTTTTTTACATTTTTTGATTAAAACAGACTGTAATTATCGTTTGCCTCGGGAAACTTGGAGCGAAAGCCATCCATTGTCAAGAAAAGTTCATTTATAGTCACTCATGCCTAGAAAAGCCTTATTACTCGGTTTAAATTCCTTTATAATCCCATTATTGAATTTATTTTGAATTTTTTTTACATTTTTTGATTAAAACAGATTGTAATTGATTGTTTACCTCGGGAAACATGGAGCGAAAGGCATCCATTGTCAAGAAAAGTTCATTTATAGTCACTCATGCCTATAAAAGCCTTAATACTCGCTTTAAATGCTTTTATAATCTCATAATTGAATTTAATTTGAATTTTTTACATTTTTGATTAAAACAGATTGTAATTGATTGTTTGCCTTGGGAAACATAGAGCGAAAGCCATCCATTGTCAAGAAAAGTTCATTTATAGTCAGTCATGCCTAGAAAAGCCTTATTACTCAGTTTAAATGCTTTTATAAA
This sequence comes from Theobroma cacao, assembly GCF_053813885.1. Taxonomy (NCBI): domain Eukaryota; kingdom Viridiplantae; phylum Streptophyta; class Magnoliopsida; order Malvales; family Malvaceae; genus Theobroma; species Theobroma cacao. The sequence continues at coordinate 21,525,445 of NC_142645.1, read as the reverse complement.
CCCATTATTGAATTTATTTTGAATTGTTTTTACATTTTTTGATTAAAACAGATTGTAATTGATTGTTTGCCTTGGGAAACATGGAGCGAAAGCCATCCATTGCCAAGAAAAGTTCATTTATAGTCACTCATGCCTCGGAAAGCCTTATTACTCTGTTTAAATTCCTTTATAATCCCATTATTGAATTTATTTTGAATTTTTTTTACATTTTTTGATTAAAACAGATTCTAATTGATCGTTTGCCTCGGGAAACTTGGAGCGAATGCCATCCATTGTTAAGAAAAAAGCATTTATAGTCACTCATGCCTAGAAAAGCCTTATTACACAGTTTAAATGCTTTTATAATCCCATTATTGAATTTATTTTGAATTGTTTTTACATTTTTTGATTAAAACATATCGTAATTGATTGTTTGCCTCGGAAAACGTGAAGGGAAAGCCATCCATTGTGAAGAAAAGATCATTTACAGTCACTCATGCCTAGGAAAGCCTTATTACTCGGTTTACATGCTTTTATAATCCCATTATTGAGTTTGTTTTGAATTGTTTTTACATTTTTTGATTAAAACAGATTGTAATTGATTGTTTGCCTAGAGAAACATGGAGCGAAAGCTATCCATTGCAAAGAAAAGTTCATTTTTAGTCACTCACGCCTAGAAAAGCCTTATTACTCTGTTTAAATGCCTTTATAATCCCATTATTGAATTTATTTTCAATTTTTTTACATTTTTTTATTAAAACAGATTGTAATTGATAGTTTGCCTCGAGAAACGTGGAGCGAAAGCCATCCATTGTCAAGAAAAGATCATTTATAGTCACTCATGCCTAGAAAAGCCTTATTACTCGGTTTAATTGCCTTTATAATCCCATTATTGAATTTATTTTGAAATTTTTTTAAATTTTTTGATTAAAACAGATTGTAATTATCGTTTGCCTTGGGAAACTTGGAGCGAAAGCCATCCATTGTCAAGAAAAGTTCATTTATAGTCACTCATGCCTAGAAAAGCCTTATTACTCGGTTTAAATGCGTTTATAATCCGATTATCGAATTTATTTTGAATTTTTTTAAAATTTTTTGATTAAAACAGATTGTATCTGATTGTTTGCCTCGGGAAACTTGGAGCGAAAGCCATCCATTGTCAAGAAAAGATCATTTATAGTCACTCATGCCTTGGAAAGCCTTATTACTCGGTTTAGATGCTTTTATAATCCCATTATTGAATTTATTTTGAATATTTTTTACATTTTTTTGTTGAAACAGATTCTAATTGATTGTTTGCCTCAGAAAACGCGAAGCGAAAGCCATCCATTGTCAAGAAAAGTTCATTTATAGTCACTCATGCCTATAAAAGCCTTAATACTCGCTTTAAATGCTTTTATAATCCCATAATTGAATTTATTTTCAATCTTTTTACATTTTTTGATTAAAACGGATTGTAATTGATTGTTTGCCTCGGGAAACGTGGAGCGAAAGGCATCCATTGTGAAGAAAAGATCATTTATAGTCACTCATGCCTAGAAAAGCCTTATCACTCGCTTTAAATGCTTTTATAATCCCATAATTAAATTTATTTTGAAGTTTTTTTACATTTTTTGATTAAAACAGACTGTAATTATCGTTTGCCTCGGGAAACTTGGAGCGAAAGCCATCCATTGTCAAGAAAAGTTCATTTATAGTCACTCATGCCTAGAAAAGCCTTATTACTCGGTTTAAATGCCTTTATAATCCCATTATTGAATTTATTTTGAATTTTTTTTACATTTTTTGATTAAAACAGATTGTAATTGATTGTTTGCCTCGGGAAACATGAAGCGAAAGCCATCCATTGTCAAGAAAAGTTCATTTATGGTCACTCATGTCTAGAAAAGCCTTATTACTCGGTTTAAATGCCTTTATAATCCGATTATTGAATTTATTTTGAATTTTTTTTAAATTTTTTGATTAAAACAGATTGTAATTGATTGTTTGACTCGGGAAACTTGGAGCGAAATCCATCCATTGTTAAGAAAAGATCATTTATAGTCACTCATGCCTAGAAAAGCCTTATTACTCTGTTTAAATGCTTTTATAATCCCATTATTGAATTTATTTTGAATTGTTTGTACATTTTTTGATTAAAACATATTGTAATTGATTGTTTGCCTCGAGAAACGTGGAGCGAAAGCCATCCATTGTCAAGAAAAGATCATTTATAGTCACTCATGCCTAGAAAAGCCTTATTACTCGGTTTAATTGCCTTTATAATCCCATTATTGAATTTATTTTGAAGTTTTTTTATATTTTTTGATTAAAACAGATTGTAATTATCGTTTGCCTCGGGAAACTTGGAGCGAAAGCCATCCATTGTCAAGAAAAGTTCATTTATAGTCACTCATGCCTAGAAAAGCCTTATTACTCGGTTTAAATGCCTTTATAATCCCATTATTGAATTTATTTTGAAGTTTTTTTACATTTTTTGATTAAAACAGATTGTAATTATCGTTTGCCTCGGGAAACATGGAGCGAAAGCCATCCATTGTCAAGAAAAGATCATTTATAGTCACTCATGCCTAAAAAAGCCTTATTACTCGGTTTAAATGCCTTTATAATCCCATGATTGAATTTATTTTGAATTTTTTTTACATTTTTTGATTAAACCAGATTATAATTGATTGTTTACCTCAGGAAACATGGAGCGAAAGCCATCCATTGTCAAGAAAAGTTCATTTATAGTCACTCATGCCTATAAAAGCCTTAATAATCGCTTTAAATGCTTTTATAATCCCATAATTGAATTTAATTTGAATTTTTTACATTTTTGATTAAAACAGATTGTAATTGATTGTTTGCCTTGGGAAACATAGAGCGAAAGCCATCCATTGTCAAGAAAAGTTCACTTATAGTCACTCATGCCTACAAAATCCTTATTACTCAGTTTAAATGCTTTTATAAACCCATTATTGAATTTATTTTGAATTGTTTTTACATTTTTGATTAAAACAGATTGTAATTGATTGTTTGCCTCGGGAAACATGGAGCGAAAGCCATCCATTGCCAAGAAAAGTTCATTTATTGTCACTCATGCCTAGGAAAGCCTTATTACTCTGTTTAAATTCCTTTATAATCCCATTATTGAATTTGTTTTGAATTTTTTTTTTACATTTTTTGATTAAAACAGATTCTAATTGATCGTTTGCCTCGGGAAACTTGGAGAGAAAGCCATCCATTGTTAAGAAAAAAGCATTTATAGTCACTCATGCCTAGAAAAGCCTTATTACACAGTTTAAATGCTTTTATAATCCCATTATTGAATTTATTTTGAATTGTTTTTACATTTTTTGAGTAAAACAGATTGTAATTGATTGTTTGCCTCAGGAAACGTGGAGGGAAAGCCATCCATTGCGAAGAAAAGATCATTGATAGTCACTCATGCCTAGGAAAGCCTTATTGCTCAGTTTAAATGCTTTTATAATCCCATTATTGAGTTTGTTTTGAATTTTTTTTACATTTTTTGATTAAAACAGATTGTAATTGATTGTTTGCCTCGGGAAACATGGAGCGAAAGCTATCCATTGCCAAGAAAAGTTCATTTATAGTCACTCACGCCTAGAAAAGCCTTATTACTCTATTTAAATGCCTTTATAATCCCATTATTGAATTTGTTTTGATTTTTTTTTATATTTTTTTATTAAAACATATTGTAATTGATAGTTTGCCTCGAGAAACATGGAGCGAAAGCCATCCATTGCCAAGAAAAGTTCATTTGTAGTCACTCATGCCTAGAAAAGCCTTATCACTCGCTTTAAATGCTTTTATAATCCCATAATTAAATTTATTTTGAAGTTTTTTTACATTTTTTGATTAAAACAGACTGTAATTATCGTTTGCCTCGGGAAACTTAGAGTGAAAGCCATCCATTGTCAAGAAAAGTTCATTTATAGTCACTCATGCCTAGAAAAGCCTTATTACTCGGTTTAAATGCCTTTATAATCCCATTATTGAATTTATTATGAATTTTTTTTACATTTTTTGATTAAAATAGATTGTAATTGATTGTTTGCCTCGGGAAACATGGAGCGAAAGCCATCCATTGTCAAGAAAAGTTCATTTATAGTCTCTCATGCCTAAAAAAGACTTATTACTCAGTTTAAATGCCTTTATAATCCGATTCTTGAATTTATTTTGAATTTTTTTAAACTTTCTTGATTAAAACATATTGTAATTGATTGTTTGCCTCGGGAAACATGGAGCGAAAGCCATCCATTGTCAAGAAAAGTTCATTTATAGTCACTCATGCCTATAAAAGCCTTAATACTCGCTTTAAATGCTTTTATAATCCCATTATTGAATTTATTTTGAATTGTTTTTACATTTTTTGATTAAAACAGATTGTAATTGATTGTTTGCCTAGGAAAACATGGAGCGAAAGCCATCCATTGCCAAGAAAAGATCATTTATAGTCACTCATGCCTAGAAAAGCCTTATTACTCGGTTTAATTGCCTTTATAATCCCATTATTGAATTTATTTCGAATTTTTTTTACATTTTTTGATTAAAACAGATTTTAATTGATTGTTTGCCTCGGGAAACTTGGAGCGAAAGCCATCCATTGTTAAGAAAAGAGCATTTATAGTCACTCATGCCTAGAAAAGCCTTATTACACGGTTTAAATGCTTTTATAATCCCATTATTGAATTTATTTTGAATTGTTTTTACATTTTTTGATTAAAACAGATTGTAATTGATTGTTTGCCTTGGGAAACGTGGAGGGAAAGCCATCCATTGCGAAGAAAAGATCATTTATAGTCACTCATGCCTAGGAAAGCCTTATTACTCGGTTTAAATGCTTTTATAATCCCATTATTGAGTTTGTTTTGAATTTTTTTTACATTTTTTGGTTAAACAGATTGTAATTGATTGTTTGCCTTGGAAAACATTGAGCGAAAGCCATCCATTGCCAAGAAAAGTTCATTTATAGTCACTCACGCCTAGAAAAGCCTTATTACTCTGTTTAAATGCCTTTATAATCCCATTATTGAATTTATTTTAAATTTTTTTACATTTTTTTATTAAAACAGATTGTAATTGATAGTTTGCCTCGAAAAATTTGGAGCGAAAGCCATCCATTGTCAAGAAAAGTTCATTTATAGTCACTCATGCCTAGAAAAGCCTTATTACTCTGTTTAAATGCCTTTATAATCCCATTATTGAATTTATTTTGAATTTTTTTTTACATTTTTTGATTAAAACATATTGTAATTGATTGTTTGCCTCGGGAAACATGGAGCGAAAGCCATCCATTGTGAAGAAAAGTTCATTTATACTCACTCATGCCTAGAAAAGCCTTATTACTCGGTTTAAATGCCTTTATAATCCCATTATTGAATTTATTTTGAATTTTTTTTACATTTTTTGATTAAAACAGATTGTAATTGTTTGTTTGCGTAAAGAAACATGGAGCGAAAGCCATCCATTGCCAAGGAAAGTTCATTTACAGTCACTCATGCCTAGAAAAGCCTTATTACTCGGTTTAAATGCCTTTATAATCCGATTATTGAATTTATTTTGAATTTTTTTTACATTTTTTGATTAAAACAGATTGTAATTGATTGTTTGCCTCGGGAAACATGAAGCGAAAGCCATCCATTGTCAAGAAAAGTTCATTTATGGTCACTCATGCCTAGAAAAGCCTTATTACTCTATTTAAATGCCTTTATAATCCCATTATTGAATTTATTTTGAATTTTTTTTATATTTTTTTATTAAAACATATTGTAATTGATAGTTTGCCTCGAGAAACATGGAGCGAAAGCCATCCATTGTCAAGAAAAGTTCATTTATAGTCACTCATGCCTAGAAAAGCCTTATTACTCGGTTTAAATGCCTTTATAATCCCATTATTGAATTTATTTTGAATTTTTTTTACATTTTTTGATTAAAATAGATTGTAATTTATTGTTTGCCTCGGGAAACATGAAGCGAAAGCCATCCATTGTCAAGAAAAGTTCATTTATGGTCACTCATGTCTAGAAAAGCCTTATTACTCGGTTTAAATGCCTTTATAATCCGATTATTGAATTTATTTTGAATTTTTTTTAAATTTTTTGATTAAAACAGATTATAATTGATTGTTTGACTCGGGAAACTTGGAGCGAAATCCATCCATTGTTAAGAAAAGATCATTTATAGTCACTCATGCCTAGAAAAGCCTTATTACTCTGTTTAAATGCTTTTATAATCCCATTATTGAATTTATTTTGAATTGTTTTTACATTTTTTGATTAAAACATATTGTAATTGATTGTTTGCCGCGAGAAACGTGGAGCGAAAGCCATCCATTGTGAAGAAAAGATCATTTATAGTCACTCATGCCTAGAAAAGCCTTATTACTCTGTTTAAATGCCTTTATAATCCCATTATTGAATTTATTTTAAATTTTTTTACATTTTTTTATTAAAACAGTTTGTAATTGATAGTTTGCCTCGAGAAATTTGGAGCGAAAGCCATCCATTGTCAAGAAAAGTTCATTTATAGTCACTCATGCCTAGAAAAGCCTTATTACTCTGTTTAAATGCCTTTATAATCCCATTATTGAATTTATTTTGAATTTTTTTTTACATTTTTTGATTAAAACATATTGTAATTGATTGTTTGCCTCGGGAAACATGGAGCGAAAGCCATCCATTGTGAAGAAAAGTTCATTTATACTCACTCATGCCTAGAAAAGCCTTATTACTCGGTTTAAATGCCTTTATAATCCCATTATTGAATTTATTTTGAATTTTTTTTACATTTTTTGATTAAAACAGATTGTAATTATTTGTTTGCCTCGAGAAACATGGAGCGAAATCCATCCATTGCCAAGGAAAGTTCATTTATAGTCACTCATGCCTAGAAAAGCCTTATTACTCGCTTGAAATGCTTTTATAATCCCATAATTAAATTTATTTTGAAGTTTTTTTTACATTTTTTGATTAAAACAGATTGTAATTATCATTTGCCTCGGGAAACTTGGAGCGAAAGCCATCCATTGTCAAGAAAAGATCATTTATAGTCACTCATGCTTTGGAAAGCCTTATTACTCGGTTTAGATGCTTTTATAATCCTACTATTGAATTTATTTTTAATATTTTTTACATTTTTTTGTTGAAACAGATTCTAATTGATTGTTTGCCTCAGAAAACGCGAAGCGAAAGCCATCCATTGTCAAGAAAAGTTCATTTATAGTCACTCATGCCTATAAAAGCCTTAATATTGGCTTTAAATGCTTTTATAATCCCATAATTGAATTTAATTTGAATCTTTTTACATTTTTTGATTAAAACGGACTGTAATTAATTGTTTGCCTCGGGAAACGTGGAGCGAAAGCCATCCATTGTCAAGAAAAGATCAATTATAGTCACTCATGCCTATAAAAGCCTTAATATTGGCTTTAAATGCTTTTATAATCCCATAATTGAATTTAATTTGAATCTTTTTACATTTTTTGATTAAAACGGATTGTAATTGATTGTTTGCCTCGGGAAATGTGGAGTGAAAGCCATCCATTGTCAAGAAATGATCATTGATAGTCACTCATGCCTAGAAGAGCCTTATTACTCGGTTTAAATGCCTTTATAATCCCATTATTGAATTTATTTTGAATTTTTTTTTATATTTTTTTATTAAAACAAATTGTAATTGATTGTTTACCTCGGGAAACATGGAGCGAAAGCCATCCATTGTCAAGAAAAGTTCATTTATAATCACTCATGCCTAGCAAAGCCATATTACTCGGTTTAAATGCCTTTATAATCCCATTATTGAATTTATTTTGAATTTTTTTTACATTTTTTGTTTAAAACAGATTGCAATTGATTGTTTGCCTCGGGAAACATGGAGCGAAAGCCATCCATTGTCAAGAAAAGATCATTTATAGTCACTCATGCTTAGGAAAGCCTTATTACTCGGTTTAGATGCTTTTATAATCCCATTATTGAATTTATTTTGAATATTTTTTACATTTTTTTGTTGAAACAGATTCTAATTGATTGTTTGCCTCAGAAAACGTGAAGCGAAAGCCATTCATTGTCAAGAAAAGGTCATTTATAGTCACTCATGCCTATAAAAGCCTTAATATTGGCTTTAAATGCTTTTATAATCCCAGAATTGAATTTAATTTGAATCTTTTTACATTTTTTGATTAAAACGGATTGTAATTAATTGTTTGCCTCGGGAAACATGGAGCGAAAGCCATCCATTGTCAAGAAAAGATCAATTATAGTCACTCATGCCTATAAAAGCCTTAATATTGGCTTTAAATGCTTTTATAATCCCATAATTGAATTTAATTTGAATCTTTTTACATTTTTTGATTAAAACGGATTGTAATTGATTGTTTACCTCGGGAAATGTGGAGTGAAAGCCATCCATTGTCAAGAAATGATCATTGATAGTCACTCATGCCTAGAAGAGCCTTATTACTCGGTTTAAATGCCTTTATAATCCCATTATTGAATTTATTTTGAATTTTTTTTACATTTTTTTTATTAAAACAAATTGTAATTGATTGTTTACCTCGGGAAACATGGAGCGAAAGCCATCCATTGTCAAGAAAAGTTCATTTATAATCACTCATGCCTAGCAAAGCCTTATTACTCGGTTTAAATGCCTTTATAATCCCATTATTGAATTTATTTTGAATTTTTTTTACATTTTTTGTTTAAAACAGATTGCAATTGATTGTTTGCCTCGGGAAACATGGAGCGAAAGCCATCCATTGTCAACAAAAGATCATTTATAGTCACTCATGCTTAGGAGAGCCTTATTACTCGGTTTAGATGCTTTTATAATACCATTATTGAATTTATTTTGAATATTTTTTACATTTTTTTGTTGAAACAGATTCTAATTGATTGATTGCCTCAGAAAACGTGAAGCGAAAGCCATCCATTGTCAAGAAAAGTTCATTTATAGTCAGTCATGCCTATAAAAGCCTTAATATTGGCTTTAAATGCTTTTATAATCCCATAATTGAATTTAATTTGAATCTTTTTACATTTTTTGATTAAAACGGATTGTAATTAATTGTTTCCCTCTGGAAACGTGGAGCGAAAGCCATCCATTGTCAAGAAAAGATCATTTATAGTCACTCATGCCTAAAAAAGCCTTATTACTCGATTTAAATGCCTTTATAATCCCATTATTGAATTTATTTTGAATTTTTTTTACATTTTTTGATTAAAACAGATTGTAATTGTTTGTTTGCCTCGAGAAACATGGAGCGAAAGCCATCCATTGCCAAGGAAAGTTCATTTATAGTCACTCATGCCTAGAAAAGCCTTATTACTCGCTTTAAATGCTTTTATAATCCCATAATTAAATTTATTTTGAAGTTTTTTTACATTTTTTGATTAAAACAGATTGTAATTATCGTTTGCCTCGGGAAACTTGGAGCGAAAGCCATCCATTGTCAAGAAAAGATCATTTATAGTCACTCATGCTTTGGAAAGCCTTATTACTCGGTTTAGATGCTTTTATAATCCTATTATTGAATTTATTTTTAATATTTTTTACATTTTTTTGTTGAAACAGATTCTAATTGATTGTTTGCCTCAGAAAACGCGAAGCGAAAGCCATCCATTGTCAAGAAAAGTTCATTTATAGTCACTCATGCCTATAAAAGCCTTAATATTCGCTTTAAATGCTTTTATAATCCCATAATTGAATTTAATTTGAATCTTTTTACATTTTTTGATTAAAACGGATTGTATTTAATTGTTTGCCTCGGGAAACGTGGAGCGAAAGCCATCCATTGTCAAGAAAAGATCATTTATAGTCACTCATGCCTAAAAAAGCCTTATTACTCGGTTTAAATGCCTTTATAATCCCATTATTGAATTTATTTTGAATTTTTTTTACATTTTTTGATTAAAACAGATTGTAATTGATTGTTTACCTCGGGAAACATGGAGCGAAAGCCATCCATTGTCAAGAAAAGATCATTTATAGTCACTCATGCTTAGGACAGCCTTATTACTCGGTTTAGATGCTTTTATAATCCCATTATTGAATTTATTTTGAATATTTTTTACATTTTTTTGTTGAAACAGATTCTAATTGATTGTTTGCCTCAGAAAACGTGAAGCGAAAGCCATCCATTGTCAAGAAAAGTTCATTTATAGTCAGTCATGCCTATAAAAGCCTTAATATTGGCTTTAAATGCTTTTATAATCCCATAATTGAATTTAATTTGAATCTTTTTACATTTTTTGATTAAAACGGATTGTAATTAATTGTTTGCCTCGGGAAACGTGGAGCGAAAGCCATCCATTGTCAAGAAAAGATCAATTATAGTCACTCATGCCTATAAAAGCCTTAATATTGGCTTTAAATGCTTTTATAATCCCATAATTGAATTTAATTTGAATCTTTTTACATTTTTTGATTAAAACGGATTGTAATTGATTGTTTGCCTCGGGAAATGTGGAGTGAAAGCCATCCATTGTCAAGAAATGATCATTGATAGTCACTCATGCCTAGAAGAGCCTTATTACTCGGTTTAAATGACTTTATAATCCCATTATTGAATTTATTTTGAATTTTTTTTACATTTTTTTTATTAAAACAAATTGTAATTGATTGTTTACCTCGGAAAACATGGAGCGAAAGCCATCCATTGTCAAGAAAAGTTCATTTATAATCACTCATGCCTAGCAAAGCCTTATTACTCGGTTTAAATGCCTTTATAATCCCATTATTGAATTTATTTTGAATTTTTTTTACATTTTTTGTTTAAAACAGATTGCAATTGATTGTTTGCCTTGGGAAACATGGAGCGAAAGCCATTCATTGTCAAGAAAAGATCATTTATAGTCACTCATGCTTAGGAGAGCCTTATTACTCGGTTTAGATCCTTTTATAATACCATTATTGAATTTATTTTGAATATTTTTTACATTTTTTTGTTGAAACAGATTCTAATTGATTGTTTGCCTCAGAAAACGTGAAGCGAAAGCCATCCATTGTCAAGAAAAGTTCATTTATAGTCAGTCATGCCTATAAAAGCCTTAATATTGACTTTAAATGCTTTTATAATCCCATAATTGAATTTAATTTGAATCTTTTTACATTTTTTGATTAAAACGATTGTAATTAATTGTTTCCTTGGGAAACGTGGAGCGAAAGCCATCTATTGTCAAGAAAAGATCATTTATAGTCACTCATGCCTAAAAAAGCCTTATTACTCGATTTAAATGCCTTTATAATCCCATTATTGAATTTATTTTGAATTTTTTTTACATTTTTTGATTAAAACAGATTGTAATTGATTGTTTACCTCGGAAAACATGGAGCGAAAGCCATCCATTGTCAAGAAAAGTTCATTTATAGTCACTCATGCCTATAAAAGCCCTAATACTCGCTTTAAATGCTTTTATAATCCCATAATTGAATTTAATTTGAATTTTTTACATTTTTAATTAAAACAGATTGTAATTGATTGTTTGCCTTGGGAAACATAGAGCGAAAGCCATCCATTGTCAAGAAAAGTTCATTTATAGTCACTCATGCCTAGAAAAGCCTTATTACTCAGTTTAAATGCTTTTATAAACCCATTATTGAATTTATTTTGAATTGTTTTTACATTTTTTGATTAAAACAGATTGTAATTGATTGTTTGCCTTGGGAAACATGGAGCGAAAGCCATCCATTGCCAAGAAAAGTTCAATTATAGTCACTCATGCCTAGGAAAGCCTTATTACTCTGTTTAAATTCCTTTATAATCCCATTATTGAATTTATTTTGAATTTTTTTTACATTTTTTAATTAAAACAGATTCTAATTGATCGTTTGCCTCGGGAAACTTGGAGCGAAAGCCATCCATTGTTAAGAAAAAAGCATTTATAGTCACTCATGCCTAGAAAAGCCTTATTACACAATTTAAATGCTTTTATAATCCCATTATTGAATTTATTTTGAATTGTTTTTACATTTTTTGATTAAAACAGATTGTAATTGATTGTTTGCCTCGGAAAACGTGAAGGGAAAGCCATCCATTGTGAAGAAAAGATCATTTACAGTCACTCATGCCTAGGAAAGCCTTATTACTCGGTTTACATGCTTTTATAATCCCATTATTGAGTTTGTTTTGAATTGTTTTTACATTTTTTGATTAAAACAGATTGTATTTGATTGTTTGCCTCGGGAAACATGGAGCGAAAGCTATCCATTGCCAAGAAAAGTTCATTTATAGTCACTCACGCCTAGAAAAGCCTTATTACTCTGTTTAAATGCCTTTATAATCCCATTATTGAATTTATTTTCAATTTTTTTTTCATTTTTTTATTAAAACAGATTGTAATTGATAGTTTACCTCGAGAAACGTGGAGCGAAAGCCATCCATTGTCAAGAAAAGATCATTTATAGTCACTCATGCCTAGAAAAGCCTTATTACTCGGTTTAATTGCCTTTATAATCCCATTATTGAATTTATTTTGAAGTTTTTTTAAATTTTTTGATTAAAACAGATTGTAATTATCGTTTGCCTCGGGAAACTTGGAGCGAAAGCCATCCATTGTCAAGAAAAGTTCATTTATAGTCACTCATGCCTAGAAAAGCCTTATTACTCGGTTTAAATGCGTTTATAATCCGATTATCGAATTTATTTTGAGTTTTTTTAAATTTTTTGATTAAAACAGATTGTATCTGATTGTTTGCCTCGGCAAACTTGGAGCGAAAGCCATCCATTGTCAAGAAAAGATCATTTATAGTCACTCATGCCTTGGAAAGCCTTATTACTCGGTTTAGATGCTTTTATAATCCCATTATTGAATTTATTTTGAATATTTTTTACATTTTTTTGTTGAAACAGATTCTAATTGATTGTTTGCCTCAGAAAACGTGAAGCGAAAGCCATCCATTGTCAAGAAAAGTTCATTTATAGTCACTCATGCCTATAAAAGCCTTAATATTGGCTTTAAATGCTTTTATAATCCCATAATTGAATTTAATTTGAATCTTTTTACATTTTTTGATTAAAACGGATTGTAATTAATTGTTTGCCTCGGGAAACGTGGAGCGAAAGCCATCCATTATCAAGAAAAGATCAATTATAGTCACTCATGCCTATAAAAGCCTTAATATTGGCTTTAAATGCTTTTATAATCCCATAATTGAATTTAATTTGAATCTTTTTACATTTTTTGATTAAAACGGATTGTAATTAATTGTTTGCCTCGGGAAACGTGGAGCGAAAGCCATCCATTATCAAGAAAAGATCAATTATAGTCACTCATGCCTATAAAAGCCTTAATATTGGCTTTAAATGCTTTTATAATCCCATAATTGAATTTAATTTGAATCTTTTTACATTTTTTGATTAAAACGGATTGTAATTAATTGTTTCCCTCGGGAAACGTGGAGCGAAAGCCATCCATTGTCAAGAAAAGATCATTTATAGTCACTCATGCCTAAAAAAGCCTTATTACTCGATTTACATGCCTTTATAATCCCATTATTGAATTTATTTTGAATTCTTTTTACATTTTTTGATTAAAACAGATTGTAATTGATTGTTTACCTCGGGAAACATGGAGCGAAAGCCATCCATTGTCAAGAAAAGTTCATTTATAGTCACTCATGCCTATAAAAGCCTTAATACTCGCTTTAAATGCTTTTATAATCCCATAATTGAATTTAATTTGAATTTTTTACATTTTTGATTAAAACAGATTGTAATTGATTGTTTGCCTTGGGAAACATAGAGCGAAAGCCATCCATTGTCAAGAAAAGTTCATTTATAGTCACTCATGCCTAGAAAAGCCTTATTACTCAGTTTAAATGCTTTTATAAACCCATTATTGAATTTATTTTGAATTGTTTTTACATTTTTTGATTAAGACAGATTGTAATTGATTGTTTGCCTTGGGAAACATGGAGCGAAAGCCATCCATTGCCAAGAAAAGTTCATTTATAGTCACTCATGCCTAGGAAAGCCTTATTACTCTGTTTAAATTCCTTTATAATCCCATTATTGAATTTATTTTGAATTTTTTTTACATTTTTTAATTAAAACAGATTCTAATTGATCGTTTGCCTCGGGAAACTTGGAGCGAAAGCCATCCATTGTTAAGAAAAAAGCATTTATAGTCACTCATGCCAAGAAAAGCCTTATTACACAGTTTAAATGCTTTTATAATCCCATTATTGAATTTATTTTGAATTGTTTTTACATTTTTTGATTAAAACAGATTGTAATTGATTGTTTTCCTCGGAAAACGTGAAGGGAAAGCCATCCATTGTGAAGAAAAGATCATTTATAGTCACTCATGCCTAGGAAAGCCTTATTACTCGGTTTACATGCTTTTATAATCCCATTATTGAGTTTGTTTTGAATTGTTTTTACATTTTTTGATTAAAACAGATTGTATTTGATTGTTTGCCTCGGGAAACATGGACCGAAAGCTATCCATTGCCAAGAAAAGTTCATTTATAGTCACTCACGCCTAGAAAAGCCTTATTACTCTGTTTAAATGCCTTTATAATCCCATTATTGAATTTATTTTTAATTTTTTTTACATTTTTTTATTAAAACAGATTGTAATTGATAGTTTGCCTCGAGAAACGTGGAGCGAAAGCCATCCATTGTCAAGAAAAGATCATTTATAGTCACTCATGCCTAGAAAAGCCTTATTACTCGGTTTAATTGCCTTTATAATCCCATTATTGAATTTATTTTGAAGTTTTTTTAAATTTTTTGATTAAAACAGATTGTAATTATCGTTTGCCTCGGGAAACTTGGAGCGAAAGCCATCCATTGTCAAGAAAAGTTCATTTATAGTCCCTCATGCCTAGAAAAGCCTTATTACTCGGTTTAAATGCGTTTATAATCCGATTATCGAATTTATTTTGAATTTTTTTTAAATTTTTTGATTAAAACAGATTGTATCTGATTGTTTGCCTCGGCAAACTTGGAGCGAAAGCCATCCATTGTCAAGAAAAGATCATTTATAGTCACTCATGCCTTGGAAAGCCTTATTACTCGGTTTAGATGCTTTTATAATCCCATAATTGAATTTAATTTGAATTTTTTACATTTTTGATTAAAACAGATTGTAATTGATTGTTTGCCTTGGGAAACATAGAGCGAAAGCCATCCATTGTCTTGAAAAGTTCATTTATAGTCACTCATGCCTAGAAAAGCCTTATTACTCAGTTTAAATGCTTTTATAAACCCATTATTGAATTTATTTTGAATTGTTTTTACATTTTTTGATTAAAACAGATTGTAATTGATTGTTTGCCTTGGGAAACATGGAGCGAAAGCCATCCATTGCCAAGAAAAGTTCATTTATAGTCTTTCATGCCTAGGAAAGCCTTATTACTCTGTTTAAATTCCTTTATAATCCCATTATTGAATTTATTTTGAATTTTTTTTACATTTTTTAATTAAAACAGATTCTAATTGATCGTTTGCCTCGGGAAACTTGGAGCGAAAGCCATCCATTGTTAAGAAAAAAGCATTTATAGTCACTCATGCCAAGAAAAGCCTTATTACACAGTTTAAATGCTTTTATAATCCCATTATTGAATTTATTTTGAATTGTTTTTACATTTTTTGATTAAAACAGATTGTAATTGATTGTTTGCCTCGGAAAACGTGAAGGGAAAGCCATCCATTGTGAAGAAAAGATCATTTATAGTCACTCATGCCTAGGAAAGCCTTATTACTCGGTTTACATGCTTTTATAATCCCATTATTGAGTTTGTTTTGAATTGTTTTTACATTTTTTGATTAAAACAGATTGTATTTGATTGTTTGCCTCGGGAAACATGGAGCGAAAGCTATCCATTGCCAAGAAAAGTTCATTTATAGTCACTCACGCCTAGAAAAGCCTTATTACTCTGTTTAAATGCCTTTATAATCCAATTATTGAATTTATTTTCAATTTTTTTTACATTTTTTTAT
The DNA here is from genome assembly GCF_053813885.1 of Theobroma cacao. Taxonomy (NCBI): domain Eukaryota; kingdom Viridiplantae; phylum Streptophyta; class Magnoliopsida; order Malvales; family Malvaceae; genus Theobroma; species Theobroma cacao. The sequence continues at coordinate 21,509,520 of NC_142645.1, read as the reverse complement.
TAAAACAGATTGTAATTGATAGTTTGCCTCGAGAAACGTGGAGCGAAAGCCATCCATTGTCAAGAAAAGATCATTTATAGTCACTCATGCCTAGAAAAGCCTTATTACTCGGTTTAATTGCCTTTATAATCCCATTATTGAATTTATTTTGAAGTTTTTTTAAATTTTTTGATTAAAACAGATTGTAATTATCGTTTGCCTCGGGAAACTTGGAGCGAAAGCCATCCATTGTCAAGAAAAGTTCATTTATAGTCACTCATGCCTAGAAAAGCCTTATTACTCGGTTTAAATGCGTTTATAATCCGATTATCGTATTTATTTTGAATTTTTTTTAAATTTTTTGATTAAAATAGATTGTAATTGATTGTTTGCCTCGGGAAACTTGGAGCGAAAGCCATCCATTGTCAAGAAAAGATCATTTATAGTCACTCATGCTTTGGAAAGCCTTAATACTCGGTTTAGATGCTTTTATAATCCCATTATTGAATTTATTTTTAATATTTTTTACATTTTTTTGTTGAAACAGATTCTAATTGATTGTTTGCCTCAGAAAACGCGAAGCGAAAGCCATCCATTGTCAAGAAAAGTTCATTTATAGTCACTCATGCCTATAAAAGCCTTAATACTCGCTTTAAATGCTTTTATAATCCCATAATTGAATTTATTTTCAATCTTTTTACATTTTTTGATTAAAACGGATTGTAATTGATTGTTTGCTTCGGGAAACGTGGAGCGAAAGCCATCCATTGTCAAGAAAAGATCATTTATAGTCACTCATGCCTAGAAAAGCCTTATCACTCGGTTTAAATGCCTTTATAATCCCATTATTTAATTTATTTTGAATTTTTTTTACATTTTTTGAGTAAAACAGATTGTAATTGATTGTTTACCTCGGGAAACATGGAGCGAAAGCCATCCATTGTCAAGAAAAGTTCATTTATAATCACTCATGCCTAGCAAAGCCTTATTACTTGGTTTAAATGCCTTTATAATCCCATTATTGAATTTATTTTGAATTTTTTTTACATTTTTTGTTTAAAACAGATTGCAATTGATTGTTTGCCTCGGGAAACATGGAGCGAAAGCCATCCATTGTCAAGAAAAGATCATTTATAGTCACTCATGCCTAGAAAAGCCTTATTACTCGGTTTAATTGCCTTTATAATCCCATTATTGAATTTATTTTGAAGTTTTTTTAAATTTTTTGATTAAAACAGATTGTAATTATCGTTTGCCTCGGGAAACTTGGAGCGAAAGCCATCCATTGTCAAGAAAAGTTCATTTATAGTCACTCATGCCTAGAAAAGCCTTATTACTCGGTTTAAATGCGTTTATAATCCGATTATCGAATTTATTTTGAATTTTTTTTAAATTTTTTGATTAAAACAGATTGTATCTGATTGTTTGCCTCGGCAAACTTGGAGCGAAAGCCATCCATTGTCAAGAAAAGATCATTTATAGTCACTCATGCCTTGGAAAGCCTTATTACTCGGTTTAGATGCTTTTATAATCCCATTATTGAATTTATTTTGAATATTTTTTACATTTTTTTGTTGAAACAGATTCTAATTGATTGTTTGCCTCAGAAAACGCGAAGCGAAAGCCATCCATTGTCAAGAAAAGTTCATTTATAGTCACTCATGCCTATAAAAGCCTTAATACTCGCTTTAAATGCTTTTATAATCCAATAATTGAATTTAATTTGAATTTTTTACATTTTTGATTAAAACAGATTGTAATTGATTGTTTGCCTTGGGAAACATAGAGCGAAAGCCATCCATTGTCAAGAAAAGTTCATTTATAGTCACTCATGCCTAGAAAAGCCTTATTACTCAGTTTAAATGCTTTTATAAACCCATTATTGAATTTATTTTGAATTGTTTTTACATTTTTTTGATTAAAACAGATTGTAATTGATTGTTTGCCTTGGGAAACATGGAGCGAAAGCCATCCATTGCCAAGAAAAGTTCATTTATAGTCACTCATGCCTAGGAAAGCCTTATTACTCTGTTTAAATTCCTTTATAATCCCATTATTGAATTTATTTTGAATTTTTTTTACATTTTTTAATTAAAACAGATTCTAATTGATCGTTTGCCTCGGGAAACTTGGAGCGAAAGCCATCCATTGTTAAGAAAAAAGCATTTATAGTCACTCATGCCTAGAAAAGCCTTATTACACAGTTTAAATGCTTTTATAATCCCATTATTGAATTTATTTTGAATTGTTTTTACATTTTTTGATTAAAACAGATTGTAATTGATTGTTTACCTCGGAAAACGTGAAGGGAAAGCCATCCATTGTCAAGAAAAGATCATTTATAGTCACTCATGCCTTGGAAAGCCTTATTACTCGGTTTAGATGCTTTTATAATCCCATTATTGAATTTATTTTGAATATTTTTTACATTTTTTTGTTGAAACAGATTCTAATTGATTGTTTGCCTCAGAAAACGCGAAGCGAAAGCCATCCATTGTCAAGAAAAGTTCATTTATAGTCACTCATGCCTATAAAAGCCTTAATACTCGCTTTAAATGCTTTTATAATCCCATAATTGAATTTATTTTCAATCTTTTTACATTTTTTGATTAAAACGTATTGTAATTGATTGTTTGCCTCGGGAAACGTGGAGCGAAAGCCATCCATTGTCAAGAAAAGATCATTTATAGTCACTCATGCCTAGAAAAGCCTTATCACTCGGTTTAAATGCCTTTATAATCCCATTATTTAATTTATTTTGAATTTTTTTTACATTTTTTGAGTAAAACAGATTGTAATTGATTGTTTACCTCGGGAAACATGGAGCGAAAGCCATCCATTATCAAGAAAAGTTCATTTACAGTCACTCATGCATAGGAAAGTCCTGTTACTTGGTTTAAATGCCTTTATAATCCCATTATTGAATTTATGTTCAATTTTTTTTACATTTTTTGATTAAAACAGATTGTAATTGATTGTTTACCTCGGGAAACATGGAGCGAAAGCCATCCGTTGTTAAGAGAAGTTCATTTACAGTCACTCATGCCTAGAAAAGCGTTATTACTCGGTTTAAATGCCTTTATAATCCCATTATTGAATTTATTTTGAATTTTTTTTACATTTTTTGATTAAAACAGATTGTAATTGATTGTTTACCTCGGGAAACATGGAGTGAAAGCCATCCATTGTCAAGAAAAGTTCATATATAATCACTCATTCCTAGCAAAGCCTTATTACTCAGTTTAAATGCCTTTATAATACCATTATTGAATTTATTTTGAATTTTTTTTACTTTTTTTGTTTAAAACAGATTCTAATTGATTGTTTGCCTCGGGAAACTTGGAGCGAAATCCATCCATTATTAAGAACAGATCATTTATAGTGACTCACGCCTAAAAAAGCCTTATTACTCTGTTTAAATGCTTTTATAATCCCATTATTCAATTTATTTTGAATTGTTTTTACATTTTTTGATTAAAACATATTGTAATTGATTGTTTGCCACGAGAAACGTGGAGCGAAAGCCATCCATTGTCAAGAAAAGATCATTTATAGTCACTCATGCCTAGAAAAGCTTTATTACTCGGTTTAATTGCCTTTATAATCCCATTATTGAATTTATTTTGAAGTTGTTTTACGTTTTTGATTAAAACAGATTGTAATTATCGTTTGCCTCGGGAAACTTGGAGCGAAAGCCATCCATTGTCAAGAAAAGTTCATTTATAGTCACTCATGCCTAGAAAAGCCTTATTACTCGGTTTAAATGCCTTTATAATCCTATTATTGAATTTATTTTGAATTTTTTTTAAATTTTTTGATTAAAACATATTGTAATTGATTGTTTGCCTCGGGAAACTTGGTGCGAAAGCCATCCATTGTCAAGAAAAGATCATTTATAGTCACTCATGCTTAGGAAAGCCTTATTACTCGGTTTAGATGCTTTTATAATCCCATTATTGAATTTATTTTTAATATTTTTTACATTTTTCTGTTGAAACAGATTCTAATTGATTGTTTGCCTCAGAAAACGCGAAGCGAAAGCCATCCATTGTCAAGAAAAGTTCATTTATAGTCACTCATGCCTATAAAAGCCTTAATATTCGCTTTAAATGCTTTTATAATCCCATAATTGAATTTAATTTGAATCTTTTTACATTTTTTGATTAAAACGGATTGTAATTGATTGTTTGCCTCGGGAAATGTGGAGTGAAAGCCATCCATTGTCAAGAAATGATCATTGATAGTCACTCATGCCTAGAAAAGCCTTATTACTCGGTTTAAATGCCTTTATAATCCCATTATTGAATTTATTTTGAATTTTTTTTACATTTTTTTTATTAAAACAAATTGTAATTGATTGTTTACCTCGGGAAACATGGAGCGAAAGCCATCCATTGTCAAGAAAAGTTCATTTATAATCACTCATGCCTAGCAAAGCCTTATTACTCGGTTTAAATGCCTTTATAATCCCATTATTGAATTTATTTTTAATTTTTTTTTACATTTTTTGTTTAAAACATATTGTAATTGATTGTTTGCCTCGGGAAACATGGAGCGAAAGCCATCCATTGTCAAGAAAAGATCATTTATAGTCACTCATGCCTAGGAAAGCCTTATTACTCGGTTTAGATGCTTTTATAATCCCATTATTGAATTTATTTTGAATATTTTTTACATTTTTTTGTTGAAACAGATTCTAATTGATTGTTTGCCTCAGAAAACGCGAAGCGAAAGCCATCCATTGTCAAGAAAAGTTCATTTATAGTCACTCATGCCTATAAAAGCCTTAATACTCGCTTTAAATGCTTTTATAATCCCATAATTGAATTTATTTTCAATCTTTTTACATTTTTTGATTAAAACGGATTGTAATTGATTGTTTGCCTCGGGAAACGTGGAGCGAAAGCCATCCATTGTCAAGAAAAGATCATTTATAGTCACTCATGCCTAGAAAAGCCTTATCACTCGGTTTAAATGCCTTTATAATCCCATTATTTAATTTATTTTGAATTTTTTTTACATTTTTTGATTAAAATAGATTGTAATTGATTGTTTACCTCGGGAAACATGGAGCGAAAGCCATCCGTTGTTAAGAAAAGTTCATTTACAGTCACTCATGCCTAGAAAAGCGTTATTACTTAGTTTAAATGCCTTTATAATCCCATTATTGAATTTATTTTAAATTTTTTTTACATTTTTTGATTAAAACAGATTGTAATTGATTGTTTACCTCGGGAAACATGGAGTGAAAGCAATCCATTGTCAAGAAAAGTTCATATATAATCACTCATGCCTAGCAAAGCCTTATTACTCGGTTTAAATGCCTTTATAATCCCATTCTTGAATTTATTTTGAATTTTTTTTACTTTTTTTGTTTAAAACAGATTCTAATTAATTGTTTGCCTCGGGAAACTTGGAGCGAAATCCATCCATTGTCAAGAAAAGTTCATTTATAGTCACTCATGCTTTGGAAAGCCTTATTACTCGGTTTAGATGCTTTTATAATCCCATTATTGAATTTATTTTTAATATTTTTTACATTTTTCTGTTGAAACAGATTCTAATTGATTGTTTGCCTCAGAAAACGCGAAGCGAAAGCCATCCATTGTCAAGAAAAGTTCATTTATAGTCACTCATGCCTATAAAAGCTTTAATATTCGCTTTAAATGCTTTTATAATCCCATAATTGAATTTAATTTGAATCTTTTTACATTTTTTGATCAAAACGGATTGTAATTGATTGTTTGCCTCGGGAAACATGGAGCGAAAGCCATCCATTGTCAAGAAAAGATCATTTATAGTCACTCATGCCTAGGAAAGCCTTATTACTCGGTTTAGATGCTTTTATAATCCCATTATTGAATTTATTTTGAATATTTTTTAAATTTTTTTGTTGAAACAGATTCTAATTGATTGTTTGCCTTAGAAAACGCGAAGCGAAAGCCATCCATTGCCAAGAAAAGTTCATTTATAGTCACTCATGCCTATAAAAGCCTTAATACTCGCTTTAAATGCTTTTATAATCCCATAATTGAATTTATTTTCAATCTTTTTACATTTTTTGATTAAAACGGATTGTAATTGATTGTTTGCCTCGGGAAACGTGGAGCGAAAGCCATCCATTGTCAAGAAAAGATCATTTATAGTCACTCATGCCTAGAAAAGCCTTATCACTCGGTTTAAATGCCTTTATAATCCCATTATTGAATTTATTTTGAATTTTTTTTACATTTTTTGATTAAAACAGATTGTAATTGATTGTTTACCTCGGGAAACATGGAGCGAAAGCCATCCGTTGTTAAGAAAAGTTCATTTACAGTCACTCATGCCTAGAAAAGCGTTATTACTCGGTTTAAATGCCTTTATAATCCCATTATTAAATTTATTTTGAATTTTTTTTACATTTTTTTATTAAAACAGATTGTAATTGATAGTTTGCCTCGAGAAACGTGGAGCGAAAGCCATCCATCGTCAAGAAACGATCATTTATAGTCACTCATTCCTAGAAAAGCCTTATTACTCGGTATAATTGCCTTTATAATCCCATTACTGAATTTATTTTGAAGTTTTTTTACATTTTTTGATTAAAACAGATTGTAATTATCGTTTGCGTCGGGAAACTTGGAGCGAAAGCCATCCATTGTCAAGAAAAGTTTATTTATAGTCACTCATGCCTAGAAAAGCCTTATTACTCGATTTAAATGCCTTTATAATCCGATTATCGAATTTATTTTGAATTTTTTTTAAATTTTTGATTAAAACAGATTGTAATTGATTGTTTGCCTCGGGAAACTTGGAGCGAAAACCATCCATTGTCAAGAAAAGATCATTTATAGTCACTCATGCCTTGGAAAGCCTTATTACTCGGTTTAGATGCTTTTATAATGCCATTATTGAATTTATTTTGAATATTTTTTACATTTTTTTGTTGAAACAGATTCTAATTGATTGTTTGCCTCAGAAAACGCGAAGCGAAAGCCATCCATTGTCAAGAAAAGTTCATTTATAGTCACTCATGCCTAGAAAAGCCTTATTACTCGGTTTAAATGCGTTTATAATCCGATTATCGAATTTATTTTGAATTTTTTTTAAATTTTTTGATTAAAACAGATTGTATCTGATTGTTTGCCTCGGCAAACTTGGAGCGAAAGCCATCCATTGTCAAGAAAAGATCATTTATAGTCACTCATGCCTTGGAAAGCCTTATTACTCGGTTTAGATGCTTTTATAATCCCATAATTGAATTTAATTTGAATTTTTTACATTTTTGATTAAAACAGATTGTAATTGATTGTTTGCCTTGGGAAACATAGAGCGAAAGCCATCCATTGTCTTGAAAAGTTCATTTATAGTCACTCATGCCTAGAAAAGCCTTATTACTCAGTTTAACTGCTTTTATAAACCCATTATTGAATTTATTTTGAATTGTTTTTACATTTTTTGATTAAAACAGATTGTAATTGATTGTTTGCCTTGGGAAACATGGAGCGAAAGCCATCCATTGCCAAGAAAAGTTCATTTATAGTCTTTCATGCCTAGGAAAGCCTTATTACTCTGTTTAAATTCCTTTATAATCCCATTATTGAATTTATTTTGAATTTTTTTTACATTTTTTAATTAAAACAGATTCTAATTGATCGTTTGCCTCGGGAAACTTGGAGCGAAAGCCATCCATTGTTAAGAAAAAAGCATTTATAGTCACTCATGCCAAGAAAAGCCTTATTACACAGTTTAAATGCTTTTATAATCCCATTATTGAATTTATTTTGAATTGTTTTTACATTTTTTGATTAAAACAGATTGTAATTGATTGTTTGCCTCGGAAAACGTGAAGGGAAAGCCATCCATTGTGAAGAAAAGATCATTTATAGTCACTCATGCCTAGGAAAGCCTTATTACTCGGTTTACATGCTTTTATAATCCCATTATTGAGTTTGTTTTGAATTGTTTTTACATTTTTTGATTAAAACAGATTGTATTTGATTGTTTGCCTCGGGAAACATGGAGCGAAAGCTATCCATTGCCAAGAAAAGTTCATTTATAGTCACTCACGCCTAGAAAAGCCTTATTACTCTGTTTAAATGCCTTTATAATCCCATTATTGAATTTATTTTTAATTTTTTTTACATTTTTTTATTAAAACAGATTGTAATTGATAGTTTGCCTCGAGAAACGTGGAGCGAAAGCCATCCATTGTCAAGAAAAGATCATTTATAGTCACTCATGCCTAGAAAAGCCTTATTACTCGGTTTAATTGCCTTTATAATCCCATTATTGAATTTATTTTGAAGTTTTTTTAAATTTTTTGATTAAAACAGATTGTAATTATCGTTTGCCTCGGGAAACTTGGAGCGAAAGCCATCCATTGTCAAGAAAAGTTCATGTATAGTCACTCATGCCTAGAAAAGCCTTATTACTCGGTTTAAATGCGTTTATAATCCGATTATCGAATTTATTTTGAATTTTTTTTAAATTTTTTGATTAAAACAGATTGTATCTGATTGTTTGCCTCGGAAAAATTGGAGCGAAAGCCATCCATTGTCAAGAAAAGATCATTTATAGTCACTCATGCCTTAGAAAGCCTTATTACTCGGTTTAGATGCTTTTATAATCCCATTATTGAATTTATTTTGAATATTTTTTACATTTTTTTGTTGAAACAGATTCTAATTGATTGTTTGCCTCAGAAAACGCGAAGCGAAAGCCATCCATTGTCAAGAAAAGTTCATTTATAGTCACTCATGCCTATAAAAGCCTTAATACTCGCTTTAAATGGTTTTATAATCCCATAATTGAATTTAATTTGAATTTTTTACATTTTTGATTAAAACAGATTGTAATTGATTATTTACCTTGGGAAACATAGAGCGAAAACCATCCATTGTCAAGAAAAGTTCATTTATAGTCACTCATGCCTAGAAAAGCCTTATTACTCAGTTTAAATGCTTTTATAAACCCATTATTGAATTTATTTTGAATTGTTTTTACATTTTTTTGATTAAAACAGATTGTAATTGATTGTTTGCCTTGGGAAACATGGAGCGAAAGCCATCCATTGCCAAGAAAAGTTCATTTATAGTCACTCATGCCTAGGAAAGCCTTATTACTCTGTTTAAATTCCTTTATAATCCCATTATTGAATTTATTTTGAATTTTTTTTACATTTTTTAATTAAAACAGATTCTAATTGATCGTTTGCCTCGGGAAACTTGGAGCGAAAGCCATCCATTGTTAAGAAAAAAGCATTTATAGTCACTCATGCCTAGAAAAGCCTTATTACACAGTTTAAATGCTTTTATAATCCCATTATTGAATTTATTTTGAATTGTTTTTACATTTTTTGATTAAAACAGATTGTAATTGATTGTTTGCCTTGGAAAACGTGAAGGGAAAGCCATCCATTGTCAAGAAAAGATCATTTATAGTCACTCATGCCTTGGAAAGCCTTATTACTCGGTTTAGATGCTTTTATAATCCCATTATTGAATTTATTTTGAATATTTTTTACATTTTTTTGTTGAAACAGATTCTAATTGATTGTTTGCCTCAGAAAACGCGAAGCGAAAGCCATCCATTGTCAAGAAAAGTTTATTTATAGTCACTCATGCCTATAAAAGCCTTAATACTCGCTTTAAATGCTTTTATAATCCCATAATTGAATTTATTTTCAATCTTTTTACATTTTTTGATTAAAACGGATTGTAATTGATTGTTTGCCTCGGGAAACGTGGAGCGAAAGCCATCCATTGTCAAGAAAAGATCATTTATAGTCATTCATGCCTAGAAAAGCCTTATCACTCGGTTTAAATGCCTTTATAATCCCATTATTTAATTTATTTTGAATTTTTTTTACATTTTTTGAGTAAAACAGATTGTAATTGATTGTTTACCTCGGGAAACATGGAGCGAAAGCCATCCATTGTCAAGAAAAGTTCATTTATAATCACTCATGCCTAGCAAAGCCTTATTACTTGGTTTAAATGCCTTTATAATCCCATTATTGAATTTATTTTGAATTTTTTTTACATTTTTTGTTTAAAACAGATTGCAATTGATTGTTTGCCTCGGGAAACATGGAGCGAAAGCCATCCATTGTCAAGAAAAGATCATTTATAGTCACTCATGCTTAGGAGAGCCTTATTACTCGGTTTAGATGCTTTTATAATCCCATTATTGAATTTATTTTGAATTTTTTTTACATTTTTTGAGTAAAACAGATTGTAATTGATTGTTTACCTCGGGAAACATGGAGCGAAAGCCATCCATTGTCAAGAAAAGTTCATTTATAATCACTCATGCCTAGCAAAGCCTTATTACTTGGTTTAAATGCCTTTATAATCCCATTATTGAATTTATTTTGAATTTTTTTTACATTTTTTGTTTAAAACAGATTGCAATTGATTGTTTGCCTCGGGAAACATGGAGCGAAAGCCATCCATTGTCAAGAAAAGATCATTTATAGTCACTCATGCTTAGGGGAGCCTTATTACTCGGTTTAGATGCTTTTATAATCCCATTATTGAATTTATTTTGAATATTTTTTACATTTTTTTGTTGAAACAGATTCTAATTGATTGTTTGCCTCAGAAAACGTGAAGCGAAAGCCATCCATTGTCAAGAAAAGTTCATTTATAGTCAGTCATGCCTATAAAAGCCTTAATATTGGCTTTAAATGCTTTTATAATCCCATAATTGAATTTAATTTGAATCTTTTTACATTTTTTGATTAAAACGGATTTTAATTAATTGTTTCCCTCGGGAAACGTGGAGCGAAAGCCATCCATTGTCAAGAAAAGATCATTTATAGTCACTCATGCCTAAAAAAGCCTTATTACTCGATTTACATGCCTTTATAATCCCATTATTGAATTTATTTTGAATTCTTTTTACATTTTTTGATTAAAACAGATTGTAATTGATTGTTTACCTCGGGAAACATGGAGCGAAAGCCATCCATTGTCAAGAAAAGTTCATTTATAGTCACTCATGCCTATAAAAGCCTTAATACTCGCTTTAAATGCTTTTATAATCCCATAATTGAATTTAATTTGAATTTTTTACATTTTTGATTAAAACAGATTGTAATTGATTGTTTGCCTTGGGAAACATAGAGCGAAAGCCATCCATTGTCAAGAAAAGTTCATTTATAGTCACTCATGCCTAGAAAAGCCTTATTACTCAGTTTAAATGCTTTTATAAACCCATTATTGAATTTATTTTGAATTGTTTTTACATTTTTTGATTAAAACAGATTGTAATTGATTGTTTGCCTTGGGAAACATGGAGCGAAAGCCATCCATTGCCAAGAAAAGTTCATTTATAGTCACTCATGCCTAGGAAAGCCTTATTACTCTGTTTAAATTCCTTTATAATCCCATTATTGAATTTATTTTGAATTTTTTTTACATTTTTTAATTAAAACAGATTCTAATTGATCGTTTGCCTCGGGAACCTTGGAGCGAAAGCCATCCATTGTTAAGAAAAAAGCATTTATAGTCACTCATGCCAAGAAAAGCCTTATTACACAGTTTAAATGCTTTTATAATCCCATTATTGAATTTATTTTGAATTGTTTTTACATTTTTTGATTAAAACAGATTGTAATTGATTGTTTGCCTCGGAAAACGTGAAGGGAAAGCCATCCATTGTGAAGAAAAGATCATTTATAGTCACTCATGCCTAGGAAAGCCTTATTACTCGGTTTACATGCTTTTATAATCCCATTATTGAGTTTGTTTTGAATTGTTTTTACATTTTTTGATTAAAACAGATTGTATTTGATTGTTTGCCTCGGGAAACATGGAGCGAAAGCTATCCATTGCCAAGAAAAGTTCATTTATAGTCACTCACGCCTAGAAAAGCCTTATTACTCTGTTTAAATGCCTTTATAATCCCATTATTGAATTTATTTTCAATTTTTTTTACATTTTTTTATTAAAACAGATTGTAATTGATAGTTTGCCTCGAGAAACATGGAGCGAAAGCCATCCATTGTCAAGAAAAGATCATTTATAGTCACTCATGCCTAGAAAAGCCTTATTACTCGGTTTAATTGCCTTTATAATCCCATTATTGAATTTATTTTGAAGTTTTTTTAAATTTTTTGATTAAAACAGATTGTAATTATCGTTTGCCTCGGGAAACTTGGAGCGAAAGCCATCCATTGTCAAGAAAAGTTCATTTATAGTCACTCATGCCTAGAAAAGCCTTAATACTCGTTTTAAATGCTTTTATAATCCCATAATTGAATTTATTTTCAATCTTTTTACATTTTTTAATTAAAACGGATTGTAATTGATTGTTTGCCTCGGGAAACCTGGAGCGAAAGCCATCCATTGTCAAGAAAAGATCATTTATAGTCACTCATGCCTAGAAAAGCCTTATCACTCGGTTTAAATGCCTTTATAATCCCATTATTGAATTTACTTTGAATTTTGTTTACATTTTTTGATTAAAACAGATTGTAATTGATTGTTTGCCTCGGGACACGTGAAGGGAAAGCCATCCATTGTGAAGAAAATATCATTTATAGTTACTCATGCCTAGGAAAGCCTTATTACTCGATTTAAATGCTTTTATAATCCCATTATTGAGTTTGTTTTGAATTTTTTTTACATTTTTTGATTAAAACATATTGTAATTGATTGTTTGCCTCGGGAAACATGGAGCGAAAGCCATCCATTGCCAAGAAAAGTTCATTTATAGTCACTCACGCCTAGAAAAGCCTTAGTACTCTGTTTAAATGCCTTTATAATCACATTATTGAATTTATTTTCAATTTTTTTGACATTTTTTTATTACAACAGATTGTAATTGATAGTTTGGCTCGAGAAACGTGGATCGAAAGCCATCCATCGTCAAGAAACGATCATTTATAGTCACTCATGCCTAGAAAAGCCTTATTACTCGGTTTAATTGCCTTTATAATCCCATTACTGAATTTATTTTGAAGTTTTTTTACCTTTTTTGATTAAAACAGATTGTAATTATCGTTTGCCTCGGGAAACTTGGAGCGAAAGCCATCCATTGTCAAGAAAAGTTCATTTATAGTCACTCATGCCTAGAAAAGCCTTATTACTCGGTTTAAATGCCTTTATAATCCGATTATCGAATTTATTTTGAATTTTTTTTAAATTTTTTGATTAAAACAGATTGTAATTGATTGTTTGCCTCGAGAAACTTGGAGCGAAAGCCATCCATTGTCAAGAAAAGATCATTTATAGTCACTCATGCCTTGGAAAGCCTTATTACTCGGTTTAGATGCTTTTATACTCCCATTATTGAATTTATTTTGAATATTTTTTACATTTTTTTGTTGAAACAGATTCTAATTGATTGTTTGCCTCAGAAAACGCGAAGCGAAAGCCATCCATTGTCAAGAAAAGTTCATTTATAGTCACTCATGCCTATAAAAGCCTTAATACTCGCTTTAAATGCTTTTATAATCCCATAATGGAATTTATTTTCAATCTTTTTACATTTTTTGATTAAAACGGATTGTAATTGATTGTTTGCCTCGGGAAACGTGGAGCGAAAGCCATCATTGTCAAGAAAAGATCATTTATAGTCACTCATGCCTAGAAAAGCCTTATCACTCGGTTTAAATGCCTTTATAATCCCATTATTGAATTTATTTTGAATTTTTTTTACATTTTTTGAGTAAAACAGATTGTAATTGATTGTTTACCTCGGGAAACATGGAGCGAAAGCCATCCATTATCAAGAAAAGTTCATTTACAGTCACTCATACCTAGGAAAGCCTTATTACTTGGTTTAAATGCCTTTATAATCCCATTATTGAAATTATTTTGAATTTTTTTTACATTTTTTGATTAAAACAGATTGTAATTGATTGTTTACCTCGGGAAACATGGAGCGAAAGCCATCCGTTGTTAAGAAAAGTTCATTTACAGTCACTCATGCCTAGAAAAGCCTTATTACTCGGTTTAAATGCCTTTATAATCCCATTATTGAATTTATTTTGAATTTTTTTTACATTTTTTCATTAAAACAGATTGTAATGATTGTTTACCTCGGGAAAGATGGAGTGAAAGCCATCCATTGTCAAGAAAAGTTCATATATAATCACTCATGCCTAGCAAAGCCTTATTACTCGGTTTAAATGCCTTTATAATCCCATTATTGAATTTATTTTGAATTTTTTTTACTTTTTTTGTTTAAAACAGATTCTAATTGATTGTTTGCCTCGGGAAACTTGGAGCGAAATCCATCCATTGTTAAGAAAAGATCATTTATAGTGACTCACGCCTAGAAAAGCCTTATTACTCTGTTTAAATGCTTTTATAATCCCATTATTGAATTTATTTTGAATTGTTTTTACATTTTTTGATTAAAACATATTGTAATTGATTGTTTGCCTCGAGAAAGGTGGAGCGAAAGCCATCCATTGTCAAGAAAAGATCATTTATAGTCACTCATGCCAAGAAAAGCCTTATTACTCGGTTTAATTGCCTTTATAATCCCATTATTGAATTTATTTTGAAGTTTTTTTACATTTTTTGATTAAAACAGATTGTAATTATTGTTTGCCTCGGGAAACTTGGAGCGAAAGCCATCCATTGTCAAGAAAAGTTCATTTATAGTCACTCATGCCTAGAAAAGCCTTATCACTCGGTTTAAATGCCTTTATAATCCCATTATTGAATTTATTTTGAATTGTTTTTACATTTTTTGATTAAAACAGATTGTAATTGATTGTTTGCCTCGGGACACGTGAAGGGAAAGCCATCCATTGTGAAGAAAATATCATTTATAGTCACTCATGCCTATAAAAGCCTTATTACTCGGTTTAAATGCTTTTATAATCCCATTATTGAGTTTGTTTTGAATTTTTTTTACATTTTTTGATTAAAACATATTGTAATTGATTGTTTGCCTCGGGAAACATGGAGCGAAAGCCATCCATTGCCAAGAAAAGTTCATTTATAGTCACTCACGCCTAGAAAAGCCTTAGTACTCTGTTTAAATGCCTTTATAATCCCATTATTGAATTTATTTTCAATTTTTTTTACATTTTTTTATTACAACAGATTGTAATTGATAGTTTGGCTCGAGAAACGTGGAGCGAAAGCCATCCATCGTCAAGAAACGATCATTTATAGTCACTCATGCCTAGAAAAGCCTTATTACTCGGTTTAATTGCCTTTATAATCCCATTACTGAATTTATTTTGAAGTTTTTTTACATTTTTTGATTAAAACAGATTGTAATTATCGTTTGCCTCGGGAAACTTGGAGCGAAAGCCATCCATTGTCAACAAAAGTTCATTTATAGTCACTCATGCCTAGAAAAGCCTTATTACTCGGTTTAAATGCCTTTATAATCCGATTATCGAATTTATTTTGAATTTTTTTTAAATTTTTTGATTAAAACAGATTGTAATTGATTGTTTGCCTCGGGAAACTTGGAGCGAAAGCCATCCATTGTCAAGAAAAGATCATTTATAGTCACTCATGCTTTGGAAAGCCTTAATACTCGGTTTAGATGCTTTTATAATCCCATTATTGAATTTATTTTTAATATTTTTTACATTTTTTTGTTGAAACAGATTCTAATTGATTGTTCGCCTCAGAAAACGTGAAGCGAAAGCCATCCATTGTCAAGAAAAGTTCATTTATAGTCACTCATGCCTATAAAAGCCTTAATACTCGCTTTAAATGCTTTTATAATCCCATAATTGAATTTATTTTCAATCTTTTTACATTTTTTGATTAAAACGGATTGTAATTGATTGTTTGCCTCGGGAAACGTGGAGCGAAAGCCATCATTGTCAAGAAAAGATCATTTATAGTCACTCATGCCTAGAAAGGCCTTATCACTCGGTTTAAATGCCTTTATAATCCCATTATTGAATTTATTTTGAATTTTTTTTACATTTTTTGAGTAAAACAGATTGTAATTGATTGTTTACCTCGGGAAACATGGAGCGAAAGCCATCCATTATCAAGAAAAGTTCATTTACAGTCACTCATACCTAGGAAAGCCTTATTACTTGGTTTAAATGCCTTTATAATCCCATTATTGAAATTATTTTGAATTTTTTTTACATTTTTTGATTAAAACAGATTGTAATTGATTGTTTACCTCGGGAAACATGGAGCGAAAGCCATCCGTTGTTAAGAAAAGTTCATTTACAGTCACTCATGCCTAGAAAAGCCTTATTACTCGGTTGAAATGCCTTTATAATCCCATTATTGAATTTATTTTGAATTTTTTTTACATTTTTTCATTAAAAGATATTGTAATTGATTGTTTACCTCGGGAAACATGGAGTGAAAGCCATCCATTGTCAAGAAAAGTTCATATATAATCACTCATGCCTAGCAAAGCCTTATTACTCGGTTTAAATGCCTTTATAATCCCATTATTGAATTTATTTTGAATTTTTTTTACTTTTTTTGTTTAAAACATACTCTAATTGATTGTTTGCCTCGGGAAACTTGGAGCGAAATCCATCCATTGTTAAGAAAAGATCATTTATAGTGACTCACGCCTAGAAAAGCCTTATTACTCTGTTTAAATGCTTTTATAATCCCATTATTGAATTTATTTTGAATTGTTTTTACATTTTTTGATTAAAACATATTGTAATTGATTGTTTGCCTCGAGAAAGGTGGAGCGAAAGCCATCCATTGTCAAGAAAAGATCATTGATAGTCACTCATGCCTAGAAAAGCCTTATTACTCGGTTTAAATGCCTTTATAATCCCATTATTGAATTTATTTTGAATTTTTTTTATATTTTTTTTATTAAAACAAATTGTAATTGATTGTTTACCTCGGGAAACATGGAGCGAAAGCCATCCATTGTCAAGAAAAGTTCATTTATAATCACTCATGCCTAGCAAAGCCTTATTACTCGGTTTAAATGCCTTTATAATCCCATTATTGAATTTATTTTGAATTTTTTTTACATTTTTTGTTTAAAACAGATTGTAATTGATTGTTTGCCTCGGGAAACATGGAGCGAAAGCCATCCACTGTCAACAAAAGATCATTTATAGTCACTCATGCCTAGGAAAGCCTTATTACTCGATTTAGATGCTTTTATAATCCCATTATTGAATTTATTTTGAATATTTTTTACATTTTTTTGTTAAAACAGATTCTAATTGATTGTTTGCCTCAGAAAACGTGAAGCGAAAGCCATCCATTGTCAAGAAAAGTTCATTTATAGTCACTCATGCCTATAAAAGCCTTAATATTGGCTTTAAATGCTTTTATAATCCCATAATTGAATTTAATTTGAATCTTTTTACATTTTTTGATTAAAACGGATTGTAATCAATTGTTTGCCTTGGGAAACGTGGAGCGAAAGCCATCCATTGTCAAGAAAAGATCATTTATAGTCACTCATGCCTAAAAAAGCCTTTTTACTAGGTTTAAATGCCTTTATAATCCCATTATTGAATTTATTTTGAATTTTTTTTACATTTTTTGATTAAAACATATTGTAATTGATTGTTTACCTCGGGAAACATGGAGCGAAAGCCATCCATTGTCAAGAAAAGTTCATTTATAGTCACTCATGCCTATAAAAGCCTTAATACTCGCTTTAAATGCTTTTATAATCCCATAATTGAATTTAATTTGAAATTTTTACATTTTTGATTAAAACAGATTGTAATTGATTGTTTGCCTTGGGAAACATACAGCGAAAGCCATCCATTGTCAAGAAAAGTTCATTTATAGTCACTCATGCCTAGAAAAGCTTTATTACTCAGATTAAGTGCTTTTATAAACCCATTATTGAATTTATTTTGAATTGTTTTTACATTTTTTGATTAAAACAGATTGTAATTGATTGTTTGCCTCGGGAAACATGGAGCGAAAGCCATCCATTGCCAAGAAAAGTTCATTTATAGTCACTCATGCCTAGGAAAGCCTTATTACTCTGTTTCAATTCCTTTATAATCCCATTATTGAATTTATTTTGAATTTTTTTTACATTTTTTGATTAAAACATATTCTAATTGATCGTTTGCCTCGGGAAACTTGGAGCGAAAGCCATCCATTGTTAAGAAAAAAGCATTTATAGTCATTCATGCCTAGTAAAGCCTTATTACATAGTTTAAATGCTTTTATAATCCCATTATTGAATTTATTTTGAATTGTTTTTACATTTTTTGATTAAAACAGATTGTAATTGATTGTTTGCCTCGGGAAACGTGAAGGGAAAGCCATTCATTGTGAAGAAAATATCATTTATAGTCACTCATGCCTAGGAAAGCCTTATTACTCGGTTTAAATGCTTTTATAATCCCATTATTGAGTTTGTTTTGAATTTTTTTTACATTTTTTGATTAAAACAGATTGTAATTGATTGTTTGCCTCGGGAAACATGGAGCGAAAGCCATCCATTGCCAGGAAAAGTTCATTTATGGTCACTCACGCCTAGAAACGCCTTATTACTCTGTTTAAGTGCCTTTATAATCCCATTATTGAATTTATTTTCAATTTTTTTTACATTTTTTTATTAAAACAGATTGTAATTGATAGTTTGCCTCGAGAAACGTGGAGCGAAAGCCATCCATCGTCAAGAAACGATCATTTATAGTCACTCATGCCTAGAAAAGCCTCATTACTCGGTTTAATTGCTTTTATAATCCCATTATTGAATTTATTTTGAAGTTTTTTTACATTTTTTGATTAAAACAGATTGTAATTATCGTTTGCCTCGGGAAACTTGGAGCGAAAGCCATCCATTGTCAACAAAAGTTCATTTATAGTCACTCATGCCTAGAAAAGCCTTATTACTCGGTTTAAATGCCTTTATAATCCGATTATCGAATTTATTTTGAATTTTTCTTAAATTTTTTGACTAAAACAGATTGTAATTGATTGTTTGCCTCGAGAAACTTGGAGCGAAAGCCATCCATTGTCAAGAAAAGATCATTTATAGTCACTCATGCCTTGGAAAGCTTTATTACTCGGTTTAGACGCTTTTATAATCCCATTATTGAATTTATTTTGAATATTTTTTACTTTTTTTTGTTGAAACAGATTCTAATTGATTGTTTGCCTCAGAAAACGCGAAGCGAAAGCCATCCAATGTCAAGAAAACTTCATTTATAGTCACTCATGCCTATAAAAGCCTTAATATTGGCTTTAAATGCTTTTATAATCCAATAATTGAATTTAATTTGAATCTTTTTACATTTTTTGATTAAAACGGATTGTAATCAATTGTTTGCCTCGGGAAACGTGGAGCGAAAGCCATCCATTGTCAAGAAAAGATCATTTATAGTCACTCATGCCTAAAAAAGCCTTATTACTAGGTTTAAATGCCTTTATAATCCCATTATTGAATTTATTTTGAATTTTTTTTACATTTTTTGATTAAAACATATTGTAATTGATTGTTTACCTCGGGAAACATGGAGCGAAAGCCATCCATTGTCAAGAAAAGTTCATTTATAGTCACTCATGCCTATAAAAGCCTTAATACTCGCTTTAAATGCTTTTATAATCCCATAATTGAATTTAATTTGAAATTTTTACATTTTTGATTAAAACAGATTGTAATTGATTGTTTGCCTTGGGAAACATAGAGCGAAAGCCATCCATTGTCAAGAAAAGTTCATTTATAGTCACTCATGCCTAGAAAAGCTTTATTACTCAGATTAAATGCTTTTATAAACCCATTATTGAATTTATTTTGAATTGTTTTTACATTTTTTGATTAAAACAGATTGTAATTGATTGTTTGCCTCGGGAAACATGGAGCGAAAGCCATTCATTGCCAAGAAAAGTTCATTTATAGTCACTCATGCCTAGGAAAGCCTTATTACTCTGTTTCAATTCCTTTATAATCCCATTATTGAATTTATTTTGAATTTTTTTTACATTTTTTGATTAAAACAGATTCTAATTGATCGTTTGCCTCGGGAAACTTGGAGCGAAAGCCATCCATTGTTAAGAAAAAAGCATTTATAGTCACTCATGCCTAGAAAAGCCTTATTACATAGTTTAAATGCTTTTATAATCCCATTATTGAATTTATTTTGAATTGTTTTTACATTTTTTGATTAAAACAGATTGTAATTGATTGTTTGCCTCGGGAAACGTGAAGGGAAAGCCATCCATTGTGAAGAAAATATCATTTATAGTCACTCATGCCTAGGAAAGCCTTATTACTCGGTTTAAATGCTTTTATAATCCCATTATTGAGTTTGTTTTGAATTTTTTTTACATTTTTTGATTAAAACAGATTGTAATTGATTGTTTGCCTCGGGAAACATGGAGCGAAAGCCATCCATTGCCAGGAAAAGTTCATTTATGGTCACTCACGCCTAGAAACGCCTTATTACTCTGTTTAAGTGCCTTTATAATCCCATTATTGAATTTATTTTCAATTTTTTTTACATTTTTTTATTAAAACAGATTGTAATTGATAGTTTGCGTCGAGAAACGTGGAGCGAAAGCCATCCATCGTCGAGAAAAAATCATTTATAGTCACTCATGCCTAGAAAAGCCTCATTACTCGGTTTAATTGCTTTTATAATCCCATTATTGAATTTATTTTGAAGTTTTTTTACATTTTTTGATTAAAACAGATTGTAATTATCGTTTGCCTCGGGAAACTTGGAGCGAAAGCCATCCATTGTCAACAAAAGTTCATTTATAGTCACTCATGCCTAGAAAAGCCTTATTACTCGGTTTAAATGCCTTTATAATCCGATTATCGAATTTATTTTGAATTTTTCTTAAATTTTTTGACTAAAACAGATTGTAATTGATTGTTTGCCTCGAGAAACTTGGAGCGAAAGCCATCCATTGTCAAGAAAAGATCATTTATAGTCACTCATGCCTTGGAAAGCTTTATTACTCGGTTTAGATGCTTTTATAATCCCATTATTGAATTTATTTTGAATATTTTTTACTTTTTTTTGTTGAAACAGATTCTAATTGATTGTTTGCCTCAGAAAACGCGAAGCGAAAGCCATCCATTGTCAAGAAAAGTTCATTTATAGTCACTCATGCCTATAAAAGCCTTAATACTCGCTTTAAATGCTTTTATAATCCCATAATTGAATTTATTTTCAATCTTTTCACATTTTTTGATTAAAACGGATTGTAATTGATTGTTTGCCTCGGGAAACGTGGAGCGAAAGCCTTCCATTGTCAAGAAAAGATCATTTATAGTCACTCATGCCTAGAAAAGCCTTATCACTTGGTTTAAATGCCTTTATAATCCCATTATTGAATTTATTTTGAATTTTTTTTACATTTTTTGAGTAAAACAGATTGTAATTGATTGTTTACCTCGGGAAACATGGAGCGAAAGCCATCCATTATCAAGAAAAGTTCATTTACAGTCACTCATGCCTAGGAAAGCCTTATTACTTGGTTTAAATGCCTTTATAATCCCATTATTGAATTTATTTTGAATTTTTTTTTACATTTTTTGATTAAAACAGATTGTAATTGATTGTTTACCTCAGGAAACATGGAGCGAAAGCCATCCGTTGTTAAGAAAAGTTCATTTACAGTCACTCATGCCTAGAAAAGCCTTATTACTCGGTTTAAATGCCTTTATAATCCCATTATTGAATTTATTTTGAATTTTTTTTACATTTTTTGATTAAAACAGATTGTAATTGATTATTTACCTCGGGAAACATGGAGCGAAAGCCATCCATTGTCAAGAAACGTTCATATATAATCACTCATGCCTAGCAAAGCCTTATTACTCGGTTTAAATGCCTTTATAATCCCATTATTGAATTTATTTTGAATTTTTTTTACTTTTTTTGTTTAAAACAGATTCTAATTGATTGTTTGCCTCGGGAAACTTGGAGCGAAATCCATCCATTGTTAAGAAAAGATCATTTATAGTGACTCACGCCTAGAAAAGCCTTATTACTCTGTTTAAATGCTTTTATAATCCCATTATTGAATTTATTTTGAATTGTTTTTACATTTTTTGATTAAAACATATTGTAATTGATTGTTTGCCTCGAGAAACGTGGAGCGAAAGCCATCCATTGTCAAGAAAAGATCATTTATAGTCACTCATGCCTAGAAAAGCCTTATTACTCGGTTTAATTGCCTCTATAATCCCATTATTGAATTTATTTTGAAGTTTTTTTACATTTTTTGATTAAAACAGATTGTAATTATCGTTTGCCTCGGGAAACTTGGAGCGAAAGCCATCCATTGTTAAGAAAAGTTCATTTATAGTCACTCATGCCTAGAAAAGCCTTATTATTCGGTTTAAATGCCTTTATAATCCTATTATTGAATTTATTTTGAATTTTTTTTTAAATTTTTTGATTAAAACAGATTGTAATTGATTGTTTGCCTCGGGAAACTTCGAGCGAAAGCCATCCATTTTTCAGAAAAGATCATTTATAGTCACTCATGCCTTGAAAAGCCTTATTACTCGGTTTAGATGCTTTTATAATCCCATTATTGAATTTATTTTTAATATTTTTTACATTTTTTTGTTGAAACAGATTCTAATTGATTGTTTGCCTCAGAAAACGCGAAATGAAAGCCATCCATTGTCAAGAAAAGTTCATTTATAGTCACTCATGCGTATAAAAGCCTTAATACTCGCTTTAAATGCTTTTATAATCCCATAATTGAATTTAATTTGAATCTTTTTACATTTTTTGATTAAAACGGATTGTAATTGATTGTTTGCCTCGGGAAACGTGGAGCGAAAGCCATCCATTGTCAAGAAATGATCATTGATATTCACTCATGCCTAGAAAAGCCTTATTACTCGGTTTAAATGCCTTTATAATCCCATTATTGAATTTATTTTGAATTTTTTTTACATTTTTTTTAAAACAAATTGTAGTTGATTGTTTACCTCGGGAAACATGGAGCGAAAGCCATCCATTGTCAAGAAAAGTTCATTTATAATCACTCATGCCTAGCAAAGCCTTATTACTCGGTTTAAATGCCTTTATAATCCCATTATTGAATTTATTTTGAATTTTTTTTACATTTTTTGTTTAAAACAGATTGTAATTGATTGTTTGCCTCGGGAAACATGGAGCGAAAGCCATCCATTGTCAAGAAAAGTTCATTTATAGTCACTCATGCCTATAAAAGCCTTAATACTTGCTTTAAATGCTTTTATAATCTCATTATTGAATTTATTTTGAATTTTTTTTACATTTTTTCATTAAAACAGATTGTAATTGATTGTTTGCCTCGGAAAACATGGAGCGAAAGCCATCCATTGCCAAGAAAAGATCATTTATAGTCACTCATGCCTAGAAAAGCCTTATTACTCGGTTTAATTGCCTTTATAATCCCATTATTGAATTTATTTTGAATTTTTTTACATTTTTTGATTAAAACAGATTTTAATTGATTGTTTGGCTCAGGAAACTTGGAGCGAAAGCCATCCATTGTTAAGAAAAGAGCATTTATAGTCACTCATGCCTAGAAAAGCCTTATTACACGGTTTAAATGCTTTTATAATCCCATTATTGAATTTATTTTGAATTGTTTTTACATTTTTTGATTAAAACAGATTGTAATTGATTGTTTGCCTCGGGAAACGTGGAGGGAAAGCCATCCATTGCGAAGAAAAGATCATTTATAGTCACTCATGCCTAGGAAAGCCTTATTACTCGCTTTAAATGCTTTTATAATCCCATAATTAAATTTATTTTGAAGTTTTTTTACATTTTTTGATTAAAACAGATTGTAATTATCGTTTGCCTTGGGAAACTTGGAACGAAAGCCATCTATTGTTAAGAAAAGTTCATTTATAGTAACTCATGCCTAGAAAAGCCTTATTACTCGGTTTAAATGCCTTTATAATCCCATTATTGAATTTATTTTGAATTTTTTTTACATTTTTTTATTTAAACAGATTGTAATTGATAGTTTGCCTCGAGAAACTTGGAGCGAAAGCCATCCATTGTGAAGAAAAGTTCATTTATAGTCACTCCTGCCTAGAAAAGCCTTATTACTCGGTTGAAATGCCTTTATAATCCCATTATTGAATTTATTTTGAATTTTTTTTTACATTTTTTGATTAAAACATATTGTAATTGATTGTTTGCCTCGGGAAACATGGAGCGAAAGCCATCCATTGTCAAGAAAAGTTCATTTATAGTCACTCATGCCTAGAAAAGCCTTATTACTCGGTTTAAATGCCTTTATAATCCCATTATTTAATTTATTTTGAATTTTTTTTACATTTTTTGATTAAAACAGATTGTAATTGATTGTTTGCCTCGAGAAACATGGAGCGAAAGCCATCCATTGCCAAGAAAAGTTCATTTATAGTCACTCATGCCTAGAAAAGCCTTATTACTCGCTTTAAATGCTTTGATAATCCCATAATTAAATTTATTTTGAAGTTTTTTTACATTTTTTGATTAAAACAAATTGTAATTATCGTTTGCCTCGGGAAACTTGGAGCGAAAGCCATCCATTGTCAAGAAAAGTTCATTTATAGTCACTCATGCCTAGAAAAGCCTTATTACTCGGTTTAAATGCCTTTATAATCCCATTATTGAATTTATTTTGAATTTTTTTTACATTTTTTGATTAAAACAGATTGTAATTGATTGTTTGCCTTGGGAAACATGGAGCGAAAGCCATCCATTGTCAAGAAAAGTTCATTTATAGTCACTCATGCCTAGAAAAGCCTTATTACTCGGTTTAAATGCCTTTATAATCCGATTATTGAATTTATTTTGAATTTTTTTTAAATTTTTTGATTAAAACAGATTGTAATTGATTGTTTGACTCGGGAAACTTGGAGCGAAATCCTTCCATTGTTAAGAAAAGATCATTTATAGTCACTCATGCCTAGAAAAGCCTTATTACTCTGTTTAAATCCTTTTATAATCCCATTATTGAATTTATTTTGAATTGTTTTTACATTTTTTGATTAAAACATATTGTAATTGATTGTTTGCCTCGAGAAACGTGGAGCGAAAGCCATCCATTGTCAAGAAATGATCATTTATAGTCACTCATGCCTAGCAAAGCCTTATTACTCGGTTTAATTGCCTTTATAATCTCATTATTGAATTTATTTTGAAGTTTTTTTGCATTTTTTGATTAAAACAGATTGTAATTATCGTTTGCCTCGGGAAACTTGGAGCGAAAGCCATCCATTGTCAAGAAAAGTTCATTTATAGTCACTCATGCCTAGAAAAGCCTTATTACTCGGTTTAAATGCCTTTATAATCCTATTATTGAATTTATTTTGAATTTTTTTAAAATTTTTTGATTAAAACATATTGTAATTGATTGTTTGCCTCGGGAAACTTGGTGCGAAAGCCATCCATTGCCAAGAAAAGATCATTTATAGTCACTCATGCTTTGGAAAGCCTTATTACTCGGTTTAGATGCTTTTATAATCCCATTATTGAATTTATTTTTAATATTTTTTACATTTTTTTGTTGAAACAGATTCTAATTGATTGTTTGCCTCAGAAAACGCGAAACGAAAGCCATCCATTGTCAAGAAAAGTTCATTTATAGTCACTCATGCGTATAAAAGCCTTAATACTCACTTTAAATGCTTTTATAATCCCATAATTGAATTTAATTTGAATCTTTTTACATTTTTTGATTAAAACGGATTGTAATTCATTGTTTGCCTCGGGAAACGTGGAGCGAAAGCCATCCATTGTCAAGAAATGATCATTGATATTCACTCATGCCTAGAAAAGCCTTATTACTCGGTTTAAATGCCTTTATAATCCCATTATTGAATTTATTTTGAATTTTTTTTACATTTTTTTTAAAACAAATTGTATTTGATTGTTTACCTCGGGAAACATGGAGCGAAAGCCATCCATTGTCAAGAAAAGTTCATTTATAATCACTCATGCCTAGCAAAGCCTTATTACTCGGTTTAAATGCCTTTATAATCCCATTATTAAATTTATTTTGAATTTTTTTTACATTTTTTGTTTAAAACAGATTGTAATTGATTGTTTGCCTCGGGAAACATGGAGCGAAAGCCATCCATTGTCAAGAAAAGTTCATTTATAGTCACTCATGCCTATAAAAGCCTTAATACTCGCTTTAAATGCTTTTATAATCTCATTATTGAATTTATTTTGAATTGTTTTTACATTTTTTGATTAAAACATATTGTAATTGATTGTTTGCCTCGGAAAACATGGAGCGAAAGCCATCCATTGCCAAGAAAAGATCATTTATAGTCACTCATGCCTAGAAAAGCCTTATTACTCGGTTTAATTGCCTTTATAATCCCATTATTGAATTTATTTTAAATTTTTTTACATTTTTTTATTAAAACAGATTTTAATTGATTGTTTGGCTCAGGAAACTTGGAGCGAAAGCCATCCATTGTTAAGAAAAGAGCATTTATAGTCACTCATGCCTAGAAAAGCCTTATTACACGGTTTAAATGCTTTTATAATCCCATTATTGAATTTATTTTGAATTGTTTTTACATTTTTTGATTAAAACAGATTGTAATTGATTGTTTACCTCGGGAAACGTGGAGGGAAAGCCATGCATTGCGAAGAAAAGATCATTTATAGTCACTCATGCCTAGGAAAGCCTTATTACTCGCTTTAAATGCTTTTATAATCCCATAATTAAATTTATTTTGAAGTTTTTTTACATTTTTTGATTAAAACAGATTGTAATTATCGTTTGCCTTGGGAAACTTGGAACGAAAGCCATCTATTGTTAAGAAAAGTTCATTTATAGTAACTCATGCCTAGAAAAGCCTTATTACTCGGTTTAAATGCCTTTATAATCCCATTATTGAATTTGTTTTGAATTTTTTTTACATTTTTTTATTAAAACAGATTGTAATTGATAGTTTGCCTCAAGAAACTTGGAGCGAAAGCCATCCATTGTGAAGAAAAGTTCATTTATAGTCACTCATGCCTAGAAAAGCCTTATTACTCGGTTGAAATGCCTTTATAATCCCATTATTGAATTTATTTTGAATTTTTTTTTACATTTTTTGATTAAAACATATTGTAATTGATTGTTTGCCTCGGGAAACATGGAGCGAAAGCCATCCATTGTCAAGAAAAGTTCATTTATAGTCACTCATGCCTAGAAAAGCCTTATTACTCGGTTTAAATGCCTTTATAATCCCATTATTTAATTTATTTTGAATTTTTTTTACATTTTTTGATTAAAACAGATTGTAATTGATTGTTTGCCTCGAGAAACATGGAGCGAAAGCCATCCATTGCCAAGAAAAGTTCATTTATAGTCACTCATGCCTAGAAAAGCCTTATTACTCGCTTTAAATGCTTTGATAATCCCATAATTAAATTTATTTTGAAGTTTTTTTACATTTTTTGATTAAAACAAATTGTAATTATCGTTTGCCTCGGGAAACTTGGAGCGAAAGCCATCCATTGTCAAGAAAAGTTCATTTATAGTCACTCATGCCTAGAAAAGCCTTATTACTCGGTTTAAATGCCTTTATAATCCCATTATTGAATTTATTTTGAATTTTTTTTACATTTTTTGATTAAAACAGATTGTAATTGATTGTTTGCCTTGGGAAACATGGAGCGAAAGCCATCCATTGTCAAGAAAAGTTCATTTATAGTCACTCATGCCTAGAAAAGCCTTATTACTCGGTTTAAATGCCTTTATAATCCGATTATTGAATTTATTTTGAATTTTTTTTAAATTTTTTGATTAAAACATATTGTAATTGATTGTTTGCCTTGGGAAACTTGGAGCGAAATCCTTCCATTGTTAAGAAAAGATCATTTATAGTCACTCATGCCTAGAAAAGCCTTATTACTCTGTTTAAATGCTTTTATAATCCCATTATTGAATTTATTTTGAATTGTTTTTACATTTTTTGATTAAAACATATTGTAATTGATTGTTTGCCTCGACAAACGTGGAGCGAAAGCCATTCATTGTCAAGAAATGATCATTTATAGTCACTCATGCCTAGCAAAGCCTTATTACTCGGTTTAATTGCCTTTATAATCCCATTATTGAATTTATTTTGAAGTTTTTTTGCATTTTTTGATTAAAACATATTGTAATTATCGTTTGCCTCGGGAAACTTGGAGCGAAAGCCATCCATTGTCAAGAAAAGTTCATTTATAGTCACTCATGCCTAGAAAAGCCTTATTACTCGGTTTAAATGCCTTTATAATCCTATTATTGAATTTATTTTGAATTTTTTTTAAATTTTTTGATTAAAACAGATTGTAATTGATTGTTTCCCTCGGGAAACTTGGTGCGAAAGCCATCCATTGTGAAGAAAAGATCATTTATAGTCACTCATGCTTTGGAAAGCCTTATTACTCGGTTTAGATGCTTTTATAATCCCATTATTGAATTTATTTTTAATATTTTTTACATTTTTTTGTTGAAACAGATTCTAATTGATTGTTTGCCTCAAAAAACGTGAAGCGAAAGCCATCCATTGTCAAGAAAAGTTCATTTATAGTCACTCATGCCTATAAAAGCCTTAATATTCGCTTTAAATGCTTTTATAATCCCATAATTGAATATAATTTGAATCTTTTTACATTTTTTGATTAAAACGGATTGTAATTGATTGTTTGCCTCAGGAAATGTGGAGTGAAAGCCATCCATTGTCAAGAAATGATCATTGATAGTCACTCATGCCTAGAAAAGCCTTATTACTCGGTTTAAATGCCTTTATAATCCCATTATTGAATTTATTTTGAATTTGTTTTACAGTTTTTTTATTAAAACAAATTGTAATTGATTGTTTACCTCGGGAAACATGGAGCGAAAGCCATCCATTGTCAAGAAAAGTTCATTTATAATCACTCATGCCTAGTAAAGCCTTATTACTCGATTTAAATGCCTTTATAATCCAATTATTGAATTTATTTTGAATTTTTTTTACATTTTTTGTTTAAAACAGATTGTAATTGATTGTTTGCCTCGGGAAACATGGAGCGAAAGCCATCCATTGTCAAGAAAAGATCATTTATAGTCACTCATGCCTAGGAAAGCCTTATTACTCGGTTTAGATGCTTTTATAATCCCATTATTGAATTTATTTTGAATATTTTTTACATTTTTTTGTTGAAACAGATTCTAATTGATTGTTTGCCTCAGAAAACCGGAAGCGAAAGCCAGCCATTGTCAAGAAAAGTTCATTTATAGTCACTCATGCCTATAAAAGCCTTAATATTGGCTTTAAATGCTTTTATAATCCCATAATTGAATTTAATTTGAATCTTTTTACATTTTTTGATTAAAACGGATTGTAATTATTTGTTTGCCTCGGGAAACGTGGAGCGAAAGCCATCCATTGTCAAGAATAGATCATTTATAGTCACCCATGCCTAAAAAAGCCTTATTACTCGCTTTAAATGCTTTTATAATCCCATAATTGAATTTAATTTGAATTTTTTACATTTTTGATTAAAACAGATTGTAATTGATTGTTTGCCTTGGGAAACATAGAGCGAAAGCCATCCATTATCAAGAAAAGTTCATTTATAGTCACTCATGCCTAGAAAAGCCTTATTACTCAGTTTAAATGCTTTTATAAACCCATTATTGAATTTATTTTGAATTGTTTTTACATTTTTTGATTAAAACAGATTGTAATTGATTGTTTGCCTCGGGAAACTTGGAGCGAAAGCCATCCATTGTCAAGAAAAGTTCATTTATAGTCACTCATGCCTAGAAAAGCCTTATTACTCGGTTTAAATGCCTTTATAATCCTATTATTGAATTTATTTTGAATTTTTTTTTAAATTTTTTGATTAAAATAGATTGTAATTGATTGTTTGCCTCGGGAAACTTGGTGCGAAAGCCATCCATTGTCAAGAAAAGATCATTTATAGTCACTCATGCTTTGGAAAGCCTTATTACTCGGGTTAGATGCTTTTATAATCCCATTATTGAATTTATTTTTAATATTTTTTACATTTTTTTGTTGAAACAGATTCTAATTGATTGTTTGCCTCCGAAAACGCGAAGCGAAAGCCATCCATTGTCAAGAAAAGTTCATTTATAGTCACTCATGCCTATAAAAGCCTTAATACTCGCTTTAATTGCTTTTATAATCCCATAATTGAATTTAATTTGAATTTTTTACATTGTTGATTAAAACATATTGTAATTGATTGTTTGCCTTGGGAAACATAGAGCGAAAGCCATCCATTGTCACGAAAAGTTCATTTATAGTCACCATGCCTAGAAAAGCCTTATTACTCAGTTTAAATGCTTTTATAAACCCATTATTGAATTTATTTTGAATTGTTTTTACATTTTTTGATTAAAACATATTGTAATTGATTGTTTGCCTCGGGAAACATGGAGCGAAAGCCATCCATTGCCAAGAAAAGTTCATTTATAGTCACTCATGCCTAGGAAAGCCTTATTACTCTGTTTAAATTCTTTTATAATCCCATTATTGAATTTATTTTGAATTTTTTTTACATTTTTGATTAAAACAGATTCTAATTGATCGTTTGCCTCGGGAAACTTGGAGCGAAAGCCATCCTTTGTTAAGAAAAAAGCATTTATAGTCACTCATGCCTAGAAAAGCCTTATTACACAGTTTAAATGCTTTTACAATCCCATTATTGAATTTATTTTGAATTGTTTTTACATTTTTTGATTAAAACAGATTGTAATTGGTTGTTTACCTCGGGAAACATGGAGTGAAAGCCATCCATTGTCAAGAAAAGTTCATATATAATCACTCATGCTTAGCAAAGCCTTATTACTCGGTTTAAATGCCTTTATAATCCCATTATTGAATTTATTTTGAATTTTTTTTACTTTTTTTGTCTAAAACAGATTCTAATTGATTGTTTGCCTCGGGAAACTTGGAGCGAAATCCATCCATTGTAAAGAAAAGATCATTTATAGTGACTCATGCCTAGAAAAGCCTTATTACTCTGTTTAAATGCCTTTATAATCCCATTATTGAATTTATTTTGAATTTTTTTTACTTTTTTTGTTTAAAACAGATTCTAATTGATTGTTTGCCTCGGGAAACTTGGAGCGAAATCCATCCATTGTAAAGAAAAGATCATTTATAGTGACTCATGCCTAGAAAAGCCTTATTACTCTGTTTAAATGCTTTTATAATCTCATTATTGAATTTATTTTGAATTGTTTTTACATTTTTTGATTAAAACAGATTGTAATTGATTGTTTGCCTCGAAAAACATGGAGCGAAAGCCATCCATTGCCAAGAAAAGTTCATTTATAGTCACTCATGCCTAGAAAAGCCTTATTACTCGCTTTAAATGCTTTTATATTCCCATAATTAAATTTATTTTGAAGTTTTTTTTACATTTTTTGATTAAAACAGATTGTAATTATCGTTTGCCTCGGGAAACTTGGAGCGAAAGCCATCCATTGTCAAGAAAAGTTCATTTATAGTCACTCATGCCTAGAAAAGCCTTATTACTCGGTTTAAATGCCTTTATAATCCCATTATTGAATTTATTTTGAATTTTTTTTACATTTTTTGATTAAAACAGATTGTAATTGATTGTTTGCCTTGGGAAACATGGAGCGAAAGCCATCCATTGTCAAGAAAAGTTCATTTATAGTCACTCATGCCTAGAAAAGCCTTATTACTCGGTTTAAATGCCTTTATAATCCGATTATTGAATTTATTTTGAATTTTTTTTAAATTTTTTGATTAAAACAGATTCTAATTGATTGTTTGCCTCGGGAAACTTGGAGCGAAATCCATCCATTGTTAAGAAAAGATCATTTATAGTCACTCATGCCTAGAAAAGCCTTATTAGTCTGTTTAAATGCTTTTATAATCCCATTATTGAATTTATTTTGAATTGTTTTTACATTTTTTGATTAAAACATATTGTAATTGATTGTTTGCCTCGACAAACGTGGAGCGAAAGCCATCCATTGTCAAGAAATGATCATTTATAGTCACTCATGCCTAGCAAAGCCTTATTACTCGGTTTAATTGCCTTTATAATCCCATTATTGAATTTCTTTTGAAGTTTTTTTGCATTTTTTGATTAAAACAGATTGTAATTATCGTTTGCCTCGGGAAACTTGGAGCGAAAGCCATCCATTGTCAAGAAAAGTTCATTTATAGTCACTCATGCCTAGAAAAGCCTTATTACTCGGTTTAAATGCCTTTATAATCCTATTATTGAATTTATTTTGAATTTTTTTTAAATTTTTTGATTAAAACAGATTGTAATTGATTGTTTGCCTCGGGAAACTTGGTGCGAAAGCCATCCATTGTCAAGAAAAGATCATTTATAGTCACTCATGCTTTGGAAAGCCTTATTACTCGGTTTAGATGCTTTTATAATCCCATTATTGAATTTATTTTTAATATTTTTTACATTTTTTTGTTGAAACAGATTCTAATTGATTGTTTGCCTCAAAAAACGTGAAGCGAAAGCCATCCATTGTCAAGAAAAGTTCATTTATAGTCACTCATGCCTATAAAAGCCTTAATATTCGCTTTAAATGCTTTTATAATCCCATAATTGAATTTAATTTGAATCTTTTTACATTTTTTGATTAAAACGGATTGTAATTGATTGTTTGCCTCGGGAAATGTGGAGTGAAAGCCATCCATTGTCAAGAAATGATCATTGATAGTCACTCATGCCTAGAAAAGCCTTATTACTCGGTTTAAATGCCTTTATAATCCCATTATTGAATTTATTTTGAATTTGTTTTACAGTTTTTTTATTAAAACAAATTGTAATTGATTGTTTACCTCGGGAAACATGGAGCGAAAGCCATCCATTGTCAAGAAAAGTTCATTTATAATCACTCATGCCTAGCAAAGCCTTATTACTCGATTTAAATGCCTTTATAATCCAATTATTGAATTTATTTTGAATTTTTTTTACATTTTTTGTTTAAAACAGATTGTAATTGATTGTTTGCCTCGGGAAACTTGGTGCGAAAGCCATCCATTGTCAAGAAAAGATCATTTATAGTCACTCATGCTTTGGAAAGCCTTATTACTAGGGTTAGATGCTTTTATAATCCCATTATTGAATTTATTTTTAATATTTTTTACATTTTTTTGTTGAAACAGATTCTAATTGATTGTTTGCCTCCGAAAACGAGAAGCGAAAGCCATCCATTGTCAAGAAAAGTTCATTTATAGTCACTCATGCCTATAAAA
This sequence comes from Theobroma cacao, assembly GCF_053813885.1. NCBI lineage: Eukaryota > Viridiplantae > Streptophyta > Magnoliopsida > Malvales > Malvaceae > Theobroma > Theobroma cacao. Next base: position 21,476,442 of record NC_142645.1, on the reverse strand, counting down.
GCCTTAATACTCGCTTTAAATGCTTTTATAATCCCATAATTGAATTTAATTTGAATTTTTTACATTGTTGATTAAAACATATTGTAATTGATTGTTTGCCTTGGGAAACATAGAGCGAAAGCCATCCATTGTCAAGAAAAGTTCATTTATAGTCACTCATGCCTGGAAAAGCCTTATTACTCAGTTTAAATGCTTTTATAAACCCATTATTGAATTTATTTTGAATTGTTTTTACATTTTTTGATTAAAACAGATTGTAATTGATTGTTTGCCTCGGGAAACATGGAGCGAAAGCCATCCATTGCCAAGAAAAGTTCATTTATAGTCACTCATGCCTAGGAAAGCCTTATTACTCTGTTTAAATTCCTTTATAATCCCATTATTGAATTTATTTTGAATTTTTTTTACATTTTTTGATTAAAACAGATTCTAATTGATCGTTTACCTCGGGAAAGTTGGAACGAAAGCCATCCATTGTTAAGAAAAAAGCATTTATAGTCACTCATGCCTAGAAAAGCCTTATTACACAGTTTAAATGCTTTTATAATCCCATTATTGAATTTATTTTGAATTGTTTTTACATTTTTTGATTCAAACAGATTGTAATTGATTGTTTACCTCGGGAAACATGGAGTGAAAGCCATCCATTGTCAAGAAAAGTTCATATATAATCACTAATGCCTAGCAAAGCCTTATTACTCGGTTTAAATGCCTTTATAATCCCATTATTGAATTTATTTTGAATTTTTTTTACTTTTTTTGTTTAAAACAGATTCTAATTGATTGTTTGCCTCGGGAAACTTGGAGCGAAATCCATCCATTGTAAAGAAAAGATCATTTATAGTGACTCATGCCTAGAAAAGCCTTATTACTCTGTTTAAATGCTTTTATAATCCCATTATTGAATTTATTTTGAATTGTTTTTACATTTTTTGATTTAAACAGATTGTAATTGATTGTTTGCCTCGAAAAACATGGAGCGAAAGCCATCCATTGTCAAGAAAAGTTCATTTATAGTCACTCATGCCTAGAAAAGCCTTATTACTCGGTTTAAATGCCTTTATAATCCCATTATTGAATTTATTTTGAATTTTTTTAAAATTTTTTGATTAAAACAGATTGTAATTGATTGTTTGCCTCGGGAAACTTGGAGCGAAATCCATCCATTGTTAAGAAAAGATCATTTATAGTGACTCATGCCTAGAAAAGCCTTATTACTCTGTTTAAATGCTTTTATAATCCCATTATTGAATTTGTTTTGAATTGTTTTTACATTTTTTGATTAAAACATATTGTAATTGATTGTTTGCCTCGAGAAACGTGGAGCGAAAGCCATCCATTGTCAAGAAAAGATCATTTATAGTCACTCATGCCTAGAAAACCCTTATTACTCGGTTTAATTGCCTTTATAATCCCATTATTGAATTTATTTTGAAGTTTTTTTACATTTTTTGATTAAAACTGATTGTAATTATCGTTTGCGTCGGGAAACTTGGAGCGAAAGCCATCCATTGTCAAGAAAAGTTCATTTATAGTCACTCATGCCTAGAAAAGCCTTATTACTCGGTTTAAATGCCTTTATAATCCTATTATTGAATTTATTTTGAATTTTTTTTAATTATTTTGATTAAAACATATTGTAATTGATTGTTAGCCTCGGAAAACTTGGATCGAAAGCCATCCATTGTCAAGAAAAGATAATTTATAGTCACTCATGCCTTGGAAAGCCTTATTACACGGTTTAAATTCCTATATAATCCCATTATTGAATTTATTTTGAATTTTTTTTACATTTTTTGATTAAAACAGATTGTAATTGATTGTTTGCCTCGGGAAACATGGAGCGAAAGCCATCCATTGTCAAGAAAAGATCATTTATAGTCACTCATGCCTTGGAAAGCCTTATTACGCGGTTTAGATGCTTTTATAATCCGCTTATTGAATTTATTTTGAATACTTTTTACATTTTTTTGTTGAAACAGATTCTAATTGATTGCTTGCCTCAGAAAACGCGAAGCGAAAGCCATCCATTGTCAAGAAAAGTTCGTTTATAGTCACTCATGCCTATAAAAGCCTTAATACTCGCTTTAAATGCTTTTATAATCCCATAATTGAATTTAATTTGAATCTTTTTACATTTTTTGATTAAAACAGATTGTAATTGATTGTTTGCCTCGGTAAACGTGGAGCGAAAGCCATCCATTGTCAAGAAATGATCATTAATAGTCACTCATGCCTAGAAAAGCCTTATTACTCGGTTTAAATGCCTTTATAATCCCATTATTGAATTTATTTTGAATTTTTTTTACATTTTTTTATTAAAATAAATTGTAATTGATTGTTTACCTCGGGAAACATGGAGCGAAAGCCATCCATTGTCAAGAAAGGTTCATTTATAATCACTCATGCCTAGCAAAGCCTTATTACTCGGTTTAAATGCCTTTATAATCCCATTATTGAATTTATTTTGAATTTATTTTATATTTTTTGTTTAAAACAGATTCTAATTGATTGTTTGCCTCGGGAAACTTGGAGCGAAATCCATCCATTGTTAAGAAAAGATCATTTATAGTCACTCATTCCTAGAAAAGCCTTATTACTCGGTTTAAATGCTTTTATAATCCCATTATTGAATTTATTTTGAATTGTTTTTACATTTTTTGATTAAAACAGATTGTAATTGATTGTTTGCCTCGGGAAACGTGGAGTGAAAGCCATCCATTGTCAAGAAAAGATCATTTATAGTCACTCATGCCTAGGAAAGCCTTATTACTCGGTTTAAATACCTTTATTATCCCATTATTGAATTTATTTTGAATTTTTTTTTCATTTTTTGATTAAAACAGATTGTAATTGATTGTTTGCCTCGGGAAACATGGGGCGAAAGCCATCCATTGTCAAGAAAAGTTCATTTATAGTCACTCATACCTAGAAAAGCCTTATTACTCGGTTTAAATGCTTTTATAATCCCATTATTTAATTTATTTTGAATATTTTTTACATTTTTTTACTGAAACAGATTCTAATTGATTGTTTGCCTCAGAAAACGCGAAGCGAAAGCCATCCATTGTCAAGAAAAGTTCATTTACAGTCACTCATGCCTATAAAAGCCTTAATACTCGCTTTAAATGCTTTTATAATCCCATAATTGAATTTAAATTGAATTTTTTACATTTTTGATTAAAACAGATTGTAATTGATTGTTTGCCTTGGGAAACATGGAGCGAAAGCCATCCATTGTCAACAAAAGTTCATTTATAGTCACTCATGCCTAGAAAAGCCTTATTACTCGGTTTAAAATCTTTTATAATCCCATTATTGAATTTATTTTGAATTATTTTTACATTTTTTGATTAAAACAGATTGTAATTAATTGTTTTCCTCGGGAGACAAGGAGCGAAAGCCATCCATTGTCAAGCAAAGATCATTTATAGTCACTCACGCTTAGAAAAGCCTTAGTACTCGGTTTAAATGCCTTTATAATCCCATTATTGAATTTATTTTGAATTTTTTTTACATTTTGTTTAAAACAGATTCTAATTGATTGTTCGCCTCGGGAAACTTGGAGCGAAATCCATCCATTGTTAAGAAAAGATCATTTATAGTCACTCATGCCTAGAAAAGCCTTATTACTCGGTTTAAAAGCTTTTATAATCCCATTATTGAATTTATTTTGAATTGTTTTTACATTTTTTGATTAAAACAGATTGTAATTGATTGTTTGCCTCTGGAAACTTGGAGTGAAAGCCATCCATTGTAAAGAAAAAATCATTTATAGTGACTCATGCCTAGGAAAGCCTTATTACTCGGTTTAAATGCCTTTACAAACCCATTATTGAATTTATTTTGAATTTTTTTTACATTTTTTGATTAAAACATATTGTAATTGATTGTTTGCCTTGGGAAACATGGAGCGAAAGCCATCCATTGTCAAGAAAAGTTCATTTATATTCACTCATACCTAGAGAGGCCTTATTACTTTGTTTAAATGCCTTTATAAACCCATTATTGAATTTATTTTGAATTTTTTTTACATTTTTTGATTAAAACAGATTGTAATTGATAGTTTGCCTAGTGAACCGTGGAGCGAAAGCCATCCATTGTCAAGAAAAGATCATTTATAGTCACTCATGCCTAGAAAAGCCTTATTACTCGGTTTAATTGCTTTTATAATCCCATTATTGAATTTATTTTGAAGTTTTTTTACATTTTTTGATTAAAACAGATTGTAATTATCGTTTGCCTCGGGAAACTTGGAGCGAAAGCCATCCATTGTCAAGAAAAGTTCATTTATAGTCACTCATGCCTAGAAAAGCCTTATTACTAGGTTTGAATGCCTTTATAATCCCATTATTGAATTTATTTTGAATTTTTTTTAAAATTTTTTGATTAAAACAGATTGTAATTGATTGTTTGCCTCGGGAAACTTGGAGCGAAAGCCATCCATTGTCAAGAAAAGATCATTTATAGTCACTCATGCCTTGGAAAGCCTTATTACTCGGTTTAGTTGCTTTTATAATCCCATTATTGAATTTATTTTGAATATTTTTTACATTTTTTTGTTGAAACAGATTCTAATTGATTGTTTGCCTCAGAAAACGCGAAGCGAAAGCCATCCATTGTCAAGAAAAGTTCATTTATAGTCACTCATGCCTATAAAAGCCCTAATACTGGCTTTAAATGCTTTTATAATCCCATAATTGAATTTAATTTGAATCTTTTTACATTTTTTGATTAAAATGGATTGTAATTAATTGTTTGCCCCGGGAAACGTGGAGCGAAAGCCATCCATTGTCAAGAAAAGATCATTTATAGTCACTCATGCCTAAAAAAGCCTTATTACTCGGTTTAAATGCCTTTATAATCCCATTATTGAATTTATTTTGAATTTTTTTTACATTTTTTGATTAAAACAGATTGTAATTGATTGTTTACCTCGGGAAACATAGAGCGAAAGCCATCCATTGTCAGGAAAAGTTCATTTATAGTCACTCATGCCTATAAAAGCCTTAATACTCGCTTTAAATGCTTTTATAATCCCATAATTGAATTTAATTTGAATTTTTTACATTTTTGATTAAAACAGATTGTAATTGATTGTTTGCCTTGGGAAACATGGAGCGAACGCCATCCATTGTCAAGAAAAGTTCATCTATAGTCACTCATGCCTCGAAAAGCCTTATTACTCTGTTTAAATGCTTTTATAATCCCATTATTCAATTTATTTTGAATTGTTTTTACATTTTTTGATTAAAACAGATTGTAATTGATTGTTTGCCTCGGGAAACATGGAGCGAAAGCCATCCATTGCCAAGAAAAGTTCATTTATAGTCACTCATGCCTAGGAAAGCCTTATTAGTCTGTTTAAATGCCTTTATACACCCATTATTGAATTTATTTTGAATGTTTTTTACATTTTTTGATTAAAACAGATTGTAATTGATTGTTTGCCTCGGGAAACGTGGAGGGAAAGCCATCCATTGCGAAGAAAAGATCATTTATAGTCACTCATGCCTAGGAAAGCCTTATTACTCGGTTTAAATGCTTTTATAATCCCATTATTTAATTTGTTTTGAATTTTTTTTACATTTTTTGATTAAAACAGATTGTAATTGATTTTTTGCCTCGGGAAACATGGAGCGAAAGCCATCCATTGTCAAGAAAAGATCATTTATAGTCACTCATGCCTTGGAAAGCCTTATTACGCGGTTTAGATGCTTTTATAATCCGCTTATTGAATTTATTTTGAATATTTTTTACATTTTTTTGTTGAAACAGATTCTAATTGATTGCTTGCCTCTGAAAACGCGAAGCGAAAGCCATCCATTGTCAAGAAAAGTTCGTTTATAGTCACTCATGCCTATAAAAGCCTTAATACTCGCTTTAAATGCTTTTATAATCCCATAATTGAATTTAATTTGAATCTTTTTACATTTTTTGATTAAAACAGATTGTAATTGATTGTTTGCCTCGGTAAACGTGGAGCGAAAGCCATCCATTGTCAAGAAATGATCATTAATAGTCACTCATGCCTAGAAAAGCCTTATTACTCGGTTTAAATGCCTTTATAATCCCATTATTGAATTTATTTTGAATTTTTTTTACATTTTTTTATTAAAATAAATTGTAATTGATTGTTTACCTCGGGAAACATGGAGCGAAAGCCATCCATTGTCAAGAAAGGTTCATTTATAATCACTCATGCCTAGCAAAGCCTTATTACTCGGTTTAAATGCCTTTATAATCCCATTATTGAATTTATTTTGAATTTATTTTATATTTTTTGTTTAAAACAGATTCTAATTGATTGTTTGCCTCGGGAAACTTGGAGCGAAATCCATCCATTGTTAAGAAAAGATCATTTATAGTCACTCATTCCTAGAAAAGCCTTATTACTCGGTTTAAATGCTTTTATAATCCCATTATTGAATTTATTTTGAATTGTTTTTACATTTTTTGATTAAAACAGATTGTAATTGATTGTTTGCCTCGGGAAACGTGGAGTGAAAGCCATCCATTGTCAAGAAAAGATCATTTATAGTCACTCATGCCTAGGAAAGCCTTATTACTCGGTTTAAATACCTTTATTATCCCATTATTGAATTTATTTTGAATTTTTTTTTCATTTTTTGATTAAAACAGATTGTAATTGATTGTTTGCCTCGGGAAACATGGGGCGAAAGCCATCCATTGTCAAGAAAAGTTCATTTATAGTCACTCATACCTAGAAAAGCCTTATTACTCGGTTTAAATGCTTTTATAATCCCATTATTTAATTTATTTTGAATATTTTTTACATTTTTTTACTGAAACAGATTCTAATTGATTGTTTGCCTCAGAAAACGCGAAGCGAAAGCCATCCATTGTCAAGAAAAGTTCATTTACAGTCACTCATGCATATAAAAGCCTTAATACTCGCTTTAAATGCTTTTATAATCCCATAATTGAATTTAAATTGAATTTTTTACATTTTTGATTAAAACAGATTGTAATTGATTGTTTGCCTTGGGAAACATGGAGCGAAAGCCATCCATTGTCAACAAAAGTTCATTTATAGTCACTCATGCCTAGAAAAGCCTTATTACTCGGTTTAAAATCTTTTATAATCCCATTATTGAATTTATTTTGAATTGTTTTTACATTTTTTGATTAAAACAGATTGTAATAAATTGTTTTCCTCGGGAGACAAGGAGCGAAAGCCATCCATTGTCAAGCAAAGATCATTTATAGTCACTCACGCTTAGAAAAGCCTTAGTACTCGGTTTAAATGCCTTTATAATCCCATTATTGAATTTATTTTGAATTTTTTTTACATTTTGTTTAAAACAGATTCTAATTGATTGTTCGCCTCGGGAAACTTGGAGCGAAATCCATCCATTGTTAAGAAAAGATCATTTATAGTCACTCATGCCTAGAAAAGCCTTATTACTCGGTTTAAAAGCTTTTATAATCCCATTATTGAATTTATTTTGAATTGTTTTTACATTTTTTGATTAAAACAGATTGTAATTGATTGTTTGCCTCTGGAAACTTGGAGTGAAAGCCATCCATTGTAAAGAAAAAATCATTTATAGTGACTCATGCCTAGGAAAGCCTTATTACTCGGTTTAAATGCCTTTACAAACCCATTATTGAATTTATTTTGAATTTTTTTTACATTTTTTGATTAAAACATATTGTAATTGATTGTTTGCCTTGGGAAACATGGAGCGAAAGCCATCCATTGTCAAGAAAAGTTCATTTATATTCACTCATACCTAGAGAGGCCTTATTACTTTGTTTAAATGCCTTTATAAACCCATTATTGAATTTATTTTGAATTTTTTTTACATTTTTTGATTAAAACAGATTGTAATTGATAGTTTGCCTAGTGAACCGTGGAGCGAAAGCCATCCATTGTCAAGAAAAGATCATTTATAGTCACTCATGCCTAGAAAAGCCTTATTACTCGGTTTAATTGCTTTTATAATCCCATTATTGAATTTATTTTGAAGTTTTTTTACATTTTTTGATTAAAACAGATTGTAATTATCGTTTGCCTCGGGAAACTTGGAGCGAAAGCCATCCATTGTCAAGAAAAGTTCATTTATAGTCACTCATGCCTAGAAAAGCCTTATTACTAGGTTTGAATGCCTTTATAATCCCATTATTGAATTTATTTTGAATTTTTTTTAAAATTTTTTGATTAAAACAGATTGTAATTGATTGTTTGCCTCGGGAAACTTGGAGCGAAAGCCATCCATTGTCAAGAAAAGATCATTTATAGTCACTCATGCCTTGGAAAGCCTTATTACTCGGTTTAGTTGCTTTTATAATCCCATTATTGAATTTATTTTGAATATTTTTTACATTTTTTTGTTGAAACAGATTCTAATTGATTGTTTGCCTCAGAAAACGCGAAGCGAAAGCCATCCATTGTCAAGAAAAGTTCATTTATAGTCACTCATGCCTATAAAAGCCCTAATACTGGCTTTAAATGCTTTTATAATCCCATAATTGAATTTAATTTGAATCTTTTTACATTTTTTGATTAAAATGGATTGTAATTAATTGTTTGCCCCGGGAAACGTGGAGCGAAAGCCATCCATTGTCAAGAAAAGATCATTTATAGTCACTCATGCCTAAAAAAGCCTTATTACTCGGTTTAAATGCCTTTATAATCCCATTATTGAATTTATTTTGAATTTTTTTTACATTTTTTGATTAAAACAGATTGTAATTGATTGTTTACCTCGGGAAACATAGAGCGAAAGCCATCCATTGTCAGGAAAAGTTCATTTATAGTCACTCATGCCTATAAAAGCCTTAATACTCGCTTTAAATGCTTTTATAATCCCATAATTGAATTTAATTTGAATTTTTTACATTTTTGATTAAAACAGATTGTAATTGATTGTTTGCCTTGGGAAACATGGAGCGAACGCCATCCATTGTCAAGAAAAGTTCATTTATAGTCACTCATGCCTCGAAAAGCCTTATTACTCGGTTTAAATGCTTTTATAATCCCATTATTCAATTTATTTTGAATTGTTTTTACATTTTTTGATTAAAACATATTGTAATTGATTGTTTGCCTCGGGAAACATGGAGCGAAAGCTATCCATTGCCAAGAAAAGTTCATTTATAGTCACTCATGCCTAGGAAAGCCTTATTACTCTATTTAAATGCCTTTATAAACCCATTATTGAATTTATTTTGAATGTTTTTTACATTTTTTGATTAAAACAGATTGTAATTGATTGTTTGCCTCGGGAAACGTGGAGGGAAAGCCATCCATTGCGAAGAAAAGATCATTTATAGTCACTCATGCCTAGGAAAGCCTTATTACTCGGTTTAAATGCTTTTATAATCCCATTATTTAATTTGTTTTGAATTTTTTTTACATTTTTTGATTAAAACAGATTGTAATTGATTTTTTGCCTCGGGAAACATGGAGCGAAAGCCATCCATTGTCAAGAAAAGATCATTTATAGTCACTCATGCCTTGGAAAGCCTTATTACGCGGTTTAGATGCTTTTATAATCCGCTTATTGAATTTATTTTGAATATTTTTTACATTTTTTTGTTGAAACAGATTCTAATTGATTGCTTGCCTCTGAAAACGCGAAGCGAAAGTCATCCATTGTCAAGAAAAGTTCGTTTATAGTCACTCATGCCTATAAAAGCCTTAATACTCGCTTTAAATGCTTTTATAATCCCATAATTGAATTTAATTTGAATCTTTTTACATTTTTTGATTAAAACAGATTGTAATTGATTGTTTGCCTCGGTAAACGTGGAGCGAAAGCCATCCATTGTCAAGAAATGATCATTAATAGTCACTCATGCCTAGAAAAGCCTTATTACTCGGTTTAAATGCCTTTATAATCCCATTATTGAATTTATTTTGAATTTTTTTTGCATTTTTTTTATTAAAATAAATTGTAATTGATTGTTTACCTCGGGAAACATGGAGCGAAAGCCATCCATTGTCAAGAAAGGTTCATTTATAATCACTCATGCCTAGCAAAGCCTTATTACTCGGTTTAAATGCCTTTATAATCCCATTATTGAATTTATTTTGAATTTATTTTATATTTTTTGTTTAAAACAGATTCTAATTGATTGTTTGCCTCGGGAAACTTGGAGCGAAATCCATCCATTGTTAAGAAAAGATCATTTATAGTCACTCATTCCTAGAAAAGCCTTATTACTCGGTTTAAATGCTTTTATAATCCCATTATTGAATTTATTTTGAATTGTTTTTACATTTTTTGATTAAAACAGATTGTAATTGATTGTTTGCCTCGGGAAACGTGGAGTGAAAGCCATCCATTGTCAAGAAAAGATCATTTATAGTCACTCATGCCTAGGAAAGCCTTATTACTCGGTTTAAATACCTTTATTATCCCATTATTGAATTTATCTTGAATTTTTTTTTCATTTTTTGATTAAAACAGATTGTAATTGATTGTTTGCCTCGGGAAACATGGGGCGAAAGCCATCCATTGTCAAGAAAAGTTCATTTATAGTCACTCATACCTAGAAAAGCCTTATTACTCGGTTTAAATGCTTTTATAATCCCATTATTTAATTTATTTTGAATATTTTTTACATTTTTTTACTGAAACAGATTCTAATTGATTGTTTGCCTCAAAAAACGCGAAGCGAAAGCCATCCATTGTCAAGAAAAGTTCATTTACAGTCACTCATGCCTATAAAAGCCTTAATACTCGCTTTAAATGCTTTTATAATCCCATAATTGAATTTAAATTGAATTTTTTACATTTTTGATTAAAACAGATTGTAATTGATTGTTTGCCTTGGGAAACATGGAGCGAAAGCCATCCATTGTCAACAAAAGTTCATTTATAGTCACTCATGCCTAGAAAAGCCTTATTACTCGGTTTAAAATCTTTTATAATCCCATTATTGAATTTATTTTGAATTGTTTTTACATTTTTTGATTAAAACAGATTGTAATTAATTGTTTTCCTCGGGAGACAAGGAGCGAAAGCCATCCATTGTCAAGCAAAGATCATTTATAGTCACTCACGCTTAGAAAAGCCTTAGTACTCGGTTTAAATGCCTTTATAATCCCATTATTGAATTTATTTTGAATTTTTTTTACATTTTGTTTAAAACAGATTCTAATTGATTGTTCGCCTCGAGAAACTTGGAGCGAAATCCATCCATTGTTAAGAAAAGATCATTTATAGCCACTCATGCCTAGAAAAGCCTTATTACTCGGTTTAAAAGCTTTTATAATCCCATTATTGAATTTATTTTGAATTGTTTTTACATTTTTTGATTAAAACAGATTGTAATTGATTGTTTGCCACGGGAAACGTGGAGTGAAAGCCATCCATTGTCAAGAAAAGATCATTTATAGTCACTCATGCCTAGGAAAGCCTTATTACTCGGTTTAAATACCTTTATTATCCCATTATTGAATTTATTTTGAATTTTTTTTTCATTTTTTGATTAAAACAGATTGTAATTGATTGTTTGCCTCAGGAAACATGGGGCGAAAGCCATCCATTGTCAAGAAAAGTTCATTTATAGTCACTCATACCTAGAAAAGCCTTATTACTCGGTTTAAATGCTTTTATAATCCCATTATTTAATTTATTTTGAATATTTTTTACATTTTTTTACTGAAACAGATTCTAATTGATTGTTTGCCTCAGAAAACGCGAAGCGAAAGCCATCCATTGTCAAGAAAAGTTCATTTACAGTCACTCATGCCTATAAAAGCCTTAATACTCGCTTTAAATGCTTTTATAATCCCATAATTGAATTTAATTTGAATTTTTTACGTTTTTAATTAAAACAGATTGTATTTGATTGTTTGCCTTGGGAAACATGGAGCGAAAGCCATCCATTGTTAAGAAAAGTTCATTTATAGTCACTCATGCATAGAAAAGCCTTATTACTCGGCTTAAATGCTTTTATAATCCCATTATTGAATTTATTTTGAATTGTTTTCACACTTTTTGATTAAAACAGATTGTAAATGATTGTTTGCCTCGGGAAACATGGAGCAAAAGCCATCCATTGCCAAGAAAAGTTCATTTATAGTCACTCATGCCTAGAAAAGCCTTATTACTCTGTTTAAATGCCTTTATAATCCCATTATTGAATTTATTTTGAATTTTTTTTACATTTTTTGATTAAAACAGATTGTAATTGATTGTTTACCTCGGGAAAGATGGAGCGAAAGCCATCCATTGTCAAGAAAAGTTCATTTATAGTGACTCATGCCTATAAAAGCATTAATACTCGCTTTAAATGCATTTATAATCCCATAATTGAATTTAATTTGAATTTTTTACGTTTTTAATTAAAACAGATTGTATTTGATTGTTTGCCTTGGGAAACATGGAGCGAAAGCCATCCATTGTCAAGAAAAGTTCATTTATAGTCACTCATGCCGAGAAAAGCCTTATTACTCGGCTTAAATGCTTTTATAATCCCATTATTGAATTTATTTTGAATTGTTTTCACACTTTTTGATTAAAACAGATTGTAATTGATTGTTTGCCTTGGGAAACATGGAGCGAAAGCCATCCATTGTCAAGAAAAGTTAATTTATATTCACTCATGCCTAGAGAGGCCTTATTACTCTGTTTAAATGCCTTTATAATCCCATTATTGAATTTATTTTGAATTTTTTTTTACATTTTTTGATTAAAACAGATTGTAATTGATAGTTTGCCTAGTGAACCGTGGAGCGAAAGCCATCCATTGTCAAGAAAAGTTCATTTATAGTCTCTCATGCCTAGAAAAGCATTATTACTCGGTTTAATTGCTTTTATAATCCCATTATTGAATTTATTTTGAAGTTTTTTTACATTTTTTGATTAAAACAGATTGTAATTATCGTTTGCCTTGGGAAACATGGAGCGGAAGCCATCCATTGTCAAGAAAAGTTCATTTATAGTCACTCATGCCTAGAAAAGCCTTATTACTAGGTTTGAATGCCTTTATAATCCCATTATTGAATTTATTTTGAAATTTTTTTTAAATTTTTTGATTAAAACAGATTGTAATTGATTGTTTGCCTCGGGAAACGTGGAGCGAAAGCCATCCATTGTCAAGAAAAGATCATTTATAGTCACTCATGCCTTGGAAAGCCTTATTACTTGGTTTAGTTGCTTTTATAATCCCATTATTGAATTTATTTTGAATATTTTTTACATTTTTTTGTTGAAACAGATTCTAATTGATTGTTTGCCTCAGAAAACACGAAGCGAAAGCCATCCATTGTCAAGAAAAGTTCATTTATAGTCACTTATGCCTATAAAAGCCCTAATACTGGCTTTAAATGCTTTTATAATCCCATAATTGAATTTAATTTGAATCTTTTTACATTTTTTGATTAAAATGGATTGTAATTAATTGTTTGCCCCGGGAAACGTGGAGCGAAAGCCATCCATTGTCAAGAAAAGATCATTTATAGTCACTCATGCTTAGGAAAGCCTTATTACTCGGTTTAGATGCTTTTATAATCTCATTATTGAATTTATTTTGAATATTTTTTATATTTTTTTGTTGAAACAGATTCTAATTGATTGTTTGCCTCAGAAAACGTGAAGCGAAAGCCATCCATTGTCAAGAAAAGTTCATTTATAGTCACTCATGCCTATAAAAGCCTTAATATTGGCTTTAAATGCTTTTATAATCCCATAATTGAATTTAATTTGAATTTTTTACATTTTTTATTAAAACAGATTGTAATTGATTGTTTGCCTTGGGAAACATGGAGCGAACGCCATCCATTGTCAAGAAAAGTTCATTTATAGTCACTCATGCCTCGAAAAGCCTTATTACTCAGTTTAAATGCTTTTATAATCCCATTATTCAATTTATTTTGAATTGTTTTTACATTTTTTGATTAAAACAGATTGTAATTGATTGTTTGCCTCGGGAAACATGGAGCGAAAGCCATCCATTGCCAAGAAAAGTTCATTTATAGTCACTCATGCCTAGGAAAGCCTTATTACTCTGTTTAAATGCCTTTATAAACCCATTATTGAATTTATTTTGAATGTTTTTTACATTTTTTGATTAAAACAGATTGTAATTGATTGTTTGCCTCGGGAAACGTGGAGGGAAAGCCATCCATTGCGAAGAAAAGATCATTTATAGTCACTCATGCCTAGAAAAGCCTTATTACTCGGTTTAAATGCTTTTCTAATCCCATTATTTAATTTGTTTTGAATTTTTTTTACATTTTTTGATTAAAACAGATTGTAATTGATTTTTTGCCTCGGGAAACATGGAGCGAAAGCCATCCATTGTCAAGAAAAGATCATTTATAGTCACTCATGCCTTGGAAAGCCTTATTACGCGGTTTAGATGCTTTTATAATCCGCTTATTGAATTTATTTTGAATATTTTTTACATTTTTTTGTTGAAACAGATTCTAATTGATTGCTTGCCTCTGAAAACGCGAAGCGAAAGCCATCCATTGTCAAGAAAAGTTCGTTTATAGTCACTCATGCCTATAAAAGCCTTAATACTCGCTTTAAATGCTTTTATAATCCCATAATTGAATTTAATTTGAATCTTTTTACATTTTTTGATTAAAACAGATTGTAATTGATTGTTTGCCTCGGTAAACGTGGAGCGAAAGCCATCCATTGTCAAGAAATGATCATTAATAGTCACTCATGCCTAGAAAAGCCTTATTACTCGGTTTAAATGCCTTTATAATCCCATTATTGAATTTATTTTGAATTTTTTTTGCATTTTTTTTATTAAAATAAATTGTAATTGATTGTTTACCTCGGGAAACATGGAGCGAAAGCCATCCATTGTCAAGAAAGGTTCATTTATAATCACTCATGCCTAGCAAAGCCTTATTACTCGGTTTAAATGCCTTTATAATCCCATTATTGAATTTATTTTGAATTTATTTTATATTTTTTGTTTAAAACAGATTCTAATTGATTGTTTGCCTCGGGAAACTTGGAGCGAAATCCATCCATTGTTAAGAAAAGATCATTTATAGTCACTCATTCCTAGAAAAGCCTTATTACTCGGTTTAAATGCTTTTATAATCCCATTATTGAATTTATTTTGAATTGTTTTTACATTTTTTGATTAAAACATATTGTAATTGATTGTTTGCCTCGGGAAACGTGGAGTGAAAGCCATCCATTGTCAAGAAAAGATCATTTATAGTCACTCATGCCTAGGAAAGCCTTATTACTCGGTTTAAATACCTTTATTATCCCATTATTGAATTTATCTTGAATTTTTTTTTCATTTTTTGATTAAAACAGATTGTAATTGATTGTTTGCCTCGGGAAACATGGGGCGAAAGCCATCCATTGTCAAGAAAAGTTCATTTATAGTCACTCATACCTAGAAAAGCCTTATTACTCGGTTTAAATGCTTTTATAATCCCATTATTTAATTTATTTTGAATATTTTTTACATTTTTTTACTGAAACAGATTCTAATTGATTGTTTGCCTCAAAAAACGCGAAGCGAAAGCCATCCATTGTCAAGAAAAGTTCATTTACAGTCACTCATGCCTATAAAAGCCTTAATACTCGCTTTAAATGCTTTTATAATCCCATAATTGAATTTAAATTGAATTTTTTACATTTTTGATTAAAACAGATTGTAATTGATTGTTTGCCTTGGGAAACATGGAGCGAAAGCCATCCATTGTCAACAAAAGTTCATTTATAGTCACTCATGCCTAGAAAAGCCTTATTACTCGGTTTAAAATCTTTTATAATCCCATTATTGAATTTATTTTGAATTGTTTTTACATTTTTTGATTAAAACAGATTGTAATTAATTGTTTTCCTCGGGAGACAAGAAGCGAAAGCCATCCATTGTCAAGCAAAGATCATTTATAGTCACTCACGCTTAGAAAAGCCTTAGTACTCGGTTTAAATGCCTTTATAATCCCATTATTGAATTTATTTTGAATTTTTTTTACATTTTGTTTAAAACAGATTCTAATTGATTGTTCGCCTCGAGAAACTTGGAGCGAAATCCATCCATTGTTAAGAAAAGATCATTTATAGCCACTCATGCCTAGAAAAGCCTTATTACTCGGTTTAAAAGCTTTTATAATCCCATTATTGAATTTATTTTGAATTGTTTTTACATTTTTTGATTAAAACAGATTGTAATTGATTGTTTGCCTCGGGAAACGTGGAGTGAAAGCCATCCATTGTCAAGAAAAGATCATTTATAGTCACTCATGCCTAGGAAAGCCTTATTACTCGGTTTAAATACCTTTATTATCCCATTATTGAATTTATTTTGAATTTTTTTTTCATTTTTTGATTAAAACAGATTGTAATTGATTGTTCGCCTCAGGAAACATGGGGCGAAAGCCATCCATTGTCAAGAAAAGTTCATTTATAGTCACTCATACCTAGAAAAGCCTTATTACTCGGTTTAAATGCTTTTATAATCCCATTATTTAATTTATTTTGAATATTTTTTACATTTTTTTACTGAAACAGATTCTAATTGATTGTTTGCCTCAGAAAACGCGAAGCGAAAGCCATCCATTGTCAAGAAAAGTTCATTTACAGTCACTCATGCCTATAAAAGCCTTAATACTCGCTTTAAATGCTTTTATAATCCCATAATTGAATTTAATTTGAATTTTTTACGTTTTTAATTAAAACAGATTGTATTTGATTGTTTGCCTTGGGAAACATGGAGCGAAAGCCATCCATTGTCAAGAAAAGTTCATTTATAGTCACTCATGCCTAGAAAAGCCTTATTACTCGGCTTAAATGCTTTTATAATCCCATTATTGAATTTATTTTGAATTGTTTTCACACTTTTTGATTAAAACAGATTGTAAATGATTGTTTGCCTCGGGAAACATGGAGCAAAAGCCATCCATTGCCAAGAAAAGTTCATTTATAGTCACTCATGCCTAGAAAAGCCTTATTACTCTGTTTAAATGCCTTTATAATCCCATTATTGAATTTATTTTGAATTTTTTTTACATTTTTTGATTAAAACAGATTGTAATTGATTGTTTACCTCGGGAAAGATGGAGCGAAAGCCATCCATTGTCAAGAAAAGTTCATTTATAGTGACTCATGCCTATAAAAGCATTAATACTCGCTTTAAATGCATTTATAATCCCATAATTGAATTTAATTTGAATTTTTTACGTTTTTAATTAAAACAGATTGTATTTGATTGTTTGCCTTGGGAAACATGGAGCGAAAGCCATCCATTGTCAAGAAAAGTTCATTTATAGTCACTCATGCCGAGAAAAGCCTTATTACTCGGCTTAAATGCTTTTATAATCCCATTATTGAATTTATTTTGAATTGTTTTCACACTTTTTGATTAAAACAGATTGTAATTGATTGTTTGCCTTGGGAAACATGGAGCGAAAGCCATCCATTGTCAAGAAAAGTTAATTTATATTCACTCATGCCTAGAGAGGCCTTATTACTCTGTTTAAATGCCTTTATAATCCCATTATTGAATTTATTTTGAATTTTTTTTACATTTTTTGATTAAAACAGATTGTAATTGATAGTTTGCCTAGTGAACCGTGGAGCGAAAGCCATCCATTGTCAAGAAAAGTTCATTTATAGTCTCTCATGCCTAGAAAAGCATTATTACTCGGTTTAATTGCTTTTATAATCCCATTATTGAATTTATTTTGAAGTTTTTTTACATTTTTTGATTAAAACAGATTGTAATTATCGTTTGCCTTGGGAAACATGGAGCGGAAGCCATCCATTGTCAAGAAAAGTTCATTTATAGTCACTCATGCCTAGAAAAGCCTTATTACTAGGTTTGAATGCCTTTATAATCCCATTATTGAATTTATTTTGAATTTTTTTTTAAATTTTTTGATTAAAACAGATTGTAATTGATTGTTTGCCTCGGGAAACGTGGAGCGAAAGCCATCCATTGTCAAGAAAAGATCATTTATAGTCACTCATGCCTTGGAAAGCCTTATTACTCGGTTTAGTTGCTTTTATAATCCCATTATTGAATTTATTTTGAATATTTTTTACATTTTTTTGTTGAAACAGATTCTAATTGATTGTTTGCCTCAGAAAACACGAAGCGAAAGCCATCCATTGTCAAGAAAAGTTCATTTATAGTCACTTATGCCTATAAAAGCCCTAATACTGGCTTTAAATGCTTTTATAATCCCATAATTGAATTTAATTTGAATCTTTTTACATTTTTTGATTAAAATGGATTGTAATTAATTGTTTGCCCCGGGAAACGTGGAGCGAAAGCCATCCATTGTCAAGAAAAGATCATTTATAGTCACTCATGCTTAGGAAAGCCTTATTACTCGGTTTAGATGCTTTTATAATCTCATTATTGAATTTATTTTGAATATTTTTTATATTTTTTTGTTGAAACAGATTCTAATTGATTGTTTGCCTCAGAAAACGTGAAGCGAAAGCCATCCATTGTCAAGAAAAGTTCATTTATAGTCACTCATGCCTATAAAAGCCTTAATATTGGCTTTAAATGCTTTTATAATCCCATAATTGAATTTAATTTGAATTTTTTACATTTTTTATTAAAACAGATTGTAATTGATTGTTTGCCTTGGGAAACATGGAGCGAACGCCATCCATTGTCAAGAAAAGTTCATTTATAGTCACTCATGCCTCGAAAAGCCTTATTACTCAGTTTAAATGCTTTTATAATCCCATTATTCAATTTATTTTGAATTGTTTTTACATTTTTTGATTAAAACAGATTGTAATTGATTGTTTGCCTCGGGAAACATGGAGCGAAAGCCATCCATTGCCAAGAAAAGTTCATTTATAGTCACTCATGCCTAGGAAAGCCTTATTACTCTGTTTAAATGCCTTTATAAACCCATTATTGAATTTATTTTGAATGTTTTTTACATTTTTTGATTAAAACAGATTGTAATTGATTGTTTGCCTCGGGAAACGTGGAGGGAAAGCCATCCATTGCGAAGAAAAGATCATTTATAGTCACTCATGCCTAGAAAAGCCTTATTACTCGGTTTAAATGCTTTTCTAATCCCATTATTTAATTTGTTTTGAATTTTTTTTACATTTTTTGATTAAAACAGATTGTAATTGATTTTTTGCCTCGGGAAACATGGAGCGAAAGCCATCCATTGTCAAGAAAAGATCATTTATAGTCACTCATGCCTTGGAAAGCCTTATTACGCGGTTTAGATGCTTTTATAATCCGCTTATTGAATTTATTTTGAATATTTTTTACATTTTTTTGTTGAAACAGATTCTAATTGATTGCTTGCCTCTGAAAACGCGAAGCGAAAGCCATCCATTGTCAAGAAAAGTTCGTTTATAGTCACTCATGCCTATAAAAGCCTTAATACTCGCTTTAAATGCTTTTATAATCCCATAATTGAATTTAATTTGAATCTTTTTACATTTTTTGATTAAAACATATTGTAATTGATTGTTTGCCTCGGTAAACGTGGAGCGAAAGCCATCCATTGTCAAGAAATGATCATTAATAGTCACTCATGCCTAGAAAAGCCTTATTACTCGGTTTAAATGCCTTTATAATCCCATTATTGAATTTATTTTGAATTTTTTTTACATTTTTTTTATTAAAATAAATTGTAATTGATTGTTTACCTCGGGAAACATGGAGCGAAAGCCATCCATTGTCAAGAAAGGTTCATTTATAATCACTCATGCCTAGCAAAGCCTTATTACTCGGTTTAAATGCCTTTATAATCCCATTATTGAATTTATTTTGAATTTATTTTATATTTTTTGTTTAAAACAGATTCTAATTGATTGTTTGCCTCGGGAAACTTGGAGCGAAATCCATCCATTGTTAAGAAAAGATCATTTATAGTCACTCATTCCTAGAAAAGCCTTATTACTCGGTTTAAATGCTTTTATAATCCCATTATTGAATTTATTTTGAATTGTTTTTACATTTTTTGATTAAAACAGATTGTAATTGATTGTTTGCCTCGGGAAACGTGGAGTGAAAGCCATCCATTGTCAAGAAAAGATCATTTATAGTCACTCATGCCTAGGAAAGCCTTATCACTCGGTTTAAATACCTTTATTATCCCATTATTGAATTTATTTTGAATTTTTTTTTCATTTTTTGATTAAAACAGATTGTAATTGATTGTTTGCCTCGGGAAACATGGGGCGAAATCCATCCATTGTCAAGAAAAGTTCATTTATAGTCACTCATACCTAGAAAAGCCTTATTACTCGGTTTAAATGCTTTTATAATCCCATTATTTAATTTATTTTGAATATTTTTTACATTTTTTTACTGAAACAGATTCTAATTGATTGTTTGCCTCAGAAAACGCGAAGCGAAAGCCATCCATTGTCAAGAAAAGTTCATTTACAGTCACTCATGCCTATAAAAGCCTTAATACTCGCTTTAAATGCTTTTATAATCCCATAATTGAATTTAATTTGAATTTTTTACGTTTTTAATTAAAACAGATTGTATTTGATTGTTTGCCTTGGGAAACATGGAGCGAAAGCCATCCATTGTCAAGAAAAGTTCATTTATAGTCACTCATGCCTAGAAAAGCCTTATTACTCGGCTTAAATGCTTTTATAATCCCATTATTGAATTTATTTTGAATTGTTTTCACACTTTTTGATTAAAACAGATTGTAAATGATTGTTTGCCTCGGGAAACATGGAGCGAAAGCCATCCATTGCCAAGAAAAGTTCATTTATAGTCACTCATGCCTAGAAAAGCCTTATTACTCTGTTTAAATGCCTTTATAATCCCATTATTGAATTTATTTTGAATTTTTTTTACATTTTTTGATTAAAACAGATTGTAATTGATTGTTTACCTCGGGAAAGATGGAGCGAAAGCCATCCATTGTCAAGAAAAGTTCATTTATAGTGACTCATGCCTATAAAAGCATTAATACTCGCTTTAAATGCATTTATAATCCCATAATTGAATTTAATTTGAATTTTTTACGTTTTTAATTAAAACAGATTGTATTTGATTGTTTGCCTTGGGAAACATGGAGCGAAAGCCATCCATTGTCAAGAAAAGTTCATTTATAGTCACTCATGCCTTGAAAAGCCTTATTACTCGGCTTAAATGCTTTTATAATCCCATTATTGAATTTATTTTGAATTGTTTTCACACTTTTTGATTAAAACAGATTGTAAATGATTGTTTGCCTCGGGAAACATGGAGCGAAAGCCATCCATTGCCAAGAAAAGTTCATTTATAGTCACTCATGCCTAGAAAAGCCTTATTACTCTGTTTAAATGCCTTTATAATCCCATTATTGAATTTATTTTGAATTTTTTTTACATTTTTTGATTAAAACAGATTGTAATTGATTGTTTACCTCGGGAAAGATGGAGCGAAAGCCATCCATTGTCAAGAAAAGTTCATTTATAGTGACTCATGCCTATAAAAGCATTAATACTCGCTTTAAATGCATTTATAATCCCATAATTGAATTTAATTTGAATTTTTTACATTTTTAATTAAAACAGATTGTATTTGATTGTTTTCCTTGGGAAACATGGAGCGAAAGCCATCCATTGCCAAGAAAAGTTCATTTATAGTCACTCATGCCTAGGAAAGCATTATTACTCTGTTTAAATGCCTTTATAAACCCATTATTGAATTTATTTTGAATGTTTTTTACATTTTTTGATTAAAACAGATTGTAATTGATTGTTTGCCTCGGGAAACGTGGAGGGAAAGCCATCCATTGCGAAGAAAAGATCATTTATAGTCACTCATGCCTAGAAAAGCCTTATTACTCGGTTTAAATGCTTTTCTAATCCCATTATTTAATTTGTTTTGAATTTTTTTTACATTTTTTGATTAAAACAGATTGTAATTGATTTTTTGCCTGGGGAAACATGGAGCGAAAGCCATCCATTGTCAAGAAAAGATCATTTATAGTCACTCATGCCTTGGAAAGCCTTATTACGCGGTTTAGATGCTTTTATAATCCGCTTATTGAATTTATTTTGAATATTTTTTACATTTTTTTGTTGAAACAGATTCTAATTGATTGCTTGCCTCTGAAAACGCGAAGCGAAAGCCATCCATTGTCAAGAAAAGTTCGTTTATAGTCACTCATGCCTATAAAAGCCTTAATACTCGCTTTAAATGCTTTTATAATCCCATAATTGAATTTAATTTGAATCTTTTTACATTTTTTGATTAAAACAGATTGTAATTGATTGTTTGCCTCGGTAAACGTGGAGCGAAAGCCATCCATTGTCAAGAAATGATCATTAATAGTCACTCATGCCTAGAAAAGCCTTATTACTCGGTTTAAATGCCTTTATAATCCCATTATTGAATTTATTTTGAATTTTTTTTACATTTTTTTTATTAAAATAAATTGTAATTGATTGTTTACCTCGGGAAACATGGAGCGAAAGCCATCCATTGTCAAGAAAGGTTCATTTATAATCACTCATGCCTAGCAAAGCCTTATTACTCGGTTTAAATGCCTTTATAATCCCATTATTGAATTTATTTTGAATTTATTTTATATTTTTTGTTTAAAACAGATTCTAATTGATTGTTTGCCTCGGGAAACTTGGAGCGAAATCCATCCATTGTTAAGAAAAGATCATTTATAGTCACTCATTCCTAGAAAAGCCTTAGTACTCGGTTTAAATGCTTTTATAATCCCATTATTGAATTTATTTTGAATTGTTTTTACATTTTTTGATTAAAACAGATTGTAATTGATTGTTTGCCTCGGGAAACGTGGAGTGAAAGCCATCCATTGTCAAGAAAAGATCATTTATAGTCACTCATGCCTAGGAAAGCCTTATTACTCGGTTTAAATACCTTTATTATCCCATTATTGAATTTATTTTGAATTTTTTTTTCATTTTTTGATTAAAACAGATTGTAATTGATTGTTTGCCTCGGGAAACATGGAGCGAAAGCCATCCATTGCCAAGAAAAGTTCATTTATAGTCACTCATGCCTAGGAAAGCCTTATTACTCTGTTTAAATGCCTTTATAAACCCATTATTGAATTTATTTTGAATGTTTTTTACATTTTTTGATTAAAACAGATTGTAATTGATTGTTTGCCTCGGGAAACGTGGAGGGAAAGCCATCCATTGCGAAGAAAAGATCATTTATAGTCACTCATGCCTAGAAAAGCCTTATTACTCGGTTTAAATGCTTTTCTAATCCCATTATTTAATTTGTTTTGAATTTTTTTTACATTTTTTGATTAAAACAGATTGTAATTGATTTTTTGCCTCGGGAAACATGGAGCGAAAGTCATCCATTGTCAAGAAAAGATCATTTATAGTCACTCATGCCTTGGAAAGCCTTATTACGCGGTTTAGATTCTTTTATAATCCGCTTATTGAATTTATTTTGAATATTTTTTACATTTTTTTGTTGAAACAGATTCTAATTGATTGCTTGCCTCTGAAAACGCGAAGCGAAAGCCATCCATTGTCAAGAAAAGTTCGTTTATAGTCACTCATGCCTATAAAAGCCTTAATACTCGCTTTAAATGCTTTTATAATCCCATAATTGAATTTAATTTGAATCTTTTTACATTTTTTGATTAAAACAGATTGTAATTGATTGTTTGCCTCGGTAAACGTGGAGCGAAAGCCATCCATTGTCAAGAAATGATCATTAATAGTCACTCATGCCTAGAAAAGCCTTATTACTCGGTTTAAATGCCTTTATAATCCCATTATTGAATTTATTTTGAATTTTTTTTACATTTTTTTTATTAAAATAAATTGTAATTGATTGTTTACCTCGGGAAACATGGAGCGAAAGCCTTCCATTGTCAAGAAAGGTTCATTTATAGTGACTCATGCCTATAAAAGCATTAATACTCGCTTTAAATGCATTTATAATCCCATAATTGAATTTAATTTGAATTTTTTACGTTTTTAATTAAAACAGATTGTATTTGATTGTTTGCCTTGGGAAACATGGAGCGAAAGCCATCCATTGTCAAGAAAAGTTCATTTATAGTCACTCATGCCTTGAAAAGCCTTATTACTCGGCTTAAATGCTTTTATAATCCCATTATTGAATTTATTTTGAATTGTTTTCACACTTTTTGATTAAAACAGATTGTAAATGATTGTTTGCCTCGGGAAACATGGAGCGAAAGCCATCCATTGCCAAGAAAAGTTCATTTATAGTCACTCATGCCTAGAAAAGCCTTATTACTCTGTTTAAATGCCTTTATAATCCCATTATTGAATTTATTTTGAATTTTTTTTACATTTTTTGATTAAAACAGATTGTAATTGATTGTTTACCTCGGGAAAGATGGAGCGAAAGCCATCCATTGTCAAGAAAAGTTCATTTATAGTGACTCATGCCTATAAAAGCATTAATACTCGCTTTATATGCATTTATAATCCCATAATTGAATTTAATTTGAATTTTTTACATTTTTAATTAAAACAGATTGTATTTGATTGTTTGCCTTGGGAAACATGGAGCGAAAGCCATCCATTGCCAAGAAAAGTTCATTTATAGTCACTCATGCCTAGGAAAGCCTTATTACTCTGTTTAAATGCCTTTATAAACCCATTATTGAATTTATTTTGAATGTTTTTTACATTTTTTGATTAAAACAGATTGTAATTGATTGTTTGCCTCGGGAAACGTGGAGGGAAAGCCATCCATTGCGAAGAAAAGATCATTTATAGTCACTCATGCCTAGGAAAGCCTTATTACTCGGTTTAAATGCTTTTATAATCCCATTATTTAATTTGTTTTGAATTTTTTTTACATTTTTTGATTAAAACAGATTGTAATTGATTTTTTGCCTCGGGAAACATGGAGCGAAAGCCATCCATTGTCAAGAAAAGATCATTTATAGTCACTCATGCCTTGGAAAGCCTTATTACGCGGTTTAGATGCTTTTATAATCCGCTTATTGAATTTATTTTGAATATTTTTTATATTTTTTTGTTGAAACAGATTCTAATTGATTGCTTGCCTCTGAAAACGCGAAGCGAAAGCCATCCATTGTCAAGAAAAGTTCGTTTATAGTCACTCATGCCTATAAAAGCCTTAATACTCGCTTTAAATGCTTTTATAATCCCATAATTGAATTTAATTTGAATCTTTTTACATTTTTTGATTAAAACAGATTGTAATTGATTGTTTGCCTCGGTAAACGTGGAGCGAAAGCCATCCATTGTCAAGAAATGATCATTAATAGTCACTCATGCCTAGAAAAGCCTTATTACTCGGTTTAAATGCCTTTATAATCCCATTATTGAATTTATTTTGAATTTTTTTTACATTTTTTTTATTAAAATAAATTGTAATTGATTGTTTACCTCGGGAAACATGGAGCGAAAGCCATCCATTGTCAAGAAAGGCTCATTTATAATCACTCATGCCTAGCAAAGCCTTATTACTCGGTTTAAATGCCTTTATAATCCCATTATTGAATTTATTTTGAATTTATTTTATATTTTTTGTTTAAAACAGATTCTAATTGATTGTTTGCCTCGGGAAACTTGGAGCGAAATCCATCCATTGTTAAGAAAAGATCATTTATAGTCACTCATTCCTAGAAAAGCCTTAGTACTCGGTTTAAATGCTTTTATAATCCCATTATTGAATTTATTTTGAATTGTTTTTACATTTTTTGATTAAAACAGATTGTAATTGGTTGTTTGCCTCGGGAAACGTGGAGTGAAAGCCATCCATTGTCAAGAAAAGATCATTTATAGTCACTCATGCCTAGGAAAGCCTTATTACTCGGTTTAAATACCTTTATTATCCCATTATTGAATTTATTTTGAATTTTTTTTTCATTTTTTGATTAAAACAGATTGTAATTGATTGTTTGCCTCGGGAAACATGGAGCGAAAGCCATCCATTGCCAAGAAAAGTTCATTTATAGTCACTCATGCCTAGGAAAGCCTTATTACTCTGTTTAAATGCCTTTATAAACCCATTATTGAATTTATTTTGAATGTTTTTTACATTTTTTGATTAAAACAGATTGTAATTGATTGTTTGCCTCGGGAAACGTGGAGGGAAAGCCATCCATTGCGAAGAAAAGATCATTTATAGTCACTCATGCCTAGAAAAGCCTTATTACTCGGTTTAAATGCTTTTCTAATCCCATTATTTAATTTGTTTTGAATTTTTTTTACATTTTTTGATTAAAACAGATTGTAATTGATTTTTTGCCTCGGGAAACATGGAGCGAAAGTCATCCATTGTCAAGAAAAGATCATTTATAGTCACTCATGCCTTGGAAAGCCTTATTACGCGGTTTAGATTCTTTTATAATCCGCTTATTGAATTTATTTTGAATATTTTTTACATTTTTTTGTTGAAACAGATTCTAATT
This sequence comes from Theobroma cacao, assembly GCF_053813885.1. Lineage (NCBI taxonomy): Eukaryota > Viridiplantae > Streptophyta > Magnoliopsida > Malvales > Malvaceae > Theobroma > Theobroma cacao. The sequence goes on along the minus strand of NC_142645.1, from coordinate 21,450,122 downwards.
GATTGCTTGCCTCTGAAAACGCGAAGCGAAAGCCATCCATTGTCAAGAAAAGTTCGTTTATAGTCACTCATGCCTATAAAAGCCTTAATACTCGCTTTAAATGCTTTTATAATCCCATAATTGAATTTAATTTGAATCTTTTTACATTTTTTGATTAAAACAGATTGTAATTGATTGTTTGCCTCGGTAAACGTGGAGCGAAAGCCATCCATTGTCAAGAAATGATCATTAATAGTCACTCATGCCTAGAAAAGCCTTATTACTCGGTTTAAATGCCTTTATAATCCCATTATTGAATTTATTTTGAATTTTTTTTACATTTTTTTTATTAAAATAAATTGTAATTGATTGTTTACCTCGGGAAACATGGAGCGAAAGCCATCCATTGTCAAGAAAGGTTCATTTATAATCACTCATGCCTAGCAAAGCCTTATTACTCGGTTTAAATGCCTTTATAATCCCATTATTGAATTTATTTTGAATTTATTTTATATTTTTTGTTTAAAACAGATTCTAATTGATTGTTTGCCTCGGGAAACTTGGAGCGAAATCCATCCATTGTTAAGAAAAGATCATTTATAGTCACTCATTCCTATAAAAGCCTTATTACTCGGTTTAAATGCTTTTATAATCCCATTATTGAATTTATTTTGAATTGTTTTTACATTTTTTGATTAAAACAGATTGTAATTGATTGTTTGCCTCGGGAAACGTGGAGTGAAAGCCATCCATTGTCAAGAAAAGATCATTTATAGTCACTCATGCCTAGGAAATCCTTATTACTCGGTTTAAATACCTTTATTATCCCATTATTGAATTTATTTTGAATTTTTTTTCATTTTTTGATTAAAACAGATTGTAATTGATTGTTTGCCTCGGGAAACATGGAGCGAAAGCCATCCATTGCCAAGAAAAGTTCATTTATAGTCACTCATGCCTAGGAAAGCCTTATTACTCTGTTTAAATGCCTTTATAAACCCATTATTGAATTTATTTTGAATGTTTTTTACATTTTTTGATTAAAACAGATTGTAATTGATTGTTTGCCTCGGGAAACGTGGAGGGAAAGCCATCCATTGCGAAGAAAAGATCATTTATAGTCACTCATGCCTAGGAAAGCCTTATTACTCGGTTTAAATACCTTTATTATCCCATTATTGAATTTATTTTGAATTTTTTTTTCATTTTTTGATTAAAACAGATTGTAATTGATTGTTTGCCTCGGGAAACATGGAGCGAAAGCCATCCATTGCCAAGAAAAGTTCATTTATAGTCACTCATGCCTAGGAAAGCCTTATTACTCTGTTTAAATGCCTTTATAAACCCATTATTGAATTTATTTTGAATGTTTTTTACATTTTTTGATTAAAACAGATTGTAATTGATTGTTTGCCTCGGGAAACGTGGAGGGAAAGCCATCCATTGCGAAGAAAAGATCATTTATAGTCACTCATGCCTAGAAAAGCCTTATTACTCGGTTTAAATGCTTTTCTAATCCCATTATTTAATTTGTTTTGAATTTTTTTTACATTTTTTGATTAAAACAGATTGTAATTGATTTTTTGCCTCGGGAAACATGGAGCGAAAGTCATCCATTGTCAAGAAAAGATCATTTATAGTCACTCATGCCTTGGAAAGCCTTATTACGCGGTTTAGATTCTTTTATAATCCGCTTATTGAATTTATTTTGAATATTTTTTACATTTTTTTGTTGAAACAGATTCTAATTGATTGCTTGCCTCTGAAAACGCGAAGCGAAAGCCATCCATTGTCAAGAAAAGTTCGTTTATAGTCACTCATGCCTATAAAAGCCTTAATACTCGCTTTAAATGCTTTTATAATCCCATAATTGAATTTAATTTGAATCTTTTTACATTTTTTGATTAAAACAGATTGTAATTGATTGTTTGCCTCGGTAAACGTGGAGCGAAAGCCATCCATTGTCAAGAAATGATCATTAATAGTCACTCATGCCTAGAAAAGCCTTATTACTCGGTTTAAATGCCTTTATAATCCCATTATTGAATTTATTTTGAATTTTTTTTACATTTTTTTTATTAAAATAAATTGTAATTGATTGTTTACCTCGGGAAACATGGAGCGAAAGCCTTCCATTGTCAAGAAAGGTTCATTTATAGTGACTCATGCCTATAAAAGCATTAATACTCGCTTTAAATGCATTTATAATCCCATAATTGAATTTAATTTGAATTTTTTACGTTTTTAATTAAAACAGATTGTATTTGATTGTTTGCCTTGGGAAACATGGAGCGAAAGCCATCCATTGTCAAGAAAAGTTCATTTATAGTCACTCATGCCTTGAAAAGCCTTATTACTCGGCTTAAATGCTTTTATAATCCCATTATTGAATTTATTTTGAATTGTTTTCACACTTTTTGATTAAAACAGATTGTAAATGATTGTTTGCCTCGGGAAACATGGAGCGAAAGCCATCCATTGCCAAGAAAAGTTCATTTATAGTCACTCATGCCTAGAAAAGCCTTATTACTCTGTTTAAATGCCTTTATAATCCCATTATTGAATTTATTTTGAATTTTTTTTACATTTTTTGATTAAAACAGATTGTAATTGATTGTTTACCTCGGGAAAGATGGAGCGAAAGCCATCCATTGTCAAGAAAAGTTCATTTATAGTGACTCATGCCTATAAAAGCATTAATACTCGCTTTATATGCATTTATAATCCCATAATTGAATTTAATTTGAATTTTTTACATTTTTAATTAAAACAGATTGTATTTGATTGTTTGCCTTGGGAAACATGGAGCGAAAGCCATCCATTGCCAAGAAAAGTTCATTTATAGTCACTCATGCCTAGGAAAGCCTTATTACTCTGTTTAAATGCCTTTATAAACCCATTATTGAATTTATTTTGAATGTTTTTTACATTTTTTGATTAAAACAGATTGTAATTGATTGTTTGCCTCGGGAAACGTGGAGGGAAAGCCATCCATTGCGAAGAAAAGATCATTTATAGTCACTCATGCCTAGGAAAGCCTTATTACTCGGTTTAAATGCTTTTATAATCCCATTATTTAATTTGTTTTGAATTTTTTTTACATTTTTTGATTAAAACAGATTGTAATTGATTTTTTGCCTCGGGAAACATGGAGCGAAAGCCATCCATTGTCAAGAAAAGATCATTTATAGTCACTCATGCCTTGGAAAGCCTTATTACGCGGTTTAGATGCTTTTATAATCCGCTTATTGAATTTATTTTGAATATTTTTTATATTTTTTTGTTGAAACAGATTCTAATTGATTGCTTGCCTCTGAAAACGCGAAGCGAAAGCCATCCATTGTCAAGAAAAGTTCGTTTATAGTCACTCATGCCTATAAAAGCCTTAATACTCGCTTTAAATGCTTTTATAATCCCATAATTGAATTTAATTTGAATCTTTTTACATTTTTTGATTAAAACAGATTGTAATTGATTGTTTGCCTCGGTAAACGTGGAGCGAAAGCCATCCATTGTCAAGAAATGATCATTAATAGTCACTCATGCCTAGAAAAGCCTTATTACTCGGTTTAAATGCCTTTATAATCCCATTATTGAATTTATTTTGAATTTTTTTTACATTTTTTTTATTAAAATAAATTGTAATTGATTGTTTACCTCGGGAAACATGGAGCGAAAGCCATCCATTGTCAAGAAAGGCTCATTTATAATCACTCATGCCTAGCAAAGCCTTATTACTCGGTTTAAATGCCTTTATAATCCCATTATTGAATTTATTTTGAATTTATTTTATATTTTTTGTTTAAAACAGATTCTAATTGATTGTTTGCCTCGGGAAACTTGGAGCGAAATCCATCCATTGTTAAGAAAAGATCATTTATAGTCACTCATTCCTAGAAAAGCCTTAGTACTCGGTTTAAATGCTTTTATAATCCCATTATTGAATTTATTTTGAATTGTTTTTACATTTTTTGATTAAAACAGATTGTAATTGGTTGTTTGCCTCGGGAAACGTGGAGTGAAAGCCATCCATTGTCAAGAAAAGATCATTTATAGTCACTCATGCCTAGGAAAGCCTTATTACTCGGTTTAAATACCTTTATTATCCCATTATTGAATTTATTTTGAATTTTTTTTTCATTTTTTGATTAAAACAGATTGTAATTGATTGTTTGCCTCGGGAAACATGGAGCGAAAGCCATCCATTGCCAAGAAAAGTTCATTTATAGTCACTCATGCCTAGGAAAGCCTTATTACTCTGTTTAAATGCCTTTATAAACCCATTATTGAATTTATTTTGAATGTTTTTTACATTTTTTGATTAAAACAGATTGTAATTGATTGTTTGCCTCGGGAAACGTGGAGGGAAAGCCATCCATTGCGAAGAAAAGATCATTTATAGTCACTCATGCCTAGAAAAGCCTTATTACTCGGTTTAAATGCTTTTCTAATCCCATTATTTAATTTGTTTTGAATTTTTTTTACATTTTTTGATTAAAACAGATTGTAATTGATTTTTTGCCTCGGGAAACATGGAGCGAAAGTCATCCATTGTCAAGAAAAGATCATTTATAGTCACTCATGCCTTGGAAAGCCTTATTACGCGGTTTAGATTCTTTTATAATCCGCTTATTGAATTTATTTTGAATATTTTTTACATTTTTTTGTTGAAACAGATTCTAATTGATTGCTTGCCTCTGAAAACGCGAAGCGAAAGCCATCCATTGTCAAGAAAAGTTCGTTTATAGTCACTCATGCCTATAAAAGCCTTAATACTCGCTTTAAATGCTTTTATAATCCCATAATTGAATTTAATTTGAATCTTTTTACATTTTTTGATTAAAACAGATTGTAATTGATTGTTTGCCTCGGTAAACGTGGAGCGAAAGCCATCCATTGTCAAGAAATGATCATTAATAGTCACTCATGCCTAGAAAAGCCTTATTACTCGGTTTAAATGCCTTTATAATCCCATTATTGAATTTATTTTGAATTTTTTTTACATTTTTTTTATTAAAATAAATTGTAATTGATTGTTTACCTCGGGAAACATGGAGCGAAAGCCATCCATTGTCAAGAAAGGTTCATTTATAATCACTCATGCCTAGCAAAGCCTTATTACTCGGTTTAAATGCCTTTATAATCCCATTATTGAATTTATTTTGAATTTATTTTATATTTTTTGTTTAAAACAGATTCTAATTGATTGTTTGCCTCGGGAAACTTGGAGCGAAATCCATCCATTGTTAAGAAAAGATCATTTATAGTCACTCATTCCTATAAAAGCCTTATTACTCGGTTTAAATGCTTTTATAATCCCATTATTGAATTTATTTTGAATTGTTTTTACATTTTTTGATTAAAACAGATTGTAATTGATTGTTTGCCTCGGGAAACGTGGAGTGAAAGCCATCCATTGTCAAGAAAAGATCATTTATAGTCACTCATGCCTAGGAAATCCTTATTACTCGGTTTAAATACCTTTATTATCCCATTATTGAATTTATTTTGAATTTTTTTTCATTTTTTGATTAAAACAGATTGTAATTGATTGTTTGCCTCGGGAAACATGGAGCGAAAGCCATCCATTGCCAAGAAAAGTTCATTTATAGTCACTCATGCCTAGGAAAGCCTTATTACTCTGTTTAAATGCCTTTATAAACCCATTATTGAATTTATTTTGAATGTTTTTTACATTTTTTGATTAAAACAGATTGTAATTGATTGTTTGCCTCGGGAAACGTGGAGGGAAAGCCATCCATTGCGAAGAAAAGATCATTTATAGTCACTCATGCCTAGAAAAGCCTTATTACTCGGTTTAAATGCTTTTCTAATCCCATTATTTAATTTGTTTTGAATTTTTTTTACATTTTTTGATTAAAACAGATTGTAATTGATTTTTTGCCTCGGGAAACATGGAGCGAAAGCCATCCATTGTCAAGAAAAGATCATTTATAGTCACTCATGCCTTGGAAAGCCTTATTACGCGGTTTAGATGCTTTTATAATCCGCTTATTGAATTTATTTTGAATATTTTTTACATTTTTTTGTTGAAACAGATTCTAATTGATTGCTTGCCTCTGAAAACGCGAAGCGAAAGCCATCCATTGTCAAGAAAAGTTCGTTTATAGTCACTCATGCCTATAAAAGCCTTAATACTCGCTTTAAATGCTTTTATAATCCCATAATTGAATTTAATTTGAATCTTTTTACATTTTTTGATTAAAACAGATTGTAATTGATTGTTTGCCTCGGTAAACGTGGAGCGAAAGCCATCCATTGTCAAGAAATGATCATTAATAGTCACTCATGCCTAGAAAAGCCTTATTACTCGGTTTAAATGCCTTTATAATCCCATTATTGAATTTATTTTGAATTTTTTTTACATTTTTTTTATTAAAATAAATTGTAATTGATTGTTTACCTCGGGAAACATGGAGAGAAAGCCATCCATTGTCAAGAAAGGTTCATTTATAATCACTCATGCCTAGCAAAGCCTTATTACTCGGTTTAAATGCCTTTATAATCCCATTATTGAATTTATTTTGAATTTATTTTATATTTTTTGTTTAAAACAGATTCTAATTGATTGTTTGCCTCGGGAAACTTGGAGCGAAATCCATCCATTGTTAAGAAAAGATCATTTATAGTCACTCATTCCTAGAAAAGCCTTATTACTCGGTTTAAATGCTTTTATAATCCCATTATTGAATTTATTTTGAATTGTTTTTACATTTTTTGATTAAAACAGATTGTAATTGATTGTTTGCCTCGGGAAACGTGGAGTGAAAGCCATCCATTGTCAAGAAAAGATCATTTATAGTCACTCATGCCTAGGAAAGCCTTATTACTCGGTTTAAATACCTTTATTATCCCATTATTGAATTTATTTTGAATTTTTTTTTCATTTTTTGATTAAAACAGATTGTAATTGATTGTTTGCCTCGGGAAACATGGGGCGAAAGCCATCCATTGTCAAGAAAAGTTCATTTATAGTCACTCATACCTAGAAAAGCCTTATTACTCGGTTTAAATGCTTTTATAATCCCATTATTTAATTTATTTTGAATATTTTTTACATTTTTTTACTGAAACAGATTCTAATTGATTGTTTGCCTCAGAAAACGCGAAGCGAAAGCCATCCATTGTCAAGAAAAGTTCATTTACAGTCACTCATGCCTATAAAAGCCTTAATACTCGCTTTAAATGCTTTTATAATCCCATAATTGAATTTAATTTGAATTTTTTACGTTTTTAATTAAAACAGATTGTATTTGATTGTTTGCCTTGGGAAACATGGAGCGAAAGCCATCCATTGTCAAGAAAAGTTCATTTATAGTCACTCATGCCTAGAAGAGCCTTATTACTCGGCTTAAATGCTTTTATAATCCCATTATTGAATTTATTTTGAATTGTTTTCACACTTTTTGATTAAAACAGATTGTAAATGATTGTTTGCCTCGGGAAACATGCAGCGAAAGCCATCCATTGCCAAGAAAAGTTCATTTATAGTCACTCATGCCTAGAAAAGCCTTATTACTCTGTTTAAATGCCTTTATAATCCCATTATTGAATTTATTTTGAATTTTTTTTACATTTTTTGATTAAAACAGATTGTAATTGATTGTTTACCTCGGGAAAGATGGAGCGAAAGCCATCCATTGTCAAGAAAAGTTCATTTATAGTGACTCATGCCTATAAAAGCATTAACACTCGCTTTAAATGCATTTATAATCCCATAATTGAATTTAATTTGAATTTTTTACGTTTTTAATTAAAACAGATTGTATTTGATTGTTTGCCTTGGGAAACATGGAGCGAAAGCCATCCATTGTCAAGAAAAGTTCATTTATAGTCACTCATGCCTTGAAAAGCCTTATTACTCGGCTTAAATGCTTTTATAATCCCATTATTGAATTTATTTTGAATTGTTTTCACACTTTTTGATTAAAACAGATTGTAAATGATTGTTTGCCTCGGGAAACATGGAGCGAAAGCCATCCATTGCCAAGAAAAGTTCATTTATAGTCACTCATGCCTAGAAAAGCCTTATTACTCTGTTTAAATGCCTTTATAATCCCATTATTGAATTTATTTTGAATTTTTTTTACATTTTTTGATTAAAACAGATTGTAATTGATTGTTTACCTCGGGAAAGATGGAGCGAAAGCCATCCATTGTCAAGAAAAGTTCATTTATAGTGACTCATGCCTATAAAAGCATTAATACTCGCTTTAAATGCATTTATAATCCCATAATTGAATTTAATTTGAATTTTTTACATTTTTAATTAAAACAGATTGTATTTGATTGTTTGCCTTGGGAAACATGGAGCGAAAGCCATCCATTGCCAAGAAAAGTTCATTTATAGTCACTCATGCCTAGGAAAGCCTTATTACTCTGTTTAAATGCCTTTATAAACCCATTATTGAATTTATTTTGAATGTTTTTTACATTTTTTGATTAAAACAGATTGTAATTGATTGTTTGCCTCGGGAAACGTGGAGGGAAAGCCATCCATTGCGAAGAAAAGATCATTTATAGTCACTCATGCCTAGGAAAGCCTTATTACTCGGTTTAAATGCTTTTATAATCCCATTATTTAATTTGTTTTGAATTTTTTTTACATTTTTTGATTAAAACAGATTGTAATTGATTTTTTGCCTCGGGAAACATGGAGCGAAAGCCATCCATTGTCAAGAAAAGATCATTTATAGTCACTCATGCCTTGGAAAGCCTTATTACGCGGTTTAGATGCTTTTATAATCCGCTTATTGAATTTATTTTGAATATTTTTTATATTTTTTTGTTGAAACAGATTCTAATTGATTGCTTGCCTCTGAAAACGCGAAGCGAAAGCCATCCATTGTCAAGAAAAGTTCGTTTATAGTCACTCATGCCTATAAAAGCCTTAATACTCGCTTTAAATGCTTTTATAATCCCATAATTGAATTTAATTTGAATCTTTTTACATTTTTTGATTAAAACAGATTGTAATTGATTGTTTGCCTCGGTAAACGTGGAGCGAAAGCCATCCATTGTCAAGAAATGATCATTAATAGTCACTCATGCCTAGAAAAGCCTTATTACTCGGTTTAAATGCCTTTATAATCCCATTATTGAATTTATTTTGAATTTTTTTTACATTTTTTTTATTAAAATAAATTGTAATTGATTGTTTACCTCGGGAAACATGGAGCGAAAGCCATCCATTGTCAAGAAAGGTTCATTTATAATCACTCATGCCTAGCAAAGCCTTATTACTCGGTTTAAATGCCTTTATAATCCCATTATTGAATTTATTTTGAATTTATTTTATATTTTTTGTTTAAAACAGATTCTAATTGATTGTTTGCCTCGGGAAACTTGGAGCGAAATCCATCCATTGTTAAGAAAAGATCATTTATAGTCACTCATTCCTAGAAAAGCCTTATTACTCGGTTTAAATGCTTTTATAATCCCATTGTTGAATTTATTTTGAATTGTTTTTAAATTTTTTGATTAAAACAGATTGTAATTGATTGTTTGCCTCGGGAAACGTGGAGTGAAAGCCATCCATTGTCAAGAAAAGATCATTTATAGTCACTCATGCCTAGGAAAGCCTTATTACTCGGTTTAAATACCTTTATTATCCCATTATTGAATTTATTTTGAATTTTTTTTTCATTTTTTGATTAAAACAGATTGTAATTGATTGTTTGCCTCGGGAAACATGGGGCGAAAGCCATCCATTGTCAAGAAAAGTTCATTTATAGTCACTCATACCTAGAAAAGCCTTATTACTCGGTTTAAATGCTTTTATAATCCCATTATTTAATTTATTTTGAATATTTTTTACATTTTTTTACTGAAACAGATTCTAATTGATTGTTTGCCTCAGAAAACGCGAAGCGAAAGCCATCCATTGTCAAGAAAAGTTCATTTACAGTCACTCATGCCTATAAAAGCCTTAATACTCGCTTTAAATACTTTTATAATCCCATAATTGAATTTAAATTGAATTTTTTACATTTTTGATTAAAACAGATTGTAATTGATTGTTTGCCTTGGGAAACATGGAGCGAAAGCCATCCATTGTCAACAAAAGTTCATTTATAGTCACTCATGCCTAGAAAAGCCTTATTACTCGGTTTAAAATCTTTTATAATCCCATTATTGAATTTATTTTGAATTGTTTTTACATTTTTTGATTAAAACAGATTGTAATTAATTGTTTTCCTCGGGAGACAAGGAGCGAAAGCCATCCATTGTCAAGCAAAGATCATTTATAGTCACTCACGCTTAGAAAAGCCTTAGTACTCGGTTTAAATGCCTTTATAATCCCATTATTGAATTTATTTTGAATTTTTTTTACATTTTGTTTAAAACAGATTCTAATTGATTGTTCGCCTCGGGAAACTTGGAGCGAAATCCATCCATTGTTAAGAAAAGATCATTTATAGTCACTCATGCCTAGAAAAGCCTTATTACTCGGTTTAAAAGCTTTTATAATCCCATTATTGAATTTATTTTGAATTGTTTTTACATTTTTTGATTAAAACAGATTGTAATTGATTGTTTGCCTCTGGAAACTTGGAGTGAAAGCCATCCATTGTAAAGAAAAAATCATTTATAGTGACTCATGCCTAGGAAAGCCTTATTACTCGGTTTAAATGTCTTTACAAACCCATTATTGAATTTATTTTGATTTTTTTTTACATTTTTTGATTAAAACAGATTGTAATTGATTGTTTGCCTTGGGAAACATGGAGCGAAAGCCATCCATTGTCAAGAAAAGTTCATTTATATTCACTCATACCTAGAGAGGCCTTATTACTTTGTTTAAATGCCTTTATAATCCCATTATTGAATTTATTTTGAATTTTTTTTACATTTTTTGATTAAAACAGATTGTAATTGATAGTTTGCCTAGTGAACCGTGGAGCGAAAGCCATCCATTGTCAAGAAAAGATCATTTATAGTCACTCATGCCTAGAAAAGCCTTATTACTCGGTTTAATTGCTTTTATAATCCCATTATAGAATTTATTTTGAAGTTTTTTTACATTTTTTGATTAAAACAGATTGTAATTATCGTTTGCCTCGGGAAACTTGGAGCGAAAGCCATCCATTGTCAAGAAAAGTTCATTTATAGTCACTCATGCCTAGAAAAGCCTTATTACTAGGTTTGAATGCCTTTATAATCCCATTATTGAATTTATTTTGAATTTTTTTTAAATTTTTTGATTAAAACAGATTGTAATTGATTGTTTGCCTCGGGAAACTTGGAGCAAAAGCCATCCATTGTCAAGAAAAGATCATTTATAGTCACTCATGCCTTGGAAAGCCTTATTACTCGGTTTAGTTACTTTTATAATCCCATTATTGAATTTATTTTGAATATTTTTTACATTTTTTTGTTGAAACAGATTCTAATTGATTGTTTGCCTCAGAAAACGCGAAGCGAAAGCCATCCATTGTCAAGAAAAGTTCATTTATAGTCACTCATGCCTATAAAAGCCCTAATACTGGCTTTAAATGCTTTTATAATCCCATAATTGAATTTAATTTGAATCTTTTTACATTTTTTGATTAAAATGGATTGTAATTAATTGTTTGCCCCGGGAAACGTGGAGCGAAAGCCATCCATTGTCAAGAAAAGATCATTTATAGTCACTCATGCCTAAAAAAGCCTTATTACTCGGTTTAAATGCCTTTATAATCCCATTATTGAATTTATTTTGAATTTTTTTTACATTTTTTGATTAAAACAGATTGTAATTGATTGTTTACCTCGGGAAAGATGGAGCGAAAGCCATCCATTGTCAAGAAAAGTTCATTTATAGTGACTCATGCCTATAAAAGCATTAATACTCGCTTTAAATGCATTTATAATCCCATAATTGAATTTAATTTGAATTTTTTACGTTTTTAATTAAAACATATTGTATTTGATTGTTTGCCTTGGGAAACATGGAGCGAAAGCCATCCATTGTCAAGAAAAGTTCATTTATAGTCACTCATGCCTAGAAAAGCCTTATTACTCGGCTTAAATGCTTTTATAATCCCATTATTGAATTTATTTTGAATTGTTTTCACACTTTTTAATTAAAACAGATTGTAAATGATTGTTTGCCTCGGGAAACATGGAGCGAAAGCCATCCATTGCCAAGAAAAGTTCATTTATAGTCACTCATGCCTAGAAAAGCCTTATTACTCTGTTTAAATGCCTTTATAATCCCATTATTGAATTTATTTTGAATTTTTTTTACATTTTTTGATTAAAACAGATTGTAATTGATTGTTTACCTCGGGAAAGATGGAGCGAAAGCCATCCATTGTCAAGAAAAGTTCATTTATAGTGACTCATGCCTATAAAAGCATTAATACTCGCTTTAAATGCATTTATAATCCCATAATTGAATTTAATTTGAATTTTTTACATTTTTAATTAAAACAGATTGTATTTGATTGTTTGCCTTGGGAAACATGGAGCGAAAGCCATCCATTGTCAAGAAAAGTTCATTTATAGTCACTCATGCCTAGAAAAGCCTTATTACTCTGTTTAAATGCCTTTATAATCCCATTATTGAATTTATTTTGAATTTTTTTTACATTTTTTGATTAAAACAGATTCTAATTGATTGTTTGCCTAGGGAAACTTGGAGCGAAAGGCATCCATTGTTAAGAAAAGAGCATTTATAGTCACGCATGCCTAGAAAAGCCTTATTACTCGGTTTAAATGCTTTTATAATCCCATTATTGAATTTATTTTGAATTGTTTTTGCATTTTTTGATTAAAATAGATTGTAATTGATTGTTTTCCTCGAGAAACGTGGAGGGAAAGCCATCCATTGCGAAGAAAAGATCATTTATAGTCACTCATGCCTAGGAAAGCCTTATTACTCGGTTTAAATACTTTTATAATCCCATTATTGAATTTGTTTTGAATTTTTTTTACATTTTTTGATTAAAACATATTGTAATTGATTGTTTGCCCCGGGAAACATGGAGCGAAAGCTATCCATTGCCAAGAAAAGTTCATGTAGAGTCACTCATGCCTAGAAAAGCCTTATTACTCTGTTTAAATGCTTTTATAATCCCATTGTTGAATTTATTTTGAATTTTTTTTAAATTTTTTGATTAAAACAGATTCTAATTGATAGTTTACCTCGAGAAACGTGGAGCGAAAGCCATCCATTGTCAAGAAAAGATCATTTATAGTCACTCATGCCTAGAAAAGCCTTATTACTCGGTTTAATTGCATTTATAATCCGTTTATTGAATTTATTTTGAAGTGTTTTTACATTTTTTGATTAAAACAGATTGTAATTATCGTTTGCCTCAGGAAACTTGGAGCGAAAGCCATCCATTGTCAAGAAAACTTCATTTATAGTCACTCATGCCTAGAAAAGCCTTATTACTCGGTTTAATTGCTTTTATAATCCCATTATTGAATTTATTTTAAATTTTTTAAAATTTTTTGATTAAAACAGATTGTAATTGATTGTTTGCCTCGGGAAACTTGGAGCGAAAGCCATCCATTGTCAAGAAAACATCATTTATAGTCACTCATGCCTTGGAAAGCCTTATTACTCGGTTTAGATGCTTTTATAATCCCATTATTGAATTTATTTTGAATATTTTTTACATTTTTTTGTTGAAACAGATTCTAATTGATTGTTTGCCTCAGAAACGCGAAGCGAAAGCCATCCATTGTCAAGAAAAGTTCATTTATAGTCACTCATGCCTATAAAAGCCTTAATACTCGTTTTAAATGCTTTTATAATCCCATAATTGAATTTATTTTCAATCTTTTTACATTTTTTGATTAAAACGGATTGTAATTGATTGTTTGCCTCGGCAAACGTGGAGCGAAAGCCATCTATTGTGAAGAAAATATCATGTATAGTCACTCATGCCTAGAAAAGCCTTATTACTCGGTTTAAATGCCTTTATAATCCCATTATTGAATTTATTTTGAATTTTTTTACGTTTTTTGATTAAAACAGATCGTAATTGATTGTTTACCTCGGGAAACTTGGAGCGAAAGCCATCCATTGTCAAGAAAAGTTTATTGATAATCACTCATGCCTAGAAAAGCCTTATTAGTCGGTTTAAATGCCTTTATAATCCCATTATTGAATTTATTTTGAATTTTTTTTACATTTTTTCTTTAAAACATATTCTAATTGATTGTTTGCCTCGAGAAACTTGGAGCGAAAGCCATCCATTGTTAAGAAAAGAGCATTTATTGTCACTCATGCCTAGAAAAGCCTTATTACTCGATTTAAATGCTTTTATAATCCCATTATTGAATTTATTTTGAATTGTTTTTGCATTTTTTGATTAAAACAGATTGTAATTGATTGTTAGCCTCGGGAAATATGGAGGGAAAGCCATCCATTGCGAAGAAAAGATCATTTATAGTCACTCATGCCTAGGAAAACCTTATTACTCGGTTTAAATGCTTTTATAATCCCATTATTGAATTTGTTTTGAATTTTTTTTACATTTTTTGATTAAAACAGATTGTAATTGTTTGTTTGCCTCGGGAAACATGGAGCGAAAGCTATCCATTGCCAAGAAAAGTTCATTTATAGTCACTCATGCCTAGAAAAGCCTTATTACTTTGTTTAAATGCCTTTATAATCCCATTATTGAATTTATTTTGAATTTTTTTTACATTTTTTGATTAAAACAGATTGTAATTGATAGTTTGCCTAGAGAACCGTGGAGCGAAAGCCATCCATTGTCAACAAAAGATCATTTATAGTCACTCATGCCTAGAAAAGCCTTATTACTCGGTTTAATTGCTTTTATAATCCCATTATTGAATTTATTTTGAAGTTTTTTTACATTTTTTGATTAAAACAGATTGTAATTATCGTTTGCCTCGGGAAACTTGGAGCGAAAGCCATCCATTGTCAAGAAAAGTTCGTTTATAGTCACTCATGCCTAGAAAAGCCTTATTGCTAGGTTTGAATGCCTTTATAATCCCATTATTGAATATATTTTGAATTTTTTTTTAAATTTTTTGATTAAAACAGATCGTAATTGATTGTTTGCCTCGGGAAACTTGGAGCGAAAGCCATCCATTGTCAAGAAAAGATCATTTATAGTCACTCATGCCTTGGAAAGCCTTATAACTCAGTTTAGTTGCTTTTATAATCCCATTATTGAATTTATTTTGAATATTTTTTACATTTTTTTGTTGAAACAGATTCTAATTGATTGTTTGCCTCAGAAAACGCGAAGCGAAAGCCATCCATTGTCAAGAAAAGTTCATTTATAGTCACTCATGCCTATAAAAGCCCTAATACTGGCTTTAAATGCTTTTATAATCCCATAATTGAATTTAATTTGAATCTTTTTACATTTTTTGATTAAAATGGATTGTAATTAATTGTTTACCCCGGCAAACGTGGAGCGAAAGCCATCCATTGTCAAGAAAAGATCATTTATAGTCACTCATGCCTAAAAAAGCCTTATTACTCGGTTTAAATGCCTTTATAATCCCATTATTGAATTTATTTTGAATTTTTTTTACATTTTTTGATTAAAACAGATTGTAATTGATTGTTTACCTCGGGAAAGATGGAGCGAAAGCCATCCATTGTCAAGAAAAGTTCATTTATAGTGACTCATGCCTATAAAAGCCTTAATACTCGCTGTAAATGCATTTATAATCCCATAATTGAATTTAATTTGAATTTTTTTCATTTTTAATTAAAACAGATTGTATTTGATTGTTTGCCTTGGGAAACATGGAGCGAAAGCCATCCGTTGTCAAGAAAAGTTCATTTATAGTCACTCATGCCTAGAAAAGCCTTATTACTCGGCTTAAATGCTTTTATAATCCCATTATTGAATTTATTTTGAATTGTTTTTACATTTTTTGATTAAAACAGATTGTAAATGATTGTTTGCCTCGGGAAACATGGAGCGAAAGCCATCCATTGCCAAGAAAAGTTCATTTATAGTCACTCATGCCTAGAAAAGCCTTATTACTCTGTTTAAATGCCTTTATAATCCAATTATTGAATTTATTTTCAATTTTTTTTACATTTTTTGATTAAAACAGATAGTAATTGATTGTTTGCCTCGGGAAACGTGGAGCGAAAGCTATCTATTGTCAAGAAAAGATCATGTATAGTCACTCATGCCTAGAAAAGCCTTATTACTCGGTTTAAATGCCTTTATAATCCCATTATTGAATTTATTTTGAATTTTTTTTACATTTTTTGATTAAAACAGATTCTAATTGATTGTTTGCCTCGGGAAACTTGGAGCGAAAGGCATCCATTGTTAAGAAAAGAGCATTTATAGTCACGCATGCCTAGAAAAGCCTTATTACTCGGTTTAAATGCTTTTATAATCCCATTATTGAATTTATTTTGAATTGTTTTTGCATTTTTTGATTAAAATAGATTGTAATTGATTGTTTTCCTCGAGAAACGTGGAGGGAAAGCCATCCATTGCGAAGAAAAGATCATTTATAGTCACTCATGCCTAGGAAAGCCTTATTACTCGGTTTAAATACTTTTATAATCCCATTATTGAATTTGTTTTGAATTTTTTTTACATTTTTTGATTAAAACATATTGTAATTGATTGTTTGCCCCGGGAAACATGGAGCGAAAGCTATCCATTGCCAAGAAAAGTTCATGTAGAGTCACTCATGCCTAGAAAAGCCTTATTACTCTGTTTAAATGCTTTTATAATCCCATTGTTGAATTTATTTTGAATTTTTTTTAAATTTTTTGATTAAAACAGATTCTAATTGATAGTTTACCTCGAGAAACGTGGAGCGAAAGCCATCCATTGTCAAGAAAAGATCATTTATAGTCACTCATGCCTAGAAAAGCCTTATTACTCGGTTTAATTGCATTTATAATCCGTTTATTGAATTTATTTTGAAGTGTTTTTACATTTTTTGATTAAAACAGATTGTAATTATCGTTTGCCTCGGGAAACTTGGAGCGAAAGCCATCCATTGTCAAGAAAACTTCATTTATAGTCACTCATGCCTAGAAAAGCCTTATTACTCGGTTTAAATGCTTTTATAATCCCATTATTGAATTTATTTTGAATTTTTTTAAATTTTTTGATTAAAACAGATTGTAATTGATTGTTTGCCTCGGGAAACTTGGAGCGAAAGCCATCCATTGTCAAGAAAACATCATTTATAGTCACTCATGCCTTGGAAAGCCTTATTACTCGGTTTAGATGCTTTTATAATCCCATTATTGAATTTATTTTGAATATTTTTTACATTTTTTTGTTGAAACAGATTCTAATTGATTGTTTGCCTCAGAAACGCGAAGCGAAAGCCATCCATTGTCAAGAAAAGTTCATTTATAGTCACTCATGCCTATAAAAGCCTTAATACTCGTTTTAAATGCTTTTATAATCCCATAATTGAATTTATTTTCAATCTTTTTACATTTTTTGATTAAAACGGATTGTAATTGATTGTTTGCCTCGGCAAACGTGGAGCGAAAGCCATCTATTGTGAAGAAAATATCATGTATAGTCACTCATGCCTAGAAAAGCCTTATTACTCGGTTTAAATGCCTTTATAATCCCATTATTGAATTTATTTTGAATTTTTTTACGTTTTTTGATTAAAACAGATCGTAATTGATTGTTTACCTCGGGAAACTTGGAGCGAAAGCCATCCATTGTCAAGAAAAGTTTATTGATAATCACTCATGCCTAGAAAAGCCTTATTAGTCGGTTTAAATGCCTTTATAATCCCATTATTGAATTTATTTTGAATTTTTTTTACATTTTTTCTTTAAAACAGATTCTAATTGATTGTTTGCCTCGAGAAACTTGGAGCGAAAGCCATCCATTGTTAAGAAAAGAGCATTTATTGTCACTCATGCCTAGAAAAGCCTTATTACTCGATTTAAATGCTTTTATAATCCCATTATTGAATTTATTTTGAATTGTTTTTGCATTTTTTGATTAAAACAGATTGTAATTGATTGTTAGCCTCGGGAAATATGGAGGGAAAGCCATCCATTGCGAAGAAAAGATCATTTATAGTCACTCATGCCTAGGAAAGCCTTATTACTCGGTTTAAATGCTTTTATAATCCCATTATTGAATTTGTTTTGAATTTTTTTTACATTTTTTGATTAAAACAGATTGTAATTGTTTGTTTGCCTCGGGAAACATGGAGCGAAAGCTATCCATTGCCAAGAAAAGTTCATTTATAGTCACTCATGCCTAGAAAAGCCTTATTACTTTGTTTAAATGCCTTTATAATCCCATTATTGAATTTATTTTGAATTTTTTTTACATTTTTTGATTAAAACAGATTGTAATTGATAGTTTGCCTAGAGAACCGTGGAGCGAAAGCCATCCATTGTCAACAAAAGATCATTTATAGTCACTCATGCCTAGAAAAGCCTTATTACTCGGTTTAATTGCTTTTATAATCCCATTATTGAATTTATTTTGAAGTTTTTTTACATTTTTTGATTAAAACAGATTGTAATTATCGTTTGCCTCGGGAAACTTGGAGCGAAAGCCATCCATTGTCAAGAAAAGTTCGTTTATAGTCACTCATGCCTAGAAAAGCCTTATTGCTAGGTTTGAATGCCTTTATAATCCCATTATTGAATATATTTTGAATTTTTTTTTAAATTTTTTGATTAAAACAGATCGTAATTGATTGTTTGCCTCGGGAAACTTGGAGCGAAAGCCATCCATTGTCAAGAAAAGATCATTTATAGTCACTCATGCCTTGGAAAGCCTTATTACTCGGTTTAGTTGCTTTTATAATCCCATTATTGAATTTATTTTGAATATTTTTTACATTTTTTTGTTGAAACAGATTCTAATTGATTGTTTGCCTCAGAAAACGCGAAGCGAAAGCCATCCATTGTCAAGAAAAGTTCATTTATAGTCACTCATGCCTATAAAAGCCCTAATACTGGCTTTAAATGCTTTTATAATCCCATAATTGAATTTAATTTGAATCTTTTTACATTTTTTGATTAAAATGGATTGTAATTAATTGTTTACCCCGGCAAACGTGGAGCGAAAGCCATCCATTGTCAAGAAAAGATCATTTATAGTCACTCATGCCTAAAAAAGCCTTATTACTCGGTTTAAATGCCTTTATAATCCCATTATTGAATTTATTTTGAATTTTTTTTACATTTTTTGATTAAAACAGATTGTAATTGATTGTTTACCTCGGGAAAGATGGAGCGAAAGCCATCCATTGTCAAGAAAAGTTCATTTATAGTGACTCATGCCTATAAAAGCCTTAATACTCGCTGTAAATGCATTTATAATCCCATAATTGAATTTAATTTGAATTTTTTACATTTTTAATTAAAACAGATTGTATTTGATTGTTTGCCTTGGGAAACATGGAGCGAAAGCCATCCGTTGTCAAGAAAAGTTCATTTATAGTCACTCATGCCTAGAAAAGCCTTATTACTCGGCTTAAATGCTTTTATAATCCCATTATTGAATTTATTTTGAATTGTTTTTACATTTTTTGATTAAAACAGATTGTAAATGATTGTTTGCCTCGGGAAACATGGAGCGAAAGCCATCCATTGCCAAGAAAAGTTCATTTATAGTCACTCATGCCTAGAAAAGCCTTATTACTCTGTTTAAATGCCTTTATAATCCAATTATTGAATTTATTTTCAATTTTTTTTACATTTTTTGATTAAAACAGATAGTAATTGATTGTTTGCCTCGGGAAACGTGGAGCGAAAGCTATCTATTGTCAAGAAAAGATCATGTATAGTCACTCATACCTAGAAAAGCCTTATTACTCGGTTTAAATGCCTTTATAATCCCATTATTGAATTTATTTTGAATTTTTTTTACATTTTTTGATTAAAACAGATAGTAATTGATTGTTTACCTTGGGAAACTTGGAGTGAAAGCCATCCATTGTCAAGAAAACTTCATTTGTAATCACTCATGCCTAGAAAAGCCTTATTAGTCGGTTTAAATGCCTTTATAATCCCATTATTGAATTTATTTTGAATTTTTTTTACATTTTTTGTTTAAAACAGATTCTAATTGATTGTTTACCTCGGGAAACTTGGAGCGAAATCCATCCATTGTTAAGAAAAGATCATTTATAGTCACTCATGCCTAAAAAAGCCTTATTACTCTGTTTAAATGCTTTTATAATCCCATTATTGAATTTATTTTGAATTGTTTTTACATTTTTTGATTAAAACATATTGTAATTGATTGTTTGCCTCGGGAAACTTGGAGCGAAATCCATCCATTGTTAAGAAAAGATCATTTATAGTCACTCATGCCTAGAAAAGCCTTATTACTCTGTTTAAATGCCTTTATAAACCCATTATTGAATTTATTTTGAATTTTTTTTACATTTTTTGATTAAAACAGATAGTAATTGATTGTTTGCCTCGGGAAACGTGGAGCGAAAGCCATCTATTGTCATGAAAAGATCATGTATAGTCACTCATGCCTAGAAAAGCCTTATTACTCGGTTTAAATGCCTTTATAATCCCATTATTGAATTTATTTTGAATTTTTTTTACATTTTTTGATTAAAACAGATAGTAATTGATTGTTTACCTTGGGAAACTTGGAGCGAAAGCCATCCATTGTCAAGAAAAGTTCATTTATAATCACTCATGCCTAGAAAAGCCTTATTAGTCGGTTTAAATGCCTTTATAATCCCATTATTGAATTTATTTTGAATTTTTTTTACATTTTTTGTTTAAAACAGATTCTAATTGATTGTTTGCCTCGGGAAACTTGGAGCGAAATCCATCCATTGTTAAGAAAATATCATTTATAGTCACTCATGCCTAGAAAAGCCTTATTACTCTGTTTAAATGCTTTTATAATCCCATTATTGAATTTATTTTGAATTGTTATTACATTTTTTGATTAAAACATATTGTAATTGATTGTTTGCCTCGGGAAACGTGGAGTGAAAGCCATCCATTGTCAAGAAAAGATCATTTATAGTCACTCATGCCTAGGAAAGACTTATTACTCGGTTTAATTGCCTTTATAATCCCATTATTGAATTTATTTTGAATTTTTTTTACATTTTTTGATTAAAACAGACTGTAATTGATTGTTTGCCTCGGGAAACATGGAGCGAAAGCCATCCATTGTCAAGAAAAGTTCATTTATAGTCACTCATACCTAGAAGAGGCTTATTACTCGGTTTAAATGCTTTTATAATCCCATTATTTAATTTATTTTGAATATTTTTTACATTTTTTTATTGAAACAGATTCTAATTTATTGTTTGCCTCAGAAAACGCGAAGCGAAAGCCATCCATTGTCAAGAAAAGTTCATTTATAGTCACTAATGCCTATAAAAGCCTTCATACTCGCTTTAAATGCTTTTATAATCCCATAATTGAATTCAATTTGAATCTTTTTACATTTTTTGATTAAAACGGATTGTAATTGATTGTTTACCTCGGGAAACGTGGAGCGAAAGCCATCCATTGTCAAGAAAAGATCATTTATAGTCACTCATGCCTAAAAAAGCTTTATTACTCGGTCTAAATGCATTTATAATCCCATTATTCAATTTATTTTGAATTTTTTTTACATTTTTTGATTAAAACAGATTGTAATTGATTGTTTACCTCGGGAAACATGGAGCGAAAGCCATCCATTGTCAAGAAAAGTTCATTTATAGTCACTCATGCCTAGAAAAGCCTTATTACTCGGTTTAATTGCCTTTATAATCCCATTCTTGAATTTATTTTGAATTTTTTTTACATTTTTTGATTAAAACAGATTCTAATTGATTATTTGCCTCGGGAAACTTGGAGCGAAAGGCATCCATTGATGAGAAAAGAGCATTTATAGTCACGCATGCCTAGAAAAGCCTTATTACTCGGTTTAAATGCTTTTATAATCCCATTATTGAATTTATTTTGAATTGTTTTTTAATTTTTTGATTAAAATAGATCGTAATTGATTGTTTGCCTCGAGAAACGTGGAGGGAAAGCCATCCATTGCGAAGAAAAGATCATTTATAGTCACTCATGCCTAGGAAAGCCTTATTACTCGGTTTAAATGCTTTTATAATCCCATTATTGAATTTGTTTTGAATTTTTTTTACATTTTTTGATTAAAACAGATTGTAATTGATTGTTTACCCCGGGAAACACGGAGCGAAAGCTATCCATCGCCAAGAAAAGTTCATGTAGAGTCACTCATGCCTAGAAAAGCCTTATTACTCTGTTTAAATGCTTTTATAATCCGATTATTGAATTTATTTTGAATTTTTTTACATTTTTTGATTAAAACAGATTCTAATTGATAGTTTACCTCGAGAAACGTGGAGCGAAAGCCATCCATTGTCAAGAAAAGATCATTTATAGTCACTCATGCCTAGAAAAGCCTTAGTACTCGGTTTAATTGCATTTATAATCCCATTATTGAATTTATTTTGAAGTGTTTTTACATTTTTTGATTAAAACAGATTGTAATTATCGTTTGCCTCGGGAAACTTGGAGCGAAAGCCATCCATTGTCAAGAAAAGTTCATTTATAGTCACTCATGCCTAGAAAAGCCTTATTACTCGGTTTAAATGCTTTTATAATCCCATTATTGAATTTATTTTGAATTTTTTTAAATTTTTTGATTAAAACAGATTGTAATTGATTGTTTGCCTCGGGAAACTTGGAGCGAAAGCCATCCATTGTCAAGAAAAGATCATTTATAGTCACTCATGCCTTGGAAAGCCTTATTACTCGGTTTAGATGCTTTTATAATCCCATTATTGAATTTATTTTGAATATTTTTTACATTTTTTTGTTGAAACAGATTCTAATTGATTGTTTGCCTCAGAAACGCGAAGCGAAAGCCATCCATTGTCAAGAAAAGTTCATTTATAGTCACTCATGCCTATAAAAGCCTTAATACTCGCTTTAAATGCTTTTATAATCCCATAATTGAATTTATTTTCAATCTTTTTACATTTTTTGATTAAAACGGATTGTAATTGATTGTTTGCCTCGGGAAACGTGGAGCGAAAGCCATCTATTGTCAAGAAAAGATCATGTATAGTCACTCATGCCTCGAAAAGCCTTATTACTCTGTTTAAATGCCTTTATAATCCCATTATTGAATTTATTTTGAATTTTTTTTACGTTTTTTGATTAAAACAGATCGTAATTGATTGTTTACCTCGGAAACTTGGAGCGAAAGCCATCCATTGTCAAGAAAAGTTCATTTATAATCACTCATGCCTAGAAAAGCCTTATTAGTCGGTTTAAATGCCTTTATAATCGCATTATTCAATTTATTTTGAATTTTTTTTACATTTTTTGTTTAAAACGGATTCTAATTGATTGTTTGCCTCGGGAAACTTGGAGCGAAATCCATCCATTGTTAAGAAAAGATCATTTATAGTCACTCATGCCTAGAAAAGCCTTATTACTCTGTTTAAATGCTTTTATAATCCCATTATTGAATTTATTTTGAATTGTTTTTACATTTTTTGATTAAAACATATTGTAATTGATTGTTTACCTTGGGAAACGTGGAGTGAAAGCCATCCATTGTCAAGAAAAGATCATTTATAGTCACTCATGCCTAGGGAAGACTTATTACTCGGTTTAAATGCCTTTATAATCCCATTATTGAATTTATTTTGAATTTTTTTTACATTTTTTGATTAAAACAGACTGTAATTGATTGTTTGCCTCGGAAACATGGAGCGAAAGCCATCCATTGTCAAGAAAAGTTCATTTATAGTCACTCATACCTAGAAGAGGCTTATTACTCGGTTTAAATGCTTTTATAATCCCATTATTTAATTTATTTTGAATATTTTTTACATTTTTTTATTGAAACAGATTCTAATTTATTGTTTGCCTCAGAAAACGCGAAGCGAAAGCCATCCATAGTCAAGAAAAGTTCATTTATAGTCACTAATGCCTATAAAAGCCTTCATACTCGCTTTAAATGCTTTTATAATCCCATAATTGAATTCAATTTGAATCTTTTTACATTTTTTGATTAAAACGGATTGTACTTGATTGTTTACCTCGGGAAACGTGGAGCGAAAGCCATCCATTGTCATGAAAAGATCATTTATAGTCACTCATGCCTAAAAAAGCCTTATTACTCGGTCTAAATGCATTTATAATCCCATTATTGAATTTATTTTGAATTTTTTTTACATTTTTTTATTAAAACAGATTGTAATTGATTGTTTACCTCGGGAAACATGGAGCGAAAGCCATCCATTGTCAAGAAAAGTTCATTTATAGTCACTCATGCCTATAAAAGCCTTAATACTCGCTTTAAATGCTTTTATAATCCCATAATTGAATTTAATTTGAATTTTTTACATTTTTGATTAAAACATATTGTAATTGATTGTTTGCCTTGGGAAACATGGAACGAAAGCCATCCATTGCGAAGAGAAGTTCATTTATAGTCACTCATGCCTAGAAAAGCCTGATTACTCGGTTTAAATGCTTTTATAATCCCCTTATTGAATTTATTTTGAATTTTTTTTAAATTTTTTGATTAAAACAGATTGTAATTGATTGTTTGCCTCGGGGAACATGGAACGAAAGCCATCCATTGTGAAGAAAAGTTCATTTATAGTCACTCATGCCTAGAAAAGCCTTATTACTCGGTTTAAATGCTTTTATAATCCCATTATTGAATTTATTTTGAATTTTTTTTAAATTTTTTGATTAAAACAGATTGTAATTGATTGTTTGCCTCGGGAAACATGGAACGAAAGCCATCCATTGCCAACAAAAGTTCATTTATAGTCACTCATGCCTAGAAAAGCCTTATTACTCTGTTTAAATGCCATTACAATCCCATTATTGAAATTATTTTGAATTGTTTTTACATTTTTTGATTAAAACAGATTCTAATTGATTGTTTGCCTCGGGAAACTTGGAGCGAAAGCCATCCATTGTTAAGAAAAGAGCAGTTATAGTCTCTCAAGCCTAGAAAAGCCTTATTACTCGGTTTAAATGCTTTTGTAATCCCATTATTCAATTTATTTTGAACTGTTTTTACATTTTTTGATTAAAACAGATTGTAATTGATTGTTTGCCTCGAGAAATGTGGAGGGAAAGCCATCCATTTCGATGAAAAGATCATTTATAGTCACTCATGCCTAGGAAAGCCTTATTACTCGGTTTGAATGCTTTTATATTCCCATTATTGAATTTCTTTCGAATTTTTTTTACATTTTTTGATTAAAACAGATTGTATTTGATTGTTTGCCTCGGGAAACATGGAGCGAAAGCTATCCATTGCCAAGAAAAGTTCATTTATAGTCACTCATGTCTAGAAAAGCCTTATTCCTCTGTTTAAATGCCTTTATAATCCCATTATTGAATTTATTTTGAATTTTTTTTACATTTTTTGATTAAAACAGATTGTAATTGATAGTTTGCCTCGAGAAACGTGGAGCGAAAGCCATCCATTGTCAAGAAAAGATCATTTATAGTCACTCAAGCCTAGAAAAGCCTTATTACTCGGTTTAATTGTCTTTATAATCCAATTATTGAATTTTTTTTATATTTTTTTTACATTTTTTGTTTAAAACAGATTTTAATTGATTGTTTGCCTCGGGAAACTCGGAGCGAAATCCATCCATTGTTAAGAAAAGATCATTTATAGTCACTCATGCCTAGAAAAGCTTTATTACTCGGTTTAAATGCCTTTATAATCCCATTATTGAATTTATTTTGAACTGTTTTTACATTTTTTGAATAAAACATATTGTAATTGATTGTTTGCCTCGGGAAACGTGGAGTGAAAGCCATCCATTGTCAAGAAAAGATCATTTATGGTCACTCATGCCTAGGAAAGCCTTATTACTCGGTTTAAATGCCTTTATAATCCCATTATTGAATTTATTTTGAATTTTTTTTTACATTTTTTGATTAAAACAGACTGTAATTGATTGTTTGCCTCGGGAAACGTGGAGCGAAAGCCATCCATTGTCAAGAAAAGTTCATTTATAGTCACTCATACCTAGAAAAGGCTTATTACTAGGTTTAAATGCTTTTATAATCCCATTATTTAATTTATTTTGAATATTTTGTATATTTTTTTATTGAAACAGATTCTAATTGATTGTTTGCCTCAGAAAACGCGAAGCGAAAGCCATCCATTGTCAAGAAAAGTTCATTTATAGTCACTCATGCCTATAAAAGCCTTCATACTCGCTTTAAATGCTTTTATAATCCCATAATTGAATTTAAGTTGAATCTTTTTACATTTTTTGATTAAAACGGATTGTAATTGATTGTTTACCTCGGGAAACGTGGAGCGAAAGCCATCCATTGTCAAGAAAAGATCATTTATAGTCACTCATACCTAAAAAAGCCTTATTACTCGGTTTAAATGCATTTATAATCCCATTATTGAATTTATTTTAATTTTTTTTTACATTTTTTGATTAAAACAGATTGTAATTGATTGTTTACCTCGGGAAACATGGAGCGAAAGCCATCCATTGTCAAGAAAAGTTCGTTTATAGTCACTCATGCCAATAAACGCCTTAATACTCGCTTTAAATACTTTTATAATCCCATAATTGAATTTAATGTGAATTTTTTACATTTTTGATTAAAACAGATTGTAATTGATTGTTTGCCTTGGGAAACATGGAGCGAAAGCCATCCATTGTGAAGAAAAGTTCATTTATAGTCACTCATGCCTAGAAAAGCCTTATTACTCGGTTTAAATGCTTTTATAATCCCATTATTGAATTTATTTTGAATTGTTTTTACATTTTTGATTAAAACAGATTGTAATTGTTTGTTTGCCTTGGGAAACATGGAGCGAAAGCCATCCATTGTGAAGAAAAGTTCATTTATAGTCACTCATGCCTAGAAAAGCCTTATTACTGGCTTTAAATGCTTTTATAATCCCATAATTGAATTTAATTTGAATTTTTTACATTTTTGATTAAAACAGATTGTAATTGATTGTTTGCCTCCAGAAACGTGGAACGAAAGCCATCCATTGTCAAGAAAATATCATTTATAGTCACTCATGCCTAGAAAAGCCTTATTACTCGGTTTAAATGCTTTTATAATCCCATTATTGAATTTATTTTGATTTTTTTTTAAATTTTTTGATTAAAACAGATTGTAATTGATTGTTTGCCTCGGGAAACATGGAACGAAAGCCATCCATTGTGAAGAAAAGTTCATTTATAGTCACTCATGCCTAGAAAAGCCTTATTACTCGTTTTAAATGCTTTTATAATCCCATTATTGAATTTATTTTGAATTTTTTTTAAATTTTTTGATTAAAACAGATTGTAATTGATTGTTTCCCTCGGGAAACATGGAACGAAAGCCATCCATTGCCAACAAAAGTTCATTTATAGTCACTCATGCCTAGAAAAGCCTTATTACTCTGTTTAAATGCCTTTACAATCCCATTATTGAAATGATTTTGAATTGTTTTTACATTTTTTGATTAAAACAGATTCTAATTGATTGTTTGCTCGGGAAACTTGGAGCGAAAGCCATCCATTGTTAAGAAAAGAGCATTTATAGTCACTCATGCCTAGAAAAGCCTTATTACTCGGTTTAAATGCTTTTGTAATCCCATTATTGAATTTATTTTGAACTGTTTTTACATTTTTTGATTAAAACAGATTGTAATTGATTGTTTGCCTCGAGAAACATGGACGGAAAGCCGTCCATTTCGAAGAAAAGATCATTTATAGTCACTCATGCCTAGGAAAGCCTTATTACTCGGTTTGAATTCTTTTATATTCCCATTATTGAATTTCTTTCGAATTTTTTTTACATTTTTTGATTAAAACATATTGTATTTGATTGTTTACCTCGGGAAACATGGAGCGAAAGCTATCCATTGCCAAGAAAAGTTCATTTATAGTCACTCATGCCTAGAAAAGCCTTATTACTCTGTTTAAATGCCTTTATAATCCCATTATTGAATTTATTTTGAATTTTTTTTACATTTTTTGATTAAAACAGATTGTAATTGATAGTTTGCCTCGAGAAACGTGGAGCGAAAACCATCCATTGTCAAGAAAAGATCATTTATAGTCACTCAAGCCTAGAAAAGCCTTATTACTCGGTTTAATTGCCTTTATAATCCAATTATTGAATTTTTTTTGTATTTTTTTTACATTTTTTGTTTAAAACAGATTCTAATTGATTGTTTGCCTCGGGAAACTTGGAGCGAAATCCAACCATTGTTAAGAAAAGATCATTTATAGTCACTCATGCCTAGAAAAGCCTTATTACTCGGTTTAAATGCTTTTATAATCCCATTATTGAATTTATTTTGAACTGTTTTTACATTTTTTGATTAAAACATATTGTAATTGATTGTTTGCCTCGGGAAACGTGGAGTGAAAGCCATCCATTGTCAAGAAAAGATCATTTATAGTCACTCATGCCTAGGAAAGCCTTATTACTCGGTTTAAATGCCTTTATAATCCCATTATTGAATTTATTTTGAATTTTTTTTTACATTTTTTGATTAAAACAGACTGTAATTGATTCTTTGCCTCGGGAAACATGGAGCGAAAGTCATCCATTGTCAAGAAAAGTTCATTTATAGTCACTCATACATAGAAAAGGCTTATTACTAGGTTTAAATGCTTTTATAATCCCATTATTTAATTTATTTTGAATATTTTGTATATTTTTTTATTGAAACAGATTCTAATTGATTGTTTGCCTCAGAAAACGCGAAGCGAAAGCCATCCATTGTCAAGAAAAGTTCATTTATAATCACTCATGCCTATAAAAGCCTTCATACTCGTTTTAAATGCTTTTATAATCCCATAATTGAATTTAAGTTGAATCTTTTTACATTTTTTGATTAAAACGGATTGTAATTGATTGTTTACCTCGGGAAACGTGGAGCGAAATCCAACCATTGTTAAGAAAAGATCATTTATAGTCACTCATGCCTAGAAAAGCCTTATTACTCGGTTTAAATGCTTTTATAATCCCATTATTGAATTTATTTTGAACTGTTTTTACATTTTTTGATTAAAACATATTGTAATTTATTGTTTGCCTCGGGAAACGTGGAGTGAAAGCCATCCATTGTCAAGAAAAGATCATTTATAGTCACTCATGCCTAGGAAAGCCTTATTACTCGGTTTAAATGCCTTTATAATCCCATTATTGAATTTATTTTGAGTTTTTTTTTACATTTTTTGATTAAAACAGACTGTAATTGATTGTTTGCCTCGGGAAACATGGAGCGAAAGCCATCCATTGTTAAGAAAAGATCATTTATAGTCACTCATGCCTAGAAAAGCCTTATTACTCGGTTTAAATGCTTTTATAATCCCATTATTGAATTGATTTTGAACTGTTTTTACATTTTTTGATTAAAACATATTGTAATTGATTGTTTGCCTCGGGAAACGTGGAGTGAAAGCCATCCATTGTCAAGAAAAGATCATTTATAGTCACTCATGCCTAGGAAAGCCTTATTACTCGGTTTAAATGCCTTTATAATCCCATTATTGAATTTATTTTGAGTTTTTTTTTACTTTTTTTGATTAAAACAGACTGTAATTGATTGTTTGCCTCGGGAAACATGGAGCGAAAGCCATCCATTGTCAAGAAAAGTTCATTTATAGTCACTCATACCTAGAAAAGGCTTATTACTAGGTTTAAATGCTTTTATAATCCCATTATTTAATTTATTTTGAATATTTTGTATATTTTTTTATTGAAACAGATTCTAATTGATTGTTTGCCTCAGAAAACGCGAAGCGAAAGCCATCCATTGTCAAGAAAAGTTCATTTATAATCACTCATGCCTATAAAAGCCTTCATACTCGTTTTAAATGCTTTTATAATCCCATAATTGAATTTAAGTTGAATCTTTTTACATTTTTTGATTAAAACGGATTGTAATTGATTGTTTACCTCGGGAAACGTGGAGCGAAAGCCATCCATTGTCAAGAAAAGATCATTTATAGTCACTCATACCTAAAAAAGCCTTATTACTCGGTTTAAATGCATTTATAATCCCATTATTGAATTTATTTTAATTTTTTTTTACATTTTTTTATTAAAACAGATTGTAATTGATTGTTTACCTCGGGAAACATGGAGCGAAAGCCTTCCATTGTCAAGAAAAGTTCATTTATAGTCAGTCATGCCTATAAAAGCCTTAATACTCGCTTTAAATGCTTTTATAATCCCATAATTGAATTTAATGTGAATTTTTTACATTTTTGATTAAAACATATTGTAATTGATTGTTTGGCTTGGGAAACATGGAGCGAAAGCCATCCATTGTGAAGAAAAGTTCATTTATAGTCACTCATGCCTAGAAAAGCCTTATTACTCGGTTTAAATGCTTTTATAATCCCATTATTGAATTTATTTTGAATTGTTTTTACATTTTTGATTAAAACAGATTGTAATTGTTTGTTTGCCTTGGGAAACATGGAGCGAAAGCCATCCATTGTGAAGAAAAGTTCATTTATAGTCACTCATGCCTAGAAAAGCCTTATTATTGGCTTTAAATGCTTTTATAATCCCATAATTGAATTTAATTTGAATTTTTTACATTTTTGATTAAAACAGATTGTAATTGATTGTTTGCCTCCAGAAACGTGGAACGAAAGCCATCCATTGTCAAGAAAATATCATTTATAGTCACTCATGCCTAGAAAAGCCTTATTACTCGTTTTAAATGCTTTTATAATCCCATTATTGAATTTATTTTGATTTTTTTTTAAATTTTTTGATTAAAACAGATTGTAATTGATTGTTTGCCTCGGGAAACATGGAACGAAAGCCATCCATTGTGAAGAAAAGTTCATTTATAGTCACTCATGCCTAGAAAAGCCTTATTACTCGGTATAAATGCTTTTATAATCCCATTATTGAATTTATTTTGAATTTTTTTTAAATTTTTTGATTAAAACAGATTGTAATTGATTGTTTGCCTCGGGAAACATGGAACGAAAGCCATCCATTGCCAACAAAAGTTCATTTATAGTCACTCATGCCTAGAAAAGCCTTATTACTCTGTTTAAATGCCTTTACAATCCCATTATTGAAATTATTTTGAATTATTTTTACATTTTTTGATTAAAACAAATTCTAATTGATTGTTTGCCTCGGGAAACTTGGAGCGAAAGCCATCCATTGTTAAGAAAAGAGCATTCATAGTCACTCATGCCTAGAAAAGCCTTATTACTCGGTTTAAATGCTTTTGTAATCCCATTATTGAATTTATTTTGAACTGTTTTTACATTTTTTGATTAAAACAGATTGTAATTGATTGTTTGCCTCGAGAAACGTGGAGGGAAAGCCATCCATTTCGAAGAAAAGATCATTTATAGTCACTCATGCCTAGGAAAGCCTTATTACTCGGTTTGAATGCTTTTATATTCCCATTATTGAATTTCTGTCGAATTTTTTTTACATTTTTTGATTAAAATAGATTGTATTTGATTGTTTGCCTCGGGAAACATGGAGCGAAAGCTATCCATTGCAAAGAAAAGTTCATTTATAGTCACTCATGCCTAGAAAAGCCTTATTACTCTGTTTAAATGCCTTTATAATCCCATTATTGAATTTATTTTGAATTTTTTTTACATTTTTTGATTAAAACATATTGTAATTGATAGTTTGCCTCGAGAAACGTGGAGCGAAAGCCATCCATTGTCAAGAAAAGATCATTTATAGTCACTCAAGCCTAGAAAAGCCTTATTACTCGGTTTAATTGCCTTTATAATCCAATTATTGAATTTTTTTTGTATTTTTTTTACATTTTTTGTTTAAAACAGATTCTAATTGATTGTTTGCCTCGGGAAACTTGGAGCGAAATCCAACCATTGTTAAGAAAAGATCATTTATAGTCACTCATGCCTAGAAAAGCCTTATTACTCGGTTTAAATGCTTTTATAATCCCATTATTGAATTTATTTTGAACTGTTTTTACATTTTTTGATTAAAACATATTGTAATTGATTGTTTGCCTCGGGAAACGTGGAGTGAAAGCCATCCATTGTCAAGAAAAGATCATTTATAGTCACTCATGCCTAGGAAAGCCTTATTACTCGGTTTAAATGCCTTTATAATCCCATTATTGAATTTATTTTGAATTTTTTTTTACATTTTTTGATTAAAACAGACTGTAATTGATTGTTTGCCTCGGGAAACATGGAACGAAAGTCATCCATTGTCAAGAAAAGTTCATTTATAGTCACTCATACATAGAAAAGGCTTATTACTAGGTTTAAATGCTTTTATAATCCCATTATTTAATTTATTTTGAATATTTTGTATATTTTTTTATTGAAACAGATTCTAATTGATTGTTTGCCTCAGAAAACGCGAAGCGAAAGCCATCCATTGTCAAGAAAAGTTCATTTATAGTCACTCATGCCTATAAAAGCCTTTATACTCGCTTTAAATGCTTTTATAATCCCATAATTGAATTTAAGTTGAATCTTTTTACATTTTTTGATTAAAACGGATTGTAATTGATTGTTTGCCTCGGGAAACGTGGAGCGAAAGCCATCCATTGTCAAGAAAAGATCATTTATAGTCACTCATACCTAAAAAAGCCTTATTACTCGGTTTAAATGCATTTATAATCCCATTATTGAATTTATTTTAAATTTTTTTTACATTTTTTGATTAAAACAGATTGTAATTGATTGTTTACCTCGGGAAACATGGAGCGAAAGCCATCCATTGTCAAGAAAAGTTCATTTATAGTCACTCATGCCTATAAAAGCCTCAATACTCGCTTTAAATGCTTTTATAATCCCATAATTGAATTTAATTTGAATTTTTTACATTTTTGATTAAAACAGATTGTAATTGATTGTTTGCCTTGGGAAACATGGAGCGAAAGCCATCCATTGTGAAGAAAAGTTCATTTATAGTCACTCATGCCTAGAAAAGCCTTATTACTCGGTTTAAATGCTTTTATAATCCCATTATTGAATTTATTTTGAATTGTTTTTACATTTTTGATTAAAACAGATTGTAATTGTTTGTTTGCCTTGGGAAACATGGAGCGAAAGCCATCCAATGTGAAGAAAAGTTCATTTATAGTCACTCATGCCTAGAAAAGCCTTATTACTCGCTTTAAATGCTTTTATAATCCCATAATTGAATTTAATTTGAATTTTTTACATTTTTGATTAAAACAGATTGTAATTGATTGTTTGCCTTGGGAAACATGGAGCGAAAGCCATCCATTGTGAAGAAAAGTTCATTTATAGTCACTCATGCCTAGAAAAGCGTTATTACTCGGTTTAAATGCTTTTATAATCCCATTATTGAATTTATTTTGAATTGTTTTTACATCTTTTGATTAAAACAGATTGTAATTGATTGTTTACCTCGGGAAACATGGAGCGAAAGCCATCCATTGTCAAGAAAAGTTCATTTATAGTCACTCATGCCTATAAAAGCCTTAATACTCGCTTTAAATGCTTTTATAATCCCATAATTGAATTTAATTTGAATTTTTAACATTTTTGATTAAAACATATTGTAATTGATTGTTTGCCTTGGGAAACATGGAACGAAAGCCATCCATTGTGAAGAAAAGTTCATTTATAGTCACTCATGCCTAGAAAAGCCTTATTACTCGGTTTAAATGCTTTTATAATCCCCTTATTGAATTTATTTTGAAATTTTTTTCAATTTTTTGATTAAAACAGATTGTAATTGATTGTTTACCTCGGGAAACATGGAACGAAAGCCATCCATTGTGAAGAAAAGTTCATTTATAGTCACTCATGCCTAGAAAAGCCTTAATACTCGCTTTAAATGCTTTTATAATCCCATAATTGAATTTAATTTGAATTTTTTACATTTTTGATTAAAACAGATTGTAATTGATTGTTTGCCTTGGGAAACATGGAGCGAAAGCCATCCATTGTGAAGAAAAGTTCATTTATAGTCACTCATGCCTAGAAAAGCCTTATTACTCGGTTTAAATGCTTTTATAATCCCATTATTGAATTTATTTTGAATTGTTTTTACATTTTTGATTAAAACAGATTGTAATTGTTTGTTTGCCTTGGGAAACATGGAGCGAAAGCCATCCATTGTGAAGAAAAGTTCATTTATAGTCACTCATGCCTAGAATAGCCTTATTACTCGCTTTAAATGCTTTTATAATCCCATAATTGAATTTAATTTGAATTTTTTACATTTTTGATTAAAACAGATTGTAATTGATTGTTTGCCTCCAGAAATGTGGAACGAAAGCCATCCATTGTCAAGAAAATATCATTTATAGTCACTCATGCCTAGAAAAGCCTTATTACTCGGTTTAAATGCTTTTATAATCCCATTATTGAATTTATTTTGATTTTTTTTTTAAATTTTTTGATTAAAACAGATTGTAATTGATTGTTTGCCTCGGGAAACATGGAACGAAAGCCATCCATTGTGAAGAAAAGTTCATTTATAGTCACTCATGCCTAGAAAAGCCTTATTACTCGGTATAAATGCTTTTATAATCCCATTATTGAATTTATTTTGAATTTTTTTTAAATTTTTTGATTAAAACAGATTGTAATTGATTGTTTGCCTCGGGAAACATGGAACGAAAGCCATCCATTGCCAACAAAAGTTCATATATAGTCACTCATGCCTAGAAAAGCCTTATTACTCTATTTAAATGCCTTTACAATCCCATTATTGAAATTATTTTGAATTATTTTTACATTTTTTGATTAAAAGATATTCTAATTGATTGTTTGCCTCGGGAAACTTGGAGCGAAAGCCATCCATTGTTAAGAAAAGAGCATTTATAGTCACTCATGCCTAGAAAAGCCTTATTACTCGGTTTAAATGCTTTTGTAATCCCATTATTGAATTTATTTTGAACTGTTTTTACATTTTTTGATTAAAACAGATTGTAATTGATTGTTTGCCTCGAGAAACGTGGAGGGAAAGCCGTCCATTTCGAAGAAAAGATCATTTATAGTCACTCATGCCTAGGAAAGCCTTATTACTCGGTTTGAATGCTTTTATATTCCCATTATTGAATTTCTGTCGAATTTTTTTTACATTTTTTGATTAAAACAGATTGTATTTGATTGTTTGCCTCGGGAAACATGGAGCGAAAGCTATCCATTGCAAAGAAAAGTTCATTTATAGTCACTCATGCCTAGAAAAGCCTTATTACTCTGTTTAAATGCCTTTATAATCCCATTATTGAATTTATTTTGAATTTTTTTTACATTTTTTGATTAAAACAGATTGTAATTGATAGTTTGCCTCGAGAAACGCGGAGCAAAAGCCATCCATTGTCAAGAAAAGATCATTTATAGTCACTCAAGCCTAGAAAAGCCTTATTACTCGGTTTAATTGCCTTTATAATCCAATTATTGAATTTTTTTTGTATTTTTTTTACATTTTTTGTTTAAAACAGATTCTAATTGATTGTTTGCCTCAGGAAACTTGGAGCGAAATCCAACCATTGTTAAGAAAAGATCATTTATAGTCACTCATGCCTAGAAAAGCCTTATTACTCGGTTTAAATGCTTTTATAATCCCATTATTGAATTTATTTTGATTTTTTTTAAAATTTTTTGATTAAAACAGATTGTAATTGATTGTTTGCCTCGGGAAACATGGAACGAAAGCCATCCATTGTGAAGAAAAGTTCATTTGTAGTCACTCATGCCTAGAAAAGCCTTATTACTCGGTTTAAATGCTTTTATAATCCCATTATTGAATTTATTTTGAATTTTTTTTAAATTTTTTGATTAAAACAGATTGTAATTGATTGTTTGCCTCGGGAAACATGGAACGAAAGCCATCCATTGCCAACAAAAGTTCATTTATAGTCACTCATGCCTAGAAAAGCGTTATTACTCTGTTTAAATGCCTTTACAATCCCATTATTGGAATTATTTTGAATTGTTTTTACATTTTTTGATTAAAAGAGATTCTAATTGATTGTTTGCCTCGGGAAACTTGGAGCGAAAGCCATCCATTGTTAAGAAAAGAGCATTTATAGTCACTCATGCCTAGAAAAGCCTTATTACTCGGTTTAAATGCTTTTGTAATCCCATTATTGAATTTATTTTGAACTGTTTTTACATTTTTTGATTAAAACAGATTATAATTGATTGTTTGCCTCGAGAAACGTGGAGGGAAAGCCATCCATTTCGAAGAAAAGATCATTTATAGTCACTCATGCCTAGGAAAGCCTTATTACTCGGTTTGAATGCTTTTATATTCCCATTATTGAATTTGTTTCGGATTTTTTTTACATTTTTTGATTAAAACAGATTGTATTTGATTGTTTGCCTTGGGAAACATGGAGCGAAAGCTATCCTTTGCCAAGAAAAGTTCATTTATAGTCACTCATGCCTAGAAAAGCCTTATTACTCTGTTTAAATGCCTTTATAATCCCATTATTGAATTTATTTTGAATTTTTTTTACATTTTTTGATTAAAACAGATTGTAATTGATAGTTTGCCTCGAGAAACGCGGAGCGAAAGCCATCCATTGTCAAGAAAAGATCATTTATAGTCACTCAAGCCTAGAAAAGCCTCATTACTCGGTTTAATTGCCTTTATAATCCAATTATTGAATTTTTTTTGTATTTTTTTTACATTTTTTGTTTAAAACAGATTCTAATTGATTGTTTGCCTCGGGAAACTTGGAGCGAAATCCAACCATTGTTAAGAAAAGATCATTTATAGTCACTCATGCCTAGAAAAGCCTTATTACTCGGTTTAAATGCTTTTATAATCCCATTATTGAATTTATTTTGAACTGTTTTTACATTTTTTGATTAAAACATATTGTAATTGATTGTTTGCCTCGGGAAATGTGGAGTGAAAGCCATCCATTGTCAAGAAAAGATCATTTATAGTCACTCATGCCTAGGAAAGCCTTATTACTCGGTTTAAATGCATTTATAATCCCATTATTGAATTTATTTTAAATTTTTTTTACATTTTTTGATTCAAACAGATTGTAATTGATTGTTTACCTCGGGAAACATGGAGCGAAAGCCATCCATTGTCAAGAAAAGTTCATTTATAGTCACTCATGCCTATAAAAGCCTTAATACTCGCTTTAAATGATTTTATAATCCCATAATTGAATTTAATTTGAATTTTTACATTTTTGATTAAAACAGATTGTAATTGATTGTTTGCCTTGGGAAACATGGAGCGAAAGCCATCCATTGTGAAGAAAAGTTCATTTATAGTCACTCATGCCTAGAAAAGCCCTATTACTCGGTTTAAATGCTTTTATAATCCCATTATTGAATTTATTTTGAATTGTTTTTACATTTTTGATTAAAACAGATTGTAATTGTTTGTTTGCCTTGGGAAACATGGAGCGAAAGCCATCCAATGTGAAGAAAAGTTCATTTATAGTCACTCATGCCTAGAAAAGCCTTATTACTCGCTTTAAATGCTTTTATAATCCCATAATTGAATTTAATTTGAATTTTTTACATTTTTGATTAAAACAGATTGTAATTGATTGTTTGCCTTGGGAAACATGGAGCGAAAGCCATCCATTGTGAAGAAAAGTTCATTTATAGTCACTCATGCCTAGAAAAGTCTTATTACTCGGTTTAAATGCTTTTATAATCCCATTATTGAATTTATTTTCAATTGTTTTTACATTTTTTGATTAAAACAGATTGTAATTGATTGTTTACCTCGGGAAACGTGGAGCGAAAGCTATCCATTGCCAAGAAAAGTTCATTTATAGTCACTCATGCCTAGAAAAGCCTTATTACTCTGTTTAAATGCATTTATAATCCCATTATTGAATTTATTTTGAATTTTTTTTACATTTTTTGATTAAAACAGATTGTAATTGATAGTTTGCCTCGGGAAACTTGGAGCAAAAGCCATCAATTGTCAAGAAAAGATCATTTATAGTCACTCATGCCTAGAAAAGCCTTATTACTCGGTTTGAATGCTTTTATATTCCCATTATTTAATTTGTTTTGAATTTTTTTTACATTTTTTGATTAAAACAGATTGTATTTGATTGTTTGCCTCGGGAAACATGGAGCGAAAGCTATCCATTGCCAAGAAAAGTTCATTTATAGTCACTCATGCCTAGAAAAGCCTGATTACTCTGTTTAAATTCCTTTATAATCCCATTATTGAATTTATTTTGAATTTTTTTTTATATTTTTTGATTAAAACAGATTGTAATTGATAGTTTACCTCGAGAAACGTGGAGCGAAAGCCATATATTGTCAAGAAAAGATCATTTATAGTCACTCATGCCTAGAAAAGCCTTATTACTCGGTTTAATTGCCTTTATAATCCCATTATGGAGTTTATTTTGAAGTTTTTTTACATTTTTTGATTAAATTAGATTGTAATTATCGTTTGCCTCGGAAAACTTGGAGCGAAAGCCATCCATTGTCAAGAAAAGTTCATTTATAGTCACTCATGCCTAGAAAAGCCTTATTACTCGCTTTAAATGCATTTATAATCCCATTATTGAATTTATTTTAAATTTTTTTTACATTTTTTGATTAAAACAGATTGTAATTGATAGTTTGCCTCGGGAAACATGGAGCGAAAGCCATCCATTGCCAAGAAAAGTTCATTTATAGTCACTCATGCCTAGAAAAGCCTTATTACTCGGTTTAATTGCCTTTATAATCCCATTATGGAGTTTATTTTGAAGTTTTTTTACATTTTTTGATTAAATTAGATTGTAATTATCGTTTGCCTCGGAAAACTTGGAGCGAAAGCCATCCATTGTCAAGAAAAGTTCATTTATAGTCACTCATGCCTAGAAAAGCCTTATTACTCGGTTTAAATTCATTTATAATCCCATTATTGAATTTATTTTAAATTTTTTTTACATTTTTTGATTAAAACAGATTGTAATTGATAGTTTGCCTCGGGAAACATGGAGCGAAAGCCATCCATTGCCAAGAAAAGTTCATTTATAGTCACTCATGCCTATAAAAGCCTTAATACTCGCTTTAAATGCTTTTATAATCCCATAATTTTATTTAAAGTGAATTTTTTACATTTTTGATTAAAACAGATTGTAATTGATTGTTTGCCTTGGGAAACATGGAGCGAAAGCCATCCATTGTGAAGAAAAGTTCATTTATAGTCACTCATGCCTAGAAAAGCCTTATTACTCGGTTTAAATGCTTTTATAATCCCATTATTGAATTTATTTTCAATTGTTTTTACATTTTTTGATTAAAACAGATTGAATTCATTGTTTGCCTCGAGAAACATGGAGCGAAAGCCATCCATTGCCAAGAAAAGTTCATTTATAGTCACTCATGCCTAGAAAAGCAATATTACTCTGTTTAAATGCCTTTATAATCCCATTATTGAATTTATTTTGAATTTTTTTTACATTTTTTGATTAAAACAGATTGTAATTTATTGTTTGCCTCCAGAAACGTGGAACGAAAGCCATCCATTGTCAAGAAAATATCATTTATAGTCACTCATGCCTAGAAAAGCCTTATTACTCGGTTTAAATGCTTTTATAATCCCATTATTGAATTTATTTTGATTTTTTTTAAAATTTTTTGATTAAAACAGATTGTAATTGATTGTTTGCCTCGGGAAACATGGAACGAAAGCCATCCATTGTGAAGAAAAGTTCATTTGTAGTCACTCATGCCTAGAAAAGCCTTATTACTCGGTTTAAATGCTTTTATAATCCCATTATTGAATTTATTTTGAATTTTTTTTAAATTTTTTGATTAAAACAGATTGTAATTGATTGTTTGCCTCGGGAAACATGGAACGAAAGCCATCCATTGCCAACAAAAGTTCATTTATAGTCACTCATGCCTAGAAAAGCGTTATTACTCTGTTTAAATGCCTTTACAATCCCATTATTGAAATTATTTTGAATTTTTTTTACATTTTTTGATTAAAAGAGATTCTAATTGATTGTTTGCCTCGGGAAACTTGGAGCGAAAGCCATCCATTGTTAAGAAAAGAGCATTTATAGTCACTCATGCCTAGAAAAGCCTTATTACTTGGTTTAAATGCTTTTGTAATCCCATTATTGAATTTATTTTGAACTGTTTTTACATTTTTTGATTAAAACAGATTGTAATTGATTGTTTGCCTCGAGAAACGTGGTGGGAAAGCCATCCATTTCGAAGAAAAGATCATTTATAGTCACTCATGCCTAGGAAAGCCTTATTACTCGGTTTGAATGCTTTTATATTCCCATTATTGAATTTGTTTCGAATTTTTTTTACATTTTTTGATTAAAACAGATTGTATTTGATTGTTTGCCTCGGGAAACATGGAGCGAAAGCTATCCATTGCCAAGAAAAGTTCATTTATAGTCACTCATGCCTAGAAAAGCCTTATTACTCTGTTTAAATGCCTTTATAATCCCATTATTGAATTTATTTTGAATTTTTTTTACATTTTTTGATTAAAACAGATTGTAATTGATAGTTTGCCTCGAGAAACGTGGAGCGAAAGCCATCCATTGTCAAGAAAAGATCATTTATAGTCACTCAAGCCTAGAAAAGCCTTATTACTCGGTTTAATTGCCTTTATAATCCAGTTATTGAATTTTTTTTGTATTTTTTTTACATTTTTTGTTTAAAACAGATTCTAATTGATTGTTTGCCTCGGGAAACTTGGAGCGAAATCCAACCATTGTTAAGAAAAGATCATTTATAGTCACTCATGCCTAGAAAAGCCTTATTACTCGGTTTAAATGCTTTTATAATCCCATTATTGAATTTATTTTGAACTGTTTTTACATTTTTTGATTAAAACATATTGTAATTGATTGTTTGCCTCGGGAAACGTGGAGTGAAAGCCATCCATTGTCAAGAAAAGATCATTTATAGTCACTCATGCCTAGGAAAGCCTTATTACTCGGTTTAAATGCCTTTATAATCCCATTATTGAATTTATTTTGAATTTTTTTTTACATTTTTTGATTAAAACAGACTGTAATTGATTGTTTGCCTCGGGAAACATGGAGCGAAAGCCATCCATTGTCAAGAAAAGTTCATTTATAGTCACTCATACCTAGAAAAGGCTTATTACTAGGATTAAATGCTTTTATAATCCCATTATTTAATTTATTTTGAATATTTTGTATATTTTTTTATTGAAACAGATTCTAATTGATTGTTTGCCTCAGAAAACGCGAAGCGAAAGCCATCCATTGTCAAGAAAAGTTCATTTATAGTCACTCATGCCTATAAAAGCCTTCATACTCGCTTTAAATGCTTTTATAATCCCATAATTGAATTTATGTTGAATCTTTTTACATTTTTTGATTAAAACGGATTGTAATTGATTGTTTGCCTCGGGAAACGTGGAGCGAAAGCCATCCATTGTCAAGAAAAGATCATTTATAGTCACTCATACCTAAAAAAGCCTTATTACTCGGTTTAAATGCATTTATAATCCCATTATTGAATTTATTTTAAATTTTTTTTACATTTTTTGACTAAAACAGATTGTAATTGATTCTTTACCTCGGGAAACATGGAGCGAAAGCCATCCATTGTCAAGAAAAGTTCATTTATAGTCACTCATGCCTATAAAAGCCTTAATACTCGCTTTAAATGCTTTTATAATCCCATAATTGAATTTAATTTGAATTTTTTACATTTTTGATTAAAACAGATTGTAATTGATTGTTTGCCTTGGGAAACATGGAGCGAAAGCCATCCATTGTGAAGAAAAGTTCATTTATAGTCACTCATGCCTAGAAAAGCCTTATTACTCGGTTTAAATGCTTTTATAATCCCATTATTGAATTTATTTTGAATTGTTTTTACATTTTTGATTAAAACAGATTGTAATTGTTTGTTTGCCTTGGGAAACATGGAGCGAAAGCCATCCAATATTTAGAAAAGTTCATTTATAGTCACTCATGCCTAGAAAAGCCTTATTACTCGCTTTAAATGCTTTTATAATCCCATAATTGAATTTAATTTGAATTTTTTACATTTTTGTTTAAAACAGATTGTAATTGATTGTTTGCCTTGGGAAACATGGAGCGAAAGCCATCCATTGTGAAGAAAAGTTCATTTATAGTCACTCATGCCTAGAAAAGCCTTATTACTCGGTTTAAATGCCTTTATAATCCCATTATTGAATTTATTTTGAATTGTTTTTACATTTTGTGATTAAAACAGATTGTAATTGATTGTTTCCCTCGGGAAACATGGAGCGAAAGCCATCCATTGTCAAGAAAAGTTCATTTATAGTCACTCATGCCTACAAAAGCCTTAATACTCGCTTTAAATGCTTTTATAATCCCATAATTGAATTTAATTTGAATTTTTTACATTTTTGATTAAAACATATTGTAATTGATTGTTTGCCTTGGGAAACATGGAACGAAAGCCATCCATTGTGAAGAAAAGTTCATTTATAATCACTCATGCCTAGAAAAGCCTTATTACTCGGTTTAAATGCTTTTATAATCCCCTTATTGAATTTATTTTTAAATTTTTTTAAATTTTTTGATTAAAACACATTGTAATTGATTGTTTGCCTCGGGAAACATGGAACGAAAGCCATCCATTGTGAAGAAAAGTGCATTTATAGTCACTCATGCCTAGAAAAGCCTTATTACTCGGTTTAAATGCTTTTATAATCCCATTACTGAATTTATTTTGAATTTTTTTTAAATTTTTTGATTAAAACAGATTGTAATTGATTGTTTGCCTCGGGAAACATGGAACGAAAGCCATCCATTGCCAACAAAAGTTCATTTATAGTCACTCATGGCTAGAAAAGCCTTATTACTCTGTTTAAATGCCTTTACAATCCCATTATTGAAATTATTTTGAATTGTTTTTACATTTTTTGATTAAAACAGATTCTAATTGATATTTTGCCTCGGGAAACTTGGAGCGAAAGCCATCCATTGTTAAGAAAAGAGCAGTTATAGTCACTCAAGCCTAGAAAAGCCTTATTACTCGGTTTAAATGCTTTTGTAATCCCATTATTGAATTTTTTTTGAACTGTTTTTACATTTTTTGATTAAAACAGATTGTAATTGATTGTTTGCCTCGAGAAACGTGGAGGGAAAGCCATCCATTTCGAAGAAAAGATCATTTATAGTCACTCATGCCTAGGAAAGCCTTATTACTCGGTTTGAATGCTTTTATATTCCCATTATTGAATTTGTTTCGAATTTTTTTTACATTTTTTGATTAAAACAGATTGTATTTGATTGTTTGCCTCGGGAAACATGGAGCGAAAGCTATCCATTGCCAAGAAAAGTTCATTTATAGTCACTCATGCCTAGAAAAGCCTTATTACTCTGTTTAAATGCCTTTATAATCCCATTATTGAATTTATTTTGAATTTTTTTTACATTTTTTGATTAAAACAGATTGTAATTGATAGTTTGCCTCGAGAAACGTGGAGCGAAAGCCATCCATTGTCAAGAAAAGATCATTTACAGTCACTCAAGCCTAGAAAAGCCTTATTACTCGGTTTAATTGCCTTTATAATCCAATTATTGAATTTTTTTTGTATTTTTTTTACATTTTTTGTTTAAAACAGATTCTAATTGATTGTTTGCCTCGGGAAACTCGGAGCGAAATCCATCGATTGTTAAGAAAAGATCATTTATAGTCACTCATGCCTAGAAAAGCCTTATTACTCGGTTTAAATGCTTTTATAATCCCATTATTGAATTTATTTTGAACTGTTTTTACAATTTTTGATTAAAACATATTGTAATTGATTGTTTGCCTCGGGAAACGTGGAGTGAAAGGCATCCATTGTCAAGAAAAGATCATTTATAGTCACTCATGCCTAGGAAAGCCTTATTACTCGGTTTAAATGCCTTTATAATCCCATTATTGAATTTATTTTGAATTTTTTTTTACATTTTTTCATTAAAACGGACTGTAATTGATTGTTTGCCTCGGGAAACATGGAGCGAAAGCCATCCATTGTCAAGAAAAGTTCATTTATAGTCACTCATACCTAGAAAAGTCTTATTACTTGATTTAAATGCTTTTATAATCCCATTATTTAATTTATTTTGAATATTTTGTACATTTTTTTACTGAAACAGATTCTAATTGATTGTTTGCCTCAGAAAACGCGAAGCGAAAGCCATCCATTGTCAAGAAAAGTTCATTTATAGTCACTCATGCCTATAAAAGCCTTCATACTCGCTTTAAATGCTTTTATAATCCCATAATTGAATTTAAGTTGAATCTTTTTACATTTTTTGATTAAAACGGATTGTAATTGATTGTTTGCCTCGGGAAACGTGGAGCGAAAGCCATCTATTGTCAAGAAAAGATCATTTATAGTCACTCATGCCTAAAAAAGCCTTATTACTCGGTTTAAATGCATTTATAATCCCATTATTGAATTTATTTTAATTTTTTTTTACATTTTTTGATTAAAACAGATTGTAATTGATTGTTTACCTCGGGAAACATGGAGCGAAAGCCATCCATTGTCAAGAAAAGTTCATTTATAGTCACTCATGCCTATAAAAGCCTTAATACCCGCTTTAAATGCTTTTATAATCCCATAATTGAATTTAATTTGAATTTTTTACATTTTTGATTAAAACAGATTGTAATTGATTGTTTGCCTTGGGAAACATGGAGCGAAAGCCATCCATTGTGAAGAAAAGTTCATTTATAGTCACTCCTGCCTAGAAAAGCCTTATTACTCGGTTTAAATGCTTTTATAATCCCATTATTGAATTTATTTTGAATTGTTTTTACATTTTGTGATTAAAACAGATTGTAATTGATTGTTTACCTCGGGAAACATGGAGCGAAAGCCATCCATTGTCAAGAAAAGTTCATTTATAGTCACTTATGCCTACAAAAGCCTTAATACTCGCTTTAAATGCTTTTATAATCCCATAATTGAATTTAATTTGAATTTTTTACATTTTTGATTAAAACATATTGTAATTGATTGTTTGCCTTGGGAAACATGGAACGAAAGCCATCCATTGTGAAGAAAAGTT
Organism: Theobroma cacao; assembly: GCF_053813885.1. Taxonomy (NCBI): domain Eukaryota; kingdom Viridiplantae; phylum Streptophyta; class Magnoliopsida; order Malvales; family Malvaceae; genus Theobroma; species Theobroma cacao. The sequence goes on along the minus strand of NC_142645.1, from coordinate 21,405,207 downwards.
CATTTATAGTCACTCATGCCTAGAAAAGCCTTATTACTCGGTTTAAATGCTTTTATAATCCCCTTATTGAATTTATTTTCAAATTTTTTTAAATTTTTTGATTAAAACACATTGTAATTGATTGTTTGCCTCGGGAAACATGGAACGAAAGCCATCCATTGTGAAGAAAAGTTCATTTATAGTCACTCATGCCTAGAAAAGCCTTATTACTCGGTTTAAATGCTTTTATAATCCCATTATTGAATTTATTTTGAATTTTTTTTAAATTTTTTGATTAAAACAGATTGTAATTGATTGTTTGCCTCGGGAAACATGGAACGAAAGCCATCCATTGCCAACAAAAGTTCATTTATAGTCACTCATGCCTAGAAAAGCCTTATTACTCTGTTTAAATGCCTTTACAATCCCATTATTGAAATTATTTTGAATTGTTTTTACATTTTTTGATTAAAACAGATTCTAATTGATTGTTTGCCTCGGGAAACTTGGAGCGAAAGCCATCCATTGTTAAGAAAAGAGCAGTTATAGTCACTCAAGCCTAGAAAAGCCTTATTACTCGGTTTAAATGCTTTTATAATCCCATTATTGAATTTATTTTGAATTGTTTTTACATTTTTTGATTAAAACAGATTGAATTCATTGTTTGCCTCGAGAAACATGGAGCGAAAGCCATCCATTGCCAAGAAAAGTTCATTTATAGTCACTCATGCCTAGAAAAGCATTATTACTCTGTTTAAATGCCTTTATAATCCCATTATTGAATTTATTTTGAATTTTTTTTACATTTTTTGATTAAAACAGATTGTAATTGATTGTTTGCCTCCAGAAACGTGGAACGAAAGCCATCCATTGTCAAGAAAATATCATTTATAGTCACTCATGCCTAGAAAAGCCTTATTACTCGGTTTAAATGCTTTTATAATCCCATTATTGAATTTATTTTGATTTTTTTTAAAATTTTTTGATTAAAACAGATTGTAATTGATTGTTTGCCTCGGGAAACATGGAACGAAAGCCATCCATTGTGAAGAAAAGTTCATTTGTAGTCACTCATGCCTAGAAAAGCCTTATTACTCGGTTTAAATGCTTTTATAATCCCATTATTGAATTTATTTTGAATTTTTTTTAAATTTTTTGATTAAAACAGATTGTAATTGATTGTTTGCCTCGGGAAACATGGAACGAAAGCCATCCATTGCCAACAAAAGTTCATTTATAGTCACTCATGCCTAGAAAAGCGTTATTACTCTGTTTAAATGCCTTTACAATCCCATTATTGAAATTATTTTGAATTGTTTTTACATTTTTTGATTAAAAGAGATTCTAATTGATTGTTTGCCTCGGGAAACTTGGAGCGAAAGCCATCCATTGTTAAGAAAAGAGCATTTATAGTCACTCATGCCTAGAAAAGCCTTATTACTCGGTTTAAATGCTTTTGTAATCCCATTATTGAATTTATTTTGAACTGTTTTTACATTTTTTGATTAAAACAGATTGTAATTGATTGTTTGCCTCGAGAAACGTGGTGGGAAAGCCATCCATTTCGAAGAAAAGATCATTTATAGTCACTCATGCCTAGGAAAGCCTTATTACTCGGTTTGAATGCTTTTATATTCCCATTATTGAATTTGTTTCGAATTTTTTTTACATTTTTTGATTAAAACAGATTGTATTTGATTGTTTGCCTTGGGAAACATGGAGCGAAAACTATCCATTGCCAAGAAAAGTTCATTTATAGTCACTCATGCCTAGAAAAGCCTTATTACTCTGTTTAAATGCCTTTATAATCCCATTATTGAATTTATTTTGAATTTTTTTTACATTTTTTGATTAAAACAGATTGTAATTGATAGTTTGCCTCGAGAAACGCGGAGCGAAAGCCATCCATTGTCAAGAAAAGATCATTTATAGTCACTCAAGCCTAGAAAAGCCTTATTACTCGGTTTAATTGCCTTTATAATCCAATTACTGAATTTTTTTTGTATTTTTTTTACATTTTTTGATTAAAACAGATTGTAATTGATAGTTTGCCTCGAGAAACGCGGAGCGAAAGCCATCCATTGTCAAGAAAAGATCATTTATAGTCACTCAAGCCTAGAAAAGCCTTATTACTCGGTTTAATTGCCTTTATAATCCAATTACTGAATTTTTTTTGTATTTTTTTTACATTTTTTGTTTAAAACAGATTCTAATTGATTGTTTGCCTCGGGAAACTTGGAGCGAAATCCAACCATTGTTAAGAAAAGATCATTTATAGTCACTCATGCCTAGAAAAGCCTTATTACTCGGTTTAAATGCTTTTATAATCCCATTATTGAATTTATTTTGAACTGTTTTTACATTTTTTGATTAAAACATATTGTAATTGATTGTTTGCCTCGGGAAACGTGGAGTGAAAGCCATCCATTGTCAAGAAAAGATCATTTATAGTCACTCATGCCTAGGAAAGCCTTATTACTCGGTTTAAATGCCTTTATAATCCCATTATTGAATTTATTTTGAATTTTTTTTTTACATTTTTTGATTAAAACAGATTGTAATTGATTGTTTGCCTTGGGAAACATGGAGCGAAAGCCATCCATTGTGAAGAAAAGTTCATTTATAGTCACTCCTGCCTAGAAAAGCCTTATTACTCGGTTTAAATGCATTTATAATCCCATTATTGAATTTATTTTAATTTTTTTTTACATTTTTTGACTAAAACAGATTGTAATTGATAGTTTACCTCGGGAAACATGGAGCGAAAGCCATCCATTGTCAAGAAAAGTTCATTTATAGTCACTCATGCCTATAAAAGCCTTAATACTCGCTTTAAATGCTTTTATCATCCCATAATTGAATTTAATTTGAATTTTTTACATTTTTGATTAAAACAGATTGTAATTGATTGTTTGCCTTGGGAAACATGGAGCGAAAGCCATCCATTGTGAAGAAAAGTTCATTTATAGTCACTCATACCTAGAAAAGCCTTATTACTCGGTTTAAATGCTTTTATAATCCCATTATTGAATTTATTTTGAATTGTTTTTACATTTTTCATTAAAACAGATTGTAATTGTTTGTTTGCCTTGGGAAACATGGAGCGAAAGCCATCCAATGTGAAGAAAAGTTCATTTATAGTCACTCATGCCTAGAAAAGCCTTATTACTCGCTTTAAATGCTTTTATAATCCCATAATTGAATTTAATTTGAATTTTTTACATTTTTGATTAAAACAGATTGTAATTGATTGTTTGCCTTGGGAAACATGGAGCGAAAGCCATCCATTGTGAAGAAAAGCTCATTTATAGTCACTCATGCCTAGAAAAGCCTTATTACTCGGTTTAAATGCTTTTATAATCCCATTATTGAATTTATTTTGAATTTTTTTTACATTTTGTGATTAAAACAGATTGTAATTGATTGTTTACCTCGGGAAACATGGAGCGAAAGCCATCCATTGTCAAGAAAAGTTCATTTATAGTCACTCATGCCAACAAAACCTTAATACTCGCTTTAAATGCTTTTATAATCCCATAATTGAATTTAATTTGAATTTTTTACATTTTTGATTAAAACATATTGTAATTGATTGTTTGCCTTGGGAAACATGGAACGAAAGCCATCCATTGTGAAGAAAAGTTCATTTATAGTCACTCATGCCTAGAAAAGCCTTATTACTCGGTTTAAATGCTTTTATAATCCCCTTATTGAATTTATTTTGAAATTTTTTTAAATTTTTTGACTAACACATTGTAATTGATTGTTTGCCTCGGGAAACATGGAACGAAAGCCATCCATTGTGAAGAAAAGTTCATTTATAGTCACTCATGCCTAGAAAAGCCTTATTACTCGGTTTAAATGCTTTTATAATCCCATTATTGAATTTATTTTGAATTTTTTTTAAATTTTTTGATTAAAACAGATTGTAATTGATTGTTTGCCTCGGGAAACATGGAACGAAAGCCATCCATTGCCAACAAAAGTTCATTTATAGTCACTCATGCCTAGAAAAGCCTTATTACTCTGTTTAAATGCCTTTACAATCCCATTATTGAAATTATTTTGAATTGTTTTTACATTTTTTGATTAAAACAGATTCTAATTGATTGTTTGCCTCGAGAAACTTGGAGCGAAAGCCATCCATTGTTAAGAAAAGATCAGTTATAGTCACTCAAGCCTAGAAAAGCCTTATTACTCGGTTTAAATGCTTTTGTAATCCCATTATTGAATTTATTTTGAACTGTTTTTACATTTTTTGATTAAAACAGATTATAATTGATTGTTTGCCTCGAGAAACGTGGAGGGAAAGCCATCCATTTCGAAGAAAAGATCATTTATAGTCACTCATGCCTAGGAAAGCCTTATTACTCGGTTTAATTGCCTTTATAATCCAATTATTGAATTTTTTTTGTATTTTTTTTACATTTTTTGTTTAAAACAGATTCTAATTTATTGTTTGCCTCGGGAAACTCGGAGCGAAATCCATCCATTGTTAAGAAAAGATCATTTATAGTCACTCATGCCTAGAAAAGCCTTATTACTCGGTTTAATTGCCTTTATAATCCAATTATTGAATTTTTTTTGTATTTTTTTTACATTTTTTGTTTAAAACAGATTCTAATTGATTGTTTGCCTCGGGAAACTCGGAGCGAAATCCATCCATTGTTAAGAAAAGATCATTTATAGTCACTCATGCCTAGGAAAGCCTTATTACTCGGTTTGAATGCTTTTATATTCCCATTATTGAATTTGTTTCGAATTTTTTTTACATTTTTTGATTAAAACAGATTGTATTTGACTGTTTGCCTCGGGAAACATGGAGCGAAAGCTATCCATTGCCAAGAAAAGTTCATTTATAGTCACTCATGCCTAGAAAAGCCTTATTACTCTGTTTAAATGCCTTTATAATCCCATTATTGAATTTATTTTGAATTTTTTTTACATTTTTTGACTAAAACAGATTGTAATTGATAGTTTGCCTCGAGAAACGTGGAGCGAAAGCCATCCATTGTCAAGAAAAGATCATTTACAGTCACTCAAGCCTAGAAAAGCCTTATTACTCGGTTTAATTGCCTTTATAATCCAATTATTGAATTTTTTTTGTATTTTTTTTACATTTTTTGTTTAAAACAGATTCTAATTGATTGTTTGCCTCGGGAAACTCGGAGCGAAATCCATCCATTGGTAAGAAAAGATCATTTATAGTCACTCATGCCTAGAAAAGCCTTATTACTCGGTTTAAATGCTTTTATAATCCCATTATTGAATTTATTTTGAACTGTTTTTACATTTTTTGATTAAAACATATTGTAATTTATTGTTTGCCTCGGGAAACGTGGAGTGAAAGGCATCCATTGTCAAGAAAAGATCATTTATAGTCACTCATGCCTAGGAAAGCCTTATTACTCGGTTTAAATGCCTTTATAATCCCATTATTGAATTTATTTTGAATTTTTTTTTACATTTTTTCATTAAAACGGACTGTAATTGATTGTTTGCCTCGGGAAACATGGAGCGAAAGCCATCCATTGTCAAGAAAAGTTCATTTATAGTCACTCATACCTAGAAAAGTCTTATTACTCGATTTAAATGCTTTTATAATCCCATTATTTAATTTATTTTCAATATTTTGTACATTTTTTTATTGAAACAGATTCTAATTGATTGTTTGCCTCAGAAAACGCGAAGCGAAAGCCATCCATTGTCAAGAAAAGTTCATTTATAGTCACTCATGCCTATAAAAGCCTTTATACTCGCTTTAAATGCTTTTATAATCCCATAATTGAATTTAAGTTGAATCTTTTTACATTTTTTGATTAAAACGGATTGTAATTGATTGTTTGCCTCGGGAAACGTGGAGCGAAAGCCATCTATTGTCAAGAAAAGATCATTTATAGTCACTCATGCCTAAAAAAGCCTTATTACTCGGTTTAAATGCATTTATAATCCCATTATTGAATTTATTTTAAATTTTTTTTACATTTTTTGATTAAAACAGATTGTAATTGATTGTTTACCTCGGGAAACATGGAGCGAAAGCCATCCATTGTCAAGAAAAGTTCATTTATAGTCACTCATGCCTATAAAAGCCTTAATACTCGCTTTAAATGCTTTTATAATCCCATTATTGAATTTAATTTGAATTTTTTACATTTTTGATTAAAACAAATTGTAATTGATTGTTTGCCTTGGGAAACATGGAGCGAAAGCCATCCATTGTGAAGAAAAGTTCATTTATAGTCAGTCCTGCCTAGAAAAGCCTTATTACTCGGTTTAAATGCTTTTATAATCCCATTATTGAATTTATTTTGAATTGTTTTTACATTTTGTGATTAAAACAGATTGTAATTGATTGTTTACCTCGGGAAACATGGAGCGAAAGCCATCCATTGTCAAGAAAAGTTCATTTATAGTCACTTATGCCTACAAAAGCCTTAATACTCGCTTTAAATGCTTTTATAATCCCATAATTGAATTTAATTTGAATTTTTTACATTTTTGATTAAAACATATTGTAATTGATTGTTTGCCTTGGGAAACATGGAACGAAAGCCATCCATTGTGAAGAAAAGTTCATTTATAGTCACTCATGCCTAGAAAAGCCTTATTACTCGGTTTAAATGCTTTTACAATCCCATTATTGAAATTATTTTGAATTGTTTTTACATTTTTTGATTAAAACAGATTCTAATTGATTGTTTGCCTCGAGAAACTTGGAGCGAAAGCCATCCATTGTTAAGAAAAGAGCAGTTATAGTCACTCAAGCCTAGAAAAGCCTTATTACTCGGTTTAAATGCTTTTATAATCCCATTATTGAATTTATTTTGAATTGTTTTTACATTTTTTGATTAAAACAGATTGAATTCATTGTTTGCCTCGAGAAACATGGAGCGAAAGCCATCCATTGCCAAGAAAAGTTCATTTATAGTCACTCATGCCTAGAAAAGCATTATTACTCTGTTTAAATGCCTTTATAATCCTATTATTGAATTTATTTTGAATTTTTTTTACATTTTTTGATTAAAACAGATTGTAATTGATTGTTTGCCTCCAGAAACGTGGAACGAAAGCCATCCATTGTCAAGAAAATATCATTTATAGTCACTCATGCCTAGAAAAGCCTTATTACTCGGTTTAAATGCTTTTATAATCCCATTATTGAATTTATTTTGATTTTTTTTAAAATTTTTTGATTAAAACATATTGTAATTGATTGTTTGCCTCTGGAAACATGGAACGAAAGCCATCCATTGTGAAGAAAAGTTCATTTGTAGTCACTCATGCCTAGAAAAGCCTTATTACTCGGTTTAAATGCTTTTATAATCCCATTATTGAATTTATTTTGAATTTTTTTTTAAATTTTTTGATTAAAACAGATTGTAATTGATTGTTTGCCTCGGGAAGCATGGAACGAAAGCCATCCATTGCCAACAAAAGTTCATTTATAGTCACTCATGCCTAGAAAAGCGTTATTACTCTGTTTAAATGCCTTTACAATCCCATTATTGAAATTATTTTGAATTGTTTTTACATTTTTTGATTAAAACAGATTCTAATTGATTGTTTGCCTCGGGAAACTTGGAGCGAAAGCCATCCATTGTTAAGAAAAGAGCATTTATAGTCACTCATGCCTAGAAAAGCCTTATTACTCGGTTTAAATGCTTTTGTAATCCCATTATTGAATTTATTTTGAACTGTTTTTACATTTTTTGATTAAAACAGATTGTAATTGATTGTTTGCCTCGAAAAACGTGGAGGGAAAGCCATCCATTTCGAAGAAAAGATCATTTATAGTCACTCATGCCTAGGAAAGCCTTGTTACTCGGTTTGAATGCTTTTATATTCCCATTATTGAATTTGTTTCGAATTTTTTTTACATTTTTTGTTTAAAACAGATTGTATTTGATTGTTTGCCTCGGGAAACATGGAGCGAAAGCTATCCATTGCCAAGAAAAGTTCATTTATAGTCACTCATGCCTAGAAAAGCCTTATTACTCTGTTTAAATGCCTTTATAATCCCATTATTGAATTTATTTTGAATTTTTTTTACATTTTTTGATTAAAACAGATTGTAATTGATAGTTTGCCTCGAGAAACGTGGAGCGAAAGCCATCCATTGTCAAGAAAAGATCATTTATAGTCACTCAAGCCTAGAAAAACCTTATTACTCGGTTTAATTGCCTTTATAATCCAATTATTGAATTTTTTTTGTATTTTTTTTACATTTTTTGTTTAAAACAGATTCTAATTGATTGTTTGCCTCGGGAAACTTGGAGCGAAATCCAACCATTGTTAAGAAAAGATCATTTATAGTCACTCATGCCTAGAAAAGCCTTATTACTCGGTTTAAATGATTTTATAATCCCATTATTGAATTTATTTTGAACTGTTTTTACATTTTTTGATTAAAACATATTGTAACTGATTGTGTGCCTCGGGAAACGTGGAGTGAAAGCCATCCATTGTCAAGAAAAGATCATTTATAGTCACTCATGCCTAGGAAAGCCTTATTACTCGGTTTAAATGCCTTTATAATCCCATTATTGAATTTATTTTGAATTTTTTTTTTACATTTTTTGATTAAAACAGACTGTAATTGATTGTTTGCCTCGGGAAACATGGAGCGAAAGCCATCCATTGTCAAGAAAAGTTCATTTATAGTCACTCATACCTAGAAAAGGCTTATTACTAGGTTTAAATGCTTTTATAATCCCATTATTTAATTTATTTTGAATATTTTGTATATTTTTTTATTGAAACAGATTCTAATTGATTGTTTGCCTCAGAAAACGCGAAGCGAAAGCCATCCATTGTCAAGAAAAGTTCATTTATAGTCACTCATGCCTATAAAAGCCTTCATACTCGATTTAAATGCTTTTATAATCCCATTATTTAATTTATTTTGAATATTTTGTACATTTTTTTATTGAAATAGATTCTTATTGATTGTTTGCCTCAGAAAACGCGAAGCGAAAGCCATCCATTGTCAAGAAAAGTTCATTTATAGTCACTCATGCTTATAAAAGCCTTCATACTCGCTTTAAATGCTTTTATAATCCCATAATTGAATTTAAGTTGAATCTTTTTACATTTTTTGATTAAAACGGATTGTAATTGATTGTTTGCCTCGGGAAACGTGGAGCGAAAGCCATCTATTGTCAAGAAAAGATTATTTATAGTCACTCATGCCTAAAAAAGCCTTATTACTCGGTTTAAATGCATTTATAATCCCATTATTGAATTTATTTTAAATTTTTTTTACATTTTTTGATTAAAACAGATTGTAATTGATTGTTTACCTCGGGAAACATGGAGCGAAAGCCATCCATTGTCAAGAAAAGTTCATTTATATTCCCTCATGCCTATAAAAGCCTTAATACTCGCTTTAAATGCTTTTATAATCCCATAATTGAATTTAATTTGAATTTTTTACATTTTTGATTAAAACAGATTGTAATTGATTGTTTGCCTTGGGAAACATGGAGCGAAAGCCATCCATTGTGAAGAAAAGTTCATTTATAGTCACTCATGCCTAGAAAAGCCTTATTACTCGGTTTAAATGCTTTTATAATCCCATTATTGAATTTATTTTGAATTGTTTTTACATTTTTCATTAAAACAGATTGTAATTGTTTGGTTGCCTTAAGAAACATGGAGCGAAAGCCATCCATTTTGAAGAAAAGTTCATTTATAGTCACTCATGCCTAGAAAAGCCTTATTACTCGCTTTAAATGCTTTTATAATCCCATAATTGAATTTAATTTGAATTTTTTACATTTTTGATTAAAACAGATTGTAATTGATTGTTTACCTCGGGAAACATGGAGCGAAAGCCATCCATTGTCAAGAAAAGTTCATTTATAGTCACTTATGCCTACAAAAGCCTTAATACTCGCTTTAAATGCTTTTATAATCCCATAATTGAATTTAATTTGAATTTTTTACATTTTTGATTAAAACATATTGTAATTGATTGTTTGCCTCGGGAAACATGGAACAAAAGCCATCCATTGTGAAGAAAGGTTCATTTATAGTCACTCATGCCTAGAAAAGCCTTATTACTCGGTTTAAATGCTTTTACAATCCCATTATTGAATTTATTTTGAAATTTTTTTAAATTTTTTGATTAAAACAGATTGTAATTGATTGTTTGCCTCGGGAAACATGGAACGAAAGCCATCCATTGCCAACAACAGTTCATTTATAGTCACTCATGCCTAGAAAAGCCTTATTACTCTGTTTAAATGCCTTTACAATCCCATTATTGAAATTATTTTGAATTGTTTTTACATTTTTTGATTAAAACAGATTCTAATTGATTGTTTGCCTCGGGAAACTTGGAGCGAAAGCCATCCATTGTTAAGAAAAGAGCATTTATAATCACTCATGCCTAGAAAAGCCTTATTACTCGGTTTAAATGCTTTTGTAATCCCATTATTGAATTTATTTTGAACTGTTTTTACATTTTTTGATTAAAACAGATTGTGATTGATTGTTTACCTCGGGAAACATGGAGCGAAAGCCATCCATTGTCAAGAAAAGTTCATTTATAGTCACTCATGCCTATAAAAGCCTTAATACCCGCTTTAAATGCTTTTATAATCCCATAATTGAATTTAATTTGAATTTTTTACATTTTTGATTAAAACAGATTGTAATTGATTGTTTGCCTTGGGAAACATGGAGCGAAAGCCATCCATTGTGAAGAAAAGTTCATTTATAGTCACTCCTGCCTAGAAAAGCCTTATTACTCGGTTTAAATGCTTTTATAATCCCATTATTGAATTTATTTTGAATTGTTTTTACATTTTGTGATTAAAACAGATTGTAATTGATTGTTTACCTCGGGAAACATGGAGCGAAAGCCATCCATTGTCAAGAAAAGTTCATTTATAGTCACTTATGCCTACAAAAGCCTTAATACTCGCTTTAAATGCTTTTATAATCCCATAATTGAATTTAATTTGAATTTTTTACATTTTTGATTAAAACATATTGTAATTGATTGTTTGCCTTGGGAAACATGGAACGAAAGCCATCCATTGTGAAGAAAAGTTCATTTATAGTCACTCATGCCTAGAAAAGCCTTATTACTCGGTTTAAATGCTTTTATAATCCCCTTATTGAATTTATTTTGAAATTTTTTTAAATTTTTTGATTAAAACACATTGTAATTGATTGTTTGCCTCGGGAAACATGGAACGAAAGCCATCCATTGTGAAGAAAAGTTCATTTATAGTCACTCATGCCTAGAAAAGCCTTATTACTCGGTTTAAATGCTTTTATAATCCCATTATTGAATTTATTTTGAATTTTTTTTAAATTTTTTGATTAAAACAGATTGTAATTGATTGTTTGCCTCGGGAAACATGGAACGAAAGCCATCCATTGCCAACAAAAGTTCATTTATAGTCACTCATGCCTAGAAAAGCCTTATTACTTTGTTTAAATGCCTTTACAATCCCATTATTGAAATTATTTTGAATTGTTTTTACATTTTTTGATTAAAACAGATTCTAATTGATTGTTTGCCTCGGGAAACTTGGAGCGAAAGCCATCCATTGTTAAGAAAAGAGCAGTTATAGTCACTCAAGCCTAGAAAAGCCTTATTACTCGGTTTAAATGCTTTTATAATCCCATTATTGAATTTATTTTGAATTGTTTTTACATTTTTTGATTAACACAGATTGAATTCATTGTTTGCCTCGAGAAACATGGAGCGAAAGCCATCCATTGCCAAGAAAAGTTCATTTATAGTCACTCATGCCTAGAAAAGCATTATTACTCTGTTTAAATGCCTTTATAATCCCATTATTGAATTTATTTTGAATTTTTTTTACATTTTTTGATTAAAACAGATTGTAATTGATTGTTTGCCTCCAGAAACGTGGAACGAAAGCCATCCATTGTCAAGAAAATATCATTTATAGTCACTCATGCCTAGAAAAGCCTTATTACTCGGTTTAAATGCTTTTATAATCCCATTATTGAATTTATTTTGATTTTTTTAAAAATTTTTTGATTAAAACAGATTGTAATTGATTGTTTGCCTCGGGAAACATGGAACGAAAGCCATCCATTGTGAAGAAAAGTTCATTTGTAGTCACTCATGCCTAGAAAAGCCTTATTACTCGGTTTAAATGCTTTTATAATCCCATTATTGAATTTATTTTGAATTTTTTTTAAATTTTTTGATTAAAACAGATTGTAATTGATTGTTTGCCTCGGGAAACATGGAACGAAAGCCATCCATTGCCAACAAAAGTTCATTTATAGTCACTCATGCCTAGAAAAGCGTTATTACTCTGTTTAAATGCCTTTACAATCCCATTATTGAAATTATTTTGAATTGTTTTTACATTTTTTGATTAAAAGAGATTCTAATTGATTGTTTGCCTCGGGAAACTTGGAGCGAAAGCCATCCATTGTTAAGAAAAGAGCATTTATAGTCACTCATGCCTAGAAAAGCCTTATTACTCGGTTTAAATGCTTTTGTAATCCCATTATTGAATTTATTTTGAACTGTTTTTACATTTTTTGATTAAAACAGATTGTAATTGATTGTTTGCCTCGAGAAACGTGGTGGGAAAGCCATCCATTTCGAAGAAAAGATCATTTATAGTCACTCATGCCTAGGAAAGCCTTATTACTCGGTTTGAATGCTTTTATATTCCCATTATTGAATTTGTTTCGAATTTTTTTTACATTTTTTGATTAAAACAGATTGTATTTGATTGTTTGCCTTGGGAAACATGGAGCGAAAGCTATCCATTGCCAAGAAAAGTTCATTTATAGTCACTCATGCCTAGAAAAGCCTTATTACTCTGTTTAAATGCCTTTATAATCCCATTATTGAATTTATTTTGAATTTTTTTTACATTTTTTGATTAAAACAGATTGTAATTGATAGTTTGCCTCGAGAAACGTGGAGCGAAAGCCATCCATTGTCAAGAAAAGATCATTTATAGTCACTCAAGCCTAGAAAAGCCTTATTACTCGGTTTAATTGCCTTTATAATCCAATTATTGAATTTTTTTTGTATTTTTTTTACATTTTTTGTTTAAAACAGATTCTAATTGATTGTTTGCCTCGGGAAACTTGGAGCGAAATCCAACCATTGTTAAGAAAAGATCATTTATAGTCACTCATGCCTAGAAAAGCCTTATTACTCGGTTTAAATGCTTTTATAATCCCATTATTGAATTTATTTTGAACTGTTTTTACATTTTTTTATTAAAACATATTGTAATTGATTGTTTGCCTCGGGAAACGTGGAGTGAAAGCCATCCATTGTCAAGAAAAGATCATTTATAGTCACTCATGCCTAGGAAAGCCTTATTACTCGGTTTAAATGCCTTTATAATCCCATTATTGAATTTATTTTGAATTTTTTTTTACATTTTTTGATTAAAACAGACTGTAATTGGTTGTTTGCCTCGGGAAACATGGAGCGAAAGCCATCCATTGTCAAGAAAAGTTCATTTATAGTCACTCATGCCTATAAAAGCCTTAATACTCGCTTTAAACGCTTTAATAATCCCATAATTGAATTTAATTTGAATTTTTTACATTTTTGATTAAAACATATTGTAATTGATTGTTTGCCTTGGGAAACATGGAACGAAAGCCATCTATTGTGAAGAAAAGTTCATTTATAGTCACTCATGCCTAGAAAAGCCTTATTACTCGGTTTAAATGCTTTTATAATCCCCTTATTGAATTTATTTTGAATTTTTTTTAAATTTTTTTATTAAAACAGATTGTAATTGATTGTTTGCCTCGGGAAACATGGAACAAAAGCCATCCATTGTGAAGAAAAGTTCATTTATAGTCACTCATGCCTAGAAAAGCCTTATTACTAGGTTTAAATGCTTTTATAATCCCATTATTGAATTTATTTTGAATTTTTTTTAAATTTTTTGATTAAAACAGATTGTAATTGATTGTTTGCCTCGGGAAACATGGAACGAAAGCCATCCATTGCCAACAAAAGTTCATTTATAGTCACTCATGCCTAGAAAAGCCTTATTACTCTGTTGAAATGCCTTTACAATCCCATTATTGAAATTATTTTGAATTGTTTTTATATTTTTTGATTAAAACAGATTCTAATTGATTGTTTGCCTCGGGAAACTTGGAGCGAAAGCCATCCATTGTTAAGAAAAGAGCAGTTATAGTCACTCAAGCCTAGAAAAGCCTTATTACTCGGTTTAAATGCTTTTGTAATCCCATTATTGAATTTATTTTGAACTGTTTTTGCATTTTTTGATTAAAACAGATTGTAATTGATTGTTTGCCTCGAGAAACGTGGAGGGAAAGCCATCCATTTCGAAGAAAAGATCATTTATAGTCACTCATGCCTAGGAAAGCCTTATTACTCGGTTTGAATGCTTTTATATTCCCATTATTGAATTTGTTTCGAATTTTTTTTACATTTTTTGATTAAAACAGATTGTATTTGATTGTTTGCCTCGGGAAATATGGAGCGAAAGCTATCCATTGCCAAGAAAAGTTCATTTATAGTCACTCATGCCTAGAAAAGCCTTATTACTCTGTTTAAATGCCTTTATAATCCCATTATTGAATTTATTTTGATTTTTTTTTTATATTTTTTGATTAAAACAGATTGTAATTGATAGTTTGCCTCGAGAAACGTGGAGTGAAAGCCATCCATTGTCAAGAAAAGATCATTTATAGTCACTCAAGCCTAGAAAAGCCTTATTACTCGGTTTAATTGCCTTTATAATCCAATTATTGAATTTTTTTTGTATTTTTTTTACATTTTTTGTTTAAAACAGATTCTAATTGATTGTTTGCCTCGGGAAACTCGGAGCGAAATCCATCCATTGTTAAGAAAATATCATTTATAGTCACTCATGCCTAGAAAAGCCTTATTACTCGGTGTAAATGCTTTTATAATCCCATTATTGAATTTATTTTAAACTGTTTTTACATTTTTTGATTAAAACATATTGTAATTGATTGTTTGCCTTGGGAAACGTGGAGTGAAAGCCATCCATTGTCAAGAAAAGATCATTTATAGTCACTCATGCCTAGGAAAGCCTTATTACTCGGTTTAAATGCCTTTATAATCCCATTATTGAATTATTTTGAATTTTTTTTTACATTTTTTGATTTAAACAGACTGTAGTTGATTGTTTGCCTCGGGAAACATGGAGCGAAAGCCATCCATTATCAAGAAAAGTTCATTTATAGTCACTCATACCTAGAAAAGGCTTATTACTCGGTTTAAATGCTTTTATAATCCCATTATTTAATTTATTTTGAATATTTTGTACATTTTTTTATTGAAACAGATTCTAATTGATTGTTTGCCTCAGAAAACGCGAAGCAAAAGCCATCCATTGTCAAGAAAAGTTCATTTATAGTCACTCATGCCTATAAAAGCCTTCATACTCGCTTTAAATGCTTTTATAATCTCATAATTGAATTTAAGTTGAATCTTTTTACATTTTTTGATTAAAACGGATTGTAATTGATTGTTTGCCTCGGGAAACGTGGAGCGAAAGCCATCCATTGTCAAGAAAAGATCATTTATAGTCACTCATGCCTAAAAAAGCCTTATTACTCGGTTTAAATGCATTTATAATCCCATTATTGAATTTATTTTAAATTTTTTTTACATTTTTTGATTAAAACAGATTGTAATTGATTGTTTACCTCGGGAAACATGGAGCGAAAGCCATCCATTGTCAAGAAAAGTTCATTTATAGTCACTCATGCCTATAAAAGCCTTAATACTCGCTTTAAATGCTTTTATAATCCCATAATTGAATTTAATTTGAATTTTTTACATTTTTGATTAAAACAGATTGTAATTGATTGTTTGCCTTGGGAAACATGGAGCGAAAGCCATCCATTGTGAAGAAAAGTTCATTTATAGTCACTTATGCCTAGAAAAGCCTTATTACTCGGTTTAAATGCTTTTATAATCCCATTATTGAATTTATTTTGAATTGTTTTTACATTTTTGTTTAAAACAGATTGTAATTGTTTGTTTGCCTTGGGAAACTTGGAGCGAAAGCCATCCATTGTGAAGAAAAGTTCATTTATAGTCACTCATGCCTAGAAAAGCCTTATTACTCGCTTTAAATGCTTTTATAATCCCATAATTGAATTTAATTTGAGTATTTTTACATTTTTGATTAAAACAGATTGTAATTGATTGTTTGCCTTGGGAAATATGGAGCGAAAGCCATCCATTGTGAAGAAAAGTTCATTTATAGTCACTCATGCCTAGAAAAGCCTTATTACTCAGTATAAATGCTTTTATAATCCCATTATTGAATTTATTTTGAATTGTTTTTACATTTTTTGATTAAAACAGATTGAATTGATTGTTTGCCTCGGGAAACATGGAGCGAAAGCCTTCCATTGCCAAGAAAAGTTCATTTATAGTCACTCATGCCTAGAAAAGCATTATTACTCTGTTTAAATGCCTTTATCATCCCATTATTGAATTTATTTTGAATTTTTTTTACATTTTTTGATTAAAACAGATTGTAATTGATTGTTTGCCTCCAGAAACGTGGAACGAAAGCCATCCATTGTCAAGAAAATATCATTTATAGTCACTCATGCCTAGAAAAGCCTTATTACTCGGTTTAAATGCTTTTATAATCCCATTATTGAATTTATTTTGATTTTTTTTTAAATTTTTTGATTAAAACAGATTGTAATTGATTGTTTGCCTCGGGAAACATGGAACAAAAGCCATCCATTGTGAAGAAAAGTTCATTTATAGTCACTCATGCCTAGAAAAGCCTTATTACTCGGTTTAAATGCTTTTATAATCCCATTATTGAATTTATTTTGAATTTTTTTTAAATTTTTTGATTAAAACAGATTGTAATTGATTGTTTGCCTCGAGAAACATGGAACGAAAGCCATCCATTGTGAAGAAAAGTTCATTTATAGTCACTCATGCCTAGAAAAGCCTTATTACTCGGTTTAAATGCTTTTATAATCCCACTATTGAATTTATTTTGAATTTTTTTTAAATTTTTGATTAAAACAGATTGTAATTGATTGTTTGCCTCGGGAAACATGGAACGAAAGCCATCCATTGCCAACAAAAGTTCATTTATAGTCACTCATGCCTAGAAAAGCCTTATTACTTTGTTTAAATGCCTTTACAATCCCATTATTGAAATTATTTTGAATTGTTTTTACATTTTTTGATTAAAACAGATTCTAATTGATTGTTTGCCTCGGGAAACTTGGAGCGAAAGCCATCCATTGTTAAGAAAAGAGCATTTATAGTCACTCATGCCTAGAAAAGCCTTATTACTCGGTTTATATGCTTTTGTAATCCCATTATTGAATTTATTTTGAACTGTTTTTACATTTTTTTATTAAAACAGATTGTAATTGATTGTTTGCCTCGAGAAACGTGGAGGGAAAGCCATCCATTTCGAAGAAAAGATCATTTATTGTCACTCATGCCTAGGAAAGCCTTATTACTCGGTTTGAATGCTTTTATATTCCCATTATTGAATTTCTTTCGAATTTTTTTTACATTTTGTGATTAAAACAGATTGTATTTGATTGTTTGCCTCAGGAAACATGGAGCGAAAGCTATCCATTGCCAAGAAAAGTTCATTTATAGTCACTCATGCCTAGAAAAGCCTTATTACTCTGTTTAAATGCCTTTATAATCCCATTATTGAATTTATTTTGAATTTTTTTTACATTTTTTGATTAAAACAGATTGTAATTGATAGGTTGCCTCGAGAAACGTGGAGCGAAAGCCATCCATTGTCAAGAAAAGGTCGTTTATAGTCACTCAAGCCTAGAAAAGCCTTATTACTCGGTTTAATTGCCTTTATAATCCAATTATTGAATTTTTTTGTATTTTTTTTACATTTTTTGTTTAAAACAGATTGTAATTGAATTTTTGCCTCGGGAAACGTGGAGTGAAAGCCATCCATTGTCAAGAAAAGATCATTTATAGTCACTCATGCCTAGTAAAGCCTTATTACTCGGTATAAATGCCTTTATAATCCCATTATTGAATTTATTTTGAATTTTTTTTTTACATTTTTTGATTAAAACAGACTGTAATTGATTGTTTGCCTCGGGAAACATGGAGCGAAAGCCATCCATTGTCAAGAAAAGTTCATTTATAGTCACTCATACCTAGAAAAGGCTTATTACTAGGTTTAAATGCTTTTATAATCCCATTATTTAATTTATTTTGAATATTTTGTATATTTTTTTATTGAAACAGATTCTAATTGATTGTTTGCCTCAGAAAACGCGAAGCGAAAGCCATCCATTGTCAAGAAAAGTTCATTTATAGTCACTCATGCCTATAAAAGCCTTCATACTCGCTTTAAATGCTTTTATAATCCCATAATTGAATTTAAGTTGAATCTTTTTACATTTTTTGATTAAAACGGATTGTAATTGATTGTTTGCCTCGGGAAACGTGGAGCGAAAGCCATCCATTGTCAAGAAAAGATCATTTATAGTCACTCATACATAAAAAAGCCTTATTACTCGGTTTAAATGCATTTATAATCCCATTATTGAATTTATTTTAATTTTTTTTTACATTTTTTGATTAAAACAGATTGTAATTGATTGTTTACCTCGGGAAACATGGAGCGAAAGCCATCCATTGTCAAGAAAAGTTCATTTATAGTCAGTCATGCCTATAAAAGCCTTAACACTCGCTTTAAATGCTTTTATAATCCCATAATTGAATTTAATGTGAATTTTTTACATTTTTGATTAAAACATATTGTAATTGATTGTTTGCCTTGGGAAACATGGAGCGAAAGCCATCCATTGTGAAGAAAAGTTCATTTATAGTCACTCATGCCTAGAAAAACGTTATTACTCGGTTTAAATGCTTTTATAATCCCATTATTGAATTTATTTTGAATTGTTTTTACATTTTTGATTAAAACATATTGTAATTGTTTGTTTGCCTTGGGAAACATGGAGCGAAAGCCATCCATTGTGAAGAAAGGTTCATTTATAGTCACTCATGCCTAGAAAAGCCTTATTACTCGCTTTAAATGCTTTTATAATCCCATAATTGAATTTAATTTGAATTTTTTACATTTTTGATTAAAACAGATTGTAATTGATTGTTTGCCTTGGGAAACATGGAGCGAAAGCCATCCATTGTGAAGAAAAGTTCATTTATAGTCACTCATGCCTAGAAAAGCCTTATTACTCGGTTTAAATGCTTTTATAATCCCATTATTGAATTTATTTTGAATTGTTTTTACATTTTTTGATTAAAACAGATTGAATTGATTGTTTGCCTCGGGAAACATGGAGCGAAAGCCTTCCATTGCCAAGAAAAGTTCATTTATAGTCACTCATGCCTAGAAAAGCATTATTACTCTGTTTAAATGCCTTTATCATCCCATTATTGAATTTATTTTAAATTTTTTTTACATTTTTTGATTAAAACAGATTGTAATTGATTGTTTGCCTCCAGAAACGTGGAACGAAAGCCATCCATTGTCAAGAAAATATCATTTATAGTCACTCATGCCTAGAAAAGCCTTATTACTCGGTTTAAATGCTTTTATAATCCCATTATTGAATTTATTTTGATTTTTTTTTTAATTTTTTGATTAAAACAGATTGTAATTGATTGTTTGCCTCGGGAAACATGGAACAAAAGCCATCCATTGTGAAAAAAAGTTCATTTATAGTCACTCATGCCTAGAAAAGCCTTATTACTCGGTTTAAATGCTTTTATAATCCCATTATTGAATTTATTTTGAATTTTTTTAAAATTTTTTGATTAAAACAGATTGTAATTGATTGTTTGCCTCGAGAAACATGGAACGAAAGCCATCCATTGTGAAGAAAAGTTCATTTATAGTCACTCATGCCTAGAAAAGCCTTATTACTCGGTTTAAATGCTTTTATAATCCCACTATTGAATTTATTTTGAATTTTTTTTAAATTTTTGATTAAAACAGATTGTAATTGATTGTTTGCCTCGGGAAACATGGAACGAAAGCCATCCATTGCCAACAAAAGTTCATTTATAGTCACTCATGCCTAGAAAAGCCTTATTACTCTGTTTAAATGCCTTTACAATCCCATTATTGAAATTATTTTGAATTGTTTTTACATTTTTTGATTAAAACAGATTCTAATTGATTGTTTGCCTCGGGAAACTTGGAGCGAAAGCCATCCATTGTTAAGAAAAGAGCATTTATAGTCACTCATGCCTAGAAAAGCCTTATTACTCGGTTTAAATGCTTTTGTAATCCCATTAGTGAATTTATTTTGAACTGTTTTTACATTTTTTTATTAAAACAGATTGTAATTGATTGTTTGCCTCGAGAAACGTGGAGGGAAAGCCATCCATTTCGAAGAAAAGATCATTTATTGTCACTCATGCCTAGGAAAGCCTTATTACTCGGTTTGAATGCTTTTATATTCCCATTATTGAATTTCTTTCGAATTTTTTTTACATTTTGTGATTAAAACAGATTGTATTTGATTGTTTGCCTCGGGAAACATGGAGCGAAAGCTATCCATTTCCAAGAAAAGTTCATTTATAGTCACTCATGCCTAGAAAAGCCTTATTACTCTGTTTAAATGCCTTTATAATCCCATTATTGAATTTATTTTGAATTTTTTTTACATTTTTTGATTAAAACATATTGTAATTGATAGTTTGCCTCGAGAAACGTGGAGCGAAAGCCATCCATTGTCAAGAAAAGATCGTTTATAGTCACTCAAGCCTAGAAAAGCCTTATTACTCGGTTTAATTGCCTTTATAATCCAATTATTGAATTTTTTTTGTATTTTTTTTACATTTTTTGTTTAAAACAGATTGTAATTGAATTTTTGCCTCGGGAAACGTGGAGTGAAAGCCATCCATTGTCAAGAAAAGATCATTTATAGTCACTCATGCCTAGTAAAGCCTTATTACTCGGTTTAAATGCCTTTATAATCCCATTATTGAATTTATTTTGAATTTTTTTTTTACATTTTTTGATTAAAACAGACTGTAATTGATTGTTTGCCTCGGGAAACATGGAGCGAAAGCCATCCATTGTCAAGAAAAGTTCATTTATAGTCACTCATACCTAGAAAAGGCTTATTACTAGGTTTAAATGCTTTTATAATCCCATTATTTAATTTATTTTGAATATTTTGTATATTTTTTTATTGAAACAGATTCTAATTGATTGTTTGCCTCAGAAAACGCGAAGCGAAAGCCATCCATTGTCAAGAAAAGTTCATTTATAGTCATTCATGCCTATAAAAGCCTTCATACTCGCTTTAAATGCTTTTATAATCCCATAATTGAATTTAAGTTGAATCTTTTTACATTTTTTGATTAAAACGGATTGTAATTGATTGTTTGCCTCGGGAAACGTGGAGCGAAAGCCATCCATTGTCAAGAAAAGATCATTTATAGTCACTCATACCTAAAAAAGCCTTATTACTCGGTTTAAATGCATTTATAATCCCATTATTGAATTTATTTTAATTTTTTTTTACATTTTTTGATTAAAACAGATTGTAATTGATTGTTTACCTCGGGAAACATGGAGCGAAAGCCATCCATTGTCAAGAAAAGTTCATTTATAGTCAGTCATGCCTATAAAAGCCTTAATACTCGCTTTAAATGCTTTTATAATCCCATAATTGAATTTAATGTGAATTTTTTACATTTTTGATTAAAACATATTGTAATTGATTGTTTGCCTTGGGAAACATGGAGCGAAAGCCATCCATTGTGAAGAAAAGTTCATTTATAGTCACTCATGCCTAGAAAAGCGTTATTACTCGGTTTAAATGCTTTTATAATCCCATTATTGAATTTATTTTGAATTGTTTTTACATTTTTGATTAAAACAGATTGTAATTGTTTGTTTGCCTTGGGAAACATGGAGCGAAAGCCATCCATTGTGAAGAAAGGTTCATTTATAGTCACTCATGCCTAGAAAAGCCTTATTACTCGCTTTAAATGCTTTTATAATCCCATAATTGAATTTAATTTGAATTTTTTACATTTTTGATTAAAACAGATTGTAATTGATTGTTTGCCTTGGGAAACATGGAGCGAAAGCCATCCATTGTGAAGAAAAGTTCATTTATAGTCACTCATGCCTAGAAAAGCCTTATTACTCGGTTTAAATGCTTTTATAATCCCATTATTGAATTTATTTTGAATTGTTTTTACATTTTTTGATTAAAACAGATTGAATTGATTGTTTGCCTCGGGAAACATGGAACGAAAGCCATCCATTGTGAAGAAAAGTTCATTTATAGTCACTCATGCCTAGAAAAGCCTTATTACTCGGTTTAAATGCTTTTATAATTCCATTATTGAATTTATTTTGAATTTTTTTTAAATTTTTTTATTAAAACAGATTGTAATTGATTGTTTGCCTCGGGAAACATGGAACGAAAGCCATCCATTGCCAAGAAAAGTTCATTTATAGTCACTCATGCCTAGAAAAGCCTTATTACTCTGTTTAAATGCCTTTACAATCCCATTATTGAAATTATTTTGAATTATTTTTACATTTTTTGATTAAAACAGATTCTAATTGATTGTTTGCCTCGGGAAACTTGGAGCGAAAGCCATCCATTGTTAAGAAAAGAACATTTATAGTCACTCATGCCTAGAAAAGCCTTATTCCTCGGTTTAAATTCTTTTGTAATCCCATTATTGAATTTATTTTGAACTGTTTTTACATTTTTTGATTAAAACAGATTGTAATTGATTGTTTGCCTCGAGAAACGTGGAGGGAAAGCCGTCCATTTCGAAGAAAAGATCATTTATAGTCACTCATGCCTAGGAAAGCCTTATTACTCGGTTTGAATGCTTTTATATTCCCATTATTGAATTTCTGTCGAATTTTTTTTACATTTTTTGATTAAAACAGATTGTATTTGATTGTTTGCCTCGGGAAACATGGAGTGAAAGCTATCCATTGCCAAGAAAAGTTCATTTATAGTCACTCATGCCTAGAAAAGCCTTATTACTCTGTTTAAATGCCTTTATAATCCCATTATTGAATTTATTTTGAATTTTTTTTTACATTTTTTGATTAAAACAGATTGTAATTGATAGTTTGCCTCGAGAAACGTGGAGCGAAAGCCATCCATTGTCAAGAAAAGATCATTTATAGTCACTCAAGCCTAGAAAAGCCTTATTACTCGGTTTAATTGCCTTTATAATCCAATTATTGAATTTTTTTTGTATTTTTTTTACATTTTTTGTTTAAAACAGATTCTAATTGATTGTTTGCCTCGGGAAACTTGGAGCGAAATCCAACCATTGTTAAGAAAAGATCATTTATAGTCACTCATGCCTAGAAAAGCCTTATTACTCGGTTTAAATGCTTTTATAATCCCATTATTGAATTTATTTTGAACTGTTTTTACATTTTTTGATTAAAACATATTGTAATTGATTGTTTGCCTCGGGAAACGTGGAGTGAAAGCCATCCATTGTCAAGAAAAGATCATTTATAGTCACTCATGCCTAGGAAAGCCTTATTACTCGGTTTAAATGCCTTTATAATCCCATTATTGAATTTATTTTGAATTTTTTTTTACATTTTTTGATTAAAACAGACTGTAATTGATTGTTTGCCTCGGGAAACATAGAGCAAAAGCCATCCATTGTCAAGAAAAGTTCATTTATAGTCACTCATACCTAGAAAAGGCTTATTACTAGGTTTAAATGCTTTTATAATCCCATTATTTAATTTATTTTGAATATTTTGTATATTTTTTTATTGAAACAGATTCTAATTGATTGTTTGCCTCAGAAAACGCGAAGCGAAAGCCATCCATTGTCAAGAAAAGTTTATTTATAGTCACTCATGCCTATAAAAGCCTTCATACTCGCTTTAAATGCTTTTATAATCCCATAATTGAATTTAAGTTGAATCTTTTTACATTTTTTGATTAAAACGGATTGTAATTGATTGTTTGCCTCGGGAAACGTGGAGCGAAAGCCATCCATTGTCAAGAAAATATCATTTATAGTCACTCATACCTAAAAAAGCCTTATTACTCGGTTTAAATGCATTTATAATCCCATTATTGAATTTATTTTAAATTTTTTTTACATTTTTTGATTAAAACAGATTGTAATTGATTGTTTACCTCGGGAAACATGGAGCGAAAGCCATCCATTGTCAAGAAAAGTTCATTTATAGTCACTCATGCCTATAAAAGCCTTAATACTCGCTTTAAATGCTTTTATAATCCCATAATTGAATTTAATTTGAATTTTTTACATTTTTGATTAAAACAGATTGTAATTGATTGTTTGCCTTGGGAAACATGGAGCGAAAGCCATCCATTGTGAAGAAAAGTTCATTTATAGTCACTCATACCTAGAAAAGCCTTATTACTCGGTTTAAATGCTTTTATAATCCCATTATTGAATTTATTTTGAATTGTTTTTACATTTTTGATTAAAACAGATTGTAATTGTTTGTTTGCCTTGGGAAACATGGAGCGAAAGCCATCCAATGTGAAGAAAAGTTCATTTATAGTCACTCATGCCTAGAAAAGCCTTATTACTCGCTTTAAATGCTTTTATAATCCCATAATTGAATTTAATTTGAATTTTTTACATTTTTGATTAAAACAGATTGTAATTGATTGTTTGCCTTGGGAAACATGGAGCGAAAGCCATCCATTGTGAAGAAAAGTTCATTTATAGTCACTCATGCCTAGAAAAGCCTTATTACTCGGTTTAAATACTTTTATAATCCCATTATTGAATTTATTTTGAATTGTTTTTACATTTTTTGATTAAAACAGATTGAATTGATTCTTTGCCTCGGGAAACATGGAGCGAAAGCCATCCCTTGCCAAGAAAAGTTCATTTATAGTCACTCATGCCTAGAAAAGCATTATTACTCTGTTTAAATGCCTTTATAATCCCATTATTGAATTTATTTTGAATTTTTTTTACATTTTTTGATTAAAACAGATTGTAATTGATTGTTTGCCTCCAGAAACGTGGAACGAAAGCCATCCATTGTCAAGAAAATATCATTTATAGTCACTCATGCCTAGCAAAGCCTTATTACTCGGTTTAAATGCTTTTATAATCCCATTATTGAATTTATTTTGAATTTTTTTTAAATCTTTTGACTAAAATAGATTGTAATTGATTGTTTGCCTCGGGAAACATGGAACGAAAGCCATCCATTACCAACAAAAGTTCATTTATAGTCACTCATGCCTAGAAAAGCCTTATTACTCTGTTTAAATGCCTTTATAATCCCATTATTGAATTTATTTTGAATTGTTTTTACATTTTTTGTTTAAAACAGATTCTAATTGATTGTTTGCCTCGGGAAACTTGGAGCGAAAGCCATCCATTGTTAGGAAAAGAGCATTTATAGTCACTCATGCCTAGAAAAGCCTTATTACTCGGTTTAAATGCTTTTGTAATCCCATTATTGAATTTATTTTGAACTGTTTTTACATTATTTGATTAAAACAGATTGTAATTGATTGTTTGCCTCGGGAAACGTTGAGGGAAAGCCATCCATTGCGAAGAAAAGATCATTTATAGTCCCTCATGCCTAGGAAAGCCTTATTACTCGATTTGAATGCTTTTATATTCCCATTATTGAATTTGTTTTGAATTTTTTTTACATTTTTTGATTAAACCAGATTGTATTTGATTGTTTGCCTCGGGAAACATGGAGTGAAAGCTATCCATTGCCAAGAAAAGTTCATTTATAGTCACTCATGCCTAGAAAAGCCTTATTACTCTGTTTAAATTCATTTATAATCCCATTATTGAATTTATTTTGAATTTTTTTTACATTTTTTGATTAAAACAGATTGTAATTGATAGTTTGCCTCGGGAAACTTGGAGCGAAAGCCATCCATTGTCAAGAAAAGATCATTTATAGTCACTCATGCCTAGGAAAGCCTTATTACTCGGTTTGAATGCTTTTATATTCCCATTATTTAATTTGTTTTGAATTTTTTTTACATTTTTTGATTAAAACAGATTGTATTTGATTGTTTGCCTCGGGAAACATGGAGCGAAAGCTATCCATTGCCAAGAAAAGTTCATTTATAGTCACTTATGCCTAGAAAAGCCTGATTACTCTGTTTAAATGCCTTTATAATCCCATTATTGAATTTATTTTGAATTTTTTTTATATTTTTTGATTAAACAGATTGTAATTGATAGTTTGCCTCGAGAAACGTGGAGCGAAAGCCATATATTGTCAAGAAACGATCATTTATAGTCACTCATGCCTAGAAAAGCCTTATTACTCGGTTTAATTGCCTTTATAATCCCATTATGGAGTTTATTTTGAAGTTTTTTCACATTTTTTGATTAAATTAGATTGTAATTATCGTTTGCCTCGGAAAACTTGGAGCGAAAGCCATCCATTGTCAAGAAAAGTTCATTTATAGTCACTCATGCCTAGAAAAGCCTTATTACTCGGTTTGAATGCCTTTATAATCCCATTATTCAATTTATTTTGAATTTTTTTTAAATTTTTTGATTAAAACAGATTGTAATTGATTGTTTGCCTCGGGAAACTTGGAGCGAAAGCCATCCATTGTCAAGAAAAGATCATTTATAGTCACTCATGCCTTGGAAAGCCTTATTACTCGGTTTAGATGCTTTTATAATCCCATTATTGAATTTATTTTGAATATTTTTTACATTTTTTTGTTGAAAAAAATTCTAATTGATTGTTTGCCTCAGAAAACGCGAATCGAAAGTCATCCATTGTCAAGAAAAGTTCATTTATAGTCACTCATGCCTATAAAAGCCTTAATACTGGCTTTAAATGCTTTTATAATCCCATAATTGAATTTATTTTCAATCTTTTTACATTTTTTGATTAAAACGGATTGTAATTGATTTTTTGCCTCGGGAAACGTGGAGCGAAAGCCATCCATTGTCAAGAAAAGATCATTTATAGTCACTCATGCCTAGAAAAGCCTTATTACTCGGTTTTAGTGCCTTTATAATCCCATTATTGAATTTATTTTGAATTTTTTTTACATTTTTTGATTAAAACATATTGTAATTGATTGTTTTCCTCGGGAAACATGGAGCGAAAGCCATCAGTTGTCAAGAAAAGTTCATTTATAATCACTCATGCCTAGCAAAGCCTTATTACTCGGTTTAAATGCCTTTATAATCCCATTATTGAATTTATTTTGAATTTTTTTTACATTTTTTGCTTAAAACAGATTCTAATTGATTATTTGCCTCGGGAAACTTGGAGCGAAATCCATCCATTGTTAAGAAAAGATCATTTATGGTCACTCATGCCTAGAAAAGCCTTATTACTCGGTTTAAATGCTTTTGTAATCCCATTATTGAATTTTTTTTGAATTGTTTTTACATTTTTTGATTAAAACATATTGTAATTGATTGTTTGCCTCGAGAAACTTGGAGCGAAAGCCATCCATTGACAAGAAAAGTTTATTTATAGTCACTCATGCCTACGAAAGCCTTATTACTCGCTTTAATTGCTTTTATAATCCCATAATTGAATTTAATTTTATTTTTTTATATTTTTTGATTACAACAGATTGTAATTGATTGTTTACCTCGAGAAACGTGAAGCGAAAGCTATCCATTGACAAGAAAAGTTTATTTATAGTCACTCATGCCTACGAAAGCCTTATTACTCGCTGTAAATGCTTTTATAATCCCATAATTGAATTTAATTTTAATTTTTTATATTTTTTGATTAAAATAGATTGTAATTGATTGTTTACCTCGGGAAACGTGAAGCGAAACCCATCCATTGAAAGAAAAGTCCGTTTATAGTCATTCATACCTTCGGAAGCCTATTACTCGATTTAAATGCCTTTACAATCTCACAAATGATTTTAAGTTGAATTTTTTTACATGTTTTGTTAGAACATATTATAATTGAAAACTTGCCTCGAGAAATATGAAGAGAAAGCCATCTATTGACAAGAAAAGTTCATTTATAGTCACTCATGGCTACGAAAGCCTTAGTACTCGCTTTAAATGCTTTTATAATCCCTTAATTGAATTGAATTTTAATTTTTTTATATTTTTGGATTAAACCAGATTGTAATTGATTGGTTACCTCGGGAAAGATGAAGCGAAAGCTATCCACTGACAAGAAAAGTTTATTTATAGTCACTCATGCCTACGAAAGCCTTATTACTCGCTTTAATTGCTTTTATAATCCCATAATTGAATTGAATTTCATTTTTTTACATTTTTTGATTAAAACAGATTGTAATTGATTGTTTACCTCGAGAAACGTGAAGCGAAAGCTATCCATTGACAAGAAAAGTTTATTTATAGTCACTCATGCCTACGAAAGCCTTATTACTCGCTGTAAATGCTTTTATAATCCCATAATTGAATTTAATTTTAATTTTTTACATTTTTTGATTAAAATAGATTGTAATGGATTGTTTACCTCGAGAAACGTGAAGCGAAACCCATCCATTGAAAAGAAAAGTCCGTTTACAGTCATTCATACCTTCGGAAGCCTATTACTCTATTTAAATGCCTTTATAATCTCACAAATGATTTTAAGTTGAATTTTTTTACATGTTTTGTTAGAACATATTATAGTTGAAAACTTGCCTCGAGAAACATGAAGCGAAAGCCATCCATTGACAAAAAAAGTTCATTTATAGTCACTCATGGCTACGAAAGCCTTAGTACTCGCTTTAAATGCTTTTATAATCCCTTAATTGAATTGAATTTTAATTTTTTTATATTTTTGGATTAAAACAGATTGTAATTGATTGGTTACCTCGGGAAAGATGAAGCGAAAGCTATCCACTGACAAGAAAAGTTTATTTATAGTCACTCATGCCTACGAAAGCCTTATTACTCGCTTTAATTGCTTTTATAATCCCATAATTGAATTGAATTTGATTTTTTTACATTTTTTGATTAAAACAGATTGTAATTGATTGTTTACCTCGAGAAACGTGAAGCGAAAGCTATCCATTGACAAGAAAAGTTTATTTATAGTCACTCATGCCTACGAAAGCCTTATTACTCGCTGTAAATGCTTTTATAATCCCATAATTGAATTTAATTTTAATTTTTTATATTTTTTTATTAAAATAGATTGTAATGGATTGTTGACCTCGGGAAACGTGAAGCGAAACCCATCCATTGAAAAGAAAAGTCCGTTTATAGTCATTCATACCTTCGGAAGCTTATTACTCTATTTAAATGCCTTTATAATCTCACAAATGATTTTAAGTTGAATTTTTTTACATGTTTTGTTAGAACATATTATAGTTGAAAACTTGCCTCGAGAAACATGAAGCGAAAGCCATCCATTGATAAGAAAAGTTCAGTTATAGTCACTTATGGCTACGAAAGCCTTAGTACTCGCTTTAAATGCTTTTATAATCCCTTAATTGAATTGAATTTTAATTTTTTTATATTTTTGGATTAAAACAGATTGTAATTGATTGGTTAGCTCGGGAAAGATGAAGCGAAAGCTATCCACTGACAAGAAAAGTTTATTTATAGTCACTCATGCCTACGAAAGCCTTATTACTCGCTTTAATTGCTTTTATTTCCCATAATTTAATTTAATTTTTTTTTTTTACATTTTTTGATTAAAACAGATTGTAATTGATTGTTTACCTCGAGAAACGTGAAGCAGAAGCTATCCATTGACAAGAAAAGTTTATTTATAGTCACTCATGCCTACGAAAGCCTTATTACTCGTTGTAAATGCTTTTACAATCCCATAATTGAATTTAATTTTAATTTTTTACATTTTTTTATTAAAATAGATTGTAATGGATTGTTTACCTCGGGAAACGTGAAGTGAAACCCATCCATTGAAAAGAAAAGTCCGTTTATAGTCATTCATACCTTCGGAAGCTTATTACTCTATTTAAATGCCTTTATAATCTCACAAATGATTTTAAGTTGAATTTTTTTACATGTTTTGTTAGAACATATTATAGTTGAAAACTTGCCTCGAGAAACATGAAGCGAAAGCCATCCATTGATAAGAAAAGTTCAGTTATAGTCACTCATGGCTACGAAAGCCTTAGTACTCGCATTAAATGCTTTTATAATCCCTTAATTGAATTGAATTTTAATTTTTTTATATTTTTGGATTAAAACAGATTGTAATTGATTGGTTAGCTCGGGAAAGATGAAGCGAAAGCTATCCACTGACAAGAAAAGTTTATTTATAGTCACTCATGCCTACGAAAGCCTTATTACTCGCTTTAATTGCCTTTATTTCCCATAATTGAATTTTATTTTATTTTTTTTACATTTTTTGATTAAAACAGATTGTAATTGAATGTTTACCCCGAGAAACGTGAAGCAAAAGCTATCCATTGACAAGAAAAGTTTATTTATAGTCACTCATGCCTACGAAAGCCTTATTACTCGCTGTAAATGCTTTTATAATCCCATAATTGAATTTAATTTTAATTTTTTACATTTTTTTATTAAAATAGATTGTAATGGATTGTTTACCTAGGGAAACGTGAAGCGAAACCCATCCATTGAAAAGAAAAGTCCGTTTATAGTCATTCATACCTTCGGAAGCATATTACTCGATTTAAATGCCTTTATAATCTCACAAATGATTTTAAGTTGAATTTTTTTACATGTTTTGTTAGAACATATTATAGTTGAAAACTTGCCTCGAGAAACATGAAGCGAAAGCCATCCATTGACAAGAAAAGTTAAGTTATAGTCACTCATGGCTACGAAAGCCTTAGTACTCGCTTTAAATGCTTTTATAATCCTTTAATTGAATTGAATTTTAATTTTTTTATATTTTTGGATTAAAACAGATTTTAATTGATTGGTTAGCTCGGGAAAGATGAAGCGAGAGCTATCCACTGACAAGAAAAGTTTATTTATAGTCACTCATGCCTACGAAAGCCTTATTACTCGCTTTATTTGCTTTTATTTCCCATAATTGAATTTTATTTTATTTTTTTACATTTTTTGATTAAAACAGATTGTAATTGATTGTTTACCTCGAGAAACGTGAAGCGAAAGCTATCCATTGACAAGAAAAGTTTATTTATAGTCACTCATGCCTACGAAAGCCTTATTACTCGCTGTAAATGCTTTTATAATCCCATAATTGAATTTAATTTTAATTTTTTACATTTTTTGATTAAAATAGATTGTAATGGATTGTTTACCTCAGGAAACGTGAAGCGAAACCCATCCATTGAAAAGAAAAGTCCATTTATAGTCATTCATACCTGCGGAAGCCTATTACTCGATTTAAATGCCTTTATAATCTCAGAAATGATTTTAAGTTGAATTCTTTTACATGTTTTGTTAGAACATATTATAATTGAAAACTTGCCTCGAGAAACATGAAGCGAAAGCCATCCATTGACAAGAAAAGTTCATTTATAGTCACTCATGGCTACGAAAGCCATAGTACTCGCTTTAAATGCTTTTATAATCCCTTAATTGAATTGAATTTTAATTTTTTTATATTTTTGGATTAAAACAGATTGTAATTGATTGGTTACCTCGGAAAAGATGAAGCGAAAGCTATCCACTGACAAGAAAAGTTTATTTATAGTCACTCATGCCTACGAAAGCCTTATTACTCGCTTTAATTGCTTTTATAATCCCATTATTGAATTGAATTTGATTTTTTTACATTTTTTGATTAAAACAGATTGTAATTGATTGTTTACCTCGAGAAACGTGAAGCGAAAGCTATCCATTGACAAGAAAAGTTTATTTATAGTCACTCATGCCTACGGAAGCCTTATTACTCGCTGTAAATGCTTTTATAATCCCATAATTGAATTTAATTTTAATTTTTTACATTTTTTTGTTAAAATAGATTGTAATGGATTGTTTACCTCGGGAAACGTGAAGCGAAACACTTCCATTGAAAAGAAAAGTCCGTTTATAGTCATTCATACCTTCGGAAGCCTATTACTCTATTTAAATTCCTTTATAATCTCACAATTGATTTTAAGTTGAATTTTTTTACATGTTTTGTTAGAACATATTATAGTTGAGAACTTGCCTCGAGAAACATGAAGCGAAAGCCATCCATTGATAAGAAAAGTTCAGTTATAGTTACTCATGGCTACGAAAGCCTTAGTACTCGCTTTAAATGCTTTTATAATCCCTTAATTGAATTGAATTTTAATTTTTTTATATTTTTGGATTAAAACATATTGTAATTGATTGGTTACCTCGGGAAAGATGAAGCGAAAGCTATCCACTGACAAGAAAAGTTTATTTATAGTCACTCATGCCTACGAAAGCCTTATTACTCGCTTTAATTGCTTTTATAATCCCATAATTGAATTGAATTTGATTTTTTTACATTTTTTGATTAAAACAGATTGTAATTGATTGTTTACCTCGAGAAACGTGAAGCGAAAGCTATCCATTAACAAGAAAAGTTTATTTATAGTCACTCATGCCTACGGAAGCCTTATTACTCGCTGTAAATGCTTTTATAATCCCATAATTGAATTTAATTTTAATTTTTTACATTTTTTTGTTAAAATAGATTGTAATGGATTGTTTACCTCGGGAAACGTGAAGCGAAACACTTCCATTGAAAAGAAAAGTCAGTTTATAGTCATTCATACCTTCGGAAGCTTATTACTCTATTTAAATGCCTTTATAATCTCACAAATGATTTTAAGTTGAATTTTTTTACATGTTTTGTTAGAACATATTATAGTTGAAAACTTGCCTCGAGAAACATGAAGCGAAAGCCATCCATTGATAAGAAAAGTTCAGTTATAGTCACTTATGGCTACGAAAGCCTTAGTACTCGCTTTAAATGCTTTTATAATCCCTTAATTGAATTGAATTTTAATTTTTTTATATTTTTGGATTAAAACAGATTGTAATTGATTGGTTAGCTCGGGAAAGATGAAGCGAAAGCTATCCACTGACAAGAAAAGTTTATTTATAGTCACTCATGCCTACGAAAGCCTTATTACTCACTTTAATTGCTTTTATTTCCCATAATTTAATTTAATTTTTTTTTTTTACATTTTTTGATTAAAACAGATTGTAATTGATTGTTTACCTCTAGAAACGTGAAGCAGAAGCTATCCATTGACAAGAAAAGTTTATTTATAGTCACTCATGCCTACGAAAGCCTTATTACTCGTTGTAAATGCTTTTACAATCCCATAATTGAATTTAATTTTAATTTTTTACATTTTTTTATTAAAATAGATTGTAATGGATTGTTTACCTCGGGAAACGTGAAGTGAAACCCATCCATTGAAAAGAAAAGTCCGTTTATAGTCATTCATACCTTCGGAAGCTTATTACTCTATTTAAATGCCTTTATAATCTCACAAATGATTTTAAGTTGAATTTTTTTACATGTTTTGTTAGAACATATTATAGTTGAAAACTTGCCTCGAGAAACATGAAGCGAAAGCCATCCATTGATAAGAAAAGTTCAGTTATAGTCACTTATGGCTACGAAAGCCTTAGTACTCGCTTTAAATGCTTTTATAATCCCTTAATTGAATTGAATTTTAATTTTTTTATATTTTTGGATTAAAACAGATTGTAATTGATTGGTTAGCTCGGGAAAGATGAAGCGAAAGCTATCCACTGACAAGAAAAGTTTATTTATAGTCACTCATGCCTACGAAAGCCTTATTACTCACTTTAATTGCTTTTATTTCCCATAATTTAATTTAATTTTTTTTTTTTACATTTTTTGATTAAAACAGATTGTAATTGATTGTTTACCTCGAGAAACGTGAAGCAGAAGCTATCCATTGACAAGAAAAGTTTATTTATAGTCACTCATGCCTACGAAAGCCTTATTACTCGTTGTAAATGCTTTTACAATCCCATAATTGAATTTAATTTTAATTTTTTACATTTTTTTATTAAAATAGATTGTAATGGATTGTTTACCTCGGGAAACGTGAAGTGAAACCCATCCATTGAAAAGAAAAGTCCGTTTATAGTCATTCATACCTTCGGAAGCTTATTACTCTATTTAAATGCCTTTATAATCTCACAAATGATTTTAAGTTGAATTTTTTTACATGTTTTGTTAGAACATATTATAGTTGAAAACTTGCCTCGAGAAACATGAAGCGAAAGCCATCCATTGATAAGAAAAGTTCAGTTATAGTCACTCATGGCTACGAAAGCCTTAGTACTCGCATTAAATGCTTTTATAATCCCTTAATTGAATTGAATTTTAATTTTTTTATATTTTTGGATTAAAACAGATTGTAATTGATTGGTTACCTCGGGAAAGATGAAGCGAAAGCTATCCACTGACAAGAAAAGTTTATTTATAGTCACTCATGCCTACGAAAGCCTTATTACTCGCTTTAATTGCTTTTATAATCCCATAATTGAATTGAATTTGATTTTTTTACATTTTTTGATTAAAACAGATTGTAATTGATTGTTTACCTCGAGAAACGTGAAGCGAAAGCTATCCATTGACAAGAAAAGTTTATTTATGGTCACTCATTCCTACGGAAGCCTTATTACTCGCTGTAAATGCTTTTATAATCCCATAATTGAATTTAATTTTAATTTTTTACATTTTTTTGTTAAAATAGATTGTAATGGCTTGTTTACCTCAGGAAACGTGAAGTGAAACACTTCCATTGAAAAGAAAAGTCTGTTTATAGTCATTCATACCTTCGGAAGCCTATTACTCTATTTAAATTCCTTTATAATCTCACAAATGATTTTAAGTTGAATTTTTTTACATGTTTTGTTAGAACATATTATAGTTGAAAACTTGCCTCGAGAAACATGAAGCGAAAGCCATCCATTGATAAGAAAAGTTCAGTTATAGTTACTCATGGGTACGAAAGCCTTAGTACTCGCTTTAAATGCTTTTGTAATCCCTTAATAGAATTGAATTTTAATTTTTTTATATTTTTGGATTAAAACAGATTGTAATTGATTAGTTACCTCGGGAAAGATGAAGCGAAAGCTATCCACTGACAAGAAAAGTTTATTTATAGTCACTCATGCCTACGAAAGCCTTATTACTCGCTTTAATTGCTTTTATTTCCCATAATTGAATTTAATTTTATTTTTTTTACATTTTTTGATTAAAACAGATTGTAATTGATTGTTTACCTCGAGAAACGTGAAGCAAAAGCTATCCATTGACAAGAAAAGTTTATTTATAGTCACTCATGCCTACGAAAGCCTTATTACTCGCTGTAAATGCTTTTATAATCCCATTATTGAATTTAATTTTCATTTTTTACATTTTTTTATTAAAATAGATTGTAATGGATTGTTTACCTCGGGAAACGTAAAGCGAAACCCATCCATTGAAAAGAAAAGTCCGTTTATAGTCATTCATACCTTCGGAGGCATATTAGTCGATTTAAATGCCTTTATAATCTCACAAATGATTTTAAGTTGAATTTTTTTACATGTTTTGTTAGAACATATTATAGTTGAAAACTTGCCTCGAGAAACATGAAGCGAAAGCCATCCATTGATAAGAAAAGTTCAGTTATAGTCACTCATGGCTACGAAAGCCTTAGTACTCGCTTTAAATGCTTTTATAATCCCTTAATTGAATTGAATTTTAATTTTTTTATATTTTTGGATTAAAACAGATTTTAATTGATTGGTTAGCTCGAGAAAGATGAAGCGAAAGCTATCCACTGACAAGAAAAGTTTATTTATAGTCACTCATGCCTACGAAAGCCTTATTACTCGCTTTATTTGCTTTTATTTCCCATAATTGAATTTAATTTTATTTTTTTACATTTTTTGATTAAAACAGATTGTAATTGATTGTTTACCTCGAGAAACATGAAGCGAAAGCTATCCATTGACAAGAAAAGTTTATTTATAGTCACTCATGCCTACGAAAGCCTTATTACTCGCTGTAAATGCTCTTATAATCCCATAATTGAATTTAATTTTAATTTTTTACATTTTTTGATTAAAATAGATTGTAATGGATTGTTTACCTCTGGAAACGTGAAGCGAAACCCATCCATTGAAAAGAAAAGTCCGTTTATAGTCATTCATACCTGCGGAAGCCTATTGCTCGATTTAAATGCCTTTATAATCTCACAAATGATTTTAAGTTGAATTCTTTTACATGTTTTGTTAGAACATTTTATAATTGAAAACTTGCCTCGAGAAACATGAAGCGAAAGCCATCCATTGACAAGAAAAGTTCATTTATAGTCATTCATGGCTACGAAAGCCTTAGTACTCGCTTTAAATGCTTTTATAATCCCTTAATTGAATTGAATTTTAAGTTTTTTATATTTTTGGATTAAAATAGATTGTAATTGATTGGTTACCTCGGAAAAGATGAAGCGAAAGCTATCCACTGACAAGAAAAGTTTATCTATAGTCACTCATGCCTACGAAAGCCTTATTACTCGCTTTAATTGCTTTTATAATCCCATAATTGAATTGAATTTTATTTTTTTTACATTTTTTGATTAAAACAGATTGTAATTGATTGTTTACCTCGAGAAACGTGAAGCAAAAGGTATCCATTGACAAGAAAAGTTTATTTATAGTCACTCATGCCTACGAAAGCCTTATTACTCGCTGTAAATGCTTTTATAATCCCATAATTGAATTTAATTTTAATTTTTTATAGTTTTTGATTAAAATAGATTGTAATGGATTGTTTGCCTCGGGAAACGTGAAGCGAAACCCATCCATTGAAAAGAAAAGTCCGTTTATAGTCATTCATACCTTCGGAAGCCTATTACTCTAATTAAATGCCTTTATAATCTCACCAACGATTTTAAGTTGAATTTTTTTACATGTTTTCTTAGAAAATATTATAGTTGAAAACTTACCTCGAGAAACATGAAGCGAAAGCCATCCATTGACAAGAAAAGTTCATTTATAGTCACTCATGGCTACGAAAGCCTTAGTACTCGCTTTAAATGCTTTTATAATCCCATAATTGAATTGAATTTTATTTTTTTACATTTTTTGATTAAAACAGATTGTAATTGATTGTTTACCTCGAGAAACGTGAAGCGAAAGCTATCCATTGACAAGAAAAGTTTATTTATAGTCACTCATGCCTACGAAAGCCTTATTACTCGCTTTAATTGCTTTTATAATCCCATAATTGAATTGAATTTTATTTTTTTACATTTTTTGATTAAAACAGATTGTAATTGATTGTTTACCTTGAGAAACGTGAAGCGAAAGCTATCCATTGACAAGAAAAGTTTATTTATAGTCACTCATGCCTACGAAAGCCTTATTACTCGCTGTAAATGCTTTTATAATCCCATAATTGAATTTAATTTTAATTTTTTACATTTTTTTGTTAAAATAGATTGTAATGGATTGTTTACCTCGGGAAACGTGAAGCGAAACACTTCCATTGAAAAGAAAAGTCTTTTATAGTTATTCATACCTTCGGAAGCCTATTACTCTATTTAAATTCCTTTATAATCTCACAAATGATTTTAAGTTGAATTTTTTTACATGTTCTGTTAGAACATATTATAGTTGAAAACTTGCCTCGAGAAACATGAAGCGAAAGCCATCCATTGATAAGAAAAGTTCAGTTATAGTTACTCATGGCTACGAAAGCCTTAGTACTCGCTTTAAATGCTTTTATAATCCCTTAATTGAATTGAATTTTAATTTTTTTATATTTTTGGATTAAAACAGATTGTAATTGATTGGTTAGCTTGGGAAAGGTGAAGCGAAAGCTATCCACTGACAAGAAAAGTTTATTTATAGTCACTCATGCCTACGAAAGCCTTATTACTCGCTTTAATTGCTTTTATTTCCCATAATTGAATTTAATTTTCTTTTTTTACATTTTTTGATTAAAACAGATTGTAATTGATTGTTTACCTCGAGAAACGTGAAGGGAAAGCTATCCATTGACAAGAAAAGTTTCTTTATAGTCACTCATGCCTACGAAAGCCTTATTACTCGCTGTAAATGCTTTTATAATCCCATAATTGAATTTAATTTTAATTTTTTACATTTTTTGATTAAAATAGATTGTAATGGATTGTTTATCTCTGGAAACATGAAGCGAAACCCATCCATTGAAAAGAAAAGTCCGTTTATAGTCATTCATACCTTCGGAAGCCTATTACTCTATTTAAATGCCTTTATAATCTCACAAATGATTTTAAGTTGAATTTTTTTACATGTTTTGTTAGAACATATTATAGTTGAAAACTTGCCTCGAGAAACATGAAGCGAAAGCCATCCATTGATAAGAAAAGTTCAGTTATAGTCACTCATGGCTACGAAAGCCTTAGTACTCGCTTTAAATGCTTTTATAATCCCTTAATTGAATTGAATTTTAATTTTTTTATATTTTTGGATTAAAACAGATTGTAATTGATTGGTTAGCTCGGGAAAGATGAAGCGAAAGCTATCCATTGACAAAAAAAGTTTATTTATAGTCACTCATGCCTACGAAAGCCTTATTACTCGCTTTAATTGCTTTTATAATCCCATAATTGAATTGAATTTTTTTTTTTTACATTTTTTGATTAAAACATATTGTAATTCATTGTTGACCTCGAGAAACGTGAAGCGAAAACTATCCATTGACAAGAAAAGTTTATTTATTGTCACTCATGCCTACGAAAGCCTTATTACACGCTTTAATTGCTTTTATAATACCATAGTTGAATTAAATTTTATTTTTTTACATTTTTTGTTTAAAACAGATTGTAATTGATTGTTTACCTCGAGAAATGTGAAGCGAAAGCTATCCATTGTCAAGAAAAGTTTATTTATAGTCACTCATGCCTACGAAAGTCTTATTACTCGCTGTAAATGCTTTTATAATCCCATAATTGAATTTAATTTTAATTTTTTACATTTTTTTGTTAAAATATATTGTAATGGATTGTTTACCTCGGGAAACGTGAAGCGAAACACTTCCATTGAAAAGAAAAGTCTGTTTATAGTCATTCATACCTTCGAAAGCCTATTACTCTATTTAAATTCCTTTATAATCTCACAAATGATTTTAAGTTGAATTTTTTTACATGTTTTGTTAGAACATATTATAGTTGAAAACTTGCCTCGAGAAACATGAAGCGAAAGCCATCCATTGATAAGAAAAGTTCAGTTATAGTTACTCATGGCTACGAAAGCCTTAGTACTCGCTTTAAATGCTTTTATAATCCCTTAATTGAATTGAATTTTAAGTTTTTTATATTTTTGGATTAAAACAGATTGTAATTGATTGGTTACCTCGGAAAAAATGAAGCGAAAGCTATCCACTGACAAGAAAAGTTTATCTATAGTCACTCATGCCTACGAAAGCCTTATTACTCGCTTTAATTGCTTTTATAATCCCATAATTGAATTGAATTTGATTTTTTCACATTTTTTGATTAAAACAGATTGTAATTGATTGTTTACCTCGAGAAACGTGAAGCGAAAGCTATCCATTGACAAGAAAAGTTTATTTATAGTCACTCATGCCTACGAAAGCCTTATTACTCGCTTTAATTGCTTTTATAATCCCATAATTGAATTGAATTTTATTTTTTTACATTTTTTGATTAAAACATATTGTAATTGATTGTTTACCTTGAGAAACGTGAAGCGAAAGCTATCCATTGACAAGAAAAGTTTATTTATAGTCACTCATGCCTCCGAAAGTCTTATTACTCGCTGTAAATGCTTTTATAATCCCATAATTGAATTTAATTTTAATTTTTTACATTTTTTTGTTAAAATAGATTGTAATGGATTGTTTACCTCGGGAAACGTGAAGCGAAACACTTCCATTGAAAAGAAAAGTCTGTTTATAGTCATTCATGCCTTCGGAAGTCTATTACTCTATTTAAATTCCTTTATAATCTCACAAATGATTTTAAGTTGAATTTTTTTACATGTTTTGTTAGAACATATTATAGTTGAAAACTTGCCTCGAGAAACATGAAGCGAAAGCCATCCATTGATAAGAAAAGTTCAGTTATAGTTACTCATGGCTACGAAAGCCTTAGTACTCGCTTTAAATGCTTTTAAAATCCCTTAATAGAATTGAATTTTAATTTTTTTTATATTTTTGGATTAAAACAGATTGTAATTGATTGGTTACCTCGGGAAAGATGAAGCGAAAGCTATCCACTGACAAGAAAAGTTTATTTATAGTCACTCATGCCTACGAAAGCCTTATTACTCGCTTTAATTGCTTTTATAATCCCATAATTGAATTGAATTTTATTTTTTTACATTTTTTGATTAAAACAGATTGTAATTGATTGTTTACCTCGAGAAACGTGAAGCGAAAGCTATCCATTGACAAGAAAAGTTTATTTATAGTCACTCATGCCTACGAAAGCCTTATTACTCGCTGTAAATGCTTTTATAATCCCATAATTGAATTTAATTTTAATTTTTTACATTTTTTTGTTAAAATAGATTGTAATGGATTGTTTACCTCGGGAAACGGGAAGCGAAACACTTCCATTGAAAAGAAAAGTCTGTTTATAGTCATTCATACCTTCGGAAGCCTATTACTCTATTTAAATTCCTTTATAATCTCACAAATGATTTTAAGTTGAATTTTTTTGCATGTTTTGTTAGAACATATTATAGTTGAAAACTTTCCTCGAGAAACATGAAGCGAAAGCCATCCATTGATAAGAAAAGTTCAGTTATAGTTACTCATGGCTACGAAAGCCTTAGTACTCGTTTTAAATGCTTTTATAATCCCTTAATAGAATTGAATTTTAATTTTTTTATATTTTTGGATTAAAACAGATTGTAATTGATTAGTTACCTCGGGAAAGATGAAGCGAAAGCTATCCACTGACAAGAAAAGTTTATTTATAGTCACTCATGCCTACGAAAGCCTTATTACTCGCTTTAATTGCTTTTACAATCCCATAATTGAATTGAATTTGATTTTTTTACATTTTTTGATTAAAACAGATTGTAATTGATTGTTTACCTCGAGAAACGTGAAGCGAAAGCTATCCATTGACAAGAAAAGTTTATTTATAGTCACTCATGCCTACGAAAGCCTTATTACTCGCTGTAAATGCTTTTATAATCCCATAATTGAATTTAATTTTAATTTTTTACATTTTTTGATTAAAATAGATTGTAATGGATTGTTTACCTCAGGAAACGTGAAGCGAAACCCATCCATTGAAAAGAAAAGTCCGTTTATAGTCATTCATACCTGCGGAAGCCTATTACTCGATTTAAATGCCTTTATAATCTCACAAATGATTTTAAGTTGAATTCTTTTACATGTTTTGTTAGAACATATTATAATTGAAAACTTGGCTCGAGAAACATGAAGCGAAAGCCATCCATTGACAAGAAAAGTTCATTTATAGTCACTCATGGCTACGAAAGCCTTAGTACTCGCCTTAAATGCTTTTATAATCCCTTAATTGAATTGAATTTTAAGTTTTTTATATTTTTGGATTAAAACAGATTGTAATTGATTGGTTACCTCGGAAAAGATGAAGCGAAAGCTATCCACTGACAAGAAAAGTTTATCTATAGTCACTCATGCCTACGAAAGCCTTATTACTCGCTTTAATTGCTTTTATAATCCCATAATTGAATTGAATTTTATTTTTTTACATTTTTTGATTAAAACAGATTGTAATTGATTGTTTACCTCGAGAAACTTGAAGCGAAAGCTATCCATTGACAAGAAAAGTTTATTTATAGTCACCCATGCCTACGAAAGCCTTATTACTCGCTGTAAATGCTTTTATAATCCCATAATTGAATTTAATTTTAATTTTTTACATTTTTTTGTTAAAATATATTGTAATGGATTGTTTACCTCGGGAAACGTGAAGCGAAACACTTCCATTGAAAAGAAAAGTCTGTTTATAGTCATTCATACCTTCGAAAGCCTATTACTCTATTTAAATTCCTTTATAATCTCACAAATGATTTTAAGTTGAATTTTTTTACATGTTTTGTTAGAACATATTATAGTTGAAAACTTGCCTCGAGAAACATGAAGCGAAAGCCATCCATTGATAAGAAAAGTTCAGTTATAGTTACTCATGGCTACGAAAGCCTTAGTACTCGCTTTAAATGCTTTTATAATCCCTTAATTGAATTGAATTTTAAGTTTTTTATATTTTTGGATTAAAACAGATTGTAATTGATTGGTTACCTCGGAAAAAATGAAGCGAAAGCTATCCACTGACAAGAAAAGTTTATCTATAGTCACTCATGCCTACGAAAGCCTTATTACTCGCTTTAATTGCTTTTATAATCCCATAATTGAATTGAATTTGATTTTTTTACATTTTTTGATTAAAACAGATTGTAATTGATTGTTTACCTCGAGAAACGTGAAGCGAAAGCTATCCATTGACAAGAAAAGTTTATTTATAGTCACTCATGCCTACGAAAGCCTTATTACTCGCTTTAATTGCTTTTATAATCCCATAATTGAATTGAATTTTATTTTTTTACATTTTTTGATTAAAACATATTGTAATTGATTGTTTACCTTGAGAAACGTGAAGCGAAAGCTATCCATTGACAAGAAAAGTTTATTTATAGTCACTCATGCCTCCGAAAGTCTTATTACTCGCTGTAAATGCTTTTATAATCCCATAATTGAATTTAATTTTAATTTTTTACATTTTTTTGTTAAAATAGATTGTAATGGATTGTTTACCTCGGGAAACGTGAAGCGAAACACTTCCATTGAAAAGAAAAGTCTGTTTATAGTCATTCATGCCTTCGGAAGTCTATTACTCTATTTAAATTCCTTTATAATCTCACAAATGATTTTAAGTTGAATTTTTTTACATGTTTTGTTAGAACATATTATAGTTGAAAACTTGCCTCGAGAAACATGAAGCGAAAGCCATCCATTGATAAGAAAAGTTCAGTTATAGTTACTCATGGCTACGAAAGCCTTAGTACTCGCTTTAAATGCTTTTAAAATCCCTTAATAGAATTGAATTTTAATTTTTTTTATATTTTTGGATTAAAACAGATTGTAATTGATTGGTTACCTCGGGAAAGATGAAGCGAAAGCTATCCACTGACAAGAAAAGTTTATTTATAGTCACTCATGCCTACGAAAGCCTTATTACTCGCTTTAATTGCTTTTATAATCCCATAATTGAATTGAATTTTATTTTTTTACATTTTTTGATTAAAACAGATTGTAATTGATTGTTTACCTCGAGAAACGTGAAGCGAAAGCTATCCATTGACAAGAAAAGTTTATTTATAGTCACTCATGCCTACGAAAGCCTTATTACTCGCTGTAAATGCTTTTATAATCCCATAATTGAATTTAATTTTAATTTTTTACATTTTTTTGTTAAAATAGATTGTAATGGATTGTTTACCTCGGGAAACGGGAAGCGAAACACTTCCATTGAAAAGAAAAGTCTGTTTATAGTCATTCATACCTTCGGAAGCCTATTACTCTATTTAAATTCCTTTATAATCTCACAAATGATTTTAAGTTGAATTTTTTTGCATGTTTTGTTAGAACATATTATAGTTGAAAACTTTCCTCGAGAAACATGAAGCGAAAGCCATCCATTGATAAGAAAAGTTCAGTTATAGTTACTCATGGCTACGAAAGCCTTAGTACTCGCTTTAAATGCTTTTATAATCCCTTAATAGAATTGAATTTTAATTTTTTTATATTTTTGGATTAAAACAGATTGTAATTGATTAGTTACCTCGGGAAAGATGAAGCGAAAGCTATCCACTGACAAGAAAAGTTTATTTATAGTCACTCATGCCTACGA
This sequence comes from Theobroma cacao, assembly GCF_053813885.1. Taxonomy (NCBI): domain Eukaryota; kingdom Viridiplantae; phylum Streptophyta; class Magnoliopsida; order Malvales; family Malvaceae; genus Theobroma; species Theobroma cacao. The sequence goes on along the minus strand of NC_142645.1, from coordinate 21,361,506 downwards.
AAGCCTTATTACTCGCTTTAATTGCTTTTACAATCCCATAATTGAATTGAATTTGATTTTTTTACATTTTTTGATTAAAACAGATTGTAATTGATTGTTTACCTCGAGAAACGTGAAGCGAAAGCTATCCATTGACAAGAAAAGTTTATTTATAGTCACTCATGCCTACGAAAGCCTTATTACTCGCTGTAAATGCTTTTATAATCCCATAATTGAATTTAATTTTAATTTTTTACATTTTTTGATTAAAATAGATTGTAATGGATTGTTTACCTCAGGAAACGTGAAGCGAAACCCATCCATTGAAAAGAAAAGTCCGTTTATAGTCATTCATACCTGCGGAAGCCTATTACTCGATTTAAATGCCTTTATAATCTCACAAATGATTTTAAGTTGAATTCTTTTACATGTTTTGTTAGAACATATTATAATTGAAAACTTGGCTCGAGAAACATGAAGCGAAAGCCATCCATTGACAAGAAAAGTTCATTTATAGTCACTCATGGCTACGAAAGCCTTAGTACTCGCCTTAAATGCTTTTATAATCCCTTAATTGAATTGAATTTTAAGTTTTTTATATTTTTGGATTAAAACAGATTGTAATTGATTGGTTACCTCGGAAAAGATGAAGCGAAAGCTATCCACTGACAAGAAAAGTTTATCTATAGTCACTCATGCCTACGAAAGCCTTATTACTCGCTTTAATTGCTTTTATAATCCCATAATTGAATTGAATTTTATTTTTTTACATTTTTTGATTAAAACAGATTGTAATTGATTGTTTACCTCGAGAAACTTGAAGCGAAAGCTATCCATTGACAAGAAAAGTTTATTTATAGTCACCCATGCCTACGAAAGCCTTATTACTCGCTGTAAATGCTTTTATAATCCCATAATTGAATTTAATTTTAATTTTTTACATTTTTTTGTTAAAATATATTGTAATGGATTGTTTACCTCGGGAAACGTGAAGCGAAACACTTCCATTGAAAAGAAAAGTCTGTTTATAGTCATTCATACCTTCGAAAGCCTATTACTCTATTTAAATTCCTTTATAATCTCACAAATGATTTTAAGTTGAATTTTTTTACATGTTTTGTTAGAACATATTATAGTTGAAAACTTGCCTCGAGAAACATGAAGCGAAAGCCATCCATTGATAAGAAAAGTTCAGTTATAGTTACTCATGGCTACGAAAACCTTAGTACTCGCTTTAAATGCTTTTATAATCCCTTAATTGAATTGAATTTTAATTTTTTTATATTTTTTGATTAAAACAGATTGTAATTGATTGGTTACCTCGGGAAAGATGAAGCGAAAGCTATCCACTGACAAGAAAAGTTTATTTATAGTCACTCATGCCTACGAAAGTTTTATTACTCGCTTTAATTGCTTTTATAATCACATAATTGAATTGAATTTGATTTTTTTACATTTTTTGATTAAAACAGATTGTAATTGATGTTTTACCACGAGAAACGTGAAGCGAAAGCTATCCATTGACAAGAAAAGTTCATTTATAGTCACTCATGCCTACGAAAGCCTTATTACTCGCTGTAAATGCTTTTATAATCCCATAATTGAATTTAATTTTAATTTTTTACATTTTTTTGTTAAAATATATTGTAATGGATTGTTTACCTCGGGAAACGTGAAGCGAAACACTTCCATTGAAAAGAAAAGTCTGTTTATAGTCATTCATACCTTCGGAAGCCTATTACTCTATTTAAATTCCTTTATAATCTCACAAATGATTTTAAGTTGAATTTTTTTACATGTTTTGTTAGAACATATTATAGTTGAAAACTTGCCTCGAGAAACATGAAGCGAAAGCCATCCATTGATAAGAAAAGTTCAGTTATAGTTACTCATGGCTACGAAAGCCTTAGTACTCGCTTTAAATGCTTTTATAATCCCTTAATTGAATTGAATTTTAATTTTTTTACATTTTTTGATTAAAACAGATTGTAATTGATTGTTTACCTCGAGAAACTTGAAGCGAAAGCTATCCATTGACAAGAAAAGTTTATTTATAGTCACCCATGCCTACGAAAGCCTTATTACTCGCTGTAAATGCTTTTATAATCCCATAATTGAATTTAATTTTAATTTTTTACATTTTTTTGTTAAAATATATTGTAATGGATTGTTTACCTCGGGAAACGTGAAGCGAAACACTTCCATTGAAAAGAAAAGTCTGTTTATAGTCATTCATACCTTCGAAAGCCTATTACTCTATTTAAATTCCTTTATAATCTCACAAATGATTTTAAGTTGAATTTTTTTACATGTTTTCTTAGAACATATTATAGTTGAAAACTTGCCTCGAGAAACTTGAAGCGAAAGCCATCCATTGATAAGAAAAGTTCAGTTATAGTTACTCATGGCTACGAAAGCCTTAGTACTCGCTTTAAATGCTTTTATAATCCCTTAATTGAATTGAATTTTAAGTTTTTTATATTTTTGGATTAAAACAGATTGTAATTGATTGGTTACCTCGGAAAAAATGAAGCGAAAGCTATCCACTGACAAGAAAAGTTTATCTATAGTCACTCATGCCTACGAAAGCCTTATTACTCGCTTTAATTGCTTTTATAATCCCATAATTGAATTGAATTTTATTTTTTTACATTTTTTGATTAAAACAGATTGTAATTGATTGTTTACCTCGAGAAACTTGAAGCGAAAGCTATCCATTGACAAGAAAAGTTTATTTATAGTCACCCATGCCTACGAAAGCCTTATTACTCGCTGTAAATGCTTTTATAATCCCATAATTGAATTTAATTTTAATTTTTTACATTTTTTTGTTAAAATATATTGTAATGGATTGTTTACCTCGGGAAACGTGAAGCGAAACACTTCCATTGAAAAGAAAAGTCTGTTTATAGTCATTCATACCTTCGAAAGCCTATTACTCTATTTAAATTCCTTTATAATCTCACAAATGATTTTAAGTTGAATTTTTTTACATGTTTTGTTAGAACATATTATAGTTGAAAACTTGCCTCGAGAAACATGAAGCGAAAGCCATCCATTGATAAGAAAAGTTCAGTTATAGTTACTCATGGCTACGAAAGCCTTAGTACTCGCTTTAAATGCTTTTATAATCCCTTAATTGAATTGAATTTTAATTTTTTTACATTTTTTGTTTAAAACATATTGTAATTGATTGTTTACCTCGAGAAACTTGAAGCGAAAGCTATCCATTGACAAGAAAAGTTTATTTATAGTCACCCATGCCTACGAAAGCCTTATTACTCGCTGTAAATGCTTTTATAATCCCATAATTGAATTTAATTTTAATTTTTTACATTTTTTTGTTAAAATATATTGTAATGGATTGTTTACCTCGGGAAACGTGAAGCGAAACACTTCCGTTGAAAAGAAAAGTCTGTTTATAGTCATTCATACCTTCGAAAGCCTATTACTCTATTTAAATTCCTTTATAATCTCACAAATGATTTTAAGTTGAATTTTTTTACATGTTTTGTTAGAACATATTATAGTTGAAAACTTGCCTCGAGAAACATGAAGCGAAAGCCATCCATTGATAAGAAAAGTTCAGTTATAGTTACTCATGGCTACGAAAGCCTTAGTACTCGCTTTAAATGCTTTTATAATCCCTTAATTGAATTGAATTTTAATTTTTTTATATTTTTGGATTAAAACAGATTGTAATTGATTGGTTAGCTCGGGAAAGATGAAGCGAAAGCTATCCACTGACAAGAAAAGTTTATTTATAGTCACTCATGCCTACGAAAGCCTTATTACTCGCTTTAATTGCTTTTATAATCCCATAATTGAATTGAATTTGATTTTTTTACATTTTTTGATTAAAACAGATTGTAATTGATTGTTTACCTCGAGAAATGTGAAGCGAAAGCTATCCATTGACAAGAAAAGTTTATTTATAGTCACTCATGCCTACGAAAGCCTTATTACTCGCTGTAAATGCTTTTATAATCCCATAATTGAATTTAATTTTAATTTTTTACATTTTTTGATTAAAATAGATTGTAATGGATTGTTTACCTCAGGAAACGTGAAGCGAAACCCATCCATTGAAAAGAAAAGTCCGTTTATAGTCATTCATACCTGCGGAAGCCTATTACTCGATTTAAATGCCTTTATAATCTCACAAATGATTTTAAGTTGAATTCTTTTACATGTTTTGTTAGAACATATTATAATTGAAAACTTGCCTCGAGAAACAGGTAGCGAAAGCCATCCATTGACAAGAAAAGTTCATTTATAGTCACTCATAGCTACGAAAGCCTTAGTACTCGCTTTAAATGCTTTTATAATCCCTTAATTGAATTGAATTTTAAGTTTTTTATATTTTTGGATTAAAACAGATTGTAATTGATTGGTTACCTCGGAAAAGATGAAGCGAAAGCTATCCACTGACAAGAAAAGTTTATCTATAGTCACTCATGCCTACGAAAGCCTTATTACTCGCTTTAATTGCTTTTATAATCCCATAATTGAATTGAATTTTCTTTTTTTACATTTTTTGATTAAAACAGATTGTAATTGATTGTTTACCTCGAGAAACGTGAAGCGAAAGCTATCCATTGACAAGAAAAGTTTATTTATAGTCACTCATGCCTACGAAAGCCTTATTACTCGCTGTTAATGCTTTTATAATCCCATAATTGAATTTAATTTTAATTTTTTACATTTTTTGATTAAAATAGATTGTAATGGATTGTTTACCTCAGGAAACGTGAAGCGAAACACTTCCATTGAAAAGAAAAGTCTGTTTATAGTCATTCATACCTTCGGAAGCCTATTACTCTATTTAAATTCCTTTATAATCTCAGAAATGATTTTAAGTTGAATTTTTTTACATGTTTTGTTAGAACATCTTATAGTTGAAAACTTGCCTCGAGAAACATGAAGCGAAAGCCATCCATTGATAAGAAAAGTTCAGTTATAGTTACTCATGGCTACGAAAGCCTTAGTACTCACTTTAAATGCTTTTATAATCCCTTAATTGAATTGAATTTTAATTTTTTTATATTTTTGGATTAAAACAGATTGTAATTGATTGGTTAGCTCGGGAAAGGCGAAGCGAAAGCTATCCACTGACAAGAAAAGTTTATTTATAGTCATTCATGCCTACGAAAGCCTTATTACTCGCTTTAATTGCTTTTATTTCCCATAATTGAATTTAATTTTATTTTTTTATATTTTTTGATTAAAACAGATTGTAATTGATTGTTTACCTCGAGAAACGTGAAGTGAAAGCTATCCATTGACAAGAAAAGTTTCTTTATAGTCACTCATGCCTACGAAAGCCTTATTACTCGCTGTAAATGCTTTTATAATCCCATAATTGAATTTAATTTTAATTTTTTACATTTTTTGATTAAAATAGATTGTAATGGATTGTTTATCTCGGGAAACGTGAAGCGAAACCCATCCATTGAAAAGAAAAGTCCGTTTATAGTCATTCATACCTTCGGAAGCCTATTACTCTATTTAAATGCCTTTATAATCTCACAAATGATTTTAAGTTGAATTTTTTTACATGTTTTGTTACAACATATTATAGTTGAAAACTTGCCTCGAGAAACATGAAGCGAAAGCCATCCATTGATAAGAAAAGTTCAGTTATAGTCATTCATGGCTACGAAAGCCTTAGTACTCGCTTTAAATGCTTTTATAATCCCTTAATTGAATTGAATTTTAATTTTTTTATATTTTTGGATTAAAACAGATTGTAATTGATTGGTTAGCTCGGGAAAGATGAAACGAAAGCTATCCATTGACAAAAAAAGTTTATTTATAGTCACTCATGCCTACGAAAGCCTTATTAATCGCTTTAATTGCTTTTATAATCCCATAATTGAATTTAATTTTATTTTTTTACATTTTTTGATTAAAACAGATTGTAATTGATTGTTGACCTCGAGAAACGTGAAGCGGAAGCTATCCATTGACAAGAAAAGTTTATTTATAGTCACTCATGCCTACGAAAGCCTTATTACTCGCTGTAAATGCTTTTATAATCCCATAATTGAATTTAATTTTAATTTTTTATATTTTTTTATTAAAATAGATTGTAATGGATTGTTTACCTCGGGAAACGTGAAGCGAAACCCATCCATTGAAAAGAAAAGTCCGTTTATAGTCATTCATACCTTCGGAAGCCTATTACTCTAATTAAATGCCTTTATAATCTCACCAATGATTTTAAGTTGAATTTTTTTACATGTTTTGTTAGAAAATATTATAGTTGAAAACTTGCCTCGAGAAACATGAAGCGAAAGCCATCCATTGACAAGAAAAGTTCATTTATAGTCACTCATGGCTACGAAAGCCTTAGTACTCGCTTTAAATGCTTTTATAATCCCTTAATTGAATTGAATTTTAATTTTTTTATACTTTTTTATTAAAACAGATTGTAATTGATTGGTTACCTCGGGAAAGATGAAGAGAAAGCTATCCACTGTCAAGAAAAGTTTATTTATAGTCACTGATGCCTACGAAAGCCTTCTTACTCGCTTTAATTGCTTTTATAATCCCATAATTGAATTTAATTTTATTTTTTGACATTTTTTGATTAAAACAGATTGTAATTGATTGTTAACCTCGAGAAACGTGAAGCGAAAGCTATCCATTGACAAGAAAATTTTATTTATAGTCAGTCATGCCTACGAAAGCTTTATTACTCGCTGTAAATGCTTTTATAATCCCATAATTGAATTTAATTTTAATTTTTTACATTTTTTTATTAAAATAGATTGTAATGGATTGTTTACCTCGGGAAACGTGAAGCGAAACCCATCCATTGAAAAGAAAAGTCCGTTTATAGTCATTCATACCTTCGGAACCCTATTACTCGATTTAAATGCCTTTATAATCTCACAAATGATTTTAAGTTGAATTTTTTTACATGTTTTGTTAGAACATATTATAGTTGAAAACTTGCCTCGAGAAACATGAAGCGAAAGCCATCCATTGATAAGAAAAGTTCAGTTATAGTTACTCATGGCTACGAAAGCCTTAGTCCTCGCTTTAAATGCTTTTATAATCCCTTAATTGAATTGAATTTTGATTTTTTTACATTTTTTGATTAAAACAGATTGTAATTGATTGTTTACCTCGAGAAACGTGAAGCGAAAGCTATCCATTGACAAGAAAAATTTATTTATAGTCACTCATGCCTACGAAAGCCTTATTACTCGCTTTAATTGCTTTTATAATCCCATAATTGAATTGAATTTTATTTTTTTACATTTTTTGATTAAAACAGATTGTAATTGATTGTTTACCTGGAGAAACGTGAAGCGAAAGCTATCCATTGACAAGAAAAGTTTATTTATAGTCACTCATGCCTACGAAAGCCTTATTACTCGCTTTAATTGCTTTTATAATCCCATAATTGAATTGAATTTTATTTTTTTACATTTTTTGATTAAAACAGATTGTAATTGATTGTTTACCTTGAGAAACGTGAAGCGAAAGCTATCCATTGACAAGAAAAGTTTATTTATAGTCACTCATGCCTACGAAAGCCTTATTACTCGCTGTAAATGCTTTTATAATCCCATAATTGAATTTAATTTTAATTTTTTACATTTTTTTGTTAAAATAGATTGTAATGGATTGTTTACCTCGGGAAACGTGAAGCGAAACACTTCCATTGAAAAGAAAAGTCTGTTTATAGTCATTCATACCTTCGGAAGCCTATTACTCTATTTAAATTCCTTTATAATCTCACAAATGATTTTAAGTTGAATTTTTTTACATGTTCTGTTAGAACATATTATAGTTGAAAACTTGCCTCGAGAAACATGAAGCGAAAGCCATCCATTGATAAGAAAAGTTCAGTTATAGTTACTCATGGCTACGAAAGCCTTAGTACTCGCTTTAAATGCTTTTATAATCCCTTAATTGAATTGAATTTTAATTTTTTTATATTTTTGGATTAAAACAGATTGTAATTGATTGGTTAGCTGGGGAAAGGTGAAGCGAAAGCTATCCACTGACAAGAAAAGTTTATTTATAGTCACTCATGCCTACGAAAGCCTTATTACTCGCTTTAATTGCTTTTATTTCCCATAATTGAATTTAATTTTCTTTTTTTACATTTTTTGATTAAAACAGATTGTAATTGATTGTTTACCTCGAGAAACGTGAAGCGAAACACTTCCATTGACAAGAAAAGTTTATTTATAGTCACTCATGCCTACGAAAGCCTTATTACTCGCTTTAATTGCTTTTATAATCCCATAATTGAATTGAATTTTATTTTTTTACATTTTTTGATTAAAACAGATTGTAATTGATTGTTTACCTTGAGAAACGTGAAGCGAAAGCTATCCATTGACAAGAAAAGTTTATTTATAGTCACTCATGCCTACGAAAGCTTTATTACTCGCTGTAAATGCTTTTATAATCCCATAATTGAATTTAATTTTAATTTTTTACATTTTTTTGTTAAAATAGATTGTAATGGATTGTTTACCTCGGGAAACGTGAAGCGAAACACTTCCATTGAAAAGAAAAGTCTGTTTATAGTCATTCATACCTTCGGAAGCCTATTACTCTATTTAAATTCCTTTATAATCTCACAAATGATTTTAAGTTGAATTTTTTTACATGTTTTGTTAGAACATATTATAGTTGAAAACTTGCCTCGAGAAACATGAAGCGAAAGCCATCCATTGATAAGAAAAGTTCAGTTATAGTTACTCATGGCTACGAAAGCCTTAGTACTCGCTTTAAATGCTTTTATAATCCCTTAATTGAATTGAATTTTAAGTTTTTTATATTTTTGGATTAAAACAGATTGTAATTGATTGGTTACCTCGGAAAAGATGAAGCGAAACCTATCCACTGATAAGAAAAGTTTATCTATAGTCACTCATGCCTACGAAAACCTTATTACTCGCTTTAATTGCTTTTATAATCCCATAATTGAATTGAATTTTATTTTTTTTTCCTTTTTTGATTAAAACAGATTGTAATTGATTGTTTACCTCGAGAAACGTGAAGCGAAAGCTATCCATTGACAAGAAAAGTTTATTTATAGTCACTCATGCCTACGAAAGCCTTATTACTCGCTGTAAATGCTTTTATAATCCCATAATTGAATTTAATTTTAATTTTTTACATTTTTTGATTAAAATAGATTGTAATGGATTGTTTACCTCAGGAAACGTGAAGCGAAACCCATCCATTGAAAAGAAAAGTCCGTTTATAGTCATTCATACCTGCGAAAGCCTATTACTCGATTTAAATGCCTTTATAATCTCACAAATGATTTTAAGTTGAATTCTTTTACATGTTTTGTTAGAACATATTATAATTGAAAACTTGGCTCGAGAAACATGAAGCGAAAGCCATCCATTGATAAGAAAAGTTCATTTATAGTCACTCATGGCTACGAAAGCCTTAGTACTCGCTTTAAATGCTTTTATAATCCCTTAATTGAATTGAATTTTAAGTTTTTTATATTTTTGGATTAAAACAGATTGTAATTGATTGGTTACCTCGGAAAAGATGAAGCGAAAGCTATCCACTGACAAGAAAAGTTTATCTATAGTCACTCATGCCTACGAAAGCCTTATTACTCGCTTTAATTGCTTTTATAATCCCATAATTGAATTGAATTTTATTTTGTTACATTTTTTGATTAAAACAGATTGTAATTGATTGTTTACCTCGAGAAACTTGAAGCGAAAGCTATCCATTGACAAGAAAAGTTTATTTATAGTCACCTATGCCTACGAAAGCCTTATTACTCGCTGTAAATGCTTTTATAATCCCATAATTGAATTTAATTTTAATTTTTTACATTTTTTTGTTAAAATATATTGTAATGGATTGTTTACCTCGGGAAACGTGAAGCGAAACACTTCCATTGAAAAGAAAAGTCTGTTTATAGTCATTCATACCTTCGAAAGCCTATTACTCTATTTAAATTCCTTTATAATCTCACAAATGATTTTAAGTTGAATTTTTTTACATGTTTTGTTAGAACATATTATAGTTGAAAAGTTGCCTCGAGAAACATGAAGCGAAAGCCATCCATTGATAAGAAAAGTTCAGTTATAGTTACTCATGGCTACGAAAGCCTTAGTACTCGCTTTAAATGCTTTTATAATCCCTTAATTGAATTGAATTTTAATTTTTTTATATTTTTGGATTAAAACAGATTGTAATTGATTGGTTAGCTGGGGAAAGGTGAAGCGAAAGCTATCCACTGACAAGAAAAGTTTATTTATAGTCACTCATGCCTACGAAAGCCTTATTACTCGCTTTAATTGCTTTTATTTCCCATAATTGAATTTAATTTTCTTTTTTTACATTTTTTGATTAAAACAGATTGTAATTGATTGTTTACCTCGAGAAACGTGAAGCGAAACACTTCCATTGACAAGAAAAGTTTATTTATAGTCACTCATGCCTACGAAAGCCTTATTACTCGCTTTAATTGCTTTTATAATCCCATAATTGAATTGAATTTTATTTTTTTACATTTTTTGATTAAAACAGATTGTAATTGATTGTTTACCTTGAGAAACGTGAAGCGAAAGCTATCCATTGACAAGAAAAGTTTATTTATAGTCACTCATGCCTACGAAAGCTTTATTACTCGCTGTAAATGCTTTTATAATCCCATAATTGAATTTAATTTTAATTTTTTACATTTTTTTGTTAAAATAGATTGTAATGGATTGTTTACCTCGGGAAACGTGAAGCGAAACACTTCCATTGAAAAGAAAAGTCTGTTTATAGTCATTCATACCTTCGGAAGCCTATTACTCTATTTAAATTCCTTTATAATCTCACAAATGATTTTAAGTTGAATTTTTTTACATGTTTTGTTAGAACATATTATAGTTGAAAACTTGCCTCGAGAAACATGAAGCGAAAGCCATCCATTGATAAGAAAAGTTCAGTTATAGTTACTCATGGCTACGAAAGCCTTAGTACTCGCTTTAAATGCTTTTATAATCCCTTAATTGAATTGAATTTTAAGTTTTTTATATTTTTGGATTAAAACAGATTGTAATTGATTGGTTACCTCGGAAAAGATGAAGCGAAACCTATCCACTGATAAGAAAAGTTTATCTATAGTCACTCATGCCTACGAAAACCTTATTACTCGCTTTAATTGCTTTTATAATCCCATAATTGAATTGAATTTTATTTTTTTTTCCTTTTTTGATTAAAACAGATTGTAATTGATTGTTTACCTCGAGAAACGTGAAGCGAAAGCTATCCATTGACAAGAAAAGTTTATTTATAGTCACTCATGCCTACGAAAGCCTTATTACTCGCTGTAAATGCTTTTATAATCCCATAATTGAATTTAATTTTAATTTTTTACATTTTTTGATTAAAATAGATTGTAATGGATTGTTTACCTCAGGAAACGTGAAGCGAAACCCATCCATTGAAAAGAAAAGTCCGTTTATAGTCATTCATACCTGCGAAAGCCTATTACTCGATTTAAATGCCTTTATAATCTCACAAATGATTTTAAGTTGAATTCTTTTACATGTTTTGTTAGAACATATTATAATTGAAAACTTGGCTCGAGAAACATGAAGCGAAAGCCATCCATTGATAAGAAAAGTTCATTTATAGTCACTCATGGCTACGAAAGCCTTAGTACTCGCTTTAAATGCTTTTATAATCCCTTAATTGAATTGAATTTTAAGTTTTTTATATTTTTGGATTAAAACAGATTGTAATTGATTGGTTACCTCGGAAAAGATGAAGCGAAAGCTATCCACTGACAAGAAAAGTTTATCTATAGTCACTCATGCCTACGAAAGCCTTATTACTCGCTTTAATTGCTTTTATAATCCCATAATTGAATTGAATTTTATTTTGTTACATTTTTTGATTAAAACAGATTGTAATTGATTGTTTACCTCGAGAAACTTGAAGCGAAAGCTATCCATTGACAAGAAAAGTTTATTTATAGTCACCTATGCCTACGAAAGCCTTATTACTCGCTGTAAATGCTTTTATAATCCCATAATTGAATTTAATTTTAATTTTTTACATTTTTTTGTTAAAATATATTGTAATGGATTGTTTACCTCGGGAAACGTGAAGCGAAACACTTCCATTGAAAAGAAAAGTCTGTTTATAGTCATTCATACCTTCGAAAGCCTATTACTCTATTTAAATTCCTTTATAATCTCACAAATGATTTTAAGTTGAATTTTTTTACATGTTTTGTTAGAACATATTATAGTTGAAAAGTTGCCTCGAGAAACATGAAGCGAAAGCCATCCATTGATAAGAAAAGTTCAGTTATAGTTACTCATGGCTACGAAAGCCTTAGTACTCGCTTTAAATGCTTTTATAATCCCTTAATTGAATTGAATTTTAATTTTTTTATATTTTTTTATTAAAACAGATTGTAATTGATTGGTTACCTCGGGAAAGATGAAGCGAAAGCTATCCACTGACAAGAAAAGTTTATTTATAGTCACTCATGCCTACGAAAGTTTTATTACTCGCTTTAATTGCTTTTATAATCACATAATTGAATTGAATTTGATTTTTTTACATTTTTTGAGTAAAACAGATTGTAATTGATGTTTTACCTCGAGAAACGTGAAGCGAAAGCTATCCATTGACAAGAAAAGTTTATTTATAGTCACTCATGCCTACGAAAGCCTTATTACTCGCTGTAAATGCTTTTATAATCCCATAATTGAATTTAATTTTAATTTTTACATTTTTTTGTTAAAATATATTGTAATGGATTGTTTACCTCGGGAAACGTGAAGCGAAACACTTCCATTGAAAAGAAAAGTCTGTTTATAGTCATTCATACCTTCGGAAGCCTATTACTCTATTTAAATTCCTTTATAATCTCACAAATGATTTTAAGTTGAAGTTTTTTACATGTTTTGTTAGAACATATTATAGTTGAAAACTTGCCTCGAGAAACATGAAGGGAAAGCCATCCATTGATAAGAAAAGTTCAGTTATAGTTACTCATGGCTACGAAAGCCTTAGTACTCGCTTTAAATGCTTTTATAATCCCTTAATTGAATTGAATTTTAATTTTTTTACATTTTTTGATTAAAACAGATTGTAATTGATTGTTTACCTCGAGAAACTTGAAGCGAAAGCTATCCATTGACAAGAAAAGTTTATTTATAGTCACCCATGCCTACGAAAGCCTTATTACTCGCTGTAAATGCTTTTATAATCCCATAATTGAATTTAATTTTAATTTTTTACATTTTTTTGTTAAAATATATTGTAATGGATTGTTTACCTCGGGAAACGTGGAGCGAAACACTTCCATTGAAAAGAAAAGTCTGTTTATAGTCATTCATACCTTCGAAAGCCTATTACTCTATTTAAATTCCTTTATAATCTCACAAATGATTTTAAGTTGAATTTTTTTACATGTTTTGTTAGAACATATTATAGTTGAAAACTTGCCTCGAGAAACATGAAGCGAAAGCCATCCATTGATAAGAAAAGTTCAGTTATAGTTACTCATGGCTACGAAAGCCTTAGTACTCGCTTTAAATGCTTTTATAATCCCTTAATTGAATTGAATTTTAAGTTTTTTATATTTTTGGATTAAAACAGATTGTAATTGATTGGTTACCTCGGAAAAAATGAAGCGAAAGCTATCCACTGACAAGAAAAGTTTATCTATAGTCACTCATGCCTACGAAAGCCTTATTACTCGCTTTAATTGCTTTTATAATCCCATAATTGAATTGAATTTTATTTTTTTACATTTTTTGATTAAAACAGATTGTAATTGATTGTTTACCTCGAGAAACTTGAAGCGAAAGCTATCCATTGACAAGAAAAGTTTATTTATAGTCACCCATGCCTACGAAAGCCTTATTACTCGCTGTAAATGCTTTTATAATCCCATAATTGAATTTAATTTTAATTTTTTACATTTTTTGATTAAAATAGATTGTAATGGATTGTTTATCTCGGGAAACGTGAAGCGAAACCCATCCATTGAAAAGAAAAGTCCGTTTATAGTCATTCATACCTTCGGAAGCCTATTACTCTATTTAAATGCCTTTATAATCTCACAAATGATTTTAAGTTGAATTTTTTTACATGTTTTGTTACAACATATTATAGTTGAAAACTTGCCTCGAGAAACATGAAGCGAAAACCATCCATTGATAAGAAAAGTTTAGTTATAGTCATTCATGGCTACGAAAGCCTTAGTACTCGCTTTAAATGCTTTTATAATCCCTTAATTGAATTGAATTTTAATTTTTTTATATTTTTGGATTAAAACAGATTGTAATTGATTGGTTAGCTCGGGAAAGATGAAACAAAAGCTATCCATTGACAAAAAAAGTTTATTTATAGTCACTCATGCCTACGAAAGCCTTATTAATCGCTTTAATTGCTTTTATAATCCCATAATTGAATTTAATTTTATTTTTTTTACATTTTTTGATTAAAACAGATTGTAATTGATTGTTGACCTCGAGAAACGTGAAGCGGAAGCTATCCATTGACAAGAAAAGTTTATTTATAGTCACTCATGCCTACGAAAGCCTTATTACTCGCTGTAAATGCTTTTATAATCCCATAATTGAATTTAATTTTAATTTTTTATATTTTTTTATTAAACTAGATTGTAATGGATTGTTTACCTCGGGAAACGTGAAGCGAAACCCATCCATTGAAAAGAAAAGTCCGTTTATAGTCATTCATACCTTCGGAAGCCTATTACTCTAATTAAATGCCTTTATAATCTCACCAATGATTTTAAGTTGAATTGTTTTACATGTTTTGTTAGAAAATATTATAGTTGAAAACTTGCCTCGAGAAACATGAAGCGAAAGCCATCCATTGACAAGAAAAGTTCATTTATAGTCACTCATGGCTACGAAAGCCTTAGTACTCGCTTTAAATACTTTTATAATCCCTTAATTGAATTGAATTTTAATTTTTTTATATTTTTGGATTAAAACAGATTGTAATTGATTGATTACCTCAGGAAAGATGAAGCGAAAGCTATCCACTGACAAGAAAAGTTTATTTATAGTCACTCATGCCTACGAAAGCCTTATTACTCACTTTAATTGCTTTTATAATCCCATAATTGAATTTAATTTTATTTTTTTACATTTTTTGATTAAAACAGATTGTAATTGATTGTTGACCTCGAGAAACTTGAAGCGAAAGCTATCCATTGACAAGAAAAGTTTATTTATAGTCACTCATGCCTACGAAAGCCTTATTACTTGCTGTAAATGCTTTTCTAATCCCATAATTGAATTTAATTTTAATTTTTTACATTTTTTTATTAAAATAGATTGTAATTGATTGTTTACCTCGAGAAACGTGAAGCGAAACCCATCCATTGAAAAGAAAAGTCCGTTTATAGTCATTCATACCTTCGGAAGCCTATTACTCGATTTAAATGCCTTTATAATCTCACAAATGATTTTAAGTTGAATTTTTTTACATGTTTTGTTAGAACATATTATAGTTGAAAACTTGCCTCGAGAAACATGAAGCGAAAGCCATCCATTGATAAGAAAAGTTCAGTTATAGTTACTCATGGCTACGAAAGCCTTAGTACTCGCTTTAAATGCTTTTATAATCCCTTAATTGAATTGAATTTTAATTTTTTTATATTTTTGGATTAAAACAGATTGTAATTGATTGGTTAGCTCGGGAAAGATGAAGCGAAAGCTATCCACTGACAAGAAAAGTTTATTTATAGTCACTCATGCCTACGAAAGCCTTATTACTCGCTTTAATTGCTTTTATAATCCCATAATTGAATTTAATTTTATTTTTTGACATTTTTTGATTAAAACAGATTGTAATAGATTGTTAACCTCGAGAAACGTGAAGCGAAAGCTATCCATTGATAAGAAAATTTTATTTATAGTCTGTCATGCCTACGAAAGCTTTATTACTCGCTGTAAATGCTTTTATAATCCCATAATTGAATTTAATTTTAATTTTTTACATTTTTTTTATTAAAATAGATTGTAATGGATTGTTTACCTCAGGAAACGTGAAGCGAAACCCATCCATTGAAAAGAAAAGTCCGTCCATAGTCATTCATACTTGCGGAAGCCTATTACTTGATTTAAATGCCTTTATAATCTCACAAATGATTTTAAGTTGAATTCATTTACATGTTTTGTTAGAACATATTATAATTGAAAACTTGCCTCGAGAAACATGAAGCGAAAGTCATCCATTGACAAGAAAAGTTCATTTATAGTCACTCATGGCTACGAAAGCCTTAGTACTCGCTTTAAATGCTTTTATAATCCCTTAATTGAATTGAATTTTAATTTTTTTATATTTTTGGATTAAAACAGATTGTAATTGATTGGTTACCTCGGGAAAGATGAAGCGAAAGCTATCCACTGACAAGAAAAGTTTATTTATAGTCACTCATGCCTACGAAAGCCTTATTACTCGCTTTAATTGCTTTTATAATCCCATAATTGAATTTAATTTTATTTTTTTCCATTTTTTGATTAAAACAGATTGTAATTGATTGTTTACCTAGAGAAACGTGAAGCAAAAGCCATCCATTGAGCAGAAAAGTTCATTTATAGTCACTCATGCCTACGAAAGCCTTATTACTCGCTGTAAATGCTTTTATAATCCCATAATTGAATTTAATTTTAATTTTTTATATTTTTTTGTTAAAATAGATTGTAATGGATTGTTTACCTCGGGAAACGTGAAGTGAAACCCATCCATTGAAAAGAAAAGTCCGTTTATAGTCATTCATACCTTCGGAAGCCTATTACTCGATTTAAATGCCTTTATAATCTCACAAATGATTTTAAGTTGAATTCTTTTACATGTTTTGTTAGAACATATTATAATTGAAAACTTGCCTCGAGAAACATGAAGCGAAAGCCATCCATTGACAAGAAAAGTTCATTTATAGTCACTCATGGCTACGAAAGCCTTAGTACTCGCTTTAAATGCTTTTATAATCCCTTAATTGAATTGAATTTTAATTTTTTTATATTTTTGGATTAAAACAGATTATAATTGATTGGTTACCTCGGGAAAGATGAAGCGAAAGCTATCCACTTTCAAGAAAAGTTTATTTATAGTCACTCATGCCTACGAAAGCCTTATTACTTGCTTTAATTGCTTTTATAATCCCATAATTGAATTTAATTTTATTTTTTTACATTTTTTGATTAAAACAGATTGTAATTGATTGTTTACCTCGAGAAACGTGAAGCGAAAGCTATCCATTGACAAGAAAAGTCCGTTTATAGTCATTCATACCTTCGGAAGCCTATTACTCTATTTAAATGCCTTTATAATCTCACCAATGATTTTAAGTTGAATTTTTTTACATGTTTTGTTAGAGCATATTATAGTTGAAAACTTTCCTCGAGAAACATGAAGCGAAAGCCATCCATTGACAAGAAAAGTTCATTTATAGTCACTCATGGCTACGAAAGCCTTAGTTCTCGCTTTAAATGCTTTTCTAATCCCATAATTGAATTTAATTTTAATTTTTTATATTTTTTGATTAAAATAGATTGTAATTGATTGTTTACCTTGGGAAACGAGAAGCGAAACCCATCCATTGAAAAGAAAAGTCCGTTTATAGTCATTCATACCTTCGGAAGCCTATTACTTGATTTAAATGCCTTTATAATCTCACAAATGATTTTAAGTTGAATTCTTTTACATGTTTTGTTAGAACATATTATAATTGAAAACTTGCCTCGAGAAACATGAAGCGAAAGCCATCCATTGACAAGAAAAGTTCATTTATAGTCACTCATGGCTACGAAAGCCTTAGTAGTCGCTTTAAATGCTTTTATAATCCCTTAATTGAATTGAATTTTAAAATTTTTATATTTTTGGATTAAAACATATTGTAATTGATTGGTTAGCTCGGGAAAGATGAAGCGAAAGCTATCCAATAACAAGAAAAGTTTGTTTATAGTCAGTCATGCCTACGAAAGCCTTATTACTCGCTTTAATTGCTTTTATAATCCCATAATTGAATTTAATTTTATTTTTTTATATTTTTTGATTAAAACATATTGTAATTGATTATTTACCTCGAGAAACGTGAAGCTAAAGCTATCCATTGACAAGAAAAGTTTATTTACAGTCACTCTTGCCTACGAAAGCCTTATTACTCGCTGTAAATGCTTTTATAATCCCATAATTGAGTTTAATTTTAATTTTTTATATTTTTTTATTAAAATAGATTGTAATGGATTGTTTACCTCGGGAAACGTGAAGCGAAACCCATCCATTGAAAAGAAAAGTTCGTTTATAGTCATTCATACCTTCGGAAGCCTATTACTCTATTTATATGCCTTTACAATCTCGCAAATGATTTTAAGTTGATTTTTTTTACATGTTTTGTTAGAACATATTATAGTTGAAAACTTGCCTCGAGAAACATGAAGCGAAAGCCATCCATTGATAAGAAAAGTTCAGTTATAGTCACTCATGGCTACGAAAGCCTTAGTACTCGCTTTAAATGCTTTTATAATCCCTTAATTGAATTGAATTTTAATTTTTTTATATTTTTGGATTAAAACAGATTGTAATTGATTGGTTAGCTCGGGAAAGATGAAGCGAAAGCTATCCACTGACAAGAAAAGTTTATTTATAGTCACTCATGCCTACGAAAGCCTTCTTACTCGCTTTAATTGCTTTTATAATCCCATAATTGAGTTTAATTTTATTTTTTTATATTTTTTGATTAAAACAGATTGTAATTGATTATTTACCCCGAGAAATGTGAAGCGAAAGCCATCCATTGACAAGAAAAGTTTATTTATAGTCACTCATACCTTCGGAAGCCTATTACTCGATTTAAATGCCATTATAATCTCACAAATGATTTTAAGTTGAATTTTTTTACATGTTTTGTTAGAACATATTATAATTGAAAACTTGCCTCGAGAAACATGAAGCGAAAGCCATCCATTGACAAGAAAAGTTCATTTATAGTCACTCATGGCTACGAAAGCCTTAGTATTCGCTTTAAATGCTTTTATAATCCCTTAATTGAATTGAATTTCAATTTTTTTATATTTTTGGATTAAAACAGATTGTAATTGATTGGTTACCTCGGGAAAGATGAAGCGAAAGCTATCCACTGACAAGAAAAGTTTATTTATAGTCACTGATGCCTACAAAAGCCTTATTACTCGCTTTAATTGCTTTTATAATCCCATAATTGAATTTAATTTTATTTTTTTATATTTTTTGATTAAAACAGAATGTAATTGATTGTTTACCCCGAGAAACGTGAAGCGAAAGCTATCCACTGACAAGAAAAGTTTATTTATAGTCACTCATGCGTACGAAAGCCTTATTACTCGCTATAAATACTTTTATAATCCCATAATTGAATTTAATTTTAATCTTTTATATTTTTTGACTAAAATAGATTATAATGGATTGTTTACCTCGGGAAAGGTGAAGCGAAACCCATCCATTGAAAAGAAAAGTCCGTTTATAGTCATTCATACCTTCGGAAGCCTATTACTCGATTTAAATGCCTTTATAATCTCACAAATGATTTTAAGTTGAATTTTTTTACATGTTTTGTTAGAACATATTATAGTTCAAAACTTGCCTCGAGAAACATGAAGTGAAAGCCATCCATTGACAAGAAAAGTTCATTTATAGTCACTCATGGCTACGAAAGCCTTAGGATTCGCTTTAAATGCTTTTATAATCCCTTAAATGAATTGAATTTCAAATATTTTATATTTTTGGATTAAAACAGATTGTAATTGATTCGTTACCTCGGGAAAGATGAAGAGAAAGCCATCCATTGACAAGAAAAGTTCATTTATAGTCACTCATGGCTACGAAAGCCTTAGTACTCGCTTTAAATGCTTTTATAATCCCTTAATTGAATTGAATTTTAATTTTTTACATTTTTTTATTAAAATAGATTGTAATGGATTGTTTACCTCGGGAAACATGAAGCGAAACCCATCCATTGAAAAGAAAAGTCCGTTTATAGTCATTCATACCTTCGGAAGCCTATTACTTTATTTAAATGCTTTATAATCTCACAAATGATTTTAAGTTGAATTTTTTTACATGTTTTGTTAGAACATATTATAGTTGAAAACTTGCCTCGAGAAACATGAAGCGAAAGCCATCCATTGATAAGAAAAGTTAAGTTATAGTCACTCATGGCTACGAAAGCCTTAGTACTCGCTTTAAATGCTTTTATAATCCCTTAATTGAACTTATTTTCAATCTTTTTACATTTTTTGATTAAAACAGATTGTAATTGATTGGTTAGCCCGGGAAAGATGAAGCGAAAGCTATCCACTGACAAGAAAAGTTTATTTCTAGTCACTCATGCCTACGAAAACCTTAATACTCGCTTTAATTGCTTTTGTAATCCCATAATTGAATTTAATTTTATTTTTTTACATTTTTTGATTAAAACAGATTGTAATTGATTGTTTACCTCAAGAAACGTGAAGCCAAAGCTATCCATTGATAAGAAAAGTTTATTTATAGTCACTAATGCCTACGAAAGCCTTATTACTCGTTGTAAATGCTTTTATAATCCCATAATTGAATTTAATTTTAATTTTTTATATTTTTTTATTAAAATAGAATGTAATGGATTGTTTACCTCGGGAAACGTGAAGCGAAACCCATCCATTAAAAAGAAAAGTCAGTTTATAGTCATTCATACCTTCGGAAGCCTATTACTCGATTTAAATGCCTTTATAATCTCACAAATGATTTTAAGTTGAATTTTTTTACATGTTTTTTTAGAACATATTATAGTTGAAAACTTGCCTCGAGAAACATGAAGCGAAAGCCACCCTTTGATAAGAAAAGTTCAGTTATAGTCACTCATGGCTACGAAAGCCTTAGTACTCGCTTTAAATGCTTTTATAATCCCTTAATTGAATTGAATTTTAATTTTTTTATATTTTTGGATTAAAACAGATTGTAATTGATTGGTTACCTCGGGAAAGATAAAGCGAAAGCTATCCACTGACAAGAAAAGCTTATTTATAGTCACTCATCCCTACGAAAGCCTTATTACTCGCTTTAATTGCTTTTATAATCCCATAATTGAATTTAATTTTATTTTTTTACATTTTTTGATTAAAACAGATTGTAATTGATTGTTTACCTCGGGAAACGTGAAGCGAAATCTATCCATTGACAAGAAAAGTTTATTTATAGTCACTCATGCCTACGAAAGCCTTATTACTTGCTGTAAATGCTTTTCTAATCCCATAATTGAATTTAATTTTAATTTTTTATATTTTTTTATTAAAATAGAATGTAATTGATTGTTTACCTGGAGAAACGTGAAGCGAAACCCATCCATTGAAAAGAAAAGTCCGTTTATAGTCATTCATACCTTCGGAAGCCTATTACTCGATTTAAATGCCTTTATAATCTCACAAATGATTTTAAGTTGAATTTTTTTACATGTTTTGTTAGAACATATTATAGTTGAAAACTTGCCTCGAGAAACATGAAGTGAAAGCCATCCATTGATAAGAAAAGTTCAGTTATAGTTACTCATGGCTACGAAAGCCTTAGTACTCGCTTTAAATGCTTTTATAATCCCTTAATTGAATTGAATTTTAATTTTTTTATATTTTTGGATTAAAACAGATTGTAATTGATTGGTTAGCTCGGGAAAGATGAAGCGAAAGCTATCCACTGACAAGAAAAGTTTATTTATAGTCACTCATGCCTACGAAAGCCTTATTACTCGCTTTAATTGCTTTTATAATCCCATAATTGAATTTAATTTTATTTTTTGACATTTTTTGATTAAAACAGATTGTAATAGATTGTTAACCTCGAGAAACGTGAAGCGAAAGCTATCCATTGACAAGAAAATTTTATTTATAGTCAGTCATGCCTACGAAAGCTTTATTACTCGCTGTAAATGCTTTTATAATCCCATAATTGAATTTAATTTTAATTTTTTATATTTTTTTTATTAAAATAGATTGTAATGGATTGTTTACCTCAGGAAACGTGAAGCGAAACCCATCCATTGAAAAGAAAAGTCCGTCCATAGTCATTCATACTTGCGGAAGCCTATTACTCGATTTAAATGCCTTTATAATCTCACAAATGATTTTAAGTTGAATTCATTTACATGTTTTGTTAGAACATATTATAATTGAAAACTTGCCTCGAGAAACATGAAGCGAAAGTCATCCATTGACAAGAAAAGTTCATTTATAGTCCCTCATGGCTACGAAAGCCTTAGTACTCGCTTTAAATGCTTTTATAATCCCTTAATTGAATT
This sequence comes from Theobroma cacao, assembly GCF_053813885.1. NCBI lineage: Eukaryota > Viridiplantae > Streptophyta > Magnoliopsida > Malvales > Malvaceae > Theobroma > Theobroma cacao. The sequence continues at coordinate 21,339,230 of NC_142645.1, read as the reverse complement.
GAATTTTAATTTTTTTATATTTTTGGATTAAAACAGATTGTAATTGATTGGTTACCTCGGGAAAGATGAAGCGAAAGCTATCCACTGACAAGAAAAGTTTATTTATAGTCACTCATGCCTACGAAAGCCTTATTACTCGCTTTAATTGCTTTTATAATCCCATAATTGAATTGAATTTTATTTTTTTACATTTTTTGATTCAAACAGATTGTAATTGATTGTTTACCTCGAGAAACGTGAAGCGAAAGCTATCCATTGACAAGAAAAGTTTATTTATAGTCACTCATGCCTACGAAAGCCTTATTACTTGCTTTAATTGCTTTTATAATCCCATAACTGAATTTAATTTTAATTTTTTTATATTTTTGGATTAAAACAGATTGTAATTGATTGGTTACCTCAGGAAAGATGAAGCGAAAGCTATCCACTGACAAGAAAAGTTTATTTATAGTCACTCATGCCTACGAAAGCCTTATTACTCGCTTTAATTGCTTTTATAATCCCATAATTGAATTTAATTTTATTTTTTTACATTTTTTGATTAAAACAGATTGTAATTGATTGTTTACCTAGAGAAACGTGAAGCGAAAGCTATCCATTGACAATAAAAGTTTATTTATAGTCACTCATGCCTACGAAAGCCTTATTACTCGCTGTAAATGCTTTTATAATCCCATAATTGAATTTAATTTTAATTTTTTACATTTTTTGTTAAAACAGATTATAATTGAACCTTTGCCTTGAGAAACGTGAAGCAAAAGCCATCCATTGAGCAGAAAAGTTCATTTATAGTCACTCATGCCTACGAAAGCCTTATTACTCGCTGTAAATGCTTTTATAATCCCATAATTGAATTTAATTTTAATTTTTTATATTTTTTTGTTAAAATAGATTGTAATGGATTGTTTACCTCGGGAAACGTGAAGTGAAACCCATCCATTGAAAAAAAAAGTCCGTTTATAGTCATTCATACCTTCGGAAGCCTATTACTCGATTTAAATGCCTTTATAATCTCACAAATGATTTTAAGTTGAATTCTTTTACATGTTTTGTTAGAACATATTATAATTGAAAACTTGCCTCGAGAAACAAGAAGCGAAAGCCATCCATTGACAAGAAAAGTTCATTTATAGTCACTCATGGCTACGAAAGCCTTAGTACTCGCTTTAAATGCTTTTATAATCCCTTAATTGAATTGAATTTTAATTTTTTTATATTTTTGGATTAAAACAGATTATAATTGATTGGTTACCTCGGGAAAGATGAAGCGAAAGCTATCCACTTTCAAGAAAAGTTTATTTATAGTCACTCATGCCTACGAAAGCCTTATTACTTGCTTTAATTGCTTTTATAATCCCATAATTGAATTTAATTTTATTTTTTTACATTTTTTGATTAAAACAGATTGTAATTGATTGTTTACCTCGAGAAACGTGAAGCGAAAGCTATCCATTGACAAGAAAAGTCCATTTATAGTCATTCATACCTTCGGAAGCCTATTACTCTATTTAAATGCCTTTATAATCTCACCAATGATTTTAAGTTGAATTTTTTTACATGTTTTGTTAGAGCATATTATAGTTGAAAACTTGCCTCGAGAAACATGAAGCGAAAGCCATCCATTGACAAGAAAAGTTCATTTATAGTCACTCATGGCTACGAAAGCCTTAGTTCTCGCTTTAAATGCTTTTCTAATCCCATAATTGAATTTAATTTTAATTTTTTATATTTTTTGATTAAAATAGATTGTAATTGATTGTTTACCTTGGGAAACGAGAAGCGAAACCCATCCATTGAAAAGAAAAGTCCGTTTATAGTCATTCATACCTTCGGAAGCCTATTACTTGATTTAAATGCCTTTATAATCTCACAAATGATTTTAAGTTGAATTCTTTTACATGTTTTGTTAGAACATATTATAATTGAAAACTTGCCTCGAGAAACATGAAGCGAAAGCCATCCATTGACAAGAAAAGTTCATTTATAGTCACTCATGGCTACGAAAGCCTTAGTACTCGCTTTAAATGCTTTTATAATCCCTTAATTGAATTGAATTTTAAAATTTTTATATTTTTGGATTAAAACATATTGTAATTGATTGGTTAGCTCGGGAAAGATGAAGCGAAAGCTATCCACTAACAAGAAAAGTTTGTTTATAGTCAGTCATGCCTACGAAAGCCTTATTACTCGCTTTAATTGCTTTTATAATCCCATAATTGAATTTAATTTTATTTTTTTATATTTTTTGATTAAAACATATTGTAATTGATTATTTACCTCGAGAAACGTGAAGCTAAAGCTATCCATTGACAAGAAAAGTTTATTTACAGTCACTCTTGCCTACGAAAGCCTTATTACTCGCTGTAAATGCTTTTATAATCCCATAATTGAGTTTAATTTTAATTTTTTATATTTTTTTATTAAAATAGATTGTAATGGATTGTTTACCTCGGGAAACGTGAAGTGAAACCCATCCATTGAAAAGAAAAGTTCGTTTATAGTCATTCATACCTTCGGAAGCCTATTACTCTATTTAAATGCCTTTACAATCTCGCAAATGATTTTAAGTTGATTTTTTTTACATGTTTTGTTAGAACATATTATAGTTGAAAACTTGCCTCGAGAAACATGAAGCGAAAGCCATCCATTGATAAGAAAAGTTCAGTTATAGTCACTCATGGCTACGAAAGCCTTAGTACTCGCTTTAAATGCTTTTATAATCCCTTAATTGAATTGAATTTTAATTTTTTTATATTTTTGGATTAAAACAGATTGTAATTGATTGGTTAGCTCGGGAAAGATGAAGCGAAAGCTATCCACTGACAAGAAAAGTTTATTTATAGTCACTCATGCCTACGAAAGCCTTCTTACTCGCTTTAATTGCTTTTATAATCCCATAATTGAGTTTAATTTTATTTTTTTATATTTTTTGATTAAAACAGATTGTAATTGATTATTTACCCCGAGAAATGTGAAGCGAAAGCTATCCATTGACAAGAAAAGTTTATTTATAGTCACTCATACCTTCGGAAGCCTATTACTCGATTTAAATGCCATTATAATCTCACAAATGATTTTAAGTTGAATTTTTTTACATGTTTTGTTAGAACATATTATAATTGAAAACTTGCCTCGAGAAACATGAAGCGAAAGCCATCCATTGACAAGAAAAGTTCATTTATAGTCACTCATGGCTACGAAAGCCTTAGGATTCGCTTTAAATGCTTTTATAATCCCTTAAATGAATTGAATTTCAAATTTTTTACATTTTTTTATTAAAATAGATTGTAATGGATTGTTTACCTCGGGAAACATGAAGCGAAACCCATCCATTGAAAAGAAAAGTCCGTTTATAGTCATTCATACCTTCGGAAGCCTATTACTTTATTTAAATGCCTTTATAATCTCACAAATGATTTTAAGTTGAATTTTTTTACATGTTTTGTTAGAACATATTATAGTTGAAAACTTGCCTCGAGAAACATGAAGCGAAAGCCATCCATTGATAAGAAAAGTTAAGTTATAGTCACTCATGGCTACGAAAGCCTTAGTACTCGCTTTAAATGCTTTTATAATCCCTTAATTGAATTTATTTTCAATCTTTTTACATTTTTTGATTAAAACAGATTGTAATTGATTGGTTAGCCCGGGAAAGATGAAGCGAAAGCTATCCACTGACAAGAAAATTTTATTTCTAGTCACTCATGCCTACGAAAACCTTAATACTCGCTTTAATTGCTTTTGTAATCCCATAATTGAATTTAATTTTATTTTTTTACATTTTTTGATTAAAACAGATTGTAATTTATTGTTTACCTCAAGAAACGTGAAGCCAAAGCTATCCATTGACAAGAAAAGTTTATTTATAGTCACTAATGCCTACGAAAGCCTTATTACTCGTTGTAAATGCTTTTATAATCCCATAATTGAATTTAATTTTAATTTTTTACATTTTTTTAGTAAAATAGATTGTAATGGATTGTTTACCTCGGGAAACGTGAAGCGAAACCCATCCATTGAAAAGAAAAGTCAGTTTATAGTCATTCATACCTTCGGAAGCCTATTACTCGATTTAAATGCCTTTATAATCTCACAAATGATTTTAAGTTGAATTTTTTTACATGTTTTTTTAGAACATATTATAGTTGAAAACTTGCCTCGAGAAACATGAAGCGAAAGCCACCCTTTGATAAGAAAAGTTCAGTTATAGTCACTCATGGCTACGAAAGCCTTAGTACTCGCTTTAAATGCTTTTATAATCCCTTAATTGAATTGAATTTTAATTTTTTTATATTTTTGGATTAAAACAGATTGTAATTGATTGGTTACCTCGGGAAAGATAAAGCGAAAGCTATCCACTGACAAGAAAAGTTTATTTATAGTCACTCATCCCTACGAAAGCCTTATTACTCGCTTTAATTGCTTTTATAATCCCATAATTGAATTTAATTTTATTTTTTTACATTTTTTGATTAAAACAGATTGTAATTGATTGTTTACCTCGGGAAACGTGTAGCGAAATCTATCCATTGACAAGAAAAGTTTATTTATAGTCACTCATGCCTACGAAAGCCTTATTACTTGCTGTAAATGCTTTTCTAATCCCATAATTGAATTTAATTTTAATTTTTTACATTTTTTTATTAAAATAGATTGTAATTGATTGTTTACCTCGGGAAACGTGAAGCGAAACCCATCCATTGAAAAGAAAAGTCCGTTTATAGTCATTCATACCTTCGGAAGCCTATTACTCTATTTAAATGCCTTTATAATCTCACAAATGATTTTAAGTTGAATTTTTTTACATGTTTTGTTAGATCATATTATAGTTGAAAACTTGCATCGAGAGACATGAAGCGAAAGCCATCCATTGACAAGAAAAGTTCATTTATAGTCACTCATGGCTACGAAAGCCTTAGTATTCGCTTTAAATGCTTTTATAATCCCTTAATTGAATTGAATTTCAATTTTTTTATATTTTTGGATTAAAACAGATTGTAATTGATTGGTTACCTCGGGAAAGATGAAGCGATAGCTATCCACTAACAAGAAAAGTTTATTTATTGTCACTCATGCCTACGAAAGACTTATTACTCGCTTTAATTGCTTTTATAATCCCATAATTGAATTTAATTTTATTTTTGTACATTTTTTGATTAAAACAGATTGTAATTGATTGTTTACCTCGAGAAACATGAAGTGAAAGCTATCCAGTGACAAGAAAAGTTTATTTATAGTCACTCATGCCTACGAAAGCCTTATTACTCGCTGTAAATGCTTTTATAATCCCATAATTTAATTTCATTTTAATTTTTTACATTTTTTGATTAAAATAGATTGTAATGGATTGTTTACCTCGGGAAACGTGAAGCGAAACCCATCCATTGAAAAGAAAAGTCCGTTTATAGTCATTCATACCTTCGGAAGCCTATTACTCGATTTAAATGCCTTTATAATCTCACAAATGATTTTAAGTTGAATTTTTTTCCATGTTTTGTTAGAACATATTATAGTTGAAAACTTGCCTTGAGAAACATGAAGTGAAAGCCATCCATTGACAAGAAAAGTTCATTTATAGTCACTGATGGCTACGAAAGCCTTAGTACTCGCTTTAAATGCTTTTATAATCCCTTAATTGAATTGAATTTTAATTTTTTTTATATTTTTGGATTAAAACAGATTGTAATTGATTGGTTACCTCGGGAAAGATGAAGCGAAAGCTATCCATTGACAAGAAAAGTTTATTTATAGTCACTCATGTCTACGAAAGCCTTATTACTCGTTGTAAACGCTTTTATAATCCCAAAATTGAATTTAATTTTAATTTTTTACATTTTTTAATTAAAATAGATTGTAATGGATTGTTTACCTCGGGAAACGTGAAGCAAAGCCCATCCATTGAAAAAAAAAGTCTGTTTATAGTCATTCATACCTTCAGAAGCCTATTACTCGATTTCTATGCCTTTATAATCTCACAAATGATTTTAAGTTGAATTTTTTTACATGTTTTGTTAGAACATATTATAATTGAAAACTTGCCTCGAGAAACATGAAGCGAAGGCCATCCATTGACAAGAAAAGTTGATTTATAGTCACTCATGGCTACGAAAGCCTTAGTATTCGCTTTAAATGCTTTTATAATCCCTTAATTGAATTGAATTTCAAATTTTTTATATTTTTGGATTAAAACAGATTGTAATTGATTGGTTACCTTGGTAAAGATGAAGCGAAAGCTATCCACTAACAAGAAAAGTTTATTTATAGTCACTCATGCCTACGAAAGCCTTATTAGTCGCTTTAATTGCTTTTATAATCCCATAATTGAATTTAATTTTATTTTTTTACATTTTTTGATTAAAACAGAATGTAATTGATTGTTTACCTCGAGAAACGTGAAGCGAAAGCTATCCATTGACAAGAAAAGTTTATTTATAGTCACTCATGCCTACGAAAGCCTTATTACTCGCTATAAATGCTTTTATAATCCCATAATTGAATTTAATTTTAATTTTTGATATTTTTTGATTAAAATAGATTGTAATGGATTGTTTACCTCGGGAAACGTGAAGCGAAACCCATCCATTGAAAAGAAAAGTCCGTTTATAGTCATTCATACCTCCGGAAGCCTATTACTCGATTTAAATTGCTTTATAATCTGACAAATGATTTTAAGTTGAATTTTTTTACATGTTTTGTTAGAACATATTATAATTGAAAACTTGCCTCGAGAAACATGAAGCGAAAGCCATCCATTGACAAGAAAAGTTCATTTATAGTCTCTTATGGCTACGAAAGCCTTAGTACTCGCTTTAAATGCTTTTATAATCCCTTAATTGAATTGAATTTTAATTTTTTTATATTTTTGGATTAAAACATATTGTAATTGATTGGTTACCTCGGGAAAGATGAAGCGAAAGCTATCCACTGACAAGAAAAGTTTATTTATAGTCACTGATGCCTACAAAAGCCTTATTACTCGCTTTAATTGCTTTTATAATCCCATAATTGAATTTAATTTTATTTTTTTACATTTTTTGATTACAACAGAATGTAATTGATTGTTTACCCTGAGAAACGTGAAGCGAAAGCTATCCACTGACAAGAAAAGTTTATTTATAGTCACTCATGCCTACGAAAGCCTTATTACTCGCTATAAATGCTTTTATAATCCCATAATTGAATTTTATTTTATTTTTTTACATTTTTTGATTAAAACAGATTGTAATTGATTGTTTACCTCAAGAAACGTGAAGCCAAAGCTATCCATTGACAAGAAAAGTTTATTTATAGTCACTAATGCCTACGAAAGCCTTATTACTCGTTGTAAATGCTTTTATAATCCCATAATTGAATTAAATTTTAGTTTTTTACATTTTTTTATTAAAATAGATTGTAATGGATTGTTTACCTTGGGAAACGTGAAGCGAAACCCATCCATTGAAAAGAAAAGTCAGTTTATAGTCATTCATACCTTCGGAAGCCTATTACTCAATTTAAATGCCTTTATAATCTCACAAATGATTTTAAGTTGAATTTTTTTACATGTTTTTTTAGAACATATTATAGTTGAAAACTTGCCTCGAGAAACATAAAGCGAAAGCCACCCTTTGATAAGTAAAGTTCAGTTATAGTCACTCATGGCTACGAAAGCCTTAGTACTCGCTTTAAATGCTTTTATAATCCCTTAATTGAATTGAATTTTAATTTTTTTATATTTTTGGATTAAAACAGATTGTAATTGATTGGTTACCTCGGGAAAGATAAAGCGAAAGCTATCCACTGACAAGAAAAGTTTATTTATAGTCACTCATCCCTACGAAAGCCTTATTACTCGCTTTAATTGCTTTTATAATCCCATAATTGAATTTAATTTTATTTTTTTACATTTTTTGATTAAAACATATTGTAATTGATTGTTTACCTCGGGAAACGTGAAGCGAAATCTATCCATTGACAAGAAAAGTTTATTTATAGTCACTCATGCCTACGAAAGCCTTATTACTCGCTATAAATGCTTTTATAATCCCATAATTGAATTTAATTTTAATTTTTTATATTTTTTGATTAAAATAGATTATAATGGATTGTTTACCTCGGGAAACGTGAAGCGAAACCCACCCATTGAAAAGAAAAGTCCGTTTATAGTCATTCATACCTTCGGAAGCCTATTACTCGATTTAAATGCCTTTATAATCTCACAAATGATTTTAAGTTGAATTTTTTTACATGTTTTGTTAGAACATATTATAGTTGAAAACTTGCCTCGAGAAACATGAAGCGAAAGCCATCCATTGATAAGAAAAGTTAAGTTATAGTCACTCATGGCTACGAAAGCCTTAGGATTCGCTTTAAATGCTTTTATAATCCCTTAAATGAATTGAATTTCAAATTTTTTATATTTTTGGATTAAAACAGATTGTAATTGATTGGTTACCTCGGGAAAGATGAAGCGAAAGCCATCCATTGACAAGAAAAGTTCATTTATAGTCACTCATGGCTACGAAAGCCTTAGTACTCGCTTTAAATGCTTTTATAATCCCTTAATTGAATTGAATTTTAATTTTTTACATTTTTTTATTAAAATAGATTGTAATGGATTGTTTACCTCGGGAAACATGAAGCGAAACCCATCCATTGAAAAGAAAAGTCCGTTTATAGTCATTCATACCTTCGGAAGCCTATTACTCTATTTAAATGCCTTTATAATCTCACAAATGATTTTAAGTTGAATTTTTTTACATGTTTTGTTAGAACATATTATAGTTGAAAACTTGCCTCGAGAAACATGAAGCGAAAGCCATCCATTGATAAGAAAAGTTAAGTTATAGTCACTCATGGCTACGAAAGCCTTAGTACTCGCTTTAAATGCTTTTATAATCCCTTAATTGAATTTATTTTCAATCTTTTTACATTTTTTGATTAAAACAGATTGTAATTGATTGGTTAGCCCGGGAAAGATGAAGCGAAAGCTATCCACTGACAAGAAAAGTTTATTTCTAGTCACTCATGCCTACGAAAACCTTATTACTCGCTTTAATTGCTTTTGTAATCCCATAATTGAATTTTATTTTATTTTTTTACATTTTTTGATTAAAACAGATTGTAATTGATTGTTTACCTCAAGAAACGTGAAGCCAAAGCTATCCATTGACAAGAAAAGTTTATTTATAGTCACTAATGCCTACGAAAGCCTTATTACTCGTTGTAAATGCTTTTATAATCCCATAATTGAATTAAATTTTAGTTTTTTACATTTTTTTATTAAAATAGATTGTAATGGATTGTTTACCTTGGGAAACGTGAAGCGAAACCCATCCATTGAAAAGAAAAGTCAGTTTATAGTCATTCATACCTTCGGAAGCCTATTACTCAATTTAAATGCCTTTATAATCTCACAAATGATTTTAAGTTGAATTTTTTTACATGTTTTTTTAGAACATATTATAGTTGAAAACTTGCCTCGAGAAACATAAAGCGAAAGCCACCCTTTGATAAGTAAAGTTCAGTTATAGTCACTCATGGCTACGAAAGCCTTAGTACTCGCTTTAAATGCTTTTATAATCCCTTAATTGAATTGAATTTTAATTTTTTTATATTTTTGGATTAAAACAGATTGTAATTGATTGGTTACCTCGGGAAAGATAAAGCGAAAGCTATCCACTGACAAGAAAAGTTTATTTATAGTCACTCATCCCTACGAAAGCCTTATTACTCGCTTTAATTGCTTTTATAATCCCATAATTGAATTTAATTTTATTTTTTTACATTTTTTGATTAAAACATATTGTAATTGATTGTTTACCTCGGGAAACGTGAAGCGAAATCTATCCATTGACAAGAAAAGTTTATTTATAGTCACTCATGCCTACGAAAGCCTTATTACTCGCTATAAATGCTTTTATAATCCCATAATTGAATTTAATTTTAATTTTTTATATTTTTTGATTAAAATAGATTATAATGGATTGTTTACCTCGGGAAACGTGAAGCGAAACCCACCCATTGAAAAGAAAAGTCCGTTTATAGTCATTCATACCTTCGGAAGCCTATTACTCGATTTAAATGCCTTTATAATCTCACAAATGATTTTAAGTTGAATTTTTTTACATGTTTTGTTAGAACATATTATAGTTGAAAACTTGCCTCGAGAAACATGAAGTGAAAGCCATCCATTGACAAGAAAAGTTCATTTATAGTCACTCATGGCTACGAAAGCCTTAGGATTCGCTTTAAATGCTTTTATAATCCCTTAAATGAATTGAATTTCAAATTTTTTATATTTTTGGATTAAAACAGATTGTAATTGATTGGTTACCTCGGGAAAGATGAAGCGAAAGCCATCCATTGACAAGAAAAGTTCATTTATAGTCACTCATGGCTACGAAAGCCTTAGTACTCGCTTTAAATGCTTTTATAATCCCTTAATTGAATTGAATTTTAATTTTTTACATTTTTTTATTAAAATAGATTGTAATGGATTGTTTACCTCGGGAAACATGAAGCGAAACCCATCCATTGAAAAGAAAAGTCCGTTTATAGTCATTCATACCTTCGGAAGCCTATTACTCTATTTAAATGCCTTTATAATCTCACAAATGATTTTAAGTTGAATTTTTTTACATGTTTTGTTAGAACATATTATAGTTGAAAACTTGCCTCGAGAAACATGAAGCGAAAGCCATCCATTGATAAGAAAAGTTAAGTTATAGTCACTCATGGCTACGAAAGCCTTAGTACTCGCTTTAAATGCTTTTATAATCCCTTAATTGAATTTATTTTCAATCTTTTTACATTTTTTGATTAAAACAGATTGTAATTGATTGGTTAGCCCGGGAAAGATGAAGCGAAAGCTATCCACTGACAAGAAAAGTTTATTTCTAGTCACTCATGCCTACGAAAACCTTATTACTCGCTTTAATTGCTTTTGTAATCCCATAATTGAATTTAATTTTATTTTTTTACATTTTTTGATTAAAACAGATTGTAATTGATTGTTTACCTCGGGAAACGTGAAGCGAAACCCATCCATTGAAAAGAAAAGTCCGTTTATAGTCATTCATACCTTCGGAAGCCTATTACTCTATTTAAATGCCTTTATAATCTCACAAATGATTTTAAGTTGAATTTTTTTACATGTTTTGTTAGAACATATTATAGTTGAAAACTTGCCTCGAGAAACATGAAGCGAAAGCCATCCATTGACAAGAAAAGATCATTTATAGTCACACATGGCTACGAAAGCCTTAGTACTCGCTTTAAATGCTTTTAAAATCCCTTAATTGAATTGAATTTTAACTTTTTTATATTTTTGGATTAAAACAGATTGTAATTGATTAGTTACCTTGGGAAAGATGAAGCGAAAGCTATCCACTGACAAGAAAAGTTTATTTATAGTCACTCATGCCTACGAAAGCCTTATTACTCGCTTTAATTGCTTTTATAAAGCCATAATTGAATTTAATTTTATTTTTTCACATTTTTTGATTAAAACAGAATGTAATTGATTGTTTACCTCGAGAAACGTGAAGCGAAAGCTATCCATTGACAAGAAAAGTTTATTTATAGTCACTCATGCCTACGAAAGCCTTATTACTCGCTATAAGTGCTTTTATAATCCCGTAATAGAATTTAATTTTAATTTTTTACATTTTTTGATTAAAATAGATTGTAATGGATTGTTTACCTCGGGAAACGTGAAGCGAAAGCCATCCATTGAAAAGAAAAGTCCGTTTACAGTCATTCATACCTTCGGAAGCCTATTACTCGATTTAAATGCCTTTATAATCTCACAAATGATTTTAAGTTAAATTTTTTTACATATTTTGTTAGAACATATTATAATTGAAAACTTGCCTTGAGAAACATGAAGCGAAAGCCATCCATTGACAAGAAAAGTTCATTTATAGTCACTCATGGCTACGAAAGCCTTAGTATTCGCTTTAAATGCTTTTATAATCCCTTAATTGAATTGAATTTCAATTTTTTTATATTTTTGGATTAAAACAGATTGTAATTGATTGGTTACCTTGGGAAAGATGAAGCGAAAGCTATCCACTGACAAGAAAAGTTTATTTATAGTCACTCATGCCTACGAAAGCCTTATTAGTCGCTTTAATTGCTTTTATAATCCCATAATTGAATTTAATTTTATTTTTTTATATTTTTTGATTAAAACAGAATGTAATTGATTGTTTATCTCGAGAAACGTGAAGCGAAAGCTATCCATTGACAAGAAAAGTTTATTTATGGTCACTCATGCCTACGAAAGCCTTATTACTCGCTATAAATGCTTTTATAATCCCATAATTGAATTTAATTTTAATTTTTTATTTTTTTTGATTAAAATAGATTGTAATGGATTGTTTACCTCGGGAAACGTGAAGCGAAACCCATCCATTGAAAAGAAAAGTCCGTTTATAGTCATTCATACCTTCGGAAGCCTATTACCCGATTTAAATGCCTTTATAATCTCACAAATGATTTTAAGTTGAATTTTTTTACCTGTTTTGTTAGAACATATTATAGTTGAAAACTTGCCACGAGAAACATGAAGCGAAAGCCATCCATTGACAAGAAAAGTTCATTTATAGTCACTCATGGCTACGAAAGCCTTGGTACTTGCTTTAAATGCTTTTATAATCCCTTAATTGAATTGAATTTTAATTTTTTTATATTTTTCGATTAAAACAGATTGTAATTGATTGGTTACCTCGGGAAAGATGAAGCGAAAGCTATCCACTGACAAGAAAAGTTTATTTATAGTCACTCATGCCTACGAAAGCCTTACTACTCGCTTTAATTGCTTTTATAAAGCCATAATTGAATTTAATTTTATTTTTTTACATTTTTTGATTAAAACAGATTGTAATTGATTGTTTACCTCAGGAAACGTGAAGCGAAAGCTATCCATTGACAAGAAAAGTTTATTTATAGTCACTCATACCTACGAAAGCCTTATTACTCGCTGTAAATGCTTTTATAATCCCATAATTGAATTTAATTTCAAGTTTTTACATTTTTTGATTAAAATAGATTGTAATGGATTGTTTACCTCGGGAAACGTGAAGCGAAACCCATCCATTGAAAAGAAAAGTCCGTTTATAGTCATTCATACCTTCGGAAGCCTATTACTCTATTTAAATGCCTTTATAATCTCACAAATGATTTTAAGTTGAATTTTTTTACATGTTTTGTTAGAACATATTATAGTTGAAAACTTGCCTCGAGAAACATGAAGCGAAAGCCATCCATTGACAAGAAAACTTCATTTATAGTCACTCATGGCTACGAAAGCCTTAGTACTCGCTTTAAATGCTTTTATAATCCCTTAATTGAATTTAATTTTAATTTTTTTATATTTTTGGATTAAAACAGATTGCAATTGATTGGTTACCTCGGGAAAGATGAATCGAAAGTTATCCACTGACAAGAAAAGTTTATTTATAGTCACTCATGCCTACGAAAGCCTTATTACTCGCTTTAATTGCTTTTATAAACCCATAATTGAATTTAATTTAATTTTTTAAAATTTTTTGATTAAAACAGATTGTAATTGATTGTTTACCTCGGGAAACGTGAAGCGAAAGCTATCCATTGACAAGAAAAGTTTATTTATAGTCACTCATGCCTATGAAAGCCTTATTACTCGTTGTAAATGCTTTTATAATCCCATAATTGAATTTAATTTTAATTTTTTACATTTTTTGATTAAAATAGATTGTAATGGATTGTTTATCTCGGGAAACGTGAAGCGAAACCCATCCATTGAAAAGAAAAGTCCGTTTATAGTCATTCATACCTTCGGAAGCCTATTACTCTATTTAAATGCCTTTATAATTTCACAAATGATTTTAAGTTGAATTTTTTTACATGTTTTGTTAGAAAATATTATAATTGAAAACTTGCCTTGAGAAACCTGAAGCGAAAGCCATCCATTGACAAGAAAAGTTCATTTATAGTCGCTCATGGCTACGAAAGCCTTAGTATTCGCTTTAAATGCTTTTATAATCCCTTAATTTAATTGAATTTCAAATTTTTTATATTTTTGGATTAAAACAGATTGTAATTGATTGGTTACCTCGGGAAAGATGAAGCGAAAGCTATCCACTGACAAGAAAAGTTTATTTATAGTCACTCATGCCTACGAAAGCCTTATTACTCGCTTTAATTGCTTTTATAATCCCATAACTGAATTTAATTTTATTTTTTTACATTTTTTGATTAAAACAGATTGTAATTGATTGTTTACCTCGGGAAACGTGAAGCGAAAGCTATCCATTGACAAGAAAAGTTTATTTATAGTCACTCATGCCTACGAAAGCCTTATTACTCGTTGTAAATGCTTTTATAATCCCATAATTGAATTTAATTTTAATTTTTTACATTTTTTGATTAAAATAGATTGTAATGGCTTGTTTACCTTGGGAAACGTGAAGCGAAACCCATCCATTGAAAAGAAAAGTCCGTTTATAGTCATTCATACCTTCGGAAGCCTATTACTCTAATTAAATGCCTTTATAATCTCACAAATGATTTTAAGTTGAATTTTTTAACATGTTTTGTTAGAACATATTATAATTGAAAACTTGCCTCGAGAAACATGAAGCGAAAGCCATCCATTCACAAGAAAAGTTCATTTATAGTCACTCATGGCTACGAAAGCCTTAGTATTTGCTTTAAATGCTTTCATAATCCCTTAATTGAATTGAATTTCAAATTTTTTATATTTTTGGATTAAAACAGATTGTAATTGATTGGTTACCTCGGGAAAGATGAAGCGAAAGCTATCCACTGACAAGAAAAGTTTATTTATAGTCACTCATGCCTACGAAAGCCTTATTACTCGCTTTAATTGCTTTTATAAACCCATAATTGAATTTAATTTTATTTTTTTACATTTTTTGATTAAAACAGATTGTAATTGATTGTTTACCTCGGGAAACGTGAAGCAAAAGCTATCCATTGACAAGAAAAGTTTATTTATAGTCTCTCATTCCTACGAAAGCCTTATTACTCGCTGTAAATGCTTTTATAATCCCATAATTGAATTTAATTTTAAGTTTTTACATTTTTTGATTAAAATAGATTGTAATGGATTGTTTACCTCGGGAAACGTGAAGCGAAACCCATCCATTGAAAAGAAAAGTCCGTTTATAGTCATTCATACCTTCGGAAGCCTATTACTCTATTTAAATGCCTTTATAATCTCACAAATTATTTTAAGTTGAATTTTTTAACATTTTTTGTTAGAACATATTATAATTGAAAACTTGCCTCGAGAAACATGAAGCGAAAGCCATCCATTGACAAGAAAAGTTCATTTATAGTCACTCATGGCTACGAAAGCCTTAGTATTCGCTTTAAATGCTTTCATAATCCCTTAATTGAATTGAATTTCAAATTTTTTATATTTTTGGATTAAAACAGATTGTAATTGATTGGTTACCTCGGGAAAGATGAAGCGAAAGCTATCCACTGACAAGAAAAGTTTATTTATAGTCACTCATGCCTACGAAAGCCTTATTACTCGCTTTAATTGCTTTTATAAACCCATAATTGAATTTAATTTTATTTTTTTATATTTTTTGATTAAAACAGATTGTAATTGATTGTTTACCTCGGGAAACGTGAAGCGAAAGCTATCCATTGACAAGAAAAGTTTATTTATAGTCTCTCATGCCTACGAAAGCCTTATTACTCGTTGTAAATGCTTTTATAATCCCATAATTGAATTTAATTTTAATTTTTTACATTTTTTGATTAAAATAGATTGTAATGGATTGTTTACCTCGGGAAACGTGAAGCGAAACCCATCCATTGAAAAGAAAAGTCCGTTTATAGTCATTCATACCTTCGGAAGCCTATTACTCTATTTAAATGCCTTTATAATCTCACAAATTATTTTAAGTTGAATTTTTTTACATGTTTTGTTAGAACATATTATAGTTGAAAACTTGCCTCGAGAAACATGAAGCGAAAGCTGTCCGTTGAGAAGAAAAGTTCATTTACACTCACACATGGCTACGAAAGCCTTAGTACTCGCTTTAAATGCTTTTATAATCCCTTAATTGAATTGAATTTTAATTTTTTTATATTCTTGGATTAAAACAGATTGTAATTGATTGATTACCTCAGGAAAGATGAAGCGAAAGCTATCCACTGACATGAAAAGTTTATTTATAGTCACTCATGCCTACGAAAGCCTTATTACTCGCTTTAATTGCTTTTATAATCCCATAATTGAATTTAATTTTATTTTTTTACATTTTTTGATTAAAACAGAATGTAATTGATTGTTTACCTCGACAAACGTGAAGCGAAAGCTATCCATTGACAAGAAAAGTTTATTTATAGTCACTCATGCCTACGAAAGCCTTATTACTCGCTATAAATGCTTTTATAATCCCATAATTGAATTTAATTATAATTTTTTATATTTTTTGATTAAAATAGATTGTAATTGATTGTTTACCTCGGGAAACGTGAAGCGAAACCCATCCATTGAAAAAAAAAGTCCGTTTATAGTCATTCATACCTTCGGAAGCCTATTACTCGATTTAAATGCCTTTATAATCTCACAAATGATTTTAAGTTGAATTTTTTTACATGTTTTGTTAGAACATATTATAGTTGAAAACTTGCCTCGAGAAACATGAAGTGAAAGCCATCCATTGACAAGAAAAGTTCATTTATAGTCACTCATGGCTACGAAAGCCTTAGTACTCACTTTAAATGCTTTTATAATCCCTTAATTGAATTGAATTTTAATTTTTTTATATTTTTGGATTAAAACAGATTGTAATTGATTGTTTACCTCAGGAAACATGAAGCGAAAGCTATCCATTGACAAGAAAAGTTTATTTATAGTCACTCATGCCTACGAAAGCCTTATTACTCGCTGTAAATGCTTTTATAATCCCATAATTGAATTTAATTTTAAGTTTTTACATTTTTTGATTAAAATAGATTGTAATGGATTGTTTACCTCGGGAAACGTGAAGCGAAAGCCATCCATTGAAAAGAAAAGTCCGTTTATGGTCATTCATACCTTCGGAAGCCTATTACTCTATTTAAATGCCTTTATAATCTCACAAATGATTTTAAGTTGAATTTTTTTACATGTTTTGTTAGAACATATTATAGTTGAAAACTTGCCTCGAGAAACATGAAGTGAAAGCCATCCATTGACAAGAAAAGTTCATTTATAGTCACTGATGGCTACGAAAGCCTTAGTACTCACTTTAAATGCTTTTATAATCCCTTAATTGAATTGAATTTTAATTTTTTTATATTTTTGGATTAAAACAGATTGTAATTGATTGGTTACCTCGGGAAAGATGAAGCGAAAGCTATCCACTGACAACAAAAGTTTATTTATAGTCACTCATGCCTACGAAAGCCTTATTACTCTCTTTAATTGCTTTTATTATGCCATAATTGAATTTAATTTTATATTTTTACATTTTTTGATTAAAACATATTGTAATTGATTGTTTACCTCGAGAAACGTGAAGCGAAAGCTATCCATTGACAAGAAAAGTTTATTTATAGTCACTCATGCCTACGAAAGCCTTATTACTCGCTGCAAATGCTTTTATAATCCCAAAATTGAATTTAATTTTTATTTTT
This sequence comes from Theobroma cacao, assembly GCF_053813885.1. Classification (NCBI taxonomy): domain Eukaryota; kingdom Viridiplantae; phylum Streptophyta; class Magnoliopsida; order Malvales; family Malvaceae; genus Theobroma; species Theobroma cacao. The sequence continues at coordinate 21,321,602 of NC_142645.1, read as the reverse complement.
TACATTTTTCGATTAAAATAGATTGTAATGGATTGTTTACCTCGGGAAACGTGAAGCAAAACCCATCCATTGAAAAGAAAAGTCCGTTTATAGTCATTCATACCTTCGGAAGCCTATTACTCTATTTAAATGCCTTTATAATCTCACAAATGATTTTAAGTTGAATTTTTTTACATGTTTTGTTAGAACATATTATAGTTGAAAACTTGCCTCGAGAAACATGAAGCGAAAGCCATCCATTGACAAGAAAATTTTATTTATAGTCACTCATGGCTACGAAAGCCTTAGTACTCTCTTTAAATGCTTTTATAATCCCTTAATTGAATTGAATTTTAATTTTTTTATATTTTTGAATTAAAACAGATTGTAATTGATTGGTTACCTCAGGAAAGATGAAGCGAAAGCTATCCACTGACAAGAAAAGTTTATTTATAGTCACTCATGCGTACGAAAGCCTTATTACTCGCTTTAATTGCTTTTATAATCCCATAATTGAATTTAATTTTATTTTTTTACATTTTTTGATTAAAACAGATTGTAATTGATTGTTTACCTCGAGAAACGTGAAGCGAAAGCTATCCATTGACAAGAAAAGTTTATTTATAGTCACTCATGCCTACGAAAGCCTTATTACTCGCTGTAAATGCTTTTATAATCCTATAATTGAATTTAATTTTAATTTTTTCTATTTTTTGATTAAAATAGATTGTAATGGATTGTTTACCTCGGGAAACGTGAAGCGAAACCCATCCATTGAAAAGAAAAGTTCGTTTATAGTCATTCATACCTTCGGAAGCCTATTACTCTATTTAAATGCCTTTATAATCTCACAAATGATTTTAAGTTGAATTTTTTTACATGTTTTGTTAGAACATATTATAGTTGAAAACTTGCCTCGAGAAACATGAAGCGAAAGCCATCCATTGACAAGAAAAGTTCATTTATAGTCACTCATGACTACGAAAGCCTTAGTACTCGCTTTAAATGCTTTTATAATCCCTTAACTGAATTGAATTTTAATTTTATTATATTTTTGGATTAAAACAGATTGTAATTGATTGGTTACCTCGGGAAAGATGAAGCGAAAGCTATCCACTGACAAGAAAAGTTTATTTATAGTCACTCATGCCTACGAAAGTCTTATTACTCGCTTTAAATGTTTTATAATCCCATAATTAAATTTAATTTGATTTTTTTACATTTTTGGATTAAAACAGATTGTAATTGATTGTTTACCTCGAGAAACGTGAAGCTAAACCCATCCATTGGAAAGAAAAATTTATATATAGTCACTCATGCCTACGAAAACCTTATTACTCGCTGTAAATGCTTTTATATTCCCATAATTGAATTTAATTTTAATTTATTTTTATATTTTGTTATTAAAACAGATTGTAATTGATTGTTTACGTTGGGAAACGTGAAGCGAAACCCATTCATTGATAAGAAAAGTCCATTTGTAATCATTCATTCCTTCGGAAGCTTATTACTCGATTTAATTGCCTTTATAATCACACATATGATTTTAAGTTGAATTGTTTTTTGCATTTTTTGTTAAAACAGACTATAATTGAACGTTTTCCTTAAGAAATGTGAAGCAAAAGCCATCCACTGATAGGAAAAGTTTATTTATAGTCACTCATGCCTACGAAACGCTTATTACTCGCTTTAAATGGTTTTATAATCTCATAATTGAATTTAATTTGAATTTTCTTACATTTTTTGAGTAAAACAGATTATAATTAATTGTTTGCCATGGGAATCATGAAGCGAAAGCCATCCATTGAAAACAAAAGTCTGTTTATAGTCATTCATGCCTTCGGAAGCCTATTACTCGATTTAAAGTCCTTTACAATCTCACAAATGATTTTAAGTTGAATTTTTTTACATTTTTTGGTAGAACATATTATAATTGAATATTTGCCTTGAGAAACGTGAAGCAAAAACAATCCATTGACAAGAAAAGTTCATTTATAGTCACTCATGTCTACGAAAGCCTTATTACTCGCTTTAAATGCTTTTATAATTCCGTAATTGAATTTAATTTGATTTTTTATATATTTTTTGATTAAAACAGATTATAGTTGATAGTTTGCCTCGAGTAATGTGAAACGAAAGCCATCCATTGATAAGAAAAGTCCGTTTATAGTCATTCATTCCTTCAAAAGCCTATTACTCGATTTAAATGCCTTTATAATCTCACAAATGATTTTAAGTTGATTTTTTTTTTCATTTTTTGATTAAGACAGATTGTAATGGATTGTTTACCTTGGGAAACGTGAAGCGAAAGCCATCCATTGACCAGCAAAGTTCATTTATAGTCACTCATGCCTACGAAAGCCTTATTACTCGCTTCAAATGCTTTTATAATTCCGTAATTGAATTTAATTTGATTTTTTATACATTTTTTGATTAAAACAGATTATAGTTCATTGTCTGCCATGAGTAATGTGAAACGAAAGCTATCCATTGATAAGTATAGTCATTCATTCCTTCGAAAGCCTATTACTCGATTTAAATGCCTTTATAATCTCACAAATGATTTTAAGTTGAATTTTTTTTACATTTTTTGATTAAGACAGATTGTAATGGATTGTTAACCTTAGGAAACGTCAAGCGAAAGCTATCCATTGACAAGAAAAGTTCATTTATAGTCACTCATGTCTACAAAAGCTTTATCACTCGCTTTAAATGCTTTTATAAACCCATAATTGAATTTAATTTGATTTGTTTTTACATTTTTTGACTAAAACAAATTGTAATGGATTGTTTACCTCGGGAAAGGTGAAGCAAAAGCCATCCATTGACAAGAAAAGTTCATTTATAGTCACTCATGTCTACGAAAGCCTTATAACTCGCTTTAAATGCTTTTATAATCCCATAATTGAATTTAATTTGATTTTTTTTACATTTTTTGATTAAAACATATTGTAATTGATTGTTTACCTCGAGAAACGTGAAGCGAAAGCTATCCATTGGAAAGAAAAGTTTATTTATAGTCACTCATGTCTACGAAAGCCTTATAACTCGCTTTAAATGCTTTTACAATCCTATAATTGAATTTAATTTGATTTTTTTACATTTTTTGATTAAAACAGATTGTAATTGATTGTTTACCTAGGGAGACATGAAGCGAAAGCTATCCATTGACAAGAAAAGTTTATTTATAGTCACTCATGCCTACGAAAGCCTTATTACTCGCTTTAAATGCTTTTATAATCTCATAATTGAATTTAATTCGTTTTTTTACATTTTTTGATTAAAACAGATTGTAATTGATTGTTTACCTCGAGAAACGTGAAGCGAAAGCTATCCATTGGCAAGAAAAGTTTATTTATAGTCACTCATGCCTACGAAAGCCTTATTACTCATTTTAAATGGTTTTATAATTTCATAATTGAATTTAATTTTATTTTTATATATTTTTTAATTAAAACAGATTATAATTTATTGTTTGCCTCGAGTAACGTGAAGCGAAAGCCATCCATTAGTAAGAAAAGTCTGTTTGTAGTCATTGATTCCTTCGGAAGCCTATTACTCGATTTCATTGCCTTTATAATCTCCCAAATGATTTTAAGTTGAATTTTTTTTACATTTTTTGTTAAAACAGATTATAATTGAACGTTTGCCTCGAGAAAGCCATCCATTGACCAGAAAAGTTGATTTATAGTCACTCATGCCTACGAAAGCCTTATGACTCGCTTTAAATGCTTTTTTAATCCCATAATTGAATTGAATTTCATTTTTTTTTACATTTTTTGACTAAAACAGATTGTAATGGACTGTTTACCTCGGGAAACGTGAAGCGAAAGCCATCCATTGACAAGAAAAGTTCATTTATAGTCACTCATGTCTACGAAAGCCTTATAACTCGCTTTAAATGCTTTTATAATCCCATAATTGAATTTAATTTGATTTTTTTTATATTTTTTGATTAAAACATATTGTAATTGATTGTTTACCTCAAGAAACGTGAAGCGAAAGCTATCCATGGACAAGAAAAGTTTATTTATAGTCACTCATGTCTACGAAAGCCTTATTACTCGCTTTAAATGCTTTTACAATCCTATAATTGAATTTAATTTGATTTTTTTACATTTTTTGATTAAAACAGATTGGAATTGATTGTTTACCTTGGGAAACATGAAGCGAAAGCTATCCATTGACAAGAAAAGTTTATTTATAGTCACTCATGCCTACGAAAGCCTTATTACTCGCTTTAAATGCTTTTATAATCCCATAATTGAATTTAATTCGATTTTTTTACATTTTTTGATTAAAACATATTGTAATTGATTGTTTACCTCGAGAAACGTGAAGCGAAAGCTATCCATTGGCCAGAAAAGTTTATTTATAGTCACTCATGCCTACGAAAGCCTTATTACTCATTTTAAATGGTTTTATAATCCCATAATTGAATTTAATTTGATTTTTTATACATTTTTTAATTAAAACAGATTATAATTGATTGTTTTCCTCGAGTAACGTGAAGCGAAAGCCATCCATTAATAAGAAAAGTCCGTTTGTAGTCTATTACTCGATTTAATTGCCTTTATAATCTCCCAAATGATTTTAAGTTGAATTTTTTTTTACATTTTTTGTTAAAACAGATTATAATTGAACGTTTGCCTCGAGAAAGCCATCCATTGACCAGAAAAGTTCATTTATAGTCACTCATGCCAACGAAAGCCTTATGACTCGCTTTAAATGCTTTTAGAATCCCAGAATTGAAATTAATTTGATTTTTTTTTATATTTTTTGACTAAAACAGATTGTAATGGATTGTTTACCTCGGGAAACGTGAAACGAAAGCTATCTTTTGACAAGAAAAGTTTATTTATAGTCACTCATGCCTACGAAAGCCTTATTACTCGTTTTAAATGCTTTTATAATCCCATAATTGAATTTAATTTGATTTTTTTTACATTTTTTGACTAAAACAAATTGTAATGGATTGTTTACCTCGGGAAACGTGAAGCGAAAGCTATCCATTGACAAGAAAAATTTATTTATAGTCACTCATGCCTACGAAAGCCTTATTACTCGCTTTAAATGGTTTTATAATTTCATAATTGAATTTAATTTGATTTTTTATACATTTTTTGATTAAAACAGATTATAATTGATTGTTTGCCTCAAGTAACGCGAAGCGAAAGCTATCTATTGATAAGAAAAGTCCGTTTGTAGTCATTCATTTCTTCGAAAGCCTATTACTCGATTTAATTGCCTTTATAATCTCACAAATGATTTTAACTTGAATTTTTTTTACATTTTTTGTTAAAACAGATTATAATTGAATATTTGCCTTGAGAAACGTGAAGTAAAAACCATCCATTGGCAAGAAAAGTTCATTTATAGTCACTCATGTCTACAAAAGCCTTATGACTCGCTTTAATCGCTTTTATAATCCCACAATTAAATTTAATTTGATTTTTTTTACATTTTTTGACTAAAACAGATTGTAATGGATTGTTTACCTCGGGAAACCTGAAGCGAAAGCCATCCATTGATAAGAAAAGTTTATTTATAGTCACTCATGCCTACGAAAGCCTTATTACTCGTTTTAAATGGTTTTATAATCCCATAATTGAATTTAATTTTAATTTTTTTACATTTTTTGAGTAAAACAGATTATAATTGATTGTTTGCCTTGAGTAACGTGAAGCAAAAGCCATCCATTAATAGGAAAAGTCTGTTTGTAGTCATTCATTCCTTCGAAAGCCTATTACTCGATTTAATTACCTTTATAATCTCACAAATGATTTTAACTTGAATTTTTTTTACATTTTTTGTTAAAACAGATTATAATTGAACGTTTGCCTTGAGAAACGTGATGCAAAAGCCATCCATTGACCAGAAAAGTACATTTGTAGTCACTCATGCCTACGAAAGCCTTATTACTCACTTTAAATGCTTTTATAATTCTACAATTGAATTTAATTTGATTTTTTATACATTTTTTGATTAAAACATATTATAATTGATTATTTGCCTCGAGTAACGTGAAGCGAAAGCCATCCATTGATAAGAAAAGTCTGTTTGTAGTCATTCATTCCTTCGGAAGCCTATTACTCGATTTAATTGCCTTTATAATCTCACAAATGATTTTAAGTTGAATTTTTTTTACCTTTTTTGTTAAAACAGATTGTAATTGAATGTTTGCCTTGAGAAACGTGAAGCAAAAGCCATCCATTGATCAGAAAAGTTCATTTATACTACTCATGCCTACGAAAGCCTTATTACTCGCTTTAAATGCTTTTATAATTCCGTAATTGAATTTAATTTGATTTTTTATACATTTTTTGATTAAAACAGATTATAATTGATTGTTTACCTCGAGTAACGTGAAACGAAAGCCATCCATTGATAAGAAAAATCCATTTATAGTCATTCATTCCTTCAAAAGCCTATTACTCGATTTAAATGCCTTTATAAACTCACAAATGATTTTAGTTGAATTTTTTTTTTCATTTTTTGATTAAGACAGATTGTAATGAATTGTTTACCTTGAGAAACGTGAAGCGAAAGTCATCAATTGACAAGAAAAGTTCATTTATAGTCACTCATGTCTACGAAAGCCTTACTACTCGCTTTAAATGCTTTTATAATCCCATAATTGAATTTAATTTGATTCTTTTTTACATTTTTTTGACTAAAACAGATTGTAATGGATTGTTTACCTTGGGAAAGGTGAAGCGAAAGCCATCCATTGACAAAAAAAGTTCATTTATAGTCACTCATGTCTACGAAAGCCTTATAACTCGCTTTAAATGCTTTTATAATCCCATAATTGAATTGAATTTTATTTTCTTTATATTTTTTGATTAAAACATATTGTAATTGATGGTTTACCTTGGGAAACGTGAAAGCGAAACCCATCCATTGACAAGAAAAGTTTATTTATAGTCACTCATGCCTACGAAAGCCTTATTACTCGCTTTAAATGTTTTTATAATCCCATAATTGAATTTAATTTGATTTTTTTACATTTTTTGATTAAAACATATTGTAATTGATTGTTTACGTAGGGAAACATGAAGCGAAAGCTATCCATTCATAAGAAAAGTTTATTTATAGTCACTCATGCCTACGAAAAGCTTATTACTCGCTTTAAATGCTTTTATAATCCCATAATTGAATTTAATTTGATTTTTTTACATTTTTTGATTAAAATAGATTGTAATTGATTGTTTACCTCGGGAAAGATGAAGCGAAAGCTATCCATTGACAAGAAAAGTTTATTTATAGTCATAATGCCTACGAAATCCTTATTACTCGCTTTAAATGCTTTTATAATCCCATAATTGAATTTAATTTGATTTTTTTTACATTTTTTGACTAAAACAGATTGTAATGGATTGTTTACCTCGGGAAAGGTAAAGCGAAAGCCATCCATTGACAAAAAAAGTTCATTTATAGTCACTCATGTCTACGAAAGCCTTATAACTCGCTTTGAATGCTTTTATAATCCCATAATTGAATTTAACTTTATTTTCTTTACATTTTTTGATTAAAATAGATTGTAATTGATTGTTTACCTCGGGAAACGTGAAAGCGAAACCCATCCATTGACAAGAAAAGTTTATTTATAGTCACTCATGCCTATGAAAGCCTTATTACTCGCTTTAAATGCTTTCATAATCCCATAATTGAATTTAATTTGATTTTTTTACATTTTTTGATTAAAAAATATTGTAATTGATTGTTTACCTAGGGAAACATGAAGCGAAAGCTATCCATTCACAAGAAAAGTTTATTTATAGTCACTCATGCTTACGAAAGGCTTATTACTTGCTTTAAATGCTTTTATAATCCCATAATTGAATTTAATTTAATTTTTTTATATTTTTTTATTAAAACATATTGTAATTGATTATTTACCTCGGGAAACGTGAAGCGAAAGCTATCCATTGACAAGAAAAGTTTATTTATAGTCACTCATGCCTACGAAAGCCATATTACTCGCTTTAAATGGTTTTATAATTCCATAATTGAATTTAATTTGATTTTTTATACATTTTTTGATTAAAACAGATTATAATTGATTGTTTGCCTCGAGTAAGGTGAAGCGAAAGTCATCCATTGGTAAGAAAAGTCCGTTTGTAGTTATTCATTCCTTCGGAAACTTATTACTCGATTTAATTGCCTTTATAATCTCCCAAATGATTTTAAGTTGAATTTTTTTTACATTTTTTGATTAAGACAGATTGTAATGGATTGTTTACATTGGGAAACATGAAGCAAAAGCCATCCATTGACAAGAAAAGTTCATTTATAGTCACTCATGCCTACAAACGTCATATTACTCGCTTTAAATGGTTTTATAATTCCATAATTGAATTTAATTTGATTTTTTATACATTTTTTGATTAAAACAGATTATAATTGAATGTTTGCCTCGAGTAACGTGAAGCGAAAGCCATCCATTGATAAGAAAAGTCCGTTTGTAGTCATTTATTCCTTCGGAAGTCTATTACTCAATTTAATTGCCTTTATAATCTCCCAAATGATTTTAAGTTGAATTTTTTTGTACATTTTTCGTTAAAACAGATTATAATTGAACGTTTGCCTTGAGAAACGTGAAGCAAAAGCCATCCATTGACCAAAAAAGTTCATTTATAGTCACTCATGCCTACGAAAGCCTTATGACTAGCTTTAAATGCTTTTATAATTCCATAATTGAATTTAATTTGATTTTTTACACATTTGTTGATTAAAACAGCTTATAATTGATTGTTTGCCTCGAGTAACGTGAAGCGAAACCCATCCATTGAAAAGAAAAGTCCGTTTATAGTCAGTCATACATTCGAAAGCCTATTACTCGATTTAAATGCCTTTATAATCTCACAAATGATTTTAAGTTGAATTTGTTTTACATTTTTTGATTAAGACAGATTGTAATGGATTGTTTACCTTGGGAAACGTGAAGCAAAAGCCATCCATTGACAAGAAAAGTTCATTTATAGTCACTCATGTCTACGAAAGCCTTATAACTCGCTTTAAATGCTTTTATAATCCCATAATTGAATTTAATTTGATTTTTTTACATTTTTTGACTAAAATAGATTGTAATGGATTGTTTACCTCGGGAAACGTGAAGCGAAAGCCATCCATTGCCAAGAAAAGTTTATTTATAGTGACTCATGCCTACAAATGCCTTATTACTCGTTTTAAATGCTTTTATAATCCCATAATTGAATTTAATTTCAATTTTTTTACATTTTTTTAGTAAAACATATTATAATTGATTGTTTGCCTTGAGTAACGTGAAGCGAAAGCCATCCATTAATAAGAAAAGTCTGTTTGTAGTCATTCATTCCTTCGGAAGCCTATTACTCGGTTTAATTCCCTTTATAATCTCACAAATGAATTTAACTTGAATTTTTTTTTATTTTTTATTAAAACAGATTATAATTGAACGTTTGCCTTGAGAAACGTGAAGCAACAGCCATCTATTGACCAGAAAAGTTCATTTGTAGTCACTCATGCCTACGAAAGCCTTATTACTCGCTTTAAATGCTTTTATAATTCCAGAATTGAATTTAATTTTATTTGTTATACATTTTTTGATTAAAATAGATTATAATTGATTGTTTACCTCGAGTAACGTGAAACGAAAGCCATCTATTCATAAAAAAAGTCCGTTTATAGTCATTCATTCCTTCAGAAGCCTATTACTCGATTTAAATGCCTTTATAATCTCACAAATGATTTTAAGTTGAATTTTTTTTACATTTTTTGATTAAGACAAATTGTAATGGGTTGTTTGCCTTGGGAAATGTGAAGCGAAAGCCATCCATTGACAAGAAAAGTTCATTTATAGTCACTCGTGTCTACGAAAGCCTTATAACTCGCTTTAAATGCTTTTATAATCCCATAATTGAATTTAATTTGATTTTTTTACATTTTTTGATTAAAACAGATTGTAATTGATTGTTTACCTCGGGAAACGTGAAGCGAAAGCTATCCGTTGACAAGAAATGTTTTTTTATGGACACTCATGCCTACGAAAGCCTTATTACTCGCTTTAAATGCTTTCATCATCCCATAATTGAATTTAATTTGATTTTTTTACATTTTATGATTAAAACAGATTGTAATTGATTGTTTGCCTCGACTAACGTGAACCGAAAGCCATCCATTAATAAAAAAAGTCTGTTTGTAGTCATTCATTCCTTCGGAGGCCTATTACTCGATTTAATTGCCTTTATAATCTCACAAATGATTTTAAGTTGAATTTTTTTTACATTTTTTGTTAAAATAGATTATAATTGAACGTTTGCCTTGACAAACGTGAAGCAAAAGCCATCTGCTGACCAGAAAAGTTCATTTATACTCACTCATATCTACGAAAGCCTTATTACTCGCTTTAAATGCTTTTATAATCCCATAATTGAATTTAATTTGATTTTTTTTTACATTTTTTGACTAAAACAGATTGTAATGGATTGTTTACCTTGGGAAAGGCGAAGCGAAAGCCATCCATTGACAAGAAAAGTTTATTTATAGTCACTCATGTCTACGAAAGCCTTATTACTCGCTTTAAATGCTTTTATAATCCCATAATTGAATTTAATTTGATTTTTTTTTACATTTTTTGACTAAACAGATTGTAATGGATTGTTTCCTCGGGAAAGGTGAAGCGAAAGCCATCCATTGACAAGAAAAGTTCATTTATAGTCACTCATGACAACGAAAGCCTTATTACTCGCTTTAAATGATTTTATACTCTCATAATTGAACTGAATTTTAATTTTTTTTATAATTTTTGATTAAAACATATTGTAATTGATTATTTACCTCGGGAAACGTCAAGCGAAACCCATCCATTTATAAGAAAAGTTTATTTATAGTAACTCATGCCCACGAAAGCCTTATTACTTGCTTTAAATGGTTTTATAATCCCATAATTGAATTTAATTTGATTTTTTTTACATGTTTAGATTAAAACAGATTGTAATTGATTGTTTACCTTAGGAAAGATAAAGCGAAAGCTATCCATTGACAAGAAAAGTTTCTTTATAGTCACTAATGCCTACAAAATCCTTATTACTCGCTTTAAATGCTTTTATAATCCCATAATTGAATTTAATTTGATTTTTTTACATTTTTTGAATAAAACAGATTGTAATTGATTGTTTACCTCAAGAAACGTGAAGCGAAAGCTATCCATTGACAAGAAAAGTTTATTTATAGTCACTCATGCCTACGAAAGCCTTATTACTCGCTTTAAATGCTTTTATAATCCCATAATTGAATTGAATTTTAATTTTTTTACATTTTTTGATTAAAACAGATTGTAATTGATTGTTTACCTCAAGAAACGTGAAGCGAAACCTATCCATTGACAAGAAAAGTTTATTTATAGTCACTCATGCTTACGAAAGCCTTATTACTCGCTTTAAATGCTTTTATAATCCCATAATTGAATTGAATTTTAATTTTTTTGCATTTTTTGATTAAAACATATTGTAATTGATTGTTTGCCTTAAGAAACGTGAAGCGAAAGCTATCCATTGACAAGAAAAGTTTATTTATAGTCACTCATTCCTATGAAAGCCTTATTACTCGCTTTGAATGCTTTTATAATCCCATAATTGAATTTAATTTTAATTTTTTTACATTTTTTTATTAAAACAGAGTGTAATTGTTTGTTTACCTCGAGAAACGTGAAGCGAAACCCATCCATTGAAAAGAAAAGTCCGTTTATAGTCATTCATACCTTCGGAAGCCTATTACTCGATTTAATTACCTTTATAATCTCACAAATGATTTTAAGTTGAATTGTTTTTGCATTTTTTGTTAAAACAGATTATAATTGATCGTTTGCCTTGAGAAACGTGAAGCAAAAGCCATCAATTGACTAGAAAAGTTCATTTATAGTCACTCATGCCGACGAAAGCCTTATGACTCGCTTTAAATGCTTTTATAATTCCATAATTGAATTTAATTTGATTTTTTACACATTTGTTGATTAAAACAGCTTATAATTGATTGTTTGCCTCGAGTAACGTGAAGCGAAACCCATCCATTGAAAAGAAAAGTCCGTTTATAGTCAGTCATACATTCGAAAGCCTATTACTCGATTTAAATGCCTTTATAATCTCACAAATGATTTTAAGTTGAATTTGTTTTACATTTTTTGATTAAGACAGATTGTAATGGATTATTTACCTTGGGAAACGTGAAGCAAAAGCCATCCATTGACAAGAAAAGTTCATTTATAGTCACTCATGTCTACGAAAGCCTTATAACTCGCTTTAAATGCTTTTATAATCCCATAATTGAATTTAATTTGATTTTTTTACATTTTTGCATTAAAACAGATTGTAATTGATTGTTTACCTCGGGAAACGTGAAGCGAAAGCTATCCATTGATAAGAAAAGTTTATTTATAGTCACTTATGCCTACGAAACCCTTATTACTCGCTTTAAATGCTTTTATAATCCCATAATTGAATTGAATTTGATTTTTTTACATTTTTTGATTAAAACATATTATAATTGATTGTTTGCCTCGAGTAATGTGAAGCGAAAGCCATCCATTGATAAGAAAAGTTCGTTTGTAGTCATTCATTCCTTCGGAGGCCTATTACTCGATTTAATTGCCTTTATAATCTCACAAATGATTTTAAGTTGAATTGTTTTTACATTTTTTGTTAAAACAGATTATAATTGATCGTTTGCCTTGAGAAACGTGAAGCAAAAGCCATCCATGGACCAGAAAAGTTCATTTATAGTCACTCATGCCTACGAAAGCCTTATGACTCGCTTTAAATGCTTTCATAATTCCATAATTGAATTTAATTTTATTTTTTATATATTTTTTATTAAAACAGATTATAATTGATTGTTTGCCTTTAGTAACGTGAAACGAAAACCATTCATTGATAAGAAAAGTCCATTTATAATCATTCATTCCTTCGAAAGCCTATTACTCGATTTAAATGCCTTTATAATATGACAAATGATTTTAAGTTGAACTTTTTTTTACATTTTTTAATTAAGACAGATTGTAATGGATTGTTTACCTTGGGAAACGTGAAGCAAAAGCCATACATTGACAAGAAAAGTTCATTTATAGTCACTCATGTCTACGAAAACCTTATTACTCGCTTTAAATGCTTTTATAATCCCGTAATTGAATTTAATTTCTTTTTTTTTTTACATTTTTTGACTAAAACAGATTGTAATGGATTGTTTACCTCGAGAAAGGTGAAGCAAAAGCCATCCATTGACAAGAAAAGTTCATTTATAGTCACTCATGTCTACGAAAGCCTTATTACTCACTTTAAATGCTTTTATAATCTCATAATTGAATTTAATTCGATTTTTTTACATTTTTTGATTAAAACAGATTGTAATTGATTGTTTACCTCAAGAAACGTGAAGCGAAAGCTATCCATTGAGAAGAAAAGTTTATTTATAGTTACTGATGCCTACGAAAGCCTTATTACTCGCTTTAAATGCTTTTATAATACCATAATTGAATTTAATTTTAATTTTTTTATATGTTTTGATTAAAACAGATTGTAATTGATTGTTTACCTCGAGAAACGTGAAGCAAAACCCATCCATTGATAAAAAAAGTTCGTTTGTAGTCATTCTTTCTTTCGGAAGCCTATTACTCGATTTAATTGCTTTTATAATCTCACATAAGATTTTAAGTTGAATTGTTTTTACATTTTTTATTAAAACAGATTATAATTGAACGTTTGCCTTAAGAAATGTGAAGCAAAAGCCATCCACTGACAGGAAAAGTTCATTTATAGTCACTAATGCCTACAAAAGCCTTATTACTCGCTTTAAATGGTTTTATAATCTCATAACTGAACTGAATTTGAATTTTTTTACATTTTTTGATTAAAATATATTGTAATTAATTGTTTGCCTTCGAAATCGTGAAGCAAATGCCAACCATTAAAAGAAAAGTCTGTTTATAGTCATTCATGCATTCGGAAGACTATTACTTGATTTAAATGCCTTTACAATCTCACAAATGATTTTACGTTGAATTTTTTTATATTTTTTCTTAGAACATATTATAATTGTATATTTACCTCGAGAAACGTGAAGCAAAAACCATCCATTGACAAGAAAAGTTCATTTATAGTCACTCATGTCTACGAAAGCCTTATTACTCGCTTTAAATGCTTTTATAATCCCATAATTGAATTTAATTTGATTTTTTTTTACAATTTTTTACTAAAACAAATTGTAATGGATTGTTTACCTTGGGAAAGGTGAAGCGAAAGCCATCCATTTGCAATAAAAGTTCATTTATAGTCACTGATGTCTACAAAAGCCTTATTACTCGCTTTAAATGCTTTTATAATCCCATAATTAAATTTCATTTCATTTTTTTACATTTTGGATTAAAACAGATTGTAATTGATTGTTTACCTAGGGAAATATGAAGAGAAAGCTATCCATTGACAAGAAAAGTTTATTTATAGTCACTCATGCCTACGAAAGCCTTATCACTCACTTTAAATGCTTTTATAATTCCATAATTGAATTTAATTTGATTTTTTATACATTTTTTGATTAAAACAGATTATAATTGATTGTTTGCCTCGAGTAACATGAAACGAAAGCCATCCATTGATAAGAAAAGTCCGTTTATAGTCATTCATTCCTTCGGAAGTCTATTACTCGATTTAAATGCCTTTATAATCTCACAAATGATTTTAAGTTGAATTTTTTTTACATTTTTTGATTAAGACAAATTGTAATGGATTGTTTACCTCGGGAAACGTGAAGCGAAAGCCATACATTGACAAGAAAAGTTCATTTATAGTCACTCATGTCGACGAAAGCCTTATTACTCGCTTTAAATGCTTTTATAATCCCATAATTGAATTTAATTTGATTTTTTTTACATTTTTTGACTAAAACAGATTGTAATGGATTGTTTCCTCGGGAAAGGTGAAGCGAAAGCCATCCATTGACAAGAAAAGTTCATTTATAGTCACTCATGTCTACGAAAGCCTTATAACTCGCTTCAAATGCTTTTATAATCCCATAATTGAATTTAATTTGATTTTTTATACATTTTTTGATTAAAACAGATTATAATTGATTGTTTGCCTTGAGTAACATGAAACGAAAGCCATCCATTGATAAGAAAAGTCCGTTTATAGTCATTCATTCCTTCGGAAGCCTATTACTCGATTTAAATGCCTTTATAATCTCACAAATGATTTTAAGTTGAATTTTTTTCACATTTTTTGATTAAGACAAATTGTAATGGATTGTTTACCTCGGGAAACGTGAAGCAGAAGCCATACATTGACAAGAAAAGTTCATTTATAGTCACTCATGACAACGAAAGCCTTATTACTCGCTTTAAATGATTTTATAATCCCATAATTGAATTGAATTTTAATTTTTTTATATTTTTTGATTAAAACATATTGTAATTGATTATTTACCTCGGGAAACGTCAAGCGAAACCCATCCATTGATAAGAAAAGTTTATTTATAGTCACTCATGCCCACGAAAGCCTTATTACTTGCTTTAAATGGTTTTATAATCCCATAATTGAATTTAATTTGATTTTTTTTACATGTTTAGATTAAAATAGATTGTAATTGATTGTTTACCGTAGGAAAGATAAAGCGAAAGCTATCCATTGACAAGAAAAGTTTCTTTATAGTCACTAATGCCTACGAAATCCTTATTACTCGCTTTAAATGCTTTTATAATCCCATAATTGAATTTAATTTGATTTTTTTACATTTTTTGATTAAAACAGATTGTAATTGATTGTTTACCTCAAGAAACGTGAAGCGAAAGCTATCCATTGACAAGAAAAGTTTATTTATAGTCACTCATGCCTACGAAAGCCTTATTACTCGCTTTAAATGCTTTTATAATCCCATAATTGAATTGAATTTTAATTTTTTTTACATTTTTTGATTAAAACAGATTGTAATTGATTGTTTACCTCAGGAAACGTGAAGCGAAACCTATCCATTGACAAGAAAAGTTTATTTATAGTCACTCATGCTTACGAAAGCCTTATTACTCGCTTTAAATGCTTTTATAATCCCATAATTGAATTGAATTTTAATTTTTTTTACATTTTTTGATTAAAACATATTGTAATTGATTGTTTGCCTTGAGAAACGTGAAGCGAAAGCTATCCATTGCGAAGAAAAATTTATTTATAGTCACTCATGCCTATGAAAACCTTATTACTCGCTTTGAATGCTTTTATAATCCCATAATTGAATTTAATTTTAACTTTTTTACATTTTTTGATTAAAACAGATTGTAATTGTTTGTTTACCTCGAGAAACGTGAAGCGAAACCCATCCATTGAAAAGAAAAGTCCGTTTATAGCCATTCATACCTTCGGAAGCCTATTACTCGATTTAAATGCCTTTATAATCTCACAAATCATTTTAAGTTGAATTTTTTTACATTTTTTGTTAAAACATATTATAATTGAATACTTGCCTCAAGAAACGTAAATCGAAAGCCATCCATTGACAAGAAAAGTTCATTTATAGTCACTCATGCCTACGAAAGCCTTATTACTCGCTTTAAATGCTTTTATAATCCCATAATTGAATTGAATTTTAATTTTTTTACATTTTTTGATTAAAACAGATTGTAATTGATTGTTTACCTCAAGAAACGTGAAGCGAAACCTATCCATTGACAAGAAAAGTTTATTTATAGTCACTCATGCTTACGAAAGCCTTATTACTCTCTTTAAATGCTTTTATAATCGCACAATTGAATTGAATTTTAATTTTTTTTATATTTTTTGATTAAAACGAATGGTAATTGATTGTTTACCTTGGGAAAGATGAGCGAAAGCTATCCATTGATAAGAAAAGTTTATTTATAGTCACTCATGCCTACAAAAGCCTTATTACTCGCTTTAAATGCTTTTATAATCCCATAATTGCATCTAATTTGATTTTTTTGCATTTTTTGATTAAAACAGATTGTAATTGATTGTTTACCTTGTGATACGTGAAGCTAAAGCTATCCATTGACAAGAAAAGTTTATTTATAGTCACCCATGCCTACGAAAGGCTTATTACTCGCTTTAAATACTTTTATAATCCCATAATTGAATTTAATTTGATTTTTTTACATTTTTCAATTAAAACAGATTGTAATTGATTGTTTACCTCAGGAAAGATGAAGCGAAACCTATCCATTGACAAGAAAAATTTATTTATAGTCACTAATGCCTACAAAATCCTTATTACTCACTTTAAATGCTTTTATAATCCCATAATTGAAGTTAATTTGATATTTTTACATTTTTTTAAAACAGATTGTAATTGATTGTTTACCTTGGGAAACGTGAAGCGAAACCCATCCATTGAAAAGAAAAGTCTCTTTATAGTCATTCATACCTTCGGAAGCCTATTACTCGATTTAAATGCCTTTATAATCTCACAAATGATTTTAAGTTGAATTTTTTTACATTTTTTGCTAGAACATATTATAATTGAATACTTGCCTCAAGAAACGTGAAGCGAAAGCCATCCATTGACAAGAAAAGTTCATTTATAGTCACTCATGGCTACGAAAGCCTTATTACTTGCTTTAAATGCATTTATAATCCCATAATTGAATTTAATTTGAATTTTTTTTATATTTTTTGATTAAAACAGATTGCAATTGATTGTTTACCTTGAGAAACGTAAAGCGAAAGCCATCCATTGATAAGAAAAGTCCGTTTTTAGTCATTCATGCCTTGAGAAACCTATTACTCGATTTAAATGCCTTTATAATCTCACAAATGATTTTAAGTTGAATTTTTTTACATGTTTTGTTAGAACATATTATAATTGAATACTTGCCTCGAGAAACGTCAAGCGAAAGCCATCCATTGACAAGAAAAGTTCATTTATAGTCACTCATGGCTATGAAAGCCTTATTACTCGCTTTAAATGCTTTTATAATCCCATAATTGAATTGAATTTTAATTTTTTTTATATTTTTTGATTAAAACATAATGTAATTAATTGTTTACCTCGGCAAACGTCAAGCGAAACCCATCCATTGATAAGAAAAGTTTATTTATAGTCACTAATGACTACGAAATCCTTATTACTCGCTTTAAATGCTTTTATAATCCCATAATTGAATTTAATTAGATTTTTTTACATTTTTTGATTAAAACAGATTGTAATTGATTGTTTACCTCGAGAAACGTGAAGCGAAACCTATCCATTGAAAAGAAAAGTTCGTTTATAGTCATTCATACCTTCGAAAGCCTATTACTCGATTTAAATGCCTTTATAATCTCACAAATGATTTTAAGTTGAATTTTTTTACATGTTTTGTTAGAACATATTGTAATTGACTACTTGCCTCGAGAAACGTTGAGCAAAAGCCATCCATTGACAAGAAAAGTTTATTTATAGTCACTAATGGCTACGAAAGCCTTATTACTCGCTTTAAATGCTTTTATAATCCCATAATTGAATTGAATTTTAATTTTTTTTATATTTTTTTATTAAAACAGATGGTAATTGATTGTTTACCTCGGGAGAGATGAAGCGACAGCTATCCACTGACAAGAAAAGTTTATTTATAGTCACTCAAGCCTACGAAAGCCTTATTACTCGCTTTAAATGCTTTTATAATCCCATAATTGAATTGAATTTGATTTTTTTACATATTTTGATTAAAACAGATTGTAATTGATTGTTTACCTCGAGAAACGTGGAGCTAAAGCTATCCATTGACAAGAAAAGTTTATTTATAGTCACTCATGCCTACGAAAACCTTATGACTCGCTTTAAATGCTTTTATAATCCCATAATTGAATTTAATTTTAAATTTTTTTTTTATTTTTTGATTAAAACAGATTGTAATTGATTGTTTACATCGGGAAACGTGATGCGAAACCCATCCATTGATAAGAAAAGTCCGTTTGTAGTCATTCATTCGTTCGGACGCCTATTACTCGATTTAATTGCCTTTATAATCTCACATATGATTTTAAGTTGAATTTTGTTCACATTTTTTTGTTAAAACAGATTATAATTGAATGTTTGCCTTAAGAAATGTGAAGCAAAAGCCATCCACCGATAGGAAAAGTTCATTTATAGTCACTCATGCCTACGAAAGCCTTATTACTCGCTTTAAATGGTTTTATAATCTCATTATTGAATTTAATTTGAATTTTTTTACATTTTTTGAGTAAAACAGATTATAATTAGTTGTTTGCCTTGGGAATTGTGAAGCGAAAGCCATCCATTGAAAAGAAAAGTTCGTTTATAGTCATTCATTCCTTCGGAAGCCTATGACTCGATGTAAATGCCTTTACAATCTCACAAATGATTTTAAGTTGAATTGTTTTACATTTTTTTTAGAACATATTATAATTGAATATTTTCCTTGAGAAACGTGAAGCAAAAATCATCCATTGACAAGAAAAGTTCATTTACAGTCACTCATGTCTACGAAAGCCTTATGACTTGCTTTAATCGCTTTTATAATCCCATAATTGAATTTAATTTGATTGTTTTTACATTTTTTGACTAAAATAGATTGTAATGGATTGTTTACCTCGGGAAACGTGAAGCGAAAGCCATCCATTGCCAAGAAAAGTTTATTTATAGTGACTCATGCCTACAAATGCCTTATTACTCGTTTTAAATGCTTTTATAATCCCATAATTGAATTTAATTTCAATTTTTTTACATTTTTTGAGTAAAACATATTATAATTGATTGTTTGCCTTGAGTAACGTGAAGCGAAAGCCATCCATTAATAAGAAAAGTCTGTTTGTAGTCATTCATTCCTTCGGAAGCCTATTACTCGGTTTAATTCCCTTTATAATCTCACAAATGACTTTAACTTGAATTTTTTTTTCCTTTTTTATTAAAACAGATTATAATTGAACGTTTGCCTTGAGAAACGTGAAGCAACAGCCATCTATTGACCAGAAAAGTTCATTTGTAGTCACTCATGCCTACGAAAGCCTTATTACTCGCTTTAAATGCTTTTATAATTCCAGAATTGAATTTAATTTTATTTTTTATACATTTTTTGATTAAAATAGATTATAATTGATTGTTTACATCGAGTAACGTGAAACGAAAGCCATCTATTCATAAAAAAAGTCCGTTTATAGTCATTCATTCCTTCAGAAGCCTATTACTCGATTTAAATGCCTTTATAATCTCACAAAATATTTTAAGTTGAATTTTTTTACATTTTTTGATTAAGACAAATTGTAATGGGTTGTTTGCCTCGGGAAATGTGAAGCGAAAGCCATCCATTGACAAGAAAAGTTCATTTATAGTCACTCATGTCTACGAAAGCCTTATTACTCGCTTTAAATGCTTTTATAATCCCATAATTGAATTTAATTTCATTTCTTTTTACATTTTTTGACTAAAAGAGATTGTAATGGATTGTTTACCTCGGGAAAGTTGAAGCGAAAGCCATCCATTGACAAGAAAAGTTCATTTATAGTCACTCGTGTCTACGAAAGCCTTATAACTCGCTTTAAATGCTTTTATAAACCCATAATTGAATTGAATTTGATTTTTTTACATTTTTTGATTAAAACAGATTGTAATTGATTGTTTACCTCGGGAAACGTGAAGCGAAAGCTATCCGTTGACAAGAAATGTTTTTTTATGGACACTCATGCCTATGAAAGCCTTATTACTCGCTTTAAATGCTTTTATAATCCCATAATTGAATTTAATTTGATTTTTTTTACATTTTTTGACTAAAACAGATTGTAATGGATTGTTTACCTTGGGAAAGGCGAAGCGAAAGCCATCCATTGACAAGAAAAGTTCATTTATAGTCACTCATGTCTACGAAATCCTTATTACTCGCTTTAAATGCTTTTATAATCCCATAATTGAATTTAATTTGATTTTTTTTTACATTTTTTGACTAAACGGATTGTAATGGATTGTTTCCTCGGGAAAGGTGAAGCGAAAGCCATCCATTGACAAGAAAAGTTCATTTATAGTCACTCATGACAACGAAAGCCTTATTACTCGCTTTAAATGATTTTATACTCTCACAATTGAACTGAATTTTAATTTTTTTTATAATTTTTGATTAAAACATATTGTAATTGATTATTTACCTCGGGAAACGTCAAGCGAAACCCATCCATTGATAAGAAAAGTTTATTTATAGTAACTCATGCCCACGAAAGCCTTATTACTTGCTTTAAATGCTTTTATAATCCCATAATTGAATTTAATTTGATTTTTTTTACATGTTTAGATTAAAACAGATTGTAATTGATTGTTTACCTTAGGAAAGATAAAGCGAAAGCTATCCATTGACAAGAAAAGTTTCTTTATAGTCACTAATGCCTACGAAATCCTTATTACTCGCTTTAAATGCTTTTATAATCCCATAATTGAATTTAATTTGATTTTTTTACATTTTTTGATTAAAACAGATTGTAATTGATTGTTTACCTCAAGAAACGTGAAGCGAAAGCTATCCATTGACAAGAAAAGTTTATTTATAGTCACTCATGCCTACGAAAGCCTTATTACTCGCTTTAAATGCTTTTATAATCCCATAATTGAATTGAATTTTAATTTTTTTACATTTTTTGATTAAAACAGATTGTAATTGATTGTTTACCTCAAGAAACGTGAAGCGAAAGCTATCCATTGACAAGAAAAGTTTATTTATAGTCACTCATGCCTACGAAAGCCTTATTACTCGCTTTAAATGCTTTTATAATCCCATAATTGAATTGAATTTTAATTTTTTTGCATTTTTTGATTAAAACATATTGTAATTGATTGTTTGCCTTAAGAACCGTGAAGCGAAAGCTATCCATTGACAAGAAAAGTTTATTTATAGTCACTCATGCCTATGAAAGCCTTATTACTCGCTTTGAATGCTTTTATAATCCCATAATTGAATTTAATTTTAATTTTTTTACATTTTTTGATTAAAACAGATTGTAATTGTTTGTTTACCTCGAGAAACGTGATGCGAAACCCATCCATTGAAAAGAAAAGTCTGTTTATAGTCATTCATACCTTCGGAAGCCTATTACTCGATTTAAATGCCTTTATAATCTCACAAATGATTTTAAGTTGAATTTTTTGACATTTTTTGTTAAAACATATTATAATTGAATACTTGCCTCAAGAAACGTAAAGCGAAAGCCATCTATTGACAAGAAAAGTTCATTTATAGTCACTAATGGCTACGAAAGCCTTATTACTTACTTTAAATGCTTTTATAATCCCACAATTGAATTGAATTTTAATTTTTTTTATATTTTTTGATTAAAACTAATGGTAATTGATTGTTTACCTCGGGAAAAATGAAGCGAAAGCTATCCGTTGACAAGAAAAGTTTATTTATAGTCACTCATGCTTACAAAAGCCTTATTACTCGCTTTAAATGCTTTTATAATCCCATAATTGAATCTAATTTGATTTTTTTGCATTTTTTGATTAAAACAGATTGTAATTGATTGTTTACCTCGAGATACGTGAAGCTAAAGCTATCCATTGACAAGAAAAGTTTATTTATAGTCACTCACGCCTACGAAAGCCTTATTACTCGCTTTAAATACTTTTATAATCCCATAATTGAATTTAATTTGATTTTTTTACATTTTTTGATTAAAACAGATTGTAATTGATTGTTTACCTCGGGAAAGATGAAGTGAAAGCTATCCATTGACAAGAAAAATTTATTTATAGTCACTAATGCCTACGAAATCCTTATTACTCGCTTTAAATGCTTTTATAATACCATAATTGAATTGAATTTGATATTTTTACATTTTTTTCGAAACAGATTGTAATTTCTTGTTTACCTTGGGAAACGTGAAGCGAAACCCATCCATTGAAAAGAAAAGTCCCTTTATAGTCATTCATACCTTCGGAAGCCTATTACTCGATTTAAATGCCTTTATAATCTCAAAAATGATTTTAAGTTGAATTTTTTTACATTTTTTGTTAGAACATATTAGAATTGAATACTTGCCTCAAGAAACGTGAAGCGAAAGCCATCCATTGACAAGAAAAGTTCATTTATAGTCACTCATGGCTACGAAAGCCTTATTACTTGCTTTAAATGCATTTATAATCCCATAATTGAATTTAATTTGAATTTCTTTTATATTTTTTGATTAAAACAGATTGCAATTGATTGTTTACCTCGAGAAACGTAAAGCGAAAGCCATCCATTGATAAGAAAAGTCCGTTTTTAGTCATTCATGCCTTCGGAAGCCAATTACTCGATTTAAATGCCTTTATAATCTCACAAATGATTTTAAGTTGAATTTTTTTACATGTTTTGTTAGAACATATTATAATTGAATACTTGCCTCGAGAAACGTCAAGCGAAAGCCATCCATTGACAAGAAAAGTTCATTTATAGTCACTCATGGCTATGAAAGCCTTATTACTCGCTTTAAATGCTTTTATAATCCCATAATTGAATTGAATTTTAATTTTTTTATATTTTTTGATTAAAAGATAATGTAATTAATTGTTTACCTCGGCAAACGTCAAGCGAAACCCATCCATTGATAAGAAAAGTTTATTTATAGTCACTAATGACTACGAAATCCTTATTACTCGTTTTAAATTCTTTTATAATCCCATAATTGAATTTAATTTGATTTTTTTACATTTTTTGAATAAAACAGATTGTAATTGATTGTTTACCTCGAGAAACGTGAAACGAAATCTATCCATTGAAAAGAAAAGTTCGTTTATAGTCATTCATACCTTCGAAAGCCTATTACTCGATTTAAATGCCTTTATAATCTCACAAATGATTTTAAGTTGAATTTTTTTACATGTTTTGTTAGAACATAATATAATTGAATACTTGCCTCGAGAAACGTTGAGCAAAAGCCATCCATTGACAAGAAAAGTTCATTTATAGTCACTCATGGGTACGAAAGCCTTATTACTCGCTTTAAATGCTTTTATAATCCCATAATTGAATTCAATTTTAATTTTTTTATATTTTTTGATTAAAACATATGGTAATTGATTGTTTACCTTGGGAAAGATGAAGCGAAAGCTATCCGTTGAAAAGAAAAGTTTATTTATAGTCACTCATGCCTACGAAAGCCTTATTACTCGCTTTAAATGCTTTTATAATCCCATAATTGAATTGAATTTGATTTTTTTACATATTTTGATTCAAACAGATTGTAATTGATTGTTTACCTCGAGAAACGTGGAGCTAAAGCTATCCATTGACAAAAAAAGTTTATTTATAGTCACTCATGCCTACGAAAACCTTATGACTCGCTTTAAATGTTTTATAATCCCATAATTGAATTTAATTTTAATTTTTTTTCTATTTTTTGATTAAAACAGATTGTAATTGATTGTTTACGTCGGGAAACGTGATGCGAAACCCATCCATTGATAAGAAAAGTCCGTTTATAGTCATTCATTCGTTCGGACGCCTATTACTCGATTTAATTGCCTTTATAATCTCACATATGATTTTAAGTTGAATTTTGTTCACATTTTTTTGTTAAAACAGATTATAATTGAACGTTTGCCTTAAGAAATGTGAAGCAAAAGCCATCCACCAATAGGAAAAGTTCATTTATAGTCACTCATGCCTACGAAAGCCTTATTACTCGCTTTAAATGGTTTTATAATCTCATAATTGAATTTAATTTGAATGTTTTTACATTTTTTGAGTAAAACAGATTATAATTAGTTGTTTGCCTTGGGAATTGTGATGCGAAAGCCATCCATTGAAAAGAAAAGTCCGTTTATAGTCATTCATTCCTTCGGAAGCCTATCACTCGATTTAAATGCCTTTACAATCTCACAAATGACTTTAAGTTGAATTGTTTTACATTTTTTTAAGAACATATTATAATTGAATATTTGCCTTGAGAAACGTGAAGCAAAAACCATCCATTGACAAGAAAAGTTCATTTATAGTCACTCATGTCTACGAAAGCCTTATGACTCCCTTTAATCGCTTTTATAATCGCATAATTGAATTGAATTTGATTTTTTTTACATTTTTTGACTAAAATAGATTGTAATGGATTGTTTACCTTGGGAAACGTGAAGCGAAAGCCATCCATTGACAAGAAAAGTTTATTTATAGTGACTCATGCCTAAAAATGCCTTATTACTCGTTTTAAATGCTTTTATAATCCCATAATTGAATTTAATTTTAATTTTTTTACATTTTTTGAGTACAACAGATTATAGTTGATCGTTTGCCTTGAGTAACGTGAAGCGAAAGCCATCCATTAATAAGAAAAGTCAGTTTGTAGTCATTCATTCCTTCGGAAGCCTATTACTCGATTTAATTCCCTTTATAATCTCACAAATGATTTTAACTTGAATTTTTTTTTCATTTTTTATCAAAACAGATTATAATCGAACGTTTGCCTTGAGAAACATGAAGCAAAAGCCATCTATTGACCAGAAAAGCTCATTTGTAGTCACTCATGGCTACGAAAGCCTTATTACTCGCTTTGAATGCTTTTATAATTCCACAATTAAATTTAATTTGATTTTTTATACATTTTTGATTAAAACACATTATAATTGATTGTTTACATCGAGTAACGTGAAACGAAAGCCATCCATTCATAAGAAAAGTCCGTTCATAGTCATTCATTCCTTCAGAAGCCTATTACTCGATTTAAATGCCTTTATAATCTCACAAATGATTTTAAGTTGAATTTTTTTTACATTTTTTGATTAAGACAAATTGTAATGGGTTGTTTACCTTGGGAAACGTGAAGCGAAAGCCATCCATTGACAAGAAAAGTTCATTTATAGTCACTCATGTCTACGAAAGCCTTATTACTCGCTTTAAATGCTTTTATAATCCCATAATTGAATTTAATTTGATTTCTTTTTACATTTTTTGACTAAAACAGATTGTAATGGATTGTTTACCTCGGGAAAGGTGAAGCGAAAGCCATCCATTGACAAGAAAAGTTCATTTATAGTCACTCATGTCTACGAAAGCCTTATTACTCGCTTTAAATGCTTTTATAATCCCATAATTGAATTTAATTTGAATTTTTTTTACATTTTTTTGACTAAAGCAGATTGTAATGGATTGTTTACCTCGGGAAAGGTGAAGCGAAAGCCATCCATTGACAAGAAAAGTTCATTTATAGTCACTCATGTCTACGAAAGCCTTATAACTCACTTTAAATGATTTTATAATCCCATAATTTAATTTAATTTGATTTTTTTCATATTTTTTAATTAAAACAGATTGTAATTGATTGTTTACCTCGGGAAATGTGAAGCGAAAGCTATCAATTGACAAGAAAAGTTTATTTATAGTCACTCGTGCCTACGAAAGCCTTATTACTCGCTTTAAATGCTTTTATAATCTCATAATTGAATTTAATTTGATTTTTTTGCATTTTTTGATTAAAACAGATTGTGATTGATTGTTTACCTAGGGAAACATGAAGCGAAAGCTATCCATTCACAAGAAAAGTTTCTTTATAGTCACTCATGCATACGAAAGGCTTATTACTCGCTTTAAATGTTTTTATAATCCCATAATTGAATTTAATTTGATTTTTTTACATTTTTTGATTAAAACAGATTGTAATTGATTGTTGACCTTGGGCAACGTGCAGCTAAGGCTATCCATTGACAAGAAAATTTTATTTATAGTCACTCATGCCTATGAAAGCCTTATTACTCGCTTTAAATGGTATTATAATTCCATAATTGAATTTAATTTGATTTGTTATACATTTTTTGATTAAAACAGATTATAATTGATTGATTGCCTTGAATAACGTGAAGCGAAAGCCATCCATTGATAAGAAAAGTCCGTTTGTAGTCATTCATTCTTTCGGAGGCCTATTACTCGATTTAATTGCCTTTATAATCTCACAAATGATTTTAAGTTGAATTTTTTTTTACATTTTTCGTTAAAACAGATTATAATTGAACGTTTGCCTTGAGAAACGTGAAGCAAAAGCTATCCATTGACCAGAAAAGTTCATTTATAGTCACTCATGCATACGAAAGCCTTATGACTCGCTTTAAATGCTTTTATAATTCCATAATTGAATTTAATTTGGTTTTTATACATTTTTTGATTAAAACAGATTATATTTGATTGTTTGCCTCGAGTAACGTGAAGCGAAACCCATCTATTGAAGAGAGAAGTCCGTTTGTAGTTAGTCATACCTTCGGAAGCCTATTACTCGATTTAAATGCCTTTATAATCTCACAAATGATTTTAAGTTGAATTGTTTTTAAATTTTTTGATTAAGACATATTGTAATGGATTGTTTACCTTGGGAAACGTGAAGCGAAAGCCATCCATTGACAAGAAAAGTTCATTTATAGTCACTCGTGTTTACGAAAGCCTTATTACTCGCTTTAAATGCTTTTATAATCCCATAATTGAATTTAATTTGATTTTTTTTTACATTTTTTTGGCTAAAACAGAATGTAATCGATTGTTTACCACGGGAAAGGTGAAGCGAAAGCCATCCATTGACAAGAAAAGTTCATTTATAGTCACTCATGTCTACGAAAGCCTTATAACTCGCTTTAAATGCTTTTATAATCCCATAATTGAATTTAATTTGATTTGTTTTTACATTTTTTGGTTAAAACAGATTGTAATTGATTGTTTACCTTGGGAAACGTGAAGTGAAACCCATCTATTGATAGGAAAAGTCCGTTTATAGTCATTCATACCTTCAAAAGCCTATTACTGGATTTAAATGCCTTTATAATCTCACAAATGATTTTAAGTTGAATTTTTTTACATGTTTTGTTAGAACATATTATAATTGAATACTTGCCTCGAGAAACGTCAAGCGAAAGCCATTCATTGAAAAGAAAAGTTCATTTATAGTCACTCATGACAACGAAAGCCTTATTACTCGCTTTAAATGCTTTTATAATCCCATAATTGAATTGAATTTTAATTTTTTTTATTTTTTTTGGTTAAAACAGATTGTAATTGAATGTTTAGCTCGGGAAACGTCAAGCGAAACCCATCCATTGAAAAGAAAAGTTTATTTATAGTAACTCATGCCTACAAAAGCCTTATTACTCGCTTTAAATGCTTTTATAATCCCAAAATTGAATTTAATTTGGTTTTTTTTTTTACATTTTTTGACTAAAACAGATTGTAATGGATTGTTTACCTCGGGAAACGTGAAGCGAAAGCCATCCATTGACAAGAAAAGTTCATTTATAGTCACTCATGTCTACGAAAGCCTTATAACTCGCTTTAAATCTTTTTATAATCCCATAATTGAATTTAATTTGATTTTTTTTACATTTTTTGATTAAAACAGATTGTAATTGATTGTTTACCTCGGGAAATGTGAAGCGAAACCCATCCATTGATAAGAAAAGTCCATTTATAGTCATTCATACCTTCGAAAGCCTATTACTCGATTTAAATGCCTTTATAATCTCACAAATGATTTTAAGTTGAATTTTTTTACATGTTTTGTTAGAACATATTATAATTGAATACTTTCTCGAGAAACGTCAAGCGAAAGCCATCCATTGACAAGAAAAGTTCATTTATAGTCACTCATGAAAACGAAAGCCTTATTACTCGCTTTAAATGCTTTTATAATCCCATAATTGAATTGAATTTTAATTTTTTTTATATTTGTTGATTAAAACAGATTGTAATTGATTGTTTACCTCAGGAAACGTCAAGCGAAACCCATCCATTGATAAGAAAAGTTTATTTATAGTAACTCATGCCTATGAAAGCCTTATTACTCGCTTTAAATGCGTTTATAATCCCAAAATTGAATTTAATATGATTTTTTTTTACATTTTTTGACTAAAACAGATTGTAATGGATTGTTTACCTCAGGAAATGTGAAGCGAAAGCCATCCATTGACAAGAAAAGTTCATTTATAGTCACTCATGTCTACGAAAGCCTTATAACTCGCTTTAAATGCTTTTATAATCCCATAATTGAATTTAATTTGATTTTTTTACATTTTTTGATTAAAACAGATTGTAATTGATTGTTTACCTCGGGAAACGTGAAGCGAAACCCATCCATCGATAAGAGAAGTCCGTTTATAGTCATTCATACCTTCGAAAGCCTATTGCTCGATTTAAATGCCTTTATAATCTCACAAATGATTTTAAGTTGAATTTTTTTACATGTTTTGTTAGAACATATTATAATTGAATACCTGCCTCGAGAAACGTCAAGCGAAAGCCATCCATTGACAACAAAAGTTCATTTATAGTCAGTCATGACAACGAAAGCCTTATTACTCGCTTTAAATGCTTTTATAATCCCATAATTGAATTGAATTTTATTTTTTTTATAGTTGTTGATTAAAACAGATTGTAATTGATTGTTTACCTCGGGAAACGTCAAGCGAAACCCATCCCTTGATAAGAAAAGTTTATTTATAGTAACTCATGCCTACGAAAGCCTTATTACTCGCTTTAAATGCTTTTATAATCCCAAAATTGAATTTCATTTGATTTTTTTTTACATTTTTTGACTAAAACTGATTGTAATGGATTGTTTACCTCGGGAAACGTGAAGCGAAAGCCATCCATGGACAAGAAAAGTTCATTTATAGTCACTCATGTCTACGAAAGCCTTATAACTCGCTTTAAATGCTTTTATAATCCCATAATTGAATTTAATTTGATTTTTTTTACATTTTTTGATTAAAACATATTGTAATTGATTGTTTACCTCGGGAAACGTGAAGCAAAACCCATCCATTGATAAGAAAAGTCCGTTTATAGTCATTCATACCTTCGAAAGCCTATTGCTCGATTTAAATGCCTTTATAATCTCACAAATGATTTTAAGTTGAATTTTTTTACATGTTTTGTTAGAACATATTCTAATTGAATACTTGCCTCGAGAAACGTCAAGCGAAAGCCATCCATTGACAAGAAAAGTTCATTTATAGTCGCTCATGACAACGAAAGCCTTATTACTCGCTTTAAATGCTTTTATAATCCCATACATGAATTGAATTTTAATATTTTTTATATTTGTTGATTAAAACAGATTGTAATTGATTGTTTGCCTCCGGAAACGTCCAGCAAAACCCATCCATTGATAAGAAAAGTTTATTTATAGTAACTCATGCCTACGAAAGCCTTATTACTCGCTTTAAATGCTTTTATAATCCCATAATTGAATTTAATTTGATTTTTTTACATGTTTAGATTAAAACAGATTGTAATTGATTGTTTTCCTCGAGAAAGATGAAGCGAAAGCTATCCATTGACAAGAAAAGTTTATTTATAGTCACTAAAGGCTACGAAGTCCTTATTACTCGCTTTAAATGCTTTTATAATCCCATAATTGAATTTAATTTGATTTTTTTGTATTTTTTGATTAAAACAGATTGTAATTGATTGTTTACCTTGGGAAACGTCAAGCGAAAGCTATCACTTGAGAAGAAAAGTTTATTTATAGTCACTCATGCCTACGAAAGCCTTATTACTCACTTTAAATGCTTTTATAATCCCATAATTGAATTGAATTTTAATTTTTTTACATTTTTTGATTAAAACAGATTTTAATTGATTATTTACCTCGGGAAACATGAAGCGAAAGCAATCCATTGACAAGAAAAGTTTATTTATAGTCACTGATGCCTACGAAAGCCTTATTACTCGTTTTAAATGCTTTTATAATCCCATAATTGAATTTAATTTTAATTTTTTTTATATTTTTTGATTAAAACAGATTGTAATTGATTGTTTACCTTGGGAAACATCAAGCGAAACCCATCCATTGATAAAAAAAGTCCGTTTGTAGTCATTCATTCGTTCGGAAGCCTATTACTCGATTTAATTGCCTTTATAATCTCACATATGATTTTAAGTTGAATTGTTTTCACTTTTTTTATTAAAACAGATTATAATTGAATGTTTGCCTTAAGAAATGTGAAACAAAAGCCATCCACTGACAGGAAAAGTTCATTTATAGTCACTCATGTCTACGAAAGCCTTATAACTCGCTTGAAATGCTTTTACAATCCCATAATTGAATTCAATTTAATTTTTTTACATTTTTTGATTGAAACAGATTGTAATTGATTGTTTACATCGGGAAAGATGAAGCGAAAGCTATCCATTGACAAGAAAAGTTTATTTATAGTCACTCATGTTTACAAAAGCCTTATTACTCGCTTTAAATGCATTTATAATCCCATAATTGAATTTAATTTGATTTTTTTATATTTTTTGATTAAAACAGATTGTAATTGATTGTTTACCTTGGGAAAGATGAAGCGAAAGCTATCCATTGACAAGAAAAGTTTATTTATAGTCACTAATGCCTACGAAATCCTTATTACTCGCTTTAAATGCTTTTATAATCCAATAATTGAATTTAATTTGATTTTTTTACATTTTTTTAAAACAGATTGTAATTGATTGTTTACCTCGGGAAACGTGAAGCAAAAGCTATCTATTGATAAGAAAAGTTTATTTATAGTCACTCATGCCTACGAAAGCCTTATTACTCGTTTTAAATGCTTTTATAATCCCATAATTGAATTTAATTTTAATTTTTTTACATTTTTTGATTAAAACAGATTGTAATTGATTGTTTACCTTGAGAAACCTGAAGCGAAACCCATCCATTGATAAGAAAAGTCCGTTTATAGTCATTCATACCTTCGAAAGCCTATTGCTCGATTTAAATGCCTTTATAATCTCACAAATGATTTTAAGTTGAATTTTTTTAAATGTTTTGTTAGAACATATTCTAATTGAATACTTGCCTCGAGAAACGTCAAGCGAAAGCCATCCATTGACAAGAAAAGTTCATTTATAGTCGCTCATGACAACGAAAGCCTTATTACTCGCTTTAAATGCTTTTATAATCCCATACATGAATTGAATTTTAATATTTTTTATATTTGTTGATTAAAACAGATTGTAATTGATTGTTTGCCTCCGGAAACGTCCAGCAAAACCCTTCCATTGATAAGAAAAGTTTATTTATAGTAACTCATGCCTACGAAAGCCTTATTACTCGCTTTAAATGCTTTTATAATCCCATAATTGAATTTAATTTGATTTTTTTACATGTTTAGATTAAAACAGATTGTAATTGATTGTTTACCTCGAGAAAGATGAAGCGAAAGCTATCCATTGACAAGAAAAGTTTATTTATAGTCACTAAAGGCTACGAAGTCCTTATTACTCACTTTAAATGCTTTTATAATCCCATAATTGAATTTAATTTGATTTTTTTATATTTTTTGATTAAAACAGATTGTAATTGATTGTTTACCTTGGGAAACGTCAAGCGAAAGCTATCACTTGAGAAGAAAAGTTTATTTATAGTCACTCATGCCTACGAAAGCCTTATTACTCGCTTTAAATGCTTTTATAATCCCATAATTGAATTGAATTTTAATTTTTTTACATTTTTTGATTAAAAACAGATTGTAATTGATTATTTACCTCGAGAAACGTGAAGCGAAAGCAATCCATTGACAAGAAAAGTTTATTTATAGTCACTGATGCCTACGAAAGCCTTATTACTCGCTTTAAATGCTTTTATAATCCCATAATTGAATTTAATTTTAATTTTTTTTATATTTTTTGATTAAAACAGATTGTAATTGATTGTTTACCTCGGGAAACATCAAGCGAAACCCATCCATTGATAAAAAAAGTCCGTTTGTAGTCATTCATTCGTTCGGAAGCCTATTACTCGATTTAATTGCCTTTATAATCTCACATATGATTTTAAGTTGAATTGTTTTTACTTTTTTTGTTAAAACTAATTATAATTGAATGTTTGCCTTAAGAAATGTGAAGCAAAAGCCATCCACTGACAGGAAAAGTTCATTTATAGTCACTCATGTCTACGAAAGCCTTATAACTCGCTTTAAATGCTTTTACAATCCCATAATTGAATTCAATTTAATTTTTTTACATTTTTTGATTGAAACAGATTGTAATTGATTGTTTACATCGGGAAAGATGAAGCGAAAGCTATCCATTGGCAAGAAAAGTTTATTTATAGTCACTCATGTTTACGAAAGCCTTATTACTCGCTTTAAATGCATTTATAATCCCATAATTGAATTTAATTTGATTTTTTTATATTTTTTGATTAAAACAGATTGTAATTGATTGTTTACCTTGGGAAAGATGAAGCGAAAGCTATCCATTGACAAGAAAAGTTTATTTATAGTCACTAATGCCTACGAAATCCTTATTACTCGCTTTAAATGCTTTTATAATCCAATAATTAAATTTAATTTGATTTTTTTACATTTTTTTAAAACAGATTGTAATTGATTGTTTACCTCGGGAAACGTGAAGCAAAAGCTATCTATTGATAAGAAAAGTTTATTTATAGTCACTCATGCCTACGAAAGCCTTATTACTCGTTTTAAATGCTTTTATAATCCCATAATTGAATTTAATTTTAATTTTTTTACATTTTTTGATTAAAACAGATTGTAATTGATTGTTTACCTTGAGAAACCTGAAGCGAAACCCATCCATTGAAAAGAAAATTCCATTTATAGTCATTCATACCTTCGGAAGCCTATTACTCGATTTAAATGCCTTTATAATCTCATAAATGATTTTAAGTTGAATTTTTTTACATTTGTTGTTTGAACATATTATAATTGAATACTTGCCTCAAGAAACGTGAAGCGAAAGCCATCCATTGACAAGAAAAGTTCATTTATAGTCACTCATGGCTACGAAAGCCTTATTACTCGCTTTAAATGCATTTATAATCCCATAATTGATTTTAATTTGATTTTTTTACATGTTTAGATTAAAACAGATTGTAATTGATTGTTTACCTCGAGAAAGATGAAGCGAAAGCTATCCATTGTGAAGAAAAGTTTATTTATAGTCACTAAAGGCTACGAAATCATTATTACTCGCTTTAAATGCTTTTATAATCCCATAATTGAATTTAATTTGATTTTTTTACATTTTTTGATTAAAACTGATTGTAATTGATTGTTTACCTTGGGAAATGTCAAGCGAAAGCTATCAATTGTGAAGAAAAGTTTATTTATAGTCACTGATGCCTACGAAAGCCTTATTACTCGCTTTAAATGCTTTTATAATCCCATAATTGAATATAATTTTAATTTTTTTTATATCTTTTGATTAAAACAGATTGTAATTGATTGTTTACCTCGGGAAACATCAAGCGAAACCCATCCATTGATAAAAAAAGTCCGTTTGTAGTCATTCATTCGTTCGGAAGCCTATTACTCGATTTAATTGCCTTTATAATCTCACATATGATTTTAAGTTGAATTGTTTTTACTTTTTTTGTTAAAACAGATTATAATTGAATGTTTGCCTTAAGAAATGTGAAGCAAAAACCATCCACTGATAGGAAAAGTTCATTTATAGTCACTCATGTCTACGAAGGCCTTATAACTCGCTTTAAATGCTTTTACAATCTCATAATTGAATTTAATTTAATTTTTTTACAGTTTTTGCTTAAAACAGATTGTAATTTATTGTTTACCTCGGGAAAGATGAAGCGAAAGCTATCCATTGACAAGAAAAGTTTATTTATAGTCACTAATGCCTACGAAATCCTTATTACTCGCTTTAAATGCTTTTATAATCCCATAATTGAATTTAATTTGATTTTTTTACATTTTTTTTAAAACAGATTGTAATTGATTGTTTACCTCGGGAAACATGAAGCGAAAGCTATCTATTGATAAGAAAAGTTTATTTATAGTCACTCATGCCTACGAAAGCCTTATTACTCGCTTTAAATGCTTTTATAATCCCATAATTGAATTTAATTTTAATTTTTTTACATTTTTTGATTAAAACAGATTGTAATTGATTGTTGACCTTGGGAAACGTCAAGCGAAAGCTATCAACTGAGAAGAAAAGTTTATTTATAGTCACTCATGCCTACGAAAACCTTATTACTCGCTTTAAATGCTTTTATAATCGCATAATTGAATTGAATTTTAATTTTTTACATTTTTTGTTAAAACAGATTATAATTGAACGTTTGCCTTAAGAAACGTGAAGCAAAAGCCATCCATCGAGCAGAAAAGTTCATTTATAGTCACTCATGCCTACGAAAGCCTTATTACTCGCTTTAAATGCTTTTATAATCCCATAATTGAATTTAATTTTAATTTTTTTACATTTTTTGATTAAAACAGATTGTAATTGATTGTTTACCCTAAGAAACCTAAAGCGAAACCCATCCATTGAAAAGAAAAGTCCATTTATAGTCATTCATACCTTCGGAAGCCTATTACTCGATTTAAATGCCTTTATAATCCCACAAATGATTTTAAGTTGAATTTTTTTATATTTTTTGTTAGAACATATTATAATTGAATACTTGCCTCAAGAAACGTGAAGCGAAAGCCATCCATTAATAAGAAAAGTTCATTTATAGTCACTCATGGCTACAAAAGCCTTATTACTCGCTTTAAATGCATTTATAATCCCATAATTGAATTTAATTTGAATTTTTTAACATTTTTTGATTAAAACAGATTGCAATTGATTGTTTACCTCGAGAAACGTAAAGCGAAAGCCATCCATTGATAAGAAAAGTCCGTTTTTAGTCATTCGTGCCTTCGGAAGCCTATTACTCGATTTAAATGCCTTTATAATCTCACAAATGATTTTAAGTTGAATTTTTTTACATGTTTTGTTAGAACATATTATAATTGATACTTGCCTCGAGAAACGTGAAGCGAAAGCCATCCATTGACAAGAAAAGTTCATTTATAGTCACTCATGGCTATGAAAGCCTTATTACTCGCTTTAAATGCTTTTATAATCCCATAATTGAATTGAATTTTAATTTTTTTTATATTTTTTTGATTAAAACAGATTGTAATTAATTGTTTACCTCGGGAAACGTCAAGCAAAACCCATCCATTGATGAGAAAAGTTTATTTATAGTAACTCATGCCTACGAAAGCCTTATTACTCGCTTTAAATGCTTTTATAATCCCATAATGGAATTTAATTTGATTTTTTTTACATTTTTTAAATAAAACAGATTGTAATTGATTGTTTAGCTCGGGAAAGATGAAGCGAAAGCTATCCATTGACAAGAAAAGTTTATTTATAGTCACTAATGCCTACGAAATCCTTATTACTCGCTTTAAATACTTTTATAATCCCATAATTGAATTGAATTTGATTTTTTTACATTTTTTGATTAAAACAGATTGTAATTGATTGTTTACCTCGGGAAAGATGAAGCGAAAGCTATCCATTGACAAGAAAAGTTTATTTATAGTCACTCATGTTTACGAAAGCCTTATTACTCGCTTTAAATTCTTTTATAATCCCATAATTGAATTTAATTTGATTTTTTTACATTTTTAGATTAACACAGATTGTAATTGATTGTTTACCTCGGGAAAGATGAAGCGAAAGCTATCTATTGAGAAGAAAAGTTTATTTATAGTCAGTCATGCCTACGAAAGCCTTATTACTCGCTTTAAATGCATTTATAATCCGATAATTGAATTTAATTTTAATTTTTTTACATTTTTTGATTAAAACATATTGTAATTGATTGTTTACCTTGAGAAACCTGAAGCGAAACCCATCCATTGAAAAGAAAAGTCCATTTATAGTCATTCATACCTTCGGAAGCCTATTACTCGATTTAAATGCCTTTATAATCTCACAAATGATTTTAAGTTGAATTTTTTTACATTTTTTGTTTGAACATATTATAATTGAATACTTGCCTAAAAAAACGTGAAGCGAAAGCCATCCATTGACAAGAAAAGTTCATTTATAGTCACTCATGTCTACGAAAACCTTATTACTCGCTTTAAATGCTTTTATAATCCCATAATTGAATTGAATTTTAATTTTTTTTTATATTTTTTCATTAAAACAGATTGTAATTGATTGTTTACCTTGGGAAACGTCAAGCGAAACCCATCCATTGATAAGAAAAGTTTATTTATAGTAACTCATGCCTAGAAAGCCTTATTACTCGCTTTAAATGCTTTTATAATCCCATAATTGAATTTAATTTGATTTTTTTACATTTTTTGATTAAAACAGATTGTAATTGATTGTTTACCTCGAGAAACGTGAAGCGAAAGTTATCCATTGACAAGAAAAGTTTATTTATTGCAACTCATGCCTACGAAAACCTTATTACTCGCTTTAAATGCTTTTATAATCCCATAATTGAATTTAATTTTAATTTTTTTACATTTTTTGATTAAAACAGATTGTAATTGATTGTTTACCTCGAGAAACGTGAAGCGAAAGGTATCCATTGACAAGAAAAGTTTATTTATAGCCACTCATGCCTACGAAAACCTTATTACTCGCTTTAAATGCTTTTATAATCCCATAATTGAATGTAATTTTAATTTTTTTATATCTTTTGATTAAAACAGATTGTAATTGATTGTTTACCTCGGGAAACATCAAGCGAAACCCATCCATTGATAAAAAAAGTCCGTTTGTAGTCATTCATTCGTTCGGAAGCCTATTACTCGATTTAATTGCCTTTTTAATCTCACATATGATTTTAGGTTGAATTGTTTTTACTATTTTTATTAAAACAGATTATAGTTGAATATTTCCCTTAAGAAATGTGAAGCAAAAGCCATCCACTGACAAGAAAAGTTCATTTATAGTCACTCATGTCTACGAAAGCCATATAACTCGCTTTAAATGCTTTTACAATCCCATAATTGAATTTAATTTAATTTTTTTACATTTTTTGATTAAAACAGATTGTAATTGATTGTTTACCTCGGGAAAGATGAAGCGAAAGCTATCCATTGACAAGAAAACTTTATTTATAGTCACTAATGCCTACGAAATCCTTATTACTCGCTTTAAATGCTTTTATAATCCCATAATTGAATTTAATTTGATTTTTTTACATTTTTTGATTAAAACTGATTGTAATTGATTGTTTATCTTGGGAAACGTCAAGCGAAAGCTATCAATTGAGAAAAAAGTTTATTTATAGTCACTCATGCCTACGAAAACCTTATCACTCGCTTTAAATGCTTTTATAATTGACTGTTTACCTCGAGAAACGTGAAGCGAAAGCTATTCATTGAGAAGAAAAGTTTATTTATAGTCA
Organism: Theobroma cacao; assembly: GCF_053813885.1. Classification (NCBI taxonomy): domain Eukaryota; kingdom Viridiplantae; phylum Streptophyta; class Magnoliopsida; order Malvales; family Malvaceae; genus Theobroma; species Theobroma cacao. The sequence continues at coordinate 21,283,536 of NC_142645.1, read as the reverse complement.
CTAATGCCTACGAAATCCTTATTACTCGCTTTAAATGCTTTTCTAATCCCATAATTGAATTTAATTTGATTTTTTTACATTTTTTAATTAAAACAGATTGTAATTGATTGTTTACCTCGAAAAACGTGAAGCGAAAGTTATCCATTGACAAGAAAAGTTTATTTATAGTCACTCATTCCTACGAAAGCCTTATTACTCACTTTAAATGCTTTTATAATCCCGTAATTGAATTTAATTTTATTTTTTTTACATGTTTAGATTAAAACAGATTGTAATTGATTGTTTACCTCGGGAAAGATAAAGCGAAAGCTATTCATTGACAAGAAAAGTTTATTTATAGTCACTAATGCCTACGAAATCCTTATTACTCACTTTAAATGCTTTTCTAATCCCATAATTGAATTTAATTTGATTTTTTTACATTTTTTGATTAAAACAGATTGTAATTGATTGTTTACCTCGAGAAACGTGAAGCGAAAGCTATCCATTAACAAGAAAAGTTTATTTAGAGTCACTCATGCCTACGAAAACCTTATTACTCGCTTTAAATGCTTTTATAATCCCATGATTGAATTTAATTTGATTTTTTTACATTTTTTGATTAAAACAGATTGTGATTGATTGTTTACCACGAGAAACGTGAAGCGAAAGTTATCCATCGACAAGAAAAGTTTATTTATTGTCACTCATGCCTACGAAAACCTTATTACTCGATTTAAATGCTTTTACAATCCCATAATTGAATTGAATTTTAATTTTTTTACATTTTTTGATTAAAACAGATTGTAATTGATTGTTTACTTCGAGAAACGTGAAGCGAAAGCTATCCATTGAAAAGAAAAGTTTATTTATAGTCACTCATGCCTACGAAAACTTTATTACTCGATTTAAATGCTTTTATAATTGACTGTTTACCTCGAGAAACGTGAAGCGAAACCTATTCATTGACTAGAAAAGATTATTTATAGTCACTAATGCCTACGAAATCCTTACTACTCGCTTTAAATGCTTTTCTAATCCCATAATTGAATTTAATTTGATTTTTTTACATTTTTTGATTAAAACATATTGTAATTGACTGTTTACCTCGAGAAACGTGAAGCGAAAGCTATCCATTGAAAAGAAAAGTTTATTTATAGTCACTCATGCCTACAAAAACCTTATTACTCGATTTAAATGCTTTTATAATTGACTGTTTACCTCGAGAAACGTGAAGCGAAACCTATTCATTGACTAGAAAAGTTTATTTATAGTCACTAATGCCTACGAAATCCTTACTACTCGCTTTAAATGCTTTTCTAATCCCATAATTGAATTTAATTTGATTTTTTTATATTTTTTGATTAAAACAGATTGTAATTGATTGTTTACCTCGAGAAACGTTAAGCAAAAGCTATCCGTTGACAAGAAAAGTTTATTTATAGTCACCCATGCCTACGAAAACCTTATTACTCGCTTTAAATGCTTTTATAATCCCATAATTGAATTGTATTTTAATTTTTTTACATTTTTTGATTAAAACAGATTGTAATTGATTGTTTACCTCGAGAAACGTGAAGCGAAAGCTATCCATTAACAAGAAAAGTTTATTTAGAGTCACTCATGCCTACGAAAACCTTATTACTCGCTTTAAATGCTTTTATAATCCCATAATTGAATTTAATTTGATTTTTTTACATTTTTTGATTAAAATAGATTGTAATTGATTGTTTACCTCGAGAAACGTGAAGCGAAAGTTATCCATTGACAAGAAAAGTTTATTTATTGTCACTCATGCCTACGAAAACCTTATTACTCGCTTTAAATGCTTTTATAATCCCATAATTGAATTGAATATTTATTTTTTTACATTTTTTTATTAAAACAGATTGTAATTGATTGTTTACCTCGAGAAACGTGAAGCGAAAGCTATCCATTGACAAGAAAAGTTTATTTATAGTCACTCATGCCTACGAAAACCTTATTACTCGCTTTAAATGCTTTTATAATTGACTGTTTACCTCGAGAAACGTGAAGCGAAAGCTATTCATTGACATGAAAAGTTTATTTATAGTCACTAATGCCTACGAAATCCTTATTACTCGCTTTAAATGCTTTTCTAATCCCATAATTAAATTTAACTTGATTTTTTTACATTTTTTGATTAAAACAGATTGTAATTAATTCTTTACCTCGAGAAACGTGAAGCAAAAGTTATCCATTGACAAGAAAAGTTTATTTAGAGTCACTCATTCCTACGAAAGCCTGATTACTCGCTTTAAATGCTTTTATAATCCTATAATTGAATTTAATTTTATTTTTTTTACATGTTTAGATTAAAACAGATTGTAATTGATTGTTTGCCTCGGGAAAGATGAATCGAAAGCTATTCATTGACAAGAAAAGTTTATTTATAGTCACTAATGCCTACGAAATCCTTATTACTCGCTTTAAATGCTTTTCTAATCCCATAATTGAATTTAATTTGATTTTTTTACATTTTTTGATTAAAATAGATTGTAACTGATTGTTTACCTTGAGAAACGTGAAGCGAAAGTTATCCTTTGATAAGAAAAGTTTATTTATAGTCACTCATGCCAACGAAAACCTTATTACTCGCTTTAAATGCGTTTATAATCCCATAATTGAGTTGAATTTTAATTTTTTTATATTTTTTGATTAAAACATATTGTAATTGATTGTTTACCTCGAGAAACGTGAAGCGAAAGCTATAAATTAACAAGAAAATTTTATTTATAGTCACTCATGCCTACGAAAACCTTATTACTCGCTTTAAATGCTTTTATAATCCCATAATTGAATTTAATTTGATTTTTTTACATTTTTTGATTAAAACAGATTGCAATTGATTGTTTACCTCGAGAAACGTGAAGCGAAAGTTATCCATTGACAAGAAAAGTTTATTTATAGTTACTCATGTCTACGAAAACCTTATTACTCCCTTTAAATCCTTTTATAATCCCATAATTGAATTGAATTTTAATTTTTTTTATATTTTTTGATTAAAACATATTGTAATTGATTGTTTACCTCGGGAAACGTCAAGCGAAACCCATCCATTGATAAGAAAAGTTTATTTATAGTAACTCATGCCTAGAAAGCCTTATTACTCGCTTTAAATGCTTTTATAATCCCATAATTGAATTTAATTTGATTTTTTTACATTTTTTGATTAAAACAGATTGTAATTGATTGTTTACCTCGAGAAACGTGAAGCGAAAGTTATCCATTGACAAGAAAAGTTTATTTATTGCCACTCATGCCTACGAAAACCTTATTACTCGCTTTGAATGCTTTTATAATCCCATAATTGAATTGAATTTTAATTTTTTTACATTTTTTGATTAAAACAGATAGTAATTGATTGTTTACCTCGAGAAACGTGAAGCGAAAGGTATCCATTGACAAGAAAAGTTTATTTATAGTCACTCATGCCTACGAAATCCTTATTACTCGCTTTAAATGCTTTTATAATCCCGTAATTGAATTCAATTTTTATTTTTTTACATTTTTTTATTCAAACAGATTGTAATTGATTATTTACCACGAGAAACGTGAAGCGAAAGCTATCCATTAGCAAGAAAAGTTTATTTGTAGTCACTAATGCCTACGAAATCCTTATTACTCGCTTTAAATGCTTTTGTAATCCCATAATTGAAATTAATTTGCTTTTTCTACATTTTTTGATTAAAACAGATTGTAATTGATTGCTTACCTCGGGAAACGTGAAGCGAAAGCTATCCGTTAACAAGAAAAGTTTATTTATAGTTTCTCATGCCTATGAAAACCTTATTACTCGGTTTAAATGCTTTTCTAATCCCATAATTGAATTTAATTTGATTTTTTTTACATTTTTTGATTAAAACAGATTGTAATTCATTGTTTACCTCGAGAAATGTGAAGCGAAAGCTATCCATTAACAAGAAAAGTTTATTTATAGTCACTCATGCCTACGAAAACCTTATTACTCGCTTTAAATGCTTTTATAATCCCATAATTGAATTCAATTTTAATTTTTTTACATTTTTTGATTAAAACAGATTGTAATTGATTGTTTACCTCGAGAAACGTGAAGCGAAAGCTATCCATTGACAAGAAAAGTTTATTTATAGTCACTCATTCCTACGAAAGCCTTATTACTCGCTTTAAATGCTTTTATAATCACATAATTGAATTTAATTTGATTTTTTTACATTTTTCGATTACAACAGATTGTAATTGGTTGTTTACCTCGAGAAACGTGAAGTGAAAGCTATCCATTGACAAGAAAAGTTTATTTATAATCACTCATGCCTACGAAAACCTTATTACTCGCTTTAAATGCTTTTATAATCCCATAATTGAATTAAATTTTATTTTTTTTATATTTTTTGATTAAAACAGATTGTAATTGACTGTTTACCTCGAGAATTGTGAAGCGAAAGCTATTCATTGACAAAAAAAGTTTATTTATAGTCACTAATGCCTACGAAATCCTTATTACTCGCTTTAAATGCTTTTATAATCCCATAATTGAATTTAATTTGATTTTTTTACATTTTTTGATTAAAACAGATTGTAATTGATTGCTTACCTCGGGAAACGTGAAGCGAAAGCTATCCATTGACAAGAAAAGTTTATTTATAATCACTCATGCCTACGAAAACCTTATTACTCGCTTTAAATGCTTTTATAATCCCATAATTGAATTAAATTTTATTTTTTTTATATTTTTTGATTAAAACAGATTGTAATTGACTGTTTACCTCGAGAATTGTGAAGCGAAAGCTATTCATTGACAAAAAAAGTTTATTTATAGTCACTAATGCCTACGAAATCCTTATTACTCGCTTTAAAAGCTTTTATAATCCCATAATTGAATTTAATTTGATTTTTTTACATTTTTTGAATAAAACAGATTGTAATTTATTGTTTACCTCGAGAAACGTGAAGCGAAAGCTATCCATTGACAAGAAAAGTTTATTTATAGTCACTCATTCCTACGAAAGCCTTATTACTCGCTTTAAATGCTTTTATAATCACATAATTGAATTTAATTTGATTTTTATACATTTTTCGATTAAAACAGATTGTAATTGATTGTTGACCTCGAGAAACATGAAGCGAAAGCTATCCATTGACAAGAAAAGTTTATTTATAATCACTCATGCCTATGAAAACCTTATTACTCGCTTTAAATGCTTTTATAATCCCATAATTGAATTGAATTTTAATTTTTTTTATATTTTTTGATTAAAACAGATTGTAATTGATTGTTTACCTCGGGAAACGTCAAGCGAAACCCATCCATTGATAAGAAAAGTTTATTTATAGTAACTCATGCCTACGAAAGCCTTATTACTCGCTTTAAATGCTTTTATAATCCCATAATTGAATTTAATTTGATTTTTTTTACATGTTTAGATTAAAACAGATTGTAATTGATTGTTTACCTCGGGAAAGATGAAGCGAAAGCTATTCATTGACAAGAAAAGTTTATTTATAGTCACTAATGCCTACGAAATCCTTATTACTCGCTTTAAATGCTTTTATAATCCCATAATTGAATTGAATTTTAATTTTTTTACATTTTTTGATTAAAACAGAATGTAATTGATTGTTTACCCCAAGAAACGTGAAGCGAAAGCTATCCATTGACAAGAGAAGTTTATTTGTAGTCACTCATGCCTACGAAAACCTTATTACTCGCTTTAAATGCTTTTATAATCCCATAATTGAATTGAATTTTAATTTTTTTACATTTTTTGATTAAAACAGATTGTAATTGATTGTTTACCTCGAGAAACGTGAAGCGAAAGCTATCCATTGACAAGAAAAATTTATTTATAATCACTCATGCCTACGAAAACCTTATTACTCGCTTTAAATGCTTTTATAATCCCATAATTGAATTAAATTTTAATTTTTTTTACATTTTTTGGATAAAACAGATTGTAATTGATTGTTGACCTCGTGAAACGTGAAGCGAAAGCTATCCGTTGACAAGAAAAGTTTATTTATAGTCACTCATGACAACGAAAGCCTTATTACTCGCTTTAAATGCTTTTATAATCCCGTAATTGAAGTGAATTTTAACTTTTTTTATATTTTTTTATTAAAATAGATTGTGATTGATTGTTTACCTTGGGAAACATCAAGCGAAACCCATCCATTGATAAGAAAAGTTTATTTATAGTAACTCGTGCCTACGAAAGCCTTATTACTCGCTTTAAATGCTTTTATAATCCCATAATTGAATTTAATTTGATTTTTTTACATTTTTTGATTCAAACAGATTGTAATTGATTGTTTACCTCGAGAAACGTGAAGCGAAAACTATCCATTGACAAGAAAAGTTTATTTATAATCACTCATGGCGACGAAAACCTTATTACTCGCTTTAAATGCTTTTATAATCCCATAATTGAATTAAATTTTAATTCTTTTTACATTTTTTGGTTAAAACAGATTGTAATTGATTGTTGACCTCGAGAAACGTGACGCGAAAGCTATCCATTGACAAGAAAAGTTCATTTATAGTCACTCATGACAACGAAAGCTTTATTACTCGCTTTAAATGCTTTTGTAATCCTATAATTGAATTGAATTTTAATTTTTTTTATATTTTTTTATTAAAACATATTGTAATTGATTGTTTACCTTGGGAAACGTCAAGCGAAACCCATCCATTGATAAGAAAAGTTTATTTATAGTAACTCGTGCCTACGAAAGCCTTATTACTCGCTTTAAATGCTTTTATAATCCCATAATTGAATTTAATTTGATTTTTTTACATTTTTTGATTAAAACAGATTGTAATTGATTGTTTACCTCGGAAAAGGAGAAGTGAAAGCCATCCATTGATAAGAAAAGTTCATTTATAGTCACTCATGTCTACGAAAGCCTTATCACTCACTTTAAATACTTTTATAATTCCATAATTGAATTGAATTTGATTTTTTTATATTTTGTGATTAAAACAGATTGTAATTGATTGTTTACTTAAGGAAACATGAAGTGAAAGCTATCCATTCACAAGAAAAGTTCATTTATAGTCACTCATGTCTACGAAAGGCTTATTACTCGCTTTAAATGCTTTTATAATTCCATAATTGAATTGAATTTGATTTTTTTACATTTTTTATTAAAACAGATTATAATTGAACGTTTGCCTTGAGAAACGTGAAGCAAAAGCCATCTATTGACCAGAAAAGTTCATTTGTAGTCACTCATGCCTACGAAAGCCTTATTACTCGCTTTAAATACTTTTATAATTCCACAATTGAATTTAATTTGATATTTTATACATTTTTTGATTAAAACAGAATATAATTGATTGTTTGCCTTGAGTAACGTGAAGCAAAACCCATCCATTGAAAAGAGAAGTCCGTTTATAGTCAGTCATACCTTCGGAAGCCTATTACTCGATTTAAATGCCTTTATAATCTCACAAATGATTTTAAGTTGAATTTTATTTACATTTTTTGATTAAGACAGATTGTAATGGATTGTTTACCATGGGAAACGTGAAGCGAAAGCCATCCATTGACAAGAAAAGTTCATTTATAGTCACTCATGATAACGAAAGCCTTATTACTCGCTTTAAATGCTTTTATAATCCCATAATTGAATTGAATTTTAATTTTTTTTATATTTTTTGATTAAAACAGATTGTAATTGATTGTTTACCTTGGGAAACGTCAAGCGAAACCCATCCATTGATAAGAAAAGTTTATTTATAGTAACTCGTGCCTACGAAAGCCTTATTACTCACTTTAAATGCTTTTATAATCCCATCATTGAATTTAATTTGATTTTTTTTACATGTTTAGATTAAAACAGATTGTAATTGATTGTTTACCTCAGGAAAGATGAAGCGAAAATTATCCATTGACAAGAAAAGTTTATTTATAGTCACTAATGCCTACGAAATCCTTATTACTCGGTTTCAATTCTTTTATAATCTCATAATTGAATTGAATTTGATTTTTTTACATTTTTTGATTAAAACAGATTGTAATTAATTGTTTACCTCGGGAAACGTGAAGCAAAAGCTATCCATTGACAAGAAAAGTTTATTTATAGTCACTCATGCCTACGAAAACCTTATTACTCGCTTTAAATGCTTTTATAATCCCATAATTGAATTGAATTTTAATTTTGTTTCATTTTTTGATTAAAACATATTGTAATTGATTGTTTACCTCGAGAAACGTGAAGCGAAAGCTATCCATTGACAAGAAAGGTTTATTTATAGTCACTCATGCCTACGAAAGCCTTATTACTCGCTTTAAATGCTTTTATAATCCCATAATTGAATTTAATTTGATTTTTTTACATTTTTTGATTAAAACAGATTGTAATTGATTGTTTACCTTGAGAAACGTGAAGCAAAACCCATCCATTGATAAGAAAAGTCCGTTCGTAGTCATTCATTCCTTCGGAAGCCTATTACTCGATTTAATTTCCTTTATAATCTCACATATGATTTTAAGTTGAATTGTTTTTACATTTTTTTGTTAAAACAGATTATAATTGAACGTTTGCCTTAAGAAATGTGAAGCAAAAGCCATCCACAGGTAGGAAAAGTTCATTTATAGTCACTCATGCCTACGAAAGCCTTATTACTCGCTTTAAATGGTTTTATAATCTCATAATTGAATTTAATTTGAAATTTTTTTACATTTTTTGGGTAAAACAGATTATAATTAATTGTTTGCCTTGGGAATCGTGAAGCGAAAGCCATCCATTGAAAAGAAAAGTCCGTTTATAGTCATTCATGCCTTCGGAAGCCTATTACTTGATTTAAATGCCTTTACAATCTCACAAATAATTTTAAGTTGAATTGTTTTACATTTTTTGTTAGAACATATTATAATTGTATATTTACCTTGAGAAACGGGAACCAAAAACCATTCAGTGGCAAGAAAAGTTCATTTATAGTCACTCATATCTACGAAAGCCTTATTACTCGCTTTAAATGCTTTTATAATTCCACAATTGAATTTAATTTGATATTTTATACATTTTTTGATTAAAACAGAATATAATTGATTGTTTGCCTCGAGTAACGTGAAACGAAAGCCATCCATTCATAACAAAAGTCTGTTTGTAGTCATTCATTCCTTCGGAAGCCTATTACTCGATTTAAATGCCTTTATAATCTCACAAATGATTTTAAGTTGAATTTTTTTTACATTTTTTGATTAAGACAGATTGTAATGGATTGTTTACCCTGGGAAACGTGAAGCGAAAGCCATCCATTGACAAGAAAAGTTCATTTATAGTCACTCATGTCTATGAAAGCTTTATTACTCGCTTTAAATGCTTTTATAATCCCATAATTGAATTTAATTTGATTGTTTTTTACTTTTTTTGATTAAAACAGATTGTAATGGATTGTTTACCTCAGGAAAGGTGAAGCGAAAGCCATCCATTGACAAGAAAAGTTTATTTATAGTCACTCATGTCTATGAAAGCCTTATTACTCGCTTGAAATGGTTTTATAATCCCATAATTGAATTAAATTTTATTTTTTTACATTTTTTGATTAAAACAGATTGTAATTGATTGTTTACCTCGAGAAACGTGAAGCGAAAGCTATTCATTGACAAGAAAAGTTTATTTATAGTCACTAATGCCTACGAAATCCTTATTACTCGCTTTAAATGCTTTTATAATCCCATAATTGAATTTAATTTGAGTTTTTTTACAATTTTTGACTAAGACAAATTGTAAAGGATTGTTTACCTTAGGAAACGTGAAGTGAAAGCCATCCACTGACAAGAAAAGTTTATTTATAGTCACTCATGCCTACGAAAGCCTTATTACTCGTTTTAAATGCTTTTATAATCCCATAATTGAATTTAATTTGATTTTTTTACATTTTTTGAGTAAAACAGATTATAATTGATTGTTTGCCTTGAGTAACGTGAAGCGAAAGCCATCCATTAATAAGAAAAGTCTGTTTATAGTCATTCATTCCTTCGGAAGCCTATTACTCGATTTAATTCCCTTTACAATCTCACAAATGATTTTAACTTGAATTTTTTTTACATTTTTTGTTAAAACAGATTATAATTGAACGTTTGCCCTGAGAAACGTGAAGCAAAAGCCATCTATTGACCAGAAAAGTTCATTTGTAGTCACTCATGCCTACGAAAGCCTTATTACTCGCTTTAAATGCTTTTATAATTCCACAATTGAATTTAATTTGATATTTTATACATTTTTTGATTAAAACAGAATATAATTGATTGTTTGCCTCGAGTAACGTGAAACGAAAGCCATCCATTCATAACAAAAGTCTGTTTATAGTCATTCATTCCTTCGGAAGCCTATTACTCGATTTAAATGCCTTTATAATCTCACAAATGATTTTAAGTTGAATTTTTTTTACATTTTTTGATTAAGACAGATTGTAATGGATTGTTTACCCTGGGAAACGTGAAGCGAAAGCCATCCATTGACAAGAAAAGTTCATTTATAGTCACTCATGTCTATGAAAGCTTTATTACTCGCTTTAAATGCTTTTATAATCCCATAATTGAATTTAATTTGATTGTTTTTTACTTTTTTTGATTAAAACAGATTGTAATGGATTGTTTACCTCAGGAAAGGTGAAGCGAAAGCCATCCATTGACAAGAAAAGTTTATTTATAGTCACTCATGTCTATGAAAGCCTTATTACTCGCTTGAAATGGTTTTATAATCCCATAATTGAATTAAATTTTATTTTTTTACATTTTTTGATTAAAACAGATTGTAATTGATTGTTTACCTCGAGAAACGTGAAGCGAAAGCTATTCATTGACAAGAAAAGTTTATTTATAGTCACTAATGCCTACGAAATCCTTATTACTCGCTTTAAATGCTTTTCTAATCCCATAATTGAATTTAATTTGATTTTTTTACATTTTTTGATTAAAACAGATTGTAATTGATTGCTTACCACGGGAAACGTGAAGCGAAAGCTATCCGTTAACCAGAAAAGTTTATTTATAGTCACTCATGCCTATGAAAACCTTATTACTCGCTTTAAATGCTTTTCTAATCCCATAATTGAATTTAATTTGATTTTTTTACATTTTTTGATTAAAACAGATTGTAATTGATTGTTTACCTCGAGAAAGGTGAAGCGAAAGTTATCCATTGACAAGAAAAGTTTATTTATAGTCACTCATGCCTACAAAAACCTTATTACTCGCTTTAAATGCTTTTATAATCCCATAATTGTATTGAATTTTAACTTTTTTTATATTTTTTGATTAAAACAGATTGTAATTGATTGTTTACCTCGGGAAACGTCAAGCGAAACCCATCCATTGATAAGAAAAGTTTATTTATAGTAACTCATGCCTAGAAAGCCTTATTACTCGCTTTAAATGCTTTTATAATCCCATAATTGAATTCAATTTGATTTTTTTACATTTTTTGATTAAAACAGATTGTAATTGATTGTTTACCTCGAGAAACGTGAAGCGAAAGTTATCCATTGACAAGAAAAGTTTATTTATTGCCACTCATGCCTACGAAAACCTTATTACTCGCTTTAAATGCTTTTATAATCCCATAATTGAATTGAATTTTAATTTTTTTACATTTTTTGATTAAAACATATTGTAATTGATTGTTTACCTCGAGAAACGTGAAGCGAAAGGTATCCATTGACAAGAAAAGTTTATTTATAGTCACTCATGCCTACGAAAACCTTATTACTCGCTTTAAATGTTTTTATAATCCCATAATTGAATTCAATTATTATTTTTTTACATTTTTTTATTCAAACAGATTGTAATTGATTATTTACCACGAGAAACGTGAAGCGAAAGCTATCCATTTGGAAGAAAAGTTTATTTGTAGTCACAAATGCCTACGAAATCCTTATTACTCGCTTTAAATGCTTTTGTAATCCCATAATTGAAATTAATTTGATTTTTTTACATTTTTTGATTAAAACAGATTGTAATTGATTGCTTACCTTGGGAAACGTGAAGCGAAAGCTATCCGTTAACAAGAAAAGTTTATTTATAGTCACTTATGCCTATGAAAATCTTATTACTCGCTTTAAATGCTTTTCTAATCCCATAATTGAATTTAATTTGATTTTTTTACATTTTTTGATTAAAACAGATTGTAATTCATTGTTTACCTCGGGAAACGTGAAGCGAAAGCTATCCATTAACAAGAAAAGTTTATTTATAGTCACTCATGCCTATGAAAACCTTATTATTCGCTTTAAATGCTTTTATAATCCCATAATTGAATTCAATTTTAATTTTTTTTACATTTTTTGATTAAAACAGATTGTAATTGATTGTTTACCTCGAGAAACGTGAAGCGAAAACTATCCATTGACAAAAAAAGTTTATTTATAATCACTCATGCCTACGAAAACCTTATTATTCGCTTTAAATGCTTTTATAATCCCATAATTGAATTCAATTTTCATTTTTTCACATTTTTTGATTAAAACAGATTGTAATTTATTGTTTACCTCGAGAAACGTGAAGCGAAAGCTATCCATTGACAAGAGAAGTTTATTTATAGTCACTCATGCCTACGAAAACCTTATTACTCGCTTTAAATGCTTTTATAATCCCATAATTGAATTGAATTTTAATTTTTTTACATTTTTTGATTAAAACAGATTGTAATTGATTGTTTACCTCGAGAAACGTGAAGCGAAAACTATCCATTGACAAAAAAAGTTTATTTATAATCACTCATGCCTACGAAAACCTTATTATTCGCTTTAAATGCTTTTATAATCCCATAATTGAATTCAATTTTCATTTTTTCACATTTTTTGATTAAAACAGATTGTAATTGATTGTTTACCTCGAGAAACGTGAAGCGAAAGCTATCCATTGACAAGAAAAGTTTATTTATAGTCACTCATTCTTACGAAAGCCTTATTACTCGCTTTAAATGCTTTTATAATCACATAATCGAATTTAATTTGATTTTTTTACATTTTTCGATTAAAACAGATTGTAATTGATTGTTTACCTCGAGAAACGTGAAGCGAAAACTATCCATTGACAAAAAAAGTTTATTTATAATCACTCATGCCTACGAAAACCTTATTATTCGCTTTAAATGCTTTTATAATCCCATAATTGAATTCAATTTTCATTTTTTCACATTTTTTGATTAAAACAGATTGTAATTTATTGTTTACCTCGAGAAACGTGAAGCGAAAGCTATCCATTGACAAGAAAAGTTTATTTATAATCACTCATGCCTACGAAAACCTTATTATTCGCTTTAAATGCTTTTATAATCCCATAATTGAATTCAATTTTCATTTTTTCACATTTTTCGATTAAAACAGATTGTAATTGATTGTTTACCTCGAGAAACGTGAAGCGAAAGCTATCCATTAACAAGAAAAGTTTATTTATAGTCACTCATGCCTATGAAAACCTTATTATTCGCTTTAAATGCTTTTATAATCCCATAATTGAATTCAATTTTAATTTTTTTTACATTTTTTGATTAAAACAGATTGTAATTTATTGTTTACCTCGAGAAACGTGAAGCGAAAGCTATCCATTGACAAGAAAAGTTTATTTATAGTCACTCATTCCTACGAAAGCCTTATTACTCGCTTTAAATGCTTTTATAATCACATAATTGAATTTAATTTGATTTTTATACATTTTTCGATTAAAACAGATTGTAATTGATTGTTGACCTCGAGAAACGTGAAGCGAAAGCTATCCATTGACAAGAAAAGTTTATTTATAATCACTCATGCCTATGAAAACCTTATTACTCGCTTTAAATGCTTTTATAATCCCATAATTGAATTGAATTTTAATTTTTTTTATACTTTTTGATTAAAACAGATTGTAATTGATTGTTTACCTCGGGAAACGTCAAGCGAAACCCATCCATTGATAAGAAAAGTTTATTTATAGTAACTCATGCCTACGAAAGCCTTATTACTCGCTTTAAATGCTTTTATAATCCCATAATTGAATTTAGTTTCATTTTTTTTACATGTTTAGATTAAAACAGATTGTAATTGATTGTTTACCTAGGGAAAGATGAAGCGAAAGCTATTCATTGACAAGAAAAGTTTATTTATAGTCACTAATGCCTACGAAATCCTTATTACTCGCTTTAAATGCTTTTATAATCCCATAATTGAATTGAATTTTAATTTTTTTACATTTTTTGATTAAAACAGAATGTAATTGATTGTTTACCCCGAGAAACGTGAAGCGAAAGCTATCCATTGACAAGAGAAGTTTATTTATAGTCACTCATGCCTACGAAAACCTTATTACTCGCTTTAAATGCTTTTATAATCCCATAATTGAATTGAATTTTAATTTTTTTACATTTTTTGATTAAAACAGATTGTAATTGATTGTTTACCTCGAGAAACGTGAAGCGAAAACTATCCATTGACAAAAAAAGTTTATTTATAATCACTCATGCCTACGAAAACCTTATTATTCGCTTTAAATGCTTTTATAATCCCATAATTGAATTCAATTTTCATTTTTTCACATTTTTTGATTAAAACAGATTGTAATTTATTGTTTACCTCGAGAAACGTGAAGCGAAAGCTATCCATTGACAAGAAAAGTTTATTTATAGTCACTCATTCCTACGAAAGCCTTATTACTCGCTTTAAATGCTTTTATAATCACATAATTGAATTTAATTTGATTTTTTTACATTTTTCGATTAAAACAGATTGTAATTGATTGTTGACCTCGAGAAACGTGAAGCGAAAACTATCCATTGACAAGAAAAGTTTATTTATAATCACTCATGCCTACGAAAACCTTATTATTCGCTTTAAATGCTTTTATAATCCCATAATTGAATTCAATTTTAATTTTTTTACATTTTTTGATTAAAACAGATTGTAATTTATTGTTTACCTCGAGAAACGTGAAGCGAAAGCTATCCATTGACAAGAAAAGTTTATTTATAGTCACTCATTCTTACGAAAGCCTTATTACTCGCTTTAAATGCTTTTATAATCACATAATCGAATTTAATTTGATTTTTTTACATTTTTCGATTAAAACAGATTGTAATTGATTGTTTACCTCGAGAAACGTGAAGCGAAAACTATCCATTGACAAAAAAAGTTTATTTATAATCACTCATGCCTACGAAAACCTTATTATTCGCTTTAAATGCTTTTATAATCCCATAATTGAATTCAATTTTCATTTTTTCACATTTTTTGATTAAAACAGATTGTAATTTATTGTTTACCTCGAGAAACGTGAAGCGAAAGCTATCCATTGACAAGAAAAGTTTATTTATAATCACTCATTCCTACGAAAGCCTTATTACTCGCTTTAAATGCTTTTATAATCACATAATTGAATTTAATTTGATTTTTTTACATTTTTCGATTAAAACAGATTGTAATTGATTGTTGACCTCGAGAAACGTGAAGCGAAAACTATCCATTGACAAGAAAAGTTTATTTATAATCACTCATGCCTACGAAAACCTTATTATTCGCTTTAAATGCTTTTATAATCCCATAATTGAATTCAATTTTAATTTTTTTACATTTTTTGATTAAAACAGATTGTAATTTATTGTTTACCTCGAGAAACGTGAAGCGAAAGCTATCCATTGACAAGAAAAGTTTAATTATAGTCACTCATTCTTACGAAAGCCTTATTACTCGCTTTAAATGCTTTTATAATCACATAATCGAATTTAATTTGATTTTTTTACATTTTTCGATTAAAACAGATTGTAATTGATTGTTGACCTCGAGAAACGTGAAGCGAAAGCTATCCATTGACAAGAAAAGTTTATTTATAGTCACTCATTCTTACGAAAGCCTTATTACTCGCTTTAAATGCTTTTATAATCACATAATCGAATTTAATTTGATTTTTTTACATTTTTTGATTAAAACAGATTGTAATTTATTGTTTACCTCGAGAAACGTGAAGCGAAAGCTATCCATTGACAAGAGAAGTTTATTTATAGTCACTCATGCCTACGAAAACCTTATTACTCGCTTTAAATGCTTTTATAATCCCATAATTGAATTGAATTTTAATTTTTTTACATTTTTTGATTAAAACAGATTGTAATTGATTGTTTACCTCGAGAAACGTGAAGCGAAAGCTATCCATTGACAAGAAAAGTTTATTTATAATCACTCATGCCTACGAAAACCTTATTACTCGCTTTAAATGCTTTTATAATCCCATAATTGAATTAAATTTTAATTTTTTTTACATTTTTTGGATAAAACAGATTGCAATTGATTGTTGACCTCGTGAAACGTGAAGCGAAAGCTATCCGTTGACAAGAAAAGTTTATTTATAGTCACTCATGACAACGAAAGCCTTATTACTCGCTTTAAATGCTTTTATAATCCCATAATTGAAGTGAATTTTAACTTTTTTTATATTTTTTTATTGAAATAGATTGTAATTGATTGTTTACCTTGGGAAACGTCAAGCGAAACCCATCCATTGATAAGAAAAGTTTATTTATAGTAACTCGTGCCTACGAAAGCCTTATTACTCGCTTTAAATGCTTTTATAATCCCATAATTGAATTTAATTTGATTTTTTTACATTTTTTGATTAAAACAGATTGTAATTGATTGTTTACCTCGAGAAACGTGAAGCGAAAGCTATCCATTGACAAGAAAAGTTTATTTATAATCACTCATGCCGACGAAAACCTTATTACTCGCTTTAAATGCTTTTATAATCCCATAATTGAATTAAATTTTAATTTTTTTTCTACATTTTTTTGGTTAAAACAGATTGTAATTGATTGTTTACCTCGAGAAACGTGACGCGAAAGCTATCCGTTGACAAGAAAAGTTTATTTATAGTCACTCATGACAACGAAAGCCTTATTACTTGCTTTAAATGCTTTTGTAATCCTATAATTGAATTGAATTTTAATTTTTTTTATATTTTTTTATTAAAACAGATTGTAATTGATTGTTTACCTTGGGAAACGTCAAGCGAAACCCATCCATTGATAAGAAAAGTTTATTTATAGTAACTCGTGCCTACGAAAACCTTATTACTCGCTTTAAATGCTTTTATAATCCCATAATTGAATTGAATTTTAATTTTTTTACATTTTTTGATTAAAACATATTGTAATTGATTGTTTACCTCGAGAAACGTGAAGCGAAAGGTATCCATTGACAAGAAAAGTTTATTTATAGTCACTCATGCCTACGAAAACCTTATTACTCGCTTTAAATGTTTTTATAATCCCATAATTGAATTCAATTATTATTTTTTTATATTTTTTTATTCAAACAGATTGTAATTGATTATTTACCACGAGAAACGTGAAGCGAAAGCTATCCATTTGGAAGAAAAGTTTATTTGTAGTCACAAATGCCTACGAAATCCTTATTACTCGCTTTAAATGCTTTTGTAATCCCATAATTGAAATTAATTTGATTTTTTTACATTTTTTGATTAAAACAGATTGTAATTGATTGCTTACCTTGGGAAACGTGAAGCGAAAGCTATCCGTTAACAAGAAAAGTTTATTTATAGTCACTTATGCCTATGAAAATCTTATTACTCGCTTTAAATGCTTTTCTAATCCCATAATTGAATTTAATTTGATTTTTTTACATTTTTTGATTAAAACAGATTGTAATTCATTGTTTACCTCGGGAAACGTGAAGCGAAAGCTATCCATTAACAAGAAAAGTTTATTTATAGTCACTCATGCCTATGAAAACCTTATTATTCGCTTTAAATGCTTTTATAATCCCATAATTGAATTCAATTTTAATTTTTTTTACATTTTTTGATTAAAACAGATTGTAATTGATTGTTTACCTCGAGAAACGTGAAGCGAAAACTATCCATTGACAAAAAAAGTTTATTTATAATCACTCATGCCTACGAAAACCTTATTATTCGCTTTAAATGCTTTTATAATCCCATAATTGAATTCAATTTTCATTTTTTCACATTTTTTGATTAAAACAGATTGTAATTTATTGTTTACCTCGAGAAACGTGAAGCGAAAGCTATCCATTGACAAGAGAAGTTTATTTATAGTCACTCATGCCTACGAAAACCTTATTACTCGCTTTAAATGCTTTTATAATCCCATAATTGAATTGAATTTTAATTTTTTTACATTTTTTGATTAAAACAGATTGTAATTGATTGTTTACCTCGAGAAACGTGAAGCGAAAACTATCCATTGACAAAAAAAGTTTATTTATAATCACTCATGCCTACGAAAACCTTATTATTCGCTTTAAATGCTTTTATAATCCCATAATTGAATTCAATTTTCATTTTTTCACATTTTTTGATTAAAACAGATTGTAATTTATTGTTTACCTCGAGAAACGTGAAGCGAAAGCTATCCATTGACAAGAAAAGTTTATTTATAGTCACTCATTCCTACGAAAGCCTTATTACTCGCTTTAAATGCTTTTATAATCACATAATTGAATTTAATTTGATTTTTTTACATTTTTCGATTAAAACAGATTGTAATTGATTGTTGACCTCGAGAAACGTGAAGCGAAAACTATCCATTGACAAGAAAAGTTTATTTATAATCACTCATGCCTACGAAAACCTTATTATTCGCTTTAAATGCTTTTATAATCCCATAATTGAATTCAATTTTAATTTTTTTACATTTTTTGATTAAAACAGATTGTAATTTATTGTTTACCTCGAGAAACGTGAAGCGAAAGCTATCCATTGACAAGAAAAGTTTATTTATAGTCACTCATTCTTACGAAAGCCTTATTACTCGCTTTAAATGCTTTTATAATCACATAATCGAATTTAATTTGATTTTTTTACATTTTTCGATTAAAACAGATTGTAATTGATTGTTGACCTCGAGAAACGTGAAGCGAAAACTATCCATTGACAAGAAAAGTTTATTTATAATCACTCATGCCTACGAAAACCTTATTATTCGCTTTAAATGCTTTTATAATCCCATAATTGAATTCAATTTTAATTTTTTTACATTTTTTGATTAAAACAGATTGTAATTTATTGTTTACCTCGAGAAACGTGAAGCGAAAGCTATCCATTGACAAGAAAAGTTTATTTATAGTCACTCATTCTTACGAAAGCCTTATTACTCGCTTTAAATGCTTTTATAATCACATAATCGAATTTAATTTGATTTTTTTACATTTTTCGATTAAAACAGATTGTAATTGATTGTTGACCTTGAGAAACGTGAAGCGAAAGCTATCAATTGACAAGAAAAGTTTATTTATAATCACTCATGCCGACGAAAACCTTATTACTCGCTTTAAATGCTTTTATAATCCCATAATTGAATTGAATTTTATTTTATTTTTATATTTTTTGATTAAAACATATTGTAATTGATTGTTTACCTCGGGAAACGTCAAGCGAAACCCATCCATTGATAAGAAAAGTTTATTTATAGTAACTCATGCCTACGAAAGCCTTATTACTCGCTTTAAATGCTTTTATAATCCCATAATTGAATTTAGTTTCATTTTTTTTACATGTTTAGATTAAAACAGATTGTAATTGATTGTTTACCTCGGGAAAGATGAAGCGAAAGCTATTCATTGACAAGAAAAGTTTATTTATAGTCACTAATGCCTACGAAATCCTTATTACTCGCTTTAAATGCTTTTATAATCCCATAATTGAATTGAATTTTAATTTTTTACATTTTTTGATTAAAACAGAATGTAATTGATTGTTTACCCCGAGAAACGTGAAGCGAAAGCTATCCATTGACAAGAGAAGTTTATTTATAGTCACTCATGCCTACGAAAACCTTATTACTCGCTTTAAATGCTTTTATAATCCCATAATTGAATTGAATTTTAATTTTTTTACATTTTCTGATTAAAACAGATTGTAATTGATTGTTTACCTCGAGAAACGTGAAGCGAAAGCTATCCATTGACAAGAAAAGTTTATTTATAATCACTCATGCCTACGAAAACCTTATTACTCGCTTTAAATGCTTTTATAATCCCATAATAGAATTAAATTTTAATTTTTTTTACATTTTTTGGATAAAACAGATTGCAATTGATTGTTGACCTCGTGAAACGTGAAGCGAAAGCTATCCGTTGACAAGAAAAGTTTATTTATAGTCACTCATGACAACGAAAGCCTTATTACTCGCTTTAAATGCTTTTATAATCCCATAATTGAAGTGAATTTTAACTTTTTTTATATTTTTTTATTGAAATAGATTGTAATTGATTGTTTACCTTGGGAAACGTCAAGCGAAACCCATCCATTGATAAGAAAAGTTTATTTATAGTAACTCGTGCCTACGAAAGCCTTATTACTCGCTTTAAATGCTTTTATAATCCCATAATTGAATTTAATTTGATTTTTTTACATTTTTTGATTAAAACAGATTGTAATTGATTGTTTACCTCGAGAAACGTGAAGCGAAAGCTATCCATTGACAAGAAAAGTTTATTTATAATCACTCATGCCGACGAAAACCTTATTACTCGCTTTAAATGCTTTTATAATCCCATAATTGAATTAAATTTTAATTTTTTTTCTACATTTTTTTGGTTAAAACAGATTGTAATTGATTGTTTACCTCGAGAAACGTGACGCGAAAGCTATCCGTTGACAAGAAAAGTTTATTTATAGTCACTCATGACAACGAAAGCCTTATTACTCGCTTTAAATGCTTTTGTAATCCTATAATTGAATTGAATTTTAATTTTTTTTATATTTTTTTATTAAAACAGATTGTAATTGATTGTTTACCTTGGGAAACGTCAAGCGAAACCCATCCATTGATAAGAAAAGTTTATTTATAGTAACTCGTGCCTACGAAAACCTTATTACTCGCTTTAAATGCTTTTATAATCCCATAATTGAATTGAATTTTAATTTTTTTACATTTTTTGATTAAAACATATTGTAATTGATTGTTTACCTCGAGAAACGTGAAGCGAAAGGTATCCATTGACAAGAAAAGTTTATTTATAGTCACTCATGCCTACGAAAACCTTATTACTCGCTTTAAATGTTTTTATAATCCCATAATTGAATTCAATTATTATTTTTTTACATTTTTTTATTCAAACAGATTGTAATTGATTATTTACCACGAGAAACGTGAAGCGAAAGCTATCCATTTGGAAGAAAAGTTTATTTGTAGTCACAAATGCCTACGAAATCCTTATTACTCGCTTTAAATGCTTTTGTAATCCCATAATTGAAATTAATTTGATTTTTTTACATTTTTTGATTAAAACAGATTGTAATTGATTGCTTACCTTGGGAAACGTGAAGCGAAAGCTATCCGTTAACAAGAAAAGTTTATTTATAGTCACTTATGCCTATGAAAATCTTATTACTCGCTTTAAATGCTTTTCTAATCCCATAATTGAATTTAATTTGATTTTTTTACATTTTTTGATTAAAACAGATTGTAATTCATTGTTTACCTCGAGAAACGTGAAGCGAAAGCTATCCATTAACAAGAAATGTTTATTTATAGTCACTCATGCCTATGAAAACCTTATTATTCGCTTTAAATGCTTTTATAATCCCATAATTGAATTCAATTTTAATTTTTTTTACATTTTTTGATTAAAACAGATTGTAATTGATTGTTTACCTCGAGAAACGTGAAGCGAAAACTATCCATTGACAAAAAAAGTTTATTTATAATCACTCATGCCTACGAAAACCTTATTATTCGCTTTAAATGCTTTTATAATCCCATAATTGAATTCAATTTTCATTTTTTCACATTTTTTGATTAAAACAGATTGTAATTTATTGTTTACCTCGAGAAACGTGAAGCGAAAGCTATCCATTGACAAGAGAAGTTTATTTATAGTCACTCATGCCTACGAAAACCTTATTACTCGCTTTAAATGCTTTTATAATCCCATAATTGAATTGAATTTTAATTTTTTTACATTTTTTGATTAAAACAGATTGTAATTGATTGTTTACCTCGAGAAACGTGAAGCGAAAACTATCCATTGACAAAAAAAGTTTATTTATAATCACTCATGCCTACGAAAACCTTATTATTCGCTTTAAATGCTTTTATAATCCCATAATTGAATTCAATTTTCATTTTTTCACATTTTTTGATTAAAACAGATTGTAATTTATTGTTTACCTCGAGAAACGTGAAGCGAAAGCTATCCATTGACAAGAAAAGTTTATTTATAGTCACTCATTCCTACGAAAGCCTTATTACTCGCTTTAAATGCTTTTATAATCACATAATTGAATTTAATTTGATTTTTTTACATTTTTCGAGTAAAACAGATTGTAATTGATTGTTGACCTCGAGAAACGTGAAGCGAAAACTATCCATTGACAAGAAAAGTTTATTTATAATCACTCATGCCTACGAAAACCTTATTATTCGCTTTAAATGCTTTTATAATCCCATAATTGAATTCAATTTTAATTTTTTTACATTTTTTGATTAAAACAGATTGTAATTTATTGTTTACCTCGAGAAACGTGAAGCGAATGCTATCCATTGACAAGAAAAGTTTATTTATAGTCACTCATTCTTACGAAAGCCTTATTACTCGCTTTAAATGCTTTTATAATCACATAATCGAATTTAATTTGATTTTTTTACATTTTTCGATTAAAAAAGATTGTAATTGATTGTTGACCTCGAGAAACGTGAAGCGAAAGCTATCAATTGACAAGAAAAGTTTATTTATAATCACTCATGCCGACGAAAACCTTATTACTCGCTTTAAATGCTTTTATAATCCCATAATTGAATTGAATTTTATTTTTTTTTATATTTTTTGATTAAAACAGATTGTAATTGATTGTTTACCTCGGGAAACGTCAAGCGAAACCCATCCATTGATAAGAAAAGTTTATTTGTAGTAACTCATGCCTACGAAAGCCTTATTACTCGCTTTAAATGCTTTTATAATCCCATAATTGAATTTAGTTTCATTTTTTTTACATGTTTAGATTAAAACAGATTGTAATTGATTGTTTACCTCGGGAAAGATGAAGCGAAAGCTATTCATTGACAAGAAAAGTTTATTTATAGTCACTAATGCCTACGAAATCCTTATTACTCGCTTTAAATGCTTTTATAATCCCATAATTGAATTGAATTTTAATTTTTTTACATTTTTTGATTAAAACAGAATGTAATTGATTGTTTACCCCGAGAAACGTGAAGCGAAAGCTATCCATTGACAAGAGAAGTTTATTTATAGTCACTCATGCCTACGAAAACCTTATTACTCGCTTTAAATGCTTTTATAATCCCATAATTGAATTGAATTTTAATTTTTTTACATTTTTTGATTAAAACAGATTGTAATTGATTGTTTACCTCGAGAAACGTGAAGCGAAAGCTATCCATTGACAAGAAAAGTTTATTTATAATCACTCATGCCTACGAAAACCTTATTACTCGCTTTAAATGCTTTTATAATCCCATAATTGAATTAAATTTTAATTTTTTTTACATTTTTTGGATAAAACAGATTGCAATTGATTGTTGACCTCGTGAAACGTGAAGCGAAAGCTATCCGTTGACAAGAAAAGTTTATTTATAGTCACTCATGACAACGAAAGCCTTATTACTCGCTTTAAATGCTTTTATAATCCCATAATTGAAGTGAATTTTAACTTTTTTTATATTTTTTTATTGAAATAGATTGTAATTGATTGTTTACCTTGGGAAACGTCAAGCGAAACCCATCCATTGATAAGAAAAGTTTATTTATAGTAACTCGTGCCTACGAAAGCCTTATTACTCGCTGTAAATGCTTTTATAATCCCATAATTGAATTTAATTTGATTTTTTTACATTTTTTGATTAAAACAGATTGTAATTGATTGTTTACCTCGAGAAACGTGAAGCGAAAGCTATCCATTGACAAGAAAAGTTTATTTATAATCACTCATGCCGACGAAAACCTTATTACTCGCTTTAAATGCTTTTATAATCCCATAATTGAATTAAATTTTAATTTTTTTTCTACATTTTTTTGGT
Organism: Theobroma cacao; assembly: GCF_053813885.1. Taxonomy (NCBI): domain Eukaryota; kingdom Viridiplantae; phylum Streptophyta; class Magnoliopsida; order Malvales; family Malvaceae; genus Theobroma; species Theobroma cacao. The sequence continues at coordinate 21,259,557 of NC_142645.1, read as the reverse complement.
TAAAACAGATTGTAATTGATTGTTTACCTCGAGAAACGTGACGCGAAAGCTATCCGTTGACAAGAAAAGTTTATTTATAGTCACTCATGACAACGAAAGCCTTATTACTCGCTTTAAATGCTTTTGTAATCCTATAATTGAATTGAATTTTAATTTTTTTTATATTTTTTTATTAAAACAGATTGTAATTGATTGTTTACCTTGGGAAACGTCAAGCGAAACCCATCCATTGATAAGAAAAGTTTATTTATAGTAACTCGTGCCTACGAAAATCTTATTACTCGCTTTAAATGCTTTTATAATCCCATAATTGAATTGAATTTTAATTTTTTTACATTTTTTGATTAAAACATATTGTAATTGATTGTTTACCTCGAGAAACGTGAAGCGAAAGGTATCCATTGATAAGAAAAGTTTATTTATAGTCACTCATGCCTACGAAAACCTTATTACTCGCTTTAAATGTTTTTATAATCCCATAATTGAATTCAATTATTATTTTTTTACATTTTTTTATTCAAACAGATTGTAATTGATTATTTACCACGAGAAACGTGAAGCGAAAGCTATCCATTTGGAAAAAAAGTTTATTTGTAGTCACAAATGCCTACGAAATCCTTATTACTCGCTTTAAATGCTTTTGTAATCCCATAATTGAAATTAATTTGATTTTTTTACATTTTTTGATTAAAACAGATTGTAATTGATTGCTTACCTTGGGAAACGTGAAGCGAAAGCTATCCGTTAACAAGAAAAGTTTATTTATAGTCACTCATGCCTATGAAAACCTTATTACTCGCTTTAAATGCTTTTCTAATCCCATAATTGAATTTAATTTGATTTTTTTACATTTTTTGATTAAAACAGATTGTAATTCATTGTTTACCTCGGGAAACGTGAAGCGAAAGCTATCCATTAACAAGAAAAGTTTATTTATAGTCACTCATGCCTATGAAAACCTTATTATTCGCTTTAAATGCTTTTATAATCCCATAATTGAATTCAATTTTAATTTTTTTTACATTTTTTGATTAAAACAGATTGTAATTTATTGTTTACCTCGAGAAACGTGAAGCGAAAGCTATCCATTGACAAGAAAAGTTTATTTATAGTCACTCATTCCTACGAAAGCCTTATTACTCGCTTTAAATGCTTTTATAATCACATAATTGAATTTAATTTGATTTTTATACATTTTTCGATTAAAACAGATTGTAATTGATTGTTGACCTCGAGAAACGTGAAGCGAAAGCTATCCATTGACAAGAAAAGTTTATTTATAATCACTCATGCCTATGAAAACCTTATTACTCGCTTTAAATGCTTTTATAATCCCATAATTGAATTGAATTTTAATTTTTTTTATACTTTTTGATTAAAACAGATTGTAATTGATTGTTTACCTCGGGAAACGTCAAGCGAAACCCATCCATTGATAAGAAAAGTTTATTTATAGTAACTCATGCCTACGAAAGCCTTTTTACTCGCTTTAAATGCTTTTATAATCCCATAATTGAATTTAGTTTCATTTTTTTTACATGTTTAGATTAAAACAGATTGTAATTGATTGTTTACCTAGGGAAAGATGAAGCGAAAGCTATTCATTGACAAGAAAAGTTTATTTATAGTCACTAATGCCTACGAAATCCTTATTACTCGCTTTAAATGCTTTTATAATCCCATAATTGAATTGAATTTTAATTTTTTTACATTTTTTGATTAAAACAGAATGTAATTGATTGTTTACCCCGAGAAACGTGAAGCGAAAGCTATCCATTGACAAGAGAAGTTTATTTATAGTCACTCATGCCTACGAAAACCTTATTACTCGCTTTAAATGCTTTTATAATCCCATAATTGAATTGAATTTTAATTTTTTTACATTTTTTGATTAAAACAGATTGTAATTGATTGTTTACCTCGAGAAACGTGAAGCGAAAACTATCCATTGACAAAAAAAGTTTATTTATAATCACTCATGCCTATGAAAACCTTATTATTCGCTTTAAATGCTTTTATAATCCCATAATTGAATTCAATTTTCATTTTTTCACATTTTTTGATTAAAACAGATTGTAATTTATTGTTTACCTCGAGAAACGTGAAGCGAAAGCTATCCATTGACAAGAAAAGTTTATTTATAGTCACTCATTCCTACGAAAGCCTTATTACTCGCTTTAAATGCTTTTATAATCACATAATTGAATTTAATTTGATTTTTTTACATTTTTCAATTAAAACAGATTGTAATTGATTGTTGACCTCGAGAAACGTGAAGCGAAAACTATCCATTGACAAGAAAAGTTTATTTATAATCACTCATGCCTACGAAAACCTTATTATTCGCTTTAAATGCTTTTATAATCCCATAATTGAATTCAATTTTAATTTTTTTACATTTTTTGATTAAAACAGATTGTAATTTATTGTTTACCTCGAGAAACGTGAAGCGAAAGCTATCCATTGACAAGAAAAGTTTATTTATAGTCACTCATTCTTACGAAAGCCTTATTACTCGCTTTAAATGCTTTTATAATCACATAATCGAATTTAGTTTGATTTTTTTACATTTTTCGATTAAAAAAGATTGTAATTGATTGTTGACCTCGAGAAACGTGAAGCGAAAGCTATCAATTGACAAGAAAAGTTTATTTATAATCACTCATGCCGACGAAAACCTTATTACTCGCTTTAAATGCTTTTATAATCCCATAATTGAATTGAATTTTATTTTTTTTTATATTTTTTGATTAAAACAGATTGTAATTGATTGTTTACCTCGGGAAACGTCAAGCGAAACCCATCCATTGATAAGAAAAGTTTATTTGTAGTAACTCATGCCTACGAAAACCTTATTACTCGCTTTAAATGCTTTTATAATCCCATAATTGAATTTAGTTTCATTTTTTTTACATGTTTAGATTAAAACAGATTGTAATTGATTGTTTACCTCGGGAAAGATGAAGCGAAAGCTATTCATTGACAAGAAAAGTTTATTTATAGTCACTAATGCCTACGAAATCCTTATTACTCGCTTTAAATGCTTTTATAATCCCATAATTGAATTGAATTTTAATTTTTTTACATTTTTTGATTAAAACAGAATGTAATTGATTGTTTACCCCGAGAAACGTGAAGCGAAAGCTATCCATTGACAAGAGAAGTTTATTTATAGTCACTCATGCCTACGAAAACCTTATTACTCGCTTTAAATGCTTTTATAATCCCATAATTGAATTGAATTTTAATTTTTTTACATTTTTTGATTAAAACAGATTGTAATTGATTGTTTACCTCGAGAAACGTGAAGCGAAAGCTATCCATTGACAAGAAAAGTTTATTTATAATCACTCATGCCTACGAAAACCTTATTACTCGCTTTAAATGCTTTTATAATCCCATAATTGAATTAAATTTTAATTTTTTTTACATTTTTTGGATAAAACAGATTGCAATTGATTGTTGACCTCGTGAAACGTGAAGCGAAAGCTATCCGTTGACAAGAAAAGTTTATTTATAGTCACTCATGACAACGAAAGCCTTATTACTCGCTTTAAATGCTTTTATAATCCCATAATTGAAGTGAATTTTAACTTTTTTTATATTTTTTTATTGAAATAGATTGTAATTGATTGTTTACCTTGGGAAACGTCAAGCGAAACCCATCCATTGATAAGAAAAGTTTATTTATAGTAACTCGTGCCTACGAAAGCCTTATTACTCGCTGTAAATGCTTTTATAATCCCATAATTGAATTTAATTTGATTTTTTTACATTTTTTGATTAAAACAGATTGTAATTGATTGTTTACCTCGAGAAACGTGAAGCGAAAGCTATCCATTGACAAGAAAAGTTTATTTATAATCACTCATGCCGACGAAAACCTTATTACTCGCTTTAAATGCTTTTATAATCCCATAATTGAATTAAATTTTAATTTTTTTTCTACATTTTTTTGGTTAAAACAGATTGTAATTGATTGTTTACCTCGAGAAACGTGACGCGAAAGCTATCCGTTGACAAGAAAAGTTTATTTATAGTCACTCATGACAACGAAAGCCTTATTACTCGCTTTAAATGCTTTTGTAATCCTATAATTGAATTGAATTTTAATTTTTTTTATATTTTTTTATTAAAACAGATTGTAATTGATTGTTTACCTTGGGAAACGTCAAGCGAAACCCATCCATTGATAAGAAAAGTTTATTTATAGTAACTCGTGCCTACGAAAACCTTATTACTCGCTTTAAATGCTTTTATAATCCCATAATTGAATTGAATTTTAATTTTTTTACATTTTTTGATTAAAACATATTGTAATTGATTGTTTACCTCGAGAAACGTGAAGCGAAAGGTATCCATTGACAAGAAAAGTTTATTTATAGTCACTTATGCCTACGAAAACCTTATTACTCGCTTTAAATGTTTTTATAATCCCATAATTGAATTCAATTATTATTTTTTTACATTTTTTTATTCAAACAGATTGTAATTGATTATTTACCACGAGAAACGTGAAGCGAAAGCTATCCATTTGGAAGAAAAGTTTATTTGTAGTCACAAATGCCTACGAAATCCTTATTACTCGCTTTAAATGCTTTTGTAATCCCATAATTGAAATTAATTTGATTTTTTTACATTTTTTGATTAAAACAGATTGTAATTGATTGCTTACCTTGGGAAACGTGAAGCGAAAGCTATCCGTTAACAAGAAAAGTTTATTTATAGTCACTCATGCCTATGAAAACCTTATTACTCGCTTTAAATGCTTTTCTAATCCCATAATTGAATTTAATTTGATTTTTTTACAGTTTTTGATTAAAACAGATTGTAATTCATTGTTTACCTCGGGAAACGTGAAGCGAAAGCTATCCATTAACAAGAAAAGTTTATTTATAGTCACTCATGCCTATGAAAACCTTATTATTCGCTTTAAATGCTTTTATAATCCCATAATTGAATTCAATTTTAATTTTTTTTACATTTTTTGATTAAAACAGATTGTAATTTATTGTTTACCTCGAGAAACGTGAAGCGAAAGCTATCCATTGACAAGAAAAGTTTATTTATAGTCACTCATTCCTACGAAAGCCTTATTACTCGCTTTAAATGCTTTTATAATCACATAATTGAATTTAATTTGATTTTTATACATTTTTCGATTAAAACAGATTGTAATTGATTGTTGACCTCGAGAAACGTGAAGCGAAAGCTATCCATTGACAAGAAAAGTTTATTTATAATCACTCATGCCTATGAAAACCTTATTACTCGCTTTAAATGCTTTTATAATCCCATAATTGAATTGAATTTTAATTTTTTTTATACTTTTTGATTAAAACAGATTGTAATTGATTGTTTACCTCGACAAACGTCAAGCGAAACCCATCCATTGATAAGAAAAGTTTATTTATAGTAACTCATGCCTACGAAAGCCTTATTACTCGCTTTAAATGCTTTTATAATCCCATAATTGAATTTAGTTTCATTTTTTTTACATGTTTAGATTAAAACAGATTGTAATTGATTGTTTACCTAGGGAAAGATGAAGCGAAAGCTATTCATTGACAAGAAAAGTTTATTTATAGTCACTAATGCCTACGAAATCCTTATTACTCGCTTTAAATGCTTTTATAATCCCATAATTGAATTGAATTTTAATTTTTTTACATTTTTTGATTAAAACAGAATGTAATTGATTGTTTACCCCGAGAAACGTGAAGCGAAAGCTATCCATTGACAAGAGAAGTTTATTTATAGTCACTCATGCCTACGAAAACCTTATTACTCGCTTTAAATGCTTTTATAATCCCATAATTGAATTGAATTTTAATTTTTTTACATTTTTTGATTAAAACAGATTGTAATTGATTGTTTACCTCGAGAAACGTGAAGCGAAAACTATCCATTGACAAAAAAAATTTATTTATAATCACTCATGCCTACGAAAACCTTATTATTCGCTTTAAATGCTTTTATAATCCCATAATTGAATTCAATTTTCATTTTTTCACATTTTTTGATTAAAACAGATTGTAATTTATTGTTTACCTCGAGAAACGTGAAGCGAAAGCTATCCATTGACAAGAAAAGTTTATTTATAGTCACTCATTCCTACGAAAGCCTTATTACTCGCTTTAAATGCTTTTATAATCACATAATTGAATTTTATTTGATTTTTTTACATTTTTCGAGTAAAACAGATTGTAATTGATTATTGACCTCGAGAAACGTGAAGCGAAAACTATCCATTGACAAGAAAAGTTTATTTATAATCACTCATGCCTACGAAAACCTTATTATTCGCTTTAAATGCTTTTATAATCCCATAATTGAATTCAATTTTAATTTTTTTACATTTTTTGATTAAAACAGATTGTAATTTATTGTTTACCTCGAGAAACGTGAAGCGAAAGCTATCCATTGACAAGAAAAGTTTATTTATAGTCACTCATTCTTACGAAAGCCTTATTACTCGCTTTAAATGCTTTTATAATCACATAATCGAATTTAATTTGATTTTTTTAAATTTTTCGATTAAAAAAGATTGTAATTGATTGTTGACCTCGAGAAACGTGAAGCGAAAGCTATCAATTGACAAGAAAAGTTTATTTATAATCACTCATGCCGACGAAAACCTTATTACTCGCTTTAAATGCTTTTATAATCCCATAATTGAATTGAATTTTATTTTTTTTTATATTTTTTGATTAAAACAGATTGTAATTGATTGTTTACCTCGGGAAACGTCAAGCGAAACCCATCCATTGATAAGAAAAGTTTATTTGTAGTAACTCATGCCTACGAAAGCCTTATTACTCGCTTTAAATGCTTTTATAATCCCATAATTGAATTTAGTTTCATTTTTTTTACATGTTTAGATTAAAACAGATTGTAATTGATTGTTTACCTCGGGAAAGATGAAGCGAAAGCTATTCATTGACAAGAAAAGTTTATTTATAGTCACTAATGCCTACGAAATCCTTATTACTCGCTTTAAATGCTTTTATAATCCCATAATTGAATTGAATTTTAATTTTTTTACATTTTTTGATTAAAACAGAATGTAATTGATTGTTTACCCCGAGAAACGTGAAGCGAAAGCTATCCATTGACAAGAGAAGTTTATTTATAGTCACTCATGCCTACGAAAACCTTATTACTCGCTTTAAATGCTTTTATAATCCCATAATTGAATTGAATTTTAATTTTTTTACATTTTTTGATTAAAACAGATTGTAATTGATTGTTTACCTCGAGAAACGTGAAGCGAAAGCTATCCATTGACAAGAAAAGTTTATTTATAATCACTCATGCCTACGAAAACCTTATTACTCGCTTTAAATGCTTTTATAATCCCATAATTGAATTAAATTTTAATTTTTTTTACATTTTTTGGATAAAACAGATTGCAATTGATTGTTGACCTCGTGAAACGTGAAGCGAAAGCTATCCGTTGACAAGAAAAGTTTATTTATAGTCACTCATGACAACGAAAGCCTTATTACTCGCTTTAAATGCTTTTATAATCCCATAATTGAAGTGAATTTTGACTTTTTTTATATTTTTTTATTGAAATAGATTGTAATTGATTGTTTACCTTGGGAAACGTCAAGCGAAACCCATCCATTGATAAGAAAAGTTTATTTATAGTAACTCGTGCCTACGAAAGCCTTATTACTCGCTTTAAATGCTTTTATAATCCCATAATTGAATTTAATTTGATTTTTTTACATTTTTTGATTAAAACAGATTGTAATTGATTGTTTACCTCGAGAAACGTGAAGCGAAAGCTATCCATTGACAAGAAAAGTTTATTTATAATCACTCATGCCGACGAAAACCTTATTACTCGCTTTAAATGCTTTTATAATCCCATAATTGAATTAAATTTTAATTTTTTTTCTACATTTTTTGGTTAAAACAGATTGTAATTGATTGTTTACCTTGAGAAACGTGACGCGAAAGCTATCCGTTGACAAGAAAAGTTTATTTATAGTCACTCATGACAACGAAAGCCTTATTACTCGCTTTAAATGCTTTTGTAATCCTATAATTGAATTGAATTTTAATTTTTTTTATATTTTTTTATTAAAATAGATTGTAATTGATTGTTTACCTTGGGAAACGTCAAGCGAAACCCATCCATTGATAAGAAAAGTTTATTTATAGTAACTCGTGCCTACGAAAACCTTATTACTCGCTTTAAATGCTTTTATAATCCCATAATTGAATTGAATTTTAATTTTTTTACATTTTTTGATTAAAACATATTGTAATTGATTGTTTACCTCGAGAAACGTGAAGCGAAAGGTATCCATTGACAAGAAAAGTTTATTTATAGTCACTCATGCCTACGAAAACCTTATTACTCGCTTTAAATGTTTTTATAATCCCATAATTGAATTCAATTATTATTTTTTTACATTTTTTTATTCAAACAGATTGTAATTGATTATTTACCACGAGAAACGTGAAGCGAAAGCTATCCATTTGGAAGAAAAGTTTATTTGTAGTCACAAATGCCTACGAAATCCTTATTACTCGCTTTAAATGCTTTTGTAATCCCATAATTGAAATTAATTTGATTTTTTTACATTTTTTGATTAAAACAGATTGTAATTGATTGCTTACCTTGGGAAACGTGAAGCGAAAGCTATCCGTTAACAAGAAAAGTTTATTTATAGTCACTCATGCCTATGAAAACCTTATTACTCGCTTTAAATGCTTTTCTAATCCCATAATTGAATTTAATTTGATTTTTTTACATTTTTTGATTAAAACAGATTGTAATTCATTGTTTACCTCGGGAAACGTGAAGCGAAAGCTATCCATTAACAAGAAAAGTTTATTTATAGTCACTCATGCCTATGAAAACCTTATTATTCGCTTTAAATGCTTTTATAATCCCATAATTGAATTCAATTTTAATTTTTTTTACATTTTTTGATTAAAACAGATTGTAATTTATTGTTTACCTCGAGAAACGTGAAGCGAAAGCTATCCATTGACAAGAAAAGTTTATTTATAGTCACTCATTCCTACGAAAGCCTTATTACTCGCTTTAAATGCTTTTATAATCACATAATTGAATTTAATTTGATTTTTATACATTTTTCGATTAAAACATATTGTAATTGATTGTTGACCTCGAGAAACGTGAAGCGAAAGCTATCCATTGACAAGAAAAGTTTATTTATAATCACTCATGCCTATGAAAACCTTATTACTCGCTTTAAATGCTTTTATAATCCCATAATTGAATTGAATTTTAATTTTTTTTATACTTTTTGATTAAAACAGATTGTAATTGATTGTTTACCTCGGGAAACGTCAAGCGAAACCCATCCATTGATAAGAAAAGTTTATTTATAGTAACTCATGCCTACGAAAGCCTTATTACTCTCTTTAAATGCTTTTATAATCCCATAATTGAATTTAGTTTCATTTTTTTTACATGTTTAGATTAAAACAGATTGTAATTGATTGTTTACCTAGGGAAAGATGAAGCGAAAGCTATTCATTGACAAGAAAAGTTTATTTATAGTCACTAATGCCTACGAAATCCTTATTACTCGCTTTAAATGCTTTTATAATCCCATAATTGAATTGAATTTTAATTTTTTTACATTTTTTGATTAAAACAGAATGTAATTGATTGTTTACCCCGAGAAACGTGAACCGAAAGCTATCCATTGACAAGAGAAGTTTATTTATAGTCACTCATGCCTACGAAAACCTTATTACTCGCTTTAAATGCTTTTATAATCCCATAATTGAATTGAATTTTAATTTTTTTACATTTTTTGATTAAAACAGATTGTAATTGATTGTTTACCTCGAGAAACGTGAAGCGAAAACTATCCATTGACAAAAAAAGTTTATTTATAATCACTCATGCCTACGAAAACCTTATTATTCGCTTTAAATGCTTTTATAATCCCATAATTGAATTCAATTTTCATTTTTTCACATTTTTTGATTAAAACAGATTGTAATTTATTGTTTACCTCGAGAAACGTGAAGCGAAAGCTATCCATTGACAAGAAAAGTTTATTTATAGTCACTCATTCCTACGAAAGCCTTATTACTCGCTTTAAATGCTTTTATAATCACATAATTGAATTTAATTTGATTTTTTTACATTTTTCGAGTAAAACAGATTGTAATTGATTGTTGACCTCGAGAAACGTGAAGCGAAAACTATCCATTGACAAGAAAATTTTATTTATAATCACTCATGCCTACGAAAACCTTATTATTCGCTTTAAATGCTTTTATAATCCCATAATTGAATTCAATTTTAATTTTTTTACATTTTTTGATTAAAACAGATTGTAATTTATTGTTTACCTCGAGAAACGTGAAGCGAAAGCTATCCATTGACAAGAAAAGTTTATTTATAGTCACTCATTCTTACGAAAGCCTTATTACTCGCTTTAAATGCTTTTATAATCACATAATCGAATTTAATTTGATTTTTTTACATTTTTCGATTAAAACAGATTGTAATTGATTGTTGACCTTGAGAAACGTGAAGCGAAAGCTATCAATTGACAAGAAAAGTTTATTTATAATCACTCATGCCGACGAAAACCTTATTACTCGCTTTAAATGCTTTTATAATCCCATAATTGAATTGAATTTTATTTTTTTTTTATATTTTTTGATTAAAACAGATTGTAATTGATTGTTTACCTCGGGAAACGTCAAGCGAAACCCATCCATTGATAAGAAAAGTTTATTTGTAGTAACTCATGCCTACGAAAGCCTTATTACTCGCTTTAAATGCTTTTATAATCCCATAATTGAATTTAGTTTCATTTTTTTTACATGTTTAGATTAAAACAGATTGTAATTGATTGTTTACCTCGGGAAAGATGAAGCGAAAGCTATTCATTGACAAGAAAAGTTTATTTATAGTCACTAATGCCTACGAAATCCTTATTACTCGCTTTAAATGCTTTTATAATCCCATAATTGAATTGAATTTTAATTTTTTTACATTTTTTGATTAAAACAGAATGTAATTGATTGTTTACCCCGAGAAACGTGAAGCGAAAGCTATCCATTGACAAGAGAAGTTTATTTATAGTCACTCATGCCTACGAAAACCTTATTACTCGCTTTAAATGCTTTTATAATCCCATAATTGAATTGAATTTTAATTTTTTTACATTTTTTGATTAAAACAGATTGTAATTGATTGTTTACCTCGAGAAACGTGAAGCGAAAGCTATCCATTGACAAGAAAAGTTTATTTATAATCACTCATGCCTACGAAAACCTTATTACTCGCTTTAAATGCTTTTATAATCCCATAATTGAATTAAATTTTAATTTTTTTTACATTTTTTGGATAAAACAGATTGCAATTGATTGTTGACCTCGTGAAACGTGAAGCGAAAGCTATCCGTTGACAAGAAAAGTTTATTTATAGTCACTCATGACAACGAAAGCCTTATTACTCGCTTTAAATGCTTTTATAATCCCATAATTGAAGTGAATTTTGACTTTTTTTATATTTTTTTATTGAAATAGATTGTAATTGATTGTTTACCTTGGGAAACGTCAAGCGAAACCCATCCATTGATAAGAAAAGTTTATTTATAGTAACTCGTGCCTACGAAAGCCTTATTACTCGCTTTAAATGCTTTTATAATCCCATAATTGAATTTAATTTGATTTTTTTACATTTTTTGATTAAAACAGATTGTAATTGATTGTTTACCTCGAGAAACGTGAAGCGAAAGCTATCCATTGACAAGAAAAGTTTATTTATAATCACTCATGCCGACGAAAACCTTATTACTCGCTTTAAATGCTTTTATAATCCCATAATTGAATTAAATTTTAATTTTTTTTCTACATTTTTTGGTTAAAACAGATTGTAATTGATTGTTTACCTTGAGAAACGTGACGCGAAAGCTATCCGTTGACAAGAAAAGTTTATTTATAGTCACTCATGACAACGAAAGCCTTATTACTCGCTTTAAATGCTTTTGTAATCCTATAATTGAATTGAATTTTAATTTTTTTTATATTTTTTTATTAAAACAGATTGTAATTGATTGTTTACCTTGGGAAACGTCAAGCGAAACCCATCCATTGATAAGAAAAGTTTATTTATAGTAACTCGTGCCTACGAAAACCTTATTACTCGCTTTAAATGCTTTTATAATCCCATAATTGAATTGAATTGAATTAAAACAGATTGTAATTGATTGTTTACCTTGAGAAACGTGAAGGAAAACCCATCCATTGATAAGAAAAGTCCGTTCGTAGTCATTCATTCCTTCGGAAACCTATTACTCGATTTAATTTCCTTTATAATCTCACATATGATTTTAAGTTGAATTGTTTTTATATTTTTTTGTTAAAACAGATTATAATTGAACGTTTGCCTTAAGAAATGTGAAGCAAAAGCCATCCACCGATAGGAAAAGTTCATTTATAGTCACTCATGCCTATGAAAGCCTTATTACTCGCTTTAAATGCTTTTATAATCCCATAATTGATTTTAATTTGATTTTTTTATATTTTTTGATTAAAACAGATTGTAATTGATTGTTTACCTTGAGAAACGTGAAGCAAAACCCATCCATTGATAAGAAAAGTCCGTTCGTAGTCATTCATTCCTTCGGAAGCCTATTACTCGATTTAATTTCCTTTATAATCTCACATATGATTTTAAGTTGAATTGTTTTTACATTTTTTTGTTAAAACAGATTATAATTGAACGTTTGCCTTAAGAAATGTGAAGCAAAAGCCATCCACCGATAGGAAAAGTTCATTTATAGTCACTCATGCCTACGAAAGCCTTATTACTCGCTTTAAATGGTTTTATAATCTCATAATTGAATTTAATTTGAAATTTTTTTATATTTTTTGAGTAAAACAGATTATAATTAATTGTTTGCCGTGGGAATCGTGAAGCGAAAGCCATCCATTGAAAAGAAAAGTCCGTTTATAGTCATTCATGCCTTCGGAAGCCTATTACTTGATTTAAATGCCTTGACAATCTCACAAATAATTTTAAGTTGAATTGTTTTACATTTTTTGTTAGAACATATTATAATTGTATATTTACCTTGAGAAACGGGAACCAAAAACCATTCATTGGCAAGAAAAGTTCATTTATAGTCACTCATATCTACGAAAGCCTTATTACTCGCTTTAAATGCTTTTATAATCCCATAATTGAATTTAATTTGAGTTTTTTTACAATTTCTGACTAAGACAAATTGTAAAGGATTGTTTACCTTAGGAAACGTGAAGTGAAAGCCATCCACTGACAAGAAAAGTTTATTTATAGTCACTCATGCCTACGAAAGCCTTATTACTCGTTTTAAATGCTTTTATAATCCCATAATTGAATTTAATTTGATTTGTTTACATTTTTTGAGTAAAACAGATTATAATTGATTGTTTGCCTTGAGTAACGTGAAGCGAAAGCCATCCATTAATAAGAAAAGTCTGTTTATAGTCATTCATTCCTTCGGAAGCCTATTACTCGATTTAATTCCCTTTACAATCTCACAAATGATTTTAACTTGAATTTTTTTTACATTTTTTGTTAAAACAGATTATAATTGAACGTTTGCCTTGAGAAACGTGAAGCAAAAGCCATCTATTGACCAGAAAAGTTCATTTGTAGTCACTCATGCCTACGAAAGCCTTATTACTCGCTTTGAATGATTTTATAATTCCACAATTGAATTTAATTTGATATTTTATACATTTTTTGATTAAAACAAAATATAATTGATTGTTTGCCTCGAGTAACGTGAAACGAAAGCCATCCATTCATGACAAAAGTCTGTTTATAGTCATTCATTCCTTCGGAAGCCTATTACTCGATTTAAATGCCTTTATAATCTCACAAATGATTTTAAGTTGAATTTTTTTTACATTTTTTGATTAAGACAGATTGTAATGGATTGTTTACCCTGGGAAACCTGAAGCGAAAGCCATCCATTGACAAGAAAAGTTCATTTATAGTCACTCATGTCTATGAAAGCTTTATTACTCGCTTTAAATGCTTTTATAATCCCATAATTGAATTTAATTTGATTGTTTTTTACTTTTTTTGATTAAAACAGATTGTAATGGATTGTTTACCTCAGGAAAGGTGAAGCGAAAGCCATCCATTGACAAGAAAAGTTTATTTATAGTCACTCATGTCTATGAAAGCCTTATTACTCGCTTGAAATGCTTTTATAATCCCATAATTGAATTTAATTTGATTTTTTTATATTTTTTGACTAAAACAGATTGTAATGGATTGTTTACCTCGGGAAAGGTGAAGCGAAAGCCATCCATTGACAAGGAAAGTTCATTTATAGTCACTCATGTCTACGAAAGCCTTATTACTCGCTTTAAATGCTTTTGTAATCCCATAATTGAATTTAATTTGATTTTTTTACATTTTTTGATTAAAACAGATTGTAATTGATTGTTTACCTCGGGAAACGTGAAGGAAAAGCTATCCATTGACAAGAAAAGTTTATTTATAGTCACTCATGCCTACGAAAGCCTTATTACTCGCTTTAAATGCTTTCATAATCCCATAATTGAATTTATTTTGATTTTTTTACGTTTTCTTATTAAAACATATTGTAATTGATTGTTTGCGTCGAGGAATGTGAAGCGAAAGCCATCCATTGTTAAGAAAAGTTTGTTTGTAGTCATTCATTCCTTCGGAGGCCTATTACTCGATTTAATTGCCTTTATAATCTCACAAATGATTTTAAGTTGAATTTTTTTTTTACATTTTTTGTTAAAACAGATTATAATTGAACGTTTGCCTTGAGAAACGTGAAGCAAAAGCCATCCATTGAGCAAAAAAGTTTATTTATAGTCACTCCTGCCTACGAAAGCCTTATTACTCGCTTTAAATGCTTTCATAATCCCATAATTGAATTTAGTTTGATTTTTTTACGTTTTTTGATTAAAACATATTGTAATTGATTGTTTGCCTTGAGGAATGTGAAGCGAAAGCCATCCATTGTTAAGAAAAGTTTGTTTGTAGTCATTCATTCCTTCGGAGGCCTATTACTCGATTTAATTCCCTTTACAATCTCACAAATGATTTTAACTTGAATTTTTTTTACATTTTTTGTTAAAACAGATTATAATTGAACGTTTGCCTTGAGAAACGTGAAGTAAAAGCCATCTATTGACCAGAAAAGTTCATTTGTAGTCACTCATGCCTACGAAAGCCTTATTACTCACTTTAAATGCTTTTATAATTCCACAATTGAATTTAATTTGATATTTTATACATTTTTTGATTAAAACAGAATATAATTGATTGTTTGCCTCGAGTAACGTGAAACGAAAGCCATCCATTCATAACAAAAGTCTGTTTATAGTCATTCATTCCTTCGGAAGCCTATTACTCGATTTAAATGCCTTTATAATCTCACAAATGATTTTAAGTTGAATTTTTTTTACATTTTTTGATTAAGACAGATGGTAATGGATTGTTTACCCTGGGAAACGTGAAGCGAAAGCCATCCATTGACAAGAAAAGTTCATTTATAGTCACTCATATCTATGAAAGCTTTATTACTCGCTTTAAATGCTTTTATAATCCCATAATTGAATTTAATTTGATTGTTTTTTACTTTTTTTGATTAAAACAGATTGTAATGGATTGTTTACCTCAGGAAAGGTGTAGCGAAAGCCATCCATTGACAAGAAAAGTTTATTTATAGTCACTCATGTCTATGAAAGCCTTATTACTCGCTTGAAATGCTTTTATAATCCCATAATTGAATTTAATTTGATTTTTTTATATTTTTTGACTAAAACAGATTGTAATGGATTGTTTACCTCGGGAAAGGTGAAGCGAAAGCCATCCATTGACAAGGAAAGTTCATTTATAGTCACTCATGTCTACGAAAGCCTTATTACTCGCTTTAAATGCTTTTGTAATCCCATAATTGAATTTAATTTGATTTTTTTACATTTTTTGATTAAAACAGATTGTAATTGATTGTTTACCTCGGGAAACGTGAAGGAAAAGCTATCCATTGACAAGAAAAGTTTATTTATAGTCACTCATGCCTACGAAAGCCTTATTACTCGCTTTAAATGCTTTCATAATCCCATAATTGAATTTATTTTGATTTTTTTACGTTTTCTTATTAAAACATATTGTAATTGATTGTTTGCGTCGAGGAATGTGAAGCGAAAGCCATCCATTGTTAAGAAAAGTTTGTTTGTAGTCATTCATTCCTTCGGAGGCCTATTACTCGATTTAATTGCCTTTATAATCTCACAAATGATTTTAAGTTGAATTTTTTTTTTACATTTTTTGTTAAAACAGATTATAATTGAACGTTTGCCTTGAGAAACGTGAAGCAAAAGCCATCCATTGAGCAAAAAAGTTTATTTATAGTCACTCCTGCCTACGAAAGCCTTATTACTCGCTTTAAATGCTTTCATAATCCCATAATTGAATTTAGTTTGATTTTTTTACGTTTTTTGATTAAAACATATTGTAATTGATTGTTTGCCTTGAGGAATGTGAAGCGAAAGCCATCCATTGTTAAGAAAAGTTTGTTTGTAGTCATTCATTCCTTCGGAGGCCTATTACTCGATTTAATTCCCTTTACAATCTCACAAATGATTTTAACTTGAATTTTTTTTACATTTTTTGTTAAAACAGATTATAATTGAACGTTTGCCTTGAGAAACGTGAAGCAAAAGCCATCTATTGACCAGAAAAGTTCATTTGTAGTCACTCATGCCTACGAAAGCCTTATTACTCGCTTTAAATGCTTTTATAATTCCACAATTGAATTTAATTTGATATTTTATACATTTTTTGATTAAAACAGAATATAATTGATTGTTTGCCTCGAGTAACGTGAAACGAAAGCCATCCATTCATAACAAAAGTCTGTTTATAGTCATTCATTCCTTCGGAAGCCTATTACTCGATTTAAACGCCTTTATAATCTCACAAATGATTTTAAGTTGAATTTTTTTTACATTTTTTGATTAAGACAGATGGTAATGGATTGTTTACCCTGGGAAACGTGAAGCGAAAGCCATCCATTGACAAGAAAAGTTCATTTATAGTCACTCATATCTATGAAAGCTTTATTACTCGCTTTAAATGCTTTTATAATCCCATAATTGAATTTAATTTGATTGTTTTTTACTTTTTTTGATTAAAACAGATTGTAATGGATTGTTTACCTCAGGAAAGGTGAAGCGAAAGCCATCCATTGACAAGAAAAGTTTATTTATAGTCACTCATGTCTATGAAAGCCTTATTACTCGCTTGAAATGCTTTTATAATCCCATAATTGAATTTAATTTGATTTTTTTATATTTTTTGACTAAAACAGATTGTAATGGATTGTTTACCTCGGGAAAGGTGAAGCGAAAGCCATCCATTGACAAGGAAAGTTCATTTATAGTCACTCATGTCTACGAAAGCCTTATTACTCGCTTTAAATGCTTTTGTAATCCCAATATTGAATTTAATTTGATTTTTTTACATTTTTTGATTAAAACAGATTGTAATTGATTGTTTACCTCGGGAAACGTGAAGGGAAAGCTATCCATTGACAAGAAAAGTTTATTTATAGTCACTCATGCCTACGAAAGCCTTATTACTCGCTTTAAATGCTTTCATAATCCCATAATTGAATTTAGTTTGATTTTTTTACGTTTTTTGATTAAAACATATTGTGATTGATTGTTTGCCTCGAGGAATGTGAAGCGAAAGCCATCCATTGATAAAAAAAGTCCGTTTGTAGTCATTCATTCCTTCGGAGGTCTATTACTCGATTTAATTGCCTTTATAATCTCACAAATGATTTTAAGTTGAATTTTTTTTTACATTTTTTGTTAAAACAGATTATAATTGAACGTTTGCCTTGAGAAACGTGAAGCAAAAGCCATCCATTGAGCAAAAAAGTTTATTTATAGTCACTCATGCCTACGAAAGCCTTATTACTCGCTTTAAATGCTTTTATAATCCCATAATTGAATTTAATTTCTTTTTTTTTTTACATTTTTTTGACTAAAACAGATTGTAAAGGATTGTTTACCTTGGGAAAGGTGAAGCGAAAGCCATCCATTGACAAAAAAAGTTCATTTATAGTCACTCATGTCTACGAAAGCATTGTTACTCGCTTTAAATGCTTTTATAATCCCATAATTGAATTTAATTTTAATTTTTTTTACATTTTTTTGACTAAAACAGATTGTAATGGATTGTTTCCCTCGAGAAAGGTGAAGCGAAAGCCATCCATTGATAAGAAAAGTTCATTTATAGTCACTCATGTCTACGAAAGCCTTATCACTCACTTTAAATGCTTTTATAATTCCATAATTGAATTGAATTTGATTTTTTTACATTTTTTGATTAAAACAGATTGTAATTGATTGTTTACTTAAGGAAACATGAAGTGAAAGCTATCCATTCACAAGAAAAGTTCATTTATAGTCACTCATGTCTACGAAAGGCTTATTACTCTCTTTAAATGCTTTTATAATTCCATAATTGAATTGAATTTGATTTTTTTACATTTTTTGTTAAAACAGATTATAATTGTACGTTTGCATTGAGAAACGTGAAGCAAAAGCCATCTATTGACCAGAAAAGTTCATTTGTAGTCACTCATGCCTACGAAAGCCTTATTGCTCGCTTTAAATGCTTTTATAATTCCACAATTGAATTTAATTTGATATTTTATACATTTTTTTATTAAAACAGAATATAATTGATTGTTTGCCTTGAGTAACGTGAAGCAAAACCCATCCAATGGAAAGAGAAGTCCGTTTATAGTCAGTCATACCTTCGGAAGCCTATTACTCGATTTAAATGCCTTTATAATCTCACAAATGATTTAAAGTTGAATTTTATTTACATTTTTTGATTAAGACAGATTGTAATGGATTGTTTACCTTGGGAAACGTGAACCGAAAGCCATCCATTGACAAGAAAAGTTCATTTATAGTCACTCGTGACAACGAAAGCCTTATTACTCGCTTTAAATGCTTTTATAATCCCATAATTGAATTGAATTTTAATTTTTTTTTATATATTTTGATTAAAACAGATTGTAATTGATTGTTTACCTTGGGAAACGTCAAGCGAAACCCATCCATTGATCAGAAAAGTTTATTTATAGTAACTCGTGCCTACGAAAGCCTTATTACTCACTTTAAATGCTTTTATAATCCCATCATTGAATTTAATTTGATTTTTTTTACATGTTTAGATTAAAACAGATTGTAATTGATTGTTTACCTCAGGAAAGATGAAGCGAAAACTATCCATTGACAAGAAAAGTTTATTTATAGTCACTAATGCCTACGAAATCCTTATTACTCGGTTTAAATGCTTTTATAATCCCATAATTGAATTGAATTTGATTTTTTTACATTTTTTGATTAAAACAGATTGTAATTAATTGTTTACCTCGGGAAAAGTGAAGCGAAAGCTATCCATTGACAAGAAAAGTTTATTTATAGTCACTCATGCCTACGAAAACCTTATTAGTCGCTTTAAATGCTTTTATAATCCCATAATTGAATTGAATTTTAATTTTTTTACATTTTTTGAATAAAACATATTGTAATTGATTGTTTACCTCGAGAAAGGTGAAGCGAAAGCTATCCATTGACAAGAAAGGTTTATTTATAGTCACCCCTGCCTACGAAAGCCTTATTACTCGCTTTAAATGCTTTTATAATCCCATAATTGAATTTAATTTGATTTTTTTACATTTTTTGATTAAAACAGATTGTAATTGATTGTTTACCTCGAGAAACGTGAAGCAAAACCCATCCATTGATAAGAAAAGTCCGTTCGTAGTCATTCATTCCTTCGGAAGCCTATTACTCGATTTAATTCCCTTGACAATCTCACAAATGATTTTAACTTGAATTTTTTTTACATTTTTTGTTAAAACAGATTATAATTGAACGTTTGCCTTGAGAAACGTGAAGCAAAAGCCATCTATTGACTAGAAAAGTTCATTTGTAGTCACTCATGCCTACGAAAGCCTTATTACTCGCTTTAAATGCTTTTATAATTCCACAATTGAATTTAATTTGATATTTTATACATTTTTTGATTAAAACAGAATATAATTGATTGTTTGCCTCGAGTAACGTGAAACGAAAGCCATCCATTCATAACAAAAGTTGTTTATAGTCATTCATTCCTTCGGAAGCCTATTACTCGATTTAAAAGCCTTTATAATCTCACAAATAATTTTAAGTTGAATTTTTTTTACATTTTTTGATTAAGACAGATTGTAATGGATTGTTTACCCTGGGAAACGTGAAGCGAAAGCCATCCATTGACAAGAAAAGTTCATTTATAGTCACTCATGTCTATGAAACCTTTATTACTCGCTTTAAATGCTTTTATAATCCCATAATTGAATTTAATTTGATTGTTTTTTACTTTTTTTGATTAAAACAGATTGTAATGGATTGTTTACCTCAGGAAAGGTGAAGCGAAAGCCATCCATTGACAAGAAAAGTTTATTTATAGTCACTTATGTCTATGAAAGCCTTATTACTCGCTTGAAATGCTTTTATAATCCCATAATTGAATTTAATTTGATTTTTTTATATTTTTTGACTAAAATAGATTGTAATGGATTGTTTACCTCGGGAAAGGTGAAGCGAAAGCCATCCATTGACAAGGAAAGTTCATTTATAGTCACTCATGTCTACGAAAGCCTTATTACTCGCTTTAAATGCTTTTGTAATCGCATAATTGAATTTAATTTGATTTTTTTACATTTTTTGATTAAAACAGATTGTAATTGATTGTTTACCACGGGAAACGTGAAGGGAAAGCTATCCATTGACAAGAAAAGTTTATTTATAGTCACTCATGCCTACGAAAGCCTTATTACTCGCTTTAAATGCTTTCATAATCCCATAATTGAATTTAGTTTGATTTTTTTACGTTTTTTGATTAAAACATATTGTAATTGATTGTTTGCCTCGAGGAATGTGAAGCGAAAGCCATCCATTGATAAAAAAAGTCCGTTTGTAGTTATTCATTCCTTCGGAGGTCTATTACTCGATTTAATTGCCTTTATAATCTCACAAATGATTATAAGTTGAATTTTTTTTTACATTTTTTGTTAAAACAGATTATAATTGAACGTTTTCCTTGAGAAACGTGAAGCAAAAGCCATCCATTGAGCAGAAAACTTCATTTATAGTCACTCATGCCTACGAAAGCCTTATTACTCGCTTTAAATGCTTTTATAATCCCATAATTGAATTTAATTTCATTTTTTTTTTACATTTTTTTGACTAAAACAGATTGTAATGGATTGTTTACCTTGGGAAAGGTGAAGCGAAAGCCATCCATTGATAGAAAAAGTTCATTTATAGTCACTCATGTGTACGAAAGCCTTGTTACATGCTTTAAATGCTTTTATAATCCCATAATTGAATTTAATTTGAATTTTTTTTACATTTTTTTGACTAAAACAGATTGTAATTGATTGTTTACGTCGAGAAAGGTGAAGCGAAAGCTATCCATTGATAAGAAAAGTTCATTTATAGTCACTCATATCTACGAAAGCCTTATCACTCACTTTAAACACTTTTATAATTCCATAATTGAATTGAATTTGATTTTTTTATATTTTTTGATTAAAACAGATTGTAATTGATTGTTTACTTAAGGAAACATGAAGTGAAAGCTATCCATTCACAAGTTCATTTATAGTCACTCATGTCTACGAAAGGCTTATTACTCGCTTTAAATGCTTTTATAATTCCATAATTGAATTGAATTTGATTTTTTTACATTTTTTATTAAAACATATGATAATTGAACGTTTGCCTTGAGAAACGTGAAGCAAAAGCCATCTATTGACCAGAAAAGTTTATTTGTAGTCACTCATGCCTACGAAAGCCTTATTACTCGCTTTAAATTCTTTTATAATTCCACAATTGAATTTAATTTGATATTTTATACATTTTTTGATTAAAACCGAATATAATTGATTGTTTGCCTTGAGTAACGTGAAGCAAAACCCATCCATTGAAAAGAGAAGTCCGTTTATAGTCAGTCATACCTTCGGAAGCCTATTACTCGATTTAAATGGCTTTATAATCTCACAAATAATTTTAAGTTGAATTTTATTGACATTTTTTGATTAAGACAGATTGTAATGGATTGTTTACCTTGGGAAACGTGAAGCGAAAGCCATCAATTGACAAAAAAAGTTCATTTATAGTCACTCATGACAACGAAAGCCTTATTACTCGCTTTAAATGCTTTTATAATCCCATAATTGAATTGAATTTTAATTTTTTTTATATTTTTTGATTAAAACAGATTGTAATTGATTGTTTACCTTGGGAAACGTCAAGCGAAACCCATCCATTGATAAGAAAAGTTTATTTATAGTAACTCGTGCCTACGAAAGCCTTATTACTCACTTTAAATGCTTTTATAATCCCATCATTGAATTTAATTTGATTTTTTTTGCATGTTTAGATTAAAACAGATTGTAATTGATTGTTTACCTCAGGAAAGATGAAGCGAAAACTATCCATTGACAAGAAAAGTTTATTTATAGTCACTAATGCCTACGAAATCCGTATTACTCGGTTTAAATGCTTTTATAATCCCATAATTGAATTGAATTTGATTTTTTTACATTTTTTGATTAAAACAGATTGTAATTAATTGTTTACCTCGGGAAACGTGAAGCGAAAGCTATCCATTTACAAGAAAAGTTTATTTATAGTCACTCATGCCTACGAAAACCTTATTACTCGCTTTAAATGCTTTTATAACCCCATAATTGAATTGAATTTTAATTTTATTTCATTTTTTGATTAAAACATATTTTAATTGATTGTTTACCTCGAGAAACGTGAAGCGAAAGCTATCTATTGACAAGAAAGGTTTATTTATAGTCACTCATGCCTACGAAAGCCTTATTACTCGCTTTAAATGCTTTTATAATCCCATAATTGAATTTAATTTGATTTTTTTACATTTTTTGATTAAAACAGATTGTAATTGATTGTTTACCTCGAGAAACGTGAAGCAAAACCCATCCATTGATAAGAAAAGTCCGTTCGTAGTCATTCATTCCTTCGGAAGCCTATTACTCGATTTAATTCCCTTTACAATCTCACAGATGATTTTAACTTGAATTTTTTTTACATTTTTTGTTAAAACAGATTATAATTGAACGTTTGCCTTGAGAAACGTGAAGCAAAAGCCATCTATTGACCAGAAAAGTTCATTTGTAGTCACTCATGCCTACGAAAGCCTTATTACTCGCTTTAAATGCTTTTATAATTCCACAATTGAATTTAATTTGATATTTTATACATTTTTTGATTAAAACAGAATATAATTGATTGTTTGCCTCGAGTAACGTGAAACGAAAGCCATCCATTCATAACAAAAGTCTATTTATAGTCATTCATTCCTTTGGTAGCCTATTACTCGATTTAAATGCCTTTATAATCTCACAAATAATTTTAAGTTGAATTTTTTTTACATTTTTTGATTAAGACAGATTGTAATGGATTGTTTACCCTGGGAAACGTGAAGCGAAAGCCATCCATTGACAAGAAAAGTTCATTTATAGTCACTCATGTCTATGAAAGCTTTATTACTCGCTTTAAATGCTTTTATAATCCCATAATTGAATTTAATTTGATTGTTTTTTACTTTTTTTGATTAAAACAGATTGTAATGGATTGTTTACCTCAGGAAAGGTGAAGCGAAAGCCATCCATTGACAAGAAAAGTTTATTTATAGTCACTCATGTCTATGAAAGCCTTATTACTCGCTTGAAATGCTTTTATAATCCCATAATTGAATTTAATTTGATTTGTTTTTATATTTTTTGACTAAAACAGATTGTAATGGATTGTTTACCTCGGGAAAGGTGAAGCGAAAGCCATCCATTGACAAGGAAAGTTCATTTATAGTCACTCATGTCTACGAAAGCCTTATTACTCGCTTTAAATGCTTTTGTAATCCCATAATTGAGTTTAATTTGATTTTTTTACATTTTTTGATTAAAACAGATTGTAATTGATTGTTTACCTCGGGAAACGTGAAGGGAAAGCTATCCATTGACAAGAAAAGTTTATTTATAGTCACTCATGCCTACGAAAGCCTTATTACTCGCTTTAAATGCTTTCATAATCCCATAATTGAATTTAGTTTGATTTTTTTACGTTTTTTGATTAAAACATATTGTAATTGATTGTTTGCCTCGAGGAATGTGAAGCCAAAGCCATCCATTGATAAAAAAATTTCGTTTGTAGTCATTCATTCCTTCGGAGGTCTATTACTCGATTTAATTGCCTTTATAATCTCACAAATGATTATAAGTTGAATTTTTTTTTACATTTTTTGTTAAAACAGATTATAATTGAACGTTTGCCTTGAGAAACGTGAAGCAAAAGCCATCCATTGAGCAGAAAAGTTCATTTATAGTCACTCATGCCTACGAAAGCCTTATTACTCGCTTTAAATGCTTTTATAATCCCATAATTGAATTTAATTTCATTTTTTTTTTACATTTTTTTGACTAAAACAGATTGTAATGGATTGTTTACCTTGGGAAAGGTGAAGCGAAAGCCATCCATTGATAGAAAAAGTTCATTTATAGTCACTCATGTGTACGAAAGCCTTGTTACACGCTTTAAATGCTTTTATAATCCCATAATTGAATTTAATTTGAATTTTTTTTACATTTTTTTGACTAAAACAGATTGTAATTGATTGTTTACGTCGAGAAAGGTGAAGCGAAAGCTATCCATTGATAAGAAAAGTTCATTTATAGTCACTCATATCTACGAAAGCCTTATCACTCACTTTAAATACTTTTATAATTCCATAATTGAATTGAATTTGATTTTTTTATATTTTTTGATTAAAACAGATTGTAATTGATTGTTTACTTAAGGAAACATGAAGTGAAAGCTATCCATTCACAAGAAAAGTTCATTTATAGTCACTCATGTCTACGAAAGGCTTATTACTCGCTTTAAATGCTTTTATAATTCCATAATTGAATTGAATTTGATTTTTTTACATTTTTTATTAAAACATATTATAATTGAACGTTTGCCTTGAGAAACGTGAAGCAAAAGCCATCTATTGACCAGAAAAGTTTATTTGTAGTCACTCATGCCTACGAAAGCCTTATTACTCGCTTTAAATTCTTTTATAATTCCACAATTGAATTTAATTTGATATTTTATACATTTTTTGATTAAAACAGAATATAATTGATTGTTTGCCTTGAGTAACGTGAAGCAAAACCCATCCATTGAAAAGAGAAGTCCGTTTATAGTCAGTCATACCTTCGGAAGCCTATTACTCGATTTAAATGCCTTTATAATCTCACAAATAATTTTAAGTTGAATTTTATTTACATTTTTTGATTAAGACAGATTGTAATGGATTGTTTACCTTGGGAAACGTGAAGCGAAAGCCATCCATTGACAAAAAAAGTTCATTTATAGTCACTCATGACAACGAAAGCCTTATTACTCGCTTTAAATGCTTTTATAATCCCATAATTGAATTGAATTTTAATTTTTTTTATATTTTTTGATTAAAACAGATTGTAATTGATTGTTTACCTTGGGAAACGTCAAGCGAAACCCATCCATTGATAAGAAAAGTTTATTTATAGTAACTCGTGCCTACGAAAGCCTTATTACTCACTTTAAATGCTTTTATAATCCCATCATTGAATTTAATTTGATTTTTTTTGCATGTTTAGATTAAAACAGATTGTAATTGATTGTTTACCTCAGGAAAGATGAAGCGAAAAACATCCATTGACAAGAAAAGTTTATTTATAGTCACTAATGCCTACGAAATCCGTATTACTCAGTTTAAATGCTTTTATAATCCCATAATTGAATTCAATTTGATTTTTTTACATTTTTTGATTAAAACAGATTGTAATTAATTGTTTACCTCGGGAAACGTGAAGCGAAAGCTATCCATTTACAAGAAAAGTTTATTTATAGTCACTCATGCCTACGAAAACCTTATTACTCGCTTTAAATGCTTTTATAATCCCATAATTGAATTGAATTTTAATTTTTTTTTATTTTTTGATTAAAACATATTTTAATTGATTGTTTACCTCGAGAAACGTGAAGCGAACGCTATCCATTGACAAGAAAGGTTTATTTATAGTCACTCATGCCTACGAAAGCCTTATTACTCGCTTTAAATGCTTTTATAATCCCATAATTGAATTTAATTTGATTTTTTTACATTTTTTGATTAAAACATATTGTAATTGATTGTTTACCTCGAGAAACGTGAAGCAAAACCCATCCATTGATAAGAAAAGTCCATTCGTAGTCATTCATTCCTTCGGAAGCCTATTACTCGATTTAATTCCCTTTACAATCTCACAGATGATTTTAACTTGAATTTTTTTTACATTTTTTGTTAAAACAGATTATAATTGAACGTTTGCCTTGAGAAACGTGAAGCAAAAGCCATCTATTGACTAGAGAAGTTCATTTGTAGTCACTCATGCCTACGAAAGCCTTATTACTCGCTTTAAATGCTTTTATAATTCCACAATTGAATTTAATTTGATATTTTATACATTTTTTGATTAAAACAGAATATAATTTATTGTTTGCCTCGAGTAACGTGAAACGAAAGCCATCCATTCATAACAAAAGTCTGTTTATATTCATTCATTCCTTCGGTAGCCTATTACTCGATTTAAATGCCTTTATAATCTCACAAATAATTTTAAGTTGATTTTTTTTTACATTTTTTGATTAAGACAGATTGCAATGGATTGTTTACCTTGGGAAACGTGAAGCGAAAGCCATCCATTGACAAGACAAGTTCATTTATAGTCACTCATGTCTATGAAAGCTTTATTACTCGCTTTAAATGCTTTTATAATCCCATAATTGAATTTAATTTGATTGTTTTTTACTTTTTTTGATTAAAACAGATTGTAATGGATTGTTTACCTCAGGAAAGGTGAAGCGAAAGCCATCCATTAACAAGAAAAGTTTATTTATAGTCACTCATGTCTATGAAAGCCTTATTAGTCGCCTGAAATGCTTTTATAATCCCATAATTGAATTTAATTCGATTTTTTTATATTTTTTGACTAAAACATATTGTAATGGATTGTTTACCTCGGGAAAGGTGAAGCGAAAGCCATCCATTGACAAGGAAAGTTCATTTATAGTCACTCATGTCTACGAAAGCCTTATTACTCGCTTTAAATGCTTTTGTAATCCCATAATTGAATTTAATTTGATTTTTTTACATTTTTTGATTAAAACAGATTGTAATTGATTGTTTACCTCGAGAAACGTGAAGGGAAAGCTATCCATTGACAAGAAAAGTTTATTTATAGTCACTCATGCCTACGAAAGCCTTATTACTCGCTTTAAATGCTTTCATAATCCCATAATTGAATTTAGTTTGATTTTTTTACGTTTTTTGATTAAAACATATTGTAATTGATTGTTTGCCTCGAGGAATGTGAAGCCAAAGCCATCCATTGATAAAAAAAGTCCGTTTGTAGTCATTCATTCCTTCGGAGGCCTATTACTCGATTTAATTGCCTTTATAATCTCACAAATGATTTTAAGTTGAATTTTTTTTTTACATTTTTTGTTAAAACAGATTATAATTGAACGTTTGCCTTGAGAAACGTGAAGCAAAAGCCATCCATTGAGCAGAAAAGTTCATTTATAGTCACTCATGCCTACGAAAGCCTTATTACTAGCTTTAAATGCTTTTATAATCCCATAATTAAATTTAATTTCATTTTTTTTTTTACATTTTTTTGACTAAAACAGATTGTAATGGATTGTTTACCTTGGGAAAGGTGAAGCGAAAGTCATCCATTGACAGAAAAAGTTCATTTATAGTCACTCATGTGTACGAAAGCCTTGTTACTCGCTTTAAATGCTTTTATAATGCCATAATTGAATTTAATTTGAATTTTTTTTACATTTTTTTGACTAAAACAGATTGTAATTGATTGTTTACGTCGAGAAAGGTGAAGCGAAAGCCATCCATTGATAAGAAAAGTTCATTTATAGTCACTCATGTCTACGAAAGCCTTATCACTCACTTTAAATACTTTTTTAATTCCATAATTGAATTGAATTTGATTTTTTTATATTTTTTGATTAAAACATATTGTAATTGATTGTTTACTTAAGGAAACATGAAGTGAAAGCTATCCATTCACAAGAAAAGTTCATTTATAGTCACTCATGTCTACGAAAGGCTTATTACTCGCTTTAAATGCTTTTATAATTCCATAATTGAATTGAATTTGATTTTTTTACATTTTTATTAAAACAGATTATAATTGAACGTTTGCCTTGAGAAACGTGAAGCAAAAGCCATCTATTGACCAAAAAATTTTATTTGTAGTCACTCATGCCTACGAAAGCCTTATTACTCGCTTTAAATTCTTTTATAATGCCACAATTGAATTTAATTTGATATTTTATACATTTTTTAATTAAAATAGAATATAATTGATTGTTTGCCTTGAGTAACGTGAAGCAAAACCCATCCATTGAAAAGAGAAGTCCGTTTATAGTCAGTCATACCTTCGGAAGCCTATTACTCGATTTAAATGCCTTTATAATCTCACAAATGATTTTAAGTTGAATTTTTTTTACATTTTTTGATTAAGACAGACTGTAATGGATTGTTTACCTTGGGAAACGTGAAACGAAAGCCATCCATTGACAAGAAAAGTTCATTTATAGTCACTCATGACAACGAAAGCCTTATTACTCGCTTTAAATGCTTTTATAATCCCATAATTGAATTGAATTTTAATTTTTTTTATATTTTTTGATTAAAACAGATTGTAATTGATTGTTTACCTTGGGAAACGTCAAGCGAAACCCATCCATTGAGAAGAAAAGTTTATTTATAGTAACTCGTGCCTACGAAAGCCTTATTACTCACTTTAAATGCTTTTATAATCCCATCATTGAATTTAATTTGATTTTTTTTGCATGTTTAGATTAAAACAGATTGTAATTGATTGTTTACCTCAGGAAAGATGAAGCGAAAACTATCCATTGACAAGAAAAGTTTATTTATAGTCACTAATGCCTACGAAATCCTTATTACTCGGTTTAAATGCTTTTATAATCCCATAATTGAATTGAATTTGATTTTTTTACATTTTTTGATTAAAACAGATTGTAATTAATTGTTTACCTCGGGAAACGTGAAGCGAAAGCTATCCATTGACAAGAAAAGTTTATTTATAGTCACTCATGCCTACGAAAACCTTATTACTCGCTTTAAATGCTTTTATAATCCCATAATTGAATTGAATTTTAATTTTTTTTCATTTTTTGATTAAAACATATTGTAATTGATTGTTTACCTCGAGAAACGCGAAGCGAAAGCTATCCATTGATAAGAAAGGTTTATTTATAGTCACTCATGCCTACGAAAGCCTTATTACTCACTTTAAATGCTTTTATAATCCCATAATTGATTTTAATTTGATTTTTTTACATTTTTTGATTAAAACAGATTGTAATTGATTGTTTACCTCGAGAAACGTGAAGCAAAACCCATCCATTGATAAGAAAAGTCCGTTCGTAGTCATTCATTCCTTCGGAAGCCTATTACTCGATTTAATTTCCTTTATAATCTCACATATGATTTTAACTTGAATTTTTTTTACATTTTTTGTTAAAACAGATTATAATTGAACGTTTGCCTTGAGTAACGTGAAGCGAAAGCCATCCGTTAATAAGAAAAGTCTGTTTATAGTCATTCATTCCTTCGGAAGCCTATTTCTCGATTTAATTCCCATTACAATCTCACAAATGATTTTAACTTGAATTTTTTTTACATTTTTTGTTAAAACAGATTATAATTGAACGTTTGCCTTGAGAAACGTGAAGCAAAAGCCATCTATTGCCCAGAAAAGTTCATTTGTAGTCACTCATGCCTACGAAAGCCCTATTACTCGCTTTAAATGCTTTTAGAATTCCACAATTGAATTTAATTTGATATTTTATACATTTTTTGATTAAAACAGAATATAATTGACTGTTTGCCTCGAGTAACGTGAAACGAAAGCCATCCATTCATAACAAAAGTACGTTTATAGTCATTCATTCCTTCGTAAGCCTATTACTCGATTTAAATGCCTTTATAATCTCACAAATGATTTTAAGTTGAATTTTTTTTACATTTTTTGATTAAGACAGATTGTAATGGATTCTTTACCCTGGGAAACGTGAAGCGAAAGCCATCCATTGACAAGAAAAGTTCATTTATAGTCACTCATGTCTAAGAAAGCTTTATTACTCGCTTTAAATGCTTTTATAATCCCATAATTGAATTTAATTTGATTGTTTTTTACTTTTTTTGGTTAAAACAGATTGTAATGGATTGTTTACCTCAGGAAAGCTGAAGCGAAAGCCATCCATTGACAGAAAAAGTTCATTTATAGTCACTCATGTGTACGAAAGCCTTGTTACTCGCTTGAAATGCTTTTATAATCCCATAATTGAATTTAATTTGATTTTTTTATATTTTTTGACTAAAACAGATTGTAATGGATTGTTTACCTCCGGAAAGGTGAAGCGAAAGCCATCCATTGACAAGGAAAGTTCATTTATAGTCGCTCATGTCTACGAAAGCCTTATTACTCGCTTTAAATGCTTTTGTA
The DNA here is from genome assembly GCF_053813885.1 of Theobroma cacao. NCBI lineage: Eukaryota > Viridiplantae > Streptophyta > Magnoliopsida > Malvales > Malvaceae > Theobroma > Theobroma cacao. Next base: position 21,228,841 of record NC_142645.1, on the reverse strand, counting down.
ATCCCATAATTGAATTTAATTTGATTTTTTTACATTTTTTGATTAAAACAGATTGTAATTGATTGTTGACCTCGGGAAACGTGAAGGGAAAGCTATCCATTGACAAGAAAAGTTTATTTATAGTCACTCATGAGTACGAAAGCCTTATTACTCGCTTTAAATGCTTTCATAATCCCATAATTAAATTTAGTTTTATTTTTTTACGTTTTTTGATTAAAACATATTGTAATTGATTGTTTGCCTCGAGGAATGTGAAACGAAAGCCATCCATTGATAAAAAAAGTCCGTTTGTAGTCATTCATTCCTTCGGAGGCCTATTACTCGATTTAATTGCCTTTATAATCTCACAAATGATTTTAAGTTGAATTTTTTTTTTACATTTTTTGTTAAAACAGATTATAATTGAACGTTTGCCTTGAGAAACGTGAAGCAAAAGCCATCCATTGAGCAGAAAAGTTCATTTATAGTCACTCATGCCTACGAAAGCCTTATTACTAGCTTTAAATGCTTTTATAATCCCATAATTGAATTTAATTTCATTTTGTTTTTTACATTTTTTTGACTAAAACAGATTGTAATGGATTGTTTACCTTGGGAAAGGTGAAGCGAAAGCCATCCATTGACAGAAAAAGTTCATTTATAGTCACTCATGTGTACGAAAGCCTTGTTACTCGCTTTAAATGCTTTTATAATCCCATAATTGAATTGAATTTGAATTTTTTTTACATTTTTTTGACTAAAACAGATTGTAATGGATTGTTTACCTCGGGAAAGGTGAAGCGAAAGCCATCCATTGATAAGAAAAGTTCATTTATAGTCACTCATGTCTACGAAAGCCTTATCACTCACTTTAAATACTTTTATAATTCCATAATTGAATTGAATTTGATTTTTTTATATTTTTTAATTAAAACAGATTGTAATTGATTGTTTACTTAAGGAAACATGAAGTGAAAGCTATCCATTCACAAGAAAAGTTCATTTATAGTCACTCATGTCTACGAAAGCCTTGTTACTCGCTTTAAATGCTTTTATAATCCCATAATTGAATTTAATTTGAATTTTTTTTACATTTTTTTGACTAAAACAGATTGTAATTGATTGTTTACGTCGAGAAAGGTGAAGCGAAAGCCATCCATTGATAAGAAAAGTTCATTTATAGTCACTCATGTCTACGAAAGCCTTATCACTCACTTTAAATACTTTTATAATTCCATAATTGAATTGAATTTGATTTTTTTATATTTTTTGATTAAAACAGATTGTAATTGATTGTTTACTTAAGGAAACATGAAGTGAAAGCTATCCATTCACAAGAAAAGTTCATTTATAGTCACTCATGTCTACGAAAGGCTTATTACTCGCTTTAAATGCTTTTATAATTCCATAATTGAATTGAATTTGATTTTTTTACATTTTTATTAAAACAGATTATAATTGAACGTTTGCCTTGAGAAACGTGAAGCAAAAGCCATCTATTGACCAAAAAATTTTATTTGTAGTCACTCATGCCTACGAAAGCCTTATTACTCGCTTTAAATTCTTTTATAATGCCACAATTGAATTTAATTTGATATTTTATACATTTTTTGATTAAAATAGAATATAATTGATTGTTTGCCTTGAGTAACGTGAAGCAAAACCCATCCATTGAAAAGAGAAGTCCGTTTATAGTCAGTCATACCTTCGGAAGCCTATTACTCGATTTAAATGCCTTTATAATCTCACAAATGATTTTAAGTTGAATTTTTTTTACATTTTTTGATTAAGACAGACTGTAATGGATTGTTTACCTTGGGAAACGTGAAACGAAAGCCATCCATTGACAAGAAAAGTTCATTTATAGTCACTCATGACAACGAAAGCCTTATTACTCGCTTTAAATGCTTTTATAATCCCATAATTGAATTGAATTTTAATTTTTTTTATATTTTTTGATTAAAACAGATTGTAATTGATTGTTTACCTTGGGAAACGTCAAGCGAAACCCATCCATTGAGAAGAAAAGTTTATTTATAGTAACTCGTGCCTACGAAAGCCTTATTACTCACTTTAAATGCTTTTATAATCCCATCATTGAATTTAATTTGATTTTTTTTGCATGTTTAGATTAAAACAGATTGTAATTGATTGTTTACCTCAGGAAAGATGAAGCGAAAACTATCCATTGACAAGAAAAGTTTATTTATAGTCACTAATGCCTACGAAATCCTTATTACTCGGTTTAAATGCTTTTATAATCCCATAATTGAATTGAATTTGATTTTTTTACATTTTTTGATTAAAACAGATTGTAATTAATTGTTTACCTCGGGAAACGTGAAGCGAAAGCTATCCATTGACAAGAAAAGTTTATTTATAGTCACTCATGCCTACGAAAACCTTATTACTCGCTTTAAATGCTTTTATAATCCCATAATTGAATTGAATTTTAATTTTTTTTCATTTTTTGATTAAAACATATTGTAATTGATTGTTTACCTCGAGAAACGCGAAGCGAAAGCTATCCATTGATAAGAAAGGTTTATTTATAGTCACTCATGCCTACGAAAGCCTTATTACTCACTTTAAATGCTTTTATAATCCCATAATTGATTTTAATTTGATTTTTTTACATTTTTTGATTAAAACAGATTGTAATTGATTGTTTACCTCGAGAAACGTGAAGCAAAACCCATCCATTGATAAGAAAAGTCCGTTCGTAGTCATTCATTCCTTCGGAAGCCTATTACTCGATTTAATTTCCTTTATAATCTCACATATGATTTTAACTTGAATTTTTTTTACATTTTTTGTTAAAACAGATTATAATTGAACGTTTGCCTTGAGTAACGTGAAGCGAAAGCCATCCATTAATAAGAAAAGTCTGTTTATAGTCATTCATTCCTTCGGAAGCCTATTTCTCGATTTAATTCCCATTACAATCTCACAAATGATTTTAACTTGAATTTTTTTTACATTTTTTGTTAAAACAGATTATAATTGAACGTTTGCCTTGAGAAACGTGAAGCAAAAGCCATCTATTGACCAGAAAAGTTCATTTGTAGTCACTCATGCCTACGAAAGCCCTATTACTCGCTTTAAATGCTTTTAGAATTCCACAATTGAATTTAATTTGATATTTTATACATTTTTTGATTAAAACAGAATATAATTGACTGTTTGCCTCGAGTAACGTGAAACGAAAGCCATCCATTCATAACAAAAGTACGTTTATAGTCATTCATTCCTTCGTAAGCCTATTACTCGATTTAAATGCCTTTATAATCTCACAAATGATTTTAAGTTGAATTTTTTTTACATTTTTTGATTAAGACAGATTGTAATGGATTCTTTACCCTGGGAAACGTGAAGCGAAAGCCATCCATTGACAAGAAAAGTTCATTTATAGTCACTCATGTCTAAGAAAGCTTTATTACTCGCTTTAAATGCTTTTATAATCCCATAATTGAATTTAATTTGATTGTTTTTTACTTTTTTTGGTTAAAACAGATTGTAATGGATTGTTTACCTCAGGAAAGCTGAAGCGAAAGCCATCCATTGACAGAAAAAGTTCATTTATAGTCACTCATGTGTACGAAAGCCTTGTTACTCGCTTGAAATGCTTTTATAATCCCATAATTGAATTTAATTTGATTTTTTTATATTTTTTGACTAAAACAGATTGTAATGGATTGTTTACCTCCGGAAAGGTGAAGCGAAAGCCATCCATTGACAAGGAAAGTTCATTTATAGTCACTCATGTCTACGAAAGCCTTATTACTCGCTTTAAATGCTTTTGTAATCCCATAATTGAATTTAATTTGATTTTTTTACATTTTTTGATTAAAACAGATTGTAATTGATTGTTGACCTCGGGAAACGTGAAGGGAAAGCTATCCATTGACAAGAAAAGTTTATTTATAGTCACTCATGAGTACGAAAGCCTTATTACTCGCTTTAAATGCTTTCATAATCCCATAATTAAATTTAGTTTTATTTTTTTACGTTTTTTGATTAAAACATATTGTAATTGATTGTTTGCCTCGAGGAATGTGAAGCGAAAGCCATCCATTGATAAAAAAAGTCCGTTTGTAGTCATTCATTCCTTCGGAGGCCTATTACTCGATTTAATTGCCTTTATAATCTCACAAATGATTTTAAGTTGAATTTTTTTTTTACATTTTTTGTTAAAACAGATTATAATTGAACGTTTGCCTTGAGAAACGTGAAGCAAAAGCCATCCATTGAGCAGAAAAGTTCATTTATAGTCACTCATGCCTACGAAAGCCTTATTACTAGCTTTAAATGCTTTTATAATCCCATAATTGAATTTAATTTCATTTTGTTTTTTACATTTTTTTGACTAAAACAGATTGTAATGGATTGTTTACCTTGGGAAAGGTGAAGCGAAAGCCATCCATTGACAGAAAAAGTTCATTTATAGTCACTCATGTGTACGAAAGCCTTGTTACTCGCTTTAAATGCTTTTATAATCCCATAATTGAATTGAATTTGAATTTTTTTTACATTTTTTTGACTAAAACAGATTGTAATGGATTGTTTACCTCGGGAAAGGTGAAGCGAAAGCCATCCATTGATAAGAAAAGTTCATTTATAGTCACTCATGTCTACGAAAGCCTTATCACTCACTTTAAATACTTTTATAATTCCATAATTGAATTGAATTTGATTTTTTTATATTTTTTGATTAAAACAGATTGTAATTGATTGTTTACTTAAGGAAACATGAAGTGAAAGCTATCCATTCACAAGAAAAGTTCATTTATAGTCACTCATGTCTACGAAAGCCTTGTTACTCGCTTTAAATGCTTTTATAATCCCATAATTGAATTTAATTTGAATTTTTTTTACATTTTTTTGACTAAAACAGATTGTAATTGATTGTTTACGTCGAGAAAGGTGAAGCGAAAGCCATCCATTGATAAGAAAAGTTCATTTATAGTCACTCATGTCTACGAAAGCCTTATCACTCACTTTAAATACTTTTATAATTCCATAATTGAATTGAATTTGATTTTTTTATATTTTTTGATTAAAACAGATTGTAATTGATTGTTTACTTAAGGAAACATGAAGTGAAAGCTATCCATTCACAAGAAAAGTTCATTTATAGTCACTCATGTCTACGAAAGGCTTATTACTCGCTTTAAATGCTTTTATAATTCCATAATTGAATTGAATTTGATTTTTTTACATTTTTATTAAAACAGATTATAATTGAACGTTTGCCTTGAGAAACGTGAAGCAAAAGCCATCTATTGACCAAAAAATTTTATTTGTAGTCACTCATGCCTACGAAAGCCTTATTACTCGCTTTAAATTCTTTTATAATTCCACAATTGAATTTAATTTGATATTTTATACATTTTTTGATTAAAACAGAATATAATTGATTGTTTGCCTTGAGTAACGTGAAGCAAAACCCATCCATTGAAAAGAGAAGTCCGTTTATAGTCAGTCATACCTTCGGAAGCCTATTACTCGATTTAAATGCCTTTATAATCTCACAAATGATTTTAAGTTGAATTTTTTTTACATTTTTTGATTAAGACAGACTGTAATGGATTGTTTACCTTGGGAAACGTGAAACGAAAGCCATCCATTGACAAGAAAAGTTCATTTATAGTCACTCATGACAACGAAAACCTTATTACTCGCTTTAAATGCTTTTATAATCCCATAATTGAATTGAATTTTAATTTTTTTTATATTTTTTGATTAAAACAGATTGTAATTGATTGTTTACCTTGGGAAACGTCAAGCGAAACCCATCCATTGATAAGAAAAGTTTATTTATAGTAACTCGTGCCTACGAAAGCCTTATTACTCACTTTAAATGCTTTTATAATCCCATCATTGAATTTAATTTGATTTTTTTTGCATGTTTAGATTAAAACAGATTGTAATTGATTGTTTACCTCAGGAAAGATGAAGCGAAAACTATCCATTGACAAGAAAAGTTTATTTATAGTCACTAATGCCTACGAAATCCTTATTACTCGGTTTAAATGCTTTTATAATCCCATAATTGAATTGAATTTGATTTTTTTACATTTTTTGATTAAAACAGATTGTAATTAATTGTTTACCTCGGGAAACGTGAAGCGAAAGCTATCCATTGACAAGAAAAGTTTATATATAGTCACTCATGCCTACGAAAACCTTATTACTCGCTTTAAATGCTTTTATAATCCCATAATTGAATTGAATTTTAATTTTTTTTCATTTTTTGATTAAAACATATTGTAATTGATTGTTTACCTCGAGAAACGCGAAGCGAAAGCTATCCATTGATAAGAAAGGTTTATTTATAGTCACTCATGCCTACGAAAGCCTTATTACTCACTTTAAATGCTTTTATAATCCCATAATTGATTTTAATTTGATTTTTTTACATTTTTTGATTAAAACAGATTGTAATTGATTGTTTACCTCGAGAAACGTGAAGCAAAACCCATCCATTGATAAGAAAAGTCCGTTCGTAGTCATTCATTCCTTCGGAAGCCTATTACTCGATTTAATTTCCTTTATAATCTCACATATGATTTTAACTTGAATTTTTTTTACATTTTTTGTTAAAACAGATTATAATTGAACGTTTGCCTTGAGTAACGTGAAGCGAAAGCCATCCATTAATAAGAAAAGTCTGTTTATAGTCATTCATTCCTTCGGAAGCCTATTTCTCGATTTAATTCCCATTACAATCTCACAAATGATTTTAACTTGAATTTTTTTTACATTTTTTGTTAAAACAGATTATAATTGAACGTTTGCCTTGAGAAACGTGAAGCAAAAGCCATCTATTGACCAGAAAAGTTCATTTGTAGTCACTCATGCCTACGAAAGCCCTATTACTCGCTTTAAATGCTTTTAGAATTCCACAATTGAATTTAATTTGATATTTTATACATTTTTTGATTAAAACAGAATATAATTGACTGTTTGCCTCGAGTAACGTGAAACGAAAGCCATCCATTCATAACAAAAGTACGTTTATAGTCATTCATTCCTTCGTAAGCCTATTACTCGATTTAAATGCCTTTATAATCTCACAAATGATTTTAAGTTGAATTTTTTTTACATTTTTTGATTAAGACAGATTGTAATGGATTCTTTACCCTGGGAAACGTGAAGCGAAAGCCATCCATTGACAAGAAAAGTTCATTTATAGTCACTCATGTCTATGAAAGCTTTATTACTCGCTTTAAATGCTTTTATAATCCCATAATTGAATTTAATTTGATTGTTTTTTACTTTTTTTGGTTAAAACAGATTGTAATGGATTGTTTACCTCAGGAAAGCTGAAGCGAAAGCCATCCATTGACAAGAAAAGTTTATTTATAGTCACTTATGTCTATGAAAGCCTTATTACTCGCTTGAAATGCTTTTATAATCCCATAATTGAATTTAATTTGATTTTTTTATATTTTTTGACTAAAACAGATTGTAATGGATTGTTTACCTTCGGAAAGGTGAAGCGAAAGCCATCCATTGACAAGGAAAGTTCATTTATAGTCACTCATGTCTACGAAAGCCTTATTACTCGCTTTAAATGCTTTTGTAATCCCATAATTGAATTTAATTTGATTTTTTTACATTTTTTGATTAAAACAGATTGTAATTGATTGTTGACCTCGGGAAACGTGAAGGGAAAGCTATCCATTGACAAGAAAAGTTTATTTATAGTCACTCATGAGTACGAAAGCCTTATTACTCGCTTTAAATGCTTTCATAATCCCATAATTAAATTTAGTTTTATTTTTTTACGTTTTTTGATTAAAACATATTGTAATTGATTGTTTGCCTCGAGGAATGTGAAGCGAAAGCCATCCATTGATAAAAAAAGTCCGTTTGTAGTCATTCATTCCTTCGGAGGCCTATTACTCGATTTAATTGCCTTTATAATCTCACAAATGATTTTAAGTTGAATTTTTTTTTTACATTTTTTGTTAAAACAGATTATAATTGAACGTTTGCCTTGAGAAACGTGAAGCAAAAGCCATCCATTGAGCAGAAAAGTTCATTTATAGTCACTCATGCCTACGAAAGCCTTATTACTAGCTTTAAATGCTTTTATAATCCCATAATTGATTTTAATTTCATTTTGTTTTTTACATTTTTTTGACTAAAACAGATTGTAATGGATTGTTTACCTTGGGAAAGGTGAAGCGAAAGCCATCCATTGACAGAAAAATTTCATTTATAGTCACTCATGTGTACGAAAGCCTTGTTACTCGCTTTAAATGCTTTTATAATCCCATAATTGAATTGAATTTGAATTTTTTTTACATTTTTTTGACTAAAACAGATTGTAATGGATTGTTTACCTCGGGAAAGGTGAAGCGAAAGCCATCCATTGATAAGAAAAGTTCATTTATAGTCACTCATGTCTACGAAAGCCTTATCACTCACTTTAAATACTTTTATAATTCCATAATTGAATTGAATTTGATTTTTTTATATTTTTTGATTAAAACAGATTGTAATTGATTGTTTACTTAAGGAAACATGAAGTGAAAGCTATCCATTCACAAGAAAAGTTCATTTATAGTCACTCATGTCTACGAAAGCCTTGTTACTCGCTTTAAATGCTTTTATAATCCCATAATTGAATTTAATTTGAATTTTTTTTACATTTTTTTGACTAAAACAGATTGTAATTGATTGTTTACGTCGAGAAAGGTGAAGCGAAAGCCATCCATTGATAAGAAAAGTTCATTTATAGTCACTCATGTCTACGAAAGCCTTATCACTCACTTTAAATACTTTTATAATTCCATAATTGAATTGAATTTGATTTTTTTATATTTTTTGATTAAAACAGATTGTAATTGATTGTTTACTTAAGGAAACATGAAGTGAAAGCTATCCATTCACAAGAAAAGTTCATTTATAGTCACTCATGTCTACGAAAGGCTTATTACTCGCTTTAAATGCTTTTATAATTCCATAATTGAATTGAATTTGATTTTTTTACATTTTTATTAAAACAGATTATAATTGAACGTTTGCCTTGAGAAACGTGAAGCAAAAGCCATCTATTGACAAAAAAATTTTATTTGTAGTCACTCATGCCTACGAAAGCCTTATTACTCGCTTTAAATTCTTTTATAATTCCACAATTGAATTTAATTTGATATTTTATACATTTTTTGATTAAAACAGAATATAATTGATTGTTTGCCTTGAGTAACGTGAAGCAAAACCCATCCATTGAAAAGAGAAGTCCGTTTATAGTCAGTCATACCTTCGGAAGCCTATTACTCGATTTAAATGCCTTTATAATCTCACAAATGATTTTAAGTTGAAGTTTTTTTGCATTTTTTGATTAAGACAGACTGTAATGGATTGTTTACCTTGGGAAACGTGAAACGAAAGCCATCCATTGACAAGAAAAGTTCATTTATAGTCACTCATGACAACGAAAGCCTTATTACTCGCTTTAAATGCTTTTATAATCCCATAATTGAATTGAATTTTAATTTTTTTTATATTTTTTGATTAAAACAGATTGTAATTGATTGTTTACCTTGGGAAACGTCAAGCGAAACCCATCCATTGATAAGAAAAGTTTATTTATAGTAACTCGTGCCTACGAAAGCCTTATTACTCACTTTAAATGCTTTTATAATCCCATCATTGAATTTAATTTGATTTTTTTTGCATGTTTAGATTAAAACAGATTGTAATTGATTGTTTACCTCAGGAAAGATGAAGCGAAAACTATCCATTGACAAGAAAAGTTTATTTATAGTCACTAATGCCTACGAAATCCTTATTACTCGGTTTAAATGCTTTTATAATCCCATAATTGAATTGAATTTGATTTTTTTACATTTTTTGATTAAAACAGATTGTAATTAATTGTTTACCTCGGGAAACGTGAAGCGAAAGCTATCCATTGACAAGAAAAGTTTATTTATAGTCACTCATGCCTACGAAAACCTTATTACTCGCTTTAAATGCTTTTATAATCCCATAATTGAATTGAATTTTAATTTTTTTTCATTTTTTGATTAAAACATATTGTAATTGATTGTTTACCTCGAGAAACGCGAAGCGAAAGCTATCCATTGATAAGAAAGGTTTATTTATAGTCACTCATGCCTACGAAAGCCTTATTACTCACTTTAAATGCTTTTATAATCCCATAATTGATTTTAATTTGATTTTTTTACATTTTTTGATTAAAACAGATTGTAATTGATTGTTTACCTCGAGAAACGTGAAGCAAAACCCATCCATTGATAAGAAAAGTCCGTTCGTAGTCATTCACTCCTTCGGAAGCCTATTACTCGATTTAATTTCCTTTATAATCTCACATATGATTTTAACTTGAATTTTTTTTACATTTTTTGTTAAAACAGATTATAATTGAACGTTTGCCTTGAGTAACGTGAAGCGAAAGCCATCCATTAATAAGAAAAGTCTGTTTATAGTCATTCATTCCTTCGGAAGCCTATTTCTCGATTTAATTCCCATTACAATCTCACAAATGATTTTAACTTGAATTTTTTTTACATTTTTTGTTAAAACAGATTATAATTGAACGTTTGCCTTGAGAAACGTGAAGCAAAAGCCATCTATTGACCAGAAAAGTTCATTTGTAGTCACTCATGCCTACGAAAGCCCTATTACTCGCTTTAAATGCTTTTAGAATTCCACAATTGAATTTAATTTGATATTTTATACATTTTTTGATTAAAACAGAATATAATTGATTGTTTGCCTCGAGTAACGTGAAACGAAAGCCATCCATTCATAACAAAAGTACGTTTATAGTCATTCATTCCTTCGTAAGCCTATTACTCGATTTAAATGCCTTTATAATCTCACAAATGATTTTAAGTTGAATTTTTTTTACATTTTTTGATTAAGACAGATTGTAATGGATTCTTTACCCTGGGAAACGTGAAGCGAAAGCCATCCATTGACAAGAAAAGTTCATTTATAGTCACTCATGTCTATGAAAGCTTTATTACTCGCTTTAAATGCTTTTATAATCCCATAATTGAATTTAATTTGATTGTTTTTTACTTTTTTTGGTTAAAACAGATTGTAATGGATTGTTTACCTCAGGAAAGCTGAAGCGAAAGCCATCCATTGACAAGAAAAGTTTATTTATAGTCACTTATGTCTATGAAAGCCTTATTACTCGCTTGAAATGCTTTTATAATCCCATAATTGAATTTAATTTGATTTTTTTATATTTTTTGACTAAAAGAGATTGTAATGGATTGTTTACCTTCGGAAAGGTGAAGCGAAAGCCATCCATTGACAAGGAAAGTTCATTTATAGTCACTCATGTCTACGAAAGCCTTATTACTCGCTTTAAATGCTTTTGTAATCCCATAATTGAATTTAATTTGATTTTTTTACATTTTTTGATTAAAACAGATTGTAATTGATTGTTGACCTCGGGAAACGTGAAGGGAAAGCTATCCATTGACAAGAAAAGTTTATTTATAGTCACTCATGAGTACGAAAGCCTTATTACTCGCTTTAAATGCTTTCATAATCCCATAATTAAATTTAGTTTTATTTTTTTACGTTTTTTGATTAAAACATATTGTAATTGATTGTTTGCCTCGAGGAATGTGAAGCGAAAGCCATCCATTGATAAAAAAAGTCCGTTTGTAGTCATTCATTCCTTCGGAGGCCTATTACTCGATTTAATTGCCTTTATAATCTCACAAATGATTTTAAGTTGAATTTTTTTTTTACATTTTTTGTTAAAACAGATTATAATTGAACGTTTGCCTTGAGAAACGTGAAGCAAAAGCCATCCATTGAGCAGAAAAGTTCATTTATAGTCACTCATGCCTACGAAAGCCTTATTACTAGCTTTAAATGCTTTTATAATCCCATAATTGAATTTAATTTCATTTTGTTTTTTACATTTTTTTGACTAAAACAGATTGTAATGGATTGTTTACCTTGGGAAAGGTGAAGCGAAAGCCATCCATTGACAGAAAAAGTTCATTTATAGTCACTCATGTGTACGAAAGCCTTGTTACTCGCTTTAAATGCTTTTATAATCCCATAATTGAATTGAATTTGAATTTTTTTTACATTTTTTTGACTAAAACAGATTGTAATGGATTGTTTACCTCGGGAAAGGTGAAGCGAAAGCCATCCATTGATAAGAAAAGTTCATTTATAGTCACTCATGTCTACGAAAGCCTTATCACTCACTTTAAATACTTTTATAATTCCATAATTGAATTGAATTTGATTTTTTTATATTTTTTGATTAAAACAGATTGTAATTGATTGTTTACTTAAGGAAACATGAAGTGAAAGCTATCCATTCACAAGAAAAGTTCATTTATAGTCACTCATGTCTACGAAAGCCTTGTTACTCGCTTTAAATGCTTTTATAATCCCATAATTGAATTTAATTTGAATTTTTTTTACATTTTTTTGACTAAAACAGATTGTAATTGATTGTTTACGTCGAGAAAGGTGAAGCGAAAGCCATCCATTGATAAGAAAAGTTCATTTATAGTCACTCATGTCTACGAAAGCCTTATCACTCACTTTAAATACTTTTATAATTCCATAATTGAATTGAATTTGATTTTTTTATATTTTTTGATTAAAACAGATTGTAATTGATTGTTTACTTAAGGAAACATGAAGTGAAAGCTATCCATTCACAAGAAAAGTTCATTTATAGTCACTCATGTCTACGAAAGGCTTATTACTCGCTTTAAATGCTTTTATAATTCCATAATTGAATTGAATTTGATTTTTTTACATTTTTATTAAAACAGATTATAATTGAACGTTTGCCTTGAGAAACGTGAAGCAAAAGCCATCTATTGACCAAAAAATTTTATTTGTAGTCACTCATGCCTACGAAAGCCTTATTACTCGCTTTAAATTCTTTTATAATTCCACAATTGAATTTAATTTGATATTTTATACATTTTTTGATTAAAACAGAATATAATTGATTGTTTGCCTTGAGTAACGTGAAGCAAAACCCATCCATTGAAAAGAGAAGTCCGTTTATAGTCAGTCATACCTTCGGAAGCCTATTACTCGATTTAAATGCCTTTATAATCTCACAAATGATTTTAAGTTGAATTTTTTTTGCATTTTTTGATTAAGACAGACTGTAATGGATTGTTTACCTTGGGAAACGTGAAACGAAAGCCATCCATTGACAAGAAAAGTTCATTTATAGTCACTCATGACAACGAAAGCCTTATTACTCGCTTTAAATGCTTTTATAATCCCATAATTGAATTGAATTTTAATTTTTTTTATATTTTTTGATTAAAACAGATTGTAATTGATTGTTTACCTTGGGAAACGTCAAGCGAAACCCATCCATTGATAAGAAAAGTTTATTTATAGTAACTCGTGCCTACGAAAGCCTTATTACTCACTTTAAATGCTTTTATAATCCCATCATTGAATTTAATTTGATTTTTTTTGCATGTTTAGATTAAAACAGATTGTAATTGATTGTTTACCTCAGGAAAGATGAAGCGAAAACTATCCATTGACAAGAAAAGTTTATTTATAGTCACTAATGCCTACGAAATCCTTATTACTCGGTTTAAATGCTTTTATAATCCCATAATTGAATTGAATTTGATTTTTTTACATTTTTTGATTAAAACAGATTGTAATTAATTGTTTACCTCGGGAAACGTGAAGCGAAAGCTATCCATTGACAAGAAAAGTTTATTTATAGTCACTCATGCCTACGAAAACCTTATTACTCGCTTTAAATGCTTTTATAATCCCATAATTGAATTGAATTTTAATTTTTTTTCATTTTTTGATTAAAACATATTGTAATTGATTGTTTACCTCGAGAAACGCGAAGCGAAAGCTATCCATTGATAAGAAAGGTTTATTTATAGTCACTCATGCCTACGAAAGCCTTATTACTCACTTTAAATGCTTTTATAATCCCATAATTGATTTTAATTTGATTTTTTTACATTTTTTGATTAAAACAGATTGTAATTGATTGTTTACCTCGAGAAACGTGAAGCAAAACCCATCCATTGATAAGAAAAGTCCGTTCGTAGTCATTCACTCCTTCGGAAGCCTATTACTCGATTTAATTTCCTTTATAATCTCACATATGATTTTAACTTGAATTTTTTTTACATTTTTTGTTAAAACAGATTATAATTGAACGTTTGCCTTGAGTAACGTGAAGCGAAAGCCATCCATTAATAAGAAAAGTCTGTTTATAGTCATTCATTCCTTCGGAAGCCTATTTCTCGATTTAATTCCCATTACAATCTCACAAATGATTTTAACTTGAATTTTTTTTACATTTTTTGTTAAAACAGATTATAATTGAACGTTTGCCTTGAGAAACGTGAAGCAAAAGCCATCTATTGACCAGAAAAGTTCATTTGTAGTCACTCATGCCTACGAAAGCCCTATTACTCGCTTTAAATGCTTTTAGAATTCCACAATTGAATTTAATTTGATATTTTATACATTTTTTGATTAAAACAGAATATAATTGATTGTTTGCCTCGAGTAACGTGAAACGAAAGCCATCCATTCATAACAAAAGTACGTTTATAGTCATTCATTCCTTCGTAAGCCTATTACTCGATTTAAATGCCTTTATAATCTCACAAATGATTTTAAGTTGAATTTTTTTTACATTTTTTGATTAAGACAGATTGTAATGGATTCTTTACCCTGGGAAACGTGAAGCGAAAGCCATCCATTGACAAGAAAAGTTCATTTATAGTCACTCATGTCTATGAAAGCTTTATTACTCGCTTTAAATGCTTTTATAATCCCATAATTGAATTTAATTTGATTGTTTTTTACTTTTTTTGGTTAAAACAGATTGTAATGGATTGTTTACCTCAGGAAAGCTGAAGCGAAAGCCATCCATTGACAAGAAAAGTTTATTTATAGTCACTTATGTCTATGAAAGCCTTATTACTCGCTTGAAATGCTTTTATAATCCCATAATTGAATTTAATTTGATTTTTTTATATTTTTTGACTAAAACAGATTGTAATGGATTGTTTACCTTCGGAAAGGTGAAGCGAAAGCCATCCATTGACAAGGAAAGTTCATTTATAGTCACTCATGTCTACGAAAGCCTTATTACTCGCTTTAAATGCTTTTGTAATCCCATAATTGAATTTAATTTGATTTTTTTACATTTTTTGATTAAAACAGATTGTAATTGATTGTTGACCTCGGGAAACGTGAAGGGAAAGCTATCCATTGACAAGAAAAGTTTATTTATAGTCACTCATGAGTACGAAAGCCTTATTACTCGCTTTAAATGCTTTCATAATCCCATAATTAAATTTAGTTTTATTTTTTTACGTTTTTTGATTAAAACATATTGTAATTGATTGTTTGCCTCGAGGAATGTGAAGCGAAAGCCATCCATTGATAAAAAAAGTCCGTTTGTAGTCATTCATTCCTTCGGAGGCCTATTACTCGATTTAATTGCCTTTATAATCTCACAAATGATTTTAAGTTGAATTTTTTTTTTACATTTTTTGTTAAAACAGATTATAATTGAACGTTTGCCTTGAGAAACGTGAAGCAAAAGCCATCCATTGAGCAGAAAAGTTCATTTATAGTCACTCATGCCTACGAAAGCCTTATTACTAGCTTTAAATGCTTTTATAATCCCATAATTGAATTTAATTTCATTTTGTTTTTTACATTTTTTTGACTAAAACAGATTGTAATGGATTGTTTACCTTGGGAAAGGTGAAGCGAAAGCCATACATTGACAGAAAAAGTTCATTTATAGTCACTCATGTGTACGAAAGCCTTGTTACTCGCTTTAAATGCTTTTATAATCCCATAATTGAATTGAATTTGAATTTTTTTTACATTTTTTTGACTAAAACAGATTGTAATGGATTGTTTACCTCGGGAAAGGTGAAGCGAAAGCCATCCATTGATAAGAAAAGTTCATTTATAGTCACTCATGTCTACGAAAGCCTTATCACTCACTTTAAATACTTTTATAATTCCATAATTGAATTGAATTTGATTTTTTTATATTTTTTGATTAAAACAGATTGTAATTGATTGTTTACTTAAGGAAACATGAAGTGAAAGCTATCCATTCACAAGAAAAGTTCATTTATAGTCACTCATGTCTACGAAAGCCTTGTTACTCGCTTTAAATGCTTTTATAATCCCATAATTGAATTTAATTTGAATTTTTTTTACATTTTTTTGACTAAAACAGATTGTAATTGATTGTTTACGTCGAGAAAGGTGAAGCGAAAGCCATCCATTGATAAGAAAAGTTCATTTGTAGTCACTCATGCCTACGAAAGCCTTATCACTCACTTTAAATGCTTTTATAATTCCATAATTGAATTGAATTTGATTATTTTACATTTTTTGATTAAAACAGATTGTACATGATTGTTTACTTAAGGAAACATGAAGTGAAAGCTATCCATTCACAAGAAAAGTTCATTTATAGTCACTCATGTCTACGACAGGCTTATTACTCGCTTTAAATGCTTATATAATTTCATAATTGAATTGAATTTGATTTTTTTACATTTTTTGTTAAAACAGATTATAATTGAACGTTTGCCTTGAGAAACGTGAAGCAAAAGCCATCTATTGACCAGAAAAGTTCATTTGTAGTCACTCATGCCTACGAAAGCCTTATTACTCGCTTTAAATGCTTTTATAATTCCACAATTAAATTTAATTTGATATTTTATACATTTTTTGATTAAAACAGAATATAATTGATTGTTTGCCTCGAGTAACGTGAAACGAAAGCCATCCATTCATAACAAAAGTCCGTTTATAGTCATTCATTCCTTCGGAAGCCTATTACTCGATTTAAATGCCTTTATAATCTCACAAATGATTTTAAGTTGAATTTTTTTTACATTTTTTGATTAAGACAGATTGTAATGGATTATTTACCTTGGGAAACGTGAAGCGAAAGCCATCCATTGAGAAGAAAAGTTCATTTATAGTCACTCATGTCTATGAAAGCTTTGTTACTCGCTTTAAATGCTTTTATAATCCCATAATTGAATTGAATTTGATTGTTTTTTACTTTTTTTGATTAAAACAGATTGTAATGGATTGTTTACCTCAGGAAAGGTGAAGCGAAAGCCATCCATTGACATGAAAAGTTTATTTATAGTCACTCATGTCTATGAAAGCCTTATTACTCGCTTGAAATGCTTTTATAATCCCATAATTGAATTTAATTTGATTTTTTTATATTTTTTGACTAAAACAGATTGTAATGGATTGTTTACCTAGGGAAAGGTGAAGCGAAAGCCATCCATTGACAAGGAAAGTTCATTTATAGTCACTCATGTCTACGAAAGCCTTATTACTCGATTTAAATGCTTTTGTAATCCCATAATTGAATTTAATTTGATTTTTTTACATTTTTTTATTAAAATAGATTGTAATTGATTGTTTACCTCGGGAAACGTGAAGGGAAAGCTATCCATTGATAAGAAAATTTTATTTAGAGTCACTCATGCCTACGAAAGCCTTATTACTCGCTTTAAATGCTTTCATAATCCCATAATTGAATTTAGTTTTATTTTTTTACGTTTTTTGATTAAAAAATATTGTAATTGATTGTTTGCCTCGAGGAATGTGAAGCGAAAGCCATCCATTGTTAAGAAAAGTTTGTTTGTAGTCATTCATTCCTTCGGAGGCCTATTACTCGATTTAATTGCCTTTATAATCTCACAAATGATTTTAAGTTGAATTTTTTTTTACATTTTTTGTTAAAACAGATTATAATTGAATGTTTGCCTTGAGAAACGTGAAGCAAAAGCCATCCATTGAGCAAAAAAGTTCATTTATAGTCACTCATGCCTACGAAAGCCTTATTACTCGCTTTAAATGCTTTTATAATCCCATAATTGAATTTAATTTCATTTTGTTTTTTTCATTTTTTTGACTAAAACAGATTGTAATGGATTGTTTACCTTGGGAAAGGTGAAGCGAAAGCCATCCATTGACAGAAAAAGTTCATTTATAGTCACTCATGTGTACGAAAGCCTTGTTACTCGCTTTAAATGCTTTTATAATCCCATAATTGAATTTAATTTGAATTTTTTTTACATTTTTTTGACTAAACCAGATTCTAATGGATTGTTTACCTCGGGAAAGGTGAAGCGAAAGCCATCCATTGATAAGAAAAGTTCATTTATAGTCACTCATGTCTACGAAAGCCTTATCACTCACTTTAAATGCTTTTATAACTCCATAATTGAATTGAATTTGATTATTTTACATTTTTTGATTAAAACAGATTGTAATTGATTGTTTACTTAAGGAAACATGAAGTGAAAGCTATCCATTCACAAGAAAAGTTCATTTATAGTCACTCATGTCTACGACAGGCTTATTACTCGCTTTAAATGCTTTTATAATTTCATAATTGAATTGAATTTGATTCTTTTACATTTTTTGTTAAAACAGATTATAATTGAACGTTTGCCTTGAGAAACGTGAAGCAAAAGCCATCTATTGACCAGAAAAGTTCATTTGTAGTCACTCATGCCTACGAAAGCCTTATTACTCGCTTTAAATGCTTTTATAATTTCACAATTAAATTTAATTTGATATTTTATACATTTTTTGATTAAAACAGAATATAATTGATTGTTTGCCTCGAGTAACGTGAAACGAAAGCCATCCATTCATAAAAAAAGTCCGTTTATAGTCATTCATTCCTTCGAAAGCCTATTACTCGATTTAAATGCCTTTATAATCTCACAAATGATTTTAAGTTGAATTTTTTTTACATTTTTTGATTAAGACAGATTGTAATGGATTGTTTACCTTGGGAAACGTGAAGCGAAAGCCATCCATTGACAAGAAAAGTTCATTTATAGTCACTCATGTCTATGAAAGCTTTATTACTCGCTTTAAATGCTTTTATAATCCCATAATTGAATTGAATTTGGTTGTTTTTTACTTTTTTTTATTAAAACAGATTGTAATGGATTGTTTACCTCAGGAAAGGTGAAGCGAAAGCCATCCATTGACATGAAAAGTTTATTTATAGTCACTCATGTCTATGAAAGCCTTATTACTCGCTTGAAATGCTTTTATAATCCCATAATTGAATTTAATTCGATTTTTTTATATTTTTTGACTAAAACAGATTGTAATGGATTGTTTACCGAAGGAAAGGTGAAGCGAAAGCCATCCATTGACAAGGAGAGTTCATTTATAGTCACTCATGTCTACGAAAGCCTTATTACTTGCTTTAAATGCTTTTGTAATCCCATAATTGAATTTAATTTGATTTTTTTACATTTTTTGATTAAAACAATGTAATTGATTGTTTACCTCGGGAAACGTGAAGGGAAAGCTATCCATTGACAAGAAAAGTTTATTTATAGTCACTCATGCCTACGAAAGCCTTATTACTCGCTTTAAATGCTTTCATAATCCCATAATTGAATTTAGTTTGATTTTTTTACGTTTTTTGATTAAAACATATTGTAATTGATTGTTTGCCTCGAGGAATGTGAAGCGAAAGCCATCCATTGTTAAGAAAAGTTTGTTTGTAGTCATTCATTCCTTCGGAGGCCTATTACTCGATTTAATTGCCTTTATAATCTCACAAATGATTTTAAGTTGAATTTTTTTTTACATTTTTTGTTAAAACAGATTATAATTGAACGTTTGCCTTGAGAAACGTGAAGCAAAAGCCATCCATTGAGCAAAAAAGTTCATTTATAGTCACTCATGACTACGAAAGCCTTATTACTCGGTTTAAATGCTTTTATAATCCCATAATTGAATTTAATTTCATTTTTTTTTACATTTTTTTGACTAAAACAGATTGTAATGGATTGTTTACCTTGGGAAAGGTGAAGCGAAAGCCATCCATTGACAGGAAAAGTTCATTTATAGTCACTCATGTCTACGAAAGCCTTGTTAGTCGCTTTAAATGCTTTTATAATCCCATAATTTAATTTAATTTGAATTTTTTTTACAATTTTTTGACTAAAACAGATTGTAATGGATTGTTTACCTCGGGAAAGGTGAAGCGAAAGCCATCCATTGATAAGAAAAGTTCATTTATAGTCACTCATGTCTACGAAAGCCTTATCACTCCCTTTAAATGCTTTTATAATCCCATAATTGAATTTACTTTGATTTTTTTTACATGTTTAGATTAAAACAGATTGTAATTGATTGTTTACCTCGGGAAAGATGAAGCGAAAGCTATCCATTGACAAGAAAAGTTTATTTATAGTCACTCATGCCTACGAAAGCCTTATTACTCGCTTTAAATGCTTTTATAATCCCATAATTGAATTGAATTTTAATTTTTTTTATATTTTTTGATTAAAACAGATTGTAATTGATTGTTTACCTCAAGAAATGTGAAGCGAAAGCTATCCATTGACAAGAAAAGTTTATTTATAGTCACTAATGCCTACGAAATCCTTATTACTCGCTTTAAATGCTTTTATAATCCCATAATTGAATTTAATTTGATTTTTTTATATTTTTTGATTAAAACAGATTGTAATTGATAGTTTACCTCGGGAAACGTGAAACTAAATCTATCCGTTGACAAGAAAAGTTTATTTATAGTCACTCATGCCTACGAAAGCCTTATTACTCGCTTTAAATGGTATTATAATTCCATAAATGAATTTACTTTGATGTGTTATACCTTTTTTGATTAAAACAAATTATAATTGATTGTTTGGCTTGAGTAACGTGAAGCGAAAGCCATCCATTGATAAGAAAAGTCCGTTCGTAGTCATTCATTCCTTCGGAGGCCTATTACTCGATTTAATTGCCTTTAGAATCTCACAAATGATTTTAAGTTGAATTTTTTTTTACATTTTTAGTTAAAACAGATTAGAATTGAACGTTTACCTTGAGAAATGTGAAGCAAAAGCCATCCATTGACCAGAAAATTTCATTTATAGTCACTCATGCCTACCAAAGCCTTATGACTTGCTTTAAATGCATTTATAATTCCATAATTGAATTGAATTTGATTTTTTATACATTTTTTGATTAAAACATAATATAATTGATTGTTTGCCTTGAGTAACGTGAAGTAAAACCCATCCATTGAAAAGAGAAGTCTGTTTATAGTCAGTCATACCTTCGGAAGCCTATTACTCGATTTAAATGCCTTTATAATCTCACAAATGATTTTAAGTTGAATTTTTTTTACATTTTTTGATTAAGACAGATTGTAATGGATTGTTTACCTTGGAAAACGTGAAGCGAAAGCCATCCATTGACAAGAAAACTTCATTTATAGTCACTCATGTCTACGAAAACCTTATTACTCGCTTTAAATGCTTTTATAATCCCATAATTGAATTTAATTTGATATTTTTTACATTTTTTGAATAAAACAGATTGTAATTGATTGTTTACCTCAGGAAACGTGAAGCGAAAGCTATCCTTTGACAAGAAAAGTTTATTTGTAGTCACTCATGCCTACGAAAGCCTTATTACTCGCTTTAAATGCTTTTATAATCCCATAATTGAATTGAATTTTAATTTTTTTTTTATATTTTTTGACTAAAACAGATTGTAATGGATTGTTTACCTTGGCAAAGGTGAAGCGAAAGCCATCCATTGACAAGAAAAGTTCATTTATAGTCACTCATGTCTACGAAAGCCTTATAACTCGCTTTAAATGCTTTTATAATCCCATAACTGAACTTAATTTGATTTTTTTTTACATTTTTTGATTAAAACAGATTGTAATAGATTGTTTGCCTCGGGAAACGTGAAGGGAAACCCATCCATTGATAGGAAAAGTCTATTTATAGTCATTCATACCTTCGAAAGCCTATTACTCGATTTAAATGCAATTGATTGTTTACCTCGAGAAACGTGAAGCGAAAGCTATCCATTGACAAGAAAAGTTTATTTATAGTCACTCATGACAACGAAAGCCTTATTACTCGCTATAAATGTTTTTATAATCCAATAATTGAATTGAATTTTAATTTTTTTTTATATTTTTTTATTAAAACAGATTGTAATTGATTGTTTACCTCGGGAAACGTCAATCGAAACCCATCCACTGATAAGAAAAGTTTATTTATAGCAACTCATGCCTACGAAAGCCTTATTACTCACTTTCAATGCTTTTATAATCCCATAATTGAATTTAATTTGATTTTTTTTACATGTTTAGATTAAAACAGATTATAATTGATTGTTTACCTCGGGAAAGATGAAGCGAAAGCTCTCCATTGACAAGAAAAGTTTATTTATAGTCACTAATGCCTACGAAATCCTTATTACTCGCTTTAAATGCTTTTATAATCCCATAGTTGAATTTAATTTGATTTTTTTTACATTTTTTCAATAAAACAGATTGTAATTGATTGTTTACCTTGGGAAACGTGAAGCAAAAGCTATCCATTGACAAGAAAAGTTTATTTATAGTCACTCATGCCTATGAAAACCTTATTACTCGCTTTAAATGCTTTTATAATCCCATAATTGAATAGAATTTTAATTTTTTTTACATTTTTTGATTAAAACAGATTATAATTGATTCTTTACCTCGAGAAACGTGAAGCGAAAGCTCTCTATTGACAAGAAAAGTTCATTTATAGTCACTCATGTCTACGAAAGCCTTATTACTCGCTTTAAATGCTTTTGTAATCCCATAATTGAATTTAATTTGATTTTTTTACATTTTTTGATTAAAACAGATTGTAATTGATTGTTTACCTCGGGAAACGTGAAGGGAAAGCTATCTATTGACAAGAAAAGTTTATTTATAGTCACTCATGCCTACGAAAGCCTTATTACTCGCTTTAAATGCTTTCATAATCCCATAATTGAATTTAGTTTGATTTTTTTACGTTTTTTGATTAAAACATATTGTAATTGATTGTTTGCCTCGAGGAATGTGAAGCGAAAGCCATCCATTGTTAAGAAAAGTTCGTTTGTAGTCATTCATTCCTTCGGAGGCCTATTACTCGATTTAATTGCCTTTATAATCTCACAAATAATTTTAAGTTGAATTTTTTTTTACATTTTTTGCTAAAACAGATTATAATTGAACGTTTGCCTTGAGAAACGTGAAGCAAAAGCCATCCATTGAGCAGAAAAGTTCATTTATAGTCACTCATGCCTACGAAAGCCTTATTACTCGCTTTAAATGCTTTTATAATCCCATAATTGAATTTAATTTCATTTTTTTTTACATTTTTTTGACTAAAACAGATTGTAATGGATTGTTTACCTTGGGAAAGGTGAAGCGAAAGCCATCCATTGACAAGAAAAGTTCATTTATAGTCACTCATGTCTACGAAAGCCTTGTTACTCGCTTTAAATGCTTTTATAATCCCATAATTGAATTGAATTTGAATTTTTTTTACATTTTTTTGACTAAAACAGATTGTAATGGATTGTTTACCTCGGGAAAGGTGAAGCGAAAGCCATCCATTGATAAGAAACGTTCATTTATAGTCACTCATGTCTACGAAAGCCTTATCACTCACTTTAAATGCTTTTATAATTCCATAATTGAATTGAATTTGATTTTTTTACATTTTTTTATTAAAACAGATTGTAATTGATTGTTTACTTAAGGAAACATGAAGTGAAAGCTATCCATTCACAAGAAAAGTTCATTTATAGTCACTCTTGTCTACGAAAGGGTTATTACTCGCTTTAAACGCTTTTATAATTCCATATTTGAATTGAATTTGATTTTTTTACATTTTTTGTTAAAACAGATTATAATTGAACGTTTGCCTTGAGAAATGTGAAGCAAAAGCCATCTATTGACCAGAAAAGTTCATTTGTAGTCACTCATGCCTACGAAAGCCTTATTACTCTCTTTAAATGCTTTTATAATTCCACAATTGAATTTAATTTGATATTTTATACATTTTTTGATTAAAACAGAATATAATTGATTGTTTGCCTTGAGTAACGTGAAGCAAAACCCATCCATTGAAAAGAGAAGTCCGTTTATAGTCAGTCATACCTTCGGAAGCCTATTACTCGATTTAAATGCCTTTATAATCTCACAAATGATTTTAAGTTGAATTTTATTTACATTTTTTGATTAAGACAGATTGTAATGGATTGTTTACCTTGGGAAACGTGAAGCGAAAGCCATCCATTGACAAGAAAAGTTCATTTATAGTCACTCATGACAACGAAAGCTTTATTACACGCTTTAAATGCTTTTATAATCCCATAATTGAATTGAATTTTAATTTTTTTTATATTTTTTGATTAAAACAGATTGTAAATGATTGTTTACCTCGGGAAACGTCAAGCGAAACCCATCCATTGATAAGAAAAGTTTATTTATAGTAACTCATGCCTACGAAAGCCTTATTACTCGCTTTAAATGCTTTTATAATCCCATAATTGAATTTAATTTGATTTTTTTTACATGTTTAGATTAAAACAGATTGTAATTGATTGTTTACCTCAAGAAATGTGAAGCGAAAGCTATGCATTGACAAGAAAAGTTTATTTATAGTCACTCATGACAACGAAAGCCTTATTACTCGCTTTAAATGCTTTTATAATCCCATAATTGAATTTAATTTGATTTTTTTTACATGTTTAGATTAAAACAGATTGTAATTGATTGTTTACCTCGGGAAAGATGAAGCGAAACCCATCCATTGATAAGAAAAGTTTATTTATAGTCACTAATGCCTACGAAATCCTTTTTACTCGCTTTAAATGCTTTTATAATCCCATAATTGAATTGAATTTTAATTTTTTTTATATTTTTTGATTAAAACAGATTGTAATTGATTGTTTACCTCGGGAAACGTTAAGCGAAACCCATCCATTGATAAGAAAAGTTTATTTATAGTAACTCATGCCTATGAAAGCCTTATTACTCGCTTTAAATGCTTTTATAATCCCATAATTGAATTGAATTTTAATTTTTTTTATATTTTTTGATTAAAACAGATTGTAATTGATTGTTTACCTCAAGAAATGTGAAACGAAAGCTATTCATTGACAAGAAAAGTTTATTTATAGTCACTAATGCCTACGAAATCCTTATTACTCGCTTTAAATGCTTTTATAATCCCATAATTGAATTTAATTTGATTTTTTTACATTTTTTGATTAAAACAGATTGTAATTGATAGTTTACCTCGGGAAACGTGAAGCTAAATCTATCCGTTGACAAGAAAAGTTTATTTATAGTCACTCATGCCTACGAAAGCCTTATTACTCGCTTTAAATGGTATTATAATTCCATAATTGAATTTACTTTGATTTGTTATACCTTTTTTGATTAAAACAAATTATAATTGATTGTTTGGCTGGAGTAACGTGAAGCGAAATCCATCCATTGATAAGAAAAGTCCGTTTGTAGTCATTCATTCCTTCGGAGGCCTATTACTCGATTTAATTGCCTTTAGAATCTCACAAATGATTTTAAGTTGAATTTTTTTACATGTTTTGTTAGAACATATTATAATTGAATACTTGCCTCGAGAAACGTCAAGCGAAAGCCATCCATTGATAAGAAAAGTTCATTTGTACTCACTCATGACAACGAAAGCCTTATTACTCGCTTTAAATGCTTTTATAATCCCATAATTGAATTGAATTTTAATTTTTTTTATATTTTTTGATTAAAACAGATTGTAATTGATTGTTTACCTCGGGAAACGTCAAGCGAAACCCATCCATTGATAAGAAAAGTTTATTTATAGTAACTCATGCCTACGAAAGCCTTATTACTCGCTTTAAATGCTTTTATAATCCCATAATTGAATTTACTTTGATTTTTTTTACATGTTTAGATTAAAACAGATTGTAATTGATTGTTTACATCGGGAAAGATGAAGCGAAAGCTATCCATTGACAAGAAAAGTTTATTTATAGTCACTAATGCCTACGAAATCCTTTTTACTCGCTTTAAATGCTTTTATAAACCCATAATTGAATTGAATTTTAATTTTTTTTATCTTTTTTGATTAAAACAGATTGTAATTGATTGTTTACCTCAAGAAATATGAAGCGAAAGCTATGCATTGACAAGAAAAGTTTATTTATAGTCACTCATGACAACAAAAGCCTTATTACTCGCTTTAAATGCTTTTATAATCCCATAATTGAATTTAATTTCATTTTTTTATATTTTTTGAATAAAACAGATTGTAATGGATTGTTTACCTTGGGAAACGTGAAGCGAAAGCCATCCATTGACAAGAAAAGTTTATTTATAGTCACTCATGCCTACGAAAACCTTATTACTCGCTTTAAAGGCTTTTATAATCCCATAATTGAATTTAATTTGATTTTTCTACATTTTTTGATTAAAATAGATTGTAATTGGTTGTTTACCTTGGGAAAGATGAAGTGAAAGCTATCCATTGACAAGAAAAGTTTATTTATAGTCACTAATGCATACAAAATCCTTATTACTCGCTTTAAATGCTTTTATAATCCCATAATTGAATTTAATTTGATTTTTTTACATTTTTTGAATAAAACAGATTGTAATTGATTGTTTACCTCGGGAAACGTGAAGCGAAAGCTATCCATGACAAGAAAAGTTCATTTATAGTCACTCATGCCTACGAAAACCTTATTACTCGCTTTAAATGCTTTTATAATCCCATAATTGAATTGAATTTTAATTTTTTTACATTTTTTGATTAAAACATATTGTAATTGATTGTTTACCTCGAGAAACTTGAAGCGAAAGCCATCCATTGACAAGAAAAGTTTATTTATAGTCACTCATGCCTACGAAAGCCTTATTACTCGCTTTAAATGCTTTTATAATCCCATAATTGAATTTAATTTCATTTTTTTATATTTTTTGAATAAAACAGATTGTAATGGATTGTTTACCTTGGGAAACGTGAAGCGAAAGCCATCCATTGACAAGAAAAGTTTATTTATAGTCACTCATGCCTACGAAAACCTTATTACTCGCTTTAAATGCTTTTATAATCCCATAATTGAATTTAATTTGATTTTTCTACATTTTTTGATTAAAATAGATTGTAATTGGTTGTTTACCTTGGGAAAGATGAAGCGAAAGCTATCCATTGACAAGAAAAGTTTATTTATAGTCACTAATGCATACAAAATCCTTATTACTCGCTTTAAATGCTTTTATAATCAAATAATTGAATTTAATTTGATTTTTTTACATTTTTTGAATAAAACAGATTGTAATTGATTGTTTACCTCGGGAAACGTCAAGCGAAAGCTATCCATGACAAGAAAAGTTCATTTATAGTCACTCATGCCTACGAAAACCTTATTACTCGCTTTAAATGCTTTTATAATCCCATAATTGAATTGAATTTTAATTTTTTTTATATTTTTTGATTAAAACAGATTGTAATTAATTGTTTACCTCGGGAAATGTCAAGCGAAACCCATCCATTGATAAGAAAAGTTTATTTATAGTCACTCATGCCTACGAAAGCCTTATTACTCGCTTTAAATGCTTTTATAATCCCATAATTGAATTTAATTTGATTTTTTTACATTTTTTGATTAAAACAGATTATAATTGATTGTTTACCTCGAGAAACGTGAAGCGAAACCCATCCATTGATAAGAAAAGTCCGTTCGTAGTCATTCATTCCTTCGGAAGCCTATTACTCAATTTAATTGCCTTTATAATCTCACATATGATTTTAAGTCGAATTTTTTAACATGTTTTGTTAGAACATATTATAATTGAATACTTGCCTCGAGAAGCGTCAACCAAAAGCCATCCATTGACAAGAAAAGTTCATTTGTAGTCACTCATGACAACGAAAGCCTTATTACTCGCTTTAAATGCTTTTATAATCCCATAATTGAATTGAATTTTAATTTTTTTTTATATTTTTTGATTAAAACATATTGTAATTAATTGTTTACCTCGGGAAATGTCAAGCGAAACCCATCCATTGATAAGAAAAGTTTATTTATAGTCACTCATGCCTACGAAAGCCTTATTACTCGCTTTAAATGCTTTTATAATCCCATAATTGAATTGAATTTGATTTTTTTACATTTTTTGATTAAAACATATTGTAATTGATTGTTTACCTCAAGAAACGTGAAGCGAAACCCATCCATTGAGAAGAAAAGTCCGTTCGTAGTCATTCATTCCTTCGGAAGCCTATTACTCGATTTAATTGCCTTTATAATCTCACATATGATTTTAAGTTGAATTTTTTTACATGTTTTGTTAGAACATATTATAATTGAATACTTGCCTCGAGAAACGTCAAGCGAAAGCCATCCATTGACAAGAAAAGTTCATTTGTACTCACTCATGACAACGAAAGCCTTATTACTCGCTTTAAATGCTTTTATAATCCCATAATTGAATTGAATTTTAATTTTTTTTTATATTTTTTGATTAAAACAGATTGTAATTAATTGTTTACCTCGGGAAATGTCAAGCGAAACCCATCCATTGATAAGAAAAGTTTATTTATAGTCACTCATGCCTACGAAAGCCTTATTACTCGCTTTAAATGCTTTTATAATCCCATAATTGAATTTAATTTGATTTTTTTACATTTTTTGATTAAAACAGATTGTAATTGATTGTTTACCTCGAGAAACGTGAAGCGAAACCCATCCATTGAGAAGAAAAGTCCGTTCGTAGTCATTCATTCCTTCGGAAGCCTATTACTCGATTTAATTGCCTTTATAATCTCACATATGATTTTAAGCTGAATTTTTTTACATGTTTTGTTAGAACATATTATAATTGAATACTTGCCTCGAGAAACGTCAAGCGAAAGCCATCCATTGATAAGAAAAGTTCATTTGTACTCACTCATGACAACGAAAGCCTTATTACTCGCTTTAAATGCTTTTATAATCCCATAATTGAATTGAATTTTAATTTTTTTTATATTTTTTGATTAAAACAGATTGTAATTGATTGTTTACCTCGGGAAACGTCAAGCGAAACCCATCCATTGATAAGAAAAGTTTATTTATAGTAACTCATGCCTACAAAAGCCTTATTACTCGATTTAAATGTTTTTATAATCCCATAATTGAATTTACTTTGATTTTTTTTACATGTTTAGATTAAAACAGATTGTAACTGATTGTTTACATCGGGAAAGATGAAGCGAAAGCTATCCATTGACAAGAAAAGTTTATTTACAGTCACCAATGCCTACGAAATCCTTTTTACTCGCTTTAAATGCTTTTATAATCCCATAATTGAATTGAATTTTAATTTTTTTTATCTTTTTTGATAAAAACAGATTGTAATTGATTGTTTACCTCAAGAAATGTGAAGCGAAAGCTATGCATTGACAAGAAAAGTTTATTTATAGTCACTCATGACAACGAAAGCCTTATTACTCGCTTTAAATGCTTTTATAATCCCATAATTGAATTTAATTTCATTTTTTTATATTTTTTGAATAAAATAGATTGTAATGGATTGTTTACCTTGGGAAACGTGAAGCGAAAGCCATCCATTGACAAGAAAAGTTTATTTATAGTCACTCATGCCTACGAAAACCTTATTACTCGCTTTAAAGGCTTTTATAATCCCATAATTGAATTTAATTTGATTTTTCTACATTTTTTGATTAAAATAGATTGTAATTGGTTGTTTACCTTGGGAAAGATGAAGCGAAAGCTATCCATTGACAAGAAAAGTTTATTTATAGTCACTAATGCATACAAAATCCTTATTACTCGCTTTAAATGCTTTTATAATCCCATAATATAATTTAATTTGATTTTTTTACATTTTTTGAATAAAACAGATTGTAATTGATTGTTTACCTCGGGAAACGTGAAGCGAAAGCTATCCATGACAAGAAAAGTTCATTTATAGTCACTCATGCCTACGAAAACCTTATTACTCGCTTTAAATGCTTTTATAATCCCATAATTGAATTGAATTTTAATTTTTTTACATTTTTTGATTAAAACATATTGTAATTGATTGTTTACCTCGAGAAACGTGAAGCGAAAGCCATCCATTGACAAGAAAAGTTTATTTATAGTCACTCATGCCTACGAAAGCCTTATTACTCGCTTTAAATGC
This sequence comes from Theobroma cacao, assembly GCF_053813885.1. Lineage (NCBI taxonomy): Eukaryota > Viridiplantae > Streptophyta > Magnoliopsida > Malvales > Malvaceae > Theobroma > Theobroma cacao. Next base: position 21,198,819 of record NC_142645.1, on the reverse strand, counting down.
TTTTATAATCCCATAATTGAATTTAATTTGATTTTTTTATATTTTTTGATTAAAACAGAATATAATTGATTGTTTACCTCGAGAAACGTGAAGCGAAACCCATCCATTGATAAGAAAAGTCCGTTCGTAGTCATTCATTCCTTCGGAAGCCTATTACTCAATTTAATTGCCTTTATAATCTCACATATGATTTTAAGTCGAATTTTTTAACATGTTTTGTTAGAACATATTATAATTGAATACTTGCCTCGAGAAGCGTCAACCGAAAGCCATCCATTGACAAGAAAAGTTCATTTGTAGTCACTCATGACAACGAAAGCCTTATTACTCGCTTTAAATGCTTTTATAATCCCATAATTGAATTGAATTTTAATTTTTTTTATATTTTTTGATTAAAACAGATTGTAATTAATTGTTTACCTCGGGAAATGTCAAGCGAAACCCATCCATTGATAAGAAAAGTTTATTTATAGTCACTCATGCCTACGAAAGCCTTATTACTCGCTTTAAATGCTTTTATAATCCCATAATTGAATTTAATTTGATTTTTTTACATTTTTTGATTAAAATAGATTGTAATTGATTGTTTACCTCAAGAAACGTGAAGCGAAACCCATCCATTGAGAAGAAAAGTCCGTTCGTAGTCATTCATTCCTTCGGAAGCCTATTACTCGATTTAATTGCCTTTATAATCTCACATATGATTTTAAGTTGAATTTTTTTACATGTTTTGTTAGAACATATTATAATTGAATACTTGCCTCGAGAAACGTCAAGCGAAAGCCATCCATTGACAAGAAAAGTTCATTTGTACTCACTCATGACAACGAAAGCCTTATTACTCGCTTTAAATTCTTTTATAATCCCATAATTGAATTGAATTTTAATTTTTTTTACATTTTTTGATTAAAACATATTGTAATTGATTGTTTACCTTGGGAAACGTCAAGCAAAACCCATCCATTGATAAGAAAAGTTTATTTATAGTAACTCATGCCTACGAAAGCCTTATTACTCGCTTTAAATGCTTTTATAATCCCATAATTGAATTTACTTTGATTTTTTTTACATGTTTAGATTAAAACAGATTGTAATTGATTGTTTACCTTGGGAAAGATGAAGCGAAAGCTATCCATTGACAAGAAAAGTTTATTTATAGTCACTAATGCCTACGAAATCATTTTTACTCGCTTTAAATGCTTTCATAATCCCATAATTGAATTGAATTTTAATTTTTTTAAATTTTTTGATTAAAACAGATTGTAATTGATTGTTTACCTCAAGAAATGTAAAGCGAAAGCTATGCATTGACAAGAAAAGTTTATTTATAGTCACTCATGACAACGAAAGCCTTATTACTCGCTTGAAATGCTTTTATAATCCCATAATTGAATTTAATTTGATTTTTTTACATTTTTTGATTAAAACAGATTGTAATTGATTGTTTACCTCGAGAAACGTGAAGCGAAACCCATCCATTGATAAGAAAAGTCCGTTCGTAGTCATTCATTCCTTCGGAAGCCTATTACTCGATTTAATTGCCTTTATAATCTCACATATGATTTTAAGTCGAATTTTTTTACATGTTTTGTTAGAACATATTATAATTGAATACTTGCCTCAAGAAGCGTCAAGCGAAAGCCATCCATTGACAAGAAAAGTTCATTTGTAGTCACTTATGACAACGAAAGCCTTATTACTCGCTTTAAATGCTTTTATAATCCCATAATTGAATTGAATTTTAATTTTTTTTTTATATTTTTTAATTAAAATAGATTGTAATTAATTGTTTACCTCGGGAAATGTCAAGCGAAACCCATCCATTGATAAGAAAAGTTTATTTATAGTCACTCATGCCTACGAAAGCCTTATTACTCGCTTTAAATGCTTTTATAATCCCATAATTGAATTTAATTTGATTTTTTTACATTTTTTGATTAAAACATATTGTAATTGATTGTTTACCTCGAGAAACGTGAAGCGAAACCCATCCATTGAGAAAAAAAGTCCGTTCGTAGTCATTCATTCCTTCGGAAGCCTATTACTCGATTTAATTGCCTTTATAATCTCACATATGATTTTAAGTTGAATTTTTTTACATGTTTTGTTAGAACATATTATAATTGAATACTTGCCTCGTGAAACGTCAAGCGAAAGCCATCCATTGACAAGAAAAGTTCATTTGTACTCACTCATGACAACGAAAGCCTTATTACTCGCTTTAAATGCTTTTATAATCCCATAATTGAATTGAATTTTAATTTTTTTTTATATTTTTTGATTAAAATAGATTGTAATTAATTGTTTACCTCGGGAAATGTCAAGCGAAACCCATCCATTGATAAGAAAAGTTTATTTATAGTCACTCATGCCTACGAAAGCCTTATTACTCGCTTTAAATGCTTTTATAATCCCATAATTGAATTTAATTTGATTTTTTTACATTTTTTGATTAAAAGAGATTGTAATTGATTGTTTACCTCGAGAAACGTGAAGCGAAACCCATCCATTGAGAAGAAAAGTCCGTTCGTAGTCATTCATTCCTTCGGAAGCCTATTACTCGATTTAATTGCCTTTATAATCTCACATATGATTTTAAGTTGAATTTTTTTACATGTTTTGTTAGAACATATTATAATTGAATACTTGCCTCGAGAAACGTCAAGCGAAAGCCATCCATTGACAAGAAAAGTTCATTTGTACTCACTCATGACAACGAAAGCCTTATTACTCGCTTTAAATGCTTTTATAATCCCATAATTGAATTGAATTTTAATTTTTTTTATATTTTTTGATTAAAACAGATTGTAATTGATTGTTTACCTTGGGAAACGTCAAGCGAAACCCATCCATTGATAAGAAAAGTTTATTTATAGTAACTCATGCCTACGAAAGCCTTATTACTCGCTTTAAATGCTTTTATAATCCCATAATTGAATTTACTTTGATTTTTTGTACATGTTTAGATTAAAACAGATTGTAATTGATTGTTTACCTCGGGAAAGATGAAGCGAAAGCTATCCATTGACAAGAAAAGTTTATTTATAGTCACTAATGCCTACGAAATCCTTTTTACTCGCTTTAAATGCTTTTATAATCCCATAATTGAATTGAATTTTAGTTTTTTTTATATTTTTTGATTAAAACAGATTGTAAGTGATTGTTTACCTCAAGAAATGTGAAGCGAAAGCTATGCATTGACAAGAAAAGTTTATTTATAGTCACTCATGACAACGAAAGCCTTATTACTCGCTTTAAATGCTTTTATAATCCCATAATTGAATTTAATTTTATTTTTTTATATTTTTTGAATAAAACAGATTGTAATGGATTGTTTACCTTGGGAAACGTGAAGCGAAAGCCATCCATTGACAAGAAAAGTTTATTTATAGTCACTCATGCCTACGAAAACCTTATTACTCGCTTTAAATGCTTTTATAATCCCATAATTGAATTTAATTTGATTTTTCTACATTTTTTGATTAAAATAGATTGTAATTGGTTGTTTACCTTGGGAAAGATGAAGCGAAAGCTATCCATTGACAAGAAAAGTTTATTTATAGTCACTAATGCATACAAAATCCTTATTACTCGCTTTAAATGCTTTTATAATCCCATAATTGAATTTAATTTGATTTTTTTACATTTTTTGAATAAAACAGATTGTAATTGATTGTTTACCTCGAGAAAGGTGAAGCGAAAGCTATCCATGACAAGAAAAGTTCATTTATAGTCACTCATGCCTACGAAAACCTTATTACTCGCTTTAAATGCTTTTATAATCCCATAATTGAATTGAATTTTAATTTTTTTACATTTTTTGATTAAAACATATTGTAATTGATTGTTTACCTCGAGAAACGTGAAGCGAAAGCCATCCATTGACAAGAAAAGTTCATTTGTAGTCAATCATGACAACGAAAGCCTTATTACTCGCTTTAAATGCTTTTATAATCCCATAATTGAATTGAATTTTAATTTTTTTTTATATTTTTTGACTAAAACAGATTGTAATTAATTGTTTACCTTGGGAAATGTCAAGCGAACCCCATCCATTGATAAGAAAAGTTTATTTATAGTCAATCATGCCTACGAAAACCTTATTACTCGCTTTAAATGCTTTTATAATCCCATAATTAAATTTAATTTGATTTTTTTACATTTTTTGATTAAAACAGATTGTAATTGATTGTTTACCTCGAGAAACGTGAAGCGAAACCCATCCATTGAGAAGAAAAGTCCGTTCGTAGTCATTCATTCCTTCGGAAGCCTATTACTCGATTTAATTGCCTTTATAATCTCACATATGATTTTAAGTTGAATTTTTTTACATGTTTTGTTAGAACATATTATAATTGAATACTTGCCTCGAGAAACATCAAGCGAAAGCCATCCATTGACAAGAAAAGTTCATTTGTAGTCACTAATGACAACGAAAGCCTTATTACTCGCTTTAAATGCTTTTATAATCCCATAATTGAATTGAATTTTAATTTTTTTTATATTTTTTGATTAAAACATATTGTAATTGATTGTTTACCTTGGGAAACGTCAAGCGAAACCCATCCATTGATAAGAAAAATTTATTTATAGTAACTCATGCCTACGAAAGCCTTATTACTCGCTTTAAATGCTTTTATAATCCCATAATTGAATTTACTTTGATTTTTTTTACATGTTTAGATTCAAACAGATTGTAATTGATTGTTTACCTCGGGAAAGATGAAGCGAAAGCTATCCATTGACAAGAAAAGTTTATTTATAGTCACTCATGCCTACGAAATCCTTTTTACTCGCTTTAAATGCTTTTATAATCCCATAATTGAATTGAATTTTAATTTTTTTTATATTTTTTGATTAAAACAGATTGTAAGTGATTGTTTACCTCAAGAAATGTGAAGCGAAAGCTATGCATTGACAAGAAAAGTTTATTTATAGTCACTCATGACAACGAAAGCCTTATTACTCGCTTTAAATGCTTTTATAATCCCATAATTGAATTTAATTTCATTTTTTTATATTTTTTGAATAAAACAGATTGTAATGGATTGTTTACCTTGGGAAACGTGAAGCGAAAGCCATCCATTGACAAGAAAAGTTTATTTATAGTCACTCATGCCTACGAAAACCTTATTACTCGCTTTAAATGCTTTTATAATCCCATAATTGAATTTAATTTGATTTTTCTACATTTTTTGATTAAAATAGATTGTAATTGGTTGTTTACCTTGGGAAAGATGAAGCGAAAGCTATCCATTGACAAGAAAAGTTTATTTATAGTCACTAATGCATACAAAATCCTTATTACTCGCTTTAAATGCTTTTATAATCCCATAACTGAATTTAATTTGATTTTTTTACATTTTTTGAATAAAACAGATTGTAATTGATTGTTTACCTCGGGAAACGTGAAGCGAAAGCTATCCATGACAAGAAAAGTTCATTTGTAGTCACTCATGCCTACGAAAACCTTATTACTCGCTTTAAATGCTTTTATAATCCCATAATTGAATTGAATTTTAATTTTTTTACATTTTTTGATTAAAACATATTGTAATTGATTGTTTACCTCGAGAAACGTGAAGCGAAAGCCATCCATTGACAAGAAAAGTTTATTTATAGTCACTCATGCCTACGAAAGCCTTATTACTCGCTTTAAATGCTTTTATAATCCCATAATTGAATTTAATTTGACTTTTTTACATTTTTTGATTAAAACAGATTATAATTGATTGTTTACCTCGAGAAACGTGAAGCGAAACCCATCCATTGATAAGAAAAGTCCGTTCGTAGTCATTCATTCCTTCGGAAGCCTATTACTCAATTTAATTGCCTTTATAATCTCACATATGATTTTAAGTCGAATTTTTTAACATGTTTTGTTAGAACATATTATAATTGAATACTTGCCTTGAGAAGCGTCAACCGAAAGCCATCCATTGACAAGAAAAGTTCATTTGTAGTCACTCATGACAACGAAAGCCTTATTACTCGCTTTAAATGCTTTTATAATCCCATAATTGAATTGAATTTTAATTTTTTTTTATATTTTTTGATTAAAACAGATTGTAATTAATTGTTTACCTCGGGAAATGTCAAGCGAAACCCATCCATTGATAAGAAAAGTTTATTTATAGTCACTCATGCCTACGAAAGCCTTATAACTCGCTTTAAATGCTTTTATAATCCCATAATTGAATTTAATTTGATTTTTTTACATTTTTTGATTAAAACAGATTGTAATTGATTGTTTACCTCAAGAAACGTGAAGCGAAACCCATCCATTGAGAAGAAAAGTCCGTTCGTAGTCATTCATTCCTTCGGAAGCCTATTACTCGATTTAATTGCCTTTATAATCTCACATATGATTTTAAGTTGAATTTTTTTACATGTTTTGTTAGAACATATTATAATTGAATACTTGCCTCGAGACACGTCAAGCGAAAGCCATCCATTGACAAGAAAAGTTCATTTGTACTCACTCATGACAACGAAAGCCTTATTACTCGCTTTAAATTCTTTTATAATCCCATAATTGAATTGAATTTTAATTTTTTTTACATTTTTTGATTAAAACATATTGTAATTGATTGTTTACCTTGGGAAACGTCAAGCAAAACCCATCCATTGATAAGAAAAGTTTATTTATAGTAACTCATGCCTACGAAAGCCTTATTACTCGCTTTAAATGCTTTTATAATCCCATAATTGAATTTACTTTGATTTTTTTTACATGTTTAGATTAAAACAGATTGTAATTGATTGTTTACCTTGGGAAAGATGAAGCGAAAGCTATCCATTGACAAGAAAAGTTTATTTATAGTCACTAATGCCTACGAAATCATTTTTACTCGCTTTAAATGATTTTATAATCCCATAATTGAATTGAATTTTAATTTTTTTAAATTTTTTGATTAAAACAGATTGTAATTGATTGTTTACCTCAAGAAATGTAAAGCGAAAGCTATGCATTGACAAGAAAAGTTTATTTATAGTCACTCATGACAACGAAAGCCTTATTACTCGCTTTAAATGCTTTTATAATCCCATAATTGAATTTAATTTGATTTTTTTACATATTTTGATTAAAACAGATTGTAATTGATTGTTTACCTCGAGAAACGTGAAGCGAAACCCATCCATTGATAGGAAAAGTCCGTTCGTAGTCATTCATTCCTTCGGAAGCCTATTACTCGATTTAATTGCCTTTATAATCTCACATATGATTTTAAGTCGAATTTTTTTACATGTTTTGTTAGAACATATTATAATTGAATACTTTCCTCAAGAAGCGTCAAGCGAAAGCCATCCATTGACAAGAAAAGTTCATTTGTAGTCACTTATGACAACGAAAGCCTTATTACTCGCTTTAAATGCTTTTATAATCCCATAATTGAATTGAATTTTAATTTTTTTTTATATTTTTTAATTAAAATAGATTGTAATTAATTGTTTACCTCGGGAAATGTCAAGCGAAACCCATCCATTGATAAGAAAAGTTTATTTATAGTCACTCATGCCTACGAAAGCCTTATTACTCGCTTTAAATGCTTTTATAATCCCATAATTGAATTTAATTTGATTTTTTTACATTTTTTGATTAAAACAGATTGTAATTGATTGTTTACCTCGAGAAACGTGAAGCGAAACCCATCCATTGAGAAGAAAAGTCCGTTCGTAGTCATTTATTCCTTCGGAAGCCTATTACTCGATTTAATTGCCTTTATAATCTCACATATGATTTTAAGTTGAATTTTTTTACATGTTTTGTTAGAACATATTATAATTGAATACTTGCCTCGTGAAACGTCAAGCGAAAGCCATCCATTGACAAGAAAAGTTCATTTGTACTCACTCATGACAACGAAAGCCTTATTACTCGCTTTAAATGCTTTTATAATCCCATAATTGAATTGAATTTTAATTTTTTTTTATATTTTTTGATTAAAATAGATTGTAATTAATTGTTTACCTCGGGAAATGTCAAGCGAAACCCATCCATTGATAAGAAAAGTTTATTTATAGTCACTCATGCCTACGAAAGCCTTATTACTCGCTTTAAATGCTTTTATAATCCCATAATTGAATTGAATTTTAATTTTTTTTATATTTTTTGATTAAAACAGATTGTAATTGATTGTTTACCTTGGGAAACGTCAAGCGAAACCCATCCATTGATAAGAAAAGTTTATTTATAGTAACTCATGCCTACGAAAGCCTTATTACTCGCTTTAAATGCTTTTATAATCCCATAATTGAATTTACTTTGATTTTTTGTACATGTTTAGATTAAAACAGATTGTAATTGATTGTTTACCTCGGGAAAGATGAAGCGAAAGCTATCCATTGACAAGAAAAGTTTATTTATAGTCACTAATGCCTACGAAATCCTTTTTACTCGCTTTAAATGCTTTTATAATCCCATAATTGAATTGAATTTTAGTTTTTTTTTATATTTTTTGATTAAAACAGATTGTAAGTGATTGTTTACCTCAAGAAATGTGAAGCGAAAGCTATGCATTGACAAGAAAAGTTTATTTATAGTCACTCATGACAACGAAAGCCTTATTACTCGCTTTAAATGCTTTTATAATCCCATAATTGAATTTAATTTTATTTTTTTATATTTTTTGAATAAAACAGATTGTAATGGATTGTTTACCTTGGGAAACGTGAAACGAAAGCCATCCATTGACAAGAAAGGTTTATTTATAGTCACTCATGCCTACGAAAACCTTATTACTCGCTTTAAATGCTTTTATAATCCCATAATTGAATTTAATTTGATTTTTCTACATTTTTTGATTAAAATAGATTGTAATTGGTTGTTTACCTTGGGAAAGATGAAGCGAAAGCTATCCATTGACAAGAAAAATTTATTTATAGTCACTAATGCATACAAAATCCTTATTACTCGCTTTAAATGCTTTTATAATCCCATAATTGAATTTAATTTGATTTTTTTACTTTTTTTGAATAAAACAGATTGTAATTGATTGTTTACCTCGAGAAAGGTGAAGCGAAAGCTATCCATGACAAGAAAAGTTCATTTATAGTCACTCATGCCTACGAAAACCTTATTACTCGCTTTAAATGCTTTTATAATCCCATAATTGAATTGAATTTTAATTTTTTTACATTTTTTGATTAAAACATATTGTAATTGATTGTTTACCTCGAGAAACGTGAAGCGAAAGCCATCCATTGACAAGAAAAGTTCATTTGTAGTCAATCATGACAACGAAAGCCTTATTACTCGCTTTAAATGCTTTTATAATCCCATAATTGAATTGAATTTTAATTTTTTTTTATATTTTTTGACTAAAACAGATTGTAATTAATTGTTTACCTTAGGAAATGTCAAGCGAAACCCATCCATTGATAAGAAAAGTTTATTTATAGTCAATCATGCCTACGAAAACCTTATTACTCGCTTTAAATGCTTTTATAATCCCATAATTATATTTAATTTGATTTTTTTACATTTTTTGATTAAAACAGATTGTAATTGATTGTTTACCTCGAGAAACGTGAAGCGAAACCCATCCATTGAGAAGAAAAGTCCGTTCGTATTCATTCATTCCTTCGGAAGCCTATTACTCGATTTAATTGCCTTTATAATCTCACATATGATTTTAAGTTGAATTTTTTTACATGTTTTGTTAGAACATATTATAATTGAATACTTGCCTCGAGAAACGTCAAGCGAAAGCCATCCATTGACAAGAAAAGTTCATTTGTAGTCACTCATGACAACGAAAGCCTTATTACTCGCTTTAAATGCTTTTATAATCCCGTAATTGAATTTACTTTGATTTTTTTTACATGTTTAGATTAAAACAGATTGTAATTGATTGTTTACCTCGGGAAAGATGAAGCGAAAGCTATCCATTGACAAGAAAAGTTTATTTATAGTCACTCATGCCTACGAAATCCTTTTTACTCGCTTTAAATGCTTTTATAATCCCATAATTGAATTGAATTTTAATTTTTTTTATATTTTTTGATTAAAACAGATTGTAAGTGATTGTTTACCTCAAGAAATGTGAAGCGAAAGCTATGCATTGACAAGAAAAGTTTATTTATAGTCACTCATGACAACGAAAGCCTTATTACTCGCTTTAAATGCTTTTATAATCCAATAATTGAATTTAATTTCATTTTTTTATATTTTTTGAATAAAACAGATTGTAATGGATTGTTTACCTTGGGAAACGTGAAGCGAAAGCCATCCATTGACAAGAAAAGTTTATTTATAGTCACTCATGCCTACGAAAACCTTATTACTCGCTTTAAATGCTTTTATAATCCCATAATTGAATTTAATTTGATTTTTCTACATTTTTTGATTAAAATAGATTGTAATTGGTTGTTTACCTTGGGAAAGATGAAGCGAAAGCTATCCATTGACAAGAAAAGTTTATTTATAGTCACTAATGCATACAAAATCCTTATTACTCGCTTTAAATGCTTTTATAATCCCATAATTGAATTTAATTTGATTTTTTAACATTTTTTGAATAAAACAGATTGTAATTGATTGTTTACCTCGGGAAACGTGAAGCGAAAGCTATCCATGACAAGAAAAGTTCATTTATAGTCACTCATGCCTACGAAAACCTTATTACTCGCTTTAAATGCTTTTATAATCCCATAATTGAATTGAATTTTAATTTTTTTACATTTTTTGATTAAAACATATTGTAATTGATTGTTTACCTCGAGAAACGTGAAGCGAAAGCCATCCATTGACAAGAAAAGTTCATTTGTAGTCAATCATGACAATGAAAGCCTTATTACTCGCTTTAAATGCTTTTATAATCCCATAATTGAATTGAATTTTAATTTTTTTTATATTTTTTGATTAAAACAGATTGTAATTGATTGTTTACCTGGGGAAACGTCAAGCGAAACCCATCCATTGATAAGAAAAGTTTATTTATAGTAACTCATGCCTACGAAAGCCTTATTACTCGCTTTAAATGCTTTTATAATCCCATAATTGAATTGAATTTGATTTTTTTACATTTGTTGATTAAAACATATTGTAATTGATTGTTTACCTCGAGAAACGTGAAGCGAAAGCCATCCATTGACAAGAAAAGTTCATTTGTAGTCAATCATGACAATGAAAGCCTTATTACTCGCTTTAAATGCTTTTATAATCCCATAATTGAATTGAATTTTAATTTTTTTTTATATTTTTTGATTAAAACATATTGTAATTAATTGTTTACCTCGGGAAATGTCAAGCGAAACCCATCCATTGATAAGAAAAGTTTATTTATAGTCACTCATGCCTACGAAAGCCTTATTACTCGCTTTAAATGCTTTTATAATCCCATAATTGAATTGAATTTGATTTTTTTACTTTTTTTGATTAAAACATATTGTAATTGATTGTTTACCTCAAGAAACGTGAAGCGAAACCCATCCATTGAGAAGAAAAGTCCGTTCGTAGTCATTCATTCCTTCGGAAGCCTATTACTCGATTTAATTGCCTTTATAATCTCACATATGATTTTAAGTTGAATTTTTTTACATGTTTTGTTAGAACATATTATAATTGAATACTTGCCTCGAGAAACGTCAAGCGAAAGCCATCCATTGACAAGAAAAGTTCATTTGTACTCACTCATGACAACGAAAGCCTTATTACTCGCTTTAAATGCTTTTATAATCCCATAATTGAATTGAATTTTAATTTTTTTTTATATTTTTTGATTAAAACAGATTGTAATTAATTGTTTACCTCGGGAAATGTCAAGCGAAACCCATCCATTGATAAGAAAAGTTTATTTATAGTCACTCATGCCTACGAAAGCCTTATTACTCGCTTTAAATGCTTTTATAATCCCATAATTGAATTTAATTTGATTTTTTTACATTTTTTGATTAAAATAGATTGTAATTGATTGTTTACCTCGAGAAACGTGAAGCGAAACCCATCCATTGAGAAGAAAAGTCCGTTCGTAGTCATTCATTCCTTCGGAAGCCTATTACTCGATTTAATTGCCTTTATAATCTCACATATGATTTTAAGCTGAATTTTTTTACATGTTTTGTTAGAACATATTATAATTGAATACTTGCCTCGAGAAACGTCAAGCGAAAGCCATCCATTGATAAGAAAAGTTCATTTGTACTCACTCATGACAACGAAAGCCTTATTACTCGCTTTAAATGCTTTTATAATCCCATAATTGAATTGAATTTTAATTTTTTTTATATTTTTTGATTAAAACAGATTGTAATTGATTGTTTACCTCGGGAAACGTCAAGCGAAACCCATCCATTGATAAGAAAAGTTTATTTATAGTAACTCATGCCTACAAAAGCCTTATTACTCGATTTAAATGTTTTTATAATCCCATAATTGAATTTACTTTGATTTTTTTTACATGTTTAGATTAAAACAGATTGTAACTGATTGTTTACATCGGGAAAGATGAAGCGAAAGCTATCCATTGACAAGAAAAGTTTATTTACAGTCACCAATGCCTACGAAATCCTTTTTACTCGCTTTAAATGCTTTTATAATCCCATAATTGAATTGAATTTTAATTTTTTTTATCTTTTTTGATAAAAACAGATTGTAATTGATTGTTTACCTCAAGAAATGTGAAGCGAAAGCTATGCATTGACAAGAAAAGTTTATTTATAGTCACTCATGACAACGAAAGCCTTATTACTCGCTTTAAATGCTTTTATAATCCCATAATTGAATTTAATTTCATTTTTTTATATTTTTTGAATAAAATAGATTGTAATGGATTGTTTACCTTGGGAAACGTGAAGCGAAAGCCATCCATTGACAAGAAAAGTTTATTTATAGTCACTCATGCCTACGAAAACCTTATTACTCGCTTTAAAGGCTTTTATAATCCCATAATTGAATTTAATTTGATTTTTCTACATTTTTTGATTAAAATAGATTGTAATTGGTTGTTTACCTTGGGAAAGATGAAGCGAAAGCTATCCATTGACAAGAAAAGTTTATTTATAGTCACTAATGCATACAAAATCCTTATTACTCGCTTTAAATGCTTTTATAATCCCATAATATAATTTAATTTGATTTTTTTACATTTTTTGAATAAAACAGATTGTAATTGATTGTTTACCTCGGGAAACGTGAAGCGAAAGCTATCCATGACAAGAAAAGTTCATTTATAGTCACTCATGCCTACGAAAACCTTATTACTCGCTTTAAATGCTTTTATAATCCCATAATTGAATTGAATTTTAATTTTTTTACATTTTTTGATTAAAACATATTGTAATTGATTGTTTACCTCGAGAAACGTGAAGCGAAAGCCATCCATTGACAAGAAAAGTTTATTTATAGTCACTCATGCCTACGAAAGCCTTATTACTCGCTTTAAATGCTTTTATAATCCCATAATTGAATTTAATTTGATTTTTTTATATTTTTTGATTAAAACAGAATATAATTGATTGTTTACCTCGAGAAACGTGAAGCGAAACCCATCCATTGATAAGAAAAGTCCGTTCGTAGTCATTCATTCCTTCGGAAGCCTATTACTCAATTTAATTGCCTTTATAATCTCACATATGATTTTAAGTCGAATTTTTTAACATGTTTTGTTAGAACATATAATAATTGAATACTTGCCTCGAGAAGCGTCAACCGAAAGCCATCCATTGACAAGAAAAGTTCATTTGTAGTCACTCATGACAACGAAAGCCTTATTACTCGCTTTAAATGCTTTTATAATCCCATAATTGAATTGAATTTTAATTTTTTTTATATTTTTTGATTAAAACAGATTGTAATTAATTGTTTACCTCGGGAAATGTCAAGCGAAACCCATCCATTGATAAGAAAAGTTTATTTATAGTCACTCATGCCTACGAAAGCCTTATTACTCGCTTTAAATGCTTTTATAATCCCATAATTGAATTTAATTTGATTTTTTTACATTTTTTGATTAAAACAGATTGTAATTGATTGTTTACCTCAAGAAACGTGAAGCGAAACCCATCCATTGAGAAGAAAAGTGCGTTCGTAGTCATTCATTCCTTCGGAAGCCTATTACTCGATTTAATTGCCTTTATAATCTCACATATGATTTTAAGTTGAATTTTTTTACATGTTTTGTTAGAACATATTATAATTGAATACTTGCCTCGAGAAACGTCAAGCGAAAGCCATCCATTGACAAGAAAAGTTCATTTGTACTCACTCATGACAACGAAAGCCTTATTACTCGCTTTAAATTCTTTTATAATCCCATAATTGAATTGAATTTTAATTTTTTTTACATTTTTTGATTAAAACATATTGTAATTGATTGTTTACCTTGGGAAACATCAAGCAAAACCCATCCATTGATAAGAAAAGTTTATTTATAGTAACTCATGCCTACGAAAGCCTTATTACTCGCTTTAAATGCTTTTATAATCCCATAATTGAATTTAATTTGATTTTTTTATATTTTTTGATTAAAACAGAATATAATTGATTGTTTACCTCGAGAAACGTGAAGCGAAACCCATCCATTGATAAGAAAAGTCCGTTCGTAGTCATTCATTCCTTCGGAAGCCTATTACTCAATTTAATTGCCTTTATAATCTCACATATGATTTTAAGTCGAATTTTTTAACATGTTTTGTTAGAACATATAATAATTGAATACTTGCCTCGAGAAGCGTCAACCGAAAGCCATCCATTGACAAGAAAAGTTCATTTGTAGTCACTCATGACAACGAAAGCCTTATTACTCGCTTTAAATGCTTTTATAATCCCATAATTGAATTGAATTTTAATTTTTTTTATATTTTTTGATTAAAACAGATTGTAATTAATTGTTTACCTCGGGAAATGTCAAGCGAAACCCATCCATTGATAAGAAAAGTTTATTTATAGTCACTCATGCCTACGAAAGCCTTATTACTCGCTTTAAATGCTTTTATAATCCCATAATTGAATTTAATTTGATTTTTTTACATTTTTTGATTAAAATAGATTGTAATTGATTGTTTACCTCAAGAAACGTGAAGCGAAACCCATCCATTGAGAAGAAAAGTCCGTTCGTAGTCATTCATTCCTTCGGAAGCCTATTACTCGATTTAATTGCCTTTATAATCTCACATATGATTTTAAGTTGAATTTTTTTACATGTTTTGTTAGAACATATTATAATTGAATACTTGCCTCGAGAAACGTCAAGCGAAAGCCATCCATTGACAAGAAAAGTTCATTTGTACTCACTCATGACAACGAAAGCCTTATTACTCGCTTTAAATTCTTTTATAATCCCATAATTGAATTGAATTTTAATTTTTTTTACATTTTTTGATTAAAACATATTGTAATTGATTGTTTACCTTGGGAAACGTCAAGCAAAACCCATCCATTGATAAGAAAAGTTTATTTATAGTAACTCATGCCTACGAAAGCCTTATTACTCGCTTTAAATGCTTTTATAATCCCATAATTGAATTTACTTTGATTTTTTTTACATGTTTAGATTAAAACAGATTGTAATTGATTGTTTACCTTGGGAAAGATGAAGCGAAAGCTATCCATTGACAAGAAAAGTTTATTTATAGTCACTAATGCCTACGAAATCATTTTTACTCGCTTTAAATGCTTTTATAATCCCATAATTGAATTGAATTTTAATTTTTTTAAATTTTTTGATTAAAACAGATTGTAATTGATTGTTTACCTCAAGAAATGTAAAGCGAAAGCTATGCATTGACAAGAAAAGTTTATTTATAGTCACTCATGACAACGAAAGCCTTATTACTCGCTTGAAATGCTTTTATAATCCCATAATTGAATTTAATTTGATTTTTTTACATTTTTTGATTAAAACAGATTGTAATTGATTGTTTACCTCGAGAAACGTGAAGCGAAACCCATCCATTGATAAGAAAAGTCCGTTCGTAGTCATTCATTCCTTCGGAAGCCTATTACTCGATTTAATTGCCTTTATAATCTCACATATGATTTTAAGTCGAATTTTTTTACATGTTTTGTTAGAACATATTATAATTGAATACTTGCCTCAAGAAGCGTCAAGCGAAAGCCATCCATTGACAAGAAAAGTTCATTTGTAGTCACTTATGACAACGAAAGCCTTATTACTCGCTTTAAATGCTTTTATAATCCCATAATTGAATTGAATTTTAATTTTTTTTTTATATTTTTAATTAAAATAGATTGTAATTAATTGTTTACCTCGGGAAATGTCAAGCGAAACCCATCCATTGATAAGAAAAGTTTATTTATAGTCACTCATGCCTACGAAAGCCTTATTACTCGCTTTAAATGCTTTTATAATCCCATAATTGAATTTAATTTGATTTTTTTACATTTTTTGATTAAAACAGATTGTAATTGATTGTTTACCTCGAGAAACGTGAAGCGAAACCCATCCATTGAGAAAAAAAGGCCGTTCGTAGTCATTCATTCCTTCGGAAGCCTATTACTCGATTTAATTGCCTTTATAATCTCACATATGATTTTAAGTTGAATTTTTTTACATGTTTTGTTAGAACATATTATAATTGAATACTTGCCTCGTGAAACGTCAAGCGAAAGCCATCCATTGACAAGAAAAGTTCATTTGTACTCACTCATGACAACGAAAGCCTTATTACTCGCTTTAAATGCGTTTATAATCCCATAATTGAATTGAATTTTAATTTTTTTTTATATTTTTTGATTAAAATAGATTGTAATTAATTGTTTACCTCGGGAAATGTCAAGCGAAACCCATCCATTGATAAGAAAAGTTTATTTATAGTCACTCATGCCTACGAAAGCCTTATTACTCGCTTTAAATGCTTTTATAATCCCATAATTGAATTTAATTTGATTTTTTTACATTTTTTGATTAAAAGAGATTGTAATTGATTGTTTACCTCGAGAAACGTGAAGCGAAACCCATCCATTGAGAAGAAAAGTCCGTTCGTAGTCATTCATTCCTTCGGAAGCCTATTACTCGATTTAATTGCCTTTATAATCTCACATATGATTTTAAGTTGAATTTTTTTACATGTTTTGTTAGAACATATTATAATTGAATACTTGCCTCGAGAAACGTCAAGCGAAAGCCATCCATTGACAAGAAAAGTTCATTTGTACTCACTCATGACAACGAAAGCCTTATTACTCGCTTTAAATGCTTTTATAATCCCATAATTGAATTGAATTTTAATTTTTTTTATATTTTTTGATTAAAACAGATTGTAATTGATTGTTTACCTTGGGAAACGTCAAGCGAAACCCATCCATTGATAAGAAAAGTTTATTTATAGTAACTCATGCCTACGAAAGCCTTATTACTCGCTTTAAATGCTTTTATAATCCCATAATTGAATTTACTTTGATTTTTTGTACATGTTTAGATTAAAACAGATTGTAATTGATTGTTTACCTCGGGAAAGATGAAGCGAAAGCTATCCATTGACAAGAAAAGTTTATTTATAGTCACTAATGCCTACGAAATCCTTTTTACTCGCTTTAAATGCTTTTATAATCCCATAATTGAATTGAATTTTAGTTTTTTTTATATTTTTTGATTAAAACAGATTGTAAGTGATTGTTTACCTCAAGAAATGTGAAGCGAAAGCTATGCATTGACAAGAAAAGTTTATTTATAGTCACTCATGACAACGAAAGCCTTATTACTCGCTTTAAATGCTTTTATAATCCCATAATTGAATTTAATTTTATTTTTTTATATTTTTTGAATAAAACAGATTGTAATGGATTGTTTACCTTGGGAAACGTGAAGCGAAAGCCATCCATTGACAAGAAAAGTTTATTTATAGTCACTCATGCCTACGAAAACCTTATTACTCGCTTTAAATGCTTTTATAATCCCATAATTGAATTTAATTTGATTTTTCTACATTTTTTGATTAAAATAGATTGTAATTGGTTGTTTACCTTGGGAAAGATGAAGCGAAAGCTATCCATTGACAAGAAAAGTTTATTTATAGTCACTAATGCATACAAAATCCTTATTACTCGCTTTAAATGCTTTTATAATCCCATAATTGAATTTAATTTGATTTTTTTACATTTTTTGAATAAAACAGATTGTAATTGATTGTTTACCTCGAGAAAGGTGAAGCGAAAGCTATCCATGACAAGAAAAGTTCATTTATAGTCACTCATGCCTACGAAAACCTTATTACTCGCTTTAAATGCTTTTATAATCCCATAATTGAATTGAATTTTAATTTTTTTACATTTTTTGATTAAAACATATTGTAATTGATTGTTTACCTCGAGAAACGTGAAGCGAAAGCCATCCATTGACAAGAAAAGTTCATTTGTAGTCAATCATGACAACGAAAGCCTTATTACTCGCTTTAAATGCTTTTATAATCCCATAATTGAATTGAATTTTAATTTTTTTTTATATTTTTTGACTAAAACAGATTGTAATTAATTGTTTACCTTGGGAAATGTCAAGCGAAACCCATCCATTGATAAGAAAAGTTTATTTATAGTCAATCATGCCTACGAAAACCTTATTACTCGCTTTAAATGCTTTTATAATCCCATAATTAAATTTAATTTGATTTTTTTACATTTTTTGATTAAAACAGATTGTAATTGATTGTTTACCTCGAGAAACGTGAAGCGAAACCCATCCATTGAGAAGAAAAGTCCGTTCGTAGTCATTCATTCCTTCGGAAGCCTATTACTCGATTTAATTGCCTTTATAATCTCACATATGATTTTAAGTTGAATTTTTTTACATGTTTTGTTAGAACATATTATAATTGAATACTTGCCTCGAGAAACATCAAGCGAAAGCCATCCATTGACAAGAAAAGTTCATTTGTAGTCACTCATGACAACGAAAGCCTTATTACTCGCTTTAAATGCATTTATAATCCCATAATTGAATTGAATTTTAATTTTTTTTATATTTTTTGATTAAAACAGATTGTAATTGATTGTTTACCTTGGGAAACGTCAAGCGAAACCCATCCATTGATAAGAAAAATTTATTTATAGTAACTCATGCCTACGAAAGCCTTATTACTCGCTTTAAATGCTTTTATAATCCCATAATTGAATTTACTTTGATTTTTTTTACATGTTTAGATTCAAACAGATTGTAATTGATTGTTTACCTCGGGAAAGATGAAGCGAAAGCTATCCATTGACAAGAAAAGTTTATTTATAGTCACTCATGCCTACGAAATCCTTTTTACTCGCTTTAAATGCTTTTATAATCCCATAATTGAATTGAATTTTAATTTTTTTTATATTTTTTGATTAAAACAGATTGTAAGTGATTGTTTACCTCAAGAAATGTGAAGCGAAAGCTATGCATTGACAAGAAAAGTTTATTTATAGTCACTCATGACAACGAAAGCCTTATTACTCGCTTTAAATGCTTTTATAATCCCATAATTGAATTTAATTTCATTTTTTTATATTTTTTGAATAAAACAGATTGTAATGGATTGTTTACCTTGGGAAACGTGAAGCGAAAGCCATCCATTGACAAGAAAAGTTTATTTATAGTCACTCATGCCTACGAAAACCTTATTACTCGCTTTAAATGCTTTTATAATCCCATAATTGAATTTAATTTGATTTTTCTACATTTTTTGATTAAAATAGATTGTAATTGGTTGTTTACCTTGGGAAAGATGAAGCGAAAGCTATCCATTGACAAGAAAAGTTTATTTATAGTCACTAATGCATACAAAATCCTTATTACTCGCTTTAAATGCTTTTATAATCCCATAACTGAATTTAATTTGATTTTTTTACATTTTTTGAATAAAACAGATTGTAATTGATTGTTTACCTCGGGAAACGTGAAGCGAAAGCTATCCATGACAAGAAAAGTTCATTTATAGTCACTCATGCCTACGAAAACCTTATTACTCGCTTTAAATGCTTTTATAATCGCATAATTGAATTGAATTTTAATTTTTTAACATTTTTTGATTAAAACATATTGTAATTGATTGTTTACCTCGAGAAACGTGAAGCGAAAGCCATCCATTGATAAGAAAAGTTTATTTATAGTCACTCATGCCTACGAAAGCCTTATTACTCGCTTTAAATGCTTTTATAATCCCATAATTGAATTTAATTTCATTTTTTTATATTTTTTGAATAAAACAGATTGTAATGGATTGTTTACCTTGGGAAACGTGAAGTGAAAGCCATCCATTGACAAGAAAAGTTTATTTATAGTCACTCATGCCTACGAAAACCTTATTACTCGCTTTAAATGCTTTTATAATCCCATAATTGAATTTAATTTGATTTTTCTACTTTTTTTGATTAAAATAGATTGTAATTGGTTGTTTACCTTGGGAAAGATGAAGCGAAAGCTATCCATTGACAAGAAAAGTTTATTTATAGTCACTAATGCATACAAAATCCTTATTACTCGCTTTAAATGCTTTTGTAATCAAATAATTGAATTTAATTTGATTTTTTTACATTTTTTGAATAAAACAGATTGTAATTGATTGTTTACCTCGGGAAACGTCAAGCGAAAGCTATCCATGACAAGAAAAGTTCATTTGTAGTCACTCATGCCTACGAAAACCTTATTACTCGCTTTAAATGCTTTTATAATCCCATAATTGAATTGAATTTTAATTTTTTTACATTTTTTGATTAAAACATATTGTAATTGATTGTTTACCTCGAGAAACGTGAAGCGAAAGCCATCCATTGACAAGAAAAGTTTATTTATAGTCACTCATGCCTACGAAAGCCTTATTACTCGCTTTAAATGCTTTTATAATCCCATAATTGAATTTAATTTGACTTTTTTACATTTTTTGATTAAAACAGATTATAATTGATTGTTTACCTCGAGAAACGTGAAGCGAAACCCATCCATTGATAAGAAAAGTCCGTTCGTAGTCATTCATTCCTTCGGAAGCCTATTACTCAATTTAATTGCCTTTATAATCTCACATATGATTTTAAGTCGAATTTTTTAACATGTTTTGTTAGAACATATTATAATTGAATACTTGCCTTGAGAAGCGTCAACCGAAAGCCATCCATTGACAAGAAAAGTTCATTTGTAGTCACTCATGACAACGAAAGCCTTATTACTCGCTTTAAATGCTTTTATAATCCCATAATTGAATTGAATTTTAATTTTTTTTATATTTTTTGATTAAAACAGATTGTAATTAATTGTTTACCTCGGGAAATGTCAAGCGAAACCCATCCATTGATAAGAAAAGTTTATTTATAGTCACTCATGCCTACGAAAGCCTTATAACTCGCTTTAAATGCTTTTATAATCCCATAATTGAATTTAATTTGATTTTTTTACATTTTTTGATTAAAACAGATTGTAATTGATTGTTTACCTCAAGAAACGTGAAGCGAAACCCATCCATTGAGAAGAAAAGTCCGTTCGTAGTCATTCATTCCTTCGGAAGCCTATTACTCGATTTAATTGCCTTTATAATCTCACATATGATTTTAAGTTGAATTTTTTTACATGTTTTGTTAGAACATATTATAATTGAATACTTGCCTCGAGACACGTCAAGCGAAAGCCATCCATTGACAAGAAAAGTTCATTTGTACTCACTCATGACAACGAAAGCCTTATTACTCGCTTTAAATTCTTTTATAATCCCATAATTGAATTGAATTTTAATTTTTGTTACATTTTTTGATTAAAACATATTGTAATTGATTGTTTACCTTGGGAAACGTCAAGAAAAACCCATCCATTGATAAGAAAAGTTTATTTATAGTAACTCATGCTTACGAAAGCCTTATTACTCGCTTTAAATGCTTTTATAATCCCATAATTGAATTTACTTTGATTTTTTTTACATGTTTAGATTAAAACAGATTGTAATTGATTGTTTACCTTGGGAAAGATGAAGCGAAAGCTATCCATTGACAAGAAAAGTTTATTTATAGTCACTAATGCCTACGAAATCATTTTTACTCGCTTTAAATGATTTTATAATCCCATAATTGAATTGAATTTTAATTTTTTTAAATTTTTTGATTAAAACAGATTGTAA
The DNA here is from genome assembly GCF_053813885.1 of Theobroma cacao. Taxonomy (NCBI): domain Eukaryota; kingdom Viridiplantae; phylum Streptophyta; class Magnoliopsida; order Malvales; family Malvaceae; genus Theobroma; species Theobroma cacao. The sequence continues at coordinate 21,176,790 of NC_142645.1, read as the reverse complement.
TTGATTGTTTACCTCAAGAAATGTAAAGCGAAAGCTATGCATTGACAAGAAAAGTTTATTTATAGTCACTCATGACAACGAAAGCCTTATTACTCGCTTTAAATGCTTTTATAATCCCATAATTGAATTTAATTTGATTTTTTTACATATTTTGATTAAAACAGATTGTAATTGATTGTTTACCTCGAGAAACGTGAAGCGAAACCCATCCATTGATAGGAAAAGTCCGTTCGTAGTCATTCATTCCTTCGGAAGCCTATTACTCGATTTAATTGCCTTTATAATCTCACATATGATTTTAAGTCGAATTTTTTTACATGTTTTGTTAGAACATATTATAATTGAATACTTTCCTCAAGAAGCGTCAAGCGAAAGCCATCCATTGACAAGAAAAGTTCATTTGTAGTCACTTATGACAACGAAAGCCTTATTACTCGCTTTAAATGCTTTTATAATCCCATAATTGAATTGAATTTTAATTTTTTTTTATATTTTTTAATTAAAATAGATTGTAATTAATTGTTTACCTCGGGAAATGTCAAGCGAAACCCATCCATTGATAAGAAAAGTTTATTTATAGTCACTCATGCCTACGAAAGCCTTATTACTCGCTTTAAATGCTTTTATAATCCCATAATTGAATTTAATTTGATTTTTTTACATTTTTTGATTAAAACAGATTGTAATTGATTGTTTACCTCGAGAAACGTGAAGCGAAACCCATCCATTGAGAAGAAAAGTCCGTTCGTAGTCATTTATTCCTTCGGAAGCCTATTACTCGATTTAATTGCCTTTATAATCTCACATATGATTTTAAGTTGAATTTTTTTACATGTTTTGTTAGAACATATTATAATTGAATACTTGCCTCGTGAAACGTCAAGCGAAAGCCATCCATTGACAAGAAAAGTTCATTTGTACTCACTCATGACAACGAAAGCCTTATTACTCGCTTTAAATGCTTTTATAATCCCATAATTGAATTGAATTTTAATTTTTTTTTATATTTTTTGATTAAAATAGATTGTAATTAATTGTTTACCTCGGGAAATGTCAAGCGAAACCCATCCATTGATAAGAAAAGTTTATTTATAGTCACTCATGCCTACGAAAGCCTTATTACTCGCTTTAAATGCTTTTATAATCCCATAATTGAATTGAATTTTAATTTTTTTTATATTTTTTGATTAAAACAGATTGTAATTGATTGTTTACCTTGGGAAACGTCAAGCGAAACCCATCCATTGATAAGAAAAGTTTATTTATAGTAACTCATGCCTACGAAAGCCTTATTACTCGCTTTAAATGCTTTTATAATCCCATAATTGAATTTACTTTGATTTTTTGTACATGTTTAGATTAAAACAGATTGTAATTGATTGTTTACCTCGGGAAAGATGAAGCGAAAGCTATCCATTGACAAGAAAAGTTTATTTATAGTCACTAATGCCTACGAAATCCTTTTTACTCGCTTTAAATGCTTTTATAATCCCATAATTGAATTGAATTTTAGTTTTTTTTTATATTTTTTGATTAAAACAGATTGTAAGTGATTGTTTACCTCAAGAAATGTGAAGCGAAAGCTATGCATTGACAAGAAAAGTTTATTTATAGTCACTCATGACAACGAAAGCCTTATTACTCGCTTTAAATGCTTTTATAATCCCATAATTGAATTTAATTTTATTTTTTTATATTTTTTGAATAAAACAGATTGTAATGGATTGTTTACCTTGGGAAACGTGAAGCGAAAGCCATCCATTGACAAGAAAGGTTTATTTATAGTCACTTATGCCTACGAAAACCTTATTACTCGCTTTAAATGCTTTTATAATCCCATAATTGAATTTAATTTGATTTTTCTACATTTTTTGATTAAAATAGATTGTAATTGGTTGTTTACCTTGGGAAAGATGAAGCGAAAGCTATCCATTGACAAGAAAAATTTATTTATAGTCACTAATGCATACAAAATCCTTATTACTCGCTTTAAATGCTTTTATAATCCCATAATTGAATTTAATTTGATTTTTTTACATTTTTTGAATAAAACAGATTGTAATTGATTGTTTACCTCGAGAAAGGTGAAGCGAAAGCTATCCATGACAAGAAAAGTTCATTTATAGTCACTCATGCCTACGAAAACCTTATTACTCGCTTTAAATGCTTTTATAATCCCATAATTGAATTGAATTTTAATTTTTTTACATTTTTTGATTAAAACATATTGTAATTGATTGTTTACCTCGAGAAACGTGAAGCGAAAGCCATCCATTGACAAGAAAAGTTCATTTGTAGTCAATCATGACAACGAAAGCCTTATTACTCGCTTTAAATGCTTTTATAATCCCATAATTGAATTGAATTTTAATTTTTTTTTATATTTTTTGACTAAAACAGATTGTAATTAATTGTTTACCTTGAGAAGCGTCAACCGAAAGCCATCCATTGACAAGAAAAGTTCATTTGTAGTCACTCATGACAACGAAAGCCTTATTACTCGCTTTAAATGCTTTTATAATCCCATAATTGAATTGAATTTTAATTTTTTTTATATTTTTTGACTAAAACAGATTGTAATTAATTGTTTACCTTGGGAAATGTCAAGCGAAACCCATCCATTGATAAGAAAAGTTTATTTATAGTCAATCATGCCTACGAAAACCTTATTACTCGCTTTAAATGCTTTTATAATCCCATAATTAAATTTAATTTGATTTTTTTACATTTTTTGATTAAAACAGATTGTAATTGATTGTTTACCTCGAGAAACGTGAAGCGAAACCCATCCATTGAGAAGAAAAGTCCGTTCGTAGTCATTCATTCCTTCGGAAGCCTATTACTCGATTTAATTGCCTTTATAATCTCACATATGATTTTAAGTTGAATTTTTTTACATGTTTTGTTAGAACATATTATAATTGAATACTTGCCTCGAGAAACATCAAGCGAAAGCCATCCATTGACAAGAAAAGTTCATTTGTAGTCACTCATGACAACGAAAGCCTTATTACTCGCTTTAAATGCATTTATAATCCCATAATTGAATTGAATTTTAATTTTTTTTATATTTTTTGATTAAAACAGATTGTAATTGATTGTTTACCTTGGGAAACGTCAAGCGAAACCCATCCATTGATAAGAAAAATTTATTTATAGTAACTCATGCCTACGAAAGCCTTATTACTCGCTTTAAATGCTTTTATAATCCCATAATTGAATTTACTTTGATTTTTTTTACATGTTTAGATTCAAACAGATTGTAATTGATTGTTTACCTCGGGAAAGATGAAGCGAAAGCTATCCATTGACAAGAAAAGTTTATTTATAGTCACTCATGCCTACGAAATCCTTTTTACTCGCTTTAAATGCTTTTATAATCCCATAATTGAATTGAATTTTAATTTTTTTTATATTTTTTGATTAAAACAGATTGTAAGTGATTGTTTACCTCAAGAAATGTGAAGCGAAAGCTATGCATTGACAAGAAAAGTTTATTTATAGTCACTCATGACAACGAAAGCCTTATTACTCGCTTTAAATGCTTTTATAATCCCATAATTGAATTTAATTTCATTTTTTTATATTTTTTGAATAAAACAGATTGTAATGGATTGTTTACCTTGGGAAACGTGAAGCGAAAGCCATCCATTGACAAGAAAAGTTTATTTATAGTCACTCATGCCTACGAAAACCTTATTACTCGCTTTAAATGCTTTTATAATCCCATAATTGAATTTAATTTGATTTTTCTACATTTTTTGATTAAAATATATTGTAATTGGTTGTTTACCTTGGGAAAGATGAAGCGAAAGCTATCCATTGACAAGAAAAGTTTATTTATAGTCACTAATGCATACAAAATCCTTATTACTCGCTTTAAATGCTTTTATAATCCCATAACTGAATTTAATTTGATTTTTTTACATTTTTTGAATAAAACAGATTGTAATTGATTGTTTACCTCGGGAAACGTGAAGCGAAAGCTATCCATGACAAGAAAAGTTCATTTATAGTCACTCATGCCTACGAAAACCTTATTACTCGCTTTAAATGCTTTTATAATCGCATAATTGAATTGAATTTTAATTTTTTAACATTTTTTGATTAAAACATATTGTAATTGATTGTTTACCTCGAGAAACGTGAAGCGAAAGCCATCCATTGATAAGAAAAGTTTATTTATAGTCACTCATGCCTACGAAAGCCTTATTACTCGCTTTAAATGCTTTTATAATCCCATAATTGAATTTAATTTCATTTTTTTATATTTTTTGAATAAAACAGATTGTAATGGATTGTTTACCTTGGGAAACGTGAAGTGAAAGCCATCCATTGACAAGAAAAGTTTATTTATAGTCACTCATGCCTACGAAAACCTTATTACTCGCTTTAAATGCTTTTATAATCCCATAATTGAATTTAATTTGATTTTTCTACTTTTTTTGATTAAAATAGATTGTAATTGGTTATTTACCTTGGGAAAGATGAAGCGAAAGCTATCCATTGACAAGAAAAGTTTATTTATAGTCACTAATGCATACAAAATCCTTATTACTCGCTTTAAATGCTTTTGTAATCAAATAATTGAATTTAATTTGATTTTTTTACATTTTTTGAATAAAACAGATTGTAATTGATTGTTTACCTCGGGAAACGTCAAGCGAAAGCTATCCATGACAAGAAAAGTTCATTTGTAGTCACTCATGCCTACGAAAACCTTATTACTCGCTTTAAATGCTTTTATAATCCCATAATTGAATTGAATTTTAATTTTTTTACATTTTTTGATTAAAACATATTGTAATTGATTGTTTACCTCGAGAAACATGAAGCGAAAGCCATCCATTGACAAGAAAAGTTTATTTATAGTCACTCATGCCTACGAAAGCCTTATTACTCGCTTTAAATGCTTTTATAATCCCATAATTGAATTTAATTTGACTTTTTTACATTTTTTGATTAAAACAGATTATAATTGATTGTTTACCTCGAGAAACGTGAAGCGAAACCCATCCATTGATAAGAAAAGTCCGTTCGTAGTCATTCATTCCTTCGGAAGCCTATTACTCAATTTAATTGCCTTTATAATCTCACATATGATTTTAAGTCGAATTTTTTAACATGTTTTGTTAGAACATATTATAATTGAATACTTGCCTTGAGAAGCGTCAACCGAAAGCCATCCATTGACAAGAAAAGTTCATTTGTAGTCACTCATGACAACGAAAGCCTTATTACTCGCTTTAAATGCTTTTATAATCCCATAATTGAATTGAATTTTAATTTTTTTTATATTTTTTGATTAAAACAGATTGTAATTAATTGTTTACCTCGGGAAATGTCAAGCGAAACCCATCCATTGATAAGAAAAGTTTATTTATAGTCACTCATGCCTACGAAAGCCTTATAACTCGCTTTAAATGCTTTTATAATCCCATAATTGAATTTAATTTGATTTTTTTACATTTTTTGATTAAAACAGATTGTAATTGATTGTTTACCTCAAGAAACGTGAAGCGAAACCCATCCATTGAGAAGAAAAGTCCGTTCGTAGTCATTCATTCCTTCGGAAGCCTATTACTCGATTTAATTGCCTTTATAATCTCACATATGATTTTAAGTTGAATTTTTTTACATGTTTTGTTAGAACATATTATAATTGAATACTTGCCTCGAGACACGTCAAGCGAAAGCCATCCATTGACAAGAAAAGTTCATTTGTACTCACTCATGACAACGAAAGCCTTATTACTCGCTTTAAATTCTTTTATAATCCCATAATTGAATTGAATTTTAATTTTTTTTACATTTTTTGATTAAAACATATTGTAATTGATTGTTTACCTTGGGAAACGTCAAGCAAAACCCATCCATTGATAAGAAAAGTTTATTTATAGTAACTCATGCCTACGAAAGCCTTATTACTCGCTTTAAATGCTTTTATAATCCCATAATTGAATTTACTTTGATTTTTTTTACATGTTTAGATTAAAACAGATTGTAATTGATTGTTTACCTTGGGAAAGATGAAGCGAAAGCTATCCATTGACAAGAAAAGTTTATTTATAGTCACTAATGCCTACGAAATCATTTTTACTCGCTTTAAATGATTTTATAATCCCATAATTGAATTGAATTTTAATTTTTTTAAATTTTTTGATTAAAACAGATTGTAATTGATTGTTTACCTCAAGAAATGTAAAGCGAAAGCTATGCATTGACAAGAAAAGTTTATTTATAGTCACTCATGACAACGAAAGCCTTATTACTCGCTTTAAATGCTTTTATAATCCCATAATTGAATTTAATTTGATTTTTTTACATATTTTGATTAAAACAGATTGTAATTGATTGTTTACCTCGAGAAACGTGAAGCGAAACCCATCCATTGATAGGAAAAGTCCGTTCGTAGTCATTCATTCCTTCGGAAGCCTATTACTCGATTTAATTGCCTTTATAATCTCACATATGATTTTAAGTCGAATTTTTTTACATGTTTTGTTAGAACATATTATAATTGAATACTTTCCTCAAGAAGCGTCAAGCGAAAGCCATCCATTGACAAGAAAAGTTCATTTGTAGTCACTTATGACAACGAAAGCCTTATTACTCGCTTTAAATGCTTTTATAATCCCATAATTGAATTGAATTTTAATTTTTTTTTATATTTTTTAATTAAAATAGATTGTAATTAATTGTTTACCTCGGGAAATGTCAAGCGAAACCCATCCATTGATAAGAAAAGTTTATTTATAGTCACTCATGCCTACGAAAGCCTTATTACTCGCTTTAAATGCTTTTATAATCCCATAATTGAATTTAATTTGATTTTTTTACATTTTTTGATTAAAACAGATTGTAATTGATTGTTTACCTCGAGAAACGTGAAGCGAAACCCATCCATTGAGAAGAAAAGTCCGTTCGTAGTCATTTATTCCTTCGGAAGCCTATTACTCGATTTAATTGCCTTTATAATCTCACATATGATTTTAAGTTGAATTTTTTTACATGTTTTGTTAGAACATATTATAATTGAATACTTGCCTCGTGAAACGTCAAGCGAAAGCCATCCATTGACAAGAAAAGTTCATTTGTACTCACTCATGACAACGAAAGCCTTATTACTCGCTTTAAATGCTTTTATAATCCCATAATTGAATTGAATTTTAATTTTTTTTTATATTTTTTGATTAAAATATATTGTAATTAATTGTTTACCTCGGGAAATGTCAAGCGAAACCCATCCATTGATAAGAAAAGTTTATTTATAGTCACTCATGCCTACGAAAGCCTTATTACTCGCTTTAAATGCTTTTATAATCCCATAATTGAATTGAATTTTAATTTTTTTTATATTTTTTGATTAAAACAGATTGTAATTGATTGTTTACCTTGGGAAACGTCAAGCGAAACCCATCCATTGATAAGAAAAGTTTATTTATAGTAACTCATGCCTACGAAAGCCTTATTACTCGCTTTAAATGCTTTTATAATCCCATAATTGAATTTACTTTGATTTTTTGTACATGTTTAGATTAAAACAGATTGTAATTGATTGTTTACCTCGGGAAAGATGAAGCGAAAGCTATCCATTGACAAGAAAAGTTTATTTATAGTCACTAATGCCTACGAAATCCTTTTTACTCGCTTTAAATGCTTTTATAATCCCATAATTGAATTGAATTTTAGTTTTTTTTATATTTTTTGATTAAAACAGATTGTAAGTGATTGTTTACCTCAAGAAATGTGAAGCGAAAGCTTTGCATTGACAAGAAAAGTTTATTTATAGTCACTCATGACAACGAAAGCCTTATTACTCGCTTTAAATGCTTTTATAATCCCATAATTGAATTTAATTTTATTTTTTTATATTTTTTGAATAAAACAGATTGTAATGGATTGTTTACCTTGGGAAACGTGAAGCGAAAGCCATCCATTGACAAGAAAGGTTTATTTATAGTCACTCATGCCTACGAAAACCTTATTACTCGCTTTAAATGCTTTTATAATCCCATAATTGAATTTAATTTGATTTTTCTACATTTTTTGATTAAAATAGATTGTAATTGGTTGTTTACCTTGGGAAAGATGAAGCGAAAGCTATCCATTGACAAGAAAAATTTATTTATAGTCACTAATGCATACAAAATCCTTATTACTCGCTTTAAATGCTTTTATAATCCCATAATTGAATTTAATTTGATTTTTTTACATTTTTTGAATAAAACAGATTGTAATTGATTGTTTACCTCGAGAAAGGTGAAGCGAAAGCTATCCATGACAAGAAAAGTTCATTTATAGTCACTCATGCCTACGAAAACCTTATTACTCGCTTTAAATGCTTTTATAATCCCATAATTGAATTGAATTTTAATTTTTTTACATTTTTTGATTAAAACATATTGTAATTGATTGTTTACCTTGAGAAACGTGAAGCGAAAGCCATCCATTGACAAGAAAAGTTCATTTGTAGTCAATCATGACAACGAAAGCCTTATTACTCGCTTTAAATGCTTTTATAATCCCATAATTGAATTGAATTTTAATTTTTTTTTATATTTTTTGACTAAAACAGATTGTAATTAATTGTTTACCTTAGGAAATGTCAAGCGAAACCCATCCATTGATAAGAAAAGTTTATTTATAGTCAATCATGCCTACGAAAACCTTATTACTCGCTTTAAATGCTTTTATAATCCCATAATTATATTTAATTTGATTTTTTTACATTTTTTGATTAAAACAGATTGTAATTGATTGTTTACCTCGAGAAACGTGAAGCGAAACCCATCCATTGAGAAGAAAAGTCCGTTCGTATTCATTCATTCCTTCGGAAGCCTATTACTCGATTTAATTGCCTTTATAATCTCACATATGATTTTAAGTTGAATTTTTTTACATGTTTTGTTAGAACATATTATAATTGAATACTTGCCTCGAGAAACGTCAAGCGAAAGCCATCCATTGACAAGAAAAGTTCATTTGTAGTCACTCATGACAACGAAAGCCTTATTACTCGCTTTAAATGCTTTTATAATCCCATAATTTAATTGAATTTTAATTTTTTTTATATTTTTTGATTAAAACAGATTGTAATTGATTGTTTACCTTGGGAAACGTCAAGCGAAACCCATCCATTGATAAGAAAAATTTATTTATAGTAACTCATGCCTACGAAAGCCTTATTACTCGCTTTAAATGCTTTTATAATCCCATAATTGAATTTACTTTGATTTTTTTTACATGTTTAGATTAAAACAGATTGTAATTGATTGTTTACCTCGGGAAAGATGAAGCGAAAGCTATCCATTGACAAGAAAAGTTTATTTATAGTCACTCATGCCTACGAAATCCTTTTTACTCGCTTTAAATGCTTTTATAATCCCATAATTGAATTGAATTTTAATTTTTTTTATATTTTTTGATTAAAACAGATTGTAAGTGATTGTTTACCTCAAGAAATGTGAAGCGAAAGCTATGCATTGACAAGAAAAGTTTATTTATAGTCACTCATGACAACGAAAGCCTTATTACTCGCTTTAAATGCTTTTATAATCCCATAATTGAATTTAATTTCATTTTTTTATATTTTTTGAATAAAACAGATTGTAATGGATTGTTTACCTTGGGAAACGTGAAGCGAAAGCCATCCATTGACAAGAAAAGTTTATTTATAGTCACTCATGCCTACGAAAACCTTATTACTCGCTTTAAATGCTTTTATAATCCCATAATTGAATTTAATTTGATTTTTCTACATTTTTTGATTAAAATAGATTGTAATTGGTTGTTTACCTTGGGAAAGATGAAGCGAAAGCTATCCATTGACAAGAAAAGTTTATTTATAGTCACTAATGCATACAAAATCCTTATTACTCGCTTTAAATGCTTTTATAATCCCATAATTGAATTTAATTTGATTTTTTTACATTTTTTGAATAAAACAGATTGTAATTGATTGTTTACCTCGGGAAACGTGAAGCGAAAGCTATCCATGACAAGAAAAGTTCATTTATAGTCACTCATGCCTACGAAAACCTTATTACTCGCTTTAAATGCTTTTATAATCCCATAATTGAATTGAATTTTAATTTTTTTACATTTTTTGATTAAAACATATTGTAATTGATTGTTTACCTCGAGAAACGTGAAGCGAAAGCCATCCATTGACAAGAAAAGTTCATTTGTAGTCAATCATGACAATGAAAGCCTTATTACTCGCTTTAAATGCTTTTATAATCCCATAATTGAATTGAATTTTAATTTTTTTTTATATTTTTTGACTAAAACAGATTGTAATTAATTGTTTACCTTGGGAAATGTCAAGCGAAACCCATCCATTGATAAGAAAAGTTTATTTATAGTCACTCATGCCTACGAAAACCTTATTACTCGCTTTAAATGCTTTTATAATCCCATAATTGAATTTAATTTGATTTTTTTACATTTTTTGATTAAATTAGATTGTAATTGATTGTTTACCTCGAGAAACGTGAAGCGAAACCCATCCATTGAGAAGAAAAGTCCGTTCGTATTCATTCATTCCTTCGGAAGCCTATTACTCGATTTAATTGCCTTTATAATCTCACATATGATTTTAAGTTGAATTTTTTTACATGTTTTGTTAGAACATATTATAATTGAATACTTGCCTCGAGAAACGTCAAGCGAAAGCCATCCATTGACAAGAAAAGTTCATTTGTAGTCACTCATGACAACGAAAACCTTATTACTCGCTTTAAATGCTTTTATAATCCCATAATTGGATTGAATTTTAATTTTTTTACATTTTTTGATTAAAACATATTGTAATTGATTGTTTACCTCGAGAAACGTGAAGCGAAAGCCATCCATTGACAAGAAAAGTTCATTTGTAGTCAATCATGACAACGAAAGCCTTATTACTCGCTTTAAATGCTTTTATAATCCCATAATTGAATTGAATTTTAATTTTTTTTTATATTTTTTGACTAAAACAGATTGTAATTAATTGTTTACCTTAGGAAATGTCAAGCGAAACCCATCCATTGATAAGAAAAGTTTATTTATAGTCAATCATGCCTACGAAAACCTTATTACTCGCTTTAAATGCTTTTATAATCCCATAATTATATTTAATTTGATTTTTTTACATTTTTTGATTAAAACAGATTGTAATTGATTGTTTACCTCGAGAAACGTGAAGCGAAACCCATCCATTGAGAAGAAAAGTCCGTTCGTATTCATTCATTCCTTCGGAAGCCTATTACTCGATTTAATTGCCTTTATAATCTCACATATGATTTTAAGTTGAATTTTTTTACATGTTTTGTTAGAACATATTATAATTGAATACTTGCCTCGAGAAACGTCAAGCGAAAGCCATCCATTGACAAGAAAAGTTCATTTGTAGTCACTCATGACAACGAAAGCCTTATTACTCGCTTTAAATGCTTTTATAATCCCATAATTTAATTGAATTTTAATTTTTTTTATATTTTTTGATTAAAACAGATTGTAATTGATTGTTTACCTTGGGAAACGTCAAGCGAAACCCATCCATTGATAAGAAAAATTTATTTATAGTAACTCATGCCTACGAAAGCCTTATTACTCGCTTTAAATGCTTTTATAATCCCATAATTGAATTTACTTTGATTTTTTTTACATGTTTAGATTAAAACAGATTGTAATTGATTGTTTACCTCGGGAAAGATGAAGCGAAAGCTATCCATTGACAAGAAAAGTTTATTTATAGTCACTCATGCCTACGAAATCCTTTTTACTCGCTTTAAATGCTTTTATAATCCCATAATTGAATTGAATTTTAATTTTTTTTATATTTTTTGATTAAAACAGATTGTAAGTGATTGTTTACCTCAAGAAATGTGAAGCGAAAGCTATGCATTGACAAGAAAAGTTTATTTATAGTCACTCATGACAACGAAAGCCTTATTACTCGCTTTAAATGCTTTTATAATCCCATAATTGAATTTAATTTCATTTTTTTATATTTTTTGAATAAAACAGATTGTAATGGATTGTTTACCTTGGGAAACGTGAAGCGAAAGCCATCCATTGACAAGAAAAGTTTATTTATAGTCACTCATGCCTACGAAAACCTTATTACTCGCTTTAAATGCTTTTATAATCCCATAATTGAATTTAATTTGATTTTTCTACATTTTTTGATTAAAATAGATTGTAATTGGTTGTTTACCTTGGGAAAGATGAAGCGAAAGCTATCCATTGACAAGAAAAGTTTATTTATAGTCACTAATGCATACAAAATCCTTATTACTCGCTTTAAATGCTTTTATAATCCCATAATTGAATTTAATTTGATTTTTTTACATTTTTTGAATAAAACAGATTGTAATTGATTGTTTACCTCGGGAAACGTGAAGCGAAAGCTATCCATGACAAGAAAAGTTCATTTATAGTCACTCATGCCTACGAAAACCTTATTACTCGCTTTAAATGCTTTTATAATCCCATAATTGAATTGAATTTTAATTTTTTTACATTTTTTGATTAAAACATATTGTAATTGATTGTTTACCTCGAGAAACGTGAAGCGAAAGCCATCCATTGACAAGAAAAGTTCATTTGTAGTCAATCATGACAATGAAAGCCTTATTACTCGCTTTAAATGCTTTTATAATCCCATAATTGAATTGAATTTTAATTTTTTTTTATATTTTTTGACTAAAACAGATTGTAATTAATTGTTTACCTTGGGAAATGTCAAGCGAAACCCATCCATTGATAAGAAAAGTTTATTTATAGTCACTCATGCCTACGAAAACCTTATTACTCGCTTTAAATGCTTTTATAATCCCATAATTGAATTTAATTTGATTTTTTTACATTTTTTGATTAAATTAGATTGTAATTGATTGTTTACCTCGAGAAACGTGAAGCGAAACCCATCCATTGAGAAGAAAAGTCCGTTCGTATTCATTCATTCCTTCGGAAGCCTATTACTCGATTTAATTGCCTTTATAATCTCACATATGATTTTAAGTTGAATTTTTTTACATGTTTTGTTAGAACATATTATAATTGAATACTTGCCTCGAGAAACGTCAAGCGAAAGCCATCCATTGACAAGAAAAGTTCATTTGTAGTCACTCATGACAACGAAAACCTTATTACTCGCTTTAAATGCTTTTATAATCCCATAATTGGATTGAATTTTAATTTTTTTACATTTTTTGATTAAAACATATTGTAATTGATTGTTTACCTCGAGAAACGTGAAGCGAAAGCCATCCATTGACAAGAAAAGTTCATTTGTAGTCAATCATGACAACGAAAGCCTTATTACTCGCTTTAAATGCTTTTATAATCCCATAATTGAATTGAATTTTAATTTTTTTTTATATTTTTTGACTAAAACAGATTGTAATTAATTGTTTACCTTAGGAAATGTCAAGCGAAACCCATCCATTGATAAGAAAAGTTTATTTATAGTCAATCATGCCTACGAAAACCTTATTACTCGCTTTAAATGCTTTTATAATCCCATAATTATATTTAATTTGATTTTTTTACATTTTTTGATTAAAACAGATTGTAATTGATTGTTTACCTCGAGAAACGTGAAGCGAAACCCATCCATTGAGAAGAAAAGTCCGTTCGTATTCATTCATTCCTTCGGAAGCCTATTACTCGATTTAATTGCCTTTATAATCTCACATATGATTTTAAGTTGAATTTTTTTACATGTTTTGTTAGAACATATTATAATTGAATACTTGCCTCGAGAAACGTCAAGCGAAAGCCATCCATTGACAAGAAAAGTTCATTTGTAGTCACTCATGACAACGAAAGCCTTATTACTCGCTTTAAATGCTTTTATAATCCCATAATTTAATTGAATTTTAATTTTTTTTATATTTTTTGATTAAAACAGATTGTAATTGATTGTTTACCTTGGGAAACGTCAAGCGAAACCCATCCATTGATAAGAAAAATTTATTTATAGTAACTCATGCCTACGAAAGCCTTATTACTCGCTTTAAATGCTTTTATAATCCCATAATTGAATTTACTTTGATTTTTTTTACATGTTTAGATTAAAACAGATTGTAATTGATTGTTTACCTCGGGAAAGATGAAGCGAAAGCTATCCATTGACAAGAAAAGTTTATTTATAGTCACTCATGCCTACGAAATCCTTTTTACTCGCTTTAAATGCTTTTATAATCCCATAATTGAATTGAATTTTAATTTTTTTTATATTTTTTGATTAAAACAGATTGTAAGTGATTGTTTACCTCAAGAAATGTGAAGCGAAAGCTATGCATTGACAAGAAAAGTTTATTTATAGTCACTCATGACAACGAAAGCCTTATTACTCGCTTTAAATGCTTTTATAATCCCATAATTGAATTTAATTTCATTTTTTTATATTTTTTGAATAAAACAGATTGTAATGGATTGTTTACCTTGGGAAACGTGAAGCGAAAGCCATCCATTGACAAGAAAAGTTTATTTATAGTCACTCATGCCTACGAAAACCTTATTACTCGCTTTAAATGCTTTTATAATCCCATAATTGAATTTAATTTGATTTTTCTACATTTTTTGATTAAAATAGATTGTAATTGGTTGTTTACCTTGGGAAAGATGAAGCGAAAGCTATCCATTGACAAGAAAAGTTTATTTATAGTCACTAATGCATACAAAATCCTTATTACTCGCTTTAAATGCTTTTATAATCCCATAATTGAATTTAATTTGATTTTTTTACATTTTTTGAATAAAACAGATTGTAATTGATTGTTTACCTCGGGAAACGTGAAGCGAAAGCTATCCATGACAAGAAAAGTTCATTTATAGTCACTCATGCCTACGAAAACCTTATTACTCGCTTTAAATGCTTTTATAATCCCATAATTGAATTGAATTTTAATTTTTTTACATTTTTTGATTAAAACATATTGTAATTGATTGTTTACCTCGAGAAACGTGAAGCGAAAGCCATCCATTGACAAGAAAAGTTCATTTGTAGTCAATCATGACAATGAAAGCCTTATTACTCGCTTTAAATGCTTTTATAATCCCATAATTGAATTGAATTTTAATTTTTTTTATATTTTTTGATTAAAACAGATTGTAATTGATTGTTTACCTTGGGAAACGTCAAGCGAAACCCATCCATTGATAAGAAAAGTTTATTTATAGTAACTCATGCCTACGAAAGCCTTATTACTCGCTTTAAATGCTTTTATAATCCCATAATTGAATTTACTTTGATTTTTTGTACATGTTTAGATTAAAACAGATTGTAATTGATTGTTTACCTCGGGAAAGATGAAGCGAAAGCTATCCATTGACAAGAAAAGTTTATTTATAGTCACTAATGCCTACGAAATCCTTTTTACTCGCTTTAAATGCTTTTATAATCCCATAATTGAATTGAATTTTAGTTTTTTTTATATTTTTTGATTAAAACAGATTGTAAGTGATTGTTTACCTCAAGAAATGTGAAGCGAAAGCTATGCATTGACAAGAAAAGTTTATTTATAGTCACTCATGACAACGAAAGCCTTATTACTCGCTTTAAATGCTTTTATAATCCCATAATTGAATTTAATTTTATTTTTTTATATTTTTTGAATAAAACAGATTGTAATGGATTGTTTACCTTGGGAAACGTGAAGCGAAAGCCATCCATTGACAAGAAAGGTTTATTTATAGTCACTCATGCCTACGAAAACCTTATTACTCGCTTTAAATGCTTTTATAATCCCATAATTGAATTTAATTTGATTTTTCTACATTTTTTGATTAAAATAGATTGTAATTGGTTGTTTACCTTGGGAAAGATGAAGCGAAAGCTATCCATTGACAAGAAAAATTTATTTATAGTCACTAATGCATACAAAATCCTTATTACTCGCTTTAAATGCTTTTATAATCCCATAATTGAATTTAATTTGATTTTTTTACATTTTTTGAATAAAACAGATTGTAATTGATTGTTTACCTCGAGAAAGGTGAAGCGAAAGCTATCCATGACAAGAAAAGTTCATTTATAGTCACTCATGCCTACGAAAACCTTATTACTCGCTTTAAATGCTTTTATAATCCCATAATTGAATTGAATTTTAATTTTTTTACATTTTTTGATTAAAACATATTGTAATTGATTGTTTAACTCGAGAAACGTGAAGGGAAAGCCATCCATTGACAAGAAAAGTTCATTTGTAGTCAATCATGACAACGAAAGCCTTATTACTCGCTTTAAATGCTTTTATAATCCCATAATTGAATTGAATTTTAATTTTTTTTTATATTTTTTGACTAAAACAGATTGTAATTAATTGTTTACCTTAGGAAATGTCAAGCGAAACCCATCCATTGATAAGAAAAGTTTATTTATAGTCAATCATGCCTACGAAAACCTTATTACTCGCTTTAAATGCTTTTATAATCCCATAATTATATTTAATTTGATTTTTTTACATTTTTTGATTAAAACAGATTGTAATTGATTGTTTACCTCGAGAAACGTGAAGCGAAACCCATCCATTGAGAAGAAAAGTCCGTTCGTATTCATTCATTCCTTCGGAAGCCTATTACTCGATTTAATTGCCTTTATAATATCACATATGATTTTAAGTTGAATTTTTTTACATGTTTTGTTAGAACATATTATAATTGAATACTTGCCTCGAGAAACGTCAAGCGAAAGCCATCCATTGACAAGAAAAGTTCATTTGTAGTCACTCATGACAACGAAAGCCTTATTACTCGCTTTAAATGCTTTTATAATCCCATAATTTAATTGAATTTTAATTTTTTTTATATTTTTTGATTAAAACAGATTGTAATTGATTGTTTACCTTGGGAAACGTCAAGCGAAACCCATCCATTGATAAGAAAAATTTATTTATAGTAACTCATGCCTACGAAAGCCTTATTACTCGCTTTAAATGCTTTTATAATCCCATAATTGAATTTACTTTGATTTTTTTTACATGTTTAGATTAAAACAGATTGTAATTGATTGTTTACCTCGGGAAAGATGAAGCGAAAGCTATCCATTGACAAGAAAAGTTTATTTATAGTCACTCATGCCTACGAAATCCTTTTTACTCGCTTTAAATGCTTTTATAATCCCATAATTGAATTGAATTTTAATTTTTTTTATATTTTTTGATTAAAACAGATTGTAAGTGATTGTTTACCTCAAGAAATGTGAAGCGAAAGCTATGCATTGACAAGAAAAGTTTATTTATAGTCACTCATGACAACGAAAGCCTTATTACTCGCTTTAAATGCTTTTATAATCCCATAATTGAATTTAATTTCATTTTTTTATATTTTTTGTATAAAACAGATTGTAATGGATTGTTTACCTTGGGAAACGTGAAGCGAAAGCCATCCATTGACAAGAAAAGTTTATTTATAGTCACTCATGCCTACGAAAACCTTATTACTCGCTTTAAATGCTTTTATAATCCCATAATTGAATTTAATTTGATTTTTCTACATTTTTTGATTAAAATAGATTGTAATTGGTTGTTTACCTTGGGAAAGATGAAGCGAAAGCTATCCATTGACAAGAAAAGTTTATTTATAGTCACTAATGCATACAAAATCCTTATTACTCGCTTTAAATGCTTTTATAATCCCATAATTGAATTTAATTTGATTTTTTTACATTTTTTGAATAAAACAGATTGTAATTGATTGTTTACCTCGGGAAACGTGAAGCGAAAGCTATCCATGACAAGAAAAGTTCATTTATAGTCACTCATGCCTACGAAAACCTTATTACTCGCTTTAAATGCTTTTATAATCCCATAATTGAATTGAATTTTAATTTTTTTACATTTTTTGATTAAAACATATTGTAATTGATTGTTTACCTCGAGAAACGTGAAGCGAAAGCCATCCATTGACAAGAAAAGTTCATTTGTAGTCAATCATGACAATGAAAGCCTTATTACTCGCTTTAAATGCTTTTATAATCCCATAATTGAATTGAATTTTAATTTTTTTTTATATTTTTTGACTAAAACAGATTGTAATTAATTGTTTACCTTGGGAAATGTCAAGCGAAACCCATCCATTGATAAGAAAAGTTTATTTATAGTCACTCATGCCTACGAAAACCTTATTACTCGCTTTAAATGCTTTTATAATCCCATAATTGAATTTAATTTGATTTTTTTACATTTTTTGATTAAATTAGATTGTAATTGATTGTTTACCTCGAGAAACGTGAAGCGAAACCCATCCATTGAGCAGAAAAGTCCGTTCGTATTCATTCATTCCTTCGGAAGCCTATTACTCGATTTAATTGCCTTTATAATCTCACATATGATTTTAAGTTGAATTTTTTTACATGTTTTGTTAGAACATATTATAATTGAATACTTGCCTCGAGAAACGTCAAGCGAAAGCCATCCATTGACAAGAAAAGTTCATTTGTAGTCACTCATGACAACGAAAGCCTTATTACTCGCTTTAAATGCTTTTATAATCCCATAATTGAATTGAATTTTAATTTTTTTTTATATTTTTTGATTAAAACAGATTGTAATTGATTGTTTACCTTGGGAAACGTCAAGCGAAACCTATCCATTGATAAGAAAAGTTTATTTATAGTAACTCATGCCTACGAAAGCCTTATTACTCGCTTTAAATGCTTTTATAATCCCATAATTCAATTTACTTTGATTTTTTTACATGTTTAGATTAAAACAGATTGTAATTGATTGTTTACCTCGGGAAAGATGAAGCGAAAGCTATCCATTGACCAGAAAAGTTTATTTATAGTCACTAATGCCTACGAAATCCTTTTTACTCGCTTTAAATGCTTTTATAATCCCATAATTGAATTGAATTTTAATTTTTTTTATATTTTTTGATTACAACAGATTGTAAGTGATTGTTTACCTCAAGAAATGTGAAGCGAAAGCTATGCATTGACAAGAAAAGTTTATTTATAGTCACTCATGACAACGAAAGCCTTATTACTCGCTTTAAATGCTTTTATAATCCCACAATTGAATTTAATTTCATTTTTTTATATTTTTTGAATAAAACAGATTGTAATGGATTGTTTACCTTGGGAAACGTGAAGCGAAAGCCATCCATTGACAAGAAAAGTTTATTTATAGTCACTCATGCCTACGAAAACCTTATTACTCGCTTTAAATGCTTTTATAATCCCATAATTGAATTTAATTTGATTTTTCTACATTTTTTGATTAAAATAGATTGTAATTGGTTGTTTACCTTGGGAAAGATGAAGCGAAAGCTATCCATTGACAAGAAAAGTTTATTTATAGTCACTAATGCATACAAAATCCTTATTACTCGCTTTAAATGCTTTTATAATCCCATAATTGAATTTAATTTGATTTTTTTACATTTTTTGAATAAAACAGATTGTAATTGATTGTTTACCTCGGGAAACGTGAAGCGAAAGCTATCCATGACAAGAAAAGTTCATTTATAGTCACTCATGCCTACGAAAACCTTATTACTCGCTTTAAATGCTTTTATAATCCCATAATTGAGTTGAATTTTAATTTTTTTACATTTTTTGATTAAAACATATTGTAATTGATTCTTTACCTCGAGAAACGTGAAGCGAAAGCCATCCATTGACAAGAAAAGTTCATTTGTAGTCAATCATGACAATGAAAGCCTTATTACTCACTTTAAATGCTTTTATAATCCCATAATTGAATTGAATTTTAATTTTTTTTTATATTTTTTGACTAAAACAGATTGTAATTAATTGTTTACCTTGGGAAATGTCAAGCGAAACCCATCCATTGATAAGAAAAGTTTATTTATAGTCACTCATGCCTACGAAAACCTTATTACTCGCTTTAAATGCTTTTATAATCCCATAATTGAATTTACTTTGATTTTTTTACATGTTTAGATTAAAACAGATTGTAATTGATTGTTTACCTCGAGAAAGATGAAGCGAAAGCTATCCATTGACAAGAAAAGTTTATTTATAGTCACTAATGCCTACGAAATCCTTTTTACTCGCTTTAAATGCTTTTATAATCCCATAATTGAATTGAATTTTAATTTTTTTTATATTTTTTGATTACAACAGATTGTAAGTGATTGTTTACATCAAGAAATGTGAAGCGAAAGCTATGCATTGACAAGAAAAGTTTATTTATAGTCACTCATGACAACGAAAGCCTTATTACTCGCTTTAAATGCTTTTATAATCCCATAATTGAATTTAATTTTATTTTTTTATAATTTTTGAATAAAACAGATTGTAATGGATTGTTTACCTTGGGAAACGTGAAGCGAAAGCCATCCATTGACAAGAAAAGTTTATTTATAGTCACTCATGCCTACGAAAACCTTATTACTCGCTTTAAATGCTTTTATAATCCCATAATTGAATTTAATTTGATTTTTCTACATTTTTTGATTAAAATAGATTGTAATTGGTTGTTTACCTTGGGAAAGATGAAGCGAAAGCTATCCATTGACAAGAAAAGTTTATTTATAGTCACTAATGCATACAAAATCCTTATTACTCGCTTTAAATGCTTTTATAATCCCATAATATAATTTAATTTGATTTTTTTACATTTTTTGAATAAAACAGATTGTGATTGATTGTTTACCTCGAGAAACGTGAAGCGAAAGCTATCCATGACAAGAAAAGTTCATTTATAGTCACTCATGCCTACGAAAACCTTATTACTCGATTTAAATGCTTTTATAATCCCATAATTGAATTGAATTTTAATTTTTTTACATTTTTTGATTCAAACATATTGTAATTGATTGTTTACCTCGAGAAACGTGAAGCGAAAGCCATCCACTGACAAGAAAAGTTCATTTGTAGTCAATCATGACAACGAAAGCCTTATTACTCGCTTTAAATGCTTTTATAATCCCATAATTGAATTGAATTTTAATTTTTTTTTATATTTTTTGACTAAAACAGATTGTAATTAATTGTTTACCTTGGGAAATGTCAAGCGAAACCCATCCATTGATAAGAAAAGTTTATTTATAGTCACTCATGCCTACGAAAACCTTATTACTCGCTTTAAATGCTTTTATAATCCAATAATTGAATTTAATTTGATTTTTTTAAATTTTTTGATTAAAACAGATTGTAATTGATTGTTTACCTCAAGAAACGTGAAGCGAAACCCATCCATTGAGAAGAAAAGTCCGTTCGTAGTCATTCATTCCTTCGGAAGCCTATTACTCGATTTAATTGCCTTTATAATCTCACATATGATTTTAAGTTGAATTTTTTTACATGTTTTGTTAGAACATATTATAATTGAATACTTGCCTCGAGAAACGTCAAGCGAAAGCCATCCATTGACAAGAAAAGTTCATTTGTACTCACTCATGACAACGAAAGCCTTATTACTCGCTTTAAATGCTTTTATAATCCCATAATTGAATTGAATTTTAATTTTTTTTATATTTTTTTATTAAAATAGATTGTAATTGATTGTTTACCTTGGGAAACGTCAAGCGAAACCCATCCATTGATAAGAAAAGTTTATTTATAGTAACTCATGCCTACGAAAGCCTTATTACTCGCTTTAAATGCTTTTATAATCCCATAATTGAATTTAATTTGATTTTTTTTACATGTTTATATTAAAACAGATTGTAATTGATTGTTTACCTCGGGAAAGATGAAGCGAAAGCTATCCATTGACAAGAAAAGTTTATTTATAGTCACTAATGCCTACGAAATCCTTTTTACTCGCTTTAAATGCTTTTATAATCCCATAATTGAATTGAATTTTACTTTTTTTTATATTTTTTGATTAAAACATATTGTAATTGATTGTTTACCTCAAGAAATGTGAAGCGAAAGCTATGCATTGACAAGAAAAGTTTATTTATAGTCACTCATGACAACGAAAGCCTTATTACTCGCTTTAAATGCTTTTATAATCCCATAATTGAATTTAATTTGATTTTTTTTACATGTTTAGATTAAAACAGATTATAATTGATTGTTTACCTCGGGAAAGATGAAGCGAAACCCATCCATTGATAAGAAAAGTTTATTTATAGTCACTAATGCCTACGAAATCCTTTTTACTCGCTTTAAATGCTTTTAGAATCCCATAATTGAATTGAATTTTAATTTTTTTTTATATTTTTTGATTAAAACAGATTGTAATTGATTGTTTACCTCGGGAAATGTTTAGCGAAACCCATCCATTGATAAGAAAAGTTTATTTATTGTAACTCATGCCTACGAAAGCCTTATTACTCGCTTTAAATGCTTTTATAATCCCATAATTGAATTGAATTTTAATTTTTTTTATATTTTTTGATTAAAACAGATTGTAATTGATTGTTTACCTCAAGAAATGTGAAGTGAAAGCTATCCATTGACAAGAAAAGTTTATTTATAGTCACTCATGCTTACGAAAACCTTATTACTCGCTTTAAATGTTTTTATAATCCCATAATTGAATTGAATTTTAATTTTTTGAAATTTTTTGATTAAAAGAGATTGTAATTGATTGTTTACCTCGAGAAACGTGAAGCGAAACCCATCCATTGAGAAGAAAAGTCCGTTCGTAGTCATTCATTCCTTCGAAAGCCTATTACTCGATTTAATTGCCTTTATAATCTCACATATGATTTTAAGTTGAATTTTTTATACATGTTTTGTTAGAACATATTATAATTGAATACTTGCCTCGAGAAACGTCAAGCGAAAGCCATCCATTGACAAGAAAAGTTCATTTGTACTCACTCATGAAAACGAAAGCCTTACTACTCGCTTTAAATGCTTTTATAATCCCATAATTGAATTGAATTTTAATTTTTTTTATATTTTTTGATTAAAACAGATTGTAATTGATTGTTTACCTCGGGAAACGTCAAGCGAAACCCATCCATTGATAAGAAAAGTTTATTTATAGTAACTCATGCCTACGAAAGCCTTATTACTCGCTTTAAATGCTTTTATAATCCCATAATTGAATTTAATTTGATTTTTTTTACATGTTTAGAATAAAACAGATTGTAATTGATTATTTACCTCGGGAAAGATGAAGCGAAAGCTATCCATTGACAAGAAAAGTTTATTTATAGTAACTAATGCCTACGAAATCCTTATTACTCGCTTTAAATGCTTTTATAATCTCATAATTGAATTTAATTTGATTTTTTTACATTTTTTGATTAAAACAGATTGTAATTGATTGTTTACCTCGAGAAACATGAAGCGAAACCCATCCATTGATAAGAAAAGTGCGTTCATAGTCATTCATTCCTTCGTAAGCCTATTACTCGATTTAATTGCCTTTATAATCTCACATATGATTTTAACTTGAATTTTTTTTTACATTTTTTTATTAAAACAGATTATAATTGAACATTTGCCTTAAGAAATGTGAAGCAAAAGTCATCCACCGATAGGAAAAGTTCATTTATAGTCACTCATGTCTACGAAAGCCTTATTACTCGCTTTAAATGATTTTATAATCTCATAATTGAATTTAATTTGAATTTTTTTACATTTTTTAAGTAAAACAGATTATAATTAATTGTTTGCCTTGGGAATCGTGAAGCGAAAGCCATCCATTCAAAAGAAAAGTTCGTTTATACTCATTCATGCCTCCGGAAGCCTATTACTCGATTTAAATGCCTTTACGATCTCACAAATGATTTTAAGTTGAATTTTTTTACATTTTTTGTTAGACAATATTATAATTGAATATTTGCCTTGAGAAACGTGAAGCAAAAGCCATCCATTGACAAGAAAAGTTCATTTATAGTCACTCATGTCTACGAAAGCCCTATGACTCACTTTAATCGCTTTTATAATCCCATAATTAAATTTAATTTGATTTTTTTTACATTTTTTGACTAAAACAAATTGTAATGGATTGTTTACCTCGGGAAATATGAAGCGAAAGCCATCCATTGACAAGAAAAGTTTATTTATAGTCAGTCATGCCTACGAAAGCCTTATTACTCGCTTTAAATACTTCTGTAATCCCATAATTGAATTTAATTTGATTTTTCTACATTTTTTGATTAAAACATATTGTAATTGGTTGTTTACCTTGGGAAAGATGAAGCGAAAGCTATCCATTGACAAGAAAAGTTTATTTATAGTCACTTATGCATACAAAATCCTTATTACTCGCTTTAAATGCTTTTATAATCCCATAATTGAATTTAATTTGATTTTTTTACATTTTTTGAATAAAACAGATTGTAATTGATTGTTTACCTCGGGAAACGTGAAGCGAAAGCTATCCATTGACAAGAAAAGTTTATTTATAGTCACTTATGCCTACGAAAACCTTATTACTCGCTTTAAATGCTTTTATAATCCCATAATTGAATTGAATTTTAATTTTTTTAAATTTTTTTATTAAAACAGATTGTAATTGATTGTTTACCTTGAGAAACGTGAAGCGAAAGCTATCCATTGATAAGAAAAGTTTATTTATAGTCACTCATGCCTACGAAAGCCTTATTACTCGCTTTAAATGCTTTTATAATCCCATAATTGAATTGAATTTGATTTTTTTACATTTTTTGATTAAAACAGATTGTAATTGATTGTTTACCTCGAGAAACGTGAAGCGAAACCCATCCATTGAGAAGAAAAGTCCGTTCGTAGTCATTCATTCCTTCGGAAGCCTATTGCTCGATTTAATTGCCTTTATAATCTCACATATGATTTTAAGTTGAATTTTTTTACATGTTTTGTTAGAACATATTAAAATTGAATACTTGCCTCGAGAAACGTTAAGTGAAAGCCATCCATTGACAAGAAAAGTTCATTTGTAGTCACTCATGACAACTAAAGCCTTATTACTCGCTTTAAATGCTTTTATAATCCCATAATTAAATTGAATTTTAATTTTTTTTATATTTTTTGATTAAAACAGATTGTAATTGATTGTTTACCTCGGGAAACGTCAAGCGAAACCCATCCATTGATAAGAAAAGTTTATTTATAGTAACTCATGCCTACGAAAGCCTTATTACTCGCTTTAAATGCTTTTATAATCCCATAATTGAATTTAATTTGATTTTTTTTACATGTTTAGATTAAAACAGATTGTAGTTGATTGTTTACCTCGGGAAAGATGAAGCGAAAGCTATCCATTGACAAGAAAATTTTATTTATAGTCACTAATGCCTACGAAATCCTTTTTACTCGCTTTAAATGCTTTTATAATCCCATAATTGAATTGAATTTTAATTTTTTTTATATTTTTTGATTAAAACAGATTGTAATTGATTGTTTACCTCAAGAAATGTGAAGCGAAAGCTATGCATTGACAAGAAAAGTTTATTTATAGTCACTCATGACAACGAAAGCCTTATTACTCGCTTTAAATGCTTTTATAATCCCATAATTGAATTTAATTTGATTTTTTTTACATGTTTAGATTAAAACAGATTGTAATTGATTGTTTACCTCAAGAAAGATGAAGCGAAACCCATCCATTGATAAGAAAAGTTTATTTATAGTCACTAATGCCTACGAAATCCTTTTTACTCGCTTTAAATGCTTTTATAATCCCATAATTGAATTGAATTTTAATTTTTTTTTTATATTTTTTGATTAAAACAGATTGTAATTGATTGTTTACCTCGGGAAACGTTAAGCGAAACCCATCCATTGATAAGAAAAGTTTATTTATAGTAACTCATGCCTACGAAAGCCTTATTACTCGCTTTAAATGCTTTTATAATCCCATAATTGAATTGAATTTTAATTTTTGTTATATTTTTTGATTAAAACAGATTGTAATTAATTGTTTACCTCAAGAAATTTGAAGTGAAAGCTATCCATTGACAAGAAATGTTTATTTATAGTCACTAATGCCTACGAAATCCTTATTACTCGCTTTAAATGCTTTTATAATCCCATAATTGAATTTAATTTGATTTTTTTACATTTTTTGATTAAAACAGATTGTAATTGATAGATTACCTCGAGAAACGTGAAGCAAAATCGATCCGTTGACAAGAAAAGTTTATTTATAGTCACTCATGCCTACGAAAGCCTTATTACTCGCTTTAAATGGTATTATAATTCCATAATTGAATTTACTTTGATTTGTTATACCTTTTTTGATTAAAACAAATTATAATTGATTGTTTGGCTTGAGTAACGTGAAGCGAAAGCCATCCATTGATAAGAAAAGTCCGTTTGTAGTCATTCATTCCTTCGGAGGCCTATTACTCGATTTAATTGCCTTTAGAATCTCACAAATGATTTTAAGTTGAATTTTTTTTTATATTTTTAGTTAAAACAGATTATAATTGAACGTTTACCTTGAGAAACGTGAAGCAAAAGCCATCCATTGACCAGAAAAGTTCATTTATAGTCACTCATGCCTACCAAAGCCTTATGACTCGCTTTAAATGCTTTTATAATTCCATAATTGAATTTAATTTGATTTTTTATACATTTTTTGATTAAAACAGATTATAATTGATTGTTTGCCTTGAGTAACGTGAAGCAAAACCCATCCATTGAAAACAGAAGTCTGTTTATAGTCAGTCATACCTTCGGAAGCCTATTACTCGATTTAAATGCCTTTATAATCTCACAAATGATTTTAAGTTGAATTTTTTTTACATTTTTTGATTAAGACAGATTGTAATGGATTGTTTACCTTGGGAAACGTGAAGCGAAAGCCATCCATTGACAAGAAAAGTTCATTTATAGTCACTCATGTCTACGAAAACCTTATTACTCGCTTTAAATGCTTTTATAATCCCATAATTGAATTGAATTTGATTTTTTTACATTTTTTGAATAAAACAGATTGTAATTGATTGTTTACCTCGGGAAACGTGAAGCGAAAGCTATCCATTGACAAGAAAAGTTTATTTGTAGTCACTCATGCCTACGAAAGCCTTATTACTCGCTTTAAATGCTTTTATAATCCCATAATTGAATTGAATTTTAATTTTTTTTTTATATTTTTTGACTAAAACAAATTGTAATGGATTGTTTACCTTGGCAAAGGTGAAGCGAAAGCCATCCATTGACAAGAAAAGTTCATTTATAGTCACTCATGTCTACGAAAGCCTTATAACTCGCTTTAAATGCTTTTATAATCCCATAATTGAACTTAATTTGATTTTTTTTTACATTTTTTGATTAAAACAGATTGTAATTGATTGTTTGCCTCGTGAAACGTGAAGGGAAACCCATCCATTGATAGGAAAAGTCCGTTTATAGTCATTCATACCTTCGAAAGCCTATTACTCGATTTAAATGCAATTGATTGTTTACCTCGAGAAACGTGAAGCGAAAGCTATCCATTGACAAGAAAAGTTTATTTATCGCAACTCATGCCTACGAAAGCCTTATTACTCGCTTTAAATGCTTTTATAATCCCATAATTGAATTTAATTTGATTTTTTTTACATGTTTAAATTAAAACAGATTATAATTGATTGTTTACCTCGGGAAAGATGAAGCGAAAGCTCTCCATTGACAAGAAAAGTTTATTTATAGTCACTAATGCCTACGAAATCCTTGTTACTCGCTTTAAATGCTTTTATAATCCCATAGTTGAATTTAATTTGATTTTTTTAACATTTTTTCAATAAAACAGATTGTAATTGATTGTTTACCTCGGGAAACGTGAAGCAAAAGCTATCCATTGACAAGAAAAGTTTATTTATAGTCACTCATGCCTACGAAAACCTTATTACTCGCTTTAAATGCTTTTATAATCCCATAATTGAATTTAATTTTAATTTTTTTTACATTTTTTGATTAAAACATATTGTAATTGATTCTTTACCTCGAGAAACGTGAAGCGAAAGCTCTCTATTGACAAGAAAAGTTTATTTATAGTCACTCATACCTACGAAAGCCTTATTACTCGCTTTAAATGCTTTTATAATCCCATAATTGAATTTAATTTCATTTTTTTTTATTTTTTGAATAAAATAGATTGTAATGGATTCTTTACCTTGGGAAACGTGAAGCGAAAGCCATCCATTGACAAGAAAATTTTATTTATAGTCACTCATGCCTACGAAAACCTTATTACTCGCTTTAAATGCTTTTATAATCCCATAATTGAATTTAATTTGATTTTTCTACATTTTTTGATTAAAATAGATTGTAATTGGTTGTTTACCTTGGGAAAGATGAAGCGAAAGCTATCCATTGACAAGAAAAGTTTATTTATAGTCACTAATGCATACAAAATCCTTATTACTCGCTTTAAATGCTTTTATAATCCCATAATTGAATTTAAATTGATTTTTTTACATTTTTTGAATAAAACAGATTGTAATTGATTGTTTACCTCGGGAAACGTGAAGCGAAAGCTATCCATGACAAGAAAAGTTCATTTATAGTCACTCATGCCTACGAAAACCTTATTACTCGCTTTAAATGCTTTTATAATCCCATAATTGAATTGAATTTTAATTTTTTTTAGATTTTTTGATTAAAACAGATTGTAATTGATTCTTTACCTCGAGAAACGTGAAGCGAAAGCTCTCTATTGACAAGAAAAGTTTATTTATAGTCACTCATACCTACGAAAGCCTTATTACTCGCTTTAAATGCTTTGATAATCCCATAATTGAATTTAATTTTATTTTTTTATATTTTTTGAATACAACAGATTGTAATGGATTGTTTACCTTGGGAAACGTGAAGCGAAAGCCATCCATTGACAAGAAAAGTTTATTTATAGTCACTCATGCCTACGAAAACCTTATTACTCGCTTTAAATGCTTTTATAATCCCATAATTGAATTTAATTTGATTTTTCTATATTTTTTGATTAAAATAGATTGTAATTGGTTGTTTACCTTGGGAAAGATGAAGCAAAAGCTATCCATTGACAAGAAAAGTTTATTTATAGTCACTAATGCATACAAAATCCTTATTACTCGCTTTAAATGCTTTTATAATCCCATAATTGAATTTAATTTGATTTTTTTACATTTTTTGAATAAAACAGATTGTAATTGATTGTTTACCTCGGGAAACGTGAAGCGAAAGCTATCCATGACAAGAAAAGTTCATTTTTAGTCACTCATGCCTACGAAAACCTTATTACTCGCTTTAAATGCTTTTATAATCCCATAATTGAATTGAATTTTAATTTTTTTACTTTTTTTGATTAAAACATATTGTAATTGATTCTTTACCTCGAGAAACGCGAAGCGAAAGCTCTCTATTGACAAGAAAAGTTTATTTATAGTCACTCATACCTACGAAAGCCTTATTACTCGCTTTAAATGCTTTTATAATCCCATAATTGAATTTAATTTCATTTTTTTATATTTTTTGAATAAAATAGATTGTAATGGATTGTTTACCTTGGGAAACATGAAGCGAAAGCCATCCATTGACAAGAAAAGTTTATTTATAGTCACTCATGCCTACGAAAACCTTATTACTCGCTTTAAATGCTTTTATAATCCCATAATTGAATTTAATTTGATTTTTCTACATTTTTTGATTAAAATAGATTGTAATTGGTTGTTTACCTTGGGAAAGATGAAGCGAAAGCTATCCATTGACAAGAAAAGTTTATTTATAGTCACTAATGCATACAAAATCCTTATTACTCGCTTTAAATGCTTTTATAATCCCATAATTGAATTTAATTTGATTTTTTACATTTTTTGAATAAAACAGATTGTAATTGATTGTTTACCTCGGGAAACGTGAAGCGAAAGCTATCCATGACAAGAAAAGTTCATTTATAGTCACTCATGCCTACGAAAACCTTATTACTCGCTTTAAATGCTTTTATAATCCCATAATTGAATTAAATTTTAATTTTTTTTACATTTTTTGATTAAAACAGATTATAATTGATTCTTTACCTCGAGAAACGTGAAGCGAAAGCTCTCTATTGACAAGAAAAGTTTATTTATAGTCACTCATACCTACGAAAGCCTGATTACTCGCTTTAAATGCTTTGATAATCCCATAATTGAATTTAATTTCATTTTTTTATATTTTTTGAATAAAACAGATTGTAATGGATTGTTTACATTGGGAAACATGAAGCGAATGCCATCCATTGACAAGAAAAGTTTATTTATAGTCACTCATGCCTACGAAAACCTTATTACTCGCTTTAAATGCTTTTATAATCCCATAATTGAATTTAATTTGATTTTTTTTACATGTTTAGATTAAAACAGATTATAATTGATTGTTTTCCTTGAGAAAGATGAAGCGAAAGCTCTCCATTGATAAGAAAAGTTTATTTATAGTCACTAATGCCTACGAAATCCTTGTTACTCGCTTTAAATGCTTTTATAATCCCATAGTTTAATTTAATTTGATTTTTTTAACATTTTTTCAATAAAACAGATTGTAATTGATTGTTTACCTCGGGAAACGTGAAGCAAAAGCTATCCATTGACAAGAAAAGTTTATTTATAGTCACTCATGCCTACGAAAACCTTATTACTCACTTTAAATGCTTTTATAATCCCGTAATTGAATTGAATTTTAATTTTTTTTACATTTTTTGATTAAAACAGATTGTAATTGATTCTTTACCTCGAGAAACGCGAAGCGAAAGCTCTCTATTGACAAGAAAAGTTTATTTATAGTCACTCATGCCTACGAAAGCCTTATTACTCGCTTTAAATGCTTTTATAATCCCATAATTGAATTTAATTTGATTTTTCTACATTTTTTGATTAAAATAGATTGTAATTGGTTGTTTACCTTGGGAAAGATGAAGCGAAAGCTATCCATTGACAAGAAAAGTTTATTTATAGTCACTAATGCATACAAAATCCTTATTACTCGCTTTAAATGCTTTTATAATCCCATAATTGAATTTAATTTGATTTTTTTACATTTTTTGAATAAAACAGATTGTAATTGATTGTTTACCTCGGGAAACGTGAAGCGAAAGCTATCCATGACAAGAAA
This sequence comes from Theobroma cacao, assembly GCF_053813885.1. Lineage (NCBI taxonomy): Eukaryota > Viridiplantae > Streptophyta > Magnoliopsida > Malvales > Malvaceae > Theobroma > Theobroma cacao. The sequence goes on along the minus strand of NC_142645.1, from coordinate 21,145,889 downwards.
AGTTCATTTATAGTCACTCATGCCTACGAAAACCTTATTACTCGCTTTAAATGCTTTTATAATCCCATAATTGAATTGAATTTTAATTTTTTTACATTTTTTGATTAAAACATATTGTAATTGATTCTTTACCTCGAGAAACGCGAAGCGAAAGCTCTCTATTGACAAGAAAAGTTTATTTATAGTCACTCATACCTACGAAAGCCTTATTACTCGCTTTAAATGCTTTTATAATCCCATAATTGAATTTAATTTCATTTTTTTATATTTTTTGAATAAAATAGATTGTAATGGATTGTTTACCTTGGGAAACATGAAGCGAAAGCCATCCATTGACAAGAAAAGTTTATTTATAGTCACTCATGCCTACGAAAACCTTATTACTCGCTTTAAATGCTTTTATAATCCCATAATTGAATTTAATTTGATTTTTCTACATTTTTTGATTAAAATAGATTGTAATTGGTTGTTTACCTTGGGAAAGATGAAGCGAAAGCTATCCATTGACAAGAAAAGTTTATTTATAGTCACTAATGCATACAAAATCCTTATTACTCGCTTTAAATGCTTTTATAATCCCATAATTGAATTTAATTTGATTTTTTACATTTTTTGAATAAAACAGATTGTAATTGATTGTTTACCTCAGGAAACGTGAAGCGAAAGCTATCCATGACAAGAAAAGTTCATTTATAGTCACTCATGCCTACGAAAACCTTATTACTCGCTTTAAATGCTTTTATAATCCCATAATTGAATTAAATTTTAATTTTTTTTACATTTTTTGATTAAAACAGATTATAATTGATTCTTTACCTCGAGAAACGTGAAGCGAAAGCTCTCTATTGACAAGAAAAGTTTATTTATAGTCACTCATACCTACGAAAGCCTTATTACTCGCTTTAAATGCTTTGATAATCCCACAATTGAATTTAATTTCATTTTTTTATATTTTTTGAATAAAACAGATTGTAATGGATTGTTTACCTTGGGAAACATGAAGCGAAAGCCATCCATTGACAAGAAAAGTTTATTTATAGTCACTCATGCCTACGAAAACCTTATTACTCGCTTTAAATGCTTTTATAATCCCATAATTGAATTTAATTTGATTTTTTTTACATGTTTAGATTAAAACAGATTATAATTGATTGTTTTCCTCGAGAAAGATGAAGCGAAAGCTCTCCATTGATAAGAAAAGTTTATTTATAGTCACTAATGCCTACGAAATCCTTGTTACTCGCTTTAAATGCTTTTATAATCCCATAGTTTAATTTAATTTGATTTTTTTAACATTTTTTCAATAAAACAGATTGTAATTGATTGTTTACCTCGGGAAACGTGAAGCAAAAGCTATCCATTGACAAGAAAAGTTTATTTATAGTCACTCATGCCCACGAAAACCTTATTACTCACTTTAAATGCTTTTATAATCCCGTAATTGAATTGAATTTTAATTTTTTTTACATTTTTTGATTAAAACAGATTGTAATTGATTCTTTACCTCGAGAAACGCGAAGCGAAAGCTCTCTATTGACAAGAAAAGTTTATTTATAGTCACTCATACCTACGAAAGCCTTATTACTCGCTTTAAATGATTTTATAATCCCATAATTGAATTTAATTTCATTTTTTTATATTTTTTGAATAAAATAGATTGTAATGGATTGTTTACCTTGGGAAACATGAAGCGAAAGCCATCCATTGACAAGAAAAGTTTATTTATAGTCACTCATGCCTACGAAAACCTTATTACTCGCTTTAAATGCTTTTATAATCCCATAATTGAATTTAATTTGATTTTTCTACATTTTTTGATTAAAATAGATTGTAATTGGTTGTTTACCTTGGGAAAGATGAAGCGAAAGCTATCCATTGACAAGAAAAGTTTATTTATAGTCACTAATGCATACAAAATCCTTATTACTCGCTTTAAATGCTTTTATAATCCCATAATTGAATTTAATTTGATTTTTTACATTTTTTGAATAAAACAGATTGTAATTGATTGTTTACCTCAGGAAACGTGAAGCGAAAGCTATCCATGACAAGAAAAGTTCATTTATAGTCACTCATGCCTACGAAAACCTTATTACTCGCTTTAAATGCTTTTATAATCCCATAATTGAATTGAATTTTAATTTTTTTACATTTTTTGATTAAAACATATTGTAATTGATTCTTTACCTCGAGAAACGCGAAGCGAAAGCTCTCTATTGACAAGAAAAGTTTATTTATAGTCACTCATACCTACGAAAGCCTTATTACTCGCTTTAAATGCTTTTATAATCCCATAATTCAATTTAATTTCATTTTTTTATATTTTTTGAATAAAATAGATTGTAATGGATTGTTTACCTTGGGAAACATGAAGCGAAAGCCATCCATTGACAAGAAAAGTTTATTTATAGTCACTCATGCCTACGAAAACCTTATTACTCGCTTTAAATGCTTTTATAATCCCATAATTGAATTTAATTTGATTTTTCTACATTTTTTGATTAAAATAGATTGTAATTGGTTGTTTACCTTGGGAAAGATGAAGCGAAAGCTATCCATTGACAAGAAAAGTTTATTTATAGTCACTAATGCATACAAAATCCTTATTACTCGCTTTAAATGCTTTTATAATCCCATAATTGAATTTAATTTGATTTTTTACATTTTTTGAATAAAACAGATTGTAATTGATTGTTTACCTCAGGAAACGTGAAGCGAAAGCTATCCATGACAAGAAAAGTTCATTTATAGTCACTCATGCCTACGAAAACCTTATTACTCGCTTTAAATGCTTTTATAATCCCATAATTGAATTAAATTTTAATTTTTTTTACATTTTTTGATTAAAACAGATTATAATTGATTCTTTACCTCGAGAAACGTGAAGCGAAAGCTCTCTATTGACAAGAAAAGTTTATTTATAGTCACTCATACCTACGAAAGCCTTATTACTCGCTTTAAATGCTTTGATAATCCCATAATTGAATTTAATTTCATTTTTTTATATTTTTTGAATAAAACAGATTGTAATGGATTGTTTACCTTGGGAAACATGAAGCGAAAGCCATCCATTGACAAGAAAAGTTTATTTATAGTCACTCATGCCTACGAAAACCTTATTACTCGCTTTAAATGCTTTTATAATCCCATAATTGAATTTAATTTGATTTTTTTTACATGTTTAGATTAAAACAGATTATAATTGATTGTTTTCCTCGAGAAAGATGAAGCGAAAGCTCTCCATTGATAAGAAAAGTTTATTTATAGTCACTAATGCCTACGAAATCCTTGTTACTCGCTTTAAATGCTTTTATAATCCCATAGTTTAATTTAATTTGATTTTTTTAACATTTTTTCAATAAAACAGATTGTAATTGATTGTTTACCTCGGGAAACGTGAAGCAAAAGCTATCCATTGACAAGAAAAGTTTATTTATAGTCACTCATGCCTACGAAAACCTTATTACTCACTTTAAATGCTTTTATAATCCCGTAATTGAATTGAATTTTAATTTTTTTTACATTTTTTGATTAAAACAGATTGTAATTGATTCTTTACCTCGAGAAACGCGAAGCGAAAGCTCTCTATTGACAAGAAAAGTTTATTTATAGTCACTCATACCTACGAAAGCCTTATTACTCGCTTTAAATGCTTTTATAATCCCATAATTGAATTTAATTTCATTTTTTTATATTTTTTGAATAAAATAGATTGTAATGGATTGTTTACCTTGGGAAACATGAAGCGAAAGCCATCCATTGACAAGAAAAGTTTATTTATAGTCACTCATGCCTACGAAAACCTTATTACTCGCTTTAAATGCTTTTCTAATCCCATAATTGAATTTAATTTGATTTTTCTACATTTTTTGATTAAAATAGATTGTAATTGGTTGTTTACCTTGGGAAAGATGATGCGAAAGCTATCCGTTGACAAGAAAAGTTTATTTATAGTCACTAATGCATACAAAATCCTTATTACTCGCTTTAAATGCTTTTATAATCCCATAATTGAATTTAATTTGATTTTTTTACATTTTTTGAATAAAACAGATTGTAATTGATTGTTTACCTCGGGAAACGTGAAGCGAAAGCTATCCATGACAAGAAAAGTTCATTTATAGTCACTCATGCCTACGAAAACCTTATTACTCGCTTTAAATGCTTTTATAATCCCATAATTGAATTGAATTTTAATTTTTTTACATTTTTTGATTAAAACATATTGTAATTGATTGTTTACCTCGAGAAACGTGAAGCGAAAGCCATCCATTGACAAGAAAAGTTTATTTATAGTCACTCATGCCTACGAAAGCCTTATTACTCGCTTTAAATGCTTTTATAATCCCATAATTGAATTTAATTTGATTTTTTTATATTTTTTGATTAAAACAGATTGTAATTGATTGTTTACCTCGAGAAACGTGAAGCGAAAGCCATCCATTGATAAGAAATGTCTAATCGTAGTCATTCATTCCTTCGGAAGCCTATTACTCGATTTAATTGCCTTTATAATCTCACATATGATTTTAAGTCGAATTTTTTTACATGTTTTGTTAGAACATATTATAATTGAATACTTGCCTCGAGAAGCGTCAAGCGAAAGCCATCCATTGACAAGAAAAGTTCATTTGTAGTCAATCATGACAACGAAAGCCTTATTACTCGCTTTAAATGCTTTTATAATCCCATAATTGAATTGAATTTTAATTTTTTTTTTTATTTTTTGACTAAAACAGATTGTAATTAATTGTTTACCTTGGGAAATGTCAAGCGAAACCCATCCATTGATAAGAAAAGCTTATTTATAGTCACTCATGCCTACGAAAACCTTATTACTCCCTTTAAATGCTTTTATAATCCCATAATTGAATTGAATTTTAATTTTTTTTTTTGACTAAAACAGATTGTAATTAATTGTTTACCTTGGGAAATGTCAAGCGAAACCCATCCATTGATAAGAAAAGCTTATTTATAGTCACTCATGCCTACGAAAACCTTATTACTCGCTTTAAATGCTTTTATAATCCCATAATTGAATTTAATTTGATTTTTTTACATTTTTTGATTAAAACAGATTGTAATTGATTGTTTACCTCGAGAAACGTGAAGCGAAACCCATCCATTGAGAAGAAAAGTCCGTTCGTAGTCATTCATTCCTTCGGAAGCCTATTACTCGATTTAATTGCCTTTATAATCTCACATACGATTTTAAGTTGAATTTTTTTACATGTTTTGTTAGAACATATTATAATTGAATACTTGCCTCGAGAAACGTCAAGCGAAAGCCATCCATTGACAAGAAAAGTTCATTTGTAGTCACTCATGACAACGAAAGCCTTATTACTCGCTTTAAATGCTTTTATAATCCCATAGTTGAATTGAATTTTAATTTTTTTTATATTTTTTGATTAAAACATATTGTAATTGATTGTTTACCTCGGGAAACGTCAAGCGAAACCCATCCATTGATAAGAAAAGTTTATTTATAGTAACTCATGCCTACGAAAGCCTTATTACTCGCTTTAAATGCTTTTATAATCCCATAATTGAATTGAATTTGATTTTTTTTACATGTTTAGATTAAAACAGATTGTAATTGATTGTTTACCTCGGGAAAAACGAAGCAAAAGCTATCCATTGACAAGAAAAGTTTATTTATAGTCAGTAATGCCTACAAAATCCTTTTTACTCGCTTTAAATGCTTTTATAATCCCATAATTGAATTAAATTTTATTTTATTTTATATTTTTTGATTAAAACAGATTGTAATTGATTGTTTACCTCAAGAAATGTGAAGCGAAAGCTATGCATTGACAAGAAAAGTTTATTTATAGTCACTCATGACAACGAAAGCCTTATTACTCGCTTTAAATGCTTTTATAATCGCATAATTGAATTTAATTTGATTTTTTTTACATGTTTAGATTAAAACAGATTGTAATTGATTGTTTACCTCGGGAAAGATGAAGCGAAACCCATCCATTGAGAAGAAAAGTTTATTTATAGTCACTAATGCCTACGAAATCCTTTTTACTCGCTTTAAATGCTTTTATAATCCCATAATTGAATTGAATTTTCATTTTTTTTTATATTTTTTGATTAAAACATATTGTAATTGATTGTTTACCTCGGGAAACGTTAAGCGAAACCCATCCATTGATAAGAAAAGTTTATTTATAGTAACTCATGCCTACGAAAGCCTTATTACTCGCTTTAAATGCTTTTATAATCCCATAATTGAATTGAATTTTAATTTTTTTTATATTTTTTGATTAAAACAGATTGTAATTGATTGTTTACCTCAAGAAATGTGAACTGAAAGCTATCCATTGACAAGAAAAGTTTATTTATAGTCACTCATGCTTACGAAAACCTTATTACTCACTTTAAATGTTTTTATAATCCCATAATTGAATTGAATTTTAATTTTTTTACATTTTTTGATTAAAAGAGATTGTAATTGATTGTTTACCTCGAGAAACGTGAAGCGAAACCCATCCATTGAGAAGAAAAGTCCGTTCGTAGTCATTCATTCCTTCGAAAGCCTATTACTCGATTTAATTGCCTTTATAATCTCACATATGATTTTAAGTTGAATTTTTTATACATGTTTTGTTAGAACATATTATAATTGAATACTTGCCTCGAGAAACGACAAGCGAAAGCCATCAATTGACAAGAAAAGTTCATTTGTACTCACTCATGAAAACGAAAGCCTTACTACTCGCTTTAAATGCTTTTATAATTCCATAATTGAATTGAATTTTAATTTTTTTTATATTTTTTGATTAAAACATATTGTAATTGATTGTTTACCTCGGGAAACGTCAAGCGAAACCCATCCATTGATAAGAAAAGTTTATTTATAGTAACTCATGCCTACGAAAGCCTTATTACTCGCTTTAAATGCTTTTATAATCCCATAATTGAATTTAATTTGATTTTTTTTACATGTTTAGAATAAAACAGATTGTAATTGATTATTTACCTCGGGAAAGATGAAGCGAAAGCAATCCATTGACAAGAAAAGTTTATTTATAGTAACTAATGCCTACGAAATCCTTATTACTCGCTTTAAATGCTTTTATAATCTTATAATTGAATTTAATTTGATTTTTTTACATTTTTTGATTAAAACAGATTGTAATTGATTGTTTACCTCGAGAAACATGAAGCGAAACCCATCCATTGATAAGAAAAGTGCGTTCATAGTCATTCATTCCTTCGTAAGCCTATTACTCGATTTAATTGCCTTTATAATCTCACATATGATTTTAACTTGAATTTTTTTTTACATTTTTTTATTAAAACAGATTATAATTGAACATTTGCCTTAAGAAATGTGAAGCAAAAGTCATCCACCGATAGGAAAAGTTCATTTATAGTCACTCATGTCTACGAAAGCCTTATTACTCGCTTTAAATGATTTTATAATCTCATAATTGAATTTAATTTGAATTTTTTTATATTTTTTAAGTAAAACAGATTATAATTAATTGTTTGCCTTGGGAATCGTGAAGCGAAAGCCATCCATTCAAAAGAAAAGTTCGTTTATACTCATTCATGCCTCCGGAAGCCTATTACTCGATTTAAATGCCTTTACGATCTCACAAATGATTTTAAGTTGAATTTTTTTACATTTTTTGTTAGACAATATTATAATTGAATATTTGCCTTGAGAAACGTGAAGCAAAAGCCATCCATTGACAAGAAAAGTTCATTTATAGTCACTCATGTCTACGAAAGCCCTATGACTCACTTTAATCGCTTTTATAATCCCATAATCAAATTTAATTTGATTTTTTTTACATTTTTTGACTAAAACAAATTGTAATGGATTGTTTACCTCGGGAAATATGAAGCGAAAGCCATCCATTGACAAGAAAAGTTTATTTATAGCCAGTCATGCCTACGAAAGCCTTATTACTCGCTTTAAATACTTCTGTAATCCCATAATTGAATTTAATTTGATTTTTCTACATTTTTTGATTAAAACATATTGTAATTGGTTGTTTACCTTGGGAAAGATGAAGCAAAAGCTATCCATTGACAAGAAAAGTTTATTTATAGTCACTTATGCATACAAAATCCTTATTACTCACTTTAAATGCTTTTATAATCCCATAATTGAATTTAATTTGATTTTTTTACATTTTTTTAATAAAACAGATTGTAATTGATTGTTTACCTCGGGAAACGTGAAGCGAAAGCTATCCATTGACAAGAAAAGTTTATTTATAGTCACTTATGCCTACGAAAACCTTATTACTCGCTTTAAATGATTTTATAATCCCATAATTGAATTGAATTTCAATTTTTTTAAATTTTTTGATTAAAACAGATTGTAATTGATTGTTTACCTTGAGAAACGTGAAGCGAAAGCTATCCATTGATAAGAAAAGTTTATTTATAGTCACTCATGCCTACGAAAGCCTTATTACTCGCTTTAAATGCTTTTATAATCCCATAATTGAATTGAATTTGATTTTTTTACATTTTTTGATTAAAACAGATTGTAATTGATTGTTTACCTCGAGAAACGTGAAGCGAAACCCATCCATTGAGAAGAAAAGTCCGTTCGTAGTCATTCATTCCTTCGGAAGCCTATTGCTCGATTTAATTGCCTTTATAATCTCACATATGATTTTAAGTTGAATTTTTTTACATGTTTTGTTAGAACATATTAAAATTGAATACTTGCCTCGAGAAACGTCAAGTGAAAGCCATCCATTGACAAGAAAAGTTCATTTGTAGTCACTCATGACAACTAAAGCCTTATTACTCGCTTTAAATGCTTTTATAATCCCATAATTGAATTGAATTTTAATTTTTTTTATATTTTTTTATTAAAACAGATTGTAATTGATTGTTTACCTCGGGAAACGTCAAGCGAAACCCATCCATTGATAAGAAAAGTTTATTTATAGTAACTCATGCCTACGAAAGCCTTATTACTCGCTTTAAATGCTTTTATAATCCCATAATTGAATTGAATTTGATTTTTTTTACATGTTTAGATTAAAACAGATTGTAATTGATTGTTTACCTCGGGAAAGATGAAGCGAAAGCTATCCATTGACAAGAAAAGTTTATTTATAGTCACTAATGCCTACGAAATCCTTTTTACTCGCTTTAAATGCTTTTATAATCCCATAATTGAATTGAATTTTAATTTTTTTTATATTTTTTGATTAAAACAGATTGTAATTGATTGTTTACCTCAAGAAATATGAAGCGAAAGCTATGCATTGACAAGAAAAGTTTATTTATAGTCACTCATGACAACGAAAGCCTTATTACTCGCTTTAAATGCTTTTATAATCCCATAATTGAATTTAATTTGATTTTTTTTACATGTTTAGATTAAAACAGATTGTAATTGATTGTTTACCTCGGGAAAGATGAAGCGAAACCCATCCATTGATAAGAAAAGTTTATTTATAGTCACTAATGCCTACGAAATCCTTTTTACTCGCTTTAAATGCTTTTATAATCCCATAATTGAATTGAATTTTAATTTTTTTTTATATTTTTTGATTAAAACAGATTGTAATTGATTGTTTACCTCGGGAAACGTTAAGCGAAACCCATCCATTGATAAGAAAAGTTTATTTATAGTAACTCATGCCTACGAAAGCCTTATTACTCGCTTTAAATGCTTTTATAATCCCATAATTGAATTGAATTTTAATGTTTTTTATATTTTTTGATTAAAACAGATTGTAATTAATTGTTTACCTCAAGAAATTTGAAGTGAAAGCTATCCATTGACATGAAAAGTTTATTTATAGTCACTAATGCCTACGAAATCCTTATTACTCGCTTTAAATGCTTTTATAATCCCATAATTGAATTTAATTTGATTTTTTTACATTTTTTGATTAAAACAGATTGTAATTGATAGATTACCTCGGGAAACGTGAAGCTAAATCTATCCGTTGACAAGAAAAGTTTATTTATAGTCACTCATGCCTACGAAAGCCTTATTACTCGCTTTAAATGGTATTATAATTCCATAATTGAATTTGCTTTGATTTGTTATACCTTTTTTGATTAAAACAAATTATAATTGATTGTTTGGCTTGAGTAACGTGAAGCGAAAGCCATCCATTGATAAGAAAAGTCCGTTTGTAGTCATTCATTCCTTCGGAGGCCTATTACTCGATTTAATTGCCTTTAGAATCTCACAAATGATTTTAAGTTGAATTTTTTTTTACATTTTTAGTTAAAACAGATTATAATTGAACGTTTACCTTGACAAACGTGAAGCAAAAGCCATCCATTGACCAGAAAAGTTTATTTATAGTCACTCATGCCTACCAAAGCCTTATGACTCGCTTTAAATGCTTTTATAATTCCATAATTGAATTTAATTTGATTTTTTATACATTTTTTGATTAAAACATATTATAATTGATTGTTTGCCTTGAGTAACGTGAAGCAAAACCCATCCATTGAAAAGAGAAGTCTGTTTATAGTCAGTCATACCTTCGGAAGCCTATTACTCGATTTAAATGCCTTTATAATCTCACAAATGATTTTAAGTTGAATTTTTTTTACATTTTTTGATTAAGACAGATTGTAATGGAATGTTTACCTTGGGAAACGTGAAGCGAAAGCCATCCATTGACAAGAAAAGTTCATTTATAGTCACTCATGTCTACGAAAACCTTATTACTCGCTTTAAATGCTTTTATAATCCCATAATTGAATTGAATTTAATTTTTTTACATTTTTTGAATAAAACAGATTGTAATTGATTGTTTACCTCGGGAAACGTGAAGCGAAAGCTATCCATTGACAAGAAAAGTTTTATTTGTAGTCACTCATGCCTACGAAAGCCTTATTACTCGCTTTAAATGCTTTTATAATCCCATAATTGAATTGAATTTTAATTTTTTTTTATATCTTTTTACTAAAACAAATTGTAATGGATTGTTTACCTTGGCAAAGGTGAAGCGAAAGCCATCCATTGACAAGAAAAGTTCATTTATAGTCACTCATGTCTACGAAAGCCTTATAACTCGCTTTAAATGCTTTCATAATCCCATAATTGAACTTAATTTGATTTTTTTTTACATTTTTTGATTAAAACAGATTGTAATTGATTGTTTGCCTCGGGAAACGTGAAGAGAAACCCATCCATTGATAGGAAAAGTCCGTTTATAGTCATTCATACCTTCGAAAGCCTATTACTCGATTTAAATGCAATTGATTGTTTACCTCGAGAAACGTGAAGCGAAAGCTATCCATTGACAAGAAAAGTTTATTTATAGTCACTCATGACAACGAAAGCCTTATTACTCGCTTTAAATGTTTTTATAATCCCATAATTGAATTGAATTTTAATTTTTTTAATATTTTTTGATTAAAACAGATTGTAATTGATTGTTTACCTCGGGAAACGTCAAGCGAAACCCATCCATTGATAAGAAAAGTTTATTTATAGCAACTCATGCCTACGAAAGCCTTATTACTCGCTTTAAATGCTTTTATAATCCCATATTTGAATTTAATTTGATTTTTTTTACATGTTTAGATTCAAACAGATTATAATTGATTGTTTACCTCGGGAAAGATGAAGCGAAAGCTCTCCATTGACAAGAAAAGTTTATTTATAGTCACTAATGCCTACGAAATCCTTGTTACTGGCTTTAAATGCTTTTATAATCCCATAGTTGAATTTAATTTGATTTTTTTAACATTTTTTCAATAAAACAGATTGTAATTGATTGTTTACCTCGGGAAACGTGAAGCAAAAGCTATCCATTGACAAGAAAAGTTTATTTATAGTCACTCATGCCTACGAAAACCTTATTACTCGATTTAAATGCTTTTATAATCCTATAATTGAATTTAATTTTAATTTTTTTTACATTTTTTGATTAAAACATATTGTAATTGATTCTTTACCTCGAGAAACGTGAAGCGAAAGCTCTCTATTGACAAGAAAAGTTTATTTATAGTCACTCATACCTACGAAAGCCTTATTACTCGCTTTAAATGCTTTTATAATCCAATAATTGAATTTAATTTCATTTTTTTATATTTTTTGAATAAAATAGATTGTAATGGATTGTTTACCTTGGGAAACGTGAAGCGAAAGCCATCCATTGACAAGAAAAGTTTATTTATAGTCACTCATGCCTACGAAAACCTTATTACTCGCTTTAAATGCTTTTATAATCCCATAATTGAATTTAATTTGATTTTTCTACATTTTTTGATTAAAATATATTGTAATTGGTTGTTTACCCTGGGAAAGATGAAGCGAAAGCTATCCATTGACAAGAAAAGTTTATTTATAGTCACTAATGCATACAAAATCCTTATTACTCGCTTTAAATGCTTTTATAATCCCATAATTGAATTTAATTTGATTTTTTTACATTTTTTGAATAAAACAGATTGTAATTGATTGTCTACCTCGGGAAACGTGAAGCGAAAGCTATCCATGACAAGAAAAGTTCATTTATAGTCACTCATGCCTACGAAAACCTTATTACTCGCTTTAAATGCTTTTATAATCCCATAATTGAATTGAATTTTAATTTTTTTTACATTTTTTGATTAAAACAGATTATAATTGATTCTTTACCTCGAGAAATGTGAAGCGAAAGCTCTCTATTGACAAGAAAAGTTTATTTATAGTCACTCATACCTACGAAAGCCTTATTACTCGCTTTAAATGCTTTGATAATCCAATAATTGAATTTAATTTCATTTTTTTATATTTTTTGAATAAAACAGATTGTAATGGATTGTTTACCTTGGGAAACATGAAGCGAAAGCCATCCATTGACAAGAAAAGTTTATTTATAGTCACTCATGCCTACGAAAACCTTATTACTCGCTTTAAATGCTTTTATAATCCCATAATTGAATTTAATTTGATTTTTTTTACATGTTTAGATTAAAACAGATTATAATTGATTGTTTTCCTCGGGAAAGATGAAGCGAAAGCTCTCCATTGATAGGAAAAGTTTATTTATAGTCACTAATGCCTACGAAATCCTTGTTACTCGCTTTAAATGCTTTTATAATCCCATAGTTTAATTTAATTTGATTTTTTTAACATTTTTTCAATAAAACAGATTGTAATTGATTGTTTACCTCGGGAAACGTGAAGCAAAAGCTATCCATTGACAAGAAAAGTTTATTTATAGTCACTCATGCCTACGAAAACCTTATTACTCGCTTTAAATGCTTTTATAATCCCATAATTGAATTGAATTTTAATTTTTTTTACATTTTTTGATTAAAACAGATTGTAATTGATTCTTTACCTCGAGAAACGCGAAGCGAAAGCTCTCTACTGACAAGAAAAGTTTATTTATAGGCACTCATACCTACGAAAGCCTTATTACTCGCTTTAAATGCTTTTATAATCCCATAATTGAATTTAATTTCATTTTTTTATATTTTTTGAATAAAATAGATTGTAATGGATTGTTTACCTTGGGAAACATGAAGCGAAAGCCATCCATTGACAAGAAAAGTTTATTCATAGTCACTCATGCCTACGAAAACCTTATTACTCGCTTTAAATGCTTTTATAATCCCATAATTGAATTTAATTTGATTTTTCTACATTTTTTGATTAAAATAGATTGTAATTGGTTGTTTACCTTGGGAAAGATGAAGCGAAAGCTATCCATTGACAAGAAAAGTTTATTTGTAGTCACTAATGTATACAAAATCCTTATTACTCGCTTTAAATGCTTTTATAATCCCATAATTGAATTTAATTTGATTTTTTTACATTTTTTGAATAAAACAGATTGTAATTGATTGTTTACCTCGGGAAACGTGAAGCGAAAGCTATCCATGACAAGAAAAGTTCATTTATAGTCACTCATGCCTACGAAAACCTTATTACTCGCTTTAAATGCTTTTATAATCCCATAATTGAATTGAATTTTAATTTTTTTACATTTTTTGATTAAAACATATTGTAATTGATTGTTTACCTCGAGAAACGTGAAGCGAAAGCCATCCATTGGCAAGAAAAGTTTATTTATAGTCACTCATGCCTACGAAAGCCTTATTACTCGCTTTAAATGCTTTTATAATCCCATAATTGAATTGAATTTGATTTTTTTTACATGTTTAGATTAAAACAGATTGTAATTGATTGTTTACCTCGGGAAAAACGAAGGGAAAGCTATCCATTGACAAGAAAAGTTTATTTATAGTCACTAATGCCTACGAAATCCTTTTTACTCGCTTTAAATGCTTTTATAATCCCATAATTGAATTAAATTTTATTTTATTTTATATTTTTTGATTAAAACAGATTGTAATTGATTGTTTACCTCAAGAAATGTGAAGCGAAAGCTATGCATTGACAAGAAAAGTTTATTTATAGTCACTCATGACAACGAAAGCCTTATTACTCGCTTTAAATGCTTTTATAATCGCATAATTGAATTTAATTTGATTTTTTTTACATGTTTAGATTAAAACAGATTGTAATTGATTGTTTACCTCGGGAAAGATGAAGCGAAACCCATCCATTGAGAAGAAAAGTTTATTTATAGTCACTAATGCCTACGAAATCCTTTTTACTCGCTTTAAATGCTTTTATAATCCCATAATTGAATTGAATTTTCATTTTTTTTTATATTTTTTGATTAAAACAGATTGTAATTGATTGTTTACCTCGGGAAACGTTAAGCGAAACCCATCCATTGATAAGAAAAGTTTATTTATAGTAACTCATGCCTACGAAAGCCTTATTACTCGCTTTAAATGCTTTTATAATCCCATAATTGAATTGAATTTTAATTTTTTTTATATTTTTTGATTAAAACAGAGTGTAATTGATTGTTTACCTCAAGAAATGTGAACTGAAAGCTATCCATTGACAAGAAAAGTTTATTTATAGTCACTCATGCTTACGAAAACCTTATTACTCACTTTAAATGTTTTTATAATCCCATAATTGAATTGAATTTTAATTTTTTTACATTTTTTGATTAAAAGAGATTGTAATTGATTGTTTACCTCGAGAAACGTGAAGTGAAACCCATCCATTGAGAAGAAAAGTCCGTTCGTAGTCATTCATTCCTTCGAAAGCCTATTACTCGATTTAATTGCCTTTATAATCTCACATATGATTTTAAGTTGAATTTTTTATACATGTTTTGTTAGAACATATTATAATTGAATACTTGCCTCGAGAAACGACAAGCGAAAGCCATCAATTGACAAGAAAAGTTCATTTGTACTCACTCATGAAAACGAAAGCCTTACTACTCGCTTTAAATGCTTTTATAATTCCATAATTGAATTGAATTTTAATTTTTTTTATATTTTTTGATTAAAACATATTGTAATTGATTGTTTACCTCGGGAAACGTCAAGCGAAACCCATCCATTGATAAGAAAAGTTTATTTATAGTAACTCATGCCTACGAAAGCCTTATTACTCGCTTTAAATGCTTTTATAATCCCATAATTGAATTTAATTTGATTTTTTTTACATGTTTAGAATAAAACAGATTGTAATTGATTATTTACCTCGGGAAAGATGAAGCGAAAGCAATCCATTGACAAGAAAAGTTTATTTATAGTAACTAATGCCTACGAAATCCTTATTACTCGCTTTAAATGCTTTTATAATCTTATAATTGAATTTAATTTGATTTTTTTACATTTTTTGATTAAAACAGATTGTAATTGATTGTTTACCTCGAGAAACATGAAGCGAAACCCATCCATTGATAAGAAAAGTGCGTTCATAGTCATTCATTCCTTCGTAAGCCTATTACTCGATTTAATTGCCTTTATAATCTCACATATGATTTTAACTTGAATTTTTTTTTACATTTTTTTATTAAAACAGATTATAATTGAACATTTGCCTTAAGAAATGTGAAGCAAAAGTCATCCACCGATAGGATAAGTTCATTTATAGTCACTCATGTCTACGAAAGCCTTATTACTCGCTTTAAATGATTTTATAATCTCATAATTGAATTTAATTTGAATTTTTTTATATTTTTTAAGTAAAACAGATTATAATTAATTGTTTGCCTTGGGAATCGTGAAGCGAAAGCCATCCATTCAAAAGAAAAGTTCGTTTATACTCATTCATGCCTCCGGAAGCCTATTACTCGATTTAAATGCCTTTACGATCTCACAAATGATTTTAAGTTGAATTTTTTTACATTTTTTGTTAGACAATATTATAATTGAATATTTGCCTTGAGAAACGTGAAGCAAAAGCCATCCATTGACAAGAAAAGTTCATTTATAGTCACTCATGTCTACGAAAGCCCTATGACTCACTTTAATCGCTTTTATAATCCCATAATCAAATTTAATTTGATTTTTTTTACATTTTTTGACTAAAACAAATTGTAATGGATTGTTTACCTCGGGAAATATGAAGCGAAAGCCATCCATTGACAAGAAAAGTTTATTTATAGCCAGTCATGCCTACGAAAGCCTTATTACTCGCTTTAAATACTTCTGTAATCCCATAATTGAATTTAATTTGATTTTTCTACATTTTTTGATTAAAACATATTGTAATTGGTTGTTTACCTTGGGAAAGATGAAGCAAAAGCTATCCATTGACAAGAAAAGTTTATTTATAGTCACTTATGCATACAAAATCCTTATTACTCACTTTAAATGCTTTTATAATCCCATAATTGAATTTAATTTGATTTTTTTACATTTTTTGAATAAAACAGATTGTAATTGATTGTTTACCTCGGGAAACGTGAAGCGAAAGCTATCCATTGACAAGAAAAGTTTATTTATAGTCACTTATGCCTACGAAAACCTTATTACTCGCTTTAAATGATTTTATAATCCCATAATTGAATTGAATTTCAATTTTTTTAAATTTTTTGATTAAAACAGATTGTAATTGATTGTTTACCTTGAGAAACGTGAAGCGAAAGCTATCCATTGATAAGAAAAGTTTATTTATAGTCACTCATGCCTACGAAAGCCTTATTACTCGCTTTAAATGCTTTTATAATCCCATAATTGAATTGAATTTGATTTTTTTACATTTTTTGATTAAAACAGATTGTAATTGATTGTTTACCTCGAGAAACGTGAAGCGAAACCCATCCATTGAGAAGAAAAGTCCGTTCGTAGTCATTCATTCCTTCGGAAGCCTATTGCTCGATTTAATTGCCTTTATAATCTCACATATGATTTTAAGTTGAATTTTTTTACATGTTTTGTTAGAACATATTAAAATTGAATACTTGCCTCGAGAAACGTCAAGTGAAAGCCATCCATTGACAAGAAAAGTTCATTTGTAGTCACTCATGACAACTAAAGCCTTATTACTCGCTTTAAATGCTTTTATAATCCCATAATTGAATTGAATTTTAATTTTTTTTATATTTTTTTATTAAAACAGATTGTAATTGATTGTTTACCTCGGGAAACGTCAAGCGAAACCCATCCATTGATAAGAAAAGTTTATTTATAGTAACTCATGCCTACGAAAGCCTTATTACTCGCTTTAAATGCTTTTATAATCCCATAATTGAATTTAATTTGATTTTTTTTACATGTTTAGATTAAAACAGATTGTAATTGATTGTTTACCTCGGGAAAGATGAAGCGAAAGCTATCCATTGACAAGAAAAGTTTATTTATAGTCACTAATGCCTACGAAATCCTTTTTACTCGCTTTAAATGCTTTTATAATCCCATAATTGAATTGAATTTTAATTTTTTTTATATTTTTTGATTAAAACAGATTGTAATTGATTGTTTACCTCAAGAAATATGAAGCGAAAGCTATGCATTGACAAGAAAAGTTTATTTATAGTCACTCATGACAACGAAAGCCTTATTACTCGCTTTAAATGCTTTTATAATCCCATAATTGAATTTAATTTGATTTTTTTTACATGTTTAGATTAAAACAGATTGTAATTGATTGTTTACCTCGGGAAAGATGAAGCGAAACCCATCCATTGATAAGAAAAGTTTATTTATAGTCACTAATGCCTACGAAATCCTTTTTACTCGCTTTAAATGCTTTTATAATCCCATAATTGAATTGAATTTTAATTTTTTTTTATATTTTTTGATTAAAACAGATTGTAATTGATTGTTTACCTCGGGAAACGTTAAGTGAAACCCATCCATTGATAAGAAAAGTTTATTTATAGTAACTCATGCCTACGAAAGCCTTATTACTCGCTTTAAATGCTTTTATAATCCCATAATTGAATTGAATTTTAATGTTTTTTATATTTTTTGATTAAAACAGATTGTAATTAATTGTTTACCTCAAGAAATTTGAAGTGAAAGCTATCCATTGACATGAAAAGTTTATTTATAGTCACTAATGCCTACGAAATCCTTATTACTCGCTTTAAATGCTTTTATAATCCCATAATTGAATTTAATTTGATTTTTTTACATTTTTTGATTAAAACAGATTGTAATTGATAGATTACCTCGGGAAACGTGAAGCTAAATCTATCCGTTGACAAGAAAAGTTTATTTATAGTCACTCATGCCTACGAAAGCCTTATTACTCGCTTTAAATGGTATTATAATTCCATAATTGAATTTGCTTTGATTTGTTATACCTTTTTTGATTAAAACAAATTATAATTGATTGTTTGGCTTGAGTAACGTGAAGCGAAAGCCATCCATTGATAAGAAAAGTCCGTTTGTAGTCATTCATTCCTTCGGAGGCCTATTACTCGATTTAATTGCCTTTAGAATCTCACAAATGATTTTAAGTTGAATTTTTTTTTACATTTTTAGTTAAAACAGATTATAATTGAACGTTTACCTTGACAAACGTGAAGCAAAAGCCATCCATTGACCAGAAAAGTTTATTTATAGTCACTCATGCCTACCAAAGCCTTATGACTCGCTTTAAATGCTTTTATAATTCCATAATTGAATTTAATTTGATTTTTTATACATTTTTTGATTAAAACATATTATAATTGATTATTTGCCTTGAGTAACGTGAAGCAAAACCCATCCATTGAAAAGAGAAGTCTGTTTATAGTCAGTCATACCTTCGGAAGCCTATTACTCGATTTAAATGCCTTTATAATCTCACAAATGATTTTAAGTTGAATTTTTTTTACATTTTTTGATTAAGACAGATTGTAATGGAATGTTTACCTTGGGAAACGTGAAGCGAAAGCCATCCATTGACAAGAAAAGTTCATTTATAGTCACTCATGTCTACGAAAACCTTATTACTCGCTTTAAATGCTTTTATAATCCCATAATTGAATTGAATTTGATTTTTTTACATTTTTTGAATAAAACAGATTGTAATTGATTGTTTACCTCGGGAAACGTGAAGCGAAAGCTATCCATTGACAAGAAAAGTTTATTTGTAGTCACTCATGCCTACGAAAGCCTTATTACTCGCTTTAAATGCTTTTATAATCCCATAATTGAATTGAATTTTAATTTTTTTTTATATTTTTTTACTAAAACAAATTGTAATGGATTGTTTACCTTGGCAAAGGTGAAGCGAAAGCCATCCATTGACAAGAAAAGTTCATTTATAGTCACTCATGTCTACGAAAGCCTTATAACTCGCTTTAAATGCTTTCATAATCCCATAATTGAACTTAATTTGATTTTTTTTTACATTTTTTGATTAAAACAGATTGTAATTGATTGTTTGCCTCGGGAAACGTGAAGAGAAACCCATCCATTGATAGGAAAAGTCCGTTTATAGTCATTCATACCTTCGAAAGCCTATTACTCGATTTAAATGCAATTGATTGTTTACCTCGAGAAACGTGAAGCGAAAGCTATCCATTGACAAGAAAAGTTTATTTATAGTCACTCATGACAACGAAAGCCTTATTACTCGCTTTAAATGTTTTTATAATCCCATGATTGAATTGAATTTTATTTTTTTTAATATTTTTTGATTAAAACAGATTGTAATTGATTGTTTACCTCGGGAAACGTCAAGCGAAACCCATCCATTGATAAGAAAAGTTTATTTATAGCAACTCATGCCTACGAAAGCCTTATTACTCGCTTTAAATGCTTTTATAATCCCATATTTGAATTTAATTTGATTTTTTTTAAATGTTTAGATTCAAACAGATTATAATTGATTGTTTACCTCGGGAAAGATGAAGCGAAAGCTCTCCATTGACAAGAAAAGTTTATTTATAGTCACTAATGCCTACGAAATCCTTGTTACTCGCTTTAAATGCTTTTATAATCCCATAGTTGAATTTAATTTGATTTTTTTAACATTTTTTCAATAAAACAGATTGTAATTGATTGTTTACCTCGGGAAACGTGAAGCAAAAGCTATCCATTGACAAGAAAAGTTTATTTATAGTCACTCATGCCTACGAAAACCTTATTACTCGATTTAAATGCTTTTATAATCCTATAATTGAATTTAATTTTAATTTTTTTTACATTTTTTGATTAAAACATATTGTAATTGATTCTTTACCTCGAGAAACGTGAAGCGAAAGCTCTCTATTGACAAGAAAAGTTTATTTATAGTCACTCATACCTACGAAAGCCTTATTACTCGCTTTAAATGCTTTTATAATCCAATAATTGAATTTAATTTCATTTTTTTATATTTTTTGAATAAAATAGATTGTAATGGATTGTTTACCTTGGGAAACGTGAAGCGAAAGCCATCCATTGACAAGAAAAGTTTATTTATAGTCACTCATGCCTACGAAAACCTTATTACTCGCTTTAAATGCTTTTATAATCCCATAATTGAATTTAATTTGATTTTTCTACATTTTTTGATTAAAATAGATTGTAATTGGTTGTTTACCCTGGGAAAGATGAAGCGAAAGCTATCCATTGACAAGAAAAGTTTATTTATAGTCACTAATGCATACAAAATCCTTATTACTCGCTTTAAATGCTTTTATAATCCCATAATTGAATTTAATTTGATTTTTTTACATTTTTTGAATAAAACAGATTGTAATTGATTGTCTACCTCGGGAAACGTGAAGCGAAAGCTATCCATGACAAGAAAAGTTCATTTATAGTCACTCATGCCTACGAAAACCTTATTACTCGCTTTAAATGCTTTTATAATCCCATAATTGAATTGAATTTTAATTTTTTTTACATTTTTTGATTAAAACAGATTATAATTGATTCTTTACCTCGAGAAACGTGAAGCGAAAGCTCTCTATTGACAAGAAAAGTTTATTTATAGTCACTCATACCTACGAAAGCCTTATTACTCGCTTTAAATGCTTTGATAATCCAATAATTGAATTTAATTTCATTTTTTTATATTTTTTGAATAAAACAGATTGTAATGGATTGTTTACCTTGGGAAACATGAAGCGAAAGCCATCCATTGACAAGAAAAGTTTATTTATAGTCACTCATGCCTACGAAAACCTTATTACTCGCTTTAAATGCTTTTATAATCCCATAATTGAATTTAATTTGATTTTTTTTACATGTTTAGATTAAAACAGATTATAATTGATTGTTTTCCTCGGGAAAGATGAAGCGAAAGCTCTCCATTGATAAGAAAAGTTTATTTATAGTCACTAATGCCTACGAAATCCTTGTTACTCGCTTTAAATGCTTTTATAATCCCATAGTTTAATTTAATTTGATTTTTTTAACATTTTTTCAATAAAACAGATTGTAATTGATTGTTTACCTCGGGAAACGTGAAGCAAAAGCTATCCATTGACAAGAAAAGTTTATTTATAGTCACTCATGCCTACGAAAACCTTATTACTCGCTTTAAATGCTTTTATAATCCCATAATTGAATTGAATTTTAATTTTTTTTACATTTTTTGATTAAAACAGATTGTAATTGATTCTTTACCTCGAGAAACGCGAAGCGAAAGCTCTCTACTGACAAGAAAAGTTTATTTATAGGCACTCATACCTACGAAAGCCTTATTACTCGCTTTAAATGCTTTTATAATCCCATAATTGAATTTAATTTCATTTTTTTATATTTTTTGAATAAAATAGATTGTAATGGATTGTTTACCTTGGGAAACATGAAGCGAAAGCCATCCATTGACAAGAAAAGTTTATTCATAGTCACTCATGCCTACGAAAACCTTATTACTCGCTTTAAATGCTTTTATAATCCCATAATTGAATTTAATTTGATTTTTCTACATTTTTTGATTAAAATAGATTGTAATTGGTTGTTTACCTTGGGAAAGATGAAGCGAAAGCTATCCATTGACAAGAAAAGTTTATTTATAGTCACTAATGTATACAAAATCCTTATTACTCGCTTTAAATGCTTTTATAATCCCATAATTGAATTTAATTTGATTTTTTTACATTTTTTGAATAAAACAGATTGTAATTGATTGTTTACCTCGGGAAACGTGAAGCGAAAGCTATCCATGACAAGAAAAGTTCATTTATAGTCACTCATGCCTACGAAAACCTTATTACTCGCTTTAAATGCTTTTATAATCCCATAATTGAATTGAATTTTAATTTTTTTACATTTTTTGATTAAAACATATTGTAATTGATTGTTTACCTCGAGAAACGTGAAGCGAAAGCCATCCATTGACAAGAAAAGTTTATTTATAGTCACTCATGCCTACGAAAGCCTTATTACTCGCTTTAAATGCTTTTATAATCCCATAATTGAATTTCATTTGATTTTTTTACATTTTTTGATTAAAACAGATTCTAATTGATTGTTTACCTTGAGAAACGTGAAGCGAAACCCATCCATTGATAAGAAATGTCTAATCGTAGTCATTCATTCCTTCGGAAGCCTATTACTCGATTTAATTGCCTTTAGAATCTCACATATGATTTTAAGTCGAATTTTTTTACATGTTTTGTTAGAACATATTATAATTGAATACTTGCCTTGAGAAGCGTCAAGCGAAAGCCATCCATTGACAAGAAAAGTTCATTTGTAGTCAATCATGACAACGAAAGCCTTATTACTCGCTTTAAATGCTTTTATAATCCCATAATTGAATTGAATTTTAATTTTTTTTTTATATTTTTTGACTAAAACAGATTGTAATTAATTGTTTACCTTGGGAAATGTCAAGCGAAACCCATCCATTGATAAGAAAAGCTTATTTATAGTCACTCATGCCTACGAAAACCTTATTACTCGCTTTAAATGCTTTTATAATCCCATAATTGAATTTAATTCGATTTTTTTACATTTTTTGATTAAAACAGATTGTAATTGATTGTTTACCTCGAGAAACGTGAAGCGAAACCCATCCATTGAGAAGAAAAGTCCGTTCGTAGTCATTCATTCCTTCGGAAGCCTATTACTCGATTTAATTGCCTTTATAATCTTACATACGATTTTAAGTTGAATTTTTTTACATGTTTTGTTAGAACATATTATAATTGAATACTTGCCTCGAGAAACGTCAAGCGAAAGCCATCCATTGACAAGAAAAGTTCATTTGTAGTCACTCATGACAACGAAAGCCTTATTACTCGCTTTAAATGATTTTATAATCCCATAGTTGAATTAAATTTTAATTTTTTTTATATTTTTTGATTAAAACATATTGTAATTGATTGTTTACCTCGGGAAACGTCAAGCGAAACCCATCCATTGATAAGAAAAGTTTATTTATAGTAACTCATGCCTACGAAAGCCTTATTACTCGCTTTAAATGCTTTTATAATCCCATAATTGAATTTAATTTGATTTTTTTTACATGTTTAGATTAAAACAGATTGTAATTGATTGTTTACCTCGGGAAAAATGAAGCGAAAGCTATCCATTGACAAGAAAAGTTTATTTATAGTCACTAATGCCTACGAAATCCTTTTTACTCGCTTTAAATACTTTTATAATCCCATAATTGAATTGAATTTTAATTTTTTTTTTATATTTTTTAATTAAAACAGATTGTAATTGATTGTTTACCTCAAGAAATGTGAAGCGAAAGCTATGCATTGACAAGAAAAGTTTATTTATAGTCACTCATGACAACGAAAGCCTTATTACTCGCTTTAAATGCTTTTATAATCGCATAATTGAATTTAATTTGATTTTTTTTACATGTTTAGATTAAAACAGATTGTAATTGATTGTTTACCTCGGGAAAGATGAAGCGAAACCCATCCATTGAGAAGAAAAGTTTATTTATAGTCACTAATGCCTACGAAATCCTTTTTACTCGCTTTAAATGCTTTTATAATCCCATAATTGAATTGAATTTTAATTTTTTTTATATTTTTTGATTAAAACAGATTGTAATTGATTGCTTACCTCGGGAAACGTTAAGCGAAACCCATCCATTGATAAGAAAAGTTTATTTATAGTAACTCATGCCTACGAAAGCCTTATTACTCGCTTTAAATGCTTTTATAATCCCATAATTGAATTGAATTTTAATTTTTTTTATATTTTTTGATTAAAACAGATTGTAATTGATTGTTTACCTCAAGAAATGTGAATTGAAAGCTATCCATTGACAAGAAAAGTTTATTTATAGTCACTCATGCTTACGAAAACCTTATTAGTCACTTTAAATGTTTTTATAATCCCATAATTGAATTGAATTTTAATTTTTTTACATTTTTTGATTAAAAGAGATTGTAATTGATTGTTTACCTCAAGAAATGTGAACTGAAAGCTATCCATTGACAAGAAAAGTTTATTTATAGTCACTCATGCTTACGAAAACCTTATTACTCACTTTAAATGTTTTTATAATCCCATAATTGAATTGAATTTTAATTTTTTTACATTTTTTGATTAAAAGAGATTGTAATTGATTGTTTACCTCGAGAAACGTGAAGCGAAACCCATCCATTGAGAAGAAAAGTCCGTTCGTAGTCATTCATTCCTTCGAAAGCCTATTACTCGATTTAATTGCCTTTATAATCTCACATATGATTTTAAGTTGAATTTTTTATACATGTTTTGTTAGAACATATTATAATTGAATACTTGCCTCGAGAAACGACAAGCGAAAGCCATCCATTGATAAGAAAAGTTCATTTGTACTCACTCATGAAAACGAAAGCCTTACTACTCGCTTTAAATGCTTTTATAATCCCATAATTGAATTGAATTTTAATTTTTTTTATATTTTTTGATTAAAACAGATTGTAATTAATTGTTTACCTCGGGAAACGTCAAGCGAAACCCATCCATTGATAAGAAAAGTTTATTTATAGTAACTCATGCCTACGAAAGCCTTATTACTCGCTTTAAATGCTTTTATAATCCCATAATTGAATTTAATTTGATTTTTTTTACATGTTTAGAATAAAACAGATTGTAATTGATTATTTACCTCGGGAAAGATGAAGCGAAAGCAATCCATTGACAAGAAAAGTTTATTTATAGTAACTAATGCCTACGAAATCCTTATTACTCGCTTTAAATGCTTTTATAATCTTATAATTGAATTTAATTTGATTTTTTTACAGTTTTTGATTAAAACAGATTGTAACTGATTGTTTACCTCGAGAAACATGAAGCGAAACCCATCCATTGATAAGAAAAGTGCGTTCATAGTCATTCATTCCTTCGTAAGCCTATTACTCGATTTAATTGCCTTTATAATCTCACATATGATTTTAACTTGAATTTTTTTTTACATTTTTTTATTAAAACAGATTATAATTGAACATTTGCCTTAAGAAATGTGAAGCAAAAGTCATCCACCGATAGGAAAAGTTCATTTATAGTCACTCATGTCTACGAAAGCCTTATTACTCGCTTTAAATGATTTTATAATCTCATAATTGAATTTAATTTGAATTTTTTTACATTTTTTAAGTAAAACAGATTATAATTAATTGTTTGCCTTGGGAATCGTGAAGCGAAAGCCATCCATTCAAAAGAAAAGTTCGTTTATACTCATTCATGCCTCCGGAAGCCTATTACTCGATTTAAATGCCTTTACGATCTCACAAATGATTTTAAGTTGAATTTTTTTACATTTTTTGTTAGACAATATTATAATTGAATATTTACCTTGAGAAACGTGAAGCAAAAGCCATCCATTGACAGGAAAAGTTCATTTATAGTCACTCATGTCTACGAAAGCCCTATGACTCACTTTAATCGCTTTTATAATCCCATAATCAAATATAATTTGATTTTTTTTACATTTTTTGACTAAAACAAATTGTAATGGATTGTTTACCTCGGGAAATATGAAGCGAAAGCCATCCATTGACAAGAAAAGTTTATTTATAGCCAGTCATGCCTACGAAAGCCTTATTACTCGCTTTAAATACTTCTGTAATCCCATAATTGAATTTAATTTGATTTTTCTACATTTTTTGATTAAAACAGATTGTAATTGGTTATTTACCTTGGGAAAGATGAAGCGAAAGCTATCCATTGACAAGAAAAGTTTATTTATAGTCACTTATGCATACAAAATCCTTATTACTCGCTTGAAATGCTTTTATAATCCCATAATTGAATTTAATTTGATTTTTTTACATTTTTTGAATAAAACAGATTGTAATTGATTGTTTACCTCGGGACACGTGAAGCGAAAGCTATCCATTGACAAGAAAAGTTTATTTATAGTCACTTATGCCTACGAAAACCTTATTACTCGCTTTAAATGATTTTATAATCCCATAATTGAATTGAATTTCAATTTTTTAAAATTTTTTGATTAAAACAGATTGTAATTGATTGTTTACCTTGAGAAACGTGAAGCGAAAGCTATCCATTGATAAGAAAAGTTTATTTATAGTCACTCATGCCTACGAAAGCCTTATTACTCGCTTTAAATGCTTTTATAATCCCATAATTGAATTGAATTTGATTTTTTTACATTTTTTGATTAAAACAGATTGTAATTGATTGTTTACCTCGAGAAACGTGAAGCGAAACCCATCCATTAAGAAGAAAAGTCCGTTCGTAGTCATTCATTCCTTCGAAAGCCTATTGCTCGATTTAATTGCCTTTATAATCTCACATATGATTTTAAGTTGAATTTTTTTACATGTTTTGTTAGAACATATTAAAATTGAATACTTGCCTCGAGAAACGTCAAGTGAAAGCCATCCATTGACAAGAAAAGTTCATTTGTAGTCACTCATGACAACTAAAGCCTTATTACTCGCTTTAAATGCTTTTATAATCCCATAATTGAATTGAATTTTAATTTTTTTTATATTTTTTTATTAAAACAGATTGTAATTGATTGTTTACCTCGGGAAACGTCAAGCGAAACCCATCCATTGATAAGAAAAGTTTATTTATAGTAACTCATGCCTACGAAAGCCTTATTACTCGCTTTAAATGCTTTTATAATCCCATAATTGAATTTAATTTGATTTTTTTTACATGTTTAGATTAAAACAGATTGTAATTGATTGTTTACCTCGGGAAAGATGAAGCGAAAGCTATCCATTGACAAGAAAAGTTTATTTATAGTCACTAATGCCTACGAAATCCTTTTTACTCGCTTTAAATGCTTTTATAATCCCATAATTGAATTGAATTTTAATTTTTTTTATATTTTTTGATTAAAACAGATTGTAATTGATTGTTTACCTTAAGAAATATGAAGCGAAAGCTATGCATTGACAAGAAAAGTTTATTTATAGTCACTCATGACAACGAAAGCCTTATTACTCGCTTTAAATGCTTTTATAATCCCATAATTGAATTTAATTTGATTTTTTTTACATGTTTAGATTAAAACAGATTGTAATTGATTGTTTACCTCGGGAAAGATGAAGCGAAACCCATCCATTGATAAGAAAAGTTTATTTATAGTCACTAATGCCTACGAAATCCTTTTTACTCGCTTTAAATGCTTTTATAATCCCATAATTGAATTGAATTTTAATTTTTTTTTATATTTTTTGATTAAAACAGATTGTAATTGATTGTTTACCTCGGGAAACGTTAAGCGAAGCCCATCCATTGATAAGAAAAGTTTATTTATAGTAACTCATGCCTACGAAAGCCTTATTACTCGCTTTAAATGCTTTTATAATCCCATAATTGAATTGAATTTTAATGTTTTTTATATTTTTTGATTAAAACAGATTGTAATTAATTGTTTACCTCAAGAAATTTGAAGTGAAAGCTATCCATTGACATGAAAAGTTTATTTATAGTCACTAATGCCTACGAAATCCTTATTACTCGCTTTAAATGCTTTTATAATCCCATAATTGAATTTAATTTGATTTTTTTACATTTTTTGATTAAAACAGATTGTAATTGATAGATTACCTCGGGAAACATGAAGCTAAATCTATCCGTTGACAAGAAAAGTTTATTTATAGTCACTCATGCCTACGAAAGCCTTATTACTCGCTTTAAATGCTTTTATAATCCCATAATTGAATTTAATTTGATTTTTTTACATGTTTAGATTAAAACAGATTGTAATTGATTGTTTACCTCGGGAAAGATGAAGCGAAACCCATCCATTGAGAAGAAAAGTTTATTTATAGTCACTAATGCCTACGAAATCCTTTTTACTCGCTTTAAATGCTTTTATAATCCCATAATTGAATTGAATTTTAATTTTTTTTATATTTTTTGATTAAAACAGATTGTAATTGATTGTTTACCTCGGGAAACGTTAAGCGAAACCCATCCATTGATAAGAAAAGTTTATTTATAGTAACTCATGCCTACGAAAGCCTTATTACTCGCTTTAAATGCTTTTATAATCCCATAATTGAATTGAATTTTAATGTTTTTTATATTTTTTGATTAAAACAGATTGTAATTAATTGTTTACCTCAAGAAATTTGAAGTGAAAGCTATCCATTGACATGAAAAGTTTATTTATAGTCACTAATGCCTACGAAATCCTTATTACTCGCTTTAAATGCTTTTATAATCCCATAATTGAATTTAATTTGATTTTTTTACATTTTTTGATTAAAACAGATTGTAATTGATAGATTACCTCGGGAAACATGAAGCTAAATCTATCTGTTGACAAGAAAAGTTTATTTATAGTCACTCATGCCTACGAAAGCCTTATTACTCGCTTTAAATGCTTTTATAATCCCATAATTGAATTGAATTTGATTTTTTTACATGTTTAGATTAAAACAGATTGTAATTGATTGTTTACCTCGGGAAAGATGAAGCGAAACCCATCCATTGAGAAGAAAAGTTTATTTATAGTCACTAATGCCTACGAAATCCTTTTTACTCGCTTTAAATGCTTTTATAATCCCATAATTGAATTGAATTTTAATTTTTTTTATATTTTTTGATTAAAACAGATTGTAATTGATTGTTTACCTCGGGAAACGTTAAGCGAAACCCATCCATTGATAAGAAAAGTTTATTTATAGTAACTCATGCCTACGAAAGCCTTATTACTCGCTTTAAATGCTTTTATAATCCCATAATTGAATTGAATTTTAATTTTTTTTATATTTTTTGATTAAAACAGATTGTAATTGATTGTTTACCTCAAGAAATGTGAACTGAAAGCTATCCATTGACAAGAAAAGTTTATTTATAGTCACTCATGCTTACGAAAACCTTATTACTCACTTTAAATGTTTTTATAATCCCATAATTGAATTGAATTTTAATTTTTTTACATTTTTTGATTAAAAGAGATTGTAATTGATTGTTTACCTCGAGAAACGTGAAGCGAAACCCATCCATTGAGAAGAAAAGTCCGTTCGTAGTCATTCATTCCTTCGAAAGCCTATTACTCGATTTAATTGCCTTTATAATCTCACATATGATTTTAAGTTGAATTTTTTATACATGTTTTGTTAGAACATATTATAATTGAATACTTGCCTCGAGAAACGACAAGCGAAAGCCATCCATTGATAAGAAAAGTTCATTTGTACTCACTCATGAAAACGAAAGCCTTACTACTCGCTTTAAATGCTTTTATAATCCCATAATTGAATTGAATTTTAATTTTTTTTATATTTTTTGATTAAAACAGATTGTAATTGATTGTTTACCTCGGGAAACGTCAAGCGAAACCCATCCATTGATAAGAAAAGTTTATTTATAGTAACTCATGCCTACGAAAGCCTTATTACTCGCTTTAAATGCTTTTATAATCCCATAATTGAATTTAATTTGATTTTTTTTACATGTTTAGAATAAAACAGATTGTAATTGATTATTTACCTCGGGAAAGATGAAGCGAAAGCAATCCATTGACAAGAAAAGTTTATTTATAGTAACTAATGCCTACGAAATCCTTATTACTCGCTTTAAATGCTTTTATAATCTTATAATTGAATTTAATTTGATTTTTTTACAGTTTTTGATTAAAACAGATTGTAATTGATTGTTTACCTCGAGAAACATGAAGCGAAACCCATCCATTGATAAGAAAAGTGCGTTCATAGTCATTCATTCCTTCGTAAGCCTATTACTCGATTTAATTGCCTTTATAATCTCACATATGATTTTAACTTGAATTTTTTTTTACATTTTTTTATTAAAACAGATTATAATTGAACATTTGCCTTAAGAAATGTGAAGCAAAAGTCATCCACCGATAGGAAAAGTTCATTTATAGTCACTCATGTCTACGAAAGCCTTATTACTCGCTTTAAATGATTTTATAATCTCATAATTGAATTTAATTTGAATTTTTCTACATTTTTTAAGTAAAACAGATTATAATTAATTGTTTGCCTTGGGAATCGTGAAGCGAAAGCCATCCATTCAAAAGAAAAGTTCGTTTATACTCATTCATGCCTCCGGAAGCCTATTACTCGATTTAAATGCCTTTACGATCTCACAAATGATTTTAAGTTGAATTTTTTTACATTTTTTGTTAGACAATATTATAATTGAATATTTGCCTTGAGAAACGTGAAGCAAAAGCCATCCATTAACAAGAAAAGTTCATTTATAGTCACTCATGTCTACGAAAGCCCTATGACTCACTTTAATCGCTTTTATAATCCCATAATCAAATATAATTTGATTTTTTTTACATTTTTTGACTAAAACAAATTGTAATGGATTGTTGACCTCGGGAAATATGAAGCGAAAGCCATCCATTGACAAGAAAAGTTTATTTATAGCCAGTCATGCCTACGAAAGCCTTATTACTCGCTTTAAATACTTCTGTAATCCCATAATTGAATTTAATTTGATTTTTCTACATTTTTTGATTAAAACAGATTGTAATTGGTTGTTTACCTTGGGAAAGATGAAGCGAAAGCTATCCATTGACAAGAAAAGTTTATTTATAGTCACTTATGCCTACGAAAACCTTATTACTCGCTTTAAATGCTTTTATAATCCCATAATTGAATTGAATTTTAATTTTTTTACATTTTTTGATTAAAACAGATTGTAATTGATTGTTTAACTCGAGAAACGTGAAGCGAAAGCTATCCATTGATAAGAAAAGTTTGTTTATAGTCACTTATGCCTACGAAAGCCTTATTACTCGCTTTAAATGCTTTTATAATCCCATAATTGAATTGAATTTGATTTTTTTACATTTTTTGATTAAAACATATTGTAATTGATTGTTTACCTCGAGAAACGTGAAGCGAAACCCATCCATTGAGAAGAAAAGTCCGTTCGTAGTCATTCATTCCTTCGGAAGCCTATTGCTCAATTTAATTGCCTTTATAATCTCACATATGATTTTAAGTTGAATTTTTTTACATGTTTTGTTAGAACATATTAAAATTGAATACTTGCCTCGAGAAACGTCAAGTGAAAGCCATCCATTGACAAGAAAAGTTCATTTGTAGTCACTCATGACAACTAAAGCCTTATTACTCGCTTTAAATGCTTTTATAATCCCATAATTGAATTGAATTTTAATTTTTTTTATATTTTTTTATTAAAACAGATTGTAATTGATTGTTTACCTCGGGAAACGTCAAGCGAAACCCATCCATTGATAAGAAAAGTTTATTTATAGTAACTCATGCCTACGAAAACCTTATTACTCGCTTTAAATGCTTTTATAATCCCATAATTGAATTTAATTTGATTTTTTTTACATGTTTAGATTAAAACAGATTGTAATTGATTGTTTACCTTGGGAAAGATGAAGCGAAAGCTATCCATTGACAAGAAAAGTTTATTTATAGTCACTAATGCCTACGAAATCCTTTTTACTCGCTTTAAATGCTTTTATAATCCCATAATTGAATTGAATTTTAATTTTTTTTATATTTTTTGATTAAAACAGATTGTAATTGATTGTTTACCTCAAGAAATGTGAAGCGAAAGCTATGCATTGACAAGAAAAGTTTATTTATAGTCACTCATGACAACGAAAGCCTTATTACTCGCTTTAAATGCTTTTATAATCCCATAATTGAATTTAATTTGATTTTTTTTACATGTTTAGATTAAAACAGATTGTAATTGATTGTTTACCTCGGGAAAGATGAAGCGAAACCCATCCATTGATAAGAAAAGTTTATTTATAGTCACTAATGCCTACGAAATCCTTTTTACTCGCTTTAAATGCTTTTATAATCCCATAATTGAATTGAATTTTAATTTTTTTTTTATATTTTTTGATTAAAACAGATTGTAATTGATTGTTTACCTCAGGAAACGTTAAGCGAAACCCATCCATTGATAAGAAAAGTTTATTTATAGTAACTCATACCTACGAAAGCCTTATTACTCGCTTTAAATGCTTTTATAATCCCATAATTGAATTGAATTTTAATTTTTTTTATATTTTTTGATTAAAACAGATTGTAATTGATTGTTTACCTCAAGAAATGTGAAGCGAAAGCTATGCATTGACAAGAAAAGTTTATTTATAGTCACTCATGACAACGAAAGCCTTATTACTCGCTTTAAATGCTTTTATAATCCCATAATTGAATTTAATTTGATTTTTTTTACATGTTTAGATTAAAACAGATTGTAATTGATTGTTTACCTCGGGAAAGATGAAGCGAAACCCATCCATTGATAAGAAAAGTTTATTTATAGTCACTAATGCCTACGAAATCCTTTTTACTCGCTTTAAATGCTTTTATAATCCCATAATTGAATTGAATTTTAATTTTTTTTTTATATTTTTTGATTAAAACAGATTGTAATTAATTGTTTACCTCAAGAAATTTGAAGTGAAAGCTATCCATTGACAAGAAAAGTTTATTTATAGTCACTAATGCCTACGAAATCCTTATTACTCGCTTTAAATGCTTTTATAATCCCATAATTGAATTTAATTTGATTTTTTTACATTTTTTGATTAAAACAGATTGTAATTGATAGATTACCTCGGGAAACGTGAAGCTAAATCTATCCGTTGACAAGAAAAGTTTATTTATAGTCACTCATGCCTACGAAAGCCTTATTACTCGCTTTAAATGGTATTATAATTCCATAATTGAATTTACTTTGATTTGTTATACCTTTTTTGATTAAAACAAATTATAATTGATTGTTTGGCTTGAGTAACGTGAAGCGAAAGCCATCCATTGATAAGAAAAATACGTTTGTAGTCATTCATTCCTTCGGAGGCCTATTACTCGATTTAATTGCCTTTAGAATCTCACAAATGATTTTAAGTTGAATTTTTTTTTACATTTTTAGTTAAAACAGATTATAATTGAACATTTACCTTGAGAAACGTGAAGCAAAAGCCATCCATTGACCAGAAAAGTTCATTTATAGTCACTCATGCCTACCAAAGCCTTATGACTCGCTTTAAATGCTTTTATAATTCCATAATTGAATTTAATTTGATTTTTTATACATTTTTTGATTAAAACATATTATAATTGATTGTTTGCCTTGAGTAACGTGAAGCAAAACCCATCCATTGAAAAGAGAAGTCTGTTTATAGTCAGTCATACCTTCGGAAGCCTATTACTCGATTTAAATGCCTTTATAATCTCACAAATGATTTTAAGTTGAATCTTTTTTACATTTTTTGATTAAGACAGATTGTAATGGATTGTTTACCTTGGGAAACGTGAAGCGAAAGCCATCCATTGACAAGAAAAGTTCATTTATAGTCACTCATGTCTACGAAAACCTTATTACTCGCTTTAAATGCTTTTATAATCCCATAATTGAATTCAATTTGATTTTTTTACATTTTTTGAATAAAACAGATTGTAATTGATTGTTTACCTCGGGAAACGTGAAGCGAAAGCTATCCATTGACAAGAAAAGTTTATTTGTAGTCACTCATGCCTACGAAAGCCTTATTACTCGCTTTAAATGCTTTTATAATCCCATAATTGAATTGAATTTTAATTTTTTTTTTATATTTTTTTACTAAAACAAATTGTAATGGATTGTTTACCTTGGCAAAGGTGAAGCGAAAGCCATCCATTGACAAGAAAAGTTCATTTATCGTCACTCATGTCTACGAAAGCCTTATAACTCGCTTTAAATGCTTTCATAATCCCATAATTGAACTTAATTTGATTTTTTTTACATTTTTTGATTAAAACAGATTGTAATTGATTGTTTGCCTCGGGAAACGTGAAGAGAAACCCATCAATTGATAGGAAAAGTCCGTTTATAGTCATTCATACCTTCGAAAGCCTATTACTCGATTTAAATGCAATTGATTGTTTACCTCGAGAAACGTGAAGTGAAAGCTATCCATTGACAAGAAAAGTTTATTTATAGTCACTCATGACAACGAAAGCCTTATTACTCGCTTTAAATGTTTTTATAATCCCATAATTGAATTGAATTTTAATTTTTTTTTATATTTTTTGATTAAAACATATTGTAATTGATTGTTTACCTCGGGAAACGTAAAGCGAAACCCATCCATTGATAAGAAAAGTTTATTTATAGCAACTCATGCCTACGAAAGCCTTATTACTCGCTTTAAATGCTTTTATAATCCCATATTTGAATTTAATTTGATTTTTTTTACATGTTTAGATTAAAACAGATTATAATTGATTGTTTACCTCGGGAAAGATGAAGCGAAAGCTCTCCATTGACAAGAAAAGTTTATTTATAGTCACTAATGCCTACGAAATCCTTGTTACTCGCTTTAAATGCTTTTATAATCCCATAGTTGAATTTAATTTGATTATTTTAACATTTTTTCAATAAAACAGATTGTAATTGATTGTTTACCTCGGGAAACGTGAAGCAAAAGCTATCCATTGACAAGAAAAGTTTATTTATAGTCACTCATGCCTACAAAAACCTTATTACTCGATTTAAATGCTTTTATAATCCCATAATTGAATTTAATTTTAATTTTTTTTACATTTTTTGATTAAAACATATTGTAATTGATTCTTTACCTCGAGAAACGTGAAGCGAAAGCTCTCTATTGCCAAGAAAAGTTTATTTATAGTCACTCATACCTACGAAAGCCTTATTACTCGCTTTAAATGCTTTTATAATCCAATAATTGAATTTAATTTCATTTTTTTTATATTTTTTGAATAAAATAGATTGTAATGGATTGTTTACCTTGGGAAACGTGAAGCGAAAGCCATCCATTGATAAGAAAAGTTTATTTATAGTCACTCATGCCTACGAAAACCTTATTACTCGCTTTAAATGCTTTTATAATCCCATAATTGAATTTAATTTGATTTTTCTACAATTTTTGATTAAAATAGATTGTAATTGGTTGTTTACCCTGGGAAAGATGAAGCGAAAGCTATCCATTGACAAGAAAAGTTTATTTATAGTCACTAATACATACAAAATCCTTATTACTCGCTTTAAATGCTTTTATAATCCCATAATTGAATTTAATTTGATTTTTTTACATTTTTTGAATAAAACAGATTGTAATTGATTGTTTACCTCGGGAAACGTGAAGCGAAAGCTATCCATGACAAGAAAAGTTCATTTATAGTCACTCATGCCTACGAAAACCTTATTACTCGCTTTAAATGCTTTTATAATCCCATAATTGAATTGAATTTTAATTTTTTTACATTTTTTGATTAAAACATATTGTAATTGATTGTTTACCTCGATAAACGTGAAGCGAAAGCCATCCATTGACAAGAAAAGTTTATTTATAGTCACTCATGCCTACGAAAGCCTTATTACTCGCTTTAAATGCTTTTATAATCCCATAATTGAATTTAATTTGATTTTTTTACATTTTTTGATTAAAACAGATTGTAATTGATTGTTTACCTCGAGAAACGTGAAGCGAAACCCATCCATTGATAAAAAAAGTCCGTTCGTAGTCATTCATTCCTTCGGAAGCCTATTACTCGATTTAATTGCCTTTATAATCTCACATATGATTTTAAGTCGAATTTTTTTACATGTTTTGTTAGAACATATTATAATTGAATACTTGCCTCGAGAAGCGTCAAGCGAAAGCCATCCATTGACAAGAAAAGTTCATTTGTAGTCACTCATGACAACGAAAGCCTTATTACTCGCTTTAAATGCTTTTATAATCCCATAATTGAATTGAATTTTAATTTTTTTTTATATTTTTTGATTAAAACATATTGTAATTAATTATTTACCTCGGAAAATGTCAAGCGAAACCAATCCATTGATAAGAAAAGATTATTTATAGTAACTTATGCCTACGAAAGCCTTATTACTCGCTTTAAATGGTTTTATAATCCCATAATTGAATTGAATTTTAATTTTTTTTATATTTTTTTATTAAAACATATTGTAATTGATTGTTTACCTTGGGAAAGATGAAGCGAAAGCTATCCATTGACAAGAAAAGTTTATTTATAGTCACTCATGTCTACGAAAGCCCTATGACTCACTTTAACCGCTTTTATAACCCCACAATTAAATTTAATTTGATTTTTTTTACATTTTTTCACTAAAACAAATTGTAATGGATTGTTTACCTCGGGAAATGTGAAGCGAAAGCCATCCATTGACAAGAAAAGTTTATTTATAGTCAGTCATGCCTACGAAAGCCTTATTACTCGCTTTAAATACTTCTGTAATCCCATAATTGAATTTAATTTGATTTTTCTACATTTTTTGATTAAAACAGATTGTAATTGGTTGTTTACCTTGGGAAAGATGAAGCGAAAGCTATCCATTGACAAGAAAAGTTTATTTATAGTCACTTATGCATACAAAATCCTTATTACTCGCTTTAAATGCTTTTATAATCCCATAATTGAATTTAATTTGATTTTTTTACATTTTTTGAATAAAACAGATTGTAATTGATTGTTTACCTAGGGAAACGTGAAGCGAAAGCTATCCATTGATAAGAAAAGTTTATTTATAGTCACTTATGCCTACGAAAACCTTATTACTCGCTTTAAATGCTTTTATAATCCCATAATTGAATTGAATTTTAATTTTTTTAAATTTTTTGATTAAAACAGATTGTAATTGATTGTTTACCTCGAGAAACGTGAAGCGAAAGCTATCCATTGATAAGAAAAGTTTATTTATAGTCGCTCATGCCTACGAAAGCCTTATTACTCGCTTTAAATGCTTTTATAATCCCATAATTGAATTTAATTTGATTTTTTTACATTTTTTGATTAAAACATATTGTGATTGATGTTTACCTCGAGAAACGTGAAGCGAAACCCATCCATTGAGAAGAAAAGTCCGTTCGTAGTCATTCATTCCTTCGGAAGCCTATTACTCGATTTAATTGCCTTTATAATCTCACATATGATTTTAAGTTGAATTTTTTTACATGTTTTGTTAGAACATATTATAATTGAATACTTGCCTCGAGAAACTTCAAGCGAAAGCCATCCATTGACAAGAAAAGTTCATTTGTAGTCACTCATGACAACGAAAGCCTTATTACTCGCTTTAAATGCTTTTATAATCCCATAATTGAATTGAATTTTAATTTTTTTTAAATTTTTTGATTAAAACAGATTGTAATTGATTGTTTACCTTGGGAAACGTCAAGCGAAACCCATCCATTGATAAGAAAAGTTTATTTATAGTAACTCATGCCTACGAAAGCCTTATTACTCGCTTTAAATGCTTTTATAATCCCATAATTGAATTTAATTTGATTTTTTTTACATGTTTAGAATAAAACAGATTGTAATTGGTTGTTTACCTCGGGAAAGATGAAGCGAAAGCTATCCATTGACAAGAAAAGTTTATTTATTGTAACTAATGCCTACGAAATCCTTATTACTCGCTTTAAATGCTTTTATAATCCCATAATTGAATTTAATTTGATTTTTTTAAATTTTTTGATTAAAACAGATTATAATTGACTCTTTACGTCGAGAAACATGAAGCGAAAGCTATCCATTGACAAGAAAAGTTTATTTATAGTCACTCATGCCTACGAAAGCCTTATTACTCGCTTTAAATACTTGTATAATCCCATAATTGAATTGAATTTGATTTTTCTACATTTTTTGATTAAAACAGATTGTAATTGGTTGTTTACCTTGGGAAAGATGAAGCGAAAGCTATCCATTGACAAAGAAAGTTTATTTATAGTCACTAATGCATACAAAATCCTTATTACTCGCTTTAAATGCTTTTATAATCCCATAATTGAATTTAATTTGATTTTTTTACATTTTTTGAATAAAACATATTGTAATTGATTGTTTACCTCGGGAAACATGAAGCGAAAGCTATCCATTGACAAGAAAAGTTTATTTATAGTCACTAATGCATACAAAATCCTTATTACTCGCTTTAAATGCTTTTATAATCCCATAATTGAATTTAATTTGATTTTTTTACATTTTTTGATTAAAACAGATTGTAATTGATTGTTTACCTCGAGAAACATGAAGCGAAAGCTATCCATTGACAAAAAAAGTTTATTTATAGTCACTCATGCTTACGAAAACCTTATTACTCGCTTTAAATGTTTTTATAATCCCATAATTGAATTGAATTTTAATTTTTTTACATTTTTTGATTAAAAGAGGTTGTAATTGATTGTTTACCTCGAGAAACGTGAAGCGAAACCCATCCATTAATAAGAAAAGTCCGTTCGTAGTCATTCATTCCTTCGGAAGCCTATTACTCGATTTAATTGCCTTTATAATCTCACATATGATTTTAAGTTGAATTTTTTTACATGTTTTGTTAGAACATATTATAATTGAATACTTGCCTCGAGAAACGTCAAGCGAAAGCCATCCATTGACAAGAAATGTTCATTTGTAGTCACTCATGACAACGAAAGCCTTACTACTCGCTTTAAATGCTTTTATAATCCCATAATTGAGTTGAATTTTAATTTTTTTAACTTTTTTGATTAAAACAGATTGTAATTGATTGTTTACCTCGAGAAACGTGAAGCGAAAGCTATCCATTGATAAGAAAAGTTTATTTATAGTCACTCATGACTACGAAAGCCTTATTACTCGCTTTAAATGCTTTTATAATCCCATAATTGAATTTAATTTGATTTTTTTACATTTTTTGATTAAAACAGATTGTAATTGATTGTTTACCTCGAGAAACGTGAAGCGAAACCCATCCATTGAGAAGAAAAGTCGGTTCGTAGCCATTCATTCCTTCGGAAGCCTATTACTCGATTTAATTGCCTTTATAATCTCACATATGATTTTAAGTTGAATTTTTTTACATGTTTTGTTAGAACATATTATAATTGAATACTTGCCTCGAGAAACGTCAAGCGAAAGCCATCCATTGACAAGAAATGTTCATTTGTAGTCACTCATGACAACGAAAGCCTTATTACTCGCTTTAAATGCTTTTATAATCCCATAATTGAATTGAATTTTAATTTTTTTTATATTTTTTGATTAAAACAGATTGTAATTGATTGTTTACCTTGGGAAACGTCAAGCGAAACCCATCCATTGATAAGAAAAGTTTATTTATAGTAACTGATGCCTACGAAAGCCTTATTACTCGCTTTAAATGCTTTTATAATCCCATAATTGAATTTAATTTGATTTTTTTTACATGTTTAGAATAAAACAGATTGTAATTGGTTGTTTACCTCGGGAAAGATGAAGCGAAAGCTATCCATTGACAAGAAAAGTTTATTTATTGTAACTAATGCCTACGAAATCCTTATTACTCGCTTTAAATGCTTTTATAATCCCATAATTGAATTTAATTTGATTTTTTTACATTTTTTGATTAAAACAGATTATAATTGACTCTTTACCTCGAGAAACATGAAGCGAAAGCTATCCATTGACAAGAAAAGTTTATTTATAGTCACTCATGCCTACGAAAGCCTTATTACTCGCTTTAAATACTTGTATAATCCCATAATTGAATTGAATTTGATTTTTCTACATTTTTTGATTAAAACAGATTGTAATTGGTTGTTTACCTTGGGAAAGATGAAGCGAAAGCTATCCATTGACAAAGAAAGTTTATTTATAGTCACTAATGCATACAAAATCCTTATTACTCGCTTTAAATGCTTTTATAATCCCATAATTGAATTTAATTTGATTTTTTTACATTTTTTGAATAAAACATATTGTAATTGATTGTTTACCTCGGGAAACATGAAGCGAAAGCTATCCATTGACAAGAAAAGTTTATTTATAGTCACTAATGCATACAAAATCCTTATTACTCGCTTTAAATGCTTTTATAATCCCATAATTGAATTTAATTTGATTTTTTTACATTTTTTGATTAAAACAGATTGTAATTGATTGTTTACCTCGAGAAACATGAAGCGAAAGCTATCCATTGACAAGAAAAGTTTATTTATAGTCACTCATGCTTACGAAAACCTTATTACTCGCTTTAAATGTTTTTATAATCCCATAATTGAATTGAATTTTAATTTTTTTACATTTTTTGATTAAAAGAGGTTGTAATTGATTGTTTACCTCGAGAAACGTGAAGCGAAACCCATCCATTAATAAGAAAAGTCCGTTCGTAGTCATTCATTCCTTCGGAAGCCTATTACTCGATTTAATTGCCTTTATAATCTCACATATGATTTTAAGTTGAATTTTTTTACATGTTTTGTTAGAACATATTATAATTGAATACTTGCCTCGAGAAACGTCAAGCGAAAGCCATCCATTGACAAGAAATGTTCATATGTAGTCACTCATGACAACGAAAGCCTTACTACTCGCTTTAAATGCTTTTATAATCCCATAATTGAGTTGAATTTTAATTTTTTTAACTTTTTTGATTAAAACAGATTGTAATTGATTGTTTACCTCGAGAAACGTGAAGCGAAAGCTATCCATTGATAAGAAAAGTTTATTTATAGTCACTCATGACTACGAAAGCCTTATTACTCGCTTTAAATGCTTTTATAATCCCATAATTGAATTGAATTTGATTTTTTTACATTTTTTGATTAAAACAGATTGTAATTGATTGTTTACCTCGAGAAACGTGAAGCGAAACCCATCCATTGAGAAGAAAAGTCCGTTCGTAGTCATTCATTCCTTCGGAAGCCTATTACTCGATTTAATTGCCTTTATAATCTCACATATGATTTTAAGCTGAATTTTTTTACATGTTTTGTTAGAACATATTATAATTGAATACTTGCCTGGAGAAACGTCAAGCGAAAGCCATCCATTGACAAGAAAAGTTCATTTGTAGTCACTCATGTCTACGAAAGCCCTATGACTCAGTTTAATCGCTTTTATAATCCCACAATTAAATTTAATTTGATTTTTTTTACATTTTTTCACTAAAACAAATTGTAATGGATTGTTTACCTCGGGAAATGTGAAGCGAAAGCCATCCATTGACAAGAAAAGTTTATTTATAGTCAGTCATGCCTACGAAAGCCTTATTACTCGCTTTAAATACTTCTGTAATCCCATAATTGAATTTAATTTGATTTTTCTACATTTTTTGATTAAAACAGATTGTAATTGGTTGTTTACCATGGGAAAGATGAAGCGAA
Source organism: Theobroma cacao (assembly GCF_053813885.1). NCBI lineage: Eukaryota > Viridiplantae > Streptophyta > Magnoliopsida > Malvales > Malvaceae > Theobroma > Theobroma cacao. Next base: position 21,104,182 of record NC_142645.1, on the reverse strand, counting down.
AGCTATCCATTGACAAGAAAAGTTTATTTATAGTCACTTATGCATACAAAATCCTTATTACTCGCTTTAAATGCTTTTATAATCCCATAATTGAATTTAATTTGATTTTTTTACATTTTTTGAATAAAACAGATTGTAATTGATTGTTTACCTCGGGAAACGTGAAGCGAAAGCTATCCATTGACAAGAAAAGTTTATTTATAGTCACTCATGCCTACGAAAGCCTTATTACTCGCTTTAAATGCTTTTATAATCCCATAATTGAATTTAATTTGATTTTTTTACATTTTTTTATTAAAACAGATTGTAATTGATTGTTTACCTCGAGAAACGTGAAGCGAAACCCATCCATTGAGAAGAAAAGTTCGTTCGTAGTCATTCATTCCTTCGGAAGCCTATTACTCGATTTAATTGCCTTTATAATCTCACATATGATTTTAAGTTGAATGTTTTTACATGCTTTGTTAGAACATATTATAATTGAATACTTGCCTCGAGAACCGTCAAGCGAAAGCCATCCATTGATAAGAAAAGTTCATTTGTAGTCACTCATGACAACGAAAGCCTTACTACTCGCTTTAAATGCTTTTATAATCCCACAATTGAATTGAATTTTAATTTTTTTTCTATTTTTTGATTAAAACAGATTGTAATTGATTGTTTACCTCGGGAAACGTCAAGCGAAACCCATCCATTGATAAGAAAAGTTTATTTATAGTAACTCATGCCTACGAAAGCCTTATTACTCGCTTTAAATATTTTTATAATCCCATAATTGAATTTAATTTGATTTTTTTTACATGTTTAGAATAAAACAGATTGTAATTGGTTGTTTACCTCGGGAAAGATGAAGCGAAAGCTATCCATTGACAAGAAAAGTTTATTTATTGTAACTAATGCCTACGAAATCCTTATTACTCGCTTTAAATGCTTTTATAATCCCATAATTGAATTTAATTTGATTTTTTTACATTTTTTGATTAAAACAGATTGTAATTGATTGTTTACCTCGGGAAACATGAAGTGAAAACTATCCATTGACAAGAAAAGTTTATTTATAGTCACTCATGCTTACGAAAACCTTATTACTCGCTTTAAATGTTTTTATAATCCCATAATTGAATTGAATTTTAATTTTTTTACATTTTTTGATTAAAAGAGATTGTAATTGATTGTTTACCTCGAGAAACGTGAAGCGAAACCCATCCATTAATAAGAAAACTCCGTTCGTAGTCATTCATTCCTTCGGAAGCCTATTACTCGATTTAATTGCCTTTATAATCTCACATATGATTTTAAGTTGAATTTTTTTACATGTTTTGTTAGAGCATATTATAATTGAATACTTGCCTGGAGAAACGTCAAGCAAAAGCCATCCATTGACAAGAAATGTTCATTTGTAGTCACTCATGACAACGAAAGCCTTACTACTCGCTTTAAATGCTTTTATAATCCCACAATTGAATTGAATTTTAATTTTTTTTATATTTTTTGATTAAAACAGATTGTAATTGATTGTTTACCTCGGGAAACGTCAAGCGAAACCCATCCATTGATAAGAAAAGTTTATTTGTAGTAACTCATGCCTACGAAAGCCTTATTACTCGCTTTAAATGCTTTTATAATCCCATAATTGAATTGAATTTTAATTTTTTAAATTTTTTTGATTAAAACAGATTGTAATTGATTGTTTACCTCGAGAAACGTGAGCGAAAGCTATCCATTGATAAGAAAAGTTTATTTATAGTCACTCATGACTACGAAAGCCTTATTACTCGCTTTAAATGCTTTTATAATCCCATAATTGAATTTAATTTGATTTTTTTACATTTTTTGATTAAAACAGATTGTAATTGATTGTTTACCTCGAGAAACGTGAAGCGAAACCCATCCATTGAGAAGAAAAGTCCGTTCGTAGTCATTCATTCCTTCGGAAGCCTATTACTCGATTTAATTGCCTTGATAATCTCACATATGATTTTAAGTGGAATTTTTTTACATGCTTTGTTAGAACATATTATAATTGAATACTTGCCTCGAGAAACGTCAAGCGAAAGCCATCCATTGACAAGAAAAGTTCATTTGTAGTCACTCATAACAACGAAAGCCTTATTACTCGCTTTAAATGCTTTTATAATCCCATAATTGAATTGAATTTTAATTTTCTTTATATTTTTTGATTAAAACAGATTGTAATTGATTGTTTACCTCGGGAAACGTCAAGCGAAACCCATCCATTGATAAGAAAAGTTTATTTATAGTAACTCATTCCTACGAAAGCCTTCTTACTCGCTGTAAATGCTTTTATAATCCCATAATTGAATTTAATTTGATTTTTTTACATGTTTAGAATAAAACAGATTGTAATTGATTGTTTACCTCGGGAAAGATGAAGCGAAAGCTATCCATTGACAAGAAAAGTTTATTTATAGTAACTAATGCCTACGAAATCCTTATTACTCGCTTTAAATGCTTTTATAATCCCATAATTGAATTTAATTTGATTTTTTTACATTTTTTGATTAAAACAGATTGTAATTGACTCTTTACCTCGAGAAACATGAAGCGAAAGCTATCCATTGACAAGAAAAGTTTATTTATAGACACTCATGCCTACGAAAGCCTTATTACTCGCTTTAAATACTTCTATAATCCCATAATTGAATTTAATTTGATTTTTCTACATTTTTTGATTAAAACAGATTGTAATTGGTTGTTTACCTTGGGAAAGATGAAGCGAAAGCTATCCATTGACAGAGAAAGTTTATTTATAGTGACTAATGCATACAAAATCCTTATTACTCGCTTTAAATGCTTTTATAATCCCATAATTGAATTTAATTTGATTTTTTTACATTTTTTGAATAAAACAGATTGTAATTGATTGTTTACCTCGGGAAACGTGAAGCGAAAGCTATCCATTGACAAGAAAAGTTTATTTATAGTCACTAATGCATACAAAATCCTTATTACTCGCTTTAAATGCTTTTATAATCCCATAATTGAATTTAATTTGATTTTTTTACATTTTTTGATTACAACAGATTGTAATTGATTGTTTACCTCGGGAAACATGAAGCGAAAGCTATCCATTGACAAGAAAAGTTTATTTATAGTCACTCATTCTTACGAAAACCTTATTACTCGCTTTAAATGTTTTTATAATCCCATAATTGACTTGAATTTTATTTTTTTTACATTTTTTAATTAAAAGAGATTGTAATTGATTGTTTACCTCGAGAAACGTGAAGCGAAACCCATCCATTAATAAGAAAAGTCCGTTCGTAGTCATTCATTCCTTCGGAAGCCTATTACTCGATTTAATTGCCTTTATAATCTCATATATGATTTTAAGTTGAATTTTTTTACATGTTTTGTTAGAACATATTATAATTGAATACTTGCCTCGAGAAACGTCAAGCGAAAGCCATCCATTGACAAGAAATGTTCATTTGTAGTCACTCATGACAACGAAAGCCTTATTACTCGCTTTAAATGCTTTTATAATCCCATAATTGAATTGAATTTTAATTTTTTTTATATTTTTTGATTAAAACAGATTGTAATTGATTGTTTACCTCGGGAAACGTCAAGCGAAACCCATCCATTGATAAGAAAAGTTTATTTATTGTAACTCATGCCTACGAAAGCCTTATTACTCGCTTTAAATGCTTTTATAATCCCATAATTGAATTTAATTTGATTTTTTTTACATGTTTAGAATAAAACAGATTGTAATTGGTTGTTTACCTCGGGAAAGATGAAGCGAAAGCTATCCATTGACAAGAAAAGTTTATTTATTGTAACTAATGCCTACGAAATCCTTATTACTCGCTTTAAATGCTTTTATAATCCCATAATTGAATTTAATTTGATTTTTTTACATTTTTTGATTAAAACAGATTGTAATTGACTCTTTACCTCGAGAAACATGAAGCGAAAGCTATCCATTGACAAGAAAAGTTTATTTATAGTCACTCATGCCTACGAAAGCCTTATGACTCGCTTTAAATACTTCTATAATCCCATAATTGAATTTAATTTGATTTTTCTACAGTTTTTGATTAAAACAGATTGTAATTGGTTGTTTACCTTGGGAAAGATGAAGCGAAAGCTATCCATTGACAAAGAAAGTTTATTTATAGTCACTAATGCATAGAAAATCCTTATTACTCGCTTTAAATGCTTTTATAATCCCATAATTGAATTTAATTTGATTTTTTTACATTTTTTGAATAAAACAGATTGTAATTGATTGTTTACCTCGGGAAACATGAAGCGAAAGCTACCCATTGACAAGAAAAGTTTATTTATAGTCACTAATGCATACAAAATCCTTATTACTCGCTTTAAATGCTTTTATAATCCCATAATTGAATTTAATTTGATTTTTTTACATTTTTTGATTAAAACAGATTGTAATTCATTGTTTACCTCGGGAAACATGAAGTGGAAACTATCCATTGACAAGAAAAGTTTATTTATTGTCACTCATGCTGACGAAAACCTTATTACTCGCTTTAAATGTTTTTATAATCCCATAATTGAATTGAATTTTAATTTTTTTACATTTTTTGATTAAAAGAGATTGTAATTGATTGTTTACCTCGAGAAACGTGAAGCGAAACCCATCCATTGAGAAGAAAAGTCCGTTCGTAGTCATTCATTCCTTCGGAAGCCTATTACTCGATTTAATTGCCTTTATAATCTCACATATGATTTTAAGTTGAATTTTTTTACATGTTTTGTTAGAACATATTATAATTGAATGCTTGCCTTGAGAAACGTCAAGCGAAAGCCATCCATTGACAAGAAATGTTCATTTGTAGTCACTCATGACAACGAAAGCCTTACTACTCGCTTTAAATGCTTTTATAATCCCACAATTGAATTGAATTTTAATTTTTTTTATATTTTTTGATTAAAACAGATTGTAATTGATTGTTTACCTCGGGAAACGTCAAGCAAAACCCATCCATTGATAAGAAAAGTTTATTTATAGTAACTCATGCCTACGAAAGCCTTATTACTCGCTTTAAATGCTTCTATAATCCCATAATTGAATTGAATTTTAATTTTTTAAAATTTTTTGATTAAAACAGATTGTAATTGATTGTTTACCTCGAGAAACGTGAAGCGAAAGCTATCCATTGATAAGAAAAGTTTATTTATAGTCACTCATGACTACGAAAGCCTTATTACTCGCGTTGAATGCTTTTATAATCCCATAATTGAATTTAATTTGATTTTTTTACATTTTTTGATTAAAAAAGATTGTAATTGATTGTTTACCTCGAGAAACGTGAAGCGAAACCCATCCATTGAGAAGAAAAGTCCGTTCGTAGTCATTCATTCCTTCGGAAGCCTATTACTCGATTTAATTGCCTTTATAATCTCACATATGATTTTAAGTTGAATTTTTTTACATGCTTTGTTAGAACATATTATAATTGAATACTTGCCTCGAGAAACGTCAAGCGAAGGCCATCCATTGACAAGAAAAGTTCATTTGTAGTCACTCATGACAACGAAAGCCTTATTACTCGCTTTAAATGGTTTTATAATCCCATAATTGAATTGAATTTTAATTTTCTTTATATTTTTTGATTAAAACAGATTGTAATTGATTGTTTACCTCGGGAAACGTCAAGCGAAACCCATCCATTGATAAGAAAAGTTTATTTATAGTAACTCATGCCTACGAAAGCCTTATTACTCGCTTTAAATGCTTTTATAATCCCATAATTGAATTTAATTTGATTTTTTTTACATGTTTAGAATAAAACAGATTGTAATTGATTGTTTACCTCGGGAAAGATGAAGCGAAAGCTATCCATTGACAAGAAAAGTTTATTTATAGTAACTAATGCCTACGAAATCCTTATTACTCGCTTTAAATGCTTTTATAATCCCATAATTGAATTTAATTTGATTTTTTTACATTTTTTGATTAAAACAGATTGTAATTGACTCTTTACCTCGAGAAACATGAAGCGAAAGCTATCCATTGACAAGAAAAGTTTATTTATAGTCACTCATGCCTACGAAAGCCTTATTACTCGCTTTAAATACTTCTATAATCCCATAATTGAATTTAATTTGATTTTTCTACATTTTTTGATTAAAACAGATTGTAATTGGTTGTTTACCTTGGGAAAGATGAAGCGAAAGCTATCCATTGACAGAGAAAGTTTATTTATAGTGACTAATGCATACAACATCCTTATTACTCGCTTTAAATGCTTTTATAATCCCATAATTGAATTTAATTTGATTTTTTTACATTTTTTGAATAAAACATATTGTAATTGATTGTTTACCTTGGGAAACATGAAGCGAAAGCTATCCATTGACAAGAAAAGTTTATTTATAGTCACTAATGCATACAAAATCCTTATTACTCGCTTTAAATGCTTTTATAATCCCATAATTGAATTTAATTTGATTTTTTTACATTTTTTGATTAAAACAGATTGTAATTGATTGTTTACCTCGGGAAACATGAAGCGAAAGCTATCCATTGACAAGAAAAGTTTATTTATAGTCACTCATTCTTACGAAAACCTTATTACTCGCTTTAAATGTTTTTATAATCCCATAATTGACTTGAATTTTATTTTTTTTACATTTTTTGATTAAAAGAGATTGTAATTGATTGTTTACCTCGAGAAACGTGAAGCGAAACCCATCCATTAATAAGAAAAGTCCGTTCGTAGTCATTAATTCCTTCAGAAGCCTATTACTTGATTTAATTGCCTTTATAATCTCATATATGATTTTAAGTTGAATTTTTTTACATGTTTTGTTAGAACATATTATAATTGAATACTTGCCTCGAGAAACGTCAAGCGAAAGCCATCCATTGACAAGAAATGTTCATTTGTAGTCACTCATGACAACGAAAGCCTTATTACTCGCTTTAAATGCTTTTATAATCCCATAATTGAATTGAATTTTAATTTTTTTTATATTTTTTGATTAAAACAGATTGTAATTGATTGTTTACCTCGGGAAACGTCAAGCGAAACCCATCCATTGATAAGAAAAGTTTATTTATAGTAACTCATGCCTACGAAAGCCTTATTACTCGCTTTAAATGCTTTTATAATCCCATAATTGAATTTAATTTGATTTTTTTTTACATGTTTAGAATAAAACAGATTGTAATTGGTTGTTTACCTCGGGAAAGATGAAGCGAAAGCTATCCATTGACAAGAAAAGTTTATTTATTGTAACTAATGCCTACGAAATCCTTATTACTCGCTTTAAATGCTTTTATAATCCCATAATTGAATTTAATTTGATTTTTTTACATTTTTTGATTAAAACAGATTGTAATTGACTCTTTACCTCGAGAAACATGAAGCGAAAGCTATCCATTGACAAGAAAAGTTTATTTATAGTCACTCATGCCTACGAAAGCCTTATGACTCGCTTTAAATACTTCTATAATCCCATAATTGAATTTAATTTGATTTTTCTACAGTTTTTGATTAAAACATATTGTAATTGGTTGTTTACCTTGGGAAAGATGAAGCGAAAGCTATCCATTGACAAAGAAAGTTTATTTATAGTCACTAATGCATAGAAAATCCTTATTACTCGCTTTAAATGCTTTTATAATCCCATAATTGAATTTAATTTGATTTTTTTGCATTTTTTGAATAAAACAGATTGTAATTGATTGTTTACCTCGGGAAACATGAAGCGAAAGCTACCCATTGACAAGAAAAGTTTATTTATAGTCACTAATGCATAGAAAATCCTTATTACTCGCTTTAAATGCTTTTATAATCCCATAATTGAATTTAATTTGATTTTTTTACATTTTTTGATTAAAACAGATTGTAATTCATTGTTTACCTCGGGAAACATGAAGTGGAAACTATCCATTGACAAGAAAAGTTTATTTATTGTCACTCATGCTTACGAAAACCTTATTACTCACTTTAAATGTTTTTATAATCCCATAATTGAATTGAATTTTAATTTTTTTACATTTTTTGATTAAAAGAGATTGTAATTGATTGTTTACCTCGAGAAACGTGAAGCGAAACCCATCCATTGAGAAGAAAAGTCCGTTCGTAGTCATTCATTCCTTCGGAAGCCTATTACTCGATTTAATTGTCTTTATAATCTCACATATGATTTTAAGTTGAATTTTTTTACATGTTTTGTTAGAACATATTATAATTGAATATTTGCCTTGAGAAACGTCAAGCGAAAGCCATCCATTGACAAGAAATGTTCATTTGTAGTCACTCATGACAACGAAAGCCTTACTACTCGCTTTAAATGCTTTTATAATCCCACAATTGAATTGAATTTTAATTTTTTTTATTTTTTTTGATTAAAACAGATTGTAATTGATTGTTTACCTCGGGAAACGTCAAGCAAAACCCATCCATTGATAAGAAAAGTTTATTTATAGTAACTCATGCCTACGAAAGCCTTATTACTCGCTTTAAATGCTTCTATAATCCCATAATTGAATTGAATTTTAATTTTTTAAAATTTTTTGATTAAAACAGATTGTAATTGATTGTTTACCTCGAGAAACATGAAGCGAAAGCTATCCATTGATAAGAAAAGTTTATTTATAGTCACTCATGACTACGAAAGCCTTATTACTCGCTTTAAATGCTTTTATAATCCCATAATTGAATTTAATTTGATTTTTTTACATTTTTTGATTAAAACAGATTGTAATTGATTGTTTACCTCGAGAAACGTGAAGCGAAACCCATCCATTGAGAAGAAAAGTCCGTTCGTAGTCATTCATTCCTTCGGAAGCCTATTACTCGATTTAATTGCCTTTATAATCTCACATATGATTTTAAGTTGAATTTTTTTACATGCTTTGTTAGAACATATTATAATTGAATACTTGCCTCGAGAAACGTCAAGCGAAAGCCATCCATTGACAAGAAAAGTTCATTTGTAGTCACTCATGACAACGAAAGCCTTATTACTCGCTTTAAATGGTTTTATAATCCCATAATTGAATTGAATTTTAATTTTCTTTATATTTTTTGATTAAAACAGATTGTAATTGATTGTTTACCTCGGGAAACGTCAAGCGAAACCCATCCATTGATAAGAAAAGTTTATTTATAGTAACTCATGCCTACGAAAGCCTTATTACTCGCTTTAAATGCTTTTATAATCCCATAATTGAATTTAATTTGATTTTTTTTACATGTTTAGAATAAAACAGATTGTAATTGATTGTTTACCTCGGGAAAGATGAAGCGAAAGCTATCCATTGACAAGAAAAGTTTATTTATAGTAACTAATGCCTACGAAATCCTTATTACTCGCTTTAAATGCTTTTATAATCCCATAATTGAATTCAATTTGATTTTTTTAAATTTTTTGATTAAAACAGATTGTAATTGACTCTTTACCTCGAGAAACATGAAGCGAAAGCTATCCATTGAGAAGAAAAGTTTATTTATAGTCACTCATGCCTACGAAAGCCTTATTACTCGCTTTAAATACTTCTATAATCCCATAATTGAATTTAATTTGATTTTTCTACATTTTTTTATTAAAACAGATTGTAATTGGTTGTTTACCTTGGGAAAGATGAAGCGAAAGCTATCCATTGACAGAGAAAGTTTATTTATAGTGACTAATGCATACAAAATCCTTATTACTCGCTTTAAATGTTTTTATAATCCCATAATTGAATTGAATTTTAATTTTTTTACATTTTTTGATTAAAAGAGATTGTAATTGATTGTTTACCTCGAGAAACGTGAAGCGAAACCCATCCATTAATAAGAAAAGTCCGTTCGTAGTCATTCATTCCTTCGGAAGCCTATTACTCGATTTAATTGCCTTTATAATCTCACATATGATTTTAAGTTGAATTTTTTTACATGTTTTGTTAGAACATATTATAATTGAATACTTGCCTCGAGAAACGTCAAGCGAAAGCCATCCATTGACAAGAAATGTTCATTTGTAGTCACTCATGACAACGAAAGCCTTACTACTCGTTTTAAATGCTTTTATAATCCCATAATTGAATTGAATTTTAATTTTTTTTATATTTTTTGATTAAAACAGATTGTAATTGATTATTTACCTCGGGAAACGTCAAGCGAAACCCATCCATTGATAAGAAAAGTTTATTTATAGTAACTCATGCCTACGAAAGCCTTATTACTCGCTTTAAATGCTTTTATAATCCCATAATTCAATTTAATTTGATTTTTTTTACATGTTTAGAATAAAACATATTGTAATTGATTATTTACCTCGGGAAAGATGAAGCGAAAGCTATCCATTGACAAGAAAAGTTTATTTATAGTCACTTATGCATACAAAATCCTTATTACTCGCTTTAAATGCTTTTATAATCCCATAATTGAATTTAATTTGATTTTTTTACATTTTTTGAGTAAAACAGATTGTAATTGATTGTTTACCTCGGGAAACGTGAAGCGAAAGCTATCCATTGACAAGAAAAGTTTATTTATAGTCACTTATGCCTACGAAAACCTTATTACTCGCTTTAAATGCTTTTATAATCCCATAGTTGAATTGAATTTTAATTTTTTTTAATTTTTTGATTAAAACAGACTGTAATTGATTGTTTACCTGGAGAAACGTGAAGCGAAAGCTATCCATTGATAAGAAAAGTTTATTTATAGTCACTCATGACTACGAAAGCCTTATTACTCGCTTTAAATGCTTTTATAATCCCATAATTGAATTTAATTTGATTTTTTTACATTTTTTGATTAAAACAGATTGTAATTGATTGTTTACCTCGAGAAACGTGAAGCGAAACCCATCCATTGAGAAGAAAAGTCCGTTCGTAGTCATTCATTCCTTCGGAAGCCTATTACTCGATTTAATTGCCTTTATAATCTCACATATGATTTTAAGTTGAATTTTTTTACATGTTTTGTTAGAACATATTATAATTGAATACTTGCCTCGAGAAACGTCAAGCGAAAGCCATCCATTGACAAGAAAAGTTCATTTGTAGTCACTCATGACAACGAAAGCCTTATTACTCGCTTTAAATGCTTTTATAATCCCATAATTGAATTGAATTTTAATTTTTTTTATATTTTTTGACTAAAACAGATTGTAATTGATTGTTTACCTCGAGAAACGTCAAGCGAAACCCATCCATTGATAAGAAAAGTTTATTTATAGTAACTCATGCCTACGAAAGCCTTATTACTCGCTTTAAATGCTTTTATAATCCCATAATTGAATTTAATTTGATTTTTTTTACATGTTTAGAATAAAACAGATTGTAATTGGTTGTTTACCTTGGGAAAGATGAAGCGAAAGCTATCCATTGACAAGAAAAGTTTATTTATTGTAACTAATGCCTACGAAATCCTTATAACTCGCTTTAAATGCTTTTATAATCCCATAATTGAATTTAATTTGATTTTTTTACATTTTTTAATTAAAACAGATTGTAATTGACTCTTTACCTCGAGAAACATGAAGCGAAAGCTATCCATTGACAAGAAAAGTTTGTTTATAGTCACTCATGCCTACGAAAGCCTTATTACTCGCTTTAAATACTTCTATAATCCCATAATTGAATTTAATTTGATTTTTCTACATTTTTTGATTAAAACAGATTGTAATTGGTTGTTTACCTTGGGAAAGATGAAGCGAAAGCTATCCATTGACAAAGAAAGTTTATTTATAGTCACTAATGCATACAAAATCCTTATTACTCGCTTTAAATGCTTTTATAATCCCATAATTGAATTTAATTTGATTTTTTTACATTTTTTGAATAAAACAGATTGTAATTGATTGTTTACCTCGAGAAACGTGATGCGAAAGCTATCCATTGACAAGAAAAGTTTATTTATAGTCACTAATGCATACAAAATCCTTATTACTCGCTTTAAATGCTTTTATAGTTCCATAATTGAATTTAATTTGATTTTTTTACATTTTTTGATTAAAACAGATTGTAATTGATTGTTTACCTCGGGAAACATGAAGCGAAAGCTATCCATTGACAAGAAAAGTTTATTTATAGTCACTTATGCCTACGAAAACCTTATTACTCGCTTTAAATGTTTTTATAATCCCATAATTGAATTGAATTTTAATTTTTTTACATTTTTTGATTAAAAGAGATTGTAATTGATTGTTTACCTCAAGAAACGTGAAGCAAAACCCATCCATTAATAAGAAAAGCCCGTTCGTAGTCATTCATTCATTCGGAAGTCTATTACTCGATTTAATTGCCTTTATAATCTCACATATGATTTTAAGTTTAATTTTTTTACATGTTTTGTTAGAACATATTATAATTGAATACTTGCCTCGAGAAACGTCAAGCGAAAGCCATCCATTGACAAGAAATGTTCATTTGTAGTCTCTCATGACAACGAAAGCCTTACTACTCGCTTTAAATGCTTTTATAATCCCATAATTGAATTGAATTTTAATTTTTTTTTATATTTTTTGATTAAAACAGATTGTAATTGATTGTTTACCTCGGGAAACGTCAAGCGAAACCCATCCATTGATAAGAAAAGTTTATTTGTAGTAACTCATGCCTACGAAAGCCTTATTACTCGCTTTAAATGCTTTTATAATCCCATAATTGAATTGAATTTTAATTTTTTAAATTTTTTTGATTAAAACAGATTGTAATTGATTGTTTACCTCGAGAAACGTGAGCGAAAGCTATCCATTGATAAGAAAAGTTTATTTATAGTCACTCATGACTACGAAAGCCTTATTACTCGCTTTAAATGCTTTTATAATCCCATAATTGAATTTAATTTGATTTTTTTACATTTTTTGATTAAAACAGATTGTAATTGATTGTTTACCTCGAGAAACGTGAAGCGAAACCCATCCATTGAGAAGAAAAGTCCGTTCGTAGTCATTCATTCCTTCGAAAGCCTATTACTCGATTTAATTGCCTTTATAATCTCACATATGATTTTAAGTTGAATTTTTTTACATGTTTTGTTAGAACATATTATAATTGAATACTTGCCTCAAGAAACGTCAAGCGAAAGCCATCCATTGACAAGAAAAGTTCATTTGTAGTCACTCATGACAACGAAAGCCTTATTACTCGCTTTAAATGCTTTTATAATCCCATAATTGAATTGAATTTTAATTTTTTTTATATTTTTTGATTAAAACAGATTGTAATTGATTGTTTACCTCGGGAAACGTCAAGCGAAACCCATGAATTGATAAGAAAAGTTTATTTATAGTAACTCATGCCTACGAAAGCCTTCTTACTCGCTTTAAATGCTTTTATAATCCCATAATTCAATTTAATTTGATTTTTTTTACATGTTTAGAATAAAACAGATTGTAATTGATTGTTTACCTCGGGAAAGATGAAGTGAAAGCTATCCATTGACAAGAAAAGTTTATTTATAGTAACTAATGCCTACGAAATCCTTATTACTCGCTTTAAATGCTTTTATAATCCCATAATTGAATTTAATTTGATTTTTTTACATTTTTTGATTAAAACAGATTGTAATTGACTCTTTACCTCGAGAAACATGAAGCGAAAGCTATCCATTGACAAGAAAAGTTTATTTATAGTCACTCATGCCTACGAAAGCCTTATTACTCGCTTTAAATACTTCTATAATCCCATAATTGAATTTAATTTGATTTTTCTACATTTTTTGATTAAAACAGATTGTAATTGGTTGTTTACCTCGGGAAACATGAAGCGAAAGTTATCCATTGACAAAGAAAGTTTATTTATAGTCACTAATGCATACAAAATCCTTATTACTCGCTTTAAATGCTTTTATAATCCCATAATTGAATTTAATTTGAATTTTTTACATTTTTTGAATAAAACAGATTATAATTGATTGTTTACCTCGGGAAACGTGAAGCGAAAGCTATCCATTGACAAGAAAAGTTTATTTATAGTTACTAATGCATACAAAATCCTTATTACTCGCTTTAAATGCTTTTATAATCCCATAATTGAATTTAATTTGATTTTTTTACATTTTTTGATTAAAACAGATTGTAATTGATTGTTTACCTCGGGAAACATGAAGCGAAAGCTATCCATTGACAAGAAAAGTTTATTTATAGTCACTCATTCTTACGAAAACCTTATTACTCGCTTTAAATGTTTTTATAATCCCATAATTGAATTGAATTTTAATTTTTTTACATTTTTTGATTAAAAGAGATTGTAATTGATTGTTTACCTCGGGAAACGTGAAGCGAAACCCATCCATTAATAAGAAAAGTCCGTTCGTAGTCATTCATTCCTTCGGAAGCCTATTACTCGATTTAATTGCCTTTATAATCTCACATATGATTTTAAGTTTAATTTTTTTACATGTTTTGTTAGAACATATTATAATTGAATACTTGCCTCGAGAAACGTCAAGCGAAAGCCATCCATTGACAAGAAATGTTCATTTGTAGTCTCTCATGACAACGAAAGCCTTACTACTCGCTTTAAATGCTTTTATAATCCCATAATTGAATTGAATTTTAATTTTTTTTTATATTTTTTGATTAAAACAGATTGTAATTGATTGTTTACCTCGGGAAACGTCAAGCGAAACCCATCCATTGATAAGAAAAGTTTATTTATAGTAACTCATGCCTACGAAAGCCTTATTACTCGCTTTAAATGCTTTTATAATCCCATAATTGAATTTAATTTGATTTTTTTTACATGTTTAGAATAAAACAGATTGTAATTGATTATTTACCTCGGGAAAGATGAAGCGAAAGCTATCCATTGACAAGAAAAGTTTATTTATAGTCACTTACGCATACAAAATCCTTATTACTCGCTTTAAATGCTTTTATAATCCCATAATTGATTTTAATTTGATTTTTTTACATTTTTTGAATAAAACAGATTGTATTTGATTGTTTACCTCGGGAAACGTGAAGCGAAAGATATCCATTGACAAGAAAAGTTTATTTATAGTCACTTATGCCTACGAAAACCTTATTACTCGCTTTAAATGCTTTTATAATCCCATAATTGAATTGAATTTTAATTTTTTTAAATTTTTTGATTAAAACAGATTGTAATTGATTGTTTACCTCGAGAAACGTGAAGCGAAAGCTATCCATTGATAAGAAAAGTTTATTTATAATCACTCATGCCTACGAAAGCCTTATTACTCGCTTTAAATGCTTTTATAATCCCATAATTGAATTTAATTTGATTTTTTTACATTTTTTGATTAAAACAGATTGTAATTGATTGTTTACCTCGAGAAACGTGAAGCGAAACCCATCCATTGAGAAGAAAAGTCCGTTCGTAGTCATTCATTCCTTCGAAAGCCTATTACTCGATTTAATTGCCTTTATAATCTCACATATGATTTTAAGTTGAATTTTTTTACATGTTTTGTTAGAACATATTATAATTGAATACTTGCCTCGAGAAACGTCAAGCGAAAGCCATCCATTGACAAGAAAAGTTCATTTGTAGTCACTCATGACAACGAAAGCCTTATTACTCGCTTTAAATGCTTTTATAATCCCATAATTGAATTGAATTTTAATTTTTTTTATATTTTTTGATTAAAACAGATTGTAATTGATTGTTTACCTCGGGAAACGTCAAGCGAAACCCATGAATTGATAAGAAAAGTTTATTTATAGTAACTCATGCCTACGAAAGCCTTATTACTCGCTTTAAATGCTTTTATAATCCCATAATTCAATTTAATTTGATTTTTTTTACATGTTTAGAATAAAACAGATTGTAATTGATTGTTTACCTCGGGAAAGATGAAGTGAAAGCTATCCATTGACAAGAAAAGTTTATTTATAGTAACTAATGCCTACGAAATCCTTATTACTCGCTTTAAATGCTTTTATAATCCCATAATTGAATTTAATTTGATTTTTTTACATTTTTTGATTAAAACAGATTGTAATTGACTCTTTACCTCGAGAAACATGAAGCGAAAGCTATCCATTGACAAGAAAAGTTTATTTATAGTCACTCATGCCTACGAAAGCCTTATTACTCGCTTTAAATACTTCTATAATCCCATAATTGAATTTAATTTGATTTTTCTACATTTTTTGATTAAAACAGATTGTAATTGGTTGTTTACCTCGGGAAACATGAAGCGAAAGTTATCCATTGACAAAGAAAGTTTATTTATAGTCACTAATGCATACAAAATCCTTATTACTCGCTTTAAATGCTTTTATAATCCCATAATTGAATTTAATTTGAATTTTTTACATTTTTTGAATAAAACAGATTATAATTGATTGTTTACCTCGGGAAACGTGAAGCGAAAGCTATCCATTGACAAGAAAAGTTTATTTATAGTTACTAATGCATACAAAATCCTTATTACTCGCTTTAAATGCTTTTATAATCCCATAATTGAATTTAATTTGATTTTTTTACATATTTTTATTAAAACAGATTGTAATTGATTGTTTACCTCGGGAAAGATGAAGCGAAAGCTATCCATTGACAAGAAAAGTTTATTTATAGTCACTTATGCATACAAAATCCTTATTACTCGCTTTAAATGCTTTTATAATCCCTTAATTGAATTTAATTTGATTTTTTTACATTTTTTGAATAAAACAGATTGTAATTGATTGTTTACCTCGGGAAACGTGAAGCGAAAGCTATCCATTGACAAGAAAAGTTTATTTATAGTCACTTATGCCTACGAAAACCTTATTACTCGCTTTAAATGCTTTTATAATCCCATAATTGAATTGAATTTTAATTTTTTTAAATTTTTTGATTAAAACAGATTGTAATTGATTGTTTACCTCGAGAAACGTGAAGCGAAAGCTATCCATTGATAAGAAAAGTTTATTTATAGTCACTCATGCCTACGAAAGCCTTATTACTCGCTTTAAATGCTTTTATAATCCCATAATTGAATTTAATTTGATTTTTTTACATTTTTTGATTAAAACAGATTGTAATTGATTGTTTACCTCGAGAAACGTGAAGCGAAACCCATCCATTGAGAAGAAAAGTCCGTTCGTAGTCATTCATTCCTTCGGAAGCCTATTACTCGATTTAATTGCCTTTATAATCTCACATATGATTTTAAGTTGAATTTTTTTACATGTTTTGTTAGAACATATTATAATTGAATACTTGCCTCGAGAAACGTCAAGCGAAAGCCATCCGTTGACAAGAAAAGTTCATTTGTAGTCACTCATGACAACGAAAGCCTTATTACTCGCTTTAAATGCTTTTATAATCCCATAATTGAATTTAATTTGATTCTTTTTACATGTTTAGATTAAAACAGATTGTAATTGATTATTTACCTCGGGAAAGATGAAGCGAAAGCTATCCATTGACAAGAAAAGTTTATTTATAGTCACTAATGCATACAAAATCCTTATTACTCGCTTTAAATGCTTTTATAATCCCATAATTGAATTTAATTTGATTTTTTTACATTTTTTGAATAAAACAGATTGTAATTGATTGTTTACCTTGGGAAACGTGAAGCGAAAGCTATCCATTGACAAGAAAAGTTTATTTATAGTCACTCATGCCTACGAAAGCCTTATTACTCGCTTTAAATGCTTTTATAATCCCATAATTGAATTTAATTTGATTTTTTTACATTTTTTTATTAAAACAGATTGTAATTGATTGTTTACCTCGAGAAACGTGAAGCGAAACCCATCCATTGAGAAGAAAAGTTCGTTCGTAGTCATTCATTCCTTCGGAAGCCTATTACTCGATTTAATTGCCTTTATAATCTCACATATGATTTTAAGTTGAATGTTTTTACATGTTTTGTTAGAACATATTATAATTGAATACTTGCCTCGAGAAACGTCAAGCGAAAGCCATCCATTGACAAGAAATGTTCATTTGTAGTCACTCATGAGAACGAAAGCCTTACTACTCGCTTTAAATGCTTTTATAATCCCATAATTGAATTGAATTTTAATTTTTTTATATTTTTTGATTAAAACAGATTGTAATTGATTGTTTACCTCGGGAAACGTCAAGCCAAACCCATCCATTGATAAGAAAAGTTTATTTATAGTAACTCATGCCTATGAAAGCCTTATTACTCGCTTTAAATGCTTTTATAATCCCATAATTGAATTTAATTTGATTCTTTTTACATGTTTAGAATAAAACAGATTGTAATTGATTATTTACCTCGGGAAAGATGAAGCGAAAGCTATCCATTGACAAGAAAAGTTTATTTATAGTCACTTATGCATACAAAATCCTTATTACTCGCTTTAAATGCTTTTATAATCCCATAATTGAATTTAATTTGATTTTTTTACATTTTTTGAATAAAATAGATTGCAATTGATTGTTTACCTCGGGAAACGTGAAGCGAAAGCTATCCATTGACAAGAAAAGTTTATTTATAGTCACTTATGCCTACGAAAACCTTATTACTCGCTTTAAATGCTTTTATAATCCCATAATTGAATTGAATTTTAATTTTTTTTAATTTTTTGATTAAAACAGATTGTAATTGATTGTTTACCTCGAGAAACGTGAAGCGAAAGCTATCCATTGATAAGAAAAGTTTATTTATAGTCACTCATGCCTACGAAAGCCTTATTACTCGCTTTAAATGCTTTTATAATCCCATAATTGAATTTAATTTGATTTTTTTACATTTTTTGATTAAAACAGATTGTAATTGATTGTTTACCTCGAGAAACGTGAAGCGAAACCCATCCATTGAGAAGAAAAGTACGTTCGTAGTCATTCATTCCTTCGGAAGCCTATTACTCGATTTAATTGCCTTTATAATCTCACATATGATTTTAAGTTGAATTTTTTTACATGTTTTGTTAGAACATATTATAATTGAATACTTGCCTCGAGAAACGTCAAGCGAAAGCCATCCGTTGACAAGAAAAGTTCATTTGTAGTCACTCATGACAACGAAAGCCTTATTACTCGCTTTAAATGCTTTTATAATCCCATAATTGAATTTAATTTGATTCTTTTTACATGTTTAGATTAAAACAGATTGTAATTGATTATTTACCTCGGGAAAGATGAAGCGAAAGCTATCCATTGACAAGAAAAGTTTATTTATAGTCACTAATGCATACAAAATCCTTATTACTCGCTTTAAATGCTTTTATAATCCCATAATTGAATTTAATTTGATTTTTTTACATTTTTTAAATAAAACAGATTGTAATTGATTGTTTACCTTGGGAAACGTGAAGCGAAAGCTATCCATTGACAAGAAAAGTTTATTTATAGTCACTCATGCCTACGAAAGCCTTATTGCTCGCTTTAAATGCTTTTATAATCCCATAATTGAATTTAATTTGATTTTTTTACATTTTTTGATTAAAACAGATTGTAATTGATTGTTTACCTCAAGAAACATGAAGCGAAACCCATCCATTGAGAAGAAAAGTCCGTTCGTAGTCATTCATTCCTTCGGAAGCCTATTACTCGATTTAATTGCCTTTATAATCTCACATATGATTTTAAGTTGAATTTTTTTACATGTTTTGTTAGAACATATTATAATTGAATACTTGCCTCGAGAAACGTCAAGCGAAAGCCATCCATTGACAAGAAATGTTCATTTGTAGTCACTCATGAGAACGAAAGCCTTACTTCTCGCTTTAAATGCTTTTATAATCCCATAATTGAATTGAATTTTAATTTTTTTATATTTTTTGATTAAAACAGATTGTAATTGATTGTTTACCTCGGGAAACGTCAAGCCAAACCCATCCATTGATAAGAAAAGTTTATTTATAGTAACTCATGCCTATGAAAGCCTTATTACTCGCTTTAAATGCTTTTATAATCCCATAATTGAATTTAATTTGATTCTTTTTACATGTTTAGAATAAAACAGATTGTAATTGATTATTTACCTCGGGAAAGATGAAGCGAAAGCTATCCATTGACAAGAAAAGTTTATTTATAGTCACTTATGCATACAAAATCCTTATTACTCGCTTTAAATGCTTTTATAATCCCATAATTGAATTTAATTTGATTTTTTTACATTTTTTGAATAAAATAGATTGCAATTGATTGTTTACCTCGGGAAACGTGAAGCGAAAGCTATCCATTGACAAGAAAAGTTTATTTATAGTCACTTATGCCTACGAAAACCTTATTACTCGCTTTAAATGCTTTTATAATCCCATAATTGAATTGAATTTTAATTTTTTTTAATTTTTTGATTAAAACAGATTGTAATTGATTGTTTACCTCGAGAAACGTGAAGCGCAAGCTATCCATTGATAAGAAAAGTTTATTTATAGTCACTCATGCCTACGAAAGCCTTATTACTCGCTTTAAATGCTTTTATAATCCCATAATTGAATTTAATTTGATTTTTTTACATTTTTTGATTAAAACAGATTGTAATTGATTGTTTACCTCGAGAAACGTGAAGCGAAACCCATCCATTGAGAAAAAAAGTCCGTTCGTAGTCATTCATTCCTTCGGAAGCCTATTACTCGATTTAATTGCCTTTATAATCTTACATATGATTTTAAGTTGAATTTTTTTACATGTTTTGTTAGAACATATTATAATTGAATACTTGCCTCGAGAAACGTCAAGCGAAAGCCATCCATTGACAAGAAAAGTTCAATTGTAGTCAATCATGACAACGAAAGCCTTATTACTCGCTTTAAATGCTTTTATAATCCCATAATTGAATTGAATTTTAATTTTTTTTATATTTTTTGATTAAAACAGATTGTAATTGATTGTTTACCTCGGCAAACGTCAAGCGAAACCCATCCATTGATAAGAAAAGTTTATTTATAGTAACTCATGCCTACGAAAGCCTTATTACTCGCTTTAAATGCTTTTATAATCCCATAATTGAATTGAATTTTAATTTTTTTTATATTTTTTGATTAAAACAGATTGTAATTGATTATTTACCTCGGGAAACGTCAAGCGAAACCCATCCATTGATAAGAAAAGTTTATTTATAGTAACTCATGCCTACGAAAGCCTTATTTCTCGCTTTAAATGCTTTTATAATCCCATAATTGAATTTAATTTGATTTTTTTTACATGTTTAGAATAAAACAGATTGTAATTGATTATTTACCTCGAGAAAGATGAAGCGAAAGCTATCCATTGACAAGAAAAGTTTATTTATAGTAACTTATGCATACAAAATCCTTATTACTCGCTTTAAATGCTTTTATAATCCCATAATTGAATTTAATTTGATTTTTTAACATTTTTTGATTAAAACAGATTGTAATTGATTGTTTATCTCGAGAAACGTGAAGCGAAACCCATCCATTGAGAAGAAAAGTCCGTTCATAGTCATTCATTCCTTCGGAAGCCTATTACTCGATTTAATTGCCTTTATAATCTCACATATGATTTTAAGTTGAATTTTTTTACATGTTTTGTTAGAACATATTATAATTGAATACTTGCCTCGAGAAACGTCAAGCAAAAGCCATCCATTGACAAGAAATGTTCATTTGTAGTCACTCATGACAACGAAAGCCTTACTACTCGCTTTAAATGCTTTTATAATCCCATAATTGAATTGAATTTTAATTTTTTTTATATTTTTTGATTAAAACAGATTGTAATTGATTGTTTACCTCGGGAAACGTCAAGCGAAACCCATCCATTGATAAGAAAAGTTTATTTATAGTAACTCATGCCTACGAAAGCCTTATTACTCGCTTTAAATGCTTTTACAATCCCATAATTGAATTTAATTTGATTTTTTTTACATGTTTAGAATAAAACAGATTGTAATTGATTATTTACCTCAGGAAAGATGAAGCGAAAGCTATCCATTGACAAGAAAAGTTTATTTATAGTCACTTATGCATACAAAATCCTTATTACTCGCTTTAAATGCTTTTATAATCCCATAATTGAATTTAATTTGATTTTTTAACATTTTTTGATTAAAACAGATTGTAATTGATTGTTTATCTCGAGAAACGTGAAGCGAAACCCATCCATTGAGAAGAAAAGTCCGTTCGTAGTCATTCATTCCTTCGGAAGCCTATTACTCGATTTAATTGCCTTTATAATCTCACATATGATTTTAAGTTGAATTTTTTTACATGTTTTGTTAGAACATATTATAATTGAATACTTGCCTCGAGAAACGTCAAGCGAAAGCCATCCATTGACAAGAAATGTTCATTTGTAGTCACTCATGAGAACGAAAGCCTTACTACTCGCTTTAAATGCTTTTATAATCCCATAATTGAATTGAATTTTAATTTTTTTATATTTTTTGATTAAAACAGATTGTAATTGATTGTTTACCTCGGGAAACGTCAAGCGAAACCCATCCATTGATAAGAAAAGTTTATTTATAGTAACTCATGCCTACGAAAGCCTTATTACTCGCTTTAAATGCTTTTATAATCCCATAATTGAATTGAATTTTAATTTTTTTTATATTTTTTGATTAAAACAGATTGTAATTGATTGTTTACCTCGGGAAACATCAAGCGAATTCCATCCATTGATAAGAAAAGTTTATTTATAGTAACTCATGCCTACGAAAGCCTTATTACTCGCTTTAAATGCTTTTATAATCCAATAATTGAATTGAATTTGATTTTTTTTACATGTTTAGAATAAAACAGATTGTAATTGATTGTTTACCTCGGGAAAGATGAAGCGAAAGCTATCCATTGACAAGAAAAGTTTATTTATAGTAACTAATGCCTACGAAATCCTTATTACTCACTTTAAATGCTTTTATAATCCCATAATTGAATTTAATTTGATTTTTTTACATTTTTTGATTAAAACAGATTGTAATTGACTCTTTACCTCGAGAAATATGAAGCGAAAGCTATCCATTGTAAAGAAAAGTTTATTTATAGTCACTCATGCCTACGAAAGCCTTATTACTCGCTTTAAATACTTCTATAATCCCATAATTGAATTTAATTTGATTTTTCTACATTTTTTGATTAAAACATATTGTAATTGGTTGTTTACCTCTGGAAAGATGAAGCGAAAGCTATCCATTGACAAAGAAAGTTTATTTATAGTCACTAATGCATACAAAATCCTTATTACTCGCTTTAAATGCTTTTATAATCCCATAATTGAATTTAATTTGATTTTTTTACATTTTTTGATTAAAACATATTGTAATTGATTGTTTAGCTCGAGAAACGTGAAGCGAAACCCATCCATTGAGAAGAAAAGTCCGTTCATAGTCATTCATTCCTTCGGAAGCCTATTACTCGATTTAATTGCCTTTATAATCTCACATATGATTTTAAGTTGAATTTTTTTACATGTTTTGTTAGAACATATTATAATTGAATACTTGCCTCGAGAAACGTCAAGCAAAAGCCATCCATTGACAAGAAATGTTCATTTGTAGTCACTCATGACAACGAAAGCCTTACTACTCGCTTTAAATGCTTTTATAATCCCATAATTGAATTGAATTTTAATTTTTTTTATATTTTTTGATTAAAACAGATTGTAATTGATTGTTTACCTCGGGAAACGTCAAGCGAAACCCATCCATTGATAAGAAAAGTTTATTTATAGTAACTCATGCCTACGAAAGCCTTATTACTCGCTTTAAATGCTTTTACAATCCCATAATTGAATTTAATTTGATTTTTTTTACATGTTTAGAATAAAACAGATTGTAATTGATTATTTACCTCAGGAAAGATGAAGCGAAAGCTATCCATTGACAAGAAAAGTTTATTTATAGTCACTTATGCATACAAAATCCTTATTACTCGCTTTAAATGCTTTTATAATCCCATAATTGAATTTAATTTGATTTTTTAACATTTTTTGATTAAAACAGATTGTAATTGATTGTTTATCTCGAGAAACGTGAAGCGAAACCCATCCATTGAGAAGAAAAGTCCGTTCGTAGTCATTCATTCCTTCGGAAGCCTATTACTCGATTTAATTGCCTTTATAATCTCACATATGATTTTAAGTTGAATTTTTTTACATGTTTTGTTAGAACATATTATAATTGAATACTTGCCTCGAGAAACGTCAAGCGAAAGCCATCCATTGACAAGAAATGTTCATTTGTAGTCACTCATGAGAACGAAAGCCTTACTACTCGCTTTAAATGCTTTTATAATCCCATAATTGAATTGAATTTTAATTTTTTTATATTTTTTGATTAAAACAGATTGTAATTGATTGTTTACCTCGGGAAACGTCAAGCGAAACCCATCCATTGATAAGAAAAGTTTATTTATAGTAACTCATGCCTACGAAAGCCTTATTACTCGCTTTAAATGCTTTTATAATCCCATAATTGAATTGAATTTTAATTTTTTTTATATTTTTTGATTAAAACAGATTGTAATTGATTGTTTACCTCGGGAAACATCAAGCGAATTCCATCCATTGATAAGAAAAGTTTATTTATAGTAACTCATGCCTACGAAAGCCTTATTACTCGCTTTAAATGCTTTTATAATCCAATAATTGAATTTAATTTGATTTTTTTTACATGTTTAGAATAAAACAGATTGTAATTGATTGTTTACCTCGGGAAAGATGAAGCGAAAGCTATCCATTGACAAGAAAAGTTTATTTATAGTAACTAATGCCTACGAAATCCTTATTACTCACTTTAAATGCTTTTATAATCCCATAATTGAATTTAATTTGATTTTTTTACATTTTTTGATTAAAACAGATTGTAATTGACTCTTTACCTCGAGAAATATGAAGCGAAAGCTATCCATTGTAAAGAAAAGTTTATTTATAGTCACTCATGCCTACGAAAGCCTTATTACTCGCTTTAAATACTTCTATAATCCCATAATTGAATTTAATTTGATTTTTCTACATTTTTTGATTAAAACATATTGTAATTGGTTGTTTACCTCTGGAAAGATGAAGCGAAAGCTATCCATTGACAAAGAAAGTTTATTTATAGTCACTAATGCATACAAAACCCTTATTACTCGCTTTAAATGCTTTTATAATCCCATAATTGAATTTAATTTGATTGTTTTACATTTTTTGAATAAAACAGATTGTAATTGATTGTTTACCTTGGGAAACGTGAAGCGAAAGCTATCCATTGACAAGAAAAGTTTATTTATAGTCACTAATGCATACAAAATCCTTATTACTCGCTTTAAATACTTCTATAATCCCATAATTGAATTTAATTTGATTTTTCTACATTTTTTGATTAAAACAGATTGTAATTGGTTGTTTACCTCTGGAAAGATGAAGCAAAAGCTATCCATTGACAAAGAAAGTTTATTTATAGTCACTAATGCATACAAAATCCTTATTACTCGCTTTAAATGCTTTTATAATCCCATAATTGAATTTAATTTGATTTTTTTACATTTTTTGATTAAAACATATTGTAATTGATTGTTTAGCTCGAGAAACGTGAAGCGAAACCCATCCATTGAGAAGAAAAGTCCGTTCATAGTCATTCATTCCTTCGGAAGCCTATTACTCGATTTAATTGCCTTTATAATCTCACATATGATTTTAAGTTGAATTTTTTTACATGTTTTGTTAGAACATATTATAATTGAATACTTGCCTCGAGAAACGTCAAGCAAAAGCCATCCATTGACAAGAAATGTTCATTTGTAGTCACTCATGACAACGAAAGCCTTACTACTCGCTTTAAATGCTTTTATAATCCCATAATTGAATTGAATTTTAATTTTTTTTATATTTTTTGATTAAAACAGATTGTAATTGATTGTTTACCTCGGGAAACGTCAAGCGAAACCCATCCATTGATAAGAAAAGTTTATTTATAGTAACTCATGCCTACGAAAGCCTTATTACTCGCTTTAAATGCTTTTACAATCCCATAATTGAATTTAATTTGATTTTTTTTACATGTTTAGAATAAAACAGATTGTAATTGATTATTTACCTCAGGAAAGATGAAGCGAAAGCTATCCATTGACAAGAAAAGTTTATTTATAGTCACTTATGCATACAAAATCCTTATTACTCGCTTTAAATGCTTTTATAATCCCATAATTGAATTTAATTTGATTTTTTAACATTTTTTGATTAAAACAGATTGTAATTGATTGTTTATCTCGAGAAACGTGAAGCGAAACCCATCCATTGAGAAGAAAAGTCCGTTCGTAGTCATTCATTCCTTCGGAAGCCTATTACTCGATTTAATTGCCTTTATAATCTCACATATGATTTTAAGTTGAATTTTTTTACATGTTTTGTTAGAACATATTATAATTGAATACTTGCCTCGAGAAACGTCAAGCGAAAGCCATCCATTGACAAGAAATGTTCATTTGTAGTCACTCATGAGAACGAAAGCCTTACTACTCGCTTTAAATGCTTTTATAATCCCATAATTGAATTGAATTTTAATTTTTTTATATTTTTTGATTAAAACAGATTGTAATTGATTGTTTACCTCGGGAAACGTCAAGCGAAACCCATCCATTGATAAGAAAAGTTTATTTATAGTAACTCATGCCTACGAAAGCCTTATTACTCGCTTTAAATGCTTTTATAATCCCATAATTGAATTGAATTTTAATTTTTTTTATATTTTTTGATTAAAACAGATTGTAATTGATTGTTTACCTCGGGAAACATCAAGCGAATTCCATCCATTGATAAGAAAAGTTTATTTATAGTAACTCATGCCTACGAAAGCCTTATTACTCGCTTTAAATGCTTTTATAATCCAATAATTGAATTTAATTTGATTTTTTTTACATGTTTAGAATAAAACAGATTGTAATTGATTGTTTACCTCGGGAAAGATGAAGCGAAAGCTATCCATTGACAAGAAAAGTTTATTTATAGTAACTAATGCCTACGAAATCCTTATTACTCACTTTAAATGCTTTTATAATCCCATAATTGAATTTAATTTGATTTTTTTACATTTTTTGATTAAAACAGATTGTAATTGACTCTTTACCTCGAGAAATATGAAGCGAAAGCTATCCATTGTAAAGAAAAGTTTATTTATAGTCACTCATGCCTACGAAAGCCTTATTACTCGCTTTAAATACTTCTATAATCCCATAATTGAATTTAATTTGATTTTTCTACATTTTTTGATTAAAACATATTGTAATTGGTTGTTTACCTCTGGAAAGATGAAGCGAAAGCTATCCATTGACAAAGAAAGTTTATTTATAGTCACTAATGCATACAAAACCCTTATTACTCGCTTTAAATGCTTTTATAATCCCATAATTGAATTTAATTTGATTTTTTTACATTTTTTGAATAAAACAGATTGTAATTGATTGTTTACCTTGGGAAACGTGAAGCGAAAGCTATCCATTGACAAGAAAAGTTTATTTATAGTCACTAATGCATACAAAATCCTTATTACTCGCTTTAAATACTTCTATAATCCCATAATTGAATTTAATTTGATTTTTCTACATTTTTTGATTAAAACAGATTGTAATTGGTTGTTTACCTCTGGAAAGATGAAGCAAAAGCTATCCATTGACAAAGAAAGTTTATTTATAGTCACTAATGCATACAAAATCCTTATTACTCGCTTTAAATGCTTTTATAATCCCATAATTGAATTTAATTTGATTTTTTTACATTTTTTGATTAAAACATATTGTAATTGATTGTTTAGCTCGAGAAACGTGAAGCGAAACCCATCCATTGAGAAGAAAAGTCCGTTCATAGTCATTCATTCCTTCGGAAGCCTATTACTCGATTTAATTGCCTTTATAATCTCACATATGATTTTAAGTTGAATTTTTTTACATGTTTTGTTAGAACATATTATAATTGAATACTTGCCTCGAGAAACGTCAAGCAAAAGCCATCCATTGACAAGAAATGTTCATTTGTAGTCACTCATGACAACGAAAGCCTTACTACTCGCTTTAAATGCTTTTATAATCCCATAATTGAATTGAATTTTAATTTTTTTTATATTTTTTGATTAAAACAGATTGTAATTGATTGTTTACCTCGGGAAACGTCAAGCGAAACCCATCCATTGATAAGAAAAGTTTATTTATAGTAACTCATGCCTACGAAAGCCTTATTACTCGCTTTAAATGCTTTTACAATCCCATAATTGAATTTAATTTGATTTTTTTTACATGTTTAGAATAAAACAGATTGTAATTGATTATTTACCTCGGGAAAGATGAAGCGAAAGCTATCCATTGACAAGAAAAGTTTATTTATAGTCACTTATGCATACAAAATCCTTATTACTCGCTTTAAATGCTTTTATAATCCCATAATTGAATTTAATTTGATTTTTTTACATTTTTTGAATAAAACAGATTGTAATTGATTGTTTACCTCGGGAAACGTGAAGCGAAAGCTATCCATTGAGAAGAAAAGTTTATTTATAGTCACTTATGCCTACGAAAACCTTATTACTCGCTTTAAATGCTTTTATAATCCCATAATTGAATTGAATTTTAGTTTTTTTAAATTTTTTGATTAAAACAGATTGTAATTGATTGTTTACCTTGAGAAACGTGAAGCGAAAGCTATCCACTGATAAGAAAAGTTTATTTATAGTCACTCATGCCTACGAAAGCCTTATTACTCGCTTTAAATGCTTTTATAATCCCATAATTGAATTTAATTTGATTTTTTTACATTTTTTGATTAAAACAGATTGTAATTGATTGTTTACCTCGAGAAACGTGAAGCGAAACCCATCCATTGAGAAGAAAAGTCCGTTCGTAGTCATTCATTCCTTCGGAAGCCTATTACTCGATTTAATTGCCTTTATAATCTCACATATGATTTTAAGTTGAATTTTTTTACATGTTTTGTTAGAACATATTATAATTGAATACTTGCCTCGAGAAACGTCAAGCGAAAGCCATCCATTGACAAGAAAAGTTCATTTGTAATCACTCATGACAACGAAAGCCTTATTACTCGCTTTAAATGCTTTTATAATCCCATAATTGAATTGAATTTTAATTTTTTTATATTTTTTGATTAAAACAGATTGTAATTGATTGTTTACCTCGGGAAACGTCAAGCGAAACCCATCCATTGATAAGAAAAGTTTATTTATAGTAACTCATGCCTACGAAAGCCTTATTACTCGCTTTAAATGCTTTTATAATCCCATAATTGAATTTAATTTGATTTTTTTTACATGTTTAGAATAAAACAGATTGTAATTGATTGTTTACCTCGGGAAAGATGAAGCGAAAGCTATCCATTGACAAGAAAAGTTTATTTATAGTAACTAATGCCTACGAAATCCTTATTACTCACTTTAAATGCTTTTATAATCCCATAATTGAATTTAATTTGATTTTTTTACATTTTTTGATTAAAACAGATTGTAATTGACTCTTTACCTCGAGAAATATGAAGCGAAAGCTATCCATTGACAAGAAAAGTTTATTTATAGTCACTCAAGACTATGAAAGCCTTATTACTCGCTTTAAATACTTCTATAATCCCATAATTGAATTTAATTTGATTTTTCTACATTTTTTGGTTAAAACAGATTGTAATTGGTTGTTTACCTCGGGAAAGATGAAGCGAAAGCTATCCATTGACAAAGAAAGTTTATTTATAGTCACTAATGCATACAAAATCCTTATTACTCGCTTTAAATGCTTTTATAATCCCATAATTGAATTTAATTTGATTTTTTTACATTTTTTGAATAAAACAGATTGTAATTGATTGTTTACCTCGGGAAACGTGAAGCGAAAGCTATCCATTGACAAGAAAAGTTTATTTATAGTCACTAATGCATACAAAATCCTTATTACTCGCTTTAAATGCTTTTATAATCCCATAATTGAATTTAATTTGATTTTTTTATATTTTTTGATTAAAACAGATTGTAATTGATTGTTTACCTCGGGAACATGAAGCGAAAGCTATCCATTGACAAGAAAAGTTTATTTATAGTCACTCATGCTTACGAAAACCTTATTACTCGCTTTAAATGTTTTTATAATCCCATAATTGAATTGAATTTTAATTTTTTTACATTTTTTGATTAAAAGAGATTGTAATTGATTGTTTACCTCGAAAAACGTGAAGCGAAACACATCCATTAGTAAGAAAAGTCTGTTCGTAGTCATTCATTCCTTCGGAAGCCTATTACTCGATTTAATTGCCTTTATAATCTCACATATGATTTTAATTTGAATTTTTTTACATGTTTTGTTAGAACGTATTATAATTGAATACTTGCCTCGAGAAACGTCAAGCGAAAGCCATCCATTGAGAAAAAAAGTTCATTTGTAGTCACTTATGACAACGAAAGCCTTACTACTCGCTTTAAATGCTTTTCTAATCCCATAATTGAATTGAATTTTAATTTTTTTTAGATTTTTTGATTAAAACAGATTGTAATTGATTGTTTACCTCGGGAAACGTCAAGCGAAACCCATCCATTGATAAGAAAAGTTTATTTATAGTAACTCATGCCTACGAAAGCCTTATTACTCGCTTTAAATGCTTTTATAATCCCATAATTGAATTTAATTTGATTTTTTTTACATGTTTAGAATAAAACAGATTGTAATTGATTATTTACCTCGGGAAAGATGAAGCGAAAGCTATCCATTGACAAGAAAAGTTTATTTATAGTCACTCATGCCTATGAAAACCTTATTGCTCGCTTTAAATGCTTTTATAATCTCATAATTGAATTTAATTTCAATTTTTTTTACATGTTTAGAATAAAACAGATTGTAATTGATTGTTTACCTCGAGAAACGTCAAGCGAAAGCTATCCGTTGACAAGAAAAGTTTATTTATAGTCACTCATGACAACGAAAGCCTTATTACTCGCTTCAAATGCTTTTATAATCCCATAATTGAATTGAATTTTAATTTTTTTTTTATATTTTTTGATTAAAACAGATTGTAATTGATTGTTTACCTTTGGAAACGTCAAGCAAAACCCATCCATTGATAAGAAAAGTTTATTTATAGTAACTCGTGCCTACGAAAGCCTTATTACTCGCTTTAAATGCTTTTATAATCCCATAATTGAATTTAATTTGATTTTTTTTACATGTTTAGATTAAAACAGATTGTAATTGATTGTTTACCTCGGGAAAGATGAAGTGAAAGCTATGCATTGACAAGAAAAGTTTATTTATAGTCACTAATGCCTACGAAATCCTTATTATTCGCTTTAAATGCTTTTACAATCCCATAATTGAATTGAATTTTAATTTTTTTTTATAGTTTTTGATTAAAACATATTGTAATTGATTGTTTACCTTGTGAAACGTGAAGCAAAAGCTATCCATTGGCAAGAAAAGTTTATTTATAGTCACTCATGCCTACGAAAACCCTATTGCTCGATTTAAATGCTCTTATAATCCCATAATTGAATTGAATTTTAATTTTTTTACATTTTTTGATTAAAACAGATTGTAATTGATTGTTTACCTCGAGAAACGTGAAGCGAAAGCTCTCCATTGACAAGAAAAGTTTATTTATAGTCACTCATGCCTACGAAAGCCTTATTACTCGCTTTAAATGCTTTTATAATCCCATAATTGAATTGAATTTGATTTTTTTACATTTTTTGATCAAAACAGATTGTAATTGATTGTTTACCTCGAGAAACATGAAGCGAAACCCATCCATTGATAAGAAAAGTCTGTTCGTAGTCATTCATTCCTTCGGAAGCCTATTACTCGATTTAATTGCCTTTATAATCTCACATATGATTTAAAGTTGATTTTTTTTTTTACATTTTTTTGTTAAAACAGATTATAATTGAACGTTTGCCTTAAGAAATGTGAAGCAAAAGTCATCCACCGATAGGAAAAGTTCATTTATAGTCACTCATGCCTACGAAAGCCTTATTACTCGCTTTAAATGGTTTTATAATCTCATAAATTGAATTTAATTTGAATGTTTTTATATTTTTTGAGAAAAACAGATTATAATTAATTGTTTGCCTTGGGAATCGTGAAGCGAAAGCCATCCATTGAAAAAAAAAGTCCGTTTATAGTCATTCATGCCTTCGGAAGCCTATTACTCGATTTAAATGCCATTACAATCTCACAAATGATCTTAAGTTGAATTGTTTTACATTTTTTGCTAGAACATATTATAATTGTATATTTACCTTGAGAAACAGGAAGCAAAAACCATCCACTGACAAGAAAAGTTCATTTATAGTCACTTATATCTACGAAAGCCTTATTACTCGCTTTAAATGTTTTTATAATCCCATAATTGAATTGAATTTGAGTTTTTTTACAATTTTTGACTAAAACAAAATGTAATGGATTGTTTACCTTGGGAAAGGGGAAGCGAAAGCCATCCATTGGCAAGAAAAGTTCATTTATAGTCACTAATGTCTACAAAAGCCTTATTACTCGCTTTAAATGCTTTTATAATCCCATAATTGAATTGAATTTTAATTTTTTTACATTTTTTGATTAAAACAGATTGTAATTGATTGTTAACCTCGAGAAACGTGAAGCGAAAGCTCTCCATTGACAAGAAAAGTTTCTTTATAGTCACTCATGCCTACGAAAGCCTTATTACTAGCTTTAAATGCTTTTATAATCCCATAATTGAATTTAATTTGATTTTTTTACATTTTTGATTAAAACATATTGTAATTGATTGTTTGCCTCGAGTTACGTGAAACACAAGCCATCCATTGATAAGACAAGTTCGTTTACAGTCATTCATTCCTTCGGAAGCCTATTACTCGATTTAAATGCCTTTATAATCTCACAAATGATTTTAAGTTGAATTTTTTTTACATTTTTTGATTAAGACAGATTGTAATGAATTGTTTACCTCAGGAAACGTGAAGCGAAAGGCATCCATTGACAGGAAAAGTTCATTTATAGTCACTCATGTCTACGAAAGCCTTATTACTCGCTTTAAATGCTTTTATAATCCCATAATTGAATTTAATTTGATTTTTTTTTACATTTTTTGACTAAAACAGATTGTAATGGATTGTTTACCTCGGGAAAGGTGAAGCGAAAGCCATCCATTGACAAGAAAAGTTCATTTATAGTCACTCATGTCTACGAAAGCCTTATAACTCGCTTTAAATGCTTTTATAATCCCATAATTGAACTTAATTTGTTTTTTTTGTTACATTTTTTGATTAAAACAGATTGTAATTGATTGTTTGCCTCGGAAAACGTGAAGTGAAACCCATCGATTGATAGGAAAAGTCCGTTTATAGTCGTTCATACCTTCGAAAGCCTATTACTCGATTTAAATGCCTTTATAATCTCACAAATGATTTTAAGTTGAATTTTTTTACATGTTTTGTTAGAACATATTATAATTGAATACTTGCCTCGAGAAACGTCAAGCGAAAGCCATCCATTGACAAGAAAAGTTCATTTATAGTCACTCATGACAACGAAAGCCTTATTACTCGCTTTAAAAGCTTTTATAATCCCATAATTGAATTGAATTTTAGTTTTTTTTATATTTTTTGATTAAAACAGATTGTAATTGATTGTTTACCACGGGAAACGTCAAGCAAAACCCATCCATTGATAAGAAAAGTTTATTTATAGTAACTCATGCCTATGAAAGCCTTATTACTCGCTTTAAATGCTTTTATAATCCCATAATTGAATTGAATTTTGATTTTTTTACATTTTTTTATTAAAACAGATTGTAATTGATTATTTCCCTTAAGAAACGTGAAGCGAAAGCTATCCAATGACAAGAAAAGTTTATTTATAGTCACTAATGCCTACGAAATCCTTATTACTCGCTTTAAATGCTTTTATAATCCTATAATTGAATTTAATTTCATTTTTTTACATTTTTTGATTAAAACAGATTGTAACTGATTGTTTACCTCGAGAAACGTGAAGTGAAAGCTATCCATTGACGAGAAAAGTTTATTTTTAGTCACTCATTCTTATGAAAGCCTTATTACTCGCTTTAAATGCTTTTATAATCCCATAATTGAATTTAATTTGATTTTTTTACATCTTTTGATTAAAACAGATTGTAATTGATTGTTTACCTCGAGAAACGTGAAGCGAAAGCTATCCATTGACAAGAAAGGTTTATTTATAGTCACACATGCCTACGAAAACCCTATTACTCACTTTAAATGCTTTTATAATACCATAATTGAACTGAATTTTAATTTTTTTACATTTTTTTATTAAAACATATTGCAATTGATTGTTTATATCGAGAAACGTGAAGCGAAAGCTATCCATTGACAAAAAAAGTTTATTTATAGTCACTCATACCTACGAAAACCTTATTACTCGCTTTAAATGCTTTTATAATCCCATAATTGAATTGAATTTTAATTTTTTTATATTTTTTGATTAAAACAGATTGTAATTGATTGTTTACCTCGAGAAACGTGAAGCGAAAGCTATTCATTGACAAGAAAAGTTTATTTATAGACACTCATGCCTATGAAAACCTTATTACTCGCTTTAAATGCTTTTATAATCTCATAATTAAATTGAATTTTAATATTTTTTACATTTTTTGGTTAAAACAGATTGTAATTGATTGTTTACCTCGAGAAACGTGAAGCGAAAGCTATCCATTGATAAGAAAAGTTTATTTATAGTCACTCATGACAACGAAAGCCTTATTACTCGCTTGAAATGCTTTTATAATCCCATAATTGAATTGAATTTTAATTTTTTTTATATTTTTTTATTAAAACATATTGTAATTGACTGTTTACCTTGGGAAACGTCAAGCGAAACCCATCCATTGATAAGAAAAGTTTATTTATAGTCACTCATGCCAACGAAAACCTTATTACTCGCTTTAAATGCTTTTATAATCCCATAATTGAATTGAATTTTGCTTTTTTTTCAGTTTTTGATTAAAATAGATTGTAATTGATAATTTACCTCGAGAAACGTGAAGCGAGAGCTATCCATTGACAAGAAAAGTTTATTTTTAGTCACTCATTCCTATGCAAGCCTTATTACTCGCTTTAAATGTTTTTATAATCCCATAATTGAATTTAATTTGATTTTTTTACATTTTTTGATTAAAACAGATTGTAATTGATTGTTTACCTCGAGAAACGTGAAGCGAAAGCTATCCATTGACAAGAAAAGTTTATTTATAGTCACTCATGCCTACGAAAACCCTATTACTCATTTTAAATGCTTTTATAATACCATAATTGAACTGAATTTTAATTTTTTTATATTTTTTTATTAAAACATATTGCAATTGATTGTTTATCTCGAGAAACGTGAAGCGAAAGCTATCCATTGATAAGAAAAGTTTATTTATAGTCACTCATACCTACGAACACCTTACTACTCGCTTTAAATGCTTTTATAATCCCATAATTGAATTGAATTTTAATTTTTTTACTTTTTTTGATTAAAACAGATTGTAATTGATTGTTTACCTCGAGAAACGTGAAGCGAAAGCTATTCATTGACAAGAAAAGTTTATTTATAGACACTCATGCCTATGAAAACCTTATTACTCGCTTTAAATGCTTTTATAATCTCATAATTGAATTGAATTTAAATATTGTTTACATTTTTTGTTTAAAACAGATTGTAATTGATTGTTTACCTCGAGAAACGTGAAGCAAAAGCTATCCGTTGACATGAAAAGTTTATTTATAGTGACTCATGACAACGAAAGCCTTATTACTCGCTTTAAATGCTTTTATAATCCCATAATTGAATTGAATTTTAATTTTTTTTATATTTTTTTATTAAAACAGATTGTAATTGACTGTTTACCTTGGGAAACGTCAAGCGAAACCCATCCATTGATAAGAAAAGTTTATTTATAGTAACTCGTGCCTACGAAAGCCTTATTACTCGCTTTAAATGCTTTTATAATCCCATAATTGAATTTAATTTGATTTTTTTTACATGTTTAGATTAAAATAGATTGTAATTGATTGTTTACCTCGGAAAAGATGAAGCGAAAGCTATCCATTGACAAGAAAAGTTTATTTATACTCACTAATGCCTACGAAATCCTTATTATTCGCTTTAAATGCTTTTACAATCCCATAATTGAATTGAATTTTAATTTTTTTTTTACATTTTGTGATTAAAACAGATTGTAATTGATTGTTTACCTCGAGAAACGTGAAGCAAAAGCTATCCATTGACAAAAAAAGTTTATTTATAGTCACTCATGCCTACGAAAACCTTATTACTCGCTTTAAATGCTTTTATAATCCCATAATTGAATTGAATTTTAATTTTTTTACATTTTTTGATTAAAACAGATTGTAATTGATTGTTTACCTCGAGAAACGTGAAGCGAAAGCTATTCATTGACAAGAAAAGTTTATTTATAGACACTCATGCCTATGAAAACCTTATTACTCGCTTTAAATGCTTTTATAATCTCATAATTAAATTGAATTTTAATATTTTTTACATTTTTTGGTTAAAACAGATTGTAATTGATTGTTTACCTCGAGAAACGTGAAGCGAAAGCTATCCATTGATAAGAAAAGTTTATTTATAGTCACTCATGACAACGAAAGCCTTATTACTCGCTTGAAATGCTTTTATAATCCCATAATTGAATTGAATTTTAATTTTTTTTATATTTTTTTATTAAAACATATTGTAATTGACTGTTTACCTTGGGAAACGTCAAGCGAAACCCATCCATTGATAAGAAAAGTTTATTTATAGTCACTCATGCCAACGAAAACCTTATTACTCGCTTTAAATGCTTTTATAATCCCATAATTGAATTGAATTTTGCTTTTTTTTCAGTTTTTGATTAAAATAGATTGTAATTGATAATTTACCTCGAGAAACGTGAAGCGAGAGCTATCCATTGACAAGAAAAGTTTATTTTTAGTCACTCATTCCTATGCAAGCCTTATTACTCGCTTTAAATGCTTTTATAATCCCATAATTGAATTTAATTTGATTTTTTTACATTTTTTGATTAAAACAGATTGTAATTGATTGTTTACCTCGAGAAACGTGAAGCGAAAGCTATCCATTGACAAGAAAAGTTTATTTATAGTCACTCATGCCTACGAAAACCCTATTACTCATTTTAAATGCTTTTATAATACCATAATTGAACTGAATTTTAATTTTTTTATATTTTTTTATTAAAACATATTGCAATTGATTGTTTATCTCGAGAAACGTGAAGCGAAAGCTATCCATTGATAAGAAAAGTTTATTTATAGTCACTCATACCTACGAACACCTTACTACTCGCTTTAAATGCTTTTATAATCCCATAATTGAATTGAATTTTAATTTTTTTACTTTTTTTGATTAAAACAGATTGTAATTGATTGTTTACCTCGAGAAACGTGAAGCGAAAGCTATTCATTGACAAGAAAAGTTTATTTATAGACACTCATGCCTATGAAAACCTTATTACTCGCTTTAAATGCTTTTATAATCTCATAATTGAATTGAATTTAAATATTGTTTACATTTTTTGTTTAAAACAGATTGTAATTGATTGTTTACCTCGAGAAACGTGAAGCAAAAGCTATCCGTTGACATGAAAAGTTTATTTATAGTGACTCATGACAACGAAAGCCTTATTACTCGCTTTAAATGCTTTTATAATCCCATAATTGAATTGAATTTTAATTTTTTTTATATTTTTTTATTAAAACAGATTGTAATTGACTGTTTACCTTGGGAAACGTCAAGCGAAACCCATCCATTGATAAGAAAAGTTTATTTATAGTAACTCGTGCCTACGAAAGCCTTATTACTCGCTTTAAATGCTTTTATAATCCCATAATTGAATTTAATTTGATTTTTTTTACATGTTTAGATTAAAATAGATTGTAATTGATTGTTTACCTCGGAAAAGATGAAGCGAAAGCTATCCATTGACAAGAAAAGTTTATTTATACTCACTAATGCCTACGAAATCCTTATTATTCGCTTTAAATGCTTTTACAATCCCATAATTGAATTGAATTTTAATTTTTTTTTTACATTTTGTGATTAAAACAGATTGTAATTGATTGTTTACCTCGAGAAACGTGAAGCAAAAGCTATCCATTGACAAAAAAAGTTTATTTATAGTCACTCATGCCTACGAAAACCTTATTACTCGCTTTAAATGCTTTTATAATCCCATAATTGAATTGAATTTAAATTTTTTACATTTTTTGATTAAAACAAATTGTAATTGATTGTTTACCTCGAGAAACGTGAAGCGAAAGCTATTCATTGACAAGAAAAGTTTATTTATAGTCACTCATGCCTATGAAAACCTTATTGCTCGCTTTAAATGCTTTTATAATCTCATAATTGAATTGAATTTCAATTTTTTTTACATTTTTTGGTTAAAACAGATTGTAATTGATTGTTTACCTCGAGAAACGTGAAGCGAAAGCTATCCGTTGACAAGAAAAGTTTATTTATAGTCACTCATGACAACAAAAGCCTTATTACTCGCTTCAAATGCTTTTATAATCCCATAATTGAATTGAATTTTAATTTTTTTTATATTTTTTTATTAAAACAGATTGTAATTGATTGTTTACCTTGAGAAACGCCAAGCGAAACCCATCCATTGATAAGAAAAGTTTATTTATAGTAACTCGTGCCTACGAAAGCCTTATTACTCGCTTTAAATGCTTTTATAATCCCATAATTGAATTTAATTTGATTTTTTTTACATGTTTAGATTAAAACAGATTGTAATTGATTGTTTACCTCGGGAAAGATGAAGCGAAAGCTATCCATTGACAAGAAAAGTTTATTTATAGTCACTAATGCCTAGGAAATCCTTATTATTCGCTTTAAATGCTTTTACAATCCCATAATTGAATTGAATTTTAATTTTTTTTTACAGTTTTTGATTAAAACAGATTGTAATTGATTGTTTACCTCGAGAAACGTGAAGTAAAAGCTATCCATTGGCAAGAAAAGTTTATTTATAGTCACTCATGCCTACGAAAACCCTATTGCTCGCTTTAAATGCTCTTATAATCCCATAATTGAATTGAATTTTAATTTTTTTACATTTTTTGATTAAAACAGATTGTAATTGATTGTTTACCTCGAGAAACATGAAGCGAAAGCTCTCCATTGACAAGAAAAGTTTATTTATAGTCAACCATGCCTACGAAAGCTTTATTACTCGCTTTAAATGCTTTTATAATCCCATAATTGAATTTAATTTGATTTTTTTACATTTTTTGATTAAAACAGATTGTAATTGATTGTTTACCTCGAGAAACATGAAGTGAAACCCATCCATTGATAAGAAAAGTCTGTTCGTAGTCATTCATTCCTTCGAAAGCCTATTACTCGATTTAATTGCCTTTATAATCTCACATATGATTTAAAGTTGAATTTTTTTTTTACATTTTTTTGTTAAAACAGATTATAACTGAACGTTTGCCTTAAGAAATGTGAAGCAAAAGTCATCCACCGATAGGAAAAGTTCATTTATAGTCACTCATGCCTACGAAAGCCTTATTACTCGCTTTAAATGGTTTTATAATCTCATAAATTGAATTTAATTTGAATTTTTTTATATTTTTTGAGTAAAACAGATTATAATTAATTGTTTTCCTTGGGAATCGTGAAGCGAAAGCCATCCATTGAAAAAAAAAATCCGTTTATAGTCATTCATGCCTTCGGAAGCCTATTACTCGATTTAAATGCCTTTACAATCTCACAAATGATCTTAAGTTGAATTGTTTTACATTTTTTGCTAGAACATATTATAATTGTATATTTACCTTGAGAAACAGGAAGCAAAAACCATCCATTGACAAGAAAAGTTCATTTATAGTCACTCATATCTACGAAAGCCTTATTACTCGCTTTAAATGTTTTTATAATCCCATAATTGAATTTAATTTGAGTTTTTTTACAATTTTTGACTAAAACAAAATGTAATGGATTGTTTACCTTGGGAAAGGTGAAGCGAAAGCCATCCATTGGCAAGAAAAGTTCATTTATAGTCACTGATGTCTACAAAAGCCTTATTACTCGCTTTAAATGCTTTTATAATCCCATAATTGAATTGAATTTTAATTTTTTTACATTTTTTGATTAAAACAGATTGTAATTGATTGTTAACCTCGAGAAACGTGAAGCGAAAGCTCTCCATTGACAAGAAAAGTTTCTTTATAGTCACTCATGCCTACGAAAGCCTTATTACTAGCTTTAAATGCTTTTATAATCCCATAATTGAATTTAATTTGATTTTTTTACATTTTTGATTAAAACATATTGTAATTGATTGTTTGCCTCGAGTTACGTGAAACACAAGCCATCCTTTGATAAGACAAGTTCGTTTACAGTCATTCATTCCTTCGGAAGCCTATTACTCGATTTAAATGCCTTTATAATCTCACAAATGATTTTAAGTTAAATTTTTTTTACATTTTTTGATTAACACAGATTGTAATGAATTGTTTACCTCAAGAAACGTGAAGCGAAAGGCATCCATTGACAGGAAAAGTTCATTTATAGTCACTCATGTCTACGAAAGCCTTATTACTCGCTTTAAATGCTTTTATAATCCCATAATTGAATTTAATTTGATTTTTTTTTACATTTTTTGACTAAAACAGATTGTAATGGATTGTTTACCTCGGGAAAGGTGAAGCGAAAGCCATCCATTGACAAGAAAAGTTCATTTATAGTCACTCATGTCTACGAAAGCCTTATAACTCGCTTTAAATGCTTTTATAATCCCATAATTGAACTTAATTTGTTTTTTTGTTACATTTTTTGATTAAAACAGATTGTAATTGATTGTTTGCCTCGAGAAACGTGAAGTGAAACCCATCGATTGATAGGAAAAGTCCGTTTATAGTCATTCATACCTTCGAAAGCCTATTACTCGATTTAAATGCCTTTATAATCTCACAAATGATTTTAAGTTGAACTTTTTTACATGTTTTGTTAGAACATATTATAATTGAATACTTGCCTCGAGAAACGTCAAGCGAAAGCCATCCATTGACAAGAAAAGTTCATTTATAGTCACTCATGACAACGAAAGCCTTATTACTCGCCTTAAATGCTTTTATAATCCCATAATTGAATTGAATTTTAGTTTATTTTATATTTTTTGATTAAAACAGATTGTAATTGATTGTTTACCACGAGAAACGTCAAGCGAAACCCATCCATTGATAAGAAAAGTTTATTTATAGTAACTGATGCCTACGAAAGCCTTATTACTCGTTTTAAATGCTTTTATAATCCCATAATTAAATTTAATTTGATTTTTTTTACATGTTTAGATTAAAACAGATTGTAATTGATTGTTTACCTCGGGAAAGATGAAGCGAAAGCTATTCATTGACAAGAAAAGTTTATTTATAGTCACTAATGCCTACGAAATCCTTATTACTCGCTTTAAATGCTTTTCTAATCCCATAATTGAATTTAATTTGATTTTTTTACATTTTTTGATTAAAACATATTGTAATTGATTGTTTACCCCGACAAATGTGAAGCGAAAGCTATCCATTGACAAGAAAAGTTTATTTATAGTCACTCATGCCCACGAAAACCTTATTACTCGCTTTAAATGCTTTTATAATCCCATAATTGAATTGAATTTTAATTTTTTTTAATTTTTTGATTAAAACATATTGTAATTGATTGTTTACCTCGAGAAACGTGAAGCGAAAGCTATCCATTGACAAGAAAAGTTTATTTATAGTCACTCATGCCAACGAAAACCTTATTACTCGCTTTAAATGTTTTTATAATCCCATAATTGAATTGAATTTTGCTTTTTTTCAGTTTTTGATTAAAACAGATTGTAATTGATAATTTACCTCGAGAAACGTGAAGCGAAAGCTATCCATTGAGAAGAAAAGTTTATTTATAGTCACTAATGCTTACGAAATCCTTATTACTCGCTTTAAATGCTTTTATAATCCCATAATTGAATTTAATTTGATTTTTTTATATTTTTTGATTAAAACAGATTGTAATTGATTGTTTACCTCGAGAAACGTGAAGCGAAAGCTATTCATTGACAAGAAAAGTTTATTTATGGTCACTCATGCCTACGAAAACCTTCTTACTCGCTTTAAACGCTTTTATAATCCCATAATTGAATTGAATTTTAATTTGTTTTACATTTTTTGGTTAAAACATATTGTAATTGATTGTTTACCTCGAAAAACGTGAAGCGAAAGCTATCCGTTGACAAGAAAAGTTTATTTATAGTCACTCATGACAACAAAAGCCTTATTACTCGCTTTAAATGCTTTTATAATCCCATAATTGAATTGAATTTTAATTTTTTTATATTTTTTTATTAAAACAGATTGTAATTGATTGTTTACCTTGAGAAACGTGAAGCGAAAGCTATCCATTGACAAGAAAAGTTTATTTATAGTCACTCATTCCTAGGAAAGCCTTATTACTCGCTTTAAATTCTTTTATAATCCCGTAATTGAATTTAATTTGATTTTTTTACATTTTTTGATTAAAACAGATTGTAATTGATTGTTTACCTCGAGAAACGTGAAGCGAAAGCTATCCATTGACAAGAAAAGTTTATTTATAGTCACTCATGCCTACGAAAACCTTATTGCTCGCTTTAAATGCTTTTATAATCCCATAATTGATTTGAATTTTAATTTTTTTACATTTTTTGATTAAAACAGATTGTAATTGATTGTTTATCTCGAGAAACGTGAAGGGAAAGCTATCCATTGACAAGAAAAGTTTATTTATAGTCACTCATGCCTACGAAAGCGTTATTACTCGCTTTAAATGCTTTTATAATCCCATAATTGAATTTAATTTGATTTTTTTACATTTTTTGATTAAAACAGATTGTAATTGATTGTTTACCTCGAGAAACGTGAAGCGAAAGCTATTCATTGACAAGAAAAGTTTATTTATAGTCACTCATGCCTACAAAAGCATTATTACTCGCTTTAAATACTTTTATAATCTCATAATTGAATTTAATTTGATTTATTTACATTTTTTGATTAAAACAGATTGTAATTGATTGTTTATCTCGAGAAATGTGAAGGGAAAGCTATCCATTGACAAGAAAAGTTTTTTTATAGTCACTCATGCCTACGAAAGCCTTATTACTCGCTTTAAATGCTTTTATAATCCCATAATTGAATTTAATTTGATTTTTTTACATTTTTTGATTAAAACAGATTGTAATTGATTGTTTACCTCGAGAAACGTGAAGCGAAAGCTATTCATTGACAAGAAAAGTTTATTTATAGTCCCTCATGCCTATGAAAACCTTATTACTCGCTTTAAATGCTTTTATAATCCCATAATTGAATTGAATTTTAATTTTTTTTTACATTTTTTGGTTTA
Organism: Theobroma cacao; assembly: GCF_053813885.1. NCBI lineage: Eukaryota > Viridiplantae > Streptophyta > Magnoliopsida > Malvales > Malvaceae > Theobroma > Theobroma cacao. Next base: position 21,060,976 of record NC_142645.1, on the reverse strand, counting down.
AACATATTGTAATTGATTGTTTCTCCCGAGAAACGTGAAGCGAAAGCTATCCGTTGACAAGAAAAGTTTATTTATAGTCACTCATGACAACGAAAGCCTTATTACTCGCTTTAAATGCTTTTATAATCCCATAATTGAATTGAATTTTAATTTTTTTTTATATTTTTTTATTAAAACAGATTGTACTTGATTGTTTACCTTGGGAAACGTCAAGCGAAACGCATCCATTGAGAAGAAAAGTTTATTTATAGTAACTGGTGCCTACGAAAGCCTTATTACTCGCTTTAAATGCTTTTATAATCCCATAATTGAATTTAATTTGATTTTTTTTACATGTTTAGATTAAAACAGATTGTAATTGATTGTTTACCTCGAAAAAGATGAAGCGAAAGCTATCCATTGACAAGAAAAGTTTGTTTATAGTCACTAATGCCTACGAAATCCTTATTATTCGCGTTAAATGCTTTTATAATCCCATAATTGAATTGAATTTTAATTTTTTTTTTACATTTATTGATTAAAACAGATTGTAATTGATTGTTTACCTCAAGAAACGTGAAGCGAAAGCTATCCATTGACAAGAAAAGTTTATTTATAGTCACTCATGACAACGAAAGCCTTATTATTCGCTTTAAATGTTTTTATAATCCCATAATTCAATTGAATTTTAATTTTTTTTAGATTTTTTGATTAAAACAGATTGTAATTGATTGTTTACCTCGGGAAACGTCAAGCGAAAGGCATCCATTAGTAAGAAAAGTCTGTTTATAGTCATTCATTCCTTCGGAAGCCTATTACTCGATTTAATTCCCTTTATAATCTCACAAATGATTTTAACCTGAATTTTTTTTACATTTTTTTTAAAACAGATTATAATTGAACGTTTGCCTTGAGAAACGTGAAGCAAAAGTCATCTATTTACCAGAAAAGTTCATTTGTAGCCACTCATGCCTACGAAAGCCTTATTATTCGCTTTAAATGCTTTCATAGTCCCATAATTGAATTTAGTTTGATTTTTTTACGTTTTTTGATTAAAACAGATTGTAATTGATTGTTTGCCTCGAGGAACGTGAAGCGAAAGCCATCCATTGATAAGAAAAGTCCGTTTGTAGTCATTCATTCCTTCGGAGGCCTATTACTCGATTTAATTGCCTTTATAATCTCACAAATGATTTTAAGTCGAATTTTTTTTTTACATTTTTTGTTAAAATAGATTATAATTGAACGTTTGCCTTGAGAAACGTGAAGCAAAAGCCATCCATTGAGCAGAAAAGTTCATTTATAGTCACTCATGCCTACGAAGGCCTTATTACTCGCTTTAAATGCTTTTATAATCCCATAATTGAATTTAATTTCATTTTTTTTTACATTTTTTTGACTAAAACAGATTGTAATGGATTTTTTACCTGGGGCAAGGTGAAGCGAAAGCCATCCATTGACAGGAAAAGTTTATTTATAGTCACTCATGTCTACGAAAGCCTTATTACTCGCTTTAAATGCTTTTATAATCCCATAATTGAATTTAATTTGAATTTTTTTTACATTTTTTTGACTAAAACAGATTGTAATGGATTGTTTACCTCGGGAAAGGTGAAGCGAAAGCCATCCATTGACAAGAAAAGTTCAGTTATAGTCACTCATGTCTACGAAAGCCTTATCACTCACTTTAAATGCGTTTATAATTCCATAATTGAATTTAATTTGATTTTTTTACATTTTTTGATTAAAATAGATTGTAATTGATTGTTTACTTAAGGAAACATGAAGTGAAAGCTATCCATTCACAAGAAAAGTTTATTTATAGTCACGCATGGCTACGAAAGGCTTATTATTCGCTTTAAATGCTTTTATAATCCCATAATTGAATTTAATTTGATTTTTTTTACATTTTTTGATTAAAACATATTGTAAATGATTGTTTACCTCAGGAAACGTGAAGCGAAAGCTATCCATTGACAAGAAAAGTTTATTTATAGTCACTCATGCCTACAAAAGCATTATTACTCGCTTTAAATACTTTTATAATCCCATAATTGAATTTAATTTGATTTATTTACATTTTTTGATTAAAACAGATTGTAATTGATTGTTTACCTAGGGAAACATGAAATGAAAGCTATCCATTCACAAGAAAAGTTTATTTATAGCCACTCATGCCTACGAAAGGCTTATTACTCGCTTTAAATGCTTTTATAATCCCATAATTGAATTTAATTTGATTTTTTAAAATTTTTTGATTAAAACAGATTGTAATTGATTGTTTACCTCGGGAAACGTGAAGCTAAAGCTATCCATTGACAAGAAAAGTTTATTTATAGTCACTCATGCCTACGAAAGCCTTATTACTCGCTTTAAATGGTATTATAATTCCATAATTGAATTTAATTTGATTTGTTATACATTTTTTGATTAAAACAGATTAGAATTGATTGTTTGGCTTGAGTAATGTGAAGCGAAAGCCATCCATTGATAAGAAAAGTCCGTTTGTAGTCATTCATTCCTTCGGAGGCCTATTACTCGATTTAATTGCCTTTAGAATCTCACAAATGATTTTAAGTTGAATTGTTTTTACATTTTTAGTTAAAACAAATTATAATTGAACGTTTGCCTTGAGAAACGTAAAGCAAAAGCCATCCATTGACCAGAAAAGTTCATTTATAGTCAGTCATGCCTACCAAAACCATATGACTCGCTTTAAATGCTTTTATAATTCCAAAATTGAATTTAATTTGATTTTTTATACATTTTTTGATTAAAACAGATTATAATTGATTGTTTGCCTTGAGTAACGTGAAGCAAAACCCATCCATTGAAAAGAGAAGTCCGTTTATAGTCAGTCATACCTTCGGAAGCCTATTACTCGATTTAAATGCCTTTCTAATCTCACAAATGATTTTAAGTTGAATTTTTTTTATATTTTTTGATTAAGACAGATTGTAATGGATTGTTTACCTTGGGAAACGTGAAGCGAAAGCCATCCATTGACAAGAAAAGTTCATTTATAGTCACTCATGTCTACGAAAGCCTTATAACTCGCTTTAAATGCTTTTATAATCCCATAATTGAACTTAAATTGATTTTTTTTTTTACTTTTTTTGATTAAAACAGATTGTAATTGATTGTTTGCCTCGGGTAACGTGAAGTGAAACCCATCCATTGATAGGAAACGTCTGTTTATAGTCATTCATACCTTCAAAAGCCTATTACTCGATTTAAATGCCTTTATAATCTCACAAATGATTTTAAGTTGAATTTTTTTACATGTTTTGTTAGAACATATTATAATTGAATACTTGCCTCGAGAAACGTCAAGCGAAAGCCATCCATTGACAAGAAAAGTTCATTTATAGTCACTCATGACAACGAAAGCCTTATTACTCGCTTTAAATGCTTTTATATTCCCATAATTGAAAAGAATTGAATTTTAGTTTTTTTTATATTTTTTGATTAAAACAGATTGTAATTGATTGTTTACCTCGGAAAACGTCAAGCGAAACCCATCCATTGATAAGAAAAGTTCATTTATAGTAACTCATGCCTACGAAAGCCTTCTTACTCGCTTTAAATGCTTTTATAATCCCATAATTGAATTGAATTTTAATTTTTTTACATTTTTTGATTAAAACAGATTGTAATTGATTGTTTACCTCGAGAAACGTGAAGCAAAAGCTATCTGTTGACAAGAAAAGTTTATTTATAGTCACTCATGACAACAAAAGCCTTATTACTCGCTTGAAATGCTTTTATAATCCCATAATTGAATTGAATTTTAATTTTTTTTATATTTTTTTATTAAAATAGATTGTAATTGATTGTTTACCTTGGGAAACGCCAAGCGAAACCCATCCATTGATAAGAAAAGTTTATTTATATTAACTCGTGCCTACGAAAGCCTTATTACTCGCTTTAAATGCTTTTATAATCCCATAATTGAATTTAATTTAATTTTTTTTACATGTTTAGATTGAAACAGATTGTAATTGATTGTTTACCTCGGGAAAGATGAAGCGAAAGCTATCTATTGACAAGAAAAGTTTATTTATAGTCACTAATGCCTACGAAATCGTTATTATTCGCTTTAAATGCTTTTACAATCCCATAATTGAATTGAATTTTAATTTTTTTTTACAGTTTTTGATTAAAACAGATTGTAATTGATTGTTTACCTCGAGAAACATGAAGCAAAAGCTATCCATTGGCAAGAAAAGTTTATTTATAGTCACTCATGCCTACGAAAACCCTATTGCTCGCTTTAAATGCTCTTATAATCCCATAATTGAATTGAATTTTAATTTTTTTACATTTTTTGATTAAAACAGATTGTAATTGATTGTTTACCTTGAGAAACGTGAAGCGAAAGCTATCCATTGACAAGAAAAGTTTATTTATAGTCACTCATTGCTAGGAAAGCCTTATTACTCGCTTCAAATGCTTTTATAATCCCGTAATTGAATTGAATTTGATTTTTTTACATTTTTTTATTAAAACAAATTGTAATTGATTGTTTACCTCGAGAAACGTGAAGCAAAAGCTATCCATTGACAAGAAAAGTTTATTTATAGTCACTCATGCCTACGAAAACCTTATTGCTCGCTTTAAATGCTTTTATAATCCCATAATTGAATTGAATTTTAATTTTTTTACATTTTTTGATTAAAACAGATTGTAATTGATTGTTTACCTTGAGAAACGTGAAGCGAAAGCTATCCATTGACAAGAAAAGTTTATTTATAGTCACTCATTGCTAGGAAAGCCTTATTACTCGCTTTAAATGCTTTTATAATCCCGTAATTGAATTTAATTTGATTTTTTTACATTTTTTTATTAAAACAGATTGTAATTGATTGTTTACCTCGAGAAACGTGAAGCGAAAGCTATCCATTGACAAGAAAAGTTTATTTATAGTCACTCATGCCTACGAAAGCCTTATTACTCGCTTTAAATGCTTTTATAATCCCATAATTGAATTTAATTTGATTTTTTTACATTTTTTGATTAAAACAGATTGTAATTGATTGTTTACCCCGACAAATGTGAAGCGAAAGCTATCCATTGACAAGAAAAGTTTATTTATAGTCACTCATGCCTACGAAAACCTTATTACTCGCTTTAAATGCTTTTATAATCCCATAATTGAATTGAATTTTAATTTTTTGATTAAAACATATTGTAATTGATTGTTTACCTCGAGAAACGTGAAGCGAAAGCTATCCATTGACAAGAAAACTTTATTTATAGTCACTCATGCCAACGAAAACCTTATTACTCGATTTAAATGCTTTTATAATCCCATAATTGAATTGAATTTTGCTTTTTTTTCAGTTTTTGATTAAAACAGATTGTAATTGATTATTTACCTCGAGAAACGTGAAGTGAAAGCTATCCATTAACAAGAAAAGTTTATTTATAGTCACTCATGCCTACGAAAACCTTATTACTCGCTTTAAATGCTTTTATAATCCCATAATTGAATTGAATTTTAATTTTTTTACATTTTTTGATTAAAACAGATTGTAATTGATTGTTTACCTTGAGAAACGTGAAGCGAAAGCTATCCATTGACAAGAAAAGTTTATTTATAGTCACTCATTCCTAGGAAAGCCTTATTACTTGCTTTAAATGCTTTTATAATCCCGTAATTGAATTTAATTTGATTTTTTTACATTTTTTGATTAAAACAAATTGTAATTGATTGTTTACCTCGAGAAACGTGAAGCAAAAGCTATCCATTGACAAGAAAAGTTTATTTATAGTCACTCATGCCTACGAAAACCTTATTGCTCGCTTTAAATGCTTTTATAATCCCATAATTGAATTGAATTTTAATTTTTTTACATTTTTTGATTAAAACAGATTGTAATTGATTGTTTATCTCGAGAAACGTGAAGGGAAAGCTATCCATTGGCAAGAAAAGTTTATTTATAGTCACTCATGCCTACGAAAACCTTATTACTCGCTTGAAATGCTTTTATAATCCCATAATTGAATTGAATTTTAATTTTTTTTATATTTTTTTATTAAAATAGATTGTAATTGATTGTTTACGTTGGGAAACGCCAAGCGAAACCCATCCATTGATAAGAAAAGTTTATTTATATTAACTCGTGCCTACGAAAGCCTTATTACTCGCTTTAAATGCTTTTATAATCCCATAATTGAATTTAATTTGATTTTTTTTACATGTTTAGATTGAAACAGATTGTAATTGATTGTTTACCTCGGGAAAGATGAAGCGAAAGCTATCTATTGACAAGAAAAGTTTATTTATAGTCACTAATGCCTACGAAATCGTTATTATTCGCTTTAAATGCTTTTACAATCCCATAATTGAATTGAATTTTAATTTTTTTTTACAGTTTTTGATTAAAACAGATTGTAATTGATTGTTTACCTCGAGAAACGTGAAGCAAAAGCTATCCATTGGCAAGAAAAGTTTATTTATAGTCACTCATGCCTACGAAAACCCTATTGCTCGCTTTAAATGCTCTTATAATCCCATAATTGAATTGAATTTTAATTTTTTTACATTTTTTGATTAAAACAGATTGTAATTGATTGTTTACCTCGAGAAACATGAAGCGAAAGCTCTCCATTAACAAGAAAAGTTTATTTATAGTCACCCATGCCTACGAAAGCTTTATTACTCGCTTTAAATGCTTTAATAATCCCATAATTGAATTTAATTTGATTTTTTTACATTTTTTGATTAAAACAGATTGTAATTGATTGTTTACCTCGAGAAACATGAAGTGAAACCCATCCATTGATAAGAAAAGTCTGTTCGTAGTCATTCATTCCTTCGGAAGCCTATTACTCGATTTAATTGCCTTTATAATCTCACATATGATTTAAAGTTGAATTTTCTTTTACATTTTTTTGTTAAAACAGATTATAATTGAACGTTTGCCTTAAGAAATGTGAAGCAAAAGTCATCCACCGATAGGAAAAGTTCATTTATAGTCACTCATGCCTACGAAAGCCTTATTACTCGCTTTAAATGGTTTTATAATCTCATAAATTGAATTTAATTTGAATTTTTTTATATTTTTTGAGTAAAACAGATTATAATTAATTGTTTTCCTTGGGAATCGTGAAGCGAAAGCCATCCATTGAAAAAAAAAATCCGTTTATAGTCATTCATGCCTTCGGAAGCCTATTACTCGATTTAAATGCCTTTACAATCTCACAAATGATCTTAAGTTGAATTGTTTTACATTTTTTGCTAGAACATATTATAATTGTATATTTACCTTGAGAAACAGGAAGCAAAAACCATCCATTGACAAGAAAAGTTCATTTATAGTCACTCATATCTACGAAAGCCTTATTACTCGCTTTAAATGTTTTTATAATCCCATAATTGAATTTAATTTGAGTTTTTTTACAATTTTTGACTAAAACAAAATGTAATGGATTGTTTACCTTGGGAAAGGTGAAGCGAAAGCCATCCATTGGCAAGAAAAGTTCATTTATAGTCACTGATGTCTACAAAAGCCTTATTACTCGCTTTAAATGCTTTTATAATCCCATAATTGAATTGAATTTTAATTTTTTTACATTTTTTGATTAAAACAGATTGTAATTGATTGTTAACCTCGAGAAACGTGAAGCGAAAGCTCTCCATTGACAAGAAAAGTTTCTTTAAAGTCACTCATGCCTACGAAAGCCTTATTACTAGCTTTAAATGCTTTTATAATCCCATAATTGAATTTAATTTGATTTTTTTACATTTTTGATTAAAACATATTGTAATTGATTGTTTGCCTCGAGTTACGTGAAACACAAGCCATCCATTGATAAGACAAGTTCGTTTACAATCATTCATTCCTTCGGAAGCCTATTACTCGATTTAAATGCCTTTATAATCTCACAAATGATTTTAAGTTGAATTTTTTTTACATTTTTTGATTAAGACAGATTGTAATGAATTGTTTACCTCAGGAAACGTGAAGCGAAAGGCATCCATTGACAGGAAAAGTTCATTTATAGTCACTCATATCTACGAAAGCCTTCTTACTCGCTTTAAATGCTTTTATAATCCCATAATTGAATTTAATTTGATTTTTTTTACATGTTTTGACTAAAACAGAATGTAATGGATTGTTTACCTCGGGAAAGGTGAAGCGAAAGCCATCCATTAACAAGAAAAGTTCATTTATAGTCACTCATGTCTACGAAAGCCTTATAACTAGCTTTAAATGCTTTTATAATCCCATAATTGAACTTAATTTGATTTTTTTGTTACATTTTTTGATTAAAACAGATTGTAATTGATTGTTTGCCTCGGGTAACGTGAAGTGAAACCCATCCATTGATAGGAAAAGTCTGTTTATAGTCATTCATACCTTCGAAAGCCTATTACTCGATTTAAATGCCTTTATAATCTCACAAATGATTTTCAGTTCAATTTTTTTACATGTTTTGTTAGAACATATTATAATTGAATACTTGCCTCGAGAAACGTCAAGCGAAAGCCATCCATTGACAAGAAAAGTTCATTTATAGTCACTCATGACAACGAAAGCCTTATTACTCGCCTTAAATGCTTTTATAATCCCATAATTGAAATGAATTTTAGTTTTTTTTATATTTTTTGATTAAAACAGATTGTAATTGATTGTTTACCATGGGAAACGTCAAGCGAAACCCATCCATTGATAAGAAAAGTTTATTTATAGTAACTCATGCCTACGAAAGCCTTATTACTTGTTTTAAATGCTTTTATAATCCCATAATTAAATTTAATTTGATTTTTTTTACATGTTTAGATTAAAACAGATTGTAATTGATTGTTTACCTCGGGAAAGATGAAGCGAAAGCTATTCATTGACAAGAAAAGTTTATTTATAGTCACTAATGCCTACGAAATCCTTATTACTCGCTTTAAATGCTTTTCTAATCCCATAATTGAATTTAATTTGATTTTTTTACATTTTTTGATTAAAACAGATTGTAATTGATTGTTTACCCCGACAAATGTGAAGCGAAAGCTATCCATTGACAAGAAAAGTTTATTTATAGTCACTCATGCCTACGAAAACCTTATTACTCGCTTTAAATGCTTTTATAATCCCATAATTGAATTGAATTTTAATTTTTTTTAATTTTTTGATTAAAACATAATGTAATTGATTGTTTACCTCGAGAAACGTGAAGCGAAAGCTATCCATTGACAAGAAAAGTTTATTTATAGTCACTCATGCCAACGAAAACCTTATTACTCGCTTTAAATGCTTTTATAATCCCATAATTGAATTGAATTTTGCTTTTTTTCAGTTTTTGATTAAAACAGATTGTAATTGATTATTTACCTTGAGAAACGTGAAGCGAAAGCTATCCATTGAGAAGAAAAGTTTATTTATAGTCACTAATGCTTACGAAAACCTTATTACTCGCTTTAAATGCTTTTATAATCCCATAATTGAATTGAATTTTGCTTTTTTTTTTCAGTTTTTGATTAAAACAGATTGTAATTGATTATTTACCTCGAGAAACGTGAAGCGAAAGCTATCCATTGAGAAGAAAAGTTTATTTATAGTCACTAATGCTTACGAAATCCTTATTACTCGCTTTAAATGCTTTTATAATCCCATAATTGAATTTAATTTGATTTTTTTATATTTTTTGATTAAAACAGATTGTAATTGATTATTTACCTCGGGAAACGTGAAGCGAAAGCTATCCATTAACAAGAAAAGTTTATTTATAGTCACTCATGCCTACGAAAACCTTATTACTTGCTTTAAATGCTTTTATAATCCCATAATTGAATTGAATTTTAATTTTTTTACATTTTTTGATTAAAACAGATTGTAATTGATTGTTTACCTTGAGAAACGTGAAGCGAAAGCTATCCATTGACAAGAAAAGTTTATTTATAGTCACTCATTCCTAGGAAAGCCTTATTACTCGCTTTAAATGCTTTTATAATCCCGTAATTGAATTTAATTTGATTTTTTTATATTTTTTTATTAAAACAGATTGTAATTGATTGTTTACCTCGAGAAACGTGAAGCGAAAGCTATCCATTGACAAGAAAAGTTTATTTATAGTCACTCATGCCTACGAAAGCCTTATTACTCGCTTTAAATGCTTTTATAATCCCATAATTGAATTTAATTTGATTTTTTTACATTTTTTGATTAAAACAGATTGTAATTGATTGTTTACCCCGACAAATGTGAAGCGAAAGCTATCCATTGACAAGAAAAGTTTATTTATAGTCACTCATGCCTACGAAAACCTTATTACTCGCTTTAAATGCTTTTATAATCCCATAATTGAATTGAATTTTAATTTTTTGATTAAAACATATTGTAATTGATTGTTTACCTCGAGAAACGTGAAGCGAAAGCTATCCATTGACAAGAAAACTTTATTTATAGTCACTCATGCCAACGAAAACCTTATTACTCGATTTAAATGCTTTTATAATCCCATAATTGAATTGAATTTTGCTTTTTTTTCAGTTTTTGATTAAAACAGATTGTAATTGATTATTTACCTCGAGAAACGTGAAGTGAAAGCTATCCATTAACAAGAAAAGTTTATTTATAGTCACTCATGCCTACGAAAACCTTATTACTCGCTTTAAATGCTTTTATAATCCCATAATTGAATTGAATTTTAATTTTTTTACATTTTTTGATTAAAACAGATTGTAATTGATTGTTTACCTTGAGAAACGTGAAGCGAAAGCTATCCATTGACAAGAAAAGTTTATTTATAGTCACTCATTCCTAGGAAAGCCTTATTACTTGCTTTAAATGCTTTTATAATCCCGTAATTGAATTTAATTTGATTTTTTTACATTTTTTGATTAAAACAGATTGTAATTGATTGTTTACCTCGAGAAACGTGAAGCAAAAGCTATCCATTGACAAGAAAAGTTTATTTATAGTCACTCATGCCTACGAAAACCTTATTGCTCGCTTTAAATGCTTTTATAATCCCATAATTGAATTGAATTTTAATTTTTTTACATTTTTTGATTAAAACAGATTGTAATTGATTGTTTATCTCGAGAAACGTGAAGGGAAAGCTATCCATTGGCAAGAAAAGTTTATTTATAGTCACTCATGCCTACGAAAACCTTATTACTCGCTTTAAATGCTTTTATAATCCCATAATTGAATTGAATTTTAATTTTTTTACATTTTTTGATTAAAACAGATTGTAATTGATTGTTTACCTGGAGAAACGTGAAGCGAAAGCTATCCATTGACAAGAAAAGTTTATTTATAGTCACTCATTCCTAGGAAAGCCTTATTACTCGCTTTAAATGCTTTTATAATCCCGTAATTTAATTTAATTTGATTTTTTTACATTTTTTGATTAAAACAGATTGTAATTGATTGTTTACCTCGGGAAACGTGAAGCGAAAGCTATCCATTAACAAGAAAAGTTTATTTATAGTCACTCATGCCTACGAAAACCTTATTACTCGCTTTAAATGCTTTTATAATCCCATAATTGAATTGAATTTTAATTTTTTTACATTTTTTGATTAAAACAGAATGTAATTGATTGTTTACCTTGAGAAACGTGAAGCGAAAGCTATCCATTGACAAGAAAAGTTTATTTATAGTCACTCATTCCTAGGAAAGCCTTATTACTCGCTTTAAATGCTTTTATAATCCGGTAATTGAATTTAATTTGATTTTTTTACATTTTTTGATTAAAACAGATTGTAATTGATTGTTTACCTCGAGAAACGTGAAGCAAAAGCTATCCATTGACAAGAAAAGTTTATTTATAGTCACTCATGCCTACGAAAACCTTATTGCTCGCTTTAAATGCTTTTATAATCCCATAATTGAATTGAATTTTAATTTTTTTTACATTTTTTGATTAAAACAGATTGTAATTGATTGTTTACCTCGAGAAACGTGAAGCGAAAGCTATTCATTGACAAGAAAAGTTTATTTATAGTCACTCATGCCTACGAAAACCTTATTACTCGCTTTAAATGCTTTTATAATCCCATAATTGAATTGAATTTTAATTTGTTTTACATTTTTTGGTTAAAACAGATTGTAATTGATTGTTTACCTCGAGAAACGTGAAGCGAAAGCTATCCGTTGACAAGAAAAGTTTATTTATAGTCACTCATGACAGCGAAAGCCTTATTACTCGTTTTAAATGCTTTTATAATCCCATAATTGAATTGAATTTTAATTTTTTTTATATTTTTTTATTAAAACAGATTGTACTTGATTGTTTATCTTGGGAAACCTCAAGCGAAACGCATCCATTGAGAAGAAAAGTTTATTTATAGTAACTGGTGCCTACGAAAGCCTTATTACTCGCTTTAAATGCTTTTATAATCCCATAATTGAATTTAATTTGATTTTTTTTACATGTTTAGATTAAAACAGATTGTAATTGATTGTTTACCTCGAAAAAGATGAAGCGAAAGCTATCCATTGACAAGAAAAGTTTGTTTATAGTCACTAATGCCTACGAAATCCTTATTATTCGCGTTAAATGCTTTTATAATTCCATAATTGAATTGAATTTTAATTTTTTTTTACATTTATTGATTAAAACAGATTGTAATTGATTGTTTACCTCAAGAAACTTGAAGCGAAAGCTATCCATTGACAAGAAAAGTTTATTTATAGTCACTCATGACAACGAAAGCCTTATTACTCGCTTTAAATGCTTTTATAATCCCATAATTCAATTGAATTTTAATTTTTTTTAGATTTTTTGATTAAAACAGATTGTAATTGATTGTTTACCTCGGGAAACGTCAAGCGAAAGGCATCCATTAGTAAGAAAAGTCTGTTTATAGTCATTCATTCCTTCGGAAGCCTATTACTCGATTTAATTCCCTTTATAATCTCACAAATGATTTTAACCTGAATTTGACAGTCTCTTCACTCTTCTCTTTCTTTTGTCCTGGTAGGAAGTATCCTAACTCTTGTCCAGGGTGAAAGCTTATTCACTCCCTTGTCAGGGCGGAGATATCCTAACTCCTTCCGGGTCAGAAACTTTCTATAGCGAAGCACCAATCTCTAACGCTTTAGGCTACAGCAATGGCCTCTTTCTACCATGTTGACCGTTAGCCTCTTCGTCATCTAGGACTAGCCTTTAGGTAAGTCGAGTAGGCTTCACCACCGCCTTCACCCATCGTTAGGCAGTCAGTCTCTTGAGCGGCCGAGAATGTTCTGTCAAAAGCAACAACAATAAAGGAGGAGGAGCTAATTCGGACGGAATCGAATGAATACGAGATAGACAATGAGACCCAATTCGAAAGATACATTTTTTGTTAAAACAGATTATAATTGAACGTTTGCCTTGAGAAACGTGAAGCAAAAGTCATCTATTGACCAGAAAAGTTCATTTGTAGTCACTCATGCCTACGAAAGCCTTATTATTCGCTTTAAATGCTTTCATAGTCCCATAATTGAATTTAGTTTGATTTTTTTACGTTTTTTGATTAAAACAGATTGTAATTGATTGTTTGCCTCGAGGAACGTGAAGCGAAAGCCATCCATTGATAAGAAAAGTCCGTTTGTAGTCATTCATTCCTTCGGAGGCCTATTACTCGATTTAATTGCCTTTATAATCTCACAAATGATTTTAAGTCGAATTTTTTTTTACATTTTTTGTTAAAACAGATTATAATTGAACGTTTGCCTTGAGAAACGTGAAGCAAAAGCCATCCATTGAGCAGAAAAGTTCATTTATAGTCACTCATGCCTACGAAGGCCTTATTACTCGCTTTAAATGCTTTTATAATCCCATAATTGAATTGAATTTCATTTTTTTTTTACATTTTTTTGACTAAAACAGATTGTAATGGATTTTTTACCTGGGGAAAGGTGAAGCGAAAGCCATCCATTGACAGGAAAAGTTCATTTATAGTCACTCATGTCTACGAAAGCCTTATTACTCGCTTTAAATGCTTTTATAATCCCATAATTGAATTTAATTTGAATTTTTTTTACATTTTTTTGACTAAAACAGATTGTAATGGATTGTTTACCTCGGGAAAGGTGAAGCGAAAGCCATCCATTGACAAGAAAAGTTCATTTATAGTCACTCATGTCTACGAAAGCCTTATCACTCACTTTAAATGCTTTTATAATTCCATAATTGAATTTAATTTGATTTTTTTACATTTTTTGATTAAAACAGATTGTAATTGATTGTTTACTTAAGGAAACATGAAGTGAAAGCTATCCATTCACAAGAAAAGTTTATTTATAGTCACGCATGCCTACGAAAGGCTTATTATTCGCTTTAAATGCTTTTATAATCCCATAATTGAATTTAATTTGATTTTTTTTACATTTTTTGATTAAAACATATTGTAAATGATTGTTTACCTCAGGAAACGTGAAGCGAAAGCTATCCATTGACAAGAAAAGTTTATTTATAGTCACTCATGCCTACAAAAGCATTATTACTCGCTTTAAATACTTTTCTAATCCCATAATTGAATTTAATTTGATTTATTTACATTTTTTGATTAAAACAGATTGTAATTGATTGTTTATCTCGAGAAATGTGAAGGGAAAGCTATCCATTGACAAGAAAAGTTTTTTTATAGTCACTCATGCCTACGAAAGCCTTATTACTCGCTTTAAATGCTTTTATAATCCCATAATTGAATTTAATTTGATTTTTTTACATTTTTTGATTAAAACAGATTGTAATTGATTGTTTACCTCGAGAAACGTGAAGCGAAAGCTATTCATTGACAAGAAAAGTTTATTTATAGTCCCTCATGCCTATGAAAACCTTATTACTCGCTTTAAATGCTTTTATAATCCCATAATTGAATTGAATTTTAATTTTTTTTTACATTTTTTGGTTTAAACATATTGTAATTGATTGTTTCTCCCGAGAAACGTGAAGCGAAAGCTATCTGTTGACAAGAAAAGTTTATTTATAGTCACTAATGACAACGAAAGCCTTATTACTCGCTTGAAATGCTTTTATAATCCCATAATTGAATTGAATTTTAATTTTTTTTATATTTTTTTATTAAAACAGATTGTAATTGATTGTTTACCTTGGGAAACGTCAAGCGAAACGCATCCATTGAGAAGAAAAGTTCAATTATAGTAACCGGTGCCTACGAAAGCCTTATTACTCGCTTTAAGGGCTTTTATAATCCCATAATTGAATTTAATTTGATTTTTTTTACATGTTTAGATTAAAACAGATTGTAATTGATTGTTTACCTCGAAAAAGATGAAGCGAAAGCTATCCATTGACAAGAAAAGTTTGTTTATAGTCACTAATGCCTACGAAATCCTTATTATTCGCGTTAAATGCTTTTATAATCCCATAATTGAATTGAATTTTAATTTTTTTTTACATTTATTGATTAAAACAGATTGTAATTGATTGTTTACCTCAAGAAACGTGAAGCGAAAGCTATCCATTGACAAGAAAAGTTTATTTATAGTCACTCATGACAACGAAAGCCTTATTACTCGCTTTAAATGTTTTTATAATCCCATAATTCAATTGAATTTTAATTTTTTTTAGATTTTTTGATTAAAACATATTGTAATTGATTGTTTACCTCGGGAAACGTCAAGCGAAAGGCATCCATTAGTAAGAAAAGTCTGTTTATAGTCATTCATTCCTTCGGAAGCCTATTACTCGATTTAATTCCCTTTATAATCTCACAAATGATTTTAACCTGAATTTTTTTTACATTTTTTGTTAAAACAGATTATAATTGAACGTTTGCCTTGAGAAACGTGAAGCAAAAGTCATCTATTGACCAGAAAAGTTCCTTTGTAGTCACTCATGCCTACGAAAGCCTTATTATTCGCTTCAAATGCTTTCATAGTCCCATAATTGAATTTAGTTTGATTTTTTTACGTTTTTTGATTAAAACATATTGTAATTGATTGTTTGCCTCGAGGAACATGAAGCGAAAGCCATCCATTGATAAGAAAAGTTCGTTTGTAGTCATTCATTCCTTCGGAGGCCTATTACTCGATTTAATTGCCTTTATAATCTCACAAATGATTTTAAGTCAAATTTTTTTTTACATTTTTTATTAAAACAGATTATAATTGAACGTTTGCCTTGAGAAACGTGAAGCAAAAGCCATCCATTGAGCAGAAAAGTTCATTTATAATCACTCATGCCTACGAAGGCCTTATTACTCGCTTTAAATGCTTTTATAATCCCATAATTGAATTGAATTTCATTTTTTCTTTACATTTTTTTGACTAAAACAGATTGTAATGGATTTTTTACCTGGGGAAAGGTGAAGCGAAAGCCATCCATTGACAGGAAAAGTTCATTTATAGTCACTCATGTCTACGAAAGCCTTATTACTCGCTTTAAATGCTTTTATAATCCCATACTTAAATTTAATTTGAATTTTTTTTACATTTTTTTGACTAAAACAGATTGTAATGGATTGTTTACCTCGGGAAAGGTGAAGCGAAAGCCATCCATTGACAAGAAAAGTTCATTTATAGTCACCCATGTCTACGAAAGCCTTATCACTCACTTTAAATGCTTCTATAATTCCATAATTGAATTTAATTTGATTTTTTTACATTTTTTGATTAAAACAGATTGTAATTGATTGTTTACTTAAGGAAACATGAAGTGAAAGCTATCCATTCACAAGAAAAGTTTATTTATAGTCACGCATGCCTACGAAAGGCTTATTATTCGCTTTAAATGCTTTTATAATCCCATAATCGAATTTAATTTGATTTTTTTTACATTTTTTGATTAAAACATATTGTAAATGATTGTTTACCTCAGGAAACGTGAAGCGAAAGCTATCCATTGACAAGAAAAGTTTATTTATAGTCACTCATGCCTACAAAAGCATTATTACTCGCTTTAAATACTTTTCTAATCCCATAATTGAATTTAATTTGATTTATTTACATTTTTTGATTAAAACAGATTGTAATTGATTGTTTATCTCGAGAAATGTGAAGGGAAATCTATCCATTGACAAGAAAAGTTTTTTTATAGTCACTCATGCCTACGAAAGCCTTATTACTCGCTTTAAATGCTTTTATAATCCCATAATTGAATTTAATTTGATTTTTTTACATTTTTTGATTAAAACAGATTGTAATTGATTGTTTACCTCGAGAAACGTGAAGCGAAAGCTATTCATTGACAAGAAAAGTTTATTTATAGTCCCTCATGCCTATGAAAACCTTATTACTCGCTTTAAATGCTTTTATAATCCCATAATTGAATTGAATTTTAATTTTTTTTTACATTTTTTGGTTTAAACATATTGTAATTGATTGTTTCTCCCGAGAAACGTGAAGCGAAAGCTATCTGTTGACAAGAAAAGTTTATTTATAGTCACTAATGACAACGAAAGCCTTATTACTCGCTTGAAATGCTTTTATAATCCCATAATTGAATTGAATTTTAATTTTTTTTATATTTTTTTATTAAAACAGATTGTAATTGATTGTTTACCTCGAGAAACGTGAAGCGAAAGCTATCCGTTGACAAGAAAAGTTTATTTATAGTCACTCATGACAGCGAAAGCCTTATTACTCGTTTTAAATGCTTTTATAATCCCATAATTGAATTGAATTTTAATTTTTTTTATATTTTTTTATTAAAACAGATTGTACTTGATTGTTTATCTTGGGAAACCTCAAGCGAAACGCATCCATTGAGAAGAAAAGTTTATTTATAGTAACTGGTGCCTACGAAAGCCTTATTACTCGCTTTAAATGCTTTTATAATCCCATAATTGAATTTAATTTGATTTTTTTTACATGTTTAGATTAAAACAGATTGTAATTGATTGTTTACCTCGAAAAAGATGAAGCGAAAGCTATCCATTGACAAGAAAAGTTTGTTTATAGTCACTAATGCCTACGAAATCCTTATTATTCGCGTTAAATGCTTTTATAATTCCATAATTGAATTGAATTTTAATTTTTTTTTACATTTATTGATTAAAACAGATTGTAATTGATTGTTTACCTCAAGAAACTTGAAGCGAAAGCTATCCATTGACAAGAAAAGTTTATTTATAGTCACTCATGACAACGAAAGCCTTATTACTCGCTTTAAATGCTTTTATAATCCCATAATTCAATTGAATTTTAATTTTTTTTAGATTTTTTGATTAAAACAGATTGTAATTGATTGTTTACCTCGGGAAACGTCAAGCGAAAGGCATCCATTAGTAAGAAAAGTCTGTTTATAGTCATTCATTCCTTCGGAAGCCTATTACTCGATTTAATTCCCTTTATAATCTCACAAATGATTTTAACCTGAATTTGACAGTCTCTTCACTCTTCTCTTTCTTTTGTCCTGGTAGGAAGTATCCTAACTCTTGTCCAGGGTGAAAGCTTATTCACTCCCTTGTCAGGGCGGAGATATCCTAACTCCTTCCGGGTCAGAAACTTTCTATAGCGAAGCACCAATCTCTAACGCTTTAGGCTACAGCAATGGCCTCTTTCTACCATGTTGACCGTTAGCCTCTTCGTCATCTAGGACTAGCCTTTAGGTAAGTCGAGTAGGCTTCACCACCGCCTTCACCCATCGTTAGGCAGTCAGTCTCTTGAGCGGCCGAGAATGTTCTGTCAAAAGCAACAACAATAAAGGAGGAGGAGCTAATTCGGACGGAATCGAATGAATACGAGATAGACAATGAGACCCAATTCGAAAGATACATTTTTTGTTAAAACAGATTATAATTGAACGTTTGCCTTGAGAAACGTGAAGCAAAAGTCATCTATTGACCAGAAAAGTTCATTTGTAGTCACTCATGCCTACGAAAGCCTTATTATTCGCTTTAAATGCTTTCATAGTCCCATAATTGAATTTAGTTTGATTTTTTTACGTTTTTTGATTAAAACAGATTGTAATTGATTGTTTGCCTCGAGGAACGTGAAGCGAAAGCCATCCATTGATAAGAAAAGTCCGTTTGTAGTCATTCATTCCTTCGGAGGCCTATTACTCGATTTAATTGCCTTTATAATCTCACAAATGATTTTAAGTCGAATTTTTTTTTACATTTTTTGTTAAAACAGATTATAATTGAACGTTTGCCTTGAGAAACGTGAAGCAAAAGCCATCCATTGAGCAGAAAAGTTCATTTATAGTCACTCATGCCTACGAAGGCCTTATTACTCGCTTTAAATGCTTTTATAATCCCATAATTGAATTGAATTTCATTTTTTTTTTACATTTTTTTGACTAAAACAGATTGTAATGGATTTTTTACCTGGGGAAAGGTGAAGCGAAAGCCATCCATTGACAGGAAAAGTTCATTTATAGTCACTCATGTCTACGAAAGCCTTATTACTCGCTTTAAATGCTTTTATAATCCCATAATTGAATTTAATTTGAATTTTTTTTACATTTTTTTGACTAAAACAGATTGTAATGGATTGTTTACCTCGGGAAAGGTGAAGCGAAAGCCATCCATTGACAAGAAAAGTTCATTTATAGTCACTCATGTCTACGAAAGCCTTATCACTCACTTTAAATGCTTTTATAATTCCATAATTGAATTTAATTTGATTTTTTTACATTTTTTGATTAAAACAGATTGTAATTGATTGTTTACTTAAGGAAACATGAAGTGAAAGCTATCCATTCACAAGAAAAGTTTATTTATAGTCACGCATGCCTACGAAAGGCTTATTATTCGCTTTAAATGCTTTTATAATCCCATAATTGAATTTAATTTGATTTTTTTTACATTTTTTGATTAAAACATATTGTAAATGATTGTTTACCTCAGGAAACGTGAAGCGAAAGCTATCCATTGACAAGAAAAGTTTATTTATAGTCACTCATGCCTACAAAAGCATTATTACTCGCTTTAAATACTTTTCTAATCCCATAATTGAATTTAATTTGATTTATTTACATTTTTTGATTAAAACAGATTGTAATTGATTGTTTATCTCGAGAAATGTGAAGGGAAAGCTATCCATTGACAAGAAAAGTTTTTTTATAGTCACTCATGCCTACGAAAGCCTTATTACTCGCTTTAAATGCTTTTATAATCCCATAATTGAATTTAATTTGATTTTTTTACATTTTTTGATTAAAACAGATTGTAATTGATTGTTTACCTCGAGAAACGTGAAGCGAAAGCTATTCATTGACAAGAAAAGTTTATTTATAGTCCCTCATGCCTATGAAAACCTTATTACTCGCTTTAAATGCTTTTATAATCCCATAATTGAATTGAATTTTAATTTTTTTTTACATTTTTTGGTTTAAACATATTGTAATTGATTGTTTCTCCCGAGAAACGTGAAGCGAAAGCTATCTGTTGACAAGAAAAGTTTATTTATAGTCACTAATGACAACGAAAGCCTTATTACTCGCTTGAAATGCTTTTATAATCCCATAATTGAATTGAATTTTAATTTTTTTTATATTTTTTTATTAAAACAGATTGTAATTGATTGTTTACCTTGGGAAACGTCAAGCGAAACGCATCCATTGAGAAGAAAAGTTCAATTATAGTAACCGGTGCCTACGAAAGCCTTATTACTCGCTTTAAGGGCTTTTATAATCCCATAATTGAATTTAATTTGATTTTTTTTACATGTTTAGATTAAAACAGATTGTAATTGATTGTTTACCTCGAAAAAGATGAAGCGAAAGCTATCCATTGACAAGAAAAGTTTGTTTATAGTCACTAATGCCTACGAAATCCTTATTATTCGCGTTAAATGCTTTTATAATCCCATAATTGAATTGAATTTTAATTTTTTTTTACATTTATTGATTAAAACAGATTGTAATTGATTGTTTACCTCAAGAAACGTGAAGCGAAAGCTATCCATTGACAAGAAAAGTTTATTTATAGTCACTCATGACAACGAAAGCCTTATTACTCGCTTTAAATGTTTTTATAATCCCATAATTCAATTGAATTTTAATTTTTTTTAGATTTTTTGATTAAAACATATTGTAATTGATTGTTTACCTCGGGAAACGTCAAGCGAAAGGCATCCATTAGTAAGAAAAGTCTGTTTATAGTCATTCATTCCTTCGGAAGCCTATTACTCGATTTAATTCCCTTTATAATCTCACAAATGATTTTAACCTGAATTTTTTTTACATTTTTTGTTAAAACAGATTATAATTGAACGTTTGCCTTGAGAAACGTGAAGCAAAAGTCATCTATTGACCAGAAAAGTTCCTTTGTAGTCACTCATGCCTACGAAAGCCTTATTATTCGCTTCAAATGCTTTCATAGTCCCATAATTGAATTTAGTTTGATTTTTTTACGTTTTTTGATTAAAACATATTGTAATTGATTGTTTGCCTCGAGGAACATGAAGCGAAAGCCATCCATTGATAAGAAAAGTTCGTTTGTAGTCATTCATTCCTTCGGAGGCCTATTACTCGATTTAATTGCCTTTATAATCTCACAAATGATTTTAAGTCAAATTTTTTTTTACATTTTTTATTAAAACAGATTATAATTGAACGTTTGCCTTGAGAAACGTGAAGCAAAAGCCATCCATTGAGCAGAAAAGTTCATTTATAATCACTCATGCCTACGAAGGCCTTATTACTCGCTTTAAATGCTTTTATAATCCCATAATTGAATTGAATTTCATTTTTTCTTTACATTTTTTTGACTAAAACAGATTGTAATGGATTTTTTACCTGGGGAAAGGTGAAGCGAAAGCCATCCATTGACAGGAAAAGTTCATTTATAGTCACTCATGTCTACGAAAGCCTTATTACTCGCTTTAAATGCTTTTATAATCCCATACTTAAATTTAATTTGAATTTTTTTTACATTTTTTTGACTAAAACAGATTGTAATGGATTGTTTACCTCGGGAAAGGTGAAGCGAAAGCCATCCATTGACAAGAAAAGTTCATTTATAGTCACCCATGTCTACGAAAGCCTTATCACTCACTTTAAATGCTTCTATAATTCCATAATTGAATTTAATTTGATTTTTTTACATTTTTTGATTAAAACAGATTGTAATTGATTGTTTACTTAAGGAAACATGAAGTGAAAGCTATCCATTCACAAGAAAAGTTTATTTATAGTCACGCATGCCTACGAAAGGCTTATTATTCGCTTTAAATGCTTTTATAATCCCATAATCGAATTTAATTTGATTTTTTTTACATTTTTTGATTAAAACATATTGTAAATGATTGTTTACCTCAGGAAACGTGAAGCGAAAGCTATCCATTGACAAGAAAAGTTTATTTATAGTCACTCATGCCTACAAAAGCATTATTACTCGCTTTAAATACTTTTCTAATCCCATAATTGAATTTAATTTGATTTATTTACATTTTTTGATTAAAACAGATTGTAATTGATTGTTTATCTCGAGAAATGTGAAGGGAAATCTATCCATTGACAAGAAAAGTTTTTTTATAGTCACTCATGCCTACGAAAGCCTTATTACTCGCTTTAAATGCTTTTATAATCCCATAATTGAATTTAATTTGATTTTTTTACATTTTTTGATTAAAACAGATTGTAATTGATTGTTTACCTCGAGAAACGTGAAGCGAAAGCTATTCATTGACAAGAAAAGTTTATTTATAGTCCCTCATGCCTATGAAAACCTTATTACTCGCTTTAAATGCTTTTATAATCCCATAATTGAATTGAATTTTAATTTTTTTTTACATTTTTTGGTTTAAACATATTGTAATTGATTGTTTCTCCCGAGAAACGTGAAGCGAAAGCTATCTGTTGACAAGAAAAGTTTATTTATAGTCACTAATGACAACGAAAGCCTTATTACTCGCTTGAAATGCTTTTATAATCCCATAATTGAATTGAATTTTAATTTTTTTTATATTTTTTTATTAAAACAGATTGTAATTGATTGTTTACCTTGGGAAACGTCAAGCGAAACGCATCCATTGAGAAGAAAAGTTCAATTATAGTAACCGGTGCCTACGAAAGCCTTATTACTCGCTTTAAGGGCTTTTATAATCCCATAATTGAATTTAATTTGATTTTTTTTACATGTTTAGATTAAAACAGATTGTAATTGATTGTTTACCTCGAAAAAGATGAAGCGAAAGCTATCCATTGACAAGAAAAGTTTGTTTATAGTCACTAATGCCTACGAAATCCTTATTATTCGCGTTAAATGCTTTTATAATCCCATAATTGAATTTAATTTTAATTTTTTTTTACATTTATTGATTAAAACAGATTGTAATTGATTGTTTACCTCAAGAAACGTGAAGCGAAAGCTATCCATTGACAAGAAAAGTTTATTTATAGTCACTCATGACAACGAAAGCCTTATTACTCGCTTTAAATGTTTTTATAATCCCATAATTCAATTGAATTTTAATTTTTTTTAGATTTTTTGATTAAAACATATTGTAATTGATTGTTTACCTCGGGAAACGTCAAGCGAAAGGCATCCATTAGTAAGAAAAGTCTGTTTATAGTCATTCATTCCTTCGGAAGCCTATTACTCGATTTAATTCCCTTTATAATCTCACAAATGATTTTAACCTGAATTTTTTTTACATTTTTTGTTAAAACAGATTATAATTGAACGTTTGCCTTGAGAAACGTGAAGCAAAAGTCATCTATTGACCAGAAAAGTTCCTTTGTAGTCACTCATGCCTACGAAAGCCTTATTATTCGCTTTAAATGCTTTCATAGTCCCATAATTGAATTTAGTTTGATTTTTTTACGTTTTTTGATTAAAACAGATTGTAATTGATTGTTTGCCTCGAGGAACATGAAGCGAAAGCCATCCATTGATAAGAAAAGTCCGTTTGTAGTCATTCATTCCTTCGGAGGCCTATTACTCGATTTAATTGCCTTTATAATCTCACAAATGATTTTAAGTCAAATTTTTTTTTACATTTTTTGTTAAAACAGATTATAATTGAACGTTTGCCTTGAGAAACGTGAAGCAAAAGCCATCCATTGAGCAGAAAAGTTCATTTATAATCACTCATGCCTACGAAGGCCTTATTACTCGCTTTAAATGCTTTTATAATCCCATAATTGAATTGAATTTCATTTTTTCTTTACATTTTTTTGACTAAAACAGATTGTAATGGATTTTTTACCTGGGGAAAGGTGAAGCGAAAGCCATCCATTGACAGGAAAAGTTCATTTATAGTCACTCATGTCTACGAAAGCCTTATTACTCGCTTTAAATGCTTTTATAATCCCATAATTAAATTTAATTTGAATTTTTTTTACATTTTTTTGACTAAAACAGATTGTAATGGATTGTTTACCTCGGGAAAGGTGAAGCGAAAGCCATCCATTGACAAGAAAAGTTCATTTATAGTCACTCATGTCTACGAAAGCCTTATCACTCACTTTAAATGCTTTTATAATTCCATAATTGAATTTAATTTGATTTTTTTACATTTTTTGATTAAAACAGATTGTAATTGATTGTTTACTTAAGGAAACATGAAGTGAAAGCTATCCATTCACAAGAAAAGTTTATTTATAGTCACGCATGCCTACGAAAGGCTTATTATTCGCTTTAAATGCTTTTATAATCCCATAATCGAATTGAATTTGATTTTTTTTACATTTTTTGATTAAAACATATTGTAAATGATTGTTTACCTCAGGAAACGTGAAGCGAAAGCTATCCATTGACAAGAAAAGTTTATTTATAGTCACTCATGCCTACAAAAGCATTATTACTCGCTTTAAATACTTTTCTAATCCCATAATTGAATTTAATTTGATTTATTTACATTTTTTGATTAAAACAGATTGTAATTGATTGTTTATCTCGAGAAATGTGAAGGGAAAGCTATCCATTGACAAGAAAAGTTTTTTTATAGTCACTCATGCCTACGAAAGCCTTATTACTCGCTTTAAATGCTTTTATAATCCCATAATTGAATTTAATTTGATTTTTTTACATTTTTTGATTAAAACAGATTGTAATTGATTGTTTACCTCGAGAAACGTGAAGCGAAAGCTATTCATTGACAAGAAAAGTTTATTTATAGTCCCTCATGCCTATGAAAACCTTATTACTCGCTTTAAATGCTTTTATAATCCCATAATTGAATTGAATTTTAATTTTTTTTTACATTTTTTGGTTTAAACATATTGTAATTGATTGTTTCTCCCGAGAAACGTGAAGCGAAAGCTATCTGTTGACAAGAAAAGTTTATTTATAGTCACTAATGACAACGAAAGCCTTATTACTCGCTTGAAATGCTTTTATAATCCCATAATTGAATTGAATTTTAATTTTTTTTATATTTTTTTATTAAAACAGATTGTAATTGATTGTTTACCTTGGGAAACGTCAAGCGAAACGCATCCATTGAGAAGAAAAGTTCAATTATAGTAACCGGTGCCTACGAAAGCCTTATTACTCGCTTTAAGGGCTTTTATAATCCCATAATTGAATTTAATTTGATTTTTTTTACATGTTTAGATTAAAACAGATTGTAATTGATTGTTTACCTCGAAAAAGATGAAGCGAAAGCTATCCATTGACAAGAAAAGTTTGTTTATAGTCACTAATGCCTACGAAATCCTTATTATTCGCGTTAAATGCTTTTATAATCCCATAATTGAATTGAATTTTAATTTTTTTTTACATTTATTGATTAAAACAGATTGTAATTGATTGTTTACCTCAAGAAACGTGAAGCGAAAGCTATCCATTGACAAGAAAAGTTTATTTATAGTCACTCATGACAACGAAAGCCTTATTACTCGCTTTAAATGTTTTTATAATCCCATAATTCAATTGAATTTTAATTTTTTTTAGATTTTTTAATTAAAACATATTGTAATTGATTGTTTACCTCGGGAAACGTCAAGCGAAAGGCATCCATTAGTAAGAAAAGTCTGTTTATAGTCATTCATTCCTTCGGAAGCCTATTACACGATTTAATTCCCTTTATAATCTCACAAATGATTTTAACCTGAATTTTTTTTACATTTTTTGTTAAAACAGATTATAATTGAACGTTTGCCTTGAGAAACGTGAAGCAAAAGTCATCTATTGACCAGAAAAGTTCATTTGTAGTCACTCATGCCTACGAAAGCCTTATTATTCGCTTTAAATGCTTTCATAGTCCCATAATTGAATTTAGTTTGATTTTTTTACGTTTTTTGATTAAAACAGATTGTAATTGATTGTTTGCCTCGAGGAACATGAAGCGAAAGCCATCCATTGATAAGAAAAGTCCGTTTGTAGTCATTCATTCCTTCGGAGGCCTATTACTCGATTTAATTGCCTTTATAATCTCACAAATGATTTTAAGTCAAATTTTTTTTTACATTTTTTGTTAAAACAGATTATAATTGAACGTTTGCCTTGAGAAACGTGAAGCAAAAGCCATCCATTGAGCAGAAAAGTTCATTTATAATCACTCATGCCTACGAAGGCCTTATTACTCGCTTTAAATGCTTTTATAATCCCATAATTGAATTGAATTTCATTTTTTCTTTACATTTTTTTGACTAAAACAGATTGTAATGGATTTTTTACCTGGGGAAAGGTGAAGCGAAAGCCATCCATTGACAGGAAAAGTTCATTTATAGTCACTCATGTCTACGAAAGCCTTATTACTCGCTTTAAATGCTTTTATAATCCCATAATTAAATTTAATTTGAATTTTTTTTACATTTTTTTGACTAAAACAGATTGTAATGGATTGTTTACCTCGGGAAAGGTGAAGCGAAAGCCATCCATTGACAAGAAAAGTTCATTTATAGTCACTCATGTCTACGAAAGCCTTATCACTCACTTTAAATGCTTTTATAATTCCATAATTGAATTTAATTTGATTTTTTTACATTTTTTGATTAAAACAGATTGTAATTGATTGTTTACTTAAGGAAACATGAAGTGAAAGCTATCCATTCACAAGAAAAGTTTATTTATAGTCACGCATGCCTACGAAAGGCTTATTATTCGCTTTAAATGCTTTTATAATCCCATAATCGAATTGAATTTGATTTTTTTTACATTTTTTGATTAAAACATATTGTAAATGATTGTTTACCTCAGGAAACGTGAAGCGAAAGCTATCCATTGACAAGAAAAGTTTATTTATAGTCACTCATGCCTACAAAAGCATTATTACTCGCTTTAAATACTTTTCTAATCCCATAATTGAATTTAATTTGATTTATTTACATTTTTTGATTAAAACAGATTGTAATTGATTGTTTATCTCGAGAAATGTGAAGGGAAAGCTATCCATTGACAAGAAAAGTTTTTTTATAGTCACTCATGCCTACGAAAGCCTTATTACTCGCTTTAAATGCTTTTATAATCCCATAATTGAATTTAATTTGATTTTTTTACATTTTTTGATTAAAACAGATTGTAATTGATTGTTTACCTCGAGAAACGTGAAGCGAAAGCTATTCATTGACAAGAAAAGTTTATTTATAGTCCCTCATGCCTATGAAAACCTTATTACTCGCTTTAAATGCTTTTATAATCCCATAATTGAATTGAATTTTAATTTTTTTTTACATTTTTTGGTTTAAACATATTGTAATTGATTGTTTCTCCCGAGAAACGTGAAGCGAAAGCTATCTGTTGACAAGAAAAGTTTATTTATAGTCACTAATGACAACGAAAGCCTTATTACTCGCTTGAAATGCTTTTATAATCCCATAATTGAATTGAATTTTAATTTTTTTTATATTTTTTTATTAAAACAGATTGTAATTGATTGTTTACCTTGGGAAACGTCAAGCGAAACGCATCCATTGAGAAGAAAAGTTCAATTATAGTAACCGGTGCCTACGAAAGCCTTATTACTCGCTTTAAGGGCTTTTATAATCCCATAATTGAATTTAATTTGATTTTTTTTACATGTTTAGATTAAAACAGATTGTAATTGATTGTTTACCTCGAAAAAGATGAAGCGAAAGCTATCCATTGACAAGAAAAGTTTGTTTATAGTCACTAATGCCTACGAAATCCTTATTATTCGCGTTAAATGCTTTTATAATCCCATAATTGAATTGAATTTTAATTTTTTTTTACATTTATTGATTAAAACAGATTGTAATTGATTGTTTACCTCAAGAAACGTGAAGCGAAAGCTATCCATTGACAAGAAAAGTTTATTTATAGTCACTCATGACAACGAAAGCCTTATTACTCGCTTTAAATGTTTTTATAATCCCATAATTCAATTGAATTTTAATTTTTTTTAGATTTTTTGATTAAAACATATTGTAATTGATTGTTTACCTCGGGAAACGTCAAGCGAAAGGCATCCATTAGTAAGAAAAGTCTGTTTATAGTCATTCATTCCTTCGGAAGCCTATTACTCGATTTAATTCCCTTTATAATCTCACAAATGATTTTAACCTGAATTTTTTTTACATTTTTTGTTAAAACAGATTATAATTGAACGTTTGCCTTGAGAAACGTGAAGCAAAAGTCATCTATTGACCAGAAAAGTTCCTTTGTAGTCACTCATGCCTACGAAAGCCTTATTATTCGCTTCAAATGCTTTCATAGTCCCATAATTGAATTTAGTTTGATTTTTTTACGTTTTTTGATTAAAACATATTGTAATTGATTGTTTGCCTCGAGGAACATGAAGCGAAAGCCATCCATTGATAAGAAAAGTTCGTTTGTAGTCATTCATTCCTTCGGAGGCCTATTACTCGATTTAATTGCCTTTATAATCTCACAAATGATTTTAAGTCAAATTTTTTTTTACATTTTTTGTTAAAACAGATTATAATTGAACGTTTGCCTTGAGAAACGTGAAGCAAAAGCCATCCATTGAGCAGAAAAGTTCATTTATAATCACTCATGCCTACGAAGGCCTTATTACTCGCTTTAAATGCTTTTATAATCCCATAATTGAATTGAATTTCATTTTTTCTTTACATTTTTTTGACTAAAACAGATTGTAATGGATTTTTTACCTGGGGAAAGGTGAAGCGAAAGCCATCCATTGACAGGAAAAGTTCATTTATAGTCACTCATGTCTACGAAAGCCTTATTACTCGCTTTAAATGCTTTTATAATCCCATACTTAAATTTAATTTGAATTTTTTTTACATTTTTTTGACTAAAACAGATTGTAATGGATTGTTTACCTCGGGAAAGGTGAAGCAAAAGCCATCCATTGACAAGAAAAGTTCATTTATAGTCACCCATGTCTACGAAAGCCTTATCACTCACTTTAAATGCTTCTATAATTCCATAATTGAATTTAATTTGATTTTTTTACATTTTTTCATTAAAACAGATTGTAATTGATTGTTTACTTAAGGAAACATGAAGTGAAAGCTATCCATTCACAAGAAAAGTTTATTTATAGTCACGCATGCCTACGAAAGGCTTATTATTCGCTTTAAATGCTTTTATAATCCCATAATCGAATTTAATTTGATTTTTTTTACATTTTTTGATTAAAACATATTGTAAATGATTGTTTACCTCAGGAAACGTGAAGCGAAAGCTATCCATTGACAAGAAAAGTTTATTTATAGTCACTCATGCCTACAAAAGCATTATTACTCGCTTTAAATACTTTTCTAATCCCATAATTGAATTTAATTTGATTTATTTACATTTTTTGATTAAAACAGATTGTAATTGATTGTTTATCTCGAGAAATGTGAAGGGAAAGCTATCCATTGACAAGAAAAGTTTTTTTATAGTCACTCATGCCTACGAAAGCCTTATTACTCGCTTTAAATGCTTTTATAATCCCATAATTGAATTTAATTTGATTTTTTTACATTTTTTGATTAAAACAGATTGTAATTGATTGTTTACCTCGAGAAACGTGAAGCGAAAGCTATTCATTGACAAGAAAAGTTTATTTATAGTCCCTCATGCCTATGAAAACCTTATTACTCGCTTTAAATGCTTTTATAATCCCATAATTGAATTGAATTTTAATTTTTTTTACATTTTTTGGTTTAAACATATTGTAATTGATTGTTTCTCCCGAGAAACGTGAAGCGAAAGCTATCCGTTGACAAGAAAAGTTTATTTATAGTCACTCATGACAACGAAAGCCTTATTACTCGCTTTAAATGCTTTTATAATCCCATAATTGAATTGAATTTTAATTTTTTTTATATTTTTTTATTAAAACAGATTGTACTTGATTGTTTACCTTGGGAAACGTCAAGCGAAACGCATCCATTGAGAAGAAAAGTTTATTTATAGTAACTGGTGCCTACGAAAGCCTTATTACTCGCTTTAAATGCTTTTATAATCCCATAATTGAGTTTAATTTGATTTTTTTACATGTTTAGATTAAAACAGATTGTAATTGATTGTTTACCTCGAAAAAGATGAAGCGAAAGCTATCCATTGACAAGAAAAGTTTGTTTATAGTCACTAATGCCTACGAAATCCTTATTATTCGCGTTAAATGCTTTTATAATCCCATAATTGAATTGAATTTTAATTTTTTTTTACATTTATTGATTAAAACAGATTGTAATTGATTGTTTACCTCAAGAAACGTGAAGCGAAAGCTATCCATTGACAAGAAAAGTTTATTTATAGTCACTCATGACAACGAAAGCCTTATTACTCGCTTTAAATGTTTTTATAATCCCATAATTCAATTGAATTTTAATTTTTTTTAGATTTTTTGATTAAAACATATTGTAATTGATTGTTTACCTCGGGAAACGTCAAGCGAAAGGCATCCATTAGTAAGAAAAGTCTGTTTATAGTCATTCATTCCTTCGGAAGCCTATTACTCGATTTAATTCCCTTTATAATCTCACAAATGATTTTAACCTGAATTTTTTTTACATTTTTTGTTAAAACAGATTATAATTGAACGTTTGCCTTGAGAAACGTGAAGCAAAAGTCATCTATTGACCAGAAAAGTTCATTTGTAGTCACTCATGCCTACGAAAGCCTTATTATTCGCTTTAAATGCTTTCATAGTCCCATAATTGAATTTAGTTTGATTTTTTTACGTTTTTTGATTAAAACAGATTGTAATTGATTGTTTGCCTCGAGGAACATGAAGCGAAAGCCATCCATTGATAAGAAAAGTCCGTTTGTAGTCATTCATTCCTTCGGAGGCCTATTACTCGATTTAATTGCCTTTATAATCTCACAAATGATTTTAAGTCAAATTTTTTTTTACATTTTTTGTTAAAACAGATTATAATTGAACGTTTGCCTTGAGAAACGTGAAGCCAAAGCCATCCATTGAGCAGAAAAGTTCATTTATAATCACTCATGCCTACGAAGGCCTTATTACTCGCTTTAAATGCTTTTATAATCCCATAATTGAATTGAATTTCATTTTTTCTTTACATTTTTTTGACTAAAACAGATTGTAATGGATTTTTTACCTGGGGAAAGGTGAAGCGAAAGCCATCCATTGACAGGAAAAGTTCATTTATAGTCACTCATGTCTACGAAAGCCTTATTACTCGCTTTAAATGCTTTTATAATCCCATAATTAAATTTAATTTGAATTTTTTTTACATTTTTTTGACTAAAACAGATTGTAATGGATTGTTTACCTCGGGAAAGGTGAAGCGAAAGCCATCCATTGACAAGAAAAGTTCATTTATAGTCACTCATGTCTACGAAAGCCTTATCACTCACTTTAAATGCTTTTATAATTCCATAATTGAATTTAATTTGATTTTTTTACATTTTTTGATTAAAACAGATTGTAATTGATTGTTTACTTAAGGAAACATGAAGTGAAAGCTATCCATTCACAAGAAAAGTTTATTTATAGTCACGCATGCCTACGAAAGGCTTATTATTCGCTTTAAATGCTTTTATAATCCCATAATTGAATTTAATTTGATTTTTTTTACATTTTTTGATTAAAACATATTGTAAATGATTGTTGACCTCAGGAAACGTGAAGCGAAAGCTATCCATTGACAAGAAAAGTTTATTTATAGTCACTCATGCCTACAAAAGCATTATTACTCGCTTTAAATACTTTTCTAATCCCATAATTGAATTTAATTTGATTTATTTACATTTTTTGATTCAAACAGATTGTAATTGATTGTTTATCTCGAGAAATGTGAAGGGAAAGCTATCCATTGACAAGAAAAGTTTTTTTATAGTCACTCATGCCTACGAAAGCCTTATTACTCGCTTTAAATGCTTTTATAATCCCATAATTGAATTTAATTTGATTTTTTTACATTTTTTGATTAAAACAGATTGTAATTGATTGTTTACCTCGAGAAACGTGAAGCGAAAGCTATTCATTGACAAGAAAAGTTTATTTATAGTCCCTCATGCCTATGAAAACCTTATTACTCGCTTTAAATGCTTTTATAATCCCATAATTGAATTGAATTTTAATTTTTTTTTACATTTTTTGGTTTAAACATATTGTAATTGATTGTTTCTCCCGAGAAACGTGAAGCGAAAGCTATCTGTTGACAAGAAAAGTTTATTTATAGTCACTAATGACAACGAAAGCCTTATTACTCGCTTGAAATGCTTTTATAATCCCATAATTGAATTGAATTTTAATTTTTTTTATATTTTTTTATTAAAACAGATTGTAATTGATTGTTTACCTTGGGAAACATCAAGCGAAACGCATCCATTGAGAAGAAAAGTTCAATTATAGTAACCGGTGCCTACGAAAGCCTTATTACTCGCTTTAAAGGCTTTTATAATCCCATAATTGAACTTAATTTGATTTTTTTTACATGTTTAGATTAAAACAGATTGTAATTGATTGTTTACCTCGAAAAAGATGAAGCGAAAGCTATCCATTGACAAGAAAAGTTTGTTTATAGTCACTAATGCCTACGAAATCCTTATTATTCGCGTTAAATGCTTTTATAATCTCATAATTGAATTGAATTTTAATTTTTTTTTACATTTATTGATTAAAACATATTGTAATTGATTGTTTACCTCAAGAAACGTGAAGCGAAAGCTATCCATTGACAAGAAAAGTTTATTTGTAGTCACTCATGACAACGAAAGCCTTATTACTCGCTTTAAATGTTTTTATAATCCCATAATTCAATTGAATTTTAATTTTTTTTAGATTTTTTGATTAAAACATATTGTAATTGATTGTTTACCTCGGGAAACGTCAAGCGAAAGGCATCCATTAGTAAGAAAAGTCTGTTTATAGTCATTCATTCCTTCGGAAGCCTATTACTCGATTTAATTCCCTTTATAATCTCACAAATGATTTTAACCTGAATTTTTTTTACATTTTTTGTTAAAACAGATTATAATTGAACGTTTGCCTTGAGAAACGTGAAGCAAAAGTCATCTATTGACCAGAAAAGTTCATTTGTAATCACTCATGCCTACGAAAGCCTTATTATTCGCTTTAAATGCTTTCATAGTCCCATAATTGAATTTAGTTTGATTTTTTTACGTTTTTTGATTAAAACAGATTGTAATTGATTGTTTGCCTCGAGGAACATGAAGCGAAAGCCATCCATTGATAAGAAAAGTCCGTTTGTAGTCATTCATTCCTTCGGAGGCCTATTACTCGATTTAATTGCCTTTATAATCTCACAAATGATTTTAAGTCAAATTTTTTTTTACATTTTTTGTTAAAACAGATTATAATTGAACGTTTGCCTTGAGAAACGTGAAGCAAAAGCCATCCATTGAGCAGAAAAGTTCATTTATAATCACTCATTCCTACGAAGGCCTTATTACTCGCTTTAAATGCTTTTATAATCCCATAATTGAATTGAATTTCATTTTTTTTTTACATTTTTTTGACTAAAACAGATTGTAATGGATTTTTTACCTGGGGAAAGGTGAAGCGAAAGCCATCCATTGACAGGAAAAGTTCATTTATAGTCACTCATGTCTACGAAAGCCTTATTACTCGCTTTAAATGCTTTTATAATCCCATAATTAAATTTAATTTGAATTTTTTTTACATTTTTTTGACTAAAACAGATTGTAATGGATTGTTTACCTCGGGAAAGGTGAAGCGAAAGCCATCCATTGACAAGAAAAGTTCATTTATAGTCACTCATGTCTACGAAAGCCTTATCACTCACTTTAAATGCTTTTATAATTCCATAATTGAATTTAATTTGATTTTTTTACATTTTTTGATTAAAACAGATTGTAATTGATTGTTTACTTAAGGAAACATGAAGTGAAAGCTATCCATTCACAAGAAAAGTTTATTTATAGTCACGCATGCCTACGAAAGGCTTATTATTCGCTTTAAATGCTTTTATAATCCCATAATTGAATTTAATTTGATTTTTTTTACATTTTTTGATTAAAACATATTGTAAATGATTGTTGACCTCAGGAAACGTGAAGCGAAAGCTATCCATTGACAAGAAAAGTTTTTTTATAGTCACTCATGCCTACGAAAGCCTTATTACTCGCTTTAAATGCTTTTATAATCCCATAATTGAATTTAATTTGATTTTTTTACATTTTTTGATTAAAACAGATTGTAATTGATTGTTTACCTCGAGAAACGTGAAGCGAAAGCTATTCATTGACAAGAAAAGTTTATTTATAGTCCCTCATGCCTATGAAAACCTTATTACTCGCTTTAAATGCTTTTATAATCCCATAATTGAATTGAATTTTAATTTTTTTTACATTTTTTGGTTTAAACATATTGTAATTGATTGTTTCTCCCGAGAAACGTGAAGCGAAAGCTATCTGTTGACAAGAAAAGTTTATTTATAGTCACTAATGACAACGAAAGCCTTATTACTCGCTTGAAATGCTTTTATAATCCCATAATTGAATTGAATTTTAATTTTTTTTATATTTTTTTATTAAAACAGATTGTAATTGATTGTTTACCTTGGGAAACATCAAGCGAAACGCATCCATTGAGAAGAAAAGTTCAATTATAGTAACCGGTGCCTACGAAAGCCTTATTACTCGCTTTAAAGGCTTTTATAATCCCATAATTGAACTTAATTTGATTTTTTTTACATGTTTAGATTAAAACAGATTGTAATTGATTGTTTACCTCGAAAAAGATGAAGCGAAAGCTATCCATTGACAAGAAAAGTTTGTTTATAGTCACTAATGCCTACGAAATCCTTATTATTCGCGTTAAATGCTTTTATAATCTCATAATTGAATTGAATTTTAATTTTTTTTTACATTTATTGATTAAAACATATTGTAATTGATTGTTTACCTCAAGAAACGTGAAGCGAAAGCTATCCATTGACAAGAAAAGTTTATTTGTAGTCACTCATGACAACGAAAGCCTTATTACTCGCTTTAAATGTTTTTATAATCCCATAATTCAATTGAATTTTAATTTTTTTTAGATTTTTTGATTAAAACATATTGTAATTGATTGTTTACCTCGGGAAACGTCAAGCGAAAGGCATCCATTAGTAAGAAAAGTCTGTTTATAGTCATTCATTCCTTCGGAACCCTATTACTCGATTTAATTCCCTTTATAATCTCACAAATGATTTTAACCTGAATTTTTTGATTAAAACATATTGTAAATGATTGTTGACCTCAGGAAACGTGAAGCGAAAGCTATCCATTGACAAGAAAAGTTTATTTATAGTCACTCATGCCTACAAAAGCATTATTACTCGCTTTAAATACTTTTCTAATCCCATAATTGAATTTAATTTGATTTATTTACATTTTTTGATTCAAACAGATTGTAATTGATTGTTTATCTCGAGAAATGTGAAGGGAAAGCTATCCATTGACAAGAAAAGTTTTTTTATAGTCACTCATGCCTACGAAAGCCTTATTACTCGCTTTAAATGCTTTTATAATCCCATAATTGAATTTAATTTGATTTTTTTACATTTTTTGATTAAAACAGATTGTAATTGATTGTTTACCTCGAGAAACGTGAAGCGAAAGCTATTCATTGACAAGAAAAGTTTATTTATAGTCCCTCATGCCTATGAAAACCTTATTACTCGCTTTAAATGCTTTTATAATCCCATAATTGAATTGAATTTTAATTTTTTTTTACATTTTTTGGTTTAAACATATTGTAATTGATTGTTTCTCCCGAGAAACGTGAAGCGAAAGCTATCTGTTGACAAGAAAAGTTTATTTATAGTCACTAATGACAACGAAAGCCTTATTACTCGCTTGAAATGCTTTTATAATCCCATAATTGAATTGAATTTTAATTTTTTATATATTTTTTTATTAAAACAGATTGTAATTGATTGTTTACCTTGGGGAACATCAAGCGAAACGCATCCATTGAGAAGAAAAGTTCAATTATAGTAACCGGTGCCTACGAAAGCCTTATTACTCGCTTTAAAGGCTTTTATAATCCCATAATTGAACTTAATTTGATTTTTTTTACATGTTTAGATTAAAACAGATTGTAATTGATTGTTTACCTCGAAAAAGATGAAGCGAAAGCTATCCATTGACAAGAAAAGTTTGTTTATAGTCACTAATGCCTACGAAATCCTTATTATTCGCGTTAAATGCTTTTATAATCTCATAATTGAATTGAATTTTAATTTTTTTTTACATTTATTGATTAAAACATATTGTAATTGATTGTTTACCTCAAGAAACGTGAAGCGAAAGCTATCCATTGACAAGAAAAGTTTATTTGTAGTCACTCATGACAACGAAAGCCTTATTACTCGCTTTAAATGTTTTTATAATCCCATAATTCAATTGAATTTTAATTTTTTTTAGATTTTTTGATTAAAACATATTGTAATTGATTGTTTACCTCGGGAAACGTCAAGCGAAAGGCATCCATTAGTAAGAAAAGTCTGTTTATAGTCATTCATTCCTTCGGAAGCCTATTACTCGATTTAATTCCCTTTATAATCTCACAAATGATTTTAACCTGAATTTTTTTTACATTTTTTGTTAAAACAGATTATAATTGAACGTTTGCCTTGAGAAACGTGAAGCAAAAGTCATCTATTGACCAGAAAAGTTCATTTGTAGTCACTCATGCCTACGAAAGCCTTATTATTCGCTTTAAATGCTTTCATAGTCCCATAATTGAATTTAGTTTGATTTTTTTACGTTTTTTGATTAAAACAGATTGTAATTGATTGTTTGCCTCGAGGAACATGAAGCGAAAGCCATCCATTGATAAGAAAAGTCCGTTTGTAGTCATTCATTCCTTCGGAGGCCTATTACTCGATTTAATTGCCTTTATAATCTCACAAATGATTTTAAGTCAAATTTTTTTTTACATTTTTTGTTAAAACAGATTATAATTGAACGTTTGCCTTGAGAAACGTGAAGCAAAAGCCATCCATTGAGCAGAAAAGTTCATTTATAATCACTCATGCCTACGAAGGCCTTATTACTCGCTTTAAATGCTTTTATAATCCCATAATTGAATTGAATTTCATTTTTTTTTTACATTTTTTTGACTAAAACAGATTGTAATGGATTTTTTACCTGGGGAAAGGTGAAGCGAAAGCCATCCATTGACAGGAAAAGTTCATTTATAGTCACTCATGTCTACGAAAGCCTTATTACTCGCTTTAAATGCTTTTATAATCCCATAATTAAATTTAATTTGAATTTTTTTTACATTTTTTTGACTAAAACAGATTGTAATGGATTGTTTACCTCGGGAAAGGTGAAGCGAAAGCCATCCATTGACAAGAAAAGTTCATTTATAGTCACTCATGTCTACGAAAGCCTTATCACTCACTTTAAATGCTTTTATAATTCCATAATTGAATTTAATTTGATTTTTTTACATTTTTTGATTAAAACAGATTGTAATTGATTGTTTACTTAAGGAAACATGAAGTGAAAGCTATCCATTCACAAGAAAAGTTTATTTATAGTCACGCATGCCTACGAAAGGCTTATTATTCGCTTTAAATGCTTTTATAATCCCATAATTGAATTTAATTTGATTTTTTTTACATTTTTTGATTAAAACATATTGTAAATGATTGTTGACCTCAGGAAACGTGAAGCGAAAGCTATCCATTGACAAGAAAAGTTTATTTATAGTCACTCATGCCTACAAAAGCATTATTACTCGCTTTAAATACTTTTCTAATCCCATAATTGAATTTAATTTGATTTATTTACATTTTTTGATTCAAACAGATTGTAATTGATTGTTTATCTCGAGAAATGTGAAGGGAAAGCTATCCATTGACAAGAAAAGTTTTTTTATAGTCACTCATGCCTACGAAAGCCTTATTACTCGCTTTAAATGCTTTTATAATCCCATAATTGAATTTAATTTGATTTTTTTACATTTTTTGATTAAAACAGATTGTAATTGATTGTTTACCTCGAGAAACGTGAAGCGAAAGCTATTCATTGACAAGAAAAGTTTATTTATAGTCCCTCATGCCTATGAAAACCTTATTACTCGCTTTAAATGCTTTTATAATCCCATAATTGAATTGAATTTTAATTTTTTTTTACATTTTTTGGTTTAAACATATTGTAATTGATTGTTTCTCCCGAGAAACGTGAAGCGAAAGCTATCTGTTGACAAGAAAAGTTTATTTATAGTCACTAATGACAACGAAAGCCTTATTACTCGCTTGAAATGCTTTTATAATCCCATAATTGAATTGAATTTTAATTTTTTATATATTTTTTTATTAAAACAGATTGTAATTGATTGTTTACCTTGGGAAACATCAAGCGAAACGCATCCATTGAGAAGAAAAGTTCAATTATAGTAACCGGTGCCTACGAAAGCCTTATTACTCGCTTTAAAGGCTTTTATAATCCCATAATTGAACTTAATTTGATTTTTTTTACATGTTTAGATTAAAACAGATTGTAATTGATTGTTTACCTCGAAAAAGATGAAGCGAAAGCTATCCATTGACAAGAAAAGTTTGTTTATAGTCACTAATGCCTACGAAATCCTTATTATTCGCGTTAAATGCTTTTATAATCTCATAATTGAATTGAATTTTAATTTTTTTTTACATTTATTGATTAAAACATATTGTAATTGATTGTTTACCTCAAGAAACGTGAAGCGAAAGCTATCCATTGACAAGAAAAGTTTATTTGTAGTCACTCATGACAACGAAAGCCTTATTACTCGCTTTAAATGTTTTTATAATCCCATAATTCAATTGAATTTTAATTTTTTTAAGATTTTTTGATTAAAACATATTGTAATTGATTGTTTACCTCGGGAAACGTCAAGCGAAAGGCATCCATTAGTAAGAAAAGTCTGTTTATAGTCATTCATTCCTTCGGAAGCCTATTACTCGATTTAATTCCCTTTATAATCTCACAAATGATTTTAACCTGAATTTTTTTTACATTTTTTGTTAAAACAGATTATAATTGAACGTTTGCCTTGAGAAACGTGAAGCAAAAGTCATCTATTGACCAGAAAAGTTCATTTGTAATCACTCATGCCTACGAAAGCCTTATTATTCGCTTTAAATGCTTTCATAGTCCCATAATTGAATTTAGTTTGATTTTTTTACGTTTTTTGATTAAAACAGATTGTAATTGATTGTTTGCCTCGAGGAACATGAAGCGAAAGCCATCCATTGATAAGAAAAGTCCGTTTGTAGTCATTCATTCCTTCGGAGGCCTATTACTCGATTTAATTGCCTTTATAATCTCACAAATGATTTTAAGTCAAATTTTCTTTTACATTTTTTGTTAAAACAGATTATAATTGAACGTTTGCCTTGAGAAACGTGAAGCAAAAGCCATCCATTGAGCAGAAAAGTTCATTTATAATCACTCATGCCTACGAAGGCCTTATTACTCGCTTTAAATGCTTTTATAATCCCATAATTGAATTGAATTTCATTTTTTTTTTACATTTTTTTGACTAAAACAGATTGTAATGGATTTTTTACCTGGGGAAAGGTGAAGCGAAAGCCATCCATTGACAGGAAAAGTTCATTTATAGTCACTCATGTCTACGAAAGCCTTATTACTCGCTTTAAATGCTTTTATAATCCCATAATTAAATTTAATTTGAATTTTTTTTACATTTTTTTGACTAAAACAGATTGTAATGGATTGTTTACCTCGGGAAAGGTGAAGCGAAAGCCATCCATTGACAAGAAAAGTTCATTTATAGTCACTCATGTCTACGAAAGCCTTATCACTCACTTTAAATGCTTTTATAATTCCATAATTGAATTTAATTTGATTTTTTTACATTTTTTGATTAAAACAGATTGTAATTGATTGTTTACTTAAGGAAACATGAAGTGAAAGCTATCCATTCACAAGAAAAGTTTATTTATAGTCACGCATGCCTACGAAAGGCTTATTATTCGCTTTAAATGCTTTTATAATCCCATAATTGAATTTAATTTGATTTTTTTTACATTTTTTGATTAAAACATATTGTAAATGATTGTTGACCTCAGGAAACGTGAAGCGAAAGCTATCCATTGACAAGAAAAGTTTATTTATAGTCACTCATGCCTACAAAAGCATTATTACTCGCTTTAAATACTTTTCTAATCCCATAATTGAATTTAATTTGATTTATTTACATTTTTTGATTCAAACAGATTGTAATTGATTGTTTATCTCGAGAAATGTGAAGGGAAAGCTATCCATTGACAAGAAAAGTTTTTTTATAGTCACTCATGCCTACGAAAGCCTTATTACTCGCTTTAAATGCTTTTATAATCCCATAATTGAATTTAATTTGATTTTTTTACATTTTTTGATTAAAACAGATTGTAATTGATTGTTTACCTCGAGAAACGTGAAGCGAAAGCTATTCATTGACAAGAAAAGTTTATTTATAGTCCCTCATGCCTATGAAAACCTTATTACTCGCTTTAAATGCTTTTATAATCCCATAATTGAATTGAATTTTAATTTTTTTTTACATTTTTTGGTTTAAACATATTGTAATTGATTGTTTCTCCCGAGAAACGTGAAGCGAAAGCTATCTGTTGACAAGAAAAGTTTATTTATAGTCACTAATGACAACGAAAGCCTTATTACTCGCTTGAAATGCTTTTATAATCCCATAATTGAATTGAATTTTAATTTTTTATATATTTTTTTATTAAAACAGATTGTAATTGATTGTTTACCTTGGGAAACATCAAGCGAAACGCATCCATTGAGAAGAAAAGTTCAATTATAGTAACCGGTGCCTACGAAAGCCTTATTACTCGCTTTAAAGGCTTTTATAATCCCATAATTGAACTTAATTTGATTTTTTTTACATGTTTAGATTAAAACAGATTGTAATTGATTGTTTACCTCGAAAAAGATGAAGCGAAAGCTATCCATTGACAAGAAAAGTTTGTTTATAGTCACTAATGCCTACGAAATCCTTATTATTCGCGTTAAATGCTTTTATAATCTCATAATTGAATTGAATTTTAATTTTTTTTTACATTTATTGATTAAAACATATTGTAATTGATTGTTTACCTCAAGAAACGTGAAGCGAAAGCTATCCATTGACAAGAAAAGTTTATTTGTAGTCACTCATGACAACGAAAGCCTTATTACTCGCTTTAAATGTTTTTATAATCCCATAATTCAATTGAATTTTAATTTTTTTAAGATTTTTTGATTAAAACATATTGTAATTGATTGTTTACCTCGGGAAACGTCAAGCGAAAGGCATCCATTAGTAAGAAAAGTCTGTTTATAGTCATTCATTCCTTCGGAAGCCTATTACTCGATTTAATTCCCTTTATAATCTCACAAATGATTTTAACCTGAATTTTTTTTACATTTTTTGTTAAAACAGATTATAATTGAACGTTTGCCTTGAGAAACGTGAAGCAAAAGTCATCTATTGACCAGAAAAGTTCATTTGTAATCACTCATGCCTACGAAAGCCTTATTATTCGCTTTAAATGCTTTCATAGTCCCATAATTGAATTTAGTTTGATTTTTTTACGTTTTTTGATTAAAACAGATTGTAATTGATTGTTTGCCTCGAGGAACATGAAGCGAAAGCCATCCATTGATAAGAAAAGTCCGTTTGTAGTCATTCATTCCTTCGGAGGCCTATTACTCGATTTAATTGCCTTTATAATCTCACAAATGATTTTAAGTCAAATTTTTTTTTACATTTTTTGTTAAAACAGATTATAATTGAACGTTTGCCTTGAGAAACGTGAAGCAAAAGCCATCCATTGAGCAGAAAAGTTCATTTATAATCACTCATGCCTACGAAGGCCTTATTACTCGCTTTAAATGCTTTTATAATCCCATAATTGAATTGAATTTCATTTTTTTTTTACATTTTTTTGACTAAAACAGATTGTAATGGATTTTTTACCTGGGGAAAGGTGAAGCGAAAGCCATCCATTGACAGGAAAAGTTCATTTATAGTCACTCATGTCTACGAAAGCCTTATTACTCGCTTTAAATGCTTTTATAATCCCATAATTAAATTTAATTTGAATTTTTTTTACATTTTTTTGACTAAAACAGATTGTAATGGATTGTTTACCTCGGGAAAGGTGAAGCGAAAGCCATCCATTGACAAGAAAAGTTCATTTATAGTCACTCATGTCTACGAAAGCCTTATCACTCACTTTAAATGCTTTTATAATTCCATAATTGAATTTAATTTGATTTTTTTACATTTTTTGATTAAAACAGATTGTAATTGATTGTTTACTTAAGGAAACATGAAGTGAAAGCTATCCATTCACAAGAAAAGTTTATTTATAGTCACGCATGCCTACGAAAGGCTTATTATTCGCTTTAAATGCTTTTATAATCCCATAATTGAATTTAATTTGATTTTTTTTACATTTTTTGATTAAAACATATTGTAAATGATTGTTGACCTCAGGAAACGTGAAGCGAAAGCTATCCATTGACAAGAAAAGTTTATTTATAGTCACTCATGCCTACAAAAGCATTATTACTCGCTTTAAATACTTTTCTAATCCCATAATTGAATTTAATTTGATTTATTTACATTTTTTGATTCAAACAGATTGTAATTGATTGTTTATCTCGAGAAATGTGAAGGGAAAGCTATCCATTGACAAGAAAAGTTTTTTTATAGTCACTCATGCCTACGAAAGCCTTATTACTCGCTTTAAATGCTTTTATAATCCCATAATTGAATTTAATTTGATTTTTTTACATTTTTTGATTAAAACAGATTGTAATTGATTGTTTACCTCGAGAAACGTGAAGCGAAAGCTATTCATTGACAAGAAAAGTTTATTTATAGTCCCTCATGCCTATGAAAACCTTATTACTCGCTTTAAATGCTTTTATAATCCCATAATTGAATTGAATTTTAATTTTTTTTTACATTTTTTGGTTTAAACATATTGTAATTGATTGTTTCTCCCGAGAAACGTGAAGCGAAAGCTATCTGTTGACAAGAAAAGTTTATTTATAGTCACTAATGACAACGAAAGCCTTATTACTCGCTTGAAATGCTTTTATAATCCCATAATTGAATTGAATTTTAATTTTTTATATATTTTTTTATTAAAACAGATTGTAATTGATTGTTTACCTTGGGAAACATCAAGCGAAACGCATCCATTGAGAAGAAAAGTTCAATTATAGTAACCGGTGCCTACGAAAGCCTTATTACTCGCTTTAAAGGCTTTTATAATCCCATAATTGAACTTAATTTGATTTTTTTTACATGTTTAGATTAAAACAGATTGTAATTGATTGTTTACCTCGAAAAAGATGAAGCGAAAGCTATCCATTGACAAGAAAAGTTTGTTTATAGTCACTAATGCCTACGAAATCCTTATTATTCGCGTTAAATGCTTTTATAATCTCATAATTGAATTGAATTTTAATTTTTTTTTACATTTATTGATTAAAACATATTGTAATTGATTGTTTACCTCAAGAAACGTGAAGCGAAAGCTATCCATTGACAAGAAAAGTTTATTTGTAGTCACTCATGACAACGAAAGCCTTATTACTCGCTTTAAATGTTTTTATAATCCCATAATTCAATTGAATTTTAATTTTTTTTAGATTTTTTGATTAAAACATATTGTAATTGATTGTTTACCTCGGGAAACGTCAAGCGAAAGGCATCCATTAGTAAGAAAAGTCTGTTTATAGTCATTCATTCCTTCGGAAGCCTATTACTCGATTTAATTCCCTTTATAATCTCACAAATGATTTTAACCTGAATTTTTTTTACATTTTTTGTTAAAACAGATTATAATTGAACGTTTGCCTTGAGAAACGTGAAGCAAAAGTCATCTATTGACCAGAAAAGTTCATTTGTAGTCACTCATGCCTACGAAAGCCTTATTATTCGCTTTAAATGCTTTCATAGTCCCATAATTGAATTTAGTTTGATTTTTTTACGTTTTTTGATTAAAACAGATTGTAATTGATTGTTTGCCTCGAGGAACATGAAGCGAAAGCCATCCATTGATAAGAAAAGTCCGTTTGTAGTCATTCATTCCTTCGGAGGCCTATTACTCGATTTAATTGCCTTTATAATCTCACAAATGATTTTAAGTCAAATTTTTTTTTACATTTTTTGTTAAAACAGATTATAATTGAACGTTTGCCTTGAGAAACGTGAAGCAAAAGCCATCCATTGAGCAGAAAAGTTCATTTATAATCACTCATGCCTACGAAGGCCTTATTACTCGCTTTAAATGCTTTTATAAT
Source organism: Theobroma cacao (assembly GCF_053813885.1). NCBI lineage: Eukaryota > Viridiplantae > Streptophyta > Magnoliopsida > Malvales > Malvaceae > Theobroma > Theobroma cacao. The sequence continues at coordinate 21,016,506 of NC_142645.1, read as the reverse complement.
CCCATAATTGAATTGAATTTCATTTTTTTTTTACATTTTTTTGACTAAAACAGATTGTAATGGATTTTTTACCTGGGGAAAGGTGAAGCGAAAGCCATCCATTGACAGGAAAAGTTCATTTATAGTCACTCATGTCTACGAAAGCCTTATTACTCGCTTTAAATGCTTTTATAATCCCATAATTAAATTTAATTTGAATTTTTTTTACATTTTTTTGACTAAAACAGATTGTAATGGATTGTTTACCTCGGGAAAGGTGAAGCGAAAGCCATCCATTGACAAGAAAAGTTCATTTATAGTCACTCATGTCTACGAAAGCCTTATCACTCACTTTAAATGCTTTTATAATTCCATAATTGAATTTAATTTGATTTTTTTACATTTTTTGATTAAAACAGATTGTAATTGATTGTTTACTTAAGGAAACATGAAGTGAAAGCTATCCATTCACAAGAAAAGTTTATTTATAGTCACGCATGCCTACGAAAGGCTTATTATTCGCTTTAAATGCTTTTATAATCCCATAATTGAATTTAATTTGATTTTTTTTACATTTTTTGATTAAAACATATTGTAAATGATTGTTGACCTCAGGAAACGTGAAGCGAAAGCTATCCATTGACAAGAAAAGTTTATTTATAGTCACTCATGCCTACAAAAGCATTATTACTCGCTTTAAATACTTTTCTAATCCCATAATTGAATTTAATTTGATTTATTTACATTTTTTGATTCAAACAGATTGTAATTGATTGTTTATCTCGAGAAATGTGAAGGGAAAGCTATCCATTGACAAGAAAAGTTTTTTTATAGTCACTCATGCCTACGAAAGCCTTATTACTCGCTTTAAATGCTTTTATAATCCCATAATTGAATTTAATTTGATTTTTTTACATTTTTTGATTAAAACAGATTGTAATTGATTGTTTACCTCGAGAAACGTGAAGCGAAAGCTATTCATTGACAAGAAAAGTTTATTTATAGTCCCTCATGCCTATGAAAACCTTATTACTCGCTTTAAATGCTTTTATAATCCCATAATTGAATTGAATTTTAATTTTTTTTTACATTTTTTGGTTTAAACATATTGTAATTGATTGTTTCTCCCGAGAAACGTGAAGCGAAAGCTATCTGTTGACAAGAAAAGTTTATTTATAGTCACTAATGACAACGAAAGCCTTATTACTCGCTTGAAATGCTTTTATAATCCCATAATTGAATTGAATTTTAATTTTTTATATATTTTTTTATTAAAACAGATTGTAATTGATTGTTTACCTTGGGAAACATCAAGCGAAACGCATCCATTGAGAAGAAAAGTTCAATTATAGTAACCGGTGCCTACGAAAGCCTTATTACTCGCTTTAAAGGCTTTTATAATCCCATAATTGAACTTAATTTGATTTTTTTTACATGTTTAGATTAAAACAGATTGTAATTGATTGTTTACCTCGAAAAAGATGAAGCGAAAGCTATCCATTGACAAGAAAAGTTTGTTTATAGTCACTAATGCCTACGAAATCCTTATTATTCGCGTTAAATGCTTTTATAATCTCATAATTGAATTGAATTTTAATTTTTTTTTACATTTATTGATTAAAACATATTGTAATTGATTGTTTACCTCAAGAAACGTGAAGCGAAAGCTATCCATTGACAAGAAAAGTTTATTTGTAGTCACTCATGACAACGAAAGCCTTATTACTCGCTTTAAATGTTTTTATAATCCCATAATTCAATTGAATTTTAATTTTTTTAAGATTTTTTGATTAAAACATATTGTAATTGATTGTTTACCTCGGGAAACGTCAAGCGAAAGGCATCCATTAGTAAGAAAAGTCTGTTTATAGTCATTCATTCCTTCGGAAGCCTATTACTCGATTTAATTCCCTTTATAATCTCACAAATGATTTTAACCTGAATTTTTTTTACATTTTTTGTTAAAACAGATTATAATTGAACGTTTGCCTTGAGAAACGTGAAGCAAAAGTCATCTATTGACCAGAAAAGTTCATTTGTAATCACTCATGCCTACGAAAGCCTTATTATTCGCTTTAAATGCTTTCATAGTCCCATAATTGAATTTAGTTTGATTTTTTTACGTTTTTTGATTAAAACAGATTGTAATTGATTGTTTGCCTCGAGGAACATGAAGCGAAAGCCATCCATTGATAAGAAAAGTCCGTTTGTAGTCATTCATTCCTTCGGAGGCCTATTACTCGATTTAATTGCCTTTATAATCTCACAAATGATTTTAAGTCAAATTTTTTTTTACATTTTTTGTTAAAACAGATTATAATTGAACGTTTGCCTTGAGAAACGTGAAGCAAAAGCCATCCATTGAGCAGAAAAGTTCATTTATAATCACTCATGCCTACGAAGGCCTTATTACTCGCTTTAAATGCTTTTATAATCCCATAATTGAATTGAATTTCATTTTTTTTTTACATTTTTTTGACTAAAACAGATTGTAATGGATTTTTTACCTGGGGAAAGGTGAAGCGAAAGCCATCCATTGACAGGAAAAGTTCATTTATAGTCACTCATGTCTACGAAAGCCTTATTACTCGCTTTAAATGCTTTTATAATCCCATAATTAAATTTAATTTGAATTTTTTTTACATTTTTTTGACTAAAACAGATTGTAATGGATTGTTTACCTCGGGAAAGGTGAAGCGAAAGCCATCCATTGACAAGAAAAGTTCATTTATAGTCACTCATGTCTACGAAAGCCTTATCACTCACTTTAAATGCTTTTATAATTCCATAATTGAATTTAATTTGATTTTTTTACATTTTTTGATTAAAACAGATTGTAATTGATTGTTTACTTAAGGAAACATGAAGTGAAAGCTATCCATTCACAAGAAAAGTTTATTTATAGTCACGCATGCCTACGAAAGGCTTATTATTCGCTTTAAATGCTTTTATAATCCCATAATTGAATTTAATTTGATTTTTTTTACATTTTTTGATTAAAACATATTGTAAATGATTGTTGACCTCAGGAAACGTGAAGCGAAAGCTATCCATTGACAAGAAAAGTTTATTTATAGTCACTCATGCCTACAAAAGCATTATTACTCGCTTTAAATACTTTTCTAATCCCATAATTGAATTTAATTTGATTTATTTACATTTTTTGATTCAAACAGATTGTAATTGATTGTTTATCTCGAGAAATGTGAAGGGAAAGCTATCCATTGACAAGAAAAGTTTTTTTATAGTCACTCATGCCTACGAAAGCCTTATTACTCGCTTTAAATGCTTTTATAATCCCATAATTGAATTTAATTTGATTTTTTTACATTTTTTGATTAAAACAGATTGTAATTGATTGTTTACCTCGAGAAACGTGAAGCGAAAGCTATTCATTGACAAGAAAAGTTTATTTATAGTCCCTCATGCCTATGAAAACCTTATTACTCGCTTTAAATGCTTTTATAATCCCATAATTGAATTGAATTTTAATTTTTTTTTACATTTTTTGGTTTAAACATATTGTAATTGATTGTTTCTCCCGAGAAACGTGAAGCGAAAGCTATCTGTTGACAAGAAAAGTTTATTTATAGTCACTAATGACAACGAAAGCCTTATTACTCGCTTGAAATGCTTTTATAATCCCATAATTGAATTGAATTTTAATTTTTTATATATTTTTTTATTAAAACAGATTGTAATTGATTGTTTACCTTGGGAAACATCAAGCGAAACGCATCCATTGAGAAGAAAAGTTCAATTATAGTAACCGGTGCCTACGAAAGCCTTATTACTCGCTTTAAAGGCTTTTATAATCCCATAATTGAACTTAATTTGATTTTTTTTACATGTTTAGATTAAAACAGATTGTAATTGATTGTTTACCTCGAAAAAGATGAAGCGAAAGCTATCCATTGACAAGAAAAGTTTGTTTATAGTCACTAATGCCTACGAAATCCTTATTATTCGCGTTAAATGCTTTTATAATCTCATAATTGAATTGAATTTTAATTTTTTTTTACATTTATTGATTAAAACATATTGTAATTGATTGTTTACCTCAAGAAACGTGAAGCGAAAGCTATCCATTGACAAGAAAAGTTTATTTGTAGTCACTCATGACAACGAAAGCCTTATTACTCGCTTTAAATGTTTTTATAATCCCATAATTCAATTGAATTTTAATTTTTTTTAGATTTTTTGATTAAAACATATTGTAATTGATTGTTTACCTCGGGAAACGTCAAGCGAAAGGCATCCATTAGTAAGAAAAGTCTGTTTATAGTCATTCATTCCTTCGGAAGCCTATTACTCGATTTAATTCCCTTTATAATCTCACAAATGATTTTAACCTGAATTTTTTTTACATTTTTTGTTAAAACAGATTATAATTGAACGTTTGCCTTGAGAAACGTGAAGCAAAAGTCATCTATTGACCAGAAAAGTTCATTTGTAATCACTCATGCCTACGAAAGCCTTATTATTCGCTTTAAATGCTTTCATAGTCCCATAATTGAATTTAGTTTGATTTTTTTACGTTTTTTGATTAAAACAGATTGTAATTGATTGTTTGCCTCGAGGAACATGAAGCGAAAGCCATCCATTGATAAGAAAAGTCCGTTTGTAGTCATTCATTCCTTCGGAGGCCTATTACTCGATTTAATTGCCTTTATAATCTCACAAATGATTTTAAGTCAAATTTTTTTTTACATTTTTTGTTAAAACAGATTATAATTGAACGTTTGCCTTGAGAAACGTGAAGCAAAAGCCATCCATTGAGCAGAAAAGTTCATTTATAATCACTCATGCCTACGAAGGCCTTATTACTCGCTTTAAATGCTTTTATAATCCCATAATTGAATTGAATTTCATTTTTTTTTTACATTTTTTTGACTAAAACAGATTGTAATGGATTTTTTACCTGGGGAAAGGTGAAGCGAAAGCCATCCATTGACAGGAAAAGTTCATTTATAGTCACTCATGTCTACGAAAGCCTTATTACTCGCTTTAAATGCTTTTATAATCCCATAATTAAATTTAATTTGAATTTTTTTTACATTTTTTTGACTAAAACAGATTGTAATGGATTGTTTACCTCGGGAAAGGTGAAGCGAAAGCCATCCATTGACAAGAAAAGTTCATTTATAGTCACTCATGTCTACGAAAGCCTTATCACTCACTTTAAATGCTTTTATAATTCCATAATTGAATTTAATTTGATTTTTTTACATTTTTTGATTAAAACAGATTGTAATTGATTGTTTACTTAAGGAAACATGAAGTGAAAGCTATCCATTCACAAGAAAAGTTTATTTATAGTCACGCATGCCTACGAAAGGCTTATTATTCGCTTTAAATGCTTTTATAATCCCATAATTGAATTTAATTTGATTTTTTTTACATTTTTTGATTAAAACATATTGTAAATGATTGTTGACCTCAGGAAACGTGAAGCGAAAGCTATCCATTGACAAGAAAAGTTTATTTATAGTCACTCATGCCTACAAAAGCATTATTACTCGCTTTAAATACTTTTCTAATCCCATAATTGAATTTAATTTGATTTATTTACATTTTTTGATTCAAACAGATTGTAATTGATTGTTTATCTCGAGAAATGTGAAGGGAAAGCTATCCATTGACAAGAAAAGTTTTTTTATAGTCACTCATGCCTACGAAAGCCTTATTACTCGCTTTAAATGCTTTTATAATCCCATAATTGAATTTAATTTGATTTTTTTACATTTTTTGATTAAAACAGATTGTAATTGATTGTTTACCTCGAGAAACGTGAAGCGAAAGCTATTCATTGACAAGAAAAGTTTATTTATAGTCCCTCATGCCTATGAAAACCTTATTACTCGCTTTAAATGCTTTTATAATCCCATAATTGAATTGAATTTTAATTTTTTTTTACATTTTTTGGTTTAAACATATTGTAATTGATTGTTTCTCCCGAGAAACGTGAAGCGAAAGCTATCTGTTGACAAGAAAAGTTTATTTATAGTCACTAATGACAACGAAAGCCTTATTACTCGCTTGAAATGCTTTTATAATCCCATAATTGAATTGAATTTTAATTTTTTATATATTTTTTTATTAAAACAGATTGTAATTGATTGTTTACCTTGGGAAACATCAAGCGAAACGCATCCATTGAGAAGAAAAGTTCAATTATAGTAACCGGTGCCTACGAAAGCCTTATTACTCGCTTTAAAGGCTTTTATAATCCCATAATTGAACTTAATTTGATTTTTTTTACATGTTTAGATTAAAACAGATTGTAATTGATTGTTTACCTCGAAAAAGATGAAGCGAAAGCTATCCATTGACAAGAAAAGTTTGTTTATAGTCACTAATGCCTACGAAATCCTTATTATTCGCGTTAAATGCTTTTATAATCTCATAATTGAATTGAATTTTAATTTTTTTTTACATTTATTGATTAAAACATATTGTAATTGATTGTTTACCTCAAGAAACGTGAAGCGAAAGCTATCCATTGACAAGAAAAGTTTATTTGTAGTCACTCATGACAACGAAAGCCTTATTACTCGCTTTAAATGTTTTTATAATCCCATAATTCAATTGAATTTTAATTTTTTTAAGATTTTTTGATTAAAACATATTGTAATTGATTGTTTACCTCGGGAAACGTCAAGCGAAAGGCATCCATTAGTAAGAAAAGTCTGTTTATAGTCATTCATTCCTTCGGAAGCCTATTACTCGATTTAATTCCCTTTATAATCTCACAAATGATTTTAACCTGAATTTTTTTTACATTTTTTGTTAAAACAGATTATAATTGAACGTTTGCCTTGAGAAACGTGAAGCAAAAGTCATCTATTGACCAGAAAAGTTCATTTGTAATCACTCATGCCTACGAAAGCCTTATTATTCGCTTTAAATGCTTTCATAGTCCCATAATTGAATTTAGTTTGATTTTTTTACGTTTTTTGATTAAAACAGATTGTAATTGATTGTTTGCCTCGAGGAACATGAAGCGAAAGCCATCCATTGATAAGAAAAGTCCGTTTGTAGTCATTCATTCCTTCGGAGGCCTATTACTCGATTTAATTGCCTTTATAATCTCACAAATGATTTTAAGTCAAATTTTTTTTTACATTTTTTGTTAAAACAGATTATAATTGAACGTTTGCCTTGAGAAACGTGAAGCAAAAGCCATCCATTGAGCAGAAAAGTTCATTTATAATCACTCATGCCTACGAAGGCCTTATTACTCGCTTTAAATGCTTTTATAATCCCATAATTGAATTGAATTTCATTTTTTTTTTACATTTTTTTGACTAAAACAGATTGTAATGGATTTTTTACCTGGGGAAAGGTGAAGCGAAAGCCATCCATTGACAGGAAAAGTTCATTTATAGTCACTCATGTCTACGAAAGCCTTATTACTCGCTTTAAATGCTTTTATAATCCCATAATTAAATTTAATTTGAATTTTTTTTACATTTTTTTGACTAAAACAGATTGTAATGGATTGTTTACCTCGGGAAAGGTGAAGCGAAAGCCATCCATTGACAAGAAAAGTTCATTTATAGTCACTCATGTCTACGAAAGCCTTATCACTCACTTTAAATGCTTTTATAATTCCATAATTGAATTTAATTTGATTTTTTTACATTTTTTGATTAAAACAGATTGTAATTGATTGTTTACTTAAGGAAACATGAAGTGAAAGCTATCCATTCACAAGAAAAGTTTATTTATAGTCACGCATGCCTACGAAAGGCTTATTATTCGCTTTAAATGCTTTTATAATCCCATAATTGAATTTAATTTGATTTTTTTTACATTTTTTGATTAAAACATATTGTAAATGATTGTTGACCTCAGGAAACGTGAAGCGAAAGCTATCCATTGACAAGAAAAGTTTATTTATAGTCACTCATGCCTACAAAAGCATTATTACTCGCTTTAAATACTTTTCTAATCCCATAATTGAATTTAATTTGATTTATTTACATTTTTTGATTCAAACAGATTGTAATTGATTGTTTATCTCGAGAAATGTGAAGGGAAAGCTATCCATTGACAAGAAAAGTTTTTTTATAGTCACTCATGCCTACGAAAGCCTTATTACTCGCTTTAAATGCTTTTATAATCCCATAATTGAATTTAATTTGATTTTTTTACATTTTTTGATTAAAACAGATTGTAATTGATTGTTTACCTCGAGAAACGTGAAGCGAAAGCTATTCATTGACAAGAAAAGTTTATTTATAGTCCCTCATGCCTATGAAAACCTTATTACTCGCTTTAAATGCTTTTATAATCCCATAATTGAATTGAATTTTAATTTTTTTTTACATTTTTTGGTTTAAACATATTGTAATTGATTGTTTCTCCCGAGAAACGTGAAGCGAAAGCTATCTGTTGACAAGAAAAGTTTATTTATAGTCACTAATGACAACGAAAGCCTTATTACTCGCTTGAAATGCTTTTATAATCCCATAATTGAATTGAATTTTAATTTTTTATATATTTTTTTATTAAAACAGATTGTAATTGATTGTTTACCTTGGGAAACATCAAGCGAAACGCATCCATTGAGAAGAAAAGTTCAATTATAGTAACCGGTGCCTACGAAAGCCTTATTACTCGCTTTAAAGGCTTTTATAATCCCATAATTGAACTTAATTTGATTTTTTTTACATGTTTAGATTAAAACAGATTGTAATTGATTGTTTACCTCGAAAAAGATGAAGCGAAAGCTATCCATTGACAAGAAAAGTTTGTTTATAGTCACTAATGCCTACGAAATCCTTATTATTCGCGTTAAATGCTTTTATAATCTCATAATTGAATTGAATTTTAATTTTTTTTTACATTTATTGATTAAAACATATTGTAATTGATTGTTTACCTCAAGAAACGTGAAGCGAAAGCTATCCATTGACAAGAAAAGTTTATTTGTAGTCACTCATGACAACGAAAGCCTTATTACTCGCTTTAAATGTTTTTATAATCCCATAATTCAATTGAATTTTAATTTTTTTTAGATTTTTTGATTAAAACATATTGTAATTGATTGTTTACCTCGGGAAACGTCAAGCGAAAGGCATCCATTAGTAAGAAAAGTCTGTTTATAGTCATTCATTCCTTCGGAAGCCTATTACTCGATTTAATTCCCTTTATAATCTCACAAATGATTTTAACCTGAATTTTTTTTACATTTTTTGTTAAAACAGATTATAATTGAACGTTTGCCTTGAGAAACGTGAAGCAAAAGTCATCTATTGACCAGAAAAGTTCATTTGTAGTCACTCATGCCTACGAAAGCCTTATTATTCGCTTTAAATGCTTTCATAGTCCCATAATTGAATTTAGTTTGATTTTTTTACGTTTTTTGATTAAAACAGATTGTAATTGATTGTTTGCCTCGAGGAACATGAAGCGAAAGCCATCCATTGATAAGAAAAGTCCGTTTGTAGTCATTCATTCCTTCGGAGGCCTATTACTCGATTTAATTGCCTTTATAATCTCACAAATGATTTTAAGTCAAATTTTTTTTTACATTTTTTGTTAAAACAGATTATAATTGAACGTTTGCCTTGAGAAACGTGAAGCAAAAGCCATCCATTGAGCAGAAAAGTTCATTTATAATCACTCATGCCTACGAAGGCCTTATTACTCGCTTTAAATGCTTTTATAATCCCATAATTGAATTGAATTTCATTTTTTTTTTACATTTTTTTGACTAAAACAGATTGTAATGGATTTTTTACCTGGGGAAAGGTGAAGCGAAAGCCATCCATTGACAGGAAAAGTTCATTTATAGTCACTCATGTCTACGAAAGCCTTATTACTCGCTTTAAATGCTTTTATAATCCCATAATTAAATTTAATTTGAATTTTTTTTACATTTTTTTGACTAAAACAGATTGTAATGGATTGTTTACCTCGGGAAAGGTGAAGCGAAAGCCATCCATTGACAAGAAAAGTTCATTTATAGTCACTCATGTCTACGAAAGCCTTATCACTCACTTTAAATGCTTTTATAATTCCATAATTGAATTTAATTTGATTTTTTTACATTTTTTGATTAAAACAGATTGTAATTGATTGTTTACTTAAGGAAACATGAAGTGAAAGCTATCCATTCACAAGAAAAGTTTATTTATAGTCACGCATGCCTACGAAAGGCTTATTATTCGCTTTAAATGCTTTTATAATCCCATAATTGAATTTAATTTGATTTTTTTTACATTTTTTGATTAAAACATATTGTAAATGATTGTTGACCTCAGGAAACGTGAAGCGAAAGCTATCCATTGACAAGAAAAGTTTATTTATAGTCACTCATGCCTACAAAAGCATTATTACTCGCTTTAAATACTTTTCTAATCCCATAATTGAATTTAATTTGATTTATTTACATTTTTTGATTCAAACAGATTGCAATTGATTGTTTATCTCGAGAAATGTGAAGGGAAAGCTATCCATTGACAAGAAAAGTTTTTTTATAGTCACTCATGCCTACGAAAGCCTTATTACTCGCTTTAAATGCTTTTATAATCCCATAATTGAATTTAATTTGATTTTTTTACATTTTTTGATTAAAACAGATTGTAATTGATTGTTTACCTCGAGAAACGTGAAGCGAAAGCTATTCATTGACAAGAAAAGTTTATTTATAGTCCCTCATGCCTATGAAAACCTTATTACTCGCTTTAAATGCTTTTATAATCCCATAATTGAATTGAATTTTAATTTTTTTTTACATTTTTTGGTTTAAACATATTGTAATTGATTGTTTCTCCCGAGAAACGTGAAGCGAAAGCTATCTGTTGACAAGAAAAGTTTATTTATAGTCATTAATGACAACGAAAGCCTTATTACTCGCTTGAAATGCTTTTATAATCCCATAATTGAATTGAATTTTAATTTTTTTTATATTTTTTTATTAAAACAGATTGTAATTGATTGTTTACCTTGGGAAACATCAAGCGAAACGCATCCATTGAGAAGAAAAGTTCAATTATAGTAACCGGTGCCTACGAAAGCCTTATTACTCGCTTTAAAGGCTTTTATAATCCCATAATTGAATTTAATTTGATTTTTTTACATGTTTAGATTAAAACAGATTGTAATTGATTGTTTACCTCGAAAAAGATGAAGCGAAAGCTATCCATTGACAAGAAAAGTTTATTTATAGTCACTAATGCCTACGAAATCCTTATTATTCGCTTTAAATGCTTTTATAATCCCATAATTGAATTGAATTTTAATTTTTTTTTACATTTATTGATTAAAACAGATTGTAATTCATTGTTTACCTCGAGAAACGTGAAGCGAAAGCTATCCATTTACAAGAAAAGTTTATTTATAGTCACTCATGACAACGAAAGCCTTATTACTCGCTTTAAATGCTTTTATAATCCCATAATTCAATTGAGTTTTAATTTTTTTTAGATTTTTTGGTTAAAACAGATTGTAATTGATTGTTTACCTCAGGAAACGTCAAGCGAAACCTATCCATTGATAAGAATTGTTTATTTATAGTAACTCATGCCTACGAAAGCCTTATTACTCACTTTAAATGCTTTTATAATCCCATAATTGACTTGAATTTTAATTTTTTTTTACATTTATTGATTAAAACAGATTGTAATTGATTGTTTACCTCGAGAAACGTTAAGCGAAAGCTATCCATTGACAAGAAAAGTTTAATTTATAGTCACTCATGACAACGAAAGCCTTATTACTCGCTTTAAATGCTTTTATAATCCCATAATTATATTGAATTTTAATTTTTTTTAGATTTTTTGGTTAAAACAGATTGTAATTGATTGTTTACCTCAGGAAACGTCAAGCGAAACCCATCCATTGATAAGAAAAGTTTATTTATAGTAACTCATGCCTACGAAAGCCTTATTACTCACTTTAAATGCTTTTATAATCCCATAATTGACTTGAATTTTAATTTTTTTTACATTTTTTGATTAAAAAAGATTGTAATTGATTGTTTACCTCGAGAAACGTGAAGCGAAAGCTATCCATTGACAAGAAAAGTTTATTTATAGTCACTCATGACAACGAAAGCCTTATTACTCGCTTTAAATGCTTTTATAATCCCATAATTGAATTTAATTTGAATTGTTTTACATTTTTTGACTAAATCAGATTGTAATGGATTGTTTGCCTTGGGAAACGTGAAGCAAAAGCGATCCACTGACAAGAAAAGTTTATTTATAGTCACTCATGCCTACGAAAGCCTTATTACTCGTTTTAAATGCTTTTATAATCCCATAATTGAATTTAATTTGATTTTCTTTACATTTTTTGTGTAAAACAGATTATAATTGATTGTTTGCCTTGAGTAACGTGAAGTGAAAGCCATCCATTAATAAGAAAAATCTGTTTATAGTCATTCATTCCTTCGGAAGCCTATTACTCGATTTAATTCCCTTTATAATCTCACAAATGATTTTAACTTGAATTTGTTTTACATTTTTTGATTAAGACAGATTGTAAGGGATTGTTTCCCTTGGGAAACGTGAAGCGAAAGCCATCCATTGAGAAGAAAAGTTCATTTATAGTCACTCATGTCTACGAAAGCCTTATTACTCGCTTTAAATGCTTTTATAATCCCATAATTGAATTTAATTTGATTTTTTGATATTTTTTGATTAAAACAGACTGTAATTGATTATTTACCTAGGAAAACATGAAGCGAAAGCTATCCATTGACAAGAAAAGTTTATTTATAGTCACTCATGCCTACGAAAGCCTTATTACTCGCTTTAAATGCTTTTATAATCCCATAATTGAATTGAATTTTAATTTTTTTACATTTTTTGATTAAAACATATTGTAATTGATTATTTACCTAGAGAAACGTGAAGCGAAAGCTATCCATTGACAAGAAAAGTTTATTTATAGTCACTCATGCCTACGAAAGCCTTATTACTCGCTTTAAATGCTTTTATAATCCCAGAATTGAATTTAATTTGATTTTTTTACATTTTTTTAATTAAAACAGATTGTAATTGATTGTTTACCTCGAGAAACATGAAGCGAAAGCTATCCATTGATAAGAAAAGTTTATTTATAGTCACTCATGCCTATGAAAACCTTATTACTCGCTTTAAACGCTTTTATGATCCCATAATTGAATTGAATTTTAATTTTTTTACATTGTTTGATTAAAACAGATTGTAATGGATTGTTCACCTCGGGAAAGGTGAAGCGAAAGCCATCCATTGACAAGAAAAGTTCATTTATAGTCACTCATGACAACGAAATCCTTATTACTCGCTTTAAATGCTTTTATAATCCCATAATTGAATTGAATTTTAATTTTTTTATATTTTTTGATTAAAACATATTGTAATTCATTGTTTACCTCGGGAAACGTGAAGCGAAAGCTATCCATTAACAAGAAAAGTTTATTTATAGTCACTCATGCCTACGAAAACCTTATTACTCGCTTTAAATGCTTTTATAATTCCATAATTGAATTGAATTTTAATTTTTTTACATTTTTTGATTAAAACAGATTGTAATTGATTGTTTACCAAGGGAAACGTGAAATGAAAGCTATCCATTCACAAGAAAAGTTTATTTATAGCCTCTCATGCCTACGAAAGCCTTATTACTCGCTTTAAATTCTTTTATAATCCCATAATTGAATTTAATTTGATTTTTTTGCATTTTTTGATTAAAACAGATTGTAATTGATTGTTTACCTCGGGAAACGTGAAGCTAAAGCTATCCATTGACAAGAAAAGTTTATTTATAGTCACTCATGCCTACGAAAGCCTTATTACTCGCTTTAAATGGTATTATAATTTCATAATTGAATTTAATTTGATTTGTTATATATTTTTTGATTAAAACAGATTATAATTGATTGTTTGGCTTGAGTAATGTGAAGCGAAAGCCATCCATTGATAAGAAAAGTCCGTTTGTAGTCATTCATTCCTTCGGAGGCCTATTACTCTATTTAATTGCCTTTAGAATCTCACAAATGATTTTAAGCTGAATTTTTTTTTACATTTTTAGTTAAAACAGATTATAATTGAACGTTTACCTTGAGAAACGTGAAGCAAAAGCCATCCATTGACCAGAAAAGTTCATTTATAGTCACTCATGCCTACCAAAGCCTTATGAGTCGCTTTAAATGCTTTTATAATTCCATAATTGAATTTAATTTGATTTTTTATACATTTTTGGATTAAAACAGATTATAATTGATTGTTTGCCTTGAGTAACGTGAAGCGAAACTCATCCATTGAAAAGAGAAGTCTGTTTATAGTTAGTCATACCTTCGGAAGCCTATTACTCGATTTAAATGCCTTTCTAATCTCACAAACGATTTTAAGTTGAATTTGTTTTACATTTTTTGATTAAGACAGATTGTAATGGATTGTTTACCTTGGGAAACGTGAAGCGAAAGCCATCCATTGACAAGAAAAGTTCATTTATAATCACTCATGTCTACGAAAGCCTTATTACTTGCTTTAAATGCTTTTATAATCCCATAATTGAATTTAATTTGATTTTTTTTATATTTTTTGATTAAAACAGATTGTAATTGATTGTTTACCTAGGAAAACATGAAGCGAAAGCTATCCATTGAGAAGAAAAGTTTATTTATAGTCACTCATGCCTACGAAAGCCTTATTACTCGCTTTAAATGCTTTTATAATCCCATAATTGAATTGAATTTTAATTTTTTTACATTTTTTGATTAAAACAGATTGTAATTGATTGTTTACCTCGAGAAACGTGAAGCGAAAGCTATCCATTGACAAGAAAAGTTTATTTATAGTCACTCATGCCTACGGAAGCCTTATTACTCGCTTTAAATGCTTTTATAATCCCATAATTGAATTTAATTTGATTTTTTTACATTTTTTGATTAAAACAGATTGTAATTGATTGTTTACCTCGAGAAACGTGAAGCAAAAGCTATCCATTGATAAGAAAAGTTTATTTATAGTCACTCATGCCTACGAAAGCCTTATTACTCGCTTTAAATGCTTTTATAATCCCATAATTGAATTTAATTTGATTTTTTTACATTTTTTGATTAAAACAGATTGTAATTGATTGTTTACTTCGAGAAACATGAAGCGAAACCCATCCATTGATAAGAAAAGTCCGTTCGTACTCATTCATTCCTTTGGAAGCCTATTACTCGATTTAATTGCCTTTATAATCTCACATATGATATTAAGTTGAATTTTTTTTTAGATTTTTTTGTTAAAACAGATTATAATTAAATGTTTGCCTTAAGAAATGTGAAGCAAAAGTCATCCACCGATAGGAAAAGTTCATTTATAGTCACACATGTCTACGAAAGCCTTATTACTCGCTTTAAATGGTTTTATAATCTTATAATTGAATTTAATTTGAATTTTTTTACATTTTTTGAGTAAAACAGATTATAATTATTTGTTTGCCTTGGGCATCGTGAAGCGAAAGCCATCCATTGAAAAAAAAAGTCCGTTTATAGTCATTCATGCCTTCGGAAGCCTATTACTCGATTTAAATGCCTTTACAATCTCACAAATGATTTTAAGTTGAATTGTTTTACATTTTTTGTTAGAACATATTATAATTGAATATTTGCCTTGAGAAACGTGAAGCAAAAACCATCCATTGGCAAGAAAAGTTCATTTATAGTCACTCATATCTACGAAAGCCTTATTACTCGCTTTAAATGCTTTTATAATCCCATAATTGAATTTAATTTGAGTTTTTTTACAAATTTTGACTAAAACAAATTGTAATGGATTGTTTACCTCGAGAAAGGTGAAGCGAAAACCATCCATTGGCAAGAAAAGTTCATTTATAGTCACTGATGTCTACAAAAGCTTTATTACTCGCTTTAAATGCTTTTATAATTCCATAATTGAATTTAATTTGATTTTTTATACATTTTTTGTTTAAAACAGATTATAATTGATTGTTTGCCTCGAGTAACGTGAAACACAAGCCATCCATTGATAAGAAAAGTCCGTTTATAGTCATTCATTCCTTCGGAAGCCTATTACTCAACTTAAATGCCTTTATAATCTCACAAATGATTTTAGTTGAAAGTTTTTTACATTTTTTGATTAAGACAGATTGTAACAGATTGTTTACCTTGGGAAACGTGATGCGAAAGCCATCCATTGACAAGAAAAGTTCATTTATAGTCACTCATGTCTACGAAACACTTATTACTCGCTTTAAATGCTTTTATAATCTCATAATTGAATTTAATTTGATTTTGTTTTACATTTTTTGACTAAAACAGATTGTAATGGATTGTTTACCTCGGGAAAGGTGAAGCGAAAGCCATCCATTGACAAGAAATGTTCATTTATAGTCACTTATGTCTACGAAAGCCTTATAACTCGCTTTAAAAGCTTTTATAATCCCGTAATTGAATTCAATTTGATTTTTTTTACTTTTTTTATTAAAACAGATTGTAATTGATTGTTTACCTCGGGAAACGTCAAGCGAAACCCATCCATTGATAGGAAAAGTCCGTTTATAGTCATTCATACCTTCAAAAGCCTATTACTAGATTTAAATGCCTTTACAATCTCACAAATGATTTTAAGTTGAATTTTTTTACATGTTTTGTTGGAGCATATTATAATTGAATACTTGCCTCGAGAAACGTCAAGCGAAAGCCATCCATTGACAAGAAAAGTTCATTTATAGTCACTCATGACAACGAAATCCTTATTATTCGCTTTAAATGCTTTTATAATCCCATAATTGAATTGAATTTTAATTTTTTTATATTTTTTGATTAAAACAGATTGTAATTCATTGTTTACCTCGGGAAACGTGAAGCGAAAGCTATCCATTAACAAGAAAAGTTTATTTATAGTCACTCATGCCTACGAAAACCTTATTACTCGCTTTAAATGCTTTTATAATTCCATAATTGAATTGAATTTTAATTTTTTTACATTTTTTGATTAAAACAGATTGTAATTGATTGTTTACCTCGAGAAACGTGAAGCGAAAGCTATCCATTGACAAGAAAAGTTTATTTATAGTCACTCATGCCTACGAAAGCCTTATTACTCGCTTTAAATGGTTTTATAATCCCATAAATGAATTTAGTTTGATTTTTTTACATTTTTTGATTAAAACAGATTGTAATTGATTGTTTACCTCAAGAAACGTGAAGCGAAAGCTATCCATTGATAAGAAAAGTTTATTTATAGTCACTCATGCCTACGAAAACCTTATTACTCGCTTTAAATGCTTTTCTAATCCCATAATTGAATTGAATTTTAATTTTTTTACATTTTTTGATTAAAACAGATAGTAATTGATTGTTTACCTCGAGAAGCGTGAAGCGAAAGCTATCCATTGACAAGAAAAATTTATTTATAGTCACTCATGCCTACGAAAGCCTTATTACTCGCTTTAAATGCTTTTATAATCCCATAATTGAATTTAATTTGATTTTTTTTACATTTTTTGATTAAAACAGATTGTAATTGATTGTTTACCTCGAGAAACGTGAAGCGTAAGCTATCCATCGATAAGAAAAGTTTATTTCTAGTCACTCATGCCTACGAAAACCTTATTACTCACTTTAAATGCTTTTATAATCCCATAATTGAATTGAATTTTAATTCTTTTACATTTTTTGATTAAAACAGATTGTAATTGATTGTTTATCTCGAGAAACGTGAAGTGAAAGCTATCCATTGACAAGAAAAGTTTATTTATAGTCACTCATGCCTACTAAAGCCTTATTACTCGCTTTAAATGCTTTTATAATCCATTAATTAAATTTTATTTTATTTTTTTACATTTTTTGATTAAAACAGATTGTAATTGATTGTTTACCTCGAGAAACGTGAAGCGAAAGCTATCCATTGACAAGAAAAGTTTATTTATAGTCACTCATGCCTACGAAAGCCTTATTACTCGCTTTAAATGCTTTTATAATCCCATAATTGAATTTAATTTGATTTTTTTACATTTTTTGATTAAAACAGATTGTAATTGATTGTTTACCTCGAGAAACGTGAAGCAAAAGCTATCCATTGATAAGAAAAGTTTATTTGTAGTCACTCATGCCTACGAAAACCTTATTACTCGCTTTAAATGCTTTTATAATCCCATAATTGAATTGAATTTTAATTTTTTTACATTTTTTGATTAAAACAGATTGTAATTGATTGTTTACCTCGAGAAACGTGAATCGAAAGCTATCCATTGACAAGAAAAGTTTATTTATAGTCACTCATGCCTACGAAAGCCTTATTACTCGCTTTAAATGCTTTTATAATCCCATAATTGAATTTAATTTGATTTTTTTACATTTTTTGATTAAAACAGATTGTAATTGATTGTTTACTTCGAGAAACATGAAGCGAAACCCATCCATTGATAAGAAAAGTCCGTTCGTAGTCATTCATTCCTTTGGAAGCCTATTACTCGATTTAATTGCCTTTATAATCTCACATATGATATTAAGTTGAATTTTTTTTTAGATTTTTTTGTTAAAACAGATTATAATTAAATGTTTGCCTTAAGAAATGTGAAGCAAAAGTCATCCACCGATAGGAAAAGTTCATTTATAGTCACACATGTCTACGCAAGCCTTATTACTCGCTTTAAATGGTTTTATAATCTTATAATTGAATTTAATTTGAATTTTTTTACATTTTTTGAGTAAAACAGATTATAATTATTTGTTTGCCTTGGGCATCGTGAAGCGAAAGTCATCCATTGAAAAAAAAAGTCCGTTTATAGTCATTCATGCCTTCGGAAGCCTATTACTCGATTTAAATGCCTTTACAATCTCACAAATGATTTTAAGTTGAATTGTTTTACATTTTTTGTTAGAACATATTATAATTGAATACTTGCCTTGAGAAACGTGAAGCAAAAACCATCCATTGACAAGAAAAGTTCATTTATAGTCACTCATATCTACGAAAGCCTTATTACTCGCTTTAAATGCTTTTATAATCCCATAATTGAATTTAATTTGAGTTTTTTTACAAATTTTGACTAAAACAAATTGTAATGGATTGTTTACCTCGAGAAAGGTGAAGCGAAAGCCATCCATTGGCAAGAAAAGTTCATTTATAGTCACTGATGTCTACAAAAGCTTTATTACTCGCTTTAAATGCTTTTATAATTCCATAATTGAAGTTAATTTGATTTTTTATACATTTTTTGTTTAAAACAGATTATAATTGATTGTTTGCCTCGAGTAACGTGAAACACAAGCCATCCATTGATAAGAAAAGTCCGTTTATAGTCATTCATTCCTTCGGAAGCCTATTACTCAACTTAAATGCCTTTATAATCTCACAAATGATTTTAGTTGAAAGTTTTTTACATTTTTTGATTAAGACAGATTGTAACAGATTGTTTACCTTGGGAAACGTGATGCGAAAGCCATCCATTGACAAGAAAAGTTCATTTATAGTCACTCATGTCTACGAAACACTTATTACTCGCTTTAAATGCTTTTATAATCTCATAATTGAATTTAATTTGATTTTGTTTTACATTTTTTGACTAAAACAGATTGTAATGGATTGTTTACCTCGGGAAAGGTGAAGCGAAAGCCATCCATTGACAAGAAATGTTCATTTATAGTCACTTATGTCTACGAAAGCCTTATAACTCGCTTTAAAAGCTTTTATAATCCCGTAATTGAATTCAATTTGATTTTTTTTACTTTTTTTATTAAAACAGATTGTAATTGATTGTTTACCTCGGGAAACGTCAAGCGAAACCCATCCATTGATAGGAAAAGTCCGTTTATAGTCATTCATACCTTCAAAAGCCTATTACTAGATTTAAATGCCTTTACAATCTCACAAATGATTTTAAGTTGAATTTTTTTACATGTTTTGTTGGAGCATATTATAATTGAATACTTGCCTCGAGAAACGTCAAGCGAAAGCCATCCATTGACAAGAAAAGTTCATTTATAGTCACTCATGACAACGAAATCCTTATTACTCGCTTTAAATGCTTTTATAATCCCATAATTGAATTGAATTTTAATTTTTTTATATTTTTTGATTAAAACAGATTGTAATTCATTGTTTACCTCGGGAAACGTGAAGCGAAAGCTATCCATTAACAAGAAAAGTTTATTTATAGTCACTCATGCCTACGAAAACCTTATTACTCGCTTTAAATGCTTTTATAATTCCATAATTGAATTGAATTTTAATTTTTTTACATTTTTTGATTAAAACAGATTGTAATTGATTGTTTACCTCGAGAAACGTGAAGCGAAAGCTATCCATTGACAAGAAAAGTTTATTTATAGTCACTCATGCCTACGAAAGCCTTATTACTCGCTTTAAATGCTTTTATAATCCCATAAATGAATTTAGTTTGATTTTTTTACATTTTTTGATTAAAACAGACTGTAATTGATTGTTTACCTCAAGAAACGTGAAGCGAAAGCTATCCATTGATAAGAAAAGTTTATTTATAGTCACTCATGCCTACGAAAACCTTATTACTCGCTTTAAATGCTTTTCTAATCCCATAATTGAATTGAATTTTAATCTTTTTACATTTTTTGATTAAAACAGATAGTAATTGATTGTTTACCTCGAGAAGCGTGAAGCGAAAGCTATCCATTGACAAGAAAAATTTATTTATAGTCACTCATGCCTACGAAAGCCTTATTACTCGCTTTAAATGCTTTTATAATCCCATAATTGAATTTAATTTGATTTTTTTTACATTTTTTGATTAAAACAGATTGTAATTGATTGTTTACCTCGAGAAACGTGAAGTGTAAGCTATCCATCGATAAGAAAAGTTTATTTCTAGTCACTCATGCCTACGAAAACCTTATTACTCACTTTAAATGCTTTTATAATCCCATAATTGAATTGAATTTTAATTGTTTTACATTTTTTGATTAAAACAGATTGTAATTGATTGTTTATCTCGAGAAACGTGAAGTGAAAGCTATCCGTTGACAAGAAAAGTTTATTTATAGTCACTCATGCCTACTAAAGCCTTATTACTCGCTTTAAATGCTTTTATAATCCATTAATTAAATTTTATTTTATTTTTTTACATTTTTTGATTAAAACAGATTGTAATTGATTGTTTACCTCGAGAAACGTGAAGCGAAAGCTATCCATTGATAAGAAAAGTTTATTTATAGTTACTGATGCCTACGAAAACCTTATTACTCGTTTTAAATGCTTTTATAATCCCATAATTGAATTGAATTTTAATTTTTTTACATTTTTTTATTAAAACAGATTGTAATTGAATGTTTACCTCGAGAAACGTGAAGCGAAAGCTATCCATTGATAAGAAAAGTTTATTTATAGTAACTCATGCCTACGAAAGCCTTATTACTCGCTTTAAATGCTTTTATAATCCCATAATGGAATTTAATTTGTTTTTTTTTTACATGTTTAGATTAAAACAGATTGTAATTGATTGTTTACCTCGAGAAACGTCAAGCGAAAGCCATCCATTGACAAGAAAAGTTCATTTATAGTCACTCATGACAACGAAAGCCTTATTACTCGCTTTAAATGCGTTTATAATCCCATAATTGAATTGAATTTTAATTTTTTTTATTTTTTTTGATTAAAACAGATTGTAATTGATTGTTTACCTCGGGAAACGTTAAGCGAAAGCCATCCTTTGATAAGAAAAGTTTATTTATAGTAACTCATGACTACGAAAGCCTTATTACTCGCTTTAAATGCTTTTATAATGCCATAATTGAATTGAATTTGATTTATTTTTACATGTTTAGATTAAAACAGATTGTAATTGATTGTTTACCTCGGGAAAGATGAAGCGAAAGCTATCCATTGACAAGAAAAGTTTATTTATAGTCACTAATGCCTACGAAATCCTTATTATTCGCTTTAAATGCTTATATAATCCCATAATTGAATTGAATTTTAATTTTTTTTTTACATTTTTTGATTAAAACAGATTGTAATTGATTGTTTACCTTGAGAAACGTGAAGCGAAAGCTATCCATTAACAAGAAAAGTTTTTTTATAGTCACTCATAACAACGAAAGCCTTATTACTCGCTTTAAATGCTTTTATAATCCCATAATTGAATTGAATTTTAATTTTTTTATATTTTTTGATTAAAACAGATTGTAATTGATTGTTTACCTCAGGAAATGTCAAGCGAAACCCATCC
The DNA here is from genome assembly GCF_053813885.1 of Theobroma cacao. Lineage (NCBI taxonomy): Eukaryota > Viridiplantae > Streptophyta > Magnoliopsida > Malvales > Malvaceae > Theobroma > Theobroma cacao. The sequence continues at coordinate 20,994,369 of NC_142645.1, read as the reverse complement.
ATTGATAAGAAAAGTTTATTTATAGTAACTCATGCCTATGAAAGCCTTATTACTCGCTTTAAATGCTTTAATAATCCCATAATTGAATTTAATTTGATTTTTTTACATGTTTAGGTTAAAACAGATTGTAATTGATTGTTTACCTCAGGAAACGTCAAGCGAAAGCTCTCCATTGACAAGAAAAGTTTATTTATAGTCACTCATGCCTACGAAAGCCTTATTACTCGCTTTAAATGCTTTCATAATCCCATAATTGAATTTAGTTTGATTTTTTTACGTTTTTTCGTTAAAATAGATTGTAATTGATTGTTTGCCTCGAGGAACGTGAAGCGAAAGCCATCCATTGATAAGAAAAGTCCGTTTGTAGTCATTCATTCCTTCGGAGGCCTATTACTCGATTTAATTGCCTTTAGAATCTCACAAATGATTTTAAGTTGAATTTTTGTTACATTTTTTGTCAAAACAGATTATAATTGAACGTTTGCCTTGGGAAACGTGAAGCAAAAGCCATCCTATGACCAGAAAAGTTCATTTATAGTCACTCATGCCTACCAAAGCCTTATGACTCGCTTTAAATGCTTTTATAATTCCATAATTGAATTTAATTTGATTTTTTATACATTTTTTGATTAAAACAGATTATAATTGATTGTTTGCCTTAAGTAACGTGAAGCGAAACCCATCCATTGAAAAGAAAAGTCCGTTTGTAGTCAATCATTCCTTCGGAGGCCTATTACTCGATTTAATTGCCTTTAGAATCTCACAAATGATTTTAAGTTGAATTTTTGTTACATTTTTTGTCAAAACAGATTATAATTGAACGTTTACCTTGGGAAACGTGAAGCAAAAGCCATCCATTGACAAGAAAAGTTCATTTATAGTCACTCATGTCTACGAAAGCCTTATTACTCGCTTTAAATGCTTTTATAATCCCATAATTGAATTTAATTTGATTTTTTTTATATTTTTTGATTAAAACAGATTGTAATTGATTGTTTACCTAGGAAAATATGAAGCGAAAGCTATCCATTGAGAAGAAAAGTTTATTTATAGTCACTCATGCCTACGAAAGCCTTATTACTCGCTTTAAATGCTTTTATAATCCCATAATTGAATTGAATTTTAATTTTTTTACTTTTTTTGATTAAAACAGATTGTAATTGATTGTTTACCTCGAGAAACGTGAAGCGAAATTTATCCATTGACAAGAAAAGTTTATTTATAGTCACCCATGCCTACGAAAGCCTTATTAGTCGCTTTAAATGCTTTTATAATCCCATAATTGAATTTAATTTTAATTTTTTTATATTTTTTGATTAAAACAGATTGTAATTGATTGTTGACCTCGAGAACCCTGAAGCAAAACACATCCATTCAAAAGAAAAGTCTGTTTACAGTCAGTCATACCTTCGAAAGCCTATTACTCGATTTAAATGCCTTTATAATCTTACAAATAATTTTAAGTTGAAAGTTTTTTAAATTTTTTGATTAAAACAGATTGTAATGCATTGTTTACCTCGGGAAACATGAAGCGAAAGCCATCCATTGACAAGAAAAGTTCATTTATAGTCACTCATGTCTACGAAACCCTTATTACTCGCTTCAAATGCTTTTATAATCCCATAATTGAATTTAATTTGATTTTGTTTTACATTTTTTGACTAAAACAGATTGTAATGGATTGTTTACCTCGGGAAAGGTGAAGCGAAAGCCATCCATTGACAAGAAAAGTTCATTTATAGTCACTCATGTCTACGAAACCCTTATTACTCGCTTCAAATGCTTTTATAATCTCATAATTGAATTTAATTTGATTTTGTTTTACATTTTTTGACTAAAACAGATTGTAATGGATTGTTTACCTCGGGAAAGGTGACGCGAAAGCCATCCATTGACAAGAAAAGTTCATTTTTTGTCACTTATGTCTACGAAAGCCTTATAACTCGCTTTAAATGTTTTTATAATCCCATAATTGAATTTAATTTGATTTGTTTTTACATTTTTTGATTAAAACAGATTGTAATTGATTGTTTGCCTCGGAAAACGTGAAGTGAAACCCATCCATTGATAGGAAAAGTCCGTTTATAGTCATTCATACGTTCGAAAGCCTATTACTCGATTTAAATGCCTTTACAATCTCACAAATGATTTTAAGTTGAATTTTTTTACATGTTGTGTTAGAACATATTATAATTGAATACTTGATTCGAGAAACGTCAAGCGAAAGCCATCCATTGACAAGAAAAGTTCATTTATAGTCACTCATGACAACGAAAGCCTTATTACTCGCTTTAAATGCGTTTATAATCCCATAATTGAATTTAATTTGATTTTTTTTTTACATTTTTTGATTAAAACAGATTGTAATTGATTGTTTACCTAGGAAAACATGAAGCGAAAGCAATCCATTGACAAGAAAAGTTTATTTATAGTCACTCATGCCTACGAAAGCCTTATTACTCGCTTTAAATGCTTTTATAATCCCATAATTGAATTTAATTTGATTTTTTTTACATGTTTAGATTAAAATAGATTGTAATTGATTGTTTACCTTGGGAAAGATGAAGCGAAAGCTATCCATTGACAAGAAAAGTTTATTTATGGTCACTCATGCCTACGAAAACCTTATTACTCGTTTTAAATGCTTTTATAATCCCATAATTGAATTGAATTTTAATTTTTTTACATTGTTTGATTAAAACAGATTGTAATGGATTGTTCACCGTGGGAAAGGTGAAGCGAAAGCCATTCATTGACAAGAAAAGTTCATTTATAGTCACTCATGTCTACGAAAGCCTTATAACTCGCTTTAAATGTTTTTATAATCCCATAATTGAATTTAATTTGATATTTTTTTTTACATTTTTTGATTAAAACAGATTGTAATTGATTGTTTACCTAGGATAACATGAAGCGAAAGCTATCCATTGACAAGAAAAGTTTATTTATAGTCACTCATGCCTACGAAAGCCTTATTACTCGCTTTAAATGCTTTTATAATCCCATAATTGAATTTAATTTGATTTTTTTACATTTTTTGACTAAAACAGATTGTAATTGATTGTTTACCTTGAGAAAGATGAAGCGAAAGCTATCCATTGACAAGAAAAGTTTATTTATAATCACCAATGCCTACGAAAGCCTTATTAGTCGCTTTAAATGCTTTTATAATCCCATAATTGAATTTAATTTTAATTTGTTTATATTTTTTGATTAAAACAGATTGTAATTGATTGTTGACCTTGAGAACCCTGAAGCAAAACACATCCATTCAAAAGAAAAGTTTGTTTACAGTCAGTCATACTTTCGGAAGCCTATTACTCGATTTAAATGCCTTTATAATCTCACAAATAATTTTAAGTTGAAAGTTTTTTACATTTTTTGATTAAGACAGATTGTAATGGATTGTTTACCTCGGGAAACATGAAGCGAAAGCCATCCATTGACAAGAAAAGTTCATTTATAGTCACTTATGTCTACGAAAGCCTTATAACTCGCTTTAAATGTTTTTATAATCCCATAATTGAATTTAATTTGATTTTTTTTTATATTTTTTGATTAAAACATATTGTAATTGATTGTTTACCTAGGAAAACATGAAGCGAAAGCTATCCATTGACAAGAAAAGTTTATTTATAGTCACTCATGCCTACGAAAGCCTTATTACTCGCTTTAAATGCTTTTATAATCCCATAATTGAATTTAATTTGATTTTTTTACAGTTTTTGATTAAAAAAGATTGTAATTGATTGTTTACCTTGAGAAAGATGAAGCAAAAGCTATCCATTGACAAGAAAAGTTTATTTATAGTCACCCATGCCTACGAAAGCCTTATTAGTCGCTTTAAATGCTTTTATAATCCCATAATTGAATTTAATTTTAATTTTTTTATATTTTTTGATTAAAACAGATTGTAATTGATTGTTGACCTCGAGAACCCTGAAGCAAAACACATCCATTCAAAAGAAAAGTCTGTTTACAGTCAGTCATACCTTCGGAAGCCTATTACTCGATTTAAATGCCTTTATAATCTCACAAATAATTTTAAGTTGAAAGTTTTTTACATTTTTTGACTAAGACAGATTGTAATGGATTGTTTACCTCGGGAAACATGAAGCGAAAGCCATCCATTGACAAGAAAAGTTCATTTATAGTCACTCATGTCTACGAAACCCTTATTACTCGCTTCAAATGCTTTTATAATCCCATAATTGAATTTAATTTGATTTTGTATTACATTTTTTGACTAAAACAGATTGTAATGGATTGTTTACCTCGGGAAAGGTGAAGCGAAAGCCATCCATTGACAAGAAAAGTTCATTTATAGTCAGTCATGTATACGAAAGCCTTATAACTCGCTTTAAATGCTTTTATAATCCCATAATTGAATTTAATTTGATTTGTTTTTATATTTTTTGATTAAAACAGATTGTAATTGATTGTTTGCCTCGGGAAACATGAAGTGAAACCCATCCATTGATAGGAAAAGTCCGTTTATAGTCATTCATACCTTCGAAAGCCTATTACTCGATTTAAATGCCTTTACAATCTCACAAATGATTTTAAGTTGAATTTTTTTACATGTTTTGTTAGAACATATTATAATTGCATACTTGCCACAAGAAACGTCAAGCGAAAGCCATCCATTGACAAGAAAAGTTCATTTATAGTCACTCATGACAACGAAAGCATTATTACTCGCTTTAAATGCTTTTATAATCCCATAATAGAGATGAATTTTAATTTTTTTATATTTTTTGATTAAAACAGATTGTAATTGATTGTTTACCTCGGGAAACGTCAAGCAAAAGCCATCCATTGATAAGAAAAGTTTATTTATAGTAACTCATGGCTACGAAAGCCTTATTACTCGCTTTAAATGCTTTTAGAATCCCATAATCGAATTTAATTTTTTTTTTTACATGTTTAGATTAAAACAGATTGTAATTGATTGTTTACCTCGGGAAAGACGAAGCGAAAGCTATCCATTGACAAGAAAAGTTTATTTATAGTCACTAATGCCTACGAAATCCTTATTACTCGCTTTAAATGCTTTTATAACCCCACAATTGAATTTAATTTGATTTTTTTACATTTTTTGATTAAAACATATTGTAATTGATTGTTTTCCTCGGGAAACGTGAAGCGAAAGCTATCCATTAACAAGAAAAATTTTTTTCTAGTCACTCACGCCTACAAAAACCTTATTACTCGCTGTAAATGCTTTTATAATCCCATAATTGAATTGAATTTTCATTTTTTTACATTTTTTATTAAAACAGATTGTAATTGATTGTTTACCTCGAGAAAAGTGATGCGAAAGCTATCCATTGACAAGAAAAGTTTATTTATAGTCACTCATGCCTACGAAAGCCTTATTACTCGCTTTAAATGCTTTTATAATCCCATAATTGAATTTAATTTGATTTTTTTACATTTTTTGATTAAAACAGATTGAAATTGACTGTTTACCTCGAGAAACGTGAAGCGAAAGCTATCCATTGACAAGAAAAGTTTATTTATAGTCACTCATGCCTACGAAAACCTTATTACTCGCTTTAAATGCTTTTATAATCCCATAACTGATTTGAATTTTAATTTTTTTATATTTTTTGATTAAAACAGATTGTAATTGATTGTTTATCTTGAGAAACGTGAAGCGAAAGCTATCCATTGACAAGAAAAGTTTATTTATAGTCACTCATTCCTACGAAAGCCTGATTACTCGCTTTAAATGCTTTTATAATCCCATAATTAAATTTAATTTGATTTTTTTATATTTTTTGATTAAAACAGATTGTAATTGATTGTTTACCTCGAGAAACGTGAAGCGAAAGCTATCCATTAACAAGAAAAGTTTATTTATAGTCACTCATGCCTACGATAACCTTATTACTCGCTGTAAATGCTTTTATAATCCCATAATTGAATTGAATTTTAATTTTTTTACATTTTTTGATTAAAACAGATTATAATTGATTGTTTACCTCAAGAAACGTGAAGCGAAAGCTATCCATTGACAAGAAAAGTTTATTTATAGTCACTCATGACAACGAAAGCCTTATTACTCGCTTTAAATGCTTTTATAATCCCATAATTGAATTGAATTTTAATTTTTTTACATTATTTTATTAAAATAGATTGTAATTGATTGTTTACCTTGGGAAACGTGAAGCAAAACCCTTCCATTGATAAGAAAAGCTTATTTATAGTAACTCGTGACTACGAAAACCTTATTACTCGCTTTAAATGATTTTATAATCCCATAATTGAATTTAATTTGATTTTTTTACATGTTTAGATTAAAACAGATTGTAATTGATTGTTTTCCTCGGGAAAGATGAAGCGAAAGATATCCATTGACAAGAAAAGTTTATTTATAGTCACTAATGCCTACGAAATCCTTATTATTCGCTTTAAATGCTTTTATAATCCCATAATTGAATTGAATTTTAATTTTTTTTTACAATTTTTGATTAAAACAGATTGTAATTTATTATTTACCTCGAGAAACGTGAAGTGAAAGCTAACCATTGACAAGAAAAGTTTATTTATAGTCACTGATGACAACGAAAGCCTTATTACTCGCTTTAAATGCTTTTATAATCCCATAATTGAATTGAATTTTAATTTTTTTTATATTTTTTGATTAAAACAGATTGTAATTGATTGTTTACCTCAGGAAATGTCAAGCGAAACCCATCCATTGATAAGAAAAGTTTATTTATAGTAACTCATGCGTATGAAAGCCTTATTACTCGCTTTAAATGCTTTAATAATCCCATAATTGAATTTAATTTGATTTTTTTTACATGTTTAGATTAAAACAGATTGTAATTGACTGTTTACCTCAGGAAACGTGAAGCGAAAGCTCTCCATTGACAAGAAAAGTTTATTTATAGTCACTCATGCCTACGAAAGCCTTATTACTAGCTTTAAATGCTTTCATAATCCCATAATTGAATTTAGTTTTATTTTTTTACGTTTTTTGATTAAAACATAATGTAATTGATTGTTTGCCTCGAGGAACGTGAAGCGAAAGCCATCCATTGATAAGAAAATTCCGTTTGTAGTCATTCATTCCTTCGGAGGCCTATTACTCGATTTAATTGCCCTTAGAATCTCACAAATGATTTTAAGTTGAATTTTTTTTACATTTTTTGCTAAAACAAATTATAATTGAACGTTTGCCTTGAGAAACGTGAAGCAAAAGCCATCCATTGACCATAAAAGTTCATTTCTAGTCACTCATGCCTACCAAAGCCTTATGACTCGCTTTAAATGCTTTTATAATTCCATAATTGAATTTAATTTGATTTTTTATACATTTTTTGATTAAAACAGATTAAAATTGATTGTTTGCCTTGAGTAACGTGAAGCGAAACCCATCCATTGTAATTGATTGTTTTCCTAGGAAAATATAAAGTGAAAGCTATCCATTGACAAGAAAGTTTATTTATAGTCACTCATGCCTACGAAAGCCTTATTACTCGCTTTAAATGCTTTTATAATCCCATAATTGAATTGAATTTTAATTTTTTTACTTTTTTTGATTAAAACAGATTGTAATTGATTGTTTACCTCGAGAAACGTGAAGCGAAAGTTATCCATTGACAAGAAAAGTTTATTTATAGTCACCCATGCCTACGAAAGCCTTATTAGTCGCTTTAAATGCTTTTATAATCCCATAATTGAATTTAATTTTCATTTTTTTATATTTTTTGATTAAAACAGATTTTAATTGATTGTTGACCTCGAGAACCCTGAAGCAAAACACATCCATTCAAAAGAAAAGTCTGTTTATAGTCAGTCATACCTTCGGAAGCCTATTACTCGATTTAAATGCCTTTATAATCTTACAAATAATTTTAAGTTGAAAGTTTTTTAAATTTTTTGATTAAAACAGATTGTAATGCACTGTTTACCTCGGGAAACATGAAGCGAAAGCCATCCATTGACAAGAAAAGTTCATTTATAGTCACTCATGTCTACGAAACCCTTATTACTCGCTTCAAATGCTTTTATAATCCCATAATTGAATTTAATTTGATTTTGTTTTACATTTTTTGACTAAAACAGATTGTAATGGATTGTTTACCTCGGGAAAGGTGAAGCGAAAGCCATCCATTGACAAGAAAAGTTCATTTATAGTCACTCATGTCTACGAAACCCTTATTACTCGCTTCAAATGCTTTTATAATCTCATAATTGAATTTAATTTGATTTTGTTTTACATTTTTTGACTAAAACAGATTGTAATGGATTGTTTACCTCGGGAAAGGTGACGCGAAAGCCATCCATTGACAAGAAAAGTTCATTTTTTGTCACTTATGTCTACGAAAGCCTTATAACTCGCTTTAAATGCTTTTATAATCCCATAATTGAATTCAATTTGATTTTTTTTACTTTTTTTATTAAAACAGATTGTAATTGATTGTTTGCCTCGGGAAACGTGAAGCGAAACCCATCCATTGATAGGAAAAGTCCGTTTATAGTCATTCATGCCTTCGAAAGCCTATTACTCGATTTAAATGCCTTTACAATCTCACAAATGATTTTAAGTTGAATTTTTTTACATGTTTTGTTAGAACATATTATAATTGAATACTTGCCTCGAGAAACGTCAAGGGAAAGCTATCCATTGACAAGAAAAGTTCATTTATAGTCACTCATGACAACGAAAGCCTTATTACTCGCTTTAAATGCGTTTATAATCCCATAATTGAATTGAATTTTAATTTTTTAATATTTTTTGATTAAAACAGATTGTAATTGATTGTTTACCTTGGGAAACGTCAAGCGAAAGCCATCCATTGATAAGAAAAGTTTATTTATAGTAACTCATGCCTACGAAAGCCTTATTACTCGCTTTAAATGCTTTTATAATCCCATAATTGAATTTTATTTGATTTTTTTAACATGTTTAGATTAAAACAGATTGTAATTGATTGTTTACCTTGGGAAAGATGAAGCGAAAGCTATCCATTGACAGGAAAAGTTTATTTATAGTCACTCATGCCTACGAAAACCTTATTACTCGCTTTAAATGTTTTTATAATCCCATAATTGAATTTAATTTGATTTTTTTTACATTTTTTGATTAAAACATATTGTAATTGATTGTTTACCTAGGAAAACATGAAGCGAAAGCTATCCATTGACAAGAAAAGTTTATTTATAGTCACTCATGCCTACGAAAGCCTTATTACTCGCTTTAAATGCTTTTATAATCCCATAATTGAATTTAATTTGATTTTTTTACATTTTTTGATTAAAACAGATTGTAATTGATTGTTTACCTTGAGAAAGATGAAGCAAAAGCTATCCATTGACAAGAAAAGTTTATTTATAGTCACCCATGCCTACGAAAGCCTTATTAGTCGCTTTAAATGCTTTTATAATCCCATAATTGAATTTAATTTTAATTTTTTTATATTTTTTGATTAAAACAGATTGTAATTGATTGTTGACCTCGAGAACCCCGAAGCAAAACACATCCATTCAAAAGAAAAGTCTGTTTACAGTCAGTCATACCTTCGGAAGCCTATTACTCGATTTAAATGCCTTTATAATCTCACAAATAATTTAAAGTTGAAAGTTTTTTACATTTTTTGATTAAGACAGATTGTAATGGATTGTTTACCTCGGGAAACATGAAGCGAAAGCCATCCATTGACAAGAAAAGTTCATTTATAGTCACTCATGTCTACGAAACCCTTATTACTCGCTTCAAATGCTTTTATAATCCCATAATTGAATTTAATTTGATTTTGTTTTACATTTTTTGACTAAAACAGATTGTAATGGATTGTTTACCTCGGGAAAGGTGAAGCGAAAGCCATCCATTGAGAAGAAAAGTTCATTTATAGTCAGTCATGTATACGAAAGCCTTATAACTCGCTTTAAATGCTTTTATAATCCCATAATTGAATTTAATTTGATTTGTTTTTACATTTTTTGATTAAAACAGATTGTAATTGATTGTTTGCCTCGGGAAACGTGAAGTGAAACCCATCCATTGATAGGAAAAGTCCGTTTATAGTCATTCATACCTTCGAAAGCCTATTACTCGATTTAAATGCCTTTACAATCTCACAAATGATTTTAAGTTGAATTTTTTTACATGTTTTGTTAGAACATATTATAATTGAATACTTGATTCGAGAAACGTCAAGCGAAAGCCATCCATTGACAAGAAAAGTTCATTTATAGTCACTCATGACAACGAAAGCCTTATTGCTCGCTTTAAATGCGTTTATAATCCCATAATTGAATTTAATTTGATTTTTTTTTACATTTTTTGATTAAAACAGATTGTAATTGATTGTTTACCTAGGAAAACATGAAGCGAAAGCTATCCATTGACAAGAAAAGTTTATTTATAGTCACTCATGCCTACGAAAGCCTTATTACTCGCTTTAAATGCTTTTATAATCCCATAATTGAATTTAATTTGATTTTTTTTACATGTTTAGATTAAAATAGATTGTAATTGATTGTTTACCTAGGGAAAGATGAAGCGAAAGCTATCCATTGACAAGAAAAGTTTATTTATGGTCACTCATGCCGACGAAAACCTTATTACTCGTTTTAAATGCTTTTATAATCCCATAATTGAATTGAATTTTAATTTTTTTACATTGTTTGATTAAAACAGATTGTAATGGATTGTTCAGCGCGGGAAAGGTGAAGCGAAAGCCATTCATTGACAAGAAAAGTTCATTTATAGTCACTCATGTCTACGAAAGCCTTATAACTCGCTTTAAATGTTTTTATAATCCCATAATTGAATTTAATTTGATTTTTTTTTTCATTTTTTGATTAAAACAGATTGTAATTGATTGTTTACCTAGGATAACATGAAGCGAAAGCTATCCATTGACAAGAAAAGTTTATTTATAGTCACTCATGCCTACGAAAGCCTTATTACTCGCTTTAAATGCTTTTATAATCCCATAATTGAATTTAATTTGATTTTTTTATATTTTTTGACTAAAACAGATTGTAATTGATTGTTTACCTTGAGAAAGATGAAGCGAAAGCTATCCATTGACAAGAAAAGTTTATTTATAGTCACCCATGCCTACGAAAGCCTTATTAGTCGCTTTAAATGCTTTTATAATCCCATAATTGAATTTAATTTTAATTTGTTTATATTTTTTGATTAAAACAGATTGTAATTGATTGTTGACCTTGAGAACCCTGAAGCAAAACACATCCATTCAAAAGAAAAGTTTGTTTACAGTCAGTCATACTTTCGGAAGCCTATTACTCGATTTAAATGCCTTTATAATCTCACAAATAATTTTAAGTTGAAAGTTTTTTACATTTTTTTATTAAGACAGATTGTAATGGATTGTTTACCTCGGGAAACATGAAGCGAAAGCCATCCATTGACAAGAAAAGTTCATTTATAGTCACTTATGTCTACGAAAGCCTTATAACTCGATTTAAATGTTTTTATAATCCCATAATTGAATTTAATTTGATTTTTTTTTACATTTTTTGATTAAAACAGATTGTAATTGATTGTTTACCTAGGAAAACATGAAGCGAAAGCTATCCATTGACAAGAAAAGTTTATTTATAGTCACTCATGCCTACGAAAGCCTTATTACTCGCTTTAAATGTTTTTATAATCCCATAATTGAATTTAATTTGATTTTTTTACATTTTTTGATTAAAACAGATTGTAATTGATTGTTTACCGTGAGAAAGATGAAGCAAAAGCTATCCATTGACAAGAAAAGTTTATTTATAGTCACCCATGCCTACGAAAGCCTTATTAGTCGCTTTAAATGCTTTTATAATCCCATAATTGAATTTAATTTTAATTTTTTTATATTTTTTGATTAAAACAGATTGTAATTGATTGTTGACCTCGAGAACCCTGAAGCAAAACACGTCCATTCAAAAGAAAAGTCTGTTTACAGTCAGTCATACCTTCGGAAGCCTATTACTCGATTTAAATGCCTTTATAATCTCACAAATAATTTTAAGTTGAAAGTTTTTTACATTTTTTGACTAAGACAGATTGTAATGGATTGTTTACCTCGGGAAACATGAAGCGAAAGCCATCCATTGACAAGAAAAGTTCATTTATAGTCACTCATGTCTACGAAACCCTTATTACTCGCTTCAAATGCTTTTATAATCCCATAATTGAATTTAATTTGATTTTGTATTACATTTTTTGACTAAAACAGATTGTAATGGTTTGTTTACCTCGGGAAAGGTGAAGCGAAAGCCATCCATTGACAAGAAAAGTTCATTTATAGTCAGTCATGTATACGAAAGCCTTATAACTCGCTTTAAATGCTTTTATAATCCCATAATTGAATTTAATTTGATTTGTTTTTATATTTTTTGATTAAAACAGATTGTAATTGATTGTTTGCCTCGGGAAACATGAAGTGAAACCCATCCATTGATAGGAAAAGTCCGTTTATAGTCATTCATACCTTCGAAAGCCTATTACTCGATTTAAATGCCTTTACAATCTCACAAATGATTTTAAGTTGAATTTTTTTACATGTTTTGTTAGAACATATTATAATTGCATACTTGCCACAAGAAACGTCAAGCGAAAGCCATCCATTGACAAGAAAAGTTCATTTATAGTCACTCATGACAACGAAAGCATTATTACTCGCTTTAAATGCTTTTATAATCCCATAATAGAGATGAATTTTAATTTTTTTATATTTTTTGATTAAAACAGATTGTAATTGATTGTTTACCTCGGGAAACGTCAAGCGAAAGCCATCCATTGATAAGAAAAGTTTATTTATAGTAACTCATGGCTACGAAAGCCTTATTACTCGCTTTAAATGCTTTTATAATCCCATAATCGAATTTAATTTGATTTTTTTTACATGTTTAGATTAAAACAGATTGTAATTGATTGTTTACCTCGGGAAAGATGAAGCGAAAGCTATCCATTGACAAGAAAAGTTTATTTATAGTCACTAATGCCCACGAAATCCTTATTACTCGCTTTAAATGCTTTTATAACCCCACAATTGAATTTAATTTGATTTTTTTACATTTTTTGATTAAAACAGATTGTAATTGATTGTTTTCCTCGGGAAACGTGAAGCGAAAGCTATCCATTAACAAGAAAAAAATTTTTATAGTCACTCACGCCTACGAAAACCTTATTACTCGCTGTAAATGCTTTTATAATCCCATAATTGAATTGAATTTTCATTTTTTTACATTTTTTATTAAAACAGATTGTAATTGATTGTTTACCTCGAGAAAAGTGATGCGAAAGCTATCCATTGACAAGAAAAGTTTATTTATAGTCACTCATGCCTACGAAAGCCTTATTACTCGCTTTAAATGCTTTTATAATCCCATAATTGAATTGAATTTGATTTTTTTATATTTTTTGATTAAAACAGATTGTAATTGATTGTTTACCTCGAGAAACGTGAAGCGAAAGCTATCCATTGACAAGAAAAGTTTATTTATAGTCACTCATGCCTACGAAAACCTTATTACTCGCTTTAAATGCTTTTATAATCCCATAACTGATTTGAATTTGAATTTTTTTATATTTTTTGATTAAAACAGATTGTAATTGATTGTTTATCTCGAGAAACGTGAAGCGAAAGCTATCCATTGACAAGAAAAGTTTATTTATAGTCACTCATTCCTACGAAAGCCTGATTACTCGCTTTAAATGCTTTTATAATCCCATAATTAAATTTAATTTGATTTTTTTATATTTTTTGATTAAAACAGATTTTAATCGATTGTTTACCTCGAGAAACGTGAAGCGAAAGCTATCCATTGACAAGAAAAGTTGATTTATAGTCACTCATGCCTACGATAACCTTATTACTCGCTCTAAATGCTTTTATAATCCCATAATTGAATTGAATTTTAATTTTCTTACATTTTTTGATTAAAACAGATTATAATTGATTGTTTACCTCAAGAAACGTGAAGCGAAAGCTATCCATTGACAAGAAAAGTTTATTTATAGTCACTCATGACAACGAAAGCCTTATTACTCGCTTTAAATGCTTTTATAATCCCATAATTGAATTGAATTTTAATTTTTTTACATTATTTTATTAAAATAGATTGTAATTGATTGTTTACCTTGGGAAACGTGAAGCAAAACCCTTCCATTGATAAGAAAAGCTTATTTATAGTAACTCGTGACTACGAAAACCTTATTACTCGCTTTAAATTATTTTATAATCCCATAATTGAATTTAATTTGATTTTTTTACATGTTTAGATTAAAACAGATTGTAATTGATTGTTTACCTCGGGAAAGATGAAGCGAAAGCTATCCATTGACAAGAAAAGTTTATTTATAGTCACTAATGCCTACGAAATCCTTATTATTCGCTTTAAATGCTTTTATAATCCCATAATTGAATTGAATTTTAATTTTTTTTTACAATTTTTGATTAAAACAAATTGTAATTTATTATTTACCTCGGGAAACGTGAAGCGAAAGCTATCCATTGACAAGAAAAGTTTATTTATAGTCACTGATGACAACGAAAGCCTTATCACTCGCTTTAAATGCTTTTATAATCCCATAATTGAATTGAATTTTAATTTTTTTTATATTTTTTAATTAAAACAGATTGTAATTGATTGTTTACCTCAGAAAATGTCAAGCGAAACCCATCCATTGATAAGAAAAGTTTATTTATAGTAACTCATGCGTATGAAAGCCTTATTACTCGCTTTAAATGCTTTAATAATCCCATAATTGAATTTAATTTGATTTTTTTTACATGTTTAGATTAAAACAGATTGTAATTGATTGTTTACCTCAGGAAACGTGAAGCGAAAGCTCTCCATTGACAAGAAAAGTTTATTTATAGTCACTCATGCCTACGAAAGCGTTATTACTCGCTTTAAATGCTTTCATAATCCCATAATTGAATTTAGTTTTATTTTTTTACGTTTTTTGATTAAAACAGATTGTAATTGATTGTTTGCCTCGAGGAACGTGAAGCGAAAGCCATCCATTGATAAGAAAATTCCGTTTGTAGTCATTCATTCCTTCGGAGGCCTATTACTCGATTTAATTGCCCTTAGAATCTCACAAATGATTTTAAGTTGAATTTTTTTTACATTTTTGGTTAAAAAAAATTATAATTGAACGTTTGCCTTGAGAAACGTGAAGCAAAAGCCATCCATTGACCAGAAAAGTTCATTTCTAGTCACTCATGCCTACCAAAGCCTTATGACTCGCTTTAAATGCTTTTATAATTCCATAATTGAATTTAATTTGATTTTTTATACATTTTTTGATTAAAACAGATTAGAATTGATTGTTTACCTTGAGTAACGTGAAGCGAAACCCATCCATTGAGAAGAGAAGTCCGTTTATAGTTAGTCATACCTTCGGAAGCCTATTACTCGATTTAAATGCCTTTATAATCTCACAAATGATTTAAAGTTGAATTTTTTTTACATTTTTTGATTAAGACAGATTGTAATGGATTGTTTACCTTGGGAAACGTGAAGCGAAAGCCATCCATTGACAAGAAAAGTTCATTTATAGTCACTCATGTCTACGAAAGCCTTATTACTCGCTTTAAATGCTTTTATAATCCCATAATTTAATTTAATTTGCTTTTTTTTTATATTTTTTGATTAAAACAGGTTGTAATTGATTGTTTACCTAGGAAAACATGAAGCGAAAGCTATCCATTGACAAGAAAAGTTTATTTATAGTCACTCATGCCTACGAAAGCCTTATTACTCGCTTTAAATGCTTTTATAATCCCATAATTGAATTTAATTTGATTTTTTTATATTTGTTGATTAAAACAGATTGTAATTGATTGTTTACCTTGAGAAAGATGAAGCGAAAGCTATCCATTGACAAGAAAAGTTTATTTATAGTCACCCATGCCTACGAAAGCCTTATTACTCGCTTTAAATGCTTTTATAATCCCATAATTGAATTTAATTTTAATTTTTTTATATTTTTGATTAAAACAGATTGTAATTGATTGTTGACCTCGAGAACCCTGAAGCGAAACCCATCCATTCAAAAGAAAAGTCCGTTTATAATCAGTCATACCTTCAAAAGCCTATTACTCGATTTAAATGCCTTTATAATCTCACAAATGATTTTAAGTTGAATTTTTTTTACATTTTTTGATTAAGACAGATTTTAATGGATTGTTTACCTTGGGAAACGTGAAGCGAAAGCTATCCCTTGACAAGAAAAATTCATTTATAGTCACTCATGTCTACGAAAGCCTTATTACTCGCTTTAAATGCTTTTATAATTCGATAATTGAATTTAATTTGATTTTTTTTATATTTTTTGATTAACACAGATTGTAATTAATTGGTTACCTAGGAAAACATGAAGCGAAAGCTATCCATTGACAAGAAAAGTTTATTTATAGTCACCTATGCCTACGAAAGCCTTATTACTCGCTTTAAATGCTTTCATAATCCCATAATTGAATTTAATTTGAATTTTTTATATTTTTTGATTAAAACAGATTGTAATTGATTGTTTGCCTCGAGTAACGTGAAGCGAAAGCCATCCATTGGTAAGAAAAGTCCGTTTGTAGTCATTCATTCCTTCGGAGGCCTATTACTCGATTTAATTGCCTTTATAATCTCACAAATGATTTTAAGTTGAATTTTTTTTTACATTTTTTGTTAACACAGATTATAATTGAACGTTTGCCTTGAGAAACGTGAAGCAAAAGCTGTCCATTGACCAGAAAAGTTCAATTATAGTCACTCATGCCTACGAAAGCCTTATTACTCGCTTTAAATGCTTTTATAATCCCATAATTGAATTTACTTTGATTTTTTATACATTTTTTGATTAAAACATATTATAATTGATTATTTGCCTTGAGTAACGTGAGGCGAAACCCATCCATTGAAAAGAGAAGTCCATTTATAGTCAGTCATACCTTCGGAAGCCTATTACTCGATTTAAAAGCCTTTATAATCTCACAAATGATTTTAAGTTGAATTTTTTTTATATTTTGTGATTAAGACAGATTGTAATGGATTGTTTACCTTGGGAAACGTGAAGCGAAAGCTATCCATTGACAAGAAAAGTTCATTTATAGTCAGTCATGTCTACGAAAGCCTTATTACTCGCTTTAAATGCTTTTATAATCCCATAATTGAATTTAATTTGATTTTTTTTATATTTTTTGATTAAAACAGATTGTAATTGATTGTTTACCTAGGAAAACATGAAGCGAAAGCTATCCATTGACAAGAAAAGTTTATTTATAGTCACTCATGCCTACGAAAGCGTTATTACTCGGTTTAAATGCTTTTATAATCCCATAATTAAATTTAATTTGATTTTTTTACATTTTTTGATTAAAACAAATTGTAATTGATTGTTTACCTTAAGAAAGATGAAGCGAAAGCTATCCATTGACTAGAAAAGTTTATTAATAGTCACCCATGCCTACGAAAGCCTTATTACTCGCTTTAAATGCTTTTATAATCCCATAATTGAATTTAATTTTAATTTTTTTATATTTTTTGATTCAAACAGATTGTAATTGATTGTTGACCTCGAGAACCCTGAAGCGAAACCCATCCATTCAAAAGAAAAGTCCGTTTATAGTCAGTCATACCTTCGGAAGCCTATTACTCGATTTAAATGCCTTTATAATCTCACAAATAATTTTAAGTTGAATTTTTTTATATTTTTTGTTAGAACATATTATAGTTGAATACTTGCCTCAAGAAACGTAAAGCGAAAGCTATCCATTGACAAGAAAAGTTCATTTATAGTCACTCATGGCTACGAAAGCCTTATTACTCGCTTTAAATGCATTTATAATCCCATAATTGAATTTAATTTGAATTTTTTTATATTTTTTGATTAAAACAGATAGTAATCGATTGTTTACTTCGAGAAACGTAAAGCGAAAGCCATCCACTTATATGAAAAATTTATTTATAGTCACTAATGCCTACGAAATCCTTATTACTCGCTTTAAATGCTTTTATAATCCCATAATTGAATTTAATTTGATTTTTTTTTCATTTTTTGATTAAAACAGATTGTAATTGATTGTTTACCTCAGGAAACGTGAAGCGAAATCTATCCATTGATAAGAAAAGTTTATTTATAGTCACCCATACCTACGAAAGCCTTATTACTCGCTTTAAACGCTTTTATAATCCCATAATTGAATTTAATTTTAATTTTTTTACATTTTCTGATTAAAACATATTGTAATTGATTGCTGACCTTGAGAAACTTGAAGCGAAACCCATCCATAGAAAAGAAAAGTCCGTTTATAGTCAGTCATACTTTCGGAAGCCTATTACTCGATTTAAATGCCTTTATAATCTCACAAATGATTTTAAGTTGAATTTTTTTACATTTTTTGTTAGAACATATTATAATTGAATACTTGCCTCAAGAAACGTGATGCGAAAGCCATCCATTGACAAGAAAAGTTCATTTATAGTCACTCATGGCTACGAAAGCCTTATTACTCGCTTTAAAGGCATTTATAATCCCATAATTGAATTTAATTTGAATTTTTTTACAGTTTTTGATTAAAACATATTGTAATTGATTGTTTACCTCGAGAAACGCAAAGCGAAAGCCATCCATTGATAAGAAAAGTCTGTGTTTAGTCATTCATGCCTTCGGAAGCCTATTACTCGATTTAAATACCTTTATAATCTCACAAATGATTTTAAGTTGAATTTTTTTAAATGTTTTGTTACAACATATTAGAATTGAATACTTGCCTCGAGAAACGTGAAGCGAAAGCCATCCATTGACAAGAAAAGTTCATTTATAGTCACTCATGGCTACGAAAGCCTTATTACTTGCTTTAAACGCTTTTATAATCCCATAATTGAATTTAATTTTAATTTTTTTTACATTTTTTCATTAAGACAGATTGTAATGGATTGTTTACCATGGGAAACGTGAAGCGAAAGCCATCCATTGACAAGAAAAGTTCATTTAGAGTCACTCATGTCTACGAAAGCCTTATTACTCGCATTAAATGCTTTTATAATCCCATAATTGAATTTAATTTGATTTTTTTACATTTTTTAGCTAAAACAGATTGTAATGGATTGTTTACCACGGGAAAGGCGAAGCGAAAGCCATCCATTGGCAAGAAAAGTTCATTTATAGTCACTCATGTTTACGAAAGCCTTATAACTCGCTTTAAATGCTTTTATAATCCCATAATTGAATTTAATTTGATTTTTTTAAAATTTTTTGATTAAAACAGATTGTAATTGATTGTTTGCCTCGAGTAACGTGAAGCGAAAGCCATCCATTAATAAGAAAAGTCCGTTTGTAGTCATTCATTCCTTCATAGGCTTATTACTATATTTAATTGCCTTTATAATCTCACAATTGATTTTAAGTTGAATTTTTTTTTACATTTTTTGTTAAAACAGATTATAATGGAACGTTTGCCATGAGAAACGTGAAGCAAAAGTGATCCATTGACCAGAAAAGTTCATTTATAGTCACTCATGCCTACAAAAGCCTTATGACTCGCATTAAATGCTTTTATAATTCCATAATTGAATTTAATTTGATTTTTTATACATTTTTTGATTAAAACAAATTGTAATTGATTGTTAACCTCGGGAAAGGTGAAGCGAAAGCTATCCATTGACAAGAAAAGTTTATTCATAATCACTCATGCCTACGAAAGCCTTATTACTCGCTTTAAATGCTTTCATAATCCCATAATTGAATTGAATTTGATTTTTTTTACATTTTTTGATTAAAACAGATTGTAATTGATTATTTGCCTCGAGTAACGTGAAGCGAAAGCCATCCATTGGTAAGAAAAGTCCATTTGTAGTCATTCATTCCTTCGGAGGCCTATTACTCGATTTAATTGCCTTTATAATCTCACAAATGATTTTAAGTTGAATTTTTTTTTACATTTTTTGTTAAAATAGATTATAATTGAATGTTTGCCTTGAGAAACGTGAAGCAAAAGCCATCCATTGAGCAGAAAAGTTTAATTATAGTCACTCATGCCTACGAAAGCCTTATTACTCGCTTTAAATGCTTTTATAATCCCATAATTGAATTTAATTTGATTTTTTATACATTTTTTGATTAAAACAGATTATAATTGATTGTTTGCCTTGAGTAACGTGAAGCGAAACCCATCCATTGAAAAGAGAAGTCCGTTTATAGTCAATCATACCTTCGGAAGCCTATTACTCGATTTAAATGCCTTTATAATCTCACAAATGATTTTAAGTTGAATTTTTTTTATATTTTTTGATTAAGACAGATTGTAGTGGATTGTTTACCTTGGGAAACGTGAAGCGAAAGCTATCCATTGACAAGAAAAGTTCATTTATAGTCACTCATGTCTACGAAAGCCTTATTACTCGCTTTAAATGCTTTTATAATCCCATAATTGAAGTTAATTTGATTTTTTTTTATATTTTTTGATTAAAACAGATTGTAATTGATTGTTTACCTAGGAAAACATGAAGCGAAAGCTATCCATTGACAAGAAAAGTTTATTTATAGTCACTCATGCCTACGAAAGCGTTATTACTCGGTTTAAATGCTTTTATAATCCCATAATTAAATTAAATTTGATTTTTTTACATTTTTTGATTAAAACAGGTTGTAATTGATTGTTTACCTCGAGAAAGATGAAGCGAAGGCTATCCATTGACAAGAAAAGTTTATTTATACTCACCCATGCCTACGAAAGCCTTATTACTCGCTTTAAAAGCTTTTATAATCCCATAATTGAATTTAATTTTAATTTTTTTATATTTTTTTATTAAAACAGATTGTAATTGATTGTTGACCTCGAGAACCCTGAAGCGAAACCCATCCATTCAAAAGAAAAGTCCGTTTATAGTCAGTCATACCTTCAGAAGCCTATTACTCGATTTAAATGCCTTTATAATCTCACAAATAATTTTAAGTTGAATTTTTTTACATTTTTTATTAGAACATATTATAGTTGAATACTTGCCTCAAGAAACGTAAAGCGAAAGCCATCCACTGATATGAAAAGTTTATTTATAGTCACTAATGCCTACGAAATCCTTATTACTCGCTTTAAATGCTTTTATAATCCCATAATTGAATTTAATTTGATTTTTTTTCATTTTTTGATTAAAACAGATTGTAATTGATTGTTTACCTCAGGAAACGTGAAGCGAAATCTATCCATGGATAAGAAAAGTTTAATTATAGTCACCCATGCCTACGAAAGCCTTATTACTCACTTTAAATGCTTTTATAATCCCATAATTGAATTTAATTTTATTTTTTTTATATTTTTTGATTAAAACAGATTGTAATTGATTGTTGGCCTCGAGAAACTTGAAGCGAAACCCATCCATAGAAAAGAAAAGTCCGTTTATAGTCAGTCATACTTTCGGAAGCCTATTACTCGATTTAAATGCCTTTAAAATCTCACAAATGATTTTAAGTTGAATTTTTTTACATTTTTTGTTAGAACATATTATAATTGAATACTTGCCTCAAGAAACGTGATGCGAAAGCCATCCATTGACAAGAAAAGTTCATTTATAGTCACTCATGGCTACGAAAGCTTTATTACTCGCTTTAAAGGCATTTATAATCCCATAATTGAATTTAATTTGAATTTTTTTACAGTTTTTGATTAAAACATATTGTAATTGATTGTTTACCTCGAAAAACGTAAAGCAAAAGCCATCCATTGATAAGAAAAGTCTGTTTTTAGTCATTCATGCCTTCGGAAGCCTATTACTCGATTTAAATACCTTTATAATCTCACAAATGATTTTAAGTTGAATTTTTTTACATGTTTTGCTACAACATATTATAATTGAATACTTGCCTCGAGAAACGTGAAGCGAAAGCCATCCATTGACAAGAAAAGTTCATTTATAGTCACTCATGGCTACGAAAGCCTTATTACTCGCTTTAAACGCTTTTATAATCCCATAATTGAATTTAATTTTAATTTTTTTTACATTTTTTCATTAAGACAGATTGTAATGGATTGTTTACCATGGGAAACGTGAAGCGAAAGCCATCCATTGACAAGAAAAGTTCATTTATAGTCACTCATGTCTACGAAAGCCTTATTACTCGCATTAAATGCTTTTATAATCCCATAATTGAATTTAATTTGATTTTTTTAAATTTTTTAGCTAAAACAGATTGTAATGGATTGTTTACCACGTGAAAGGTGAAGCAAAAGCCATCCATTGACAAGAAAAGTTCATTTATAGTCACTCATGTTTACGAAAGCCTTATAACTCGCTTTAAATGCTTTTATAATCCCATAATTGAATTTAATTTTATTTTTTTTAAATCTTTTGATTAAAACATATTGTAATTGATTGTTTGCCTCGAGTAACGTGAAGTGAAAGCTATCCATTGATAAGAAAAGTCCGTTTGTAGTCATTCATTCCTTCAAAGGCTTATTACTAGATTTAATTGCCTTTATAATCTCACAATTGATTTTAAGTTGAATTTTTTGTTACATTTTTTGTTAAAACAGATTATAATGGAACGTTTGCCTTGAGAAACGTGAAGCAAAAGCTATCCATTGACCAGAAAAGTTCATTTATAGTCACTCATGCCTACAAAAGCCTTATGACTCGCTTTAAATGCTTTTATAATTCCATAATTGAATTTAATTTGATTTTTTATACATTTTTTGATTAAAACAGATTGTAATTGATTGTTAACCTCGAGAAAGGTGAAGCGAAAGCTATCCGTTGACAAGAAAAGTTTATTCATAGTCACTCATGCCTACGAAAGCCTTATTACTCGCTTTAAATGCTTTCATAATCCCATAATTGAATTTAATTTGATTTTTTTACATTTTTTGATTAAAACAGATTGTAATTGATTGTTTGCCTCGAGTAACGTGAAGCGAAAGCCATCCATTGGTAAGAAAAGTCTGTTTGTAGTCATTCATTCCTTCGGAGGCCTATTACTCGATTTAATTGCCTTTATAAACTCACAAATGATTTTAAGTTGAATTTTTTTTTTACAGTTTTTGTTAAAACAGATTATAATTGAATGTTTGCCTTGAGGAACGTGAAGCAAAAGCCATCCATTGAGCAGACAAGTTCAATTATAGTCACTCATGCCTACGAAAGCCTTATTACTCGCTTTAAATGTTTTTCTAATCCCATAATTGAATTTAATTTGATTTTTTTTACATTTTTTGGTTAAAACAGATTGTAATGGATTGTTTACCTCGGGAAAGGTGAAGCGAAAGCCATCCATTGACAAGAAAAGTTCATTTATAGTCACTCATGTCTACGAAAGCCTTATAACTCGCTTTAAATGCTTTTATAATCCCATAATTGAATTTAATTTGATTTTTTTTACATTTTCTAATTAAAACAGATTGTAATTGATTATTTACCTCGAGAAACGTGAAGCGAAAGCCATCCATTGACAAGAAAAGTTTATTTATAGTTACTCATGCCTACGAAAGCCTTATTATTCGCTTTAAATGCTTTTATAATCCCATAATTGAATTTAATTTGATTTTTTTACATTTTTTGATTAAAACGGATTGTAAGTGATTGTTTACCTAGGGAAACATGAAGCGAAAGCTATCCATTTACAAGAAAAGTTTATTTATAGTCACTCATGCCTACGAAAGGCTTATTACTCGCTTTAAATGCTTTTATAATCCGATAATTGAATTTAATTTGATTTTTTTTATTTTTTGATTAAAACAGATTGTAATTGATTGTTTACCTCGGGAAACGTGAAGCAAAAGCTATCCATTGACAAGAAAAGTTTATTTATAGTAACTCATGCCTACGAAAGCCTTATTACTTGCTTTAAATGGTTTTATAATTCCATAATTGAATTTAATTTGATTTTTTATACATTTTTTTATTAAAACAGATTATAATTGATTGTTTGCCTCGAGTAACGTGAAGCGAAAGCCATCCATTGATAAGAAAAGTCCGTTTGTAGTCATTCATTCCTTCGGAGGCCTATTACTTGATTTAATTACCTTTATAATCTGACAAATGATTTTAAGTTGAATTTTTTTTACATTTTTTGTTGAAACAGATTAGAATTGAACGTTTGCCTTGAGAAACATGAAGCAAAAGCGATCCATTGACTAGAAAAGTTCATTTATAGTCACTCATGCCTACGAAAGCCTTATGACTCGCTTTAAATGCTTTTATAATTCCATAATTGAATTTAATTTGATTTCTTATATATTTTTTTGATAAAACAGATTATAATTGATTGTTTACCTCGAGTAACGTCAAACGAAAGCCATCCATTGAGAAGAAAAGTTCATTTATAGTCACTCATGTCTACGAAAGCCTTATTACTCGCTTTAAATGCTTTTATAATCCCGTAATTGAATTTAATTTGATTTTTTTTACATTTTTTTACTCAAAATAGATTCTAATGGATTGTTTACCTCGAGAAAGGTGAAGCGAAAGCCATCCATTTACAAGAAAAGTTCATTTATAGTCACTCATGTCTACGAAAGCCTTATAACTCGCTTTAAATGCTTTTATAATCCCATAATTGAATTTAATTTGATTTTTTTATACATTTTTTGATTAAAATAGATTGCGATTGATTGTTTACCTTGGGAAATGTGAAGCGAAAGCTATCCATTGACAAGAAAAGTTTATTTATAGTCACTGATGCCTACGAAAGCCTTATTACTCGCTTTAAATGCTTTTATAATCCCATAATTGAATTGAATTTTATTTTTTTTTTATATTTTTTGATTAAAACAGATTGTAATTGATTGTTTACCTCGAGAAACGTGAAGCGAAACCCGTCCATTGATAAAAAAGGTCCGTTTGTAGTCATTCATTCGTTCGAAAGCCTATTACTCGATTTAATTGCCTTTATAATCTCACATATGATTTGAAGTTGAATTGTTTTTACATTTTTCGCTAAAACATATTCTAATTGAAGGTTTGCCTTAAGAAATGTGAAGCAAAAGCCATCCACTGACAGGAAAAGTTTATTTATAGTCACTCATGCCTACAAAAGCCTTATTACTCGCTTTAAATAGTTTTATAATCTCATAACTGAATTGAATTCGAATTTTTTTACATTTTTTGATTAAAACAGATTATAATTAATTGTTTGCCTTGGAAATCGTGAAACAAAAGCCATCCATTGAAAAGAAAAGTCTGTTTATAGTCATTCATTCCTTCGAAAGCCTATTACTTGATTTAAGTGCCTTTACAATCTCACAAACGATTTTAAGTTAAATTTTTTTACATGTTTTCTTAGAACATATTATAATTGAATATTTTCCTCGAGAAACATGAAGCAAAAACCATCCACTGACAAGAAAAGTTCATTTATAGTCACTCATGTCTACGAAAGCCTTATTACTCGCTTTAAATGCTTTTATAATCCCATAATTGAATTTAATTTGATCTTTTTTACAATTTTTGACTAAAACAAATTGTAATGGATTGTTTACCTTGGGAAAGGTAAAGCGAAAGCCATCCATGGACAAGAAAAGTTCATTTATAGTCACTGATGTCTACAAAAGCCTTATTACTCGCTTTAAATGCGTTTAGAATCCCATAATTGAATTTAATTTGATTTTTTTACATTTTTTGATTAAAACAGATTGTAATTGATTGTTTGCCTAGGGAAACATGAAGCGAAAGCTATCCATTGATAGGAAAAGTTTATTTATAGTCACTCATGCCTACGAAAGCCTTATTACTCGCTTTATATGCTTTTATAATCCCATAATTGAATTTAATTTGATTTTTTTACATTTTTTAATTGAAACAGATTGTAATTGATTGTTTACCTCAGGAAAGATGAAGCAAAAGCTATCCATTGACAAGAAAAGTTTATTTATAGTCTCTAATGCCTACGAAATTCTTATTACTCGCTTTAAATGCTTTTATAATCCCATAATTGAATTTAATTTGATATTTTTACATTTTTTGATTAAAATAGATTGTAATTGATTGTTTACCTCGAGAAACGTGAAGCGAAAGCTATCCATTGACAAGAAAAGTTTATTTATAGTCACTCATGCCTACGAAAGCCTTATTACTCGCATTAAATGCTTTTATTATCCCATAATTGAATTTAATTTGAATTTTTTTACATTGTTTGATTTAAACAGATTGTAATTGATTGATTACCTCGAGAAACGTGAAGCAAAACCCATCCATTGAAAAGAAAATCCCGTTTATAGTCATTCATACCTTCAGAAGCCTATTACTCGATTTAAATGCCTTTATAATCTCACAAATGATTTTAAGTTGAATTTTTTTACATTTTTTGTTAGAACATATTATAATTGAATACTTGCCTCGAGAAACGTGAAGCGAAAGCCATCCATTGTCAAGAAAAGTTCATTTATAATCACTCATGGCTACGAAAGCCTTGTTACTCGCTTTAAATGCATTTATAATCCCATAATTGAATTTAATTTGACTTTTTTTACATTTTTTGATTAAAACAGATTGTAATTGATTGTTTACCTCGAGAAACGTAAAGCGAAAGCCATCCATTGATAAGAAAAGTTCGTTTTTAGTCTTTCACGCCTTCGGAAGCCTATTACTCGATTTATATGCCTTTATAATCTCACAAACGATTTTAAGTTGAATTTTTTTACATCTTTTGTTAGAACATATTATAATCGAATACTTGCCTCGAGAAACGTGAAGCGAAAGCCATCCATTTGCAAGAAAAGTTCATTTATAGTCACTCATGTATGCGAAAGCCTTATTACGCGCTTTAAATGCTTTTATAATCCCATAATTGAATTTAATTTGATTTTTTTATATTTTTTTATTTAAAACATATTGTAATTGATTGTTTACCTAGGGAAACATGAAGCGAAAGCTATCCATTGACAGGAAAAGCTTATTTATAGTCACTCATGCCTACGAAAGCCTTATTACCCGCTTTAAATGCTTTTATAATCCCATAATTGAATATAATTTGAGTTTTTTTACATTTTTTGATTAACAGATTGTAATGGATTGTTTACCTCGGGAAACCTGAAGCGAAAGCCATCCATTGACAAGAAAAGTACATTTATAGTCACTCATGTCTACGAAAGCCTTATTACTCGCTTTAAATGCTTTTATAATCCCCTAATTGAATTTAATTTGATTTGTTTTACATTTTTTGACTAAAACAGATTGTAATGGATTGTTTACCTTGGGAAAGGTAAAGCGAAAGCCATCCATTGACAAGAAAAGTACATTTATAGTCACTCATGTCTACGAAAGCCTTATTACTCGCTTTAAATGCTTTTATAATCCCCTAATTGAATTTAATTTGATTTGTTTTACATTTTTTGACTAAAACAGATTGTAATGGATTGTTTACCTTGGGAAAGGTAAAGCGAAAGCCATCCATTGACAAGAAAAGTTCATTTATAGTCACTCATGTCTACGAAAGCCTTATAACTCGCTTTAAATGCTTTTATAATCCCATAATTGAATTTAATTTAATTTTTTTTTATTTTTTTTGATTAAAACATATTGTAATTGATTGTTTACCTCAGGAAACGTGAAGCGAAAGCTATCGATTGACAAGAAAAGTTTATTTATAGTCACTCATGCCAACGAAAGCCTTATTACTCGCTTTAAATGCTTTTATAATCCCATAATTGAATTTAATTTTAATTTTTTTACATTTTTTGATTTAAACAGATTGTAATTGATTGTTTACCTCGAGAAACGTGAAGCGAAACCCATCCATTGAAAAGAAAAGCCCGTTTATAGTCATTCATACCTTCGAAAGCCTATTACTTGATTTAAATGCCTTTATAATCTCACAAATGATTTTAAGTTGAATTTTTTTACATGTTTTGTTAGAACATATTATAATTAAATACTTGCCTCAAGAAACGTGAAGCGAAAGCCATCCATTGACAAGAAAAGTTCATTTATAGTCACTCATGTCTATGAAAGCCTTATTACTCGCTTTAAATGCTTTTATAATCCCATAATTGAATTTAATTTGATTTTTTTTTACATTTTTTGATTAAAATAGATTGTACTGGATTGTTTACCTCGGGAAAGGTGAAGCGAAAGCCATCCATTGACAAGAAAAGTTCATTTATAGTCACTCATATCTACGAAAGCCTTATAACTCGCTTTAAATGCTTTTATAATCCCATAATTGAATTTAATTTAATTTTTTTTACAGTTTTTGATTAAAACAGATTGTAATTGACTGTTTACCTCGAGAAACATGAAGCGAAAGCTATCCATTGACAAGAAAAGTTTATTTATAGTCACTCATGCCTACGAAAGCCTTATTACTCGCTTTAAATTCCTTTATAATCCCATAATTGAATTTAATTTGATTTTTTTATATTTTTTTATTAAAACAGATTGTAATTGATTGTTTATCTCGGGAAACGTGAAGCGAAAGCTATCCATTGACAAGAAAAGTTTATTTATAGTCACTCATGCCTACAAAAGTCTTATTACTCGCTTTAAATGGGTTTATAATTTCATAGTTGATTTTAATTTGATTGTTTATAAATTTTTGATTAAAATAGATTATAATTGATTGTTTGCCTCGAGTAACGTGAAGCAAAAGCCATCGATTGATAAGAAAATTCCGTTTGCAGTCATTCATTCCTTCGGAGGCCTGTTACTCGATTTAATTGCCTTTATAATCTCACAAATGATTTTAAGTTGAATTTTTGTTACATTTTTTGTTAAAACAGATTATACTTGAACGTTTGCCTTGAGAAACGTGAAGCAAAAACCATCTATTCACCAGAAAAGTTCATTTATAGTCACTCATACCTACGAAAGCCTTATGACTCGCTTTAAATGCTTTTATAATTCCGTAATTGAATTTAATTTGATTTTTTATACATTTTTTGATTAAAACAGATTATAATTGATCGTTTACCTCGAGTAACGTGAAACGAAAGCCATCCATTGACAAGAAAAGTCCGTTTACAGTCATTCATTCCTTTGGAAGCCTATTACTCGATTTAAATGCCTTTTATAATCTCACCAATGATTTTAAGTTGAATTTTTTGTTCCATTTTTTGATTAAGACAGATTGTCATGGATTGTTTACCTTGGGAAACGTGAAGCGAAAGCCATCCATTGACAAGAAAAGTTCATTTATAGTCACTCATGTCTACGAAAACCTTATTACTCGCTTTAAATGCTTTTATAATCCCGTAATTGAATTTAATTTGATTTCTTTTACATTTTTTGACTCAAATAGATTGTAATGGATTGTTTACCTCGAGAAAGGTGAAGCGAAAGCCATCCATAGACAAGAAAAGTTCATTTATAGTCACTGATGTCGACAAAAGCCTTATTACTCGCTTTAAATGCTTTTATAATCCCGTAATTGAATTTAATTTGACTTTTTTTCATTTTTGATTAAAACAGATTGTAATTGATTGTTTACCTAGGGAAACATGAAGTGAAAGCTATCCAATGACAGGAAAAGTTTATTTATAGTGACTCATGCCTACGAAAGCCTTATTACTCGCTTTAAATGCTTTTATAATCCCCCAATTGAATTTAATTTGATTTTTTTACATTTTTTGATTAAGACAGATTGTAATGGATTGTTTACCTTGGGAAACGTGAAGCAAAAGCCATCCATTGACAAGAAAATTTCATTTATAGTCACTCATGTCTACGAAAGTCTTATTACTCGCTTTAAATGCTTTTATAATCCCCTAATTGAATTTAATTTGACTTGTTTTACATTTTTTGACTAAAACAGATTGTAATAGATTGTTTACCTCGGGAAAGGTGAAGCGAAAGCCATCCATTGACAAGAAAAGTTAATTTATAGTCACTCATATCTACGAAAGGCTTATAACTCGCCTTAAATGCTTTTATAATCCCATAATTTAATTTAATTTATTTTTTTTTAAATTTTTTGATTAAAACATATTGTAATTGATTGTTTACCTCGGGAAACATGAAGCGAAAGCTATCCATTGACAAGAAAAGTTTATTTATAGTCACTCATGCCTACGAAAGCCTTATTACTCGCTTCAAATGCTTTTATAATCCCATAATTGAATTTAATTTTAATTTTTTTATATTTTTTGATTTAAACAGATTGTAATTGATTGTTTACCTTGAGAAACCTGAAGCGAAACCCATCCAATGAAAAGAAAAGCCCATTTATAGCCATTCATACCTTCGGAAGCCTATTACTCGACTTAAATGCCTTTATAATCTCACAAATGATTGTAAGTTGAATTTTTTTACATTTTTGGTTAGAAGATTTTATAATTGAATACTTGCCTCAAGAAACGTGAAGCGAACGCCATCCATTGACAAGAAAAGTTCATTTATAGTCACTCATGTCTACGAAAGCCTTATTACTTGCTTTAAATGCTTTTATAATCGCATAATTGAATATAATTTGATTTTTTTACATTTTTTTATTAAAACAGATTGTAATTGATTGTTTAACTCGGGAAACGTGAAGCGAAAGCTATCCATTGACAAGAAAAGTTTATTTATAGTCACTCATGCCTACGAAAGCCTTATGACTCGCTTTAAATGCTTTTATAATTCCATAATTGAATTTAATTTGATTTTTTATACATTTTTTGATTAAAACAGATTATAATTGATTATTTGCCTCGAGTAACGTGGAACGAAAGTCATCCTTTGATAAGAAAAGTCCGTTTATAGTCATTCATTCCTTCGAAAGCCTATTACTCGATCCAAATGCCTTTATAATCTCACAAATGATTTTAAGTTGAATTTTTTTTGCATTTTTTGATTAAGACATATTGTAATGGATTGTTTACCTTGGGAAACGTGAAGCGAAAGCCATCCATTGACAAGAAAAGTTCATTTATAGTCACTCATGTCTACGAAAGCCTTATTACTAGCATTAAATGCTTTTATAATCCCATAATTGAATTTAGTTTGATTTTTTTACATTTTTCAGCTAAAACAGATTGTAATGGATTGTTGACCACGGGAAAGGTGAAGCGAAAGCCATCCATTGACAAGAAAAGTTCATTTATAGTCACTCATGTTTACGAAAGCCTTATAACTCGCTTTAAATACTTTTATAATCCCATAATTGAATTTAATTTGATTTTGTTTTACATTTTTTGATTAAAACAGATTGTAATATATTGTTTGCCTCGAGTAACGTGAAGCGAAAGGCATCCATTGATAAGAAAAGTCCGTTTGTAATCATTCATTCCTTCGGAGGCTTATTACTCGATTTAATTACCTTTATCATCTCACAATTGATTTTAAGTTGAATTTTTTTTTACATTTTTTGCTAAAACATATTATAATGGAACGTTTGCCTTGAGAAACGTGAAGCAAAAGCGATCCATTGACCAGAAAAGTTCATTTATAGTCACTCATGCCTACAAAAGCCTTATGACTCACTTTAAATGCTTTTATAATTCCATAATTGAATTTAACTTGATTTTTTATACATTTTTTGATTAAAACAGATTGTAATTGATTGTTAACCTCGGGAAAGGTGAAGCGAAAGCTATCCATTGACAAGAAAAGTTTATTCATAGTCACTCATGCTTACGAAAGCCTTATTACTCGCTTTAAATGCTTTCATAATCCCATAATTGAATTGAATTTGATTTTTTACATTTTTTGATTAAAACAGATTGTAATTGATTGTTTGCCTCGAGTAACTGAAGCGAAAGCCATCCATTGGTAAGAAAAAGTTTGCTTGTAGTCATTCATTCCTTCGGAGGGCTATTACTCGATGTAATTGCCTTTATAATCTCACAAATGATTTTAAGTTGAATTTTTTTTTACATTTTTTGTTAAAACAGATAATAATTGAATATTTGCCTTGAGAAAGGTGAAGCAAAAGCCATCCATTGAGCAGAAAAGTTCAATTATAGTCACTCATGCCTACGAAAGCCTTATTACTCGCTTTAAATGCTTTTATAATCCCGTAATTGAATTTAATTTGATTTCTTTTACATTTTTTGACTCAAATAGATTGTAATGGATTGTTTACCTCGAGAAAGGTGAAGCGAAAGCCATCCATAGACAAGAAAAGTTCATTTATAGTCACTGATGTTTACAAAAGCCTTATTACTCGCTTTAAATGCTTTTATAATCCCGTAATTGAATTTAATTTGATTTTTTTACATTTTTTGATTAAAACAGATTGTAATTGATTGTTTACCTAGGGAAACATGAAGTGAAAGCTATCCATTGACAGGAAAAGTTTATTTATAGTGACTCATGCCTACGAAAGCCTTATTACTCGCTTTAAATGCTTTTATAATCCCCCAATTGAATTTAATTTGATTTTTTGACATTTTTTGATTAAGACAGATTGTAATGGATTGTTTACCTTGGGAAACGTGAAGCAAAAGCCATCCATTGACAAGAAAATTTCATTTATAGTCACTCATGTCTACGAAAGTCTTATTACTCGCTTTAAATGCTTTTATAATCCCCTAATTGAATTTAATTTGACTTGTTTTACATTTTTTGACTAAAACAGATTGTAATAGATTGTTTACCTCGGGAAAGGTGAAGCGAAAGCCATCCATTGAAAAGAAAATTTAATTTATAGTCACTCATATCTACGAAAGGCTTATAACTCGCCTTAAATGCTTTTATAATCCCATAATTTAATTTAATTTATTTTTTTTTTACATTTTTTGATTAAAACATATTGTAATTGATTGTTTACCTCGGGAAACATGAAACGAAAGCTATCCATTGACAAGAAAAGTTTATTTATAGTCACTCATGCCTACGAAAGCCTTATTACTCGCTTCAAATGCTTTTATAATCCCATAATTGAATTTAATTTTAATTTTTTTATATTTTTTGATTTAAACAGATTGTAATTGATTGTTTACCTTGAGAAACCTGAAGCGAAACCCATCCAATGAAAAGAAAAGCCCATTTATAGCCATTCATACCTTCGGAAGCCTATTACTCGACTTAAATGCCTTTATAATCTCACAAATGATTGTAAGTTGAATTTTTTTACATTTTTGGTTAGAAGATTTTATAATTGAATACTTGCCTCAAGAAACGTGAAGCGAAAGCCATCCATTGACAAGAAAAGTTCATTTATAGTCACTCATGTCTACGAAAGCCTTATTACTTGCTTTAAATGCTTTTATAATCGCATAATTGAATATAATTTGATTTTTTTACATTTTTTTATTAAAACAGATTGTAATTGATTGTTTAACTCGGGAAACGTGAAGCGAAAGCTATCCATTGACAAGAAAAGTTTATTTATAGTCACTCATGCCTACGAAAGCCTTATGACTCGCTTTAAATGCTTTTATAATTCCATAATTGAATTTAATTTGATTTTTTATACATTTTTTGATTAAAATAGATTATAATTGATTATTTGCCTCGAGTAACGTGGAACGAAAGTCATCCTTTGATAAGAAAAGTCCGTTTATAGTCATTCATTCCTTCGAAAGCCTATTACTCGATTCAAATGCCTTTATAATCTCACAAATGATTTTAAGTTGAATTTTTTTTGCATTTTTTGATTAAGACATATTGTAATGGATTGTTTACCTTGGGAAACGTGAAGCGAAAGCCGTCCATTGACAAGAAAAGTTCATTTATAGTCACTCATGTCTACGAAAGCCTTATTACTAGCATTAAATGCTTTTATAATCCCATAATTGAATTTAGTTTGATTTTTTTACATTTTTCAGCTAAAACAGATTGTAATGGATTGTTGACCACGGGAAAGGTGAAGCGAAAGCCATCCATTGACAAGAAAAGTTCATTTATGGTCACTCATGTTTACGAAAGCCTTATAACTCGCTTTAAATGCTTTTATAATCCCATAATTGAATTTAATTTGATTTTTTTTTTACATTTTTTGATTAAAACAGATTGTAATTGATTGTTTGCCTCGAGTAACGTGAAGCGAAAGGCATCCATTGATAAGAAAAGTCCGTTTGTAATCATTCATTCCTTCGGAGGCTTATTACTCGATTTAATTACCTTTATCATCTCACAATTGATTTTAAGTTGAATTTTGTTTTACATTTTTTGTTAAAACAGATTATAATGGAACGTTTGCCTTGAGAAACGTGAAGCAAAAGCGATCCATTGACCAGAAAAGTTCATTTATAGTCACTCATGCCTACAAAAGCCTTATGACTCGCTTTAAATGCTTTTATAATTCCATAATTGAATTTAACTTGATTTTTTATACATTTTTTGATTAAAACAGATTGTAATTGATTGTTAACCTCGGGAAAGGTGAAGCGAAAGCTATCCATTGACAAGAAAAGTTTATTCATAGTCACTCATGCTTACGAAAGCCTTATTACTCGCTTTAAATGCTTTCATAATCCCATAATTGAATTGAATTTGATTTTTTACATTTTTTGATTAAAACAGATTGTAATTGATTGTTTGCCTCGAGTAACTGAAGCGAAAGCCATCCATTGGTAAGAAAAAGTTTGTTTGTAGTCATTCATTCCTTCGGAGGGCTATTACTCGATGTAATTGCCTTTATAATCTCACAAATGATTTTAAGTTGAATTTTTTTTTACATTTTTTGTTAAAATAGATAATAATTGAATATTTGCCTTGAGAAACGTGAAGCAAAAGCCATCCATTGAGCAGAAAAGTTCAATTATAGTCACTCATGCCTACGAAAGCCTTATTACTCGCTTTAAATACTTGTATAATCCCATAATTGAATTTAATTTGATTTTTGTTATATTTTTTGATTAAAACAGATTGTAATGGATTGTTTACCTCGGGAAAGGTGAAGCGAAAGCCATCCATTGACAAGAAAAGTTTATTTATAGTCACTCATGCCTACGAAATCCTTATTACTCGCTTTAAATGCTTTTATAATCCCATAATTGAATTTAATTTGATTTTTTTAAATTTTTTGATTAAAACGGATTGTAATTGTTTGTTTACCTAGGGAAACATGATGCGAAAGCTCTCCATTTACAAGAAAAGTTTATTTATAGTCACTCATGCCTACAAAAGGCTTATTACTCGCTTTAAATGCTTTTATAATCCCATAATTGAATTTAATTTCATTTTTTTTTATTTTTTGATTAAAACAGATTGTAATTGATTGTTTACCTCGAGAAACGTGAAGCGAAAGCTATCCATTGACAAGAAAAGTTTATTTATAGTCACTCATGCCTACGAAAGCCTTATTACTTGCTTTAAATGGTTTTATAATTTCATAATTGAATTTAATTTGATTTTTTATACAATTTTTTATTCAAACAGATTATAATTGATTGTTTGCCTCGAGTAACGTGAAGTGAAAGCCATCCATTGATAAGAAAAGTCCGTTTGTAGTCATTCATTCCTTCGGAGGCCTATTACTCGATTTAATTGCCTTTATAATCTCACAAATGATTTTAAGTTTAATATTTTTTACATTTTTTGATTAAGACAGATTGTAATGGATTGTTTACCTTGGGAAACGTGAAGCGAAAACCATCTATTGACAAGAAAAGCTCATTTATAGTCACTCATATCTACGAAAGCCTTATTACTCGCTTTAAATGCTTTTATAATCCCGTAATTGAATTGAATTTGATTTTTTTTACATTTTTTGACTCAAAATAGATTGTAATGGATTATTTACCTCGAGAAAGGTGAAGCGAAAGCCATCCATTGACAAGAAAAGCTCATTTATAGTCACTCATGTCTACGAAAGCCTTATAACTCGCTTTAAATACTTTTACAATCCCATAATTGAATTTAATTTGATTTTTTTATACATTTTTTGATTAAAACAGATTGTGATTGATTGTTTACCTTGGGAAACGTGAAGCGAAAGCTATCCTTTGACAAGAAAAGTTTATTTATAGTCACTGATGCCTACGAAAGCCTTATTACTCGCTTTAAATGCTTTTATAATTCCATAATTGAATTTAATTTGATTTTTTATATTTTTTTTGTTAAAACAGATTATAATTGATTGTTTACCTCGAGTAACGTGAAACGAAAGCCATCCATTGATAAGAAAAGTCCGTTTACAGTCAATCATTCCTTCGAAAGCCAATTACTCGATTTAAATGCCTTCATAATCCCACAAATGATTTTAAGTTTAATATTTTTTACATTTTTCGATTAAGACAGATTGTAATGGATTGTTTACCTTGGGAAACGTGAAGCGAAAACCATCCATTGACAATAAAAGCTCATTTATAATCACTCATGTCTACGAAAGCCTTATTACTCGCTTTAAATGCTTTTATAATCCCGTAATTGAATTTAATTTGATTTTTTTTTACATTTTTTGACTCAAAATAGATTGTAATGGATTATTTACCTCGAGAAAGGTGTAGCGAAAGCCATCCATTGACAAGAAAAGCTCATTTATAGTCACTCATGTCTACGAAAGCCTTATAACTCGCTTTAAATGCTTTTACAATCCCATAATTGAATTTAATTTGATTTTTTTATACATTTTTTGATTAAAACAGATTGTGATTGATTGTTTACCTTGGGAAACATGAAGCGAAAGCTATCCTCTGACAAGAAAAGTTTATTTATAGTCACTGATGCCTACGAAAGCCTTATTATTCGCTTTAAATGCTTTTATAATCCCATAATTGAATTTAATTTTAATTTTTTTTATATTTTTTGATTAAAACAGATTGTAATTGATTGTTTACCTCGAGAAACGTGAAGCAAAACCCATCCATTGATAAAAAAGGTCCGTTTGTAGTCATTCATTCGTTCGCAAGCCTATTACTCGATTTAATTGCCTTTATAATCTCACATATGATTTTAAGTTGAATTGTTTTTACATTTTTTGCTAAAACATATTATAATTGAACGTTTGTCTTAAGAAATGTGAAGCAAAAGCCATCCACTGACAGGAAAAGTTTATTTATAGTCACTCATGCCTACAAAAGCCTTATTAATTGAATGGTTTTATAATCTCATAATTGAATTGAATTTGAATTTTTTTACATTTTTTGATTAAAACAGATTATAATTAATTGTTTGCCTTGGAAATCGTGAAACAAAAGCCATCCATTGAAAAGAAAAGTCTGTTTATAGTCGTTCATGCCTTCGGAAGCCTATTACTTGATTTAAGTGCCTTTACAATCTCACAAGTGATTTTAAGTTGAATTTTTTTACATTTTTTGTTAGAACATATTATAATTGAATATTTGCGTCGAGAAACGTGAAGAAAAAACCATCCATTGACAAGAAAAGTTCATTTATAGTCACTCATGTCTACGAAAGCCTTATTACTCGCTTTAAAAGCTTTTATAATCCCATAATTGAATTGAATTTGATTTTTTTTACAATTTTTGACTAAAACAAATTGTAATGGATTGTTTACCTTGGGAAACGTGAAGCGAAAGCCATCCATTAACAAGAAAAGCTCATTTATAGTCACTCATGTCTACGAAAACCTTATTACTCGCTTTAAATGCTTTTATAATCCCCTAATTGAATTTAATTTGATTTGTTTTACATTTTTTGACTAAAACAGATTGTAATGGATTGTTTACCTTGGGAAAGGTGAAGCGAAAGCCATCCATTGACAAGAAAAGTTCATTTATAGTCACTCATGTCTACGAAAGCCTTATAACTCGCTTTAAATACTTTTATAATCCCATAATTTAATTTAATTTAATTTTTTTTTAAATTTTTGATTAAAACAGATTGTAATTGATTGTTTACCTCAGGAAACGTGAAGCGAAAGCTATCCATTGACAAGAAAAGTTTATTTATAGTCACTCATGCCTACGAAAGCCTTATTACTCGCTTTAAATGCTTTTATAATCCCATAATTGAATTTAATTTTAAATTTTTTACATTTTTTGATTTAAATAGATTGTAATATATTGTTTAGCTCGAGAAAGCTGAAGCGAAACCCATCGATTGAAAAGAAAAGCCCGTTTATAGTCATTCATACCTTCGGAAGCCTATTACTCGATTTAAATGCCTTTATAATCTCACAAACCATTTTAAATTGAATTTTATTACATTTTTTGTTAGAACATATTATAATTGAATACTTGCCTCAAGAAACGCGAAGCGAAAGCCATCCATTCTCAAGAAAAGTTCATTTCTAGTCACTAATGGCTACGAAAGCCTTATTACTCGCTTTAAATGCATTTATAATCCCATAATTGAATTTAATTTAAATTTTTTTTATATTTTTTGATTAAAATAGATTGTAATTGATTGTTTACCTCGAGAAACGTGAAGCGAAAGCCATCCATTGACAAGAAAAGTTCATTTCTAGTCACTTATGGCTACGAAAGCCTTATTACTCGCTTTAAATGCATTTATAATCCCATAATTGAATTTAATTTGAATTTTTTTACATTTTTTGATTAAAATAGATTGTAATTGATTGTTTACTTCGAGAAACGTGAAGCGAAAGCCATCCATTGACAAGAAAAGTTCATTTCTAGTCACTTATGGCTACGAAAGCCTTATTACTCGCTTTAAATGCATTTATAATCCCATAATTGAATTTAATTTGAATTTTTTTACATTTTTTGATTAAAACAGATTGTATTTGATTGTTTACCTCGAGAAACGTAAAGCGAAAGCCATCCATTGATAAGAAAAGTTCGTTTTTAGTCATTCACGCCTTCGGAAGCCTATTACTCGATTTATATGCCTTTATAATCTCACAAACGATTTTAAGTTGAATTTTTTTACATGTTTTGTTAGAACATATTATAATTAAATACTTGTCTCGAGAAGCGTGAAGCGAAAGCCATCCGTTGACAAGAAAAGTTCATTTATAGTCACTCATGTCTACGAAAGCCTTATTACTCGCTTTAAATGCTTTTATAATCCCATACTTGAATTTAATTTGATTTTTTTTTACATTTTTTGATTAAAACAGATTGTACTGGATTGTTTACCTCGGGAAAGGTGAAGCGAAAGCCATCCATTGACAAGAAAAGTTCATTTATAGTCACTCATATCTACGAAAGCCTTATAACTCGCTTTAAATGCTTTTATAATACCATAATTGAATTTAATTTAATTTTTTTTACACTTTTTGATTAAAACAGAATGTAATTGATTGTTTACCTTGGGAAACGTGAAGCGAAAGCTATCCATTGACAAGAAAAGTTTATTTATAGTCACTCATGCCTACGAAAGCCTTATTACTCGCTTTAAATGCCTTTATAATCCCATAATTGAATTTAATCTGATTTTTTTACATTTTTTTATTAAAACAGATTGTAATTGATTGTTTATCTCGGGAAACTTGAAGCAAAAGCTATCCAATGACAAGAAAAGTTTATTTATAGTCACTCATTCCTACAAAAGCCTTATTACTCGCTTTAAATGGTTTTATAATTCCATAGTTGAATTTAATTTGATTTTTTATACATTTTTTATTAAAATAGATTATAATTGATTGTTTGCGTCGAGTAGCGTGAAGCGAAAGCCATCGATTGATAAGAAAAGTCCGTTTGCAGTCATTCATTCCTTCGGAGGCCTGTTACTCGATTTAATTGCCTTTATAATCTCACAAATGATTTTAAGTTGAATTTTTGTTACATTTTTTGTTAAAACAGATTATAATTGAACGTTTGCCTTGAGAAACGTGAAGCAAAAGCCATCCATTGACCAGAAAAGTTCATTTATACTCACTCATGCCTACGAAAGCCTTATGACTCGCTTTAAATGCTTTTATAATTCCGTAATTGAATTTAATTTGATTTTTTAGACATTTTTTGATTAAAACAGATTATAATTGATCGTTTACCTTGAGTAACGTGAAACGAAAGCCATCCATTGATAAGAAAAGACCGTTTACAGTCATTCATTCCTTTGGAAGCCTATTACTCGATTTAAATGCCTTTTATAATCTCACCAATGATTTTAAGTTGAATTTTTCTTACATTTTTTGATTAAGACAGATTGTCATGGATTGTTTACCTTGGGAAACGTGAAGCGAAAGCCATCCATTGACAAGAAAAGTTCATTTATAGCCACTCATGTCTACGAAAGCCTTATTACTCGCTTTAAATGCTTTTATAATCCCGTAATTGAATTTAATTTGATTTTTTTTACATTTTTTTGACTCAAATAGATTGTAATGGATTGTTTCCCTCGAGAAAGGTGAAGCAAAAGCCATCCATTGACAAGAAAAGTTCATTTATAGACACTGATATCTACAAAAGCCTTATTACTCGCTTTAAATGCTTTTATAATCCCATAATTGAATTTAATTTGATTTTTTTACATTTTTTGATTAAAACAGATTGTAATTGATTGTTTACCTAGGGAAACATGAAGCGAAAGCTATCCATTGACAGGAAAAGTTTATTTATAGTCACTCATGCCTACGAAAGCCTTATTGCTCGCTTTAAATGCTTTTATAATCCCTCAATTGAATTTAATTTGATTTTTTTACATTTTTTGATTAAGATAGATTGTAATGGATTGTTTACCTTGGGAAACGTGAAGCGAAAGCCATCCATTGACAAGAAAAGTTCATTTACAGTCACTCATGTCTACGAAAGCCTTATTACTCGCTTTAAATGCTTTTATAATCCCCTAATTGAATTGAATTTGATTTGTTTTACATTTTTTGACTAAAACAAATTGTAATAGATTATTTACCTCACGAAAGGTGAAGCCAAAGCCATCCATTGACAAGAAAAGTTAATTTATAGTCACCCATGTCTACGAAAGGCTTATAACTCGCTTTAAATGCTTTTATAATCCCATAATTGAATTTAATTTGATTTTTTTTATTTTTTGATTAAAACAGATTGTAATTGATTGTTTACCTCGGGAAACGTGAAGCGAAAGCTATCCATTGACAAGAAAAGTTTATTTATAGTCACTCATGCCTATGAAAGCCTTATTACTCGCTTTAAATGCTTTTATAATCCCATAATTGAATTTAATTTTAATTTTTTAACATTTTTTGATTTAAACAGATTGTAATTGATTGTTTACCTCGAGAAACCTGAACCGAAACCCATCCATTGAAAAGAAAAGCCCATTTATAGTCATTCATACTTTCGGAAGCCTATTACTCGATTTAAATGCCTTTATAATCTTACAAATGATTTTACGTTGAATTTTTTTACATTTTTTGTAAGAAGATATTATAATTGAATACTTGCCTCAAGAAACGTGAAGCGAAAGCCATCCATTGACAAGAAAAGTTCATTTATAGTCACTCATGTCTACAAAAGCCTTATTACTTGCTTTAAATGCTTTTATAATCTCATAATTGAATTTAATTTGATTTTTTTACTTTTTTTTATTAAAACAAGTTGTAATTGATTATTTAACTCGAGAAACATGTAGCGAAAGCTATCCATTGGCAAGAAAAGTTTATTTATAGTCACTCATGCCTATGAAAGCCTTATGACTCGCTTTAAATGCTTTTATAATTCCATAATTGAATTTAATTTAATTTTTTATACATTTTTTTGATTAAAACAGATTATAATTGATTATTTGCCTCAAGTAACGTGGAACGAAAGTCATCCTTTGATAAGAAAAGAGTGTTTATAGTCATTCATTCCTTCGAAAGCCTATTACTCGATTCAAATGCCTTTATAATCTCACAAATGATTTTAAGTTGAATTATTTTTGCATTTTTTGATTAAGACAGATTGTCATGGATTGTTTACCTTGGGAAACATGAAGCGAAAGCCATCCATTGACAAGAAAAGTTCATTTATAGTCACTCATGTCTACGAAAGCCTTAGAAGTCACTTTAAATGCTTTTATAATCCCATAATTGAGTTTAATTTGATTTTTTTTTTTACATTTTTTGATTAAAACAGATTGTAATTGATTGTTTACCTCGGGAAACGTGAAGCGAAAGCTATCCATTGATAAGAAAAAGTTTATTTATTGTAACTCATGCCTACGAAAGTCTTATTACTCGCTTTAAATGCTTTTATAATCCCATAATTGAATTTAATTTTAATTTTTTTATATTTTTTGATTAAAACATATTGTAATTGATTGTTTACCTCGGGAAACGTGAAGCGAAACCCATCCATTAATAAAAAAAGTCTGTTTGTAGTCATTCATTCGTTCGGAAGCCTATTACTCGATTTAATTGCCTTTATAATCTCACATATGATTTTAAGCTGAATTATTTTTACATTTTTTGTTCAAATAGATTATAGTTGAACGTTTGCCTTAAGAAATGTGAAGCAAAAGCCATCCACTGACAGGAAAAGTTCATTTGTAGTCACTCATGGCTACAAAAGCCTTATTACTCGCTTTAAATGGTTTTATAATCTCATAATTGAATTGAATTTGAATTTTTTTACTTTTTCTGATTAAAATAGATTATATTTAATTGTTTGCCTTGGAAATCGTGAAGCAAAAGTCATCCATTGAAAAGAAAAGTTTGTTTATAGTTATTCATGCCTTCGGAGGCCTATTACTTGATTTAAATGCCTTTACAATCCAACAAACGATTTTAAGTTGAATTTTTTCACATTTTTTGTTAGAACATGTTGTAATTGAATATTTGCCTCGAGAAACGTGAAGTAAAAACCATCAATTGACAAGAAAAGTTCATTTATAGTCACTCATGTCTACGAAAGCCTTATTACTCGCTTTAAATGCTTTTATAATCCCATAATTGAATTTAATTTGATTTTTTTTACAATTTTTGACTAAAAAAAACTGTAATGGATTGTTTACCTTGGGAAAGGTGAAGCGAAAGCCATCCATTGACAAGAAAAGTTCATTTATAGTCACTGATGTCTACAAAAGCCTTATTACTCGCTTTAAATGCTTTTATAAACCCATAATTGAATTTAATTTTATTTTTTTACATTTTTTGATTAAAACAGATTTTAATTGATTGTTTACCTAGAGAAACATGAAGCGAAAGCTATCCATTGACAAGAAAAGTTTATTTATAGTCACTCATGCCTACGAACGCCTTATTACATGCTTTAAATCCTTTTATAGTCCCATAATGAATTTCATTTGATTTTTTTACATTTTTTGATTAAAACATATTGTAATTGATTGTTTACCTAAGGAAACATGAAGCGAAAGCTATCCATTGACAGGAAAAGTTTATTTATAGTCACTCATGCCTACGAAAGCCTTATTACTCACTTTAAATGCTTTTATAACCCCATAATTTAATTTAATTTGATTTTTTTACATTTTTTGATTAAGACAGATTGTAATGGATTGTTTACCTTGGGAAACGTGAAGCGATAGCCATCCATTGACAAGAAAAGTTCATTTATAGTCACTCATGTCTATGAAAGCCTTATTACTCGCTTTAAATGCTTTTATAATCCCCTAATTGAATTTAATTTGATTTGTTTTACATTTTTTGACTAAAACAGATTGTAATG
This sequence comes from Theobroma cacao, assembly GCF_053813885.1. NCBI lineage: Eukaryota > Viridiplantae > Streptophyta > Magnoliopsida > Malvales > Malvaceae > Theobroma > Theobroma cacao. The sequence continues at coordinate 20,951,086 of NC_142645.1, read as the reverse complement.
GATTGTTTACCTCGGGAAAGGTGAAGCAAAAGCCATCCATTGATAAGAAAAGTTCATTTATAGTCACTCATGTCTACGAAAGCCTTATAACTCGCTTTAAATGCTTTTATAATCCTATAATTGAATTTAATTTAATTTTTTTTACATTTTTTGATTAAAACAGATTGTAATTGATTGTTTACCTCGAGAAACTTGAAGCAAAAGCTATCCACTGACAAGAAAAGTTTATTTATAGTCACTCATGCATACGAAAGCCTTATTACTCGCTTTAAATGCTTTTATAATCTCATAAATGAATTTAATTTTAATTTTTTTACATTTTTTGATTTAAACAGATTGTAATTGATTGTTTACCTCGAGAAACCTGAAGCGAAACCCATCCATTGAAAAGAAAAGCCCATTTATAGTCATTCACACCTTCGGAAGCCTATTACTCGATTTAAATGCCTTTATAATCTCACAAATGATTTTAAGTTGAATTTTTTTACATTTTTTGTTAGAACATATTGTAATTGAATACTTGCCTCAGGAAACTTGAAGCAAAAGCCATCCATTGTCAAGAAAAGTTCATTTATAGTCACTTATGGCTACGAAAGCCTTATTACTCGCTTTAAATGCATTTATAATCCCATAATTGAATTGAATTTGAATTTTTTTACATTTTTTGATTAAAACATATTTTAATTGATTGTTTACCTTGGGAAACGTGAAGTGAAAGCTATCCATTGACAAGAAAAGTTTATTTCTAGTCACTCATGCCTACGAAAGCCTTATTACTCGCTTTAAATGCCTTTATAATCCCATAATTGAATTTAATTTGATTTTTTTACAGTTTTTTATTAAAACAGATTGTAATTGATTGTTTACCTCGAGAAACGTGAAGTGAAAGCTATCCATTGACAAGAAAAGTTTATTTATAGTCACTCATGCCTACAAAAGCCTTATTACTCGCTTTAACTGGTTTTATAATTCCATAGTTGAATTTAATTTGATTTTTTATACATTTTTGATTAAAATAGATTATAATTGATTGTTTGCCTCGAGTAACGCGAAGCGAAAGCCATCGATTGATAAGAAAAGTCCGTTTGCAGTCATTCATTCCTTCGGAGGCCTGTTACTCGATTTAATTGCCTTTATAATCTCACAAATGATTTTAAGTTGAATTTTTGTTACATTTTTTATTAAAACAGATTATAATTGAACGTTTGCCTTGAGAAACGTGAAGCAAAAGCCATCCATTGACCAGAAAAGTTGATTTATAGTCACTCATGCCTACGAAAGCCTTATGACTCGCTTTAAATGCTTTTATCATTCCGTAATTGAATTTAATTTGATTTTTTATACATTTTTTGATTAAAATAGATTATAATTGATCGTTTACCTCGAGTAACGTGAAACGAAAGCCATCCACTGATAAGAAAAGTCCGTTTACAGTCATTCATTCCTTCGGAAGCCTATTACTCGATTTAAATGCCTTTTATAATCTCACCAATGATTTTAAGTTGAATTTTTCTTACATTTTTTGATTAAGACAGATTGTCATGGATTGTTTACCTTGGGACACATGAAGCGAAAGCCATCCATTGACAAGAAAAGTTCATTTATAGTCACTCACGTCTACGAAAGCCTTATTACTCGCTTTAAATGCTTTTATAATCCTGTAATTGAATTTAATTTGATTTTTTTTACATTTTTTGACTCAAATAGATTGTAATGGATTGTTTACCTCGAGAAAGGTGAAGCGAAAGCCATCCATTGACAAGAAAAGTTAATTTATAGTCACTGATGTCTACAAAAGCCTTATTACTCGCTTTAAATGCTTTTATAATCCCATAATTGAATTTAATTTGATTTTTTTACATTTTTTGATTAAAACATATTGTAATTGATTGTTTACCTAGAGAAACATTAAGCGAAAGCTATCCATTGACAGGACAAGTTTATTTATAGTCACTCATGCCTACGAAAGCCTTATTACTCGCTTTAAATGTTCTTATAATCCCCCAATTGAATTTAATTTGATTTTTTTACATTTTTTGATTAAGACAGATTGTAATGGGTTGTTTACCTTGGGAAACGTGAAGCGAAAGCCATCCATTTACACGAAAAGTTCATTTATAGTCACTCATGTCTACGAAAACCTTATTACTCGCATTAAATGCTTTTATAATCCCCTAATTGAATTTAATTTGATTTGTTTTACATTTTTTGACTAAAACAGATTGTAATAGATTGTTTTCCTCGGGAAAGGTGAAGCGAAAGCCATCCATTGACAAGAAAAGTTAATTTATAGTCACTCATGTCTACGAAAGCCTTATAACTCGTTTTAAATGCTTTTATAATCCCATAATAGAATTTAATTTAATTTTTTTTACATTATTTGATTAAAACAGATTGTAATTGATTGTTTACCTCGGGAAAAGTGAAGCGAAAGCTATCCATTGACAATAAAAGTTTATTTATAGTCACTCATGCCCACGAAAGCCTTATTACTCGCTTTACATGCTTTTATAATCCAATAATTGAATTTAATTTTAATTTTTTTTATATTTTTTGATTTAAACAGATTGTAATTGATTGTTTACCTCAAGAAACCTAAAGCGAAACCCATCCATTGAAAAGAAAAGCCCGTTTATAGTCATTTATACCTTCGGAAGCCTATTACTCGATTTAAATGCCTTTATAATCTCACAAATGATTTTAAGTTGATTTTTTTTACATTTTTTGTTAGAACATATTATAATTGAATACTTGCCTCAAGAAACATGAAGCGAAAGCCATCCATTGACAAGAAAATTTCATTTATAGTCACTCATGTCTACGAAAGCCTTATTACTTGCTTTGAATGCTTTTATAATCCCATAATTGAATTTAATTTGATTTTTTTATATTTTTTTACTAAAACAGATTCTAATTGATTGTGTAACTCGGGAAACGTGAAGCGAAAGCTATCCATTGACAAGAAAAGTTTATTTATAGTCACTCATGCCTACGAAAGCCTTATTACTCGCTTTAAATGCTTTATAATCCCATAATTGAATTTAAGTTTAATTTTTTTACATTTTTTTATTTAAACAGATTGTAATTGATTGTTTACCTCGAGAATCCTGAAGCGAAACCCATCCATTGAAAAAAAAAGCCCGTTTATAGTCATTCATACCTTCCGAAGCCTATTACTCGATTTAAATACCTTTATAATTTCACAAATGATTTTAAGTTGAATTTTTTTACATTTTTTGTTAGAACATATTATAATTGAATACTTGCCTCAAGAAATGTGAAGCAAAAGCCATCCATTGTCAAGAAAAGTTCATTTATAGTCACTCATGGCTACGAAAGCCTTATTACTCGCTTTAAATGCATTTATAATCCCATAATTGAATTTAATTTGAATTTTTCTACATTTTTTAGTTGAAACAGACTGTAATTGATTGTTTACCTCGAGAAACGTAAAGCGAAAGCCATCCATTGACAAGAAAAGTTCGTTTTTAGTCATTCACGCCTTCGGAAGCCGATTACTCGATTTATATGCCTTTACAATCTCACAAATGATTTTAAGTTGAATTTTTCTACATGTTTTGTTAGAACATATTATAATAAATACTTGCCTCGAGAAACGTGAAGCGAAAGCCATCCATTGACAAGAAAAGTTCATTTATAGTCACTCATGTCTACGAAAGCCTTATTACTCGCTTTAAATCCTTTTATAATCCCATAATTGAATTTAATTTGATTTTTTTTTACATTTGTTGATTAAAACAGATTGTAATGGATTGTTTACCTCGGGAAAGGTGAAGCGAAAGCCATGCATTGACAAGAAAAGTTCATTTATAGTCACTCATATCTACGAAAGCCTTATAACTCGCTTTAAATGCTTATATAATCCCATAATTGAATTTAATTTAATTTTTTTTACATTTTTTGATTAAAACATATTGTAATTGATTGTTTACCTTGGGAAACGTGAAGCGAAAGCTATCCATTGACAAGAAAAGTTTATTTATAGTCACTCATGCCTACGAAAACCTTATTACTCGCTTTAAATGCCTTTATAATCTCATAATTGAATTTAATTTGATTTTTTTTACATTTTTTCGTTAAAATAGATTGTAATTGATTGTTTACCTTGGGAAACGTGAAGCGAAAGCTATCCATTGACAAGAAAAGTTTATTTATAGTCACTCATGCCTACGAAGGCCTTATTACTCGCTTTAAATGCTTTTATAATCCCATAATTGAATTTAATTTGATTTTTTTTACATTTTTTGATTAAAACAGATTGTAATTGATTGTTTACCTAGGGAAACATGAAGCGAAAGCTATCCATTGAACGAAAAAGTTTATTTATAGTCACTCATGCCTACGAAAACCTCATTACTCGCTTTAAATGCTTTTATAATCCCATAATTAAATTAAATTTGATTTTTTTACATTTTTTTATTAAGACAGATTGTAATGGATTGTTTACCTTGGGAAACGTGAAGCAAAAGCCATCCATTGACAAGAAAAGTTCATTTATAGTCACTCATGTCTACGAAAGCCTTATTACTCGCTTTAAATGCTTTTATAATCCCCTAATTAAATTTAATTTGATTTGTTTTACATTTTTTGACTAAAAGAGATTGCAATGGATTGTTTACTTCGGGAAAGGTGAAGCAAAAGCCATTCATTGACAAGAAAAGTTCATTTATAGTCACTCATATCTACGAAAGCCTTATAACTTGCTTTAAATGTTTTTATAATCCCATAATTAAATTAAATTTAAATTTTTTTTACATTTTTTGATTAAAACAGATTGTAATTGATTGTTTACCTCGGGAAACGTGAAGCGAAAGCTATCCATTGACAAGAAAAGTTTATTTATAGTCACTCATGCGTATGAAAGCCTTATTACTCGCTTTAAATGCCTATATAATCCCATAATTGAATTTAATTTGATTTTTTTACATTTGTTTATTAAAACAGATTGTAATTGATTGTTTACCTCGAGAAACGTGAAAGGAAAGCTATCCATTGACAGGAAAAGTTTATTTATAGTCACTCATGTCTATAAAAGCCTTATTACTCGCTTTAAATGGCTTTATAATTCCCTAATTGAATTTAATTTTATTTGTTTTACATTTTTTGACTAAAACAGATTATAATGGATTGTTTACCTCGGGAAAGGTGAAGCGAAAGCCATCCATTAACAAGAAAAGTTCATTTATAGTCACTCATGTCTACGAAAGCCTTATAACTCTCTTTAAATGTTTTTATAATCCCATAATTGAATTTAATTTAATTTTTTTTACATTTTTTGATTAAAACAGATTGTAATTGATTGTTAACCTCAGGAAACATGAAGCGAAAGCTATCCATTGACAAGAAAAGTTTATTTATAGTCACTCATGCCTACGAAAGCCTTATTACTTGCTTTAAATGCTTTTATAATCCCATAATTGAATTTAATTTTAATTTTTTTACATTTTTTGATTTAAACAGATTGTAACTGATTGTTTACCTCGAGAAACCTAAAGCGAAACCCATCATTGAAAAAAAAAGCCCGTTTATAGTCATTCATACCTTCGAAAGCCTATTACTCGATTTCAATGCCTTTATAATCTAACAAATGATTTTAAGTTGAATTTTTCTACATTTTTTGTTAGAACATATTATAATTGAATACTTGCCTCAAGAAACGTGAAGCGAAAGCCATTCATTGACAAGAAAAGTTCATTTATAGTCACTCATGGCTACGAAAGCCTTATTACTCGCTTTAAATGCATTTATAATCGCATAATTGAATTTAATTTGAATTTTTTTACTTTTTTTGATTAAAACATATTGTAATTGATTGTTTACCTCGAGAAACATAAAGCGAAAGCCATCCATTGATAAGAAAAGTTCGTTTTTAGTCATTCACGCCTTCGAAAGCCTATTACTCGATTTATATGCCTTTATAATCTCACAAATGATTTTAAGTTGAATTTTTTTACATGTTTTGTTAGAACATATTATAATTAAATACTTGCCTCGAGAAACGTGAAGCGAAAGCCAACCATTGATAAGAAAAGTTCATTTATAGTCACTCATGTCTACGAAAGCCTTATTACTAGCTTTAAATCCTTTTATAATCCCATAATTGAATTTAATTTGATTTTTTTTTACATTTGTTGATTAAAACAGATTGTAATGGATTGTTTACCTCGGGAAAGGTGAAGCGAAAGCCATGCATTGACAAGAAAAGTTCATTTATAGTCACTCATATCTACGAAAGCCTTATAACTCGCTTTAAATGCTTATATAATCCCATAATTGAATTTAATTTAATTTTTTTTACATTTTTTGATTAAAACATATTGTAATTGATTGTTTACCTTGGGAAACGTGAAGCGAAAGCTATCCATTGACAAGAAAAGTTTATTTATAGTCACTCATGCCTACGAAAACCTTATTACTCGCTTTAAATGCCTTTATAATCCCATAATTGAATTTAATTTGATTTTTTTTACATTTTTTCATTAAAACATATTGTAATTGATTGTTTACCTTGGGAAACGTGAAGCGAAAGCTATCCATTGACAAGAAAAGTTTATTTATAGTCACTCATGCCTACGAAGGCCTTATTACTCGCTTTAAATGCTTTTATAATCCCATAATTGAATTTAATTTGATTTTTTTTACATTTTTTGATTAAAACAGATTGTAATTGATTGTTTACCTAGGGAAACATGAAGCGAAAGCTATCCATTGAACGGAAAAGTTTATTTATAGTCACTCATGCCTACGAAAGCCTCATTACTCGCTTTAAATGCTTTTATAATCCCATAATTAAATTTAATTTGATTTTTTTACATTTTTTTATTAAGACAGATTGTAATGGATTGTTTACCTTGGGAAACGTGAAGCAAAAGCCATCCATTGACAAGAAAAGTTCATTTATAGTCACTCATGTCTACGAAAGCCTTATTACTCGCTTTAAATGCTTTTATAATCCCCTAATTGAATTTAATTTGATTTGTTTTACATTTTTTGACTAAAACAGATTGCAATGGATTGTTTACTTCAGGAAAGGTGAAGCAAAAGCCATTCATTGACAAGAAAAGTTCATTTATAGTCACTCATATCTACGAAAGCCTTATAACTCGCTTTAAATGTTTTTAAAATCCCATAATTAAATTAAATTTAATTTTTTTTTACATTTTTTGATTAAAACAGATTGTAATTGATTGTTTACCTCGAGAAACGTGAAGCGAAAGCTATCCATTGACAAGAAATGTTTGTTTATAGTCACTCATGCCTATGAAAGCCTTATTACTCGCTTTAAATGCCTATATAATCCCATAATTGAATTTAATTCGATTTTTTTACATTTTTTTATTGAAACAGATTGTAATTGATTGTTTACCTCGAGAAACGTGAAAGGAAAGATATCCATTGACAGGAAAAGTTTATTTATAGTCACTCATGCCTATAAAAGCCTTATTACTCGCTTTAAATGGTTTTATAATTCCCTAATTGAATTTAATTTGATTTGTTTTACATTTTTTGACTAAAACAGATTATAATGGATTGTTTGCCTCGGGAAAGGTGAAGCGAAAGCCATCCATTGACAAGAAAAGTTCATTTATAGTCACTCATGTCTACGAAAGCCTTATAACTCTCTTTAAATGCTTTTATAATCCCATAATTGAATTTAATTTAATTTTTTTTACATTTTTTGATTAAAACAGATTGTAATTGATTGTTTACCTCAGGAAACATGAAGCGAAAGCTATCCATTGACAAGAAAAGTTTATTTATAGTCACTCATGCCTACGAAAGCCTTATTACTTGCTTTAAATGCTTTTATAATCTCAGAATTGAATTTAATTTTAATTTTTTTATATTTTTTGATTTAAACAGATTGTAATTGATTGTTTACCTTGAGAAACTTGAAGCGAAACCCATTCATTGAAAAAAAAAGCCCGTTTATAGTCATTTATACCTTCGAAAGCCTATTACTCGATTTCAATGCCTTTATAATCTAACAAATGATTTTAAGTTGAATTTTTCTACATTTTTTGTTAGAACATATTATAATTGAATACTTGCCTCAAGAAACGTGAAGCGAAAGATATTCATTGACAAGAAAAGTTCATTTATAGTCACTCATGGCTACGAAAGCCTTATTACTCGCTTTAAATGCATTTATAATCCCATAATTGAATTTAATTTGAATTTTTTTACATTTTTTGATTAACACAGATTGTAATTGATTGTTTACCTCGAGAAACATAAAGCGAAAGCCATCCATTGATAAGAAAAGTTCGTTTTTAGTCATTCACACCTTTGAAAGCCTATTACTCGATTTACATGCCTTTATAATCTCACAAATGATTTTAAGTTGAATTTTTTTACATGTTTTGTTAGAACATATTATAATTAAATACTTGCCTCGAGAAACGTGAAGCGAAAGCCATCCATTGATAAGAAAAGTTCATTTATAGTCACTCATGTCTACGAAAGCCTTATTACTAGCTTTAAATCCTTTTATAATCCCATAATTGAATTTAATTTGATTTTTTTTTACATTTGTTGATTAAAACAGATTGTAATGGATTGTTTACCTCGGGAAAGGTGAAGCGAAAGCCATGCATTGACAAGAAAAGTTCATTTATAGTCACTCATATCTACGAAAGCCTTATAACTCGCTTTAAATGCTTATATAATCCCATAATTGAATTTAATTTAATTTTTTTTACATTTTTTGATTAAAACATATTGTAATTGATTGTTTACCTTGGGAAACGTGAAGCGAAAGCTATCCATTGACAAGAAAAGTTTATTTATAGTCACTCATGCCTACGAAGGCCTTATTACTCGCTTTAAATGCTTTTATAATCCCATAATTGAATTTAATTTGATTTTTTTTTACATTTTTTGATTAAAACAGATTGTAATTGATTGTTTACCTAGGGAAACATGAAGCGAAAGCTATCCATTGAACGAAAAAGTTTAGTTATAGTCACTCATGCCTACGAAAGCCTCATTACTCCCTTTAAATGCTTTTATAATCCCATAATTAAATTGAATTTGATTTTTTTACATTTTTTTATTAAGAATGATTGTAATGGATTGTTTACCTTGGGAAACGTGAAGCAAAAGCCATCCATTGACAAGAAAAGTTCATTTATAGTCACTCATGTCTACGAAAGCCTTATTACACACTTTAAATGCTTTTATAATCCCCTAATTGAATTTAATTTGATTTGTTTTACATTTTTTGACTAAAACAGATTGCAATGGATTGTTTACCTCGAGAAAGGTGAAGCAAAAGGCATTCATTGACAAGAAAAGTTCATTTATAGTCACTCATGTCTACGAAAGCCTTATAACTCGCTTTAAATGCTTTCATAATCCCATAATTGAATTGAATTTAATTTTTTTTACATTTTTTGATTAAAACAGATTGTAATTGATTGTTTACCTCGGGAAATGTGAAGCGAAAGCTATCCATTGACAAAAAAAGTTTATTTATAGTCACTCATGACTATGAAAGCCTTATTACTCGCTTTAAATGCCTTTATAATCCCATAATTGAATTTAATTTGATTTTTTTTACATTTTTCAATTAAAACATATTGTAATTGATTGTTTACCTAGGGAAACATGAAGCGAAAGCTATCCATTGACAGGAAAAGTTTATTTATAGTCACTCATGCCTACGAAAGCCTTATTACTCGCTTTAAATGCCTTTATAATCCCATAATTGAATTTAATTTGATTTTTTTTACATTTTTTTATTAAAACAGATTGTAATTGACTGTTTACCTAGGGAAACATGAAGCGAAAGCTATCCATTGACAAGAAAAGTTTATTTATAGTCACTCATGCCTACGAAGGCCTTATTACTCGCTTTAAATGCTTTTATAATCCCATAATTGAATTTAATTTGATTTTTTTTTACATTTTTTGATTAAAACAGATTGTAATTGATTGTTTACCTTGAGAAACGTAAAGCGAAAGCCATCCATTGATAAGAAAAGTTCGTTTTTAGTCATTCACGCCTTCGGAAGCCTATTACTCGATTTATATGCCTTTATAATCTCACAAATGATTTTAAGTTGAATTTTTTTACATGTTTTGTTAGAACATATTATAATTAAATACTTGCCTCGAGAAGCGTGAAGCGAAAGCCATCCATTGACAAGAAAAGTTCATTTATAGCCACTCATGTCTACGAAAGCCTTATTACTCGCTTTAAATGCTTTTATAATCCCATAATTGAATTTAATTTAATTTTTTTTTACATTTTTTGATTAAAACAGATTGTAATTGATTGTTTACCTCGGGAAACGTGAAGCGAAAGCTATCCATTGACAAGAAAAGTTTATTTATAGTCACTCATGTATACGAAAGCCTTATTACTCGCTTTAAATGCTTTTATAATCCCATAATTGAATTTAATTTTAATTTTTTTACATTTTTTGTATTAAACAGATTGTAATTGATTGTTTACCTGGAGAAACCTGAAGCGAAACCCATCCATTGAAAAGAAAAGCCCGTTTATAGTCATTCATACTTTCGGAAGCCTATTACTCGATTTAAATGCCTTTATAATCTCACAAATAATTTTAAGTTGAATTTTTTTACATTTTTTGTTAGAACATATTGTAATTGAATACTTGCCTCAGGAAACGTGAAGCAAAAGCCATCCATTGTCAGGAAAAGTTCATTTAGTCACTTATGGCTACGAAAGCCTTATTACTCGCTTTAAATGCATTTATAATCCCATAATTGAATTTAATTTGAATTTTTTTACATTTTTTGATTAAAACATATTGTAATTGATTGTTTACCTTGGGAAACGCGAAGCGAAAACTATCCATTGACAAGAAAAGTTTATTTATAGTCACTCATGCCTACGAAAGCCTTATTACTCACTTTAAATGCCTTTATAATCCCATAATTGAATTTAATTTGATTTTTTTATATTTTTTTATTAAAACAGATTGTAATTGATTGTTCACCTCGAGAAACGTGAAGTGAAAGCTATCCATTGACAAGAAAAGTTTATTTATAGTCACTCCTGCCTACAAAAGCCTTATTACTCGCTTTAACTGGTTTTATAATTCCATAGTTGAATTTAATTTGATTTTTTATACATTTTTGATTAAAATAGATTATAATTGATTGTTTGCCTCGAGTAACGCGAAGCGAAAGCCATTGATTGATAAGAAAAGTCCGTTTGCAGTCATTCATTCCTTCGGAGGCCTATTACTCGATTTAATTGCCTTTATAATCTCACAAATGATTTTAAGTTGAATTTTTGTTACATTTTTTGTTAAAACAGATTATAATTGAACGTTTGCCTTGAGAAACGTGAAGCAAAAGCCATCCATTGACCAGAAAAGTTCATTTATAGTCACTCATGCCTACGAAAGCCTTATGACTCGCTTTAAATGCTTTTATCATTCCGTAATTGAATTTAATTTGATTTTTTTATACATTTTTTGATTAAAACAGATTATAATTGATCGTTTACCTCGAGTAACGTGAAACGAAAGCCATCCATTGATAAGAAAAGTCCGTTTACAGTCATTCATTCCTTCGGAAGCCTATTACTCGATTTAAATGCCTTTTATAATCTCACCAATGATTTTAAGTTGAATTTTTCTTACATTTTTTGATTAAGACAGATTGTCATGGATTGTTTACCTTGGGAAACATGAAGCGAAAGCCATCCATTGACAAGAAAAGTTCATTTATAGTCACTCATGTCTACGAAAGCCTTATTACTCGCTTTAAATGCTTTTATAATCCCGTAATTGAATTTAATTTGATGTTTTTTACATTTTTTGACTCAAATAGATTGTAATGGATTGTTTACCTCGAGAAATGTGAAGCGAAAGCCATCCAGTGACAAGAAAAGTTCATTTATAGTCACTGATGTCTACAAAAGCCTTATTACTCGCTTTAAATGCTTTTATAATCCCATAATTGAATTTAATTTGATTTTTTTGCATTTTTTGATTAAAACATACTGTAATTGATTGTTTACCTTGGGAAACATTAAGCGAAAGCTATCCATTGACAGGAAAAGTTTATTTATAGTCACTCATGCGTACGAAAGCCTTATTACTCGCTTTAAAGGTTCTTATAATCCCCCAATTGAATTTAATTTGTTTTTTTTACATTTTTTGATTAAGACAGATTGTAATGGATTGTTTACCTTGGGAAACGCGAAGCGAAAGCCATCCATTTACAAGAAAAGTTCATTTATAGTCACTTATGTCTACGAAAATCTTATTACTCGCATTAAATGCTTTTATGATCCCCTAATTGAATTTAATTTGATTTGTTTTACATTTTTTGACTAAAACAGATTGTAATAGATTGTTTTCCTCGGGAAAGGTGAAGCGAAAGCCATCCATTGACAAGAAAAGTTAATTTATAGTCACTCATGTCTACGAAAGCCTTATAACTCGTTTTAAATGCTTTTATAATCCCATAATAGAATTTAATTTAATTTTTTTTACATTTTTCGATTAAAACAGATTGTAATTGATTGTTTACCTTGGGAAACGTGAAGCGAAAGCTATCCATTGACAATAAAAGTTTATTTATAGTCACTCATGCCCACGAAAGCCTTATTACTAGCTTTAAATGCTTTTATATTCCCATAATTGAATTTAATTTTAATTTTTTTACATTTTTTGATTAAGACAAATTGTAATGGATTGTTTACCTTGGGAAACGTGAAGCGATAGCCATCCATTGACAAGAAAAGTTCATTTATAGTCACTCATGTCTACGAAAGCCTTATTACTCGCTTTAAATGCTTTTATAATCCCCTAATTGAATTTAATTTGATTTATTTTACATTTTTTGACTAAAACAGATTGCAATGGATTGTTTACGTCGAGAAAGGTGAAGCGATAGCCATCCATTGACAAGAAAAGTTCATTTATAGTCACTCATGTCTACGAAATCCTTATTTCTCGCTTTAAATGCTTTTATAATCCCCTAATTGAATTTAATTTGATTTGTTTTACATTTTTTGACTAAAACAGATTGCAATGGATTGTTTACCTCAGGAAAGGTGAAGCAAAAGCCATCCATTGACAAGAAAAGTTCATTTATAGTCACTCATGTCTACGTAAGTCTTATAACTCGCTTTAAATGCTTTTATAATCCCATAATTGAATTGAATTTAATTTTTTTTACATTTTTTTATTAAAACAGATTGTAATTGATTTTATTACCTCGAGAAACGTGGAGCGAAAGCTATCTATTGACAAGAAAAGTTTATTTATAGTCACTCATGCCTACGAAAGCCTTATTACTCGCTTTAAAAGCTTTTATAATCCAATAATTGAATTTAATTTGAGTTTTTTTATATTTTTTTATTAAAACAGATTGTAATTGATTGTGTAACTCGGGAAACGTGAAGCGAAAGCTATCCATTGACAAGAAAAGTTTATTTATAGTCACTCATGCCTACGAAAGCCTTATTACTCGCTTTAAATGCTTTTATAATCCCATAATTGAATTTAAGTTTAATTTTTTTACATTTTTTCATTTAAACAGATTGTAATTGATTGTTTACCTCGAGAATCCTGAAGCGAAACCCATCCATTGAAAAAAAAAAGCCCATTTATAGTCATTCATACTTTCCGAAGCCTATTACTCGATTTAAATGCCTTTATAATTTCACAAATGATTTTAAGTTGAATTGTTTTACATTTTTTGTTAGAACATATTATAATTGAATACTTGCCTCAAGAAATGTGAAGCAAAAGCCATCCATTGTCAAGAAAAGTTCATTTATAGTCACTCATGGCTACGAAAGCCTTATTACTCGCTTTAAATGCATTTATAATCCCATAATTGAATTTAATTTGAATTTTTCTACATTTTTTGGTTAAAACAGATTGTAATTGATTGTTTACCTCGAGAAACGTAAAGCGAAAGCCATCCATTGATAAGAAAAGTTCGTTTGTAGTCATTCAGGCCTTCGGAAGCCTATTACTCGATTTATATGCCTTTACAATCTCACAAATGATTTTAAGTTGAATTTTTCTACATGTTTTGTTAGAACGTATTATAATAAATACTTGCCTCGAGAAACGTGAAGCGAAAGCCATCCATTGACAAGAAAAGTTCATTTATAGTCACTCATGTCTACGAAAGCCTTATTACTCGCTTTAAATGCTTTTATAATCCCATAATTAAATTTAATTTGATTTTTTTTTACATTTGTTGATTAAAACAAATTGTAATGGATTGTTTACCTCGGGAAAGGTGAAGCGAAAGCCATCCATTGACAAAAAAAGTTCATGTATAGTCACTCATATCTACGAAAGCCTTATAACTCGCTTTAAATGCTTTTATAATCCCATAATTAAATTTAATTTATTTTGTTTTTACATTTTTTGATTAAAACAGATTGTAATTGATTGTTTACCTCGGGAAACGTGAAGCGAAAGCTATCCATTGACAAGAAAAGTTTATTTATAGTCACTCATGCCTATGAAAGCCTTATTACTCGCTTTAAATGCCTATATAATCCCATAATTGAATTTAGTTTGATTTTTTTACATTTTTTTATTAAAACAGATTGTAATTGATTGTTTACCTTGAGAAACGTGAAAGGAAAGCTATCCATTGACAGGAAAAGTTTATTTATAGTCACTCATGCCTATAAAAGCCTTATTACTCGCTTTAAATGGTTTTATAATTCCCTAATTGAATTTAATTTGATTTGTTTTACATTTTTTGACTAAAACAGATTATAATGGATTGTTTACCTCGGGAAAGGTGAAGCGAAAGCCATCCATTGACAAGAAAAGTTCATTTATAGTCACTCATGTCTACGAAAGCCTTATAACTCTCTTTAAATGCTTTTATAATCCCATAATTGAATTGAATTTAATTTTTTTTACATTTTTTGATTAAAACAGATTGTAATTGATTGTTTACCTCAGGAAACATGAAGCGAAAGCGATCCATTGACAAGAAAAGTTTATTTATAGTCACTCATGCCTACGAAAGCCTTATTACTTGCTTTAAATGCTTTTATAATCCCATAATTGAATTTAATTTTAATTTTTTTACATTTTTTGATTTAAACAGATTGTAATTGATTGTTTACCTCGAGAAACCTGAAGCGAAACCCATCCATTGAAAAAAAAAAGCCCGTTTATAGTCATTCATACCTTCGAAATCCTATTACTCGATTTAAATGCCTTTATAATCTAACAAATGATTTTAAGTTGAATTTTTCTACATTTTTTGTTAAAACATATAATAATTGAATACTTGCCTCAAGAAACGTGAAGCGAAAGCCATTCATTGTCAAGAAAAGTTCATTTATAGTCACTCATGGCTACGAAAGCCTTATTACTCGCTTTAAATGCATTTATAATCCCATAATTGAATTTAATTTGAATTTTTTTACATTTTCTGATTAAAACAGATTGTAATTGATTGTTTACCTCGAGAAACATAAAGCGAAAGCCATCCATTGATAAGAAAAGTTCGTTTTTAGTCGTTCACGCCTTCGAAAGCCTATTACTCGATTTATATGCCTTTATAATCTCACAAATGATTTTAAGTTGAATTTTTTAACATGTTTTGTTAGAACATATTATAATTAAATACTTGCCTTGAGAAACGTGAAGCGAAAGCCATCCATTGACAAGAAAAGTTCATTTATAGTCACTCATGTCTACGAAAGCCTTATTACTAGCTTTAAATCCTTTTATAATCCCATAATTGAATTTAATTTGATTTTTTTTTACATTTGTTGATTAAAACAGATTGTAATGGATTGTTTACCTTAGGAAAGGTGAAGCGAAAGCCATGCATTGACAAGAAAAGTTCATTTATAGTCACTCATATCTACGAAAGCCTTATAACTCGCTTTAAATGCTTTTATAATCCCAGAATTGAATTGAATTTAATTTTTTTTACATTTTTTGATTAAAACATATTGTAATTGATTGTTTACCTTGGGAAACGTGAAGCGAAAGCTATCCATTGACAAGAAAAGTTTATTTATAGTCACTCATGCCTACGAAAGCCTTATTACTCGCTTTAAATGCCTTTATAATCCCATAATTGAATTTAATTTAATTTTTTATATTTTTTTATTAAAACAGATTGTAATTGATTGTTTACCTCGGGAAACGTGAAGCGAAAGCTATCCATTGACAAGAAAAGTTTATTTATAGTCACTCATGCCTGCAAAAGCCTTATTACTGGCTTTAAATGGTTTTATAATTCCATAGTTGAATTTAATTTGATTTTTTATACATTTTTGATTAAAACAGATTATAATTGATTGTTCGCCACGAGTAACGTGAAGCGAAAGCCATCGATTGATAAGAAAAGTCCGTTTGCAGTCATTCATTCCTTCGGAGGCCTATTACTCGATTTAATTACCTTTATAATCTCACAAATGATTTTAAGTTGAATTTTTGTTACATTTTTTGTTAAAACAGATTATAATTGAACGTTTGCCTTGAGAAACGTGAAGCAACAGCCATCCATTGACCAGAAAAGTTCATTTATAGTCACTCATGCCTACGAAAGCCTTATGACTCGCTTTAAATGCTTTTATAATTCCGTAATTGAATTTAATTCGATTTGATTTTTTATACATTTTTTGATTAAAACAGATTATAATTGATCGTTTACCTCGAGTAACGTGAAACAAAAGCCATCCATTGATAAGAAAAGTCCATTTACAGGCATTCATTCCTTCGGAAGCCTATTACTCGATTTAAATGCTTTTATAATCTCACCAATGATTTTAAGTTGAATTTTTTTTACATTTTTTGATTAAGACAGATTGTCATGGATTGTTTACCTTGGGAAACGTGAAGCGAAAGCCATCCATTGACAAGAAAAGTTCATTTATAGTCACTCATGTCTGCGAAAGCCTTATTACTTGCTTTAAATGCTTTTATAATCCCGTAATTGAATTTAATTTGATTTTTTTTTACCTTTTTAGATTCAAATAGATTGTAATGGATTGTTTACCTCAAGAAAGGTGAAGCGAAAGCCATCCATTGACAAGAAAAGTTCATTTATAGTCACTGATGTCTACAAAAGCCTTATTACTCGTTTTAAATGCTTTTATAATCCCATAATTGAATTTAATTTGATTTTTTTTACATTTTTTCATTAAAACAGATTGTAATTGATTGTTTACCTTGGGAAACGTGAAGCGAAAGCTATCCATTGACAAGAAAAGTTTATTTATAGTCACTCATGCCTACGAAGGCCTTATTACTCGCTTTAAATGCTTTTATAATCCCATAATTGAATTTAATTTATTTTTTTTACATTTTTTGATTAAAACAGATTGTAATTGATTGTTTACCTAGGGAAACATGAAGCGAAAACTATCCATTGAATGGAAAAGTTTATTTATAGTCACTCATGCCTACGAAAGCCTCATTACTCGCTTTAAATGCTTTTATAATCCCCTAATTGAATTTAATTTGATTTTTTTACATTTTTTTATTAAGACAGATTGTAATGGATTGTTTACCTTGGGAAACGTGAAGCAAAAGCCATCCATTGACAAGAAACGTTCATTTATAGTCACTCATGTCTACGAAAGCCTTATTACTCGCTTTAAATGCTTTTATAATCCCCTAATTGAATTTAACTTGATTTGTTTTACATTTTTTGACTAAAACAGATTATAATGGATTGTTTACCTCGGGAAAAGTGAAGCAAAAGCAATTTATTGACAAGAAAAATTCATTTATAGTCACTCATGTCTTCGAAAGCCTTATAACTCGCTTTAAATGCTTTCATAATCCCATAATTGAATTGAATTTAATTTTTTTTTACATTTTTTGAATAAAACAGATTGTAATTGATTGTTTACCTCGAGAAACGTGAAGCGAAACCTATCCATTGACAAGAAAAGTTTATTTATAGTCACTCATGACTACGAAAGCCTTATTAGTTGCTTTAAATGCTTTTATAATCCCATAATTGAATTTAATTTTAATTTTTTTACATTTTATGATTTAAACAGATTATAATTGATTGTTTACCTCGAGAAACCTGAAGCGAAACCCATCCATTGAAAAGAAAAGCCCGTTTATAGTCATTCATACCTTCGAAAGCCTATTACTCGATTTAAATGCCTTTATAATCTCGCAAATGATTTTAAGTTGAATTTTTTTACATTTTTTGTTAGAACATATTATAATTGAATACTTGCCTCAAGAAACGTGAAGTGAAAGCCATCCATTGACAAGAAAAGTTCATTTATTGTCACTCATGTCTACAAAAGCCTTATTACTTGCTTTAAATGCTTTTATAATCCCATAATTGAATTTAATTTGATTTTTTTACATTTTTTTATTAAAACAGATTGTAATTGATTGTTTAACTTAGGAAACGTGAAGCGAAAACTATCCGTTGACAAGAAAAGTTTATTTATAGTCACTCATGCCTACGAAGGCCTTATTACTCGCTTTAAATGCTTTTATAATCCCATAATTGAATTTAATTTGATTTTTTTTACTTTTTTCGATTAAAACAGATTGTAATTGATTGTTTACCTAGGGAAACATGAAGCGAAAGCTATCCATTGACAAGAAAAGTTTATTTATAGTCACTCATGCCTACGAAAGCCTTATTACTCGCTTTAAATGCCTTTATAATCCCATAATTGAATTTAATTTGATTTTTTTTACATTTTTTTATTAAACAAGACTGTAATTGACTGTTTACCTAGGCAAACATGAAGCGAAAGCTATCCATTGACAAGAAAAGTTTATTTATAGTCACTCATGCCTATGAAGGCCTTATTACTCGCTTTAAATGCTTTTATAATCCCATAATTGAATTTAATTTGATTTTTTTTACATTTTTTGATTAAAACAGATTGTAATTGATTGTTTACCTCGTGAAACGTAAAGCGAAAGCCATCCAATGATAAGAAAAGTTCGTTTTTAGTCATTCACGCCTTCGGAAGCCTATTACTCGATTTATATGCCTTTATAATCTCACAAATGATTTTAAGTTGAATTTTTTTACATGTTTTGTTAGAACATATTATAATTAAATACTTGCCTCGAGAAGCGTGAAGCGAAAGCCATCCAATGACAAGAAAAGTTCATTTATAGTCACTCATGTCTACGAAAGCCTTATTACTCGCTTTAAATGCTTTTATAATCCCATAATTGAATTTAATTTGATTTTTTTTTTGCATTTTTTGATTAAAACAGATTGTAATAGATTGTTTACCTCGGGAAAGGTGAAGCGAAAGCGATCCACTGACAAGAAAAGTTCATTTATAGTCACTCATATCTACGAAAGCCTTATAACTCGTTTTAAATGCTTCTATAATCCCATAATTGAATTTAATTTAATTTTTCTTACATTTTTTGACTAAAACATATTGTAATTGATTGTTTACCTCGGGAAACGTGAAGCGAAAGCTATCCATTGACAAGAAAAGTTTATTTATAGTCACTCATGCCAATAAAAGCCTTATTACTCGCTTTAAATGGTTTTATAATCCCCTAATTGAATTGAATTTGATTTGTTTTACATTTTTTGGCTAAAACTGATTATAATGGATTGTTTACCTCGAGAAAGCTGAAGCGAAAGCCATCCATTGACAATAAAAGTTCATTTATAGTCACTCATGTCTGCGAAAGCCTTATAACTCGCTTTAAATGATTTTATAATCCCATAATTGAATTGAATTTAATTTTTTTTACATTTTTTGACTAAAACATATTGTAATTGATTGTTTACCTCAGGAAACGTGAAGCGAAAGCTATTCATTGACAAGAAAAGTTTATTTATAGTCACTCATGCCTACGAAGGCCTTATTACTCGCTTTAAATGCTTTTATAATCCCATAATTGAATTTAATTTGATTTTTTTACATTTTTTGATTGAAACAGATTGTAATTGATTGTTTACCTAGGGAAACATGAAGCGAAAGCTATCCATTGGCAAGAAAAGTTTATTTATAGTCACTCGTGCCTACGAAAGCCTTATTACTCGCTTTAAATGCCTTTATAATCTCATAATTGAATTTAATTTGATTTTTTTTTTACATTTTTTTATTAAAACAGATTGTAATTGATTGTTTACCTTGAGAAACGTAAAGCGAAAGCCATCCATTGATAAGAAAAGTTCGTTTTTAGTAATTCACGCCTTCAGAAGCCTATTACTCGATTTATATGCCTTTATAATCTCACAAATGATTTTAAGTTGAATTTTTTTACATGTTTTGTTAGAACATATTATAATTAAATACTTGCCTCGAGAAGCGTGAAGCGAAAGCCATCCATTGACAAGAAAAGTTCATTTATAGCCACTCATGTCAACGAAAGCCTTATTACTCGCTTTAAATGCTTTTATAATCCCATAATTGAATTTCAATTGATTTTTTTTTGCATTTTTTTATTAAAACAGATTGTAATAGATTGTTTACCTCGGGAAAGGTGAAGCGAAAGCGATCCACTGACAAGAAAAGTTCATTTATAGTCACTCATATCTATGAAAGCCTTATAACTCGTTTTAAATGCTTTTATAATCCCATAATTGAATTGAATTTAATTTTTTTTTACATTTTTTGATTAAAACAGATTGTAATTAATTGTTTACCTCGGGAAACGTGAAGCGAAAGCTATCCATTGACAAGAAAAGTTTATTTATAGTCACTCATGCCTACGAAAGCCTTATTACTCGCTTTAAATGCCTTTATAATCCCATAATTGAATTTAATTTGATTTTTTTACCTTTTTTTTATTAAAACAAATTGTAATCGATTGTTTACCTCGGGAAACGTGAAACGAAAGCTATCCATTGACAAGAAAAGTTTATTTATAGTCACTCATGCCAATAAAAGCCTTATTACTCGCTTTAAATGGTTTTACAATTCCCTAATTGAATTTAATTTGATTTGTTTTACATTTTTTGACTAAAAAAGATTATAATGGATTGTTTACCTCGGGAAAGGTGAAGCGAAAGCCATCCATTGACAATAAAAGTTCATTTATAGTCACTCATGTCTGCGAAAGCCTTATAACTCGCTTTAAATGATTTTATAATCCCATAATTTAATTTAATTTAATTTTTTTTAAATTTTTTGATTAAAACAGATTGTAATTGATTGTTTGCCTCAAGAAACGTGAAGCGAAAGCTATCCATTGACAAGAAAAGTTTATTTATAGTCACTCATGCCTACGAAGGCATTATTACTCGCTTTAAATGCTTTAATAATCCCATAATTTAATTTAATTTGATTTTTTTACATTCTTTAATTAAAACAGATTGTAATTGATTGTTTACCTAGAGAAACATGAAGCGAAAGCTATCCATTGACAAGAAAAGTTTATTTATAGTCACTCATGCCTACGAAGGCCTTATTACTCAATTTAAATGCTTTTATAATCCCATAATTGAATTTAATTTGATTTTTTTAACATTTTTTGATTAAAACAGATTGTAATTGATTGTTTACCTTGAGAAACGTAAAGCGAAAGCCATCCATTGATAAGAAAAGTTCGTTTTTTGTCATTCACGCCTTCCGAAGCCTATTAATCGATTTATATGCCTTTATAATCTCACAAATGATTTTAAGTTGAATTTTTTTACATGTTTTGTTAGAACATATTATAATTAAATACTTGCCTAGAGAAGCGTGAAGCGAAAGCCATCCACTGACAAGAAAAGTTCATTTATAGTCACTCATGTCTACGAAAGCCTTATTACTCGCTTTAAATGCTTTTATAATCCCATAATTGAATTTAATTTGATTTTTTTTTGCATTTTTTGATTAAAACAGATTGTAATGGATTGTTTACCTCGGGAAAGGTGAAGCGAAAGCCATCCATTAACAAGAAAAGTTCATTTATAGTCACTCATATCTACGAAAGACTTATAACTCGCTTTAAATGCTTTTATAATCCCATAATTGAATTGAATTTAATTTTTTTTACATTTTTTGATTAAAACAGATTGTAATTGATTGTTTACCCCGGGAAACGTGAAGCGAAAGCTATCCATTGACAAGAAAAGTTTATTTATAGTCACTCATGCCTACGAAAGCCTTATTACTTGCTTTAAATGCTTTTATAATCCCATAATTGAATTTAATTTTAATTTTTTTACATTTAATGATTTAAATCGATTGTAATTGATTGTTTACCTCGAGAAACCTGAAGCGAAACCCATCCATTGAAAAGAAAAGCCCGTTTATAGTCATTCATACCTTCTGAAGCCTATTACTCGATTTAAATGCCTTTATAATCTCACAAATGATTTTAAGTTGAATTTTTTTACATTTTTTGTTAGAACATATTATAATTGAATACTTGCCTCAAGAAACGTGACGCGAAAGCCATCCATTGACATGAAAAGTTCATTTATAGTCACTCATGTCTACGAAAGCCTTATTACTTACTTTAAATGCTTTTATAATCCCATAATTGAATTTAATTTGATTTTTTTACATTTTTTTATTAAACCAGATTGTAATTGATTGTTTAACTCGGGAAACGTGAAGCGAAAGCTATCCGTTGACGATAAAAGTTTATTTATAGTCACTCATGCCTACGAAGGCCTTATTACTCGCTTTAAATGCTTTTATAATCCCATAATTGAATTTAATTTGATTTTTTTTACATTTTTTGATTAAAACATATTCTAATTGATTGTTTACCTAGGGAAACATGAAGCGAAAGCTATCCATTGACAAGAAAAGTTTATTTATAGTCAGTCATGCCTACGAAAGCCTTATTACTCGCTTTAAATGCCTTTATAATCCCATAATTGAATTTAATTTGATTTTTTTTTCATTTTTTTATTAAAACAGATTGTAATTGATTGTTTACCTAGGGAAACATGAAGCGAAAGCTATCCATTGACAAGAAAAGTTTATTTATAGTCACTCATGCCTACGAAGGCCTTATTACTCGCTTTAAATGCTTTTATAATCCCATAATTGAATTTAATTTGATTTTTTTTACATTTTTTGATTAAAACAGATTGTAATTGATTGTTTACCTTGAGAAACGTAAAGCGAAAGCCATCCATTGATAAGAAAAGTTCGTTTTTAGTCATTCACGCCTTCCGAAGCCTATTACTCGATTTATATGCCTTTATAATCTCACAAATGATTTTAAGTTGAATTTTTTTACATGTTTTGTTAGAACATATTATAATTAAATACTTGCCTAGAGAAGCGTGAAGCGAAAGCCATCCAATGACAAGAAAAGTTCATTTATAGTCACTTATGTCTACGAAAGCCTTATTACTTGCTTTAAATGCTTTTATAATCGCATAATTGAATTTAATTTGATTTTTTTCCGCATTTTTTGATTAAAATAGATTGTAATGGATTGTTTACCTCGGGAAAGGTGAAGCGAAAGCCATCCATTAACAAGAAAAGTTCATTTATAGTCGCTCATATCTACGAAAGCCTTATAACTCGCTTTAAATGCTTTTATAATCCCATAATTGAATTTAATTTAATTTTTTTTTTACATTTTTTGATTAAAACATATTGTAATTGATTGTTTACCTCGGGAAACGTGAAGCGAAAGCTATCCATTGACAAGAAAAGTTTATTTATAGTCACTCATGCCTACGAAAGCCTTATTACTTGCTTTAAATGCTTTTATAATCCCATAATTGAATTTAATTTTAATTTTTTTACATTTAATGATTTAAATCGATTGTAATTGATTGTTTACCTCGAGAAACCTGAAGCGAAACCCATCCATTGAAAAGAAAAACCCGTTTATAGTCATTCATACCTTCGGAAGCCTATTACTCGATTTAAATGCCTTTATAATCTCACAAATGATTTTAAGTTGAATTTTTTTACATTTTTTGTTAGAACATATTATAATTGAATACTTGCCTCAAGAAACGTGATGCGAAAGCCATCCATTGACATGAAAAGTTCATTTATAGTCACTCATGTCTACGAAAGCCTTATTACTTACTTTAAATGCTTTTATAATCCCATAATTGAATTTAATTTGATTTTTTTACATTTTTTTATTAAACCAAATTGTAATTGATTGTTTAACTCGGGAAACGTGAAGTGAAAGCTATCCGTTGACGAGAAAAGTTTATTTATAGTCACTCATGCCTACGAAGGCCTTATTACTCGCTTTAAATGCTTTTATAATCCCATAATTGAATTTAATTTGATTTTTTTTACATTTTTTGATTAAAACAGATTGTAATTGATTGTTTACCTAGGGAAACATGAAGCGAAAGCTATCCATTGACAAGAAAAGTTTATTTATAGTCACTCATGCCTACGAAAGCCTTATTACTCGCTTTAAATGCCTTTATAATCCCATAATTGAATTTAATTTGATTTTTTTATTAAAACAGATTGTAATTGATTGTTTACCTAGGGAAACATGAAGCGAAAGCTATCCATTGACAAGAAAAGTTTATTTATAGTCACTCATGCCTACGAAGGCCTTATTACTCGCTTTAAATGCTTTTATAATCCCATAATTGAATTTAATTTGATTTTTTTTTACATTTTTTGATTAAAACAGATTGTAATTGATTGTTTACCTTGAGAAACGTAAAGCGAAAGCCATCCATTGATAAGAAAAGTTCGTTTTTAGTCATTCACGCCTTCCGAAGCCTATTACTCGATTTATATGCCTTTATAATCTCACAAATGATTTTAAGTTGAATTTTTTTACATGTTTTGTTAGAACATATTATAATTAAATACTTGCCTCGAGAAGCGTGAAGCGAAAGCCATCCATTGACAAGAAAAGTTCATTTATAGTCACTCATGTCTACGAAAGCCTTATTACTCGCTTTAAATGCATTTATAATCCCATAATTGAATTTAATTTGATTTTTTTCGTATTTTTTGATTAAAACAGATTGTAATGGATTGTTTACCTCGGGAAAGGTGAAGCGAAAGCCATCCATTAACAAGAAAAGTTCATTTATAGTCACTCATATCTACGAAAGCCTTATAACTCGCTTTAAATGCTTTTATAATCCCATAATTGAATTTAATTTAATTTTTTTTTACATTTTTTGATTAAAACAGATTGTAATTGATTGTTTACCTCGGGAAACGTGAAGCGAAAGCTATCCATTGACAAGAAAAGTTTATTTATAGTCACTCATGCCTACGAAAGCCTTATTACTTGCTTTAAATGCTTTTATAATCCCATAATTGAATTTAATTTTAATTTTTTTACATTTAATGATTTAAATCGATTGTAATTGATTGTTTACCTCGAGAAACCTGAAGCGAAACCCATCCATTGAAAAGAAAAGCCCGTTTATAGTCATTCATACCTTCGGAAGCCTATTACTCGATTTAAATGCCTTTATAATCTCACAAATGATTTTAAGTTGAATTTTTTTACATTTTTTGTTAGAACATATTATAATTGAATACTTGCCTCAAGAAACGTGAAGCGAAAGCCATCCATTGACATGAAAAGTTCTTTTATAGTCACTCATGTCTACGAAAGCCTTATTACTTACTTTAAATGCTTTTATAATCCCATAATTGAATTTAATTTGATTTTTTTACATTTTTTTATTAAACCAGATTGTAATTGATTGTTTAACTCGGGAAATGTGAAGCGAAAGCTATCCATTGACGAGAAAAGTTTATTTATAGTCACTCATGCGTACGAAGGCCTTATTACTCGCTTTAAATGCTTTTATAATCCCATAATTGAATTTAATTTGATTTTTTTTACATTTTTTGATTAAAACAGATTGTAATCGATTGTTTACCTAGGGAAACATGAAGCGAAAGCTATCCATTGACAAGAAAAGTTTATTTATAGTCACTCATGCCTATGAAAGCCTTATTACTCGCTTTAAATGCCTTTATAATCCCATAATTGAATTTAATTTGATTTTTTTTTCATTTTTTTATTAAAACAGATTGTAATTGATTGTTTACCTAGGGAAACATGAAGCGAAAGCTATCCATTGACAAGAAAAGTTTATTTATAGTCACTCATGCCTACGAAGGCCTTATTACTCGCTTTAAATGCTTTTATAATCCCATAATTGAATTTAATTTGATTTTTTTTACATTTTTTGATTAAAACAGATTGTAATTGATTGTTTACCTTGAGAAACGTAAAGCGAAAGCCATCCATTGATAAGAAAAGTTCGTTTTTAGTCATTCACGCCTTCGGAAGCCTATTACTCGATTTATATGCCTTTATAATCTCACAAATGATTTTAAGTTGAATTTTTTTACATGTTTTGTTAGAACATATTATAATTAAATACTTGCCTCGAGAAGAGTGAAGCGAAAGCCATCCATTGACAAGAAAAGTTCATTTATAGTCACTCATGTCTACGAAAGCCTTATTACTCGCTTTAAATGCTTTTATAATCCCATAATTGAATTTAATTTGATTTTTTTTCGTATTTTTTGATTAAAACAGATTGTAATGGATTGTTTACCTCGGGAAAGGTGAAGCGAAAGCCATCCATTGACAAGAAAAGTTCATTTATAGTCACTCATATCTACGAAAGCCTTATAACTCGCTTTAAATGCTTTTATAATCCCATAATTGAATTGAATTTAATTTTTTTTTACATTTTTTGATTAAAACAGATTGTAATTGATTGTTTACCTCGGGAAACGTGAAGCGAAAGCTATCCATTGACAAGAAAAGTTTATTTATAGTCACTCATGCCTACGAAAGCCTTATTACTTGCTTTAAATGCTTTTATAATCCCATAATTGAATTTAATTTTAATTTTTTTACATTTAATGATTTAAATCGATTGTAATTGATTGTTTACCTCGAGAAACCTGAAGCGAAACCCATCCATTGAAAAGAAAAGCCCGTTTATAGTCATTCATACCTTCGGAAGCCTATTACTCGATTTAAATGCCTTTATAATCTCACAAATGATTTTAAGTTGAATTTTTTTACATTTTTTGTTAGAATATATTATAATTGAATACTTGCCTCAAGAAACGTGAAGCGAAAGCCATCCATTGACATGAAAAGTTCTTTTATAGTCACTCATGTCTACGAAAGCCTTATTACTTACTTTAAATGCTTTTATAATCCCATAATTGAATTTAATTTGATTTTTTTACATTTTTTTATTAAACCAGATTGTAATTGATTGTTTAACTCGGGAAATGTGAAGCGAAAGCTATCCGTTGACGAGAAAAGTTTATTTATAGTCACTCATGCGTACGAAGGCCTTATTACTCGCTTTAAATGCTTTTATAATCCCATAATTGAATTTAATTTGATTTTTTTTACATTTTTTGATTAAAACAGATTGTAATCGATTGTTTACCTAGGGAAACATGAAGCGAAAGCTATCCATTGACAAGAAAAGTTTATTTATAGTCACTCATGCCTATGAAAGCCTTATTACTCGCTTTAAATGCCTTTATAATCCCATAATTGAATTTAATTTGATTTTTTTTTCATTTTTTTATTAAAACAGATTGTAATTGATTGTTTACCTAGGGAAACATGAAGCGAAAGCTATCCATTGACAAGAAAAGTTTATTTATAGTCACTCATGCCTACGAAGGCCTTATTACTCGCTTTAAAGGCTTTTATAATCCCATAATTGAATTTAATTTGATTTTTTTTCGTATTTTTTGATTAAAACAGATTGTAATGGATTGTTTACCTCGGGAAAGGTGAAGCGAAAGCCATCCATTGACAAGAAAAGTTCATTTATAGTCACACATATCTACGAAAACCTTATAACTCGCTTTAAATGCTTTTATAATCCCATAATTGAATTTAATTTAATTTTTTTTTACATTTTTTGATTAAAACAGATTGTAATTGATTGTTTACCTCGGGAAACGTGAAGCGAAAGCTATCCATTGACAATAAAAGTTTATTTATAGTCACTCATGCCTACGAAAGCCTTATTACTCGCTTTAAATGCCTTTATAATCCCATAATTGAATTTAATTTGATTTTTTTATATTTTTTTTATTAAAACAAAATGTAATCGATTGTTTACCTCGGGAAACGTGAAACAAAAGCTATCCATTGACAAGAAAAGTTTATTTATAGTCACTCATGCCAATAAAGGCCTTAGTACTCGCTTTAAATGGTTTTATAATTCCCTAATTGAATTTAATTTGATTTGTTTTACATTTTTTGACTAAAACAGATTATAATGGATTGTTTACCTCGGGAAAGGTGAACCGAAAGCCATCCATTGACAATAAAAGTTCATTTATAGTCACTCATGTCTACGAAAGCCTTATAACTCGCTTTAAATGATTTTATAATCCCATAATTGAATTGAATATAATTTTTTTTACATTTTTTGATTAAAACAGATTGTAATTGATTGTTTACCTCAGGAAACGTGAACCGAAAGCTATCCATTGACAAGAAAAGTTTATTTATAGTCACTCATGCCTACGAAGGCCTTATTACTCGCTTTAAATGCTTTTATAATCCCATAATTGTATTTAATTTGATTTTTTTTACATTTTTTAATTAAAACAGATTGTAATTGATTGTTTACCTAGGGAAACATGAAGCGAAAGCTATCCATTGACAAGAAAAGTTTATTTATAGTCACTCATGCCTACGAAGGCCTTATTACTCGCTTTAAATGCTTTTATAATCCCATAATTGAATTTAATTTGATTTTTTTTACAATTTTTGATTAAAACCGATTGTAATTGATTGTTTACATTGAGAAACGTAAAGCGAAAGCCATCCATTGATAAGAAAAGTTCGTTTTTAGTCATTCACGCTTTCGGAAGCCTATTACTCGATTTATATGCCTTTATAATCTCACAAATGATTTTAAGTTGAATTTTTTTACATGTTTTGTTAGAACATATTATAATTAAATACTTGCCTAGAGAAGCGTGAAGCGAAAGCCGTCCATTGACAAGAAAAGTTCATTTATAGTCACTCATGTCTACGAAAGCCTTATTACTCGCTTTAAATGCTTTTATAATCCCATAATTGAATTTAATTTGATTTTTTTTCGTGTTTTTTGATTAAAACATATTGTAATGGATTGTTTACCTCGGGAAAGGTGAAGCGAAAGCCATCCATTGACAAGAAAAGTTCATTTATAGTCACTCATATCTACGAAATGCTTATAACTCGCTTTAAATGCTTTTATAATCCCATAGTTGAATTTAATTTAATTTTTTTTTATATTTTTTGATTAAAACAGATTGTAATTGATTGTTTACCTCGGGAAACGTGAAGCGAAAGCTATCCATTGACAAGAAAAGTTTATTTATAGTCACTCATGCCTACGAAAGCCTTATTACTCGCTTTAAATGCCTTTATAATCCCATAATTGAATTTAATTTGATTTTTTTACATTTTTTTTATTAAAACAAATTGTAGTCGATTGTTTACCTCAGGAAACGTGAAACGAAAGCTATCCATTGACAAGAAAAGTTTATTTATAGTCACTCATGCCAATAAAAGCCTTATTACTCGCTTTAAATGGTTTTATAATTCCCTAATTGAATTTAACTTGATTTGTTTTACATTTTTTGACTAAAACAGATTATAATGGATTGTTTACCTCGGGAAAGGTGAAGCGAAAGCCATCCATTGACAATAAAAGTTCATTTATAGTCACTCATGTCTACGAAAGCCTTATAACTCGCTTTAAATGATTTTATAATCCCATAATTGAATTGAATTTAATTTTTTTTACATTTTTTGATTAAAACAGATTGTAATTGATTGTTTACCTCAGGAAACGTGAAGCGAAAGCTATCCATTGACGGGAAAAGTTTATTTATAGTCACTCATGCCTACGAAGGCCTTATTACTCGTTTTAAATGCTTTTTTAATCCCATAATTGAATTTAATTTGATTTTTTTTATATTTTTTAATTAAAACATATTGTAATTGATTCTTTACCTAGGGAAACATGATGTGAAAGCTATCCATTGACAAGAAAAGTTTATTTATAGTCACTCATGCCTACGAAGGCCTTATTACTCGCTTTAAATGCTTTTATAATCCCATAATTGAATTTAATTTGATTTTTTTTACATTTTTTGATTAAAACAGATTGTAATTGATTGTTTACCTTGAGAAACGTAAAGCGAAAGCCATCCATTGATAAGAAAAGTTCGTTTTTAATCATTCACGCCTTCGGAAGCCTATTACTCGATTTATATGCCTTTATAATCTCACAAATGATTCTAAGTTGAATTTTTTTACATGTTTTGTTAGAACATATTATAATTAAATACTTGCCTCGAGAAGAGTGAAGCGAAAGCCATCCATTGACAAGAAAAGTTCATTTATAGTCACTCATGTCTACGAAAGCCTTATTACTCGCTTTAAATGCTTTTATAATCCCATAATTGAATTTAATTTGATTTTTTTTCGTATTTTTTGATTAAAACAGATTGTAATGGATTGTTTACCTCGGGAAAGGTGAAGCGAAAGCCATCCATTGACAAGAAAAGTTCATTTATAGTCACTCATATCTACAAAAGCCTTATAACTCGCTTTAAATGCTTTTATAATCCCATAATTGAATTTAATTTAATTTTTTTTTACATTTTTTGATTAAAACAGATTGTAATTGATTGTTTACCTCGGGAAACGTGAAGCGAAAGCTATCCATTGACAAGAAAAGTTTATTTATAGTCACTCATGCCTACGAAAGCCTTATTACTCGCTTTAAATGCCTTTATAATCCCATAATTGAATTTAATTTGATTTTTTTACATTTTTTTTATTAAAACAAAATGTAATCGATTGTTTACCTCGGGAAACGTGAAACAAAAGCTATCCATTGACAAGAAAAGTTTATTTATAGTCACTCATGCCAATAAAGGCCTTATTACTCGCTTTAAATGGTTTTATAATTCCCTAATTGAATTTAATTTGATTTGTTTTACATTTTTTGACTAAAACAGATTATAATGGATTGTTTACCTCGGGAAAGGTGAAGCGAAAGCCATCCATTGACAATAAAAGTTCATTTATAGTCACTCATGTCTACGAAAGCCTTATAACTCGCTTTAAATGATTTTATAATCCCATAATTGAATTGAATATAATTTTTTTTACATTTTTTGATTAAAACAGATTGTAATTGATTGTTTACCTCAGGAAACGTGAAGCGAAAGCTATCCATTGACAAGAAAAGTTTATTTATAGTCACTCATGCCTACGAAGGCCTTATTACTCGCTTTAAATGCTTTTATAATCCCATAATTGAATTTAATTTGATTTTTTTATATTTTTTAATTAAAACAGATTGTAATTGCTTGTTTACCTAGGGAAATATGAAGCGAAAGCTATCCATTGACAAGAAAAGTTTATTTATAGTCACTCATGCCTACGAAGGCCTTATTACTCGCTTTAAATGCTTTTATAATCCCATAATTGAATTTAATTTGATTTTTTTTAAATTTTTTGATTAAAACAGATTGTAATTGATTGTTTCCCTTGAGAAACGTAAAGCGAAAGCCATCCATTGATAAGAAAAGTTCGTTTTTAATCATTCATGCCTTCGGAAGCCTATTACTCGATTTATATGCCTTTATAATCTCACAAATGATTTTAAGTTGAATTTTTTTACATGTTTTGTTAGAACATATTATAATTAAATACTTGCCTAGAGAAGCGTGAAGCGAAAGCAATCCATTGACAAGAAAAGTTCATTTATAGTCACTCATGTCTACGAAAGCCTTATTACTCGCTTTAAATGCTTTTATAATCCCATAATTAAATTTAATTTGATTTTTTCTAGTATTTTTTGATTAAAACAGATTGTAATGGATTGTTTACCTCGGGAAAGGTGAAGCAAAAGCCATCCATTGACAAGAAAAGTTCATTTATAGTCACTCATATCTACGAAAGCCTTATAACTCGCTTTAAATGCTTTTATAATCCCATAATTGAATTTAATTTAATTTTTTTTACATTTTTTGATTAAAACAGATTGTAATTGATTGTTTACCTCAGAAAACGTGAAGCGAAAGCTATCCATTGACAAGAAAAGTTTATTTATAGTCACTCATGCCTACGAAAGCCTTATTACTCGCTGTAAATGCCTTTATAATCCCATAATTGAATTTAATTTGATTTTTTACATTTTTTTTACTAAAACAAATTGTAATCGATTGTTTACCTCAGGAAACGTGAAACGAAAGCTATCCATTGACAAGAAAAGTTTATTTATAGTCACCCATGCCAATAAAAGCCTTATTACTCGCTTTAAATGGTTTTATAATTCCCTAATTGAATTTAACTTGATTTGTTTTACATTTTTTGACTAAAACAGATTATAATGGATTGTTTACCTCGGGAAAGGTGAAGCGAAAGCCATCCATTGACAATAAAAGTTCATTTATAGTCACTCATGTCTACGAAAGCCTTATAACTCGCTTTAAATGATTTTATAATCCCATAATTGAATTGAATTTAATTTTTTTTACATTTTTTGATTAAAACAGATTGTAATTGATTGTTTACCTCAGGAAACGTGAAGCGAAAGCTATCCATTGACAGGAAAAGTTTATTTATAGTCACTCAGGCCTACGAAGGCCTTATTACTCGCTTTAAATGCTTTTATAATCCCATAATTGAATTTAATTTGATTTTTTTTACATTTTTTAATTAAAACAGATTGTGATTGATTGTTTACCTAGGGAAACATGATGCGAAAGCTATCCATTGACAAGAAAAGTTTATTTATAGTCACTCATGCCTACGAAGGCCTTATTACTCGCTTTAAATGCTTTTATAATCCCATAATTGAATTTAATTTGATTTTTTTTACATTTTTTGATTAAAACAGATTGTAATTGATTGTTTATCTTGAGAAACGTAAAGCGAAAGCCATCCATTGATAAGAAAAGTTCGTTTTTAATCATTCACGCCTTCGGAAGCCTATTACTCGATTTATATGCCTTTACAATCTCACAAATGATTTTAAGTTGAATTTTTTTACATGTTTTGTTAGAACATATTATAATTAAATACTTGCCTCGAGAAGCGTGAAGCGAAAGCCATCCATTGACAAGAAAAGTTCATTTATAGTCACTCATGTCTACGAAAGCCTTATTACTCGCTTTAAATGCTTTTATAATCCCATAATTGAATTTAATTTGATTTTTTTTCGTATTTTTTGATTAAAACAGATTGTAATGGATTGTTTACCTTGGGAAAGGTGAAGCGAAAGCCATCCATTGACAAGAAAAGTTCATTTATAGTCACTCATATCTACGAAAGCCTTATAACTCGCGTTAAATGCTTTTATAATCCCATAATTGAATTTAATTTAATTTTTTTTTACATTTTTTGATTAAAACAGATTGTAATTGATTGTTTACCTCGAGAAACGTGAAGCAAAAGCTATCCATTGACAAGAAAAGTTTATTTATAGTCACTCATGCCTACGAAAGCCTTATTACTCGCTTTAAATGCCTTTATAATCCCATAATTGAATTTAATTTGATTTTTTTACATTTTTTTTATTAAAACAAAATGTAATCGATTGTTTACCTCGGGAAACATGAAACAAAAGCTATCCATTGACAAGAAAAGTTTATTTATAATCACTCATGCCAATAAAGGCCTTATTACTCGCTTTAAATGGTTTTATAATTCCCTAATTGAATTTAATTTGATTTGTTTTACATTTTTTGACTAAAACAGATTATAATGGATTGTTTACCTCGGGAAAGGTGAAGCGAAAGCTATCCATTGACAAGAAAAGTTTATTTATAGTCACCCATGCCAATAAAAGCCTTATTACTCGCTTTAAATGGTTTTATAATTCCCTAATTGAATTTAACTTGATTTGTTTTACATTTTTTGACTAAAACAGATTGTAATGGATTGTTTACCTCGGGAAAGGTGAAGCGAAAGCCATCCATTGACAATAAAAGTTCATTTATAGTCACTCATGTCTACGAAAGCCTTATAACTCGCTTTAAATGATTTTATAATCCCATAATTGAATTGAATTTAATTTTTTTTACATTTTTTGATTAAAACAGATTGTAATTGATTGTTTACCTCAGGAAACGTGAAGCGAAAGCTATCCATTGACAAGAAAAGTTTATTTATAGTCACTCATCCCTACGAAGGCCTTATTACTCGCTTTAAATGCTTTTATAATCCCATAATTGAATTTAATTTGATTTTTTTTACATTTTTTAATTAAAACAGATTGTAATTGATTGTTTACCTAGGGAAACATGAAGCGAAAGCTATCCATTGACAAGAAAAGTTTATTTATAGTCACTCATGCCTACGAAGGCCTTATTACTCGCTTTAAATGCTTTTATAATCCCATAATTGAATTTAATTTGATTTTTTTTACATTTTTTGATTAAAACAGATTGTAATTGATTGTTTACCTTGAGAAACGTAAAGCGAAAGCCATCCATTGATAAGAAAAGTTCGTTTTTAATCATTCATGCCTTCGGAAGCCTATTACTCGATTTATATGCCTTTATAATCTCACAAATGATTTTAAGTTGAATTTTTTTACATGTTTTGTTAGAACATATTATAATTAAATACTTGCCTAGAGAAGCGTGAAGCGAAAGCCATCCATTGACAAGAAAAGTTCATTTATAGTCACTCATGTCTACGAAAGCCTTATTACTCGCTTTAAATGCTTTTATAATCCCATAATTGAATTTAATTTGATATTTTCTCGTATTTTTTGATTAAAACAGATTGTAATGGATTGTTTACCTCGGGAAAGGTGAAGCGAAAGCCATCCATTGACAAGAAAAGTTCATTTATAGTCACTCATATCTACGAAAGCCTTATAACTCGCTTTAAATGCTTTTATAATCCCATAGTTGAATTTAATTTAAATTTTTTTTTACATTTTTTGATTAAAACAGATTGTAATTGATTGTTTACCTCGAGAAACGTGAAGCGAAAGCTATCCATTGACAAGAAAAGTTTATTTATAGTCACTCATGCCTACGAAAGCCTTATTACTCGCTTTAAATGCCTTTATAATCCCATAATTGAATTTAATTTGATTTTTTTTCATTTTTTTGTTAAAACAAATTGTAATCGATTGTTTACCTCAGGAAACGTGAAACGAAAGCTATCCATTGACAAGAAAAGTTTATTTATAGTCACTCATGCCAATAAAAGCCTTATTACTCGCTTTAAATGGTTTTATAATTCCCTAATTGAATTTAATTTGATTTGTTTTACATTTTTTGACTAAAACAGATTATAATGGATTGTTTACCTCGGGAAAGGTGAAGCGAAAGCCATCCATTGACAGTAAAAGTTCATTTATAGTCACTCATGTCTACGAAAGCCTTATAACTCACTTTAAATGATTTTATAATCCCATAATTGAATTGAATTTAATTTTTTTTTGCATTTTGTGATTAAAACAGATTGTAATTGATTGTTTACCTCAGGAAACGTGAAGCGAAAGCTATCCATTGACAAGAAAAGTTTATTTATAGTCACTCATGCCTACGAAGGCCTTATTACTCGCTTTAAATGCTTTTATAAACCCACAATTAAATTTAATTTGATTTTTTTTACATTTTTTAATTAAAACATATTGTAATTGATTGTTTACCTTGGGAAACATGAAGCGAAAGCTATCCATTGACAAGAAAAGTTTATTTATAGTCACTCATGCCTACGAAGGCCATATTACTCGCTTTAAATGCTTTTATAATCCCATAATTGAATTTAATTTGATTTTTTTTACATTTTTGATTAAAACAGATTGTAATTGATTGTTTACCTTGAGAAACGTAAAGCGAAAGCCATCCATTGATAAGAAAAGTTCGTTTTTAGTCATTCACGACTTCGGAAGCCTATTACTCGATTTATATGCCTTTATAATCTCACAAATGATTTTAAGTTGAATTTTTTTACATGTTTAGTTAGAACATATTATAATTAAATACTTGCCTAGAGAAGCGTGAAGCGAAAGCCATCCAATGACAAGAAAAGTTCATTTATAGTCACTCATGTCTACGAAAGCCTTATTACTCGCTTTAAATGCTTTTATAATCCCATAATTGAATTTAATTTGATTTTTTTTCGTATTTTTTGATTAAAACAGATTGTAATGGATTGTTTACCTCGGGAAAGGTGAAGCGAAAGCTATCCATTAACAAGAAAAGTTCATTTATAGTCACTCATATCTACGAAAGCCTTATAACTCGCTTTAAATGCTTTTATAATCCCATAATTGAATTTAATTTAAATTTTTTTTACATTTTTTGATTAAAACAGATTGTAATTGATTGTTTACCTCAGGAAACGTGAAGCGAAAGCTATCCATTGACAAGAAAAGTTTATTTATAGTCACTCATGCCTACGAAAGCCTTATTACTTGCTTTAAATGCTTTTATAATCCCATAATTGAATTTAATTTTAATTTTTTTACATTTAATGATTTAAATCGATTGTAATTGATTGTTTACCTCGAGAAACCTGAAGCGAAACCCATCCATTGAAAAGAAAAGCCCGTTTATAGTCATTCATACCTTCGGAAGCCTATTACTCGATTTAAATGCCTTTATAATCTCACAAATGATTTTAATTTGAATTTTTTTACATTTTTTGTTAGAACATATTATAATTGAATACTTGCCTCAAGAAACGTGAAGCGAAAGCCATCCATTGACATGAAAAGTTCATTTATAGTCACTCATGTCTACGAAAGCCTTATTACTTACTTTAAATTCTTTTATAATCCCATAATTGAATTTAATTTGATTTTTTTAAATTTTTTTATTAAACCAGATTGTAATTGATTGTTTAACTCGGGAAACGTGAAGCGAAAGCTATCCGTTGACGAGAAAAGTTTATTTATAGTCACTCATGCCTACGAAGGCCTTATTACTCGCTTTAAATGCTTTTATAATCCCATAATTGAATTTAATTTGATTTTTTTTTACATTTTTTGATTAAAACAGATTGTAATTGATTGTTTACCTTGAGAAACGTAAAGCGAAAGCCATCCATTGATAAGAAAAGTTCGTTTTTAGTCATTCACGCCTTCGGAAGCCTATTACTCGATTTATATGCCTTTATAATCTCACAAATGATTTTAAGTTGAATTTTTTTACATGTTTTGTTAGAACATATTATAATTAAATACTTGCCTCGAGAAGCGTGAAGCGAAAGCCATCCATTGAAAGGAAAAGTTCATTTATAGTCACTCATGTCTACGAAAGCCTTATTACTCGCTTTAAATGCTTTTATAATCCCATAATTGAATTTAATTTGATTTTTTTTCATATTTTTTGATTAAAACAGATTGTAATGGATTGTTTACCTCGTGAAAGGTGAAGCGAAAGCCATCCATTGACAATAAAAGTTCATTTATAGTCACTCATATCTACGAAATGCTTATAACTCGCTTTAAATGCTTTTATAATCCCATAATTGAATTTATTTTAATTTTTTTTTATATTTTTTGATTAAAACAGATTGTAATTGATTGTTTACCTCGGGAAACATGAAGCAAAAGCTATCCATTGACAAGAAAAGTTTATTTATAGTCACTCATGCCTACGAAAGCCCTATTACTCGCTTTAAATGCCTTTATAATCCCATAATTGAATTTAATTTGATTTTTTTACATTTTTTTTATTAAAACAAATTGTAATCGATTGTTTACCTCAGGAAACGTGAAACGAAAGCTATCCATTGACAAGAAAAGTTTATTTATAGTCACTCATGCCAATAAAAGCCTTATTACTCGCTTTAAATGGTTTTATAATTCCCTAATTGAATTTAACTTGATTTGTTTTACATTTTTTGACTAAAACAGATTATAATGGATTGTTTACCCCGGGAAAGGTGAAGCGAAAGCCATCCATTGACAATAAAAGTTCTATTATAGTCACTCATGTCTACGAAAGCCTTATAACTCACTTTAAATGATTTTATAATCCCATAATTGAATTGAATTTGATTTTTTTTACATTTTTTGATTAAAACAGATTGTAATTGATTGTTTACCTCAGGAAACGTGAAGCGAAAGCTATCCATTAACAGGAAAAGTTTATTTATAGTCACTCATGCCTACGAAGGCCTTATTACTCGCTTTAAATGCTTTTATAATCCCATAATTGAATTTAATTTGATTTTTTTTTACATTTTTTAATTAAAACATATTGTAATTGATTGTTTACCTAGGAAAACATGAAGCGAAAGCTATCCATTGACAAGAAAAGTTTATTTATAGTCACTCATGCCTACGAAGGCCTTATTACTCGCTTTAAATGCTTTTATAATCCCATAATTGAATTTAATTTGATTTTTTTTACATTTTTTGATTAAAACAGATTGTAATTGATTGTTTACCTTGAGAAACGTAAAGCGAAAGCCATCCATTGATAAGAAAAGTTCGTTTTTAGTCATTCACGCCTTCGGAAGCCTATTACTCGATTTATATGCCTTTATAATCTCACAAATGATTTTAAGTTGAATTTTTTTACATGTTTAGTTAGAACATATTATAATTAAATACTTGCCTAGAGAAGCGTGAAGCGAAAGCCATCAAATGACAAGAAAAGTTCATTTATAGTCACTCATGTCTACGAAAGCCTTATTACTCGCTTTAAATGCTTTTATAATCCCATAATTGAATTTAATTTGATTTTTTTTCGCATTTTTTGATTAAAACATATTTTAATGGATTGTTTACCTCGGGAAAGGTGAAGCGAAAGCCATCCATTAACAAGAAAAGTTCATTTATAGTCACTCATATCTACGAAAGCCTTATAACTCGCTTTAAATGCTTTTATAATCCCATAATTGAATTGAATTTAATTTTTTTTTATATTTTTTGATTAAAACAGATTGTAATTGATTGTTTACCTCGGGAAACGTGAAGCGAAAGCTATCCATTGACAAGAAAAGTTTATTTATAGTCACTCATGCCTACGAAAGCCTTATTACTTGCTTTAAATGCTTTTATAATCCCATAATTGAATTTAATTTTAATTTTTTTACATTTAATGATTTAAATCGATTATAATTGATTGTTTACCTCGAGAAACCTGAAGCGAAACCCATCCATTGAAAAGAAAAGCTCGTTTATAGTCATTGACACCTTCGGAAGCCTATTACTCGATTTAAATGCCTTTATAATCTCACAAATGATTTTAAGTTGAATTTTTTTACATTTTTTGTTAGAACATATTATAATTGAATACTTGCCTCAAGAAACGTGAAGCGAAAGACATCCATTGACATGAAAAGTTCATTTATAGTCACTCATGTCTACGAAAGCCTTATTACTTACTTTAAATGCTTTTATAATCCCATAATTGAATTTAATTTGATTTTTTTACATTTTTTATTAAACCAGATTGTAATTGATTGTTTAACTCGGGAAACGTGAAGCGAAAGCTATCCGTTGACGAGAAAAGTTTATTTATAGTCACTCATGCCTACGAGGGCCTTATTACTCGCTTTAAATGCTTTTATAATCCCAGAATTGAATTTAATTTGATTTTTTTTACATTTTTTGATTAAAACAGATTGTAATTGATTGTTTACCTAGGGAAACATGAAGCGAAAGCTATCCATTGACAAGAAAAGTTTATTTATAGTCACTCATGCCTACGAACGCCTTATTACTCGCTTTAAATGCCTTTATAATCTCATAATTGAATTTAATTTGATTTTGTTTACATTTTTTTATTAAAACAGATTATAATTGATTGTTTACCTAGGGAAACATGAAGCGAAAGCTATCCATTGACAAGAAAAGTTTATTTATAGTCACTCATGCCTACGAAGGCCTTATTACTCGCTTTAAATGCTTTTATAATCCCATAATTGAATTTAATTTAATTTTTTTTTACATTTTTTGATTAAAATAGATTGTAATTGATTGTTTACCTCAGGAAACGTGAAGCGAAAGCTATCCATTGACAAGAAAAGTTTATTTATAGACACTCATGCCTACGAAAGCCTTATTAGTCGCTTTAAATGCCTTTATAATCCCATAATTGAATTTAATTTGATTTTTTTACATTTTTTTTATTAAAACAAATTGTAATCGATTGTTTACCTCGGGAA
This sequence comes from Theobroma cacao, assembly GCF_053813885.1. Classification (NCBI taxonomy): domain Eukaryota; kingdom Viridiplantae; phylum Streptophyta; class Magnoliopsida; order Malvales; family Malvaceae; genus Theobroma; species Theobroma cacao. The sequence continues at coordinate 20,911,055 of NC_142645.1, read as the reverse complement.
ACGTGAAACGAAAGCTATCCATTGAAAAGAAAAGTTTATTTATAGTCACTCATGCCAATAAAAGCCTTATTACTCGCTTTAAATGGTTTTATAATTCCCTAATTGAATTGAATTTGATTTGTTTTACATTTTTTGACTAAAACAGATTATAATGGACTGTTTACCTCGGGAAAGGTGAAGCGAAAGCCATCCATTCACAATAAAAGTTTATTTATAGTCACTCATGTCTACGAAAGCCTTATAACTCGCTTTAAATGATTTTATAATCCCATAATTGAATTGAATTTAATTTTTTTTACATTTTTTGATTAAAACAGATTGTAATTGATTGTTTACCTTGGGAAAATTGAAGCGAAAGCTATCCATTGACAAGAGAAGTTTATTTATAGTCACTCATGCCTACGAAGGCCTTATTACTCGCTTTAAATGCTTTTATAATCCCATAATTGAATTTAATTTTATTTTTTATACATTTTTTGATTAAAACAGATTGTAATTGATTGTTTACCTAGGGAAACATGAAGCGAAAGCTATTCATTGACAAGAAAAGTTTATTTATAGTCACTCATGCCTACGAAGGCTTTATTACTCGCTTTAAATGCTTTTATCATCCCATAATTGAATTTAATTTGATTTTTTTTACATTTTTTGATTAAAACAGATTGTAATTGATTGTTTACCTTGAGAAACGTAAAGCGAAAGCCATCCATTGATAAGAAAAGTTCGTTTTTAGTCATTCACGCCTTTGGAAGCCTATTACTCGATTTATATGCCTTTATAATCTCACAAATGATTTTAAGTTGAATTTTTTTACATGTTTTGTTAGAACATATTATAATTAAATACTTGCCTCGAGAAGCGTGAAGCGAAAGCCATCCATTGACAAGAAAAGTTCATTTATAGTCACTCATGTCTACGAAAGCCTTATTACTCGCTTTAAATGCTTTTATAATCCCATAATTGAATTTAATTTGATTTTTTTTCGTATTTTTTGATTAAAACAGATTGTAATGGATTGTTTACCTCGGGAAAGGTGAAGCGAAAGCCATCCATTGACAAGAAAAGTTCATTTATAGTCACTCATATCTACGAAAGCCTTATAACTCGCTTTAAATGCTTTTATAATCCCATAATTGAATTTAATTTAATTTTTTTTACATTTTTTGATTAAAACAGATTGTAATTGATTGTTTACCTCAGGAAACGTGAAGCGAAAGCTATCCATTGACAGGAAAAGTTTATTTATAGTCACTCATGCCTACGAAGGCCTTATTACTCGCTTTAAATGCCTTTATAATCCCATAATTGAATTTAATTTGATTTTTATTACATTTTTTAATTAAAACTGATTGTAATTGATTGTTTACCTAGGGAAACATGAAGCGAAAGCTATCCATTGACAAGAAAAGTTTATTTATAGTCACTGATGCCTTCGAAGGCCTTATTACTCGCTTTAAATGCTTTTATAATCCCATAATTGAATTTAATTTGATTTTTTTTACATTTTTTGATTAAAACAGATTGTAATTGATTGTTTACCTTGAGAAACGTAAAGCGAAAGCCATCCATTGATAAGAAAAGTTCGTTTTTAGTCATTCACGCCTTCGGAAGCCTATTACTCGATTTATATGCCTTTATAATCTCACAAATGATTTTAAGTTGAATTTTTTTACATGTTTTGTTAGAACATATTATAATTAAATACTTGCCTCGAGAAGCGTGAAGCGAAAGCCATCCATTGACAAGAAAAGTTCATTTATAGTCACTCATGTCTACGAAAGCCTTATTACTCGCTTTAAATGCTTTTATAATCCCATAATTGAATTTAATTTGAATTTTTTTCGTATTTTTTGATTAAAACAGATTGTAATGGATTGTTTACCTCGGGAAAGGTGAAGCGAAAGCCATCCATTGACAAGAAAAGTTCATTTATAGTCACTCATATCTACGAAAGCCTTATAACTCGCTTTAAATGCTTTTATAATCCCATAATTGAATTGAATTTAATTTTTTTTTACATTTTTTGATTAAAACAGATTGTAATTGATTGTTTACCTCGGGAAACGTGAAGCGAAAGCTATCCATTGACAAGAAAAGTTTATTTATGGTCACTCATGCCTACAAAAGCCTTATTACTCGCTTTAAATGCCTTTATAATCCCATAATTGAATTTAATTTGATTTTTTTACATTTTTTTTATTAAAACAAATTGTAATCGATTGTTTACCTCGAGAAACGTGAAACGAAAGCTATCCATTGACAAGAAAAGTTTATTTATAGTCACTCATGCCAATAAAAGCCTTATTACTCGCTTTAAATGGTTTTATAATTCCCTAATTGAATTGAATTTGATTTGTTTTACATTTTTTGACTAAAACAGATTATAATGGATTGTTTACCTCAGGAAAGGTGAAGCGAAAGCCATCCATTGACAATAAAAGTTCATTTATAGTCACTCATGTCTACGAAAGCCTTATAACTCGCTTTAAATGACTTTATAATCCCATAATTGAATTGAATTTAATTATTTTTACATTTTTTGATTAAAACAGATTGTAATTGATTGTTTACATGAGGAAACGTGAAGCGAAAGCAATCCATTGACAGGAAAAGTTTATTTATAGTCACTCATGCCTACGAAGGCCTTATTACTCGCTTTAAATGCTTTTATAATCCCATAATTGAATTTAATTTGATTTTTATTACATTTTTTGATTAAAACTGATTGTAATTGATTGTTTACCTAGGGAAACATGAAGCGAAAGCTATCCATTGACAAGAAAAGTTTATTTATAGTCACTCATGCCTACGAAGGCCTTATTACTCGCTTTAAATGCTTTTATAATCCCATAATTGAATTTAATTTGATTTTTTTTTACATTTTTTAATTAAAACATATTGTAATTGATTGTTTACCTAGGAAAACATGAAGCGAAAGCTATCCATTGACAAGAAAAGTTTATTTATAGTCACTCATGCCTACGAAGGCCTTATTACTCGCTTTAAATGCTTTTATAATCCCATAATTGAATTTAATTTGATTTTTTTTACATTTTTTGATTAAAACAGATTGTAATTGATTGTTTACCTTGAGAAACGTAAAGCGAAAGCCATCCATTGATAAGAAAAGTTCGTTTTTAGTCATTCACGCCTTCGGAAGCCTATTACTCGATTTATATGCCTTTATAATCTCACAAATGATTTTAAGTTGAATTTTTTTACATGTTTAGTTAGAACATATTATAATTAAATACTTGCCTAGAGAAGCGTGAAGCGAAAGCCATCAAATGACAAGAAAAGTTCATTTATAGTCACTCATGTCTACGAAAGCCTTATTACTCGCTTTAAATGCTTTTATAATCCCATAATTGAATTTAATTTGATTTTTTTTCGCATTTTTTGATTAAAACATATTTTAATGGATTGTTTACCTCGGGAAAGGTGAAGCGAAAGCCATCCATTAACAAGAAAAGTTCATTTATAGTCACTCATATCTACGAAAGCCTTATAACTCGCTTTAAATGCTTTTATAATCCCATAATTGAATTGAATTTAATTTTTTTTTATATTTTTTGATTAAAACAGATTGTAATTGATTGTTTACCTCGGGAAACGTGAAGCGAAAGCTATCCATTGACAAGAAAAGTTTATTTATAGTCACTCATGCCTACGAAAGCCTTATTACTTGCTTTAAATGCTTTTATAATCCCATAATTGAATTTAATTTTAATTTTTTTACATTTAATGATTTAAATCGATTATAATTGATTGTTTACCTCGAGAAACCTGAAGCGAAACCCATGCATTGAAAAGAAAAGCTCGTTTATAGTCATTGACACCTTCGGAAGCCTATTACTCGATTTAAATGCCTTTATAATCTCACAAATGATTTTAAGTTGAATTTTTTTACATTTTTTGTTAGAACATATTATAATTGAATACTTGCCTCAAGAAACGTGAAGCGAAAGACATCCATTGACATGAAAAGTTCATTTATAGTCACTCATGTCTACGAAAGCCTTATTACTTACTTTAAATGCTTTTATAATCCCATAATTGAATTTAATTTGATTTTTTTACATTTTTTATTAAACCAGATTGTAATTGATTGTTTAACTCGGGAAACGTGAAGCGAAAGCTATCCGTTGACGAGAAAAGTTTATTTATAGTCACTCATGCCTACGAGGGCCTTATTACTCGCTTTAAATGCTTTTATAATCCCAGAATTGAATTTAATTTGATTTTTTTTACATTTTTTGATTAAAACAGATTGTAATTGATTGTTTACCTAGGGAAACATGAAGCGAAAGCTATCCATTGACAAGAAAAGTTTATTTATAGTCACTCATGCCTACGAAAGCCTTATTACTCGCTTTAAATGCCTTTATAATCTCATAATTGAATTTAATTTGATTTTGTTTACATTTTTTTATTAAAACAGATTATAATTGATTGTTTACCTAGGGAAACATGAAGCGAAAGCAATCCATTGACAAGAAAAGTTTATTTATAGTCACTCATGCCTACGAAGGCCTTATTACTCGCTTTAAATGCTTTTATAATCCCATAATTGAATTTAATTTAATTTTTTTTTACATTTTTTGATTAAAATAGATTGTAATTGATTGTTTACCTCAGGAAACGTGAAGCGAAAGCTATCCATTGACAAGAAAAGTTTATTTATAGTCACTCATGCCTACGAAAGCCTTATTAGTCGCTTTAAATGCCTTTATAATCCCATAATTGAATTTAATTTGATTTTTTTACATTTTTTTTATTAAAACAAATTGTAATCGATTGTTTACCTCGGGAAACGTGAAACGAAAGCTATCCATTGAAAAGAAAAGTTTATTTATAGTCACTCATGCCAATAAAAGCCTTATTACTCGCTTTAAATGGTTTTATAATTCCCTAATTGAATTGAATTTGATTTGTTTTACATTTTTTGACTAAAACAGATTATAATGGACTGTTTACCTCGGGAAAGGTGAAGCGAAAGCCATCCATTCACAATAAAAGTTTATTTATAGTCACTCATGTCTACGAAAGCCTTATAACTCGCTTTAAATGATTTTATAATCCCATAATTGAATTGAATTTAATTTTTTTTACATTTTTTGATTAAAACAGATTGTAATTGATTGTTTACCTTGGGAAAATTGAAGCGAAAGCTATCCATTGACAAGAGAAGTTTATTTATAGTCACTCATGCCTACGAAGGCCTTATTACTCGCTTTAAATGCTTTTATAATCCCATAATTGAATTTAATTTTATTTTTTATACATTTTTTGATTAAAACAGATTGTAATTGATTGTTTACCTAGGGAAACATGAAGCGAAAGCTATTCATTGACAAGAAAAGTTTATTTATAGTCACTCATGCCTACGAAGGCTTTATTACTCGCTTTAAATGCTTTTATCATCCCATAATTGAATTTAATTTGATTTTTTTTACATTTTTTGATTAAAACAGATTGTAATTGATTGTTTACCTTGAGAAACGTAAAGCGAAAGCCATCCATTGATAAGAAAAGTTCGTTTTTAGTCATTCACGCCTTTGGAAGCCTATTACTCGATTTATATGCCTTTATAATCTCACAAATGATTTTAAGTTGAATTTTTTTACATGATTTGTTAGAACATATTATAATTAAATACTTGCCTCGAGAAGCGTGAAGCGAAAGCCATCCATTGACAAGAAAAGTTCATTTATAGTCACTCATGTCTACGAAAGCCTTATTACTCGCTTTAAATGCTTTTATAATCCCATAATTGAATTTAATTTGATTTTTTTTCGTATTTTTTGATTAAAACAGATTGTAATGGATTGTTTACCTCGGGAAAGGTGAAGCGAAAGCCATCCATTGACAAGAAAAGTTCATTTATAGTCACTCATATCTACGAAAGCCTTATAACTCGCTTTAAATGCTTTTATAATCCCATAATTGAATTTAATTTAATTTTTTTTACATTTTTTGATTAAAACAGATTGTAATTGATTGTTTACCTCAGGAAACGTGAAGCGAAAGCTATCCATTGACAGGAAAAGTTTATTTATAGTCACTCATGCCTACGAAGGCCTTATTACTCGCTTTAAATGCTTTTATAATCCCATAATTGAATTTAATTTGATTTTTATTACATTTTTTAATTAAAACTGATTGTAATTGATTGTTTACATAGGGAAACATGAAGCGAAAGCTATCCATTGATAAGAAAAGTTTATTTATAGTCACTCATGCCTACGAAGGCCTTATTACTCGCTTTAAATGCTTTTATAATCCCATAATTGAATTTAATTTGATTTTTTTTACATTTTTTGATTAAAAAAGATTGTAATTGATTGTTTACCTTGAGAAACGTAAAGCGAAAGCCATCCATTGATAAGAAAAGTTCGTTTTTAGTCATTCACGCCTACGGAAGCCTATTACTCGATTTATATGCCTTTATAATCTCACAAGTGATTTTAAGTTGAATTTTTTTACATGTTTTGTTAGAACATATTATAAATAAATACTTGCCTCGAGAAGCGTGAAGCGAAAGCCATCCATTGACAAGAAAAGTTCATTTATAGTCACTCATGTCTACGAAAGCCTTATTACTCGCTTTAAATGCTTTTATAATCCCATAATTGAATTTAATTTGATTTTTTTTCGTATTTTTTGATTAAAACAGATTGTAATGGATTGTTTACCTCGGGAAAGGTGAAGCGAAAGCCATCCATTGACAAGAAAAGTTCATTTATAGTCACTCATATCTACGAAAGCCTTATAACTCGCTTTAAATGCTTTTATAATCCCATAATTGAATTTAATTTAATTTTTTTTACATTTTTTGATTAAAACAGATTGTAATTGATTGTTTACCTCAGGAAACGTGAAGCGAAAGCTATCCATTGACAGGAAAAGTTTATTTATAGTCACTCATGCCTACGAAGGCCTTATTACTCGCTTTAAATGCCTTTATAATCCCATAATTGAATTTAATTTGATTTTTATTACATTTTTTAATTAAAACTGATTGTAATTGATTGTTTACCTAGGGAAACATGAAGCGAAAGCTATCCATTGACAAGAAAAGTTTATTTATAGTCACTGATGCCTTCGAAGGCCTTATTACTCGCTTTAAATGCTTTTATAATCCCATAATTGAATTTAATTTGATTTTTTTTACATTTTTTGATTAAAACAGATTGTAATTGATTGTTTACCTTGAGAAACGTAAAGCGAAAGCCATCCATTGATAAGAAAAGTTCGTTTTTAGTCATTCACGCCTTCGGAAGCCTATTACTCGATTTATATGCCTTTATAATCTCACAAATGATTTTAAGTTGAATTTTTTTACATGTTTTGTTAGAACATATTATAATTAAATACTTGCCTCGAGAAGCGTGAAGCGAAAGCCATCCATTGACAAGAAAAGTTCATTTATAGTCACTCATGTCTACGAAAGCCTTATTACTCGCTTTAAATGCTTTTATAATCCCATAATTGAATTTAATTTGAATTTTTTTCGTATTTTTTGATTAAAACAGATTGTAATGGATTGTTTACCTCGGGAAAGGTGAAGCGAAAGCCATCCATTGACAAGAAAAGTTCATTTATAGTCACTCATATCTACGAAAGCCTTATAACTCGCTTTAAATGCTTTTATAATCCCATAATTGAATTGAATTTAATTTTTTTTTACATTTTTTGATTAAAACAGATTGTAATTGATTGTTTACCTCGGGAAACGTGAAGCGAAAGCTATCCATTGACAAGAAAAGTTTATTTATGGTCACTCATGCCTACAAAAGCCTTATTACTCGCTTTAAATGCCTTTATAATCCCATAATTGAATTTAATTTGATTTTTTTACATTTTTTTTATTAAAACAAATTGTAATCGATTGTTTACCTCGAGAATCGTGAAACGAAAGCTATCCATTGACAAGAAAAGTTTATTTATAGTCACTCATGCCAATAAAAGCCTTATTACTCGCTTTAAATGGTTTTATAATTCCCTAATTGAATTGAATTTGATTTGTTTTACATTTTTTGACTAAAACAGATTATAATGGATTGTTTACCTCGGGAAAGGTGAAGCGAAAGCCATCCATTGACAATAAAAGTTCATTTATAGTCACTCATGTCTACGAAAGCCTTATAACTCGCTTTAAATGACTTTATAATCCCATAATTGAATTGAATTTAATTATTTTTACATTTTTTGATTAAAACAGATTGTAATTGATTGTTTACATCAGGAAACGTGAAGCGAAAGCAATCCATTGACAGGAAAAGTTTATTTATAGTCACTCATGCCTACGAAGGCCTTATTACTCGCTTTAAATGCTTTTATAATCCCATAATTGAATTTAATTTGATTTTTATTACATTTTTTAATTAAAACTGATTGTAATTGATTGTTTACCTATGGAAACATGAAGCGAAAGCTATCCATTGACAAGAAAAGTTTATTTATAGTCACTCATGCCTACGAAGGCCTTATTACTCGCTTTAAATGCTTTTATAATCCCATAATTGAATTTAATTTGATTTTTTTTACATTTTTTGATTAAAACAGATTGTAATTGATTGTTTACCTTGAGAAACATAAAGCGAAAGCCATGCATTGATAAGAAAAGTTCGTTTTTAGTCATTCACGCCTACGGAAGCCTATTACTCGATTTATATGCCTTTATAATTTCACAAATGATTTTAAGTTGAATTTTTTTACATGTTTAGTTGGAACATATTATAATTAAATACTTGCCTAGAGAAGCGTGAAGCGAAAGCCATCAAATGACAAGAAAAGTTCATTTATAGTCACTCATGTCTACGAAAGCCTTATTACTCGCTTTAAATGCTTTTATAATCCCATAATTGAATTTAATTTGATTTTTTTCGCATTTTTTGATTAAAACATATTTTAATGGATTGTTTACCTCGGGAAAGGTGAAGCGAAAGCCATCCATTAACAAGAAAAGTTCATTTATAGTCACTCATATCTACGAAAGCCTTATAACTCGCTTTAAATGCTTTTTATAATCCCATAATTGAATTGAATTTAATTTTTTTTTACATTTTTTGATTAAAACAGATTGTAATTGATTGTTTACCTCGGGAAACGTGAAGCGAAAGCTATCCATTGAAAAGAAAAGTTTATTTATAGTCACTCATGCCTACGAAAGCCTTATTACTTGCTTTAAATGCTTTTATAATCCCATAATTGAATTTAATTTTAATTTTTTTACATTTAATGATTTAAATCGATTATAATTGATTGTTTACCTCGAGAAACCTGAAGCGAAACCCATCCATTGAAAAGAAAAGCTCGTTTATAGTCATTGACACCTTCGGAAGCCTATTACTCGATTTAAATGCCTTTATAATCTCACAAATGATTTTAAGTTGAATTTTTTTACATTTTTTGTTAGAACATATTATAATTGAATACTTGCCTCAAGAAACGTGAAGCGAAAGACATCCATTGACATGAAAAGTTCATTTATAGTCACTCATGTCTACGAAAGCCTTATTACTTACTTTAAATGCTTTTATAATCCCATAATTGAATTTAATTTGATTTTTTTACATTTTTTATTAAACCAGATTGTAATTGATTGTTTAACTGGGGAAACGTGAAGCGAAAGCTATCCGTTGACGAGAAAAGTTTATTTATAGTCACTCATGCCTACGAGGGCCTTATTACTCGCTTTAAATGCTTTTATAATCCCATAATTGAATTTAATTTGATTTTTTTTACATTTTTTGATTAAAACAGATTGTAATCGATTGTTTACCTAGGGAAACATGAAGCGAAAGCTATCCATTGACAAGAAAAGTTTATTTATAGTCACTCATGCCTACGAAAGCCTTATTACTCGCTTTAAATGCCTTTATAATCTCATAATTGAATTTAATTTGATTTTTTTTACATTTTTTTATTAAAACAGATTATAATTGATTGTTTACCTAGGGAAACATGAAGCGAAAGCTATCCATTGACAAGAAAAGTTTATTTATAGTCAATCATGCCCACGAAGGCCTTATTACTCGCTTTAAATGCTTTTATAATCCCATAATTGAATTTAATTTGATTTTTTTTACATTTTTTGATTAAAACAGATTGTAATTGATTGTTTACCTTGAGAAACGTAAGGCGAAAGCCATCCATTAATAAGAAAAGTTCGTTTTTAGTCATTCACGCCTTTGGAAGCCTATTACTCTATTTATATGCCTTTATAATCTCACAAATGATTTTAAGTTAAATTTTTTACATGTTTTGTTAGAACATATTATAATTAAATACTTGCCTAGAGAAGCGTGAAGCGAAAGCCATCCAATGACAAGAAAAGTTCATTTATAGTCACTCATGTCTACGACAGCCTTATTACTCGCTTTAAATGCTTTTATAATCCCATAATTGAATTTAATTTGATTTTTTTTCGCATTTTTTGATTAAAACAGATTGTAATGGATTGTTTACCTCGGGAAAGGTGAAGCGAAAGCCATCCATTGACAAGAAAAGTTCATTTATAGTCACTCATATCTACGAAAGCCTTATAACTCGCTTTAAATGCTTTTATAATCCCATAATTGAATTTAATTTAATTTTTTTTTACATTTTTTGATTAAAACAGATTGTAATTGATTGTTTACCTCGGGAAACGTGAAGCGAAAGCTATCCATTGACAAGAAAAGTTTATTTATAGTCACTCATGCCTACGTAAGCCTTATTACTCGCTTTAAATGCCTTTATAATCCCATAATTGAATTTAATTTGATTTTTTTACATTTTTTTTATTAAAACAAATTGTAATCGATTGTTTACCTCGGGAAACGTGAAACGAAAGCTATCCATTGACAAGAAAAGTTTATTTATAGTCACTCATGCCAATAAAAGCCTTATTACTCGCTTTAAATGGTTTTATAATTCCCTAATTGAATTGAATTTGATTTGTTTTACATTTTTTGACTAAAACAGATTATAATGGATTGTTTACCTCGGGAAAGGTGAAGCGAAAGCCATCCATTGACAATAAAAGTTTATTTATAGTCACTCATGTCTACGAAAGCCTTATAACTCGCTTTAAATGATTTTATAATCCCATAATTGAATTGAATTTAATTTTTTTAACATTTTTTGATTAAAACAGATTGTAATTGATTGTTTACCTCAGGAAAATTGAAGCGAAAGCTATCCATTGACAAGAGAAGTTTATTTATAGTCACTCATGCATACGAAGGCCTTATTACTCGCTTTAAATGCTTTTATAATCCCATAATTGAATTTAATTTGATTTTTTATACATATTTTGATTAAAACAGATTGTAATTGATTGTTTACCTAGGGAAACATGAAGCGAAAGCTATCCATTGACAAGAAAAGTTTATTTATAGTCACTCATGCCTACGAAAGCCTTATTACTCGCTTTAAATGCCTTTATAATCCCATAATTGAATTTAATTTGATTTTTATATTTTTTTATTAAAACAGATTGTAATTGATTTGTTACCTCGAGAAACGTGAAGCGAAAGCTATCCATTGACAAGAAAAGTTTATTTATAGTCACTCATGCCTACAAAAGCCTTATTACTTGCTTTAAATGGTTTTATAGTTCCATAGTTGAATTTAATTTGATTTTTTATACATTTTTGATTAAAACAGTTTATAATTGATTGTTTACCTCGAGTAACGTGAAGCGAAAGCCATCGATTGATAAGAAAAGTCCGTTTGCAGTCATTCATTCCTTCGAAGGCCTATTACTCGATTTAATTACCTTTATAATCTCACAAATGATTTTAAGTTGAATTTTTGTTACATTTTTTGTTAAAACAGATTATAATTGAACGTTTGCCTTGAGTAACGTGAAGCAAAAGCCATCCATTGACCAGAAAAGTTCATTTATAGTCACTCATGCCTACGAAAGCCTTATGACTCGCTTTAAATGTTTTTATAATTCCGTAACTGAATTTAATTTCATTTGATTTTTTATACATTTTTTGATTAAAACATATTATAATTGATCGTTTACCTCGAGTAATGTGAAACGAAAGCCATCCATTGATAAGAAAAGTCCATTTACAGTCATTCATTCCTTCGAAAGCCTATTACTCGATTTAAATGCTTTTATAATCTCACCAACGATTTTAAGTTGAATTTTTTTTACATTTTTTGATTAAGACAGATTGTCATGGATTGTTTACCTTGGGAAACGTGAAACGAAAGCCATCCATTGACAAGAAAAGTTTATTTATAGTCACTCATGCCTGCGAAAGCCTTATTACTCGCTATAAATGCTTTTATACTCCCATAATTTAATTTAATTTGATTTTTTTACATTTTTTTATTAAAACAGATTGTAATCGATTATTTACCTCAGGAAACGTGAAACGAAAGCTATCCATTGACAAGAAAAGTTTATTTATAGTCACTCATGCCTACGAAAGCCTTATTACTCGCTTTAAATGCCTTTATAATCCCATAATTGAATTTAATTTGATTTTTTTTACATTTTTTTATTAAAACAGATTGTAATTGATTGTTTACCTAGGGAAACATGAAGCGAAAGCTATCCATTGACAAGAAAAGTTTATTTATAGTCACTCATGCCTACGAAAGCCTTATTACTCGCTTTAAATGCTTTTATAATTCCGTAATTGAATTTAATTTCATTTGATTTTTTATACATTTTTTGATTAAAACAGATTATAATTGATCGTTTACCTCGAGTAACGTGAAACAAAAGCCATCCATTGATAAGAAAAGTCCATTTACAGTCATTCATTCCTTCGAAAGCCTATTACTCGATTTAAATGCTTTTATAATCTCACCAACGATTTTAAGTTGAATTTTTTTTACATTTTTTGATTAAGACAGATTGTCATGGATTGTTTACCTTGGGAAACGTGAAGCGAAAGCCATCCATTGACAAGAAAAGTTTATTTATAGTCACTTATGCCTACGAAGGCCTTATTACTCGCTATAAATGCTTTTATAATCCCATAATTGAATTTAATTTGATTTTTTTTACATTTTTTGATTAAAACAGATTGTAATTGATTGTTTACCTAGGGAAACATGAAGCGAAAGCTATCCATTGATAAGAAAAGTTTATTTATAGTCACTTATGCCTACGAAGGCCTAATTACTCGCTTTAAATGCTTTTATAATCCCATAATTGAATTTAATTTGATTTTTTTTTACATTTTTTGATTACAATAGATTGTAATTGATTGTTTACCTTGAGAAACGTAAAGCGAAAGCCATCCATTGATAAGAAAAGTTCGTTTTTAGTCATTCACGCCTTCGAAAGCCTATTACTCGATTTATATGCCTTTATAATCTCACAAATGATTTTAAGTTGAATTTTTTTACATGTTTTGTTAGAACATATTATAATTAAATACTTGCCTCGAGAAACGTGAAGCGAAAGCCATCCATTGACAAGAAAAGTTCATTTATAGTCACTCATGTCTACGAAAGCCTTATTACTCACTTTAAATCCTTTTATAATCCCATAATTGAATTTAATTTGATTTTTTTTTACATTTGTTGATTAAAACATATTGTAATGGATTGTTTACCTCGGGCAAGGGGAAGCGAAAGCCATGCATTGACAAGAAAAGTTCATTTATAGTCATTCATATCTACGAAAGCCTTATAACTCGCTTTAAATGCTTTTATAATCCCATAATTGAATTGAATTTAATTTTTTTTACATTTTTTGATTAAAACAGATTGTAATTGATTGTTTACCTTAGGAAACGTGAAGCGAAAGCTATCCATTGACAAGAAAAGTTTATTTATAGTCACTCATGCCTACGAAAGCCTTATTACTCGCTTTAAATGCCTTTATAATCCCATAATTGAATTTAATTTGATTTTTTATATTTTTTTATTAAAACAGATTATAATTAATTGTTTACCTCGGGAAACGTGAAGCGAAAGCTATCCATTGACAAGAAAAGTTTATTTATAGTCACTCATGCCTACAAAAGCCTTATTACTTGCTTTAAATGGTTTTATAGTTCCATAGTTGAATTTCATTTGATTTTTTATACATTTTTTATTAAAACAGATTATAATTGATTGTTTGCCTCGAGTAACGTGAAGCGAAAGCCATCGATTGATAAGAAAAGTCCGTTTGCAGTCATTCATTCCTTCGAAGGCCTATTACTCGATTTAATTACCTTTACAATCTCACAAATGATTTTAAGTTGAATTTTTGTTACATTTTTTGTTAAAACAGATTATAATTGAACGTTTGCCTTGAGAAACGTGAAGCAAAAGCCATCCATTGACCAGAAAAGTTCATTTATAGTCACTCATGCCTACGAAAGCCTTATGACTCGCTTTAAATGCTTTTATAATTCCGTAATTGAATTTAATTTCATTTGATTTTTTATACATTTTTTGATTAAAACAGATTATAATTGATCGTTTACCTCGAGTAACGTGAAACAAAAGCCATCCATTGATAAGAAAAGTCCATTTACAGTCATTCATTCCTTCGAAAGCCTATTACTCGATTTAAATGCTTTTATAATCTCACCAACGATTTTAAGTTGAATTTTTTTTACATTTTTTGATTAAGACAGATTGTCATGGATTGTTTACCTTGGGAAACGTGAAGCGAAAGCCATCCATTGACAAGAAAAGTTTATTTATAGTCACTTATGCCTACGAAGGCCTTATTACTCGCTATAAATGCTTTTATAATCCCATAATTGAATTTAATTTGATTTTTTTTACATTTTTTGATTAAAACAGATTGTAATTGATTGTTTACCTAGGGAAACATGAAGCGAAAGCTATCCATTGATAAGAAAAGTTTATTTATAGTCACTTATGCCTACGAAGGCCTAATTACTCGCTTTAAATGCTTTTATAATCCCATAATTGAATTTAATTTGATTTTTTTTTACATTTTTTGATTACAATAGATTGTAATTGATTGTTTACCTTGAGAAACGTAAAGCGAAAGCCATCCATTGATAAGAAAAGTTCGTTTTTAGTCATTCACGCCTTCGAAAGCCTATTACTCGATTTATATGCCTTTATAATCTCACAAATGATTTTAAGTTGAATTTTTTTACATGTTTTGTTAGAACATATTATAATTAAATACTTGCCTCGAGAAACGTGAAGCGAAAGCCATCCATTGACAAGAAAAGTTCATTTATAGTCACTCATGTCTACGAAAGCCTTATTACTCACTTTAAATCCTTTTATAATCCCATAATTGAATTTAATTTGATTTTTTTTTACATTTGTTGATTAAAACATATTGTAATGGATTGTTTACCTCGGGCAAGGGGAAGCGAAAGCCATGCATTGACAAGAAAAGTTCATTTATAGTCATTCATATCTACGAAAGCCTTATAACTCGCTTTAAATGCTTTTATAATCCCATAATTGAATTGAATTTAATTTTTTTTACATTTTTTGATTAAAACAGATTGTAATTGATTGTTTACCTTAGGAAACGTGAAGCGAAAGCTATCCATTGACAAGAAAAGTTTATTTATAGTCACTCATGCCTACGAAAGCCTTATTACTCGCTTTAAATGCCTTTATAATCCCATAATTGAATTTAATTTGATTTTTTATATTTTTTTATTAAAACAGATTATAATTAATTGTTTACCTCGGGAAACGTGAAGCGAAAGCTATCCATTGACAAGAAAAGTTTATTTATAGTCACTCATGCCTACAAAAGCCTTATTACTTGCTTTAAATGGTTTTATAGTTCCATAGTTGAATTTCATTTGATTTTTTATACATTTTTTATTAAAACAGATTATAATTGATTGTTTGCCTCGAGTAACGTGAAGCGAAAGCCATCGATTGATAAGAAAAGTCCGTTTGCAGTCATTCATTCCTTCGAAGGCCTATTACTCGATTTAATTACCTTTACAATCTCACAAATGATTTTAAGTTGAATTTTTGTTACATTTTTTGTTAAAACAGATTATAATTGAACGTTTGCCTTGAGAAACGTGAAGCAAAAGCCATCCATTGACCAGAAAAGTTCATTTATAGTCACTCATGCCTACGAAAGCCTTATGACTCGCTTTAAATGCTTTTATAATTCCGTAATTGAATTTAATTTCATTTGATTTTTTATACATTTTTTGATTAAAACAGATTATAATTGATCGTTTACCTCGAGTAACGTGAAACAAAAGCCATCCATTGATAAGAAAAGTCCATTTACAGTCATTCATTCCTTCGAAAGCCTATTACTCGATTTAAATGCTTTTATAATCTCACCAACGATTTTAAGTTGAATTTTTTTTACATTTTTTGATTAAGACAGATTGTCATGGATTGTTTACCTTGGGAAACGTGAAGCGAAAGCCATCCATTGACAAGAAAAGTTTATTTATAGTCACTTATGCCTACGAAGGCCTTATTACTCGCTATAAATGCTTTTATAATCCCATAATTGAATTTAATTTGATTTTTTTTACATTTTTTGATTAAAACAGATTGTAATTGATTGTTTACCTAGGGAAACATGAAGCGAAAGCTATCCATTGATAAGAAAAGTTTATTTATAGTCACTTATGCCTACGAAGGCCTAATTACTCGCTTTAAATGCTTTTATAATCCCATAATTGAATTTAATTTGATTTTTTTTTACATTTTTTGATTACAATAGATTGTAATTGATTGTTTACCTTGAGAAACGTAAAGCGAAAGCCATCCATTGATAAGAAAAGTTCGTTTTTAGTCATTCACGCCTTCGAAAGCCTATTACTCGATTTATATGCCTTTATAATCTCACAAATGATTTTAAGTTGAATTTTTTTACATGTTTTGTTAGAACATATTATAATTAAATACTTGCCTCGAGAAACGTGAAGCGAAAGCCATCCATTGACAAGAAAAGTTCATTTATAGTCACTCATGTCTACGAAAGCCTTATTACTCACTTTAAATCCTTTTATAATCCCATAATTGAATTTAATTTGATTTTTTTTTACATTTGTTGATTAAAACATATTGTAATGGATTGTTTACCTCGGGCAAGGGGAAGCGAAAGCCATGCATTGACAAGAAAAGTTCATTTATAGTCATTCATATCTACGAAAGCCTTATAACTCGCTTTAAATGCTTTTATAATCCCATAATTGAATTGAATTTAATTTTTTTTACATTTTTTGATTAAAACAGATTGTAATTGATTGTTTACCTTAGGAAACGTGAAGCGAAAGCTATCCATTGACAAGAAAAGTTTATTTATAGTCACTCATGCCTACGAAAGCCTTATTACTCGCTTTAAATGCCTTTATAATCCCATAATTGAATTTAATTTGATTTTTTATATTTTTTTATTAAAACAGATTATAATTAATTGTTTACCTCGGGAAACGTGAAGCGAAAGCTATCCATTGACAAGAAAAGTTTATTTATAGTCACTCATGCCTACAAAAGCCTTATTACTTGCTTTAAATGGTTTTATAGTTCCATAGTTGAATTTCATTTGATTTTTTATACATTTTTTATTAAAACAGATTATAATTGATTGTTTGCCTCGAGTAACGTGAAGCGAAAGCCATCGATTGATAAGAAAAGTCCGTTTGCAGTCATTCATTCCTTCGAAGGCCTATTACTCGATTTAATTACCTTTACAATCTCACAAATGATTTTAAGTTGAATTTTTGTTACATTTTTTGTTAAAACAGATTATAATTGAACGTTTGCCTTGAGAAACGTGAAGCAAAAGCCATCCATTGACCAGAAAAGTTCATTTATAGTCACTCATGCCTACGAAAGCCTTATGACTCGCTTTAAATGCTTTTATAATTCCGTAATTGAATTTAATTTCATTTGATTTTTTATACATTTTTTGATTAAAACAGATTATAATTGATCGTTTACCTCGAGTAACGTGAAACAAAAGCCATCCATTGATAAGAAAAGTCCATTTACAGTCATTCATTCCTTCGAAAGCCTATTACTCGATTTAAATGCTTTTATAATCTCACCAACGATTTTAAGTTGAATTTTTTTTACATTTTTTGATTAAGACAGATTGTCATGGATTGTTTACCTTGGGAAACGTGAAGCGAAAGCCATCCATTGACAAGAAAAGTTTATTTATAGTCACTTATGCCTACGAAGGCCTTATTACTCGCTATAAATGCTTTTATAATCCCATAATTGAATTTAATTTGATTTTTTTTACATTTTTTGATTAAAACAGATTGTAATTGATTGTTTACCTAGGGAAACATGAAGCGAAAGCTATCCATTGATAAGAAAAGTTTATTTATAGTCACTTATGCCTACGAAGGCCTAATTACTCGCTTTAAATGCTTTTATAATCCCATAATTGAATTTAATTTGATTTTTTTTTACATTTTTTGATTACAATAGATTGTAATTGATTGTTTACCTTGAGAAACGTAAAGCGAAAGCCATCCATTGATAAGAAAAGTTCGTTTTTAGTCATTCACGCCTTCGAAAGCCTATTACTCGATTTATATGCCTTTATAATCTCACAAATGATTTTAAGTTGAATTTTTTTACATGTTTTGTTAGAACATATTATAATTAAATACTTGCCTCGAGAAACGTGAAGCGAAAGCCATCCATTGACAAGAAAAGTTCATTTATAGTCACTCATGTCTACGAAAGCCTTATTACTCACTTTAAATCCTTTTATAATCCCATAATTGAATTTAATTTGATTTTTTTTTACATTTGTTGATTAACACATATTGTAATGGATTGTTTACCTCGGGCAAGGGGAAGCGAAAGCCATGCATTGACAAGAAAAGTTCATTTATAGTCATTCATATCTACGAAAGCCTTATAACTCGCTTTAAATGCTTTTATAATCCCATAATTGAATTGAATTTAATTTTTTTTACATTTTTTGATTAAAACAGATTGTAATTGATTGTTTACCTTAGGAAACGTGAAGCGAAAGCTATCCATTGACAAGAAAAGTTTATTTATAGTCACTCATGCCTACGAAAGCCTTATTACTCGCTTTAAATGCCTTTATAATCCCATAATTGAATTTAATTTGATTTTTTATATTTTTTTATTAAAACAGATTATAATTAATTGTTTACCTCGGGAAACGTGAAGCGAAAGCTATCCATTGACAAGAAAAGTTTATTTATAGTCACTCATGCCTACAAAAGCCTTATTACTTGCTTTAAATGGTTTTATAGTTCCATAGTTGAATTTCATTTGATTTTTTATACATTTTTTATTAAAACAGATTATAATTGATTGTTTGCCTCGAGTAACGTGAAGCGAAAGCCATCGATTGATAAGAAAAGTCCGTTTGCAGTCATTCATTCCTTCGAAGGCCTATTACTCGATTTAATTACCTTTATAATCTCACAAATGATTTTAAGTTGAATTTTTGTTACATTTTTTGTTAAAACAGATTATAATTGAACGTTTGCCTTGAGAAACGTGAAGCAAAAGCCATCCATTGACAAGAAAAGTTTATTTATAGTCACTCATGCCTGCGAAAGCCTTATTACTCGCTTTAAATGCCTTTATACTCCCATAATTGAATGTAATTTGATTTTTTTACATTTTTTTATTAAAACATATTGTAATCGATTATTTACCTCAGGAAACGTGAAACGAAAGCTATCCATTGACAAGAAAAGTTTATTTATAGTCACTCATGCCTACGAAAGCCTTATTACTCGCTTTAAATGCCTTTATAATCCCATAATTGAATTTAATTTTATTTTTTTTACATTTTTTTATTAAAACAGATTGTAATTGATTGTTTACCTAGGGAAACATGAAGCGAAAGCTATCCATTGACAAGAAAAGTTTATTTATAGTCACTCATGCGTACGAAGGCCTTATTACTCGCTTTAAATGCTTTTATAATCCCATAATTGAATTTAATTTGATTTTTTTTACATTTTTTAATTAAAACAGATTGTAATTGATTGTTTACCTCGGGAAACGTGAAACGAAAGCTATCCATTGATAAGAAAAGTTTATTTATAGTCGCTTATGCCTACGAAAGCCTTATTACTCGCTTTAAATGCTTTTATAATCCCATAATTGAATTTAATTTTAATATTTTTATATTTTTTGATTAAAACAGATTGTAATTGATTGTTTACCTCAAGAAACGTGAAGCGAAACCCATCCATTAATAAAAAAAGTTCGTTTGTAGTCATTCATTCGTTCGGAAGCCTATTACTCGATTTAACTGCCTTTATAATCTCACATATGTTTTTAAGTTGAATTGTTTTTACATTTTTTGTTAAAATAGATTATAATTGAACGTTTGCCTTAAGAAATGTGAAGCAAAAGCCATCCACTGATAAGAAAAGTTCATTTATAGTCACTCATGCCTACAAAAGCCTTATTACTCGCTTTAAATGGTTTTATAATCTCATAATTGAATTGAATTTAAATTTTTTTACATTTTTTGATTAAAACAGAATATATTTAATTGTTTGCCTTGGAAATCGTGAAGCAAAAGCCATCCATTGAAAAGAAAAGTTTGTTTATAGTCATTCATGCCTTCGGAAGCCTATTACTTGGTTTAAATGCCTTTACAATCTCACAAATGATTTTAAGTTGAATTTTTTTACATTTTTTGTTAGAACATATTATAATTGAATTTTTTCCTCGAGAAACGTGAAGCAAAAACCATCCATTGACAATAAAAGTTCATTTATAGTCACTCATGTCTACGAAAGCCTTATTACTCGCTTTAAATGCTTTTATAATCCCATAATTGAATTTAAT
This sequence comes from Theobroma cacao, assembly GCF_053813885.1. Classification (NCBI taxonomy): domain Eukaryota; kingdom Viridiplantae; phylum Streptophyta; class Magnoliopsida; order Malvales; family Malvaceae; genus Theobroma; species Theobroma cacao. The sequence goes on along the minus strand of NC_142645.1, from coordinate 20,890,313 downwards.
TTGATTTTTTTTACAATTTTTCACTAAAAAAAATTGTAATGGATTGTTTACCTTGGGAAAGGTGAAGGGAAAGCCATCCATTGACAAGAAAAGTTCATTTATAATCACTGATGTCTACAAAAGCCTTAGTACTAGCTTTAAATGCTTTTATAAACCCATAATTGAATTTAATTTTATTTTTTTACATTTTCTAATTAAAACAAATTGTAATTGATTGTTTACCTAGAGAAACATGAAGCGAAAGCTATCCATTGACAAGAAAAGTTTATTTATAGTCACTAATGCCTACGAAAGCCTTATTACATGCTTTAAATCCTTTTATAGTCCCATAATTGAATTTAATATGATTTTTTTACATTTTTTGATTAAAACAGATTGTAATTGATTGTTTACCTAGGGAAACATGAAGCAAAAGCTATCCATTGACAGGAAAAGTTTATTTACAGTCACTCATGCCTACGAAAGCCTTATTACTCGCTTTAAATGCTTTTATAACCCCATAATTGAATTTAATTTGATTTTTTTACATTTTTTGATTAAGACAGATTGTAATGGATTGTTTACCTTGGGAAACGTGAAGCGATAGCCATCCATTGACAAGAAAAGTTTATTTATAGTCACTCATGTCTACGAAAGCTTTATTACTCGCTTTAAATGCTTTTATAATCCCCTAATTGAATTTAATTTGATTTGTTTTACATTTTTTGACTAAAACAGATTGTAATGGATTGTTTACCTCGGGAAAGGTGGAGCAAAAGCCATCCATTGACAAGAAAAGTTCATTTATAGTCACTCATATCTACGTAAGCCTTGTAACTCGCTTTAAATGCTTTTATAATCCCATAATGGAATTTAATTTAATTTTTTTTACATTTTTTGATTAAAACAGATTGTAATTGATTGTTTACCTCGAGAAACGTGAAGCGAAAGCTATCCATTGACAAGAAAAGTTTATTTATAGTCACTCATGCCTACGAAAGCCTTATTACTCGCTTTAAATGCTTTTATAATCCCATAATTGAATTTAATTTTAATTTTTTTACATTTTTTGATTTAAACAGATTGTAATTGATTGTTTACCTCGAGAAACCTGAAGCGAAACCCATCCATTGAAAAGAAAAGCCCGTTTATAGTCATTTATACCTTCGGAAGCCTATTACTCGATTTAATTGCCTTTATAATCTCACATATGAATTTAAGTTGAGTTGTTTTTACATTTTTTGTTAAAACAGATTATAATTGATCGTTTTCCTTGAGAAACGTGAAGCAAAAGCCATCCATTGACCAGAAAAGTTCATTTATAGTCACTCATGCCTACGAAAGCCTTATTATATGCTTAAAATGCTTTTATAATTCCATAATTGAATTTAATTTGATTTTTTATACATTTTTTGTTTAAAACAGATTATAATTGATTGTTTGCCTCGATTAACGTAAAACGAAAGCCATCCATTGATAAGAAAAGTCCGTTTATAGTCATTCATTTTTTCGAAAGCCTATTACTCGATTTAAATGCCTTTATAATCTCACAAATGATTTTAAGTTGAATTTTTTTTATATTTTTTGATTAAGACAGATTGTAATGGATTGTTTACCTTGGGAAACGTGAAATGAAAGCCATCCATTGACAAGAAAAGTTCATTTGTAGTCACTCTTGTCTACCAAAGCCTTATTTACTCGCTTTAAATGCTTTTATAATACCATAATTGAATTTAATTTGATTTTTTTTACATTTTTTGATTAAAAAAGATTGTAATTGATTGTTGACCTCGGGGAAACGTGAAGCGAAAGCTATCCATTGACAAGAAAAGTTCATTTATAGTCACTCATGTCTACGAAAGCCTTATTACTCGCTTTAAATGTTTTTTATAATCCCATAATTGAGTTTAAGTTGAATTTTTTTTACATTTTTTGATTAAGACAGATTGTAATGGATTGTTTACCTTGGGAAACATGAAACGAAAGCCATCCATTGACAAGAAAAGTTAATTTATAGTCACTCATGTCTACGAAAGCCTTATTACTCGTTTTAAATGGTTTTATAATCTCATAATTGAATTTAATTTGATTTTTTTTACATTTTTTGATTAAAACAGATTGTAATTGATTGTTTACCTTGGGAAACGTGAAGCGAAAGCTATCCATTGACAAGAAAAGTTCATTTATAGTCACTCATGTCTACGAAAGCCTTATTACTCGCTTTAAATGGTTTTATAATCCCATAATTGAATTTAATTTGATTTTTTTTTACATTTTTTGATTAAAACAGATTGTAATTTATTGTTGACCTTGGGAAAACGTGAAGCGAAAGCTATCCATTGACAAGAAAAGTTCATTTATAGTCACTCATGTCTACGAAAGCCTTATTACTCGCTTTAAATGCTTTTATAATCCCATAATTGAGTTTAAATTGAATTTTTTTTACATTTTTTGATGAAGACAGATTGTAATTGATGGTTTACCTCGAAAAACATGAAGCGAAAGCTATCCATTGACAAGAAAAGTTTATTTATAGTCACTCATGCCTACGAAAGCCTTATTACTCGCTTTAAATGCTTTTATAATCCCATAATTGAATTTAATTTTAATTTTTTTATATTTTTTGATTAAAACATATTGTAGTTGATGGTTTACCTCGGGAAACGTGAAGCGAAAGCTATCCATTGACAAGAAAAGTTTATTTATAGTCACTCATGCCTACGAAGGCCTTATTACTCGCTTTAAATGCTTTTATAATCCCATAATTAAATTTAAATTTAATTTTTTTTATATTTTTTGATTAAAACAGATTGTAATTGATGGTTTACCTCAAGAAACATGAAGCGAAAGCTATCCATTGACAAGAAAAGTTTATTTATAGTCACTTATGCCTACGAAAGCCTTATTACTCGCTTTAAATGCTTTTATAATCCCATAATTGAATTTAATTTTAATTTTTTTACATTTTTTGATTAAAATATATTGTAATTGATGGTTTACCTCGGGAAACATGAAGCGAAAGCTATCCATTGACAAGAAAAGTTTATTTATAGTCACTCATGCCTACGAAAGCCTTATTACTTGCTTTAAATGCTTTTATAATCCCATAATTCAATTTAATTTGGTTTTTTATACATTTTTTGATTAAAACAGATTATAATTGGTTGTTTGCCTCGAGTAACGTGAAGCAAAAGTCATCCATTAATAAGAAAAGTCTGTTTGTAGTCATTCATTCCTTCGGTAGCCTATTACTCGATTTAATTGCCTTTATAGTATCACAAATGATTTTAAGTTAAATTTTTTTTATAATTTTTTGTTAAAACATATTATAATTGAACGTTTGCCTTGAGGAACGTGAAGCAAAAGCCATCCATTGACTTGAAAAGTTCATTTATAGTCACTCATGCCTACGAAAGCTTTATTACTCGCTTTAAATGCTTTTATAATTCCATAATTGAATTTCATTTGATTTTTTATATATTTTTGGTTGAAAACAGATTATAATTGATTGTTTGTCTCGAGTAACGTGAAACGAAAGCCATCCATTGATAAGAAAAGTCCGTTTATAGTCATTCATTCCTTCGGAAGCCTAATACTCGATTTCAATGCCTTTATAACCTCACAAAAGATTTTAAGTTGAATTTTTTTTACATTTTTTGATTAAGACAGATTGTAATGGATTGTTTACCTTGGGAAACGTGAAATGAAAGCCATCCATTGACAAGAAAAGTTCATTTATAGTCACTCATGTCTACGAAAGCCTTATTACTTGCTTTAAATGCTTTTATAATCCCATAATTGAATTTAATTTGATTTTTTTTTTACATTTTTTGATTAAAACAGATTGCAATTGTTTGTTGACCTCGGGGAAACGTGAAGCGAAAGCTATCCATTGGTAAGAGAAGTTCATTTATAGTCACTCATGTCTACGAAAGCCTTATTACTCACTTTAAATGCTTTTATAATCCCATAATTAAGTTTAATTTGATTTTTTTTACATTTTTTGATTAAAACAGATTGTAATTGATTGTTTACCTCGAGAAACGTGAAGCGAAAGCTATCCATTGACAAGAAAAGTGTATTTATAGTCACTGATGCCTACGAAAGCCTTATAACTCGCTTTAAATGCTTTTATAATCCCATAATTGAATTTAAATTTAATTTTTTTTTTGAATAAAATAGATTGTAATTGATTGTTTACCTTGGGAAACGTGAAGCGAAACCCATCCATTGATAAAAAAAAGTCCATTTGTAGTCATTCATTCGTTCGGAAGCCTATTACTCGATTTAATTGCCTTTATAATCTCACATATGATTTTAAGGTGAATTGTTTTTACATTTTTTGTTAAAACAGATTATAATTGAACGTTTGCCTTAAGAATGGTGAAGCAAAAGCCATCCACTAACAGGAAAAGTTGATGTATAGTCACTCATGCCTACAAAAGCCTTATTACTCGCTTTAAATGGTTTTATAATCTCATAATTGAATTGAATTTGAATTTTTTTACATTTTTTGATTAAAATAGATTATAATTAATTATTTCCCTTGGAAATCATGAAGCAAAAGCCATCCACTGAAAAGAAAAGTCCATTTATAGTCAGTCATGCCTTCGAAAGCCTATTACTTGATTTAAATGCCTTTACAATCTCACAAATGATTTTAAGTTGAATTTTTTTACATTTTTTGTTAGAACATATTATAATTGAATATTTGCCTCGAGAAACGTGAAGCAAAAGCTATCCATTGACAAGAAAAGTTCATTTATAGTCACTCATGTCTACGAAAGCATTATTACTCGTTTTAAATGCTTTTATAATCCAATAATTGAATTTAATTTGATTTTTCTTATAATTGTTGACTAAAACAAATTGTAATTGATGGTTTACCTCGGGAAACATGAAGCGAAAGCTATCCATTGACAAGAAAAGTTTATTTATAGCCACTCATGCCTACGAAAGCCTTATTACTCGCTTTAAATGCTTTTATAATCCCATAATTGAATTTAATTTTAATTTTTTTACATTTTTTTGATTAAAAGATATTGTAATTGATGGTTTACCTCAGGAAACATAAAGCGAAAGCTATCCATTGACAAGAAAATTTCATTTATAGTCACTCATGTCTACGAAAGCATTATTACTCGCTTTAAATGCTTTTATAATCCAATAATTGAATTTAATTTGATTTTTTTTACAATTGTTGACTAAAACAAATTGTAATTGGTGGTTTACCTTGGGAAACATGAAGCCAAAGCTATCCATTGACAAGAAAAGTTTATTTATAGTCACTCATGCCTACGAAAGCCTTATTACTCGCTTTAAATGCTTTTATAATCCCATAATTGAATTTAATTTTAATTTTTTTACATTTTTTGATTAAAACAGATTGTAATTGATGGTTTACCTCGGGCAACATGAAGCGAAAGTTATCCATTGACAAGAAAAGTTTATTTATAGCCACTCATGCCTACGAAAGCCTTATTACTCGCTTTAAACGCTTTTATAATCCCATAATTGAATTTAATTTTAATTTTTTTACGTTTTTTGATTAAAACAGATTGTAATAGATGGTTTACCTCAGGAAACATGAAGCGAAAGCTATCCATTGACAAGAAAAGTTTATTTATAGTCACTCATGCCTACGAAAGCCTTATTACTCGCTTTAAATGCTTTTATAATCCCATAATTGAATTTAATTTTAATTTTTTTACATTTTTTGATTAAAACAGATTGTAATTGATGGTTTACCTCGGGAAACATGAATCGAAAGCTATCCATTGACAAGAAAAGTTTATTTATAGTCACTCATGCTTACGAAAGCCTTATTACTCGCTTTAAATGCTTTTATAATCCCATAATTAAATTTAATTTGATTTTTTTACATTTTTTGATTAAACCAGATTGTAATTGATTGTTTACCTTGGGAAACGTGAAGCGAAAGCTATCCATTGACGAGAAAAGTTTATTTATAGTCACTCATGCCTACGAAAGCCTTATTACTCGCTTTGAATGGTTTTATAATTCCATAATTGAATTTAATTTGGTTTTTTATACATTTTTTTAATTAAAATAGATTATAATTGATTGTTTGCCTCAAGTAACGTGAAGCAAAAGCCATCCATTAATAAGAAAAGTCTGTTTGTAGTCATTCATTCCTTCAGAAGCCTATTACTCAATTTAATTGCCTTTATAATATCCCAAATGAATTTAAGTTGAATTTGTTTTACATTTTTTGTTAAAACAGATTATAATTGAATATTTGCCTTAAGAAACGTGAAGCAAAAGCCATCCATTGACCAGAAAAGTTCATTTATAGTCACTCATGCCTACGACAGCCTTATTACTCGCTTTAAATGCTTTAATAATTTCATAATTGAATTTAATTTGATTTTTTATACATTTTTTGTTTAAAACAGATTATAATTGATTGTTTGCCTCGAGTAACGTGAAACGAAAGCCATCCATTGATAAGAAAAGTCCGTTTATAGTCATTCGTTTCTTCGAAAGCCTATTACTCGATTTAAATGCCTTTATAATCTCACAAAAGATTTTAAGTTGAATTTTTTTTACATTTTTTGATTAAGACAGATTGTAATGGATTGTTTACCTTGGGAAACGTGAAACGAAAGCCATCCATTGACAAGAAAAGTTCATTTATAGTCACTCATGTCTACGAAAGCCTTATTACTCGCTTTAAATGGTTTTGTAATCCCATAATTGAATTTAATTTGATTTTTTTTACATTTTTTGATTAAAACATATTGTAATTGATTGTTTACCTCAGGAAACGTGAAGCGAAAGCTATCCATTGTCAAGAAAAGTGTATTTATAGTCACTGATGCCTAGGAAAGCCTTATTACTCGCTTTAAATGCTTTTATAATCCCATAATTGAATTTTAATTTAATTTTTTTTTTGATTAAAACAGATTGTAGTTGATTGTTTCCTCGAGAAACGTGAAGCGAAATCCATCCATTGATAAAAAAAGTCCTTTTGTAGTCATTCATTGGTTCGGAAGCCTATTACTCGATTTAATTGCCTGTATAATCTCACATATGATTTTAAGTTGAATTGTTTTTAAATTTTTTGTTAAAACAGATTATAATTGAATGTTTGCCTTAAAAATGGTGAAGCAAAAGTCATCCACTGATAGGAAAAGTTCATTTATTGTCACTCTTGCCTACAAAAGCCTTATTACTCGCTTTAAATGGTTTTATAATCTCATAATTGAATTGAATTTGAATTTTTTTACATTTTTTGATTAAAATAGATTATAATTAATTATTTGCCTTGGAAATCGTGAAGCAAAAACCATCCATTGAAAAGAAAAGTCCGTTTATAGTCAGTCATGCCTTCGAAAGCCTATTACTTGATTTAAATGCCTTTACAATCTCACAAATGATTTTAAGTTGAATTTTTTTACATTTTTTGTTAGAACATATTATAATTGAATATTTGCCTCGAGAAACGTGAAGCGAAAGCTATCCATTGACAAGAAAAGTTCATTTATAGTCGCTCATGTCTACGAAAGCATTATTACTCGCTTTAAATGCTTTTATAATCCAATAATTGAATTTAATTTGATTTTTTTTACAATTGTTGACTAAAACAAATTGTAATTGATGGTTTACTTCGGGAAATATGAAGCAAAAGCTATCCATTGACAAGAAAAGTTTATTTATTTAAATATCCCATACTTTGATATGGTGATAAATAAAGTTGAGCGAGTGCAAATTGAGGTCAATTAAAATGTTTAAAAATGATAAGAGACGAAAGGAGTAGTTAAGGATAAAATATTTCGCAAGTGAGAAAATAACAATAAAATAATAATAATTTTATCGAAGGAGAATTTGTGAGATAAAAGGTGATTCGGAAGTCAAATGAGACATAATAAGGTATTTCAGGTATCAAGGAGACAAGATAAAATTTTTAAAATATTAATATTTAGCCGAATGTCAAAATCAGTCATGAAGAAGGATCATATGGTTGATCCAAGTGGGAGAGAAGATGACAAGCCCGACTCTATAAAAATATTTGTCATGACATACATGTGATGGATAGCATGTTTGCATGCTAAGAGAGTCCCGAAAAAAATTTACAAAAGTCGGTATTGTACCTAGAGGTACAACAAAGTTGAGTTAAACCTCGAACTAGATCAAATAGAGAATTTATGATGAAATTAAGAATTTTAAAGTCCCATAATGGTTTAATATGGTGATTCAGAGTTCGAGGATCAATTTGGAGTCAAACCGAAATTTTCGCTATCTAGGGGCAAAATGGTCATTTGCCACCTAAGGACAAAATGAGAATTTTTAGAAAAGATTTTTGGCCCCATTTGACTTATTGGAGTAAGATTTGAGGTTTAGAAGTGAAAATTTTTAATTTCGGTATAATTTGGAGCAAAAGGGTAAAATGGTAATTTTGCCATCCGAAATCAAAAATTTAATTTTTGAAAGGATTTTGATCAAATTTAATTATTTGGAGTGTGAAATGAGTATGAGGAGTGAAAATTATGCATTATGGAAAATTTTCTATTTTTGGGGTAAAAATGTAATTTTTGAAAAGTTCAGGGGCAAAAGTGTAAATTTGAAAAATTTGCTCCACCAAAACTTTAGAAAAATCTGAAAATTTCACTTAAGACTTGGATAAGTCAAAGGGAATGCATGGTGGAAAAAGTAGGACAAGTGGATGGCTAGAAAAAAAAAATTGAATTAATAAAATATTCAAAATATGAATAAAATAATATTATTCATTAAACAATAAAAAGGCATAAAAAAATCAGCCCACCCATTCTTCTTCTTCAACATTCAGCCAAGCAAGAAACAAGAGAGAGAAAGGAGAAAATAAAACCCTAGCCAAGAAATTTAAAGGGAAAATTGGTGGAAATTCAAAAATCAAGTGAAAAAAGGTAACATTTCTTAAATTTGTCTTGTGCTTTACCTTTCCGATGCATTTCCCATTATTTTCCATGGTTGAATCATGTGATTTGAGGATGATTTCAATTCTGGTCATATGGGTTTAGAGAGAGAAAGTTGTTAGATAAATTTGATTTTGAGCTATGTTAGTGTTTAGTGTTAGTTTAACATGTTTATGAGTAAAACAACAAGAAAAATATTTATCTTCTCCATGAATTTCCCTAGGCCGAATCTAGCCAATGGTATGTGAGGATGAGGTTGACTTTATTTTAAGAGAATTGGGTGGAAAAATGATGAATTATGAGGTTGAAAATTAAATGGGAATTTTCGGTGCAATAAATTGAAATTTTTACCCACTAGGGGTAAAAGCGTAATTTATAGTCCGAACTGATAAATTGGACCAAATTCACAGTCATTGAGGTATTGTGGATATAATTGGATAATTGAAATTGAAATGGATGGAATTGGAGTCGAATTGGAGATTTTAGGAATTTACACCGTGTATAGGCGAGTTAGGTCGGACACCGCAATTAAGCGATTGTCTAGACATTTCAAATCCTATCTAGTGCATATGCATGGATAAGAGCCTGAAATAATTTATGATAAGTTGACACAATTTATTGAATTTTGTATCATGGATTATGGATAGGTGGTGAGTCAATTGTTTCGGGTAAGAGATTGCACCCGAGGGCGGAAGATAGGAGTATTTCTACTCCTAATATTGTGAGTAAACTTATTATCGTCTTAATTATCTATAGTAGTTTTATACAATTGTGTGATTTTATAGAAAATGGGTTTAAATGGTAAATTTCTATGTTTTAAGAGAAATTGTGATTTTATAAATTTTCTGAAAAATCGAATATTGGTTTTGGAAATAGAGTAATTGGAGACTGCCTGCTTGTGTTGTAAATTTATGGTTTTAAATTGAATGGCTTATGACAATATATGAGCATGAATGGTTAAACTGATTTTGGTGTCAGAATTATTTATATTGTGTATTCAGCCTTGAGAGGCTAGATTACGATAAATTGCCATGCCATGCTAGAATGAATTTTATTGAATTGGTGGAGTATATATTAATTATTTACTACAGAGGGGGTTTCGTGGACTAGCCTATTAGAGGGGCACGGTAAACTCCATTATATTATTACCTCGAATGGAGAGGCGCGTAGGGTATCTCCTGGGGTAAAGCTTAGGGTTCACTTCACGCCAAACCACTACGTGAAGGGGAACTCAGCCAACGCCAAGGAACGGCTGTATTTTTCTCAAACTAAAAATATATTTTAAGTGTATACAAAATTTTAACAGCCTTGGCGGACTCAGTTGGATGCCCTGCGCAAGGTATCACCAAGTATGAGTTTTGGCACGAGCCAAAGTTTTAAGAAATTCATAAGCCAAGTTGATTACTCGATTTATATGGATTGATTTTATTTGGTTGAAATGAACTGAAAGGTAATGAAATTACAGTATGATGACTTATTTTAATTGTCTCCATTTACTCGGCTTTAGATACTTTAGATAGTATCTGTTTACTCACTGGGATTATAAAATCTCACCCTTTCTTCCTATACATTTTTCAGGCTCAGGACAGTTTGTAGATAGTCGAGTAGGACGAGAACTAAGCTTGAAACTACATTATAGAAAGTAAGAGTTCACAGTCTTACATCCTCTTGGTCAATTGGAGCCCACGTGTCATTGCAGATCAAAACTTATATTTTGGTTATCTGTATTTCTATTCATACAATTTTTACTTTACTTTCATGTGCGAAAAATTATTTACGAATATTTCTATAAAAATTTATTTTATGAGAAAATAGAATATTTTATTTATTATTTTTGAATAGTACTAGTTGTCAACAATTTGCTTTCAAATGAACGTTTTAGATACTTAATTGTTTTTAAATCATTAAATATATATTTTCTGCTTACCTACTACATTTTTAGCAAGTTTTGAGATTTTTGACGAAAAATTAGGAAAATACCCCTGTCAGCCAGAAAATAATATTTTATTGTTCTTATTTGAAAATGACTTATGATTTTTTTGAAATGCGAGATTTAATAACTGTTGCTCACCGGGGAGATGCGGAAGTTGATGCTAAGCCTTGCAGGGTTTCAATCGACATTCGAGGTGAAGAATGTCTATCGAGGCCTCGCGGCGGTTGTCACGGGCCCGATGGGGAGTTCCGGGTCGTGACATTTATAGTCACTCATGCCTACGAAAGCCTTATTACTCGCTTTAAATGCTTTTATAATCCCATAATTTAATTTAATTTTCATTTTTTTACATTTTTTTGATTAAAACAGATTGTAATTGATGGTTTACCGCGGGCAACATGAAGCGAAAGCTATCCATTGACAAGAAAAGTCTATTTATAGTCACTCATGCCTACGAAAGCCTTATTACTCGCTTTAAATGCTTTTATAATCCCATAATTAAATTTAATTTTAATTTTTTTATATTTTTTGATTAAAACAGATTGTAATTGATGGTTTACCTCGGGAAACATGAAGCGAAAGCTATCCATTGACAAGAAAAGTTTATTTATAGTCACTCATGCCTACGAAAGCCTTATTACTCGTTTTAAATGCTTTTATAATCCCATAATTGAATGTAATTTGATTTTTTTACATTTTTTGATTAAACCAGATAGTAATTGATTGTTTACCTCGGGAAACGTGAAGCGAAAGCTATCCATTGACGAGAAAAGTTTATTTATAGTCACTCATGCCTACGAAAGCTTTATTACTCGCTTTAAATGCTTTTATAATTCCATAAGTGAATTTAATTTGGTTTTTTATACTTTTTTTGATTAAAAAAAATTATAATTGATTATTTGCCTCGAGTAATGTGAAGCGAAAGCCATCCATTGATAAGAAAAGTCCGTTTGTAGTCATTCATTCCTTCAGAAGCCTATTACTCGATTTAATTGCCTTTATAATCTCACAAATGATTTTAAGTTGAATTTTTTTTACATTTTTGGTTAAAACAGATTATAATTGAACATTTGCCTTGAGAAACGTGAAGCAAAAGCCATCCATTGACCAGAAAAGTTCATTTATAGTCACTCATGCCTACGAAAGCCTTATTACTTGCTTTAAATGCTTTTATAATTCCATAATTGAATTTAATTTGATTTTTTATATATTTTTTGCTTAAAACAGATTATAATTGATTGTTTGCTTCGAGTAACGTGAAACCAAAGCCATCCATTGATAAGAAAAGTCCATTTATAGTCATTCATTCCTTCGAAAGGCTATTACTCGATTTAAATGCCTTTATAATCGCACAAATGATTTTAAGTTGAATTTTTTTTACATTTTTTGATTAACACAGATTGTAATGGATTGTTTACCTTGGGAAACGTGAAACGAAAGCCATCCATTGACAAGAAAAGTTCATTTATAGTCACTTATGTCTACCAAAGCCTTATTACTCGCTTTAAATGCTTTTATAATCCCATAATTGAATTTAATTTGATTTATTTACATTTTTTGATTAAAACAGATTGTAATTGGTTGTTGACCTCGGGGAAACGTGAAGCGAAAGCTATCCATTGACAGGAAAAGTTCATTTATAGTCACTCATGTCTACGAAAGCCTTATTACTCGCTTTAAATTGTTTTATAATCCCATAATTGAGTTTAATTTGATTTTTTTTTACATCTTCTGATTAAAATAGATTGTAATTGATTGTTTACCTCAGAAAACGTGAAGCGAAAGCTATCCATTGACAAGAAAAGTGTATTTATAGTCACTGATGCCTACGAAAGCCTTATTACTCGCTTTAAATGCTTTTATAATCTCATAATTGAATTTAAATTTTTTTTTTTATATTTTTTTATTAAAACATATTGTAATTGATTGTTAACCTCGAGAAACGTGAAGCGAAACCCATCCATTGATAACAAAAGTCCGTTTGTAGTCATTCATTCGTTCGGAAGCCTATTACTCGATTTAATTGCCTTTATAATCTCATATATGATTTTAACTTGAATTGTTTTTACATTTTTTGCTAAAACAGATTATAATTGAACGTTTGCCTTAAGAATGGTGAAGCAAAACCCATCCACTGACAGGAAAAGTTTATTTATAGTCACTCATGCCTACAAAAGCCTTATTACTAGCTTTAAATGCTTTTATAATTCCATAATTGAATTTATTTTGATTTTTTATACATTTTTTGTTTAAAACATATTATAATTAATTGTTTGCCTTGGAAATCGTGATGCAAAAGCCATCCATTGAAAAGAAAAGTCCGTTTATAGTCAGTCATGCCTTCGGAAGCCCATTACTTGATTTAAATGCCTTGACAATCTCACAAATGATTTTAAGTTGAATTTTTTTACATTTTTTGTTAGAACATATTATAATTGAATATTTGCCTCGAGAAACGTGAAGCTATCCGTTGATAAGAAAAGTTCATTTATAGTCTCTCATGTCTACGAAAGCCTTATTACTCGCTTTAAATGCTTTTATAATCCAATAATTGAATTTAATTTGATTTTTTTTACAATTGTTGACTAAAACACATTGTAATGGATTGTTTACCTTGGGAAAGGTGAAGCGAAAGCCATCCATTGACAAGAAAAGTTCATTTATAGTCACTCATGCCTATGAAAGCCTTATTACTCGCTTTAAATGCTTTTATAATCCCATAATTGAATTTAATTTTAATTTTTTTATATTTTTTGATTAAAACAGATTGTAATTGATGGTTTACCTCGAGAAACATGAAGCGAAAGCTATCCATTGACAAGAAGAGTTTATTTATAGTCACTCGTGCCTACGAAAGTCATATTACTCGGTTTAAATGCTTTTATAATCCCATAATTGAATTGAATTTTAATTTTTTTACATTTTTTGATTAAAACATATTGTAATTGATGGTTTACCTCGGGAAACATGAAGCGAAAGCTATCCATTGACAAGAAAATTTTATTTATAGTCACTCATGCCTAGGAAAGCCTTATTACTCGCTTTAAATGCTTTTATAATCCCATAATTGAATTTAATTTGATTTTTTTACATTTTTTGATTAAACCAGATTGTAATTGATTATTTACCTCGGGAAACGTGAAGCGAAGGCTATCCATTGATGAGAAAAGTTTATTTACAGTCACTCAAGCCTACGAAAGCCTTATTACTCGCTTTGAATGGTTTTATAATTCCATAATTGAATTTGATTTGGTTTTTTATACATTTTTTGATTAAAACAGATTGTAATTGATTGTTTGCCTCGAGTAACGTGAAGCAAAAGCCATCCATTGATAAGAAAAGTCTGTTTGTAGTTATTCATTCCTTCGGAAGCCTATTACTCGATTTAAATGCCTTTATAATCTCACAAATGATTTTAAGTTGAATTTTTTTTACATTTTTTGATTAAGACAGACTATAATGGATTGTTTACCTTGGGAAAGGTGAAGCGAAAGCCATCCATTGACAAGAAAAGTTCATTTATAGTCACTCATGCCTACGAAAGCCTTATTACTCGCTTTAAATGCTTTTATAATCCCATAATTGAATTTAATTTTAATTTTTTTACATGTTTTGATTAAAACAGATTATAATTGATTGTTTACCTCAGGAAACGTGAAGCGAAAGCTATCCATTGACGAGAAAAGTTTATTTATAGTCACTCATGCCTACGAAAGCCTTATTACTCGCTTTAAATGGTTTTATAATTCCGTAAGTGAATTTAATTTGGTTTTTTATACATTTTTAGATTAAAACAGATTATAATTGATTGTTTGCCTCAAGTAACGTGAAGCGAAAGCCATCCATTGATAAGAAAAGTCCGTTTGTAGTCATTCATTCCTTCGGAAGCCTATTACTCAATTTAATTGCCTTTATAATCTCACAAATGATTTTAAGTTGAATTTTTTTATATTTTTTGTTAAAGCAGATTATAATTGAACGTTTACCTTGAGAAACGTGAAGCAAAAGCCATCCATTGACCAGAAAAGTTCATTTATAGTCACTCATGCCTACGAAAGCCTAATTATTCGCTTTAAATGCTTTTATAATTCAATAATTGAATTTAATTTGATTTTTTATACATTTTTTGTTTAAAACAGATTATAATTGATTGTTTGCCTTGAGTAACGTGAAACCAAAGCCATCCATTGATAAGAAAAGCCCGTTTATAGTCATTCATTCCTTCGGAAGCCTATTATTCGATTTAAATGCCTTTATAATCTCACAAATGATTTTAAGTTGAATTTTTTTTATATTTATTGATTAAGACAGGCTGTAATCGATTGTTTACCTTGGGAAACGTGAAACAAAAGCCATCCATTGACGATAAAAGTTTATTTATAGTCACTCATGCCTACGAAAGCCTTATTACTCGCTTTAAATGCTGTTATAAACCCATAATTGAATTTAATTTTAATTTTTTTACATTTTTTGATTAAAACAGATTGTAATTGATGGTTTACCTCGGGAAACATGAAGCGAAAGCTATCCATTGACAAGAGAAGTTTATTTATAGTCACTCATGCCTTCGAAAGCCTTATTACTCGCTTTAAATGCTTTTATAATCCCATAATTGAATTTAATTTGATTTTTTTACATTTTTTGATTAAACCAGATTGTAATTGATTGTTTACCTCGGGAAACATGAAGCGAATGCTATCCATCGACGAGAAAAGTTTATTTACAGTCACTCATGCCTACGAAAGCCTTATTACTCGCTTTGAATGGTTTTATAATTCCATAATTGAATTTAATTTGGTTTTTTATACATTTTTTGATAAAAACATATTGTAATTGATTGTTTGCCTCGAGTAACGTGAAGCAAAAGCCATCCATTAATAAGAAAAGTCTGTTTGTAGTCATTCATTCCTTCGGAAGCCTATTAGTCGATTTAAATGCCTTTATAATCTCACAAATGATTTTAAGTTGAATTTTTTTTACATTTTTTGATTAAGACAGACTATAATGGATTGTTTACCTTGGGAAAGGTGAAGCGAAAGCCATCCATTGACAAGAAAAGTTCATTTATAGTCACTCATGCCTACGAAAGCCTTATTACTCGCTTTAAATGCTTTCATAATCCCATAATTGAATTTAATTTTAATTTTTTTACATTTTTTCATTAAAACAGATTGTAATTGATAGTTTACCTCGAGAAACATGAAGCGAAAGGTATCCATTTACAAGAAAAGTTTATTTATAGTGACTGATGCCTACGAAAGCCTTATTACTCGCTTTAAATGCTTTTATAATCCCATAATTGAATTTAATTTTAATTTTTTTACATTTTTTCAATAAAACATATTTTAATTGATGGTTCACCTCGGGAAACATGAAGCGAAAGCTATCCATTGACAAGAAAAATTTATTTATTGTCACTCATGCCTACGAAAGCCTTATTACTCGCTTTAAATGCTTTTATAATCCTATAATTGAATTTAATTTTAATTTTTTTATATTTTTTGATTAAAACAGATTATAATTGATTGTTTACCTCAAGAAATGTGAAGCAAAAGCTATCCATTGACGAGAAAAGTTTATTTATAGTCACTCATGCCTACGAAAGCCTTATTACTCGCTTTAAATGGTTTTATAATTCCGTAAGTGAATTTAATTTGGTTTTTTATACATTTTTTGATTAAAACAGATTATAATTGATTGTTTGCCTCAAGTAACGTGAAGCGAAAGCCATCCATTGATAAGAAAAGTCTGTTTGTAGTCATTCATTCCTTCGGAAGCCTATTACTCAATTTAATAGCCTTTATAATCTCACAAATGATTTTAAGTTGAATTTTTTTTATATTTTTTGTTAAAGCAGATTATAATTGAACGTTTACCTTGAGAAACGTGAAGCAAAAGCCATCCATTGACCAGAAAAGTTCATTTATAGTCCCTCATACCTACGAAAGCCTTATTACTCGCTTTAAATGCTTTTAAAATTCAATAATTGAATTTAATTTGATTTTTTATTTAAAACAGATTATAATTGATTGTTTACCTCGAGTAACGTGAAACGAAAGCCATCCATTGATAAGAAAAGTCTTTTTATAGTCATTCATTCCTTCGGAAGCCTATTATTCGATTTAAATACGTTTATAATCTCACAAATGATTTTAAGTTGAATTTTTTTTACATTTTTTGATTAAGACAGGCTGTAATGGATTGTTTACCTTGGGAAACGTGAAACAAAAGCCATCCATTGACGATAAAAGTTTATTTATAGTCACTTATGCCTACGAAAGCCTTATTACTCGCTTTAAATGCTTTTATAATCCCATAATTGAATTTAATTTTAATTTTTTTACATTTTTTGATTAAAACAGATTGTAATTGATGGTTTACGTCGGGAAACATGAAGCGAAAGCTATCCATTGACAAGAAAAGTTTATTTATAGTCACTCATGCCTACGAAAGCCTTATTACTCGCTTTAAATGCTTTTATAATCCCATAATTGAATTTAATTTGATTTTTTTATATTTTTGGATTAAACCAGATTGTAATTGATTGTTTACCTCGAGAAACGTAAAGCGAAAGCTATCCATTGACGAGAAAAGTTTATTTATAGTCACTCATGCCTACGAAAGCCTTATTACTCGCTTTGAATGGTTTTATAATTCCATAATTGAATTTAATTTGGTTTTTTATACATTTTTTGATTAAAACAGACTATAATTGATTGTTTGCCTCGAGTAACGTGAAGCAAAAGCCATCCATTGATAAGAAAAGTCTGTTTGTAATCATTCATTCCTTCGGAAGCTTATTACTCGATTTAATTGCCTTTATAATATCACAAATGATTTTAAGTTGAATTTTTTTTACATTTTTTGTTAAAACAGATTATAGTTGAACGTTTGCCTTGAGAAACGTGAAGCAAAAGCCATCCATTGACCAAAAAAGTTCATTTATAGTCACTCATGCCTACGAAAGCCTTATTACTCGCTTTAAATGCTTTTATAATTCCATAATTGAATTTAATTTGATTTTTTATACATTTTTTATTTAAAACAGATTATAATTGATTGTTTGCCTCGAGTAACATGAAACGAAAGCCATCCATTGATAAGAAAAGTCCGTTTATAGTCATTCATTCCTTCGAAAGCCTATTACTCGATTTAAATGCCTTTATAGTCTCACAAAAGATTTTAAGTTGAATTTTTTTTACATTTTTTGATTAAGACAGACTGTAAAGGATTGTTTACCTTGGGAAACGTGAAACGAAAGCCATCCATTGACAAGAAAAGTTCATTTATAGTCACTCATGTCTACGAAAGCCTTATTACTCGCTTTACATGCTTTTATAATCCCATAATTGAGTTGAATTTGATTTTTTTTCATTTTTTGATTAAAACATATTGTAATTATTTGTTGATCTCGGGGAAACGTGAAGCGAAAGCTATCCATTGACAAAAAAGTTCATTTATAGCCACTCATGTCTACGAAAGCCTTATTACTCACTTTAAATGCTTTTATAATCCCATAATTGAGTTTAGTTTGATATTTTTTTACATTTTTTGATTAAAACAGATTGTAATTGGTTGTTTACCTCGAGAAATGTGAAGCGAAAGCTATCCATTGACGAGAAAAGTTCATTTATAGTCACTTATGCCTACGAAAGCCTTATTACTCGCTTTAAATGCTTTTATAATCCCATAATTGAATTTAATTTTAATTTTTTTACATTTTTTGATTAAAACAGATTGTAATTGGTTGTTTACCTCGGGAAACGTGAAGCGAAAGCTATCCATTGACAAGAAAAGTGTATTTATAGTCACTGATGCCTACGAAAGCCTTATTACTCGCTTTAAATGCTTTTATAATCCCATAATTGAATTTAAATTTAATTTTTTTTATATTTTTTGATTAAAACATATGGTAATTGATTGTTTACATCAGGAAACGTGAAGCGAAACCCATCTATTGATTAAAAAAGTCCATTTGTAGTCATTCATTCGTTCGGAAGCCTATTACTCAATTTAATTGCCTTTATAATCTCACATATGATTTTTAGTTGAATTGTGTTTACATTTTTTGTTAAAACAGATTATAATTGAACGTTTGCCTTAAGAATGGTGAAGCAAAACCATCCACTGATAGGAAAAGTTCATTTATAGTCACTCATGCCTACAAAAGCCTTAATACTCGCTTTAAATGGTTTTATAATCTCATAATTGAATTGAATTTGAATTTTTTTACATTTTTTATTTAGAATAGATTATAATTAATTGTTTGCCTTGGAAATCGTGAAGCAAAAGCCATCCATTGATAAGAAAAGTCTGTTTGTAGTTATTCATTCCTTCGGAAGCCTATTACTCGATTTAAATGCCTTTATAATCTCACAAATGATTTTAAGTTGAATTTTTTTTACATTTTTTGATTAAGACAGACTATAATGGATTGTTTACCTTGGGAAAGGTGAAGCGAAAGCCATCCATTGACAAGAAAAGTTCATTTATAGTCACTCATGCCTACGAAAGCCTTATTACTCGCTTTAAATGCTTTTATAATCCCATAATTGAATTTAATTTTAATTTTTTTACATGTTTTGATTAAAACAGATTATAATTGATTGTTTACCTCAGGAAACGTGAAGCGAAAGCTATCCATTGACGAGAAAAGTTTATTTATAGTCACTCATGCCTACGAAAGCCTTATTACTCGCTTTAAATGGTTTTATAATTCCGTAAGTGAATTTAATTTTGTTTTTTATACATTTTTTGATTAAAACAGATTATAATTGATTGTTTGCCTCAAGTAACGTGAAGCGAAAGCCATCCATTGATAAGAAAAGTCCGTTTGTAGTCATTCATTCCTTCGGAAGCCTATTACTCAATTTAATTACCTTTATAATCTCACAAATGATTTTAAGTTGAATTTTTTTATATTTTTTGTTAAAGCAGATTATAATTGAACGTTTACCTTGAGAAACGTGAAGCAAAAGCAATCCATTGACCAGAAAAGTTCATTTATAGTCACTCATGCCTACGAAAGCCTAATTATTCGCTTTAAATGCTTTTATAATTCAATAATTGAATTTAATTTGATTTTTTATACATTTTTTGTTTAAAACAGATTATAATTGATTGTTTGCCTTGAGTAACGTGAAACCAAAGCCATCCATTGATAAGAAAAGCCCGTTTATAGTCATTCATTCCTTCGGAAGCCTATTATTCGATTTAAATGCCTTTATAATCTCACAAATGATTTTAAGTTGAATTTTTTTTATATTTATTGATTAAGACAGGCTGTAATCGATTGTTTACCTTGGGAAACGTGAAACAAAAGCCATCCATTGACGATAAAAGTTTATTTATAGTCACTCATGCCTACGAAAGCCTTATTACTCGCTTTAAATGCTGTTATAAACCCATAATTGAATTTAATTTTAATTTTTTTACATTTTTTGATTAAAACAGATTGTAATTGATGGTTTACCTCGGGAAACATGAAGCGAAAGCTATCCATTGACAAGAGAAGTTTATTTATAGTCACTCATGCCTTCGAAAGCCTTATTACTCGCTTTAAATGCTTTTATAATCCCATAATTGAATTTAATTTGATTTTTTTACATTTTTTGATTAAACCAGATTGTAATTGATTGTTTACCTCGGGAAACATGAAGCGAATGCTATCCATCGACGAGAAAAGTTTATTTACAGTCACTCATGCCTACGAAAGCCTTATTACTCGCTTTGAATGGTTTTATAATTCCATAATTGAATTTAATTTGGTTTTTTATACATTTTTTGATAAAAACATATTGTAATTGATTGTTTGCCTCGAGTAACGTGAAGCAAAAGCCATCCATTAATAAGAAAAGTCTGTTTGTAGTCATTCATTCCTTCGGAAGCCTATTAGTCGATTTAAATGCCTTTATAATCTCACAAATGATTTTAAGTTGAATTTTTTTTACATTTTTTGATTAAGACAGACTATAATGGATTGTTTACCTTGGGAAAGGTGAAGCGAAAGCCATCCATTGACAAGAAAAGTTCATTTATAGTCACTCATGCCTACGAAAGCCTTATTACTCGCTTTAAATGCTTTTATAATCCCATAATTGAATTTAATTTTAATTTTTTTACATTTTTTGATTAAAACAGATTGTAATTGATAGTTTACCTCGAGAAACATGAAGCGAAAGGTATCCATTTACAAGAAAAGTTTATTTATAGTGACTGATGCCTACGAAAGCCTTATTACTCGCTTTAAATGCTTTTATAATCCCATAATTGAATTTAATTTTAATTTTTTTACATTTTTTCAATAAAACATATTTTAATTGATGGTTCACCTCGGGAAACATGAAGCGAAAGCTATCCATTGACAAGAAAAATTTATTTATTGTCACTCATGCCTACGAAAGCCTTATTACTCGCTTTAAATGCTTTTATAATCCCATAATTGAATTTAATTTTAATTTTTTTACATGTTTTGATTAAAACAGATTATAATTGATTGTTTACCTCAGGAAATGTGAAGCAAAAGCTATCCATTGACGAGAAAAGTTTATTTATAGTCACTCATGCCTACGAAAGCCTTATTACTCGCTTTAAATGGTTTTATAATTCCGTAAGTGAATTTAATTTGGTTTTTTATACATTTTTTGATTAAAACAGATTATAATTGATTGT
Source organism: Theobroma cacao (assembly GCF_053813885.1). Lineage (NCBI taxonomy): Eukaryota > Viridiplantae > Streptophyta > Magnoliopsida > Malvales > Malvaceae > Theobroma > Theobroma cacao. Next base: position 20,868,815 of record NC_142645.1, on the reverse strand, counting down.
TTGCCTCAAGTAACGTGAAGCGAAAGCCATCCATTGATAAGAAAAGTCTGTTTGTAGTCATTCATTCCTTCGGAAGCCTATTACTCAATTTAATTGCCTTTATAATCTCACAAATGATTTTAAGTTGAATTTTTTTTATATTTTTTGTTAAAGCAGTTTATAATTGAACGTTTACCTTGAGAAACGTGAAGCAAAAGCCATCCATTGACCAGAAAAGTTCATTTATAGTCCCTCATGCCTACGAAAGCCTTATTACTCGCTTTAAATGCTTTTAAAATTCAATAATTGAATTTAATTTGATTTTTTATTTAAAACAGATGATAATTGATTGTTTACCTCGAGTAACGTGAAACGAAAGCCATCCATTGATAAGAAAAGTCCGTTTATAGTCATTCATTCCTTCGGAAGCCTATTATTCGATTTAATTACGTTTATAATCTCACAAATGATTTTAAGTTGAATTTTTTTTACATTTTTTGATTAAGACAGGCTGTAATGGATTGTTTACCTTGGGAAACGTGAAACAAAAGCCATCCATTGACGATAAAAGTTTATTTATAGTCACTTATGCCTACGAAAGCCTTATTACTCGCTTTAAATGCTTTTATAATCCCATAATTGAATTTAATTTTAATTTTTTTACATTTTTTGATTAAAACAGATTGTAATTGATGGTTTACGTCAGGAAACATGAAGCGAAAGCTATCCATTGACAAGAAAAGTTTATTTATAGTCACTCATGCCTACGAAAGCCTTATTACTCGCTTTAAATGCTTTTATAATCCCATAATTGAATTTAATTTGATTTTTTTATATTTTTGGATTAAACCAGATTGTAATTGATTGTTTACCTCGAGAAACGTAAAGCGAAAGCTATCCATTGACGAGAAAAGTTTATTTATAGTCACTCATGCCTACGAAAGCCTTATTACTCGCTTTGAATGGTTTTATATTTCCATAATTGAATTTAATTTGGTTTTTTATACATTTTTTGATTAAAACAGACTATAATTGATTGTTTGCCTCGAGTAACGTGAAGCAAAAGTCATCCATTGATAAGAAAAGTCTGTTTGTAATCATTCATTCCTTCGGAAGCTTATTACTCGATTTAATTGCCTTTATAATATCACAAATGATTTTAAGTTGAATTTTTTTTACATTTTTTGTTAAAACAGATTATAGTTGAACGTTTGCCTTGAGAAACGTGAAGCAAAAACCATCCATTGACCAAAAAAGTTCATTTATAGTCACTCATGCCTACGAAAGCCTTATTACTCGCTTTAAATGCTTTTATAATTCCATAATTGAATTTAATTTGATTTTTTATACATTTTTTATTTAAAACAGATTATAATTGATTGTTTGCCTCGAGTAACATGAAACGAAAGCCATCCATTGATAAGAAAAGTCCGTTTATAGTCATTCATTCCTTCGAAAGCCTATTACTCGATTTAAATGCCTTTATAGTCTCACAAAAGATTTTAAGTTGAATTTTTTTTACATTTTTTGATTAAGACAGATTGTAAAGGATTGTTTACCTTGGGAAACGTGAAACGAAAGCCATCCATTGACAAGAAAAGTTCATTTATAGTCACTCAAGTCTACGAAAGCCTTATTACTCGCTTTACATGCTTTTATAATCCCATAATTTAGTTGAATTTGATTTTTTTTCATTTTTTGATTAAAACATATTGTAATTATTTGTTGATCTCGGGGAAACGTGAAGCGAAAGCTATCCATTGACAAAAAAGTTCATTTATAGCCACTCATGTCTACGAAAGCCTTATTACTCACTTTAAATGCTTTTATAATCCCATAATTGAGTTTAGTTTGATTTTTTTTACATTTTTTGATTAAAACAGATTGTAATTGGTTGTTTACCTCGAGAAATGTGAAGCGAAAGCTATCCATTGACGAGAAAAGTTCATTTATAGTCACTTATGCCTACGAAAGCCTTATTACTCGCTTTAAATGCTTTTATAATCCCATAATTGAATTTAATTTTAATTTTTTTACATTTTTTGATTAAAACAGATTGTAATTGGTTGTTTATCTCGGGAAACGTGAAGCGAAAGCTATCCATTGACAAGAAAAGTGTATTTATAGTCACTGATGCCTACGAAAGCCTTATTACTCGCTTTAAATGCTTTTATAATCCCATAATTGAATTTAAATTTAATTTTTTTTATATTTTTTGATTAAAACATATGGTAATTGATTGTTTACATCAGGAAACGTGAAGCGAAACCCATCTATTGATTAAAAAAGTCCATTTGTAGTCATTCATTCGTTCGGAAGCCTATTACTCAATTTAATTGCCTTTATAATCTCACATATCATTTTTAGTTGAATTGTGTTTACATTTTTTGTTAAAACAGATTATAATTGAACGTTTGCCTTAAGAATGGTGAAGCAAAAGCCATCCACTGATAGGAAAAGTTCATTTATAGTCACTCATGCCTACAAAAGCCTTAATACTCGCTTTAAATGGTTTTATAATCTCATAATTGAATTGAATTTGAATTTTTTTACATTTTTTATTTAGAATAGATTATAATTAATTGTTTGCCTTGGAAATCGTGAAGCAAAAGCCATCCATTGATAAGAAAAGTCTGTTTGTAGTTATTCATTCCTTCGGAAGCCTATTACTCGATTTAAATGCCTTTATAATCTCACAAATGATTTTAAGTTGAATTTTTTTTACATTTTTTGATTAAGACAGACTATAATGGATTGTTTACCTTGGGAAAGGTGAAGCGAAAGCCATCCATTGACAAGAAAAGTTCATTTATAGTCACTCATGCCTACGAAAGCCTTATTACTCGCTTTAAATGCTTTTATAATCCCATAATTGAATTTAATTTTAATTTTTTTACATGTTTTGATTAAAACAGATTATAATTGATTGTTTACCTCAGGAAACGTGAAGCGAAAGCTATCCATTGACGAGAAAAGTTTATTTATAGTCACTCATGCCTACGAAAGCCTTATTACTCGCTTTAAATGGTTTTATAATTCCGTAAGTGAATTTAATTTGGTTTTTTATACATTTTTAGATTAAAACAGATTATAATTGATTGTTTGCCTCAAGTAACGTGAAGCGAAAGCCATCCATTGATAAGAAAAGTCCGTTTGTAGTCATTCATTCCTTCGGAAGCCTATTACTCAATTTAATTGCCTTTATAATCTCACAAATGATTTTAAGTTGAATTTTTTTATATTTTTTGTTAAAGCAGATTATAATTGAACGTTTACCTTGAGAAACGTGAAGCAAAAGCAATCCATTGACCAGAAAAGTTCATTTATAGTCACTCATGCCTACGAAAGCCTAATTATTCGCTTTAAATGCTTTTATAATTCAATAATTGAATTTAATTTGATTTTTTATACATTTTTTGTTTAAAACAGATTATAATTGATTGTTTGCCTTGAGTAACGTGAAACCAAAGCCATCCATTGATAAGAAAAGCCCGTTTATAGTCATTCATTCCTTCGGAAGCCTATTATTCGATTTAAATGCCTTTATAATCTCACAAATGATTTTAAGTTGAATTTTTTTTACATTTTTTGATTAAGACAGGCTGTAATGGATTGTTTACCTTGGGAAACGTGAAACAAAAGCCATCCATTGACGATAAAAGTTTATTTATAGTCACTCATGCCTACGAAAGCCTTATTACTCGCTTTAAATGCTTTTATAATCCCATAATTGAATTTAATTTTAATTTTTTTACATTTTTTGATTAAAACAGATTGTAATTGATGGTTTACCTCGGGCAACATGAAGCGAAAGTTATCCATTGACAAGAAAAGTTTATTTATAGCCACTCATGCCTACGAAAGCCTTATTACTCGCTTTAAACGCTTTTATAATCCCATAATTGAATTTAATTTTAATTTTTTTACGTTTTTTGATTAAAACAGATTGTAATAGATGGTTTACCTCAGGAAACATGAAGCGAAAGCTATCCATTGACAAGAAAAGTTTATTTATAGTCACTCATGCCTACGAAAGCCTTATTACTCGCTTTAAATGCTTTTATAATCCCATAATTGAATTTAATTTTAATTTTTTTACATTTTTTGATTAAAACAGATTGTAATTGATGGTTTACCTCGGGAAACATGAATCGAAAGCTATCCATTGACAAGAAAAGTTTATTTATAGTCACTCATGCTTACGAAAGCCTTATTACTCGCTTTAAATGCTTTTATAATCCCATAATTAAATTTAATTTGATTTTTTTACATTTTTTGATTAAACCAGATTGTAATTGATTGTTTACCTTGGGAAACGTGAAGCGAAAGCTATCCATTGACGAGAAAAGTTTATTTATAGTCACTCATGCCTACGAAAGCCTTATTACTCGCTTTGAATGGTTTTATAATTCCATAATTGAATTTAATTTTGTTTTTTATACATTTTCTGATAAAAACATATTGTAATTGATTGTTTGCCTCGAGTAACGTGAAGCAAAAGCCATCCATTAATAAGAAAAGTCTGTTTGTAGTCATTCATTCCTTCGGAAGCCTATTAGTCGATTTAAATGCCTTTATAATCTCACAAATGATTTTAAGTTGAATTTTTTTTACATTTTTTGATTAAGACAGACTATAATGGATTGTTTACCTTGGGAAAGGTGAAGCGAAAGCCATCCATTGACAAGAAAAGTTCATTTATAGTCACTCATGCCTACGAAAGCCTTATTACTCGCTTTAAATGCTTTTATAATCCCATAATTGAATTTAATTTTAATTTTTTTACATTTTTTGATTAAAACAGATTGTAATTGATAGTTTACCTCGAGAAACATGAAGCGAAAGGTATCCATTTACAAGAAAAGTTTATTTATAGTGACTGATGCCTACGAAAGCCTTATTACTCGCTTTAAATGCTTTTATAATCCCATAATTGAATTTAATTTTAATTTTTTTACATTTTTTCAATAAAACATATTTTAATTGATGGTTCACCTCGGGAAACATGAAGCGAAAGCTATCCATTGACAAGAAAAATTTATTTATTGTCACTCATGCCTACGAAAGCCTTATTACTCGCTTTAAATGCTTTTATAATCCCATAATTGAATTTAATTTTAATTTTTTTACATGTTTTGATTAAAACAGATTATAATTGATTGTTTACCTCAGGAAATGTGAAGCAAAAGCTATCCATTGACGAGAAAAGTTTATTTATAGTCACTCATGCCTACGAAAGCCTTATTACTCGCTTTAAATGGTTTTATAATTCCGTAAGTGAATTTAATTTGGTTTTTTATACATTTTTTGATTAAAACAGATTATAATTGATTGTTTGCCTCAAGTAACGTGAAGCGAAAGCTATCCATTGACGAGAAAAGTTTATTTATAGTCACTCATGCCTACGAAAGCCTTATTACTCGCTTTGAATGGTTTTATAATTCCATAATTGAATTTAATTTGGTTTTTTATACATTTTTTGATTAAAACAGACTATAATTGATTGTTTGCCTCGAGTAACGTGAAGCAAAAGCCATCCATTGATAAGAAAAGTCTGTTTGTAATCATTCATTCCTTCGGAAGCTTATTACTCGATTTAATTGCCTTTATAATATCACAAATGATTTTAAGTTGAATTTTTTTTACATTTTTTGTTAAAACAGATTATAGTTGAACGTTTGCCTTGAGAAACGTGAAGCAAAAGCCATCCATTGACCAAAAAAGTTCATTTATAGTCACTCATGCCTACGAAAGCCTTATTACTCGCTTTGAATGGTTTTATAATTCCATAATTGAATTTAATTTGGTTTTTTATACATTTTTTGATTAAAACAGACTATAATTGATTGTTTGCCTCGAGTAACGTGAAGCAAAAGCCATCCATTGATAAGAAAAGTCTGTTTGTAATCATTCATTCCTTCGGAAGCTTATTACTCGATTTAATTGCCTTTATAATATCACAAATGATTTTAAGTTGAATTTTTTTTACATTTTTTGTTAAAACAGATTATAGTTGAACGTTTGCCTTGAGAAACGTGAAGCAAAAGCCATCCATTGACCAAAAAAGTTCATTTATAGTCACTCATGCCTACGAAAGCCTTATTACTTGCTTTACATGCTTTTATAATTCCATAATTGAATTTAATTTTAATTTTTTATACATTTTTTGTTTAAAACATATTATAATTGATTGTTTGCCTCGAGTAACGTGAAACGAAAGTCATCCATTGATAAGAAAAGTCCGTTTATAGTCATTCATTCCTTCGAAAGCCTATTAGTCGATTTAAATGCCTTTATAATCTCACAAAAGATTTTAAGTTGAATTTTTTTTACATTTTTTGATTAAGACAGATTGTAATGGATTGTTTACCTTGGGAAACGTGAAACGAAAGCCATCCGTTGACAAGAAAAGTTCATTTATAGTCACTCATGTCTACGAAAGCCTTATTACTCGCTTTAAATGCTTTTATAATCCCATAATTGAGTTTAATTTGATTTTTTTACATTTTTTTGATTAAAACATATTGTAATTATTTGTTGACCTCGGGGAAACGTGAAGCGAAAGCTATCCATTGACAAGAAAAGTTCATTTATAGCCACTCACGTCTACGAAAGCCTTATTACTCACTTTAAATGCTTTTATAATCTCATAATTGAGTTTAATTTGATTTTTTTTTACATTTTTTAGTTAAAACAGATTGTAATTGGTTGTTTACCTCGAGAAACGTGAAGCGAAAGCTATCCATTGACGAGAAAAGTTCATTTATAGTCACTCATGCCTACGAAAGCCTTATTACTCGCTTTAAATGCTTTTATAATCCTATAATTGAATTTGATTTTAATTTTTTTACATTTTTTGATTAAAACAGATTGTAATTGGTTGTTTGCCTCGGGAAACGTGAAGCGAAAGCTATCCATTGACAAGAAAAGTGTATTTATAGTCACTGATGCCTACGAAAGCCTTATTACTCGCTTTAAATGCTTTTATAATCCCATAATTGAATTTAATTTTAATTTTTTTTACATTTTTTGATTAAGACAGACTATAATGGATTGTTTACATTGGGAAAGGTGAAGCGAAAGCCATCCATTGACAAGAAAAGTTCATTTATAGTCACTCATGCCTACGAAAGCCTTATTACTCGCTTTAAATGCTTTTATAATCCCATAATTGAATTTAATTTTAATTTTTTTACATTTTTTGATTAAAACAGATTGTAATTGATAGTTTACCTCGAGAAACATGAAGCGAAAGGTATCCATTTACAAGAAAAGTTTATTTATAGTGACTGATGCCTACGAAAGCCTTATTACTCGCTTTAAATGCTTTTATAATCCCATAATTGAATTTAATTTTAATTTTTTTACATTTTTTCAATAAAACATATTTTAATTGATGGTTCACCTCGGGAAACATGAAGCGAAAGCTATCCATTGACAAGAAAAATTTATTTATTGTCACTCATGCCTACGAAAGCCTTATTACTCGCTTTAAATGCTTTTATAATCCCATAATTGAATTTAATTTTAATTTTTTTACATGTTTTGATTAAAACAGATTATAATTGATTGTTTACCTCAGGAAATGTGAAGCAAAAGCTATCCATTGACGAGAAAAGTTTATTTATAGTCACTCATGCCTACGAAAGCCTTATTACTCGCTTTAAATGGTTTTATAATTCCGTAAGTGAATTTAATTTGGTTTTTTATACATTTTTTGATTAAAACAGATTATAATTGATTGTTTGCCTCAAGTAACGTGAAGCGAAAGCTATCCATTGACGAGAAAAGTTTATTTATAGTCACTCATGCCTACGAAAGCCTTATTACTCGCTTTGAATGGTTTTATAATTCCATAATTGAATTTAATTTGGTTTTTTATACATTTTTTGATTAAAACAGACTATAATTGATTGTTTGCCTCGAGTAACGTGAAGCAAAAGCCATCCATTGATAAGAAAAGTCTGTTTGTAATCATTCATTCCTTCGGAAGCTTATTACTCGATTTAATTGCCTTTATAATATCACAAATGATTTTAAGTTGAATTTTTTTTACATTTTTTGTTAAAACAGATTATAGTTGAACGTTTGCCTTGAGAAACGTGAAGCAAAAGCCATCCATTGACCAAAAAAGTTCATTTATAGTCACTCATGCCTACGAAAGCCTTATTACTCGCTTTAAATGCTTTTATAATTCCATAATTGAATTTAATTTGATTTTTTATACATTTTTTATTTAAAACAGATTATAATTGATTGTTTGCCTCGAGTAACATGAAACGAAAGCCATCCATTGATAAGAAAAGTCCGTTTATAGTCATTCATTCCTTCGAAAGCCTATTACTCGATTTAAATGCCTTTATAGTCTCACAAAAGATTTTAAGTTGAATTTTTTTTACATTTTTTGATTAAGACAGATTGTAAAGGATTGTTTACCTTGGGAAACGTGAAACGAAAGCCATCCATTGACAAGAAAAGTTCATTTATAGTCACTCATGTCTACGAAAGCCTTATTACTCGCTTTACATGCTTTTATAATCCCATAATTGAGTTGAATTTGATTTTTTTTCATTTTTTGATTAAAACATATTGTAATTATTTGTTGATCTCGGGGAAACGTGAAGCGAAAGCTATCCATTGACAAAAAAGTTCATTTATAGCCACTCATGTCTACGAAAGCCTTATTACTCACTTTAAATGCTTTTATAATCCCATAATTGAGTTTAGTTTGATGTTTTTTTACATTTTTTGATTAAAACAGATTGTAATTGGTTGTTTACCTCGAGAAATGTGAAGCGAAAGCTATCCATTGACGAGAAAAGTTCATTTATAGTCACTTATGCCTACGAAAGCCTTATTACTCGCTTTAAATGCTTTTATAATCCCATAATTGAATTTAATTTTAATTTTTTTACATTTTTTGATTAAAACAGATTGTAATTGGTTGTTTACCTCGGGAAACGTGAAGCGAAAGCTATCCATTGACAAGAAAAGTGTATTTATAGTCACTGATGCCTACGAAAGCCTTATTACTCGCTTTAAATGCTTTTATAATCCCATAATTGAATTTAAATTTAATTTTTTTATATTTTTTGATTAAAACATATGGTAATTGATTGTTTACATCAGGAAACGTGAAGCGAAACCCATCTATTGATTAAAAAAGTCCATTTGTAGTCATTCATTCGTTCGGAAGCCTATTACTCAATTTAATTGCCTTTATAATCTCACATATGATTTTTAGTTGAATTGTGTTTACATTTTTTGTTAAAACAGATTATAATTGAACGTTTGCCTTAAGAATGGTGAAGCAAAAGCCATCCACTGATAGGAAAAGTTCATTTATAGTCACTCATGCCTACAAAAGCCTTAATACTCGCTTTAAATGGTTTTATAATCTCATAATTGAATTGAATTTGAATTTTTTTACATTTTTTATTTAGAATAGATTATAATTAATTGTTTGCCTTGGAAATCGTGAAGCAAAAGCCATCCATTGAAAAGAAAAGTCCGTTTATGGTCAGTCATGCCTTCGGAAGCCTATTACTTGATTTAAATGCCTTTACAATCTCACAAATGATTTTAAGTTGAATTTTTTTACATTTTTTGTTAGAACATATTATAATTGAATATTTGCCTCAAGAAACGTGAACCAAAAGCTATCCATTGAAAAGAAAAGTTCATTTACAGTCACTCACATCTATGAAAGCATTATTACTCGCTTTAAATGCTTTTATAATCCAATAATTGAATTTAATTTGATTTTTTTTATAATTATTGACTAAAACAAATTGTAATTGATGGTTTACCTCGGGAAACATGAAGCGAAAGCTATCCATTGACAAGAAAAGTTTATTTATAGCCACTCATGCCTACGAAAGCCTTATTACTCGCTTTAAATGCTTTTATAATCCCATCATTGAATTTAATTTTAATTTTTTTACAATTTTTTGATTAAAACATATTGTAATTGATGGTTCACCTCGGGAAACATAAAGCGAAAGCTATCCATTTACAAGAAAAATTTATTTATTGTCACTCATGCCTACGAAAGCCTTATTACTCGCTTTAAATGCTTTTATAATCCCATAATTGAATTTAATTTGATTTATTTACATTTTTTGATTAAACCAGATTGTAATTGATTGTTTACCTCGGGAAACGTGAAGCGAAAGCTATCCATTGACGCGAAAAGTTTATTTATAGTCACTCATGCCTACGAAAGCCTTATTACTCGCTTTAAATGATTTTATAATTCCGTAAGTGAATTTAATTTGGTTTTTTATACATTTTTTGATTAAAACAGATAATAATTGATAGTTTGCCTCGAGTAACGTGAAGCGAAAGCCATCCATTGATAAGAAAAGTCCGTTTGTAGTCATTCATTCCTTCGGAAGCCTATTACTCGATTTAATTGCCTTTATAATCTCACAAATGATTTTAAGTTGAATTTTTTTTATATTTTTTGTTAAAGCAGATTCTAATTGAACATTTACCTTGAGAAACGTGAAGCAAAAGCCATCCATTGAACAGAAAAGTTCATTTATAGTCACTCATGCCTACGAAAGCCTAATTATTCGCTTTAAATGCTTTTATAATTCAATAATTGAATTTAAATTGATTTTTTATACATTTTTTGTTTAAAACAGATTATAATTTATTGTTTGCCTCGAGTAACGTGAAACGAAAGCCATCCACTGATAAGAAAAGTCCGTTTATAGTCATTCATTCCTTCGGAAGCCTATTATTCGATTTAAATACCTTTATAATCTCACAAATGATTTTAAGTTGAATTTTTTTTACATTTTTTGATTAAGACAGGCTGTAATGGATTGTTTACCTTGGGAAACGTGAAACAAAAGCCATCCATTGACGATAAAAGTTTATTTATAGTCACTCATGCCTACGAAAGCCTTATTACTCGCTTTAAATGCTTTTATAATCCCATAATTGAATTTAATTTTAATTTTTTTACATTTTTTGATTAAAACAGATTGTAATTGATGGTTTACCTCGGGAAACATGAAGCGAAAGCTATCCATTGACAAAAAAAGTTTATTTATAGTCACTCATGCCTACGAAAGCCTTATTACTCGCTTTAAATGCTTTTATAATCCCATAATTGAATTTAATTTGATTTTTTTATATTTTTTGATTAAACCAGATTGTAATTGATTGTTTACCTCGAGAAACGTCAAGCGAAAGCTATCCATTGGCGAGAAAAGTTTATTTATAGTCACTCATGCCTACGAAAGCCTTATTACTCGCTTTGAATGGTTTTATAATTCCATAATTGAATTTAATTTGGTTTTTTGTACATTTTTTGATTAAAACAGACTGTAATTGATTGTTTGCCTCGAGTAACGTGAAGCAAAAGCCATCCATTGATAAGAAAAGTCTGTTTGTAGTCATTCATTCCTTCGGAAGCCTATTACTCGATTTAATTGCCTTTATAATATCACAAATGATTTTAAGTTGAATTTTTTTTACATTTTTTGTTAAAACAGATTATAATTGAACGTTTGCCTTGAGAAATAAAGCAAAAGCCATCCATTGACCAGAAAAGTTCATTTATAGTCACTCATGCCTACGAAAGCCTTATTACTTGCTTTAAATGCTTTTATAATTCCATAATTGAATTTAATTTTAATTTTTTATACATTTTTTGTTTAAAACATATTATAATTGATTGTTTGCCTCGAGTAACGTGAAACGAAAGTCATCCATTGATAAGAAAAGTCCGTTTATAGTCATTCATTCCTTCGAAAGCCTATTAGTCGATTTAAATGCCTTTATAATCTCACAAAAGATTTTAAGTTGAATTTTTTTTACATTTTTTGATTAAGACAGATTGTAATGGATTGTTTACCTTGGGAAACGTGAAACGAAAGCCATCCGTTGACAAGAAAAGTTCATTTATAGTCACTCATGTCTACGAAAGCCTTATTACTCGCTTTAAATGCTTTTATAATCCCATAATTGAGTTTAATTTGATTTTTTTACATTTTTTTGATTAAAACATATTGTAATTATTTGTTGACCTCGGGGAAACGTGAAGCGAAAGCTATCCATTGACAAGAAAAGTTCATTTATAGCCACTCACGTCTACGAAAGCCTTATTACTCACTTTAAATGCTTTTATAATCTCATAATTGAGTTTAATTTGATTTTTTTTTACATTTTTTAGTTAAAACAGATTGTAATTGGTTGTTTACCTCGAGAAACGTGAAGCGAAAGCTATCCATTGACGAGAAAAGTTCATTTATAGTCACTCATGCCTACGAAAGCCTTATTACTCGCTTTAAATGCTTTTATAATCCTATAATTGAATTTGATTTTAATTTTTTTACATTTTTTGATTAAAACAGATTGTAATTGGTTGTTTGCCTCGGGAAACGTGAAGCGAAAGCTATCCATTGACAAGAAAAGTGTATTTATAGTCACTGATGCCTACGAAAGCCTTATTACTCGCTTTAAATGCTTTTATAATCCCATAATTGAATTGAAATTCAATTTTTTTTATATTTTTTGATTAAAACATATGGTAATTGATTGTTTACCTCGGGAACCGTGAAGCGAAACTCATCTATTGATAAAAAAAGTCCATTTGTAGTCATTCATTCGTTCGGAAGCCTATTACTCGATTTAATTGCCTTTATAATCTCACATATGATTTTAAGTTGAATTGTGTTTACATTTTTTGTTAAAACAGATTATAATTGAACGTTTGCCTTAAGAATGGTGAAGCAAAAGCCATCCACTGACAGGAAAAGTTCATTTATAGTCATTCATGCCTACAAAAGCCTTATTACTCGCTTTAAATGGTTTTATAATCTCATAATTGAATTGAATTTGAATTTTTTTACATTTTTTGATTAGAATAGATTATAATTAATTGTTTGCCTTGGAAATCGTGAAGCAAAAGCCATCCATTGAAAAGAAAAGTCCGTTTATGGTCAGTCATGCCTTTGGAAACCTATTACTTGATTTAAATGCCTTTACAATCTCACAAATGATTTTATGTTGAATTTTTTTACATTTTTTGTTAGAACATATTATAATTGAATATTTGCCTCGAGAAACGTGAAGCAAAAGCTATCCATTGAAAAGAAAAGTTCATTTACAGTCACTCACGTCTACGAAAGCATTATTACTCGCTTTAAATGCTTTTATAATCCAATAATTGAATTTCATTTCATTTTTTTTATAATTGTTGACTAAAACAAATTGTAATTGATGGTTTACCTCGGGAAACATGAAGCGAAAGCTATCCATTGACAAGAAAAGTTGATTTATAGTCACTCATCCTACGAAAGCCTTATTACTCGCTTTAAATGCTTTTATAATCCCATAATTGAATTTAATTTTAATTTTTTTACATTTTTTTGATTAAAAGATATTGTAATTGATGGTTTACCTCAGCAAACATAAAGCGAAAGCTATCCATTGACAAGAAAAGTTTATTTATAGTCACTCATGCCTACGAAAGCCTTATTAGTAGCCTTAAATGCTTTTATAATCCCATAATTGAATTTAATTTGATTTTTTTACATTTTTTGATTAAACCAGATTGTAATTGATTGTTTACCTTGGGAAACGTGAAGCGAAAGCTATCCATTGACGAGAAAAGTTTATTTATAGTCACTCATGCCTACGAAAGCCTTATTACTTGCTTTGAATGGTTTTATAATTCCATAATTGAATTTAATTTGGTTTTTTATACATTTTTTGATTAAAACAGACTGTAATTGATTGTTTACCTCGAGTAACGTGAAGCAAAAGCCATCCATTGATAAGAAAAGTCCGTTTGTAGTCATTCATTCGTTCGGAAGCCTATTACTCGATTTAATTGCCTTTATAATCTCACAAATGATTTTATGTTGAATTTTTTTTACATTTTTTGTTAAAACGGATTATAATTGAACGTTTACCTTGAGAAACGTGAAGCAAAAGCCATCCATTGACCAGAAAAGTTCATTTATAGTCACTCATGCCTACGAAAGCATTATTACTCGCTTTAAATGCTTTTATAGTCCCATAATTGAATTTAATTTGATTTTTTTACAGTTTTTGATTAAACCAGATTGTAATTGATTGTTTACCTCGGGAAACGTGAAGCAAAAGCTATCCATTGACGAGCAAAGTTTATTTATAGTCACTCATACCTACGAAAGCCTTATTACTCGCTTTGAATGGTTTTATAATTCCATAATTGAATTTAATTTCATTTTTTATACATTTTTTGATTAAAACAGATTATAATTGATTGTTTGCTTCGAGTAACGTGAAGTAAAAGCCATCCATTGATAAGAAAAGTCTGTTTGTAGTCATTCATTCCTTCGGAAGCCTATTACTCGATTTAATTGCCTTTATAATATCACAAATGATTTTATGTTGAATTTTTTTTACATTTTTTGTTAAAACAGATTATAATTGAACGCTTGCCTTGAGAAACGTGAAGCAAAAGCCATCCATTGACCAGAAAAGTTCATTTATAGTCACTCATGCCTACGAAAGCCTTCTTACTCTCTTTAAATGCTTTTATAATTCCACAACTGAATTTACTTTGATTTTTTATACATTTTTTGTTTAAAACAGATTATAATTGATTGTTTGCCTCAAGTAACATGAAACGAAAGCCATCCATTAATAAGAAAAGTCCGTTTACAGTCATTCATTCCTTCGGAAGCCTATTACTCGATTTAAATGCCTTTATAATCTCACAAATGATTTTAAGTTGAATTTTTTTTACATTTTTTGAATAAGACAGACTGTAATGGATTGTTTACCTTGGGAAACGTGAAACGAAAGCCATCCATTGATGATAAAAGTTTATTTATATTCACTCATGCCCACGAAAGCCTTGTTACTCGCTTTAAATGCTTTTATAATCCTATAGTTGAATTTAATTTTAAATTTTTTACATTTTTTGATTAAAACAGATTGTAATTGATGGTTTACCTAAGGAAACATGAAGCGAAAGCTATCCATTGACAAGAAAAGTTTATTTATAGTCACTCATACCTACGAAAGCCTTATTACTCGCTTTAAATGCTTTTATAATCCCATAATTGAATTTAATTTGATTTTTTTACATTTTTTGATTAAACCAGATTGTAATTGATTGTTGACCTCGGGAAACGTGAAGCGAAAGCTATCCACTGACGAGAAAAGTTTATTTATAGTCACTCATGCCTACGAAAGCTTTATTACTCGCTTTCAATGGTTTTATAATTCCATAATTGAATTTAATTTCGTTTTTTATACATTTTTTGATTAAAGCAAATTATAATTGATTGTTTGCCTCGAGTAAGGTGAAGCAAAAGCCATCCATTGATAAGAAAAGTCTGTTTGTAGTCATTCATTCCTTCGGAAGCCAATTACTCGATTTAATTGCCTTTATAATATCACAAATGATTTTAAGTTGAATTTTTTTTACATTTTTTGTTAAAACAGATTATAATTGAACGTTTGCCTTGAGAAACGTGAAGCAAAAGCCATCCATTGACCAGAAAAGTTCATTTATAGTCACTCATGCCTACGAAAGCCTTATTACTCGCTTTAAATGCTTTTATAATTCTATAATTGAATTTAATTTTATTTTTTGTACAATTTTTGCTTAAAACAGATTATAATTGATTGTTTGCCTCGAGTAACGTGAAACGAAAGCCATCAATTCATAAAAAAAGTCCCGTTTATAGTCATTCATTCCTTCGGAAGCCTATTACTCGATTTAAATGCCTTTATAATATCACAAAAGATTTTAAGTTGAATTTTTTTTACATTTTTTGATTAAGACAGATTGTAATGGATTGTTTACCTAGGGAAACGTGAAACGAAAGCCATCCATTGACAAGAAAAGTTCATTTATAGTCACTCATGTCTATGAAAGCCTTATTACTCGCTTTAAATGCTTTTATAATCCCATAATTGAATTGAACTTGATTGTTTTTACATTTTTTGATTAAAACAGATTGTAATTGTTTGTTGACCTCGGGGAAACGTGAAGCGAAAGCTATCCATTGACAAGAAAAGTTCATTTATAGTCACTCATGTCTACGAAAGCCTTAATACTCGCTTTAAATGCTTTTATAATCCCATAATTGAGTTTAATTTGATTTTTTTTTTACATTTTTTGATTAAAACAGATTGTAATTGGTTGTTTACCTCAGGAAACGTGAAGCGAAACCTATCCATTGACAAGAAAAGTTTATTTTTAGTCACTCATGCATACGAAAGCCTTATTACTCGCTTTAAATGGTTTTATAATTCCATAATTGAATTTAATTTGTTTTTTACACATTTTTTGATTAAAACAGATTATAATTGATTGTTTGCCTCGAGTAACGTGAAGCGAAAGCCATCCATTGATAAGAAAAGTCCGTTTGTAGTCATTCATTCCTTCGGAAGCCTATTACTCGAATTAATTACCTTTATAATCTCACGAATGATTTTAAGTTGAATGTTTTTTACATTTTTTGTTAAAACAGATTATAATTGAACGTTTGCCTTGAGAAACGTGAAGCAAAAGCCATCCATTGACCAGAAAAGTTCATTTATAGTCAGTCATGCCTACGAAAGCCTTATGACTCGCTTTAAATGCTTTTATACTTCCATAATTGAATTTAATTTGAGTTTTTATACATTTTTTGATTAAAACAGATTGTAATGGATTGTTTACCATGGGAAACGTGAAGTGAAAGTCAGCCATTGACAAGAAAAGTTCATTTATAGTCACTCGTGGCTATGAAAGCCTTATAACTCGCTTTAAATGCTTTTATAATCCCATAATTGAATTTAATTTTATCTTTTTATATTTTTTGATTAAAACAGATTGTAATTGATTATTTGCCTCGGGAAACGTGAAGCGAAAGCTATCCACTGACAAGAAAAGTGTATTTATAGTCACTGATGCCTACGAAAGCCTTATTACTCGCTTTAAATGCTTTTATAATCCTATAATTGAATTTAAATTTAATTTTTTTTTTATATTTTTTGATTAAAACAGATTGTAATTGATTGTTTACCTCGGGAAACGTGAAGCGAAACCCATCCATTGATAAAAAAAGTCCATCTGCAGTCATTCATTCGTTCGGAAGCCTATTACTCGATTTAATTGCCTTTATAATCTCACATATGATTTTAAGTTGAATTGTTTTTACATTTTTTATTAAAACAGATTATAATTGAATGTTTGCCTTAAGAATGGTGAAGCAAAAGCCATCCACTGACAGGAAAAGTTCATTTATAGTCATTCATGCCTACAAAAGCCTTATTACTCGCTTCAAATGGTTTTGTAATCTCATAATTGAATTGAATTTGAATTGTTTTACATTTTTTGATTAAAATAGATTATAATTAATTGTTTGCCTTGGAAATCGTGAAGCAAAAGCCATCCATTGGAAAGAAAAGTCCGTTTATAGTCAGTCATGCCTTCGGAAGCCTATTACTTGATTTAAATGCCTTTACAATCTCACAAATGATTTTAAGTTGAATTTTTTTACATTTTTTGTTAGAACCTATTATAATTGAATATTTCCCTTGAGAAACGTGAAGCAAAAGCTATCCATTGACAAGAAAAGTTCATCTATAGTCACTCATGTCTAAGAAAGCATTATTACTCGCTTTAAATGCTTTTATAATCCAATAATTGAATTTATTTTGATTTTTTTTACAATTGTTGACTAAAACAAATTGTAATTGATGGTTTACCTTGGGAAATATGAAGCGAAAGCTATCCATTGACAAGAAAAGTTGATTTATAGTCACTCATGCCTACGAAAGCCTTATTACTCACTTTAAATGCTTTTACAATCCCATAATTGAATTTAATTTTAATTTTTTTACAATTTTTTGATTAAAACAGATTGTAATTGATGGTTTACCTCGGGAAACATGAAGCGAAAGCTATCCATTGACAAGAAAAGTTTATTTATAGTCACTCATGCCTACGAAAGCCTTATTACTCGCTTTAATTGCTTTTATAATCCCATAATTGAATTTAATTTTAATTTTTTTACATTTTTTTGAATAACACATATTGTAATTGATGGTTTATCTCGGGAAACATAAAGCGAAAGCTATCCATTGACAAGAAAAGTTTATTTATAGTCACTCATGCCTACGAAAGCCTTATTACTCGCTTTAAATGCTTTTATAATCCCATAATTGAATTTAATTTGATTGTTTTACATTTTTTGATTAAACCAGATTGTAATTGATTGTTTACCTCAGGAAATGTGATGCGAAAGCTATCCATTGATGTGAAAAGTTTATTTATAGTCACTCATGCCTACGAAAGCCTTATTACTCGCTTGAAATGGTTTTATAATTCCATAATTGAATTTAATTTGGTTTTTTATACTTTTTTTAGATTAAAACAGATTATAATTGACTGTTTGCCACGAGTAACATGAAATGAAAGCCATCCATTGATAAGAAAAGTCCGTTTGTAGTCATTCATTCCTTCGGAAGCCTATTACTCGATTTAATTGCCTTTATAATCTCACAAATGATTTTAAGTTGAATTTTTTGTACATTTTTTGTTAAAACAGATTATAATTGAACATTTACCTTGAGAAACGTGAAGCAAAAGCCATCCATTGACCCGAAAAGTTCATTTATAGTCACTCATGCTTATGAAAGCCTTATTACTCGCTTTAAATGCTTTTATAATTTCGTAATTGAATTTAATTTGATTTTTTATACATTTTTTGTTTAAAACAGATTATAATTGATTGTTTGCCTCGAGTAACCTGAAACGAAAGCCATCCATTTATAAGAAAAGTCCGTTTATAGTCATTCATTCCTTCGGAGGCGTATTACTCGATTTAAATGCCTTTATAATCTCACAAATGATTTTAAGTTGAATTCTTTTTACATTTTTTGATTAAGACAGATTGTAATGGATTGTTTACCTTGGGAAATGTGAAATGAAAGCCATCCATTGACAAGAAAAGTTCATTTATAGTCACTCATGTCTACGAAAGCTTTATTACTTGTTTTAAATGCTTTTATAATCCCATAATTGAATTTAATTTGATTTTTTTTCATTTTTTGATTAAAACAGATTGTAATTGATTGTTGACCTCAGGGAAACGTGAAGCGAAAGCTATCCATTGACAAGAAAAGTTTATTTATAGTCGCCCATGCCTACGAAAGCCTTATTACTCGCTTTAAATGCTTTTATAATTCCATAATTGAATTTAATTTTAATTTTTTTTACATTTTTTGATTAAAACAGATTGTAATTGATTGTTTACCTCGAGAAACGTGAAACGATACCCATCCGTTGATAAGAAAAGTCCGTTTGTAGTCATTCATTCCTTTGGAGGCCTATCACTCGATTTAATCGGCTTTATAATCTCACAAATGATTTTAAGTTGAATTTTTTTTACTTTTTTTGTTAAAACATATTATAATTGAACGTTTGCCTTGAGAAAAGTGAAGCAAAAGCCATCCATTGACAAGAAAAGTTCATTTATAGTCACTCATGCCTACGAAAGCCTTATGACTCGCTTAAAATGCTTTTATAATTCCATAATTGAATTTAATTTTATTTTTTATACATTTTTTGATTAAAACAGATTATAATTGATTGTTTGCCTCGAGTAACATGAAACGAAAGCCATCCATTGATAAGAAAAGTCCGTTTATAGTCATTCATTCCTTCGGAAGCCTATTACTCAATTTAAATGCCTTTATAATCTCACAAATTATTTTAACTTGAATTTTTTTTACTTTTTTTCATTAAGACAGATTGTAATGGATTGTTTACCTTGGGAAATGTAAAGCGAAAGTCATCCATTGACAAGAAAAGTTCATTTATAGTCACTCTTGCCTACGAAAGCCTTATAACTCCCTTTAAATGCTTTTATAATCCCATAATTGAGTTTAATTTGATTTATTTTTTTACATTTCTTGATTAAAACAGATTGTAATTTATTGTTTACCTCGGGAAATGTGAAGCGAAAGCTATCCATTGACAAGAAAAGTGTATTTATAGTCACTAATGCCTACGAAAGCCTTATTACTCGCTTTAAATGCTTTTATAATCCCATAATTTAATTTAAATTTAATTTTTTTATATTTTTTGATTAAAACAGATTGTAATTTATTGTTTACCTTGGGAAACGTGAAGCGAAACCCATCCATTGATAAAAAAAGTCCATTTGTAGTCATTCATTCGTTCGGAAGCCTATTACTCGAATTAATTCCTTTTATAATCTCACGAATGATTTTAAGTTGAATTTTTTTTACACTTTTTGTTAAAACAGATTATAATTGAACGTTTGCCTTGAGAAACGTGAAGCAAAAGCCATCCATTGACCAGAAAAGTTCATTTATAGTCAGTCATGCCTACGAAAGCCTTATGACTCGCTTTAAATGCTTTTATAATTCCATAATTGAATTTAATTTGAGTTTTTATACATTTTTTGATTAAAACGGATTATAATTGATTGTTTGCCTCGAGTAACGTGAAAGGAAAGCCATCCATTGATAAGAAAAGTCCATTTATAGACATTCATTCCTTCGGAAGGCTATTACTCGATTTAAATGCCTTTATAATCGCACAAATGATTTTAAGTTGAATTTTTTTTACACTTTTTCATTAAGACAGATTGTAATAGATTGTTTACCTTGGGAAACGTGAAGTGAAAGCCAGCCATTGACAAGAAAAGTTCATTTATAGTCACTCATGCCTACGAAAGCCTTATTACTCGCTTTAAATGCTTTTATAATCCCATAATTGAATTTAATTTTAATTTTTTTACATTTTTTGATTAAAACAGATTGTAATTGATGGTTTACCTCGGGAAACATGAAGCGAAAGCTATCGATTGTCAGGAAAAGATTATTTATAGTCACTTATGCCTACGAAAGCCTTATTACTCGCTTTATATGCTTTTATAATCCCACAATTGAATTTAATTTGATTTTTTTACGTTTTTTGATTAAAACATATTGTAATGGATTGTTTACCTGGGGAAACATGAAGCGAAAGCTATCCTTTGACAAGAAAAGTTTATTTATAGTCACTCATGCCTACGAAAGCCTTATTACTCGCTTTAAATGCTTTTATAATCCCGTAATTGAATTTAATTTTAATTTTTTTACATTTTTTGATTAAAACAGATTGTAATTGATGGTTTACCTCGGGAAACATGAAGCGAAAGCTATCGATTGTCAAGAAAAGATTATTTATAGTCACTTATGCCTACGAAAGCCTTATTACTCGCTTTATATGCTTTTATAATCCCACAATTGAATTTAATTTGATTTTTTTACATTTTTTTATTAAACCAGATTGTAATTGATTGTTTACCTCGAGAAACATGAAGCGAAAGCTATCCATTGACGAGAAAAGTTTATTTATAGTCACTCATGCCTACGAAAGCCTTATTACTCGCTTTAAATGATTTTATAATTTCATAATTGAATTTAATTTGGTTTTTTATACATTTTTTGATTAAAACATATTATAATTGATTGTTTGCCTCAAGTAACGTGAAGCGAAAGCCATCCATTGATAAGAAAAGTCTGTTTGTAGTCGTTCATTCCTTCGGAAGCCTATTACTCGATTTAATTGCCTTTATAATCTCACAAATGATTTTAAGTTGAATTTTTTTTATATTTTTTGTTAAAACAGATTATAATTGAACGTTTGCCATGAGAAACGTGAAGCAAAAGCCATCCATTGACAAGAAAAGTTTATATATAGTCACTCATGCCTACGAAAGCCTTATTACTCGCTTTAAATGCTTTTATAATCCCAAAATTGAATTTAATTTTAATTTTTTTTATATTTTTGATTAAAACAGATTGTAATTGATTGTTTAGCTCGAGAAACGTGAAACGAAACCCATCCATTGATAAGAAAAGTCCGTTTGTAGTCATTCATGCCTACGAAAGCCTTATTACTCGCTTTAAATCCTTTTATAATCCAATAATTGAATTTAATTTGATTTTTTTACTTTTTTTGATTAAAACATATTGTAATGGATTGTTTACCTGGGGAAACATGAAGCGAAAGCTATCCATTGACAAGAAAAGTTTATTTATAGTCACTCATGCCTACGAAAGCCTTATTACTCGCTTTAAATGCTTTTATAATCCCGTAATTGAATTTAATTTGATTTTTTTACATTTTTTGATTGAAACAGATTGTAATTGATTGTTTACCCCGAGAAACGTAAAGCGAAAGCTATCCATTGATAAGAAAAGTTTATTGATAGTCACTCATGCCTACGAGAGCCTTATTACTCACTTTAAATGGTTTTATAATTCCATAATTGAATTTAATTTGGTTTTTTACACATTTTTTGATTAAAACACATTATAATTGATTGTTTGCCTCGAGTAACGTGAAGCGAAAGCCATCCATTGATAAGAAAAGTCCGTTTGTAGTCATTCATTCCTTCGGAAGCCTATTACTCGAATTAATTGCCTTTATAATCTCACGAATGATTTTAAGTTGAATTTTTTTTACAATTTTTGTTAAAACAGATTATAATTGAACGTTTGCCTTTTGAAACATGAAGCAAAAGCCATCCATTGACTAGAAAAGTTCATTTATAGTCAGTCATGCCTACGAAAGCCTTATGACTCGCTTTAAATGCTTTTATAATTCCATAATTGAATTTCATTTGATTTTTTATACATTTTTTGATTAAAACAGATTATAATTGATTGTTTGCCTTGAGTAACGTGAAAGGGAAGCCATCCATTGATAGGAAAAGTCTATTTATAGTCATTGATTCCTTCGGAAGCCTATTACTCGATTTAAATGCCTTTATAATCTCACAAATGATTTTAAGTTGAATTTTTATACATTTTTTCATTAAGACAGATTGTAATGGATTTTTTACCTTGGGAAACGTGAAGTGAAAGCCAGCCATTGACAAGAACAGCTCATATATAGTCACTCATGCCTACGAAAGCCTTATAACTCGCTTTAAATGCTTTTATAATCCCATAATTGAGTTTAATTTTATTTTTTTATATTTTTTGATTAAAACAGATTGTAATTGATTGTTTACCTAGGGAAACATGAAGCGAAAGCTATCCATTGACAAGAAAAGTGTATTTATAGTCACTCATGCCTACGAAAGCCTTATTACTCGCTTTAAATGCTTTTATAATCTCATAATTGAATTGAATTTTAATTTTTTTACATTTTTGATTAAAACAGATTGTAATTGATTGTTTACCTCGGGAAACGTGAAGCGAAACCCATCCATTGATAAAAGAAGTCCATTTGTAGTCATTCATTCGTTCGGAAGCCTATTACTCGAATTAATTCCCTTTATAATCTCACGAATGATTTTAAGTTGAATTTTTTTTACATTTTTTGTTAAAACAGATTATAATTGAACGTTTGCCTTGAGAAACGTGAAGCAAAAGCCATCCATTGACCAGAAAAGTTCATTTATAGTCAGTCATGCCTACGAAAGCCTTATGACTCGCTTTAAATGGTTTTATAATTCCATAATTGAATTTAATTTGATTTTTTATACATTTGTTGATTAAAACAGATTATAATTGATTGTTTGCCTCGAGTAACGTGAAAGGAAAGCCATCCATTGATAAGAAAAGTCCATTTATAGACATTCATTCCTTCGGAAGGCTATTACTCGATTTAAATGCCTTTATAATCGCACAAATGATTTTAAGTTGAAATTTTTTTACACTTTTTCATTAAGACAGATTGTAATAGATTGTTTATCTTAGGAAACGTGAAGTGAAAGCCAGCCATTGACAAGAAAAGTTCATTTATAGTCACTCATGCCTACGAAAGCCTTATTACTCGCTTTAAATGCTTTTATAATCCCATAATTGAATTTAATTTTAATTTTTTTACATTTTTTGATTAAAACAGATTGTAATTGATGGTTTACCTCGGGAAACAGGAAGCGAAAGCTATCGATTGTCAAGAAAAGATTATTTATAGTCACTTATGCCTACGAAAGCCTTATTACTCGCTTTATATGCTTTTATAATCCTACAATTGAATTTAATTTGATTTTTTTACATTTTTTTATTAAACCAGATTGTAATTGATTGTTTACCTCGAGAAACATGAAGCGAAAGCTATCCATTGACGAGAAAAGTTTATTTATAGTCACTCATGCCTACGAAAGCCTTATTACTCGATTTAAATAATTTTATAATTCCATAATTGAATTTAATTTGGTTTTTTATACATTTTTTGATTAAAACAGATTATAATTGATTGTTTGCCTCGAGTAACGTGAAGCGAAAGCCATCCATTGATAAGAAAAGTCTGTTTGTAGTCGTTCATTCCTTCGGAAGCCTATTACTCGATTTAATTGCCTTTATAATCTCACAAATGATTTTAAGTTGAATTTTTTTTACATTTTTTGTTAAAACAGATTATAATTGAACGTTTGCCATGAGAAACGTGAAGCAAAAGCCATCCATTGACAAGAAAAGTTTATATATAGTCACTCATGCCTACGAAAGCCTTATTACTCGCTTTAAATGCTTTTATAATCCCAAAAGTGAATTTAATTTTAATTTTTTTTTATATTTTTGATTAAAACAGATTGTAATTGATTGTTTAGCTCGAGAAACGTGAAACGAAACCCATCCATTGATAAGAAAAGTCCGTTTCTAGTCATTCATGCCTACGAAAGCCTTATTACTCGCTTTAAATCCTTTTATAATCCAATAATTGAATTGAATTTGATTTTTTTACATTTTTTGATTAAAACATATTGTAATGGATTGTTTACCTGGGGAAACATGAAGCGAAAGCTATCCATTGACAAGAAAAGTTTATTTATAGTCACTCATGCCTACGAAAGCCTTATTACTCGCTTTAAATGCTTTTATAATCCCGTAATTGAATTTAATTTGATTTTTTTACATTTTTTGATTGAAACAGATTGTAATTGATTGTTTACCCTGAGAAACGTAAAGCGAAAGCTATCCATTGATAAGAAAAGTTTATTGATAGTCACTCATGCCTACGAGAGCCTTATTACTCACTTTAAATGGTTTTATAATTCCATAATTGAATTTAATTTGGTTTTTTACACATTTTTTGATTAAAACAGATTATAATTGATTGTTTTCCTCGAGTAACGTGAAGCGAAAGCCATCCATTGGTAAGAAAAGTCCGTTTGTAGTCATTCATTCCTTCGGAAGCCTATTACTCGAATTAATTGCCTTTATAATCTCACGAATGATTTTAAGTTTAATTTTTTTTACAATTTTTGTTAAAACAGATTATAATTGAACGTTTGCCTTGAGAAACGTGAAGCAAAAGCCATCCATTGACCAAAAAAGTTAATTTATAGTCAGTCATGCCTACGAAAGCCTTATGACTCGCTTTAAATGCTTTTATAATTCCATAATTGAATTTAATTTGATTTTTTATACATTTTTTGATTAAAACAGATTATAATTGATTGTTTGCCTTGAGTAACGTGAAAAGGAAGCCATCCATTGATAGGAAAAGTCCATTTATAGTCATTGATTCCTTCGGAAGCCTATTACTCGATTTAAATGCCTTTATAATCTCACAAATGATTTTAAGTTGAATTTTTATACATTTTTTCATTAAGACAGATTGTAATGGATTTTTTACCTTGGGAAACGTGAAGTGAAAGCTAGCCATTGACAAGAACAGCTCATATATAGTCACTCATGCCTACGAAAGCCTTATAACTCGCTTTAAATGCTTTTATAATCCCATAATTGAATTTAATTTTATTTTTTTATATTTTTTGATTAAAACAGATTGTAATTGATTGTTTATCTTGGGAAACGTGAAGCGAAAGCTATCCATTGACAAGAAAAGTGTATTTATAGTCACTGATGCCTACGAAAGCCTTATTAGTCGCTTTAAATGCTTTTATAATCCCATAATTGAATTTAAATTTAATTTTTTTATATTTTTTGATTAAAACATATTGTAATTGATTGTTTACCTCGGGAAACGTGAGGCGAAACCCATCCATAGATAAAAAAAGCCCATTTGTAGTCATTCATTCGTTCGGAAGCCTATTACTCGATTTAATTGCCTTTATAATCTCACATATGATTTTAAGTTTAATTGTTTTTACATTTTTTGTTAAAACAGATTATAATTGAACGTTTGCCTTAAGAATGGTGAAACAAAAGCCATCCACTGACAGGAAAAGTTCATTTATAGTCACTCATGCCTACAAAAGCCTTATTACTTGCTTTAAATAGTTTTATAATCTCATAATTGAATTGAATTTAAATTTTTTTACATTTTTTGATTAAAATAGATTACAATTAATTTTTTGCCTTGGAAATCGTGAAGCAAAAGCCATCCATTGAAAAGAAAAGTTCGTTTATAGTCAGTCATGCCTTCGGAAGCCTATTGCTTCATTTACATGACTTTACAATCTCACAAACGATTTTAAGTTGAATTTTTTTACATTTTTTGTTAGAACACATTATAATTGAATATTTGCCCCGAGAAACGTGAAGAAAAAGCTATCCATTGACAAGAAAAGTTCATTGATAGTCACTCATGTCTACGAAAGCATTATTACTCGCTTTAAATGCTTTTATAATCCAATAATTGAATTTAATTTGATTTTTTTTATAATTGTTGACTAAAACAAATTGTAATTGATGGTTTACCTCGGGAAACATGAAGCGAAAGCTATCCATTGACAAGAAAAGTTTATTTATAGTCACTCATGCCTACGAAAGCCTTATTACTCGCTTTAAATGCTTTTATAATCTCATAATTGAATTTAATTTTAATTTTTTTACATTTTTTGGTTAAAACAGATTGTAATTGATGGTTTACCTCAGGAAACATGAAGCGAAAGCTATCCATTAACAAGAAAAGTTTATTTATAGTCACTCATGCCTACGAAAGCCTTATTACTCGCTTTAAATGCTTTTATAATCCCATAATTGAATTTAGTTTTAATTTTTTTACATTTTTTGATTAAAACAGATTGTAATTGATGGTTTACCTTGGGAAACATGAAGCGAAAGCTATCCATTGACAAGAAAAGTTTATTTATAGTCACTCATGCCTACGAAAGCCTTATTACTCGCTTTAAATGCTTTTATAATCCCATAATTGAATTTAATTTGATTTTTTATATTTTTTGATTAAACCAAACTATAATTGATTGTTTACCTCTGGACACGTGAAGTGAAAGCTATCCATTGACGAGAAAAGTTTATTTATAGTCACTCATGCCTACGAAAGTCTTATTACTCGCTTTAAATGGATTTATAATTCCATAAGTGAATTTAATTTGGTTTTTTATACATTTTTTGATTAAAACAGATTATAATTGATTATTTGCCTCGAGTAACGTGACGCAAAAGCCATCCATTGATAAGAAAAGTCCGTTTATAGTCATTCATTCCTTCGGAAGCCTATTACTCGATTTAAATGCCTTTATAATCTCACAAATGATTTTAAGTTGAATTCTTTTTACATTTTTTGATTAAGACAGATTGTAATGGATTGTTTACCTTGGGAAACGTGAAACGAAATCCATCCATTGATGAGAAAAGTTTGTTTATAGTCACTCATTCCTACGAAAGCCTTATTACTCGCTTTAAATCTTTTTATAATCCCATAATTGAATTTAATTTTAATTTTTTTACATTTTTTAATTAAAACAGATTGTAATTGATGGTTTACCTCGGGAAACATGAAGCGAAAGCTATCGATTGACAAGAAAAGATTATTTATAGTCACTCATGCCTTTGAAAGCCTTATTACTCTCTTTAAATGCTTTTATAATCCCATAATTGAATTTAATTTGAATTTTTTTAAAATTTTTTGATTAAAACAGATTGTAATTGATTGTTTACCTCGAGAAACGTGAAACGAAACCCATCCATTGATAAGAAAAGTCCGTTTGTAGTCATTCATTCCTTTGGAGGCCTATTACTCGATTTAATCGCCTTTATAATCTCACAAATGATTTTAAGTAGAATTTTTTTTACTTTTTTTGTTAAAACATATTATAATTGAACGTTTGCCTTGAGAAACATGAAGCAAAAGCCATCCATTGACCAAAGAAGTTCATTTATAGTCACTCATGCCTACGAAAGTCTTATGACTCGCTTTAAATGCTTTTATAATTCCATAATTGAATTTAATTTTATTTTTTATATATTTTTTGATTAAAACAGATTATAATTGATTGTTTGCCCCGAGAAACATGAAACGAAAGCCATCCATTGATAAGAAAACTCCGTTTATAGTCATTCATTCCTTCGGAAGCCTATTACCCGATTTAAATGCCTTTATAATCTCACAAATGATTTTAAGTTGAATTTTTTTTACATTTTTTCATTAAGACAGATTGTAATGGATTGTTTACCTTGGGAAACACGAAGCGAAAGCCATCCATTGACAAGAAAAGTTCATTTATAGTCACTCATGCCTACGAAAACCTTATAAATCGCTTTAAATGCTTTTATAATCCCATAATTGAGTTTAATTTGATTTTTTTTTACATTTTTTGATTAAAAAAGATTGTAATTGATTGTTTACCTCGAGAAACGTGAAGCGAAAGCTATCTATTGGCAAGAAAAGTTTATTTATAGTCACTTATGCCTACGAAAGCCTTATTACTCGTTTTAAATGCTCCTATAATCCCATAATTGAATTTAATTTTTATTTTTTTATTTTTTTTTATTAAAACATATTGTAATTGATTGTTTACCTCGGGAAACATGAAGTGAAACCCATCCATTGATAAAAAAAGCCCGTTTGTAGTCATTCATTCCTTCGGAAGCCTATTACTCGATTTAATTGCCTTTATAATCTCACATATGATTTTAAGTTGAATTGTTTTTACATTTGTTGGTAAAGCAGATTATAATTGAACGTTTGCCGTAAGAAATATGAAGCAAAAGCCATCCACTAAAAGGAAAAGTTCATTTAAAGTTACTCATGCCTACAAAAGCTTTATTACTCGCTTTAAATGGTTTTATAATCTCATAATTGAATTGAATTTGAATTTTTTTACATTTTTTGATTAAAACAGATATAATTAATTGTTTGCCTTGGAAATCGTGAAGCAAAAGCCATCCATTGAAAAGAAAAGTCCATTTATCGTCATTCATGCCTTCGGAAGCCTATTACTTGATTTAAATGCCTTTACAATATCACAAATGATTTTAAGTTGAATTTTTTTACTTTTTTTGTTAGAACAGATTATAATTGAATATTTACCTCGAGAAACGTGACGCAAAAACCATCCATTGACAAGAAAAGTTCATTTATAGTCACTCATGCCTACGAAAGCCTTATTACTCGCTTTAAATGCTTTTATAATCCCATAATTGAATTTAATTTAATTTTTTTATATTTTTTGATTAAAACATATTGTAATTGATTGTTTACCCCGGGAAACGTAAAACGAAAGCTATCCATTGACGAGAAAAGTTTATTTATAGTCACTCATGCCTACGAACGCCTTATTACTCGCTTTAAATGGTTTTATAATTCCATAATTGAATTTAATAAGGTTTGTTACACATTTTTTGATTAAAAAAGATTATAATTGATTGTTTACCTCGAGTAACGTGAAGCGAAAGCCATCCATTGATAAGAAAAGTCCGTTTGTAGTCATTCATTCCTTCGGAAGCCTATTACTCGAATTAATTGCCTTTATAATCTCACGAATGATTTTAAGTTGAATTTTTTTACATTTTTTGTTAAAACAGATTATAATTGAACGTTTGCCTTGAGAAACGTGAAGCAAAAGCCATCCATTGACCGGAAAAGTTCATTTATAGTCAGTCATGCCTACGAAAGCCTTATGACTCGCTTTAAATGCTTTTATAATTCCATAATTGAATTTAATTTGATTTTTTATACATTTTTTGATTAAAACAGATTGTAATTGATTGTTTACCTCGAGAAACGTGAAACGAAACCCATCCATTCATAAGAAAAGTCCGTTTGTAGTCATTCATGCCTACGAAAGCCTTATTACTCGCTTTAAATCTTTTTATAATCCCATAATTGAATTTAATTTGATTTTTTTACATTTTTTGATTAAAACATATTGTAATGGATTGTTTACCGAGGGAAACATGAAGCGAAAGCTATCCATTGACAAGAAAAGTTTATTTATAGTCACTCATGCCTACGAAAGCCTTATTACTCGCTTTAAATGCTTTTATAATCCCATAATTGAATTTAATTTGATTTTTTTATATTTTTTGATTAAAACAGATTGTAATTGATTGTTTACCCCGGGAAACGTAAAGCGAAAGCTATCCATTGACGAGAAAAGTTTATTTATAGTCACTCATGCCTACGAAAGCCTTATTACTCGCTTTAAATGGTTTTATAATTCCATAATTGAATTTAATATGGTTTGTTACACATTTTTTGATTAAAAAAGATTATAATTGATTGTTTGCCTCGAGTAACGTGAAGCGAAAGCCATCCATTGATAAGAAAAGTCCGTTTGTAGTCATTCATTCCTTCGGAAGCTTATTACTCGAATTAATTGCCTTTATAATCTCACGAATGATTTTAAGTTGAATTTTTTTTACATTTTTTGTTAAAACAGATTATAATTGAACGTTTGCCTTGAGAAACATGAAGCAAAAGCCATCCATTGACTAGAAAAGTTCATTTATAGTCAGTCATGCCTACGAAAGCCTTATGACTCGCTTTAAATGCTTTTATAATTCCATAATTGAATTTCATTTGATTTTTTATACATTTTTTGATTAAAACAGATTATAATTGATTGTTTGCCTTGAGTAACGTGAAAGGGAAGCCATCCATTGATAGGAAAAGTCCATTTATAGTCATTGATTCCTTCGGAAGCCTATTACTCGATTTAAATGCCTTTATAATCTCACAAATGATTTTAAGTTGAATTTTTATACATTTTTTCATTAAGACAGATTGTAATGGATTTTTTACCTTGGGAAACGTGAAGTGAAAGCCAGCCATTGACAAGAACAGCTCATATATAGTCACTCATGCCTACGAAAGCCTTATAACTCGCTTTAAATGCTTTTATAATCCCATAATTGAATTTAATTTTATTTTTTTACATTTTTTGATTAAAACAGATTGTAATTGATTGTTTACCTAGGGAAACATGAAGCGAAAGCTATCCATTGACAAGAAAAGTGTATTTATAGTCACTCATGCCTACGAAAGCCTTATTACTCGCTTTAAATGCTTTTATAATCTCATAATTGAATTGAATTTTAATTTTTTTACATTTTTTAATTAAAACAGATTGTAATTGATTGTTTACCTCGGGAAACGTGAAGCGAAACCCATCCATTGATAAAAAAAGTCTATTTGTAGTCATTCATTCGTTCGGAAGCCTATTACTCGAATTAATTACCTTTATAATCTCACGAATGATTTTAAGTTGAATTTTTTTACATTTTTTGTTAAAACAGATTATAATTGAACGTTTGCCTTCAGAAACATGAAGCAAAAGCCATCCATTGACCAGAAAAGTTCATTTATAGTCAGTCATGCCTACGAAAGCCTTATGACTCGCTTTAAATGGTTTTATAATTCCATAATTGAATTTAATTTGATTCTTTATACATTTTTTGATTAAAACAGATTATAATTGATTGTTTGCCTCGAGTAACGTGAAAGGAAAGCCATCCATTGATAAGAAAAGTCCATTTATAGACATTCATTCCTTCGGAAGGCTATTACTCGATTTAAATGCCTTTATAATCGCACAAATGATTTTAAGTTGAATTTTTTTTACACTTTTTCATTAAGACAGATTGTAATAGATTGTTTACCTTGGGAAACGTGAAGTGAAAGCCAGCCATTGACAAGAAAAGTTCATTTATAGTCACTCATGCCTACGAAAGCCTTATTACTCGCTTTAAATGCTTTTATAATCCCATAATTGAATTTAATTTTAATTTTTTTACATTTTTTGATTAAAACAGATTGTAATTGATGGTTTACCTCGGGAAACAGGAAGCGAAAGCTATCGATTGTCAAGAAAAGATTATTTATAGTCACTTATGCCTACGAAAGCCTTATTACTCGCTTTATATGCTTTTATAATCCCACAATTGAATTTAATTTGATTTTTTTACATTTTTTTATTAAACCAGATTGTAATTGATTGTTTACCTCGAGAAACATGAAGCGAAAGCTATCCATTGACGAGAAAAGTTTATTTATAGTCACTCATGCCTACGAAAGCCTTATTACTCGATTTAAATAATTTTATAATTCCATAATTGAATTTAATTTGGTTTTTTATACATTTTTTGATTAAAACAGATTATAATTGATTGTTTGCCTCGAGTAACGTGAAGCGAAAGCCATCCATTGATAAGAAAAGTCTGTTTGTAGTCGTTCATTCCTTCGGAAGCCTATTACTCGATTTAATTGCCTTTATAATCTCACAAATGATTTTAAGTTGAATTTTTTTTACATTTTTTGTTAAAACAGATTATAATTGAACGTTTGCCATGAGAAACGTGAAGCAAAAGCCATCCATTGACAAGAAAAGTTTATATATAGTCACTCATGCCTACGAAAACCTTATTACTCGCTTTAAATGCTTTTATAATCCCATAATTGAATTTAATTTTATTTTTTTACATTTTTTGATTAAAACATATTGTAATGGATTGTTTACCTGGGGAAACATGAAGCGAAAGCTATCCATTGACAAGAAAAGTTTATTTATAGTCACTCATGCCTACGAAAGCCTTATTACTCGCTTTAAATGCTTTTATAATCCCGTAATTGAATTTAATTTGATTTTTTTACATTTTTTGATTGAAACATATTGTAATTGATTGTTTACCCCGAGAAACGTAAAGCGAAAGCTATCCATTGATAAGAAAAGTTTATTGATAGTCACTCATGCCTACGAGAGCCTTATTACTCACTTTAAATGGTTTTATAATTCCATAATTGAATTTAATTTGGTTTTTTACACATTTTTTGATTAAAACAGATTATAATTGATTGTTTGCCTCGAGTAACGTGAAGCGAAAGCCATCCATTGGTAAGAAAAGTCCGTTTGTAGTCATTCATTCCTTCGGAAGCCTATTACTCGAATTAATTGCCTTTATAATCTCACGAATGATTTTAAGTTTAATTTTGTTTACAATTTTTGTTAAAACAGATTATAATTGAACGTTTGCCTTGAGAAACGTTCAGCAAAAGCCATCCATTGACCAGAAAAGTTCATTTATAGTCAGTCATGCCTACAAAAGCCTTATGACTCGCTTTAAATGCTTTTATAATTCCATAATTGAATTTCATTTGATTTTTTATACATTTTTTGATTAAAACAGATTATAATTGATTGTTTGCCTTGAGTAACGTGAAAGGGAAGCCATCAATTGATAGGAAAAGTCCATTTATAGTCATTGATTCCTTCGGAAGCCTATTACTCGATTTAAATGCCTTTATAATCTCACAAATGATTTTAAATTGAATTTTTATACATTTTTTCATTAAGACATATTGTAATGGATTTTTTACCTTGGGAAACGTGAAGTGAAAGCCAGCCATTGACAAGAACAGCTCATATATAGTCACTCATGCCTACGAAAGCCTTATAACTCGCTTTAAATGCTTTTATAATCCCATAATTGAATTTAATTTTATTTTTTTATATTTTTTGATTAAAACAGATTGTAATTGATTGTTTACCTTGGGAAACGTGAAGCGAAAGGTATCCATTGACAAGAAAAGTGTATTTATAGTCACTCATGCCTACGAAAGCCTTATTACTCGCTTTAAATGCTTTTATAATCCCATAATTGAATTTAAATTTAATTTTTTTATATTTTTTGATTAAAACAGATTGTAATTGATTGTTTGCCTCGGGAAACGTGAGGCGAAACCCATCCATTGATAAAAAAAGCCCATTTGTAGTCATTCATTCGTTCGGAAGCCTATTACTCGATTTAATTGCCTTTATAATCTCACATATGATTTTAAGTTTAATTGTTTTTACATTTTTTGTTAAAACAGATTATAATTGAACGTTTGCCTTAAGAATGGTGAAACAAAAGCCATCCACTGACAGGAAAAGTTCATTTATAGTCACTCATGCCTACAAAAGCCTTATTACTTGCTTTAAATGGTTTTATAATCTCATAATTGAATTGAATTTAAATTTTTTTACATTTTTTGATTAAAATAGATTATAATTAATTTTTTGCCTTGGAAATCGTGAAGCAAAAGCCATCCATTGAAAAGAAAAGTTCGTTTATAGTCAGTCATGCCTTCGGAAGCCTATTACTTGATTTACATGACTTTACAATCTCACAAACGATTTTAAGTTGCATTTTTTTACATTTTTTGTTAGAACACATTATAATTGAATATTTACCTCGAGAAACGTGAAGAAAAAGCTATCCATTGACAAGAAAAGTTCATTGATAGTCACTCATGTCTACGAAAGCATTATTACTCGCTTTAAATGCTTTTATAATCCAATAATTGAATTTAATTTGATTTTTTTATAATTGTTGACTAAAACAAATTGTAATTGATGGTTTACCTCGGGAAACATGAAGCGAAAGCTATCGATTGACAAGAAAAGTTTATTTATAGTCACTCATGCCTACGAAAGCCTTATTACTCGCTTTAAATGCTTTTATAATCCCATAATTGAATTTAATTTTAATTTTTTTACATTTTTTGGTTAAAACAGATTGTAATTGATGGTTTACCTCGGGAAACATGAAGCGAAAGCTATCCATTGACAAGAAAAGTTTATTTATAGTCACTCATGCCTACGAAAGCCTTATTACTCGCTTTCAATGCTTTTATAATCCCATAATTGAATTTAGTTTTAATTTTTTTACATTTTTTGATTATAACTGATTGTAATTGATGGTTTGCCTTGGGAAACATGAAGCGAAAGCTATCCATTGACAAGAAAAGTTTATTTATAGTCACTCATGCCTACGAAAGCCTTATTACTCGCTTTAAATGCTTTTATAATCCCATAACTGAATTTAATTTGATTTTTTATATTTTTTGATTAAACCATACCATAATTGATTGTTTACCTCGGGAAACGTGAAGTGAAAGCTATCCATTGACGAGAAAAGTTTATTTATAGTCACTCATGCCTACGAAAGTCTTATTACTCGCTTTAAATGGATTTATAATTCCATAAGTGAATTTAATTTGGTTTTTTATACATTTTTTGATTAAAACAGATTATAATTGATTGTTTGCCTCGAGTAACGTGACGCAAAAGCCATCCATTGATAAGAAAAGTCCGTTTATAGTCATTCATTCCTTCGGAAGCCTATTACTCGATTTAAATGCCTTTATAATCTCACAAATGATTTTAAGTTGAATTCTTTTTACATTTTTTGATTAAGACAGATTGTAATGGATTGTTTACCTTGGGAAACGTGAAACAAAAGCCATCCATTGACAAGAAAAGTTCATTTATAGTCACTCATGTCTACGAAAGCCTCATTACTCGCTTTAAATGCTTTTATAATCCCATAATTGAATTTAATTTGATTTTTTTTACATTTTTGATTAAAACAGATTGCAATTGATTGTTGACCTCAAGGAAACGTGAAGCGAAAGCTATCCACTGACAAGAAAAGTTTATTTATAGTCGCCCATGCCTACGAAAGCCTTATTACTCTCTTTAAATGCTTTTATAATCCCATAATTGAATTTAATTTTAATTTTTTTACATTTTTTCGTTAAAACAGATTGTAATTGATGGTTTACCTCGGGAAACATGAAGCGAAAGCTATCCATTGACAAGAAAAGTTTATTTATAGTCACTCATGCCTACGAAAGCCTTATTACTCGCTTTCAATGCTTTTATAATCCCATAATTGAATTTAGTTTTAATTTTTTTACATTTTTTGATTATAACTGATTGTAATTGATGGTTTGCCTTGGGAAACATGAAGCGAAAGCTATCCATTGACAAGAAAAGTTTATTTATAGTCACTCATGCCTACGAAAGCCTTATTACTCGCTTTAAATGCTTTTATAATCCCATAACTGAATTTAATTTGATTTTTTATATTTTTTGATTAAACCATACCATAATTGATTGTTTACCTCGGGAAACGTGAAGTGAAAGCTATCCATTGACGAGAAAAGTTTATTTATAGTCACTCATGCCTACGAAAGTCTTATTACTCGCTTTAAATGGATTTATAATTCCATAAGTGAATTTAATTTGGTTTTTTATACATTTTTTGATTAAAACAGATTATGATTGATTGTTTGCCTCGAGTAACGTGACGCAAAAGCCATCCATTGATAAGAAAAGTCCGTTTATAGTCATTCATTCCTTCGGAAGCCTATTACTCGATTTAAATGCCTTTATAATCTCACAAATGATTTTAAGTTGAATTCTTTTTACATTTTTTGATTAAGACAGATTGTAATGGATTGTTTACCTTGGGAAACGTGAAACAAAAGCCATCCATTGACAAGAAAAGTTCATTTATAGTCACTCATGTCTACGAAAGCCTCATTACTCGCTTTAAATGCTTTTATAATCCCATAATTGAATTTAATTTGATTTTTTTTACATTTTTGATTAAAACAGATTGCAATTGATTGTTGACCTCAAGGAAACGTGAAGCGAAAGCTATCCACTGACAAGAAAAGTTTATTTATAGTCGCCCATGCCTACGAAAGCCTTATTACTCTCTTTAAATGCTTTTATAATCCCATAATTGAATTTAATTTGAATTTTTTAAAATTTTTTTGATTAAAACAGATTGTAATTGATTGTTTACCTCGGGAAACGTGAAACGAAACCCATCCATTGATAAGAAAAGTCCGTTTGTAGTCATTCATTCCTTTGGAGGCCTATTACTTGATTTAATCGCCTTTATAATCTCACAAATGATTTTAAGTTGAATTTTTTTTACTTTTTCTGTTAAAACAGATTATAATTGAACGTTTGCCTTGAGAAACATGAAGCAAAAGCCATCCATTGACCAGAGAAGTTCATGTATAGTCACTAATGCCTACGAAAGTCTTATGACTCGCTTTAAATGCTTTTATAATTCCATAATTGAATTTAATTTTATATATTTTTTGATTAAAACAGATTATAATTGATTGTTTGCCCCGAGAAACATGAAACGAAAGCCATCCATTGATAAGAAAACTCCGTTTATAGTCATTCATTCCTTCGGAAGCCTATTACTCGATTTAAATGCCTTTATAATCTCACAAATGATTTTAAGTTGAATTTTTTTTACATTTTTTCATTAAGACAGATTGTAATGGATTGTTTACCTTGGGAAAGACGAAGCGAAAGCCATCCATTGACAAGAAAAGTTCATTTATAGTCACTCATGCCTACGAAAACCTTATAAATCGCTTTAAATGCTTTTATATTCCCATAATTGAGTTTAATTTGATTTTTTTTTACATTTTTTGATTAAAAAAGATTGTAATTGATTGTTTACCTCGGGAAACGTGAAGCGAAAGCTATCTATTGGCAAGAAAAGTTTATTTATAGTCACTGATGCCTACGAAAGCCTTATTACTCGTTTTAAATGCTTCTATAATCCCATAATTGAATTTAATTTTTATTTTTTTTATTAAAACATATTATAATTGATTCTTTACCTCGGGAAACGTGAAGCGAAACCCATCCATTGATAAAAAAAGCCCGTTTGTAGTCATTCATTCGTTCGGAAGCCTATTACTCTATTTAATTGCCTTTATAATCTCACATATGATTTTAAGTTGAATTGTTTTTACATTTTTTGTTAAAACATATTATAATTGAACGTTTACCTTAAGAAATGTGAAGCAAAAGCCATCCACTAACAGGAAAAGTTCATTTATAGTCACTCATGCCCACAAAAGCCTTATTACTCGCTTTAAATGGTTTTATAATCTCATAATTGAATTGAATTTGAATTTTTTTACATTTTTTGATTAAAACAGATTATAATTAATTGTTTGCCTTGGAAATCGTGAAGCAAAAGCCATCCATTGAAAAGAAAAGTCCATTTATCGTCATTCATGCCTTCGGAAGCCTATTACTTGATTTAAATGCCTTTACAATATCACAAATGATTTTAAGTTGAATTTTTTTACATTTTTTGTTAGAACAGATTATAATTGAATATTTACCTCGAGAAACGTGAAGCAAAAACCATCCAATTACAAGAAAAGTTCATTTATAGTCACTCATGCCTACGAAAGCCTTATTACTCGCTTTAAATGCTTTTATAATCCGATAATTGAATTTAATTTAAT
This sequence comes from Theobroma cacao, assembly GCF_053813885.1. Taxonomy (NCBI): domain Eukaryota; kingdom Viridiplantae; phylum Streptophyta; class Magnoliopsida; order Malvales; family Malvaceae; genus Theobroma; species Theobroma cacao. The sequence continues at coordinate 20,830,594 of NC_142645.1, read as the reverse complement.
TTTTTTATATTTTTTGATTAAAACAGATTGTAATTGATTGTTTACCCCGGGAAACGTAAAGCGAAAGCTATCCATTGACGAGAAAAGTTTATTTATAGTCACTCATGCCTACGAACGCCTTATTACTCGCTTTAAATGGTTTTATAATTCCATAATTGAATTTAATAAGGTTTGTTACACATTTTTGGATTAAAAAAGATTATAATTGATTGTTTGCCTCGAGTAACGTGAAGCGAAAGCCATCCATTGATAAGAAAAGTCCGTTTGTAGTCATTCATTCCTTCGGAAGCCTATTACTCGAATTAATTGCCTTTATAATCTCACGAATGATTTTAAGTTGAATTTTTTTTGCATTTTTTGTTAAAACATATTATAATTGAACATTTGCCTTGAAAAACGTGAAGCAAAAGCCATCCATTGACCGGAAAAGTTCATTTATGGTCAGTCATGCCTACGAAAGCCTTATGACTCGCTTTAAATGCTTTTATAATTCCATAATTGAATTTAATTTGATTTTTTATACATTTTTTGATTAAAACAGATTGTAATTGATTGTTTACCTCGAGAAACGTGAAACGAAACCCATCCATTCATAAGAAAAGTCCGTTTATAGTCATTCATGCCTACGAAAGCCTTATTACTCGCTTTAAATCTTTTTATAATCCCATAATTGAATTTAATTTGATTTTTTTACATTTTTTGATTAAAACATATTGTAATGGATTGTTTACCTAGGGAAACATGAAGCGAAAGCTATCCATTGACAAGAAAAGTTTATTTATAGTCACTCATGCCTACGAAAGCCTTATTACTCGCTTTAAATGCTTTTATAATCCCACAATTGAATTTAATTTGATTTTTTTATATTTTTTGATTAAAACAGATTGCAATTGATTGTTTACCCCGGGAAACGTAAAGCGAAAGCTATCCATTGACGAGAAAAGTTTATTTATAGTCACTCATGCCTACGAAAGCCTTATTACTCACTTTAAATGCTTTTATAATTCCATAATTGAATTTAATATGGTTTGTTACACATTTTTTGATTAAAAAAGATTATAATTGATTGTTTGCCTCGAGTAACGTGAAGCGAAAGCCATCCATTGATAAGAAAAGTCCGTTTGTAGTCATTCATTCCTTCGGAAGCCTATTACTCGAATTAATTGCCTTTATAATCTCACGAATGATTTTAAGTTGAATTTTTTTTACATTTTTTGTTAAAACAGATTATAATTGAACGTTTCCCTTGAGAAACATGAGGCAAAAGCCATCCATTGACCAGAAAAGTTCATTTATAGTCAGTCATGCCTACGAAAGCCTTATGACTTGCTTTAAATGGTTTTATAATTCCATAATTGAGTTTAATTTGATTTTTTATACATTTTTTGATTCAAACAGATTATAATTGATTGTTTGCCTCGAGTAACGTGAAAGGAAAGCCATCCATTGATAAGAAAAGTCCCTTTATAGTCATTCATTCCGTCGGAAGCCTATTACTCGATTTAAATGCCTTTATAATCTCACAAATGATTTTAAGTTGAATTTTTTTTACATTTTTTCATTAAGACAGATTGTAATGGATTGTTTACCTTGGGAAATGTGAAGGGAAAGCCATCCATTGACAAGAAAAGTTCATTTATAGTCACTCATGGCTACGAAAGCCTTATAACTCGCTTTAAATGCTTTTATAATCCCATAATTGAATTTAATTTTATTTTTTTATATTTTTTGATTAAAACAGATTGTAATTGATTGTTTACCTAGGGAAACATGAAGCGAAAGCTATCCATTGACAAGAAAAGTTTATTTATAGTCACTCATGCCTACGAAAGCCTTATTACTTGCTTTAAATGCTTTTATAATCTCATAATTGAATTGAATTTTAATTTTTTTACATTTTTTGATTAAAAGAGATTGTAATTGATTGTTTACCTCGAGAAACGTGAAACGAAACCCATCCATTGATAAGAAAAGTGCGTTTGTAGTCATTCATGCCTACGAAAGCCTTATTACTCGCTTTAAATCCTTTTATAATCCCATAATAGAATTTAATTTGATTTTTTTACATTTTTTGATTAAACATATTGTAATGGATTGTTTACCTAGGGAAACATGAAGCGAAAGCTATCCATTGACAAGAAAAGTTTATTTATAGTCACTCATACCTACGAAAGCCTTATTACTCGCTTTAAATGCTTTTATAATCCCATAATTGAATTTAATTTGATTTTTTTACAGTTTTTGATTAAAATAGATTGTAATTGATTGTTTACCTCGGGAAACGTAAAGCAAAAGCTATCCATTGATTAGAAAAGTTTATTTATAGTCACTCATGCTTACGAAAGCTTTATTACTCGCTTTAAATGGTTTTATAATTCCATAATTGAATTTAATTTGGTTTTTTACACATTTGTTGATTAAATCAGATTATAATTGATTGTTTGCCTTGAGTAACCTGAAGCGAAAGCCATCCATTGATAAGAAAAGTCCGTTTGTAGTCATTCATTCCTTCGAAAGCCTATTGCTCGATTTAATTGCCTTTATAATCTCACAAATGATTTTAAGTTGAATTTTTTTTTTACATTTTTTGTCAAAACAGATTATAATTGAACGTTTGCCTTGAGAAACGTGAAGCAAAAGCCATCCATTGACCAGAAAAGTTCATTTATAGTCAGTCATGCCTACCGAAGCCTTATGACTCGCTTTACATGCTTTTATAATTCCATAATTGAATTTAATTTGATTTTTTATACATTTTTTGGTTAAAATAGATTATAATTGATTGTTTGCCTCGAGTAACGTGAAACAAAAGCCATCCATTGATAAGAAAAGTCCGTTTATAGTCATTCATTCCTTCGAAAGCCTATTACTCGATTTAAATGCCTTTATAATCTCACAAATGATTTTAAGTTGAATTTTTTTTACATTTTTTGATTAAGACAGATTGTAATGGATTGTTGACCTTGGGAAACATGAAGTGAAAGCTATCCATTGATAAGAAAAGTTCATTTATAGTCACTCATGCCTACGAAACCCTTATAACTCGCTTTAAATTCTTTTATAATCCCATAATTGAGTTTAATTTAATTTTTTTTACATTTTTTGATTACAACAGATTGTAATTGATTGTTTACCTCTGGAAACGTGAAGTGAAAGCTATCCATTGACAAGAAAAGTGTATTTATAGTCACTGATGCCTACGAAAGCCTTATTACTCGCTTTAAATGTTTTTATAATCCCATAATTGAATTGAATTTAAATTTTTTTATATTTTTTTATTAAAACAACTTGTAATTGATTGTTTACCTCGGGAAATGTGAAGCGAAACCCATCCATTGATAAAAAAAGTCCGTTTGTAGTCATTCATTCCTTCGGAAGCCTATTACTCGAATTAATTGCCTTTATAATCTCACGAATGATTTTAAGTTGAATTTTTTTTACATTTTTTGTTAAAAACAGATTATAATTGAACGTTTCCGTTGAGAAACGTGAGGCAAAAGCCATCCATTGACCAGAAAAGTTCATTTATAGTCAGTCATGCCTACGAAAGCCTTATGACTTGCTTTAAATGGTTTTATAATTCCATAATTGAGTTTAATTTGATTTTTTATACATTTTTTGATTAAAACAGATTATAATTGATTGTTTGCCTCGAGTAACGTGAAAGGAAAGCCATCCATTGATAAGAAAAGTCCCTTTATAGTCATTCATTCCGTCGGAAGCCTATTACTCAATTTAAATGCCTTTATAATCTCACAAATTATTTTAACTTGAATTTTTTTTACTTTTTTTCATTAAGACAGATTGTAATGGATTGTTTACCTTGGGAAATGTAAAGCGAAAGTCAGCCATTGACAAAAAAAGTTCATCTATAGTCACTCATGCCTACGAAAGCCTTATAACTCGCTTTAAATGCTTTTATAATCCCATAATTGAATTTAATTTTATTTTTTTATATTTTTTGATTAAAACAGATTGTAATTGATTGTTTACCTAGGGAAACATGAAGCGAAAGCTATCCATTGACAAGAAAAGTGTATTTATAGTCACTCATGCCTACGAAAGCCTTATTACTCGCTTTAAATGCTTTTATAATCTCATAATTGAATTGAATTTTAATTTTTTTACATTTTTTGATTAAAACAGATTGTAATTGATTGTTTACCTCGGGAAACGTGAAGCGAAACCCATCCATTGATGAAAAAAGTCCATTTGTAGTCATTCATTCGTTCGGAAGCCTATTACTCGAATTAATTCCCTTTATAATCTCACGAATGATTTTAAGTTGAATTTTCTTTACATTTTTTGTTAAAACAGATTATAATTGAACGTTTGCCTTGAGAAAAGTGAAGCAAAAGCCATCCATTGACCAGAAAAGTTCATTTATAGTCAGTCATGCCTACGAAAGCCTTATGCTTCGCTTTAAATGCTTTTATAATTCCATAATTGAATTTAATTTGATTTTTTATACATTTGTTGATTAAAACAGATTATAATTGATTGTTTGCCTCGAGTAACGTGAAAGGAAAGCCATCCATTGATAAGAAAAGTCCATTTATAGACATTCATTCCTTCGGAAGGCTATTACTCGATTTAAATGCCTTTATAATCGCACAAATGATTTTAAGTTGAATTTTTTTTACACTTTTTCATTAAGACAGATTGTAATAGATTGTTTACCTTGGGAAACGTGAAGTGAAAGCCAGCCATTGACAAGAAAAGTTCATTTATAGTCACTCATGCCTACGAAAGCCTTATTACTCGCTTTAAATGCTTTTATAATCCCATAATTGAATTTAATTTTAATTTTTTTACATTTTTTGATTAAAACATATTGTAATTGATGGTTTACCTCGGGAAACATGAAGCGAAAGCTATCGATTGTCAGGAAAAGATTATTTATAGTCACTTATGCCTACGAAAGCCTTATTACTCGCTTTATATGCTTTTATAATCCCACAATTGAATTTAATTTGATTTTTTTACATTTTTTTATTAAACCAGATTGTAATTGATTGTTTACCTCGAGAAACATGAAGCGAAAGCTATCCATTGACGAGAAAAGTTTATTTATAGTCACTCTTGCCTACGAAAGCCTTATTACTCGCTTTAAATGATTTTATAATTCCATAATTGAATTTAATTTGGTTTTTTATACATTTTTTGATTAAAACAGATTATAATTGATTGTTTGCCTCGAGTAACGTGAAGCGAAAGCCATCCATTGATAAGAAAAGTCTGTTTGTAGTCGTTCATTCCTTCGGAAGCCTATTACTCGATTTAATTGCCTTTATAATCTCACAAATGATTTTAAGTTGAATTTTTTTTACATTTTTTGTTAAAACAGATTATAATTGAACGTTTGCCATGAGAAACGTGAAGCAAAAGCCATCCATTGACAAGAAAAGTTTATATATAGTCACTCATGCCTACGAAAACCTTATTACTCGCTTTAAATGCTTTTATAATCCCAAAATTGAATTTAATTTTAATTTTTTTTATATTTTTGATTAAAACAGATTGTAATTGATTGTTTAGCTCGAGAAACGTGAAACGAAACCCATCCATTGATAAGAAAAGTCCGTTTGTAGTCATTCATGCCTACGAAAGCCTTATTACTCGCTTTAAATCCTTTTATAATCCAATAATTGAATTTAATTTGATTTTTTTACATTTTTTGATTAAAACATATTGTAATGGATTGTTTACCTGGGGAAACATGAAGCGAAAGCTATCCATTGACAAGAAAAGTTTATTTATAGTCACTCATGCCTACGAAAGCCTTATTACTCGCTTTAAATGCTTCTATAATCCCGTAATTGAATTTAATTTTATTTTTTACACATTTTTTGATTAAAACAGATTATAATTGATTGTTTGCCTCGAGTAACGTGAAGCGAAAGCCATCCATTGGTAAGAAAAGTCCGTTTCTAGTCATTCATTCCTTCGGAAGCCTATTACTCGAATTAATTGCCTTTATAATCTCACGAATGATTTTAAGTTTAATTTTTTTTTACAATTTTTGTTAAAACAGATTATAATTGAACGTTTTCCTTGAGAAACGTGAAGCAAAAGCCATCCATTGACCAGAAAAGTTCATTTATAGTCAGTCATGCCTACGAAAGCCTTATGACTCGCTTTAAATGCTTTTATAATTCCATAATTGAATTTAATTTGATTTTTTATACATTTTTTGATTAAAACAGATTATAATTGATTGTTTGCCTTGAGTAACGTGAAAGGGAAGCCATCCATTGATAGGAAAAGTCCATTTATAGTCATTGATTCCTTCGGAAGCCTATTACTCGATTTAAATGCCTTTATAATCTCACAAATGATTTTAAGTTGAATTTTTATACATTTTTTCATTAAGACAGATTGTAATGGATTTTTTACCTTGGGAAACGTGAAGTGAAAGCCAGCCATTGACAAGAACAGCTCATATATAGTCACTCATGCCTACAAAAGCCTTATAACTCGCTTTAAATGCTTTTATAATCCCATAATTGAATTTAATTTTATTTTTTTATATTTTTTGATTAAAACAGATTGTAATTGATTGTTTACCTTGGGAAACGTGACGCGAAAGCTATCCATTGACAAGAAAAGTGTATTTATAGTCACTGATGCCTACGAAAGCCTTATTACTCGCTTTAAATGCTTTTATAATCCCATAATTGAATTTAAATTTAAATTTTTTATATTTTTTGATTAAAACAGATTGTAATTGATTGTTTGCTTCGGGAAACGTGAGGCGAAACCCATCCATTGATAAAAAAAGCCCATTTGTAGTCATTCATTCGTTCGGAAGCCTATTACTCGATTTAATTACCTTTATAATCTCACATATGATTTTAAGTTTAATTGTTTTTACATTTTTTGTTAAAACAGATTATAATTGAACGTTTGCCTTAAGAATGGTGAAACAAAAGCCATCCATTGACAGGAAAAGTTCATTTATAGTCACTCATGCCTACAAAAGCCTTATTACTTGCTTTAAATGGTTTTATAATCTCATAATTGAATTGAATTTAAATTTTTTTACATTTTTTGATTAAAATAGATTATAATTAATTTTTTGCCTTGGAAATCGTGAAGCAAAAGCCATCCATTGAAAAGAAAAGTTCGTTTATGGTCAGTCATGCCTTCGGAAGCCTATTACTTGATTTACATGACTTTACAATCTCATAAACGATTTTAAGTTGAATTTTTTTACATTTTTTGTTAGAACACATTATAATTGAATATTTGCCCCGAGAAACGTGAAGAAAAAGCTATCCATTGACAAGAAAAGTTCATTGATAGTCACTCATGTCTACGAAAGCATTATTACTCGCTTTAAATGCTTTCATAATCCAATAATTGAGTTTAATTTGATTTTTTTTATAATTGTTGACTAAAACAAATTGTAATTGATGGTTTATCTCGGGAAACATGAAGCGAAAGCTATCCATTGACAAGAAAAGTTTATTTATAGTCACTCATGCCTACGAAAGCCTTATTACTCGCTTTAAATGCTTTTATAATCCCATAATTGAATTTAATTTTAATTTTTTTACATTTTTTGGTTAAAACAGATTGTAATTGATGGTTTACCTCAGGAAACATGAAGCGAAAGCTATCCATTGACAAGAAAAGTTTATTTATAGTCACTCATGCCTACAAAAGCCTTATTACTCACTTTAAATGCTTTTATAACCCCATAATTGAATTTAGTTTTAATTTTTTTACATTTTTTTATTAAAACAGATTCTAATTGATGGTTTACCTTGGGAAACATGAAGCGAAAGCTATCCATTGAAAAGAAAAGCTTATTTATAGTCACTCATGCCTACGAAAGCCTTATTACTCGCTTTAAATGCTTTTATAATCCCACAATTGAATTTAATTTGATTTTTTATATTTTTTGATTAAACCAGACTATAATTAATTGTTTACCTCGGGAAACGTGAAGTGAAAGCTATCCATTGACGAGAAAAGTTTATTTATAGTCACTCATGCCTACGAAAGTCTTATTACTCGCTTTAAATGGATTTATAATTCCATAAGTGAATTTAATTTGGTTTTTTATACATTTTTTGATTAAAACAGATTATAATTGATTGTTTGCCTCGAGTAACGTGACGTAAAATCCATCCATTGATAAGAAAAGTCCGTTTATAGTCATTCATTCCTTCGGAAGCCTATTACTCGATTTAAATGCCTTTATAATCTCACAAATGATTTTAAGTTGAATTCTTTGTACATTTTTTGATTAAGACAGATTGTAATGGATTGTTTACCTTGGGAAACCTGAAACGAAAGCCATCCATTGATGAGAAAAGTTTGTTTATAGTCACTCATGCCTACGAAAGCCTTATTACTCGCTTTAAATCCTTTTATAATCCCATAATTGAATTTAATTTTAATTTTTTTACATTTTTTAATTAAAACAGATTGTAATTGATGGTTTACCTCGGGAAACATGAAGCGAAAGCTATCGATTGACAAGAAAAGATTATTTATAGTCACTCATGCCTTTGAAAGTCTTATTACTCGCTTTAAATGCTTTTATAATTCCATAATTGAATTTAATTTGATTTTTTATACATTTTTTGTTTAAAGCAGATTATAATTGATTGTTTGCCTTGAGTAACGTGAAAGGAAAGCCATCCATTGATAAGAAAAGTCCATTTATAGACATTCATTCCTTCGGAAGGCTATTACTCGATTTAAATGCCTTTATAATCGCACAAATGATTTTAAGTTGAATTTTTTTTACACTTTTTCATTAAGACAGATTGTAATAGATTGTTTACCTTGGGAAACGTGAAGTGAAAGCCAGCCATTGACAAGAAAAGTTCATTTATAGTCACTCATGCCTACGAAAGCCTTATTACTCGCTTTAAATGCTTTTATAATCCAATAATTGAATTTAATTTGATTTTTTTTATAATTGTTGACTAAAACAAATTGTAATTGATGGTTTATCTCGGGAAACATGAAGCGAAAGCTATCCATTGACAAGAAAAGTTTATTTATAGTCACTCATGCCTACGAAAGCCTTATTACTCGCTTTAAATGCTTTTATAATCCCATAATTGAATTTAATTTTAATTTTTTTACATTTTTTGGTTAAAACAGATTGTAATTGATGGTTTACCTCAGGAAACATGAAGCGAAAGCTATCCATTGACAAGAAAAGTTTATTTATAGTCACTCATGCCTACGAAAGCCTTATTACTCACTTTAAATGCTTTTATAACCCCATAATTGAATTTAGTTTTAATTTTTTTACATTTTTTTATTAAAACAGATTGTAATTGATGGTTTACCTTGGGAAACATGAAGCGAAAGCTATCCATTGACAAGAAAAGTTTATTTATAGTCACTCATGCCTACGAAAGCCTTATTACTCGCTTTAAATGCTTTTATAATCCCATAATTGAAGTGAATTTGATTTTTTATATTTTTTGATTAAACCAGACTATAATTAATTGTGTACCTCGGGAAACGTGAAGTGAAAGCTATCCATTGACGAGAAAAGTTTATTTATAGTCACTCATGCCTACGAAAGTCTTATTACTCGTTTAAATGGATTTATAATCCCATAAGTGAATTTAATTTGGTTTTTTATACATTTTTTGATTAAAACAGATTATAATTGATTGTTTGCCTCGAGTAACGTGACGCAAAAGCCATTCATTGATAAGAAAAGTCCGTTTATAGTCATTCATTCCTTCGGAAGCCTATTACTCGATTTAAATGCCTTTATAATCTCACAAATGATTTTAAGTTGAATTCTTTGTACATTTTTTGATTAAGACAGATTGTAATGGATTGTTTACCTTGGGAAACGTGAAACGAAAGCCATCCATTGATGAGAAAAGTTTGTTTATAGTCACTCATGCCTACGAAAGCCTTATTACTCGCTTTAAATCCTTTTATAATCCCATAATTGAATTTAATTTTAATTTTTTTACATTTTTTAATTAAAACAGATTGTAATTGATGGTTTACCTCCGGAAACATGAAGCGAAAGCTATCGATTGACAAGAAAAGATTATTTATAGTCACTCATGCCTTTGAAAGTCTTATTACTCGCTTTAAATGCTTTTATAATTCCATAATTGAATTTCATTTGATTTTTTATACATTTTTTGTTTAAAGCAGATTATAATTGATTGTTTGCCTCGAGTAACGTGAAACGAAAGCCATCCATTGATAAGAAAAGTCCGTTTATAGTCATTCATTCCTTCGGAAGCCTATTACTCGATTTAAATGCCTTTATAATCTCACAAATGATTTTAAGTTGAATTTTTTTTTACATTTTTTGATTAAGACAGATTGTAATGGATTGTTTACCTTGGGAAACGTGAAACGAAAGCCATCCATTGACAAGAAAAGTTCATTTATAGTCACTCATGTCTACGAAAGCCTCATTACTCGCTTTAAATGCTTTTATAATCCCATAATTGAATTTAATTTGATTTTTTTTACATTTTTGATTAAAACAGATTGCAATTGATTGTTGACCTCGAGGAAACGTGAAGCGAAAGCTATCCACTGACAAGAAAAGTTTATTTATAGTCGCCCATGCCTACGAAAGCCTTATTACTCTCTTTAAATGCTTTTATAATCCCATAATTGAATTTAATTTGAATTTTTTAAAATTTTTTTGATTAAAACAGATTGTAATTGATTGTTTACCTCGAGAAACGTGAAACGAAACCCATCCATTGATAAGAAAAGTCCGTTTGTAGTCATTCATTCCTTTGGAGGCCTATTACTCGATTTAATCGCCTTTATAATCTCACAAATGATTTTAAGTTGAATTTTTTTTACTTTTTTTGTTAAAACAGATTATAATTGAACGTTTGCCTTGAGAAACATGAAGCAAAAGCCATCCATTGACCAGAGAAGTTCATTTATAGTCACTCATGCCTACGAAAGTCTTATGACTCGCTTTAAATGCTTTTATAATTCCATAATTGAATTTAATTTTATATATTTTTTGATTAAAACAGATTATAATTGATTGTTTGCCCCGAGAAACATGAAACGAAAGCCATCCATTGATAAGAAAACTCCGTTTATAGTCATTCATTCCTTCGGAAGTCTATTACTCGATTTAAATGCCTTTATAATCTCACAAATGATTTTAAGTTGAATTTTTTTTACATTTTTTCATTAAGACAGATTGTAATGGATTGTTTACCTTGGGAAACACGAAGCGAAAGCCATCCATTGACAAGAAAAGTTCATTTATAGTCACTCATGCCTACGAAAACCTTATAAATCGCTTTAAATGCTTTTATAATCCCATAATTGAGTTTAATTTGATTTTTTTTACATTTTTTGATTAAAAAAGATTGTAATTGATTGTTTACCTCGGGAAACGTGAAGCGAAAGCTATCTATTGGCAAGAAAAGTTTATTTATAGTCACTGATGCCTACGAAAGCCTTATTACTCGTTTTAAATGCTTCTATAATCCCATAATTGAATTTAATTTTTATTTTTTTATTTTTTTTTATTAAAACATATTGTAATTGATTGTTTACCTCGGGAAACATGAAGCGAAACCCATCCATTGATAAAAAAAGCCCGTTTGTAGTCATTCATTCGTTCGGAAGCCTATTACTCGATTTAATTGCCTTTATAATCTCACATATGATTTTAAGTTGAATTGTTTTTACATTTTTTGTTAAAACATATTATAATTGAACGTTTACCTTAAGAAATGTGAAGCAAAAGCCATCCACTAACAGGAAAAGTTCATTTATAGTCACTCATGCCCACAAAAGCCTTATTACTCGCTTTAAATGGTTTTATAATCTCATAATTGAATTGAATTTGAATTTTTTTACATTTTTTGATTAAAACAGATTATAATTAATTGTTTGCCTTGGAAATCGTGAAGCAAAAGCCATCCATTGAAAAGAAAAGTCCATTTATCGTCATTCATGCCTTCGGAAGCCTATTACTTGATTTAAATGCCTTTACAATATCACAAATGATTTTAAGTTGAATTTTTTTACATTTTTTGTTAGAACAGATTATAATTGAATATTTACCTCGACAAACGTGAAGCAAAAACCATCCATTGACAAGAAAAGTTCATTTATAGTCACTCATGCCTACGAAAGCCTTATTACTCGCTTTAAATGCTTTTATAATCCCATAATTGAATTTAATTTAATTTTTTTATATTTTTTGATTAAAACAGATTGTAATTGATTGTTTACCCCGGGAAAGGTAAAGCGAAAGCTATCCATTGACGAGAAAAGTTTATTTATAGTCACTCATGCCTACGAACGCCTTATTACTCGCTTTAAATGGTTTTATAATTCCATAATTGAATTTAATAAGGTTTGTTACACATTTTTTGATTAAAAAAGATTATAATTGATTGTTTGCCTCGAGTAACGTGAAGCGAAAGCCATCCATTGATAAGAAAAGTCCGTTTGTAGTCATTTATTCCTTCGGAAGCCTATTACTCGAATTAATTGCCTTTATAATCTCACGAATGATTTTAAGTTGAATTTTTTTTGCATTTTTTGTTAAAACAGATTATAATTGAACGTTTGCCTTGAGAAACGTGAAGCAAAAGCCATCCATTGACCGGAAAAGTTCATTTATAGTCAGTCATGCCTACGAAAGCCTTATGACTCGCTTTAAATGCTTTTATAATTCCATAATTGAATTTAATTTGATTTTTTATACATTTTTTGATTAAAACAGATTGTAATTGATTGTTTACCTCGAGAAACGTGAAACGAAACCCATCCATTCATAAGAAAAGTCCGTTTGTAGTCATTCATGCCTACGAAAGCCTTATTACTCGCTTTAAATCTTTTTATAATCCCATAATTGAATTTAATTTGATTTTTTTACATTTTTTGATTAAAACATATTGTAATGGATTGTTTACCTAGGGAAACATGAAGCGAAAGCTATCCATTGACAAGAAAAGTTTATTTATAGTCACTCATGCCTACGAAAGCCTTATTACTCGCTTTAAATGCTTTTATAATCCCATAATTGAATTTAATTTGATTTTTTTATATTTTTTGATTAAAACATATTGTAATTGATTGTTTACCCCGGGAAACGTAAAGCGAAAGCTATCCGTTGACGAGAAAAGTTTATTTATAGTCACTCATGCCTACAAAAGCCTTATTACTCGCTTTAAATGGTTTTATAATTCCATAATTCAATTTAATATGGTTTGTTACACATTTTTTGATTAAAAAAGATTATAATTGATTGTTTGCCTCGAGTAACGTGAAGCGAAAGCCATCCATTGATAAGAAAAGTTCGTTTGTAGTCATTCATTCCTTCGGAAGCCTATTACTCGAATTAATTGCCTTTATAATCTCACGAATGATTTTAAGTTGAATTTTTTTTACATTTTTTGTTAAACCAGATTATAATTGAACGTTTCCCTTGAGAAACGTGAGGCAAAAGCCATCCATTGACCAGAAAAGTTCATTTATAGTCAGTCATGCCTACGAAAGCCTTATGACTTGCTTTAAATGGTTTTATAATTCCATAATTGAGTTTAATTTGATTTTTTATACATTTTTTGATTAAAACAGATTATAATTGATTGTTTTCCTCGAGTAACGTGAAAGGAAAGCCATCCATTGATAAGAAAAGTCCCTTTATAGTCATTCATTCCGTCGGAAGCCTATTACTCGATTTAAATGCCTTTATAATCTCACAAATGATTTTAAGTTGAATTTTTTTTACATTTTTTCATTAAGACAGATTGTAATGGATTGTTTACCTTGGGAAACGTGAAGGGAAAGCCATCCATTGACAAGAAAAGTTCATTTATAGTCACTCATGGCTACGAAAGCCTTATAACTCGCTTTAAATGCTTTTATAATCCTATAATTGAATTTAATTTTATTTTTTTATATTTTTTGATTAAAACAGATTGTAACTGATTGTTTACCTAGGGAAACATGAAGCGAAAGCTATCCATTGACAAGAAAAGTTTATTTATAGTCACTCATGCCTACGAAAGCCTTATTACTTGCTTTAAATGCTTTTATAATCTCATAATTGAATTGAATTTTAATTTTTTTACATTTTTTGATTAAAAGAGATTGTAATTGATTGTTTACCTCGAGAAACGTGAAACGAAACCCATCCATTGATAAGAAAAGTGCGTTTGTAGTCATTCATGCCTACGAAAGCCTTATTACTCGCTTTAAATCCTTTTATAATCCCATAATAGAATTTAATTTGATTTTTTTACATTTTTTGATTAAAACATATTGTAATGGATTGTTTACCTAGGGAAACATGAAGCGAAAGCTATCCATTGACAAGAAAAGTTTATTTATAGTCACTCATACCTACGAAAGCCTTATTACTCGCTTTAAATGCTTTTATAATCCCATAATTGAATTTAATTTGATTTTTTTACATTTTTTGATTAAAATAGATTGTAATTGATTGTTTACCTCGGGAAACGTAAAGCGAAAGCTATCCATTGATGAGAAAAGTTTATTTATAGTCACTCATGCTTACGAAAGCTTTATTACTCGCTTTAAATGGTTTTATAATTCCATAATTGAATTTAATTTAGTTTTTTACACATTTGTTGGTTAAATAAGATTATAATTGATTGTTTGCCTTGAGTAACCTGAAGCGAAAGCCATCCATTGATAAGAAAAGTCCGTTTGTAGTCATTCATTCCTTCGAAAGCCTATTGCTCGATTTAATTGCCTTTATAATCTCACAAATGATTTTAAGTTGAATTTTTTTTTACATTTTTTGTCAAAACAGATTATAATTGAACGTTTGCCTTGAGAAACGTGAAGCAAAAGCCATCCATTGACCAGAAAAGTTCATTTATAGTCAGTCATGCCTACGAAAGCCTTATGACTCGCTTTACATGCTTTCATAATTCCATAATTGAATTTAATTTGATTTTTTATACATTTTTTGGTTAAAATAGATTATAATTGATTGTTTGCCTCGAGTAACGTGAAACAAAAGCCATCCATTGATAAGAAAAGTCCGTTTATAGTCATTCATTCCTTCGAAAGCCTATTACTCGATTTAAATGCCTTTATAATCTCACAAATGATTTTAAGTTGAATTTTTTTTACATTTTTTGATTAAGACAGATTGTAATGGATTGTTTACCTTGGGAAACATGAAGTGAAAGCCATCCATTGACAAGAAAAGTTCATTTATAGTCACTCATACCTACGAAACCCTTATAACTCGCTTTAAATTCTTTTATAATCCCATAATTGAGTTTAATTTAATTTTTTTTACATTTTTTGATTACAACAGATTGTAATTGATTGTTTACCTCCGGAAACGTGAAGTGAAAGCTATCCATTGACAAGAAAAGTGTATTTATAGTCACTGATGCCTACGAAAGCCTTATTACTCGCTTTAAATGTTTTTATAATCCCATAATTGAATTGAATTTAAATTTTTTTATATTTTTTTATTAAAACAAATTGTAATTGATTGTTTACCTCGGGAAACGTGAAGCGAAACCCATCCATTGATAAAAAAAGTCCGTTTGTAGTCATTCATTCGTTCGGTAGCCTATTACTCAATTTAATTATCTTTATAATCTCACATATGATTTTAAGTTGAATTGTTTATACATTTCTTGTTAAAACATATTATAATTGAACGTTTGCCTTAAGAAATGTGAAGCAAAAGCCATCCACTAACAAGAAAAGTTCATTTATAGTCACTCATGCCTACAAAAGCCTTATTACTCGCTTTAAATGGTTTTATAATCTCATAATTGAATTGAATTTGAATTTTTTTACATTTTTTGATTAAAACAGATTATAATTAATTGTTTGCCTTGGAAATCGTGAAGCAAAAGCCATCCATTGAAAAGAAAAGTCCGTTTATAGTCACTCATGCCTTCAGAAGCCTATTACTTGATTTAAATGCCTTTACATTCTCACAATTGATTTTAAATTGAATTTTTTTACATTTTTTGTTAGAACATATTATAATTGAATATTTGCCTCGAGAAACGTGAAGCAAAAACCATCCATTGACAAGAAAAGTTCTTTTATAGTCACTCATGCCTACGAAAGCCTTATTACTCGCTTTAAATGGTTTTATTATTCCATAATTGAATTTAATTTGGTTTGATTAAAACAGATTGTAATTGATTGTTTGCCTCGAGTAACGTGAAGCGAAAGCCATCCATTGATAAGAAAAGTCCGTTTGTAGTCATTCATTCCTTCGGAAGCCTATTACTCGAATTAATTGCCTTTATAATCTCACGAATGATTTTAAGTTGAATTTTTTTTGCATTTTTTGTTAAAACAGATTATAATTGAACGTTTGCCTAGAGAAACGTGAAGCAAAAGCCGTCCATTGACCGGAAAAGTTCATTTATAGTCCGTCATGCCTACGAAAGCCTTATGACTCGCTTTAAATGCTTTTATAATTCCATAATTGAATTTAATTTGATTTTTTATACATTTTTTGATTAAAACAGATTGTAATTGATTGTTTACCTCGAGAAACGTGAAACGAAACCCATCCATTCATAAGAAAAGTCCGTTTGTAGTCATTCATGCCTACGAAAGCCTTATTACTCGCTTTAAATCTTTTTATAATCCCATTATTGAATTTAATTTGATTTTTGTACATTTTTTGATTAAAACATATTGTAATGGATTGTTTACCTAGGGAAACATGAAGCGAAAGCTATCCATTGACAAGAAAAGTTTATTTATAGTCACTCATGCCTACGAAAGCCTTACTACTCGCTTTAAATGCTTTTCTAATCCCATAATTGAATTTAATTTGATTTTTTTATATTTTTTGATTAAAACAGATTGTAATTGATTGTTTACCCCGGGAAACGTAAAGCGAAAGCTATCCATTGATGAGAAAAGTTTATTTATAGTCACTCATGCCTACGAAAGCCTTATTACTCGCTTTAAATGGTTTTATAATTCCATAATTGAATTTAATATGGTTTGTTACACATTTTTTGATTAAAAAAGATTATAATTGATTGTTTACCTCGAGTAACGTGAAGCGAAAGCCATCCATTGATAAGAAAAGTTCGTTTGTAGTCATTCATTCCTTCGGAAGCCTATTACTTGAATTAATTGCCTTTATAATCTCACGAATGATTTTAAGTTGAATTTTTTTTACATTTTTTGTTAAAACAGATTATAATTGAACGTTTCCGTTGAGAAACGTGAGGCAAAAGCCATCCATTGACCAGAAAAGTTCATTTATAGTCAGTCATGCCTACGAAAGCCTTATGACTTGCTTTAAATGGTTTTATAATTCCATAATTGAGTTTAATTTGATTTTTTATACATTTTTTGATTAAAACAGATTATAATTGATTGTTTGCCTCGAGTAACGTGAAAGGAAAGCCATCCATTGATAAGAAAAGTCCCTTTATAGTCGTTCATTCCGTCAGAAGCCTATTACTCGATTTAAATGCCTTTATAATCTCACAAATGATTTTAAGTTGAATTTTTTTTACATTTTTTCATTAAGACAGATTGTAATGGATTGTTTACCTTGGGAAACGTGAAGGGAAAGCCATCCATTGACAAGAAAAGTTCATTTATAGTCACTCATGGCTACGAAAGCCTTATAACTCGCTTTAAATGCTTTTATAATCCCATAATTGAATTTAATTTTATTTTTTTATATTTTTTGATTAAAACAGATTGTAATTGATTGTTTACCTAGGGAAACATGAAACGAAAGCTATCCATTGACAAGAAAAGTTTATTTATTGTCACTCATGCCTACGAAAGCCTTATTACTTGCTTTAAATGCTTTTATAATCTCATAATTGAATTGAATTTTAATTTTTTTACATTTTTTGATTAAAAGAGATTGTAATTGATTGTTTACCTCGAGAAACGTGAAACGAAACCCATCCATTGATAAGAAAAGTGCGTTTGTAGTCATTCATGCCTACGAAAGCCTTATTACTCGCTTTAAATCCTTTTATAATCCCATAATAGAATTTAATTTGATTTTTTTACATTTTTTGATTAAAACGTATTGTAATTGATTGTTTACCTAGGGAAACATGAAGCGAAAGCTATCCATTGACAAGAAAAGTTTATTTATAGTCACTCATACCTACGAAAGCCTTATTACTCGCTTTAAATGCTTTTATAATCCCATAATTGAATTTAATTTGATTTTTTTACATTTTTTGATTAAAATAGATTGTAATTGATTGTTTACCTCGGGAAACGTAAAGCGAAAGCTATCCATTGATGAGAAAAGTTTATTTATAGTCACTCATGCTTACAAAAGCTTTATTACTCGCTTTAAATGGTTTTATAATTCCATAATTGAATTTAATTTAGTTTTTTACACATTTGTTGGTTAAATAAGATTATAATTGATTGTTTGCCTTGAGTAACCTGAAGCGAAAGCCATCCATTGATAAGAAAAGTCCGTTTGTAGTCATTCATTCCTTCGAAAGCCTATTGCTCGATTTAATTGCCTTTATAATCTCACAAATGATTTTAAGTTGAATTTTTTTTTACATTTTTTGTCAAAACAGATTATAATTGAACGTTTGCCTTGAGAAACGTGAAGCAAAAGCCATCCATTGACCAGAAAAGTTCATTTATAGTCAGTCATGCCTACGAAAGCCTTATGACTCGCTTTACATGCTTTTATAATTCCATAATTGAATTTAATTTGATTTTTTATACAGTTTTTGGTTAAAATAGATTATAATTGATTGTTTGCCTCGAGTAACGTGAAACAAAGGCCATCCATTGATAAGAAAAGTCCGTTTATAGTCATTCATTCCTTCGAAAGCCTATTACTCGATTTAAATGCCTTTATAATCTCACAAATGATTTTAAGTTGAATTTTTTTTACATTTTTTGATTAAGACAGATTGTAATGGATTGTTTACCTTGGGAAACATGAAGTGAAAGCCATCCATTGACAAGAAAAGTTCATTTATAGTCACTCATGCCTACGAAACCCTTATAACTCATTTTAAATTCTTTTATAATCCCATAATTGAGTTTAATTTAATTTTTTTTACATTTTTTGATTACAACAGATTGTAATTGATTGTTTACCTCCGGAAACGTGAAGTGAAAGCTATCCATTGACAAGAAAAGTGTATTTATAGTCACTGATGCCTACGAAAGCCTTATTACTCGCTTTAAATGTTTTTATAATCCCATAATTGAATTGAATTTAAATTTTTTTATTAAAACAAATTGTAATTGATTGTTTACCTCGGGAAACGTGAAGCGAAACCCATCCAATGATAAAAAAAGTCCGTTTGTAGTCATTCATTCGTTCGGAAGCCTATTACTCAATTTAATTGCCTTTATAATCTCACATATGATTTTAAGTTGAATTGTTTATACATTTCTTGTTAAAACATATTATAATTGAACGTTTGCCTTAAGAAATGTGAAGCAAAAGCCATCCACTAACAGGAAAAGTTCATTTATAGTCACTCATGCCTACAAAAGCCTTATTACTCGCTTTAAATGGTTTTATAATCTCATAATTGAATTGAATTTGAATTTTTTTACATTTTTTGATTAAAACAGATTATAATTAATTGTTTGCCTTGGAAATCGTGAAGCAAAAGCCATCCATTGAAAAGAAAAGTCCGTTTATAGTCACTCATGCCTTCGGAAGCTTATTACTTGATTTAAATGCCTTTACATTCTCACAATTGATTTTAAATTGAATTTTTTTACATTTTTTGTTAGAACATATTATAATTGAATATTTGCCTCGAGAAACGTGAAGCAAAAACCATCCATTGACAAGAAAAGTTCTTTTATAGTCACTCATGCCTACGAAAGCCTTATTACTCGCTTTAAATGGTTTTATAATTCCATAATTGAATTTAATTTGGTTTGATTAAAACAGATTGTAATTGATTGTTTGCCTCGAGTAACGTGAAGCGAAAGCCATCCATTGATAAGAAAAGTCCGTTTGTAGTCATTCATTCCTTCGGAAGCCTATTACTCGTTTTAATTGCCTTTATAATCTCACAAATGATTTTAACTTGAATTTTTTTTATATTTTTTGTCAAAATAGATTATAATTAAACGTTTGCCTTGAGAAACGTGAAGCAAAAGTCATCCATTGACCCGAAAAGTTCATTTATAGTCAGTCATGCCTACGAAAGCCTTATGACTCGATTTAAATGCTTTTATAATTCCATAATTGAATTTAATTTATTTTTTATACATTTTTTGATTAAAACAAATTATAATTGATTGTTTGCCTCGAGTAACGTGAAACGAAAGCCATCCATTGATAAGAAAAGTCCGTTTTTAGTCATTCATTCCTTCGGAAGCCTATTACTCGATTTAAATGCCTTTATAATCTCACAAATGATTTTAAGTTGAATTTTTTTTACATTTTTTGATTAAGACAGATTGTAATGGATTGTTTCCCTTGGGAAACGTGAAGTAAAAGCCATCCATTGACAAGAAAAGTTCATTTATAGTCACTCATGCCTACGAAAGCCTTATAACTCGCTTTAAATGCTTTTATAATCCCATAATTGAGTTTAATTTGATTTTTTTTTACATTTTTTGATTAAAACAGATTATAATTGATTGTTTACCTCGAGAAACGTGAAGCGAAAGCCATCCATTGACAAGAAAAGTTTATTTATAGTCACTGATGCCTACGAAAGCCTTAATACTCGCTTTAAATGTTTTCATAATCCCATAGCTGAATTTAATTTAAATTTTTTTATATTTTTTGATTAAAACATATTGTAATTGATTGTTTACCTCGAGAAACGTGAAGCGAAACCCATCCATTGATAAAAAAAAGTCCTTTTGTAGTCATTCATTCGTTCGGAAGCCTATTACTCGATTTAACTGCCTTTATAATCTCACATATGATTTTAAGTTGAATTGTTTTTATATTTGTTGGTAAAGCAGATTATAATTGAACGTTTGCCGTAAGAAATATGAAGCAAAAGCCATCCACTAAAAGGAAAAGTTCATTTATAGTCACTCATGCCTACAAAAGCCTTATTACTCGCTTTAAATGGTTTTATAATCTCATAATTGAATTGAATTTGAATTTTTTTACATTTTTTGATTAAAATAGATATAATTAATTGTTTGCCTTGGAAATCGTGAAGCAAAAGCCATCCATTGAAAAGAAAAGTTCGTTTATAGTCATTCATGCCTTCGGAAGCCTATTACTTGATTTAAATGCCTTTACAATCTCACAAATTATTTTAAGTTGAATTTTTTTACCTTTTTTGTTAGAACATATTATAATTGAATATTTGCCTCGAGAAACGTGAAGCCAAAACCATCCATTGACAAGAAAAGTTCATTTATAGTCACTCATGCCTACGAAATCCTTATTACTCGCTTTAAATGCTTTTATAATCTCATAATTGAATTTAATTTAATTTTTTTACATTTTTTGATTAAAACAGATTGTAATTGATTATTTACCTAGGGAAACATGAAGCGAAAGCTATCCATTGACAAGAAAAGTTTATTTATAGTCACTCATGCCGACAAAAGCCTTATTACACGCTTGAAATGATTTTATAATCCCATAATTGAATTGAATTTTAATTTTTTTATATTTTTTAATTAAAATAGATTGTAATTGATGGTTTCCCTGGGGAAACATGAAGTGAAAGCTATTCATTGACAAGAAAAGTTTATTTATAGTCACTCATGCCTACAAAAGCCTTATTACTACCTTTAAATGCTTTTATAATCCCATAATTGAATTTAGTTTGATTTTTTTACATTTTTTGATTAAAACAGATTGTAATTGATTGTCTACCTAGGAAAACGTGAAGCGAAAGCTATCCATTGACAAGAAAAGTTTATTTATAGTCACTGATGCCTACGAAAGCCTTATTACTCGCTTTAAATGCTTTTATAATCCTATAATTGAATTTAATTTAAATTTTTTTATATTTTTTGATTAAAACAGATTGTAATTGATTGTTTACCTAGGAAAACGTGAAGCGAAAGCTATCCATTGACAAGAAAAGTGTATTTATAGTTGCTCATGCCTACGAAAGCCTTTTTACTCGCTTTAAATGCTTTTATAATCCCATAATTGAATTTAATTTAAATTCTTTTATATTTTTTGATTAAAACATATTGTAATTGATTGTTTAGCTCGGGAAACGTGAAGCGAAACCCATCCATTGATAAAAAAAGTCCGTTTGTAGTCGTTCAGTCGTTCGTAAGCCTATTACTCGATTTAATTGCCTTTATAATCTCACATATGATTTTAAGTTGTATTGTTTTTACATTTTTTGTTAAAACATATTATAATTGAACGTATGCCGTAAGAAATGTGAAGCAAAAGCCATCCACTAGTAGAAAAAAGTTCATTTATAGTCACTCATGCCTACAAAAGCCTTATTACTCGCTTTAAATGGTTTTATAATCTAATAATTGAATTGAATTTGAAGTTTTTTACATTTTTTGATTAAAACAGATTATAATTAATTGTTTGCCTTGGAAATTGTGAAGCAAAAGCCATCCATTGAAAAGAAAAGTCCGTTTATAGTCATTCATGCCTTCGGAAGCCTATTACTTGATTTAAATGGCTTTACAATCTCACAAATGATTTTAAGTTGAATTTTTTTTACATTTTTTGTTAGAACGTATTATAATTGAATATTTACCTCGAGAAACGTGAAGCCAAAACCATCCATTGACAAGAAAAGTTCATTTATAGTCACTCATGTCTACGAAAGCCTTATTACTCGCTTTAAATGCTTTTATAATCCCATAATTGAATTTTATTTTATTTTTTTACATTGTTTGATTAAAACAGACTGTAATTGATTGTTTACCTAGGGAAACGTGAAGCGAAAGCTATCCATTGACAAAAAAAGTTTATTTATAGTCACTCATGCCAACGAAAGCCTTATTACTCGCTTTAAATGCTTTTATAATCCCATAATTGAATTTAATTTTTATTTTTTAACATTTTTTAATTAAAATAGATTGTAATTGATGGTTTCCCTCGGGAAACATGAAGCGAAAGCTATCCATTAACAAGAAAAGTTTATTGATAGTCACTCATGCCTACGGAAGCCTTATTACTCACTTTAAATCCTTTTATAATCCCATAATTGAATTTAATTTGATTTTTTTATATTTTTTGATTAAAACAGATTGTAATGGATTGTTTACCTAGGGAAACATGAAGCGAAAGCTATCCATTGACCAGAAAAGAGTATTTATAGTCACTGATGCCTACGAAAGCCTTATTACTCGCTTTAAATGCTTTTATAATCCCATAATTGAATTTAATTTAAATTCTTTTACATTTTTTGATTAAAACAGATTGTAATTGATGGTTTCCCTCGGGAAACATGAAGCGAAAGCTATCCATTAACAAGAAAAGTTTATATATAGTCACTCATGCCTACGAAAGCCTTATTACTCGCTTTAAATCCTTTTATAATCCCATAATTGAATTTAATTTGATTTTTTTACATTTTTTGATTAAAACAGATTGTAATGGATTGTTTACCTAGGGAAACATGAAGCGAAAGCTATCCATTGACAAGAAAAGTTTATTTATAGTCACGCATGCCTACGAAAGCCTTATTACTCGCTTTAAATGCTTTTATAATCCCATAATTGAATTGAATTTTAATTTTTTTACATTTTTTAATTCAAACAATTGTAATTGATGGTTTACCTCAGGAAACATGAAGCGAAAGCTATTCCTTGTCAAGAAAAGTTTATTTATAGTCACTCATGTTTACGAACGCCTTATTACTCGCTTTAAATGCTTTTATAATCCGATAATTTAATTTAACTTGATTTTTTTACATTTTTTGATTAAAACAGATTGTAATTGATTGTTGACCTCGGGAAACGTGAAGCGAAAGCTATCCATTGACAAGAAAAGTTTGTTTATAGTCACTTATGCCTACAAAAGCCTTATTACTCGCTTTAAATGGTTTTATAATTCCATAATTGAATTTAATTTGGTTTTTTATACATTTTTTTGATTAAAACAAATTATAATTGATTGTTTGCCTCGAGTAACGTGAAGCGAAAGCCATCCATTTATAAGAAAAGTCCGTTTGTAGCCATTCATTCCTTCGGAAGCCTATTACTCGATTTAATTGCCTTTATAATCTCACATACGATTTTAAGTTGAATTATTTTTATATTTTTTGTTAAAACAAATTGTAATTGAACGTTTGCCTTAAGAAATGTGAAGCAAAACCCATCCACTGATAGGAAAAGTTCATTTATAGTCACTCATGCCTACAAAAGCCTTATTACTCGCTTTAAATGGTTTTATAATCTCGTAATTGAATTGAATTTGAAGTTTTTTACATTTTTTGATTAAAACAGATTATAATTAATTGTCTGCCTTGGAAATCGTGAAGCAAAAGCCATCCATTGAAAGGAAAAGTTCGTTTATAGTCATTCATACCTTCAGAAGCCTATTACTTGATGTAAATGCCTTTACAATCTCACAAATGATTTTAAGTTGAATTTTTTTACATTTTTTGTTAGAACATATTATAATTGAATATTTGCCTTGAGAAACGTGAAGCAAAAACCATCCATTGACAAGAAAAGTTCATTTATAGTCACTCATGTCTACGAAAGCCTTATTACTCGCTTTAAATGCTTTTATAATCCCATAATTAAATTTAATTTGATTTTTTTTACAATTTTTGACTAAAACAAATTATAATGGATTGTTTACCTTGGGAAAGGTGAAGCGAAAGCCATCCATTTACAAAAAAAGTTTATTTATAGTCACTTATGCCTATGAAAGCCTTATTACTCGCTTTAAATGCTTTAATAATCCCATAATTGAATTTAATTTTAATTTTTTTATAATTTTTGATTAAAACAGATTGTAATTGATGGTTTACCTCAGGAAACATGAAGCGAAAGCTATTCATTGACAAGAAAAGTTTATTTATAGTCACATATGCCTACGAAAGCCTTATTACTCGCTTTAAATGCTTTTATAATCCCATAATTGAATTTAGTTTGATTTTTTTACATTTTTTGATTAAAACAGATTGTAATTGATTGACTACCTAGGAAAACGTGAAGCGAAAGCTATCCATTGACAAGAAAAGTGTATTTATAGTCACTAATGCCTACGAAAGCCTTATTACTCGCTTTAAATGCTTTTATAATCCCATAATTGAATTTAATTTAAATTTTTTTATATTTTTTGATTAAAACAGATTGTAATTGATTGTTTACCTAGGAAAACGTGAAGCGAAAGCTATCCATTGATAAGAAAAGTGTATTTATAGTCACTCATGCCTACGAAAGCCTTAGTACTCGCTTTAAATGCTTTTATAATCCCATAATTGAATTTAATTTAAATTCTTTTATATTTTTTGATTAAAACATATTGTAATTGATTGTTTAGCTCGGGAAACGTGAAGCGAAACCCATCCATTGATAAAAAAAAGTCCGTTTGTAGTCGTTCAGTCGTTCGTAAGCCTATTACTCGATTTAATTGCCTTTATAATCTCACATATGATTTTAAGTTGTATTGTTTTTACATTTTTTGTTAAAACATATTATAATTGAACGTATGCCGTAAGAAATGTGAAGCAAAAGCCATCCACTAGTAGAAAAAAGTTCATTTATAGTCACTCATGCCTACAAAAGCCTTATTACTCGATTTAAATGGTTTTATAATCTAATAATTGAATTGAATTTGAAGTTTTTTACATTTTTTGATTAAAACAGATTATAATTAATTGTTTGCCTTGGAAATTGTGAAGCAAAAGCCATCCATTGAAAAGAAAAGTCCGTTTATAGTCATTCATGCCTTCGGAAGCCTATTACTTGATTTAAATGGCTTTACAATCTCACAAATGATTTTAAGTTGAATTTCTTTTACATTTTTTGTTAGAACATATTATAATTGAATATTTACCTCGAGAAACGTGAAGCCAAAACCATCCATTGACAAGAAAAGTTCATTTATAGTCACTCATGTCTACGAAAGCCTTATTACTCGCTTTAAATGCTTTTATAATCCCATAATTGAATTTTATTTTATTTTTTTACATTGTTTGATTAAAACAGACTGTAATTGATTGTTTACCTAGGGAAACGTGAAGCGAAAGCTATCCATTGACAAAAAAAGTTTATTTATAGTCACTCATGCCTACGAAAGCCTTATTACTCGCTTTAAATGCTTTTATAATCCCATAATTGAATTTAATTTTTATTTTTTAACATTTTTTAATTAAAATAGATTGTAATTGATGGTTTCGCTCGGGAAACATGAAGCGAAAGCTATCCATTAACAAGA
This sequence comes from Theobroma cacao, assembly GCF_053813885.1. Lineage (NCBI taxonomy): Eukaryota > Viridiplantae > Streptophyta > Magnoliopsida > Malvales > Malvaceae > Theobroma > Theobroma cacao. The sequence goes on along the minus strand of NC_142645.1, from coordinate 20,804,301 downwards.
AAAGTTTATTTATAGTCACTCATGCCTACGGAAGCCTTATTACTCACTTTAAATCCTTTTATAATCCCATAATTGAATTTAATTTGATTTTTTTATATTTTTTGATTAAAACAGATTGTAATGGATTGTTTACCTAGGGAAACATGAAGCGAAAGCTATCCATTGACAAGAAAAGTGTATTTATAGTCACTGATGCCTACGAAAGCCTTATTACTCGCTTTAAATGCTTTTATAATCCCATAATTGAATTTAATTTAAATTCTTTTACATTTTTTGATTAAAACAGATTGTAATTGATGGTTTCCCTCGGGAAACATGAAGCGAAAGCTATCCATTAACAAGAAAAGTTTATATATAGTCACTCATGCCTACAAAAGCCTTATTACTCGCTTTAAATCCTTTTATAATCCCATAATTGAATTTAATTTGATTTTTTTATATTTTTTGATTAAAACAGATTGTAATTGATTGTTTACCTAGGAAAACGTGAAGCGAAAGCTATCCATTGACAAGAAAAGTGTATTTATAGTCACTGATGCCTACGAAAGGCTTATTACTCGCTTTAAATGCTTTTATAATCCCATAATTGAATTTAATTTAAATTCTTTTACATTTTTTGATTAAAACAGATTGTAATTGATGGTTTCCCTCGGGAAACATGAAGCGAAAGCTATCCATTAACAAGAAAAGTTTATATATAGTCACTCATGCCTACGAAAGCCTTATTACTCGCTTTAAATCCTTTTATAATCCCATAATTGAATTTAATTTGATTTTTTTATATTTTTTGATTAAAACAGATTGTAATTGATTGTTTACCTAGGAAAACGTGAAGCGAAAGCTATCCATTGACAAGAAAAGTGTATTTATAGTCACTCATGCCTACGAAAGCCTTAGTACTCGCTTTAAATGCTTTTATAATCCCATAATTGAATTTAATTTAAATTCTTTTATATTTTTTGATTAAAACATATTGTAATTGATTGTTTAACTCGGGAAACGTGAAGCGAAACCCATCCATTGATAAAAAAAGTCCGTTTGTAGTCATTCAGTCGTTCGTAAGCCTATTACTCGATTTAATTGCCTTTATAATCTCACATATGATTTTAAGGTGTATTGTTTTTACATTTTTTGTTAAAACATATTATTATTGAACGTTTGCCGTAAGAAATGTGAAGCAAAAGCCATCCACTAATAGAAAAAAGTTCATTTATAGTCACTCATGCCTACAAAAGCTTTATTACTCGCTTTAAATGGTTTTATAATCTAATAATTGAATTGAATTTGAAGTTTTTTACATTTTTTGATTAAAACAGATTATAATTAATTGTTTGCCTTGGAAATTGTGAAGCAAAAGCCATCCATTGAAAAGAAAAGTCCGTTTATAGTCATTCATGCCTTCGGAAGCCTATTACTTGATTTAAATGGCTTTACAATCTCACAAATGATTTTAAGTTGAATTTCTTTTACATTTTTTGTTAGAACATATTATAATTGAATATTTACCTCGAGAAACGTGAAGCCAAAACCATCCATTGACAAGAAAAGTTCATTTATAGTCACTCATGTCTACGAAAGCCTTATTACTCGCTTTAAATGCTTTTATAATCCCATAATTGAATTTTATTTTATTTTTTTACATTGTTTGATTAAAACAGACTGTAATTGATTGTTTACCTAGGGAAACGTGAAGCGAAAGCTATCCATTGACAAAAAAAGTTTATTTATAGTCACTCATGCCTACGAAAACCTTATTACTCGCTTTAAATGCTTTTATAATCCCATAATTGAATTGAATTTTAATTTTTTTACATTTTTTGATTAAAACAATTGTAATTGATGGTTTACCTCAGGAAACATGAAGCGAAAGCTATTCATTGTCAAGAAAAGTTTATTTATAGTCACTCATGTTTACGAAAGCCTTATTACTCGCTTTAAATGCTTTTATAATCCGATAATTTAATTTAATTTGATTTTTTTACATTTTTTGATTAAAACAGATTGTAATTGATTGTTGACCTCGGGAAACGTGAAACGAAACCTATCCATTGACAAGAAAAGTTTGTTTATAGTCACTTATGCCTACAAAAGCCTTATTTCTCGCTTTAAATGGTTTTATAATTCCATAATTGAATTTAATTTGGTTTTTTATACATTTTTTTGATTAAAACAAATTATAATTGATTGTTTGCCTCGAGTAACGTGAAGCGAAAGCCATCCATTTATAAGAAAAGTCCGTTTGTAGTCATTCATTCCTTCGGAAGCCTATTACTCGATTTAATTGCCTTTATAATCTCACATATGATTTTAAGTTGAATTATTTTTATATTTTTTGTTAAAACAAATTGTAATTGAACGTTTGCCTTAAGAAATGTGAAGCAAAACCCATCCACTGATAGGAAAAGTTCATTTATAGTCACTCATGCCTACAAAAGCCTTATTACTCGCTTTAAATGGTTTTATAATCTCGTAATTGAATTGAATTTGAAGTTTTTTACATTTTTTGATTAAAACAGATTATAATTAATTGTTTGCCTTGGAAATCGTGAAGCAAAAGCCATCCATTGAAAAGAAAAGTCCGTTTATAGTCATTCATACCTTCGGAAGCCTACTACTTGATTTAAATGCCTTTACAATCTCACAAATTATTTTAAGTTGAATTTTTTACAGTTTTTGTTAGAACATATTATAATTGAATATTTGCCTCGAGAAACGTGAAGCAAAAACCATCCATTGACAAGAAAAGTTCATTTATAGTCACTCATGTCTACGAAAGCCTTATTACTCGCTTTAAATGCTTTTATAATCCCATAATTGAATTTAATTTGATTTTTTTTTTATAATTTTTGATTAAAACAAATTGTAATGGATTGTTTACCTTGGGAAAGGTGAAGTGAAAGCCATCACTTTACAGGAAAAGTTCATTTATAGTCACTGATGTCTACAAAAGCCTTATTACTCGCTTTAAATGCTTTTATAATCCCACAATTGAATTTAATTTTATTTTTTTATATTTTTTGATTAAAACAGATTGTAATTGATTGTTTACCTCAGGAAACGTGAAGCGAAAGCTATCCGTTGACAAGAAAAGTGTATTTATAGTCACTGATGCCTACGAAAGCCTTATGACTCGCTTTAAATGCTTTTATAATCCCATAATTGAATTTAATTTTTATTTTTTTATATTTTTTGATTAAAACAGATTGTAATTGATTGTTTACCTTGAGAAACGTGAAGCGAAACCCATCCATTGATAAATAAAGTCCGTTTGTAGTCATTCATTCTTTCGGAAGCCTATTACTCGATTTAATTGCTTTTATAATCTCACATATGATTTTAAGTTGAATTGTTTTTATATTTTTTGTTAAAACAGATTATAATTGAACCTTTGCCTTAAGAAATGTGAAGCAAAAGCCATCCTCTGACAGGAAAAGTTCATTTATAGTCACTCGTGCCTACAAAAGCCTTATTACTTGCTTTAAATGGTTTTATAATCTCATAATTGAATTGAATTTGAATTTTTTTACATTTTTTGATTAAAACATATTATAATTAATTGTTTGCCTTGGAAATCATGAAGCAAAACCCATCCATTGAAAGGAAAAGTCCGTTTATAGTCATTCATGCCTTCGGAAGCCTATTACTTGATGTAAATGCCTTTACAATCTCACAAATGATTTTAAGTTGAATTTTTTTACATTTTTTGTTAGAACATATTATAATTGAATATTTGCCTCGAGAAACGTGAACCAAAAACCATCCATTGACAAGAAAAGTTAATTTATAGTCACTCATGTCTACGAAAGCCTTATTACTCGCTTTAAATGCTTTTATAATACCATAATTGAATTTAATTTGATTTTTTTTACAATTTTTGACTAAAACAAATTATAATGGATTGTTTACCTTGGGAAAGGTGAAGCGAAAGCCATCCATTTACAAAAAAAGTTTATTTATAGTCACTTATGCCTATGAAAGCCTTATTACTCGCTTTAAATGCTTTAATAATCCCATAATTGAATTTAATTTTAATTTTTTTATAATTTTTGATTAAAACAGATTGTAATTGATGGTTTACCTCAGGAAACATGAAGCGAAAGCTATTCATTGACAAGAAAAGTTTATTTATAGTCACATATGCCTACGAATGCCTTATTACTCGCTTTAAATGCTTTTATAATCCCATAATTGAATTTAGTTTGATTTTTTTACATTTTTTGATTAAAACAGATTGTAATTGATTGTCTACCTAGGAAAACGTGAAGCGAAAGCTATCCATTGACAAGAAAAGTGTATTTATAGTCACTAATGCCTACGAAAGCCTTATTACTCGCTTTAAATGCTTTTATAATCCCATAATTGAATTTAATTTAAATTTTTTTATATTTTTTGATTAAAACAGATTGTAATTGATTGTTTACCTAGGAAAACGTGAAGCGAAAGCTATCCATTGACAAGAAAAGTGTATTTATAGTCACTCATGCCTACGAAAGCCTTAGTACTCGCTTTAAATGCTTTTATAATCCCATAATTGAATTGAATTTAAATTCTTTTATATTTTTTGATTAAAACATATTGTAATTGATTGTTTAGCTCGGGAAACGTGAAGCGAAACCCATCCATTGATAAAAAAAGTCCGTTTGTAGTCATTCAGTCGTTCGTAAGCCTATTACTCGATTTAATTGCCTTTATAATCTCACATATGATTTTAAGTTGTATTGTTTTTACATTTTTTGTTAAAACATATTATAATTGAACGTTTGCCGTAAGAAATGTGAAGCAAAAGCCATCCACTAATAGAAAAAAGTTCATTTATAGTCACTCATGCCTACAAAAGCCTTATTACTCGCTTTAAATGGTTTTATAATCTAATAATTGAATTGAATTTGAAGTTTTTTACATTTTTTGATTAAAACAGATTATAATTAATTGTTTGCCTTGGAAATTGTGAAGCAAAAGCCATCCATTGAAAAGAAAAGTCCGTTTATAGTCATTCATGCCTTCGGAAGCCTATTACTTGATTTAAATGGCTTTACAATCTCACAAAAGATTTTAAGTTGAATTTTTTTTACATTGTTTGATTAAAACAGACTGTAATAGATTGTTTACCTAGGGAAACGTGAAGCGAAAGCTATCCACTGACAAAAAAAGTTTGTTTATAGTCACTTATGCCTACAAAAGCCTTATTACTCGCTTTAAATGGTTTTATAATTCCATAATTGAATTTAATTTGGTTTTTTATACATTTTTTTGATTAAAACAAATTATAATTGATTGTTTGCCTCGAGTAACGTGAAGCGAAAGCCATCCATTTATAAGAAAAGTCCGTTTGTAGTCATTCATTCCTTCGGAAGCCTATTACTCGATTTAATTGCCTTTATAATCTCACATATGATTTTAAGTTGAATTATTTTTATATTTTTTGTTAAAACAAATTGTAATTGAACGTTTGCCTTAAGAAATGTGAAGCAAAACCCATCCACTGATAGGAAAAGTTCATTTATAGTCACTCATGCCTACAAAAGCCTTATTACTCGCTTTAAATGGTTTTATAATCTCGTAATTGAATTGAATTTGAAGTTTTTTACATTTTTTGATTAAAACAGATTATAATTAATTGTTTGCCTTGGAAATCGTGAAGCAAAAGCCATCCATTGAAAAGAAAAGTCCGTTTATAGTCATTCATACCTTCGGAAGCCTACTACTTGATTTAAATGCCTTTACAATCTCACAAATTATTTTAAGTTGAATTTTTTACAGTTTTTGTTAGAACATATTATAATTGAATATTTGCCTCGAGAAACGTGAAGCAAAAACCATCCATTGACAAGAAAAGTTCATTTATAGTCACTCATGTCTACGAAAGCCTTATTACTCGCTTTAAATGCTTTTATAATCCCATAATTGAATTTAATTTGATTTTTTTTTTATAATTTTTGATTAAAACAAATTGTAATGGATTGTTTACCTTGGGAAAGGTGAAGTGAAAGCCATCACTTTACAGGAAAAGTTCATTTATAGTCACTGATGTCTACAAAAGCCTTATTACTCGCTTTAAATGCTTTTATAATCCCACAATTGAATTTAATTTTATTTTTTTATATTTTTTGATTAAAACAGATTGTAATTGATTGTTTACCTCAGGAAACGTGAAGCGAAAGCTATCCGTTGACAAGAAAAGTGTATTTATAGTCACTGATGCCTACGAAAGCCTTATGACTCGCTTTAAATGCTTTTATAATCCCATAATTGAATTTAATTTTTATTTTTTTATATTTTTTGATTAAAACAGATTGTAATTGATTGTTTACCTTGAGAAACGTGAAGCGAAACCCATCCATTGATAAATAAAGTCCGTTTGTAGTCATTCATTCTTTCGGAAGCCTATTACTCGATTTAATTGCTTTTATAATCTCACATATGATTTTAAGTTGAATTGTTTTTATATTTTTTGTTAAAACAGATTATAATTGAACCTTTGCCTTAAGAAATGTGAAGCAAAAGCCATCCACTGACAGGAAAAGTTCATTTATAGTCACTCATGCTTACAAAAGCCTTATTACTTGCTTTAAATGGTTTTATAATCTCATAATTGAATTGAATTTGAATTTTTTTACATTTTTTGATTAAAACAGATTATAATTAATTGTTTGCCTTGGAAATCATGAAGCAAAACCCATCCACTGAAAAGAAAAGTCCGTTTATAGTCATTCATGCCTTCGGAAGCCTATTACTTGATGTAAATGCCTTTACAATCTCACAAATGACTTTAAGTTGAATTTTTTTATATTTTTTGTTAGAACATATTATAATTGAATATTTGCCTCGAGAAACGTGAAGCAAAAACCATCCATTGACAAGAAAAGTTCATTTATAGTCACTCATGTCTACGAAAGCCTTATTACTCGCTTTAAATGCTTTTATAATCCCATAATTGAATTTAATTTGATTTATTTTACAATTTTTGACTAAAACAAATTATAATGGATTGTTCACCTTGGGAAAGGTGAAGCGAAAGCCATCCATTTACAAAAAAAAAGTTTATTTATAGTCACTTATGCCTATGAAAGCCTTATTACTCGCTTTAAATGCTTTAATAATCCCATAATTGAATTTAATTTTAATTTTTTTATAATTTTTGATTAAAACAGATTGTAATTGATGGTTTACCTCAGGAAACATGAAGCGAAAGCTATTCATTGACAAGAAAAGTTTATTTATAGTCACATATGCCTACGAATGCCTTATTACTCGCTTTAAATGCTTTTATAATCCAATAATTGAATTTAGTTTGATTTTTTTACATTTTTTAATTAAAACAGATTTTAATTGATTGTCTACCTAGGAAAACGTGAAGCGAAAGCTATCCATTGACAAGAAAAGTGTATTTATAGTCACTAATGCCTACGAAAGCCTTATTACTCGCTTTAAATGCTTTTATAATCCCATAATTGAATTTAATTTAAATTTTTTTATATTTTTTGATTAAAACAGATTGTAATTGATTGTTTACCTAGGAAAACGTGAAGCGAAAGCTATCCATTGACAAGAAAAGTGTATTTATAGTCACTCATGCCTACGAAAGCCTTAGTACTCGCTTTAAATGCTTTTATAATCCCATAATTGAATTTAATTTAAATTCTTTTATATTTTTTGATTAAAACATATTGTAATTGATTGTTTAGCTCGGGAAACGTGAAGCGAAACCCATCCATTGATAAAAAAAGTCCGTTTGTAGTCATTCAGTCGTTCGTAAGCCTATTACTCGATTTAATTGCCTTTATAATCTCACATATGATTTTAAGTTGTATTGTTTTTACATTTTTTGTTAAAACATATTATAATTGAACGTTTGCCGTAAGAAATGTGAAGCAAAAGCCATCCACTAATAGAAAAAAGTTCATTTATAGTCACTCATGCCTACAAAAGCTTTATTACTCGCTTTAAATGGTTTTATAATCTAATAATTGAATTGAATTTGAAGTTTTTTACATTTTTTGATTAAAACAGATTATAATTAATTGTTTGCCTTGGAAATTGTGAAGCAAAAGCCATCCATTGAAAAGAAAAGTCCGTTTATAGTCATTCATGCCTTCGGAAGCCTATTACTTGATTTAAATGGCTTTACAATCTCACAAATGATTTTAAGTTGAATTTCTTTTACATTTTTTGTTAGAACATATTATAATTGAATATTTACCTCGAGAAACGTGAAGCCAAAACCATCCATTGACAAGAAAAGTTCATTTATAGTCACTCATGTCTACGAAAGCCTTATTACTCGCTTTAAATGCTTTTATAATCCCATAATTGAATTTTATTTTATTTTTTTACATTGTTTGATTAAAACAGACTGTAATTGATTGTTTACCTAGGGAAACGTGAAGCGAAAGCTATCCATTGACAAAAAAAGTTTATTTATAGTCACTCATGCCTACGAAAACCTTATTACTCGCTTTAAATGCTTTTATAATCCCATAATTGAATTGAATTTTAATTTTTTTACATTTTTTGATTAAAACAATTGTAATTGATGGTTTACCTCAGGAAACATGAAGCGAAAGCTATTCATTGTCAAGAAAAGTTTATTTATAGTCACTCATGTTTACGAAAGCCTTATTACTCGCTTTAAATGCTTTTATAATCCGATAATTTAATTTAATTTGATTTTTTTACATTTTTTGATTAAAACAGATTGTAATTGATTGTTGACCTCTGGAAACGTGAAACGAAACCTATCCATTGACAAGAAAAGTTTGTTTATAGTCACTTATGCCTACAAAAGCCTTATTTCTCGCTTTAAATGGTTTTATAATTCCATAATTGAATTTAATTTGATTTTTTATACATTTTTTTGATTAAAACAAATTATAATTGATTGTTTGCCTCGAGTAACGTGAAGCGAAAGCCATCCATTTATAAGAAAAGTCCGTTTGTAGTCATTCATTCCTTCGGAAGCCTATTACTCGATTTAATTGCCTTTATAATCTCACATATGATTTTAAGTTGAATTATTTTTATATTTTTTGTTAAAACAAATTGTAATTGAACGTTTGCCTTAAGAAATGTGAAGCAAAACCCATCCACTGATAGGAAAAGTTCATTTATAGTCACTCATGCCTACAAAAGCCTTATTACTCGCTTTAAATGGTTTTATAATCTCGTAATTGAATTGAATTTGAAGTTTTTTACATTTTTTGATTAAAACAGATTATAATTAATTGTTTGCCTTGGAAATCGTGAAGCAAAAGCCATCCATTGAAAAGAAAAGTCCGTTTATAGTCATTCATACCTTCGGAAGCCTACTACTTGATTTAAATGCCTTTACAATCTCACAAATTATTTTAAGTTGAATTTTTTACAGTTTTTGTTAGAACATATTATAATTGAATATTTGCCTCGAGAAACGTGAAGCAAAAACCATCCATTGACAAGAAAAGTTCATTTATAGTCACTCATGTCTACGAAAGCCTTATTACTCGCTTTAAATGCTTTTATAATCCCATAATTGAATTTAATTTGATTTTTTTTTTATAATTTTTGATTAAAACAAATTGTAATGGATTGTTTACCTTGGGAAAGGTGAAGTGAAAGCCATCACTTTACAGGAAAAGTTCATTTATAGTCACTGATGTCTACAAAAGCCTTATTACTCGCTTTAAATGCTTTTATAATCCCACAATTGAATTTAATTTTATTTTTTTATATTTTTTGATTAAAACAGATTGTAATTGATTGTTTACCTCAGGAAACGTGAAGCGAAAGCTATCCGTTGACAAGAAAAGTGTATTTATAGTCACTGATGCCTACGAAAGCCTTATGACTCGCTTTAAATGCTTTTATAATCCCATAATTGAATTTAATTTTTATTTTTTTATATTTTTTGATTAAAACAGATTGTAATTGATTGTTTACCTTGAGAAACGTGAAGCGAAACCCATCCATTGATAAATAAAGTCCGTTTGTAGTCATTCATTCTTTCGGAAGCCTATTACTCGATTTAATTGCTTTTATAATCTCACATATGATTTTAAGTTGAATTGTTTTTATATTTTTTGTTAAAACAGATTATAATTGAACCTTTGCCTTAAGAAATGTGAAGCAAAAGCCATCCACTGACAGGAAAAGTTCATTTATAGTCACTCATGCTTACAAAAGCCTTATTACTTGCTTTAAATGGTTTTATAATCTCATAATTGAATTGAATTTGAATTTTTTTACATTTTTTGATTAAAACAGATTATAATTAATTGTTTGCCTTGGAAATCATGAAGCAAAACCCATCCACTGAAAAGAAAAGTCCGTTTATAGTCATTCATGCCTTCGGAAGCCTATTACTTGATGTAAATGCCTTTACAATCTCACAAATGACTTTAAGTTGAATTTTTTTATATTTTTTGTTAGAACATATTATAATTGAATATTTGCCTCGAGAAGCGTGAAGCAAAAACCATCCATTGACAAGAAAAGTTCATTTATAGTCACTCATGTCTACGAAAGCCTTATTACTCGCTTTAAATGCTTTTATAATCCCATAATTGAATTTAATTTGATTTATTTTACAATTTTTGACTAAAACAAATTATAATGGATTGTTTACCTTGGGAAAGGTGTAGCGAAAGCCATCCATTTACAAAAAAAAAGTTTATTTATAGTCACTTATGCCTATGAAAGCCTTATTACTCGCTTTAAATGCTTTAATAATCCCATAATTGAATTTAATTTTAATTTTTTTATAATTTTTGATTAAAACAGATTGTAATTGATGGTTTACCTCAGGAAACATGAAGCGAAAGCTATTCATTGACAAGAAAAGTTTATTTATAGTCACATATGCCTACGAATGCCTTATTACTCGCTTTAAATGCTTTTATAATCCAATAATTGAATTTAGTTTGATTTTTTTACATTTTTTAATTAAAACAGATTTTAATTGATTGTCTACCTAGGAAAACGTGAAGCGAAAGCTATCCATTGACAAGAAAAGTGTATTTATAGTCACTAATGCCTACGAAAGCCTTATTACTCGCTTTAAATGCTTTTATAATCCCATAATTGAATTTAATTTAAATTTTTTTATATTTTTTGATTAAAACAGATTGTAATTGATTGTTTACCTAGGAAAACGTGAAGCGAAAGCTATCCATTGACAAGAAAAGTGTATTTATAGTCACTCATGCCTACGAAAGCCTTAGTACTCGCTTTAAATGCTTTTATAATCCCATAATTGAATTTAATTTAAATTCTTTTATATTTTTTGATTAAAACATATTGTAATTGATTGTTTAGCTCGGGAAACGTGAAGCGAAACCCATCCATTGATAAAAAAAGTCCGTTTGTAGTCATTCAGTCGTTCGTAAGCCTATTACTCGATTTAATTGCCTTTATAATCTCACATATGATTTTAAGTTGTATTGTTTTTACATTTTTTGTTAAAACATATTATAATTGAACGTTTGCCGTAAGAAATGTGAAGCAAAAGCCATCCACTAATAGAAAAAAGTTCATTTATAGTCACTCATGCCTACAAAAGCTTTATTACTCGCTTTAAATGGTTTTATAATCTAATAATTGAATTGAATTTGAAGTTTTTTACATTTTTTGATTAAAACAGATTATAATTAATTGTTTGCCTTGGAAATTGTGAAGCAAAAGCCATCCATTGAAAAGAAAAGTCCGTTTATAGTCATTCATGCCTTCGGAAGCCTATTACTTGATTTAAATGGCTTTACAATCTCACAAATGATTTTAAGTTGAATTTCTTTTACATTTTTTGTTAGAACATATTATAATTGAATATTTACCTCGAGAAACGTGAAGCCAAAACCATCCATTGACAAGAAAAGTTCATTTATAGTCACTCATGTCTACGAAAGCCTTATTACTCGCTTTAAATGCTTTTATAATCCCATAATTGAATTTTATTTTATTTTTTTACATTGTTTGATTAAAACAGACTGTAATTGATTGTTTACCTAGGGAAACGTGAAGCGAAAGCTATCCATTGACAAAAAAAGTTTATTTATAGTCACTCATGCCTACGAAAACCTTATTACTCGCTTTAAATGCTTTTATAATCCCATAATTGAATTGAATTTTAATTTTTTTACATTTTTTGATTAAAACAATTGTAATTGATGGTTTACCTCAGGAAACATGAAGCGAAAGCTATTCATTGTCAAGAAAAGTTTATTTATAGTCACTCATGTTTACGAAAGCCTTATTACTCGCTTTAAATGCTTTTATAATCCGATAATTTAATTTAATTTGATTTTTTTACATTTTTTGATTAAAACAGATTGTAATTGATTGTTGACCTCTGGAAACGTGAAACGAAACCTATCCATTGACAAGAAAAGTTTGTTTATAGTCACTTATGCCTACAAAAGCCTTATTTCTCGCTTTAAATGGTTTTATAATTCCATAATTGAATTTAATTTGATTTTTTATACATTTTTTTGATTAAAACAAATTATAATTGATTGTTTGCCTCGAGTAACGTGAAGCGAAAGCCATCCATTTATAAGAAAAGTCCGTTTGTAGTCATTCATTCCTTCGGAAGCCTATTACTCGATTTAATTGCCTTTATAATCTCACATATGATTTTAAGTTGAATTATTTTTATATTTTTTGTTAAAACAAATTGTAATTGAACGTTTGCCTTAAGAAATGTGAAGCAAAACCCATCCACTGATAGGAAAAGTTCATTTATAGTCACTCATGCCTACAAAAGCCTTATTACTCGCTTTAAATGGTTTTATAATCTCGTAATTGAATTGAATTTGAAGTTTTTTACATTTTTTGATTAAAACAGATTATAATTAATTGTTTGCCTTGGAAATCGTGAAGCAAAAGCCATCCATTGAAAAGAAAAGTCCGTTTATAGTCATTCATACCTTCGGAAGCCTACTACTTGATTTAAATGCCTTTACAATCTCACAAATGATTTTAAGTTGAATTTTTTACAGTTTTTGTTAGAACATATTATAATTGAATATTTGCCTCGAGAAACGTGAAGCAAAAACCATCCATTGACAAGAAAAGTTCATTTATAGTCACTCATGTCTACGAAAGCCTTATTACTCGCTTTAAATGCTTTTATAATCCCATAATTGAATTTAATTTGATTTTTTTTTTATAATTTTTGATTAAAACAAATTGTAATGGATTGTTTACCTTGGGAAAGGTGAAGTGAAAGCCATCACTTTACAGGAAAAGTTCATTTATAGTCACTGATGTCTACAAAAGCCTTATTACTCGCTTTAAATGCTTTTATAATCCCACAATTGAATTTAATTTTATTTTTTAATATTTTTTGATTAAAACAGATTGTAATTGATTGTTTACCTCAGGAAACGTGAAGCGAAAGCTATCCGTTGACAAGAAAAGTGTATTTATAGTCACTGATGCCTACGAAAGCCTTATGACTCGCTTTAAATGCTTTTATAATCCCATAATTGAATTTAATTTTTATTTTTTTATATTTTTTGATTAAAACAGATTGTAATTGATTGTTTACCTTGAGAAACGTGAAGCGAAACCCATCCATTGATAAATAAAGTCCGTTTGTAGTCATTCATTCTTTCGGAAGCCTATTACTCGATTTAATTGCTTTTATAATCTCACATATGATTTTAAGTTGAATTGTTTTTATATTTTTTGTTAAAACAGATTATAATTGAACCTTTGCCTTAAGAAATGTGAAGCAAAAGCCATCCACTGACAGGAAAAGTTCATTTATAGTCACTCATGCTTACAAAAGCCTTATTACTTGCTTTAAATGGTTTTATAATCTCATAATTGAATTGAATTTGAATTTTTTTACATTTTTTGATTAAAACAGATTATAATTAATTGTTTGCCTTGGAAATCATGAAGCAAAACCCATCCACTGAAAAGAAAAGTCCGTTTATAGTCATTCATGCCTTCGGAAGCCTATTACTTGATGTAAATGCCTTTACAATCTCACAAATGACTTTAAGTTGAATTTTTTTATATTTTTTGTTAGAACATATTATAATTGAATATTTGCCTCGAGAAACGTGAAGCAAAAACCATCCATTGACAAGAAAAGTTCATTTATAGTCACTCATGTCTACGAAAGCCTTATTACTCGCTTTAAATGCTTTTATAATCCCATAATTGAATTTAATTTGATTTATTTTACAATTTTTGACTAAAACAAATTATAATGGATTGTTTACCTTGGGAAAGGTGAAGCGAAAGCCATCCATTTACAAAAAAAAAGTTTATTTATAGTCACTTATGCCTATGAAAGCCTTATTACTCGCTTTAAATGCTTTAATAATCCCATAATTGAATTTAATTTTAATTTTTTTATAATTTTTGATTAATACAGATTGTAATTGATGGTTTACCTCAGGAAACATGAAGCGAAAGCTATTCATTGACAAGAAAAGTTTATTTATAGTCACATATGCCTACGAATGCCTTATTACTCGCTTTAAATGCTTTTATAATCCCATAATTGAATTTAGTTTGATTTTTTTACATTTTTTAATTAAAACAGATTGTAATTGATTGTCTACCTAGGAAAACGTGAAGCGAAAGCTATCCATTGACAAGAAAAGTGTATTTATAGTCACTAATGCCTACGAAAGCCTTATTACTCGCTTTAAATGCTTTTATAATCCCATAATTGAATTTAATTTAAATTTTTTTATATTTTTTGATTAAAACAGATTGTAATTGATTGTTTACCTAGGAAAACGTGAAGCGAAAGCTATCCATTGACAAGAAAAGTGTATTTATAGTCACTCATGCCTACGAAAGCCTTAGTACTCGCTTTAAATGCTTTTATAATCCCATAATTGAATTGAATTTAAATTCTTTTATATTTTTTGATTAAAACATATTGTAATTGATTGTTTAGCTCGGGAAACGTGAAGCGAAACCCATCCATTGATAAAAAAAGTCCGTTTGTAGTCATTCAGTCGTTCGTAAGCCTATTACTCGATTTAATTGCCTTTATAATCTCACATATGATTTTAAGTTGTATTGTTTTTACATTTTTTGTTAAAACATATTATAATTGAACGTTTGCCGTAAGAAATGTGAAGCAAAAGCCATCCACTAATAGAAAAAAGTTCATTTATAGTCACTCATGCCTACAAAAGCTTTATTACTCGCTTTAAATGGTTTTATAATCTAATAATTGAATTGAATTTGAAGTTTTTTACATTTTTTGATTAAAACAGATTATAATTAATTGTTTGCCTTGGAAATTGTGAAGCAAAAGCCATCCATTGAAAAGAAAAGTCCGTTTATAGTCATTCATGCCTTCGGAAGCCTATTACTTGATTTAAATGGCTTTACAATCTCACAAATGATTTTAAGTTGAATTTCTTTTACATTTTTTGTTAGAACATATTATAATTGAATATTTACCTCGAGAAACGTGAAGCCAAAACCATCCATTGACAAGAAAAGTTCATTTATAGTCACTCATGTCTACGAAAGCCTTATTACTCGCTTTAAATGCTTTTATAATCCCATAATTGAATTTTATTTTATTTTTTTACATTGTTTGATTAAAACAGACTGTAATTGATTGTTTACCTAGGGAAACGTGAAGCGAAAGCTATCCATTGACAAAAAAAGTTTATTTATAGTCACTCATGCCTACGAAAACCTTATTACTCGCTTTAAATGCTTTTATAATCCCATAATTGAATTGAATTTTAATTTTTTTACATTTTTTGATTAAAACAATTGTAATTGATGGTTTACCTCAGGAAACATGAAGCGAAAGCTATTCATTGTCAAGAAAAGTTTATTTATAGTCACTCATGTTTACGAAAGCCTTATTACTCGCTTTAAATGCTTTTATAATCCGATAATTTAATTTAATTTGATTTTTTTACATTTTTTGATTAAAACAGATTGTAATTGATTGTTGACCTCTGGAAACGTGAAACGAAACCTATCCATTGACAAGAAAAGTTTGTTTATAGTCACTTATGCCTACAAAAGCCTTATTTCTCGCTTTAAATGGTTTTATAATTCCATAATTGAATTTAATTTGATTTTTTATACATTTTTTTGATTAAAACAAATTATAATTGATTGTTTGCCTCGAGTAACGTGAAGCGAAAGCCATCCATTTATAAGAAAAGTCCGTTTGTAGTCATTCATTCCTTCGGAAGCCTATTACTCGATTTAATTGCCTTTATAATCTCACATATGATTTTAAGTTGAATTATTTTTATATTTTTTGTTAAAACAAATTGTAATTGAACGTTTGCCTTAAGAAATGTGAAGCAAAACCCATCCACTGATAGGAAAAGTTCATTTATAGTCACTCATGCCTACAAAAGCCTTATTACTCGCTTTAAATGGTTTTATAATCTCGTAATTGAATTGAATTTGAAGTTTTTTACATTTTTTGATTAAAACAGATTATAATTAATTGTTTGCCTTGGAAATCGTGAAGCAAAAGCCATCCATTGAAAAGAAAAGTCCGTTTATAGTCATTCATACCTTCGGAAGCCTACTACTTGATTTAAATGCCTTTACAATCTCACAAATGATTTTAAGTTGAATTTTTTACAGTTTTTGTTAGAACATATTATAATTGAATATTTGCCTCGAGAAACGTGAAGCAAAAACCATCCATTGACAAGAAAAGTTCATTTATAGTCACTCATGTCTACGAAAGCCTTATTACTCGCTTTAAATGCTTTTATAATCCCATAATTGAATTTAATTTGATTTTTTTTTTATAATTTTTGATTAAAACAAATTGTAATGGATTGTTTACCTTGGGAAAGGTGAAGTGAAAGCCATCACTTTACAGGAAAAGTTCATTTATAGTCACTGATGTCTACAAAAGCCTTATTACTCGCTTTAAATGCTTTTATAATCCCACAATTGAATTTAATTTTATTTTTTAATATTTTTTGATTAAAACAGATTGTAATTGATTGTTTACCTCAGGAAACGTGAAGCGAAAGCTATCCGTTGACAAGAAAAGTGTATTTATAGTCACTGATGCCTACGAAAGCCTTATGACTCGCTTTAAATGCTTTTATAATCCCATAATTGAATTTAATTTTTATTTTTTTATATTTTTTGATTAAAACAGATTGTAATTGATTGTTTACCTTGAGAAACGTGAAGCGAAACCCATCCATTGATAAATAAAGTCCGTTTGTAGTCATTCATTCTTTCGGAAGCCTATTACTCGATTTAATTGCTTTTATAATCTCACATATGATTTTAAGTTGAATTGTTTTTATATTTTTTGTTAAAACAGATTATAATTGAACCTTTGCCTTAAGAAATGTGAAGCAAAAGCCATCCACTGACAGGAAAAGTTCATTTATAGTCACTCATGCTTACAAAAGCCTTATTACTTGCTTTAAATGGTTTTATAATCTCATAATTGAATTGAATTTGAATTTTTTTACATTTTTTGATTAAAACAGATTATAATTAATTGTTTGCCTTGGAAATCATGAAGCAAAACCCATCCACTGAAAAGAAAAGTCCGTTTATAGTCATTCATGCCTTCGGAAGCCTATTACTTGATGTAAATGCCTTTACAATCTCACAAATGACTTTAAGTTGAATTTTTTTATATTTTTTGTTAGAACATATTATAATTGAATATTTGCCTCGAGAAACGTGAAGCAAAAACCATCCATTGACAAGAAAAGTTCATTTATAGTCACTCATGTCTACGAAAGCCTTATTACTCGCTTTAAATGCTTTTATAATCCCATAATTGAATTTAATTTGATTTATTTTACAATTTTTGACTAAAACAAATTATAATGGATTGTTTACCTTGGGAAAGGTGAAGCGAAAGCCATCCATTTACAAAAAAAAAGTTTATTTATAGTCACTTATGCCTATGAAAGCCTTATTACTCGCTTTAAATGCTTTAATAATCCCATAATTGAATTTAATTTTAATTTTTTTATAATTTTTGATTAAAACAGATTGTAATTGATGGTTTACCTCAGGAAACATGAAGCGAAAGCTATTCATTGACAAGAAAAGTTTATTTATAGTCACATATGCCTACGAATGCCTTATTACTCGCTTTAAATGCTTTTATAATCCAATAATTGAATTTAGTTTGATTTTTTTACATTTTTTAATTAAAACATATTTTAATTGATTGTCTACCTAGGAAAACGTGAAGCGAAAGCTATCCATTGAC
The DNA here is from genome assembly GCF_053813885.1 of Theobroma cacao. NCBI lineage: Eukaryota > Viridiplantae > Streptophyta > Magnoliopsida > Malvales > Malvaceae > Theobroma > Theobroma cacao. Next base: position 20,786,114 of record NC_142645.1, on the reverse strand, counting down.
AAGAAAAGTGTATTTATAGTCACTAATGCCTACGAAAGCCTTATTACTCGCTTTAAATGCTTTTATAATCCCATAATTGAATTTAATTTAAATTTTTTTATATTTTTTGATTAAAACAGATTGTAATTGATTGTTTACCTAGGAAAACGTGAAGCGAAAGCTATCCATTGACAAGAAAAGTGTATTTATAGTCACTCATGCCTACGAAAGCCTTAGTACTCGCTTTAAATGCTTTTATAATCCCATAATTGAATTTAATTTAAATTCTTTTATATTTTTTGATTAAAACATATTGTAATTGATTGTTTAGCTCGGGAAACGTGAAGCGAAACCCATCCATTGATAAAAAAAGTCCGTTTGTAGTCATTCAGTCGTTCGTAAGCCTATTACTCGATTTAATTGCCTTTATAATCTCACATATGATTTTAAGTTGTATTGTTTTTACATTTTTTGTTAAAACATATTATAATTGAACGTTTGCCGTAAGAAATGTGAAGCAAAAGCCATCCACTAATAGAAAAAAGTTCATTTATAGTCACTCATGCCTACAAAAGCTTTATTACTCGCTTTAAATGGTTTTATAATCTAATAATTGAATTGAATTTGAAGTTTTTTACATTTTTTGATTAAAACAGATTATAATTAATTGTTTGCCTTGGAAATTGTGAAGCAAAAGCCATCCATTGAAAAGAAAAGTCCGTTTATAGTCATTCATGCCTTCGGAAGCCTATTACTTGATTTAAATGGCTTTACAATCTCACAAATGATTTTAAGTTGAATTTCTTTTACATTTTTTGTTAGAACATATTATAATTGAATATTTACCTCGAGAAACGTGAAGCCAAAACCATCCATTGACAAGAAAAGTTCATTTATAGTCACTCATGTCTACGAAAGCCTTATTACTCGCTTTAAATGCTTTTATAATCCCATAATTGAATTTTATTTTATTTTTTTACATTGTTTGATTAAAACAGACTGTAATTGATTGTTTACCTAGGGAAACGTGAAGCGAAAGCTATCCATTGACAAAAAAAGTTTATTTATAGTCACTCATGCCTACGAAAACCTTATTACTCGCTTTAAATGCTTTTATAATCCCATAATTGAATTGAATTTTAATTTTTTTACATTTTTTGATTAAAACAATTGTAATTGATGGTTTACCTCAGGAAACATGAAGCGAAAGCTATTCATTGTCAAGAAAAGTTTATTTATAGTCACTCATGTTTACGAAAGCCTTATTACTCGCTTTAAATGCTTTTATAATCCGATAATTTAATTTAATTTGATTTTTTTACATTTTTTGATTAAAACAGATTGTAATTGATTGTTGACCTCTGGAAACGTGAAACGAAACCTATCCATTGACAAGAAAAGTTTGTTTATAGTCACTTATGCCTACAAAAGCCTTATTTCTCGCTTTAAATGGTTTTATAATTCCATAATTGAATTTAATTTGATTTTTTATACATTTTTTTGATTAAAACAAATTATAATTGATTGTTTGCCTCGAGTAACGTGAAGCGAAAGCCATCCATTTATAAGAAAAGTCCGTTTGTAGTCATTCATTCCTTCGGAAGCCTATTACTCGATTTAATTGCCTTTATAATCTCACATATGATTTTAAGTTGAATTATTTTTATATTTTTTGTTAAAACAAATTGTAATTGAACGTTTGCCTTAAGAAATGTGAAGCAAAACCCATCCACTGATAGGAAAAGTTCATTTATAGTCACTCATGCCTACAAAAGCCTTATTACTCGCTTTAAATGGTTTTATAATCTCGTAATTGAATTGAATTTGAAGTTTTTTACATTTTTTGATTAAAACAGATTATAATTAATTGTTTGCCTTGGAAATCGTGAAGCAAAAGCCATCCATTGAAAAGAAAAGTCCGTTTATAGTCATTCATACCTTCGGAAGCCTACTACTTGATTTAAATGCCTTTACAATCTCACAAATGATTTTAAGTTGAATTTTTTACAGTTTTTGTTAGAACATATTATAATTGAATATTTGCCTCGAGAAACGTGAAGCAAAAACCATCCATTGACAAGAAAAGTTCATTTATAGTCACTCATGTCTACGAAAGCCTTATTACTCGCTTTAAATGCTTTTATAATCCCATAATTGAATTTAATTTGATTTTTTTTTTATAATTTTTGATTAAAACAAATTGTAATGGATTGTTTACCTTGGGAAAGGTGAAGTGAAAGCCATCACTTTACAGGAAAAGTTCATTTATAGTCACTGATGTCTACAAAAGCCTTATTACTCGCTTTAAATGCTTTTATAATCCCACAATTGAATTTAATTTTATTTTTTAATATTTTTTGATTAAAACAGATTGTAATTGATTGTTTACCTCAGGAAACGTGAAGCGAAAGCTATCCGTTGACAAGAAAAGTGTATTTATAGTCACTGATGCCTACGAAAGCCTTATGACTCGCTTTAAATGCTTTTATAATCCCATAATTGAATTTAATTTTTATTTTTTTATATTTTTTGATTAAAACAGATTGTAATTGATTGTTTACCTTGAGAAACGTGAAGCGAAACCCATCCATTGATAAATAAAGTCCGTTTGTAGTCATTCATTCTTTCGGAAGCCTATTACTCGATTTAATTGCTTTTATAATCTCACATATGATTTTAAGTTGAATTGTTTTTATATTTTTTGTTAAAACAGATTATAATTGAACCTTTGCCTTAAGAAATGTGAAGCAAAAGCCATCCACTGACAGGAAAAGTTCATTTATAGTCACTCATGCTTACAAAAGCCTTATTACTTGCTTTAAATGGTTTTATAATCTCATAATTGAATTGAATTTGAATTTTTTTACATTTTTTGATTAAAACAGATTATAATTAATTGTTTGCCTTGGAAATCATGAAGCAAAACCCATCCACTGAAAAGAAAAGTCCGTTTATAGTCATTCATGCCTTCGGAAGCCTATTACTTGATGTAAATGCCTTTACAATCTCACAAATGACTTTAAGTTGAATTTTTTTATATTTTTTGTTAGAACATATTATAATTGAATATTTGCCTCGAGAAACGTGAAGCAAAAACCATCCATTGACAAGAAAAGTTCATTTATAGTCACTCATGTCTACGAAAGCCTTATTACTCGCTTTAAATGCTTTTATAATCCCATAATTGAATTTAATTTGATTTATTTTACAATTTTTGACTAAAACAAATTATAATGGATTGTTTACCTTGGGAAAGGTGAAGCGAAAGCCATCCATTTACAAAAAAAAAGTTTATTTATAGTCACTTATGCCTATGAAAGCCTTATTACTCGCTTTAAATGCTTTAATAATCCCATAATTGAATTTAATTTTAATTTTTTTATAATTTTTGATTAAAACAGATTGTAATTGATGGTTTACCTCAGGAAACATGAAGCGAAAGCTATTCATTGACAAGAAAAGTTTATTTATAGTCACATATGCCTACGAATGCCTTATTACTCGCTTTAAATGCTTTTATAATCCAATAATTGAATTTAGTTTGATTTTTTTACATTTTTTAATTAAAACATATTTTAATTGATTGTCTACCTAGGAAAACGTGAAGCGAAAGCTATCCATTGACAAGAAAAGTGTATTTATAGTCACTAATGCCTACGAAAGCCTTATTACTCGCTTTAAATGCTTTTATAATCCCATAATTGAATTTAATTTAAATTTTTTTATATTTTTTGATTAAAACAGATTGTAATTGATTGTTTACCTAGGAAAACGTGAAGCGAAAGCTATCCATTGACAAGAAAAGTGTATTTATAGTCACTCATGCCTACGAAAGCCTTAGTACTCGCTTTAAATGCTTTTATAATCCCATAATTGAATTTAATTTAAATTCTTTTATATTTTTTGATTAAAACATATTGTAATTGATTGTTTAGCTCGGGAAACGTGAAGCGAAACCCATCCATTGATAAAAAAAGTCCGTTTGTAGTCATTCAGTCGTTCGTAAGCCTATTACTCGATTTAATTGCCTTTATAATCTCACATATGATTTTAAGTTGTATTGTTTTTACATTTTTTGTTAAAACATATTATAATTGAACGTTTGCCGTAAGAAATGTGAAGCAAAAGCCATCCACTAATAGAAAAAAGTTCATTTATAGTCACTCATGCCTACAAAAGCTTTATTACTCGCTTTAAATGGTTTTATAATCTAATAATTGAATTGAATTTGAAGTTTTTTACATTTTTTGATTAAAACAGATTATAATTAATTGTTTGCCTTGGAAATTGTGAAGCAAAAGCCATCCATTGAAAAGAAAAGTCCGTTTATAGTCATTCATGCCTTCGGAAGCCTATTACTTGATTTAAATGGCTTTACAATCTCACAAATGATTTTAAGTTGAATTTCTTTTACATTTTTTGTTAGAACATATTATAATTGAATATTTACCTCGAGAAACGTGAAGCCAAAACCATCCATTGACAAGAAAAGTTCATTTATAGTCACTCATGTCTACGAAAGCCTTATTACTCGCTTTAAATGCTTTTATAATCCCATAATTGAATTTTATTTTATTTTTTTACATTGTTTGATTAAAACAGACTGTAATTGATTGTTTACCTAGGGAAACGTGAAGCGAAAGCTATCCATTGACAAAAAAAGTTTATTTATAGTCACTCATGCCTACGAAAACCTTATTACTCGCTTTAAATACTTTTATAATCCCATAATTGAATTGAATTTTAATTTTTTTACATTTTTTGATTAAAACAATTGTAATTGATGGTTTACCTCAGGAAACATGAAGCGAAAGCTATTCATTGTCAAGAAAAGTTTATTTATAGTCACTCATGTTTACGAAAGCCTTATTACTCGCTTTAAATGCTTTTATAATCCGATAATTTAATTTAATTTGATTTTTTTACATTTTTTGATTAAAACAGATTGTAATTGATTGTTGACCTCTGGAAACGTGAAACGAAACCTATCCATTGACAAGAAAAGTTTGTTCATAGTCACTTATGCCTACAAAAGCCTTATTTCTCGCTTTAAATGGTTTTATAATTCCATAATTGAATTTAATTTGATTTTTTATACATTTTTTTGATTAAAACAAATTATAATTGATTGTTTGCCTCGAGTAACGTGAAGCGAAAGCCATCCATTTATAAGAAAAGTCCGTTTGTAGTCATTCATTCCTTCGGAAGCCTATTACTCGATTTAATTGCCTTTATAATCTCACATATGATTTTAAGTTGAATTATTTTTATATTTTTTGTTAAAACAAATTGTAATTGAACGTTTGCCTTAAGAAATGTGAAGCAAAACCCATCCACTGATAGGAAAAGTTCATTTATAGTCACTCATGCCTACAAAAGCCTTATTACTCGCTTTAAATGGTTTTATAATCTCGTAATTGAATTGAATTTGAAGTTTTTTACATTTTTTGATTAAAACAGATTATAATTAATTGTTTGCCTTGGAAATCGTGAAGCAAAAGCCATCCATTGAAAAGAAAAGTCCGTTTATAGTCATTCATACCTTCGGAAGCCTACTACTTGATTTAAATGCCTTTACAATCTCACAAATGATTTTAAGTTGAATTTTTTACAGTTTTTGTTAGAACATATTATAATTGAATATTTGCCTCGAGAAACGTGAAGCAAAAACCATCCATTGACAAGAAAAGTTCATTTATAGTCACTCATGTCTACGAAAGCCTTATTACTCGCTTTAAATGCTTTTATAATCCCATAATTGAATTTAATTTGATTTTTTTAATAATTTTTGATTAAAACAAATTGTAATGGATTGTTTACCTTGGGAAAGGTGAAGTGAAAGCCATCACTTTACAAGAAAAGTTCATTTACAGTCACTGATGTCTACAAAACCCTTATTACTCGCTTTAAATGCTTTTATAATCCCACAATTGAATTTAATTTTATTTTTTTATATTTTTTGATTAAAACAGATTGTAATTGATTGTTTACCTCAGGAAACGTGAAGCGAAAGCTATCCGTTGACAAGAAAAGTGTATTTATAGTCACTGATGCCTACGAAAGCCTTATGACTCGCTTTAAATGCTTTTATAATCCCATAATTGAATTTAATTTTTATTTTTTTATATTTTTTGATTAAAACAGATTGTAATTGATTGTTTACCTTGAGAAACGTGAAGCGAAACCCATCCATTGATAAATAAAGTCCGTTTGTAGTCATTCATTCTTTCGGAAGCCTATTACTCGATTTAATTGCTTTTATAATCTCACATATGATTTTAAGTTGAATTGTTTTTATATTTTTTGTTAAAACAGATTATAATAGAACCTTTGCCTTAAGAAATGTGAAGCAAAAGCCATCCTCTGACAGGAAAAGTTCATTTATAGTCACTCGTGCCTACAAAAGCCTTATTACTTGCTTTAAATGGTTTTATAATCTCATAATTGAATTGAATTTGAATTTTTTTACATTTTTTGATTAAAACATATTATAATTAATTGTTTGCCTTGGAAATCATGAAGCAAAACCCATCCATTGAAAAGAAAAGTCCGTTTATAGTCATTCATGCCTTCGGAAGCCTATTACTTGATGTAAATGCCTTTACAATCTCACAAATGATTTTAAGTTGAATTTTTTTACATTTTTTGTTAGAACATATTATAATTGAATATTTGCCTCGAGAAACGTGAACCAAAAACCATCCATTGACAAGAAAAGTTAATTTATAGTCACTCATGTCTACGAAAGCCTTATTACTCGCTTTAAATGCTTTTATAATACCATAATTGAATTTAATTTGATTTTTTTTACAATTTTTGACTAAAACAAATTATAATGGATTGTTTACCTTGGGAAAGGTGAAGCGAAAGCCATCCATTTACAAAAAAAGTTTATTTATAGTCACTTATGCCTATGAAAGCCTTATTACTCGCTTTAAATGCTTTAATAATCCCATAATTGAATTTAATTTTAATTTTTTTATAATTTTTGATTAAAACAGATTGTAATTGATGGTTTACCTCAGGAAACATGAAGCGAAAGCTATTCATTGACAAGAAAAGTTTATTTATAGTCACATATGCCTACGAATGCCTTATTACTCGCTTTAAATGCTTTTATAATCCCATAATTGAATTTAGTTTGATTTTTTTACATTTTTTGATTAAAACAGATTGTAATTGATTGTCTACCTAGGAAAACGTGAAGCGAAAGCTATCCATTGACAAGAAAAGTGTATTTATAGTCACTAATGCCTACGAAAGCCTTATTACTCGCTTTAAATGCTTTTATAATCCCATAATTGAATTTAATTTAAATTTTTTTATATTTTTTGATTAAAACAGATTGTAATTGATTGTTTACCTAGGAAAACGTGAAGCGAAAGCTATCCATTGACAAGAAAAGTGTATTTATAGTCACTCATGCCTACGAAAGCCTTAGTACTCGCTTTAAATGCTTTTATAATCCCATAATTGAATTGAATTTAAATTCTTTTATATTTTTTAATTAAAACATATTGTAATTGATTGTTTAGCTCGGGAAACGTGAAGCGAAACCCATCCATTGATAAAAAAAGTCCGTTTGTAGTCATTCAGTCGTTCGTAAGCCTATTACTCGATTTAATTGCCTTTATAATCTCACATATGATTTTAAGTTGTATTGTTTTTACATTTTTTGTTAAAACATATTATAATTGAACGTTTGCCGTAAGAAATGTGAAGCAAAAGCCATCCACTAATAGAAAAAAGTTCATTTATAGTCACTCATGCCTACAAAAGCCTTATTACTCGCTTTAAATGGTTTTATAATCTAATAATTGAATTGAATTTGAAGTTTTTTACATTTTTTGATTAAAACAGATTATAATTAATTGTTTGCCTTGGAAATTGTGAAGCAAAAGCCATCCATTGAAAAGAAAAGTCCGTTTATAGTCATTCATGCCTTCGGAAGCCTATTACTTGATTTAAATGGCTTTACAATCTCACAAATGATTTTAAATTGAATTTTTTTTACATTGTTTGATTAAAACAGACTGTAATTGATTGTTTACCTAGGGAAACGTGAAGCGAAAGCTATCCACTGACAAAAAAAGTTTGTTTATAGTCACTTATGCCTACAAAAGCCTTATTACTCGCTTTAAATGGTTTTATAATTCCATAATTGAATTTAATTTGGTTTTTTATACATTTTTTTGATTAAAACAAATTATAATTGATTGTTTGCCTCGAGTAACGTGAAGCGAAAGCCATCCATTTATAAGAAAAGTCCGTTTGTAGTCATTCATTCCTTCGGAAGCCTATTACTCGATTTAATTGCCTTTATAATCTCACATATGATTTTAAGTTGAATTATTTTTATATTTTTTGTTAAAACAAATTGTAATTGAACGTTTGCCTTAAGAAATGTGAAGCAAAACCCATCCACTGATAGGAAAAGTTCATTTATAGTCACTCATGCCTACAAAAGCCTTATTACTCGCTTTAAATGGTTTTATAATCTCGTAATTGAATTGAATTTGAAGTTTTTTACATTTTTTGATTAAAACAGATTATAATTAATTGTTTGCCTTGGAAATCGTGAAGCAAAAGCCATCCATTGAAAAGAAAAGTCCGTTTATAGTCATTCATACCTTCGGAAGCCTACTACTTGATTTAAATGCCTTTACAATCTCACAAATGATTTTAAGTTGAATTTTTTACAGTTTTTGTTAGAACATATTATAATTGAATATTTGCCTCGAGAAACGTGAAGCAAAAACCATTCATTGACAAGAAAAGTTCATTTATAGTCACTCATGTCTACGAAAGCCTTATTACTCGCTTTAAATGCTTTTATAATCCCATAATTGAATTTAATTTGATTTTTTTTTTATAATTTTTGATTAAAACAAATTGTAATGGATTGTTTACCTTGGGAAAGGTGAAGTGAAAGCCATCACTTTACAGGAAAAGTTCATTTATAGTCACTGATGTCTACAAAAGCCTTATTACTCGCTTTAAATGCTTTTATAATCCCACAATTGAATTTAATTTTATTTTTTTATATTTTTTGATTAAAACAGATTGTAATTGATTGTTTACCTCAGGAAACGTGAAGCGAAAGCTATCCGTTGACAAGAAAAGTGTATTTATAGTCACTGATGCCTACGAAAGCCTTATGACTCGCTTTAAATGCTTTTATAATCCCATAATTGAATTTAATTTTTATTTTTTTATATTTTTTGATTAAAACAGATTGTAATTGATTGTTTACCTTGAGAAACGTGAAGCGAAACCCATCCATTGATAAATAAAGTCCGTTTGTAGTCATTCATTCTTTCGGAAGCCTATTACTCGATTTAATTGCTTTTATAATCTCACATATGATTTTAAGTTGAATTGTTTTTATATTTTTTGTTAAAACAGATTATAATTGAACCTTTGCCTTAAGAAATGTGAAGCAAAAGCCATCCACTGACAGGAAAAGTTCATTTATAGTCACTCATGCTTACAAAAGCCTTATTACTTGCTTTAAATGGTTTTATAATCTCATAATTGAATTGAATTTGAATTTTTTTACATTTTTTGATTAAAACAGATTATAATTAATTGTTTGCCTTGGAAATCATGAAGCAAAACCCATCCACTGAAAAGAAAAGTCCGTTTATAGTCATTCATGCCTTCGGAAGCCTATTACTTGATGTAAATGCCTTTACAATCTCACAAATGACTTTAAGTTGAATTTTTTTATATTTTTTGTTAGAACATATTATAATTGAATATTTGCCTCGAGAAACGTGAAGCAAAAACCATCCATTGACAAGAAAAGTTCATTTATAGTCACTCATGTCTACGAAAGCCTTATTACTCGCTTTAAATGCTTTTATAATCCCATAATTGAATTTAATTTGATTTATTTTACAATTTTTGACTAAAACAAATTATAATGGATTGTTTACCTTGGGAAAGGTGAAGCGAAAGCCATCCATTTACAAAAAAAAAGTTTATTTATAGTCACTTATGCCTATGAAAGCCTTATTACTCGCTTTAAATGCTTTAATAATCCCATAATTGAATTTAATTTTAATTTTTTTATAATTTTTGATTAATACAGATTGTAATTGATGGTTTACCTCAGGAAACATGAAGCGAAAGCTATTCATTGACAAGAAAAGTTTATTTATAGTCACATATGCCTACGAATGCCTTATTACTCGCTTTAAATGCTTTTATAATCCCATAATTGAATTTAGTTTGATTTTTTTACATTTTTTAATTAAAACAGATTGTAATTGATTGTCTACCTAGGAAAACGTGAAGCGAAAGCTATCCATTGACAAGAAAAGTGTATTTATAGTCACTAATGCCTACGAAAGCCTTATTACTCGCTTTAAATGCTTTTATAATCCCATAATTGAATTTAATTTAAATTTTTTTATATTTTTTGATTAAAACAGATTGTAATTGATTGTTTACCTAGGAAAACGTGAAGCGAAAGCTATCCATTGACAAGAAAAGTGTATTTATAGTCACTCATGCCTACGAAAGCCTTAGTACTCGCTTTAAATGCTTTTATAATCCCATAATTGAATTGAATTTAAATTCTTTTATATTTTTTGATTAAAACATATTGTAATTGATTGTTTAGCTCGGGAAACGTGAAGCGAAACCCATCCATTGATAAAAAAAGTCCGTTTGTAGTCATTCAGTCGTTCGTAAGCCTATTACTCGATTTAATTGCCTTTATAATCTCACATATGATTTTAAGTTGTATTGTTTTTACATTTTTTGTTAAAACATATTATAATTGAACGTTTGCCGTAAGAAATGTGAAGCAAAAGCCATCCACTAATAGAAAAAAGTTCATTTATAGTCACTCATGCCTACAAAAGCCTTATTACTCGCTTTAAATGGTTTTATAATCTAATAATTGAATTGAATTTGAAGTTTTTTACATTTTTTGATTAAAACAGATTATAATTAATTGTTTTCCTTGGAAATTGTGAAGCAAAAGCCATCCATTGAAAAGAAAAGTCCGTTTATAGTCATTCATGCCTTCGGAAGCCTATTACTTGATTTAAATGGCTTTACAATCTCACAAATGATTTTAAGTTGAATTTTTTTTACATTGTTTGATTAAAACAGACTATAATTGATTGTTTACCTAGGGAAACGTGAAGCGAAAGCTATCCATTGACAAAAAAAGTTCATTTATAGTCACTCATGCCTACGAAAGCCTTATTACTCGCTTTAAATGCCTTTATAATCCCATAATTGAATTGAATTTTAATTTTTTTACATTTTTTGATTAAAACAATTGTAATTGATGGTTTACCTCAGGAAACATGAAGCGAAAGCTATTCATTGTCAAGAAAAGTTTATTTATAGTCACTCATGTTTACGAAAGCCTTATTACTCGCTTTAAATGCTTTTATAATCCGATAATTTAATTTAATTTGATTTTTTTACATTTTTTGATTAAAACAGATTGTAATTGATTGTTGACCTCGGGAAACGTGAAGCGAAAGCTATCCATTGACAAGAAAAGTTTGTTTATAGTCACTTATGCCTACAAAAGCCTTATTACTCGCTTTAAATGGTTTTATAATTCCATAATTGAATTTAATTTGGTTTTTTATACATTTTTTTGATTAAAACAAATTATAATTGATTGTTTGCCTCGAGTAACGTGAAGCGAAAGCCATCCATTTATAAGAAAAGTCCGTTTGTAGTCATTCATTCCTTCGGAAGCCTATTACTCGATTTAATTGCCTTTATAATCTCACATATGATTTTAAGTTGAATTATTTTTATATTTTTTGTTAAAACAAATTGTAATTGAACGTTTGCCTTAAGAAATGTGAAGCAAAACCCATCCACTGATAGGAAAAGTTCATTTATAGTCACTCATGCCTACAAAAGCCTTATTACTCGCTTTAAATGGTTTTATAATCTCGTAATTGAATTGAATTTGAAGTTTTTTACATTTTTTGATTAAAACAGATTATAATTAATTGTTTGCCTTGGAAATCGTGAAGCAAAAGCCATCCATTGAAAAGAAAAGTCCGTTTATAGTCATTCATACCTTCGGAAGCCTACTACTTGATTTAAATGCCTTTACGATCTCACAAATGATTTTAAGTTGAATTTTTTACAGTTTTTGTTAGAACATATTATAATTGAATATTTGCCTCGAGAAACGTGAAGCAAAAACCATCCATTGACAAGAAAAGTTCATTTATAGTCACTCATGTCTACGAAAGCCTTATTACTCGCTTTAAATGCTTTTATAATCCCATAATTGAATTTAATTTGATTTTTTTTATAATTTTTGATTAAAACAAATTGTAATGGATTGTTTACCTTGGGAAAGGTGAAGTGAAAGCCATCACTTTACAAGAAAAGTTCATTTACAGTCACTGATGTCTACAAAACCCTTATTACTCGCTTTAAATGCTTTTATAATCCCACAATTGAATTTAATTTTATTTTTTTATATTTTTTGATTAAAACAGATTGTAATTGATTGTTTACCTCAGGAAACGTGAAGCGAAAGCTATCCGTTGACAAGAAAAGTGTGTTTATAGTCACTGATGCCTACGAAAGCCTTATGACTCGCTTTAAATGCTTTTATAATCCCATAATTGAATTGAATTTTTATTTTTTTATATTTTTTGATTAAAACAGATTGTAATTGATTGTTTACCTTGAGAAACGTGAAGCGAAACCCATCCATTGATAAATAAAGTCCGTTTGTAGTCATTCATTCTTTCGGAAGCCTATTACTCGATTTAATTGCTTTTATAATCTCACATATGATTTTAAGTTGAATTGTTTTTATATTTTTTGTTAAAACAGATTATAATTGAACCTTTGCCTTAAGAAATGTGAAGCAAAAGCCATCCACTGACAGGAAAAGTTCATTTATAGTCACTCGTGCCTACAAAAGCCTTATTACTTGCTTTAAATGGTTTTATAATCTCATAATTGAATTGAATTTGAATTTTTTTACATTTTTTGATTAAAACATATTATAATTAATTGTTTGCCTTGGAAATCATGAAGCAAAACCCATCCATTGAAAGGAAAAGTCCGTTTATAGTCATTCATGCCTTCGGAAGCCTATTACTTGATGTAAATGCCTTTACAATCTCACAAATGATTTTAAGTTGAATTTTTTTACATTTTTTGTTAGAACATATTATAATTGAATATTTGCCTCGAGAAACGTGAACCAAAAACCATCCATTGACAAGAAAAGTTAATTTATAGTCACTCATATCTACGAAAGCCTTATTACTCGCTTTAAATGCTTTTATAATACCATAATTGAATTTAATTTGATTTTTTTTACAATTTTTGACTAAAACAAATTATAATGGATTGTTTACCTTGGGAAAGGTGAAGCGAAAGCCATCCATTTACAAAAAAAGTTTATTTATAGTCACTTATGCCTATGAAAGCCTTATTACTCGCTTTAAATGCTTTAATAATCCCATAATTGAATTTAATTTTAATTTTTTTATAATTTTTGATTAAAACAGATTGTAATTGATGGTTTACCTCAGGAAACATGAAGCGAAAGCTATTCATTGACAAGAAAAGTTTATTTATAGTCACATATGCCTACGAATGCCTTATTACTCGCTTTAAATGCTTTTATAATCCCATAATTGAATTTAGTTTGATTTTTTTACATTTTTTGATTAAAACAGATTGTAATTGATTGTCTACCTAGGAAAACGTGAAGTGAAAGCTATCCATTGACAAGAAAAGTGTATTTATAGTCACTCATGCCTACGAAAGCCTTAGTACTCGCTTTAAATGCTTTTATAATCCCATAATTGAATTGAATTTAAATTCTTTTATATTTTTTGATTAAAACATATTGTAATTGATTGTTTAGCTCGGGAAACGTGAAGCGAAACCCATCCATTGATAAAAAAAGTCCGTTTGTAGTCATTCAGTCGTTCGTAAGCCTATTACTCGATTTAATTGCCTTTATCATCTCACATATGATTTTAAGTTGTATTGTTTTTACATTTTTTGTTAAAACATATTATAATTGAACGTTTGCCGTAAGAAATGTGAAGCAAAAGCCATCCACTAATAGAAAAAAGTTCATTTATAGTCACTCATGCCTACAAAAGCCTTATTACTCGCTTTAAATGGTTTTATAATCTAATAATTGAATTGAATTTGAAGTTTTTTACATTTTTTGATTAAAACAGATTATAATTAATTGTTTGCTTTGGAAATTGTGAAGCAAAAGCCATCCATTGAAAAGAAAAGTCCGTTTATAGTCATTCATGCCTTCGGAAGCCTATTACTTGATTTAAATGGCTTTACAATCTCACAAATGATTTTAAGTTGAATTTTTTTTACATTTTTTGTTAGAACATATTATAATTGAATATTTACCTCGAGAAACGTGAAGCCAAAACCATCCATTGACAAGAAAAGTTCATTTATAGTCACTCATGTCTACGAAAGCCTTATTACTCGCTTTAAATGCTTCTATAATCCCATAATTGAATTTTATTTTATTTTTTTACATTGTTTGATTAAAACAGACTGTAATTGATTGTTTACCTAGGGAAACGTGAAGCGAAAGCTATCCATTGACAAAAAAAGTTTATTTATAGTCACTCATGCCTACGAAAGCCTTATTACTCGCTTTAAATGCCTTTATAATCCCATAATTGAATTGAATTTTAATTTTTTTACATTTTTTGATTAAAACAATTGTAATTGATGGTTTACCTCAGGAAACATGAAGCGAAAGCTATTCATTGTCAAGAAAAGTTTATTTATAGTCACTCATGTTTACGAAAGCCTTATTACTCGCTTTAAATGCTTTTATAATCCGATAATTTAATTTAATTTGATTTTTTTACATTTTTTGATTAAAACAGATTGTAATTGATTGTTGACCTCGAGAAACGTGAAGCGAAAGCTATCCATTGACAAGAAAAGTTTGTTTATAGTCACTTATGCCTACAAAAGCCTTATTACTCGCTTTAAATGGTTTTATAATTCCATAATTGAATTTAATTTGGTTTTTTATACATTTTTTTGATTAAAACAAATTATAATTGATTGTTTGCCTCGAGTAACGTGAAGCGAAAGCCATCCATTTATAAGAAAAGTCCGTTTGTAGTCATTCATTCCTTCGGAAGCCTATTACTCGATTTAATTGCCTTTATAATCTCACATATGATTTTAAGTTGAATTATTTTTATATTTTTTGTTAAAACAAATTGTAATTGAACGTTTGCCTTAAGAAATGTGAAGCAAAACCCATCCACTGATAGGAAAAGTTCATTTATAGTCACTCATGCCTACAAAAGCCTTATTACTCGCTTTAAATGGTTTTATAATCTCGTAATTGAATTGAATTTGAAGTTTTTTACATTTTTTGATTAAAAC
This sequence comes from Theobroma cacao, assembly GCF_053813885.1. NCBI lineage: Eukaryota > Viridiplantae > Streptophyta > Magnoliopsida > Malvales > Malvaceae > Theobroma > Theobroma cacao. The sequence goes on along the minus strand of NC_142645.1, from coordinate 20,770,727 downwards.
AGATTATAATTAATTGTTTGCCTTGGAAATCGTGAAGCAAAAGCCATCCATTGAAAAGAAAAGTCCGTTTATAGTCATTCATACCTTCGGAAGCCTACTACTTGATTTAAATGCCTTTACGATCTCACAAATGATTTTAAGTTGAATTTTTTACAGTTTTTGTTAGAACATATTATAATTGAATATTTGCCTCGAGAAACGTGAAGCAAAAACCATCCATTGACAAGAAAAGTTCATTTATAGTCACTCATGTCTACGAAAGCCTTATTACTCGCTTTAAATGCTTTTATAATCCCATAATTGAATTTAATTTGATTTTTTTTATAATTTTTGATTAAAACAAATTGTAATGGATTGTTTACCTTGGGAAAGGTGAAGTGAAAGCCATCACTTTACAAGAAAAGTTCATTTACAGTCACTGATGTCTACAAAACCCTTATTACTCGCTTTAAATGCTTTTATAATCCCACAATTGAATTTAATTTAATTTTTTTATATTTTTTGATTAAAACAGATTGTAATTGATTGTTTACCTCAGGAAACGTGAAGCGAAAGCTATCCGTTGACAAGAAAAGTGTATTTATAGTCACTGATGCCTACGAAAGCCTTATGACTCGATTTAAATGCTTTTATAATCCCATAATTGAATTTAATTTTTATTTTTTTATATTTTTTGATTAAAACAGATTGTAATTGATTGTTTACCTTGAGAAACGTGAAGCGAAACCCATCCATTGATAAATAAAGTCCGTTTGTAGTCATTCATTCTTTCGGAAGCCTATTACTCGATTTAATTGCTTTTATAATCTCACATATGATTTTAAGTTGAATTGTTTTTATATTTTTTGTTAAAACAGATTATAATTGAACCTTTGCCTTAAGAAATGTGAAGCAAAAGCCATCCACTGACAGGAAAAGTTCATTTATAGTCACTCGTGCCTACAAAAGCCTTATTACTTGCTTTAAATGGTTCTATAATCTCATAATTGAATTGAATTTGAATTTTTTTACATTTTTTGATTAAAACATATTATAATTAATTGTTTGCCTTGGAAATCATGAAGCAAAACCCATCCATTGAAAAGAAAAGTCCGTTTATAGTCATTCATGCCTTCGGAAGCCTATTACTTGATGTAAATGCCTTTACAATCTCACAAATGATTTTAAGTTGAATTTTTTTACATTTTTTGTTAGAACATATTATAATTGAATATTTGCCTCGAGAAACGTGAACCAAAAACCATCCATTGACAAGAAAAGTTAATTTATAGTCACTCATGTCTACGAAAGCCTTATTACTCGCTTTAAATGCTTTTATAATACCATAATTGAATTTAATTTGATTTTTTTTACAATTTTTGACTAAAACAAATTATAATGGATTGTTTACCTTGGGAAAGGTGAAGCGAAAGCCATCCATTTACAAAAAAAGTTTATTTATAGTCACTTATGCCTATGAAAGCCTTATTACTCGCTCTAAATGCTTTAATAATCCCATAATTGAATTTAATTTTAATTTTTTTATAATTTTTGATTAAAACAGATTGTAATTGATGGTTTACCTCAGGAAACATGAAGCGAAAGCTATTCATTGACAAGAAAAAGTTTATTTATAGTCACATATGCCTACGAATGCCTTATTACTCGCTTTAAATGCTTTTATAATCCCATAATTGAATTTAGTTTGATTTTTTTACATTTTTTGATTAAAACAGATTGTAATTGATTGTCTACCTAGGAAAACGTGAAGCGAAAGCTATCCATTGACAAGAAAAGTGTATTTATAGTCACTAATGCCTACGAAAGCCTTATTACTCGCTTTAAATGCTTTTATAATCCCATAATTGAATTTAATTTAAATTTTTTTATATTTTTTGATTAAAACAGATTGTAATTGATTGTTTACCTAGGAAAACGTGAAGCGAAAGCTATCCATTGACAAGAAAAGTGTATTTATAGTCACTCATGCCTACGAAAGCCTTAGTACTCGCTTTAAATGCTTTTATAATCCCATAATTGAATTGAATTTAAATTCTTTTATATTTTTTGATTAAAACATATTGTAATTGATTGTTTAGCTCGGGAAACGTGAAGCGAAACCCATCCATTGATAAAAAAAGTCCGTTTGTAGTCATTCAGTCGTTCGTAAGCCTATTACTCGATTTAATTGCCTTTATAATCTCACATATGATTTTAAGTTGTATTGTTTTTACATTTTTTGTTAAAACATATTATAATTGAACGTTTGCCGTAAGAAATGTGAAGCAAAAGCCATCCACTAATAGAAAAAAGTTCATTTATAGTCACTCATGCCTACAAAAGCCTTATTACTCGCTTTAAATGGTTTTATAATCTAATAATTGAATTGAATTTGAAGTTTTTTACATTTTTTGATTAAAACAGATTATAATTAATTGTTTGCTTTGGAAATTGTGAAGCAAAAGCCATCCATTGAAAAGAAAAGTCCGTTTATAGTCATTCATGCCTTCGGAAGCCTATTACTTGATTTAAATGGCTTTACAATCTCACAAATGATTTTAAGTTGAATTTTTTTTACATTTTTTGTTAGAACATATTATAATTGAATATTTACCTCGAGAAACGTGAAGCCAAAACCATCCATTGACAAGAAAAGTTCATTTATAGTCACTCATGTCTACGAAAGCCTTATTACTCGCTTTAAATGCTTCTATAATCCCATAATTGAATTTTATTTTATTTTTTTACATTGTTTGATTAAAACAGACTGTAATTGATTGTTTACCTAGGGAAACGTGAAGCGAAAGCTATCCATTGACAAAAAAAGTTTATTTATAGTCACTCATGCCTACGAAAGCCTTATTACTCGCTTTAAATGCCTTTATAATCCCATAATTGAATTGAATTTTAATTTTTTTACATTTTTTGATTAAAACAATTGTAATTGATGGTTTACCTCAGGAAACATGAAGCGAAAGCTATTCATTGTCAAGAAAAGTTTATTTATAGTCACTCATGTTTACGAAAGCATTATTACTCGCTTTAAATGCTTTTATAATCCGATAATTTAATTTAATTTGATTTTTTTACATTTTTTGATTAAAACAGATTGTAATTGATTGTTGACCTCGGGAAACGTGAAGCGAAAGCTATCCATTGACAAGAAAAGTTTGTTTATAGTCACTTATGCCTACAAAAGCCTTATTACTCGCTTTAAATGGTTTTATAATTCCATAATTGAATTTAATTTGGTTTTTTATACATTTTTTTGATTAAAACAAATTATAATTGATTGTTTGCCTCGAGTAACGTGAAGCGAAAGCCATCCATTTATAAGAAAAGTCCGTTTGTAGTCATTCATTCCTTCGGAAGCCTATTACTCGATTTAATTGCCTTTATAATCTCACATATGATTTTAAGTTGAATTATTTTTATATTTTTTGTTAAAACAAATTGTAATTGAACGTTTGCCTTAAGAAATGTGAAGCAAAACCCATCCACTGATAGGAAAAGTTCATTTATAGTCACTCATGCCTACAAAAGCCTTATTACTCGCTTTAAATGATTTTATAATCTCGTAATTGAATTGAATTTGAAGTTTTTTACATTTTTTGATTAAAACAGATTATAATTAATTGTTTGCCTTGGAAATCGTGAAGCAAAAGCCATCCATTGAAAAGAAAAGTCCGTTTATAGTCATTCATACCTTCGGAAGCCTACTACTTGATTTAAATGCCTTTACGATCTCACAAATGATTTTAAGTTGAATTTTTTACAGTTTTTGTTAGAACATATTATAATTGAATATTTGCCTCGAGAAACGTGAAGCAAAAACCATCCATTGACAAGAAAAGTTCATTTATAGTCACTCATGTCTACGAAAGCCTTATTACTCGCTTTAAATGCTTTTATAATCCCATAATTGAATTTAATTTGATTTTTTTTATAATTTTTTATTAAAACAAATTGTAATGGATTGTTTACCTTGGGAAAGGTGAAGTGAAAGCCATCACTTTACAAGAAAAGTTCATTTACAGTCACTGATGTCTACAAAACCCTTATTACTCGCTTTAAATGCTTTTATAATCCCACAATTGAATTTAATTTTATTTTTTTATATTTTTTGATTAAAACAGATTGTAATTGATTGTTTACCTCAGGAAACGTGAAGCGAAAGCTATCCGTTGACAAGAAAAGTGTATTTATAGTCACTGATGCCTACGAAAGCCTTATGACTCGCTTTAAATGCTTTTATAATCCCATAATTGAATTGAATTTTTATTTTTTTATATTTTTTGATTAAAACAGATTGTAATTGATTGTTTACCTTGAGAAACGTGAAGCGAAACCCATCCATTGATAAATAAAGTCCGTTTGTAGTCATTCATTCTTTCGGAAGCCTATTACTCGATTTAATTACTTTTATAATCTCACATATGATTTTAAGTTGAATTGTTTTTATATTTTTTGTTAAAACAGATTATAATTGAACCTTTGCCTTAAGAAATGTGAAGCAAAAGCCATCCACTGACAGGAAAAGTTCATTTATAGTCACTCGTGCCTACAAAAGCCTTATTACTTGCTTTAAACGGTTTTATAATCTCATAATTGAATTGAATTTGAATTTTTTTACATTTTTTGATTAAAACATATTATAATTAATTGTTTGCCTTGGAAATCATGAAGCAAAACCCATCCATTGAAAAGAAAAGTCCGTTTATAGTCATTCATGCCTTCGGAAGCCTATTACTTGATGTAAATGCCTTTACAATCTCACAAATGATTTTAAGTTGAATTTTTTTACATTTTTTGTTAGAACATATTATAATTGAATATTTGCCTCGAGAAACGTGAACCAAAAACCATCCATTGACAAGAAAAGTTAATTTATAGTCACTCATATCTACGAAAGCCTTATTACTCGCTTTAAATGCTTTTATAATACCATAATTGAATTTAATTTGATTTTTTTTACAATTTTTGACTAAAACAAATTATAATGGATTGTTTACCTTGGGAAAGGTGAAGCGAAAGCCATCCATTTACAAAAAAAGTTTATTTATAGTCACTTATGCCTATGAAAGCCTTATTACTCGCTTTAAATGCTTTAATAATCCCATAATTGAATTTAATTTTAATTTTTTTATAATTTTTGATTAAAACATATTGTAATTGATGGTTTACCTCAGGAAACATGAAGCGAAAGCTATTCATTGACAAGAAAAGTTTATTTATAGTCACATATGCCTACGAATGCCTTATTACTCGCTTTAAATGCTTTTATAATCCCATAATTGAATTTAGTTTGATTTTTTTACATTTTTTGATTAAAACAGATTGTAATTGATTGTCTACCTAGGAAAACGTGAAGCGAAAGCTATCCATTGACAAGAAAAGTGTATTTATAGTCACTAATGCCTACGAAAGCCTTATTACTCGCTTTAAATGCTTTTATAATCCCATAATTGAATTTAATTTAAATTTTTTTATATTTTTTGATTAAAACAGATTGTAATTGATTGTTTACCTAGGAAAACGTGAAGCGAAAGCTATCCATTGACAAGAAAAGTGTATTTATAGTCACTCATGCCTACGAAAGCCTTAGTACTCGCTTTAAATGCTTTTATAATCCCATAATTGAATTGAATTTAAATTCTTTTATATTTTTTGATTAAAACATATTGTAATTGATTGTTTAGCTCGGGAAACGTGAAGCGAAACCCATCCATTGATAAAAAAAGTCCGTTTGTAGTCATTCAGTCGTTCGTAAGCCTATTACTCAATTTAATTGCCTTTATCATCTCACATATGATTTTAAGTTGTATTGTTTTTACATTTTTTGTTAAAACATATTATAATTGAACGTTTGCCGTAAGAAATGTGAAGCAAAAGCCATCCACTAATAGAAAAAAGTTCATTTATAGTCACTCATGCCTACAAAAGCCTTATTACTCGCTTTAAATGGTTTTATAATCTAATAATTGAATTGAATTTGAAGTTTTTTACATTTTTTGATTAAAACAGATTATAATTAATTGTTTGCCTTGGAAATTGTGAAGCAAAAGCCATCCATTGAAAAGAAAAGTCCGTTTATAGTCATTCATGCCTTCGGAAGCCTATTACTTGATTTAAATGGCTTTACAATCTCACAAATGATTTTAAGTTGAATTTTTTTTACATTTTTTGTTAGAACATATTATAATTGAATATTTACCTCGAGAAACGTGAAGCCAAAACCATCCATTGACAAGAAAAGTTCATTTATAGTCACTCATGTCTACGAAAGCCTTATTACTCGCTTTAAATGCTTCTATAATCCCATAATTGAATTTTATTTTATTTTTTTACATTGTTTGATTAAAACAGACTGTAATTGATTGTTTACCTAGGGAAACGTGAAGCGAAAGCTATCCATTGACAAAAAAAGTTTATTTATAGTCACTCATGCCTACGAAAGCCTTATTACTCGCTTTAAATGCCTTTATAATCCCATAATTGAATTGAATTTTAATTTTTTTACATTTTTTGATTAAAACAATTGTAATTGATGGTTTACCTCAGGAAACATGAAGCGAAAGCTATTCATTGTCAAGAAAAGTTTATTTATAGTCACTCATGTTTACGAAAGCCTTATTACTCGCTTTAAATGCTTTTATAATCCGATAATTTAATTTAATTTGATTTTTTTACATTTTTTGATTAAAACAGATTGTAATTGATTGTTGACCTCGAGAAACGTGAAGCGAAAGCTATCCATTGACAAGAAAAGTTTGTTTATAGTCACTTATGCCTACAAAAGCCTTATTACTCGCTTTAAATGGTTTTATAATTCCATAATTGAATTTAATTTGGTTTTTTATACATTTTTTTGATTAAAACAAATTATAATTGATTGTTTGCCTCGAGTAACGTGAAGCGAAAGCCATCCATTTATAAGAAAAGTCCGTTTGTAGTCATTCATTCCTTCGGAAGCCTATTACTCGATTTAATTGCCTTTATAATCTCACATATGATTTTAAGTTGAATTATTTTTATATTTTTTGTTAAAACAAATTGTAATTGAACGTTTGCCTTAAGAAATGTGAAGCAAAACCCATCCACTGATAGGAAAAGTTCATTTATAGTCACTCATGCCTACAAAAGCCTTATTACTCGCTTTAAATGGTTTTATAATCTCGTAATTGAATTGAATTTGAAGTTTTTTACATTTTTTGATTAAAACAGATTATAATTAATTGTTTGCCTTGGAAATCGTGAAGCAAAAGCCATCCATTGAAAAGAAAAGTCCGTTTATAGTCATTCATACCTTCGGAAGCCTACTACTTGATTTAAATGCCTTTACGATCTCACAAATGATTTTAAGTTGAATTTTTTACAGTTTTTGTTAGAACATATTATAATTGAATATTTGCCTCGAGAAACGTGAAGCAAAAACCATCCATTGACAAGAAAAGTTCATTTATAGTCACTCATGTCTACGAAAGCCTTATTACTCGCTTTAAATGCTTTTATAATCCCATAATTGAATTTAATTTGATTTTTTTTATAATTTTTGATTAAAACAAATTGTAATGGATTGTTTACCTTGGGAAAGGTGAAGTGAAAGCCATCACTTTACAAGAAAAGTTCATTTACAGTCACTGATGTCTACAAAACCCTTATTACTCGCTTTAAATGCTTTTATAATCCCACAATTGAATTTAATTTTATTTTTTTATATTTTTTGATTAAAACAGATTGTAATTGATTGTTTACCTAGGAAAACGTGAAGCGAAAGCTATCCATTGACAAGAAAAGTGTATTTATAGTCACTCATGCCTACGAAAGCCTTAGTACTCGCTTTAAATGCTTTTATAATCCCATAATTGAATTTAATTTAAATTCTTTTATATTTTTTGATTAAAACATATTGTAATTGATTGTTTAGCTCGGGAAACGTGAAGCGAAACCCATCCATTGATAAAAAAAGTCCGTTTGTATTCATTCAGTCGTTCGTAAGCCTATTACTCGATTTAATTGCCTTTATAATCTCACATATGATTTTAAGTTGTATTGTTTTTACATTTTTTGTTAAAACATACTATAATTGAACGTTTGCCGTAAGAAATGTGAAGCAAAAGCCATCCACTAATAGAAAAAAGTTCATTTATAGTCACTCATGCCTACAAAAGCCTTATTACTCGCTTTAAATGGTTTTATAATCTAATAATTGAATTGAATTTGAAGTTTTTTACATTTTTTGATTAAAACAGATTATAATTAATTGTTTGCCTTGGAAATTGTGAAGCAAAAGCCATCCATCGAAAAGAAAAGTCCGTTTATAGTCATTCATGCCTTCGGAAGCCTATTACTTGATTTAAATGGCTTTACAATCTCACAAATGATTTTAAGTTGAATTTTTTTTACATTTTTTGTTAGAACATATTATAATTGAATATTTACCTCGAGAAACGTGAAGCCAAAACCATCCATTGACAAGAAAAGTTCATTTATAGTCACTCATGTCTTCGAAAGCCTTATTACTCGCTTTAAATGCTTTTATAATCCCATAATTGAATTTTATTTTATTTTTTTACATTGTTTGATTAAAACAGACTGTAATTGATTGTTTACCTAGGGAAACGTGAAGCGAAAGCTATCCATTGACAAAAAAAGTTTATTTATACTCACTCATGCCTACGAAAGCCTTATTACTCCCTTTAAATGCTTTTATAATCCCATAATTGAATTTAATTTTAATTTTTTTACATTTTTTGATTAAAATAGATTGTAATTGATGGTTCCCCTTGGGAAACATGAAGCGAAAGCTATCCATTAACAAGAAAAGTTTATTTATAGTCACTCATGCCTACGGAAGCCTTATTACTTGCTTTAAATCCTTTTATAATCCCATAATTGAATTTAATTTGATTTTTTTACATTTTTTGATTAAAACAGATTGTAATGGATTGTTTACCTAGGGAAACATGAAGCGAAAGCTATCCATTGACAAGAAAAGTTTATTTATAGTCTCTCATGCCTACGAAAGCCTTATTACTCGCTTTAAATGCTTTTATAATCCCATAATTGAATTGAATTTTAATTTTTTTACATTTTTTGATTAAAACAATTGTAATTGATGGTTTACCTCAGGAAACATGAAGCGAAAGCTATTCGTTGTCAAGAAAAGTTTATTTATAGTCACTCATGCCTACGAAAGCCTTATTACTCGCTTTAAATGCTTTTATAATCCGATAATTTAATTTAATTTGATTTTTTTACATTTTTTGATTAAAACAGATTGTAATTGATTGTTGACCTCGGGAAACGTGAAGCGAAAGCTATCCATTGACAAGAAAAGTTTGTTTATAGTCACTTATGCCTACAAAAGCCTTATTACTCGCTTTAAATGGTTTTATAATTCCATAATTGAATTTAATTTGGTTTTTTATACATTTTTTTGATTAAAACAAATTATAATTGATTGTTTGCCTCGAGTAACGTTAAGCGAAAGCCATCCATTTATAAGAAAAGTCCGTTTGTAGTCATTCATTCCTTCGGAAGCCTATTACTCGATTTAATTGCCTTTATAATCTCACATATGATTTTAAGTTGAATTATTTTTATATTTTTTGTTAAAACAAATTGTAATTGAACGTTTGCCTTAAGAAATGTGAAGCAAAACCCATCCACTGATAGGAAAAGTTCATTTATAGTCACTCATGCCTACAAAAGCCTTATTACTCGCTTTAAATGGTTTTATAATCTCGTAATTGAATTGAGTCTGAAGTTTTTTACATTTTTTGATTAAAACAGATTATAATTAATTGTTTGCCTTGGAAATCGTGAAGCAAAAGCCATCCATTGAAAAGAAAAGTCCGTTTATAGTCATTCATACCTTCGGAAGCCTACTACTTGATTTAAATGCTTTTACAATCTCACAAATGATTTTAAGTTGAATTTTTTACAATTTTTGTTAGAACATATTATAATTGAATATTTTCCTCGAGAAACGTGAAGCAAAAACCATCCATTGACAAGAAAAGTTCATTTATAGTCACTCATGTCTACGAAAGCCTTATTACTCGCTCTAAATGCTTTTATAATCCCATAATTGAATTTAATATTATTTTTTTTACAATTTTTGATTAAAACAAATTGTAATGGATTGTTTACCTTGGGAAAGGTGAAGTGAAAGCCATCACTTTACAAGAAAAGTTCATTTAGAGTCACTGATGTCTACAAAAGCCTTATTACTCGCTTTAAATGCTTTTATAATCCCATAATTGAATTTAATTTTATTTTTTTATATTTTTTGATTAAAACAGATTGTAATTGATTGTTTACCTAGGGAAACATGAATCGAAAGCTATCCATTGACAAGAAAAATTTATTTATAGTCACTCATGTCTACGAAAGCCTTATGACTCGCTTTAAATGCTTTTATAATCCCATAATTGAATTTAATTTGATTTTTTTTACATTTTTCTGAATAAAACATATTGTAATTGATTGTTTACCTCAGGAAACGTGAAGCGAAAGCTATCCGTTGACAAGAAAAGTGTATTTATAGTCACTGATGCCTACGAAAGCCTTATGACTCGCTTTAAATGCTTTTATAATCCCATAATTGAATTGAATTTTTATTTTTTTATATTTTTTGATTAAAACAGATTGTAATTGATTGTTTACCTCGAGAAACGTGAAGCGAAACCCATCCATTGATAAATAAAGTCCGTTTGTAGTCATTCATTCTTTCGGAAGCCTATTACTCGATTTAATTGCTTTTATAATCTCACATATGATTTTAAGTTGAATTGTTTTTATATTTTTTGTTAAAACAGATTATAATTGAACCTTTGCCTTAAGAAATGCGAAGCAAAAGCCATCCACTGACAGGAAAAGTTCATTTATAGTCACTCATGCCTACAAAAGCCTTATTACTTGCTTTAAATGGTTTTATAATCTCATAATTGAATTGAATTTGAATTTTTTTACATTTTTTGATTAAAACAGATTATCATTAATTGTTTGCCTTGGAAATCATGAAGCAAAACCCATCCATTGAAAAGAAAAGTCCGTTTATAGTCATTCATGCCTTCGGAAGCCTATTACTTGATGTAAATGCCTTTACAATCTCACAAATGATTTTAAGTTGAATTTTTTTACATTTTTTGTTAGAACATATTATAAATGAATATTTACCTCGAGAAACGTGAAGCAAAAACCATCCATTGACAAGAAAAGTTCATTTATAGTCACTCATGTCTACGAAAGCCTTATTACTCGCTTTAAATGCTTTTATAATCCCATAATTGAATTTAATTTGATTTTTTTTACAATTTTTGACTAAAAAAAATTATAATGGATTGTTTACCTTGGAAAAGGTGAAGCGAAAGCCATCCATTGACAAAAAAAGTTTATTTATAGTCACTTATGCCTATGAAAGCCTTATTACTCGCTTTAAATGTTTTAATAATCCCATAATTGAATTTAATTTTAATTTTTTTATAATTTTTGATTAAAACAGATTGTAATTGATGGTTTACCTCAGGAAACATGAAGCGAAAGCTATCTATTGACAAGAAAAGTTTATTTATAGTCACTCATGCCTACGAAAGCCTTATTACTTGCTTTAAATGCTTTTATAATCCCATAATTGAATTGAATTTGATTTTTTTATATTTTTTGATTGAAACAGATTGTAATTAATTATTTACCTTGGGAAATGTGAAGTGAAAGCTATCCATTGACAAGAAAAGTTTATTTATAGTCACTCATGCCTACGAAAGCCTTATTACTCGCTTTAAATGCTTTTATAATCCCATAATTGAATTTAATTTGATTTTTTTATTTTTTTTGATTAAAACAGATTATAATTGATTGTTTACCCCGGGAAACGTGAAGCGAAAGCTATCCATTGATAAGAAAAGTTTATTTATAGTCACTCATGCCTACGAAAGCCTTATTACTCGCTTTAAATCCTTTTATAATCCCATAATTGAATTTAATTTGATTTTTTACTTTTTTTGATTAAAACATATTGTAATTGATTGTTTACCTAGGGAAACATGAAGCGAAAGCTATCCATGGACAAGAAAAGTTTATTTATAGTCACTCATGCCTACGAAAGCCTTATTACTCGCTTTAAATGGTTTTATAATTCCATAATTGAATTTAATTTAGTTTTTTATACATTTTTTGATTAAAACAGATTATAATTGATTGTTTGCCTTGAGTAACGTGAAGCGAAAGCCATCCATTGATAAGAAAAGTCCGTTTGTAGTCATTATTCCTTTGGAAGCGTATTACTCGATTTAATTGCCTTTATAATCTCACATGTTATTTTAAGTTGAATTGTTTTAACATTTTTTGTTAAAACAGATTATAATTGAACGTTTGCCTTAAGAAATGTGAAGCAAAAGCCATCCACTGACAGGAAAAGTTCATTTATAGTCACTCATGCCTACAAAAGCCTTATTACTCGCTTTAAATGGTTTTATAATCTCATAATTGAATTGAATTTAAATTTGTTTCACATTTTTTGATTAAAACAGATATACATGACCTATTTTAACCAAAAATGAGAAAAAGAATTCAATTTAAAATCATTTATAAGATTATAAAACCAATTAAAATATCTATCTAGGCTTTCGTAGCTATACATGACCTATTTTAACCAAAAATGAGAAAAAGAATTCAATTTAAAATCATTTATAAGATTATAAAACCATTTAAAAAGAGTAACTAGGCTTTCGAAGCTATGAGTGATTATAAATGGACTTTTCTTGCCAATTGTTGACTTTAGCTGCACGTTTCCCAATGCAAACATTAAATTATGATCTGTTTGAAACAAAATGAGAAAAAAAATTTAATTTAAAATTATTTATAAGATTATTAAATCATTTAAAGCGACTAACAAGGCTTTCGAACTAATGAGTGACTATAAGGCGAAGTTTCTTGTCATTGGTTGGCTTTCGCTTCACATTTTCCAATGTAAATATTAAATTATGATTTGTTTTGACCAAAAATGAGAAAAGAATTCAATTCAAAATCATTAAAAATATTATTAAACCATTTAAAGCAACTAACTAAGCTCTTGAACTAATGAGTGACTATAAATGGACTTTTCTTGTCAGTGGTTGACTTTTGCTTCATGTTTCTTATTAAAAACATTAAATTATGATCTGTTTTAACCAAAAATAAAAAAATTTAATTTAAAATCATTTATAAAATTATAAAATCACTTAATGCGAGTAACTAGGTTTTCAAAAGCATGAGTGGCTATAAATGAACTTTTGTTGTCAATGGTTAGCCTTCACTGCCGTTTCCCAATGCAAATATTAAATTATGATATGTTTTAACCAAAAATGATAAAAAATTCAATTTCAAATCATTTGTAAGAATATAAAACCATTTAAAGCGAGAAACTAGGCTTTCAAAGGCATGGGTGACTATAAACGGACTTTTCTTATCATTGGTTAGCCTTTGCTGCACGTTTCCCAATGCAAACATTAAATTATGATTTATTTTAACCAAAAATGAGAAAAAATTCAATTTAAAATCATTTATAAGATTATAAAACCATTTAAAGTGAGTAACTAGTTTTTTCAAGCTATGAGTGACTATAAATGGGCTTTTCTCATTAATGGTTGGCTTGCGCTGCACGTTTTCAAATGGAAACATGAAATTACATTTGGTTTTAACCAAAGATGAAAAGAAGATTTAATTTAAAATCATTTATAAGATTATAAAATCATTTAAAGCGAGTAACTAGGCTTTCTAAGCTATAAGTGACTATAAATGGACTTTTCTTTCAATGATTGGCTTTCACTTCGCTTTCCCAATGCAAACATTAAATTATGATCTGTTTTAACCATACATGAGAAAAAAAATTCAACCGAAAATCATTTATAAGATTATAAAACCGTTTAAAGCAAGTAACTTGGTTTTTCAAGCTATGAGTGACTATAAATGGACTTTTCTTGTCAATGGTTGACTTACGCTGCAAGTTTCCCAATGCAAACATTACATTATGGTCTGTTTTAACCATAAATGAGAAAAAATTGAATTTAAAGTCATTTATAAGATTATAAAACCATTTAAAATGAGTAACTTGGATTTCGAAGCTATAAGTGACTATAAATGGACTTTTCTTTTCATTGGTTGGCTTTCGCTTCACGTTTCCCAGTGCGAACATTAAATTGTGATATGTTTTAACCAAAAATGAGAAAAAAATTCAATTCAAAATCATTTACAAGATTATTAAACCATTTAAGGTGACTAGCTAGGCTTTCGAACTAATGAGTGACTATAACTGGACTTTAGTTATCATTGCTTAGCTTTCGCTTCATGTTTCCCAATGTAAACATTAAATTACGATATGTTTTAACAAAAAATGAGAAAAAAAAATAAATTTAAAATAATTTCTAGGATTATTAAACCATTTAAAGTGAGTAACTAAGTTTTCAAAGGCATGAGTGACTATAAATGGACTTTTCTTGTCAATGGTTGGCACTCACTTTACATACCCAAAAATATTAAATTATGACCTCTTTTAACCAAAAATGAGAAAAAAAAAATTCAATTTCAAGTCATTTATAAGATTTTTAAACCATTTAAAGTGACTAACTAGGCTTTTAAACCAATGAGTGACTATAAATAGACTTTTTTTTATCATTGGTTGGCTTTCACTTCACGTTTCTCAATGCAAACAATAAATTATGATTTATTTTAACCAAAAGTGGGAAAAAATTAGATTTAAAATCACTTCTAAGATTATTAAACCATTTAAAGTGACTAACTAGGCTTTCGAACTAATGAGTGACTATAAATGGATTTTTCTTGTCAGTGGTTGGCTTCACTTTACGTTTCCCAATGCAAACATTAAATTATGATATGTTTTAACCAAAAATTAAAAAAATTCAAATTAAAATCATTTACAAGATTATAAAACCATTTAAAGTGAGTAACTAAGTTTTCGAAGTCATGAGTGACTATAAATGGACTTTTCTTGTCAATGGCTGGCCTTTGCTGCACGTTTCTCAATGCAAACATTAAATTATAATCTGTTTTAACTAAGAATGAGAAAAAATTCAATTTAAAATCATTTATGAGATTATAAAACCATTTAAAGTGAGAAACTTGGTTTTTAAAGCTATGAGTGACTATAAATAGACTTTTTTTGTCAATGGTTGACTTTCACTGCACGTTCCCCAATGCAAACATTAAACTATGATTTGTTTGAACCAAAATTAAGAAAAAATTCAATTTAAAATCATTTATAAGATTGTAAAATCATTTAAAACGAGTAACTAAGCTTTCGAAGCTATAAATGACTATAAATGGACTTTTCTTGTCAATGGTTGGCTTTCACTTCATGTTTCCCAATGAAAACATTAAGTTATGACTTGTTTTAATCAAAAATGAGAAAAAAGTTCAATTTAAAATCATTTATAAGAGTATAAAACCATTTGAAAAAAGCAACTAGCCTTTCAAAGCTATGAGTGACTATAAATGGACTAGTTTTGTCAATTATTGACTTTCATTGCACGTTTCCCAATGTGAACATTAAATTATGATATGTTTGAAACAAAAATGGGAAAAATTCAATTTAAAATCATTTATAAGATTATTAAATCATTTAAAGCGACTAACAAGGCTTTCGAACCAATGAGTGAGTATAAATTGACTTTTCTTGTCATTGGTTGGCTTGCACTTTACATTTCCTAATGTAAATATTAAATTATGATTTGTTTTAACCAAAAATGAGAGAAAAATTCAATTCAAAATGTTTTAAAAGATTATTAAACCATTTAAAGCAACCAACTAAGCTCTTGAACAAATGGGTGACTATAAATGGACTTTTCTTGTTAGTGGTTGACTTTCGCTTCACGTTTCCCAATGAAAACATTAAATTATGATCTATTTTAACTAAAAATAAAAACATTCAATTTAAAATCATTTATAAGATTATAACACTATTTAAAGCAAGTAATTGGGTTTTCGAAGGCGTGAGTGGCTATAAATGGACTTTTGTTGTCAATGGTTGGCCTTTGCTACACGTTTCCCAATGCAAACATTGAATTATGATATGTTTTTACCAAAAATGAGAAACAATTCAATTCAAAATCATTTGTAAGACTATAAAACCATTTAAAGTGAGTAATTAGGCTTTCAAAGGCATGAGTGACTATAAATGGGCTTTTCTTGTTAATAGTTAGCTTGTGCTACACGTTTTTCAATGAAAACATGAAATTATGATTTGTTTTAACCGAAGATGAGAAGAAGATTCAATTTAAAATTATTTATAAGATTATAAAACCATTTAAAATGAGTAACTAGGCTTTCGAAGCTATAAGTAATCATAAATGGACTTTTCTTTTTGATGGTTGGCTTTCGCTATGCGTTTCCCATTGCAAACATTAAATTATGATCGGTTTTAACCACAAATGAGAAAAAAATTCAACCTAAAATCAATTATAAGATTATAAAACCATTTAAAGCGAGTAACTAAGCTTCCAAAGGCATGAGTGATGAGGAAAGAACTTTCCTTGTCAATGGTGTGCCTTTGCAGCACATTTCCTGATGCAAACATTAAATTATGATATGTTTTAACCAAAAATGAGAAAAAAAATTTAATTCGAAATCATTTATAAAATTATTAAACCATTTAAGTGACTAGCTAGGCTGTTGAACCAATGAGTGACTATACATGGACTTTTCTTGCCATTAGTTGGCTTTCGCTTGATGTTTCCCAATGCAAACATTAGATTATAATCTTTTTTAACCAAAAATGAGAAAAAAAATTCAATTTAAAACCATTTCTAAGATTATTAAACCATTTAAAGAGACTAACTAGGCTTTTGAACCAATGAGTGACTATAAATGGATTTTTCTTGTCAATGGTTGGCTTTCACTTCACGTTTCCCAATGCAAACATTAAATTATGATCTATTTTAACCAAAAATGAGAAAAAAATTAATTTAAAATCTTTCTAAGATTATTAAACCATTTAAAGTGACTAATTAGGCTTTCAAACCAATGAGTGACTATAAATATACTTTTTCTATCATTGGTTGGCTTTCACTTGACATTTGCCAATGCAAACATTAAATTATGATCTATTTTAACCAAAAATAAGAAAAAAAATTCAATTCAAAATCTTTTTTAAGATTATTAAACCATTTAAAGCAACTAACTAGGCTTTCGAACCAATGAGTGGCTATAAATGGACTTTTCTTGTCAATGGTTGGCTTTCGCTTCACATTTCCCAATGGAAACATTAAATTATAATCTCTTTTAACCAAAAATAAAAAAATTCAATTCAAAATCATTTATAAGATTATAAAGCCATTTAAAGCGAGTAACTAGGTTTTCGAAGGCATGAAAGACTATAAATAGACTTTTCTTGTCGATGGTTGGATTTTGCTTCACGTTTCTCGATGCACACATTAAATTATGATCTGTTTTAACCACAAATGTCAAAAAATTTTTATCAAAAATCATTTATAAGATTATAAAACCATTTAAAGGGAGTAACTAGGCTTTCGAAGGCCTAAGTGACTATAAACAGACTTTTCTTGCCAATAGTTACCCTTCACTGCACATTTCCCAATGCAAACATTAAATTATGATATGTTTTAACCAAAAATAAGAAAAAAATTCAAATTAAAATCATTTATAAGATTATAAAACCATTTAAAGGGAGTAACTAGGTTTTTCAGGCTATGAGTGACTATCAATGGACTTTTCATGTCAATGGTTGGCTTGCGCTGCACCTTTCCCAACGTAAATATTAAATTATGATCTGTCTTAATCACGAATAAGAAAAAATTCAATCTAAAATCATTTATAAGATTATATGTCATGACCCAAAACCATCCTTGAGTCCGTGACAACCATCGTGATGTCCCGATAGGCACTCATCCCTCGAATACCATATCGAGACCTCGCAAGGCTTTCGTATCAGTTTCTTATCTCCCCTGTGGTTAATCATTGCCAAATGTCATATTTTAGAGGCTTTTAAGCCTTTTCTGATTTAAAATAGTGGAAAAATAAATTTCACTTCACATAGGCATTTTGGTCATTTTTCGTCAAAAATTTCAAATTCGACCAAAATGTAGTACTTAAGCGAGAAATGCATATTTCAAAATCGAAATTAAATTTGAATGTCTAAAACGTGATTTAAAATGGAATTATAACCATTTAAATAAAATAAAAATATTCGACAAAATATTCTATTTTCTTACAAATTAATATTTATAGAGTATTCTGAAAATGATTTTTAGTAGCGTAAAAGTTAAATATATTTATACAAACTATAATACGGATAACCAAAGTATGAAATTTAATTTACAGATGCATGGGTGACTATAAATAGACTTTCCTTGTCAATGGTTGGCCCGCTTTCACGTTTCGTAAAGCAAACATTAAATTATGATCTGTTTTAACCAAAAATGAGAAAACAATTTAATATAAACTCATTTATAAGTTTACAAAACCATTAAAAACGAGTAACTACGCTTTTGAAGCTATGAGTAACTACAAATGGACTTTTCTTGTCAATAGTTGGCTTTCGCTTCATGTTTCCCAATGCAAACATTAAATTAGGATCTGTTGTAACCAAAAATGAGAGAAAATTCAATTTAAAATCATTTATAAGATTATATGTAAAGCCAGACCTTATAAAATACTATTCATGACATACATGTGATGATAGCATGATTGCATGCTAGAAGAGTCCCGAAAAATTTACAAAAGTCGGTATTGTACCTAGAAGTACAACAAAGTTTATTTAATCCTTGAACTAGATCAAATAGGAATTTTAAGGTGAGATTAAGAGTTTACAGTTCATGGATGACTTAAAATGGTAATTTGGAGTTTGAAGATCAATTTGGAGTCAAATTGGAATTTTCACTAACTAGGGGCAAAATGGTCATTTGCCAACTAGGGACAAAATGGGAATTTTAGAAAAGATTTTTTTGACCCCATTTGACTTATTGGAGTATGATTTGAGGTTTAGAAGTGAAAAATTTTAATTTCGGTATAATTTGGAGTAAAAGGGTAAAATGGTAATTTTGCCACCTCAGGGGCAAAATTGTAATTTTCCACCACCAGGATATTTTTCCAGCACATGGTCTTCCTTTATCTTCATCTTTGACCCTTGACTAATCATGTGGTGGAGATAAAATGTTTAAATTTTTAAAATTTTAAAAACGGACCAATGACATGATGCCACGTGTCATGCCTTTATTAATTTATTATTTTCCTTTTTAAAAGGCACAAAAATCAGCTCATCTTCCACCCCATGGCTGGCCAAACCAGCAAGGAGAGAGAGAAAACCAAAACAAAACCCTAGAGAGAGAAAATCAAAGAAAAAGTGTGAATTTTCAAGGAAATTAAGTGAAAAAGGTGAGATTTTTCTATTAAGCTTGAGTTTTCTTATTCCCAAGCATTTCTCTCTATTTTCCATGATTAAATTACATGTTTTCATGATGAATTCAATTCTGAAAAAATGGGTTAGGAGAGAGAAAGTTGTTGGATTTATTTGATTTTAATTTATGTTAGTGTTTTTAGTTAGTTTAGCATATTTAGAAACAAAACAACAAGAAAAGAATTTATTTTCTCCCCCAACCATTAATGGCTGAATTTACCATGTAGTGAGTGAGGATGAGTTTGATTTTATTCTAGGAGAATTGGTTAAGGAATAATGAATTATGAGCCTAGGAAAATAATGGGAATTTTTGGAGCAAAAATACGAATTTTTACCCACTAGGGGTATTTTCGTAATTTACTATCGAGACTGATAATTTGCACCACACTGAGGGACATTAAGTTAATTTGGGTGCAATTGAGGTATAGAAACCGAAAAGAATTAAATTGGAGTTTAAATAGACGCGTTAGGAATTTAATCGGGTGATAAGACGAATTAGGCCAATACTGAGTTTAGATAGTTACCAGTGCATTTTTGCATTCCATATCATGCATTGGTAGTCGAAATTAGTTTAATTTTGATTTAGTACCAACTTGGTGAAATTCTCGATTTTGTACTGTGTCAAGGTGGTGAGTCCTCCGATAAAGGCAAGAAAATTGCATTTGAGGACTAGTAGACAGAGTGCTTCGAAAGTCTGCATTCTAGACATTGTGAGTAAACTTACTGTCATTTTAATTATCTAGGGTGGTTTTTAGATGCTTTCATGAATTCTATGGAAAAAGGAATTTAAAAAGGTAAATTTTCATGTTTTATGAATAAATGAGTTTCAATGGAATTAATTTATAAATTGTTTTGGAATTAATAATGATTTTGAAAAATAGAGTACACGGAGACTGTAAATTGTGGCAATTTAATTGTTTAAATTGACTGGCTTATGATAAATCGAGCATGATTGGCTAGTTGGCAATTGTATTGAAATGCGAATTGTTTGGTTGCCGTGAAAAACTACGAATTACAAAATTGCCATATCATGTTATTGAGTTTTATTATATGGTGGATTATATATTAATTAATCACTACAGTAGGGGGTTTCTGTGGACCAGCCTTTTAGAGGGGCACAGTAAACCCCATTATATTCTTACCTTGAACGGAGAGGCGCGTAGGGTATCTCCTGGGGTAAAGCTTAGGGTTCACTTCACGCCAAACCACCACGTGAAGGGGAACTCGGCCAAGGTGTCCCTGAGAATAGATTTATGGCACAAGCCTAGATTTTTGTGAGATTCATAAGCCTTTTTACGTATTTTGAACGAGATGTGTTCTAATTGTATAACCCAGTTTATGATGATTTACTTTATTATCTCAATGTACTCAACTCTAGATGTTTATGATGATGTCTGTTTACTCATTGGGATTTTATAATCTCACCACCCTCCTTTCCACCCATTTCAGGTTCAGTATAGATTGTAGATAGCTGATCTCATCGAGGACTACAGTGGGATCTGCATTTTCCAAACCGTAGGTTCACAGTCCTCTTTACTTTTGTTTATTCGGGGGCACTCTTGTTATTGTAAATTAAATTAAATATTTTGGCTTACTGTATTTAAGTAAGTATAAATTTATTTAGCTTTTACGCTATAAAAATTATTCACGTATAACTCTATAAATATTGTTTTATAAGAAAATAGAATATTTTACTTAATATTTCTTTTATTTTCTTATTATATTCAAATAACCATAATTTCGTTTTAAATGAAGATTTTAGACTTTTAAACTCATTTTGAATATGAGTTATGTGTTTTGTACTTGTATTACGTTTTAGCCAGTTTCAAAATTTTTGAAAAAAATGACCAAAATACCCTTGTGAGACGAAAAATTAATATTTTATTTGTTTAAAGTTGGAAACAGCTTAAAATCTTTTAGAACACGATATTTGACAATGGTTGCTCACAAGGGAACAGAGAAACTGATAGTAAAGCCTTGCGGGGTTTCGGGTTGACATCCCGGGCAATAAGTGTCTGTCGGGACACCGCGACGGTTGTCACGGGCTCGAGGGGAGTACCGGGTCGTGACATTATAAAACCATCTAAAGCGGGTAACTAGGCTTTCGATGGCATAAGTGACTATAAATGAAGTTTTCTTGTCAATGGTTGGCTTTCTCTTCAAGTTTCCCAACGAAAACATTAAATTATGATCTATTTTAACCAAAAATAGAAAATTTTCAATTTAAAATCATTTATAAGATGATATAACCATTTAAAGTGGGTAACTAGGTTGTTAAACGCATGAGTGACTATAAATAGACTTTCCTTGTCAATGGTTGGCCTGCCTTCACGTTTCCTGATGCAAACATTAAATTATGATCTGTTTTAACCAATAATAAGAAAGAAATTTAATATAAGCTCATTTATAAAATTACAAAACCATTTAAAGTGAGTAACTAGGCTTTCGAAGTTATGAGTGACTATAAATGGACTTTTCTTGTCAATGATTGCCTTTTGCTTCATGTTTCCCAATGCAAACATTAAATTAGGATCTATTGTAACAAAAAATGAGAGAAAAATTCAATTTAAAATCATTTATAAGATTATAAAATCATTTAAAGCGAGTAACTAGGCTTTCGAAGGCGTAAGTGAATATAAATGAAGTTTACTTGTCAATGGTTGGCTTTCGCTTCAAGTTTCCCAATGAAAACATTAAATTATGATCTATTTTAACCAAAAATAGAAAAAATTCAATTTGAAATCATTTATAAGATTATAAAACCATTTAAAGCGAGCAACTACGCTTTCGAAGCTATGAGTAACTATAAATGGACTTTTCTTGTCAATGGTCTGCTTTCGCTTCATGTTTCCTAATGCAAACAATAAATTAAGATCTGTTGTAACAAAAAATGAGAAAATAATTCAATTTAAAATCATTTATAAGATTATAAAACCTTTTAAAGCGAGTAACTAGGCTTTCCAAAAGAAAAGTGACTATAAATGAAGTTTTCTTGTCAATGGCTGGCTTTCGCTTCAAGTTTCCCAATGAAAACATTAAATTATGATCTATTTTAACCAAAAATAGAAAAAAATTCAATTTAAAATCATTTATAAGATGATAAAACCATTAAAAGTGGGTAACTAAGTTTTCAAATGCATGGGTGATTATAAATAGACTTTCCTTGTTAATGGTTGGCTCGCTTTCACGTTTTCTGATGCAAACATTAAATTATGATATGTTTTAACCAAAAATGAGAAAGAAATTTAATATAAATTCATTTATAAGATTACAAAGCTATTTAAAAAGAGTAACTACGCTTTCGAAGCTATGAGTAACTATAAATGGACTTTTCTTATCAATGGTTGGCTTTCGCTTCATGTTTTCCAATGCAAACATTAAATTAGGATCTGTTGTAACCAAAAATGAGAGAAAAATTCAATTGAAAATCATTTATAAGATTATAAAACCATTTAAAGCGAGTGACTAGGCTTTTCAAGGCATAAGTGATTATAAATGAAGTTTTCATATCAATGGTTGGCTTTCACTTCAAGTTTCTCGATGAAAACAGTAAATTATGATCTATTTTGACCAAAGATAGAAAAAATTCAATTTAAAATCATTTATAAGATGATAAAACCATTTAAAGTGCGTAACTAGGTTGTCAAACTCATGAGTGACTATAAACAGACTTTCCTTGTCAATGGTTGGCCCGCTTTCACGTTTCTTGATGCAAACATTAAATTATGATCTATTTTAACCAATAATAAGAAAGAAATTTAGTCTAAACTCATTTATAAGATTACAAAACCATTTAAAGTGAGTAACTAGGCTTTCGAAGTTATGAGTGGCTATAAATGGACTTTTCTTGTCAATGGTTGCCTTTCGCTTCATGTTTCCCAATGCAAACATTAAATTAGGATCTGTTGTAACAAAAAATGAGAGAAAAATTCAATTTAAAATCATTTATAAGATTATAAAACCATTTAAAGCAAGTAACTAGGCTTTCGAAGGCATAAGTGAATATAAATGAAGTTTACTTGTCAATGCTTGGCTTTCGCTTCAAGTTTCCCAATGAGAATATTAAATTATGATCTATTTTAACCAAAAATAGAAAAAATTCAATTTAAAATCATTTATTAGATTATAAAACTATTTAAAGGGAGCAACTACGCTTTCGAAGCTATGAGTAACTATAAATGGACTTTTCTTGTCAATGGTCTGCTTTCACTTCATGTTTCCCAATGCTGTAAAACCTGACCCTATAAACACATGTCATGACATACATGCACTGAGTAGCATGTTATTACGGTAGGAAAGTCCTAAGAATAGACGAAACCCGGTATTGTACTTAACGGTACACTTGAGTTGATTTAACCTCGAACTAGTTCAAATAGGAATCGTATGATGAAATTTAATATTTTACAGTCCAAGAATGACTAAAAATGATTGTTCGGAGTTCGAGGGTTCATTTGGGTAAAATTGGAAATTTTGATGTTTAGGGGCAAAATCGTAATTTTACCACCTACGGACAAAATTTGAGATTTTGAGAGAATTTAGATCAAATTTGACAATTTGGGGAATGGTATGAGTACAAGGGATGAAAAATATGTCTATGGGCAAATTTTCAGTTTTTTGAGCAAAAATGTAATTTTTCACTTTTACGGGGGCAAAAGTGTAAATTTTAAAAATTACTCCACCAAGACTTTGGATAAGTCTGAGAATTTTATCTAAGCTATGGATATGTGGGACAAGTGTATGGTAAAAATTTGGAAACAAATGGATGAAATTTTAAAAACGGGCCAATGGGAAAGTGACACATGGCACTTTTTAATGATTTAATATTATTTTAATGAAAAATCAGCCCATTTAAACCCCATATTAAGTGCTGGCCGGCCATAAGGAAAGAACAAGAGAGAAAATAGAGAGGAAAGGAAGAAAAGAGAAAAACAAAGGAAAACTAGAAAATTCAAAGGGGAAATCGCGTTTTTCGTCCGTTTACGCGTCTAACGGTAAGATTTTTTTATTTTAGCTTGATTTCTACCTTTCCTATACCTTTATTTCCATTAAGAATGCTTGAGGAGAGAGATCAAAAAGTGAAACCAAGGGCTGGCTGAAATTCTAGGGGAGAGATTTTGGAATTTTTAGGTTTTGATTTTTAGTTAAATTGGTAGTTTTAGTCAGTTAAATGTATATAAAAAATTGGGCAATAAAGCATGAAATTTTCACAATACCCACCCTTGGCTGAATATGCAATGATGTACAATGATGATGAACTGATTTTTATTCTAAGAGAAATGAAGAGAAAATGATGAAAAATGGGTAAATGTGATAGAAAAACAAAGTGGAAAATTAACCGAGTAAATGTCCCATTTTTGACCGAATTTTCCAAGGAGGAAAGTGAGCTGATTTTGGTGATTTTAGAAGGTTATTGGCTGATATTTAATGGTTAGAAATATTGTGGAGAAAATGGGACAATTTAGAGCTAAAATGGAACGCGTTAGCAATTTAATGGGTAAAGTGCCAAAAAATAGGTTAATACCGCGTTTAAGCCGTTTTAGGCTATTGCATTTCATACCATGCATTAGTATAGGATTTAAGTCAATTATATAGAGATTTAACATCAATGTGGTGAATTGGGTAAATTTTGCAATGTGTTTAGGAGGAAAGCCTTTCGGTAAAGGCAAGGAAGTTGTACCCGACGAACAGTGATTGGGGTACCTAAAAAAATCAGTTAATTTGTACAAATGGTGAGTAAACCTATTATTATTGTAAATTATCTAGAGTTTATTTTTAAATGCTCTTTATGTATTTTATGAAATGAAAACGAGATTAAAACAGGATTTTTGATGTTTTAGAAATAAATGTGACAAATAAAAATATATTGTGTTGATTATGAAATTGAGTAATTGGAGGCTGCCAATTATTTTGAAATATATTTTTTCTTATGAATGGCTTATGAAATATGAGTATATGTGGCTATATTTGATAAATTGCATTGGGAATTTATTTAAGTTGTTTTTACTATGCAGGCTGGGTAAATAAATAAAAGCCACGTTATACTGTCGAAATTTTATTAAAATGGGTGGGTTTAGTCACTGCAGTGACGGGTTTCCGTGGACTGCCTATTAAAGGGGCACGGTAAACCCGGTTACATAATTACTTCGGTTGTAAAGGCGAGGAGGGTAACTCTCGGGGTAGTATTAGAGCTCACTTCACGTCGAACCCCCACGTGAATGTGTAACTCAACCAATGCTAAGGAACGGATTGTTTTAAAAATAAAAATGTGTTTCATATGTAAATATCATAACTACCTTGGCGGACTCGGTTAGATGCCTCGGCCAAGGTATCCTTGAGGATTACTTTTGGCTTGAGCCTTGTTTTAATAAAAGTCATAAGCCTTAACAACTATTTTGGTAAATTACAAATATTTTAGGGTTTAAGGAATAAATTGAAAACCTTATGAAATGGTTTGTAATTTGTGTTTAAACTTGCCTCCATGTTACTCGTCTTTAGATATTTATGATAATGTCTGTTTACTCATTGGGATTGTAAAATCTCACCCACCTCCTTTCCAAACATTTCAGGTCTGTGGTAGCTTGTAGATACCCTATTTTGTTGAGGATTCCAATTGACATATCTACCTCACAGACAGTAGGTTACTGTCACCAGTAGTTGGTGTAGTTATGGGCCACTTGTCATTATAATTATTATTGTACATTATAACTTTGTAAATTATTGTATGTATGAATTTATTTTACTTCTAAGTTACAAAAGATTACTTACATGTGTTTCTATAAATATTGTTTTATATAAAAATGCTATATTTTTTACTTTTGATTTACTTGAGCCAGAAATGACTGGTAATTGTTTAAAAATGATTGCTCACAGAAAAGGCAAGAAATTGATATGTAAGCCTTGCAGGGTTTTGATTGGCATTTCCGGCAATGAGTGTCAATCGAAACGTCACGACGGTTATCTTGGGCCTGAGGGAGGTTCCGGGTCGTGACAAATTCAAACAATAAATTAGGATTTGTTGTAACCAAAAATGAGAAAATAATTCAATTTAAAACCATTTATAAGATTATAAAACCATTTAAAGCGAGTAACTAGGCTTTCCAAAAGATAAGTGACTATAAATGAAGTTTTCTTATCAATGGTTGGCTTTCGCTTCAGGTTTGCTAATGAAAACATAAAATTATGATCTATTTTAACCAAAAATAGAAAAAATTCAATTTAAAATCATTTATAAGATGATAAAACCATTTTAAGTGGGTAACTAAGTTTTCAAATGCATGGGTGACTATAAATAGAATTTCCTTATCAATGGTTGGCCCGCTTTCACGTTTCCTGATGCAAACATTAAATTATGATCTGTTTTAACCAACAATGAGAAAGAAATTTAATATAAACTATTTATAAGATTACAAAACCATTTAAAACGAGTAACTACTCTTTCGAAGATATGAGTAACTATAAATGGACTTTTCTTGTCAATTGTTGGCTTTCACTTCATGTTTCCCAATGCAAACATTAAATTAGGATCTATTGTAACCAAAAATCAGAGAAAAATTCAATTTAAAATCATTTATAAGATTATAAAACCATTTAAAGCGAGTAACTAGGCTTTCCAAGGCATAAGTGACTATAAATGAAGTTTTCTTGTCAATGGTTGGCTTTCGCTTCAAGTTTCTCAATGAAAACATTAAATTATGATCTATTTTAACCAAAAATAGAAAAAAATTCAATTTAAAATCATTTATAAGATGATAAAACCATTTAAAGTGGGTAACTAGGTTGTCAAACGCATGAGTGACTATAAATAGACTTTCCTTGTCAATGGTTGGCCCATTTTCATGTTTCCTGCTGCAAACATTAAATTATGATCTGTTTTAACCAATAATAAGAAAGAAATTTAATATAAACTCATTTATAAGATTACAAAACCATTTAAAGTGAGTAACTAGGCTTTCGAAGTTATGAGTGACTATAAATGGACTTTTCTTGTCAATGGTTGCCTTTCGCTTCATGTTTCCCAATGCAAACATTAAATTAAGATCTGTTGTAACAAAAAATGAGAGAAAAATTCAATTTAAAATCATTTATAAGATTATAAAACCATTTAAAGCGAGTAACTAGGCTTTTGAAGGCATAAGTGAATATAAATGAAGTTTACTTGTCAATGGTTGGCTTTCGCTTCAAGTTTCCCAATGAAAACATTAAATTATGATCTATTTTAACCAAAAATAGAAAAAATTCAATTTCAAATCATTTATAAGATTAAAAAACCATTTAAAGCGAGCAACTACGCTTTCGAAGCTATGAGTAACTATAAATGGACTTTTCTTGTCAATGGTCTACTTTCGCTTCATGTTTCCTAATGCAAACAATAAATTAGAATCTGTTGTAACCAAAAATGAGAAAATAATTCAATTTAAAATCATTTATAAGATTATAAAACCTTTTAAAGTGAGTAACTAAGCTTTTCAAAAGAAAAGTGACTATAAATAAAGTTTTCTTGTCAATGGTTGGCTTTCGCTTCAAGTTTCCCAATGAAAACATTAAATTATGATCTATTTTAACCAAAAATAGAAAAAATTCAATTTAAAATCACTTATAAGATGATAAAACTATTTAAAGCAAGTAATTAGGCTTTTGAAGGCATAAGTAAATATAAATGAAGTTTACTTGTCAATGGTTGCCTTTCGCTTCAAGTTTCCCAATGAAAACCTTATATTATGATCTATTTTAAGCAAAAATAGAAAAAATTCAATTTAAAATCATTTATAAGATTATAAAACTATTTAAAGCAAGTAACTCAACTTTTGAAGGCTTGAGTGACTATAAATTGACTTTTTTTCCCAATGGTTGGCTTTCGCTTTACGTTTTCTAATGAAAACATGAAATTATGATTTGTTTTACCAAGAATGAAAAGAAAATTGAATTTAAAATCATTTATAAGATTCTAAAACCATTCAAAGTAAGTAACTAGGCTTTTGAAGCTATGAGTGATTATAAATGGACTTTTCTTACCAATGGTTGGCTTTCGTTTCAAGTTTACTAATGAATACATTAAATTATGATATATTTTAACCAAAAATAGAAACAATTCAATTTAAAATCATTTATAAGATGATAAACCCATTTAAAGTGGGAAAATAGGTTGTCAAATGCATGAGTGACTATAAATAGACTTTCCTTGTCAATGGTTGGCCCGTTTTCACGTTTGCTGATGCAAACATTAAATTATGATCTATTTTAACTAAAAATGAGAAAGAAATTTAATATAAATTCATTTATAAGATTACAAAACCATTTAAAGCAAGTAACTACGCTTTCGAAGCTATTAGTAACTATAAATGGACTTTTCTTGTCAATGGTTGGCTTTCGCTTCATGTTTCCTAATGCAACTATTAAATTAGAATCTGTTGTAACCAAAAATGAGAGAAAAATTCAATTTAAAATCATTTATAAGATTATATAACCATTCAAAGGGAGTAACTGGGCTTTCCAAGGCATAAGTGACTATAAATGAAGTTTTCTTGTCATTGGTTGGCTTTCGCTTCTAGTTTCCCAATGAAAACATTAAATTATGATCTATTTTAACCAAAAATAGAAAAAATTCAATTTAAAATCATTTATAAGATGATAAAACCATTTAAAGCGGGTAACTAGGTTTTCAAATGCATGGGTGACTATAAATAGACTTTCCTTGCCAATGGTTGGCCCGATTTCACGTTTCCTGATGCAAACATTAAATTATGATATGTTTTTACTAAAAATAAGAAAGAAATTTAATATAAACTCATTTATAAGATTACAAAAACCATTTAAAGTGAGTTAGTAGGCTTTCAAAGCTATGAGTGACTATAAATGGACTTTTCTTGTCAATGGTTGGATTTCGCTTCATGTTTCCCAATGCAAACATTAAATTAGGATATGTTATAACCAAAAATGAGAGAAAAATTCAATTTAAAATCATTTATAAGATTATAAAACCATTTAAAGCGAGTAACTAGGCTTTCGAAGGCATAAGTGAATATAAATGAAGTTTACTTGTCAATGGTTAGCTTTCGCTTCAAGTTTCCCAATAAAAACATTAAATTATGATCTATTTTAACCATATATAGAAAAAATTCAATTTAAAATCATTTATAAGATTATAAAACCATTTAAAACGAGTAACTCGGCTTTCAAAGGCATGAGTGACTATAAATTAACTTTTCTTCCCAATGGTTGGCTTTCGCTTTGCGTTTTCTAATTAAAACATGAAATTATGATCGGTTTTACTAAGAATGGAAAGAAAATTCACTTGAAAATCATTTATAAGATTATAAAACCATTCAAAGCAAGTAACCAGGCTTTCGAAGCTATGAGTGACTATAAATGGACTTTTCTTACCAATGGTTGGCTTTCGCGTCATGTTTTCCAATGAAAACATGAAATTATGATCTGTTTTGACCAAAAATGAAACAAAACTTCAATTCAAAATCATTTATAAGATTATAAAATCATTTAAAGTGAGTAACTAGGCTTTTGAAAGCATGAGTGACTATAAATTGACTTTTCTTACCAATGGTTGGGTTTCGCTATGCGTTTTCTAAAGAAAACATAAAATTATGCTCTGTTTCACCAAGAATGAAAAGAAAATTCAATTTAAAATTATTCAAAGTGAGAATTAGGGTTTCGAAGCTATGAGTGACATTAAATAGATTTTTCTTGTCAATGGTTAGCTTTCACTTCACATTTTCCAATGTAAACATAAAATTAGGATCTATTTGAACAAAAAATGAAAAAAAACCATTTAAAGCGAGTAACTAGGCTTTCGAAACTATTAGTGACTATAAATGGACTTTTTTATCAATGGTTGTCTTTTGCTTCATGTTTCCCAATGCAAAAGCTAAATTAGGATATATTGTAACCAAAACTGAGAGAAAAATTAAATTTAAAATCATTTATAAGATTACAAAACCATTTAAAGCGAGTAACTAGGCTTTCGAAGGTATAAGTGACTATAAATGAAGTTTTCTTGTCAATGGTTGGCTTTCGCTTCAAGTTTCCCAATGAAAACATTAAATTATGATCTATTTTAACCAAAAATAGAAACAATTCTATTTAAAATAATTTATAAGATGAAAAAACCATTTAAAGTGGGTAACTAGGTTGTCGAATGCACGAGTTACAATAAATAGACTTTCCTTGTCGATGGTTGGCCCGTTTTCGCGTTTCTTGATGCAAACATTAACTTATGATCTGTTTTAACAAAAAATGAGAAAAAAATTTAATATAAAATCATTTATAAGATTACAAAACCATTTAAAGCGAGTAACTAGGCTTTCGAAGTTATGAGTGACTATAAATGGACTTTTCTTGTCAATGGTTGGCTTTCGCTTCATGTTTCCCAATGCAAACATGAAATTAAGATCTGTTGTAACCAAAAATGAGAAAGTAATTCAATTTAAAATCATTTATAGGATTATAAAACCATTTAAAGTGGGTAACTAGGTTGTCAAATGCACAAGTGACTATAAATAGACTTTCCTTGTCGATGGTTGGCCCACTTTCGCGTTTCTTGATGCAAACATTAACTTATGAACTGTTTTAACCGAAAATGAGAAAGAAATTTTATATAAACTCATTTATAAGATTACAAAACCATTTAAAGTGAGTAACTAGGCTTTCGAAGTTATGAGTGACTATAAATGGACTTTTCTTATCAATGGTTGGCTTTCGCTTCATGTTTCCCAATGCAAACATTAAATTAGGATCTGTTGTAACCAAAAATGAGAAAGTAATTCAATTAAAAACCATTTAGAAGATTATAAAACTATTTAAAGAGAGTAACTAGGCTTTTGAAGGCATGAGTGACTATAAATTGACTTTTCTTGCCAATGGTTGGGTTTCGCTTTGCGTTTTCTAATGAAAACATGAAATTATGATCTATTTTACCAAGAATGAAAAGAAAATTCAATTTAATATCATTTTTAAGATTATAAATCATTTAAAGCGAGTAACTAGGGTTTCGAAGCTATGAGTGACATTAAATAGATTTTTCTTGTCAATCGTTAGCTTTTGTTTCACATTTCCCAATGTAAACATGAAATTATGATCTGTTTCAACCAAATATGAAAGGAAAATTTAATTTAAAGTCAGTTATCAGATTATAAAACCATTTAAAGTGAGTAACTAGGCTTTCGAAGGCATAAGTGACTATAAATGAAGTTTTCTTGTCAAAGGTTGGCTTTCGCTTCAAGTTTCCCAATGAAAAAATTAAATTATGATCTATTTTAACCAAAAATAGAAACAATTCCATTTAAAATCATTTATAAGATGATAAAACCATTTAAAGTGGGTAACTAGGTTGTCGAATGCACGAGTTACAATAAATAGACTTTCCTTGTCGATGGTTAGCCCATTTTTGCATTTCCTGATGCAAACATTAACTTATGATCTGTTTTAACAAAAAATGAGAAAGAAATTTAATATAAAATCATTTATAAGATTAGAAAACCATTTAAAGCAAGTAACTAGGCTTTCAAAGTTATGAGTGACTATAAATGGACTTTTCTCTTCAATGGTTGGCTTTCGCTTCATGTTTCCCAATGCAAACATTAAATTAGGATCTGTTGTAACCAAAAATGAGAAAGTAATTCAATTTAAAATCATTTATAGGATTATAAAACTATTTAAAGTGGTTAACTAGGTTGTCAAATGCACAAGTGACTATAAATAGACTTTCCTTGTCGATGGTTGGCAACCTTTCGCGTTTCTTGATGCAAACATTAACTTATGAACTGTTTTAGCTTAAAATGAGAAAGAAATTTAATATAAACTCATTTATAAGATTACAAAACCATTTAAAGCGAGTAACTAAGCTTTCGAAGTTATGAGTGACTATAAATGGACTTTTCTTATCAATGGTTGGCTTTCGCTTCATGTTTTCCAATGCAAACATGAAATTAGGATATGTTATAACCAAAAATGAGAAAGTAATTCAATTTAAAATCATTTAGAAGATTATAAAACCATTTAAAGTGAGTAACTTGGCTTTTGAAGGCATGAGTGACTATAGATTGACTCTACTTGCCAATGGTTGGCTTTCACTTTGCGTTTCTAATGAAACATGAAATTACGATCTGTTTTACCAAGAATAAAAAGAAAATTCAATTTAAAATCATTTATAAGATTATAAATCATTTAAAGCGAGTAACTAGGGTTTCGAAGCTGTGAGTGACATTAAATAGATTTTTCTTGTCAATCGTTAGCTTTTGCTTCACATTTCCCAAAGTAAACATGAAATTTTGATCTGTTTCAACAAAAAATGAAAGGAAAATTCAATTTAAACTCATTTATAAGATTATAAAACCATTTAAAGTGAGTAACTAGGCTTTCGAAGGCATAAGTGACTATAAATGAAGTTTTCTTGTCAATGGTTTGCTTTCGCTTCAAGTTTCTCGATGAAAAAATTAAATTATGATCTATTTGAACCAAAAATAGAAAAAAGTCAATCTAAAATCATTTATAAGATGATAAAACCATTTAAAGCAAGTAACTAGGCTTTTGAAGGCATAAGTGACTATAAATGAAGTTTTCTTGTCAATAGTTGGCTTTCGCTTCAAGTTTCCCAATGAAACATGAAATTATGATATATTTTTACCAAAAATAGAAAAACTTTAATTTAAAATCATTTATAAGATTATAAAACCATTTAAAGCGGGTAACTAGGTTGTCAAATGCACAAGTGACTATAAATAGACTTTCCTCGTTTATGGTTGGCCCGCTTTCACGTTTCCTGATGCAAACATTAACTTATGAACTGTTTTAACCAAAAATGAGAAAGAAGTTTAATTTAAACTCATTTATAAGATTACAAAACCATTTAAAGTGAGTAACTATGCTTTCGAAGTTATGAGTGACTATAAAGGGACTTTTCTTGTCAATGGTTGGCTTTCGCTTCATGTTTCCCAATGCAAACATTAAATTAGGATCTGTTGTAACCAAAAATGAAAAAGTACTTCAATTTAAAATCATTTATAAGATTATAAAACCATTTAAAGCGAGTAACTAGGCTTTTGAAGGCATGAGTGACTATAAATTGACTTTTCTTGCCAATGGTTGGCTTTCACTTTGCATTTTCTAATGAAAACATGAAATTATGATCTGTTTTACCAAGAATAAAAAGAAAATTCAATTTAAAATCATTTATAAGATTATAAATCATTTAAAGCGAGTAACTAGGGTTTCGAAGCTATGAGTGACATTAAATAGATTTTTCTTGTCAATCGTTAGCTTTTGCTTCACATTTCCCAATGTAAACCTGAAATTATGATATGTTTCAACCAAAAATGAAAGGAAAACTCAATTTAAACTCATTTATAAGATTATAAAATCATTTAAAGTGAGTAACTAGGCTTTCGAAGGCATAAGTGACTATAAATGAAGTTTTGTTGTTAATGGTTGGCTTTCGCTTCAAGTTTCCCAATGAAAAAATTGAATTATGATCTATTTGAACCAAAAATAGAAAAAACTCAATTTTATATGATTTATAAGATGATAAAACCATTTAAAGCAAGTAACTAGGCTTTCGAAGGCATAAGTGATTATAAATGAAGTTTTCTTGTCAATAGTGGGCTTTCGCTTCAAGTTTCCCAATGAAACATGAAATTATGATATATTTTTACCAAAAATAGAAAACATTCATTTTAAAATCATTTATAAGATTACAAAACCATTTAAAGTGGGTAACTAGGTTGTCAAATGCACAAGTGACTATAAATAGACTTTCCTTGTCGATGGTTGGCCAACTTTCGTGTTTCCTGATGCAAACATTAACTTATGAACTGTTTTAGCTTAAAATGAGAGAGAAATTTAATATAAACTCATTTATAAGATTACAAAACCATTTAAAGCGAGTAACTAGGCTTTCGAAGTTATGAGTGACGATAAATGGACTTTTCTTATCAATGGTTGGCTTTCGCTTCATGTTTCCCAATGCAAACATGAAATTAGGATCAGTTGTAACCAAAAGTGAGAAAGTAATTCAATTTAAAATCATTTATAAGATTATAAAACGATTTAAAGCGAGTAACTAGGCTTTTGAAGGCATGAGTGACTATAGATTGACTTTTCTTGCCAATGGTTGGCTTTCGCTTTGCGTTTTCTAATGAAAACATGAAATTATGATCTGTTTTACCAAGAATGAAAGGAAAATTCAATTTAAAATCATTTATAAGATTATAAAACCATTCAAAGCAAGTAACTAGGCTTTCTAAGCTATGAGTGACTATAAATGGACTTTTCTTACCAATGGCTGGCTTTTGCGTTATGTGTTCCAATGAAAACTTGAAATTATGATATGTTTTAACCAAAAATGAAAGGAAAATTCAATTTAAACTCATTTATAAGATTATAAAACAATTAAAAGTGAGTAATTAGCCTTTCGAAGGCATAAGTGACTATAAATGAAGTTTTCTTGTCAATGGTTGGGTTTCGCTTTGCGTTTTCTAAAGAAAACATGAAATTATGATCTATTTTACCAAGAATGAAAAGAAAATTCAATTTAATATCATTTATAAGTTTATAAATCATTTAAAGCGAGTAACTAGGGTTTCGAAGCTATGAGTGACATTAAATAGATTTTTCTTGTCAATCGTTAGCTTTTGTTTCACATTTCCCAATGTAAACATGAAATTATGATCTGTTTCAACAAAATATGAAAGGAAAATTTAATTTAAACTCAGTTATCAGATTATAAAACCATTTAAAGTGAGTAACTAGGCTTTCGAAGGCATAAGTGACTATAAATGAAGTTTGCTTGTCAAGGGTTGGCTTTCGCTTCAAGTTTCCCAATGAAAAAATTAAATTATGATCTATTTTGACCAAAAATAGAAACAATTCCATTTAAAATCATTTATAAGATGATAAAACCATTTAAAGTGGGTAACTAGGTTGTCGAATGCACGAGTTACAATAAATAGACTTTCCTTGTCGATGGTTAGCCCGTTTTTGCATTTCCTGATGCAAACATTAACTTATGATCTGTTTTAACAAAAAATGAGAAAGAAATTTAATATAAAATCATTTATAAGATTAGAAAACCATTTAAAGCAAGTAACTAGGCTTTCAAAGTTATGAGTGACTATAAATGGACTTTTCTCTTCAATGGTTGGCTTTCGCTTCATGTTTCCCAATGCAAACATTAAATTAGGATCTGTTGTAACCAAAAATGGGAAAGTAATTCAATTTAAAATCATTTATAGGATTATAAAACTATTAAAAGTGGGTAACTAGGTTGTCAAATGCACAAGTGACTATAAATAGACTTTCCTTGTCGATGGTTGGCAACCTTTCGCGTTTCTTGATGCAAACATTAACTTATAAACTGTTTTAGCTTAAAATGAGAAAGAAATTTAATATAAACTCATTTATAAGATTACAAAACCATTTAAAGCGAGTAACTAAGCTTTCGAAGTTATGAGTGACTATAAATGGACTTTTCTTATCAATGGTTGGCTTTCGCTTCATGTTTTCCAATGCAAACATGAAATTAGGATATGTTATAACCAAAAATGAGAAAGTAATTCAATTTAAAATCATTTAGAAGATTATAAAACCATTTAAAGTGAGTAACTTGGCTTTTGAAGGCATGAGTGACTATAGATTGACTCTACTTGCCAATGGTTGGCTTTCACTTTGCGTTTCTAATGAAAACATGAAATTACGATCTGTTTTACCAAGAATAAAAAGAAAATTCAATTTAAAATCATTTATAAGATTATAAATCATTTAAAGCGAGTAACTAGGGTTTCGAAGCTATGAGTGACATTAAATAGATTTTTCTTGTCAATCGTTAGCTTTTGCTTCACATTTCCCAAAGTAAACATGAAATTATGATCTGTTTCAACAAAAAATGAAAGGAAAATTCAATTTAAACTCATTTATAAGATTATAAAACCATTTAAAGTGAGTAACTAGGCTTTCGAAGGCATAAGTGACTATAAATGAAGTTTTCTTGTCAATGGTTTGCTTTCGCTTCAAGTTTCTCGATGAAAAAATTAAATTATGATCTATTTGAACCAAAAATAGAAAAAAGTCAATTTAAAATCATTTATAAGATGATAAAACCATTTAAAGCAAGTAACTAGGCTTTTGAAGGCATAAGTGACTATAAATGAAGTTTTCTTGTCAATAGTTGGCTTTCGCTTCAAGTTTCCCAATGAAACATGAAATTATGATATATTTTTACCAAAAATAGAAAAACTTTAATTTAAAATCATTTATAAGATTATAAAACCATTTAAAGCGGGTAACTAGGTTGTCAAATGCACAAGTGACTATAAATAGACTTTCCTCGTCTATGGTTGGCCCGCTTTCGCGTTTCCTGATGCAAACATTAACTTATGAACTGTTTTAACCAAAAATGAGAAAGAAGTTTAATTTAAACTCATTTATAAGATTACAAAACCATTTAAAGCGAGTAACTAGGCTTTCGAAGTTATGAGTAACTATAAAGGGACTTTTCTTGTCAATGGTTGGCTTTCGCTTCATGTTTCCCAATGCAAACATTAAATTAGGATCTGTTGTAACCAAAAATGAAAAAGTACTTCAATTTAAAATCATTTATAAGATTATAAAACCATTTAAAGCGAGTAACTAGGCTTTTGAAGGCATGAGTGACTATAAATTGACTTTTCTTGCCAATGGTTGGCTTTCACTTTGCGTTTTCTAATGAAAACATGAAATTATGATCTGTTTTACCAAGAATAAAAAGAAAATTCAATTTAAAATCATTTATAAGATTATAAATCATTTAAAGCGAGTAACTAGGGTTTCGAAGCTATGAGTGACATTAAATAGATTTTTCTTGTCAATCGTTAGCTTTTGCTTCACATTTCCCAATGTAAACCTGAAATTATGATATGTTTCAACCAAAAATGAAAGGAAAACTCAATTTAAACTCATTTATAAGATTATAAAACCATTTAAAGTGAGTAACTAGGCTTTCGAAGGCATAAGTGACTATAAATGAAGTTTTCTTGTTAATGGTTGGCTTTCGCTTCAAGTTTCCCAATGAAAAAATTGAATTATGATCTATTTGAACCAAAAATAGAAAAAAATCAATTTAATATCATTTATAAGATGATAAAACCATTTAAAGCAAGTAACTAGGCTTTCGAAGGCATAAGTGACTATAAATGAAGTTTTCTTGTCAATAGTGGGCTTTCGCTTCAAGTTTCCCCATGAAAGATGAAATTATGATATATTTTTACCAAAAATAGAAAAACTTTAATTTAAAATCATTTATAAGATTATAAAACCATTTAAAGCGGGTAACTAGGTTGTCAAATGCACAAGTGACTATAAATAGACTTTCCTCGTCTATGGTTGGCCCGCTTTCGCGTTTCCTGATGCAAACATTAACTTATGAACTGTTTTAACCAAAAATGAGAAAGAAGTTTAATTTAAACTCATTTATAAGATTACAAAACCATTTAAAGCGAGTAACTAGGCTTTCGAAGTTATGAGTAACTATAAAGGGACTTTTCTTGTCAATGGTTGGCTTTCGCTTCATGTTTCCCAATGCAAACATTAAATTAGGATCTGTTGTAACCAAAAATGAAAAAGTACTTCAATTTAAAATCATTTATAAGATTATAAAACCATTTAAAGCGAGTAACTAGGCTTTTGAAGGCATGAGTGACTATAAATTGACTTTTCTTGCCAATGGTTGGCTTTCACTTTGCGTTTTCTAATGAAAACATGAAATTATGATCTGTTTTACCAAGAATAAAAAGAAAATTCAATTTAAAATCATTTATAAGATTATAAATCATTTAAAGCGAGTAACTAGGGTTTCGAAGCTATGAGTGACATTAAATAGATTTTTCTTGTCAATCGTTAGCTTTTGCTTCACATTTCCCAATGTAAACCTGAAATTATGATATGTTTCAACCAAAAATGAAAGGAAAACTCAATTTAAACTCATTTATAAGATTATAAAATCATTTAAAGTGAGTAACTAGGCTTTCGAAGGCATAAGTGACTATAAATGAAGTTTTCTTGTTAATGGTTGGCTTTCGCTTCAAGTTTCCCAATGAAAAAATTGAATTATGATCTATTTGAACCAAAAATAGAAAAAAATCAATTTAATAGCATTTATAAGATGATAAAACCATTTAAAGCAAGTAACTAGGCTTTCGAAGGCATAAGTGACTATAAATGAAGTTTTCTTGTCAATAGTGGGCTTTCGCTTCAAGTTTCCCCATGAAAGATGAAATTGTGATATATTTTTACCAAAAATAGAAAAACTTTAATTTAAAATCATTTATAAGATTATAAAACCATTTAAAGCGGGTAACTAGGTTGTCAAATGCACAAGTGACTATAAATAGACTTTCCTCGTCTATGGTTGGCCCGCTTTCGCGTTTCCTGATGCAAACATTAACTTATGAACTGTTTTAACCAAAAATGAGAAAGAAGTTTAATTTAAACTCATTTATAAGATTACAAAACCATTTAAAGCGAGTAACTAGGCTTT
Organism: Theobroma cacao; assembly: GCF_053813885.1. Classification (NCBI taxonomy): domain Eukaryota; kingdom Viridiplantae; phylum Streptophyta; class Magnoliopsida; order Malvales; family Malvaceae; genus Theobroma; species Theobroma cacao. The sequence continues at coordinate 20,731,818 of NC_142645.1, read as the reverse complement.
CGAAGTTATGAGTAACTATAAAGGGACTTTTCTTGTCAATGGTTGGCTTTCGCTTCATGTTTCCCAATGCAAACATTAAATTAGGATCTGTTGTAACCAAAAATGAAAAAGTACTTCAATTTAAAATCATTTATAAGATTATAAAACCATTTAAAGCGAGTAACTAGGCTTTTGAAGGCATGAGTGACTATAAATTGACTTTTCTTGCCAATGGTTGGCTTTCACTTTGCGTTTTCTAATGAAAACATGAAATTATGATCTGTTTTACCAAGAATAAAAAGAAAATTCAATTTAAAATCATTTATAAGATTATAAATCATTTAAAGCGAGTAACTAGGGTTTTGAAGCTATGAGTGACATTAAATAGATTTTTCTTGTCAATCGTTAGCTTTTGCTTCACATTTCCCAATGTAAACCTGAAATTATGATATGTTTCAACCAAAAATGAAAGGAAAACTCAATTTAAACTCATTTATAAGATTATAAAACCATTTAAAGTGAGTAACTAGGCTTTCGAAGGCATAAGTGACTATAAATGAAGTTTTCTTGTTAATGGTTGGCTTTCGCTTCAAGTTTCCCAATGAAAAAATTGAATTATGATCTATTTGAACCAAAAATAGAAAAAACTCAATTTTATATCATTTATAAGATGATAAAACCATTTAAAGCAAGTAACTAGGCTTTCGAAGGCATAAGTGACTATAAATGAAGTTTTCTTGTCAATAGTGGGCTTTCGCTTCAAGTTTCCCAATGAAAGATGAAATTATGATATATTTTTACCAAAAATAGAAAACATTCATTTTAAAATCATTTATAAGATTACAAAACCATTTAAAGTGGGTAACTAGGTTGTCAAATGCACAAGTGACTATAAATAGACTTTCCTTGTCGATGGTTGGCCAACTTTCGTGTTTCCTTATGCAAACATTAACTTATGAACTGTTTTAGCTTAAAATGAGAGAGAAATTTAATATAAACTCATTTATAAGATTACAAAACCATTTAAAGCGAGTAACTAGGCTTTCGAAGTTATGAGTGACGATAAATGGACTTTTCTTATCAATGGTTGGCTTTCGCTTCATGTTTCCCAATGCAAACATGAAATTAGGATCAGTTGTAACCAAAAATGAAAAAGTACTTCAATTTAAAATCATTTATAAGATTATAAAACCATTTAAAGCGAGTAACTAGGCTTTTGAAGGCATGAGTGACTATAAATTGACTTTTCTTGCCAATGGTTGGCTTTCACTTTGCGTTTTCTAATGAAAACATGAAATTATGATCTGTTTTACCAAGAATAAAAAGAAAATTCAATTTAAAATCATTTATAAGATTATAAATCATTTAAAGCGAGTAACTAGGGTTTCGAAGCTATGAGTGACATTAAATAGATTTTTCTTGTCAATCGTTAGCTTTTGCTTCACATTTCCCAATGTAAACCTGAAATTATGATATGTTTCAACCAAAAATGAAAGGAAAACTCAATTTAAACTCATTTATAAGATTATAAAATCATTTAAAGTGAGTAACTAGGCTTTCGAAGGCATAAGTGACTATAAATGAAGTTTTCTTGTTAATGGTTGGCTTTCGCTTCAAGTTTCCCAATGAAAAAATTGAATTATGATCTATTTGAACCAAAAATAGAAAAAAATCAATTTAATATCATTTATAAGATGATAAAACCATTTAAAGCAAGTAACTAGGCTTTCGAAGGCATAAGTGACTATAAATGAAGTTTTCTTGTCAATAGTGGGCTTTCGCTTCAAGTTTCCCCATGAAAGATGAAATTATGATATATTTTTACCAAAAATAGAAAAACTTTAATTTAAAATCATTTATAAGATTATAAAACCATTTAAAGCGGGTAACTAGGTTGTCAAATGCACAAGTGACTATAAATAGACTTTCCTCGTCTATGGTTGGCCCGCTTTCGCGTTTCCTGATGCAAACATTAACTTATGAACTGTTTTAACCAAAAATGAGAAAGAAGTTTAATTTAAACTCATTTATAAGATTACAAAACCATTTAAAGCGAGTAACTAGGCTTTCGAAGTTATGAGTAACTATAAAGGGACTTTTCTTGTCAATGGTTGGCTTTCGCTTCATGTTTCCCAATGCAAACATTAAATTAGGATCTGTTGTAACCAAAAATGAAAAAGTACTTCAATTTAAAATCATTTATAAGATTATAAAACCATTTAAAGCGAGTAACTAGGCTTTTGAAGGCATGAGTGACTATAAATTGACTTTTCTTGCCAATGGTTGGCTTTCACTTTGCGTTTTCTAATGAAAACATGAAATTATGATCTGTTTTACCAAGAATAAAATGAAAATTCAATTTAAAATCATTTATAAGATTATAAATCATTTAAAGCGAGTAACTAGGGTTTCGAAGCTATGAGTGACATTAAATAGATTTTTCTTGTCAATCGTTAGCTTTTGCTTCACATTTCCCAATGTAAACCTGAAATTATGATATGTTTCAACCAAAAATGAAAGGAAAACTTAATTTAAACTCATTTATAAGATTATAAAACCATTTAAAGTGAGTAACTAGGCTTTCGAAGGCATAAGTGACTATAAATGAAGTTTTCTTGTTAATGGTTGGCTTTCGCTTCAAGTTTCCCAATGAAAAAATTGAATTATGATCTATTTGAACCAAAAATAGAAAAAACTCAATTTTATATCATTTATAAGATGATAAAACCATTTAAAGCAAGTAACTAGGCTTTCGAAGGCATAAGTGACTATAAATGAAGTTTTCTTGTCAATAGTGGGCTTTCGCTTCAAGTTTCCCAATGAAACATGAAATTATGATATATTTTTACCAAAAATAGAAAACATTCATTTTAAAATCATTTATAAGATTACAAAACCATTTAAAGTGGGTAACTAGGTTGTCAAATGCACAAGTGACTATAAATAGACTTTCCTTGTCGATGGTTGGCCAACTTTCGTGTTTCCTTATGCAAACATTAACTTATGAACTGTTTTAGCTTAAAATGAGAGAGAAATTTAATATAAACTCATTTATAAGATTACAAAACCATTTAAAGCGAGTAACTAGGCTTTCGAAGTTATGAGTGACGATAAATGGACTTTTCTTATCAATGGTTGGCTTTCGCTTCATGTTTCCCAATGCAAACATGAAATTAGGATCAGTTGTAACCAAAAGTGAGAAAGTAATTCAATTTAAAATCATTTATAAGATTATAAAACGATTTAAAGCGAGTAACTAGGCTTTTGAAGGCATGAGTGACTATAGATTGACTTTTCTTGCCAATGGTTGGCTTTCGCTTTGCGTTTTCTAATGAAAACATGAAATTATGATCTGTTTTACCAAGAATGAAAGGAAAATTCAATTTAAAATCATTTATAAGATTATAAAACCATTCAAAGCAAGTAACTAGGCTTTCTAAGCTATGAGTGACTATAAATGGACTTTTCTTACCAATGGCTGGCTTTTGCGTTATGTGTTCCAATGAAAACTTGAAATTATGATATGTTTTAACCAAAAATGAAAGGAAAATTCAATTTAAACTCATTTATAAGATTATAAAACAATTAAAAGTGAGTAATTAGCCTTTTGAAGGCATAAGTGACTATAAATGAAGTTTTCTTGTCAATGGTTGGCTTTCGCTTCAAGTTTCCCAATGAAAAAATCAAATTATGATCTATTTGAACCGAAAATAGAAAAAATTCAATTTAAAATCATTTATAAGATGATAAAACCATTTAAAACAAGTATCTAGGCTTTCGAAGGCATAAGTGACTATAAATGAAGTTTTCTTGTCAGTAGTGGGCTTTCGCTTCAAGTTTCCCAATGAAACATGAAATTATGATATATTTTTACCAAAAATAGAAAATATTCATTTTAAAATCATTTATAAGATTACAAAACCATTTAAAGTGGGTAACTAGGTTGTTAAATGCACAGGTGACTATAAATAGACTTTCCTCATCGATGGTTGGCCCGTTTTCGCGTTTCCTGATACAAACACTAACTTATGATCTGTTCTAACAAAAAATGAGAAAGAAATTTAATATGAAATCATTTATAAGATTACAAAACAATTTAAAGCGAGTAACTAGGCTTTCTAAGTTATGAGTGACTATAAGTGGACTTTTCTTGTTAATGGTTGGCTTTTGCTTCATGTTTTCCAATGCAAACATTAAATTAGGATCTGTTGTAACCAAAAATGAGAAAGTAATTCAATTTAAAATCATTTAAAGGATTATAAAACCATTTAAAGTGGGTAACTAGGTTGTCAAATGCACAAGTGACTATAAATAGACTTTCCTTGTCGATGGTTGGCCAACTTTCGCGTTTCTTGATGCAAACATTAACTTATGAACTGTTTTAGCTTAAATGAGAAAGAAATTTAATATAAACTCATTTATAAGATGACAAAACCATTTAAAGCGAGTAACTAGGCTTTCGAAGTTATGAGTGACTATAAATAGACTTTTCTTATCAATGGTTGGCTTTCGCTTCATGTTTCCCAATGCAAACATGAAATTAGGATCTGTTGTAACAAAAAATGAGAAAGTAATTCAATTTAAAATAATTTAGAAGATTATGAAACCATTTAGAGTGAGTAACTAGGCTTTTGAAGGCATGAGTGACTATAGATTGACTTTTCTTGCCAATGGTTGGCTCTCGCTTTGCGTTTTCTAATGAAAACATGAAATTATGATCTGTTTTACAAAGAATGAAAGGAAAATTCAATTTAAAATCATTTATAAGATTATAAATCATTTAAAGCGAGTGACTAGGGTTTCGAAGCTATGAGTGACATTAAATAGATTTTTCTTGTCAATCGTTAGCTTTTGCTTCACATTTCCCAATGTAAACCTGAAATTATGATATGTTTCAACAAAAAATGAAAGGAAAACTCAATTTAAACTCATTTATAAGATTATAAAATCATTTAAAGTGAGTAACTAGGCTTTCGAAGGCATAAGTGACTATAAATGAAGTTTTCTTGTTAATGGTTGGCTTTCGCTTCAAGTTTCCCAATGAAAAAATTGAATTATGATCTATTTGAACCAAAAATAGAAAAAAATCAATTTAATATCATTTATAAGATGATAAAACCATTTAAAGCAAGTAACTAGGCTTTCGAAGGCATAAGTGACTATAAATGAAGTTTTCTTGTCAATAGTGGGCTTTCGCTTCAAGTTTCCCCATGAAAGATGAAATTATGATATATTTTTACCAAAAATATAAAACATTCATTTTAAAATCATTTATAAGATTACAAAACCATTTAAAGTGGGTAACTAGGTTGTCAAATGCACAAGTGACTGTAAATAGACTTTCCTTGTCGATGGTTGGCCAACTTTCGCGTTTCTTGATGCAAACATTAACTTATTAACTGTTTTAGCATAAAATGAGAAAGAAATTTAATATAAACTCATTTATAAGATTACAAAACCATTTAAAGCGAGTAACTAGGCTTTCGAAGTTATGAGTGACTATAAATGGACTTTTCTTATCAATGGTTGGCTTTCGCTTCATGTTTCCCAATGCTAACATGAAATTAGGATCTGTTGTAACCAAAAATGAGAAAGTAATTCACTTTAAAATCATTTAGAAGATTATAAAACCATTTAAAGTGAGTAACTAGGCTTTTGAAGGCATGAGTGACTATAGATTGACTTTTCTTGCCAATGGTTGGCTTTCGCTTTGCGTTTTCTAATGAAAACATGAAATTATGATCTGTTTTAGCAAGAATGAAAAGAAAGTTCAATTTAAAATCATTTATAAGATTATAAATCATTTAAAGCGAGTAACTAGGGTTTCGAAGCTATGAGTGACATTAAATAGATTTTTCTTGTCAATCGTTAGCTTTTGCTTCACATTTCCCAATGTAAACCTGAAATTATGATCTGTTTAAACCAAAAATGAAAGGAAAATTCAATTTAAACTCATTTATAAGATTATAAAACCATTTAAAGTGAGTAACTAGGCTTTCGAAGGCATAAGTGACTATAAATGAAGTTTTCTTGTCAATGGTTGGCTTTCGCTTCAAGTTTCCCAATGAAAAAATTGAATTATGATCTATTTAAACCAAAAATAGAAAATATTCAATTTAAAATCCTTTATAAGATGATAAAACCATTTAAAGCAAGTAACTAGGCTTTCGAAGGCATAAGTGACTATAAATGAAGTTTTCTTGTCAATAGTGGGCTTTCGCTTCAAGTTTCCCAATGAAACATGAAATTATGATATATTTTTACCAAAAATAGAAAACATTCATTTTAAAATCATTTATAAGATTACAAAACCATTTAAAGTGGGTAACTAGGTTGTCAAATGCACAAGTGACTATAAATAGACTTTCCTTGTCGATGGTTGGCCAACTTTCGCGTTTCTTGATGCACTCATTAACTATGAACTGTTTTAGCTTAAAATGAGAAAGAAATTTAATATAAACTCATTTATAAGATTACAAAACCATTTAAAGCGAGTAACTAGGCTTTCTAAGTTATAAGTAACTATAAATGGACTTTTCTTATCAATGGTTGGCTTTCGCTTCATGTTTCCCAATGCAAACATGAAATTAGGATCTGTTGTAACCAAAAATGAGAAAGTAATTCAATTTAAAATCATTTAGAAGATTATAAAACCATTTAAAGTACTTAAAGTACTTAAAATCATAAAAGTACTTAAAGCAAGTAACTAGGCTTTCGAAGGTATAAGTGACTATAAATAAAGTTTTCTTATCAGTGGTTGGCTTTTGCTTCAAGTTTTCCAATGAAACATTAAATTATGATCTATTTTAACCAAAAATAGAAAAAAATCAATTTAAAATCATTTATAAGATTATAAAACCATTTAAAGTGGGTAACTAGGTTTTCAAATGCACAAATGACTATAAATACACTTTCCTTGTCGATGCTTGGCCCGCTTTCGCGTTTCTTGATGCAAACATTAACTTATGAATTGTTTTAACCAAAAATGAGAAAGAAATTTAATATAAACTCATTTATAAGATTACAAAACTATTTAAAGCGAGTAACTAGGCTTTCGAAGTTATGAGTGACTATAAATTGACTTTTCTTGTCAATAGTTGGCTTTCGCTTCATGTTTCCCAATGCAAACATTAAATTAGGATCTGTTCTAACCAAAAATGAGAAAGTAACTCCATTTAAAATCATTTATAAGATTATAAAACCATTTAAAGCGAGTAACTAGGCTTTTGAACGCATGAGTGACTATAAATTGACTTTTCTTACCAATGGTTGGCTTTCGCTTTGTGTTTTCTAATGAAAACATGAAATTATGATTTGTTTTACCAAGAATGAAAAGAAAATTCAATTTAAAATCATTCAAAGCGAGAAACTAGGCTTTCGAAGTTATGAGTGACTATAAATTGACTTTTCTTGTCAATAGTTGGCTTTCGCTTCATGTTTCCGAATGCAAACATTAAATTAGGATCTGTTGTACCCAAAAATTAGAAAGTAATTCAATTTAAAATCATTTATAGGATTATAAAACCATTTAAAGTGGGTAACTAGGTTGTCAAATGCACAAGTGACTATAAATAGACTTTCCTTGTCGATGGTTGGCTTTCGCTTCAAGTTTCCCAATGGAAAGAATAAATTATCACCTATTTGAACCAAAAATAGAAAAAATTCAATTTAAAATGATTTATAAGACGATAAAACCATTTAAAGTGGGCAACTAGGTTTTCAAATGCATGGGTGACTATAAATAGACTTTCCTCATCAATGGTTGGCCCGCTTTCACGTTTCCTGATGCAAACATTAAATTATGATCTGTTTTAACCAATAATGGGAAAGAAATGTAATATAAAATCATTTATAAGATTACAAAACCATTTAAGGTGAGTAACGACGCTTTCGAAGCTATGAGTAACTATAAATGGACTATTCTTATCAATGGTTGGCTTTCACTTCATGTTTCCCAATGCAAACATTAAATTAGGATCTGTAGTAACCAAAAACGAGAAAGTAATTCAATTTAAAATCATTTACAAGATTATAAAACTATTTAAAGCGAGTAACTAGGATTTTGAAGGCATGAGTGACTATAAATTGATTTTTCATGCCAATGGTTTGCTTTCGCTTTGCGTTTTCTAATGAAAACATGAAATTATGATCTGTTTTACCAAGAATGAAAAGAAAATTCAATTTAAAATCATTTATAAGATTATAAAACCATTCAAAGCAAGTAACTAGGCTTTCGAAGCTATGAGTGACTATAAATGGACTTTTCTTACCAATGGTTGGCTTTCGCATTATGTTTTCCAATGAAAACTTGAAATTATGATATGTTTTAACCAAAAAAAAAACAAAACTTCAATCCAAAATCATTTATAAGCTTATAAAACCATTTAAAGTGAGTAACTATGCTTTTGAAGGCATGAGTGACTATAAATTGACTTTTCTTGTCAATAGTTGGCTTTCGCTTTGCGTTTTCTAATGAAAACAAGAAATTATGGTCTGTTTTGCCGAGAATGAAAAGAAAATTCAATTTAAAATCATTTATAAGATTATAAAATCATTTAAAGCGAGTAACGAGGGTTTCAAAGGTATGAGTGACATTAAATAAATTTTTCTTGTCAATGGTTAGCTTTCACTTCACATTTCCGAATGTAAACATGAAATGAGGATCTATTTTAACAAAAAATGAAAGGAAAATTCAATTTAAACTCATTTATAAGATTACAAAACCTTTTAAAGCGAGTAATTAAGCTTTCAAAGCTATTAGTGACTATAAATGGACTTTTTTTGTCAATGGTTGCCTTTTGCTTCATGTTTCCCAATGCAAACACTAAATTAACATCTGTGGTAACCAAAGATAAGAGAAATATTCAATTTAAAATCATTTATAAGATTATAAAAGTACTTAAAGCGAGTAACTAGGCTTTCGAAGGTATAAGTGACTATAAATAAAGTTTTCTTATCAATGGTTGGCTTTTGCTTCAAGTTTTCCAATGAAACATTAAATTATGATCTATTTTAACCAAAAATAGAAAAAATTCAATTTAAAATCATTTATAAGATTATAAAACCATTTAAAGTGGGTAACTAGGTTGTCAAATGCACAAATGACTATAAATACACTTTCCTTGTTGATGCTTGGCCCGCTTTCGCGTTTCTTGATGCAAACATTAACTTATGAACTGTTTTAACCAAAAAATGAGAAAGAAATTTAATATAAACTCATTTATAAGATTACAAAACCATTTAAAGCGAGTAACTAGGCTTCCAAAGTTATGAGTGAATATAAATTGACTTTTCTTGTCAATAGTTGGCTTTCGCTTCATGTTTCCCAATGCAAACATTAAATTAGGATCTGTTGTAACCAAAAATGAGAAAGTAACTCCATTTAAAATCATTTATAAGATTATAAAACCATTTAAAGTGAGTAACTAGGCTTTTGAAGGCATGAGTGACTGTAAATTGACTTTTCTTGCCAATAGTTGGATTTCGCTTTGCGTTTTCTAACGAAAACATGAAATTATGATCTGTTTTACTAAGAATGAAAGAAAATTCAATTTAAAATAATTTATAAGATTATAAAATCATTTAAAGCGAGTAACGAGAGTTTCGAAAGTATGAGTGACTTAAATAAATTTTTCTTGTCAATGGTTAGCTTCCACTTCACATTTCCGAATGTAAACATGAAATTAGGATCTATTTTAACAAAAAATGAAAGGAAAATTCAATTTAGCCTCATTTATAAGATTACAAAACCATTTAAAGCGAGTAATTAGGCTTTCAAAGCTATTAGTGACTATAAATGGACTTTTTTTGTCAATGGTTGCCTTTCGCTTCATGTTTCCCAATGCAAACACTAAATTAACATCTGTGGTAACCAAAAATAAGAGAAATATTCAATTTAAAATCATTTATAAGATTATAAAAATACTTAAAGCGAGTAACTAGGCTTTCGAAGGCATAAGTGACTATAAATAAAGTTTTCTTATCAATGGTTGGCTTTTGCTTCAAGTTTTCCAATGAAACATTAAATTATGATCTATTTTAACCAAAAATAGAAAAAATTCAATTTAAAATCATTTGTAAGATTATAAAACCATTTAAAGTGGGTAACTAGTTTGTCAAATGCACAAATGACTATAAATACACTTTCCTTGTTGATGCTTGGCCTGCTTTCGCGATTCTTGATGCAAACATTAACTTATGAACTGTTTTAACCAAAAAATGAGAAAGAAATTAATATAAACTCATTTATAAGATTACAAAACCATTTAAAGCGAGTAACTAGCCTTTCGAAGTTATGAGTGACTGTAAATTGACTTTTCTTGTCAATAGTTGGTTTTCGCTTCATGTTTCCCAATGCAAACATTAAATTAGGATCTGTTGTAACCAAAAATGAGAAAGTAACTCCATTTAAAATCATTTATAAGATTATAAAACCATTTAAAGCGAGTAACTAGGCTTTTGAAGGCATGAGTGACTATAAATTGACTTTTCTTACCAATGGTTGGCTTTCGCTTTGTGTTTTCTAATGAAAACATGAAATTATGATCTATTTTAACCAAAAATGAAAGGAAAATTCAATTTAAACTCACTTATAAGATTATAAAACCATTTAAAGAGAGTAACTAGGCTTTCGAAGGCATAAGTGACTATAAATGAAGTGTTCTTGTCAATGGTTGGCTTTCGCTTCAAGTTTCCGAATGGAAAGAATAAATTATCACCTATTTGAACCAAAAATAGAAAAAATTCAATTTAAAATGGTTTATAAGATGATAAAACCATTTAAAGTGGGTAACTAGGTTTTCAAATGCATGGGTGACTATAAATAGACATTCCTTATCAATGGTTGGCCCGCTTTCACGTTTCCTGATGCAAACATTAAATTATGATCTGTTTTAACCAATAATGGGAAAGAAACTTAATATAAAATTATTTATAAGATTACAAAACCATTTAAGGCGAGTAACGACGCTTTCGAAGCTATGAGTAACTATAAATGGACTTTTCTTATCAATGGTTGGCTTTCACTTCATGTTTCCCAATGCAAACATTAAATTAGGATCTGTAGTAACCAAAAAGGAGAAAGTAATTCAATTTAAAATCATTTACAAGATTATAAAACCATTTAAAGCGAGTAACTAGGCTTTTGAAGGCATGAGTGACTATAAATTGATTTTTCATGCCAATGGTTTGCTTTCGCTTTGCGTTTTCTAATGAAAACATGAAATTATGATCTGTTTTACCAAGAATGAAAAGAAAATTCAATTTAAAATCATTTATAAGATTATAAAACCATTCAAAGCAAGTAACTAGGCTTTCGAAGCTAGGAGTGACTATAAATGGACTTTTCTTACCAATGGTTGGCTTTCGCATTATGTTTTCCAATGAAAATTTGAAATTATGATATGTTTTAACCAAAAATAAAACAAAACTTCAATCCAAAATCATTTATAAGATTATAAAACCATTTAAAGTTAGTAACTATGCTTTTGCAGGCATGAGTGACTATAAATTGACTTTTCTTGTCAATAGCTGGCTTTCGCTTTGCGTTTTCTAATGAAAACATGAAATTATGACTTGTTTTGCCAGGAATGAAAAGAAAATTCAATTTAAAATCATTTATAAGATTATAAAATCATTTAAAGCGAGTAACGAGGGTTTCGAAGGTATGAGTGACATTAAATAAATTTTTCTTATCAATCGTTAGCTTTCACTTCACATTTCCGAATGTAAACAAGAAATTAGGATCTATTTTAACAAAAAATGAAAGGAAAATTCAATTTAAACTTATTTATAAGATTACAAAACCATTTAAAGCAAGTAATTAGGCTTTCAAAGCTATTAATGACTATAAATGGACTTTTTTTGTCAATGGTTGCCTTTCGCTTCATGTTTCCCAATGCAAACACTAAATTAACATCTGTGGTAAACAAAAATAAGAGAAATATTCAATTTAAAATCATTTATAAGATTATAAAAGTACTTAAAGCGAGTAACTAGGCTTTCGAAGGTATAAGTAACTATAAATAAAGTTTTCTTATCAATGGTTGTGTGAGACCCTGTCAAGCTCGATTAAAAGACGGTATTGTATCGAGTGGTACAACTAAGTTAAATCGAGCCTTGAAATAGTTCAAATAGAAATTCTAAGAGGAATTTGAAAATTTTAAAACCAACTGAATGGCTTAGAATAGTGATTTGGAGTTCAAGGTCCAGTTTGGAGTCCATCAGAAAATTGACCAATTAGGGACAAAATGGTCATTTTACCATTTGATGATAAAATGGAGATTTTTAGCCAAGATTTGATCACATTTGACCAAGAATAATTATATGAAATATAATTATGATTATTGGAGTATAAAATGATGTTTAGCAGTGAAAAATTTTGATTCCCGGTATTTATGGAGCACAAGGGCAAAATGGTAATTTTACCACTAGAGGACTAAACAAAAATTTTTTTAAGCAATTTTTACCCCATTTGGTTAATATTGATCAATATTAGTGTTATTTTAGTTTGAAAAGTAGAAACAATGGGATTTCGGTACATTTCGGAGTATAGGGGCAAAATCGTAAATTTTTTTGTCTCGAGGGCAAATCGGTAAAATTTTCGCCCCAGCACTTGTCAAGACCAAGGGATTTTAATTGTGGTAGGATTGGATAAATACCAGAATATTTGTGGTGGAAAATTAAGAAGAAAAAGTCAAAAAGTTAAAAATTTGGGCCAATAAGCATGTGACACATGGCATGCTTGATTATTTTATTATTTCCTATAGAAATCAGCCCATTAAATCCCCAATTCCCTCACCATATTCGGCCTAGACATCCAGCAACAAGAAAAAAAGAAGAACAAAAGGAAAAAAAAGAAAACCTAGGTGGAAATTCAAAGAAAAAGTGAAGAAATCAAGGAAACAAGCTAGGTAAGTTAAAATTTCTTTAATTCTCCTTGATACCTAGGTTAACCATGCTTTTGTTCTTGATTTCCATGGTTGAATATTGAGTTATCATGATGAATTCAATTCTGAAAAATGGGTGTGGAAGAGGAATTGTTGTTGGAATAGTTTGATTTTAGACTATGTTAGTGTTTAGGGATAGTTAAGCATGGTTATGAACAAAAACACAAAAGAAATATTCAATTTCTCTAGGGTTCCTTGTTGGCCGACCCATGAGGGCTGAATATCAATGGGGGATTGTTTTTATTTTAAGGAAAATGGCATGCAAAATGATGAAGTAAGGTGAAACGGTTATGTAGAAAAAAAAATTCGATGCTAGTACACCAAATGACCAAATTTTTCTATAAGGAATTGTGAGGGTTCTAATGCTGAATTTGGCTTTATTTAAATGTATGTGGTAAATTAAGGTATTAGAGGAGAAATGAATTAATTTGGAGGTTATTTGGACACAATCGCCGATTAATCGGGTGATCGGTCGAATTTAATCGATACCGTGATGAAGCGGTAATCAGACATATTTTTGCATTTACATATCAAGTATTAGTAGTTTAAATTAATTTATATCAATTTAGGGACAATATAGTAAATTCCTCGACTTTGTTATTTGTCAAGGTGGTGAGACATCCGGAAAAGGCAAAGGAATTGCGCCTGAGGACTATTAGTCAGAGTTCACCCGAAATCCAGATTTTCGACACTTGTGAGTGGACTGCCTATCAAAATTGTTTTGGGAATATGACTGTTTTGAACAAAGTGTTTGAATGATTTTATGAAATTTTTCATGAAAATGAATGCCTTGGGAACAAGCTTTTGAAAAAAAGTTTATGTTATGAAATGTGGTTATTATGGATTTCTATGTGGCTGCATTATGTTGATATACATATATGCTTGAATATAATGTTGTGTAATTATGTTGACTCGGCTATGTGCGAGTAGGGAGTGCGCATAAGCTGAGGATGACCTGGTTATGTGCGAGTAGGGAGTGCGCATAACCCGGTGATGACTCGGTTATGTACGAGTAGGGAGTGTGCATAACTCGGTGATGACCCAGCCATGTGCGAGTAGGGAGTGCGCATGAGCTGGTGATGATGATGACGAGTCGGTGATGATGGTAATGGGTTGGTGAGATGATGATGATGGGTATATACATATATATATATATATATATACATATGTAAATATGTGTGATATAGCAAATTGATGGATAATGATTTATGGTTGTAATGTACATGAAAGTTGACACATTGTACTTTGAGAATTTTCATGAATTTTAGGTTGATTTTATTAGTTTAGCAGGATGGCTTTTTGTTGAGTGAGAAAAAAATGTTTCTCTTGTTGCTCTGTTTTCACTGCAGCGAAATTCATGCTCGCTGTAGCAAGAAACTCTCGGGTTTGGAGGGGTTTTAAATAGGAATGAACTAAATTGTATTGTTTTGAAACAAGTGCATCATGATTTTAAATTCTCCCTAATTGTTGCTTGTTCCCTTCCTTGTTCACTCATTGAGTATTGTACTCACGTTTTATAAAAATTCATGTTTTCAGATCAGGTGACTGTTGGACCCTAGATCGAGGAGTCCTCGTAGTTCATCTCCTGGGTATGTGTCTGGCATTCGATAGTAATCCCTTTTATTGTAAATGTCTCCGCTGGAAGTCATGGGTCCTTTTGTATTATGAATACAATCTAACAATGCAAATATGTGTATGCAATGTAAATTACTAAATACATGACTGGTATAGTGCATGTATATTATTATGTATAATTCCATTGTGTTTTGGCTATGTTTACACCCGAAAAAAATGTGTGTGTGTATTCATGATATGATAAATTTGTTAAGTAAAGGTAAATGGATAGGCTTGCTTGGGCTTAGTGAGGTATGCTCATTGAGCTCATGCGCCAGTCATGGCCCGAGAAATTGGGTCGTGACAAACTTGGTATCAGAGCCCTAGGTTGTTTAGGTCCTAGGGTGTTATGGTCAAGTCCAGCGGAGAGTCGGGTTTTTATGTGCAGTTTTTAATTATGAACTGTGAGCCGCGGCACATTTCATAATCGAGGAACCGCATAAATTCCCAATCTTAGAAACCACCTTATCTCTTTAACTGTGGTTAATGACAGGTGTTTGCTTTTGTCTAGGTAAGAATGCCACCTAAGACACGGGCCACCTTAAGACAAGTGGGGGAGCAAAATGCCCCTACTGAGATGACTAATAGGCCACAGGCACCCACCTGTAGGGGGTGAGGTAGACGTGGCAGGGTCGCTACGCCGGTGAGAGCGAGTACGCCTATGAATAGGAGAGATGAGGGACAGCCCTTAGGTGAGACTGTTAGGCCACCTGCGAGAGGCATTACTGTTGAGGACTTGGCAGCGGGTCTGCAAGAGTCTCCTAGTTCCTAAGGCCAGACAGACCGCCAACCTCCCGAGGGTTATCAAGGTCGCAGAGACTTTAGCAGTGGGATTTCATTTTCTAACTGTCAAGGCCCATATGGGGAATTAAGGTTACCCCAACAAGGGAGTAACGTGATGAGTACCAATGTTGAGTCAGGGCAAGAAGCTTTTGTTGGAAAGAGGCAACAACAAGACTCAAGGCAAATTAGTCAAGCTATTCCTCCCTGTGATAATTGTGGAAGACGACACAGAGGACGATGCTATTTTTCCATGAAAACTTGTTTTGGTTGTGGCCAGCTTAGACATAGGGTGAGGAATTATCCGATGGCCTAACAATCGCAAGGTTCTGTTCGCAGTCCTAATCAGCCATCTTTGTTTGCTCATTCGGCAACTGTTTCAATTGGCCAAGAGGTTAACGAGATAAGAGATAGAGGCGCTGGTGCTACCTCTCGAGGTAGGCCATCTGGGTCCTGACATTAGAGTTCTGTTGGTAAAGGCCAGGCAAGGGTGTTTGCTTTAACACAGTAGGAAGCCCAGACATCCAATGTCGTGGTCTCAAGTATTCTTTCAATTTGTGATATGAATGGTCGGGTACTATTTGATCCTGGTGCTACTCATTCTTTTATCTCTCTATGTTTTGCATCTCGGTTGGGTAGAGATCGTGTTAGGAGAGAGGAACAATTAGTAGTGTTTACTCATTTAAAGGAGATATTTGTGGCCGAATGGGAACATCAGTCCTATGTAGTACAAGTCAAGGACAAGGACACTTTGGTGAATTTGGTGGTGTTAGACACCTTAGACTTTGATGTGATCTTGGGAATGGATTGGTTATCACCCCGTCATGCTAGTGTGGACTGTTATCATAAATTGGTTAGATTTGATTTCCCCGGTGAACCATCATTTAGTATTCAGGGGGATAGGAGTAATGCTCCAACCAATTTGATATCGGTCATTTCTGCCAGAAGGTTAAAACGACAGGGTTGTATAGGTTACTTGGCTGTTGTAAGGGATACTCAAGAGAAGGTTGGAAATGTAAGTCAAGTGTCGGTGGTGAAGGAGTTCGTGGATGTATTTCCTGAGGAGCTACCAGGTTTACCTCCCGAGCGGAGATTGAATTTTGCATAGATTTAATTCCCAACACTAGACCTATATCCATACCCCATATAGAATGGCACCGGCAGAGCTCAAAGAGCTTAAGGATCAATTAGAGGATTTGTTGGATAAAGGCTTCATCCATCCTAATGTATCCCTATGGGAAGCACCAGTGTTATTTGTGAAGAAGAAAGATGGGTCACTTAGGCTGTGCATTGATTATCGACAGCTTAATAAAGTAACGGTGAAAAATAAATATCTTCTCCCAAGGATAGATGATTTATTTGATCAACTACAAGGAGCATAATGTTTCTCGAAGATAGATCTGCGATCTGGGTACCATCAGTTGAGAATCCTGAACGAAGATATACCCAAGACCGCATTTCAAACAAGATATGGGCACTATGAGTTCTTAGTGATGTCATTTGGGCTCACGAATGCTCCTGCAGCCTTCATGGATTTGATGAACCGAGTGTTCAAGCCTTATTTGGATAAGTTTGTGGTGGTGTTTATTGATGACATCTTGATATATTCAAAGAGCCGAGAGAAGCATGAGCAGCATCTTAAGATAGTGCTCTAAATTTTGAGAGAACATCGATTGTATGCTAAGTTCTCCAAGTGTGAGTTTTGGCTCGAAAGTGTTGCATTCTTGGGGCATGTGGTATCTAAGGATGGGATACAAGTTGATTCAAAGAAAATTGAAGCAGTGAAAAATGGGGCCAAGGCCAACATTAGTTACGGAGATTAGAAGCTTTGTGGGTTTAGCTGACTATTGTCGTCGCTTTGTGAAAGACTTCTCCAAAATAGTTGCCCCTCTGACTAAACTGACACGTAAAGATATAAAACTTGAGTGGTCTGATGCTTGTGAGAATAGTTTTGAGAAGCTTAAGGCATGTCTCACCACAACTCTAGTGTTAAGCCTACCGCAAGGCACAAGGGATTATACGGTGTTTGTGATGCATCAGGGGTTGGTTTAGGATGTGTATTAATGCAACATCGGAAGGTGATTGCGTATGCATCTAGGCAACTTAAAAGGCATGAGCAGAATTACCCCATACATGATTTGGAAATGGCAGCAATCGTGTTGCCTTAAAGATTTGGAAAGATTACTTGTATGGTGAGACTTGTGAGATATACACGGGACCACAAAAATCTGAAGTATATATTTTAGCAGAGGGATCTTAACTTACGGCAACGTAGATGGATGAAGTTGCTAAAGGATTATGATTGTACTATTCTTTATCATCCCGGTAAGGCCAATGTAGTGGCGGATGCCTTGAGTCAAAAACCAATGGGAAGCTTGGCACATATTTCTATTGATAAGAGATCCTTGGTTAGAGAGATCCATAGCTTGGGAGACATAGGTGTGTGTTTGGAAGTTGCGGAGACAAATGCTTTGCTAGCACATTTTAGAGTGAGGCCTATTTTAATGGACAGGATTAAAGTAGCACAAAGTGAAGATGAGTTTGTGACTAAGGCCTTAGAGGATCCTCAGGGTAGGAAAGGAAAAATGTTTACTAAAGGCACAGATGGAGTGTTGAGGTATGGAACCAGACTTTATGTGCCTGATGGTAACGGGTTGAGGAGAGAAATATTGGAAGAAGCTCACATGGCAGCTTATGTGGTACATCCAAGGGCTACAAAGATGTATCAAGATTTGAAAGAGGTGTATTAGTGGGAAGGACTTAAGAGAGATGTAGCTGAGTTTGTCTCCAAGTGCCTGGTTTGTCAGCAGGTTAAGGCCGAGCATCAAAAGCCTGTAGGGCTACTATAGCCATTACCAATACTCGAGTGGAAGTGGGAACATATTGCTATGGATTTTGTAACGGGTTTGCCTCGAACCAGTGGGGGATATGATTCAATTTGGATAATAGTGGACCGGTTAACAAAGTCAGCTCATTTTCTTCCGGTTAAGACTACTTATGGGGCTGCCCAATATGCTCCAGTTTATGTGGATGAGATAGTGCGACTACATGGTATTCCCATTTCTATAGTATCTGACAGAGGAGCTCAGTTTACTAGTAGGTTCTGGGAAAAGTTGCAAGAAGCATTGGGCACTAAGTTGGATTTCAGCACAGCTTTCCACCCTCAGACTGATGGACAATTTGAACGAACCATACAGACATTGGAGGATATGTTGAGGGCTTGTGTGATAGACCTTGGTGTCAGGTGGGAACAATATCTACCCTTAGTGGAATTTGCCTACAACAACAATTTCCAAACTAGCATCCAAATGGCACCATTTGAGGCCTTATATGGACGAAGATGTAGGTCACCCATTGGATGGCTAGAGGTGGGAGAAAGGAAACTTTTGGGGCCTGAATTGGTGCAGGATGCAATCGAGAAAATACATGATCCGTCAGAGGATGTTAACAGCACAAACTAGACAGAAATCATATGCTGATAACCGACGGAGAGATTTGGAGTTCCAAGTAGGAGATCATGTATTTTTGAAAGTTTCGCCAACTAAAGGGGTAATGAGGTTTGGCAAGAAAGGGAAGTTAAGTCCTCGGTATATAGGGCCATTCGAGATCTTAGAAAAGGTTGGAGCAGTGGCTTATCGTTTGGCATTACCATTTGGTTAATATTGATCAATATTAGTGTTATTTGAGGTTGAAAAGTAGAAACAATGGGATTTCGGTACATTTCGGAGTATAGGGGCAAAATCGTAAATTTTTTTGTCTCGGGGGCAAATCAGTAAAATTTTCGCCCCAGCACGTGTCAAGACCAAGGGATTTTAATTGTGGTAGGATTGGATAAATACCAGAATATTTGTGGTGGAAAATTAAGAAGAAAAAGTCAAAAAGTTAAAAATTTGGGCCAATAAGCATGTGACACATGGCATGCTTGATTATTTTATTATTTTCTATAGAAATCAGCCCATTAAATCCCCAAATCCCTCACCATATTCGGCCTAGACATCCAGCAACAAGAAAAAAAGAAGAACAAAAGGAAAAACAAGAAAACCTATTTGGAAATTCAAAGAAAAAGTGAAGAAATCAAGGAAACAAGCTAGGTAAGTTAAAATTTCTTTAATTCTCCTTGATACCTAGCTTAACCATGCTTTTGTTCTTGATTTCCATGGTTGAATATTGAGTTATCATGATGAATTCAATTCTGAAAAATGGGTATGGAAGAGGAATTGTTGTTGGAATAATTTGATTTTAGACTATGTTAGTGTTTAGGGATAGTTAAGCATGGTTATGAACAAAAACACAAAAGAAATATTCAATTTCTCTAGGGTTCCTTGTTGGCCGAACCATGAGGGCTAAATATCAAAGGGGGATTTTTTTTATTTTAAGGAAAATGGCATGGAAAATGATGAAGTAAGGTGAAACGGTTATGTAGAAAAAAAAATTCGATGCTAGTACACCAAATGACCAAATTTTTCTATAAGGAATTGTGAGGGTTCTAATGCTGAATTTGGCTTTATTTAAATGTATGTGGTAAATTAAGGTATTAGAGGAGAAATGAATTAATTTGGAGGTTATTTGGACACAATCGCCGATTAATCGGGTGATTGGTCGAATTTAATCGATACCGTGATTAAGCGGTAATCGGACATATTTTTGCATTTACATATCAAGCATTAGTAGTTTAAATTAATTTATATCAATTTAGGGACAATATAGTAAATTCCTCGACTTTGTTATTTGTCAAGGTGGTGAGACATCTGGAAAAGGCAAAGGAATTGCGCTTGAGGACTATTAGTCAGAGTTCACCCGAAATCTGAATTTTCGACACCTGTGAGTGGACTGCCTATCAAAATTGTTTTGGGAATATGACTGTTTTGAACAAAGTGTTTAAATGATTTTATGAAATTTTTCATGAAAATGAATGCCTTGGGAACAAGCTTTTGAAAAAAAGTTTATGTTATGAAATGTGGTTATTATGGATTTCTATGTGGCTGCATTATGTTGATATACATATATGCTTGAATATAATGTTGTGTAATTATGTTGACTCGGCTATGTGCGAGTAGGGAGTGCGCATAAGCCGAGGATGACCTGGTTATGTGCGAGTAGGGAGTGCGCATAACCCGGTGATGACCCGGTTATGTGCGAGTAGGGAGTGTGCATAACTCGGTGATAACCCAGCCATGTGCGAGTAGGGAGTGCGCATGAGCTGGTGATGATGATGACGAGTCGGTGATGATGGTAATGGGTTGGTGAGATGATGATGATGGGTATATACATATATATATATATATATATATATATATATACATATGTAAATATGTGTGATATAGCAAATTGATGGACAATGATTTATGGTTGTAATGTACATGAAAGTTGACACATTGTACTTTGAGAATTTTCATGAATTTTAGGTTGATTTTATTAGTTTAGCAGGATGGCTTTTTGTTGAGTGAGAAAAAAATGTTTCTCTTGTTGCTTTGTTTTCACTGCAGCGAAATTCATGCTCGCTGTAGCGAGAAACTCTCGGGTTTGGAGGGGTTTTAAATAGGAATGAACTAAATTGTATTGTTTTGAAACAAGTGCATCATGATTTTAAATTATCCCTAATTGTTGCTTGTTCCCTTCCTTGTTCACTCACTGAGTATTGTACTCACGTTTTATAAAAATTCATGTTTTCAGATCAGGTGACTGTTGGACCCTAGATCGAGGAGTCCTCGTAGTTCATCTCCTGGGTATGTGTCTGGCATTCGATAGTAATCCCTTTTATTGTAAATGTCTCCGCTGGAAGTCATGGGTCCTTTTGTATTATGAATACAATCTAACAATGCGAATATGTGTATGCAATGTAAATTGCTAAATACATGACTGGTATAGTGCATGTATATTATTATCTATAATGCCATTGTGTTTTGGCTATGTTCACACCCGAAAAAAAAGTGTGTGTGTATGCATGATATGATAAATTTGTTAAGGAAAGGTAAATGGATAGGCTTGCTTGGGCTTAGTGAGCTATGCTCATTGAGCTCATGCACCGGTCATGGCCCGAGAAATTGGGTCGTGACAGGTTGGCTTTTGCTTCAAGTTTTCCAATGAAACATTAAATTATGATCTACTTTAACCAAAAATAGAAAAAATTCAATTTAAAATCATTTATAAGATTATAAAACCATTTAAAGTGGGTAACTAGGTTGTCAAATGCACAAATGACTATAAATACACTTTCTTTGTCGATGCTTGGCTCGCTTTCGCATTTCTTGATGCAAACATTAACTTATGAACTGTTTTAACCAAAAATGAGAAAGAAATTTAATATAAACTCATTTATAAGATTACAAAACCATTTAAAGCGAGTAACTAGGCTTTCGAAGTTATGAGTGACTATAAATTGACTTTTCTTGTCAATAGTTGGCTTTCGCTTCATGTTTCCCAATGCAAACATTAAATTAGGATATGTTGTAACCAAAAATGAGAAAGTAACTCCATTTAAAATCATTTATAAGATTATAAAACCATTTAAAGCGAGTAACTAGGCTTTTGAAGGCATGAGTGACTATAAATTGACTTTTCTTACCAATGGTTGGCTTTCGCTTTGTGTTTTCTAATGAAAACATGAAATTATGATCTGTTTTACCAAGAATGAAAAGAAAATTCAATTTAAAATCATTTAAAGCGAGTAACTAGGGTTTCGAAGCTATGAGTGACATTAAATAGATTTTTCTTGCCAATGGTTAGCTTTCGCTTCACATTTCCCAATGTAAACATGAAATTATGATATGTTTTAACCAAAAATGAAAGGAAAATTCAATTTAAACTCGGTTATAAGATTATAAAACCATTTAAAGAGAGTAACTAGGCTTTCGAAGGCATAAGTGACTATAAATGAAGTGTTCTTGTCAATGGTTGGCTTTCGCTTCAAGTTTCCCAATGAAAAGAATAAATTATCACCTATTTGAACCAAAAATAGAAAAAATTCAATTTCAAATGATTTATAAGATGATAAAACCATTTAAATTGGGTAACTAGGTTTTCAAATGCATGGGTGACTATAAATAGACTTTCCTTATCAATGGTTGGCCCGCTATCACGTTTCCTGATGCAAACATTAAATTATGATCTGCTTTAACAAATAATGGGAAAGAAATTTAATATAAAATCATTTATAAGATTACAAAACCATTTAAGGCGAGTAACGACGCTTTCGAAGCTATGAGTAACTATAAATGGACTTTTCTTATCAATGGTTGGCTTTCACTTCATGTTTCCCAATGCAAACATTAAATTATCATCTGTAGTAACCAAAAATGAGAAAGTAATTCAATTTAAAATCATTTACAAGATTATAAAACCATTTAAAGCGAGTAACTAGGCTTTTGAAGGCATGAGTGACTATAAATTGATTTTTCATGCCAATGGTTTGCTTTCGCTTTGCGTTTTCTAATGAAAACATGAAATTATGATCTGTTTTACCAAGCATGAAAAGAAAATTCAATTTAAAATCATTTATAAGATTATAAAACCATTCAAAGGAAGTAACTAGGCTTTCGAAGCTAGGAGTGACTATAAATGGACTTTTCTTACCAATGGTTGGCTTTCGCATTATGTTTTCAAATGAAAACTTGAAATTATGATATGTTTTAACCAAAAATAAAACAAAAATTCAATCCAAAATCATTTATAAGATTATAAAACCATTTAAAGTGAGTAACTATGCTTTTGAAGGCATGAGTGACTATAAATTGACTTTTCTTGCCAATAGTTGGCTTTCGCTTTGCGTTTTCTAATGAAAACATGAAATTATGATCTGTTTTGCCACGAATTAAAAGAAAATTCAATTTAAAATCATTTATAAGATTATAAAATCATTTAAAGTGAGTAACGAGGGTTTCGAAGGTATGAGTGACATTAAATAAAATTTTTCTTGTCAATGGTTAGCTTTCACTTCACATTTCCGAATGTAAACATGAAATTAGGATCTATTTTAACAAAAAATGAAAGGAAAATTCAATTTAAACTCATTTATAAGATTACAAAACCATTTAAAGCGAGTAATTAGGCTTTCAAAGCTATTAGTGACTATAAATGGACTTTTTTTGTCAATGGTTGCCTTTCGCTTCATGTTTCCCAATGCAAACACTAAATTAACATCTGTGGTAACCAAAAATAAGAGAAATATTCAATTTAAAATCATTTGTAAGATTATAAAAGTACTTAAAGCGAGTAACTAGGCTTTCGAAGGTATAAGTGACTATAAATAAAGTTTTCTTATCAATGGTTGGCTTTTGCTTCAAGTTTTCCAATGAAACATTAAATTATGATCTATTTTAACCAAAAATAGAAAAAATTCAATTTAAAAACATTTATAAGATTATTAAATCATTTAAAGTGGGTAACTAGGTTGTCAAATGCACAAATGACTATAAATACACTTTCCTTGTCGATGCTTGGCCCGCTTTCGCGTTTCTTGATGCAAACATTAACTTATGAACTGTTTTAACCAAAAATGAGAAAGAAATTTAATATAAACTCATTTATAAGAGTACAAAACCATTTAAGGCGAGTAACGACGCTTTCGAAGCTATGAGTAACTATAAATGAACTTTTCTTATCAATGATTGGCTTTCACTTCATGTTTTCCAATGCAAACATTAAATTAGGATCTGTAGTAACCAAAAATGAGAAAGTAATTCAATTTAAAATCATTTACAAGATTATAAAACCATTTAAAGCGAGTAACTAGGCTTTTGAAGGCATGAGTGACTATAAATTGATTTTTCATGCCAATGGTTTGTTTTCGCTTTGCGTTTTCTAATGAAAACATGAAATTATGATCTGTTTTACCAAGAATGAAAAGAAAATTCAATTTAAAATCATTTATAAGATTATAAAACCATTCAAAGCAAGTAACTAGGCTTTCGAAGCTAGGAGTGACTATAAATGGACTTTTCTTACCAATGGTTGGCTTTCGCATTATGTTTTCCGATGAAAACTTGAAATTATGATATGTTTTAACCAAAAATGAAACAAAACTTCACTCCAAAATCGTTTATAAGATTATAAAACCATTTAAAGTGAGTAACTAGGCTTTTGAAGGCATGAGTGACTATAAATTAACTTTTCCTGCCAATAGTTGGCTTTCGCTTTGCGTTTTCTAATTAAAACATGAAATTATGATATGTTTTACCAAGAATGAAAAGAAAATTCAATTTAAAATCATTTATAAGATTATAAAATCATTTAAAGCGATTAATGAGGGTTTCGAAGGTATGAGTGACATTAAATAAATTTTTCTTGTCAATGGTTAGCTTTCACTTCACATTTTTGAATGTAAACATGAAATTAGGATCTATTTTAACAAAAAATGAAAAGAAAATTCAATTTAGACTCATTTATAAGATTACAAAACTATTTAAAGCGAGTAATTAGGCTTTCAAAGCTATTAGTGACTATAAATGGACTTTTTTTGTCAATGGTTGCCTTTCGCTTCATGTTTCCCAATGCAAACACTAAATTAACATCTGTGGCAACCGAAAATAAAAGAAATATTCAATTTAAAATCTTTTATAAGATTATCAAAGTACTTACAGCGAGTAACTAGGCTTTCAAAGGTATAAGTGACTATAAATAAAGTTTTCTTATCAATGGTTGGCTTTTGCTTCAAGTTTTCCAATGAAACATTAAATTATGATCTATTTTAACCAAAAATAGAAAAAATTCAATTTAAAATCATTTATAAGATTATAAAACCATTTAAAGTGGGTAACTAGGTTGTCAAATGCACAAATGACTATAAATACACTTTCCTTTTCGATGCTTGGCCCGCTTTCGCGTTTCTTGATGCAAACATTAACTTATGAACTGTTTTAACCAAAAATGAGAAAGAAATTTAATATAAACTCATTTATAAGATTACAAAACCATTTAAAGCGAGTAATTAGGCTTTCGAAGTTATGAGTGACTATAAATTGACTTTTCTTGTCAATAGTTGGCTTTCGCTTCATGTTTCCCAATGCAAACATTAAATTAGGATCTGTTGTAACCAAAAATGAGAAAGTAACTCCATTTAAAATCCTTTATAAGATTATAAAACCATTTAAAAAGAGTAACTAGGCTTTTGAAGGCATGAGTGACTATAAATTGACTTTTCTTACCAATGGTTGTCTTTAGCTTTGTGTTTTCTAATGAAAACATGAAATTATGATCTGTTTTACCAAGGATGAAAACAAAATTCAATTCAAAATCATTTAAAGCGAGTAACTAGGGTTTCGAAGCTCTGAGTGACATTAAACAGATTTTTCTTGCCAATGGTTAGCTTTCGCTTCACATTTCCCAATGTAAACATGAAATTATGATCTGTTTTAACCAAAAATGAAAGGAAAATTCAATTTAAACTCGCTTATAAGATTATAAAACCATTTAAAGAGAGTAACTAGGCTTTCGAAGGCATAAGTGACTATAAATGAAGTGTTCTTGTCAATGGTTGGCTTTCGCTTCAAGTTTCCCAATGAAAAGAATAAATTATCACCTATTTGAACCAAAAATAGAAAAAATTCAATTTCAAATGATTTATAAGATGATAAAACCATTTAAATTGGGTAACTAGGTTTTCAAATGCATGGGTGACTATAAATAGACTTTCCTTATCAATGGTTGGCCCGCTTTCACGTTTCCTGATGCAAACATTAAATTATGATCTGTTTTAACCAATAATGGGAAAGAAATTTAATATAAAATCATTTATAAGATTAGAAAACCATTTAAGGCGAGTAACGACGCTTTCGAAGCTATGAGTAACTATAAATGAACTTTTCTTATCAATGGTTGGCTTTCACTTCATGTTTCCCAATGCAAACATTAAATTAGGATCTGTAGTAACCAAAAATGAGAAAGTAATTCAATTTAAAATCATTTACAAGATTATAAAACCATTTAAAGCGAGTAACTAGGCTTTTGAAGGCATGAGTGACTATAAATTGATTTTTCATGCCAATGGTTTGCTTTCGCTTTGCGTTTTCTAATGAAAACATAAAATTATGATATGTTTTACCAAGAATGAAAAGAAAATTCAATTTAAAATCATTTATAAGATTATAAAACCATTCAAAGGAAGTAACTAGGCTTTCGAAGCTAGGAGTGACTATAAATGGACTTTTCTTACCAATGGTTGGCTTTCGCATTATGTTTTCCAATGAAAACTTGAAATTATGATATGTTTTAACCAAAAATAAAACAAAAATTCAATCCAAAATCATTTATAAGATTATAAAACCATTTGAAGTGAGTAACTATGGTTTTGAAGGCATGTGTGACTATAAATTGACTTTTCTTGCCAATAGTTGGCTTTCGCTTTGCGTTTTCTAATGAAAACATGAAATTATGATCTGTTTTGCCACGAATGAAAAGAAAATTCAATTTAAAATCATTTATAAGATTATAAAATCATTTAAAGTGAGTAACGAGGGTTTCGAACGTATGAGTGACATTAAATAAAATTTTTCTTGTCAATGGTTAGCTTTCACTTCACATTTCCGAATGTAAACATGAAATTAGGATCTATTTTAACAAAAAATGAAAGGAAAATTCAATTTAAACTCATTTATAAGATTACAAAACCATTTAAAGCGAGTAATTAGGCTTTCAAAGCTATTAGTGACTATAAATGGACTTTTTTTGTCAATGGTTGCCTTTCGCTTCATGTTTCCCAATGCAAACACTAAATTAACATCTGTGGTAACCAAAAATAAGAGAAATATTCAATTTAAAATCATTTGTAAGATTATAAAAGTACTTAAAGCGAGTAACTAGGCTTTCGAAGGTATAAGTGACTATAAATGAAGTTTTCTTATCAATGGTTGGCTTTTGCTTCAAGTTTTCCAATGAAACATTAAATTATGATCTATTTTAACCAAAAATAGAAAAAATTCAATTTAAAATCATTTATAAGATTATAAAATCATTTAAAATGGGTAACTAGGTTGTCAAATGCACAAATGACTATAAATACACTTTCCTTGTCGATGCTTGGCCGGCTTTCGCGTTTCTTGATGCAAACATTAACTTATGAACTGTTTTAACCAGAAATGAGAAAGAAATTTAATATAAACTCATTTATAAGATTACAAAACCATTTAAGGCGAGTAACGACGCTTTCGAAGCTATGAGTAACTATAAATGGACTTTTCTTATCAATGGTTGGCTTTCACTTCATGTTTCCCAATGCAAACATTAAATTAGGATCTGTAGTAACCAAAAATGAGAAAGTAATTCAATTTAAAATCATTTACAAGATTATAAAACCATTTAAAGCGAGTAACTAGGCTTTTGAAGGCATGAGTGAGTATAAATTGATTTTTCATGCCAATGGTTTGTTTTCGCTTTGTGTTTTCTAATGAAAACATGAAATTATGATCTGTTTTACCAAGAATGAAAAGAAAATTCAATTTAAAATCATTTATAAGATTATAAAACCATTCAAAGCAAGTAACAAGGCTTTCGAAGCTAGGAGTGACTATAAATGGACTTTTCTTACCAATGGTTGGCTTTCGCATTATGTTTTCCGATGAAAACTTGAAATTATGATATGTTTTAACCAAAAATAAAACAAAACTTCACTCCAAAATCGTTTATAAGATTATAAAACCATTTAAAGTGAGTAACTAGGCTTTTGAAGGCATGAGTGACTATAAATTAACTTTTCCTGCCAATAGTTGGCTTTCGCTTTGCGTTTTCTAATGAAAACATGAAATTATGATCTGTTTTACCAAGAATGAAAAGAAAATTCAATTTAAAATCATTTATAAGATTATAAAATCATTTAAAGCGATTAATGAGGGTTTCGAAGGTATGAGTGACATTAAATAAATTTTTCTTGTCAATGGTTAGCTTTCACTTCACATTTTTGAATGTAAACATGAAATTAGGATCTATTTTAAGAAAAAATGAAAGGGAAATTCAATTTAGACTCATTTATAAGATTACAAAACTATTTAAAGCGAGTAATTAGGCTTTCAAAGCTATTAGTGACTATAAATGGACTTTTTTTGTCAATGGTTCCCTTTCGCTTCATGTTTCCCAATGCAAACACTAAATTAACATCTGTGGTAACCGAAAATAAAAGAAATATTCAATTTAAAATCTTTTATAAGATTATAAAAGTACTTAAAGCGAGTAACTAGGCTTTCGAAGGTATAAGTGACTATAAATAAAGTTTTCGTATCAATGGTTGTCTTTTGCTTCAAGTTTTCCAATGAAACATTAAATTATGATCTATTTTAACCAAAAATAGAAAAAATTCAATTTAAAATCATTTATAAGATTATAAAACCATTTAAAGTGGGTAACTAGGTTGTCAAATGCACAAATGACTATAAATACACTTTCCTTGTGGATGCTTGGCCCGCTTTCGCATTTCTTGATGTAAACATTAACTTATGAACTGTTTTAACCAAAAATGAGAAAGAAATTTAATATAAACTCATTTATAAGATTACAAAACCATTTAAAGGGAGTAACTAGGCTTTCGAAGTTATGAGTGACTATAAATTGACTTTTCTTGTCAATAGTTGGCTTTCGCTTCATGTTTCCCAATGCAAACATTAAATTAGGATCTGTTGTAACCAAAAATGAGAAAGTAACTCCATTTAAAGCGAGTAACTAGGGTTTCGAAGCTACGAGTGACATTAAATAGATTTTTCTTGCCAATGGTTAGCTTTCGCTTCACATTTCGCAATGTAAACATGAAATTATGATATGTTTTAACCAAAAATGAAAGGAAAATTCAATTTAAACTCGCTTATAAGATTATAAAACCATTTAAAGAGAGTAACTAGGCTTTCAAAGGTATAAGTGACTATAAATGAAGTGTTCTTGTCAATGGTTGGCTTTCGCTTCAAGTTTCCCAATGAAAAGAATAAATTATCACGTATTTGAACCAAAAATAGAAAAAATTCAATTTAAAATGATTTATAAGATGATAAAACCATTTAAATTGGGTAACTAGGTTTTCAAATGCATGGGTGACTATAAATAGACTTTCCTTATCAATGGTTGGCCCGCTTTCACGTTTCCTGATGCAAACATTAAAATATGATCTGTTTTAACCAATAATGGGAAAGAAATTTAATATAAAATCATTTATAAGATTAGAAAACCATTTAAGGCGAGTAACGTCGCTTTCGAAGCTATGAGTAACTATAAATGGACTTTTCTTATCAATGGTTGGCTTTCACTTCATGTTTCCCAATGCAAACATTAAATTAGGATCTGTAGTAACCAAAAATGAGAAAGTAATTCAATTTAAAATCATTTACAAGATTATAAAACCATTTAAAGCGAGTAACTAGGCTTTTGAAGGCATGAGTGACTATAAATTGATTTTTCATGCCAATGGTTTGCTTTCGCTTTGCGTTTTCTAATGAAAACATGAAATTATGATCTGTTTTACCAAGAATGAAAAAAAAATTCAATTTAAAATCATTTATAAGATTATAAAACCATTCAAAGCAAGTAACTAGGCTTTCGAAGCTAAGAGTGACTATAAATGGATTTTTCTTACCAATGGTTGGCTTTCGCATTATGTTTTCCAATGACAACTTGAAATTATGATATGTTTTAATCAAAAATAAAACAAAAATTCAATCCAAAATCATTTATAAGATTATAAAACCATTTAAAGTGAGTAACTATGCTTTTGAAGGCATGAGTGACTATAAATTGACTTTTCTTGCCAATAGTTGGCTTTCGCTATACGTTTTCTAATGAAAACATGAAATTATGATCTGTTTTGCCAAGAATGAAAAGAAAATTCAATGTAAAATCATTTATAAGATTATAAAATCATTTAAAGCGAGTAACGAGGGTTTCGAAGGTATGAGTGACATTAAATAAATTTTTCTTGTCAATGGTTAGCTTTCACTTCACATTTCCGAATGTAAACATGAAATTAGGATCTATTTTAACAAAAAATGAAAGGAAAATTCAATTTAAACTCATTTATAAGATTACAAAACCATTTAAAGCGAGTAATTAGGCTTTCAAAGCTATTAGTGACTATAAATGGACTTTTTTTGTCAATGGTTGCCTTTCGCTTCATGTTTCCCAATGCAAACACTAAATTAACATCTGTGGTAACCAAAAATAAGAGAAATATTCAATTTAAAATCATTTGTAAGATTATAAAAGTACTTAAAGCGAGTAACTAGGCTTTCGAAGGTATAAGTGACTATATATAAAGTTTTCTTATCAATGGTTGGCTTTTGCTTCAAGTTTTCCAATGAAACATTAAATTATGATCTATTGTGAGACCCTGTCAAGCTCGATTAAAAGACGGTATTGTATCGAGTGGTACAATTAAGTTAAATCGAGCCTTGAACTAGTTCAAATAGAAATTCTAAGAGGAAGTTGAAAATTTTAAAACCAACAGAATGGCTTAGAATAGTGATTTGGAGTTCAAGGTCCAGTTTGTAGTCCATCAGAAAATTGACGAATTAGGGACAAAACGGTCATTTTACCATTTGATGATAAAATGGAGATTTTTAGCCAAGAGTCGATCACATTTGACCAAGAATAATTATATGGAATATAATTATGATTATTGGAGTATAAAATGATGTTTAGCAGTGAAAAATTTTGATTCCCGGTATTTATGGAGCACAAGGGTAAAATGGTAATTTGACCACTAGAGGACTAAACGAAAATTTTTTAAAGCAATTTTTACCCCATTTGGTTAATATTGATCAATATTAGTGTTATTTTAGGTTGAAAAGTAGAAACAATGAGATTCCGGTACATTTCGGAGTATAGGGGCAAAATGGTAAATTTTTTTGTCTCGGGGGCAAATCAGTAAAATTTTCGCCCCAGCACTTGTCAAGACCAAGGAATTTTAATTGTAGTAGGATTGGATAAATACCAGAATATTTGTGGTGGAAAATTAAGAAGAAAAAGTCAAAAAGTTAAAAATTTGGACCAATAAGCATGTGACACATGGCATGCTTGATTATTTTATTATTTTCTATAGAAATCAGCCCATTAAATCCCCAATTCCCTCACCATATTCGGCCTAGACATCCTGCAACAAGAAAAAAGGAAGAACAAAAGGAAAAACAAGAAAACCTAGGTGGAAATTCAAAGAAAAAGTGAAGAAATTAAGGAAACAAGCTAGGTAAGTTAAAATTTCTTTAATTCTCCTTAATACCTAGCTTAACCATGCTTTTGTTCTTGATTTCCATGGTTGAATATTGAGTTATCATGATGAATTCAATTCTGAAAAATGGGTATGGAAGAGGAATTGTTGTTGGAATAATTTGATTTTAGACTATGTTAGTGTTTAGGGATAGTTAAGCATGGTTATGAACAAAAACACAAAAGAAATATTCAATTTCTCTAGGGTTCCTTGTTGGCCGAACCATGAGGGCTGAATATCAATGGGGGATTGTTTTTATTTTAAGGAAAATGGCATGGAAAATGATGAAGTAAGGTGAAACGGTTATGTAGAAAAAAAATTCGATGCTAGTACACCAAATGACCAAATTTTTCTATAAGGAATTGTAAGGGTTCTAATGCTGAATTTGGTTTTATTTAAATGTATGTGGTAAATTAAGGTATTAGAGGAGAAATGAATTAATTTGGAGGTTATTTGGACCCAATCACCGACTAATCGGGTGATCGGTCGAATTTAATCGATACCGTGATTAAGCGGTAATCGGACATATTTTTGCATTTACATATCAAGCATTAGTAGTTTAAATTAATTTATATCAATTTAGGGACAATATAGTAAATTCCTCGACTTTGTTATTTGTCAAGGTGTTGAGACATCCGGAAAAGGCGAAGGAATTGCGCTTGAGGACTATTAGTCAGAGTTCACCCGAAGTCCGAATTTTATGAAAATGAATGCCTTGGGAACAAGCTTTTGAGAAAAAGTTTATGTTATGAAATGTGGTTATTATGGATTTCTATGTGGTTGTATTATGTTGATATACATATACACTTGAATATAATGTTGTGTAATTATGTTGACTCGACTATGTGCGAGTAGAGAGTGCGCATAACCCAGTGATGACCCAGCCATGTGCGAGCAGGGAGTGCGCATGAGCTGGTGATGATGATGATGAGCTGGTGATGATGATAATGGGTTGGTGAGATGATGATGATGGGTATATACATATATATATATATATATATATATATATATATATATATATATATACCTATGTAAATATGTGTGATATAGCAAATGGATGGACAATGATTTATGGATGTGATGTACATGAAAGTTGAGACATTGTACTTTGAGAATTTTCATGAATGTTAGGTTGATTTTATTAGTTTAGCAGGATGGCTTTTTGTTGAGTGAGGAAAAATGTTTCTCTTGTTGCTTTGTTTTCACTGCATCGAAATTCATGCTCGCTGTAGCGAAAAACTCTGGGGTTTGGAGGGGTTTTAAATAGGAATGAACTAAATTGCATTATTTTGAAACAAGTGCATCATGATTTTAAATTTTTCCTAATTGTTGCTTGTTCCCTTCCTTGTTCACTCACTGGGTTTATACTCACCATTTTCAAATTTATGTTTTCAGATCATGAGGTAGCCGATAATTAGAACGATGTGTCCTTGTAGATCTGTGTACATCTTTTGGTAGGTGTCTCGGCATTTGGTAGCTGTATATCCATCCGAGTCACTCTGCTGGAGGTCGAGTATTATTTTGTTATGTATAGATGAACTTAAATGTAAATTTTAAAAGAGTAATGCCAGTACGAGTTGGCAATGTATATCACTATTTTGACTCAAAGTCATGAAATAGGACTTAGTGATAATAAATATAATCATAAGTAAGATAAATAATAGGCTTGCTTTGGTTTAGTGGATTACGTCCATTGGATCCATGCGCCGGTGATGACCCGAAATTTGGGTCGTGACAATATTGGTATCAGAGCAAAGGGTTTTACCCGATCCTGGGAACTCTCACTCGTGAAAATGGGCGAAGCGTGGCTCTCCGCCCAGGGGCTTATAGGGCTGGATGCTTCTTGATCTTCCACCCTATGAGTGCTTTGATAGGTATCCTTTATTGCCTCCGTAGCGAAGGGGGGGATGCTTCGTGATCTCTCACCCCTAGTGACAATATTGGTATCAGAGCCCTAGGTTTGTTTAGGTCCTAGAACTTCCTTTTTGTTAGTCCAGCGGAGAGTCGGGTCTTTATGTGGGAACTTCAGTTGTAAAGTGTGAACCGCGACACATTTTACAACCAAATGACCGCATAGATTCCCTATCTTAGAAACCACCTGTTGCTTTAAGTATGATTATAATATGTGTTTAATAACAGGCGTTTGCTTTTGTCTAGGTAAGAATGCCGCCTAAGACACGAGCCACCTCAAGACAGGCAGGGGAGCAAGATGCTCCCATTGAGATGGCAGATAGACCACGGGCATCCACCTAGAGAGGCCGAGGTCGACGTGGCAGGGTCACTAGGCCGGTGGGGTTGGATACGCCTGTGAATAGGCAAGAAAAGGGACAGTCCTCAGGTGATGTAGATAGATACCCAGTTGGGGGTATTACTATTGAGGATTTGGCGGCAGGCCTACAGGGAGTTAACCGGGTTGTAGAGATGATGGCGACCCGCATGGAAGATATACAAAGGGTAGTAGAGGGGAGACCTATAGTACAAGAATCCCCTAGCTCCCAAAGACAGGCCGATCACCAACATCATGAGGAGGAGAGGGGACATCTAGATATTTCTCTTCCTGACTTTTTCAAGCTTAAGCTTCCAACATTTTCAGGGTCTGATGCATCGGAGAAACCCCAGGTTTTCTTGGATAAGATGGAGAAAATTTGAAAAGCCTTGGGATGTTCTAGTGTTTGGTCAGTTGAGCTAGCCGCCTTCCAATTAGAGGATGTGGAGCAGGAATGGTATAACTCTTTATGTAGAGGCAAACCAACTAATGCAACACCGTTGGCCTGGAGTGAGTTCAGTGCAGCCTTCTTAGATCGATTCTTACCACTCAGTGTGCGTAATGCCAAAGCCAGAGAGTTTGAGACTTTGGTACAGACTTCAAGCATGACGGTGTCTGAGTATGACATCAAGTTCACGCAGCTAGCTCATTATGCGCCCTATCTCGTTTCTACTGAGGAGATGAAGATTCAGAGGTTTGTGGATGGGTCAGTGGAGCCATTATTTAGGGCTGTGGCATCTCGAGATTTCACTACCTATTCTGCAGCAGTGGATCGTGCTCAATGCATCGAGATGAGGACCAGTGAGAGTAGGGCTGCGAGAGATAGAGCAAAAAGGGGCAAGACAGAGGGTTATCAGGGCTGTAGAGATTTCAGCAGTGGTGGTTCATCTTCTAGCCGTCAGGGTCCACAGAGGGACTGACGGTTCCCTCAGCAGGGGAGTGACGCACCTGGTGCTAATATTAGGGTGGGACAGAGAACCTTCAGTTCTAGGAGGCAGCAAGATTCTAGACAGAGTAGTCAAGTCATTCGCTCTTGTGATACTTGTGGGAGACGACATAGTGGACGGTGCTTCCTTACTACAAGAACTTGTTACGGGTGAGGTCAACCTGGGCATATTAGGAGGGATTGTCCGATGGCACATCAATCACCAGATTCTGCTAGTGGTTCCACCCAGCCAGCTTCATCTGCTCCGTCAGTTGCTGTCTCATCTGGCCGGGAGGTTAGTGGATCGAAAGGTAGAGGTGCGGGTACTTCCTCTCAAGGCAGACCATCTGGGTCCGGACATCAAAGTTCTATTGGTAGAGGCCAAGCGAGGGTGTTTGCTTTAACACAGCAGGAGGCTCAAACATCCAATGCCGTGGTCTCAGGTATTCTCTCCGTTTGTAATATGAATGCTCGAGTACTATTTGATCCTGGTGCTACCCATTCTTTTATCTCTCCATGTTTTGCATCTCGGTTGGGTAGAGGTCGTGTTAGGAGAGAGGAACAATTAGTGGTGTCTACTCCTTTAAAGGAGATATTTGTGGTCGAGTGGGAATATGAGTCCTGTGTAGTGCGAGTCAAGGACAAAGACACTTCGGTGAATCTAGTGGTTCACCTTAGACTTTGATGTAATCTTGGGGATGGATTGGTTATCACCTTGCCATGCTAGTGTGGACTGCTATCATAAATTGGTTAGATTTGATTTCCCCGGTGAACCATCATTTAGTATTCAGGGGGATAGGAGTAATGCTCCAACCAATTTGATATCGGTCATATCTGCCAGAAGATTATTACGACAGGGTTGTATAGGTTACTTGGCTGTTGTAAAGGATAGTCAGGCAAAGATTGGAGATGTGACTCAAGTGTCGGTGGTGAAGGAGTTCGTGGATGTATTTCCTGAGGAGCTACCAGGTTTGCCTCCTGAACGGGAGATTGAGTTTTGCATAGATTTGATTCCCGACACTAGACCTATATCCATACCCCCATATAGAATGGCACCTGCAGAGCTTAAAGAGCTTAAAGATCAGTTGGAGGATTTGTTGGATAAAGGTTTCATACGACCTAGTGTATCCCCATGGGGAGCACCAATGTTATTTGTGAAGAAGAAAGATGGGTCACTTAGGCTGTGCATTGATTATCGACAGCTTAATAAAGTGACGGTGAAGAATAAATATCCTCTCCCAAGGATAGATGATTTATTTGATCAACTACAAGGAGCACAATGTTTTTCTAAGATAGATCTGCGATCTGGGTACCATCAGTTGAGAATCCGAAATGAAGATATGCCCAAGACCGCATTTCGAACAAGATATGGGCACTATGTGTTCTTAGTGATGTCATTTGGGCTCACGAATGCTCCTGCAGCCTTTATGGATTTGATGAACCGAGTGTTCAAACCTTATTTGGATTAGTTTGTAGTGGTGTTTATTGATGACATTTTGATATATTCAAAGAGTCGAGAGGAGCATGAGCAGCATCTTAAGATAGTGCTCCAAATTTTGAGAGAACATCGATTGTATGCTAAGTTCTCCAAGTGTGAGTTTTGGCTCGAAAGTGTTGCATTCTTGGGGCATGTGGTATCTAAGGAGGGGATACAAGTTGATACAAAGAAAATTGAAGCAGTGGAAAAATGGCCAAGGCCAACATCAGTTACGGAGATTAGAAGCTTTGTGGGTTTAGCTGGCTATTATCATCGCTTTGTGAAGGACTTCTCCAAAATAGTTGCCCCTTTGACTAAACTGACACGTAAAGATACAAAATTTGAGTGGTCTGATGCTTGTGAGAATAGTTTTGAGAAGCTTAAGGCATGTCTCACCACAGCTCCAATGTTAAGCCTACCGCAAGGCACAGGGGGTTACACGGTGTTTTGTGATGCATCGGGGGTTGGTTTAGGATGTGTATTGATGCAACATGGGAAGGTGATTGTGTATGCATCTAGGCAACTTAAAAGGCATGAGCAGACTTACCCCATACACGTTTTGGAAATGGCAGCAATCGTGTTTGCCTTAAAGATTTGGAGACATTACTTGTATGGTGAGACTTGCGAGAAATACACGGACCACAAAAGTCTGAAGTATATATTTCAGCAGAGGGATCTTAACTTAGGGCAACGTAGATAGATGGAGTTGCTAAAGGATTATGATTGTACTATTCTTTATCATCCCGGTAAGGCCAATGTAGTGGCGGATGCCTTGAGTCGAAAATCAATGGGAAGCTTGGCACATATTTCCATTGGTAAGAGATCTTTGGTTAGAGAGATCCATAGCTTGGGAGACATAGGTGTGCGTTTGGAAGTTGCGGAGACAAATGCTTTGCTAGCACACTTTAGAGTGAGGCCTATTTTAATGGACAGGATTAAAGAAGCACAAAGTAAAGATGAGTTTGTGATTAAGGCCTTAGAGGATCCTCAGGGTAGAAAAGGAAAAATGTTTACTAAAGGCACAGATGGAGTGTTGAGGTATGGAACCAGACTTTATGTGCCTGATGGTGACGGGTTGAGGAGAGAAATATTGGAGGAAGCTCACATGGCAGCTTATGTGGTACATCCAGGGGCTACAAAGATGTATCAAGATTTGAAAGAGGTGTATTGGTGGGAAGGACTTAAGAGAGATGTAGCTGAGTTTGTCTCCAAGTGCCTGGTTTGTCAGCAGGTTAAGGCCGAGCATCAAAAGCCTGCAGGGCTACTACAGCCATTACCAGTACCCGAGTGGAAGTGGGAACATATTGCTATGGACTTTGTAACGGGTTTGCCTCGAACCAGTGGGGGATATGACTCAATTTGGATAGTAGTGGACCAGTTAACAAAGTCAGCTCATTTTCTTCCGGTTAAGACTACTTATGGGGCTGCCCAATATGCTCGAGTTTATGTGGATGAGATAGTGCGACTACATGGTATTCCCATTTCTATAGTATCTGACAGAGGAGCTCAGTTTACTAGTAGGTTTTGGGGAAAGTTGCAAGAAGCATTGGGCACTAAGTTGGATTTCAGCACAACTTTCCACCCTCAGACTGATGGACAATCTGAACGGACCATACAAACATTGGAGGATATGTTGAGGGCTTGTGTGATAGACCTTGGTGTCAGGTGGGAACAATATCTACCCTTAGTGGAATTTGCCTACAACAACAGTTTCCAAACTAGCATCCAAATGGCACCATTTGAGGCCTTATATGGACGAAGATGTAGGTCACCCATTGGATGGCTAGAGGTGGGAGAAAGGAAACTTTGGGGCTTGAATTGGTGCAGGATGCAACCGAGAAAATACACATGATCCGTCAGAGGATGTTAACAGCACAAAGTAGACAGAAATCATATGCTGATAACCGACGGAGAGACTTGGAGTTCCAAGTAGGAGATCATGTATTTTTGAAAGTTTCGCCAACTAAAGGGGTAATGAGGTTTGGCAAGAAAGGGAAGTTAAGTCCTCGGTATATAGGGCCATTCGAGATCTTAGAAAAGGTTGGAGCGGTAGCTTATCGTTTGGCATTACCGCCAGACCTTTCTAATATTCATCCCGTGTTTCATGTGTCCATGCTTAGGAAGTACAACCCAGATCCATCACATGTAATACGGTATGAAACTATTCAGTTGCAAGATGATCTAACCTATGAGGAACAACCGGTAGCTATCCTTGATAGGCAAGTTAAAAAGCTCCGTTCAAAGGATGTATCCTCAGTGAAAGTGTTGTGGTGGAATCACACTAGCGAGGAGGTAACGTGGGAAGCTGAGGATGAGATGCGGACAAAGCATCCACACCTCTTCGATATGTAAAGGTAAGCCACTCTACATTGAATTTAAATTCGGGGACCGAATTTTTATTAGTGGGGGAGAATGTGAGACCCTGTCAAGCTCGATTAAAAGACGGTATTGTATCGAGTGGTACAACTAAGTTAAATCGAGCCTTGAACTAGTTCAAATAGAAATTCTAAGAGGAATTTGAAAATTTTAAAACCAACAGAATGGCTTAGAATAGTGATTTGGAGTTCAAGGTCCAGTTTGGAGTCCATCAGAAAATTGACCAATTAGGGACAAAACGGTCATTTTACCATTTGATGATACAATGGAGATTTTTAGCCAAGATTTGATCATATTTGACCAAGAATAATTATATGAAATATAATTATGATTATTGGAGTATAAAATGATGTTTAGCAGTGAAAAATTTTGATTCCCGGTATTTATGGAGCACAAGGGCAAAATGGTAATTTTACCACTAGAGGACTAAACGAAAATTTTTTTAAGCAATTTTTACCCCATTTGGTTAATATTGATCAATATTAGTGTTATTTTAGGTTGAAAAGTAGAAACAATGAGATTCCGGTACATTTCGGAGTATAGGGGTAAAATCGTAAATTTTTTTATCTTAGGGGCAAATCAGTAAAATTTTCGCCCCAGCACTTGTCAAGACCAAGGGATTTTAATTGTAGTAGGATTGGATAAATACCAGAATATTTGTGGTGGAAAATTAAGAAGAAAAAGTCAAAAAGTTAAAAATTTGGGCCAATAAGCATGTGACACATGGCATGCTTGATTATTTTATTATTTTCTATAGAAATCAGCCCATTAAATCCCCAATTCCCTCACCATATTCGGCCTAGACATCCAGCAACAAGAAAAAAGGAAGAACAAAAGGAAAAACAAGAAAACCTAGGTGGAAATTCAAAGAAAAAGTGAAGAAATCAAGGAAACAAGCTAGGTAAGTTAAAATTTCTTTAATTGTCCTTGATACCTAGCTTAACCATGCTTTTGTTCTTGATTTCCATGGTTGAATATTGAGTTATCATGCTGAATTCAATTCTGAAAAATGGGTACGGAAGAGGAATTGTTGTTGGAATAATTTGATTTTAGACTATGTTAGTGTTTAGGGATAGTTAAGCATGGTTATGAACAAAAACACA
Source organism: Theobroma cacao (assembly GCF_053813885.1). Lineage (NCBI taxonomy): Eukaryota > Viridiplantae > Streptophyta > Magnoliopsida > Malvales > Malvaceae > Theobroma > Theobroma cacao. The sequence continues at coordinate 20,692,180 of NC_142645.1, read as the reverse complement.
AAAGAAATATTCAATTTCTCTAGGGTTCCTTGTTGGCCGAACCATGAGGGCTGAATATCAATGGGGGATTGTTTTTATTTTAAGGAAAATGGCATGGAAAATGATGAAGTAAGGTGAAACGGTTATGTAGAAAAAAAATTCGATGCTAGTACACCAAATGACCAAATTTTTCTATAAGGAATTGTAAGGGTTCTAATGCTGAATTTGGTTTTATTTAAATGTATGTGGTAAATTAAGGTATTAGAGGAGAAATGAATTAATTTGGAGGTTATTTGGACCCAATCACCGACTAATCGGGTGATCGGTCGAATTTAATCGATACCGTGATTAAGCGGTAATCGGACATATTTTTGCATTTACATATCAAGCATTAGTAGTTTAAATTAATTTATATCAATTTAGGGACAATATAGTAAATTCCTCGACTTTGTTATTTGTCAAGGTGTTGAGACATCCGGAAAAGGCGAAGGAATTGCGCTTGAGGACTATTAGTCAGAGTTCACCCGAAATCCGAATTTTATGAAAATGAATGCCTTGGGAACAAGCTTTTGAGAAAAAGTTTATGTTATGAAATGTGGTTATTATGGATTTCTATGTGGTTGTATTATGTTGATATACATATACACTTGAATATAATGTTGTGTAATTATGTTGACTCGACTATGTGCGAGTAGAGAGTGCGCATAAGCCGAGGATGACCAGGTTATGTGCGAGTAGGGAGTGCGCATAACCCAGTGATGACCCAGCCATGTGCGAGCAGGGAGTGCGCATGAGCTGGTGATGATGATGATGAGCTGGTGATGATGATAATGGGTTGGTGAGATGATGATGATGGGTATATACATATATATATATATACATATGTAAATATGTGTGATATGGCAAATGGATGGACAATGATTTATGGATGTGATGTACATGAAAGTTGAGACATTGTACTTTGAGAATTTTCATGAATGTTAGGTTGATTTTATTAGTTTAGCAAGATGGCTTTTTGCTGAGTGAGGAAAAATGTTTCTCTTGTTGCTTTGTTTTCACTGCATCGAAATTCATGCTCGCTGTAGCGAAAAACTCTGGGGTTTGGAGGGGTTTTAAATAGGAATGAACTAAATTGCATTGTTTTGAAACAAGTGGATCATGATTGTAAATTTTTCCTAATTGTTGCTTGTTCCCTTCCTTGTTCACTCACTGGGTTTATACTCACCATTTTAAAATTCATGTTTTCAGATCACGAGGTAGCCGATAATTAGGACGAGGTGTCCTTGTAGATCTGTGTACATCTTTTGGTAGGTGTATCGGCATTCGGTAGCTGTATATCCATCCGAGTCACTCCACTGGAGGTCGAGTATTATTTTGTTATGTATAGATGAACTTAAATGTAAATTTTAAAAGAGTAATGCCAGTACGAGTTGGCAATGTATATCACTATTTTGACTCAAAGTCATGAAATAGGACTTAGTGATAACAAATAGAATCATAAGTAAGATAAATAATAGGCTTGCTTGGGTTTAGTGGATTATGTCCATTGGATCCATGCGCCGGTCATGACCCGGAATTTGGGTCGTGACATCTATTTTAACCAAAAATAGAAAAAATTCAATTTAAAATCATTTATAAGATTATAAAACCATTTAAAGTGGGTAACTAGGTTGTCAGATGCACAAATGACTATAAATACACTTTCCTTGTCGATGCTTGGCCCGCTTTCGCGTTTCTTGATGCAAACATTAACTTATGAACTGTTTTAACCAAAAATGAGAAAGAAATTTAATATAAACTCATTTATAAGATTACAAAACCATTCAAAGCGAGTAACTAGGCTTTCGAAGTTATGAGTGACTATAAATTGACTTTTCTTGTCAATAGTTGGCTTTCGCTTCATGTTTCCCAATGCAAACATTAAATTAGGATCTGTTGTAACCAAAAATGAGAAAGTAACTCCATTTAAAATCATTTATAAGATTATAAAACCATTTAAAGCGAGTAACTAGGCTTTTGAAGGCATGAGTGACTATAAATTGACTTTTCTTATTAATGGTTGGCTTTCGCTTTGTGTTTTCTAATGAAAACATGAAATTATGATCTGCTTTACCAAGAATGAAAAGAAAATTCAATTTAAAATCATTTAAAGCGAGTAACTAGGGTTTCGAAACTATGAGTGACATTAAATCGATTTTTCTTGCCAATGGTTAGCTTTCACTTCACATTTCTCAATGTAAACATGAAATTATGATCTGTTTTAACCAAAAATGAAAGGAAAATTCAATTTAAACTCACTTATAAGATTATAAAACCATTTAAAGAGAGTAACTAGGCTTTCGAAGGCATAAGTGACTATAAATGAAGAGTTCTTGTCAATGGTTGGCTTTCGCTTCAAGTTTCCCAATGAAAAGAATAAATTATCACCTATTTGAACCAAAAATAGAAAAAATTCAATTTAAAATGATTTATAAGATGATAAAACCATTTAAAGTGGGTAACTAGGTTTTCAAGTGCATGGGTGACTATAAATAGACTTTCCTTATCAATGGTTGGCCCGCTTTCACGTTTCCTGATGCAAACATTAAATTATGATCTGTTTTAACCAATAATGGGAAAGAAATTTAATATAAAATCATTTATAAGATTACAAAACCATTTAAGGCGAGTAACGACGCTTTCGAAGCTATGAGTAATTATAAATGGACTTTTCTTATCAATGGTTGGCTTTCACTTCATGTTTCCCAATGCAAACATTAAATTAGGATCTGTAGTAACCAAAAATGAGAAAGTAATTCAATTTAAAATCATTTACAAGATTATAAAACAATTTAAAGCGAGTAACTAGGCTTTTGAAGGCATGAGTGACTATAAATTGATTTTTCATGCCAATGGTTTGCTTTCGCTTTGCGTTTTCTAATGAAAACATGAAATTATGATGTGTTTTACCAAGAATGAAAAGAAAATTCAATTTAAAATCATTTATAAGATTATAAAACCATTCAAAGCAAGTAACTAGGCTTTCGAAGCTATGAGTGACTATAAATGGACTTTTCTTACCAATGGTTGGCTTTCGCATTATGTTTTCCAATGAAAACTTGAAATTATGATATGTTTTAACCAAAAATAAAACAAAACTTCAATCCAAAATCATTTATAAGATTATAAAACCATTTAAAGTGAGTAACTAGGCTTTTGAAGGCATGAGTGACTATAAATTGACTTTTCTTGCCAATAGTTGGCTTTCGCTTTGCATTTTCTAATGAAAACATGAAATTATGATCTGTTTTACCAAGAATGAAAAGAAAATTCAATTTAAAATCATTTATAAGATTATAAAAACATTTAAAGCGAGTAACGAGGGTTTCGAAGGTATGTGTCACGACCCAATTTCTAGGGCCATGACCGGCGCATGAGCTCAATGAGCATAGCTCACTAAGCCCAAGCAAGCCTATCAATTTACCTTTGCTTAACAAATTTATCATATCATGCATACACACACACCTTTTCCTGGGTGTGAATATAGCCAAAACACAATGGCATTATCGATAATAATATACATGCACTATACCAGTCATGTATTTAGCAATTTACATTGCATACACATATTCACATTGTTAGATTGTATTTAAAATACAAAAGAACCCATGACTTCCAGCGGAGACATTTACAATAAGAGGGATTACTATCGAATGCTAGATACATACCCAGGAGATGCACTACGGGGACTCCTCGATCTAGGGTCCAACAGTCACCTGATCTGAAAACATAAATTTTTTTTTTTTATATATAAAACGTGAGTACAATACTCAGTGAGTGAACAAGAAGGGAACAAGCATACCATAAGGAATGTTTATTGAAATCATGATGCATTCGTTTTCTCAAAACCATGCAATTGTTTTAGCTCCTTTAAACCCCTCATGTAAATCCCACATGAGTAAATCACTTTACAAAAATCCATGCTCATCTATGGTACCAAAGAAATGAGAAATATGGTAAAAACCCACAAGTTAGCAAAATGGATAGAAAGTTTCTCACTGTAGCAAACTTCATTCTCGTTGCAGCGAGAACCAGAACATCAAGGAAAAAAGTCTTCTTTTTCCCTTAAAACAAGTCATCCTGCTAAAATAACAATAGCAACATGTAACACATGTAAACTTCCAAATTTCCACAAAACAAATGCTTACATATTTGCATTTACAACCATATACCCATCATCAACATGCACACCATCCCATCATCATCATCATGCACATCATCCCATTATCATCATCTCATATGCAACGGCTTATGCTATTGTCACTAGGGGGTGGGAGATCACGAAGCATCCCCCCCTTCACTCGGTAAGAGGTGCACTTCACTCCGGATCACGAAGCAACGGAGCAGTCCCTTCCCTCCTCTTCCAAGCTCCTGGGCGGAGAGTCATACTTCGCCACAGATCATACCTATCAAAGCACTCATAGGGTAGAAGATCACGAAGCATCCAGCCCTATAAGCTACGGAGGCAACAACGGCTTATGTGCACTCCCATTCATACATAGTCGGGTCAGCAACGGCTTATGTGCACTCCTACTTGCACATAGCCGGGTCAGCAACGGCTTATGTGCACTCCTACTCGCACATAGCCGGGTTCAAATCAACATGTAAAGAAGCATCCAATGCATATCATGCATTTTATCATATTGTGATAACACATAAACCATTGTATAGCACATTTTCACAATATAAAATCATTTTACTAAAAGCTTGTTCCCAAGGTACATTTTCTAAGACAAGTTGGATAGAATCTTTCATATTTCCCAAAACAAGTTTGAAATGCAAGTCCACTCACCGGTATCGAAAATCCAGATTCCGGGTGCACTCGGACTAATAGCCCTCAGGCGCAATTCCTTTGCCTTTTCCAGACGTCTCACCACCTTGACAAATAACATAGTCAACGAATTTACTATATTGTCCCTAAATTGATATAAATTAATTTAAATTACTAATGCTTGATATGTAAATGCAAAAATATGTCCGATTATCGCTTAATCACGGTATCGATTAAATTCGACCGATCACCCGATTAATCGGCGATTGTGTCCAAATCACCTCTAAATTAATTCATTTCTCCTCTAATACCTTAATTTACCACATACATTTAAATAAAGCCAAATTCAGCATTAGAACCCTCACAGTTCCTTATAGAAAAATTGGGTCATTTGGTGCACTAGTATCGAATTTTTTGCTACATAACCGTTTCACCTTAATTCATCATTTTCCATGCCATTTTCCTTGAAATAAAAACAATCCCCCATTGATATTCAGCCCTCATGGTTCGGCCAACAAGGAACCCTAGAGAAATTGAATATTTCTTTTGTGTTTTTGTTCATAACCATGCTTAACTATCCCTAAACACTAACATAGTCTAAAATCAAATTATTCCAACAACATTTCCTCTTCCATACCCATTTTTGAGAATTGAATTCATCATGATAACTCAATATTCAACCATGGAAATCAAGAACAAAAGCATGGGTAAGCTAGGTATCAAGGAGATATAAAGAAATTTTAACTTACCTAGCTTGTTTCCTTGATTTCTTCACTTTTTCTTTGAATTTCCACCTAGGTTTTCTTGTTTTTCCTTTTGTTCTTCCTTTTTTCTTGTTGCTGGATGCCTAGGCCGAATATGGTGAGGGAATTGGGGATTTAATGGGCTGATTTCTATAGAAAATAATAAAATAATCAAGCATGCCATATGTCACATGCTTATTGGCCTAATTTTTAACTTTTTGACTTTTTCTTCTTAATTTTCCACCAAAAATATTCTGGTAATTATCCAATCCTACCACAATTAAAATCCCTTGGTCTTGACAAGTGCTGGGCCGAAAATTTTACTGATTTGCCCTCGAGACGAAAAAATTACGATTTTACCCCTATACTCTGAAATGTACCGAAATCTCATTATTTCTACTTTTCAACCTAAAATAACACTAATATTGATCAATATTAACCAAATGGGGCAAAAATTGTATAAAAAATTTCTGTTTAGTCCTCTAGTGGCAAAATTACCATTTTGCCCTTGTGCTCCATAAATACCGAGAATCACAATTTTTCACTGCTAAACATCATTTTATACTCCAATAATCATAATTATATTTCATATAATTATTCTTGGTCAAATGTGATCAAATCTTGGCTAAAAATCTCAATTTTATCATCAAATGGTAAAATGATCGTTTTGTCCCTAATTGGTCAATTTTCTAATGGACTCCAAACTGGACCTTAAACTCCAAATCACTATTTTAAGCCATTCTGTTGGTTTTAAAATTTTTAAATTCCTCTTAGAATTTCTATTTGAACTAGTTCAAGGCTCGATTTAACTCAGTTGTACCACTCGGTACAATATCGTCTTTTAATCGAGCTTGACAAGGTCTCACATTCTCCCCCACTAATAAAAATTCGGTCACCGAATTTAAATTCAATGTAAAGTGGCTTACCTTTACATATCGAAGAGGTGTGGATGCTTTGTCTGCATCTCATCCTCAACTTCCCACGTTACCTCCTCGCTAGTGTGATTCCGCCACAACACTTTCACTGAGGCTACATCCTTTGAACAAAGCTTTTTAACTTGCCTATCAAGGATAGCTACCGGTTGTTCCTCATAGGTTAGATCATCTTGCACTTGAATGGTTTCATACCGTATTACATGTGATGGATCTGGGTTGTACTTCCTAAGCATGGACACATGAAACACGGGATGAATATTTGAAAGGTCTGGCGGTAAAGCCAAACGATAAGCCACCGCTCCAACCCTTTCTAAGATCTCGAATGGCCCTATATACCGAGGACTTAACTTCCCTTTCTTGCCAAACCTCATTACCCCTTTAGTTGGCGAAACTTTCAAAAATACATGATCTCCTACTTGGAACTCCAAGTCTCTCCGTCGGTTATCAGCATATGATTTCTGTCTACTTTGTGCTGTTAACATCCTCTGACGGATCATGTGTATTTTCTCGGTTGCATCCTGCACCAATTCAGGCCCCAAAAGTTTCCTTTCTCCCACCTCTAGCCATCCAATGGGTGACCTACATCTTCGTCCATATAAGGCCTCAAATGGTGCCATTTGGATGCTAGTTTGGAAACTGTTGTTGTAGGCAAATTCCACTAAGGGTAGATATTGTTCCCTCCTAACACCAAGGTCTATCACACAAGCCCTCAACATATCCTCCAATGTCTGTATGGTCCGTTCAGACTGTCCATCAGTCTGAGGGTGGAAAGTTGTGTTGAAATCCAACTTAGTGCCCAATGCTTCTTGCAACTTTCCCCAAAACCTACTAGTAAATTGAGCTCCTCTGTCTGATACTATAAAAATGGGAATACCATGGAGTCGTACTATCTTATCCACATAAACTTGAGCGTATTGGGCAGCCCCATAAGTAGTCTTAACCGGAAGAAAATGAGCTGACTTTGTTAACCGGTCCACTACTATCCAAATTGAATCATATCCCCCACTAGTTCGAGGCAAACCCGTCACAAAGTCCATAGCAATATGTTCCCACTTCCACTCGGGTACTGGTAATTGCTGTAGTAGCTCTGCAGGGTTTTGATGCTCGACCTTAACCTGCTGACAAACCAGGCACTTGAAGACAAACTCAGCTACATCACTCTTAAGTCCTTCCCACCAATACACCTCTTTCAAATCTTGATACATCTTTGTAGCCCCTGGATGTACCACATAAGCTGCCATGTGAGCTTCCTCCAATATTTCTCTCCTCAACCCGTCACCATCTGGCACATAAAGTCTGGTTCCATACCTCAACACTCTATCTGTGCCTTTAGTAAACATTTTTCCTTTCCTACCCTGAGGATCCTCTAAGGCCTTAGTCACAAACTCATCTTTACTTTGTGCTTCTTTAATCCTGTCCATTAAATAGGCCTCACTCTAAAATGTGCTAGCAGAGCATTTGTCTCCGCAACTTCCAAACGCACACTTATGTCTCCCAAGCTATGGATCTCTCTAACCAAAGATCTCATATCAGTAGAAATATGTGCCAAGCTTCCCATTGATTTTCGACTTAAGGCATCCGCCACTACATTGGCCTTACCGGGATGATAAAGAAAGTACAATCATATTCCTTTAGCAACTCCATCCATCTACGTTGCCTTAAGTTAAGATCCCTCTGTTGAAATATATACTTCAGACTTTTATGGTCCGTGCATATCTCGCAAGTCTCACCATACAAGTAATGTCTCCAAATCTTTAAGGCAACACGATTGCTGCCATTTCCAAATCGTGTATGGGGTAATTCTGCTCATGCCTTTTAAGTTGCCTAGATGCATACGCAATCACCTTCCCATGTTGCATTAATACACATCCTAAACCAACCCCCGATGCATCACAAAACACCGTATAACCCCTTATACCTTACGGTAGGCTTAACACTGGAGTTGTTGTGAGACATGCCTTAAGCTTCTCAAAACTATTCTCACAAGCATCAGACCACTCAAATTTTGTATCTTTACGTGTCAGCTTAGTCAAAGGGGCAACTATTTTGGAGAAGTCCTTCACAAAGCGACGATAATAGCCAGTTAAACCCACAAAGCTTCTAATCTCCGTAACTAATGTTGGCCTTGACCATTTTTTTCACTGCTTCAATTTTCTTTGAATCAACTTGTATCCCATCATTAGATACCACATGCCCTAAGAATGCAACACTTTCGAGCCAAAACTCACACTTGGAGAACTTAGCATACAATCGATGTTCTCTCAAAATTTGGAGCACTATCTTAAGATGCTGCTCATGCTCCTCTCGGCTCTTTGAATATATCAAGATGTCTTCAATAAACACCACCACAAACTTATCCAAATAAGGCTTGAACACTTGGTTCATCAAATCCATGAAGGCTGCAGGAGCATTCGTGAGCCCAAATGACATCACTAAGAACTCATAGTGCCCATATCTTGTTCAAAATGCAGTCTTGGGTATATCTTCGTTCAGGATTCTCAACTGATGGTACCCAGATCGCAGATCTATCTTAGAGAAACATTGTGCTCCTTGTAGTTGATCAAATAAATCATCTATCCTTGGGAGAGGATATTTATTCTTCACCGTTATTTTATTAAGCTGTCGATAATCAATGCACAGCCTAAGTGACCCATCTTTCTTCTTCACAAATAACACTGGTGCTCCCTATAAGGATACAATAGGACAGATGAAGCCTTTATCCAAAAAATCCTCTAATTGATCCTTAAGCTCTTTGAGCTCTGCCGGTGCCATTCTATATGGGGGTATGGATATAGGTCTAGTGTCAGGAATTAAATCTATGCAAAATTCAATCTCTCACTCAGGAGGTAAACCTGGTAGCGCCTCGGGAAATACATCCACGAACTCCTTCACCACCGACACTTGACTTACATTTTCAACCTTCGACTGAGTATCCCTTACAACAGCCAAGTAACCTATACAACCCTGTCGTATTAACCTTCTGGCAGAAATGATCGATATCAAATTGGTTGGAGCATTACTCCTATCCCCCTGAATACTAAATGATGATTCACCGGGGAAATCAAATCTAACCAATTTATGATAACAGTCCACACTAGCATGACGGGGTGATAACCAATCCATTCCCCAAATCACATCAAAGTCTAAGGTGTCTAACACCACCAAATTCACCAAAGTGTCCTTGTCCTTAACTCGTACTACACAGGACTCATATTCCCATTCGGCCACAAATATCTCCTTTAAATGAGTAAACACTACTAATTGTTCCTCTCTCCTAACACGATCTCTACCCAACCGAGATGCAAAACATGGAGAGATAAAAGAATGAGTAGCACCAGGATCAAATAGTACCCGAGCATTCATATCACAAATTGAAAGAATACTTGAGACCACGGTATTGGATGTCTGGGCCTCCTGCTGTGTTAAAGCAAACACCCTTGCCTGGCCTCTACCAACAGAACTCTGATGTTCGGACCCAGATGGCCTACCCCGAGAGGTAGCACCAGCGCCTCTATCTCTTATCTCGTTAACCTCTTGGACAATTGAAACAGTTGCCGAAGGAGCAGACAAAGATGGCGGATTAGGACTGCAAACAAAACCTTGCGATTGTTGGGCCATCGGACAATTCCTCACCCTATGTCTAAGCTGGCCACAACCAAAACAAGTTTTCATGGGAAAACAGCATCGTCCTCTGTGTCGTCTTCCACAATTATCACAAGAAGGAATAGCCTGACTAATTTGCCTTGAGTCTTGTTGTTCCCTCCTTCCAACAAAAGCTTCCTGCCCTGACTCAACATTGGTACTCATCACGTTACTCCTTTGTTGGGGTAACCTTAATTCTCCATATGGGCCTTGACAGTTAGAAAATGAAATCCCACTACTAAAGTCTCTGCGACCTTGATGACCCTCGGGAGGTTGGCAGTCTGTCTGGCCTTGGGAACTAGGAGACTCTTGCTCCACATGTCTCCCTTCTACTATTTTCTATATATACTTCATACGGGCTGCCATCATTTTTACAACCCGATTGACTCCCTGCAGACCCGCTGCCAAGTCCTCAACAGTAATGCCTCTCGCCGGTGGCCTAACAGTCTCACCTAAAGGCTATCCCTCATCTCTCCTATTCATAGGCGTACTCGCTCTCACCGGCCTAGCGACCCTACCACATCTACCTCGCCCCCTACGGGTGGGTGCCTGTGGCCTATTAGTCATCTCAGTAGGGGCATCTTGCTCCCCCACTTGTCTTAAGGTGGCCCGTGTCTTAGGTGGCATTCTTACCTAGACAAGAGAAAACATCTGTCATTAACCACAGTTAAAGAGATAAGGTGGTTTCTAAGATTGGGAATCTATGCGGTCTCTTGATCGTAAAATGTGCCGCGGTTCACACTTCACAACCGAAGTTCCCACATAAAAACCCGACACTCCGCTGGACCAACAAGTGAAAGCCCTAGGACCTAGACAAACCTAGAGCTCTGATACCACTATTGTCACGACCCAAATTCTAGGGCCATGACCGGCGCATGAGCTTAATGAGCATAGCTCACTAAGCCCAAGCAAGCCTATCCATTTACCTTTGCTTAACAAATTTATCATATCATGCACACACACACACCTTTTCCTGGGTGTGAACATAGCCAAAACACAATGGCATTATCGATAATAATATACATGCACTATACCAGTCATGTATTTAGCAATTTACATTGCATACACATATTCACATTGTTAGATTGTATTCAAAATACAAAATAACCCATGACTTCCAGCGAAGACATTTACAATAAGAGGGATTACTATAGAATGCCAGATAAATACCCAGGAGATGCACTACGGGGACTCCTCGATCTAGGGTCCAACAGTCACCTGATCTGAAAACATAAATTTTTTTTTATATAAAACGTGAGTACAATACTCAGTGAGTGAACAAGAAGGGAACAAGCATACCATAAGGAATGTTTATTCAAATCATGATGCATTCGTTTTCTCAAAACCATGCAATTGTTTTAGCTCCTTTAAACCCCTCATGTAAATCCCACATGAGTAAATCACTTTACAAAAATCCATGCTCAACTATGGTACCAAAGAAATGGGAAATATGGTAAAAACCCACAAGTTAGCAAAATGGATAGAAAGTTTCTCACTGTAGCGAACTTCATTCTCATCGCAGCGAGAACCAGAACATCAAGGAAAAAAGTCTCTTTTTTCCCTTAAAACAAGTCATCCTGCTAAAATAACAATAGCAACATGTAACATATGTAAACTTCCAAATTTCCACAAAGCAAATGCTTACATATTTGCATTTACAACCATATACCCATCATCAACATGCACACCATCCTATCATCATCATCATGCACATCATCCCATTATCATCATCTCATATGCAACGGCTTATGCTATTGTCACTAGGGGGTGGGAGATCACGAAGCATCCCCCCCTTCACTCGGCAAGAGGTGCACTTCACTCCGGATCACGAAGCAACAGAGCAGTCCCTTCCCTCCTCTTCCAAGCTCCTGGGCGGAGAGTCATACTTCGCCACAGATCATACCTATCAAAGCACTCATAGGGTAGAAGATCATTAAGCATCCAGCCCTATAAGCTACGGAGGTAACAACGGCTTATGTGCACTCCCATTCATACATAGCCGGGTCAGCAACGGCTTATGTGCACTCCTACTCGCACATAGCCGGGTCAGCAACGGCTTATGTGCACTCCTACTCGCACATAGTCGGGTTCAAATCAACATGTAAAGAAGCATCCAATGCATGTCATGCATTTTATCATATTGTGATAACACATAAACCAATGTATAGCACATTTTCACAATATAAAATCATTTTACTAAAAGCTTGTTCCCAAGGTACATTTTCTAAGACAAGTTGGATAGAATCTTTCACATTTCCCAAAACAAGTTTGAAATGCAAGTCCACTCACCGGTATCGAAAATCCAGATTTCGGGTGCACTCGGACTAATAGCTCTCAAGCGCAATTCCTTTGCCTTTTTCGGACGTCTCACCACCTTGACAAATAACAAAGTCAACGAATTTACTATATTGTCCCTAAATTGATATAAATTAATTTAAATTAGTAATGCTTGATATGTAAATGCAAAAATATGTCCGATTATCGCTTAATCACGGTATCAATTAAATCCGACCGATCACCCGATTAATCGGCGATTGTGTCCAAATCACCTCTAAATTAATTCATTTCTCCTCTAATACCTTAATTTACCACATACATTTAAATAAAGCCAAATTCAGCATTAGAACCCTCACAGTTCCTTATAGAAAATTTTGGTCATTTGGTGCACTAGCATCAAATTTTTTTCTACATAACCGTTTCACCTTAATTCATCATTTTCCATGCCATTTTCCTTGAAATAAAAACAATCCCCCATTGATATTCAGCCCTCATGGTTCGGCCAACAAGGAACCCTAGAGAAATTGAATATTTCTTTTGTGTTTTTGTTCATAACCATGCTTAACTATCCCTAAACACTAACATAGTCTAAAATCAAATTATTCCAACAACAATTCCTCTTCCATACGCATTTTTCAAAATTGAATTCATCATGATAACTCAATATTCAACCATGGAAATCAAGAACAAAAGCATGGGTAAGCTAGGTATCAAGGAGAATTAAAGAAATTTTAACTTACCTAGCTTGTTTCCTTGATTTCTTCACTTTTTCTTTGAATTTCCACCTAGGTTTTCTTGTTTTTCCTTTTGTTCTTCCTTTTTTCTTGTTGCTGGATGCCTAGGCAGAATATGGTGAGGGAATTGGGGATTTAATGGGCTGATTTCTATAGAAAATAATAAAATAATCAAGCATGCCATATGTCACATGCTTATTGGCCTAATTTTTAACTTTTTGACTTTTTCTTCTTAATTTTCCACCACAAATATTCTGGTATTTATCCAATCCTACCACAATTAAAATCCCTTGGTCTTGACAAGTGCTGGGGCAAAAATTTTACTGATTTGCCCCCGGGATGAAAAAATTACGATTTTACCCCTATACTCTGAAATGTACCGAAATCTCATTATTTCCACTTTTCAACCTAAAATAACACTAATATTGATCAATATTAACCAAATGGGGCAAAAATTTTTAAAAAAATTTTCGTTTAGTCCTCTAGTGGCAAAATTACCATTTTGCCCTTGTGCTCCATAAATACCGAGAATCACAATTTTTTACTACTAAACATCATTTTATACTCCAATAATCATAATTATATTTCATATAATTATTCTTGGTCAAATGTGATCAAATCTTGGCTAAAAATCTCAATTTTATCATCAAATGGTAAAATGACTGTTTTGTCCCTAATTGGTCAATTTTCTGATGGACTCTAAACTGGACCTTGAACTCCAAATCACTATTCTAAGCCATTTTGTTGGTTTTAAAATTTTCAAATTCCTCTTAGAATTTCTATTTGAACTAGTTCAAGGCTCGATTTAACTCAGTTGTACCACTCGGTACAATACCGTCTTTTAATCGAGCTTGACAAGGTCTCACAGTATGAGTGACATTAAATAAATTTTTCTTGTCAATGGTTATCTTTCACTTCACATTTCCGAATGTAAACATGAAATTACGATCTATTTTAACAAAAAATGAAAGGAAAATTAAATTTAAACTCATTTGTAAGATTTCAAAACCATTTAAAGCGAGTAATTAGGCTTTCAAAGCTATTAGTGACTATAAATGGACTTTTTTTGTCAATGGTTGCCTTTCGCTTCATGCTTCCCAATGCAAACACTAAATTAACATCTGTGGTAACCAAAAATAAGAGAAATATTCAATTTAAAATCATTTATAAGATTATAAAAGTACTTAAAGCGAGTAACTAGGCTTTCGAAGGTATAAGTGAGTATAAATAAAGTTTTCTTATCAATGGTTGGCTTTTGCTTCAAGTTTTCCAAAGAAACATTAAATTATGATCTATTTTAACCAAAAATAGAAAAAATTAAATTTAAAATCATTTATAAGATTATAAAACCATTTAAAGTGGGTAACTAGGTTGTCAAATGCACAAATGACTATAAATACACTTTCCTTGTCGATGCTTGGCCCGCTTTCGCGTTTCTTGATGCAAACATTAACTTATGAACTGTTTTAACCAAAAATGAGAAAGAAATTTAATATAAACTCATTTATAAGATTACAAAACCATTTAAAGCGAGTAACTAGGCTTTCGAAGTTATGAGTGACTATAAATTGACTTTTCTTGTCAATAGTTGGCTTTCGCTTCATGTTTCCCGATGCAAACATTAAATTAGGATCTGTTGTAACCAAAAATGTGAAAGTAACTCCATTTAAAATCATTTATAATACTATAAAATCATTTAAAGCGAGTAACTAGGCTTTTAAGGGCATGAGTGACTATAAATTGACTTTTCTTACCAATGGTTGGCTTTCGCTTTGTGTTTTCTAATGAAAACATGAAATTATGATCTGTTTTACCAAGAATGAAAAGAAAATTCAATTTAAAATCATTTAAAGCGAGTAACGAGGGTTTCGAAGCTATGAGTGACATTAAATAGATTTTTCTTGCCAATGCTTAGCTTTCGCTTCACATTTCCCAATGTAAACATGAAATTATGATCTGTTTTAACCAAAAATGAAAGGAAAATTCAATTTAAACTCACTTATAAGATTATAAAACCATTTAAAGAAAGTAACTAGGCTTTCGAAGGCATAAGTGACTATAAATGAAGTGTTCTTGTCAATGGTTGGCTTTCGCTTCAAGTTACCTAATGAAAAGAATAAATTATCACCTATTTGAACCAAAAATAGAAAACATTCAATTTAAAATGATTTATAAGATGATAAAACCATTTAAAGTGGGTAACTAGGTTTTCAAGTGCATGGGTGACTATAAATAGACTTTCCCTATCAATGGTTGGCCCGCTTTCACGTTTCCTGATGCAAACATTAAATTATGATCTGTTTTAACCAATAATGGGAAAGAAATTTAATATAAAATCATTTATAAGATTACAAAACCATTTAAGGCGAGTAACGACGCTTTCGAAGCTATGAGTAACTATAAATGGACTTTTCTTATCAATGGTTGGCTTTCACTTCATGTTTCCCAATGCAAACATTAAATTAGGATCTGTAGTAACCAAAAATGAGAAAGTAATTCAATTTAAAATCATTTACTAGATTATAAAACCATTTAATGCGAGTAACTAGGCTTTTGAAGGCATGAGTGACTATAAATTGATTTTTCATGCCAATGGTTTGCTTTCGCTTTGCGTTTTCTAATGAAAACATGAAATTATGATATGTTTTACCAAGAATGAAAAGAAACTTCAATTTAAAATCATTTATAAGATTATAAAACCATTCAAAGCAAGTAACTAGGCTTTCGAAGCTATGAGTGACTATAAATGGACTTTTCTTATCAAAGGTTGGCTTTCGCATTATGTTTTCCAATGAAAACTTGAAATTATGATATGTTTTAACCAAAAATAAAACAAAACTTCAATCCAAAATCATTTATAAGATTATAAAACCATTTAAAGTGAGTAACTAGGCTTTTGAAGGCATGAGTGACAATAAATTGACTTTTCTTGCCAATAGTTGGCTTTCGCTTTGCGTTTTCTAATGAAAACATGAAATTATGATCTGTTTTACCAAGAATGAAAAGAAAATTCAATTTAAAATCATTTATAAGATTATAAAATCATTTAAAGCGAGTAACGAGGGTTTCGAAGGTATGAGTGACATTAAATAAATTTTTCTTGTCAATGGTTAGCTTTCACTTCACATTTCCGAATGTAAACATGAAATTAGGATCTATTTTAACAAAAAATGAAAGGAAAATTCAATTTAAACTCATTTATAAGATTACAAAACCATTTAAAGCGAGTAATTAGGCTTTCAAAGCTATTAGTGACTATAAATAGAATTTTTTTGTCAATGGTTGCCTTTCGCTTCATGTTTCCCAATGCAAACACTAAATTAACATCTGTGGTAACCAAAAATAAGAGAAATATTCAATTTAAAATCATTTATAAGATTATAAAAGTACTTAAAGCGAGTAACTAAGCTTTCGAAGGTATAAGTGACTAGAAATAAAGTTTCTTATCAATGGTTGGCTTCTGCTTCAAGTTTTCCAACGAAAAATTAAATTATAATCTATTTTAACCAAAAATAGAAAAAATTCAATTTAAAATCATTTATAAGATTATAAAACCATTTAAAGTGGGTAACTAGGTTGTCGAATGCACAAATGACTATAAATACACTTTCCTTGTCGATGCTTGGCCCGCTTTCGCGTTTCTTGATGCAAACATTAACTTATGAACTGTTTTAACCAAAAATGAGAAAGAAATTTAATATAAACTCATTTATAAGATTACAAAACCATTTAAAGCGAGTAACTAGGCTTTCGAAGTTATGAGCGACTATAAATTGACTTTTCTTGTCAATAGTTGGCTTTCGCTTCATGTTTCCCAATGCAAACATTAAATTAGGATCTGTTGTAACCAAAAATGAGAAAGTAACTCCATTTAAAATCATTTATAAGATTATAAAACCATTTAAAGCGAGTAACTAGGCTTTTGAAGGCATGAGTGACTATAAATTGACTTTTCTTACCAATGGTTGGCTTTCGCTTTGTGTTTTCTAATGAAAACATGAAATTATGATCTGTTTTACCAAGAATGAAAAGAAAATTCAATTTAAAATCATTTAATGTGAGTAACCAGAGTTTCGAAGCTATGAGTGACATTAAATAGATTTTTCTTGCCAATGGTTAGCTTTCGCTTCACATTTCCCAATGTAAACATGAAATTAGGATCTGTTTTAACCAAAAATGAAAGGAAAATTCAATTTAAACTCACTTATAAGATTATAAAACTATTTAAAGAGAGTAACTAGGCTTTCGAAGGCATAAGTGACTATAAATGAAGTGTTCTTGTCAATGGTTGGCTTTCGCTTCAAGTTTCCCAATGAAAAGAATAAATTATCACCTATTTGAACCAAAAATAGAAAAAATTCAATTTAAAATGATTTATAAGATGATTAAACCATTTAAAGTGGGTAACTAGGTTTTCAAGTGCATGGGTGACTATAAATAGACTTTCCTTATCAATGGTTGGCCCGCTTTCACGTTTCCTGGTGCAAACATTAAATTATGATCTGTTTTAACCAATAATGGGAAAGAAATTTAATATAAAATCATTTATAAGATTACAAAACCATTTAAGGCGAGTAACGACGTTTTCGAAGCTATGAGTAACTATAAATGGACTTTTCTTATCAATGGTTGGCTTTCACTTCATGTTTCCCAATGCAAACATTAAATTAGGATCTGTAGTAACCAAAAATGAGAAAGTAATTCAATTTAAAATCATTTACAAGATTATAAAACCATTTAAAGCGAGTAACTAGGCTTTTGAAAGCATGAGTGACTATAAATTGATTTTTCATGCCAATGGTTTGCTTTCGCTTTGTGTTTTCTAATGAAAACATGAAATTATGATGTGTTTTACCAAGAATGAAAAGAAAATTCAATTTAAAATCATTTATAAGATTATAAAACCATTCAAAGCAAGTAACTAGGCTTTCGAAGCTATGAGTGACTATAAATGGACTTTTCTCACCAATGGTTGGCTTTCGCATTATGTTTTCCAATGAAAACTTGAAATTATGATATGTTTTAACCAAAAATAAAACAAAACTTCAATCCAAAATCATTTCTAAGATTATAAAACCATTTAAAGTGAGTAACTAGGCTTTTGAAGGCATGAGTGACAATAAATTGACTTTTCTTGCCAATAGTTGGCTTTCGCTTTGCGTTTTCTAATGAAAACATGAAATTATGATCTGTTTTACCAGGAATGAAAAGAAAATTCAATTTATAATCATTTATAAGATTATAAAATCATTTAAAGCGAGTAACTAAGGTTTCGAAGCTATGAGTGACATTAAATAGATTTTTCTTGCCAATGGTTAGCTTTCCCTTCACATTTTCCAATGTAAACATGAAATTATGATATGTTTTAACCAAAAATGAAAGGAAAATTCAATTTAAACTCATGTATAAGATTATAAAACCATTTAAAGAGGGTAACTAGGCTTTCGAAGGCATACGTGACTATAAATGAAGTTTTCTTGTCAATGGTTGGCTTTCGCTTCAAGTTTCCCAATGAAAACATTAAATTATGACCTATTTGAGCCAAAAATAGAAAAAATTCATTTTAAAATCGTTTATAATATGATAAAACCATTTAAAATGGGTAACTAGGTTTTCAAATGCATGGGTGATTATAAATAGACTTTCCTTATCAATGGTTGGCCCACTTTCACGTTTCCTGATGCAAACATTAAATTATGATCTGTTTTAACCAATAATGGGAAAGAAATTTAATATAAAATCATTTATAAGATTACAAAACCATTTAAGGCGAGTAACGACGCTTTCGAAGCTATGAGTAACTATAAATGGCCTTTTCTTATCAATGGTTGGCTTTCGCTTCATGTTTCCCAATGCAAACATTAAATTAGGATCTGTAGTAACCAAAAATGAGAAAGTGATTCAATTTAAAATCATTAACAAGATTATAAAACCATTTAAAGCGAGTAACTAGGCTTTTGAACCCATGAGTGACTATAAATTGACTTTTCTTGCCAGTGGTTGGCTTTAGCTTTGCGTTTTCTAATGAAAATATCAAATTATGATCTGTTTTACCAAGAATGAAAAGAAAATTCAATTTAAAATCATTTATAAGATTATAAAACCATTCAAACCAAGTAACTAGGCTTTCGCAGCTATGAGTGACTATATATGGACTTTTCTTACCAATGGTGGGCTTTTGCGTTATGTTTTCCAATGAAAACTTGAAATTGTGATATGTTTTAACCAAAAATGAAACAAAACTTCAATCCAAAACCATTTATAAGATTGTAAAACCATTTAAAGTGAGTAACTAGGCTTTTGAATGCATGAGTGACTGTAAATTGACTTTTGTTGCCAATGGTTGGCTTTCGCTTTGCGTTTTCTAATGAAAACATGAAATTATGATCTTTTTTACCAAGAATGAAAAGAAAATTCAATTTAAAATCATTTATAAGATTATAAAATCATTTAAAGCGAGTAACTAAGGTTTTGAAGCTATGAGTGACATTAAATAGATTTTTCTTGTCAATGGTTAGCTTTCCCTTCACATTTCCCAATGTAAACATGAAATTATGATCTGTTTTAACCAAAAATGAAAGGAAAATTCAATTTAAACTCATTTATAAGATTATAAAACCATTTAAAGAGAGTAACTAGGCTTTCAAAGGCATATGTGACTATAAATGAAGTTTTCTTCTCAATGATTGGCTTCGCTTCAAGTTTCCCAATGAAAACATTAAATTATGACCTATTTGAACCAAAAATAGAAAAAATTCAATTTAAAACCATTTAAAGTGGGTAACTAGGCTTTCAAATGCATGGGTGACTATAAATAGACTTTCCTTATCACTGGTTGGCCCGCTTTCACGTTTCCTGATGCAAACAATAAATTATGATCTGTTTTAACCAATAATGAGAAAGAAATTTAATATAAAATGATTTATAAGATTACAAAGCCATTTAAGGCAAATAACGACGCTTTCGAAGTTATGAGTAACTATAAATGGATTTTTCTTATCAATGGTTGGCTTTTGCTTCATGTTTCCCAATGCAAACATTAAATTAGGATCTGTGGTAACCAAAAATGAGAAAGTAATTCAATTTAAAATCATTTACAAGATTATAAAACCATTTAAGATGAGTAACTAGGCTTTTCTTGCCAATGATTAGCATTCGCTTTACGTTTTCTAATGAAAACATGAAATTATGATCTGTTTTACCAAGAATGAAAAGAAAATTCAATTTATAATCATTTATAAGATTATAAAATCATTTAAAGCGAGTAACTAAGGTTTCGAAGCTATGAGTGACATTAAATAGATTTTTCTTGCCAATGGTTAGCTTTCCCTTCACATTTTCCAATGTAAACATGAAATTATGATATGTTTTAACCAAAAATGAGAGGAAAATTCAATTTAAACTCATGTATAAGATTATAAAACCATTTAAAGAGGGTAACTAGGCTTTCGAAGGCATACGTGACTATAAATGAAGTTTTCTTGTCAATGGTTGGCTTTCACTTCAAGTTTCCCAATGAAAACATTAAATTATGACCTATTTGAGCCAAAAATAGAAAAAATTCATTTTAAAATCGTTTATAATATGATAAAACCATTTAAAATGGGTAACTAGGTTTTCAAATGCATGGGTGATTATAAATAGACTTTCCTTATCAATGGTTGGCCCACTTTCACGTTTCCTAATGCAAACATTAAATTATGATCTGTTTTAACCAATAATGGGAAAGAAATTTAATATAAAATCATTTATAAGATTACAAAACCATTTAAGGCGAGTAACGACGCTTTCGAAGCTATGAGTAACTATAAATGGACTTTTCTTATCAATGGTTGGCTTTCGCTTCATGTTTCCCAATGCAAACATTAAATTAGGATCTGTAGTAACCAAAAATGAGAAAGTGATTCAATTTAAAATCATTAACAAGATTATAAAACCATTTAAAGCGAGTAACTAGGCTTTTGAACGCATGAGTGACTATAAATTGACTTTTCTTGCCAGTGGTTGGCTTTAGATTTGCGTTTTCTAATGAAAATATCAAATTATGATCTGTTTTACCAAGAATGAAAAGAAAATTCAATTTAAAATCATTTATAAGGTTATAAAACCATTCAAACCAAGTAACTAGGCTTTCGAAGCTATGAGCGACTATTAATGGACTTTTCTTACCAATGGTGGGCTTTTGCGTTATGTTTTCCAATGAAAACTTGAAATTGTGATATGTTTTAACCAAAAATGAAACAAAACTCCAGTCCAAAACCATTTATAAGATTGTAAAACCATTTAAAGTGAGTAACTAGGGTTTTGAAGGCATGAGTGACTATAAATTGACTTTTCTTGCCAATGGTTGGCTTTCACTTTGCGTTTTCTAATGAAAACATGAAATTATGATCTGTTTCACCAAGAATGAAAAGAAAATTCAATTTAAGATCATTTATAAGATTATAAAATCATTTAAAGTAAGTAACTAAGGTTTTGAAGCTATGAGTGACATTAAATAGATTTTTCTTGTCAATGGTTAGCTTTCCCTTCACATTTCCCAATGTAAACATGAAATTATGATATGTTTTAACCAAAAATGATACGAAAATTCAATTTAAACTCATTTATAAGATTATAAAACCATTTAAAGAGAGTAACTAGGCTTTCGAAGGCATAAGTGACTATAAATGAAGTTTTCTTGTCAATGGTTGGCTTTGCTTCAAGTTTCCCAATGAAAACATTAAATTATGACCTATTTGAACCAAAAATAAAAAAATTCGATTTAAAACCATTTAAAGTGGGTAACTAGGCTTTCTAATGCATTGGTGACTATAAATAGACTTTCCTTATCAATGGTTGGCCCGCTTTCACGTTTCCTGATGCAAACATTAAATTATGATCTGTTTTAACCAATAATGAGAAAGAAATTTAATATAAAATGATTTATAAGATTACAAAACCATTTAAGGCAAATAACGACGCTTTCGAAGCTATGAGTAACTATAAATGGATTTTTCTTATCAATGGTTGGCTTTTGCTTCATGTTTCCCAATGCAAACATTAAATTAGGATATGTAGTAACCAAAAATGAGAAAGTAATTCAATTTAAAATCATTTACAAGATTATAAAACCATTTAAGATGAGTAACTAGGCTTTTCTTCCCAATCATTGGCTTTCGCTTTGCGTTTTCTAATGAAAACATGAAATTATGATATGTTTTACCAAGAATGAAAAGAAAATAAAATTTAAAATCATTTATAAGATTATAAAATCATTTAAAGCGAGTAACTAAGGTTTTGAAGCTATGAGTGACATTAAATAGATTTTTCTTGTCAATGGTTAGCTTTCCCTTCACATTTCCCAATGTAAACATGAAATTATGATCTGTTTTAACCAAAAATGAAAGGAAAATTCAATTTAAACTCATTTATAAGATTATAAAACCATTTAAAGAGAGTAACTAGGCTTTCAAAGGCATAAGTGACTATAAATGAAGTTTTCTTCTCAATGGTTGGCTTCGCTTCAAGTTTCCCAATGAAAACATTAAATTATGACCTATTTGAACCAAAAATAGAAAACATTCGATTTAAAACCATTTAAAGTGGGTAACTAGGCTTTCAAATGCATTGGTGACTATAAATAGACTTTCCTTATCAATGGTTGGCCCGCTTTCACGTTTCCTGATGCAAACATTAAATTATGATCTGTTTTAACCAATAATGAGAAAGAAATTTAATATAAAATGATTTATAAGATTACAAAACCATTTAAGGCAAATAACGACGCTTTCGAAGCTATGAGTAACTATAAATGGATTTTTCTTATCAATGGTTGGCTTTTGCTTCATGTTTCCCAATGCAAACATTAAATTAGGATATGTAGTAACCAAAAATGAGAAAGTAATTCAATTTAAAATCATTTACAAGATTATAAAACCATTTAAGATGAGTAACTAGGCTTTTCTTGCCAATCATTGGCTTTCGCTTTGCGTTTTCTAATGAAAACATGAAATTATGATCTGTTTTACCAAGAATGAAAAGAAAATTCAATTTAAAATCATTTATAAGATTATAAAATCATTTAAAGCCAGTAACTAAGGTTTCGAAGCTATGAGTGACATTAAATAGATTTTTCTTGCCAATGGTTAGCTTTCTCTTCACATTTTCCAATGTAAACATGAAATTATGATCTGTTTTAACCAATAATGAGAAAGAAATTTAATATAAAATGATTTATAAGATTACAAAACCATTTAAGGCAAATAACGACGCTTTCGAAGTTATGAGTAACTATAAATGGATTTTTCTTATCAGTGGTTGGCTTTTGCTTCATGTTTCCCATTGCAAACATTAAATTAGGATCTGTAGTAACCAAAAATGAGAAAGTAATTCAATTTAAAATCATTTACAAGATTATAAAACCATTTAAGATGAGTAACTAGGCTTTTCTTGCCAATGATTGGCATTCGCTTTGCGTTTTCTAATGAAAACATGAAATTATGATCTGTTTTACCAAGAATGAAAAGAAAATTCAATTTAAAATCATTTATAAGATTATAAAATCATTTAAAGCGAGTATCTAAGGTTTCGAAGCTGTGAGTGACATTAAATAGATTTTTCTTGCCAATGGTTAGCTTTCCCTTCACATTTTCCAATGTAAACATGAAATTATGATCTGTTTTAACCAAAAATGAAAGGAAAATTCAATTTAAACTCATGTATAAGATTATAAAACCATTGAAAGAGGGTAACTAGGCTTTCGAAGGCATACGTGACTATAAATGAAGTTTTCTTGTCAATGGTTGGCTTTCGCTTCAAGTTTCCCAATGAAAACATTAAATTATGACCTATTTGAACCAAAAATAGAAAAAAATCAATTTAAAATCGTTTATAAGATGATAAAACCATTTAAAGTGCGTAACTAGGCTTTCAAATTCATGGGTGATTATAAATAGACTTTCCTTATCAATGGTTGGCCCGCTTTCACGTTTCCTGATGCAAACACTAAATTATGATCTGTTTTAACCAATAATAGGAAAGAAATTTAATATAAAATCATTTATAAGATTACAAAACCATTTAAGGCGAGTAACGACGCTTTCGAAGCTATGAGTAACTATAAATGGACTTTTCTTATCAATGGTTGGCTTTCGCTTCATGTTTCCCAATGCAAACATTAAATTAGGATCTGTAGTAACCAAAAATGAGAAAGTAATTCAATTTAAAATCATTAACAAGATTATAAAACCATTTAAAGCGAGTAACTAGGCTTTTGAACGCATGAGTGACTATAAATTGACTTTTCTTGCCACTGGTTGGCTTTAGCTTTGCGTTTTCTAATGAAAATATCAAATTATGATATGTTTTACCAAGAATGAAAAGAAAATTCAATTTAAAATCATTTATAAGACTATAAAACCATTCAAACCAACTAACTAGGCTTTCGAAGCTATGAGTGACTATAAATGTACTTTTCTTACCAATGGTGGGTTTTTGCGTTATGTTTTCCAATGAAAACTTGAAATTGTGATATGTTTTAACCAAAAATGAAACAAAACTTCAATCCAAAACCATTTATAAGATTGTAAAACCATTTAAAGTGAGTAACTAGGCTTTTGAAGGCATGAGTGACTGTAAATTGACTTTTCTTGCCAATGGTTGGCTTTCGCTTTGCGTTTTCTAATGAAAACATGAAATTATGATCTGTTTCACCAAGAATAAAAAGAAAATTCAATTTAAAATCATTTATAAGATTATAAAATCATTTAAAGCGAGTAACTAAGGTTTTGAAGCTATGAGTGACATTAAATAGATTTTTCTTGTCAATCGTTAGCTTTCCCTTCAAATTTCCCAATGTAAACATGAAATTATGATCTGTTTTAACCAAAAATGGTAGGAAAATTCAATTT
This sequence comes from Theobroma cacao, assembly GCF_053813885.1. Taxonomy (NCBI): domain Eukaryota; kingdom Viridiplantae; phylum Streptophyta; class Magnoliopsida; order Malvales; family Malvaceae; genus Theobroma; species Theobroma cacao. Next base: position 20,667,169 of record NC_142645.1, on the reverse strand, counting down.
AAACTCATTTATAAGATTATAAAACCATTTAAAGAGAGTAACTAGGCTTTCGAAGGCATAAGTGACTATAAATGAAGTTTTCTTGTCAATGGTTGGCTTCGCTTCAAGTTTCCCAATGAAAACATTAAATTATGACCCATTTGAACCAAAAATAAAAAAATTCGATTTAAAACCATTTAAAGTGGGTAACTAGGCTTTCAAATGCATGGGTGACTATAAATAGACTTTCCTTATCAATGGTTGGCCCGCTTTCACGTTTCCTGATGCAAACATTAAATTATGATCTGTTTTAACCAATAATGAGAAAGAAATTCAATATAAAATGATTTATAAGATTACAAAACCATTTAAGGCAAATAACGACACTTTCGAAGCTATGAGTAACTATAAATGGATTTTTCTTATCAATGGTTGGCTTTCACTTCATGTTTCCCAATGCAAACATTAAATTAGGATCTGTAGTAACCAAAAATGAGAAAGTAATTCAATTTAAAATCATTTACTAGATTATAAAACCATTTAATGCGAGTAACTGGGCTTTTGAAGGCATGAGTGACTATAAATTGATTTTTCATGCCAATGGTTTGCTTTCGCTTTGCGTTTTCTAATGAAAACATGAAATTATGATATGTTTTACCAAGAATGAAAAGAAACTTCAATTTAAAATCATTTATAAGATTATAAGACCATTCAAAGCAAGTAACTAGGCTTTCGAAGCTATGAGTGACTATAAATGGACTTTTCTTACCAAAGGTTGGCTTTCGCATTATGTTTTCCAATGAAAACTTGAAATTATGATATGTTTTAACCAAAAATAAAACAAAACTTCAATCCAAAATCATTTATAAGATTATAAAACCATTTAAAGTGAGTAACTAGGCTTTTGAAGGCATGAGTGACTTTAAATTGACTTTTCTTGCCAATAGTTGGCTTTCGCTTTGCGTTTTCTAATGAAAACATGAAATTATGATCTGTTTTACCAAGAAGGAAAAGAAAATTCAATTTAAAATCATTTATAAGATTATAAAATCATTTAAAGCGAGTAACGAGGGTTTCGAAGGTATGAGTGACATTAAATAAATTTTTCTTGTCAATGGTTAGCTTTCACTTCACATTTCCGAATGTAAACATGAAATTAGGATCTATTTTAACAAAAAATGAAAGGAAAATTCAATTTAAACTCATTTATAAGATTACAAAACCATTTAAAGCGAGTAATTAGGCTTTCAAAGCTATTAGTGACTATAAATAGAATTTTTTTGTCAATGGTTGCCTTTCGCTTCATGTTTCCCAATGCAAACACTAAATTAACATCTGTGGTAACCAAAAATAAGAGAAATATTCAATTTAAAATCATTTATAAGATTATAAAAGTACTTAAAGCGAGTAACTAGGCTTTCGAAGGTATAAGTGACTATAAATAAAGTTTCTTATCAATGGTTGGCTTCTGCTTCAAGGTTTCCAACGAAAAATTAAATTATAATCTATTTTAACCAAAAATAGAAAAAATTCAATTTAAAATCATTTATAAGATTATAAAACCATTTAAAGTGGGTAACTAGGTTGTCAAATGCACAAATGACTATAAATACACTTTCCTTGTCGATGCTTGGCCCGCTTTCGCGTTTCTTGATGCAAACATTAACTTATGAACTGTTTTAACCAAAAATGAGAAAGAAATTTAATATAAACTCATTTATAAGATTACAAAACCATTTAAAGCGAGTAACTAGGCTTTCGAAGTTATGAGCGACTATAAATTGACTTTTCTTGTCAATAGTTGGCTTTCGCTTCATGTTTCCCAATGCAAACATTAAATTAGGATCTGTTGTAACCAAAAATGAGAAAGTAACTCCATTTAAAATCATTTATAAGATTATAAAACCATTTAAAGCGAGTAACTAGGCTTTTGAAGGCATGAGTGACTATAAATTGACTTTTCTTACCAATGGTTGGCTTTCGCTTTGTGTTTTCTAATGAAAACATGAAATTATGATCTGTTTTACCAAGAATGAAAAGAAAATTCAATTTAAAATCATTTAATGTGAGTAACCAGAGTTTCGAAGCTATGAGTGACATTAAATAGATTTTTCTTGCCAATGGTTAGCTTTCGCTTCACATTTCCCAATGTAAACATGAAATTAGGATCTGTTTTAACCAAAAATGAAAGGAAAATTCAATTTAAACTCACTTATAAGATTATAAAACCATTTAAAGAGAGTAACTAGGCTTTCGAAAGCATAAGTGACTATAAATGAAGTGTTCTTGTCAATGGTTGGCTTTCGCTTCAAGTTTCCCAATGAAAAGAATAAATTATCACCTATTTGAACCAAAAATAGAAAAAATTCAATTTAAAATGATTTATAAGATGATAAAGCCATTTAAAGTGGGTAACTAGGTTTTCAAGTGCATGGGTGACTATAAATAGACTTTCCTTATCAATGGTTGGCCCGCTTTCACGTTTCCTGGTGCAAACATTAAATTATGATCCGTTTTAACCAATAATGGGAAAGAAATTTAATATAAAATCATTTATAAGATTACAAAACCATTGAAGGCGAGTAACGACGCTTTCGAAGCTATGAGTAACTATAAATGGACTTTTCTTATCAATGGTTGGCTTTCACTTCATGTTTCCCAATGCAAACATTAAATTAGGATCTGTAGTAACCAAAAATGAGAAAGTAATTCAATTTAAAATCATTTACAAGATTATAAAACCATTTAAAGCGAGTAACTAGGCTTTTGAAAGCATGAGTGACTATAAATTGATTTTTCATGCCAATGGTTTGCTTTCGCTTTGTGTTTTCTAATGAAAACATGAAATTATGATGTGTTTTACCAAGAATGAAAAGAAAATTCAATTTAAAATCATTTATAAGATTATAAAACCATTCAAAGCAAGTAACTAGGCTTTCGAAGCTATGAGTGACTATAAATGGACTTTTCTCACCAATGGTTGGCTTTCGCATTATGTTTTCCAATGAAAACTTGAAATTATGATATGTTTTAACCAAAAATAAAACAAAACTTCAATCCAAAATCATTTATAAGATTATAAAACCATTTAAAGTGAGTAACTAGGCTTTTGAAGGCATGAGTGACAATAAATTGACTTTTCTTGCCAATAGTTGGCTTTCGCTTTGCGTTTTCTAATGAAAACATGAAATTATGATCTGTTTGACCAAGAATGAAGAGAAAATTCAATTGAAAATCATTTACAAGATTATAAAATCATTTAAAGCGAGTAACGAAGGTTTCGAAGGTGTGAGTGACATTACATAAATTTTTCTTGTCAATGGTTAGCTTTCACTTCACATTTCCGAATGTAAACATGAAATTAGGATCTATTTTAACAAAAAATGAAAGGAAAATTCAATTTAAACTCATTTATAAGATTACAAAACCATTTAAAGCGAGTAATTAGGCTTTCAAAGCTATTAGTGACTATAAATGGACTTTTTTTGTCAATGGTTGCCTTTCGCTTCATGTTTCCCAATGCAAACACTAAATTAACATCTGTGGTAACCAAAAATAAGAGAAATATTCAATTTAAAATCATTTATAAGATTATAAAAGTACTTAAAGCGAGTAACTAAGCTTTCGAAGGTATAAGTGACTATAAATAAAGTTTTCTTATCAATGGTTGGCTGCTGCTTCAAGTTTTCCAATGAAACATTAAATTATGATCTATTTTAACCAAAAATAGAAACAATTCAATTTAAAATCATTTATAAGATTATAAAACCATTTAAAGTGGGTAACTAGGTTGTCAAATGCACAAATGACTATAAATACACTTTCCTTGTCGATGCTTGGCCCACTTTCGCGTTTCTTGATGCAAACATTAACTTATGAACTGTTTTAACCAAAAATGAGAAAGAAATTTAATATCAACTCATTTCTAAGATTACAAAACCATTTAAAGCGAGTAACTAGGCTTTCGAAGTTATGAGCGACTATAAATTGACTTTTCTTGTCAATAGTTGGCTTTCGCTTCACGTTTCCCAATGCAAACATTAAATTAGGATCTGTTGTAACCAAAAATGAGAAAGTAACTCCATTTAAAATCATTTATAAGATTATAAAACCATTTAAAGCGAGTAACTAGGCTTTTAAAGGCATGAGTGACTATAAATTGACTTTTCTTACCAATGGTTGGCTGTCGCTTTGTGTTTTCTAATGAAAATATCAAATTATGATCTGTTTTACCAAGAATGAAAAGAAAATTCAATTTAAAATCTTTTATAAGATTATAAAACCATTCAAACCAAGTAACTAGGCTTTCGCAGCTATGAGTGACTATAAATGGACTTTTCTTACCAATGGTGGGCTTTTGTGTTATGTTTTCCAATGAAAACTTGAAATTGTGATATGTTTTAAACAAAAATGAAACAAAACTTCAATCCAAAACAATTTATAAGATTGTAAAACTATTTAAAGTGAGTAACTAGGCTTTTAAAGGCATGAGTGACTGTAAATTGACTTTTCTTGCCAATGGTTGGCTTTCGCTTTGCGTTTTCTAATGAAAACATGAAATTATGATCTGTTTTACCAAGAATGAAAAGAAAATTCAATTTAAAATCATTTATAAGATTATAAAATCATTTAAAGCGAGTAACTAAGGTTTTGAAGCTATGAGTGACATTAAATAGATTTTTCTTGTCAATGGTTAGCTTTCCCTTCACATTTCCCAATGTAAACATGAAATTATGATCTGTTTTAACCAAAAATGAAAGGAAAATTCAATTTAAACTCATTTATAAGATTATAAAACCATTTAAAGAGAGTAACTAGGCTTTCAAAGGCATAAGTGACTATAAATGAAGTTTTCTTCTCAATGGTTGGCTTCGCTTCAAGTTTCCCAATGAAAACATTAAATTATGACCTATTTGAACCAAAAATAGAAAAAATTCAATTTAAAACCATTTAAAATGGGTAACTAGGCTTTCAAATGCATGGGTGACTATAAATAGACTTTCCTTATCAATGGTTGGCCCGCTTTCACGTTTCCTGATGCAAACAATAAATTATGATCTGTTTTAACCAATAATGAGAAAGAAATTTAATATAAAATGATTTATAAGATTACAAAGCCATTTAAGGCAAATAACGACGCTTTCGAAGTTATGAGTAACTATAAATGGATTTTTCTTATCAATGGTTGGCTTTTGCTTCATGTTTCCCAATGCAAACATTAAATTAGGATCTGTGGTAACCAAAAATGAGAAAGTAATTCAATTTAAAATCATTTACAAGATTATAAAACCATTTAAGATGAGTAACTAGGCTTTTCTTGCCAATGATTGGCATTCGCTTTGCGTTTTCTAATGAAAACATGAAATTATTATCTGTTTTACCAGGAATGAAAAGAAAATTCAATTTATAATCATTTATAAGATTATAAAATCATTTAAAGCGAGTAACTAAGGTTTCGAAGCTATGAGTGACATTAAATAGATTTTTCTTGCCAATGGTTAGCTTTCCCTTCACATTTTCCAATGTAAACATGAAATTATGATATGTTTTAACAAAAAATGAAAGGAAAATTCAATTTAAACTCATGTATAAGATTATAAAACCATTTAAAGAGGGTAACTAGGCTTTCGAAGGCATACGTGACTATAAATGAAGTTTTCTTGTCAATGGTTGGCTTTCGCTTCAAGTTTCCCAATGAAAACATTAAATTATGACCTATTTGAGCCAAAAATAGAAAAAGTTCATTTTAAAATCGTTTATAATATGATAAAACCATTTAAAATGGGTAACTAGGTTTTCAAATGCATGGGTGATTATAAATAGACTTTCCTTATCAATGGTTGGCCCACTTTCACGTTTCCTGATGCAAACATTAAATTATGATATGTTTTAACCAATAATGGGAAAGAAATTTAATATAAAATCATTTATAAGATTACAAAACCATTTAAGGCGAGTAACGACGCTTTCGAAGCTATGAGTAACTATAAATGGACTTTTCTTATCAATGGTTGGCTTTCGCTTCATGTTTCCCAATGCAAACATTAAATTAGGATCTGTAGTAACCAAAAATGAGAAAGTGATTCAATTTAAAATCATTAACAAGATTATAAAACCATTTAAAGCGAGTAACTAGGCTTTTGAACGCATGAGTGACTATAAATTGACTTTTCTTGCCAGTGGTTGGCTTTAGCTTTGCGTTTTCTAATGAAAATATCAAATTATGATCTGTTTTACCAAGAATGAAAAGAAAATTCAATTTAAAATAATTTATAAGATTATAAAACCATTCAAACCAAGTAACTAGGCTTTCGCAGCTATGAGTGACTATAAATGGACTTTTCTTACCAATGGTGGGCTTTTGCGTTATGTTTTCCAATGAAAACTTGAAATTGTGATATGTTTTAACCAAAAATGAAACAAAACTTCAATCCAAAACCATTTATAAGATTGTAAAACCATTTAAAGTGAGTAACTAGGCTTTTGAAGGCATGAGTGACTGTAAATTGACTTTTCTTGCCAATGGTTGGCTTTCGCTTTGCGTTTTCTAATGAAAACATGAAATTATGATCTGTTTTACCAAGAATGAAAAGAAAATTCAATTTAAAATCAGTTATAAGATTATAAAATCATTTAAAGCAAGTAACTAAGGTTTTGAAGCTATGAGTGACATTAAATAGATTTTTCTTGTCAATGGTTAGCTTTCCCTTCACATTTCCCAATGTAAACATGAAATTATGATCTGTTTTAACCAAAAATGAAAGGAAAATACAATTTAAACTCATTTATAAGATTATAAAACCATTTAAAGAGAGTAACTAAGCTTTCAAAGCATATGTGACTATAAATGAAGTTTTCTTCTCAATGATTGGCTTCGCTTCAAGTTTCCCAATGAAAACATTAAATTATGACCTATTTGAACCAAAAATAGAAAAAATTCAATTTAAAACCATTTAAAGTCGGTAACTAGGCTTTCAAATGCATGGGTGACTATAAATAGACTTTCCTTATCAATGGTTGGCCCGCTTTCACGTTTCCTGATGCAAACAATAAATTATGATCTGTTTTAACCAATAATGAGAAAGAAATTTAATATAAAATGATTTATAAGATTACAAAGCCATTTAAGGCAAATAACGACGCTTTCGAAGTTATGAGTAACTATAAATGGATTTTTCTTATCAATGGTTGGCTTTTGATTCATGTTTCCCAATGCAAACATTAAATTAGGATCTGTGGTAACCAAAAATGAGAAAGTAATTCAATTTAAAATCATTTACAAGATTATAAAACCATTTAAGATGAGTAACTAGGCTTTTCTTGCCAATGATTAGCATTCGCTTTGCGTTTTCTAATGAAAACATGAAATTATGATCTGTTTTACCAAGAATGAAAAGAAAATTCAATTTATAGTCATTTATAAGATTATAAAATCATATAAAGCGAGTAACTAAGGTTTCGAAGCTATGACTGACATTAAATAGATTTTTCTTGCCAATGGTTAGCTTTCCCTTCACATTTTCTAATGTAAACATGAAATTATGATCTGTTTTAACCAAAAATGAAAGGAAAATTCAATTTAAACTCATGTATAAGATTATAAAACCATTTAAAGAGGGTAACTAGGCTTTCGAAGGCATACGTGACTATAAATGAAGTTTTCTTGTCAATGGTTGGCTTTCGCTTCAAGCTTCCCAATGAAAACATTAAATTATGACCTATTTGAGCCAAAAATAGAAAAAATTCATTTTAAAATCGTTTATAATATGATAAAACCATTTAAAATGGGTAACTAGGTTTTCAAATGCATGGGTGATTATAAATAGACTTTCCTTATCAATGGTTGGCCCACTTTCACGTTTCCTAATGGAAACATTAAATTATGATATGTTTTAACCAATAATGGGAAAGAAATTTAATATAAAATCATTTATAAGATTACAAAACCATTTAAGGCGAGTAACGACGCTTTCGAAGCTATGAGTAACTATAAATGGACTTTTCTTATCAATGGTTGGCTTTCGCTTCATGTTTCCCAATGCAAACATTAATTTAGGATCTGTAGTAACCAAAAATGAGAAAGTGATTCAATTTAAAATCATTAACAAGATTATAAAACCATTTAAAGCGAGTAACTAGGCTTTTGAACGCATGAGTGACTATAAATTGAGTTTTCTTGCCAGTGGTTGGCTTTAGATTTGCGTTTTCTAATGAAAATATCAAATTATGATCTGTTTTACCAAGAATGAAAAGAAAATTCAATTTAAAATCATTTATAAGGTTATAAAACCATTCAAACCAAGTAACTAGGCTTTCGAAGCTATGAGCGACTATTAATGGGCTTTTCTTACCAATGGTGGGCTTTTGCGTTATGTTTTCCAATGAAAACTTGAAATTGTGATATGTTTTAACAAAAAATGAAACAAAACTCCAGTCCAAAACCATTTATAAGATTGTAAAACCATTTAAAGTGAGTAACTAGGGTTTTGAAGGCATGAGTGACTATAAATTGACTTTTCTTGCCAATGGTTGGCTTTCACTTTGCGTTTTCTAATGAAAACATGAAATTATGATCTGTTTCACCAAGAATGAAAAGAAAATTCAATTTAAGATCATTTATAAGATTATAAAATCATTTAAAGTAAGTAACTAAGGTTTTGAAGCTATGAGTGACATTAAATAGATTTTTCTTGTCAATGGTTAGCTTTCCCTTCACATTTCCCAATGTAAACATGAAATTATGATCTGTTTTAACCAAAAATGATACGAAAATTCAATTTAAACTCATTTATAAGATTATCAAACCATTTAAAGAGAGTAACTAGGCTTTCGAAGGCATAAGTGACTATAAATGAAGTTTTCTTGTCAATGGTTGGCTTTGCTTCAAGTTTCCCAATGAAAACATTAAATTATGACCTATTTGAACCAAAAATAAAAAAATTCGATTTAAAACCATTTAAAGTGGGTAACTAGGCTTTCAAATGCATTGGTGACTATAAATAGACTTTCCTTATCAATGGTTGGCCCGCTTTCACGTTTCCTGATGCAAACATTAAATTATGATCTGTTTTAACCAATAATGAGAAAGAAATTTAATATAAAATGATTTATAAGATTACAAAACCATTTAAGGCAAATAACGATGCTTTCGAAGCTATGAGTAACTATAAATGGATTTTTCTTATCAATGGTTGGCTTTTGCTTCATGTTTCCCAATGCAAACATTAAATTAGGATTTGTAGTAACCAAAAATGAGAAAGTAATTCAATTTAAAATCATTTACAAGATTATAAAACCATTTAAGATGAGTAACTAGGCTTTTCTTCCCAATCATTGGCTTTCGCTTTGCGTTTTCTAATGAAAACATGAAATTATGATCTGTTTTACCAAGAATGAAAAGAAAAGAAAATTTAAAATCATTTATAAGATTATAAAATCATTTAAAGCGAGTAACTAAGGTTTTGAAGCTATGAGTGACATTAAATAGATTTTTCTTGACAATGGTTAGCTTTCCCTTCACATTTCCCAATGTAAACATGAAATTATGATCTGTTTTAACCAAAAATGAAAGGAAAATTCAATTTAAACTCATTTATAAGATTATAAAACCATTTAAAGAGAGTAACTAGGCTTTCAAAGGAATAAGTGACTATAAATGAAGTTTTCTTCTCAATGGTTGGCTTCGCTTCAAGTTTCCCAATGAAAACATTAAATTATGACCTATTTGAACCAAAAATAGAAAAAATTCGATTTAAAACCATTTAAAGTGGGTAACTAGGCTTTCAAATGCATTGGTGACTATAAATAGACTTTCCTTATCAATGGTTTGCCCGCTTTCACGTTTCCTGATGCATACATTAAATTATGATCTGTTTTAACCAATAATGAGAAAGAAATTTAATATAAAATTATTTATAAGATTACAAAACCATTTAAGGCAAATAACGACGCTTTCGAAGCTATGAGTAACTATAAATGGATTTTTCTTATCAATGGTTGGCTTTTGCTTCATGTTTCCCAATGCAAACATTAAATTAGGATCTGTAGTAACCAAAAATGAGAAAGTAATTCAATTTAAAATCATTTTCAAGATTATAAAACCATTTAAGATGAGTAACTAGGCTTTTCTTTCCAATCATTGGCTTTCGCTTTACGTTTTCTAATGAAAACATGAAATTAGGATCTGTTTTACCAAGAATGAAAAGAAAATTCAATTTAAAATCATTTATAAGATTATAAAGTCATTTAAAGCGAGTAACTAAGGTTTCGAAGCTATGAGTGACATTAAATAGATTTTTCTTGCCAATGGTTAGCTTTCCCTTCACATTTTCCAATGTAAACATGAAATTATGATCTGTTTTAACCAATAATGAGAAAGAAATTTAATATAAAATGATTTATAAGATTACAAAACCATTTAAGGCAAATAACGACGCTTTCGAAGTTATGAGTAACTATAAATGAATTTTTCTTATCAATGGTTGGCTTTTGCTTCATGTTTCCCATTGCAAACATTAAATTAGGATCTGTAGTAACCAAAAATGAGAAAGTAATTCAATTTAAAATCATTTACAAGATTATAAAACCATTTAAGATGAGTAACTAGGCTTTTCTTGCCAATGATTGGCATTCGCTTTGCGTTTTCTAATGAAAACATGAAATTATGATCTGTTTTACCAAGAATGAAAAGAAAATTCAATTTAAAATCATTTATAAGATTATAAAATCATTTAAAGCGAGTATCTAAGGTTTCGAAGCTGTGAGTGACATTAAATAGATTTTTCTTGCCAATGGTTAGCTTTCCCTTCACATTTTCCAATGTAAACATGAAATTATGATCTGTTTTAACCAAAAATGAAAGGAAAATTCAATTTAAACTCATGTATAAGATTATAAAACCATTGAAAGAGGGTAACTAGGCTTTCGAAGGCATACGTGACTATAAATGAAGTTTTCTTGTCAATGGTTGGCTTTCGCTTCAAGTTTCCCAATGAAAACATTAAATTATGACCTATTTGAGCCAAAAATAGAAAAAATTCATTTTAAAATCGTTTATAATATGATAAAACCATTTAAAATGGGTAACTAGGTTTTCAAATGCATGGGTGATTATAAATAGACTTTCCTTATCAATGGTTGGCCCACTTTCACGTTTCGTAATGCAAACATTAAATTATGATCTGTTTTAACCAATAATGGGAAAGAAATTTAATATAAAATCATTTATAAGATTACAAAACCATTTAAGGCGAGTAACGACGCTTTCGAAGCTATGAGTAACTATAAATGGACTTTTCTTATCAATGGTTGGCTTTCGCTTCATGTTTCCCAATGCAAACATTAAATTAGGATCTGTAGTAACCAAAAATGAGAAAGTGATTCAATTTAAAATCATTAACAAGATTATAAAACCATTTAAAGCGAGTAACTAGGCTTTTGAACGCATGAGTGACTATAAATTGACTTTTCTTGCCAGTGGTTGGCTTTAGATTTGCGTTTTCTAATGAAAATATCAAATTATGATCTGTTTTACCAAGAATGAAAAGAAAGATCAATTTAAAATCATTTATAAGATTATAAAACCCTTCAAACCAAGTAACTAGGCTTTCGAAGCTATGAGCGACTATTAATGGACTTTTCTTACCAATGGTGGGCTTTTGCGTTATGTTTTCCAATGAAAACTTGAAATTGTGATATGTTTTAACCAAAAATGAAACAAAACTCCAGCCCAAAACCATTTATAAGATTGTAAAACCATTTAAAGTGAGTAACTAGGGTTTTGAAGGCATGAGTGACTATAAATTGACTTTTCTTGCCAATGGTTGGCTTTCCCTTTGCGTTTTCTAATGAAAACATGAAATTATGATCTGTTTCACCAAGAATGAAAAGAAAATTCAATTTAAGATCATTTATAAGATTATAAAATCATTTAAAGCAAGTAACTAAGGTTTTGAAGCTATGAGTGACATTAAATAGATTTTTCTTGTCAATGGTTAGCTTTCCCTTCACATTTCCCAATGTAAACATGAAATTATGATCTGTTTTAACCAAAAATGATAGGAAAATTCAATTTAAACTCATTTATAAGATTATAAAACCATTTAAAGAGAGTAACTAGGGTTTCGAAGGTATAAGTGACTATAAATGAAGTTTTCTTGTCAATGGTTGGCTTCGCTTCAAGTTTCCCAATGAAAACATTAAATTATGACCTATTTGAACCAAAAATAAAAAAATTTGATTTAAAACCATTTAAAGTGGGTAACTAGGCTTTCAAATGCATGGGTGACTATAAATAGACTTTCCTTATCAATGGTTGGCCCGCTTTCACGTTTCCTGATGCAAACATTAAATTATGATCTGTTTTAACCAATAATGAGAAAGAAATTTAATATAAAATGATTTATAAGATTACAAAACCATTTAAGGCAAATAACGACACTTTCGAAGCTATGAGTAACTATAAATGGATTTTTCTTATCAATGGTTGGCTTTTGCTTCATGTTTCCCAATGCAAACATTAAATTAGGATCTGTAGTAACCAAAAATGAGAAAGTAATTCAATTTAAAATCATTTACAAGATTATAAAACAATTTAAGATGAGTAACTAGCCTTTTCTTGCCAATCATTGGCTTTCGCTTTGCGTTTCCTAATGAAAACATGAAATTATGATCTGTTTTACCAAGAATGAAAAGAAAATTCAATTTAAAATCATTTATAAGATTATAAAATCATTTAGAGCAAGTAACGAAGGTTTCGAAGCTATGAGTGACATTAAATAGATTTTTCTTGCCAATGGTTAGCTTTCCCTTCACATTTTCCAATGTAAACATGAAATTATGATCTGTTTTAACCAAAAATGAAAGGAAAATTCAATTTAAACTCATTTATAAGATTATAAATGTCACGACCTAATTTCTAGGGCCATGAACGGCGCATGAGCTCAATGAGCATAGCTCACTAAGCCCAAGCAAGCCTATCCATTTACCTTTGCTTAACAAATTTATCATATCATGCATACACACACACCTTTTCCTAGGTGTGAACATAGCCAAAACACAATGGCATTATCGATAATAATATACATGCACTATACTAGTAATGTATTTAGCAATTTACATTGCATACACATATTAACATTGTTAGATTGTATTCAAAATACAAAAGAACCCATGACTTCCAGCGGAGACATTTACAATAAGAGGGATTACTATCGAATGCCAGATACATACCCAGGAGATGCACTACGGGGACTCCTCGATCTAGGGTCCAACAGTCACCTGATCTGAAAACATAAATTTTTTTTTATATAAAACGTGAGTACAATACTCAGTGAGTGAACAAGAAGGGAACAAGCATACCATAAGGAATGTTTATTGAAATCATGATGCATTCGTTTTCTCAAAACCATGCAATTGTTTTAGCTCCTTTAAACCCCTCATGTAAATCCCACATGAGTAAATCACTTTACAAAAATCCATGCTCAACTATGGTACCAAAGAAATGGGAAATATGGTAAAAACCCACAAGTTAGCAAAATGGATAGAAAGTTTCTCACTGTAGCGAACTTCATTCTCGTTGCAGCGAGAACTAGAACATCAAGGAAAAAAGTCTCCTTTTTCCCTTAAAACAAGTCATCCTGCTAAAATAACAATAGCAACATGTAACACATGTAAATTTCCAAATTTCCACAAAACAAATGCTTACATATTTGCATTTACAACCATATACCCATCATCAACATGCACACCATCCCATCATCATCATCATGCACATCATCCCATTATCATCATCTCATATGCAACGGCTTATGCTATTGTCACTAGGGGGTGGGAGATCACAAAGCATCCCCCCTTTCACTCCGTAAGAGGTGCACTTCACTCCGGATCACGAAGCAACGGAGCAGTCCCTTCCCTCATCTTCCAAGCTCCTGGGCGGAGAGTCATACTTCGCCACAGATCATACCTATCAAAGCACTCATAGGGTAGAAGATCACGAAGCATCCAGCCCTATAAGCTACGGAGGCAACAACGGCTTATGTGCACTCCCACTCACACATAGCCGGGTCAGCAACGGCTTATGTGCACTCCTACTCGCACATAGTCGGGTTAGCAACGACTTATGTGCACTCCTACTCGCACATAGCCGGGTTCAAATCAACATGTAAAGAAGCATCCAATGCATATCATGCATTTTATCATATTGTGATAACACATAAACCATTGTATAGCACATTTTCACAATATAAAATCATTTTACTAAAAGCTTGTTCCCAAGGTACATTTTCTAACACAAGTTGGATAGAATCTTTCATATTTCCCAAAACAAGTTTGAAATGCAAGTCCACTCACCGGTATCGAAAATCCAGATTCCGGGTACACTCAGACTAATAGCCCTCAGGCGCAATTCCTTTGCCTTTTTCGGACGTCTCACCACCTTGACAAATAACAAAGTCAAGGAATTTACTATATTGTCCCTAAATTGATATAAATTAATTTAAATTACTAATGCTTGATATGTAAATGCAAAAATATGTCCGATTATCGCTTAATCACGGTATCGATTAAATTCGACCGATCACCCGATTAATCGGCGATTGTGTCCAAATCACCTCTAAATTAATTCCTTTCTCCTCTAATACCTTAATTTACCATATACATTTAAATAAAGCCAAATTCAGCATTAGAACCCTCACAGTTCCTTATAGAAAAATTTGGTCATTTGGTGCACTAGCATCGAATTTTTTTCTACATAACCGTTTCACCTTAATTCATCATTTTCCATGCCATTTTCCTTGAAATAAAAACAATCCCCCATTGATATTCAGCCCTCATGGTTCAGCCAACAAGGAACCCTAGAGAAATTGAATATTTCTTTTGTATTTTTGTTCATAACCATGCTTAACTATCCTTAAACACTTACATAGTCTAAAATCAAATTATTCCAACAACAATTCCTCTTCCATACCCATTTTTCAGAATTGAATTCATCATGATAACTCAATATTCAACCATGAAAATCAAGAACAAAAGCATGGGTAAGCTAGGTATCAAGGAGAATTAAAGAAATTTTAACTTACCTAGCTTGTTTCCTTGATTTCTTCACTTTTTCTTTGAATTTCCACCTAGGTTTTCTTGTTTTTCCTTTTGTTCTTCCTTTTTTCTTGTTGCTGGATGCCTAGGCCGAATATGGTTTGGGAATTGGGGATTGAATGGGCTGATTTCTATAGAAAATAATAAAATAATCAAGCATGCCATATGTCACATGCTTATTGACCTAATTTTTAACTTTTTGACTTTTTCTTCTTAATTTTCCACCACAAATATTCTGGTATTTATCCAATCCTACCACAATTAAAATCCCTTGGTCTTGACAAGTGCTGGGGCAAAAATTTTACTGATTTACCCCCGAGACGAAAAAATTACGATTTTACCCCTATACTCTGAAATGTACCGGAATCTCATTATTTCTACTTTTCAACCTAAAATAACACTAATATTGATCAATATTAACCAAATGGGGCAAAAATTGTTAAAAAGAAATTTTTGTTTAGTCCTCTAGTGGCAAAATTACCATTTTGCCCTTGTGCTCCATAAATACCGAGAATCAAAATATTTTCACTGCTAAACATCATTTTATACTCCAATAATCGTAATTATATTTCATATAATTATTCTTGGTCAAATGTGATCAAATCTTGGCTAAAAATCTCAATTTTATCATCAAATGGTAAAATGACCGTTTTGTCCCTAATTGATCAATTTTCTGATGGACTCCAAACTGGACCTTGAACTCCAAATCACTATTCTAAGTCATTCTGTAGGTTTTAAAATTTTCAAATTCCTCTTAGAATTTCTATTTCAACTAGTTCAAGGCTCGATTTAACTTAGTTGTACCACTCGGTACTATACCGTCTTTTAATCGAGCTTGACAAGGTCTCACATTCTCCCCCACTAATAAAAATTCGGTCCCCGAATTTAAATTCAATGTAAAGTGGCTTACCTTTACATATTGAAGAGGTGTGGATGCTTTGTCTGCATCTCATCCTCAACTTCCCACGTTACCTCCTCGCTAGTGTGATTCCGCCACAACACTTTCACTGAGGCTACATCCTTTGAACGAAGCTTTTTAACTTGCCTATCAAGGATAGCTACCGATTGTTCCTCATAGGTTAGATCATCTTGCAACTGAATAGTTTCATACCGTATTACATGTGATGGATCTGGGTTGTACTTCCTAAGCATGGACACATGAAACACGGGATGAATATTTGAAAGGTCTAGCGGTAAAGCCAAACGAAAAGCCACCGCTCCAACCCTTTCTAAGATCTCGAATGGCCCTATATATTGAGGACTTAACTTCCCTTTCTTGCCAAACCTCATTACCCCTTTAGTTGGCGAAACTTTCAAAAATACATGATCTCCTACTTGGAACTCCAAGTCTCTCCGTCGGTTATAAGCATATGATTTCTGTCTACTTTGTGCTATTAACATCCTCTGACGGATCATGTGTATTTTCTCGGTTGCATCCTGCACCAATTCAGGCCCCAAAAGTTTCCTTTCTCCCACCTCTAGCCATCCAATGGGTGACCTACATCTTCGTCCATATAAGGCCTCAAATGGTGCCATTTGGATGCTAGTTTGGAAACTGTTGTTGTAGGCAAATTCCACTAAGGGTAGATGTTAATCCCTCCTAACACCAAGGTCTATCACACAAGCCCTCAACATATCCTCCAATGTCTGTATGGTCCGTTCAGACTGTCCATCAGTCTGAGGGTGGAAAGCTGTGCTGAAATCCAACTTAGTGCCCAATGCTTCTTGCAACTTTCCCCAAAACCTACTAGTAAATTGAGCTCCTCTGTCAGATACTATAAAAATGGGAATACCATGTAGTCGTACTATCTTATCCACATAAACTCGAGCGTATTGGGCAGCCCCATAAGTAGTCTTAACCGAAAGAAAATGAGCTGACTTTGTTAACCGGTCCACTACTATCCAAATTGAATCATATCCCCCACTGGTTCGAGGCAAACCCGTCACAAAGTCCATAGCAATATGTTCCCACTTCCACTCGGGTACTAGTAATTGCTGTAGTAGGCCTGCAGGGTTTTGATGCTCGACCTTAACCTGCTGACAAACCAGGCACTTGAAGACAAACTCAGCTACATCACTCTTAAGTCCTTCCCACCAATACACCTCTTTCAAATCTTGATACATCTTTGTAGCCCCTGGATGTACCACATAAGCTACCATGTGAGCTTCCTCCAATATTTCTCTCCTTAACCCGTCACCATCTGGCACATAAAGTCTGGTTCCATACCTCAACACTCTATCTGTGCCTTTAGTAAACATTTTTCCTTTCCTACCCTGAGGATCCTCTAAGGCCTTAGTCACAAACTCATCTTTACTTTGTGCTTCTTTAATCCTGTCCATTAAATAGGCCTCACTCTAAAATGTGCTAGCAGAGCATTTGTCTCCGCAACTTCCAAACGCACACTTATGTCTCCCAAGCTATGGATCTCTCTAACCGAAGATCTCCTATCAGTAGAAATATGTGCCAAGCTTCTCATTGATTTTCGACTTAAGGCATCCGCCACTACATTGGCCTTACCGGGATGATAAAGAAAGTACAATCATAATCCTTTAGCAACTCCATCCATCTACGTTGCCTTAAGTTAAGATCCCTCTGCTGAAATATATACTTCAGACTTTTATGGTCCGTGCATATCTCGCAAGTCTCACCATACAAGTAATGTCTCCAAATCTTTAAGGCAACACGATTGCTGCCATTTCCAAATCGTGTATGGGGTAATTCTGCTCATGCCTTTTAAGTTGCCTAGATGCATACGCAATCACCTTCCCATGTTGCATTAATACACATCCTAAACCAACCCCCGATGCATCACAAAACACCGTATAACCCCTTATGCCTTACGGTAGGCTTAACACTGGAGTTGTTGTGAGACATGCCTTAAGCTTCTCAAAACTATTCTCACAAGCATCAGACCACTCAAATTTTGTATCTTTACGTGTCAGCTTAGTCAAAGGGGCAACTATTTTGGAGAAGTCCTTCACAAAGCAACGATAATAGCCAGCTAAACCCACAAAGCTTCTAATCTCCGTAACTAATGTTGGCCTTGGCCATTTTTTTCACTGCTTCAATTTTCTTTGAATCAACTTGTATCCCATCATTAGATACCACATGCCCCAAGAATGCAACACTTTCGAGCCAAAACTCACACTTGGAGAACTTAGCATACAATCGATGTTCTCTCAAAATTTGGAGCACTATCTTAAGATGCTGCTCATGCTCCTCTCGGCTCTTTGAATATATCAAGATGTCTTCAATAAACACCACCACAAACTTATCAAAATAAAGCTTGAACACTTGGTTCATCAAATCCATGAAGGCTGCAGGAGCATTCGTGAGCCCAAATGACATCACTAAGAACTCATAGTGCCCATATCTTGTTCAAAACGCAGTCTTGGGTATATCTTCGTTTAGGATTCTCAACTGATGGTACCCAGATCGCAGATCTATCTTAGAGAAACATTGTGCTCCTTGTAGTTGATCAAATAAATCATCTATCCTTGGGAGAGGATATTTATTCTTCACCGTTATTTTATTAAGCTGTCGATAATCAATGCACAGCCTAAGTGACCCATCTTTCTTCTTCACAAATAACACTGGTGCTCCCCATAAGGATACCCTAGGACAGATGAAGCCTTTATCCAAAAAATCCTCTAATTGATCCTTAAGCTCTTTGAGCTCTGCCGGTGCCATTATATATGGGGGTATGGATATAGGTCTAGTGTCAGGAATTAAATCTATGCAAAATTCAATCTCTCACTCAGGAGGTAAACCTGGTAGCTCCTCGGGAAATACATCCACGAACTCCTTCACCACCGACACTTGACTTACATTTTCAACCTTCGACTGAGTATCCCTTACAACAGCCAAGTAACCTATACAACCCTATCGTATTAACCTTCTAGCAGAAATGACCGATATCAAATTGGTTGGAGCATTACTCCTATCCCCCGGAATACTAAATGATGATTCACCGGGGAAATCAAATCTAACCAATTTATGATAACAGTCCACACTAGCATGACGGGGTGATAACCAATCCATTCCCAAGATCACATCAAAGTCTAAGGTGTCTAACACCACCAAATTCACCAAAGTGTCCTTGTCCTTGACTCGTACTACACAGGACTCATATTCCCATTTGACCATAAATATCTCCTTTAAATGAGTAAACACTACTAATTGTTCCTCTCTCCTAACACGATCTCTACCCAATCGAGATGCAAAACATGGAGAGATAAAAGAATGAGTAGCACTAGGATCAAATAGTACCCGAGCATTCATATCACAAATTGAAAGAATACTTGAGACCACGGTATTGGATGTCTGGGCCTCCTGCTGTGTTAAAGCAAACACCCTTGCCTGGCCTCTACCAACAGAACTCTGATGTCCGGACCCAGATGGCCTACCCCGAGAGGTAGCACCAGCGCCTTTATCTCTTATCTCGTTAACCTCTTGGACAATTGAAACAGTTGCCAAAGGAGCAGACAAAGATGGCGGATTAGGACTGCAAACAAAACCTTGCAATTGTTGGGCCATCGGACAATTCCTCACCCTATGTCTAAGCTGGCCACAACCAAAACAAGTTTTCATGGGAAAACAGCATCGTCCTTTGTGTCATCTTCCACAATTATCACAAGGAGGAATAGCCTGACTAATTTGCCTTGAGTCTTGTTGTTCCCTCCTTCCAACAAAAGCTTCCTACCCTGACTCAACATTGGTACTCATCACGTTACTCCCTTGTTGGGGTAACCTTAATTCTCCATATGGGCCTTGACAGTTAGAAAATGAAATCCCACTACTAAAGTCTTTGCGACCTTGATAACCCTCGGGAGGTTGGCGGTCTGTCTAGCCTTGGGAACTAGGAGACTCTTGCTCCACATGTCTCCCTTCTACTATTTTCTATATATACTTCATACGGGCTGCCATCATTTTTACAACCCGATTGACTCCCTGCAGACCCTCTGCCAAGTCCTCAACAGTAATGCCTCTCGTCGGTGGCCTAACAGTCTCACCTAAAGGCTATCCCTCATCTCTCCTATTCATAGGCGTACTCGCTCTCACCGGCCTAGCGACCCTGCCACATCTACCTCGCCCCCTACGGGTGGGTGCCCGTGGCCTATTAGTCATCTCAATAGGGGCATCTTGCTCCCCCACTTGTCTTAAGGTGGCCCGTGTCTTAGGTGGCATTCTTACCTAGACAAGAGCAAACACCTGTCATTAACCACAGTTAAAGAGATAAGGTGATTTCTAAGATTGAGAATCTATGCGGTCCCTTGATCGTAAAATGTGCCGCGGTTCACACTTCACAACCAAAGTTCCCACAAAAAAACCCGATACTCCGCTGGACCAACAAGTGAAAGTCCTAGGAACTAGACAAACCTAGAGCTCTGATACCACTATTGTCACTAGGGGTGAGAGATCACGGAGCATCCCCCCCTTCGCTACGGAGGCAACAAAGGGTACCTATCAAAGCACTCATAGGGTGGAAGATCACGAAGCATCCAGCCCTATAAGCCCCTGGGCGGAGAGCCACGCTTCGCCCCTGTTCACGCGTGAGAGTTCCCAGAGATCGGGTAAAACCTTTTGCTCTGATACCACAATTGTCACGATCCAATTTTTAGGGCCATGACCGGCGCATGAGCTCAATGAGCATAGCTCACTAAGCCCAAGCAAGCCTATCCATTTACCTTTGCTTAACAAATTTATCATATCATGCATACACACACACCTTTTCCTGGGTGTGAACATAGCCAAAACACAATGGCATTATCGATAATAATATACATGCACTATACCAGTCATGTATTTAGCAATTTACATTGCATACACATATTCACATTGTTAGATTGTATTCAAAATACAAAAGAACCCATGACTTCTAGCGGAGACATTTACAATAAGAGGGATTACTATCGAATGCCAGATACATACCCAGGAGATGCATTACGGGGACTCCTCGATCTAGGGTCCAACAGTCACCTGATCTGAAAACATAAATTTTTTTTATATAAAACGTGAGTACAATACTCAGTGAGTGAACAAGAAGGGAACAAGCATACCATAAGCAATGTTTATTGAAATCATGATGCATTTGTTTTCTCAAAACCATGCAATTGTTTTAGCTCCTTTAAACCCCTCATGTAAATCCCACATGAGTAAATCACTTTACAAAAATTCATGCTCAACTATGGTACCAAAGAAATGGGAAATATGGTAAAATCCCACAAGTTAGCAAAATAGATAGAAAGTTTCTCACTGTAGCGAACTTCATTCTCGTTGCAGCGAGAACCAGAACATCAAGGAAAAAAGTCTCATTTTTCCCTTAAAACAAGTCATCCTGCTAAAATAACAATAGCAACATGTAACACATGTAAACTTCCAAATTTCCATAAAACAAATGCTTACATATTTGCATTTAAAACCATATACCCATCATCAACATGCACACCATCCCATCATCATCATCAAGCACATCATCCCATTATCATCATCTCATATGCAACGGCTTATGCTATTGTCACTAGGGCGTGGGAGATCACAAAGCATCCCCCCCTTCACTCGGTAAGAGGTGCACTTCACTCCGGATCACGAAGCAACGGAGCAGTCCCTTCCCTCATCTTCCAAGCTCCTGGGCGGAGAGTCATACTTCACCACAGATCATACCTATCAAAGCACTCATAGGGTAAAAGATCACGATGCATCCAGCCCTATAAGCTACGGAGGCAACAACGGCTTATGTGCACTCCCACTCACACATAGCCGGGTCAACAACGGCTTATGTGCACTCCTACTCGCACATAGTCGGGTCAGCAACGGCTTATGTGCACTCCTACTCGCACATAGCCGGGTTCGAATCAACATGTAAAGAAGCATCCAATGCATATCATGCATTTTATCATATTGTGATAACGCATAAACCATTGTATAGCACATTTTCACAATATAAAATCATTTTACTAAAAGCTTGTTCCCAAGGTACATTTTCTAACACAAGTTGGATAGAATCTTTCATATTTCCCAAAACAAGTTTGAAATGCAAGTCCACTCACCGGTATCGAAAATCCAGATTCCGGGAACACTCGGACTAATAGCCTTCAGGCGTAATTCCTTTGCCTTTTCCGGACGTCTCACCACCTTGACAAATAACAAAGTCAAGGAATTTACTATATTGTCCCTAAATTGATATAAATTAATTTAAATTACTAATGCTTGATATGTAAATGCAAAAATATGTCCGATTATCGCTTAATCACGGTATCGATTAAATTCGACCGATCACCCGATTAATCGGCGATTGTGTCCAAATCACCTCTAAATTAATTCCTTTCTCCTCTAATACCTTAATTTACCACATACATTTAAATAAAGCCAAATTCAGCATTAGAACCCTCACAGTTCCTTATAGAAAAATTTGGTCATTTGGTGCACTATCATCAAATTTTTTTCTACATAACTGTTTCACCTTAATTCATCATTTTTCATGCCATTTTCCTTGAAATAAAAACAATCCCCCATTGATATTCAGCCCTCATGGTTCAGCCAACAAGGAACCCTAGAGAAATTGAATATTTCTTTTGTGTTTTTGTTCATAACCATGCTTAACTATCCCTAAACACTAACATAGTCTAAAATCAAATTATTCCAACAACAATTCCACTTCCATACCCATTTTTCAGAATTGAATTCATCATGATAACTCAAAATTCAACCATGGAAATCAAGAACAAAAGCATGGGTAAGCTAGGTATCAAGGAGAATTAAAGAAATTTTAACTTACCTAGCTTGTTTCCTTGATTTCTTCACTTTTTCTTTGAATTTCCACCTAGGTTTTCTTGTTTTTCCTTTTGTTCTTCCTTTTTTCTTGTTGCTGGATGCCTAGGCCGAATATGGTGAGGGAATTGGGGATTTAATGGGCTGATTTCTATAGAAAATAATAAAATAATCAAGCATGCCATATGTCACATGCTTATTGGCCTAATTTTTAACTTTTTGACTTTTCCTTCTTAATTTTCCACCACAAATATTCTGGTATTTATCCAATCCTACCACAATTAAAATCCCTTGGTCTTGACAATTGTTGGGGAAAAAATTTTACTGATTTGCCCCCAAGACGAAAAAATTAAGATTTTACCCCTATACTCTGAAATTTACCGGAATCTCATTATTTCTATTTTTCAACCTAAAATAACACTAATATTGATCAATATTAACCAAATGGGGCAAAAATTGTTTAAAAAAAAATTTCGTTTAGTCCTCTAGTGGCAAAATTACCAGTTTGCCCTTGTGCTCCATAAATACCGAGAATCAAAATTTTTCACTACTAAACATCATTTTATACTCCAATAATCATAATTATATTTCATATAATTTTTCTTGGTCAAATGTGATCAAATCTTGGCTAAAAATCTCAATTTTATCATCAAATGGTAAAATGACCGTTTTGTCCCTAATTGATCAATTTTCTGATGGACTCCAAATTGGACCTTGAACACCAAATCACTATTCTAAGCCATTCTGTTGGTTTTAAAATTTTCAAATTTCTCTTAGAATTTCTATTTGAACTAGTTCAAGGCTCGATTTAACTTAGTTGTACCACTCGGTACAATACCGTCTTTTAATCGAGCTTGACAAGGTCTCACAATAAAACCATTTAAAGAGAGTAACTAGGCTTTCGAAGGCATAAGTGACTATAAATGAAGTTTTCTTGTCAATGGTTAGCTTTCGCTTCAAGTTTCCCAATGAAAACATTAAATTATGACCTATTTGAACCAAAAATAGAAAAAATTCAATTTAAAACCATTTAAAGTGAGTAATTAGGTTTTCAAATGCATGGGTGACTATAAATAGACTTTCCTTATCAATGGTTGGCCCGCCTTCACGTTTCCTGATGCAAACATTAAATTATGATATGTTTTAACCAATAATGAGAAAGAAATTTAGTATAAAATGATTTATAAGATTACAAAACCATTTAAGGTGAAAAGCGACGCTTTCGAAGCTATGAGTAACTATAAATGGATTTTTTTTATCAATGGTTGGCCTTTGCTTCATGTTTCCCAATGCAAACATTAAATTAGGATCTGTAGTAACTTTATAATACCATTTAAGATGAGTAACTAGGCTTTTCTTGCCAATGATTAGCTTTCGCTTTGCGTTTTCTAATGAAAACATGAAATTATGATCTGTTTTACCAAGAATGAAAAGAGAATTCAATTTAAAATCATTTCTAAGATTATAAAACCATTCAAAGCAAGTAACTAGGCTTTCGAAGCTATGAGTGACTATAAATGGACTTTTCTTACCAATGGTGGGCTTTTGCGTTACGATTTCCAATGAAAACTTGAAATTACGATATGTTTTAACCAAAAATGAAACAAAACTTCAATCCAAAACCATTTATAAGATTGTAAAACCATTTAAAGTGAGTAACTAGGCTTTTGAAGGCATGAGTGACTGTAAATTGACTTTTCTTGCCAATGGTTGGCTTTCGCTTTGCGTTTTCTAATGAAAACATGAAATTATGATCTGTTTTACCAAGAATGAAAAGAAAATTCAATTTAAAATCATTTATAAGATTATAAAACCATTCAAACCAAGTAACTAGGCTTTCGAAGCTATGAGTGACTATAAATGGACTTTTCTTACCAATGGTGGGCTTTTGCGTTATGTTTTCCAATGAAAACTTGAAATTATGATATGTTTTAACCAAAAATGAAACAAAACTTCAATCCAAAACCATTTATAAGATTGTAAAACCATTTAAAGTGAGTAACTAGGCTTTTGAAGGCATGAGTGACTGTAAATTGACTTTTCTTGCCAATGGTTGGCTTTCGCTTTGCGTTTTCTAATGAAAACATGAAATTATGATCTGTTTTACCAAGAATGAAAAGAAAATTCAATTTAAAATCATTTATAAGATTATAAAACCATTCAAACCAAGTAACTAGGCTTTCGAAGCTATGAGTGACTATAAATGGACATTTCTTACCAATGGTGGACTTTTGCGTTATGTTTTCCAATGAAACCTTGAAATTCTGATATGTTCTAACCAAAAATGAAACAAAACTTCAATCCAAAACCATTTATAAGATTGTAAAACCATTTAAAGTGAGTAACTAGGCTTTTGAAGGCATGAGTGACTGTAAATTGACTTTTCTTGCCAATGGTTGGCTTTCGCTTTACGTTTTCGAATGAAAACATGAAATTATGATCTGTTTTACCAGGAATGAAAAGAAAATTCAATTTAAAATCATTTATAAGATTATAAAATCATTTAATGCGAGTAACTAAGGTTTTGAAGCTATGAGTGACGTTAAATAGATTTTTCTTGTCAATGGTTAGCTTTCCCTTCACATTTCCCAATGTAAACATGAAATTATGATCTGTTTTAACCAAAAATGAAAGGAAAATTCAATTTAAACTCATTTATAAGATTATAAAACCATTTAAAGAGAGTAACTAGGCTTTCGAAGGCATAAGTGACTATAAATGCAGTTTTCTTGTCAATGGTTGGCTTTCGCTTCAAGTTTCCCAATGAAAACGTTAAATTATGACCTATTTGAACCAAAAATAGAAAAAATTCAATTTAAAACCATTTAACGTGGGTAACTAGGTTTTCAAATGCATGGTTGACTATAAATAGACTTTCTTTATCAATGGTTGGCCCGCTTTCTCGTTTCTTGATACAAACATTAAATTATGATATGTTTTAACCAATAATGAGAAAGAAATTTAATATAAAATCATTTATAAGATTACTAAACCATTTAAGGCGAGTAACGTCGCTTTCGAAGCTATGAGTAACTATAAATGGTCTTTTCTTATAAATGGTTGGCTTTCGCTTCATGTTTCCCAATGCAAACATTAAATTAGGATCTGTAGTAACCAAAAATGAGAAACTAATTCAATTTAAAATCATTTACAAGATTATAAAACTATTTAAAGTGAGTAACTAGGCTTTTGAAGGCATGAGTGACTGCAAATTGACTTTTCTTGCCAATGGTTGGCTTTCACTTTGCGTTTTCTAATGAAAACATGAAATTATGATATGTTCTACCCCGAATGAAAAGAAAATTCAATTTAAAATCATTTATAAGATTATAAAATCATTTAAAGCGAGTAACTAAGGTTTTGAAGCTATGAGTGACATTAAATAGATTTTTCTTGTCAATGGTTAGCTTTTCCTTCACATTTCCCAATGTAAACATGAAATTATGATCTGTTTTAACCAAAAATGAAAGGAAAATTCAATTTAAACTCATTTATAAGATTATAAAACCATTTAAAGAGAGTAACTAGGCTTTCGAAGGCATAAGTGACTATAAATGCAGTTTTCTTGTCAATGGTTGGCTTTCGCTTCAAGTTTCCCAATGAAAACATTAAATTATGACCTATTTGAACCAAAAATAGAAAAAATTCAACTTAAAACCATTTAAAGTGGGTAACTAGGTTTTCAAATGCATGGGTGACTATAAATAGACTTTCTTTATCAATGGTTGGCCCGCTTTCACGTTTCTTGATGCAAACATTAAATTATGATATGTTTTAACCAATAATGAGAAAGAAATTTAATATAAAATCATTTATAAGATTACAAAACCATTTAAGGCGAGTAACGACGCTTTCGAAGCTATGAGTAACTATAAATGGACTTTTCTTATCAATGCTTGACTTTCGCTTCTTGTTTCCCAATGCAAACATTAAATTAGGATCTGTAGTAACCAAAAATGAGAAAGTAATTCAATTTAAAATCATTTACAAGATTATAAAACCATTTAAAGTGAGTAACTAGGCTTTTGAACGCATGAGTGACTGTAAATTGACTTTTGTTGCCAATGGTTAGCTTTCGCTTTGCGTTTTCTAATGAAAACATGAAATTATGATCTGCTCTACCCAGAATGAAAAGAAAATTAAATTTAAAATCATTTATAAGATTATAAAATCATTTAAAGTCAGTAACTAAGGTTTTGAGGCTATGAGTGACATTAAATAGATTTTTCTTGTCAATGGTTAGCTTTTCCTTCACATTTCCCAATGTAAACATGAAATTATGATCTGTTTGAACGAAAAATGAAAGGAAAATTCAATTTAAACTCATTTATAAGATTATAAAACCATTTAAAGAGAGTAACTAGGCCTTCGAAAGCATAAGTGACTATAAATGAAGTTTTCTTGTCAATTGTTGGCTTTCGCTTCAAGTTTCCCAATGAAAACATTAAATTAGGACCAATTTGAACCAAAAATAGAAAAAATTCAACTTAAAATCATTTATAAGATGATTAAACCATCTAAAGTGGGTAACTAGGTTTTCAAATGCATGGGTGATTATAAATAGACTTTCCTTATCAATGGTTGGCCCGCTTTCACGTTTCCTGATGCAAACATTAAATTATGATTTGTTTTAACCAGTAATGGGAAAGAAATTTAATATAAAATCATTTATAAGATTAAAAAACCATTTAAGGCGAGTAACGATGCTTTCGAACCTATGAGTAACTATAAATGGACTTTTCTTATCAATGGTGGGCTTTCACTTCATGTTTCCCAATGCAAACATTAAATTAGGATCTGTAGCAACCAAAAATTAGAAAGTAATTCAATTTAAAATCATTAACAAGATTATAAAACCATTTAAAGTTAATAACTAGGCTTTTGATGGCATTAGTGACTGTAAATTGACTTTTCTTACCAATGGTTGGCTTTGGGTTTGCGTTTTCTAATGAAAACATCAAATTATGATCTATTTTACCAAGAATGAAAAGAAAATTCAATTTAAAATCATTTATAAGATTATAAAACCATTCAAACCAAGTAACTAGGCTTTCGAAGCTATGAGTGACTATAAATGGACTTTTCTTACCAATGGTGGGCTTTTGCGTTATGTTTTCCAATGAAAACTTGAAATTATGATATGTTGTAACCAAAAATGAAACAAAACTTCAATCGAAAACCATTTATAAGATTGTAAAACCATTTAAAGTGAGTAACTAGGCTTTTGAAGGCATGAGTGACTGTAAATTGACTTTTCTTGCCAATGGTTGGCTTTCGCTTTGCGTTTTCTAATGAAAACATGAAATTATGATATGTTTTACCAAGAATGAAAAGAAAATTCAATTTAAAATCATTTATAAGATTATAAAATCATTTAAAGCGAGTAACTAAGGTTTTGAAGCTATGAGTGACATTAAATAGATTTTTCTTGTCAATGGTTAGCTTTCCCTTCACATTTCCCAATGTAAACATGAAATTATGCTCTGTTTTAACCAAAAATGGAAGGAAAAATTCAATTTAAACTCATTTATAAGATTATAAAACCATTTAAAGAGAGTAACTAGGCTTTCGAAGGCATAAGTGACTGTAAATGAAGTTTTCTTGTCAATGGTTGGCTTTCGCTTCAAGTTTCCCAATGAAAACGTTAAATTATGACCTATTTGAACCAAAAATAGAAAAAATTCAATTTAAAATCGTTTATAATATGATAAAACCATTTAAATTGGTTAACTAGGTTTTCAAATGCATGGGTGACTACAAATAGACTTTCCTTATCAATGGTTGGCCCGCTTTCACGTTTCTTGATGCAAACATTAAATTATGATATGTTTTAACCAATAATGAGAAAGAAATTTAATATAAAATCATTTATAAGATTACAAAACCATTTAAGGCGAGCAACGACGCTTCCGAAGCTATAAGTAACTATAAATAGACTTTTCTTACAAATGGTTGGCTTTCGCTTCATGTTTCCCAATGCAAACATTAAATTAGGATCTGTAGTAACCAAAAATGAGAAACTAATTCAATTTAAAATCATTTACAAGATTATAAAACCATTTAAAGTGAGTAACTAGGCTTTTGAAGGCATGAGTGACTGTAAATTGACCTTTCTTGCCAATGGTTGGCTTTCACTTTGCGTTTTCTAATGAAAACATGAAATTATGATATGTTCTACCCAGAATGAAAAGAAAATTCAATTTAAAATCATTTATAAGATTATAAAATCATTTAAAGCGAGTAACTAAGGTTTTGAAGCTATGAGTGACATTAAATAGATTTTTCTTGTCCATGGTTAGCTTTTCCTTCACATTTCCCAATGTAAACATGAAATTATGATCTGTTTTAACCAAAAATGAAAGGAAAATTCAATTTAAACTCATTTATAAGATTATAAAACCATTTAAAGAGAGTAACTAGGCTTTCAAAGGCATAAGTGACTATAAATGAAGTTTTCTTGTCAATGGTTGGCTTTCGCTTCAAGTTTCCCAATGAAAACGTTAAATTATGACCTATTTGAACCAAAAATAGAAAAAATTCAATTTAAAATTGTTTATATTATGATAAAACCATTTAAAGTGGGTAACTAAGTTTTCAAATGCATGGGTGACTATAAATAGACTTTCCTTATCAATGGTTGGCCCGCTTTCTCGTTTCTTGATACAAACATTAAATTATGATATGTTTTAACCAATAATGAGAAAGAAATTTAATATAAAATCATTTATAAGATTACTAAACCATTTAAGGCGAGTAACGTCGCTTTCGAAGCTATGAGTAACTATAAATGGTCTTTTCTTATAATTGGTTGGCTTTCGCTTCATGTTTCCCAATGCAAACATTAAATTAGGATCTGTAGTAACCAAAAATGAGAAACTAATTCAATTTAAAATCATTTACAAGATTATAAAACTATTTAAAGTGAGTAACTAGGCTTTTGAAGGCATGAGTGACTGCAAATTGACTTTTCTTGCCAATGGTTGGCTTTCACTTTGCGTTTTCTAATGAAAACATGAAATTATGATATGTTCTACCCCGAATGAAAAGAAAATTCAATTTAAAATCATTTATAAGATTATAAAATCATTTAAAGCGAGTAACTAAGGTTTTGAAGCTATGAGTGACATTAAATAGATTTTTCTTGTCAATGGTTAGCTTTTCCTTCACATTTCCCAATGTAAACATGAAATTATGATCTGTTTTAACCAAAAATGAAAGGAAAATTCAATTTAAACTCATTTATAAGATTATAAAACCATTTAAAGAGACTAACTAGGCTTTCGAAGGCATAAGTGACTATAAATGCAGTTTTCTTGTCAATGGTTGGCTTTCGCTTCAAGTTTCCCAATGAAAACATTAAATTATGACCTATTTGAACCAAAAATAGAAAAAATTCAATTTAAAACCATTTAAAGTGGGTAACTAGGTTTTCAAATGCATGGGTGACTATAAATAGACTTTCTTTATCAATGGTTGGCCCGCTTTCACGTTTCTTGATGCAAACATTAAATTATGATATGTTTTAACCAATAATGAGAAAGAAATTTAATATAAAATCATTTATAAGATTACAAAACCATTTAAGGCGAGTAACGACGCTTTCGAAGCTATGAGTAACTATAAATGCACTTTTCTTATCAATGCTTGACTTTCGCTTCTTGTTTCCCAATGCAAACATTAAATTAGGATCTGTAGTAACCAAAAATGAGAAAGTAATTCAATTTAAAATCATTTACAAGATTATAAAACCATTTAAAGTGAGTAACTAGGCTTTTGAACGCATGAGTGACTGTAAATTGACTTTTGTTGCCAATGGTTAGCTTTCGCTTTGCGTTTTCTAATGAAAACATGAAATTATGATCTGCTCTACCCAGAATGAAAAGAAAATTAAATTTAAAATCATTTATAAGATTATAAAATCATTTAAAGTCAGTAACTAAGGTTTTGAGGCTATGAGTGACATTAAATAGATTTTTCTTGTCAATGGTTAGCTTTTCCTTCACATTTCCCAATGTAAACATGAAATTATGATCTGTTTGAACGAAAAATGAAAGGAAAATTCAATTTAAACTCATTTATAAGATTATAAAACCATTTAAAGAGAGTAACTAGGCCTTCGAAAGCATAAGTGACTATAAATGAAGTTTTCTTGTCAATGGTTGGCTTTCGCTTCAAGTTTCCCAATGAAAACATTAAATTAGGACCAATTTGAACCAAAAATAGAAAAAATTCAATTTAAAATCATTTATAAGATGATTAAACCATCTAAAGTGGGTAACTAGGTTTTCAAATGCATGGGTGATTATAAATAGACTTTCCTTATCAATGGTTGGCCCGCTTTCACGTTTCCTGATGCAAACATTAAATTATGATTTGTTTTAACCAGTAATGGGAAAGAAATTTAATATAAAATCATTTATAAGATTACAAAACCATTTAAGGCGAGTAACGATGCTTTCGAACCTATGAGTAACTATAAATGGACTTTTCTTATCAATGGTGGGCTTTCACTTCATGTTTCCCAATGCAAACATTAAATTAGGATCTGTAGTAACCAAAAATTAGAAAGTAATTCAATTTAAAATCATTAACAAGATTATAAAACCATTTAAAGTTAATAACTAGGCTTTTGAAGGCATTAGTGACTGTAAATTGACTTTTCTTACCAATGGTTGGCTTTGGGTTTGCGTTTTCTAATGAAAACATCAAATTATGATCAATTTTACCAAGAATGAAAAGAAAATTCAATTTAAAATCATTTATAAGATTATAAAACCATTCAAACCAAGTAACTAGGCTTTCGAAGCTATGAGTGACTGTAAATGGACTTTTCTTACCAATGGTGGGCTTTTGCGTTATGTTTTCCAATGAAAACTTGAAATTATGATATGTTGTAACCAAAAATGAAACAAAACTTCAATCGAAAACCATTTATAAGATTGTAAAACCATTTAAAGTGAGTAACTAGGCTTTTGAAGGCATGAGTGACTGTAAATTGACTTTTCTTGCCAATGGTTGGCTTTCGCTTTGCGTTTTCTAATGAAAACATGAAATTATGATTTGTTTTACCAAGAATGAAAAGAAAATTCAATTTAAAATCATTTATAAGATTATAAAATCATTTAAAGCGAGTAACTAAGGTTTTGAAGCTATGAGTGACATTAAATAGATTTTTCTTGTCAATGGTTAGCTTTCCCTTCACATTTCCCAATGTAAACATGAAATTATGATCTGTTTTAACCAAAAATGGAAGGAAAAATTCAATTTAAACTCATTTATAAGATTATAAAACCATTTAAAGAGGGTAACTAGGCTTTCGAAGGCATAAGTGACTGTAAATGAAGTTTTCTTGTCAATGGTTGGCTTTCGCTTCAAGTTTCCCAATGAAAACGTTAAATTATGACCTATTTGAACCAAAAATAGAAAAAATTCAATTTAAAATCGTTTATAATATGATAAAACCATTTAAATTGGTTAACTAGGTTTTCAAATGCATGGGTGACTACAAATAGACTTTCCTTATCAATGGTTGGCCCGCTTTCACGTTTCTTGATGCAAACATTAAATTATGATATGTTTTAACCAATAATGAGAAAGAAATTTAATATAAAATCATTTATAAGATTACAAAACCATTTAAGGCGAGCAACGACGCTTCCGAAGCTATAAGTAACTATAAATAGACTTTTCTTACAAATGGTTGGCTTTCGCTTCATGTTTCCCAATGCAAACATTAAATTAGGATCTGTAGTAACCAAAAATGAGAAACTAATTCAATTTAAAATCATTTACAAGATTATAAAACCATTTAAAGTGAGTAACTAGGCTTTTGAAGGCATGAGTGACTGCAAATTGACCTTTCTTGCCAATGGTTGGCTTTCACTTTGCGTTTTCTAATGAAAACATGAAATTATGATATGTTCTACCCAGAATGAAAAGAAAATTCAATTTAAAATCATTTATAAGATTATAAAATCATTTAAAGCGAGTAACTAAGGTTTTGAAGCTATGAGTGACATTAAATAGATTTTTCTTGTCCATGGTTAGCTTTTCCTTCACATTTCCCAATGTAAACATGAAATTATGATCTGTTTTAACCAAAAATGAAAGGAAAATTCAATTTAAACTCATTTATAAGATTATAAAACCATTTAAAGAGAGTAACTAGGCTTTCAAAGGCATAAGTGACTATAAATGAAGTTTTCTTGTCAATGGTTGGCTTTCGCTTCAAGTTTCCCAATGAAAACGTTAAATTATGACCTATTTGAACCAAAAATAGAAAAAATTCAATTTAAAATTGTTTATATTATGATAAAACCATTTAAAGTGGGTAACTAAGTTTTCAAATGCATGGGTGACTATAAATAGACTTTCCTTATCAATGGTTGGCCCGCTTTCACGTTTCTTGATACAAACATTAAATTATGATATGTTTTAACCAATAATGAGAAAGAAATTTAATATAAAATCATTTATAAGATTACTAAACCATTTAAGGCGAGTAACGACGCTTTCGAAGCTATGAGTAACTATAAATGGACTTTTCTTATAAATGGTTGGCTTTCGCTTCATGTTTCCCAATGCAAACGTTAAATTAGGATCTGTAGTAACCAAAAATGAGAAACTAATTCAATTTAAAATCATTTACAAGATTATAAAACTATTTAAAGTGAGTAACTAGGCTTTTGAAGGCATGAGTGACTGCAAATTGACTTTTCTTGCCAATGGTTGGCTTTCACTTTGCGTTTTCTAAAGAAAACATGAAATTATGATATGTTCTACCCAGAATGAACAGAAAATTCAATTTAAAATCATTTATAAGATTATAAAATCATTTAAAGCGAGTAACTAAGGTTTTGAAGCTATGAGTGACATTAAATAGATTTTTCTTGTCAATGGTTAGCTTTTCCTTCACATTTCCCAATGTAAACATGAAATTATGATCTGTTTTAACCAAAAATGAAAGGAAAATTTAATTTTATCTCATTTATAAGATTATCAAACCATTTAAAGAGAGTAACTAGGCTTTCGAAGGCATAAGTGACTATAAATGAAGTTTTCTTGTCAATGGTTGGCTTTCGCTTCAAGTTTCCCAATGAAAACATTAAATTATGACCTATTTGAACCAAAAATAGAAAAAAATTTAATTTAAAATCATTTATAAGATGATAAAACCATTTAAAGTGGGTAACTAGGTTTTCAAATGCATGGGTGATTATAAATAGACTTTCCTTATCAATGGTTGGCCCGCTTTCACGTTTCCTGATGCAAACATTAAATTATGATTTGTTTTAACCAGTAATGGGAAAGCAATTTAATATAAAATCATTTATAAGATTACAAAACCATTTAAGGTGACTAACGACGCTTTCGAACCTATGAGTAACTATAAATGGACTTTTCTTATCAATGGTGGGCTTACACTTCATGTTTCCCAATGCAAACATTAAATTAGGATCTGTAGTAACCAAAAATGAGAAAGTAATTCAATTTAAAATCATTAACAAGATTATAAAACCATTTAAAGTGAGTAACTAGGCTTTTGAAGGCATGAGTGACTATAAATTGACTTTTCTTACCAATGGTTGGCTTTAGGTTTGCGTTTTCTAATGAAAGCATCAAATTATGATCTGTTTTACCAAGAATGAAAAGAAAATTCAATTTAAAATCATTTATAAGATTATAAAACCATTCAAACCAAGTAACTAGGCTTTCGAAGCTATGAGTGACTATAAATGGACTTTTCTTACCAATGGTGGGCTTTTGCGTTATGTTTTCCAATGAAAACTTGAAATTATGATATGTTTTAACCAAAAATGAAACAAAACTTCAATCCAAAACCATTTATAAGATTGTAAAACAATTTAAAGTGAGTAACTAGGCTTTTGAAGGCATGAGTGACTGTAAATTGACTTTTCTCGCCAATGGTTGGCTTTCGGTTTGCGTTTTCTAATGAAAACATGAAATTATGATCTGTTTTACCAAGAATGAGAAGAAAATTCAATTTAAAATCATTTATAAGATTATAAAACCATTCAAACCAAGTAACTAGGCTTTCGAAGCTATGAGTGACTATAAATGGACTTTTCCTACCAATGGGGGGCTTTTGCCTTATGTTTTCCAATGAAAACTTGAAATTATGATATGTTCTAACCAAAAATGAAACAAAACTTCAATCCAAAACCATTTATAAGATTGTAAAACCATTTAAAGTGAGTAACTAGGCTTTTGAAGGCATGAGTGACTGTAAATTAACTTTTCTTGCCAATGGTTGGCTTTCGCTTTGCGTTTTCTAATGAAAACATGAAATTATGATCTGTTTTACCAGGAATGAAAAGCAAATTCAATTTAAAATCATTTATAAGATTATAAAATCATTTAATGCGAGTAACTAAGGTTTTGAAGCTATGAGTGACATTAAATAGATTTTTCTTGTCAATGGTTAGCTTTCCCTTCACATTTCCAAATGTAAACATGAAATTATGATCTGTTTTAACCAAAAATGAAGAAAAAATTCAATTGAAACCCGTTGATAAGATTATAAAACCATTTAAAGAGAGTAACTAGGCTTTCGAAGGCATAAGTGACTATAAATGAGGTTTTCTTGTCAATGGTTGGCTTTCGCTTCAAGTTTCCCAATGAAAACGTTAAATTATGACCTATTTGAACCAAAAATAGAAAAAATTCAATTTAAAATTGTTTATATTATGATAAAACCATTTAAAGTGGGTAACTAAGTTTTCAAATGCATGGGTGACTATAAATAGACTTTCCTTATCAATGGTTGGCCCGCTTTCTCGTTTCTTGATACAAACATTAAATTATGATATGTTTTAACCAATAATGAGAAAGAAATTTAATATAAAATCATTTATAAGATTACTAAACCATTTAAGGCGAGTAACGTCGCTTTCGAAGCTATGAGTAACTATAAATGGTCTTTTCTTATAAATGGTTGGCTTTCGCTTCATGTTTCCCAATGCAAACATTAAATTAGGATCTGTAGTAACCAAAAATGAGAAACTAATTCAATTTAAAATCATTTACAAGATTATAAAACTATTTAAAGTGAGTAACTAGGCTTTTGAAGGCATGAGTGACTGCAAATTGACTTTTCTTGCCAATGGTTGGCTTTCACTTTGCGTTTTCTAATGAAAACATGAAATTATGATATGTTCTACCCCGAATGAAAAGAAAATTCAATTTAAAATCATTTATAAGATTATAAAATCATTTAAAGCGAGTAACTAAGGTTTTGAAGCTATGAGTGACATTAAATAGATTTTTCTTGTCAATGGTTAGCTTTTCCTTCACATTTCCCAATGTAAACATGAAATTATGATCTGTTTTAACCAAAAATGAAAGGAAAATTCAATTTTAACTCATTTATAAGATTATCAAACCATTTAAAGAGAGTAACTAGGCTTTCGAAGGCATAAGTGACTATAAATGAAGTTTTCTTGTCAATGGTTGGCTTTCGCTTTAAGTTTCCCAATGAAAACATTAAATTATGACCTATTTGAACCAAAAATAGAAAAAATTCAATTTAAAATCATTTATAAGATGATAAAACCATTTAAAGTGGGTAACTAGGTTTTCAAATGCATGGGTGATTATAAATAGACTTTCCTTATCAATGGTTGGCCCGCTTTCACGTTTCCTGATGCAAACATTAAATTATGATTTGTTTTAACCAGTAATGGGAAAGCAATTTAATATAAAATCATTTATAAGATTACAAAACCATTTAAGGCGACTAACGACGCTTTCGAACCTATGAGTAACTATAAATGGACTTTTCTTATCAATGGTGGGCTTACACTTCATGTTTCCCAATGCAAACATTAAATTAGGATCTGTAGTAACCAAAAATGAGAAAGTAATTCAATTTAAAATCATTAACAAGATTATAAAACCATTTAAAGTGAGTAACTAGGCTTTTGAAGGCATGAGTGACTATAAATTGACTTTTCTTACCAATGGTTGGCTTTAGGTTTGCGTTTTCTAATGAAAGCATCAAATTATGATCTGTTTTACCAGGAATGAAAAGAAAATTCAATTTAAAATCATTTATAAGATTATAAAACCATTCAAACCAAGTAACTAGGCTTTCGAAGCTATGAGTGACTATAAATGGACTTTTCTTACCAATGGTGGGTTTTTGCGTTATGTTTTCCAATGAAAACTTGAAATTATGATATGTTTTAACCAAAAATGAAACAAAACTTCAATGCAAAACCATTTATAAGATTGTAAAACAATTTAAAGTGAGTAACTAGGCTTTTGAAGGCATGAGTGACTGTAAATTGACTTTTCTCGCCAATGGTTGGCTCTCGCTTTGCGTTTTCTAATGAAAACATGAAATTATGATCTGTTTTACCAAGAATGAGAAGAAAATTCAATTTAAAATCATTTATAAGATTATAAAACCATTCAAACCAAGTAACTAGGCTTTCGAAGCTATGAGTGACTATAAATGGACTTTTCTTACCAATGGTGGGCTTTTGCCTTATGTTTTCCAATGAAAACTTGATATTATGATATGTTCTAACCAAAAATGAAACAAAACTTCAATCCAAAACCATTTATAAGATTGTAAAACCATTTAAAGTGAGTAACTAGGCTTTTGAAGGCATGAGTGACTGTAAATTAACTTTTCTTGCCAATGGTTGGCTTTCGCTTTGCGTTTTCTAATGAAAACATGAAATTATGATCTGTTTTACCAGGAATGAAAAGAAAATTCAATTTAAAATCATTTATAAGATTATAAAATCATTTAATGCGAGTAACTAAGGTTTTGAAGCTATGAGTGACATTAAATAGATTTTTCTTGTCAATGGTTAGCTTTCCCTTCACATTTCCAAATGTAAACATGAAATTATGATCTGTTTTAACCAAAAATGAAGAAAAAATTCAATTTAAACTCGTTGATAAGATTATAAAACCATTTAAAGAGAGTAACTAGGCTTTCGAAGGCATAAGTGACTATAAATGAAGTTTTCTTGTCAATGGTTGGCTTTCGCTTCAAGTTTCCCAATGAAAACGTTAAATTATGACCTATTTGAACCAAAAATAGAAAAAATTCAATTTAAAATCGTTTATAATATGATAAAACCATTTAAATTGGTTAACTAGGTTTTCAAATGCATGGGTGACTATAAATAGACTTTCCTTATCAATGGTTGGCCCGCTTTCACGTTTCTTGATGCAAACATTAAATTATGATATGTTTTAACCAATAATGAGAAAGAAATTTAATATAAAATCATTTATAAGATTACAAAACCATTTAAGGCGAGGAACGACGCTTTGGAAGCTATGAGTAACTGTAAATGGACTTTTCTTATCAATGGTTGGCTTTCGCTTCATGTTTCCCAATGCAAACATTAAATTAGGATCTGTAGTAACCAAAATGAGAAACTAATTCAATTTAAAATCATTTAGAAGATTATAAAACCATTTAAAGTGAGTAATTAGGCTTTTCAAGGCATGAGTGACTGTAAATTGACTTTTCTTGCCAATGGTTGGCTTTCGTTTTGTGTTTTCTAATGAAAACATGAAATTATGATATGTTCTAACCAAAATGAAAAGAAAATTCAGTTTAAAATCATTTATAAGATTATAAAATCATTTAAAGCGAGTAACTAAGGTTTTGAAGCTATGAGTGACATTAAATAGATTTTTCTTGTCAATGGTTAGCTTTCCCTTCACATTTCCCAATCTAAACATGAAATTATGATCTGTTTTAACCAAAAATGAAAGAAAAATTCAATTTAAACACATTTATAAGATAATATAATCATTTAAGGAGAGTAACTAGGCTTTCGAAGGCATAAGTGACTATAAATGAAGTTTTTTTGTCAATGGTTGGCTTTCGCTTCAAGTTTCCCAATGAAAACATTAAATTATGACCTATTTGAACCAAAAATAGAAAAAATTCAATTTAAAATTGTTTATAATATGATAAAACCATTTAAAGTGGGTAACTAAGTTTTCAAATGCATGGGTGATTATAAATAGACTTTCCTTATCAATGGTTGGCCCGCTTTCAAGTTTCTTGATGCAAACATTAAATTATGATATGTTTTAACCAATAATGAGAAAGAAATTTAATATAAAATCATTTATAGGATTACAAAACCATTTAAGGCGAGTAACGACGCTTTGGAAGCTATAAGTAACTATAAATGGACTTTTCTTATCGATGGTGGGCTTTCACTTCATGTTTCCCAATGCAAACATTAAATTAGGATCTGTAGTAACCAAAAATGAGAAACTAATTCAATTTAAAATCATTAACAAGATTATAAAACCATTTAAAGTGAGTAACTAGGCTTTTGAAGGCATGAGTGACTATAAATTGACTTTTCTTACCAATGGTTGGCTTTAGGTTTGCGTTTTCTAATGAAAACATGAAATTATGATATGTTTTGCAAAAAATGAAAAGAAAATTCAATTTAAAATCATTTATAAGAATATAAAACCATTCGAACCAAGTTACTAGGCTTTCGAAGCTATGAGTGAATATAAATGGACTTTTCTTACCAATGGTGGGCTTTTGCGTTATGGTTTCCAGTGAAAACTTGAAATTATGATATGTTTTAACCAAAAATGAAACAAAACTTCAATCCAAAACCGTTTATAAGATTGTAAAACCATTTAAAGTGAGTAACTAGGCTTTTGAAGGCATGAGTGACTGTAAATTGACTTTTCTTGCCAATGGTTGGCTTTCGCTTTGCGTTTTCTAATGAAAACATGAAATTATGATCTGTTTTACCCAGAATGAAAAGAAAATTCAATTTAAAATCATCTATAAGATTATAAAATCATTAAAAGCGAGTAACTAAGGTTTTGAAGCTATGAGTGACATTAAATAGATTTTTCTTGTCACTGGTGAGCTTTCCCTTCACATTTCCCAATGTAAACAAGAAATTATGATCTGTTTTAACTAAAAATGAAAGGAAAATTCAATTTAAACTCATTTATAAGATTATAAAACCATTTAAAGAGAGTAACTAGGCTTTCGAAGGCATAAGTGACTATAAATGAAGTTTTCTTGTCAATGGTTGGCTTTCGCTTCAAGTTTTCCAATGAAAACGTTAAATTATGACCTATTTGAACCAAAAATAGAAAAAATTCAATTTAAAATTGTTTATAATATGATAAAACCATTTAAAGTGGGTAACTAAGTTTTCAAATGCATGGGTGACTATAAATAGACTTTCCTTATCAATGGTTGGCCCGCTTTCAAGTTTCTTGATGCAAACATTAAATTATGATATGTTTTAACCAATAATGAGAAAGAAATTTAATATAAAATCATTTATAGGATTACAAAACCATTTAAGGCGAGTAACGACGCTTTGGAAGCTATGAGTAACTATAAATGGACTTTTCTTATCGATGGTGGGCTTTCACTTCATGTTTCCCAATGCAAACATTAAATTAGGATCTGTAGTAACCAAAAATGAGAAAGTAATTCAATTTAAAATCATTTACAAGATTATAAAACTATTTAAAGTGAGTAACTAGGCTTTTGAAGGCATGAGTGACTACAAATTGACTTTTCTTGCCAATGGTTGGCTTTCACTTTGCGTTTTCTAATGAAAACATGAAATTATGATATGTTCTACCCCGAATGAAAAGAAAATTCAATTTAAAATCATTTATAAGATTATAAAATCATTTAAAGCGATGACTAAGGTTTTGAAGCTATGAGTGACATTAAATAGATTTTTCTTGTCAATGGTTAGCTTTTCCTTCACATTTCCCAATGTAAACATGAAATTATGATCTGTTTTAACCAAAAATGAAAGGAAAATTCAATTTTAACTCATTTATAAGATTATCAAACCATTTAAAGAGAGTAACTAGGCTTTCGAAGGCATAAGTGACTATAAATGAAGTTTTCTTGTCAATGGTTGGCTTTCGCTTTAAGTTTCCCAATGAAAACATTAAATTATGACCTATTTGAACCAAAAATAGAAAAAATTCAATTTAAAATCATTTATAAGATGATAAAACCATTTAAAGTGGGTAACTAGGTTTTCAAATGCATGGGTGATTATAAATAGACTTTCCTTATCAATGGTTGGCCCGCTTTCACGTTTCCTGATGCAAACATTAAATTATGATTTGTTTTAACCAGTAATGGGAAAGCAATTTAATATAAAATCATTTATAAGATTACAAAACCATTTAAGGCGACTAACGACGCTTTCGAACCTATGAGTAACTATAAATGGACTTTTCTTATCAATGGTGGGCCTACACTTCATGTTTCCCAATGCAAACATTAAATTAGGATCTGTAGTAACCAAAAATGAGAAAGTAATTCAATTTAAAATCATTAACAAGATTATAAAACCATTTAAAGTGAGTAACTAGGCTTTTGAAGGCATGAGTGACTATAAATTGACTTTTCTTACCAATGGTTGGCTTTAGGTTTGCGTTTTCTAATGAAAGCATCAAATTATGATCTGTTTTACCAGGAATGAAAAGAAAATTCAATTTAAAATCATTTATAAGATTATAAAACCATTCAAACCAAGTAACTAGGCTTTCGAAGCTATGAGTGACTATAAATGGACTTTTCTTACCAATGGTGGGTTTTTGCGTTATGTTTTCCAATGAAAACTTGAAATTATGATATGTTTTAACCAAAAATGAAACAAAACTTCAATGCAAAACCATTTATAAGATTGTAAAA
Source organism: Theobroma cacao (assembly GCF_053813885.1). NCBI lineage: Eukaryota > Viridiplantae > Streptophyta > Magnoliopsida > Malvales > Malvaceae > Theobroma > Theobroma cacao. The sequence continues at coordinate 20,625,620 of NC_142645.1, read as the reverse complement.
CAATTTAAAGTGAGTAACTAGGCTTTTGAAGGCATGAGTGACTGTAAATTGACTTTTCTCGCCAATGGTTGGCTTTCGCTTTGCGTTTTCTAATGAAAACATGAAATTATGATCTGTTTTACCAAGAATGAGAAGAAAATTCAATTTAAAATCATTTATAAGATTATAAAACCATTCAAACCAAGTAACTAGGCTTTCGAAGCTATGAGTGACTATAAATGGACTTTTCTTACCAATGGTGGGCTTTTGCCTTATGTTTTCCAATGAAAACTTGATATTATGAAATGCTTAAACCAAAAATGAAACAAAACTTCAATCCAAAACCATTTATAAGATTGTAAAACCATTTAAAGTGATTAACTAGGCTTTTGAAGGCATGAGTGACTGTAAATTAACTTTTCTTGCCAATGGTTGGCTTTCGCTTTGCGTTTTCTAATGAAAACATGAAATTATGATCTGTTTTACCAGGAATGAAAAGAAAATTCAATTTAAAATCATTTATAAGATTATAAAATCATTTAATGCGAGTAACTAAGGTTTTGAAGCTATGAGTGACATTAAATAGATTTTTCTTGTCAATGGTTAGCTTTCCCTTCACATTTCCAAATGTAAACATGAAATTATGATCTGTTTTAACCAAAAATGAAGAAAAAATTCAATTTAAACTCGTTGATAAGATTATAAAACCATTTAAAGAGAGTAACTAGGCTTTCGAAGGCATAAGTGACTATAAATGAAGTTTTCTTGTCAATGGTTGGCTTTCGCTTCAAGTTTCCCAATGAAAACGTTAAATTATGACCTATTTGAACCAAAAATAGAAAAAATTCAATTTAAAATCGTTTATAATATGATAAAACCATTTAAATTGGTTAACTAGGTTTTCAAATGCATGGGTGACTATAAATAGACTTTCCTTATCAATGGTTGGCCCGCTTTCACGTTTCTTGATGCAAACATTAAATTATGATATGTTTTAACCAATAATGAGAAAGAAATTTAATATAAAATCATTTATAAGATTACAAAACCATTTAAGGCGAGGAACGACGCTTTGGAAGCTATGAGTAACTGTAAATGGACTTTTCTTATCAATGGTTGGCTTTCGCTTCATGTTTCCCAATGCAAACATTAAATTAGGATCTGTAGTAACCAAAATGAGAAACTAATTCAATTTAAAATCATTTAGAAGATTATAAAACCATTTAAAGTGAGTAATTAGGCTTTTCAAGGCATGAGTGACTGTAAATTGACTTTTCTTGCCAATGGTTGGCTTTCGTTTTGTGTTTTCTAATGAAAACATGAAATTATGATATGTTCTAACCAAAATGAAAAGAAAATTCAGTTTAAAATCATTTATAAGAATATAAAATCATTTAAAGCGAGTAACTAAGGTTTTGAAGCTATGAGTGACATTAAATAGATTTTTCTTGTCAATGGTTAGCTTTCCCTTCACATTTCCCAATCTAAACATGAAATTATGATCTGTTTTAACCAAAAATGAAAGAAAAATTCAATTTAAACACATTTATAAGATAATATAATCATTTAAGGAGAGTAACTAGGCTTTCGAAGGCATAAGTGACTATAAATGAAGTTTTTTTGTCAATGGTTGGCTTTCGCTTCAAGTTTCCCGATGAAAACATTAAATTATGACCTATTTGAACCAAAAATAGAAAAAATTCAATTTAAAATTGTTTATAATATGATAAAACCATTTAAAGTGGGTAACTAAGTTTTCAAATGCATGGGTGATTATAAATAGACTTTCCTTATCAATGGTTGGCCCGCTTTCAAGTTTCTTGATGCAAACATTAAATTATGATATGTTTTAACCAATAATGAGAAAGAAATTTAATATAAAATCATTTATAGGATTACAAAACCATTTAAGGCGAGTAACGACGCTTTGGAAGCTATAAGTAACTATAAATGGACTTTTCTTATCGATGGTGGGCTTTCACTTCATGTTTCCCAATGCAAACATTAAATTAGGATCTGTAGTAACCAAAAATGAGAAACTAATTCAATTTAAAATCATTAACAAGATTATAAAACCATTTAAAGTGAGTAACTAGGCTTTTGAAGGCATGAGTGACTATAAATTGACTTTTCTTACCAATGGTTGGCTTTAGGTTTGCATTTTCTAATGAAAACATGAAATTATGATATGTTTTGCAAAAAATGAAAAGAAAATTCAATTTAAAATCATTTATAAGAATATAAAACCATTCGAACCAAGTTACTAGGCTTTCGAAGCTATGAGTGAATATAAATGGACTTTTCTTACCAATGGTGGGCTTTTGCGTTATGGTTTCCAGTGAAAACTTGAAATTATGATATGTTTTAACCAAAAATGAAACAAAACTTCAATCCAAAACCGTTTATAAGATTGTAAAACCATTTAAAGTGAGTAACTAGGCTTTTAAAGGCATGAGTGACTGTAAATTGACTTTTCTTGCCAATGGTTGGCTTTCGCTTTGCGTTTTCTAATGAAAACATGAAATTATGATCTGTTTTACCCAGAATGAAAAGAAAATTTAATTTAAAATCATCTATAAGATTATAAAATCATTAAAAGCGAGTAACTAAGGTTTTGAAGCTATGAGTGACATTAAATAGATTTTTCTTGTCAATGGTGAGCTTTCCCTTCACATTTCCCAATGTAAACAAGAAATTATGATCTGTTTTAACCAAAAATGAAAGGAAAATTCAATTTAAACTCATTTATAAGATTATAAAACCATTTAAAGAGAGTAACTAGGCTTTCGAAGGCATAAGTGACTATAAATGAAGTTTTCTTGTCAATGGTTGGCTTTCGCTTCAAGTTTCCCAATGAAAACGTTAAATTATGACCTATTTGAACCAAAAATAGAAAAAATTCAATTTAAAATCGTTTATAATATGATAAAACCATTTAAATTGGTTAACTAGGTTTTCAAATGCATGGGTGACTATAAATAGACTTTCCTTATCAATGGTTGGCCCGCTTTCACGTTTCTTGATGCAAACATTAAATTATGATATGTTTTAACCAATAATGAGAAAGAAATTTAATATAAAATCATTTATAAGATTACAAAACCATTTAAGGCGAGGAACGACGCTTTGGAAGCTATGAGTAACTGTAAATGGACTTTTCTTATCAATGGTTGGCTTTCGCTTCATGTTTCCCAATGCAAACATTAAATTAGGATCTGTAGTAACCAAAATGAGAAACTAATTCAATTTAAAATCATTTAGAAGATTATAAAACCATTTAAAGTGAGTAATTAGGCTTTTCAAGGCATGAGTGACTGTAAATTGACTTTTCTTGCCAATGGTTGGCTTTCGTTTTGTGTTTTCTAATGAAAACATGAAATTATGATATGTTCTAACCAAAATGAAAAGAAAATTCAGTTTAAAATCATTTATAAGAATATAAAATCATTTAAAGCGAGTAACTAAGGTTTTGAAGCTATGAGTGACATTAAATAGATTTTTCTTGTCAATGGTTAGCTTTCCCTTCACATTTCCCAATCTAAACATGAAATTATGATCTGTTTTAACCAAAAATGAAAGAAAAATTCAATTTAAACACATTTATAAGATAATATAATCATTTAAGGAGAGTAACTAGGCTTTCGAAGGCATAAGTGACTATAAATGAAGTTTTTTTGTCAATGGTTGGCTTTCGCTTCAAGTTTCCCAATGAAAACATTAAATTATGACCTATTTGAACCAAAAATAGAAAAAATTCAATTTAAAATTGTTTATAATATGATAAAACCATTTAAAGTGGGTAACTAAGTTTTCAAATGCATGGGTGATTATAAATAGACTTTCCTTATCAATGGTTGGCCCGCTTTCAAGTTTCTTGATGCAAACATTAAATTATGATATGTTTTAACCAATAATGAGAAAGAAATTTAATATAAAATCATTTATAGGATTACAAAACCATTTAAGGCGAGTAACGACGCTTTGGAAGCTATAAGTAACTATAAATGGACTTTTCTTATCGATGGTGGGCTTTCACTTCATGTTTCCCAATGCAAACATTAAATTAGGATCTGTAGTAACCAAAAATGAGAAACTAATTCAATTTAAAATCATTAACAAGATTATAAAACCATTTAAAGTGAGTAACTAGGCTTTTGAAGGCATGAGTGACTATAAATTGACTTTTCTTACCAATGGTTGGCTTTAGGTTTGCATTTTCTAATGAAAACATGAAATTATGATATGTTTTGCAAAAAATGAAAAGAAAATTCAATTTAAAATCATTTATAAGAATATAAAACCATTCGAACCAAGTTACTAGGCTTTCGAAGCTATGAGTGAATATAAATGGACTTTTCTTACCAATGGTGGGCTTTTGCGTTATGGTTTCCAGTGAAAACTTGAAATTATGATATGTTTTAACCAAAAATGAAACAAAACTTCAATCCAAAACCGTTTATAAGATTGTAAAACCATTTAAAGTGAGTAACTAGGCTTTTGAAGGCATGAGTGACTGTAAATTGACTTTTCTTGCCAATGGTTGGCTTTCGCTTTGCGTTTTCTAATGAAAACATGAAATTATGATTTGTTTTACCCAGAATGAAAAGAAAATTCAATTTAAAATCATCTATAAGATTATAAAATCATTAAAAGCGAGTAACTAAGGTTTTGAAGCTATGAGTGACATTAAATAGATTTTTCTTGTCAATGGTGAGCTTTCCCTTCACATTTCCCAATGTAAACAAGAAATTATGATCTGTTTTAACCAAAAATGAAAGGAAAATTCAATTTAAACTCATTTATAAGATTATAAAACCATTTAAAGAGAGTAACTAGGCTTTCGAAGGCATAAGTGACTATAAATGAAGTTTTCTTGTCAATGGTTGGCTTTCGCTTCAAGTTTTCCAATGAAAACGTTAAATTATGACCTATTTGAACCAAAAATAGAAAAAATTCAATTTAAAATTGTTTATAATATGATAAAACCATTTAAAGTGGGTAACTAAGTTTTCAAATGCATGGGTGACTATAAATAGACTTTCCTTATCAATGGTTGGCCCGCTTTCAAGTTTCTTGATGCAAACATTAAATTATGATATGTTTTAACCAATAATGAGAAAGAAATTTAATATAAAATCATTTATAGGATTACAAAACCATTTAAGGCGAGTAACGACGCTTTGGAAGCTATGAGTAACTATAAATGGACTTTTCTTATCGATGGTGGGCTTTCACTTCATGTTTCCCAATGCAAACATTAAATTAGGATCTGTAGTAACCAAAAATGAGAAAGTAATTCAATTTAAAATCATTTACAAGATTATAAAACTATTTAAAGTGAGTAACTAGGCTTTTGAAGGCATGAGTGACTGCAAATTGACTTTTCTTGCCAATGGTTGGCTTTCACTTTGCGTTTTCTAATGAAAACATGAAATTATGATATGTTCTACCCCGAATGAAAAGAAAATTCAATTTAAAATCATTTATAAGATTATAAAATCATTTAAAGCGAGTAACTAAGGTTTTGAAGCTATGAGTGACATTAAATAGATTTTTCTTGTCAATGGTTAGCTTTTCCTTCACATTTCCCAATGTAAACATGAAATTATGATCTGTTTTAACCAAAAATGAAAGGAAAATTCAATTTTAACTCATTTATAAGATTATCAAACCATTTAAAGAGAGTAACTAGGCTTTCGAAGGCATAAGTGACTATAAATGAAGTTTTCTTGTCAATGGTTGGCTTTCGCTTTAAGTTTCCCAATGAAAACATTAAATTATGACCTATTTGAACCAAAAATAGAAAAAATTCAATTTAAAATCATTTATAAGATGATAAAACCATTTAAAGTGGGTAACTAGGTTTTCAAATGCATGGGTGATTATAAATAGACTTTCCTTATCAATGGTTGGCCCGCTTTCACGTTTCCTGATGCAAACATTAAATTATGATTTGTTTTAACCAGTAATGGGAAAGCAATTTAATATAAAATCATTTATAAGATTACAAAACCATTTAAGGCGACTAACGACGCTTTCGAACCTATGAGTAACTATAAATGGACTTTTCTTATCAATGGTGGGCCTACACTTCATGTTTCCCAATGCAAACATTAAATTAGGATCTGTAGTAACCAAAAATGAGAAAGTAATTCAATTTAAAATCATTAACAAGATTATAAAACCATTTAAAGTGAGTAACTAGGCTTTTGAAGGCATGAGTGACTATAAATTGACTTTTCTTACCAATGGTTGGCTTTAGGTTTGCGTTTTCTAATGAAAGCATCAAATTATGATCTGTTTTACCAAGAATGAAAAGAAAATTCAATTTAAAATCATTTATAAGATTATAAAACCATTCAAACCAAGTAACTAGGCTTTCGAAGCTATGAGTGACTATAAATGGACTTTTCTTACCAATGGTGGGTTTTTGCGTTATGTTTTCCAATGAAAACTTGAAATTATGATATGTTTTAACCAAAAATGAAACAAAACTTCAATGCAAAACCATTTATAAGATTGTAAAACAATTTAAAGTGAGTAACTAGGCTTTTGAAGGCATGAGTGACTGTAAATTGACTTTTCTCGCCAATGGTTGGCTTTCGCTCTGCGTTTTCTAATGAAAACATGAAATTATGATCTGTTTTACCAAGAATGAGAAGAAAATTCAATTTAAAATCATTTATAAGATTATAAAACCATTCAAACCAAGTAACTAGGCTTTCGAAGCTATGAGTGACTATAAATGGACTTTTCTTACCAATGGTGGGCTTTTGCCTTATGTTTTCCAATGAAAACTTGATATTATGATATGTTCTAACCAAAAATGAAACAAAACTTCAATCCAAAACCATTTATAAGATTGTAAAACCATTTAAAGTGAGTAACTAGGCTTTTGAAGGCATGAGTGACTGTAAATTAACTTTTCTTGCCAATGGTTGGCTTTCGCTTTGCGTTTTCTAATGAAAACATGAAATTATGATCTGTTTTACCAGGAATGAAAAGAAAATTCAATTTAAAATCATTTATAAGATTATAAAATCATTTAATGCGAGTAACTAAGGTTTTGAAGCTATTAGTGACATTAAATAGATTTTTCTTGTCAATGGTTAGCTTTCCCTTCACATTTCCAAATGTAAACATGAAATTATGATATGTTTTAACCAAAAATGAAGAAAAAATTCAATTTAAACTCGTTGATAAGATTATAAAACCATTTAAAGAGAGTAACTAGGCTTTCGAAGGCATAAGTGACTATAAATGAAGTTTTCTTGTCAATGGTTGGCTTTCGCTTCAAGTTTTCCAATGAAAACGTTAAATTATGACCTATTCGAACCAAAAATAGAAAAAATTCAATTTAAAATTGTTTATAATATGATAAAACCATTTAAAGTGGGTAACTAAGTTTTCAAATGCATGGGTGACTATAAATAGACTTTCCTTATCAATGGTTGGCCCGCTTTCAAGTTTCTTGATGAAAACATTAAATTATGATATGTTTTAACCAATAATGAGAAAGAAATTTAATATAAAATCATTTATAGGATTACAAAACCATTTAAGGCGAGTAACGACGCTTTGGAAGCTATGAGTAACTATAAATGGACTTTTCTTATCGATGGTGGGCTTTCACTTCATGTTTCCCAATGCAAACATTAAATTAGGATCTGTAGTAACCAAAAATGAGAAAGTAATTCAATTTAAAATCATTAACAAGATTATAAAACCATTTAAAGTGAGTAACTAGGCTTTTGAAGGCATGAGTGACTATAAATTGACGTTTCTTACCAATGGTTGGCTTTAGGTTTGCGTTTTCTAATGAAAGCATCAAATTATGATCTGTTTTACCAAGAATGAAAAGAAAATTCAATTTAAAATCATTTATAAGATTATAAAACCATTCAAACCAAGTAACTAGGCTTTCGAAGCTATGAGTGACTATAAATGGACTTTTCTTACCAATGGTGGGCTTTTGCCTTATGTTTTCCAATGAAAACTTGATATTATGATATGTTCTAACCAAAAATGAAACAAAACTTCAATCCAAAACCATTTATAAGATTGTAAAACCATTTAAAGTGAGTAACTAGGCTTTTGAAGGCATGAGTGACTGTAAATTAACTTTTCTTGCCAATGGTTGGCTTTCGCTTTGCGTTTTCTAATGAAAACATGAAATTATGATCTGTTTTACCAGGAATGAAAAGAAAATTCAATTTAAAATCATTTATAAGATTATAAAATCATTTAATGCGAGTAACTAAGGTTTTGAAGCTATTAGTGACATTAAATAGATTTTTCTTGTCAATGGTTAGCTTTCCCTTCACATTTCCAAATGTAAACATGAAATTATGATATGTTTTAACCAAAAATGAAGAAAAAATTCAATTTAAACTCGTTGATAAGATTATAAAACCATTTAAAGAGAGTAACTAGGCTTTCGAAGGCATAAGTGACTATAAATGAAGTTTTCTTGTCAATGGTTGGCTTTCGCTTCAAGTTTTCCAATGAAAACGTTAAATTATGACCTATTCGAACCAAAAATAGAAAAAATTCAATTTAAAATTGTTTATAATATGATAAAACCATTTAAAGTGGGTAACTAAGTTTTCAAATGCATGGGTGACTATAAATAGACTTTCCTTATCAATGGTTGGCCCGCTTTCAAGTTTCTTGATGCAAACATTAAATTATGATATGTTTTAACCAATAATGAGAAAGAAATTTAATATAAAATCATTTATAGGATTACAAAACCATTTAAGGCGAGTAACGACGCTTTGGAAGCTATGAGTAACTATAAATGGACTTTTCTTATCGATGGTGGGCTTTCACTTCATGTTTCCCAATGCAAACATTAAATTAGGATCTGTAGTAACCAAAAATGAGAAAGTAATTCAATTTAAAATCATTAACAAGATTATAAAACCATTTAAAGTGAGTAACTAGGCTTTTGAAGGCATGAGTGACTATAAATTGACGTTTCTTACCAATGGTTGGCTTTAGGTTTGCGTTTTCTAATGAAAGCATCAAATTATGATCTGTTTTACCAAGAATGAAAAGAAAATTCAATTTAAAATCATTTATAAGATTATAAAACCATTCAAACCAAGTAACTAGGCTTTCGAAGCTATGAGTGACTATAAATGGACTTTTCTTACCAATGGTGGGCTTTTGCGTTATGTTTTCCAGTGAAAACTTGAAATTATGATATGTTTTAACCAAAAATGAAACAAAACTTCAATCCAAAACCATTTATAAGATTGTAAAACCATTTAAAGTGAGTAGCTAGGCTTTTGAAGGCATGAGTGACTGTAAATTGACTTTTCTTGCCAATGGTTGGCTTTCGCTTTGCGTTTTCTAATGAAAACATGAAATTATGATCTGTTTTACCCAGAATGAAAAGAAAATTCAATTTAAAATCATCTATAAGATTATAAAATCATTAAAAGCGAGTAACTAAGGTTTTGAAGCTATGAGTGACATTAAATAGATTTTTCTTGTCAATGGTGAGCTTTCCCTTCACATTTCCCAATGTAAACATGAAATTATGATCTGTTTTAACCCAAAATGAAAGGAAAATTCAATTTAAACTCATTTATAAGATTATAAAACCATTTAAAGAGAGTAACTAGGCTTTCGAAGGCATAAGTGACTATAAATGAAGTTTCTTGTCAATGGTTGGCTTTCGCTTCAAGTTTTCCAATGAAAACGTTAAATTATGACCTATTTGAACCAAAAATAGAAAAAATTCAATTTAAAATTGTTTATAATATGATAAAACCATTTAAAGTGGGTAACTAAGTTTTCAAATGCATGGGTGACTATAAATAGACTTTCCTTATCAATGGTTGGCCCGCTTTGACGTTTCTTGATGCAAACATTAAATTATGATATGTTTTAACCAATAATGAGAAAGAAATTTAATATAAAATCATTTATAGGATTACAAAACCATTTAAGGCGAGTAACGTCGCTTTGGAAGCTATGAGTAACTATAAATGGACTTTTCTTATCAATGGTTGGCTTTCGCTTCATGTTTCCCAATGCAAACATTAAATTAGGATCTTTAGTAACTAAAAATGAGAAAGTAATTCAATTTAAAATCATTTACAAGATTATAAAACCATTTAAAGTGAGTAACTAGGCTTTTGAAGGTATGAGTGACTGTAAATTGACTTTTCTTGCCAATGGTTGGCTTTCGCTTCGCGTTTTCTAATGAAAACATGAAGTTATGATCTGTTCTACCCAGAATGAAAAGAAAATTCAACTTAAAATCATTTATAGGATTATAAAATCATTTAAAGCGAGTAACTAAGGTTTTGAAGCGATGAGTGACATTAAATAGATTTTTCTTGTCAATGGTTAGCTTCCCCTTCACATTTCCCATTGTAAACATGAAATTATGATCTGTTTTAACCAAAAATGAAAGGAAAATTCAATTTAAACTCATTTATAAGGTTATAAAACCATTTAAAGAGAGTAACTAGGCTTTCGAAGGCATAACTGACTGTAAAAGAAGTTTTCTTGTCAATGGTTGGCTTTCGCTTCAAGTTTCCCAATGAAAACATTAAATTATGACCTATTTGAACCAAAAATAGAAAAAATTCAATTTAAAACCATTTAAAGCGGGTAACTAGGTTTTCAAATGCATGGGTGATTATAAATAGACTTTCCTTATCAATGGTTGGCCCGCTTTCACGTTTCCTGATGCAAACATTAAATTATGATTTGTTTTAACCAGTAATGGGAAAGAAATTTAATATAAAATCATTTATAAGATTACAAAACCATTTAAGGCGAGTAACGACGCTCTCGAAGATATGAGTAACTATAAATGGACTTTTCTTATAAATGGTTGGCTTTCGCTTAATGTTTCCCAATGCAAACGTTAAATTAGGATCTGTAGTAACCAAAAATGAGAAACTAATTGAATTTCAAATCATTTACAAGATTACAAAACCATTTAAAGTGAGTAACTAGGCTTTTGAAGGCATGAGTGACTGCAAATTGACTTTTCTTACCAATGGTTGGCTTTCGCTTTGCGTTTTCTAATGAAAACATGAAATTATGATATGTTCTACCCAGAATGAAAAGAAAATTCAATTTAAAAACATTTATAAGATCATAAAATCTTTTAAAGCGAGTGACTAAGGTTTTGAAGCTATGAGTGATATTAAATAGATTTTTCTTGTCAATGGTTAGCTTTTCCTTCACATTTCTCAATGTAAACATGAAATTATGATATGTTTTAACCAAAAATGAAAGGAAAATTCAATTTAAACTCATTTATAAGATTATTAAACCATTTCAAGAGAGTAACTAGGCTTTCGAAGGCATAAGTGACTATAAATGAAGTTTTCTTGTCAATGGTTGGCTTTAGCTTTGCGTTTTCTAATGAAAACATCAAATTATGATCTGTTTTACTAAGAATGAAAAGAAAATTCAATTTAAAATAATTTATGAGATTATAAAACCATTCAAACCATGTAACTAGGCTTTCGAAGCTATGAGTGACTATAAATGGACTTTTCTTACCAATGGTGGGCTTTTGCATTATATTTTCCAATGAAAACTTGAAATTATGATATGTTTTAACCAAAAATGAAACAAAACTTCAATCCAAAACCATTTATAAGATTGTAAAACCATATAAAGTGAGTAACTAGGCTTTTGAAGGCATGAGTGACTGTAAATTCACTTTTCTTACCAATGGTTGGCTTTCGCTTTGCGTTTTCTAATGAAAACATGAAATTATGATATGTTCTACGCAGAATGAAAAGAAAATTCAATTTAAAATCATTTATAAAATTATAAAATCTTTTAAAGCGAGTAACTAAGGTTTTGAAGCTATGAGTGACATTAAATAGATTTTTCTTGTCAATGGTTAGCTTTCCCTTCACATTTCCCAATGTAAACAAGAAATTATGATCTGTTTTAACCAAAAATGAAAGAAAAATTCAATTTAAACTCATTTATAAGATTATAAAATCATTTGAAGAGAGTAACTAGGCTTTCGAAGCCATAAGTGACTATAAATGAAGTTTTCTTGTCAATGGTTACCTTTCGCTTCAAGTTTCCCAATGAAAACATTAAATTATGACCTATTTGAACCAAAAAAAGAACAAATTCAATTTAAAATCGTTTATAATATGATAAAACCATTTAAAGTGGGTAACTAGGTTTTCAAATGCATGGGTGATTATAAATAGACTTTCCTTGTCAATGGTTGGCCCGCTTTCACTTTTCCTGATGCAAACATTAAATTATGATCTGTTTTAACCAGTAATGGGAAAGAAATTTAATATAAAATCATTTATAAGATTACAAAACCATTTAAGGCGAGTAACGACGCTTTCGAAGCTATGAGTAACTATAAATGGACTTTTCTTATCAATGGTTGGCTTTCGCTTCATGTTTCCCAATGCAAACTTTAAATTAGGATCTGTAGTAACCAAAAATGAGAAAGTAATTCAATTTAAAATCATTAACAAGATTATAAAATCATTTAAAGTGAGTAACTAGGCTTTTGAAGGCATGAGTGACTATAAATTGACTTTTTTTACCAATGGTTGGCTTTAGCTTTGCGTTTTCTAATGAAAACATGAAATTATGATTTGTTCTACCCAGCATGAAAAGCAAATTCAATTTAAAATCATTCATAAGATTATAAAATCATTTAAAGCGAGTAACTAAGGTTTTGAAGCTATGGGTGACATTAAATAGATTTTTCTAGTCAATGGTTAGCTTTCCCTTCACATTTCCCAATGTAAACATGAAATTATGATCTGTTTTAACCAAAAATGAAAGGAAAATTCAATTTAAACTCATTTATAAGATTATAAAATCATTTAAAGAGAGTAACTAGGCTTTCGAAGGTATAAGTGACTATAAATGAAGTTTTCTTGTCAATGGTTGGCTTTCGCTTCAAGTTTCCCAATGAAAACATTAAATTATGACCTATTTGAACCAAAAATAGAAAAAATTCAATTCAAAACCATTTAAAGTGGGTAACTAGGTTTTCAAATGCATGGGTGATTATAAATAGACTTTCCTTATCAATGGTTGGCCCGCTTTCACGTTTCTTGATGCAAACATTAAATTATGATATGTTTTAACCAATAATGAGAAAGAAATTTAACATAAAATCATTTATAAGATTACAAAACCATTTAAGGCGAGTAACGACGCTTTCGAAGCTATAAGTAACTATAAATAGACTTTTCTTATCAATGGTTGGCTTTCGCTTCATGTTTCCCAACACAAACATTAAATTAGGATCTGTAGTAACCAAAACTAAGAAAGTAATTCAATTTAAAATCATTTACAAGATTATAAAACTATTTAAAGTGAGTAACTAGGCTTTTGAAGGCATGAGTGACTGTAAATTGACTTTTCTTGCCAATGGTTGGCTTTCGCTTTGCGTTTTCTAATGAAAACATGAAATTATGATATGTTCTACCCAGAATGAAAAGAAAATTCAATTTAAAATCATTTATAGGATTATAAAATCATTTAAAGCGAGTAACTAAGGTTTCGAAGCTATGAGTGACATTAAATTGATTTTTCTTGTCAATGGTTAGCTTTCCCTCCACATTTCCCAATGTAAACATGAAATTATGATATGTTTTAACCAAAAATGAAAGGAAAATTCAATTTAAACTCATTTATAAGATTATAAAACAATTTAAAGAGAGTAACTAGGCTTTTGAAGGCATAAGTGACTATAAATGAAGTTCTCTTGTCAATGGTTGGGTTTCGCTTCAAGTTTCCCAATGAAAAAACTAAATTATGATATATTTGAACCAAAAATAGAAAAAATTCAATTTAAAATCATTTATAAGATGATAAAACTATTTAAAGCAAGTAACTAGGCTTTCGAAGGCATAAGTGACTATAAATGAAGTTTTCTTGTCAATGGTTGGCTTTCGCTTCAAGTTTCCCAATAAAACATTAAATTATGATCCATTTTAGCCAAAAATAGAAAAAATTCACTTTAAAATCATTTATAAGATTAGAAAACCATTTAAAGTGGGTAACTAGGTTGTCAAACGCACACGTGACTATAAATAGACTTTCCTTGTCGATGGTTGGCACGCTTTTGCGTTTCCTGATGCAAACATTAACTTATGCACTGTTTTAACCAAAAATGAGAAAGAAATTTAATATAAACTCATTTATAAGATTACAAAACCATTTAAGGCGAGTAACTAGGCTTTCGAAGTTATGAGTGACTATAAATTGACATTTCTTGTCAATGCTTGGCTTTCACTTCATGTTTCCCAATGCAAACATTAAATTAGGATCTGTTGTAACCAACAATGAGAAAGTAATTCAATTTAAAATTATTTATAAGATTATAAAACTATTTAAAGCGAGTAGCTAGGCTTTTGAAGGCATGAGTGACTATAAATTGACTTTTCTTTCCAATGGTTGGCTTTCACTTTGCGTTTTCTAATGAAAACATGAAATTATGATATGTTTTACCAAGAATGAAAAGAAAATTCAATTTAAAATCATTTAAAGCAAGTAACTAGGGTTTCGAAGCTATGAGTGACATTAAATAGATTTTTCTTGTCAATGGTTAGCTTTCCATTCACATTTCCCAATGTAAACATGAAATTATGATCTGTTTTAACCAAAAATAAAAGGAAAATTCAATTTAAACTCATTTATAAGATTATAAAACCATTTAAAGTGAGTAACTAGGCTTTCGAAGGCATAAGTGACTATAAATGAAGTTTTCTTGTCAATGGTTGGCTTTTGCGTAAAGTTTCGCAATGAAAACATTAAATTATGACCTATTTGAATCAAAAATGGAAAAAATTCAATTTAAAATCATTTATAAGATTATAAAACCATTTAAAGTGGGTAACTAGGTTGTCAAATGCACAAGTGACTATAAATAGACTTTCCTTGTCAATGGTTGGCCTGCTTTCGCATTTCCTGATGCAAACATTAACTTATGCACTGTTTTAACCAAAAATGAGGAAGAAATTTAATATAAACTCATTTCTAAGATTACAAAACCATTTAACGCGAGTAACTAGGCTTTCGAAGTTATGAGTGACTATAAATTGACTTTTCTTGTCAATGGTTGGCTTTCGCTTCATGTTTCCCAATGCAAACATTAAATTAGGATCTGTTGTAACCAAAAATGACAAAGTAATTCAATTTAAAATCATTTATAAGATTATAAAACCATTGAAAGCGAGTAACTAGGCTTTTGAAGGCATGAGTGACTATAAATTGACTTTTCTTGCCAATGGTTGGCTTTCGCTTTGCGTTTTCTAATGAAAACATGAAAGTATGATATGTTTTACCAAGAATGAAAAGAAAATTCAATTTAAAATCATTTAAAGCGAGTAACTAGGGTTTGAAAGCTATGGGTGACATTAAATAGATTTTTCTTGTCAATGGTTAGCTTTCACTTCACATTTCCCAATGTAAACATGAAATTATGATCTGTTTTAACCAAAACTGAAAGGAAAATTCAATTTAAACTCATTTATAAGATTATAAAACCATTTAAAGTGAGTAACTAGGCTTTCGAAGGTATAAGTAACTATAAATGAAGTTTTCTTGTCAATGGTT
Organism: Theobroma cacao; assembly: GCF_053813885.1. Lineage (NCBI taxonomy): Eukaryota > Viridiplantae > Streptophyta > Magnoliopsida > Malvales > Malvaceae > Theobroma > Theobroma cacao. The sequence continues at coordinate 20,610,050 of NC_142645.1, read as the reverse complement.
GGCTTTCGCTTCAAGTTTCCCAATGAAAAAAACTAAATTATGATCTATTTGAACCAAAATAGAAAAAATTCAATTTAAAATCATTTATAAGATGGTAAAACCATTTAAAGCAAATAACTAGGCTTTCGAAGGCATAAGTGACTATAAATGAAATTTTCTTGTAAATGGTTGGCTTTCGTTTCAAGTTTCCCAATAAAACATTAAATTATTTTCTATTTTAACCAAAAATAGAAAAAAATATAATTTAAAATCATTTATAAGATTATAAAACCATTTAAAGTGGGTAACTAGGTTGTCAAATGAACACGTGACTATAAATAGACTTTCCTTGTCGATGGTTAGCCTGCTTTCACGTTTCCTGATGCAAACATTAACTTATGCACTGTTTTAACCAAAAATGAGAAAGAAATTTAATATAAACTCATTTATAAGATTACAACACCATTTAAAGCGACTAACAAGGCGTTCGAAGTTATGAGTGACTATAAATGGACTTTTCTTGTCAATGGTTGGCTTTCGCTTCACGTTTCTCAATGAAAACATTAAATTATGACCTATTTGAACAAAAATAGAAAAAATTCAACTTAAAATCATTTATAAGATGATAAAACCATTTAAAATGGGTAACTAGGTTTTCAAATGCATGGGTGACTATAAATAGACTTTCCTTATCAATGGTTGGTCTGCTTTCACGTTTCCTGATGCAAATATTAAATTATGATCTGTTTTAACCAGTAATGAGAAAGAAATTTAATATAAAATCATTTATAAGATTACAAAACCATTTAAGGCGAGTAACGACGCTTTCGAAGCTATAAGTAACTATAAATGGACTTTTCTTATCAATGGTTGGCTTTCGCTTCATGTTTCCCAATGCAAACATTAAATTAAGATTTGTAGTAACCAAAAATGAGAAAGTAATTCAATTTAAAATCATTTACAAGATTATAAAACCATTTAAAGCGAGTAACTAGGCTTTAGAAAGCATGAGTGACTATAAATTGACTGTTTTTGCCAATGGTTGGCTTTCGCTTTGCGTTTTCTAATGAAAACATGAAATTATGATATGTTTTACGAAGAATGAAAAGAAAATTCAATTTAAAATCATTTATAAGATTATAAAACCATTCAAAGCAAGTAACTAGGCTTTCGAAGCTATAAGTAACTATATAAATGGACTTTTCTTGCCAATGGTTAGCTTTTGCGTTATGTTTTCCAATGAAAACTTGAAATTATGATATGTTTTAATCAAAAATGAAACAAAACTTCAATCCAAAATCATTTATAAGATTATAAAACCATTTAAAGTGAGTAACTAGGCTTTTGAAGGCATAAGTGACTGTAAATTAACTTTTCTTGCTAATGGTTGGCTTTCGCTTTGCGTTTTCTAATGAAAACATGAAATTATGATCTGTTTTACCAAGAATGAAAGAAAATTCAATTTAAAATCATTTATAAGATTATAAAATCATTTAAAGCGAGTAACTAGGGTTTCGAAGCTATGAGTGACATTAAATAAATTTTTCTTCTCAATGGTTAGCTTTCCCTTCTCATTTCCCAATGTAAACATGAAATTAGGATCTATTTTAACAAAAAATGAAAGGAAATTTAAATTTAAAATCATTTATAAGATTATAAAATCATTTAAAGCGAGTAACTAGGGTTTCGAAGCTATGAGTGACATTAAATAAATTTTTCTTGTCAATGGTTAGCTTTCCCTTCACATTTCCCAATGTAAACATGAAATTAGGATCTATTTTAACAAAAAATGAAAGGAAAATTCAATTTAAACTCATTTATAAGATTACAAAACCATTTAAAGCGAGTAACTATGCTTTCGAAGCTATTAGTGACTATAAATGGTTGGCTTTCGCTTCATGTTTCCCAATGCAAACACTAAATTAACATATGTTGTAACCAAAAATGAGAGAAAATTTAATTTAAAATCATTTATAAGATTATAAATTATTTAAAGCGAGTAACTAGGCTTTCGAAGGCATAAGTGACTATAAATAAAGTCTTCTTGTCAATGGTTGGCTTTCGCTTCAAGTTTTCCAATGAAACATTAAATTATGATCTATTTTAACCAAAAATAGAAAAAATTCAATTTAAAATCATTTATAAGATGATAAAACCATTTAAAGTGGGTAACTCGGTTTTCAAACGCATGAGTGACTATAAATAGACTTTCCTTGCCAATGATTGGTCCGTTTTCCCGTTTCCTGATGCAAATAGTAAATTATGATCTGTTTAACCAATAATGAGAAAAAAATTTAATATAAAATCATTTATAAGATTACAAAACCATTTAAGGCGAGTAACGACGCTTTCAAAGCTATGAGTTATAAATGGACTTTTCTTGTCAATGGTTAGCTTTTGCTTCATGTTTCCCAACGCAAACATTAAATTAGGATTTGTTGTAATAAAAAATGAGAAAGTAATTCAATTTAAAATCATTTATAAGATTATAAAACCATTTAAAGTGAGTAACTAGGCTTTTGAAGCATGAGTGACTATAAATTGACTTTTCCTGCCAATAGTTGGCTTTCGCTTTGCGTTTTCTAATGAAAACATGAAATTATGATCTGCTTAACCAAAAATGAAAAGAAAATTCAATTTAAAATCATTTATAATATTATAAAATCATTTAAAGCGAGTAACTAGCGTTTCGAGGCTATGAGTGACATTAAATAGATTTTTCTTGTCAATGGTTAGCTTTCGCTTCACATTTCCCAATGTAAACATGAAATTATGATCTGTTTTAACCAAAACTAAAAGGAAAATTCAATTTAAACTCATTTATAAGATTATAAAACCATTTAAAGAGAGTAACTAGGCTTTCGAAGGCATAAGTGACTATAAATAAAGTTTTCTTGTCAATGGTTGGCTTTCGCTTCAAGTTTCCCAATGAAACATTAAATTATGATCTATTTTAACCAAAAATAGAAAAAATTCAATTTAAAATCATTTATAAGATTATAAAACCATTTAAAGTGGGTAACTAGGTTGTCAAATGCATAAGTGACTATAAATAGACTTTCCTTGTTGATGGTTGGCCCGCTTTCACGTTTCTGGATGCAAACTTTAACTTATGAACTGTTTTAACCAAAAATGAGAAAGAAATTTAATATAAACCCATTTATAAGATTACAAAACCATTTAAAGCGAGTAACTAGGCTTTCGAAGTTAGGAGTGACTATAAATTGACTTTTCTTGTCAATGGTTGGCTTTCGCTTCATGTTTCTCAATGCAAACATGAAATTAGGATCTGTTGTAACCAAAAATGATAAAGTAATTCAATTTAAAATCATTTATAAGATTATAAAACCATTTAAAGCGAGTAACTAGGCTTTTGAAGGCATGAGTGACTGTAAATTGACTTTTCTTGCCAATGGCTGGCTTTCACTTTGCGTTTTCCAATGAAAACATGAAATTATGATCTGTTTTACCAAGAATGAAAAGAAAATTCAATTTAAAATCATTTAAAGCGAGTAACTAGGGTTTCGAAGCTATGAGTGACAGTAATAGATTTTTCTTGTCAATGGTTAGCTTTCGCTTCACATTTCCTAATGTAAACATGAAATTATGATCTGTTTTAACCAAAAATGAAAGAAAAATTCAATTTAAACTCATTTATAGGATTATAAAACCATTTAAAGTGAGTAACTAGGCTTTCGAAGGCATACGTGACTATAAATGAAGTTTTCTTGTCAATGGTTGGCTTTCACTTTAAGTTTCCCAATGAAAAAATTAAATTAAGATCTATTTGAACCAAAAATAGAAAAAATTCAATTTAAAATCATTTATAAGATGATAAAACCATTTAAAGCAAGTAACTAGGCTTTCGAAGGCATAAGTGACTATAAATGAAGTTTTCTTGTCAATGATTGGCTTTCACTTCAAGTTTCCCAACAAAACATTAAATTATGATCTATTTTAACCAAAAATAAAAAAAATTCAATTTAAAATCATTTATAAGATTATAAAACCATTTAAAGTAGGTAACTAGGTTGTCAAATGCACAAGTGACTATAAATAGACTTTCCTTATCGATGGTTGGCCCGTTTTCGCGTTTCCTGATGCAAACATTAACTTATGCACTGTTTTAACCAAAAATGAGAAAGAAATTTAATATAAAATCATTTATAAGATTACAAAACCATTTAAGGCGAGTAACTAGGCTTTTGAAGTTATGAGTGACTATAAAGGGACTTTTCTTGTCAATGGTTGGCTTTCGCTTCATGTTTCCCAATGCAAACATTAAATTAGGATCTGTTGTAACCACAAATGAGAAAGTAATTCAATTAAAAATCATTTATAAGATTATAAAACTATTTAAAGCGAGAAACTAGGCTTTTGAAGGCATGAGTGACTATAGAGTGACTATAAATTGACTTTTCTTGCCAATGGTTGGCTTTCGCTTTGCGTTTTCTAATGAAAACATGAAATTATGATCTGTTTTACCAAGAATGAAAAGAAAATTCAATTTAAAATCATTTATAAGATTATAAAACCATTCAAAGCAAGTAACTAGGCTTTCGAAGCTATGAGTAACTATAAATGGACTTTTCTTGCCAATGGTTAGCTTTTACGTTATGTTTTCCAATGAAAATTTGAAATTATGATATGTTTTAACCAAAAATGAAACAAAACTTCAATCCAAAATCATTTATAAGATTATAAAACCATTTATAGCGAGTAACTAGGCTTTCGAAGTTATGAGTGACTATAAACGGACTTATCTTGTCAATGGTTGGCTTTTGCTTCATGTTTTCCAATGCAAACATTAAATTAGGATCTATTGTAACCAAAAACGATAAAGTAATTCAATTTAAAATAATTTATAAGACTATAAAATCATTTAAAGCGAGTAACTAGGCCTTTGAAGGCATTAGTAACTATAGAGTGACTATAAATTGACTTTTCTTACCAATGGTTGGCTTTCGCTTTGCGTTTTCTAATGAAAACATGAAATTATGATCTGTTCTACCAAAAATGAAAAGAAAATTCAATTTAAAATCATTTATAAGATTACAAAATCATTTAAAGCGAGTAACTAGGGTTTCGAAGCTATGAGTGACATTAAATAGATTTTTCTTGTCAATGGTTAGCTTTCCCTTCACATTTCCCAATGTAAACATGAAATTATGATCTGTTTTAACCAAAAATGAAAGGAAAATTCAATTTAAACTCATATATAAGATTATAAAACCATTTAAAGAGAGTAACTAGGCTTTCGAAGGCATAAGTGACTATAAATGAAGTTTTCTTGTCAATGGTTGGCTTTCGCTTCAAGTTTCCCAATGAAAAAATTAAATTATGATCTATCTGAACCAAAAATGGAAAAAATTCAATTTAAAATCATTTATAAGATGATAAAACCATTTAAAGCAAGTAACTAGGCTTTCGAAGGCATAAGTGACTATAAATGAAGTTTTCTTGTCAATGGTTGGCTTTCGCTTCAAGTTTCCCAACAAAGCATTAAATTATGATCTATTTTAACCAAAAATAGAAAAAATTCAATTTAAAATCATTTATAAGATTATAAAACCATTTAAAGTAGGTAACTAGGTTGTCAAATGCACAAGTGACTATCAATAGACTTTCCTTGTCGATGGTTGGCCCGCTTTCGCGTTTCCTGATGCAAACATTAACTTATGCACTGTTTTAACCCAAAATGAGAAAGAAATTTAATATAAAATCATTTATAAGATTACAAAACCATTTAAGGCGAGTAACTAGGCTTTTGAAGTTATGAGTGACTATAAAGGGACTTTTCTTGTCAATGGTTGGCTTTCGCTTCATGTTTCCCAATGCAAACATTAAATTAGGATCTGTTGTAACCACAAATGAGAAAGTAATTCAATTAAAAATCATTTATAAGATTATAAAACTATTTAAAGCGAGAAACTAGGCTTTTGAAGGCATGAGTGACTATAGAGTGACTATAAATTGACTTTTCTTGCCAATGGTTGGCTTTCGCTTTGCGTTTTCTAATGAAAACATGAAATTATGATCTGTTTTACCAAGAATGAAAAGAAAATTCAATTTAAAATCATTTATAAGATTATAAAACCATTGAAAGCAAGTAACTAGGCTTTCGAAGCTATGAGTAACTATAAATGGACTTTTCTTGCCAATGGTTAGCTTTTACGTTATGTTTTCCAATGAAAATTTGAAATTATGATATGTTTTAACCAAAAATGAAACAAAACTTCAATCCAAAATCATTTATAAGATTATAAAACCATTTATAGCGAGTAACTAGGCTTTCGAAGTTATGAGTGACTATAAACGGACTTATCTTGTCAATGGTTGGCTTTTGCTTCATGTTTTCCAATGCAAACATTAAATTAGGATCTATTGTAACCAAAAACGATAAAGTAATTCAATTTAAAATAATTTATAAGACTATAAAATCATTTAAAGCGAGTAACTAGGCCTTTGAAGGCATTAGTAACTATAGAGTGACTATAAATTGACTTTTCTTACCAATGGTTGGCTTTCGCTTTGCGTTTTCTAATGAAAACATGAAATTATGATCTGTTCTACCAAAAATGAAAAGAAAATTCAATTTAAAATCATTTATAAGATTACAAAATCATTTAAAGCGAGTAACTAGGGTTTCGAAGCTATGAGTGACATTAAATAGATTTTTCTTGTCAATGGTTAGCTTTCCCTTCACATTTCCCAATGTAAACATGAAATTATGATCTGTTTTAACCAAAAATGAAAGGAAAATTCAATTTAAACTCATATATAAGATTATAAAACCATTTAAAGAGAGTAACTAGGCTTTCGAAGGCATAAGTGACTATAAATGAAGTTTTCTTGTCAATGGTTGGCTTTCGCTTCAAGTTTCCCAATGAAAAAATTAAATTATGATCTATCTGAACCAAAAATGGAAAAAATTCAATTTAAAATCATTTATAAGATGATAAAACCATTTAAAGCAAGTAACTAGGCTTTCGAAGGCATAAGTGACTATAAATGAAGTTTTCTTGTCAATGGTTGGCTTTCGCTTCAAGTTTCCCAACAAAGCATTAAATTATGATCTATTTTAACCAAAAATAGAAAAAATTCAATTTAAAATCATTTATAAGATTATAAAACCATTTAAAGTAGGTAACTAGGTTGTCAAATGCACAAGTGACTATCAATAGACTTTCCTTGTCGATGGTTGGCCCGCTTTCGCGTTTCCTGATGCAAACATTAACTTATGCACTGTTTTAACCCAAAATGAGAAAGAAATTTAATATAAAATCATTTATAAGATTACAAAACCATTTAAGGCGAGTGACTAGGCTTTCGAAGTTATGAGTGACTATAAATGGACTTTTCTTGTCAATGGTTGGCTTTCGCTTCATATTTCCCAACTCAAACATTAAATTAGGATCTGTTGTAACCACAAATGAGAAAGTAATTCAATTTAAAATCATTTATAAGATTATAAAACCATTTAAAGCGAGAAACTAGGCTTTTGAAGGCATTAGTGACCATAGAGTGACTATAAATTGACTTTTCTTGCCAATGGTTGGCTTCCGCTTTGCGTTTTCTAATGAAAACATGAAATTATGATCTGTTTTACCAAGAATGAAAAGAAAATTCAATCTAAAATCATTTACAAGATTATAAAACCATTCAAAGCAAGTAACTAGGTTTCGAAGCTATGAGTAACTATAAATGGACTTTTCTTGCCAATGGTTGGCTTTCCCTTCACATTTCCCAATGTAAACATGAAATTATGATCTGTTTTAATAAAAAATGAAAGGAAAATTCAATTTAAACTCATATATAAGATTATAAAATCATTTAAAGAGAGTAATTAGGCTTTCGAAGGCATAAGTTACTATAAATGAAGTTTTCTTATCAAAGGTTGGCTTTCGCTTCAAGTTTCCCAATGAAAGCATTAAATTCTGACCTATTCGAACCAAAAATAGAAAAAATTCAATCTAAAATCCTTTATAAGATGATAAAACCATTTAAAGTGGGTAACTAGGTTTTCAAATGCATGGGTGACTATAAATAGACTTTCATTACCAATGGTTGGCCCGCTTTGACGTTTCCTGATGCGAACATTAAATTATGATTTGTTTTAACCAATAACGAGAAAGAAATTTAATATAAAATTATTTATAAGATTACAAAACCAGTTAAGGCGAGTAACGACGCTTTCGAAGCTATGAGTAACTATAAATGGACTTTTCTTATCAATGGTTGGCTTTCGCATCATGTTTCCCAATGCCAACATTAAATTAGGATCTGTTGTAACCAAAAATGAGAAAGTCATTCAATTTAAAATCATTTATAAGATTATAAAACCATTTAAAGCGAGTAACTAGGCTTTTGAAGGCATGAGTGACTATAAATTGACTTTTCTTGCCAATGGTTGGCTTTCGCTTTGCGTTTTCTAATGAAAACATGAAATTATGATATGTTTTACCAAGAACGAAACGAAAATTCAATTTAAAATCATTTATAAGATTACAAAATCATTTAAAGCGAGTAACTAGGGTTTCGAAGCTATGAGTGACATTAAATAGATTTTTCTTGTCAATGGTTAGCTTTCCCTTCACATTTCCCAATGTAAACATGAAATTATGATCTATTTTAACAAAAAATGAAAGGAAAATTCAACTTAAACTCATATATAAGATTATAAAACCATTTAAAGAGAGTAACTAGGCTTTCGAAGGCATAAGTTACTATAAATGAAGTTTTCTTGTCAATGGTTGGCTTTCGCTTCAAGTTTCCCAATGAAAATATTAAATTATGACCTATTTGAACCAAAAATAGAAAAAATTCAATTTAAAATCCTTTATAAGATGATAAAACCATTTAAAGTGGGTAACTAGGTTTTCAAATGCATGGGTGACTATAAATAGACTTTCCTTATCAATGGTTGGCCCGCTTTGACGTTTCCTGATGCAAACATTAAATTATGATTTGTTTTAACCAATAATGAGAAAGAAATTTAATATAAAATCATTTATACGATTACAAAACCAGTTAAGGCGAGTAACGACGCTTTCGAAGCTATGACTAACTATAAATGGACTTTTCTTATCAATGGTTGGCTTTCGCTTCATGTTTCCCAATGCCAACATTAAATTAGGATCTGTTGTAACCAAAAATGAGAAAGTAATTCAATTTAAAATCATTTATAAGATTATAAAACCATTTAAAGTGAGTAACTAGGCTTTTGAAAACATGAGTGACTATAAATTGACTTTTCTTGCCAATGGTTGGCTTTCGCTTTGCGTTTTCTAATGAAAACATGAAATTATGATCTGTTTTACCAAGAACGAAAAGAAAATTCAATTTAAAATCATTTATAAGATTACAAAATCATTTAAAGCGAGTAACTAGGGTTTCGAAGCTATGAGTGACATTAAATAGATTTTTCTTGTCAATGGGTAGCTTTCCCTTCACATTTCCCAATGTAAACATGAAATTATGATCTGTTTTAACAAAAAATGAAAGGAAAATTCAACTTAAACTCATATATAAGATTATAAAACCATTTAAAGAGAGTAACTAGGATTTCGAAGGCATAAGTTACTATAAATGAAGTTTTCTTGTCAATGGTTGGCTTTCGCTTCAAGTTTCCCAATGAAAATATTAAATTATGACCTATTTGAACCAAAAATAGAAAAAACTCAATTTAAAATCCTTTATAAGATGATAAAACCATTTAAAGTGGGTAACTAGGTTTTCAAATGCATGGGTGACTATAAATAGACTTTCCTTATCAATGGTTGGCCCGCTTTGACGTTTCCTGATGCAAACATTAAATTATGATTTGTTTTAACCAATAATGAGAAAGAAATTTAATATAAAATCATTTATACGATTACAAAACCAGTTAAGGCGAGTAACGACGCTTTCGAAGCTATGAGTAACTATAAATAGACTTTTCTTGTCAATGGTTGGCTTTCGCTTAATGTTTCCCAATGCCAACATTAAAACAGGATCTGTTGTAACCAAAAATGAGAAAGTCATTTAATTTAAAATCATTTATAAGATTATAAAACCATTTAAAGTGAGTAACTAGGCTTTTGAAGGCATGAGTGATTATAAATTGACTTTTCCTGCCAATGGTTGGCTTTCGCTTTGCGGTTTCTAATGAAAACATGAAATTATGATCTGTTTTACCAGGAATGAAAAGAAAATTCAATTTAAAATAATTTATAAGATTATAAAATCATTTAAAGCGAGTAACTAGGGTTTCAAAGCTATGAGTGACATAAATAGATTTTTCTTTTCAATGGTTAGCTTTCGCTTCACATTTCCCAAGGTAAACATGAAATTATGATCTGTTTTAACCAAAAATGAAAGGAAAATTTAATTCAAACTCATTTATAAGATTATAAAACCATTTAAAGAGAGTAACTAGGTTTTCGAAGGCATAAGTGACTATAAATTGAGTTTTCCTGCCAATGGTTGGCTTTCGCTTTGCGTTTTCTGATGAAAACATGAAATTATGATCTGTTTTACCAAGAATGAAAAGAAAATTCAATTTAAAATCATTTATAAGATTATAAAATCATTTAAAGCGAGTAACTAGGGTTTCGAAGCTATGAGTGACATTAAATAAATGTTTCTTGTCAATGGTTAGCTTTCCCTTCACATTTCCCAATGTAAACATGAAATTAGGATCTATTCTAAAAAAAATGAAAGGAAAATTCAATTTCAACTCATTTATAAGATTATAAAACCATTTAAAGCGAGTAACCAGGCTTTCGAAGCTATTAGTGACTATAAATGGACTTTTTTTTGTCAATGGTTGGCTTTTGCTTCATGTTTCCCAATGCAAACACTAAATTAGCATCTGTTGTAACCAAAAATGAGAGAAAAATTCAATTTAAAATCATTTATAAGATTATAAAACTATTTGAAGCGAGTAACTAGGCTTTCGAAGGCATAAAAGACTATAAATGAAGTTTTCTTGTCAATGGTTGGCTTTCGCTTCAAGTTTCCCAATGAAAACATTAAATAATGATCTATTTTAGCCAAAAATAGAAAAAATTCAATTTAAAATCATTTATAAGATGATAAAACCATTTAAAGTGGGTAACTAGGTTGTCAAATGCACGAGTGACTATAAATAGACTTTCCTTGTCGATGTTTGGACCGTTTTCACGTTTCCTGATGCAAACATTAACTTATGAACGGTTTTAACAAAAAATGAGAAAGAAATTTAATATAAACTCATTTATAAGATTACAAAACCATTTAAAGCAGGTAACGACGCTTTCGAAGCTATGAGTTACTATAAATGGACTTTTCTTGTCAATGGTTGACTGTCGCTTCATGTTTCCCAATGCAAACATTAAATTAGGATCTGTTGTAACCAAAAATGAGAAAGTAATTCAATTTAAAATCATTTATAAGATTATAAAACGATTTAAAACGAGTAACTAGGCCTCTGAAGGCATAAGTGACCATAAATGAAGTTTTCTTGTCAATGGTTGGCTTTCGCTTCAAGTTTCCCAATGAAAACATTAAATTATGATCTATTTGAACCAAAAATGGAAAAAATTCAATTTAAAATCTTATATAAGATGATAAAACCATTTAAAGTTGGTAACTCAGTTTTCAAATGCATGAGTGACTATAAATGTACTTTTCTTACCAATGATTGGCCTGTTTTCCCGTTTCCTGATGCAAACATTAAATTATGATCAGTTTTAACCAATAGTGAGAAAGAAATTTAATATAAAATCATTTATAAGATAACAAAACCATTTAAGGCGAGTAACGACGCTTTCGAAGCTATGAGTAACTATAAATGGACTTTTCTTGTCAATGGTTGGCTTTTGCTTCATGTTTTCCAATGCAAACATTAAATTAGGATCTGTAGTAACCAAAAATGAGAAAGTAATTCAATTTAAAATCATTTACAAGACTATAAAACCATTTAAAGCGAGTAACTAGACTTTTGAAGGCATGAGTGACTATAGAGTGACTATAAATTTACTTTTCTTGCCAATGGTTGGCTTTCGCTTTGCGTTTTCTAATGAAAACATGAAATTATGATCTGTTTTACTAAGAATGAAAAGAAAATTCAATTTAAAATCAATTATAAGATTATAAAATCATTTAAAGCGAGTAACTAAGGTTTCGAAGCTATGAGTGACATTAAATAAATGTTTCTTGTCAATGGTTAGCTTTCACTTCACATTTCCCAATGTAAATATGAAATTAGGATCTATTCTAACAAAAAATGAAAGGAAAATTGAATTTAAAATCATTTATAAGATTACAAAACCATTTAATGCGAGTAACTAGGCTTTCGAAGCTATTAGTGACTATAAATGGACTTTTTTTGTCAATGGCTGGCTTTCGCTTCATGTTTCCCAATGCAAACACTAAATTAGCATCTGTTGTAATCAAAAATGAGAGAAAAATTCAATTTAAGATCATTTATAAGATTATAAAACTATTTAAAGCGAGTAACTAGGCTTTCGAAGGTATAAGTGACTATAAATGAAGTTTTCTTGTCAATGGTTGGCTTTCGCTTCAAGTTTCCCAATGAAAACATTAAATTATGATCTATTCTAACAAAAAATAAAAAATTTCAATTTCAAATCATTTATAAGATGATAAAATCATTTAAAGTGGGTAACTAGGTTGTCAAATGCACGAGTGACTATAAATAGACTTTCCTTGTCGATGGTTGGACTGCTTTCACGTTTCCTGATGCAAACATTAACTTATGAACGGTTTTAACCAAAAATGATAAAGAAATATAATATAAACTCATTTATAAGATTACAAAACCATTTAAAGCGAGTAACAACGCTTTCAAAGCTATGAGTAACTATAAATGGACTTTTCTTGTCAATGGTTGGCTTTCGCTTCATGTTTCCTAATGCAAACATTAAATTAGGATATGTTGTAACCAAAAATGAGAGAAAAATTCAATTTAAAATCATTTATAAGATTATAAAACGATTTAAAGCGAGTAACTAGGCTTTCGAAGGTATAAGTGACTATAAATGAAGTTTTCTTGTCAATGGTTGGCTTTCGCTTCAAGTTTCCCAATGAAAACATTAAATTATGATCTATTCTAACAAAAAATAAAAAATTTCAATTTCAAATCATTTATAAGATGATAAAATCATTTAAAGTGGGTAACTAGGTTGTCAAATGCACGAGTGACTATAAATAGACTTTCCTTATCAATGGTTGGTCTGCTTTCACGTTTCCTGATGCAAACATTAAATTATGATCAGTTTTAACCAATAATGAGAAAGAAATTTAATATAAAATCATTGATAAGATTACAAAACCATTTAAGGCGAGTAACGATGCTTTCGAAGCTATGAGTGACTATAAATTGACTTTTCCTGCCCATGGTTGGCTTTTACTTTGCGTTTTCTGATGAAAACATGAAATTATGATCTGTTTTACCAAGAATGAAAAGAAAATTCAATTTAAAATCATTTATAAGTTTATAAAATCATTTAAAGCGAGTAACTAGGGTTTCGAAGCTATGAGTGACATTAAATAGATTTTTCTTTTCAATGGTTAGCTTTTGCTTCACATTTCCCAAGGTAAACATGAAATTATGATTTGTTTTAACCAAAAATGAAAGGAAAATTTAATTTAAACTCATTTATAAGATTATAAAACCATTTAAAGAGAGTAACTAGGTTTTCGAAGGCATAAGTGACTATAAATTGAGTTTTCCTGCCAATGGTTGGCTTTCGCTTTGCGTTTTCTGATGAAAACATGAAATTATGATATGTTTTACCAAGAATGAAAAGAAAATTCAATTTAAAATCATTTATAAGATTATAAAATAATTTAAAGCGAGTAACTAAGGTTTCGAAGCTATGAGTGACATTAAATAGATTTTTCTTTTCAATGATTAGCTTTTGCTTCACATTTCCCAAGGTAAACATGAAATTATGATTTGTTTTAACCAAAAATGAAAGGAAAATTTAATTTAAACTCATTTATAAGATTATAAAACCATTTAAACAGAGTAACTAGGTTTTCGAAGGCATAAGTGACTATAAATTGAGTTTTCCTGCCAATGGTTGGCTTTCGCTTTGCGTTTTCTAATGAAAACATGAAATTATGATCTGTTTTACCAAGAATGAAAATGAAATTCAATTTAAAATCATTTATAAGATTATAAAATCATTTAAAGCGAGTAACTAGGGTTTCGAAGCTATAAGTGACATTAAATAGATTTTTCTTGTCAATGGTTAGCTTTCCCTTCATATTTCCCAATGTAAACATGAAATTAGGATCTATTCTAAAAAAAAATGAAAGGAAAATTCAATTTCAACTCATTTATAAGATTATAAAACCATTTAAAGCGAGTAACTAGGCTTTCGAAGCTATTAGTGACTATAAATGGACTTTTTTTGTCAATGGTTGGCTTTTGCTTCATGTTTCCCAATGCAAACACTAAATTAGCATCTGTTGTAACCAAAAATGAGAGAAAAATTCAATTTAAAATCATTTATAAGATTATAAAACTATTTAAAGCGAGTAACTAGGCTTTCGAAGGCATAAAAGACTATAAATGAAGTTTTCTTGTCAATGGTTGGCTTTCGCTTCAAGTTTCCCAATGAAAACATTAAATTATGATCTATTTTAGCCAAAAATAGAAAAAACTCAATCTAAAATCATTTATAAGATGATAAAACCATTTAAAGTGGGTAACTATGTTGTCAAATGCACGAGTGACTATAAATAGACTTTCCTTGTCGATGTTTGGACTGCTTTCACGTTTCCTGATGCAAACATTAACTTATGAACGGTTTTAACCAAAAATGAGAAAGAAATTTAATATAAACTCATTTATAAGATTACAAAACCATTTAAAGCAGGTAACGACACTTTCGAAGCTATGAGTAACTATAAATAGACTTTTCTTGTCAATGGTTGACTTTCGCTTCATGTTTCCCAATGCAAACATTAAATTAGGATCTCTTGTAACCAAAAATAAGAAAGTAATTCAATTTAAAATCGTTTATAAGATTATAAAACCATTTAAAGTGAGTAACTAGGCTTTCGATGCCATAAGTAACTATATATGAAGTATTCTTTTCAATGGTTGGCTTTCGCGTCATGTTTCCAAATGCAAACATTAAGTTAGGATCTGTTGTAACCAAAAATGAGAGAAAAATTCAATTTAAAATCATTTATAAGATTATAAAACCATTTAAAGCGACTAACTAGGCTTTCCAAGGCATAAGTAACTATAAATGAAGTTTTCTTGTCAATGGTTGGCTTTCGCTTCAAGTTTCCTAATGAAAATATTAAATTATGATCTATTTTAACCAAAAAATGAAAAACTTCAATTCAAAATCATTTATAAGATTATAAAACCAATTAGAGCAAGTAACTAGGCTTTTGAAGGCATGAGTGACTATAAATTGACTTTTCTTGTCAATGGTTGGCTTTCGCTTTGCGTTTTCTAATGAAAACAAGAAATTATGATCTGTTTTATGAAGAATGAAAAGAAAATTTAATTTAAAATCATTTATAAGATTATAAAATTATTTAAAGTGAGTAACTATGCTTTTGAAGCTATGAGTAACTATAATTGGACTTTTCTTATCAATGGTTGGCTTTCACTTCATATTTCCCTATGCAAACATTAAATTAGGATCTGTTGTAACCAAAAATGAGAACGTAATTCAATTTAAAATCATTTACAAGATTATAAAACCATTTAAAGCGAGTAACTAGGCTTTTGAAGGCATAAGTAACTATAAATGAAGTTTTCTTGTCAATGGCTGGCTTTCGCTTCAAGTTTCCCAATGAAAATATTAAATTTTGATCTATTTTAACCAAAAATAGAAAAAATTCAACTTAAAATCATTTATGAGATGATAAAACCATTTAAAGTGGGTAACTAGGTGGTCAAATGCATAAATGACTATAAATAGACTTTCCTTGCCAATGGTTGGCCCACTTTCATGTTTCCTGATGCAAACATTAAATTATGATCTGTTTTAACTAAAAATGAGAAAGAAATTTAATATAAACTCATTTATAAGATTACAAAACCATTTAAAGTGAGTAACCACTCTTTCGAAGCTATGAGTAACGATAAATGGACTTTTCGTGTCAATGGTTGGCTTTCGCTTCATGTTTCCCAATGCAAACATTAAATTAGGATCTGTTGTAACCAAAAATGAGAGAAAACTTTAATTTAAAATCATTTATAAGATTATAAAACCATTTAAAGTGAGTAACTAGGCTTTCCAAAGCATAAGTAACTATAAATGAAGATTTCTTGTCAATGGTTGGCTTTCGCTTGAAGTTTCCCAATGAAAACCTTAAATTATGATCTATTTTAACCAAAAATAGAAAAATATCTATTTAAAATCGTTTATAAGATGATAAAACTATTTCAAGTGGGTAATTAGGTTGTCAAATGCCCGAGTGACTATAAATAGGCCTTCCTTGCCAATGGCTGGCCCGCTTTCACGTTTCCTGATGCAAATATTAAATTATGATATGTTTTAACCAAAAATGAGAAAGAAATTTAATATAAAATCATTTATAAGATTACAAAACCATTTAAAGCGAGTAACGACGCTTTCGAAGCTATGAGTAACTATAAATGGACTTTTCTTGTTAATGGTTGGCTTTCACTTCATGTTTCCCAATGCAAACATTAAATTAGGATCTGTAGTAACCAAAAATGAGAAAGTAATTCAATTTAAAATCACTTACAAGATTATAAAACCATTTAAAGCGAGTAACTAGGCTTTTGAAGGCATGAGTGACTATAAATTGACTTTTCTTGCCAATGGTTGGCTTTCGCTTTGCGTTTTCTAATGAAAACATGAAATTATGATCTGTTTTACCAAGAATGACAAGAGAATTCAATTTAAAATCGTTTATAAAATTATAAAATCATTTAAAGCGAGTAACTAGTGTTTCGAAGCTATGAGTGACATTAAATAAATTTTTCTTGTCAATGGTTAGCTTTCACTTCACATTTCCCAATGTAAACATGAAATTAGGATCTATTTTAACAAAAAATGAAAGAAAAATTCAATTTAAACTCATTTATAAGATTACAAAACCATTTAAAGCGAGTAACTAAGCTTTCAAAGCTATTAGTGACTATAAATGAACTTGTTTTGTCAATGGTTGGCTTTCGCTTCATGTTTCCCAATGCAAACACTAAATTAGCATATGTTGTAACCAAAAAGGAGAGAAAAGGTCAATTTAGAATCATTTATAAGATTATAAAACTATTTAAAGCGAGTAACTAGGCTTTCAAAGGCATAAGTGACTATAAATGATGTTTTCTTATCAATGGTTGGCTTTCGCTTCAAGTTTCCCAATGAAAACATTAAATTATGATCTATTTCAACCAAAAATAGAAAAAATTCAACTTAAAACAATTTATAAGATTATAAAATCATTTAAAGTGGGTAACTAGGTTGTCAAATGCATAAGTGACTATAAATAGACTTTCCTTGTCGATGGTTGGCCCGCTTTCGCGTGTCCTGATGCAAACATTAACTTATGAACTATTTTAACAAAAAATGAGAAAGAAATTTAAAATAAACTCATTTATAAGATTACAAAACCTTTAAATGCGAGTAATGACGTTTTTGAAGCTATGACTAACTATAAATGGACTTTTCTTGTCAATGGTTGGCTTTCGCTTCATGTTTCCTAATGCAAACTTTAAATTAGGATCTGTTGGAACCAAAAAAGAGAGAAAAATTCAATTTCAGATCATTTATAAGATTATGAAACCATTTAAAGCGAGTAACGAGGCTTTCCAAGGCATAAGTAACTATAATTGAAGTTTTCTTGTCAATGGTTGGCTTTCGCTTCAAGTTTCCCAATGAAAACATTAAATTATGATCTCTTTTAACCAAAAATTGAAAAACTTCAATTCAAAATCATTTATAAGATTATAAAACCAATTAGAGCGAGTAACTAGGCTTTCGAAGGCATAGGTGACTATAAATTGACTTTTCTTGTCAATGGTTGGCTTTCACCTTGCGTTTTCTAATGAAAACATGAAATTATGATCTCTTTTACCAAGAATGAAAAGAAAATTCAATTTAAAATCATTTATAATATTATAAAATCATTTAAAGTAAGTAACTAGGGTTTCGAAGCTATGAGTGACATTAAATAGATTTTTCTTGTCAATGGTTAGCTTTCGGTTCACATTTCCCAATGTAAACATGAAATTATGATTTGTTTTAACCAAAAATGAAAGGAAAATTCAATTTAAACTCATTTATAAGATTATAAAACCATTTAAAGATAGTAACTAGGCTTTCGAAGGCATAAGTGACTGTAAATGAAGTTTTCTTGTCAATGGTTGGCTTTCGCTTCATGTTTCCCAATGCAAACACTAAATTACCATCTGTTGTAACCAAAAATGAGAGAAAAATTCAATTTAAGATCATTTATAAGATTATAAAACTATTTAAAGCGAGTAACTAGGCTTTCGAAGGCATAAGTGACTATAAATGATGTTTTCTTGTCAATGGTTGGCTTTCGCTTCAAGTTTCCCAATGAAAACATTAAATTATGATCTATTTTAACCAAAAATAGAAAAAATTCAATTCAAAATCATTTATAAGATGATAAAACCATTTAAAGGGGGTAACTAGGTTGTTAAATGCACGAGTGACTATAAATAGACTTTCCTTGTCGATGGTTGGACTACTTTCACATTTCCTGATGCAAACATTAACTTATGAGTAGTTTTAACCAAAAATGAGAAAGAAATTTAATATAAACACATTTATAAGAGTAGAAAACCATTTAAAGCAAGTAACGACGCTTTCGAATCTATGAGTAACTATAAATGGACTTTTCTTGTCAATGATTGGCTTTCGCTTCATGTTTCCCAATGCAAACATTAAATTAGGATCTGTTGTAACCAAAAATGAGAAAGTAATTCCATTTAAAATCATTTATAAGATTATAAAACGATTTAAAGCGAGTAACTAGGCTTTTGAAGGCATAAGTGACTATAAATGAAGTTTTCTTGTCAATGGTTGGCTTTCGCTTCAAGTTTCCCAATGAAAACATGAAATTATGATCTATTTTAACCAACAATAGAAACAATTCAATTCAAAATCATTTATAAGATGATAAAACCATTTAAAGTGGGTAACTAGGTGTTCAAATGCATGAGTGACTATAAATAGACTTTCCTTGCCAATGGTTGGCCCGCTTTCATGTTTCCTGATGCAAACATTAAATTATGGTCTACTTTAACCAAAAATGAGAAAGAAATTTAATATAAACACATTTATAAGAGTAGAAAACCATTTAAAGCAAGTAACAACACTTTCGAATCTATGAGTAACTATAAATGGACTTTTCTTGTCAACGGTTGGCTTTCGCTTCATGTTTCCCAATGCAAACATTAAATTAGGATCTGTTGTAACCAAAAATGAGAAAGTAATTCCATTTAAAATCATTTATAAGATTATAAAACGATTTAAAGCCAATAACTAGGCTTTCGAAGGCATAAGTGACTATAAATGAAGTTTTCTTGTCAATGGTTGGCTTTCGCTTCAAGTTTCCCAATGAAAACATTAAATTATGATCGATTTTAACAAAAAATAGAAAAAATTAAATTTCAAATCATTTATAAGATGATAAAACCATTTAAAGTGGGTAACTAGTTTATCAAATGCACGAGTAACTATAAATAGACTATCCTTGTCGATGGTTGGATCGCTTTCACGTTTCCTGATGCAAACATTAACTTATGAATGGTTTTAACCAAAAATGAGAAAGAAATTTAATATAAACTCATTTATAAGATTACAAAACCATTTAAAGCGAGTAACGACGCTTTCGAAGCTATGAGTAACTATAAATGGACTTTTCTTGCCAATGGTTGGCTTTCACTTCATGTTTCCCAATGCAAACATTAAATTAGGATCTGTAGTAACCAAAAATGAGAAAGTAATTCAATTTAAAATCACTTACAAGATTATAAAATCATTTAAAGCGAGTAACTAGGCTTTTGAAGGCATGAGTGACTATAAATTGACTTTTCTTGCCAATGGTTGGCTTTCGCTTCGCGTTTTCTAATGAAAACATGAAATTATGATCTTTTTTACCAATAATGAAAAGAGAATTCAATTTAAAATCATTTATAAGATTATAAAATCATTTAAAGTGAGTAACTAGGGTTTCGAAGCTATGAGTGACATTAAATAAATTTTTCTTGTCAATGGTTAGCTTTCACTTCACATTTCCCAATGTAAACATGAAATTAGGATCTATTTTAACAAAAAATGAAAGGAAAATTCAATTTAAGCTCATTTATAAGATTACAAAACCATTTAAAGCGAGTAACTAAGCTTTCGAAGCTATTAGTGACTATAAATGAACCTTTTTTGTCAATGGTTGGCTTTCGCTTCATGTTTCCCAATGCAAACACTAAATTAGCATCTGTTGTAACAAAAAAGGAGAGAAAAAGTCAATTTAGAATCATTTATAAGATTATAAAACTATTTAAAGCGAGTAACTAGGCTTTCGAAGGCATAAGTGACTATAATGATGTTTTCTTATCAATGGTTGGCTTTCGCTTCAAGTTTCCCAATGAAAACATTAAATTATGATCTATTTCAACCAAAAATAGAAAAAATTCAATTTAAAATAATTTATAAGATTATAAAATCATTTAAAGTTGGTAACTAGGTTGTCAAATGCATAAGTGACTATAAGTAGACTTTCCTTGTCAATGGTTGGCCCGCTTTCGTGTGTCCTGATGGAAACATTAACTTATGAACTGTTTTAATAAAAAATGAGAAAGAAATTTAAAATAAACTCATTTATAAGATTACAAAACCTTTTAACGCGAGTAACGACGCTTTTGAAACTATGAGTAACTATAAATGGACTTTTTTTGTCAATGGTTGGCTTTCGCTTCATGTTTCCTAATGCAAACACTAAATTAGGATCTATTGTAACCAAAAATGAGAGAAAAATTCATCTTTAGATCATTTATAAGATTATAAAACCATTTAAAGCGAGTAACTAGGCTTTCCAAGGCATAAGTAACTATAAATGAAGTTTTCTTGTCAATGGTTGGCTTTCGCTTCAAGTTTCCCAATGAAAACATTAAATTATGATCTCTTTTAACCAAAAATTGAAAAACTTCAATTCAAAATCATTTATAAGATTATAAAACCAATTAGAGCGAGTAACTAGCCTTTTGAAGGCATGGGTGACTATAAATTGACTTTTCTTGTCAATGGTTGGCTTTTGCTTCAAGTTTACCAATGAAAACATTCAATTATGATCTATTTTAACCAAAAATAGAAACAATTCAATTTAAAATCATTTATGAGATGATAAAACCATTTAAAGTGGGTAACTAGGTGGCCAAATGCATGAGTGACTATAAATAGACTTTCCTTGCCAATGGTTGGCCCGCTTTCATGTTTCCTGATGCAAACATTAATTTCTTATCTGTTTTAACCAAAAATGAGAAAGAAATTTAATATAAACTCATTTATAAGATTACAAAACCATTTACAGTGAGTAACTACACTTTCGAAGCTATGAGTAACGACAAAATGGACCTTTCATGTTAGTGGTTGGCTTTCGATTCATGTTTCCCAATGCAAATATTAAATTAGGATCTGTTGTAACGAAAAATGAGAGAAAACTTTAATTTAAAATCATTTATAAGATTATAAATCCATTTAAAGCGAGTAACTAGGCTTTCCAAAGCATAAGTAACTATAAATGAAGATTTCTTGTCAATGGTTGGCTTTCGCTTCAAGTTTCCCAATGAAAACATTAAATTATGATCTATTTTAACCAAAAATAGAAACAATTCTATCTAAAATCATTTATAAGATTACAAAACCATTTATGGTGAGTAACTACGCTTTCGAAGCTATGAGTAACTATAAATAGACTTTTCTTATCAATACTTGGCTTTCGCTTCATATTTCCCAATGCAAACATTAAATTAGGATCTGTTGTAACCAAAAATGAGAGAAAACTTCAATTTAAAATCATTTATAAGATTATAAAACCATTTAAAGTAAGTAACTAGGCTTTCCAAAGTATAAGTAACTATAAATGAAGATTTCTTGTCAATGGTTGGCTTTCGCTTCAAGTTTCCCAATGAAAACATTAAATTATGATCTATTTTAACCAAACATAGAAAAAATTCTATTTAAAATCATTTATAAGATGATAAAACTATTTAAAGTGGGTAACTAGGTTGTCAAATGCCCGAGTGACTATATATAGGCTTTCCTTGCCAATGGTTGGCCCGCTTTCACGTTTCCTGATACAAACATTAAATTAGAATCTGTTTTAACCAAAAATGAGAAAGAAATTTAATATAAAATCATTTACAAGATTACAAAACCATTTATGGTGAGTAACTACGCTTTCGAAGCTATGAGTAACTACAAATGGACTTTTCTTATCAATGGTTGTCTTTTGCTTCATATTTCTGAATGCAAACATTAAATTAGGATCTGTTGTAACCAAAAATGAGAACGTAATCCAATTTAAAATCATTTATAAGATTATAAAACCATTTAAAGCGAGTAACTAGGCTTTCAAAGGCATAAGTAACTATAAATGAAGTTTTCTTGTCAATGGTTGGCTTTCGCTTCAAGTTTCCCAATGAAAACATTAAATTTTGATCTATTTTAACCAAAAATAGAAAACATTCAATTTAAAATCATTTATGAGATGATAAAACCATTTAAAGTGGGTAACTAGGTGGTCAAATGCATGAGTGACTATAAATAGACTTTCCTTGCCAATGGTTGGCCCGCTTTCATATTTTCTGATGCAAACATTAAATTATGATCTGCTTTAACCAAAAATGAGAAAGAAATTTAATATAAAATCATTTATAAGATTACAAAACCATTTAAAGCGAGTAACTAGGCTTTCGAAGCTATGAGTAACTATAAATGGACTTTTCTTGTCAATGGTTGGCTTTTGCTTCAAGTTGACCAATAAAAACATTAAATTATGATCTATTTTAACCTAAAAAAGAAAAATTCAATTTAAAATCATTTATAAGATGATAAACCCATTTAAAGTGGGTAACTAGGTGGTCAAATGCGTGAGTGGCTATAAATTGACTTTCCTTGCCAATGGTTAACCCGCTTTCATGTTTCCTGACGCAAACATTAAATTATGATCTGTTTTAACCAAAAATGAGAAAGAAATTTAATATAAACTCATTTATAAGATTACAAAACCATTTAAAGTCAGTAACTACTCTTTCGAAGCTATGAGTAACGATAAATGGACTTTTCGTGTCAGTGGTTTGCTTTCGCTTCATGTTTCCCAATGCAAACATTAAATTAGGATCTGTTGTAACCAAAAATGAGAGAAAACTTTAATTTAAAATCATTTATAAGATTATAAAACCATTTAAAGCGAGTAACTAGGCTTTCGAAGGCATAAGTAACTATCAATGAAGTTTTCTTGTCAATGGTTGGCTTTCGCTTCAAGTTTCCCAATGAAAACATTAAATTACGATCTATTTTAACAAAAAATAGAAAACATTCTATTTAAAATCATTTATAAGATGATAAAACCATTTAAAGTGGGTAACTAGGTTGTCAAATGCATGAGTGACTATAAATAGACTTTCCTTCTCGATGGTTGGCCCGCTTTCGTGTTTCCTGATGCAAACATTAACTTATGATCTGTTTTAACCAAAAATGAGAAAGAAATTTAATATAAAGTCATTTATAAGATTACAAAAACATTTAAAGCGAGTGACTACTCTTTCGAAGCTATGAGTAACTATAAATAGACTTTTCTTGTCAATGGTTGGCTTTCGCTTCATGTTTTCTAATGCAAACATTAAATTAGGATCTGTTGTAACCGAAAATGAGAGAAAAAACTCATTTTAAAATCTTTTATAAGATTATAAAACCATTTAAAGCGAGTAACTAAGCTTTCGAAGGCATAAGTAACTATAAATGAAGTTTTCTTTTCAATGGTTGGCTTTCGCTTTAAGTTTCCCAATGAAAACATTAAATTGTGATCTATTTTAACCAAAAAAATGAAAAAATTTAATTTAAAACCATTTATAAGATTATAAAACCATTTAGAGCGAGTATTTAGGCTTTTGAAAGCATGAGTGACTATAAATCGACTTTTCTTGCCAATGGTTGGCTTTCGCTTTGCGTTTTGTAATGAAAACATGAAATTATGATCTCTTTTACCAAGAATGAAAAGAAAATTCACTTGAAAATAATTTATAAGATTATAAAACCATTCAAAGCGAGTAACTAGACTTTCGAAGCTATGAGTGACTGTAAATGGACTTTTCTTACCAATGGTTGGCTTTTGCATCATGTTTTCCAATGAAAACGTGAAATTATGATCTGTTTTGACCAAAAATGAAGCCAAACTTCAATTCAAAATCATTTATAAGATTATAAAACTATTTAAAGCGAGTAACTAGGCTTTTAAAGGCATGAGTGACTATAAATTGACTTTTCTTCCCAATGGTTGGCTTCGCTTTGCGTTTTCTAATGAAAACATTAAATTATGATCTGTTTTTCCAAGAATGAAAAAAAAATTAACTTTAAAATCATTTATAAGATTATAAAATCATTTAAAGCGAGTAACTAGGGTTTCGAAGCTATGAGTGACATTAAATAGATTTTTCTTGTCAATGGTTAGCTTTCACTTCACATTTCCTAATGTAAACATGAAATTAGGATCTATTTTAACAAAAAATGAAAGGAAAATGATATGTAAACTCATTTATAAGATTACAAAACCATTTAAAGCGAGTAACTAGGCATTCGAAGCTATTACTGACTATAAATTGACTTTTTTTGTCAACGGTTGGCTTTCGCTTCATGTTTCCCATTGCAAACACAAAATTAGCATCTGTTGTAACCAAAAATCAGAGAAAAATTCAATTTAAAATCATTTATAAGATTATAAAACCATTTAAAGCGAGTAACTAGCTTTCGAAGGCATAAGTGACTATAAATGAAGTTTTCTTATCAATGGTTGGCTTTCACTTCAAGTTTCCCAACGAAAACATTAACTTATGATCTACTTTAACCAATAATAGATTAAAATTCAATCCAAAATCATTTATAAGATTATAAAACCATTTAAAGCGAGTAACAAGGCTTTCGAAGGCATAAGTGACTATAAATGAAGTTTTCTTGTCAATGGTTGGCTTTCGCTTCAAGTTTCCCAATGAAAACATTAAATTTTGATCTATTTTAACCAAAAATAGAAAAAATTAAATTTAAAATCATTTATAAGATGATAAAACCATTTAAAGTGGGTAACTAAGTTTTCAAATGCATGAGTGACTATAAATTGACTTTCTTTGTCAATGGTTGGCCCGCTTTCATGTTTTCTGATGCAAACATTAACTAATGATATGTTTTAACTAAAATTGAGAAAGAAATTTAATATAAAATCATTTATAAGATTATAAAACCATTTAAGGCGAGTAACTACGCTTTCAAAGCTATGAGTAACTATAAATGGACTTTTCTTGTCAATGGTTGGCTTTCGCTTCAAGTTTACTAATGAAAATAGTAAATTATGATCTGTTTTCACCAAAAATAGAAAACATTCAATTTAAAATCATTTATAAGATGATAAAACAATTTAAAGTGGGTAACTAGGTTGTCAAATGCATGAGTGACTATAAATAGACCTTCCTTGTCGAGGGTTGGCCCGATTTCGTGTTTCCTGATGCAACCATTAAATTATGATCTGTTTTAACCAAAAATGAGAAAGAAATTTAATATAAAATCATTTATAAGATTACAAAAGCATTTAAAGCAAGTAACTACGCTTTCGAAGCTATGAGTAACTATAAATTGACTTTTCTGGTCAATGGTAGGTTTTCGCTTCATGTTTCCCAATGCAAACATTAAATTAGGATCTGTTGTAACCAAAAATGAGAGAAAACTTCAACTTAAAATCATTTCTAAGATTATAAACCCATTTAAAGCAGGTAACTAGGCTTTCCAAAACATAGGTAACTATAAATGAAGTTTTCTTGTCAATGGTATGCTTTCGCTTCAAGTTTCCCAATGAAAACATTAAATTATGATCTATTTTAACCAAAAATTGAAAAAATTCAATTTAAAATCATTTATAAGATTGGAAAACCATTTAGAGCGAGTAACTAGGCTTTTGAAGGCATTACTGACTATAAACTGACTTTTCTTGTCAATGGTTGGCTTTCGCTTTGCGTTTTCTAATGAAAACATGAAATTATGATATGTTTTACCAAAATCAAAAGAAAATTCAATTTAAAATCATTTATAAGATTATAAAATCATTTAAAGCGAGTAACTACGCTTTCAAAGCTATGAGTAACTATAAATGGACTTTTCTTGTCAATGGTTGGCTTTCGCTTCTTGTTTCCTAATGCAAACATTAAATTAGGATCTATTGCAACCAAAAATGGGAGAAACTTCAATTTAAAATAATTTATAAGCTTATAAAACCATTTAAAGCGAATAACTAAGCTTTCCAAAGCATAAGTAACTATAAATGATGTTTTCTTGACAATGGTTGGCTTTCGCTTCAAGTTTCCCAATGAAAACATTAAATTATGATCTATTTTAACCAAAAATTGAAAAAATTCAATTTAAAATCATCTATAAGATTGGAAAACCATTTAGAGCGAGCAACTAGGCTTTTGAAGGCATTACTGACTATAAACTGACTTTTCTTGTCAATGGTTGGCTTTCGCTTTGCGTTTTCTAATGAAAACATGAAATTATGATATGTTTTACCAAAATCAGGAGAAAATTCAATTTAAAATCATTTATAAGATTATAAAATCATTTAAAGCGAGTAACTACGCTTTCGAAGCTATGTGTAACTATAAATGGACTTTTCTTGTTAATGATTGGCTTTCGCTTCTAGTTTACCAATGAAAACATTAAATTATGATCTATTTTAACCAAAAATAGAAAAAATTCAATTTAAAATCATTTATAAGATGATAAAACCATTTAAAGTGGGTAACTAGGTTATCAAATGCATGAGTGACTATAAATAGACTTTCCTTGTCGATGGTTGGCCCGCTTTCACGTTTTCTGATACAAACATTAAATTATGATCTATTTTAACCAAAAATGAGAAAGAAATTTAATATAAAATCATTTACAAGATTACAAAACTATTTAAAGCGAGCAACTACGCTTTCGAAGCTATGAGTAACTATAAATGGACTTTTCTTGTCAATGGTCTGCTTTCCCTTCATGTTTCCCAACACAAACATTAAATTAGGATCTGTTATAACCAAAAATGAGAAAGTAATTCAATTTAAAATCATTTATAAGATTATAAAACCATTTAGAGCGAGTAACTAGGCTTTCGAAGGCATAAGTGACTATAAATGAAGTTTTCTTGTCAATGGTTGGCTTTTGCTTCAAGTTTCCCAATGAAAACATTAAATTTTGATCTATTTTAACCAAAAATAGAAAAAATTAAATTTAAAATCATTTATAAGATGATAAAACCATTTAAAGTGGGTAACTAAGTTTTCAAATGCATGGGTGACTATAAATTGACTTTCTTTGTCAATAGTTGGCCCGCTTTCACGTTTCCTGATGCAAACATTAAATTAGGATCTGTTTTAACCAAAAATGAGAAAGAAATTTAATATAAAACCATTTATAAGATTACAAAACCATTTAAAGCGAGTAACTACGCTTTTGAAGCTATGAGTAATTATAAATGGACTTTTCTTGTCAATGGTTGGCTTTCGCTTCTTGTTTCCCAATGCAAACATTCAATTAGGATCTATTGTATCCAAAAATGAGAGAAAACTTCAATTTAAAATCATTTATAAGCTTATAAAACCATTTAAAGCGAATAACTAGGCTTTCCAAAGTATAAGTAACTATAAATGATGTTTTCTTGTCAATGGTTGGCTTTCGCTTAAAGTTTCCCAATGAAAACATTAAATTACGATCTATTTTAACCAAAAATTGAAAAAATTCAATTTAAAATCATTTATAAGATTGGAAAACCATTTAGAGTGAGTAACTAGGCTTTTGAAGGCATTAGTGACTATCAACTGACTTTTCTTGTCAATGGTTGGCTTTCGCTTTGCGTTTTCTAATGAAAACATGAAATTATGATATGTTTTACCAAAATCAACAGAAAATTCAATTTAAAATCATTTATAAGGTTATAAAATCATTTAAAGCGAGTAACTACGCTTTCGGAGCTATGTGTAACTTTAAATGGACTTTTCTTGTTAATGGTTGGCTTTCGCTTCAAGTTTACCAATGAAAACATTAAATTATGATCTATTTTAACCAAAAATAGAAAACATTCAATTTAAAATCATTTATAAGATGATAAAACCATTTAAAGTGGGTAACTAGGTTGTCAAATGCATGAGTGACTATAAATAGACTTTCCTTGTCGATGGTTGGCCTGGTTTTGTGTTTTCTGATGCAGCCATTAAATTATGATCTGTTTTAACCCAGAATGAGAAAGAAATTAAATATAAACTCATTTATAAGATTACAAAGCCATTTAAAGCGAGCAACTACGCTTTCGAAGCTATGAGTAACAATAAATAGACTTTTCTTGTCAATGGTCTGCTTTCCCTTCATGTTTCCCAATGCAAATATTAAATTAGGATCTGTTATAACCAAAAATGAGAAAGTAATTCAATTTAAAATCATTTATAAGATTATAAAACCATTTAAAGCGAGTAACTAGGCTTTCGAAGGCATAAGTGACTATAAATGAAGTTTTCTTGTCAATGGTTGGGTTTCACTTCAAGTTTCCCAAAGAAAACATTAAATTTTGATCCATTTTAACCAAAAATAGAAAAAATTAAATTTAAAATCATTTATAAGATGATAAAACCATTTGAAGAGGGTAACTAAGTTTTCCAATGCATGGGTAACTATAAATTGACTTTCTTTGTCAATGGTTGGCTCGCTTTCGCGTTTCCTAATGCAAACATTAAATTATGATCTGTTTTGACCAAAAATGAGAAAGAAATTTAATATAAAATCATTTATAAGATTACCAAACCATTTAAAGCAACTAACTAGGCTTTCGAAGCTATGAGGAACTATAAATGAACTTGTCTTATCAATGTTTGACTTTCGATTCATGTTTCCCAATGCAAACATTAAATTAGGTTCTGTTGTAACCAAAAATGAGAAAATAATTCAATTTAAAATCATTTGTAAGATTATAAAACTATTAAAACGAGTAACAAGGCTTTCCAAGGCATAAGTGACTATAAATGAAGTTTTCTTGTCAATGGTTGGCTTTCGCTTCAAGTTTCCCAATGAAAACATTAAATTATGATCAATTTTAACCAAAAATTGAAAAAATTCAATTTAAAATCATTTATAAGATTATAAAACCATTTAAAACGAGTAACTCGGCTTTTGAAGGCATAAGTGACTATAAATTGACTTTTCTTGCCAATGGTTAGCTTTTGCTTTGCGTTTTCTAATGAAAACATGAAATTATGATTTGTTTTGCCAAGAATGAAAAGAAAATTCACTTGAAAATCATTTATAAGATTATAAAACCATTCACAGCGAGTAACTAGGCTTTCGAAGCTATGAGTGACTATAAATGGACTTTTCTTATCAATAGTTGGCTTTCGCGTCATGTTTTCCAATGAAAACGTGAAATTATGATATGTTTTGACCAAAAATGAAACAAAACTTCAATTCAAAATCATTTATAAGATTATAAAACCATTTAAACCAAGTAACTAGGCTTTTGAAGGCATGAGTGACTATAAATTGATTTTTCTTGCCAATGCTTAGCTTCGCTTTGCGGTTTCTAATGAAAACATGAAATTATGATCTGTTTTACCAAGAATGAAAAGAAAATTCACTTTAAATCATTTATAAGATTATAAAATCATTTCAAGCGAGTAACTAGGGTTTCGAAGCTATGAGTGACATTAAATAGATTTTTCTTGTCAATGGTTAGCTTTCACTTCACATTTCCCAATGTAAACATGAGATTAGGATCTATTTTTAAAAAAAATGAAAGGAAAATGATATTTAAACTCATTTATAAGATTACAAAACCATTTAAAGCAAGTAACTAGGCTTTCGAAGCTATTAGTGACTATAAATGGATTTTTTTTGTCAATGGTTGGCATTCGCTTCATGTTTCCCCATGCAAACACAAAATTAGCATCTGTTGTGACCAAAAATCAGAGAAAAATTCAATTTTAAATCATTTATAAGATTATAAAACCATTTAAAGTGAGTAACTATGCTTTCGAAGGTATAAGTGACTATAAATGAAGTTTTCTTGTCAATGGTTGGCTTTCGCTTCAAGTTTCCCAATGAAAACATTAAATTATGATCTATTTTAACAAAAAATAGAAAAAATTCTATTTAAAATCAACATTAAATTACAATCTATTTTAACAAAAAATAGAAAAAATTCTATTTAAAATCATTTATAAGATGATAAAACCATTTAAAGTTGGTCACTAGGTTGTCAAATGCACGAGTGACTATAAATAGACTTTCCTTCTCGATGGTCGGCCCACTTTCGCATTTCCTGATGCAAACATTAACTTATGATCTGTTTCAACCAAAAATGAGAAAGAAATTTAATATAAAGTTATTTATAAGATTACAAAACCATTTAAAGCGAGTGACTACTCTTTCGAAGCTATAAGTAACTATAAATGGACTTTTCTTGTTAATGGTTGGCTTTCGCTTCATGTTTCCTAATGCAAACATTAAATTAGGATCTGTTGTAACCGAAAATGAGAGAAAAAATTCATTTTAAAATCATTTATAAGATTATAAAACCATTTAAAGCGAGTAACTAAGCTTTCGAAGGCATAAGTAACTATAAATGAAGTTTTCTTTTCAATGGTTGGCTTCGCTTTAAGTTTCCCAATGAAAACATTAAATTATGATCTATTTTAACCAACAAAATGGAAAAATTTAATTTAAAATCATTTATAAGATTATAAAACCATTTAGAGCGAGTATTTAGGCTTTTGAAGGCATGAGTGACTATAAATGGACTATTCTTGCCAATGGTTGGCTTTCGCTTTGCATTTTCTAATGAAAACATGAAATTATGATCTGTTTTACCAAGAATTAAAAGAAAATTCAAATTAAAATAATTTATAAGATTAAAAAATCATTTAACACAACGAACTACGCTTTCGAAGCTATGTGTAACTATAAATGGACTTTTCTTGTTAATGGTTGGCTTTCGCTACAAGTCTACCAATGAAAACATTAAATTATGATCGATTTTAACAAAAAATAGAAAAAACTCAATTTAAAATCATTTATAAGTTGGTAAAACCATTTAAAGTGGGTAACTAGGTTTTCAAATGCATGAGTGACTATAAATAGACTTTCCTTGTTGATGGTTGGCCCGCTTTCGCGTTTCCTGATGCAACCATTAAATTATGATCTGTTGTAACCCAAAATCAGAAAGAAATTTAATATAAACTTATTTATAAGATTACAAAACCATTTAAAGCGAGTACTACTCTTTTGAAGTTATGAGTAACTATAAATGGACTTTTCTTGTCAATGGTTGGCTTTTGTTTCATGTTTCCCAATGCAAACATTAAATTAGGATATGTCGTAACCAAAAATGAGATAAAATTTCAATGGAAAATCATTTATAAGATTATAAAACCATTTAAAGTGAGTAGCTAGGCTTTTGAAGGTATAAGTGACTATAAATGAAGTTTTCTTATCAATGGTTGGCTTTCACTTCAAGTTTCCCAATGAAAACATTAAATTATGATCTATTTTAACCAAAAATAGAATAAAATTCAATCCAAAATCATTTATAAGATTATAAAACCATTTAAAGCGAGTAACTAGGCTTTCGAAGGCATAAGTGGCTATAAATAAAGTTTTCTTGTCAATGGTTGGCTTTCGCTTCAAGTTTCCCAATGAAAACATTAAATTTTGATCTATTTTAACCAAAAATAGAAAAAATTAAATTTAAAATCATTTATAAGATGATAAAACCATTTAAAGTGGGTAACTAAGTTTTCAAATGCATGGGTGACTGTAAATTGACTTTCTTTGTCAATGGTTGGCCCGCTTTCACGTTTCTTGATGCAAACATTAACTAATGATCTGTTTTAACCAAAAATGAGAAAGAAATTTAATATAAAATCATTTATAA
The DNA here is from genome assembly GCF_053813885.1 of Theobroma cacao. NCBI lineage: Eukaryota > Viridiplantae > Streptophyta > Magnoliopsida > Malvales > Malvaceae > Theobroma > Theobroma cacao. Next base: position 20,577,902 of record NC_142645.1, on the reverse strand, counting down.
GATTACAAAACCATTTAAGGCGAGTAACTACGCTTTCAAAGCTATGAGTAACTATAAATGGACTTTTCTTGTCAATGGTTGGCTTTCGCTTCAAGTTTACCAATGGAAACATTAAATTATGATCTATTTTAACCAAAAATTGGAAAAATTCGATTAAAAATCATTTATAAGATGATAAAACCATTTAAAGTGGGTAACTAGGTTGTCAAATGCATGAGTGACTATAAATAAACTTTCCTTGTCGATGGTTGGCCCGCTTTCGCGTTTCCTGATGCAACCATTAAATTATGATATGTTTTAACCAAAAATGAAAAAGAAATTTAATATAAACTTATTTATAAGATTACAAAGCCATTTAAAGCGAGTACTACTCTTTTAAAGTTATGAGTAACTATAAATGAACTTTTCTTGTCAATGGTTGGCTTTCGTTTCATGTTTCCCAATGCAAACATTAAATTAGGATCTGTTGTAACCAAAAATAAGAGAAAACTTCAATTTAAAATCATTTATAAGATTATAAAACCATTTAAAGCGAGTAACTAGGCTTTCGAAGGTATTAGTGACTATAAATGGACTTTTTTTGTCAATGGTTGGCTTTTGCTTCATGTTTCCCAATGCAAACACAAAATTAGCATCTGTTGTAACCAAAAATCCGAGAAAAATTCAATTTAAAATCATTTATAAGATTATAAAACCATTTAAAGCGAGTAACTAGGCTTCGAAGGCATATGTGACTATAAATGAAGTTTTCTTGTCAATGGTTGGCTTTCGCTTCAAGTTTCCCAATGAAAACATTAAATTATGATCTATTTTAATCAAAAATAGAAAAAATTCTATTTAAAATCATTTATCAGATGATAAAACCATTTAAAGTGGGTAATTTGGTTGTCAAATGCACGAGTGACTTTAAATAGACTTTCCTTATAGATGGTTGGCCCACTTTCGCGTTTCCTGATGCAAACATTAACTTATGATCTGTTTTAACCAAAAATGAGAAAGAAATTTAATATAAAGTCATTTATAATATTACAAAACTATTTAAAGCGAGTAACTATTCTTTTGAAGCTATGAGTAACTATAAATGGACTTTTGTTGTCAATGGTTGGCGTTCACTTCATGTTTTTCAACGCAACCATTAAATTAGGATCTGTTGTAACCAAAAATGAAAGAAAAAATTCATTTTAAAATCATTTATAAGATTATAAAACCATTTAAAGCGAATAACTAGGCTTTCGAAGGCATAACTAATTATATATGAAGTTTTCTTTTCAATGGGTGGCTTTCGCTTCAAGTTTCCTAATGAAAACATTAAATTATGATATATTTTAACCAAAAATTGAAACAATTCAATTTAAAATCGTTTATAAGATTATAAAACCATTTAGAGCGAGTAACTAGGCTTTTGAAGGCTTGAGTGTCTATAAATGGACTTTTCTTGTCAATGGTTGGCTTTCGCTTTGCGTTTTCTAATGAAAACATGAAATTATGATTTGTTTTACCAACATCAAAAGAAACTTCAATTTAAAATCATTTATAAGATTATAAAATCATTTAAAGCGAGTAACTATGCTTTCGAAGCTATGTGTAACTATAAATGGACTTTTCTTGTTAATGGTTGGCTTTCGCTTCAAGTTCACCAATGAAAACATTAAATTATGATCTATTTTAACAAAAAATAGAAAAAATCGAATTTAAAATTATTTATAAGATGCTAACACCATTTAAAGTGGGTAACTAAGTTTTCAAATGCATGGGTGACTATAAACTGACTTTTTTTGTCAATGGTTGGCCCCTTTTTACGTTTCTTGATGCAAACATTAAATTATGATCTATTTTAACAAAAAATGAGAAAGAAATTTAATATAAACTCATTTATAAGATTACAAAACCATTAAAGCGAGCAACTAAGCTTTCGAGGCTATGAGTAACTATAAATGGACTTTTCTTGTCTATGGTTGGCTTTCGCTTCATGTTTCCCAATGCAAAAATTAAATTAGGATCTATTGTAGCCAAAAATGAGAGAAAACTTCAATTCAAAATCATTTCTAAGATTATCAAACCATTTAAAGCGGGTAACTAGGCTTTCCAAAGCATAAGTTACTATAAATGAAGTTTTCTTGTCAATGGTTGGCTTTCGCTTCAAGTTTCCCAATGAAAACATTAAATTATGATCTATTTTAACCAAAAATTGAAAGAAATCAATTTAAAATCATTTATAAGATTGCAAAAGTATTTAGAGTGAGTAACTAGGCTTTTGAAGCCATTAGTGACTATAAATAGACTTTTCTTGTCAATGGTTGGCTTTCGCTTTGCGTTTTCTAATGAAAACTTGAAATTATGATCTGTTTTACCAATATCAAAAGAAAATTCAATTTAAAATCATTTATAAGATTATAAAATCATTTAAAGCGAGTAACTATGCTTTCGAAGCTATGTGTAACTATAAATGGACTTTTCTTGTTAATGGTTGGCTTTCGCTTCAAGTTCACCAATCAATTTAAAATTATTTATAAGATGCTAAAACCATTTAAAGTGGGTAACTAAGTTTTCAAATGCATGGGTGACTATAAATTGACTTTTTTTGTCAATGGTTGGCCCCCTTTTACGTTTCCTGATGCAAACATTAAATGATGATCTGTTTTAATCAAAAATGAGAAAGAAATTTAATATAAACTCATTTATAAGATTACAAAACCATTTAAAGCGAGCAACTACGCTTTCGAAGCTATGAGTAACTATAAATGGACTTTTGTTGTCAATGGTTGGCTTTCGCTTCATCTATCCCAATGCAAACATTAAAATAAAATCTGTTGTAACCAAAAATGAGAAAATAATTCAATTTCAAATCATTTATAAGATTATAAAACCATTTAGAGCGAGTAACTAGGCTTTCAAAGGCAGAAGTGACTATAAATGAAGTTTTCTTATCAATGGTTGGCTTTCACTTCAAGTTTCCCAACGAAAACATTAATTTATGATCTACTTTAACCAATAATAGATTAAAATTCAATCCAAAATCATTTATAAGATTATAAAACCATTTAAAGCGAGTAACAAGGCTTTCGAAGGCATAAGTGACTATAAATGAAGTTTTCTTGTCAATGGTTGGCTTTCGCTTCAAGTTTCCCAATGAAAACATTAAATTTTGATCTATTTTAACCAAAAATAGAAAAAATTAAATTTAAAATCATTTATAAGATGATAAAACCATTTAAAGTGGGTAACTAAGTTTTCAAATGCATGAGTGACTATAAATTGACTTTCTTTGTCAATGGTTGGCCCGCTTTCATGTTTTCTGATGCAAACATTAACTAATGATATGTTTTAACTAAAATTGAGAAAGAAATTTAATATAAAATCATTTATAAGATTACAAAACCATTTAAGGCGAGTAACTACGCTTTCAAAGCTATGAGTAACTATAAATGGACTTTTCTTGTCAATGGTTGGCTTTCGCTTCAAGTTTACTAATGAAAACAGTAAATTATGATCTGTTTTCACCAAAAATAGAAAACATTCAATTTAAAATCATTTATAAGATGATAAAACAATTTAAAGTGGGTAACTAGGTTGTCAAATGCATGAGTGACTATAAATAGACCTTCCTTGTCGAGGGTTGGCCCGATTTCGTGTTTCCTGATGCAACCATTAAATTATGATCTGTTTTAACCAAAAATGAGAAAGAAATTTAATATAAAATCATTTATAAGATTACAAAAGCATTTAAAGCAAGTAACTACGCTTTCGAAGCTATGAGTAACTATAAATTGACTTTTCTGGTCAATGGTAGGCTTTCGCTTCATGTTTCCCAATGCAAACATTAAATTAGGATCTGTTGTAACCAAAAATGAGAGAAAACTTCAACTTAAAATCATTTCTAAGATTATAAACCCATTTAAAGCAGGTAACTAGGCTTTCCAAAACATAGGTAACTATAAATGAAGTTTTCTTGTCAATGGTATGCTTTCGCTTCAAGTTTCCCAATGAAAACATTAAATTATGATCTATTTTAACCAAAAATTGAAAAAATTCAATTTAAAATCATTTATAAGATTGGAAAACCATTTAGAGCGAGTAACTAGGCTTTTGAAGGCATTACTGACTATAAACTGACTTTTCTTGTCAATGGTTGGCTTTCGCTTTGCGTTTTCTAATGAAAACATGAAATTATGATATGTTTTACCAAAATCAAAAGAAAATTCAATTTAAAATCATTTATAAGATTATAAAATCATTTAAAGCGAGTAACTACGCTTTCAAAGCTATGAGTAACTATAAATGGACTTTTCTTGTCAATGGTTGGCTTTCGCTTCTTGTTTCCTAATGCAAACATTAAATTAGGATCTATTGCAACCAAAAATGAGAGAAACTTCAATTTAAAATAATTTATAAGCTTATAAAACCATTTAAAGCGAATAACTAAGCTTTCCAAAGCATAAGTAACTATAAATGATGTTTTCTTGACAATGGTTGGCTTTCGCTTCAAGTTTCCCAATGAAAACATTAAATTATGATCTATTTTAACCAAAAATTGAAAAAATTCAATTTAAAATCATCTATAAGATTGGAAAACCATTTAGAGCGAGCAACTAGGCTTTTAAAGGCATTACTGACTATAAACTGACTTTTCTTGTCAATGGTTGGCTTTCGCTTTGCGTTTTCTAATGAAAACATGAAATTATGATATGTTTGACCAAAATCAGGAGAAAATTCAATTTAAAATCATTTATAAGATTATAAAATCATTTAAAGCGAGTAACTACGCTTTCGAAGCTATGTGTAACTATAAATGGACTTTTCTTGTTAATGATTGGCTTTCGCTTCTAGTTTACCAATGAAAACATTAAATTATGATCTATTTTAACCAAAAATAGAAAAAATTCAATTTAAAATCATTTATAAGATGATAAAACCATTTAAAGTGGGTAACTAGGTTATCAAATGCATGAGTGACTATAAATAGACTTTCCTTGTCGATGGTTGGCCCGCTTTCACGTTTTCTGATACAAACATTAAATTATGATCTATTTTAACCAAAAATGAGAAAGAAATTTAATATAAAATCATTTATAAGATTACAAAACTATTTAAAGCGAGCAACTACGCTTTCGAAGCTATGAGTAACTATAAATGGACTTTTCTTGTCAATGGTCTGCTTTCCCTTCATGTTTCCCAACACAAACATTAAATTAGGATCTGTTATAACCAAAAATGAGAAAGTAATTCAATTTAAAATCATTTATAAGATTATAAAACCATTTAGAGCGAGTAACTAGGCTTTCGAAGGCATAAGTGACTATAAATGAAGTTTTCTTGTCAATGGTTGGCTTTCGCTTCAAGTTTCCCAATGAAAACATTAAATTTTGATCTATTTTAACCAAAAATAGAAAAAATTAAATTTAAAATCATTTATAAGATGATAAAACCATTTAAAGTGGGTAACTAAGTTTTCAAATGCATGGGTGACTATAAATTGACTTTCTTTGTGAATGGTTGGCCCGCTTTCACGTTTTCTGATGCAAAAATTAAATGATGATCTGTTTTAATCAAAAATGAGAAAGAAATTTAATATAAAATCATTTATAAGATTACAAAACCATTTAACGCGAGTAACTAGGCTTTTGAAGCTATGAATAACTTTAAATGAACTTTTCTTATCAATGGTTGGCTTTCGATTCATGTTTCCCAATGCAAACATTAAATTCGGATCTGTTGTTAAAAATTCAATTTAAAATCATTTATAAGATTATAAAACCATTTAAAACGAGTAACTCGGCTTTTGAAGGCATGAGTAACTATAAATTGACTTTTCTTGCCAATGGTTGGCTTTCGCTTTGCGTTTTCTAATGAAAACATGAAATTATGATTTGTTTTACCAAGAATGAAAAGAAAATTCACTTGAAAATCATTTATAAGATTATAAAACCATTCAAAGCGAGTAACTAGGCTTTCGAAGCTATGAGTGACTATAAATAAACTTTTATTACCAATGGTTGGCTTTTGCGTCATGTTTTCCAATGAAAACATGAAATTATGATCTGTTTGGACCAAAAATGAAACAAAACTTCAATTCAGAATCATTTATAAGATTATAAAACCATTTAAAGCTAGTAACTAGGCTTTTGAAGGCATGAGTGACTATAAATTGACTTTTCTTGCCAATGGTTGGCTTCGCTTTACGTTTTCTAATGACAACATGAAATTATGATCTGTTTTACCAAGAATGAAATGAAAATTCACTTTAAAATCATTTATAAGATTATAAAATCATTTAAAGTGAGTAACTAGGGTTTCCAAAGCTATGAGTGATATTAACTAGATATTTATTGTCAATGGTTAGCTTTCACTTCACATTTCCCAATGTAAACATGAAATTAGGATCTATTTTAACAAAAAATGAAAGGAAAATGATATTTAAACTCATTTATAAGATTACAAAACCATTTAAAGCGAGTAACTAGCCTTTCGAAGCTATTAGTGCCTATAAATGGACTTTTTTTGTCAATGGTTGGCTTTCGCTTCATGTTTCCCAATGCAAACATTAAAATAGGATCTGTTGTAACCAAAAATGAGAAAATAATTCAATTTAAAATCATTTATAAGATTATAAAACCATTTATAGCGATTAACTAGGCTTTCGAAGGCATAAGTGACTATAAATGAGGTTTTCTTGTCAATGGTTGGCTTTCGCTTCAAGTTTCCCAGTGAAAACATTAAATTTGATCTATTTTAACCAAAAATGGAAACAATTCAATTTAAAATCATTTATAAGATGATAAAACTATTTAAAGTGGGTAACTAAGTTTTCAAATGCATGGGTGATAAATTGAGTTTCTTTGTCAATGGTTGGCCCGCTTTCACGTTTCTTGACGCAAAAATTAAATGATGATCTGTTTTAGTCAAAAATGAGAAAGAAATTTAATATAAAATCATTTATAAGATTACAAAACCATTTAAAGCGAGTAACTAGGCTTTCGAAGCTATGAGTAACTATAAATAAACTTTTCTTATCAATGGTTGGCTTTCGATTCATGTTTCCTAATACAAACATTAAATTAGGATCTGTTGTAACCAAAAACGAGAAAATAATTCAATTTAAAATCATTTGTAAGATTATAAAACCATTTAAAGCGAGTAACTAGGCTTTCCAAGGCATAAGTGACTATAAATGAAGTTGTCTTGTCAATGGTTGGCTTTCGCTTGAAGTTTCCCAATGAAAACATTAAATTAGGATCTATTTTAACCAAATATAGAAAACATTCTATTTAAAATCATTTATAAGATGATAAAACCATTTAAAGTGGGTAACTAGGTTGTCAAATGCATGAGTGACTATAAATAGACTTTCCTTGTCGATGGTTGGCCGGCTTTCGCGTTTCCTAATGCAAACATTAACTTATGATCTGTTTTAACAAAAAATGAGAAAGAAATTTAATATAAACTCATTTATAAGATTACAAAACCATTTAAAGCGAGCAACTATGCTTTCGAAGCTATGAGTAACTATAAATAGACTTTTGTTTTCAATGGTTGGCTTTCGCTTCATGTTTCCCAATGCAAACATTAAAATAGGATCTGTTGTAACCAAAAATGAGGAAACAATTCAATTTAAAATCATTTATAAGAATATAAAACCATTTGGAGCGACTAACTAGGCTTTCGAAGGCATAAGTGACTATAAATGAGGTTTTCTTGTCAATGGTTGGCTTTCGCTTCAAGTTTCCCAATGAAAACATTAAATTTGATCTATTTTAACCAAAAATAGAAAAAATTCACTTTAAAATCATTTATAAGATAATAAAACCATTTAAAATGTGTAACTAAGTTTTTAAATGCATGGGTGACTATAAATTGACTTTCTTTTTCAATGGTTGGCCCGCTTTCACGTTTCTTGATGCAAAAATTAAATGATGATCTGTTTTAATCAAAAATGAGAAAGAAATTTAATATAAAATCATTTATAAGATTACAAAACCATTTAAAGCGAGTAACTACGCTTTCGAAGCTATGAGTAACTATAAATGAACTTTTCTGATCGATGGTTGCCTTTCCATTCATGTTTCCTAATGCAAAAATTAAATTAGGATCTGTTGTAACCAAAAATGAGAAAATAATTCATTTTAAAATCATTTGTAAGATTATAAAACCATTTAAAGCGAGTAACTAGGCTTTTCAAGGCATAAGTGACTATAAATGAAGTTGTCTTGTCAATGGTTGGCTTTCGCTTCAAGTTTCCCAATGAAAACGTTAAATTTGATCTGTTTTAACCAAAAATAGAAAAAATTCAATTTAAAATTATTTATAAGATGATAAAACCATTTGATGTGGGTAACTAAGTTTTCAAATGCATGGGTGACTATAAATTGACTTTCTTTGTCAATGGTTGGCCCGCTTTCAGGTTTCTTGACGCAAAAATTAAATGATGATCTGTTTTAGTCAAAAATGAGAAAGAAATTTAATATAAAATCATTTATAAGATTACAAAACCATTTAAAGCGAGTAACTAGGCTTTCGAAACTATGAGTAACTATAAATAAACTTTTCTTATCAATGGTTGGCTTTCGATTCATGTTTCCTAATACAAACATTAAATTAGGAACTGTTGTAACCAAAAATCAGAGAAAATAGTTCAATTTAAAATCATTTGTAAGATTATAAAACCATTTATAGCAAGTAATTAGGCTTTCCAAGGCATAAGTGACTATAAATGAAGTTGTCTTGTCAATGGTTGGCTTTCGCTTGAAGTTTTCCAATGAAAACATTAAATTATGATCTATTTTAACCAAATATAGAAAACATTCTATTTAAAATCATTTATAAGATGATAAAACCATTTAAAGTGGGTACCTAGGTTGTCAAATGAACGAGTGACTATAAATAGACTTTCCTTGTCGATGGTTCGCCGGCTTTCGCGTTTCCTAATGCCAACATTAACTTATGATCTGTTTTAAACAAAAATGAGAAAGAAATTTAATATAAACTCATTTATAAGATTACAAAACCATTTAAAGCGAGCAACTACGCTTTCGAAGCTATGAGTAACTATAAATGGACTTTTGTTGTCAATGGTTGGCTTTCGCTTCATGTTTCCCAATGCAAACATTAAATTAGGATCTGTTGTAACGAAAAATGAGAAAATAATTCAATTTAAAATCATTTGTAAGATTATAAAACAATTTAAGGCGAGTAACTAGGCTTTCCAAGGCATAAGTGACTATAAATGAAGTTGTCTTGTCAATGGTTGGCTTTCGCTTCAAGTTTCCCAATGAAAACATTAACTTATGATCTATTTTAACCAAAAATAGAAAAAATTCAATTCAAAATCATTTATAAGATTATAAAACCATTTAAAACGAGTAACTCGGCTTTTGAAGTTATGAGTGACTATAAATTGACTTTTCTTGCCAATGGTTGGCTTTCGCTTTGCGTTTTCTAATGAAAACATGAAAGTATGATCTGTTTTACCAAGAATGAAAAGAAAATTCACTTGAAAATCATTTATAAGGTTATAAAACCGTTCAAAGCGAGTAACTAGTCTTTCGAAGCTATGAGTGAATATAAATGGACTTTTATTACCAATGGTTGGCTTTCGTGTCATGTTTTCCAATGAAAACATGAAATTATAATCTGTTTGGACCTAAAATGAAACAAAACTTCAATTCAAAATCATTTATAAGATTATAAAACCGTTTAAAGCTTGTAACTAGGCTTTTGAAGGCATGCGTGACTATAAATTGACTTTTCTTGCCAATGGTTGGCTTCGCCTTACTTTTTCTACTGAAAACATGAAATTATGATCTGTTTTACCAAGAATGAAAAGAAAATTCACTTTAAAATCATTTATAAGATTATAAAATCATTTAAAGCGAGGAACTAGGGTTTCGAATCTATGAGTGACATTAAATAGATTTTTCTTGTCAATGGTTAGCTTTCACTTCACATTTCCCAGTGTAAACATGAAATCAGGATCTATTTTCCCAAAAAATGGAAGGAAAATGATATTTAAACTCATTTATAAGATTACAAAACCATTTAAAGCGAGTAACTAGGCTTTCAAAGCTATTAGTTACTATAAATGGAATTTTTTTGTCAATGGTTAGCTTTCGCTTCATGTTTCCCAATGCAAACACAAAATTAGCATCTTGTGTAACCAAAAATCAGAGAAAAATTCAATTTAAAATCATTTATAAGATTATAAAACTATTTAAAGCGAGTAACTACGCTTTCGAAGGCATAAGTGACTATAAATGAAGTTTTCTTGTCAATGGTTGGCTTTCGCTTCAAGTTTCCCAATGAAAACATTAAATTATGATATATTTTAACCAAAAATAGAAAACATTCTATTTAAAATCATTTATAAGATGATAAAATCGTTTAAAGTGGGTAACTAGGTTGTCAAATGCACGAGTGACTATAAACAGACTTTCCTTGTCGATGGTTGGCCCGCTTTCGCGTTTCCTAATGCAAACATTAACTTATGATCTGTTTTAACCAAAAATGAGAAAGAAATTTAATATAAACTCATTTATAAGATTACAAAACCATTTAAAGCGAGCAACTACGCTTTTAAAGCTATGAGTAACTATAAATGGACTTTTGTTGTCAATGGTTGGCTTTCACTTCATGTTTCCCAATGGAAACATTAAATAGGACCTGTTGTAACCCAAAATGACAAAATAATTCAATTTAAAATCATTTATAAGATTATAAAACCATTTAAAACGAGTAACTAGGGTTTCGAAGCTATGAGTGACATTAAATAGATTTTTCTTGTCAATGGTTAGCTTTCACTTCACATTTCCCAATGTAAACATGAAATTAGGATCTATTTTACCAAAAAATGAAAGGAAAAGGATATTTAAACTCATTTCTAAGATTACAAAACCATTTAAAGTGAGTAACTAGGCTTTCGAAGGCATAAGTGACTATAAATGAAGTTTTCTTATCAATGGTTGGCTTTCGATTCATGTTTCCCAATGCAAACAGTAAATTAGGATCTGTTGTAACCAAAAATGAGAAAATAATTCAATTTAAAATCATTTGTAAGATTATAAAACCATTTAAAGCGAGTAACTAGGTTTTCCAAGGCCTAAGTGACTATAAATGAAGTTTTCTTGTCAATGGTTGGCTTTTGCTTCAAGTTTCCCAATGAAAACATTAAATTATGATCTATTGTAACCAAAAATAGAAAAAAATTCAATTTGAAATCGTTTATAAGATTATAAAACCATTTAAAACGAGTATTATAATCCATTTAAAACGAGTAAGTCGACTTTTGAAGGCATGGGTGACTATAAATTGACTTTTCTTGCCAATGGTTGGCTTTCGCTTTGCGTTTTCTAATGAAAACATGAAATTATGATCCGTTTTACCAAGAATGAAAAGAAGATTCACTTGAAAATCATTTATAAGAATATAAAACCATTCAAAGCGAGTAACTAGACTTTCGAAGCTATGAGTGAATATAAATGGACTTTTCTTACCAATGGTTGGCTTTTGCGTCGTGTTTTCCAATGAAAACAAGAAATTATGATATGTTTGGATTAAAAATGAAACAAAACTTCAATTCAAAATCATTTAAAGCGAGCAACTACGCTTTCGAAGCTATGAGTAACTATAAATGGACTTTTGCTGTCAATGGTTGGCTTTTGCTTCATGTTTCCCAATGCAAACATTAAAATAGGATCTGTTGTAACCAAAAATGAGAAATTAATTCAATTTAAAATCATTTATAAGATTATAAAACCATTTAGAGCAGCTAACTAGGCTTTTGAAGGCATAAGTGACTATAAATGAAGTTTTCTTGTCAATCGTTGGCTTTCGCTTCAAGTTTCCCAATGAAAACATTAAATTTGATCTATTTTAACCAAAAATAGAAAAAATTCAATTTAAAATCATTTATATGATGATAAAACCATTTAAAGTGGATAACTAAGTTTTAAAATGCATGGGTGACTATAAATTGACTTTCTTTGTCAATGGTTGGCCCGCTTTCACGTTTCCTGATGCAAAAATTAAATGATGATCTGTTTTAATCAAAAATGAGAAAAAAAATTAATATAAAATCATTTATAAGATTACAAAATCATTTAAAGCGAGTAACTAGGCTTTCGAAGCTATGAGTAACTATAAATGAACTTTTCTTATCAATGGTTGGCTTTCGATTCATGTTTCCCAATGCAAACATTAAATTAGGATCTGTTGTAACCAAAAATGAGAAAATAATTCAATTTAAAATCATTTGTAAGATTATAAAACCATTTAAAATGAGTAACTCAGCTTTTGAAGGCATGAGTCACTATAAATTGATTTTTCTTGCCAATGGTTGGCTTTCGCTTTGCATTTTCGAATGAAAACATGAAATTATGATATGTTTTACCAAGAATGAAAAGAAAATTCACTTGAAAATCATTTATAAGATTATAAAATCATTCAAAGCCAGTAACTAGACTTTCGAAGCTATGAGTAAATATAAATGGACTTTTCTTACCAATGGTTGGCTTTCGCGTCGTGTTTTCCAATGAAAACATTAAATTATGATCTATTTGGATTAAAAATGAAACAAAACTTCAATTCAAAATCATTTATAAGATTATAAAACCGTTTAAAGCTAGTAACTAGGCTTTTGAAGGCATGGGTGACTATAACTTGACTTTTCCTGTCAATGGTTGGCATCGCTTTACGTTTTCTAATGAAAACATGAAATTATGATCTGTTTTACCAAGAATGAAAAGAAAATTCACTTGAAAATCATTTATAAGATTATAAAATCATTCAAAGCCAGTAACTAGACTTTCGAAGCTATGAGTGAATATAAATGGACTTTTCTTACCAATGCTTGGCTTTCGCGTCGTGTTTTCCAATGAAAACATTAAATTATGATCTGTTTGGATTAAAAATGAAACAAAACTTCAATTCAAAATCATTTATAAGATTATAAAACCATTTAAAGCTAGTAACTAGGCTTTTGAAGGCATGAGTGACTATAACTTGACTTTTCCTGCCAATGGTTGGCATCGCTTTACGTTTTCTAATGAAAACATGAAATTATGATCTGTTTTACCAAGAATGAAAAGAAAATTCACTTAAAAATCATTTATAAGATTATAAAATCATTTAAAGCGAGTAACTAGGGTTTCGCAGCTATGAGTGACACTAAATAGATTTTTCTTGTCAATGGTTAGCTTTCACTTCACATTTCCCAATGTAAACATGAAATTAGGATCTATTTTATGAAAAAATGAAAGGAAAATGATATTTAAACTCATTTCTAAGATTACAAAACCATTTAAAGTGAGTAACTAGGCTTTCGAAGGCATAATTGACTATAAATGAAGTTTTCTTATCAATGGTTGGCTTTCGATTCATGTTTCCCAATGCAAACAGTAAATTAGGATCTGTTGTAACCAAAAATGAGAAAATAATTCAATTTAAAATCATTTGTAAGATTATAAAACCATTTAAAGCGAGTAACTAGGTTTTCCAAGGCCTAAGTGACTATAAATGAAGTTTTGTTGTCAATGGTTGGCTTTCGCTTCAAGTTTCCCAATGAAAACATTAAATTATGATCTATTGTAACCAAAAATAGAAAAAATTCAATTTGAAATCGTTTATAAGATTATAAAACCATTTAAAACGAGTAAGTCGGCTTTTGAAGGCATGGGTGACTATAAATTGACTTTTCTTGCCAATGGTTGGCTTTCGCTTTGCGTTTTTTAATGAAAACATGAAATTATGATCCGTTTTACCAAGAATGAAAAGAAAATTCACTTGAAAATCATTTATAAGATTATAAAACCATTCAAAGCGACTAACTAGACTTTCAAAGCTATGAGTGAATATAAATGGACTTTTCTTACCAATGGTTGACTTTTGCATCGTGTTTTCCAATGAAAACATGAAATTATGATCTGTTTGGATTAAAAATGAAACAAAACTTCAATTCAAAATCATTTAAAGCGAGCAACTACGCTTTCGAAGCTATGAGTAACTATAAATGGACTTTTGCTGTCAATGGTTGGCTTTCGCTTCATGTTTCCCAACGCAAACATTAAAATAGGATCTGTTGTAACGAAAAATGAGAAAATAATTCAATTTAAAATCATTTATAAGATTATAAAACCATTTAGAGCGGTTAACTAGGCTTTCGAAGGCATAAGTGACTATAAATGAAGTTTTCTTGTCAATGGTTGGCTTTCGCTTCAAGTTTTCCATTGAAAACATTAAATTTGATCTATTTTAACCAAAAATAGAAAAAATTCAATTTAAAATCATTTATAAGATGATAAAACCATTTAAAGTGGATAACTAAGTTTTCAAATGCATGGGTGACTATAAGTTGACTTTCTTTGTCAATGGTTGGCCCGCTTTCACGTTTCCTGATGCAAAAATTAAATGATGATCTGTTTTAATCAAAATTGAGAAAGAAATTTAGTATAAAATCATTTATAAGATTACAAAACCATTTAAAGCGAGTAACTAGGCTTTTGAAGCTATGAGTAACTATAAATGAACTTTTCTTATCAATGGTTGGCTTTCGATTCATGTTTTCCAATGCAAACATTAAATTAGGATCTGTTGTAACCAAAAATGAGAAAATAATTCAATTTAAAATCATTTTTAAGATTATAAAACCATGTAAAGCGAGTAACTAGGCTTTCCAAGGCATAAGTGACTATAAATGAAGTTTTCTTCTCAATGGTTGGCTTTCGCTTCATGTTTCCGAATGAAAACATTAAATTATGATCTATTTTAACCAAAAATAGAAAAAATTCAATTTAAAATTATTTATAAGATTATAAAACCATTTAAAAGGAGTAACTCGGCTTTTGATGGCATGATGACTATGAATTGACTTTTCTTGCCAATGGTTAGCTTTCGCTTTGTGTTTTCTAATGAAAACATGAAAGTATGATCTGTTTTACCAAGAATGAAAGGAAAGTTCACTTGAAAATCATTTATAAGATTATAAAACCATTCAAAGCGAGTAACTAGACTTTTGAAGCTATGAGTGAATATAAATGGACTTTCCTTACCAATGGTTGGCTTTTGCGTCGTGTTTTCCAATGAAAACATTAAATTATGATCTGTTTGGATTAAAAATGAAACAAAACTTCAATTCAAAATCATTTATAAGATTATAAAACAATTTAAAGCTAGTAACTAGGCTTTTGAAAGCATGAGTGACTATAACTTGACTTTTCCTGCCAATGGTTGGCATCGCTTTACGTTTTCTAATGAAAACATGAAATTATGATCTGTTTTACCAAGAATGAAAAGAAAATTCACTTGAAAATCATTTATAAGATTATAAAATTATTTAAAGCGAGTAACTAGGGTTTCGAAGCTATGAGTGACATTAAATAGTTTTTTCTTGTCAATGGTTAGCTTTCACTTCACATTTCCCAATGTAAACATGAAACTAGGATCTATTTTACCAAAAAATGAAAGGAAAATGATATTTAAACTCATTTATAAGATTACAAAACCGTTTAAAGCGAGTAACTAGGCTTTCAAAGCTATTAGTTACTATAAATGGACTTTTTTTGTGAATGGTTAGCTTTCGCTTCATGTTTCCCAATGCAAACACAAAATTAGCATCTTGTGTAACCAAAAATCAGAGAAAAATTCAATTTAAAATCATTTATAAGATTATAAAACTATTTAAAGCGAGTAACTACGCTTTCGAAGGCATAAGTGACTATAAATGAAGTTTTCTTCTCAATGGTTGGATTTCGCTTCAAGTTTCCCAATGAAAACATTAAATTATGATCTATTTTAACCAAAAATATAAAACATTCTATTTAGAATCATTTATAAGATGATAAAACCGTTTAAAGTGGGTAACTAGGTTGTCAAATGCACGAGTGACTATAAACAGACTTTCCTTGTCGATGGTTGGCCCGCTTTCGCGTTTCCTAATGCAAACATTAACTTATGATCTGTTTTAACCAAAAATGAGAAAGAAATTTAATATAAACTCATTTATAAGATTACAAAACCATTTAAAGCGAGCAACTACGCTTTCAAAGCTATGAGTAACTATAAATGGACTTTTGTTGTCAATGGTTGGCTTTCGCTTTATGTTTCCCAATGCAAACATTAAAATAGGATCTATTGTAACCAAAATGACAAAATAATTCAACTTAAAATCATTTATAAGATTATAAAACCATTTAGAGTGAGTAACTAGGCTTTCAAAGGCATAAGTGACTATAAATGAAGTTTTCTTTTCAATGGTTGGCTTTCGCTTCAAGTTTCCCGTTGAAAACATTAAATTTGATCTATTTGAACGAAAAATAGAAAAAATTCAATTTAAAATCATTTATAAGATGATAAAACCATTTAAAGTGGATAACTAAGTTTTCAAATGCATGGGTTACTATAAATTGACTTTCTTTGTCAATGGTTGGCCCGCTTTCACGTTTCCTGATGCAAAAATTAAATGATGATCTGTTTTAATCAAAAATGAGAAAGAAATTCAATATAAAATCATTTATAAGATTACAAAACCATTTAAAGCGAGTAACTAGGCTTTCGAAGCTATGAGTAACTATAAATGAACTTTTCTTATCAATGGTTGGCTTTCGATTCATGTTTCCCAATGCAAACATGAAATTAGGATCTGTTGTAACCAAAAATGAGAAAATAATTCAATTTAAAATCATTTGTAAGATTATAAAACCATGTAAAGCGCGTAACTAGGCTTTCCAAGGCATAAGTGACTATAAATGAAGTTTTCTTCTCAATGGTTGGCTTTCGCTTCATGTTTCCCAATGAAAACATTATATTATGATCTATTTTAACCAAAAATAGAAAAAATTCAATTTAAAATCATTTATAAGATTATAAAACCATTTAAAACGAGTAACTCGGCTTTTGATGGCATGATGACTATGAATTGACTTTTCTTGCCAATGGTTAGCTTTCGCTTTGCATTTTCTAATGAAAACATGAAAGTATGATCTGTTTTACCAAGAATGAAAAGAAAATTCACTTGAAAATCATTTATACGATTATAAAACCATTCAAAGCAAGTAACTAGACTTTCGAAGCTATGAGTGAATATAAATGGACTTTTCTTAACAATGGTTGGCTTTCGCGTCGTGTTTTCCAATGAAAACATTAAATTATGATCTGTTTGGATTAAAAATGAAACAAAACTTCATTTCAAAATCATTTATAAGATTATAAAACCATTTAAAGCTAGTAACTAGGCTTTTGAAGGCATGAGTGACTATAACTTCACTTTTCCTGCCAATGGTTGGCATCGCTTTACGTTTTCAAATGAAAACATGAAATTGTGATCTGTTTTACCAAGAATGAAAAGAAAATTCACATGAAAATCATTTATAAGATTATAAAATCATTTAAAGCGAGTAACTAGGGTTTCGAAGCTATGAGTGACATTAAATAGTTTTTTCTTGTAAATGGTTAGCTTTCACTTCACATTTCCCAATGTAAACATGAAATTAGGATCCATTTTACCAAAAAATGAAAGGAAAATGATATTTAAACTCATTTATAAGATTACAAAACCATTTAAAGCGAGTAACTAGGCTTTCGAAGCTATTGGTTACTATAAATGGACTTTTTTTGTCAATGGTTAGCTTTCGCTTCATGTTTCTCAATGCAAACACAAAATTAGCATCTTGTGTAACCAAAAATCAGAGAAAAATTCAATTCAAAATCATTTATAAGATTATAAAACCATTTAAAGCGAGTAACTACGCTTTCGAAGGCATAAGTGACTATAAATGAAGTTTTCTTGTCAATGGTTGGCTTTCGCTTCAAGTTTCCCAATGAAAACATTAAATTATGATCTATTTTAACCAAAAATAGAAAAAATTCAATTTAAAATCATTTATAAGATTATAAAACCATTTAAAACGAGTAACTCGGCTTTTGATGGCATGATGACTATGAATTGACTTTTCTTGCCAATGGTTGGCTTTGGCTTTACGTTTTCTAATGAAAACATGAAAGTATGATCTGTTTTACCAAGAATGAAAAGAAAATTCACTTGAAAATCATTTATAAGATTATAAAACCATTCAAAGCGAGTAACTAGACTTTCGAAGCTATGAGTGAATATAAATGGACTTTTCTTACCAATGGTTGGCTTTCGCGTCATGTTTTCCAATGAACACATGAAATTATGATCTGTTTAGACCTAAAATGAAACAAAACTTCAATTCAAAATCATTTATAAGATTATAAAACCATTTAAAGCTAGTAACTAGGCTTTTGAAAGCATGAGTGACTATAACTTGACTTTTCTTGCCAATGGTTGGAATCGCTTTACGTTTTCTAATGAAAACATGAAATTATGATCTGTTTTACCAAGAATGAAAAGAAAATTCACTTTAAAATCATTTATAAGATTATAAAATCATTTAAAGCGAGTAACTAGGGTTTCGAAGCTTTGAGTGACATTAAATAGATTTTTCCTGTCAATGGTTAGCTTTCACTTCACATTTCCCAATGTAAACATGAAATTAGGATCTATTTTACCAAAAAATGAAAGGAAAATGATATTTAAACTCATTTATAAGATTACAAAACCATTTAAAGTGAGTAACTAGGCTTTCGAAACTATGAGTAACTATAGATGAACTTTTGTTATCAATGGTTGGCTTTCGATTCATGTTTCCCAATGCAAACATTAAATTAGGATCTGTTGTAACCAAAAATGAGAAAATAATTCAATTTAAAATCATTTGTAAGATTATAAAACCATTGAAAGCAAGTAACTAGGCTTTCCAAGGCATAAGTGACTATAAATGAAGTTTTCTTGTCAATGGTTGGCTTTCGCTTCAAGTTTCCCAATGAAAACATTAAATTATGATCTATTTTAACTAAAATAGAAAAAAATTCAATTGAAAATAATTTATAAGATTATAAAACCATTTAAAACGAGTAACTCAGCTTTTGAAGGCATGAGTGACTATAAATTGACTTTTCTTGCCAATGGTTGGCTTTCGCTTTGTGTTTTCTAATGAAAACATGAAATTATGATCTATTTTACCAAGAATGAAAAGAAAATTCACTTGAAAATCATTTATAAGATTATAAAATCATTGAAAGCGAGTAACTAGACTTTCGAAGCTATGAGTGAATATAAATGGACTTTTCTTACCAATGGTTGGCTTTTGCGTCATGTTTTCCAATGAAAACATGAAATTATGATCTGTTTGGATTAAAAATGAAACAAAACTTCAATTCAAAATCATTTATAAGATTATAAAACCATTTAAAGCTAGTAACTAGGCTTTTGAAGGCATGAGTGACTATAACTTGACTTTTCCTGCCAATGGTTGGCTTCGCTTTACGTTTTCTAATGAAAACATGGAATTATGATCTCTTTTACCAAGAATGAAAAGAAAATTCACTTTAAAATCATTTATAGGATTATAAAATCATTTAAAAGGAGTAACTAGTGTTTCGAAGCTATGAGAAACATTAAATAGATTTTTCTTGTCAATGGTTACCTTTCACTTCACATTTTCCAATGTAAACATGAAATTAGGATCTATTTTAACAAAAAATGAAAGGAAAATGATATTTAAACTCATTTATAAGATTAGAAAACCATTTAAAGCGAGTAACTAGGCTTTCGAAACTATGAGTAACTATAGATGAACTTTTGTTATCAATGGTTGGCTTTCGATTAATGTTTCCCAATGCAAACATTAAATTAGGATCTGTAGTAACCAAAAATGAGAAAATAATTCAATTTAAAATCATTTGTAAGATTATAAAACCATTTAAAGCGAGTAACTAGGCTTTCCAAGGCATAAGTGACTATAAATGAAGTTTTCTTGTCAATGGTTGGCTTTCGCTTCAAGTTTCCCAATGAAAACATTAAATTATGATCTATTTTAACTAAAATAGAAAAAAATTCAATCTAAAATAATTTATAAGATTATAAAACCATTTAAAACGAGTAACTCAGCTTTTGAAGGCATGAGTGACTATAAATTGACTTTTCTTGCCAATGGTTGGCTTTCGCTTTGTGTTTTCTAATGAAAACATGAAATTGATCTGTTTTACCAAGAATGAAAAGAAAATTCACTTGAAAATCATTTATAAGATTATAAAATCATTGAAAGCGAGTAACTAGACTTTCGAAGCTATGAGTGAATATAAATGGACTTTTCTTACCAATGGTTCGCTTTTGCGTCATGTTTTCCAATGAAAACATGAAATTATGATCTGTTTGGATTAAAAATGAAACAAAACTTCAATTCAAAATCTTTTATAAGATTATAAAACCATTTAAAGCTAGTAACTAGGCTTTTGAAGGCATGAGTGACTATAACTTGACTTTTCCTGTCAATGGTTGGCTTCGCTTTGCGTTTTCTAATGAAAACATGAAATTATGATCTGTTTTAACAAGAATGAAAAGAAAATTCACTTGAAAATCATTTATAAGATTATAAAACCATTCAAAGCGAGTAACTAGGCTTTCGAAGTTATGAGTGACTATAAATGGACTTTTCTTACCAATGGTTGGCTTTCGCGTCATGTTTTCCAACGAAAACCTGAAATTATGATCTGTTTTGACCAAAAATGAAACAAAACTTCAATTCAAAATCATTTATAAGATTATAAAATGATTTAAAGCGAGTAACTAGGCTTTTGAAGGCATGAGTGACTATAAATTGACTTTTCTTGCCAATGGTTGGCTTCGCTTTACGTTTTCTAACGAAAACATGAAATTACGATCCGTTTTACTAAAAATGACAAGAAAATTCACTGTAAAATCATTTATAAGATTATAAAATCATTTAAAGCGAGTAACTAGGGTTTTGAAGCTATGAGTGACATTAAATAGATTTTTCTTGTCAATGGTTAGCTTTCACTTCACATTTCCCAATGTAAACATGAAATTAGGATCTATTTTAACAACAAATGGAAGGAAAATGATATTTAAACTCATTTATAAGATTACAAAACCATTTAAAGCGAGTAACTAGGCTTTCGAAGCTATTAGTGACTATAAATGGACTTTTTTTTGTCAACGGTTGGTATTCGCTTCATGTTTCCCAATGCAAACACAAAATTAGCATCTGTTGTAACCAAAAATCAGAGAAAAATTCAACTTAAAATCATTTATAAGATTATAAAACCATTGAAAGCGAGTAACTACGCTTTCGAAGGCATAAGTGACTATAAATGAAGTTTTCTTGTCCATGGATGGCTTTCGCTTCAAGTTTCCCAATGAAAACATTAAATTATGATCTATTTTAACCAAAAATAGAAAACATTCTATTTAAAACCCTTTATAAGATGCTAAAACCATTTAAAGTGGGTAACTGTGTGTTCAAATGCACGAGTGACTATAAATAGACTTTCCTTGTCAATGGTTGGCCCGCTTTCGCGTTTCCTGATGCAAACATTAACTTATGATCTGTTTTAACCAAAAATGAGAAAGAAATTTAATATAAAGTCATTTATAAGATTACAAAACCATTTAAAGCGAGTGACTACTCTTTCGAAGCTATGAGTAACTATAAATGGACTTTTCTTGTCAATGGTTGGCTTTCGCTTCATGTTTCCTAATGCAAACATTAAATTAGGATCTGTTGTAACCAAAAATGAGAGAAAAACTTCATTTTAAAATCATTTATAAGATTATAAAAGCATTTAAAGAGAGTAACTAGGCTTTTGAAGGTATAAGTAACTATAAATGAAGTTTTCTTTTCAATGGTTGGCTTTCGCTTCAAGTTTCCCAATGAAAACATTAAATTATGATCTATTTTAACCAAAAAAATCGAAAAATTCAATTTAAAATCATTTATAAAATTATAAAACCATTTAGAGTAAGTATTTAGGCTTTTGAAGGCATGAGTGACTATAAATGGACTTTTCTTGCCAATGGTTGGCTTTCGCTTTGTGTTTTCTAATGAAACCATGAAATTATGATATGTTTTACCAAGAATCAAAAGAAAATTCAAATTAAAATAATTTATAAGATTAAAAAGTCATTTAAAGCGGCTAACTACACTTTCGAAGCTATGTGTAACTATAAATGGACTTTTCTGGCTAATGGTTGGCTTTCGCTACAAGTTTACCAATGAAAGCATTAAATTATGATCTATTTTAACCAAAAATAGAAAAAATTCAATTTAAAATCATTTATAAGTTGGTAAAACCATTTAAAGTGGGTAACTAGATTGTCAAATGCATGAGTGACTATAAATAGACTTTCCTTGTCGATGGTTGGCCCACTTTCGCGTTTCCTAATGCAACCATTAAATTATGATATGTTTTAATCAAAAATGAGAAAGAAATTTAATATAAACTTATTTATAAGATTACAAAACCATTTAAAGTGTGTAATACTCTTTTGAAGTTATGAGTAACTCTTGTCAATCGTTGGCTTTCGTTTCATGTTTCCCAATGCAAACATTAAATTAGGATAAGTTGTAACCAAAAATGAGATAAAATTTCAATTGAAAATCATTTATAAGATTATAAAACCATTTAAGTGAGTAGCTAGGCTTTCGAAGGCATAAGTGACTATAAATTAAGTTTTCTTATCAATGGTTGGCTTTCACTTCAAGTTTCCCAAAGAAAACATTAAATTACGATCTATTTTAACCAAAAATAGAATAAAATTCAATCAAAAATCATTTATAAGATTATAAAACCATTTAAAGCGAGTAACTAGGCTTTCGAAGGCATAAGTGACTATAAATGAAGTTTTCTCGTCAATGGTTGGCTTTCGCTTCAAGTGTCCCAATGAAAACATTAAATTTTGATCTATTTTAACCAAAAATAGAAGAAATTCAATCTAAAATCATTTAAAAGATGATAAAACCATTTAAAGTGGGTAACTAAGCTTTCAAATGCATGGGTGACTATAAATTGACTTTCTTTGTCAATGGTTGGCCCACTTTCACGTTTCCTGATGCAAACATTATCTAATGATCTGTTTTAACCAAAAATGAGAAAGTAATTTAATATAAAATCATTTATACGATTACAAAACTATTTAAGGCGAGTAACTACACTTTCAAAGCTATGAGTGGCTATAAATGGACTTTTCCTGTCAATGGTTGGCTTTCGCTTCAAGTTTACGAATGAAAACATTAAATTATGATCTATTTTAACCAAAAATAGACAAAATTCAATTCAAAATCATTTATAAGATGATAAAATAATTTAATGTGGGTAACTCGGTTGTCAAATGCATGAGTGACTATAGATAGACTTTCCTTGTCGATGGTTGGCCCGTTTTCTTATTTCTTGATGCAACCATTAAATTATGATCTGTTTTAACAAAAAATGAGAAAGAAATTTAATAGAAAATTATTTATAAGATTATAGAACCATTTAAAGCGAGTAACTACGCTTTCGAAGCTATGAGTAACAATAAATTGACTTTTCTGATCAATGTTTGGCTTTCGCTTCATGTTTCCCAATGCAAACATTACATTAGGATCTATTGTAAACAAAAATGAGAGAAAACTTCAATTTAAAATCATTTCTAAGATTATAAAACCATTTAAAGCGGGTAACTAGGCTTTCCAAAGTATAAGTAACTATAAATGAAGTTTTCTTGTTAATGGTTGGCTTTCGCTTCAAGTTTCCCAATGAAAACATTAAATTATGATCTATTTTAACCAAAAATTGAAAAAATTCAATTCAAAATCATTTATGAGATTGAAAAACCATTTAGAGCGAGCAACTAGGCTTTTGAAGGCATTAGTGACTATAAACTGACTTTTCTTGTCAATGGTTGGCTTTCGCTTTGTGTTTTCGAATGAAAACATGAAATTATTATCTGTTTTACCAAAATCAAAAGAAAATTCAATTTAAAATCATTTATAAGATTATAAAATCATTTAAGGCGAGTAACTACGCTTTCAAAGCTATGAGTGACTATAAATGGACTTTTCTTGTCAATGGTTGGCTTTCGCTTCAAGTTTACCAATGAAAAACATTAAATTATGATCTATTTTAACCAAAAATAGAAAAAATTCAATTAAAAATCATTTATAAGATGATAAAATCATTTAAAGTGGGTAACTAGGTTGTCAAATGCATGAGTGACTATAAATAGACTTTCCTTGTCGATGGTTGGCCTGCTTTCTCATTTCTTGATGCAACCATTAAATTATGATCTGTTTTAACGAAAAATGAGAAAGAAATTTAATAGAAAATCATTTATACGATTACAGAACCATTTAAAGCGAGTAACTACGCTTTCCAAGCTATGAGTAACTATAAATGAACTTTTCTTGTCAATGGTTGGCTTTCGTTTCATGTTTCCCAATGCAAACATTAAATTAGGATCTATTGTAACCAAAAATGAGAGAAAAATTTAATTTAAAATCATTTACAATATTCTAAAACCATTTAAAGCGAGTAACTAGGATTTCGAAGGTATAACTAACTATAAATGAAGTTTTCTTTTCAATGGTTGGCTTTCGCTTCGAGTTTTCTAATGAAAACATTAAATTATGATCTATTTTAACCAAAAATTAAAAAAATTCAATTTAAAATCATTTATAAGATTATAAAACCATTTTGAGCGAGTAACTAGGCTTTTGAAGGCATGAGTGACTATAATATTGACTTTTCTTGCCAATGGTTGGCTTAGTTTTGCGTTTTATAATGAAAACATGAAATTATGATCTATTTTACCAAGAATGAAAAGAAAATTCAATTTAAAATCATTTATAAGATTATAAAATCATTTAAAGCGAGTAACTAGGGTTTCTAAGCTATGAGTGACATTAAATATATTTTTCTTGTCAATGGTTAGCTTTCACTTCACATTTCCTAATGTAAACATGAAATTAGGATCTATTTTAGAAAAAAATGAAAGGAAAATGATATTTAAACTCATTTATAAGATTATAAAACTATTTAAAGCGAGTAACTAGGCTTTCGAAGCTATTAGTGACTATAAATGAACTTTTTTTGTGAATGGTTGGCTTTCGCTTCATATTTCCCAATGCAAACAAAAAATTAGCATCTATTGTAACCAAAAATCATAGAAAAATTCAATTTAAAATCATATATAAGATTGTAAAACCATTTAAAGTGAGTAACTAGGCTTTCGAAGGCATAAGTGACTATAAATGAGGTTTTCTTGTCAATGGTTGGCTTTCGCTTCAAGTTTCCCAATGAAAACATTAAATTTGATCTATTTTAACCAGAAAATTGGAAAAATTCAATTTAAAATCATTTATAAGATTATAAAACCATTTAGAGCGAGTAACTAGGCTTTTGAAGGCATGAGTGACTATAAATGGACTTTTCTTCCAATGGTTGGCTTTCGCTTTGCGTTTTCTAATGAAAACATGAAATTATGATCTGTTTTACCAGGAATCAAAAGAAAATTCAAATTAAAATAGTTTATAAGATTAAAAAATCATTTAAAGCGAGTAACTACCCTTTCGAAGCTATGTGTAACTATAGATGGACTTTTCTTGTTAATGGTTGGCTTTAGCTTCAAGTTTACCAATGAAAACCTTAAATTATGATCGATTTTGACCAAAAATAGAAAAATTTCAATTTAAAATCATTTATAAGTTGATAAAACCATTTAAAGTGGGTAACTAGGTTGTCAAATGCATGAGTGAATATAAATAGACTTTCCTTGTCGATGGTTGGCCCACTTTCACATTTCCTGATGCAACCATTCAATTATGATCTGTTTTAACCAAAATTGAGAAAGAAATTTAATATAAAATTATTTATAAGATTACAAAACTATTTAAAACAAGTACTACTCTTTTGAAGCTATGAGTAACTATAAATGGGCTTTTCTTGTCAATGGTTGGCTTTCATTTCAAGTTTCCCAATGCAAACATTAAATTAGGATATGTTGTAACAAAAAATGAGAGAAAAATTCAATTTAAAATCATTTATAAGATTCTAAAACCATTTAAAGCGAATAACTAGGCTTTCGAAGGCATAAGTAACTACAAATAAAGTTTTCTTTTCAATGGTTAGCTTTCGCTTCAAGTTTTCCAATGAAAACATTAAATTATGATCTATTTTAACCAAAAATTAAAAAAATTCAATTTAAAATCATTTATAAGATTATAAAACCATTTAGAGCGAGTAACTAGGCTTTTGAAGGCATAAGTGACTATAAATTGACTTTTCTTGCCAATGGTTGGCTTTCGCTTTGCGTTTTCTAATGAAAACATGAAATTATGATCTGTTTTACGAAGAATCAAAGGAAAATTCAATTTAAAATTATTTATAAGATTATAAAATCATTTAAAGCGAGTAACTAGGGTTTTGAAGCTATGAATGACATTAAATCGATTTTTCTTGTCAATGGTTGGCTTTTGCTTCACATTTGCTATTGTAAACATAAAATTATGATATGTTTTAACCGAAAAAGAAAGTAAAATTCAAATTAAACTTATTTATCAGATTACAAAACCATTTAAAGCGAGTAACTAGGCTTTCGAAGCTAGGAGTGACTATAAATGGACTTTTCTTGTGAATTGTTGGCTTTTGCTTCATGTTTCTCAATGCAATGCAAACATTAAATTAGGATATGTTGTAACCAAAAATTAGATAAAATTTCAATTGAAAATCATTAATAAGATTATAAAACCATTTAAAGTGAGTAGCTAGGCTTTCGAAAGCGTAAGTGACTATAAATGAAGTTTTCTTATCAATGGTTGGGTTTCGCTTCAAGTTTCCCAATGAAAACATTAAATTATGATCTGTTTTAACCAAAAATAGAATAAAATTCAATCCAAAATCAATTATAAGATTATAAAACCATTTAAAACGAGTAACTAGGCTTTCGAAGGCATAAGTGACTATAAATGAAGTTTTCTTGTCAATGGTTGGCTTTCGCTTCAAGTTTCCCAATGAAAACATTAAATTTTGATCTATTTTAACCAAAAATAGAAAAAATTCAATTTAAAATCATTTATAAGATGATAAAACCATTTAAAGTGGGTAACTAAGTTTTCAAATGCTTGGGTGACTACAAATTGACTTTATTTGTCAATTGTTGTCCCGCTTTCACGTTTTTTGATGCAAACATAAATAATGATCTGTTTTAACCAAAAATGAGAAAGAAATTTAATATAAAATCATTTATAAGATTACAAAACCATTTAAGGCGAGTAACTACGCTTTCGAAGCTATGAGTAACTATAAATGGACATTTCTTGTCAATGGTTGGCTTTCGCTTCATGTTGCCCAATGCAAACATTAAATTAGGATCTGTTGTAACCAAAAATGAGAAAGTATTTCAATTTAAAATCATTTATAAGATTATAAAATCATTTAAAGCGAGTAACTAGGCTTTCGAAGGCATAAGTGACTATAAATGAAGTTTTCTTGTCAATGGTTGGCTTTCGCTTGAAGTTTTCTAATGAAAACATTATATTATGATCTGTTTTAACCAAAAATAGAAAAAATTCAATTTAAAATTATTTATAAGCTGATAAAACCATTTCAAGTGGGTAACTAGGTTTGCAAATGCATGGGTGACTATAAATAGACTTTCCTTGTCAATGGTTGCCCCGTTTTGACGTTTCCTGATGCAAACATTAAATTCTAATAGGTTTTAACATAAAATGAGAAAGAAATTTAATATAAACTCATTTATAAGATTACAAAACCATTTAAAGTGAGTAACTATGCTTTCGAAGCTATGAGTGACTATAAATGGACTTTTCTTGTCAATGGTTGGCTTTCGCTTCAAGTTTACTAATGAAAACATTAAATTATGATCTATTTTAACCAAAAATAGAAAAAATTCAATTTAAAATCACTTATAAGATGATAAAACCATTTAACGTGAGTAACTAGGTTATCAAATGCATGAGTGACTATAAATAGGATTTCCTTGCCGATGGTTGGCCTGCTTTCACGTTTTCTAATGCAAACATTAAATTATGATCTGTTTTAACCAAAAATGAGAAAGAAATTTAATATAAAATCATTTATAAGATTACAAAACCATTTAAGGTGAGTAACTACGCTTTCGAAGCTATGAGTAACTATAAATGGACATTTCTTGTCAATGGTTGGCTTTCGCTTCATGTTGCCCAATGCAAACATTAAATTAGGATCTGTTGTAACCAAAAATGAGAAAGAATTTCAATTTAAAATCATTTATAAGATTATAAAACCATTTAAAGTGAGTAACTAGGCTTTCGAAGGCATAAGTGACTATAAATGAAGTTTTCTTGTCAATGGTTGGCTTTCGCTTGAAGTTTTCCAATGAAAACATTACATTATGATCTGTTTTAACCAAAAATAGAAAAAATTCAATTTCAAATCATTTATAAGATGATAAAACCATTTCAAGTGGGTAACTAGGTTTGCAAATGCATGGGTGACTATAAATAGACTTTTCTTGTCAATGGTTGCCCCGCTTTCACATTTCCTAATGCAAACATTAAATTCTAATCTGTTTTAACATAAAATGAGAAAGAAATTTAATATAAACTCATTTATAAGATTACAAAACCATTTAAAGTCAGTAACTACGCTTTCGAAGCTATGAGTGACTATAAATGGACTTTTCTTGTCAATGGTTGGCTTTCGCTTCATGTTTCCCAATGAAAACATTCAATTAGGATCTCTTGTAACCAAAAATGAGAAACAAATTCAATTTAAAATCATTTATAAGATTATGAAACCATTTAAAGCTAGTAACTAGGCTTTCGAAGACATAAGTGACTATAAATGAAGTTTTCTTGTCAATGGTTGGCTGTCGCTTCAAGTTTCCCAATGAAAACATTAAGTTATGATCTATTTTAACCAAAAATTGAAAAAATTCAATTTAAAATCATTGATAAGATTATAAAACCATTTAAAGTGGGTAACTAGGTTGTCAAATGTATGAGTGACTGTAAATAGACTTTTCTTGCCAATGGTTGGCCCGTTTTCATGTTTCCTGATGCAAACATTAAATTATGATTTGTTTTAACCAAAAATGAGAAAAAAATTAATATAAACTCATTTATAAGATTATAAAACTATTTAGAGCGAGTAACTAGGCTTTCGAAAGCATAAGTGACTATAAATGAAGTTCTCTTGTCAATGGTTGGCTTTCGCTTCAAGTTTCCCAATGAAAACATTAAATTAGGATCTATTTTAACCAAAAATTGAAAAAATTCAATTTCAAATAATTTATAAGATTATAAACCATTTAAAGCGAGTAACTAGGCTTTTAAAGACATGAGTGACTATAAATTGACTTTTCTTGCCAATGGTTGGCTTTCGCTTTGCGTTTTCTAATGAAAACATGAAATTATGATCTGTTTTATGAGGAATGAAAAGAAAATTCAATTTAAAATGATTTATAAGATTGTGAAATCATTTAAAGCGAGTAAATAGAGTTTCGAAGCTATGAATGACATTAAATGGATTTTTTTTGTCAATGGTTGGCTTTCGCTTCACATTTCCCAATGTAAACATGAAATTATGATTTGTTTTAACCAAAAATGAAAGGAAAATTCAATTTAAACTCATTTATAAGATTACAAAACCATTTAAAGCGAGTAACTAGGCTTTCGAAGCTATGAGTGACTATAAATGGACTTTTCTTATCAATGGTTGCCTTGCGCTTCATGTTTCCCAATGCAAACATTAAATAAGGATCTGATGTAACCAAAAATGAGAAAAAAATTCAATTTAAAATCATTTATAAGATTATAAAACCATTTAAATCGAATAACTAGGCTTTTAAAGCTATGAGTGACTATAAATGGACTTTTCTTACTAATGGTTGGCTTTTACGTTATGTTTTCCAATGAAAGCATAAAATTATGATATGTTTTAACCAAAAATGAAACAAAACTTCAATTCAAAATCATTTATAAGATTATAAAACCATTTAATGCGAGTAACTAGGCTTTTGAAGGCATGAGTGACTATAAATTGACTTTTCTTGTCAATGGTTGGCTTTCACGTTGCGTTTTCTAACGAAAACATGAAATTATGATCTCTTTTACCAAGAATCAAAAGCAAATTCAATTTAAAATCATTTATAAGATTATAAAATTATTTAAAGCGAGTAATTAGGGTTTCGAAGCTATGAGTGACATTAAATAGCTTTTTCTTGTCAATGGTTAGCTTTTGCTTCACATTTCCCAATGTAAACAAGAAATTATGATCTGTTTTAACCAAAAATGAAAGGAAAATTCAAATTAAACTCATTTATAAGACTATAAAACCATTTAAAGTGACTAACTAGGCTTTTAAAGGCATAAGTGACTATAAATGAAGTTTTGTTGTCAATGGTTCGCTTTCACTTCAAGTTTCCCAATGAAAACATTAAATTATGATCTATTTTAACCAAAAATAGAAAAAATTCAATTTAAAATCATTTATAAGATGGTAAAACAATTTAAAGTGGGTAACTAGGTTGTCAAATGCATGAGTGACTATAAATAGACTTTCCTTGTCGATGGTTGGCCCGCTTTCGCGTTTCCTGATGCAACCATTAAATTATGATATGTTTTAAGCAAAAATGAGAAAGAAATTTAATATAAACTCATTTATAAGATTACAAAATCATTTAAAGCGAGTAACTATTCTTTCGAAGCTATGAATAACTATAAATGGACTTTTCTTGTCAATGGTTGCCTTTCGCTTCATGTTTCCCAATGCAAACATTAAATTAGGATCTGTTGAAACCAAAAATGAGAGAAAAATTCAACTTAAAATCATTTATAAGATTATAAACCATTTAAAGTGAGTAACTAGGCTTTCGAAGGCATAAGTAACTATATATGAAGTTTTCTTTTCAATGGTTGGCTTTCGCTTCAAGTTTCCCAATGAAAACATTAAATTATGATCTATTTTAACCAAAAATTGAAAAAATTCAATTTAAAATCATTTATAAGATTACAAAACCATTTATAGCGAGTAACTAGGCTTTTGAAGACTTGAGTGACTATAAATGGACTTTTCTTGCCAATGGTTGGTTTTCGCTTTGCGTTTTCTAATGAAAACATGAAATTATGATCTGTTTTACCAAAATCAAAAGAAAATTCAATCTAAAATCATTTACAAGATTATAAAAATTTTTTACAGCGAGTAACTACGCTTTCGAAGCTATGTGTAACTATAAATGGACTTTTCTTGTTAATGGTTGGCTTTCGCTTCAAGTTTACCAATGAAAACATTAAATTATGATCTATTTTAACCAAAAATAGAAAACATTCAATTTAAAATCGTTTATAAAATGATAAAACTATTTAAAATGGGTAACTAGGTTGTCAAATGCATGAGTGACTATAAATAGACTTTCCTTGTCGATGGTTGGCCCGCTTTCGCATTTCCTGATGCAACCATTAAATTATGATATGTTTTAACCAAAAATGAGAAATAAATTTAATATAAACTCATTTGTAAGATTACAAAACCATTTAAAGCGAGCAACTACGCTTTCGAAGCTATAAGTAACTATAAATGGGCTTTTATTGTCAATGGTCTGCTTTCACTTCATGTTTCCCAATGCAAACATTGAATTAGGATCTGTTGTAACCAAAAATGAGAAAAAAATTCAATTTAAAATCATTGATAAGATTATAAAACCATTTAAAGTGAGTAATTAGGCTTTCGAAGGCATAAGTGACTATAAATGAAGTTTTCTTGTCAATGGTTGGCTTTCGCTTCAAGTTTCCCAATGGAAACATTAAATTATGATCTATTTTAACCAAAAATAGAAACAATTCTATTTAAAATCATTTATAAGATGATAAAACTATTTAAAGTGGGTAACTAGGTTGTCAAATGCTCGAGTGACTATAAATAGACTTTCCTTGTCAATGGTTGGCCCGCTTTCGCGTTTCCTGATGCAAGCATTAACTTATGATTTGTTTTAACCAAAAATGAGAAAGAAATTTAATATAACTCATTTATAAGATTACATGTCACCACCCGGAACCTCCCTCGGGCCCGTGACAACAGCCGCGACATCCCGATTGACACTCATTACCGGGAATACCAACCGGAACCCCGCAAGGCTTACATATCAGTTTCTTTCCTTTCCTGTGAGCAATCGTTGTTAAACATTCCATTTTAAACAATTACCGATCGTTTTCGGCTCAAATAAATCCAAAGATATATTTTTAAAGGATTTATAGACAAATATCACTATCAAAATATTGATTAAAATATAGCATATTTATATAAAATAATATTTATAGAAACACATGTAAGAAATCTTTTGTAATGTGTGAGTAAAATAAATTCATACATAAAAAAATTTACTAAGTTATAATGTACAATAATGGTTACAATGACAAGTGGCCCAAAATACATCTAGTGTTGGTGCTAGAAACCTACTGTCTGTGTGGTAGAGATGTCAACTGGAATCCTCGACAAAATAGGGTATCTACAAGCTACCACAGACTTGAAATGTTTGGAAAAGAGGTGGGTGAGATTTTGCAATCCCAATGAGTAAACAGATATTATCATAAATATCTAAAGGCAAGTAAAATGGAGGCAAGTTTAAGCAACAAATTACGAACCATTTCATAATATTTTCAATTTATTTCTTAAACCATAAGATATTTGTAATTTACCAAAACAGTTGTTAAGGCTTATGTCTTTTATTAAAAACAAGGCTCAAGCCAAAATTAATCCTCGGGGATACCTTGGCTGAGGCATCTAACCGAGTCCCCCAAGGTTGTTATAACATTTACATGTGAAACACATTTTTATTTTTAAAACAAGCCGTTCCTTGGCGTTGGCTGAGTTACACATTCACGTGGAGATTCGACGTGAAGTGAGCTCTAATACTACCCTAGGAGTTACCTTCCTCGCCTCTACAATCGGAGTAACTATATAATCGGGTTTATCGTGCCCCTCTAATAGGCAGTCTACGAAAACCCGTCACTGCAATGACTAACCCACCAATTTTAATAAAATTTCGACACTATAACGTGACTTTTATTTATTTATCCAGTCTGCATAGTAAAAACAGCTTACATAAATTTCCCAATACACTTACAAAATATAGCCGCATATACTCATATCTCATAAGCCATTCATAGGAAAATATATAATTTTCAAGATAGTTCACAACCTCCAATTACTCAATTTCATAATCCACACAATATATCTTTATTTATCACATTTATTTCTAAAACATCAAAAATCCCATTTTAATCTCGTTTTCATTTCATAAAATACATAAAGAGCATTTAAAAATAAACTCTAGATAATTTACAATAATAATAAGTTTACTCACCGTTTGTACAAACTAAAAGCTTTCTAAGTGCCCCAATAACTACTCGTCGGGTACGATTTCCTTGCCTTTACCAGAAGGCTCTTCTCCTATACACATTGTAAAAATTTACTCAATTCATCACATTAATGCTAAATCACTATATATTTTACTTAAATCCTATACTAATGCATGGTATGAAATGCAATAGCCAAAAACGGCTTAAACGCGGTATTAACCTATTTTTGGCACTTTACCCGATAAATTGCTAACGCGCTCCATTTTAGCTCTAAATTATCCCATTCTCTCTCCAACATTTCTAACCATTAATTATCAGCCAATATTCCTCTAAAATCACCAAAATCAACTCACTCTCTTCCTTGGAAAATTCAGCCAAAAATGGGACATTAACTCGGTTAATTTTCCACTTTCTTTTTCTATCACATTTAACCATTTTTCATCATTTTCTCTTCATTTCTCTTAGAATAAAAATCAGATTATCATCATTGTACCTCAATGCATATTAAGCCAAGGGTGGGTATTGTGAAAATTTCATGCTTTCTTGCCCAATTTAATTTCTAAACACATTTAACTAACTAAAACTATCAATTTGACTAAAAATCAAAACCTAAAAATTTCAATTTCTCCCCCCTTGAAATTCGGCCAGCCCTTGATGTCACTTTTAGATCTCTCTCCTCAAGCATGCTAAACAGAAACAAAGGCATAGGAAAGGTAGAAATCAAGCTAAAGTTGAAAAATCTTACCGTTAGACGCATAAACGGGTGAAAAACGTGAATTCCCCTTTGAATTTTTCTAGTTTCCCTTTGTTTTCTTTGTTTTCTTCCTTTCCTCTCTATTTCCTCTCTTGTTCTTCCTTATGGCCGGCCATCACTTAAAATGGGGTTTAAATGGGCTGACTTTTCATTAAAATAATATTAAACCATTAAAAAAATGTCATGTGTCACTGTCCCATTGGTCCGTTTTTAAAATTTCATCCATTTGTTTCCAAATTTTCACCATACACTTGTCCCACATATCCATAGCTTAGATACAATTCTCAGACTTATCCAAAGTCTTGGTGGAGTAATTTTTGAAATTTACACTTTTGCCCCCGTAAAAGTCAAAAATTACATTTTTACCCCAAAAACTGAAAAATTGCCCATAGACATATTTTTCATCCCTTATACTCATACCATTCTCCAATTTTTCAAATGTGATCTAAATTCTCTCAAAATCTCAAATTTTGTCCATGGGTGGAAAAATTACGATTTTGCCCCTAAACATCAAAATTTTCAATTTTTCCCCAAATGAACCCTCGAACTCCGACCAATCATTTTTAGTCATTCCTTGACTATAAAATATTAAATTTCATCCTACGATTCCTATTTGAACTAGTTCGAGGTTAAATCAATTCAAGTGTACCATTAGGTACAATACCGGGTTTCGTCTATTCTTAGGGACTTTCCTAGCATAATAACATGCTACTCAATGCATGTATGTTATGACATGTATTTATAGGGTCGGGTTTTACATCACAAAACCATTTAAAGCGAGTAACTACGCTTTCGAAGCTATGAGTAACTATAAATTGACTTTTCTTGTCAATGGTTGCCTTCCACTTCATGTTTCCCAATGCGAACATTCAATTAGGATCTCTTGTAACCAAAAATGAGAGAAACATTAAATTTAGAATCATTTATAAGATTATAAAACCATTTAAAGCGAGTAACTAGGCTTTCGAAGGCATAAGTAATATAAATGAAGTTTTCTTGTAAATGGTTGGCTTTCGCTTCAAGTTTCCCAATGAAAACATTAAATTATGATCTATTTTAACAAAAAATTAAAAAAATTCAATTTAAAATCATTTATAAGATTATAAAACCATTTAAAGCGAGTAACTAGGCTTTTGAAGGCATTAATGACTATAAATTGACTTTTCTTGCCAATGGTTGGCTTTCGCTTTGCATTTTTTAATGAAAACATGAAATTATGATTTGTTTTACCAAGAATGAAAAGAAAATTCAATTTAAAATCATTTATAAGATTATAAAACCATTCACAGCGAGTAACTAGGCTTTCGAAGCTATGAGTGACTATAAATAGACTTTTCTTACCAAAGGTTGGCTTTCGCGTTATGTTTTCCAAAGAAAACATGAAATTATGATATGTTTTAACCAAAAATGAAACAAAACATCAATTCAAAATCATTTATAAGATTAGAAAACCATTTAAAGCGAGTAACTAGGCTTCTGAAGGCATGAGTGACTATAAAAGAACTTTTCTTACAAATGGTTGGCTTTCGCTTTGCGTTTTCTAATGAAAACATGAAATTATGATCTGTTTTACCAAGAATCAAAAGAAAATTCAATTTAAAATCATTTATATGATTATAAAATCATTTAAAGCGAGTAACTAGAGTTTCGAACCTATGGGTGACATTAAATGGACTTTTCTTGTCAATAGTTGGCTTTTGCTTTACATTTCCCAATTTAAACATGAAATTATGATATGTTTTAACCAAAAAGGAAAGAAAAATTCAATTTATACTCATTTATAAGATTACAAAACCATTTAAAGCGAGTAACTAGGCTTTCGAAGCTATGAGTAACTATAAATGGACTTTTCTTGTCAATGGTTGGCTTTCGCTTCATGTTTCCCAATGCAAACATTAAATTAGGATCTGTTGTAACCAAAAATGAGAGACAAATTCAATTGAAAATTATTTATAAGATTATAAAACCATTTAAAGCGAGTAACTAGGATTTCGAATGCGTAAGTGACTATAAATGAACTTTTCTTGTCAATGGTTGGCTTTCGCTTCAAGTTTCCTAATGAAAACATTAAATTATGATCTATTTTAACCAAAAATAGAAAAAAATTCAATTAAAATCATTTATAATATGATAAAACCATTTAAAGTGGGTAACTAAGTTGTCAAATGCATGAGTGACTATAAATAAACTTTCCTTATCGATGGTTGGCCCACTTTCGCGTTTCCTGATGCAACCATTAAATTATGTTATGTTTTAACCAAAAATGAGAAAGAAATTTAATATAAACTCATTTATAAGATTGCAAAACCATATAAAGTGAGTAACTACTCTTTCGAAGTTATGAGTAACTATAAATGGACTTTTCTTCTCAATGGTTGGCTTTCGCTTCATGTTTCCCAATGCAAACATTAAATTAGGATCTGTTGAAACCAAAAATGAGAGAAAAATTCAATTGAAAATCATTTATAAGATTATAAAACCATTTAAAGTGAGTAACTAGGCTTTCGAAGGCATAAGTAACTATGTATGAAGTTTTCTTTTCAATGGTTGGCTTTTGCTTCAAGTTTCCCAATGAAAACATTAAATTATGATATATTTTAACCAAAAATTAAAAAAATTCACTTTAAAATGATTTATAAGATTATAAAACCATTTAAAGCGAGTAACTAGGCTTTTGAAGGCTTAAGTGACTATAAATGGACTTTTCTTGCCAATAGTCGGTTTTCGCTTTGCGTTTTGTAATGAAAACATGAAATTATGATCTGTTTTGCCAAAATCAAAAGAAAATTCAATCTAAAATCATTTACAAGATTATAAAATCATTTAAAGCGAGTAACTACGCTTTTGAGGCTATGTGTAACTATAAATGGACTTTTCTTGTTAATGGTTGGCTTTCGCTTCAACTTTACCAATGAAAACATTAAATTATGATCTATTTTAACCAAAAATAGAAAATATTCAATTCAAAATCATTTATAAGATGAGAAAACGATTTAAAGTGGGTAACTAGGTTGTCAAATGCATGAGTGACTATAAATAGACTTTCCTTGTCGATGG
Source organism: Theobroma cacao (assembly GCF_053813885.1). NCBI lineage: Eukaryota > Viridiplantae > Streptophyta > Magnoliopsida > Malvales > Malvaceae > Theobroma > Theobroma cacao. Next base: position 20,540,891 of record NC_142645.1, on the reverse strand, counting down.
TTGGCCCGCTTTCGCATTTCCTGATGCAACCATTAAATTATGATCTGTTTTAACCAAAAATGAGAAAGAAATTTCATATAAACTCATTTATAAGATTACAAAACCATTTAAAGCGAGCAACTACACTTTCGAAGCTATAAGTAACTATAAATGGACTTTTATTATCAATGGTCTGCTTTCGCTTCATATTTCCCAATGCAAACATTAAATTAGGATCTGTTGGAACAAAAAATGAGAAAATAATTCAATTTAAAATCATTGATAAGATTATAAAACCATTTAAAGTGAGTAACTAGGCTTTCGAAGGTATAAGTGGCTATAAATGAAGTTTTCTTGTCAATGGTTGGCTTTCGCTTCAAGTTTCCCAGTGAAAACATTAAATTATGATCTATTTTAATCAAAAATAGAAAAAATTCTATTTAAAATCATTTATAAGATGATAAAACTATTTAAAGTGGGTAACTAGGTTGTCAAATGCCCGAGTGATTATAAATAGACTTTCCTTATCGATGGTTGGCCCTTTTTCGCGTTTCTTGATGCAAACATTAACTTATGATCTGTTTTAACGAAAAATGAGAAAGAAATTTAATACAAACTCATTTATAAGATTACAAAACCATTTAAAGCGAGTAACTATACTTTCGAAGCTATGAGTAACTATAAATGGACTTTTCTTGTCAATGGTTGCCTTTCACTTCATGTTTCCTAATGCAAACATTCAATTAGGATCTCTTGTAACCAAAAATGAGAGAAAAATTCAATTTAAAATCATTGATAAGATTATAAAACCATTTAAAGCGAGTAACTAGGCTTTCGAAGGCATAAGTAACTATAAATGTAGTTTTCTTGTAAATGGTTGGCTTTCGCTTCAAGTTTCCCAATGAAAACATTAAATTATGATCTATTTTAACCAAAAATTGAAATAATTCAATTTAAAATCGTTTATAAGATTATAAAACCATTTAAAGCGAGTAACTAGGCTTTTGAAGGCATTAATGACTATAAATTGACTTTTCTTGCCAATGGTTGGCTTTCGCTTTGCGTTTTCTAATGAAAACATGAAATTATGATCTGTTTTACTAAGAATGAAAAGAAAATTCAATTTAAAATCATTTATAAAATTATAAAACTATTTAAAGCGAGTAACTAGGCTTTCGAAGCTATGAGTGACTATAAATAGACTTTTCTTACCAAGGGTTGGCTTTCGCATTATGGTTTCCAAAGATAACATGAAATTATTATATGTTTTAACCAAAAATGAAACAAAACTTCAATTCAAAATTATTTATAAGATTATAAAACCATTTCAAGCGAGTATTTAGGCTTCTAAAGGTATGAGTGACTATAAAAGAACTTTTCTTACCAATGGTTGGCTTTCGCTTTGCGTTTTCTAATGAAAACATGAAATTATGATCTGTTTTACCAAGAATCAAAAGAAAATTCGATTTAAAATCATTTATAAGATTATAAAATCATTTAAAGCGAGTAACTAGAGTTTCGAAGATATGGGTGACATTAAATGGATTTTTCTCGTCAATGGTTGGCTATTGCTTCACATTTCCCAATGTAAACATGAAATTATGATATGTTTTAACCAAAAAAGAAAAGAAAAATTCAATTTAAACTCATTTATAAGATTAAAAAACCATTTAAAGTGAGTATCTAGGCTTTCGAAGCTATGAGTGACTATAAATAGACTTTTCTTGTCATTGGTTGGCTTTCGCTTCATGTTTCCCAATACAAACATTAAATTAGGATATGTTGTAACCAAAAATGAGAGAAAAATTCAATTGAAAATTATTTATAAGATTATAAAACCATTTAAAGCGAGTAACTAGGTTTTCGAATGCATAAGTGACAATAAATGAAGTTTTCATGTCAATGGTTGGCTTTCGCTTCAAGTTTCCCAATGAAAACATTAAATTATGATCTATTTTAACCAAAAATAGAAAAAATTCAATTTAAAATCATTTATAAGATGATAAAACCATTTAAAGTGGGTAACTAGGTTGTCAAATGCATGAGCGACTATAAATAGACTTTCCTGGTCGATGGTTGGCCCGCTTTCACGTTTCCTGATGCAACCATTAAATTATGATATGTTTTAACCAAAAATGAGAAAGAAATTTAATATAAACTCATTTATAAGATTACAAACCATTTAAAGCGAGTAACTACGCTTTCGAAGCTATGAGTAACTATAAATGGACTTTTCTTGTCAATGGTTGGCTTTCGCTTCAAGTTTACCATTGAAAACAATAAATTATGATCTATTTTAACCAAAAATAGAAAAAAAATCAATTTAAAAACATTTATAAGATGATAAAACCATTTAAAGTGGGTAACTAGGTTATCAAATGCATGAGTGACTATAAATAGACTTTCCTTGCCAATGGTTGGCTCGCTTTCACGTTTCCTGATGCAAACATTAAATTATGATCTGTTTTAACCAAAAATGAGAAAGAAATTTAATATAAAAGCATTTATAAGATTACATAACCATTTAAAGCGAGTAACTACGCTTTCAAAGCTATGAGTAACTATTAACGGACTTTTCTTGTCAATGGTTGGCTTTCACTTCATGTTTCCCAATGCAAACATGAAATTAGGATATGTTGTAACCAAAAATGAGAGAAAAATTCAATCTAAAATCATTTATAAGACTATCAAACCATTTAAAGCGAGTAACTACGCTTTTGAAGGCATGAGTCACTATAAATTGACTTTTCTTGCCAATGGTTTGCTTTCGCTTTGCGTTTTCTAATGAAAGAATAAAATTATGATCTATTTTACCAAGAATCAAAAGAAAATTCAATTTAAAATCATTTATAAGATTATAAAATCATTTAAAGCGAATAACTAGAGTTTCGAAGCTGTGAGTGACATTAAATGGATTTTTCTTGTCAATGGTTGGCTTTCGCTTCACATTTTCCAATGTAAACATGAAATTATGATATGTTCTAACCAAAAATGAAAGGAAAATTCAATTTAAACTCATTTATAAGATTACAAAACCATTTAAAGAGAGAAACTAGGCTTTCGAAGCTATGAGTCACTATAAATGGACTTTTCTTGTTAATGGTTGGCTTTCACTTCATGTTTCCAAATGAGAACATTAAATTATGATCTATTTGAACCAAAAATAGAAAACTTCAATTTAAAACCATTTATAACATGATAAAACCATTTAAAGTGGGCAACTAGGTTGTCAAATGCATGAGTGACTATAAATAGACTTTCCTTGCCAATGGTTGGCCCGCTTTCACGTTTTCTGATGCAAACATTAAATTATGATCTGTTTTAACTAAAAATGAAAGGAAAATTCAATTTAAACTCATTTATAAGATTACAAAACCATTTAAAGCGAGTAACTAGGCTTTCGAAGCTATGAGTGACTATAAATGGACTTTTCTTGTCAATGGTTGACTTTCGCTTCATGTTTCCCAATGGAAACATTAAATTATGATCTATTTTAACCAAAAATTAAAAAAATTCAATTTAAAATCAGTTATAAGAATATAAAACCATTTAAAGTGAGTAATTAGGCTTTTGAAGGCATGAGTGATTATAAACTGACTTTTCTTGGCAGTGGTCAGCTTTCGCTTTGCATTTTCTAATGAAAACATGAAATTATGATATGTTTTCCCAAGAATCAAAAGAAAATTCAATTTAAAATCATTTATAAGATTATAAAATCATTTAAAGCGAGTAACTAGAGTTTCGAAGCTATGAGTGACATTAAATGGATTTTTCTTGTCAATGGTTGGCTTTTGCTTCACATTTCCCAATGTAAATATGAAATTATGATATGTTTTAACCAAAAAGGAAAGAAAAATTCAATTTAAACTCATTTATAAGATTACAAAACCATTTAAAGCGAGTAACTACGCTTTCCAAGCTATGAGTGACTATAAATGGACTTTTCTTGTCAATGGTTGGCTTTCGCTTCATGCTTCCCAATGCAAACATTAAATTATGATATGTTGTAACCAAAAATGAGAGACAAATTCAATTAAAAATTATTTATAAGATTATAAAACCATTTAAAGCGAGTAATTATGCTTTTGAATGCATAAGTGACTATAAATGAAGTTTTCTTGTCAATGGTTGGCTTTCGCTTCAAGTTTCCCAATGAAAACATTAAATTATGATCTATTTTAACCAAAAATAGAAAAAATTCAATCTAAAATCATTTATAAGATAAATTCAATTTAAAATCATTTATAAGATGATAAAACCATTTAAAGTGGGTAACTAGGTTGTAAAATGCATGAGTGACTATACATAGACTTTTCTTGTTGATGGTTGGCCCGCTTTCGCGTTTCCTGATGCAACCATTAAATTATGATATGTTTTAACCAAAAATGAGAAAGAAATTTAATATAAACTCATTTATAAGATTACAAAACCATGTAAAGCGAGCAACTACTCTTTCGAAGCTATGAGTAACTATAAATGGACTTTCCTTGTCAATGGTTGGCTTTCGCTTCATGTTTCCCAATGCAAACATTAAATTAGGATCTGTTGAAACCAAAAATGAGAGAAAAATTCAATTTAAAATCATTTATAGGATTATAAAACCATTTAAAGTGAGTAACTAGGCTTTCCAAGCTATAAGTAACTATAAATGAAGTTTTCTTGTCAATGGTTGGCCCGATTTCACGTTTCCTGATGCAAACATTAAATTATGATATGTTTTAACCAAAAATGAGAAAGAAATTTAATATAAACTCATTTAGAAGTTTACAAAACCATTTAAAGCGAGTAACTATGCCTTTGAAGCTACGAGTAACTATAAATGGACTTTTCTTATCAATGGTTGGCTTTCACTTCATGTTTCGCAATACAAACATTAAATTAGGATCTGTTGTAACAAAAAATGAGAGAAAAATTCAATTTAAAATCATTTATAAGATTATAAAACCATTTAAAGTGAGTAACTAGGCTTTCGAAGGTATAAGTAACTATAAATGAAGTTTTCTTGTCAATGGTTGGCTTTCACTTCAAGTTTCCCAATGACAACATTAAGTTATGATCTATTTTAACCAAAAATTGAAAAAATTCAATTTAAAATCATTTATAAGATTATAAAACCATTTAAAGCAAGTAACTAGGCTTTTGAAGGCATAAGTGACTATAAATTGACTTTTCTTGCCAAAGGTTGGCTTTCGCTTTGTGTTTTCTAATGAAAACATGAAATTATTATCTATTTTACCAAGAATCAAAAGTTAATTCAATTTAAAATCATTTATAAGATTATAAAATCATTTAAATCGAGTAACTACTCTTTCGAAGTTATGTGTAACTATAAATGGACTTTTCTTGTCAATGGTTGGCTTTCGCTTCACATTTCCTAATGTAAACATGAAATTATGATATGTTTTAACCAAAAACAAAAGGAAAATTCAATTTAAACTCATTTATAAGATTACAAAACCATTTGAAGCGAGTAACTAGGCTTTCGAAGCTATGAGTAACTATAAATGGACTTTTCTTCTCAATGGTTGGCTTTCACTTCATGTTTCCCAATGCAAACAATCAATTAGGATCTGTTGTAACAAAAAATGAGAGAAAAATTCAATTTAAAATCATTTATAAGATTATAAAACCATTTAAAGTGAGTAACTAGGCTTTCCAAGCTATAAGTAACTATAAATGAAGTTTTCTTGTCAATGGTTGCCCGCTTTCACGTTTCCTGATGCAAACATTAAATTATGATATGTTTTAACGAAAAATGAGAAAGAAATTTAATATAAACTAATTTAGAAGATTACAAAACCATTTAAAGCGAGTAACTACGCCTTCGAAGCTATGAGTAACTATAAATGGATTTTTCTTATCAATGGTTAACTTTCCCTTCATGTTTCCTAATGCAAACATTAAATTAGGATCTGTTGTAACCGACAATGAGAGAAAAATTCAATTTAAAATCATTTATAAGATTATAAAACCATTTAAAGCGAGTAACTAGGCTTTCAAAGGCAGAAGTAACTATAAATGAAGTTTTCTTGTCAATGGTTGGCTTTCGCTTCAAGTTTCCTAATGAAAACATTAAGTTATGATCTATTTTAACCAAAAATTGAAAACATTCAATTTAAAATCATTTATAAGATTATAAAACCATTAAAAGCGAGTAACTAGGCTTTTGAAGGCATAAGTGACTATAAATTGACTTTTCTTGCCAAAGGTTGGCTTTCGCTTTGCATTTTCTAATGAAAACATGAAATTATGATCTGTTTTACCAAGAACCAAAAGTGAATTCAATTTAAAACCATTTATAAGATTATAAAATCATTTAAATCGAGTAACTACGCTTTCGAAGTTATGAGTAACTATAAATGGACTTTTCATGTCAATGGCTGGCTTTCGCTTCAAGTTTCCCAATGAAACATTAAATTATGATCTATTTTAACCGAAAATAGAAAAGAATTCAATGTAAAATCATTTATAAGATAATAAAACCATTTAAAGTGGGTAACTAGGTTGTCAAATGCATGAGTGACTATAAATAGACTTTCCTTGTCAATGGTTAGCCCGCTTTCATGTTTCCTGATGCAAACATTAAATTATGATCTGTTTTAACCAGAAATGAGAAAGAAATTTAATATAAACTCATTTATAAGATTACAAAACCATTTAAAGCGAGTAACTATGCTTTTGAAGCTATTAGTGACTATATATGGACTTTTCTTGTCAATGGTTGGCTTTTGCTTCATGTTTCCCAATGCAAACATTAAATTAGGATCTATTGTAACCAAAAATGAGAGAAAAATTCAACTAAAAATCATTTATAAGAATATAAAACCATTTAAACTGAGTAACTAGGCTTTCGAAGGCATAAGTGACTATAAATGAAGTTTTCTTTTCAATGGTTGGCTTTCGCTTCAAGTTTCCCAATGAAAACATTAAATTATGATCTATTTTAACCAAAAATAGAAAACATTTAATTTAAAATCATTTATAAGATGATAAAACCATTTAAAGTGGGTAACTAGGTTCTCGAATGCATGAGTGACTATAAATAGACTTTCCTTACCAATGGTTGGCCTGCTTTGACGTTTCTTGATGCAAACATTAAATTATGATATGTTTTAACCAAAAATGAGAAAGAAATTTAATATAAACTCATTTATAAGATTACAAAACCATTTAAAGCGAGTAGCTACGCCTTCGAAGCTATGAGTAACTATAAATGGACTTTCCTAGTCAATGGTTGGCTTTCGCTTCATGTTTCCCGATGCAAACATTAAATTAGGATCTGTTGTAACCAAAAATGAGAGAAAAATTCAATTTAAAATCATTTATAAGATTATAAAACCATTTAAAGTGAGTAACTAGGCTTTCTAAGCTATAAGTAACTATAAATGAAGTTTTCTTGTCAATGGTTGGCCCGCTTTCACGTTTCCTGCTGCAAACATTAAATTATGATCTGTTTTAACCAAAAATTAGAAAAAAATTTAATATAAAATCATTTATAAGGTTACAAAACCATTTAAAGCGAGTAACTACGCTTTCGAAGCTATGAGTAACTATAAATGGACTTTTCTTATCAATGGTTGGCTTTCCCTTCATGTTTCCTAATGCAAACATTAAATTAGGATATGTTGTAACCAAAAATGAGAAAAAAATTCAATTTAAAATCATTTATAAGATTATAAAACCATTTAAAGCGAGTAACTAGGCTTTCGTAGGCATAAGTAACTATAAATGAAGTTTTCTTATCAATGGTTGGCTTTCGCTTCAAGTTTCCCAATGAAAACATTAAGTTATGATCTATTTTAACCAAAAATTGAAAAAATTCAATATAAAATCATTTGCAAGATTATAAAACCATTTAAAGAGAGTAACTAGGCTTTTGAAGGCATAAGTGACTATAAATTAACTTTTCTTGCCAATGGTTGGCTTTTGCTTTGCGTTTTCTAATGAAAACATGAAATTATTATCTGTTTTACCAAGAATCAAAGGATAATTCAATTTCAAATTATTTATAAAATTATAAAATCATTTAAATCGAGTAACTACGCTTTCGAAGCTATGAGTAACTATAAATGGACTTTTCTTGTCAATGGTTGGCTTTCGCTTCAAGTTTCCCAATGAAAACATTAAATTATGATCTATTTTAACAAAAAATAGAAAAAATTCAATCTAAAATCATTTATAAGATGATAAAACTATTTAAAGTGGGTAACTAGGCTGTCAAATGCATGAGTGACTATAAATAGACTTTCCTTGCCAATGGTTGGCCAGCTTTCACGTTTCCTGATGCAAACATTAAATTATGATATGTTTTAACCAAAAATGAGAAAGAAATTTAATATAAACTCATTTATAAGATTACAAAACCATTTAAAGCGAGTAACTATGCTTTCAAAGCTATCAGTGACTATATATGGACTTTTCTTGTTAATGGTTGGCTTTCGCTTCATGTTTCCCAATGCAAACATTAAATTAAAATCTGTTGTAACCAAAAATGAGAGAAAAATTCAATTAAAAATCATTTATAAGATTATAAAACCATTTAAAGCAAGTAACTAGACTTTCGAAGGCATAAGTGACTATAAATGAAGTTTTCTTGTCAATGGTTGGCTTTCGCTTCAAGTTTCCCAATGAAAACATTAAATTATGACCTATTATAACCAAAAATAGAAAAAATTCAATCTAAAATCATTTATAAGATGATAAAACCATTTAAAGTGTGTAACTAGGTTGTCAAATGCATGAGTGACTATAAATAGACTTTCCTTGCCAATGGTTGGCTTGCTTTCACATTTTCTGATGCAAACATTAAATTATGATATGTTTTAACCAAAAATGAGAAAGAAATTTAATATAAAATCATTTATAAGATTGCAAAACCATTTAAAGTGAGTAACTACGCTTTAGAAGCTATGAGTAACTATAAATGGACTTTTCTTGTCAAAGGTTGGCTTTCCCTTCATGTTTCCTAATGCAAACATTAAATTAGAATCTGTTGTAACCAAAAATGAGAAAAAAAATTCAATTTAAAATCATTTATAAGATTATAAAACCATTTAAAGTGAGTAACTAGGCTTTCGAAGGCATAAGTGACTATAAATGAAGTTTTCTTGTCAATGGTTGGCTTTTGTTTCAAGTTTCCCAATGAAAACATTAAATTATGATCTATTTTAACCAAAAATAGAAAAGAATTCAGTGTAAAGTCATTTATAAAATGATAAAACCATTTAAAGTGGGTAACTAGGTTGTCAAATGCATGAGTGACTATAAATAGACTTTCCTTGCCAATGGTTGGCCTACTTTTACATTTCTTGATGCAAACATTAAATTATGATCTGTTTTAACCAAAAATGAGAAAGAAATTTAATATAAAATCATTTATGAGATTACAAAACCATTTAAAACGAGTAATTACGCTTTGGAAGCTATGAGTAACTATAAATGGACTGTTCTTGTCAATGGTTAGCTTTCCGTTCATGTTTCCCAATGCAAACATTAAATTAGGATCTGTTGTAACCGAAAATGAGAAAAAAATTCAATTTAAAATCATTTATAAGATTATAAAACCATTTAAAGTGAGTAACTAAGCTTTCGAAGGCATAAGTGACTATAAATGAAGTTTTCTTGTCAATGGTTGGCTTTCGCTTCAAGTTTCCCAATGAAAACATTAAATTATGATCTATTTTAACCAAAAATAGAAAAAAAATTAATTTAAAATCATTTATAAGATGATAAAACCTTTTAAAGTGGGTAACTAGGTTGTCAAATGCATGAGTGACTATAAATAGACCTTCCTTGTCAATGGTTGGCCTGCTTTCACATTTCTTGATGCAAACATTAAATTATGATATGTTTTAACCAAAAATGAGAAAGAAATTTAATATAAAATCATTTATAAGATTACAAAACCATTTAAAGCTAGTAACTATGCTTTGGAAGCTATGAGTAACTATAAATGGACTTCTCTTGTCAATAGTTGGCTTTCGCTTCATGTTTCCCAATGCAAACATTAAATTAGGATTTGTTGTAACCAAAAATGAAAGAAAAATTCAATTGAAAATCATTTATAAGATTATAAAATCATTTGATTTTAGTAAAATGTCAATTGATCTTGACGGCAGAATTTTCTTTATGTAAAATTGTTTTAATTCAATATTTCAAATGATTGTCTTGAATAAGGTTATTGATATGTTTTGTAGCAAAAATTTTTATTTGTCTTGGTTGACTTACCAATTGAAGTGTTTATAATGCATAAGAAACCCTCGATTTTTCATATAAGGCATAAACTCCCGTCTGAAATAAATTGTTTTTGTAATCGTGCATTTTTATATTCAATTGATCTGCTGTTTGCTTGTTTCCCATCTATCCCCTGCTCACAGAGCCGATGATCACTGAGTCTGTGAGACAAAATCTCTCTTTTTTCCCTTTTTGCAGACAGAGATCGGCCTAACATGTAATCATCGGCATATATGGTCCATCGCAAATTGGTAAAGGCATCTCATAGCATTTTATCTTAAGTCGCTCCGCTATTAGAGGTCTAGTCATAGCAGTTTATTTATTAAGTTGTAAATGGATATTGATTTTGTTAGAAGTAAATAATTGAAGAATGTGAATTTCGATGTATATACTTGTGATTAAATGGTTTAAAGCTTGAATCGATTATTATGTTTATGGTTTAAAACATGGTATGAGAGTTTATTGTTTTTAGTATCAATATGGAATGGGATCGTATATAGTGAACTAACGGGCATTTTGAGTAAGGCTTGTTTGGGACTTGGCGGAGTCTTTCCCAGAGGTCTCGGACGTCGGTAGCGACTGAGTGGGGGTCGTTACAAAGGTGGTATCAGAGCTCTAGGTTTACTCAAGTTCTAGGAATTCTCATGTCAGTCAGCGGAGTTGTAGGAGTTAATGTAGAGTATTGTTTATGGTTTATGACTGCAGCATAAGTCATAGACATGAGGCTATATAAACTCTTATTCCTAGCAACCTACTTGTGAGACCTTGTCAAACTCGATTAAAAGACAATATTGTACCGAGTGGTACAACTAAGTTAAATCGAGCCTTGAACTAGTTCAAATAGAAATTCTAAGAGGAATTTGAAAATTTTAAAACCAACAGAATGACTTAGAATAGTGATTTGGAGTTCAAGGTCCAGTTTGGAGTCCATCAGAAAATTGACCAATTAGGGACAAAACAGTCATTTTACAATTTGATGATAAAATGGAGATTTTTAGCCAAGATTTGATCACATTTGACCAAGAATAATTATATGAAATATAATTATGATTATTGGAGTATAAAATGATGTTTAGCAGTGAAAATTTTTCATTCCCGGTATTTATGGAGCACAAGGGCAAAATGGTAATTTTACCACTAGAGGACTAAACGAAATTTTTTTTAAGTAATTTTTACCCCATTTGGTTAATATTGATCAATATTAGTGTTATTTTAGGTTGAAAAGTAGAAACAATGAGATTCCGGTACATTTCGGAGTATAGGGGCAAAATCGTAATTTTTTCATCTCGGGGGCAAATTAGTAAAATTTTCGCCCCAGCACTTGTGAAGACCAAGGGATTTTAATTGTGGTAGGATTGGATAAATACCAGAATATTTGTGGTGGAAAATTAAGAAGAAAAAGTCAAAAAGTTAAAAATTTGGGCCAATAAGCATGTGACACATGGCATGCTTGATTATTTTATTATTTTCTATAGAAATCAGCCCATTAAATCCCCAATTCCCTCACCATATTCGGCCTAGACATCCAGCAACAAGAAAAAAGGAAGAACAAAAGGAAAAACAAGAAAACCTAGGTGAAAATTCAAAGAAAAAGTGAAGAAATCAAGGAAACAAGCTAGGTAAGTTAAAATTTCTTTAATTCTCCTTGATACCTAGCTTACCCATGCTTTTATTCTTGATTTCCATTGTTGAATATTGAGTTATCATGATGAATTCAATTCTGAAAAATGGGTATGGAAGAGGAATTGTTGATGGAATAATTTGATTTTAGACTATGTTAGTGTTTAGGGATAGTTAAGCATGGTTATGAACAAAAACACAAAAGAAATATTCAATTTCTCTAGGGTTCCTTGTTGGCCGAACCATGAGGGCTGAATATCAATGGGGGATTGTTTTTATTTCAAGGAAAATGGCATGGAAAATGATGAATTAAGGTGAAACGGTTATGTAGAAAAAAATTCGATGCTAGTGCACCAAATGACCAAATTTTTCTATAAGGAACTCTGAGGGTTCTAAAGCTGAATTTGGCTTTATTTAAATGTATGTGGTAAATTAAGGTATTAGAGGAGAAATGAATTAATTTAGAGGTATTTGGACACAATCGTTGGTTAATCGGGTGATCGGTCGAATTTAATCGATACCGTGATTAAGCGATAATCGGACATATTTTTGCATTTACATATCAAGCATTAGTAATTTAATTTAATTTATATCAATTTAGGGACAATATAGTAAATTCCTCGACTTTGTTATTTGTCAAGGTGGTGAGACATTCGAAAAAGGCAAAGGAATTGCGCTTGAGGACTATTAGTCTGAGTTCACCCGGAATCCGAATTTTCGACACTTGTGAGTGGACTGCTTATTAAAATTGTTTTGGGAATATGACTGTTTTGAACAAAGTGTTTGAATGATTTTATAACTTTTTTTATGAAAATGAATGCCTTGGGAACAAGCTTTTGAGAAAAGGTTTATGTTATGAAATGTAGTTATTATGGATTTCTGTGTGGCTGCATTATGTTGATATACATATATGCTTGAATATAATGTTGTGTAATTATGTTGACTCGGCTATGTGCGAGTAGGGAGTGCGCATAAGCCGAGGATGACCTGGTTATGTGTGAGTAGGGAGTGCGCATAACCCGGTGATGACCCGATTATGTGCGAGTAGGGAGTGTGCATAACTCGGTGATGACCCAGCCATGTGCGAGTAGGGAGTGCGCATGAGCTGGTGGTGATGATGATGAGTTGGTGATGATGGTAATGGGTTGGTGAGATGATGATGATGGGTATATACATATATATATATATATATACATATGTAAATATGTGTGATATAGCAAATTGATGGACAATGATTTATGGTTGTAATGTACATGCAAGTTGACACATTGTACTTTGAGAATTTTCATGAATTTTAGGTTGATTTTATTAGTTTAGCAGGATGGCTTTTTGTTGGGTGAGAAAAAAAGTTTCTCTTGTTGCTCTGTTTTCACTGCAGCGAAATTCATGCTCGCTGTAGCGAGAAACTCTCGGGTTTAGAGGGGTTTTAAATAGGAATGAACTAAATTGTATTGTTTTGAAACAAGTGCATCATGATTTTAAATTCTCCCTAATTGTTGTTTTTTCCCTTCCTTGTTCACTCATTGAGTATTGTACTCACGTTTTATAAAAATTCATGTTTTCAGATTAGGTGACTGTTGGACCCTAGATCGAGGAGTCCTCGTAGTTCATCTCTTGGGTATGTGTCTGGCATTCGATAGTAATCCTTTTTATAGTAAATGTCTCCGCTGGAAGTCATGGGTCCTTTTGTATTATGAATACAATCTAACAATGTGAATATGTGTATGCAATGTAAATTGCTAAATACATGACTGGTATAGTGCATGTATATTATTATCTATAATGCCATTGTGTTTTGGCTATGTTCACACCCGAAAAAAAGTGTGTGTGTATGCATGATATGATAAATTTGTTAAGCAAAGGTAAATGGATAGGCTTGCTTGGGCTTAGTGAGCTATGCTCATTGAGCTCATGCGCCGGTCATGGCCCGAGAAATTGGGTCGTGACACTACCCTTCTTCTAACGTCATGAAAAATTCATAAGTGGTGTCATTGTCCAGGTTTGAGATGCCACCTGGGACATAAGCTGCTGTTGGAAAGATTTTAAGCAAATGTTCCTAATTAAAGGTTAATGTAATGATATACTCTTTCGACTAAGGGTGGAGGAAAGTGGAGCTGGACTAATAGGTCCGTAATAACTCATTCATTTTATGGAGTTAAAATTTGAGCCATAATTGTCAATGGAAAGAAATTTGATGATTATGGGTGGTATTTGAGGTTAATATAAAGGAGAACATACGATAATGGTAATAAAAAGCATATTTTGACTAGAATAAATAGTGATTGTTGAGATTCATTTGAGGTTTATAAATCTAAGTATTAAGGGAGGTGTAAATTGATACTCACATACACAAAGGTAAGTGCATTATGTTAATTGAGTTTGCTCTGCCTATATATAAATGGTGTTGGGCTTCCGAAATCTTTAGTATGCGAATTTGTGTGGAATATATGTATAACAACTTAGATGGAGCTGGTTTGGATTTTAATCAAGTGATTGCGAGATTCCAAGGTTTAATTTGAAAATATTGACTTTGCCTATTATATGTGATAAGCACAAGATAATATAAATGGTTATGGAAATTGTGACGTAAGCTTGGAGTAAAACCAAACAGTTGAGGATGATCAATGTAGTAACCTTAAATGTGGCCGAATAGCGTTGGTCAAGTAAACTCCAACTGCCACCGTGCCGCAACACTAGGAACACCCATGTCTAGGATGCATGAATGAGATATGAAAAACGTGACGTTAAACTTACGAGCTAAATTATGGTCATTGGACTTGATGTTAAGCTTCGTTAATTGGGTTTTTAAGATCTTGGAAAGTCTTTATACGAATGAATATAGAAGTTTCTAAATTGCTATGTGAAATATTAAGATAAACATTATGCAGATTAAAGTCAAGTCCTAAGAATTAAGGGAGACGAGAGATTAAGCTTTGTTAAAAAGCTAAGGAAAGAGTGAATGAAAAGTGAGATGAAGGATGGGAGAAATATGGATGTTGTTACGTCGAGCATAAGAAGCTTAAGGATAATCAATGTAATCATACTAAATTAGTTCTATATAGTCAAGTTGGAGCTTGTGACTGGTATGTCACATAAGTATAAAGATATGTTGTAAATATAAGGATGTCTGGAAATGTGGGTTTAAGGCAATGATTATCTTACCATTATGTAGACTTGATGAGGTTACGGTCTCAATATACTTGTAGACGTAAGGCATAAACTGTGAAACGAGCTACTCCCCCCACAAGTTTCAATTTATTTTTGAGTAATTATCAAGGCAAAGTACCTGATAAGGGTAACCAAAGGCTGAATTGTGTTACGAATATTTAGAGAACAAGGGTGATATGGTTTGATTAAATGATACTACCCTTGGTAAAGGAATAGAAATATGCTACGGGAATTGTAGAGATTCACTTAGAAAGAGTTGACGATTTAAGATTTTGAGTATTTATATACAAGAAAAGACTTTGGTAATGAGCTACGACCTAGAGGCATGACACTAGAATATGAATTTGGCTAAAAAAAAAATCAACTTTTAAGACATATGGTGTTTTAGGGGTGGTGCCAATTAGTGATTAGCTCTAGTATGAGTATAGAACACACAAACCGATTTTGAGTATTCCCCACAGAATGGTGAGCATGATCTGATTAAACATGAGAGGAAATGATTTTAAACTAAAATTGACGGTTATCTTAATATTACAAGAGATTCATTGAACTTGTTATGCCTAAGATTACTTGAAGTCAAAATTTTTGAAAATATATTTAGGAATATATATATGTTGCAAATGGGTACAAAAATTCATATGGAGTTAGTTATAATTTGACTCAATGATGATGTTCTGTCAGTGGTTATAGCACTAGATAATGACTAAGATAATCTATCGATGATCTTGGCAGTGAACAAGTTGATTATAATGTTGTCAACTTAAAGGTAAGTGTTTATACTTCTGGTATGAACTCAAAATTCTATCATACTGCGATCAGCTTGGTGTTTTTGACATAGTTTGAGAGGCTTGGCATATGAACTAGCTTAATTGTAAGCCAGACTTTGTTAGGCTATTATGAAGTATACAAATAGAAAAATATGCCATGAATTTAGTATCCTAAGGGGCAATGGAAAACAATGTATTAGTTTTTGTATAACTCCAATATATAGTTTTCATATATGAAGATTTGGGGAAAAAATTTATAACTTATGCATGAGAGTTGTGCATTTGAATTCATGTAAGAAAAGTTTAAAATCTGCTTGTTTGCCATCAAGCCTATGATGGAGAATGAATAATTATGGATTTAATTTTTAAGGTAATAGAACTAGAAGAAGTTAATTTCGGAAAGGTTTCAGTAAATGATTCCTTGATTTTAAGGTGCACTTAAGGAAAGATAAATGTCTAATTCCATCTTTAGATTGATCAACTAATGAGGCCATGAGATTTGGCATTTGGAGTAAATTTGAGGGATTTCAAGTTAGATATGTTGTATGTGGCTGATGACGAACAAATTAGCTATGACATTGGAGATATAGAGATGATTAGTAAGATGAGACTTGGAAAAGAACTTTAAAGGAAAATTTTGAGCAATTTAATTTTTAAGTGGTTGAGCTATTGATTAAAGAGATTGATTAAGACTATAAAGATATATATACAAGAATATCGTTAATTATTGAAATGCCTTGTGGTATAAGTTGAAATTATCTAGTGAGCACTCAATCATGAAAGTACTCGATCATGAAATTACTAATGGTTATTAGATTTGAATCATCCATGATGTTAAATATATCTGAAATAAATAAAGCATGTCTTGATCCTTACGTATTACGAAATGCTCGAATGGAAATTGTATGGAAGTATGTGAACCGAAATAGAGATTGGTTGACAAGTTAGACCCGTTGTCAATGGTTGAATAAATGCTCGAATGTCGAAGGTTTGATAAAAGATCAGGTAGAGGAATTGTGGATGGTTATGTAAACATGCATAATCGATGATTTAAGAATGATTTGATTGAGGTGTGACTGGGATTAATGATATATTTAATTTCTCTTTATAAGATGAACAATAATATTGATTTAATTCAATCAGTGTGGTATTTATAATTAAATGTATTATGACATTGTCGAGTTTTCTATAAAGACTGGAAATTGATAAAATTCATAAGACCGAGATCCTATATTAAGAATATCCTACGAAAGTGATGTAGAAGAATTTTAGAATTCTGATTATTCACTGTACGTTGAATTGAATTCGAGGACGAATTCATTTTAAGTGGGGGAGATTGTTACACTCCATACTCTCGTTTAACTGTCAAATCGATAAAACGAAAAGTCACTTGATGTAAATAAAGGGTCGAAAAACGATTAAAGGTGAAAAGAATATTTTGAAATAAAATATTATTTTATGAATAAAATAATATTAAAAATATTAATATTTTATCTATTATTGGAATTAGTCATGAAATAGGATTATATGACTAATCTAAGTGGGGGAGAAGAAATAAGAAACAATTTCGAAAAAAAACGACGATAATTGTGCCCGCGTGATTTTATTAAATCGAGTTAGCGCAGGTAAGTAAATATTTAAAATATTATGGTGACAGCTCGTTGAAGTGCAATTACGATATTTTGATTTTACATGTGTAAAGGAAGAGAGAGACGAAAAAATTAGAATTTTTAAACGTGTCGGAAAGATTGAATTTTAAAATACGAAAGTTGGAGGGTGGTGTGGTAAATAAATGAAGTTGATAGTTGATATGTAAATTTTATTATTTTAAGGAAATAAAATAAATAATAAAATAATAAAGAAATAAAAAGAGTTGGGAGTGAAATAGAGTAAAGAAATGAAAAGAAAATAAAAAGAGAGTGATGGGGACAAGGCATGTCGGTTTCTCCCAAAAAGAATGGCAGCACATCAATATAAAAAAAATGGTAAAAGGTGATAGGTAGCCGCCCATGTGTGAATTAAAAAGGGATCTAAATTCATTTTTAATCAAGTGAAAGAGGTAAAAGCCAGCTAAGTAATATACAAGAGATGAAAGAGAGAAAGGCAAGGAAAAGTCAAAGAAAGGCATGGTTCATGGGCTAGCCGTGTCACGACCCGGAACTCCCCATCAAGCCCATGACAACTGCCGCGAAGCCTCGACAAACATTCTTCACCCCGAATGTCGATCGAAACCTCGCAAGGCTCTCGTATCAGCTTTCCCACTTCCCCAGTGAGCAATAGTTATCAAATAATCAAAATACGAAGGATTACAAATCATTTCCAAATCATAACATAACATATTATTTTTTTTTTTGGCTCACATGTGCATTTTCGTTATTTTTGTCGAAAACCTCAAAACTTGCTAAAAATGTAGTAGGTAAGCCAAAAATATATATTTAATGATTTAAAAACAAATTAATTATCTAAAACATTCATTTGAAGTGAAAATTTGACCATTTGAATGTACTAAAAATATTCAATAAAATAAACTATTTTCTTGTAAAATAATTTTCATAAAACTATCGGTACATAATTCTTATAGCGTAAAAGACAATTATATTCATATATACTATAAAGCAAATAACCAAAGCATAAAATTTCTTTTATAGTGACACGTGGGCCCACATCTATCCAAAATGCATTGGAAGCTGGAAACCTACAGCTTTTACCGATTCGAGTCCAAATGAAAGTCCTTGTCAAAGTCAGCTAACTATGGAATTTCCCGAGCCTGAAATGTGAGGAAATGAGGGTGGTGAGATTACAAAATCCCAGTGAGTAAACAAATACCATCTAAAGTATCTAAAGCCGAGTAAATGGAGACAATTAAAATAAGTCATCATACTGTAATTTCATTACCTTTCAGTTCATTTCAACCAAATAAAATCAATCTATATAAATCGAGTAATCAACTTGGCTTATCAATTTCTTAAAACTTTGGCTCGTGCCAAAACTCATACTCGGTGATACCTTGCGCAGGGCATCTAATCGAGTCCGCCAAGACTGTTCAAATTTTGTATACACTTAAAATATATTTTAGTTTGAGAAAAATACAGCCGTTCCTTGGCGTTGGCTGAGTTCCCTTTCACGTGGTGGTTTGGCGTGAAGTGAACCCTAAGCTTTACCCCAGGAGATACCCTACGCGCCTCTCCGTTCGAGGTAATAATATAATGGAGTTTACCGTGCCCCTCTAATAGGCTGGTCCACGGAACCCCCTCTGCAGTAAATAATTAATATATAATCCACCAATTAATAAAATTCATTCTAGCATGACATGGTAATTTATCGCAACCTAGCCTCTCAAGGCTGAATACATAGTATAAATAATTCTAATACCAAAATCAGTTTAGCCATTCATGCTCATTTATTATCATAAGCCATTCAATTTAAAACCATAAATTTGCAACACAAACTAGCAGTCTCCAATTACTCTATTTTCAAAACCAATATTCGATTTTCCATAAAATTTATAAAATCATTTTATAAAATTACAATTTCTCTTAAAACATAGCAATTTACCATTTAAACCCATTTTTCATAAAATCACACAATTTTATAAAACTACTATAGATAATTAAGACGATAATAAGTTTACTCACAGTTCTAGGAGTCGATGTACTCCTAATCCCAGTCTCCAAGCACAATCTCTGTACTTTTACCAGTGTACTTTGCTCACCACCTATCCCCAATGTACAATACATAATTCACCACATCAATGCTTGACCATTATAAAATTAATTCAGGCTCGGTATATACGCATGATATGATATACAACTTATCCGACTACCGCTTAAATGCGATGCTAATATAATTCGACCTATTTTCTCCAATTTAACTCCAAATCAATTCTTCTCACTTTCTACACTCCAATTATACTTAAATTACCTTAGTGACTGTGAATGAGATTCAATTTATCAGTTTCAGTAGCAAATTACGAAAATACCCCTAGTGGGTAAAAATCGTATTTTTGCTCCGAAAATTTCCATTATTTTTCTAGGCTCATAATTCATCATTTCTTAACCAATTCTCCTAGAATGAAAAACAAATTTATCCTCACTCAACACATGATAAATTCGGCCATTAATGATTGTGGGAGAAAATAAATTCTTTTCTTGTTGTTTTGTTTCTAAATATGCTAAACTAACTTAAAACACTAACATAACTTAAAATCAAATTAATCTAACAAGTTTCTCTCTCCTAACCCATTTTTTTCAGAATTGAATTCATCATGAAAACATGTAATTTAATCATGGAAAATAAAGAGAAATGCTTAGGAATAAGAAAACTCATGCTGAATAGAAAAAATCTCACCTTTTTCACTTAATTTCCTTGAAAATTCACACTTTTCTTTGATTTTCTCTCTCTAGGGTTTTGTTTTTGTTTTCTCTCTCTTCTTGCTGGTTTGGCCGGCCATGGGGTGGAAGATGGGCTGATTTTATGCCTTTTTATAAAGAAATAATAAAATAATAAAGGTATGACACATGGCATCATGTCATTGGCCCGTTTTTAAAATTTTAAAAATTTTAATCCTTTTTATCTCCACCACACAATTAGTCAATGGTCAAAATGAGGATAAAGGAAGACCATGTGCTGGAAAAATGTCCTGGTGGTGGAAAATTACAATTTTGCCCCTGGGGTGGTAAAATTACCATTTTACCCTTTTACTCCAAATTATACCGAAATTAAAATTTTTCACTTCTAAACCTCAAATCTTACTGCAATAAGTCAAATTATACTCCAATAAGTCAAATGGGGCCAAAAAATCTTTTCTAAAATTCCCATTTTGTCCCCAAGTGGCAAATGACCATTTTGCCCCTAGATAGCGAAAACTCTAGTTTGACTCCAAATTGATCCTCGAACTCCGAATCACCATATTAAACCATTCTAGGACTTTAAAATTCTTAATTTCATCATAAATTCTCTATTTGATCTAGTTCGAGGCTTAAATCAACTTTGTTGTACGTCTAGGTACAATACAGACTTTTGTAAATTTTTCGGGACTCTCCTAGTATGCAAACATGCTATCCACCACATGTATGTCATGATAAATATTTTTATAGAGTCGAGCTTGTCATCTTCTCCCCCACTTGGATCGACCATATGATCTTTCTTCTTGATTGACTTCGACATTCGGCTAAATATTAATATTTTAATATTATTTTATTAATAAAATATTATTCTTTTCTAAAAATTTTATCTTGTCTCCTTGGTACCCAAAATACCTTATTATACCTCACTTGACTTCCAAATCGCCTTTTATCTCACAAATTCTCCTCCGATAAAATTATTATTATTTTCTCACTTGCGAAATATTTTATCCTAAACTACTCATTTCGTCTTTTATCACTTCTAAACATTTTAATTGACTTCAATTTGCATTCGATCAACTTTATTTATCACCATATCAAAGTATGGGGTATTTCAATCTCCCCCACTTAAATAGAATTCATCCTCGAATTCCCATCGATGTTGCGTTATCAATCTCCTTCTATGATCTTACTCCTTGTTCCTTCTATAGGGACATTCAACTTATTCCCCCCGTTCACCTTCAGTTAAATTAAATGCTTTATTTACGGCAATTATCGTCCTTTGGAACTGAATCGGTAATACTTTTCACAACCATGATCTCTTATATCGAGACACTAAGCATGCCTTTATCACTATTGTCACGACCCAAATTTCGGGTCATGACCGGCGCATGGATCCAATGGACGTAATCCACTAAACCCAAGCAAGCCTATTATTTATCTTACTTATGATTCTATTTATTATCACTAAGTCCTATTTCATGACTTTAAGTCAAAATAGTGATATACATTGCCAACTCGTACTGGCATTACTCTTTTAAAATTTACATTTAAGTTCATCTATACATAACAAAATAATACTCGACCTCCAGCGGAGTGACTCGGATGGATATACAGCTACCGAATGCCGAGACACCTACCAAAAGATGTACATAGATCTACAAGGACACCTCGTCCTAATTATCGGCTACCTCGTGATCTGAAAACATGAATTTGAAAATGGTGAGTATAAACCCAGTGAGTGAACAAGGAAGGGAACAAGCAACAATTAGGAAGAATTTAAAATCATGATGCACTTGTTTCAAAACAATACAATTTAGTTCATTCCTATTTAAAACCCCTCCAAACTCCAGAGTTTTTCGCTACAGCGAGCATGAATTTCGATGCAGTGAAAACAAAGCAACAAGAGAAACATTTTTCCTCACTCAACAAAAAGCCATCCTGCTAAACTAATAAAATCAACCTAACATTCATGAAAATTCTCAAAGTACAATGTCTCAACTTTCATGTACATCACATCCATAAATCATTGTCCATCCATTTGCTATATCACACATATTTACATATGTATATATATATATATATATATATATATATATATATATATATATATATATGTATATACCGATCATCATCATCTCACCAACCCATTATCATCATCACCAGCTCATCATCATCATCACCAGCTCATGCGAACTCCCTACTCGCACATGGCTGGGTCATCACCAGGTTATGCGCACTCCCTACTCGCACATAACCTGGTCATCCTCGGCTTATGCGCACTCCCTACTCGCACATAGTCGAGTCAACATAATTACACAACATTATATTGAAGTGTATATGTATATCAACATAATACAACCACATAGAAATCCTTAATAACCACATTTCATAACATAAACTTTTTATCAAAAGCTTGTTCCCAAGGCATTCATTTTCATAAAAAAAAATTTATAAAATCATTCAAATACTTTGTTCAAAACAGTCATATTCCCAAAACAATTTTAATAGGCAGTCCACTCACAGGTGTCAAAAATTCGGATTTCGAGTGAACTCTGACTAATAGTCCTCAGGCGCAATTCCTTTGCCTTTTCCGGATGTCTCACCACCTTGACAAATAACAAAGTCGAGGAATTTACTATATTGTCCCTAAATTGATATAAATTAATTTAAACTACTAATGCTTGATATGTAAATGCAAAAATATGTCCGATTATCGCTTAATCACGGTATCGATTAAATTCGACCGATCACCAGATTAATCGACGATTGTGTCCAAATAACCTCCAAATTAATTCATTTCTCCTCTAATACCTTAATTTACCACATACATTTAAATAAAGCCAAATTCAGCATTAGAACCCTCACAATTCCTTATAGAAAAATTTGGTCATTTGGTGTACTAACATCGAATTTTTTTTCTACATAACCGTTTCACCTTACTTCATCATTTTCCATGCCATTTTCCTTAAAATAAAAACAATCCCCCATTGATATTCAGCCCTCATGGTTCGGCCAACAAGGAACCCTAGAGAAATTGAATATTTCTTTTGTGTTTTTGTTCATAACCATGCTTAACTATCCCTAAACACTAACATAGTCTAAAATCAAATTATTCCAACAACAATTCCTCTTCCATACCCATTTTTCAGAATTGAATTCATCATGATAACTCAATATTCAACCATGGAAATCAAGAACAAAAGCATGGTTAAGCTAGGTATCAAGGAGAATTAAAGAAATTTTAACTTACCTAGCTTGTTTCCTTGATTTCTTCACTTTTTCTTTGAATTTCCTCCTAGGTTTTCTTGTTTTTCCTTTTGTTCTTCCTTTTTTCTTGTTGCTGGATGTCTAGGCCGAATATGGTGAGGGAATTGGGGATTTAATGGGCTGATTTCTATAGAAAATAATAAAATAATCAAGCATGCCATGTGTCACATGCTTATTGGCCCAAATTTTTAACTTTTTGACTTTTTCTTCTTAATTTTCCACCACAAATATTCTGGTATTTATCCAATCCTACCACAATTAAAATCCCTTGGTCTTGACAAGTGCTGGGGTGAAAATTTTACTGATTTGCCCCCGAGACAAAAAAATTTACGATTTTGCTCCAATACTCTGAAATGTACCGGAATCTCATTGTTTCTACTTTTCTACCTAAAATAACATTAATATTGATAAATATTAACCAAATGGGGTAAAAATTGCTTAAAAAAATTTTCGTTTAGTCCTCTAGTGGTAAAATTACCATTTTGCCCTTGTGCTCCATAAATACCGGGAATCATAATTTTTCACTGCTAAACATCATTTTATACTCCAATAATCATAATTATATTTCATATAATTATTTTTGGTCAAATGTGATCAAATCTTGGCTAAAAATCTCCATTTTATCATCAAATGGTAAAATGACCGTTTTGTCCCTAATTGGTCAATTTTCTGATGGACTCCAAACTGGACCTTGAACTCCAAATCACTATTCTAAGCCATTCTGTTGGTTTTAAAATTTTCAAATTCCTCTTAGAATTTCTATTTGAACTAGTTCAAGGCTCGATTTAACTTTGTTGTACCACTCGATACAATACCGTCTTTTAATCGAGCTTGACAGGGTCTCACAACTATTATTAAATTTGAACCATAACTTCATCTCAATTATACCGATTTCGATCACATATCATACTTACTTATGTATACCTATTCATCGTTTTATTAATTTGCTCCATACCAAATTTCGCAATCTTAATTCATTCATCTTATACTGGTCCATACCCTTCCTTTAATAGAGTTCCATTAAGAACTTAAACAATTCAAGGTTTACTTTCAAAGTCACTCATAACTTTAATCGTTCATTGCATATCCGTTAACACTTTAGCTCACTGACCTCCTCTAGCATTATTTCAAAATCTCCCAATTACTGAGAACAATTCTTCACCTTAGTTAGTCAAATTATCAATTTCATATATACATATATACATGCATTTTCAAATGTCAACATCTCTCTTTATATATAGGAATCCATGTGTTCACATGCCTTGGACTACATTCTCCCTTTATTCATCTGTATTCCAATCCTAGTTTCAATATAATAATTCTTATAGTGCATGTCAACCTTTTTATTATACTTGTGTATAACTTCATATCATTCATATCATTTCCAACCATATGTTTGAGTTTTCTTATACTATATATCATTCATCACAATGTCATCTCCATTGAATTATAATCTATTATGCGTGTATGCTTTATAATCCTATTAATGCCTCAAAGATTTATCTCAACTTGATCATTGCATCTCATGCAATACCACAATTCCTAAGAGTCATCCTTTTGTCCTTAATCATCTTTCATGCCTCTATATTACCTTGTATCTTTCTTGCATTACGATATTGATTTGTCACTTAAGACTCAAACTCATTTGAATCATGTATACCTTAAGCATTTTCGAATTCCAATTTTCGTAATATATATTAGGAAAGTTTCATTATCTGACTTCATTTTCAGGGTCAACTTCTATCATCCTTTGTTCCACTTCTTCATATGAACATAACATCATTCTTCCTTAACCAATTTATTAATTGTACTTGAAATAATAAAACTTAAAACTAGATTCTCCTCAAGTATTTTTCAATACTAATACTAATATCACTCTCAGCTTACAGCTTCCTTTTTATAATCACATAACTTAGTGCTTGCTTTAACGAGATCCAGAGCAAAACTTCTCTTGAGTATTTCCTTGGGAATATCTATCTTAAACTTATGTCTCACAGCATGTGATCCCTTAACTTGTGATTTAGTCGTTAGGCTTCTTAGGAATTTTTAAAAATTTTACATTTCATACTTGCTGTGTATGATTAGAATCTCTTCTCAAAGATGTTTATGTATTCCTAAAACACTTAATCTTAAAGGTATATAAATACGTACTCATCCATTCCATCCCTAACTCATCTTCATAGGTTTCTAGGGTGTCACACAATTAGTCTCATGTGGTTCTTAACTCTTGTCATTTTACTATATCAAAACAGATATTACAAATTCTCGTAATGATATTCTATATAAACTGATTTCCTATACCAGTCTCGTAATTCTTCCTTCACACTTTCATTATTTGGTATCTCATCTTAATATAGTCACTTCAAGAATCTTTCAATTTTTTTCTTTTAATTATATGCCTATATACAAGGCAATAAAGAAGTTTTTCAATTCATTTGGGTAAACATTCTCCAGAATATTCAACACTCCCAGATAACAAAACACAATGACCAATAACCAAAATTCAATTTGTAAGCTCATTATCATGTCACTCCCATCTTACTCATGCATCATAAGCGTGAGGTATTCGAAGCATTATAGCGTTGAACAGTCAATGCTATTGGAAATTTTCTCATCAAAGCTATTTGTCCGCATTCAAAGTCACCACATCAATCATTCTCAACCAGTGGTTTCCCTTCTAGATATATATCATGACTTCCATAAGTATAGGTACTTTCTATTTTCTTGTCATACACACTAAGCCAGATTAATACTTTCATCTCATGTCATTTTTTGACGTTTATCAACATTCATAAAATTCCACCTCAAAACATCCTTTCCATACAGTGTAATAAATTCAAGATACATATACCACTCCATACATAAGTTGCCTACTATCTACAACTTTCCTCAAATTTATTGTCATCCCTATCCAATTATCTTCTTTGTCTTATACTCCAATAATCTTATTGACTTTCGGTATAATTAACTATGAAAACAGCCCAGCTTTCTCCTCACTTTATTCTCGCAATCCTTACTGAATCAAAATTTTATATTTCGCATATTCCATAATTTAACTTCATTGGGTTATATTTGGCCCAACTATTGCCTTATAGTGTCATAACAACACTGAATAATCCCCTTCATGCTTAAATTACAATCATTAATGTAATCACATTATCCATTCCGAATGTCATTTATAACCTTATTGCTTCCTTCTATAACCTTCCTCAATAATTATATTACCAATTTATCCCTATCATACTAAAGATTCCCATATACCTTCAGTTACTTAAACATCCATTTTATAATACATTCTAGTCCTATACTTTAAAGGCCAAACTATTTTTACTTCTTTGTACAGATAATTATTATCTCTTTTACACAACATCTACTTAGAGTTAAGGTACTGTAAAATCCTACAAAAATATTACATGTCTTTGGGATCATCATCTTAATCTGATCTTATCGAAAAATTCTACTCAGAGTTCTTCTTAAGATCCTCTTCCGAGTTCTCCTCCTTTTGTGATTTTCTCCTTTGCTCCTCAATCCAGGCTTGTTGTATTCTCCTACATTCTTCATCACTTATCGGTGCAGCATTTCTTCCACAACCGGGAGGAAAATGTCATACAACGTTCACCCCCCCTACTGGGTTTACTTACCACTGTTACTTTCTCCTTATTCTTTTCTAGTTGTTCCCTTACATTTCTCCCACAGCCTGGTGGAAAGTGTCGGACTACTGTCACGCTCTTCCTAGAACGAATACCTCATTCGACTATCCTTAATTTCCCCCTTTCTTTAGTATATTCCTTAGATTCTCTCAAAAGGAAACCTCTCATGCTTTTATTAATATTATCACTATCTGCACTTTTTGGACTACTCGATTCGGACTGCCATCGGGTCCTAGCAGTAGAATCTAGCGATCCCTCACTAATACAATGAGAGGTATCGAGACTACCACCTCTTCTAGACATGGTGTGTATGTCACCAGTGCACCTCAAAACCTAGAAGCAACCAAGTAGTAATTACTTAATCATTCATGTATCCCAAAAGTAGGTAGGTTTCTATATGTAGATGCATGCATTCTATTCAATCTAACCTAACTTAACTTAACTTAACTTATCTTAACTTAACTAGACTTAGGGCCACACAGTGTCAGTGTAGATTCCTTAAAATAACCTTAAAATTAAAAACTTTAAAATCCAAAGCTTTAAAATCAAAATATTTGATCTTTAAACCATGCTCTGATACCAATCTAAATTGTCACAACCCGGAACTCCCTATCGAGCCCGTGACAACCGCCGTGAAGCCTCGACAAACATTCTTCACCCCGAATGTCGATCGAAACCTCACAAGGCTCTTGTATCAGCTTTCGCACTTCCCCAGTGAGCAATAGTTATCAAATAATCAAAATACGAAGGATTACAAATCATTTCCAAATCATAACATAACATATTGTTTTTTTTTTTGCTCACAGGGGCATTTTCGTCATTTTTGTCGAAAACCTCAAAACTTTCTAAAAATGTAGTAGGTAAGCCAAAAATATATATTTAATGATTTAAAAAAAAATTAATTATCTAAAACATTCATTTGAAGTGAAAATTTGACCATTTGAATATACTAAAAATATTCAATAAAATAAACTATTTTCTTGTAAAATAATTTTCATAAAACTATCGGTACATAATTCTTATAGCGTAAAAGATAATTATATTCATATATACTATAAAGCAAATAACTAAAGCATAAAATTTCTTTTACAGTGACACGTGGGCCCACATCTATCCAAAATGCATCGGAAGCTGGAAACCTACAGCTTTTACCGATTCGAGTCCAAATGAAAGTCTTTGTCAAAGTTAGCTAACTATGGAATTTTCCGAGCCTGAAATGTGAGGAAATGAGGGTGGTGAGATTATAAAATCCCAGTGAGTAAACAGATACCATCTAAAGTATCTAAAGCCGAGTAAATGGAGACAATTAAAATAAGTCATCATACTGTAATTTCATTACCTTTCAGTTCATTTCAACCAAATAAAATCAATCCATATAAATCGAGTAATCAACTTGGCTTATGAATTTCTTAAAACTTTGGCTCGTGCCAAAACTCATACTCGGTGATACCTTGCGCAAGGCATTTAATCGAGTCCGCCAAGACTGTTCAAATTTTGTATACACTTAAAATATATTTTAGTTTGAGAAAAATACAGTCGTTCCTTGGCGTTGGCTGAGTTCCCCTTCACGTGGTGGTTTGGCGTGAAGTGAACCCTAAGCTTTACCCCAGGAGATACCCTACGCGCCTCTCCGTTCGAGGTAATAATATAATGGAGTTTACCGTGCCCCTCTAATAGGCTGGTCCACGGAACCCCCTCTGCAGTAAATAATTAATATATAATCCACCAATTAATAAAATTCATTCTAGCATGACATGGTAATTTATCGCAACCTAGCCTCTCAAGGCTGAATACACAGTATAAATAATTCTAATACCAAAATCAGTTTAGCCATTCATGCTCATTTATTATCATAAGCCATTCAATTCAAAACCATAAATTTGCAACACAAACTAGCAGTCTCCAATTACTCTAGTTTCAAAACCAATATTCGATTTTCCATAAAATTTATAAAATTATTTTATAAAATTACAATTTCTCTTAAAACATAGCAATTTACCATTTAAACCCATTTTCCATAAAATCACACAATTGTATAAAACTACTATAGATAATTAAGACGATAATAAGTTTACACACAGTTCTAGGAGTCGATGTACTCCTAATCCCAGTCTCCAAGCACAATCTCTGTACTTTTACCAGTGTACTTTGCTCACCACCTATCCATAATGTACAATACATAATTCACCACATCAATGCTTGACCATTATAAAATCAATTCAAGCTAGGTATATATGCATGATATGATATACAACTTATCCGACAACCGCTTAAATGCGATGCTAATCTAATTCGACCTATTATCTCAAATTTAACTCCAAATCAATTCTTCTCACTTTCTACACTCCAATTATACTTAAATTACCTTAGTGATTGTGAATAAGATTCAATTTATCAGTTTCGATAGCAAATTACAAAAATACCCCTAGTGGGTAAAAATCGTATTTTTGCTATGAAAATTTCCATTATTTTTCTAGGCTCATAATTCATCATTTCTTAACCAATTCTCCTAGAATGAAAATCAAATTTATCCTCACTAACACATGATAAATTCGGCCATTAATGATTGTGGGAGAAAATAAATTCTTTTCTTGTTGTTTTGTTTCTAAACATGCTAAACTAACTTAAAACACTAACATAACTTAAAATCAAATTAATCTAACAAGTTTCTCTCTCCTAACCCATTTTTTTCAGAATTGAATTCATCATGAAAACATGTAATTTAATCATGGAAAATAAAGAGAAATGCTTGGGAATAAGAAAACTCAAGCTTAATAGAAAAAATCTCACCTTTTTCACTTAATTTCCTTGAAAATTCACACTTTTTCTTTGATTTTCTCTCTCTAAGGTTTTGTTTTTGTTTTCTCTCTCTTCTTGCTGGTTTGGCCGGCCATGGGGTGGAAGATGGGTTGATTTTATGCCTTTTTATAAAGAAATAATAAAATAATAAAGGTATGACACATGGCATCATGTCATTGGCCCGTTTTTAAAATTTTAAAAATTTTAATCCTTTTTATCTCCACCACACAATTAGTCAATGGTCAAAATGAGGATAAAGGAAGACCATGTGCTGGAAAAATGTCCTGGTGGTGGAAAATTACAATTTTGCCCTTGGGGTGGTAAAATTACCATTTTACCCTTTTACTCCAAATTATATCGAAATTAAAATTTTTCACTTCTAAACCTCAAATCTTACTCCAATAAGTCAAATGGGGCCAAAATTTTTTTCTAAAATTCCCATTTTGTCCCCAAGTGGCAAATGACCCTTTTGCCCCTAGATAGCGAAAATTCCGGTTTGACTCCAAATTGATCCTCGAACTCCAAATCACCATATTAAACCATTCTAGGACTTTAAAATTCTTAATTTCATCGTAAATTCTCTATTTGATCTAGTTCGAGGCTTAAATCAACTTTGTTGTACGTCTAGGTACAATACAGACTTTTGTAAAATTTTCGAGACTCTCCTAGTATGCAAACATGCTATCCACCACATGTATGTCATGATAAATATTTTTATAGAGTCGAGCTTGTCATCTTCTCCCCCACTTGGATCGACCATATGATTTTTCTTCTTGATTGACTTCCAGATCCGGCTAAATATTAATATTTTAATATTATTTTATTAATAAAATATTATTTTTTTCTAAAAATTTTATCTTGTCTTCTTGGTACCCAAAATACCTTGTTATACCTCACTTGACTTCCAAATTGCCTTTTATCTCACAAATTCTCCTCCGATAAAATTAGTATTATTTTATTATTATTTTCTCACTTGCGAAATATTTTATCCTAAACTACTCCTTTCGTCTTTTATCACTTCTAAACATTTTAATTGACTTCAATTTGCTTTCGATCAACTTTATTTATCACCATATCAAAGTATGGGGTATTTCAAGTCGCCCATGTGACCAAATGGAGAGAAGGATAAGATAAAATAATAAAGAATAGAAAGAGAAGAGAAATGAAATGAAGGAGGGGCAGGCCATGTGAGGGAGGAAAAAAGGAAGAAAGAGATTCTGAATAGTTAGAAAACTCGAGAAGAAGAAAAAAAAAAGAAGAAAAAGCTTTGAAATATTGCAGCCGAGAGCATGAAAAAGGGAGAGAAAGCAAGGGCTGGTGTTGCCGGGTTTGTGAGGGAGAAAAGAGGAGTTGTTGCTGCTGGTTTGAGAGAGAGAAAAGAGGGGTTTTGCTATCGGGTTTGTGAGGGAAAAAGGAAGGGTTGTACCATCGGGTTTGTGAGGGAGAAAGGAAAGGTTGTGCTGTCGGTTTTGAGAGTGAAGGAGGAAGGAGAGGGGCTGCAAAAAGGGTGAGAAAGAGATCGGGTGAAGGAAAGGTAATGGGGGTATAAAAGGAAAAATATATATATAATAATAAAATAAAATAATATATATATATATATATATATATATATATATTAAATGGGTTTCAATATTTAAGAGAAATAAGTAAAGGTAGTGCATTGTGGAGGCAGGTTAGAGGAAATAACGAGCAACCGGCAAGAAGGAATAAGTATATACGTCTTCGAATTAATAGCGATGTAGTGTCCCGTTATTCTGAGGTGAGTAGGGGGTGTCAATTTTAAAATTCTCATAAGAGTGTAAATGTACGTATATTTTATTTTAAATGCAAAATTGTGGATAGCATGTGCTGGTAGAAATTTTAAGGAATTGTGAATGCAAATTATTTTCAAAAATTGTTTTGAATATATATGCATAAATTATATGTAAAGTGTTTTGAAAATTGGGAAACAAGCCCTTCGCACTGTTGTGTCTCAAAATCTATGCCTTATATTTGTGTAGTGTGCATCCATGATTATAATGCTTATTCACCATGCGAGTTGTTGTTTCGAAATTCATGCACAAAATTTATTTTATGAAAATGATAATAGATTTTATCATACCCTGTGTTGAATACTTCAGAAATAGTTTTGAGACGAGCTTTTATGGACAACACAATTTCAAAATGGTTTTACAAATCGAGAGATTCTTGTCAAGTCCAGCTCTACAATATGTTTATTATGCCATTCTTACATAAGAATACATGTTTGCTTACTTGGGTACCTCGAAAATCGTTAAAGGACAGTAATGTACCAAATGGTACAATTACGTTGAATTAAGCCTCGAACTAGTCCAAATAGAGATTTTAAAATGAAATTGAGAATTTTAAAACCCCAAAATGACTTAAAATAGTGATTCGGAGTTCGAGGAACGATTTAAAGTCAAATTAGAATTTTCATGACCCAAGGGTAAAATGGTCATTTTGCCACCCGAGGTTAAGTTGTGAGTGTTGGATGAAATTTTTGACCAAGATTGATGATTTGGAATATAATTTGAGTTTGAGAAGTGAAAAATTTTAATTTCGACATTTTTCCAAGGATAAGGGCAAAATAGTAATTTTACCACCCCAAGGGCAAAATTATAATTTTACACCACCCAACCCTTGTCATGCCCATGGATTTCAGCCATTAGCATTTTATATCATGGATAATTGAAGGATTTTATGTGGTGGTAGAAGAAAGCTTAATTATTAAGTTTTTAAACATGGACCAATAACATGGTGACAAGTGTCAAGCTTAGATTATTTTATTATTTGGCTTTAAAAATCAGCCCATAACCCTCCCAACTCATTTAGCTTGGTCGGCCAAAGAGAGAAAAAGAGAAAAAAGGAAGAACAAAAACCCTAGAGAGAAAAATTCAAAGGGAAATTGTTGATTTTCAAGGAATCAAGACATCAAAGGTGAAATTTCTTAACTCTAGCTTGTGATCTATCTTTCCTATGCATTCTTTTGCATTTTCCATGGTTTAATCACAAGATATCATGAAGGATAGTGTGCTGATCAAACCTTAGGAGAGAGAATTTGATTATGAATTTAGTTAGAAAACGTGTTATTCTAGTGTTTTTAGTTGTTTGATGATGTGTAGTATGAAAAGCAAGCAAGAAAAATTCATGTTCTTACATCACCTTCATTGGCCGAATATTCCATGTGGAATATTGATGATGAATTTGATTGATTTTCAAGTGATTTGATTAGGAATGAATGATTTATGGTGTGAGAATCAAGCATGAAAAATTATATTGTTAGTGCACTCACCATGGTCGAATTTTCCAAGAGAAAATGTGAGGATGATTTTACCATATTTGAAGTTATTTAATTTGTGTTTGATGGTTTGGAGTATTGGCAGAGAAATGGAATTATTTGGAGTTGAATTGGACGTATTGGCCAATTAATCGAGTGATAGATCAAATTAGGCCAATACCATTTTATTTAGGTACATAATTAAATTTATATTGAACACCGTATTTAGATAGTTACCTAAGTATTT
The DNA here is from genome assembly GCF_053813885.1 of Theobroma cacao. Lineage (NCBI taxonomy): Eukaryota > Viridiplantae > Streptophyta > Magnoliopsida > Malvales > Malvaceae > Theobroma > Theobroma cacao. The sequence continues at coordinate 20,507,538 of NC_142645.1, read as the reverse complement.
CACATCCCATTTCACGCATTAGTATAGAGCCTGAATTGGTTTTACAATGGTTTAGCACAAATGTAGCAAATTGCTTATTGTGCATTATGTCTAGGTGGTGAGCATTCTGGCAAGAGTAAAGAGATTATATAATCTCACCACCCTCATTTCCACCCATTTCAGGCTCAGGATAGTCGGCAGATAGCTCATTTCGTTGAGGGCTACAGTTGGACTTGCATCCTCAAAAACTGTAGGTTCATAGCCTTCATTACTTTTAGTCATTCGGGGCCCCACATGTCATTGTTAAATATTTTGAATACCTGGCTGCATGTGCTACTGTATGTAGGAATTTATTTTGTTTTTACGCTGTAAAAATTATTTATGTAGCGTTCTATAAAAATTGTTTTATAAAAAAATAGAATATTTTATTGAATATTTTTATTATATTCAAATAGTCATAATTTCACCTTAAATGAATGTTTTAGACATCTAAACTTATTTTTGATTATGAAATATGTGTTTTGCACTCGCATACTACATTATTAGCTGGTTTTGAAATTTTCGAGGAAAAATGACCAAAATACCCCCGCGAGACAAAAATTATTTTTTTTATTGTTTTGGTTTGGAAATAGCTTATAATCTCTTAAAACATGATATTTAGTAACTATTGCTCACAGGGGAGATGTAAAACTGATGCGAGAGCCTTGCGAGGTTTTGGTTGACATTTCGGGTAATGAATGTCTATTGAGACATCGCGGCAGATGTCACGGGCTCGATGGGAGTACCGGGTCGTGACATTCGAGAGTAGGCCGAATGTCATTTCGATTAAGTGTGACCCTCATGCAATAGTGAGCTTTAACTAGAGAACCTTCGGTCAATTGACGGGCGGTTAGGCGTGACGGGGGCCACGGCTTGTGATATATGTGTGCGTGGCTGGGCCACTAGTGATTTACGTGTTGCGACCACCTGATATCTCCAATGTCTACTAACATCGTTGAGATGGCCATGGCATATGGGAATCCGGTGGAAGCGATGCTCCAGGATGTTATTACGTGGTAGCGGGACGACGAGTTTATTTTCATTCCCTACTTGAGAGTGGCATCTCTGGGTTTTCAAACTCATATTTCTTTGCATGGTTAAAGCAGAATTTAACGGTTTTTCTGTAGCTCCCCTATTTTTACGGTGGAATAAATTTTAACTCCTTGAGTGCGAGGTGATTTGTGATTTACGTATGAGTTTGATTAACATTCGAGTTCATGGGAGCTTGCGGAATATATTGATTTAATTTAAGTAAAATGTCAATTGATCTTGACGGCGGAATTTTCTTTATGTAAAATTGTTTTAATTCAATATTTCAAATGATTGTCTTGAATAAGGTTATTGATCTATTTTGTAGCGAAATTTTTTATCTGCCTTGGGTTGACTTACCAATTAAAGTGTTTATAATGCATAAGAAATCCTTGATTTTTCATATAAAGCACAAACTCCCATTTGAAATAAATTGTTTTTGTAATCCTGCAGTTTTATATTCAACTGATCTGCTGTTTGCTTGTTTTCCATCTATCCCCTACTCACGGAGCCGATGATCACTGAGTCTGTGAGACTCACATCCCTATTTTTCCCCATTTTGCACATAGAGATCAGCCTAATGTGTAATCATCGACGTATATGGTCCACCGCAAATAGGTAAAGGCATCTCATAGCACTTTATCCTGAGTCGCTTCGCTGTTAGAGGTCGAGTCGTAGCAGTTTATTTATTAAGTTGTAAACGGATATTGATTTTGTTATAAGTAAATAATTGAAGAATGTGAATTTCGATGTATTAAATGGTTTAAAGCTTGAATCGATTATTATGTTTATGGTTTAAATCATGGTATGAGAGTATATTGTTTTTAGTATCAATATGGAATGGGATCGTATATAGTGAACTAACGGGCATTTTGAGTAAGACTTGTTCGAGACTTGGTGAGGTCTTTCCCAGAAGTCTCGGACGCTAGTAGCGACTGAGGAGGGGTCATTACAATTATGATATGTTTTAACCAAAAATGAGAAAGAAATTTAATATAAACTCATTTATAAGATTACAAAACCATTTAAACTGAGTAACTACGCTTTCAAAGCTATGAGTAACTATAAACGGACTGTTCTTATCAATGGTTGGCTTTCGCTTCATGTTTCCCAATGCAAACATTAAATTATGATATGTTTTAACAGAAAATGAGAAAAAAATCAATTTAAAATCATTTATAAGATTATTACACCATTTAAAGCAAGTAACTAGGCTTCTGATAGCATGCATGGCTATAAATGGACTTTTCTTGTCAATGATTGGCTTTTGCTTCACGTTTCTCAGTGCAAACATTAAATTATGATCTGTTTTAACCAAAAATGAGAAAATATTCAATTTAAAATCATTTATAAGATTATAAAATCATTTGAAGAGAGTAACTAGACATTCGAAGGTATGAGTGACTATAAATGGACTTTCTTGTCAACGATTGTCTTTCGCTTCACATTTCCCAATGCAAATATTAAATTATGATCTGTTTTAACCCAAAATGAGAAGAAAATTCAATTTAAAATCATTTATAAGCTTATAAAACCATTTAAAGCAAATCATTGACAAGAAAAGTCTATTTTTAATCACTTATACCTTTGAAAGCCTAGTTACTCGCTTTAAAGGGTTTTATAATCTTATAAATGATTTTAAATTAAATTTTTTTCTCATTTTTTGTTAAAACATATCATAATTTAATATTTGCATTGTGAAACATGAAACGAAAGCCAACAATTGACAAGAAAAGTCTATTTATAGTCACGATGCCTTTGGAAACCTATTTATGAGTGACTATAAATGGGCTTTTCTTGTCAATGATTTGCTTTGGCTTCACGTTTCCTAATGCAAACATTAAATTTTGATATTTTTTAACCAAAAATGAAAAAAATTCAATTTAAAATTATTTATAAGATTATAAAACCATTTAAAGCGACTAACTAAGCTTTCGAAGGCATGAGTGACTATAAATGGACTTTTCTTGTCAATGATTGGCTTTTGCTTTAGATTTTCTAATGCAAACATTAAATTATGATCTGTTTTAACCAAAAATGAGAAAAAATTCGATTGAAAGTCATTTATAAGATTATCAAATCATTTAAAGAGAGCAACTAGGCATTCGAAAGCATGAGTGACTATAAATGGACTTTTCTTCCCAATGATTGGCTTTGGCTTCACGTTTCCCAATGTAAACATTAAATTATGATCTGTTTTAACTAAAAATGAGAAGAAAATTCAATTTAAATCATTTATAAGCTTATAAAACCATTTAAAGCAAATCATTGACAAGAAAAGTCCATTTTTAGTCACTTATGTCTTTGAAAGCCTAGTTACTCGCTTTACAGGGTTTTATAATCTTATAAATGATTTTAAATTAAATTTGTTTCTCATTTTTTGTTAAAACAGATTATAATTCAATATTTGCATTGGGAAACATGAAGTGAAAGCCAACAATTAATAAGAAAAGTCCATTTATAGTCACTGATGCCTTTGAAAACCTAGTTATAAGTGACTATAAATGGACTTTTCTTATCAATGATTTGCTTTGGCTTCATGTTTCCCAATGCAAACATTAAATTATGATCTTTTTCAAGCCAAAAATGAGAAAAAAATTCAATTCAAAATCATTTATAAGATTATAAAACCATTTAAAGCAAGTAATTGGGCTTTCGAAGCTATGAGTGATTATAAACAGACTTTTCTTGTCAAAGGTTCTCTTCCACTTCATGTTTTCCAATTGAAATATGAAATCATGATTTGTTTTAAACAAAAAAGAAAAGAAAATTCAATTGAATATCATTTATAAGATTATAAAGCCATTCAAAGCGAGTAATTAGGTTTTCAAAGGCATCGGTGACTATAAATGGACTTTTCTTATCAACTATTGGCTTTCGCTTCTTGTTTCCCAATGCAAATATTAAATTATGATTTGTTTTATTAAAAAATGAGAAAGAAATTCAATTTAAAATCATTTATAAGATTATAAAACCATTTAAAGAGAGTAACTAGGCCTTCAAAGGCATAAGTGACTATAAATGGACTTTTCTTGTCAATGATTGGCTTTTGCTTCACGTTTCCTAATGCAAACATTAAATTATGATTTGTTTTAACCAAAAATGAGAAAAAAATTCAATTTAAAATCATTCATAAAATTATAAAACCACTTAAAAAGAGTAACTAGGCATTCGAAGGCATGAGTGACTATAAGTGGACTTTTCTTGTCAATGATTGGCTTTTGCTTCACGTTTCCCAATGCAAACATTAAATTATGATATGTTTTAACCAAAAATGATAAGAAAATTCAATTTAAAATCATTTATAAGCTTATAAAACCATTTAAAGTAAATCATTGACAAGAAAAGTCTATTTTTAGTCATTCATGCATTTGGAAGCCAAGTTACTCACTTTAAAGGGTTTTATAATCTTATAAATGATTTTAAATTGATTTTTTTCTCATTTTTGTTAAAATAGATCATAATTTAATGTTTGCATTGGGAAACATGAAGCGAAAGCCAACAATTGATGAGAAAAGTATATTTATAGTGACGATGCCTTTGAAAACCTAGTAATGAGTGACTATAAATGGACTTTTCTTGTCAATGATTTGCTTTGGCTTCACGTTTCCCAATGTAAACATTAAATTATGATCTTTTTTAACCAAAAATGAGAAAAATTCAATTTAAAATCATTTATAAGATTATTAAACCATTTAAAGTGAATACTTGAGCTTTCGAAGCTATGAGTGACTATAAATGGACTTTTCTTGTTAATGGTTCTCTTCCACTTCACATTTTCCAATCGAAACATGAAATCATGATTTGTTTCAAACAAAAATGAAAAGCAAATTCAATTGAATATCATTTATAAGATTATAAAACCATTTAAAGTGAGTAACTAGGCTTTTGAAGGCTTGAGTGACTGTAAATAGACTTTTCTCATCAATGGTTGGCTTTCGTTTCACGTTTCCCAATGCAAACATTAAATTATGATTTGTTTTAACTAAAAACGAGAAAAAATTTGATTTAAAATCATTTATACGATTATAAAACCATTTAAAGAGCGTAACTAGGCTTTCGAAGGCATGAGTGACTATAAATGGACTTTTCTTGTAACAACTGATCCTCGATCACTACCGACGTCCGAGTCTTAGAGGAGAACTTGCCAAGTCCTGAACAAGCCTTATTTGAAACTTTTGTTGTAATGATATGCTCATTCCACTGATCTATATAATTGCTTGAACCGTTAACTTTTTGTAACATGATTTGAACAATAGTCATAATAAATCAGCTTAACCTTTATTCCCCATAATTGTAAAAATACATTATAGTCTAAAATCTCCAATTGTACATTTATATTGAGTCTAGTGTCCATTTACAAAAATAATATACATTACAAATGACTCGACCTCAAGCAATGGAGCGACTCGGAATAAGGTGCTATGAGATGCCTTTACCTATCCGTGGTGGACAATAAGTGCCTATGAATGCACGTTAGGCTAATCACTTATCTGCAAAAAGAAAGATAAGGGGGTAAGTCTCACAAACTCAGTGATTATCGACTCCGTGAGTAGGTTGTAGATGGGAAACAAGCTTAGAGCAAATCATTTGAGTAATAAAACCAGAATATAAAATAATAACCTTATAAAACCAAATAACAAGTAAGGTATTTGTGCCTTGTAAAATAATGCCGTAAAATCGTAGTGCAATCATTTTCTTGGTAAACAATGTCGAAAACAAAGCATAGTAAAATAAGTTTCAATCATCAAAATCAGGTATTTCCTTCAAAAATACAATAACCATATAAAATCACGCACGTTCCAAAAATGTGTGGCATGTAAAAATAATGTGTACATCCACAATTATCAACTCATGATCAACATATAAAGCACTGAAAGCTTTTATTCAAATAGGAGAGCTACAGAAAAACATTAACTCTCCAGCATGCAAAAGAGTACGAGTCTAAAAACTCTCAAGCCTCTTAAGTAGGTAATCATTGATAATCAACCCTGTGGACCCTCTTCCACGTAATAACAATCCGGGAGGTCCCTCTCCACCGGATTTCCACAGCCATGGCAGTCTCAACGATGTTGGCTGACATCGGAGAAATCATGTGGTCACAACTACTTATATCAACTCGTGGCCTTACCACGTATAATCACAGACCATGGCCTAGCCACGTCTAACAGCTTGTTGGTGACCCAAAGGTTTTCTAGCTAGATCTCACTTGTGCACAAGGGTTACATTATCCTGATGTGACACTCGACCTACTCTCGATGCTCTCGATTTGTCAAAATCGTTTACAAAACCAAATCAAGGTTTTCAAGAGTTCTCTTTAAATCATTTGAAAACAAGGTTTGGTAACCTTTCAAAATTGCTTTTCACATTAAAATGCATGGTGTAAATATTTGTATAAATTTTGGATTAAAACTAGCTCACATGAAATCCAAATATAAGTCATTTTTCAAGTGCAATCAACTATGCACACTTCACAAAGATTCAAGGCACAATTTTGATGCAAAACATTACAAAAGAGCTCGTTTCCTAGTTTCTAAAACACTTTACATATATGTATATATATATATATATATATAGTCTACACAAACAACTTCTAAATCAATTTGCATCCACAATTACCTATCATTTCTACCAGCTCATGCTTTCACAATAATAGTGTATAAATCATTGCAAACTATGTATTCAAATACTTATCATTTTCTAGCAACTCATGCTTTCCACAAAAACAGTATAATTGATTATAAATCCATTTAAAAATCACCTACCGAGGCTAACAACTCATGTTATCCACAATTGCATTCAAAGAAAATCAGCACCGTTTATTAAACGTATATCAATATATAGTTTATGGAACTTTTGAAATAGACACCCCCTACTCACCTTACAACGGTGGGATATTACTTCGCCACTAATATTTCCTCAAATGCTTACTTTATGCTTGCAGCAATAATCGTTGCTTTGTCACTTCCTAATGTCATTTCAATCCAATACATTTAATAAGCTTTGCTGCCAATATATTCTACATCTTCTGTTCGCATTTAATCATATACCTTCGTCTCTTATTCTTAAGAGATAACTATTTTCACTTAATCCTTAGGGTAAACTTTGAATTATATAAACCCCGCATCTTGTTTATGACTTCAAATGCCCATATCAATCTTTCTAATAACATTTATCATGTTCAAACTATTATTTTCATACTATTAATCACATATGTGGCAAGCAACTATAAATCCGATTTTACCAAGTAATTTCTCAGCTTACATGCACCATTATTCACATTTAACATGCTGCCATGAAGCACAATATCAATTTCCATTCATGTTACACCAACATTCTTAACCTTTTAAATCTTTCAAAACAACATATGTCCACAAATTTCATTTTTTAATCTTTCAACTAGCATAATTGTTTCCTAACCGTACTCAAGGCATCACACAATCATTTCACATAGCATGCCTTACCTTTTGTGATGGGTTGGATCTTGCATGCAATCTTAATATTCTTCCAAAGCTCCAATCAACAGGCTGCCCACATTATACACAATTATTTTCTTAATGATTTTACCAATCGTAGGCCTTAAAACACAATACCATGCTTACCATTTCTCTTTCACTTTGAATCCATCAAGCATCCAAGAGTTTGATGGCTTGCATGTCACTAAATCCTCTCCAATCAAGCTAATCTTTGCTGCCACAAAACGTTTCTTATACTTACCAACCCATTTTCAAAGAACATTCAAGCTAAAACCACAATCCTTACGTTGTTTCTCTTGTATCTTGAAACCAAGCTTTACACCTCCATCAACACTCCACAGTTTCTCTCTTAAATGTTGAAGTATCTTTGGGTGGTAGAATATCACAACTTTACAACATCAAGGAAGGAAACCTCACGGTTTCTCTTGCATCCTCACAATCGAGCCTTTCCCACTGTCCTTTCTTTTTCTTTCTCTTTTTCTTCCTCTCAAGTGGAGCTTTTCAAAGGCACTTCCTTTTTCTTTTCCTCTCTCAATGGTCGGCTCTCTCTCAGGTCTCACCAAGACCAATTCCCTTTTCTCTTTTACTCTTGAATCTTGGTATTTATATGGCCACCCATTTAACCAATCATAATACATGCACACATTCACCTTTTATTTCCATTTGGCCATTTTGACAACCAATGGGTTTTCATGCAACAATTTCCTTTCTTCCACATTGGTTTAAAAATCCTCCTTTACTTATCCATATCCACTCTTTAATTTATTTCCACTTAATTGTACCCAATGGTCTTTCATGCAACTTTCCTTCCTTAATTTCCATTTAGCCTCCTCCTTGGCCAATGACATTACATGAAACTATATTTTCTTTTCTTTTAGTCTAATTGTCACCAAGTGCCCATCATGCATAAATCTTCCATGCATTCTTTTAACTTAAAATTCCACATGCATGTGTCATTTTATTCATTTGTCTTATGCCTTTTTGTTTGTCACATGGTGGGGGTCCCACATATTCCCCACTACAAGTACATCGTTGCATGGATACCTTTGCATGTAATAGTATTTGCTACATGCATCTTCCATCTTCCCACATAATCTAATTTTCCTTGGTTAGCTAATTTCCATTTAACTTCAAATGTTGAAATTGCACATAAGTCCTCAAATTTTTCCTTATTTACCATTGACCCTCCAAACTTTTTTTCCTTTACAATTTGGTTCTTCAAACATTTCCTTAATTCCAATTTCCTTCTATCTTTCTTCCTTTACATTTGTACAAATAAAATATCAAATTTACACTTCACCAAGGTGTCACCATAATATTTGTACAAATAAAGGCACGCGAGCCCTACTTATGTCATTTTTCTTCTAAATTCTTTCTTACTTCTTCAATCCCACTTAGATTAGTTATATAGTCCTCCTTCATGACTAATTTTAACAATAGATAAAATAATAATATTTTAATATTATTTTATTAATAAAAAGTTATTTTATTTTAAAATTTTCCACTTGCCTCCTTGGGTCCTAAAGTGTCTTACTTTGTGCTAGTTCAATTCCCAATCGCCTTTTAACTTGCAAATTCATCCTAGACAAAAATATTATTCTTTAATTATTATTTTCTCACATGCAGAATATTTTATTTCAAAATATTTCTTTCACTCGTCACCACTCTTTGGCTCTTAGATTTATGTCAATTGACCTTTGTCGTGTCGATAAGGTCATATTGGCTTTTATACGAGGGTACGGGGTCTTACATTTCTCATCAATAGTTGGTTTTCGCTTCACGTTTCCCAATGCGAACATTAAATTATAATCTGTTTTAACAAAAAATAAGAAAAAAAATTCAACTTAAAATCATTTATAAAATTATAAAATCATTTAAAGTGAGTAACTAGGCTTTCGAAGCTATGAGTGACTATAAATAGACTTTTATTGACAATGGTGGTCTTCCACTTCACGTTTTCCAATCAAAACATGAAATTATGATCTGTTTTGACTAAAAATAAAAAGAAAATTCAATTGAATATCATTTATAAGATTATAAACCCATTTAAAGTGAGTAACTAGGCTTTCGAAGGCTTGAGTGACCATAAACAGACTTTTCTTGCCAATGGTTAGCTTTCGCTTCACGTTTTCCAATGAAAGCATGAAATTATGATATGTTTTGAACAAAAATAAAAAGAAAATTCAATTTAAAATCATTTACAAGCTTATAAAACCTCTTAAAGTGAGTAACTAGGTTTTCAAAGCTATCAGTGACTATAAATGGACATTTTTTGTCAATGGTTGCCTTCTACTTCACATTTTTCAATGAAAACAAGAAATTATGATCTGTTGTAACTAAAAATGAAAAGAAAATTCAATTGCATATCATTTACAAGAGTATATATAATACCCCGTAGTTTGATATGGTGACTAATAAAGCTTATTAGATGCCAATTGAGGGTAATTATAATGTTTAAAAATGATAAAAGATGAAAGGAATAGTTTGGGATAAAATATTCCGCACACAAGGAAATAATAATAAAATAATGATATTTTTATCGAAGAAGAATTTGTGAGATAAAAAGTGATTTGGAAGTCAATTGAAGTATAATAAGGTATTTTGGGTAGCAAGGGGACAAGAGGAGACAAGAGGAAATTTTTTAAATAAAATAATATTAAAATAATAATATTTTATTCAGTGTCAAAAAGTTTCATGAAGAAGGAGTATATGGTCAATCTAAGTGGGGGAGAAGAAGAATGAGAGAAATTTCGGAGCAAAATTATGTTAGTGGGGCCTACGTGTCTTTATTAAATAGAGATAGCGTGGGTAAATAAATATTTTAAATATTATGGTGATACCACATTGGAGTATAAGTTTGCTATTTTGGTTGTACACATGTAAAAGAAGAAAGATAGATAGAAATTAGAATTTAAATCGTGTTAGAAGGGTCAAATTGTAAGAGAGGAAAGTTGAAGGATTTATACATGAAATTTTAATATTTGGAGGAAATAAAATAAATAATAAAATTATAAAGAAAAAGGAAGAATTGGGAGGTGGTGGATGGGAATGAAGAAAAGTCAAAATAGAGGTGAAATGAGATAAAGATGAGGAAATATATATATATAATAAAAAGATAAAGGAATGGAGGTGGCGGCATGGGAAATATATTTCCAAGAACTTGTCATCAGCTTTAAAGCATGAAATAGTTGAAGAAAGGTCAAAGAAAGCATGGGTTCTTGGGCTAGCCGCCCATGTGACAAAATGGAGATAAATGATAAGATAAAATAATAAAAGAAATGAAAATGAAGAAAGAAAAATGATGGTAAAAGGTGACACGTGGGAATCCGCCCATGGTGGCAAGAAATACAATAAAGGAAGTCAATTTTTTTAAGCTAAGCATTTGTGAAGTCTGGCCATTGAGAGAAAAAAAAAACAAAAAGGAAATTGACAAGACAATCAAGTACATTTGGTGATATATATCAAGCCAAGACATGTTAAATGATTTTTTTTTCTCTTGGTATGAAACGACACTTTGAGAACTAAAAGGAAGGAGGATAAACGGCTTGGAAAAAAAAGAAGAAGAAGAAGGCTTTAGAACAATCCAACTGAGAGGAAGAAGGAAAAAAAAAGAGAGAAAAAGAAAGGAAAGAAAGAGAGGAGAAATGAGAAGGAAGGAAGGAGAGAAAAGCTTTAAAGGATTTTGGTGGTTTGTCTTGAAGATTTTAAGGTATGGAAAGTAGATATTGTTGTTTGCTTGAATGCATATATTTTGAATCGATTATAATGTGAGGTTTTGTTGGTGGTAAAAAGGACCAACAAAGATCTAGGGAACCCAAGGCATGCATGTGAAGGATCTTGAAGTGCATAGTGATTTTGAGCTAGATTAAGAAATGAGTAAGTGTTTTAATTTCTACATTTACAAGTAGAAAGGAAAAATGAGATATATAGTGACTATTGTGCAAGAATTGGTTGGGAGATATTATGTGGATGGCATGTTAAATGGTTGTGTATGAATATTGATGTTATGATTGGTGATAGCATGTAAATGTAAATTGTGATGCATGTGGACTTAGAAAGTGCTTGATGGAAGTAAATTATAGTTGTTACCATATGCTAGGTTATTGGTGTGGAAATGATGGTTGAATATGATAATGTCATTGAAAAGGTTAAAATGTGTGCTAGAGTCGTAAATAAGTTGTCGGTATTTATAATTAATGGAATTACGCAATGTAAAGAAAATAAGTACCTTTGGTAAAAATGTGTCGAGATATAAGCTAATTGAATGTGAATTCATGATTGAATGAAAAAGAGGAGTGGAAATGATGCACTAAAGGTATTAAATTTGGATGGTCGCTAGGAAATACAAAAAAGTGAGATAGTGCTGTGGTGGCGTGCTTGAGGAAATGACGAGCGACCGGCAAGTAGAAATAACGATGTAATATCTCGCTATTGTGATGTGAGTAGGGGGTGCCAATTTTAAAAATTTTAGTAAATATATACCTATAAGTATGATTTTTTTAAAACGTGAAAATTGTGGATAGCATGTGCTGGTAGACATTTTAGGAAATTGTGAATGCACAAGATTTCAAAAATTGTTTTGAATATATATATATATATTTATAAAATAAATGTAAAGTGTTTTAAAAATAGGGAAACAAGCCTTTCACACTGTTTTACATTAAAATCTGTGCCTTATATTTGTGCAGTGTGCATTAATGGTTATATTGCTTATTTACCATGAAAATTATTGTTTTCAAAATTTAGTAAGTGGAGACTATATACTTGTGTTATCTATATATACATATATGGTTTGAATTGATGGCTTATGACAATGTGATGGCATGAATGGCTAGATTTGTGTTTTGTGTGGAATATATAAACTGTTTTGTTTTGCCATGACACAAGTTGGGTAATATCATATTAGCCATGTCATATTGTCGAAATTTTTATCGATTTTGTGGGATAATTGATTAGCTTACTGCAGTGGGCGTGTTTCCGTGGACCAGCCTATTAGAGGGGCTGGGCAAATTGGAATAAAATGGGAGAATAATATATATATATATATATATATATATATATAAATATATATATATGGGTGAATAAGTAAAGTGAAGAAGACAAGATGAAAGAGAGAAGTCGGTTAGTGAAGAGAAGGAAAAGAAACAAGAAGAAGGCGTGAGCAAAAAAAACAAAAAGAAAGAAGAGAAGGTAGAGTGGTGAGGAAGAAAAGGAAAGTGAAAGAGCTGAGTTGAGGGGGCCGGTTTTGCTACCATTTAAGGAGGAAAAGAGAGCCATTTTTCTATCAATTTAAGGGATGAGAGGAGCAGCTTTAGTTGCTGATTTTGAAGGCTGAAAAGTGCAGTTTTGCTTCTGGTTTTGGAGGCTGAGAAATGCAATTTTTGCAACTGATTTTGAAGGTTGTAAGGTGCGGTTTTGGTTGTTAATCTTTGTAGCTTTAGCTGCTGATATTTGGAGGGAGAGTAGAGCAACTTAGCTGCTAAAAATTTTAGGTTGAAAAAGCAAGAAAGTGTGGCCGGTGGTGAGAGGGAGAGAGAGGAAGAAATTGTGGACAGCTTGTGCATGTGAGAAAAGAAAAAGAATGACAAAAAAGGTGCTGCTGGACAATGAAAGAAAAGAAAAGAAAAGAACAAGAAAGAAAAATGGGCATGACCCAACAAGAAAGGAAAGTAGGCATGGCCCAACAAGAAAGAAGTTGAGGAGAGATCATAAAAGAGCCCAATAGCCATGAAGGAGGAAAAGCCCAAGAGAGAATAAAGGTGGAAAAAATTGGACTTGGACTAATCTAGTCCAAATAGGTAAAGAAAATTTTCTTTGCTTTTATTTGGCCTATTATGAAATTGTATTATTTTAAGCTAGCCATTTGTTTAATTAAATTTTTGACTATTAGTGATATGAATTAAATTTAAGTTACTTTAATATAATATTTAAAAATTTTATTAGGAGGTGTCATAGGACTAAAGTAAAGAAGAAAATGCGAAATTTATGAATAATGCTTAAATGAAGTTAAGAAATTTTAAATGATTCGTTGTGAAAAATTATTGATGTCGGAGGAATTTAGATGCATAATTTGGTTGAGAGTGTTAAGTTGAATGGTAAAATATTGGAAGAAATGTGGAGAAATAATGTGGATTTATGATAGAATGAGAGAGAGAAGTGGAATTTGTAAAGTCTGACCTTATAAAATACTTATCATGACATACATGTGATGGATAGCATATTTGCATGCTAGGAGAGTCCCGAAAAATTTATAAAAGTAGGTATTGTACCTAGAGGTACAACAAAGTTTATTTAAGCCTCGAACTAGATCCAATAGAGATTTTAGGGTGAAATTGAAAATTTTACAGTCCATGAATAATTTAAAGTGGTGATTCGGAGTTCGAGGATCGATTTGGAGTCAAATTGAAACTTTCATGACCTAGGGCCAAAATGGTCATTTTGGCACCCGAGGTTAAGATGTGAGTGTTGGATGAAATTTTTTACTAAGATTGATCAAGATTGATTATTTAAAACATAATTTGAAGTTGAGAAGTGAAAAATTGTAATCATGGTATTTTTCGGAGCATAGGATAAAATGATAATTTTGCCACCTCGGGGGCAAAACAGTAATTTTCCACCACCAGGACATTTGTCAGCACATGGTCTTCCCTTATCCTCATTTTGACCTTTGACTAATCATGTGGTGGAGAATGGAAGCATAATTATTAAAGTATAAAAAGAAAAATGGACTAATAAGCATGTGACACGTGTCAAGCAAGGATATTTTATTATTTTCTATAAAATCAACCCATATTTATCCCATTCTTCTTCTCCATATTCGGTCAAGACAAAAAGAAAGAAAGGAAAAACTAGAACAAACCATAGATAAGAGAATTTCAAGAAAAATTGTGAAAATTTCAAGGAATCAAGCAAGATAAGGTATGATTTTTCAATTTTTGCTTGAGATCTAGCATACCCATGCTTTATTTTCTTATTTCCGTGGCTGAAAATTGAGTTGGCATGATGAAACCCATGAAGGCCGAATTCTAGAGAGAGAGAGTTTGGTGATGGTTTGGTTGGATTTTAAGTTATATGGATGTTTTCAATGATTTATGGTGTTTAGAGTAAGAATCAAGCTTGAAAATCACCCATTCCTTATGTGTTCTTCATTGGCCGAATTTTCTAAGGAGGATATTGTGGTTGAAATTGATGATATTTCATGATATTTTGGTGATATTTGATGTTTGGTGTGGCTAGAAATTAAATGGGAAATTTTGGTGTGAAAATCTGAATTTTTGCTCAACGTATAGACATGTGTGATTATTGACCCGGGACTGATAAATTGAATCTCATTCACAGTCACTGAGGTAATTTAGGTATAATTGGAGTGTAGAAAGTGAGAAGAATTGATTTGGAGTTAAATTAGAGATTTTAGCCGATTAGACCGAGTATAGTGTGACTTAGGTCGAATATCACATTTAAGCAATTAATCGGACATTTTGCATTCCATATCATGCATTAGTAGTCTAAATTAGTTTAATTTCGATTTAGTGCCAATGTAGTAACTTTTTTGATTTTGTACTATGTCAAGGTGGTGAGTCCTCCGATAAAGGCAAGGACATTGCATCCGAGGACCAGTAGTCAGAGTACTTCGAAAATTCGCACTGTAGACATTGTGAGTAAACTTACTGTCATTTTAATTATCTAGGGTGGCTTTTAGATGATTTTATGAATTCTATGGAAAAATGAATTTAAAAAGGTAAATTTTTCATGTTTTATGAATAAGTATATTTCAATGAAATCAATTTATAAATTGTTCTGAAATTAATAATGATGTTGAAAAATAGAGTACACGGAGACTGCTATTTGTTACAATTTGATTATTTAAATTGATGGCTTATGTTAATGTGTTGGCATGACTGGCTGGGTTGTGATTTTGTGAACTGTATGAATTCTTCTATTTTACGCTTGCAGGCTGGGTAGTATTATATTAGTCATGTCATGCTATCAAATTTTTATTGAATTGGTGGATTATATATTAATTAATCACTGTAGTAGGAGGTTTCTGTGGACCAGCCTTTTTGAGGGGCACGGTAAACCCCATTATTTCTTACCTCGATTGGAGAGGCGCGTAGGGTATATCCTGAGGTAAAGTTTAGGGTTCACTTCACGCTAAGCCACCAAGTGAGGGAGAACTCAGCCAAGGCCAAGGAACGACTGTGCTTTTAAATGAAAAAATGTGTTTTATTTGAAATGTGAATTTTTAACAGCCTTGGCTGTCTCGGTAGGATGCCTCGGCCAAGGTGTCCCCAAGGATGGATTTATGGCACAAGCCTAGTTTTTATGAGATTCATAAGCCTCGCTATGTATTTTGAATGAACTGTGTACTAATACTGTGGCCCAGTTTACGATAATTTATTTTATTGTCTCCATGTACTCAACTCTAGATGTTTATGATGATGTCTGTTTACTCACTGGGATTACATAATCTCATCACCCTCCTTTCCACCCATTTCAGGCTCAGTATAGGCTGTAGATAGCTGATAACGTCGAAGGCTACAGTTGACTCGACTTCTTCAAAAATCGTAAGTTCATAGCCTTCTTTTACCTTTTTCATTTGGGGGTTCACGTGTCACTGTAAATTAAATTTCATACTCTAGTTATCTGTACTACTGTATGTAAGAATTTATTTTCCTTTTACTCTAAAAAAAAAATTATTTATGCAGTGCTCTAAAAATATTGTCTTAAGGTTGAAATTGGAAGCTGATATTAAAGCCTTGCGGGGTTCCGGTTGACATTCCGGGTAATGAGTGTCGATCGGGACATCACGACGGTTGTCACGGGCTCGAGGGGAGTTCTGGGTAGTGACAATTCGATTGGTATCAAAGCTTTTGGTTTTAAAGATCAGAGTTTTTAGTTTTAAAGTCGTTTTAAAATTTTACAGTGCCAGTGTGGCCCGGGTTAAGTTAGGTTATGTTGGATAGAATGCATTCGTTTGCATATAGAGCCTGAGGTTGCCTAAACTTGCTTGTTTCCTCTTATAGATTATAATGGCTCCTCGACGCAAACACCCACCTCTCATTAGATCTGTTGGGAGGGGAAGAGGTTGTTCCCAACATCGTCAGCTAGATGTAGTAGAGGAAGAATCGGCTGCATCCACCATTCGGGCAGCACTTGCTGCTGAGTTGGCCGAGACTCCACATTTTCCACATCCTCCGCAACCTACTAGTATTCCCGCCATGCCTACTGAAGCAGCACAAGCATTGGTAGCTTTCTTTACCGCAATGGCTGGTCAAGCTCAGGTTGGTCAGGTTCCACCTATAGTGCCTCCAACTACTCTTTCAGTTCCGTCAGTACAGAATGTATCCATTTCCAAGGAGCTGAAGGAGGCTAGACAATTGGGTTGTGTTTCTTTCACGGGTGAGTTGGATGCCACCGTGGCAAAGGACTGGATTAATCAAGCTTCGAAAACTGTCTCTAACATGAGATTAGACGATGATATGAAGCTAATGGTGGCTACGAGATTACTAGAGAAGAGGGCTCGTACCTAGTGGAATTCGGTGAAGTCCTGTTCCACTACTCTTCAGACATGGTCTAACTTTCTCACAAAATTCGATGGTCAGTATTTCACTTATTTCCATCAGAACGAAAAGAAAAGAGAATTTTTGAATTTGAAACAAGGGAACTTAAGAGTAGAGGAGTACTAGACTCGTTTTAACGAGTTGATGTTATATGTGCCGGACCTGGTGAAATCGGAGCAAGATCAGGCTAGTTATTTCGAAGAAGGGCTCCGTAATAAGATCAGGGAACGGATGACAGTGACTGGTAGGGAGCCACATAAGGAGGTGGTACAGATGGCTTTACGGACTGAGAAGCTCACGATTAAGAATAGGAGGATTAGAACCGAATTTGCAAAAAAGAGAAATTTGAGTGTATCTTCTAGTCAGCTAGTAAAAAGGGGCAAAGACTCATCTGTTTCAAGGAGTACTACTTCTGCTTCTGTAGCATCTTCTCGACCCCCATTTCCACAACAACAGCAGAGGCCTCCGAGATCTAGTAGGTCTGTGATGACTTTTCCTGCGAAGAGTTTTGGAGGTTCTGACAGATGCAGAAATTGTGGGAATTATCATGTTGGGCCGTGTAAGGGGCCAACAAGACGTTTTCAATGTGGACAGACAAGTCACATTAGGAGTGATTTCCCACAGTTAGGACGAGCTACTATAACTACATCATCTCCACTAGCTCGTACGGATATGCAGATGAGAGATTCTTCTAGGTTACCAACGAGACAAGGAGTAGCCATACGGTCCGATGTGGAGAGTAATACCCCGGCACAACCACCCTCTAGACCACAGACTCGTTCTTCAATAAGGGTTTTCGCTGTGACAAAATATGAGGCACGAGTCTGACCTGAAGCAGTGACAGGTACTATGTCTTTATTTGATAAAGATGCTTATGTTTTGATAGATTTTGGCTCAGATAGGTCTTATGTGAGTACGACATTTGCATCAATTGCTGCTAGAAACCTGTCACCATTAGAGGAAGAAATTGTAGTGCATACCCCTCTAGGAAAACAGTTGATTAGAAATACTTGTTATAGAGATTGTGGGGTAAGGGTTGGTGAGGAAGAATTTAGGGGTGACTTGATTCCTCTAGAGATCCAAGATTTTGATTTGATATTGGGTATGGACTGGTTAACTGCGCATCCGACGAACGTGGATTGTTTTAGGAAAGAAGTTGTTTTTTGAAATTCAGAGGGAGCAGAGATTGTATTTGCAGGGGAACGTCAAGTATTACCGTCTTGTGTAATCTCGGCCATCAAAGCTTTGAAACTAGTGCAAAAAGGGTATCCAGCTTATTTGGCTCACGTGATCGATACTTCAAAAGGGGAACCTAAATTAGAGGATGTCCCAATAGTTAGTGAGTTTCCTAATGTATTTCCTGATGAGTTACCGGGACTACTTCCTGATAGAGAGCTTGAGTTCCCTATTGAGCTACTTTCGGGTACCGTACCTATTTTATCCCTCCATATAGAATGGCTTTGGCAGAGTTGAAAGAACTGAAAGCCCAATTGCAAGATTTGGTGGAAAAGAATTTTATTTGCCTTATCATTTCTCCTTGGGGAGCACCAGTCCTATTTGTAAAGAAGAAGGATGGCACTTTTCGATTGTGTATTGATTACCGTCAACTGAACCGAGTGACCATCAAGAATCAATACCCTCTACCTTGGATTAATGATCTTTTTGATCAGTTACGAGGTACTATGGTGTTCTCTAAGATTGATTTGAGGTCTGGGTATTATCAATTGAAGATTAAAGAGTGGGATGTACCAAAGACTGCTTTTAGGATGCGTTATGGGCATTATGAGTTTCTGGTGATGCCGTTTGGTTTGACTAATGCCCTGGCAGTTTTTATGGATCTTATGAATAGGGTGTTCTATCCATACTTGGATAAGTTTGTGAGAGTATTCATAGATGACATCTTGGTTTATTCGAAGAATGATGATGAACATGCTACCCATTTGCGCACTGTGTTGCAAACTTTGCGAGAGAGACAACTCTATGCTAAGTTCTTTAAATGTGAGTTCTGGTTAAAGGAAGTGGTTTTCTTGGGACATGTTTTGTTTGGAGCAAGAATTTATATTGATCCCAAGAAGATTGAAGCAATCTTACAATGGGAGCAACAAAGAATGGTAACAGAGATTCGTAGTTTCCTTGGCTTAGTCGATTATTATCGGAGATTTGTTCAGGGATTTTCATTGATAGCACCTCCTTTGACTCGTTTGACTCATAAAGGAGTTAAGTTTGAGTGGGATGATGTTTGTGAGAATCGATTTCAAGAGCTAAAGAACCGATTAACCTCCACTCTCGTTCTGACACTTCCGGTTGTGGAAAAGAATTCGTGGTATATAGTGATGCCTTTAAGTTAGGATTAGCGTATTGATGCAGGATGAAAAAGTAATAGCTTATGCTTCTCGACAATTGAAGAAGCATGAGACGAATTACCCTACTCATGACTTGGAGTTAGCAGTAGTCTTCGCATTGAAGATTTGGAGACATTATTTATATGGTGAGTGTTGCTAGATTTTTACTGATCATAAGAGTTTGAAATACTTGCTCACTCAGAAAGAGCTTAACTTGAGATAGAGACGATGGTTGAAGTTGATTAAGGATTATGACTTAGTGATTGATTATCACCCTGGAAAAACAATTGTTGTAGCGGATGCCTTAAGTCGAAAATCCTCATCATCGTTAGCAATACTTAAGAGTTTTTATTTTTCGATGTTACTTGAGATGAAATCTCTAGGGATCCAGTTGAATAATGGTGAGGATGGAACCCTACTTGCTAGTTTCGTTGTGAGACCTTCATTGTTGAATCAGATCAGAGAATTACAGAAATTCGATGATTGGTTGAAGCAGGAAGTTTAAAAGCTGTAAGATGGAGAAACTAGTGAGTTTAGACTCAACGATGATAGTACTTTGATGCTTAGAGACCGAATTTGTGCCCCTAAGGATGATCAGTTGAGACGAGATATTTTAGAGGAAGTTCATTCTTCCGCCTATGCTTTACATCCCAAAAACACCAAGATGTATCAGACTGTTAAGGAAAGTTATTGGTGGCCGGGTATGAAACGAGACGTAGCAGAGTTTGTAGCAAAATGTCTCACATGCCAACAGATCAAGGCGGAGCATAAAAAATCATCAGGTACTCTTCAGCCTTTACCGATTCCTGAATGGAAGTGGGAACACGTGACTATGGACTTTGTATTGGGTTTGCCGCGGACACAGAGTGGGAAGGATGCTATTTGGGTGATTATGGATAGATTGACTAAGTCCGCCCATTTCTTGGCTGTCCATAGCAAGTATTCTATTGAGAAACTGGCGAAAGTTTATATAGATGAGGTTGTGAGATTACACGGAGTTCCAATTTCTATTGTGTCATATCGAGACCCTCGATTTACTTCTCAATTTTGGACAAAATTTCAGGAAGCTCTCGGAACTAAATTGAGATTTAGTACTACCTTTCATCTGCAAACTGATGGTCAATTTGAAAGGACTATTCAAACCTTGGAGGATATATTACGGGCTAGTGTCATTGACTTTATTGGGAGTTAGGACAGACACTTTGTCAAGACCCGGAACCTCCCTCGGGCCCATGACAACGGCGGCGATGTCCCGATTGATACTCATTACTCGAAATACCAATTGGAACCTCGCAAGGCTTACATATCAGTTTTAAATAATTTTTAGTCGTTTTCACCTCAAGTAAATCAAAAGACAAAAATATAGCATTTTTATATAAAATAATATTTATAGAAACACGTGTAAGAAATCTTTTGTAACTTAGAAGTAAAATAAATTCATACATCCAATAATTTACAAAGTTATAATGTACAATAATAATTACAATGACAAGTGGCCCATAACTACACCAAGTGTTGGTGATAGTAACCTACTGTCTGTGTGATAGAGGGGTCAACTGGAATCCTCGACAAAATCAGGTATCTACAAGCTACCACAGGCCTGAAATATTTAGAAAGGAGGTGGGTGAGATTTTGCAATCCTAATGAGTAAACAGACATTATCATAAATATCTAAAGGCGAGTAAAATGGAGGCAAGTTTAAACAACAAATTACAAACCATTTCATAAGGTTTTCAATTTATTTCTTAAACCATAAAATATTTGTAATTTACCCAAACAATTGTTAAGGCTTCTGACTTTTATTAAAAACAGGGCTCAAGCCAAAACTAATCCTTGGGGATACCTTGGCCGAGGCATCTAACCGAGTCCGCCAAGGTTGTTAAGATATTTACATGTGAAACATATTTTTATTTTTAAAACAAGTCGTCCCTTGGCATTGGCCGAGTTACACATTCACGTGAGGGTTCGACGTGAAGTGAGCTCTAATACTACCTCAGGAGTTACCCTCATCGTCTTTACAACTGGAGTAATTATATAACCGGGTTTACCGTGCCCTTCTAATAGGCAGTCCACAGAAACCCGTCACTATAGTGACTAACCCACCAATTTTAATAAAATTTTGACAGTATAACGTGACTTTTATTTATTTACCCAGCCTGCATAGTAAAAACAGGTTACATTTATTTCCAAGGCAATTATAACATATAGCCACATATACTCATATATCATAAGCCATTCATAGGAAAATATATATTTCAAAATAATTGGCAGCCTCCAATTACTCAATTTCATAATCAACACAATATATTTTTATTTATCACATTTATTTCTAAAACATCAAAAATCCCATTTTAATCTCATTTTCATTTCATAAAATCCATGAAGAGCATTTAAAAATAAACTCTAGATAATTTACAATAATAATAGGTTTATTCACCATTTGTACAAACTAATTGCTTTTTAGGTGCCCCGATCACTGTTCGTCGAGTACGACTTCCTTGCCTTTACCGGAAGGCTCTTCTCTTAAACACATTGCAAAAATTTACCCAATTCACCACATTGATGTTAAATCACTATATAATTGACTTAAATCCTATACTAATGCATGGTATGAAATGCAATAGCCTAAAACGGCTTAAATGCGGTATTAACCTATTTTTGGCACTTTACTCGATAAATTGCTAACGTGCTCCATTCTAGCTCTAAATTGTCCCATTTTCTCTCCAACATTTCTAACTATTAAATATCAGCCAATAACTCACTAAAATCACCAAAATCAGCTCACTTTCCTCCTCGAAAAATTCGGCCAAAAATGGGACATTAATTCGGTAAATCTTCCACTTTGTTTTTCTATCACATTTAACCATTTTTCATCATTTTCTCTTCATTTCTCTTAGAATAAAAATCAGTTCATCATCATTGTACATCATTGAACATTCAGCCAAGGGTGGGTATTGTGAAAATTTCATGCTTTCTTGCCCAATTTGATTTCTATACACATTTAACTAACTAAAACTATCAATTTAACTAAAAATCAAAATATAAAAATTTCAAATTCCTCCCCCTTGAATTTCGTCCAGCCCTTGATATCACTTTTTGATCTCTCTCCTCAAGCATGCTAAATGGAAACAAAGGCATAAGAAAGTTAGAAATCAAGTGTCACGACCCAATTTCCCAGGCCATGATCGGCGCAAGAGCTCAATGAGCATAACTCACTAAGCCCAAGCAAGCCTATCCATTTACCTTTGCCTAACAAATTTATCATATCATGCATACACACACGCCTTTTCCCGGGTGTGAACATAGCCAAAACATAATGGCATTATCGATAATAGTATACATGCACTATACCAGCCATGTATTTAGCAATTTACATTGCATACACATATTCACATTGTTAGATTGTATTCACAATACAAAAGGACCCATGACTTCCAGCGGAGACATTTACAATAAAATGGATTACTATTGAATGCTAGACACATACCCAGGAGATGCACTACGAGGACTCCTTGATCTAGGGTCCAACAGTTACTTGATCTGAAAATATGAATTTTTATAAAACGTGAGTACAATACTCAGTGAGTGAATATTAAAAGGGAACAAGCAATCTCAACCAGGAAATTTGACAATCATGATGCACCGGTTGAAAATAAAGCCATTTTCATCTAACTACTATTCCAAATCCTTTTTCCCTTACCTAGAAATTTATTACGCATTCAAGGATTAAACATCCTTGAATTTACACCGATCATTCTAGCAAAGTAGTAAAACTGACGGTTATTTACAAATCGTCACATAATAAGGGTTTCACAACTCGTACGATTCATATATGCATATGTATCACGTATAATTTCATTCACCAATTGTTCTATCAAGCAAGATAGCAAAATTAACGGTTTATCACAAACTGTCACAAACAAGGGTTTCACATACCACACAATCACACATATATACACAAAGTTATGAGCAATTATATACATCGTCAAGTCTTCATTGTTCTTGGTGGTACAAAGAAATAACTATCGGAGTACTCGGTAAGGGGTATCACTCAGTATCCCTCTTTGCACACCTTTGAATTTTTAGGAAATTGTGGGTGCTACGTATCGTCGTCCCCACTTTGCACATGCACAATAGTAATTATCACAACCTTTATCATTAAACCGGCATTTGTACTTCCCACTCCGCACATGCACGATCGTAATTATCACAACCTTTATCATTAAACCGGCATTTGCACTTCCCACTCCGCACATGCACGGTTGTAGTTATCACATCCTTTGTCATTCAATTGGCATTGCACTTCCCACTCCGCACATGCACGGTTGCATCAATTTCACCATAATTTATTAATAATGCATATCAGCATAATACAAGGGTAAACAAATTCAGTACACTTAATTTCAGACAATTTCTCAATAATACATGTAGGCATCATACAGATATACATAGATGCATCGCAATCATATTTAACATCACAAAAATATTTTCACTAAAGGCTTGTTCTCGAGATTCATTTTTAAATGGGAATTAGATATAATCATTCACGCATTTCATTTCAACTTAATTAGAATTTCCAAATAAATTTTGAAATGCAAATTCACTCATAGGTGTCGAAAATCCAGATTCTGGGTGCACTCGGACTAATAGTCCTCAGGCGCAATTCCTTTGCCTTTTCCGGACGTCTCACTACCTAGACAAATAACAAAGTCGAGGAATTTACTATATTGTCCCCAAATTGATATAAACTAATTTAAATTACTAATGCTTGATATGTAAATGCAAAAATACGTTTCATTATCGCTTAATCGCGGTATCGATTAAATTCGACCGATCACCCGATTAATTGGCGATTGTGTCCAAATCACCTCCAAATTAATCCATTTCTCCTCTAATACCTTAATTTACCACATACCATTTAAATAAAGCCAAATTCAGAATTAGAACCCTCACAATTCCTTATAGAAAAATTTGGTCATTTGGTGCATTAGCACCAAAATTTTTTCTACATAACCGTTTCACCTTAATTCATCATATTTTCCTTGAAATAAAAACAATCCCCCATTGATATTCAGCCCTCATGGTTCGACCAACAAGGAACCCTAGAGAAATTGAATATTTCTTTTGTGTTTTTGTTCATAACCATGCTTAACTATCCCTAAACACTAACATAGTCTAAAATCAAATTATTTCAACAACAATTCCTCTTCCATACCCATTTTTCAGAATTGAATTCATCATGATAACTCAATATTCAACCATGGAAATCAAGAACAAAAGCATGGGTAAGCTAGGTATCAAGGAGAATTAAAGAAATTCTAACTTACCTAGCTTGTTTCCTTGATTTCTTCACTTTTTCTTTGAATTTCCACCTAGGTTTTCTGGCTTTTCCCTTTGTTCTTCCTTTTTTTTTGTTGCTGGTTGCCTAGGCCAAATATGGTGAGAGAATTGGGGATCTAATGGGCTGATTTCTATAGAAAATAATAAAATAATCAAGCATGCCATGTGTCACATGCTTATTGGCCTAATTTTTTAACTTTGACTTTTTCTTCTTAATTTTCCACCACAAATATTCTGGTATTTATCCAATCCTACCACAATTAAAATCCCTTGGTCTTGACAAGTGCTGGGGTGAAAATTTTACCGATTTACCCTTGGGATGAAAAAATTACGATTTTGCCCCTATACTCCGAAATGTACCGGAATCACATTATTTCTACTTTTCAACCTCAAATAACACTAATATTGATCAATATTAACCAAATGGGGTAAAAATCATTTTATAAAAATTTTCGTTTAGTCCTCTAGTGTTAAAATTACCATTTTACCCTTGTGCTCCAAAAATACCGAGAATCACAATTTTTCACTACTAAACATCATTTTATACTCCAATAATCATAATTGTATTTCATATAATTATTCTTGGTCAAATGTGATCAAATCTTGGCTAGAAATCTCCATTTTATCATCAAATGGTAAAATGATCATTTTATCCCTAATTGATCAATTTTCCTAATGGACTCCAAACTGGACCTTGAACTCTGAATCACTATTCTAAGCCATTCTGTGGGTTTCAAAATTTTCAATTTTCTCTTAGAATTTCTATTTGAACTAGTTCAAGGCTCGATTTAACTTAGTTGTACCAATCGATATAATACCGTCTTTTAATCGAGCTTGACAAGGTCTCTAACATCAAGCTAAAGTAAAAAAATCTTATCGTTAGACGCGTAAACGATCGAAAAATGCGATTTTCCCTTTGAATTTTCTAGTTTTCCTTTGGTTTTTCTCTTTTCTTCCTTTCCTCTCTATATTCTCTTTTGTTCTCTCCTTATGGCCAGCCATCACTTAATATGGGGTTTAAATGGGTTGACTTTTCATTAAAATAATATTAAATCATTAAAAAGTGCCATGTGTCACTTTCTCGTTGGCTCGTTTTTAAAATTTCATCTTTTAAACTTCAATTTTTCACCACTTACAATACCATAGTTATTCATACCAAAAATAAATAAATCCTATGATTTTGACAAGTTTTGGGTGGTAAAAATTACGATTTTTACCCCAGAACGACAAAATTATCGTTTTGCCCTTATGTTCCGAAAATTGCCGGAATTGAAATATTTGACTTCCTATCATTAAATTATACTCCAAGTAGTTAATCTTGGTCAAAAATTTCACTCCATGATCAAATTATTATCTTAGGTGGCAAAATAATGATTTTGCCCCTAAACATTAAAAGTTTTAATTTTACCCCAAATGAACCCTCGAACTCCAAACAATCATTTTTAGTCATTCTTCGACTGTAAAATATTAAATTTCATCCTACGATTCCTCATTAAACTAGTTCGAGGTTAAATCCACTTAAGTGTACCGTTAGGTACAATACCGGGTTTCGTCTATTCTTAGGACTTTCCTAGCATAATAACATGCTACTCAGTGCATGTATGTCATGACATGTGTTTATAGAGTCGGGTTTTACACACTTGCCATTGGTGGAGTTTGTGTATAATAACAGTTTTCAGTCTAGTATTGGGATGGCACCATAGGAGGCTCTGTATGGAAGGAAGTGCTAAATTCCACTCGGTTAGGATGAAGTGGGTGAGAGGAAATTGGTTAATGTGGAATTGATTGACTTGACAAATGACAAGGTCAAGGTTATCAGAGAGCGATTAAAGACAACTCAAGATGCAAAAGAATTATTCTGATAGACGAAGGAAAGATTTGGAGTTTGAAGTGGATGATAAAGTTTTTCTTAAGGTTTCTCCTTGGAAAGGTAATAATTTGAAAACTCCAAGTATTAAATCTTATTTGATTATACTATTGTGATAATTTGTGGTATTTATTGGATTATGAAAGGTGTGATTCGATTCGCGAAGTGGGGAAAGCTCAATCCGAGATATATTGGGTCCTTTCGTATCATTGAAAGGATTGGGCCAATAGCTTACAAACTTGAATTACCCCTGGAGTTAGATTGGATTCATAATGTCTTCCATGTCTCGATGTTGAAAAAGTATGTTCCCGATCCCTCTCACATTCTAGAGACACCACCGATTGAGTTGCACGAAGATTTGAAATTCGAGGTGCAACCTGTACGTATTCTAGATCAAAAGGATCAAGTGCTAAGGAACAAGAGCATCCCAATGGTGAAAATATTGTGGAAGAATGCTCGAGTGGAGGAGATGACTTGGGAAGTCGAGCACCAGATGAGAAACCAATATCCATATCTTTTCTTGGAATTCGATAAGTGAAATTTTGAGGTCAAAATTTTATTTTAAGGGGGGTAGTGCTGTAAAGCCTGACCTTATAAAATACTTATCATGACATACATGTGATGGACAACATGTTTGCATGTAGAAGAGTCCCGAAAAATTTATAAAAGTAGGTATTGTACCTAGAGGTACAACAAAGTTGATTTAAGCCTCGAACTAGATCAAATAGAGATTTTAGGGTGAAATTGAAAATTTTACAGTCCAAGAAGGATTTAAAATGGTGATTCGAAGTTCGAGGACCGATTTGCAGTCAAATTGGAATTTTCATGATGTAGGGGCAAAATGGTCATTTTGGCACTCGAGGTTAAGATGTGAGTGTTGGATGAAATTTTTGACTGAGATTGATCAAGATTGACTATTTAGAATATAATTTGAGGTTGAGAAGTGAAAAATTATAATCTTGGTATTTTTCGGAGCATAGGGGTAAAATGGTAATTTTGCCATCCTAGGGGCAAAACAATAATTTTCCACCACCAAGACATTTGTCTAGCAAATGGTCTTCCCTTATCCTCATTTTGACCTTTGACTAATCATGTGGTGGAGAATGGCAGCATAATTATTAAAGTATAAAAAGAAAAATGGACTAATAAGCATGTGACACGTGTCAACAAGGATATTTTATTATTTTCTATAAAAATCAGCCCATATTTATCCCATTCTTCTTCTTCATATTCGGCCAAGACAAAAGGAAAGAAAGGAAAAACTAGAACAAACCGTAGATAAGAGAATTTCAAGAAAAATTGTAAAAATTTCAAGGAATCAAGTAAGATAAGGTATGATTTTTCAATTTTTACTTTAGATCTAGCATACCCATGCATTATTTTCTTATTTCCATGGCTGAAAATTAAGTTGGCATGATGAAACCCATGAAGGCCGAATTCTAGAGAGAGAGAGAGAGAGAGTTTGGTGATGGTTTGGTTGGATTTTAAGTTATATGGATGTTTTCAATGATATTATGGTATTTAGTGTAAGAATCAAGCTTGAAAATCACCCATTCCTTATGTGTTCTTCATTAGCCGAATTTTCTAGGGAGGATATTGTGGCTGAAATTGATGATATTTCATGATATTTTGGTGATATTTGATGTTTGGTGAGGCTAGCAATTAAATGGGAAATTTTGGTGTGAAAATTTGAATTTTTGCTCAACGTATAGA
Organism: Theobroma cacao; assembly: GCF_053813885.1. Taxonomy (NCBI): domain Eukaryota; kingdom Viridiplantae; phylum Streptophyta; class Magnoliopsida; order Malvales; family Malvaceae; genus Theobroma; species Theobroma cacao. The sequence continues at coordinate 20,479,193 of NC_142645.1, read as the reverse complement.
CATGTGTGATTATTGACTCGGGATTGATAAATTGAATCTCATTCACAGTCACTGAGGTAATTTAGGTATAATTGGAGTGTAGAAAGTGAGAAGAATTGATTTGGAGTTAAATTGGAGATTTTAGCCGATTAGACCGAGTATAGTGTGACTTAGGTCGAATATCCCATTTAAGCAATTAATCGGACATTTTGCATTCCATATCATGCATTAGTAGTCTAAATTAGTTTAATTTTGATTAGTACCAATGTAGTAAGTTTTTCAATTTTGTACTATGTCAAGGTGGTGAGTCCTCCGATAAAGGCACGGAAATTGCATCCGAGGACCAGTAGTCAGAGTACTTCGAAAATCCGCACTATAGACATTGTGAGTAAACTTACTGTCATTTTAATTATCTAGGGTGGCTTTTAGATGATTTCATGAATTCTATGGAAAAATGAATTTAAAAAGGTAAATTTTTCATGTTTTATGAATAAGTATATTTCAATGAAACTAATTTATAAATTGTTTAATAATGATGTTGAAAAATAGAGTACACGGAGACTGCTATTTGTTACAATTTGATTGTTTAAATTGATGGCTTATGTTAATGTGTTGGCATGACTGGCTAGGTTGTGATTTTGTGAACTGTATGAATTGTTCTATTTTACACTTGCAGGCTAGGTAGTATTATATTAGTCGTGTCATGCTGTCAAAATTTTATTGAATTGGTGGATTATATATTAATTAATCACTTTAGTAGGGGATTTTTGTGGATCAGCCTTTTTGAGGGGCACGGTAGACCCCATTATTTCTTGCCTCGATCGGAGAGGTGCGTAGGGTATCTTCTAAGGTAAAGTTTAGGGTTCACTTCACGCTAAACCACCACGTGAGGGAGAACTCAGCCAACGCCAAGGAACGACTGTGCTTTGAAATGAAAAAAATGTGTTTTATGCGAAATGTGAATTTTTAACAGCCTTGGAGGTCTCGGTAGGATTCCTCGGCCAAGGTGTCCCCAAGGATGGATTTATGGCACAAGCCTAGTTTTTATGAGATTCATAAGCCTCGCTATGTATGTTGAATGAAATGTGTACTAATATTGTGACCCAGTTTACGATGATTTATTTTATCATCTCTATGTATTCAACTCCAGATGTTTATGATGATGTTTATTTACTCATTGGGATTATATAATCTCACCACCCTCCTTTCCACCCATTTCAGGCTCAGTATAGGCTGTAGATAGCTGATAGCATCGAAGGCTACAATTGACTTGACTTCTTAAAAAATCGTAGGTTCATGGCCTTCTTTCACTTTTGTTATTTGGGGGCCTACGTGTCACTGTAAATTAAATTTCATACTCTAGTTATCTGTACTACTGTATGTAAGAATTTATTTTGCTTTTACTCTAACAAAAAAATATTATTTACACGGTGCTCTAAAAATATTGTCTTAAGTTGGAAATTGGAAGCTGATATTAAAGCCTTGTGGGGTTCCGAATGACATTTCGGGTAATGAGTGTCGATCAGGACATCGCGGCGGTTGTCATGGGCTCGAGGGGAGTTTCAAGTCGTGACAGAATTGATGCACAAAATGTATTGGATTTAAATTGTTGCTAGGAAAGTTGTTGTGGAAACGTGTTGAACGAAGTATATGATTGGTAATTAGGAAAAATTATACGCGTATACGAATCAATAGCGACGTAGTAATCCCGCTATTGTGAGGTGAGTAACCTTATCATCATCTTAATTATCTAAAGTATGTTTTATTCGATTTTGTGAATTTTATGGAAAACGAATTAAATGTTTAATTTTTCGATTTTATAAACAAAATGTGATTTAATGAAATGATTTCATAAAATTGTTTTAAAATTGAATGATGGTTTGAAAATAGAGTAATTGGAGACTGTTTTTGTGTGTTGTAAATTCATGATTCTAATTGATTGGCTTATGGCAATATTGGCATGAATGGTTGATTTGATAAATGTGTTGGAAATGTATAAATTGTTTATTTGCCTTGAAAGGCTGTAAAATAAAATAAAATAATTACCATGTCATGTTATTGCAAATTTTATTGTATGGTGGGTTTAACTTGTTGTAGTGGGCGAGTTTTCTGTGGACCAACCTATTAGAGGGGCACGGAATCCCGTTATATTTTACCTCGGCTGGAGAGGTGAGTAGGTTAACTCCCGAGGTATAACTTTAGAGTTTCACTTCACTCAAAACCACCACGTGAGAGTGAACTCGGTCAACGCCAAGGAACGGCTATGTTTTCAAAATAAAAACATGGTTTATGAGTACATGAATTTTTAACAGCCTTCACGGACTCGGTTGGGATGGCCCTTGATCAAGGTATCCCTGATAACTGGGTATGGGAATGATTTTGGCACGAGCCAAAGTTTTAAGAAATTCATAAGCCATGTTGATTATTCGATTTATATGAATTGATTTTATTTGGTTGAAACAAGTTGAAAGGTGATGAATTACAATATGCTAATCTATTTTATCTGTCTCCATTTACTCAGCTTTAGATATTTTAGATGATATTTGTTTACTCACTGGGATTATATAATCTCACCACCGTCCTTTCCACCCATTTCAGGCTCAATATAGTCTATAGATAGTTGATTTCATTGAGGACCACAATTGGATTTTCATCCTCCAAACTGTAGGTTCACAATCTTTCTTACTTTTGGTTATTCGAGGGCCCACTTGTTACTATAAATTAAATTAAATACTTCGGCTTACTGTATTACAATATATATGAATTTATTTTGCTTTTACGCTATAAAAATTATTTATGCAATGTTCTAAAAAATTGTCTTATGAGAAAATTGAATATTTTATTCTAATAGTCATAATTTTATTTTAAACGAATGTTTTAGACATCCAAATTTATTTTTGATTATGAAATATGTGTTTTGCACCCATATACTACATTATTAGCTGGCTTCGAAATTTTCATGGAAAATGACTAAAATACCCTTGTGAGACAAAAATTATTTTTTATTGTTTTAACTTGGAAATGGTTTAAAATCTTTTAGAACGTGATATTTGCCAACGGTTACTCACAGGGAAAATGAGAAAATGATATTAAAGCCTTGCGGGGTTCCAGTTGGCATTTCGGGTAATGAGTCTCTCGAGACACCGCGGCGGTTGTCACGGGCTCGATGGGAGTATCGAGTCATGACAAGTGAACTCTAAAATTGTACGTCAAGAGTTACCCTACACGCCTCTCCAACCGAGGTAAAATATAAAGGGGTTTATCGTGCCCCTCTAATAGGCTGGTCCACAGAAACCCGCCCACTGCAGCAAGCCAAACCCACCATACAATAAAATTTGCAATAGCATGAGATAGCAATTATTTTATTTTACAACCTCTCAAGGCAAATCAACAATTCATATATTTTCAGCACATTTAGAAATTCAACCATTCATGCCAATATTGCCATAAGCCAATCAATTAGAACCATAAATTTACAACACAATTAAGTGGTCTCTAATTACTCTATTTTCAAAACCATCATTCAATTTCAAGAAAATTTATAAAATCATTTCATTTAAACTCATTTTGTTTATAAAGCATAAAGATTTACCATTTAATCTCATTTTCCATAAAATCACAAAAACGAATTAAAATTCACTTCAGATAATCAAGATGATGATAAGGTTACTCACAGTATCAGAATTTTGATATACTCCTATTCTCAATCCTCTAACACAATGTCTTTACCCTTGTTAGAGGGCTCACCACCTATATACAATACACGATACATAATTCAATATACTGTGTCATACCATTATAAATCTATTTTAGGCTTTTTATTAATGCATGAAATGGAATGTAAATTGTTCGGATTATCGTCTAAACATGGTATTCTACACAATTTCAATTGTGTACCTAAATAAAATGGTATTGGCCTAATTCGATCTATCACCCGATTAATTGGTCAATATGTCCAATTCAACACCAATTAACTCCATTTTTTTTCCAATTCTCCAAACCATCAAACACAAGTCAAATAGCATAAAATTTAGCAAAATCATATTCACATTTTCTCGTGAGAATTTTGACCATGGTGGGTGCATCAACACTATGTTTCTCCTACTTGATTTTCTCACCATAATTCATCATTTCCTAACCAATTCACTTGAAATAAAATCAAATCCACCATCAACACTTTACAAGGAAGATTCGGCCAATGATGAACTCATGAGGAATATGTGAATTTCAAGCTTAATTCTTACACTTAACACCATAAACAACTAAAAACATCCATATATCTTAAAAATCTATCTAAATCATCATCAAATTCTCTCTCCTAGGGTTTGATCAGCAAGATACCCATCATGAAATCATGTGATTCAACCATGGAAAATAAGAAAAAATGCTTCAAAAAGAAAGATCTCAAGCTTATTTGAAAAATCTTACATTTTTTTTACTTGTTTCCTTGAATTTTTCCACCTAGGGTTCTTGTTCTTTCTTTTCTTCCTATGTTCTTCTTTGGCTGGCCATATGAATGAGAAATGGGCTGATTTTGTGCTAATTTATAAGGAAAATAATAAAGAAATAAAAGCTTGACACTTGTCACCTTACCATTGGTCCATTTTTAAATTCTTAACTATTAAGCTTTCTTTCTCCACCACATAAAATCCTTCAATTATCCATGATAATATTGGATAAAATCCATGTGCTGGACAAATGTTGGGTGGTGTAAAATTACAATTTTGCCCCTAGGGTGGCAAATGACTATTTTGCCCTTTATGCTCGAAAAATGCCGAAATTAAAATTTTTCACTTCTCAAATTCAAATTATGTTCTAAATAGTCAATCTTAATAAAAAACTTCTTCCAACATTCCAATGTTAACCTTGGATGGTAAAATGACCATTTTGCCCCTAGATCATGAAAATTCCAATTTGACTCCAAATCGGTCCTCGAACTACGAATCACCATTTTAAGTCATTATGGGGTTTTAAAATTCTCAATTTCATCTTAAAATCTCTATTGGGACTAGTTTGAGGCTTAATTCAACTTAATTGTACCATTTGGTACATTGTCGTCGTTTAACGATTTTCGAGGTACCCAAGCAATTAAACATGCATTCTTATGTAAGAATAGCATAATAAACATATTGTAGAGCCGAGCTTGATAGCACTACCCCCCTTAAAATAAAATTTTGACTTCAAAATTTTATTTCCTGAACTCAGAGAAAAGGTGAAGGTATTGTTTTCTCATCTAACGCTCAACTTCTTATGTCCTCCCTTTTATAGGGAATTTCGATTTGTTCACCACATTTACCTCTAATTCAACTAGAGTAGTTCACTTATGTCTATTATTATCCTTTAAAATTAGATCAACAGTAACCTTCATAATTATGATATCTTATATCGAGACACCAAGCATGCTTCTATTACTATCATTAAACTTGAACCATAACTCCATCTCAATCATACCAATTTCGATCTCATTTTATACTTATTTAGGTATGCCAATCACTATCTTATTACTTCATTCCATATCAAACTTCTCGACTTTCATTCATTCATCCTATCCTCATACACTATTGTGTAGTTTACGGCATCATTAACATGCCATACTCATTCTTGTACATGTCATAACTTGGTACTCCCCTCGAGCCCGTGACAACCGCCGCGACGTCCCGGTAGACATTCGTTACCCGAAGTGCCAACCGGAACCTTGTAAGGCTTTAGTAGCATTTTTCTCATCTCCCTTATGAGTAATCATCGCCAAACCTCGTTTTTAAAGAATTTTAAGCTTTTTTCCCTTCAAAATCATGGAAAAATAATTTTTGCCTCACAAGGGCATTTTCGTCATTTTTCCTCGAAATTTTTAAAACCCTACTAAAAATGTAGTAGTTGAGTGGAAAACACATATTTCATGATTTAAAAAAAAAATTGGGTGTCTAAAACATTTATTAAAAATGATATTGCAACTATTTGAATAAAATAAAAATATTCAAAAAAATATTCTAATTTCTTGTAAAACAATATTTATAGAGTCATCGGTAAATAATTTTTTGTAATGTAAAAGCTAAATAAATTCATACATACTATAATACAGATAATCGGGATATGAAATTTACTTTACAGTGACTCGTGGGCCCACAAGGAACAAAAGTGCACAAAGGCAGTAAACCTATAGTTTTTGGAGTAGTAAAGCCGACTATAATCCTTGACGATATCTACTATCCACAGGCTACCTCAAGCCTGAAATGGGTGGAAAGGAGGGTGTTGAGATTATTAAATCCCAGTGAGTAAACAGATACCATCTAAAGTCGAGTAAATGGAAACAATTAAAATATTCCATCTAAATATGTATTTCATAACATAAATATTCATTTCATTTAAATAATCAATATGGCTTATGAGTATCTTAAAACTTGGCTCATGCAAAAAAATTATTCTCATACTCAGTTATCATGGATACCTTGGCTGAAGGCTATCCCAAACCGAGTCTGCCAAGGCTATTAAAAAGTTATGTATGCATAAATCATGTTTTTTATTTAGAAAACATAGCCGCTCCTTGGAGTTGGCTGAGTTCCGCCTCACGTGGTAGTTTAGTGTGAAGTGAACTCTAAAGTCATACCTTGAGAGTTACCCTACTCGCCTCTCCAACCAAGGTAAAATATATCAGGATTTCGTGCCCCTCTAATAGGTTGGTCGATAGAAAACTCGCCCCCTGCAGCAGGTTAAACCCACCATACAATAAAATTTGCAATAGCATGACATGGCAATTATTTTATTTTACAGCCTTTCAAGGCAAATCAACAATTCATACATTTTCAGCACATTTGCCAATTCAACCATTCATGCCAATATTATCATAAGCCAATCAATTAGAAACATAAATTCACAATACATCAAATGATCTCCAATTATTCTATTTTCAAAGCCATCATTCAATTTCAAGACAATATATAAAATCATTTCGTTAAACACATTTTGCTTATAAAACATAAAGATTTACCATTTATACTCATTTTCCATAAAATCATAAAATCGGATAAATACCACTTTAGATAATTAAGACGATAGTAAGGTTACTCACTGTACTAGGAGTTCGATATACTCCTATTCTTGTCTTCGGGCACAATCTCTTTACCCTTGTTAGAGGGCTCACCACCTATACATCATACATGACACGAAATTTAATAAATTGTGTTAATTTATCATAAACTATTTCAGGCTCTATAAATCTATATGAATGCACGAAATGTGATGCAAAATGTCCGAATAGCCGTTTAAATACGGTATTCGACCTAATTCGTACTATTCTCAGTGTAATTTGGCTAAAACCTCCAATTTAACTCCAAATCGATTTCGTTCACTGTCTACACTCCAATTATACTTAAAATACCTCAATGACTTTGAATATGATTCAATTTATCAGTCCGAACCATAAATCGCACATGTCATACATTAGGTAAAAATTCAAATTTTCATGCCAAAATTTCCCATTAAATTTCTAGCCTCACCAATCATGAAATACTACCAAAATATCATGAAATATCATCAATTTTAGCCTCAATATCCTCCCTTGAAAATTCAGCCTCTTGTGGGTTTGTGAAGAACAAAGTGATTTCTTGCTAGATTTTCATACTTTCCATTACCAAACAACCAAAAACACTTAATTAGCTTGAAATCTAGCAAAATCAATGCTCAAAACCTCTCTTCTCAAATTCGGCCAGCATGGGTTCATCATGCAAACTTGAGTTCTAAGCATGGAAAATGAAAAAGAAAGCATGGGTAGTGTAAATCACAAGATAAAATCACAAAATTTTACCTTTATTAGCTTAATCCCTTGAAATCTCACACTTTTTCTTCAATTTTCCCACCTAGGGTTTGTGTTCTTTCCTTTCTCCCTTTGTTCTTCCTTTGGTTTTCCTTTGACCAACCATATGAAGAGAAATGGGCTGATTTTGTGTTAATTTTTAAGCTAAATAATTAATGGATGAGAATTTGACGCATGTCACCAATCCATTGGTCCATGTTTCATACTTAGCCATTAAGCAATCTCTCTCCACCACTTAAATTTCGTCAATTATCCATGATAATATTGGCTAAAATCCATGTGCTGGACAAGTGTTGGGTGTGTAAAATTACAATTTTGCCCATGGGGTGGCAAAATGACTATTTGGCCTTTCATGCTCGAAAAATGCTGGAATTAAAATTTTTCACTTCTCAAACTCAAATTATACTCCAAATGATCAATCTTAGTCAAAAAATTTCATCCAACATCCACGTCTTAACCTCGGGTGGCAAAATGACCATTTTGCCCCTAGAACATGAAAATTCCAAATTTACTCCAATTTAGCCCTCGAACTCCAAATCATCATTTTAAGTCATTCTGGGGTTTTAAAATTCTCAATTTCATCTTAAGATCTCTATTTAGACTAGTTCGAGGCTTAATTCAACTTAATTGTACTATTTGGTACATTGTCGTCCTTTAACGATTTTTGAGGTACCCAAGTAATCAAACATGCATTATTGTGTAAGAATGGCATCATAAACATATTGTAGAGTCGGGCTTGACAGTACATATCCTCAGCGTTAGGGAAGATTAATGGCTTCAATTATTTCCACATACTTCATGTTTACCTTGCATTTAGGAAATTTCAATCTTCTTAATCCTATTAATCCATCTCATATGGCTTAATTGCACTATAGATTACATTCCCTTAACTATTTCCCCAAAATTCCTTAGGTCACCATAATTCGACTTCTGATAAGATTCTTGATCAGTACATTATCTATACAACTCATCAAATATATTGAGTTCAAATTTTGAACCACTAAAACCATTCTTCATTTTAGTTGGGTACATCACTAACTCCACACATACGTATACATGCACATTCAAATGTCCATATTCCTCATTATGTATACAGGCCTCTGTTTTCAAATGCCTTCAGACTAATTTCTCTTTGTTCATTCCCATCCATAACCAAGATTCAATAAAATAATCTTCATAATTCATACAAATTCTCATCATGCTTGTGCATAGTTCCACATCATTTACATACTTATACTCTTTTTTTATCATTTCCACTTATATGCTTAAGTTTCTTTGTACTATATATCATTGCATCACAAGGTCATCTCCATTGAATTATAATCTATTATGCGTGTATGCTTTATAATCCCATTGATGTCTCAAAGATTTATCTTAACTTGATCATTGCATCTTATGTAATACCACAATTCCTAAGAGTCATCCTTTTTCCTCGATTATCCTTCATGCCTCTACATATAATGTATCCTTCTTGCATTCCGATATTGATTTGTCACTTAAAACTCAGACTCTTTTGAATCATGTATGCCTCAAGCATTTTCGAATTTCAATTTCCATAATATATTAGAAAAGTTTCATTATCTGACTTCATTATCAAGGTTAACGTCATTCATCTTTTGTTCCACTCTTTCATATGAACATAACATCATTCTCCCTTATCCAATTTACAGATTGCACTTGAAATTGTAAAACTTGAAACTATGTCCTCCTCAAGTACTTTTCAATGTTAATACTAATATCACTCTCAGCTTATAGCTTCCTTTTTTTTATAACCACATAACTTAGTGCTTGCTTTCACGAGATCCACAGCAGAACTTCTCTTGAATATTTCCTTGGGGATATCTATCTTAAACTTATGTCTCACAGCAGGTGATCACTTAACTCGTGACTTAGCCGTTTGGCTCCTTACCAAGTTTCAAAATCACACATCTTATACTCATCACGTATAACTTATAATTCTTTCTCAAAGGCGTTTAAACATTCTTGAAACACTTAATCACTTATTTGCTCTTTCATATTCCAAGTATATCATTTCCATAAAGGCATGCCCAACTATTCATGCTTCAATTTATCTCCAAGGATTTCTAACATGTCATGTAGTTTACTTGTGTTGTCACTAATCCTTTCCTTTCAACAAAGTCAGGAGAAGATTTGTAAATTCTCATAATAATATTCTATATAAACTCATTTGCTATATCATTCTTGAAATCTTCATTCACACTCTCATCACGTGGTATTGACATCTCTTATCAATATCTCATACATTCGTCTAACCTTTCCCTTACTTCCTCTTTATTCTTTAACAAGGCTTACTTTATTTCTTAAGATTTGACTTCAGTCAATATATTATTCATCTTAACACTCCACATGTTAATTTATTTTTATGTAGCCATCTCAGAAACTCTCTAACTTTTCTTTCTCTTGCATGCCAATATATAAGGCAATAAAGAAACTTTGCAATTTCACTCATCATCTTTATCTTAATACCTCCCCAATGCACTAAGACTCCAAACAACAAAGCTTACCATCAAAACCAATGACCATTCTTCAACTCGTGAGTTTCATCTTCATGCCACTCCAAATTTGCTCATGCTTTCTAGCCATAAAGGGTTCTTAACCAATTACATTTATAAAGTGGATAATTCACTTAATCATTACATCTCGTCCTTGCAGTTATAAGATCAAGATATCTCGAATTTAGGATGCAGAAGTTCCCTCCTAGAGCATATCCAAAAATCCACATAGTTCAAGTCCCACCTTAGGACATCTTTCCCATATGGTGTAATGAATTCACAATATATACATCATCATGCACATAATTACTTACTATTTATGGTATCCCACTATTTTCATTATCCATTTTTGATCATCTTCCTTGTCTTATAACTCCAATAGTTTATTAACTTCCAGTACAAAGGCCACGAAAATAGTTCATCTTTCACTACATTTATACTCACAATCCTTATTAATAAAAAATTTATCTTTTTCAAGTTCCTTCATTTATCTTTAATGGACCATATTTGTATTAGATTATCTTTCTATAATGTTATGGCATCATTTTATACTTCCTCCACCCTCAAGCTTACAATCTTTGACTTTACCACATTAATCGCTCAAAATGTCATCTAGAGCCTCATTGATCTCTTCCATATCCTTTCAAATTGTAACCACAATTAAGATTCCCAATTTCATATTTCCATGATTGATTATTAGTCTTACCACACTGTCTCCCCATATCCTGTGCAATTACAACGCACTAAACCCGCTTATTATAATATAATCCCCTAGTTCCATGTGTTTGCTCAAGAATCATCTTTTCTGATACAATTTGTCCCATAAACTAGAATTTTATTTATTTAGCTTTGCCTTCGGAATCATATCAAAACTCACATACTACGATAAGTAGTAATCTCCAACAAACATCATCAATTCAAATGACATTTTATACCTCATCAAAATCTAGGGTTATCACTCCAAAAGTTTATCATATTAATCGGTATCCATTTCTTAATACTGCAAAATATATTCATTGCTAATTAGGGTAATTGCTTGAATCATTAATGACTTTCCACATCAGTCTTCAATAATTATCTAAGATGATCAACCATGCCACTAAGATAAATATCTTTCCTTAATAGCCATAATGCTAATCCACTTCCATCCTACTAAAAGATTCCCAAATCCAGTGGAATCCAATTAATTGGAATCCTAGGTGAGGCACTTCCTGGACTACTTGGTCCGGGTTGCCATTAGCTTCTAGTAGTAAAATCTAACGATCCCTCGCTAATACTATGAGAGGCATCGGGACTACAGTCTCTCTTAGACATGGTGTGTGCAACTAGCGCACCTCAAAACCTAAATGCAATCAAGCAGTAATTTCTTTATTATTTACGCATCACAAGAGCAGATAGGTTTCTATATGCAAATGCATGCATTTGATTCAACCTAACCTGACTTAACTTAACTTGGAGCCACACTGACATTGTAAATTTTAAAACAGCTTTAAAACCAAAAGTTCTGATCTTTAAAACTAAAAGCTCTGATCTTTATAACCAAAAGCTCTGATACCAACTTAATTTTCACGACCCGGTACTCCTTTCGAGCCCGTGACAACCACCGCAACATCCCGATAGACATTCATTGCCCAGAATGCCAACCAGAACCTCGCAAGGCTTTAATATTAGTTTTCGCACCTCTCCTGTGAGCAACAGTTATTAAGTATCATGTTTTGAGAGATTATAAACTATTCCCAAATCAAAACAATAGAAAAATAATTTTTTTCTCATAGGGGCATTTTGGTCATTTTTCCTCAAAAATCTCAAAACCAGCTAAAAATATAGTATGCGAGTGGAAAACACATATTTCATAATCAAAAATAAGTTTAAACATCTAAAAAATTCATTTAAAGTGAAATTATACCTATTTGAATATAATAAAAATATTCAATAAAATATTCTATTTTCTTATAAAACAATATTTATAGAGTTATCGGTAAATAATTTTTGTACCGTAAAAGCTAAATAAATTCATACATATTGTAATACAGATAACAAAAGCATAAGATTTAATTTACAATAACAAGTGGGCCCCCGAATAACCAAAAGTAATAAAGGCTATGAACCTACAGTTTGGAGGATGCAAATCCAATGGTAGCTCTCGATGAAATGAGCTATCTACCGACTATCTTGAGCCTGAAAGGGGGTGGAAAGGAGGGTGATGAGATTATATAATCCTATTGAGTAAACAAACATCATCCAAAATATCTAAAGTCGATTAAATGGAGACGATTTAAATAAATCATCATACTGTAATTTATCACCTTTCAACTCATTTCAACCAAATAAAATCAATTCATTTAAATCGAGTAATTAACATGGCTTATGAATTTCTTAAAACTTGGCTCGTGCCAAATTATTCTCATACTCAGTTGTCAGGGATACCTTGGCCGAGGGCTATCCCAAACTAAGTCCGCCAAGGCTATTAAAAAGTTAAGTACGCATACAACATGTTTTTACTTTGAAAACATAGTCGTTCCTTGGCATTGGCTGAGTTCACCCTCACGTTGTGGTTTGGCGTGAAGTGAACTCTAAAATTGTACCTCAGGAGTTACCCTACACTCCTCTCCAATTGAGGTAGAATATAAAGGGGTTTACCGTGCCCCTCTAATACGCTGGTCCACAGAAATCCGCCCACTGCAACAAGCTAAACCCACCATACAATAAAATTTGCAATAGCATGAGATGGCAATTATTTTATTTTACAGCCTCTCAAGGTAAATCAACAGTTCATATATTTTCAGCACATTTAGAAATTCAACCATTCATGCCAATATTGCCATAAGCCAATCAATTAGAACCATAAATTTACAACACAATTAAGTGGTCTCCAATTACTCTATTTTCAAAGCCATTATTCAATTTCAAGACAATTTATAAAATCATTTCATTTAAACTCATTTTGTTTATAAAACATAAAGATTTACCATTTAAACTCATTTTCCATAAATTGTAAAAACGAATTAAAATTCACTTCAGATAATCAAGATGATGATAAGGTTACTCACAGTATCAGGAGTTTGAAATACTCCTATTTTCAGTCCTCTGACACGTCTTTACCCTTGTTAGAGGGCCCACCACCTATATACAATACACAACACATAATTCAATAAACTGTGTCATACCATTATACATCTATTTCAGGCTCTTTACTAATGCATGAAATGGAATGCAAATTGTTCGGATTATCGTCTAAACACGGTATTCTACACAATTTCAATTGTGTACCTAAATAAAATGTTATTGGCCTAATTCGATCTATCACCTGATTAATTGGCCAATATGTCCAATTCAACACCAATTAACTCCATTTTTCTTCCAATTCTCCAAACCATCAAACACAAGTCAAATAGCATAAAATTTAGCAAAATCATCTTAACATTTTCTCGTCAGAATTTCGGCCATAGTGGGTGCATCAACACTATGATTTTTCCTACTTGATTTTCTCACCATAATTCATCATTTCCTAACCAATTCACTTGAAATAAAATCAAATCCACCATCAACACTCTACAAGGAAGATTCGGCCAATGATGAACTCATGAGGAATATGTGAATTTCAAGCTTAATTCTTACACTTAACACCATAAATAACTAAAAACATCCATATATCTTAAAAATCTATCTAAATCATCATCAAATTCTCTCTCCTAGGGTTTGATCAGCAGGATACCCGTCATGAAATCATGTGATTCAACCATGAAAAATAAGAAAAAATGCTTAAGAAAGAAAGATCTCAAGCTTAATTGAAAAATCATACCTTTTTTTTACTTATTTCCTTGAATTTTCACACTTTTCCCTTGAATTTTTCCACCTAGGGTTCTTGTTCTTTCTTTTCTTCCTTTGTTATTCTTTGGCCGGCCATATGAATGAGAAATGGGCTGATTGTGTGCTAATTTATAAGGAAAATAATAAAGAAATAAAAGCTTGACACTTGTCACCTTACCATTGGTCCATTTTTAAATTCTTAACTATTAAGCTTTCTTTCTCCACCACATAAAATCCTTCAATTATCCATGATAATATTGGGTAAAATTCATGTGCTGGACAAGTGTTGGGTGGTGTAAAATTACAATTTTACCCTTGGGGTGGCAAAATGACTATTTTGCCCTTTATGCTCGAAAAATGCCGAAATTAAAATTTTTCACTTCTCAAACTCAAATTTTGTTTTAAATAGTCAATCTTAATCAAAAACTTCTTCCAACATTCCAATTTTAACCTCGAGTGGTAAACTGACCATTTTGGTCCTAGATCATGACAATTCCAATTTGACTCCAAATTGGCCCTCAAACTCCGAATCACCATTTTAAGTCATTCTAGGGTTTTAAAATTCTCAATTTCATCTTAAAATCTCTATTTGGACTAGTTCGAGGCTTAATTCAACTTAATTGTACCATTTGGTACATTGTCGTCCTTTAACGATTTCTGAGGTACCTAAGTAATCAAACATGCATTCTTATGTAAGAATGGCATAATAAACATATTGTAGAGCCGGGCTTGACAATAAATGTCTTTAACAACATTGCATAGTGTAATGCAATGTGATTGCATTTGTTTTTCACTATAATCACATTACATCCCTTGGCTGTAATGTGATTGCGTTGTAATCTTACATTATAATGGTCTGTTGCAAAATAAACACTATAATGTAATTTAATTAGACACATTGCAGTGAATGTGCTCTCACTTCCCTCGTACCAAATGCTACCTTATAGTGAGTGATAAGGCTTTTGAAGCCATGTGTGACTACAAATTGACTTTTTTTGTCAATAGATGCCTTTTGCTTCACATTTCCAGATGCAAACATCAAATAATGATCTATTTTACCCTAAAATGAAAACAACTCAATTTCAAATCATTTATTAAGTTATAAAACCACTTATAGTAAGTAACAAGGCTTTCGAAGGCATGAGTGACTATATATAGACCATTCTTGCAAATGGATGGCTTTCACTACACGTGTCTTGATGCAAACATCAAATAATGATATGTTTTAACCAAACATGAAAAAAAATTCAATTCAAAATCATTTATAAAGTTATAAAACCACTTAAAGTTAGTGATAAGGCTTTCAAAAGCATGAGCAACTATAAATGGACTTTTCTTGTGGATGAATAGCTTTCGCTTTACGTTTCTCAATGTAAACATCAAATTATGATCTGTTATGCCCTAAAATGAAATGATATTCAATTTAAATCATTCATAAAGTTATTAAACCACTTAAAGCAAGTAATAAGGCTTTTCGAAGGCATAAATGACTATAAATGGACTTTTCTTTCCAGTGGATGGCTTTTGCTACACCTTTCTTGATGCAAACATCAAATTATGAAATGTTTTAACAAAAAATAACAAAAAAAATTTCAATTCAAAACCATTTATAAAGTTATAAATCAGTTAAAGCAAGTAATAAGGCTTTTGAAGGCATGAATGACCACAAATAGACTTTTCTTTTCAATAGATGGCTTTCACTACACGTTTCTCA
Source organism: Theobroma cacao (assembly GCF_053813885.1). Taxonomy (NCBI): domain Eukaryota; kingdom Viridiplantae; phylum Streptophyta; class Magnoliopsida; order Malvales; family Malvaceae; genus Theobroma; species Theobroma cacao. The sequence continues at coordinate 20,463,367 of NC_142645.1, read as the reverse complement.
ATGCACACATCAAATTATGATATGTTTTAATCAAAATTGAAAAAAAATTATTCAATTCAAAATCATTTATAAAGTTATAAAAACACTTAAAGCGAGTAACAAGGCTTTCGAAGGCATGAGTGACTATAGATGGACTTTTCTTGCTAATGGTTAGCTTTCGCTACATGTTTCTTGATGCAAACATCAAATTATGATATGTTTTAATCAAAAATGAAAATAAAATTCAATTCAAAATCATTGATAAAGTTATAAAACCACTTAAAGATAGTGACAAGGCTTTCGAATGCATGAGTAACTATAAATGGATTTTTCTTGTGAATGAATGACTTTCGGTTTACGTTTCTCCGATGCAAATATCAATTTATGATTTTTTTCACCCTAAAATGAAAAGATATTCAATTTAAAATCATTTATAAAGTTATGAAACCACTTAAAGCAAGTAAGAAGGCTTTCGAAGGCATGAATGACTATAAATGGACTTTTCTTTTCAATGGATGGCTTTCACTTCATGTTTCCCAATGCAAACATCAAATTATGATCTGTTTTACCCTAAAATGAAAAAATATTCAATTTACAATCATTTATAAAGTTATAAAACCACTTAAAGCTAGTGATAAGGCTTTCGAAGGCATGAACAACTATAAATGGACTTTTCTTATGAATGAATGGCTTTCGCTTCATGTTTCCCCTATGCAAATATCATGTTATGATATGTTTTAACCTAAAACGAAAGGAAATTCAATTTGAAATCATTTGTAAAGTTATAAAACCACTTAAAGTCAGTGATAACGCTTTCGAAGGAATGAGTGACTATAAATTGACATTTCTTGTCGATAGATTGCTCTTGCTTCATGTTTCACGATGCAAACATCAAATTATGATAGTTTTTAACCTAAAATGAATACAAATTCCATTTAAAATCGCTTATAAAGTTATAAAACCACTTAAAGTGAGTAACAAAGCTTTCGAAGACTTGAATGACTATAAACCGACTTTTATTGTCAATGGATGGCTTTCGGTTCAAGTTTCCTAATACAAACATCAAATTATGATTTGCTTTACCCTAAAATGAAAAGAAATTCAATTTGAAATCGTTTATAAAGTTATAAAAATAATTAAAGCAAGTGACAAGGCTTTCGAAGCCATGAGTATGAATGCATTTTTTTTTGCCGATAGATGCCTTTCGCTTCGCGTTTCTAGATGCAAACATCAATTATGATCTGTTTTACCCTGAAATGAAAAAAATTCAATTTCAAATCATCTATAAAGTTAAAAAATCACTTAAAGCGAGTAACAAGGCTTTCAAAGGCATGAGTGACTATAAATTGACTTTTCTTAGAAATGGATAGCTTTTGCTATACGTTTCTCGATGCAAACATGAAATTATGATCTTTTTTATCCTAGAATATCAAAAAATTCAATTAAAAATCATTTATGAAGTTATAAAATCACTTAAAGCGAGTGAGAAGGCTTTCGAAGGCATGAGTGGCTGTAAGTACATTTTTCTTGTCCATGAATGGCTTCGCTTCACATTTCTCAATGCAAACATCAAATTATGATATGTTTTAACTAAAAATAAAAAACTTATTCAATTAAAAATCATTTATAAAGTTATGAAAACCACTTGAAGCAAGTAACAAGGCTGTTGAAGGAATGAATGACTATAAATGAACTTTTTCTTTCAATGGATAGCTTTTGCTTCATGTTTCTCGATGCAAACATCAAATTATAATCTGTTTTACCCTAAATTGAAAACATAATCAGTTTAAAATCATTTATAAAGTTATAAACCCACCTAAAACGAGTGACAAGGCTTTCGAAGGTATGAGTGGCTATAAATGGACTTTTCTTGTCAATAGATGGCTTTCGTTTAACGTTACTCAAGGCAAACATCAAATTATGATCTGTTTTACCGTAAAATGTAAAGAAATTCAATTTGTAATTGTTTATAAAGTTATAAAAACACTTAAAGCGAGTGACAAGGCTTTCGAAGCCATGAGTGACTACGAATGGACTTTTCTTGTCAATAGATGCTTTTCGCTTCATGTTTCCAAATGCAAACATCAATTATGATCTATTTTATCTTGAAATGAAAAAAATTCAATTTCAAATCATTTATAAAGTTATATGTCACGACCTAAATTTCGGGCCATCACCGACGCATGGGCCCAATGGATGTAGTCCACTAAGCCCAAGCAAGCCTAATAGTCTGACGTGTTCATCATTCCATCATAAATTGCTAAGTCATTTTTCAAAACTTAAAATCAAAATAGTAATAGACATTGCCAACTCATATTGGCATTTCTCATTTATTATATACATACATTGTCTACAACATGTATTCCAATAATGTACATTAGGTTCGCCTATACATCTCAAAAAGAAGACTTGACTTCCAGCGGAGCGACTCGGATGAATGTACAGCTACTGAATGCCGAGACACTTACCAAAAGATGGACATAGGTCTACAAGGACACCTCGTCCTAGTTACCGACTGCCTCGTGATCTGAAAACATGAATTTGAAATGGTAAGTATAAACCCAGTGAGTGAACAAGGAAGGGAACAAGCATACCATAAGGAATCTTTAATGAAATCATGATGCATTCTTTTTCAAAACAATGCAACTTATTTCTATTCTTATTGAAAACCCCTCATCAAGCCCTTAAATGATTAATCATTTGAAAATCAATGACCCATACATAACAAACCATTTGAAGAATGAAAACTTCAATATTACACAAGCAAGTCAAATACGACAACGAGTTTTCGCTGCAGCGGATGCAGCGACGTTGGAATTTAGTTATTAACTGAACAAGGGTTTCTCAACTGGCCGAGGGTTTCTCACTAAACCTCCTCATTTTAAACTTAACTTTTTTAATCCTTAATGTTGGAAGTCCATGCTCCCATATGGTAGCAAAGAAGTGAAAGATAGGGCAGCAATTGGACAAGATAAGAAACCAAAACAAAAGGTTTTTCGCTGCAACGAGATTGAATCTCGCTGTAGTAAAATTTCTACCCAGAAACAGAAAGTTTCTCGCTGCAGTGAAATTGCAACCCAGAAAACAGAATGTTTCTTGCTGTAGCGAGAAGCTACAGTTTCATTCTCGCTGCAGCGAAAATGCATCCTCGCTACAGCGAGTTTTCGGCCAGCCTACCCTTTCAAAACCCAAGAGTTTCTCGCTACAGCAAGAATCATTCTTGCTGCAGCGAAATACAGGGCATCAATGCAAAATTTACTCTTCTCCCAAAGGAAAAACCACCCTGTTTGAAATGTTCAAAATCAATATGAAACACATAACAATTTCTCAAGGTTTAACATGTCAAGTTTCACATGCATTACAACCATAAACCATTATCCATCAATTTCTTATAGCACACATATTTACATATATATATATATATATACATATATATCCATCATCATCATCACACCATCCCATCATCATCATCACCAGCTCATGCGCACTCCCTACTCACACATGGCTGGGTCATCACCGGGTTATGCGCACTCCCTACTCGCACATAACGGGGTCATCCTCGGCTTATGCGCACTCCCTACTCGCACATAGCCGAGTCAATATAATTACACAATATTAGACTCAAGCATATATGTATATCAACATAATGCAGCGACATAGAAATCCATAATAATCACATTTCATAACATAAACCTTTTCTCAAAAGCTTGTTCCCAAGGCATTCATTTTCATGAAAAATTTTATAAAATCATTCAAACACTTTGTTAAATCCATCATATTCTCAAAATCAGTTTTGAAGGTAGTCCATTCACCAATTGATTGTAGAACTTTTAATTGACTTAAATTCCCCTAATGATCCAATTGGAATGATGGTGCTCCCTTAAAAACCTAGGATCACATTAACATAAACAATAGATTAATTTACACACTATGAACTTTAAAAGCTATCGCTTAGGTAGTTTTCAATTGCCACTTTAAATGGCTATCTATGATCACTATCTTAATCACTAAAAAAGTAATGAACATACTAAACAATAAAACAGCTCATAAATCAAAATTACTATCCATTTTTTGCAGCTAAAAATCAAACTTGGTGCATTACTCACCCTAGGGTTCCTTTGTAGTCAAATTCCTTTCCAATTGCTTCCAAATAAATGGTGTAATTCTCTCTTTCTCTCTCTAGAACATCCAGCTAGTGAGAGAAAGTGTGAAAACCAGATTTTTGAAGGGTTTTAAAGTGAGAGGATGAAAGAATTCAAAGGTTCTAGTCAAAAGGGTTCAAAAGTGTGAAAACTAGAGCTAGAGAGAGAAAATCACTCAAGCTTCAAATCAAGCTTCCATGAAGTTTTGAAGAAACGTGAGAGAGGAGAAGAAGAAGAAGAAGACCAGCTGTTGGAAATTCAAGAAGGTGCTAGAATTTTCCAAATATTTATAGGCCAACTTATCCATTCCCATAAAATTACGAAAATGCCCTTCCGCCAATTAACTTACTCTCCTCCAATCTTTTTGCTCTTTTAACACTGGGACAAGATCCATAATGGTCTAAACATACTCGAGTTCATAAAAACATAAAATTTTAACTCGAGGTGAAAATGACCATTTTGCCCCTGTTATGAAAATTGTTGAAACTTCTAGTTTTCTTCGTGTTTTCATCAGCACACATCATTTATACTGTCTTATGCCTATTTAGGCTTTAAAATATCATAAAACTTTCTTTTGGAAGCCTATTAGAGAAAATGACGAAACTACCCCTAGCCCATATTATTACATATATACTTAGTTACAAGCCTATAGAAGTTGGGGTATCGCATTATAAAACCACTTAAAGCAAGTAACAAGGCTTTCAAAGGCTTGACTGACTATAAATGAACTTTTCTTACAAATCGATGGCTTTCGCTACACGTTTCTCGATGCAAACATGATATTATGATCTCTTTTATCCTAGTATATCAAAAAATTTAATTTAAAATAATTTATAAAGTTATAAAATCACTTAAAGCGAGTGAGAAGGCTTTCAAAGGCATAAGTGACTGTAAGTACATTTTTCTTGTCCATGGATGGCTTCGTTTCGTATTTCTTTATGCAAACATCAAATTATGATATGTTTTAACCAAAAATGAAAAAAATTATTCAATTCAAAATCATTTATAAAGTTACAAAAACCACTTAAAGCAAGTAACAAGGCCTTCGAAGGCATGAATGACTATAAATGGACTTTTTCTTTCAATGGATAGCTTTTGCTTCATGTTTCTTGATGAAAACATCAAATTATGATATGTTTTACCTTAAAATGAAAAAATATTCAATTTAAAATCATTTATAAAGTTATAAACCCACCTAAAGCAAGTGACAAGGCTTTCGAAGGTATGAGTGGCTATGTCATGACCCAAATTCCGGGCCATGACCGGCGCATGGTCCCAATGGACGTAGTCCACTAAGCCCAAGCAAGCTTATTAATCTGACATGTTCATCATTCCATCGTAAACTGCTAAGTCATATTTTCATAACTTAGAACCAAAATAATATTGAACATTGCCATCTCATATTGGCATACCAAACAAGTGTATATACATTGTCTAGAACATGTATCTTAACAATTTACATTAGGTTCGTCTATACACAATAAAATAATACTCGACTTCCAGCGAAGAGACTTGGACGAATGTTCAGCTACTGAATGCCGAGACACCTACCAAAAGATGGACACAAGTCTACAAGGACACCTCGTCCTAGTTACCGGCTACCTCGTGATCTGAAAACATGAAGTTGAAAACAGTGAGTATAAACCCAGTGAGTGAACAAGGAAGGGAACAAAGATACCATAATGAATAATTTAAAATCATGATGCACTTGTTTTAAAACAATGCAACTTAATTTCATTCATATTAAAAACCCTTCATTAAAGCCTTATATGATTAATCACTTGGTTATGAGGAACCCATACATAACAAATAATTTGAAAAATGAAGGGTTCAGTGATACACCAACAAGTCAAATGTGACAACGAATCTTCGCTACAGTGGGAAGGCATTCTCGCTGCAGCAAGCTGCAGCGACGTTGGGATCTAAGTTATTAGCCAAACTAGGGTTTCACAACCAACTGAGGATTTCTCTCAAAATTTCCTCATTCCAAACTTAGTTAGATAATCCGCAAACATGTTGGAAGTCCATACTCCACTAGGGCATAAATGAAATGGAAAAATATAGCAAAAACCCACAAGATAGCAAAATGGAAAGAAGGTTTCTCGCTGAAGCGAGATTTTTTCTCACTACAGTGAAATTCAGCTGATGAAACAGAAAGTTTCTCACTATAGTGAGATTCCTTTTTGCTGTAGCGAAAAGCTACAGTGACTATCTCGCTACAGCGAGAACCAGTTCTGGTGAAAGGTCCTCAAACCCTAGAGTTTCTTGTTGCAGCGAGAACAGAGCAACAAGAGAAAAGTTTCCCTTCACTCAACAAAAAGGCCATCCTGCTAAACCAACAAAATCAACATACAGCACTTGAAAATTTCCAAAGTGTAATGTATCAAATTTCTCATATATCACATTCATAAGCTTTCATTTCATAAGTCTAGATATGCACAATTACATAGATAAACATCAACATCATCATAATCACACCCGGCTCATGTACATCCCCCCATATCGTGCACATAGCCAGCACCATCGTGTGCATCCCCCCACATCGTGCACAATTAGTGCCATCGTGTACATCCCCCCACATCGTGCTTACAAGCACTATCATCATCCATCTCTCATGCGACCATCATCACCGGCAGGTGCATCCCCCCACATCGTGCACACACACGATTACAGTCATTATACACAATATCATTCAGCATGCACAATACACACATATATATATCATCATAATGAAATAGTGCATGAATCCATAACAATCACATATCACAACATAAAACCATTTAGCAAAAGCTTGTTCCCAAGGCACTTGTTTTCATGAAAAACTTGATAATTCATTCAAATGAGTGGCAATTACATTATATTTCCCAAAACAAGTTTTGAAGGCAATTTACTCACTGGTATTTTGTTGAGCCTTTAAGCGACTCTAATTTCTCTAATTGTCCAAATGGAATGATGGAACTTTGTTGGAACCTACCATTACATCAACATCACCGTTATGTTAATTCACATAATATAACCCTAAAAGCTATCTTTTAGCTAGCTTTCAATTGCCACTTTAAATGGCTATCTATGTTCACTATCTTAACTACTATAAAATGAATGAACATCCTCAACAGTAAAACAGCTCATAATCCCAATTACTAGCCATTTTCTACAGCTAAAAACCAAGCTTAGTTCATCGCTCACCTTAGGGTTTCTTTGTAATTGAATTCTCTTCCAATAGCTTCCAAACAATTGTGGTAATTCTCTCTTTCTCTCTCTAAAACACCCAACTAGTGAGAGAAAGTACGAAAATAAGCTTTATCAGGGTTTTGAAGTGAGAGAGTGAAAGAATTCAAGGGTTCTACTCAAAAGGGCACAAGGGTATGAAAATTAAAGCTAAAGAGAGAAAATTATGTAAGCTCCACATCAAGCTTCCATGGAGGTTTTGAAGAAACGTGAGAGAGAAGAAGGGAAGAAGAAGACAAGCTACTGGAAATTCAAGAAGCTGCTAGAAATTCAAGATATTTATAGGCCAAACTTATCCATTCCCTTAAAATTACGAAAATTCCCTTGACTAGTTAACTTGTTCTCATGCAGCCCTTTGCGCAATCTTTTTACTCTTTTAACACTGAGACCAAGTCCATAAGGGTCTAGACATTTCGGGATTGCAAAACTTTTAAAAGTTTTGACTTGGGTGCAAAATGACCATTTTGCCCTTATTGTGAAAATTATCGAAACTTGTAGTTTTCTTCATGTTTTCATCATTACACGTCATTTATGCAGTCTTATGCCTATTTAGACCTTAAAATATCATAAAACTTTCTTCTAGGAGCTTATTAGAAAACAAATGATGAAACTACCCTTGGCTTGTGTTATTGTGTCTATGCCTAATTACAAGTCTATAGAGGTTGAGGTCTCATAGGCTATAAATGGACTTTTCTTGTCAATGGATAGCTTTCGTTTCATGTTACTCAAGGCAAACATCAAATTATGATCTGTTTTACCCTAAAATGAAAAGAAATCAATTTGAAATCGTTTATAAAGTTATAAAAACACTTAAAGTGAGTGACAAGGCTTTCGAAGCCATGAGTGACTACGAATGTACTTGTCTTGTCAATAGGTCCTTTCCCTTCGCGTTTCTAGATGCAAACATCAATTATGATCTATTTAATCCTGAAATGAAAAAAGTTCAATTTCAAATCATTTATAAAGTTATAAAACCACTTAAAGCGAGTAATAAGACTTTCAAAAGGCATGAGTGACTATAAATGGACTTTTCTTACAAATCGATGGCTTTTGCTACACGTTTCGCGATGAAAACATGAATTTATGATCTTTTTTATCCTAGAATATCAAAAAATTCAAGTTAAAATCATTTATGAAGTTATAAAATGACCTAAAGCGAGTGAGATGGCTTTCGAAGGCATGAGTGGTAGTAAGTACATTTTTCTTGTCCATGGATGGCTTCGCTTCACATTTCCCAATGCAAACATCAAATTATGATATGTTTTAACCAAAAAAGAAAAGAATTATTCAATTCAAAATCATTTATAAAGTTATAAAAACCACTTAAAGCAAGTAACAAGGCTTTCGAAGGCATGAATGACTATAAATGAACTTTTTTTTTCAATGGATGGCTTTCACTTTATGTTTCTTGATGCAAACATCAAATTATGATCTGTTTTACCCTAAAATTATAAAACCACTTAGAGCAAATAACAAGGCTTTTAAAGGATGAGTGACTATAAATGGACTTTTCTTATCAATCGATTGCTTTGCTTCACGTTTCCTAATGCAAACATCAAATTATGATATGTTTTAACTAAAACAAATAGAAATACAATTTAAAATTACTTATAAAGTTATAAAAATAATTTATAAAGTTATAAAAAAACCACTTAAAGCAAGTAACAATGCTTTCGAAGGCATGAATGACTACAAATGGACTTTCCCTTTTGACGGATGGCTTTTGCTACAGTTTCTCAATGCAAACATCAAATGATAATATATTTTAACCAAAAATGAAAAATATTATTCAATTCAAAATCATGTATAAAGTTATAAGAACCACTTAAAGCAAGTAACAAGGCTTTTGAAGGCATGAATGACTATGAATGGACTTTTCTTTTCAACGGATGGCTTTTGCTTCACGTTTCTCAATGCAAACATCAAATAATGATCGATTTTACCCTCAAATGAAAAAACTTCAATTCAAAATTATTTAAAAAGTTATAAAACCACTTAAAGCTAGTGACAAGGTTTTTAAAGGCATAAACGATTATAAAAGGAATTTTCTTGCGAATGAATGACTTTTGCATCATGTTTCCTAATGCAAACATCAAATTATGATTTGTTTTACCCTAAAATGAAAAGATATTTAACTTAAAATTATTTATAAAGTTATAAAACCACTTAAAGCAAGTAACAAGGCTTTGGAAGGCATGAATGACTAGAAATGAATTTTTTTTTTCAATGGATGGCTTTCGCTACACGTTTGTCGATGCAAACATCAAATTATGATATGTTTTAACCAAAAATGAAAAATATTATTCAATTCAAAATCATTTATAAAGTTATAAAAACCCCTTAAAGCAAGTAACAAGGCTTTTGAAGGCATGAATGACTATAAATGACTTTCTTTTCAATGGATGGCTTTCGCTTTACATTTCTTGATGCAAACATCAAATTATGATTTGTTTTACCCTAAAATGAAAAAAAAATTAATTAATAATTATTGATAAAGTTATAAAACCACTTAAAGCTAGTGACAAGGCTTTTGAAGGTATGAGTGACTATAAATGGACTTTTCTTGCTAATGAATGACTTTCGCTTCACGTTTCCGAATACAAACATCGAATTATGACCTGTTTTACCCTAAAATGAAAAGATATTGAATTAGAAATCATTTATAAAGTTGTAAAACCATTTAAAGCAAGTAATAAGGCTTTTAAAGGCATGAATGACAAGAAATGGACTTTTCCTTTCAATGGATCGCTTTCGCTACATGTTTCTCGATGCAAAAATCAAATTATGATCTCTTTTATCTTAGAATATCAAAATATTCAATTTAAAATCATTTATAAAGTTATGAAATCACTTAAAGCGAGTGAGAACGCTTTCGAAGGCATGAGTGGCTATAAGTACACCTTTCTTGTCCATGGATGGCTTCGCTTCACGATTCCTAATGTAAACATCAAATTATGATCTGTTTTACCCTAAAATGAAAAAAAATTTAATTTAAAATCATTCATAAAGTTATAAAACCACTTAAAGCGAGTAATAAAGCTTTGAAGGGCTAGAATGAGTATAAATGGACTTTTCTTGTCAATGAATGGCTTTTGCTTAATGTTTCACGATGCAAACATCCAATTATGATCTGTTTGTCACGACCCAAATTTCGGGCCATGACCGGCACATGGGCCCAATGGACGTAGTCCACTAAGCCCAAGCAAGCCTATTAATTCGACATGTTCCTCATTCCATCATAAACTACTAAGTCACATTTCATAACTTAGAGTCAAAATAATATTAAACAATGCCAACTCATACTGGCATACCAATTAAGTGTACATTGCCTACAACATGTATCTTAATATTTTACATCAAGTTTGTCTATACATCTCAAAAGAAGACTTGACTTCCAGCGGAGGGACTTAGATGAATGTACAGCTACTGAATGCCGAGACACCTACCAAAAGATGGATATAAGTCTACAAGGACACCTCGTCCTAGTTACCGGCTGCCTCGTGATCTGAAAACATGAAGTTAAAAATGGTGAGTATAAACCTAGTGAGTGAACAAGGAAGGGAACAAGCATACCATAAGGAATCTTTAATGAAATCATGATGCATTCTTTTTCAAAACAATGCAATTTGTTTCTATTCTTATTAAAAACCCCTCATCAAGCCCTTAAACGATTAATCATTTGAAACTCATGAACCCATACATAACGAACCATTTGAAGAATGAAGGCTTTAATAACACACATGCAAGTCAAATACGACAACGAATCTTTGCTGCAGCGACGTTAAGATTTAGTTATTACTCGAACGAGAGTTTCTCAACTGGCTGAGGGTTTCTCACTAAACCTCCCTATTTTAAAATTAACTCATTTAATCCTTAATGTAGGAAGTCCATGCTCTGATATGGTAGTAAAGAAGTGAAAGATAAGGCAGCAATTGGACAAGATAGGAGACTAAAATAGAAGGTTTTTCGCTGCAGCAAGATTCTTTCTCGCTGCAGCGAAATTGAAACCCATAAACAGAAGGTTTTCTTGCTGCAGTAAAATTTTGCTGATGAAGTAGAGAGTTTTTCGCAGCAGCGAGATTCCTTTTCGTTGTAGCGAGAAGCTACAGTGACTATCTCGCTGCAGCGAAATACATTCTCGCTGTAGCGAGAACCAATTCTGGTGAAGGTTCTCAAACCCAAGAGTTTCTCGCTGCAGCGAGAATGAATTTTGCTGCAGTGAAAACAGAGCAACATGAGAAAAGTTTCCCCTCACTCAACAAAAAGGCCATCCTGTTAAACCAACAAAATAAATATACAGCACATGAAAAATCCCAAAGTGCAATGTATCAAATTTCTCATATATGTCAATCATATATCACATTCATAAGTTTTCATTTCATAAGTCTAGATATGCATAATTACATAGATAAACATAAACATCATCATAATCACACCCGACTCATGTACATCCCCCCACATCATGCACATAGCCAGCACCATCGTGTGCATCCCCCCACATCGTTCACAATCAGTGCCATCGTGTACATCCCCCCACATTATGCACACGGGCACTATCATCATCCATCTCTCACGCCACCATCATCATCGGCATGTGCATCCCCCCACATCGTGCACACACATGGTTACAGTCATTATACATAATATCATTCATCATGCACAACACACACATTTATATATCATCATACTATAATAGTGCATGAGTCTATAATAATCACATATAACAACATAAAACCATTTTCGCAAAAGCTTGTTCCGAAGGCACCTGTTTTTATGAAAAACTTGATAATTCATTCAAATGGGTGGCAAATACATTATATTTCCCAAAACAAGTTTTGAAGGCAGTCCACTCACCAATTTATTGTAGAGCCTTTAGATGACTCCAATTCCTCTAATTGTCCAAATGAGATGATTAGGCTTCCTTAGAACTTAGGATTACATTAGCATAATCAATAGGTCAATTTACACACTATGAACCCTAAAAGCTATCTCTTAGCTAGCTTTCAATTGCCACATTAAATAGCCATCTATGTTCACTATCTTAATCACTAAAAGTAATGAACATACTCAACAATAAAACAGCTCATAAATCCCAATTACTAGCCATTTTCTGTAGCTAAAAATCAAGCTTAATTCATCACTTACCTTAGGGCTCCTTTGTAGTCAAATTCTCTTCCAATTACTTCCAAATCAATGGGATAATTCTCTCTTTCTCTTCTAGAATGCCCAACTAGTGAGAGAAAGTATGAAAATCAGATTTTGAAGGGTTTTAAAGTGAGAGGATAAAAGAGCATAAGGGTTTATGGAAGAGTACACCAAAAGCATGAAAATTGGAGCTAGAGAGAGAAAGTTATGGAAGCTTGAAGAAAACTCCCATGGAAGAATTGAAGAAACGTTAGAGAGGAGAAGAAGAAGAAGACAAGCTGCTGGAAAATCTCTAGAAGCTGCTGGAAATTCAAGGTATTTATAGGCCAATCTTATCCCTTCAACTTAAAATTACCAAATTGCCCATCCACCAATTAACTTACTTTCCTCCAATCTTTTATGCAATCCTTTTGCTCTTTTAACACTGGGACAAGATCCATAATGGTCTAAACATACTCGGGTTCATAAAAACATAAAATTTTAACCCGAGGTGAAAAATGACCATTTTGCCTCTGTTATGAAAATTGTTGAAACTTCCAATTTTTTTCGTGTTTTCATCAGTACACATCATTTATGCTTTCTCATACTTATTTAGACCTTAAAATATCATTAAACTTTATTTTGGAAGCTTATTAAAGAAAATGACGAAACTACCCTTGGCTCATATTATTACATCTATGCTTAGTTACAAGCCTATAGAGGTTGGGGTCTCACACTATTTTTACCCTAAAATGAAAATAAGTTCAATTTAAAATGTTTATAATGTTATAAAACCACTTATTGTGAATAACAAGGCTTTCGAATGAATTAGTGACTATAAATAGACTTTTCTTGACAATGGATTGTTTTTGCTTCACATTTCCCAATGCAAACATCAAATTATGATATGTTTTAAATAAAATGAATAGAAATTCAATTTAAAATCGTTTATAAAGTTATAAAACCACATAAAGCAAGTAACAAGGCTTTCAAAGGCCTCAATGACTATAAATGGACTTTCATTGTTAATGGATGGCTTTCGCTTCATGCTTCCCGAAGCAAACATCAAATTATGATCTGTTTTACCCTAAAATGAAAAGATATTCAATTTAAAATGATTTATAAAGTTATAAAACCACTTAAAGCAAGTAACGAGGCTTTCAAAGGCATGAATAACTATAAATGGACTTTTTTTTTCAATAGATGACTTTCGCTTCAAGTTTCTCAATGCAAACATCAAATTATGATCTGTTTTACCTTAAAATGAAAATATATACAATTTTAAATCGTTTATAAAGTTATAAACCCACCTAAAGTGAGTGACAAGGCATTCGAAGGTATGAGTAGCTATAAATGGACTTTTCTTGTCAATGGATGGCTTTCGTTTCATGTTACTCAAGGCAAACATCAAATTATGATCTATTTTACCCTAAAATGAAAAGAAATTCAATTTAAAATCATTTATGAAGTTATGAAAACACTTAAAGCAAGTGACAAGGCTTTTGAAGCCATGAACAACTACAAATAGACTTTTCTTATCAATAGATGCCTTTCGCTTCGCATTTTTGGATGATCTATTTTGCCCTAAAATAAAAAAAATTAAATTTCAAATCATTTATAAAGTTATAAAACACTTAAAGCAAGTAACAAAGCTTCCGAAGGCATGAGTGACAATAAATGGCCTTTTTTTTCAAAAAGGTGGCTTTCGCTACACGTTTCTTGATACAAACATCAAATTATGATCTCTTTTATCCTAGAATATCAAAAAATTCAATTTAAAATCATTTATAAAGTTATAAAATCACTTAAAGCGAGTGAAAAGGCTTTTGAAGGCATGAGTGGCTATAAGTACACTTTTGTTTTCCGTGGATGGCTTCGCTTTATGTTTCCCAATGCAAACATCAAATTATGATCTAGTTTACCCTAAAATGGAAAAAAAAAAACTCAATTTAAAATCATGCATAACTATCAATGGACTTTCGTTGGCAATGGATGGCTTTCGCTTTATGTTTCCTGATGCAAACATCAAATTATGATCTATTTTACCCTACAATGAAAAGATATTCGATTGAGAATGATTTATAAAGTTATAAAACCACTTAAAGCAAGTAACAAGGATTTTTAAGGCATGAATAACTATAAATAGATTTTTCTTTTCAATGGATGGCTTTCGCTACACATTTCTCAATGCAAACATCAAATTATGATATGTTTTAACCAAAAAGGAAAAACATTATTCAATTCAAAATCACTTTTCTTTTCAAAGGCATGAATGAATATAAATGGATTTTTCTTTTCAATGGATGGATTTCGCTTCACATTTCTTGACGCAAACATCAAATTATGATCTGTTTTACCCTAAAATGAAAAAAAATTTAATTAACAATTATTTATAAAGTTATAAAACCACTTAAAGCTAGTGACAAAGCTTTCGAAGGCATGAGTGATTATAAATGGACTTTTCTTGCGAATGAATGACTTTCGCTTCACATTTCCCAATACAAGCACCAAATTATGACCTGTTTTATCCTAAAATGAAAAGATATTTAATTTGAAATCATTTATAAAGTTGTAAAATCATTTAGAGCAAGTAAGAACGCTTTCCAAGGCATGAATGACTACAAATAGACTTTTCTATTCAATGGATGGCTGTTGTTACACGTTTCTCGATGCAAACATCAAATTATGATATGTTTTAAATAAAATGAATAGAAATTCCATTTAAAATCGTTTATAAAGTTATAAAACCACATAAAGCAAGTAACAAGGCTTTCAAAGGCCTCAATGACTATAAATGGACTTTCATTGTTAATGGATGGCTTTCGCTTCATGCTTCCTGAAGCAAACATCAAATTATGATCTGTTTTACCCTAAAATGAAAAGATATTCAATTTAAAATGATTTATAAAGTTATAAAACCACTTAAAGCAGGTAACGAGGCTTTCAAAGGCATGAATAACTATAAATGGACTTTTTTTTTTCAATAGATGACTTTCGCTTCAAGTTTCTCAATGCAAACATCAAATTATGATCTGTTTTACCTTAAAATGAAAATATATACAATTTTAAATCGTTTATAAAGTTATAAACCCACCTAAAGTGAGTGACAAGGCATTCGAAGGTATGAGTAGCTATAAATGGACTTTTCTTGTCAATGGATGGCTTTCGTTTCATGTTACTCAAGGCAAACATCAAATTATGATCTATTTTACCCTAAAATGAAAAGAAATTCAATGTAAAATCATTTATGAAGTTATGAAAACACTTAAAGCAAGTGACAAGGCTTTTGAAGCCATGAACAACTACAAATAGACTTTTCTTATCAATAGATGCCTTTCGCTTCGCATTTTTGCATGATCTATTTTGCCCTAAAATAAAAAAATTAAATTTCAAATCATTTATAAAGTTATAAAACCACTTAAAGTAAGTAACAAAGCTTCCGAAGGCATGAGTGACAATAAATGGCCTTTTTTTTCAAAAAGGTGGCTTTCGCTACACGTTTCTTGATACAAACATCAAATTATGATCTCTTTTATCCTAGAATATCAAAAAATTCAATTTAAAATCATTTATAAAGTTATAAAATCACTTAAAGCGAGTGAAAAGGCTTTTGAAGGCATGAGTGGCTATAAGTACACTTTTGTTTTTCGTGGATGGTTTCGCTTTATGTTTCCCAATGCAAACATCAAATTATGATCTAGTTTACCCTAAAATGGAAAAAAAAAAACTCAATTTAAAATTATGCATAACTATCAATGGACTTTCGTTGGCAATCGATGGCTTTCGCTTTATGTTTCCTGATGCAAACATCAAATTATGATCTATTTTACCCTACAATGAAAAGATATTCGATTGAGAATGATTTATAAAGTTATAAAACCACTTAAAGCAAGTAACAAGGACTTTTAAGGCATGAATAAATATAAATAGACTTTTCTTTTCAATGGATGGCTTTCGCTACACATTTCTCAATGCAAACATCAAATTATGATATGTTTTAACCAAAAAGGAAAAACATTATTCAATTCAAAATCACTTTTCTTTTCAATGGCATGAATGAATATAAATGGATTTTTCTTTTCAATGGATGGCTTTCACTTCACATTTCTTGACGCAAACATCAAATTATGATCTGTTTTACCCTAAAATGAAAAAAAAATTAATTAACAATTATTTATAAAGTTATAAAACCACTTAAAGCTAGTGACAAAGCTTTCGAAGGCATGAGTGATTATAAATGGACTTTTCTTGCGAATGAATGACTTTCGCTTCACATTTCCCAATACAAACACCAAATTATGACCTGTTTTATCCTAAAATGAAAAGATATTTAATTTGAAATCATTTATAAAGTTGTAAAATCATTTAAAGCAAGTAAGAACGCTTTCCAAGGCATGAATGACTACAAATAGACTTTTCTATTCAATGGATGGCTGTTGCTACACGTTTCTCGATGCAAACATCAAATTATGATCTCTTTTATCCTAGAATATCAAAAAATTGAATTTAAAATCATTTATAAAGTTATATAATCACTTAAAGAGAGTGAGAAGGCTTTCAAAGGCATGAATGGCTATAAGTACACCTTTCTTGTCCATGGATGGCTTTGCTTCATGTTTCCCTATGCAAACATCAAATTATGATATATTTTACCCTAAAATGAAAAAAATTCAATTTAAAATCATTCATAAAGTTGTAAAACTACTTAAAGTGAGTAGCAAGGCTTTCGAGGGCCTGAATGACCATAAATGGACTTTTCTTGTCAATGGATGGCTTTGGCTTCATGTTTTTTGATGCAAACATCAAATTATGATATGTTTCACTCTAAAATGAAAATAAGTTCAATTTAAAATCGTTCATAAAGTTATAAAACCATGTAGAGCAAAAAGCAAGGCTTTAGAAGGAATAAGTGACTATAAGTGGACTTTTCTTGTCAATAGATTGCTTTTGCTTCACGTTTCATGTTGCAAACATCAAATTATGATATGTTTTAACTAAAGCAAATAGAAATTCAGTCGAAAATCACTTATAAAGTTATAAAAACACATAGAACGAGTAACAAGACTTTAGAAGGCCTGATTGACTATAAATTGACTTTAATTATCAATGGATGGCTTTTGCTTCATATTTCTCAATGTAAACATCAAATTATGATCTATTTTACCCTAAAATGAAAAGATATTCGATTTAAAATGATTTATAAATTTATAAAACCACTTAAAGTGAGTAAGAAGGCTTTCAAAGGAATAAGTGACTATAAATAGACTTTTCTTGTCAATGGATTGCTTTTGCTTCACGTTTCTCAATGAAAACATCAAATTAGGATATGTTCTAACTAAAACGAATAGAAATTCAATTTAAAATTGCTTATAAAGTTATAAAACTCCATAAAGCGAATAATAAGGCCTTTAAAGGCTTGAATGACTATAAACGGACTTTCGTTGGCAATGGATGGCTTTCACTTCATGTTTCCCAATGCAAACATCAAATTATGATCTATTTTACCCTAAAATGAAAAGATATTCAATTGAAAATGATTTATAAAGCTATAAAACCACTAAAAGCAAGTAACAAGGCTTTCGAAGGCATGAATAACTACAAATGGACTTTTATTTTCAATGGATGACTTTCACTACACATTTCTTGATGCAAACATCAAATTATGATATGTTTTATCAAAAAATGAAAAATATTATTCCATTCAAAATCATTTATAAAGTTATAAAAGCCACATAAAGTGAGTAACAAGGCTTTCAAAAGCTTGAGTGACTATAAGTGAACTTTTCTTGTAAATGGATGGCTTTCGTAACACGTTTCTTAATGCAAACATCAAATTATGATATGTTTTAACCAAAACTAAAAAAAATCAATTCAAAATCATTTATATAGTTATAAAACTGCTTAAAGCTAGTGAAAAGGCTTTCTAAGGCATGAATGAATATAAATGGACTTTTCTTTTCAATGGATGGCTTTCACTTCACGTTCCTCGATGCAAACATCAAATTATGATCTGTTTTACCCTAAAATGAAAAAAATTCAATTCAAAATTATTTATAAAGTTATAAAAACAACATAAAGCGAGTAACAACGCTTTCGAAGGTATGAATGACTATAAATGGACTTTTCTTTTCAATGGATGGCTTTTGCTTCATATTTCTCGATGCAACATCAAATTATGATATGTTTTACCCTAAAATGAAAAAAAAAATTCAATTCAAAACTATTTATAAAGTTATAAAACCACTTAAAGCTAATGACAAGGCTTTTGAAGGCATGAGTGCTATAAATGGACTTTCCTTGTGAATGAATGACTTTCACTTCACATTTCCCAATACAAATATCAAATTATGATCTGTTTTACCTTAAAATGAAAAGATATTTAATTCGAAATCATTTATAAAGTTGTAAAATCACTTAAAGCAAGTAACAATGCTTTCGAAGGCATAAGTGATTACAAATGGACTTTTCTTTTCAATGGATGGCTTTCGCTACATGTTTCTCGATGCAAATATCAAATTACGATCTCTTTTATCCTAGAATATCAAAAAATTCAACTCAAAATCATTTATAAAGTTATAAAATCACTTAAACCGAGTGAGAGGGCTTTCAAAGGCATGAGTGGCTATACATACACCTTTCTTGTCCATGGATAGTTTTGCTTCACGTTTCCCAATGCAAACATCAAATTATGATCAATTTTACCCTAAAATGAAAAGAAATTCAATTTAAAATCATTCATAAAGTTGTAAAACTAGTTAAAGTGACTAACAAGGCTTTCGAGGGCCTGAATGACTATAAATGGACTTTTCTTGTCAATAGATGGCTTTTGCTTCATATTTCCTGATGCAAACATCAAATTATGATTTGTTTCACCCTAAAATGAAAGTGAGTTCAATTTAAAATCATTCATAAAGTTATAAAACCATTTAAAGTGAATAACAAGGCTTTCGAAGGAATGAGTGAATATAAATGGACTTTCTTATCAATGGATTGCTTTTGCTTCACGTTTCCCGTTGCAAACATCAAATTATGATATGTTTTAACTAAAATGACTAGAAATTCAATTTAAAATCACTTATAAATTTATAAAACCACACAAAGCGAGTAACAAGACTTTCGAAGGCCTAAATGACTATAAATTGACTTTAATTATTAATGGATGGCTTTTGCTTCATGTTTCTCAATACAAACATCAAATTATGATCTATTTTATCCTAAAATAAAAGATATTCAATTTAAAATGATTTATAAAGTTATAAAACCACTTAAAGCAAGTAACAAGCCTTTCAAAGGCTTGAATGACTATAAATGGACTTTTCTTACAAATTGATGGCTTTCGCTGCATGTTTTTTGATGCAAACATCAAACTATGATATGTTTTAACCAAAAATGAAAAACGTTATTCAATTCAAAATCATTTATAAAGTTATAAAAACCATTTAAAGCAAGTAACAAGGCTTTCAAAGGCTTGAGTGACTATAAATAGACTTTTATTTTCAATGGATGGCTTTTGCTACACGTTTCTCAATGCAAACATCAAATTATGATCTGCTTTACCCTAAAATGAAAACATATTCAATTTAAAATCATTTATAAACTTATAAATCCACCTAAAGCAAGTGGCAAGGCTTTCAAAGGTATGAATAGCTATAAATGGACTTTTCTTGTCAATGGATAGCTTTCGTTTCACATTACTCAAGGAAAACATCAAATTATGATCTATTTTGCCTTAAAATGAATAGAAATTCAATTTGAAATCATTTATAAAGTTATAAAAACACTTAAAGTGAGTGACAAGGCTTTCGAAGCCATACGTGACTACGAATGGACATTTTTTATCAACAGATGCCTTTCGGCTCGTGTTTCTAGATGCAAACATCAATTATAATCTGCTTTACCCTAAAATAAAAAAAAAATTCAATTTCAAATCAGTTATAAAGTTATAAAACCACATAAGGCGAGTAACAAGACTTTCGAAGGCATGAGTGACTATAAATGGACTTTTCTTGCAAATGGATGACTTTCACTACACGTTTTTTGATGCAAACATCAAATTATGATCTCTTTTATCCTAAAATAACAAAACAAATCAATTTAAAATCATTTATAAAGTTATAAAATCATTTTAAGTGAGTGAAAAGGCTTTTGGAGGCATAAGTACACTTTTCTTGTCCATGGATGGCTTTGCTTCACGTTTCTCAATGCAAACATCAAATTATGATCTGTTTTACTTTAAAATGAAAAGAATTTCAATTTAAAATCATTCATAAAGTTGTAAAACCATTTAAAGTGAGTAACAAGGCTTTTGAGGGCCTAAATGACTATAAATGGACTTATCTTATCAATGGAAGACTTTCACTTCATGTTTCCTAATGTAAACATCAAATTATGATCTGTTTTACCCTAAAATGAAAATAAGTTCAATTTAAAATCGTTTCTAAAGTTATAAAACCACTTAGAGTGAATAACAAGGCTTCTAAAAGAATGAGTGACTATAAATGGACTTTTTTTGTCAATGGATTGTTTTTGCATCACATTTCTCTATGCAAACATATATTATGATATGCTTTAACTAAAACAAATACAAATTCAATTAAAAATCGCTTATGAAGTTATTAAACCACATAAAGCGAGTAACCAGGCTTTCGAAGGCCTGAATGACTATAAATGGACTTTCATTGTCAATGGATGGCTTTCGCTTTATGTTTCCCAATGCAAACATCAAATTATGATCTATTTTGCCCCTAAATGAAAAGATATTCAATTTAAAATCATTTATAAAGTTATAAAACCACTTAAAGCAAGTAACAAGGCTATCGAAGGCATGAATGACTACAAATGGACTTTTTTTTTTCAATTGATGGCTTTTTGTGAGACCTCGACCTCTATAGGCTTGTAATTAGAAGTAGACGTGATAACACGGACTAAGGGTAATTTTGTCATTTTCTCTAATAAGCCCCTAGAAGAAAGTTTTCTAATATTTTAAGGTCTAAGTGGGCATAAGGACTGAATGAATGATGTATAATGATGAAAACACAAAGCAAACTAAAATTGACAATAATTTCCATAACAAGGGCAAAATAGTCATTTTGCACCCAAAACAAAGATTTTAAGTTTTCTGAACCCGAATACTTTTAGACTATTATGGACCTTGTCTTTGTGTTAAAAGAGTGAAAAGATTTCACATGGGAAGGGAGGAAGACAAGTGGCCTTTTTAAGGGTATTTCAATAATTTAGTAAAGTTGGATAAACTTTAACTATAAAGATCTCTTTGTTTCTAGTAGTTTCTTCATTCTTCTCCAGCAACTTCTTTGTCATGACCCAAATTTCGGGCCATGACAGGCGCAAGGGTCCAATGGACGTAATCCACTAAACCCAAGCAAGCCTATTATTTATCTTACTTATAATTCCATTTAATATCACTAAGTCATATTTAATAATTTTCAATCAAAATAGTGATATACATTGCCAACTCATACTGGCATTACTCCTTAAAAATTTACATACAATGTCTACAACATGTATTCTAATAATTTACATTAAGTTCGTCTATACAAAACAAAATAACACTCGACTTCTAGCGGAGTGACTCAGATGAATATACAGCTACCGAATGCCAAGACACCTACCAAAAGATGGACACAGGTCTACAAGGACACCTCGTCCTAGTTATCGGCTGCCTCGTGATCTGAAAACATGAATTTGAAAATGGTGAGTATAAACCCAATGAGTGAACAAGGAAAGGAACAAGCAACAACAACAAGGGAGAATTTAAAATCATGATGCACTTGTTTCAAAACAATGCAATTTAGTTCCATTCATATTAAAAACCCCTCATTTTAAACTTAACTCATTTTGTCCTAAATGTTTGAAGTCCATGCTCAGATATGGTAGCAAAGCAGTGAAAAATAGGGCAGCAATTGGACAACATAGGAGACAAAACAGAAAGTTTTTCCCTGCAGCGAGAATGAATTTCGCTGTAGCAAAATTGTTACCTAGAAATAGAAAGTTTTTTTTTCGCTACAATGAGAATGAATTTCACTGTAGCGATTTTTTGGCCAGTCTACCCCTCCAAACCCGAGAGTTTCTCACTGCAGCGAGATTCGTTTTCGCTGCAGCAAGATGCTACAGTGACTATCTCGCAGCAGCGAGATTCATTTTTGCTACAGCGAGAACCAGTTTTGATGAAAGGTCCTCAAACCCGAGAGTTTCTCACTGCAGCGAGCATGAATTTCGCTGCAGCGAAAACAGAGCAACAAGAGAAACATTTTTTTCCTCACTCAACAAAAAGCCATCCTGTTAAACTAAGAAAATCAACATAAAACTCATGAACATTCTCAAAGTACAATGTGTCAAATTTCACATATATGTCAACCATATATCACATTCATGAGCTTTCATTTTATAAATCTAGATATGCATAATTACATAGACAAACATCAATATCATCATAATCACTCCTGGCTCATGTACATCCCCCCACATCGTGCACATAGCTGGCATCATCATGTGCATCCCCCACATCATGGACAATCAGTGCCATCGTGTACATCCCCCCACATCGTGCACACGGCCACTATCATCATCTATCTCTCACGCCACCATCATCACCGGTATGTGCATTCCCCACATCATGCACACACACGGTTACAGTCATTATACACAATATCACTCATCATGCACAACACACATAGATATATCATCATAATACAATAGTGCATGAATCCATAGCAATTACATATTAGAACATAAAACCATTTTTCAAAAGCTTGTTCCCAAGGCACTTATTTTCATGAAAAGCTTGGTAATTCATTCAAATGGGTGGTAGTTTCATTATATTTCCCAAAACAAGTTTTGAAGGCAATCCACTCATAGGTGTCGAAAATCCGGATTCCGGGTGCAGTCGGACTAATAGTCCTCAAGCGCAATTCCTTTACCTTTTTCAGACGTCTCACTACCTTGACAAATAACAAAGTCGAAGAATTTACTATATTGTCCCTAAATTGATATAAACTAATTTAAATTACTAATGCTTGATATGTAAATGCAAAAAAACGTCAGATTACCGTTTAATCGCGGTATCGATTAAATTCAACCGATCACCCGATTAATTGACGATTGTGTCCAAATCACCTCCAAATTAATCCATTTCTCCTCTAATACCTTAATTTACCACATACCATTTAAATAAAGCCAAATTCAGCATTAGAACCCTCACAGTTCCTTATAGAAAAATTTGGTCATTTGGTGCACTAGCACCGAAATTTTTCTACATAACCGTTTCACCTTAATTCATCATTTTCCAAGCCATTGTCCTTGGAATAAAAACAATCCCCCATTGATATTCAGCCCTCATGGTTCGACCAACAAGGAACCCTAGAGAAATTGAATATTTCTTTTGTGTTTTTGTTCATAACCATGCTTAACTATCCTTAAACACTAACATAGTCTAAAATCAAATTATTCCAACAACAATTCCTCTTCCATACCCATTTTTCAGAATTGAATTCATCATGATAACTCAATATTCAACCATGGAAATCAAGAACAAAAGCATGGGTAAGCTAGGTATCAAGGAGAATTAAAAAAATTCTAACTTACCTAGCTTGTTTCCTTGATTTCTTCACTTTTTCTTTGAATTTTCACGTAGGTTTTTTCGTATTTCCCTTTGTTCTTCCTTTGTTCTTGTTGCTGGTTTCCTAGGCTGAATATGGTGAGAGAATTGGGGATTCAATGGGCTGATTTCTATAGAAAATAATAAAATAATCAAGCATGCCACGTGCCACATGCTTATTGGCCCAATTTTTTTAACTTTTTGACTTTTTCTTAATTTTCCACCACAAATATTCTGGTATTTATCCAATCCTACCATAATTGAAATCCCTTGGTCTTGACAAGTGCTGGGGTGAAAAATTTACCGATTTGACCCTAGGATGAAAAAATTACGATTTTGCCCCTATACTCCGAAATGTACAGGAATCACATTATTTCTACTTTTCAACCTCAAATAACACTAATATTGATCAATATTAACCAAATGGAGCAAAAATCGTTTTATAAAAATTCCTGTTTAGTCCTCTAGTGGCAAAATTACCATTTTACCCTTGTGCTCCAAAAATATCAAGAATCACAATTTTTCACTACTAAACATCATTTTATACTCCAATAATCATAATTATATTTCATATAATTATTTTTGGTCAAATGTGATCAAATCTTGGCTAAAAATCTCCATTTTATAATCAAATGGTAAAATGACCGTTTTGTCCCTAATTGGTCAATTTTCCTGATGGACTCCAAACTGGACCTTGAACTCCGAATCACTATTCTAAGCCATTCTGTGGGTTTTAAAATTTTCAAATTTCTGTTAGAATTTCTATTTGAACTAGTTCAAGGCTCGATTTAACTTAGTTGTACCACTCGGTACAATATCGTCTTTTAATCTAGCTTGACAAGGTCTCACATTCTCCCCCACTAATAAAAATTCGGTCCCCGAATTTAAATTCAATGTAGAGTGGCTTACCTTTACATATCGAAGAGGTGTGGATGCTTTGTCCGCATCTCATCCTCAGCTTCCCACGTTACCTCCTCACTAGTGTGATTCCCCCACAACTCTTTCACTGAGGCTACATCCTTTGACCGGAGCTTTTTAACTTGCCTATCAAGGATAGCTACCAGTTGTTCCTCATAGGTTAGATCATCTTGCAACTGAATGGTTTCATACCGTATTACATGTGATGGATTCGGGTTGTACTTCCTAAGCATGGACACATGAAACACGGGATGAATATTCGAAAAGTCTAGCGGTAATGCCAAACGATAAGCCACCACTCCAACCTTTTCTAAGATCTCGAATGGCCCTATATACAAACGACTTAACTTCCCTTTCTTGCCAAACCTCATTACCCCTTTAGTTGGCGAAACTTTAAAAAATACATGATCTCCTACTTGGAACTCCAAGTCTCTCCGTCGGTTATCAACATATGATTTCTGTCTACTCTGTGCTATTAACATCCTCTGACGGATCATGCGTATTTTCTCGGTTGCATCCTGCACCAATTTAGGCCCCAGAAGTTTCCTTTCTCCCACCTCTAACCATCCAATGGGTGACCTACATCTCTATCCATATAATGCCTCAAATGGGCCATTTGGATGCTAGTTTGGAAACTATTGTTGTAGGCAAACTCCACTGAAGGCAGATATTGATCCCACCTGCCACCAAGATCTATCACACAAGCTCTCAACATATCCTTTAATGTCTGTATGGTCCGTTCAGACTGTCCATGAGTCTGAGGGTGGAAAGCTGTGCTGAAATCCAACTTAGTGCCCAATGCTTTCTGCAACTTTCCTCAAAACTTGCTAACAAACTGAGCTTCTCTGTCAAATACTATAGAAATGGGAATACCATGCAGTCGTACTATCTCATTCACATAAACTCGAGCGTATTGGGCAGCCCCGTAAGTAGTCTTAACCAGAAGAAAATGAGTTGACTTTGTTAACCGGTGTACTATTATCCAAATTGAATTATATCCCCCACTGGTTCGAGGCAAACCCGTTACAAAGTCCATAGCAATATGTTCCCACTTCCATTCGGGTACTGGTAATGGCTATAGTAGCCCTGCAGGCTTTTGATGCTCAACCTTAACCTGTTGACAAACCAGGCACTTGGACACAAACTCAGCTACATCTCTCTTAAGTCCTTCCCACCAATACACCTCTTTCAAATCTTGATACATCTTTGTAGCCCCTGGATGTACCACATAAGCTGCCATGTGAGCTTCTTCCAATATTTCTCTCCTCAACTCGTCACCATCAAGCACATAAAGTCTGGTCCCATACCTCAACACTCCATCTGTGCCTTTGGTAAACATTTTTCCTTTCCTTCCCTGAGGATCCTATAAGGCCTTAGCCACAAACTCATCTTTACTTTGTGCTTCTTTGATTCGGTCCATTAAGATAGGCCTCACTCTAAAATGTGCTAGCAATGCATCTGTCTCCGCAACTTCCAAATGCACACATATATCTCCCATGCTATGGATCTCTCTAACCAATGATCTCCTATCAGTAGAAATATGTGCCAAGCTTCCCATTGATTTTCGACTCAAGGCATCCGCCACTACATTGGCCTTACCGGGATTGTAAAGAATAGTACAATCATAATCCTTTAGCAACTCCATCCATCTACGTTGCCGCAAGTTAAGATCCCTCTGCTGAAATATATACTTCAGACTTTTGTGGTCCGTGTATATCTCGCAAGTCTCACCATACAAATGATGTCTCCAAATTTTCAAGGCAAACACGATTGCTACCATTTCCAAATTGTGTATGGGGTAATTCTACTCATGCCTTTTAAGTTGCCTAGATGCATACGCAATCACCTTCCCATGTTTCATTAATACACATCCTAAACGAACCCCCGATGCATCACAAAACACCGTATAACCCCCCGTGCCTTGCAGTAGGCTTAACACTGGAGCTGTGGTGAGACATGCCTTAAGCTTCTCAAAGCTATTTTCACAAGCATCAGACCACTCAAATTTTGTATCCTTACGTGTCAGCTTAGTCAAAGGGGCGACTATTTTAGAGAAGTCATTCATAAAGCGATGATAATAGCCAGCCAAACCCACAAAGCTTCTAATCTCCGAAACTGATGTTGGCCTTGGCCATTTTTCCACTGCTTCAATTTTCTTTGAATCAACTTGTTTCCCATCCTTAGATACCACATGCCGCAAGAATGCAACACTTTCAAGCCAAAACTCACACTTGGAGAACTTGGCATACAATTGATGTTCTCTCAAAATTTGGAGCACTATCTTAAGATGCTGCTCATGCTCCTCTCGACTCTTCGAATATATCAAGATGTCATCAATAAACACCACCACGAACTTATCCAAATAAGGCTTGAACACTCGGTTCATCAAATCCATAAAGGCTGCAGGAGCATTCGTAAGCCCAAATGACATCACCAAGAACTCATAGTGCCCATATCTTGTTCGAAATACGGTCTTAGATATATCTTCATTTCGGATTCTCAACTGATGGTACCCAGATCGCAGATCTAGCTTAGAGAAACATTGTGCTCCTTCTAGTTGATCAAATAAATAATCTATCCTTGGGAGAGGATACTTATTCTTCACCTTCACTTTATTAAGCTGTCGATAATCAATGCAAAGCCTAAGTGACCCATCTTTCTTCTTTACAAATAACACTGGTGCTCCCCATGGGGATACACTAGGACGGATGAAGCCTTTATCCAACAAATCCTCTAATTGATCCTTAAGCTCTTTAAGCTCTACCGGTGCCATTCTATATGGGGGTATGGATATAGGTCTAGTGTCGGGAATTAAATCTATGCAAAATTCAATCTCCCGCTCGGGAGGTAAACCTGGTAGCTCCTCGGGAAATACATCCACGAACTCCTTCACCACCGACACTTGAATTACATTTCCAACCATCGCCTTAGTATCTCTTACCACGGCCAAGTAACCTATACAACCCTGTCGTAATAATCTTCTGGCAGAAATGACCGATATCAAATTGGTTGGAGCATTACTCCAATCCCCCTGAATACTAAATGATGGTTCACTAGGGAAATCAAATCTAACCAATTTATGATAACAGTCCACACTAGCATGACAGGGTGATAACCAATTCATCCCCAAGATCACATCAAAGTCTAAGGTGTCTAACACCACCAAATGCATCAAAGTGTCCTTGTCCTTGACTCATACTACACAGGACTCATATTCCCATTCGGCCACAAATATCTCCTTTAAAGGAGTAGACACCACTAATTGTTCCTTTCTCCTAACACGATCTCTACCCAACCAAGATGCAAAACATGGAGAGATAAAAGAATGGGTAGCACCAGGATCAAATAAGACTCGAGCATTCATATCACAAATTGAAAAAATACCTGAGACCAGGGCATTGGATGTTTGGGCCTCCTGCTGTGTTAAAGCAAACACCCTCGCCTGGCCTCTACCAACAGAACTCTGATGTTCGGACCCAAATGGCCTACCCTGAGAGGAAGTACCAACACCTCTACCTCTCGATCCACTAGCCTCCCGGCCAAATGAGGCAACAACTGAAGGAGCAAACGAAGCTGGCTAGGTGGAACCACATGCCAAATCTTGTGATTGATGAGCCATCGGACAATTCCTCTTAATGTGCCCGGGTGGCCACACCCATAACAAACTGCCGCAGTACGTAAGCATCGTCCACTATGTCTCTTCCCACAGATATTACAAGGGTGAATAACTTGAATATTCTATCTCGGATCTTGTTGCCTCCTAGCATTGAAAGTTCTTTGTCCCATCCTAACACTAGCACTAGGCAGGTCACTCATCTGCTGGGATAATCGTGAATCTCTCTATGGTCCCTGATGGCTAGAAGACAAACCACCATTGCTAAAATCTCTACGGCCATGATAACCCTCTATCCTGGCCCTCTTTGCTTTATCCCTCGCAGCGCTACTCTCACTGGTCCTCATCTCAATGCGCTGACCACAATCTACTGCTGCGAGAATAGGTAGTGAAATCTCGAGATACCACAGCCCTAAACAGTGGCTCTACTAACCCATCCACAAACCTTTGAATCTTCAATTCTTCAATAGAAACGAGGTAGGGAGCATACCGAGACAACTGTGTGAACTTGATGTCATACTCGAAGTCTGTACCAAAGTCTCAAACTCCCTAGCTCTAGCATTACATACATTGAGTGGTAGGAACCAATCCAAGAAAGTTGCACTAAACTCACTCCAAGCCAATGGTGCTGCATCCGTCGGTCTACCTCTACACAAAGAGCTATACCACTCCTGCGCCACATACTCTAATCGAAAAGCAGCTAACTCAACTGACCGAACATTGGAGCATCCCAAAGCTTTACATATCTTCTCCATCTTATCCAAGAAAACTTGGGGTTTCTCTGATGCATCAGACCCTGAAAATGATGGAGGCTTAAGCTTTAGGAAATCGGGAAGAGAAATCTCTAAATGATCCCTCTCAACCTCACGATATTGGCGATCGGCCTATCCTTGGGAGCTAGGAGATTCTTGTATTGTAGGTTTCCCCTCTACTACCCTCTGTATATCCTCCATACGGGTCGCCATCATCTCTACAACCCGGTTAACTCCCTGTAGGCCTGCCGCCAAATCCTCAATAGTAATACCCCCAGCTGGGTGTCTATCTACATCACCTGAGGACTATCCCTCCTCTTGCCTACTCACAGGGGTATCCGACCTCACCGGCCTAGTGGCCTTGCCATGTCTACCTCGGCCTCCCAAGGTGGATGCCCGTGGCTTATCTGCCATCTCAATAGGAGCATCTTGCTCCCTCATTCGTCTTGAGGCGGCTCATGTCTTAGGCGGCATTCTTATCTAGACAAGAGCAAACACTTGATATTAAACACATATTATAATCATACTTAAGGCAAATGGTGGTTTCTAAGATAGGGAATCTATGCGGTCATTTGGTTGTAAAATGGATCGCGGTTCACATTTTACAACTGAAGTTCCCACATAAAGACCCCGACTCTCCACTGGACCAACAAAAGAAAGTTCTAGGACCTAGACAAACCCTACTCTGATACCAACATTGTCACGACCCAAATTTCGGGCCATGACCGGCACAAGGGTCCAATGGACGTAATCCACTAAACCCAAGCAAGCCTATTATTTATCTTACTTATAATTCCATCTAATATCACTAAGTCATATTTCATAATTTTGAATCAAAATAGTGATATACATTGCCAACTCGTACTGTCATTACTCCTTAAAAATTTACATACAATGTCTACAACATGTATTCTAATAATTTACATTAAGTTCGTCTATACAAAACAAAATAACACTCGACTTCTAGCGGAGTGACTCGGATGAATATACAGCTACCGAATGCCGAGACACCTACCAAAAGATGGAGATAGGTCTACAAGGACACCTCGTCCTAGTTACTAGCTGCCTCATGATCTGAAAACATGAATTTGAAAATGGTGAGTATAAACCCAGTGAGTGAACAAGGAAGGGAACAACAACAACAACAAGGGAGAATTTAAAATCATGATGCACTTGTTTCAAAACAATGCAATTTAGTTCCATTCATATTAAAAACCCCTCATTTTAAACTTAACTCATTTTGTCCTAAATGTTGGAAGTCCATGCTCATATATGGTAGCAAAGAAGTGAAAAATAGGGTAGTAATTGGATAATATAGGAGACAAAATAGAAAGTTTTTCGCTACAGTGAGAATGAATTTCGCTGCAGCGAAATTGTTACCTAAAAACAGAAAGCTTTTTTTTTCGCTGCAGCGAGAATGAATTTCATTATAGCAAGTTTCCGGCTAGTCTACCCCTCCAAACCTGAGAATTTCTCGCTGCAGCGAGATTCGTTTTCGCTACAGCGAGATGCTACAGTGACTATCTCGCGGCAACGAGATTCATTTTCGCTACAGTGAGAACCAATTATGGTGAAAGGTCCTCAAACCCGAGAGTTTCTCACTACAGCGAGCATGAATTTCGCTGCAACGAAAACAAAGCAACAAGAGAAACATTTTTTTCCTCACTCAACAAAAAGCCATCCTGCTAAACTAACAAAATAAACATAAAACTCATGAACATTCTCAAAGTACAATGTGTCAAATTTCACATATATGTTAACCATATATCACATTCATGAGCTTTCATTTTATAAATCTAGATATGCATAATTACATAGACAAACATCAATATCATCATAATCACTCCCGACTCATGTACATCCCCCCACATCGCGCACATAGCCGACACCATCATGTGCATCCCCCACATCGTTCACAATTAGTGCCATCGTTACATTCCCCCACATCGTGCACAATCAGTGCCATCGTGTACATCCCCCCACATCGTGCACACGGGCACTATCATCATTTATCTCTCACGCCACCATCATCATCGGCATGTGCATTCCCCACATCATGCACACACACGGTTACAGTCATTATACACAATATCACTTATCTTGCACAACACACATATATATATCATCATAATACAATAGTGCATGAATCCATAGCAATCACATATTACAACATAAAACCATTTTTCAAAAGCTTGTTCCCAAGGCACTTATTTTTATGAAAAGCTTCGTAATCCATTCAAATGGGTGGCAATTTCATTATATTTCCCAAAACAAGTTTTGAAGGCAATCCACTCACAGGTGTCGAAAATCCGAATTCCGGGTGCACTCGGACTAATAGTTCTCAAGCGTAATTCTTTTGCCTTTTTCAGACGTCTCACTACCTTGACAAATAACAAAGTCGAGGAATTTATTATATTGTCCCTAAATTGATATAAACTAATTTAAATGACTAATGCTTGATATGTAAATGCAAAAATACGTCTGATTATTGCTTAATTACAGTATCGATTAAATTCGACCAATCTCCCTATTAATTGGCGATTGTGTCCAAATCACCTCCAAATTAATCCATTTCTCCTCTAATACCTTAATTTACCACATACCATTTAAATAAAGCCAAATTCAGCATTAGAACCCTCACAGTTCCTTATAGAAACCTCACAGTTCCTTATAGAAAAATTCAGTCATTTGGTGCACTAGCACTGAAATTTTTTCTACAGAACCGTTTCACCTTAATTCATCCTTTTCCAAGCCATTGCCCTTGAAATAAAAACAATCCCCCATTGATATTCAGCCCTCATGGTTTGACCAACAAAGAACCCTAGAGAAATTGAATATTTCTTTTGTGTTTTTGTTCATAACCATGCTTAACTATCCCTAAACACTAACATAGTCTAAAATCAAATTATTCCAACAACAATTCCTCTTCCACACCCATTTTTCAGAATTGAATTCATCATGATAACTCAACATTCAACCATGGAAATCAAGAACAAAAGCATGGGTAAGCTAGGTATCAAGGAGAATTAAAGAAATTCTAACTTACCTAGCTTGTTTCCTTGATTTCTTCACTTTTTCTTTGAATTTCCACCTAGGTTTTCTTGTTTTTCCCTTTGTTCTTCCTTTGTTCTTGTTGCTGGTTGCCTAGGCCGAATATGGTGAGAGAATTGGGGATTTCATGGGTTGATTTCTATGGAAAATAATAAAATAATCAAGCATGCCACGTGTCACATGCTTATTGGCCTAATTTTTTTAACTTTTTGACTTTTTCTTCTTAATTTTCCACCACAAATATTCTGGTATTTATCCAATCCTACCACAATTAAAATCCCTTGGTTTTGATAAGTGCTAGGGCAAAAAATTTACCGATTTAACCCCGAGGTGAAAAAATTATGATTTTGCCCCTATACTCCGAAATGTATAGGAATCACTTTTTTTCTACTTTTCAACCTCAAATAACACTAATATTGATCAATATTAACCAAATTGGGCAAAAATCATTTTATAAAAATTCCCGTTTAGTCCTCTAGTGGCAAAATTATCATTTTACCCTTATGCTCCAAAAATACCGAGAATCATAATTTTTCACTGCTAAACATCATTTTATGCTCCAATAATCATAATTATATTTCATATAATTATTCTTGGTCAAATGTAATCAAATCTTGGCTAAAAATCTCCATTTTATCATCAAATGGTAAAATGATCGTTTTGTCCCTAATCGGTCAATTTTCCTGATGGACTCCAAACGGGACCTTGAACTCCGAATCGCTATTCTAAGCCATTCTGTGCGTTTTAAAATTTTCAAATTCCTCTTAGAATTTTTATTTGAACTAGTTCAAGGCTCGATTTAATTTAGTTGTACCATTCGGTACAATACCGTCTTTTAATCGAGCTTGACAGGGTCTCACATTCTTATTCTTTATTCCATCTCACTTTTTTCTCCTCTTTCATGAAAGCTTCTCTCAAGCTTCCATCACTCTCTCAAACTAACCTCAATCTTTGTGCTTTACACACCTTGTTGTAGGGTTTTTCACCCTTTTTTACTCCCTCACCTTAAACAAACCCTTAAAAGTCTTTCTTCAATACTTTCTCTCACCAGTTGAAACGTGTAAAGAGAGAGAGAGAGATTTCATGATAGCTTAAGGACTCTTAGGAAGGAATTTCATTACAATCCACCAAGGTGAGTGATGAATTAGGAGTGGTTTTAAGTTGTTGATAATGACTAGTTATTGAAGTCATGAGTTATGTTATTGCTGAAGTTGTTTATCTATTTCTAGTGTTACTAAAGAAGAGAAGCTGAATAGCCAATCAAATAGTAATTTTAAGGTATATAAGAAGGGCCATTGAAGCTTGATTTGGGGAATAGCTTTTAAAGCGATATTAGTGTAAATTGGATTGGTTGTGATGTTTTTGTGTGTGATAGGTTCCAACGAGGCCCCTCAGCCCCAATTGGACTTTTAGGGAAGTTAAAGTTGACTAAAGGTTCAACAAATACCGATGAGTGAACTTGCATAAAAGAATGTTTTGGGATATACACATGTATGTTTGAATGAATCCCCTAAAGCATTTTGTTGGCTCTTTCTTCAAAACTCGCACAAGAACAAGCCCTTGTGAAATGTTTTTATGTTATGAAATGGATAGTGTGATGAATTCATATGTTTCTATATAATGTTGATATATATATATATACTATGTCATAAATGGTACCATTGCGTGACAAATGCAACCGTGCATGTGCGGGGTGAGTGTGCACTTGCTGGTGATGAGGGAGTTGGATGGTGATATTGCCCGTGTGCACGATGTGGGGGGATGTACATGATGGCATTAACTGTGCACGATGTGGGGGAATGCACGTGATGACTCCGACTATGTGCATGATGTGGGGGGATGCACATAAGCTAAGGTGAGATGGGATGGTATACAAATTGATATATGTCTAGGTATATGTATATGAAATAAAAGGACCATGATTGTAATATGTAATTGTATGACATGATGAATCTTGAAAATCTCCCATTGACTTGCAAATTGATTTTATTGCAGCATCAAATGGATGTTTGGCACAAAGGAAGTCCCTTATATTTTTGGTGCCCTACTTCTCGCTGCAGCGAGAAACTTTCTATTTTAGCTACTTGTAACTCGCTGCAGCAAGAATGCTTTCTCGCTGCAGCAAGAAACTTTCTATTTTTGCTGACTACAACTTACTGCAGTGAGAATGGATTCTTGCTACAACGAGAAACATTTTGTTTTAACCCCTGAATCTCGCTGCAGCGAGAATGAATTCTCACTACAGTGACAAACTTTCTGTCCTGCATGCTACCTGGCTAGTTTCTACCATATTTTCCACTCCTTTAACATCATGGTTGAGCATGGACTTCCAACATCAAGGAATTAATTAATTAAGTTTAAAATGAGGGGGTTTGGTGAGAAACCTTTAGCCATCTAAGAAACCTTGAGCCAGTTGACAATTTCAGCCCAATTTTGCTATAGTGAAAATTCACTGCAGCTAGAATGCCTTTCCGCTGTAGCGAGGACCCATCATTTTACTTGACTTGACTTGTTTGAATACCATTAAAGTTTTCACTCTTCGAATCTTTTGTTGTGCATGGACCCTTTTCGTCAAGTGATTAACTCATTAAGGGTTTAATGAGGGTTTTTAATAAGAACTAAACTAAATTTCATTGTTTTATAAAATAAATGCATCATGATTTTTTTAAATTTTCCTTATCGTTTGCTTGTTCCCTTCCTTTGTTCACTTACTGGGTTTATACTCACCATTTTCAACTTCATGTTTTCAGATCAAGAGGTAGCCAGTAACTAAGTCGAGGTGTCCTCATAGATTCGTATCTTTAGTAGGTATCTTGGCATTCCGTAGCCGCACCTTCACCTTGGTCACCCCACTGGAAGCCTAGAGTAATTTTTGTTTGTAACTACGTACATGTGATGTAAAATACTAAGATGTATGCCTTAGATCATGTATGTATATCTTGATTGGAAAAGCCACCATGAGTGGTAATAGTTAATGTTATTTTGGGCTAATATAAATGCAATTTTTGATTATTATAATTTACTATTAAAGTACTTAAGAGTTGAGATTATGAGATGTAAATGTAAGAATAGTTGACGGGATGATGAGTAAGAGTATATAAATAGGCTTGCTTGGGCTTAGTGGGCTACGTCCATTGGGCCCATGCGACGGTCATGGCCTGAAAATTGGGTCGTGCCATTTTTCCTACATGTTTCTTAATGCAAACATCAAATTATGATATGTTTTAACCAAAAATGAAAAACATTATTCAATTCAAAATCATTTATAAAGTTATAAAACCACTTCGAAGGCTCGAGTGACTATAAATGGACTTTTCTTGCAAATGGATGGCTTTCACTATGCGTTTCTCAATGCATACATCAAATTACGATATGTTTTAACCAAAAATGAAAAAAATTCAATTAAAAAATCATTTATAAAGTTATAAAACTGCTTAAAACTAGTGAAAAGGCTTTCAAAAGCATGAGTGACTATAAATGCACTTTCTTGTGAATGAATGGCTTCTACTTCATGTTTCCCAATGTAAACATCAAATTATAATCTGTTTTACCCCAAAATGAAAAGATATTCAATTGAAAATCATTTATAAAGTTATAAACGCACTTAAAGTGAGTGACAACACTTTCGAAGGTATGAATGGCTATAAATGGATTTTTCTTGTCAATGGATGGCTTTCTTTTCACATTACTAAAGGTAAACATTAAATTATGATCTATTTTACCCTAAAATGAAAAGAAATTCAATTTGAAATGGTTTATAAAGTTATAAAAACACTTAAAGCAAGTGACAAGGTTTTCGGAGCCATGAGTGCTACGAATAGACTCTTCTTGCCAATAGATGCCTTTCGCTTCGTGTTTCTGGATGCAAACATCAATTATGATCTATTTTACCTTAAAATAAAAAAAAAATCTATTCCAAATCATTTATAAAGTTATAAAACCACTAAAAGTGAGTAACAAGGCTTTCGATGGCATGAGTGATTGTAAATGGATGGCTTTCGTTACACGTTTCTAGATGCAAACATCAAATTATGATCTATTTTATCCTAGAATATCATAAAATTCAATTTAAAATCATTTATACAGTTATAAAATCACTTAAAACGAGTGAGAAGGCTTTCGAAGGCATGAGTGGCTATAAGTATACTTTTCTTGTCTATGGATGGCTTTGCTTCACGTTTCTCGATGCAAACATCAAATTATGATCTTTTTACCCTAAAATGAAAAAAAATTCAAGTTAAAATCATTCATAAAGTTGTAAAACCACTTCAAGCATGTAACAAGGTTTTCGAGGGCCTGAATGACTATGAATGGACTTTTCTTGTCAATGGATGGCTTTTGCTTCATGTTTCCTAATGCAAACATTAAATTATGATCTGTTTTTACCCTAAAATGAAAATAAGTTCAATTTAAAATTATTTATAAAGTTATAAAACCACTTAGAGCAAATAATAAGGCTTTCGAAGGAATAAGTGACTATAAATGGACTTTTCTTACAAATGGATGGCTTTTGCTATATGTTTCTTGAAGCAAACATCAAATTACGATATGTTTTAACCAAAAATGAAAAAAAATCAATTCAAAATCATTTATAAAGTTATAAAACCATTTAAAGCTTGTGACAAGGCTTTGGAAGGCCTAAGCAACTATAAATGGACTTTTCTTGTGAATGAATGGCTTTTAGTTCACGTTTCCCTGATGCAAATACCAATTTATGATTTGTTTGACCCTAATGAAAAGATATTCAATTTAAATAATTTATAAAGTTATGAAACCATTTAAAACAAGCAAAAAGGCCTTCAAAGGCATGAATGACTATAAATGGACTTTTCTTTTCAATGGATGGCTTTCACTTCACATTCCCAATGCAAACATCAAATTATGATCTATTTTACCCTAAAATAAAAAGATATTTAATTTATAATCATTTATAGAATTATAAAACCAGTTAAAGCTAGTAACAAGGCCTTTGAAGGCATGAGCGACTATAAATGGACTTTTCTTATGAATGAATGGCTTTTGCTTCATGTTTTCCCTATGCAAATATCATATTATGATATGTTTTAACCTAAAATGAAAGGAAATTCAATTTGAAGATTTTTAAAGTTATAAAAACCACATAAAGTCAGTGACAATGCTTTTGAAGGGATGAGTGACTATAAACGGGCATTTCTTTTCAATGGATTGCTTTTGCTTAACATTCCCTGATGCAAACATCAGATTACGATATTTTTTAACTTAAAATGAATAGAAATTCAATTTAAAATAGCTGATAAAGTTATAAAACCACTTAAAGTGAGTAACAAGGCTTTCGAAAGCATGAGTGACTATAAAGGGACTTTTCTTTCAAATGGATGGCTTTCGCTACACGTTTCTTGATGCAAACATCAAATTATGATCTCTTTTATCCTAGAATATAAAAACAATTCAATTTAAAATCATTTATAAAGTTATAAAATCACTTAAAGCAAGTGAGAAGGCTATCGAAGGCATGGGTGGCTACAAGTACACCTTTCTTGTCCATGGATGGCTTCACTTCATGTTTCTCAATGCAAACATCAAAGTATGATTTGTTTTGGGCTAAAATAAAAAAAGATTAATTCAAAATCATTCATAAAGTTTTAAAACCACTTAAAGTGAGTAATAAGGCTTTTGAGGACCAAAATGACTATAAATGGACTTTTATTGTCAATGGATTGCTTTTACTCCACATTTCTCGATGCAAACATCAAATTATGGTATGTTTTAACTAAAATGAATAGAAATTCAATTTAAAATCGCTTATAAAGTTATAAAACCACATAAAGCGAGTAACAAGGCTTTTGAAGGTCTGAATGACTATAAATGGACTTTCATTGTCAATGGATGCTTTCGCTTCATGTTTCCCAATGCAAACATCAAATTATGATCTGTTTTGCCCTAAAATGAAAAGATATTCAATTTAAAATGATTTATAAAGATATTCACTTAAAGCAAGTAATAAGGCTTTCGAAGGCATGAATGACTACAAATGGACTTTTCTTTTCAATGGATGACTTTTGCTACACGTTTCTCGATGCAAACATCAAATTATGATATGTTTTAACCAAAAATGAAAATAATTATTCAATTCAAAATCATTCATAAAGTTATAGAAACCACTTAAAGCAAGTAACAAGATTTTCGAACGCATGAATGACTATAAATGGACTTTTTTTTTCAATGGATGGCTTTCACTACACATTTCTCAATGCAAACATCAAATTATGATCTGTTTTGCCCTAAACTGAAAACATATTCAATTTAAAATTATTTATAAAGTTATAAAACCACTTAAAGGGAGTGACAAGGCTTTCAAAGGTCTAAGTGGCTATAAATGGACTTTTCTTGTCAATAGATGGTTTTTGTTTTACGTTACTCAAGGCAAACATCAAATTATGATCTACTTTACCCTAAAATGAAAAGAAATTCAATTTGAAATTGTTTATAAAGATATAAAAACACTTAAAGCGAGTGACAAGGCCTTTGACGCCATGAGTGACTACGAATGGACTTTTCTTATCAATAGATGCCTTTCACTTTGCGTTTCTGGATGCAAACATCAATTATGATCTATTTTACCCTAGAATTAAAAAAAATTCAATTTCAAATCATTTATAAAGTTATAAAACCACTTAAAGTGAGTAATAAGGCTTTCAAAGGCATGAGTGACTATAAAATGAACTTTTCTTGCAAATGGATGGCTTTCGCTGCACGTTTCTCGATGCAAACATCAAATTATTATCTCTTTTATCTTAAAATATCAAAAAAATCAATTTGAAATTATGTATAAAGTTACAAAATCACTTAAAGTGAGCGAGAAGGCTATCAAAGGCATGAGTGGTTACACGTACACTTTTCTTGTCCATGGACAAGCTTCGCTTCATGTTTTTCCATGCAAACATCAAATTATGATCTGTTTTACCCTAAAATGAAAAAAAATTCAATTTAAAATCATTCATAAAGTTGTAAAACCACTTAAAGTGAGTAATAAGGCTTTCGAGGGCCAGAATAACTATAAATGGACTTTTATTGTCAATGGATTGCTTTTGCTTCACGTTTCTCAATGCAAACATCAAATTATGGTATGTTTTAAATAAAATGAAAAGAAATTTAATTTAAAATTCCTTATAAAGTTATAAAACCACATAACGCGAGTAACAAGGCTTTCGAAGGTTTGAATGACTATAAATGGACTTTCATTGTCAATGGATGGCTTTTGCTTCATGTTTCCCAATGCGAACATCAAATTATGATCTGTTTTACCCTAAAATCAAAAGATATTCAATTTAAAATGATTTATAAAGTTATAAAACCACTTAAAGTAAGTAACAAGGCTTTCGAAGGCATGCATGACTACAAATGGACTCTCATTGACAATGGATGGTTTTCGCTTCATGTTTCTTAATGCAAACATCAAATTATGATATGTTTTAACCAAAAATGAAAAACATTATTCAATTCAAAATCATTTATAAATTTATAACACCACTTGAAGCGAGTAACAAGGCTTTCAAAGGCTTAAGTGACTATAATGGACTTTTCTTGTAAATGGATGGCTTTTGCTGCACTTTTCTCGATGCAAACATCAAATTATGATATGTTTTAACCAAAAATGCACTTTTTAACCAAAAATGCACTTTCTTGTGAATGAATGGCTTCAACTTCACGTTTCCTAATGCAAACATCAAATTATGATCTGTCCTAAAATGAAAAGATATTCAATTTTAAAATCATTTATAAAGTTATAAACCCACCTAAAGTGAGTGACAAAGCTTTCGAAGCCATGAGTGGCTATAAATGGACTTTTCCTGTCAATGGATGGCTTTCATTCCACATTACTCGAGGCAAGCATCAAATTATGATCTGTTTTACCCTAAAATGAAAAGAAATTCAATTTGAAACCATTTATAAAGTTATAAAAACACTTAAAGCGAGTGACAAGGTTTTCGAAGCCGCGAGTGACTATGAATGAACTTTTCTTATCAATAGATCCCTTTCGCTTCACTTTTTTGGATGCAAACATTAATTATGATCTATTTTACCCTAAAATGAAAAAAATTCAATTTCAAATCATTTATAAAGTTTGAAGACCACTTAAAGCGAGTAACAAGGCTTTCAAAGTATGAGGGACTATAAATGTACTTTTCTTGCAAATGGATAGCTTTGGCTACAAGTTTCTCGTTGGAAACATCAAATTATGATCTATTTTATCCAAGAATATCAAAAAAATCAATTCAAAATCATTTATAAAGTTATAAAACCACTTAAAGTGAGTGAAAAGGCTTTCAGAGGCATAAGTACACTTTTCTTGTCCATGGATGGCTTTGCTTCACATTTCCTAATGCAAACATCAAATTATGATCTATTTTACCCTAAAATGAAAAAAATTTCAATTTAAAATCATTCACAAAGTTATAAAACCACTTGAAGCGAGTAACAAGGCTTTCAAGAGCCTGAATGACTATGAATGGACTTTTCTTGTTTCCTAATGCAAACATCAAATTATAATTTGTTTTACCCTAAAATGAAAATAAGTTCAATCTGAAATCGTTTATAAAGTTATAAAACCACTTAAAGCGAATAACAAGGCTTTTGAAGGATTGAGTGATTATAAATGGACTTTTTTTGTCAATGGATTGCTTTTGCTTCACGTTTCCCTATGCAAACATCAAATTATGATATGTTTTAACTACAACGAATAGAAATTCAATTTAAAATCTCTTATAAAATTATAAAACCACATAAAGAAAGTAACAAGGCTTTCGAAGGCCTAAATAACTATAAATGGACTTTCATTGTCAATGGATGGCTTTTGCTTCATGTTTTCTGATGTAAACATCAAATTATGATATATTTTACCCTAAAATGAAAAGATATTCAATTCAAAATAATTTATAAAGTTATAAAACCACTTAAAGCAAGTAACAAGGCTTTCAAAGGCATGGATGACTACAAATGGACTTTTCTTTCAAATGGATGGCTTTCTCTACATGTTTCTCGATGCAAACATCAAATTATGATCTGTTTCACGCTAAAATAAAAAGAAGTTTTAATTTAAAATCATTCGAAGGTATGAATGACTACAAATGGACTTTTTTTTTCAATGGATGGCTTTTGCTACACGTTTCTCGATGCAAACATCAAATTACAATATGTTTTAACCAAAAATGAAAAAAATATTCAATTCAAAATCATTTTTAAAGTTATTAAAACCACTTAAAGCAAGTAACAAGACTTTCGAAGGCATGAATGACTGTAAATGTACTTTTTTTTTCAATGGATGGACTTCAAAAAAAGTTTCTCAATGCAAACATCAAATTATGATCTATTTTACCTTAAAATAAAACATATTCAATTTAAAATTGTTTATAAAGTTATAAACCCACCTAAAGGGAGTGAGAAGGCTTTCAAAGGTATAAAATGGCTATAAATGGACTTTTCTTGTCAATGGATGACTTTTGTTTCATGTTACTCAAGGCAAAC
This sequence comes from Theobroma cacao, assembly GCF_053813885.1. Taxonomy (NCBI): domain Eukaryota; kingdom Viridiplantae; phylum Streptophyta; class Magnoliopsida; order Malvales; family Malvaceae; genus Theobroma; species Theobroma cacao. Next base: position 20,421,442 of record NC_142645.1, on the reverse strand, counting down.
ATCAAATTATGATCTCTTTTACCCTAAAATGAAAGGAAATTCAATTTGAAATCATTTATAAAGTTATAAAAACCCTTAAAGCGAGTGACGAGGCCTTCAAAGCATTGAGTGACAATGAATGGACTTTTCTTATCAATAGATCCCTTTCACTTTGTGTTTCTAGATGCAAACATCAATTATGATCTATTTTACCCTAAAATGAAAAGAATTCAATTTGAAATCATTTATAAAGTTATAAAAACCCTTAAAGCGAGTGACGAGGCCTTCGAAGCCATGAGTGACAACGAATGGACTTTTCTTATCAATAGATCCCTTTCACTTTGTGTTTCTAGATGCAAACATCAATTATGATCTATTTTATCCTAAAATGAAAAAAATTCAATTTCAAACCATTTATAATGTAATAAAACCACTTAAAGTGAGTAATAAGGCTTTCGAAGGTATGAGTGACTATAAATGGACTTTTCTTTCAAATGGATGGCTTTCGTTGAATGTTTCTCGATGCAAATATCAAATTATGATCTCTTTTATCCTAGAATATGAAAAAATTTCAATTTAAAATCATTTATAAAGTTATAAAATCACTTAAAGTGAGTGAGAAGGCTATCAAAGGCTTGAGTGGCTACAAGTACACTTTTCTTGTCCATGGATGCCTTCGCTTCATGTTTCACAATGCAAACATCAAAGTATGATTTGTTTTACCCTAAAATGAAAAAAATTCAAATTAAGATCATTCATAAAGTTGTAAAACCACTTAAAGTGAGTAACAAGGCTTCCGAAGGCATAAGCGACTATAAATGGACTTTTTTTATGAATGAATGACTTTCGCTTCACGATTCCCAATGTAAACATCAAATTATGATTTGTTTTACCCTAAAATGAAAAGATATTCAATTTAAAATCATTTATAAAGTTATAAAACCATTTAAAGCAAGTAACAAGGCTTTCAAAGGCACGAATGATTACAAATGGACTTTTCTTTTCAATGGATGGCTTTTGCTACACGTTTCTTGATGCAGACATCAAATTATGATATGTTTTAACCAAAAATGAAAAACATTATTCAATTCAAAATCATTTATAAAGTTATAACACCACTAAAAGTGAGCAACAAGGCTTTTGAAGGCTTAAGTGACTATAAAAGGACTTTTCTTGCAAATGGATGGCTTTCGCTACATGTTTCTTGATGCAAACATCAAATTATGATATGTTTTAACCAAATTGCACTTTCTTGTGAATGGATGGCTTCTGCTTCATGTTTTCTTATGCAAACATCAAATTATGATTTATTTTACCCTAAAATGATCAATTTAAAATCATTTATGAAGTTATAAAACCACTTAAAGCAAGTAATAAGGCTTTCGAAGGCATGAATGACTGCAAACGAACTTTTCTTTTCAATGGATGGCTTTCACTACACATTTCTCAATGCAAACATCGAATTATGATATGTTTTAACTAAAAATGGAAAACATTATTTAATTAAAAATCATTTATAAAGTTATAAAACCACTTAAAGTGATTAACAACACTTTCAAAGGCTTAAGTGACTATAATTGGACATTTCTTGCAAATGGATGGCTCTTGCTACAAGTTTCTCGATGCGAACATCAAATTATGATATGTTTTAACCAAAAATGAAAAAAAAATTCAATTCAAAATCATTTATAAAGCTATAAAATCGCTTAAAACTAGTGAGAAGGCTTTTGAAGGCATGAGTGACTCTAAATGCACTTTCTTATGAATGAATGGCTTTTGCACGTTTCTCGATGCAAAACTCAAATTATGATCTGTTTTACCCTAAAATGAAAAGACATTCAATTTAAAATCATTTATAAAGTTTAAAGCCCTTTAAAGTGTGTGACAAGCTTTCGAAGGTATGAGTGGCTATAAATGGACTTGTTAATGGATGACTTTCGTTTCACTTTACTCAAGGTAAACATCAAATTATGATTTGTTTTACCCTAAAATGAAAAGAAATTCAATTTGAAATAATTTATAAAGTTATAAAAACACTTAAAGTGATTGACAAGGCTTTTGAAGCCATGAATGACTACGAATGGACTTTTCTTGTCAATAGATGCCTTTCGCTTTGTGTTTCTGGATGCAAACATCAATTATGATCTATTTTACCTTAAAATGAAAAAAAATTCAATTTCAAATCATTTATAAAGTTATAAAATCACTTAAAACAAGTAACAAGGCTTTCAAAGGCATGAGTGACTATAAATGAACTTTCTTGCAAATGGATGGCTCTCGTTATGCTTTTCTCGATGCAAACATCAAATTATTATTTCTGTTATCCTAAAATATCAAAAAAATCAATTTAAAATCATGTATAAAGTTATAAAATCACTTAAAGCGAGTGAAAAGGCTTCCAAAGGCATGAGTGGCTATAAATACACTTTTTTTTCATGGATGGCTTCGCTTCACGTTTTTTAATGCAAACATCAAATTATGATCTGTTTTACCCTAAAATGAAAATAAGTTCAATTTAAAATCGTTTATAAAGTTACAAAACCACTTAGAGGAAAAAATAAGGCTTTCAAAGGAATGAGTGACTATAAATGGACTTTTATTGTCAATGGATTGCTTTTGCTTCATGTTTCCTATGCAAACATCAAATTATGATATGTTTTAACTAAAATGAATAGAAATTCAATTTAAAACCACTTATAAACTTATAAAACCATATAAAACAAGTAACAAGGCTTTCGAAGGCTTGAATGACTATAAATGGACTTTCATTGACAATGGATGGCTTTCGCTTCATGTTTCCTGATGCAAACATCAAATTATGATCTCTTTTACCCTAAAATAAAAAGATATTCAATTTAAAATGATTTATAAAATTATAAAACCACTTAAAGCAAGTAACAAGGCTTTTAAAGGTATGAATGACTACAAATGGACTTTTTTTTTCAATGGATGGCTTTTGCTACATATTTCTTGATGCAAACATCAAATTATGATATGTTTTAACCAAAAATGAAAAAAATTACTCAATTCCAAATGATTTATAAAGTTATAAAAACCACTTAAAGCAAGTAATAGGGCTTTCGAAGGCATTAATGACTATAAGTGGACTTTTTTTTCAATGGATGGCTTTTGCTTCAGGTTTCTCGATGCAAACATCAAATTATGATATGTTTTAACGAAAAATGAAAAAAATTATTCAATTGAAAATCATTTATAAAGTTATAAAACATCTTAAAGCTAGTAGCAAGGCTTTCAAAGGCATTAGTGGCAATAAATGGACTTTTCTTGTAAATGGACAACTTTCGCTATCTATTTCTCGATGCAAACATCAAATTATGATATGTTCTAACCAAAAATGAAAAGATGTTCAATTTAGAATCATTTATAAAGTTATAAAACTACTTAAAGCTAGTGACAAGGCTTTCGAAGGAATGAGCGACTATAAATGGACTTTTCTTATCAATAGATGCCTTTTGCTTCACGTTTCCCCAATGCAAACATCATATTATGATATGTTTTAACCTAAAATGAAAGAAAATTTAATTTAAAATCATTTATAAAGTTACAAAACTACTTAAAGCTAGTGACAAGGCTTTCGAAGGCATAAGCGACTACAAATGGACTTTTCTTGTCAATAGATGCCTTTCGCTTCACGTTTCCCCAATGCAAACATCATATTATGATATGTTTTAACCTAAAATGAAAGAAAATATAATTTAAAATCATTTATAAAGTTACAAAACTACTTAAAGCTAGTGACAAGGCTTTTGAAGGCATGAGCAACTATAAATGGACTTTTCCTGTCAATAGATACCTTTTGCTTCTCGTTTCTTGATGCAAACATCATATTAGGATATGTTTAAGCCTAAAATGAAAGAAAATTTATTTTAAAATCATTTATAAAGTTATAAAACCACTTAAAGTCAGTAACAACACTTTCGAAGGGATGAGTGACTATAAATGGAGTTTTCTTGTCAATGGATTGCTTCTGTTTCACGTTTCCTAATGTAAACATCAAATTATGATCTCTTTTATCCTAGAATTAAAAAAAAAATCAATTTAAGATATTTATAAAGTTATAAAATCACTTGAAGCTAGTGGGAAGCCTTTCAAAGTTGTGAGTGGCTATAAGTAGACTTTTCTTGTCCATGGATGTCTTTGCTTCATCTTTCCCGATGCAAACATCAAATTATGATCTGTTTTACACTAAAATGAAAAAGAATTCAATTTAAAATCATTCATAAAGTTGTAAAACCACTTAAAGTGAGTAACAAGGCTTTCAAGGGCCTAAATGACTATAAATGGACTTTTTTTGTCAATAGATGGCTTTCGCTTCATGTTTCCCGATTCAAATATCAAATTATGATCTATTTTACCCTAAAATGAAAATAAGTTCAATTTAAAATCGTTTATAAAGTTATAAAACCACTTAGAGTGAATAACAAGGCTTTCGAACTGATGAGTGGCTATAAATGGACTTTTCTTGTTAATGGATTGCTTTTGCTTTATGTTTCCTGATGCACACATCAAATTATGATACGTTTTTGTAACACCGTATACCCTCGTATAATAGCCAATAAGACCCTATCAATGAGACGAAGGGTCAATTGACATAAATTTAAGTGCCAAAGAGCAATAACGAGTGAAATGAATATTCTAAAATAAAATAATATTTTATTAATAAAATAATATTAAAATATTAATATTTTATTTATTTTTGAGATTAGTCATGAAAGAGGTCTATATGACTAGTCTAAGTGGGGGAGAAGAAGTAAGAAAGAATTTTGAAGAAAAACAACATTAGTGGGGCTGGCGTGCCTTTATTAAATAAAGTTAGAGTAGGTAAATATATATTTAAATATTATGGTGATACCTTGGTTAAGTGTAAATATTTTGTTCGTAAACGTGTAAAGGAAGGAAAATATGAGGAAATTGGAATTAAAGAAATGTTGGAAGGACCAAATTATGAGGGATGAAAAGTTTGGAGAGGCACATGGTAAATAAGGAAAAGTTTGAGGACTTTTGTGTAATTTCAACATTTGAAGTTGAATGAGAATTTACTAACCAAGGGAAGTTAGATTATGTGGAATATGAGATGAACATGTGAATTCACTATTACGTGCAAATTATAGCATGTGAAAAGGAGAAGTTAGTGGGGAACATGTGGGCCCCCCACCATCTGAAGAAAAAGGAAGAATAGAGACTATGCTTGTTTGCATGTAATGAGATTGGTGCATTAGGTGGCCAAATGAGAAAGGTAAAATGTGGGATGCATGTGACTTAAATGGTCTAATAAATGACCAATTAAAATACAAGTAAAGCTTGTGCATGAAATGTGATTAGAGGAATAAGGTGGCAAATGAAACAAACCAAAAAGGATACCATGTGAATCAATGCATGTGCAAAGTAATTAAGTCAAAGGATAAAGGAATGGACAAAGGAAACTGTAGTACCCCGTACTTTGATATGGTGGCTAATAAAGCTTAGTGTGAAACCTTAACCTTCATAGATGCATAACTTGAGGTGGAACTTATTTTTAAAGGTTTAATTTGAGCTAATGATGCTAGTTTTATGTTACTTATAATTATCTTATTTCGTTATAGGAGTAGGATCAAAAATAATTTTAATTGGTGAAGAAAGGTGCATAATGAACAGTAGCCCTATTTGCATATGTTTGGCTTTTTCAAGTATATCTCCCACTACAGAAGCTCAAATAATAGGAGTTTTGGACCATTAGAAAGCTAAGAGGTAGGACTAAAACTTTGATGTTTACCAATTTTCCCAGTTCTGGTGAGAAGGTGGTCAAAATCTTTGTCAAAGTGAAAGAACTACGTTAGAAGAACCGAAATTGGCAGAATGTTTGAGCTCCGTGACGCTGGAAATTGAGAGCCGCAGCCTTCACCGTAAATTCTACAAATAACAAGATTTTAGGGTTTTTGAAGCTAGAACTTTTGGGGGCTCCTTAAGGGACCTCTTTCAGAGGATTTTGGACCTTTTCCTAGTGTCAAAAGAGTAAAAGATTTCACAAGAACAAGAGGAAGACAAGTGGCATTGCTAAAGGCATAATTGTAATTTCATGAACAATTGGATAAGATTTAACTATAAATATCTTCATTCTCCAGCACCTTCCTCAGATTTCCAGCACTTCATCTTCTTCTTCTTCCTTCCCTCCCACATTTCTTCACCTTCCATGGGAGTACTCTTCAAGCTTCCATAACTCTCTCAAGTTAGCCTTCATTTTCATGCTTTTATGCATTTTTTTTATAGAACCTCTTATGCTCTTTCACTCTTTCACCTTAAAACCCTTGAAATGTCTTAGATCAATACTTTTTCTCACTAATTAGGGTTTTAAAGAGAGAAAGAAAGACCTTCTATAATAGTTGGGAATTCTTGAGGAGATATTCAATTGCAAATCTAGCAAGGTGAAAATTTAAATTCAGTTGATATTCTAGTTGTTGAGAATGATTAATAGTTAGATTTATGAGTGTTTTGTAGTTGAGGTAGTTTATTTATTTTGGTGTGATTATAATAGTGCAAATAAATAGCCACTTGATGGTAGTTGGAAGCTAGTTAGGAATAACTAGTGGAACATGATTTAGGAGATAGCTTTTAGAATTATGGTTATGTGATTGAGTTGATTGTGACGCTAATGTGCGATAGGTTCCACCGAAACCCCATATCACCCTTTAGGGCATTAGTGGAATTTGGAGCTACTTTAAGAATCAGCAAAGACAGGTGAGTGAACTTGCATTTCAAAATGATTTTGGGAATGTGAATGTATTGTATAAAACATTGGTTGATTTTATCTAACTTTTCTTAAACGAGTGCCTTGCGAACAAGCCCTTGAAAATTTGTCCTTATATATGTGAAATGTGGCTGTTATGGATTCATGCACTACTACATTATGTTGATACATATATATGTTGTGCATGATAGTTGATATTGTGTGATAATTATAACCGTGTGTGTGCGCGATGTGGGGGGATGCACATGCCGGTGATGGAGGTGGTGAGGGAGATGGATGATGATAATGCCCGTGTGCACGATGTGGAGGGGTTGTACACGATGGCACTGACTGTGCACAATGTAGGGGGATGCACACGATGACTCCAACTATGTGCACGATGTGAGGGGATGCACATGAGCTGGGGAGGCGGTGGATATATATATATATATATGTTTGCATATGTTCACATGTATTAATGCAATAAAGATTTTATGAATAACATGTGTCACAATAATGTATGTGGAGTCTTGCTTGCTGAACCTTGAGAAATTTTTTTTAGTGTTCCAAATTGGTTTGCATTGTAGTGAAATGGTTTTATTTGGGATGAAAAGAAGTCTTTCTTGTTGCTCTGTTTCTTGCTACAGCGAGAATGAAAGTTTTTGTTCCGCTTATCATTTGGCTGGTTTTTGCCATATTTTCCACTTCTCCAATTTCATGTTGAATATGAATTCTCTATCGTCGCATGATTTAGCAACCAAGGGTTCAATTAAGGGTTTTAATAAGGAATTAAGCTAAAGTGCATCGTTTTCAAATAAGTGCATTATGATTTCAAACTTTTCCTTATTATATTGCTTGTTCCCTTCCTATGTTCACTCACTGAGTTTGTACTCACGTTTTTAAAATTCATGTTCTAGGTTTCCTGAGTTAAATGTGATTGGATCCTAGAATGAGGTTGACATGAACCAAATTCCGGGCCATGATCAGCGCAAGGGTCCAATGGACGTAATCCACTAAACCCAAGCAAGCCTATTATTTATCTTACTTATAATTCCATCTAATATCACTAAGTCATATTTCATAACTTTGAATCAAAATAATGATGTACATTGCCAACTCGTACTGGCATTACTCCTTAAAAATTTACATACAATGTCTACAACATGTATTCTAATAATTTACATTAAGTTTGTCTATACAAAACAAAATAACACTCGACTTCCAGCGGAGTGACTCGGATGAATATACAATTACCGAATGCCGAGATACCTACCAAAAGATAGACACAGATCTACAAGGACACCTCGTCCTAGTTACCGGCTGCCTCGTGATCTGAAAACATGAATTTGAAATTGGTGAGTATAAACCCAGTGAGTGAACAAGGAAAGGAACAAGCAACAACAATAAGGGAGAATTTAAAATCATGATGCATTTGTTTCAAAACAATGCAATTAGTTCCATTCATATTAAAAACCCCTCATTTTAAACTTAACTCATTTTGTCCTAAATGTTGGAAGTCCATGCTCAGATATGGTAGCAAAGAAGTGAAAAATAGGGTAGCAATTGGACAAGATAGAAGACAAAACAAAAAGTTTTTCACTGTATCGAAATTGTTACCCAAAAACAGAAAGTTTTTCGCTACAGCGAGAACAAGTTCTGGTGAAAGGTCCTCAAACCCGAGAGTTTCTCGCTGCAACGAACATGACTTCCGCTGCAATGAAAACAGAGCAACAAGAGAAACATTTTCCCTCACTCAACAAAAAGCCATCCTACTAAACTAACAAAATCAACATAAAACTCATGAAAACTCTCAAAGTACAATGTGTCAAATTTCACATATATGTCAACCATATATCACATTCATGAGCTTTCATTTCATAAATCTAGATATGCATAATTACATAGACAAACATCAATATCATCATAATCACTCCTGGCTCATGTACATCCCCCCACATCGTGCACATAGCCGGCACCATCATGTGCATCCCCCCACATCGTGCACAATCAGTGTTATCGTGTACATCCCCTTACATCGTGCATACGGGCACTATCATCACCTATCTCTCACGCCACCACCATCACCGGCATGTGCATTCTCCACCTCGTGCACACACACAGTTACAGTCATTATATACAATATCATTCATCATGCACAACACACACATATATATATATATATATCATAATAATACAATAGTGCATGAATCCATAGGAATCACATATTACAACATAAAACCATTTTTTCAAAAGCTTGTTCCCAAGGCACTTGTTTTCATGAAAAACTTGATAATTCATTCAAATGGGTGGCAATTACATTATATTGTCCAAAACAAGTTTTGAAGGCAATCCACTCACAAGTGTCGAAAATCCGGATTTCGGGTGCACTCGGACTAATAGTCCTCAAGCGCAATTCCTTTGCCTTTTTCGGACGTCTCACTACCTTGACAAATAACAAAGTCGAGGAATTTACTACATTATCCCTAAATTGATATAAACTAATTTAAATTACTAATGCTTGATATGTAAATGCAAAAATACGTCCGATTACCGCTTAATCGCGGTATCGATTAAATTCGACCGATCACCCGATTAGTTGGCGATTGTGTCCAAATCACCTCCAAATTAATCCATTTCTCCTCTAATACGTTAATTTACCACATACCATTTAAATAAAGCCAAATTCAGCCTTAGAACCCTCACAGTTCCTTATAGAAAAATTCGGTCATTTCGTGCACTAGCACCGAATTTTTTTCTACATGACCGTTTCACCTTAATTCATCATTTTCCAAGCCATTTTCCTTGAAATAAAAACAATCCCCCATTGATATTCAGCCCTCATGGTTCGACCAACAAGGAACCCTGGAGAAATTAAATATTTCTTTTGTGTTTTTGTTCATAAGCATGCTTAACTCTCCCTAAACACTAACATAGTCTAAAATCAAATTATTCCAACAGTAATTCCTCTTCCATACCCATTTTCAAGAATTGAATTCATCATGAGAACTCAATATTCAACCATGGAAATCAAGAACAAAAGCATGGGTAAGCTAGGTATCAAGGAGAATTAAAGAAATTCTAACTTACGTAGCTTGTTTCCTTGATTTCTTCAGTTTTTCTTTGAATTTCGACCTAGGTTTTCTTGTTTTTCCATTTGTTCTTCCTTTGTTCTTGTTGCTGGTTGCCTAGGCCGAATATGGTGAGAGAATTGGGGATTTAATGGGCTGATTTGTATAGAAAATAATAAAATAATCAAGCATGCCACGTGTCACATGCTTATTGGCCCAATTTTTTAACTTTTTGACTTTTTCTTCTTAATTTTCCACCACAAATATTCTGGTATTTATCCAATCCTACCACAATTAAAATCCCTTGGTCTTGATAAGTGCTGGGGCGAAAAATTTACCGATTTACCCCCGAGGTAAAAAAATTATTATTTTACCCCTATACTCCGAAATGTACTAGACTCACATTATTTCTACTTTTCAACCTCAAATAACACTAATATTGATCAATATTAACAAAATGGGGCAAAAATCGTTTTATAAAAATTCTCGTTACTCCTCTAGTGGCAAAATTACCATTTTACCCTTCTGCTCCAAAAATACCGGGAATCACAATTTTTCACTGCTAAACATCATTTTATACTCCAATAATCATAATTATATTTCATATAATTATTCTTGGTCAAATGTGAACAAATCTTGGCTAAAAATCTCCATTTTATCACTAAATGGTAAAATGACCGTTTTGTCCCTAATCGGTCAATTTTCCTGATGGACTCCAAACTCGACCCTGAACTCTGAATCACTATTCTAAGCCATTATGTGGGTTTTAGAATTTTCAAAATCCTCTTAGAATTTCTATTTGAACTAGTTCAAGGCTCGATTTAACTTAGTTGTGCAACTCAGTACAATACCGTCTTTTAATCGAGCTTGACAAGGTCTCACATTCTCCCCCACTAATAAAAATTCGATCCCCAAATTTAAATTCAATGTAGAGTGGCTTACCTTTACATATAGAAGAGGTGTGGATGCTTTGTCCTCATCTCATCCTCAGCTTCCCACGTTACCTCCTCGCTAGTGTGATTCCGCCACAACACTTTCACTGAGGCTAAATCCTTTGAACGGAGCTTTTTAACTTGCCTATCAAGGATAGCTACTAGTTGTTCCTCATAGGTTAGATCATCTTGCAACTGAATGGTTTCATACCATATTACATGTGTTGGATCCGGGTTGTACTTCCTAAGCATGGACACATGAAATATAGGATGAATATTCGAAAGGTCTGGTGGTAATGCCAAACGATAAGCCACCGCTCCAACCCTTTCTAAGATCTCAAATGGCCCTATATACCGAGGACTTAAATTCCTTTTCTTGCCAAACCTCATTACCCTTTTAGTTGGCAAAACTTTCAAAAATACATGATCTCCTACTTGGAACTCCAAGTCTCTCCGTCGGTTATCAACATATGATTTCTATCTACTTTGTGCTGTTAACATCCTCTAACGGATCATGCGTATTTTCTAGGTTGCATCCTGCACCAATTCAGGCCCCAAAAGTTTCCTTTCTCCCACCTTTAGCCATCCAATGGGTGACCTACATCTCCGTCCATATAATGCCTCAAATGGTGCCATTTGGATGCTAGTTTGGAAACTATTGTTGTAGGCAAACTCCACTAAGGGTAGATATTGATCCCACCTGACACCAAGGTCTATCACACAAGCTCTCAACATATCCTCCAATGTCTGTATGGTCCGTTTAGACTGTCCATCAGTCTGAGGGTGGAAAGTTGTGCTGAAATCCAACTTAGTGCCCAATGCTTCTTGCAACTTTCCCCAAAACCTACTAGTAAACTCAGCTCTTCTGTCAGATACTATAGAAATGGGAATACCCTGCAGTCATACTATCTCATCCACATAAACTTGAGCGTATTGGGCAGCCCCGTAAGTACTCTTAACCGGAAGAAAATGAGCTGACTTTGTTAACCGGTCTACTACTAACCAAATTGAATTATATCCCCCACTGGTTCGAGGAAAACTCGTTACCAAGTCCATAGCGATATGTTCCCACTTCCATTCGGGTACTGGTAATGGCTGTAGTAGCCCTATAGGCTTTTGATGCTCACCCTTAACCTGCTAACAAACCAGGCACTTGGAGACAAACTCAGCTAGATCTCTCTTAAGTCCTTCCCACCAATACACCTCTTTCAAATCTTGATACATCTTTGTAGCCCCTGGATGTACCACATAAGCTGCCATGTGAGCTTCCTCCAATATTTCTCTCCTCAACCCGTCACCATCAGGCACATAAAGTCTGGTTCCATACCTCAACACTCCATCTGTGCCTTTGGTAAACATTTTTCCTTTCCTTCCCTGAGGATCCTCTAAGGCCTTAGCCATAAACTCATCTTTACTTTGTGCTTCTTTGATTCGGTCCATTAAGATAGGCCTTACTTTAAAATGTGCTAGCAATGCATTTGTCTCCGCAACTTCCAAATGCACACCTATGTCTCCCAAGCTATGGATCTCTCTAACCAATGATCTCCTATCAGTAGAAATACATGCCAAGCTTCCCATTGATTTTCGACTCAAGGCATCCACCACTACATTAGCCTTACCGGGATGGTAAAGAATAGTACAATCATAATCCTTTAGTAACTCCATCCATCTACGTTGCCGCAAGTTAAGATCCCTTTGCTGAAATATATACTTCAGACTTTTGTGGTCCGTGTATATCTCGTAAGTCTCACCATACAAATAATGTCTCCAAATTTTCAAGGCAAACATGATTGCTGCCATTTCCAAATCGTGTATGGTGTAATTCTGCTCATGCCTTTTAAGTTGCCTAGATGCATACGCAATCACCTTCCCATGTTGCATTAATACACATCCTAAACCAACCCCCGATGCATCACAAAACACCGTATAACCCCTCGTGCCTTGCGGTAGGCTTAACAATGGAGTTGTGGTGAGACATGCCTTAAGCTTCTCAAAGCTATTCTCACAAGCATCAGACCACTCAAATTTTGTATCCTTACATGTTAGCTTAGTCAGAGGGGCTACTATTTTGGAGAAGTCCTTTACAAATCGACGATAATAGCCAGCCAAGCCAACAAAGCTTCTAATTTTCATAATTGATGCTGGCCTTGGCCATTTTTCCACTGCTTCAATTTTCTTTGAATCAACTTGTATTCCATCCTTAGATACCACATGCCCCAAGAATGCAACACTTTCGAGCCAAAACTCACACTTGGAGAACTTGGCATACAATTGATGTTCTCTCAAAATTTGGAGCACTATCTTAAGATGCTGCTCATGCTCCTCTCGGCTCTTCGAATATATCAAGATGTCATCAATAAACACCACCACGAACTTATCCAAATAAGGCTTGAACACTCGGTTCATCAATTCCATAAAGGCTGCAGGCGCATTCGTGAGCCCAAATAACATCACCAAGAACTCATAGTGCCCATATCTTGTTCGAAATGCGGTCTTGGGTGTATCTTCATTTTGGATTCTCAACTGATGGTACCCAGATCGCAGACCTATCTTAGAGAAACATTGTGCTCCTTGTAGTTGATCAAATAAATCATCTATCCTTGGGAGAGGATACTTATTCTTCACCGTCACTTTATTAAGCTGTCAATAATCAATGCACAGCTTAAGTGACCCATCTTTTTTTTAACAAATAACACCGGTGCTCCCCATGGGGATACACTACGACAGATGAAGCCTTTATCCAACAAATCCTCTAATTGATCCTTAAGCTCTTTAAGCTTTTCCGGTGCCATTCTATATGGGGGTATGGATATAGGTCTAATGTCGGGAATTAAATCTATGTAAATTCAATCTCCCGCTCAGGAGGTAAACCTGGTAGCTCATCGGGAAATACATCCACAAACTCCTTCACCACCGACACTTGACTTACATTTCCAACCTTCGCCTTAGTATCTCTTACCATGGCCAAGTAACCTATACAACTCTGTCGTAATAATTTTCTGGTAGATATGACCGATATCAAATTGGTTGGAGCCTTACTCCTATCCCCTTGAATACTAAATGATGGTTCACCGGGGAAATCAAATCTAACCAATTAATGATAACAGTCCACACTAGCATGACAGGGTGATAACCAATCCATCCCCAAGATCACATCAAAGTCTAAGGTGTCTAACACCACCAAATTCACCTAAGTGTCCTTGTCCTTGACTCGTACTACACAAGACTCATAATCCCATTTGGCCATAAATATCTCTTTTAAAGGAGTAGACACCACTAATTGTTCCTCTCTCCTAACACGATCTCTACCCAACCGAGATGCAAAACATGGAGAGAAAAAAGAATGGGTAGCACCAGGTTCAAATAAGACTCGAGCATTTATATCACAAACTGAAAGAATACTTGAGACCATGGCATTGGATGTCTGGGCCTCCTGCTCTGTTAAAGCAAACACCCTCGCCTGGCTTCTACCAACAGAACTATGATGTCCAGACCCAAATGGCCTACCTTGAGAAGAAGTACCAGCACCTCTACCTCTCGATCCACTAGCCTCCCGGCGAGATGAGGCAGCATATGAAGAAGCAGACGAAGTTGGCTAGGTGGAACCATGTTCCGAATCTTGTGATTGATGAGCCATTGGACAATTCCTCCTAATGTGCCCGGGTTGGCCACACCCATAACAAATTGCCACAGTACGTAAGCATCGTCCACTATGTCTCCTCCCACAGATATTACAAGGGTGGATAACTTGACTACTCTGTCTCGAATCTTGTTGCCTTATAGCATTGAAAGTTCTCTGTCCCGTCCCAACACTAGCACTAGGTAGGTCACTCCTCTGCTGGGATAATCGTGAATCCCTCTGTGGACCCTAACGGTTAGAAGACGAACCACCACTGCTGAAATCTCTACGGCCTTGATAACCCTCTGTCCTGGCCCTCTTTGCTCTATCCCTCGCAGCCCTACTCTCACTGGTCCTCATCTTAATGCGCTGCGCACAATCTACTACTGCGGAATAGGTTATGAAATCTCGAGATGCCACAGCCCTAAACAATGGCTCTACTAACCCATCCACAAACCTCTGAATCTTCATCTCCTCAGTAGAAACGAGGTAGGGAGCATACCAAGACAACTGTGTGAACTTGATGTCGTAGTCCGACCCCATCATACTCGAAGTCTGTACCAAAGTCTCAAACTCCCTAGCTCTAGCATTACGTACACTAAGTGGTAGAAACTGATCCAAGAAGGCTGCACTAAACTCACTCCAAGCCAATGGCGCTGCATCTGTCGGTCTACCTCTACACAAAGAGCTATACCACTCCTGCGCCACATCCTCTAATCGAAAAGCGGCTAACTCAACTGACCGAACACTAGAGCATCCCAAAGCTTTACATATCTTCCCCATCTTATCCAAGAAAACCTGGGGTTTCTCTGATGCAGCAGACCCTGAAAATGATGGAGGCTTAAGCTTTAGGAAATCGAGAAGAGAAATCTCTAAGTGATCCCTCTCAACCTCACGATATTGGCGATCTGCCTGTGCTTGGGGGCTAGGAGATTCTTGTACTCTAGGTCTCCCTTCTACTACCCTCTGTATATCCTCCATACGGGTCGCCATCATCTCTACAACCCGGTTAACTCCTTGTAGGCCTGCTGCCAAATCCTCAATAGTAATACCCCCAGCTGGGTGTCTATCTACATCACTTGAGGACTGTCCCTCCTCTTGCCTACTCACAAGGGTATCCGACCTCACCGGCCTAGTGGCCCTGCCACGTCTACCTCAGCCTCTCCGAGTGGATGCCCGTGGCCTATCTGCCATCTCAATAGGAGCATCTTGCTCCTTCATTCGTCTTGAGGTGACTCGTGTCTTAGGCGACATTCTTACCTAGACAAGAGCAAACACCTGATATTAAACGCATATTAGAATCATACTTAAGGCAAAAGATGGTTTCTAAGATAGGGAATCTATGCGGTCATTTGGTTATAAAATGTCTCGCGGTTCACACTTTATAACTGAAGTTCCCATATAAAGACCTGACTCTCCGCTGGACCAACAAAAGAAAGTTCTAGGACCTAGACAAACCTAGAGCTTTGATACCAACATTGTCATGACCCAAATTTCGAGCCATGACTGGCGTAAGGGTCCAATAGACGTAATCCACTAAACCCAAGCAAGCCTATTATTTATCTTACTTATAATTCAATTTAATATCACTAAGTCATATTTCATAACTTTGAATCAAAATAGTGATATACATTGCCAACTCGTACAAGCATTACTCCTTAAAAATTTACATACAATGTCTACAACATGTATTCTAATAATTTACATTAAGTTCGTCTATATAAAACAAAATAACACTCGACTTCTAGCGAAGTGACTCGGATGAATATACAGCTACCGAATGCCGAGACACCTACCAAAAGATGGACACAAGTCTACAAGGACACCTCGTCCTAGTTACCGGCTGCCTTGTGATATGAAAACATGAATTTGAAAATGGTGAGTATAAACCCAGTGAGTGAACAAGGAAGGGAAGAAGCAACAACAACAAGGGAGAATTTAAAATCATGATGCACTTATTTCAAAACAATGCAATTTAGTTCTATTCATATTAAAAACCCTTCATTTTAAACTTAACTCATTTTGTCCTAAATGTTGGAAGTCCATGCTCAGATATGGTAGCAAAGAAGTGAAAAATAGGGCAGCAATTAGACAAGATAGGAGACAAAACAGAAAGTTTTTCGTTGTAGCGAGAATGAATTTCGCTGCAGTGAAATTGTTACCCAGAAACAGAAAGTTTTTCGCTGCAAGGAGAATGAATTTCGCTGCAGCGAAATTGTTACCCAGAAACAGAAAGTTTTTCGCTGCAGCGAGAACCAGTTCTAATGAAAGCTCCTCAAACTCGAGAGTTTCTCGCTGTAGCAAGCATGACTTTTGCCGCAATGAAAACAGAGCAACAAGAGAAACATTTTCCCTCACTCAACAAAAAGCCATCCTACTAAACTAACAAAATCAACATAAAACTCATGAAAATTCTCAAAGTAAAATGTGTCAAATTTCACATATATGTCAACTATATCACATTCATGAGCTTTCATTTCATAAATCTAGATATGCATAATTACATAGACAAACATCAATATCATCATAAACACTTCCGGTTCATGTACATCCCGCCACATCGTGCACAATCAGTGCTATCATGTACATCCCCCCACATCGTGCACACGAACACTATCATCATCTATCTCTCAGCCACCACCATCACCGACATGTGCATTCTCCACCTCGTGCACACACACGGTTACAGTCATTATATACAATATCATTCATCATGCACAACACACACACATATATATATATATCATCATAATACAATAGTGCATGAATCCATAGCAAACACATATTACAACATAAAACCATATTTTCAAAAGCTTGTTCCCAAGGCACTTGTTTTCATGAAAAACTTGATAATTCATTGAAATGGGTGGCAATTACATTATATTTCCCAAAACAAGTTTTGAAGGCAATCCATTCACAGGTGTCGAAAATCTGGATTTCGAGTGCACTCGGACTAATAGTCCTCAAACGCAATTCCTTTGCCTTTTCCGGACGTCTCACTACCTTGACAAATAACAAAGTCGAGGAATTTACTATATTGTCCCTAAATTGATATAAACTAATTTAAATTACTAATGCTTGATATGTAAATGCAAAAATACGTCCGATTATCGCTTAATCGCGGTATCGATTAAATTCGACCGATCACCCGATCAGTTGGAGATTGTGTCCAAATCATCTCCAAATTATCCATTTCTCCTCTAATACCTTAATTTACCACATACCATTTAAATAAAGCCAAATTCAGCAATAGAACCCTCACAGTTCCTTATAGAAAAATTTGGTCATTTGGTGCACTAGCACCGAATTTTTTTCTACATAACCGTTTCACCTTAATTCATCATTTTCCAAGCCATTTTCCTTGAAATAAAAACAATCCCCCATTGATATTCAGCCCTCATGGTTCGACCAACAAGGAACCCTAGAGAAATTGAATATTTCTTTTGTGTTTTTGTTCATAACCATGCTTAACTATCCCTAAACACTAACATAGTCTAAAATCAAATTATTCCAACAACAATTCCTCTTCCATACCCATTTTTCAGAATTGAATTCATCATGATAACTCAATATTCAACCATGAAAATCAAGAACAAAAGCGTGGGTAAGCTAGGTATCAAGGAGAATTAAAGAAATTCTAACTTACCTAGCTTGTTTCCTTGATTTCTTCACTTTTTCTTTGAATTTTCACCTAGGTTTTCTTGTTTTTTCCTTTGTTCTTCCTTTTTTCTTGTTGCTGGTTGCCTAGGCCAAATATGGTGAGAGAATTGGGGATTTAATGGGCTGATTTCTATAGAAAATAATAAAATAATCAAGCATGCCACGTGTCACATGCTTATTAGTCCAATTTTTTAACATTTTGACTTTTTCTTCTTAATTTTCCACCACAAATATTCTGGTATTTTTCCAATCCTACCACAATTAAAATCCCTTGGTCTTGACAAGTGCTGGGGCAAAAAATTTACCGATTTGCCCTCGAGACGGAAAAATTACGATTTTGCCCCTATACTCCGAAATGTACCGGAATCACATTATTTCTACTTTTGAACCTCAAATAACACTAATATTGATCAATATTAACCAAATGGGGCAAAAATCATTTTATAAAAATTCCCGTTTAGTCCTTTAGTGGCAAAATTACCATTTTGCCCTTGTGCTCCAAAAATACCGAGAATCACAATTTTTCACAGCTAAACATCATTTTATACTCCAATAATCATAATTATATTTCATATAATTATTCTTGGTCAAATGTGATCAAATCTTGGCTAAAAATTTCCATTTTATCATCAAATGGTAAAATGACCGTTTTGTCCCTAATCGGTCAATTTTCCTGAAAGACTCCAAACTGGACCTTGAACTCCGAATCATTGTTCTAAGTTATTCTGTGGGTTTTAGAATTTTCAAATTCCTCTTAGAATTTTTATTTGAACTAGTTCAAGGCTTGATTTAACTTAGTTGTACCACTCGATATAATACCATCTTTTAATCGAGCTTTACAAGGTCTCACAGAGGTGCTCCTCCCTATACATTGCTCGGTAGGTTTAACTTGACACTAAGTGTTATCAATCGTGCCCAAAGTCACTCCGTTGACAGTCAAGGTCTAATTATGTATATATGAATATTTAATGTGAAACATTAAGGATCATTTGTTAATCGATTTATGAATATATTGGTGGATGATGCCATTATGAATGTATGATTAGTTTTTATGAATCATTTTCAAAGAAACGGTATTTGAACATTTTGAACTTTGGATTCTAAAGGAATAGTGATTAATGTATAAGATCAATTAAGTAGGCTTGCTTGGGCTTAATGGGTGAACCCATTGGGCCTTTGCGCAGGTGATGACTCGGGATTTGGGTCATGACAGACTTGATATCAGAGCTCTAGGTTTAGTTGAATCCTAGGGATTCTCGTGTTAGTCAGCGGAGTTGTCAGAGTTAATGTAGAGTCTTGTTTATGGTTTGTGACTGCAGCATAATTCATAGACATGAGGCTATATGAACTCCTATTCCTAGTAACCTACCCATTTACTAATGTTACATAAAGGTTATAAGTAATGCCGTTGTCCGGGTTTGAGATGCCACCCAAGACACGGGCTGTCAAGCCCGATCTTATAAAATACTTTCCATGTCATTCATATGATTGACAATATGCTTGCATACTTGGAAAGCCCTGAAAGAAAAATCGTTAAAAGACGACAATGTACCAAATGGTACAATTAAGTTAATTTAAGTCTCGAACTAGATCAAATAGAGAATTTAAAATGAAATTAAGAATATTAAAGTCCCAGAATGGTTGAATATGGTGATTTGGAGTTCGAGGATCAATTTGAAGTCAAACTAGAATTTTTACTGTCCAGGGGCAAAATGGTCATTTGCCACCCAAGGACACAATGGGAATTTTTAGAAAAGAATTTTTTTCGCCCCATTTGACTTATTGGAGTATGATTTGAGTATTGGAGTATAATTTGAGGGTTTGGCAGTGAAAAAGTTTAATTCCAGTGATTTCTAGAGTGTATGGGCAAAATCGTAATTTTGCCACTCGCGGACAAAATTTGAGATTTTGAGAGAATTTAGATCAAATTTGACAAATTGGAGAATGGTATGAGTATAAGGGATGAAAAATATGTCTATGGGCAATTTTTCAATTTTTGGGGCAAAAATGTAATTTTTGACTTTTACGGTGGTAAAAGTGTAAATTTCAAAAATTACTCCACCAAGACTTTGGATAAGTCTGAGAATTTTACCTAAGCTATGGATATGTGGGACAAGTGTATGGTGAAAATTTGGAAACAAATGGATGGCTAGAATTTAAGGAATTAATAAAACATAAAAAAATTGAATAAAATAATATTATATTATTTTAGCCTTTAAAAAGGTAAAAATTCCGAAATTCTCATCTTCTTCAGCTGTCCAAACCAGGGGAGAAAAGGGAAAAAAAAAAACAAGAATCCTACCTGAAAAATTTGGAGAAAATCAAGAGAAATCAAGAAATCAAGCATTAAAAAGGTAAATTTCATTGATTTTCCTTCTGATTTTCACTACCCATGCATTTTTTTCTCATTTCCATGCAAAATTAGAAAGTGGGTATGGACACCCATGCTGGCCAAACCTCCATGGATGAGTTTTGAGCTTGATTTTTGGTTGATTTTAATTGAATTAAGTGATTTTAGTTAAGTTATATTGAATTATAGCAAAAATAAGCTAGAAATATAATTTTCTCCCATTGAAACCCATTATGCTGAATTTTCTAGGGGAATATTGGCTGCTGATCTTGATGGTTATTTGAGGAATTATGATGAATAATGATGAATTATGAGCCTAGAAAAATAATGGAAATTTTCGGAGCAAAAATACAAATTTTTACCCACTAGGGGTATTTTCGTAATTTGTTATCGGGACTGATAATTTGCACCACACTGAGGGACATTAAGTCAATTTGGGTGCAATTGAGGTATAGAAACTGAAAAAAATTAATTTGGAGTTTAAACGGACGCGTATATCAATTTATCGGGTAAAAGACCGAAATAGGCTAACACAGCATTTAGGCAAAAATTTAGACATTTTTGCATTCCATATCAAGCATTAGTAGTTTAAATTAGTTTAATTTCAATTTAGTACCAATGTGGTGAATTTCTCGATTTTGTACTATGTCAAGGTGGTGAGTCCTCTGATAAAGGCAAGGAAATTGCACCCGAGGACCAATAGTCTGAGTATTTCAAAAATCCTCACTCTAGACACGGTGAGTAACCTTACCATCATTTTAATTATCTAAAGTATGTTTTTATTCGGTTTTGGTGAATTTTATGAAAATGAATTCAAATGGTAAATTTTTATGTTTTGTAAACAAAATGAGTTTAAATGAAAATATTTTATAAATTGTCTTGAAACGAAATAACGATTTTGAAAATAGAGTAATTGGAGACCACTGATATGTTGTAAATTTAAAATTGAATTAATGGCTTATGTTATTGTATTGGCATGACTGGCTGGGCTGTGTTTTTATGAATTATATGAATTGCTTTATTTTACCCTTGCAGGCTGGGTAGTAATATATTAGCCCTGTCATGCTGTCAAAATTTTATTGTATGGTGGGTTTGACCTGCTGCAGTGGGCTGGATTCTGTGGACTAGCCTATTAGAGGGGCACGGAATCCTGTTATATTTTTACCTCGGTTGGAGAGGCGAGTAGGGTAACTCCTGAGGTATAACTTTTAGAGTTCACTTCACGCCAAACCACCTCGTGAAGGGGAACTCGGCCAACGTCAAGGAATGGCTATGTTTTCAAAATAAAAACATGACTTTCTAATAGCCTTGGCGGACTCAGTTGGGATAGCCCTCGGCCAAGGTATCCCAAATAACTGAGTATGATAATAATTTTTGGCATGAGCCAAGCTTTTTTAAGAAATTCATAAGCCATACTGATTACTTGCTTTAAATAAATTGATTTCATTTGGTTGAAATAAGTTGAAAGATGATAAATTACAGTTTGATGAAATGTTTTAATAGTCTCCTTTTACTCGACTTTAGATATTTTGAGTGATGTTTGTTTACTCACTGGGATTTTATAATCTCACCACCCTCATTTCCACCCATTTCAGGCTCAGAATAGATTGTAGATAACTGATATCGGCGAGGATTACAGTTGAACTTGCCACATCCAAAGACTGTAGGTTCATTTCTTTTGATACTTTTGATCATTCGTGGGCCCACGTGTCACTGTAAATTAAATTCTATACTTTGGTTATCTGTATTACGGTATGTAAGAATTTATTTTGCTTTTACGCTATAAAAAATTATTTATGCAGTGTTCTTAAAATATCGTTTTATGTGAAAAATTGAATATTTTATTGAATATTTTTATTTTATTATAACAGTCATAATTCCATTTTAAACGAATGTTTTAGACATCCAAAATTATTTTTGATTAAGAAATATGTGTTTTCCACTTACATACTATATTTTTAGATGATTTTTGAGATTTTTGGGATAAATGACAAAAATACCCCTGTGAGACGGAAATTAATATTTCATTTGTTTAAGTTGGAAACAGTTTAAAATCTTTTAAAATGTGGTATTTGGAAACAGTTACCCACAGGGGAAATGAGAAGCTGATATTAAAGCCTTGCGGGGTCTCGGTTGACATTCCGGGTAATGAATGTAAATTGAGACGTCGCGGCGGTTGTCACGGGCTCGATGGGAGTTCCGGGTCGTGACACGGGCTAATGTTGGAAAGATTTTAAGCAAATGCTCCAATGAAAGGGTAATGTAATGATATATCCTTCTGATTAAGGATGAAGGAAGGTGGACTTGGACTCATAGGTCCATAATAAGTTAGTCATTTGTTGGAATTATAATTTGAACCCATAATTGTTAATGGGAAGACAATTAGATGACTATGGATTGCATTTGAGGTCAATATAGAGGAGCACGTGTGATAATGGTAATCAGGGGCATACTTGACCGAAATGAATAGTGATGGTTGTAATTTATTTGAAGTTTACAAATCTAAGCATTGAGGGAGGTGTAAACCAATAGTTATGTGCATGGGGGTGAGTGCACTATGTTAATTAAACTTGACATGCTCTTATATATATAAAAAAAATGATGTGGGCTTTTGAAATATTTTATAAGCGTATAAGTGTCGAATATGTGTATAGCAGCTTAGATGGAGCTGGTTTTGATTTCAATTAAGTGATTGCGAGATTCCAAGTTTTGATTTGAATTATTATGGGTTATACTTATAAGTACATGAATTAGCCAAGGGTGAAAATCGATGATTATTATTATTGATGCATGGTCATCAACTGAAAGGATAGTAAACAAAATTGCCCTAAGGAAGAGCTTCAACTTTGTTAGCTTAACGTGAGGTCAAAGGATTAAAGGACTAGCTGTGGATTTGATGGCTTAAAGTTAAATGATTGAGAAATGTCAAATCTAGTCCAAATGCCATATGGAGTTCTATATTTGAGTTTGATATAAGAATTGTTTTAGTGATCAATTTAAAAGTTTATTGGGTTCAGTACGCAATCTATGATAAAAAGATCAGTTTTGAATGTCATCTTTCCAAAGGTAAAGGCTTTAGGAAATATCAATTTTTGGATAAGTTCTAGGAGGAAGTTTCTGTATCCTAAGTTTAAGAAACTTTGATCTTATGACTGCAAAGGCGAGATACAATAGTTAAGTAAATTATTCACTTTATGAATGTAATGGGTTAAGAACTAAAGAGTAAAGTCAAGATCTCGATGATAAGTGGTGTACAATTTGATATATACGTAACCAAGAGTTATTGGGAGATAATTACTTAATCCAATTGTACTAAATGTTATGGTGAAGGAATATGATTGCTAGTAGTGCAATATGCCTAAACGACGATTTTGGCATACCACAAAATGTGAAATAGATATATTGAAATTAATGTTCCGATTACGTATTTGTGATAGAAAATTTGTTTTGCAAATTGTGGTTTCCATGATCATGAAATATATGAAGGTTATCAATATATAGGCATATACTTGAATGTGGTATGTTTTGTGATTCACATGCATAATGTGGAAGAAGATATTCTATGGAGGAATTTGGTCTCACTAGTGGTTACATGATTATAAGTTTGGCATGAGATTGAAAATGCTCTAGCATATATGTGGAATGCATTGAGACAGGTTAAAGGCCCTATATACATCAACAAAGCCATTAAAATGAATGATGGGTGAAATAAGGATATTGTTATAACAAACATAAGAGCTTAAGGATTATTAACGCAAAAATACTAAGTTAGTTTAGTTCGATTCGAAATAAGAGGAGGACACCTTGGAAGATCTTAAAATAATGCCCATTGGGGTCAATGAGCTAAAATGTTATCGAGCATACATTGAATTGTTAAAGTTATGAGTGGCTTTAAGATTAAACCTTTGATTGTTTAAATCTTCAACAAAATCTTATTAAAGGATGTGCTTGAAAGTTTTGGGAAGTGTATCAAAAAGCATAAGAACAATATACTAGTTTGACTTACCATGAGAGGTCGAATTTGGATGGCCATAAGTGACTTGTGAATAATCAAGCAGTGTATAAGTGTATGCTCATTAAAGGGAGCTATGATTGGTAGATAAAGGTGGAACCTTAGAATTTCATTGTCATAGTTATGAGATTATATTTTTGTATAATATTGCATAGCGTAGAACTCTAACAGTGAGATATAATGTTCACTACTTTAGGCATTGAACTATAAGTTATGGACTTGCATCCACCTTGTGAACACCCTACTAAGATAAATTTGAGAGATTTCTCACACTGAGAAAACATTAAATTTCAAAAAATAAATGGCTATAATAGTCAAGATGGGGTTCGTGACTGATATGTCACATAAGTATAAAGATATGTTGCAAATATAAGGATTCCTGGAAATATTGGTCTAAGGCAATGATTGTCACAGCCCAAATTCTGGGCTATGACCGGCGCATGGACCCAATGGGCATAGCCAACTAAGCCCAAGCAAGCCTATTTATGCAATCCCGATCATTAATCACAACCATCATTTCTAAAACCACATATTTTAGTTCTCAATGATGAATGTTTCAGTAATAATTTATAGCAATCGAATATTCATATTTGTATTATCTCAAAGTATTGTAATTCATTGTCGTCTCATAAGGCATCATCATCAATCCAACATATACATACATCATTTATAACATGACTCCTAGTAGTTTACATTCCATATACATGTACACAGATAAAAGACTCTCAATTGTCAGCGGAGTGACTTTAAATGAAGGTACAGCTACTGAGATGCCATAGTACCTACCAAGAAGGTGAGCATATGTGTGTAACCCAATCTAAAAACATGAAGTTTAAAAAGGTGAGTACAAAAGTCAGTGAGTGAACATAAAAAGGGAACAAGCAATCAATAGGAAAAATTTGAAAATCATGATGCACTTGTTTCAAAAACAATGCAATTGATTTAATTTCTTACTAAAAACCCCTCATTTCAAACTTTGATTAATAACCTCATAGTGTTGCAACAACCCATGATCAATCCATGAAGTTAAATGGGTGAAAAATATGTCAAAAACCGAAGAGGGTAGCATGTAGGATAGAATGTTTCTCGCTGCAGCAAGAAACAGTATCAGTTTGCATATGTTTCAGTTTTTCTAGCATATCTCCCATTAAAAAAGTCAAATTTACCTGATTTTTGAACCATTAAAAAGCTAAGAGGAAGGTCTACAACTTTGATGTTTACTATTTTTCTCATTTCATATGGGAAGATGGTTAAAATCTTCATCGAAGTGAATGCACTGCATCAGAACCTGAGAGTTTCTAGCTGCAGCAAGATTTATTTTCGCTGCAACGAGTTTCTGGCTGCCAAAACAGAATGTTTCTCGCTCCAGCGAGAAGCAGGGTACCTAAGTGAAAAAAGGGCCTCCTTTGCACTAAAAGCCCATTTGGGGGTGCAATGAACTCAATTTGCAAGAAAATGGAAATTTCTCAAGATTCATCATGCCAAATTTCACATGCATTTCAATCATATATCATATTCATGAACTTTCATTTCATAAGCATAGATATGCATAAATACATAGATAAACATCAATATCATCATAATCACACCCAGCTCATGTGCATCCCCCTACATCGTGCATATAGTCGGCGCCATCGTGTGCATCCCCCCACATCGTGCACATAGTTGGCGCCATAGAGTGCATCCCCCCACATCGTGCACAATCAGTGCCATCGTGTACATCCCCCCACATCGTGCACACGGGCACTATCATCATCCATCTCCCACGCCACCATCATCATCGGCATGTGCATCCTCCCACATCGTGCACACACACAGTTATAATCATCATACACAATATCAACTATCATGCACAACATATATATATATATATATATATCATCATAATGCAATAGTGCATGAATCCATAACAACCACATATCACAACATAAAACCATTTAGCAAAAGCTTGTTCCCAAGGCACTTGTTTTAAGAAAAAGTTGTATAAAATCATTCAAATGCTTTGTACAAAACAACCACATTCCCAAAACAATTTTTTGAAATGTAATTCACTCACCGATCTTGTTGTTTCTTTTGCTTGACTCTAACCTCAACTAATACTCCAAATGGACATGTCAAACCTTGTTGGAACCTATACACACACAACATCACAACCAATCCAATTTACATTAATATTACTCCAAAAGCTAGTTTCTAATTCAAATTCTACTAGTCATTCCTAATTGGCTTCCAACTATATCAAATGGCTATTCCTTGCACTACTCTAATCACACTAAAAATGAGTAAACAACTCAACAATAAAACAGCTCATAATCCCAATTACTAGCCATTATCAACAACTTAAAACCAAGCCTAGTTCATCACTCACCTTAGGGTTTCTTTGTAGTTGAATTCTCTTCCAATAGCTTCCAAACAAATGTGGAAAGTCTATTTTTCTCTCTCTAAAACCTCCAACTAGTGAGAGAAAGTGCTGAACAAGGACTTTTTGAGGGTTTTAAGGTGTAAAAGTGGAAGAGCGTGAAAAATCGTACGAAAGAGTGCGCAAAAGCATGAAATTTGGGGCTAGAGAGAGAAAGTTATGAAGTTTTCATACCATGCTTCCATGAAGGGGAAACAAACATGAGATAGAATGAGGAAGAAGAAGAAGAAGCTGCCGGAAAATGTGAGAAGCTGCTAGAAGAAAGATAATTATACTTCAAGTTAATCCAAATTTCCACCGAAATTACCAAAATGCCCTTAACATGGTGGCTTTGTCTTCTTCCCATCCTTTGTGCAATCTTTTTATTCTTTTAAAACTGGGACAAGGTCCACAATGATCTAAACTACTCAGGTTTACGGAAACTTAAAATTTTGACTTAGGGTACAAAATGACCATTTTGCCCCTATTGTGAAAATTATTGCCACATCTAGTTTTCTTTGTGTTTTCATCATTATACAACAGTTTTTTGGTCTTTATGCTTATTTAGACCTTAAATATTAGAAAACTTCCTTCTGGGAACTTATTAGAGGAAATGACGAAACTACCTCTAGCTTAGGTTATTACACCTATGCCTCATTATGAGCCTATAGGGGTTGAGGTCTCACAGATTATCTTACCATTATGCATACCTTATGAAGTTACGGTCTCGATGTACTGTAGACACAAGGCATAAATTGTGAAACACGCCTTCTTTCCCCCCACAAGGTTTGAATTTATTTTGAGAATTATCAAGGTAAAGTGCCTGATAAGGGTAGGCAAAGGTTGAATTGTGTTACGAACGTTTAGACAACGAGGGTGATATGCTTTGATTAAATAATACTACCCTTGGTGAGGGAATAGAAATACACTACGAGAATTGTAGAGATCCACTTAAAAAGAGTTGATGATGTAAGATTTTAAGTAATCCTATACGGGCAAAAACTTTGGTAATGAGCTATGACTTAGAGGCGTGACAATAGAATATAAATTCTGGCTAAGAAAATCGACTATAAAACACGTGATGTTTGGGGATGGTGCCAATTAGTGGTTGACTCTCGTATGAGAATGGAATATTGAAATCAACTTTGTGTATTCACCACAAATGGTAAGCATGATCTAATCAACTATAAGAAGAAATGATTCTAAACTTGATTGTTGGTTATTTTGGTTTTACAGATGGCTTATTGAGCTTGATATGCCTAAGGCTACTTGAAGTCGAAATATTTGAAAATATATATGGATATATATATATATATATATGTTGCATATGGGTGAAAATGAACTCAGATGGAGTTGGTTATAATTTGATTCGATGATGATATCCTATACGCGGTTATAGCATTAGGTAATGACTAAGATAATCCATCGGTGATCTTGACAGTGAATAAGTTGATTACAATTCTGTTATCTTAAAGGTAAGTGTTTATATTTTAGTATGAGTTCATAAAGTTCTATTATATCATAATCAAACTTGATGTTCTTGATATAGCCTGAGAGGCTGGGCATTTGAACTAGCTTAATTATGAGTTGTAAACTGTGAGGCTATTATGAAGAACACAAATAGAGAAGTATGACATGAATTTAAAATCCTATGGGGCAATGGAAAATGATGTATTAGTTTTGATATAGCTCCAATATATAGTTATGATATATGAAGATTTAGGGAAAAGATTATAGCTTATGCGTGAATGTGTGCATTTGAATTCGTGTAAGAAAAAGTGTGAAATCTACCTTGATTAGCATAAAGCCCATAATTTAGAATGAATGATTATGATTTTAATTTTCTAAGGTAAAAAGGGCTAAAAGAAGTTAATTTCGGAAAGGTCTCAGTAAATGATTCCTTGATTTTAAACTACACTTAAAGAAAGATCAATGTCTAATATCATCCTCAAATTGATAAACTAATGAGGCCATGAGATTTGACATTTGGAGTAGATTTGAGGAATTTCAAGTTAGATATGTTGTATGTCGTTGACAACGAACAAATTAGCTATGACGTTGGAAATATAGAGATGACCAGTAATCAAGACAAGAGTAGGAAAGGAACTTTAAAGGAAATATTTTGAGCAACTTTAACCTTAAGTGGTTGGGTTATTGATTAAAGAGATTGGTTAAGATCATAAGGAGGTATGTGGGATGTCATGGTTTATTGAAATGCTTGGTGGTATAAGTTGAGATTTATCTAGTGAGCACTTGATCATGAAAGTATTGGAGTTTGTTTTTGGGGATATTGTTACTAGTGGTTACTAGATTTCAATCATCCATGATGTTAAATATATCTGAAATAAATAAAGCGTGTTTGACCCTTACGTATTATGAAATGCTTGAATATGGGAAAGTTTGATAAAAGATCAAGGTAGAGGAGTTGTGGATGGTTAAGTAAACATGCATAATTGATGATTTAAAAATGATTTGATTAAGGTGTGACAGGAATTAATAGCATATTTGAATTCTCTTCATAAGATGAAGAATGATATTGTTTTGATCCAACAAAAGTAGTACCCTTGATTAAATGTATTATGATATTGTTGAATTTTCTATAAAGATTGGAAGTCGATATAATACATAAACCAAGATCTTATGTTAAGAATGCTCGACAAAAGTGATGTGGCAAAATTTTAGAACTTTGACTATTCACACTATGCTGATTTGAATTTGAGGACGAATTCATTTTAAGTGGGGGAGACTGTAGTACCCCGTACTTTGATATGGTGGCTAATAAAGCTTACGTGTGAAACCTCGACCTTCATAGACGCATAACTCGAGGTGGAACTTATGTTTAAAGGTTTAATTTGAGCTAATGATGCTAATTTTATGTTTCTTATAATTATCTTATGTCGTTATAGGAGTAGGATAAAAAATAATTTTAATTAGTGAAGAAAGGTGCATAATGAACAATAGCCTTATTTGCATATGTTTCGGTTTTTCAATTATATCTACAACTACAGAAGTTCAAATAATAAGATTTTTAGACCATTAGAAAGCTAAGAGATAGGGTTAGAACTTTGATGTTTACCACTTTTCCCAGTTCTAGCGAAAAGGTGGTCAAAATCTGTGTTGAAGTGAAAGGACTGCACTAGAAGAACTGAAATAGGCAGAATGTTTGAGCGCCGCGGAGCTGGAAATTTAGAGCCGCGGCCCTCACCGTAAATTCTACAAATAACAAGATTTTGGGGTTTTTGAAGCTAGGACTTTTGGGGGCTACTTAAGGGACCTCTTTTAGAGGATTTTGGACCTTTCCCTAGTGTCAAAAGAGTAAAGATTTCACAAGAACAAGAGGAAGGCAAGTGGCATTGCTAAGGGCATTATTGTAATTTCATGAACAATTGGATAAGATTTAACTATAAATATCTTCATTCTTCAGCACCTTCCTCAGATTTCCAACACTTTATCTTCTTCTTTTTCCTCCCATCCCACTTTTCTTCACCTTTCATGGGAGTACTCTTCAAGCTTCCATAACTCTCTCAAGTTAGCCTTCATTTTCATGCTTTTGTGCATTTTTTTTATAGAACCTCTTATGCTCTTTCACTCTTTCACCTTAAAGCCCTTGAAATGTTTTAGATCAATACTTTCTCTCACTAACTAAGGTTTTAGAGAGAGAAAGAAAGACCTTCTATAATAGTTGGGAATTCTTGAGGAGATATTCAATTGCAAATCTAGCAAGGTGAGAATTTAAATTGAGTTGATATTTTAGTTGTTGAGAATGATTAATAGTTAGATTTATGAGTGTTTTGTAGTTGAGGTAGTTTATTCATTTTGGTGTGATCAGAATAATGCAAATAAATAGCCATTTGATGGTAGTTGGAAGCTACTTAGGAATAACTAGTGGAACATGATTTAGGAGATAGCTTTTAGAATTATGGTTATGTGATTGAGTTGATTGTGATGCTAATGTGTGATAGGTTCCACCGATACCCTGTATCACTATTCAGGGCATTAGTGGAATTTGGAGCTACTTTCAGAATCAATAAAGACAGGTGAGCAAACTTGCATTTCAAAATGATTTTGGGAATGTGAATGTATTATATAAAACATTGGTTGATTTTATCCAACTTTTCTTAAACGGGTGCCTTGGGAACAAGCCCTTGAAAATTTGTCCTTATATTGTGAAATGTGGCTGTTATGGATTCATGCACTACTACATTATGTTGATATATATATATATATGTTGTGCATGATAGTTGATATTGTGTTATAATTATAATCGTCTGTGTGCACGATGTGGGGGGATGCACATGCCGGTGATGGCAGTGGTGAGGGAGATGGATGATGATAGTGCCTGTGTGCACGATGTGGGGGGATGTACACGATGGCACTGACTGTGCACAATGTGAGGGGATGGACATGAGCTGGGGAGGCGGTGGATATATATATATATATATATGTATACACATATATGTTTGCATATGTTCACATGTATTAATGTAATAAAGATTTTATGAATAACATGTGTGACTATAATGTATGTGGAGTCCTACTTGTTGAACCTTGAGAAATTTTTTTTAGTGTTCCAAATTGATTTGCATTGCAGTGAAATGGTTTATTTGGGATGAAAGGAAGTCTTTCTTGTTGCTTTGTTTCTCGCTGTAGGGAGAATTAAACTTTCTGTTCCGCTTATCATTTGGCTGGTTTTTGCCATATTTTCCACTTCTTCAATTTCATGTTGAATATAAATTCTCTATCGTCACATGATTTAGCAACCAAGGGTTCAATTGAGGGTTTTAATAAGGACTTAAGCTAAAGTGCATCGTTTTCAAATAAGTGCATTATGATTTCAAACTTTTCCTTATTATATTGCTTGTTCCCTTCCTATGTTCACTCACTGAGTTTGTACTCACGTTTTTAAAATTCATGTTTTAAGTTTCCTGAGTTAAAGGTGATTGGATCCTAGAATGAGGTGCTCCTCCCTATACATTGCTCGATAGGTTTAACTTGACACTAAGTGTTATCAATCCTGCCAAGAGTCACTCCACTGATAGTCAAAGTCTAATTATGTATATATGAATATTTAATATGAAACATTAAGAATCATTTGTTAATCTATTTATGAATATATTGGTGGATGATGCTATTATGAATGTATGATTGGTTTTTATGAATCGTTTTCAAAGAAACGGTATTTGAACACTTCGAGCTTTGGATTCTAAAGGAATAGGGATTAATGTATAAGATCAATTAAGTAGGCTTGTTTGGGATTAGTGGGCTGAGCCCATTGGGCCCTTGTCTCGGTCATGACCCGAGATTTGGTTCGTGACAGAAACCTTGCATGCACAGGCCACCAATGAAAAGTGGCCTTATTAACAAAGAGAAGAGTTGAATGGCATGATATGTGAAAAGAAAAGAAAAGAAAATAATAGAAAAATGAAGTGACTTTGGGCGATCCACCCATGTATAAGCAAAATGAGAAAATGAAAGCCATTTTCAAGGCTTTTTCCTTGAGAGGCCAGCCTATAACAAAGCAAAAAAGAAAGGAAGAAATGAGAAAGAAGAAAAAGAGAAAGGAAGGTTTGGCTTGTAGGAGCTTGAGAAAACTAAGAGGTTTTCCTCCCACCCACATTCCATTGTTGGAAGTTTAAAGAGAGCTTGGTGGTTTGACTTTGAGATTCCAAGGTAAGAAAGGTAAAAATTATTCTTTTGTTTGAATACATGCTCTTTGAACCAAATATAATGTGAGATTTTGCTTTTGGTAGCAAAAATCTTCAAGGATCCAAGAACCTGATTGTCACGACCCAATTTCTAGGGCCATGACCGGCGCATGAGCTCAATGAGCATAGCTCACTAAGCCCAAGCAAGCCTATCCATTTACCTTTGCTTAACAAATTTATCATATCATGCATACACACACACCTTTTCCTGGGTGTGAACATAGCCAAAACACAATGGCATTATCGATAATAATATACATGCACTATACCAGTCATGTATTTAGCAATTTAAATTGCATACACATATTCACATTGTTAGATTGTATTCAAAATACAAAAGAACCCATGACTACCAGTGGAGACATTTACAATAAGAGGGATTACTATCAAATGCCAGATACATACCCAGGAGATGCACTACGGGGACTCCTCGATCTAGGGTCCAACAGTCACCTGATCTGAAAACATAAATTTTTTTTTATATAAAACGTGAGTACAATACTCAGTGAGTGAACAAGAAGGGAACAAGCATACCATAAGGAATGTTTATTGAAATCATGATGCATTCGTTTTCTCAAAACCATGCAATTGTTTTAGCTCCTTTAAACCCCTCATGTAAATCCCACATGAGTAAATCACTTTACAAAAATCCATACTCAACTATGGTACCAAAGAAATGGGAAATATGGTAAAAACCCACAAGTTAGCAAAATGGATAGAAAGTTTCTCACTGTAGCGAACTTCATTCTCGCTGCAGCGAGAACCAGAACATCAAGGAAAAAAGTCTCCTTTTTCCCTTAAAACAAGTCATCCTGCTAAAATAACAATAGCAACATGTAACACATGTAAACTTCCAAATTTCCATAAAACAAATGCTTACATATTTGCATTTACAACCATATACCCATCATCAACATGCACACCATCCCATCATCATCATCATCCCATTATCATCATCTCATATGCAACGGCTTATGCTATTGTCACTAGGGGGTGGGAGATCATGAAGCATCCCCCCCTTCACTCGGTAAGAGGTACACTTCACTCCGGATCACGAAGCAACGGAGCAGTCCCTTCCCTCCTCTTCCAAGCTCCTGGGCGGAGAGTCATACTTCACCACAGATCATACCTATCAAAGCACTCATAGGGTGGAAGATCACGAAGCATCCAACCCTATAAGCTACGGAGGCAACAACGGCTTATGTGCACTCCCACTCACACATAGCCGGGTCAGCAACGGCTTATGTGCACTCCTACTCGCACATAGCCGGG
This sequence comes from Theobroma cacao, assembly GCF_053813885.1. NCBI lineage: Eukaryota > Viridiplantae > Streptophyta > Magnoliopsida > Malvales > Malvaceae > Theobroma > Theobroma cacao. Next base: position 20,387,723 of record NC_142645.1, on the reverse strand, counting down.
TTCAAATCAACATGTAAAGAAGCATCCAATGCATATCATGCATTTTATCATATTGTGATAACACATAAACCATTGTATAGCACATTTTCACAATATAAAATCATTTTACTAAAAGCTTGTTCCCAAGGTACATTTTCTAAGACAAGTTGGATAGAATCTTTCATATTTCCCAAAACAAGTTTGAAATGTAAGTCCACTCACCGGTATCGAAAATCCAGATTCCGGGTGCACTCGGACTAATAGCCCTTAGGCGCAATTCCTTTGCCTTTTTCGAAAGTCTCACCACCTTGACAAATAACAAAGTCAAGGAATTTACTATATTGTCCCTAAATTGATATAAATTAATTTAAATTACTAATGCTTGATATGTAAATGCAAAAATGTGTCCGATTATCGCTTAATCACGGTATCGATTAAATTCGACCGATCACCCGATTAATCGACGATTGTTTCCAAATCACCTCTAAATTAATTCATTTCTCCTCTAATACCTTAATTTACCACATACATTTAAATAAAGCCAAATTCAGCATTAGAACCCTCACAGTTTCTTAAAGAAAAATTTGGTCATTTGGTGCACTAGCATCGAATTTTTTTCTATAACCGTTTCACCTTAATTCATCATTTTCCATGCCATTTTCCTTGAAATAAAAACAATCCCCCATTGATATTCAGCCCTCATGGTTCGGCCAACAAGGAACCCTAGAGAAATTGAATATTTCTTTTGTGTTTTTGTTCATAACCATGCTTAACTATCCCTAAACACTAACACAGTCTAAAATCAAATTATTCCAACAACAATTCCTCTTCCATACCCATTTTTCAGAATTGAATTCATCATGATAACTCAATATTCAACCATGGAAATCAAGAACAAAAGCATGGGTAAGCTAGGTATCAAGGAGAATTAAAGAAATTTTAACTTACCTAGCTTGTTTCCTTGATTTCTTCACTTTTTCTTTGAATTTCCACCTAGGTTTTCTTGTTTTTCCTTTTGTTCTTCCTTTTCTCTTGTTGCTGGATGCCTAGGCCGAATATGGTGAGGGAATTGGGGATTTAATGGGCTGATTTCTATAGAAAATAATAAAATAATCAAGCATGCCATGTGTCACATGCTTATTGGCCTAATTTTTAACTTTTTGACTTTTTCTTCTTAATTTTCCACCACAAATATTCTTGTATTTATCCAATCCTACCACAATTAAAATCCCTTGGTCTTAACAAGTGCTGGGGGGAAAATGTTACTGATTTGCCCTCGAGACGAAAAAATTACGATTTTACCCCTATACTCTGAAATGTACCGGAATCTCATTATTTCTACTTTTCAACCTAAAATAACACTAATATTGATCAATATTAACCAAATGGGGCAAAAATTGTTTAAAAAATTTTCTTTTAGTCCTCTAGTGGCAAAATTACCATTTTGCCCTTATGCTCCATAAATACCGAGAATCACAATTTTTCACTGCTAAACATCATTTTATACTCCAATAATCATAATTATATTTCATATAATTATTCTTGGTCAAATGTGATCAAATCTTGGCTAAAAATCTAAATTTTATCATCAAATGGTAAAATGACCGTTTTGTCCCTAATTGGTCAATTTTCTGATGGACTCCAAACTGGACCTTGAACTCCAAATCACTATTCTAAGCCATTCTGCTGGTTTTAAAATTTTCAATTCCTCATAAATTTCTATTTGAATTAGTTCAAGGCTCGATTTAACTTAGTTGTACCACTCAGTACAATACCGTCTTTTAATCGAGCTTGACAAGGTCTCACACTGATGCATGCATGTAGGTGGATCTTGGAATGCATGGTGATTTTGAGTTAGATAAGTGATGGGTAAGTGTTTTAATCTCTAAATTACAAGTGGAAAGGAGAAATGAGATGTGTATTAATTACTTATGCTTATGGCAACAATGGTGATCGAAAATGTGAGGAAATTGTGAACTATAAGTGGAATTCAAGCTAAAACCAAAAGGTAAGCATGCAATGTGAGTATAGTATGTTGTGTTGGCTATGATTAGTTGAAAGTATGTGGATTGCATGTTAAATGATTGTAAATAATGTTGATGAAAGACATGAAATTGGGTTAAGGATTCATTGATTGAAGTGCTGCCATACATATGAATAATTAAATATATTGAGTTTTCATTGTTGCTAGGAAATGTACAAGTAAGGAAAATGTGCTGTGGTGGCATGCCGGAGGAGGCAAGTAGAGTTAGCTAGATACACTCTCGAATTGATAGCAACGTAGTGTCTTGCTGTAAAGCCCGACCTTATAAAATACTATTCATGACATACATGTGATGATAGCATGATTGCATGATAGGAGAGTCCCAAAAAATTTACAAAAGTCGGTATTGTACCTAGAGGTACAACAAAGTTTATTTAATCCTCGAACTAGATCAAATAGGAATTTTAAGGTGAGATTAAGAGTTTCACAGTTCATGGATGACTTAAAATGGTAATTTGGAGTTTGAAGATCAATTTGGAGTCAAATCGGAATTTTCACAAACCAGGGACAAAATGGTCATTTTCCACTTGGGGACAAAATGAGAATTTTAGAAAAGATTTTTTTTTGACCCCATTTGACTTATTGGAGTATGATTTGAGGTTTAGAAGTGAAAAATTTTAATTTTGGTATAATTTGGAGTAAAAGGGTAAAATGATAATTTTGCCACCTCAGGGGCAAAATTGTAATTTTCCACCACCAGGATATTTTTCCAGCACATGGTCTTCCTTTATCTTCATCTTTGACCCTTGACTAATCATGTGGTGGAGATAAAATGTTTAAATTTTTAAAATTTTAAAAACGGACCAATGACATGATGCCACGTGTCATGCCTTTATTAATTTATTATTTTCCTTTTTAAAAGGCACAAAAATCAGCTCATCTTCCACCCCATGGCCGGCCAAACCAGCAAGAAGAGAGAGAAAACAAAAACAAAACCCTAGAGAGAGAAAATCAAAGAAAAAGTGTGAATTTTCAAGAAAATTAAGTGAAAAAGGTGAGATTTTTTCTATTAAGCTTGAGTTTTCTTATTCCCAAGCATTTCTTTTTATTTTCCATGATTAAATTACATGTTTTCATGATGAATTCAATTCTGAAAAAATGGGTTAGGAGAGAGAAAGTTGTTGGATTTATTTGATTTTAATTTATGTTAGTGTTTTTAGTTAGTTTAGCATATTTAGAAACAAAACAACAAGAAAAGAATTTATTTTCTCCCCAAAACATTAATGGCTGAATTTACCATGTAGTGAGTGAGGATGAGTTTGATTTTATTCTAGGAGAATTGGTTAAGGAATAATGAATTATGAGCCTAGAAAAATAATGAGAATTTTCGGAACAAAAATACTAATTTTTACCCACTAGGGGTATTTTCGTAATTTACTATCGAGACTGATAATTTGCACCACACTAAGGGACATTAAGTTAATTTGGGAGCAATTGAGGTATAGAAACTGAAAAGAATTAAATTGGAGTTTAAACAGACGCGTTAGGAATTTAATCGGGTGATAAGACGAATTAGGCCAATACTGAGTTTAGATAGTTACCAGTGCATTTTTGCATTCCATATCATACATTGGTAGTCGAAATTAGTTTAATTTTGATTTAGTACCAACTTGGTGAAATTCTCGATTTTGTACTATGTCAAGGTGGTGAGTCCTCCGATAAAGGCAAGGAAATTGCATCCGAGGACCAATAGAAAGAGTGCTTCGAAAGTCTGCATTCTAGACATTGTGAGTAAACTTACTGTCATTTTAATTATCTAGGGTGGTTTTTAGATGCTTTCATGAATTCTATGGAAAAAGGAATTTAAAAAGGTAAATTTTCATGTTTTATGAATAAATGAGTTTCAATGAAATTAATTTATAAATTGTTTTGGAATTAATAATGATTTTGAAAAATAGAGTACACGGATATTGTTAACTGTGACAATTTGATTGTTTAAATTGACTGGCTTATGATAAATCGAGCATGATAGGCTAGTTGGCAATTGTATTGAAATGCGAATTGTTTGGTTGCCATGAAAAACTGCGAATTACAAAATTGCCATATCATGTTATTGAGTTTTATTATATGGTGGATTATATATTAATTAATCACTGTAGTAGGGGGTTTCTGTGGACCAGCCTTTTAGAGAGGCACGGTAAACCCCATTATATTCTTACCTTGAACGGAGAGGCGCGTAGGGTATCTACTGGGGTAAAGCTTAGGGTTCACTTCACGCCAAACCACCACGTGAAGGGGAACTCAGCCAATGCCAAGGAACGGCTATGTTTTCAACACAAAAATATGATTTATGTGAAATGTGAAGTTTAATAGCCTTGGCGGTCTCGGTAGGATGCCTCGGCCAAGGTGTCCCCGAGAATGGATTTATGGCACTAGCTTAGATTTTTGTGAGATTCATAAGCCTTTTTACGTATTTTGAACGAGATGTGTTCTAATTGTATAACCCAGTTTATGATGATTTACTTTATTGTTTCCATGTACTCAACTCTAGATGTTTATGATGATGTTTGTTTACTCATTGGGATTTTATAATCTCACCACCCTCCTTTCCACCCATTTCAAGTTCAGTATAGACTGTAGATAGCTGATCTCATTGAGGACTACAGTGGGATCTGCATTTTTCAAACCGTAGGTTCACAGTCCTCTTTACTTTTGTTTATTCGGGGGCACTCTTGTTATTGTAAATTAAATTAAATATTTTGGCTTACTATATTTAAGTATGTATAAATTTATTTAGCTTTTACGCTATAAAAATTTTTCACGTATAACTCTATAAATATTGTTTTATAAGAAAATAGAATATTTTACTTAATATTTCTTTTATTTTCTTATTATATTCAAATAACCATAATTTTGTTTTAAATGAAGATTTTAGACTTTTAAACTCATTTTGAATATGAATTATGTGTTTTGTACTTGTATACTACGTTTTAGCCAGTTTCGAAATTTTTGAGAAAAATGACCAAAATACCCCTGTGAGACGAAAAATTAATATTTTATTTGTTTAAAGTTGGAAACAGCTTAAAATCTTTTAGAAAACAATATTTGACAATGGTTGCTCACAAGGGAACAGAGAAACTGATAGTAAAGCCTTGCGGGGTTTCGGGTTGACATTTCGGGCAATAAGTGTCTATCGGGACACCGCGACGGTTGTCATGGGCTCGAGGGGAGTACCGGGTCGTGACACTTGCTATCGTAAGGGGAGTACCGGGTCGTGACACTTGCTATCGTAAGGTGAGTAAGGGGTGTCTATTTCAAAACGATTTCGTAATATATATAGAATGACGTTTTATATACTACTATTTGTGTTAGATTTATAAACTACCATTATGGAAAGCATGAGCTGGTAAAAATGCTAGGCAATTGTGGATGCCATAATGTTTGAAATTGTTTTGACTATATATATAAGCCACATACGTAAAGGATTTTAAAATCGAGAAACAAGCTTTTTATTACGATTTATGTCAAAATGTGCCTTCTAGTTTGTGTGATGTGCATTCATGACTGAAACACATATCCACCATGCGGATTAATATTTTAACCTCATGCAAAAGTTTTATGTTATAAAGTCTTATAAGGGATTTTATCATGTTACCATGTTGAATAATTCGGAAATGGTTTTGAAATGAGCTTTTGAGAACCCAACTTGATTTTTAAATGGTTTTATCAAACCGGGAGATTCAAGAGTAGGTCGAATGTCACATCAAGATAGTGTGGCCCTTGTGCACAAGTGAGCTTTAGCTAGAGAATCTTTGGGTCACCGATAGACTGTTAGACGTGGCTGGGGCCATGGTCTGTGATGTATATACGTGGCTAGGCCACAAGTTGTTATACATGGTTACGACAACTTGATTAATCTAATGTCGACCAACATTGTTGAGATTGCCATGGCTGTGGGAATCTGGTGGAGCAGAGCTCCCGGATGTTATTACATGGAAGCAGGTCCATGAGTTCTTTATTTCTATTACCTACTCGAGAGTTGTATCTCTTTGGGTTTTCTAACTTGTATTCTTTCACATGGTGAGAACTATAAGATTTTCTGCAGCTCCCTTATTTATTCTATGATGTTGGATTTAACTCCTCGCATATGAGGCGAATTGCAAATTTTTGTATAAGCTTTGATATTACTTGATTTCATGGAAGCGTGCATGTTTATGTTGACTTGATTGAACAAGTTGTTAAATAATTTCAAGAGTGGGATTCTTTTAATTGCACTGGTTTTATTATATTGCTTGAAGCAATTATTTTGTAACATTACTTTTGAGTTTACATATAAGGCACAAATACCCCATTTGATTTTAGGGTGTTTACATATATTCTCATGTTTTAATATTCAAATCTTCTATTCGTAGCTTGTTTTCCATCTACACCTTGCTCACAGAGTTGATGATCACTGAGTCTATGAGACTCACTCCCTTATCTTCCTTTTGCAGATAAGTAATCAGCTTAAGTGTATTGCTCAGCACATTGAGATTTGCTGCAATGTAGGTAATGGCATCTCTTAGATTTCCACTCTGAGTCACTCTACTGCATAGAGGTCGTGTTGTTTAAAATAGTTAGACTTATAAAATTATTATTAGTCTTTCAGATATATATTCACTAAAAACTTTGAGGTTGTGTAATAGATGCTAAGTGTGATGTGGAAACTATTTTGAAGTTTGGTTAAATGCGGATATTGTATCTAGTTGCTTCATCTTAATCACAACTATTTATTTGGTTTAAGTAAATGATAGTACTAATATCGCCAGTTGATTTTAATTATTTAGAATCGTAACTAAGGCTTGTTCAGGATTTGGCGAGTTCACTCGCAACTCTTGGATGCTGATAACAATCAAGGAGAAGGTCATTACAATTTTAACCTAAAATGAATAGAAATTCAATTTTAAATCGCTTATAAAATTATAAAATCACATAAAACAAGTAACAAGGCTTTCGAAGGCCTGAATGACAGTAAATGGACTTTCATTGTCAATGGATGGCTTTCACTTCATGTTTCTCGATGCAAATATCAAATTATGATCTGTTTTACCATAAAATGAAAAGATATTTAATTTAAAATGATTTATAATGTTATAAAAACACTTAAAGCAAGTAACATGGCTTTTGAAGGCATGACTGACTATAAATGGACTTTTCTTTTCAATGGATGGCTTTTGCTTCATGTTTCCCGATGCAAACATCAAATTATGATTTGTTTTACCCTAAAATGAAATAAGTTCAATTTAAAATCGTTCATGAAGTTATAAAACCACTTAAAGCGAATAACAAGGCTTTTAAAGGGATGAGTGACTATAAATGGACTTTTCTTGTTAATTCATTGCATTTGCATCACGTTTCCCAATGCACACATCAAAATATGATATGTTTTAACCTAAAATGAATAGAAATTCAATTTAAAATCACTTATAAAGTTATAAAACTATATAAAGCGAGTAACAAGGCTTTCAAAGGCCTAAATGACTATAAATGGGCTTTCATTGTCAATGGAAGGCTTTTGCTTCATGTTTCTTGATGCAAACATTAAATTATTATCTGTTTAACCCTAAAATGGAAAGATATTTAATTTAAAATGATTTACAATGTTATAAAACCACTTAAAGCAAGTAACAAGGCTTTCGAAGGCAGAAATGATTATAAATGGACTTTTCTTTTCAATGGATGGCTTTGGCTTCATGTTTCCTAATGTAAACATCAAATTATGATCTCTCTTATCCTAGAATAACAAAAAAATTTAATTTAAAATCATTTATAAAGTTATAAAATAGCTTAAAGCAAGTAATAAGGCTTTTGAAGGCATGAATGACTATAAATGGAATTTTCTTTTCAATGGATGGCTTTCGCTTCACATTTCCCAATGCAAACATCAAATTATGATCTTTTTTATCCTGGAATAACAAAAAATTCAATTTAAAATTATTCATAAAGTTGTAAAACCAATTAAAGTGAGTAATAAGGCTTTCAAGGGCCTGAACGACTATAAATGAACTTTTCTTATCGATGGATGGCTTTTGCTTTGCGTTTCTCAATGCAAACATCAAATTATGATCTATTTTACCCTAAAATGAAAATAAACTCAATTTAAAACCATTTATAAAGTTATAAAACCACTTAGAGCGAATAACAAGCCTTTCAAAGGCTTGAATGCCTATAAACGGACTTTTCTGCTCAATGCATGGCTTTTGTATCACATTTACCAAGATGAACAAACAATTATGATCTCCTTTTCCAAAAAATAAAAATAAATTCACCTTAAAATCATTTATAAGATTATAAAATCATTAAAGTGAGTAACTAAGCTTTCGAAGGCAGAAGTGACTATAAATGGACTTTTGTTGTCAATGGAGGACTTTTACTTCACATTTCTCAATGAAAACATTGAATTATGATATGTTAAAATGAAAAGATGTTCAATTTAAAATCATTTATAAAGTTATAAAACCACTTAAAGCTAGTGACAAGGCTTTCAAAGGCATGAGCGACTAGAAATAGACTTTTCTTGTGAACGAATAGCTTTTGCTTCATGTTTTCTAATGCAAACATCATATTATGATATGTTTTAACCTAAAATGAAAGAAAATTCACTTTAAAATCATTTATAAAGTTATAAAACTTCTTAAAGTCAGTAATAACACTTTCAAAGGGATAAGTGACTATAAATGGACTTTTCTTGTCAATGGATTGCTTTTGCTTCATGTTTTCCAACGCAAACATCAAATTAAGATATGTTTTAACCTAAAATGAATAGAAATTCAATTTAAAATCACTTATAAAGTTATAAAACCACTTCTAGTGAGTAACAAAGCTTTCGAAGGCTCGAATGACTATAAATGGACTTTTATTGTCAATGGATGGCTTTTGCTTCATGTTTCCAAATGCACACATCAAATTATGATCGGTTTTACCCTAAAATGAAAAGATATTCAATTTAAAATCATTTATAAAGTTATCAAACCACTTAAAACAAGTAACAAGGCTTTCAAAGACATAAATGACTATAAATGGACCTATTTTTTCATTGGATGGCTTTCGCTTTACGTTTCCCAACACAAACATCAAATTACGATCTCTTTTATCCTAGAATAACAAAAAAGTCAATTTGAAATTATTTATAAAGTTACGAAACCACTTAAAATGAGTAATAAGGCCTTTAAAGGTAGGAGTGGCTATAAATGGACCTTTCTTGTCAATGGATGGCTTTCGCTTCACGTATCCCAATGCAAACATCAAATTATGATATGTTTTATCCTATAATAAGAAAAAATTCAGTTTAAAATCATTTATAAAGTTATAAAACCACTTAAAGTGAGTAATAAGGCCTTTGAAGGCAAGAGTGGCAATAAATGGGCTTTTCTCGTCAATGGATGGCTTTCGTTTCAAGTTTCTTGATGCAAACATCAAATTATGATCAAATTTATCCTAAAATAAATAAAAATTTAATTTAAAATCACCTATAAAGTTATAAAATCACTTAAAGTTAGTGACAAGGTTTTTCGAAGGCATGAGTGGCTATAAGTAAAGTTTTCTTGTCCACAGATGGCTTTGCTTCACATTTCCTGATGCAAACATCAAATTATGATTTGTTTTACGCTAAAATGAAAAAAAATCAATTTAAAATCATTTATAAGGTTATAAAATCACTTAAAGCAAATAACAAGGCTTTCAAGGCATGAGTGACTATAAATGGACTTTTCTTGTCAATGGATTACTTTCGTTACATGTTTCTTGATGCAAACATCAAATTATGATATGTTTTAACTAGAAATGAAAAAAAAAATCCAATTCAAAATCATTTATGAAGGTGCAAAACCACTTAGAGCTAGTGACAAAGCTTTCGAAGGCATGAGTGACTATAAATTGATTTTTCTTGCCAATGGATGGCTTTCGCTTCATGTTACCCAATGCAAACATCAAATTATGATCGGTTTTACCCTAAAATGAAAAGATATTCAATTTAAAATCATTTATAAAGTTATCAAACCACTTAAAACAAGAAACAAGGCTTTCAAAGACATAAATGACTATAAATAGACCTCTTTTTTCCATGGATGGCTTTTGCTTTACGTTTCCCAACACAAACATCAAATTACGATCTCTTTTATCATAGAATAACAAAAAAGTCAATTTGAAATTATTTATAAAGTTACAAAACCACTTAAAGTGAGTAATAAGGCCTTCAAAGGTAGGAGTGGCTATAAATGGACCTTTCTTGTCGATGGATGGCTTTCACTTCATGTATCCCAATGCAAACATCAAATTATGATATGTTTTATCCTATAATAAGAAAAAATTCAGTTTAAAATCATTTATAAAGTTATAAAACCACTTAAAGTGAGTAATAAGGCCTTCGAAGGCAAGAGTGGCAATAAATGGGCTTTTCTTGTCGATGGATGGCTTTCGTTTCAAGTTTCTTGATGCAAACATCAAATTATGATCTGTTTTATCCTAAAATAAATAAAAATTCAATTTAAAATCACCTATAAAGTTATAAAATCACTTAAAGTTAGTGACAAGGTTTTTCGAAGGCATGAGTGGCTATAAGTAAAGTTTTCTTGTCCATAGATGGCTTTGCTTCACGTTTCTTGATGCAAACATCAAATTATGATTTGTTTTACTCTAAAATGGAAAAAAATCAATTTAAAATAATTTATAAGGTTATAAAATCACTTAAAGCAAATAACAAAGCTTTCAAGGCATGAGTGACTATAAATGGACTTTTCTTGTCAATGGATTACTTTCGTTACATGTTTCTTGATGCAAACATCAAATTATGATATGTTTTAACTAGAAATTAAAAAAAAATTCAATTCAAAATCATTTATGAAGGTGCAAAACCACTTAGAGCTAGTGACAAAGCTTTCGAAGGCATGAGTGACTATAAATGGATTTTTTTTGCCAATGGATGGCTTTTGCTTCATGTTACCCAATGCAAACAGCAAATTATGATTTGTTTTACCCTAAAATGAAAATAAATTCAATTTAAAATCATATATATAGTTATTGTGAGACCTTGACCGTTATAGACTCGTAAATAGAAGTACATGCGATATCCCTAATCAGGGGTAATTTCGTCATTTCCTTAGTGAGCCCCTAAAAGTAAGTTTTAAACAATATTATGGCCTAAATAGGTCTAAGGTATAAATGGATGATTAAATAAGGGTAAAATGACAAAGGAAACAAAAATTTTGATGATTTTCACGATAGGGGCAAAATGGTCATTTTTCACCTCGGGTCAAAATTTTTAAGTTTTTATGAACCTGAACATTTCTAGACCATTATGGACCTTGTCCCAGTATTAAAGGAGTAAAAAGAATGCATAAAAGATTGGAGGATAATAAGCTAATTTGTGGAGTGGCATTTTGGTAATTTAAGTGGAGTGGATAAGCATGGGCTATAAATATCTCTTCCTTCCAGTAGCTTCTTCATTCTCCAACATATTTTTTCCTTCTTCTTCCTCTCATCTCACGTTGCTTTCCACCCTCAATGGAAGCTTGATATAAAGCTCTATAACCTCTCTAAAAAGTAGCTCCACTTTTCATGCTTTTGGTGCACCCTTTCATAAACCCTTGTGCTCTTCCATCCTCTCACTTTAAAACCCTTGAAAAAATATTGTTTCCATACTCTCTCTCTAGTTAAGTGTTTTAGAGAGAGAAAGAGAAAGCTTATTTAATAGCTTGAAAGTTTTTGGAAAGAATTTCAAGCACAAAGCTACCAAGGTGAGTAGTGAAATAGAATTGATTTTTAGTGTTGAAATTGATTAGTGTTTATATTTGTGAATGTTTTTGTCAAGCCTGACTTTGTAAAATATTAGCCATGTCATTCATGTGATTGACAGAATGCTTGCACACTTGGAAAGCCCCAAAAAAATCATTAAAGGATGGCAATGTACCAAATGGTACAAATAAGTTGCATTAAGCCTCAAACTAGTCTAAATAGAGATTTTAAGATGAAATTGAGAATTTTAAATTCTCATAATGATTTAAAATGGTGATTCGGAATTCGACGGCCGATTTGAAGTCAAATTGGAATTTTCATGATCTAGGGGTAAAATGGTCATTTTGCCACCCGAGGTTAAAATTGGAATGTTGGAAGAAGTTTTTGATAAAGATTGACTATTTAGAACATAATTCAAGTTTGGGAAGTGAAAAATTTTAATTCCGACAGTTTTTCAAGCATAGGGGTAAAATAGTCATTTTGCCACCCTAGGGGCAAAATTGTAATTTTACACACCCAACACTTGTCCAGTACATGGATTTTACCCAATATTATCATGGATAATTGAAGGATTTTATGTGGTGGAGAAAGAAAGCTTAATAGTTAAGACTTAAAAAATAGACCAATGGTAAAGTGACAAGTGTCAAGCTTTTAATTCTTTATTATTTTCTTTATAAATTAGCACAAAATCAGCCCATTTCTCATTCATATAGCCGGCCAAAGAAGAGAAAAGGAAGAAAAGAAAGAACAAGAACCCTAGTGGAAAAATTCAAGGGAAAAGTGTGAAAATTCAAGGAAACAAGTGAAAAAAAAAGGTAAGATTTTTCAATTAAGCTTGAGATCTTTCTTTCTTAAGCATTTTTTCTTATTTTCCATGATTGAATTACATGATTTCATGACGGGTATCTTGCTGATCAAACCCTAGAAGAGAGAATTTGATGATCATTTAGATAGATTTTTAAGATATATGGATGTTTTTAGTTGTTTATGGTGTTAAATGTAAGAATTAAGCTTGAAATTCACATATTCCTCATGAGTTCATCATTGGCTGAATTTTCCATGTAGAGTGTGGATGGTGGATTTGATTTTATTTCAAGTGAATTGGTTAGGAAATGATGAATTACATTGAGAAAATCAAGTAGGAAAAATCATAGTGTTGATGCACTCACCATGGCCGAAATTCTCAAGAAGAAATGTGAAGATAGTTTTCTTAAATTTTATGTTATTTGACTTGTGTTTGGTGATTTGAAGAATTGGGAGAAAAATGGAATTAATTGGAGTTGAATTGGACTTATTGGCCAATTAATCGAGTGATAGATAAAATTAGGCCAATACCGATTTATTTTGGTACACAATTGAAATTGTGTAGAGCACCGTGTTTAGACGATAATCCGAATGATTTGCGTTCCATTTCATGCATTAGTAAAGAGCCTGAAATAGATTTATAATGGTATGACATAATATATTGAATTATGTGTCATGTATTGTATATAGGTGGTGAGCCCTTTAACAAGGGTAAAGACGTTGTGTCAGAGGACTGAGAATAGGAGTATTTCAAACTCCTAATACAGTGAGTAACCTTATCATCATCTTGATTATCTGAAATGAATTTTAATTCGTTTTTGTGATTTTATGAAAAATGAGTTTAAATGATAAATTTTTTATTTTATAAACAAAATGTGATTAAATGAAATGATTTTATAAAATTGTCTTGAAATTGAATGATGGTTTTGAAAATGGAGTAATTGGAGACTAATTGCCGTGTTATAAATCATGGTTTGAATTGAATGACTTATGATAATATTGGCATGAATGGTTGAATTGGTAAATGTGCTGAAAATGTATGAACTGTTGATTTGCCTTGAGAGGCTGTAAAATAAAATAATTGCCATGTCATGCAATTGCAAATTTTATTGAATTGGTGGATTATATATTGATTAGTCACAGCAGTAGGGGGTTTCTGTGGATCAGCCTATTAGAAGAGCATAGTAAACCTCATTATATTCTTACCTCGATTGGAGAGGCGCGTAGGGTATATCCTGGGGTAAAGTTTAGAGTTCACTTCACGTCAAACCACCACGTGAGAGTGAATTCAGCCAACGCCAAGGAACGATTGTGCTTTTAAATGTAAAAATGTGTTTTGTGCGTATATGACTTTCTGAACAGCCTTGGCGGTCTCGATTGGATGCCTCTGTTCAAGGTATCCCTAAGAATGAGTTTTGGCACGAGCCAAGTTTTTAAGAGATGCATAAGCCTTGTTGTAAATTTGGATGGAAATGTAACTGGCTTAAATGATTTGAAATGTGTTTTGATGTTATGAACCATTTCATGATGATCTATTTTAATTGTCTCCATTTACTCAGCTTTAGATATTTTAGATGGTATTTGTTTACTCACTAGGATTATATAATCTCACCACCTTCCTTTCCACCCCTTTCAGGCTCAGAATAGGCTGTAGATAGCTGATTTCATCGAGAGCTACCATTGGATTTGCATCCTCCAAACTGTAGGTTCACAGCCTTTATTACTTTTGGTCGCTCGTGGGTCCACATATCACTGTAAATTAAATCTTGTGTTGTGGTTATCTGTATTATAGTATGTATGAATTTATTTAGCTTTTACGCTACAAAAATTATTTATCGGTAACTCTATAAATATTGTTTTATAAGAAAATAAAATATTTTATTGAATATTTTTATTATATTCTAATAGTCATAATTTCACATTAAATGAATGTTTTAAACATCTAAACTTATTTTTGATTATGAATTATATGTTTTGTACTCGCCTACTATATTTTTAGCTGGTTTCGAGATTTTTGAGGAAAAATGACCAAATTGCCCCTCTGAGAAAAAAATTATTTTTCTATTGTTTTGATTTGGAAATAGTTTATAATCTCTCAAAACATGATACTTAATAACTGTCGCTCACAGGGGAGGTACGAAAACTGATATTAAAGCCTTGCGAGGTTCCGGTTGGCATTCCGGGCAATGAATGTCCATCGAGATGTCACGGTGGTTGTCACGGGCTAGAAGGGAGTGCTGGGTTGTGACAGTTTTATAATAGGATGTTTATTCACTTTAGAGTGGTTAAGGTAGTGAATATAGATGGCCATTTAAATGGCAATAGGAAACTAGCCAAGAAATAGCTTGTAGAATCTATAAGTATGTGAATTAACATAATGGTGATGTTAATGTGATGATAGGTTCTAACGAAGTTGCACAGCCCCAATTGGACCATTAGGGAAGTTAGAGTCGATTAAAGGCTTAACAAAATACCGGTGAGTGAATTGCATTTCAAAACTTGTTTTGGGAATATGAATGTAGCTGCACAAACAATTGAATGATTTATCCAACTTTTTCTTAATACGAGTGCCTTGGGAACAAGCCTTTGATAATTGACTTTATGTTGTGACATGTGGTTGTTATGGATTCATGCACTATTACATTATGTTGGTATATATATATAGATATATATGTTATGCATGATACTTGATATTGTGTGATGATTATGATCGTGTGTGTGCACGATGTGGGGGGATGCACATGCCAGTGATGGCGTGGTGAGGGAGGTGGATGATGATAGTACCCCTGTGCACGATGTGGAGGAATGTACACGATGGTACTGACTGTGCAGGATGTGGGGGGATGCACATGAGTTGGATAAGATGATAGAGGTATTGGTATTTATCCATGTATATATATGTATATATGTTTAGAGAATGAAAACTCATGAAAATGGTTTATGGTTGAAATGCATATGAATTTGGCATGTTGAACTTTCGGAAATTGTTTGTGTTTCATGTTGTTTTTGTCATTTTAGCAGGATGGCTTTTTTTCTTGAAAGAAAGGAAACCTTTTTCTTGGTGCTCTGTTTCTCGCTGCAGCGAGAAACTCTCGGGTTTGAGGGCCTTCACTAGACCTGGTTCTAGCTGCAGTGAGAGAGTTACTGTAGCTTCTCGTTGTAGCGAGAAAGAATCTCGCTGCAGCGAGAAACCTTCTGTCCATTTTGCTATCTTGTGGGTTTTTGCCATTTTTTTCCATTTTGCTACCCTAGTTGAGCATGGACTTGCAACATGTTAGGAGATTATCTAACTAAGTTTAGAGTGAGGAAATTTTGAGAGAAACCCTCAGTCGGTTGAAAAACCCTCATCTAGCTAGTAACTCGAGGCCTAACTTTGTTGCCGCGAAAATACGCTGCAGCGGGAAGGCCTTCCCGCTGTAGCAAGGACCCGTCGTTTCATTTGACTAGCTTGTATATCATTGAAGCTTTCGTTCCTCAAATTCTTTATTATGTATGGAATCATCATTATCAAATGATTTACCATTTAAGGGTTTAACGAATGGTTTTAATAAGAATGAGACTAAATTGCATTGTTTTGAAAAATGAATGCATCATGATTTCGTTAAACATTCCTTATTGTTTGCTTGTTCCCTTCTTGTTCACTCACTGGGTTTATACTCACCATTTTCAACTTCATGTTTTCAAATCACGAGGTAGCTAGTAACTAGGTCGAAGTGTCTTCGTATATTCGACCCTTAGTAGGTGTCTCGGCATTCAATAGTTGTACATTCATCCGAGTCTTTCCGCTAGAAGTCGAGTACTCTTTTGTTGTGTATAGACAAACAGATGTAAATTATTAAATTAGGTTTAGACAAAATATGTACTCTATGATTGGTATGCCACTATGAGATGGCAATGTTTAGTATTATTTTGATTCAAAGTTATAAAATGTGACTTAGCAACTTTTAATGGAATGGTGAAAAGGTTATATTAATAGGCTTGCTTGGGCTTAGTTGACTACATCCATTAGGCTCATGCGCCGGTCATGGCCCGGAATTTGGGTCGTGACAGTTATAAAACTACTTAGAGCGAGTAACAAGGCTTTCGAAGGCATGAGTACCTATAAATGGACTTGTAAATGCATGGCTTTTGCTTCACATTTCCTAAGGTAAACAAACATTTATGATCTCTTTTAAACAAAAAAGAAGAGAAATTCACCTTAAAATCATTTATAAGATTATAAAACCATTTAAAGCTAGTAATTAGGTTTTCGAAGGCATAGGTGATTATAAATGGACTTTTCTTTCAATGGATGGTTTTCGCTTCACGTTTCTTGAGGCAAACATCAAATTATGATATGTTTTAACCATGAATGAAAAAAAATTCAGCTTAAAACTATTATAAGATTATAAAACCATTTAAAGTGAGTAACTAGGCTTCCAAAGGCATGAACGACTATATATGGACTTTTCTTGTCATTGGATGGGTTTCGCTTCACGTTTCTTGAGACAAGCATACAATTATGATATGTTTTAATCTAAAATGAAAAAAGGTCAATTTAAAATCCTTATAAAGTTATAAAACCACATAAAGTGAGTAACAAGGCTTCCTTAGGCATGAGTAACTATAAATGGACTTTTCTTACAAATAGATGGCTTTTGCTTCATGTTTCCTGATGCAAACATCAAATTATGATCTGGTTTATCGTAGAATAATAAAAAATTTAACTTAAAATCATTTATAAAGTTATAAAACAACTTAAAGCGAGTAACAAGGCCTTGAAGGCAGGAGTGGCTATAAATGGACCTTTCTTGTCAATAGATGGTTTTCGCTTCACGTTTCTTGATGCAAACATCAAATTATGATATGTTTTAACCAAAAATGAAAAAAAATTAAATTCAAAATCATTTATAAAGTTATAAAACCACTTAAAGCAAGTAACAAGGCTTTCAAAGGCATGAGTTACTATAACAGACTCTTCTTGTCAATGGATGGCTTTTGCTTCACATTTCCCTAGGTGAACAAACAATTATGATATAAAATCATTTATAAAGTTAACAAACAATGAAAAAGAGATTCAATTTAAAATCATTTATAAAGTTATAAAACAGCTGAAAGCTAGTGATAACGTTTTCGAAGGCATGAGTGACAATAAATGGACTTTTCTTATCAATGGATGGCTTTCGCTTCCCACAACCCAAAGCAAACAACAAATTATGATCTTGTTTTATCCTAAAGTGAAAAGAAACTCAATTTAAAATTGTTTATAAAGTTATAAAAACATGTAAAGTGAGTGACAAGGCTTTCGAAGCCATGAGTGACTATAAAATGGACTTTTCTTGTCAATAGAAGCCTTACAGTTAACGTTTTCGGATGCAAACATCAAATTATGATTTGTTTTACCTTAAAATGAAAAGATATTCAATTTAAAAACATTTATAAAGTTATAAACCCACTTAAAGCGAGTGACAAGGCTTTAGAAGGTATGAGTGGCTATTAATGGACTTTTCTTGTCAATGGATGGCTTTCGCTTCATGTTACCAGAGGCAAACATCAAATTATGATCAGTTTTACCCTAAAATGAAAAGAAATTCAATTTGAAATCATTTATAAAGTTATAAAACCACTTAAAGTGAGTGACAACTCTTTCAAAGGGATGATTGACTCTAAATGGACTTTTCTTGTTAATAGATGGCTTTCATTTCACATTTCTTGATGCAAACATCAAATTATGATATGTTTTAACCAAAAATGAATAGAAATTAAATTTAACATTGTTTATAATGTTATAATGCCACCTAAACCGAGTGACAAGGCTTTTGAAGCTATAAGTGACTATAAATGGCTTTCGCTTCACATTTCTTGATGTAAACATCAAAGTATGATCCGTTTTACCCTAGAATAAAAAAAAATCAATGTAAAATCATTTATAAAGTTATAAAACTACTTAAAGTGAGTAACAACACTTTCGAAGGGATGAGTGACTATGAAGGGGCTTTTCTTGTCAATGGATGGCTTTCGATTCATATTTCCTAATGTAAACATCAAATTATGATCTATTTTATCCTAGAATAATAAAAAATTCAATTTGAAATTGTTTATAAAGTTATAAAAACACTTAAAGCAAGTGATACGGCTTTCGAAGCCATGATTGACTACAAATGGACTTTTCTTGTTAATAGATGCCTTTCGTTTCGCGTTTCTAGATGCAAACATCAAATTATGATATGTTTTACCCTAAAATGTCAAAAATTCAATTTCAAATCATTTATAATGTTATAAAACCACTTAAAGCGAGTCACAAGGCTTTTGAAGACATAAGTGACTATAAATGGACTTTTCTTGTAAATGGATGGCTTTCACTACATGTTTCTCAATGCAAACATCAAATTATGATATATTTTAACCAAAATGAAAAAAATTGAATCCAGAATCATTTATAAAGTTATAAAACCACTTAATGCTACTTACAAGGCTTTCGAAGGCATGAGTGACTATAAATGTACGTTTCGTGTCAATAGATGGTTTCACTTCACGATTCCCAATGCAAAACATCATATTATGATCTATTTTAACCTAAAATGAAATAAAACTAAATTTAAAATCATTTATGAAGCTATAAAACCACTTAAAGTGAGTGACAACTCTTTCGAAGGGATGATTGATTGTAACTGGACTTTTCTTGTCAATGGATGGCTTTTGCTCCATGTTTCCCGATGCAAAGATCAAATTTTGATATGTTTTTACCTAAAATCAATAGAAATTCAATTTAAAATCATTTATAAAGTTATGATACCACTTGAAGCAAGTAATAAGGCTTTTGAAGGCTTGAATGACTATAAATGGACTTTTCTTTTAAATGGATAGCTTTCGCTTCATGTTTTTTAATGCAAACATCGAATTATGATCTGTTTTATCCTAGAATAAAACAAATTCAATTAAAATCATTTACAAAGTTATAAAACCACTGTCACGACCCAAATTTAGGGCCATGACTGGCGCATGGGTCCAATGGACGTAATCCACTAAACTCAAGCAAGCCTATTATTTATCTTACTTATAATTCCATCTATTATCACTAAGTCATATTTGATAACTTTGAATCAAAATAGTGATATACATTGCCAACTCGTACTGGCATTACTCATTTAAAATTTACATTAAGTTCATCTATACATAACAAAAATAATACTCGACTTCCAGTAGAGGGACTCGGATGAATATACAGCTACCGAATGCCGAGACACCTACCAAAAGATGGACACAGGTCTACAAGGACACCTCGTCCTAATTATCGGCTGCCTCGTGATCTGAAAACATGAATTTGAAAATGGTGAGTATAAACCCAGTGAGTGAACAAGGAAGGGAACAAGCAACAACAAGGGAGAATTTAAAATCATGATGCACTTGTTTCAAAACAATGCAATTTAGTTCATTCCTATTTAAAACCCCTCCAAACTCGAGAGTTTCTCACTACAGCGAGCATGAATTTCGCTGCAGCGAAAATGGAGCAACAAGAGAAGCATTTTTCCTCACTCAACAAAAAGCCATCCTGCTAAACTAATAAAATCAATATAAAATTCATGAAAATTCTCAAAGTACAATGTGTCAAATTTCACGTACATTACAACCATAAATCATTGTCCATCAATTTTCTATAACACACACATTTACATATGTATGTATATATATATATATATATATATACATATATACCCATCATCATCATCACCAGCTCATGCGCACTCCTTACTCGCACATGGCTTGGTCATCAAGAGGTTATGCGCACTCTTTACTCGCACATAACCGGGTCATCATCGGGTTATGCGCACTCCCTACTCGCACATAACCGGGTCATCCTCAGCTTATGTGCACTCTTTCCTCGCACATAGCCGAGTCAACATAATTACACAACACTATATTCAAGCATATATGTATATCAACATAATGCAGCCACATAGAAATCCATAATAACCACATTTCATAACATAAACCTTTTCTCAAAAGCTTGTTCCCAAGGCATTCATTTTCATGAAAAAATTGCATAAAATCATTCAAACACTTTGTTCAAAACAGTCATATTTTCAAAACAATTTTGCTAGGCAGTCCACTCACAGGTGTTGAAAATTCTGATTTTGGGTGCACTCGGACTAATAGTCCTCAAGAGCAATTCCTTTGCCTTTTCCGGACGTCTCACTACCTTGACAAATAACAAAGTCAAGGAATTTACTATATTGTCCCTAAATTGATATAAACTAATTTAAATTACTAATGCTTGATATGAAAATGCAAAAATACGTTCGATTACCGCTTAATCGCGGTATCGATTAAATTCGATCGATCACCCAATTAATCTGCGATTGCATCCAAATCACCTCTAAATTAATACCTTAATTTACCACATACCATTTAAATAAAGCCAAATTCAGCATTAGAACCCTCACAGTTCTTTATAGAGAAATTTAATCATTTGGTGCACTAGCACCGAAATTTTTTTCTACATAAACGTTTCACCTTAATTCATCATTTTCCAGGCCATTTTCCTTGAAATAAAAACAATCCCCCATTGATATTCAGCCCTCATGGTTCGACCAACAAGGAACCCTAGAGAAATTGAATATTTGTTTTGTGTTTTTGTTCATAACCATGCTTAACTATCCCTAAACAGTAACATAGTCTAAAATCAAATTATTCCAACAACAAGTCCTCTTCCATACCCAAATTTCAGAATTGAATTCATCATGATAACTCAATATTCAACCATGAAAATCAAGAACAAAAGCATGGGTAAGCTAGGTATCAACGAGAATTAAAGAAATTTTAACTTACCTAGCTTGTTTCCTTGATTTCTTCACTTTTTCTTTCAATTTTCACCTAGGTTTTCTTGTTTTTCCCTTTGTTCTTCCTTTTTTCTTGTTGCTGGTTGTCTAGGCCGAATATGGTGAGAGAATTGGGGATTTAATGGGCTGATTTCAATAGAAAATAATAAAATAATCAAGCATGCTACGTATCACATGCTTATTGGCCCAATTTTTAACTTTTTGACTTTTTCTTCATAATTTTCCACCGCAATTATTCTGGTATTTATCCAATCCTACCACATTTAAAATCCCTTACTCTTGACAAATGCTGGGGCAACAAATTTTCCGATTTGCCCCCGAGGTAAAAAAATTACGATTTTGCCCCTATACTCCGAAATGTACCGGAATCACATTATTTCTACTTTTCAACCTCAAATAACACTAATATTGATCAATATTAACCAAGTGGGGCAAAAATCATTTTTTAAAAACTCTCGTTTAGTCCTCTAGTGACAAAATTACCATTTTACCCTTGTACTCTAAAAATACCGAGAATCACAATTTTTCATTGCTAAACAGAATTTTGTACTCCAATAATCATAATTATATTTCATATAATTATTCTTGGTCAAATGTGATCAAATCTTGGCTAGAAATCTTCATTTAATCATCAAATGGTAAAATGACTGTTTTGTCCCTAATCGGTCAATTTTCCTGATGGACTCTAAACTAGACCTTGAACTCCGAATCACTATTCTAAGCCATTCTGTGGGTTTCAAAATTTTCAATTTCCTCTTAGAATTTCTATTTGAACTAGTTCAAGGCTCGATTTAACTTTGTTGTACCACTCGACATAATACCGTCTTTTAATCAAACTTGATAGGGTCTCACAACCACTTAAAGCAAGTAAGAAGGCTTTCGAAGGCATGAGTAGCTATAAATGGACTTTTCTTGTCAATGGATGGCTTCACTTCATGTTTCTTGATGTAAAACATCAAAATATGATATGTTTTACCCTAAAATGAAAAACAATTCAATTTCAAACCATTTATAATGTTATAAAACGACTTAAAGCAAGTGAGAAGGCTTTCGAAGGCATGAATGACTATAAATGAACTTTTCTTTCAAATGGATGGCTTTCATTACACATTTCTGAATGCAAACATCAAATTATGATATGTTTTAACCAAAAAATGAAAAAAATTGAATTCAAAATAATTTATAAAGTTATAAAATCACTTAAAGCTAGTGACAAGGCTTTCAAAGGCATGAGTGACTATTAATGGACTTTTCGTGCCAATGGATGGCTTTCGCTTCACAATTCCCAATGCAAACATCATATTATGATATGTTTTAACCTAAAATGAAAAGAAATTCAATGTAAATTCATTTATAAAGTTACAAAACCACTTAAAGTGAGTGACAACTCTTTTGAAGGGATGATTGATTGTAAATGGAGTTTTCTTGTCAATAGATGACTTTTGCTGCATGTTTCCCGATGCAAATAACAAATTTTGATATGTTTTAACCAGAATGAATACAAATTCAATTTAAAATTGTTTATAAAGTTATAATACCACTTAAAGTGAGCAAAAAGGCTTTCGAAGGCCTGAATGACTATAAATGGACTTTTTTTGTCAATTGATGGCTTTTGCTTCACGTTTCCCAATGCAAACATGAAATTATAATCTGCTTTATCCTAGAATAAAAAAATTCAATTTGAAATTATTTATAAAGTTATAAAGCCAATTAAAGCGAATAGCAAGACTTTCAAAGGCATGAGTGGCTATAAATGGCCTTTTCTTGGCAATGAATGGCTTTTGATTCATGTTTTGCAATACAAACATCAAATTATGATCTATTTTACTCCAAAATGAAAAATATTCAATTTCAAATCATTTGTAAAGTTCTAAAACCAGTTAAAGTGGACAACAAGGCTTTTAAAAGCATGGGTGACTATAAATGGACTTTTCTTGCCAATGGATGGCTTTCGCTACATGTTTCTCAATGCAAACATCAAATTATGATATGTTTTAACAAAAAATGAAAAAAAATTCAACTCAATCATTTATAAAGTTATAAAACCACTTAAAGCTAGTGACTAGGCATTCGAAGGCATGAGTGACTATAAACAGACTTTTCGTGTCAATGGATGGCTTTCGCTTCATGTTTCCTAATGCAAACATCATATTATGGATTGTTTTAACTTAAAATGAATAGAAATTCAATTTAAAATCGTTTACAAAGTTATAAAACCACTTAAAGTGAGTGAAAACGCTTTCGAAGGGATGGGTTACAATAAATAGACTTTTCTTATCAATGGATGCCTTTTGCTACACATTTCTCGATGCAACATTAAATTATGTTATGTTTTAACCAAAAATGAAAAAAAATTCATTTGAAAATCATTTATAAAGTTATAACACCGCTTAAAACTAGTGACAAGGCTTTCGAAGGCATTAGTGACTATAAATAGACTTTTCTTGTCGATGGGTCGCTTTCGCTTCATGTTTGCCAATGCAAACATCAAATTATGATTTGTTTTATCCTAGAATAAAAAAAATTAATTCAAAATCATTTATAAAGTTATAAAACCACTTAAAGTGACTAATAAGGCTTTCGAAGGCATGAGTGGCTATAAATAGACTTTTCTTATCAATGGATGGCTTTTGCTACATGTTTCTCAATGAAAACATCAAATTATAATATGTTTTACCCAAAAATAAAAAAAATAATTCAAAATCATTAATAAAGTTATAACACAAGTTAAAGCTAATGACAAGGCTTTCGAAGGAATGAGTGACTATAAATAGACATTTCATGTCAATGGATGCTTTTTTCTACACGTTTCCCAATGCAAATATCAAATTATGATATGTTTTAACCTAAAATGGAAAGAAATTCAATTTAAAATTATTAATAATGTTATAAAACCACTTAAAGTGAGTAATAATGCTTTTGAAGGGATGAGTGATTGCAAATGGACTTTTCTTATCAATGGATAGCTTTCACTACACGTTTCTTGATGCAACATCAAATTATGTTATGTTTTAACAAAAATGATAAAAAAATCAATTGAAAATCATTTATAAAGTTATAACACCCCTTAAAGCTTGTGGCAAGGCTTTCGAATGTATGAGTACTATAAATGGACTTTTAGTGTCAATGGGTGGCTTTTGCTTCACGTTTAGAAGGCTAGTGAAAAATTTTAGAATAAAATAGTATTAAAATATTAATATTTTATTAATTATGAAAATTAGTCATGAAGGAGGAGTATATGACTAATCCAAGTGGGGGAGAAGAAATAAGAAAGAATTTCAAAGAAAAAATGGTGTTAACGAGGCCGCGTGCCTTTATTAAATAGAGTGCGAGTAGAGGAAGAAAGATAGAAAGAAATTGGAATTTAAAACGTGTTGGAAGGACCCAATTGTAAAGAATGAAAGTCGGAGGGTCACGTAGTAAATAAGAAAAAGTTAGAGGACTCATTTGCAATTTCAACATTTGGAGTTAAAAAGGGGGATTTACTAACCAAGTGTCACGACCCAAATTTCGGGCCATGACCGGCGCATGGGCCCAATGGACATAGTCCACTAAGCCCAAGCAAGCCTATTAATCTGTCGTGTTCATCATCCTATCATAACTGCTAAGTCATATTTCATAACTTAGGATCAAAATAAAATTAAACATTTGCAAACTCATATTGGCATACCAATTAAGTGTACATTGCCTACAACATGTATCTCAATAATTTACATCAAGTTTGCCTATACATCTAAAAAAGAAGACTTGAATTCCAGCGGAGGGACTTGGACGAATGTACAACTACTGAATGCTGAGACACCTACCAAAAGATGGATATAAGTATACAAGGACACCTCGTCCTAGTTATCTGCTGCCTCGTAATCTGAAAATATGAAGTTAAAAACGATGAGTATAAACCCAGTGAGTGAACAAGAAAGGGAACAAGCATACCATAAGGAATCTTTAATGAAATCATGATGCATTCTTTTTCAAAACAATGCAATTTGTTTCTATTCTTATTAAAAACCCCTCATCAAGCCCTTAAATGATTAATCACTTATAATGATGAATCCATACATATCAAATACTTTGAAAAATGAAGGCTTTAGTGATACATAAGCAAGTCAAATACGACAGCGAATCTTCGTTGCAGCGAGAATGAATTTTCGTTGCAGTGACGTTGGGATTTAGTTATTAGCCGAACGAGGGTTTCCCAACTGACCGAAGGTTTCTCACTAAACCTCCTCATTTTAAACTTAACTCATTTAATCTTTAATGTTGGAAGTCCATGCTCCAATATGGTAGTAAAGAAGTGAAAGATAGGGCAGCAATTGGATAAGATAGGAGACCAAAACAAAAGGTTTTTCGCTGTAGTGAGAATGAATCTCGCTGCAGTGAAATTGTAACCCAGAAATAGAAGGTTTCTCGCTACAGCGAGATTTTTTCTTGCTGCAGCGAAATTCAGCTAATGAAACAGAGAGTTTCTTGCTGCAGCGAGATTCCTTTTCGCTGTAGCGAGAAGCTATAGTGACTATCTCGCTGCAGCGAAATACATTCTCCCTGCAGCGAGAACCAGTTCTGGTGAAGGTTCTCAAACTCGAGAGTTTCTCGCTGCAGCAAAATATAGGGCACCAAACGAAAATTTCCCTTTCTCCCAAAGAAAACCACCCTGCTTGAAATGTTCAAAACCAATAAGAAATACATAACAACTTCCCAAAGTTTAACATACCGAATTTCACATACATTACATCCGTATGCATAACTCATAAATTTCTTATAACACACATGTTTACAAATGTATACATATACTTATACCCATCACCATCATGCACACCATCCCATCATCATCACCACCAGCTCATGCACACTCCCTACTCGCACATGGCTGAGTCATCACCGGGTTATGCACATTCCCCACTCACACATAACTGGGTCATCCTCAGCTTATGCGCACTCCCTACCGCACATGGCTGAGTCATCACCGGGTTATGCACACTCCTCACTCACACATAACCGGGTCATCCTTGGCTTATGCGCACTCCCTACTCGCACATAGCCGAGTCAATATAATTACACAACATTATATTCAAGCATATATGTATATCAACATAATGCAGCCACATACAAATCCATAATAATCACATATCATAACATAAACCATTTCTCAAGAGCTTGTTCCCAAGGCATTCATTTTTGAGAAAAGTGTATAAAATCATTTAAACACTTTGTTCAAAATCGTCATATTCCCAAAACAATTTTGGTAGGCAGTCCACTCACCAATTGATTGTGGAGCCTTTAGATGACTCCAATTCCTCTAATTGTCTAAATGAGATGTGGGGCTTCCTTAGAACCTAGGATCACATTAGCATAAGCAATAGATCAATTTTACACACTATGAACCCTAAAAGCTATCTCTTAGCTAGTTTTCAATTACCACATTAAATGGCCATCTATGTTCACTATCTTAATCACTAAAAGTAATGAACATACTTAACAATAAGCAGCTCATAAATCCCAATTACTAGCCATTTTCTGCAGCTAAAAGCCAAGCTTCATTCATCATTTACCCTAGCACTCCTTTATAGTCAAATTCTCTTTCAATAACTTCCAAATAAATGGTGTAATTCTCTCTCTCTCTCTCTCTAGAACATCCAACTAGTAAGAGAAAGTATGAAAACCAGATTTTTAAGGGTTTTAAAGTGAGAGGATGAAAGAGCATAAGGGTTTATGGAAAAGTACACCAAAAGCATGAAAATTAGAGCTAGAGAGAGAAAGTTCTGGAAGCTTGAAGAAAACTCCCATGGAAGAATTGAAGAAACGTGAGAGAGGAGAAGGGAAGAAGAAAACCAGTTGTTGCAAATTCAAGAAGGTGCTGGACATTCAAGAAAATGCTAGAAATTTCAAGATATTTATAGGCCAAACTTATCCATTCCCATAAAATTACGAAAATGCCCTTCCAACAATTAACTTATTCTCCGCCAATCTTTTATGCAATCTTTTTGCTCTTTTAACACTAGGACAAGATCCATAATGGTCTAGACATGTTCGGGTTCATAAAATCTTAAAATTTTAACCCGAGGTAAAAAATGACCATTTTGACCCTACCGTAAAAATCATCAAAATTTTGGTTTCCTTTCCATTTTACCCATAATTTCACCATCCATTTATGCCTTAGCCCTACTTAGGCCATAATATTGTTAAAAATCTTACTTTTATGGCTTAATAAGGAAATGACGAAATTACCCCTAGCTCGTATTATTACATCTATGCTTAGTTACAAGCCTATAGAGGTTGGGGTCTCACACCAAGGGAGGGTAGAATATGTGGAATATAGGATGTACATGTGAGAATTACTATTACATGCAATCATAGCATGTAAAAAGGAAAAGTTAGTGAGGGACATGTGGGACCCCCACCATGTGAAGTAAAAGAAAACATAAGATTAGAATTTGCTTGCATGAAATGTGATAGGTGCAAGGGTGGTTAAACGAAGGAAGAGGAAAGTGGGGTGAATGTGGTTTGGAAAGGACAATGAAAGATTAAACAAAGCATAAAGTAAAAATGGTGTAAGAAATAAAGAAATGAAATATGATGAAAAGTAAAGGATGAAAGGCAAGTGGCGGATGGAAGAGTGGTAAACTTTTGCCATGTGATTTAATCACATAAAATATGTGGGAAGGAAGTCAAAAGAACCATTTAACCTTAGGCCATCCACCCTTGCAAAGGAAATAAGGAAGAAAGAAAAGAAAAATAAAGGAAAAAAGTGGCATTAGGCAATTCGCCCATGGGTGAGTAAAAACAAGAAAAAGAAAGTCATTTTTTTCCAAGCTTCGCCTTGAGGAATCCACCACAACCAAGAAGAAAGAGAAAGGAGAAAGAAAGGAAGAAAAAAAGAGAAAGAAAGGAAAAGGCTCGTGTTTGTACCAAAATTAAGATAAAACCATGAGGTTTCCTCCCTCACCTTGAAAATTTGTGTTGACTCATAAATCAAGAGTCTTCAAATTCAAGAGACGAAACTCGTGGGATGTCAATGGACGTACTAAGCTTGGTTTTGTGATCAATGCAAGGAAAGGTAAGGATTTTGGTTTTTAGCTTGAGTAATATTTGAAAATGAGTTAGTGACTAAGAGAAATGTTTTGTGGCAGCAAAGATCAGCTTGCTTGGAGACCCTTTGGTGACATGCAAGCTACCAAACTCATGGGTGCATGGTAGATTTAAAGTGAAAGAAAGTGGTAAGTTTAATACTACATTTTGAGGGTTATGGTTAGTTTAATGTTATGGAGGATAATTGTGTAATTTTTGATAGCTTGGTGAGTGAAATATTGGAGGAATATTGAGGTTATGAATGTTAGTTTGCATGGATGAATATTGATGTTGTGCTTGGTGGCAGCATATGAATATAAACCTAGAAAAATGCTTGATAAAAAATAGACTTGTAATTGCTGCCATGCATGAGTACATAAGAGAATTGTGTTTGAATGATTGCTAGGAAACATGTAAAAAGAGGAAGCTTGCCATGGTGGTGTGCCGGGTGAAGTAACGAGTGATCGAAAATTAGAGTTAGCTAGATACACACCTAAATCAATAGCGACGAATCGTCCCACTATTGTTAAGTGAGTAGGGGGTGTCGATTTCAAATTTCCATAGCTCTATATATATATATGTTGGTTTACTTGAAATGTAAAAATTGTGGAAAGCATGTGCTAGTAGAATCTTAGGTAATTTGTGGATGCAAGCTGTCTTGAAAGTTGGTTTGGTTATATCTATAGATAGACTATATATGTAAAGTGTTTTAGAACCAGGAAACAAGCCTTTTTACAATGTTTGAATAAAAAATCTATGCCTTGTACTTTTGTGTGATATGGATAGCTAAATGCATTCGTTAAATGATTTAAAATATAAGATTTAGGCATCGATTTTATTCTGATTTTTGTACAAGTGTTTACACCATGCCATTGAAATGTGAAAAACAATTTGAAGGATTATCAAACTTGGATTTTAAATGTTTTACAAGAAAAAGCCTCGAAAAAACATGATTTGGTTTTGAAAATGGTTTTGACAAGCCAAGCATGAGAGTAGGCCAGATGTCACTTCGGTTAAGTGTGACTCTCTTGCACGAGTGAGCTCTAGTTAGAGAACCATTGGGTCACCGACAAGCTATTAGACATGGTTATGGTCTATTATATACGTGGTAATGTCATGGGTTGTTATATGTGGGGAAGCCACTAGTGATATTCATGATTGAGATCGCTTGATTCTTCAATGTCGGCCAACATCATTGAGATTGCTATGGCATGTGGGAATATGGTGTAAGTGAGGCTCTCAGATGTTACTACATGGAAGTGGGTCCATCTCTTGATATTATGCTTTCTTACTCGAGAGTCTTGTGAGTTTTTTGACGCATACACTTTTGCATGGTGGAGAGTTAAGATTTTCTTTACAACTCCCATTATTTGAGTAAGAGATTTCAGCTCTTATTTAATGATCGTGAATCGGTTTATGTGGCTTTATGAGTAGACCTGTTTACATGCCACTTGTTATCTTAAGAAGTAGATGCAATATCACTAGTCAGGGGTAATTTCATCATTTCCTTAGTGAGCCTTTCAAGGTAAGTTTGTAAACAATATTAAGGCCTAAGTAAGCCTAAGGCATAAATGAGTGATGAAATAACGATAAAATGACAAAGGAAATAAAAATGATGATGATTTCCACGGTAGGGGCAAAATGGTCATTTTTCACCTTAGGTCAAAATTTTTAATTTTCGTGAACCCGAGCATTTCTAGACCATTATGAACTTGTTTCAATATTAAAAGATTAGAAAGATTGCGTAAAGGGTTGGAGGAGAACAAGCTAACTTGCTAAGGGCATTTTCGTAATTTAAGAGGAGTGGATAAGCTTGAGTTGTAAATATCTTTTTCTTCCAGTAGCTTCTTCATTCTCCAGCAGCTTCTTCTTTTTCTTCTTTCCTCTCATTTCCAGAAACTTCCATAACCTCTCCCAAACTAGCTCTAATTTTTATGCTTTTGTGCACCCTTTCATAGAACCTTTGTGCTCTTTCAATCTCTCACTTTAAAACCCTTGAAAAATCTTACTTCCATACTTTCTCTTAGTAGCTAGGTGTTTTAGAGAGAGAAAGAGAGAGGAAATTTCAATAATAGCTTGAAAGTTTTTGGAAAGAATTTCAATTTCAAAGCTACCAAGGTGAGTAGTGAATTAGAATTGATTTTTAATATTGAGAATGATTAGTGCTTAGACTTGTGAATGTCTAGTAGTTTAGGTTGTTCATTCATTTTAGAGTGATTAGGATAGTGAAAATAGATAGCCATTTAAATGGCAATTGGAAGCTAGTTAAGAGATAGCTTTTAGAATTTATAAGTATGTGAATTGATATAATGGTGATGCTAATGTGATGGTAGGTTCCAATGAAGCCCAATTGCCCCATTTAGACCATTAGGAAAGTTAGAGTCGACTAAAGGCTCAACAAATTACCGGTGAGTGAACTTACATTTCAAAACTGTTTTGCGAATGTGAATCTATTTGCACAAAACATTGATTGATTTTATCTAACTTTTCTTCAAAAACGTGTGCCTTGGGAACAAGCCCTTGATAAATTGTCTCTATGTTGTGACATGTGGTTGTTATGGATTCATGCACTACTACATTATGTTGATATATATATATATATATATAAGTTGCATTGGTAGTTGATATTGTGTGATAATTATAACCGTGTGCACGATATGGGGGGATGTACACGATGGCACTGACTGCACACGATGACTTCGGCTAGGTGCACGATGTGGGGGGATGCACATGAGCTGGGTGAGATGATGGTGGTATTTATGTTATTTATGTATACAAATATATATATATATATATATATATATATATATATGTTTATGAAATAAAAGTTCATGAATATGGTATATGGTTGGAATGCATGTGAAAATTTAGCATGTTGAACTTTGGAAATTTTTGAATGTTTCATGTTGATTTTGTCATTTTAGCAGGATGGCCTTTTCCTTGAGAGAATGGAAACTTTTCTTTGGTTCTCTGTTTTCTCTCTATAGTGAGAATCATTCTCACTGCAGTGAGAAACTCTCGAGTTTGAGGGGTTCGCCAGACTTCCTTCTCGCTGTAGCCAGAATGCATTGTCATTACAATGAGAAATTTGCTGGAGCTTCTTGCTGCAGAGAGAAACTTTCTGTTTTGGCTCTCGAAACTTGCTGCAGTGAGAAACTTTTTGTTTTTGGCCACTTGAATTTCGCTGCAGCGAGATTTGTTCTTGTTGCAGCGAGAAACTTTCTATCTATTATTCTATCTTGTTGGTTTTTGTAATATTTTTCCATTTCATTTACACCATAGTTGATCATGAAATCCCAATATTTAGGGGTTTATTTAATTAAGTTTGAAATGAGGAATTTTAGAGAGAAACCCTCAGCCAGTTGAGAAACCCTCATCTAGCTAATAACTTAAGCCCAAATTTCGCTGCAGCGAGGACCCGTCGTTTCTTTTGACTTGGCTATATTCATTCTTTAGATTTTTTGTTATGTATGGAATCGTTATCATCAAGTGATTAACCATTTAAGGGTTTAACGAGGGCTTTTAATAAGAATGAAACTAAATTGCATTGTTTCGAAAATAAATGCATCATGTTTTCTTTAAACTTTCCTTCCCGTTTGCTTGTTCCCTTCTTATGTTCACTCACTGAGTTTGTACTCATTGTTTTCAACTTCATGTTTTTAGATCAGGAGGCAGTCGGTAACTAGATCGAGGTGTCTTCATAGATTCGACTCTTGGTAGGTGTCTTGGCATTCAGTAGCTGTACTTTCGCCTGAGTCTCTCCACTGGAAGTCGAGTACTCTTTTTGTTGTGAATAGACAAACTCAATGTAAATTATTAAAACATATGTTTTAGACAATACATGTATATTTGATTGATAATGCCACTACGAGTGGGCAATGGTTAGCATTATCCTGATTCGAAATTATGAAATATGACTTTAGTAGCTTTAATGGAATAATGGACAGGTCATGTACATAGGCTTGCTTGGGCTTAGTGGGCTGCGTCCATTGGGCCCATGTGCCGATCATGGCCCGAAATTCAGGTTGTGACACATCGGCGCTTACTGTCTATAATACCCCGTACTTTGATATGGTGACTAGTAAAGCTTATTGGATGCCAATTGAGGTTAATTATAATGTTTAGAAATGATGAAAGATGAAACAAATAGTTTGGGATAAAATATTCCGCACACGAGGAAATAATATAAAATAATGATATTTTTATCGAAGAAGAATTTGTGAGATAAAAAGTGATTCGGAAGTCAATTGAGGCATAATAAGGTATTTTGGGAACCAAGGGGACAAGAGGAGATAAGAGGAAATATTTAGAATAAAATAATATTTTGTTAATAAAATAATATTAAAATATTAACATTTTATTTAGTGTCAAAAATTTTCCATGAAGAAGGAGTATATGGTCAATCTAAGTGGGGGAGAAGACGAATGAGAGAATTTGGACGAAAATGACGTTAATGGGACTGCGTGTCTTTATTAAGTAGAGATAGCGCGGGTAAATAAATATTTTAAATATTATGGGGACACCGCGTTGGAGTACAAACTTTGTACTTTGTTTGTACATATGCAGAAGAAGGTAATAGAAGGAAATTGGAGTTAAATGAGTGTTGGGAGGACTAAATTAAAATGGAAGGAAATAAAAAGGGCAAAATAATAATTTTATGTGAAGTTTGGTCAAAGCTTTCAAAGGAAGCTTTGACTCTGATTTTTTTAGGCCAAGATCGATCTTATCCTTTCCCCCACCAGATATTTCTTCTTCTTCATCCATACTCCATGCCATTCTTGAAGCTTCCATGCCATTTTCTCTTTATCCACCATGAAATCAAGTTTTCTTCACTTTCCTTTCCATGTTTTCTTTTCCTTTCTTTTCCAAACTTCTTGAGCACTAAATTTACAGTCTTTAACCCTAATTTCCAGCACATCTAAACCCTAGGAGGAGAAGAAAGAAAAAGAGAGAAAGGAAGAAAAAGCTTTGTTTTGGTGATTCAAGCAAGGAATTGTAAGAATTCTTATTTTTGGCTTGACTAGTCTTTGAAAATAAGTTAGTGACTTAGAAAAATGTCTTGTGGCAGCAAAGATTGGCTTGATTAGAGAAAAATTAG
The DNA here is from genome assembly GCF_053813885.1 of Theobroma cacao. Classification (NCBI taxonomy): domain Eukaryota; kingdom Viridiplantae; phylum Streptophyta; class Magnoliopsida; order Malvales; family Malvaceae; genus Theobroma; species Theobroma cacao. The sequence continues at coordinate 20,354,203 of NC_142645.1, read as the reverse complement.
TAACATGTAAGCCAATAAACCCATGGGTACATGAAGGACTGAAAGTGGAAAAGGAAAATGGTAAGCTTGACACTATGTTTTAAAGCTTACGGTTAGTTGAATATTGTGAGGAATTATGGTTGTTGAAAGGATTTATTTGTCTAAGCTAGTTGAAAATTATTAAGATTGTATGGAATGTTGTTTGAAGGAAATGAAAAAGGAATATTGTGGATGGAGGATTGAGAAACAAAGTATTGAAAGTTAGATAGATAACAATGCATGTAAACTAGAAAATAATCGAGTCAAAGTGAGAATGATTGTTGCTGCCATATATGTGGATTATGTGTGGAAATATAAGATGGATTTCGTTGGAAATTATTTAGAAAGGTTGAAGTAGACACGTGACATCATAATTAAGTTATCGGTGATATAATTTAAGGAATTACGTAAGCAATGGATATAAGTAATTTTAGTAAAAATGTATTAAAATGTGAGTTAAATGAAGATGGTTTCATGATAGGATGAAAAATATAAATTTGAGTAAGGATTAATTGATTGAAGTGCTGCCCGTATACATATATAATTAAATATTGAGTTCATATTATTGTTAAGAGTGCAAAGATAAGGTTAGAGTACTATGGTGGCGTGCCGGAGTAAACATCAAGCGACCGGCCAGTGAAAATAATCAAAGACACCTCCGATCAAATAGCGATGTAATATCCCGCTATTGTAAGGTGAGTGAACTTGCACTAAAATGTTTTGGGTAGATGCACATATGTTCGATTGAATTACTTGAATTGTTTAAATTGTCTTTTCTACAAAATGCATGGGAACAAGATTTTAGTGACATGTCTTTGTGATGTGGAACATGATTGTAATGAAACTATATACCTCTATATGATGCTGATATGTATGTAAAGATATATGATGTGTATTGCTAAGCAAAGTAATTTTGTATAATAGATGTAACCGTGCATGTGCGGAGTGGGCAGTGCACATGCCGGTTGAATGATGAGGTTTTGATAGTTACAACCATGCATGTGCAGAGTGGGCAGTGCACATGCCGGTTGAATGATGATGTTGCGATAATTACTACAGTGCATGTGTGGAGTGGGCAGTGCGCATGCTGGTAATGATGCATATGAGCTGGGTGATGTGATGGAGGTGTATGTGCTTATATATATATATACATGCTTACTATATAGATATGTTTGGATTTAAAATGTGATCGCATTGACTGTTGATAACTTGAGCATTGTCAATGTGTTCAATTTAATTTTCAACGTGGCGTGAGTGGATTTTCTCAATGGCAGTGAATACCCCTTCGATTTTATATGGCTAGAATCTCGATGCAAAAAAAATGCCTTTTTGCTGTGGTAAGAGTCAATCTATTATGTTTGACTTACTTGAAGTTTACTAAAGCTTTCACTTCTCAACTTCTTGTTGTTCATGAGTCTTTCGTTATTAAGTGACTAAAATATCAAGATTTGAAATGAGGGGTTTTTAATAAGGGTTAAGCTAAACTGCATTGTCTCGAACTTAAATGCATCATGATTTTTTTTAAAAACATTCCTTAATGTTGCTTGTTCCCTTCCTATGTTCACTCACTGAGTTTGTACTCATGTTTTTAAAATTCATGTTTTAGGTTTTTCAAAGTCAAAGGTGATTGGATCCTAGGACGAGGTGTTCCTCCCGATCCATTGCTCGGTAGGTTTACCATGACATTAAATGTTAGCAACCATGCCTAGAGTCCCTTCGCTGAAGGTCAAGTTCTAATTCCATGTATATGACTATTTGTTGTGAAATGCTGAGATTCACTTGTCAAATTATATGTATGTATATAATGGTTGATGATGCCATTATGAATACATGATTGGGTTTTATGAGTTGTTTTCAAAGAAATAGTATTTGAACATTTCGAGGTTTGGATTCTAAAGGAATATGGATTAACGTATAAGATCATGTAAGTAGGCTTGCTTGGGCTTGGTGGGTTGAGCCCATTGGTCCCTTGGGCCAATCATGGCTCGAAAATTGGGTTGTGACACTGTCCATCATGGATAGATAAAGGCATCTCATAGCCCTTATTTCCAAGTCGCTCCACTACTAGAGGTTGAGTCATTCATAGCTTGATGCATTTGAAAATAGTGTCAATGTAAACATGCAGTTAAATACTACAGACTTTAATGTATCCTTACGATTATGGTGAATAAAGGATAAGATGGTTTATTATGATTTGTGTTCAATTTTTATTACAATAAGTGTATGGTTCAAAATAATTTTATAGATTGATGGCATAACAACTAAAGTTTCAACTAAGGCTTGTCTGAGGCTAAGCGATACTCCTGAGAGACTCGAACGTTGGTAGTGACCAAGGATCGGTTGTTACAAACTTGGTATAAGAGCCCTAGGTTTAGTCGAGTCTTAGGAATTCTTGTGTCAGTCAGCGGAGTTGTCGAAGTCAATGTTGAGACTTGTTTATAGTTTATGACTACAGCACAAGTTATAGACAAAAGGCTACATAAACTCATATTCCTAGTAACCTACCCTTTTACTATTGTTGTATAAAGGTCATAAGTAGTATTGTTGTCCAAGTTTGAGATGCCACCCGAGACGCGAGCAATTTTTGGAAAGATTTTAAGGCAAATGCTCCTAATGAAAGGTTAACATAAGGATGGAGGAAAGTGGAGTTGGAGTAATAGGTGTGTAATAATTTATTTATTTGGTGGAGTTATAATTTGAGCCTATGATTGTCAATGAGAAGACAATTGGATGACATTGGATCATTATTGAGCTTAATATAAAAGAGCAGGTATGATAATGGTAATAAGGGGCGAACCTTCATTGGAATGAATTGTGATTGCTGTGATTCACTTGAGGTTTATAAATCTAAGCTTTGAGGGAGGAGTAAACCAATACTTATGTGCACAATGGTAAGTGCACTGTGTTAATTAAGCTTGCCATGCCCATATATAAATGGTGTTAGGATTTTGAAATATTTTATAAGTGTATATGTATTGAATATGTGTATAGTAGCTTAGATGGAATTGGTCTTGATCTTAATTAAGTGGCTACAAATTTCCAAGATTCGATTCTGCCCATCATGGGTTATAGGTAAAAGTACATGAATTAGCCCAAAGGTGAAAATCAATGATTGTTATAATTGATGCATAGTCATCAAGTAAAAGGCTAGTAAACAAATTTGCTCTAAGGATGAGCTTAAATTTTGCTATGATAGGCACGAAGCCAATGAATTAAAGGACTAGTTGTGGATTTGGTAGCTTGAAGTTAAATGACTTAGAAATGTTGATTCTAGTCTAAATACCATATGGAGTTCTATAATTGAGCATGATATACAAATTGTTTTAAAGATCAATTTAAAAGTCTATTTGGATTAGTCTGTAATCTACGATGAAAATGATTAGCCTTGAATGTGATTTCTCTAAAGTGAAAAGACTTAGAAAATGCTGATTTTTGGATATGCTCTAAGAGGGAGCTTCTGTATCATAAGTTTAGGATAACTTTGATCTTATGACCGTAAAGGTGAGATGCAGTAATTAAGTAAATTATCCACTTTATAAATGTGATTGGTTAATGATTGATGAGTAAAGTCAAGATCTTAACACTAAGTGGTGTATAATTTGATATTTATGTATTTTAAAGTTATTTGGAGACAATTGCTTAACCAAATTTGCACTAAATGTTATGGTAAAAGAATATGATTGTTGGTAGTGAAATATGCCTAAAGGGTGATTTTGGCATACCACAAATAGTGCAATAGATACGTTGAAATTAATGTTCCGATTGTTTACTTGTGATAGAAAGCTAGTTTTGCAAATTGTGGTATAGGCTCAGAGGAAAGCCACACAGTTGAGAATGATTAAGGTAGTAGCCTTAAGGGTAGGAGAATTGTTTTGATAAAGTAAATTTCTAGTGGCTACAGCACCGCAGCACTAGGAACATCTCATGTCTAGGAAGCAAGAACAAGATGTGGATGGCATGAAAATGAACTTGCAAGTTGAATTATGGTTATTGGACTTGATGTTAAGCCTTGTTAATTAGAGTTTTAAGGTTTTGGAAAGTATTTATATGAATGAATTGAAAAGTTTCTAAATTACCATGTTAAGTATTAAGATAAACGTTACGTAGACTAAAAATCCTAAGAAATAAGGGAGACAAGAGATTAAGCCTTGTTAAAGGCTAAGGAAAGAGTGAATGAAAAATAAGATAAATAATGGGAGAAATGTGGATGTTGTTATGACAAGCATAAGAAGCTTAAGAATAATAGATGCAAATATACTAAATTAATTTTGTATGGTTCGAACTAAGGACAAAGACACCTTGGGAGATTTGAAAATGATGTCCATTGAGACCAATGAGCTAAAATGCTAATAAGCATACATTAAATTGTTAAGGCTATGAGTGGCTTTGAAGATTAGCCTTTGATTGTTTAAGTCCTCAATGAAATTGTATTAAAGGTAATGTTTAAGTGTTTTGGAAGTGTATGGAAAAGCATAAGAGAATATGTAGTACCCTATATTTTGATACAATGGCTAATAAAGTTTACAGATGCCAATTGAGGTTAATTACTGAGTTAAAAAGGGTAATTCAGAAGTGAACCTATGAAATCTTGATCTCCATAGGCACATAACTAGAAGTAGACGCGATAATGTGGACCAATGGTAATTTCGTAATTTCTCTTGATGAACTCCTACGAGTGGGTTTTTTTTATGCTATTGAGGTCTAAATAGGCCTAAGGAATGAATGAATGATGTTTATGATGGTAAATAAATGAAGAAGATAACAATAATCATAATTTCCATGATAGGGGCAAAATGGTCATTTTGCATCTCGGGCCTAAATTTTTATGTTTTCGTGAACTCGACTATTTCTAGACTATTATGGACCTTGCCCTAGTGTCAAAAGAGTAAAAGGTTGGACAAAGGATGGGAGGAAGACAAAGTCACCATGTTAAGGGCATTTTGGTAATTTATGTGAGAAATGGATAAACTTTAGATATAAATATCTAAAGCTCCAACAATTTCCAGCAACTTCCATCCATTTCTTCTTCCTTTCCCATCTCATGCTTCTTCATCTCCATGGGAGCCTTCCTTAAAGCTTCCATAACTTTCTCTTTCTAGCTTCAATTTTCATGCTTTAGAGCACTTTTTCATAGAACCTTTTGTGCTCTTTCACTCTCTCACCTCAAAAGCCCATAAAGGTCTTTCCTTGGTATATTTTCTCACTAGCTGGATGGGTGGAGAGAGAGAGAGGGAGATTATCCACCATAGCTTGGAAGCTTTTGAAAAAGAATTCAACTACAAAAAACCACCAAAGTTCCAACAAGGCCTTACATGTCCATTTGGAGCATTAGTTGAGGTTAGAGTCAAGCAAAAGAATCAACAAGACTGGTGAGTGAACTTGCATTTCAATTTTGCTTTGGGAAATGTAAATGTATTTGGATGAAACATTTGAATGATTTTATCCAACCTTTGTTTAAAAATGTGTGCCGAGGAACAAGCCCTTGATAAAATGCTTTGATGTTGTGAAAATGTGCAATATGTAAAAGGATGAATCCATGTGCTCCTATTTTATGTTGGTATGTATGTATGTGAATATACATTGTGCATTGATGAATAATGTTGTGTGAGGATGTTAAAGTTTGTGAGTAGGGAGTGCACACATGATGATGTTAGAGTGTGCGAGTAAGGAGTGCACACATGATTATGTTAGAGTGTGCGAGTAGGGAGTGTACACATGATGATGTTGAAGTGTGTGAGTAGGGAGTGCACACTGGCCTGGTTCTTGTTGCAACAAGAAACTCTCAGGTTTTGGTATAGTTCTTTCACTTCAATGAAGATTTTGACCACCTTTTCTTTTGAACTGGGAAAAGTGGTAAACATCAAATTATAGCCCTGCCTCTTAACTTTCTAATAGTCTAAAAATTATGTCAATTGAACTTCTGTAGTGGGAGATATGATAGACAAACTTAAACATATGCAAATTGAGACTGTTTCTCGCTGCAGCTAGAAATTTGCTGCCATGCTTGCTACCTTGCTTGATTTTGACCTATTTTTCACCCATTTAACTTCATGGATTGATCATGGGTTTTTGCAACACTATGAGGTTATTAATCAAAGTTTTAAATAAGGGGTTTTTAGTAAGAAATTAAATCAATTGCATTGTTTTTAAAACAAGTGCATCATGATTTCCAAATTCTTTCTATCGATTGCTTGTTCCCTTCTTATGTTCACTTTCTAAGTTTTATACTCACGTTTTTAAACTTCATATTTCCAGATTTGGAGGCAATTGGGACCTAGATTGGGTGTCCATATATGCTCGTCTTCTTGGTAGGTACTATTGCACCTCAGTTGCGGTACCTTCATTTAAAGTCACTCCACTGACTGTTGAAAGTCTTTGTCTGTGTACATGTATAAGTAATGTAATCCACTAGGATTCATGTTATAAGTCAAATATGTATATATTTTATTAATGATGCCACTATAAACTGGCAAATGGGTGACATTATTTTGACATAATACAATTGTGAGTATTGGGTTACTATAAAATGTTATTGAAATATTTTTAGTTGAGAACTACAATATGTGGTTTTAGAAATGACGATTGATAATGATGATTGGGATTGCATAAAAAAGCTTGCGTAGGCTTAGTGGGCTATCCCAGTGGGCCCATGCACCGGTCATGGCCTTAGTTTTAGGTCATGACAGAATATACTAGCTTAACTTGCTGTAAGAGGACGAAATGGGATGGCCATGAGTGGCTCGTGAGCAACCAAGAAATGTATAGGTAAATGTGCAAGGGAGCTATGATTGGTAGGTAAGGATAGAACTCTAGCAATGAAATTGTGTTCACTACTTTAGGCATTGAACTATAAGTTATGGACTTGTATCCACTTTGTGAACACCTTGGTGAGATAAATTTGAGAGATTTCTCATAATGTGGAAAACATTAAACCCCAAGGAGCTGATGGCTATATAATGATGTTGGGGCTCATGACTGATATGTCACATAAGTATAAAGATTTGTTGCAAATATAAGGATACCTAGAAATGTTGGTTTAAGGAAATGATTATCTAGCCATTATGTAGACTCGATGAGGTTGTGATCTCAATATGCTTGTGGACGCAAGGCATAAATTGTGAATGTGCTTCGCCCACAATTTTCAATTCATTTTGAGTAATTATCAAGGTAAAGTGCCTGATAAGGATAGGCAAAGGTTGAATTGTGCTCCAAATGTTTAGAGAACAAGGGTGATATGGTTTAATTAAATGATACTACCTTTGGTGAGGGAATAGAAATACACTACGAGAATTGTAGAGATCTATTTAAAAAAAAAAGATGATGATTTGAGATTTTAAGTACTCATATACGAGTAAAGATTTGGTAATGAACCATGACCTAGAATCAAAATACTACAATAAGAATTTTGGCTAAGAAAAATCGACTTTTAAGATACGTGGTGCTTGGGGATGATGCCAATTAGTGAGTGACTTTTGTATGAGAATAGAACACATAAACCGATTTTGAGTATTCCCCACATGATGGTGAGCATGACCTAATTAAACAGAAGAGGAGATGATTCTAAACTTGATTTGACAGTTATTTTAGTATTACAAGTGGCTTATTAAACTTATTATGCCTAAGACTACTTGAAGTTGAAATTTTTGGAAATATATATAGATATATATATATATGTGTTGCATATTGGTATAAAAACTCATATGGAGTTGCATATAATTTGATTCGATCATGATATTCTATCATTGGTTATAGCATTAGATAATGACTAAGATAATCTATTGGTGATCTTGGCAGTGAACAAGTTGATTATAATGCAGTCAACTTAAAGGTAAGTGTTTATACTTCTCGTATTAGTTTATAAAGTTCTATCATATCGTGATCAAACTTGGTGTTTTTGATATAGCCTGAGAGGCTGGGCATATGAACTAGCTCAATTATAAGCTAGAATTTGTTACGCTATTATGAAGTACAAAACTAGATAAGTATGCCATGAATTTAATATCCTGAGGGGCAATGGAAAAATACTGTATTAGTACTAGCATAGCTTCAATATATAACATTTTGATATATGGAGTTTTGGGGAAAAATTTATAGTTTATGCATGAAGGTTGTGCATTTGAGTTCATGTTAGAAGAGTTTAAAATATGCCCTCTTCAACATGAACCCCATGATTAGGAATGATTAATTATGGATTTAATTTTCTAAGACAAAAAGGCTAGAAGATGCTAGCTGTGGAAAAGTCTTAATAGATGATTCTTTGATTTTAGAAATGCATATAAGGAAAGATAGGTGTCTAATTTCATCTTTGGATTGGTGAATTAACGAGGCCGTGAGGTTTGAACATTTGAAGTAACTTTGAGGAATCCCAAGTTAAATATGTTGTATGTAGCATGTGATTGGTAAATTAGTTATGATTTTGGAATTATAGAGATGGTTAGTAATTAAGATGAGACTTGGAAAGGAACTTTAAAGGAAAATTTTGAGCAATTTTAACCTTAAGTGGTTGAGCTATTGATTAAAGAGATTGACTAAGATTATAAAGATGTGTGCAAAATGTCATTATTTATTTAAATGCATTGTGGTAAGAGTTGAGATCTACTTAGTAAGTACTTGATCATGAAAGTACCAGAGTTTTGTTTTTGGGAATATGGTTACTATTGGTTACTGGATTTGAATCATCTGTAATGTTGAATATATATGAAATGAATAAAACGTGCTCTCATCCTTACTTATGATGAAATGGTTTTAAGGGATTTGTTTAGAAGTATGTAAAAGTGAATAAAGATTGGTTGTCAATTTAGCCATAGTCAATGGTGGAACAAAATGCTTGAATGCTATAAGGTTTGATAAAAGAACAAGGTAGAGGAATCGTGGGTGGATATGTAAACATGCGTAATTGACGATTTAAGGTTGATTTGATTCAAGAAGTGTAGTACACATAATTATATGTTATGACATTGTTGAGTTTTCTATAAAGATTGAAAGACGATATAATGTATAAGACTAAGATACCATGTTAAGAATGCTTGACGACAGTGATATGGCAGAATTTTAAGACTTTGATTATTCACCCAATTTCGATTTGAATTCAAGGACAGATTCGTTTTAAGTGGGGGAGATTGTAACACCTCGTACTTTGATATGGTGGCTAATAAAGCCTTTCAGATGCCAACTGAGGTTAATTAGTGAGTTAAAAAGAAAGTGAACCGGGGCAAAGTAAGATGTTTTAGAGCCTTAAAAGGCTAGTTGAAATTTTAAAATAAAATAATATTTTATTAATAAAATAATGTTAAAATATTAATATTTTATTAATTATGGAAATTAGTCACGAAGGAGGAGTATACAACTAACCCAAGTGGAGGAGAAGAAACAAGAAAGAATTTCAAAGAAAACGGCGTAAATGGGGCCGCGTGCCTTTATTAAATAGAGCATAAACAGGTAAGTATATATTTAAATATTATGATAAGACTTTGGTGAACTGTGACTTTGATATTTTGATTGTACACGTGTAGAGAAAGAAAGATAAAAGGAAATTAGAATTTAAAATGTGTGGGAAGGACCCAATTGTAAAGAATGAAAGTTGGAGGAGTCACGCAATAAATAAGGAAAAGTTAGAGGACTTATTTGCAATTTCAACATTTGGAGTTAAAAAAGGGGATTTACTAACCAAGGAAGGTTAGAATATGTCGAATATAGAATGTACATGTGAGAATTACTATTACATGCAATCATAGCATGCAAAAAGGAAAAGTTAGTGGGGGACATGTGGGAACCCCACCATGTGAAGTAAAATAAAACATAAGATTAAAATTTACTTGCATGAAATGTGATTGGTGCATGAGTGGTCAAATGAAGAAAGAGGAAAGTGGGTTGAATGTGCTTTGGAAGGGACAATGAAAGATTAAACAAAGCATAAAGTAAAACTGGTGTAAGAAATAAAGAAATGAAAAATGATTAAAGTAAAGGATGAAAGGCAAGTGGCAGATGGAAGAGTGGTAAGCTTTTACCATGTGATTTAATCACATAAAATAAGTGGGAAGGAAGCCAAAAGAACCATTCAGCCTTGGGCCATCCGCCCATGCAAAGGAAATAAGGAAGAAAGAAAAGAAAGGTAAAGGAAAAAGGTGGCATTGGGCAATCCGCCCATAGGTGAGTAAAAACAAGAAAAAGAAAATCATTTTTTTGTCAAGGCTCGACCTTGAGGAATCTTGTCACGACCCAAATTTAGAGCCATGACCGGCGCATGGGCCCAATGGACGAAGTCCACTAAGCCCAAGTAAGCCTATTAATTTGACGTGTTCCCCATTCCATCATAAACTGCTAAGTCGTAATTTATAACTTAGAATCAAAATTATTAAACAATGCCAACTCATACTGGCATACCAATTAAGTGTACATTGCCTACAACATGTATCTCAATATTTTACATCAAGTTGGTCTATACATCTCAAAAAGAAGACTTGACTTCCAACGGAGGGACTCAAAATAATGTACAGCTACTGAATGCCGAGACACCTACCAAAAGATGGATATAAGTCTACAAGAACATCTCGTCCTAGTTTTTGGTTGCCTCGTGATCTGAAAACATGAAGTTGAAAATGGTAAGTTTAAACCCAGTGAGTGAACAAGGAAGGGAACAAGCAATAACAAGGGAAAATTTAAAATCATGATGCACTTGTTTCAAAACAATGCAATTTAGTTCCATTCATATTAAAAACCCCTCATCAAGCCCTTAAATGATTAATCATTTGAAAATCATGAACCCATACATAGCAAACCATTCGAAGAATGAAAGTTTCAATATTGCACAAGCAAGTCAAATACGACCATGAATCTTCGCTGCAGCGAAAAGGCATTTTCACTGTAGCTGCAGCGAGAATGAATTTTCGTTGCAGCGACGTTGGGATTTAGTTATTAGCTGAACGAGGGTTTCTCAACTGGCCGAGGGTTTCTCACTAAACCTCCCCATTTTAAACTTAACTCATTTAATCCTTAATGTTGGAAGTCCATGCTTCGATATGGAAGCAAAGAAGTGAAAGATAGGGTAACAATTGGACAAGATAAGAGACCAAAACGAAAAATTTTCGCTACAGCGAGATTAAATCTCGCTACAGCAAAAAATAAACCCAAAAACAGAAAGTTTCTTGCTGTAGCGAGATTCAATCTCGCTGCAGCAAAATTGCAACCCAGAAACAGAAAGTTTCTCGCTACAGCGAGAAGCTACAGTGTCATTCTCGCTGCAGCGAAAATGCATCCTCGCTATAGTGAGTTTTCGACCAGCGTACCCTTTCAAAACTTGAGAGTTTCTCGCTGCAGCGAGATACAGGGCATTAATGAAAATTTCCCTTTCTCCCAAAGAAAAACCACCCTACTGAAATGTCCAAACCAACATGAAACACATGACCATTTTCTAGAGTTTAACATGTCAAGTTTCACATGCATTACAACCATATACCATTACTCATAAATTTCCTATAACCCACATATTTACATATGTATATATGCATACGTATAGCCATCATTATCATGCACATAGCTGGGCCATCATCGGGTTATGCGCACTCCCTTCTCGCACATAACTGGGTCATCCTCGGCTTATGCGCACTCCCTACTTGCACATAGACAAGTCAATATAATTACATAACACTATATTCAAACATATATGTAACACAATGCAGCCGCATAGAAATCCATAATAACCACATATCATAACATAAACCATTTCTCAAGAGCTTGTTCCCAAGGCATTCATTTTTAAGAAAAGTTATATAAAATCGTTCATACACTTTGTACAAAATGGTCACATTCCCAAAATAGTTTTGATAGGCAGTCCACTCACCAATTGATTGTAGAGCCTTTAGATGACTCCAGTTCCCCTAATTGTCCAAATGGGATGATGCGGCTTCCTTAGAACCTAGGATCACATTAGCATAAGTAATAGGTCAATTCACACACTATGAACCCTAAAAGCTATCTTTTAGCTAACTTTCAATTGCTACATTAAATGGCTATCTATGTTCACTATCTTAATCACTAAAAAGTAATGAACATACTCAACAATAAAATAGCTCATAAATCCCAATTACTAGCCATTTCTACAGCTAAAAATCAAGCTTAGTTCATCACTCACCCTTGAGTTTCTTTGTAGTTGAATTCTCTTCCAATAGCTTCCAAATAAGTGGGGTAATTCTCTCTTTCTCTCTCTAAAATGCCCAACTAGTGAGAGAAAGTATGGAAACAAACTTTATCAAGGGTTTTGAAGTGAGAAAGTGAAAGAATTAAAGAGTTCTAGTCAAAAGGGCTCAAAGGTATGAAAACTAGAGCTAGAGAGAGAAAATTATGTAAGCTCCATATCAAGCTTCCATGGAGTTTTGAAGAAACGTGAGAGAGGAGAAGAAGAAGAAGACAATCTACTAGAAGATCTCTAGAAGCTGCAGGAAATTCAAGATATTTATAGCCAATCTTATCAATTCCCTTAAAATTACGAAAATACCCTTCCACTAATTAACTTACTCTCCTCTAATCTTTTATGCAATCTTTTTATTCTTTTGACATTGGGACAAGGTCCATAATGGTCTAAACATACTCGGGTTCATAAAATCTTAAAATTTTAACTCGAGGTGAAAAATGACTATTTTGCCCCTATCATGAAAATTATCAAAATTTTGGTTTACCTTCCATTTTACCCCTAATTTCACCCCTAATTTCACCATCCATTAATGCCTTAGGCCTACTTAGGCCATAATATTGTTAAAAATCTTATTTTTATGAGCTTACTAAGGAAATGACGAAATTACCCTTGGCTCGTATTATTACATCTATGCTTAGTTACAAGCCTATAGAGGTTGGGGTCTCACAAATCTGCCACAACTAAAAAGGAAAGAGAAAAGAGAAAGAAAGGAAGAAGAAAGGAGAAAGGAAAGGAAGAAAAAGAGAGAATAAAAAGGAAAAGGCTTGGGTTTGCACCAAAATTAAGATAAAACCGTGAGGTTTCCTCCCTCACCTTGAAAATTTGTGTTGATTCATCAATCAAAGAGTCTTCAAATTTAAGAAAAGGAACCCGTGGAGTGTCAATGGAAGTATTAAGCTTGGGTTTGGTGATCCAAGCAAGGAAAGGAAAGGATTTTGGTTTTTAGCTTGAGTAATCTTTGAAAATGAGTTGATGACTAAGAGAAATGTTTTGTGGCAACAAAGATCAGTTTGCTTGGAGACCCTTTGGTGACATGCAAGCCACCAAACCATTGGGTGCATGGTAAATTTAAAGTGAAAGAAAAGTGGTAAGTTTAATACAATATTTTGAGGCTTATGGTTAGTTTAATGTTATGAAGGATAATTGTGTAATTGTTGACAGCTTGGTGAGTGAAATATTGGAGGAATATTGAGGTTATGAATGTTAGTTTGCATGGATGAATATTAATGTTGTGCTTGGTGGCAGCATATGAATATAAACTTAGAAAAATGCTTGATAAAAAATAGATTTATAATTGCTGCCATGCATGAGTACATAAGAGAATTGTGTTTGAATGATTGCTAGGAAACGTGTAAAAAGAGGAAGCTTGCTGTGGTGGCGTGCCTGGTGAAGTAACAAGTGATTAGCAATTAGAGTTAGCTAGATACACGCTCGAATCAATAGCGACAAATCATCCCACTACTGTAAGGTAAGTAAGGGGTGTCGATTTCAAATTTCCATAGCTATATATATATACATGTTGGTTTACTTCAAACACAAAAATTATGGAAACCATGAGCTAGTAGAATCTTAGGTAATTTATGGATGGAAGCTGTCTTGAAAGTTGGTTTGATTATATCTATAGATAGACTATATATGTAAAGTGTTTTAGAAATGGGAAACAAGTTTTTTTACAATGTTTGCATAAAAAATCTATGCCTTGTACTTTTGTGTGATATTTATAGCTAAATGCATTTCTTAAATGATTTAAAATACAAGATTTGAGCATCGGTTTTATTCTGATTTTGTACAAGTGTTTACACCATGCCATTTAAATTTGAATTTTTTTTTTGAAGGATTATCGAACTTGGATTTCAAGCGTTTTACAAGAAAAAGCATAAAAAAAAGGTAATTTGGTTTCGAAAATGGTTTTGACAAACCAAGAGCGTCTGTAAAACTCGACTCTATAAACAAATGCCATGACATACATGCACTGAGTAGCATGTTATTACGCTAGGAAAGTCATAAGAATAGAAGAAACTCGGTATTGTACCTAACGGTTCACTTGAGTTGATTTAACTTCGAACTAATTCAAATAGGAATCGTAGGATGAAATTTAATATTTTACAATCTAGGAATGACTAAAAATGATTATTCGGTGTTCGAGGGTTCATTTGGGGAAAATTGAAAATTTTGATGTTTAAGGGCAAAATCGTCATTTTGCCACCTAAGATAATAGTTTGATCATGGAGTGAAAATTTTGACCAAGATTAACTATTTGGAGTATAATTTAATGATAGGAAGTGAAAAATTTCAATTCTGGCAATTTTCGGAACATAGAGGCAAAACGGGTAATTTTGTCATCCAGGGGTAAAAATCGTAATTTTGACCACCCAAAACTTGTCAAAATTATAGGATTTATTTATTTTTGGTATGAATAACTATGGTATTTCAAGTGGTGAAAAATAGAAGTTTAATGGATGAAATTTTAAAAACGGGCCAATGGGAAAGTGACACATGGCACTTTTTAATGATTTAATATTATTTTAATGAAAAGTCAGCCCATTTAAACTCAATATTAAGTGATGGCCGGCCATAAGGAGAGAACAAGAGAGAAAATAGAGAGGAAAGGAAGAAAAGAGAAAAACCTAAGGAAAACTAGAAAATTCAAAGGGGAAATCACGTTTTTCGTCCGTTTACGCGTCTAACAGTAAGATTTTTTGACTTTACCTTGATTTCTACCTTTGTTATGCCTTTGTTTCCATTTGGCATGCTTGAGGAGAGAGATCAAAAAGTGATATCAAGGCCTGGAAGAAATTCAAGGGGGAGGAATTTGAAATTTTTATGTTTTGATTTTTAGTTAAATTGATAGTTTTAGTTAGTTAAATGTGTATAGAAGTCAAATTGGGCAAGAAAGCATGAAATTTTCACAATACCCACCCTTGGCTGAATGTTCAATGATGTACAATGATGAAGAACTGATTTTTATTCTAAGAAAAATGAAGAGAAAATGATGAAAAATCGTTAAATGTGATATAAAAACAAAGTGGAAGATTTACCGAATTAATGTCCCATTTTTGGCCGAATTTTCCAAGGAGGAAAGTGTGCTGATTTTGGTGATTTTAGTGAGTTATTGGCTGATATTTAATGGCTAGAAATGTTGGAGAGAAAATGGGACAACTTAGAGATAAAATGGAGCGCGTTAGCAATTTATCGGGTAAAGTGCCAAAAATAGGTTAATACCGCGTTTAAGCCGTTTTAGGCTATTGCATTTCATACCATGCATTAATATAGGATTTAAGTCAATTATATAGTGATTTAGCATCAATGTGGTGAATGGTGTAATTTTTGCAATGTGTCTAGGAGGAGAGCCTTCTGGTAAAGGCAAGGAAGTCGTACCCGACAAACAGTGATCGAGGCACCTAGGAAGCATTTAGTTTGTACAAACGGTGAGTAAACCTATTATTATTGTAAATTATCTAGAGTTTATTTTTAAATGCTCTTCATGGATTTTATGAAATGAAAATGAGATTAAAATGGGATTTTTGATGTTTTAGAAATAAATGTGACAAATAAAAATATATTGTGTTGATTATGAAATTGAGTAATTGGAGGCTGCCAATTGTCTTGAAAAATATATTTGCCTATGAATGGCTTATGATATATGAGTATATGTGGCTATATTTGATAATTGCATTGAGAATTTATGTAAGCTGTTTTTTACTATGCAGGCTGGGTAAATAAATAAAAGCCACGTTATATTGTCGAAAATTTTATTAAAATTGGTGGATTTAGTCACTACAGTGACGGGTTTTCGTGGACTGCCTATTAAAGGAGCATGGTAAACCTGATTATATAGTTACTCCGGTAGTAGAGGCGATGAGGGTAACTCTCGAGGTAGTGTTAGAGCTCACTTCACGTCAAACCCCCACGTGAATGTGTAACTCGACCAACGCCAATGAACGACTTGTTTTAAAAATAAAACATGTGTTTCACATGTAAATATCTTAACAACCTTGGTGGAATTGGTTAGATGCCTCGGCCAAGGTATCCCCGAGGATTAGTTTTTGGCTTGAGCTTTTTTTTAATAAAAGTCATAAGCCTTAACAACTGTTTTGGTAAATTACAAATATTTTATGGTTTAAGAAATAAATTGAAAACCTTATGAAATGGTTTGTAATTTGTTGTTTAAACTTGCCTCCATTTTACTCGCCTTTAGATATTTATTATAATGTCTGTTTACTCATTGGGATTGTAAAATCTCACCCACCTCTTTTCCAAATATTTTAGGCTTGTGGTAGCTTGTAGATACCGATTTTGTCGAGGATTCTAGTTGACCCCTCTATCTCACAGATAGTAGGTTTTTATCGCCAACACTTGGTGTATTTATGGGCCACTTGTCATTGTAATTATTATTGTACATTATAACTTTGTAAATTATTGTATGTATGAATTTATTTTACTTTTAAGTTACAAAAGATTGCTTAGACGTGTTTCTATAAATATTGTTTTATATAAAAATGCTATATTTTTGTCTTTGATTTATTTGAGCCGAAAACGATTGAAAATTGTTTAAAACTTATATGTAAGCCTTGCGGGGTTCCGATTGGTATTCCAGGTAATGAGTATCAATCGAGATGTCGTGGCGGTTGTCATGGGTCCAAGGGAGGTTCTGGGTCGTGACAATTCAATTGGTATTAGAGCCTTCAGTTTAAAAGCTTATGGTTTTGAAAAAAGTTTTTGATTTTTAAAGTTCTTGGATTTAAAGTTATTTTAAAATAATTTACAATGTCAATGTGGCCCAATTAAGATTAGTTAGTTGCATGTAGTTGCATATAGAGTCTTAAGTCGTCTAAACCAATTTTGTTCTTTTTGTAGATCATTATGCCTCCTCAACGTGAGCTACCACCTATCACTAGATCTACCGGTAGGGGAAGAGGTCACCCCAGACAAAGTCAGCCGAATTCCATAGAAGAGGAGTTGGCTGCGTCTTCTTTTAGAGCAGTTCCTACTGCTATGTCTACTGACATTCTTGTACCTCCTCCATCACCTGTTGCTACTCTTGGCGTTCTTGCCATGTCACCTGAGGTAGCTCAGGCATTAGCGGCTTTTCTCGCTACTCTTACAAGCCAGGCTCAAGTTGGTTCAGTTCCACCTGCTGTTTCCCTTGTAACAGCCCCAGTACCACCACCTCCTATTCTACTCCAGACACCAGATGTCTTCATTTTTAAGAAATTGAAGGAAGCTAGACAGTTAGGTTGCGTCTCGTTACTGGTGAGTTAGATGCGACCGTAGCTAGGGATTGGGTTATTCAGGTATCGGAGACATTGGCAGATATGGGATTAGATGATGAGATGAAATTGAAGGTGGCTACACGATTATTTGAGAAGAGAACCCGTACTTGGTGGAATTCAGTAAAGTTTCGCTCTTCTATACCGCTGACTTGGATGGATTTCGTCCGAGAGTTCGATGGTCAGTATTACACTTATTTCCATCAGAAAAAGAAAAAGAGAGAATTTTTGAGCTTGAAACAAGGGAACTTGACCATTGAGGAGTATGAAACTCGTTTTAATGAGCTGATGCTTTATGTACCTGAGTTGGTGAGATTGGAGCAAGACCAGGTAAACTATTTTGAGGAGGGACTCCGTAATGAGATATGGGAGCGTATGATAGTGACTGGCAATGAGTCATATAAGGAAGTTGTTCAAATGGCCTTACGTGCTGAGAAGCTCGCCATTGAGAATAGACGGATCTGAGCTGAGTTCGCAAAGAGAAAGAATCTACCTACGTTCCCAGGTCAGTCTTCAAAAAGAGGTAGAGATTCGACATCTACTGCAGGAAGTACTACCTCAGCGTCTGTGGCATCCACTATACCTCCATCTCAGCAATCACAGCCGAGATCTTTTACATTTGATCGGCTAGTGATGAGTAATCAGAGGGGGACTTCAAGAGGATTGGATAGATGCTATAATTGCAGAGGATTTCATGTTAGGTCATGTAGAAAGCTTGTAAGATGTTTTCAATGCAGCCAACAGGGGCATATCCAGAGAGATTATCCTCAGTTGAGACGGGGTACAATAACTACTTCTACTCCTCTGACTCGTCCTAGTATACCGCAAAGAGACATTTCGAGATCACAGTCCAAACAAGGCTCAGGGACATAGTCAAAAATGGGGAGTAATACCCCAGAGCAGCCATATTCCAAATCGCAGCCCCAGATTTTGACTAGGGTTTTTACAGTGACTAAGGATGAAGCCCGGGTTCGACCTAGCACAGTGACAGGTACTATGATTGTGTTTGATAGAGATGCACATGTTTTGATAGATTCGGGCTCCGATAGATCATACATGAGCATATAATCTGCATCATTCTCAGATAGGAACTTGTCACCATTAGAGGAAGAGATTATAGTGCATACTTCTCTGGGTGAACGGTTAGTAAGAAATACGTATTATAGAGACTGTGGTATTAAAGTTGGGGAAGAAGAATTTATGGGTGATTTAATCCCTTTGGAGATTCGGGACATTGATTTGATCTTGGGTATGGATTGGTTGTTCACTCATCGAGCAAAAGTGATTGTTTTAAGAAAGTAGTGATTCTCCAGAGTTTAGAGGGAGCAGAAGTTGTATTTACGGGGGAGCGTCGAGTATTACCGTTTTGTGTAATCTCGGCCCTCAAAGCTTTGAAATTGGTGCGAAAGGGATATCCGGCATACTTGGCTCACGTGATTGATATATCGAGGGAGGAACCTAAGTTAGAGAATGTCCCCATAGTAAGTGAGTTCCCTGATGTATTTCCTGAGGAATTACCGGGACCTCCTCCCGATCGTGAGTTAGAATTCACCATTGACTTACTTCTAGGTACTGCCCCTATCTCTATTCCTCCATATAGAATGGCTCCGGCAAAGTTGAAGGAGTTGAAAGTATAATTTCAAGAGTTAGTTGACAAGGGTTTTATATGCCCTAGTACATCTCCGTGGGGAGCACCGGTTTTATTTGTGAAAAAGAAATATGGTACACTTCGGTTATGTATAGATTACAAACAGTTTAACAAAATGACCATTAAGAACAAGTATTCGTTGTCGAGGATTGATGATCTTTTTGATCAATTACAGGGCGCTAAAGTGTTTTCTAAGGTTGATTTGAGGTTTAGGTATCATCAGTTGAGGATTAAAGAACAAGATGTACCCAAGACAGCGTTCAGGACTCGGTACGATCATTGAGTTCTTGGTCATGCCTTTTGGGTTAACTAACGCACCGGCAACTTTTATGGACCTCATAAACAAGGTGTTTCACCCTTACTTGGACAAGTTTGTTATTGTGTTGATTGATGACATCCTGGTTTACTCGAGGGATAATGATGAGCACGCTACCCACTTGCGTATAGTATTACAGACTTTGCGGGAAAGACAATTGTATGCAAAGTTTTCAAAGTGTGAGTTTTGGTTACAGGAAGTGGTATTCTTGGGACACGTAGTATCGAGAGCTGGACTATATGTTGATCCCAATAAGATAGAGGCAATTTTACAATGGGAGCAACCTAAGACAGTGACGGAGATTCGTAGTTTTCTCAGATTAACCGGTTATTATCGAAGGTTTGTTCAGGGGTTTTCCTTAATAGCAGCTCCTTTGACCCGTCTAACTCGTAAAGGAGTTAAGTTTGAGTGGGATGATGTTTGTGAGAATCGATTTCAGGAGCTAAAGAATCGGTTAACCTCTGCTCCCGTTTTAACACTTCCTGTGAGTGGTAAGGGATTTGTAGTTTATAGTGATGCCTCAAAGTTAGGGTTGGGGTGCGTACTGATGCAGAATGAAAAAGTTATGGCTTATGCTTCTAGACAGCTAAAGAGGCATGAAGCAAATTACCCTACCCACGATTTAGAGTTAGCAGCAGTGGTGTTTGCTTTAAAAATCTAGAGGCATTACTTGTATGGTGAGCATTGTCGGGTATTTACGGATCACAAGAGTTTAAAATATTTGCTCACTCAAAAAGAGCTTAATTTGAGGCAAAGGCGATGGTTGGAGTTGATAAAAGATTATAACTTGGTGATAGACTATCATCCGAGAAAGGCGAACGTTGTAGTTGATGCCTTAAGTCGTAAGTCTTCATCGTCTTTAGCCGCACTTCAAAGTTGTTATTTGCCAGCATTATTAGAGATGAAATCTCTTGGGGTTTAGTTAAAAAATGGTGAGGATGGATCCTTATTGGCAAGCTTCATTGTGCGACCTTCGTTATAAATCAAATCAAGGAAATTCAGAGGTCTGATGAGGAGTTAAGAAAAGAAATTAAAAAATTGACCGATGAGGGAGTCAGTGAGTTTAGATTCAGAGAGGATAACGTCTTGATGTTTAGAGACCGAGTTTGTGTTCTTGAGGGAAACCAATTGAGACAGGCGATCATGGAAGAAGCCCATTCATCTGCCTATGCATTACATCTTGGAAGCACCAAGATGTATAGGATTATCAAGGAGAATTATTGGTGGCCGGGTATGAAGCGAGACATAGCAGAATTGTAGCAAAGTGTCTTGTATGTCAACAAGTTAAGGCGGAGCATCAGAGGCCAACAGGTACACTTTACTCTTTACCTATTCTCGAGTAGAAATGGGAGCCTGTAACTATGGATTTTGTTTTGGGACTGCCATGGACACAGAGGGGAAAGGATGCGATCTGGGTGATCGTAGATCGGTTGACTAAGTCTGCTCACTTTGTAGCTATCCATAGCACATACTCTATTGAGAAGCTGGCTCAGCTCTATAGAGATGAAATTGTGAGGCTACATGGAGTTCCCGTTTCTATAGTGTCAGACCAAGATCCTCAATTCACTTCTCGATTTTGGTCAAAATTTCAAGAAGCTCTCGGAACCAAATTGAAATTTAGCACTACTTTTCACCCACACATGGATGGTCAGTCAGAGAGGACTATCCAGACTATGGAGGATATGTTGAGGGCTTGTGTCATGGATTTTCTTGGGAGTTGGGATGACACTTGCCATTAGTGGAGTTTGCTTACAACAACAGCTTTCAGTCTAGCATCGGTATGGCACCGTATGAAGCTTTATATGGAAGGAAATGTCGTACTCCACTTTATTGGGATGAAGTGGGTGAAAGAAAGTTAGTTAGTGTGGAATTGATCGATCTAACTAATGAAAAGATCAAGGTTATACGAGAGAGGCTAAAGGTAGCCCAGGATAGGTAGAAGAGTTATGCAGATAAACGGAGAAAAGACTTGGAGCTTGAGGTCAATGATAGAGTTTTTCTTAAGGTGTCTCCTTGGAAAGGTGTGATTTAATTTGCGAAGCGGGGAAAGCTTAACCCGAGGTATATTGGACCACTCCGAATCATTAAGAGAATTGGACAATGGCTTATTAGTTAGAATTACCTCCGGAGTTAGATCGGATCCTCAACGTTTTCCATGTCTCCATGCTTAAGAAATATGTACCAGATCCCTCTCGCATCCTCGAAGCACCTCCGATCGAGTTGCATGATGATTTGAAGTTTAAGGTGTAACCTGTGAGTATCTTGGATTGAAAGGATCGAGAACTGAGGAACAAGAGTATTTCAATGGTCAAAGTGTTGTGGAAAAGTGCTCGAATGGAGGAAATGACATGGGAAGTAGAGCATCAGATGAGGAACCAATACCCGCATCTATTTGTCGAATCTGGTAAGTGAAATTTTGAGGTCAAAATTTTATTTTTAGGGGGTTAGAATTGTAAAACCCAACCCTATAAACACATGTCATGACATCCATGCACTGAGTAGCATGTTATTATGCTAGGAAAACACCTAAGAATAGACGAAACTCGGTATCGTACCTAACGGCACACTTGAGTTGATTTAACCTCGAACTAGTTCAAATAGGAATTGTAGGATGAAAATTAATATTTTATAGCCCAGGAATGACTAAAAATGATTGTTCGGAGTTCAAGGGTTCATTAGGGGTAAAATTGAAAATTTTGATCTTCAAGGGCAAAAAATCATCATTTTGCCACCTAAGATAATAATTTGATCATGGAGTGAAATTTTTGACTAAGATTAACTATTTGGAGTATAATTTAATGATAGGAAGTGAAAATTTTCAATTTTGGCAAGTTTCGAAACATAGGGGCAAAACGATAATTTTGTCGTTCCGGGTAAAAAGCGTAATTTTCACCACCCAAAACTTGTCAAAATCATAGGATTTATTTATTTTTGGTATGAACAACTATGGTATGTTAAGTGGTGAAAAATTGAAGTTTAAAAGATGAAATTTTTAAAAATGAGCCAATGGGAAAGTGACACATGGCACTTTTTAATGATTTAATATTATTTTAATGAAAAGTCAGCTCATTTAAACCCCATTTTAAGTGATGGCCGGCCATAAGGGAGAACAAGAGAGAAAATAGAGAGGAAAGGAAGAAAAGAAGAAAAATCAAAGAGAAACAAGAAAATTCAAAGGGGAATTCGCGTTTTTCACCCGTTTACGAGTCTAACGGTAAGATTTTTCGACTTTAGCTTGATTTCTACCTTTCCTATGCTTTTGTTTCCATTTAGCATGCTTGAGGAGAGAGATCTAAAAGTGACATCAAGGGCTGGCCGAATTTCAAGGGGGGAGAAATTGAAATTTTTAGGTTTTGATTTTTAGTTAAATTGATACTTTTAGTTATTTAAATGTGTTTAGAAATTAAATTGGGCAAGAAAGAATAAGATTTTCACAATACCCACCCTTGGCTGAATATGCATTGATGTACAATGATGATGAACTAATTTTTATTCTAGGAGAAATGAAGAGAAAATGATATGAAAAATGGTTAAATGTGATAGAAAAACAAAGTGGAAAATTTACCGAGTTAATGTTCCATTTTTGACCGAATTTTCCAAGAATGAAAGTGAGCTGATTTTAGTGATTTTAGAAGGTTATTGGCTGATATTTAATGGTTAGAAATGTTGGAGAGAGAATGGGATGATTCAGAGCTAAAATGGAGTGCGTTAGCAATTTATTAATTAAAGTGCCAAAAATAGGTTAACACTGCATTTAAGCCGTTTTAGGCTATTGCATTTCATACATGCATTAGTATAGGATTTAAGTCAATTATATAGTGATTTAGCATCAATGTGGTGAATTGGGTAAATTTTGTAATGTGTCTAGGAGGAGAGCCTTTCGGTAAAGGCAAGGAAGTCGTACCCGACCAACAGTGATCGGGGCACCTAGGAAGCATTTCATCTGTACAAACGGTGAGTAAACCTATTATTATTGTAAATTATCTAGAGTTTATTTTTAAATGCTCTTTATGTATTTTATGAAATGAAATGAGATTAAAATGGGATTTTTTATGTTTTAGAAATAAATGTGACAAATAAAAACATATTGTGTTGATTATGAAATTGAGTAATTGGAGGCTACCAATTGTCTTGAAAAATATATTTTCTTATGAATGGCTTATGATATATGAGTATATGTGGCTATATTTTATAATTGAGTTGGGAATAGAATGTAAGCTGTCTTTTACTATGCAGGCTGGATAAATAAATAAAAGCCACATTATACTGTCGAAATTTTATTAAAATTGGTGGGTTTAGTCACTATAGTGACAGGTTTTCGTGGACTGCCTATTAGAGGGGCATAGTAAACCCAGTTTCATAGTTACTCTGGTAGTAGAGGTGAGGAGGGTAACTCCCGGGGTAGTGTTAGAGTTCACTTCACGTTGAACCCCCACGTGAATGTGTAACTCGACCAACGCCAAGGAACGGCTTGTTTTCAAAACTAGAATGTGTTTAACATATAAATATCTTAACAACCTTGGTGGACTCCATTAGATGCCTCAGCCAAGGTATCCTTGAGGACTAGATTTTGGCTTGAGCGATGTTTTTAGTGAAGGTTATAAGCCTTGACAACTGTTTTGGTAAATTACAAATGTTTTATGGTTTAAGAAAGAAATTGAAAACCTTATGAAATGGTTTGTGATTTGTTGTTTAAACTTGCCTCCATTTTACTCGCCTTTAGATATTTATGATAATGTTTGTTTACTCATTGGGATTGCCAAATCTCACCCATCTCCTTTCCAAACATTTCAGGCCTGTGGTAGCTTGTA
This sequence comes from Theobroma cacao, assembly GCF_053813885.1. Lineage (NCBI taxonomy): Eukaryota > Viridiplantae > Streptophyta > Magnoliopsida > Malvales > Malvaceae > Theobroma > Theobroma cacao. Next base: position 20,329,950 of record NC_142645.1, on the reverse strand, counting down.
GATATCCGATTTTGTCAAGGATTCCAGTTGACCTCTCTATCCCACAGACAGTAGGTTACTATCACCAATACTGGGCGTATTTATGGGCCACTTGTCATTGTAATTATTATTGTACATTATAACTTTGAAAATTATTGTATGTATGAATTTATTTTATTCTCACGCTACAAAAAATATTTATGTATAGTTCTATAAAAATTGTTTTATAAGAAAATGATATATATTATCGAGTATTTTTATTTAGTTTAATTAGCCAACTTTTCACTCTAAATGAATGATTTAGATTACAAAAATTTATTTTTAATCGACAGTGGATATTTTTCTACCATACGTTGTATCTTTATCAGGTTTCGAAATTTTCTGGTAAAAATGACGAAAATACCCCTATGTGGTGAAAATTTTATTTTGATTGTTTTTGATCTAAAATAGTTTATATTTTATACCCCTATCAGGTTTATAACAACGATTGCTCATAAGAAAGGGAAGAAACTGATTCATTAGACTTGCGGGGTTCCGATTGGCATTCCGGATAATAAGTGTCAATCGGGACGTCGCGAAGGTTGTCATGGGCCCGAGGGAGGTTCCGGATCTTGACACTTCGACTCCCGATATAGTGAGTAACCTTATTATCATCTTAATTATCTAAAGTAGTTTTTATTCATTTTTGTGATTTTATAGAAAAATGAGTGTAAATGGTAAATCCTTTGTTTTATAAGTAAAATGTTATTAAATGAAATGAGTTTTATAAATCATTTTGAAATTGAATGATGATTTGAGAAATTGAGTAATTGGAGATTGTTTGATTGTGTTGTAAATTTATGGTTTGAATTGAATGGCTTATGGTGATATTGGCATTAATGGCTGAATTGGAAATTGTGTTGAAATTGTATGAACTGTTTGTTTTGCCTTAACAGGCTGGGTAGTAATATAATTGTCATGTCATGCTGTCGAAACTTTTATTGATTTGGTGGGATATTGATTAGTCCCTGTAATGGTGGGTTTTCGGGGACCAACCTATTAGAGAGGGGCACAGTAAACCCAGTTATATTTTACCTCGGTACGAGAGGCACGGAGGGTATCTCCTGAGGTAAAGCTTTGGAGTTCACTACACGCTAAACCACCACGTGAGGGTGAACTCAGCCAACGCCAAGGGACGACTATGCTTTTAAACGCAAAAATGTGTTTTATGCGTATATGAACTTTTCTTTAACAGCCTTGGCGGACTCGGTTGGATGCCCAGGCCAAGATATCCCCGAGAATGAGTTTTGGCACGAGTTAAATTTTTAAGAAATTCATAAGCCATGTTGATTATTTGAGTGAAATGAAATTATTTTATTTAGTTGAAATGAGTTTGAAACGTTGTGAATCATAGTACGATGAACTATTTTAAGTTGTCTCCATTTACTCGACTTTAGATATTTTAGATGATGTTTGTTTGCTCACTGAGTTTATATAAACTCACCACCCTCCTTTCCACTCATTCTAGGATCAGAACAGTCCGTAAATAGGTAATTACGTCGAGGGTTATTATTAGAGTCACCTCCTCAGAAATTGTAGGTCTACAGCCTTTGTTACCTTTGGTTATTTGGGGACCCACACGTCATTTTAAATTAAATAACATACTCCATTTATTTGTGTTACTGTATGTATGGATTTATTTTACTTTTACGCTATAAAAATTATTTATGCAGAGTTCTATAAATATTGTTTTATGAGATAATGGAATATTTCATTTAATATTTTTATTTTATTCTATTAGCTACAATTTCACCCTAAATGAATGTTTTAGACATAAAAACTTGTTTTTAGTTATGAAATGTGTATTTTCCCCTATATATTATATTTTTAGCAGGTTTCAAAATTTTTAGGAAAAATGACCAAAATGCCCTTGTGAGACAGAAAATATTTTTATTATTCTTTTGATTTGGAAATAGCTTATAATCTTTTAAAATATGAGATTTAGTAATTATTGCTCGCAGGGGAGGTGCGAAAACTGATATTAAGCCTTGCGAGGTTTCGGTTGGCATTTAGGGTAATGAATGTCTATTGGGACATCGCGGCGGTTGTCACAGGCTTAAGGAGAGTACCGGGTCGTGACAATTCGATTGGTATCAGATCTTTTGGTTTTAAAGTTGTTTTAAAAATTACAGTGTCAGTGTGGCCCCAAGTTAAGTTAGGTTAGGTTGAGTTGAATGCATGCATCAACATATAGAACTTGAGGTTGTCTAAACTCACTTTGTTTCTTCTTATAGATTGCCATGCCTCATCGACGTGAGCACCCACCTCCTACCAAATCGGCTAGGAGGGGAAGAGGTCATTCTCAACATCGTCAGCAGGATCCTATAGAGGGGGAAACGACTGCGTCAACTTTTCGGGCAGCGCCTGCTGTTGAGCAGATCGAGACTCCTCCACATCCTCCCCCACCTACTGGTATTCCTGCCATGTCTCCCGAGGTAACTCAAGCATTGGTAGCCTTTTTCGCTGTTATTGTTGGCCAAGCTCAGACTGGTCAAGCTTCTTTTACAGTTCTTCCAACTGCTCCTTCAGTGCCACCACCCTCATCTCCTGTTCTACCACCGGTGTCAGACGTCTTTATTTCTAATAAGCTTAAGGGGGCTAGGCAGCTCGATTGTTTTACGGGTGCGCTGGACTCAACCGTAGCTAAAAACTTGATTAATCAGGTTTCAAAGACACTTTCTGATATAAGATTAGATGATGACATGAAGTTAATAGTGGCCACAAGATTACTTGAGAAGAGGGCCTGCACATGGTGGAATTCAGTGAAATCTTGTTCTACCACTCTTCCGACCTGGTCAAATTTTCTAAGAAAATTTGATAGTCAGTATTACACTTATTTCCATTAAAAGGAAAAGAAGAGAGAATTTTTGTGTTTAAAACAGGGGAACTTAATAGTAAGGAGTACGAGGCTCATTTTAACAAACTGACGTTATATGTGTTGGATCTGCTGAAAATTGAGCAAGATCAAGCCAGTTATTCTAAGGAAGGGCTCCAGAATGAGATTCGAGATCGGATGACAGTGACAGGTAGGGAGCCGCATAAAAAGGTGGTACAGATGGCTTTCAGGGTTAAGAAGCTCGCGAATGAAAATAAAAGAATGTGTGCTAAGTTTGTAAAAAGGAAGAATTCTAGTATATCTTTTAGTCAACCAGCAAAAGGGGCAAAGACTCATCTGCTTCAGGGAGTACTACCTTTGCTTCCGTAGCATCTTCTCGACCCCCATTTGCACAGCCGCAATAGAGGCCTTCGAGATTCAGCAGATCTGTGATGATTATTCCTGGGAAGAGTTTCGGAGGTTCTGATAGATGCAAAAATTGTGGGAAATATCATGTTGGGCTGTGTAGGGAGCCTGTACGATGTTTTCATTGTGGTCAGGCTGTTCATATTAGGAGTACTTGCCCACAGTTCAGACGAGCTACTGTAGCTGCTCCATCTCCACCAGCTCCCACAGATATGCAGAGGAGAAATTCTTTTGGGTTACCACCAAGACAAGGAGTAGCCATACGGTTCGATGTGGAGAGTAACACCCCGACACATCCACTCTCTAGACCACAGACTCATTATTCGATTAGAGTTTTTGCTATGACGGAGGATGAGGCACAAGTCCGACATGGAGCAGTGACAGGTACTATGTTTTTATTTGATAAAGATGCATATGTCTTAATAGATTTTGGCTTGGACAGGTCTTATGTGAGCACGACATTTGCATAATTTTTTGATAGAAACCTGTCACCATTAAAGGAAGAAATTGTAGTTCAAACCCCTTTATGAGAGAAGTTAGTTAGAAACACTTGTTATAGAGATTGTGGGGTAATGGTTGGTGAGGAAGAATTTAGGGGTGATTTAATTCCTCTAGAGATCTGGGATTTCGATTTAATATTGGGTATGGACTGGTTAATTGCACATCGGGCGAACGTGGATTGTTTCCGAAAAGAAGTTGTACTTCAGAATTCTATGGGAGTAGAGATTGTTTTTGTAAGGGAACATCAAGTATTACCGTCCTGTGTAATCTCAACCATTAAAGCTTTGAAATTGGTACAGAAAGGGTATCTAGCATATTTAGCACACGTGATCAATACTTCAAAGGGGGAAACTAAGTTAGAAGATGTCCCAATAGTAAGTGAGTTTTCTAATGTATTTCCTGATGAGTTACCGGGACTACCTCCTGATTGAGAGCTCAAGTTCCCTATTGAACTACTCCCTGGTGCTGCACCTATTTCCATTCCTTCGTATCGAATGGCTTTAGTGGAGTTGAAGGAACTGAAAGTCCAGTTGCAAGATTTGGTAGATAAGGGTTTTATTCGCCCTAGCACTTCTCCTTGGGGAGCACCAATCCTATTTGTAAAGAAAAAGGATGGCACTATTTGGTTATGTATCGATTACCATCAGTTGAACCGAGTGACCATCAAGAATAAATACCCTCTACCACGGATCGATGATCTTTTTGATCAATTACGAGGTGTTATGGTGTTTTCTAAGATTGATTTGAGGTCTAGGTATTATCAATTGAAGATTAAGGAGTAGGATGTACCCAAGACTACTTTCAGGACGCGTTATGGGCATTATGAGTTTCTAGTTATGCCGTTTGGTCTGACAAATGCCCCGACAGCTTTTATGGATCTTATGAACAGGGTGTTCCATCCATACTTAGATAAATTCGTGATAGTATTCATAGATGACATTCTGGTCTATTTGAAGAATGACGATGAACCTGTTGCCCATTTGCGCATTGTGCTACAAACTTTGTGCAAAAAATAACTCTATGCCAAGTTTCCTAAATGTGAGTTCTAGTTAAAATAAGTGGTTTTCTTGGGACATGTGGTGTCTGGAGCTGGAATTTATGTCGATCCCAAGAAGATTGAAGTAATTTTACAATGGGAGCAACCGAAAACAATAATAGAGATTCGGAGTTTCCTTGGCTTAGCCAGTTATTATAGAAGGTTTGTTCAGGGATTCTCGTTGATAGCTGCTCCTCTGACTTGTCTAACTCGTAAAGGAGTTAAGTTCGAGTGGGATGGTGTTTGTGAGAGTCAATTTCAGGAGTTGAAGAATCGGTTGACCTCCACTCCTATTTTGACACTTCTTGTTAATGGGAAAGAATTTGTGGTGTACAGTGATGCCTCTAAATTGGGATTAGGGTGCGTGTTAATGCAAGATGAGAAAGTGATAGCTTATGCTTCTCGACAGTTGAAGAAACATGAGACGAATTACCCTACCCATGATTTAGAGTTAGCAGCAGTAGTCTTTACGTTGAAAATTTGGAGGCATTACTTATATGGTGAGCGTTGTCAGATTTTTACCAACCATTAGAGTTTGAAATACTTGCTCACCTAGAAAGAGCTTAACTTGAGACAGAGACGATGGTTAGAGTTGATTAATGATTACAACTTAGTGATTGATTATCACCATGAGAGGGCAAATGTTGTAGTAGATGCTTTAAGTCGTAAATCCTCATTTTCATTAGCAACACTTCAGAGTTCTTATTTTTTGATATTACTTGAGATGAAATCTCTAGGGATCCAATTGAGAAATGGTGAGGATGGAACCCTACTTGCTAGTTTCATTGTGAGACCTTCATTGTTCAATTAAATCAAAGAATTGCAAAAGTCTGATGATGAATTGAAACGAGAAGTTCAAAAGTTACAAGATGGAGAAACTAGTGAGTTCAGACTTGGTGATGATGGAGCTTTGATGTTTGGAGACTGGGTTTGTGTCCCTAAGGATGATTAGTTGAGACGAGTTATTTTGGAGGAAGCTCATTCTTTTGCCTTTGTTTTACATCCTAAAAGCACAAAAATGTACAAGACTATCAAGGAAAGTTATTGGTGGCCGGGTATGAAATGAGACGTAGCAGAGTTTATAGCAAAATGTCTCACATGCCAACAGATCAAGGTGGAACATCAAAAATCATCGGGTACTCTTCAGCCTTTACCTATTCCGGAATGGAAGTGGGAACACGTGACTATGGACTTTGTGTTGGGTTTGTCACAGACGCAGAGTGGGAAGGATGCTATTTGGGTGATTGTGGATAGATTGACTAAGTTCGCCCATTTCTTAGCTATCCATAGCACGTATTCCATTGAGAAGCTGGCTAAGCTTTATATAGATGAGGTTGTGAGATTACATGGAGTTCTAGTTTCTATTGTATCAGATCAAGACCCCCGGTTTACTTTTCGATTCTGGCCGAAATTCCAAGAGGCTCTTGGAACTAATTTGAGGTTTAGTATTGCCTTTCATCCACATACAGATGGTCAATCTGAAAGGACTATCCAGATTTTAGAGGATATGCTAAGAGCATGTGTTATTGACTTTACTGGGAGTTGGGACAGACACTTGCCGTTGGTGGAGTTCGCGTATAACAATAGTTTTTAGTCTAGTATAGGGATGGCACCATACGAGGATCTGTATGGAAGAAAATGCAAAACCCCGCTTTGTTGGGATGCAGTGGGTGAAAGGAAATTGATTAATGTAGAATTGATTGACTTGACTCATGACAAGATCAAGATTATTTGAGAACCATTAAAGACGGCTCAAGATAGACAAAAGAGTTACTCAAATAGACAGAGAAAGGATATAGAATTTGAAGTTGATGATAGAGTTTTTGTTAAGGTTTCTCCATGGAAAGGTGTGATTCGATTTGCGAAGTGGGGAAAACTTAATCTGAGATATATTGGAGCTTTTCGTATCATTGAAAGGATTGGGCCAGTGGCTTATAGACTTGAATTACCCCCAGAGTTGGATCGGATTCACAATGTTTTCCACGTCTCGATGCTGAAGAAGTATGTACCTGATCCCTCCCATATCCTTAAGGCACCTCCGATTGAGTTACACGAAGATTTAAAGTTTGAGGTGTAGCTTGTATGTATTCTAGATTGAAAGGATCGAGTATTGAGGAACAAGAGCATTCCAATGGTTAAAATGTTGTGGAAGAATGCTTGGATGGAGGAGATAACATGGGAAGTCGAGCATCAAATGAGAAGACAATACCCCCACCTTTTCTCCGAGTCTGGTAAGTGAAATTTTGAGGTCAAAATTTTATTTTAAGGGGGGTAGTCCTGTCAAGCCCAGCCCCATAATATACTTGCGATGTCATTCATGTATTTGACAACATGTTTGCATACTTGAATACCTCGAAAAAATCATCAAAAGTCGGTAGTGTACCTAGTGGTACAACTAAGTTGATTTAAGCCTTTAACTAGTTCAAATAAAGATTTTAAGATGCAATTAAGAGTTATTGAATCTTAGCATGACTTAATATGGTGATTCAAAGTTCAGGGATTGATTTAGAGTTAAATTGGAATTTTCATAACGTAGGGGTAAAATGGTCATTTTTCCACTTGAGGGAAAATTTGGGATGGTGGATGAAATTTTGATCAAGTTTGACTATTTGGAATATAATTTGAGCTTGAGAAGTGAAAAATTTTAATTCCGACAATTTTTGGAACATAAGGGCAAAAAGGTCATTTCACTTGTCCACAAGGACGTAATGAGAATTTTTGGAATTTTACACCACCTTGACACTTGTCAAACCCATGAAATTCATTTTATACTTTGGATAATTGAGGGATTTTATGTGGTGGAGAAAAAATGCTTAATTATTAAGTTTTATGTATGGACCAATCACATGGTGACAAGTTTCAAGCTTTAATATTATTATATTTTCCTTTATAAACACAACTAAAACTCTCCCATCTCATTTCTCTTGGGCGGCCAAGGCAAGAACAAAAGGGAAAAAGCATAGAACAAACCCAAGAGAAGAAAATCAAGAGAAAATTCATTGGATTTCAAGGAATTAAGCAAGTAAAGGTAAAATTTTTTAATTCTAGCTTGTGATCTACCTTTCCTATGCATTCTTTTTCAATTACCATGGTTAAAATTCAAAGATCTCATGAAGGATTCATGGCTAACGGAATTTAGGGAGAGAAGATTTTATGATTTATTTGGTTAGATTTCAAGGTATCTTAGTGTTTTTAGTTGTTTAGTGATATTTAGCATGAAAAACAAGCAAGAAATTTCATGCCCTCCACCCACACTCCTTGGCTGAAATTTTCAAGAGAGAAATTGGATAATGGACTTCGATGAATTTTATGCTATTTAGGTATTTTTAGTTGTTTTATAATGTAAGGTGTAAAAATCAAGCATGAAAATTACATGTTCTACACTAAACCTTTAATGGCCGAATTTTACAAGGAAGATATTGATGATGGATTTTTGTGATATTACATATTATTTAACTTGTAATTGATGACTTGGAATGTTGGAAGTGCAATCAAGTTAATTGGAGTTGAATTGGATGTATTGGTCAATTAACCGGTGTATAGATCGAATTAGGCCAATACCATTTTATTTCGATACATAATTGAAGCTACGTAGAACACCATATTTAGATAATAATCCGAGCATTTCGCATCCCATTTCATGCATTCATATAGAGCCTAAATTATTTTTATAACAGTTTAGTACAAATATAGTAAATTGCTTGTTGTGCATTATGTTTAGGTGGTGAAACTTCCGATAAGGGTAAGGAGTTTGTACTCGAAGACCGGGACTAGGAGTACTTTGACTCCCGATATAGTGAGTAACCTTATTATCGTCTTAATTATCTAAAGTAGTTTTTATTCGTTTTTGTAATTTTATAGAAAAATGAGTTTAAATGGTAAATCCTTATGTTTTATAAGTAAAATGTGATTAAATGAAATGAGTTTCATAAATCATTTTGAAATTGAATGATGATTTGAGAAATTGAGTAATTGGAGACTGTTTGATTATGTTGTAAATTTATGGTTTGAATTGAACGGCTTATGGTGATATTGGCATGAATGGCTGAATTGGAAATTGTGTTGAAATTGTATGAACTGTTTGTTTTGCCTTAATAGGCTGGGTAGTAATATAATTGCCATGTCATGCTGTCGAAACTTTTATTGATTTGGTGGGATATTGATTAGTCTCTGCAGTGGCGGGTTTCCGTGGACCAGCTTATTAGAAAAGGGCACGATAAACTCGGTTATATTTTACCTCAGTATGAGAGGCGCGGAGGGTATCTCCTGAGGTAAAGCTTTAGAGTTCACTACACGCTAAACCACCACGTGAGGGTGAACTCAGCCAACGCCAAGGAACGGCTATGCTTTTAAATGTAAAAATGTGTTTTAAGCGTATATGAACTTTTCTTTAACAGCCTTGGCGGACTTGGTTGGATGCCCCGGCCAAGGTATCCCCGAGAATGAGTTTTGGCATGCGCCAAATTTTTAAGAAATTCATAAGCCATGTTGATTATTTGAGTGAAATGAATTTATTTTACTTAGTTGAAATGAGTTTGAAACGTTATGAATCATAGTACGATGAACTATTTTAAGTTTTCTCCATTTACTCGACTTTAGATGCTTGTTTACCCACTCAGTTTATATAAATTCACCACCTTCATTTCCACTCATTCCAGGATCAGAATAGTTCGTAAATAGCTGATTACGTTGAGGGTTATTATTGGACTTGCCTCCTCAGAAGAGGTAGGTCCACAGCCTTTGTTACCTTTGGTCATTTAAGGGCCCACACGTCATTGTAAATTAAATTACGTACTCTGGTTATTTGTGTTACTGTATGTATGGATTTATTTTGCTTTTACGCTACAAAAATTATTTACACAGAGTTCTATAAATATTGTTTTATGAGAAAATAGAATATTTCATTTAATATTTTTTATTTTATTCTATTAGCTATAATTTCACCCTAAATGAATGTTTTAGACATAAAAACTTGTTTTTAGTTGTGAAATGTGTATTTTTCCCTATATATTATATTTTCAACAAGTTTCAAAATTTTTGAGAACAATGAACAAAATGCCCTTGTGAGATAGAAAATATTTTTATTATTGTTTTGATTTGAAAATAGCTTATAATCTTTTAAAATATGATATTTAGTAATTATTGCTCACAAGGGAGGTGAAAAAACTGATATCAAGCCTTGTGAGGTTTTTTGGTTGGCATTTAGGGTAATGAATGTCTATCGGGACATCGCGACGGTTGTCACGGGCTCGAGGAGAGTACCGGATCGTGAAACGTACGACTAGTGAATACCTACCAAGGCAACGAATCTACAAGGGCACCTAGACCTAGTTACCGACTGCCTCTTGATCTGAAAACATGAAGTTGAAAACGGTGAGTATAAACTTAGTGAGTGAACATAAGAAAGGAACAAGTAGTCAATAGGAAGAATTTGGAAATCATGATCCACTTGTTTCAAAAATAATGCAATTGATTTAGTTTCTTACTAAAGACTCCTCATTTCAAACTTTGATTAATAACCTTATAGTGTTGCAAAAACCCAAGATCAATCCATGAAGTTAAATGGGTGAAAAATATGTCAAAATCAAGCACGGTAGCAAGCATGGCAGCAAGTTTCTCACTGCAGCGAAGTTCATTCTCACTGCAGCGAGATTCAGGCGGCCAAAACAGAAAGTTTCTTGCTGCAGCAAGAAACAGTGTCAGTTTGCATGTGTTTTAGTTTTTTATCATATCTCCCGCTACAAAAGTCCAATTGACTTGATTTTGACCATTAGAAAGCTAAGAGAAAGGGCTACAACTTTTATGTTTAACACTTTTCCCTGTTTGAATGGGAAGGTGGTTCAAATCTTCATTGAAGTGAAAGCACTGTACTAAAACTCGAGAGTTTCTCACTCCAGCGAGATTTATTCTCGCTACGACGAGTTATTGGTTGCCAAAACAGAATGTTTCTCGCTGCAGTGAGAATGCTTTCTCGTTGCAGCGAGAAGCAGGGTACCTAAGTGTAAAAAGGACCTCCTTTGCACTAAAAATCCATTTGGTGTTGCAATAAAAATCAATTTGCAAGAAAATGAGAAATTCTCAAGATTCATCCTGCCAAATTTCACATGCATTATAATCACATTTTACAATCACACACATTCTATCACATATCTATAGATATAATCATATATAACACCTACACCACCCCGCCTTCCTCAACTCTTGTGCACTCCCTACATGCACAAGGCAATACCACCATATTTGCACTCCCTACTTACAAATTTCAATGTCATCATGTGTGCACTCCCTACTCGCACACCTCATTATCATCATACAACATTATTTATCATTGCACAACATACATTCAAATATGCATACTAACACAATATAGGAGCACACGAATTCATCCTCTTTACACATTTCATACCTTTTACAACATCAAAGCATTTATCAAGGGCTTGTTCCCAAGCACCCATTTTTAATGAAAAGTTGGATAAAATCATGCAAATAATTCATCTCAACACAATTCTATTTTCCAAAACAATTTTGAAATGCAAGTTCACTCATCGATATTGTTGAACCTCTAATTGACTTTAACCTCTACTAATGGTTCAAATGGGGCTGTAGGGCCTCGTTGGAACCTATCACGCACAAAAACATCACAACCAATCCAATTTACAATAATATCACTCCAAAGGCTAGTTTCTAATTCAAGTTCTACTAGTCATTCCTAATTGGCTTCCAACTATATCAAATGGCTATTCCTTGCACTACTCTAATCACACTAAAAATGAATAAACAACCTCAACAATAAAACAGCTCATAATCCCAATTACTACCCATTATCAACAACTTAAAACCAAGCCTAGTTCATCACTCACTTTAGGGTTTCTTTATAGCTTAATTCTCTTCCAATAGCTTTCAAATAAATGTGGAAAGTCTCTCTCTCTCTCTCTCTAGAATGTCTAGCTAGTGAGAGAGTGTAATAAGGAAAGGTTTTTGAGGGTTTTATGGTGAAAAAGTAAAAGAGCACAAAGAACTTTGTAAAGGGTGCACAAAAACATGAAAATCGGGGCTAACTCTAGGAAATATATGGAAGTTTTAAAGCAAGCTTCCATGGGGGGGTGCAAAAACGTGGGAAAGGAAGAAGAAGAAGAAGAAGAAGAGTTGAAAATTTGAAGAACCTCCTAAAAACTCAGATATTTATGCTTTATGTTTATCCATTTCTCATGAAATTACCAAAATGCCCTTAACAAGGTCATTTTGTCTTTACATTGCCTTTATACAATCTTTTTACTTCTTTGACACTAAGACAAGGTCCATAAGGGTCTAGAAATGCTCGAGTTCATGCAAAATGATCATTTTACCCCTATCATGAAAATTATCGTTATTTCTATCTTCTTCATTATCTTACCCTTATTCATTCATTCCTTAGGCCTACTTGGACCTTAATACCATTACAAAACTACTTTCAGGGGCTCACCAGGAGAAATGGTGAAATTACCCCTAGTCCGTGTTATCATGTCTACTTCTAGTTACGGGTCTCTAGAGGTCGAGATCTCACAAGTAAACATAGTGTTCATCTTAATACTTCACATTGTAGTTTATCTCAATGTAGCCATCTCAAGAACTTTCTAACTTCTCATTTACTTACATGCCAATATATAAGGCAATAAAGAAACTTTTCAATTCATTCATGTAAACATTCTCCAAAACACTTAAAACTCCAAATAACAAAGCTCAACATCAAGAACAATGACCATAATTTTGCTTGTAAGTTCATCATCATGCCATTCACAGTTTGCTCATGTTTTTTAGACATGAGGTGTCCTTAGCGTTGCGGCGCTGGGCAGTCAATGTTATGGCATTGTAGTTGCTGGAAATTTCTTCATCAAAGCAATTCTTCTACCTTTAAGGTTACTACATTGATCATTCTCAAGCTTTTGACTTTCCTCTAGGCCTATACCATAATTTCCATAGCCATGTGTATCTTCTCTTTCTTGCTTATCATATCCACTAGGCCAAGCCAATATTTTCAAACTCATACTATCCTTTAACACTTATCATTAATCAATAAGTCCCACATTAGGACAATCTTGCCGTATTGTGCAATAATTTCTCAATATATAATACCATACACAATTATTCACCATTTATAGCATCTGTAGCACCCTGTACCCTCGTATAGAAGCCAATAAGACCCTATCGATAAGACGAAGGGTCAATTGACATAAATTTAAGTGCCAAAGAGCAGTGACGGGTAAAAAGAATATTTTGAAATAAAATAATATTTTATTAATGATATAATATTAAAATATTAATATTTTATTTATTGTTGAGATTAGTCATGGAGGAGGATTATGTGACTAATCTAAGTGGGGGATAAGAAGTAAGAAAAAATTTTGAAGAAAAACGACATTAGTGGGGCTCGCGTGCCTTTATTAAATAAAACTAGAACGGGTAAGTATATAATTAAATATTATGGTGATATCTTGGTGAAGTGCAAATTTTATTTGTACACGTGAAAGGAAGGAAAATAGGAGGAAGTTGGAATTAAAGAAATGTTGGAAGGACCAAATTGTGAAGGATGAAAAGTTAGAGGGGCACATGGTAAATAAGGAAAAGTTTGAGGACTTATGTGCAATTTCAACATTTGAAGTTAAATGTGAATTTACTAACCAAGGGAAGTTAGATTATGCGGGATATGAGATGTACATGTGAATTTACTATTACATGCAAATTATAGCATGCAAAAAGGAGAAGTTGTGGGGAACATGTGGCACCCTCACCATGTGAAGAAAAATGAAGAATAAAGACTAGGCTTATTTGCATGTAATGAGATTGGTGCATTAGATGGCCAAATGAGAAAGGTAAATATGGGATGCTCGTGACTTGAATGGTCTAATAAATGACCAATTAAAATACAAAGTAAAGCTTGTGCATGAAATGTGATTAGAGGAATAAGGTGGCAAATGAAATAAACCTAAAAGGATACCATGTGAATCAATGCGTGTGCAAAGTAATTTAGCCAAAAAATAAAGGAATGGATAAAGGAAACCTTGCATGCACAAGCCACCAATGAAAAGTGGCATTAATAACAAAGAGAGGAGTTGAATGACATGACATGTAAAGAGAAAAGAAAAGAAAATAATAGAAAAAGGAAGTTACTTTGGGCAATCTGCCCATGTATGAGCAAAATGAGAAAGTGAAAGCCATTTTCAAGGCTTTTACCTTGAGAGGTCTGCCCATAACGAAGTGAGAAAATAAAGCAAGAAAGGAGAAAGAAGAAAAAAAGAAAGGAAGGTTCGGCTTGGAGGAGCTAAAGAAAAATCGAGAAGTTTTCCTATCACCCACATGCCATTCTTGGAAATTTAAAGAGAGGTTGGTGGTTTGGCTTAGAGATTCCAAGGTAAAAAAGGTAAAATTATCATTTTGTTTGAATGCAAGCTCTTTGAACCGATTATAATGTGAGATTTTACTTATGGTAGCAAGAATCTTCAAGGATTCAAGAACCGGATGCATGCATGTAGGTCGATCTTGGAATGCATGGTGTTTTTGAGTTAGATAAGTAATGGATAAGTGTTTTAGTCTAGAAATCACAAGTAAAAAAGAAACATGAGATGTGTATTGATTGTCTATGTTTGTGGCAGCCATGGTGACCGAAGATGTGAGGAAATTGTGAACTATATATGGATTTCAAGCTAAAACCAAAAGGTAAGCATGCAATGTGACTACATTGTGTTGTGTTGGCTTTGATTGGTTGAAAGTATGTGGATTGTGTGTTAAATGATTGTGAATAATGTTGGTCAAAACTATGAAATTAGGTTAAGGATTTATTGATAGATGTGTTTCTCGTATTCGATTATAATTAAGTGTATTGGGTTAAATTGTTGCTAGGAAGTGTGTGAGAAAAGGAAGTTTGCTGTGGTTGCATGCCGGAGGAGGTAACGGGTGACCACCAAGTAGAATTAGCTAGATACACATCTGAGCCAATAGCAACGTAGTGTCCCGCTATTATATGGTGAGTAGGGGGTGTCTATTTCAAAATATTCTGTAATATATATATAAAATACTATTTTGTATACCACTATTCGCGATAGATTTATAAACTGCTAATGTGGAAAGCATGAGCTGGTAGAAATGCTAGGAAATTGTGGATACCATGACTTTGAAAATGGTTTTCAATATATATATAAGCTATATATGTAAAGGGTTTTCAAAATTGGGAAACAAGCTTTTTAACATGGTTTATGTTAAAATGTGCCTTATTGATTGTGTGATGTGCATTCACGAATGAATTTCATATTCACCATGCTAATTTGACATCTAAACCTCATGCAAAGGTTTTACAATGCAAAGTCTTACAAAAAGAGATTTTATCATGTTACCATGGCTGGTACTTTTGAAATGGATTTGAAATGAGCTTTTGAGAACCCAACTTGATTTTTAATTGGTTTTATCAAACCAAGAGATTCGAGAGTAGGCCGAATGTCACATCGGGATAGTGTGACCCTTGTGCACAAGTGAGCTCTAACTAGAGAATCTTTAGGTCACTGACGGGCTGTTAGACATGGCTAGGGCCACGGTCTGTGATGATATAAGTGGCTAGGCCACAAGTTGTTATATGTGGCTGTGACCACATGATTTCTCTAATGTCAGCCAACATCATCAAGACAGCCATGGCTATAGGATTTGATGGAGTGGAGCTCCCAAATGTTATTACGTGGAAGTGGGCCCACAAGTTGATATTTACGATCACCTACTCGATAGTGGTATCTCTTTGGGTTTTCAAACTTGTATGCTTTCGCATGGTGAGAACTATAAGATTTTTTCATAGCTTCTTTATTTATACGATGGATTTGTGTTTAATATCTCATGCATGAGATCATTTATAAACTAGTGTTTAAGCATCGATATTGCCTGATTTTATGGGAGCATGCATGTTTATGTTGACTTGATTTGGGCAAGTTGTTAAATAATTTCGAGAGTGAAAATCTTTTACTTGCACTGGTTTTATTATATTACTGGAAACGATTATTTTGCAACACAACTTTTGAGTTTACACATAAGGCACGAATACCCCATTTGATTTTAAAGCATTTACATATATTCTCATGTTTTAATATTCAAATCTTCTGTCCTTAGCTTGTTTTCCATCTACACCCTGCTCATAAAGTTGATGATCATTGAGTTTGTGAGACTCACTGTAGTACCCCATACCTTGATATGGTGGCTAACAATGCTAGTTTTATGTTATTTATATTTATTTTATATTTTTATAGGAGTAGGATCAAAAATAATTTCAATTGGTGAAGAAAGGTGCACAATGGACTGTTGCTCTATTTGCATATGTTTCGGTTTTTCAAGTATATCTCCCACTACACAAGTTCAAATGACATAATTTTTGGACCATTAGAAATATAAGGGGTAGGGCTATAACTTTGATGTTTACCACTTTACCTAGTTCTGAAGGGAAGGTGGTTAAAATCTTTATTGAAGTGAAACTACTACACTAGAGGAACAAAATTTGGTAGAACCTTTGAGAGCCGCGACGTTAGAAATTGAGAGTCGTGGCCATCACTGTATTTTCCACAATTAAAAAGTTTATGGGACTTTGGAAGCTAGGGCTTTTGGGAGGCTATTCAAGGGACCTTTTTAGAGGATTTTTACCTTTTCTCATTATCAAAAGAATAAAAAGATTGCCCAAAGGATGGGAGTAAGATAAGCCACCTTGTTAAGGGCATTATTGTAATTGCATGAAAAATTGGATAAGCTTTGGCTACAAATATCTAATCTCCAGCAGCTCTTCTTCATTTTTCCAGTAGCCTCCTCCAATTTCTAGCACCTTCTTCATCTTCCATAAGAGTTCCTTTCAAGCTTCCATAACTCTCTCAAATTAGCCTCAATTTTCATGCTTTTGAGCACCTTTTCACAAAGTTCTTTGTGCTCTGTTACCCTTCCACCTGAAAACCCTCAAAAGTCTTACCTTAATACTTTCTCTCACCAGCTAGGTGTTTTAGAGAGAGAAGGAGAGAAAGTTGGAAGGCTTGGGTAGTGAGTGATTCAAGAGTAATTGAAGAAATATGCAGTGGATCTCAAGATTCAAGAAACATAAGGTAAGGATTTTTGTGTTTTAAGTTCATGGTTGGTTAAATCCTTGGGAAAATGATGTGTGAATCATTTTGTGGCAACTATGGTGACCATGGGTGTGAGGAAATTATGAATTTCGTTGGGTGAAATTCAAGCTAAAACCAAGTGGTAAGCTTAATGCTACAATTTGAAGCTTATGATTGGTCTAATATTGTGAGAATGATTATGTGCATATGTAGTTTTATTGTGATGTCATGGGTATGGTTGGAAGGCAATTATATTGATTGGAAGTTTGGTGTATAGATATGTATTGTTAGGAAAGATTTAAAAGGTTATGCATGTTGGTGTGCACGAATGAATATTAATGTTATGCTTGGTGGCAACATGTAAATGAGGATGGTGGTACATGTAGCCTTAGAAAATGTTGACGAAAGTAAATTTATAGTTGCTGCCATATGTTAGGTAATTGCTGTGGAAATGATGGATAAACTTGATAAATATCCTTAGACAAGATTTATATATGTGCTAGAGTCATAAATAAGTTGCCAGTATCTATAATCTAAAGAATTACGCAAGTAAAGATAAAGGCCACTTTCGTAAAAAATGTGTCAAGATATAAGTTAGTTTGATGAGGATTCATAATTGAAGGAAAAAGAGAAGTAGAAATGACGTACACTAAAGATATTGAATTTGGATTGTTGCTAGGAAGTACAAAAGTAAAGATAGTGCACGGTGGTGGCATGCCGGAGGAAATAACGAGTGACCGACAAGTAGAATAGCTAGATACTCCTCTGAACAAATAGTGATATAATATCCCGCTATCATAAGAGGAGTGAACTTGCATTAAAATGTTTTGGAATAAATGATTATATGCTTGATTGAGCCACTTGAAATATTTTATTGGTTTTTCTTTAAAAATTGCATGGGAATAAGCCGTTGATGAAATGTTTTGATTTTATGAAATATGAACGTTATGAATTCATGAGTTTTTACATTATGTTGATGTGTATATTATACATTAAATGATATTTTTGTGTGATAATTATGACCCAGCCATGTGTGGTGCAGGAGTGCACATGAGCTAATGATGATCCAGCCATGTGTGGAGGAGTACACATGAGCTAATAATGACCCAGCTATGTGCGAGTAAGGAGTGCACATGAGATGATGATGACCCAGCCATGTGTGGAGGAGTACACATGAGCTGATGATGACCCAACTATGTAAGAGTATGGAGTGTACATGAGCAGATGATGACCTAGCTATGTCGGTGTGGGACTGCACATAAGCTGAGAGAGAGTTGAAGTGAGGCTGGAGATCGTATGTATGTTTATATATGTTATATATATATATAGCAGTTTTGGAAATTATATTGTCGTTGCATCGATTTTTAAATGTTAAAATTTGAGAAATGGTTTCCACTTGATTTTCATTGCAGCAAAAAAATGGATTTTCATTGTGGCAAGAAATTGAGCTAAATTACATTGTTTACAACATAAGTGCATCATATTTTCTAAAACTTCCCGTATTGATGCTTGTTCCCTTCCTATGTTCACTCACTGAGTTTGTACTCACGTTTTTAAAATTCATGTTTTAGGTTTCTTGAGTTAAAAGTGATTGGATCCTAGGACAAGGTGCTCCTCCCTATCCATTGCTCGATAGGCTTGCTTGGGCTTAGTGGGCTGAGCCCATTGGACCTTTGCATCGGTCATGGCCCAGAAATTGGGCTGTGACACTCACCCCCTTATCTTCTTTTTGCAGATAAGTTTTTAGCTCAAATGTATTGCTCAACACATCGAGACATGTTGCAACATAGGTAATGGCATCTCTTAGACTTCCACTCTAAGTCACTCCACTGCATAGAGGTCGTGCTGTGTAGTATTGTTAGACTTATAAAATTATTATTAGTCTTTTAGATATATATTCGCTAAAAACTTTGAGGTTGTGTAACAAATACCAAGTGGGATATTGGAATTTCTTTGGAGTTTATTAAGTCTAGTTATTGGTATCTAGATGTTACTTCTTAAATATAGTTGTTTCTTTGGTTTAAGTAAACGATAGTATTAATATTGCCAGTTGATTTTTAATTATCCGAAATCTTAACTAAGGCTTGTTCAGGATTTGGCTAGTTCACTCGCAAGTCTTGAAAGCTGGTAATGATCGGGGAGATGGTCGTTACGACATCCCACAATTCTTGTTATCTATAACTACTTGTCTTTCTTGTCTTGCAACTCAAATAATTTACTAACTTTTAATTTAAAATTGCCAGGAAAATAGTTCCTCTTTATCCACACTTTATACTCACAATCCTTATTAAGTCAAGAATTCATCTTTCCCAAGTTCCATCTAACAATGACCTATATTTGTGTCAATTATCATTCTATGATGTCATGGCACCATGTGCCTCCCTTCTAACCATCTATTATACTCCACAAGAAATAATTAAAAGATTTACATACTTCCACCAATGCTAATCCCAATCAACAATGCATGGAAATTCCAAATACTCAATAATTCATTAGATTAGCTACTACATAACCTGCTCAAACCACGTGAAAATCAACCATGCTTTAAATCCTCCAAACACCTAAATTACAATCATAATTCAATCCAACTACATCGACGTAGTCTCACAATCATACTAATTCTAAATAAACCATTTGACTTTACAAAGAACTATTGCTATCTAGACCAATACTCATCCGCGGATCATACTCCAAATTGTCCTTGGCCTCTTGAGGATCCTTCTCATCCTCATCATTTTCACCTTGTTGTTCGTTCACATACTCTTCCCTACTAATGGGTACAGTGCCTCTCCCATAACTAGGATACTTTTCTTGGATGATAACCTCTTACGGGTTACTTCTTCCACTTTCTCCTTGTCCTTTTTCTTAAGATCAATTGTGGTACGTGCCATCCTTTCAAGGCTTTTCTAGCTCTTAAATATTATTTCACCTACCCGGGGAATCCATCCAATAGGAATTCGGGTTAGCTTACTTTCTGGACTTTCACACTCTCGCACATAACGGCTCCGAGCATTGGAATCCATTGATCCGTATTCAATACTAAGGGAATCATTCCCTTTTTCATTATTGCTGCTCATGTTTTGTCACAGGGGCACCTCAAAAATCTATCCATAATCATGCATTAATTCTTAACTTCTTACGTACTAAAACAAAGGTAAGCTTCTTGATGAATAAGAGTTTATGTAGCCTATTTCCCTTAACTCATGTTGCGCACCCACAATTCAAGGACAAGACTCTACACTAACTTTAACAACTTCATTGACAGACACAAGAAATCCTAGGACTCAACTAAACCTAGTGTAGTACCCGTATTTTGATACAATAGCTAATAAAGCTTATCAGATGCCAATTGAGGTTGATTATTGAGTTAAAAGGGTAATTCAGAAGTGAGCTTGTGAAGCTTCGACCTTTATAGACACGTAACTAGAAGTAGACGTGATACCACTTACTAGGGGCAATTTCGTCATTTCTCTTGGTGAGCTCCTACGAGTGGGTTTTCTAATGTTATTAAGGCCTAAGTAGGTCTAAGGCATAAATGAATGATGAAAGTAAGGATAAAATAACGAATGATATAGAAATAGTGATGACTTTGACAGTAGGGGTAAAATGGTCATTTTGCACCTTGAGCTGAAATTTTTAAGTTTTTATGAACTTAAGTACTTCTAGACCATTATGGACTTTGTCTCATTGTCTAAAGAGTAAGAAGTTGAACCAAAGGAAAAAAGAAGACAAAGTCACCTTATGGAGGGCATTTTGGTAAATTACATGAGAATTTGATAAACTTTATATACAAATATCTAAAGCTCCAGCAATTTCTAGCAGCTTCCAGCAACTTCTTCTTCTTCCCCAACTTTTTTCTCCATTTCACGTTCTTCTTCATCCTCCATGGGAAGCAACCTTGAAACTTCCATAGCTTTTTCAAGTTAATTCCAATTCTCATGCTTGTGAGCTCTTTTCCATAGGGTTTTTCATGCTCCTTCATTTCTACACCTCAAGGACCCTCAAAAGTCTTTCCCCAATACTTTCTCTCACTAGCTGAAAGTTTAGAGAAAGAGAACGAGGGATTTTCCATGATAGCTTGAGTATTTTTAAAAAGGAATACAACTACAAATCCACAAAGGTGAGTAATGAATTAGGATTGATTTTTGGTTGTTGATAATGGCTAGTAATTGGAGTTGTGAGTTCTTTTATTGTTGATGTTTGTTTATTTATTTCTAGTGACACTAGAGTAGAGAGAATAGATAGTTAATCAAAAGGTAATTGGAAGCTAGTTAGGAATAACAAGTAGAGCTTGATTTAAGAAATAGCTTTTAGAAATGTATTTATGCAAATTGGTTGGTAATGATGTTGTGTGTGTGTGATAGGTTCCAATGAGGCCTCACATGTCCGTTTGAGGCAATAATCGAAGTTAGAATCGATTAAAGAATCAACAAGACCGGTGAGTGAACTTGCATCAAAGCGTTTTTTGGGAAATACATATGTGTTGAGGTGAAGCATTTAAATGATTTTACTTAGCTTTTCATTAAAATATGCATGGGAACAAGCCCTTGATAAATTGTCTCTATGTTGTGACATGTGGGTGTTATGGATTCATGTGCTACTACATTATGTTGGTAGTTATATATATATATATATGGTGTGCATTGATAGTTGATATTATGTGATAATTATAACCATGCGTGTGCACGATGTGGGGGGATGCACATGCCGGTGATGACGGGGTATGGGAGTGTGGATGATGATATTGCTTGTGCATGATGTGGGGGGATGCACACGATGATATTGCTTGTGCACGATGTGGGAGGATGAACATGCCGGTGATGACTGTGGTGAGGGAGATGCATAATGATAGTGTTCGTGTGCACAATGTGGGGGGATGTACACGATGGCACTAACTGTGCACGATGTGGGGGGATGCACATGAGCTGGGTGAGATGATGGCGGTATTGGTGTTATTTATGTATATATATATATATATATATATATATGTTTTTGAAATAAAAGTTCATGAATATGGTATATGGTTGGAATGCATGTAAAAATTTGGCATGTTAAACTTTGGAAATTTTTTAATGTTTTATGTTGATTTTGTCATTTCAGTAGGATGGCCTTTTCCTTGAGAGAATGGAAATGGTGCTCTGTTTTCAGTGAGAATCATTCTTGTTGCAGCAAGAATCTCTCGAGTTTGAAGGGTTCGCCAGACTTGGTTCTTGCTACAGCGAGAATGCTTGCTGCAATGAGAAATTTGCTAGAGCTTCTCGCTGTAGTGAGAAACTTTTTGTTCTAGCCACTTGAATTTTGCTGCAGCGAGAAACTTTCTGTCCATTATGCTATCTTGTTGGTTTTTGCCATATTTTTCCATTTCATTTACACCATAGTTGAGAAATTACGCCATTCCATTTCATTTACGCCATATTTCATGGACTTCTAACATTTACGGTTTTGTTTAATGAAGTTTGAAATGAGAAATTTTAGAGAGAAACCCCCGTCCAGCTAATAACTTGAGCCCAAATTTCGTTTTAGCGTGAATTCATTCTCGCTACAGCGAGGACCTGTCATTTCTTTTTACTTGGCTGTATATCACTGAATCTTTCATTCTTCAAATTCTTTGTTATGTATGAAATCATTATCATCAAGTGATTAACCATTTAAGGGTTTAACGAGGGGTTTTAATAAGAATGAAACTAAATTACATTTTTTTGAAAATAAATGCATCATGTTTTCTTTAAACTTTCTTTCTCGTTTGCTTGTTCCCTTCTTATGTTCACTCACTGAGTTTATACTCACCGTTTTCAACTTCATGTTTTTAGATCAAGAGGCAGCCGGTAACTAGGTCGAGGTGCCCTTGTAGATTCGTTTCCTTGGTAGGTATCTCAGCATTCAGTAGCTGTACGTCACTCGGGTCTCTCCATTGGAATTCGAGTCTCTTTTTTTATATGTATAGACAAACCTGATGTAAATTAATAGAATGCATGTTGTAGACAATATATGCATATTTTGACCGGGTAATGCCACTACGAATTGGCAATGGTTATCATGATTCGAATTGAGATTATGAAATATGACTTTAGTAACTTTTGATGCAATGATAAACAGGTCATATAAGTAGGCTTGCTTGGGCTTAGTGGGCTACATCCATTGGGCCCATGTGTCGATCATGGCCTAAAATTTGGGTCGTGACACTTTATCTGTCACTACTCGGTACTCTCTTCGAGCCCGTGACAACTACCTCGATGTCCCGATAAACATACCTTACCCGAAATGTCAACGAAACCTCGCAAGGCTCTAGCATTAGTTTTTCGCCTCCTCTGTGAGAAGCAGTTACTAAATATCATATTTTAAAGGAATATATACTATCTTTAAATCAAAGACAATCAAAAAGTAATTTCTACTGCACAGGGGTATTTTTGTCATTTTACCCAAAAATTTCAAAACCTGCTTAAAATATAATATATAAATGAAAAATATACATTTCATATCTAAAAATAAATTTAGGTATCTAAATCATCCATTTAAAGTGAAATTATAGCTAATCAAACTAAATAAAAATATTGAATAAAATATTCCACTTTCATATAAAACAATATTTATAAAATTCTACGTAAACAGTTAATAAAAAGTAATAACAAAATAAATTCGTATATATAATAGCACACTGCGCCAAGGTATATAAAAATATTCTACAATGACATGTGAGCCCCAAAATAACAAAAATAAACACGACTGTAAACCTATGATTTCTAAGGGTACGAATCCAAAAGCAAACCCTCGACAAAATCGATGGTCTACAGATTGCCCTGAGCCTGAAATGGGTGAAAGAAAGTGGTGAGTTTTTATAAACCCAGTAAGTAAGTAAAGTTCATCTATAACATCTAAAGCCGAGTAAATGGAGATAATTAAAACTTCTCATCATAATATGATTCATAACCTTAAAACTCATTTCAACCCATATAAAACAGTTACATTTCAAAAAAATTTCAACAAGGCTTATGACTCTCTTAAAAACTTGGCTCGTGCCAAAACTTGTACTCAGTGACACCTTGTGCAGGGCATCCAACCGAGTTCGCCAAGGCTGTTAAAATAACAAATACACATAAAACATGTTTTTATATTTAAAAAAAACATAGCCGTTCCTTGGCATTGGCTAAGTTTCACCCTCACGTGGTGGTTCGCCGTTAAGTGAACTCTAAACTACCTTAGGAGATACCCACTATGCCTCTCATACTAAGGTAAAATATGACGGGATTTACCGTGCCCCTCTAATAGGCTGGTCCACGAAAACCCGCCCACTACAGCAAGCTAATCAATTACCCCACCAAATCAATAAAATTTTGGCAGTATGACATGGCTAATATGATATTACCCAGCCTGTCAAGGTAAAACAAAACAGTTCATATATTCCACATAAACACAAATCTAGCCATTCAT
This sequence comes from Theobroma cacao, assembly GCF_053813885.1. Taxonomy (NCBI): domain Eukaryota; kingdom Viridiplantae; phylum Streptophyta; class Magnoliopsida; order Malvales; family Malvaceae; genus Theobroma; species Theobroma cacao. The sequence goes on along the minus strand of NC_142645.1, from coordinate 20,305,631 downwards.
GCCATCACATTGTCATAAGCCATCAATTCCAACCATATGTCAATTACAAATCCCGTTATGCCAATACATTTATTACAAAGCAGGGTCGACACAACTAACAATAGTCAAAACATATATATAACACAAGTGTATAGTCTCCGCTTACTCAATTTCCAAAACCAGGATTCAATTTCAAACCAAATTATGAATCTCATTTCATTTAACCAACACTTCAGTTATAAAACATAATAGTTTACAATTTAAGTTCTTTATTCTTTAAAATCATAAAAACGAGTATAAACTACTTTAGATAGTTAAGATGATAGTATGATTACTCACAATAACGAGAGTACTCCTACTCCTAGTTCTCGCGTACGATATCCTTACCCTTACCAGAGGGCTCACCATCTATACCTAATACACAACAAGTAATTCAATACATTTGTGCCAAACTGTTATAAAACTATTCCAGGCTCTATATGAATGCATGAAATTGAATGAGAAATGTTCGAATAATCACTTAAAGATGGTGTTCTACGTAGGTTCAATTGTTATTGGACTAAAATGGTATTCAACCTAACTTGCGCTATACACTGTTTAATTAGCCAAAACATCTGATTCAACTCCAAATAGATTCATTACACTTTCTGTACTCCAAATACAACCAAAGTACCTCAATGAACTTGATTGTGACTTAAATGATCACATCCGAAACTCATTTTGATTCCGAGCTAACGTGCTAGTCAGTGTCAACACAGTCCAATAAGTCTGTATATATCATTAGAAATCAAATTCAAGTCCATTTACCATGATTTTCTCATAGTTGTTCAAGTCGTTTACTAAAGGCACTCTACTTTTCGATAACCATTGTCGATATCCGACACCATAAATCATCAAATACGAGCTAAATAATATGAAATATAACAAAATTCATCATCAATATATCCCTTATTAAATTCAGCTAAGGAGGGTTTGTGAAGGACATGTGGTTTTCTTGCTTGTTTTTCATACCGAATATCACAAAACAACTAAAAACACCTAGATAGCATGAAATCTAACAAAAGCCATCATCAAAACTTCCCGCCCTTGATTCGGCCAACATGACTTCCTTCATGAAAGTTTGGGTTTCAACCATAGAAAATGAAAAAGAAAGCATGGGAGAGGTGAATCTTAAGCTAAAATTGCGAAATCTTACCTCAAATCGCTTCGTTTTTTGGTAACCGATAAATTTCTCTTGAATTTTCTTCCTCAAGGGTTGTTTCTATTCTTTTCCCCCTTTTCTCTGGCTTCCACGGCAATAAAAGAAGACTTGGGAGAGGTTTATGTTGATTTATAAAGAAAATTATAAAAGAATTAAAGCTTGACACGTGTGAACGTGTGAATGGTTCATAGTTAAATCTTAACTATTAAGCATTTTCTTACCACCACATATAATACCTTAATTATCCTAAGTATAAAATGATAATAGGTGAAATTCATGGGCTTGACAAGTGTCACGGTGGTGTAAAATTTTAAAAATTCCTATTACGTCCTCATGGACACGTGGAATGATCAATTTTCCCTTATTCTAGGAAAAATGTCGGAATTGGAATTTTTCACTTCTCAAATTCAAATTATGCTCCAAATAGTCAAACTTGGTCAAAAATCTTGTCCAACATTCCAATTTTTGCCCTCGAGTGGCAAAATGACCATTTTGCCCCCTACATTATAAAAATTTCCAATTGGATTCCAAATTATTCCTTGAACTCCGAATCACCATTCTAAGACATTCTAAGACATTCTAAGGTTCAATAACTCTCAAATACATTCCAAAATCTTTATGTGGATTAGTTCGGGGTTTTAATCGACTTAATTGTGCCACTAGGTATGATACCGACTTTTAACGATTATTTTTCGAGGCATCCAAGTATGCAGACATGCTATCAAGTACATAAATGACATGGCAAGTATATAATAAAGCTGGGTTTGACATTATCCCTTATATAGTCCACATGAACTCACATTATGCCGATGCACAACTTTATGTACTTACAAATTTAAGCTTTTCTTTTATCATTTCCAACCATATACATAAGTTTCATCATACTACGCATCCTTGTATCACAATGTCATTAACCACATTTCAATCATTAAATATCATTTCATCCAATTACAATCTGGTATTTGCATATGCTTTACGATCCTATTGATCCTTCAAAGGTTTCCTTTAATTCATCCTTGCCTTTTATGCAATATCACAATTCCTAAGAGTCACCTTCTTTTCTCATTTACCTTTTATACTTCCATCATATATATCCTTATTCATCTCGATATTAGTTAGTCACTTAAAATTTAAATTTATGGGAGTCTTGAGCACATCTTGCATATTTTTTTTTAATTCTAGTTTCCACATTAGGGAATTCCCATTAACCAGCTTCATTATTGGGATTACCTTCAATCATTTTGTACTATTCCTTAACACCAATGTGCCATTATTTTTCTTTTTGCATCTACACAGTCAAGGCTAGTAATTACATAACTTGAAATAGGATTTTACTTAAGTACCTCTCAATATCACTGCCAAAATCCATTTTTCAAACTCACATCATGTGACCACGTAACACATGGTTTAGCCATTAGGCTTCTTGACAATTTTGAATATCGCATTACCTCATCATGTAAGTAAAATATTCGAAAGTACTATTAACCATCTTCAATAACTTAATATTCCTCTCAATTCTTTACATCATAGCTTATCTCAAAGATTTTCCATCCTCCCCTTTACTTACATGCCACTATATATAGGGTAATAAAGTAACTTTTCAATTCATATATCATTCCCCAAATCATTTAAATCTCTACATAATAGTGCTCAATATCAAGGTCTCTGATACAAACTTTGTCACTACGGGCAGCTCTACCTCTTTGGGTAGCCCTTTCCTCTTTCGCCAGTGACAACAAAAGGTACCTATCAGAGCACTCATAAGGCAGCTCCACCTTTTTGGGTAGCCCTTTCCTCTATAAGCCCCTGACAGAGAGTCATGCTTTGCCACTGTTCATATGCGAGAGTTCCCAAGGATCGAGTTACAACCCTTTGCTCATACGTTCAATACACAAGATGTTTCTATCGTCGTGGTGCTGGATAGTTAGTGTTGTGGCAGTGCAACTACCGAAAACTTCTTCCACAAGGAAGTTCTCCTACCTTTAAAGTTACTACTTCAATCTTTCTCAACCATATGGCTTTCCTTGAAGCTCTTACCATAATTTCCATAAGCATGTGTATCTTCTCTTTACTTGTCATATACATTGAGCCAAGTTAATACTTTCAACTCATATTATCTTTTGACACTTATTATCAATCACTAAGTCCCACTTTAGTACATCCTTTCCATATGGTGTAATGAATTCACAATATATATATCACTACACACATAATTATTCATTATTTATGACATCCCACAATTTACACTATTCATAATTAATTGTCTTTCTTGTCTCGTAACTCAGATAGTTCATTGACTTCCAGTACAAATGTTCAGGAAAATAGTTCAATTTTTTTTCCATACTTTATACTCATAATCCTTATTAAATAAGGAATTCACCTTTTCCAAGTTCCATAATTTGCCTCTATTGGTCTATATTTGTATCAAACTATCATCTTATAACATCATGGCATCATTTTGTAGTTCCCTCCATACTTAAATTTTACAATCCTTGACTTAATTACATTAACCATGTAAAGTGCCACCTATAGCCTTATTGATTTCTTTCATATCCTTTCGAATTGTAACTGCAATTGAGATTTCAAATCTCATATTTTTGCGAGGGATTACTTACCTTACCATGCTTTCTCACGATATTTTATGTAGTTACAACATATTGAACCTGCTTATTATAACATAGTCCCTTAGGTCAATGTGTTTACTCAAAACTCGACTTCTTTGATTCAACTTGCCTTATAAACTAGGACTTTATTTGTTTATCCTTGCATTCGGAATCATGCCAAAACCCCACATACCATGATAAATGATAGTTTTTAATAAACGCTATCAATTCAAATGGCATTTTATACCTTGTCAAAAATCTAGGGTTACCACTCAAAAGTCCATCGCGTTTATTGGTAACCATTTCATAATACTGCAAAACATATTTATCGTCAGGTCCTATAGTTGCTTGAATCATTAATGACTTTCTACGTCAACCTTCATTAATTATCTAGGGCGACTAACCATTCCACTAAGGTGAATATCCTTCCTCAATAATTATATTGCTTGTCTACCTTTGTCATACCAAAAGATTCCCATACACATCAACTCATTAAAACAGCTATTTCATAATCCGTTCAAGTCACACAAAAGTAAAAGCCAAACTCTTAAGTCCTTTATACAAACAACTACTACTACTTAGTTTACACCATATTTACCCATACTTAAAGTAACACGAAGTTCAATGAAAATACTAAGTGTCTTTAGGATCATCATTGCCGTGATCTGAGCACATCGACGGATCCTCTTTCGGGTCCTCTTCTACCTCCTGAGATTTCTCCATTTTATCCTTAATCCAAGCTTGTTGTATTCTTATGTATTCCTCCTTACTCATAGGTATAGCACCTATTCCACAACTAGGAGGAAAGTGTCGGACAGTAGATACTTTTCTGGGATGAATATTTCCTTTTGCAATTACCTCTTTCACCTTTTCCTTAAACCTTTCCTGAAACCTTTGCAAAAGGAAATTCCTTATGGCTTCCTAAATGTTAGAGTTGTCCTCACTTTCAAGGCTTCATTACTCTCAAAGTTTTCCTTATTACGAAACCATTCTTCCAATTTCGGTGGAATCCAATTAATAGGAATCTGGGATGGGCCACTTTTCGAACTACTTAGATCAGGGCACCATTAGCTCCTGGCAATGGAATCTAACGATCCCTCATTAGCACTAGGAGGGGCATTTGCCTTCCAACCATACCCATGGCATCGCAATAACACCACATATGCACAAAATCCTTCTCATAACATTAAACCATGCATAAGCTTCAAATTGTAGCATTAAGCTTACTATTTGGTTTTAGCTTGAATTTCACCTAACAAAATTCATAATTTCCTCACACCCATGGTCACCATAGCTGCTACGAAATGATTCGCACATTATTTTCCAAGGATTTAACTAACCATGAACTTAAAACACAAAAGTCCTTACCTTATGTTTCTTGAATCTTGAGACCCACTTGACATTTCTTCAATTTCTCTTGAATCACTTACCACCCAAGCCTTCCACCTTTCTCTTATTTCTTTCCTTAGCCTATTCTTTTTATTTTCTCTTCAATTGCATTGGGTAAAGTGAAAATGGTGTGGGAGTATGGAAATGGCGTGGGAGGAAGAAGATTGTGAGACCTCGACCTCTATAGACTTGTAATTAGAAGTATGCGCGATAATACGGACTAAAGGTAATTTCATCATTTCTTCTAATAAGCTCTCAGAAGAAGGTTTTCTAATAGTTTAAGCTCTAAGTGGGCATAAGGACTGAATGAATGATGTATAATGATGAAAACATGAAGAAAACTAGAAGCGACAATAATTTTCATAATAGGGGCAAAATGGTCATTTTGTACCCTGAGTAAAAAAAAATTTAAGATTTGTGAACTCGAGTGCTTTTAGAATATTATGGACCTTGTCTTAGTATCAAAAGAGTAAAGAGATTGCACAAAGGATTGAAGGAGAATAAGTTAACTTGTAAGGGCATTTTCATAATTTAAGAGGAGTGGATAAGCTTGAGCTATAAATACCAGCCTCCAGCAGCTTCTTCTCACATTTCCAGTAGCTTCTTCTTCTCCTTCCTTCTTCCTTTTCATGTTTCTTCATCCTCCATGGAAGCTTGACATGAAACCTCCATAACCTCTCACAAAATAGCTTCAATTTTCAAGCTTTTGTGCACTCTTGCATAAAACCTTTGTGCTTTTTCACTCTCTCACTTTGAAACCCTTGAAAAGTCTTACTTCCATATTTTCTCTCACTAGCTAGGTGTTTGGAGAGAGAAAGAAGAAGCTTTTATAATGGCTTGGAGAATTATTGGAAAGAATTTCAAATTCACAAAGCTATCAAGGTGAGTAGTAAATTAGAGTTGATTTTTAGTGTTGAGAATGATTAGTGCTTAGACTTGTGAGTGTTGTGAGACCTTGACCTTTATAGACTAGTAGATAGAAATATACGCGATATCCCTAATTAGGGGTAATTTAGTCATTTTCTCAAGAAGCCCATAAAAGTAAGTTTTAAACAATATTATGGCTTAAGTAGGCCTAAAGCATAAATGAATGATGAAAATATGGGTGAAATGACAAGGAAATAAAAATTTTGATGATTTTCATGTTCTAGGGGCAAAATGGTAATTTTGTCACCCAAGGATAAAATGGGAATTTTTGAAATTTTACACCACCTGACACTTGTCATGCCCATGGATTTCAACCATTAACATTTTATATTGTGGATAATTGAAACATTTTATGTGGTGGAGAGAGATTGCTTAATGGATAAGTATTACACATGTACCAATGGAAACATGCCATGTGTCAAGCTTGGATCATTCTAGAATTTCCTTGTAAAATCTATTTAAAACTCTCTTAGTCTCACCCATATGGCTGGCCAAAGCATGAAGTGAAGAGGAAAGGAAAGAACACAAACCCTAGGTGGGAAAATTGAAGAAAAAGTGTGGGATTCCAAGGAATTATGCAAGGTAAAGTGAAAATTCTTTATTTTTACTTGAGATTTACAATACCCATGCTTTATTTTCTTTTTTCTATGGTTGAGAAACATGATTTCATAGTGAATAAGTGGTAGGTAAAATGGGTATGGAGAGAGAACGATCTTGGATTGGTTTGATTTTTAGGTATGTTAGTGTTTTTAGGTGATTAATGATGTGTAGCATGAAAACAAGTGAAGAAAACCACCAAAGGTTTGGTGCCTATCAATAGCCGAATTCTCTAAGTGAATAATGAGGAAGAATGGGATGTTATTCTAGGTGATTTGATTAAGAAATAAAAGTTTTTGGTGTAGGAATTAATGAGTAATGGTGAGAAAATTAAGTACGAAAAATCACTGAGTTAGTGTACCATTGTTGGCCAAAAGTTCCAAGAGGAAAAATGAAGATAAATTTTGCCTAATTGTGTGTTAATTAGTTTGTGCTTGGTGAATTGAGGGATTGGAAAAGAAATGGAGCAAGTTGGAGTGAAATTGGACGCATTGGCTAATTTATCGGATGAAAAATCGACTTAGGCCAATACCTGGTCTAGATGGCTGTTAGACATAATTTAATTAGAATATGTGTCATGGATTATGGCTAGGTGGTGAGCTATTTGATACGGGTAAAGGACTGTACCTGCGAACTGAAAATAGGAGTAGTTCTACTCCTAATACCGGTGAGTGGACTTGCATTTCAAACTTGTTTTGGGAAATATGAAAGATTCTATCCAACTTGTCTTAGAAAATGTACCTTGGGAACAAGCTTTTAGTAAAATGATTTTATATTGTGAAAATGTACTATACAATGGTTTATGTGTTATCACAATATGATCAAATGCATGATATGCATTGGATGCTTCTTTGCATGTTGATGTGGACCCAGCTATGTGCGAGTAGGAGTGCACATAAGCCGTTGCTGACTCGACTATGTGCGAGTAGGGAGTGCGCATAAGCCGATGATGACCCGATTATGTGCGAGTAGGGAGTGCACATAACCTGGTGATGACCCGGTGATGACCCAGTTATGTGCGAGTAGGGAGTGCGCATAACCCAGTGATGACCTAGCCATGTGCGAGTACTGTCACAACCCGGTACTCCACTCGAGCCCGTGACAACCGTCGCAGTGTCCCGGTAGACACTCATTGCCCGAAATGTCAACCCAAAACCCCGCAAGGCTTTACTATCAATTTCTCATTTCCTTTGTGAGCAACCATTGTCAAATATCATGTTCTAAAAGATTTTAAACTGTTTCCAACTAAAAATAAATAAAATATTAATTTTTATCTCACAGGGGTATTTTGGTCATTTTTCTAAAAAATTTTGAAACTAGTTAAAACGTAATATACAAGTACGAAACACATAATTCATATTCAAAATAAGTTTAAAAGTCTAAAATCTTCATTTAAAACAAAATTATGGTTATTTGAATATAACAAGAAAATAAAAGAAATATTAAGTAAAATATTCAATTTTCTTATAAAATAATATTTATAGAGTTATACGTGAATAATTTTTATAGCGTAAAAGCTAAATAAATTTATACATATTGAAATACAGTCAGCCAAAATATTTAATTTAATTTACAATAACAAGAAGGCCCCCAAATAAACAAAAGTAAAGAGGACAGTGAACCTACGGTTTGGAAAATGCAGATCCAACGGTAGTCCTCGATGAGATCAGCTATCTACAGTCTATACTGAACCTGAAATGGGTGGAAATGAGCGTGGTGAGATTATAAAATCCCAATGAGTAAACAGACATCATCATAAATATCTAGACTTGAGTACATGGAGACCATAAAATAAATCATCGTAAACTGGGTCACAGCATTAGAATACATTTCATTTAAAATACGTAAAAATGCTTATGAGTATCATAAAAACTAGGCTTGTTCCATAAATCCATTCTCGGGGATACCTTGGCCGAGGCATCCTACCGACATCGCCAAGGCTATTAAAATTCACATTTCACATAAATCATGTTTTTGTTTTGAAAACAAAAACATTCCTTGGCGTTGGCTGAGTTCCCCCTCACGTGGTGGTTTGGCGTGAAGTGAACCCTAAGCTTTACCCCAAGAGATACCTTACGTGCCTCTCCGTTCGAGGTAAGAATATAATGGGGTTTACCGTGCCCCTTAAAAAGGCTGGTCCACAAAAACCCCCCTACTGCAGTGATTAATTAATATATATAATCCACCATACAATAAAACTGAATAACATGATATGGCAATTTTGTAATTCACAATCTTTCAAGGCAACCAAACAATTCGCATTTCAATACAATTGCCAATTAGCCAATCATTCCCGATTTATCATAAGCCAATCAATTTAAACAATCAAATTGCCACAATTAACAGTCTCCGTGTACTCTATTTTTCAAAATCACTATTAATTTCAAAACAATTTATAATTTAATTTCATTGAAACACATTTATTCATAAAACATGAAAATTTAACATTTTAAATTCCTTTTTCCATAGAATTCATGAAATCATCTAAAAACCACCCTGGATAATTAAAATGACAGTAAGTTTACTCACAATGTCTAAAATACAGACTTTCGAAGCACTCTGTCTACTAGTCCTCGGATGCAATTTCCTTGCCTTTATCGGAGGACTCACCACCTTGACATAGTACAAAATTGAGAAACTCACAACATTGGTCCTAAATTGAAATTAAACTAATTTAGACTATTAATGCATAATATGGAATGCAAAAATGCACTGGTAACTATCTAAACTCGGTATTGGCCTAATTCGTCTTATTACCCGATTAAATTACTAACGCGTCAAATTTAATCCCAAATAAATTTCTTTCAATTTCTATACCTCAATTGCACCCAAATTGACTTAATGTCCCTCAGTGTGGTGCAAATTATCAGTCTCAGCAGTAAATTACGAAAACACCCCTAATGGGTAAAAATTCGTATTTTTGCTCCGAAAATTCCAATTATTTTTCTAGGCTCATAATTCATCATTTCTTAACCAATTCTCCTAGAATAAAAATCAAACTCATCCTCACTCATACATGGTAAATTCGGCCATTAATGGTTGTGGGAGAAAATAAATTCTTTTCTTGTTGTTTTGTTTCTAAATATGCTAAACTAACTAAAAACACTAACATAACTTAAAATCAAATTAATCTAACAACTTTCCCTCTCCTAACCCATTTTGATCAGCCAACAATTTATCATAAAAACATGTAATTTAAGCATGGAAAATAAGGAGAAATGCTTAAGGAAAATAGATTTCAAGCTTAAGTTGAAAAATCCTACCCTTTTCACTTGTTTTCCTTGATTTTCCACACTTTTTCTCTTGAAATTCCTCACCTAGGGTTTGTTCTTCCTCTTTTTCTCTCTCTTCCTTGCTTGGGCGAATATTTGGAGAGTAATGGGCTGATTTATGCTGATTTTTTAGTTAAATAATAAAATATCCTAAGCTTGACACATGGCATTTTCTTATTGGTCCATTTTTAAAATTTTAAAAATTTAAACATTTTATCTCCACCACATGATTAGTCAAGAGTCAAAGATGAAGATAAAGGAAGACTATGTGCTGGAAAGAATGCCTTGATGGTGGAAAATTACAATTTTGCCCCTGGGGTGGCAAAATTACCATTTTACCCTTTTACTCTAAATTATACCGAAATTAAAATTTTTCACTTCTAAACCTCAAATCATACTCCAATAAGTCAAATGGGGTCAAAAACTCTTTTCTAAAATTCTCATTTTGTCCCCAGATGGCAAATGACCATTTTACCCCTAGATAGTGAAAATTCCGATTCGACTCCAAATTGATCCTCAAACTCCGAATTACCATTTTGAGTCATCCTTGCACTGTGACGATCTTAATCTCACCTTAAAATTCCTATTTGATCAAGTTCGAGGATTAAATCAGCTTTGTTGTACCTCTAGGTATAATACCGACTTTTGTAAATTTTTCGAGACTCTCCTAGCATGCAATCATGCTATCATCACATGTATGTCATGAATAGTATTTTATAAGGTCGGGCTTTACAGCATTACTCCTTTTAAAATAAAATTTTGACCTTAAAATTTCACTAACCGGATTCGAAGAAAAGATGTGGATATTGGGTTCTCATCTGGCCCTCGGCTTCCCACGTCATCTCCTCCATTCGAGCATTCTTCCACAATACTTTCACCATTGGGATGCTCTTGTTCCTTGGCACTCGATCCTTTCGATCTAGAATACGTACAGGCTACACCTCGAACTTAAAATCCTCATGCAACTCAATGGGAGGTGTCTCTAAAATGTGAGAGGGATCGGGAACATACTTTTTCAACATCGAGACGTGGAAGACATTATGAATCCAATCTAACTCTGGGGGTAATTCAAGTCTGTAAGCCATTGGCCCAATCCTTTCAATGATACGAAAGGGTCTAATGTATCTTGGATTGAGCTTTCCCCTATTCGCGAATTGAATCACACTTTTCATCATCCAATAAATACCACAAATTATCACAATAGTATAATCAAATAAGATTTAATACTTGGAATTTTCAAATTATTACCTTTCCGAGGAGAAACCTTAAGAAAAACTTTATCGTCGACTTTAAACTCCAAATCTTTCCTTTGTTTATCCGAATAATTCTTCTGCCTATCTTGAGCTCTCTTTAACCGTTCTCGGATAACCTTGACCTTATCATTTGTCAGATCAATCAATTCCACATTCACCAATTTCCTCTCACCTACTTCATCCCAACAGAGCGGAGTTGGGCACTTCCTTCCATATAAAAGCCTCGTATGGTGCCATCCCAATACTAGACTGAAAACTATTATTATACGCGAACTCCACCAATGGCAAGTGTTTGTCCTAACTCCCAATAAAGTCAATGACAAAAGCCCGTAACATATCCTCCAAGGTCTGAATAATTCTCTTAGATTTACCATCTGTCTGCGGATGAAAGGCAGTACTAAATCTCAATTTAGTTCCAAGAGCTTCTTGAAATTTTGACCAAAATCGAGAAGTAAACCGAGGGTCTTGATCTAACACAATAGAAACTGGAACTCCATGCAATCACACAACCTCATCTATATAAAGTCTTGCCAGCCTCTCAATAGAATACGTGCTATGGATAGCCATGAAATGGGCGGACTTAGTCAATCTATCCATAATCACCCAAATAGCATCCTTCCCACTTTGTGTCCGCGACAAACCCAATACAAAGTCCATAGTCACATGTTCCCACTTCCATTCAGGAATCGGTAAAGGCTAAAGAGTACCTGACGGTTTTTGATGCTTCACCTTAATCTGTTGGCATGTGAGACATTTCGCTACAAACTCTGCTATGTCTCGTTTCATACCCGACCACGAATAACTTTCTTTAATAGTCCGATACATCTTGGTGCTCCGGGATGTGAAGCATAAGCGGAAGAATGAGCTTCCTCCAAAATAGCTCGTCTCAACTGATCATCCTTAGGGACACAAATTCGGTCTCTAAGCATCAAAATACCATCATCGCTAAGTCTAAATTCACTAGTTTCTCCATCTTGCAGCTTTTGAACTTCCTGTTTCAACCAATCATCAGATTTCTGCAATTCTCTGATCTGATTCAACAATGAAGGTCTTACGACAAAACTAGCAAGTAGGGTTCCATCCTCACCATTATTCAATTGGATCCCTAGAGATTTCATCTCAAGTAACATCAGAAAATAAGAACTCTGAAGTGTTGCTAACGACGATGAGGATTTACAACTTAAGGCATCCACTACCACATTTGCTTTTCCTGGATGATAATCAATCACTAAGTCATAATCCTTAATCAACTCCAACCATCGTCTTTGTCTCAAGTTAAGCTCTTTCTAGGTGAGCAAATACTTCAAACTCTTATGATCAGTAAAAATCTGGCAACGCTCACCATATAAATAATGTCTCCAAATCTTCAATGCGAAGACTACTGCTGCTAACTCCAAGTCATGAGTAGGGTAATTCGTCTCATGCTTTTTCATCTGCTGGGAAGCGTAAGCTATTACTTTTCATCCTGCATCAATACACACCCTAATCCCAACTTAGATGCATCACTATATACCACAAATTCTTTTCCACTAACAGGAAGTGTTAAAACGGGAGTAGAGGTTAACCGGGTTCTGTAGCTCCTGAAATCGATTCTCACAAACATCATCCCACTCATACTTAACTCCTTTATGAGTCAAATGAGTCAGAGGAGTTGCTATCAAAGAAAATCCCTGAACAAATCTCCGGTAATAACCGGCTAAGCCAAGGAAACTACGAATCTCAATTACCGTTCTCGATTGCTCCCATTGCAAGATTGCCTCAATCTTCTTGGGATAGACATAAATTCCAGCTCCAGACACTACATGTCCCAAGAAAACCACTTCCTTCAACCAAAATTCACATTTAGAGAACTTGGTATAGAGTTGCCTCTCGAGCAAAGTTTGCAACACAATGCGCAAATGGACAGCATGTTCATCATCATTCTTCGAATAAACCAGGATGTCATCTATGAATACTATCACAAACTTATCCAAGTATGGATGGAACACTCTGTTCATAAGATCCACAAAAACTATCGGGGCATTAGTCAAACCAAACGGCATCACCAGAAACTCATAATGCCCATAACGCATCTTGAAGACAGTCTTGGGTACATCCTGCTCCTTAATCCTTAACTGATAGTACCTAGATCTCAAATCAATCTTAGAGAATACCATAGCACCTCATAATTGATCAAAAAGATCATCTATTCGGGGTAAAGGGTATTTATTCTTGATGGTCACTCGGTTCAGCTGACGGTAATCGATACACAATCGAAGAGTGTCATCCTTCTTCTTTACAAATAGGACTGGTGCTCCCCAAGGAGAAATGTTAGGGCGAATGAAACCTTTATCCACCAAATCTTCCAACTGGACTTTCAATTCCTTCAACTCTGCCAAAGCCATTCTATATGGAGGAATAGAAATAGGTGCGGTACCCGAAAGTAAATCAATAGGGAACTCAAGCTCTCGATCAAGAGGTAGTCCCAGTAAATCATCAAGAAATACATCAGGAAACTCAATTACTATTGGGACATCCTCTAACTTAGGTTCCCCCTTTGAAGTATCAATCACATATGCCAAATAAGTCGGATACCCTTTTTGCCCTAATTTTGAAGCTTTGATGGCTGAGATTACACAAGATGGTAATACTAGACGTTCCTCTACAAACACAATCTCTACTCCTTCCGAATTCCAAAGAACAACTTCTTTTCGAAAACAATCCACGTTCGCCCGATGTGCAGTTAACCAGTCCATACCCAATATTAAATCAAAATCCAAGATCTCTAGAGGAATTAAGTCACCCCTAAATTTTTCCTCACCTACCCTTACCCCACAATCTCTATAACAAGTATTTCTAATCAACTGTTCTCCTATAGGGGTATGCATTACAATTTCTCCCTCTAATGGTGACAGGTTTCTATCAGCAATTGATGCAAATGTCGTACTCACATAAGATCTATCTGAGCCAGAATCTATCAAAACATAAGCATCTTTATCAAATAAAGACATAATACCTGTCACTGCTCCAGGTCGTACCCGTGCCTCATCTTCTGTAACAGCGAAAACTCTTGTCGAAGTACGAGTCTGTGGTCTCGAAGGTGGATGCCCCGGGGTATTACTCTCCACACCGGACCGTATGGCTACTCCTTGTCTCGGTGGTAACCCAAAAAAATCTCTCCTCTGCATATCAGTGCGAGCTAGTGGAGATGATGCAGCTACAGTGGCTCGTCCTAATCGTGGGCAATTACTCCTAATATGACCCGGCTGACCACAATGAAAACATAATGCAGGCCCTTTACACAGCCCAACATGATAATTTTCATAATTTCTGCATCTGTCAGAACCTCCGAAACTCTTCCCAGAACCAGTCATAGCAGATATGCTAAACCTCAAAGGTTTCTGCTGTGATGGTGGAAATAGAGGTCGAGGAGATGTCACAGAAACAGAAGTAGTGCTCCCTGAAGTCGCTGAGTCCTTGCCTCTTTTTACTGGCTGACTAGAAGACATACCAAGATTCCTCCTTTTTGCAAACTCAGTCTGAATCCTTCTATTCTCAATCTCGAGCTTCTCAGCCCGTAAAGCCGTTTGTATGACCTGCTTATGTGGCTCCCTACCAGTCACTGTCATCTGCTCTCTAATCTCATTACGGAGCCCTTCCTCGAAATAGCTGGCCTGATCTTGCTTAAATTTCACCAAATCCGGCACATATAATATCAACTCGTTAAAACGAGTCTCGTACTCCTCTACAGTTAGATTCCCCTGTTTAAAGTTCAGAAATTCTCTCTTCTTTTCTTTCTGATGAAAATAAGTGAAATACTGACCATCGAATTCCCTGAGAAAATCGAACCATGTCTAAGGAGTAGTGGAACAGGACTTCACCGAATTCCACCAAGTACGAGCCCTCTTCTCTAATAATCTCGTAGCTACCATCAGCTTCATGTCGTCATCTAATCCCATATCAGAGAAAGTCTCTGAAACGTAATTAATCCAATCCTTTGCCACAGTGGCATCCAACTCACCCGCGAAAGACACACAACCCAGCTGTCTTGCCTCTTTTAGCTTCTTCGAAATGGATACATCCTGTACCGGTGGTGGAACTAAAGGAGTAACTAGAGGCACTATAAGTGGAACTTGACTAGTCTGAGCTTGACCAGCCATTGCGGTAAAGAAAGCTGCCAATGCTTGTGCTGCCTCAGTAGGCATGGCGAGAATACCAATAGGTGGCTGAGGAGCTGGAGGATGTGGAGGACTATCGGCCTACTCAGTAGCAGGTGCTGCCCGAATGGTAGACGCAGTCGATTCTTCCCTTACTGCATCTAGTTGATGACGTTGGGAACGACCTATTCTCCTCTCAACCGATCTAGTGAGAGGTGGACGTCCGTTTCGAGGAGGAATTATTATCTATAAAAGAATATGAGCAAGTTTAGGTAACCTTAGGCTCTATATGCAGATGCATGCATTCTATTCAACCTAACCTAACTTAATCCGAGACCACACTGATACTGTAAACTTTTAAAACCACTTTAAAACCAAAAACTCTTATCTTTAGAACCAAAAGCTTTAATAGCAATCGAATTATCACGACCCTGTACTCCCCTTGAGCCCGTGAACACCGTCGAGGTGTCCCGATAGACACTCATTGCCCGAAATGTCAACCCGAAACCCCGTAAGGCTTTACTATCAGTTTCTCATTTCCCTTGTGAGCAACCATTGTCAATATATCGTGTTCTAAAAGATTTTAAACTGTTTCCAACCAAAAATAAATAAAATATTAATTTTTGTCTCATAGAGGTATTTTGGTCATTTTTCTCAAAAATTTTGAAACTGGCTAAAACGTAATATACAAGTACAAAACACATAATTCATATTCAAAATGAGTTTAAAAGTCTAAAATCTTCATTTAAAACGAAATTATGGTTATTTGAATATAATAAGAAAATAAAAGAAATATTAAGTAAAATATTCTATTTTCTTATAAAACAATATTTATAGAGTTATACGTGAATAATTTTTATAGCGTAAAAGCTAAATATATTTATACATACTGAAATGCAGTAAGCCAAAATATTTAAATTAATTTACAATAACAAGAGGGCCCCTGAATAAATAAAAGTAAAGAGGACTGTGAACTTACAATTTGGAAAATGCAGATCCAACGATAGTCCTCGATGAGCTCAGCTATCTACAGTTTATACTGAACCTGAAATGGGTGGAAAGGAGGGTGGTGAGATTATAAAATCCTAATGAGTAAACAGACATCATCATAAATATCTAGAGTTGAGTACATGGAGACAATAAAATAAATCATCGTAAACTGGGTCACAGCATTAGAATACATTTCATTTAAAATACGTAAAAAGGCTTATGAATCTCATAAAAACTAGGCTTGTGCCATAAATCCATTATCGGGGATACCTTGGCCGAGGCATCCTACCGAGACCGCCAAGGCTATTAAAATTCACATTTAACATAAATCATGTTTTTGTTTTGAAAACATAGCCATTCCTTGGCGTTGGCTAAGTTCCCCCTCACGTGGTGATTTGGTGTGAAGTGAACCCTAAGCTTTACCCCAAGAGATACCTTACGTGCCTCTCCGTTCGAGGTAAGAATATAATGCGGTTTACCGTGCCCCTCAAAAAGGTCGGTCCACAGAAACCCCCTACTGCAGTGATTAATTATTATATATAATCCACCATACAATAAAACTCAATAACATGATATGACAATGTTGTAATTCACAGTCTTTCAAGGCAACCAAACAATTCGCATTTTAATACAATTGCCAACTAGCCAATCATGCCCGATTTATCATAAGCCAATCAATTTAAACAATCAAATTGACACAATTAACAGTTTCCGTGTACTCTATTTTTTAAAATCACTATTAATTTAAAAACAATTTATAATTTAATTTCATTCAAACACATTTATTCATAAAACATGAAAATTTACCTTTTTAAATTCCTTTTTCCATAGAATTCATGAAATCATTTAAAAACCACTGTAGATAATTAAAATGACAGTAAGTTTACTCACAATGTCTAGAATGCAGACTTCCGAAGCATTCTGTCTACTGGTCCTCGGATGCAATTTCCTTGCCTTTATCGGAGGACTCACCACCTTGACACAGTACAAAATTGAGAAACTCACTACATTGGTACTAAATTGAAATTAAACTAATTTAGACTATTAATGCATAATATGGAATGCAAAAATGCACTAGTAACTATCTAAACTCGATATTGACCTAATTCGTCTTATCACCTGATTAAATTACTAACGCGTCAAATTTAATCCCAAATAAATTTCTTTCAGTTTCTATACCTCAATTGCACCCAAATTGACTTAATGTCCCTCAGTGTGGTGCAAATTATCAGTCTCGATAGCAAATTACGAAAATACCCCTAGTGGGTAAAAATTCGTATTTTTGCTTCAAAAATTCCCATTATTTTTCGAGGCTCATAATTCATCATTTCTTAACCAATTCTCCTAGAATAAAAATCAAACTCATCCTCACTCATACATGCTGAATTCAGCCATTAATGGTTGTGGGAGAAAATAAATTCTTTTCTTGTTGTTTTGTTTCTAAATATGATAAACTAACTAAAAACACTAACATAACTTAAAATCAAATTAATCTAACAACTTTCTCTCTCCTAACCCATTTTGATCAACCAACAATTCATCATAAAAACATGTAATTTAAGCATGGAAAATAAGGAGAAATGCTTAAGGAAAATACATTTCAAGCTTAAGTTGAAAAATCCTACCTTTTTCACTTGTTTTCCTTGATTTTCCACACTTTTTCTCTTGAAATTCCTCACTTCCTCTCTTTCTTTCTCTTCCTTGCTTGGCCGAATATTTGGAGAGTAATGGGCTGATTTATGATGATTTTTTAGTTAAATAATAAAATATCCTAAGCTTGACACATGGCATTTTCTTATTAGTCCATTTTTAAAATTTTAAAAATTTAAACATTTTATCTCCACGACATGATTAGTCAAGGGTCAAAGATGAAGATAAAGGAAGACCATGTGTGGGAAAAAATGTCTTGATGGTGGAAAATTATAATTTTACCCCTAGGGTGGCAAAATTACCATTTTACCCTTTTACTCCAAATTATACTGAAATTAAAATTTTTCACTTCTAAACCTCAAATCATACTCCAATAAGTCAAATTATACTTCAATAAGTCAAATGGGGTCAAAATATCTTTTCTAAAATTCTCATTTTGTCCTAGGTGGTAAATGACCATTTTGCCCCTAGATAGTGAAAATTTTGATTCGACTCCAAATTGATCCCCAAACTTTGAATTACCATTTTGAGTCATCTTTGGACTGTGACGATCTAAATCTCACCTTAAAATTCCTATTTGATCTAGTTCGAGGATTAAATCAACTTTGTTATACCTCTAGGTATAATACCGACTTTTGTAAATTTTTTGAGACTCTCCTAGCATGCAATCATGGTATCATCACATGTATGTCATGAATAGTATTTTATAAGGTCGGGCTTTACAAGTAGGGAGTGCGCATGAGCTGGGGATGATGATGATGGGTAACATTTATTGCCTCCGTAGCGAAGGGGCTGGATGCTTTGTGATCTTCCGCCCCTAGTGACAATGTTGGTATTAGAGCAAAGGGTAGTAACCCGATCCCTGGGAACTCTCACATGTGAACAAGGGCAAAGCATGACTCTCCTCCTAGGGGCTTATAGGGTTAGATGCTTCGTGATCTTCCACCCTATGAGTGCTTTGATAGGATGGTATGTATGATGATGATGATGGGATGGTGTGCATGATGATGATGATGGGATGGTGTGCATGATGATGATGGGTATATGGTTGTAAATGCAAATATGTGAGCATTTGATTTGTTGAAATTTGAGAGTTTACATGTGTTACATGTTGCTATTGTTATTTTAGCAGGATGGCTTGTTTTAAAGGAAAATGAGATTTTTTCCTTGATGTTCTGATCCTCGCTGCAACGAGATTCAATCTCGCTGCAGTGAGAAACTTTCGGGTTTGAGGGCCTTCATCAGACTTGGTTCTCGTTGCAGCGAGAATGAAGTTCGCTGTAGCGAGAAACTTTTTGTCCATTTTTGCTAACTTGTGGGTCTTTGCCATATTTCCCATTTCTTTGGTACCATAGTTGAGTATGGATCTTTGTAAAGTGATTTACTCATGTGGGGTTTACATGAGGGGTTTAAAAGAGCCAAAACAATTGCTTTGTTTTGAGAAAATGAATGCATCATGATTTCGTTAAACATTCCTTATGGTATGCTTGTTCCTTTTCTTGTTCACTCACTGAGTTTATGCTCACCGCTTTCAACTTCATGTTTTTAGATTACGAGGCAGCTGGTAACTAGGTCGAGGTACCTTTGTAGACTCGACTATTGGTAGGTGTTTCAGCATTTAGTAGCTATACATTCGTCAAGTTTCTCCGCTGGACATCGAGTCTCCTTTTGTTGTGTATAGATGAACCTAATGTGAATTATTAAGATACATGTGTAGACAGTGTATATACACTTGTTTGGTATGCCAGTATGAAGTGGCAATGCTTAATATTATTTTGATTCTAAGTTATGATTTATGACTTGTAGTTTATGATGGAATGATGAACATGGCAAATTAATAGGCTTGCTTGGGCTTAGTGGACTACGTCCATTAGGTCCATGCGTCGGTCATGGTCTGGAATTTGGGTCGTGACCAGTGTTTTGTAGTTGATGTTGCTCATTCATTTTAGAGTGATTAGAATAGTGAAAATAGATAGCCAATTAGATGGCAACTGAAAGCTAGTTAAGAGATAGCTTTTAGAATTTATAAGTATTGGAATTGATTTAATTGTGATGCTAATGTGATGATAGGTTCCAACAAAGCCCCACCGTCCCATTTGGACCATTAGGGAAGTTAGAGTCGACTAAAGGTTCAACAAAATACCGGTGAGTGAACTTGGATTTCAAAATGTTTTGGGAAAAATGTTTACGTGTTTTAATAAATCATTTAGGAATTTTATCGATTTTTGCTTTAAAATTGCCTAGGAACAAGCCCTTGATAAATTGTCTCTATGTTGTGAGATGTGGCTGTTATGGATTCATGTACTACTACATTATGTTAGGTATATATATATATATATGTTGTGCATTGATAGTTGACATTGTGTGATAATCATAATTGTGCGTGTGCACGATGTGGGGAGATGCACATGTCGGTGATGACAGTAGTAAGGGAGATGGATAGTGATAGTGCCGTGTGCACGATGTGGGGGGATGCAGAAAATGGCACTAACTGTGCACGATGTGGGGGGATGCACACGATGATTCCAGCTATGTGCACGATGTGGGGGGATGCACATAAACTGGGTGAGACGATGGTGGTATTGGTGGTTATCTATGTAAATATGTATATGTATGTTTATGAAATAAAAGTTCATGAATATGGTATATGGTTGTAATGAATGTGAAAATTTGGCATGTTGAACTTTGGGAATTTTTTTAAGTTTTACATGTTGATTCTGTCATTTCAACAAGATGGCCTTCTTCTTGAGAGATTGGAAACTTTTGTTTGGTGCCCTGTTTCTTGCTGTAGCGAGAAACTCTCAAGTTTGAGGGGTTTGCCTGACCTGGTTCTCACTGCAGCGAGAAACTTTATGTTTTGGCCACTTGAATTTCGCTGCAGCGAGAATGAATTTCACTACAGCGAGAAACTTTCTATCTAGTATGCTATCTTGCTAATTCTTGCCATATTTTTCCATTTCGTTTACACCATAGTTGATCATGGACTCCCAACTTTTAAGGGTTTATTTAATTAAGTTTGAAATGAGGAATTTTTTATAGAGAAACCCTCGGCCAGTTGAAGACCTATCGGTTTTATTTAACTTGCTTGAATATCATTGAAGCTTTCATTCTTCAAATTTTTTGTTATGTATGGAATCATTATTATCAAGTGATTAATCATTTAAGGGTTTAACAAGGGGTTTTAATAAGAATGCAACTAAATTGCATGGTTTGAAAATAAATGCATCATGATTTCTTTAAGCATTCCTTTTCGTTTGCTTGTTCCCTTTTTATATTCACTCACTAAGTTTATACTCACCGTTTTCAACTTCATGTTTTCAGATCAAGAGGCAGCCTGTAACCAGGTCAAGGTGCCCTTGTAGATTCATTTCCTTGGTAGGTATCTCTGCATTCAGTAGCTGTACGTCACTCGAGTCTCTCCGTTGGAATTCGAGTCTCTTTTTTGATATGTATAGACAAACCTGATGTAAATGATTAGAATACATGTTGTAGACAATATATGCATATTTTGATGGGTAATGCCACTATGAATTGGCAATGGTTATCGTTATTCGAATTGAGATTATGAAATATGACTTTAGTAACTTTTGATGGAATAATAAGCAGGTCATATAAGTAGGCTTGTTTAGGCTTAGTGGGCTACGTCCATTGGGCCCATGCGTCGGTCATGGCCCAGAATTTGGGTCATGACAGACTTGATATCAGAGCCCTAGGTTGTCTAGGTCCTAGGACTTCCTTTAGTTCATCCAGCGCAATGTCGGGTCTTTATGTGGAAACTTCGGTTGTGAAGTGTGAATTGTAGCACATTTTACAACCAAGGGATCGCATAGATTCCCTATCTTAGAAACCACCTTTTTCCTTTGAGTATGATTATAAAATTTGTTTAATAACAGGTGTCTGCTCTTGTCTAAGTAAGAATGCCGCCTAAGACACGAGCTGCCTCAAGACGGATGGGGGAGCAAGATGCTCCTGATGAGTTGATAGATAGGCCACAAGCATCCACCCTTAGGAGGCGAGGTAGACATGGTGGGGCCACTAGGCCGGTGAGGGCTGATACGCTTATGGGTAGATGAGATGAGGGACAGTCTTCGAGAGATGTGGATAGACAATCAGCTGGGGGCATTACCATTGAGAATTTGGCAGCAAGCCTACTAGGAGTCAACCAGGTTGTAGAGATGATGGCGACCCGTATGGATGATGTATAGAGGATAGTGGAGGGGAGACCTACAGTACAAGAATCCCCTAGCTCCTTAGGATAGGCCGATCGCCAACATCATGAGGTCGAGAGAGGACATCTAAAGATTTCTCTTCTTGATTTTCTCAAGCTTAAGCCTTTGTCATTTTTAGGGTCTAATGCATCGAAGAAGCCCCAGATTTTCTTAGATAAAATGGAGAAAATTTGTAAAGCTTTTGGATGTTCTAGTGTCCGATCAGTTGAGCTAGCAGCCTTCTGATTAGAGGATGTGGCGTAAGAGTGGTATAGCTCCTTATGTAGAGGCAAACCAGCAGATGTAGCACCGTTGACTTGGAGTCAGTTTAGTATAGCCTTCTTAGATTGATTTTTACCACTCAGTGTACGTAATGCATGAGCCAGGGAGTTTGAGGCTTTGGTACAGACCTCAAGTATAACGGTGTCAGAATACAACATCAAATTTATGCAGTTGGCTCGGTATGTACCTTATTTAGTTTCTACTAAGGATATGAAGATTCAGAGGTTTGTGGATGGGTTAGCAGAGCCATTGTTTAGGGCTGTGGCATCCCGAGATTTCAATACTTACTTCACAGTAGTGGATTGTGCTCAGTGGATTGAAATGAGGACCAGTGAGAGTAGGGCTGTGAGGGATAAAGCAAAAAGGGCCAAGATAGAGGGTTATCAAGGCCGTAGAGATTTCAGCAGTGGGATGCCATCTTCTAGCCGTCAAGGTCCATAAAGGGACTCACGATTACCCCAAAAGGGGAGTGACATCACTAATGTCAATGCTGGATCAGGGCAGAAAACTTTTAATGGAGGAAGGTAGCAAGATTCTAGACAAGGTAGTCAAGTTATCCACCCTTGTGATACTTGTGGGAGACAACATAGTGGACGATGCTTACGTACTGTGAGAGTATGTTATGGGTGTGGTCAACCCTGACATATTAAGAGAAATTGTCCGATGGCTCATCAATCACAAGATTCTGCTCGTGGTTCAACCCACCCAGCTTCGTTTGCTCCTTCAGTTGTTGCCTCATCAGGTCGGAAGGCTAGCGGATCTAGAGGTAGAGGTGCTGGTACTTCCTCTTATGGCAGCCTTCTGTGTCTAGACGTCAAAGTTTAGCTAGTAGGGGTCAAGCAAGGGTGTTTACTTTAACACAACAAGAGGCTCAGACATCCAATGCAATGGTCTCAAGTACTCTTTCTGTTTGTAATATGAATGCTCGGTTATTGTTTGATCCTGGTGCTACCCATTCTTTTATCTTTCCATCTTTTGCATCTCATTTGAATAAAGATCGTGTTAGGAGAGAAGAACAATTAGTAGTGTTTACTCCTTTAAAGGAGGTATTTGTGGCTGAATGGGAATATGAGTCCTGTGTAGCTCGAGTCAAGGACAAAGACACTTCGGTGAATCTAGTGGTGTTAGACACCTTAGACTTTGACGTGATCTTGGGGATGGATTGGCTATCACCCTGCCATGCTAATGTGGACTGCTATCACAAATTGATTAGATTTGATTTTCCCAGTGAACCATCATTTAGTATTCAAGGAGATAGGAGTAATGTTCCAACCAATTTTATATCGGTTATGGCTACCAGAAGGTTACTAAGACAGGGTTGTTCAGTTTACTTGGCGACGGTAAGGGATACTTAGGCGAAGGTTGGAGATATAAGCCAAATGTAGGTGGTGAAGGACTTCATGGATGTATTTCTTGAAGAATTACCAAGTTTGCCTCCTGAGTGGGAGATTGAATTTTGCATAAATTTGATTCTCGACACTAGACCTATATCTATACCCCCATATAGAATGGCACCTGCGGAGATTAAGGAGCTTAAGGATCAGTTAGAAGATTTGTTGGATAAAGGCTTCATCCGTTCTAGCATCTTACCATGGGGAGTACTGGTGTTATTTGTGAAGAAGAAAGATTGGTCGCTTAGACTATGCATTGACTATCGACAACTTAATAAAGTGATGATGAAGAATAAGTATCCCTTTCCAAGAATAGATAATTTATTTGATCAACTACAAGGAGCACAATGTTTCTCCAAGATAGATTTATGATCTGGGTACCATCAGTTAAGGATTCGAAAGGAAGATATATCGAAGACTGCATTCCGAACAAGATATGGCCACTATGAGTTCATGGTGATGTCATTCGGGCTCACGAATGCCCCTACTTCCTTTATAGATTTGATGAATTGAGTGTTCAAGCCCTATTTGGACAAGCTCGTGGTGGTGTTTATTCATGACATCTTGATCTACTTGAAGAGCTGAGAGGAGCATGAGCAACATCTTAAGATAATGCTCCAAACTTTGAGAGAACATCAATTGTATGCCAAGTTCTCCAAGTGTGAGTTCTGGCTTGAAAGGGTAGCATTCCTAGGGCATGTGGTTTCCAAGGATGGGGTACAAGTCGATCCAAATAAAGTTGAGGCAGTGGAAAAGTGGCCAAGACCAACATCAATTACGGAGATTAGAAGGTTTTTGGGTTTGGTTGGCTATTATTGTCGTTTTGTGAAGGACTTCTCCAAAATAGTCGCCCCTCTGACTAAATTGACACGTAAAGATACAAAATTTGAGTGGTTTGATGCTTGTGAGGATAGCTTTAAGAAGCTTAAGGCATGTCTCACCATAGCTCCAATATTAAGCCTACTGCAAGGCACAAGGGTTTATATGGTATTTTGTGATTCATCGCAGGTTGGTTTAGGGTGTGTATTAATACAACATGAGAAGGTGATTGCGTATGCATCAAGGTAACTTAAAAAGCATGAGTAGAATTTGCTGGAGCTTCTCGCTGTAGCTAGATTCAATCTCGTTGCAATGGGAAACTTTCTGTTTTGGCTCCCGAAACTAGCTGTAGCGAGAATGGATTCTTGCTGCAGTGAGAAACTTTCTATTTTGGCCACTTGAATTTCGCTACAGTGAGAATGAATTTCGCTGCAGCGAGAAACTTTTTATCCGGTATGCTATCTTGCTGATTCTTGCCATATTTTTCCATTTCGTTTACACCATAGTTGATCATGGACTCCCAACATTTAGGGCTTTATTTAATTATGTTTGAAATGAGGAATTTTTTATAGAGAAACCGTCGGCCAGTTAAGGACCCGTCGTTTTCATTTGACATGCTTGTATATAACTAAAGCTTTCATTCCTCAAATTCTTTGTTATGTATGAATCATTACTATCAAGTGATTAATCATTTAAGGGTTAACGAGGGGTTTTAATAAGAATGAAACTAAATTGCATGGTTTGAAAATAAATGCATCATGATTTCTTTAAACACTCATTCTCGTTTGCTTGTTCCCTTCCTATGTTCACTCACTGAGTTTATACTCACAGTTTTCAACTTCATGTTTTTAGATCAAAAGGCAACCGATAACTAGGTCGAGGTGCCCTTGTAGATTCATTTCCTTGATAACCATCTTGGCATTCAGTAGCTGTACGTCACTCGGGTCTTTTCGCTGGAATTCGAGTCTTCTTTTTGATATGGATAGACAAACTTGATGTAAATTATTAGAATACATGTTGTGGACAATATATGCATATTTTGATGGGTAATGCCACTACGAATTGGTAATGGTTATCATTATTCAAATTGAGATTATGAAATATGACTTTAGTAACTTTTGATGGCATGATAAACAAGTCATATAAGTAGGCTTGCTTAGACTTAGTAGGGTATATCTATTAGGCCCATTAGCTGGTCATGGCCCGAAATTTGGGTCGTGATAAAGATGGAGAAAAAAAAAATCATCTTGAAGAAATAAGGATTAGCCAAGGATAAGAATGAAGGGTCAAAGCTTCCAAAGGAAGCTTTGACCAAGCTTGATAGGAAATTACCATTTTGCTCTCTTAGGTTCCCATCTTTTCAATTTAGTCCTCCTAATCCTCTTCTAAATTCCAATTTCCTTCTATTATCTTCTTTTATACATGTATAAACAAAATATAAAGTTTGTACTCCAGTGGCGTGTCCCCATAATATTTAAAATATTTATTTACCCGTGCTATCTTTATTTAATAAAGACGCGTAGGCCTGGTTAACACCATTTTGCTTTGAAATTTCCTCATTCGTCTTCTTCCCCACTTAGGTTGACCATATACTCCTTCATGGAAAATTTTAACATTGAATAAAATATTAATATTTTAATATTATTTTATTAATAAGATATTATGTTATTCCAAAATTTTTCACTTGTCTCTTTGGCGCCCAAAACACCTTGTTATACCCCGATTCACTTCCAAATCACTTTCTATCTCGTTAATTCATCCTCAATAAAAATATTGCTAGTTAATTGTTATTTCTTCACGTGCTAAATATTTTTCTCTAAACTATTCCTTTCACCTTTCATTGCTTTTAAACAGTCTAATTAACCTCAATTGGGATCCGATAAGCTTTATTAGCCACCATATCAAAGTACGGGGTATTACAGTACCCATGCCCAGAGTCACTCCGCTAGTAGTTAAGACTCTGTTGTATGTTTATATGTGATGGTTTAATTTAAACTATGAGAATTGTTGTGAACTCTGTATGTTTGGTTTGATTAATAATGTTGTTTAGGGTTGACAATGATAACCCTATTTTGAGAATGGTATATACTTGGTTTTCATGATTTGATTTTGAAGGAGCTATTATTAGAAATTATGAGTTTTAGATCTTAAAGAAAGAAAAGTGATAAGCGGACTATTGAACAGGTTTGCATAGAGAGGCTTACTTCGGCCTAGTGAGCTATGCCTATTGGGCCCATGCACCGACCATGGCCTAGGATTTTGGCTGTGACAAAATTAGGCAAAGTGATAACATGAAAGTTGCATCCCATTCTCTTAGCTTTCCAATGAATCAAAAATTGCATTGATTGGCTATCTGAAGCTTAAGTTATCTTCAAATTATTGTAACATGTACAAGTGACACTTTCACCTCACTTATGCTATCATATCTTTTTTTCACCTTGCTCATCATATTCTACACAAAACCATGAGAAAAATCAGCAATAACTATCCCTAAAGTAAATTAAGACAAAATAAAGTGAAATTAAACTAACACCAACTAATTTAACTATGCAATACGTAATCTAACTTACACTAGAAAAACATATTAAAAGGTTACAATCCAATTTAGAACTCAAGGATCTAGCCACTAGAGTCCCAAAAATGTGTTAAAAATAACTCTATATAGCAAAGTTATCAAACATCTATCAATAGATAGGAGATAGAAGGGAAAATGAGGCATTTTGCTTTTGATCTATCGATAAGTGTTCATTTATCGATAGATGAGTTCCAAATTTATATGTATTGGCTTGTTTGAAAGCTTTTCAAAGGTAAAAAGAAAACTATGCTACTGCTTGATCCCGTTAAAAACTAGAAATCCTTTGTGAATTTGTGAAGGTTATCACTTCCCGTTAGAAAGGAAGAATCCCTTTGTGGATTGTATACTGATTACTGTTTATTGTTAAAAGGTAAGAATTCTTGTTAATGGATTGAAATTCCTTGGTTACTAAGGAAGTGGATGTAGGCATAAAAAAAGCCAAACCGTTATAAATTTATTGTGTCTTTCTTTAATTTTTTTCTTTATTATTTATCGTTTATGCTTGCCTTAGGAAAATAGATTTACATTGATTTATTGTTTTACACATGAAAAATGTTTTTCCTTTTACCTCACATAGCTAGTATTTAATTTAGGAAAAATATTATCTTGATATATTGTTTGTGCTTATGTGATTTATTGTTGAAAATTGTTTTTGAAGCTAAGAAACATTTTGGAGTGAAAAAGTTTAGATCTTCGTACTTCTGTTTTCAAAGAAATTTTTAATATATCAATTCACCCCCTTGTTGATATATTATTCATTGAGACTTCTACATTAACAATTGCCATCAAATCTTGGTTTCAAATTTTATAGGTCTAATCAACTTTGAGAGATCTTTGGTAGAAGCTCAAATTCACAAAATAGAGGTGACAACAACCGTACTTGGTTAATGGCAATCAATCCAAAAGTCACTTATCTTTATAGGTAGTAATTATCTTTATTAGGGAAAGAGAATGGAAATGTTTATAAATCTATGGATTTAGATGTTTGGAGTATTATATTAGATGGTCCTCATGTCCCATATAAAAAAGTAGATGACAAAGTACTAATTAAGACTAGAAATGAGTGGAATGATAAAGAAAAGAAATTAATTCAAATCAAGTCAAGGAATACAAAATTGGATTACTTAAACATGACTACGAGCTATTTAGGATGAGAGAAGATGGGTCTATAAATGAAATGTTTGCGAGATTTACAAACATTGTTGGTGGTTTAAAGGCTTTAGGGAAAGACTTTCCCAATGCCCACCTTGTAAAGAAAATCCTTTATATACCTTACAAAAATCTTGGAGACCTAAAGTCACAACTATAGAAGAGGCTAGAAAACTAAATGATTTTAAGCTAGGGGAGCTTATGGATTCCCTCAACATTTTTGAGATGACACTTAAACATGAGAGTGAGAGAGAATAACCTATGAAGGAAGAGGTCAAACAAAATGGTTAAACCTTTAAATCCTTAGTTGTGGAAGATGAAAGAAGCACTAAAAGTGAGAGAGAAAATAAAGAAGATATGGCTATGTTATCTAGAAAGTTTAATAGGTTCATGAAACAAAACTATATAAATAGGAAACCTACTAAGAGGGATGTGCCTAAAAAGGAGCAGACAATAGATCACTTGATATGCTTTGATTGCAAGAAGTTGAGACACACCAAATATAAATGTGAGACCTCAACCCCTATAGGCTTATAACGAGGCATAGGCGTAATAACCCGAGCTAGGGGTAGTTTCGTCATTTTTCTAATAAGTTCCCAAAAGGAAGTTTTCTAATATTTAAGGTCTAAATAAGCATAAGACAATATAAGTGATGTATAATGATGAAAACACGAAGTAAACTAGATGTGGCAATAATTTTCGTAATAGGGGTAAAATGGTCATTTTGCACCTCGAGTCAAAATTTTTAAGTTTTCATAAATTCGAGTATATTTAGACCATTGTGGACTTGGCCTTAGTGTCAAAAGAGTAAAAAGATTTCAAAGAGGATTGGAGAAGAACAAGCTAATTGGCCAAGGGCATTTTCGTAATTTCAGGTGGAATTGATAAGCTTGAGCTATAAATATCTTTTTCTTCCAGCAGCTTCTTCATTCTCCAACAACTTCTTCTCCTTCTTCTTCTTCCATCTCATGTTGCTTCCATCCTCCATGGAAGCTTGATATGAAACTTTCATAACTTTCTCTCTCTAACTCTAATTTTCATACTTTTGTGCCCTTTTGACTAGAACCCTTGTGCTCTTTCACTCTCTCACTTTAAAACCCTTAAAAAGTCCTTGTTCAACACTTTCTCTCACTAGTTAGAGGTTTTAGAGAGAGAAAAAGAGATTTTTCACATTTGTTTGGAAGCTATTGGAAGAGAATTCAACTACAAAGAAACCCTAAGGTGAGTGATGAACTAGGCTTAGTTTTAAGTTGTTGATAATGGCTAGTAATTGGGATTATGAGCTGTTTTATTGTTGAGTTGTTTACTCATTTTTAGTGTGATTAGAAAAGTGCAAGGAATAGCCATTTGATATAGTTGGAAGCCAATTAGGAATGACTAGTAGAATTTGAATTAGAAACTAGCTTTTGGAGTGATATTAATGTAAATTGGATTGGTTGTGATGTTGTGTGTGTATAGGTTCCAACAAGGCCTCACATGTCCATTTGGAGTATTAGTTGAGGTTAGAGTCAAGCAAAAGAAACAACAAGACCGGCGAGTGAACTTGCATTTCAAAGTATTTCTGGAAATGTGAATGTGCTTGCACAAGACATTAAATGATTTTATCAAACTTTTCTTAAGAATGGGTGCCTTGGGAACAAGCCCTTGATAAATTATCTTTGTGTTGTGATACGTGGCTATTATGGGTTCATATACTGCAACATTATGTTGATATATATATTCATATGAATATATTGTTGTGTAATGATATTGACTCGACTATGTGCGAGTAGGGAGTGCGCATAAGCCGATGATAACCTGGTTATGTGCGAGTAGGGAATGCGCATAAACCGGTGATGACCTAGCCATGTGCGAGTAGGGAGTGCACATGAGCTAATGATGATGGGATGGTGTGCATGATGATGATGGGTATATATATATATATATATATATACACATATGTAAATATGTGTGTTATAGGAAGTTTATGAGTAATGGTATATGGTTATAATGCATGTTAAATTTGGCATGATGAATCTTGAGAAATTCCCATTTTCTTGCAAATTGATCTTTATTCCAGCACCAAATGGATTTTTGTGTAAAAGAGGCCCCTTTTTCACTTAGGTGCCTGTTTCTCGCTGCAGCGAGAATGCTTTCTCACTGCAACAAGCAACATTCTGTTTTGGCAGTAGAAAACTCGCTGCAGCGAAAATAAATCTCGCTGCAGCGAGAAACTCTTGGGTTCTGGTGCAGTATGTTCACTTTGATGAAGATTTTGACCACCTTCTCATCTGAACTGGGAAAAGTGGTAAACATCAAAGTTGTAGTGTGAGACCCTGTCAAGCTCGATTAAAAGACGGTATTGTATCGAGTGGTATAACTAAGTTAAATCGAGCCTTGAACTAGTTCAAATAGAAATTCCAAGAGGAATTTGAAAATTTTAAAACCAACAGAATGACTTAGAATAGTGATTTGGAGTTCAAGGTCTAGTTTGGAGTCCATCAAAAAAATTGACCAATTAGGGACAAAACGGTCATTTTACCATTTGATGATAAAATGAAGATTTTTAGCCAAGATTTGATCAAATTTGACCAAGAATAATTATATGAAATATAATTATGATTATTGGAGTATAAAATGATGTTTAGTAGTGAAAAATTGTGATTCCCGGTATTTATGGAGCAGAAGGGCAAAATGGTAATTTTGCCACTAGTGGACTAAACGAAAATTTTTTTAAACAATTTTTGCCCCATTTAGTTAATATTGATCAATATTAGTGTTATTTTAGGTTGAAAAGTAGAAATAATGAGATTCCGGTATATTTCGGAGTATAAGGGCAAAATCGTAATTTTTTTGTCTCGGGGGCAAATCAGTAAAATTTTCGGCCCAGCACTTGTCAAGACCAAGGGATTTTAATTGTGGTAGGATTGGATAAATACCAGAATATTTGTGGTGGAAAATTAAGAAGAAAAAGTCAAAAAGTTAAAAATTAGGCCAATAAGCATGTGACACATGGCATGCTTGATTATTTTATTATTTTCTATAGAAATCAGCCCATTAAATCCCCAATTCCCTCACCATATTCGGCCTAGACATCCAGCAACAAGAAAAAAGGAAGAACAAAAGGAAAAACAAGAAAACCTAGGTGGAAATTCAAAGAAAAAGTGAAGAAATCAAGGAAACAAGCTAGGTAAGTTAAAATTTCTTTAATTCTCCTTGATACCTAGCTTACCCATGCCTTTGTTCTTGATTTCCATGGTTGAATATTGAGTTATCATGATGAATTCAATTCTGAAAAATGGGTATGGAAGAGGAATTGTTGTTGGAATAATTTGATTTTAGACTATGTTAGTGTTTAGGGATAGTTAAGCATGGTTATGAACAAAAACACAAAAGAAATATTCAATTTCTCTAGGGTTCCTTGTTGGCTGAACCATGAGGGCTGAATATCAATGGGGATTGTTTTTATTTCAAGGAAAATGGCATGGAAAATGATGAAAGGTGAAACGGTTATGTAGAAAAAAATTCGATGCTAGTACACCAAATGACCAAATATTATTCTATAAGGAATTGTGAGGGTTCTAATGCTGAATTTGGCTTTATTTAAATGTATGTGGTAAATTAAGGTATTAGAGGAGAAATGAATTAATTTGGAGGTGATTTGGACACAATCGCCGATTAATCGGGTGATCGGTCGAATTTAATCGATACCGTGATTAAGCGGTAATCGGGTATATTTGTGCATTTACATATCAAGCATTAGTAGTTTAAATTAATTTATATCAATTTAGGGACAATATAGTAAATTCCTCAACTTTGTTATTTGTCAAGGTGGTGAGACATCCGGAAAAGGCAAAGGAATTGCGCCTGAGGACTATTAGTCAGAGTTCATCCGAAATCCGGATTTTTCGATACCTGTGAGTGGACTGCCTATCCAAATTGTTTTGGGAATATGACTGTTTTGAACAAAGTGTTTGAATGATTTTATGCAATTTTTCATGAAAATGAATGCCTTGGGAACAAGCTTTTGAGAAAAGGTTTATGTTATGAAATGTGGTTATTATGGATTTCTATGTGGCTGCATTATGTTGATATACATATATGCTTGAATATAATGTTGTGTAATTATGTTGACTCGGCTATGTGCGAGTAGGGAGTGTGCATAAGCCGAGGATGACCCGGTTATGTGCGAGTAGGGAGTGTGCATGAGCTGGTGATGATGATGATGGGTTGGTGAGATGATGATGATGAGTATATACGTATATATATATATACATATGTAAATGTGTGTGATATAGCAAATTGATGGACAATGATTTATGGTTGTAATGTACGTAAAATTTGACACATTATACTTTGAGAATTTTCATGAATGTTAGGTTGATTTATTAGTTTAGCAGGATGGCTTTTGTTGAGTGAGGAAAAATGTTTCTCTTGTTGCTTTGTTTTCACTGCATCGAAATTCATGCTCGCTGTAGCGAAAAAACTCTGGGGTTTGGAGGGGTTTTAAATAGGAATGAAATAAATTGCATTGTTTGAAACAAGTGCATCATGATTTTAAATTTTTCCTAATTGTTGCTTGTTCCCTTCATTGTTCACTCACTGGGTTTATACTCACCATTTTCAAATTCATGTTTTCAGATCACGAGGTAGCTGATAATTAGGACGAGGTGTCCTTATAGATCTGTGTACATCTTCTGGTAGGTGTCTCGGCATTCGGTAGCTGTATATCCATCCGAGTCACTCCGCTGGAGGTCAAGTATTATTTTGTTATGTATAGATGAACGTAATGTAAATTTTAAAAGAGTAATGCCTGTACGAGTTGGCAATGTATATCACTATTTTGACTCAAAGTTATGAAATAGGACTTAGTGATAATAAATAGAATCATAAGTAAGATAAATAATAGGCTTGCCTGGGTTTAGTGGATTATGTCCATTGGACCCATGCGCCGGTCATGACCCGGAATTTGGGTCGTGACAGTATTGGTATCAGAGCCCTAGGTTTGTCTAGGTCCTAAAACTTCCTTTTTGTTAGTCCAGCGGAGAGTCGGGTCTTTATGTGGGAACTTCAGTTGTAAAGTGTGAACCGCGGCACATTTTACAACCAAATGACCGCATAGATTCCCTATCTTAGAAACCACCTGTTGCTTTAAGTATGGTTATAATATGTGTTTAATAACAGGCGTTTGCTTTTGTCTAGGTAAGAATGCCGCCTAAGACACGAGCCGCCTCAAGACAGGCAGGGGAGCAAGATGCTCCCATTGAGATGGCAGATAGACCACGGGCATCCACCCAGAGAGGCCGAGGTAGACGTGGCAGGGTCACTAGGCCGGTGGGGTTGGATACGCCTGTGAGTAGGCAAGAAGAGGGACAGTCCTCAGGTGATGTAGATAGACACCCAGCTAGGGGTATTACTATTGAGGATTTGGCGGCAGGCCTACAGGGAGTTAACCGGGTTGTAGAGATGATGGCGACCCGCATGGAAGATATACAAAGGGTGGTAGAGGGGAGACCTACAGTACAAGAATCCCCTAGCTCCCAAGGACAGGCCGATCACCAACATCATGAGGAGGAGAGGGGACATCTAGATATTTCTCTTCCTGACTTTCTCAAGCTTAAGCCTCCAACTTTTTCAGGGTCTGATGCATCGGAGAAACCCCAGGTTTTCTTGGATAAGACGGAGAAAATTTGTAAAGCCTTGGGATGTTCTAGTGTTCGGTCAGTTGAGCTAGCCGCCTTCCAATTAGAGGATGTGGCGCAGGAATGGTATAGCTCTTTATGTAGAGGCAGACCGACTAATGCAACACCGTTGGCCTGGAGTGAGTTCAGTGTAGCCTTCTTAGATCGATTCTTACCACTCAGTGTGCGTAATGCCAGAGCTAGAGAGTTTGAGACTTTGGTACAGACTTCAAGCATGACGGTGTCTGAGTATGACATCAAGTTCACGCAGCTAGCTCGTTATGCGCCCTATCTCGTTTCTACTAAGGAGATGAAGATTCAGAGGTTTGTGGATGGGTTAGTGGAGCCATTATTTAGGGCTGTGGCATCCCGAGATTTCACTACCTATTCTGCAGCAGTAGATCGTGCTCAACGCATCGAGATGAGGACCAGTGAGAGTAGGGCTGCGAGGGATAGAGCAAAAAGGGGCAAGACAGAGGGTTATCAGGGCCGTAGAGATTTCAGCGGTGGTGGTTCATCTTCTAGCCGTCAGGGTCCACAGAGGGACTCACGGTTACCTCAGCAGGGGAGTGACGCACCTGGTGCTAATATTAGGGTGGGACAGAGAACCTTCAGTTCTAGGAGGCAGCAAGATTCTAGACAGAGTAGTCAAGTCATTCGCTCTTGTGATACTTGTGGGAGACGACATAGTGGACGGTGCTTCCTTACTACAAAAACTTGTTACGGGTGCGGTCAACCTGGGCATATTAGGAGGGATTGTCCGATGGCACATCAATCACCAGATTCTGCTCGTGGTTCCACCTAGCCAGCTTCATCTGCTCCGTCAGTTGCCGTCTCATCTGGCCGGGAGGTTAGTGGATCGAGAGGTAGAGGTGCGGGTACTTCCTCTCAAGGCAGACCATCTGGGTCCGGACATCAAAGTTCTATTGGTAGAGGCCAAGCGAGGGTGTTTGCTTTAACACAGCAGGAGGCTCAAACATCCAATGCCGTGGTCTCAGGTATTCTCTCCGTTTGTAATATAAATGCTCGAGTACTATTTGATCCTGGTGCTACCCATTCTTTTATCTCTCCATGTTTTGCATCTCGGTTGGGTAGAGGTCGTGTTAGGAGAGAGGAACAATTAGTGGTGTCTACTCCTTTAAAGGAGATATTTGTGGCCGAGTGGGAATATGAGTCTTGTGTAGTGCGAGTCAAGGACAAAGACACTTCGGTGAATCTAGTGGTGCTAGACACCTTAGACTTTGATGTAATCTTGGGGATGAATTGGTTATCACCCTATCATGCTAGTGTGGACTGCTATCATAAATTGGTTAGATTTGATTTCCCCGGTGAACCATCATTTAGTATTCAGGGGGATAGGAGTAATGCTCCAACCAATTTGATATCGGTCATATCTGCCAGAAGATTATTACGACAGGGTTGTATAGGTTACTTGGCTATTGTAAAGGATAGTCAGGCAAAGATTGGAGATGTAACTCAAGTGTCGGTGGTGAAGGAGTTCATGGATGTATTTCCTGAGGAGCTACCAGGTTTGCCTCCTGAACGGGAGGTTGAGTTTTGCATAGATTTGATTCCCGACACTAGACCTATATCCATACCCCCATATAGAATGGCACCTGCAGAGCTTAAAGAGCTTAAGGATCAGTTGGAGGATTTGTTGGATAAAGGTTTCATACGACCTAGTGTATCCCCATGGGGAGCACCAGTGTTATTTGTGAAGAAGAAAGATGGGTCACTTAGGCTGTGCATTGATTATCGACAGCTTAATAAAGTGACGGTGAAGAATAAATATCCTCTCCCAAGGATAGATGATTTATTTGATCAACTACAAGGAGCACAATGTTTTTCTAAGATAGATCTGCGATCTGGGTACCATCAGTTGAGAATCCAGAACGAAGATATACCCAAGACCGCATTTCGAACAAGATATGGGCACTATGAGTTCTTAGTGATGTCATTTGGGCTCACGAATGCTCCTGCAGCCTTTATGGATTTGATGAACCGAGTGTTCAAACCTTATTTGGATAAGTTTGTAGTGGTGTTTATTGATGATATTTTGATATATTCAAAGAGTCGAGAGGAGCATGAGCAGCATCTTAAGATAGTGCTCCAAATTTTGAGAGAACATCGATTGTATGCTAAGTTCTCCAAGTGTGAGTTTTGGCTCGAAAGTGTTGCATTCTTGGGGCATGTGGTATCTAAGGAGGGGATACGAGTTGATACAAAGAAAATTGAAGCAGTGGAAAAATGGCCAAGGCCAACATCAGTTACGGAGATTAGAAGCTTTGTGGGTTTAGCTGGCTATTATCGTCGCTTTGTGAAAGACTTCTCCAAAATAGTTGCCCCTTTGACTAAGCTGACACGTAAAGATACAAAATTTGAGTGGTCTGATGCTTGTGAGAATAGTTTTGAGAAGCTTAAGGCATGTCTCACCACAGCTCCAGTGTTAAGCCTGCCGCAAGGCACAGGGGGTTACACGGTGTTTTGTGATGCATCGGGGGTTGGTTTAGGATGTGTATTGATGCAACATGGGAAAGTGATTGCGTATGCATCTAGGCAACTTAAAAGGCATGAGCAAAATTACCCCATACACGATTTGGAAATGGCAGCAATCGTGTTTGCCTTAAAGATTTGGAGACATTACTTGTATGGTGAGACTTGCGAGATATACACGGACCACAAAAGTCTGAAGTATATATTTCAGCAGAGGGATCTTAACTTACGGCAACGTAGATGGATGGAGTTGCTAAAGGATTATGATTGTACTATTCTTTATCATCCCGGTAAGGCCAATGTAGTGGCGGATGCTTTGAGTCGAAAATCAATGGGAAGCTTGGCACATATTTCCATTGGTAGGAGATCTTTGGTTAGAGAGATCCATAGCTTGGGAGACATAGGTGTGCGTTTGGAAGTTGCGGAGACAAATGCTTTGCTAGCACACTTTAGAGTGAGGCCTATCTTAATGGACAGGATTAAAGAAGCACAAAGTAAAGATGAATTTGTGATTAAGGCCTTAGAGGATCCTCAGGGTAGGAAAGGAAAAATGTTTACTAAAGGCACAGATGGAGTGTTGAGGTATGGAACCAGACTTTATGTGCCTGATGGTGACGGGTTGAGGAGAGAAATATTGGAGGAAGCTCACATGGCAGCTTATGTGATACATCCAGGGGCTACAAAGATGTATCAAGATTTGAAAGAGGTGTATTGGTGGGAAGGACTTAAGAGAGATGTAGCTGAGTTTGTCTCCAAGTGCCTGGTTTGTCAGCAGGTTAAGGCCGAGCATCAAAAGCCTGCAGGGCTACTACAGCCATTACCAGTACCCGAGTGGAAGTGGGAACATATTGCTATGGACTTTGTAACGGGTTTGCCTCGAACCAGTGGGGGATATGATTCAATTTGGATAGTAGTGGACCGGTTAACAAAGTCAGCTCATTTTCTTCCGGTTAAGACTACTTATGGGGCTGCCCAATATGCTCGAGTTTATGTGGATGAGATAGTGCGACTACATGGTATTCCCATTTCTATAGTATCTGACAGAGGAGCTCAGTTTACTAGTAGGTTTTGGGGAAAGTTGCAAGAAGCATTGGGCACTAAGTTGGATTTCAGCACAGCTTTCCACCCTCAGACTGATGGACAATCTGAACGGACCATACAGACATTGGAGGATATGTTGAGGGCTTGTGTGATAGACCTTGGTGTTAGGTGGGAACAATATCTACCCTTAGTGGAATTTGCCTACAACAACAGTTTCCAAACTAGCATCCAAATGGCACCATTTGAGGCCTTATATGGACGAAGATGTAGGTCACCCATTGGATGGCTAGAGGTGGGAGAAAGGAAACTTTTGGGGCCTGAATTGGTGCAGGATGCAACCGAGAAAATACACATGATCCGTCAGAAGATGTTAACAGCACAAAGTAGACAGAAATCATATGCTGATAACCGACGGAGAGACTTGGAGTTCCAAGTAGGAGATCATGTATTTTTGAAAGTTTCGCCAACTAAAGGGGTAATGAGGTTTGGCAAGAAAGGGAAGTTAAGTCCTCGGTATATAAGGCCATTCGAGATCTTAGAAAAGGTTGGAGCGGTGGCTTATCGTTTGGCATTACCGCCAGACCTTTCTAATATTCATCCCGTGTTTCATGTGTCCATGCTTAGGAAGTACAACCCAGATCCATCACATGTAATACGGTATGAAACTATTCAGTTGCAAAATGATCTAACCTATGAGGAACAACCGGTAGCTATCCTTGATAGGCAAGTTAAAAAGCTCCGTTCAAAGGATGTAGCCTCAGTGAAAGTGTTGTGGCGGAATCACACTAGCGAGGAGGTAACGTGGGAAGCTGAGGATGAGATGCGGACAAAGCATCCACACCTCTTCGATATGTAAAGGTAAGCCACTCTACATTGAATTTAAATTCGGGGACCGAATTTTTATTAGTGGGGGAGAATGTGAGATCCTGTCAAGCTCGATTAAAAGACGGTATTGTATCGAGTGGTATAACTAAGTTAAATCGAGCCTTGAACTAGTTCAAATAGAAATTCTAAGAGGAATTTGAAAATTTTAAAACCAACAGAATGACTTAGAATAGTGATTTGGAGTTCAAGGTCTAGTTTGGAGTCCATCAAAAAAATTGACCAATTAGGGACAAAACGGTCATTTTACTATTTGATGATAAAATGAAGATTTTTAGCCAAGATTTGATCAAATTTGACCAAGAATAATTATATGAAATATAATTATGATTATTGGAGTATAAAATGATGTTTAGTAGTGAAAAATTGTGATTCCCGGTGTTTATGGAGCAGAAGGGCAAAATGGTAATTTTACCACTAGTGGACTAAACGAAAATTTTTTTAAACAATTTTTGCCCCATTTAGTTAATATTGATCAATATTAGTGTTATTTTAGGTTGAAAAGTAGAAATAATGAGATTCCGGTGCATTTCGGAGTATAAGGGCAAAATCATAATTTTTTTGTCTCGGGGGCAAATCAGTAAAATTTTCGGCCCAGCACTTGTCAAGACCAAGGGATTTTAATTGTGGTAGGATTGGATAAATACCAGAATATTTGTGGTGGAAAATTAAGAAGAAAAAGTCAAAAAGTTAAAAATTAGGCCAATAAGCATGTGACACATGGCATGCTTGATTATTTTATTATTTTCTATAGAAATCAGCCCATTAAATCCCCAATTCCCTCACCATATTCGGCCTAGACATCCAGCAACAAGAAAAAAGGAAGAACAAAAGGAAAAACAAGAAAACCTAGGTGGAAATTCAAAGAAAAAGTGAAGAAATCAAGGAAACAAGCTAGGTAAGTTAAAATTTCTTTAATTCTCCTTGATACCTAGCTTACCCATGCCTTTGTTCTTGATTTCCATGGTTGAATATTGAGTTATCATGATGAATTCAATTCTGAAAAATGGGTATGGAAGAGGAATTGTTGTTGGAATAATTTGATTTTAGACTATGTTAGTGTTTAGGGATAGTTAAGCATGGTTATGAACAAAAACACAAAAGAAATATTCAATTTCTCTAGGGTTCCTTGTTGGCTGAACCATGAGGGCTGAATATCAATGGGGGATTGTTTTTATTTCAAGGAAAATGGCATGGAAAATGATGAAGTAAGGTGAAACGGTTATGTAGAAAAAAATTCGATGCTAGTACACCAAATGACCAAATTTTATTCTATAAGGAATTGTGAGGGTTCTAATGCTGAATTTGGCTTTATTTAAATGTATGTGGTAAATTAAGGTATTAGAGGAGAAATGAATTAATTTGGAGGTGATTTGGACACAATCGCCGATTAATCGGTTGATCTGTCGAATTTAATCGATACCGTGATTAAGCGGTAATCGGGAATATTTGTGCATTTACATATCAAGCATTAGTAGTTTAAATTAATTTATATCAATTTAGGGACAATATAGTAAATTCCTCAACTTTGTTATTTGTCAAGGTGGTGAGACATCCGGAAAAGGCAAAGGAATTGCGCCTGAGGACTATTAGTCAGAGTTCATCCGAAATCCGGATTTGTCGATACTTGTGAGTGGACTGCCTATCCAAATTGTTTTGGGAATATGACTGTTTTGAACAAAGTGTTTGAATGATTTTATGCAATTTTTCATGAAAATGAATGCCTTGGGAACAAGCTTTTGTGAAAAGGTTTATGTTATGAAATGTGGTTATTATGGATTTCTATGTGGCTGCATTATGTTGATATACATATATGCTTGAATATAATGTTGTGTAATTATGTTGACTCAGCTATGTGCGAGTAGGGAGTGTGCATAAGCCGAGGATGACCCGGTTATGTGCGAGTAGGGAGTGCGCATAACCCGGTGATGACCCGATTATGTGCGAGTAGGGAGTGCGCATAATCCGGTGATGACCCAGCCATGTGCGAGTAGGGAGTGTGCATGAGCTGGTGATGATGATGATGGGTTGGTGAGATGATGATGATGAGTATATACGTATATATATATATACATATGTAAATGTGTGTGATATAGCAAATTGATGGACAATGATTTATGGTTGTAATGTACGTAAAATTTGACACATTATACTTTGAGAATTTTCATGAATGTTAGGTTGATTTATTAGTTTAGCAGGATGGCTTTTGTTGAGTGAGGAAAAATGTTTCTCTTGTTGCTTTGTTTTCACTGCATCGAAATTCATGCTCGCTGTAGCGAAAAAACTCTGGGGTTTGGAGGGGTTTTAAATAGGAATGAAATAAATTGCATTGTTTGAAACAAGTGCATCATGATTTTAAATTTTTCCTAATTGT
This sequence comes from Theobroma cacao, assembly GCF_053813885.1. NCBI lineage: Eukaryota > Viridiplantae > Streptophyta > Magnoliopsida > Malvales > Malvaceae > Theobroma > Theobroma cacao. The sequence continues at coordinate 20,264,760 of NC_142645.1, read as the reverse complement.
TGCTTGTTCCCTTCATTGTTCACTCACTGGGTTTATACTCACCATTTTCAAATTCATGTTTTCAGATCACGAGGTAGCTGATAATTAGGACGAGGTGTCCTTGTAGATCTGTGTACATCTTCTAGTAGGTGTCTCGGCATTCGGTAGCTGTATATCCATCCGAGTCACTCCGCTGGAGGTCAAGTATTATTTTGTTATGTATAGATGAACGTAATGTAAATTTTAAAAGAGTAATGCCTGTACGAGTTGGCAATGTATATCACTATTTTGACTCAAAGTTATGAAATAGGACTTAGTGATAATAAATAGAATCATAAGTAAGATAAATAATAGGCTTGCCTGGGTTTAGTGGATTATGTCCATTGAACCCATGCGCCGGTCATGACCCGGAATTTGGGTCGTGACATGTAGCCTTGCCTCTTAGCTTTCTAATGGTTGAAAATTAAGGTCAATTAAACTTCTGTAGCCGGAGATATACAAAAAAATTGAAACACATGCAAACTAGTACTATTTCTCGCTGCAGCTAGAATGAACTTTGCTGCAGCGAGAAACATTCTATCCTACATGCTACCTTATTCAGTTTTTGACATATTTTCACCCATTTAACTTCATGGATTGATCATGGGTTATTGCAACACTATGAGGTTATTAATCAAAGTTTGAAATGAGGGGTTTTTAGTAAGAAATTAAATCAATTACATTGTTTTCGAAACAAGTGCATCATGATTTGCAAATTCTTCCTATTGATTGCTTGTTTTCTTCTTATGTTCACTCACTGAGTTTTATACTCATGTTTTTAAACTTCATGTTTTCAGATTCGAAGGCAGTTGGGACCTAGATTGAGTCACAGACATATGCTCGCCTTCTTGGTTGGTACTGTGGCATCTCAGTCGCTGTATCCTCACCCACGGTCACTCCGCTGACGGTCAAGAGTCGTATGCTTGTGTATACATATAAGTAATGTAGACCACTCAAATTCATGTTAGGAAAATCAAATATGTATATTTGATTACTGATGCCATTATAGGCTGGCAAACGAGTAACATTATTTTAACATAATACGAATGTGAGTATTGGGTTACTATAAAATGTTATTGAAATATTTATAATTGAGAGTTGGAATATGTGGTTTTAGAATGATGATTAGGTTTGCATAAAAAGGCTTGCTTGGGCTTAGTGGGCTATGCCCATTAGGCCCATGCACCGATCATGGCCCAGTATTTGGGCTATGACAAAGTTGGTATCAGAGCTCTAAGTTTAGTCAAGTCCTAGGGATTCTTGTGTCAGTCAACAGAGTTGTCGAAGTTAATGTAGAGTCTTGCCTATGGTTTGTGACTGCAGCACAAGTCATAAACAGGAGGCTATATGAACTCCTATTCCGGCAACCTACGCTCCTGCTAACATTATGTAAAGGTTATAAGTGGTGCCATTGTTCGGGTTTGAGATGCCACCCGAGACACAAACCATTATTGGAAAGAATTTTAAGCAAATGCTCCTAATGAAAAGCCAATATAATGATATATTCATCTGACTAAGGATGGAGGAAGGTGAAGCTGGATTGTTAAGTCTGTAATAGTTTATTCATTTTTGTGGAATTATGATTTGAACCCATGGTTAAAAAAAAATTAAAAATTAAAATTTTGGAGACTATGATTGTATTTGAGGTCAATATAGGGACGATGCACGATAGTGGTAATAAGAGCTGTATTTTGACTGGAATGAATAGTGATTGTTATGACTCACTTGAGATTTATAAATTTAAGTATCGAGGAAAAATGTAAACCAATGTTTATGTGCACGAAGGTAAGTGCACTGTGTTAATTGAGCTTGACATGCCCCTATAGAAATGGTGTGGGCTTTTGAAATATTTTATAAGCGTATAAGTGTTGAATATGTGTATAGTAGCTTAAATAGAGTTGGTTTTGATTTCAACTAAGTGATTATGAGATTCCAAGGCTTGGATTGAATTATTGTGGTTTATGGTTATAATTGCATCAATTAGCTCAAGGGTGAAAATCACGGATTATTATAATTGATGTATGGTCATGAAGTAAAAGGCTAGTAAATGATCTACTCTAAGGATAAGCTTGAATTTTGCTATGCTTAGTGTGGAGCCAAATGATTAAAGGACTAGATATGGATTTAGTAGTTTGAAATAAAATGACATGGAAATGACAAATTTAGTCTAAGTGCCATATGGAGTTTTATATGAAGATTAATATATGAATTGCTTTGAAGGTCAATTTAAAAATATATTTGGTTCAATATGCAACCTATGATGTAAATGATTTGTCTCGAATGTGACTTCTCCAAAGGTAAGGGACTTAAAACATGTGGATTTTCATATATGCTCTAAGAGGAAGTTTCTGCATCTTAAGCTTAAGAAATTTTGATCTTATGACTGCAAAGGCAAGATACAAAAAATTATGTGAATTGTTTATCTTATGGATGTAATTGGTTAAGAATTGATGAGTAAAGTCAAGATCTCAGCACTAAGTGGTGTACAATTTGATATATGTGTATCTAAGAGTAAATTTGGAGATCATTGCTTAATCAATTTGCACTGCATGTTATGGTAAAGGTATGTGAATGATAGTAGTGAAGTATGCCCAAAGTGAGATATGTTGAGACTAATGTTCCAATTGCAAACTTGTGATAGAAAGCTAGTTTTGTAAATTGTGGTTTTTATGACCATGAAAAATATGGAGGTTATCAATATGTAGGCATACACTTAGAGTTGTATATCTTGTGATCCCCATGCATCATATGGAAGGAGATATCCCATAGGGGAGTTTATCTTGATTTATGGTTACATGGCTATAGGCTTGGCATGAGACTGAGAATGCCTTGCCATAAATGTGGAATGTATTGTGAAAGGTTAAAAAGCCACATATACCTTAACAAGGTCAATAACATGAATGAGGGGGAAATATGGATGTTGATATGCTGAGCATAAAGAGCTTAAGGATAATTAATGCAATTATACTAAATTAGATGGTATGATCCGAACTAAGAACACAAACACCTTGGGAGATTTTAAAATAATGTCTAGTGGGGTCAGTGAGCTAAAGTGTTATTGGGCATACAATGAACGATTAAAGTTATGAGTGGCTTTGAAGATAAGCCTTTGATTGATTAAGTTTTCAATGGAACCCTATTAAAGGAAGTGTTTAAGTGTTTTGGAAGTGTATGGAAAAGCATAAGAGAATATATTAGCTTGACTTGCTATAAAAGGTCGAAATTGGATGGCCATGAGTTGCTTGTGAACAATCAAGCAGTGTAACGTATGTGCTCATAAAGGGAGCTATGATTAGTAAATAAAGGTGGAAAGTTTAGAATTTCATTGTCATAGTTATTATATTATATTTTCTATTGTATGATATAACGTAGAACATCAATGATAAGGTTGTGTTCAATGCTTTAGGCCTTGAATTGTAAGATATGGACATGTATCCACCTTGTGGAAACCCTGATGAGATAAATTCGAAAGACTTTTCACAATGAGAAAACATTAAAGCTCAAAGAGCAAATGGCTATACAGTCAAGTTGGGCTCGTGACTGACATGTCACATAAGTATGAAGATACGATACAAGCATAAGTATACTTGGAAATACTAGTTTGAGGCAATGATTATCCTACTGTTTTGTGGACCCGATGAGGTTCTGGTCTCGACATAATTGTAGATGCAAAGCATAAATTGTGAAATGTGCTTCCCCACAAGTTCCAATTTATTTTGAGTAACTATCAAGATAAAATGCCTGATAGGGATAGTGGAACGTTGAATTATACTTCAAATGTTGAGAAAAGGAGGGTGACATGGTTTGATTAAATGATACTTGTAAAACCCGACCATATAAACACCATATCATGACATACATGCACTGAGTAGCATGTTATTACGCTAAGAAAGCACTTCAAAATAGACAAAACCCAGTATTGTACCTAACGATACACTTGAGTTGATTTAACCTCAAACTAGTTCAAATAGGAATCGTAGGATGAAATTTAATATTATGCAGTCCAAGAATGACTAAAAATGATTGTTCGGAGTTGAAGGGTGCATTTGGGGTAAAATGGAAAATTTCGATGTTCAGGGGCAAAATCGTCATTTTACCACCTAAGATAATAATTTGATCATGGAGTGAAATTTTTGACCAAGATTAACTATTTGGAGTATAATTTAATGATAGGAAGTGAAAAATTTCAATTCTAGCAATTTTAGGAACATAGGGGCAAAACGGTAATTTTGTCGTTTTAGGGTAAAAATCATAATTTTCACCACCCAAAACTTGTCAAAATCATAGGATTTATTTATTTTTGCTATGAATAACTATGGTATGTTAAGTGGTGAAAAATTGAAGTTTAAAGGATGAAATTTTAAAAACGGACCGACGAAAAAGTGACACATGGCATTTTTTTATGAGTTAATATTTTTTTAATGAAAAGTTAGCCCATTTAAACCGTATATTAAGTGCTGGCCGGCCATAAGGAAAGAACAAGATAGAAAATAGAGAGGAAAGGTAGAAAAGAGAAAAACAAAGGAAAACTAGAAAATTCAAAGGGAAAATCGCGTTTTTTGCCCGTTTACGCGTCTAACGGTAAGATTTTTCGACTTTAGCTAAATTTCTACCTTTCCTATGCCTTTGTTTCCATTTAGCATGCTTGAGGAGAGAGTTCAAAAAGTGAATGCAAGGGCTGGCCGAAATTCATGGGGGAGGAATTTGAAAGTTTTAGGTTTTGATTTTTAGTTAAATTGGTAGTTTTAGTTAGTTAAATGTGTATAGAAATGAAATTGGGCAAGAAAGCATGAAATTTTCACGATACCCACCCTTGGCTGAATATTCATTGATGTACAATGATGATGAACTGATTTTTATTCTAAGAGAAATGAAGAGAAAATGATGAAAAATTGTTAAATGTGATAGAAAAACAAAGTGAAAAATTTACCGAGTTAATGTCCAATTTTTGACCGAATTTTTCAAGAAGGAAAGTGAGCTGATTTTGGTGATTTTAGAAGGTTATTGGCTGATATTTAATGGTTAGAAATGTTGGAGAGAAAATGGGACAATTTAGAGCTAAAATGGAACGCGTTAGCAATTTAACGGGTAAAGTGCTAAAAATAGGTTAATACCGCGTGTAAGCCGTTTTAGGCTATTGCATTTCATACCATGCATTAGTATAGGATTTAAGTCAATTATATAGTGATTCAGCATCAATGTGCTGAATTGTGTAAATTTTGTAATGTGTTTAGGAGGAGAGCCTTCCAGTAAAGGCAAGGAAGTAATACCCGACAAATAGTGATCGGGGTACCTAAAAATCAGTTAATTTATACAAATGGTGAGTAAACTTATTATTATTGTAAATTATCTAGAGTTTACTTTTAAATGCTCTTTATGTATTTTTTTGAAGTGAAAACGAGATTAAAACGAGATTTTTGAAGTTTTAGAAATAAATATGACAAATAAAAATATATTGTGCTGATTATGAAATTGAGAAATTGGACGCTGACAATTATTTTGAAATATATATTTTCCTATGAATGGCTTATGAAATATGAGTATAGGTGGCTATATTTGATAAATTGCATTGGGAATTTATGTAAGCTGTTTTTATTATGCAGGCTGGGTAAATAAATAAAAGCCACGTTATACTGTCGAAATTTTATTAAAATTGGTGGGTTTAGTCACTACAGTGATGAGTTTTCATGGACTGCCTATTAGAGGGGCACGGTAAACCCGGTTACATAGTTACTCCAGTTGTAGAGGGGAGGAAGGTAACTTTCGGGGTAGTATTAGAGCTCACTTCACGTCGAACCCCCACGTGAATGTGTAACTCGGCCAACGCCAAGGAACGGCATGTTTTAAAAATAAAAATGTGTTTCACATGTAAATATGATAACAACCTTGGCGGACTCGGTTAGATGCCTCGGCCAAGGTATCCCCGAGGATTAGTTTTGGCTTGAGCCTTGTTTTTAATAAAAGACATAAGCTTTAACAACTGTTTTGGTAAATTACAAATATTTTATGGTTTAAGAAATAGATTGAAAACATTACGAAATGGTTTGTGATTTGTTGTTTGAATTTGCCTCCATTTTACTCGCTTTTAGATATTTATGATAATGTTTGTTTACTCATTAGGATTGCAAAATCTCACCCACCTCCTTTCCAAATAATTCAGGCCTGTGGTAGCTTGTAGATACCTTATTTTGTCGAGGATTCCAGTTGACATCTCTATCTCACAGACAGTAGGTTACTATCATCAACACTTGGTGTATTTAAGGGCCACTTGTCATTGTAATTATTATTGTACATTATAACTTTGTAAATTATAGTATGTATGAATTTATTTTGTTCTCACGCTACAAAAATTATTTATGTATAGTTCTATAAAAATTGTTTTATAAGAAAATGAAATATATTATCAAATTTTTTTATTTAGTCTAGTTAGCCAACTTTTCACTCTAAATGGATGATTTAGATTACAAAAATTTATTTTAAATCGGTAGTGGATATTTTCTACCATACGTTGTATTTTTATCAAGTTTCGAAATTTTTGATAAAAATGACCAAAATACCCTTGTGTGGCGAAAATTTTATTTTGATTGTTTTCGATCTAAAATAGTTTCTATTCTCTTAAAACTCGATATTTAGTAACTATTGCTCACAAAGGAGGTGGAAAACTGATGCAAGAGCCTTGCGAGGTTTCGGTGGATATATCAGGTAATGAAAGTTTACTAAGAGTTCGTGACAGTTGTCATGGGCCTGAGGGAGGTTCCAGGTCGTGACAATTCTATTGGTATCAGAGCTTTCGGTTTAAAAGTTTATGGTTTTGAAAGAAGTTTTTGATTTTAAAGTTGTTGGATTTAAAGTTATTTGAAAATAATTTACAATGTCAATGTGGCCCAGTTAAGATTAGTTAGTTGCATGTAGTTGCGTATAGAGCCTTAAGTCATCTAAACCAATTCTGTTCTTTTTGTAGATCATTATGCCTCCTCGACGTGAGCTACCACCTATCACTAGATCTACCGGTAGGGGAAGAGGTCACCTTAAACAAAGTCGACCGAATTCCATAGAAGAAGAGTCAACTGCGTCTTCTTTTAGAGCAGTTCAGATTACTGAATCTACGGACATTCTTGTACCTCTTCCACTAGCTGTTGCTACTCTTGGCGTACCTGCCATGACACTCGAGGCAGCTCAGGCATTAGCGACTTTTCTCACTGTTCTTACGGGCTAGGCTTAGACTGGTCCAGTTCCACCCGCTGTTTCCCCTGTAACAGCCCCAGTACCACCACCTCCTATTCCACCCCAAACACCGAACATCTCTATTTCTAAGAAATTGAAGGAAGCTAGACAGTTAGGTTGTGTCTCGTTTACTGGTGAGTTGGATGCGACCGCAGCTAGGGATTGGGTTATTCAGGTATCGGAGACACTGACAGATATGGGATTAGATAATGAGATGAAATTGAAGGTGGCTACACGGTTACTTGAGAAAAGAGCCCGTACCTGGTGGAATTCAGTAAAGTCTCGCTCTCCTATACCGCTGACTTGGACGGATTTCCTCCGAGAGTTCGATGGTCAGTACTACACCTATTTCCATCAAAAAGAGAAAAAGAGAACTTTTGAGTTTGAAACAAAGGAACATGACTATTGAGGAGTATGAAACTCGTTTTAACGCGCTGATGCTTTATGTACCTGAGTTGGTGAGATTGGAACAAGACTAGGTAAACTAATTTGACGAGGGACTCCGTAATGAGATACGAGAGCGTATGATAGTGACTAGCAAGGAATCGTATAAGGAAGTTGTGTAGATGGCCTTACGGTTGAGAAGCTCACCACTGAGAATAGACGGATCCGAGCTGAGTTCACAAAGAGAAGGAATACGCCTACGTTCCTGGGTCAATCTTCAAAGAGAGGTAGAGATTTAACATCTACTACAAGAAGTACTACCTCAGCGTCTGTGGCATCCACTAGACCTCCATCTCAACAGTCACAGCTGAGATCTTCTAGATTTGATCTACTAGTGAGGAGTAGTCAAGGAGGGACTTCAGGAGGATTGGACAGATGTCGTAATTACGGAGGATTTCATGTTGGGTCATGTTGAAAGCCTGTAACGTGTTTTAAATGCGGCCAACAGTGGCATATCAAGAGAGATTGTCCTTAGTTGAGACGAGGTATAGCAGCTACTTCTACTCCTCTGACTCATCCTAGTATACAGCAGAGAGGCACTTCGGGATCACTATCCAGACAGGGCCCAGTGATATGGTCAGGCATGGGGAGTAATACCTTAGAGCAGCCATCTTCCAAACCGCAACCCCAGATTTCGATCAGGGTTTTTGTAGTGACTGAGGATGAAGCCTGAGTTTGACCTAGCATAGTGACAGGTACTATGATTGCGTTTGATAGAGATGCACATGTTTTGATAGATTCAAGCTTTGATAGATCATATGTGAGCATATCATTTGCATCATTCTCATATAAGAACCTGTCACCATTAGAGGAAGAGATTATAGTGCATACTCCTCTAGGCGAGCGGTTAGTAAGAAATACGTATTATAGAGACTGTGGTATTAAAGTTGGGGAAGAAAAATTTATGGGTGATTTAATCCCTTTGGAGATACGAGACTTTGATTTGATCTTGGGTATGCATTGGTTGTCCATTCATCGAGCAAAGGTGGATTGTTTTAAGAAAGAAGTGATTCTCTGGAGTTTAGAGGGAGCAGAAGTTGTATTTACGGGGGAGCATCGAGTATTACCATTTTGTGTAATCTCGGCCCTCAAAGCTTTGAAATTGGTGAGAAAGGGATATCCGGCATACTTGGCTCACGTGATTGATATATCGAGGGAGGAACCTAAGTTAGAGAAAGTCCCCATAGTAAGTGAGTTCCTTGATGTATTTCTTGATAAATTACCAAGACTTCCTCCCGATCGTGAGTTAGAATTCACCATTGACTTACTTTCGGGTACTGCCCCTATCTCTATTCCTCCATATAGAATGGTTCTGGCAGAGTTGAAGGAGTTGAAAGTACAGTTGCAAGAGTTAGTGGACAAGGGTTTTATACACCCTACTACATCTCTGTGGGGAGCACCGATTTTATTTGTGAAAAAGAAAGACGGTACACTTCAGTTATGTATAAATTACCGACAACTTAATAGAATGACCATTAAGAACAAGTATCTGTTGCCGAGGATTGATGATATTTTTGATCAATTACAAGGAGCTACAGTGTTTTCTAAGGTTGATCTGAGGTCTGGGTATCATCAGTTGAGGATTAAAGAACAGGATGTACCTAAGACAGCGTTCAGGACTCGATACGATCATTATGAGTTCTTGGTCATGCCTTTCGGGTTAACTAACACACCAGCAGCTTTTATGGATCTCATGAACAAGGTGTTCCACCCTTACTTGGACAAGTTTGTTATTGTGTTCATTGATGACATCCTAGTTTACTCGAGAGATAATGATGAGCATGCTGCCCACTTACGTATAGTATTACAGACTTTGCGGGAAAGACAATTGTATGAAAAGTTTTCGAAGTGTGAGTTTTGCTTACAAGAAGTGGTATTCTTGGGACACGTAGTATCGAGAGCTGGAATATATGTTGATCCCAAGAAGATAGAGGCAATTTTACAATGGGAAAAACCTAAGATAGTGACGGAGATTCGTAGTTTCCTCGGACTAGCCGGTTATTATTGGAGGTTTGTTCAAGGGTTTTCCTTAATAACAGCTCTTTTGACCCATTTAACTCGTAAGGGAGTTAAGTTTGAGTGGGATGATGTTTGTGAGAATCGATTTTAGGAGCTAAAGAACTGGTTAACCTCCGCTCCCGTTTTAACACTTCTTGCGAGTGGTAAGGGATTTGTGGTGTACAGTGATGCATCTAAGTTGGGGTTGGGGTGTGTGTTCATGCAGGATGAGAAAGTAATAGCTTATGCTTCCTGACAGTTGAAGAAGCATGAAGCAAATTACCCTACCCATGATTTAGAGTTAGCAGTAGTGGTGTTTGCTTTAAAAATCTGAAGGCATTACTTGTATGGTGAGCATTGTAGGATATTTACGGATCACAAGAGTTTAAAATATTTGCTCACTTAGATAGAGCTTAATTTGAGGCAAAGGCGATGGTTGGAGTTGATAAAAGATTATGACTTGGTGATAGACTATCATCCGGGAAAGGTGAATGTTGTAGCTGATGCCTTAAGTCGTAAGTCTTCATCGTCTTTAGCCGCACTTCAGAGTTGTTATTTTCCAACATTATTAGAGATGAAATCTCTTGGGGTCCAGTTGAGAAATGGTGATGATGGATCCTTATTGGCAAGCTTTATTGTGCGACCTTCGTTACTTAATCAGATCAAGGACATTTAGAGGTCTGATGATGAGTTAAGAAAAGAAATTCAAAAACTGACCGATGGGGGAGTCAGTGAGTTCAGATTTGGAGAGGATAACGTCTTGATGTTTAGGGACCGAGTTTGTGTTCCTGAGGGAAACCAGTTGAGACAGGTGATCATGGAAGAAGCCCATTCATCTGGCTATGCATTACATCCCGAAAGCACCAAGATGTATGAACTATCAAGGAGAATTATTGGTGGCCGGGTATGAAGCGAGACATAGCAGAATTCGTAGCAAAGTGTCTCATATGTTAGCAAGTTAAGGTAGAGCATCAGAGGCCAGCAGGTACACTTTAGTCTTTACCTATTCCTGAGTGGAAATGGGAGCATGTAACTATGGATTTTGTTTTGAGATTGCTACGGACACAGAGGGGAAAGGATGCAATTTGGGTGATCGTAGATCGATTGACTAAGTCCGCTCACTTTTTAGCTATCCATAGTACATACTCTATTGAGAAGCTGGCTCAGCTCTATACAGATGAGATTGTAAGGCTACATGGAGTTCCCATTTCTATAGTGTCAGACTGAGATCCTCGATTCACTTCTCGATTCTGGCCAAAATTTCAAGAAGCTCTCGGAACCAAATTGAAATTTAGCACTGCTTTTCACCAACAGACGGATGGTCAGTCAGAGAGGACTATCTAGACTATGGAGGATATGTTGAGGGCTTGTGTCATGGATTTTCTTGGGAGTTGGGATAGACACTTGCCGTTAGTGGAATTTGCTTACAACAACAATTTCCAGGCTAGCATTGGTATGGCACCATACGAAGCTTTATATGGAAGGAAATGTCGTACTCCACTTTGTTGGGATGAAGTGGGTGAAAGAAAGTTAGTTAGTGTGGAATTGATTGATCTAACTAATGACAAGATCAAGGTTATACGAGAGAGGCTAAAGGTAGTCCAGAATAGGCAGAAGAACTATGCAGATAAACGGAGAAAATACTTGGAGTTTGAGATCGATGATAGAGTTTTTCTAAAGGTTTTTCCATGGAAAGGTGTGATTCGATTTGTGAAGCGGGGAAAGCTTAACCCTAGGTATATTGGGCCATTTTGAATCATTGAGAGAATTGGACTAGCGACTTATTGGTTAGAACTCCGGAGTTAGATCAGATCCACAACATTTTCCATGTCTCCATGCTTAAGAAATATGTACCAGATCCTTCTCACATCCTCGAAGCACCTCCGATCGAGTTGCATGACGATTTGAAGTTCGATGTGCAACCTGTAAGTATCTTGGATCGAAAGGATCAAGTACCGAGGAACAAGAGTATTTTAATGGTCAAAGTGTTGTGGAAAAGTGCTCGAATGGAGGAAATGACATGGGAAGTAGAGCATCAGATGAGGAACCAATACCCGCATCTATTTGTCAAATTTGGTAAGTGAAATTTTGAGGTCAAAATTTTATTTTAAGGGGGGTAGAATTGTAAAACCTGACCTTATAAACACATGTCATGACATACATGCACTGAGTAGCATGTTATTACGCTAGTAAAGCACTTCAGAATAGATGAAAGTCGGTATTGTACCTAACGGTACACTTGAGTTGATTTAACCTCGAACTAGTTCAAATAGGAATCGTATGATGAAATTTAATATTATGCAGTCCAGGAATGACTAAAAGTGATTGTTCGGAGTTCGAGCGTGCATTTGGGGTAAAATGGAAAATTTTGATGTTCAGGGGCAAAATCGTCATTTTGCCACCTAAGATAATAATTTGATCATGGAGTGAAATTTTTTACCAAGATTTACTATTTGGAGTATAATTTAATGATAGGAAGTGAAAATTTTCAATTCTGGCAATTTTTGGAACATAGGGGCAAAACAATAATTTTATCTTTTCGGGGTAAAAATCATAATTTTCACCGCCCAAAACTTGTCAAAATCATAGGATTTATTTATTTTTGGTATGAATAACTATGGTATGTTAAGTGGTGAAAAATTAAAGTTTAAAGGATGAAATTATAAAAACGGACCAACAAGAGAGTGACACATGGCATTTTTTATGAGTTAATATTTTTTTAATGAAAAGTCAGCCCATTTAAACCCCATATTAAGTGCTGGCAAGCCATAAGGAAAGAACAAGAGAGAAAATAGAGAGGAAAGGAAGAAAAAAAAAAACAAAGGAAAACTAAAAAATTCAAAGGGGAAATCGCGTTTTTCGCCCGTTTACGCGTCTAACGGTAAGATTTTTCGACTTTAGCTTGATTTCTACATTTCCTATGCCTTTGTTTCCATTTAGCATGCTTGAGGAGAGAGATCAAAAAGTGAATCCAAGGGCTGGCCGAAATTCATGGGGGAGGAATTTGAAATTTTTAGGTTTTGATTTTTAGTTAAATTGGTAGTTTTAGTTAGTTAAATGTGTAAAGAAATTAAATTGGGCAAGAAAGCATGAAATTTTCACAATACCCACCCTAGGCTGAATATGCATTGATGTACAATGATGATGAACTAATTTTTATTCTAAGAGAAATGAAGAGAAAATGATGAAAAATGGTTAAATGTGATAAAAAAACAAAGTGAAAAATTTACCGAGTTAATGTCCCATTTTTTATCGAATTTTCCAAGAAGGAAAGTGAGTTGATTTTGGTGATTTTAGAAGGTTATTGGCTGATATTTAATGGTTAGAAATGTTGGAGAGAAAATGGGACAACTTAGAGCTAAAATGGAACGCGTTAGCAATTTAACGGGTAAAGTGCCAAAAAGAGGTTAATACCGCGTTTAAGCCGTTTTAGGCTATTGCATTTCATACCATGCATTAGTATAGGTTTTAAGTCAATTATATAGTGATTTAGCATCAATATGGTGAATTGTGTAAATTTTGTAATGTGTTTAGGATGAGAGCCTTCCGGTAAAGGCAAGGAAGTAATACTTGACAAACAGTGATCGGGGCACCTAAAAATCAGTTAATTTGTACAAACGGTGAGTAAACTTATTATTATTGTAAATTATCTAGAGTTTATTTTTAAATGCTCTTTATGTATTTTATGAAATGAAAACGAGATTAAAACGAGATTTTTGATGTTTTAGAAATAAATGTGACAAATAAAAATATATTGTGTTGATTATGAAATTGAGTAATTAGAGGCTGACAATTATTTTGAAATATATATTTTCCTATGAATGGCTTATGAAATATGAGTATAGGTGGCTATATTTGATAAATTGCAGTGGGAATTTATGTAAGCTATTTTTATTATGCAGGCTGGGTAAATAAATAAAAGCCACGTTATACTGTCAAAATTTTATTAAAATTGGTGGGTTTAGTCACTGCAGTGATGGGTTTCTGTGGACTACCTATTAGAGGGGCACGGTAAACTCGGTTACATAGTTACGCTGGTTGTAGAGGCAAGGAGGGTAACTCCCGGGGTAGTACTAAAGCTCACTTCACGTCGAACCCCCACGTGAATGTGTAACTCAGCCAACGCCAAGGAACGACTTGTTTTAAAAATAAAAATGTGTTTCACATGTAAATATCATAACAACCTTGGCGGACTCGGTTAGATGCCTCGACCAAGGTATCCTCGAGGATTAGTTTTGGCTTGAGTCTTGTTTTTAATAAAAGATATAAGCCTTAACAACTGTTTTGATAAATTACAAATATTTTATGGTTTAAGAAATAGATTGAAAACATTATGAAATGGTTTGTGATTTGTTGTTTGAACTTGCCTCCATTTTACTCGCTTTTAGATATTTATGATAATGTTTATTTACTCATTGGGATTGCAAAATCTCACCCACCTCCTTTCCAAATATTTCAGGCCTGTGGTAGATTGTAGATACCTTATTTTGTCAAGGATTCTAGTTGACATCTCTATCTCACAGACAGTAGGTTACTATCACCAACACTTGGTGTATTTAGGGGCCACTTGTCATTGTAATTATTATTGTATATTATAACTTTGTAAATTATAGTATGTATGAATTTATTTTGTTCTCACGCTACAAAAATTATTTATGTATAGTTCTATAAAATTTATTTTATAAGAAAATGAAATATATTATCAAATATTTTTATTTAGTCTAGTTAGCCAACTTTTCACTCTAAATGGATGATTTAGATTACAAAAATTTATTTTAAATCGATAGTGGATATTTTCTACCATACGTTATATTTTTATCAGGTTTCAAAATTTTTGATAAAAATGACTAAAATACCCCTATGTGGTGAAAATTTTATTTTGATTGTTTTCGATCTAAAATAGTTTCTATTCTCTTAAAACTCGATATTTAGTAACTATTACTCACAATGGAGGTGGACAACTGATGCAAGAGCCTTGTGAGGTTTCGGTTGATATACTAGGTAATGAAGGTTTACCAAGACTTCGCGGCGGTTGTCATGGGCTCGAGGGAGGTTCCGGGTCGTATAATACTACCCTTGGTAAGGGAATAGAAATACGTTACGAGAATTGGGGAGATCTACTTAAAAAAAAAAGGACGATGATTTGAAAATTCAAGTACTCGTATATGAGTAAAGATTTGGTAATGAGACATGACCTAAAGTTGGAATACTACAATATGAATTTTGACTAAGAAAATCGACTTATAAAACACTTGGTGTTTAGAGATGGTGCCAATTAGTGGTTTACTCTTGTATGAGAATGGAATATTGAAATCAGCTTTGTGTATTCACCACAAATGATGAGCATGATCTAACCAACTAAGAGAAGAAATGATTCTAACCTTGATTGTTGGTTATTTTGGTTTTACAGATGGCTTATTGAGCTTGATATGCCTAAGGCTATTCAAAGTTAAAATTTTTGGAAATATATCTGTATGGATATATATGTTGCATATTGGTATAAAAGCTCATGCGGAGTTAGTTATAATTTTATCCGATGATGATATTCTATCAATGGTTATAGTGCTAGACAATGATTAAGATAATTTATCACTGATTTTGGTAGTGAACAAGTGGATTATAATTCTGTTAGCTTAAAAGTAAGTGTTTATACTTTTGGTATCAGTTCATCAAATTCTATTATATCATGATAAAACTTGGTGTTTTGATATAGCTTGAGAAGCTTGGTATATGACCTAGCTTAACTGTGAGCTAGAAATTGTTAGGCTATTATGAAGTACACAAATAGAGAAGTATGACATGAATTTAATATCCTAATGGGCAATGGAAAATGATGTATTAGTTTTGGTATAACTTCAATATATATAGTTTTGAGATATAAAGATGTGGGGAAAAGTTTATAACTTATGCGTGAAGGTGTGCATTTGGATTCGTATAATTAAAAATGTAAAATCTATCTTGATTGATATAAAGTTCATGATTCAAAATGAATGATTATGGATTTAATTTTCTAAGGTAAAAAGGACTAAAAGAAGTTCATATCATAAAGGCCTTAATAGATGATTCTGAAATTTTAAAGTGCACTTAAGGAGAGACAAATGTTTAATTTGATCTTCAAATTGATAAACTAATGAGGCCATGAGATCTGATGTTTGGAGTAAATTTGAGAAATATCAAGTTAGATATGTTGTGGGTTATTGATGACGAACAAATTAGCTATGACATCAGAAATGTAAAAATAATTAGTAATCAAAATGAGACTTGGAAAGGAACTTTAAAAGGAAAATTTTGAACAACTTTAATCTTGAGAGGTTGAGTTATTGATTAAAGAGATTGATTAAGATTATAAGGTGGTATGCAGAATGTCATGACTTATTGAAATGCCTTATGGTATAAGTTGAGATTTATCTAGTGAGCACTCGAACATGAAAGTATTGGAGTTTGTTTTTGGGAAGATGGTTACTAATGGTTACCAGATTTGAATGATCTGTGATGTTAAACATATATGAATAAATAAAGAGTGTTTGATCCTTATGTATTATGAAATGCTTGAATGGAATTTGTATGGAGGTATGTTAAACGGAATAGAGGTTGGTTGACCATTTAGACCCATAGTCAATGGTGGAATAAATGCTTGAATGTTGAAAGGTTTTGAAATACCCCATACTTTGATATGGTGATAAATAAAGTTGAGCGAATGCAAATTGAAGTCAATTAAAATGTTTAAAAGTGATAAGAGACGAAAGGAGTTGTTTAGGATAAAATATTTCGCAAGTGAGAAAATAACAATAAAATAATAATAATTTCATCGGAGGAGAATTGGTGAGATAAAAGGCGATTCGGAAGTCAAGTGAGGCATAATAAGGTATTTTAGGTACCAAGGAGACAAGATAAAATTTTTAAAATATTAATATTTAGCCGAATGTCAAAATCAGTCATGAAGAAAGATCATATGGTTGATCCAAATGGGGGAGAAAATGACAAGCTTGACTCTATAAAAATATTTGTCATGACATACATGTGATGGATAGCATGTTTGCATGCTAAGAAAGTCCCGAAAAAAATTTACAAAAGTCGGTATTGTACCTAGAGGTACAACAAAGTTGAGTTAAACCTCGAACTAGATCAAATAGAGAATTTATGATGAAATTAAGAATTTTAAAGTCCCATAATGGTTTAATATGGTGATTCGGAGTTCGAGGATCAATTTGGAGTCAAACCGGAATTTTCGCTATCTAGGGGCAAAATGGTCATTTGCCACCTAGGGACAAAATGGGAATTTTTAGAAAAGATTTTTGGCCCTATTTGACTTATTGGAGTAAGATTTGAGGTTTAGAAGTGAAAAATTTTAATTTCGGTATAATTTGGAGTAAAAAGGTAAAATGGTAATTTTGCCACCCGAAATCAAATATTTAATTTTTGAAAGGATTTTGATCAAATTTAATTATTTGGAGTGTGAAATGAGTATGAGGAGTGAAAATTATGCATTATGGCAAATTTTCAATTTTTGGGGTAAAAATGTAATTTTTGAAAAGTTCAAGGGCAAAAGTGTAATTTTGAAAAATTTACGCCACCAAAACTTTGAAAAAATCTGGAAATTTCACTTAAGACTTGGATAAGTCAAAAGGAATGCATGGTGAAAAAAAAAAGTAGGACAAGTGGATGGTTAGAAAAAAAAATGAATTAATAAAATATTCAAAATATGAATAAAATAATATTATTCATTAAACTAATAAAAAAAAGGCATAAAAAAAAATCAGCCCATAACCCATTCTTCTTCTTCAACATTCGGCCAAGCAAGAAACAAGAGAGAGAAAGGAGAAAATAAAACCTTAGCCAAGAAATTTAAAGGGAAAATAGGTGGAAATTAAAAAATCAAGTGAAAAAAGGCAACATTTCTTAAATTTGTCTTGTGCTTTACCTTTCCCATGCATTTCCCATCATTTTCCATGGTTGAATCATGTGATTTGAAGATGATTTCAATTCTGATCATATGGGTTTAGAGAGAGAAAGTTGTTAGATAAATTTGATTTTGAGCTATGTTAGTGTTAGTTTAGCATGTTTATGAGTAAAACAACAAGAAAAATATTTATCTTCTCCATGAATTTCCCTAGGCCAAATCTAGCCAATGGTATGTGAGGATGAGGTTGACTTTATTTTAAGAGAATTGGGTGGAAAAATGATGAATTATGAGGTTGAAAATTAAATGGGAATTTTCGGTGCAATAAATTGAAATTTTTACCCACTAGGGGTAAAAGCGTAATTTATAATCCGGACTGATAAATTGAACCAAATTCACAGTCATCGAGGTATTGTGGATATAATTGGATAATTGAAATTGAAATGGATGGAATTGGAGTCGAATTGGAGATTTTAGGAATTTACACCGTTTATAGGCGAGTTAGGTCGGACACCTCAATTAAGCGATTGTCTAGACATTTCAAATCCTATCTAGTGCATACGTATGGATAAGAGCCTGAAATAATTTATGATAAAATGACACAATTTACTGAATTTTGTGTCATGGATTATGGATAGGTGGTGAGTCAATTGTTTCGGGTAAGAGACTGCACCCGAGGGCGGAAGAGAGGAGTATTTCTACTCCTAATACTGTGAGTAAACTTATTATCGTCTTAATTATCTAGAGTAGGTTTATACAATTGTGTGATTTTATGGAAAATGGGTTTAAATGGTAAATTGCTATGTTTTAGGAGAAATTGTGATTTTATAAAATGATTTTATAAATTTTCTGAAAAATCGAATACTGGTTTTGAAAATAGAGTAATTGGAGACTGCCTGCTTGTGTTGTAAATTATGGTTTTAAATTGAATGGCTTATGATATTAAATGAGCATGAATGGCTAAACTGATTTTGGTGTTAGAATTATTTATACTGTGTATTCAGCCTTGAGAGGCTAGGTTGCGATAAATTGTCATGTCATGCTAGAATGAATTTTATTGATTGGTGGATTATATATTAATTATTTACTGCAGAGGGGGTTCCGTGGACCAGCCTATTAGAGGGGCACGGTAAAATCCATTATATTATTACCTCGAACGGAGAGGCGCGTAGGGTATCTCCTAGGGTAAAGCTTAGGGTTCACTTCACGCCAAACCACCACGTGAAGGGGAACTTAGCCAACGCCAAGGAACGGCTGTATTTTTCTCAAACTAAAAATATATTTTAAGTGTATACAAAATTTTAACAGCCTTGGCGGACTCGGTTGGATGCCCTGCGCAAGGTATCACCGAGTATGAGTTTTGGCACGAGCCAAAGTTTTAAGAAATTCATAAGCCAAGTTAATTACTTGATTTATATGGATTGATTTTATTTGGTTGAAATGAACTGAAAGGTAATGAAATTACGGTATGATGACTTATTTTAATTGTCTCTATTTACTCGACTTTAGATACTTTAGATGGTATCTGTTTACTCACTAAGATTATAAAATCTCACCCCTTCTTCCTATACATTTTTCAAGCTCAAGACAGTTTGTAGATAGTCGAGTAGGACGAGAACTAAGCTCGGAACTACATTATAGAAAGTAAGAGTTCACAATCTTACATCATCTTGGTCAATTGGAGCCCACGTGTCATTGCAGATCAAAACTTATATTTTGGTTATCTGTATTTCTATTCATACAATTTTTACTTTACTTTCATGTGCGAAAAATTATTTACGAATATTTCTATAAAAATTTATTTTATGAGAAAATAGAATATTTTATTTATTATTTTTGAATAGTACTAGTTGTCAACAATTTGCTTTCAAATGAACGTTTTAGATACTTAATTGTTTTTAAATCATTAAATATATATTTTTTGCTTACCTACTACATTTTTAGCAAGTTTTGAGATTTTTGACAAAAAATTACGAAAATACCCCTATGAGCCAGAAAATAATATTTTATTGTTCTAATTTGAAAATGACTTATGATTTTTTTGAAATGCAAGATTTAATAACTGTTGCTCACTGGGGAGATGCGGAAGTTGATGCTAAGCCTTGCGGGATTTCAATCGGCATTCGGGGTGAAGAATGTCTGTCGAGGCCTCGCGGCGGTTGTCACAGGCCCGATGGGGAGTTCCGAGTCGTGACAGGTTTGATAAAAGATCAAAGTAGAGGAATTGTGGATGGTTAAGTAAACATGCATGATTGATGATTTAAGGATGATTTGATTGAGGTGTGATCAGAATTAATAGCATATTTGAATTCTCTTCATAAGATAAAGAATGATATTGTTTTGATCCAACAAGAGTAGTACACATAATTATATATTATGACATCATTGACTTTTCTATAAAGATTGTGTCAAGCCCGACTGCAATATGTTTATTATGCCATTCTTATATAAGAATGCATGTTTGCTTACTTGAGTACCTCAAAAATCGTTAAAGGACAACAATATACCAAATGGTACAATTAAGTTGAATTAAGCCTTGAACTAGTCAAAATAGAGATTTTAAGATGAAATTGAGAATTTTAAAACCCTAGAATGACATAAAATGGTGATTCAGAGTTCGGGGACCAATTTGGAGTCAAATTGGAATTTTCATGACCTAGGGGCAAAATGGTCATTTTACCACCCTAGGTTAAGATCTGAGTGTTGGATGAAATTTTGACTAAAATTGAGCATTTGGAGCGTAATTTAAGTTTGAGAAGTGAAGAATTTTAATTTCGGTATTTTTCCAAGCATAAGGGTAAAATAGCATTTTGCCACCCCAGGGGCAAAATTGTAATTTTACGCCACCCAACACTTGTCCAGCACATGAATTTTACCCAATATTATCATGGATAATTGAGGAAATTTGAGTGGTGGAGAAAGATTGCTTAATGGGTAAGTATGACACATGGACCAATGGAATGGTGACGTGTCAAATTCTCATCCATTTATTATTTTCCTTATAAATTAGCACAAAATCAGCCCATTTCTCTTCATATGGCCGACAAAAGGAAGAACAAAGCAAGAACAAAGGAAGAAAAAGGAAGAACAAAACCCTAGGTGGAAAATTCAAGGGAAAAGTGTGAAAATTCAAGGAAACAAGTGACAAAAGGTAAGATTTTTCAATTCTAGCTTGTGATCTACCTTTCCTATGCATTATTTTGCATTTTTCATGGTTGAATCACAAGATATCATGAAGGATTCATGGCTAACTAAATTTAGAGAGAGAAGATTTGATGATTTATTTGGTTAGATTTTGATATATTTTAGTGTTTTTAGTTGCTTAGTGTTGTGTAGCATGAAAAGCCAACAAGAAAAATTCATTTTCTCCCATCACCCATCATTGGCCGAATTCTCCATGTAGAATATTGATGATGATTTTGATTTTATTTCAAGTGATTTGGTTAGGAATTAGTGATTTATGGTGTGAGAATCAAGCTTGAAAAATTATAATGTTGATGCACCCACCATGGCCGAATTTTCCAAGAGAAAATGTAAGGATGATTTTGCCATATTTCAAGTTATTTAATTTGTGTTTGATGATTTAGAGCATTGGGAGAAAAATGAAATTATTTGGAGTTGAATTGGATGTATTGTCCAATTAATCGACTGATAGATCGAATTAGGCCAATACCGTTTAATTTAGGTACACAATTGAATTTGTGTAAAACACCTTGTTTAGACAATAATCCAAACAATTTGCATCCTATTTCATACATTAGTATAAAGCCTGAATTGGTTTTATAACAATTTAGCACAATGTAGTAAATGGCTTATTGTGCATTATGTCTAGATGGTGAGCATTCTGGCAAAAGTAAAGAGATAGTACCCGAGATTTTTGACAAAAAATTACGAAAATACCCCTATGAGCCAGAAAATAATATTTTATTGTTCTAATTTGAAAATGACTTATGATTTTTTTGAAATGCAAGATTTAATAACTGTTGCTCACTGGGGAGATGCGGAAGTTGATGCTAAGCCTTGCGGGATTTCAATCGGCATTCGGGGTGAAGAATGTCTGTCGAGGCCTCGCGGCGGTTGTCACAGGCCCGATGGGGAGTTCCGAGTCGTGACAGGTTTGATAAAAGATCAAAGTAGAGGAATTGTGGATGGTTAAGTAAACATGCATGATTGATGATTTAAGGATGATTTGATTGAGGTGTGATCAGAATTAATAGCATATTTGAATTCTCTTCATAAGATAAAGAATGATATTGTTTTGATCCAACAAGAGTAGTACACATAATTATATATTATGACATCATTGACTTTTCTATAAAGATTGTGTCAAGCCCGACTGCAATATGTTTATTATGCCATTCTTATATAAGAATGCATGTTTGCTTACTTGAGTACCTCAAAAATCGTTAAAGGACAACAATATACCAAATGGTACAATTAAGTTGAATTAAGCCTTGAACTAGTCAAAATAGAGATTTTAAGATGAAATTGAGAATTTTAAAACCCTAGAATGACATAAAATGGTGATTCAGAGTTCGGGGACCAATTTGGAGTCAAATTGGAATTTTCATGACCTAGGGGCAAAATGGTCATTTTACCACCCTAGGTTAAGATCTGAGTGTTGGATGAAATTTTGACTAAAATTGAGCATTTGGAGCGTAATTTAAGTTTGAGAAGTGAAGAATTTTAATTTCGGTATTTTTCCAAGCATAAGGGTAAAATAGCATTTTGCCACCCCAGGGGCAAAATTGTAATTTTACGCCACCCAACACTTGTCCAGCACATGAATTTTACCCAATATTATCATGGATAATTGAGGAAATTTGAGTGGTGGAGAAAGATTGCTTAATGGGTAAGTATGACACATGGACCAATGGAATGGTGACGTGTCAAATTCTCATCCATTTATTATTTTCCTTATAAATTAGCACAAAATCAGCCCATTTCTCTTCATATGGCCGACAAAAGGAAGAACAAAGCAAGAACAAAGGAAGAAAAAGGAAGAACAAAACCCTAGGTGGAAAATTCAAGGGAAAAGTGTGAAAATTCAAGGAAACAAGTGACAAAAGGTAAGATTTTTCAATTCTAGCTTGTGATCTACCTTTCCTATGCATTATTTTGCATTTTTCATGGTTGAATCACAAGATATCATGAAGGATTCATGGCTAACTAAATTTAGAGAGAGAAGATTTGATGATTTATTTGGTTAGATTTTGATATATTTTAGTGTTTTTAGTTGCTTAGTGTTGTGTAGCATGAAAAGCCAACAAGAAAAATTCATTTTCTCCCATCACCCATCATTGGCCGAATTCTCCATGTAGAATATTGATGATGATTTTGATTTTATTTCAAGTGATTTGGTTAGGAATTAGTGATTTATGGTGTGAGAATCAAGCTTGAAAAATTATAATGTTGATGCACCCACCATGGCCGAATTTTCCAAGAGAAAATGTAAGGATGATTTTGCCATATTTCAAGTTATTTAATTTGTGTTTGATGATTTAGAGCATTGGGAGAAAAATGAAATTATTTGGAGTTGAATTGGATGTATTGTCCAATTAATCGACTGATAGATCGAATTAGGCCAATACCGTTTAATTTAGGTACACAATTGAATTTGTGTAAAACACCTTGTTTAGACAATAATCCAAACAATTTGCATCCTATTTCATACATTAGTATAAAGCCTGAATTGGTTTTATAACAATTTAGCACAATGTAGTAAATGGCTTATTGTGCATTATGTCTAGATGGTGAGCATTCTGGCAAAAGTAAAGAGATAGTACCCGAGGATCAAGAATCGGAGTACTTGGAATTCGACTCCCGAAATAGTGAGTAACCTTATTATCGTCTTAATTATCTAAAGTATGTTTTTATTCAATTTTGCCAATTTTATAGAAAATGGGTTTAAATGGTTAATTTTTAGGTTTTATAAACAAAATGTGTTTAAATGAAATGATTTTATAAATTGTCTTGAAATTGAATGATGGCTTTAAAAATAGAGTAATTGGAGACCACTTGATGTGTTATAAATTTATGGTTCTAATTGATTGGCTTATGATAATATTGGCATGAATAGTTGAATTGGTAAATGTGTTAAAAATGTATGAACTATTGATTTATCTTGAGAGGCTATAAAATAAAATAATTGCCATGTCATGCTATTACAAATTTGTTTGTATGGTGGGTTATAAATTAGTCGCTACAGTGGACGGGTTCCGTGGACTAGCCTATTAGAGGGGCATGGTAACTCTATTATATTCATACCTCAGTATGAGAGGCATGGTTGGATAACTCCTGAGGCCAAAACTTTAGAGTTCGCTTCACACCAAACCACAACGGGAGGGTGAAGTCAGCCAATGTCAAGGAACAACTATGTTTTCAAAATCAAAACATGATTTTTGCATAGATAACTTTTTAACAGCCTTGGCAGACTCGGTTGGGATATTCCTCAATCAAGGTATCCCTGATAACTGGGTATGAGAATGATTTTGGTACGAGCCAAAGTTTTAAGAAATTCATAAGCCATGTTGATTACTCGATTTATATGAATTGATTTTATTTGGTTGAAGCAAGTTGAAAGGTGATGAATTACAGTATGTTAAACTATTTTATCTACCTCCATTTACTCAACTTTAGATATTTTAGATGGTATTTGTTTACTCACTGGGATTATATAATCTCATCACCCTCATTTCCACCAATTTCAGGCTCAGAATAGGCTGTAGATAGCTGATTTCATTGAGGCTACCATTGGATTTGCATCCTCCAAACTGTAGGTTCATAATCTTCCTTACTTTTAGTTATTTGGGGGCCCACTGGTTATTGTAAATTAAATTAAATACTCTGGTTTACTGTATTATAGTATGTATGAATTTATGTTGCTTTTACACTGCTACAAAAAAATTATTTACGTATAACTCTAAAAATATTATTTTATAAAAAAATAGAATATTTTATTGAATATTTCTTTTATTTTTTTTACTATATCCAAATAATCATAATTTCTTTTTAAATGAAGGTTTTAGATGTTTAAACTTATTTTTGATTATGAATTATGTGTTTTGTACTCTCATACTACATTTTTAGAAGATTTCGAGAATTTTGAGGAAAAATGACCAAACTGCCCTTGTGAGAAAACAATGTTTTTCTATTGTTTTGATTTGGAAATAGTTTATAATCTCTCAAAACATAATTTTAGGGACTAATACATACAAGGGAAGTGAAAAAAAAAAAACTGATGATAAGTCTTGCGAGGTTTCGATTAACATTCTGGGTAATGAATGTCTATCAGGACGTCGCGGTGGTTGTCACGGGCTCGATAGGAGTTCCGGGTCCTGACAATTCAGGTGGTATCAGAGCCTTTGATTTTAAAGATTAGAGCTTTTGGGTTTAAAGTTGTTTTGAAGTTGTTTTAAAGTTGTTTTAAAAAATTTATAGTGTTAGTGTGGCCCAAGTTAAGTTAAGTTAAGTTAGGTTTGATAAAATAGAATACGTGCATCTGCATATAGAATTTGGAGTTGTTTAGACTCGTTCTATTTCTTCTTATAGATCTTATGGGAGCATAAGTCATAGACAGGGAGCTATATGAACTCCTGTTCCCAGTAATTCACTTCCTTGCTAGTGTCATGCAAAGGTCATAAGTAAGGCCGTTGTCTGGGTTTAAGATGCGACCCATGACACGAGCCAGTATTAGAGAGATCTTAAAACGAATGCTCCTAATGAAAGATTAATGAAATGATATATCCCTCCGATTAAGGATAAAGAAATTTGGAGTTGGACTAATAGGCCGTGATAATTTATTCATTTGGTGGAGTTATAATTGAACTCATGGTTGTCAATTGGAAAAAGATTTGGGGACTATGGATTATATTGGGGTTAATATAAAGGAGCACGTGTGATAATGGTAATAAGGGGCTCACTTTGATTAGAATGAATAGTGATGGTTGTAATTCACTTGGAGTGTATAAATTAAGCATTGAGGTAAGAGAAAACCCATACTTATGTGCATGAAGATAAGAACACTATGTTAAGTGAGCTTGTTATGCCCATATAAAAGTGGTGTTGGGATTTTGAAATATTTTATATGTGAATATGTGTTGAACAGGTACAGTAGCTTAGAGGGAACTTGTGTTGATTTCAATTAAGCGATTGTGAGATTTCAAGAATTGATTGGACCTATTATAGTTCATGGATATAAACACATGAATTAACTCGAGAGTGAGTATCAATGATTATTATAATTGATGTGTGGTCATGAAGTAAGAAGTTACTAAACAAATCTGCTCTAAGAATGAGCTTGAACTTTGCTATGCATAGCAGAGGGAGCCAAGGGATTAAAGAACTAGATGTGGAATTGACAGCTTGAGGTTAAATGACTTGGAAATGTCGAATCTAGTCTAAGTGCCGTATGAAGTTCCATAATTGAGACTGATAGACAAATTACTTGAAAGATCAATCTAAAAGTTTATTCGGTTCAAAGTGTGGCCTATGATACGAATGATCAGTCTTGAAGGTGATCTCCCCAGAGTAAGGAATTTAGAGAATGTTGATGTTTGGATATACTCTAAGAGAGAGAACTTCTGCATCCTAAGTTTAGGACAACTTTGATCTTATGATCGCAAAGGCAAGGTGTAATAACTAAGTAAATTATTCACTTAATAAATGTGATTGGTTATTGATGAATAAAGTCAAGATCTTAACATTTAGTGGCGTACAATTTGATAATTATGTATTTAAGAGTTATTTGGAGACAATTCTTTCATCAAATGTGCACTAAATGCTATGGTAAAGGCATATCAATGTTAATATGGAAATGTATCCAGGAATGATCTTAACCTATCACCAAAGGAGAATTAAACATGTTGAAATTAATGTTCTAATAGTGTGCATATGATAGAAAGCTAGTTTGTAAGTTGTAGTTTTCATGATCATGAAATATATAAAGATTATCAATATATGGACATACACTTGGAGTTGTAATTTACAAGTTTGGAGTATTTAAGATATGATTAAATGGAATTAGCATTAGTTAAGGTACGTAAATCTTCTAACTAAATTATGTGGAGTATGCATGATAGTAGAATGGAGGAACATAGTGCCGTGATACTATATGGTGAAGTTACTATACAATATGGAAAGAATATTCTAAAGTGGGATTTATTGATTATTGATAAGTGTTATAGGATGAGATGAATTTGAAAATATTGACTTTACCTATTATATGTGATGAGCGCAAAAGGATATAAATGGTTATGGAAATTGCGACGTAAGCTTGGAGGAAAACCAAACGGTTGAGAATGATTAGTGTAATAACCTTAAATATAGATGAATAACATTGATTAAGTAAACTCCAATAGCCATCGTGCCACGGTGCTAAGAACACTTCATGTCTAGGACGCATGAATAAAATGAGATAGATGTGAAGTTGAACTTTTGAGTTGAACTAAAGTCATTGAACTTGATTCTAAGTTTTGTTAACTGGAGTTTTAAGGTTTTGGAAGGTATCAATATGAATGAGTTAAAGCTGAAATGGTTAAAGGCGTTCCCTTCGGGGGGGAGCAAAAGGTTTAGGGTTCGAAACTTGGTGAGAAGGTCCTACAAGGCTTGTCGTGCCGCCCTTAGGTGTGGGGTTCCGAGTAAGTCAAGTGATGGGGATCCAGACATAACAATACCTTTGAGTGGGCCCTGAAAAGGGTGCCACATAAATGGCTAAGTTACGGGTTAAGTGATCACATGTTGTGAGACATAAGTTTAAGATAGATATCCCTAAGGAAATACTCAAGAGAAGTTCTGCCCTGGATCTTGGGAAAGCGAACACTAAGTTATGTAGTTATAAAAAGGAAGCTGTAAGTTAAGAGTGATTCTTGTATTGACATTAAAAAAGTACTTGAGGAGAATCTAGTTACAAGTCTTGTAATTTCAAGTGCAATTTATAAATTGGCTAAGGGAGAATGGTGTTATGTTCATATGAAAAAGTGGAACAAAGGATGATTGAAGTTGACCTTGATAATGAAGTCGGATAATGAAACTTTCCTACTATATTATGGAAATTGGAATTCGAAATGCTTGAGGCATACACGATTCAAATGAGTATGAGTTTTAAGTGACAAATCAATATCAGAATGTAAGAAGGATACAATATATGTAGAGGCATGAAAGATAATCGAGGAATACGGATGACTCTCAGAAATTATGGTATTGCATAACATGTAATGGTCAAGTCAAGGAAAATTTTTGAAGTATCAATGGGATTATAAAGCATACACGCATAATAGATTATAATTCAATGGAGATGACATTATGTTGCAATGATATATAGTACAAGAAGACTTAAGCATATAATTGGAAATGATAAGAAGAGAGTATAAGTATGCAAATGATGTGGAACTATACATAGGCATGATGAGAATTTGTATGAATTATGAAGATTATTCTATTGAATCTTGGTTATGGATGGGAATGAACAAAGAGAAATTATTCTGAAGGCATTTGAAAATAGAGACCCGTATACATAATGAGGAATATGGACATTTGAATGTGCATGTATACATATGTGTGGAGTTAGTGATATACCCAACTTAAATGAAGAATGGTTTTAATGGTTTGAGATTTAAACTCAATATATTTGATGAGTTGTATAGATAATGTAATGATCAAGAATCTTATCAGAAGTCGATTTATGGTGACCTAAGGAATTTTGGGGAAATAGTTAAGGGAATGTAATCCATAGTGTGATTAGGCTATATGAGATGGACTAATAGGATTAAGAAGATTGAAATTTCCTAAATGCATGGTAAACATGAAGTATGTGGAATTAATTGAAGCCATTAATCTTCTTTAACGTTGAGGATATGTATAGGAATGCGTATAGCGTGTTAATGGTGCCGTAAATTACACAATAGTGTATGATGATAAGATGAATGAATGAAAGTTGAGAAGTTTTATATGGAATGAAGTAATAAGATAGTGATTGGTATACCTAAATAAGTATAAAATGCGATCGAAATTGCTATGATTAGGATGGAGTTATGGTTCAAGTTTACTGATAGTAATAGAAACATGCTTGGTGTTACGATATAAGATATCATAATTATGAAGGTTACTGTTGATTTGATTTTAAAGTATAATAATAGACATAAGTGAAGTACTCATGTTGAATTGGAGGTAAATGAGGTGAACAAATTGAAATTCCCTATAAAAGGGAGGACATAAGAAGTCGAGCATTAGATGAGAAAACAATACCCCACCTTTTCTCTTAGCTCAGTAAATGAAATTTTAAGGTCAAAATTTTATTTTAAGGGGAGTAGTGCTGTCAAGCTCGACTCTACAATATATTTATTATGCCATTCTTACATAAGAATGCACGTTTGCTTACTTGGGTATCTTAGAAATCGTTAAAGAACGACAATGTACCAAATGGTATAATTAAGTTGAATTAAACCTCAAGTTAGTCCAAATAGAGATTTAAGATGAAGTTGAGAATTTTAAAACCCTAGAATGACATAAAATGGTGATTCAGAGTTCGGGGACCGATTTGGAGTCAAATTGGAATTTTCATGACCTAGGGGCAAAATGGTCATTTTGCCACCTGAGGTTAAGATCTGAGTGTTGGATGAAATTTTTGACTAAAATTGAGCATTTGGAGTATAATTTAAGTTTGAGAAGTGAAGAATTTTAATTCCGGTATTTTTCTGAGCATAAGGGCAAAATAATCATTTTGCCACCCTAGGGGCAAAATTGTAATTTTACACCATAAAACACTTGTCCAGCACATGGATTTTACCAAATATTATCATGGATAATTGAGAAAATTTGACTGGTGGAGAGAGATTGCTTAATGGGTAAGTATGACACATGGACCAATAGAATGGTCACATGTGTCAAATTCTCATCCATTTGTTATTTTTCTTATAAATTAGCACAAAATCAGCCCATTTCTCTTCATATGGCCGGCCAAATAAAGAACAAAGTAAGAACAAAGGAAGAAAAAGGAAGAACAAAACCGTAGGTGGAAAATTCAAGGGAAAAGTGTGAAAATTCAAGGAAACAAGTGACAAAAGGTAAGATTTTTCAATTCTAGCTTGTGATCTACCTTTCCTATGCATTATTTTGCATTTTCCATGGTTGAATCACAAGATATCATGAAGGATTCATGGCTGACCAAATTTAGAGAGAGAAGATTTGATGATTTATTTAGTTAGATTTTGAGATATTTTAGTGTTTTTAGTTGTTTAGTGTTGTCTAGCATGAAAAGACAACAAGAAAAATTCATTTTCTCCCATCACCCATCATTGGCCGAATTCTCCATGTAGAATATTGATGATGATTTTGATTTTATTTCAAGTGATTTGGTTAGGAATTAGTGATTTATGGTGCAAGAATCGAGCTTGAAAAATTATAATGTTGATGCACCCACCATGACCGATTTTTCCAAGAGAAAATGTAAGGATGATTTTGCCATATTTCAAGTTATTTAATATGTGTTTGATGATTTGGAGTATTGAGAGAAAAATGAAATTATTTGGAGTTGAATTGGACGTATTGGTAAATTAATCAAGTGATAGATTGAATTAGGCCAATAACGTTTAATTTAGGTACACAATTGAATTTGTGTAGAACACCGTGTTTAGACAATAATCTAAACAATTTGCATCCCATTTCATACATTAGTGTAAAGGCTGAATTGGTTTTATAACAATTTAGCACAATGTAGTAAATGGCTTATTGTGCATTATGTCTAGGTGGTGAGCATTCTGACAAAAGTAAAGAGATAGCACCCGAGGATCAAGAATCGGAGTACTTGGAATTCGACTCCCGAAATAGTGAGTAACCTTATTATCGTCTTAATTATCTAAAGTATGTTTTTATTCGATTTTACGAATTTTATAGAAAATGGGTTTAAATGGTTAATTTTTAGGTTTTATAAACAAAATGTGTTTAAATGAAATGATTTTATAAATTGTCTTGAAATTGAATGATGGCTTTGAAAATAGAGTAATTGGAGACCACTTGATGTGTTATAAATTTATGGTTCTAATTGATTGGCTTATGATAATATTGGCATGAATGGTTGAATTGGTAAATGTTTTGAAAATGTATGAACGGTTGATTTGCCTTGAGAGGCTATAAAATAAAATAATTGCCATGTCATGCTATTGCAAATTTTATTGTATGGTGGGTTATAAATTAGTCGCTATAATGGACGGGTTCCGTGGACCAACCTATTAGAGGGGCACAGTAACCCTATTATATTCATACCTCAATATGAGAGGCGCGGTTGGATAACTTCTGAGGCTAAAACTTTAGAGTTCACTTTACGCCAAACCACCACGTGAGGGTGAACTCAGCCAACGCCAAGGAACGGCTATGTTTTCAAAATAAAAACATGATTTATGCGTACATAACTTTTTAATAGCCTTGGCGGACTCGATTGAGATAGCCCTCGATCAAGGTATCCTTGATAACTGGGTATGAGAATGATTTTGGCACGAGCCAAAGTTTTAAGAAATTCATAAGCCATGTTGATTACTCGATTTATATGAATTGATATTATTTGGTTGAAGCAAGTTGAAAGGTGATGAATTACAGTTTATTAAACTATTTTTTCTGTCTCCATTTACTCAACTTTAGATATTTTAGTTGGTATTTGTTTACTCACTGGGATTATATAATCTCATCACCCTCCTTTCCACCCATTTCAAGCTCAGAATAGGCTATAACTTTAGCTAATTTCATTGAGGCTACCATTGGATTTGCATCCTCCAAACTGTAGGTTGACAGTCTTCCTTACCTTTAGTTATTTGGGGGCCTACTAGTTATTGTAAATTAAATGAAATACTCTAGTTTACTGTATTACAGTATGTATGAATTTATTTTGCTTTTACACTGCTACAAAAAAATTATTTACGTATAACTCTAAAAATATTATTTTATAAGAAAATAGAATATTTTATTGAATATTTCTTTTATTATTATTTTTATATCCAAATAATCATAATTTCTTTTTAAATGAAGGTTTTAGATGTTTAAACTTATTTTTGATTATGAATTATGTGTTTTGTACTCCCATACTACATTTTTAGAGGATTTCGAGAATTTTGAGGAAAAATGACCAAAGTGCCCTTATGAGAAAATTTGTTTTTCTATTGTTTTGATTTGGAAATAGTTTATAATCTCTCAAAACATAATTTTAGTGACTAATACTCACAGGGGAAGCGAAAAAAAAAACTGATGTTAAGCCTTGCGAGGTTTCGATTGACATTCCGAGTAATGAATGTCTATCGGGACGTTGCGACGATTGTCACGGGCTCGATGGGAGTTCTGGGTCGTGATAGATTGAAAGTTGATATAATGCCTAAACCAAGATTCTATGTTAAGAATGCCCAACAAGAGTGATGTGGCAGAACATGAGAACTTTGATTATTCACCCTATGTCGATTTGAATTCGAGGAGGTAACATTGGAGGCCGAGGAAGAGATGCAGACAAAGTATCCCCACCTCTTTGATGCTTAGAGGTACATTGCCTTATAGTTAAATTTAAATTCGGGGATCGAATTTTTATTAGTGGGGGAGAATGTGGGACCTCAACCCTTATAGGCTCATAACGAGGCATAGGCGTAATTACCCGAGCTAGGGGTAATTTTGTCATTTCCTCTAATAAGTTCCCAGAAGGAAGTTTTCTGATATTTAAGGTCTAAATATGCATAAGACCAAATAAATGATGTATAATGATGAAAACACGAAGAAAACTAGATGTGGCAATAATTTTTGCAACATGGCCAAAATGGTCATTTTGCACCCTAAGTCAAAATTTTTAAGTTTTCGTATACTCGAGTATATTTAGACCAGTGTGGACTTGGGCTTAGTCTTAAAAGAGTAAAAAGATTTCACAGAGGATTAGAGAAGAACAAGCTAACTTGCCAAGGGTATTTTCGTAATTTCAAGTGGAATGGATAAGCTTGAGCTATAAATATCTTTTTCTTCCAACAGCCTTTTCATTCTCCAGTAGCTTATTCTCCTTCTTCTTCTTCCATCTCACGTTGCTTCCATTGTCAAGCCCAGCTCTACAATATGTTTATTATGCCATTCCTACATAAGAATGTATTTTTGCTTATTTGGGTACTTCGAAAATCATTAAAGGACAGTATTGTACTAAATGGTACAACTAAGTTGATTTAAGCCTCGAACTAGTCGAAATAGAGATTTTCAAATGAAATTGAGAATTTTAAAACCCCAGAATGACTTAAAATGGTGATTCGGAGTTCGTGGACCGATTTGGAGTCAAATTGGAATTTTCATAACCTAGGGGCAAAATAGTCATTTTGCCACCTGAGGTTAAAAATGGGAATGTTGGAAGAACTTTTTGATCAAGATTGACTATTTAGAACATAATTTGAGTTTGAGAAGTGAAGAATTTTAATTTCGACATTTTTTCGAGGATAAGGGCAAAATAGTCATTTTGCCATCTAGGGGCAAAATTGTAATTTTACACCACCCAACACTTGTCCAGCACATGGATTTTACCCAATATTATCATGGATAATTGAGGAAATTTAAGTGGTGGAGAGAGATTGCTTAATTGGTAAGTATGACACATGGACCAATGGAATGGTGACATGTGTCAAATTCTCATCCATTTATTATTTTCCTTATAAATTAGCACAAAATCAGCCCATTTCTCTTCATATGGCCGGTCAGAGGAAGAACAAAGCAAGAACAAAGGAAGAAAAAGGAAGAACAAAACCCTAGGTGGAAAATTCAAGGGAAAAGTGTGAAAATTGAAGGAAACAAGTGACAAAAGGTAAGTTTTTTCAATTCTACCTTGTGATCTACCTTTTCTATGCATTATTTTGCATTTTCCATTGTTAAATCACAAGATATCATGAAGGATTCATGGCTGACCGAATTTAGAGAGAGAAGATTTGATGATTTATTTGGTTAGATTTTGAGATATTTTAGTGTTTTTAGTTGTTTAGTATTATGTAGCATGAAAAGCCAACAAGAAAAATTTATTTTCTCCCATCACCCATCATTGGTTGAATTCTCCATGTAGAATATTGGTGATGATTTTGCTTTTATTTCAAGTGATTTGGTTAGTAATTAGTGATTTATGGTATCACGACCCGGAACCTCCCTGAAGCCCGTGACAACCGCCGCGACATCTCGACTAACACTCATTACCTAAAATGCCAATCGGAACCCCAGAAGGCTTACATATCAATTTTAAACAATTTTCAGTCGTTTCTAGCTCAAGTAAATCAAAAGACAAAAATATAGCATTTTTTTGTATAAAACAATATTTATAGAAACACGTGTAAGTAATCTTTTGTAGCTTAGAAGTAAAATAAATTCATACATACAATAATTTACAAAGCTATAATTTACAATAACAATTACAATGACAAGTGGCCCATAAATACACCAAGTGTTGGTGATAGTAACCTACTGTCTGTGAGATAGAGGGCTCAACTGAAATCCTCAACAAAATCGGGTATCTACAAGCTAGCACAAGCCTGAAATATTTGGAAAGGAGTTGGGTGAAATTTTACAATCCCAATGAGTAAACAGACATTATCATAAATATCTAAAGGCGAGTAAAATGGAGGCAAGTTTAAACAACAAATCACAAACCATTTCATAAGGTTTTCAATTTATTTCTTAAACCATAAAATATTTGTAATTTACCAAAACAGTTGTTAAGGCTTATGACTTTTATTAAAAACATGGCTCAAGCCAAAAACTAATCCTCGGGGATACCTTGGCCGAGGCATCTAACCGAGTCCGCCAAGGTTGTTAAGATATTTACATGTTAAACACATGTTAGTTTTGAAAGCAAGTCGTTCCTTGGCGTTGGCCGAGTTACACATTCACGTGGGGGTTCGACGTGAAGTGAGCTCTAACACTACCCTAGGAGTTACCCTCCTCGCCTCTACAACTGGAGTAACTATATAATCAGGTTTACCGTGCCCCTCTAATAGGCAGTCCACGGAAACCTGCCACTGTAGTGACTAAACCCACCAATTTTAATAAAATTTCGACAATATAACGTGGCTTTTATTTATTTACCCAGCCTGCATAGTAAAGACAGCTTACATAAATTTTAAATGCAATTATAAAATATAGCCACATATACTCATATATCATAAGCCATTCATAGGAAAATATATTTTTCAAGACAATTGGCAGCCTCCAATTACTCAATTTCATGATTAAAAATTTCTTATTTTAGATAAGCAACACAATGAATTTATTTGTCACATTTTTTTCTAAAACATCAAAAGTCCCATTTTAATCTCATTTTCGTTTCATAAAATACATAAAAATCATTTAAAAATAAACTCTAGATAATTTACAATAATAATAGGTTTACTCACCATTTGTACAAATTAAATGCTTTCTAAGTGCCTCGATCACTATTTGTCGGGTACGACTTCCTTGCCTTTACCGGAAGGCTCTCCTCCTAAACACTTTCCAAAAATTTCACAATTTACCACATTGATGCTAAATCACTATATAATTGACTTAAATCCTATACTAATGCATGGTATAAAATGCAATAGCCTAAATTGGCTTAAACGCGGTATTAACCTATTTTTGGCACTTTACCCGTTAAATTGCTAACGTGCTCCATTTTAGCTCTAAATTGTCCCATTTTCTCTCCAACATTTCTAACCATTAAATATCAGCCAATAATTCTCTAAAATCACCAAAATCAGCTCACTTTTCTCCTTGGAAAATTCGGTCAAAAATGGGACATTTACTCAGTTAATTTTTCACTTTGTTTTTCTATCACATTTAACCATTTTTCATCATTTTCTCTTCATTTCTCTTAGAATAAAAATCAGTTCATCATCATTGTACATCAATGCATATTCGGCCAAGGGTGGGTATTGTGAGAATTTCATGCTTTCTTGCCCAATTTTATTTCTATACACATTTAACTAACTAAAACTACTAATTTAACTAAGAATCAAAACCTAAAAATTTCAAAATCTCTCCCCTTGAAATTCGGCCAGCCCTTGGTTTCACTTTTTGATCTCTCTCCTCAAGCATGCTAAATGGAAATAAAGGCATAGGAAAGGTAGAAATCAAGCTAAAGTCAAAAAATCTTACCGTTAGACGCGTAAACGGAAGAAAAACGCGATTTCCCCTTTGAATTTTTTAGTTTTCCTTTGGTTTTTCCCTTTTCTTCCTTTCCTCTCTATTTTCTCTCTTGTTCTCTCCTTATGGCCGGCCATCACCTGATGTGGTGTTTAAATGGGCTGATTTTCCATTAAAATAATATTAAATAATTAAAAAGTGCCATGTGTCACTTTTCCATTGGCCCATTTTTAAAATTTCATCCTTTAAACTTCAATTTTTCACCGCTTAAAGTACCATAGTTATTCATACCAAAAATAAATAAATCCTATGATTTTGGCAAGTTTTGGGTGGTGAAAATTATGATTTTTACCCCGGGGTGACAAAATTACCGTTTTGCCCCTATGTTTCGAAAATTGCTAAAATTGAAAATTTTCACTTCCTATCATTAAATTATACTCCAAATAGTTAATCTTGGTCAAAAATTTCACTCCATGATCAAATTCTTATCTTAGGTGGCAAAATGACGATTTTACCCCTAAACATCAAAATTTTCAATTTTTTCCCAAATGAGCCCTCGAACTCCGAACAATCATTTTTAGTCATTCTTGGACTGTAAAATATTAAATTTCATCTTACGATTCCTATTTGAACTAGTTCGAGGTTAAATCAACTCAAGTGTATCGTTAGGTACAATACCGAGTTTCGTCTATTCTTAGGAACTTTCCTAACATAATAACATGCTACTTAGTGCATGTATGTCATGACATGTGTTTATAGGGTCGGGTTTTACATATGGTGTGAAAATCAAGCTTGAAAAATTATAATGTTGATGCACCCACCATGATCGAATTTTCCAAGAGAAAATGTGAGGATGATTTTGCTATATTTCAAGTTATTTAATTTGTGTTTGATGATTTGGAGTATTAGGAGAAAAATGAAATTCTTTGGAGTTGAATTGGACGTATTGGCCAATTAATCGAGTGATAGATCGAATTAGGCCAATACCGTTTAATTTAGGTACACAGTTGAATTTGTGTAGAACACTGTGTTTAGACAATAATCCAAACAATTTGCATCCCATTTCATACATTAGTATAAAGGCTGAATTGGTTTTACAACAATTTAGCACAATGTAGTAAATGGCTTATTGTGCATTATGTCTAGGTGGTGAGCATTCTAGCAAAAGTAAATAGATAGTACCTGAGGATCAATAATCGGAGCACTTGAAATTTGACTCCCGAAATAGTGAGTAACCTTATCATCATCTTGATTATTTGAAGTGAATTTTAATTTGTTTTTGTGATTTTATGGAAAAAGCGTTTAAATGATAAATTTTTGGTTTTATAAACAAAATGTGTTTAAATGAAATGATTTTATAAATTGTCTTGAAATTGAATGATGGTTTTGAAAATAGAGTAATTGGAGACCACTTGATGTGTTATAAATTTACAATTCTAATTGATTGGCTTATGATAATATTGGCATGAATGGTTGAATTGGTAAATGTGTTGAAAATGTATGAACTGTTGATTTGGCTTGAGAGGCTATAAAATAAAATAATTACCATGTCATGCTATTGCAAATTTTATTTTATGGTAGGTTATAAATTAGTCGCTGCAGTGGACGGGTTCCGTGGACTAGCCTATTAGAGGGGCACGGTAACCCTATTATATTTGTCAACCCCGACCTTACAAAATACTTGCCATGTCATTCATTTGATTAACAATATGCTTGCACACTTTGAAAGCCCCAAAAAATCGTTAAAAGATGGCAATGTATCAAATGGTACAATTAAGTTGAATCAAGCCTCGAACTAGTCAAAATAAAGATTTTAAGATGAAATTGAAAATTTTAAATTCCAAGAATGACTTAAAATGGTGATTCGGAGTTCGAGGACCGATTTGGGGTCAAATTGGAATTTTCATGATCTAGAGGCGAAATGGTCATTTTATCACTCGAGGTTAAGATGTGAGTGTTTGATGAAATTTTTGACTAAGATTGATCATTTTGTGTATAATTTGAGTTTGAAAAGTGAAGAATTTTAATTTCGACATTTTTTCGAGCTTAAGGGTAAAATAGTCATTTTACCACTCCAAGGGCAAAATTGTAATTTTACACCACCCAACACTTGTCTAGCACATGGATATTACCGAAAATTATAATGGATAATTGAGAAAATTTAAGTGGTGGAGAGAGATTTCTTAATGACTAAGTATGACACATGGACCAATGGAATGGTGACATGTGTCAAATTGTGAGACCTCAACCTCTATAGTCTTGTAACTAAGCAGAGATATAATAATACGAGCCAGGGGTAGTTTTGGCATTTTCTCTAATAAGCTCCCAGAAGAAAGTTTTATGATATTTTAAGGTCTAAATAGGCATAAGACTGCATAAATGATATGTACTGATGAAAACACGAAGAAAACTAAAAATGACAATAATTTTCACAACAGGGGCAAAATGGTCATTTTGCACTTGAGTCAAAATTTTTAAAATTTTCATAAACCCGAGTATGTTTAGACCATTATGGACCTTGACCTAGTGTCAAAAGAGCAAAAAGATTGCACAAAGGGTTGCATGAGAACAAGCTAACTAGTCAAGGCCATTTTTGTAATTTTAAGGGAATGGATAAGATTGGCTATAAATATCTTTCTTCTAGCAGCTTCTTCTCCCATTTTTCCAGCAGCTTGTCTTATTCTTCTTCTTCCTTTTCACGTTTCTTCAAAACTCCATGGAAGCTTGATATGGAGCTTGCATAATTTTCTCTCTCTAGCTCTAGTTTTCATACCTTTGAGTCCTTTTGACTAGAACTCTTTAATTTTTTCACTCTCTCACTTCAAAACCCTTGATAAAGCTTATTTCCAGACTTACTCTCACTAGTTGGGCATTTTAGAGAGAGAAAGAGAGAATTACCCAATTTATTTGGAAGCTATTAGAAGAGAATTCAACTACAAAGGAACCCTAGGGTGAGTGATAAACCAAGCTTGATTTTTAGCTGTGAATAATGGCTAGTAATTTAGATTAAGAGCTGTTTTATTGTTGAGTATGTTCATTACTTTTTAAGTGATTAAGATAGTGAACATAGATAGCCATTTAATGTGGCAATTGAAAGCTAGCTAAAAGATAGCTTTTAGGGTTCATAGTGTGTGAATTGACCTATTGTTTATGCTAATGTGATCCTAGGTTCTAATAAAGTCCCATCCTTCCAATTGGATCATTATGGGAATTAGAGTCAACTAAAAGCTTAACAATAAATTGGTGAGTGGACTGCCTTCAAAACTTGTTTTGGGGATATAATGTATTTGCCAAACATTTGAATGAATTATCAAGCTTTTCATGAAAACAAGTGCCTTGGGAACAAGCTTTTGATAGATTGTCTCCATGTTGTGACATGTGACTATTATTGATTTATGCACTACCACATTGTGTTGATATATATGTATGTGAATACATTATTGTGTAATGATATTGATTCAGCTATGTGCAAGTAAGGAATGCGCATAAGCCGATGATGACCTGATTATGTACGAGTAGAGAGTGCGCATAACCCGGTGATGACCCAGCCATGTGCGAGTAGGGAGTGCGCATGAGTTGGTAATGATGATGATGGGTATACGTATACATATATACATATGTAAATATGTGTGATATAGGAAATTAATGAGTAATGGTATATGGTTGTAATGCATGTAAAACTTGACATGTTAAATTGTGGAAAATTGTTATGCGTTTCATGTTGGTTTGGACATTTCAGCAGGGTGGTTTTTCTTTAGGAAGAAGGGCAAATTTTTCATTGGTGCCCTGTTTCTCGCTGCAGCGAGAATCGTTTTCACTGCAGCGAGAAACTCTCGGGTTTGGAGGGGTAGACTAGGCAAAAACTCGCTGCAGCCAGCATGCATTTTCGCTGCAGCGAAAAACTTTCTATTTTTGGGTTGCAATATCGCTACAGCAAGATTGAATCTCGCTGCAGCGAGAAACTTTCTGTTTCTGGGTTACAATTTCGCTGCAGCGAGATACAATCTAGCTGCAACGAAAAACTTTCTGTTTTGTCTCCTATCTTGTCCAATTGCTTCCCTATTTTTCACTTCTTTGTTACCATATCTGAGCATGGACTTCCAACATTAAGGACTACATGGGTTAAGTTTAAAATGAGGAGGTTTAGTGAGAAACTCTCGGCAAGTTGAGAAACCCTCGTTCCGTTAATAACTAAATCTCAACGTCGCTGCAATGAAAATTCATTCTCGCTATGCATAGCAGGGGGAGCCAAGGGATTAAAGGAATTTTCATAACCTAGGGGCAAAATAGTCATTTTGCCACCTGAGGTTAAAAATGGGAATGTTGGAAAAAGTTTTTTTTATCAAAATTGATTATTTAGAACATAATTTGAGTTTAAGAAGTGAAGAATTTTAATTTCGACATTTTTTCGAGCATAGGGGTAAAATAGTCATTTTGCCACCCTAGGGGAAAAATTGTAATTTTACACCACCCAACACTTGTCTAGCACATGAATTTTACCCAATATTATCATGGATAATTGAAAAAATTTAAGTGGTGGAGAGAGATTTCTTAATGGCTAAGTATGACACATGGACCAATGGAATGGTGACATGTGTCAAATTCTCATTCATTTATTATTTTCCTTATAAATTAACACAAAATCAGCCCATTTCTCTTCATATGGCCGGCCAAAGGACAAACAAAAAAGAACAAAGGAAGAAAAGAAGAACAAGAACCCTAGGTGGAAAAATTCAAGCGAAAATTGGTGAAAATTCAAGGAAACAAGTGAAAAAGGTAAGATTTTTTCAATAAAGCTTGAGATCTACCTTTCCCATGCATCCTTTTTCATTTTCCATGATTGAATCATATGAAATCATGATGAATCCCTTACTGGCCGAACATGGGGGGAGGAGTTTTGATGCTTGATTTGGTTAGATTTCAATGATTTTTAGTGTTTTTAGTTAGTTAGTTAGTAATGTGTAGCATGAAAAGCCAACAAGAAAAATTCATTTTCTTCCATCAGCCATCATAGGCCGAATTTTCCATGTAGAGTGTGGATGGTGGGTTTGATTTTATTTCAAGTGAATTGGTTAGGAAATGATGAATTTCGGTGAGAAAATCAAGTAGGAAAAATTATAGTATTGATGCACCCACCATGGCTGAAATTCCCAAGAGAAAATGTGAAGATGATTTTGCTAATTTTTATGCTATTGGAATTGTGTTTGATGGTTTGGTGAATTGGGAGAAAACTGGAGTTAATTGGAGTTGAATTGGCCAATTAATTAAGTGATAAATCGAATTAGGCCAACACCGTGTTTAGACGATAATTCGAATAATTTGCATTCCATATCATGCATCCATATAGTTTTATAGCGGTTTAGCACCAATGTGGTAAATTGCTTGATTGTGCCTTATGTCTAGGTGGTGAATCCTCTAATAAGGGCAAAGAAGTTGTACCCGAGGATCGATAGTCGGAGTACTCTAAAAATTCGACTCCCGAAATAGTGAGTAACCTTATTATCGTCTTAATTATCTAAAGTGGTTTTATGGAAAATGAATTAAATGATTAATTTTTTGATTTT
This sequence comes from Theobroma cacao, assembly GCF_053813885.1. Taxonomy (NCBI): domain Eukaryota; kingdom Viridiplantae; phylum Streptophyta; class Magnoliopsida; order Malvales; family Malvaceae; genus Theobroma; species Theobroma cacao. Next base: position 20,223,510 of record NC_142645.1, on the reverse strand, counting down.
ATAAACAAAATATGATTTAATGAAAAGATTTTATAAATTGTCTTGAAATTGAATGATGGTTTGAAAATAGAGTAATTGGAGACTATTTTTGTGTGTTGTAAATTCATGATTCGAATTGATTGGCTTATGGCAATATTGGCATGAATGGTTGATTTGATAAATGTGTCGAAAATGTATAAATTGTTGATTTGCTTTGAAAGGTTGTAAAATAAAATAATTGTCATATCATGCTATTGCAAATTTTCTTGTATGGTGGGTTTAGCTTGCTGCAGTGGGTTAGGTTTTCTATGGACTAGCCTATTAGAGGGGCACGAAATCCTGTTATATTTTACCTCGGTTGGAGAGGCGAGTAGGGTAACTCCCGAGGTATAACTTTAGAGTTTCACTTCACGCAAAACCACCACGTGAGGGTGAACTCAACCAACGCCAAGGAACGACTATGTTTTCAAAATAAAAAAAACATGATTTATACGTATATGACTTTTTAATAGCCTTGGCAGACTCAGTTTGGGATAGCCCTCAGCCTAGGTATCCTTGATAACTGAGTATGAGAATAATATTTGGCATGAGCCAAGTTTTAAGAAATTCTTAAGTTATGTTGATTACTCGATTTAAATGAATTGATTTTATTTGGTTGAAATGAGTTAGAATGTGATAAATTACAGTATGATGATTTATTTTATCTATCTCCATTTACTCAACTTTAGATATTTTAGATGGTATTTGTTTACTCATTGGGATTATATAATCTCACCACCCTCCTTTTCAACCCTTTCAGGCCCAGGATAGTCGGTAAATAGCTCATTTCGTTGAGGGCTACAGTTGGACTTGCATCCTCAAAAACTGTAGGTTTACAACTTTTGATACTTTTAGTCGTTCGTGGGCCCATGTGTCACTGTAAATTAAATCTTATGCTTGGGTTATCTGTATTACAGTATGTATGAATTTATTTAGCTTTTACTCTACAGAAATTATTTATCGGTAACTTTATAAATATTGTTTTATAAGAAAATATAATATTTTATTGAATATTTTTATTATATTGAAATAGTTATAATTTCACTTTAAATGAATGTTTTAGATATCTAAACTTATTTTTGATTATGAAATATGTGTTTTCCACTTGCATACTACATTTTTAGCTGGTTTTGAGACTTTTAAGGAAAAATGACCAAAATGCCCTTGTGAGACAGAAATCATTTTTTTTTTTATTTAAGTTGGAAATAGCTTAAAATCTTTTAGAACATGATATTTGGCAATGGTTACTCACAGGGGAAATGTGAAACTGATATTAAAGCCTTGCGAAGTTTCGGTTGACATTCCGGGTAATGAGTGTTGATCGAGATACCGCGACAGTTGTCATGGGCTCAAGGGGAGTATCGGGTCGTGACAATATTCGTACCTTAGTATGAGAGGCATGGTTGGATAACTCCTGAGGCTAAAACTTTAGAGTTCACTTCATGCCAAACCACCACGTGAGGGTGAACTCAACCAACTCCAAGGAACGGCTTTGTTTTCAAAATAAAAACATGATTTATGCGTACATAACTTTTGAAGAGCCTTGGCAGACTCGGTTGGGATAGCCCTCGATCAAGGTATCCCTGATAACTGGGTATGAGAATAATTTTGGCAAGAGCCCAAGTCTTAAGAAATTCATAAGCCATGTTGATTACTTGATTTATATGAATTGATTTTATTTGGTTGAAACAAGTTGAAAGGTGATGAATTACAGTATGTTAAACTATTTTATCTGTCTCCATTTACTCAGCTTTAGATATTTTAGATGGTATTTGTTTACTCACTGGGATTATATAATCTCACCACCCTCTTTTCCACCCATTTCAGGCTTAGAATAGGCTATAGATAGCTGATTTCATCGAGGCTATCATTGGATTTGTATCCTCTAAAATGTAGGTTCACAATCTTCCTTACTTTTAGTTATTCTGGGGCCCACTGGTTATTGTAAATTAAATTAAATACTCTGGCTTATTGTATTACAGTATATATGAATTTATTTTGCTTTTACCACTACAAAAAAATTATTTACGTATAACTCTAAAAATATTATTTTATAAGAAAATAGAATATTTTATTGAATATTTTTTTTATTTTTTTTATTATATCCAAATAATCATAATTTTTTTTAAATGAAGGTTTTAGATGTTTAAACTTATTTTTGATTATGAATTATGTGTTTTGTACTCCCATACTACATTTTGAAAGGATTTCAAGAATTTTGAGCAAAAATGATCAAAATGCCCCTGTGAGAAAAAAATAGTTTTTCTATTGTGTTGATTTGGAAATAGTTTATAATCTCTCAAAACATAATTTTAATAACTAATACTCACAAGGGAAGCGAAAAAAAAAACTGATGTTAAGCCTTGCGAAGTTTCGATCGACATTTCGGGTAATGAATATCTATTGGGATGTTGCGGCGGTTGTGACGGGCTCGATGGGAGTTTCGGATCGTGACATCCATTCTCCATGGAAGCTTGATATGAAACTTTCACAACTTTCTCTCTCTAGCTCTAATTTTCATACCTTTGTGCCCTTTTGACTAGAACCCTTGTGCTCTTTCACTCTCTCACTTTAAAACCCTCAAAAAGTCCTGGTTCAACACTTTCTCTCACTAGTTAGAGATTTTAGAGAGAGAAAGAGAGATTTTCCACATTTGTTTGGAAGCTATTGGAAAAGAATTCAACTACAAAGAAACCCTAAGGTGAGTGATGAACTAGGCTTGGTTTTAAGTTGTTGATAATGGCTAGTAGTTGGGATTATGAGCTATTTTATTGTTGAGTTGTTTACTCATTTTTAGTGTGATTAGAGAAGTGAAAGGAATAGTCATTTGATATAGTTGGAAGCCAATTAGGAATGACTAGTAGAATTTGAATTAGAAACTAGCTTTTGGAGTGATATTAATATAAATTGGATTGGTTGTGATGTTGTGTGTGTATAAGTTCCAACAAGGCCTCACATGTCCATTTGGATTATTAGTTGAGGTTAGAGTCAAGAAAAAGAAACAACAAGATCGGTGAGTGAACTTGCATTTCAAAGTATTTTTGGGAATATGAATGTGCTTACACAAGACATTAAATGATTTTATCAAACTTTTGTTAAGAATGGGCACCTTAGGAACAAGCCCTTGATAAATTATCTTTGTGTTGTGATATGTTGCTATTATGGATTCATATACTTCTACATTATGTTGATATATATATTCATATGAATATATTGTTGTGTAATGATATTGACTCGGCTATGTGCGAGCACGGAGTGCGCATAAGCCGATGATGACCTGGTTATGTGCGAGTAGGGAGTGCGCATAAACCGGTGATGACCTAGCCATGTGGGAGTAGAGAGTGCACATGAGCTGATGATGATGGGATAATGTGCGTGATGATGATGGGTATATATATACACATATGTAAATATGTGTGTTATAGGAAGTTTATGAGTAATGGTATATGGTTGTAATGCATCTGAAATTTGGCATGATGAATCTTGAGAAATTCCCATTTTCTTGCAAATTGATCTTTATTGCAGCACCAAATGGATTTTTGTGCAAAGGAGGCCCCTTTTTCGCTTAGGTGCCCTACTTCGCATTCTCACTGCAGCGAGAAACATTTTGTTTTGGCAATAGAAAACTTGCTCCAGCGAAAATAAATCTCGCTGCAGCGAGAAACTCTCTGGTTCTAGTGTAGTATGTTCACTTCGATGAAGATTTTGACCACCTTCTCGTCCGAACTGGAAAAAGTAATAAACATAAAAGTTGTAGCCCTGCCTCTTAGCTTTCTAATGGTCAAAAATTAAGGTCAATTGGACTTCTGTAACTGGAGATATACTAGACAAACTGAAATACATGCAAACTAGCACTATTTCTCACTGCAGCGAGAAACATTCTATCCTACATGCTACCCTATTCGGTTTTTGACATATTATTCACCCATTTAACTTCATGAATTAATCATGGGTTGTTGCAACACTATGAGGTTATTAATCAAAGTTTGAAATGAGGGGTTTTTAGTAAGAAATTAAATCAATTGCATTGTTTTTGAAACAAGTGCATCATGATTTGCAAATTCTTCCTATTGATTGCTTGTTCCTTTCTTATGTTCACTCACTGAGTTTTATACTCATGTTTTTAAACTTTATGTTTTCAGATTCGAAGGCAGTTGGGACCTAGATTGAGTCGCACACATATGCTTGCCTTATTGGTTGGTAGTATGGCATCTCAGTAGTTGTACCCTCACCCACGGTTACTCCGCTGACGGTCAAGAGTCATATGCTTGTGTATACATAAAAGTAATGTAGACCACTCAGATTCATGTTAGAAAAATCAAATATGTATATTTGATTACTGATGCCATTATAGGTTGGCAAACGAGTAACATTATTTTAACATAATACGAATGTGAATATTGGGTTACTATAAAATGTTATTGAAATATTTATAATTGAGAGTTGCAATATGTGGTTTTAGAATGATGATCGGGTTTGCATAAAAAGGCTTGCTTGGGCTTAGTGGGCTATGCCCATTGGGCCCATGCGTCGATCATGGCTCGGTATTTAGGCTATGACAATAAATGCCTTAAAAAAAAAATCACTTCAAGGAATTTCAAAAAGAAAGCAATAATGGCAACTTGGAGTGATAGTGACGAGGTTGCAAATCTTGGTCTCATGGCCCTTGATGACTATAAGGTATTTCTTACCTCTTATGATCCTAATACTCATGATGAAAATGATTAAACTTTTCATGAACTGCAAGATGCCTTTGAAGAATTAGCTTTTGAATTTGAGAAAATGAATTTAAAGCACAAAAAAATTATTTCAAAACTTAGTGTTGAAAATTAATTCTTGATGGAGGCAAAAGATGATTTAAAAAAAGAAAATGAAAATTTGAAAATTAATTTTGAAGCTTGTCAAAAAAAATTGATGTTTTAGAAGAGGAGAATTTGGATATTGATATGAAGCTTGAAGATTTGACAAATGAAAAGCAAAATGTTTTCACGAATTTACCATTTTCAAGGATGACCAAATGCAATTATTGTAAATTTCATGGTCATAAGTCATTCACTTGTCTTATTAAAAAACATCTATCTTATAGGATTAGACAAGTATGGGTTCCAAAAAGAACTATGTGTAACAAGACTAACCTTTAAGGATCCAAAGAAACTTGGATTCCAAAAATCAAATGAGAATGTCTTTTGTAGGTGTGCTTCAGCAAGAAAGAATAAGCTCTTAAAGATTGAATGCTTTCTAGACACATAAAAGAAAATGGGTGATATATATTTCTGTTGTTTTTTGAATTTTGAAAATACTCAAGTGATGAAATTTCATTGTTTATGAATTGCCTTTATGAATATTAAGTGTTGTTCAAGTTGTATTTGGTTGAAACTATGGATGATTGATTATTGATTGTGCAAAATTGTTGATTGCAAGGTATGTGAGCATGAGATGCATTTATACTTAAACATAAATGATTTAACAAGGATGATATGATAATAACATACGCATATTTGATAACTTGCTCTCACTCTCATTCTGGTAGTCTAAATAAGGAATTAGCCTAAAAGTTAAGCTTCTTAATTTCCTTGTGTCTAAGATTTATTAACCTTTTGAACAACTTTGTTTTGAAAATTTAGAATCAAATTGATAAGTTCAAAATGGTTAAAATAATGCTTGACTACCTGAATTGATTTCATCAATATGAACATATAAGAGAAAATCATTTCCCATGCTTTAGCTTATATTAATATATAGTTTGAACAAGTTTGTCACATGTTGAAAATGATATTATGACTTGTTCTTGATGAAAATGAATGCATGAGTAAATGCTTGAATTTGTTGATCTTTTGTGCTTGCAAGGATGACATTATTTCTTGAGAATTAAATGCTTATATGGTCATATTAATAAAATAATGTCTAGAGAAATTGAAATGTTAAAATGCTTGGTCTAGAATCAATCTTGGGCATATGCTTTATAATTGTGCTTAATTGATTGTTTCAAAATTGAATACTTGATTATGCATATGAAATTGATTATTATTAAAACATTGAACTTCATGAAATATATTTTTAGTTCATCTATTATTTTGGTTAAGTCACATACTTATATGATATCTCATATTGCTTAACCTTAGGATTTGAAGTCTATAAGTTGACGTGAGTTATGTTCTTGAATGAGAAATTTAACATGTCAAGTTAGATCATAATATACTATGATGACATAGTTGAAATATTTTTAAACATGCATTTAAATGTTAACTATGTTTTCCATGAGCTTAAATGATTGCATAATCTAAAAACTTTGTGTGCATCCAACTTGAGCTTATAGGTTACAAATTGACTGCTCATTTCTTGAATTTTGACAATTGGTAATCATTGATGCTTGGATGCTTATGTTAGATATATTCATGAGTTGAGTGCCACGTTTTCAATATTTCTCATAACAATTAGTATTGTTCATGAATTATGGAACAATGAGAAAGATCATATATCTTAAGCTTTATTGATAATCTTTTTATATATGACCATGTTTTTGACTGAAATCATGCATGCATTTCTTTGACTACAATTGGAATCATAATGAATGAAGATAGCCATGGTACTACATGTAATCATGCTTGTGCCTACTTGATCATAATATTCTTTTGTATGATTACAACAAATGCAAAAAGTCTTAGCAATGCTTCATTGATAATGATATTGTTCTAATGGGAAAACTTCTCCTTAAATTGATATACACATTTAGGAGAAATCTTGTTGAAATTCTTGTCTGAAAGTATTATTGAAAAAAGATTACTAAAAAGGGCTAAGTAATAACATGGTAGAAATTTGAGAATATGGTGTCTTGGAAAGCAAGTGTATTCTTATGTTTAATTTCATTTAATTTATTTGTAATGAAAGTATATTTTGATAATAAGACAAAGAGTTCGTTTTAAGTAAGCATTCATTATCTAGTTACTAAGGTACCATGATTCTATTGAGATATTAAAATACATTTTTATGAAGACTTCTACATAAGAGATGTGTTTTAATTGAATCTAAAAATCATTCACAACCATATAATAAAGTTGGTCACTTTATTGTGTTAAGGTTGTAGTTTCCAGATTACTTCTAATGAAACGAATGTGATTCACTTCAAGCGAATGATGAGTCTCAAATCATTAGAATGGTTGACTTCAAGTAATGACACTATAACATGAACTTCAATCATGTGATAATCAAATTTAAGTTTAATAGCTACTTCAATCTAGATCTGACACTTATGCATTTGTATATGGCAAAACTGAAATCCTGATGGATAGTGGACTCATGTTTGATCTCCTTATAATCTTTAATATACCATAAGCATAATCATCATAAAGCATTGATCTAGACTCTGTATGCTGGGATTATAATGGAGGTGAACATCTGGGAACATCTACCCAAATAGTGGAGTTTATAGCATTAACATCACTTTTAGTGATTTCAGAAAGATTGCTGATTAATCTGGGCCCAACAGATTAATGAATTAGCTACTCATCACATCTTGAAACTCAAAAGATTAGATCTAGAGTATTGAATCAGTAATTAGATGAAATTTGAGATTAAGGGATAAAATTGACATAAAGGGTAAAACGATAATTTTACCTTTTGTCATTGGATGGTTATAAGGGTTCACAATATATAAGGTTTGCAATTGGATAACTAATAATTAATATCAAGTATTGAATCATTTCTTGTAATTAGAGTTAATCCAAGAGTGCAACCATGAATCTATGGTGGAGTGATTTCATGGTTAATAAGCTTGAATTATCTTAATGAGATTAAGAATAATTCTAAGTTTGTTAGAGCTTGAAATATCTATGTCTAAATAGATTCCCCACTTATCTTCATTGAATTCAACTTGTTTAAGTTGGAATACATGTTTTATTTGATTAATTAAATTGTGTACAAAAATGGTAGCTTTAACATGTTTTGTCTTAATTTAGACAAGAAAACGTGTTATGTCTTAATTTAGACAAGAAAACATGTTTTGTCTTAATTTAGATAAGAAAACATGTTTACCTTAATAAGAAACAAGAAAACATGTTTTTCTCTATTTAGACAAGATAACATGTTTTGTCTTAATTAAAAACAAGAGTTGTTTGAAATTAAGATAATTCTAGGAGGATTCTTGCAAAATAAATCTAGACATCCATGTTAATAAAAGGAGACTCCATGTTTGACTAGCACTCTTTTATTTATAATTAACTCTTTTTAAATAAAGATGGATAATAATAAAATAAGAGTTATTATTCAACAAGGAATTTTATTTTATAAATAAGTTTAAATGATAATTAAACAATTAAATTATTTATTGTTTAATTTTAATTTTGATAATTATGAAGCATGTTTGATGCTTCCATAACTCTAAATGGATGGTTAAGATTGATTTAAAGGTATTTGATTTTGTTCAAACCTTTGTGGCAAGAGTTTTAATAAAAAGAGAAGAGATTAAAAGAAAAGAAATGTACATATCTTTCTTGAAAAAGTTTTAGCCATCACTTCTCTCCTCATTCTTTTAACTTTGACACACCTCTCCTCTTCTCTCCCATTCTTGGCTAAATTTTTTGAAAGAAAAATAGCCATTAATTTTTAGGTAGAAAATAGAGACAAAATTAGTTGCCATCTTATAATCTAGCATTTCGCACCTTGTCCACTCATGGTTCAAGTAGAAAGCATTCTTGAAGAATCAGCGATAAGTTTGTTTGGCTGAGAAATTAATCGTTTATGTGGTGGTGCTCGAAAATAAGAATCATGAAACAAAAGGTACGCTTTATCTTGCTTTAATAGATTCTTATTTTTTAGGATGTTATTATGTTACTTGCAATATAAATTATGTGTTTTTCTACTTGTGTAATTGGATTGCTTGCGTCCTTTATAAAAGAAAAAATTTTGAGATCCATGTTTTGCATAAACACATCAATGCACTTAGATCAACTCCATTAATTGGTATCAGAGCAAGGATTATTGCAAGTTTTGTTTCCTATATCTATTATGCATGGTTGGCACCTTTGCATGCATTGAACTATCTTGATGTGATCAATGTAGGGTTGTATGTTATGATGTACAATTCAAGGTTTTTGTCACATTAATTGTTTAAGAAAATTTTACTTATAACCTTTTTATTTTGGCTATGTAACAAGAAGTGTGGCCTATCATTACCATGTTTCCTTCTTTATTTTTTTTTATTTTTCCTTAGATTTTTATAACTAGGAAAAGTCATGTAATTTTAATATTTCTTGATGTATTTGGTGCATCCATGGAGAAAAAAGATGAAAACCAAAATGAAGAAGAAGGTAATAAGGTAATATTTTATCTCTTTATTTTTTTTATAGCTATTCATTTTTTTTAAGGAGTTTTTCTTGTATCAAATTTTTTTTAAGGAAAAGAGTTTTTCTTACATTAAAATTCTTGTTTTATAAAAAATATTTTTCTACTAATAATTTATAGAAATGAGTTTTTCTACTAATAAATAATTATTTTTTGAAAATTAATAATTTTTCTCAAAATATTAATTTCAAAATGTCACAGCCCAATTTTCGGGCCATGACCGACATAAAGGCCCAATGCGCATAGCCCACTAAGCCTAAGCAAGCCTCTTTATGTAATCTTGTCATTTATTTCATCCATCAATCCTAAAGTCACATTTAGTAATTCCCATCTATAAATACTTTAATAATGTACTATGACAACTAAATACTTACACATGTATTAACCCAAAGTATTATCATTCATTGCCATTTCATAATGGCATCATCAACCAAATATACATATATCACTTGAAACATAGTTTTAGCACTTCACATCTAATGTTCATATACACATGCAAAAGACTCCTGATGACCAACGGAGTGACTTTGGGTCGGGGATGCAGATACTGAATGCCATGATACCTACCGAAGGGTGAATACCAAAGAACACTTTAATCTAGGTCCTAACTGCCTCCAAATTTGAAAACATGAAGTTTGAAAGAGTGAGTATAAACCCAGTGAGTGAATATAGGAAGGGAACAAGCACCAATACAGGAAGTTTTAGAAAACATGATACATTTATGTTGAAAACAATGCAATTTAGCTTTATTCCTTGTTTAAACCCCTTAATTAAACTCTTGATTATTTAATGCCTTAGTGTTGAAAGATCCATGATCAATAATGAAGTTAAAGAGAGAAAACTTGTCAAGCCTGGCTCTACAATATGTTTATTATGCCATTCTTACATAAGTATGCATGTTTCCTTACTTGGGTACCTCAAAAATCATTAAAGGACGGTAATGTACCAAATGGTACAATTAAGTTGAATTAAGCATCGAACTAGTCCAAATAGAGATTTTAAGATGAAATTGAGAATTTTAAAACCCCAGAATGACTTAAAAAGATGATTCGGAGTTCGAGGACCGATTTGGAGTCAAATTGGAATTTTCATGACCTAGGGGTAAAATGGTCATTTTGCTACCCGAGGTTAAGATGTGAGTGTTGGATGAAATTTTTGACTAAGATTTACCATGTAGAACATAAGTTGAGTTTGAGAGGTGAATAATTTTAATTCCGGCATTTTTTCAAGCATAAGGGGTAAAATAGTCATTTTCTCGTCGAGGGGCAAAATTGTAATTTTGCACCACCCAACACTTGTCCAGCACATGAATTTCACCCATTATTATTATGGATAATTGAGGAATTTTAAATGGTGGAGAGAGATTGCTTAATGGGTAAGTATGACACATGGGCCAATGGAATGGTGACATGTGTCAAATTTTCATCTATTTACAATTGGCTTTAAAAATCAGCCCATAACCCTCCCAAGTCATTTCTCTTGGTTGGCCACAGGAAGAAAAAGGAAGAAAAGAAGAACAACAAAAACCTAGCTAAGAAATTCAAGAGAAATTCACACAATTTCAAAAAATCAAGTGACAAAAGGTAAGATTTTTCAATTCTAGCTTGTGATCAACCTTTCCTATGCATTCTTTTTCATTTTCCATTATTGAGAATCAAGTTTGCATGAGGATACCTTTGCTGGCCGGACGTGGGGGGAGGAGTTTTGAACTTGGAGTTGGTTAGATTTCAATATATTCTAGTGTTTTTAGTTAGTTAGTGATGTGCAGCATGGAAAGCAAACAAGAAAAATTCATTTTCTTCCATCACCCTCCATTGGCCGAATCTTCCTTATGGTGTGTTGATGGTGGACTTGATTTTATTTCAAGTGATTTGGTTAGGAATTAATGATTTAAGGTGTAAAAATCATGTGGGAAAAACCATAGTGTTCATGCACCCACCATGGCTGAAATTCCCAAGAAGAAATGTGAAGATGATCTTGCTAAATTTTATGTTACTTGACTTGAGTTTGGTGATTTGGAGTATTGAGAGAGAAATGAAGTTATTTGGAGTTAAATTGGACATATTGGTCAATTAATCGGGTGATAGATCGAATTAGGCCAATACCGTTTTATTTAGGTACACAATTGAGTTTATGTAGAGCACATTGTTTAGATGATGATCCGAACAATTCGCATTCCATTTCATGCATTCATATAGAGCCTAGATTGGTTTTACAACGGTTTAGCACAAATGTAGCAAATTACTTATTGCGCATTATGTTTAGGTGGTGAGTATTCTGGCAAGAGTAAAGAGGTAGTATCCGAGGATCAAGAATCAGAGTATCCCGAATTCGATTCCCATTACAGTGAGTAACCTTATTATCATCTTAATTATCTAAAGTATGTTTTTATCCGATTTTGTAATTTTATGAAAAATGTGTTTAAATGAAACGATTTTATAAATTGTTTTGAAATTTAATGATGACTTGAAAATGGAGTAATTAGAGACTACTTGCTGTAGTGTAAATTATGTTTTGAATTGAATGGCTTATGATAATGTGGGCATGAATGGCTGGATGGGTATTTGTATTGAAAATGTATAAATTGTTGTTTACCTTGATAGGCTTGATAATGATAAAATTGCCATGTCATGTTGTTGAATTTTTATTGAATTGGTGGGTTATAGATTAGTCACTGCAGTGGCGGGTTTCTGTGGACCAGCCTATTAGAGGGGCACGGTAAACCCTGTTATATTCTTACCTCAATTGAAGAGGCACGTAGGGTAACTTCTGAGGTAAAACTTTAGAGTTCACTTCACGCCAAACCACCATGTGAGGGTGAACTCAGCCACTGCCAAGGAACGACTATGTTTTCAAAATAAAAACATGATTTATGCGTACATGACTTCTTAACTATCAAGCCTAGCTTTACAATATGTTTATTATGCCATTCCTACATAAGAATGCATGTTTGCTTACTTGGGTACCTCGGAAACCGTTAAAGGACGATATTGTACCAAATGGTACAACTAAGTTGATTTAAGCCTCGAACTAGTGCAAATAGAGATTTTAAAATGAAATTGAGAATTTTAAAACCCTAGAATGACTTAAAATGGTGATTCGGAGTTCGAGGACCGATTTGGAGTTAAATTAGAATTTTCATAACCTAAGGGCAAAATGGTCATTTTGTTACCCGAGGTTAAAAATGGGAACGTTGGAAGAAGTTTTTGATCAAGATTGACTATTTTGAACATAATTTGAGTTTGAGAAGTAAAGAATTTTAATTTCGACATTTTTTTGAGGATAAGGGCAAAATAGTCATTTTACCGCCCAAGGGAAAAATTGTAATTTTACACCACCCAACACTTGTCCAGCACATGGATTTTACCCAATATTATCATGGATCATTGACAAAATTTAAGTGGTGGAGAGAGATTGCTTAATGGGTAAGTATGACACGTGGACCAATGGAATGGTGACATGTGTCAAATTCTCATCCATTTATTATTTTCCTTATAATTTAGCACAAAATCAGCCCATTTCTCTGTATATGGCCGGCCAAAGGAAGAACAAAGAAGAACAAAGGAAGAAAAGAAAGAACAAGAACCCTAGAGTGAATATTTAAGAGAAAATTGGTGGATTTCAAGTAATCAAGCAATCAAAGGTAAAATTTCTTGAGTTTAGCTTGTGATCTACCTTTCCCATGCATTCTTTTTCATTTTCCATGGTTGAGAATCAAGTTTGCATGACGATACCCTTGCTAGCCGAACATGGGGGGAGGACTTTTGATGCTTGATTTGGTTAGAGTTCAATGTATTTTAATGTTTTTAGTTAGTTAGTGATGTGTAGCATGAAAAGCCAACAAGAAAAATTCATTTTCTCCCATCACCCATCATTTGCTGAATTTCCTTGTAGAGTATTGATGGTGAATTTGATTTTATTTCAAGTGAATTGGTTAGGAAATGATGAGTTATGGTGAGAAAATCAAGTAGGAATATTATAGTGTTGATGCACTGACCATGGCCGAAATTCTCAAGAAGAAATATGAGGATGATTTTGCTAAATTTTATGCTATTTGACTTGTGTTTGATGATTTGGAGTATTGGGAGAAAAATGGAATTATTTGGAGTTGAATTGGACATATTGGCCAATTAATCGGGTGATAGATCGAATTAGGCCAATATCATTTTATTTAGGTACACAATTGAAATTGTGTAGAATACCATGTTTAGACGATAATCCGAACAATTTGCATTCCATTTCATGCATTAGTAAAGAGCCTAAAATAGATTTATAATGGTATGACACAGTATATTGAATTATGTGTCGTGTATTGTATATAGGTGGTGAGCCTTCTAATAAGGGTAAAGACGTTGTGTCAGAGGACTGAGAATAGGAGTATTTCAAACTCCTAATACTGTGAGTAACCTTATCATCATCTTGATTATCTGAAGTGAATTTTAATTTGTTTTTGTGATTTTATGGAAAATGAGTTTAAATGGTTAATTTTTATGTTTTATAAGCAAAAATTTGATTAAATGAAATGATTTTATAAAATTGTTTTGAAATTGAATGATGGTTTTGAAAATAAAGTAATTGGAGACTAATTACTGTGTTATAAATCATGGTTTGAATTGAATGGCTTATGATAATATTGGCATGAATGGTTGAATTGGTAAATGTGCTGAAAATGTATGAACTGTTGATTTGCCTTGAGAGACTGTAAAATAAAATAATTGTCGTGTCATGTTATTGCAAATTTTATTGAATTGGTGGGATAATAATTAGTCACTGTAGTAGGGGGTTTTTGTGGACCAACCTTTTAGAGGGGCACGGTAAACCCCATTATATTGTTACCTCGATCGGAGAGGCGCGTAGGGTATCTCCTGGGGTAAAGTTTAGGGTTCACTTCATGCTAAACCATCACGTGAGGGAGAACTCAGCCAACGCCAAGGAACGGCTATGTTTTCAAAATAAAAACATGATTTATGCGTACATAACTTTTTAACAGCCTTAGCGGACTCAATTGGGATAGCCCTCGATCAAGGTATCCTTAATAACTACGTATGAGAATGATGTTGGCACGAGCCAATGTTTTAAGAAATTCATAAGCCATGTTGATTACTCGATTTTTATGAATTGATTTTATTTGGTTGAAACAAGTTGAAAGGTGATGAATTACAGTATGTTAAACTTTTTTATCTATCTCCATTTATTCGGCTTTAGATATTTTAGATGGTATTTGTTTACTCACTGGGATTATATAATCTCGCCACCCTCCTTTCCACCCATTTCAGGCTCAAGATAGTCGGTAGATAGCTCATTTCATCGAGAGCTACCATTGGACTTGCACCCTCAAAAACTGTAGGTTTATTGCTTTTGATACTTTTGGTCGTTCGTGGGCCCACGTGTCACTGTAAATTAAATCTTATGCTTTGGTTGTCTATATTACAGTATGGATGAATTCATTTAGCTTTTACGTTACAAAAATTATTTACCGGTAACTCTATAAATATTGTTTTATAAGAAAATAGAATATTTTATTGAATATTTTTATTATATTCAAATAAGTATAGTTTCACTTTCAAATGAATGTTTTAGACGTTTAAACTTATTTTGATTATGAATTATGTGTTTTGTACTCCCATACTACATTTTTAGAGGATTTCGAGAATTTTGAGGAAAAATGACCAAAATGCCCTTGTGAGAAAAAAATTGTTTTTCTATTGTTTTGATTTGGAAATAGTTTATAATCTCTCAAAACATAATTTTAGTGACTAATACTCATAGGGGAAGCGAAAAAAAAAAACTAATGTTAAGCCTTGCGAGATTTCGATTGACATTTTAGGTAATGAATGCCTATCAGGACGTCGCGGCAGTTGTCACGGGCTCGATGAGAGTTTCGGGTCGTGACATTAACAGCCTTGGTGCATTCGGTTGGAATAACCCCATGCCAAGGTATCTATCAAGCTCGACTTTATAAAATATTAGCCATGTCATTCATGTGATTAACAGAATGCTTGCACACTTGGAAAGCCCCGAAAAATCGTTAAAGGACTGCAATGTACCAAATGGTACAATTAAGTTGAATTAAGCCTCGAACTAGTCCAAATAGAGATTTTAAGATGAAATTGAGAATTTTAAATTCCCAGAATGACTTAAAATGGTGATTCGGAGTTTGAGGACCAATTTGGAGTCAAATTAGAATTTTCATGATCTAGAGGCAAAATGGTCATTTTGCCACCTGAGGTTAAAATTGGAATGTTGGAAGAAGTTTTTGATCAAGATTGACTATTTAGAACATAATTTGAGTTTGGGACGTGAAAAATTTTAATTCCGATATTTTTCCGAGCATAGGGGTAAAATAGTCATTTTCCCACCTCAGGGGCAAAATTGTAATTTTATACACCCAACATTTGTCCAGCACATGGATTTTACCCAATATTATCATGGATAATTGAAGGATTTTATATGGTGGAGAAAGAAAGCTTAATAGTTAAGAATTTAAAAATGGAACAATGGTAAAGTGACAAGTGTCAAGCTTTTAATTCTTTATTATTTTCCTTATAAATTAGCACAAAATCAACCCATTTCTCATTCATATAGCCGGCCAAAGAAGAACAAAGGAAGAAAAGAAAGAACAAGAACCCTAGGTGGAAATATTCAAGGGAAAAGTGTGAAAATTCAAGGAAACAAGTGAAAAAAAGGTAAGATTTTTCAATTAAGCTTGAGATCTTTCTTTCTTAAGCATTTTTTCTTATTTTCCATGGTTGAATCACATGATTTCATGATGGGTATCTTGTTGATCAAACCCTAGGAGAGAGAATTTGATGATGATTTAGATAGATTTTTAAGATATATGGATGTTTTTAGTTGTTTATGGTGTTAAGTGTAAGAATTAAGCTTGAAATTCACATATTCCTCATGAGTTCATCATTGGCCAAATCTTCCTTGTAGAGTGTTGATGGTGAATTTGATTTTATTTCAAGTGAATTGGTTAGGAAATGATGAATTATGGTGAGAAAATCAAGTAGGAAAAATCATAGTGTTGATGCACTCACCATGGCCGAAATTCTCAAGAAGAAATGTGAGGATAGTGCTAAATTTTATGTTATTTGACTTGTGTTTGGTGATTTGAAGAATTAGGAGAAAAATGGAATTAATTAGAGTTGAATTGGACATATTGGCCAGTTAATCGAGTGATAGATCGAATTAGGCCAATACCGATTTATTTTGGTACACAATTGAAATTGTGTAGAACACCGTGTTTAGACGATAATCCGAATGATTTACATTCCATTTCATGCATTAGTAAAGAGCTTGAAATAGATTTATAATGGTATGACACAGTATATTGAATTATGTGTCGTGTATTGTATATAGGTGGTGAGCCCTCTAAGAAGGGTAAAGACGTTGTGTCAGAGGACTGAGAATAAGAGTATTTCAAACTCTTGATACAGTGAGTAACCTTATCATCATCTTGATTATCTGAAGTGAATTTTAATTCGTTTTTGTGATTTTATGGAAAATGAGTTTAAATGATAAATTTTTTATTTTTTTAAAAAATGTGATTAAATGAAATGATTTTATAAAATTGTCTTGAAATTGAATGATGGTTTTGAAAATGGAGTAATTGGATACTAATTGTCGTGTTATAAATCATGGTTTGAATTGAATGGCTTATGACAATATTGGCATGAATGGTTGAATTGGTAAATGTGCTGAAAATGTATGAACTGTTGATTTGCCTTGAGAGGCTGTAAAATAAAATAATTGACATGTCATGCTATTGCAAATTTTATTGAATTGGTAGATTATATATTGATTAGTCACTGCAGTAGGGGGTTTTTGTGGACTAGCCTATTAGAGGGGCACGGTAAACCCCATTATATTCTTACCTCAATCGGAAAGGCACGTAGGGTATCTCCTGGGGTAAAGTTTAGAGTTCACTTCATGCCAAACCACCACATGAGAGTGAATTCAGCCAACGCCAAGGAACGACTGTGCTTTAAAATGTAAGAATGTGTTTTGTGCGTATATGACTTTCTAAACAGCCTTGGCGGTCTCGATTGGATGCCTCTGATCAAGGTATCCCCGAGAATGAGTTTTGGCACTAGCCAAGTTTTTAAGAGATACATAAGCCTTGTTGTAAATTTGGATGAAATGTAACTGGCTTAAATTATTTGAAATGTGTTTTGATGTTATGAACCATTTCATGATTATCTATTTTAATTGTCTCCATTTACTCAGCTTTTGTCACGACCCGGAACTCCCATCGAGCCCGTGACAACCGCCGCGATGTTTCGATCGACATTCATTACCCGGAATGTCAACCGAAACCCCGCAAGGCTTTAATATCAGCTTCTCATTTCCCCTGTGGGTAACTGTTTCCAAATACCACATTCTAAAAGATTTTAAACTGTTTCCAACTTAAACAAATAAAATAATAATTTTCGTCTCACAGGGGTATATTGGTCATTTTTTTCCAAAAATCTCAAAATCATCTAAAAATATAGTATGTAAGTGGAAAACACATATTTCATAATCAAAAATAATTTTGGATGTCTAAAACATTCGTTTAAAATGGAATTATGACTGTTATAATAAAATAAAAATATTAAATAAAATATTCAATTTTCACATAAAAAGATATTTTAAGAACACTGTATAAATAATTTTTATAGCGTAAAAGCAAAATAAATTCTTACATACCGTAATACAGATAACCAAAGTATAGAATTTAATTTACAGTGACACGTGGGCCCACGAATGACCAAAAGTATAAAAAGAAATGAACCTACAGTCTTTGGATGTGGCAAGTTCAACTGTAATCCTCGCCGATATCAGTTATCTACAATCTATTCTGAGCCTGAAATGGGTGGAAATGAGGGTGGTGAGATTATAAAATCCCAGTGAGTAAACAAACATCACTCAAAATATCTAAAGTCGAGTAAAAGGAGACTATTAAAACATTTCATCAAACTGTAATTTATCATCTTTCAACTTATTTCAACCAAATGAAATCAATTTATTTAAAGCAAGTAATCAGTATGGCTTATGAATTTCTTAAAAAGCTTGGCTCATGCCAAAAATTATTATCATACTCAGTTATTTGGGATACCTTGGCCGAGGGCTATCCCAACTGAGTCCGCCAAGGCTATTAGAAAGTCATGTTTTTATTTTGAAAACATAGCCATTCCTTGACGTTGGCCGAGTTCCCCTTCACGAGGTGGTTTGGCGTGAAGTGAACTCTAAAAGTTATACCTCAGGAGTTACCCTACTCGCCTCTCCAACCGAGGTAAAAATATAACAGGATTCCGTGCCCCTCTAATAGGCTAGTCCACAGAATCCAGCCCACTGCAGCAGGTCAAACCCACCATACAATAAAATTTTGACAGCATGACAGGGCTAATATATTACTACCCAGCCTGCAAGGGTAAAATAAAGCAATTCATATAATTCATAAAAACACAGCCCAGCTAGTCATGCCAATACAATAACATAAGCCATTAATTCAATTTTAAATTTACAACATATCAGTGGTCTCCAATTACTCTATTTTTCAAAATCGTTATTTCGTTTCAAGACAATTTATAAAAAATTTACCATTTGAACTCATTTTCATAAAATTCACCAAAACCGAATAAAAACATACTTTAGATAATTAAAATGATGGTAAGGTTACTCACCGTGTCTAGAGTGAGGATTTTCGAAATACTCAGACTATTGGTCCTCGGGTGCAATTTCCTTGCCTTTATCAGAGGACTCACCACCTTGACATAGTACAAAATCGAGAAATTCACCACATTGGTACTAAATTGAAATTAAACTAATTTAGACTACTAATGCTTGATATGGAATGCAAAAATGTCTAAATTTTTGCCTAAATGCGGTGTTAGCCTATTTCGGTCTTTTACCCGATAAATTGATATACGCGTCCGTTTAAACTCCAAATTATTTTTTTTCAGTTTCTATACCTCAATTGCACCCAAATTGACTTAATGTCCCTCAGTGTGGTGCAAATTATCAGTCCCGATAACAAATTACGAAAATACCCCTAGTGGGTAAAAATTTGTATTTTTGCTCCGAAAATTTCCATTATTTTTCTAGGCTCATAATTCATCATTATTCATCATAATTCCTCAAATAACCATCAAGATCAGCAGCCAATATTCCCCTAGAAAATTCAGCATAATGGGTTTCAATGGGAGAAAATTATATTTCTAGCTTATTTTTGCTATATTTCAATATAACTTAACTAAAATCACTTAATTCAATTAAAATCAACCAAAAATCAAGCTCAAAACTCATCCATGGAGGTTTGGCCAGCATGGGTGTCCATACCCACTTTCTAATTTTGCATGGAAATGAGAAAAAAATGCATGGGTAGTGAAAATCACAAGGAAAATCAATGAAATTTACCTTTTTAATGCTTGATTTCTTGATTTCTCTTGATTTTCTCCAAATTTTTCAGGTAGGATTCTTGTTTTTTTTTTCCCTTTTCTCCCCTGGTTTGGACAGCTGAAGAAGATGAGAATTTCGGAATTTTTACCTTTTTAAAGGCTAAAATAATATAATATTATTTTATTCATTTTTTTAATGTTTTATTAATTCCTTAAATTCTAGCCATCCATTTGTTTCCAAATTTTCACCATACACTTGTCCCACATATCCATAGCTTAGGTAAAATTCTCAGACTTATCCAAAGTCTTGGCGGAGTAATTTTTGAAATTTACACTTTTACCCCCGTAAAAGTCAAAAATTACATTTTTGCCCCAAAAATTGAAAAATTGCCCATAGACATATTTTTCATCCCTTATACTCATACCATTCTCCAATTTGTCAAATTTGATCTAAATTCTCTCAAAATCTCAAATTTTTGTCCACGGGTGGCAAAATTACGATTTTGTCCCTACACTCTAGAAATCACTAGAATTAAACTTTTTCACTGCCAAACCCTCAAATTATACTCCAATACTCAAATGGGGCTAAAAAAATTCTTTTCTAAAAATTCCCATTGTGTCCTTGGGTGGCAAATGACCATTTTGCCCCTGGACAGTAAAAATTCTAGTTTGACTTCAAATTGATCCTCGAACTCCAAATCACCATATTAAACCATTCTGGGACTTTAATATTCTTAATTTCATTTTAAATTCTCTATTTGATCTAGTTCGAGACTAAAATTAACTTAATTGTACCATTTGGTACATTGTCGTCTTTTAACGATTTTTCTTTCAGGGCTTTCCAAGTATGCAAGCATATTGTCAATCATATGAATGACATGGAAAGTATTTTATAAGATCGGGCTTGACAGCTTTAGATATTTTAGATGGTATTTGTTTACTCACTAGGATTATATAATCTCACCACCCTCCTTTTCACCCCTTTCAGGCTCAAAATAGGTTGTAGATAACTGATTTCATCGAGAGCTACCATTGGATTTACATCCTCCAAACTGTAGGTTCACAGTCTTTATTACTTTTGATCGCTCGTGGGCCCAAGTGTCACTGTAAATTAAATCTTATGCTTTGGTTATTTGTATTACAGTATGTATGAATTTATTTAGCTTTTGTGCTACAAAAAATTATTTATCTGTAACTCTATAAATATTGTTTTATAGGAAAATAAAAGATTTTATTGAATATTTTTATTATATTCTAATAGTCATAATTTCACATTAAATGAATGTTTCAAACATCTAAACTTATTTTTGATCATGAATTATTTGTTTTGTACTCACCTACTACATTGTTAGCTGGTATCGAGATTTTTGAGGAAAAATGATCAAATTGCCCCTGTGAGAAAAAAATTATTTTTCTAGTGTTTTGATTTGGAAATAGTTTATAATCTCTCAAAACATGATACTTAATAACTGTCGCTCATAGGGGAGGTACGAAAATTGATATTAAAGCCTTGCTAGGTTTCGATTGGCATTCCGGGTAATGAATGTCCATCGAGACATCGCGGCGGTTATCACGGGCTCGAAGGGAATATCGGGTCGTGACAGTATCCTTGACAACCGAGTATGAGAATGATTTTGGCATGAGCCAAGCTTTTCAGGAAATCGTAAGCCTCGTTGTTTATTTGGGTGAAATGAATCTATTTTATCTATCTCCATTTACTCAGTTTTAGATATTTTAGATGATATTTGTTTACTCACTGAGATTATATAATCTCATCACCCTCCTTTCCACCCATTTCAAGCTCAGGATAGTTGGTAGGTAGCTCATTTCGTTGAGGGCTATAGTTGGACTTGCATCCTCAAAAACTGTAGGTTCACAACCTTCATTACTTTTAGTCATTTGGGGCCCCATGTGTCATTGTAAATTAAATTACATACCTTGACTATCTGTATTGCAATATGTATGAATTTATTTCGCTTTTACACTACAAAAATTTTCTTACAGATAACTCTATAAAAATTGTTTTATAAGAAATAGAATATTTTATTGAATATTTTTATTATATTCAAATAGTCATAATTTCACCTTAAATGAATGTTTTAGACATCTAAACTTATTTTTTATTATGAAATATGTGTTTTGCACTCGCATACTACATTATTAGCTAGTTTTGAAATTTTTGGGGAAAAATGACCAAAATACCCCCTAAAGATGAAAATTATTTTTTTATTGTTTTGGTTTGGAAATAGCTTATAATCTCTTAAAACATGATATTTAGTAACTATTGCTCACAGGGGAGATGTAAAACTGATGCGAGAGCCTTGCGAGGTTTCGGTTGACATTCCGGGTAATGAGTGTCTATCGAGACATCGTGACGGATGTCACGAGCTCGAAGGGAGTACCGGATCATAACATTTCAATTGGTATTAGAGCTTTTGGTTTTAAAGATCAAAGTACAGAGCTTTTGATTTTAAAGTTATTTTAAAATTTTACAATGTCAGTGTGGCCCCAAGTTAAGTTAGGTTAGGTTGAGTCGAATGCATACATTTGCATATAAAAACCTACCCGTTCTTGTGATGCATAAATAATTAAGAAATTACTACTTGATTGTGAATAGGTTTTGAGGTGCACTAGTTGCACACACCATGTTTAAGAGAGACGGTAGTCCCGATGCCTCTTATAGCATTAGCGAGGGATCATTAGATTTTACTGCTAGAAGCCGATGGCCACCCAGACTAAGTAGTCCAAAAAGTTCCTCGCCTAGGATTCCACTAGATTTTGGAATGGGGGTTTGTTAAAAAGAAAGCTTCGATCCTTGTGAGACCATTAAAAGTGCTGATAGTAATGACATTAATGTAAGCTTGAGGGTGGAGGAAGTATAAAATGATGCCATAACATTATAGGAAGATAATCTAATACAAATATGGTCCATTAGAGATAAATGAAGAAACTTGAAAAAGATAAATTTTTGATTAATAAGGATTGTGAGTATAAGTGTAGTGAAAGATGAACTATTTTCGTGGTCTTTGTACTGGAAGTTAATAAACTATTGGAGTTATAAGACAAGGAAGATGATCAGTAATGGATAATGAAAATAGTGGGCTACCATAAATAATAAGTAATTATGTGTATAATGATGTATATATTGTGAATTCATTACACCGTATGGGAAAGATGTTCTAAGGTGGGACTTGAAATATGTGGACTTTTGGATATGCTCTATGAGGGAACTTCTGCATCCTAACTTTGAGATATCTTGATCTTATAACTGCAAGGACGAGATGTAATAATTAAGTGAATTATCCACTTTATATATGTAATTGGTTAAGAACCCTTTATGGCTAGAAAACACGAGCAAATTGGGAATGGCATAAAGATTGGACTCATGAGTTGGAAAATGGTCATTAGTTTTGATGTCGAGTTTCATTATTGGGAGTGTTAAGTGCATTGGGGGAGTGTTAAGATGAATAATATGTTGACTAAAGTCAAATCTTAAGAAATAAAGTAAACCTTGTAAAAGGTTAAATAGGAAGTGAGGGAAGGGTTAGATGAATGTATGAGATATTGATAAGAGATGTCAATACCAAGTGATAAGAGTGTGAATGAAGATTTCAAGAATGATATAGCAAATGAGTTTATATAGAATATTGTTATGAGAATTTACAAATCTTGTCTTGACTTTGTTGAAAGGAAAGGATTAGTGACAACACAAGTAAACTACGTGGTATGCTAGAAACCCTTGGAGATAAGTTTAAGCATCAGTAGTTAAGCATGCATGTAAATATTTTGGTGAGCAAGTGCATGCCTTTATGGAAATGATATACTTGGAGTATGAAAGAGCAAATAAGTGATTAAGTGTTTCAAGAATGTTTAAACATCTTTGAGAAAGAATTATAAATTATACGAGATGAGTATAAGATGTGTGATTTTGAAACTTGCTAAAGAGCCAAACGACTAAGTCACGAGTTAAGTGATCACCTGTTGTGAGACATAAGTTTAAGATAGATATCCCCAAGGAAATACTCAAGAGAAGTTCTGCCATGGATCTTGTGAAAGCAAGCACTAAGTTATGTGGTTATAAAAAAAAAGGAAGCTATAAGTTGAGAGTGATATTAATATTAATATTGAAAAGTACTTGAGGAAAATCTAGTTTCAAGTCTTGTAATTTCAAGTAAAATTTGTAAATTGGTTAAGGAAGAATGATGTTATATTGGTATGAAAGAGTGGAACAAAGGATGATAGAAGTTGACCTTGATAATGAAGTCGGATAATGAAACTTTCCTAATATATTATGGAAATTGGAATTCGAAAATGCTTGAGGCATACATGATTCAAATGAGTCTGAGTTTTAAGTGACAAATCAATATCGGAATGCAAGAAGGATACAAGGTAAGGTAGAGGCATGAAGGATAATCGAGGAAAAAGGATGACTCTTAGGAATTGTGGTATTGCATAAGATGCAATGATCAAGTTAAGATAAATCTTTGAGGCATCAATGGGATTATAAAGCATACACGCATAATATATTATAATTCAATGGAGATGACATTGTGATGCAATGATATATAGTACAAGGAAACTTAAGCATATAATTGGAAATGATAAGAAGAGAGTATAAGTATGTAAATGATGGGGAACTATGCACAGGCATGATGAGAATTTGTATGAATTATGAAGATTATTCTATTGAATCTTGGTTATGGATGAGAATGAACAAAGAGAAATTAGTCTGAAGGCATTTGAAAACAGAGACCCATATACATAATGAGGAATATGGACATTTGAATGTGCGTGTATACGTATGTGTGGAGTTAGTGATGTACCCAACTAAAATGAAGAATGGTTTTAGTGGTTCGAGATCTGAACTCAATATATTTAATGAGTTGTATAGATAATGTAATGATCCAGAATCATATCAGAAGTCAATTTATGACGACCTAAGGAATTTTAGGGAAATAGTTAAGGGAATGTAAGCTATAGTACGGTTAAGCCATATGAGATGGATTAATAGGATTAAGAAGATTGAAATTTCCTAAATACAAGGTAAACATGAAGTATGTGGAAATAATTGAAGCCATTAATCTTCCCTAACGCTGAGGATATGTATAGAAACGGGTATGGCGGGTTAATGATGTCGTAAACTGCACAATAATGTATGAGGATAGGATGAATGAATGAAAGTCGAGAAGTTTGATATGGAATGAAGTAATAAGATAGTGAATGGTATACCTAAATAAGTATAAAATGCGATCAAAATTGGTATGATTGAGATGGAGTTATGGTTCAAGTTTAATGACAGTAATAGAAGCATACTTGGTGTCACGATATAAGAGATCATAATTGTGAGGTTACTGTTGATATGATTTTAAAGGATAATAATAAACATAAGTGAAGTACTCGAGATTGAATTGGAGGTAAATGAGGTGAACAAATTGAAATTTCCTATAAAAGTGGAGGACATAAGAAGTCGAGCATTAGATGAGAAAATAATACCCCATCTTTTCTTTGAGTTTAGTAAATGAAATTTTGAGGTCAAAATTTTATTTTAAGAGGGGTAGTGCTGTCAAGCCCAACTCTACAATATATTTATTATGCCATTCTTACATAAGAATGCATGTTTGATTACTTAGGTACCTCATAAATCGTTAAAGGACAATATTGTACCAAATGGTACAACTAAGTTGAATTAAGCCTCGAACTACTCTAAATAGAGATTTTAAAATGAAATTGAGAATTTTAAAACCCTAGAATGACTTAAAATGGTGATTCGAAGTTTGAGGACCAATTTGGAGTCAAATTGGAATTTTCATAACCCAAGGGCAAAATGGTCATTTTGCCACTCACGGTTAAAATTGGAATGTTGGAAGAAGTTTTTGATCAAGATTGACTATTTAGAATATAATTTGAGTTTGAGAAGTGAAGAATTTTCATTTCGACATTTTTTCAATCATAGGGGTAAAATAGTCATTTTGCCAGCCTAGGGAATAAATTGTAATTTTACAGACCCGACACTTGTCCAGCAGATAGATTTTACCCAATATTATCATGAATAATTGAGGAAATTTAAGTGGTGGAGAGAGATTGCTTAATGGGTAAGTATGACACATGGACCAATGAAATGGTGACATGTGTCAAATTCTCATCCATTTATTATTTTCCTTATAAAGTAGCACAAAAATCAGCCCATTTCTCTTCATATGGCCGGCCAAAGGAAGAACAAAGCAAGAACAAAGGAAGAAAAGAAAGAACAGGAACCCTAGGGTGAAAATTCAAGAGAAAATTAGTGGATTTCAAGTAATCAAGCAATCAAAGGTAAAATTTCTTGATTTTGACTTGTGATCTACCTTTCCCATACATTCTTTTTCATTTTCCATGGTTGAATCACATGATTTCATGATGGGTATCTTGTTGGCCGAACACTTAGAGAGAGATTTTGATGGTTGTTTTGGTTAGATTTTAAGATATTCTAGTGTTTTTAGTTAGTTAGTGATGTGTAGCATGAAAAGCCAACAAGAAAAATTCATTTTCTCCCATTACCCATCATTGGCCGAATTTTTCATGTAGAGTGTTGATGGTGGATTTAATTTTATTTCAAGTGAATTGGTTAGGAAATGATGAATTATGGTGAGAAAATCAAGTAGGAAAAATCATAGTGTTGATGCACCCACTATGGCCGAAATTCTCAAGAAAAATGTGAAGATAATTTTGCTAAATTTTATGCTATTTGACTTGTGTTTGACGGTTTGGAGAATTGGAAGAAAAATGGAGTTAATTGGAGTTGAATTGGACATATTAGCCAATTAATCGAGTGATAGATCGAATTAGGCCAATATCGATTTCTTTTAGTACACAATTGAATTTCTGTAGAACACCGTGTTTAGACGATAATCCGAACAATTTGCATCCCATTTCATGCATTAGTAAAGAGCCTGAAATAGATTTATAATAGTATGACACAGTATATTGAATTGGGTGTCGTGTATTGTATATAGATGGTGAGCCCTCTAACAAGGGTAAAGACATTGTGTCAGAGGACTGAGAATAGAAGTATTTCAAACTCCTAATACAGTGAGAACTGTCACGACCCGAAACACCCATCGAGCCCATGACAACCTTCGCGATGTCCTGATACTCATTACCTGAACGCCGATCGGAACCCCGCAAGGCTTAGCATCAGCTTCCACATCTCCCCAGTAAGCGACAGTTATTAAATCTCGCATTTCAAGAAATCATAAGTCGTTTCCAAATCAAAACAATATAATATTATTTTCTGGCTCATAGGGGCATTTTCGTCATTTTTCTTCGAAAATACCAAAACCCGCTAAAAACAGGTGTAAAAGCTAAATATGTTCATACATACTTTAAATCAGATAACTGAAGTATAAAATTACTTTTACAGTGACACATGGGCCCCCAACTAACCAATAAGGTGCGAGTTTGTGAACCTACAATTTTGTCGATGCAACTCCGAGATTAATTCTCGACTTAATCAACTATTAACAAACTGTCTTGAGCCTAAACAATGGATAGGAAGAGGGGTGAGATTATGATTACATAATCCCAGTGAGTAAGCAATTACCATCAAAAGCATCTAAAATCGAGTAGATGGAGACAATATAAAAACGTTATATATCAATAACGTTCATAATGCAAAATTCGTTTCAATCTATACCAAACAATTTTTTTTTTGTCAAAATTTTTCGGCTTATGAATTTCTTAAACTTGGCCCCTGCCAGAATCATTCTCGTGGGTACCCTAGTCAAGGTATCCCACTAAGACCGCCAAGGTTGTTAAATGACCCATACCCATAAACATGTTTTCACATCTAACACACAGCCGTTCTTTGGCGTTGGTTGAGTCTCACTCTCACGTGGTGGCCCGAACATGAAGTGCACTCAAATCTTACCTCGGGAGATACTTCATCCAACATCTCCCCCTGGAGGCAATTATATAATTGGGTTACCGTACCCCTCTCATAGGTAGTCCACGAAAACCCCCACCACTGTAGTGACCGTTTAATATACCACCAGACCCATAAAAATTCTAGTAGCATAATATGGCGAATAAAATGTAATCCAGTCTACCGAGACCAATCCAAAACTGTTCATATATTTCATGCAAAACCAAAAAATTTAGCCATCATGCTACCATAGTGTCATAAGCCACAATTTCAATAACATATAAAATCATAAATTTCAACACAGTCTCCATATACTCAATTTTCCGAAAACAATATTTGATTTCAAAACCAGTATAAATCTCATTTTTATTAAAAAACATTTTAATTGGAAAACATAATATTTTATAATTTAAACTCACCATTCAATAAAAGCATCAAACAAGTATAATTACTCTAGATATTTAAGACGATAAATTGTCCACTCACAGTATTAGGAGTAGAAATACTCCCATTTTCAGTCCGCGGGTACAGTCCTTTACCCATATCCAATGGCTCACCACCTAGCCATAATCCATGACACATATTCCAATTAAATTGTATCTAACAGTCATAAGCTATTTCAGGCTCGATGTATATGCATGATATGATATTTAACTTATCCGACTACTACTTAAATGCGGTGTTAGCCTATTTCGATCTTTTACCCGATAAATCAATATACGCGTCCGTTTAAACTCCAAATTAATTTTTTTCAGTTTCTATACCTCAATTGCACCCAAATTGACTTAATGTCCCTCAGTGTGGTGCAATTTACCAGTCCCGATAGTAAATTACAAAAATACCCCTAGTGGGTAAAAATTCGTATTTTTGCTTCGAAAATTCCAATTATTTTTCTAGGCTCATAATTCATCATTATTCATCATAATTCCTCAAATAAACATCAAGGTCAGCAGCCAATATTCCCCTAGAAAATTTGGCATAATGGGTTTCAATGGGAGAGAATTATTTCTCTAGCTTATTTTTGCTATATTTCAATATAACCTAACTAAAATCACTTAATTCAATTAAAATCAACCAAAACTCAAGCTCAAAACTCATCCATGGAGGTTTGGCCAGCATGGGTGTCCATACCCACTTTCTAATTTTGCATGGAAATGAGAAAAAAATGCATGGGTAGTGAAAATCACAAGGAAAATCAATGAAAATTACCTTTTTAATGCTAGATTTCCTGATTTCTCTTGATTTTCCTCAAAATTTTCAGCTAGGGTTCTTATTTCTTCACCCCCTTTTCTCTCCTGGTTTGGACAGCTTGAAGAAGATGAGAATTCTAGAAATTTTGGCCTTTTTAAAGGCTAAATAATATAATATTATTTTATTCATTTTTTTTGTTTTATTAATTTCTTAAATTCTAGCCATCCATCTGTTTCAAAATTTTCACCATACACTTGTCCCACATATCCATAGCTTAGATAAAATTCTCAGACTTATCCAAAGTCTTGGTGGAGTAATTTTTTAAATTTACACTTTTACGCCCGTAAAAGTCAAAAATTACATTTTTACCCCAAAAACTGAAAAATTGCCCATAGACATATTTTTCATCCCTTATACTCATACCATTCTCCAATTTGTCAAATGTGATCTAAATTCTCTCAAAATCTCAAATTTTGTCCACGAGTGGAGAAATTACGATTTTGCCCTTACACTCAAGAAATCACCGAAATTAAACTTTTTCACTGCCAAACCCTCAAATTATACTCCAATACTCAAATCATATTCCAATCAGTTAAATGAGACCAAAAAAAATCTTTTCGAAAAATTTTCATTTTGTCCCCAAGTGGCAAATGACCATTTTGCCCCTAGATAGTGAAAATTTTGGTTTGACTCCAAATTGATCCTCGAACTCTGAATTACTATTTTGAGTCATCCCTGAACTTTGAAACTCTTAATTTCACCTTAAAATTCCTATTTGAACTAGTTCGAGGCTTAATCGACTTAATGGTACCATTAAAGGCAATATCGTCTTTTAACGATTCTTCGAACTTCCTAAATATGCAAACATTCTATTAAGCATTTAAATGACGACGTAATTATTTTATAGAACAGGGTTTGACAGTAACCTTATTATCGTCTTAATTATCTAAAGCATGTTTTTATCCGATTTTGTAATTTTTTAGAAAAATGAGTTTAAATGGTTAATTTTTAGGTTTTATAAACAATATGTGTTTAAACGAAATGATTTTATAAACTGTCTTGAAATTGAATGATGGCTTTGAAAATAGAGTAATTGGAGACCATTTGATGTATTGTGAATTTATGTTTCTAATCGATTAGCTTATGGCAATATTGGCATGAATGGTTGAATTGGCAAATGTGCTGAAAATGTATGAACTGTTGATTTGCCTTGAGAGGCTGTAAAATAAAATAATTGCCATGTCATGCTATTGCAAATTTTATTAAATTGGTGGGATATTAATTAGTCACTGCAGTAAGGGGTTTTTGTGGACCAGCCTTTCAGAGGGCCACGGTAAACCCCATTATATTCTTACCTCAATCGGAGAGGCTCGTAGGGTATCTCCTGGGGTAAAGTTTAGAGTTCACTTCATGTTAAACCACCACGTGAGGGAGAACTCAGCCAACGCCAAGGAACGGCTATGTTTTCAAAATAAAACATGATTTATGCGTACATAACTTTTTAACAGCCTTGGCTGACTCGGTTGGGATAGCCCTCAATCAAGGTATCCTTGATAACTGCATATGAGAATGATTTTGGCACAAGCCAAAGTTTTAAGAAATTCATAAGCCATGTTGATTACTCGATTTATATGAATTTATTTTATTTGGTTGTAACAAGTTGAAAGGTGATGAATTACAATATGTTAAACTATTTTATCTGTCTCTATTTACTCGGCTTTAGATATTTTAGATGGTATTTGTTTACTCACGAGGATTATATAATCTCACCACCCTCATTTCCACCCATTTCAGGCTCAGAATAGGCTATAGATAGCTGATTTTATCGAGGCTACCATTGGATTTGCATCCTCCAAACTGTAGGTTCACAATCTTCCTTACTTTTAATTATTCGAGGCCCACTGGTTATTATAAATTAAATTAAATACTCTAACTTACTGTATTACAGTATGAATGAATTTATTTTGCTTTGACGCTGCTACAAAAAAGAAATTATTTACGTATAACTCTAAAAATATTGTTTTATAAGAAAATAGAATATTTTATTGAATATTTCTTTTATTTTTTTATTCTATCCAAATAATCATAATTTCTTTTTAAATGAAGGTTTTAGATGTTTAAACTTATTTTTGATTATGAATTCTATGTTTTGTACTCCCATACTATATTTTTAGAGGATTTTGAGAATTTTGAGGAAAAATGATCAAAATGCCCCTGTGAAAAAAAAATTGTTTTTCTATTGTTTTGATTTAGAAATAGTTTATAATCTCTCAAAACATAATTTTAGTGACTAATACTTACAGGGGAAGCGAAAAAAAAAAACTAATGTTAAGCCTTACGAGGTTGTCACGGGCTCGATGGTAGTTCCGGGTCGTGACACTAGGACTCGACTAAACCTAGAGCTCTAATACCAACTTTGTCACGACCCAAATTTCGGGCCATGACCGACGCATGGGCCCAATGGGCGTAGCCCACTAAGCCCAAGCAAGCCTATTTATGCAATCCCGATCATCATTCCAAACCATCATTTCTCAAACCCATATTGTAGTTCTCAACCAAAAATATTTCCATAACATTTTATAATAACCCAATATTCACATTCGTATTATGTTAAAATAATGTTATTCGTTTGCTAGCCTATAGTGGCATCAGTCATCAAATATACATATTTGATTTTTCTAACATGAATTTGAGTGGTCTACATTACTTATATGTATACATAAGCATACGACTCTTGACCTTCAGCGGAGTGACCGTGGGTGAAGGTATAGCTACTGAGATGCCGTAGTACCTACCAAGAATGCGAGCATAGGTGGACAACTCAATCTAGGTCCCAACTGCCTCCAAATCTAAAAACATGAAGTTTAAAAACGTGAGTATAAAACTTAGTGAGTGAACAAGAAGGGAACAAGCAATTAATAGGAAGAATTTGGAAATCATGATGCACTTGTTTCAAAAACAATGCAATTGATTTAGTTTCTTATAAAAACCCCTCACCCTAAACTTTGATTAATAACCTCATAGTGTTTCAAAGACCCAAAATCAACCCATGAGGTTAAATGGGTGAAAATTATGTCAAAATCAAGTAAGGTAGCAAGCATGTCAGCAAGTTTCTCGCTACAGCAAAGTTCATTCTCTCTGCAGCGAGATTCAGGGGCCAAAACAGAAAGTTTCTCGCTGTAGTGAGAAATAGTGTTAGTTTGCATGTGTTTAAGTTTTCTATCATATCTCCCACTGTAGAAGTCATATTGACATGATTTGTTTACCATTAGAAAGATAAGAGACAAGGGTTCAACTTTGATGTTTACCACTTTTCCCAGTTCAGACGGGAATGTTGTCAAAATTATCATCAAAGTGAGCGCACTGCACTAAAACCCGAGAGTTTCTCGTTGCAGCGAGATATATTTTCGCTGCAGCGAGTTTTCTACTGCCAAAACAGAATGTTTCTCGCTACAGCGAGATGCAGGGCACCTAAGTGAAAAAGGGGCCTCTTTTGCACAAAAATCCATTTGGTGCTGTAATAAAGATCAATTTGCTAGAAAATGGGAATTTCTCAAGATTCATCATGCCAAATTTCACATGCATTACAACCATATACCTTTACTCATAAACTTCCTATAACACACATATTTACATATGTATATTTATATATACCCAACATCATCATGCACACAATCCCATCATCATCATGCTCATGTACACTCCCTACTCGCACATGGCTGGGTCATCACCGGGTTATGCAGACTCCCTACTTGCACATAACCGGGTCATCATTGAATTATGCGCACTCCTTACTCGCACATAGCTGAGCCAATATCATTACACAACAATATGTTCATACGTATATATATATATCAACATAATGTAGCAGTATATGAATCCATAATAGCCACATATCACAACACAAAGATAATCTATCAAGGACTTGTTCCCAAGGCACCCATTTTTAAGAAAAGTTTGATAAAATCATTTAATGTCTTGTGCAAACACATTCACATTCCCAAAAATACTTTGAAATGCAAGTTCACTCACCAGTCTTGTTGATTTTTTTGCTTGACTCCAACCTCAACTAATGCTCCAAATGGACATGTGAGGCGTTGTTGGAACCTATACACACACAACATCACAACCAACCTAAATTGGCATTAATACCATTCCAAAACTATTTTCTAAATTAGGTTATACTAGTCATTCCTAACTAGTTCCCAACCACCATTAAATGGCTATTGTTTGCAATTCTCTAGTCACACAAAAATGAATAACAATCCCAACAAATAAACTCTCACAATTCTAATTACTAGACATTCTCAACACTTAAAAATCAACTATAGTTTACTATTCACCTGGTAGCTTTATAATTGAAATTCTTTCCAAAAATTATCAAGCTATTATAGGGGCTTTCTTTTTTTTTCTCTCTCTAAACACCTAACTAGTGAGAGAAAGTATGGAAGTGGGATTTTTCAAGGGTTTTAAAGTGAGAAAGTGAAAGAGCACAAGGGTTTATGAAAGGGTGCACCAAAAACATGAAATTTGGAGCTAGAGAGAAAAAGTTATGAAGTTTTCATTCCATGCATCCATGGAGGTTAGAAGTAATGTGAAAGAGAAGAAGGAAGAAGAAGAAGAAGCTGTTGGAAAATGAGAGAAGAAGCTGTTGGAAGAAAATATTTATAGCCCATGCTTATCCACTCCACTTAAATTACCAAAATGCCCCTCCATAATTTAGCTTATTCTCCTCCAATCTTTTATGCAATCTTTTTACTCTTTTGACAGTGGGACAAGGTCCACAATGATCTAAACTACTTGGGTTTGCGAAAACTTAAAAATTTTGACTCGGGGTGCAAAATGACCATTTTACCCTTGTTGCGAAAATTATTACCACATCTAGTTTTCTTCGTGTTTTCATCATTATACATCATTTATTTAGTCTTTATGCTTATTTAGACCTTAAATATCAGAAAACTTCCTTCTCGGAACTTATTAGAGGAAATGATGAAACTACCCATGGCCCGGGTTATTACGCGTATGCCTCGTTATGGGCCTATAAGGGTTGAGGTCTCACACTCACCAAGAAAAATTACAAAATTACCCCTAGTTTGAATTATCGCGTCTATTTTTGGTTATGTGTCTATAGAGATCAAGATTTCATAGGTTCACTTCTGAATTACCCTTTTTAACTCAGTAATTAACCTAAATTGGCATCCGTAAACTTTATTAGCCACCGTATCAAAATACGGGGTACTATAGGCACACTGAGAGATATGAGATCTCTAAAGAACTATTTTGATGCAAGATGGCACAAGGTAGTTCTGTTAGACCCCGTGTGCTAAAGATGATTAGAATCATCGAGAGACTTGGACAATTGGGATTAACAATGGATCATGAATTAAGTTAGACTTAGTTTTACAATCTCTTCCTGACAGCTTTAGTCAATCTGTATTGAACTTCCATATGAATTGATTGTAAGCTACTTTTCTCAAATTTCTTAATATGCTAGACATAGCAGAGAGGTCCATCAAGAAAGATAAGGGATCATTGCTTCTTGGTTCTTTTTCCAAGGCTCATACGAAGCAACAGAAGAAGAAAGTCCAAAAAGGGAAGAAGGTAAAATCCTAAAATAAGAAGGCACTAAAGCCTAAGAAAAGTGTCAAAAAGGACAAAGAGAAGGATATTTGCCATCATTGTGGCAAACTTGGGCATTAGAGAAGGAACTGCAAGGAGTACCTAGCTACTGTGAGTAAGAAAAAGAAGCTTATTGAAGTTTCTAATTCAGGTACCATTTGCTAAATAATTCTACTTTATATATTAAAGGTATATGATACCTCAAAGTTGGTTCTCATATGTTTGACATATTTTAGGGACCAAAGATAAAGATGAGTAGGATCTTGGCTGAGAAGGTGACCACATGGATGGACTACCTAAAGCATTAAATGCTACATTGGATGGTTACACTCCTATTTATCTCGACATGTTGGATAATTTATTTGGATGTTTTTGAAACATTAATTATGTGACTGCCATGGGAATGGTTGGTGAAACATTTGTTTTTAGCATTTAGATGTGAATGCTTATATGTTTCAAGTTTGAATAATTTTTTGGAATAATTATGTCATATTTAATTATCCATGCTTTATGTTTATCCTTGCAATGATATTTAGTCAATTATGAATTATGTTCAATTGATCAAAAGGTTGAATATTGATTCATATAAAATGGAACTTTCTTAAAAAAAAAACATCAAGATGAATGTTCAAGAAAGAAAGCAACTTCATATTGCAATATGATTTGGTCTATATCTCTCCAACATAAAAGCCCATTATGATATTCCAAACCAATATGATTCCAAGCATACATTGAGATGTATATACATCATGGAATATTCAAAAGAGTTTGAATATTACTCTCATAAAGGATCTTGGATTTAGTGGGAGCCTAATGACAATAAAAAGTTTAACAAGGCCAAATAGCATAACATAGAATGACACATGCATATGATGCATACAACATTGTCTAGTTGGAATGGTCCTAAGGAGAAAAAGGGATTGTAAGTGTAAAACCCGACCCTATCAACACAGGTCATGACATACATGCACTGAGTAGCATGTTATTACGCTAGGAAAGTTCCTAAGAATAGACGAAACCCGGTATTGTACCTAACAGTACACTTGAGTTGATTTAACCTCGAACTAGTTCAAATAGGAATTGTAAGATGAAATTTAATATTTTACAATCCAAGAATGACTAAAAATGATTGTTCGGAGTTCGAGGGTTCATTTAGAAAAAAATTGAAAATTTTGATGTTCAAGGGTAAAATCGTCATTTTGCCACCTAAGATAATAATTTGATCATGGAGTGAAATTTTTGAGCAAGATTAACTATTTGGAGTATAATTTAATGATAGGAACTGAAAAATTTTAATTTCGGCAATTTTCTAAACATAGGGGCAAAACGGTAATTTTGTCTCCTCGGGGTAAAATTGTAATTTTCACCACCCAAAACTTGTCAAAATCATAGGATTTATTTATTTTTGGTATGAATAACTATTGTATTTTAAGTGGTGAAAAATTGAAGTTTAAAGGATGAAATTTAAAAAACGAGCCAATGGAAAAGTGACACATGGCACTTTTTAATGATTTAATATTATTTTAAAGGAAAATCAGCCCATTTAAATCCCACATCAGGTGATGGTCGGCCATAAGGAGAAAATAAGAGAGAAAATAAAGAGGAAAGGAAGAAAAGAGAAAAACCAAAGGAAAACTAGAAAATTCAAAGGGGAATTCGCGTTTTCCATCCGTTTACGCATCTAACGGTAAGATTTTTCGACTTTAGCTTGATTTCTACCTTTCCTATGCTTTTGTTTCTATTTAGCATGCTTGAGGAGAGAAATCAAAAAGTGATACCAAGGGCTGGCAGAATTTCAAGG
This sequence comes from Theobroma cacao, assembly GCF_053813885.1. NCBI lineage: Eukaryota > Viridiplantae > Streptophyta > Magnoliopsida > Malvales > Malvaceae > Theobroma > Theobroma cacao. The sequence goes on along the minus strand of NC_142645.1, from coordinate 20,187,260 downwards.
GGAAGGATTTTGAAATTTTTATGTTTTGATTCTTAGTTAAATTGGTAGTTTTAGTTAGTTAAATGTGTATAGAAATCAAATTGGGCAAGAAAGCATGAAATTCTCACAATACCAACCCTTGGCCGAATATTCAATGATGTACAATGATGATGAACTGATTTTTATTCTAAGAGAAATGAAGAGAAAATGATGAAAAATGGTTAAATGTGATGGAAAAACAAAGTGGAAAAATAACCGAGTTAATGTCCCATTTTTGACCAAATTTTTCAAGGAGGAAAGTAAGCTGATTTTGGTGATTTTAGAGGGTTATTGGCTGATATTTAATGGTTAGAAATGTTGGAGAGAAAATGGGACAATTTAGAGCTAAAATGAAGAGCGTTAGCAATTTATCGGGTAAAGGGCCAAAAATAGGTTAATACCGCGTTTAAGCCATTTTAGGCTATTGCGTTTCATACCATGCATTAGTATAGGATTTAAGTCAATTATATAGTGATTTAGCATCAATGTGGTGAATTGTGTAATTTTTGCAATGTGTCTAGGAAGAGAGCCTTCCGATAAAGGCAAGGAAGTCATACCCGACGAACAATGATCGGGGCACCTAGAAAGCATTTAATTTGTACAAACTGTGAGTAAACCTATTATTATTGTAAATTATCTAGAGTTTACTTTTAAATGCTCTTTATGTATTTTATGAAACGAAAATGAGATTAAAATGGGACTTTTGATGTTTAGAAATAAATGTGACAAATAAATATATTGTGTTGATTATCTGAAATAAGAAACTTTTGATCATAAAATTGAGTAATTAGAGGCTGCCAATTGTCTTGAAAAATATATTCTCCTATGAATGGCTTATGATATATGAGTATATGTGGCTATATTTTATAATTTCATTGGGAATTTATGTAAGCTGTCTTTTACTATGCAGGCTAGATAAATAAATAAAAGCCACGTAATACTGTTGAAATTTTATTAAAATTGGTGGGTTTAGTCACTGCAGTGACGGGTTTTTGTGGACTGCCTATTAAAGGGGTATGATAAATCCGGTTGCATAGTTACTCCGGTTATAGAGGCGAGGAGGGTAACTCTCGGGGTAGTGTTAGAGCTCACTTCACGTCGAACCCCCACGTGAATGTGTAACTCGGCCAACGCCAAGGAACGGCTTGTTTTCAAAACTAACATGTGTTTAACATATAAATATCTTAACAACCTTGGTGGAGTCAGTTAGATGCCTTAGCCAAGGTATCCCCGAGGACTAGTTTTTGGCTTGAGCCTTGTTTCTAATAAAAGTCATAAGCCTTAACAACTGTTTTGGTAAATTGCAAATATTTTATGGTTTAAGAAATAAATTGAAAACCTTATGAAATGGTTTGTGATTTGTTGTTTAAACTTGCCTCCATTTTACTCGCCTTTAGATATTTTATGATAATGTCTGTTTTCTCATTGGGATTACAAAATCTCACCCACCTCCTTTCCAAATATTTAAAGCCTGTGGCAGCTTGTAGATAGCCAATTTTGTCGAGGATTCCAGTTGACCCTTTTATCTCACAGACAGTAGGTTACTATCACCAACACATGGTGTATTTATGGGCCACTTATCATTGTAATTATTATTGTACATTATAGCTTTGTAAATTATTGTATATATAAATTTATTTTACTTCCACGTTACAAAAGATTACTTACATGTGTTTCTATATATATTGTTTTATATAAAAATACTATATTTTAATCAATATTTTGAATAGTAATATTTGTCTATAAATCCATTTTAAAAATAAAATAAAATAATTTTTGTCTTTTGATTTACTTGAGCCGGAAACGACTGGTAATTATTTTAAACAGAATGTTTAACAACGATTGCTCACAAGAAAGGCAAGAAACTGATACGTAAGCCTTGCGGGGTTTCAATTGGCATTCCGAGTAATGAGTGTCAGTCGGGACGTCGCAACGGTTGTCATGGGCCAGAGGGAGGTTTCGGGTCGTGACAATTCGGTTGGTATCAGAGCTTTCGGTTTAAAACTTATGGTTTTGAAAGAAGTTTTTGATTTTTAAAGTTCTTGGATTTAAAATTATTTTAAAATAATTTACAATGTCAGTGTGGCCCAGTTAAGATTGTTAGTTACATGTAGTTGCATGTAGAGTCTTAAGTCGTCTAAACCAATTCCGTTCTTGTTGTAGATCATTATGCCTCCTCGACGTGAGCTACCACCTATCACTAGATATACCAGTAGGGGAAGAGGTCTCCCCAGACAGAGTCGATCGGATTCCATAGAAGAAGAGTCAGTTGCGTCTTCTTTTAGAGCAACTCCTATTGTTGAGTCTACTGACATTCCTGTACCTCCTCCACCATCTGTTGATGCTCTTAGCGTACCTTCCATGTCACCCGAGGTAGCTCAGGCATTAGCGGCTTTTCTCGCTACTCTTACGGGCCAGGCTCAAGCTGGTCCAGTTCCACCTACTGTTTCCCCTATAACAGCCCCAGTACCACCACTTCCTATTTCACCCTAAACACCGGACGTCTCCATTTCCAAGAAATTGAAGAAAGCTAGACAGTTAGGTTGCGTCTCGTTTACTGGTGAGTTGGATGTGATCGCAGCTAGGGATTGGATTATTCAGGTATCGGAGACATTCGCAGATATGGGATTAGATGATGAGATGAAATTGAAGGTGGCTACACGGTTATTTGAGAAGAGAGCTTGTACCTGTTAAAGTTCAGTAAAGTCTTGCTCTCCTATACCGTTGACTTGGATGAATTTCCTCTGAGAGTTAGATGGTCAGTACTACACCTATTTCCATCAGAAAGAGAAAAAGAGAGAATTTTTGAGCTTGAAACAAAGGAACATGACCATTGAGGAGTATGAAACTCGTTTTAACGAGTTGATGTCTTATGTACCTAAGTTGGTGAGATTAGAGCAAGACCAGGTAAACTACTTTGAGGAAGGACTCTGTAATGAGATACGGGAGCGTATGCTAGTGACTGGCAAGGAGTCGTATAAGGAAGTTATGCAGATGGCCTTACGGGCTGAGAAGCTCACCACTGAGAATAGACAGATCCGTGCTGAGTTTGCAAAGAGAAGGAATTCGCCTACGTTCCCAGGTTAGTTTTCAAAGAGAGGCAGAGATTCGATATCTACTGCAAGAAATACTACCTCAGCGTCTGTGGCATCCATTAGACCTCCATCTCAGTAGTCACAACTGAGATCTTCTAGATTTGATCGGCCAGTGATGAGTAGTCAACGGGGGACTTTAGGAGGATTGAACAGATGCCGTAATTGCAGTGGATTTTATGTTGGGTCATGTAGAAAGCCTGTAAAGTGTTTTCAATGCAGCCAACAAAGGCATATCAAGAAAGATTATCCTTAGTTGAGACGAGATACAATGGCTACTTCTACTCCTCCAACTCGTCCTACTATACCGCAGAGAGACACTTCGGGATCACGGTCCAGACAGGGCCTAGTGATATGGTCAAGCATGGGGAGTAATACCCCAGAGCAGCCATCTTCCAAATCGTAGCCACAGATTTCGACCAGGGTTTTTGCAGTGATTGAGGATGAAGCCCGGTTCGACCTAGCACAGTGACAAGTACTATGATTGTGTTTGATAGAGATGCACATGTTTTGATAGATTCGGGCTCTGATAGATCATACGTGAGCATATCATTTGCATCATTCTCGGATAGAAACCTGTCACCATTAGAGGAAGAGATTGTAGTGCATACTCCTCTAGGCGAGCAGTTAGTAAGAAATATGTATTATAGACACTGTAGTATTAAAGTTGGGGAAGAAGAATTTATAGGCGATTTAATCCCATTGGAGATTCAGGACTTTGATTTGATCTTGGGTATGGATTGGTTGTCCACTCATCGAGCAAAGGTGGATTGTCTTAAGAAAGAAGTGATTCTCCAGAGTTCAAAAGAAGCAGAAGTTGTATTTATAGGGGAGCGTCGAGTTTACCGTTTTGTGTAATCTCTACCTTCAAAGCTTTGAAATTGGTGCGAAAGGGATATTTGGCATACTTGGCTCACGTGATTGATATATCGAGGGAGGAACCTAAGTTAGAGAATGTCCCCGTAGTAAGTGAGTTCCCTTATGTATTTCTTGATGAATTATCGAGACTTCTTCCCGATCGTGAGTTCGAATTCACCATTGACTTACTTCCGAGTACTGCCCCTATCTCTATTCCTCCATATAGAATGGCTCCGGCAGAGTTGAAGGAGTTGAAAGTACAGTTGAATCGGTTGACTAAGTCCGCTCACTTTTTAGCTATCCATAGCACATACTCTATTGAGAAGCTGGCTCAGCTCTATAAAGATGAGATTGTGAGGCTACATGGAGTTCCCGTTTCTATAGTGTCAGATTGAGATCCTCGATTCACTTCTCGACTCTAGCCGAAATTTCAAGAAGCTTTCGGAACCAAATTGAAATTTAGCACTGCTTTTCACCCACAGACGGATGGTCAGTTAGAGAGGACTATCCAGACTATGGAGGATATGTTGAGGGCTTGTGTCATGGATTTTCTTGGGAGTTGGGATAGACACTTACCGTTAGTGGAATTTGCTTACAACAACAGCTTCCAATCTAGCATTGGTATGGCACCGTACGAAGCTTTATATGGAAGGAAATGTCGTACTCCACTATGTTGGGATAAAGTGGGTGAAAGAAAGTTAGTTAGTGTGGAATTGATCGATCTAACTAATGACAAGATCAAGGTTATACGAGAGAGGCTAAAGGTAGCCCAGGATAGGCAGAAGAGCTATGTAGATAAACGGAGAAAAGACTTGGAGTTTGAGATCGATGATAGAGTTTTTCTTAAGGTTTCTCCATGGAAAGGTGTGATTTGATTTGCGAAGCGAGGAAAGCTTAACCCGAGGTATATTGGACCATTCTAAATCATTGAGAGAATTGGACCAGTGGCTTATCGGTTAGAACTACCTCCGGAGTTAGATCGGATCCACAATGTTTTTCATGTCTCCATGCTTAAGAAATATGTACCAGATCCCTCTCACATCCTCGAAGCATCTCGGATTGAGTTGCATGACGATTTGAAGTTCGAGGTGCAACTTGTGAGTATCTTGGATCGAAATTATCAAGTATTGAGGAACAAAAGTATTTCAATGGTCAAAGTGTTGTGGAAATGTGCTCGAATTGAGGAAATGACATGGGAAGTAGAGTATCAGATGAGGAACCAATACCCGAATCTATTTGTCGAATCTAGTAAGTGAAATTTTGAGGTCAAAATTTTATTTTAAGGGGGGTAGAATTATAAAACCGACCCTATAAACACATGTCATGACATACATGCACTGAGTAGCATGTTATTACGCTAGGAAAGTTCCTAAGAATAGACGAAACCCGATATTGTACCTAACGGTACACTTGAGTTGATTTAACCTCAAGCTAGTTCAAATAGGAATCGTAGGATGAAATTTAATATTTTACAGTCCAAGAATGACTAAAACTGATTGTTCGGAGTTCGAGGGTTCATTTGGGGAAAAATTGAAAATTTTGATGTTTAGGGGCAAAATCATCATTTTGCCACCTAAGATAATAATTTGATCATGGAGTGAAATTTTGACCAAGATTAACTATTTGGAGTATAATTTAATGATAGGAAGTGAAAAATTTCAATTCCGGCAATTTTCGAAACATAGGGGCAAAACGATAATTTTTTTACCCTAAGGTAAAATCGTAATTTTCACCACCCAAAGCTTGTCAAAATCATAGGATTTATTTATTTTTGGTATGGATAACTATGGTATTTTAAGTGGTGAAAAATTGAAGTTTAAAGGATGAAATTTTAAAAACGGGCCAATGAAAAAGTGACACATGGCACTTTTTAATGATTTAATATTATTTTAAATGAAAATCAGCCCATTTAAACCCCACATCAAGTGATGGTCAGTTTATATAGAATATCATTACGAGAATTTGTAATATCTATTTTGATACAGTAAAATGACAAGAGTTAGGAACAACATGAGGCTAATTGTGTGGCACCCTAGAAACCTATAAAGATGAGTTAGGGATTGAATGGATGAGTACGTATTTATATACCTTTAAGATTAAGTGTTTTAGGAATACATAAACATCTTTGAGAAGATATTATAATCATACACAGCAAGTATGAAACGTAAAATTTTTAAAACTTACTGAGAAGCCTAACGGCTAAATCACAAGTTAAGGGATCACATGCTGTGAGATATAAGTTTAAGATAGATATTCCCAAGGAAATACTCAAGAGAAGTTTTTTTCTAGATCTCGTTAAAGTAAGCACTAAGTCATGTGATTATAAAAAGGAAGCTATAAGCTAAGAGTGATATTAGTATTAATATTAAAAAATACTTGAGGAGAATCTAGTTTTAAGTTTTACAATTTCAAGTACAATTTATAAATTGGTTAAGAAAGAATGATGTTATGTTCATATGAAGAAGTAGAACAAAGGATGATAGAAGTTGACCTTGAAAATGAAGTCAGATAATGAAACTTTCATAATATATTATGGAAATTGGAATTCGAAAATGCTTAAGGCATACATGATTCAAATGGGTTTGAGTCTTAAGTGACAAATCAATATCGTAATGCAAGAAAGATACAAGGTAATATAGAGGCATGAAAGATGATTAAGGACAAAAGGATGACTCCTAGGAATTGTGGTATTGCATGAGATGCAATGATCAAGTTAAGATAAATTTTTGAGGCATCAATAGGAGTATAAAGCATACACGCATAATAGATTATAATTCAACGGAGATGACATTGTGATGAATGATATATAGTATAAGGAAACTCAACCATATGGTTGGAAATGATATGAATGATATGAAGTTATACACAAGTATAATAAGAAGGTTGACATGCACTATAAGAATTATTATATTGAAACTAGGATTGGGATACGGATTAATAAAGAGGGAATGTAGTCCAAAGCATGTGAACACATGGATTCCTATATATAAAGAGAGATGTTGACATTTGAAAATGCATGTATATATGTATATATGAAATTGATAATTTTACTAACTGAAGTGAAGAATGGTTCTCGGTAATTGGGAGATTTTAAAATAGTGTCCAGAGAGGTTAGTGAGCTAAAGTGTTAACGAACATGTAATGAACGATTAAAGTTATGAATGACTTTGAAGGAAACCTTGAATTATTTAAGTTCTTAATGGAACTCTATTAAAGGAAAGGTATAGACCAGTATAAGATGGATGAATCAAGGTTGAGAAATTTGGTACGGAGCGAATTAATAAAATGATGATTAGGTATACATAAGTAAGTATGATATGTGATCGAAATCAGTATAATTGAGGTGAAGTTATGGTTCAAATTTAATAATGGTGATAAAGGCATGCTTAGTGTCTCGATATAAGAGATCATGGTTGTGAAACGTATTATTGATCCGGTTCCAAAGGATGATAATTGCCATAAATAAAGCATTTAATTGAACTGAAGGTGAACGAGGTGAATAAATTGAATGTCCTTATAGAAAGAACAAGGAGTAGGATCATAGAAGGAGATTGATAACACAACATCGACGGGAATTCGAGGACGAATTCTATTTAAGTGGGGGAGATTGAAATACCCTATACTTTGATATGGTGATAAATAAAGTTGATCGAATACAAATTGAGGTCAATTAAAATGTTTAAAAGTGATAAAAGACGAAAGGAGTAGTTTAGGATAAAATATTCCGCAAGTGAGAAAATAATAATAATTTTATCGGAGGAGAATTTGTGAGATAAAAGGCGATTCAAAAGTCAAGTGAGGCATAATAAGGTATTTTGGGTACCAAAGAGACAAGATAAAATTTTTAGAATAAAATAATATTTTATTAATGAAATAATATTAAAATATTAATATTTTGCCGAATATCGAAATCAGTCATGAAGAAGGATCATATGGTTGATCCAAGTGGGGGAGAAGATGACAAGCCCGACTCTATAAAAATATTTATCATGACATACATGTGATGGATAGCATGTTCGCATGCTAAGAGAGTCTCGAAAAATTTACAAAAGTCGGTATTGTACCTAGAGGTACAATAAAATTGATTTAAGCCTCGAACTAGATAAAATAGAAAATTTACGAGAAAATTAAGAATTTTAAAGTCCCAAAATGGTTTAATATGGTGATTCGGAGTTCGAGGATCAATTTAGAGTCAAATCGGAATTTTCGCTATCCAGGGGCAAAATGGTCATTTGCCACCTAGGGACAAAATGGGGATTTTAGAAAAGATTTTTTTTGGCCTCATTTGACTTATTGGAGTATAATTTGACTTATTGGAGTAAGATTTGAGGTTTAGAAGTGAAAAATTTTAATTTCGATATAATTTGGAGTAAAAGGGTAAAATGGTAATTTTGCCACCCCAAGGGCAAAATTGTAATTTTCCACCACCAGGACATTTTTCCAGCACATGGTCTTCCTTTATCCTCATTTTGACCATTGACTAATTGTGTGGTGGAGATAAAAAGGATTAAAATTTTTAAAGTTTTAAAAACGGGCCAATGACATGATGCCACGTGTCATGCCTTTATTAATTTATTATTTTCCTTTTTAAAAGGCACAAAAATCAGCTCATCTTCCACCCCATGGCCGGCCAAACCAGCAAGAAGAGAGAGAAAACAAAAACAAAACCCTAGAGAGAGAAAATCAAAGAAAAAGTGTGAATTTTCAAGGATATTAAGTGAAAAAGGTGAGATTTTTCTATTAAGCTTGAGCTTTCTTATTCCCAAGCATTTCTCTTTATTTTCCGTGATTAAATTACATGTTTTCATGATGAATTCAATTCTGAAAAAATGGGTTAGGAGAGAGAAACTTGTTAGATTAATTTGATTTGAAGTTATGTTAGTGTTTTAAGTTAGTTAGCATATTTAGAAACAAAACAACAAGAAAAGAATTTATTTTCTCCCATAATCATTAATGGTCGAATTTATCATGTGTTGAGTGAGGATAAATTTGATTTTCATTTTATGAGAATTGATTAAGAAATGATGAATTATGAGCCTAGAAAAATAATGGAAATTTTCGGAGCAAAAATATGATTTTTACCCACTAGGGGTATTTTCGTAATTTGCTATCGAGACTGATAAATTGAATCTCATTCATAGTCATGGAGGTAATTTAGGTATAATTGGAGTGTAGAAAGTGAGAAGAATTGATTTGGAGTTAAATTGGAGATAATAGGCCGAATTAGGTCAGCACCGCATTTAAGCGGTAGTTTGATAAGTTGTATATCATATCATGCATATATACCGAGCCTGAATTGATTTTATAATGGTCAAGCATTGATGTGATGAATTATGTATTGTACATTGTGGATAGGTGGTGAGCAAAGTACACTGGTAAAAGTACAGAGATTGTGCTTGGAGACTGGGATTAGGAGTACATCGACTCCTAGAAGAGTGAGTGAACTTATTATCGTCTTAATTATCTAGAGTAGTTTTATACAATTGTGTGATTTTATGAAAAATGGGTTTAAATTGTAAATTGCTATGTTTTAAGAGAAATTGGGATTTTATAAAATGATTTTATAAATTTTATGAAAAATTTAATACTGGTTTTGAAATAGAGTAATTGGAGACTACTTGCTTGTGTTGCAAATTTATGGTTTTGAATTGAATGGCTTATGATAATAAATGAGCATGAATGGCTAAACTGATTTTGGTGTTAGAATTATTTATACTGTGTATTCAACCTTGAAAGGCTAGGTTACAATAAATTGCCATGTCATGCTAGAATGAATTTTATTGATTGGTGGAATATATATTAATTATTTACTGCAGAGAGGGTTCTGTGGACCAGCGTATTAGAGGGGCACGATAAACTCCATTATATTATTACCTCGAACGGAGAGGCGCGTAGGGTATCTCCTGGGGTAAAGCTTAGGGTTCACTTCACGCCAAACCACCACGTGAAGGGGAAGTCAGCCAACACCAAGGAACAGCTATATTTTTCTCAAACTAAAATATATTTTAAGTGTATACAAAATTTTAACAGCCTTGGCGAACTCGATTAGATGCCCTGCGCAAGGTATCACCGAGTATGAGTTGAAATGAGTTGATTACTCGATTTTTATGGATTGATTTTATTTGGTTAAAATGAGTTGAAAGGTAATGAAATTACAATATGATGATTTATTTTAATTGTCTCCATTTACTCGACTTTAGATAGTTTAGATGGTATCTGTTTACTCACTGGGATTTTATAATCTCACCACCCTCATTTCCTCACATTTCAGGCTCGGGAAATTCTATAGTTAGCTGACTTTGACAAGGACTTTCATTTGGACTCGAATCGGTAAAAGCTGTAGGTTTCCAGCTTCCGATGCATTTTGGATAGATGTGGGCCCACGTGTCACTGTAAAAGAAATTTTATGCTTTGGCTATTTGCTTTATAGTATATATGAATATAATTATCTTTTACGCCATAAGAATTATGTACCGATAGTTTTATGAAAATTATTTTACAAGAAAATAGTTTATTTTATTGAATATTTTTATTATATTCAAATGGTCAACTTTTCACTTCAAATGAACGTTTTAGATACTTAATTTTTTTTAAATCATTAAATATATATTTTCGGCTTACCTACTACATTTTTAGCAAGTTTCGAGGTTTTCGACAAAAATGACGAAAATGCCCCTATGAGTAAAAAAAAATATGTTATGTTATGATTTGGAAATGATTTGTAATCCTTCGTATTTTGATTATTTGATAACTATTGCTCACTGGGAAAGTGCCAAAGCTGATACGAGAGCCTTGCGAGGTTTCGATCGACATTCGGGGTGAAGAATGTTTGTCGAGGCTTCGCGGCGGTTGTCACGGGCTCGATGGGGAGTTTCGGGTCGTGACATTAAGAACACTGCATAAATAATTTTATAGCGTAAAAGCAAAATAAATTCCTACATACCGTAATACAGATAACCAAAGTTTAGAATTTAATTTACAGTGACACGTGGGCCCGCGAATGAGTAAAAGTATCAAAAGAAATGAACCGACAGTTTTTGGATGTGGCAAGTTCAACTGTAATCCTCGCCGATATCAGTTATCTACAATTTATTCTGAGCCTTAAATGGGTGGAAAGGAGGGTGGTGAGATTACAAATTGGAGAATGGTATGAGTATAAGGGATGAAAAATATGTCTATGGGCAATTTTTCAGTTTTTGGGGCAAAAATGTAATTTTTGACTTTTACGGGGGCAAAAGTGTAAATTTCAAAAATTACTCCCCCAAGACTTTGGATAAGTCTGAGAATTTTATCTAAGCTATGGATATGTGGGACAAGTGTATGGTGAAACTTTGGAAACAATTGGATGGCTAGAATTTAAGGAATTAATAAAACATTAAAAAAATGAATAAAATAATATTATATTATTTTAGCCATTAAAAAGGTCAAAATTCCAGAATTCTCATCTTCTTCAGCCGTCCAAACCAGGGGAGAAAAGGGGGAAAAAAACAAATAAGAACCCTACCTGAAAATTTGGGGAAAATCAAGAGAAATCAAGAAATCAAGCATTAAAAAGGTAAATTTCATTGATTTTCCTTGTGATTTTCACTACCCATGCATTTTTTTCTCATTTCCATGCAAAATTAGAAAGTGGGTATGGACACCCATGCTGGCCAAACCTCCATGGATGAGTTTTGAGCTTGATTTTTGGTTGATTATAATTGAATTAACTGATTTTAGTTAAGTTATATTGAAATATAGCAAAAATAAGCTAGAGATATAATTTTCTCCCATTGAAACCCATTATGCCGAATTTTCTAGGAGAATATTGGCTGCTTATCTTGATGTTTATTTGAGGAATTATGATGAATAATGATGAATTATGAGCCTAGAAAAATAATGGGAATTTTTAGAGTAAAAATACAAATTTTTACCCACTAGGGGTATTTTCGTAATTTGCTATCGAGACTGATAATTTGCACCACACTGAGGGACATTAAGTCAATCTGGATGCAATTGAGGTATAGAAAATGAAAAAAATTAATTTGGAGTTTAAACGGACACGTATATCGATTTATCGGGTAAAAGATCGAAATAGGCTAACATTGCGTTTAGGCAAAAATTTAGACATTTTTGCATTCCATATCAAGCATTAGTAGTCTAAATTAGTTTAATTTCAATTTAGTACCAATGTGGTGAATTTCTCGATTTTGTACTGTGTCAAGGTGGTGAGTCCTCCGATAAAGGCAAGGGAATTGCACCCGAGGACCAATAGTCTGAGTATTTCCAAAATCCCCACTTTAGACATGGTGAGTAACCTTACCATCATTTTAATTATCTAAAGTATGTTTTTATTCGGTTTTGGTGAATTTTATGAAAATAAGTTCAAATGGTAAATTTTTATGTTTTGTAAACAAAATGAGTTTAAATGAAAATATTTTATAAATTGTCTTGAAACGAAATAACGATTTTGAAAATAGAGTAATTGAAGACCACTGATATGTTGTAAATTTAAAATTGAATTAATGGCTTATGTTATTGTATTGGCATGACTGGCTGGGCTGTGTTTTTTATGAATTATATGAATTGCTTTATTTTACCCTTGCAGGCTGGGTAGTAATATATTAGCCCTATCATGTTGTCAAAATTTTATTGTATGGTGGGTTTAACCTGCTGCAGTGGGCTAGGTTCTGTGGACTAGCCTATTAGAGGGGCACGGAATCTTGTTATATTTTTACCTCAATTGGAGAGGCAAGTAGGGTAACTCCTGAGGTATAACTTTAAAGTTCACTTCACGCCAAACCACCACGTGAAGGGGAACTCGGCCAACGCCAAGGAATGGCTATGTTTTCAAAATAAAAACATGACTTTCTAATAGCCTTGGCGGACTCAATTGGGATAGCCCTCGGCCAAGGTGTCCCAGATAACTGAGTATGATAATAATTTTTGGCATGAGCCAAGCTTTTTAAGAAATTCATAAGCCATACTGATTACTTGCTTTATATAAATTGATTTCATTTGGTTGAAATAAGTTGAAAGATGATAAATTCCAGTTTGATGAAATGTTTTAATAGTCTCCTTTTACTCGACTTTAGATATTTTGAGTGATGTTTGTTTACTCATTGGGATTTTATAATCTCACCACCCTCATTTCTACCCATTTCAAGCTCAAAATAGATTGTAGATAACTAATATCGGCGAGGATTACAGTTGAACTTGCCACATCCAAAAACTGTAGGTTCATTTCTTTTGATACTTTTGGTCATTCGTGGGCCCACGTGTCATTGTAAATTAAATTCTATACTTTGATTATCTGTATTACGGTATGTAAGAATTTATTTTGCTTTTACGCTATAACAATTATTTATGCAGTGTTCTTAAAATATCGTTTTATGTGAAAATTGAATATTTTATTTAATATTTTTATTTTATTATAACAGTCATAAGTCCATTTTAAACGAATGTTTTAGACATCCAAAATTATTTTTGATTATGAAATATGTGTTTTCCACTTACATACTATATTTTTACATGATTTTGAGATTTTTGGGATAAATGACCAAAATACCTCTGTGAGACGAAAATTATTATTTTATTTGTTTAAGTTGGAAACAGTTTAAAATCTTTTAGAATGTGGTATTTGGAAACAGTTACCCACAAGGGAAATGAGAAGCTGATATTCAAGCCTTGCGAGGTTCCGGTTGACATTCCGGGTAATGAATGTCGATCGAGACGTCGCAGCGGTTGTCACGGGCTCGATGGGAGTTTCGGGTCGTGACAATTAAGTTGGTATCAGAGCTTTGGTTTTAAAGATTAGAGTTTTAGGGTTTAAAGTTATTTTAAAGCTGTTTTAAAAATTTACAGTGTCAGTGTGGCCCCGAGTTAAGTTAGGTTAGGTTGAATAAAATACATGCATAAGCATATAAAGCCTGAGGTTGCCTAAACTCACTTTGTTCCCTCTTATAGATTATTATGTCTCCTCGACGCGAACAACCACCTTTTAGTAGATCAGCTGGGAGCGGAAGAGGTCGTTTCCAACGTCGTCAGTTAGGTGCAATAGAGGAGGAATCGACTGCATCCACCATTCGGGCAGCACCTACTACTGAACAGACTGAGACTCCTCCACATCCTCCACCTCCTCTGCCACTTACTAGTATTCCTACTATGCCTCTTGAGGCAGTTCAGGCATTGGCAGCCTTCTTTACTGCTATTGCTGGCTAGGCTGAGGCTGGTCAAACTCTTCCTACAGTTCCTCTAGCTGCTCCTTTAGTACCACCATCCCCACCTCCTGTCCCACCACCAATGCTGGATGTTTCTGATTCTAAGAAGCTTAAAGAGGCTAGGCAACATAGTTGTGTTTCTTTTATGGGTGAGTCGGACGCAACCGTGGCTAAAGAGGTGGTGCGAATGGCTTTAAGAGCTGAAAAGCTTGCGAATGAAAATAGGAGTCTGCGAGCTGAGTTAGCAAAAAGGAGAAATCTAAGTGTCTCTTCTAGTCAGCCACCAAACACGGGTAAAAACTCCTCTGTTTCAGGAAGTTCACGTAGATGCAGAAATTATGGGAATTATCATGTTGCGCTGTGTAGAGGGCCTGCACGATGTTTTCGTTGTGATCAACTGGGTCACATTAGGAGAGATTGCCCACAGTTAAGACGGGCTACGGTAGCTGCTCCATCTCCACCAGCTCATACGAATATGCAGAGGAGAGATTCCTCTGGATTGCAACCAAGACAAGGATGATTTTGTCATACCACCAAGGGTAGATTAAATATATTGAAATTAATGTTTTAATAGTGTGCATATGATAGAAAACTAGTTTGTAAGTTATAGTTTTCATGAAATATATAAGGATTATCAATATATGGACATACATTTGGAGTTGTAATTTACAAGTTTGAAGTATTTAAGATATGATTAAATGGAATTAGCATTAGTTAAGGTATGTAAATCTTTTAATTAATTTCTATGGAGTATGCGTGATAGTAGAATGGAGGAACATCGTGTAGTGATGCTATACGGGGAAATCACTATACAATATGGAAAGGGTATTTTCGAGTGGGATTTATTGACTGATGATAAGTGATGAGCAATTTGAGATACATGTAGCTATGAATAAATTTGGAGATTTTTGCTTAAGCAAACTTGTATTAAATGTTATGGTAAAGATATATGACTGTTAGTGGCAAAATAAATACGTTAAATCAATGTTTTGATCGCACACTTGTGATAGAAAGTT
Source organism: Theobroma cacao (assembly GCF_053813885.1). Classification (NCBI taxonomy): domain Eukaryota; kingdom Viridiplantae; phylum Streptophyta; class Magnoliopsida; order Malvales; family Malvaceae; genus Theobroma; species Theobroma cacao. The sequence continues at coordinate 20,172,077 of NC_142645.1, read as the reverse complement.
AGTCTTGCTAATTGTGGTATAGACTCAGAGGGAAGCCACACGATTGTCAATAATTGAGGTAGTAGCTTTAAAGGTGGAAGAGTTGCTAAGATAAAGTGAATTCAAACCGTTGCAACGCCACAGTTCTGACTATTAAATGTTGTCACATTAAGAACCCCTAATGGCTAGAAACCAAGAGCAAATTGAGAGTGGCATGAAGATGAAACTCACGAGTTGAAGAATGGTCATTGGTTTTCATGCTAAGCTTTGTTGTTTGGAGTCTTAAGTGCATTGGGAGGTATTAAGATAAAGATGATGAGTGAAATTGCAATGTTTTTTTTTTTTGTTGCCTTATATATATTAACATGTAAGAGAAAGAAAAGTTAGAGAATTTTTGAGATGGCTACATAAAAATAAATTAACATGTGGAGTGTTAAGATGAATAATATGATGACTGAAGTCAAATCTTAAGAAATAAAGAAGACAAGAGATTAAGTCTTGTTAAAGACTAAAGAGGAAGCGAGCGAAAGGTTAAATGAATGTATGAGATATTGATAAGAGATATCAATACCAAGTGAGGAAAATGTAAATAAAGATTTCAATAATGATATAGCAAATGAGTTTATATAGAATATTGTTATGAGAATATACTGATCTTGTCTTGACCTTGTTGAAAGGAAAGGATTAATAACAACACAAGTAAACTAGGTGACATGCTAGAAACCCATGGAGATAAATTGAAGCATGAGTGGTTGGGCATGCCTTTATGGAAATGATATACTTGGTGTATAAAAGAGTAAATAAGTGATTTAGTGTTTCAAGAATGTTTAAACGCCCTTGAGAAAGAATTATAAGTTATACATGATGAGCATAAGATGTGTGACTTTGAAACTTGCTAAAGAGCCAAATGGCTAAGTTACGGGTTAAATGATCATATGTTGTGAGACATAAATTTAAAATAAATATCCCTAAGGAAATACTCATGAGAAGTTCTGCCATGGATCTTGTGAAAGCAAGCACTAAGTTATGTAGTTATAAAAAGGAAGCTATAAGCTTAGAGTGGTATAAGTATTAACATTAAAAAGTACTTAAGGAGAATTTAGTTTCAAGTCTTGTAATTTCAAGTACAATTTGTAAATTAGTTAAGGAAGAATGATGTTATATTCATATGAAAGAGTGGAATAAAGGATGATAGAAGTTAACCCTGATAATGAAGTCAGATAATGAAACTTTCTTAATATATTATGGGAATTAGAATTCAAAAATGCATGAGGCATACATGATTCAAATGAATATGAGTTTTAAGTGACAAATCAATATCGAAATGCAATAAGGATACAATATATAGGAGACATGAAGGATAATCGAGGAATAAGGATGACTTTTAGGAATTGTAGTATTGCATAAGATGCAATGATCAAGTCAAGATAAGTTTTTGAGATACCAATGGGATTATAAAACATACACGCATAATAGATTATAATTCAATGGAGATGACATTGTGATGCAATGATATACAGTACAAGGAAACTTAAGCATAAAATTGGAAATGATAAGAAGAGAATATAAGTATATAAATGATGAGGAACTATGCACAGGCATGATGAGAATTTGTATGAATTATGAAGATTATTCTATTGAATCTTGATTGTGGATGGGAATGAATTAAGAGAAATTAGTCTGAAGGCATTTGAAAACAGAGACTCGTATATATAATGAGGAATATAGACATTTGAATGTACATGTATATGTATGTGTGGAGTAGTGATGTACCCAACTAAAATGAATAATGGTTTTAGTGGTTCGAGATTTGAACTCAATATATTTGATGAGTTGTATAGATAATGTAACGATTAAGAATCTTATCAGAAGACGATTTATGGTGACCTAAGGAATTTTGGAGAAAGAGTTAAGGGAATATAATCTATAGTACGATTAAGCCATACTAGATGGATTAATAGGATTAAGAAGATTGAAATTTCCTAAATGCAAAGTAAACATGAAATATGTAGAAATAATTAAAGCCAATAATTTTCCCGAACGCTGAGGATATGTACAGGAATGAGTATGGCGTGTTAATGATATTGTAAACTACACAATAGTGTATGAGGATAGGATGAATGAATGAAAGTCGAGAAGTTTGATATGGAATGAAGTAATAAGATAGTGATTGGTATACCTAAATAAGAATAAAATGCGATCGAAATTGGTATGATTGAGATGGAGTTATGGTTCAAGCTTAATGATAGTAATAGAAGCATGCTTGGTGTCTCGATATAAGAGATCATAATTGTGAAGGTTATTGTTGATTTGATTTTAAAGGATAATAATAGACATAAGCGAAGTACTTGAGTTGAATTGGAGGTAAATGAGGTGAACAAATCGAAATTCCCTATAAAGGGGAGGACATAAGAAGTCGAGCATTAGATGAAAAAATAATACCCCCACTTTTTTTCTAAGTTTAGTACATGAAATTTTGAGGTCAAAATTTTATTTTAAGGGGGGTAGTGTTGTCAAGCCCGACCTTATAAAATACTTTCCATGTGATTCATATGATTGACAATATGCTTGCATACTTGGAAAGCCCCGAAAGAAAAATCGTTAAAAGACGACAATGTACCAAATGGTACAATTAAGTAAATTTAAGCCTCGAACTAGATCAAATAGAGAATTTAAAATGAAATTAAGAATATTAAAGTCCCAGAATGGTTCAATATGGTGATTTGGAGTTCGAGGATCAATTTGGAGTCAAACTAGAATGTTTACTGTCCAAGGGCAAAATGGTCAGTTGCCACCTACGGACACAATGGGAATTTTTAGAAATTTTTTTTTTGGCCCCATTTGACTTATTGGAGTATAATTTGAGGGTTTGGTGGTGAAAAAGTTTAATTCCGATGATTTCTAGAGTGTAGGGGCAAAATCGTAATTTTACCAGTCGCGGACAAAATTTGGGATTTTGAGAGAATTTAGATCAAATTTGAAAAATTGGAGAATGGTATGAGTATAAGGGATGAAAAATATATCTATGGGCAATTTTTCAATTTTTGGGGCAAAAATGTAATTTTTGACTTTTACGGGGGTAAAAGTGTAAATTTCAAAAATTACTCCACCAAGACTTTGGATAAGTCTGAGAATTTTATCTAAGCTATGGATATGTGGGACAAGTGTATGGTGAAAATTTGGAAACAATTGGATGGCTAGAATTTAAGGAATTAATAAAACATTAAAAAAATGAATAAAATAATATTATATTATTTTAGCCATTAAAAATGTCAAAATTCCAGAATTCTCATCTTCTTCAGCCGTCCAAACCAGGGGAGAAAAGGGGGAAAAAACAAATAAGAACCCTACCTGAAAATTTGGGGAAAATCAAGAGAAATCAAGAAATCAAGCATTAAAAAGGTAAATTTCATTGATTTTCCTTGTGATTTTCACTACCCATGCATTTTTTTCTCATTTCCATGCAAAATTAGAAAGTGGGTATGGACACCCATGCTGGCCAAACCTCCATGGATGAGTTTTGAGCTTGATTTTTGGTTGATTATAATTTAATTAAGTGATTTTAGTTAAGTTATATTGAAATATAGCAAAAATAAGCTAGAGATATAATTTTCTCCCATTGAAACCCATTATGCCGAATTTTCTAGGGGCATATTGGCTGCTGATCTTGATGTTTATTTGAGGAATTATGATGAATAATGATGAATTATGAGCCTAGAAAAATAATGGGAATTTTCGAAGTAAATATAAATTTTTACCCACTAGGGGTATTTTCGTAATTTGCTATCGAGACTGATAATTTGCACCACACTGAGGGACATTAAGTCAATTTGGGTGTAATTGAGGTATAAAAAATAAAAAAAATTAATTTGGAGTTTAAACGGACACGTATATCGATTTATCGGGTAAAAGATCGAAATAGGCTAACACTGCGTTTAGGCAAAAATTTAGACATTTTTGCATTCCATATCAAGCATTAGTAGTCTAAATTAGTTTAATTTCAATTTGGTACCAATTTGGTGAATTTCTCGATTTTGTACTGTGTCAAGGTGGTGAGTCCTCCGATAAAGGCAAGGGAATTGCACCAGAGGACCCAATAGTCTGAGTATTTCGAAAATCCCCACTCTAGACACGGTGAGTAACCTTCCCATCATTTTAATTATCTAAAGTATGTTTTTATTCGGTTTTGGTGAATTTTATGAAAATGAGTTCAAATGGTAAATTTTTATGTTTTGTAAACAAAATGAGTTTAAATGAAAATATTTTATAAATTGTCTTGAAACGAAATAACGATTTTGAAAATAGAGTAATTGGAGACCACTGATATGTTATAAATTTAAAATTGAATTAATGGCTTATGTTATTGTATTAGCATGACTGGCTGGGTTGTGTTTTTTATGAATTGTATGAATTGCTTTATTTTACCCTTGTAGGCTGGGTAGTCATATATTAGCCCTGTCATGCTGTCAAAATTTTATTGTATGGTGGGTTTGACTTGTTGCAGTGGGCTAGGTTCTGTAGACTAGCCTATTAGAGGGGCACGGAATCCTGTTATATTTTTACCTCAGTTGGAGAGGCGAGTAAGGTAACTTCCGAGGTATAACTTTAAAGGTCACTTCATGCCAAACCACCACGTGAAGAGGAACTCGGCCAACGGCAAGGAATGGCTATGTTTTCAAAATAAAAACATGACTTTCTAATAGCCTTGGTGGACTCAGTTGGGATAGCCCTCGGCCAAGGTATCCCAGATAACTGAGTATGATAATAATTTTTGGCATGAGCCAAGCTTTTTATGAAATTCATAAGCCATACTGATTACTTGCTTTAAATAAATTGATTTCATTTGGTTGAAATAAGTTGAAAGATGATAAATTACAGTTTGATGAAATGTTTTAATAGTCTTTTTTTACTCGACTTTAGATATTTTGAGTGATGTTTGTTTACTCGTTGAGATTTTATAATCTCACCATCCTCATTTCCACCCATTTCAGGCTCAGAATAAATTGTAGATAACTGATATCGGCGGGGATTACAGTTGAACTTGCCACATCCAAAAACTGTAGGTTCATTTCTTTTGATACTTTTGGTCATTCGTGGGCCCACGTGTCACTGTAAATTAAATTCTATACTTTGATTATCTGTATTACGGTATGTAAGAATTTATTTTGCTTTTACGCTATAGAAATTATTTATGCAGTGTTCTTAAAATATCGTTTTATGTGAAAATTGAATATTTTATTTAATATTTTTATTTTATTATAACAGTCATAATTCCATTTTAAACGAATGTTTTAGACATCCAAAATTATTTTTGATTATGAAATATGTGTTTTCCACTTACATACTATATTTTTACATGATTTTGAGATTTTTGGGATAAATGACCAAAATACCGCTGTGATATAGAAATTATTATTTTTTTTGTTTAAGTTGGAAAGAATTTAAAATATTTTAGAATGTGGTATTTGGAAACAGTTACCACAGGGGAAATGAGAAGCTGATATTAAAGCCTTGCGGGGTTCCGGTTGACATTTCGGGTAATGAATGTCGATCGAGTCGTCGCGGCAGTTGTCACAGGCTCGATGGGAGTTCCGGGTCATGACAAACATAGCCCAGCCAGTCATGCCAATACAATAACATAAGCCATTAATTCAATTTTAAATTTACAACATATTAGTGGTTTCCAATTACTCTATTTTCAAAATCGTTATTTCGTTTCAAGACAATTTATAAAATATTTTCATTTAAACTCATTTTGTTTACAAAACATAAAAATTTACCATTTGAACTCATTTTCATAAAATTCACCAAAACCGAATAAAAGCATACTTTAGATAATTCAAATGATGGTAAGGTTACTCACAGTGTCTAGAGTGGGGATTTTCGAAATACTCAGACTACTAGTCCTCAGGTGCAATTCCTTTGCCTTTATCGGAGGACTCACCACCTTGACACGGCACAAAATCGAGAAATTTACCACATTGGTACTAAATTGAAATTAAACTAATTTAGACTACTAATGCATGATATGGAATGCAAAAATGTCTAAATTTTGCCTAAACGCGATGTTAGCCTATTTTGATCTTTTACTTGATAAATCGATATACGTGTCCGTTTAAACTCCAAATTAATTTTTTTCAGTTTCTATACCTCAATTGCACCAAAATTGACTTAATGTCCCTCAGTGTGGTGCAAATTATCAGTCTCGGTAGCAAATTACGAAAATACCCCTAGTGGGTAAAAATTCATATTTTTACTCTGAAAATTCCCATTATTTTTCTAGGCTCATAATTCATCATTATTCATCATAATTCCTCAAATAAACATCAAGATCAGCAGCCAATATTCCCCTAGAAAATTCGGCATAATGGGTTTCAATGGGAGAAAATTATTTCTCTAGCTTATTTTTGCTATATTTCAATATAACCTACTAAAATCACTTAATTCAATTAAAATCAACCAAAACTCAAGCTCAAAACTCATCCATGGAGGTTTGGCCAGCATGGGTGTCTATACCCACTTTCTAATTTTGCATGGAAATGAGAAAAAATGCATGGGTAGTGAAAATCACAAGGAAAATCAATGAAATTTACCTTTTTAATGCTTGATTTCTTGATTTCTCTTGATTTTTCCCAAACTTTTCAGCTAGGGTTCTTATTTCTTTTCTCCCTTTTCTCTCCTGGTTTGGACGGCTTGAAGAAGATGAGAATTCTGAAAATTTTGACCTTTTTAAAGGCTAAAATAATATAATATTATTTTATTCATTTTTTTGTTTTATTAATTCCTTAAATTCTAGCCATCCATTTGTTTCCAAATTTTCACCATACACTTGTCCCACATATCCATAGCTTAGATAAAATTCTCAGACTTATCCAAAGTCTTGGTGGAGTAAGTTTTTGGAAATTTACACTTTTGCTCCTATAAAAGTCAAAAATTACATTTTTACCCCAAAAACTAAAAAATTTCCCATAGACATATTTTCCCTCCCTTATGCTCATACCATTCTCCAATTTGTCAAATTTGATCTAAATTCTCTCAAAATCTCAAATTTTATCCGTGAGTGGTAAAATTACGATTTTACCCCTACACTCTAGAAATCACCATAATTAAACTTTTTCATTGCCAACCCTCAAATTATACTCCAATAAGTCAAATGGGGCCAAAAAATCTTTTCTAAAAATTTCCATTGTGTCTCGAGGTGGTAAATGACCATTTTGCCCCTAGATAGTGAAAATTTCGGTTTGACTCCAAATTGATCCTCGAACTCCAAATCACCATATTAAACCATTATGGGACTTTAATATTCTTTATTTCATTTTAAATTCTCTATTTGATATAGTTTGATGCTTAAATTGACTTAATTGTACCATTTGGTACATTGTGGTCTTTTAACAAATTTTTTGTTTTTAGGTTTCCAAGTATGCAAGCATATTGTCAATCATATGAATGACATGGCAAGTATTTTATAAGGTCGGGCTTGACAGGATTCCTCTTGAGTATTTCCTTGTGGATACTTATCTGAAACTTATGTTTGACCACTTATGATCACTTAACCAATGGTTTAGCCGTTAGGCTCTTCAGCAAGTTTCAAAATTCCATATATTATACTTACCGCGTATGTTTGGTAATTTCCTTCTCAGGAATGTTCATGTTTTCTTGAAACCCTTAATCACTTATTTGCTCATTAACATTTCGAGCATATCATTCTAAAAGAGATGCACTATTCATCAAGATATTTTAATGCATACTCATTTATTCAATCCTCAGTTTATAGTCACAGGTTTCTAGTATGCCACATAATTGGCCTTGCATTGTTATTAATCCTTTTCATTCAACTAAGTCAAGACAAGATTTGTAATTCCTCATAACGATACTTTACATTAACTCATTTCCTAGGTCACGCTTGTGTGAGACCTTGTCAAGCTCGATTAAAAGACGGTATTGTACCGAGTGGTACAACTAAGTTAAATCGAGCATTGAACTAGTTCAAATAGAAATTCTAAGAGGAATTTGAAAATTTTAAAACAAACAGAATGGCTTAGAATAGTGATTTGGAGTTCAAGGTCCAGTTTGGAGTCCATCAGAAAATTGACCAATTAGGGACAAAACGGTAATTTTACCATTTTATGATAAAATTGAGATTTTTAGCCAAGATTTGATCACATTTGACCAAGAATAATTATATGAAATATAATTATGATTATTGGAGTATAAAATGATGTTTAGCAGTGAAAGATTGTGATTCTCGGTATTTATGGAGCACAAGGGCAAAATGGTAATTTTGCCACTAGAGGACTAAACGGAAATTTTTTAAACAATTTTTGCCCCATTTGGTTAATATTGATCAATATTAGTGTTATTTTAGGTTGAAAAGTACAAATAATGAGATTCTGGTACATTTCAGAGTATAGGGGTAAAATCGTAATTTTTTCATCTTGGGGACAAATCAGTAAAATTTTCGCCCCAGCACTTGTCAAGACCAAGGGGTTTTAATTGTGGTAGGATTGGATAAATACCAGAATATTTGTGGTGGAAAATTAAGAAGAAAAAGTCAAAAAGTTAAAAATTAGGCCAATAAGCATGTGACACATGGCATGCTTGATTATTTTATTATTTTCTATAGAAATCAGCCCATTAAATCCCCAATTCCCTCACCACATTCGGCCTAGGAATCCAGCAACAAGAAAAAGGGAAGAACAAAAGGAAAAACAAGAAAACCTAGGTGGAAATTCAAAGAAAAAGTGAAGAAATCAAGGAAACAAGCTAGGTAAGTTAAAATTTCTTTAATTCTCCTTGATACCTAGCTTAACCATGCTTTTGTTCTTGATTTTCATGGTTGAATATTGAGTTATCATGATGAATTCAATTCCGAAAAATGGGTATGGAAGAGGAATTGTTGTTGGAATAATTTGATTTTAGACTATGTTAATGTTTAGGGATAGTTAAGCATGGTTATGAACAAAAACACAAAAGAAATATTCAATTTCTCTAGGGTTCCTTGTTGGCCGAACCATGAGGGCTGAATATCAATGGGGGATTGTTTTTATTTCAAGGACAATGGCATGGAAAATGATGAATTAAGGTGAAACGGTTATGTAGAAAAAAATTCGATGCTAGTGCACCAAATGACCAAATTTTTCTATAAGGAACTGTGAGGGTTCTAATGCTGAATTTGGCTTTATTTAAATGTATGTGGTAAATTAAGGTATTAGAGGAGAAATGAATTAATTTAGAGGTGATTTGGACACAATCACCGATTAATCGGGTGATCGGTCGAATTTAATCGATACCGTGATTAAGCGATAATCGGACATATTTTTGCATTTACATATCAAGCATTAGTAATTTAAATTAATTTATATCAATTTAGGGACAATATAGTAAATTCCTTGACTTTGTTATTTGTCAAGGTGGTGAGACGTCCGGAAAAGGCAAAGGAATTGCGCTTGAGGGCTATTAGTCCGAGTGCACCCGAAATCTGGATTTTCGATACCGGTGAGTGGACTTGCATTTCAAACTTGTTTTGGGAAATATGAAAGATTCTATCCAACTTGTCTTAGAAAATGTACCTTGGGAACAAGCTTTTAGTAAAATGATTTTATATTGTGAAAATGTGCTATACAATGGTTTATGGGTTATCACAATATGATAAAATGCATGATATGCATTGGATGCTTCTTTACATGTTGATTTGAACTCGGCTATGTGCGAGTAGGAGTGCACATAAGCCGTTGCTGACCCGGCTATGTGCGAGTAGGAGTGCACATAAGCCGTTGCTGACCCGACTATGTGTGAGTGGGAGTGCACATAAGCTATTGTTGCCTCCGTAGCTTATAGGGCTGGATGCTTCGTGATCTTCTACCCTATGAGTGCTTTGATAGGTATGATCTGTGGTGAAGTATGACTCTCCACCCAGGAGCTTGGAAGAGGAAGGAAGGGACTGCTCCGTTGCTTCGTGATCCAGAGTGAAGTGCACCTCTTACGGAGTGAAGGGGGGGATGTTTCGTGATCTCCCACCCCTTAGTGACAATAGCATAAGCCGTTGCATATGAGATGATGATAATGGGATGATGTGCATGATGATGATGATGGGATGGTGTGCATGTTGATGATGGGTATATGGTTGTAAATGCAAATATGTAAGCATTTGTTTTGTGGAAATTTGGAAGTTTACATGTGTTACATGTTGCTACTGTTATTTTAGCAAGATGACTTGTTTTAAGGGAAAAAGGAGACTTTTTTCCTTGATGTTCTGGTTCTCGCTGCAACGAGAATGAAGTTCGCTACAGAGAGAAACTTTCTATCCATTTTGCTAACTTGTGGGTTTTTACCATATTTCCCATTTCTTTGGTACCATAGTTGAGCATGGATTTTTGTAAAGTGATTTACTCATGTGGGATTTACATGAGGGGTTTAAAGGAGCTAAAACAATTGCATGGTTTTGAGAAAACGAATGCATCATGATTTCAATAAACATTCCTTATGGTATGCTTGTTCCCTTCTTGTTCACTCACTGAGTATTGTACTCACGTTTTATATAAAAAAAAATTTATGTTTTCAGATCAGGTGACTGTTGGACCCTAGATCGAGGAGTCCCCATAGTGCATCTCCTGGGTATGTATCTGGCATTCGATAGTAATCCCTCTTATTGTAAATGTCTCCGCTGGAAGTCATGGGTTCTTTTGTATTTTGAATACAATCTAACAATGTGAATATGTGTATGCAATGTAAATTGCTAAATACATGACTGGTATAGTGCATGTATATTATTATCGATAATGCCATTGTGTTTTGGCTATGTTCACACCCAGGAAAAGGTGTGTGTGTATGCATGATATGATAAATTTGTTAAGCAAAGGTAAATGGATAGGCTTGCTTGGGCTTAGTGAGCTATGCTCATTGAGCTCATGCGCCGGTCATGGCCCTAGAAATTGGGTCGTGACAGCTTGTAATTCTTCATTCACATTTTCATCACTTGGTTTTGACGTTCCTTATTAGTGTCTCATATATTCATCCAACTTTTCACTCACTTTTTCCTTAGCCTTTAACAAGGCTTAGTCTTTTGTCTACTTTATTTTTTAGGATTTGACTTTAGTCAACATATTATGCGTTTCAATACTTCACATAGTAATTTATCTCAACGTACCTATCCCAAGAACTCTTTAACTTCTCTTTCTTTTATTTACATTCAAATGCCCCATATTTTGATATGGTGATAAATAAAACTTATCGGGTGCGAATTGAGGCCAATTATAGTGTTTAAATGTGATGGAAGATGAACGGAGTAGTTTAGGATAAAATGATCCATATGCAAGGAAATAACAATAAAATAATAATATTTTATCGGAGGAGAATTTGTGAGATAAAAGGGTTATTCAGAAGTGAATTGAGGCATAATAAAGTATTTTGGGTACCAAGGAGACAAGAGGAAATTTTTAGAATAAAATAATATTAAAATATTAATATTTAACCGGATGTCGAAATCAAAATCAGTCATGAAGAAGGACCATATGGTTGACCCAAGTGGGGCAGAAAAAATACAAATAAATTTTTGGAGATGAAAGACGGAAGTGAAATATGCGTGTTTTGCTAAGTCGAGCCAACGCGGATAAGTACATGTTTAAATAGTATGGTAATACCGTGTTGAAGTGCAATTTTTATATTTCAGTGGTACACGCACAGAGAAAGGAAGATAGATGAAAATTGAAATTTTTAGACGCATCAAAGAGATTGAATTTAAAATATAAAAGTTGAAGGATTATGTAGAGAAATTAAATGGAAGAGATAAAATAAACAAATGGTAAAAATAATAATACAAGCATGTATATATATATATAAAAAAAAGATAAAAAGGAAGATCAACATGGGCAGCCGCCCATGTGGTCAATAAAAAGAGTAAAAAGACTTTTTAATCAATTTGATGGAAGGGGGCCGGCTATGTGGAACAAAATGGAGAAGAAAGGAAGAAAAAAAAATTATGAGGGGCCGACCAAGTTGGAATAAAATGGGAGAATAATATATATATTTGGGTGAATAAGTAAAGTGAAGAAGACAAGATGAAAGAGAGAAGTCGGTTAGTGAAGAGAAGAAAAAGAAACAAGAAGAAGGCCGAGTGGTGAGGAAGAAAAGGACAGTGAAAGAGCTGAGTTGAGGGGGTCGGTTTTGATATCATTTAAGGAGGAAAAGAGAGCCATTATTCTGTCCATTTAAGGGGTGAGAGGAGCAGCTTTAGCTACTAATTTTGGAGACTGAAAAGTGCAATTTTACTGCTGGTTTTTGAGGCTGAGAAGTGCAGTTTTTGCAGCTGATTTTGAAGGCTGTAAGGTGCAGTTTTGGTTGTTAATCTTTTTGTTGTTTTGGCTACTGATCTTTGGAGAGAAAATAAAGCAGCTTAGCTGCTGATTTTTGAGGAGAAATAGAGTAGCTTAGCTGCTGATTTTGAAGCCAATATGAGCAGCTTTACCTGCTGAAAAAAAAATTAAAGGTTGACAAGCAAGAAAGTGTGGCCGGTGGTGAGAGGGAGAGAGAGGAAGAAATTTGGGACAACTTGTGCATGTAAGAAAGAACAAGAAAGACAAGCAAGGGCTGCTGGACGGTGGAAGAAAGAAAGAAAGAAAGAAAAGAAAAGAAAAGAAAAGAACAAGAAAGAAAAATGGGCATAACCCAACAAGAAAGAAAAATGGGCATAACCCAACAAGAAAGAAAAATGGGCATGGCCCAATAGAAAGAAGTTGAGGAGAGATCATAAAAGAGCCCAATAGCCATAAAGGAAGAAAAGCCCAAGAGAGAATGAAGGTGGAAAAAAAATAGATTTGGACTAATCTAGTCCAAATAGGTAAAGAAAATGTTCTTTGCTTTTATTTGGCCTATTATGAAATTATATTATTTTAAGTTAGCCATTTGTTTAATTAAATTTTTGATCATTAGTGATATGAATTAAATTTAAGTTACATTAATATAATATTTAAAAATTTTATTAGGAGGTGTCATAGGACTAAAGTAAAGAAGAAAATGCGAAATTTATGTATAGTGCTCGAATAAAGTTAAGAAATTTTAAATGATTTGTTGTGAAAAATTATTGATATTGAAGGAATTTAGATGCATAATTTGGTTGAGAGTGTTAAGTTGAATGGTAAAATATTGGAAGAAATGAGGAGAAAGAATGTAGATTTATGATAAAATGAGTGAGAGAAGTGGAATTAATGTACTGAATGTATTGGATTTAAATTGTTGCTAGGAAAGTTGTTGTGGAAGCGTGTCGAACGAAGTATATGATTGGCAAATAGGAATAATTATATGCGTATACTAATCAATAGCGACGTAGTAATCCCACTATTGTGAGGTGAGTAACCTTATCATCATTTTAATTATCTAAAGTATGTTTTTATTTGGTTTTGGTGAAATTTTATGAAAATGAGTTTAAATGTTAAATCTTTGTGTTTTACAAACAAAATGTGTTTACATGAAAAGATTTTATAAATTGTCTTGAAATTGAATAATGATTTTGAAAAATAGAGTAATTGGAGACCACTTGTTATGTTGTAAATTTATGATTTGAATCGAATGGCTTATGACAATATTTACATGAATGGCTGAATTGGTATTTGTGTTGAAATATATAAAATGTGTATTTAGCCTTGAAAGGCTGTGAATTACAATAATTGCCATATCATGTTATTGAATTTTATTGTATGGTGGGTTTAGCTTGTTGTAGTGGGCGAATTCTGTGGACCAGCCTATTAGAGCGGCACGGAATCCGGATATATATATATGTACCTCGGTCAGAGAGGCGCGTAGGGTATCTTCTGAGGTATGGTTAAAGTTCCCGTTATGTCGAACCACCTCGTGATGATGAACTCAACTAACGCCAAGGAACAACTGCGTTTTTCTCAAACTAAAAATATATTTTACGTGTATACGAAATTTTAACAGCCTTGGCGGGCTCGAGTGTACACCTCTGATCAAGGTGTCATTGAGTACTATTTGATGGCATGAGCCAAATGTTTATGAAAGTCATAAGCCTTAATGAGAAATTAAATGAAATACAACCGTTTGCATGCGTTGGGATGAATTTTCAAATTGTGAAATACGTAATGTGATGGGATATTTTGATTGTCTCCTTTTACTCGGCTTTAGCTGATTTAAATGATGTTTGTTTACTCACTGGGATTTTATAATCTCACCACCCTCTTTTCCACCCATTTTAGGCTTGGCATAGACTGTAGATAACTGATATCGTCGAAGACTACAGTTGGACTTGTATCATCCAAAAACTGTAGGTTTATTTTTTTTGATACTTTTGGTCATTCGTGGGTCCACATGTCACTGTAAATTAAATTTCATACTCTAGTTATCTGTACTAATGTATGTATAAATTTATTTAGCTTTTACGCTACAAAAGAATTATTTACTGGTAATTCTATAAATATTGTTTTATAAAAAAATAAAAAATTTTATTGAATATTTTTGTTATATTCAAATAGATATAGTTTCGCTTTAAATGAATGTTTTAGACATCTAAATTTATTTTTGATTATGAAATATGTGTTTTTCATTCGTATACTACATTTTTAACTAGTTTCGAGATTAGTGAGGAAAAATAACCAAAATGCCTCTGTGAGACAAAAATTATTTTTCTATTGTTTTGATTTGGAAATAGTTTATAACCTATCAAAATATGTTATTTTACAACTGATGATCACAGGGGAGGTGAGAAAACTGATATTAAAGCCTTGCGAGGTTCCGATCGGCATTCAGAAGATGAATGTATATCGGGACATCGCGACGATTGTCACGGGCTCGAGGAGAGTACCGGGTCGTGACATACATGCCAACATAACAAGCAATAAAGAAACTTTTCAATTCACTAATATAAACACGTCTCCAACACACTTAAAACTCCAAATAACAAAGCTCAACATTAAGACTAATGGTCATAGTTCAACTTGTGAGTTTTATCTTCATGCAACTCACCATTTGTTGGCTACATTAGTTTTTGATGATAATAAAACATTCCCATTCATTTGTGTCTAATATTTTTACTTGAGTGTGCAAGACAAAAATTGCATGCAAATAATACATCAATCCTTCAAAAGTACATATCAAAATCATATGAATAAGGAGACACGATTGATCAATAAAACAGAAGCCCCTTTGTTAAATAAGGAAGAGTATTAGTTAGTTAAAATTCAAAATGGATGAATGGAAGGCTAAAAAGTATTGAGAAACAGAACCAACTTAGTCGACCAAGAAGTGAGTCAGTCGACTAAGAAGCTACTGCTAGAAATCTGGACTTCAAGATAGAACGAACTTAGTCGACTAAGTGCTCACTGCCAGAATTTGAGACCAAAAGACAGAACCGACTTAATTGACTAAGAAAGAAGTTAGTCGATTAAGAGCTCTCTATCTGCAAATTTAAATATGAGCACTAGAAGATAGATTAACAGCTAGAACCAACTCTCAACTATTTCCAATGGCCAGAATCTGTCAAATAGCCATTAGAGTTGTTTCTCCAAGTATAAAAAGGACTTTCAATAGCTAGGAAACCAAATTTTTAAAAGGCTTCCAAGTCCAAAAGAGCTCAAAAACCAAAAAATACTCTTTGCACTCTTAATGCACTCAACGCCTATCTTTGTAATTGTGATTTGCACTTCACCTTGTACCACTTAGATCAACCTTGTGATCATAGGTACACCTTTATCACTTCTCTTCTTGTATTCTTAGAGTGAGCGAGTCACTTTAAGGGATTGATTCAAGCCAGGATTGCTTGATTGAGTATAAGTTCTAACTTAGCCTTGAAAAGTTAGGTGTTAGGTTTTAATTGATCCGAGTAAAAACTATTGTGAAAGGTTTTGGCTAAGCTAGGTAAAAGCCCTTGTAAAGCTTGGTGAAAGCTTGTGAAGTTCATCGTTCATAGTGGATTAGTTTGAGAAATCCTGGGTTGGATAATCAAGGTAGTGGATATAGGTCTTGGACAAAACCACTCTAAATTTTGTTGTGTTGTTTACTCTATTTTGTTCTTATTTTCATTCCTTTTTTTATCTTGCATTTGTTCCCACTTAGAGGTAATTTTTTAAAAAGCCAAATTATACTATTCACCCCCCTCTAGCACATTTAATTGGGACCAACAGGTGGTATTAAAGCCTAACCCTCATATTTAAGGCCTAACATCTTTAGGGTAGATCCTAATAGCTCTTCAATAATTAGTAGTTGCTGAGGGACAATCTACAACTAGACCACCTTTGTTTGATGGCTCTAACTATTCCTATTGGAGTACTAAAATGTCCATTTATGTTAGGGCTTATGACTATGAGATGTGGGATGTCATTACAGATGGTCTTTTCATTCCTATGACTACAATTTTGGTAAATGGTGAGAAAACTCCCAAACATAAAAGTAAGTGGACAGAAGTTGAAATAAGGAGAGTAGAAATCAACTCTAAGGCCATGCATACTATCAAGCTCGCTCTACAATAAGTTTATTATGCCATTCTTACATAAGAATGCATGTTTGCTTACTTGGGTACCTCAAAAATCGTTAAAGTACGGCAACGTACCAAATGGTACAATTCAGTTGAAAGGTGATAAATTACAGTATGATGATTTATTTCAATTGTCTCCATTTACTCGACTTTAGATTTTTTTGATGATGTTTGTTTACTCACTGGGATTATATAATCTCATCACCCTCCTTTCCACCCCTTTCAGGCTCAGGATAGTCAGTCGATAGCTCATTTCATTGAGGGCTACAGTTAGACTTGCATCCTCAAAAACTGTATGTTTACTGCTTTTGATACTTTTGGTCGTTCGTGGGCCCACATGTCAGTGTAAATTAAATCTTATGCTTTGGTTATCTGTATTATAGTATGTATGAATTTATTTTGCTTTTACTTTGTAAAAATAATTTACGTAGTGTTTTATAAAAATTATTTTATGAAAAATTAGAATATTTTATTCATTATTTTTATTTTATTCCATTCGCTATAATTTCACTTTAAATGAGTGTTTTAGATATCTAAACTTATTTTTGATTATGAAATATGTGTTTTCCACTCGCATACTATATTTTTAGCTGGTTTTGAAATTTTCAGAGAAAGATGACCAAAATGTCCTTGTGAGACAAAAATCATTTTTTTTATTTGTTTTAAGTTGGAAATAACTTAAAATCTTTTAGAACATGATATTTGGCAACGGTTACTCACAGGGAAAATGTCAAGCTTGACTCTACAATATGTTTATTATGCCATTCTTACATAAGAATGCATGTTTGCTTACTTAAGTACCTCGAAAATCGTTAAAGGACGGCAATATACCAAATGGTACAATTAAGTTGAATTAAGCCTCAAACTAGTCCAAATAGAGATTATAAGATGAAATTGAAAATTTTAAAACCTCAAAATGACTTAAAATGGTGATTCGGAGTTCGAGGACTGATTTAGAGTCAAATTGGAATTTTCATGATCTAGGGGCAAAATGGTCATTTTACCACCCGAGGTTAAAATTGGAATGTTGGAAGAAGTATTTGATTAAGATTGACTATTTAGAACATAATTTGAGTTTGAGAAGTGACAAATTTTAATTTCGGCATTTTTCGAGTATAAAGGGCAAAATAGTCATGTTGCCACCCTAGGGGCAAAATTGTAATTTTACACCATCCAACACTTGTCCAGCATATGGATTTTACCCAATATTATCATGGATAATTGAAGGATTTTATGTGGTGGAGAAAGAAAGCTTAATAGTTAAGAATTTAAAAATGGACCAATGGCAAGGTGACAAGTGTCAAGGTTTTATTACTTTATTATTTACCTTATAAATTAGCACAAAATCAGCCCATTTCTCATTCTTATGGCCGGCCATAGCAAGAACAAAGGAACAAAAGAGGAACAAAAACCCTAGAGTGAAAATTCAAGAGAAAATTTGTGAATTTCAAGTTATCAAGCAATCAAAGGTAAAATTTCTTGATTTTGACTTGTGATCTACCTTTCCCATGCATTCTTTTGCATTTTCCATGGTTGAATCACAGGATTTCATGATGGTTATCTTGCTGATCAAACCCTAGGAGAGAGAATTTGATGATGATTTAGATAGATTTTTAAGATATATGGATGTTTTTAGTTGTTTATGGTGTTAAGTGTAAGAATTAAGCTTGAAATTCACATATTCCTCATGAGTTCGTCATTGGCTGAATCTTCCTTGTAGAGTGTTGATGGTGGATTTGATTTTATTTCAAGTGAATTGGTTAGGAAATGATGAATTATGGTGAGAAAATCAAGTAGGAAAAATCATAGTGTTGATGCACCCACCATGGCCGAAATTCTCAAGAGAAAATGTGAAGATGATTTTGCTAAATTTTATACTATTTGACTTGTGTTTGATGGTTTGGAGAATTGGAAGAAAAATGGAGTTAATTGGTGTTGAATTGGACATATTGGCCAATTAATCGGGTGATAGATCGAATCAGGCCAAAACCGTTTCATTTAGGTACATAATTGAAATTGTGTAGAATACCGTGTGTAGACGATAATCCGAACAATTTGCATTCCGTTTCATGCATTAGTAAAGAGCTTGAAATAGATTTATAATGGTATGACATAGTATATTGAATTATGTGTCGTGTATTGTATATAGGTGGTGAGCCCTCTAACAAGAGTAAAGACGTTGTGTTAGAAGACTAAGAATAAGAGTATTTCAAACTCCTGATATAGTGAGTAACCTTATTATCGTCTTAATTATCAAAAGAAGTTTTTTTCAATTTTTAGATTTTATGGAAAATGAGTTTAAATCGTAAATCTTTATGTTTTATAAGCAAAATGTGATTAAACGAAATGATGTTATAAAATTGTCTTGAAATTTAATGATGATTTGAAAATGGAGTAATTGGAGACTACTTGCTGTATTGTAAATTATGTTTTGAATTGAATGGCTTCTGATAATGTGGCGAGTTCTGTGGACCAGCCTATTAGAGGGGTATGAAATCCCGTTATATTCATACCTCGATTGGGGAGGCACGTAGGGTAACTCCCGAGTTAAAACTTTAGAGTTTACTTCACGCCAAACCACCATGTGAGGGTGAACTCAGCCAATGCCAAGGAACGACTATGTTTTCAAAATAAAAACAAGATTTATGCGTACATGACTTTTTAACAGCCTTGGCGGACTCGGTTGGGATAGCCCTCGGCCAAGGTATCCCTGACAATTGAGTATGAGAATAATTTTGGCACGAGCCAAGTTTTAAGAAATTCATAAGCCATGTTGATTACTCGATTTAAATGAATTGATTTTGTTTGGTTGAAATGAGTTGAAAGGTGATAAATTACAGTATGATGATTTATTTCAATCGTCTCCATTTACTCGACTTTAGATATTTTGGATGATGTTTGTTTACTCACTGGGATTATATAATCTCATCACCCTCATTTTGCACCCTTTTCAAGCTCAGGATAGTTGGTAGATAGCTCATTTAATCGAGAACTACCATTGGATTTGCATCCTCCAAACTGTAGGTTCACAACCTTTATTACTTTTGGTTATTCGGGGGCCCACTTGTTATTGTAAATTAAATCGTATGCTTTGGTTATCTGTATTACAGTATGTATGAATTTATTTTGTTTTTACGCTATAAAAATTATTTACGTAGCGTTCTATAAAAATTGTTTTATGAAAAATTGGAATATTTATTCCATTAGCTATAATTTCACTTTAAATGAATGTTTTAGATATCTAAACTCATTTTGATTATGAAATATGTGTTTTCCACTCGTATACTACATTTTTAGCTGGTTTCGAGATTTTTGAGGAAAAATTACCAAAATGCCGCTATGAGAAAAAAATTATTTTTCTATTGTTTTGTTTTGGAAATAGTTTATAATCTCTCAAAACATGATACTTAACAACTGTTGCTCATAGGGGAGGTGCGAAAACTGATATTAAAGCCTTGCGAGATTTCGGTTGGTATTTCGGGCAATGAATGTCCATCGAGACGTCGCTGCGGTTGTCACTAGCTCGAAGGGAGTACTGGGTCGTGACAATTCAATTGGTATCAGAGCTTTTGGTTTTAAAGATCAAAGTACAAAGCTTTTTGTTTTAAAGTTATTTTAAAAATTTGCAGTGTCAGTGTGGCCCCAAGTTAAGTTAGGTTAAGTTGAGTCGAATGCATGCATTTGCATATAAAAACCTACCCGTTCTTATGATGCGTAAATAATTAAGAAATTACTGCTTGATTGCGTATAGGTTTTGAGGTGCGTTTGTTGCACACACCATGTGTAGGAAAGACGGTAGTCCCGATGCCTCTCATAGTATTAGTGAGGGATTGCTAGATTCTACTGCTAGGAGCTGATGGCAACTCGGACCATGTAGTCCAGGAAGTGCCTCGCCTAGGATTGCACTGGATTTGGGAATCTTTTAGTAGGATGGAAGTGGATTAGCATTATGGCTATTAAGGAAAGATATTTATCTTAGTGGCATGGTTGATCATCTTAAATAATTATTGAAGACTGATGTGGAAAGTCATTAATGATTCAAGCAATTACCCTAATTAACAATGAATATATTTTACAGTACTAAAAAATGGATACTAATTAACATGATGAACTTTTGGAATGATAACCCTAGATTTTGACGAGGTATAAAATGTCATTTAAATTAATGATGTTTGTTGGAAATTATTACTTATCGTAGTATGCAAGTTTTTGATATTATTCCGAATGCAAAGCTAAATAAATAAAATTCTGGTTTATGGGACAAATTGTATCAGAGAAGATGATTCCCGAGCAAACACATTGAACTAAGGGACTATGTTATAATAAGCGGGTTCAGTGTGTTGTAATTGCACAGGATATTGGGAGACTGTGTGGTAAGACTAACAATTAATCATGGAGATGTGAAATTGGGAATCTTCACTGTGGTTACAATTCAAAAGGATATGGAAGAAATCAATGAAGCTCTAGATGACATTTTGAGCGATTAATGTGATAAAGTCTAAGGTTGTAAGCTTAAGGGTGGAGGAAGTATAAAATGATGCCATAATATTGTAGGAAGATAATGTAATACAATTATGGTCCATTAGAGATAAATGAAGGAACTTGAAAAAGATAAATTTTTTATTAATAAGGATTGTGAGAATAAATGTAGTGAAAGATGAACTATTTTCGTGGTCTTTGTACTGGAAGTTAATAAACTATTGGAGTTATAAGACAAGGAAGATGATCAGAAATGGATAATGAAAATAGTGGGATACCATAAATAATAAGTAATTATGTGTATGATGATGTATATATTGTGAATTCATTACACCATATGGGAAAGATGTCCTAAGGTGGGACTTGAAATATGTGGATTTTTGGATTGCTCTAGGAGGGAACTTCTGCATTCTAAATTCAAAATATCTTGATCTTATAACTACAAGGATGAGATGTAATAATTAAGTGAATTATCCACTTTATAAATGTAATTGGTTGAGAACCCTTTACGGTTAGAAAGCACGAGCAAATTGGGAGTGGCATGAAAATAAAACTCACGAGTTGAAGAATGGTCATTGGTTTTGATGCTAAGCTTTATTGTTTGGAGTCTTAAGTGCATTGGGGAGGTATTAAGATAAAGATGATGAGTGAAATTGCAAAGTTTCTTTATTGCCTTATATATTGACAAGTAAGAGAAAGAAAAGTTAGAGAGTTTTTGAGATGGCTACATAAAAATAAATTAACATGTGGAGTGTTAAGATGAATAATATGTTGACTGAAGTCAAATCTTAAGAAATAAAGAAGACAAGGGATTAAGCCTTGTTAAAGGCTAAAGAAAAAGCGAGTGAAAAGTTAGATGAATGTATGAGATATTGATAAGAGATGTCAATACCAAGTGATAAGAGTGTGAATGAAGATTTCAAGAATGATATAGCAAATGAGTTTATAAAGAAAATTGTTATGAGAATATACTAATCTTGTCTTGACTTTGTTGAAAGAAAAGGATTAGTAACAACAGAAGTAAACTACGTGGTATGCTAGAAACCTTTGGAGATAAATTGAAGCATGAGTAGTTGGGCATGACTTTATGGAAATGATATACTTGGAGTATGGAAGAGCATATAAGTGATTAAGTGTTTCAAGATGTTTAAACGCCTTTGAGAAAGAATTATAAATTATACAAGATGAGTATAAGATGCGTGATTTTAAAACTTGCTAAGGAGCCAAACGGCTAAGTCACGAGTTAAGTGATCACTTGTTGTGAGACATAAGTTTAAGGTAGATATCCCTAAGGAAATACTCAAGAGAAGTTCTGCCATGGATCTTGTGAAAGCAAGCACTAAGTTATGTGATCATAAAAAGGAAGTTGTAAGCTGAGAGTGATATTAGTATTAATATTGAAAAGTACTTAAGGAGAATCTAGTTTCAAGTCTTGTAATTTCAAGTACAATTTGTAAATTGGCTAAGGGAGAATGATGTTATGTTCATATGAAATAGTGGAACAAAAAATGATTGAAGTTAACCTTGATAATGAAGTCGGATAATGAAACTTTCCTAATATATTATGGAAATTGGAATTCGAAAATGCTTGAGGCATACATAATTCAAATGAGTCTGAGTTTTAAGTGACAAATCAATATCGAAATGCAAGAAGGATACAAGGTAATGTAAAGGCATGAAGGATAATCGAGGAAAAAGGATGACTCTTAGGAATTGTGGTATTGTATAAGATGCAATGATCAAGTTAAGATAAATCGTTGAGGCATCAATGGGATTATAAAGTATACACGCATAATAGATTATAATTCAATGGAGATGACATTGTGATGCAATGATATATAGTATAAGGAAACTTAAGCATATAATTAGAAATGATAAGAAGAGAGTATAAGTATGTAAATGATGTGGAACTATGCACAAGCATGATGAGAATTTGTATGAATTATGAAGATTATTTTATTGAATCTTGGTTATGGATGGGAATGAACAAAGAGAAATTGGTCTGAAGGCATTTGAAAACAGAGACCCGTATACATAATGAGGAATATAGACATTTGAATGTGCGTGTATACGTTTGTGTGGAGTTAGTGATGTACCCAACTAAAATAAAGAATGGTTTTAGTGGTTCAAGATTTGAACTCAATATATTTGATGAGTTGTATAGATAATGTAACGATCAAAAATTTTATCAGAAGATGATTTATGACGACCTAAGGAATTTTAGGGAAATAGTTAAGGGAATGTAATCTACAGTGCGATTAAGCCATATGAGAGGGATTAATAGGATTAAGAAGATTGAAATTTCCTAAGTGCAAGGTAAACATGAAGTATGTGGAAATAATTAAAGCCATTAATCTTCCCTAACGCTGAGGATATGTACAGGAATGAGTATGGCATGTTAATGATGCCGTAAACTACACAATAGTGTTTGAGGATAGGATGAATGAATGAAAGTGAAGAAGTTTGATATGGAATGAAGTAATAAGATAGTGATTGGTATACCTAAATAAGTATAAAATGTGATCGGAATTGGTATGATTGAGATGGAGTTATGGTTCAAGTTTAATGATAGTAATAGAAGCATTCTTGGTGTCTCGATATAAGATGTCATAATTGTGAAGGTTACTGTTGATATGATTTTAGAGGATAATAATAGACATAAGTGAAGTACACGAGTTGAATTGGAGGTAAATGAGGTGAACAAATTAAAATTCCCTATAAAGGGGAGGACATAAGAAGTCGAGCATTAGATGAGAAAACAATACCCTCACCTTTTCTTTGAGTGCAGTAAATGAAATTTTGAGGTCAAAATTTTATTTTAAGGGGGGTAGTGCTGTCAAGCTCGGCTCTACAATATGTTTATTATGCCATTGTTACATAAGAATGCATGTTTGCTTACTTGGGTACCTCGAAAATCGTTAAAGGACAGCAATGCACCAAATGGTACAATTAAGTTGAATTAAGCCTCGTACTAGTCCAAATAGAGATTTTAAGATGAAATTGAGAATTTTAAAACCCCAGAATGACTTAAAATGGTGATTCAGAGTTCGAGGATCGAATTAGAGTCAAATTGGAATTTTCATGATCTAAGGGTAAAATGGTCATTTTACCACCCGGGTTAAAATTGGAATGTTGGAAGAAGTTTTTGATTAAGATTGACTTTTTAGAACATAATTTGAGTTTGAGAAGTGAAAATTTTTAATTTCGGCATTTTTTGAGCATAAAGGGTAAAATAGTCATTTTGCCACCTTAGGGGCAAAATTGTAATTTTACACCACCCAACACTTGTCCAGCACATGGATTTTACCCAATATTATCATGGATAATTGAAGGATTTTATGTTGTGGAGAAAGAAAGTTTAATAGTTAAGAATTTAAAAATGGACCAATGGTAAGGTGACAAGTGTCAAGCTTTTATTTCTTTCTTATTTTCCCTATAAATTAGCACAAAATCAGCCCATTTCTCATTCTTATGGCCGGCCATAGCAAGAACAAAGGAAGAAAAGAAGAATAAAAACCCTAGAGTGAAAATTTAAGAGAAAATTGGTGGATTTCAAGTAATCAAGCAATCAAAGGTAAAATTTCTTGATTTTGACTTGTGATCTACCTTTCCCATGCATTCTTTTGCATTTTCCATGGTTGAATCACATGATTTCATGATGGGTATCTTGTTGATCAAACCCTAGGAGAGAGAATTTGATGATGATTTAGATAGATTTTTAAGATATATGGATGTTTTTGGTTGTTTATGGTGTTAAGTGTAAGAATTAAGCTTGAAATTCACATATTCCTCACGAGTTCATCATTGGCTGAATCTTCCTTGTAGAGTTTTGATGGTGGATTTGATTTTATTTCAAGTGAATTGGTTAGGAAATGATGAATTATGGTGAGAAAATCAAGTAGGAAAAATCATAGTGTTGAAGCACCCACCATGGCCGAAATTCTCAAGAGAAAATGTGAAGATGATTTTGCTAAATTTTATGCTATTTGACTTGTGTTTGATGGTTTAGAGAATTGGAAGAAAAATGGAGTTAATTGGTGTTGAATTGGACATATTGGACAATTAATTGGGTGATAGATCGAATTAGGCCAATACCATTTTATTTAGGTACACAATTGAAATTGTGTAGAATACCGTGTTTAGACGATAATCCGAACAATTTGCATTCCATTTCATGCATTAGTAAAGAGCCTAAAATAGATTTATAATGGTATGACACAGTATATTGAATTTTGTGTCATGTATTGTATATAGGTGGTGAGCCCTCTAACAAGAATAAAGACTATGAGACCTTGACCTTATAGACACGTAAAGGGAAGTATACGCGATATCCTTGATCAAGGGTAATTTCGTCATTTCCTTAGTAAGCCCATAAAAGTAAGATTTTAAAACAATATTATGGCCTAAGTAGGCCTAAGGCATAAATGGATGGTGAAATTAGGGGTAAAATGGAAAGAAAACCAAAATTTCGACGATTTTCACAATAGGGGTGAAATGGTCATTTTTCACCTCGAGTTAAAGTTTTAAGTTTATGAACCCAAGTATGTTCAGACCATTATGGACCTTGTCCCAGTGTTAAAAGAACAAAAAGATTACATAAAAGATTGGAGGAGAATAAGTTAATTGGTGGAGGGGTATTTTTGTAATTTTAAGGGAATGGATAAGATTGGCTATAAATATCTTGAATTTCTAGCAGCTTCTAGAGATCTTCCAACAGCTTGTCTTCTTCTTCTTCTCCTCTCTAACGTTTGTTCAATTCCTCCATGAGAGTTTTCTTCAAGCTTTCATAACTTTCTCTCTCTAGCTCCAATTTCCATGCTTTTGGTGCACCCTTCCATAAACCCTTGTGCTATTTCATCCTCTCATTTTAAAACCCTTAAAAAATCTGGCTTTCATACATTCTCTCACTAGTTGGACGTTCTAGAGAGAGAAAGAGAGAATTACCCCATTGATTTAAAAGCTATTGGAAGAGAATTCAACTACAAAGGAACCCTAGGGTAAGTGATGCACTAAGCTTGGGTTTTAGCTGTGGATAATGGCTAGAAATTTAGATTATGAGCTGTTTTATTGTTGAGGATGTTCATTCATTTTATAGTGATTTAGATAGTGAACATAGATAGCCGTTTAATGTGGCAATTGAAAGCTAGCTAAGAGATATCTTTTAGGGTTCATGGTGTGTGAATTGACCTATTGTTTATGCTAATGTGATCTTAGGTTTTAATGAAGTCCCATCCTTCTAATTGGATCATTAGGAGAATTAGAGTCAACTAAAGGCTCAACAATAAATCGGTGAGTGGACTCCCTATCAAAACTATTTTGGGAATGTGACTATTTTGTACAAAGTGTATGAACGATTTTATACAACTTTTCTTAAAAATGAGTGCCTTGGGAACAAGTTCTTGAGAAATGGTTTATGTTGTGAAATGTGACTATTATTGATTCATGGACTACCACATCGTGTTGATATATATATATATATATGAATATATTGTTCTGTAATGACATTGACGCGGCTATGTGCGAGTAGAGAGTGCGCATAAACCGAGGATGACCCGGCTATGTGCGAGTATGGAGTGCACATAACCCGGTGATGACCCAGCCATGTGCGAGTAGGGAGTGCGCATGAGTTGGTGATGATGATGATGGGATGGTGTGAATATGATGATGGGTATATACGTATACATATATACATATGTAAATATGTGTGTTATAGGAAATTGATGGATAATGGTTTATGGTTGTAATGCATGTGAAACTTGACATGTTAAATGTGATACCCTAACTTCTATAGGCTTGTAACTAAGTATAGATGTAATAATAGGCTTGGTGAGAAACCCTCTGTCAGTCAAGAAACCCTCGGTTAGTTGATAATTTAAATCAAGTGTCACTGCAGCAAAAATTCATTCTCACTACAGCGTAGCTGCAGCAAAAATGCCTTTCCACTGTAGCAAGGACCCGTCGTTTATTGACTTGATTCGCATTAATGTTATTAAAGTTTTCACTCTCCAAATCCTTTGTTGAGCATGGACTTCTTTCAAATAAGTGATTTTTCTCATGTGGGGTTTACATGAGGGTTTTAATAAGATCAAAAACAAATTGCATTATTTTGAAAAAGAATGCATCATGATTTCGTTAAACATTCCTTATGGTATGCTTGTTCCCTTCCTTCTTCACTCACTGGGTTTATACTTACCGTTTTCAACTTCATGTTTTTAGATCACGAGGTAGTCGATAATTAGGAGGAGGTGTCCCTGTAGACTTATATCCACCTTTTGGTAGGTGTCTCGACATTCAATAGCTGTACATTTGTTCGAGTCCCTCCGCTAGAAGTCGAGTATTATTTTGTTGTGTATAGACGAACCTAATGTAATTATTAAGATACATGTTGTAAACAAATGTATATACACTTGCTTGGTATGCTAGTATGAAATGGCAAATGTTAAATGTTATTTTGGTTCTAAGTTATGAAATATGACTTAGTAGTTTATGATGAATGATGAACATGTCAGATTATTAGGCTTGCTTGGGCTTAGTGGACTACGTCCGTTGGGCCCATGCTCGGTCATGGCTTGAAATTTGGGTCATGACAAAGACGTTGTGTCAAAGGACTGAGAATAGGAGCATTTCAAACTCCTGATACAGTGAGTAACCTTATTATCGTCTTAATTATCTAAAGTCATTTTTATCCGATTTTGAGATTTTATGGAAAATGAGTTTAAATGGTAAATCTTTATGTTTTATAAGCAAAATGTGATTAAACGAAATGATTTTATAAAATTATCTTAAAATTTAATGATGATTTGAAAATGGAGTAATTGGAGACTACTTGCTGTATTGTAAATTATGTTTTGAATTGAATGGCTTATGATATTGTGGGTATGAATGGCTGGATGGGTATTTGTGTTGAAAATGTATAAATTGTTGTTTGTCTTGATAGGCTGGATAATGATAAAATTGCCATGTCATGCTGTTGAATTTTATTGCATTGGTGGGTTATAGATTGGTCATTGTAGTGGCAGGTTCTATGGACCAGCCTATTAGAGGGGCACGGAATCCCGTTATATTCATACCTCGATTGGGGAGGCGCATAGGGTAACTCTCGAGGTAAAACTTTAGAGTTCATTTCACACCAAACCACCATGTGAGGGTGAACTCAACCAACGCCAAGGAACGACTATGTTTTCAAAATAAAAACATGATTTATGCGTACATGACTTTTTAACAGCCTTGGCGGACTTAGTTGGGATAGCCCTCGGCCAAGGTATCCCTAACAACTGAGTATGAGAATAATTTTGGCATGAGCCAAGTTTTAAGAAATTCATAAGCCATGTTGATTACTCGATTTAAATGAATTGATTTTATTTGGTTGAAATGAGTTGAAAGGTGATAAATTACAGTATGATGATTTATTTCAATCGTCTCCATTTACTCGACTTTAGATATTTTGGATGATGTTTGTTTACTCATTGGGATTATATAATCTCATCACCCTCCTTTCCACCCCTCTCAGGCTCAAGATAGTCGGTAGATAGCTCATTTCATCGAGAGCTACCATTGGATTTGCATCCTCCAAGCTGTAGGTTCACAGCCTTTACTACTTTTGGTTATTCGAGGGCCCACTTGTTATTGTAAATTAAATCTTATGTTTTGGTTATCTGTATTACAGTATGTATGAATTTATTTTGCTTTGACGCTATAAAAATTGTTTACGTAGTGTTCTATAAAAATTGTTTTATGAAAAATTAGAATATTTTATTCATTATTTTTATTTTATTCCATTAGCTATAATTTCACTTTAAATGAATGTTTTAGATATCTAAACTTATTTTGATTATGAAATATGTGTTTTCCACTCGCATACTACATTTTTAGCTAGTTTCGAGATTTTTGAGGAAAAATGACCAAAATGCTTCTGTGAGAAAAAAATTATTTTTCTATTGTTTTGATTTGGAAATGGTTTGTAATCTCTCAAAACATGATACTTAACAGCTGTTGTTCACAGAGGAGGTGCGAAAAACTGATATTAAAGCCTTGTGAGGTTACGGTTGGCATTCCGAGCAATGAATGTCCATAGGGACGTCGCGGCTGTTGTCACGGGCTCGAAGGGAGTACCGGGTCATGACAACAAATCATAGATAGGAGGCTATATGAACGCCTATTCCTAGTAACCTACCCTTTTGCTATAGTCATGTAAAGGGCATAAATGGTATCGTTGCTCTGGTTTGAGATGCCACCCAAGACACAAACCATTATTTGAAAGATTTTTAAGCAAATGCTCCTAATGAAAGGTTAGTATAATGATATATTCCTCTGACTAAGGATGGAGAAAGGTGGAGCTAGACTGTTAGGTTCATAATAATTTATTCCTTTAGTGGAATTATGATTTGAACCCATGGTTATCAAGGAAAAAAAAAATTTAGAGACTATGGATTGTATTTGAGGTCAATATAGGGAGGACGTACGATAATTGTAATAAGAGCTGTATTTTGACTGGAATGAATAGTGATTGTTATGACTCGCTTGAGGTTTATAAATTTAAGTATCGAGGAAAATGTAAACCAATGTTTATGTGCACCTAGGTAAGTGCATTGTATTAATTGAGCTTGACATGCCCCTATAGAAATGGTGTGGGCTTTTGAAATATTTTATAAGCGTATAAGTGTTGAATATGTGTATAGTAGCTTAAATGAAGTTGGTTTTGATTTCAACTAAGTGATTGCGAGATTCCAAGGCTTGAATTGAATTATTGTGGTTTATGGTTATAATTGCATGAATTAGCTCAAGGGTGAAAATCATGGATTATTATAATTAATGGTAGTCATGAAGTAAAAGGCTAGTAAATGATCTATTCTAAGGATGAACTTGAATATTTGCTATGCTTAGTGTGGAGCCAAAGGATTAAAGGACTAGATGTGGATTTAGCAGTTTGAAATTAAATGACATGGAAATGACAAATTTAGTCTAAGTGCCATATGGAGTTCTATACTAAGATCGATATATGAATTGCTTTAAAGGTCAATTTAAAAATATGTTTGGTTCAATATGCAACCTATGATGTAAATGATTAGTCTTGAATGTGATTTCTCCAAAGTTAAGGGACTTAAAACATGTGGATTTTCAGATATGCTCTAAGAGGAAGCTTCTGCACCCTCAGCTTAAGAAATTTTGATCTTATGACTGCAAAAGCAAGATACAAAAAATTTATGTGAATTGTTTGCCTTATGGATGTAATTGGATAAGAATTGATGAGTACAGCCAAGATCTTAACACTAAGTAGTGTACAATTTGATATATGTGTACTTAAGAGTAAATTTGGAGATCCTTGCTTAATCCATTTGCACTGAATGTTGTGGTAAAGGTATATGAATGTTAGTGGTGAAGTATGTCCAAAGTGAGATATGTGGAGACTAATGTTCAGATCACAAACTTGTGATAGAAAGCTAGTTTTGCAAATTGTGGTTTCCATGATCACAAAATATACGGAGATTATCAATATGTAGGCATACACTTGGAGTTGTACATCTTGTGATCCCCATGCATCATATGGAAGGAGATATCCCATAGGGGAGTTTGCCTGATTTATGGTTACATGACAATAGGCTTGGCATGAGATTGAGAGTGCCTTGGCATAAATGTGGAATGTATTGTGAAAGGTTGAAAAGCCACATATACCTTAACAAGGTCAATAACATGAATGAGGAGGGAGATATGGATGTTGATATGTTGAGCATAGAAAGCTTAAGGATAATTAATGTAATTATCAGAACTAAGAACACAAGTACCTTGGGAGGTTTTAAAATAATGCCTAGTGGGGTCACTGAGCTAAAGTGTTACCGGGCATACAATAAACAATTAAAGTTATGAGTGGCTTTGAAGATAAGCCTTTGATTGATTAAATTCTCAATGGAACCCTATTAAAGAAAGTGTTTAAGTGATTTGGAAGTGTATGGAAAAAGCATAAGAGAATATATTAGCTTGACTTGCTATAAGAGGTCAAAATTTGGATGGCCATGAGTGGCTTGTGAGTAACCCAGCAAGGTATAGGTAAATGTGCAAGGGACCTATGATTGATAGATAAGAGTAGAACTTTAATGATGAGACTATGTTCACTGCAAATTATGAACATGTATCCACCTTGTGAATACCTTGATGAGGTAAATTCAAAAGATTCTTCATAATGAGAAAACATTAATGCTCGAGGAGCTAATAGTTTTATAGCGATGTTAATGCTCGTGATTGATATGTCACGTAGTACCAAGGTACGTTGCAAGTCTAAGAATGCTTGGGAATGTTGGTTTAAGGTAATGACTACCCTGCCATTACATAGACCCAATAATGATACGGTCTTGATACGCTTGTGGAGGCAGAGCATACAATAGTAAAAAGTGCTTCCCTCACATGTTTCATTTCATGTTGAGTAGTTATCAAGGTAGAGTACCAAATAAAGGTAAGCAAAGATTGAACTGTGCTTTAAATGCTTAGTGAATAATGGTGATATGCTTTAGTTAATCAATATTACCCTTGGTAAGGGAATAAAAGTACACAATTGGATTCGTAGAGATCTACTTGGGAAAAGAGATGATGATTTGAGAATTCAAGTACTCATATACAAATAAAGATTTGGTAATGAGACATGACCTAGAGATGGAATCCTACAATATAAATTTTGACTAAGAAAATCGACTTATAGAACACTTGGTGTTTGGAGATGGTGTCAATTAGTGGTTGAATCTTGTATGAGAATGGAATATTGAAATCAGCTTTGTGTATTCACCACAAATGATGAGCATGATCTAACCAACTAAGAGAAGAAATTACTCTAAACTTGATTGTTGGTTATTTTAATTTTACAGACGACTTATTAGGCTTGATATGCCTAAGGCTATTCGGAGTTAAAATTTTTGGAAATATATATGTATGGATATATATGTTGCATATTGGTATAAAAGCTCATGCGGAGTTAGTTATAATTTGATTCGATGATGATATTCTATCAACGATTATAGTACTAGACAATGATTAAGATAATTTATCATTGATGTTGGCAGTGAACAAGTTGATTATGATGCTGTTAACTTAAAAGTAATTGTTTGTACTTTTGGTATAAGTTCATCAAATTCTATTATATTGTGATCGAACTTGGTGTTTTGATATAGCTTGAGAGGCTTGGCATATAAACTAGCTTACCTGTGAGCTAGAAATTGTTAGGTTATTATGAAGTACACAAATAGACAAGTATGACATGAATTTAATATCCTAAGGGGCAATGGAAAATGATGTATCTGTTTTGGTATAGCTTCAATATATATAGTTTTGATATATAAAGATGTGGGGAAAAGTTTATAGCTTATGCGTGAAGGTGTGCACTTGAATTTGTATAATTAAAAGTGTGAAATCTACCTTGATTGGTATAAAGCCCATAATTCATAATGAAGGATGATGGATTTAATTTTCTAAGGTAAAAAGGGCTGAAAGAAGTTAATTTCAGAAAGGTCTTAGTAAATGATTCCTTGATTTTAAACTATATTTAAGGAAAGATTAATGTCTAATTTCATCCTAATATTGATAAACTAATGAGGCCATGAGATCTGACATTTGGACTAAATTTGAGAAATATCAAGTTAGATATGTTGTGGGTGATTGATGACGAGCAAATTAGCTATGACATTGGAAATATAGAAATGATTAGTAATCAAAATGAAAGTTGGAAAGGAACTTTAAAGGGAAAATTTTGAGCAACTTTAATCTTGAAAGGTTGAGTTATTGATTAAAGAGATTGGTTAAGATTATAAGGGAGTATGTGGAATGTCATGATTTATTGAAATGCCTTGTGGTATAAGTTGAGATTTATCTAGTGAGCACTCGATCATGAAAGTATTGGAGTTTCTTTTTGGGAATATGATGACTAATGGTTACTAGATTTGAATCATCTTTGATATTAAAACATAAATGAAATGAATAAAGAGCGTTTGATCCTTATGTAGAGTGAAATGCTTAAATGGAATTTGTATGGGATAATGAAAAAAAAAATGAAATAGAGATTGATTGACAAATTAGACCCATAGTTAATGGTGGAATAGATGCTTGAATATTGGAAGGGTTTATAAAGGATCAAGGTAGAGGAGTTATGGATGGTTAAGTAAACATGCATGATTGATGATTTAAGGATGATTTGATTGAGGTGTGACCAGAGTTAATAGCATGTTTGAATTCTCTTCATAAGATAAACAATGATATTATTTTGACCCAACAAGAGTAGTACATAACTATATACTATGACATTATCGAGTTTTCTATAAGATTGGAAGTCGATATGATGCATAAACCAAGATTCTATGTTAAGAATGCCCGATGAGAGTGATCTGACAAAACTTTAGAACTTTGATTATTCACCCTACGTCGATTTGAATTCAAGGATGAATTCATTTTAAGTGGGGGAGAATGTAGTACCTTGTATTTTGATACGGTGGCTAATAAAGTTTACGGATGCCAATTAAGGTTGATTACTGAGTTAAAAGGGTAATTCAAAAGTGAACCTGTGAAATCTCGACCTCTATAAACACGTAACTAGAAGTAGACGCGATAATGCTGACTAGGGGTAATTTCATAATTTCTCTTGGTAGGCTCCTACGAGTGGATTTTTTTTTTATGCTATTAAGGTCTAAATAGGCCTAAGAATGAATAAATGGTGTTTATGATGGTAAATAAATGAGGAAAATAAAAATAATGATAATTTCTACGGTAAGGGCAAAATGGTCATTTTTGCACCCCGAGTCAAAATTTTAAGTTTTCGTAAACCCGAGTAGTTTAGATCATTTTGAACCTTGACCCAGTGTCGAAAGAATAAAAAGATTGCACAAAGGATAGGAAGAAGACAAAATGACCTTGTTAAGGGCATTTTGGTAATTACGTGAGAAAATGGATAAATATAAGGCATAAATATCCAAGTTTTTAGCAACTTCTTCAAATTTCCAATAGATTCTTCAAGCTTTCAGCAACTTTTTCTTCTTCCTCACCCATCCAATGCCATTTTTCATTCCACCTCCATGAAAATCAAATTTTTCATGTGTTTTTTCCTTGTTTTCTTTTTATTTCTTTTCTTTTCCTAATCCTTCGTTCTTGTAACTTCTTGGCCACTGAATTTGCAGCTTTTAACCCCAATTTCCAGCACATCTAAACCCTAGGAGAGAGAGAGAAAAATCTCTCCTTGTTTCTTATATTTTCTATTTCTACTTCACTTTCAACAACACTAGGATTTTTGGCTTCAAATCTTCATTTTCAAGGTTGAAAGGTATATATTTTCAACATTTGGAATTTTTGAATTTATGGTTATATTTTTAGATTTATTCTCTAATTTCTTCAAATAATTTTTCTTGGAAAGATTAGGTTTTTGGTTGATCTTCATGCCTCCAAGCTCATCCGGGTAACAAAATTTAAATTGGAGTAGTTGGCCAAATGGGTTTGTGAATTAGACTAGAAACTTAGATTAAATGTTAGGTTAAAGGGTAGATTGCCTATTGTAAATTCATTAGAATTATTAGATTTAATTTACAACTTAATTGAGATTGTTATGGTTTATTGATAAATATAGGTTTTAATTGTATTTCAGGACTACTTAGATTAGGACCTTATTGGTGCTACTTTTGTCAGGTGAGTGAACTGCATTTCGAAATCATTTAGGTAATGTGACTGTTTTGTACAAAGCATTTGAATGATTTTATACAACATTATCTTAAAACAAGTGCCTTGGGAACAAGCTTTTGCCAAATGGTTTTATGTTGTGATATGTGGTTGTTATTGATTCATGCACCATTTCATTATGATGATATATATATATATATATGTTGTGCATGATAGTTGATATTGTGTATGATGACTATAACTGTGTGTGTGCACGATGTGGGGGGGATGCACATGCCGGTGATGATGGTGGTGTGGGAGATGGATGATGATAGTGCCCGTGTGCACAATGTGGGGGGATGTACATGATGGCAGTAATTGTGCACGATGTGGGGGGATGCACATGATGGCGTCGGCTATGTGCACAATTTGGGGGGATGTACATGAGCCGGGTGTGATTATGCTGATATTGGTGTTATCTATGCATTTATATATATACATCTATGTTTATGAAATCAAAGTTCATGAGTATGGTATATGGTTTTGCATATGTGAATCTTGCATGTTGAACTTTGAAAGTTGCTAAGTATTGTCAAATTGATGTTCATTGCAACAAGGAATTTGGCTATAGCGAAATGGATTCTCGCTGCCGCCAGAAACTCTCAATGGTGGTGCAGTGCAGTCATTTTGATAGCGATTTTGACCACCTTTCAATTAGAACGGGACAAAGTGGTAAACACTCAAGTCGTAGCCCTGCCTCTTAGCTTTCTAATGACCTAATAAACATGTCAATTGGACCCATGTAGTGGAAGATATGCTTGAAAAACTGAACTGCATGCAAACCAATAATGCCTTTTGCTGTAGCGAGAAACGTGCTGTCACATTGCTACCTTGCTTGGGTTCTGATATAATTTCCTTCACTCCCTTATCTTCATGATTGAGCATGGGTCTTTGCAATACTAAGAGTCCACTGATCAATGTCCAAAACAAGGGGGTTTAAGAAAGAAATTAAACCAAATTGCATTGTTTTCAAAACAAGTGCATCATGATTTTCAAATTCTTCCTATTGATTGCTTGTTCCCTTCTTATGTTCAGTCACTGAGTTTTATACTCACATTTTTAAAATTCATGTTTTCAGATTTGGAGGCAGTTGGAACCTAGTTTGAGTCGCACACATATGCTCGTCTTCTTGGTAGGTACTATGGCATCTCAGTAGCTGCACCTTCACTATGGTCACTCCACTAGAAGTATAGAGTCCTTTTCGTTGAGCGTATGTACCTTGATGTAAATTGTTAAGATATATATATATATCTTAAGCAATAGACATTTATGTTGATTAATGTTGCCACTACGAGATAGCATGAATGACATTATTTTAAATCATAAATGTGAACATATGGTTTCGATGGAAAAGTATTGAAATACTTGTTGATAAGAATTATGGAATACGGTTGTAAGAATGAGTGATGAAATCGATGAATGAAGTCACATAAATAGGCTTGCTTAGGCTTAGTGGGCTATGCCCATTGGGCCCATGCGCCGATCATGGCCAAAAATTTGGGCTGTGACAATTAATGAATATGTATGTTGTATTTCCTGAGGATCTTGATATGGATTATGAAATATGTCTTGCAGCAAATGCTGAAAATGATAGCTAGTTATGGCATAAGAGATTAAGACATGTGAGCATGCATACCATGTCAAAGTTGATTAGAAAAAATTTTGTTGTTGGACTGGCGGATCTTAAGTTTGAAAATGATAAGATATGTGATGCTTGCCAATTGAGAAAACAAGTTAGAACTTCCTTTAAGACCAAGAAGATTGTGTCAACATCTAAACCTCTTGAATTGCTGCACATTGATCTATTTGGTCCAATAAGTATAACGAGTCTAGGAGGAAAATCTTATGGCTTTGTAATAGTCGATGACTACTTTAGGTACACTTGGGTCTATTTTCTTGCTTATAAGAATGATGCTCTACCAGCATTTATAAGTCATTGTAGGAAGGTTGAAAATGAAAAGGGACTAGCTATAGCTAGTATTAGGAGTGATCATATAGGAGAGTTTGAAGAAGATGAATTTGAGTTTTTTTGTAATGAAAAGGGGTTGGATCATAATTTTTTTGCACCTAGAACACTTAAGCAAAATGGAGTTGTAGAGATGAAAAATCGAACCTTAAAAGAAATGGCTCGAACTATGCTATGTGAGAATAATCTACCTAATTACTTGTGGACAGAAGTTGTTAACACAACAGCTTATATCCTCAATAGAGTCTCAATTAGAGCCATGATATCAAAGACTCCATATGAACTTTACAACGGTAGGAAACCAAATATCTCTCACCTTAGGAGCTTTGGCTGTAAGTGTTTTGTGTTGAATAATGGAAAACAGCCTTTAGGAAAGTTTGATGCAAATAGTGATGAAGCTACATTTCTAGGATATGCATTAAACTCAAAAGCCTATGGAATTTTCAACAAAAGATCTTTGACGGTTGAAGAATCCATCCATGTAGTTTTTGATGAATCCAATACCTTGCAAAAGGAAATTTCTGATAATGAACATGATACGGATGATCCTGAAAAACAAACGGAAGAAATGAGTTTAGATGATAAGAAAAACAGTGAAGAAAATTCCCTAGGAAGAGAAATAGAATCTACACCAATAGAAACCTTACAAAGAATCGAAAATCAGCATAGTGACCTTTCAAGGAGTTGGAGATAAGCAAAAGAACATCCACAAGAGGAAATTATAGGTGACATTTCTCATGGAGTTAAAACTAGGAAAGCAACTAGAGAGACATGTGAGTTTTCAACTTTCATCTCACAAATTGAGCCTAAGAACTTTGAGGAAGTAGAAAAAGAAGAAAGCTGGATATTGGCCATGTAAGAGGAACTTGATCAATTCAAAAGAAACCGTGTATGGTCATTAGTCTCTAGGTCTTGAAATCATCCCATTGTAGGTACAAAATAGGTGTTTAGAAATAAGGTAGATGAGCAAGGAAAAGTAGTTAGAAATAAAGCTAGGTTGGTAGCCCAAGGATACAACCAAGAGGAAGGAATTGATTATTATGAAACCTTTGCACCGGTTGCTAGGATAAAAGCCATAAGATTATCACTTGCTTTTGCATGCTTTATGAATTTTAAATTATTCCAAATGGATGTAAAGTGTGCATTTTTAAATGGTTTCATTCAAGAGGAAGTATACGTTGAACAACCACCAGGATTTGAAGACTTTAAAAACCAGATCATGTTTCTAAACTTCATAAAGCCTTGTATGGATTGAAATAAATTCCTAGAGCTTGGAATGAGAGGCTTTCAAAATTTCTTGTCACGACCCAAATTTTGGGCCATGACCGGCGCAAGGGTCCAATGGACGTAATCGACTAAACCTAAGCAAGCCTATTATTTATCTTACTTATAATTCCATCTAATATCACTAAGTCATATTTCATAACTTTGAATCAAAATAGTGATATACATTGCCAACTCGTACTGGCATTACTCCTTAAAAATTTACATACAATGTCTACAACATGTATTCTAATAATTTACATTAAGTTCGTCTATACAAAACAAAATAACACTCGACTTCCGGCGCAGTGACTTGGATGAATATACAGCTACCGAATGCCGAGACACCTATCAAAAGATGGACATAGGTCTACAAGGACACCTCGTCCTAGTTATCGGCTGCCTCGTGATATGAAAACATGAATTTGAAAATGGTGAGTATAAACCCAGTGAGTGAACAAGGAAGGAAACAAGCAACAATAACAAGGGAGGATTTTAAATCATGATGCACTTGTTTCAAAACAATGCAATTTAGTTCCATTCATATTAAAAACCCCTCATTTTAAACTTAACTCATTTTGTCCTAAATGTTGGAAGTCCATACTCAGATATGGTAGCAAAGAAGTGAAAAATAGGGCAGCAATTGGACAAGATAGGAGACAAAACAAAAAGTTTTTCGCTACAGCGAAAATGAATTTCGCTGCAGTGAAATTGTTACCCAGAAGCAGAAAGTTTTTCGCTGCAGCGAGAACCAGTTCTGGTGAAAAGTCCTCAAACTCGAGAGTTTTTCGCTGCAGCGAGCATGACTTTCACTGCAGCGAAAACAGAGCAACAAGAGAAACATTTTCCCTCATTCAACAAAAAGCCATCCTACTAAACTAACAAAATCAACATAAAACTCATGAACATTCTCGAAATACAATGTGTCAAATTTCACATATATGTCAACCATATATAACATTCATGAGCTTTCATTTTATAAATCTAGATATGCATAATTACATAGACAAACATCAATATCATCATAATCACTCTCGGCTCATGTACATCCCCTCACATCGTGCACATAGTCGGCACCATCATGTGCATCTCCCGCATTGTGCACAATCAGTGCCATCGTGTACATCCCCCCACATCATGCACACGGGCACTATCATCATCTATCTTTCACGCCACCATCATCACTGGCATGTGCATTCCCCACATCATGCACACACACGGTTATAGTCATTATACACAATATCACTCATCATGCACAATACACATATTATATATCATCATAATACAATAGTGCATGAATCCATATCAATCACATATTACAACATAAAATCATTTTTCGAAAGCTTGTTCCCAAGGCACTTATTTTCATGGAAAGCTTGGTAATTCATTCAAATGGGTGGCAATTTTATTAATTTTCCCAAAACAAGTTTTGAAGGCAGTCCACTCACAGGTCTCGAAAATCTGAATTTCGGGTGTACTCGGACTAATAGTCCTCAAGCGCAATTCCTTTGCCTTTTCTAGACATCTCACTACCTTGACAAATAATAAAGTCGAGGAATTTACCATATTGTCCCTAAATTGATATAAACTAATTTAAATTACTAATGCTTGATATGTAAATGCAAAAATACGTCCGATTACCGCTTAATCGCGATATTGATTAAATTCGACCGATCACCCGATTAATTGACGATTGCATCCAAATCACCTCCAAATTAATTCATTTCTCCTCTAATACCTTAATTTACCACATACCATTTGAATAAAGCCAAATTCAGCATTAGAACCCTCACAGTTGCTTATAGAAAAATTCGATCATTTGGTGCACTAGCATCGAAATTTTTTCTACATAACCGTTTCACCTTAATTCATCATTTTCCAAGCCATTTTCCTTGACATAAAAAAAATCCCCCATTGATATTCAGCCCTCATAGTTCCACCAACAAGGAACCCTAGAGAAATTGAATATTTCTTTTGTATTTTTGTTCATAACCATGCTTAACTATCCCTAAACACTAACATAGTCTAAAATCAAATTATTCCAACAACAATTCCTCTTCTATACCCATTTTTTTCAGAATTGAATTCATCATGATAACTCAATATTCAACCATGGAAATCAAGAACAAAAGCATGGGTAAGCTAGGTATCAAGGAGAATTAAAGAAATTTTAAGTTACCTAGCTTGTTTCCTTGATTTCTTCCCTTTTTCTTTGAATTTCCACCTAGGTTTTCTTGTTTTTTCCTTTGTTCTTCCTTTGTTCTTGTTGCTGGTTGCCTAGGCCGAATATGGTGAGAGAATTGGGGATTTAATGGGCTGATTTCTATAGAAAATAATAAAATAATCAAGCATGCCACGTGTCACATGCTTATTAGCCCAATTTTTTTTAACTTCTTGACTTTTTCTTCTTAATTTTTCACCATAAATATTCTGGTATTTATCCAATCCTACCACAATTAAAATCCCTTGGTCTTGACAAGTACTAGGGTAAACAATTTACTGATTTGCCCTTGAGGTGTAAAAATTACGATTTTACCCTTATACTTCGAAATATACTGAAATCACATTATTTCTGCTTTTCAACCTCAAATAACACTAATATTGATCAATATTAACCAAATGGGGCAAAAATCATTTTATAAAAATTCCCGTTTAGTCCTCTAGTGGTAAAATTACCATTTTACCTTTGTGCTTCAAAACACCGAGAATCACAATTTTTCACTACTAAACATCATTTTATACTTCAATAGTCATAATTATATTTCGTATAACTATTCTTGGTCAAATGTGATCAAATCTTGGTTAAAAATCTCCATTTTATCATCAAATGGTAAAATGACCGTTTTGTCCCTAATCGGTCAATTTTTCTGATAGACTCCAAACTGGACCTTGAATTCCGAATCACTATTCTAAGCCATTCTGTGGGTTTTAGAATTTTCAAATTCCTCTTAGAATTTCTATTTGAACTAGTTCAAGGCTCGATTTAACTTAGTTATACCATTCGGTACAATACGGTCTTTTAATCGAGCTTGACAGGGTCTCACATTTCTAGTTGAAAAAGGTCATGTTAGAGGAAGTATTGATATAACATTGTTTATTAAAAGATACTTAAATGATTTAATTATTGTTCAAATTTATGTGGATGAGATGCCAAAGAGATGTAGGGTGAATTTGAAATGAGCATGATGGGCGAGTTGAAGTACTTTCTTGGCCTTCAAATCAAACAAAGTGAGAAAGGAATCTTCATCAACTAAGAAAGATACACTCAAGACATGCTCAAAAAGTTTGATATGTTGAAGTTGAAATCAATTTGCACACCAATGAGTCCATCCACTAGGCTTGATGTAGGTGAAAAAGGAAAGGATGTTGATCAAAAGCTCTATAGAGGTATGATCGAATCACTACTCTATTTAACAGCTAACAGGCCTGACATCCAATTCAGTGTA
Source organism: Theobroma cacao (assembly GCF_053813885.1). Taxonomy (NCBI): domain Eukaryota; kingdom Viridiplantae; phylum Streptophyta; class Magnoliopsida; order Malvales; family Malvaceae; genus Theobroma; species Theobroma cacao. The sequence goes on along the minus strand of NC_142645.1, from coordinate 20,130,784 downwards.
TGTCTATGTGCTCGTTTTCAATCTCAACCTAAGGAATCATGCTTGATTGCTATTAAAAGAATTTTTAGATATCTCATAGACACACAAACTTTAGGCATATGGTATCCTAGAGAATCAACCTTTAGTTTAGTTGGATATTCAGATATAGATTTTGCAAGCAGCAAAACAAATAGAAAAAGTACTAACAGAACCTACCAATTTCTACGTAGTATGCTTGTGTCATGGTCTAGCAAAAAGCAGAATTCAGTTGCTCTGTCTACAGTTAAAGCCAAATATGTATCTCTAGGTAGCTACTATGCTCAAATCTTGTGGATTAAACAACAACTAAAAGACTATGGAATATCACTACATAACATACCACTATATTGTGACAATACAAGTGCAATCAACATTTCCAAAAATCCTGAACAGTATTCTAAGACTAAGCATATTGAGATTAGGCATCACTTTGTTAAAGATCATGCAGTGAAAGGTGACATTAAAATTGAGTTTGTGAATACTTTGCAACAATAGCTAACATCTTCACCAAACCCCTAAATGAGGAAAGATTTTGTGAGATTAAGAGAAATCTAGGAATGGTTATTGTGCAAAAGCTCTAGGAAAAATTTTGAATTTTTTTTCTCTTAAAGGACTGTAGGCACTCAGTCGACTAAAGAGACTCTTAATCAACTAAAAGCATTCTGTCTCTTTAAATAATAAGACTCAGTCAATCAAAGGAAGAAGGAATAAAATAATGGAAAGAAATTGTCAACTGTGAGATAAAATAGAGAAGAAAAACCACCTAGTCAAAAACCAGAGGGAACTTTTCAAATTTTGAACTATAGAAAAACTGACAACATTTATGGGGGAGACAGATAATTTTTTGAAGAAAATTAAATTGCCCTCAACTCATTTTCTCTACATTTTCTCTCTTTTGAAACTGACCCACTTGAAACTTCCTCTCAAATTCTCAAAACCCTCACTTAGAAATTTCTTAAAACAAAATGGCAAAAACCTCTTTGACCAAAGAGATTATTGAGAAGAAAAAGGGTAAACGGCCACTAGAAGAAGGCATGCAAGGAGAAATACAAAAGAAGAAAAAGAAAATTGTGTCAGCATCTGTGAGTGAAAAATCTAGAAAATCACAAAAAGAAAAGGAACACAAAACAAAGAAGAAGAAAGAGAAGGGAAAATTGTCTAAGAAAGGTAACATCTCATCCTCCAAGTTTAGGAGTAAAGCCCATGAAGATAGATACAGGAAATTAGAAATTGCCCCCATCATTTATGGTAAATACATCGACTGGGATAGTTTTAGTGAAAATCCTTAAATTCAAACAAGCTTATCTGATTATTTTGAGGTAGTAAAATTGAAAGAGTTTAACACCTTTAAGAATCAATCCTATAATGCCAACTTGGTAAAAGAATTTTATTCAAATATAGCAGTAGACAAAGATGAACTTGAGGAGCCTGATGATTATATCAATGAAGGCCTGAATGTGTTTTAAATGGAAAGGAGTTTACTGTAACTACTGCTGATTTAGGGAATTTACTCAAAATCGAATGTGAGGATGGTGAGTTTGAATTCCCTGAAAATTATGACCCCTCATCCCTGTGGGAAATAATCACAGGGAAAAAGGAAAAATACTCCTCCAAAAGTAATGTTGGTCTTATTACAAGTCCTTAAATTAGAATTTTGCATTACTTTATTGCAGCAAACATTCATGGTAGAAGTGGCAGTTTTAGTTACATCAACCTTCAAGACTTATGGCTGATGGAGCATGCATTCAATGGTGCTCCCCTCAACCTAGGTCAATTTATGGTTGAAAGGATAAGAGGAACCTGTAGAGGGGACAAAAGAAATCTGCCATATGGAAATATCATTACTTCACTGGTACAGAAGTAAGGTATTTGGAGCTCTAAGTATGAAGCAGACAAAGTGAAGAGCAAAGACCAAGTTATTTATCTTGGGAGTTTGCCTAAAATGGGGTATAAACTAGATGGAGAAAATTTTGTTAAAACCCCCAAGGTTGGTCCAAGAAAAGACTCTTCACTACCATCTTAACCAGAGGCAGTTTCATCACAATTCTCTAATGAAATACTTTTTAACTTGCTCATGAAGATTGATGAAAAGCTAACAAACCAAGGAGTATAGATGTAGAAAATTGAAGAGCAATTAGCAGAGCTTGAAAATATATTGAAGGAAAAAGGAAAAATGCCTTTTGAGCTTGTAGTTGCTAACACCTCTGCAACCCCAAGTTTTGCAAAAGGACAAGGTGCTCAAGGTTTTGCCTTCCACGTTGAGGGTCATGAACCTGAAGTTAGTCAACCAAGGAAATCCCCCTTTCTTGAGCCACAAGACAAGGATGAATTAGAACAAGGAATTGAGGTGCTTGGTTCATTGGATGAAAATCCTCCATCTCATCCAGAACCTCAAAAAGAGAAGCCTTCTCTTCCCAATTCTGAAGAAGTGTCAATTATGGATGTCTTCCATCAAATGGTCAGGGAAAAGTAGGCAGAAAAATAAGCAGCAAAAGCATAATCACAGAAGTCTGCATCTACTAAACTAGAACACACAGCAAATGAGCAATTGGGTAAAAGAAAAGAAAAAGCTACTGCAACTTCACAGGCCAGATCAAAACCACCCGACAAAGGAAAGAAAACAATGGCCACCAAGACCAAGTTCCTAAAAAGAAGAAAATCCTCCATAATAGAAGATAAAGCTAACCCATCAGCCATTTCTTCTCCTTAAGACCCCTTGGAAGTTTCTGACAAATGCTTACCTAAACCTTCTCCATAAAAATCACAACCAGAACTTTCTCCTGAACCCCTAAATGTACACTTTGGCACTAATGAGTCTACTCCTTCAACCTCTTCAGAGGATTGAAATCTCCCTCGGATTTGATGATGACAAAAAAGGTGAAAATTAGAAGATAGGAAGTAAGGGAGATAGAAAGAGGGCAGAAAAGAACTAAGGGTAATTTAGGAACAAACTTTTATTTATTGTTGCTTTTGCCTTGACAATTGAACAGTTAAATTTAACTTTGCTGATAAATGTTTGTTGAATGCTAATAAGACATTGCTATTTATATTTTTTGATATTGATAAGCAAATGGTTGAATGCTTAAATCTGTTGTTGAGTCTTTGCCATTGAGTTTTTGCTGCTGTTTGAGTTTGTCTTGGTACTGATATTTGGTTGATAGGATGATAACCAATTTCTGTCATGATATTGTGAATGAAAAGTGTTTACGGATGCATACGGATGCTAATTACACTATATATATTGACTAATTAATGGCATAAATAAAATTTGGCAACAATACACTGTTGACAGACACTGCTAAAATTCTGATGAAGATCTGTCAATAATCACCTACTGTCAATTACTATATATATCTGCATATATATATATATATATATATATATACTCTGAATATATAATGTCATTGTTTGTGTGACACAAATAAAAACCTACTGAAATGAATAAGAAAAATATGTACACACTGAAGGGGAAAAAAACTTCCATTTTGTGTAAAACTAAAAAGATCAGATGGACACGGTACTGTTACTCAAAGAATGTTTTGTCATCATCAAAAAGGGGGAGATTATTAGCTCCATTAGTTTTTGATGATAATAAAAGATTCTCATTCATTTGTGTCTAATATTTCTAGTTGAGTGTGCAGGACAAAAATTGCATGCAAATAATAAATCAATCCTTCAAAAGTACATATCAAAATCATATGAATAAGGAGACACAATTGATCAACAAATTAGAAGCCCCTTAGTTTAATAAGGAAGAGTATTGGTTCATTAAAATTCAAATTGGAAGAATGGCAGGCTAAAGAGTATTGAGAAACAGAACCAACTTAGTTGACCAAGAAGTGTGTTAGTTGACTAAGAAGCTACTACTAGAAATATAGACTTCAAGATAGAACCAACTTAGTCGACCAAGAAGTATGTTAGTCGACTAAGTGCTCACTATCAGAATCTAAGACCAAAAGACAGAACCAACTTAATCGACTAAGAAAGATGTTAGTCAACTAAGAGCTCTTTGTCTGCAAATTTAAATTTGAGTACTAAAAGACAGATTAACGGCTAGAACCAACTCTTAACTATTTTCAACGATCAGAATCTGTCAAACAGCCATCAGAGTTGTTTCTCCAACTATAAAAGGGACTTCCAACGGCTAGGAAACCAAATTTTTGAAAGGTTTCTAAGTCCAAAAGAGCTTAAAAACCAAAAAATACTCTCTGCACTCTTAATGCACTCAATGCCTATCTTTGTAATTGTGATTTGCATTTCACCTTGAACCACTTAGATCAACCTTGTGATCATAGGTACACCCTTATCACTTCTCTTCTTGTAATCTTAGAGTGAGTGAGTCACTCTAAGGGATTGATTCAAGCCAGGATTGCTTGATTTAGTATAGATTCTAACTTAGCCTTGAAAAGTTAGGTGTTGGGTTTTAGTTGATCTCAGTAAAAACTATTGTGAAAGGCTTTGGCTGAGCCTAGTAAAAGCCATTGTAAAGCTTGGTGAAAGCTTGTGACATTTATCAATCATAGTGGATTAGTTTGGAAAATCCTTGGTTAGATAATCAAGGTAGTGGATGTAGGTCTGGACCGAACCACTCTAAATTTTGTTGTGTTGTCTACTCTGTTTTGTTCTTATTTTCATTTCTTCTTTTATCTTGCATTTGTTCCCACTTAAAGGCAATTTTTGAAAGAGCCAAATTGTGTTATTCACCCCCCTCTAGCACATTTAATTGGAACTAACACCATTTGCTTGTGCTTTCTAGCCATGGTGGGGTCTTTGTCACAGCCCAAATTTTGAGCCATGACCAGCCCAAGGGCCCAATGGGCTAGGCCCATTAAGCCCAAGCAAGCTTCTTTATGCAATCTTATACATTAATCCATATCCCTTTAAAATCCAAAATTTGTAATTCTCAAATATAGTTCCTTTGAAACACTTCATAAAACCCAATTATGCATTTACAATGGCATCATCAAACCATAATATACATATATAGCTTCACAAATGAATCTTTGTATTTCACATCAAGTATTCATATACACATAATTAGACCTTGACCGTCAGTGGAGTGAATCTGGGCACGGTTGCTAACATTTAGTGTCATGTTAAACCTACCGAGCAATGGATAGGGAGAAGCACCTCGTTCTAGGATCCAATCACCTTTAACTCAAAAAAACCTAAAACATGAAGTTTAAAAAAAAAACGTGAGTATAAACTTAGTGAATGAACATAAGATGGGAACAAGCATCAATACGGGAAGTTTTAGAAATCATGATGCATTTATGTTGAAGACAATGCAATTTAACTCAATTTCTTGTCACAACGAAAATCCGTTTTTGTTGTGCTGACAATCAAGTGGAAACCATTTCTCAAGATTTAACATTCAAAAATCAATGCAACCACAATATAATTTCCAAAACCTCTATATATATATATATATAACATATATAAACATACATATGACCACCGGCCTCACCCCCAACTTGTCTCAACTTATGTGCACTACCACACCACACATAGTTGGGTCATCATCAGCTCATGTACACTCCTACACCGCACATGGCTGGGTCAGCATAGCTCATGTGCACTCTTACACTGCACATGGTTGGGTCATAATTATCACACAAAAGTATCATTCAATGTATAATATACACATCAACATAATGTAGAAACTCATGAATTCATCATGTTCATATCTCATAATATCAAAACATTTCATCAAGGGCTTGTTCCCATGCAATTTTTAAAGAAAAACCAACAAAATATTTCAAGTGGCTCAATCAAGCATATAATCATTTATTCCAAAACATTTTAATACATGTTCACTCACCTTATGATAGCAAGATATTACATCGCTAATTGTTCGGAGGCGTATCTAGTTATTTTACTTGCCGATCGCTCGTTATTCCCTCCGGAACGACACTACCGTGCACTATCTTTACTTTTGTACTTTCTAGCAACAATCCAAATTCAATATCTTTAGTGTACCTCATTTCTACTTCTCTTTTTTTCCTTCAATCATGAATCCTCATCCAACTAACTTATATCTTGACACATTCTTTACCAAAGTGGCCTTTATCTTTACTTGCGTAATTCTTTAGATTATGGATATCGGCAACTTATTTATGACTCTAGCACATATATAAATCTTGTCTAAGGATATTTATCAAGTTTATCCATCATTTTCGCAACAATTACCTAACATATGGTAGCAACTATAAATTTACTTCCATCAACATTTTCTAAGGTTACATGTACCACCATCCTCATTTACATGTTGCCACCAAGCATAACATTAATATTCATTCGTGCACACCAACATGCATAACCTTTTAAACCTTTCCTAACAACACATATTGTCAAGCCCAGCTCTGCAATATGTTTATTATGCCATTCCTACATAAGAATGCATGTTTGCTTACTTGGGTACGTCAAAAATCGTTAAAGGATGGTATTGTACCAAATGGCACAACTAAGTTGATTTAAGCCTCGAACTAGTCCAAATAGAGATTTTAAAATGAAATTGAGAATTTTAAAACCCCAGAATGGCTTAAATTGGAATTTTCATAACCTAGGGGCAAAATGGTCATTTTGCCACCCGAGGTTAAAATGGGAATGTTGGGAGAAGTTTTTGATCAAGATTGACTATTTAGAACATAATTTGAGTTTGAGAAGTGAACAATTTTAATTCCGACATTTTTTCGAGGATAAGGGCAAAATAGTCATTTTGCTGCCCAAGGGCAAAATTGTAATTTTTCACCACCCAACACTTGTCCAGCACATGGATTTTACCCAATATTATTATGGATAATTTAGGAAATTTAAGTGGTGGAGAGAGATTGCTTAATGGGTAAGCATGACACATGGACCAATGGAATGGTGACATGTGTCAAATTCTCATCCATTTATTATTTTCCTTATAAATTAGCACAAAATCAGCCCATTTCTCTTCATATGGCCAGCCAAAGGAAGAACAAAGTAAGAACAAAGGAAGAAAAGGGAAGAACAAAACCCTAGGTGGAAAAATTTAAGGGAAAAGTGTGACAATTCAAGGAAACAAGTGAAAAAAAGGTAAGATTTTTAAATTAAACTTGAGATCTCTCTTTCTTAAGCATTTTTTCTTATTTTTCGTGGTTGAACCATATGAAATCATGATGAATCCCTTGCTGGCTGAACACTTAGAGGGAAGTTTTGATGCTTGATTTGGTTAGATTTCAATGTATTTTAGTGTTTTTAGATAGTTAGTGATGTGTAGCATGAAAAGCCAACAAGAAAAATTCATTTTTCCCCATTACCCATCATTGGCCGAATTTTCCATGTAAAGTGTGGATGGTGGATTTGATTTTATTTCAAGTGAATTGGTTAGGAAATGCTGAATTATGGTGAGAAAATCAAGTAGGAAAAATCATAGTGTTGATGCACTCACCATGGCCGAAATCCTCAAGGAGAAATGTGAGGATGGTTTTGCTACAGTTTATGTTATTTGACTTATGTTTGATGATTTGGAGAATTGGAAGAAATGGAATTATTTGGAGTTGAATTGGACATATTGGCCAATTAATCGAGTGATAGATCGAATTAGGCCAATATCGTTTTATGTAGGTACACAATTGAACTTGTGTAAAATACCGTGTTTAGACGATAATTTGAATAATTTGCATTCCATGTCATGCATTAGTAAAGACCCTAAAATAGATTTATAATGGTATGACACAATATATTGAATTATGTGTCATGTATTATATATAGGTGGTGAGCCCTCTAACAAGGGTAAAGACGTTGTGTCAGAGTACTGAGAATATGAGTATTTCAAACTCCTGATACTGTGAGTAACCTTACTATCATCTTAATTATCTAAAGTGATTTTTATCCGATTTTGTGATTTTATGGAAAATGAGTTTAAATGGTAAATCTTTATGTTTTATAAGAAAAATGTGATTAAATGTAAATGATTTTATAAAATTATCTTGAAATTAAAAGATGGTTTTGAAAATAGAGTAATTGGAGACCATTTGTCACGACCCAAATTTTCGGGCCATGACAGACGCAAGGGCCCAATAAACATAGTCTATTAAGCCCAAGCAAGCCTATCGATTATCCTACTCACCATTCCATCAAATATTGCTAAGTCATATTTCATACTTTTGAGTCAAAATAGTAATATACATTGCCAACTCGTATTGGCATTACTCCTTAAAAGTTTAAATACAATGTCTACAACATGTATTCTAATAATTTACATTAAGTTTGTCCATACAAAACAAAATAACACTCGACTTCCAGCAGAGGGACTCGGATGAATGTACAACTACTGAATACTGAGACACCTACCAAAAGATGGACACAGGTCTACAAGGACACCTCGTCCTAGTTACCAGCTGCCTCGTGATCTGAAAACATGAATTTGAAAATGGTGAGTATAAACCCAGTGAGTGAACAAGGAAGGGAACAAGCATACCATAAGGAATCTTTAATGGAATCATGATGCATTCTTTTTCAAAATAATGCAATTTGTTTTTATTCCTATTAAAAACCCCTCATCAAGCCTTTAAATGATTAATCATTTGAGAATCATTAACCCATACATAACGAACCATTTGAAGAATAAAAGCTTCAATATTACACAATTAAGCCAAATACGACAGCGAATCTTCGCTGCAATGAAAAGGCATTCTCACTGCAGCGAGAATGAATTTTCGATGCAGCGACGTTGGGATTTAGTTATTAACCGAACGAGGGTTTCTCAACTGGCTGAGGATTTCTCACTAAACCTCCTCATTTTAAACTTAACTCATTTAATCCTTAATGTTGGAAGTCCATGCTCTGATATGGTAGCAAAGTAGTGAAAGATAGATCAATAATTGGATAAGATAGGAGACCAAAACAGAAGGTTTTTCGTTGCAACGAGATTCAATCTCACTTGAGCAAAATTTCAACCCAAAAACAGAATGTTTCTCACTACAGCGAGATTGAATCTTGCTGCAGCAAAATTGCAACCTAGAAAACAGAAAGTTTTTCGCTGCAGCGAGAAGCTACAGTGTCATTCTAGCTGCAGCAAAAATGCATCCTCGCTGCAGCGAGTTTTTGGCTAGTGTACCCCTCTAAATCTGAGAGTTTCTTGCTGCAGCGAGAATGATTCTCGCTGTAGCGAAATACAGGGCATCAATGCAAAATTTACCTTTCTCTCAAAGGAAAAACCACCCTGCCAAAAGGTCCAAACCAACATGAAAACACATAACAATTTCTCAAGGTTTAACATGTCAAGTTTCACATGCATTACTACCATAACCCATTATCCATCAATTTCCTATAACACACATATTTACATATATATATATATACATATATACCCATCATCATCATCACCAGCTCATGCACACTCCCTACTCGCACATGGCTGGGTCATCACTAGGCTATGCGCACTCCCTACTCGCACATAACCAGGTCATCCTCAGCTTATGCACACTCTTTACTCGCACATAGCCGAGTCAATATAATTACACAACATTATACTTCGCATATATGTATATCAACATAATGCAGCCACATAGAAATTCATAATAATCACATTTCATAACATAAACCTTTTCTCAAAAGCTTGTTCCCAAGGCATTCATTTTCATGAAAAATTGTATAAAATCATTCAAACACTTTGTCAAATCCATCATATTCCCAAAATAAGTTTTGAAGGTGGTCCACTCACCAATTGATTGTAGAACCTTTAGTTGACTCAAATTCCCCTAATGATCCAATTGGAATGATGGTGCTTCCTTAAAAACCTAAGATCACATTAACATAAACAATAGATCAATTTACACATTATGAACTCTAAAAGTTATCTGTTAGCTAGTTTTCAATTGCCACTTTCAATGGCTATCTATGTTCACTATCTTAATCATTAAAAAGTAATGAACATACTAAACAATAAAACAGCTCATAAATCATAATTACTAGCCATTTTCTGTAGTTAAAAATCAAACTTGGTGCATCACTCACCCTAGGGTTCCTTTGTAGTTGGATTCTCTTCCAATAGCTTCCAAATCAATAGAGTGATTCTCTCTTTCTCTCTCTAGAATGCCCAACTAGTGAGAGAAAATATGAAAACAAGATATTTCAAGGTTTTTGAAGTGAGAAGATGTAATAGCACAAGGGTTTATGGAAGGGTGCACCAAAAGCATGAAAATTGGAGCTAGAGAGAGAAAGTTGTGGAAGTTTGAAAATTTAGCTTCCATGGAGTTTGAAGAAACGTGAGAGAGGAGAAGGGAAGAAGAAGACTAGCTGCTGGAAAATTGAAGAAGCTGCCAGAAATTCAAGGTATTTATAGGCAATCTTATCCTTTCCTTTCAAATTACGAAAATGCTCCTCCACCAATTAACTTACTCTCCTCCAATCTTTTATGCAATCTTTTTGCTCTTTTAACACTGGGACAATATCCATAATGGTCTAAACATGCTCGAGTTCATAAAAACTTAAAATTTTAATTCAAGGTGAAAAATGACCATTTTGCCCTTGTTATGAAAATTGTTGAAACTTTTAGTTTTCTTCGTGTTTTCATCAGCACACATCATTTATGTAGTCTTATACCCATTTAGACCTTAAAATATCATAAAAATTTCTTTTGGAAGCTTATTAGAGAAATTTACTAAACTACCCCTAGCTCGTATTATTACATCTATACTTAGTTACAAGCCTATAGAGGTTGAGGTCTCACACCATTTGATGTGTTGTAAATTTATGGTTTTAATTGAATGGCTTTTGATAATATTAGCATGAATGGTTGAATTGGAAAATGTGCTGAAAATGTATGAACTGTTGATTTGTCTTGAGAGGCTGTAAAATAAAATAATTGCCATGTCATGCTATTGCAAATTTTATTGAATTAGTGGGATATTAATTAATCACTACAGTAGGGGGTTTTGTGGACTAGCCTTTTAGAGGGGCATGGTAAACCCCATTATATTCTTACCTCAATCGGAGAGGCGCGTAGGGTATCTCCTAGGGTAAAGTTTAGGGTTCACTTCACGCTAAATCACCACGTGAGGGAGAACTCAGCCAACGCCAAGGAACTGCTATGTTTTTTAAATAAAAACATGATTTATGTGTACATAACTTTTTAACAGCCTTGGCGAACTCAGTTGGGATAACCCTTAATCAAGGTATCCCTAATAACTGGGTATGAGAATGATTTTGGCACGAGACAAAGCTTTTAAAAAATTCATAAGCCATGTTGATTGCTCGATTTATATGAATTGATTTTATTTGGTTGAACAAGTTGAAAGGTGATGAATTATAGTATGTTAAACTATTTTATTTGTCTCCATTTACTCGACTTTAGACATTTTAAATGGTATTTGTTTACTGACTGGTATTATATAATCTCATCACCCTTCTTTCCACCTATTTCAGGCTCAGGATAGTCGGTAGATAGCTCATTTCATCGAGAGCTACCATTGGACTTGCATCCTCAAAAACTGTAGGTTTAACGCTTTTGATACTTTTGGTCGTTCGTGGGCCCACGTGCCACTATAAATTAAATCTTATGCTTTGGTTATCTGTATTACAGTATGTATGAATTCATTTAGCTTTTACGCTATAAAATTATTTATCGGTAACTCTATAAATATTGCTTTATAAGAAAATAGAATATTTTATTGAATATTTTTATTATATTCAAATAGGTATAGTTTCACTTTAAATGAATGTTTTAGACGTTTAAACTTATTTTGATTATGAATTATGTGTTTTGTACTCGCCTACTACATTTTTAGCTGGTTTCGAAATTTTTGAGAAAAAATGACCAAAATGCCCTTGTGAGAAAAAAAATTATTTTTCTATTATTTTGATTTGGAAATAGTTTATAATCTCTCAAAACATGATACTTAACAACTGTTGCTCACAAGGGAGGTGCGAAAACTGATATTAAAGCCTTGCGAGGTTCCGGTTGGCATTCCGGGAATGAATGTTTATCGGGATGTCGCTGCGGTTATCACAGACTCGAATGGAGTATCGGGTCGTGACACATATCTACACACCAAACTTCCAATCAATGTAATTGCCTTCTAACCATACCCATGACATCACAATAACACTACATATGCATGTAATCATTCTCACCATACTAGACCAATCATAAGCTTTAAATTGTAGCATTAAGCTTACCACTTGGTTTTAGCTTGAATTTCACTCAACGAAATTCATAATTTCCTCACACCCATGGTCACCATAGCTGCCACAAAATGATTCACACATCATTTTTCAAGAATTTTGTCACGACCCAAATTTCAGGCCATGACTGGCGCAAGAGCCCAATGACGTAGTCCATTAAGCCTAAGCAAGCCTATCTTTTTATCCTACTCCTTATTCCATCAAATATTGCTAAGTCACAAATTATAGCTTTAAATCAAAATAACAATAGACGTTGCCAACTCGTATTGGCATTACTCTTTTATTATATACATACATTGTCTACAACATGTATTCCAATAATTTACATTAGGTTCGTCTATACACAACAGAAGAATACTCGACTTCCAGCGGAGGGACTCGGATAATGTACAGCTACTGAATGCCGAGACACCTACCAAAAGATGGATACAAGTCTACAAGGACACCTTGTCCTAGTTACCGGCTGCCTCGTGATCTGAAAACATGAAGTTGAAAACGGTGAGTACAAACCCAGTAAGTGAACAAGGAAGGGAACAAGCATACCATAAGAAATCTTTAATGAAATCATGATGCATTCTTTTTCAAAACAATGCAATTTGTTTCTATTCTTATTAAAACCCCTCATCAAGCCCTTAAATGATTAATCATGTGAAAATCAAGGACCCATACATAACAAACCATTTGAAGAATGAAACTTTAATATTACATAAGCAAGTCAAATACGACAACGAATTTTCGCTGCAGCGAAAATGAATTTTCTTTGCAGCGACGTTGGGATTTAGTTATTAGCCAAATGAGGGTTTCTCACTAAACCTCCCCATTTTAAACTTAACTCATTTAATCCTTAATGTTGGAATTCCATGCTCCGATATGGTAGCAAAGAAGTGAAAGATAGGGTAGCAATTGGACAAGATAGAAGACCAAAACAGAAGGTTTTTCGCTGCAGCGAGATTGAATCTCGCTGTAACGAAATTTTAACCCAAAAACAGAAGGTTTCTCTCTACAACGAAATTTCGCTGATGAAATAGAGAGTTTTTCACTGTAGTGAGATTCTTTTTTGCTGCAGCGAGAAGCTACAGTGACTATCTCGCTGCAACGAAATACATTCTCGCTGTAGCAAGAACCAGTTCTGGTGAAGGTTCTCAAACCCTAGAGTTTCTAGCTGCAGCGAAAATAGAGCAACAAGAGAAAAGTTTCCCTTCACTCAACAAAAAGGCCATCCTGCTAAACCAACAAAATAAACATATAGCACATGAAAATTTACAAAGTACAATGTATCAAATTTTTCATATATGTCAATCATATATCACATTCATAAGTTTTCATTTCATAAGCCTAGATATGCATAATTACATAGATAAACATCAACATCATCATAATCACACCTGGCTCATGTACATCCCCCCACATCGTGCACATGGTCGACACCATCACGTGCATCCCCCCACATCTTGAACAATCAGTGCCATCGTGTACATCCCCCCACATCATGCACACGGGCACTATCATCATCCATCTCTCACGCCACCATCATCACCAGCATGTGCATCCCCTCACATCGTGCACATACACGGTTACAGTCATTATACACAATATCATTCATCATGCACAACACACACATTTATATATCATCATACTACAATAATGCATGAGTTCATAGCAATCACATATCACAACATAAAACCATTTTTGCAAAAGCTTGTTCCCAAGGCACTTGTTTTTATGAAAAACTTGATAATTCATTCAAATGGGTGGCAAATACATTATATTTCCCAAAACAAGTTTTAAAGGCAGTCCACTCACCAATTGATTGTAGAGCCTTTAGATGACTCCAATTCCCCTAATTGTCCAAATGAGATGATAGGGCATCCTTAAAACCTAGGATCACATTAGCATAATCAATAGGTCAATTTACACACTATGAACCCTAAAAGCTATCTCTTAGCTAGCTTTCAATTGCCACATTCAATGGCCTTTAAAACTTACCCTAGGGCTCCTTTGTAGTCAAATTCTCTTAGCTAGCTTTCAATTGTTCACTATCTTAATCACTAACAGTAATGAACATATTCAACAATAAAACAGCTCATAAATCCCAATTACTAGCCATTTTCTGCAGCTAAAAATCAAGCTTAATTCATCACTTACCCTAGGGCTCCTTTGTAGTCAAATTCTCTTCCAATAGTTTTCAAATAAATGGTGAAATTTTCTTTTTCTCTCTCTAGAACATCCAACTAGTAAGAGAAAGTACAGAAATGAGATTTATCAAAGGTTTTGAAGTGAGAGGATGAAAGAGCACAAGGGTTTATGGAAGGGTGCACCAAAAACATGAAAATTGAAGCTAGAGAGAGAAAGTTATGGAAGCTTGAAGAAACTCCCATGGAGGAATTGAAGAAACGTGAGAGGGAAGAAGGGAAGAAGAAGACTAGCTACTGGAAATTCAAGAAGGTGCTGGAAATTTCAAGATATTTATAGGCCAATCTTATCTTTTCCCTTAAAATTATGAAAATGCCCTTCCACCAATTAACTTATTCTCCTCCAATCTTTTATGCAATCTTTTTGCTCTTTTAACACTAGGACAAGATCCATAATGGTCTAGACATGTTCGGGTTCATAAAAACTTAAAATTTTAACCCAAGGTGAAAAATGACCATTTTGCCCTTATTATGAAAATTGTTGAAACTTCTAGTTTTCTTCGTGTTTTCATCAGCACACATCATTTATGCAGTCTTATACCCATTAGACCTTAAAATATCATAAAACTTTCTTTTTGAAACTTATTAGAGAAAAAGACGAAACTACCCTTGGCTCGTATTATTACATCTATGCTTAGTTACAATCCTATAAAGGTTGGGGTCTCACAAATTTAACCAACCATAAGCTTAAAAACACAAAATCCTTACCTTAGCTTGCTTGAATTACAAAACCAAGTTTTTCTTCCTTTTTCTCTTTTTTTCTTTCTTCTCCTCCTAGGGTTTATATGTGCTGAAAATTAGGGTTTAAAACTTTAGGTTTAATGCCCAAGAAGTTTGGAGAAGAAAGAAGTTAGAACAGAAAGGAAATAAGAAGAAAACAAGGAAAAGAATTTGAAAAACTCCATTTTCATGGTGGTAAAGGTGAATATGGCGTTGGGTGGGGAGGAAGAAAAAAGAAGTTGCTGGAAGCTGCTGGAAAAAAATTAGAAGAAGCTATTGGAAAATGATATTTATAGCCAAAGCTTATCCAATTTTTCATGCAATTACAATAATGCCCTTAACAAGGCCACTTGTCTTCTTCCTCCTTTTCTTATTCAATCTTTTTACTCTTTTGACATTGGGAAAAAGTCCAAAATCATCTAAATGAGGTCCCTTAAGTAGCCCCCAAAAGTCCTAGCTTTAAAAATCCCTTAAACTGGTTATTTGTGGAAATTACGGTGAGGGCCACGGCTCTCAATTTCTAGCGCTGTCCAACTTTGTTCTTCTAGTGCAGTACTTTTACTTTGACAAAGGTTTTTGACCACCTTTCCATTAAAACTGGGCAAAGTGTAAACATCAAATTGTAGCCCTGCCTCTTAGTTTTCTAATGGTTCAAAAATCATGTCATTTGGACTCCTCTAGTGAGAGATATGCGTGAAAAACCGAAACATATGCAAATAAAGCAACAGCCCGTTATGCACCTTTCTTCACCCATTGAAATTATTTTTGAATCCTACTCCTATAATGACATAAAATAATTAAAAGTAATGTAAAACTAGCATCATTAACTCAAATTAAACCTTTAAACATAAGTTTCACCTCGAGTTACGTGTCTATGAAGGTCGAGGTTTCACACGTAAGATTTATTAGCCACCATATCAAAGTACGGGATACTACAGTCTTAACGCTATAGCGTTGGGTAGTCAGCACTGCGACATTGCAGCTACTAGAATTTACCTCATCAAATTGATTCTTCTACCCTTAAGGCTACTACACTAACTCTCAACCACATGGCTTTCTCTTAAGCCTATACCACAGTTTCCATCAGCATCTGTATCTTCATTTTGCTTATCACATGCTCTAGGCCAAGTCGATACTTTTAACTTATATTATCCTGTAACTCTGATCATTAATCACTAAGTCCCACCCTAGGATATCCTTTCCACAGGGTCTAATGAATTCACAACATACATATCACTACACAAATAATTATTCATTATTTATGGTATCCCATAATTCTTGTCATCCATAATTAATTATTTTTCTTGTCTAGTAACTCAAATAGTTATTGACTTTCAATATAAATGGCCATAAAAATAGTTTATCGTTCTCCACATTTTAGATTCACAATCTTTATTACATCAAGAATTCTTCTTTCCCAAGTTCCATCATTTGCCTCCCTTAGTCTATATTTGTGCCAAATTAACATCTTATAATGTCATGGTACTATTTTGTAGTTCCCTCCATACTTAAATATTACAATCCTTGACTTAATGATATCATCCATTCTAAGTGTTACCTATAGCCTCATTGATTTCTCCCATATCCTTCTGAATTGTAACTGTAACTGAGATTTAAAATTTCACCTTTCCACAATTAATTGGTAATCATTTGTCAAGTCCTGTAGTTGTTTGTCCCATTAATGACTTTCTATGTCGATCCTTAATAATTATCTAAGGCGACCAATGACGCCGCTAAGGTAAATATCCTTCCTCAATAATTATATTGTTAGTCTACCTTTGTCATACCAAAAGATTCCCATGCACATCCAATCATTTTAACAGCTACTTTATAATTCGTTCGAGTCATACAAAATAAAAGCTAACTCTTAACTCCTTTGTACAGATAACAACTACTATTTCCCTTACACAACACTTGCCTAGACTTAAAGTGATACAAACTTCAACGAAAACATTAAGTGTCTTTAGAATCCTCGTCGCCTTGATCTGAGCACATTGACGGATCCTCTTCCTGGTCCTCCTCTTCCTTCTGAGATTTTCTCATTTTATCCTCAATCCAAGCTTGTTGTATTCTCATGCATTCCTCCCTACTAACAAGCGCAACACCTATTCCACAACTAGGAGGAAAGTGTCAGACAACAGATACTTTTCTAGGATGAATATTTCCCTTTGCAATTGCCTCTTTTTCCTTTTCCTTAAACCTTTCCTCAGACCTTTGCAAAAGGAAATTCCTTACGACTTCTTAAATGTCAAACCTGTCCTCACTTTTAAGGCTTTCATTACTCTCAAAATTTTCCTTAT
The DNA here is from genome assembly GCF_053813885.1 of Theobroma cacao. Taxonomy (NCBI): domain Eukaryota; kingdom Viridiplantae; phylum Streptophyta; class Magnoliopsida; order Malvales; family Malvaceae; genus Theobroma; species Theobroma cacao. The sequence goes on along the minus strand of NC_142645.1, from coordinate 20,113,398 downwards.
TATGAAATCATTCTTCTAACTCCGATGGAATCTAGTCAATAGGAATCCATGATGGGCCACTTCTCGGACTACCAAAATTAAGGCGCCATTGGCTCTTGGTAGTGGAATCTAATGATCCTTCGCTAGCACTATTGGGGCATCGAGACTACCGTTTCTTCTAGACATGGTGCGTGCGACAAGCGCACCTCCAAACCTATACGTAACGAAGCATTGGTTACTTATCCATTTATACATCATAAGAATAGGTAGGTTTCTAATGAAGTAGGGGCCATGTAGCCTCTTGTCGTTGACTTGCATTGCGCACCCACAATCCAAGGACAAGACTCTACACGGACTCCAACAACTTCGCTAACAGACGCAGGAATCGCTAGGACTCAACTAAACTTAGAGCTCTCATACCACCTTTGTCACAGCCCAATTTACGGGCCATGACTAGCGCAAGAGACCAATGGGCTCAACCCACTAAGTCCAAGCAAGCCTATTTATATAATCTTATACATTAATCCATATTTCTTTAAAATCAAAAATTCGTAATGTTCAAATATAGTTCCTTTGAAAACAATTCATAATACCCAATTATGCATTCATAATGGCATCATCAACCATAATATACATATATTGCTTGACAAATGAATCTTAATATTTCACATCAAGTATTCATATACACATAATTAGACCTTGACCATCATTGGAGTGACTCTGGGTATGAATGTTAACATTTAGTGTCATGTTAAACCTACCGAGCAATGGATAGGGAGAAACACCTCATTCTAGTATCCAATCACCTTTAACTCAGAAAAACCTAAAACATGAAGTTTAAAAACATGAGTATAAACCCAGCGAGTGAACATAAGAAGGGAACAAGCAAGTAATACGGAAAGTTTTAGAAAACATAATGTAGTTAAGTTGAAAAAAATGCAATTTAGTTTAATTCTTATTAAAACCCCTCATTTAAACCCTTAGTTGCTTAATCACTTGATGATGAAGGATCCATGAACAACAAAGGATTTGAAGAGTAAAAATTTTAGTAGCATTCAAGCAAGTCTAGCATAATAGATTGATTCTTGCCACAGCGGAAAAGCATTCTCGCTGTAGTGAAATTCTGGCACAAATCATTAGTTGCCCGAGGGTTTCTCGCTGCAACGAGAATGTAGCGAAATTCTGGGGAGGGTTTAGAATGCAACCACCCTAGGGTTTCTCGCTGCAGCAAGAATCCATTTTCGCTGCAATGATATTCAGGGTAAATGAAAATAACGAGGTTTTCACATGACACAAAAATCCATTCTTGCCATATTGAACATCAAATTGAACACATTAACAATAATCAAGTTTTCTCAATATTGAATGCAATCACATATTATTTTCATAACCTTTTCATAACATATACAAAAAATTTCATAGCATATATGATCATCTCTATGGCATATATATATACAAGCATGTATATGCCCATAGGTCCTCAGCTCATGTGCCCTCCCACACCGCACATAGCTAGATATAAACCACCACCAGTCATCAGCTCATGTGCACTCCCACACTGCACACAGTTGGAATCCCCCACAGGTCATCATCTCATGTGCACTCCCACACTACACATAGCTTGAATCACCTATCATTACCGGCATGTGCCCTCCCACACTGCATTCACTTGGTTATAATTACAAACAATATAACTATCAATATATATCATATATAATTAGATATATATATCAACATAACACAAGGCACATGGATTCATCACAATCGCATTCCACAACGCAAAACGTTTCATTGAGATCTTGTTCTCGTGCATATTTTAAAGAAAAACAAAGAAAATATTTCAATGGATTTAATCAAACACATATTCCCTAATCCCAAAACATTTTAATGCAAGTTCACTCACCTCAATAATGGCAACTCACAAGACTAACGTCCAAAAAGTCTTAATCATGGCAGTCCCGAAATACCATTAAAACCTAGATTTGCCAATAAACAATAATAGCTTCAAATATATTAAAAAAAATTAAATTTAATCATTCTAATAAGCATGCACTTGATAATCACATCCTAGCCTAATTTTTAACCTAGAATTCTAATCTAATTCTCAAGCCCATCATATCAACTATTCCAAATTTAAAGATTCTTTACCTTAGTGAGCTTGTAAGCATGAAGATCAACAAAAAGCCTAATATTTCCAAGAAAAGTAATTTGAAGAAATTAGGAAATAAAATCTGAATATATAACCATAAATTCAAAATTTTCAAAAGTTTGAAATATATACCTTTTAGCCTTAAAAAAGAAGATTTGAAGCCAAAAATCCAAGTATTGTTGAAAGTAGAGTAGAAATAAAAAATAAATGAAAGAAAGAGAGATTTTTTCTTTCTCTCTCCTAGGGTTTAGAAGTGCTGGAAATTGGGGTTAGAAGTTGAAGGTTTGATGCCCAAGAAATTTGGAGAAGAAAGGAGTAAGAAAAGAAAGGAAAGGAAAAGGAAACAAGGAAAACAATATGAAGAAAAATTTAGTTGTTCACTTCACCATGAAAATGGCATTGGAATGGATGAGGAAGAAGAAGAAAAATCTGGTGGGAGAGGATAGGGATGGTCATGGTTGAAAAAGAAAAGAGTCAAAGCTTCCTTGGGAAGCTTTGACCAAGCAAATGGTAAAATTACCATTTTGCCTTGGTTTTTACCCTTTTTTAATTGTATCCTCTCACAATCTTTTAATTCCAATATCTTTTCATTTTTCTTCCTTCACATTCGTACCAATAAAATATCAAGTTTATACTCCAATGCGGTATCACTAGAATATTGAAATATTCACTTACCCGCACTAGCTTTATTTAATAAAGACACGTAGGCCCTATTAACGTCAGTTTTCTCAAAAATTTTCTTGTTTTTCTTCTCCCCCACTTAGATTAACCATATACTCCTTCATGGAAAATTTTGACATTGAATAAAATATTAATATTTTAATATTATTTTATTAATAAAATATTATTTTATTCCAAAATTTTCCTCTTGTCTCCTTAGTACCCAAAATACCTTATTATGCCTCAATTTACTTCTGAATCACTTTTTATCTCACAAATTCTTTTCAGATGCAAATATTATTATTTTATTATTATTTCCTCGCATGCAAAATATTTTATCCCAAACTATTCCTTTCATCTTTCATCACTTTTAAACATTATAATTAACCTCAATTAGCATTTGATAAGCTTTATTAGTCACCATATCAAAGTACGGGGCATCACAAAATATGTTTTGAAAATCGAATGGTACCATAGGAAAGTGTTTGTGGCAGCAAAGGTCTCCAACTGTTGAATGAAATAGATGCATGCATGCCATTGATCCTTGGATAGGTGACAGATTTAAGATAAAATGCAAGAAAAGGTAAGATGTTCTTCACCTTTAAATTCCTAAATGGTGGAAAAATGTGAGTGTTAGTGGATACATTTATGTGTGGCAACCTTGATGATAAAAGCTATGGAGATGTGTTGAGATGCATGCAAAGTCCAAGTTACTTTAAAAGGTAAGCATGCAATGTGGGTATGTTATGGCACATTAGGTTCGGCTAATTGAAGAGTAGTGGTTGCATGTTAGAGTATTTATAGGAATAAAGATGAACAATGTGGATATTGATTAAGGATTCTTGGTTAAGATGCTGCCCACTTATAATTGTGCATATGCATGAAATTGGAAATAATGTGTGAGATTGGGTATAGTGAAAGATAATTATTTGAAATGTGAAGAGTTTTTAAAAGTGAAAGAAGCTAAGCATGTGGAAATGGCTGACTGGTAAGCTAATTTACTTTTAGACGTAACCAGATAAGTGGCGAAGTAATATCCCACCATTGTAAGGTGAGTATGGGGTGTCTATTTCAAAAGATTCCATACTATATAATGTTATATGTATAGTAACTTGTCAATGATTTATTCAACGTCTTTATGGAGAGCATGAGTTGCTAGAAAATGATAAGTGATTTATGATTCGAATGCATGGTTTGCAATGATTTATACCCTGCTTTTGCGGAAAGAATGAGCTGGTAGAAGCCATAGGCAATTGTGGATGCAAATTGATTTAGAAGTTGTTTGTGTAGACTCTATATATATACATATATGTAAAGTGTTTGAGAAACAAGGAAACAAGCCCTTTTGCAATGTTTTGCATCAAAACCTACCTTGAATCTTTGTTCAGTTTGCATAGTTGATTGCACTTGATAAATGGCTTAAATTTGATTTCTTGTGACCTAGTTTTAGTCTGAACTTTATGAAAAGCTTACACCATGCATTTTAATGTGCAAAGCAATTTTGAAAGGTTACTAAACCTTGTTTTCAAATGATTTAAGGAAAAACTCTTGGAAACCTTGATTTGGTTTAAAAAATGATTTTAACAAATCGAAAGCATCGAGAGTAGGCCAAATGTCACATTTGGATAGTGTGACCCTTGTGCACAAGTGAGTAGCTAGAGAACCTTTGGGTCGTTAACGGGCTGTTAGACATGGCTAGGCCATGGCTTGTGATTATACATGGCAAAGCCACAAGTTGATATATGTGGTTGAGACCACATGATTTCTCCAATGTCAGCCAACATTGTTGAGACTACCATGGCTGTGGGAATCCAGTGGAGGGGGGCCTCTCGGATTATTATTACGTTGAAATGAGTCCATGGGTTGATTATCTATAATTATCTACTCGAGAGTCTTGAGAGTTTTTAGACTCGTACTCTTTTGCATGGTGGATAGATATTGTTTTGTCATAGCTCTCCTATTTAATTGAAAGCTTTCAGTGCTTTACATATTGATCATGAGTTGATATATATGGTTGTACATGATTATTTTTACATGCCACACATTTTAAGAGTGTGCGTGTTTTTATACGGCTATGGTATTTTTGAAGGAAATAGATGATTTCGATGATTGAAATTTTATTTCACTACGCTTTAATTTTGGCATTATTTGCCAAGGAAAGTATTACACTCTGATTTTTATGGCATTATTTTTACAAGGCACAAATACCTTCCTTGTTATTTGGTTTTTATAAGGTTATCATTTTATACTCTGGTTTTATCCTTCAAATTATCTGCTCTAAGCTTCTTTCCCATCTACACCTACTTACAGAGTCGATGATCTCTAAATCTGTGAGACTCACCCTCTTATCTCCCCTTTTGCAGATAGTGATTAGCTTAGCGTGCATTCATCGGCACTTATTGTCCACCGTGGATAGATAAAGGCATCTCATAGCACTTTATTCTGAGTTGTTTTACTACTAGCGGTCGAGTTGTCATAGTGTATATTGTTATGAAAATAGACATTAATGTTAATACGAATGTACATTTGGAGATTATAAATCTTGATGTATTTTTTTACAATTATATGGAATAAAGGTTAAGTCTATTTATAACAACTTTTGTTCAAACCATATATGGTTCCAAGCAATTACATAGATCGTTGGAATAAGGCTTGTTCGGGATTTGGCGGGTTCTCCTGCAAGACTTGAATGTCTGTAGCGATCGAGGAATGGGTCATTACAATGATCTATCCAGACTTATAAAGGTATTTAATTGTACTTCTTTTTCTTGGGAAATTAGAGTGTGGGAAGCACTCTAAAGCTTGTTGTAAGGAATTAGATCTTATTTTAGAAGCTCACCTTGTAAAAGCTTGGTGGAAGCTATTAATTCCATTGGTCTAGTGAAGTTGGGTTGAAAATCCTTGATTGGGAGATCAAGGTAGTGAATGTAGGTCAAAAGGACCGAACCATTATAAATACTCTTGCATTATCCATTTCTCTTTACCCTTCCTTACTTGGTGTCTTGTAATTTTAACAAGTTCTAGTCTTTCCCTTCATCTAGTTGATTAAGTGCTCTTCAAGCTCTAAAGGGTTGTGTAGAAAACTTTTAGTGCCATTCGGCCCCCTCTAGCACTCAAACGAGACCAACAAGATGTTTTTTTCCACTTGTGTAATTGGATTGCTTGCTTCTTTTATAAAAGAAAAAATTTTGAAATCCATGTTTTATACAGACACATCGATGCACTTAGATCCAACTCCATCATAACGTTATCATGATAACATGCTTTTGTTGAGAAAATTCTCTCCTAAATTGTCATTCTTATAAAATTGAGAAGATTTCATTAAAATGTTCGATTGATAGTACTTGGACAATGAATAATGAAAATCAAAAAAGGTTCTTAATGCAAAATGATATCTTTGACATGCATTGGAGCAAATGTGCACAAACTTCTTGAAATTATGAGTATTTGAAGCATATATTGAATTTTTCTTTAAATACCCATGCCTTATTAATTCTTTGAATATATGAGTATGAGACAGACATGTGGAATAAACATGGTCATGTTTATCTATCATATTCTCATGCCTTATTACTTCGTGATCCATCTAAGTGGAGGTAACATTATACTTTGATGTGATTAATTACTTAACTCTTTCTTCTTATTAGAAAGTAATCTAATGAATGATTAAAGGGGTAATCACCATTGAATTTGTCTTATGATTCTTGAGCACTTTAAATCTTTAGCAATGATCTTGGTAAATTCTCAACAAATGGTGTTCATCTCTATTCGTAATATCTTTTAAAACATCATATTAAATTTGTGGTTAATAATGACCTACATTCGTGCTTCAATGATGATTGCTATGCTTCTTACTATATTTCTTTGTGCATAAACTTGTGAATATATTGGCATGATTGTTTGTGTATTAAATTTATTTGTTTTTAGATAATTGCATGATTACTTGATTATTTTGTTGAATGAATATGTGAACATAGTGGTATAATAAAGTTGCACACATATCATTAAATCATGTTCACATTATTTGTAGACTTATAAATGCTTTATATTTGACTATGCTCGTCTACTTATATGCATATCCAACTTGAACTTAAAAGATAAAATGTCCACACTTTGCTTATATATATACATATCTATGTGTTCCATTCTTGATTGATTATTGAATGATATACTTGTGGAGATATATGTTAATTAGCTGATGATACATTGATATATTCCATAATGTCTTGATTGAATATCTTTCATGGAAATTTATCTTGATTGAAGTATTTATATTGTGCCTTGAATGCAATGGTTGAATATATTTCTTCATGTTTTAAATTGAACATCTTGAGAAGGAATATGTTCTAATCTTTTAATGTGCTAAATGAGTATATTTTCCTATTGTGTTGGTTGAAGGTCTATTGATTGGGAATTTGTAACACCCTGTGACCTAAAACGGTGGTTAATATGACTTTAAGAACAAGATTAAGACCAATAGAGGTCAATTCAAGAGTTTAGAAGTGGTGAAGGAGGAATGAAATATTTTGGAATAAAATATTTCATATGTAATAAAATAATAATATTTTATTAAGGTCATCGTTATGGAATAAAAAGGAGCGATGGAGCTAAATTGAGATAAACTAAAATGTTTTGGAACCCTGAAAGCCAAATGGAAAATTTTAAAATTTAATAATATTTTATTAGTAAAATATTATTAAAATAATATTGAGATATTCCTATTGTGAATGGTGGACAAACATGCATAATTGAAACATTGAACTTAAGTGGGGAAGTTATAACATAATTTTGATGATTTGATGAATAAAATTTTATTTTATTAATTTTAGAATATTAATTTAATGAGTGAAATTTTAGTGATATAAGTATTAATAATAGTATATGTGAATTTGGAAGGAATGGAGACATGGAGAATTAATTGAGATAATGAGGATATGTGGGACAATGAAATGTGCATGTGGATTCACTATTACATGCAAATGATTGCATGCAAAAAGGAGAAAGTTAGTGGGGAACATGTGAGACCCCCACCATGTGAAGTTAAAAAAAAAAGAATAAGAATAAATCCTATTGCATGTAATAAGATTGGTCCATTAGGTGGCTAAATGAGGAAAGAAAAATGTGGGATGCATGTGATGTAAATAATTTAATGAATGACCAAATAAAATACAAAGTACGGGTTGCGCATGAAATATGATTAGAGGAATAAGGAGGTGCATGAAGTAAAGAATGAAGAAAGAAAAGATGAGGTAGTGAAGGTGGCAGTTGGAGAAGATAAATGAGGATAGATATTGGGCCAATGAACAAGGGAGAAAATTAGTGTTTGAAAATTGAGTGGGTGATGAGTTGGTCCAATGCGAAGTGAGGAATAAAAGAAAGAAGAGAAAGGTGGGGAAAGGCTTTGAGAACATTGGCCAAAGCGCACCTTTGAGAGAAAAGAATGAGAGAATTTAGCCTTGTGAAGCTCCACCTGAGAGGAAAAGAGACAAGAGAAGAAAAGAGACATGCAAGGAAAGGCTCGACTTTTTTGGGAAAAATCTAAAGGAATCATGAGGTTTCTTTTCCATTATTTAGTTGAGTCTTGAAATCTCATCATTCAAAGAGAACTTTGGAGATTTAAAGGAGATGTATGGCTTGGTTTCAAGATCCAAGTGAGGAAAGTTAAGAATTGTGATTTTAGTTTGAATATGTTTTGAAAATCGGATGGTAACATAGGAAAGTGTTTGTGGCAACAAGGATTTCCAGTATTTGAAAGAAATAGATGCATGCATGTCAACAACCTTTGGTTGAGCGGTGGATTTAAGTCTTGATGATTGAAACTTGAAGGCATATTGAAGATGGATGTAAAGTCCAAGCTATTCTAAAGCTAAGCAAGCAATAAGAATGGATTATGTTGTCTTAGATTCGGCTAGGAAGAATGTTTATATCAATTATAATGTTTTCAAGAAAGTAAAGGATAAAGGATTATGCATGTAAAGATTTAAGACTTCTTTGGTAAAGTTGCTGCCCATATATATAATTGTGTGTGAGCATGAGATCAATTTTGAAATAAGGATGACTATAGCATGAATTAAACTATTAGAATAATGATTAGTTTTTGAACGAGACTAGAGAACCAAGAATAACTATAAAAGCATTAAGCTAGTGAGGGTAGCTTATGTGAAGTAGAACAAATTGTAAAGTCGTTAAGTATCTTGAGTTTAATTACTGCTAAGAAATTGACAATTAAAGAATAATTGCTGTGGTGGTGTACCGAAGGAGGTAATGGGTGATCGGCAAGTGGAATTAGCTAGAACGCACTAGAATCGAAGGCGACGTAGTGTCCCACCATTGTGAGGTGAGTAGGGGGTGTCTATTTCAAAGTTTCGTAAACTATATATTGATATACATACAATAAATGTTGCTTGTTTTCTTTAAATGCATTTGTGGATAGTTGTTAGCTTCAGTAGGTGATTTTTAAATGGATTTGCAATCGGATTATACTGTTATTGTGGAAAGCATGAGCTGGTAGAATGCTAGGCACTTGTGAATGCCATATTTTTAGAAATGTTTTGTATATATATATAAGCTATATATATGTAAAAGGTTTTAGAAATCGGGAAACAAGCTCTTTACCATGATTTATGTCAAAAAGTGCTTTACTTATTTTTGTGATGTGCATTCATGAATAAGCTTTATGTTCACCATGCTTGGATTTAATATTTCAACCTCATGCAAGGGTTTTATATCATGAATTCTTACAAACGGATTGATAACATCATTGTGATTTGTATTTTGGAAATGGATTTAAAATAAGCTTTTGAAAACCCAATTTAGTTATAAATGGTTTGTCAAACCAGGAGATTTGAGAGTAGGCCAAATGTCACATCTGTCACACTCCGTGACCAAAAACGATGGTTAATATGATTGTAATGACAAGATTGAGACCTATAACAGTCAATATAAGAGTTTGGCAGTGTGGAGAAGGAATGGAATATTTTGGAATAAAATATTCCATACGTAATAAAATAATAATATTTTATTAATATTTTATTAAGGTCATCATAATGGAGTAAAGAGGAGCGATGGTTTCACAACCCGAACCTCCCCATCGGACCCGTGACAACCCCCACGAAGCCTCAACAAACATTCTTCACCCCGAATGTCGATCGAAACCTCGCAAAGCTCTCGTATCAGCTTTCGCACTTCCCCGGTGAGCAATAGTTATCAAATATCGTAATTCCAAGGATTACGAGTCATTTCCAAATCAGTACATAACATATTGTTTTTTGGCTCACAAGGGCATTTTTGTCATTTTTCATCGAAAATCTCAAAACTTGCTAAAAATGTAGTAGGTAAGTAGAAAATATATATTTAGTGATTTAAAAACAAATTAAGTATCTAAAACGTTCATTTGAACTGAAAATTTGACCATTTGAATATAATAAAAATATTCAATAAAATAAACTATTTTCTTGTAAAATAATTTTTATAAAGCTATCGGTAAATAATTCTTATAGCGTAAAAGTTAATTATATTCATATATACTATAAAGCAAATAACCAAAGCATAAAATTACTTTTACAGTGACACGTGGGCCCACATCTAACCAAAATGCATCGGAAGCTGAAAACCTACAGCTTTTGCCGATTCAAGTCCAAATGAAGGTCCTAGTCAAAGTCAACTAACTATGAAATTCCCCGAGCCTAAAATGTGAGGAAATGAGGGTGGTGTGATTATAAAATCTCAGTGACTAAACAGACATCATCTAAACTATCTAAAGGCGAGTAAATGGAGACAATTAAAATATTCCATCTAAATATATATTTCATAACATAAATATTCATTTCATTTAAATAATCAATATGGCTTATGAGTATCTTAAAACTTGGCTCATGCCAAAAATTATTCTCATACTCAGTTATCAGGGATACCTTGGCCAGGGCTATCCCAAATCGAGTCCGTCAAGGCTATTAAAAAGTTATGTACACATAAATCATGTTTTTATTTTGTAAACATAGTTGTTCCTTGGTGTTGGCTGAGTTCCCCCTCACGTGGTGGTTTGGCGTGAAGTGAACTCTAAAAGTGCTAACCTCAGGAGTTATCCACCCGTGCCTCTCATACTGAGGTAAGATACAATGGGGTTTACCGTGCCCCTCTAATAGGCTAATCCATAGAAACCCGCCCACTGCTGTAAGCTAATAATTGTCCCACCAATCAATAAAATTCAATAACATGATAAGGCAATTGTTGTAATTCACAGCCTTTCAAGGCTAAATACACATTTCATATATTTTAACACAAATACCAATTCAGCCATTCATGCAAATATTGTCATAAGCCATTCGATTCAAATCATAAATTTACAACACATGAAAACAGTCTCCAATTACTCTATTTTCAAACCATCATTCAATTTCAAGACAATTTATAAAATCATTTCGTTTAAACACATTTTGTTTATTAAACAAAAAGATTTACCATTTAAACTCATTTTCCATAAAACCCACAAAATAGGATAAAACCACTTTAGATAATTAAGACGATAGTAAGGTTACTCACCTCACAATAGCGGGATTTCTACGTCGCTATTGCTTCGTATACGTGTACAATTACTCCTAATTGCCAATCATATACTTTGCTCGACACACTTCCACATTAACTTTCCTAGCACAATTTAAATCCATTATATTTAGTGCATTAATTCCACTTCCCTTCCTCTCATTCTATTATAAATCCACTCACCTAATTCACATCTTAATATACTTTTACTATAATTAATTGCATCCTTTACTCATGTAATTCTTTAGATTATTAACACCGGTAACTTATTTATGGTATTAAGTGTCTATTTCAACCTTCTAAGCTACTTAAATTTATTTCATATCACCAAATAACCAATGTATAATTAAATAAAATAAGCTAACCTCCATATAGTCCAATTTCATAATAAGTCATGGAAAATAGTAAAGAATTTTACCCAATTAAGCTAGGTTGGCCCAAATCTCCACCTTCCTTTTCTTTTGGATTTTTCTTCCTTTGGTGTTTTTTGACTCTTTTAGGATCTTTTCTCAACTTATTTCTATTGGGCCATGCCCATTTTTCTTTCTTGTTGGGCCATGCCCATTTTCCTTTCTTGTTGGGTCATGCCCATTTTCCTTTCTTATTTCTTTCTTTTCTTTTCTTTTCTTTTTTTGTTTCTTCCACCTTCCAGTAGCCCTTGTTGTCTTGCTTTTTCTTCTCTTCACATGCACAAACCGTCCCACTTGCTTCCTCTCTCTCCCTTTCACCACTGTCACCCTTTCTTGCCTTTCAACTTTTAATTTTTTAACAGCTAAGACTGGTTATTTTTGCTTCAAAATTAGCGGCTATTTTGCTGTGTTTTTCCTAAAAAATTCAGTAGCTAAGTTGTACTTTTCCCTCTAAGAATTGGCAGCCAAAACAACAAAAATTAACCACCAAAACAGCACCTTACAACCTTCAAATTCTGGTGCAAAAATCTGCACTTTTTAGCTTCCAAAACCAGCAGCAAAGCTGCACTTTTTGGCATCCAAAATCAGCAGAAAAATAGCTGTTTTTAGCCTCCAAAATCAGCCCTTAAATGGCTCTCTTTTCCTTCTTGAATGGTGTCAAAATCGGCCCCTCAACTCAGCTCTCTTTTCCTTTTGATTTTCTTTCTCTCTCGGCTTTCTCTTTGTTCTTTCTTTCCTTTCCTCTTTTATTTCTTTTTTACTCTCCCTCAACCGACCTCTCTTCTTCTTTGTCTTCTTTACTTAGCTTACTCAATGGTATATATATATATATATACATGTATATATACATATACATATATGTATATATACATATACATATATGTATATATATATACATGTATATATACATATACATATATGTATATATATATATATGTATATATACATATATATATATATTATTTTATTTCTTCACTAATGTTCCATAATGTTCCACATTGTTCCTTCATGGCCAACCACATCGTAATTTTTTTCTTTCTTCACTTTTTGCTCCACATGGCTGGCCCCCCCCCCTCCAATTCACCAAGTAAAGAGTCTTTGACTCTTTTATTGACCACATGGGCGACTGCCCATGTTGGTCCTCTAATATGTATATTTTTTTTATACTATTATTACTTTACTATATGTTCATTTTATTTCTCTCATTAATTCCATTACATATCCTTTAACTTTTATATGTTAAATTCGATCCTTTTAATACGTCTAAAAATTTCAACTTTTCATCTAGCTTCCTTTCTTGGTGCGTGTACCACCGAAATATAAAAATTGCACCTCAACGGGGTATTACCACAATATTTAAATACTTACTTATACGCGTTGGTTCGACTTAACAAAACACGTGTATTTCACTTTTGTCACTCATTTCTCCAAAAATTCACTTGTATTTCTTCTCCCCCACTTGGATCAACCATATGATCCTTCTTCATGACTGATTTCGACATCTGGTTAAATATTAATATTTTAATATTATTTAATTAATAAAATATTATTTTATTCTAAAAATTTTATCTTGTCTCCTTGGTACCCAAAATACCTTATTATGCCTTACTTGACTTCCGAATCCCCTTTTATCTCACAAATTCTCCTCCGATAAAATTATTATTATTTTTTTATTATTTTCTCGCGTGCGGATCATTTTATCCTAAACTACTCCTTTCATTTTTTATCACTTTTAAACATTTTAATTGGCCTCAATTTGCATCCGATCAACTTTATTTATCACCATATCAAAGTTTGGGGTATTTCAGATGGAGCTAAACCGAGATAAATTAAAATGCTTTGGAACCTTGGAAGCCAAATGAAAAATTTTGGTATTTAATAATATTTTATTAGTAAAATATTATTAAAATAATGTTGAGACATTCCTATTGTGAGTGGTGGGCAAACTCACATAATCTATGTATTGAACTTAAGTGGGGGAGTCATGACATGATTTTGGTGATTTGATGAATAAAATATTATTTTATTGGTGCTAGAATATTAGTTTAATGAGTGAAATTTTGGTGATATAAGTATTAATAATAAATGTGGGTTTGTAAGAAATAGAGAATTAATTGAGATGATAATGAAATGTCCATGTGGGTTCACTATTACATGCAAATTATAGCATGCAAAAAAGAAAAAGTTAGTGGTGAGCATGTGGGACCCCCACCATGTGAAGTAAAAGGAAAAATAAGACTAAATTTATTTGCATGTAATGAGATTGGTGCATTAGGTGGCCAAATGAGGAAAGAAAAATGTGGGATGCATGTGACTTAAATAGATTAATTAATGACCAAATAAAATATAAGGTAAAGATGGTGCATGAAATAGGATTGGAGGAATAAGGTGGTGCATGAACTAAATTGTCACAACCCAAATTCCGGGCCATGACCGGCGCAAGGGTCCAATGGACGTAATCCACTAAACCCAAGCAAGCCTATTATTTATCTTACTTATAATTCCATCTAATATCACTAAGTCATATTTCATAACTTTGAATCAAAATAGTGATATACATTGCCAACTCGTATTGGCATTACTCCTTAAAAATTTACATACAATGTCTACAACATGTATTCTAATAATTTATATTAAGTTCATCTATACAAAACAATATAACACTCGACTTCGAGTGGAATGACTCGGATGAATATGCAGCTACCGAATGCCGAGACACCTACCAAAAGATGGACACAGGTCTACAGGGACACCTCGTCCTAGTTAACAGCTGCCTCGTGATCTGAAAACATGAATTTGAAAATGGTGAGTATAAACCTAGTGAGTGAACAAGGAAGGGAACAAGCAACAACAACAAGGGAGAATTTAAAATCATGATGCACTTGTTTCAAAACAATGCAATTTAGTTCCATTCATATTAAAAACCCCTCATTTTAAACTTAACTCATTTAGTCCTAAACGTTGGAAGTCCATGCTCAGATATGGTAGCAAAGAAGTGAAAACTAGGGCAGCAATTGGACAAGATAGGAGACAAAACATAAAGTTTTTCGCTACAATGAGAATGAATTTCGCTACAGTGAGTTTTCGACCAGTCTACCCCTCCAACCCGAGAGTTTCTCACTGCAGCGAGAATGAATTTTGCTGCAGCCAAAATAGAGCAACAAGAGAAAAGTTTTCCCTCACTCAACAAAAAGGCCATCTTGCTAAACCAACAAAATAAACATACAACACATGAAAATTCCCAAAGTGCAATGTATCAAATTTCTCATATATGTCAATCATATATCGCATTCATAAGTTTTCATTTCATAAGTCTAGATGTGCATAATTACATAGATATACATGAACATCATCATAATCACACCTGGCTCATGTACATCCCCCCACATCGTGCACATAGCCGGCACCATCGTGTGCATCCCCCCACATCGTGCACAATCAGTGCCATCGTGTACATCCCCCCACATCGTGCACACGGGCACTATCATCATTTATCTCTCACGCCACCATTATCACCGGCATGTGCATTCTCCACATCGTGCACACACACGGTTACAGTCATTATCTACAATATCATTCATCATGCACAACACATATATATATATATCATCATAATACAATAGTGCATGAATCCATAACAATCACATATTACAACATAAAACCATTTTTCAAAAGCTTGTTCCCAAGGCACTTGTTTTCATGAAAAACTTGATAATTCATTCAAATGGGTGACAATTACATTATATTTCCCAAAACAAGTTTCGAATGCAATCCACTCACAGGTATCGAAAATCCAGATTCTGGGTGCACTCGAACTAATAGCTCTCAGGCACAATTCTTTTTCCTTTTCCGGACGTCTCACTACCTTGACAAATAACAAAATCGAGGAATTTACTATATTGTCCCTAAATTGATATAAACTAATTTAAATTACTAATGCTTGATATGTAAATGCAAAAATACGTCCGATTACCGCTTAATCGCGATATCGATTAAATTCGACTAATCACCCAATTAATTGGCGATTGTGTCCAAATCACCTCCAAATTAATCCATTTCTCCTTTAATACCTTAATTTACCATTTACCATTTAAATAAAGCCAAATTCAGCATTAGAACCCTCACAGTTCCTTATAGAAAAATTTGGTCATTTGGTGCACTAGCACCGAAATTTTTTTCTACATAATCATTTCACCTTCATTCATCATTTTTCAAGCCATTTTCCTTGAAATAAAAACAATCCCCCATTGATATTCAGCCCTCATGGTTCGACCAACAGGGAACCCTAGAGAAATTGAATATTTCTTTTGTGTTTTTGTTCATAACCATGCTTAACTATCCTTAAACACTAACATAGTCTAAAATCAAATTATTCCAACAACAATTCCTCTTCCATACCCATTTTTCATAATTGAATTCATCATGATAACTCAGTATTCAACCATGGAAATCAAGAACAAAAGAATGGGTAAGCTAGGTATCAAGGAGAATTAAAGAAATTCTAACTTACCTAGCTTGTTTCCTTGATTTCTTCACTTTTTCTTTGAATTTCCACCTAGGTTTTCTTGTTTTTCCCTTTGTTCTTCCTTTGTTCTTGTTGCTGGTTGCCTAGGCTGAATATGGTGAGAGAATTGAGGATTTAATGGGCTGATTTCTATAGAAAATAATAAAATAATCAAGCATGCAACGTGTCACATGCTTATTGGCCTAATTTTTTAACTTTTTGACTTTTTCTTCTTAATTTTCCACCACAAATATTCTGGTATTTATCGAATCCTACCACAATTAAAATCCTTGGTCTTGACAAGTGCTGGGGTGAAAAATTTACCGATTTGCCCTCGAGCGAAAAAATTACGATTTTACCTTTATACTCCGAAATATACCGAAATCACATTATTTCTACTTTTCAACCTCAAATAACACTAATATTGATCAATATTAACCAAATGGGCAAAAATCGTTTTATAAAAATTTTTGTTTAGTCCTCTAGTGATAAAATTACCATTTTGTCCTTGTGCTCCAAAAATACTGGGAATCATAATTTTTCACTGCTAAACATCATTTTATACTCCAATAATTATAATTATATTTCATATAATTATTCTTGGTCAAATGTGATCAAATCTTGGCAAAAAATCTCCATTTTATCATCAAATGGTAAAATGACCGTTTTGTCTCTAATAGGTCAATTTCCCTGATAGATTCCAAACTAGACCTTTAACTCCGAATAACTATTCTAAGCCATTCTATGGGTTTTAAAATTTTCAAATTTCTCTTAGAATTTTTATTTGAACTAGTTCAAGGCTCGATTTAACTTAGTTGTACCACTCGGTACAATACCGTCTTTTAATCGAGCTTGACAGGGTCTCACATTAATAATAAAGGAAGAAAAGATGGGATAGTGAAGGTGACGGATGGAGAAGTGAAGTGAGGATATATAATGGACAAATGAATGAGGGAGGAAATTAGTGCATGAAAAATTAATGGGGGATGAATTTGTCACAGCCCAATTTCTGGGCCATGACCGGCGTAAGGGCCCAATGGGCTCAGCCCACTAAGCCCAAGCAAACCTCTTTATAGAATCTTATACATTAATCCATACTCATTTAAAATTCAAAATCTGTAGTGTTCAAATATAGTTCCTTTGAAAACAATCCATAAAACCCAATTATGTGTTCAAAATGGCATCATCAACCATAATACACATATATAGTTTGACAAATGAATCTCAGCGTTTCATAACAAGTATTCATATACATGTAATTAGAACTTGACTGTCAACGGACTGACTCTAGACACAGTTGCTAAGATTTAATGTCATGGTAAACCTACCGAGCAATGGATAGGGAGGAACATCTCGTCCTAGGGTCCAACAGCCTTTGACTCAGGAAACCTAAAACATGAATTTTGAAAGCGTGAGTATAAACTCAGTGAGTGAACATAGGAAGGGAACAAGCAATGACAAGGAATGGTTTAGAAAACATGATGCACTTATTTAAAAACAATGCCATTTAGTTCAAGTTCTTATTAAAATGGGACGGTGTGGCTTCGTTGGAACCTATCATCACATTAACATCACAATTAACTTAATTCTCATAATTACAAGTTCTACAAGCTATCACGTACTATTTTCCAAGTGCCATTAAATGGCTATCCATTTCCACTATCCTAATCACTCCAAAGTGAATTTACAACCTCAACTACCAAAACACCCATAAGTCTAAACACTAATCATTTTCAACACTAAAAACCAATTCTAGTTCACTACTCACTTTGGTAGCTTTGTGCTTAAAATTCTTTCCAAAAACTTTCAACCTATTATTGAAACTTCCTCTTTCTTTCTCTAAAACACCTAACGAGAGAGAGAGTATGGAAATAAGATTTTCTTCAAGGGTTTTAAAGAGAGAGAGTAGAAAAGCACAAGGGTTTATGAAAGGGTGGACCAAAAGCATGAAAAGTGGAGCCATTTTGAGGGAGGTTATCAAGGTTCATATGAAGCTTCCATGGAGGATGGAAACAACGTGAAAGAGAATAAGGAAGAAGAATAAGAAGCTGCTAGAAAATGGGAGAAAAAGCTGCTGAAAGAAAGAGATATTTATAGCCCAAGCTTATCTACTCCACTTAAATTACCAAAATGCCCTCACAAGTCAACTTGTTCTTCTCCAATCTTTTATGCAATCTTTTTCCTCTTTTAACACTAGGACAAGGTCCATAATGGTCTAGAAATGCTCGGGTTCATGAAAACTTAAAAATTTTTATCCGAGGTGAAAAATGACCATTTTGCCCTTACCGTGGCAATCATCATCATTTTTGTTTCCTTTGTCATTTTACCCATATTTTCATCATTCACTTATGCCTTAGGCCAACTTAGGCCTTAATATTGTTTAAAACTTACTTTTAGGGGCTTACTAAGGAAATGACAAAATTACCCTTGATTAGGGATGTCGCATCTACTTCTATCTACGAGTCTATAAAGGTCAAGGTCTCACAATTACCTCAGCATATTGACTTGCTACGATGTAGGTAGTGGCATCTATTAGACTTCCACTCCGAGTCGCTCTGCTGCATAGGGGTTGTGTTGTGTAAAACAGTTAGACTTATAAAGATTATTAATTTATCGAAAATGTATTTGCTAAAACCTTGAGGTTGTGAAATAAGTGCTAAGTGTGATGTTGAAATTATCTCGAAGTTGGCTAAATTTGGATATTGTTATCTAGTTGCTACATCTTAATTACAACAGTTTATTTGGTTTAAATAAACGATAGTATTATTACAAGTTGGTAGAATCCTTAATAATCATCACAAGTGGAACGTTATGATAAAATCCAAGTCGATTTACATAAGCATTAGAATATTCGATTTAATTAATAGAAATCTCAACTAAAGCTTGTTTGGAATTTGACGGGTTCTCTCTCAAGTCTCAGATGCCGATAACGATCGAGAAAAAGGTCGTTACAACATCGAGATGGTGTGACCCTTGTGCACAAGTGAGCTTTAGCTAGAGAACCTTTGGGTCACCGTCTGTGATATATATGTGGCAAAGGCACTGGTTGATATACTTGGCTAAGCCACGAACATATGGTTGCAACCACATGATTTCTTTGATGTCAGCCAACATTGTCAAGACTGCCATGGTTATGGGAATCCGGTGGAGGGGGCCTCCCAAATGTTATTACATGGAGGCAAGTCCATGGGTTGATTATTACGATTACCTACTTGAGAGTGATATCTCTTTGGGTTTTCAAACACAAATTCTTTTGCGTAGCGAGAAATACAGGTTTTTTCGCAGCTCCTTTATTTATACAATGATTTTATGTTTAATACCTAGAGGATGAGATTGTTTACGAGTTTGTGTATAAGCATTGATAATGCTTGATTTTACGGAGCATGAATGTCAAGACCAAATTTCCTGGCCCTGACAGGAGCATGGGCCCAATGGGCATAGCCCACCAAGCCCAAGCAAGCCTATTATATAATCTTGCTCAACATTCCATCAACTCTTCTCAAGTCACCTTTCATAAGTCCAACTTATAATCACTTTAATAATGGGCTATAGCAATCAAGAATTTCATTAATATAAACCCAAAATGATGTTAACATTTCAACTCATGGTGCCTTTAATAGTTAAAATATACGTATTTTTTCTAAGACACGTATCTTAGTACTTTACATCACATGAACGTATTCATAAAACAAAATGACTCTTGGCTTCCAATAGAGTGACCACAGTGAAGGTGCGGCTACTGAATGACAAAATACCTACCAAGGAGACGAAACTATGTGGACACCTCAACCTAGGTTCCAACTGCCTCTTGATCTGAAAACATGAAATTAAAAACAGTGAGTACAAACTTAGTGAGTGAACATAAGAAGGGAACAAGCAATCGGTAAGTAGAATTTAGAAATCATAATGCACTTGTTTCAAAAACAATGCAATTGATTTAATTTCTTACTAAAAACCCCTCCTTTCAAACTTTGATTAATAACCTCATAGTGTTGCAAAAACCCAAGATCAATCCATGAAGTTAAATGGGTGAAAAATATGTCAAAATCAAGCAAGGTAGTAAGCATTGCAGTAAGTTTCTCGCTGCAGCGAAGTTCATTCTCGTTGCAACGAAATTCAGGTGGCCAAAGCAGAAAGTTTCTCGTTGCAGCGACAAATAGTGTTAGTTTGCATGTGTTTCAGTTATTCTAGCATATCTCCCGCTAAAAAAGTCTAATTGACCCGATTTTTCTACCATTAGAAAGCTACGAGGTAGGGCTACAACTTTTATGTTGCACTTTTCCCAGTACGGATGGGAAGGTGGTCAAAAGCTTTATCGAAGTGGAAGCACTACACTAAAACCTAAGAGTTTCTCTCTACAGCGAGAATAAATCTCGCTTAGGGAGTTACGGGACGCCAAAACAGAATGTTTCTCACTACAGCGAGAAGCAGGGCACCTAAATGTAAAAAAGACCTCATTTACACTAAAAATCCATTTGGTGCTGCAATAAAATCAATTTCCAAGAAAATGGGAAATTCTCAAGGTTCATCATGCCAATTTCAACATGCCATACAATCACATTTTAAAATCACACACATTCTATCACATATCTATAGATATAATCATATATAACACCTACACCACCCCGCCTTCCTCAGTTCTTGTGCACTCCCTACACGCATAAGGCAATACCACCATTTGTGCACTCTCTACTCGCACATTTCAATGTCATCATGTGTGCACTCCCTACTCGCACACCTCATTATCATCATACAACATTATTTATCATTACACGACATATATTCAAATATGTATACCAACACAATATAGGAGCACATAAATTCATCCTCTTTACACATTTCACACCTTTTACAACATCAAAGCATTTATCAAGGGCTTGTTCCCAAGCACCCATTTTTTATGAAAAGTTGGTTAAAATCATGGAAATAATTCATCTCAACATAATTCTATTTTCCAAAATAATTTTGAAATGCAAGTTCACTCACTGGTATTGTTAAACCTCTAATCGACTCTAACCTCCACTAATGGTTCAAATGGGGCTGTGGGGCCTCGTTGGAACCTATCACGCACAAAAACATCATAACCAATCCAATTTACATTAATATCACTCCAAAAGCTAGTTTCTAATTCAAGTTCTACTAGTCATTCCTAATTGGCTTCTAACTATATCAAATGGCTATTCCTTGCATTACTCTAATCACACTAAAAATGAATAAACAACCTCAACAATAAAACAGCTCATAATCCCAATTACTAGCCATTATCGACAACTTAAAACCAAGCTTAGTTCATGACTCACCTTAGGGTTTCTTTGTAGCTGAATTCTTTTCCAATAGCTTTCAAACAAATATGGAAAGTCTCTTTCTCTCTCTAAAACCTCTAGCTAGTGAGAGAGTGTAATAAGGAAAGGTTTTTGAGGGTTTTATGGTGAAAAAGTAAAAAAGCACAAAGAACTTTGTGAAAGGGTGCACAAAAACATGAAAATTGGGGTTAACTCGAGGAAATATATGGAAGTTTCAAAGCAAGCTTCCATGAGGGGTGCAAAAACATGGGAAAGGAAAAAGAAGAAGAAGAAGTGCCAAAAATTTGAAGAGCCTCCTAGAAACTTAGATATTTATGCTTTATGTTTATCCATTTTCTCATGAAATTACCAAAATGCCCTCAATAAGGTCATTTTGTCTTTCGATTGCCTTTATACAATCTTTTTACTCCTTTGACACTAAGACAAGGTCCATAAGGGTCTAGAAATGCTCGGGTTCATGAAAAGTTAAAAATTTCAACTCGAGATGCAAAATGACCATTTTACCCCTATCGTGAAAATTATCG
Organism: Theobroma cacao; assembly: GCF_053813885.1. NCBI lineage: Eukaryota > Viridiplantae > Streptophyta > Magnoliopsida > Malvales > Malvaceae > Theobroma > Theobroma cacao. Next base: position 20,091,328 of record NC_142645.1, on the reverse strand, counting down.
TTATTCTATCTTCTTCATTATCTTACCTTTATTCATTTATTCCTTAGGCCTACTTGGACTTTAATAACATTAGAAACTACTTTTAAGGGATCACTAGGAGAAATGATGAAATTACCCCCGGTCTGTATTATCGCGTCTACTTCTAGTTACGGGTCTCTAGAGGTCGAGATCTCACATTTTCCCCCACTAAAAGAAATTCGATCCCCAAATTTAAATCCAACTATAAGGTAGCTTACCTCTATATATTAAAGAGGTGTGGATACTTTGTCCACATCTTGTTCTCGGTTTCCCACGTTACCTCCTCACTAATGTGGTTTCGCCATAACACTTTCTCTAAGGCTACATCCTTTGAACGGAGCTTTTTGACTTGCCGATCAAGGATAGCTACCAGTTGCTCCTTATAGATAAGATCATCTTTCAGCTGGATGGTCTCATATCGTATTACATAAGATGGATCCGGGTTACACTTCCTAAGCATTGAGACATGATACACGGGGTGAATATTCGAAAGGTCTGGAGGTAATGCCAACCGATATACTATTACTCCAACCCTTTCTAAGATCTCGAAGGGTCCTATATACCGTGGGCTCAATTTTCCTTTCTTGCCAAACCTCATTACCCCTTTTGTTGGTGAGACCTTCAAAAATACATGATCCCCTATTTGAAACTCCAAGTCTCTCCATCTATTATCAGCATATGATTTCTGTCTACTTTGTGTTGACAACATCCTTTGTTGAATCATATGTATCTTCTTAGTGGCATCCTACACCAACTCAGGCTCCAAGAGTTTCCTTTCTCCCACCTTTAGCCATCCAATGGGTGACCTACATCTACGTCCATATAATGCTTCAAATGGTGCCATTTGGATACTAGATTGGAAACTATTGTTGTATGTAAACTCCATTAAGGGTTAATATCGATCCCACCTGACCTCAAGGTCTATTACACAGGCCCTCAACATATCTTCCAATGTTTGTATCGTCCGTTTAGACTGGCCATCGGTTTACGGGTACTAGTAACGACTGTAGTAGTCTCGCGGGCCTTTCATGTTTCGCCTTCAGTTGCTGACAAACCAAGCACTTGGAGACAAACTCAGCTACATCTTTCTTGAGTCCTTCCCACCAATACACCGCCCTCAAATCTTGATACATCTTTGTAGCCCTTGGATGTACTACATAGGCTGCCATGTGCGCTTCTTCCAATATTTCTCTCTCTAATCCATCACTAGCGGGCACATAAAGTCTAGTTCCATACCTCAATACTCCATCTATGCCTTTAGTAAGCATTTTTCCTTTCCTTCCTTGAAGGTTCTCTCAGGCCTTAGCTATGAACTCATCTTTACTTTGTGCTTTTTTCTGGTCCATTAAGATAGGATTCACTTTAAAATGTGCTAGCAATGCATTTGCCTCTGAAACTTCTAAATGAACACCCATGTCTCCTAAGCTATGCATCTCCTTAATCAAAGGTCTCCTGTCTGTGGAGATATGTGCTAGACTCCCCATTGATTTTCTACTCAAGGCATCCGCGACCACATTTTCCTTACCAAGATGGTAAAGAATAGTGCAATTATAATCCTTTAGCAACTCCATCCACCTACGTTGCCGCAAGTTAAGATCCCCCTACTGAAATATATACTTCAAGCTTTTGTGATCCGTATATATCTCGCAAGTCTCACCATACAAGTAATGTCTCCAAATCATTAAGGCGAACATGATTGCTACCATCTCCAAATCATGTGCAGTGTAATTTTGCTCATGCCTTTTAAGCTGTCTTGATGCATATGCGATCACCTTCCCATGCTGCATTAATACACACCCTAAACCAACCCGTGATGCATCACAAAATACTGTATAACCCCTTGTGCCTTGCGATAGGCTTAATACTGGAGCTGTGGTGAGACATGCCTTAAGCTTCTCAAAGCTATCCTCATAAGCATCTGACCACTCAAATTTTGTATCTTTACGTGTCAGCTTAGTCAGAGAGGTGACTATTTTGGAGAAGTCCTTCACAAAACGACAATAATAGCCAGCCAAACCCAAAAAGCTTCTAATCTTCATAACTGATGTTGGCCTTGGCCACTTTTCTACTGCCTTGACTTTCTTTAGATCGATTTGTGCCCCATCATTGGATACCACATGTCCCAAGAATGCAACACTTTCAAGCCAGAACTCACACTTGGAGAACTTGGCATACAATTGATGTTCTCTCAAAGTTTGGAGCACTATCTTAAGATGTTGTTCGTGTTCCTCTCTACTCCTCGAGTAGATCAAGATGTCGTCAATAAACACCACCACGAACTTGTCCAAATAGGGCTTGAACACTCGGTTCATCAAATCCATAAAGGTCGCAGGTGCATTCGTAAGCCTAAATGACATCACCAAGAACTCATAATGCCCATATCTTGTTCGAAATGCGATCTTGGGTATATCATCATTTCGGATCCTCAACTGATGGTACACAGATCGTAGACTATCTTAGAGAAACATTGTGCTCCTTATAGTTGATCAAATAAATCATCTATTCTTGGAAAGGGTTGCTTATTCTTCACTGTTACCTTCTTAAGTTGTTGGTAGTTAATACATAATCTAAGTGACCCATCTTTCTTCTTTACAAATAGCACCGATGCTCCCCGTGGTGAAATGCTGGGGCGAATAAAGCCCTTATCTAACAAATCCTCTAATTGATCCTTAAGTTCCTTAAGCTCCACCGGTGCCATTCTCTATGGGGGTATGGATATAGGTATAGTGTTAGGGAATCAAATCTATGCAAAATTCAATCTCTCGTTTAGGAGGTAAACCTGGTAGTTCCTCAGGAAATACATCCATGAACTCATTCACCATCGACACTTGGCTTATATCTACAACCTTCACTTGAGTATCCCTTACCACAGCCAAGTAACCTAAACAACCCTGTCTTAAAAACCTCTGGTAGACATGACCGATATCAAATTGGTCGGAGCATTACTACTATTCTCCTGAATACTAAATGATAGTTCATCGGGAAAATCAAATCTAACCAATTTATGATAACAATCCACATTGGCATGGCAAGGTGATAGCCAATCCATTCCCAAGATCACATCAAAGTCTAAGGTGTCTAACACCACTAGATTCACCAAAGTGTCCTTGTCCTTAACTCAAACTACACAGGACTCATATTCCCATTCGGCCACAAATACCTCCTTTAAAGGAGCAGACACCACTAATTGTTTTTCTCTCCTAACATAATCCTTACCTAAACGGGATGTAAAGCATGGAGAAATAAAAGAGTGGGTAGCACCAGGATCAAACAATACTTGAGCATTCATATTACAAACGGAAAGAGTACTTGAGACCACTACATTGGATGTTTGGGCCTCTTAGGGTGTTAAAGCATATACCCTCGCTTGACCTCTACCAGCGAAACTCTGACGTCCAGACTTAGAAGGCCTACCCTGAGAGGAAGTGACAGCACCTCTACCTCTTGATCCACTAGCCTCCCGATCAGATAGGGCGACAACTGAAGAAGCAGATGACACTGGTTGGGTGGAGCCACGAGCAGAACCTTGTGATTGATGAGTCATCGGGAAATTCCTCTAAATATGTCTAGGTTGACCACACCCGAAACAAACTCTTGTAGTAAGAAAACATTGTCCCTTATGTCATACCCCACAAGTACTGCAAGGGTTGATAACTTGACTACTCTGCCTTGAATCGTTGGCACTAGCCACATCACTCCCCCGTTCGGGCAACCGTGATTCCCTCTGTGGGCCCTGATGGCTAGAAGATGAAATACCACTGCTAAAATTCCTGTGACTTTGATAGCCCTTTGTCTTGGCCCTTTTTGCTTTATCCTTCACAGCCCTACTCTCATTGGTCCTCATCTTAATCCACTGAGCGTAATCCACTGCTGCGGAGTAAGTACTGAAATCTCAAGATGCCACAGCCCTAAACAATGGCTCCACTAGCCCATCCACAACCCTTTGTATCTTCATCTCCTCTGTAGAAACTAAATAAGGTGCATACCGAGACAATTGTGTTAATTTTATGTCGTAATCAGACACTGTCATACTCGAGGTCTGTACCAAAGCCTCAAACTCCCCGGCTCTGGCATTAGGTACACTGAGTGGTAAAAATTGATCTAAAATGGCTGTACTGAACTCACTCCAAGTCAACGGTGCTGCATCTGTTGGCCTACCTCTACATAAAGAACTATACCACTCTTGAGCCACGTCCTCTAATCGAAAGGCGGCTAGCTCGACTAATCGGACACTAGAACATCCCAAGGCTTTACAAATCTTTTCCATTTTATTTAAGAAAATCTGGGATTTCTCTGATGCATCAGACCTTGAAAATGACGAAGGCTTAAGCTTGAGAAAATCAGGAAGAGAAATCTCTAAATGACCCTTCTCGACCTCAAGATGTTGGCATTCGGCCTGCCCTTGGGAACTAGGGGATTCTTGTACTGTAGGTCTCCCCTCCACTACTTTCTGTATATCATCCATACGGGCTGCCATCATCTCTATAACCAAATTAACTCTTTGCAGGCCTGTCTCTAAGTCCTTGATGGTAATGCCCCCAGTTGGTTGTTTATCCACATCACCCAACGACTGTCACTCCTCTCGTCTACTCAAAGTAGTATCCACCCTCACTGACCTAGTGGGCCCTCCACATCTACCTGGCTCCCTAAGGGTGGATGCTCGTGGCCTATTTGTCATCTCAATAGGAGCATCTTGCTCCCCTATCCGTCTTTAGGAAGCTCGTGTCTTAGGCAGCTCGTGTCTTAGGCAGCATTCTTACCTAAACAAGAGCAAACACCTATTATTAAACTCATTTTTCTATAATCATACATAAAGGAAAGGGTGGTTTCTAAGATAGGGAATATATACGGTCCCTTGATTGTAAAATGTGCTACGGTTCAAACTTCACAGCTGAAGTTTCCTCATAAAGACCTGACACTCCGTTGGACCAACAAAAGGGAAGTCCTAAGACCTAAACAACCTAGGGCTCTGATACCAAGTCTATCACAACCAAATTTTTAAGCCATGACCGGTCCATGGGCCCAATGGGCATAGCCCACCAAGCCCAAGCAAGCCTATTATATATTCTTGCTCAACATTCCATCAACTATTCTCAAGTCACCTTTCATAAGTCCAACTTATAAGCACTTTAATAATGGGCTATAGCAATCAAGAATTTCATTAATATAAACCCAAAATGATGTTAACATTTCAACTCATGGTGGCTTTAACAGTTAAAATAGACCTATTTTGTCTAAGACACATATCTTAGTACTTTACATCACATGAACGTATTCATAAAACAAAATGACTCTTGACTTCCAGCGAAGTGACCACAGTGAAGGTGCGGCTACTGAATGCCAAAATACCTACCAAGGAGAAGAAACTACGTGGACACCTCGACCTAAGTTCCAACTGCCTCTTGATCTGTAAACATGAAATTCAAAATAGTGAGTACAAACTCAGTGAGTGAACATAAAAAGGGAACAAGCAATCTACAGGAAGAATTTTGAAATCATGATGCACTTGTTTCAAAAACAATGCAATTGATTTAATTTCTTACTAAAAACCCCTCATTTCTAACTTTGATTAATAACCTCATAGTGTTGTAAAAACCCAAGATCAATCCATGAAGTTAAATGGGTGACAAATATGTCAAAATCAAGCAAGGTAGCAAGCATGGCAGCAAGTTTCTCACTGCAGCGAAGTTCATTCTCGCTGCAACAAGATTCAGGTGGCCAAAATAGAAAGTTTCTCGTTGCAGCAACAAATAGTGTTAGTTTGCCTGTGTTTCAATGATTCTAGCATATCTCTCGCTAAAAATGTCCAATTGACCTGATTTTTCAACCATTAGAAAGCTAAGAGGCAGGGCTACAACTTTTATGTTACACTTTTCCTAGTTCAGATGGGAAGGTGGTCAAAATCTTTATCGAAGTGGAAGCACTACATTGAATCTCACTACAGGGAGTTACTAGCACCAAAATAGAATGTTTCTCGCTGCAACGAGAAGCAGGGCACCTAAATGTAAAAAGGACCTCCTTTGCACTAAAAACCCATTTGGTGTTACAATAAAATCAATTTGCAAGAAAATGGTAAATTCTGAAGGTTCATCATGCCAATTTCAACATACAAAACAATCACATTTTACAATCACACACCATCTATCACATATCTATAAATATAATCATATATAACACCTACACCACCTCGCCTTCCTCAGCTCTTGTGCACTCCCTACAAGCACAAGGCAATACCACCATATGTGCTCTCCCTACTCGAACATTTCAATGTCATCATGTGTCCACTCCCTGCTCGCACACCTCATTATCATCATACAACATTATTTATCATTGCACAACATACATTCAAATATGTATACCAACACAATATAGGAGCACATGAATTCATCCTCTTTACACATTTCACACCTTTTACAACATCAAAGCATTTATCAAGGGCTTGTTCTCAAGCACCCATTTTTTTATGAAAAGTTGGATAAAATCATGCAAATAATTCATCTCAACACAATTCTATTTTCCAAAACAATTTTGAAATGCAAGTTCACTCACCGGTATTGTTGAACCTCTAATCAACTCTAACCTCCACTAATGGTTCAAATGAGGCTGTGGGGCCTCGTTGGAACCTATCACGCACAAAAACATCACAACCAATCCAATTTACATTATTATCACTCCAAAAGCTAGTTTCTAATTCAAGTTCTACTAGTCATTCCTAATTGGCTTCCAACTATACCAAATGGCTATTCCTTGCACTACTCTAATCACACTAAAAATGAATAAACAACCTCAACAATAAGACAACTCATAATCCCAAGTACTAGCCATTATCAATAACTTAAAACCAAGCCTAGTTGATCACTCACCTAGGGTTTCTTTGTAGCTGAATTCTCTTCCAATAGCTTTCAAAGAAATGTGAAAAGTCTCTCTCTCTCTCTCTAGAACATCCAGCTAGTGAGAGAGTGTAATAAGGAAAGATTTTTAAGGGTTTTATGGTGAAAAAGTAAAAGAGCACAAAGAACCTAATGAAAGGGTGCACAAAAACATGAAAATTGGGGTTAACTCGAGGAAATATATGGAAGTTTCAAAGCAAGCTTCCATGGGGGGTGCAAAAACATGGGAAAGGAAGAAGAAGAAGAAGAAGTGCCAAAAATTTGAAGAACCTCCTAGAAACTTAGATATTTATGCTTTATGTTTATCCATTTTCACATGAAATTACCAAAATGCCCTTAACAAGCTCATTTTGTCTTTCCATTGCCTTTATACAATCTTTTTACTTCTTTGACACTAAGACAAGGTCCATAAGGGTCTAGAAATGCTCAGGTTCATGAAAACTTAAAAATTTCAACTCGAGATGCAAAATGACTGTTTTACCCCTACTCATGAAAATTATCATTATTTCTATCTTCTTCATTATCTTTCCCTCATTCATTCATTCCCTAGGCCAACCTGGACCTTAATAACATTAGAAAACTACTTTCAGGGGCTCACCAGGAGAAATGACAAAATTACCCTTGGTCCATATTATCACGTCTACTTCTAGTTACGAGTCACTAGAGGTCAAGATCTCACAGTGAGTGCTTATGTTGGTTTGATTTAAAGTAAAGCGCATTAAATGATTTCAATGATAGAAATCTTTCACTTGCACTGGTTTTAATACATTACTTGAAATGGTTATTGTGCATCACAATTCTTGGGTTTATATGTAAGGAACAAATGTTCCATTTGAGTTTAACTTGTTGATATATATTCTTATGTTTTTAATATTCAAATTTTTTGTCCCTGGCTTGTTTCCCATCTACGCCCTACTCACGGAGCCAATGATCACTGAGTTTGTGAGACTCACCCCCTTATCTTCCCCTTTTTATAGATAAGTGATAAGCTTCAGTGTATTGCCTCAGCACATTTTGACTTGTTGCAACGTAGGTAATGGCATCTCTTAAACTTCCACTCCAAGTCGCTCCGCTGCATAAAGGTCATGTTGTGTAGAACTATAATACCTTGTACTTTGATATGGTGACTAATAATATTGGATGCCAATTGAGGCATAATAAAGTATTTTGGGTACCAAGGGGACAAGAGGAGACAAGAGAAAATTTTTGGAATAAAATAATATTTTATTAATAAAATAATATTAAAATATTAATATTTTATTTAGTGTCAAAATTTTTCATGAAGAATGAGTATATGGGTAACCTAAGTGGGGGAGAAGAAGAATGAGAAAAATTTTAGAGAAAAATGACGTTAATGGGGCCGCGTGTCTTTATTAAGTAAAGATAGCACAGGTAAATAAATATTTTAAATATTATGGGGACACTGCGTTAGATTACCAACTTCATATTTTGTTTGTACATATGTAGAAGAAGATACTAGAAGGAAATTGGAGTTAAATGAGTGTGGGAGGACTAAATTAAAATGGAAAGAAACAAAAAGGGTAAAACGGTAATTTTACACAAAGCTTGGTCAAAGCTTACAAAGGAAGCTTTGACTGTCATCCTTGTCAGCCCAAAACAGTCCTTATCCTCCCAGCAAGATATTTTCTTCTTCATTCTTGAAGCTTCCAACGCCATTCTCTCATTCTCCCATGGAAAACTAATTTTCTTTAATTTTCCTTCCTTGTTTTCTTTTCATTTCTTTTCTCTTCTTGCTTCATTCTTCTCCCAACTTCTTGTGCACCAAAGTTACAACTTCTAACCCCAATTTTCAGCACAGATAAACTATAAGAGAAGAAGAAAAAAAAAGAGAAAGGAAGAAAAAGCTTAGTTTTGGTGATTCAAGCAAGTAACGGTAAGAATTCTTGTTTTTGGCTTGAGTAGTCTTTGAAAACGAGTTAGTGACTTAGAGAAATCTCTTGTGGCAGCAAACATTGGCTTGATTGGAGAAAATATGATAACATGTAAGCCAATAAACCCATGGGAACATGAAGGACTCAAAGTGGAAAAGGAAAGCGGTAAGCTTAACACTATGTTTTAAAGCCTACAGTTAGTTGAATATTGTGGGAAATTATGGTTGTTGAAAGGATCTACTTGCATAAGCTAGTTGAAAATTGTTAAGATTGTATGGCATGTCATTTGCAAGAAATGAAAAAGGTATATTGTGGATGGAGGATTGAGAAACAAAGTATTGAAAGTTAGATAGATAACAATGCGTGTACATTAGGAAATAATCGAGTGAAAGTGAGAATGATTGTTGTTGTCATTTATGTGGATTATGTGTGGAAATATAAGATGGATTTGGGTGGAAATTATTTAGAAAGGCTGAAGTAGACAGGTGACATCATAATTAAGTTACCGGTGATATAATTTAAGGAATTACGTAAGCAATGGATATAAGTAATTTTAGTAAAAATGTATCAAGATGTGAGTTAAATAAAGATGGTTTCATGATAGGAGGAAAAATATAAATTTGAGTAAGGATTAATTGATTGAAGTGATGCTCGTATACATATGTAATTAAATATATTGAGTTCATATTATTGCTAGGAACTGCAAAGATAATGCTAGAGTATTGTGGGGGCATGCTGGAGTAAATAACGAGTGCTCGGCTAGTGAAAATAGTTAGAGACACCTCCGATCAAATAACGATGTAATATCCCGCTATAGTAAAGTGAGTGGACTTGCATTTCAAACTTGTTTCGGGGAATATGAAAGATTTTATCCAACTTGTCTTAGAAAATGTACCTTGGGAACAAGCTTTTAGTAAAATGATTTTATATTGTGAAAATGTGCTATTCAATGGTTTATGTGTATCACAATATGATAAAATGCATGATATGCATTAGATGCTTCTTTACATGTTGATGTGGACTTGGCTAGGTGTGAGTAGGAGTGCACATAAGCCATTGCTGACATGGCTATGTGCGAGTAGGAGTGCACATAAGTCGTTGCTGACCCGACTATGTGTGAGTGGGAGTGCACATAAGCCGTTGCTAACCCGGCTATATGCGAGTGGGAGTACGCATAAGTCGTTGCATATGAGATGATGATGATGGGAGGGTGTACATGATGATTGATATATATATATATATATATATATATATATATATATATATATATATATATACATATATGGTATATCGTTGTAAATGCAAATATGTGAGCATTTGATTTGTTGAAATTTTGGAGTTTACATGTGTTACATGTTGCTATTGTTATTTTAGCAGGATGACTTGTTTTAAATGAAAATGAGACTTTTTCCTTGATGTTCTGACTCTCGCTGCAGCGAGAAACTCTCGGGTTTGAGGGCCTTCACCAGACCTGACTCTCGTTGCAGCGAGAATGAAGTTCACTGCAGCGAGAAACTTTTTGTCCATTTTGGCTAACTTGTGGGTTTTGCTATATTTTTTGATTCTTTGGTACCATAGTTGAGTATGAATCTTTTAAGTGATTCGCTCATGAGGGGTTTACATCAGGGGTTCTACTAAGAACTAGAACAAATTGCATTGTTTTGAGAAAATGAGTGCATCATGATTTCGATAAACATTCCTTATGGCATGCTTGTTCCCTTCCTATGTTCACTCACTGAGTTTATACTCACGTTTTCAACTTCATGTTTTCAGATTCTGTGGTGGTTGATACATAGAATGAGGTGTCTGTGTACCCCCATCCCTTGGGTAGGTATCTTGACACTCAGTAGTCATATCTCCCCATCCAGAGTCACTTCGTTGACAGTCAAAGTCTTTGTATATGTTTCATATGAATTTGCAAACATATATTGACAACTACTTATGTATGATTTGAATTATGATGCTAATGTGAGCATTCACTTGGGTTTTATGAGTTGCGTTGGAGAAATCGGCATTTGAATACTATTAAGTACAAATCTTAAAGAAATATGCTAGATCAATGGGTCAATATACAAGTGCATAATGAGAGGCTTGCTTGGACCTAGTGGGCTATGCCTATTGGGTCCTTACGTCGGTCATGGCCCAAGAATTGGGTTGTGACAAGAACGGTCAGAATTGTAAAAATTATTAGTTTATCGAAATTGTATCGTTGAGAAACTTTGAGGTTGTGTAATGGATTTTAAGTGCGATGTTTGAATCTATCTTGAGGCTTGCTATAATTGGATATTGTTATCTAGTTGCTAAATTCTAATTAAAACTTCTTATTTGATTTAAGTAAACGATAGTATTTTTACAAGTAGATAGAATTTTTAGTAATCATCACAAAGTGGAACGTTATAAAAAAATCCAAGTCGATTCATATACGCATTAAAATGTTTGATTTAGTTAACAAGAATCTCAACTAAGGCTTGTTTGGGATTTGACAAGTTTTCCTGCAAGTCCCAAACGTCGGTAACGATCGAGAAGAGGGTCGTTACAATGTTATGGTTGGATATATTTATTGATCTATTAATTGAATATTTGCATGGAAATATATCTCATTGTTTTGATATGATGATTAGTGATCATTATCCAACTTAATGCTTGTTTGTACTTGATTATTATTACTAACCATTATTCCTTTGAGTTTAAGTTTTTAAAGTTCACATTTCTTATCCTTTCGATATAACAAAAAGGGGGAGAAGGTTTATGAGCACATTGAAATGCTCTCTATGTTAGCTAAATTTGCTTTGAAAACATTTTTGAACTTCATGCATATATTAAAGAGGAGAAGTTTTCAAAGTTCATATTCATTTCTTATACCCTTCTCATTTACAGTAAATGTTTTCAACAAAGGTAAAGAAACTAATTAAGTTAGAGGGAGGTTTCCCAAAATTTCAAATACAATATACTCATGTTTTTGTCATATCAAAAAAGGGGAAATTGTTAGCATAGAGTTATATCATTTTTTTATTTGATAAAAATCACATGTTTTCTTGAACTTAATGTCAAGCATTTGAAATTGTCTCAAATGCATTTTTAATCCATTAAGATTACATATTTCTTTGGAAAGCCATGCATCTTTAGAAAATGTAACACCCCATACTTTGATATTGTCACAACCCAAAACCCGGGCCACAACCGGCGCATGGGCCCAATGGGCATAGCCTACTAAGCCTAAGCAAGCCTCTTTATGTAATCGGGTTCATCATTTCATTAATCATACATCACTATTTCTAAACCAAAATTCTCAACCATACATATTTTTTTTCTTTTATGTGTATTATCCCAAAGTATTGTCATTCATCGCCATCTTGTAATGGCATCATCAATCAAAGTATACATATATCATTTGCAAAATAATTTTAACACTACACATCTAATGTACGTATACACATACAAATGACTCTTGACGACCAACGGAGTGACTTTGGATGGGGAACACGGCTACCTAATGCCATAATACCTACCAAAGGATGAACACCAGTGAGCCCCTCAATCTATGGCCCAACTACCTCTGAATTTGAAAACATGAAGTTAAAAAGGAGTGAGTATAAACCCAATGAGTGAACATAGGAAGGGAATAAGCATCAATATGAAAAGTTTTAGAAAACGTGATGCACTTATGTTGAAAACAATGCACTTTAGCTTAATTTCTTATCAAAACCCCTCAATTCAAACCTTGATTATTTGGTGCCTTAGTATTGAAAGATCCATGATCAACAATGAAGTTAAAGAGTGAAAACTATGGTAAAGTGCAAGCAAGGCAAACATGTAGGGTAGATCTCGCTACAGCGAATAGGCATTCTCAATGTAGCAAAATTTTAGCCTGGATCACTCGCAACCATCTGAGAGTTTCTCGCTACAGCGGAAATGCGAAAACTAGTGCCAGTTCAAGCCCCAACACCCAAGAGTTTCTCATTGCAACGAGAAATAGAGCAATAAAAGAATTCTTGTCACCACAAAAATCCATTTTTGCTGTAGTGAAAATCAATTGGAAAGCATTTACCAAATTTTAACAATCAATAATCAATGCAATCACAATATATTTCCCATAACCACTCTATATATAACATATATAACATATATATGCAATTACCGACATCACCTCAACTCTCCGCCAGCTCATGTGCACTCCTACACCACACATTACAATATTATCATTAGCATCATGTGCTCTCCCACACTGCACATGGCATAAATCATCGATGTGTGCACTCCCACATCACACACTACTGGCACCGTCATGTGCACTCCCCCACCGAACACGCACGGTTATAATTATCACATAATATTATTTCCTAAAGCATAACCTACATTTTGCATAATATATATATATATATATATATATATATATAAATATAATATAGAACACATAAGCTAGTCACATACCACAATCCACAATGTAAGAACATTTCATCAAGGGCTTGTCCCTAGGCATTTTTAAAGCAAAAACAAATAAAATTTTCAAAAGATTCATTTCAACATGTATGCAATTCCCAAAACATTTTGAAATGCAAGTTCAGTCACCTTACAAAACTAGCACCAACAAGGTCCTAATCCAAGTAAGTCTTGAAGTACCGTTAGCACCCATATTTATCAGTAAACCATAACAATCTCAATTGTGTCATAAATTGAATCTAATAATTCTAATAAATTTACATTGGGCATTCTACACTCTAACCTAACATTTAACCTAAATTTCTAGTCTAATTCACAAACCCATTAAATTTCCAAACTCTAAGAGTTGAAAATATACATTTTGGCTCTAAAAGCGCAAATCTGAAACTACAAAGCTTAAGCTGCAATGAAAGTGGAGTATATGGTAAAATGAAGAAAAGAAAAAGCGATTTTCTTTCTTTCTCCTAGGGTTTGATTGTGCTAAAAAATGGAGTTGAAAGTTATAACTTTGGTGACAATGTGTTAGGAGAAGGAAGAAGCAAGGAAAAAAAGAAAAGAAAGGAAAACAAGGAAAAGAAAATGAAAAATCTTGATTTTTATGGTGGAGGAACAAAAATGGCATTGGGAGGAGAAAGACAAGGAAGATGATGCTTTGGAGATGATGGCCGGCAATATGATAAGGATGAAGGGTCAAAGGAAGCTTTGACCAAGCTTGCTAGAAAATTACCATTTTGCCCTCCTAGGTTCCAATCCTTTCAATTTAGTCCTCCCAACCCTTTTCTAAATACCAATTTTCTTTTATTATCTTCTTAGATGTGTACAAATGAAATATAAGGTTTGTACTCGAACGCGATGTCCTCACAATATTTTAAAATATTATTTACCCACGCTATCTTTACTTAATAAAGACACACGGGCCCTATTAACATCATTTTTCTCCAAAATTTCCTTGATCTTCTTCTCCCCCACTTAGATTGACCAAATACTCCTCTTTCATGAAAAATTTCGACATCGAGTAAAATATTAATATTTTAATATTATTTTATTAATAAAATATTATTTTATTCTAAAATTTCCACTTGTCTCCTTGGCATCCAAAACGCCTTGTTATACCTCGATCCACTTCCGAATCATTTTTTTTATCTCGCTAATTCATCCTCAATAAAAATATTATTATTCAATTGTTATTTCTTTGTGTGCTGAATATTTTCTCCAAATTGTTCCTTTCACCTTTCGTCACTTTTAAACATTTTAATTAACCTCAATTGGCATCCGATAAGCTTTGTTAGCCACCATATCAAAGTATGGGGTATTACAGATATGGTGGCTAATAAAGCTTATTGGATACCAATTAAGGTTAATTAAAGTGTTCAAGAATGTTGAAGGATGAAAAGAATATTTTAAAATAAAATATTCCTTATTCGATAAGATAATAATATTTTATTGAGGTTGAAGTTGCAGAGTTAAAAGGTGCTATAGAACTAAACCGTGGCAAAGTAAGGTATTTTGGAACTTTAGAAGGCTAGAGAACAATTTTAGGATAAAACAATAATTTTTGGTAAAATAATATTAAAATAATACCGATGTCAAATTGGATATATTACACGAAAGATGTGTGATTTGTACAATTTGTCTAAATGGGGGAGTGGAAGTATGAAATATTTTGAAGAAAGGAAGCTTTAGTGGGGCCCACATGCCTTCATTAAATTAAGTAAGGAAGAGTAAGTATATATTTAAATATTATGGTGACACCTTGGAGGAATATGAATTTGATATTTTATTTGTACAAGTGTAAAGGAAGAAAAATAGAAGGGAATTGATATAAAGGAATGATGGGAGGACCCAATTATAAAAAAAAAGAAGTTGAGGGGTGGAATTGTAAATAATGAAAAGGTAAGAGAATATTTTATGTATATATATTTGTGTTAAGGAAAAAAAGATGAAATTCAAGAAGGATGCAAGTGAAATGCAAGTGAGATTACTTAGGTAGATGGAATTTGCATGTGAAGTTACTATTACATGCAAATTATTGCATGCAAAAAGGAGGAAGTAAGTGGGAAACATGTTAAATCCCATCATGTGAAAGTTGACAAAGAGAAAAAGAACAAAGAGTATTTCAGTGAAAGAAAACCATGGTTTGGCAAAGATAGCCCATGGTAAACAATGTAAGGATGGTAATGTGATTTGAAAAGAAAAAGGTATAATCATAGCATGAAGTATTATTGGGTGATAAGGTGGCATTAAAAGGAAATGAAAACGAAATGCATAGAAATACATATGAAATGAAATGCAAATGAAATAAACCAAAAGAGAATATCATGTGAACTAATGCATGGGTGAGGCAATCTAACCAAAGGATAAAGGAATGGATAAAGAAACATTGCATGCACAAGCCACCAATGGGAAGTGGTGTTAATAAAAAATAAAGGAAATTGCATGGCATGACATGTGATTAAAGGAAAAATAAGAAAATAGAAAAAGGAAGTGACTTTGGGCAATCCGCCCATGCATAAGAAAATAAGAAATGAAAGCCATTTCAAGGCTTTTGCCTTGAGAGATCCACCCATAACAAAGTAAAAGAGAAAGGAAGAATGGAGAAGGAAGAAAAGAGAAAGGAGAAAGAAGAAAGAGTTAAGTGAACAAGCAAACTAAGTGAGGGTTTGGTTATGTGAGATTTTAGAGTACCGTGAGCTTATTTCTTGCCATTTTCCTATCATCAAGCTTCATTGCTCATAGAAACCGCAAGGAAGAAAGTGTGAATGATTCACGGGTTCAAGGAAAGTTTAGGTAACTAAAATCTGAAATTGATATATGAATTTCTTGAGGAAATGAATTGGTAATTGTGTGAAAATGTTTGTGATAGCAAAAATCCTCCAAGATTTTAAAGAAATAGATGCATGCATGTCAAGCCCAGCTCTAATATATGTTTATTATGCCATTCCTAAATAAAAATGCATGTTTTCTTACTCGGGTACCTCGAAAGTCATTAAAGGACGATATTGTACCAAATGGTATAACTAAGTTGATTTAAGTCTCAAACTAGTCGAAATAGAGATTTTAAAATGAAATTGAGAATTTTAAAACCCCAGAATGACTTAAAATGGTGATTCGAAGTTCGAGGATCGATTTAGAGTCAAATTGGAATTTTCATAACCTAGGGGCGAAATGGTCATTTTCCCACCCGAGGTTAAAAATGGGAATGTTGGAAGAAGTTTTTGATCAGGATTAACTATTTAGAACATAATTTGAGTTTGAGAAGTGAAGAATTTTTATTTCGACATTTTTTCGAGGATAAGGGCAAAATAGTCATTTTGTCGCCCAGAGGTAAAATTGTAATTTTACACCACCCAACACTTGTCCAGCACATAGATTTTACCCAATATTATCATGGATAATTGAGGAAATTCAAGTGGTGGAGAGAGATTGCTTAATGGGTAAGTATGACACATGGACCAATTGAATGGTGACATGTGTCAAATTCTCATCCATTTATTATTTTCCTTATAAATTAGCACAAAATCAGCCCATTTCTCTTCACATGGTTGGCCAAAGGAAGAACAAAGCAAGAACAAAGGAAGAAAAAGGAAGAACAAAACCCTAGGTGGAAAATTCAAGGGAAAAGTGTGAAAATTCAAGGAAACAAGTGAGAAAAGGTAAGATTTTTCAATTCTAGCTTGTGATCTACCTTTCCTATGCATTATTTTACATTTTCCATGGTTGAATCACATAATTTCATGATGGGTATCTTGCTGATCAAACCCTAGAAGAGAGAATTTGATGATGATTTAGATAGATTTTTAAGATATATGGATGTTTTTAGTTGTTTATGGTGTTAAGTGTAAGAATTAAGCTTGAAATTCACATATTCCTCATGAGTTCATCATTGGCCGAATCTTCCTTGTAGAGTGTTGATGGTGAATTTGATTTTATTTCAAGTGAATTGGTTAGGAAATGATGAATTATGGTGAGAAAATCAAGTAGAAAAAATCATAGTGTTGATGCACTCACCATGGCCGAAATTCTCAAGAAGAAATGTGAGGATAGTTTTGCTAAATTTTATGTTATTTGACTTGTGTTTGGTGATTTAAAGAACTAGGAGAAAAATGAAATTAATTGGAGTTGAATTAGACATATTGGCCAATTAATCGGGTGATAGATCGATCTAGGCCAATACCGATTTATTTTGGTACACAATTGAATTTGTGTAGAACACCGTGTTTAGACGATAATCCGAATAATTTGCATTCCATTTCATGCATTAGTAAAGAGCCTGGAATATATTAATAGGGGTATGACACAATATATTGAATTATGTGTCGTGTATTGTATATAGGTGGTGAGCCCTCTAACAAAGGTAAAGACGTTGTGTCAAAGGACTGAGAATAGGAGTATTTCAAACTCCTGATACAGTGAGTAACCTTATCATCATCTTGATTATTTGAACTGAATTTTAATTCATTTTTGTGATTTTATGGAAAATGAGTTTAAATGGTAAATCTTTAGGTTTTATAAACAAAATGTGTTTAAATAAAATGATTTTATAAATTGTCTTGAAATTGAATGATGGCTTTAAAAATAGAGTAATTCGAGACCACTTGATGTGTTATAAATTTATGGTTCTAATTGATTGGCTTATGATAATATTGGCATGAATGGTTGAATTGGTAAATGTGTTGAAAATGTATGAACTGTTGATTTGCTTTGAGAAGCTGTGAAATAAAATAATTGCCATGTCATGCTATTGCAAATTTTATTGTATGGTGGGTTATAAATTAGTTGCTGCAGTGGACAGGTTTCGTAGACCAGCCTATTAGAGGGGCACGGTAACCCTATTATATTCATACCTCAATATGAGAGGCGCAAATGGATAACTCCTGAGGTTAACACTTTAGAGTTCACTTCACGCTAAACCATTACGTGAGGGTGAACTCAACCAACGACAAGGAACAACTATGTTTTCAAAATAAAAACATGATTTATGCATACATAACTTTTTAACAGCCTTGGTGGACTCGGTTGGGATAGCCCTCGATCAAGGTATCCCTGATAATTGGGTATGAGAATGATTTTGGCACGAGCCAAAGTTTTAAGAAATTCATAAGCCATGTTGATTACTCGATTATATGAATTGATTTTATTTGGTTGAAAAGTTGAAAGGTGATGAATTACAGTATGTTAAACTATTTTATCCGTCTCCATTTACTCGGTTTTAGATATTTTAGATGGTATTTGTTTACTCACTGTGATTGTATAATCTCACCACCCTCTTTTCCACCCATTTCAGGCTCAGAATAGGCTGTAGATAGCTGATTTCATCAAGGCTATCATTGGATTTGCATCCTCTAAACTGCAAGTTCACAGTTTTCCTTACTCTTAGTTATTCGGGGGCCCACTGGTTATTGTAAATTAAATTAAATACTTTGACTTACTGTATTACAGTATGTATGAATTTATTTTGCTTTTACGCTGCTGCAAAAAAATTATTTACGTATAACTCTAAAAATATTGTTTTATAAGAAAATAGAATATTTTATTGAATATTTCTTTTATTTATTTTTATTATATCCAAATAATCATAATTTCTTTTTAAATGAAGGTTTTAGATGTTTAAACTTATTTTTTATTATGAATTATGTGTTTAGTAGTCCCATACTACATTTTTAGAGGATGTCTATAATTTTGAGGAAAAATGACCAAAATGCCCTTGTGAGAAAAAAATGTTTTTCTATTGTTTTGATTTGGAAATAGTTTATAATGTCTCAAAACATAATTTTAGTGACTAATACTCACAGGGGAAGCAAAAAAAAAAAAAAACTGATGTTAAGCCTTGCAAGGTTTTGATTGACATTCCGGGTAAAGAATGTCTATCGGGGGGTCGCGGCTGTTGTCATGGGCTCGATGAGAGTTTCGGGTCGTGACAATGCATGTGGGTTGATCTTAAATGTATGGTGATTTAAAGCAAGACAAATAATGGGTAAGTGCTTTTAACCTTGAGATCATGAGTGGAAAGGAAAAATGAGATGTGTATTGATTATTTGTGCTTGTGGCGACAATGGTGACCGAGGATGTGAGGAAATTGTGAACTATATGTGGAATTCAAGCTAAAACCAAAAGGTAAGCATGCAATGTGAGTACATTATGTTGTGTTGGCTATGGTCAGTTGAAAGTATGTGGATTGCATGTTAAATGATTGTGAATAAAGTGGATGAAAAATATGAAATTGGGTTAAGGATTCATTGATTGAAGTGCTATCGTACATGTGTAAAGTCGTTTAGTATTTTGAGTTTAATTGCTGCCAAGAAAATGATAATTGAAGAATAATTGTTGTGGTGGCGTACCAAAGGAGTAAAAGGTTACCGGCAACTAAAATTAGTGAAAGACGCACCTGAATCAATAGCGAAGTAACATCTCGCTATTGTGAGTTGAGTAGGGGGTGCGTATTTTGAAATTTCCATAACTGTATAATGATATATGTATAGTTAATGTTGCTAGTTTTTCTTTAAATGCATTTACGGAAAGCGTGAGTTCCTAGAAAATGATAAGTGGTTTTAAATACTTATTTGTGAAAGATTGATACACTGTTATTGTGGAAAGTATGAGCTGGTAGAAATACTATGCAATTGTAGATACCATGACTTTTGAAATTGTTTTGAATATATATAAGCTATATATGTAAACGGTTTTAGGAATTGGGAAACAATCTCTTCAACACTGTTTATGTCAAAATATGCTTTATTGTTTGTGTGATGTGTATTCATGAATAAATTACATATTCACTTTGTCGATTTGATATTTGAACCTCATGCAAAGGTTTTATAGTATAAAGTCTTACAATGGGGCTTTATCATGTTACCATGAATGGTTTTTTGGAAATGGATTTCAAATAAGCTTTTGAGAATCCAACTTGATTTTTAAATGGTTTTATCAAACTAGGAGATTCGAGAGTAGGCCAAATGTCACATCGGATTAGTGTGACTCATGTTCACAAGTGAGCTCCAACTAGAGAACCTTTGGGTTGCCGACGGGCTATTTGACTTGGTTGGGGCTACAGTCTATGATATATACATGGTGAGGCCATGGATTGATATATGTGGCTAGGCCACAAGTTGATATACATGGTTGCGACCACATGATTTCTCTGATGTTGACCAACATCGTCGAGATTTCCATGGCTATTGGAATCTGATAGAGCAGTGCTCTCGAAATGTTATTATGTGGGCGTGGGTCCACGAGTTGATTATTTACGATTACATGCTTGAGAGTGATATCTCTATGGGTTTTCAAACACGAATTCTTTCGCATGGTGAGAAATACAAGTTTTCCTGCACCTCCTTTATTTATATGATGATTTTGTGTCTAATAGCTAAAGGATGAGATGGTTTATGAGCTTGTGAATAAACTTTGACAATGTTTGATTTCATGGGAGCGTGCGTGATTATATCGATTTGATTTAAGATGTTAAATGATTTCGACAATAGAAATCTTTTACTTACATTAGTTTTAAATATTACTTGAAATGATTATTTTGCATCACAACTTTTGGGTTTAAATGTAAGGCACAAATGCCCCATTTGATTTTAAGTTGTTTAGTATATATTCATATGTTTTTAATATTCAAATTATCTATTCTTGTCTTGTTTCCCATTTATGCCCTGCTCATGGAGCCGATGATCACTAAGTCTGTGAGACTCATCCCCTTATCTACTTTTTACAGATAGTGGTCGGCCTAGTGTGCAATCATCGGCATTTATTGTCCATTGTAGATAGGTAAAGGCATCTCATAGCATTTTATCCCGAGTTGCTCTGCTGTTAGAGGTTGAGTCATTTGCAATGTATTTATTTTCTGTAAATAGACACTAGTCTCAATGTAATTGTATAGTTAGAGTTCATATATTTGAATGTAGTTTTACAATGATGTGGAATAAAGGTTGAGTCAATTTATAATGACGTTTGTTCAAATTACGTTACAAAGAGTTGTACGGTTCAAAGGGAGTACTTAAGTTGGTGGAATGAATATAAGGTAACAAAAAGAGTTTAAATTAAGGCTTGTTTGAGACTTGGCGGGTTCCCCCGTAAGACTCAGACACAAGTAATGATCGGAAAAAGGGTCGTTATAGAAAACACTTTATAAGCTTTCCAACAATGCATTTTCAACTAAGAAATCAAGAGCAAACATGCCTTGAAGTGTTTATTTGAATATAGATACAAGGCGTAGAGGAAATAGCTGGAGAGAAGTACCGAAAAGCTAAGGAAACCTCAAGACACAAGCCAAGAGTCAATCTTAAAGAAGTTCAAGTTGATCTGAAGGCTGAAAGAGTGAAAAAATTGAATATTACATTGCCATAGTCGACTTTAACAAGTCATAAGCAAGAAAAAGTTAAGATTACACACTTATAGTCAAATATAGAGGAGGTATAGTTAACCCTAAGAAGTAAAAGGCTAGAACAAGTCAACGTTAAACAGACATAGTCAACTATAAGAGAGACATAGTTTACTTTTGTACCATGTAGATCAATCTTGTGATCATAGGTAAACTCTTATCACTTATCTCCTGGTATTCTTAGAGTGAGCGAGTCATTCTAAGGGATTGATTCAAGCTAGGATTACTTGATTGAGTATAGGTTCTAACTTAGCCTTGAAAAGTTAGGTGTTGGGTTTTAGTTGATCCCGATAAAAACTATTGTGAAAGGTTTTGGCTAAGCCTAGTAAAAGCCATTGTAAAGCTTGGTGAAAGCTTATGAATTTCATCATTTTTAGTGAGTTGATTTCTAAAATCCTTGGTTAAACAATCAAGGTAGTGGATGTAGGTCTTGGATGAACCACTCTAAATTCTGGTGTGTTGTCTACTCTATTTTTGTTTTATTTTCATTCCTTCTTTTATCTTGCATTTGTTCCCACTTAGAGCTAATTTTTGAAAGAGCCAATTGTGCTATTCACCCCCGTCTAGCACATTCATTTAGGACCAATAATTGGTATCAGAGCTAGTTCCCTATTCTTAAGGTCTAACACCCCTTGGGAAGATCCAAATGGCTCTACAAAAATCAGTAGTTGCTGAAGGACAGTCAACAAACATACCACCTCTGTTTGATGGCTCTAACTATCCTTATTAGAGTACTAGGATGTCAATATATCTTAGGGCAATTGATTATGAGATGTGGCACGTCATAACTGATGGACCATTTATTCTCTCAACTTTAAATGTAGTGACCAACGAGATGATCCCTAAGCCAACATCTGAATGGACTGAGGCTGAAACCAAAAGAGTCCAAACCAATTTTATGGCAATCAATACATTGCATTATGCTCTAACTCCCACCAAATTCAATAAACCACAGCAAAACAGGTGTGGGATAAACTTAGGATTATCCATGAAGGGACTTCTCAAGTCAAGGAGTCCAAAATAGCCCTCTTGACCCATAATTATGAAATGTTTAAGATGGAACCTGGTGAAGATATCACTAACATGCTAGACAGATTCACAAACATCACAAACAAACTCAGTCAACTAGGCAAACCAATCTTCGAGCATGAAATTGTTAAAAGACTTCTTAGAAGCCTACCTAAAAATTAGAAGCCTAAGATGACAACCATCCGAGAAGCCAAAGACTTAAATGTTATAACTCTCGATGAAATTTGTGCTTCTTTCCTTACTCATGAGCTAGAACTCAAGGAAGAGGAAGAAGAAGGAGATAAAAGGGAAGCTAAAGAAAAGAAGAAGAGCATCGCCCTAAAAGCAAGTATCCTTGAAGAAGAGCTAGATGATTTATCCTGTAATGATGATGAAGAATTGGCATTAGTTGCAAGGAGATTCAGAAAGCTTGTGGGCCAAAGAAACCAAAGATTGGCTAAAAGAGGGTTTTGAAAATATCAAGATTCTGCATGGAGAACTAGAAATAGAAATGACTCCAACAAAAAGGAAGAGCTTACATGTTTTGAATGCAAGAAGCCTGGACATTTCAAGTCAAAATGCCCCTTGTTGAAAAAAGAAACTCCAAAGAAAAACAAGAAATCAAAGAAGGCAATGGTGGTAGCTACTTAGTCAGATAGTGATACTTCAAGTTCTGAAGTTGAGGAAGAAAAAGTTAAAGAAAGAGCAAACCTTTGTTTGATGGCATGGGATGATGAATTCGAGGTATCCTCATCCCTTGCAATATTTCTGTTAATGAACTTCTGGATGAATCTGATTGTTTATATGATGAATTCGAGAAACTTGTTTTGGAATACAAGACTTTAAGGAAAAAGACTGTATCTCTTGAGATTGATTAGCAAAAGATAAAACATGATTTCAACTCTATTTTTGAACAAAGAAATTTTCTACAAATTAAATTGGAACAATCAAAAACAGATTTTGAAACTATAAAATTGGAATTGGAAAGAAAAACAAAAGCCTTACAAAAAGTAAGTGAAGAAAATGCTATACTCAAAAGTTTGAAAAATGTAAATTCAAGCAAAAATGCATACTTGAAGAAAAATTCTATTAAGGCAGCATCTAGGAGTTATATTTGTGATAGAATTGGTCATTTATCCTATGATTGCGATAGAAAAACAAATGTGCAAAAAATAAGAAAAATATGGGTTTCAAAAGGATCCGTTGTTGCTGCTAACAATCGAGGACCCATCAAGGTATGGGTACCTATTAAGAAAAACTAAAAATTTGTTTTGTAGGTTGACCTGCACTCAAAAGACACATGTTCAAGAGCTCAACTAAAGAAGAAACAGCCTTGGTATATGGACAGTGGCTGCTCAAGGCATATGATTGGAGATGAGATGCTATTTGCTCAGCTAGACAAGAAAAAAGGAGGTACCATATCATTTGGTGATGATTCAAAAGGTAAAATTCATGGCATAGGAACGGTTGGTAAGAACTCTCAAACTCACATTAGTCATGTGTTGCTGGTTAAAGGTTTGAAACATAATTTATTAAGTATTAGCCAATTGTGTGACAAAGGTTTTAAGGTATGCTTTGACTCAACCAAATGTGAAGTGATAGACATAAGCACTAAGAAAGTCTCATTTATAGGAAGAAGAATAAAGAATATGTATGTTGTATTTCTTGAGGATCTTGGAATGGATTGTGAAACATGTCTTATAGCAAAAGTTGAAAATGATGACCAGTTATGGCAT
Organism: Theobroma cacao; assembly: GCF_053813885.1. Lineage (NCBI taxonomy): Eukaryota > Viridiplantae > Streptophyta > Magnoliopsida > Malvales > Malvaceae > Theobroma > Theobroma cacao. Next base: position 20,066,964 of record NC_142645.1, on the reverse strand, counting down.
AGGAGACTTAGACATCTGAGCATGCATACCATCTCTAAGTTAATTAAGAAAAATCTGGTTATAGGATTGCCTAAGCTTAAACTTGAAGATGATCAAATTTGTGACGCATGTCAATTAGGTAAACAAACTAGAATATCTATTAAAACCAAGAAGGTTGTCTCCACATCTAGACCTTTTAAATTGCTGCACATTGATCTATTTGGTCCAATAAGTACAACTAGTCTAGGAGGAAAATCTTATGGCTTTGTAATAGTTGATGACTATTCTAGGTACACTTGGGTGTATTTTCTTGCTCATAAGAATGATGCTCTATCAGCATTCATAAGTCATTGTAGGAAGGTTGAAAATAAAAAAGGACTAGCTATAGTTAGTATTAGGAGTGATCATGGGGGTGAGTTTGAAGAAGATGAATTTGAAAATTTTTGTAACGAAAAGGGGTTGGATCATAATTTTTCTACACCTAGAAGACATAGCAAAATGGAGTTATAGAGAGGAAAAACTGAACCTTGAAAGAAATTGCTCGAACTATGCTATGTGAGAATAATCTACTTAAAAACTTTTGAGCAGATGTTGTTAACATAGCAGCTTACATCTTTAATAGAGTGTCTATAAGAGCCATGATATCAAAGACTCCATATGAGCTATACAAAGGTAGAAAACCAAATATCTCTCACCTTAGAAGCTTTGGCTGCAAGTGTTTTATGTTGAACAATGGAAAATAGCCTTTAGAAAAGCTTGATGCAAAGAGTGATGAAGTTATATTTCTAGGATATGCATTAAACTCAAAAGCCTATAAAGTCTTCAACAAAAGATCTTTAACAGTTGAAGAATCCATCCATGTAGTTTTTGATTAATCCAATACCTTGAAAAAGGAAATTTCTAATTATGAACATGATACAGATGTTCTTAAAAAAGAAATGGAAGAAATGATTTTTGATGACAAGAAAAACAATGAAGAAAACACCCTAGACAGAGACATAGAACCGAAACCCTAGAAACCTTGCAAAGGATTGAAAATCAACATCATGATCTTCCAAAGAGCTAGAGGAACATTAAGGATCATCCACAAAAGTAAATTATAGGTGACATTTCTCATGGAGTTAAAACTAAGAGAGCAACTAGAGAGACATGTGAGGTTTCAGCTTTCATCTCACAAATTGAGCCTAAGAACTTTGAGGAAGCAGAAAAAGAAGAAAGCTAGATATTGGCCATGCAAGAAGAACTTGATCAATTTGAAAGAAACCGTGTATGGTCATTAGTCTCTAGGCCTTTAAATCATCTTATTGTAGGTACAAAATGGGTGTTTAGAAATAAGGTAGATAAGCAAGGGAATGTAGTTGGAGATAAAGCTAGGTTGGTAGCCTAAGGATACAACCAAAAGGAAGTATATGTTGAACAACCACCAGGATTTGAAGACTTTGAAGAACCAGATTATGTTTTCAAACTTCATAAGGCGTTGTATGGATTAAAACAAGCTCCTAGAGCTTGGTATGAGAGGTTTTCAAAATTTCTAGTTGACAAAGGATATGTTAAAGGGAGCATTGATACAACTTTGTTTATTAAAAAGTGCTTGAATGATTTAATCATTGTTCAAATTTATCTGGATTATATTGTGTTGGGTGCAACTAATGAGGCTTTATGCAAGAACTTTACTAAAAAGATGCAAGGTGAATTTGAAATGAGCATGATAGAAAAGTTGAAATTCTTTCTTAGGGTACAAATCAAACAAAGTGAGAAAGGAATCTTCATCAACCAAGAAAGATATATTCAAGACATGCTCAAAAGGTTTGATATGCTGAAGCTGAAATCAATTTGCACACCAATGAGTCCATCCACCAGACCTGATGTAGATGAAAAAGGAAAGGATGTTGATCAAAAGCTCTATAGAGGTATGATTGGATCACTACTCTATTTAATAGCTAGTAGGCTTGATATCTAATTCAGTGTATGTCTGTGTGCTTGTTTTCAATCTCAACCCAAGGAATCACACTTGACTGCTGTTAAAAGAATTTTTAGATACCTTATAGACACAGAAACTTTTGGCATATGGTATCCCAAAGAATCATCCTTTAGTCTAGTTAGATATTCAGATGTAGATTTTACTGGCAACAAAATGGATAAAAAGAGTACTATCAAAACTTGCTAGTTTCTATGTCACGACACGAAACTCCCATCTAACCCGTGACAACCTCCGCGATGTCCTGATAGACATTCATTACTCGGAATGCCAATCGAAACCTCGCAATGCTTAACATCAGTTTTCTCGCTTCCCTTATGAGTATTAGTTACTAAAATCATGTTTTAAAGTGATATGAACCAATTTCAATTCGAAAACAGTCAAAGAGAAGTTTCAACTACACAGGGGTATTTTGGTCATTTATCCTAAAAATTTTGAAACTAGCTAAAATGTAGTATATGAGAGAAATTTACACATTTCATAACCAAAAATAAGTTTAGATATCTAAAACATTCATTTAAAGTAAAATTATAGGTAATGGAATAAAATAAAAATAATGAATAAAATATTCCAATTTTTCATAAAATAATTTTTATAGAACGTTACGTAAATAATTTTTACAGCGTAAAAGCCAAAAAAATTCAATTCAAACCATGATTTATAACACAGCAAAGAGTCTCCAATTACTCCATTTTTTAAGCCATCATTCAATTTCAAGACAATTTTATAAAATCATTTCGTCCAAACACATTTTCCATGAAATTACAAAATCGGATAAAAACATACTTTAGATAATTAAGATGATAATAAGGTTACTCACAATGTCAGGAGTTCGAATTCTTTTGGAGTACTCCGCCTATTGATCTTCGGGTACAACTTCTTTGCCCTTACCGGAGGGTTACCACCTAGACATAATGCACAATCAAGCAATTTACCACATTGGTGCTAAACCGTTATAAAACTAATCTAGGCTCTATATGAATGCATGAAATGGAATGTGAATTGTTCAGATCATCGTCTAAACACGGTGTTCTACATAAATTCAATTGTGTACTTAAATAAAATGGTATTGGCCTAATTTGATCTATCACTCGATTAATTGGCCAATATGTCCAATTTAACTCGAAATAACTCCATTTCTCTCCCAATACTCCAAATCATCAAACTCAAGTCAAGTAACATAAAATTTAGCAAGATCATCTTCACATTTCTTCTTGGGAATTTTGGCCATGGTGGGTGCATGAACACTATGGTTTTTCCCACATGATTTTTACACCTTAAATCATTAATTCTTAACCAAATCACCTGAAATAAAATCAAGTCCACCATCAACACACCATAGGGAAGATTCGGCCAATGGATGTGATGTAAGAACATGAATTTTTCTTGCTTGCTTTTCATACTACACATCACCAAACAACTAAAAACACTAGAATCACATGTTTTCTAACTAAATTCATCATCAAATTCTCTGTCCTAAGGTTTGATCAGCACACTATCCTTCATGATATTTTGTGATTCAACCATGGAAAATGCAAAATAATGCATAGGAAAGATAGATCACAAGCTAGTGTTAAGAAATTTCACCTTTGATGTTTTGATTCCTTGAAATCTAGTGATTTTCCCTTGAATTTCTTAGCTAGGGTTTTGTTCTTCTTCTTTTTTCTCTTTTTCTCTCTTTGGCTGACCAAGATAATGAGTTGGGAGGGCTATGGGCTGATTTTTAAAGCCAAATAATAAAATAATCCAAGCTTGACACTTATCACCATGTTATTGGACTGTGTTTAAAAACTTAATAATTAAGCTTTCTTCCACCACCACATAAAATCCTTCAATTATTCATGATATAAAATGCTAATGGCTGAAATCCATGGGCATGAAAAGTGTTGGGTGGTGTAAAATTACAATTTTGCCCCTAGGGTGGCAAAATGATTATTTTGCCCTTATCCTCGAAAAAATGTCAAAATTAAAATTTTTCACCTCTCAAACTCAAATTATGTTCTAAATTGTCAATCTTGGTCAAAAAATTCTTCCAACACTCACATCTTAACCTCGGGTGGCAAAATGACCATTTTGCCCCTAGGTCATGAAAATTCCAATTTGACTCCAAATCGGTCTTCGAACTCCAAATCACCATTTTAAGATATTCTGGGGTTTTAAAATTCTCAATTTTATCTTAAAATTTTTATTTGGACTAGTTCGAGGCTTAATTGAACTTAATTGTACCATTTGGTATGTTGTCATCTTTAACGATTTTCGAGGTACCCAAGTAAGCAAACATGCATTCTTATGTAAGAATGGCATAATAAACATATTGTAGAGCCGGGCTTGACAGCACTACCCCCTTTAAAATAAAATTTTGACCTCAAAATTTCATTTACTGAACTTAGAGAAAATATGGGGGTATTGTTTTCTCATCTAATGCTCGACTTCTTATGTCCTCCCCTTTATAGAGAATTTCGATTTTTTCACCTCATTTACCTCCAATTCAACTCCAATACTTCACTTATGTCTATTATTATCCTTTAAAATCATATCAACAATAACCTTCACAATTATGATATCTTATATCGAGACACCAAGCATGCTTCTATTACTATCATTAAACTTGAACCATAACTCCGTCTCAATCATACCAATTTCGATCGCATTTTATACTTATTTAGGTATACCAATCACTATCTTATTACTTCATTCCATATCGAACTTTTTAACTTTCATTCATTCATCCTATCCTCATACACTATTGTGTAGTTTACGACATCATTAACATGCCATACTCATTCCAAGCCATCATTCAATTTAAGACAATTTTATAAAATCATTTCATTTAAACACATTTTCCATAAAATTACAAAATCGGATAAAAACATACTTTAGATAATTAAGACGATAATAAGGTCACTCACAACGTCAAGAGTTCGAATTCTTTTGGAGTACTCCGACTATTGATCTTCGAGTACAACTTCTTTGCCCTTACCGGAGGATTCACCACCTAGACATAATGCATAATCAAGCAATTTACCACATTGGTGCTAAACTGTTATAAAACAAATCTAGGCTCTATATGAATGCATGAAATGGAATGTGAATTGTTCGGATCATCGTCTAAACACGGTGTTCTACATAAATTCAATTGTGTACTAAAATAAAACGGTATTGGCCTAATTTGATCTATCACCCAATTAATTGGCCAATATGTCCAATTTCACTCCAAATAACTCCATTTCTCTCCCAATACTCCAAATCATCAAACTCAAGTCAAGTAATATAAAATTTAGCAAGATCATTTTCACATTTCTTCTTGGGAATTTCGGCCATGGTCGATGCATGAACACTATGGTTTTTCCCACATGATTTTTACACCTTAAATCATTAATTCCTAACCAAATCACTTGAAATAAAATCAAGTCCACCATCAACACACCATAAGGAAGATTCGGCCAATGGAGGTGATGTAAGAACATGAATTTTTCTTGCTTGCTTTTCATACTACACATCACCAAACAACTAAAAACACTAGAATAACATGTTTTCTAACTAAATTCATCATCAAATTCTCTCTCCTAAGGTTTGATCAGCACACTATCCTTCATGATATCTTGTGATTCAACCACAGAAAATGCAAAATAATGCATAGGAAAGATAAATCACAAGCTAGAGTTAAGAAATTTCACCTTTGATGTTTTGATTCCTTGAAATCTAGTGATTTTCCCTTGAATTTCTTAGCTAGGGTTTTGTTCTTCTTCTTTTTTCTCTTTTTCTCTCTTTGGCTGACCAAGATAATGAGTTGGGAGGGTTATGGGCTGACTTTTAAAGCCAAATAATAAAATAATCCACGCTTGACACTTGTCACCATGTTATTGGTCTGTGTTTAAAAACTTAATAATTAAGCTTTCTTCCACCACCACATAAAATCCTTCAATTATCCATGATATAAAATGCTAATGGCTGAAATCCATGGGCATGACAAGTGTTGGGTGGTGTAAAATTATAATTTTGCCCCTAAGGTGGAAAAATGACTATTTTGCCTTTATCCTCGAAAAAATGCCAAAATTAAAATTTTTCACCTCTCAAACTCAAATTATGTTCTGAATGGTCAATCTTGGTCAAAAACTTCTTCCAACACTCACATCTTAAGCTCGGGCGGCAAAATGACCATTTTACCCCTAGGTCATGAAAATTCTAATTTGACTCCAAATCGGTCGTTGAACTCCAAATCACCATTTTAAGTCATTATGGGTTTTAAAATTCTCAATTTTATCTTAAAATCTCTATTTGGACTAGTTCGAGGCTTAATTCAAGTTAATTGTACCATTTGGTACATTGCTGTCCTTTAACGATTTTCGAGGTACCCAAGTAAGCAAACATGCATTCTTATGTAAGAATGGCATAATAAGCATATTGTAGAGCCGGGCTTGATATTCTAGGTAGTATGCTTGTGTCATGGTCAAGCAGAAAATAGAATTCAGTTTCTCTCTTTACAGCTGAAGCCGAATATGTGTCTCTAGGTAGCTGCTGTGCTCAAATCTTGTGGATTAAACAACAACTAAAAGACTATGGAATATCAATGTATAACATACCAATATATTTTGACAATACAAGTGCAATCAACATTTCAAAAACTCTTATGCAGCATTCTAGGACTAAGCATATTGAGATTAGGCATCATTTTGTTAGAGATCATGTAATGAAAGGTGACATTAAAATTGAGTTTGCGAATACTTTACAAAAATTAGCTAACATCTTCACCAAACCCCTAAATGAGGACAGAGTTTGTGAGATTAAGAGAAATCTAGGAATGGTTAGTGTGTAGGAGCTTTAGGAAAAGTTTTGAAGTTTTCTTAAAAGACAGTAGGCATTTAGTTGACTAAAAGAGGCACTTAATAAACTAAGCACATTCTGTCTCATTGAATAATAAGACTCAATCAGTGAAAGGAATGAGGAATAAAATAATGGAAAAAAACTGTCTACTGGGTAATAAAATAGAAAAGAAAAATTGCCTAGGCAAAAACTGAGTTTAGGGTGAAATTTTCAAATTTTGAAAGAAAAAACTGCTGATTGTATTTAAAGAGATGGAGATAGGCGGTTTTTAAGAAAATTAAATTACCCTTAACTCATTTTCTCTACATTTTCTGTTTTTTGAAACTAATCCACCTGAAATTGAAACCCTCTCCTCTCAAACTCACGAAACCCTGAGTCTGAAATTTCTCAAACCAAATGGCAAAATTATCACAGTCAAAAGAGATTCCGGAGAAGAAAAAGGGGAAACATCCTCTGGAATAGAATTTGCAAGTAGAAGTAAAGAAAAAGAAGAAGAAGATTGTGCCCATTGCTAAAATTGGAAAAATTTAAAAATCACAAACAGAAAAGGAATACAAAGCCGAGAAAAAGAAAGAAAAAGAAAAATCCTTCAAGAAAGGTAAGACTTCATCCTCAAAATTTAGAATTAAATTTCATGAGGATAGGTTCAAAAAGATCGAGAATGCCCCTATTACTTGTGGTAAATTTATTGATTGGAGTAGGTTTGAAGAGTCACCTGAATTTCAAATAGTTCAATCAGATTATTTTGAAGAGATGGAATTGAAGAAATTTAGTATTTTCAAGAACTGATCTTACAGTCCTCGTCTAGTTAATGAATTTTATACTAGCATAGCTTTAGATGAAGATGAACTGGAGGACTCAGAGGACTTTGGTAATGATGGTTTGAATGTCTTTCTTCATGGGAAAGAATTTGTTGTAACTGCTGCTGATTTAGAGAGTTTACTCAAAATTGAATGTGAAGAGGGTGAGTTTGAATTCCTTGAAAACTATGACCCTTCATCTCTGTGGGAAATAATCACTGGGAAGAAAGAGAAATACTCGCCTAAAAGCAATGCTGGTCTTATTACAAGCCCCCAAATCAAAATTTTGCGTTACATTATTGCTGCAAACAGTCATGAAAGAAGTGGTAGTTTTAGCTACATTAGTCTTTAGGACTTATGGTTGATGGAACATGCTTTCAATGGTGCTCCATTCAATTTAGGCTAGTTCATGATAGAGAGGATAAGGGAAGCCTGTAGAGTTAACAAGGTAAATCTACCGTATGGGAACATTATCACTTCCTTGGTACAGAAAAAGTGAATATGGAGCTTAAGGTATCAAATGGATTTAGTGAAAAGTAAGGACCAAGCTATTTACCTTAGGAGTCTATCTAAAATAAGGTACAAGCTTGATGGAGTGAAATATGTTAAAACCCCCAAGGCCACTCCTAGAAAAGAGTCTTCTCTCCCTGCTCAACCAGAAATAACTCCCTCATAGTTCTCTAATGAAATACTTTTCAACCAACTCATGAGGATTGATCGAAAGCTGACTAACCAAGGAGTAAAAATGCAGAAAATTGAAGAGAAATTGGCAAAGCTTGAAAATGTATTGAAGGAAAAAGGAAAAATGCCTTTTGAACCTGTAGCTGTAGATGCCTCTGCAACTCCAAGTCTTGTAAAAGGACAAGGTGCTGCCAAGTTGAGGGTCATGAACCTGAAGTTAATCAACCAAGGGAATCCCCCTCAACTGAGGCACAAGATAAAGATGAATCAAAACAAGGAACTGAAGTGCTTGGCTCACTAGATGAAAATCCTTCATCTTATCCAAAACCTCAAAAATAGTAGCCTTTTCCTCCTAATTCAAAGGAAGTGTCAATTTGGATGTCTTCCATCAGATGGTTAGGGAAGAGTAGGCAAAAAAGGAAACAGCCAAAGCACAAGCATAGAAGTCTACGTCCATTAAACCAGCTCACACAACAGAGGAGCAATCAGGTAAAGGAAAAAAAAAGCTACTGCAGCTCCATAGGTAAAATCAGAACCGCCTGGCAAAGGAACGAAAACAATGGTCTCTAAGACCAAGTTCCTCAAAAGAAAAAAATCCTCCAAAATAGCTGAAAAGGCAAAGACATCAGCCATCTCTTCTCCTAAAGACCCCTTGGAAATTTCTGATAAATCATCACCTGAACCCTCACCATAAAAATCACCACCAGAACCTTCTCCTAAACCCCTAAATGTACAGTATGGCACTGATGAATCCACTCCTTCACCCTCTTTAGAAGATGATTAAGCATCCTTGAGATTTGATGATGACAAAAAGGGGGAGAATTAAGGTACAAAGTCTAGGGGAGAACTAGGGGTAATTTAGGAATATTGACAACTATTTTTATCTTCTTGCTATTTTTGCTTTGACAGTTGAACAATTAAATTTGACTTTACTGATAGATGTTTTTGAATGCTGATAAACATTGCTGTTTATGTTTTTGGATGTTGAATATTTAAATTTGTTACTAAAGTTTCTGCCATTGAGTTTCTGCTACTGCTTTAGTGTTTATATTGGGCTATCATGCTGATGATTGATCTTTAATATGATAATGTGAATGGAAAATGGCTAAGGATATATATGGATGCTAATTATACTATATCTATTGAATAATTAAAGACATAAATAAAATCTAGTAACAATGCACTGATGACAGACAACTAACTGAAATATTAATGACATTTTGTCATCCAATTACCTGTTATTGATCATTCTATAAGTCTGCATAAATATTTTCTATCAAATCCTTGAATATATAATGTCATTGTCAATATGACAAAATAAAAACTGAATGAAATAAATAGTAAAATATGCACACACTTACGGAGAGGAAAACTTCCATTTTGTGCAAAACTAAAAAGAACAGGTGAACACTATGCTGTTAATCAAGGAATGTTTTGTCATCATCAAAAAGGGGGAGATTGTTGGCTCCATTAGTTTTTGATGATAATAAAACATTCCCATTCATTTGTGTCTAATATCTCTACTTAAGTGTGCAGGACAAAATGTAAAACCCGACCCTATAAACACATGTCATGACATACATGCACTGAGCAGCATGTTATTATGCTAGGAAAGCTCCTAAGAATAGATGAAACTCGGTATTGTACCTAACGATACACTTGAGTTCATTTAACCTCGAACTAGTTCAAATAGGAATCGTAGGATGAAAGTTAATATTTTATAGTCTAGGAATGACTAAAAATGATTGTTCGGAGTTCGAGGGATCATTTGGGGAAAAATTAAAAATTTTGATGTTCAGGGGTAAAATCGTCATTTTGCCACCTAAGATAATAATTTGATCATGGAGTGAAATATTTGACCAAGATTAACTATTTGGAGTATAATTTAATGATAGGAAGTGAAAATTTTCAATTTCGACAATTTTCGAAACATAGGGGCAAAACGGTAATTTTATCACCCCCGGGGTAAAAACCGTAATTTTCACCACCCAAAACTTGTCAAAATCATAGGATTTACTTATTTTGTGCATAAATAACTATGGTATGTTAAGTGGTGAAAAATTGAAGTTTAAAGGACGAAATTTTAAAAACGGGCCAATGGGAAAGTGACACATGGCATTTTTTAACGATTTAATATTATTTTAATGAAAAGTCACCCCATTTAAACCCCATTTCAAGTGATGGCCGGCCATAAGGAGAGAACAAGAGAGAAAATAGAGAGGAAAGGAAGAAAAGAGAAAAACCAAAGGAAAACTAGAAAATTCAAAGGGGAAATCGTGTTTTTCGTCCGTTTACGAGTCTAACGGTAAGATTTTTTGACTTTAGCTTGATTTCTGCCTTTCTTATGCCTTTGTTTCCATTTAGCATGCTTGAGGAGAGAGATCAAAAAGTGAAACCAAGGGCTGCCCGAAATTCAAAGGGGAGGATTTTGGAATTTTTAGGTTTTGATTCTTAGTTAAATTGGTAGTTTTAGTTAGTTAAATGTGTATAGAAATTAAATTGGGCAAGAAAGCATGAAATTTTCACAATACCCACCCTTGGCTGAATGTTCAATGATATACAATGATGATGAACTGATTTTTATTCTAAGAGAAATGAAGAGAAAATGATGAAAAATGGTTAAATGTGACAGAAAAACAAAGTGAAAAATTTACCTAGTTAATGTCCCATTTTTGACTGAATTTTCCAAGGAGAAAAGTGAGCTGATTTTGGTATTTTAGAGCATTATTGGCTGATATTTAATGGTTAGAAATGTTGGACAGAAAATGGGACAATTTAGAGCTAAAATAGAGTGCGTTAGCAATTTATCAGGTAAAGTGCCAAAAATAGGTTAATACCGCGTTTAAGCCGTTTTAGGCTATTGCATTTCATACCATGCATTAGTATAGGATTTAAGTCAATTATATAGTGATTTATCATCAATGTGGTAAATTGTGAAATTTTTGTAATGTGTTTAGGAGGAGAGCCTTCCGGTAAAGGCAAGGAAGTCGTACCCGATGAACAGTGATCGAGACACCTAAAAAGCAATTAGTTTGTACAAATGGTGAGTAAACCTATTATTATTGTAAATTATCTAGAGTTTATTTTTAAATGCTCTTCATGGATTTTATGAAACGAAAATGAGATTAAAATGGGATTTTTGATGTTTTAGAAATAAATGTCACAAATAAAAATGTATTGTGTTGATTATGAAATTGAGTAATTTGGAGGCTACCAATTATTTTGAAATATATATTTTCCTATGAATGGCTTATGATATATGAGTATATGTGGCTATATGTTATAATTGCATTGTGAATTTATGTAAGCTATCTTTTACTATACAGGCTAGGTAAATAAATAAAAGCCACGTTATACTGTCGAAATTTTATTAAAATTGGTGGGTTTAGTCACTGCAGTGACGGGTTTTCGTGAATTGCCTATTAGAGGGTACAGTAAACCCGGTTACATAGTTACTCCAGTTGTAGAGGCGAGGAGGGTAACTCCCGGGGTAGCGTTAGAGCTCACTTCACGTCGAACTCCCACGTGAATGTGTAACTTGGCCAACGCCAAGGAACGACTTGTTTTCAAAACTAAAATGTGTTTAACATGTAAATATCTTAACAACTTTGGCGGACTCGGTTAGATGCCTCGGTCAAGGTATCCCCAAGGATTAGTTTTTGGCTTGAGCCCTGATTTTAATAAAAGTCATAAGCCATAAATAAATATTTTATGGTTTAAGAAATAAATTGAAAACCTTATGAAATGGTTTGTGATTTGTTGTTTAAACTAGCCTCCATTTTACTCGCCTTTAGATATTTATAATAATGTCTGTTTACTCATTGGGATTGCAAAATCTCACCCACCTCTTTTTCAAATATTTCAGGTCTGTGATAACTTGTAGATACCCGAATTTGTCAAGGATTCCAATTGACCCCTCTATCTCACAGATAGTAGGTTACTATCCCCAACACTTAGTGTATTTACGGGCCACTTGTCATTGTAATTATTATTGTACATTATAACTTTGTAAATGCTATATTTTTATCTTTTGATTTACTTGAGCTGAAAACGACTAGATATTGTTTAAAACTTATATGCAAGCCTTGCGAGGTTCCGATTGGTATTCCGGGTAAAGAGTATTAATCGGGACGTCGAAGCGGTTGTCATGGGTCCCAAGGAGGTTCCGGGTCGTGTCAATTTAATTGGTATCAAAGCTTTCGGTTTAAAAGCTTATGGTTTTGAAAGAAGTTTTTTATTTTTAAAGTTCTTGGATTTAATGTTATTTTAAAATAATTTACAATGTCAGTGTGGCCCAGTTAAGATTAGTTAGTTGCATGTAGTTGCATATAGAGTCTTAAGTCGTCTAAACCAATTTCGTTCTTTTGTAGATCATTATGCCTCCTCGACTTGAGCTACAACCTATCACTAGATCTACCGGTAGGGGAAGAGGTCGCCCTAGACAAAGTCGATCAAATTCCATAGAAGAGGAGTAGGCTGCATCTTCTTTTAGAGCAGTTCCTGCTGCTGAGTCTACTGATATTCTTGTACCTCTTCCACCACCTGTTGCTGCTCCTGGCGTACCTGCCATGTCACCTGAGACAGCTCAAGCATTAGCGGCTTTTATCTCTCCTCTTACGGGTCAGGCTCAGGCTGGTCTAGTTCCACCCGTTGTTACCCCTATAACAGCCCCAGTACCACCACCTCCTATTCCACCCCAGACATCGAGCATCTCCATTTCTAAGAAATTGAAAGAAGCTAGACAGTTAAGTTAAGTCTCATTTACGAGTGAGTTGGATGTGACTGCAGCTAAGGATTGGGTTATTCAAGTATCGGAGACACTGACAGATATGGGATTAGATGATGAGATTAAATTGAAGGTGGCTACACGGTTATTTGATAAGAGAGCCCGTACTTGGTGGAATTCAGTAAAGTCTCGCTCTCTTATACTACTGACTTGGACGGATTTCCTCCAAGAGTTCGATGGTCAGTACTACACCTATTTCCATCAGAAAGAGAAAAAGAGAGAATTTTTGAGCTTGAAATAAGGGAACATGACCATTGAGGAGTATGAGGCTCGTTTTAACGAGCTGATGTCTTATGTACCTGAGTTGGTGAGATTGGAGCAAGACCAAGTAAACTACTTTGAGGAGAGACTCCGTAATAAGATAGGAGAGCGTATGATAGTTACTGGCAAGGAGTCATATAAGGAAGTTGTGCAAATGGCCTTACGGGCTGACAAGCTCGCCACTGAGAATAGGCAAATCTGAGCTGAGTTCGCAAAGAGAAGGAATCCACCTACGTTCCCAAGTCAGTGTTCAAAGAGAGGTAGAGATTTGACATCTACTGTAGGAAGTAATACCTCAGCTTTTGTGGCATCCACTAGACCTCCATCTCAACAATCACAGTCAAAAAGTTCTAAACTTGATCAGCCCGTGATGAGTAGTTTGGGGGGGACTTCAGGAAGATTGGACAAATGCCGTAATTGCGAAGGATTTCATGTTGGGTCATGAAGACAGCTTGTAAAGTGTTTTCAATGCGGCCAACAAGGGCATATCAAGAGAGATTGTCCTTAATTGAGACGGGGTACAGTAGCTACTTCTACTCCTCTGACTCGTCCTAGTATACCGTGGAGAGAAACTTCGGGATCACAGTCCAAACAGGGCCTAATGATACGGTCAAGCATGGGGAGTAATACCCCAGAGCAACCATCTTCCAGACCGCAGCCCCAGATTTTGACCAGGGTTTTTGTAGTGACTGAGGATGAAGCCCGAGTTCGACCTAGCACAATGACAGGTACTATGATTGTGTTTGATAGAGATGCACATGTTTTGATAGATTCGGGCTCCAATAGATCATACGTGAGCATATCATTTACATCATTCTCATATAGGAACCTGTCACCATTAGAGGAAGAGATTATAGTGCATACTCCTCTGGGCAAACGATTAGTAAGAAATATGTATTATAGAGATTGTGGTATTAAAGTTGGGGAAGACGAATTTATGGGTGATTTAATCCCTTTGGAGATTTGGGACTTTGATTTGATCTTGGGTATGGATTGGTTGTCCACTGATCGAGCAAAGGTGGATTGTTTTAAGAAAGAAGTGATTCTCCAAAGTTTAGAGGGAGCAAAAGTTGTATTTGCGGGGGAGCGTCAAGTATTGTCGTTTTGTGTAATCTCGGCCCTCAAAGCTTTGAAATTGGTGCGAAAGCGATATCTGGCATACTTGGCTCACGTGATTGATATATCGAGGGAGGAACCTAATTTAGAGAATGTCCCCGTAGTAAGTGAGTTCCCTGATGTATTTCCTGATGAATTACTGAGACTTTCTCCCGATCGTGAGATTGAATTCACCATTGACTTACTTCCGGGTACTGCCCCTATCTCTATTCCTCCATATAGAATGGCTTTGGCAAAGTTGAAGGAGTTGAAAGTATAGTTGAAAGAGTTAGTGGACAAGGGTTTTATACTCCCTAGTACCTCTCCGCGCGAAGCACCGATTTTATTTGTGAAAAAGAAAGACTGTACACTTTGGTTATGTATAGATTACTGACAACTTAACAGAATGACCATTAAGAACAAGTATCCGTTGCCGAGGATTGATGATCTTTTCGATCAATTACAGGGAGCTACAGTGTTTTCTAAGGTTGACTTGAGGTCTAGGTATCATCAGTTGAGGATTAAAGAACAGGATGTACCCAATACAACGTTCAGGACTCGGTACGATCATTATGAGTTCTTGGTCATGCCTTTCAAGTTAACTAACGCACCGACAACTTTTATGGATCTAATGAACAGGGTGTTCCACCCTTACTTTAACAAGTTTGTTATTGTGTTCATTGATGACATCCTGGTTTACTCGAGAGATAATGATGAGCACGCTACCCACTTGCGTATAGTATTACAGACTTTGCGAGAAAGACAGTTGTATGCAAAGTTTTTGAAGTGTGAGTTTTGGTTACAGGAAGTGGTATTCTTGGGACACATAGTATCGGGAGCTAGAATATATGTTTATCCCAAGAAGATAGAGGCAATTTTACAATGGGAGCAACCTAAGACGGTGACGGAGATTCGTAGTTTCCTAGGATTAGTCGGTTATTATCGGAGGTTTGTTCAGGGGTTTTCCTTAATAGCAGCTCCTTTGACCCGTCTAACTCGTAAGGGAGTTAAGTTTGAGTGGGATGATGTTTGTGAGAATCGATTTTAGGAGCTAAAGAACCGGTTAACCTCTGCTCCCGTTTTAACACTTCCTGTGAGTGGTAAGGGATTTGTAGTTTATAGTGATGCCTCAAAGTTGGGGTTGGGGTGCATACTGATGCAACATGAAAAAGTTGTGGCTTATGCTTCTAGACAGCTAACGAGACATGAAGCAAATTACCCTACCCATGATTTAGAGTTAGCAGCTATGGTGTTTGCTTTAAAAATCTGGAGGCATTACTTGTATGGTGAGCATTGTCGGGTATTTACGGATCACAAGAGTTTAAAATATTTGCTCACTTAGAAGTAGCTTAATTTGAGGCAAAGGCGATGGTTGGAGTTGATAAAAGATTATGACTTGGTGATAGACTATCATCAGGAAAAGGCAAACGTTGTAGTTGATGCCTTAAGTCGTAAGTCTTCATCGTCTTTAGCCGCACTCCAGAGTTGTTATTTTCCAACATTATTAAAGATGAAATCTCTTGGGGTCTAATTGAGAAATGGTGAGGATGGATCCTTATTGGCAATCTTCATTGTGCGACCTTCGTTACTAAATCAGATCAAGGACATTCAGAGGTCTGATGAGAAGTTAAGAAAAGAAATTAAAAAATTGACTGATGGGGGAGTCAGTGAGTTTAGATTCGGAGAGGATAACGTCTTGATGTTTAGAGACCGAGTTTGTGTTCTTGAGGGAAACCAGTTGAGGCAGGAGATCATGGAAGAAGCCCATTCATCTGCCTATGCATTAGATCCTGAAAGCACCAAGATGTATAGGACTATCAGGGAGAATTATTGGTGGCTAGGTATAAAGCGAGACGTAGCAGAATTCGTAGCAAAGTGTCTCGTATGTCAGCAAGTTAAGGCGGAGCATCAGAAGCCAACAGGTACACTTCAATCTTTACCTATTCTCGAGTGGAAATTGGAGCATGTAACTATGGATTTTGTTTTGGGACTGCCACGGACAGAGATGGGAAAGGATGTGATCTGGGTGATCGTAGATCTGTTGACTAAGTCCGCTCACTTTTTAGCTGTCTATAGTACATACTCTATTGAGAAGCTGGCTCAGCTCTATATAGATGAGATTGTGAGGCTACATGGAGTTCCCGTTTCTATAGTGTCAGACCAAGATCCTCGATTCACTTCTCAATTCTAGCCGAAATTTCAAGAAGCTCTCGGAACTAAATTGAAATTTTGCACTACTTTTCACCCACAGATGGATGGTCAGTCAGAGATGACTATCCAGACTATGGAGGATATGTTGAGGGCTTGTGTCATGGATTTTCTTGGGAGTTGGGATAGACACTTGCCGTTAGTGGAATTTGCTTACAACAATAGCTTTCAGTCTAGCATTGGTATGGCACTGTATGAAGCTTTATATGGAAGGAAATGTCGTACTCCATTTTGTTGGGATGAAGTGGGTGAAAGAAAGTTAGTTAGTGTGGAATTGATCGATCTAACTAATGACAAGATCAAGGTTATACGAGAAAGGCTGAAGGTAGCCTAGGATAGGCAGAAGAGCTATGCAGATAAATGGAGAAAAGACTTGGAGTTTGAGATCAATGATAGAGTTTTTCTTAAGGTTTCTCTGTGGAAAGGTGTGATTCGATTTGGGAAGCGGGGAAAGCTTAACCCGAGGTATATTGGACCATTCCGAATCATTGAGAGAATTAGACTAGTGGCTTATCTGTTAGAACTACCTCTGGAGTTAGATCGGATCCACAACGTTTTCCATGTCTCCATGCTTAAGAAATATGTACCAGATCCCTCTCACATCCTCGAAGCACCTCCGATCGAGTTGCATGACGATTTGAAGTTCGAGGTGCAACCTGTGAGTATCTTGGATCGAAAGGATCGTGTATTGAGGAACAAGAGTATATTCAATGGTCAAAGTGTTATGGAAAAGTGCTCGAATGGAGTAAATGACATGGGAAATAGAGCATCAGATGAGGAACCAACACCCGCATCTATTTGTCGAATCTGGTAAGTGAAATTTTGAGGTCAAAATTTTATTTAAAGGGGGGTAGAATTGTAAAACCCAACCTTATAAACACATGTCATGACATACATGCACTGAGTAGCATGTTATTACGCTAGGAAAGCTCTTAAGAATAGATGAAACCCAGTATTGTACCTGTCACAACCCGAAACCTCCCTCAAGCCCATGATAACCGTCGCGACGTCCCGATTGACACTTATTATTCAGAATGCCAATCGAAACCCCGCAAGGCTAACGAATCAGTTTCTTGCCTTTCTTGTGAGCAATCGTTGTTAAATATCAAGTTTTAAGAAAATATAAACTATTTTAGATCGAAAACAATCAAAATAAAATTTTCACCACATAACGGTATTTTGGTCATTTTTACCAAAAAATTTCAAAACTTGATAAAGATACAACGTATGGTAGAAAAATATGCACTGCCAATTAAAAATAAATTTTTGTAATCTAAATCATTCATTTAGAGTGAAAAGTTGGCTAATTAAACTAAATAAAAATATTTGATAATATATTTCATTTTCTTATAAAACAATTTTTATAGAACTATACATAAATAATTTTTGTAGCGTGAGAATAAAATAAATTCATACATACAATAATTTACAAAGTTATATTGTACAATAATAATTATAATGACAAGTGGCCCATAAATACACCCAGTATTGGTGATAGTCACCTACTGTCTGTGGGATAGAGGGGTCAACTAGAATCCTCGACAGTATCGGATATCTATAAGCTACCACAGGCCTGAAATGTTTGGAAAGAAGGTGGGTGAGATTTTGCAATCCCGATGAGTAAACAGACATTATCATAAATATCTAAAGGCGAGTAAAATGGAGGCAAGTTTAAACAACAAATCACAAACCATTTCATAAGGTTTTCAATTTCTTTCTTAAACCATAAAATATTTGTAATTTACCAAAATAGTTGTTAAGGCTTCTAACTTTTATTAAAAACAAGGCTCAAGCCAAAACTAATTCTCGGGGATACCTTGGTTGAGGCATCTAACCGAGTCCGCCAAGGTTGTTAAGATATTTACATGTGAAACACATTTTTATTTTTAAAACAAGCCATTCCTTGGTGTTGGTCGAGTTACACATTCACGTGGAGGGTTCGACGTGAAGTGAGGTTTAATACTACCCCGGGAGTTACCCTCCTCGCCTCTACAACCTGAGTAATTATGTAACTGGGTTTACCGTGCCCTTCTAATAGGCAGTCCACGAAAACCCGTCACTGCAGTGACTAAACCCACCAATTTTAATAAAATTTTGACAATATAACGTGTTTTTATTTATTTATCCAGCCTGCATAGTAAAAGACAGCTTACATTCTATTCCTAATGCAATTATAAAATATAGCCACATATACTCATTTATCATAAGCCATTCATAATAAAATATATTTTTCAATACAATTGGTAGCGTCCAATTACTCAATTTCATAATCAATACTATATTTTTATTTGTCACATTTATTTTTAAAACATCAAAAATCCCGTTTTAATCTCATTTTCGTTTCATAAAATACATAAAGAGCATTTAAAAATAAACTCTAGATAATTTACAATAATAATAGGTTTACTCACCGTTTGTACAGATGAAATGCTTCGTAGGTGCCCCGATCACTGTTGGTCGGGTACGACTTCCTTGCCTTTATTGGAAGGCTCTCCTCCTAGACACATTGCAAAATTTACCCAATTCACCACATTGATGCTAAATCACTATATAATTGACTTAAATCCTATACTAATGCATGGTATGAAATGCAATAGCCTAAAACGGCTTAAACGCGGTATTAACCTATTTTTGGCACTTTACTTGATAAATTGCTAACACGCTCCATTTTAGCTCTAAATCGTCCCATTCTCTCTCCAACATTTCTAACCATTAAATATCAGCCAATAACCTTCTAAAATCACCAAAATCAGTTCACTTTCCTTGTAAAACCCGACCCTATAAACACATGTCATGACATACATGCACTGAGTAGCATGTTATTATGCTAGGAAAGCACCTAAGAATAGACGAAACCTTGTATCGTACCTAATGGTACACTTGAATTGATTTAACCTCAAACTAGTTCAAATAGGATTCGTAGGATGAAATTTAATTTTATGTAGTCCAGGAATGACTAAAAATGATTGTTCGGAGTTCGAGGATTCATTTTGGGTAAAATTGAAAATTTTGATGTTTAGGGGCAAAATCATCATTTTGCCACCTAAGATAATAATTTGATCATGGAGTGAAATTTTTGACCAAGATTAACTAATTGGAGTACAATTTAATGATAGGAAGTGAAAAAGTTTAATTCTGGTGATTTTTTGAGTGTAGGGGCAAAATCGTAATTTTACCACTCGTGGACAAAATTTGAGATTTTGAGAGAATTTAGATCAAATTTGACAAATTGGAGAATGGTATGAGCATAAGGGATGAAAAATATGTCTATGGGCAATTTTTCAATTTTTTGGGCAAAAATGTAATGTTTCACTTTTATAGGGGTAAAAGTGTAAATTTCAAAAAATTACTCCACCGAGACTTTGGATAAGTGTGAGAATTTTATCTAAGCTATGGATATGTGGGACAAGTGTATGGTGAAAATTTGAAAACAAATGGGTGAAATTTTAAAAATGGACCAATGGGAAAGTGACACGTGGCATTTTAATGAAAAGTCAGCCCATTTAAACCCCATTTTAAGTGCTGGCCAGCCATAAAGGAGAACAATAGAGAAAATAGAGAGGAAAGGAAGAAAAAAAGAAAAACCGAAGAGAAACAAGAAAATTCAAAAGGGAATTCGCGTTTTTCGCCCGTTTAAGCGTCTAACGGTAAGATTTTTTGACTTTAGCTTGATTTCTACCTTTCTTATGCCTTTGTTTCCGTTTAGCATGCTTGAGGAGAGAGATCTAAAAGTGACATCAAGGGCTGGACGAAATTCTAGGGGAGAGATTTTGAAATTTTTAGGTTTTGATTTTTAGTTAAATTGGTAGTTTTAGTTAGTTAAATGTGTTTAGAAATTAAATTGGGCAAGAAAGCATTAAATTTTCACAATACCCACCCTTGGGCGAATCTGCAATGAGGTACAATGATGATGATCTGATTTTTATTCTAAGAGAAATGAAGAGAAAATGATGAAAAATGGTTAAATGTGATAGAAAAACAAAGTAGAAAATTTACCGAGTTAATGTCCCATTTTTGGCCGAAATTTTCCAAGGAGGAAAGTGAACTGATTTTGGTGATTTTAGAAGGTTATTGTATGATATTTAATGGTTAGAAATGTTGGAGAGAGAATGGGATGATTTAGAGCTAAAATGGAGCGCGTTAGCAATTTATCGGGTAAAGTGCCAAAAATAGGTTAATACCACGTTTAAGCTATTTTTGGCTATTGTATTTCATACCATGCATTAGTATAGGATTTAAGTCAAATATATAGTGATTTAGCATTAATGTGATGAATTGAGTAAATTTTTGCAATGTGTCTAGGAGGAGAGCCTTCCGGTACAGGCAAGGAAATCGTACCCGACGAGTAGTTATCGGGGCACCTAAAAAGCAATTAGTTTGTACAAACAGTGAGTAAACCTATTATTATTGTGAATTATCTAGATTTATTTTAAAAATGCTCTTTATGTATTTTATGAAACGAAAATGGGATTAAAACAGGATTTTTGATATTTTAGAAATAAATGTGACAAAAAAATTATATTGTGTTGATTAAGAAATTGAGTAATTGGAGGCTGTTAACTGTCTTGAAAATTATATATTTTCCTATGAATGACTTATGAGATATACGTATATGTGGCTATATTTTGTAAGTGCATTGGAAAATTTATGTAAGCTATTTTTACTATGCAGGCTGGATAAATAAATAAAAGCCACGTTATACTGTCGACTTATTAAAATTGGTGGGTTGGTCACTGCAGTGACGGGTTTCCTTGGACTGCCTATTAGAGGGGCACGGTAAACCCGGTTATATAGTTACTCCGGTTGTAGAGGCGATGAGGGTAACTTCTGGGGTAGTATTAGAGCTCACTTCACGTCGAACCCCCACGTGAATGTGTAACTCGGCCAACGCCAAGGAACGACTTGTTTTAAAAATAAAAATGTGTTTCACATGTAAATGTTATAACAACCTTGGCGGACTCGGTTAGATGCCTCAGCCAAGGTATCCCCGAGGATTAGTTTTGGCTTGAGCCTTGTTTTTAATAAAAGACATAAGCCTTAACAACTGTTTTGGTAAATTACAAATATTTTATGGTTTAAGAAATAAATTGAAAAGATTATGAAATGGTTCGTAATTTGTTGTTTAAACTTGCCTCCATTTTACTCGCCTTTAGATATTTATGATAATGTTTGTTTACTCATTGGGATTACAAAATCTCACCCACCTCATTTCCAAACATTTCAGGTCGTGGTAGCTTGTAGATACCCTATTTTGTGAAGGATTCCAGTTGACATCTCTGCCACACAGACAATAGGTTTCTAGCACCAACACTGGGTGTATTTTGGGCCACTTGTCATTGTAACCATTATTGTACATTATAACTTAGTAAATTTTTTTGTGTATGAATTTATTTTACTTACACATTACAAAAGATTTCTTGCACGTGTTTCTATAAATATTGTTTTATATAAAAATGCTATATTTAATCAATATTTTGAATAGTGATATTTGTCTATAAATCCTTTTAAAAAAAAAATTTCTTTGGATTTATTTGAGCCGAAAACGACCGATAATTGTTTTAAATGGAATGTTTAACAACGATTGCTCACAGGAAATGAAAGAAACTGATATGTAAGCCTTGTGGGGTTCTGGTTGGCATTCCGGGTAATGAGTGTCAATCGGGACGTTGCGGCTATTGTCATGGGCCCGAGGGAGGTTTCGGGTCGTGACATTCCTCCTTGGAAAATTCTGCCAAAAATGGGACATTAACTTGGTAAATTTTCTACTTTGTTTTTCTATCACATTTAACCATTTTTCATCATTTTCTCTTCATTTCCCTTTGAATAAAAATCAGATCATCATCATTGTACCTCATTGCAGATTCGGCCAAGGGTGGGTATTGTGAAAATTTAATGCTTTCTTGCCCAATTTAATTTCCAAACACATTTAACTAACTAAAACTATAAATTTAACTAAAAATTTCAATTTCTCCCCCCTTGAAATTTGGCCAGCCCTTGATGTCACTTTTAGATCTCTCTCCTCAAGCATGCTAAATGGAAACAAAGGCATAGGAAAGGTAGAAATCAAGCTAAAGTCGAAAAATCTTACCGTTAGACGTGTAAACGGATGAAAAACGTGATTTTTCCTTTCAAATTTCTAGTTTTCCTTTGTTTTTCTTTTTTCTTCCTTTCCTTTTTATTTTCTCTCTTGTTCTTTCCTTATGGCCGGCCAACACTTAATATGGGGTTTAAATGGACTGACTTTTCATTAAAATAATATTAAATCATTAAAAAATGACATGTGTCACTTTCCCATTGGCCCGTTTTTAAAATTTCATCCATTTGTTTCCAAATATTCACCATACAGTTGTCCCACATATCCATAGCTTGGATAAAATTCTCAGACTTATCCAAAGTCTTGGTGGAGTAATTTTTGAAATTTACACTTTTGCTCTCGTAAAAGTGAAAAATTACATTTTTGCTAAAAAAACTAAAAAATTGCCCATAGACATTATTTTCATCCCTTATACTCATACCATTCCCCAATTTGTCAAATTTGATCTAAATTCTCTCAAAATCTCAAATTTTGTCCGCAGGTGGCAAAATTACGATTTTGCCCCTGAACATCAAAATTTCTAATTTTACCCCAAATGAACCCTCGAACTCCGAACAATCATTTTTAGTCATTCCTGGACTGTAAAATATTAAATTTCATCCTACGATTCCTATTTGAACTAGTTCGAGGTTAAATCAACTCAAGTGTACCGTTAGGTACAATACCGGGTTTCGTCTATTCTTAGGACTTTCCTAGCGTAATAACATGCTACTCAGTGCATGTATGTCATGACATGTGTTTATAGGGTCCGGTTTTATAGTACCTAACGGTACACTTGAGTTGATTTAACCTTGAACTAGTTCAAATCGGAATCGTAGGATGAAATTTAATATTTTACAGTCCAGGAATGACTAAAAATGATTGTTCGGAGTTCGAGGGATCATTTAGGGAAAAATTAAAAATTTTGATGTTCAGGGGCAAAATCGTCATTTTGCCACCTAAGATAATAATTTGATCATGGAGTGAAATTTTTGACCAAGATTAACTATTTGGAGTATAATTTAATGATAGGAAGTGAAACATTTCAATTTCGGTAATTTTCGAAACATAAGGGCAAAACGGTAATTTTGTCACCCTCAGGGTAAAAATAGTAATTTTCACCACCCAAAACTTGTCAAAATCATAGGATTTACTTATTTTGGCATGCATAACTATGGTATGTTAAGTGGTGAAAAATTGAAGTTTAAAGGACGAAATTTTAAAAAAGGGCCAATGGGAAAGTGACACATGGCATTTTTTAATGATTTAATATTATTTTAATGAAAAGTCAGCCCATTTAAACCCCATATTAAGTGATGGCCGGCCATAAGGAGAGAACAAGAGAGAAAATAGAGAGGAAAGGAAGAAAAGAGAAAAACCAAAGAAAAACTAGAAAATTCAAAGGGGAAATCGCGTTTTTCGTCCGTTTACGCGTCTAACGGTAAGATTTTTTGACTTTAGCTTGATTTCTGCCTTTCTTATGCCTTTGTTTCCATTTAGCATGCTTGAGGAGAGAGATCAAAAAGTGAAACCAATGGCTGGCAGAAATTCAAGCGGGAGGATTTTGGAATTTTTAGGTTTTGATTCTTAGTTAAATTGGTAGTTTTAGTTAGTTAAATATGTATAGAAATTAAATTGGGCAAGAAAGCATGAAATTTTCACAATACCCACCCTTGGCTGAATGTTCAATGACGTAGAATGATGATGAACTGATTTTTATTCTAAGAGAAATGAAGAGAAAATGATGAAAAATGGTTAAATGTGATAGAAAAACAAAGTAGAAAATTTACCTAATTAATGTCCCATTTTTTACTGAATTTTCCAAGGAGAAAAGTGAGCTGATTTTTGTGATTTTAGAGGATTATTGGCTGATATTTAATGGTTAGAAATGTTGGAGAGAAAATGGGACAATTTAGAGCTAAAATAGAGCGCATTAGCAATTTATCGGGTAAATTGCCAAAAATAGGTTAATACCGCGTTTAAGCCGTTTTAGGCTATTGCATTTCATACCATGCATTAGTATAAGATTTAAGTCAATTATATAGTGATTTAGCATCAATGTGGTAAATTGTGAAATTTTTGCAATGTGTCAAGGAGGAGAGCCTTCCGGTAAAGGCAAGGAAGTCATACTTGACGAATAGTGATTGGGACACCTAAAAAGCAATTAGTTTGTACAAACGGTGAGTAAACCTATTATTATTGTAAATTATCTAGAGTTTATTTTTAAATGCTCTTCATGGATTTTATGAAACGAAAATGAGATTAAAATGGGATTTTTGATGTTTTAGAAATAAATGTGACAAATAAAAATAAAAATGAGATTAAAATGTTTTAGAAATGAAAGTTTTATCAAAATTGGTGGGTTTAGTCACTGCAGTGACGGGTTTCCGTGAACTGCCTAGTAGAGGGGTTCGGTAAACCCGGTTACATAGTTACTTCAGCTGTAGAGGCGAGGAGGGTAACTCCTGGGGTAGTGTTAGAGCTCACTTCACGTCGAACCCCCATGTGAATGTGTAACTTGGCCAACGCCAAGGAACGGCTTGTTTTCAAAACTAGAATGTGTTTAACATGTAAATATCTTAACAACCTTGGTTGACTCGGTTAGATGCCTCGGCCAAGGTATCCCCGAAGATTATTTTTTGGCTTGAGCCTTGATTTTAATAAAAGTCATAGGCCTTAACAGCTGTTTTGGTAAATTACAAATATTTTATGATTTAAGAAATATATTGAAAACCTTATGAAATGGTTTGTGATTTGTTGTTTAAACTAGCCTCCATTTTACTTGCCTTTAGATATTTATAATAATGTATGTTTACTCATTGGGATTGCAAAATCTCACCCACCTCTTTTCCAAATATTTCAGGTCTGTGGTAGCTTGTAGAAACCCGATTTTGTCGAGGATTCTAGTTGACCCCTCTATCTCACAGACAGTAGGTTACTATCACCAACACTTGGTGTATTTACAGGTCACTTGTCATTGTAATTATTATTGTACATTATAACTTTGTAAATTATTGTATGTATGAATTTATTTTACTTCTAAGTTACAAAAGATTACTTACACGTGTTTCTATAAATATTATTTTATATAAAAATGCTATATTTTTGTCTTTTGATTTACTTGAGCCGAAAACGACTGGATATTGTTTAAAACTGATATGTAAGCCTTGTAGGGTTCCGATTGGTATTCCGAGAAATGAGTATCAATCGGGACGTCACGATGGTTGTCATGGGCTCGAGGGAGGTTTCGGGTCGTGACACAAAAATTGTATGCAAATAGTAAATCAATCATTCAAATGCACATAAGAAAGATCATAGGAATAAAGAATCCACAATTCATCAACAAGATAGAAGCCCTTTAGTCAAATAATGAAGGGTTAGTCAGTTAAAATTCAAACGAGAAGTTGGCAAGCTGAAGAGTATTGAAAGACATAAAAGACTTAGTGTGAAACCTCGATCTCTATAGACCCGTAACTAGAAGTAGACGAGATAAGACAAACCAGGGGTAATTTTGTCATTTCTCATGGTGAGCTCTTGAAAGTAGCTTTCTAATGTTATTAAGGTCTAACTCGGCCTAAGGAATAGATGAATGATTCATAAAATAAATGAAGAAGATAAAAATACTGATAATATCCATGGTAAAGGCAAAATGGTCATTTTGCATATTAGGTCAAAATTTTTAAGTTTTCGAGAACTCAATTACTTCTAGACTATTATGGACTTTGTCTCAGTGTTAAAGAAGTAAAAAGATCGTATAAAGGTAAGGGAAAGACAAAGTGACCTTGTTAAGGGCATTTGGTAATTTATGTGAGAAATTGGATAAGCTTTAAGCATAAATATCTAATTTTTCCAGTAGCTTCTTCTTTTTCTCCCCATCCCTTCTCTCCATTTCATGTTTTCCTTTTTCTTGAAAAGCTCCCTTGAAACCTTTATAATTTTCTCAAATTAGCTCCATTTCTCATGTTTTTCTACACCTTTTCATAGGGTTTTTCATGCTATTCTACTTCTACACCTCAAGAACCCTCAAAATCCTTTAGTTAATACTTTCTCTCACTAGTTAGAAATTCTAAAGAGAGAAAAAGAGATTTTTCATAATAGTTTGAAAGCTTTTGAAAAGGAATTCATCTACAAAGAAACCCTAAGGTGAGTAATAAGCTAGGGTTTATTTCTAATTTGTTGATGAAGGTTAACAATTTGATTTGCAGGCTGTTTTATTGTGGAGAGTTGTTTATTTATTTCTAGTGTGACTAAGGTAATACAAATAAATGGCTAGTCAAATAGCAACTAGAAACTAGTTAGGAAAAACTAGTAGAGCTTGATTTAGGAAATAGCTTTTAGAATTATATTTATGAAAATTGAGTTGGTTGTGATGCCATAGTGTGTGATAGTGTCAAGCCCGACTTTATAAAATATTAGCCATGTCATTCATGTGATTGACAGAGTGCTTGCACACTTGGAAAGCCTCGAAAAATCGTTAAAGGACGACAATGTACCAAATGGTAAAATTAAGTTAAATTAAGCCTCGAACTAGTCGAAATAGAGATTTTAAGATGAAATTGAGAATTTAAAATTCCCAGAATGACTTAAAATGGTGATTCGGAGTTCGAGGATCGATTTGGAGTCAAATTGAAATTTTCATGATCTAGGGGCAAAATGGTCATTTTGCCACCCGAGGTTAAAATTGGAATGTTGGAAGAAGTTTTTGATCAAGATTGACTATTTAGAATATAATTTCAGTTTGGGAAGTGAAAAATTTTAATTCCAACATTTTTTCGAGCATAGGGGTAAAATAGTCATTTTGCCACCCCAGGGGCAAAATTGTAATTTTACACACCCAACACTTGTCCAGCACATGGATTTTACCCAATATTATCATGGATAATTGAAAATTTTTATGTGGTGGAGAAAGAAAGCTTAATAGTTATGATTTTGAAAATGGACCAATGGTAAAGTGACAAATGTCAAGCTTTTAATTCTTTATTATTTTCCTTATAAATTAGCACAAAATCAGCCCATTTCTCATTCATATAGCCGGCCAAAGAAGAACAAAGGAAGAAAAGAAAGAACAAAAACCCTAGGTGGAAAAATTCAAGGGAAAAATGTGAAAATTCAAGGAAACAAGTGAAAAAAAGGTAAGATTTTTCAATTAAGCTTGAGATCTTTCTTTCTTAAGCATTTTTTCTTATTTTTCATGGTTGAATCACATCATTTCATGATGGGTATCTTGCTGATCAAACCCTAGGAGAGAGAATTTGATGATGACTTGATAGATTTTTAAGATATATGGATGTTTTTAGTTGTTTATGGTGTTAAGTGTAAGAATTAAGCTTGAAATTCACATATTCCTCATGAGTTCATCATTGGCCGAATCTTCCTTATAGAGTGTTGATGGTGAATTTGATTTTATTTCAAGTGAATTGGTTAGGAAATGTTGAATTATGGTGAGAAAATCAAGTAGGAAAAATCATAGTGTTTATGCACTCACCATGGCCGAAATTCTCAAGAAGAAATGTGAGGATAGTTTTCCTCAATTTTATGTTATTTGACTTGTGTTTGGTGATTTGAAGAATTAGGAGAAAAATGGAATTAATTGGAGTTAAATTGGACATATTGGCCAATTAATCGGGTGATAGATCGAATTAGGCCAATACCGATTTATTTTGGTACACAATTGAAATTGTGTATAACACCGTGTTTAGACAATAATCTGAATGATTTGCATTCCATTTTATGAATTAGTAAAGAGCCTGAAATAGATTTATAATGGTATGACGCAGTATATTGAATTGTGTCGTGTATTGTATATAGGTGGTGAGCCCTCTAACAAGGGTAAAGACGTTGTGTCAGAGGACTGAGAATAGGAGTATTTCAAACTCCTGATACAGTGAGTAACCTTATCATCATCTTGATTATCTGAAGTGAATTTTAATTTGTTTTGGTGATTTTATGGAAAATGAGTTTAAATGATAAATTTTTTATTTTATAAACATAATGTGATTAAATTAAATGATTTTATAAATTTTTTTTGAAATTGAATGATGGTTTTGAAAATAGAGTTATTGGAGACTAATTGCCATGTTATAAATCATGGTTTGAATTGAATGGCTTATGATAATATTGGCATGAATGGTTGAATTGGTAAATGTGCTAAATGTTGATTTGCCTTGAGAGGTTATAAAATAAAATAATTACCATGTCATGCTATTGCAAATTTTATTGAATTTGTGGATTATATATTGATTAGTCACTATAGTAGGGGGTTTCTGTGGACTAGCCTATTAGAGGGGCACGGTAAACCCCATTATATTCTTACCTCGACCGGAGAGGCTCGTAGGGTATCTCCTGGGGCAAAGTTTAGAGTTCACTTCATGCCAAACCACCACGTGAGAATGAATTCAGCCAACGTGAAGAAACGACTGTGCTTTTAAATGTAAAAATGTATTTTGTGCGTATATGACTTTCTAAACAGCCTTGAAAGTCTCGATTGGATGCCTCTGCTCAAGGTATCCCAGAGAATGAGTTTTGGCACGAGCCAAGTTTTTAAGAGATACATAAGCCTTGTTGTTAATGTGGATGAAATTAACTGGCTTAAATGATTTGAAATGTGTTTTGATGTTATGAACCATTTAATGATGATCTATTTTAATCTCTCCATTTACTCAGCTTTAGATATTTTAGATGGTATTTGTTTACTCACTGGGATTATATAATCTCACCACCCTCCTTTCCACCCCTTTCAGGCTCAAAATAGGTTGTAGATAGCTGATTTCATCGAGAACTACCATTGGATTTGCATCCTCCAAACTGTAGGTTCACAGCCTTTATTACTTTTGGTCGCTCGTGAGCCCACGTATCATTATAAGTTAAATCTTATGTTGTGGTTATCTGTATTACAGTATGTATGAATTTATTTAGCTTTTACGCTACAAAAATTATTTACCGGTAACTCTATAAATATTATTTTATAAGAAAATAAAATATTTTATTGAATATTTTTATTATATTCTAATCGTCATAATTTCACATTAAATGAATGTTTTAAACATCTAAACTTATTTTTGATTATGAATTATGTGTTTTGTACTCGCCTACTACATTTTTAGCTAGTTTCCAGATTTTTGGGGAAAAATGACGAAATTACCCTTGTAAAAAAAATTTATTTTTCTATTGTTTTGATTTGGAAATAGTTTATAATCTCTCAAAACATGATACTTAATAATTGTCACTAACAGGGGAGGTACGAAAATTGATATTAAAGCCTTGCGAGGTTCCGGTTAGCATTTCGAGCAATGAATGTCCATCGAGACGTCGCGGTGGTTGTCACGGGCTCGAAGGGAGTATCGGGTTGTGACAGATAGGTTCCAACAAGACCCCACATCTCCATTCAGAGCATTAATCGAAGTTAGAGTCGATCAAAACATCAACAAAGACTAGTGAGTGAACTTGCATTTCAAAATGTTTTGGGATAAATGCATACAAGCTTGATTGTATCAGTTGAAAAATTTTAATTATCTTTTCTTCAAACGTGCATGGGAACAATTTCTTGAGGAAATAGTTTTTTTCCTATTGTGAAATGTGTGAAACAATGAATTTATGTGCTCTTATATTATGTTGATAGATATATAATGATATATGATTTTTATTGATAAGTAAGATTGTGTGCTAATTATAACTGAGTGTGTGCGGTGTAGGAGGGAACATACCGGTAATGACAGGTGATTCCAACTATGCACGGTGTGGGAATGCACATGAGCTGATGACCGGTGGGTGATTCCAATCGTGTGCGGTGTGGGAGTGCACATGAATTGATGACTGGTGGTGGTCTATATCTAACTATGTGCGGTGTGGGAGGGCACATGAGTTGAGGACCGTTGGGCATATACATGCTTGTATGTATATATATATTCCATAGAGATAATCATACATGCTATGAAATTGTTTATATGTGTTATGAAAAGGTTATGAAAATAACATGTGATTGCATTGAATATTGAGAAAACTTGATTATTGTCAATGTGTTCGATTTGATGTTCAATATGGCAAGAATGGATTTTTGTGGCATATGAAAATCCCTTTATTTTCGTCTACCCTAAATCTCGCTACAGTGAAAATGGATTCTCGTTGTAGCAAGAAACTCTTAGGTGGTGGGGTGTGAACCACCCTTACTTCTCGCTGCAGCGAGAAACCTTCGGGTGGTTGCATTCCAAACCCTCGCTAGAATTTAGCTGCAGTGAGAAACCCTTGAGCAGCTGATGATTTGTGTCTAAAATTCACAGTAGTGAAAATTCATTCTCACTGTAGCTTCGTTGCAACAAGAATGCCTTTTCGCTATGGCGAGGATCAATCTATTTCGTTTGACTTGCTTGAATGCTACTAAAGTTTTCACTCTTCAAATTCTTTGTTGTTCATGGATCCTTCATCATCAAGTGATTAAATGACTAAGGGTTTAAATGAGGGGTTTTGATAAGAATTAAACTAAATTGAATTGTTTTCAACTTAACTACATTATGTTTTCTAAAACTTTCTATATTACTTGCTTGTTCCCTTCTTATGTTCACTCACTGAGTTTATACTCACGTTTTCAACTTCATGTTTTCAGATTCGGGGGTGGTTGGGATGTAGATTGAGGGGTCCACTAGTGTTCACCCTTTTGTAGGTATCCTAGCATTTAGTAGCCATATTCCCTATCTAGAGTCATTTCGCTGACGGTCAAGGCCTTTGTATATGCTTAATGTGAATTGTTAAGATACATTTGACAAACTATCTATGTATATTTTGAATTATGATGCCAATGTGAGCATTCACTTGGGTTCTATGAATTGCCTTTGAAGAAATTAACATTTGAACACTATTAAGTATAGATCTTAAAGAAATATGAATGATAGATGGACAAATATACAAGTGCATATAGAAAGGCTTGCTTAGGCTTAGTCGGCTGTGCCTATTGGGTCTTTGCGCAAGTCATAGCCTGGGAATTGGGCTGTGACACTTAGTCGACCAAGAAGTGGGTTAGTCTACTAAGAAGCTATTGCCAGAAATTTAAACTTCAAGACAAAACCAACGTCGTCGAGCAAGAAGTAAGTTAGTCGACTAAGTGCTCACTACCAGAATCTGAGACCAGAAGATAGAATCAACTTAATCGACTAAGAAGGAAGTTAGTCGACTAAGAGCTCTCTGTCTGCAATTTGAATCTGGGCACTAAAAGATAGATTAATGGCCAGAACTACTACCTAAACTGTTTTCAACGGTCAAAAACTGCCTAACTCCCATCAGAGTTGATTTTGAAGTATAGAAAGGACTTCTAATGGGTAGAAAGATAGATTGAAGGCTTCCAAGTTCAAAAGAGCTCAAAAACTAGAAAATACTCTCTACACTGTTACTGCACTCAACTCTTATCTTTGTAATTGTGATATGCACTTCACTTTATACTACTTAGATCAACCTTGTGATCATAGGTACACTCTTATCACTTCTTTCCTTGTATTCTTAAAGTGAGCGGGTTACTCTAAGGATTGATTCAAGCTAGGATTCCTTGATTGAGTATAGGTTCTAACTTAGCCTTGAAAAGTTAGGTGTTGGCTTTTAGTTGATCCCGGTAAAAACTATTGTGAAAGGTTTTGGCTAAACTTGGTAAAAGTCATTGTAAAGCTTGGTGAAAGCCTGTGAATTTCACCATTTTTATTGAGTTGATTTCTAGAATCCTTGGTTGAACAATCAAGGTAGTGGATGTAGGTCTTGGACCGAACCCCTCTAAATTCTAGTGTGTTGTTTACTCTGTTTTTGTTTTATTTTCATTCCTTTTTTTATCTTGCGTTTGTTCCGACTTAGAGCCAATTTTTGAAAGAACCAAATTGTGCTATTCACCCCCTCTAGCACATTCATTTGGGACCAACAGTTGAGGCTTTTAGAGGGTCAAATGGGATGGTTTTAAACTCAAAATAGGATTTTTGACCATACTATCGATACATGTTCATTATATATCGATATTTCAAGCCCAAAAAAGTTTTCTAAAGAACATCTATCAATGGGTGGCAAAACCTATTGATAGATATGCTTGATCTATCGATAGATTGGGCACAAACTAGAAAATAATATGGCATTTTGGTTTCTTCTCATTCAATTTAAAAGCTCTAAATGCTCAAACTTTTCCTCATTTGGTAAAAATGAGGTTTTTCCTTGAAAATCTAGCCATCTTCTTCCTCTTTTCTCTCAAATGTCATCTTTAGCAAAATCTATGGATTTCATGCTTTCAAAAGTCATTTTCAAGCTTAGACTTTGATTCCAAAGCATATTGGATGGTAAGTTCATTACTTTGAACCTTTAGATTTAAAGTTTGATTTTCCAAAAAATTATGGGTTTTTAAAATATTGTTTTACCCATGAAGATTTAGGTTTTGAGTTGATTTTTAGAACTCTAAAGGTCACCAAGGTAAAGTGCTTTTAACTCTAGCTATAAGCAGGCTCAAATCCTTTAGTTAGAGTTAGATAAGGTACTGATTTATGGATTAAAGGACTACTGGAAAATATTTGTGGAATAATAAATGACTATTAGTCTAAGGTTATATTATAGAACTAAGTATTAATGATGGAAAACTTCATGATAGGCGTTATGGAAAAAGTTTGAATTTTTCGATGATCGATTCTTTGAAGAAAGGTGCTAAAGAGTAAGGCACATTTCTTTGAGGCAGATAGGTGCGACATTTTTAATTATTTTAGTATAATTTGGCATGTTTCCTCTAAAATCTTGCATATGAATGAATTTCAATGAGTTTGTGATGTAAACAAATGTTTACAAGTAAGTTTTGATGAAAACTATAAACTGAGTATAGTCTACTATGTATTAGTTTTGAGAATGGGGAAAAAGCCATCCAAAGTTTTGTCATCTCAAACATCTCATTTGTATATGATTGATGTATGATTGATGGTTTTAAATGTTAATGTGACAATTGATTTCTCCTTGAAAAGGCCATGGTATTTATGGTCATTGATTTTAACATATTTGATATGGTTGATTGACTCTAGTTTTGGTTGTGTCTCAATGTCTGTGATATGTGGTAATGGGTTTTTACCTTTTATTACATGTATATTCTGAACATTGGGATTATTGTAATGTGGTTGACGGAGCCTATCGGGATAAAGACCTATAGCTAGTGGCAGTATGCGCTAGCCATTGTGCACAATGAGTATTCATAAGTCAGTTGAGGTTATATCTCGAACACACAAAGATTTGAAGCTTGAGTTGATTGAGGTGTTTTCTCAAGACTCACTAAGTATGCTAGTTGACTGAGTCTTACCATTTATTTGGTGTCTGTGTCTTTAAGATGTGGATTATTCTAATGTGACGATACTAGGTTATTTTTATTGTCCTTGGCTATTGCTCCATGATTTTATTTGAATTGATTATTGATATGTTGAAGGTGTATCATGGATATTCTATATTTGATGTTTAAATGTTGATTACTTGACTATGGGTGATTAATAGTCTTGGTTGAGGTTTTAGCAGTGAGTTATACGCTAAATTTTTGCTTTTTGTAGCAAATCTATCAATACATGTTTATCATGTATCAATAGATACAACACAAAATGTCATAGCCCAATTTTTGGGCCATGACCGATGTATGGGCCCAATAGACATAGCCCACTAAGCCCAAGCAAGCCTCTTTATGTAATCAGTTCATCATTTCATCATTCAAATATCACCATTTCTGAACCATAATTTTCAACTATATAATATGGCAACCAACTACTTACATTTATATCATCTAAAATAATGCCACCCATTGCAAACTCATAATGGCAACATTGATCAAAATAAACATATATTGTTTATGACATGTATCTTAGTGATTTACATCACGTGTATGCACACACAGGTAAAAGACTTTGGTCTTTCAGTGGAGTAACTTGGATAAGGGATACGGCTACTGAATGCCATGATACCTACCAAAGGGTGGACACTAATGGACCCCTTAATCTACATCCCAACTACCATTGATTCTGAAAACATGAAGTTAAAAATAGTGAGTATAAACCTAGTGAGTGAACATAAGAAGGGAATAAGCATCAATACGGGAAGTTCTAGACAACATGATGCACTTATGTTGAAAACAATGCAATTTAGCTTAATTTCTTGTTAAAATCCCTCAATTCAAGCCTTAATTATTTAATGCCTTAGTATTGAAAGATCCATGATTAGCAATGAAGTCCAAGAGTGAAAACTACGATAGAGTCCAAGCAAGACAAGCATGGCAGAGGGAATCTCGCTGCAGCGGAAAGGCATTCTTGCTACAGCGAAATTCAGGCAAGATCTTGAACCACCACTCGAGAGTTTCTTGTTGCAGCAAAAACTGGGGACTGGAATTTCTTCAAACCAACCGAGAGTTTCTCGCTGCAATGAGAATGAATTTTGCTGCAGCAAGAAATAGGGCAACTAAGTTAAAAGAAGTCTTGGCACAATGAAAATCCATTTTTACTGCAATGAAAATCAACTTGAACGTATTTAATAATTTTTAACATGCAACATTCAATACAATCACATTTTATTTTCGTAACCTCTATATAACATATATAATCATATATACGACAATCGGCATCACCTCAACTCTCCCTCAGCTCAAGTGCTCTCCCACACTGCACATAGCTATGTCATCATGTGTCGTCTCACACCGCACATTACAATATCATCATCACCATCATTTGCTCTCCCACACCGCACATGGCATAAATCATCAGTGTGTGCTCTCCCACACCACACATTACCAACACCGTCATGTGCACTCCCACACCACACACGCATGGTTATAATTATCACACAACAATATCATTCGATGCATAACATGCTCATCAACAGAATATAGAACACATAAGCTAATCACATTGCACATTTCACAATGTAAGAACATTTCACCAAAGGCTTGTTCCCAGGCATTTTTAAAGCAAAAATAGATAAAATTCTCAAATGATTCATTTAAACATGTAGGCATTTCCTAAAATGTTTTCAAATGAAAGTTCACTCACTTGTCTTTGTTGAATGCTTGATCGACTCTTACTTCAACTAATACTCCGAGTGGAGGTGTGGGGCCTCGTTGGGACCTATCACACACAATAACATCACACCAACTCAATTGACATAATATTATTCCAAAAGTTATTCTCCTAAATCAAGTTTTGCTAGTTATTCCTAACTAGCTTCGAACTACCATTTGATTGGCTATTTATTCACACTAC
Source organism: Theobroma cacao (assembly GCF_053813885.1). Lineage (NCBI taxonomy): Eukaryota > Viridiplantae > Streptophyta > Magnoliopsida > Malvales > Malvaceae > Theobroma > Theobroma cacao. Next base: position 20,031,053 of record NC_142645.1, on the reverse strand, counting down.
TCTAGTCACACTAGAAATAAACGAACAACCTTCAGCAATCAAACAATCTATAATTTTATTATTGACCATCATTAATAACCTAAAGATCTGTGAGACCCCGTCAAGCTCAATTAAAAGACAGTATTGTACTGAGTGGTACAACTAAGTTAAATCGAGCCTTAAACTAGTTCAAATAGAAATTCTAAGAGGAAATTGAAAATTTTGAAACCCACAGAATGGCTTAGAATAGTGATTCAGAGTTCAAGGTCCAGTTTGGAGTCCATCAAGAAAATTGACCGATTAGGGACAAAACGATCATTTTACCATTTGATGATTAAATGGAGATTTCTAACCAAGATTTGATCACATTTGACCAAGAATAATTATATGAGATATAATTATGATTATTGGAGTAAAAATTATGTTTAGTAGTGAAAAATTGTGATTCCCGATATTTTTGGAGTACAAGGGCAAAATGGTAATTTTGCCACTAGAGGACTAAACGGGAATTTTTTAAAAAATGATTTGTTTGACCCATTTGATTAATATTGATCAATATTAGTGTTATTTGAGGTTGAAAAGTAGAAATAATGTGATTCCAGTACATTTCGGAGTATAGGGATAAAATCGTAATTTTTTCACCCCGAGGCCAAATCGGTAAATTTTTCGCCCCAGCACTTGTCAAGACCAAGGGATTTTAAATGTGGTAGGATTGGATAAATACCAGAATAATTGTGGTGGAAAATTAAGAAGAAAAAGTCAAAAAGTTAAAAATTGGGCCAATAAGCATGTGACACGTGGCATGCTTGATTAGTTTATTATTTTCTATAGAAATCAGCCCATTAAATCCCCAATTCTCTAACCATATTCGGCCTAGACAACCAGCAACAAGAAAAATGGAAGAACAAAGGGAAAAACAAGAAAACCTAGGTGAAAATTCAAAGAAAAAGTGAAGAAATCAAGGAAACAAGCTAGGTAAGTTAAAATTTCTTTAATTCTCCTTGATACCTAGCTTACCCATGCTTTTGTTCCTGATTTCCATGGTTGAATATTGAGTTATCATGATGAATTCAATTCTGAAAAATGGGTATGGAAGAGGAATTGTTGTTGGAATAATTTGATTTTAGACTATGTTAGTGTTTGAGGATAGTTAAGCATGGTTATGAACAAAAATACAAAAGAAATATTCAATTTCTCTAGGGTTCCTTGTTGGTCGAACCATGAGGGCTGAATTTCAATGGGGGATTGTTTTTATTCCAAGGAAAATGGCTTGGAAAATGATGAATTAAGGTGAAACGGTAATGTAGAAAAAAATTTTGGTGTTAGTGCACCAAATGACCGAATTTTTCTATAAGGAACTGTGAGGGTTCTAATGCTGAATTTGGCTTTATTTAAATGGTATGTGGTAAATTAAGGTATTAGAGGAAATATGAATTAATTTAGAGGTGATTTGGACACAATCGCCAATTAATCGGGTGATCGGTCGAATTTAATCGATACCGCGATTAAGCAGTAATCTAATGTATTTTTGCATTTACATATCAAGCATTAGTAATTTAAATTAGTTTATATCAATTTAGGGACAATATAGTAAATTACTTGACTTTGTTATTTGTCAAGGTAGTGAGACATCCGGAAAAGGCAAAGGAATTGCGCTTGAGGACTATTAGTCCGAGTGCACCCATAATCCAGATTTTCGACACCTGTGAGTGCACTGCCTATCAAAATTGTTTTGGGAATATGATTGTTTTGAACAAAGTGTTTGAATGATTTTATGAAATTTTTCATGAAAATGAATGCCTTGGGAACAAGCTTTTGAGAAAAGGTTTGTGTTATGAAATGTGGTTATTATGGATTTCTATGTGGTTGCATTATGTTGATATACATATATGCTTGAATATAATGTTGTGTAATTATGTTGACTCGGCTATGTGTGAGTAGGGAGTGCGCATAAGCCGAGGATGACCCGGTTATGTGCGAGTAGGGAGTGCGCATAACTCGATGATGTCTCGATTATGTGCAAGTAGGGAGTGCGCATGAGCTGGTGATGATGATGATGGGTTAGTGAGATGATGATGATGGGTATATACGTATATATATATATATATATATATATATATACATATGTAAATGTGTGTGTTATAGCAAATTGATGGACAATGATTTCTGGTTGTAATGTATGTGAAATTTGACACATTATACTTTGAGAATTTTCATGAATTTTATGTTGATTTTATTAGTTTAGCAGGATGGCTTTTTGTTGAGTGAGGAAAAATGTTTCTCTTGTTGCTCCGTTTTTGCTGCAGCGAAATTCATGCTTGCTGCAGCAAGAAACTCTCGGGTTTTGAGGGGTTTTAAATAGGAATGAACTAAATTGCATTGTTTTGAAACAAGTGCATCATGATTTTAAATTCTCCCTAATTGTTGCTTGTTCCCTTCCTTGTTCACTCACTGGGTTTATACTCACTATTTTCAAATTCATGTTTTCAGATCACGAGGTAGCCGATAATTAGGACGAGGTGTCCTTGTAGACTTGTGTCCATCTTTTGGTAGGTATCTAGGCATTCGGTAGCTGTATATTCATCCGAGTCCCTCCGCTGGAAGTCGAGTATTATTTTGTTATGTATAGATGAACTTGATGTAAATTTTAAATGAGTAATGCTAGTACGAGTTGGCAATGTATATCACTATTTTGATTCAAAGTTATGAAATATGACTTAGTGATAATAGATGGAATTATGAGTAAGATAAATAATAGGCTTGCTTAGGTTTAGTGGATTACATCCATTGGACCCATGCGCCGGTCGTGGCTCGAAATTTGGGTCGTGACAAGATCAACCCTAACTCAATACTCACCTTGGTAAATTTGTAGTGGAATTCCTTTTCAAGAGTTTTCTTCAAGCTATTGTGGAAAATCTCTCTCTCACTCTCTATCTAAAATGTCTAGCTAGTGAGAGACTTTTGAGGGTTCTTGAGGTGTAAAAGTGAAAGAGCATGAAAAACCCTATGACAAGGTGTATAAAAACATAAGGCTTAAGGTTACCATGAGAAAATCATGGAGGTTTCTAAAGAAGTTGCCATGGAAGATGGAGAACTTGAGATGGAGAAAAAGGATGGCAAGAAGGAGAAGAAGTTGTTGGAAATTTAGATATTTATACCTAGTCTTAACTAAAATTCCATTTATTTACCAAAATGCCATGCAATAGTTGACTTTGCCTTCTTCCTTCCTTTGGTTCCAACTTTTACTCTTTTGACACAGAGATAAGGTCCATAATAGACTAGAGGTACTCGAGTTCATTAAAACTTAGAAATTTATATCTGAGATCCAAAATGACCATTTTGCCCCTATCATGGAAATTTTCATTATTTATATTTTCTTTGCTTATTTCATTATTATATACATCATTCATTTATTCCTTAGGCCTACATAGGCCTTAATAATATTAGAAAACGTATTTCTGGGGACTTACCATGAAAAATGACCAAATTGCCCTTAATCCATGTCATCGTGTCTACCTCAACTACGGGTCTATAGAGGTCGAGGTTTCACACAAAACCACAAGAATTGCATTCTACTTTTCATATATAGATAGATTGGAACAATTTATCAATAGAAGAGGGTATCTATCGATTGATAGGCCTGATATATCAATAGATCAAGCTTATTTTGAAATGTAAATGTTTCCAAGGGTTTTTTTCTAAAGAAGCAAATATGTTTGTTTTAAACCTAAATCTTTAATAACGTTAATTTATGTTTTGAACACTCTCAAATTGATGTTTAATCTAATTGTATTCAAACTTCTTGAATAGATTTCAAAATTATTTAATTTACTTTAAAAGCTTACGGACTACTTTACAAATTATGTTTTATAAAAATGTTTGAAAGATATCTGACAATAGGTTATGGTGGACATACGTTTCTTAAGTCATTTAAAAGATAACGGACTTGAAAACTATGGAATTATTTAGTCCATGATTCATTTGAGAGATAACAGACTTGGAAACCATGTGGATATTTGATATGCTTGATAAAATGCAATTGTTATATGATGATGCTTGGAAAAATAGGACTTCATTTATTGTTACGCCTCGGAAGGTAGGTTTTGAAAAACATTTGTTAATGTTTACTTGCATATTTCTAAGAGTGTGTTTGTTAAATACTTTTCCCCATAAGCTTGCAATTGTTATATGATGATGCTTGGAAAAATAGGACTTCATTTATTGTTACGCCTCGGAAAGAGGGTTTTGAAAAACATTTGTTAATGTTTACTTGCATATTTCGAAGAGTGTGTTTGTTAAATACTTTTCCCCATAAGCTTTTTTCCCTTCCCCGTATCTATCCACAAAGTTATTTACACTCACACATGTAAGATGCAATTATTGTTTTAGATCAGTAAATTGCTTGGCTCATTGTTTTTTCGAGGGAGCTACTTCTATAGTTAGTTTTGGTAGGTGGTCATATGGCATCTAGTAGGTGTCAACCTTTTTACATCAATTTGTACTCCAATGGATTTTGGTCTGATGGCCTAGTTTTTTATATTTGACTATTGTGGATTATAACTTGTTTATGTAATGTAATAAATGTTATTATGGATCTTTGTCATGATTTGGCTATGGATTATATTTGCCATAGGATGGCTTATACATCGAATTTATTATATATGTTGTTTCTACATTGTAACACCCTGTACCCTTGTACAAAAGCCAATATGACCTTATCGACAAGACAAAGGGTCAATCGATGTAAATTTAAGTGCTAAAGTACGGTGACAAGTGCAAGGAGTATTTTGGAATAAAATATTTTGCATTTCAGAAAATAGTAATTAAATAATAATATTTTTATCAAGGATGAATTAGTCAGTTAAAAGGTGTTTTGGAAGTGAACCAGGGCAAAGTAAGGTATTTTGGAGCTCCAGAAAGCTAGAGAAAAATTTTGGAATAAAATAATAATTTTTGGATAAAATAATATTAAAACTATACCAATGTCAAGTTGACTATATTACATAAAGAATGTGTGATTTGTACAAGTTTTCTAAGTCGAGGAGTGGAAGTAAGGAAGAATTTTTAAGAAAAACGACGTTAGTGGCACTCGTGTGCCTTTATTAAATAGAGTAGGAGCGGGTGAGTATATGTTTAAATATTATGGTGATACCTTGGTGAAGTGCAGATTTTATATCCTATTTGTACAAGTGTAAAGGAAGGAAGATAGAAGCAAACGGAATTAAATAAACATTGGAAGGGCCAAATTGTAAAAGGTGAAAGTTTAGAGGGTCGAATGGTAAATAAGGAAACATTTGAGGACTTGTGTGCAATTTTAATATTTGAAGTTAAATGGACATTTACTAACCAAGATAAGTTAGATTATGTGGGATAGGAGATGTACATGTGAATTCACTATTACATGCAAATCATTGCATGCAAAAATGAGGAAGTTAGTGGGAAACATGTGGGACCCCACCATGTGAAAGTTGATAAAGAGAAAACGAATAAAGAGTATTTAAGTGAAAGAAAACCATGGTTTGGCAAAGATAGCCCATGGTAAACCAAGCAAGGATGGTAATGTGATTTGAAAAGAAAAAGGTATAATCATAGCATGAAATATTATTGGGTGATAAGGTGGCATTAAAAGGAAATGAAAATGAAATACATGGAAATACATGTGAACTGAAATGCAAATGAGGTAAAGAATAAAATACCATGTGAACCAGTGCATGGGTAAGGCAATCTAACCAAAGGATAAAGGAATGGATAAGGAAACATTGCATGAACAAGCCACCAATGGAAAGTGGCGTTAATAACAAAGAAAGAGAATTGAATGGCATGGCATGTAAAGGAAAGAAAAAAGAAAGAAATAATGAAAGAATGGAAAATGAAGGTGCTGGGTGGAAAGGTTTCAAAAGCCTTTTTGCCTTGTGATTTTAACCACATAAAAGAAAAAGGAAAATGCCAAAATAACCAAGCTTTGGGCAATCCGCCCATGAAAGAAATGGGAAAGAAATGGGGACATGTACAAGGCCAGTTTCAAGCCTAATCCTTGTTATGTTCGCCAACATCAAAAAGAAAATAAACAAATTGAAGTTTACCTCGAGAGATCCACACCTTTGAGAGAAAAGAATGAAAGGATTAGTCTCATGAAACCTGACCTGAGAGGAAGAGAGAAAAGAGAAGAAAAGAAACATGCAAGGAAAGGCTCAGCTTTTCGAAGAAAAATGTGAAGAAAACAAGTGAGCTCCCATGAGAGATTCACCCATTTGAAGGAAATGGAGAGAAAAGGGCTTTGTGAAGCTTTCACCCAATAGGAGAGGAATAGTTGAGAGGAAAGAAAGAAAGAGAATTGGCTTGAAAGAAAGAAGAAAAGAGAAAGGAAGGTTCGGCCTAGTGACCCCAAGACAAGGTAAAAAGATGACCATTTTTGTTTGAAATGCATGCTTTGTAAATCAATTGTAATGTGAGATTTTGCTTGTTGTAGCAAGAATCTTCAAGGATTCAAGCACCCGAGGCATGCATGTAAGTAGATTTTGGAATGCATGGTGATTTTGGAGCTAAATAAGCAATGGGTAAGTGTTTTAGTCTTGAAATCACATGTAGAAAAGAAAATTGAGATGAATATTGATTGTCTATGTTTGTGGCAGCAATGGTGACCAAAGATGTCAGAAAGTTGTGAATCATATGTGGAATTCAATCTAAAATCGAAAGGTAAGCATGCAATGTGATTACATTGTGTTGTGTTGGCTTGTGTTGGTTGAAAATGTATGGATTGTATGTTAAATTATTATGAATGATGAGAATGAAAAATGTGAAATTAGATTAAGGATAAATTTATTGAAGTGCTGCTCGTACATGTGTGTAATTAAACATATTGAGTTTCAATTATTGCTAGGAAGTATGTAAGTGAGGAAAGTTTGCCATGGCAGCATACCGGAAGAGGTAACGAGTAACTAGTAGGTAAGATTAGCTAAAAACGCACCCGAATCGATAGCGACGTAGTGTCCTGCTATTATAAGGTGAGTAAGGGTGCCTATTTCAAAATTTCAATTACTATATAATGATATATGTATACTAAATGTTGCTAGATTTCTTTAAATGCATTATGGAAAGCATGAGCTACTAGAAGATGATAAGTGGTTTTAAATACTTATTTGTGAAAGTTTCAAACACTGTTATTGTGGAAAGCATGAGTTGGTAGAAATGCTAGGAAATTATGGATGCCATGACTTTGAAAATGGCTTTGAATATATATATAAGTTATATGCGTAAAGGGTTTGTAAAATTGGGAAACAAGCTTGTTAACACAGTTTATGTCAAAATGTGCTTTATTGATTGTGTGATGTGCATTCATGAATGAATTTCATATTCACCATGTTGATTTGACATCTAAACCTCATGTAAAGGTTTTACAATGCAAAGTCTTACAAAAAGAGGTTTTATCATGTTACCATGGTTGGTACTTTTGAAATGGATTTGAAATAAGCTTTTGAGAACCTAACTTGATTTTTAAATGGTTTTATCAAACGGGGGGATTCAAGAGTAGGCCGAATGTTACATCGGGATAATGTGACCCTTGTGCACAAGTGAGCTCTAACTAGAGAATCTTTGGGTTGCCGATGGGCTATTAAACGTGGTTGGGGCCATGGTTTGTGATTATATGTGGCAAGGCCACGGGATGATATACATGGCTAGGCCCACAAGTGATAAATGCGGTTGGGACCGCATGATTTCTTTACTTTCGGCCAATATCGTCGAGATTACCATGGCTGTGGGATCTAGTGGAGCAGAGCTCTCGGATGTTATTATGTGGAAATGGGTCCACGAGTTCTTATTTCTATTACCTACTTGAAAGGGATATCTTTTTGGGTTTTCTATACGTATTTTTTCGTATGGTGAGAACTATAAGATTTTCTGCAACTCCCCTATTTATTCTATGATGTTGGATTTAACTCCTCACGTATAAGGCAATTTGTGAATTTGTGTATAAGCTTTGATAATATTTGATTTCATGGGAGCGTGCGTGATTATATTGATTTGATTTGAGTAAAGATGTTAAATGATTTTGATGGTAGAAATCTTTTACTTATATTTGTTTTAATATGTTACTTGAAATGATCATTTTGCATCACGACTTTTGGGTTTAAATGTAAGGCACAAATACCTCATTTGATTTTAAATTGTTTATACATATTCATATGTTTTTAATGTTCAAACTTATTTGCTATATGCTTGTTTCCATCTACACCCTACTTACGGAATTGATGATCACTAAGTCTGTGAGACTCACTGTGAAACCTCGACCTTCATAGACGTGTAGTGGAGGTAGACACGATGACGTGGATTAGGGGTAGTTTTGTCATTTTCTTGGTGAGCTCCTAGAAGTAGGTTTTTCTAATATTATTAAGGTGTGAGTAGGTTTTTCTAATATTTCTAATAATATTATGAATGATGTATACAACAATGAAATAAACGAAGAAAATAGAAATAATGATAATTTTCATAATAAGGGTAAAATGGTCATTTTGGGTCTCGAGTCTAAATTTCGAAGTTTTTATGAACTTGAGTACCTCTAATCTATTGTGAACCTTTTTCTTAGTGTCAAAAGAGTAAAAAGTTTAAGCCAAGGAAAGAAAAAGGCAAAGTCAACTATGCAATGGCATTTTTGTAAATAGGTGGGATTTTAGTCAACCTTAGGAATAAATATCTAATTTTCCAGCAACTTTCTCCTTACTTCCAACAGCTTCTTCTTCTTTTTCCCATCCCTTCTATCCATTCCAAACTTTCCATCTTCCATGGAGGCCACCCTTGCAACCTTCATAACTTTCTCAAATTAACTCCAATTCTCATGCTTTTGTACACTTTTTCATAGGATTCTTTGTGCTCTTTCACTTTTTCACCTTAAAGATCTTCAAAAGTCTTTCCTCTACACTTTCTCTCACTAGCTGAACATTTTAGAGAGGGTGACTATTCAAATTAGCTTGAGAAAACCCTTAAAAGAATTTTCCCTCTTTAATCCTTAGTAAAGGATCCACTACAAGTTCACCAAGGTGAGTAATGAGTTAGGTTTGACTTTTAAGTTGTTGATGAATGGCCAATAATTAGAATTGTGGGTCGTTTTATTGTTGAAGGTTATTTATTTATTTCTAGTGTGACTAAAGTAGTGCAAACTAATGACTAGTCAAATGGTAATTGGAAACTAGTTAGGAATAACTAGTAAAGTTTGATTTAGGAAACTGCTTTCGAAATAATATTCATGTAATTGAGTTGGTTGTGATGCTATTGTGTGTGATAGGTTCCAACGAGACCCCACTTCTCAAATTGGAGCATTAGTGGAAGTTAGAGTTAATTAAAGAATCAACAAGGACATGTGAGTGAACTTGCATTTAAAATGTTTTGGGAAATGCATATGTGTTTGAATGAATCATTTGAAAATTTTATTTGTTTTTGCTTTAAAATATACTAGGGGAACAAGCCCTTGATGAAATGTCCTTCCATTGTGAAATGTGCAATGTGATTAGCTTATGTGTTCTTACATTATGTTAATGTCTATGTTATGCATTGAATGGTACTATTGTGTGACAATGGTAACCGTGCGCGTGCGGTGTGGGAGTGCACATGTCGATGGTGATGTGGTGCGAGAGTACACATGATGATATTGTAATGTGCAATGTGGGAGTGCACATGATAACCTAGCTATGTGTAGTGTGGGAGTGCATATGAGCTGGGGGAAGGGGGGCCGGTAGTTGTATACATGTTTATATATGTTATAGAGAGGTTAAGGAAATGAAATGTGATTGTATTAAATGTTGAATGTTGAAAATAGTTAAATACGTTCAAATTGATTTTTATTGCAGCAGGAGCGGATTTTCATCGCAGTAAAAATCCCCTTAATTTCATCTGCTATAAATTTCACTACAGCAAGAAACTCTCGGGTGCTTGGGGGCTTGACCTAGCTCTTCATTTTTGCTACAACGAAAAACTCTCGGGTGGTTTCCTGCCCTGATTTTTGTTGCAACGAAATTGTAATCTCGTTGCAGCGAGAAACTCTCTATCTTACTTATCTTGCTTGGATATTTACTGTTGTTCTCACTCTTCAGTTTCAACATTGATCAAGGATCTTTCAACACTAAGGGGTTAAATAATCAAAGGTTGAATTGAGGGGTTTTAACCAGAAATCAAGCTAAATTGCATTATTTTTTTTTAAACATAAGTGCACCATGTTTTCTAAAACTTTTTGTATTGTTTGCTTGTTCCCTTCTTATGTTCACTCACTAGGTTTATACTCACTATTTTCAACTTCATGTTTTAAGATTCAGAAGCAGCTGGGATCTAGATTGAGGTGTCCATGTAAATTCATCTTTTTGGTAGGTACCATGGCATTCAGTAGTTGTACCTTCACCCCAGGTCACTCCGCTGGTAGTCAAGAGTCTTTTGCTTGTGTATACGCACACGTGATGTAAATCACTAAGATTCATGTTATGAACAACACATGTATATTTTGATTGATGATGACACTATGAGTTGGCAATGGGTGACACTATTTTGGGTTAATATAAATGCAAGTATTTGATTATCATAACATATAATTAAAGTATTTATAGTTGAGGATTACGAAATGTGACTTTAGGAATGATGGATGAAAAGATGGACAAGACTACATAAAGAGGCTTGCTTGGGCTTAATGGGATATGCCCATTGGGGAAATGAGCTGGTCATGGCCCGAAAATTAGGCTGTGACACTCACCCCTTTTTCTCTCTTTTGCAGATAGTGATCGACCTAGCGTGCAATCATCAACACTTATCATCTACCGTGGATAAGTAAAAGTATCTCATAGCCTTTTATTCCGAGTCACTCCAGTGCTAGAGGTCTAGTCATTCGTAGCCTAATTTGATTGTAAATAGTGTTAATGTAAATGTATGGTTGGATATTAAAGACCTTGATGTACTTTACTATTATATGGAATAAAGGTTGAGTTGATTTATTATGGCTATTGTTGAAATTATGTTACAAAAAGGAGATATGGTTCAAGTAATTATAGAGATGGGTGGAATGAGCTCATTGTTACAACAAAGGTTTCGAATAAGG